>NC_064641.1:80513834-85513834 GCF_023864345.2 Schistocerca serialis cubense | reverse complement strand
CTTTCATTGTTGGAAAAAGCCAAAAGTCACTAGGAGCTAGGTCAGGTGAGTAGGGAGCATGAGGAATCACTTCAAAGTTGTTATCACGAAGAAACTGTTGCGTAACGTTAGCTCGATGTGCGGGTGCGTTGTCTTGGTGAAACAGCACACGCGCAGCCCTTCCCGGACGTTTTTGTTGCAGTGCAGGAAGGAATTTGTTCTTCAAAACATTTTCGTAGGATGCACCTGTTACCGTAGTGCCCTTTGGAACGCAATGGGTAAGGATTACGCCCTCGCTGTCCCAGAACATGGACACCATCATTTTTTCAGCACTGGCGGTTACCCGAAAATTTTTTGGTGGCGGTGAATCTGTGTGCTTCCATTGAGCTGACTAGCGCTTTGTTTCTGGATTGAAAAATGGCATCCACGTCTCATCCATTGTCACAACCGACGAAAAGAAAGTCCCATTCGTGCTGTCGTTGCGCGTCAATATTGCTTGGCAACATGCCACAAGGGCAGCCGTGTGGTCGTCCGTCAGCATTCGTGGCACCCACCTGGATGACACTTTTCGCATTTTCAGGTCGTCTTGCAGGATTGTGTGCACAGAACCCACAATAATGCCAACTCTGGAGGCGATCTGTTCAACAGTCATTCGGCGATCCCCCAAAACAATTCTCTCCACTTTCTCGATCATGTCGTCAGACCGGCTTGTGCGAGCCCGAGGTTGTTTCGGTTTGTTGTCACACGATGTTTTGCCTTCATTAAACTGTCGCACCCACGAACGCACTTTCGACACATCCATAACTCCATCACCACATGTCTCCTTCAACTGTCGATGAATTTCAATTGGTTTCACACCACGCAAATTCAGAAAACGAATGATTGCACGCTGTTGAAGTAAGGAAAACGTCGCCATTTTAAGTATTTAAAACAGTTCTCATACTCGCCGCTGGCGGTAAAATTCAATCTGCCATACGCTGCTGCCATCTCTGGGTCGTATTGACAATGAACGCGCCCTCATTTTAAAACAATGCGCATGTTTACATTTCTTTCAAGTCCGGAGAAAAAAAATCGGAGGCCTTAGAACTTGAATGCACCTCGTACATGCATTGCAGTGGTCATGTGTTGTTAGTCACTGATCCCTTCGATTGGACAAGAATAACGTATAATATTTTGAATCTGACATTGCAATAACACTTAAACCAAGGTGACAAAAGTCATGGGATATCTTTTAATATCGTATCGCACCTCCTTTTGTCCAATATAGTGCAGTAACTCACGTGGCATTGTCTCAAAATGTCGTTGTAAGTCCCCTGCAGACATACTGAGCCATCCTGCCCCTATAGCTGTCCATAATTGCTAAAGTGTTGCTGGTGCAAGATTTTGTGCATGAACTGACCTCTCGATTATGTCCCATGAATGTTTGACTGGGCCGGCCACCGTGCCCGAGCGGTTCTAGGCGCTTCAGCCCGGAGCCGCGCGACTGCTACGGTCGCAGGTTCAAATCCTGCCTCGGGCATAGACGTGTGTGATGTCCTTAGGTTAGTTCGGTTTAAGTAGTTCTAAGTTCTAGGGGATTGATGACCATAGATATTAAGTCCCATAGTGCTCAGAGCCATTTAAGTAGTTCTAAGTTCTAGGGACTGATGACCTCAGTTGTTAAGTCCCATAGTGCTCAGAGCCATTTGAGCCATTTGTTCGAGTGCATTCTTGTCTTCTTGATGCAATAATTTACGAACAGCCGTATGATTTGTAGAAGTTAATTTTATTTTATGAACTTCTATGTGCTACCAGTTTCGGCATTACATTGATGCCATCTTCATCATCATCATTGTAATGCCGAAACTAGTAGCACGTAGAAGTTCATAATATAAAATAAACTTCTACAAATCATACGGCTGTTGGTAAATTATTGCATCAAGAAGTTCATGCCAGCCATCGCCCCACGATCCATAATGGATCAACGAGGATTCTTGTCTGGCGATCTGGGTGGCCAAATCATTCACTCCAACTGTCCAGAATGTTTTTCAAACCAACCACATTGACATGGCAAATTATCATCCATAAAAATTCCATCGTTGTTTGGGAACATGAAGTCCATGAATGGTTGCAGATGGTCTCCGAGTAACGTAACAGAGCAATTTACAGTCAATGATGGGTTCAGTTGGACCAGAGGACTCAGTCCATTCCAGGTAAAGATAGCCCACATCATTATGGATCCACCACCAGCTTGCCCAGCCCCTTGTTGACAACTCGGGTCCACGGCTACGTGGAGTCGGCGTCACACTCGAACCCTATCATCAGCTCTTACCAACTGAGACCGAGGTTCTTCTGACCAAGTCACGGTTTCTCAGTTACCTACGATATACGATAGAACCGATATGGTCATAGGCCAGGAGAGGCGCTGCAGGCGATTCGCGTTGTTAGTAGGGCACTCGCGTCGGTTGTCTGCTATCGTAGCCCATTAACGCCAAATTTCTACCCACTGTCTTAACAGGTAGATTCGACGTACGTCACACATTGATTTCTGCCGTTATTTCACCCGGTGGTGCTTGTCTATTAGCACTGACGACTGTACGTAAACACCGCTGCTCTCGGTCGTTAAATGAAAGCTGTCGACCACTGCGTTGAGAACAAAATTAGAAATTTGTGGTACGTTCTACGGGACCAAACTGTTGAGGTCACCGGTCCCTAGGCTTACACACTACTTAATCTAACTTACACTAACTTACGCCAAGGACAACACAGACACCCATGCCAAAGGGAGGACTCGAACCTCTGATGGGGGAAGCCGCGCGGACCGTGGCAAGACGCCGGAGACCGCGCGGCTACCACTGCGTAGATCGTGTTGAGCGATTCTTAATAAACTTTGGTATTCTCGGCACACTCGTGACACTGGGGATCTCAGAATATTTTATTCCCCAACGATTTCCGAAGTGGAATGAACCATGGGCCAATCTCCAACCGTCATTCAGCGTTCGGAGTCTGCAAATTCCCGTTGCGCATACGCATTTACGTCGGAAACCTTTTCACATTAATCACCCGTCTCCAATTGGCAGCTCCGTCTATGCATTGCCCTTTCATATTTTGTGTATGTGACACTACCGCCATTTGTATATGTGCACATCGCTATCCCACCTCAATGTGTGTTTATGAATGTTGGTATAATAGTTCACATTGTTAAACTTTAACCTGTTTTATTAGTTTTGAATCCGCTGACCATTTTCCTGAATGTTCTATCTAACTGAGATTCCGTGTAAGTAGGAACGAATTTGATTGGCTGACACGGTTCAGACTGTATTAGATCTCAGGTGAAGTCTCCGCAGCTTGCGAATTTCTGCTCCAAATGGTAGACCCAGTTGCTACATTTTGTAAATGCTATGGCAAGCTGTTTACAGCCGGCTACCCCGCGTTTACGGTAGAACTGAACAGAGGGGGTTACGAGTTCTCAGTAGCTCTGGAGGTAGTCCGGTATTCTTCAAGCGCACCTTCGCTGGGAAAACGAAGATGGAAAAAGAGTTAGTTGAACATACTTTTTCCACCGGGTTTTTCGGTTTACATTATACCGTTTTCCTTTATTGCAGGTAATCTTCAACAAGAGGTAGATATACATAGAGTAGATCTGAAATTAGTGTAGAAAGTTAGCAATAATATAACCAAAGTAATGTGCAATCGACAGATTAAAAAGAAAATAGTAAAAAATCGCATTGCGCTCAGAAGCAGTTTACAATATTTCTATTAGTGGCAGTAACTGATAGTGACGAAGTAGACAAGAAAATAAGAAACCTGAAAGAGTAAAAATGGCCTGGAAAGCTTTTCATGAACTAAATTAATTTTTCAGAACTTGGGTTTAATGGGAGAATAAGCAAAACAATTATGTGGATCAGGAAACAAACAGAAACGTAAGACGTAGTAATAACAGAAATGATAAGGAGATAAGCGGGAGATGTAGCCATGCGGAATTATGACCGGTGGAACCAGGAAGTTCTCTGCTGAATCCCAGAGGCAAGGAAGCACAGCGACTACCGCCTAATGGAAGAATGGTACGTGGTGTTGGAGCACAAAAAGCGGCATCGTGGATGCGTATCACTGAGGACTGTAACGCACAAGAATGTGTAGAGGATGCCTATATCGAATGAACATTAGGGACGAAAATAGCAAAGAATACACTCATAATCTACATACACTTCCTGTTCTGAATTTCGGACTTAGGTGCCTGGCAGAGGGCTGATCGAGCCGCCTTCAGAGTTATTTATCTATCGTTCCATTCCTTAACAAGCGCGTGGAAAAAATTATCACTTAAATCCTTCAGAAATGGCTCTGAGCACTATGCGACTTAACTTCTGAGGTCATCAGTCGCCTATAACTTAGAACTAATTAAACCTAACTAACCTAAGGACATCACACACATCCATGCCCGAGGCAGGATTCGAACCTGCGACCGTAGTGATCGCTCGGCTCCAGACTGTAGCGCCCAGAACCGCTCTGCCACTCCGGTCAGCACTTAAATCTTTCCATGAGAGCTGATTTCTCTTATTTTATTACGCATCTATAAAATATTTTCGTACTCAGAGGAAAATGTTGGTGATTTGAAATTTCGTGAAAATCTCACGTCGCAAAGTTACTACGTTTCTCATAGAAAATCAAAAATCCAGTCGCACAACTGGGACGATACTCGATCGGCACCCAATTTGATTAGTAGTTCCTTGTGAGAACGGTGTTAAAACCCTTTTGAGACTCGAAATATAGGATCACGAACGATATTTTCTGAATCTGTTTATTCTTGTTATTGTCAATAACTTGGTACATAAGACAGAAGGAGCACAGATTTAAAGTAAAGCTTATGTATACTAAAGTAAAAGGCCTTCAGGGGAGTATCTTAGGGCCAACATTGCTTTTAATAAGCATCAATAACATTCCACGCAATGTTAGACACAGCGAAAAAAATCTTTTTGCTAATAAAACAACATCGTAACCAGTGGTAAAACACAGGAACTCCTAGTAGAGAAAGCAAATCAATATATAAAGGAGATTTAAAATTAGTAACCTTGCGATATACTTACACTGAACTTAAAGAAAACAATCAGCAAGAATTTCAGATTAAAGGGGGAAATGATTCTGTAAAATTAAACGAGTATTAAAATTTCAAAGATTTTATAGAAAATATTAAAGTACTGGATCAAGGAGAGCACGAGATAACATTGGCGCCCACATAGAGGTCATTCCAGGAACTGATGACCTCACCATATACCGGTGTTGAGGCAGTTCTACTCGTGACATCAACATCAGTGTTAAAAAAAATGGTTCAAATGGCTCTGAGCACTGTGGGACTTAACATCTCAGGTCATCAGTCCCCTAGCACTTATAACTACTTAAACCTAACTAACGTAAGGACATCACACACATATATGCCCGAGGCAGGATTCGAACCTGCGACCGTAGAGGTCGCGCTGTTCCAGACTGAAGCGCCTAGAACCGCTCGGCCACACCGGCAGGCCAACATCAGTGTTCCTGGAATTCTGACATCATCACATGTGGACATGTGCACCGAGACCATGACATAATCGCTTCCAGAATTCTGACATCATTTCCAACCTGCCTTCTTAAGGCTAACGCCACCTCATACCTCGCGACCCCCTGCGTCCTGTTAACTGTGCTCTTCCGCTGCCACGGCCCTCTACCTGCATTCATTGCGGAGTTAACTTGCATGCAGTATAATTTCACTGCTGTCCCTGTACTGCAGAGAAGCTGTGAGCTGGCAAATCCTGCGATTGTGACATCACGAGACTACTTTAACAAATACGACACTTGTCAATGCATAACGCGGCATGCAATTTTAATTTTTTTATAGTTCGATTGCATAAGAACCTTAATTTCTACATTTTCGGTAAGTACGTACTGGTCTCATGTGTTCAACTGACGGGCGCTTGCATTGAGAAAAGACAACTTCAACAAATGTAATTGTTGTGAACATCTAGTATGACTGCAGACAAGAGGAATATTGTTCAACAAATAATGGCAATGCAACGGAATGGCAAGAAGATGCATTGCCTGGTTGTGTCCACCAACACACCGTGGTGCATATGTATACCCTTTATAAAATGTCTATTCGGTTTCATACCACCAAAGAAGTTGTAACAACGAATAACAGCAATCCATTATCTGGATGGGACCTCACTGCAGTTGCAGCAAATAGTTATCCATGTATAATGATAATAATAATAACAATAATAATTATTATTACTATTATTACTATTGTTATTGTGTATGTATGACATTATTTGTAGGGTTTTGTTATTATTACAACTGCAGAGCCACAACTAGGCCAGGATATGGAGGTTTTCCACACATCGTAATAGCCACAGTGGGGCAGGAAAGTGATAACAGCACAAGTAGCAAGAGTGTGAAAGTGTGTTTAGCAATTAGCAGGAATACTTTAAAATTATTTCTAAATAAATATTGTACAAAATATTTTCTTATTTTCAGTCCAATCAATCAATAACAGCAAACAGTTTATAAACTTCTGACAGTTGAACTGTCTGTAAGAATGGGGGAGCTTTGCTCATGATTGTGGTATGACACACTGAGTATAAGGCGTGTCCCCAGATAGATATAACTAATGCTGGATGCACAGCGCTATGCTTGTGATGGTGCAATAGTAATAACAATAACTTTAGACGTCATGCCAAAGTAGCACTGAGCAGACAGCGTGCACTGCACAGTGTGTGAATGCATTGCATTTGACTCTGAGGCGCTGTGGCTATTGCAGAGTGTTTGTCAGCCACCTGGCGAGGTATTCAGTGCTCAGGATGCCTCATTACTTCTAGGTAACAGATGCAGCTGCAACTTCAGTGTACTGCTTAACAGCACATACAAACTGCCTAGAACGCTTTCAAGTTAAAAAAAATTTAACAACTCATGCATAACATCTTTGACATATACATGGATAATTAGCTCCAGAATATCAATGTTGTTGTTGTTGATGTGGTCTTCAGTCCTGAGACTGGTTTTATGCAGCTCTCCATGCTACTCTAACATGTGAAAGCTTCTTCAACTCCCAGTACCTACTGCAACCTACATCCTTCTGAATCTGCTTAGTGTATTGATCTCTTGGTCTCCCTCTACGATTTTTACCCTCCACGCTGCCCTCCAATGCTAAATTTGTGATCCCTTGATGCCTCAAAACATGTCCTACCAACCGATCCCTTCTTCTAGTCAAGTTGTGCCACAAACTTCTCTTCTCCCCAATCCTATTCAATACCTCCTCATTAGTTACGTGATCTACCCACCTTATCTTCAGCATTCTTCTGTAGGACCACATTTCGAAAGCTTCTATTCTCTTCTTGTCCAAACTGGTTATCGTCCATGTTTCACTTCCATACATGGCTACACTCCATAAATACTTTCAAATATTCATACTTTCACAATTTCAGAATATCAATGTCGCAAATTAATGATTGTATTGAAAGATATATATGTTAACAATGAGCACCATCACCCTGTGTGTAGTACTGAAGATAATAATAACATCATTCATGTTGATGGTGATGATGAACTGGTAGTAGAGGTCGGCATATATATTTTTTTTAACGAAAACGTCGTGAATGGTTTATACTTACAGTTATCAACAAATATTTCACCTACCTATAAGAGAACCATCAAAGGGTAAAGATGTGGAAGCATATATCAACACTCCCAACCATGAGAGAGTGTAAATATTTGCACTGATTGTGATGAATAGGAATGTGGATGAAAAAAAAGCTTAATTCTTTTCCTTGCAAGCAAGGTGAAGTCACTGGAGCAGCAGCCATCCGAAGTAGAAAAATTGCTGTTCAATTCAACCTACAATTTAAACACCATTGGCTATAAGCATGTCACTGTCAGTATCATGTTGACACAGGAATTCTATCCACTTGTGGCACTTACAAATCCTCAATTTAGTGACGTCAAAGTAATATTATACAGGCGAATGGTGTCGACTGTGTGATGTGTTAATGCAGATTTCTGGCTTGTTCCACAGACACGTTCAGTCACTCTCAGTGACACTAGGTGGCCACACAATCTCTACAAGGAACTTCCCTGGAACAGTTAAAATATTTAACGACAGAGAGTACTTACATTTACAGGAGCAGATGGTTAAGAATTTAATGTATGCAACCTATGCAGTATGGCATGAGTTAGGATGCCATCTAAGGTGGGAGTCATATGTCCACCAGTTCTATGAGACACAGAGGTGTAATCTGCTGCAGTTATCTCAGCAAACCCTCCTCCCAATGGAAAAATACCATAGTGCAGGTCTATGATTAATGTTGTGCTTCTATAGAGTTGGAAATGCATGAATTGTGGAGTAATCTAGTGCAGTCAGTTCACCAAAGTCTCCAACTCATGGGAAAAAAAACCGGAATGTAGATCTACGATTCATGCTGTGCTTCTATGGCGGTGGAAATACATGAACCATCTATGAAATGTCGGCACAAAACTACGATCTTATTGAAGTTTGTTTTTGTACCCAGGTATGTGTAAGAGATTATAAAAAATGTTTAAGACCTGTACACATGTTATTTATTTCCTGATAAAACTCCTTGCATCCTAAAGTAAATGAAAAGTTGCCACTATGAGCAAGCGTCTTGTAATAAGCAACTGGTCCTGCATAACTTGAAACCAGGAGAAGAGGAGCAATGGTTCACTACTTCCTGACAATACACGTGTTTTGAGTGTCTGGTCATTTGGTTCCCAGAAGATTAAACTTATTTCGTCACTGTTAACAGATCCCGAGGGAATTCACTTCGAGCACATGTATATGTTTCCAAAAATCCTATGTCAACCCAAATACCAACTATTATGTGAAATTCTTCGTACCATAGATAGAATAACCTACTAGTCATTCGGCGAAAACACTGTTGTTCCTTCATTTCAGAAAGTAAAAGCAAACAGTGCATCCATATTTAGTAGTTGAAAACTGGGATCCAAATGCAAATATTTTCGTTTCAGCAATCATCTGAAAGTCAATATCTTTTATTTGAGCCAGACATATTCCAGAACACAAAAACAGTTTTTAAGGGGCAATGTAAAACTCATTAATGCATTCAAACAGGATAATATCAATTCAGAATATATTACTAAGTGTATTTAGGAGTCAACATGATAATTAATGAATTTATTAACATATGTGGGGATTGCTGGAATCACACACAGTCTGGCTTCCTGGTTACAGATAAAATGAGAAAGTTGAATGACTGTAGGTATAGATGAAACTTATGCAACTGTATGAGTATACTGAAGGCTATGGACAAATTTGCATACGTGTTGCACACTTGTCCTAAGAGTGTGAAGCACATGTGTCAATACCTTGACAGAAAAAAGGAAATAATCAGCTCAAAATAATTGGAACTGGGAAGTCTTATCGAGACAGTAGCTAGAAGAAGTGGAGTCAAAGTTCTACCAATGGTTCCTCTTAGTTTTATCAGGGGACTAGATAGAAAAAATTATATATATTTGATACTGCATCAATCTGTGGGGTCTAACTGAAGGTTGTATAATTCTTGAAGAATCAAGTTTTCCAAGAACACTAGAAATTCTTCTCATAACTATTACCATTTTGTCAGATTTACACTGTCATCATTAGATCTGAAAGTTACTAAACAAACATGCCAAATGAAGGTGGTTCAAATATAAACGATTTCATATAACCACACAACTTCAACATTAAAATGTACCTTGTAACATTATTAGAGTAAACATGCCGTTTACAGTATTGAAAGTCATATAGTGCTGTTGCATCAAATTGTAATAAAAAGTGATGGGGAACACTGGCATGTCAGAAATTGAATACTACCCAATTAAAATATACAAGATGTGCACATATCTCCGCATACACTAATCATTTGACGCCACAATGGCGACTTATGCAGTATAATATTTCTTCAGATAAGTTAGTATACATTTGCTTACATAGTCCATGTCCAACTATCGATGACTTTAGATATATGCACCACATTACAATTATGTCCTTTATCCAATCTTATTAAAGTTATGTTTAAGACAATTTCCATAATCCAGGTGAGATTTTCACCCTGCAGCGGAGTGTGCGCTGATATGAAACTTCCCGGCAGATTAAAACTGTGTGCCCGACCGAGACTCGAAATCGGGACCTTTGCCTTTCACGGGCAAGTGCTCTACCATGCAAAAGGCAAAGGTCCCGAGTTCGAGTCTCGGTCGGGCACACAGTGTTAATCTGCCAGGAAGTTTCAATTTCCATAATATTCTAAATTGCAGATTTAAAATAATACTGCTACTAGAGCTATTGCCATTGGTACTGTCCCATTTCATATGACCTTTTAATTCTTGACAGTCACACTTATGCCAACCATGATGTAAAGTGTCTGCCTGAAGTACGCCTTGAGACATTAACAAACATAATTATCAGACACTGCATCATTT
Organism: Schistocerca serialis cubense; assembly: GCF_023864345.2. Lineage (NCBI taxonomy): Eukaryota > Metazoa > Arthropoda > Insecta > Orthoptera > Acrididae > Schistocerca > Schistocerca serialis. The sequence goes on along the minus strand of NC_064641.1, from coordinate 85,503,415 downwards.
ACATACAGAATTTTCATTGATTTGGTACCATATTTCATCTGATTTCCAAATGTACAGTGTGCCTCCTTAAACCAAAAACTAAAGTACTCCAACAAACATAAACATCGAGCACCATATTGTAATCTGGATCCTTATGGAACTCCTCTATTTTTCTCGTGGACTGTAAGCATGTAATACGTGCAAATGGAATATATTTACTGTTTTGTTGGCCTAGTGACTCATGCACTCATTTATTTTGATATTCGATTTGCTCTCGAATAGACACACTGTAATGTAGACCCCATGCACCTCATCATTTGCATATATGATGTCAGGTTTCGTTCTACAAATTATGAATGCTATTAAGTAACAAAAATTTAATTATGATGTGTAAGTTATCTACCTTCCATGACGTATTTACTGTTGCGTCTACTTGAACTAAACCTCAGGTCCTGTGATAAGCATAAACATTGAGCACTGTATTAGTTACATATAGATTTTAATTAACCAATTAAGATATTATTATGTGTGTGATGTTGTCATTACTAATATACCATCTTCAAGTGATCTTTAATATTTTATAGTCACACTTCGGCTTACCATGATGTAATTGCTGTTGTATCTATGTCAACAAAATCTGAGTACTGTAATAAACATAAAAATCAAGCACCACATCATTTACACACGGAAATTTCATTCATGTATTAAGAAGTTATTATATAAAAGATAGTAGCATTTGATACCAAATCATATCTGAATTTCATATGTACTTTGTAAATCTTTTGAAAAAGACGGTTTTAAAACCGTCAAACAATGGTCAAAGTTAAATAAACCTGTATTTTGCAAATGGATAGCCGTTATTTTCAGTCTATTGAAGTACCTACAAGCACAGTTGCTGAAGTGCAGCCATTTCAAAATCTCGATAAGTAGTTAGTGCGAACAAAGGATGTAAATATAGGACAACATATTACCGTGTTCTCAATTGATAAGGCAGTATGTGTCAAATGTGAGTTGGGTGCTGGAATAAATTTCAAACAAATTGTGAATGCTGCTCATCACGGACTAAAGAAGAGAAAATTCATGTAGTATGTTTAAAAATTGAATCCAATCAGTGGTGACAGTGGCGAAATGTACTTCGGGGCAGAAAGGAGGAAGACAAAGACGTTTTACATGTCTAGGATCTGCGATTAACGAAGACATCTCATGGGGCAATTCCTTTTCCAATTCCAGCATTTTCTGGGCTGTCAGCCATTGGTTCATTAGGAGGAGAAGCAGCTGTCATAGCTCAAGCAGTAAAGAGAGTCCAAAGCGCAGAAAAGGAGCGGCAGGCTAAAAGGCATAAAACAACAATGGAGGCCGTTGCTGTCAGTAACGGACTCTATTTAAAGCTGGACACGAAAGGACTTCAGCTGTTCATAAAAATGCTCACAGCAATAGTATCAGACAGACTGCTTACAAACACAGATTGCTTAAACTCATCATAAATCTCAAAATCCTAAGATTTCTTGGTGTGTTTATGTAGAATACATTGGCAAAGGCGATATCGAAATCCAAAGATCGCGGGATTGAGAATTTAGATGTTACAAGAGGATAAGGATTTCACTGGGCTATTTAAGTTAAAAATGGTTCTCCTCATGACTGCATATCAAAAATTTAAAAAAATACTCCTGTGCATCATTTGAGGTTTAGATGTGATGTCATAAACTCTAACGTCAAAAGAATGTTTATCTACATTATAAACGAACTTCTTTCCTCCAATAGATCGAAGCTAGGGGTAGTGGAATATTGCACTGATCGGCCCAGAAACATACAGTAGCATAGCTAATGTCACTGAGGCAAACAAAAAACAGCATCAAGAAGCTAGTGAAGATGTGTTAGTATCTCCTGGCTCCTACCATACTGCCGATGTGAATGCGTGTATAAAACGATTTGTGAAAGTTTTTGGACTTATGCACAAACGTGAAACGTTTAAAACTAAAGAGACAGAGTACTTCAGCCCTGAAGGTTCAACAGGATTGCTACTAGGTTTCTCAAGGGGTAAAGTGCTTGAAAATAATACTGATAAAATTTATGAGTCGAGTCAGCAACTGGATACATTGTCAGTCAATATGATTCGTGTTGTTTGTAATGTGACAAATTCGTATCCTAACGAGACATCAATCCATACTATATGTGGATTCTTTCCTTAAGTGAGTTCAAGTTGTAAAAAAAAAAGTTGCCTAGCAATCCAATAAATTTCCCAGCGATTGTTCAGACGTTAGACCATCTCGATGTGAATGTCATAGACAAGAATAGGAATGTAGTTGATATCGTGGTGAGGAATTATTACTGAATATAGGGATGGTTTAACAGTTCCAAGCAAAAGTTTCCTATATTTTTAAGAAATATTTATACCTAAGAAGACCCCAGCAGCAGCTGTGACATCACATCCTACGTCTTTGCATCAACATCAGATCTAAATGCCTTATGAAACGTTGAATGGCTCATTTAGCGTGTGTATCCTGCTCAAATCGTCGATGGGCTTCCTTGAAAATGATAAACGTGTCATTAGAAGTTAGTGTTATAGGCCCTTTGTTGTACCTTATCTACATAAACGATTTGGGAGACAATCTGAGCAGCTGTCTTAGGTTGTTTGCAGATGATGCTTCTAAAGTCATCAGAAGGTCTTAACAAATTGCAAAACGATTTAGAAAATGTATATATGTATGGTGCGAAGATTGGCAACCGACCCTAAATAACGCAAATTGTGTGGTCGTCCTCATGAGTGCTAACAGGAATCCGTTAAAGTTCGGTTATACAATAAATCAGTCAAATCTAAAGGCCGTAAATTCAACTAAATACCCAGGAACTACAATTAAGAGCAAATTAAATTAGAAGAAGCACATAGAAATGTTGTGGGGAAGGCTAACCAAAGACTGCGTTTTATTGGCAGGACACTCAGAAAATGTAACAGATTTACCAAGGAGACTGCCTACACTACACTTGTTCGTCCTCTTTTAGAATACTGCTATGTGGTGTGGCATCCTTACCAGATAGGATTAACGGTGTACATCGAAAAAGTTCAAAGAACGGCAGCAAAAGTTTTTGTTTTATGGCAAAATAGGGGAGACACTGTCAGGGAAACGATACAGGATTTGAGGTGGACAAAATTAAAACAAAGGCGTTTTTCGTTGCGGCGGAATCTTCTCACGAATTTCCAATCACTAACTTTCTCCTCCGAATGCGAAAATATTTTGTAGATACCGACCTAGATAGGGAGAAACGATTAGAGAAAGGATCACCGTGATAAAATAAGGGGAATCAGAGCTCGTACGGAAAGATATAGGTGTTATTTCTTTCCACGAGCTATGCGAGATTGGAATAATAGAGAATTGTGAAGGTGGTTCGATGAACCCCCAGCCCAGGCACTGAAGTGCTATTTGCAGAGTGTCCTTGTAGATGAAGATGTAGATGTAGATTATTAATGCTAAACAGGAGCTGATTCGAATTTGAATAAATAATAAATCCTACATTTTAGCAGAAGGAGAAAACGAGCATAAAACGGCGCTGAAATAAATGCTGTGGAAAACGGTGCATACGTCTGTCAGATGAGAGAATCTGAAACTTTTATGTGTATTTTATTATGTAGTTAAAACGCCATTAACTTTCTTTTCAGGAGAGCAGTCTGAATATGCAATCCTTCCAGAGTCATCTCATCATGATGGCAGATTAAGATATCTGTTCAGCAGAAATGACTCACTTTATTGTTCTAGCACTGCAAACAGGCAGGAACGGAAATCTGGAAAAGGATATGAGTGTATTTGATAACTGTAAACTAACTAATTAGAGTTTACCTAAGCACTCAGTCTTTTCCTATGATAACTTACAGCTTGATTGGGACAAAAAGATGTATGGACTATTGTGTCGCATGTACGCTTTTACCTGTCCTGCTTCAAGATTGTTAATTGTTTTGGATGCACACTCAGCCCACAGAAAATTTATCACCAACAGTTGTGATACTCTGTTCAAAGCACTGTAAGGTGGGAAATCCTAGAACTGTGGACATATGCAACATATGCACTGAATTTAAATCATTGCAAAATTAGCTTGCAGGCACCGCAGCCTATCCATTATTGCTACATGACGTTCTCATAAACTATTCGCCACTTAACAGGAGTTACATAATGTGTAGCATAAATGTAGATGTATTAACAACATGAGGCATATTTTCTAATGATGCCTCAAAGTCTGCACATCATAACAGAAACACAGAGGTTTTATGATTAATTTGGACAATTTGTATTTAAAGAATTTGTGTTTGTATATTATCTAACACTGGACAAATATTAACATGGTATTCCAGAATTGTCACTTCACCAAAAGTATTTTGCTCAGTGCATTGCGCTAAAACTAGAAAAAGAGTTGCGTGGTTGCCACCATATTACCATACAAAATGCTGGGATGATGATGGAGTGGTGTATGATGATATGGTGTCTCTGCTCCAAACTTATGATCATAGAGACAGCATAGTTTATGTCAAAGGCCGATTGAAGATACACGGATTTCAAGAAATTTACAAAAATACATCCGTCCAGAATCTTGAAACATATATATGTCCTGCCCTCAACTAACTGAAGCAGAAGAGATATGGAGAACATCAGTTATGAGTGATTCAGAAGATGTGTAATGACTATTTATTTGGTGAACCAATAAATATTTATAAAGCTTTGTATTAGTTTATTAATTTCAACTTTTTCCACCTCCTCACTTGCAGTGTTCAAGTAAGTGTTTAACGTATGTCGTCTGTGCGCCTCATGAAGAATTGGAGAAATAATTTTAGAGACTTCATCTGTACGATGTGCAAGGGCAATTGATGAACTGCTACTTACTTTCATGGGTCCTTGCGAGTTTCTTTGTATACTGTAAAATACTAATCGTCCAGTACGTGAACTGATGTACATACATCATCTGGAAAGTGAACTCTTTTCTTTGCATCTCATATTTGCTGCAACACAATTTAGCAATTAGCTCGGCAATAGCATCAGCTGTCAGAAGTCAGCTCCTACCATCTTGAAAGCCATCTTATAACATCATATGCTGTGCTGAGCTGGTCCTCGGTTTCCACATGTCACAGAAATGCATAACATCATTGTCTGAACAAAATCGAAATTTTTCTGCACATGACTACAAAAATGTGTGACGTAATTATTTCAACAAATGTACACACAATTGCAGAAGATGCATGACATCATTGTTTTACCGGGATTGTTTTCCACACAGCTGTGGGAAAGCATGTCAGCTTTCGAGCACATGTCAACAGTTGCGGAAATGTGTGACAGAATCGGCGACATGTCTGCAGAAAGAAATTTAATGCAACATTTCAAGGGAAATATACTATTGGAAGCACTAGCTTGCTTGATGATATCTGCAGAAATATATACATCCACCTGGATGTATATGCTTATTGACTGATGACTTGATGTAATCAGTGCTGAATAGTTCCTATCCATTTCATTCTGATCCACATCTAAGTGTCAGTGATGAAATGATCAATATATGTTGATGATGATGGAGCAAATAAGTGCTCACACATTGAGAAGGGGTTGATGATGATGAGAGTTCACCACCACCCCTTCTCCATCACATATTCCATTTGGAGTTAATGCAGGATGAGGATATTGTGTTTTAGTACTTGTTGACATTTTTTAGGCTTGTTTGATAATTTGTCGACGAGTCCCACAGATATGTGAAGGACCAGATCTAATTGATCCTGATATGTAACATGTGCCTATACCTTGTGAATGTGTGTATCTTTTTCCTACTTTGCCATTTTTTATCTTACTGTTTCAGAACCTGTTGATCACTATTCACAATCACTATTTATGGAATCAGAGCGATGGCACAAGGATAAAATTCCATGTATTAATATGTTAGCCATGACATCCTAGATACCTACCAATGACCATATATACACTCCTGGAAATAGAAAAAAGAACACATCGACACCGGTGTGTCAGACCCACCATACTTGCTCCGGACACTGCGAGAGGGCTGTACAAGCAATGATCACACGCACGGCACAGCGGACACACCAGGAACCGCGGTGTTGGCCGTCGAATGGCGCTAGCTGCGCAGCATTTGTGCACCGCCGCCGTCAGTGTCAGCCAGTTTGCCGTGGCATACGGAGCTCCATCGCAGTCTTTAACACTGGTAGCATGCCGCGACAGCGTGGACGTGAACCGTATGTGCAGTTGACGGACTTTGAGCGAGGGCGTATAGTGGGCATGCGGGAGGCCGGGTGGACGTACCACCGAATTGCTCAACACGTGGGGCGTGAGGTCTCCACAGTACATCGATGTTGTCACCAGTGGTCGGCGGAAGGTGCACGTGCCCGTCGACCTGGGACCGGACCGCAGCGACGCACGGATGCACGCCAAGACCGTAGGATCCTACGCAGTGCCGTAGGGGACCGCACCGCCACTTACCAGCAAATTAGGGACACTGTTGTTCCTGGGGTATCGGCGAGGACCATTCGCAACCGTCTCCATGAAGCTGCGCTACGCTCCCGCACACCGTTAGGCCGTCTTCCGCTCACGCCCCAACATCGTGCAGCCCGCCTCCAGTGGTGTCGCGACAGGCGTGAATGGAGGAACGAATGGAGACGTGTCGTCTTCAGCGATGAGAGTCGCTTCTGCCTTGGTGCCAATGATGGTCGTATGCGTGTTTGGCGCCGTGCAGGTGAGCGCCACAATCAGGACTGCAACGACCGAGGCACACAGGGCCAACACCCGGCATCATGGTGTGGGGAGCGATCTCCTACACTGGCCGTACACCACTGGTGATCGTCGAGGGGACACTGAATAGTGCACGGTACATCCAAACCGTCATCGAACCCATCGTTCTACCATTCCTAGACCAGCAAGGGAACTTGTTGTTCCAACAGGACAATGCACGTCCGCATGTATCCCGTGCCACCCAACGTGCTCTAGAAGGTGTAAGTCAACTACCCTGGCCAGCAAGATCTCCGGATCTGTCCCCCATTGAGCATGTTTGGGACTGGATGAAGCGTCGTCTCACGCGGTCTGCACGTCCAGCACGAACGCTGGTCCAACTGAGGCGCCAGGTGGAAATGGCATGGCAAGCCGTTCCACAGGACTACATCCAGCATCTCTACGATCGTCTCCATGGGAGAATAGCAGCCTGCATTGCTGCGAAAGGTGGATATACACTGTACTAGTGCCGACATTGTGCATGCTCTGTTGCCTGTGTCTATGTGCCTGTGGTTCTGTCAGTGTGATCATGTGATGTATCTGACCCCAGGAATGTGTCAATAAAGTTTCCCCTTCCTGGGACAATGAATTCACGGTGTTCTTATTTCAATTTCCAGGAGTGTATATATATATATATATATATATATATATATATATATATATGTGTGTGTGTGTGTGTGTGTGTGTGTGTGTGTGTGGGTGGGTGGTCGTGTATTTTTAATATAAGAATACTGAGCGCTACTGTTGTTTCATGTATACTTAACAAGCATCCTTGCTTGTCCTAGCAAGCCAGACACAGTAACGAGATATATGCCATTATTATGGTTCCCACTGGCAAGATATGCTGGTTATGATAGTAACGATGACGCTTAGTTTCTATGACTGCTTAACGGATATGAGGTACCATGCATCTCAACTCTGCTGACAACAACCTTAATAAGGCTCTGAAATGAAGTAAATGGGAAGATTGTGTGGGGGAAGTTTGGCCTTAAATGCAGGTGTATGCATAGAGTCCTTTAGTAAGCATATTGTGAGTCTATAATTTCAGATGATACTTATTGCGTGTCATCATGTGTGTGTTTCAGAATTACTTGATGACCTGTAATTGACACCTTTGCGACCTGTGTCCAGACTTTGGGTTGCCGCACCTCAAATTCTGCTAGCTGGACCACAGTGAGTAGCATTGGTGCTACAACATTACTGCTGGAGCTGTCATTGATAATTCCGTTACTGTCCTCCTCCCTGCGTGGAGGCCTGACTACTTCACTGCACCAAGGATCGTTATCACATCATTTGGACCTAGGTGTAACAGTAGCAGGCCATAGTCTTCCTTGTTAATGGTTTACCAGGTGAATCATCCCACATTTATATCACTAATGTGGAGTATCGAGATTAGGCTACATTTCGTCATGTTTCTGAGCAGTACTGGAAAGGGAGCCCTCTGAAATCATCAACGGCCAGCAGTAATCCACCATAAGCTGTGAATCAGTCCTGCACTGTGAGCTGATGCACCCCCCCTCCCACCCCCACCCCTAAGACGGTAGTAATCCTACAGAAAAAAATCATCAAAATTTGGTTAAAAGATAGTGCGATATTATGGGGAGAATCAGTTACAGAGCGGTATGAAACTTTTACTGAGAGCATCATACTGAGCCATTTTGCAAGTATGGGACAAAGAGTCTGTTAAGGTGCCCAGCTGCGTACTCTGCTTTGATGTATACTTACATGTCTTTGTTCGATTCATAGAGGAGTCCAGTAACATCCCTCTTCCAAAAGGCATGTACTAATCAAGGATCTAGCTTTCTACAGAAATGCAATGACTATGAGTACAAACAAGACATCTAATCAGAATGAGTTCGAGTCTCAGTTGGCACACAGTTTTAATCTGCCAGGAAGTTTCAAGACATCTAATGGTGGTGGGTATTCTAACTTCAAAGGCACCTCATTCTCCACTACAATCTCAGATCTACTAAACTTTGAAAGGCAGAACCCTAATTATTTAGTTTATATTCATGGTCTGGATGCAGATGATTAGTGTCCCAAACACTTAGACTTACTGCTATTCACATGTGTGGTAGGCCTCACTACATGTGGATCAAGAACCATGTTCCACCTACCTTTCGTCCAGTTATAAAAAAAAAAGGGAGGCAAAGCATTTTTGCCGTAGATGCCTCAACACGTTTATTGGGTGTAATTATTTACGACGACATGTTACTAATTATCAAGCCAGGAACCAGTAAATGTGGAAATACCCAGTAAGGATAAAAAGTTATTAATGTTTAAGAATGCACAGACCAGGAACGCTGTCCCTTTGTTGTATGCACTGGTTTTGAGTTCGTCCTAGTTCCTGTGGCATGTTGTGAAGGTGGCCCAACATTTTTCTACACCATTCTCACAGAACGACACTTACCGTGTGTGGCTGGACATCAAGTTGCCTGCTCATATGATTCCAGTCTCAACAAATACGAATCGTACATGAGGGATAATCCTGCAAGATGGTTACTTCTTAGTTTGGAAAACTCATGTTCAGCTTTGGTACTCTTTACTTCAAAAACATTCCAGTAACCAAATTGCGGGACGATCATGCCTTATATAAGCAGGCAGTCAAATGCCATTTTTGTGTCGTTGAGTACAACGGCGACTTTGGGTTGGGCAAAGATAAGGTCGCTGTCATTCCTGACATTTCATTCTCCAAATGAATCATATCTGCAGTGTCACTCCATATCCTGGATTCATTGCAATTCATGCATGCATGTCTTCAGAAACATAAAGGGAGTCTTTCCATACGAATACCTGGATTTGATGAAGGGACTATGCAAAATCACGTTGCCTGATGTAACTGCATTCAACATCAAACTCACAAGCGCTGCCATAACAGTTGAGGAGTATAGCCATGCAGCGAATGTTTGACAAGAGTTCAACATGTCTAATTTACAGGGTTATGTTAAATTGCAAATGGGGACGGATGTGTGCTTGCTTGCAAACATTTTAGAGAAATTCTGGAATGAGTGTTGGCTCACATACACTCTGAATGCTGTCCTGTGTTACACCAAGGAAAGGCTTTCAGGGAGTGGAATGTTAACAAAGATCTGTACCGACATTGACTGATGTTTAGATGTTATTTTTTTCGAACACTGGATTCAAAGGGGACTTTGTCCGCCCCGGTAGCTGAGTGGTCAGCGTGACAGACTGTCAATCCTAAGGGCCCGGGTTCGATTCCCGGCTGGGTCAGAGATTTTCTCTGCTCAGGGACTGGGTGTTGTGTTGTCCTAATCATCATCATTTCATCCCCATCGACGCGCAGGTCGCCGAAGTGGCGTCAAATCGAAAGACGTGCACCAGGCGAACGGTCTACCCGACGGGAGGCCCTAGCCACATGACATTTCCATTTCAAAGGGGACTTTGACAGTACATGCACAGGTACATCAAGGCAAATAACCTGCCAATAAGTGAGCAGTACAGACTATATCACGATATGAGATACAGTTTCTGCTTGGATGTAAACAATTTCTCAGGCATGCCATGTAACAAACTTTGCCATTTGGAGAATTCCAATGCCTGTCCAAAGACGAAATTCTGAGATTGCAAACAAGAAAAGATCCTCCATGTGGCTGCTGATGCTGGTGTGGGAGATGTCCTGAAAGCAGACATGGAATACACCAACACTTTGAATGGTGCACACAATGACTTGCCACTGTGTCCAGAGCGCCTTTACCTGCAAAATCGTTCTGTCCCCAGTATGATGAGAATTGTGGTGAATAAACACTATAGAAACCTCCAGCAGTGTCTCAGGCTGTAGATGTGACTTATAAACATTACCAACAGCACCTCCTTTGGCAAGTGTCCCTGCTGGAAGAATAAATTGAACTTAATTACGAAAAGAGAGCTCTCGCAATGTGTGATTTTGAAAAATATTTTTATAAATTAATGAATAATTCAAAGTTTGGAAGAACTATGGAGAATGTTCGAAACCATGGCGAAGTTCATTTATTTCACTGCTGGGATGGGCATTATTGTGCAAGAGATTTCATTTACAGACCAAATTTTAAGTGGACCACAATCTTGTAATGTGATTTGAGATGTTTATACTTAGGTTTTGCTATTATTGTTTCAGCGCTCCATCCAGCACTGGCCATACTTCTGGACCAGGATACACACATTTCCACCTGAACTACAGGAGCAGCAGCAGTCACTCTCCACAGGGTGTCTTTCTGACCTTCGTACTTGCTGTCATTTGACTACGCTTTAGCACAGCTGCAGTATCTACCAGGATGTGAGCCTCAGGTAAGTGCTAACAGAATACTACTGTTCACTGAAACATTCAATTTGACTGAAAGTGGATGTAAGCATGTGAATGAAGGCCCAGCAGCCCACAGTGATTTTGATGTGGTGATTGAGACAGAGAATGTTCAACATCTTTGTATTAGGGTCCAGTATATATGGTGTGACTATCTGTCGTCCTACAGTCGCTCAACAACGATTAACCCCCCCTCCTCCCCTTACGCCACAGCGTCATCAGCAGACAGCCAAAGATTGCTGCTCTCTCTGCCTTCAGATCATTTATATACATAGAGTATAAGAGCCGCACTGTCACACTTCCGTGGGGCAGACCTGACGGTACCCTTGTCTGCGATGGAACATTCGCAGTTAAGGAGTTATATTGCATGTGTAGTCTTCGAGCTACTAACGAAGATGTGGCATTATATAAACACAAACGTGCATCTATTCCTACCAGTGTTGTGTGTGTGTGTGGCATTTGTTTATCTATGACGACATACCTCACCCCAGTGCAACAACACTCTTGTGATTACAAGACCCAGTTTTTACCAGTTCTGATGCTTTCCATTTACAAGCGGTTGCAATTTGTAGTTAGCACAATTAAGTCTCTCCAAAGCACACATAGTTACAGAAGGTCTGAGAATTCACGTAAGATTCCCAAAAATGTTAGTAACTCGAAGACTACGTATGCAATATAACCCAGTAGTTGTCCTTAGCTGCGAGTGTTGCGTCATAGATAAGGGTATCGTCAGGTGCGCCCCACGTGAGTGTGATAGGGCCGCCGTTATACTCTATGTACATGAATGATCTGAAGGGCAGAGTGAGCAGCAATGTTTGGCTGTTTGCTGATGACGCTGTGGTGTAAGGGGGGGGAGGGGGGAAGGGGGGGGTTAATCGTTGTTGAGCGACTGTAGGACGACGCAAGAAGATTTAGACAATGTAATGAATGACAGCAAGCTCTAAATATAGAAAAGTAAAGTTCACGCAAATGAATAGAAAAAGCAATTCCACAGTGTTCAAGTACAACGTTGGCAGTGTGCTGCTTGACGCACTCATGTCGATTAAATACGCAGGCTTAGCGCTCGAAGCGATATGAAAGGGAACGAACACGTAGGTGCGGTAGTAGGAAAAACGAGTGGTCGACTTCGGTTCACGGGGAGAATTTTAGGAAAGTGTTGTTGGTCTGCAAAGCAGACTTAGTGTAGAACAGTAGAGCGACCTGTTCTTGAGTTCTAGTCGAATGTTTGGGATCCCCATCAAATCAGATTAAAAGAAGACATCATGGCAAAAAAGAGGCGAGCCGTTAGATTTGTTATCGGTACATTTGATTAACACGTGAGAATTACGGAGATGCTTCGTGACCTCAGATCGGAAGTCCTGGAGAAAAGACGACCTTTTTTTCGCGGAAAACTGCTCGGAAAGTTTGGAGAACAGAAATCTGAAGTTGGCTGCAGAACGGTTCTATTGTCGCCAAGGTATATTTCGCGTCAGTACCATGAAGATAAGATATGAGAGATTATGGCCTACGTGGAGGCATATAGATAGTCGTTCCCCCTCGCCCTGTTCGCGATTGGAACAGGAAATGAAACGGCTAGTAGCAGTGCAAGGTATACTCCACGATGCACCATACGGTGGCTTGTGGAGCGTGTATGTAGATGTAGATGTGTTCAGCGTCCCATCCAGTTTTTTACCTTGATGATCTTCTCTGAAACGAGCTCTTCTTCATCACCTGTCCTATACTTACAGCTGTGTTGCTACTTGAAGATAAGATTGTTGTGCCTAGAGGACAGTGCACCCCTGAGCACAAGATGTCTCCTGATCGGCGTTTCAGTCTAGAATCACATGAAGATTCTCGCTCTAGATACCGCCATAAACAGTTTCAGGCATTTTCTACTGGTTTTTTTGTTGTGAGACATGACGTTGTGTTTTGTGCAGCGTTTGTAAATGTTACACATACGAGATTTAACTGCTGTGTAACGTATTAAAACTATTTGGGGTATATTGTTACATCATTACTTACGTAGCTAATTCTGTATATTTGTAAGACTAGTTATGTAACATACAGTAATTCAAAAGAAAAATTCCTTCTGCATGCTGCACATGACGTATTTTATTTATCTTATGCAACCAGACGTGTTTCACCTTAGTTACATGGCATCTCCAGAGGTGTCAAATAATTGACTATTTCATAATTTCTAAGCCAAATAGCTTTCTTTCATGTGGCATCTCTCTGTGTCAGCGCTACATGAGGTAAGAAATAAAATGATCGTATGGCAACCGGGATATCCCCTTTGGGGTTCGGCCGCCGTACTGCCAGTCTTTTTAGTTGACGCCACTTCTGTGACTTGCGTGTCAATGATGATGAAAATGATGAGGAAGGACACACAATACCCAGTCACCTGCCGGGAATCGAACCCAGGCCACTTTGCGTGGTAGGCGGACGACGACATAAGAGATACTTCATTGATGTTTTTATTCACTGAGTTATGGAAACAGTACACCAAACAAAATTTATTATCATATTCTTGCATTTAATTCTCGTCGGAACACCTCCTTTGCCGACAGCTTCAGAGAGTACTACTGTACACAGTAGTAAGTCAGTGAATCTTCTTTATAATTCCCATAAATGATTTCCTTGGCATATCAAATGGTTCAAATGGCTCTGAGCACTGTGGGACTTAACGTCTTCGATCATCAGTCCCCTACAACTTAGAACTACTTAAACCTAACTAACCTAAGGACATCACGCACATTGATGCCCGAGGCAGGATTCGAACCTGCGACCGTAGCAGCAGCGCGGTTCCAGACTGTAGCGCCTAGAACCGCTCGGCCACACCGGCCGGCTCTTGGCATATCAGTTAATTTAAACAATATCAGTATTTACTTCGATTCCCCAGGTTACTGATTCACGTATTAAGCAGATACTCTCCCAGAAGACAGTGTATTCTAATACGAGACCACTCAAGCGGTGTATTGGGAAGGGTAAGTCGTCTGAGCTGGCAAGTCATTCCCGTTGTTTCACAAAACATTTTGATATCTGTGCCCACAACAACTACAACAATTTATGTGATTGTGCCGACAATCGCTTACGTTTGCACGATGTTCTTCGAAGTCTCGTTGCCGACAACATCCGACGTACAAAAGGAAGTCATTTAACAGAACGTCAACAAGGATGTCCTTTAGGACGATGACAAGCTTGGACTGGAAAACAGGGGGAAGGAAATCGGTCATACATAGTCAAAGGAACCATCCCAAAACTGACCTTAAGAGATTAATAGAAATAGCGTCTGGATGACTGAATGGGGATTCGAGCCGTCGTCCTCAAGACTGCGTGTACAGTGCCTTCCCTCTGTCTCAGCAACGCCACTTTTTTCCTTCTTACATTCAAACTGCGCTTATGCTGACGTGCAGACCTTTGATGCGATTCTTTGTACCAATAGGATGTTGTTCCTTTGAAAATGGTGTAATGCTGTGGAATCTAATACAAGGTGTCAAGATTCAACACATATAATGTGTAGCCCGCTGTTGCAGACAGAAATGCCGAAAGCTTCGAAAACAAATTTTCTACAGCTTAAAAGGTATAACACGATAGATGGAGAGCTGAAAGGGTATAAATTATAAGGAGGTCTAAATTGTAGCACTGACACTACAAACTGTACCACCAAAAATTTTATCAATTATAGCAAGAAATACAGAAATTTGGTGAGTACGGCCTACATTTATTTTATTTTTTATTTAACCCTTAAGATATTCCTTAACTAAAGTATTAGGCTGCTTTTGGACTTACACTGAACAGTTTAAACGTTAGCTACTCATTCAGGTTTGCAGCAATCACCATAAAATACTTTTACCTTCGCACCTAATCTCACACGGCGGACAGGGAAGGATGTGCAACATTTGAAGAACACAATCACTTCTTCCTCCTGGTCAACATTGCGAATCTTGCCGAATGAGCTCGAAGACGTGTTGCTACTTCTGGTTTTGCCAGTTTTGGTTTCGTTAGGCATACTTTTTTTTTCTCAGATTGTTTGCGAAGCAGACAGAAATGCCGAAAGCTTCGAAAACAAATTTTCTACAGCTTAAAAGGTATAACACGATAGATGGAGAGCTGAAAGGGTATAAATTATAAGGAGGTCTAAATTGTAGCACTGACACTACAAACTGTACCACCAAAAATTTTATCAATTATAGCAAGAAATACAGAAATTTGGTGAGTACGGCCTACATTTATTTTATTTTTTATTTAACCCTTAAGATATTCCTTAACTAAAGTATTAGGCTGCTTTTGGACTTACACTGAACAGTTTAAACGTTAGCTACTCATTCAGGTTTGCAGCAATCACCATAAAATACTTTTACCTTCGCACCTAATCTCACACGGCGGACAGGGAAGGATGTGCAACATTTGAAGAACACAATCACTTCTTCCTCCTGGTCAACATTGCGAATCTTGCCGAATGAGCTCGAAGACGTATTGCTACTTCTGGTTTTGCCAGTTTTGGTTTCGTTAGGCATACTTTTTTTTTCTCAGATTGTTTGCGAAGCAGACAGAAATGCCGAAAGCTTCGAAAACAAATTTTCTACAGCTTAAAAGGTATAACACGATAGATGGAGAGCTGAAAGGGTATAAATTATAAGGAGGTCTAAATTGTAGCACTGACACTACAAACTGTACCACCAAAAATTTTATCAATTATAGCAAGAAATACAGAAATTTGGTGAGTACGGCCAACATTTATTTTATTTTTTATTTAACCCTTAAGATATTCCTTAACTAAAGTATTAGGCTGCTTTTGGACTTACACTGAACAGTTTAAACGTTAGCTACTCATTCAGGTTTGCAGCAATCACCATAAAATACTTTTACCTTCGCACCTAATCTCACACGGCGGACAGGGAAGGATGTGCAACATTTGAAGAACACAATCACTTCTTCCTCCTGGTCAACATTGCGAATCTTGCCGAATGAGCTCGAAGACGTATTGCTACTTCTGGTTTTGCCAGTTTTGGTTTCGTTAGGCATACTTTTTTTTTCTCAGATTGTTTGCGAAGCAGGATCCTTTTGTAAGGATTACCGGTGGTCTTAGCAGTGCACGATCTTGCTCACTTTTTTTAGTTGGAATAGGGGATCAGTGGGGAGTTCTCGTCCGTTCACTCATTTCTTCTACCTCATTGTTAGCTTCTGACTGTGTACTGCATTTAGTCGCCACAAAGCCCGAATCGCGGAAATATGTGGGTCCAATGGCTCCAGTTTTGGAGAAGGCACTGATAGCATTTTGTGGGGTAGCAGACCTTTTCCTAACAGCTGAGTAATCGCCGTCTGACAAATATTGCTGGCGGGGTTTTTGCAAAGCCATTTGTAGCCTGTGAGTGGTGTGTCGAGGCAGGCAAAGGACAATTATAACATTGTCATAGCAAATAACTCATGTAGCTTATTAGATCAAAGCGATTGTTAACACACTTATAGTGAGCATTATCTGAGAATGTACGGGTACAATATGTAATATAAGTGGTGGAACAATTATACAACTATGCCATCATTTTTGAACTTACTTCTTACTGCACTGAGACTAGAGTGATTTTAAATGTTTCTATGCTATATTATCAGCAAGTAAGTACAGTTATATTCTATATAAATTATAAATAGAGCTTACATATTGATATGAGAGTACAGATGCTCAGTTTCACAAACAAATATTTACGCCAACAAAGAACAAAATAAATTTGAGCCACTCCTTGGAAAGTTATCAGCAGTTAGATGCGACCTCGTTCATCTTGTGTCCAACATGCAGTTCCACCCTGCAGATAGTTTCTTACATACGTTAGCGGTACAATTTAGAAAGCGGTACAATTTACAAGACTTTCCCGTTTGTGCTCAAGACGAGAGTTTCACTATGAACGTGATACAAAGTGAAGAGAACCTTTGTACAAAAGTTGGTGAGAACCAGGAAGACACTTCTGCACCACAGAATTGAGTACTACTTAGTTGCATTAATGCAACTGAAACGGACTTGATGTTTCACAGTACTGAATGTTTATCTGGTTGTTTCTGTTCAGCTCCCTATTTTCACAATTGGTAGACTAGCTTTCATTCATTTACCAGACACCATCAATTTATCATTATTTACGACTGAAACCACGAGCTGTGAATCTTATTCTTCTTCGTCTTCCTCTTCTTCGCCTTCCCCGTTCCTCTAGTGGGTGCGCATTGCTCGTCTGTTTTTTGGCAATTTTTGTTACAGCACCCTTCCTGCCTCCTCCATTAACCCCTCAAAACAAAATTTGTGTTCACTGTACGTCTGCGTGTAGAGTAGTGGTTCCCAATCTTTCTGAGGCCGTTACCACCGAGTGCAATCAGTTATTAGCTAGTACACTCCGTCCTTCATCGACATTAGCACTAAGTAGACTTTAGCATGAAAAAGAATTTTCTTTGAATACTTTCGTTACTTAAATGACGAAAAGTAAATGACATTTAGCTGTAAGTGTTTTATTAAACCACGATGTAGTGATTCAGTGAGACGATTTGTACTGCTTATTTATAACAAGCTTTTATTATGGAATGATGAAGCAATTCTCAGTGCATCGCGTGTGATATGCACATCTCCTTCTTAGAAAAGAAAGCTAACTATCCACTTGTTACAAAACATGTTTCTTCTGCACCATTGCTCTCCCTCGCTACACTTGCTTCCTCCATATCCTACACTCCTACTTAAAATCAACCAAAGGAATATGTGTGCACTACACTTTGGGCTACATTTGTAGATTACTTGATTCCTGGACTCCTTATTTCAGAACTCGCAGAAATTACAAGACTTCGGGCAACCAACGCTTTGTGTCTGACCACTAATACTAATACTGATACAGTATAGGCCCTACAGCAATATATAAACCTCTCTACATAGTTACTGTTGTAATGAGCTGTCAATTACTTCGTTTATTGTCGCGAAATGAATAACGATGCAATTACTGATCTATTGCAGGAAGTACTTATAACTCGGAAAAGGCATATTCATGCGATATTTAAGCATGTAAGATGTATATGTCTCAGTTTTACATACATAGATACACAGTACGAACTGAGTGTGTTGTGGGTGTAGTACGTGAGGAAGATGTTGCTCATACATTCGTTTCACAAACTGCAACACATTGTGTCACAGTGGTGGTATTTCAAAGAAACAAAATGTAATTATTGGAAACTTACGTAACCAGTAATGCGGTCTTACGAAATACTGCTGATAAGAATGTCCTCATTTTGTGAGAACTGAAAGGCGAACTGATAACTGTTAAAAACCATTCAACAGCCAAGATCGCACAAAATATTTTTTTATTTAAGACAACCAGTATCAATAAACTATGCTGTCATCTACAGGGCTTGACATCTTTTTTTGTAAAACACGTTCATTTTATGCTGATCGCTCGACATCTTGTACGTGAGGTCAGGCGTAAAACGAAGATGTTTTACAACGAAAGATTTCAAGACCTGAAGATCACAGCATGGTCTATTGAAACCTGTTGCCTTCGATACAAAATATTTTATACGATCTTGGCTGTTGAATGGTTTTTAATACTGATAATAGTAATGATCCATCAAAAATAATTTAGTTTCGTGACCGCACCACAATTCAACATTTTTCTTTTCACCCCTTAGAAAATTAAATTTTACCCTTCCGGAGGTACTTACTCCCCCCATGTTGGCATCTACTTGTCTGAGTAAATTTCATGTCTAAGTATGCGAATATTTTATAAACGTCTGCGTAGCTTGTAGCTGAGGCCGGACGTCGGTACCAGCCAGGTATTTACCTAGTAGGATGTGGGAAACCGCCTAAAAACCACATCCAGGCTGGCCTATTCACCAGACCTCGTTGTTATCTCACGGGGCGTATTCGATTGGAGCACGCTCGCCTCTCCGATTACCGGATGGCTCATCTATCCGGGCGAAAGCACCTGTTGCCAACGGGCTGTAATATACAGGTGAGTCAGGGAGGAAAGCCACATGCTTTGTGAGGTGATAATATCAGTGATTCTGAACAAAAAGTGTCATATGAACATGTGTCCTGTTCTTAACAGTTTCCGAGGCACGTAATGAAAACAAAGGGGAACAGGACAAATGCAGGTGATAGTGAATGATGTATTATGCTCTGATCTTTTGTTTAATTATGTAAATTTCTTCATAAAAGTTGTTGAAAAAGTCCACCGTCAACTACTATTCATTTTGCAACTATTGTAGACAGCTGCTGTGTTGCTGATATGAGCTCATTCGTACGGTCCTTCACTTAAGCACACGCATATAAAATACGAGCGATAAGATCGTGTGCTAGCAGACTTCGTTCTTAAGCCAACCCCAGAAACAGTAATGTAGTGGAGTAAAATCGGGAGACGTAGGCGCCCAAGAAATGACTCCACGGCCACCGACCCAACGAGAACGTTACGTTTCAGTGAGGTATTGTGTCACTGGCGGTACGGAATGTGCAGCAAAAGGAATACCTTCCAAGTATTCTGGTAACGCACTTTGAAGGAAATCAAGATACTGCACTCCATTTAGACGGTTATCTAAAACAACCTAATCGATGAACTGACCATCAGTAATTCCTCTCCGCACGTTCACTCAGAGAACTACGTAGCCTCAGATCGCTTTCGTGATATTCACATGCGTGTTTTTTATTCAGAATCACCAATACTACCACCTATCAAAGCGTGTACTTTCCTCCTGACTGAGGCTGTATATTGTTAACTTTCCGAATACCCCTCGTAGAAGACGATAATGGTACACGTCAGAAGGCAAAACCGTTTTAGGTGGAAGTGAACTTGCTTATGATAGAGCAGAGTGTGGAGAAAGAAGATGTTTGGTCCAGTGGCCAGAGTCAATTCCAGAATGTAATGTCTTTATCATGAACACTTTCTCACAGAGGAGACAAAACTACAGCTTGCGTGCTACAGTCTGTCCATAGCTCTACCCACAGCTACACAACTGATGCGGTTTTATCAGTGACATGCAGACTAGAAGACTAGCAAACAAGTTGTACATCTGTTTTCAAGAGGCACGCGGCACTTTCGGTCCAAATATTTCAAAGAAACTTGAAGCACTCTGCCCACGAAACACTCATATAGAGATAAGCAACAGTGGAAAAATGGCTAAAGAACACATGAAACGTTTTCTAACTACAGCCCTTGGCGAACAAGTAACAAGTGAAAACAACCGATTGCTGTGTGATTCCTGATCATGTGAATTCAGATCGCACTCTTCTAGACGCAAAGTTTCCAAACAAAGATGCTACGCTGGACCACGAAAAACAACAAAACATTGCCAATCCCTTGATATTTACTTCTTTCGGCAATATAAGCTCTATATCAGAAGGACTGCTGATTTTGTAAGACTACAATGAGTCAAACCACAAGTGAAGATACATGATCCTTATATCGTCATCAAACTTCACTCGGTAAGAAAGGTTATGACACTGACGTATCCTTATCATCATGTAAAAATGTAATTAATATGGCTTTTGATATTGGAATACTTGAATGCCAAAGTGATTTTGAACGTAAAAACGTGTGTACATAGTTCTCTTCCACTTTGTTTTAACCACTTCATCGAAATTCCGCATCTGCACTATGAGGACTATAATTTCTCTCCTATGGTACTAATGTCTTGGTACTTTATTTCTCGCTATTGAAATATCACTTGTGGTAGAATGCAACGTTTTGCATGGAAATGACAGAGACAACAGTTTTTATGTTCGTGTGTTATTCTAAGTTTGTTTTCGTGCGCCTCCGAGCGTTCGAGTTGAAAGGTGTCCCTTGTAAGTCACATATTGTTGCAGACTTGTTCGCCGCAACAGAGAGAGAGTTGAGTCGCCCCTGCTTCGTGTGTCTGGCCGTTGCAAGAGAGCGCAGCGCACCGAGGCAGTTGATGCTGCGCTGACAGGCGGGACGCGACTGCAGAGGATCGAAGGAGAGCAGCGGCGATCGCCGAGCCGGCCGCGTAAAGCGCGCGCTCGTTTTGTTTGCCGGCGCCGCGCGGCCAATAGCGCGCGCGCGCGCGCTTCCTTGGCCAATGGGCGTGCGCCGCCGGGGCGGGACACGCCCACCAGTCGCCCGGTAACTACCGACGCCGCGGCCGTGTGCGGCGCCCGCCGTGTAACTCACATCGGAACCGTGGCGCTGGGGCGTCTAGCCCTCGGTAACACACGACCACTACGTTGCTGCTCCTCTCTTTTCGGTTGTGCATATTACGTTTTCATGTGCGCCCCTTGCGACTAGTCGCCGTGCAACTGTTATTGCCTCACACGCAAGAAGAAACATACGTCCCTTTCTGTCCCCAGCGCATAGTAGCCCGTCGAGAAGTATATGACTCTCTGGAAAAAAAGCCGAGTGACACGTTGCGTACCTACGAAACGAGTCGATCAGAACAGCAGAAGCGTTTCGCAGTGTGAACTTCAAAAAACTGTACCAGCTCGATATCACCGATACGCAGGTGTTGCCGGAGCAGGGTGGTAGGGAAACTTCAGTTTGTTATCAGTTTGTTCAATTCAATTGCCCATACAGTAGTGCTCTTTGTAATTTATTAACCAACATCTAGTCGATTTCGGGATAAGTTAATTAAATCTAACGCCTGACGGTGGTATTTAGGTATCCCGAAAGAGATTACAAATAATTTAATAACAATAAAAAAAACACTTTGAAAGCTCAGTATGTTGCCATGTTCACAAATTAATTTTCGATGGGAATGTAAAATGACTCGTTCCACATCATTACGATTTATCGTGCAAACGATTGCAACTTCACTCGGGCTTGTACACAACCTTTTACCATGACTCGTCTGCAAAAGGGGTTCGGTTGTGCACAGTTGCATTCGCGCCCTATATTGAGTAAATAGCCAGCCTAAGTACAGCAGTGAATGAATTCAAGTATTTGTCTAAATCACTATCGTTCACAAATGATTTACATCGATAACAGTTTAGAATGAAAACGTTTCTATTTTACTAACTCACATCCACAAACAAACTGATGGTCACGTGATACTATGTCGGCGCCTCGATCAAAAGACCACGGCCTTTGTCTACTATTCTCTGACCTGTGTCCAGTCACGTGACACTACATTAGTCAAATATATTATTTCTAAACATGGCCATCACGCATTTACAATGCTACAATATTAAATACATAAAACTAAATACCTTATATTGTTTTGTAGACAATCATCAGATTATTTACATATTTAAGGGCACTCCACTTTTTGGCAGTTGCACCCCTCTTCTTTTGTTTAATCACGTCTTTGCCTAAAAGGTGTGGCATACGAAATACTCATTTTGCTCTACATAGATCGAAAACTGAACAGTACCTTCACAATAAAAGACAGTAACTTATTATGCAGAGGTTCTCAAACATCCTCACAACTCAATTTTTATGTACAACATGTTCTTTAATGCCCAAAATATTATCCCTGCTACTATGCTTTAAATTTGAGTTTTGAACTATTTTGAAGAGCTCTTATGTTTATGGAGTACTCCTATTTCACTGATCAGATACCCACCAAATCCAATGATTAGTAAGACAAGCACGCCTTACATTATTAACATATGTACCAAGTTAGGCACTGAGTCATAGGCAATTATGTAACTAAGTAATTCAATTCGAAACTGTTATATGCTGCCTCCTCTCTTTATCAAGAAAGTGACTCCATTAATATATTGACTTTTGCTTGCTACACCCCAACTGTTCTTCCACAGTAAACATTACCACATCCAGCAAATTAGTTATACTATTACAGTATCCCTTGTAACCTCACACGATCCATTGAACATGAAGCTAACTAACTAACGCCGGCCGGAGTGGCTGAGCGGTTCTAGGCGCTACAGTCGGGAGCCGCGCGACCGCCACGGTCGCAGGTTCGAATCCTGCCTCGGGCATGGATGTGTTTAATGCCCTTTGGTTAGTTAGGTTTAAATAGTTCTAAGTTCTAGGGAACTGATGACCTCAGAAGTTAAGTCCCATAGTGCTCAGAGCCATTTGAACCAAGCCAACTAACTAACTCTAGAATAAATAGCTGTACGGCAAGTAAATTTAATAAAGAGAAGTCATTGATGAGAGCCATGCGTCCCTGACTGAGAAATAAGAGTAATGAAACTTCCGTAGTAGAAATTACCTATCTTTCGCTGGGTTATCAGGTACTGGTGCTGCCATCTTAGGCTTCCAGACCTCCTATTATGTATCAAGATTGTCTCCCCAATCAGGCAGGCACAGTTTTAAGGCGGCAGAGACTCGCTGATCACGACCTCCTGCTAGGTGCAATGCATGTGGAATGACCCGTCCAGGGACCACGACGTGAACATGAGAGCAGGATGTGCTGACGAAGGAAGGAATTCTCAAGATTTTGCTGTCACGTCCCACTTCGCTTAAGATGGAAAGTTTGAAACCTTACCAGACCTTGGTAAAACGTAAAGAGTAAAGTGGGTAGAACATATCCATAGGACGTCAGAAGAAAGAATAACAAAAGTATTGAATCACTGACAAGGGAATCGATATCACAGAAGAACTTGGAAAATATGGTTGTACCGAAATCTAAACACAGGAGGGAGTTACTCTTTGAAGGGAGAGAAAAAAAAAGTAAATGACGAATAAGAGAAAAAAATGCCCTGCCCGCTCGCACACTCGCACAGCGCATCCAATAGCTCTGGTCCCGGGTATACTTTTGGATAATAACAGAACTGTCTGAGGCGCAATATGTTTACCCATAAAATCAACTGTAAATTTTGCTTTTCCGCTTCAATAAACCATTACAGCATACCTGACTTCTTAAATTTTGTGCTGAATCGTACCACAAACTGTTGTCAGAATTGGCACGAAGGGAGCGATCTAATAATTCATGAAACTCTTCCGCTGGTCCGTGTTTGCATACAAAACGACAATGTGGGATTGTGGGTCCTTCTTGATACAGAACACTTTAGTTATTTACTACTTTCAGCGACAAGTATCGCCATCATCAGTTGGGCTCTTTGATTCTAAAACATGCAGAAATAGCGTGCTTATAAAACATTATTATATTTTGTTCCAAATATTGTTTCTGTGAATAATTTGAAACGAAACAGTACATATATAATAATGCTTTACAATGTTTTACAAGTATCCTATTTCTGCATGTTTTAGAATGAAAGAACCCACTGATGATGGTGATATTTGTCGCTGAAACTAGTTTGGAGGAATAAATAAATAAATAACAAAAGTGTTTTGCATAAAGGTGGACCCACAATCCCATATTGTTGTGGAGCGATCTAGACAGTACTTTTATTATACGTTGGGGTTAGAACCCATAAGTTACACATTATTATGTCAGACCAAGTAATTTTTATTGAACGCAGCAGTATACTTCAAAGTGACTTGTTCAACACAGTCGACATGTCTCTGTAAACAACGGTCGAACGTTCCAGCAGTCGTTCAATTCTTTGACGATAGAAATCCACTGCATGGTCACGGAGCCATTCGGTAACCGCCGTTTTAACGTCCTCACTGTCGGAAAATCTGCGGTTGCCGAGCGTCAGTTTCTCGATTTCCTGGATACTCGTCTGTAGTTGACGTCTATGGGCTTCTTTTCCTTCCCTATCAGCATTACCCACCTCAGGGTGGCCTTGGTCATATTGCTGGCACCATTTCACTAGAGCTGGACGCGACATTGCATTTGTCCACGTACTACCAGTTTCACGGTGAATTTGTGAGAGGTTTAGACGTTTTGCCTACAAGAATCGGCACTGTTCCGTTTACTTTAACTCTGGAGTACCCATTATTTGTATCGCATGAGAATTGTGTCTGCGGGAAACACAGAAAATGTGCCACTCTTATTGCGCAATGGTGTCAGTGTGGGGCGGCATGTACAACTTACTTTTTGGAGTCCGCTCGGGACTATACTTGATTGCTGACCTCTCTTTTTTTTCGGTCTTTCCTGTAGCTGAATGGTACCGGCACGGTAGCTTAGCGTGTTCGGTCAGAGAGCTGCGTGATCTCTGTACTAAATAAACTGAGTCAAGGAACCAACGATCAATTTGAACGGATGTCTTGTGACGTCCGCCCCGACCAAAGGCAACGAACTATATCGAACAAAACGAGTAAAAAAGAAAAAAAATGGTCAGCGTGACGGAATGTCAATCCTAAGGGCCCGGGTTCGATTCCCGGCTAGGTCGGTGATTTTTCTCCACTCAGGGACTGTTGTCCTCATCATCATTTAATCCCCATCGACGCATAAGTCGCCGAAGTGGCGTCAAATCGAAAGACTTGCACCCGGCGAACGGTCTACCCGACGGGAGGCCCTAGTCACACGACATGTCATTTCACGAGGAAAGTCTTCAGAGTTTTTTGAATATTCATTTCTAAGTAACTAGGCAAGCTACAGCTGCGCTATGCCCGTTTTAGTGGTTTCAGAATTATTGCAGTAGATCGTTCAAGCTAATAGCACAGTCTAACACAACATTCGCGACACTCCGTGTCGTACTGACACATAATGCGATTGCAGCGCCCCAAACGGCTAGCAAGTGACACTTCTGAGTACGATATAGAATGAGTGCAGCTGCTACAGTTTATACTGATTTGTAACAAAGTTTTTGCAATAGGTAGCGTATTTAGTACAACAACAAAAATCGACAATAACTAAAAAGTGACGCCCCATTTGTCATTCTTTAGTTTCTTAAGGACCCTGGGAGGTATGAAACAATAGATTATACGACAGTTTATTTACGATCCTCATGTAACATACGGATGCTTTACTTTTAAGAACAGGAAGTGGTTAGCAAACTGCAAAAGACTTGACCTCTTGCAGGAAGATGTCGTCTAAATAACGAACAACGTGAAGTTTTGTTCGGTACACTTCCAGCCAAATCAATGAATGTGGAATGTGGGAAATCCGTATGGAATGTTACCCCTGCTTTATTTAACGTGCCAAATAAGCAACCCCACCAGTAGCTGAAGGGAAGGCGGCTCAGAGGTCATAATAAAATGTCAACAAGCAGTAAAACTGTTTCTCAACAGAGAAGAAACCAGTTGGACAATTGTTCCTACATCTGAGCTCTAAACGGCAAGAATCTTCAACGTATTAGCTTTTGAAGCAAGAATAATTTCATTTACAAAAATATTCGTGTATCAGTAAGTCGCGGGAAAATTGTTAGAGTCCTTAAAAAAATGATGCGCTAAGGAAAGTGCCTGTCAGAATAATAACGGAAGACAACAGAAATATATGCTTCTCATACATGAAGTATGCAATGGTATTATTTTGCCGTCATTGGAGTAAGCTATAATTACACACATATTCAAACGTATTTCTTCAAGAATAAGTTGTGTCTTATGTCATTGAATCAGTGAAATTCGACTGTTTTTACATTTATTTCACCATAGTTCATGTCACTTAGAAATTTTCTATTGCACGGAACGCAAAAAAATTACAGTTATATCATTAACTAAGTAGAAAAGTAAATAAAACGTATATCATCCTTACGATGCATGTCACTTCACCGCCTGGAGCGCTGGTATCGGTGCGGTTGTCAAACGGTAACAACTTTCATACCAGGGAGTGCTAATAAGCTCAGATCAAAGCTGCGCCCCAGAGTCGAGTAGGCAAAGGAATTTTCCCTAAAGCAAAGTCCTCAAACAACGCAGCAATAAGTCTTTTGCATCTACATCTACATGGCTACTCTGCAAATAACACGTAAGTGCCTGCCAGAGGGTTCATCGAACCACCTTCACACTAATTCTCTATTATTACACTCTCGAACAACGCCCGGAAAAGAAAGAACACCAATAGCCTTCGATGTGGTTTCCATTATTTTACTATGAGAACCGTTTTTCCCTATGTAAGTCGGCATCAACAAAATATTTTCACATTCGTAGGAGAAAGTTGGCAACTGAAACTTCGTGAAAAGATCTCACCGCAACGAAAAACGCCTTTGTTTTAATGATGTCCTGCTCAAATCCCGTGTCAGTCCGTGACATTCTCTCCTCTGTTTCCCAATAATACAAAACGTGCTGCACATTTTTAAACTTTCTCGATGTGCTCCGTTAATCCTGTCCGGCAAGGATCCCACAACGCGCAGCAGTACTTCAAAAGAGGATGAACAAGCTTAGTGTAGGCAGCCTCTTTAGTGGATCTCTTGCATCTTCTAAGTGTTTTGCCAATAAATCGTAGTCTTTGGTTCGTCTTCTCCACAACATTTTCTACGTGTTCCTTCAATTTAAGTTGCTCGTAATTGCAATTCCTCGGTATTTAGTTGAATTTACGGCCTTTAGATTTGACTGATTTATCGTGTAACCGAAGTTTAACGGCTTCCTTTCAGCACTCATGTGGATGGTCTTACACTTGTCATTATTTAGAGTCAATTGCCAATTTCCGCACCATACAGATACCTTATCTACATTGCTTTGCAACTGGTTTTGATCATTTGTGTGTGTTTGTGTGTGTGTGTGTGTGTGTGTGTGTGTGTGTGTGAATTCCTCAGGGACCAAACTGCTGATGCCATCGGTCACTAGATTTACACGCTACTTAAACCAACTTATGCTAAGAACAACACACACACACTCATGCCCGAGGGAGGACTAGAACCTCCGGCGGGAGGGGCCTCGCAATCCGTGATATGGCGCCTCAAACCACGCAGCCAGTTAGAGTGGCTTGGATCTTCTGATGACTTCACTAGACGCTGAAAGACAGCACCAGCTGCAAACAACGTATGACGGCTGTTCAGATTCTCTCTTAAATCGTTTATATAGATAAAGGACTGCAGGGAGTCTATAACAATACCTTGGAGAACGCAAGAAACCATTTCTGTTTTGCTCGACGACTTTCTGTTAATTACTACGAACTGTGACTTCTCTGACAGGAAATCACGAATCCAGTCGCATAACTGAAACTAAATTCCATAAGTACGCAATTTAATTACAAGCCAGAATGAGATTTTCACTCTGCAGCGGATTGTGCTCTGATATGAAACTTCCTGGCAGATTAAAACCGTGTGCCGGACCGAGACTCGAATTCGGGACCTTTGCCTTTCGCGCGCAAGTGCTCTACCAACTGAGCTACCCAAGCACGATTCACGACCCGTCCTCACAACCTTAATTCCGCCAGTACCTCGTCTCCTACCTTCCAAATTTCACACAAGCTCTTCTGCGAACCTTGCAGAACTAGCTCTCTTGGAAGAAAGGATATTGCGGAGACATGGCTTAGCCACAGCCTGGGGGATGTTTCCAGAATGAGATTTTCACTCTGCAGCGGAGTGTGCGCTGATATGAAACTTCCTGGCAGATTAAAACTGTGTGCCGGACCGAGACTGGCGGAATTAAACTTGTGAAGACGGGTCGTGAGTCATGCTTGGGTAGCTCAGTTGGTAGAGTACTTCCCGCGAAAGGCATAGGTCCAGAGTTCGAGTCTCGGTCAGGCACACATTTTTAATCTGCCAGGAAGTTTAATTACAAGCCGCTTGTGAGGGACGGTGTCATAAGCCTTCTGGACGTCTAGATATACTGAATCAATTTGAAATCGCTTATCGATAGCACTCTCCCACCCCTTAGAAAAATTTATGAATGACTGTGCTGGTAAATCCCTTACGTTATTTGATTTTCAAACACCTGAGCAGAACTAAACGTACTCAGACATTTCGCTCTTTACCTATTCTGATCAACACTAAACTGACACACAATATTTTTTAGCGCAACGCAATCTGACTTTCAATAATCCCTACAAAAGAATGGCCCTGACTGACATTAACCTTTACCTTTCACAAATCACTTACCTCACAATATCTTCGTTACTCGAACTACTGCAATACAGCGAGCGCCACTACTGCCAGCTAAATAAAAGATTGAAACTACTGAAGGCACTAACTACTGATAGGCATAGTTAGCAAAAAAAAGATTTTGATAGAGAACAAGCAATGTATTTACCTTAATAGTGTTCAAAAGTCATAATATGTATAGCAGTTCATGACATCCATTCTTACAAATGTACTGTTTCTGATGGACACACGTCCAGATCATCCGCTCTCAAAAATCCGCCATCTCACTTCCCCACATCCACCACTGCTGGCGGCTCACCTCCAACTGCGCAACGCTACGCGCTGTTAACAGCCAACTACCCAACACTACAATAGCAAACAACCATGAAAACCAGCCACAGACTGCACACAGCCCAGCCAGTGATTTTCGTACAGAGCACTACGTGGCGTTGCCAACTTAAAAACCTAAACAGCCTACTTACAACCACTTTGTATGAGTAAAGAGCTAGTTGTATTTCTCAAGAATGTTATTTTCTAAAACCGTATCAGGGTGCTGATGACCTCGATGTTGAGCGACCATAAGCCCCAAAACACACACACACACGATTCGTAATGTTCGACCACAATAAATGTTCCAAAATCCTGCTCCATATCGACATTAATGATTTATACCCGTAGTTTAGTGGATTACTACCTTTCTTGAATGTTGCTGTGACCTGTGCAACTTTCCAGTCATTGGGCACCGATCTTTCGTCGAGCGAGCGGTTGTGTATGATTGTTAAGAATGGGGCTAATGCATCAGCATACTCTGAAAGAAACTTAATTCGTATACAGTCTGGACCAGAAGATTTGCATTTATATGAATTAAGTTGTTTCACTACTATCTGCTTATAATTTATTCGCGTTGGCATTTGTAACTAGTTTTAAATCAGCGACTCAGTATTTATTACAAACAGGCGTTTTAGACCGACGTTGCATTTGGTTGCTGTATTTCCTTGAGATAAACAGAATCCTGTAAAGTGATACCAAACTGTCTGATAAGGATTGTGCTTTCCATTCACAATTTCTGACGGGATGAGAAATCGGAGAGCGAGGAACTACGCTGCTAAGTTCAGTGAAGGAAACATTCCTTAAGTTGAATGAATTGTTGGCACCAACAAGAAAATCTGTTTGGACTATATCGGAGAGCATCTACCACAAATCACTGAGTAAGGGGCACTAATGCAGGGATTGAAAGGGAGCAAATGGAATGACAGGATCTCTTTTTTTGTTGTTTTAATTCCGTTATCCGATACCTGATTAGTCTTATGATCAATCTAAGACATCAAATGTAGATGTTAGAGGCGCAGGAATGCTAATCGGCTTACCGTTCCGAAAAATTTACGAATAGACGTAACGTGTAGGCTTTCCCACTGACACGAGTAGCTAATACCGAAATATACTGTTCAGCATTCCTAACAAATCGAAGAAGGAGCTTTTCGTTCCGATGCACATTAAAGGTCAGTGAGTTATTTGCGTCACATATTTTACCGCACACTTAATAATAACTGAAACAAGTAGTAACTCATAGTTCATATGTGACAGGCAGCGTGAAGAGATCTTTCCTTTCTGCTCCTTGTTTGTTTATCGGTAGTGTTTTTCACTATTCCAACACCATCTCTGCGTTTCAGAGCAAGCAGCCCATCGACTTGTCTACTCGCTTCCGCTTTTTTACTTCTTTTTCAACGCTGGACGGACAGGCCATGGTTAGCACGTCGACCTCCAATTAGTTAACACTGCTTTTGTATGTCCATTCTTTTAGCAGGAGGTCTCTAGGACGACGGACGTTTACTATCGTGACAAAAAATAATAAATAAAAAAACCATAAAGCACCAGGATCACATTGCATAATTGCAGAATTAGTTAAAAATTGGGGACATAAATTGGTGGAAGTAGCTCTCAAAGTGATAACTAAGTATGGAACTCAGAGATGATACCTGAAGAGTGGCAGGAGTAGATTCTGATCAAAATTTTTAAGAAGGGCGACAAAATGGATTGTAGTACTTATAGATTGATAAAGCTATTACCACTATGTTCCGAAATTTTCTCGAATATTCTGCTAAGCAGGCTTACACCATATGCAGATGAAATTGTGGGGGATTACCAAGCCGGCATTCGGAGGAACAGATCAACTACACTCCTGGAAATTGAAATAAGAACACCGTGAATTCATTGTCCCAGGAAGGCGAAACTTTATCGACACATTCCTGGGGTCAGATACATCACATGATCACACTGACAGAACCACAGGCACATAGACACAGGCAACAGAGCGTGCACAAT
Organism: Schistocerca serialis cubense; assembly: GCF_023864345.2. Classification (NCBI taxonomy): domain Eukaryota; kingdom Metazoa; phylum Arthropoda; class Insecta; order Orthoptera; family Acrididae; genus Schistocerca; species Schistocerca serialis. Next base: position 85,472,346 of record NC_064641.1, on the reverse strand, counting down.
GTCGGCACTAGTACAGTGTATATCCACCTTTCGCAGCAATGCAGGCTGTTATTCTCCCATGGAGACGATCGTAGAGATGCTGGATGTAGTCCTGTGGAACGGCTTGCCATGCCATTACCACCTGGCGCCTCAGTTGGACCAGCGTTCGTGCTGGACGTGCAGACCACGTGAGACGCCGCTTCATCCAGTCCCAAACATGCTCAATGGGGTACAGATCCGGAGATCTTGCTGGCCAGGGTAGTTGACTTACACCTTCTAGAGCACGTTGGGTGGCACGGGATACATGCGGACGTGCATTGTCCTGTTGGAACAGCAAGTTCCCTTGCCGGTCTAGGAATGGTAGAACGATGGGTTCGATGACGGTTTGGATGTACCGTGCACTATTCAGTGTCCCCTCGACGATCACCAGTGGTGTACGGCCAGTGTAGGAGATCGCTCCCCACACCATGATGCCGGGTGTTGGCCCTGTGTGCCTCGGTCGTATGCAGTCCTGATTGTGGCGCTCACCTGCACGGCGCCAAACACGCATACGACCATCATTGGCATCAAGGCAGAAGCGACTCTCATCGCTGAAGACGACACGTCTCCATTCGTCCCTCCATTCACGCCTGTCGCGACACCACTGGAGGCGGGCTGCACGATGTTGGGGCGTGAGCGGAAGACGGCCTAACGGTGTGCGGGACCGTAGCCCAGCTTCATGGAGACGGTTGCGAATGGTCCTCGCCGATACCCCAGGAGCAACAGTGTCCCTAATTTGCTGGGAAGTGGCGGTGCGGTCCCCTACGGCACTGCGTAGGATCCTACGGTTTTGGCGTGCATCCGTGCGTCGCTGCGGTCCGGTCCCAGGTCGACGGGCACGTGCACCTTCCGCCGACCACTGGCGACAACATCGATGTACTGTGGAGACCTCACGCCCCACGTGTTGAGCAATTCGGCGGTACGTCCACCCGGCCTCCCGCATGCCCACTGTACGCCCTCGCTAAAAGTCCGTCAACTGCACATACGGTTCACGTCCACGGTGTCGCGGCATGCTACCAGTGTTAAAGACTGCGATGGAGCTCCGTATGCCACGGCAAACTGGCTGACACTGACGGCGGCGGTGCACAAATGCTGCGCAGCTAGCGCCATTCGACGGCCAACACCGCGGTTCCTGGTGTGTCCGCTGTGCCGTGCGTGTGATCATTGCTTGTACAGCCCTCTCGCAGTGTCCGGAGCAAGTATGGTGGGTCTGACACACCGGTGTCAATGTGTTCTTTTTTCCATTTCCAGGAGTGTATAAACGAAATATTCACCCTGCGTCAAATTTTGCAAAAGAAATGTGAATGCAATAAATCAGTTCATAATCTCTTCATAGATTTTACGAAAGCATATGATTCAGTATTGCAATCAAAATTGTACAGAATTCTTTTGGAACTTGGAATACCAAAGATGTATGTTAGACTTATAGAAGCGAGTTTGAGAAACATAAAAGGTGGAGTACGCGTGGGGAAATTGGAGTCAGAAGAATTTGTAATAAAGAACGGACTTAAGCAGGGAGATGCCCTGTCTCCGCTACTTTCTAATTTAATCTTAGAATATATTGTACGAATGGCAGCAGATAATTCAGAGGGTGTGGAGTTAAATGGAAATATTAAGATATTAGGGTATGCAGATGATCTAAACATCATTAGCGATACGAAAGAATCTGTAACAGCAAATGCGAATGCGTTAATCAAGGCTAGTGAAGATGTAGGTCTAAGGATAAGTGAAGACAAAACTAAATACCTGGTTACTACTAGAATGCCAACAGCAGTAGATCAGGAAACGTTAAGAGTTGGAGACACACAGTTTGAAAAAGTGAACGCATTTAAGTATCTAGGCGTGGACATCACTTCGAGAAATGAGATTGAATCCGAAATGAAGAAGAGATTACGGGCGGGAAGTGCGTGCTACTTCTCACTGAATAGATTACTTTCATCACGGATATTGTCTAGGAATTTAAAGATTAGAATATACAAAACTATTATTCTACCAGTTATGCTGTATGGGTGTGAGACTTGGTCTCTCACTATGCAAAATGAAAAGCCGTTTCGAGTATTTGAAAACAATATTTTGAGGAAAATTTTCGTAGCGAAAAGGGATGACATTAGCGGAGAGTGGCGAAAACTGCATAACGAAGAGGTACACGAACTCTTTTCAAGCCCTGACATAATCAGCATTATTAAATCACGTAGGCTGCTATGGGCGGGTCACGTAGCTCGAATGGATGAGGGCAGGGCAGCGCGCAGAGTACTGGTAGGGCATTTAGAGGGAAAACGTCCTGTGGGGAGACCGAGGCGTAGATGGGAGGACAATGAGAAGGCTGATTGAAGGAGCCTAGGTACTGAACGTGAATGGAAGGAAATAGCCCAAGACAGGGACAGATGCAGAAAATACGTTGCTGTGGTAATGGACTCTCGAGTCCGGTATGACCAGTGAGAAAGAAAGAAAGAAAGAAAACCTACAACTGTCCTTATGATTTTATTTTATTTTGTCGCTACCAGTTTCAACACTTCATTACGTAATCTTCAGGATGTTTTTGATGCGGTACAGGTTGATATGATCCCCATGCATAACCCATCAGTTCAAATGGTTCAAATGGCTCTGAGAACTATGGGACTTAACTGCTGTTGTCATCAGTCCCCTAGAACTTAGAACTACTTAAACCTAACTAACCTAAGGACATCACACACATCCATGCCCGAGGCAGGATTTGAACCTGCGACCGTAGCGGTAGCGCGGTTCCAGACTGTAGCGCCTAGAACCGCTCGGCCACTTCGGCCGGCTAACCCATCAGTTGCCAGCATAACTGGATCGCAGATAATGTGTCACCACTCCAACCATTAAGTGGCAGTTGCAACCGCAACGTGTTTTCGGATGTAGCGAGGAGTTGAAGCTCAGGCAGAACCAGGATGGGCTTGCTCAGACTATGAGAGGCGACCCCTGGCAACTCTATAACGATGAAAGGGAAGAGAAGAATACTGATGCCATGGCAGCACAGGCGGTGTCAGCGCTCAATTATTTCTCAGCACGCCAGGGCCTAACAGTCTACGACAAAAGAGAAAAACAACAGTTTTGTTCCTAACGTCTAGTGCACTACAGCGTCCTCCAGTGATGTGTAATGTCGTGTAGAACTGTAAACTGCTAACTTTGTGCTGTAGTACTGGGGGATAGCACTTCTGGAGCAGCCGACCGGAGTGGCCGAGCGGTTCTAGGCGCTTCAGTCTGGAACCGCGCTACCGCTACGGTCGCAGGTTCAAATCCTGCCTCGGGCATGGATGTGTGTGATGTCCTTAGGTTAGTTAGGTTTAAGTAGTTCTACGTTCTAGGGGACTGATGACCTCAGATGTTAAGTCCCATAGTACTCAGAGCCATTTGAACCAGTTTTTGAACTTATGGAGCATTTAAAAATTATGAAATGAAATGATAATTAAATGGACACCCTAGCTGCAAACAGGCGTTGATGTACTTGGGTGTCTATTTAATTATTTTATTTCTAGCAAAGCTGCATGGTCATCTACGGTAACTGTTCTTTCGGGAATAGATACTACCGTCATATATAGTAAAAATTATGAAGTGAAGCAATCAATCGTCCTTTTTTTTTTTTAGATTTTATTGCGCAAATTCAGATTTCGGCTTGTAGCTAGCCATTCTCAAAGCACTATTTTCTATTCTCAATGATTGCAAGTCCCTGTTGTTCGGCTGTCAGTCACAGTTCTTCGAATAATACTGTGACAGACGCCCGATCAAGAGGGACTTACATGCATTGTGAATAGAAAACAGTGCTTTGAGAATGGCTAGCTACTAGTCGAAATCTGGATTTGCGTTATAAAATCTAAAAAAAAAAAAAAAAAAAAAGGACGATTGATTGCTGCACTCTGCCACTTTCCGAATGGAAGGTAACCTGACTTCTGGAGCATGTAGTGCGCCTTCCGGGTACATGATGTGGGTATACTCTGGTGCCAGTTGCACAGGCCATAGTAAGTAGACAGATTTCTTTTCCCTAACAAGAACTTCCTTCTATGGCTTCTTCATTCCTACGTATTTTGTGTAAAACAGCCTTCCACAGAAATGTGTTAATGAATATTAGGTTTTACAGGAATATATTAAGTGTTATAGAAACAATTTTATTTTACGTTCAAAGTATGAAGCATTTTAGAACCTAAATAAGAGATTAAATGTGAAATAAATAAATAATGCGTTTCAAGTTGTATATTCAAGGAATGATATCAGTTTGTGGCAGTCTATCACGGAATGGTTGCTGATGTACGTAACTGTAGTTCGAGGCTATAGTGATTGGCGAAAAGAACTCATGCCAGTGCATACCAACAAGGCAACTTCGTGTACTGAGATTGCCGTTGGAATATGATGTTGAGTTTTTCACGTCTTAGATTGGGATGGACTCATTAACACAGTCTTTCGTGTTAGTGTTGCCACGCTGTAGTGTTCTAGGGAAACTATAATTAAAGCTGATTGATTTCAATTTTAATTTCGTTGTACATCGCAGACATAACGGCCTTGTCGCAGTGCTAACACCTGTTCCCGTCAGATCACAGAAGTTAAGCGCTGTCGGGTTTGGCTAGCACTTGGATGGGTCACCGCCCGGGTCTTCCGAGTGCTGTTGGCAAGTGGGGTGCATCAGCCCTAGTGAGGCCAACTGAGGAGCTACTTGACTGCAAAGTAGCAGCACCGGTGCGGAAAACCGACAACGGCCGGGAGAGCGGTATTCTGGCCATACGCCCCTCCGTATCCGCATCCGGTGATGCCTAAGGGCTGATGATGACGCGGTGGCCGGTAGGTACCGTTGGGCTTTCACGGTCTGTTTGACTGGTGTTTGTTTGTTGCTTACATAACAAAATCTCAATATAATAAAATGTGTAGAAAGCTTTAAAATGATAAAATATGTGCAATAAAATACTGAACTATTAAATTTCATAATTAAAATCCATCATCAGTAATAACACCAATAATAATAATAATAATAATAGTAAGTAATGCCAAATTACTGACATAGGAAAATAAATGGTGAATTAGTAAGAAATAGTCTTTGGAATGACTTGAGCAAAGTATGAAGAACCCAAATTAAAATGGGTGGATCAAGGTAATATTTTTGTCGTAGACGCTGCTGACAGCGGAAATACAAAGTCTAGTGTTTTTTTCGATGTATTGTAACCAGAAACGTAACGAAACCCCACGATCAGATCGGTCGCCGTGTCACCCTCTGCCATGTGGCACCATTTGAATGCGTTACGAAGGAGCATGGGGTCGGCACACAGCTCTCCCGGCCGTTGTCGACGTTTAAACTTTGGAGCCGCTAGCTCTCAGTCAGGTGGCGACTCAATTGGCATCACGAGGCGTAATATACTCCCATCCAATCTTACCACCATGCAAAAATCCTAGGCAGTAAGGGGAACCAAATCCGGGGCCTCCGTATGGCAGCCATCTACACTGATCACTGAGCTACGGAAGCGGACGCTGACTAGAGACCAAAAGAGAATTATTTTAATTCTTGTCCAATTTTGGTGTTTTATTCCAATGTTGGTATTTTTTGTCAATTTTGGTGCTAATTTCTGCCAATTTTGGTGATTTTTGTTTTGCCAGTTTTAGTATTACTTTCTTTCGGCTTATTTTTGAAGTAAAGTGTTTCATTTATTTTTGTGTTGTGCGACTGTTGTACAGTGGTGTGCAGTAAATCTACGTATTAGTTACATTACATTTACTGACAGCAGCGTCACGTTTACTTATTTTATTGGAAAAAAGGAACTTGTTAAAAGTATTTTCTAATCAGTCAAAGGGAAATGTATCTCTTCAGCCATGCATATGAAAGTTTTTCGAAACAAAGCTTTGCCTTAGCCACAGTTCTCTTCTGATACACTATGCCATCAATCCGTCAACACTTCGCTGTTATGAAAGCACCCAGATTCTTTATTTGAGCGCGAAAGACAAACAGCCTTCAGCACAACACCAGGCGTTTGACAATGTCCAGATTTCCTATTGTTTTTTTTTCACTAAACTGTGGTGAGAGATTCATCATTTGCAACAAAATGACAGGATGAGTTGTACTTTTGTTTTTATTTTAAAAGCTCCGACCAGTTTCGTTCGCTAACGCCGTTTTCCTGTGGCTATATATCGGATGTCGTGAGAGGACACAGAACGACCCGGATAAGTCCCGGTGTTACGATTTTATTCCAAATCAGTACCACAGTTGCGAAACCTGTATCACCACGTTCCATACGCTGTACAAGAAACTAAGGAGATATCAGAACATCTACACGGCTGGAACTTATCATTCTAGGTGTAACACAAGACTCTTCGCCATGGCCACATTACTGGAATTCGGCATTGTTATCCTATGGTTGAAACAAGAACATAAGCGAGTGAACGCAGATTTGAAAGGTTCTGTGGCTTTAAGAACAGTAAGCCTAGTTGCACCTTCAGGATAGTTCGTTCCAGTGTTTACTTAACCTTTGCCTGATGTACGAGGGTTGCAACTTAAGTAGTGGCAACTATTTATTCGCAATCGATACAAAAGAGTTACTTGTTTGCACCTGTTACTGTCCTTCAAAGTAGTCACCAGCGTTGTGTACAATTCCTTTGCCAGCGATGTGGAAGGCGTAGTATACCGTTAGGAGAGTCTGTTCTGTTGATGGTGCGAATGGAGCGGTTTAAAGTTATGGTAGTTCTCGTGTACGACTGTGATGTTGTTATGCTAACGCATTACGGTCCTCCACGGCAGACTGTCAATGCACAGTATTGCTGTTCGTTTTTGGAGCATCACCTGCGACCAGCTTTGCGAAAGAGCTGCAACAGTTCCTGCGCAACCCACCCATCATTTTGCACGACAATGCGCGGGCGCATACGGCGCTCAAGCTGTGGCTGGTCTGTTTGTCGATGGGACTGGGAAGTCCTTTAACATCCACAATACTCCCAGGACTTAACACCTTGTGGCTTTGGATTGATTCCGAAGATGAAGGAACCACGTCGTGGCATTAGCTTCAGAACTGTTCCAGAGATTCGACAGGCAGCAGATCGCTCCATTCCCACCATCAACAGAACAGGCTCTGCTAACGGTATACTACGCCTTCCACATCGCTGGCAACGGGTTCTACACAACGCTGGTGACTACTTTGAAGGACAGTAACAGGTGCAAACATGTAACTCTTTTGTACCGGTTGTGAATAAATAATTGCCACTATTTAAGTTACAATCCTCGTATTTGTTCCTTCGTATATCTCTAAAACTTGCTGGTTTCATTGCCAAACATTCGTATTATCACACTTATAAAGCAGTCTTCAAGCTATCCTCCCTTGGAATAAGGATAAAAGGTCACATTTCCCATAAAAAATCGTACCGAAAGCGTCGTGTTGTGGAGAGACCTTAAATGCTGTTCGTCTATTAAACTATGTATTTTCCTAGTACGCGAACATAAATGCAAAACGATCAAGTATCGCACCTCAGTGTCACAAACACAAAAATCAACATGGCACTTGCAACATTATCATCCGATCTTCATAGTCGGTTAACTCGCATCGTGTTGCTACTAAGTCTACCACACCTGTCTCTAACAGAATGCTGAGTTACCGTATCTACAATCAAGCTATACGTCGCGTCTAGCCACAAACTTCGAACTTCATATTCGGCACATTTATAGTGAATTGGTGACGCTGTTCCTTGCAAACAATTTCATATTACCAAGTACAAATCCCATAAGCACGCGGATGTAATGTGAAGTCAGTGTACGAATCCCCAGCATGCTATATAGTCCTATTGTCCCAAAATCTCGTAGACTTTTGTCCTTCCTGGTTTCTCAGTGTCATCTCAGGTGAGAGTTTCCGGTATAGGTATGGAGTCAGGACTGACCCTGAGTTACCCAGTAGGTGAATGAGTTCAGTGTGATGTTCTTCGGTGGCAACGCCAGAACAGCACCACAGCGCTACAAGGGTTGAAGGCACTAGCAGACAGAGCCTGGAAATAGTCAGATAGTAGGATGACTTCAGCTGCAGACGGTTGATACACTTGTTGCTGGAAACTGGTTATGCTCAAGGTCGTTGTCGGGTTGGAAGTCAGGTACAAAACTCCTGCTATCATAAGTTGGCGGCTGGAGCTGTGGTGGTGCCGTCTTAACAGAAGTTCATCCAGACCATATGCTGAGGTTTAGGTGGTAGCTGTCAGGGTTACAGTGCTCTTAGTTGGATCTACTTGACCCCATCGAACAAGCGTTCTTGAGGGTTACTCGTCAATCACACCGAGAGTAAGCATGTCAACGTGAAAAATATGTGGCTGGGAACATCCCAGCCACGATATAACAAGGGGTAGGAATTGGGAGACTCGTTTGAGGTGTCCTGTCGCTCAGTGCTGTGAGATGCACTAGTATCCGAGGCCCTTAGCTGTCACGAAGTGTCGTGGCAGATGGCACGATGTTTAACCACAAGACTGTAAGAAACTACTCAATCTCTGGGCGTAAGCTCCTAGTGTGACGCCCGTTCCCCTCTAGGATAAGACCTGCGGTACATATAACGTGAAAGCGTGCTCGGCAGTGACTCGTCCAATGTGATGAGAAGAATGCTGCACACACGAGTACGTTCTTGGGAAGTGAAACTGCTGGAGCTGCTGGAGCAGTCTTGAAGTGACTGGCCACGCATGTGAGTCACTAGTATCCGAGTTCTCCTCGGGGTCTTGAAGTAACCCAAAGTCAGACAGTACAGCGGTTACCCATACTGTTTTTGCAGGTACCCAATGTCTGATCTCTAGGTTAGAAGGCGTTTCCAGGCAATATGAGATGTGCGCGAGAGGTAACGTGCAAGCGTCCTTCGTTGTTACTCATCAGACGTGCTGAAAGAAAACAACACAGATACACTACTGTCCATTAAAATTGCTACACCAAGAAGAAATGCAGATGGTAAAGGGGTATTCATTGGACAAATATATTATACTAGAACTGACATGTGATTACATTTTCACGCAATTTGGGTGCATAGAGCCTGAGAAATCAGTACCCAGAACAACCACCTCTGGCCGTGATAACGGCCTTGACAAGCCTGGGCATTGAGACAAACAGAGCTTGGATGGCGTGTACAGGTACAGCTGCCCATGCAGTTTCAACACGATACCACAGTTCATCAAGAGTAGTGACTGGCATATTGTGACGAGCCAGATACTCGGCCACTTTTTACCACACGTTTTCAATTGGTGAGAGATCGGAAGAATGTGCTGGCCAGGGCAGCAGTCGAACATTTTCTGTATCCAGAAAGGCCCGCACAGGACCTACAACATGTAGTCGTGCATTATCCTGCTGAAATGTAGGGTTCCGCAGGGATCGAATGAAGGGTAGAGCCACGGGTCGTAACACATCTGAAATGTAACGTCCACTGTTCAAAGTGCCGTCAATGTGAACAAGAGGTGACCGAGACGTGTAACCGATGGCACCCCATAGCATCACACCGGGTGATACGCCAGTATGGCGATGACGAATACACGCTTCCAATGTGCGTTCACCGTGATGTCGCCAAACACGGATGCGACCGTCATGATGCTGTAAACAGAACCTGGATTCATCCGAAAAAATGACGTTTTTGCCATTCGTGCACCCAGGTTCGTCGTTGAGTACACAATCGAAGGCGCTCCTGTCTGTGATGCAGCGTCAAGGGTAACTGCAGCTATGGTCTCCGAGCTGATAGTCCATGCTGCTGCAAACGTCGTCGAACTGTTCGTGCAGATGGTTGTTGTCTTGCAAACGTCCCCATCTGTTGACTCAGGGATCGAGACGTGGCTGCACGATCCGTTACAGCCATGCGGGTAAGATGCCTGTCACCTCGACTGTTAGTGATACGACGCCGTTGGCATCCAGCACTGCGTTCCGTATTACCCTCCTGAACCCACCGATTCCACGTTCTGCTAACAGTCATTGGATCTCGACCAACGCCAGCAGCAATGTCGCGATAAGGTAAACCGGAATCGCGATAGGCTACAATCCGACCTTTATCAAAGTCGGAAACGTGATGGTACACATTTGTCCTCCTTATGCGAGGCATAACAACAACATTTCACCAGGCAATGCCGGTCAACTGCTGTTTGTGTATGAGAAATCGGTTGTAAACTTTCCTCATGTCAGCGCGTTGTAGGTGTCGCCACCGACGCCATCCTCGTGTGAATGCTCCCTGCCGCCGTTGGATAAGCAGCTGAGCAGCAAGTCGTATACTCCTAGCTCACTCGTTTGTTACATAGTTTAATTCTTAATTTCTTTGCGTGTTTTTGGCACTTGCATTGTTTAATTCATAAATTTCGGGCGTATTATAGTATTTGAGAGTTGTAGCATCGCGTTTTAGTACCTGAATAGTGTAAATTCGCGTAGTCGTTTGTCTACTGTTTTTGTTTTGAACGGCCAGTGTCGGTTGGTCACAGTCAGTGTGCTCCCTGCCGCCGCTGGATAAGCAGCTGAGCAGCAAGTCGTATACTCCTAGCTCACTCGTTTGTTACATAGTTTAATTCTTAATTTCTTTGCGTGTTTTTGGTACTTGCATTGTTTAATTCATAAATTTCGGGCGTATTATAGTATTTGAGAGTTGTAGCATCGCGTTTTAGTACCTGAATAGTGTAAATTCGCGTAGTCGTTTGTCTACTGATTTTGTTTTGAACGGCCAGTGTCGGTTGGTCACAGTCAGTGTGCTCCCTGCCGCCGTTGGATAAGCAGCTGAGCAGCAAGTCGTATACTCCTAGCTCACTCGTTTGTTACATAGTTTAATTCTTAATTTCTTTGCGTGTTTTTGGTACTTGCATTGTTTAATTCATAAATTTAGGGCGTATTATAGTATTTGAGAGTTGTAGCATCGCGTTTTAGTACCTGAATAGTGTAATTTCGCTTAGTCTCCTTCCGCCGCCGAGCAGTGTCAGCAGTGCGCAAGTAGCAGCATTACTGCATTTACTAGGCAATCTTGTATTTTAATAACCGTTTAAATTTTGTCGATTTGTTTGCGCTCTCTGTAGATTAGTTCAGACGTTCTTTGCAAAACAGTTTTTAGCATGGATAGGGACTGCAACTGCTGTGTTCGGATGCAGGCTGAGTTGGCATCCCTTCGCTCCCAGCTTCAGGCAGTGTTGGCTTCGGTCACACAGCTTGAGGCTGTTGCCAATGGGCATCACTGTGGGGGTCCGGATGGGAGTTTGTCGGGGACGGCCAGCTCGTCCCACGCATCCCCTGATCGGACTAAGACTGTGGTTGCCCGGGATACTGCCCGCATTGAGGCTGATCCCTCACCTGTGGTAGAGTGGGAGGTCGTTTCAAGGTGTGGCAGGGAGCGAAAGACATTCCGGAGGGCTGAACGGAAAGCCTCTCCAGTTTGTCTGACGAACCGGTTTCAGGCTCTGTCTCAGGCTGATACTGATCTTCGGCCTGACATGGCTGCTTGTCCTGTTCCAGAGGTTGCCCCTCAGTCTGCAAGATCCGGGCAGTTGCAGAGGGTGGGCTTACTGGTAGTTGGGAGCTCCAACGTCAGGCGCGTAATGGGGCCCCTTAGGGAAATGGCAGCAAGAGAGGGGAAGAAAACCAATGTGCACTCCGTGTGCATACCGGGGGGAGTCATTCCAGATGTGGAAAGGGTCCTTCCGGATGCCATGAAGGGTACAGGGTGCACCCATCTGCAGGTGGTCGCTCATGTCGGCACCAATGATGTGTGTCGCTATGGATCGGAGGAAATCCTCTCTGGCTTCCGGCGGCTATCTGATTTGGTGAAGACTGCCAGTCTCGCTAGCGGGATGAAAGCAGAGCTCACCATCTGCAGCATCGTCGACAGGACTGACTGCGGACCTTTGGTACAGAGCCGAGTGGAGGGTCTGAATCAGAGGCTGAGACGGTTCTGCGACCGTGTGGGCTGCAGATTCCTCGACTTGCGCCATAGGGTGGTGGGGTTTCGGGTTCCGCTGGATAGGTCAGGAGTCCACTACACGCAACAAGCGGCTACACGGGTAGCAGGGGTTGTGTGGCGTGGGCTGGGCGGTTTTTTAGGTTAGATGGCCTTGGGCAAGTACAGAAAGGGCAACAGCCTCAGCGGGTGCGGGGCAAAGTCAGGACATGCGGGGACCAAGCAGCAATCGGTATTGTAATTGTCAACTGTCGAAGCTGCGTTGGTAAAGTACCGGAACTTCAAGCGCTGATAGAAAGCACCGAAGCTGAAATCGTTATAGGTACAGAAGGCTGGCTTAAGCCAGAGATAAATTCTGCCGAAATTTTTACAAAGGTACAGACGGTGTTTAGAAAGGATAGATTGCATGCAACCGGTGGTGGAGTGTTCGTCGCTGTTAGTAGTAGTTTATCCTGTAGTGAAGTAGAAGTGGATAGTTCCTGTGAATTATTATGGTTGGAGGTTACACTCAACAACCGAACTAGGTTAATAATTGGCTCCTTTTACCGACCTCCCGACTCAGCAGCATTAGTGGCAGAACAACTGAGAGAAAATTTGGAATACATTTCACATAAATTTTCTCAGCATGTTATAGTCTTAGGTGGAGATTTCAGTTTGCCAGATATAGACTGGGACACTCAGATGTTTAGGACGGGTGGTAGGGACAGAGCATCGAGTGACATTATACTGAGTGCACTATCCGAAAATTACCTCGAGCAATTAAACAGAGAACCGACTCGTGGAGATAACATCTTGGACCTACTGATAACAAACAGACCCGAACTTTTCGACTCTGTATGTACAGAACAGGGAATCAGTGATCATAAGGCCGTTGCACCATCCCTGAATATGGAAGTTAATAGGAATATAAAAAAAGGGAGGAAGGTTTATCTGTTTAGCAAGAGTAATAGAAGGCAGATTTCAGACTACCTAACAGATCAAAACGAAAATTTCTGTTCCGACACTGACAATGTTGAGTGTTTATGGAAAAAGTTCAAGGCAATCGTAAAATGCGTTTTAGACAGGTACGTGCCGAGTAAAACTGTGAGGGACGGGAAAAACCCACCGTGGTACAACAACAAAGTTAGGAAACTACTGCGAAAGCAAAGAGAGCTCCACTCCAAGTTTAAACGCAGCCAAAACCTCTCAGACAAACAGAAGCTAAACGATGTCAAAGTTAGCGTAAGGAGGGCTATGCGTGAAGCGTTCATTGAATTCGAAAGTAAAATTCTATGTACCGACTTGACAGAAAATTCTAGGAAGTTCTGGTCTTACGTTAAATCAGTAAGTGGCTCGAAACAGCATATCCAGACACTACGGGATGATGATGGCATTGAAACAGAGGATGACACGCGTAAAGCTGAAATACTAAACACCTTTTTCCAAAGCTGTTTCACAGAGGAAGACCGCACTGCAGTTCCTTCTCTAAATCCTCGCACAAACGAAAAAATGGCTGACATCGAAATAAGTGTCCAAGGAATAGAAAAGCAACTGGAATCACTCAACAGAGGAAAGTCCACTGGACCTGACGGGATACCAATTCGATTCTACACAGAGTACGCGAAAGAACTTGCCCCCCTTCTAACAGCCGTGTACCGCAAGTCTCTAGAGGAACGGAAGGTTCCAAATGATTGGAAAAGAGCACAGGTAGTCCCAGTCTTCAAGAAGGGTCGTCGAGCAGATGCGCAAAACTATAGACCTATATCTCTTACGTCGATCTCTTGTAGAATTTTAGAACATGTTTTTTGCTCGAGTAACATGTCATTTCTGGAAACCCAGAATCTGCTATGTAGGAATCAACACGGATTCCGGAAACAGCGATCGTGTGAGACCCAACTCGCTTTATTTGTTCATGAGACCCAGAAAATATTAGATACAGGCTCCCAGGTAGATGCTATTTTTCTTGACTTCCGGAAGGCGTTCGATACAGTTCCGCACTGTCGCCTGATAAACAAAGTAAGAGCCTACGGAATATCAGACCAGCTGTGTGGCTGGATTGAAGAGTTTTTAGCAAACAGAACTCAGCATGTTGTTATCAATGGAGAGACGTCTACAGACGTTAAAGTAACCTCTGGCGTGCCACAGGGGAGTGTTATGGGACCATTGCTTTTCACAATATATATAAATGACCTAGTAGATAGTGTCGGAAGTTCCATGCGGCTTTTCGCGGATGATGCTGTAGTATACAGAGAAGTTGCAGCATTAGAAAATTGTAGCGAAATGCAGGAAGATCTGCAGCGGATAGGCACTTGGTGCAGGGAGTGGCAACTGACCCTTAACATAGACAAATGTAATGTATTGCGAATACATAGAAAGAAGGATCCTTTATTGTATGATTATATGCTAGCGGAACAAACACTGGTAGCAGTTACTTCTGTAAAATTCTGGGAGTATGCGTGCGGAATGATTTGAAGTGGAATGATCATATAAAATTAATTGTTGGTAAGGCGGGTACCAGGTTAGAAAATGTAGTCCATCAACAAAGGAGGTGGCTTACAAAACACTCGTTCGACCTATACTTGAGTATTGCTCATCAGTGTGGGATCCGTACCAGATCGGTCTTACGGAGGAGATAGAGAAGATCCAAAGAAGAGCGGTGCGTTTCGTCACAGGGTTATTTGGTAACCGTGATAGCGTTACGGAGATGTTTAATAAACTCAAGTGGCAGACTCTGCAAGTGAGGCGCTCTGCATCGCGGTGTAGCTTGCTCGCCAGGTTTCGAGAGGGTGCGTTTCTGGATGAGGTATCGAATATATTGCTTCCGCCTACTTATACCTCCCGAGGAGATCACGAATGTAAAATTAGAGAGATTAGAGTGCGCACGGAGGCTTTCAGACAGTCGTTCTTCCCGCGAACCATACGCGACTGGAACAGGAAAGGGAGGTAATGACAGTGGCACGTAAAGTGCCCTCCGCCACACACTGTTGGGTGGCTTGCGGAGTATCAATGTAGATGTAGATGTAGAATGCTCTGAAAAGCTAATCATTTGCATATCACAGCATCGTCTTCCTGTCGGTTAAATTTCGCATCTCTAGCACTTCATCTTCGTGGTGTAGCAATTTTAATGGCCAGTAGTGTATGTGTAGTAATGCTCCATGGGAACAATGGCCAAGAATTCGTGGAGACCTAAGTATAACTGAGCTAAGGCCTGATGAACTTAATGAAAGCTAGACGCACCAAAGGGCACACCTGGGCACCTGCTTTCTACAGCCCTCCCTGGCATGCAGTTCAGTGCTCTACTCACTGTACGGATACCGATGATCAGTTACATCAATGCTCAGTGTGCGAGCTGACGCCACCTCTTTGTGGTTCCTCATGGGCACTGCCTGCAAGCTTCGTCTTCGGTACAGTGCTAAGTGTGCTCCTCCAATTGGAGGCTCCATCTCTTCTTGAAGGGTGGTTTCTCCTTGCAGTAGTACCAGCTGGTGGTGGGTAATACTGGTAGTAGATTTAAATAAAGGAATAACAGATCTGACGATCAGGGCACCAAATGAACTCTAATACCAACCAATAGTGAATGCCGGGTTTGCTTTGCATCTGATGCACACTCAGAAGCTCTGTGTGTTCATCACTCTGGACCCATCAGTGGCTTGCTGGACTCTGCTCTACGGCAGTGACACAAAAAATCCTTGGACTGTTGGACCTGTAATCAGAAAGCCACGTTAGGTTCGACCAACTACATTCCCTATGTATCGACAAGGAATGAAACAAGGTCAAATGGTTCAAATGGCTCTGAGCACTATGGGACTCAACTGCTGAGGTCATTAGTCCCCTAGAACTTAGAACTAGTTAAACCTAACTAACCTAAAGACATCATAAACATCCATGCCCGAAGCAGGATTCGAACCTGCGACCGTAGCGGTCTTGCGGTTCCAGACTGCAGCGCCTTTAACCGCACGGCCACTACAGCCGGCTTAACAAGGTCACTATGAGCAACTCTTTTCCTATATTGCCATATCCATATTTCGCTTTTGTGATGCAGACACACACACACTTTTAGAAACGTTCTCTTAGATTAAATGGTAATATCTGATAATACTATAGGTCTTTGACGACGGAACATACCTTATTGTGTGCCAATATGATTTTGATTTTGTGCTTGTATCAGATAATTTAAATGGCTTCCCTTAATAGACAGCAGGTTTTTTACTTCACTTCTTCTACACCACTTTTAATATACACTCCTGGAAATTGAAATAAGAACACCGTGAATTCATTGTCCCAGGAAGGGGAAACTTTATTGACACATTCCTGGGGTCAGATACATCACATGATCACACTGACAGAACCACAGGCACATAGACACAGGCAACAGAGCATGCACAATGTCGGCACTAGTACAGTGTATATCCACCTTTCGCAGCAATGCAGGCTGCTATTCTCCCGTGGAGACGATCGTAGAGATGCTGGATGTAGTCCTGTGGAACGGCTTGCCATGCCATTTCCACCTGGCGCCTCAGTTGGACCAGCGTTCGTGCTGGACGTGCAGACCGCGTGAGACGACGCTTCATCCAGTCCCAAACATGCTCAATGGGGGACAGATCCGGAGATCTTGCTGGCCAGGGTAGTTGACTTACACCTTCTAGAGCACGTTGGGTGGCACGGGATACATGCGGACGTGCATTGTCCTGTTGGAACAGCAAGTTCCCTTGCCGGTCTAGGAATGGTAGAACGATGGGTTCGATGACGGTTTGGATGTACCGTGCACTATTCAGTGTCCCCTCGACGATCACCAGTGGTGTACGGCCAGTGTAGGAGATCGCTCCCCACACCATGATGCCGGGTGTTGGCCCTGTGTGCCTCGGTCGTATGCAGTCCTGATTGTGGCGCTCACCTGCACGGCGCCAAACACGCATACGACCATCATTGGCACCAAGACAGAAGCGACTCTCATCGCTGAAGACGACACGTCTCCATTCGTCCCTCCATTCACGCCTGTCGCGACACCACTGGAGGCGGGCTGCACGATGTTGGGGCGTGAGCGGAAGACGGCCTAACGGTGTGCGGGACCGTAGCCCAGCTTCATGGAGACGGTTGCGAATGGTCCTCGCCGATACCCCAGGAGCAACAGTGTCCCTAATTTGCTGGGAAGTGGCGGTGCGGTCCCCTACGGCACTGCGTAGGATCCTACGGTCTTGGCGTGCATCCGTGCGTCGCTGCGGTCCGGTCCCAGGTCGACGGGCACGTGCACCTTCCGCCGACCACTGGCGGCAACATCGATGTACTGTGGAGACCTCACGCCCCACGTGTTGAGCAATTCGGCGGTACGTCCACGCGGCCTCCCGCATGCCCACTATACGCCCTCGCTCAAAGTCCGTCAACTGCACATACGGTTCGCGTCCACGCTGTCGCGGCATGCTACCAGTGTTAAAGACTGCGATGGAGCTCCGTATGCTACGGCAAACTGGCTGACACTGACGGCGGCGGTGCACAAATGCTGCGCAGCTAGCGCCATTCGACGGCCAACACCGCGGTTCCTGGTGTGTCCGCTGTGCCGTGCGTGTGATCATTGCTTGTACAGCCCTCTCGCAGTGTCCGGAGCAAGTATGGTGGGTCTGACACACCGGTGTCAATGTGTTCTTTTTTCCATTTCCAGGAGTGTATAACAAGCCTCTATCGTTAGTTTTATTTTTCACAGTTTTTATCATTTCTATTTGTTTCTGCTTGATCCAAATTCCGTGGCAAGTGAATTGTCCAGTCGTTTCAGTGGTTCATATAGTAGCTATTTCTCATTTCCTATATTATGAGCCATGCTTCTGGTGCCATTAACATGTACCTCTGCCCTGCTTATTCAAGAATGGTTTTTGGGAGAGCGACTGCCAGTACACCTCAGTATAAGCTCTAATTTTCCTCAGTTTCCTGTCGTGGTTATTGCGTGAGGGAAATAATATTTTACCTTACTTTTCTTGGACGGCACACCGTCGGAAAACCAAACGTCTCCATAATGCAGAACACCGCACTTACAGCCTCTGCCACTGGAGTTAGATGAACACTTCACTGATGCTACCAAATGAATGTATGACGAGAAGTCTTTGGAAGTGCCCTGTCTCCTCTACTAATACTACCTGGTTAAGAGTCCCAGTTAGTTTACCAATACTCAAGAAATAGTCAAACTTGGTATTTGTTAGCCCCTTCTTTGGTGGCTGAATTACAGTACATTTCCTTCTTTTTTCTGTTGAATCTCAGCCTGCCATTTGCTTACACTACTACTACTACTTTTATGTGATTCTTTCATTTTACATCACTCCGGCCGGATCATGTGCATGTGTCCGGCGACCCGTTTTGAGAAAAGGAATAAATTCTGTCTTTTCTCAGTAGCTTGCAACTCTTAATTACTGTAGGGACATATAATTAATTGTTACTAGATGGGGAGCAATTTCTTTCGCATAATCTGTTTAGAATCATTGAGCTAGCTCATCAGGTCCTATTGCCTTTACCCTGTGAGCGACTTCAGCTTTTCTGTGTATCACACGATAATTTATCCTTATATCTGTCATCTCTGCATTCGTTCAGTGGTTAAAACGAGGAACCATATTACGATTTTCCGTAATGAAACAATTTCGGAACACAGAATTCAGTATTTCTGCCTTCGGCGTGTCACCGTCTATTTCGATACCGCAGTATCGTCAGTGAGCGACTCAAATTATTCGTTAACTGACGTTTTAGCATTAATCATCAGTTCGATCAGCAAAAATTTTAATTTCCACTTTATTGAACGATTCTGGGATTTGCTGTCCTTTCCCAGAAGTGAATAAAAGTTCGGAGAAATGAAGTAAAAAATTGTAATGTTTTCCAATGACACTGCAATTCAATCCAGCGCAGAAGAGGACCTGGAAGGACATTTGAACAGAATGGATAACGTATTTGAGACCTGGCAGCAAGGAAGGCAGGATTAGGTTGCGACTGTGGATGGGGCCGTAATCTGTTACTGTTGGTTAGTTTATTTTTCAGTCACGTACACTTTATTTGGAAATAAAAACAAATAAAAGATGACAATAAATTAATAAGTGTTCCACGGCTGAAGGCCTTAATGACAACAAGTTCAAACTACTTCTCAGCTGAAGGTTCCAATAGTAATAATTTAAAACTGTTTGACGGCTGAAGGTCTGACTAACAATCCTTTTAAGAACCCATTAAACAGCTTCAAACTTGGAATTACAGTCATTAAAATATTTTTTTTGAAAAAACAATCATCAAATCTGACCAAACCAACGGTGAGGGGGGCCGCAGACGTTGCTCCAAGGATCTACCTGGGAAAGTCCCTCAAAACTTCGCAAGTGATGAGACAGGCAGCCAAGAGTTGCCTTCACTTCACGAGATGCTAGCTCAGACTAGTGGCAGTTTAAACACATGACCAACAATCATCTGGCGAATCTACCTAACGTGTGATGACCAATGCAATGATGGAATAACACACCCAAGCCGGAACCGGCAGTCAGCACTACGTCTTCAGACTCCGGTGTTTAGAGCATCCGGAAGCAGAAAGGAACCACCCGGCCCATAAATCAAGGAGGCTGTCGAACTACACACCTTACCAGACAGAAGGGGCAAGGCGAGGAAAACTACACTGCTGTAACATACACTAAGCTCCAGGGCAGGTAACTGGGGCGTTAGCAGCCACTAGGCAGGAAAAATACCATTGGTTGAACTTCACAAATAATAACATATAAAATTAATAATAAGAAGTGAAGGAAGGTTAATTAGGTTCGCCTTCCCCAAACCCTCCACTCGCTGCTCTTCGTCTCGGCGACACTGCGAGCAGCAACACGCAAGCAAATGGCGAGATCTCACAATGGTGGAGGTTTCACTGCTTGAATTAAGGTCCACTCAACTTAACTTCCTGGGTCCGGTTGACAACGAGGTTGTACCCCTCGCGACTACAGCCCCTCCATCCGGCGGTGCATGCGTGCCGCCAGTGGTCGCAGCGTGTTCTCGAGCTGCGCGGACCTGGCTGCTCGGCTGTCCCCAACCGTACTGCCAACTCAAAGGAAACGGAAACACCAAAACGTCACCCCAAAGATAGTACCACCGTTACTAGATATCCATAACTGCCGCTGCTTCCACTAGAGGGCAGACAACGCTTGCAAACGGATTGGCATCAATGAACACAAGAAGAAGACGAGAACCGTAACTATACCAACTAAACGATGCCAACCCAGCAACGGCACCAAAGCGAGCTGGTGCACGCTCAATATTGAAAAGAGATTACAACATGAACATCAACAAATGTAAAATGAGAGTGATAGAATGTAATCGAATTAAATCAGGCGATGCCGAGGGAATAAGATTAGCTGTAGACGAGTTTTGCTATTCGGGCAGTAACAGAAATATAACGGCCGAAGTAGAGAGAATATAAAATGCAGACTGGCAATAACAAGAAAAGAACATCAGGAAGAGAAGTATTTGTTTATATCGAATATCGATTTAAGCTTTAGGAAGTCTTTTCTGAAGGTATTTGTCTCGACTGGAACTTTGTACGGAAGTGAAACCTGGGCGATAAACAGTTCACATGAGAAGAGAATAGAAGCCTTAGAAATGTGGTGCTACAGAAGGGTAGATTACATAACTAATGAGCAAGTACTGAATAGAACTGAGGAGAAAGGAAATTAGTGCTACAACTAGACTAAAAGAACGGAACAGTTCATACGATACTCCAGCATCAAGGGATGACTAAGGTAGTTCCGGAGGGAAGTGTGGAGAATAGAAATTGTAGTCGGATAGCAAGAGATGAATACAGTTAAAAGGTCTCTGTTGGATTCCTTTCATGTTAATTTCTTAAAACTGTTGTCATTTACGGCATACATTCCACTTCTAAATTTACTGTGGTGTTTCTGACTATCTGGGAGGAGACTGAGCAGTGGAACGTGTTACTTTTACACATTATCAAGAACGATCTGTCACACTATTACACTTTAAAACACAGTTTATATGTAATTCATGTCACACAGTCTCATACGGAACCTACATCCGCTTTCTTTTATATCCTGTATATGATAAGATACTGTCATCCCCCTTCCCTTATGTGTGAAAGGATGAATGAGCAAATGCATTTCTAGTTGCATGCTTGATGGTAGCAGACAAGCCTGTCTGCTAGAGAACGGTAGGACCAACGTCGGAACAGGTAGCTACGCTTTATAAAAGCAAAGAGGTTTCTATTCTTAGTATGGTCCTGTCCGTCCCTTGTCATGTTGGTATAGGAAGCTGCCTCTCTGGTCACTTCCGTTTGTATTTGTGAAGCACGCTCGGTAGGAGCCCAGGTCAGTCTGTCCGCGGCGAGCGTCTGAAGTGGTAACATCTACGGCTAAGCGCGTGTCTGCTAAGTCCGTAGGACAATGGTTTCTTAAGTTCAGCCTTACTGAAAATTTAATCACCTTTATTTCAGGTTTAGATCTAAAATATCTGATGTTATCTTAAATTGCAACACAGTGTAATTCGAGTGCGAAGTTCAGAATATCTTCCAGTAGTTGCTTTGTCACTACTTTGTGAGTAAAGTGGAACCACGTGTGGATGATCAGTAACTCTAACTAAGATCATCAATCTTAAATGCGAATGTGCGTGAGATTATAACGTCTCGTCTTGACAATATTTTTCAATATAGCAACTTTTCTTTATGTTCAACCCACGTGGGGTGTACTTTGTGAGACAAGTACCACGTGCTTATACAATTGTTTGACCCATCAGGTTAATAGTAAGACGATAGTAACCTGTTGGAGGTTTTTCTTTTGTAATTTGTGTTTCGATGTAATTTGTTTTAATTATCAAAATTATTGTGGAGTTACACTCTTTGTGTAAACCAATTTGACCACGTGAAGCATGTAGTGTAATCATCAAAGTAGCCCTCACCTATTCATTTCGGGAAGATTTCACAGAGAAAAAAAATGGCTCTGAGCACTATGGGACTTAACATCTATGGTCATCAGTCCCCTAGAACTTAGAACTACTTAAACCTAACTAACCTAAGGACAGCACACAACACCCAGCCATCACGAGGCAGAGAAAATCCCTGACCCCGCCGGGAATCAAACCCGGGAACCCGGGCGTGGGAAGCGAGAACGCTACCGCACGACCACTAGATGCGGGCATTTCACAGAGAGTTGGTATGAATTTAGTATACCAGTGTGTGGTAATTTCATGACGGACAGGATTGCGCTAGCAATAACTACCGTCGTTTAGACTTCGCCCAACTTTTATCTGAACAACGAGGCTTTGACTTCTTATCAATCAACGATGAACCCCTTTTTGCTGTCGTAGAAACTTCTAACTCGACTGCTAAAGCAGTATAAGTTTTTGACTATAAGAGCTACGCTGCCTGCGATTATTATCATCAGTGTCCGATCTCCTACAGCTTTTTTCTCGTTCGTTTTCGTCCTGTTCTTGAAGTTAATCGATACGGTACGCAATGTACCTCTCTCAGAGTGCCTTATTGCCAAACTCTCAGAAGGAATGTTGTGTCAGTCCGACCCCGTACCAGCCGCAGTCACTTTTCCCAGCAGTATTTGCCAGTGGCCGTGAAACCCATATTGTTTTTAGCGACGCCGATCTCGATGGCTGGCTGAAACTAATTTCCTCGCTGACTGATCGATAATTGCCAGAGATAGAAAAATATTGTCAACAATCGTGCCAAGTGATGCGAGTCAGATTAAAGTTTATAGAGACCTGGATACCGTTGTGGACAAAGTCTTTAGGATGCTGGGAACTGGCCGCCTTCTTGGTACGTTATTGAGCAAAACTTGTCATCCAGATGGAGGCAATTTAACACACCATAACAAGTAGAGATGGTTCGCTGACGAACATTTACTGATTGCAGTGAGAAGGAAATATGAATGGGCGAATTATAAAGCTAGTCGCTGGTAAAAACTTCAGATCATGGTAGGACAGTGTGTAATGTAAGCTTTGAGTTCAGATGTGCAATGTGCAAGTGAACTGTAATGTGCAAAATTATCTGTAATTTATGTGGTTTTTCGTCAAATCCTCCCCCCCCCCCCCCCTCCCCTGTCCCCGCGATGCTACGATGTTGGTGAAGACCCGAATGCTTAACGCAAATAAGGAATCGGATCACTTATTATCATGAACAAAAGGAAATATGTAAATGAGTAAAGAAATATATATATATATATATATATATATATATATATATATATATATATATATATTGAATGGCAAAAACTTCCTGATGTTCTTCAAAACAGTACTTATTTGTATTAACCGGCTTTCGGCTACTCAGGCCATCTTCAGGCGATAACTGAATGTCGCAAAAACAGATACAATGACACGCGACTTACACGGATATCATTTACACAGAAACAAGAACGATGACATTCAGAGTGAAACTTCCTGGCAGATTAAAACTGTGTGCTGGACCTAGACTCAAACTCGGGACCTTTGCCTTTCGCGGGCAAGTGCTCTGTACATTCTGGACATTCAGAGTGTTAACACGGGAAATTATTACGTTTTTGTCACGGAGTAATAATTTCATAAAACCAAACGGTAAAAAAAGAAAGAAAGGTTTTATGTGAAGGTACATTTAGCAACTGATGAAAAACTGTTCTGAATTAATAATTTCAGTCTATTATTTGTAACTAAAGCTTGATTTAAAAGAAGAGAAACAAGAAACTGTATTGGATCATTTAATATAAAGCTGACATTTTGTGTCATATGTTTGTTGATATCCAATAATTATAGTAGGGACATCGCTCTACTTTTCTTTTTAGAATGACGAATTCACATTCTACATCACATGAGTGGTTTCCTGTTTGAAGGCGATCCGCAAAAATTATAAGAATTTGCTGGCCAAGACATCAACGTGAGTTCACCATCGCGCACCTTAAACGGCTTTAGAATAATTATGGCCTTGTGACACTGCCAATTATTCTGATGGAAGATGCCATCGCAGCCGGGGAAGACATTAACCATGAAGGGATGCAGGTGGTTCCCAATAATACTAACGTAGCCCACAAGTGTCATGGTGCGTAAGTCCCATGAAAGCCCAGGTGAATGGATATGCACCACAGCAGAATACTGCCGCCATCGGGTTGCACCTGTAGTACGCTGCATATTTTGAGAAGCAGGCTTGTTTCCACTGACGCACTGTCATATCTGGTTGATCCTATGCGCACTGAAATCGTAATTTACAGTGTCGTCGGGCCAGTATCGCGTCACGCAGGTGTTGTCTGATGCAGTGGACTAATGTCCAACAATGTACAATGGACGGAATGCTCAGAGCACTTGTTCTTGAGCCAGCATTGTACTCTGCCGTCAGATATCCCACATATCAGCGCCCGTCGTGCTTTACAGACCGAACAAGTGTCTGACCTCATTCTGTGGTTCAAATGGTTCAAATGGCTCTGAGCACTATGGGACTCAACTGCTGAAGTCATTAGTCCCCTAGAACTTAGAACTAGTTAAACCTAACTAACCTAAGGACATCACAAACATCCATGCCCGAGGCAGGATTCGAACCTGCGACCGTAGCGGTCTTGCGGTTCCAGACTGCAGCGCCTTTAACCGCACGGCCACTTCGGCCGGCTACCTCATTCTGTGATGAAGCTGTGATCTACGAGATTTTACCTCTATAGTAGGCCTCTGTAGCAGCAGCCCCGTCTAAAATGGCTGAAAAGTTGGTGGCGGGAACAGTCTGTTGTCAATAATGTAGTTCACAGCCCGCCCGGTTAGCCGAGCGGTCTAACGCACGGCTTTCTGGAGTGGGAAGGAGCGGCTGGTCCCCGACACGAATCCGCCCGGCGGACTTGCGTCGAAGTCTGGTGAGCCGGCCAGTCTGTGAATGGTTTTTAGGCGGTTTTCCATCTACCTCGGCGAATGCGGGCTGGTTCCCCTTATTCCGCCTCAGCTACACTATGTCGGCGATTGCTGCGCAAACAAGTTCTCCACGTACGCGTACACCACCATTACTCTACCACGCAAACATAGGGCTTACGCTCGTCTGGTGTGAGACGTTCCCTGGGGGGTTCCACCGGGGGCCGAACCGCACAATAACCCCGGGTTCGGTGTGGGGCGGCGTAGGGGTAAAGTGGACTGCGGTAGTCGTCGTGGGGTTGCGGACCGCTGCGGTTGCGTCGGGGACGGAGGAGCCTCTCCGTCGTTTCTAGGTCCCCGGTTAACATGCAATACAACACATATGTAGTTTGTAACAGGTCCGAGCAGATATAATTTTATGTAAGAGGTCCGAGCAGATGTAATTTCGATGTATTGCTCATGCGCTGCCTGCGATATGCAAGGTATAAGAGAATCGCTGACCAGAGAGCAGTGTTGATTGCAGTAGGAACTGTGTAGCTGTAGCAGTAAGTTGTTGCTAGTCTGCAGTCTGCTCTGGTCTGGTCTGGTGTATCGTGTTGGGTGGCCGTTCGCGGTGCAGCGATGCCGGAGCCTGAGTATTATTGTATAAGGTAAAAAGCAGCCTCGCGCATATGTAGTAATGTTATGTGAACTGCCATGTAAATCTTTAAAAAATGTCCTAATAATAATCTTCGTGATATAAAGTAATTTCTAACACACATTCATTTCAATTTAAAGAATTTACTAATTTCTTCAATCCATGATCATTCCTATTGTTGCAAAAGAAAATCAGTTGCTTCCTTTCATAATGACAAATCTATCGGCCAGCATTGCACAGAGCTGTGCCGGAAAAATTTTGTATAAGAGCAGATATTTTCGCCGTTATTATTGAGGTAAGAATTTTTTATTCAGAATGATCTTACAGGGCCATGACGCAGCACTGCTGTCGTCCCAAATTTACGAGGTTACTGAATTTATTTTTTATTACGAGGTTTAGGAATTTTTCTGTTTCAAGCTTACGTTAGATGAGAAAAGAATTTTGTGGGTACATTAAATGTGAAAGAACGAATTTTGTGTGGAGGTTAAATGTGAATGAATTTCTGTAGGCAGGTTATAAATGGGAACCAATTTTGTTCTGAGGTTATACTAAAATTAGAATCATATTCATATTCATTATTATTATTATTTTATAATTTCTGTAGGGAGGTTACACTAAATTAGAATCACATAATCATTATTATTATTTATTATAATTTCTGTAGGGAAGTTACACTAAATTAGAATCACGTAATCATTATTATTATTTTATTAATTTTTTTGTGGGGAGGTTACATGTTCACACCAAAAATTGAAGTTCAGGCACTTTAACTGCCCTCGGTTGCTGAATAAACTAATGTTTATGGCCAGTTCGAGTCTCATGTACTTTTACTGTCCACAGATAAACGAGTAACAAACTAGTACAACCAGTTGATGTCCTATAATATTGTTCTAGTGATGTAACCTAACAATAACATAATCAGTCACAATTGTTCATGTGTTTCACGTAAATCATTAACACAGTCACTCAAGTAGTCGTTCATTACATTGTCCTTCCAGATAATCATACCAGATCGAAAAAATATGCACAGTAAGTATCAGTTTTGCAGACATCGCTGTTCATGATCTAGCTCCATCATCAGAACATCATTATTGAAGTTTAACACAGTCCATGAGAATGATTACACATTCACGGCCCATTTAATCATTAAAAACAGTCACTGACTTATTGAATAAACTCCAAGACATAAGACGAGGTTCATTTTCCGGCTTGCAATCCATACTAAATCGACTGCGGTACACTTTCCCGTAGTGGTGGGCATACATTTTGCTCGTTTCCCAACTCTCCGCAGGCTGAACTAACAAGGTTCCCGCCGGCCGGTGTGACCGAGCGGTTCTAGGCGCTACAGTCTGAAACCGCGCGACCACCACGGTCGCAGGTTCGAATCCTGCCTCGGGCATGGATGTGTGTGATGTCCTCAGATTAGTTAGGTTTAAGTAGTTCTAAGTTCTAGGGGACTGATGACCTCAGAAGTTAAGTCCCATAGTGCTCAGAGCCATTTGAACCATTTTTTGGCCGGCCAGAGTGGCCGAGCGGTTCTAGGCTCTACAGTCTGGAACCGCGCGACTGCTACGGTCGCAGGTTCGAATCCTGGCTCGGGCATGGATGTGTGTGATGTCCTTAGGTTAGTTAGGTTTAAGTAGTTCTAAGTTCTAGGGGGCTGATGACCACAGTAGTTAAGCCCCATAGTGCTCAGAGCCATTTGAACCATTTTTTGAACAAGGTTACCAATATGTTTCTTTTTTAAGTATATAAAACTTGTTGTTGTTGTTGTGGTGGTCTTCAGTCCAGAGACTGATTTGATGAAGCTCTTCGTGCTACTCTATCCTGTGCAAGCCTCTTCATCTTCGAATAACTACTACAGCCTAAATCCTTCTTAATCTGGTTAGTGTATTCATCACTTGGTCTCCCACTACGATTTTTACCCTCTACGCTGCCCTCCAATATTAAACTGGTGATCTCTTGATGCCTCAGAACATGTGCCACCAAACTATTCCTTCTTCTAGTCAAGTTGTGCCACAAATTCCTCTTCTTCCCAATTTAGTTCAGTACCTCCTCATTAGTTACGTGATCGACCCACCTAATCTTCAGCGTTTTCCTGTAGCACCACATTTCGAAAGCTTCTATTCTCTTCTTGTCTACACTGTTTTTCGTCTGTGTTTCCTTCCATACATGGCTACCCTCCATACAAATGGTTTCAGAAAAGACTTCCTGACACTTAAATCTATACTCGTCGTTAACAGACTTCTATTCTTCAGAAACACTTTCCTTGTCATAGCCAGTCTACATTTTATAACCTCTCGAACATCATCAGTTATTTTGGTCCCCAAATAGCAAAACTCATCTACTGCTTTAAGTGTCTCATTTCGTAAGCTAATTCCCTCAACATAACCTAATTTAATTCAGCTACATTCCATTATCCTCGTTTTGCTTTTGTTGATGTTCATCTTATATCCTCCTCTCAAGACACTGTCCATTGGGTCCAGCTGCTCTTCCAGGTCCTTCGCTGTCTCTGACAAAATTACAAAGTTGTCGACAAACCTCAAACTTTTTATTTCTTCTCCATGGATTTTAATTCCTACTCCAAATTTTTCTGTTGTTTCCTTTACTGCTTGCTCAATACACAGATTGAATAACATTGGGGAGAGGCTACAACCCTTTCTCACTCCCTTCCCAACCTCTACTTCCCTTTCATGTCCCTCGACTCTTATAACTGCCATCTGGTTTCTGTACAAATTATATTCATCTTGAAGGCTGATGGTATTTCAGCTGTCTCATATGTCTTGCTCACCAGATGGTAGAGTTTTGTCAGGGCTGGCTCTCCCAAAGCTATCAGTAGTTCTAACGGAATGTTGTCTACACCCGGGAACTTGTTTCGACTTAGGTCTTTCAGTGCTGTGTCAAATTCGTCACCCAGTGTCATATCTCCCATTTAATCTTCATCTACGTCCTCTTCCATTTACCTAATATTGCCCTCAAGTACATGGCCCTAACGGTATACTGATAATTTTTACTTTATGGACCGTCTAACAGCAACAGAATGAAACCCAATTTATGTCATACGCGTTTCGCCTTTGTTTTCTGCAAGGTATCTTCAGTGGCCTGGAATATGTACTTATGTTTGCTATTTAGTTTATATTTTGGTCACTGTACCTATAGGTTATAAACAGTTCTGGTGATTGGCTTTCCTATTATGAAGTTATATTTTGAACTGTACTTGCAGGTTGCGTGGACGATTTTCTACATATTAGGCTCCTGTTGCATTGTTGGTGTTGTTCGTCTTCTCATAAATGTCAATTTGCGGATTTTTCCCACATTTCACAGCACTATGAACAGAACACTTCTGGTCAGAGTCCACATCTTTCCACCCCTGGAAATGTCTTACAATTTAAAACCTGGTTCCTAAATCTCTGTCCTACCACTAAATAATCTACCCGAAACCTTCCAGTGTCTCCTGGCCTCTTCTTTCATGATTCTTAAACCAAGTGTTAGCTATCATTAAGTTATGCTCTGTGTAAAATTCTACCAGACGGCTTCCTCCTTCATTCCTTACCCCCATTCCATACTTACCTACTACTGTTCCTTCTCTTTCTTTTCCTACAGTCTAATTCCAGTCACCCATCACTATTAAACTTACGTCTCCCTTAACTATCTGAATAACTTCTTTTATCGCATCATACATTTCTTCAATCTGTTCATCATCTGCAGAGCTAGTTGGCATATAAACTTGTAGTACTATTGTAGTAGGCGTGGGCTTCGCGTCTATCTTGCCTACAATGACGCTTTCACTATGCTGTTCGCAATAGATAATCCGCGTTCCAATTTTTTTATTCATTGTTAAACCTATTCCTGCATTATCGTTATTTTATTTTGTATTTATAACCTTGTCTTCACCTGTCTGGAAGTCTTGTTCCTCATGCCACCGAACTTCACTAATCCCTCTATATCTAACTTTAATCTATCCATTTCCCTTTTCAAATTTTCTAACCTGCCTGTCCGATTAATGGATTTGACATTCCCCGCTCCGATCCGTAGAACGCCAGTTTTGTTTTTCCTGATAACAACGTCCTCCTGAGTAGTCCCCGCCCGGATATCCGAATGGGGGACTATTTTACCTCCGGAATATTTTACCCGAGAGGACACCGTCATCATTTAACCATACTGTAAAGCTGCATGCCCTCGAGAAAAATTACTCAGCCGTTCACAGTACCAGCATAGCTAGGCCGATTTGGTTAACGTTAGAAGGCCAGGTCAGTCAATCATCCAGACTGTTGCCCCTGGAACTACTGAAAAGTCTGCGGCGCCTCTTCGGGAACAACAAGTTCGTTTGGTCTCTCAACAGATACTCCACCGTTGTAGTTGCATCTACGATACGGTTATCTGTGTCGCTGAGGCATGCAAACCTCTCACCAGCGGCAAGGTCCATGGTTCATGAGGGGTAATTTAGAAAACTTAATTTAAGGATTTTTGTTTGTCAGTTTTTCGTAAATTGCAATTATACATTTACATTTTTGGGTATCTGAAAAATGGATGAATATTCGTTTGAAAATAATCTTTAAGATACGATAACAGTTTCGGTTTAATTTTGCTAGTTAGTTTGTCTAAATCTGCGATTCTATTTCAATGACAATGTTTTATCTAAAGATGTTAATTACTTCGAAATTAAATGAATGTAGGTCTTGCAAGCATATTTTCGTTGCCGATAGTATGACAACTCACAAATCAAAAAACGTTTTGCATCACCTTGGTTCCGAGAGTTCCGGAACCTGTACAGATAATTGGAATAGAGATCAACATAAACATCATTTCCGACCATTTTATTGCTCATGAAAACCACACATTGCATGTTGTACCACCATACAGTGAGACCTTCAGAGGTGGTGGTCCAGATTTCTGTCACACCGGTACCTCTAATACCCAGTAGCACGTCCTCTTGCATTGATGCGCGCCTGTTTTCGTCGTGGCATACTACCCACAACTTCGTCAAGGCACTGTTGGTCCAGATTGTCCCACTCCTCAACGACGATTCGTTGTAAATCCTCAGAGTGGTTGGTGGATCATGTCGTCCAGAAACAGCAATTTTCAATCTTCCCCAGGCATTTTCGCTAGGGTTCATTTCTGGAGAACATGCTGGCCACTCTAGATGAGCGATGTTATGCTGAAGGAGGCCATTCACAAGATGTGCAAGATGGGGGCGCGAATTGTCATCGCCGGCCGCTGTGACCGAGCGGTTCTAGGCTCTTCAGTCCGGAACCGCGCTGCTGCTACGGTCGCAGGTTCGAATCCTGCCTCGGGCATGGATGTGTCTGATGTCCTTAGATTAGTTATGCCGAAGTAGTTCCAAGTCTAGGGTACTGATGACCTCAGATGTTAAGTCCCAAAGTGCTTAGAGCCGTTTGTACCGTCTGAATTGTCGTTCATGAAGACGAATTCCTCGCCAGTATGTTGCCAATATGGTTGCACTATCGGTTGGAGGATGGCATTCACGTATCGTACAGCCATTACGGCGCCTTCCATGACCACCAGCGGCGTACGTCGGCCCCACGTAATGCCACCCCAAAACAGCAGGGAACCTTCACCTTGCTGGAGTCGCTGGACAGTGTGTCTAAGGCGTTGAGTCTGATCGGGTTGCCTCCAAACAGGTATTCGACGATTTTCTGGTTGAAGGCATATGCGACACTCATCGGTGAACAGAACGTGATGCCAATCCTCAGCGTTCCATTCGGTATGTTGTTGGGCTCATCTGTATCGCAGAGCATGGTGTCGTGGTTGCAAAGATGGACCTCGCCATGGACGTTGGGAATGAAGTTGCGCATCATGCAGTCTATTGCGCTCAGTGTGAGTCGTAACACAACGTTCTGTGGCTGCACGAAAAGCATTATTCAACATGGTGGCGATGATCTCAGGGTTCCTGCGAGCCATAATCCGTAGGTAGCGGTCATCCACTGAAGTAGTAGCCCTTGGGTGGTCTGAGCGAGCATTCATCGACAGTTCCTGTCTCTCTGTATCTCCTACATGTCCGAACAACATCGCTTTGGTTCACTCCGAGAAGCCTGGACACTCCTTTGTAGAGAGAGCCCTTCCTGCCACAGAGTAACAATACGGAAGCGATCGAACCGCGGTATTGACTGTCTAGGCATGGTTGAACTACAGACGACACGAGCCGTGTATCTCCTTCCTGGTGGAATGACTGGAACTGATCGGCCGTCGGACCCCCTCCGTCTAATGGGCGCTGCTCATGCATGGTTGTTTAAATATTTGGGCGGATTTAGTGACATCTCTGAACAGTTAAAGGGACTGAGTCTGTGATACAATGTACACAGTCAACGTCTATCTTCAGGAGTTGTGGGAACCGGGGTGATGCAAAACTTTTTTTGGTGTGTGTGTATATTTCTACAACTCTTTCATCTACTTTATCAGAAGTTAGTAATTCTGTCTGTGTTCACATATGGACAGTGGTAACGAAACTTGAAACGTACAGATATTTCGTGATTAGCACGGTTTTCAAGTAAACTAGCTAGCTCATTCTACTCCTAGTAAAGAAAAGATTGTAATAGATAATAAAGTTGAGTCGACTAAGCGTTGAGTCAACATTCGTGATTTTTAGATACTGTACACATGTTACACAAATGACAATATTGAAGATATCACCAGAATTGCAAAATAAATAAACAAATAAAATAAAAATAAAAATTAATAAATAATTTTGTAGGGAGAAAAACATAAGTCGATTATGTCAGTGGATTTTCCCATTTTCAGCCTGTATCGTCGCTCGAATGATTTTCCATTTCTCTCCGCTCCACTTATACTGATGAGGCAAAACACTATTACCACCCGCTTAATAGCTTATTTGTCCGTCTTTGGAACGAAATACATCAGTGATGTTGCGTTCAGTGACCCGACAGTTTGTTGGTAGTTTTGTGGAGGTACGTGTCATTAGATCCTACGCACATGTCATGTAATTCGCGTAAAAAAGAAAAGGCACGCTGATTTGCTTACGCGGTGATGGCGCCCAATAGCAACCCACAAGGGTTCTAAAGGAGTTACATCAGGCAAATGTGGCCGCCGAGACAACGTGAGTTTACGATAGTGCTCCTCAAACCACAATAT
This sequence comes from Schistocerca serialis cubense, assembly GCF_023864345.2. Taxonomy (NCBI): domain Eukaryota; kingdom Metazoa; phylum Arthropoda; class Insecta; order Orthoptera; family Acrididae; genus Schistocerca; species Schistocerca serialis. The sequence continues at coordinate 85,439,931 of NC_064641.1, read as the reverse complement.
GAAGGTTGTGGCTTCGAGTCCCGGTCACTTGTACTGCTGAAAACTGACATCGCCGCCGGGGAAGACAGCAGGTATGAGGAGATGCAGGTGTTTCGCTGCTGTCAGCGTGTCTTCGATTACTACCACACCTCCTATGCAAGCGCAGGAAAATGTCTCCCATAGCATAATAGTACTCTCACCAGCATGTGTCTGTTTCGAGCCGCCCTTCACATTGATGACGACGTTTGTGGAGACGGCCAGCGACATAGTACAGCAAAAATTTGATTGAGACTTCCTGGCAGATTAAAACTGTGTGACCGACCGAGCCTCGAACTCGGGACTTTTGCCTTTCGTTGGCAAGTGCTCTACTGACTGAGCTACCCAAGCACGACTCACGCTCCGTCCTCACAACTTCAATTCTGCCAGTACCTCGTCTCCTACCTTCCAAACTTCAAAGAAGCTCTCCCTGCGAACCTTGCAGAACTAGCACTCCTGAAAGAAAGGATATTGCGGAGACATGGCTTAGCCACAGCCTGGGAGATGCTCCCAGAGTGAAATTTTCCTTTGCAGAGAGAGACAAAAGTCCCGAGTTTCAGTCTCGGTCTTGCACACAGTTTTAATCAACCAGGAAGTTTCATATCAGCGCGGACTCCGCTGCAGAGTCAAAATCTCATTCTGGAAACAGCCTCCAGGCTGTGGCTAAGCCATGTCTCCGCAATATCCTTTCTTCCAGGAGAGCTAGTTCTGCAAGTTTCGGAGAAGAGCTTCTGTAAAGTTTGGAAGGTAGGAGATGAGGTACTGGCAGAAGTAAAGCTGTGAGGACGGGGCGTGAGTCGTGCTTGGGTAGTTCGGTCAGTAGAGCACTTGCCCGCGAAAGACATAAGTCCTGACTTCGAGTCTCGGTCCGCACACAGTTTTAATCCGCCAGGCAGTTTCACATCAGCGCACACTCCGCTGCAAAGTAAAAATTTCATTCTGGGAAAATGTGATTCACGCGAAGAGCCGACACGTTTCCATAGATCGCCGGTCGAATGCCGATGTTCCGCGCTCGCTGCAATCGTAACTGACGATGTCGTTGGGTCAACATGTGAACACGTAGTGGAGCTCCGCTGCGGAGCTCCATTTTCAACAATGTACGGTGAACGGAGTGCTCCGAAACTCTTGTGCGTGCACCATCATTGTGCTCTTTCAGAAGAGATGCCCCACATCACCATCAATCCTAGTTTCCAGAGCAGACAAGCTTCCGAACCTCAAGTTCTAATAAGAGTCGCTGACGGTCCAACCATTTGACGTCCAGCGCTAGTTTCACTGTCCTTCTACCTGTTACGTTCGACCAGATTCGCCGTTCTCGATATACTCGTTCGCAGGCTCTGCGTAACAGTAATCTGCGCTTTGTAAAGTCGCTTATCTCAGTCGTTTTCCCCAGGAAAATCTTCGCTGGGGTGATCCCCCCGTCCGTGCCTGCTCCACGTACATACTTTTGTTACACATGATGTCTCTGCAACGCCACCAGGTGGATCCAACATTGCGCTGGGCAGTGGACATAACGTTTTGGCTCATCAGTGTGTATACTTCCCTTAATACGTCACGTTCCCATAATGTCACCAGTTGGCATTCAGTCTCATAGTATGCAATGATCATAATGTATTGGCTCATCGGTTTATCGCTATTATTCAATTTGTAATCTGTTTGTAACAGAAGAAATACTTCAGTTGATTGATGAAAGGAGGAAGTACAAACATGTTCCGGGAAAATCAGGAATACAGAAATACAAGTCGCTGAGGAATGAAATAAAAAGGAAGTGCAGGGAAGCTAAGACGAAATGGCTGCAGGAAAAATGTGAAGACATCGAAAAAGATATGATTGTCGGAAGGACAGACTCAGCAAACAGGAAAGTCAAAACAACGTTTGGTTACATTAAAAGCAACGGTGGTAACATTAAGAGTGCAACGGGAATTCCACTGTTAAATGCAGAGGGGAGAGCAGATAGGTGGAAAGAATACATTGAAAGCCTCTATGAGGATGAAGATTTATTTGATGTGATAGAAGAAGAAACAGGAGTCGATTTAGAAGATATAGGGGATCCAGTATTAGAATCGGAATTTAAAAGAGCTTTGGAGGACTTACGGTCAAATAAGACAGAAGGGATAGATAACATTCCATCAGAATTTCTAAAATCATTGGGGGAAGTGGCAACAAAACGACTATTCACGTTGGTGTGTAGAATATATGAGTCTGGAGACATACCATCTGACTTTCGGAAAAGCATCATCCACACAATTCCGAAGACGCCAAGAGCCGACAAGTGCGAGAATTATCGCACATTCAGCTTAACAGCTCATGCATCGAAGCTGCTTACAAGAATAATATACAGAAGAATGGAAAAGAAAATTGAGAATGCGCTAGGTGACGATCAGTTTGGCTTTAGGAAAAGTAAAGGGACGAGACAGGCAATTCTGACGTTACGGCTAATAATGGAAGCAAGGCTAAAGAAAAATCCAGACACTTTCATAGGATTTGTCGACCTGGAAAAAGCGTTCGACAATATAAAATGGTGCAAGCTGTTCGAGATTCTGAAAAAAGTAGGGGTAAGCTATAGGGAGAGACGGGTCATATACAATATGTACAACAACCAAGAGGGAACAATAAGAGTGGACGATCAAGAACGAAGTGCTCGTAATAAGAAGGGTGTAAGACAAGGCTGTAGCCTTTCGCCCCTATTCTTCAATCTGTACATCGAGGAAGCAATGATGGAAATAAAAGAAAGGTTCAGGAGTGGAATTAAAATACAAAGTGAAAGGATATCAATGTTACGATTCGCTGATGACATTGCTATCCTGAGTGAAAGTGAAGAAGAATTAAATGATCTGCTGAACGGAATGAACAGTCTAATGAGTACACAGTATGGTTTGAGAGTAAATCGGAGAAAGACGAAGGTAATGAGAAGTAGTAGAAATGAGAACAGCGAGAAACTTAACATCGGGATTGATGGTCACGAAGTCAATGAAGTTAAGGAATTCTGCTACCTTGGTAGTAAAATAACGAATGACGGACGGAGCAAGAAGGACATCAAAAGCAGACTCGCTATGGCAAAAAAAGGCATTTCTGGCCAAGAGAAGTCTACTAATATCAAATACCGGCCTTAATTTGAAGAAGAAATTTCTGAGGATGTACGTCTGGAGCACAGCATTGTATGGTAGTGAAATATGGACTGTGGGAAAACCGGAACAGAAGAGAATCGAAGCATTTGAGTTGTGGTGCTATAGACGAATGTTGAAAATTAGGTGGACTAATAAGGTAAGGAATGAGGAGGTTCTATGCAGAATCGGAGAGGAAAGGAATATGTGGAAAACACTGATAAGGAGAAGGGACAGGATGATAGGACATCTGCTAAGACATGAGGGAATGACTTCCATGGTACTAGAGGGAGCGTAGAGGGCAAAAACTGTAGAGGAAGACAGAAATTGGAATACGTCAAGCAAATAATTGAGGACGTAGGTTGCAAGTGCTACTCTGAGATGAAGAGGTTAGCACAGGAAAGGAATTCGTGGCGGGCCGCATCAAACCTGGCAGTAGACTGATGACCAAAAAAAGGATTGATAATGCAAAGGGGGTACATGGTAAGGGTGCGCAAGGTGTCGACATCCTTATCGAACAGTAAAGAAAAAAGTGCTTCCTTCTTCTTCATCTACTCCTTTTTTTATTCTTCCCCTTTGCTTTTTTTCCGTTTCTCCACGGGATTGACAATGTCATCAGAGTTTTGGCAATGTTTGTGGCATTTGGCGGCCTTTCCTGACACCAGCACTCCCCGCAGGATGGAATCTGTTTGCCCTATCTGTCTGAGTCTAGAGTAAATCTCACGTTCAAGTGTTAGAATGTTTTGCAAACGTTTCCGCGGCAGATGTTCGCGGCGTGATTTTGGTACCGGCTCAGTATTTACCTAAGTAGATGCGAAAAACGTCCCAAAAATCACGTCCAGGCTGGCTGGTCCACCAGACCCCTTCGTTCATGCGCGAGGTGGATTCTATCTGGGGCAGGTTCGTCTTCCTGCATACTGGAGGTGGCGCGCTAATGACCTCGGCTCTTCGTGGGGGTCAGAAAGTGCAGCGTTCCTGAAATAAATGCTAATTTACTCCCCTACAATTTACAGAACCCCCCCCCTCCCCCCCATGAAACATGGACCTTGCCGTTGGTGGGGAGGCTTGCGTGCCTCAACGATACAGATAGCCGTACCGTAGGTGCAACCACAACGGAGGGGTATCTGCTGAGAGGCCAGACAAACGTGTGGTTCCTGAAGAGTGGCAGCAGCCTTTTCAGTAGTTGCAGGGGCAACAGTCTGGATGATTGACTGATATGGCCTTGTAACACTAACCAAAATGGTCTTGCCGTTCTGGTACTGCGAACGGCTGAAAGCAAGGGGAAACTACAGCCGTAATTTTTCCCGAGGGCATGCAGCTTTACTGTATGATTAAATGATGATGGTGTCCTCTTGGGTAAAATATTCCGGGGGTAAAATAGTCCCCCATTCGGATCTCCGGGCGGGGACTACTCAAGAGGACGTCGCTATCAGGAGAAAGAAAACTGGCGTTCTACGGATCGGAACGTGGAATTTCAGATCCCTTAATCGGGTAGGTAGGTTAGAAAATTTGAAAAGGGAAATGGATAGGTTAAAGTTAGATATAGTGGGAATTAGTGAAGTTCAGTGGCAGGAGGAACAAGATTTTTGGTCAGGTGAATACAGGGTTATAAATACAAAATCAAATAGGCTAATGCAGGAGTAGGTTTAATAATGAATAAAAAAAATAGGAGTGCGGGTAAGCTACTACAAACAGCATAGTGAACGCATTATTGTGGCCAAGATAGACACGAAGCCCACGCCTACTACAGTAGTACAAGTTTATATGCCAACAAGCTCTGCAGATGATGAAGAAATTGATGAAATGTATGATGAGATAAAAGAAATTATTTAGGTAGTGAAGAGAGACGAAAATTTAATAGTCATGGTTGACTGGAATGCGACAGTAGGAAAAGGGAGAGAAGGACACATAATAGGTGAATATGGATTTGGGCTAAGAAATGAAAGAGGAAGCCGCCTGGTAGAATTTTTCACAGAGCATAACTTAATCATAGCTACCACTTGGTTCAAGAATCATGAAAGAAGGTTGTATACATGGAAGAACCCTGGAGATACTAAAAGGTATCAGATAAATTATATAATGGTAAGACAGAGATTTAGGAACCAGGTTTTAAATTGTAAGACATTTCCAGGGGCAGATGTGGACTCTGACCACAATCTATGGGTTATGAACTGTAGATTAAAACTGAAGAAACTGCAAAAAGGTGGGAATTTAAGGAGATGGGACCTGGATAAACTGAAAGAACCAGAGGTTGTACAGAGTTTCAGGAAGAGCATAAGGGAGCAATTGACAGGAATGTGGAAAAGAAATACAGAAGAAGAAGAATGGGTAGCTTTGAGGGATGAAATAGTGAAGGCAGCAGAGGATCAAATACTTAAAAAGACGAGGGCTAGTAGAAATCCTTGGGTAACACAAGAAATATTGAATTTAATTGATGAAAGGAGAAAGTATAAAAATGCAGTAAATGAAGCAGGCAAAATGGAATACAAACGTCTCAAAAACAAGATCGACAGGAAGTGCAAAATGGCAAAGCAGGGATGGCTAGAGGACAAATGTAAGGATGTAGAGGGTTATCTCACTAGGGGTAAGATAGATACTTCCTACAGGAAAATTAAAGAGACCTTCGGATAAGAGAGAACCACTTGTATGAATATCAAGGGCTTTGATGGAAACCCAGTTCTAAGCAAAGAAGATAAAGCATAAAGGTGGAGGGAGTATATAGAGGGCCTATACAAGGGCAATGTGCTTGAGGACAATATTATGGAAATGGAAGAGGATGTAGATGAAGATGAAATGGGAAATACGATACAGCGTGAAGAGTTTCACAGAGCACTGAAAGACCTGAGTCGAAACAAGGCCCCTGGAGTAGACAACGTTCCATTAGAACTACTGACAGCCTTGGGAGAGCCAGACCCGACAAAACTCTACCATCTGGTGAGCAAGATGTATGAGACAGGCGAAATACCCTCAGACTTCAAGAAGAATATAATAATTCCAATCCAAAAGAAAGCAGATGTTGACAGATGTGAAGATTACCGAACTATCACTGTAATATGTCACAGCTGCAAAATACTAACGCGAATTCTTTACAGACGAATGGAAAAACTGAAAGAAACCGACCTCAGGTAAGATCAGTTTGAATTCCGTAGAAATGTTGGAACACGTGAGGCAATACTGACCCTACGACTTATCGTAGAAGAAAGATTAAGGAAAGGCAAACCCACATTTCTAGCATTTGTAAACTTAGAGAAAGCTTTTGACAATGTTGATTGGATTACTCTCTTTCAAGTTCTGAAGATGGCAGGGGTAAAATACAGGGAGCGAAAGTCGAGGGACATGAAAGGGAAGCAGTGGTTGGGAAGGGAGTGAGACACGGTTGTAGCCTCTCCCCGATGTTATTCAATCTGTATATTGAGCAAGCAGTAAAGGAAACAGAAGAAAAATTCGGAGTAGGTTTTAAAATCCGTGGAGAAGAAATAAAAACTTTGAGATTCGCCGATGACATTGTAATTCTGTCAGAGACAGCAAAGGACTTTGGAGAGCAGTTGAACGGAATGGACAGTGTCTTGAAAGGAGGATATACGATGAACATCAACAAAAGCCAAACAAGGATAATGGTATGTAGTCGAATTAAGTCAGGTGATGCTAAGTGAATTAGATTAGGAAATGAGACACTTAAAGTAGAAAAGGAGTTTTGCTGTTTGGGGAGCAAGGTAACTGATGATGGATGAAGTAGAGAGGATATAAAATGTAGACTGGCAATTGCAAGGAAAGCGTTTCTGAAGAAGAAAAACTTGTTAACATCGAATATAGATTTAAATGTCAGGAAGTCATTTCTGAAAGTATTTGTATGGAGTGTAGCCATGTATGGAAGTGAAACGTGGACGATAAATAGTTAAGACAAGAAGAGAATAGAAGCTTTCGAAATGAGGCGCTATAGAAGAATGCTGAAGATTACATGGGTAGATCACATAACTAATGAGGAGGTATTGAATAGGATTGGGGAGAAGAGACGTTTGTGGCACAACTTGACAAGAAGAGGGAATCGGTTGGTAGGACATATTCTGAGACATCGAGGGATCACCAATTTAGTATTGGAGGGCAGCGTGGAGGGTAAAAATCGTAGAGGGAGACCAAGAGATGAATACACTAAGCATATTCAGAAGGATGTAGGCTGCAGTAGGTACTGGGAGATGAAGAAGCTTGCACAGGATAGAGTAGCATGGAGAGCTGCATCAAACTAGTCTCAGGACTGAAGACCACAACAACAACGACAATTTACAGTGGAACTCGCTTAGGTGGTCTGGTAGCCCGGCAGTTAAACCTGGTATGGTCAGGTAATGGTCACATTAGGAGAGCAACTGTGACCATTTCGGATCTGAGTCGTCGATGGATTAGTGAAGATAGCACTTCATAACTTTAGCTGGGCTACAGTACAACAGAGAACCCAACAGCCCGGACCGACTTTTCTGCCGCGGCCAGCAGCCAACACACAATCTTTCCCCCGTGTTCCGTATCGGCTATACACACTGAGTCACAGCACTTGAGAGGAACAAACACCCTCTGCTGGGGTTACTATCCTTCTTTGGAACGTAGCGAACAGTCGGTTGTTACGCTTTAAGAAACTGAAATTACACTTGGACTGCATGGGCGAGTTTGAAAAGGAAAGGCTATTTCATCAATTAATTGGTACAAGTATGGACTGAGAAGACGAAAGGTACTATAGAGATACTGAGTCGGAAAACACATAAGCGCTTTGCTAGATGCAAGAGGGTGGCTTGCGGTGTGTGGATGTCGATAGATAGAGAGTAAATGAATGTCAAATTATTTACACTACTGGCTACACCAAGAAGAAATGCAGATGATAAACGGGTTTTCATTGGACAAATATGTTATACTGGAACTGACATGTGACTACGTTTTCACGCAGTTTGGGTGCATAGATCCCGAGAAATCAGTACCCGGAACAACCACCTCTGGCTATAATAACGGCCTTGATACGCCTGGGCATTGAGTCAAAACAGAGCTTCAATAGCGTGAGCCGGCCGCGGTGGCCGTGCGGTTCTAGGCGCTCCAGTCCGGAGCCGCGCTGCTGCTACGGTCGCAGGTTCGAATCCTGCCTCGGGCATGGGTGTGTGTGATGACCTTAGGTTAGTTAGGTTTAAGTAGATCTAAGTTCTAGGGGACTAATGACCACAGCAGTTGAGGCCCATAGTGCTCAGAGCCATTTGAACCATTTGAATAGCGTGTACAGGTACACCTGCCCATGCAGCTTCAACACGATAACACAGTTCATCAAGACTAGTGACTGGCGTATTGTGACGTGCCAGGTAGCCACCATTGACCAGACATTTTCAATTGGTGAGAGATCTGGAGAACGTGCTGGCCAGGGCAGCAGTCGAACACTTTCTGTATCCAGAAAGGCCCGTTCAGGACCTGCAACATGCGGTCGTCCATTATCCTGCTGAAATGTAGGATTTCGCAGGGATCGAATGAAGGGTAGAGCCACGGGTCGTAACACATCTGAAATGTGACGTCCACTGTTCAAAGTGCCGTCAATGCGAACAAGAGGTAACCGAGACGTGTAACCAATAGCACCCCGTACCATAACGCCGGGTGATACGCCAGTATGGCGATGACGAATACACTCTTCCAATGTGCGTTCACCGCGATGTCGCCAAACACGGATGCGACCATCAGGATGCTGTAAACAGAACCTGGATTCATCCGAAAAAATGACGTTTTGCCATTCGTGCACCCAGGTTCGTCGTTGAGTACACCATCGCAGGCGCTCCTGTCTGTGATGCAGCTTCGAGGGTAACCGCAGCCACGGTCACCGAACAGATAGTCCATGCAGCTGCAAAACGTCGTCGATCTGTTCGCGCAGATGGTTGTTGTCTTGCAAACGTCCCCATATGTTGACTAAGGGATCGAGACGTGGCTGCACAATCCGTTACAGCCATGTGGATAAGATGCCTGTCATCTTGACTGCTAGTGATACGAGGCCGTTGGGATCCAGCACTGCGTTCCGTATTACCCTCCTGAACCCACTGATTCCATATTCTGCCAACAGTCATTGGATCTCAACCAACGCAAGCAGCAATGTCGCGATATGATAAACCGCAATCGCGATAGACTACTATCCGACCTTTATTAAAATCGGAAACGTGATGGTACGCATTTCTCCTCCTTACACGAGGCATCACAACAACGTTTCACCAGGCAACGCCGGTGAACTGCTGTTTGTGTATAAGAAATCGCTTGGAAACTTTCCTCATGTCAGCACGTTGTAGTTGCCCCCACCGGCGCCAGCCTTGTGTGAATGGTCTGAAAAGCTAATCATTTACATATCACAGCATCTTCTTCCTGTCGGTTAAATTTCGCGTCTGTAGCACGTCATCTTCGTGGTGTAGCAGTTTTAATGGCCAGTAGTGTATTATCTGCAGTTTAGGTCAAATGTCACATCTTTTCCTCTGTGACTTACGAAACTTTTTCGTATAACTACTGTATATGCACAAGAAAGTCAGTATTTTGCCTGAAGAGCAATCAGACTTTTTTCCCTTAGAATATCTTTCTAAGCACCTTCCTTCTGAAAATCCAGTGCATGACGGAAAGTGGCATGTGCAAATGCACTGAAAAACGAGGCACATTTCAAAAACGGAATAATGTCATTGAAAAGCAAAAACTGCTTACTGTTGATAAAAGTCATTTTTTGACGACAGTGGCCCATGTGGTCTATCTAAGAGATTACAGTGGTTCCTAGTTTACTGCTCTAGTTGAAGACTCATCGTCTTTGTGTCGACCGCAAATAGTTTTAAACTGTGTCGCCATAAACAATTGAAAGAGGAACGAAAATGTGCTCGCAGTACTGTTAGGAGCGAACAACTCAATTCGCGTGCTATGCGCTGGCTGGGGCGGCCCCTGCGATATGCGGCCGTCATTCGGTAATTTGAAGGCATCCGAGCGTTCCGTCACGGGCCCGGGATGCCGCCGTCCGCTGGGTCGCGCGAGAAAAACCCACAGCCAGGCCGGCGGGTTGGCCGTTGCCTTGTTTGGACGCAGTAATAGGCTCGCTGCCAGCTTGGCATTCAACACCTAATCTCGCGACGTCCACTCGGGCAAGGGCGGTTTTCTCGTAACTCTGGGAATACTCGCATTTTGTCGAAAACTGTGATGGGTGCGTCGTGGCTACCGACCTGCTCAGCGCACGTTCCGTAACGGGTAACGCACTCGCTAAATACACTGTTGAGGGCGAGTATTTGTGCAGAGCTCCGAGCTTAGCTCGCGATTTACGTCACGTAATGCTTGCAGATGAGGTTGGTGCATAAGAGGCTTGGCAGCTTATTGTACGCAGGTGATTGATGACAGCCGTATCTAGGAAAACTCAGATTGAACAGAGTATACAAAAGAAAAATGTGTCCTACAAGAATATCTGTATCTTGTAGGATAAAACTAAACCTGCATCCGTCAGCAGGCAACAACTCTGATGCTGATGACGCAGCTGATTGCAAGCAGTGGTACAGAATACTAAGGAAAGTAATGCAGACATCTAACCAAACGTATGTGACACGCGAATAGAGACGTCAGTGAACAATATGGGATATAATGAAGGCAGAACGGTACCGAGATGATACAGAGCCCCTGACAGAACTGCCAACGCTGCGTCTCCACCCCATCCAAATCGTAAAATAACCTTTATGTAATTTTTTTCTACGCAGACGTAGAATTTTTTATTTTGTAAGTAGGTTTAATGAATGTAAAACTGGCGCATAAAATTTGATACGAGAAATACGTGGATGATTCGTAAAGAAACTTACGACTTTCGAAGCTTTACGATGTGTCAGAGTTTCATTCGCGCAAGACGTGAAGAAAACGGTTCTCAGAGGTCTGCTCTTCGTAATCTTGACTGTGAATTTTGATTATTTAAACTCGAAAGAACCCATTTTAGCGAAAGTAACAACATGAGGGCTTGACAATGAACACCAAAAGAACAGAAAATACGAAAACTATCGTAAATCTGTTCGTACACGAATAAGGAAATGCTTATAATTTTGATAGTTATAATTGTAAGAGTGAAATAAAGTTGAACTTGGTGATGAGACTTCTGTAATATGACTTCTTATTGAATGTAAACACAGTTTACGTGGAATGAGTTTTTCACTCTGCAGAGGAGAGTGCGCTGACATGAAACTTCCTGGCAGATTAAAACTGTGTGCCGAGACTCGAACTCGAGACCTTTGCCTTTCGTGGGCAAGTTTTCTACCATCTGAGCTACCCAAGCACGACTAAGGCCCCCTCATTACAGCGGGCCGGAGTGGCTGAGCGGTTCTAGGCGCTACAGTCTGGAACCGCGCGACCGCTACGGTCGCAGGTTCGAATCCTGCCTCGGACATGACTGTGTGTGATGTCCTTAGGTTAGTTAGGTTTAACTAGTTCTCCGTTCTAGGGGACTGATGACCTCAGAAGTTAAGTCCCATAGTGCTCAGAGCCATTTGAACCCTCATCACAGCTTTACCTCTGCCAGTACCTCGTCTCCCACTTTCCAAACTTCACAGAAGCTCTCCTGCTCAGATGGTAGAGCACTTGCCCGCGAAAGGCAAAAGTCACGAGTTCGAGTCTCGGTCCAGCACACAGTTTTAATCTGCCAGGAAGTTTCTCAGTTTACGTAGTTGACCTGTCAGATTCAAAATTCCCACCTATAACGTGTGTTGCACCAATGGTAGACGAGTAACTATACTACTATTGATCGGAGCTCACAGTTTAATGGTGCGGACTGGCACATACCACAACCAAAACACGTAGTTATGCCTGATAAAACACTGTCACATACATGGATATACACCCTCCAAAACAATACGTGAAACACGTGCACCACGAACTACAATAAAGCAATGAATAATAGATAGAAAGTAAATACATCTACATCTACATGGTCACTCTGCAATTCACACTTAAGTGCCTGGCAGAGGGTTCATCGAACCATTTTCATACTACTTCTCTACCATTCCACTCTCGAATAGCGTGTGGGAAAAAGGAACACCTAAACTTTTCCGTTCGTGCTCTGATTTCTCTTACTTTATTATGATAATCATTTCTCCCTACGTTCGTGGGTGTCAAGAAAATATCTTCGCATTCGGAAGAGAAAGTTGGTGATTGAAATTTCGTGAACAGGTCTCGCCGCAAAGAAAACCGCCTTTGTTTCAGTGACTGCCACCCCAACACGCATATCGCTTCAGTGATACTCTCACCCCTATTGCGCGTTAACACGAAACGAGCTGCCCTTCTTTGCCCTTTTTCGATGTCCTCCGTCAATCCCACCTGGTAAGGATCCCACACCGCGCAGCAGTATTCCAGCAGCGGACTGACAAGTATAGTGTAAGCTCTCTCTTTAGTGGGTTTGTCGCATCTCTAAGTGTTCTGCCAACAAAGCGCAGTCTTTGTTTCGCCTTCCCCACAATATTATCTATGTGGTCTTTCCTATTTGAGTTGCTCGTAATTGTAATTCCTATGTATTTAGTCGAATTGACAGCCCTTAGATTTGTGCGATTTATCGTATACCCAAAATTTATCGGCCTTCTCTTAGTATCCATGTGGATGACCTCGCACTTTTCCTTGTTTAGTGCCAACAGTAAGAACTATTGTTAAGGGTGGACTGAACAATGTTACCATTTAGTTTTAAGGAAAGAAAATGTTGAGCAAAGCTAGTTACAAAAATGAAAAAAAAGAAACGACGTTAAAATTGAAACGGTTTGAAATTCTTTGAGTTTTTACAGGGGGACAGCACTTCGTGTTGCAAATTATCTGACTGTGTGATCGTTGCGACATAGACGGCAGCTCGTTCATGCTGGTGGCGTAATGATGGCAACTCCATCGTACGTGAAATCGCCATGAATACATCCTCTTGCTTAGTATATGTTTCCACATGCAATAATATTATCATCTTTGGCGTTCCTTTGGACAGACACGTAATTGTCGTTGTTTAAATCCATGTCCGTATGAGTACGAGTACAATATTCCTTAAACATATTTTTCTGTTTTGATGTCCCTTACGCAGTTTTAAAATAGTATATAGTCCACTTTGACCTGCTGATTTCGACATTACAGTCCGTACGCTTTCAGCAATCACGACCGCGAATTCACGGTTCTGGTAAAAACAGTGCCACCCGTCGCGAACGGTTTGCAAGACACCGCGGCGACACTTTAATGTTTCAATGGATGCGGCAGTGTCTTAGTTTATGCAGTTCGGTTTGCTGCAAGCAGTTCAGCTTACACCACGACGATCACAGTCCATTCATACAAGCGTAGTCACTGCTGTTTATAGTAGTCCTCCACGAAACTCACAGCACTCACACAGTGTAACATTTCGTTCGGTGTCGTCCACGTTGAAACTTAGTTTAAACCGTGACCGAAAAATAAGGACGCGGACATTATTTTCGTGTGATTCCGTAAAAACGCCATGACACTACGCACCTTCTGACTTCACTATTCGAACTGCAAGTCATGTCATCGCCCTCGCATCTCAGTTCCAACAACAGTGCTGCATGCTACATTTAGTTTTACGCAGCGTATTGCTCATAAGCATTACAAAGAAAATGAAACATACATTGAAACTTTTGCATATTCAGTTAAAAGGAAATCCATGGAGCAGTACAAATGAAGCAAAACATTGAATCTTCCCTAACACAGATTGAAACAAAGAAAGTATTCTAGACCTTCAAAGATATGTGTACAGAGTGAAAGGAAACACAAGAAGAGAAAAAATAAAAAGAAAAAAATTATCACTCGTAATTAGCAATGTCTTCACAAAGAGTAACAATAACATTTCAAATTTTTTACTAAGGATTACTTCCAGTGGTCTTAGCAACAGAAGGCGCTTGAGCAATGACGTCGATGACAAGTCGCGGAGCATACGTTTGTTTACGTGACGGTTCAATTTAGATGAACAGAGTATTGCTGTCTATAGACACAACGACTAACGACTCCAGTATCATTATTAATCAGTCATAAAAGGCTCATTCTTGAATTATTTCCTATTTACACATCAGATTGCACTAACTGGAACTTGGGAGCAACAAAAGGAAGGTAGCACCAAGCACTTCAGTGTTGGACAAGAGCGAAGCATACAGGCGCCAGCTGCATGAACCAAGCGCCCTGTTGCCACATAAGTCATGTTCCCGATACGTTTCTGTTCCGGAATAGTCGTTTCATTGTGTGGTAGTTGGACGAAAAGACACTGCAGAAATGACGCTGTGACATTGTTCGCGGGCTGAGGGAAAAGGTTCTTCTTGTGGACAGAAGATAGGAATACGAGCTTCGCATACCTCCAATGGTTGGATCTCAAACCGTCGTTCTTTCTTGTAATACTTTTTCGGTAAATTTTTGCCCTTCCTCCGTGCCCGTGGCCTTGGTGGAGGCCAATCTAGCCACGGCTTTGATACGGTTCTGACTGATAGAGCAGGAGCAGACAGCTCTAGGAGTAACTGATGTTTACAGATGTGTGTGTCTTGACAAACAACAAGTACAGTGTACAACTATTACTGGTCAAGGGAACTGTCAAGTATCTGGGAATATCTGAGTCCCGAGTGTTGAAATACCTTCACTGACACTGATACGAAACTTTCCAAAATGAAGTAGTACCTAACATAAAAATATTGTAACCACAACATTCTAATGGTGGTCACCAACCCTATGGATGGTTTCATACACCTCTCCACAGTGTCACTTGCAGGGTCTAACATCATTGACGATCTACCTTAGCTGCTCAGATCTACTCCTACCACTGCAATTATTTTCTTACAACATACACTCAAGTAAGATTTTGAACAACGACTCATTTTGTAGTATGTGACCAACCATTCTGTTCCTTCATTTCTGTAAGTTTTTAGTACACAATATTTCTCTTTCTTCCTTACTCTATCAATCCATTTGATTTTCAACAGCCTCCTGTAACACCACGTTTCTAGAGGATTCATTTCTGTCTTCCTTATTCAACATATTTTCACAAATACAGAGATATACTCCAAACACAGCTTTTCATGAATCTTTTTATGGTCTCAAGATTTATAATTTTGGATGTTCGTAAACATTTCTTTTTGTGGAAAGCCTTTTTGCCCTGTGCAATCCTTTCTATGAGCCAATCTATTACGACTGCAAAGCTATTACGACTACTGCCCACCGCGAGATTGAATGGCGTCTTACGGTGTAAGTAGGCTGTTTAGGTTTTTATGTTGGTAACGCCACGTAGCGCTTTGTATGAAAATCACTGACTGTGCTGTGTGCAGTCTGTGGCTGGTTGGCATTGTTGGAATATTCGCTATTGTAGTGTTGGGCAGTTGGATGGGAAGAGCGCGTAGTGTTGCTCAGTTGGAGGTGAGCCGCCAGCAGTGGTGGATGTGGAGGGAGAGATGCCAGAGTTTTGAGAGGTTACTATAAGCGGACGATCTGGACGTGTGTCCGCCAGAAAAACGATATTTGTAAGGATGGAAGTCATGAATTGACAGATACATATTGATGATGACTTTTGAGCATTATAAGGTAAATTCATTGTTTGTTCTCTATCAAAATCTTTCATTTGCTAACTATGCCTATCAGTAGTTAGAGCCTTCAGTAGTTAGAATCTTTTATTTAGCTGGCAGTATTGGCGCTCGCTGTATTGCAGTAGTTCGAGTAACGAAGATTTTTGCGAGGTAAATGATTCATGAAAGGTATAGGTTATTGTTAGTCAGGACCATTCTTTTGTAAGGATTATTGAAAGTCAGATTGCGTTGCGGTAAAAATATTGTGTGTCAGTTTAGTGATGATCAGAATTAGTAAAGAGAGAAATGTCTGAGTACGTTCAGTTTTATTCAGCTGCCTTTGTATCAAATAACGTAAGAGGTTTTCCAGCACTGTCATTTATAATTTTTTCTAAGGGGATGTTTCAACAGAGTCGCGGGCACGTTACGTAGTAAGGAAAGTGTGTAAGAGGAGAAGACACGAATGGGATCATTCTAGCAGCGATATGGACAGCAGACCGCGAAATCCACTGACACTAGTGACGGGCAAGCGGCAGAGCGCTATGACCCGGCTCTCTGCAACGAGCCTCTCGGTAGAAGCGTAGTTGGCAGGCTGTTCACACGCTACTGTTGTGAGTGTCAATAGAAAGTGGTTAAAGGACGGCGAAACCAGGAGCGAAAGACGAGGATTGGCCGTCAATGTCTCATCAAAGAACGTGGAACTGGGAGGCTTCCTAGCTCTATAAAGTACGATAGCAGCGATCTATGGGAGATCTGGCGACAGAGTACAAGGTTGATGCAGACACAAGTATTTCAAGGCAAACCGTTCAGCGCACAATGTTGAACATGGACCACTACTGCATGCGACCTCTATGTGTTTCCACTTGGCTCAACGACATAGACAATTACGATTGCAGAGAGCAAAGATCGTAGAGATTGGCCTGTGGATTAATGTGTATTTGTCACCAGGTAGGATGAATTACGTTTCTTGTTACACCAGGTCGAAGGTCGTGTCCAGATACGCCGACATTCCGGTGAACGACTGCTCGAAACACGTACTGTGTTATGGACTCAGGATGGTAAGGGCAGTATTATGCTATGGAGGAGTATGGTAGTGATTTATTGGCCACCAAATTCGCCTCATGTGTGGGACACTATGGAGCATCAGCCCCGCGCCCACAAACCATCAGTGCGTAATTTAAGGGAATTTCTTGACCTGAGTGCAGATATCTGGTATCACATACATTCTGAAAACTACCAAATGTTTGGCGAATCAACCGTAAGCAGAATCACTACCATATTTCGTTCCTAAAATTTTCAAAAATTTTTGGCTCATCAGTGGTCAGTGTATTTCTTGCATTTCCCTGCTTTGTCCATTTCACTTCCAAGATATCAAAATTCGTCCATCTCTTCAAGGCTCTATTTTCCAACTTTATCATTTGTTTATCACCAAGTTCACCTGCTGTACACACTATTCTTTAGTTTGCTTCTTGTCTATGTGCATTTTGCTGCGATCTGCTAGAACACATTCCGTTTCGCTGAGCACTCATATCCTGTTTACTTTCGGCGATTGCTGCTGTGTCACCAAGTTCAAAATGGTTCAAATGACTCTGAGCACTATGGGACTTAATTCTGAGGTCTTCAGTCCCCTAGAACTTAGAACTACTTAAGCCTAACTAACCTAAGAACATAACACACACCCATGCCCGAGACAGGATTCGAACCTGCGACCGTAGCGTTCGCGCGATTCCAGACCGTAGCGCCTAGAACCGCTCGGCCACCCCGGCCGGCTACTGCTGTGTCATCAGAAAACAGAATCATGCACTTTTTCCACGCTAACCAATTCACTCATCGAGACAGTCCTTTCCATTGCCACTTCTAAGTGCAAATTCAGCACCGATGGTGACTAACAGCCTTTCTCAATTTTGGCGTATTATATGTTTCCGTCAGTGCAGGACACTCTTAGTGGATTCACACAGGTCAGTCTTCTACTCCTGCAATCGTTATCAATTCTCCAACTGCGTTGTGCCCATTACATTGGTGCAAAAATTGCTCCTCGAATGCCCATGCTTCACCTAAAACCAGACAATGTGGGTAGGAATACAATGGCATATTTGAGCCTAATCCTACGAAACTAACAACTAAGATGATTATTGCCTGAGAGGACCCACCTTGATTTCCCTCCCTCTCTCCCTCCCTCCGCTAATTATTTTCCTAAACTCTCCTAAACCAAATCCCTTCCTTGGAAATAGGCAGATCAAAGAGATTCTCAGTAAACACACACATGTGTTCCTCTATCAGTTACATTTTTCAGTTCTTTTTTTAAGCGACTTCTCCTCCTCGAAATAACACAGACAGGCTCTAAGCCATCACACATAAACACCGATTACCTAAAACATTATAACCATCTACCTAACAGCCAGTATGTCCTCATTTGGCATAGATAACAACTGAAACGCGTCGTGGTATGGAAGCAGTGAGGCCTTGATAGGTCGCTGGAGGGAGTTGGCACCACATCTGTACACACAAGTCACCTAATTCTCGTAAATTCCGGAGAGCGGGGTGATAACCTCTGAAGCCATGCTCTATCACATCCCAGGTGTGTTCGATTGGGTTCAGATTTGGCGAGATGTGGGGCTAGTTCATGAACTGTATGGTGTCCCTTTTGAAATACTCAAGCCAATATACTGGAAGTAAATAATAAAAGGAGTCTGAATAATATTATATGGACATAAACGACAAATTAATTTTGAAAATGTATTAAATAAGCTACTAAGAAAGACTATATTGATTGCAATGTAATAAAAAGACATTATTTATATTAGATGAGATCGTAGTGCATAACGTTCTCGAAACTAACATTATTATCTTCGTCATTATATATAAGAGAAAAAAGATATTTAAAATCACTTCAAGTCAGATCATTTCTTCTGCTGTGTGTAAGGTACGCTTGCTATTGTACAGCGGTAAATTTTATTCAATTTGTTCGCGTACGTAGCGAATAATTCAAGTGTGCTTTGCTTAGTGGAACTATATTTACAAAAAGTGAGTGCATTGTGTTACTTAAAGAGCCCATGCAAACAATTCTTCCTGAATTAATAATTGCAAGAAGTTATTTAGCATTTTTTCAGTCTCTGCGAAGCGAGCAGCATTGATCTTTGACTGGCAACAACTGACCGCCATTACGATGCGTATTTAATTCTTTTTTTTTGTGTAACATATCAACACAGCCGGAGCAGAAATAATCATTTCAGGTTATTCAGATAACTGAAGTGCGAAGCTTCACTAATTTTATTTCGTAAAAAAATGCATACTTTCAAAGATACGATTTATTCTAGGTCAGTGAACTTAGCCTGCACTACGCTTCGACGAAAGCATTTGAAATAATTCGTAGGGAGCCTGGCGCCCATTTGAACCATAATTTGATATTTATCTTTGGCCACCTACGAATCAATATATATATATATATATATATATATATATATATATATATATATATATTTCTTATATTATCCCTTTCTTGTGTTTCACTTAATAACAATAATAATTAATAACCACAGAAAGGAAGGGATAATATAACTGGAACCCGCCACTGTGTTCCTCGAACCACTCCATCTCACTCCTGGCCCTGTGGCACGTCGCATTATCTTGTTGAAAAATGCCACTGCCGTCAGGAAAAGTGATCGTCACGAAGGGGTGTACTTGGTATGCAACCACTTTACGAAACTCTTTGGCCATCACGGTGCCTTGCACGTGCTCCACTGAACCCATGGATATCCATGTGAATGTTCACCAGAGCATAACGGAGCTATCGACAGCTTGTCTCAATCCTCCAGTACAGGTGTCAAGGAGCTGACGACGGATTCGCGCCCTCTCATTGCCATGATGAAGAAGGTACTGGGACTCATCAGACCATGCAACGCTCTGCCACTGCACCAACGTCCAGTGCCTATGGTCATGTGCCCACTTCTGTCGTAGTAGCTGATGCCGCGGTGTTGACATTGGCACACTCATTGGTCGTCGGCTGTGGAGCGCCATCGTTGGAGACTTAGGTGCACTGTGCGTTCAGACTCACTTGCAGTCTGCCCAGCACTAAAGTCTGATGTTAGTTGCGACACAGTTCGCCGCCTGTCCTGTTTTACCAGTCTGTCAAGCCTACGACGTCCGACATCTGTAATGAGGATTGGGGCCCAACACCACGATGTCTGGACGTGGTTTCACCTTGGTTTCGGCACATGAAAGCATTCACCACTTGTGGCATCTACGTCTCCTTATAGTTGACACGACTCGGCGGTGATGGTTGCCCCAGTCGGTATGACGTGGAACGGCGTCCGTCGCTCACGACAATGCCACCCTGTAACTAGTAGGAAAACACAAACTCCTCGTGTGGTTTTCTTTTGTTGTGAGTCGGCGACAGACTTTTCAGCTTGCGCGAACTAGCTAGCTGTAGTTCTTCTTTTTATTATGCCCTGTTAGATAACGGTCGTTGAATATTAATAATATAAAGTCTTGAATCTTTAATCCATCACCCAAGTCGTGGCCACATTATGGAATTGAGAGGATGTTTAGTTGATAAACTGTTATTCCGTCGTCAAGACGTCGCTACGTCACGTGTTAAATAAATACACGACGTAATTCCAGAGATAACTTATACCTAAGCGATATTCGGAATGCGTCGTAATCTTGGGACGAATCAATGACCATTCACTGTTAAATAATCATGAATTAACTTTTCACTTCATAATATTCTAATAGTCTATTAATTTTCGCTAATACACCTGATAATGTCTATTCAATTATTTAGGCGACACGAATTATTGAAGTTTGAATCCAATTTTACTGTTCCTTGTAATTAATTGTCCCTACGCTGAGCACGCACACACATTTCTCACTCAGGGAATTGCTTCCGCTTGCATCAGTAATCCTATGGATGACCCAACTTCTGACAACTCGGCGCAATTGTACGTTCTTCGTGTTGGTGTTTGTATGTTACCTTCTCGAGACTAATAAATGTTTTTCTGTCTGCGATCTTTCTTTTTCAATGTCCTTGAGTGTTTGTGCTTATTCAGTATCAAGAAGTCTAAATTCCATCACAAATCTCACACGATTTACCTTCTACACGAATCTCCGTATCCCGTTATCTTGCTAACGGTAAAGATGGCTTTGCTTTAGTATGACTTCTGAATAGTGCTTCAATGTATATCGCCAAACTTTCAAACTTCCCATTAGTTTAAAACAATCTAGTAGCGCTTACATCCATGCTACGATTACAGTAGAACTAGAGAGTGACTAGATAGGATCTGAAGCTAACATTTCCATTTCCGAGTTATACTGTAGTCACATCGGACTTCCTTTTCGATGCGGCTGTCTTCTATGGTAAATGTCATCTTTGGCCAATTTACCATCTGGGCTTTAACCTTCGTCATTAATTATTTTCCAATTCTTTCTTTGATGTTTTTGTTGCGTATCCTATCATATTCTTTCATTCAGTCTCTATTTCATGATAAGTATTATTATTCATATGACATTCATCTTGATCAAATTATCACAAGTGTACATTTCGTCGTCAGTAGATGCCGTCACTGTAAGGATGACTAATTTTCCTACTTATTTTACAACAAGGGGTTGTTTATTAGGGTTTCTGTATTTGGGGTGTTACACTACACTCCTCAGACACCTGGAAGGTTGTGCAGTTTCTGAAAAGTTCGTGCCAGGCCTCCAGGCCATTACAATCTGCCCTAAGTCACCCGCTTTCCACATTCTGCACACGGACAACATGCTCACTGGTACTAAATCCACCATGTATGTTGAAAGGTGTCTGTTGGATTCCTTTCATGTTAATTTCGGAAACCTGTTGTCATTTACGGCATAAATTCCTCTTCTAAATTTATTGTGGTGTTTCTGACTATCTGGGAGGAGACTGAGCGGTGAAACGTGTTACTTTTACACATAAACAAGAACGATCTGTCACACTACTACACTTTAAAACACAGTTTATATGTAATTCATGTCACACAGTCTCATACGGAACCTACATCCGCTTTCTTTTATATACTGTATATGATAAGATACTGTCATCCCCCTTCCCTTCTGTGTAAGAGGATGAATGAGCAAATGTATTTCTAGTTGCATGCTGGATGGTAGCAGACGAGCCTGTCTGCTAGAGAACAGTAGGACCAACGTCAGAACAGGTAGCTACGCTTTCTAAAAGCAAAGATGTTTCTATCCTTAGTATGGACCTGTCCGTCCCTTGTCATGTTGGTATAGGAAGCTGCCTCTCTGGTCACTTCCGTTTTGTACACGGAAGCACCCTTGGTAGGAGCGCAGGTCAGTCTGTCCGCGGCGAGCGTCTGAAGTGGTAAGATCTCCGGCTAAGCGCGTGTCTGCTAAGTCCGTAGGACAATGGATTTCTTAAGTTCAGCCTAACTGAAAATTTAAATACCTTTATTTCAGGTTTTGCTCTAAAATATCTAATGTTACCTTATATTGCAACGCAGTGTAATTCACGTGTGAAGTTCAGAATATCTTTCGGTAGTTGCTTTGTCACTACTTTGTGAGTAAAGTGGTACCTCGTGTTGATCAGTAACTCTAACTAAGATCATCAATCTTAAATGCGAATGTGCGTGACATTATAACGTCTCGTCTTGACAATATTTTTCAATATCGCAACTTTTCTTTATGTTCAACCCACGTGGGGTGTACTTTGTGAGACCAGTACCACGTGCTTATACAATTGTTGACCCATCAGGTTAATAGTAAGACGATAGTAACCAGTTCGACGTTTTTCTTTCGTAAATTGGGTTTCGATGTAATTTATTTTAATTATCAAAATTATTGTGGAGTTACACTCTTTGTGTAAACCAAGTTGATCACGTGAAGCATGTGGTGTAAGCATCAAAGTAGCCCTCAGCTATTCTTTTCGGGAAGATTTCACAGAGAGTTAGTATGAATTTAGTATACCAGTGTGTGGCAATTTCATGACGGACAGGATTGCGCTATGAACGTAACTTCTTTGGGTGAAAATTGAATCGGTTGGTTGTGGTTAATTTCCTCTTGCATATGTTTCAACGTTCTTTGTGTGTTATTTTGTGAATGCAGTGTTGTATGCAGTCTCCCAATCTTGGCTCCCTATTTGATGTGTTCCGTAAGATTACAAACTCACATTTTCACAATCATAAATAAGGTGCCAGTTTAGTTATGAATCAAGTTTAATATGCTGAAATTTCAATGATCAATGTTAAAATAAATTTCCAAATATAAACTGATTTATTTCTTTTTATTTAAATTCTCTTATATATATATATATATATATATATATATATATATATATATATATATATATATCACTGGTTGTCGTATGACTATTAAAAGATTATAATTAATGTTAGTCTGGTTGGGAATTTGGTAAGCTGGACTGGATACCTGGTGAAACAGTTGCGCAGTAATGCAAGGTTAACTTCCCCAGACAGCTCACAGCTTTTAAACCGCTTTTATTGTCTATCAGCACCGCTTTCAATACAAATTAATGCAACAACGTTACAATGTATCTGTCTAGCAGTCATTCGTCGCCAGGTGATGCTACTATCTCCTGGACAGGTTTATATCCATAGTAGATTGGATGGCTGATCAGTGCATTTAACCTTCGCAGTTACAGGCCAACACTTTACCGCCATTAAAATCGAAATAGGCAACCAGTATGTACCCCAGAGCCAGTCATCTTTTTCTCTGTAGCCCACTTGGCGCCCAAACACGACAGTTGTTCGATCCTTGTATCTAATCACTTCAAGGCTTAATGGACCCTCAAATCAAATGTCACAGTGATATTATCAGGTCTTAATTATCTGTATTATTTGTCAAAAGCCCGTATTAGTACGGTTAAAACTGATGTACCTCCTGCCAGAGGCTGGTAATCATTGCACAGCGTGTTTGGTGATCACTGCCTGCGTCTCCAGTACTGGAATCTGCACCACACGACACGCAGCACTTATGTACACCCTTTGCAATACTTCTTTTAGCTAACGGTGCTCAAGAATTTTAATTTTTCCCTTTATTTCCTTTCTTGTAAAACTGTTAAGATATTCCATAATCCTCTTCGGTGTACGTTGCTAATTCTTCCCAATGTTCTAGTGGAACTGGCATATTGCAATTCACGTGTGGCTAGTCGCCATCTTTCTATATCTAACTGCTGCACTCAACAAAGCTCGTGAAACATTTCAGTTCTCAGACACTTTTCTCCTCTATTTATAATAACCAATACCCTGTGATTTGCACGTAATTCCAGCCGTGAATATACACTCCTGGAAATGGAAAAAAGAAAACATTGACACCGGTGTGTCAGACCCACCATACTTGCTCCGGACACTGCGAGAGGGCTGTACAAGCAATGGTCACACGCACGGCACAGCGGACACACCAGGAACCGCGGTGTTGGCCGTCGAATGGCGCTAGCTGCGCAGCATTTGTGCACCGCCGCCGTCAGTGTCAGCCAGTTTGCCGTGGCATACGGAGCTCCATCGCAGTCTTTAACACTGGTAGCATGCCGCGACAGCGTGGACGTGAACCATATGCGCAGTTGACGGACTTTGAGCGAGGGCGTATAGTGGGCATGCGGGAGGCCGGGTGGACGTACCGCCGATTTGCTCAACACGTGGGGCGTGAGGTCTCCACAGTACATCGATGTTGTCGCCAGTGGTCGGCGGAAGGTGCACGTGCCCGTCGACCTGGGACCGGACCGCAGCGACGCACGGATGCGCGCCAAGACCGTAGGATCCTACGCAGTGCCGTAGGGGAACGCACCGCCACTTCCCAGCAAATTAGGGACACTGTTACTCCTGGGGTATCGGCGAGGACCATTCGCAACCGTCTCCATGAAGCTGGGCTACGGTCCCGCACACCGTTAGGCCGTCTTCCGCTCACGCCCCAACATCGTGCAGCCCGCCTCCAGTGGTGTCGCGACAGGCGTGAATGGAGGGACGAATGGAGACGTGTCGTCTTCAGCGATGAGAGTCGCTTCTGCGTTGGTGCCAATGATGGTCGTATGCGTGTTTGGCGCCGTGCAGGTGAGCGCCACAATCAGGACTGCATACGACCGATTCACACAGGGCCAACACCCACCATCATGGTGTGGGGAGCGATCTCCTACACTGGCCGTACACCACTGGTGATCGTCGAGGGGACACTGAATAGTGCACGGTACATCCAAACCGTCATCGAACCCATCGTTCTACCATTTCTAGACCGGCAAGGGAACTTGCTGTTCCAACAGGACAATGCACGTCCGCATGTATCCCGTGCCACCCAACGTGCTCTAGAAGGTGTACGTCAACTACCCTGGCCAGCAAGATCTCCGGATCTGTCCCCCATTGAGCATGTTTGGGACTGGATGGAGCGTCGTCTCACGCGGTCTGCACGTCCAGCACGAACGCTGGTCCAACTGAGGCGCCAGGTGGAAATGGCATGGCAAGCCGTTCCACAGGACTACATCCAGCATCTCTACGATCGTCTCCATGGGAGAATAGCAGCCTGCATTGCTGCGAAAGGTGGATATACACTGTACTAGTGTCGACATTGTGCATGCTCTGTTGCCTGTGTCTATGTGCCTGTGGTTCTGTCAGTGTGATCATGTGATGTATCTGACCCCATGAATGTGTCAATAAAGTTTCCCCTTCCTGGGACAATGAATTCACGGTGTTCTTATTTCAATTTCCAGGAGTGTACCTAATACCCTGTGATTTGCACGTAATTCCAGCTGTGAATATAGGTTTTAACGACGATCGCTGAGTGGATAAAGGCTAGGCTGAGAGTACGGAGTATATATCTTTGTGTTCAGCCGGCCGTTGTAGCCGAGCGGTTCTAGGCGCTTCAGTCCGGAACCACGCGGATGCTACGGTTCGAATCCTGCCTCGGACATGGATGTGTGTCATGTCCTTAGTTTAGTTAGGTTTAAGTATTTCTACGTCTAGGGACCGATGACTTCAGATGTTAAGTCCCATAGTGCTTAGAGACTCTTTATTTTTATTTTTATTTTTTTTATTTTTATTTTTGTGTGTTCCACAAGTTACATTACAGAGTGTGTTGTGGCGATGTGTCCAGTATTATTTAACAGGTCATACATTTTCAAATTTTCCGAACTGCACCTAAGTTAAATAATTCTGAAGTGTATTGGCAGCAGTTGTTCATTTATCATATCTGACCACCGCAAACATAGAGAGCGGCCTCGATCTCCATTGCGCTGTATTCAACTATAAGTTGGACACTATTACTCTACGTTCTTTTGGTAGAGTGTTATGGATCTTCCTGTTCACTGGTGTT
The DNA here is from genome assembly GCF_023864345.2 of Schistocerca serialis cubense. NCBI lineage: Eukaryota > Metazoa > Arthropoda > Insecta > Orthoptera > Acrididae > Schistocerca > Schistocerca serialis. The sequence goes on along the minus strand of NC_064641.1, from coordinate 85,414,010 downwards.
CAATTATTCATACTGTGCCTGCCATACATTAGGTTGCTCAGTTTACGTAAATGTGGACTGCTCTTTTAATTCATTTTTTCATCATACAAGTCAGATTAGTTGTGTCATGAGTTTTATTAAAACAAAGCATGGTTTCACTGAATCAGGGCTAATGGTTCTAGTTGCGGTAGTAGTTAAATTCCTAAACCAAAGTAGCCATCTTATAATGTCATAAATAAAAAGAAAGGATTGGGACAAGGAAAGTGGACATATTACATACTTAACAATCCATATAAGCATCAAATCACAAAAAAATACAACATAGCGATTTTAAGTTGAGCTCGAAATTTGCACAGTAACTTTAGTCACCGAATACTGGCATATAAACACACAGAAATCTCTGACCTGTAGTATTATCGTTGAATGAAAAGGCAACTTTTTCTTTAGGGCTAATTCAAAACTGCAGCGATCATGCAGTTAGAACAGAGAAGAACATTGTAAAAGTTTTTTAGTAAAACAGTCTTGATTGTAAAAGATGCTTGTTTTTGTTGGCGACTAGTTTCGGTGTATAATTTTGACCATCTTCAGGCCACAGGCAGCATGGTGGCGACTCGTGGCGGTTGACGGTGAAAGATCGGTAAGATCACGGACGTCATTATAGATTATATAGCAAACAAACAGTTTCTAGCAGTAAATACTGATTCTCCGCTGCAGCGGGGTGAACACACAAAGATACTTGCAAACAGAATGTCATCAGAATGTTGTTCCATTAGATTCATCCTATCAGCGTTTGACAACCAGTCTCTTCTAGATACTTATTATTCATAAGTACACTGTATTCTTAGGTATGGATATGAAGATGATATCTGTTCTTTCGGACATGTCAGAAAGAACAGATACCATATTCATATAGTTAAGGCTAACCGACCATTGACCTTCTTTTGTGAGGATGCACACGCATAGCACGAACTCTTACGGGACTCGGTAAGATTCTCTGCCGCGAGTAATGAGTGTATTGGGCAGGGGCACTACGATTGTAGTGTACGGACATTAAGCTGAGAATGTGGGTCTCACGGGGAGCCAGCAAGGGACAAATCCCTGCAACCGCACTATCCTCCGTGCCCTCGGCGGCTTAGATGGGTCATAGGGCGGTTTGCCCTCAGTATTAAAAAAAAACTGAGTAAAGCAATGAACGATCAACATGAACGGATGTCTTGTGACGTCCGCCACACCAAACGCAACGTACTACATCGAAAAAAAAAAAGATAAGTAAGCAGGAGATTCTTGGTTCGAGTACCGGCGGGGGCACACATTTTCAACTGTCTTTATTGATGTATATCATCGCCCGTTGCATGGGGGCTTAATTATTTAAAATGAGAATATTTTTAGTAGCTGTAAGTCCGATTACGCTGTTTCGTAAACGGTTGGCCCTGACTAGTATTTGTACGCAATCTGACTGCATAGAATAACAACAAACAATGAAAGAAAATTTTCGTTAACACAGTTATTTAATTAAGTCCCCAGCAACTATAAAACCTACTAAACCAAAGCACAAGTGTAATTGTTCTGTGTGTGGGAGTGTGACTCAACGTACACATCTGGCACGGTTCTTCTTCAACAAGACAAGAAATTTTAAATACCATTTATACTGAAGTAACTAAAAAATAGAAATACTATAATTGCGTAAGGAAAGCAGAATTACACTCTAATACAAGAACACAAGCCAGATGCTTTGTTGACTGAACGTGTAATGACGCATTATTCAGGACATTGAAATAATGAGAAAAGAAAGAAAAGTAGTTTGTTACCTTAATTTATATTGATGAAAAGCACTCTAAACATTACAATCTCTCCACACCGACTCTCTACTACCACATCTCAACCAGAACTCTCCAATATCACATCTCAGCAAGCACTGCCTGCTAGCACATCTCAACAAACACTCCTCACTACGAAATCTCAGCACAGAGTACCCCGAGTCCTCGACAGGCACTGACTTCTACGAGCTCTCGACAAGCACTGTGGAGGCGGCAGAATAATACTCTTTGGCGCAATCTCTGGCGCAGTGGCTCCAGTGGCTCGGTGTAGCCACCTTTCACCGTCTGCAGCTTAGGATCTTGATTTAATTATCATTGCATTCTTGGAGGTGGATTTCTTTTCTCGTGAACAAATCCAGAAAGTGTGAACAGTTTCCAAATTAAAGAAAAAAGCCCCTTAGCATAACGATGCTGTAGTATATCGAGAGGTTGTAAAAATGGAAAATTGTACTGAAATACAGGAGGATCGGCAACGAATTGACGCATGGTGTAGGGAATGGCAATTGAACATCAATGTAGACAAGTGTAATGTCCTGCGAATACCCAGAAAGAATGATCCTTTATCATTTAGCTACAATATAGCACGTCAACAATTGGAACCAGTTAATTCCATAAATTATCTGGGAGTAGGCATTAGGAGTGATTTAAAATGGAATGACCATATAAAATTAATCGTCGGTAAAGCAGATGCCAGACTGAGATTCATTGGAAGAATCCTAAGGAAATGCAGTCCGAAAACAAAGGAAGTAGGTTACAGTACACTTGTTCGCCCACTGCTTGAATACTGCTCACCGGTGTGGGATTTATACCAGATAGGGTTGATAGAAGAGATAGAGAAGATCCAACTGAGAGCAGCGCGCTTCGTTACAGGATCATTTAGTAATCGCGAAGGCGTTACGGAGATGATAGACAAACTCCAGTGGAAGACTCTGCGAGGGAGACGCTCAGTAACTCGGTATGGGCTTTTGTTGAAATTTCGAGGACATACCTTTACCGAGGAGTCAAGCAATATATTACTCCCTCCGTATATCTCGCGAAGAGACAATGAGGATAAAATCAGAGAGATCAGAGACCACACAGAGGCATACCGACAATCTGACAATCTCTCTTTCCACGAACAGTACGAGATTGGAATAGAAGGGAGAACCGATAGAGGTACTCAAGGTACCCTCCGCCACACACCGTCAGGTGGCTTGCAGATTATGGATGTAGATGTAGATAACTGAAGATAGTAATAGGGCTCATTTCAAAGAGCTATTCAAAACATTAGGCATCTAAGCTACAGCAAGTGAGTACATTTTACCATAAGATTATTTCACAAACAGCTCTGTCCGTTATTATGTAACGAGATCGAGGCTGAACCTACAGTTACCAATAAACATGAATCTGAAAACAGCATTTTGTACCACTGAATGAAACTGTACAACGAATTGCCCTAGTAACTTGAAGATGTTAATCCAACGGTATCTAAAAGACGGTTTAAAAGCACGTGTTAAGCAACACATTTTGTGCAGTGATGATTTACTTAGATAATACGGAGTAATGGTTCCGTAGAAATGTAAAACAAGCAAATAAATAATAATAATAACAATAATAATAGTAATAATAGTAAAATATCACGAACATTTCACACAATATTATTTTTTTTTTTTTTTCTTTTGAGGTAAACCTTATCTCAAATATATGGTATACTAGTAACTCATTATCATCCTACGGAGCTAAGTATTCTGAACTAGTGGTAAGCTAAATGAGGTTCCGCTCTTTTAAAGAGATTGTCCTTGTAATCGGGAGGTTAGAGACTATTTTGTCCATCTGATCACTTAATTTACGTTTTTCATTGTGTCTCCAAATTATTTCAGACATGCCGGAGTGTTTTCTGCCTGTAAGGCCACGGCAACCTTCCTGTCAAATCCTTGTCAAACTAGACCTATACGTAAATACATGTGTATGTGAATCATGTTTTATTGGTTGTTATAAAATTTGTAAAAAAGGATCCAAGGTTGAAAACAATTACTACTACTACTACTAATACTACTATTGCTATTTCTGAGACGCCCATGCTCCGTTAGTACGGTTGTCGGCGGATGCTACCCAGTGTTGCTAAATGATTAATTATGTCTCTTTAAAATGTAACTAATTATATCAGGGATAATATCCATACATTTAAAGTATCTCTTCGTATGGAAGCTATTCCTTGTGGCGATTAACAAAAATTAGATGACGATAACTGCTCTCCTCAACACTGCGCACTTCAGTAGAGGTACAGTTTCATGAACTTTGGTTCGCAACAACAGTTTAGAAGAATTGGTGACTTGGATGGTTCTCCCAACTCTCTTCCTCTGCCTTCAGGCACTTCCGATACACTTCACGCTTCCCTATCTCTCTCTCTGTCTCTCTCACTCTCGATCTCTCTCTTTCCCTTTCCTTCCCATTCTCCCTCCCTCTCCCCCTCTCCCTCTTTCTCTTTCTCTCTCGCTCTTGATCTCTCTCTCTCTCTCTCTGTCTTTCTCCCACTGCTCACCCCAGGCAGGGAAGACGTGTGTTGTTGCTGCGTAAACAAACCTATTGGCTCCCTGCGGTGACAGCTGATGCAGTGAATATGAATTCGAGTAAGGAGAGACCAAATTTTAGTCCAAATTGCGTGGAGCAAAAATCGTAATGGGAACCCAGTGTATTTTTGTGCATACTGGAGGATGTGCTACATGTTTAGTAGTTCGACATAAAAAAAAAAAAAAAGAAAATCAGCTATTAATATTATTCAAGTTATACGAGTATTAGAATTGGACTTACCTGCCACTTTTATACCTAGGAATTTGAAGCTGCAAATGAAGGTGCAGCGAGCGTTAGTTGTATATTTGCCCATTTAATTTCTCGGGAACTTCGACCATTCTCCACTGGGCCGCGTTTGTGAAAGAATGCCTCAATACCGGCACTAAAATCGTATTTCCTGTAAGTACACCACGATTTTATGTAATTTGTTTGTCTATAAACACAATTGCACGCCTTATAGAAGACCTTAGTGGAGATGTTGAACGACAGGTGAGAGGGCAGTAATTCTTTGCATATTCTCTGTGCCTTGATGAAAGTACCGACATTACTGACGCAGCATAATTGGCTGTATTCGTGCGAGGAGTGGATATAGATTTAAATATCACAGAAGAGCTTTTTCATTTAGTCCCCATGAGAGACACATATCGCGGTGAAGACACATTTAGTGCTGTTCAACATGCTGTTACGAAATTAAATCTGCCCTGAAGTAAGCTCGTTTCCGCCGCCATTGATGGCGCTCCAAACATGGCTGGCTGTAACGTGTGATTTGTGGGACGTCTAAAAACTAAGGTGAGCCCAGGACATCAATTTCGCTCAGAGTCTTGTGTAATTCAACAAGAGGCACTTTGTGCAAAGACTGTGCAATTTGACAGGCTTATGAATGTCGTTGCTACGACCGTAAATTTCATACCGTCTGCAGGATTGAATAACAGTTTCGAGAGTTAATGGATTCACTGGAATCTGACTTGAATGATGTACCCTGTTTTTGTCAGGTAAGATGGTTGAGTAGGGGTAAAACCCTTGAACGTTTCCTCCTTTTACTTGAACAGATAGATCTTTAATAAATAAGAAAGGAAGGTCGGTTCCTGAGCTTGCTGACCCTCATGGGTTGTTAACCTAACATGTGTTACGGACAAAGCGAATCATTTGAATAGTCTCAATGCTTCGTTGCCGGGAAAACGACTAAAATTTGATTTGCGCAGCGCACAGCGCAAACGACATTGGACATATGGAAAGGTCAATTTGAGGACCGTAATTTCACGCATTTTCCAAATGTGACGCGATTCACAGCTAATATTAGTTATGATCGTGACACTTCCCGGCAGATTAAAACTGTGTGCCGGGCCGAGACTCGAACTCGGGACTATTGCCGCCTGTCGTGGGCAAATGCTCTACCGACTGAGCTACCCAAGCACGACTCACCACTTGTCCTCACAGCTTTAATTCTCGTCTGAGACCTTCCAAACTTCACAGAGGCTCTCCTGCGAAAATTGCAGAACAGCACTACTGGAAGAAAGGATATTGTGAAGACACTGATTTGCCACAGCCTGGGGGATGTTTCCAGAATGAAATTCTCACTGTGCAGCGGAGTGTGCGCTGATATGAAACTTTCTGGCAGATTGAAACTGTGTGGCGGTCTGAGACTCGAACTCGGGACCTTTGCCTTTCGTTAGGAGACGAGGTACTGGGCGAGTTAAAGCTGTGAGGTGGGGTCTTGAGTCGTGCTTGGGTGGCTCAGTCGGTAGAGCACTTGCCCAAGAAAGGCAATAGTCCCGAGTTCGAGTCTCAGTCCGGCACACAGTTTTAATCTGCCAGGAAGTTTCATATCAGCCCACACTCCGCTACAGAGTGAGAATTTCATTCCATTTCCATTCCATTTCCTCAACTACATGCGAAATCGGCAGCTACAACGTGCATGTTTGATTCTACGCAAAGAAACTGGTATAGGCATGCGCAATCCAATACAGAAATATGTAAACAGGGTGAATACGGCGCTGCATTCAGCAACGCCTATGTAAGACAACAAGTGTCTGGCGTAATTTTTAGGTCGGTTACTGCTGCTACAATGGCAGGTTAGCAAGATTTAAGTGAGTCTGAACGTGTGTTGCAGTCGGCGCACGAGCGATGGGACACAGCATCTCCGAGGTAGCGATAAGTGGGGATTTCCCCGTACGACCGTTTCACGAGTGTACCGTCAATATCAGGAATGCGGTAAAAAATCAAATCTCCGACATCGCTGCGGCCGGAAAAAGATCGTACAAGAACGGGACCAACGACGACTGAAGAGAATCGTTGAACGTGAAAGAAGTGCAACCATTCCGCAAACTGCAGCAGATTTCAATGGTGGGCCATCAACAAGGGTCAGGGTGCGAACCGTTCAACGAAACATCATCGATATGGGCTTTCGGAGCCGAAGGTCTACTTGTGTACCCTTCATGATTGCACGATATATAGCTGTACCACTCGCCTGGGCCCGTCAATACCGACATTGGACTGTTGATGACTGGAAACGTGTTGCCTGGTCAGACGAGTCTCGTTTCATATTGTATCGAGCGGATGGACGTGTACGGGTTTGGAGACAGCCTCATGAATCCATGGACCCTGCATGTCAGCTTGGGACTGTTCAACCTGGTGACAACTCTGTAATCGTGTGGTGCGTGTGCAGTTGGAGTGATATGGGACCCCTGACACGTTTAGATACGACGCTGATAGGGCATACGTACGTAAGCATCCTATCTGATCACCTGCATCCATTCATGTCCATTGTGCATTCCATGGGCAATTCCATGAGGACAATGCGACACTCCACACGTCCAGAATTGCTACAGAGTGGCTCCAGGAACACTCTTCTGAGTTTAAACACTTCCGCTGGCCACTAAACTCCCCACACATGAACTTTAGTGAGCATATAGGGGATGCATTAGAACGTGCTGCTCAGAAGAGATCTCCAACCGACCGTACTCTCATTGATATATGAACAGCTCTACAGGATTCGTAGTGGCAGTTCCCTCCAGAACTACTTGAGACATTAGTCGAGTCCATGCCACGTCGTGTTGCGGCACTTCTGCGTTCTTTTGGGGGCCCTACACGACATTAGGCAGGTGTAACGGTTTCTTTGGCTCTTCAGTGTACTTATTTGTGTGAACTACTTTTCTCAGCCTTAAACCTTTGTACAGTGAAACATCGATCAAAAGACAGCCATCTGAGAGCCGTTCTTCGACTGTATTCGTTCGGACATTCCCTCGCTCGGAGCAAAACACGGGAAATATGGATCACAATATGGCCCTTCGTCTCGTAACGCTCCGCATTACACGGCGGACGACGTCGGCCGGCTCTTCGTCTCGCTAGACTGTGACGTACGCCCTGCTGCTGAACTACCCACAGTCACTTCATGTCTGCCCAGCTGCACGGGCTAGGGCACACGACCACCCGGCCTACCTCCTCTGCACTATGCTAACCGCTTTCTAGTGTGACATCACTGCACACACCTTGCACTCGACATTACGACGGTGACTATATCTTTTTCTGCTTATTTTAATGGGCCATGCTTTCCGCTTTGACACACTGAAAAACTGAGTCTCAGTCTGCCTCTACAAAGACGGTAATCTCTGGAAGATGAACGGGACTTAACAACGGGACTTTACGGACAAGCCTTCATTGATCTACATCTACGTCTATATATGTACTCCGCGACCGCCATATCGTGAATGGCGGAGGCTATTTTGCAGCACTACTAGCAATCCATTTCCTATTCCATTCGCAAATAGAGCGAGGGAAAAACGACTATCTATATGTCTTCGTACGACCTCTAATTTCTCTTCAGATTGAAGGATTTAAAGCGCAGTGCTCAGACATTAATTTTTTGAAGCAGTAAGGGCAGTTCTAAAAATGCATAAAAGCTCGAAAAAATAACTTTTTAACATTAGAGTATTTTCGATCTGTGTTGTATTTAGAATATTTTTAACTTACGAACAACGTTATCGGTAACTGAAACAATAAAAGTCTTTTAATCAGGAAGTCAGTTGTTCGAATCTCTATAAAAGTAATCGTCTGTACATATATTTGAAACCCATATTAATTAACAATTAGAAATGGTAACTGACAAATACTGAATCACATATTTTTAATAAAAATAACACTTTTCTTTTTCATTGCCGCTACTAGTTGCATGGAAAATACGAGTTTTCACAACGAATTAAATTTTTCTAATGATATGGAAACATCATACGGAATATTAAACACTTTTTGTATCTAAAATTAAACAGCAATACTGATGTAAATTTTTTTCTCATTAAAAAAGCATATTTCGCATATTTATATCGATTTTTAATGTTTCATTACTAATTAAACATAAACACATGTTATTTTTTATTAAAATTATGATAAAATATTTGATAAATAAGATTTCTATTGGATACTCAATAAGAATTTAAATAAAAGTAAAAGGTAGTTGCTACCAACAACATTCAGACCAGTGACTTCATGATTACAAGGCTTGTATGCAACGAAGCCAACTAGTGGCAATTCTGCTGATAAGCTCCGAATTTCTATCTGTTTTAGGGGATTAATGGTCGGGCAATGACTTCCAAATTCTGTAAGTATGAGTAAAATCGATGATGGCAGAGCAGGTCGTCAATTCCCCTTAGTACTAGTCATCCCAGAGCAGAGGATTATAATTTTCCCGTAATAATTATTACTCTGTGGTACTCTGTGAAATTACTAAGTAACTAATGATTGGCAAACCAGAAGCCATATCTATTTGTAGCTACGATTGCAACTCAGCCAATCCAGCTAAAGTGCCCCGAAGCTGTCATTTTATTATTTTACGATAAAATTCAGTCGTTTTTGTTTCAGATGTATACTACGGAACGAAAGCTCCATTTTCAGGGTTTCCAAGTTTCACTCGTGGTTTTGTATCACAACCTGGTCACGATGCAGCACCTGACGGAGTTTATGCTGTTATGTACGGAGAATACATATCTGAGCAACAGACATCGTGGGGTGCAGTTAAGCCCTGTCCCCAAAACGTCCCACATTCGCAATAGAAGAAGACATATAATGTCTGGGCATTCACGAACACCGCCTAAAATTTCGTTAATAGACACTTGGTGAAATTTAATGCAGAGCCCTTCGAGAACTTTTCTGCACGCAAGTAATGTGTCATTTGGTGCCTGTCGCCCCATCTCAGATATTTGTTACCTGCGTCCACGTTTTTCAGATAGCGGAGATGGTTTCGAATACTGATGACAGTACCAATTTAAACTATTGCTCCTGTCGGTGAAATGGCTTCAGATAACTATAATGCACGAAGCTCAGAGCTACTCGAGATTTATTATTTGCTGAACGATAAAAATTGTAATAAAATTCTGTTATTAGCTATATGCATTGGATTACAATCAAGAGGGAAAATAGACACATGTGGAAGTATACGATAACAGGTGGTAAAAAGTTCCAGTAAAAAGTTACAGCATTTTGCAAGATGATTGCGAATTATTTCTGTATGAAATATTTTTTCTGGTTAGTATAAATTAGGCGACTCCTTTACAACCTTTCCAGTTTCTGCCTACAGACGCCTAGGACTAATTCACCGGTTGACATTGTACTTGTTCATTTTAAAAATTTTCAGTAAAGGTGCGCTCGTGCCACCGAGTGTTTAGCCGAACTGCGAGCTCTTTTGCATTTTATGCACGCATGTGTCAGTGTCGCACCGTCCATGATCACGACTCAGGAGAACACAAACAGGAGGCCCGGAAAAGCATAAGCAGCCTCTCAGCTTTGGATCAACTTCAAATTTTCTCGAATGTTTTCGAACGGTCTCAAGTGGTGTGCTCGAGAGCAAAACCTGCGGTCTCGCTGCACTTCAAAGGAGTGCGATTATAATAGGAGTGTTCATAATTGCTTACGGCCTTTAGATTTGACTGATTTATCCTTTAACCGAAGTATAACGGATTTATTTTTAGCACTCATGTGGATGACCATATATTTTTCATTATGTAGGGTCAACTGCTAATTTCGCACCATACAGGTATCTCATCTGCATCGTTTTGCAGTTTTTTTTATCTTCTGATGATTTTGCTAGACGATAAACGACAGCATCATCTGAAAGCAACCTAAGACAAGTGCTGAAATTGTCCCTTAAAGCTTTTATATAGACACAAAACAGCAGAGGTTCTACAACGCTATCTTGGACAACGCCAGGAACCACTTCTGTTTTACTCTATGGCTTCCCGTCAATAACCACGGACTGTGACTTTTCTGACAGGAAATCACGAATCCAGTCAAATAACTGAGACGTTATTCCATTTAACTACAAGTCGCCTGTGAGATACAGTGACAAATGCCTTCTGAAAATCTAGAAATGCCGAATCAATTTGAAATCCCTGGTCAAGAGCACTCATCACTTCGTGTGAGTAAAGAGCTAGAAAATGGTTCTAATGGCTCTGAGCACTATGGGACTTAACATCTATGGTCATCAGTCCCCTAGAACTTAGAACTACTTAAACCTAACTAACCTAAGGACATCACACACATCCATGCTCGAGGCAGGATTCGAACCTGCGACCGTAGCAGTCGCGCGGCTCCGGACTGAGCGCCTAGAACCGCTAAACCACCGCGGCCGGCAGTAAAGAGCTAGATGTGCTTCACAACAAGAAAGGTATTTCAGTCAGTAACTAACGCAAAATATCCCGATCCACTAGATTTTGCCACTACATTCGCAGGCTCGAATCACTCTGTAGCATTTATACTGCAAGGCTTAAGTTAAAAGTGGTCCCAATAAAAAGCCCGCAGCGTGACAGTTACCAGTTTTGAAACTTGTGGACAGGAGCTATATTTGGCACTGTTAATAGCACCTGACAGCATTCCACAGTGATTCGACTTGAAGGTTAAGCAAATTGACCAGGTATTTTTGTTTCACGATTTTTTCGTGTGGGTTTCCCATTTTCGGCTACGTGTGCAGAAACCCATTCCAGTGTCAATTATTTTTTCAGCTAACAAGCAAGTATGCAACTGCTGAAAAAGCGGTTGCTTCAGCGACCTAAAGTGCCTCAGGGAAGGGAGCCGACCACGTAGTCTTTAAACGGGCTATAAAACAGTACAACAGTTGTGATTGTGCTTACTGTTTCTAGGAGCTTTATAACTGTTCAAATTGAGTTTATTGACGAAAGAGAAAAGAAATTAATACCTCCAATGCGTGACAGGTTTATATGGGCCTCTTATTTTTAAACTGGTACCAGTTGTAGCCAAACGGATGGTGCCAAGATCTTTGTGATTCTCTTCCGAGTCACATCACTACTAAAAGATTCGAGTTGCCTTGTCACTTTTTTCATCAAACCTATTATTTCACATAGCGAAATTACCTCGCGATATTTTTCTGTCAGATTTCGTCGCTGGGGAACACACTTCCGCATTTAGAGTGCATCTAAGATTATTGTGATTATGAGAGAAATAGTCTATTGTAAGTTAGACACTTCAAATAATATTCGCGGGCTAGCATTATGATAAATCAGTTCTTAGTAACGTTTCACAGTTACAGCTAATTTAAAAAGTTAATAAAATTTAAGAAAAATACTAAATTACTGAAGAGGTGAGTTGGCTGTTTTAGCCTTATGAACTTTTAACACTGAACCTGCAGATGTAATACTTTCTGCACCATCCAAAATTTTTCACCGTTTAATATCTCTTGGCAACTAACTTGTAATACACTGATATATCTGAATATGTAAGCTCTATTAGAGAACTTTATTTATTACGTAATAGTGTACTTATTTGTGAACGTATGTAACTGATTGTAACTATAATGTAAATATTGTTAATTGCTGGGTAATCGCCTAGGAAATTTTGTTTAAAGTTATCGATAGCAACGAAGAAATGCTAGTAGCTGTGCTGTTTTTTATCTTTGCTTATGGAAAGTCGCTGTCGCGCTGCGAGCAGAGATGAGACACGGAAGCTTGAGTCTTGAAGGAGCTTGGTCTCTCCCGCAGATGCGGTGTGCAGTTAGGATGGAATCAATGTAGGCGCACCTACTTTATTAACCAGCCAGAATTGAGAGCACGGTCGGGGTGTGCAGGTGGAGGAAGCTGAAATTCTAACTATTGCCTGTTCCATAATTATCCGTGGCTCTGGAGACGACTCGTGGTTCTCCACCAACAGCCACAGTAGCAGGAGCTCAGCATTGTGGGCAGCTACATTCTTCGTCGTCCGCACAGCTAAAACGTCGTAAGACTGTTAACTGACAGAGTATAACTATTACTGTACAGGCATTACCCAGTCGCACTTCTTTAACAAATTTTAATGACTAAATTTCTTTAATAATAACCTGTAACAGTTAAAATTTGTCCTCAGATCTTGTTACCAAGCAGATTCCCTTTCCTTTCCAAGTCATCACCGAGCGTCGTAAAAATATGAAAATTAATTGACTATTTACTGTCAGTTTTGTGTGTTTGCTAATTAGCAATTTCAGTCTAAATGTTGCTGCCTCAGTAACTGTTTATTCTTATACTGCATAACAGAGGTTTAACTAATTTGCAGCTTTGAGTATTAACTTTATTTATTGAAAATACGTGGAATTTCCCTGACAAAACTAATAACTAAAGATACAGCACCAATTAAGAGTGTGCAATTTCATTTATTCTGTATTTAGCTTAGCGAGCGACTTCTGCCGACTTGGTATGCATGTTATGGCTCTTACCTTAAAAGCAAATCAGTTTCTCATTTGATTAAAGTGAATTCAATTCTGTCTTTCAATAATTAAAAATTAACTGCTTGTCTTTTTCAAATTTTGCATTAAATTATGCTGAGGTTACTGGAACTTACTTTTTACATAACAAAGTTTCGGTTGCAGTTAGTCCTTTATTTCAGCAACTACGTTTAAGTTTGCTTTCAAAATTTAGTATTTCAGAATATGTAACTGTAAATTCAGTGCTTTCTGATTCATTTATTTTCTCGTGTGGAAAAGCGTAACAACCTCCTGTTACCATGTCAGTGATAGTTTGCTTGTTTTTTTGCCATTACCTTTCTTAGAACTTCAGATATTCATTTCCCTAGTGGACTGTTGGCTATTTAACTGTCCTTATTTTTTGCTTGGTAATCAATATTTTTTGTATTAAATATTACGTGGTACCCTTTTCTCCCTTGTGTGGTTCGTGAGCGATTGCACTAAATTCCAGCTGTTTCAAAATTATTATCAATATTTAGATTAGAAGGGTCTGTTGTACACTTTCCTCCTACTAACCGGTATTATTTCCTTAGGTATCAATAGCATTACTCATTGTAAAAATTTCAGTTGGCATACGCTATCACGGTCAATTATACCGCGATCCAATAGGCCGATTAGGAAAGGGAAGGTTGCAAAATATTTCTTTTTATATTTTGTTTGTGTGAAAACTCATTCTGATTTTGTGCAGTTCCAAAAAGCTTTGTGAGCTGATATGAGATGTTGCCAAAAAAAGGCACTGAGTCTTTTTTAGCTTCTGCTAATAAGGATTAGTTTGTTGATATTGTTTGATTGTTTTTGACTTTTGTATCTGATTTTTTATTTATGGATAGGTCATAAGCATTGTAGTAGGGTATTTTTTAAAAGTTTAGTTCTTTGGTTTTGCAGTGGGTTCATCTACAACTTCATTATAGGTGTGATTACTGATCCTAAAGAATACTAGTTCTTGTTAATTTAGGTGGCATGTTGTGTTATTTGTGATTTGATGGGTTTCCTATAAATTTGAAATTTATGTTTAATGTTGTGAAATAAATGCTTAAGTGTAGAACATTAATTCCATATGTTGTCTGGTGTTCAACTGTGAACTCTATTGAGAGTCACCAATATACTAAGCTCTGACGTCCAGTTCATAACTAATATTTATTAAGCAAGAATAAGGGTTTAAAACGTAATTGCATTTCCAAAAATTATGAAAAAAATATCGTCTTGAATTTATAACCTTTGTAAATAGCACATGTTAATTTTGCAATAATGAGAACATGTTACCTTCGTAGTATTGGATGTAATTTAAATCAGTCTATATATTTACGGTATAAACGTGCGTCTTCCCAAATGTGAGTGCTGACCAAAGAAAATCTATGAACATTAACGTTAGCCAAAATGTTTGGTTCGTTTACACCCTGTGAAGCAATTATTCTTGCTGTGGCAAACATTGCGTAGCGTTGTGTAATCAGCATTACTGGGACACATTAACTACTTTCACGAGAGTGCAGTGTGTACTAGGATTAAACACATGGATGCTGATATCTGCAAGTAATACCTCGAAGTCGATTATGAAATAAATAATTCGTGGTACCTCTCCACAATTACTACTTAGGGTTTCGTTTTTTTTATATCTTGCCACAAACAGACGACCCCCACAATCCTACAAACAATCACTAAAAGAGTTTACCATCTGATGAAGAGTCGTTAACCGACTTGGTACTGGCTTAATTACAACTGTCTCAATAACAAATGAACCAACACATAAGGCGTCTGCTTTCTGATATACGTGATAACCTTTCTTCATCGTAGTTGTAGTGTTCCACATCCATAATGGTTAAAGGTTTTGCATAAATTATAATTTATACTTTAAAAGGGTACTCAAGCCTACAGAAAAAAATCTAAATTTTGTGTAAACTGTATATTTACAAACCCCTATGCTCTGTATTACGGCTAAATTGCACAGAACCAATGAGCATATGTTTCAGGTTTCACTGTTAATGTATTATTTTCATTTGCGGAAAAAGTTCATTAGTCCATAACGAACCAGGTGCACTTTTACTCTCGAAGCAAACAGTATCATTTGGAATCACAACATTAAATTCACTGTTACCAGTTTTGATTAACTACATTCCATATACATTATGTGACCAAAATTATCCTGACACCTGGCTGAAAACGACTTACAACTTCGTGGCGTCCTCCACCGGTAATGCTGGAATTCACTATGGTGTTGGCCCACCCTTAGCCTTGACGACAGCTTCCACTCTCGCAGGCATACGTTCAGTCACGTGCCGGAAGTTTTCTTGGGGAATGGCAGCCCATTCTTCACGGAGTGCTGCACTGAAGAGAGGTATCGATGTCGGTCGGTGAGGCCTGGCAAGAAGTCGGCGTTCGAAAACATCCCAAAGGTGTTCTATAGGATTCAGGTCAGGACTCTGTGCTGGCCAGTCCATTACAGGGATATTATTGTTGTGTAACCACTCCCCCACAGGCCGTGCATTATGAACAGGTGCTCGATCGTGTTGAAAGATGCAATCGGCATCCCCGAATTGCTCTTCAACAGTGGGAAGCAAGTAGGTGCGTAAAACATCAGTGTGGGCCTGTGCTGTGTTAGTGCCACGCAAAACAAGGGGTGCAAGCCCCCTCCATTAAGGACACGACCATACATTAACACCACCACCTCCGATTTTTACTGCTGGCACTACACACGCTGGCAGATGATATTCACTGGGCATTCGCCATACCCACACCCTGCCATCGGATCATCACATTCTGTACCGTGATTCGTCACTCAACACAACTTTTTCCACTGTTCAATCGTCCAATATTTACGCTTCTTACACCAAGCGAGGCGTCGTTTGGATTTTACCGGCGTGATGTGTGGTTTATGAGAATCCGCTCGACCATGAAATCCAAGTTTTCTCACCTCCCGCCTGTCATAGAACTTGCAGTGGATTCTGATGCAGTTTGGAATTCCTGTGTGATGGTCCGGATAGATGTCTGCGTATTACACATAGCGACCCTCTTCAACTGTCGGCGGTCTCAGTCAACAGACGAGGTCGGCCTGTACGCTTTTGTGCTGTACGTGTCCCTTCACGTTTCCACATCACTATCACGTCGGAAACAGTGGGCCTAGGGATGTGTAGGAGTGTGGAAATCTCGTGTACAGACATATGACACAAGTGACACCCAATCACCTGACTACGTTCGAAGTCTGTGAGTTCGTGGAGGGCCCCATTCTGCTCTCTCACGATGTTTAATGACTACTGAGGTCGCTGATATGGAGTATCTGGCAAAATGCACCTGATATGAAAAACATATGTTTCTCAGGGTGTCCGGATACTTTTCACCACACAGTGTAAGTCCCAAGAGTAAAAGACAAAGCAGATGTTAAGCGGGGAACGTAAGACATCTATTCTGTCACGACATACCTAAGAAAGGATTTAGAAACGAGGTATTAACAACAAAACATAACCTGATGCAAACATAGGTTTTTATTGGACTCTAGTAATAACAGTGATTAGAAGAAATTAAAAAGCTATAGAAATAATTATTCCAGTTCTCACGGTGCTAGAAATTTAATAAATGCAGGGGTACATTTGAAATTTTCAGAAGCTGTGGTCAGTGAGTTATCGAAGTGGAAGCGTTCTGGAAGGTTAAGTGGAAGAGGAATCTGTTCTTCTTTATGAACGAAGTAAAAATAAGGACGTTCGGAGTATAAATCGTTGAGAGCAGAACTTTATGCACAGAAATCAAAAGAAAGAAGAAAGCAAAGAAGTAATACATCAATGAACATTTCCGTCGACATACAAGTTGAGTAGAATTCCTTCCTACTTTGAATCGCTAAGAGGCAAGAAAAGGAGAGAAATAAGGCCGCACACGTATTCAGGTAAGTGACGAATAGGTATATTACTAAAAAACGAAAATTAAGTTAGCAGAGGAGAGGAATCCACCTAAAGTGTTTCCGAGGCGAATGAGTTGTATTGAAATGTAATAAACGGAAAAAATGTAATGTATACTGAAGAGTCAGACTTTTCATTGCTGCGACTTAAGTATGAAATAACAGTGAGAAGTTTGGAATTAAACGTAGTAGCAGCTGTGAGTTAGCCATATTAAAGTCCTCTTGTGATGCTTGTATTAGAATCTCGTTTCAACTTCAAAGCCTTTGAGCTGTCCCGTCAGACCATCGTTGTCATCACACTGTATGGGAATGTGTACGTGGGAAACGGTTAATTTCGGCATTTCGTGCTTCTCTGTCGTTGACAAACTGTTTTTAAAGAGGAGTTAAGAATAACGAAAGTCATGATGAACACTGTACATTTTGAATTACAAAAACTTCGAGGAAGGATTCTGATGTTACCCTTAGTAACTGGAGAAAATGTTATGGGAAATCCGGAAACTGCCATGTAGTCTGTGGACCTAATATTAGATCAGGCGAAATAGACATGTATAACAACTGGGAATAATAAAAGAGGTAAGTATTGGGAACAACTTGGTATCGCTGCAGTCCAATTTTCCTACTGAAAAGGCAATTACGCGGATCAAAAAAGGCTCACAACATACAGAGAGCATATACTCATATTAACGCCCTTCGATCATATATGGCTGCAAACAGAACGGACTTACAATTAGAGCAACTAAACGTGGAAGCTCCTTACCACTTAATTTAGATAAAAGATAAAAAAAAAGACACCTTCGACAGTCAAGAGTAGTAGTGGATAAGGCAATAACCGTTTACCACACACAAAATGCTTTTGGAAGTAATGTTACCATGCAAAGAATATTACAGTATCTAGTTAGAGCAAGAAAGACAAGTGGACCAATTAGCAGACAGGAAAAAAGTTTCTTGCAACGAAATAAATGTACTGGTGTCAAATATAGAAGTAAATGTGTAAAAATGTTTTGTAAAGGGTCTAGCTATGTTTGAAAAGGTCTGTAAAGATGGATAAAAAGAAACCTGAAAGTATTTAGTATTCGTTACCAGAGTATTAGCTGTAATTAACATAAGCTGTAAATGCAAGAAATACGAATAGGTTAAGCAAGAAAAGTGGTAGTGACATGTTGTTAGCTTTTTGATGCAGCCAATCATGAATTCCTCTCCTGTGCTAACCTCTTCATCTCAGAGTAGCACTTGCGACCTACGTCCTCAATTATTTGCTGGATATATTCCAATCTCTCCTCTACTATTTTTACCTCCACAGTTCCCTCTAGTATCATTGAAATTATACCTTGATGTCTTAACATATGTCCTACCATCTGGTTCCATCTTCTTGTCAGTGTTTCTCAAGTATTCCTTTCCTCAACGATTTTTTAGAGAACCTCCTCATTGCCTCTCCCCCAGTCCATGTTTTATTACCGCACAAAACTCGGTTCCAAACGTACATTCTCAGAAATTTCTTCCTCAAATTAAGTTCTATTTTTGATGCTAGTAGACTTACATTGTCCAGGAATGCCGTTTTTGCCAGTGCTAGTGTGCTTGTTATTTCCTTCTTTCTCCGTCCGTCATGGGTTATTTTGTTACCTAGGTAGCAGAATTTCTTTAACTTTATCGACATCACGATCACCAATCCCGATGTTAAGTTTCAGGCTGTTCTCATTTCTGCTACTTATCATTACCTCCATCTTTCAATCCATATTCTGTACTCATTGGACTGTTCATGCCATTCAGCAGATCCTGTAATTCTTCTTCACTTTCAGTGAAGACAGAAAGGTCATGAACGAATCTTACCATTGATATCCTTTCATCTTGAATTTTAATCCCGCTCTTGAATATTTCCTTTGTTTTCATCATTGCTTCTTCGATGCCTAGATTGGACAGCAGGGGCGAAAAATTACATCCCTGCCTTGCACTCTTTTTAATCTGAGCACTTTGTTCTTGGTCTTCTTGTTCCTTCCGGTAAATGTTATATATTACCCTCTTTCCCCATAGGTTTTCCTATTTTTTTCGGAAGTTTGAACATTATGTGCCTTTTTTACATTGTCGAACTCTTTTTCCAGGTCAACAAATCCTATGAACGTGTCCTGATTTTTCTTTAGTCTTGCTACAGTTATGAATCTGAACTTCAGAACTGCCTCTCTGGTGCTTTTATCTTTCCTGAAGCTAAACTCATTGCCACCCAACATATCCTCAATTTTCTTTTCCATTCTTTTGTATATTATTCTCGTCAGCAGCTTGTAGGCAAGAGCTGTTAAGCTAATTGTGCGATAATTCTCGCTTTTTTCGGCTCTTGTTGCCTTCTTCGGAATTGTGTGGATGATGTTTTTCCGAAAATCAGACCGTATATCACGAGACTCATACATTCTACACAGTAATGTGAACAGTCGTTTTGTTGACACTTCCCCCAATGGCTTTAGAAATTCTGACAGAATGTTATCTATCCATTATCTGATCTTAAGTCTTCCAAAGCTTATTTAAATCCTTAAACTAGTACTAGATCCCCTATAATTCCCTGTTGTTGTTGTGGTCTTCAGTCCTGAGACTGGTTTGATGCAGCTCTCCATGCTACTCTATCCTGTGCAAGCTTTTTCATCTCCCAGTACCTACTGCAACCTACATCCTTCTGAATCTGCTTAGTGTATTCATCTCGTGGTCTCCCTCTACGATTTTTACCCTCCACGCTGCCCTCCAATACTAAATTGGTGATCCCTTGATGCCTCAGAACATGCCCTACCAACCGATCCCTTCTTCTGGTCAAGTTGTGCCACAAACTTCTCTTCTCCCCAATCCTATTCAATACTTCCTCATTAGTTACATGATCTACCCATCTAATCTTCAGCATCCTTCTGTAGCACCACATTTCGAAAGCTTCTATTCTCTTCTTGTCTAAACTGTTTATCGTCCATGTTTCACTTCCATACATGGCTACACTCCATACGAATACTTTCAGAAATGACTTCCTGACACTTAAATCAATACTGGATGTTAACAAATTTCTCTTCTTCAGAAACGCTTTCCTTGCCATTGCCAGTCTACATTTTATATCCTCTCTACTTCGACCATCATCAGTTATTTTGCTCCCCAAATAGCAAAACTCCTTTACTACTTTAAGTGCCTCATTTCCTAATCTAATTCCCTCAGCATCACCCGACTTAATTAGACTACATTCCATTATCCTTGTTTTGCTTTTGTTGATGTTCATCTTATATCCTCCTTTCAAGACACTGTCCATTCCATTCAACTGCTCTTCCAAGTCCTTTGCTGTCTCTGACAGAATTACAATGTCATCGGCGAACCTCAAAGTTTTTATTTCTTCTCCATGGACTTTAATACCTACTCCGAATTTTTCTTTTGTTTCCTTTACTGCTTGCTCAATATACAGATTGAACAACATCGGGGAGAGGCTACAACCCTGTCTTACTCCCTTCCCAACCACTGCTTCCCTTTCATGTCCCTCGACTCTTATAACTGCCATCTGGTTTCTGTACAAATTGTAAATAGCCTTTCGCTCCCTGTATTTTACCCCTGCCACCTTTAGAATTTGAAAGAGAGTATTCCAGTCAACATTGTCAAAAGCTTTCTCTAAGTCTACAAATGCTAGAAACGTAGGTTTGCCTTTCCTTAATCTTTCTTCTAAGATAAGTCGTAAGGTCAGTATTGCCTCACGTGTTCCAGTGTTTCTACGGAATCCAAACTGATCTTCCCCGAGGTTGGCTTCTACTAGTTTTTCCATTCGTCTGTAAAGAATTCGTGTTAGTATTTTGCAGCTGTGACTTATTAAGCTGATAGTTCGGTAATTTTCACATCTGTCAACACCTGCTTTCTTTGGGATTGGAATTATTATATTCTTCTTGAAGTCTGAGGGTATTTCGCCTGTTTCATACATCTTGCTCACCAGATGGTAGAGTTTTGTCAGGACTGGCTCTCCCACGGCCGTCAGTAGTTCCAATGGAATATTGTCTACTCCGGGGGCCTTGTTTCGACTCAGGTCTTTCAGTGCTCTGTCAAACTCTTCACGCAGTATCGTATCTCCCATTTCATCTTCATCTACATCCTCTTCCATTTCCATAATATTGTCCTCAAGTACATCGCCCTTGTATAGACCCTCTATATACTCCTTCCACCTTTCTGCTTTCCCTTCTTTGCTTAGCACTGGGTTTCCATCTGAGCTCTTGATATTCATACAAGTCGTTCTCTTATCTCCAAAGGTCTCTTTAATTTTCCTGTAGGCGGTATCTATCTTACCCCTAGTGAGATAGGCCTCTACATCCTTACATTTGTCCTCTAGCCATCCCTGCTTAGCCATTTTGCACTTCCTGTCGATCTCATTTTTGAGACGTTTGTATTCCTTTTTGCCTGTTTCACTTACTGCATTTTTATATTTTCTCCTTTCATCAATTAAATTCAATATTTCTTCTGTTACCCAAGGATTTCTACTAGCCCTCGTCTTTTTACCTACTTGATCCTCTGCTGCCTTCACTACTTCATCCCTCAAAGCTACCCATTCTTCTTCTACTGTATTTATTTCCCCCATTCCTGTCAATTGCTCCCTTATGCTCTCCCTGAATCTCTGTACAACCTCTGGTTCTTTTAGTTTATCCAGGTCCCATCTCCTTAAATTCCCAGCTTTTTGCAGTTTCTTCAGTTTTAATCTACAGGTCATAACCAATAGATTGTGGTCAGAGTCCACATCTGCCCCTGGAAATGTCTTACAATTTAAAACCTGGTTCCTAAATCTCTGTCTTACCATTATATAATCTATCTGATACCTTTTAGTATCTCCAGGGTTCTTCCATGTATACAACCTTCTTTCGTGATTCTTAAACCAAGTGTTAGTTATGATTATGTTGTGCTCTGTGCAAAATTCTACCAGGCGGCTTCCTCTTTCATTTCTGTCCCCCAATCCATATTCACCTACTATGTTTCCTTCTCTCCCTTTTCCTACACTCGAATTCCAGTCACCCATGACTATTAAATTTTCGTCTCCCTTCACAATCTGAATAATTTCTTTTATTTCATCATACATTTCTTCAATTTCTTCGTCATCTGCAGAGCTAGTTGGCATATAAACTTGTACTACTGTAATTCCCTATCGACATCTATTTCTTCTACTATCGCATCATCAGGTAAGTTCTCCCCCTCATAGAAGCATTCAATGTACGCTTTGTAACTTCTCTCTCCTTTGCATTTAGCACCGGAATTCCCATTACATTGTTAACGCTACCACCCTCGCTTTTAACTTCACCGAAGTTTCTTTTGACTTTTCTATATGCTGATTCAGTCCTTCCGACGATCATTTCTTTTTCGACTTCTTCATATGTTTCTTGCAGCCATTTCGCCTTAGCTTCCCTGCACTTCCGATTTATTTCATTTCTAAATGAGTTGTACATATGTATTCCTGAATTTACCTGGGCGTATTTGTACTTTCTTCTTTCAACGATCAATTTTTTTCTGTTTCTCGCATTTACTTTCTTTGTACCTATGATTTCTTTCCAACTTCTGTGATTGCCCTCTTTAGAGATGACCATTCCTCTTCAACTGGACTGTCTACTGAGCTATTCCATATTGCAGTATCTATAGCCCCAGAGAGTTTCAGGCGCACATCAACTTCTTTGTGCGATGATTATTCCTGACTAGTCTCTTAAATTTCAACTTATTCTGCATCACTACTGAATTGTGATCCGAGTCTATATCTGTTCCTGGATTTGCCTTACAATCCAGTATCTGATTTCGGAATATCTGCCTGACCATGATTTACGGTAATCTAGCTAATATCTTCCCGTATTTCCGGGTGTTTTCTGAATATACCTCCTTCTCTTGTGATTTTTCCACAGAATATTCATTATTACTAGCTGAAATTTATTGCGGAACTCAATTAGTCTTTCTCCTCTCTCGCTCCTAGTACCAGGTCTAAATTCTCCTATAAGCCTTTATTCTACTCCTTCCCCACAACTAATAGATTTTCATCTTCTTTTACGTACATAATTACCCGTTAACTATCCTCATACAATACTTTCTCTGTCTCTGTATCTGCTGCTTGTACGTCAGCATGTACATCAAAACTTTCGTTGTCAGTGTTGGTTTGCTATCGATTCTAACGAGAACAATTCTACCACTGAACTGTTCACAGCGAATCATTCTCTGCCCTACCTTCCTACTCATAACGAATCCTACTCCCGTTATACCATTTCCTCCTGCTGCTGCATAACCCTAACTCATATGACCAGAAATCTTTGTTTTCTTTCCATTTCACTTCACTGACCCTCGCAGCATCTATATTGTGCGTTTGCTTTTCCATTTTTGGCTTTTATAACTTCCCTTCTGCATTCCATGCTCCGACTCGTGGAACTTTATGCTTTCATTGCTTATTAAATCTACTCCACATCGTCACCGACCCCCCTCCCCCCTTTGGGAGTCTCTCCCGGAGATCCGAAAGCGGGCCAAATGTGGAATCCGTAACTATCCATACTAATTATTCAAATATTACCTATCCCTCTGTGGCTCTTCATGCTTCGCTCTCATCTTGACGATTTCGTCTCATTCTTGATACGTCTCTTACTAAGCACCTGTGGTCTAAGAGTAGCGTCTATTATTAGTGCGGTGTCACCGCCAGACACCACACTTGCTAGGTGGTAGCCTTTAAATCGGCCGCGGTCCATTAGTATAGTCGGACCCGCGTGTCGCCACTATCAGTGATTGCAGACCGAGCGCCGCCACACGGCAGGTCTAGAGAGACTTCCTAGCACTCTCCCCAGTTGTACAGCAGACTTAGCTAGGAATGCTTCACTGACAAATACGCTCTCATTTGCCGAGACGATAGTTAGCATAGCCTTCAGCTACGTTATTTGCTACGACCTAGCAAGGCGCCATTACCACTTTATATTGAGATTATAAATTATGTATCAACAAGAGCGATGTTCTCCAATTACGGATTAAAGTTAAGTATTACATCAACTACGTACTTTATTTGCTACTATTAATTCCCTTAACTGTTCCAGAGACCTCACGCCAGTCTGCGTGAGCTAAACGCGTGCCTTTCGGCTACCTCCGAGTGGCTTGGCTGTCTTGCCAAGTCACTACAATTAGTACTCAAAATGTCCTCTGTTCCGCCTTTGAACGCCGCCACGGCTTAAATTTTGAATAAAATCGTCAGCAATTGCGGCCGAAGACT
Organism: Schistocerca serialis cubense; assembly: GCF_023864345.2. Classification (NCBI taxonomy): domain Eukaryota; kingdom Metazoa; phylum Arthropoda; class Insecta; order Orthoptera; family Acrididae; genus Schistocerca; species Schistocerca serialis. The sequence goes on along the minus strand of NC_064641.1, from coordinate 85,389,858 downwards.
TCCTACATAAGAATTCACCTTCCTAATGCCAACGATCTTATCAAAGAGGGCGCAGAGGGGCGGACAGAGGTTCAAGGCACTCTATTGTCATGGGGTTCGGAAACTGCCCCTAAAAGGCGGAAGAATCACCAATGATTAACAGCATGAGGATGCAGAAGGCATTAAAGGCACATACTGTGTAGCCACAGAACGTGTGGCCTGTAATTGAGAAGCCGGCCGCTGTGGGCGAGCGGTTCTACGTGCTTTAGTCTGGAACCGCGTGACCGCCACAGTCGCAGGTTCGAATCCTGCCTCGGGCGTGGATTTGTGTGATGTCCTAAGGTTAGTTAGGTTTAAGTAGTTCTAAGTCTAAGGGACTGATGACCTCAGATGTTAAGTCACATAGTGCTCAGAGCCATTTGGACCATTTTTTGTAATTCAGGAAGTATCAAGAAGATCCCTCCATTGGCATAAGTTTCCGGACCAGTCCCCATTCGGATCTCTAGGAGGGGGCTGTCAAAAGAGTGGTGACAGTGAGCTAAAAATTGAATAACCAAGGAAAGCATAACGATCACAAGTCTGGACATGGATTGTCCGAAGTTTGAACCTGGCAGGGAAGCTGGAAAGTCTGAAAAGGGAAATGCTCACTCTAGATATTTGGGAGTGAGTGAAATGAAATGGAAAGAAGACAAGGATTTCTGGTCATATGGGTATAAGTTAATGTCAACAGTAGCAGAAAATCGCATAACGGGTCTGGGATTCGTTATGAATAGGAAGGCAGGGCAGAGAATGAGTTACAGTTAACTGATGGGTTTGTTCTCATCAGATTGGACACCAAACCTACGCCGACAACGATATTTCAGGTACACCCAATGTTGCAAGCGGAAGATACAGAAAGTATATGAGGATATTGAAGGGGCATTACAGTATGTAAAGCGATATAAAAATGGGAGAAGAAAGGCTAATTAAGTCCTGCAATACATTTCTGATGTTTCGCTAAGGATGTGGATACTACGATAAGGGACAACACTGTTGGCTGTTCAGTCGAAAAGGAGTGGACATTTCCAGAAAGGTAATCAAAGATGTGGGACAGACAAACGTAGGTAACTGGGAAGAAACCTTGGGTAATAGATGGTATACTTAAACTGCTCGACGAAAGAAGGAAGTGCAATCATGTTCAGGGAAGACAGGAACACAACAATATAAATCCCTTTGAAATGAAATAAATATGAAGTGCAGGGCATCCAAGACGAAACTGCTACAAGAGAGATGTGAAGAAATCGAAAAAGAAATGAAAGCCGGGAGGACTGACTCAAAACACAGAAAAGTGAAAACAGCCTTCGGTGAAGACAAAAGCAAGAGTGGTAACATTAAGAGTCCTATGGAGATTCCACTGTTAAACGCAGTAAATACAGTAAATCAGAAAAAGACAAAGGTAATGAGATGTAGTTGAAAAGAGACTATCGAGAAAGTTAACATAAAAATTGGTGTTCACGAAGTAAACAAAGGTAAGGAATTCTCCTACTTTGGAAGCAAAATTACCCAAGACGGACGGACTAAGGAGTACAAGAAAGCAGATTAGCACAGGCAGAGACGGCACTCCTGGCCGCGGGACGTCTGCTGATGTCAAACATAAGACTTAATTTGAGGACGCAATTTCTGAGAATGTACATTTGGAACATAGCATTGTATGTTAGTGATTCACGGACAGTGGGAAAACTGGAACAGAAGAAAATCGAAGTTTTTCCGATGTCTTGCTACAGAAGAATGTTGAAAATGAGATGGACCGATAGAATAAAGAATGAGGAGGTTCTCTTCAGAATCGGTGAACAGGAGAACATATGGAAAACAATGACGAGAAGGAACAGGATAACAGGCCAAGTGTTAAGGTATGAGGGAATAACCTCTATCGTACTAGAGGGAGCTGTAGAAAATAAAAGCAGCAGGGGGAGTCAGAGATTTGAATACATCCTACAAATCCCTGAGGACGTAAGGTGCAAGTGCTACTCTTCAATGAAGAGGTTAGCGTAAGACAACAATTCGTGTCGAGCTGCATCAAACCAGTCAGAAGATTGAAGACACAAGAAAAGGTAAAAAGGGATGTATGATAAATAAGTGACGTAAATACCAGAAGGTAGACAGAAATCTAAAGATGCCTCAAAGCAACTGAAGGATCGATTGATACTGGACGACAGTGTATGTCTTAGAAAATAGCGTCGCTCTACAAATTTGTATTCTTTAAGAAATCTTCAGGAATTTAAAAGAAACGAAGAGTGTGAAACCTGTATTTTGGGGGCAGGAATTATCTCAGACGCCAGAAAGTTGTGCGTTAATTGTATACTTTTAGAAACTCTAACTTGCACTGTATGTTTGAATTATAATTAAAGTTTCGTAAATGAGCTCCTCTTATATCTTCACGTAATTTGAAATTAATTTTTTTCATGTAAATGATTTATAACTGCAGATTAATGAACAAATGGATGTAACAGGTAGAAGCGGATAACAGCAACACAATATGGATTCTTGAAACTTGTTGCTGTATGAGGCTATCATATCCGTATAAGCTAATATGATTATCGTTGAAAGAATCGTGTTCGGTAGGTATGTTTCTCGGATGCCAAGCGCACGGAAATTTTCAGAGGCTGACATTACGTGATATTGATTGCAACGAAAACTAATAATTAAAGATGGCTAGGGTTAAAAATAGCTAAGCATCTTTGTATGGGGTAGAAAGAAAAACGTACTGTCACGACAGTTGACGTGATCTTAATTGCAGATGCATAGGTTCGGGTTCCATAATCGGGAAAGTTATCGAAGGCGCAATACGGACTTGTGATCTTCAGGTGGTCGGCCACTGAGGGAAGGCAGTATCTGCCGCGAAATCACTCAGATAGCTCGCCATTTCCTTTTGTGGAACTATGAATCGGAAGAGGTAAAGAACGGACGCGGATGGATAATTCATCTGATGGTCATGAAGTGGTTTTGCTGTCGACGTAGCAGCACAATCATCGGTGACTTCCTCGTGCGGTACCGGCTGCTGTTAGAAAATATGGCAACGGCACGGCGTTTTGAAGACCATAAACAGGATGAAAGGACTGCCGCGTGCTCCCGGGGCCGACTTTTTCTCAGATGCGTTTCCTGCTGTCGACGCCCCCAGGTGACAGATGTTCGACGGGTATAAAATGCGGGAAGATGGAATTCCGATGGGAAACTTTTCACGTATCTTCTCTTACAATGAGATAAGGTACTGGGATTTGGTACTTCTGGTAGTATAATTCAGCAAAATTGCACAAGAAGAAACAAATATGAAAATGCTACATAGACGGCTCCATTCTCAACAAATTTCAAGTACCCTAAATATACTCTCCACAACTACGAAGCCTTTTGTGGCAGAGTCCGTGCACAAAGGACCTTGGTGTTTCAGCAACGTTGCGTCGCAGTTTAAAAAATGGTTCAAATGGCTCTGAGCACTATGGGACTTAACATCTATGGTCATCAGTCCCCTAGAACTTAGAACTACTTAAACCTAACTAACCTAAGGACAGCACACAACACCCAGCCATCACGAGGCAGAGAAAATCCCTGACCCCGCCGGGAATCGAACCCGGGAACCCGTGCGTGGGAAGCGAGAACGCTACCGCACGACCACGAGATGCGGGCGTCGCAGTTTAAACTCACCATTCAGAGAATTCATCGAGTCCTATTCGTAGGGAGTAAGAATACTACCTGTTTTCTATAACTGGGGTGGCATCTTCGATTAATTTCCCTTAAACAGCTTAAAATAATAAAGTGCGTATGCCGATTCTAAACATTTAAACTACTGAAGGACATAATTTCGCAGTCGTGGAGACAATAGAGAGACGTAAGTATTCTAACTGTATAATAGTGTTATCACAATTTTTATGACGTTTTCTGTAAACTGTTCCGGCTATCTTCATATCTACAAATGAATGTTATATAATAGAAAGTTGCTGTACGTACACAGAATAAAAGTATCGGCGAGTAAAACGAAGTAAATAAAATAGAATCTTTATGTCTAAAAACTGGTCGCCGTAACTGTTGCAGTTCGTCAACTGAACGTCTAGTATTAGCTGCCTAATGATATGTTAACCTGCCAGGAAGTTTTAAATCAGCGCACACTCCGCTGCAGCCCGTAGGATGTGCCTAAGGTATATCTCTGCGACATCCCTTCTTCCAGGAGTTGTAGTCGCGCAAGGTATGTAGAAGTGCGAAAGGTAGGAGGTGAGGTATGATAGAAGTAAAGCTGTGAGCGAGAACCTCTATGTAAATATCCTCGTCTAGTGGTTCATCTAGCCATATCAATACCTTTACCTCTGACAAGACGTCCTCCCTGGAAAGTTTTATATATTTTCGTATCAGAATTTCATGTACTCTGTATAAACAATTGCTTCATTCAATTCGTAAAACCCAATAAGAATATTTACTTTTCTTATAAAAGACGTAACATACGCTGAACACTTTCAGGGGAAAACAAACGAACATAGCCGCATGGTACAAGCACAAGAAACAGGCTAAAAGTGAAGTAAGGCGGTATTCCACGAAAGGAGAAGTGATTGCTACGTAAAGACTCCCGTGTTATAAAAAAATCTAACACTGCGCACAGCGTCAAATAATGGCTCAACTAGCAAGCTGTTGTTGACATCTGATTGTCGAGTCACAGATTAATTGCAGCATGGGATGTGAAAAAAAGCATTTCTAGATCGTCGGTTCATTAACTTTAAAATGTGCTGGAATATTTATCTAAAATCATAAATGTTAGATTTTTTCTAACAAAGCAAGTGATCGCGGGTTAATAATAAAATCAGCATTCTGACTTTCTCACTTGTTTGACATTTTCGGCCCGCATCTCTGTGAGCAGCTGCGCTTAAATTATAGCTGCCCAGTACCATCTGAAGATTGAATATCTTGTGGAAACTGTAAACTCAACGCTACACGAACTCATACTGTGACAAGGTGCACTTTATAGGTCGAAACAACTCCCGTGATGCATCTTACTAGCAGTCAATTATCACCGCCTAATAAACGTAGAGCACTGTACCTACGAAAGCTATTAATTACAAATTTCTCGCCGCCACCGTCGGATGATCTCGGAGTGCTGCATCACCATCGAACTTACCTCGACAACTGAAAATCACTTTAAAAAACAGAAATTCTACTGGAACACTAGAGTACAATGTACAAGCAAAATGCAGCGTATATTATTGGTACGCTGTCCCTTGGAACTAAGTTCTGAATTCCAACATGGATGCGGTTACACGTGGTGAAAGATTCCCGTCAAACCTCCTTGCCTGGGGACGCCAGATGAAAGTTGATGTTGTCAAGCCCCGAATGAAAATTGCGCAACGGATAACTGGGGAGGGGAGCTTGAGAGCGCTACCTTGAGAGCGTGCCCTTTCTGTACGATACTAGGCAACGGGCTGGAGGGCTCACACGCTGATGTGTGGGCCCCTGCATTCTGTATCTTTTGTTTTAAATGAATTCCTTTAACTTGACTTCTTTGTGATTTTTAAGGTATGTTAAAGATTGATGACAATTGATTACCTATTTATTTTAAACATTATCACTCGACTTTACAGCGATTGCAGCAATTGTTCCAGTTTACACATATTACAATTTTACAACTTACAGCTCGGGTATATTATATACTAATCTGCACGCACATTTGTGCGGGCAAGACGGAATTGCGTTGGCCAAATGTATACCACCAAAGTCTCCCAATATTTTACATAGGACATCCACTATGTGAGGAGGGTAACGGGCAAACTGGGGACCAGATACATTAACACAGGGGTCAAATTTCCGAAATTAAACGAGAACATTCATTTCCTTACACAATCCAAAGCTGGAAATAAAAGAATTAGTACAAACATTCAAATACCTCCTTCCATGCGTGAACATTGAGACAGACGCACTGAGGGCACGTCTGCTCACTTACCCATCTTCTGTAACACTCCAAATATGGCGGACACCCGGAGGTCTTCCAGGGCCGCGGTGGAGGGGATGGTCGAACCACTTGGCCGTGACCAACCTCTCCACCCCAAATCTTGTGACACTGGAAAGTCTTTCACTTTTACCTGCCTGTGCTGTCTCCCTGATCCCCTACCCAGGAGTAAGGTTGGCACTACTACACTACAGAACTACTTCCCAACTAAGATTTGGCCACGCTTTACGGATAGGTGTGAGGAGGTTTAGGAAAGTTCATGTGCAGATTCACATTCACGTACAAGAAATGCATAATACACGACACATGTAAATACGTATTATGAAGCCTGACACATTTCTTTCCACCCGTCTATATGAGTTCTGTTGCACCCGCGGCCGGCCTCGTCGTGCAATAAAACTGGCGGTGAAGCCGCCTCTGTTTGTATTTCCCGGTGCGAGCGAGCAGCGAAATCTACTGCTTATGGAGCGGAAGCTACTGTACCGTTTCAGTGGTACCCTTGGTAAGTAAGTAAAAATGGTGTAAGACCCTGAATTTCCATAGACAACTTACACTGAAATTCCTTAGAACTGACAAGGAAGTGATATGTACGATACAGCCCTGATGGCTTTGACTATACATTGCAAATGTGCATTACCTCGTTAAATTTCCACACAACAAGCAACACAAAATGGTGACGACTTTAGCAGTCCTTCATAGTATGATCGAGTTCATACGTAAGACAGCAACTACGAATGCAAGCGGCTGTTTACATCGAGGTGTGCTGGTCCAAAGTTTCCGTCTTGCGCACAAGAAAAATTTCTGAGTTTCTGCTTGTTATCAGCGTCATGACCAGGCGAAAGACGATACGAGATTGCTGAATGCTTTGTGGTTGAAAGAACGTGCTGGAACCGACGGAAATTATATGCATCTTGCTTTCTCATAGGCCGACGGTTGTCTAAGACTTCAGCGTGCCGGCCGCAGGGGCCGTGCGGTTCTAGGCGCTACAGTCTGGAACCGCGTGACCGCCACGGTCGCAGGTTCGAATCCTGCCTCGGGCATGGATGTGTGTGATGTCCTTAGGTTAGTTAGGTTTAAGTAGTTCTAAGTTCTAGGGGACTGAAGACCTCAGAAGTTAAGTCCCGTAGTGCTCAGAGCCATTTTGAACCACTTCAGCGTGACAGTAAGAAGTCCTTTCCTACACTCTCGCCGGCCGGAATGGCCGTGCGGTTCTAGGCGCTACAGTCTGGAGCCGGGCGACCGCTACGGTCGCAGGTTCGAATCCTGCCGCGGGCATGGATGTGTGTGATGTCCTTAGGTTAGTTAGGTTTAATTAGTTCTAAGTTCTAGGTGACTGCTGACCTCAGAAGTTAAGTCGCATAGTGCTCAGAGCCATTTAAACCATTTGAACCTACACTCCCACATTTGACGATGCAACGTATGGGTCGAATTTCTGCTACCGACAAAAACACCGTCGGTGTTACTTATCTGTGATACACTGAAGCGACAAAGAAATTTGTAAACCTGCCTAACAGCGTAATGGCCCCGAGAACACGCATAAGCGCCGCAAAATGATGTGGCATGGACTCGAAATATATATCTGAAGTAATGCTGGAGGGATCTGACAGCACGAATCCTGCAGGGCTATCCATAAATCCGTAAGAGTAGAAGGGGGTGGAGATTTCTTCTGAACAGCACGTTGCAAGGCATCCCAGATAACCTCAATAATATTCATGTCTGGGGAGTTTGGTGACAGTGGAAGTGCTTAAACTCAGAAGAGTGTTCCTGGAGTCATTCTGTGGGGTGCCGCGCTGTCCTGCTGAAATTGCTCAAGTCCGTGGGAAAACATGAATGGATGAAGATGACCAGACTGGATACTTAAGAACGTGTCACCTGTCAGAGCCGTATCTAGACGTATCAGGAATCTCATATCACTCAACTGCACACGCCAGACACCATTACAGAGCCACCACCAGCTTGAACAGTCCCCTGCTGATATGCGAGGTCCATGAATTTACGAGGTTGTCTGCATACCCGTACACATCCATCCGCTCGAGACAATATGAAACGAGACTCGTCCGACCAGGCAACATGTTACCAGTCATCAACAGTATACTATCTGTGATTCTTGAGTTTCTCCCGGCGTATTTGATAATCAAAATATCCACAGGTGTGCTGCCGGTCTATAGTGTCCAACGGGCACAATATTTCGGCGATCATACATGTCGCCATCATCAGACGAACTGACGGACTGAGCTCCTGTGAACGTGCCGGCACGGAGATCAGTACGATATGACTGCAGTTCGCCTGATGATGGCGACATGTATGATCGCCGAAATATTGTGCCCGTTGGACACTATAGACCGGTAGCACACCCGTGGATATTTTGAGTATAACATCTGTGTTGAAGGACCCAGGCGAAGCGTAAGGCTTTGTGTTGTGCAGTCATCAAGGGCACAAGAGTGGGCCTTCTACTCCAAAATCCCTTATCGTTGCTCTGAGCAGCCATATCGTACGGATCTCCGTGCCGGCACGTTCACAGGAGCTCAGTCGGTCAGTTCGCCTGATGATGGCGACATGTATGATCGCCGAAATATTGTGACCGTTGGACACTATAGACCGGTAGCACACCCGTGGATATTTTGAGTATAATATCTGTGTTGAAGGACCCAGGCGAAGCGTAAGGCTTTGTGTTGTGCACTCATCAAGGGCACAAGAGTGGGCCTTCTACTCCAAAATCCCTTATCGTTGCTCTGAGCAGCCATGTCGTACGGATCTCCGTGCCGGCACGTTCACAGGAGCTCAGTCCGTCAGTTCGTCTGATGATGGCGACATGTATGATCGCCGAAATATTGTGCCCGTTGGACACTATAGACCGGTAGCACACCCGTGGATATTTTGAGTATAATATCTGTGTTGAAGGACCCAGGCGAAGCGTAAGGCTTTGTGTTGTGCAGTCATCAAGGGCACAAGAGTGGGCCTTCTACTCCAAAATCCCTTATCGTTGAATGGTTCGAACACTGACACTTGTTGATGGCCCAGCATTGAAATCTGCAGCAGTTTGCGGAAGGGTTGCAGTTCTGTCACGTTGAACGATTCTCTTCAGTCGTCGTTGGTCCTGTTCTTGCAGGATCTTTTTCCAGCCGCAGCGATGTCGGAGATTTGATGTTTTACCGGATTCCTGATGTTCACAGTACAATCGTGAAATGGTTGTTCAGGAAAATTCCCACTTCGTCGCTATCTCGAATATGCTGTGTCCCATCGCTCGTACGCCGACTGCAACACACGTTCAGACTCACTGAAATCTTGCTAACCTGCCATTGCAGCAGCAGTTACCGATCTAACAAATGCGCAAGACACTTGTTGTCTTATACAGGCGTTGCCGACCGCAGTGCCGTATTCTAGCTGTTTTCTTATATCTGTATTTGAATACGCATGCCTACACCAGTTTCTTTGGCGCTTCAGTGTATATGATAATGCGTTGCACTCGTAATGAATCGACCGCTTGTGCAGCTTTTCGAAGCGCAGCTCTGAGATGCCCAAAAACATGTCAAGAAGAGCTAGGGGACGCATAGATCTCTGTGTTAGGCACAATGGTGCACATACAGATCCGCTGAATATATGGATTTTCTGCACAAGTAATCCAACATACAATATACCAAAACTGCTACTGTTTATGACAATAAAAGATGAATCAAAATAATTATCTGTATCAGTTACTTTTTATCTACTCCCATGACGCATTTCTACATCCTTCAAGAGAATCAACAGATTAGTTTCCTTTTTGGTTGCTGGCTGGATCAAGTTGTATATTTTTCGTTTCATTTTGCTAAAAGGAGCACTTTTTAACATGTGGCATTAGGATCACACATTTTAATCGATAATAATACCACTGACAACAAAGAACACTACGATGCGGCACAACTATACAGGGTGATTACAATTAATGTTGTCAAAAGGCTCCACGCCCATTGTGTTGTTAAATTCTTGAGTTATCCTCAATTGGCTGGCCGGTTTGATGTTCCTGGGCAAGGATGGCACTTAATGGCTCTTCTTTGTGCCACCCTTAGCGACCAGAGAACATCGAACCATGATTTACTGTCGCTTGACAGTGGGCATCCGTCAGGAAATGTTGATAGACGTCGTTGAAGTCTGCCAATTTCTCTGGACAGTACGTGTCAAAAGGCTCCACGCCCCTTGTGTTGTTAAATTCTTGAGTTATCCTCGATTGGCTCGCCGGTTTGATATTCCTGGGCAAGGATGACACTTAGTGGCTCTTCTTTGTGCCACCCTTAGCTACCAGAGAACATCGAACTATGATTTACTGTCGCTTGACAGTGGGCATCCGCGAGGAAATGTTGATAGTCGTCGTTGATGCCTGTAAGTTTCTCTGGACAGTACCTGTCAAAAGGCTCCATGCCCCTTTATCCCCTGCCTTCTGTCGTTTCACCGCGGCCGTCTCGTCACGGTCGTGTGCGTGTGGTGCGTTGCCAGCAGATGGAATTCCGCGCGGTGGACCGCTCGGCCATCTCAGGTCATCGCCTCCACGAAGGGTCGCACTGGTGCGGCAGGCCATTAGCTCCGGGTGCAAGGGAAAGTGTTTGTCCCGTACCCTTCTTTTGTTGTGACCGTGCTCCCGAAGTGGCCCGGTTGACAGTGTTCCCTGCTGGGAAACCTGCCTGTTTACAACTAGTCCTCCTCCTCGCTGCTCCTGCTGTCTCATAAGAGAAGAACCAGTTCGCTTTCACGTTCTCAACTGCATTCACAGAAATTGTTAATCATAGTTATGTGATTACACAATGTCATACATAATACCGCTTAGTATTGTCTTTCACAATTTTTAAGAACAAAAGTGAGACCTAATTTTTTTTAAATAAAAAAGTTGGATGAATCGACAATATAAAAATAAAAGTTAAATGACTTAACAATATAAAAAATAAAAGTGAAATGACTTGACAGTATAAAAATAAAAATTAAATGAACTGACAATATAATATCTAAATTCACATCACTAATGTGGTTCACTTGCGTTTTTATAAATCAAATGCTACTTATTAATTCGCTAAAATGAATAGGATTATGCCTTGTGTAAGTATAGGTCATGACAGCACAGGGTTCAAATGTTATTTACACACACACACGCACACCTGTTGACTATTCTACAAACTAACTACCCATAAACATGAATTACTCAAAATTTTACTTCAATCCACTACTAGTTAATCCAACAAGCAACTTCAGTGCTACTTAAACATCGTGTTTATACCACTACAACATTGTTCTAATTCGTCCTCTTCTTGACGCTCGCGGCATATGTCTTGTTACATGATAAATATGGAGAAACTTTCCTTAAACATACATAGTAAAAAGAACAATGTTTATTTGCACGCCAAAACATTTATACCAGTTGATGCACCTGATAAGAGACTCGCAATTATACATTTATCATACTCATATGTTCATACATAAAACAGTAAGACAATTTCATCTAAGATTACGTTATCACAAGAATTAATCACACAGATGACTCTGAGAAGGGTAAAAATATTTTCATTATACAGGTTATACTACATTTTCTTACCCATTTAGTTCCTTCTTTAAGTTACCTCTCGCTTCCAAATCAGTTATTTCGCCTGTGGTGGTTATTCTGGATTCATTTCTCATGAATAGCAAAATTGTGGTCACCTCTATTCTGTAAAACAGTTTCATCTTAACATCCTATTGAACTTACAATTGACACTAAAGATCCGAATCCTCCTGCAGTTTAAATGACAAATGTTTTGCTTCCTCCTTATTACATTAAATCAAGCTTTCCTTCGGTCCCATAATCAAAATTATTTAATCTTTCTCTACCTTCAAGAGGGAAATTTCTTCAGTTCAACTCAAATAGGCTGCAGTGCATCCCACACCAGCGAAAACAGTAAGCTGTAATGCTCACAGCATCAGCAAAACACATAAACGTCACTTTTCTTGGACAAGTATTAACGCAGAATAATTTTTCAGGCTCTGGCTCAACATCAATCAAGACTACAAAAAGGATGCACATTTCTGTTCCATTCTCCATTCGCTGGAAAACTGTTCGTCGTTTGACTGCCACAATAATATTTCAGGGCCACGTAATTTACACAAACGACAACTCTTCTTTCACCTTGAAGGGAATCAATCTACTTACGAAATCCACAGACAGCACTTTATGTACTCAGCTATAAAGAACAAAAAAAAGATATATCATCAATATTAACATATTAGCGCATATTGGGAAGCCATTGGTTAAACAATCGTATTATCGCATCCTGTTTTCAAGATTCCAAACTTACTCATTCCATTCTCAGAGTTCTCCTATCTTAAAATATTCATACAGCACGCATACTATAGTAAGAGATCCTCATTTATACTGACAGATATAGAATAGTAATAGATAGATAGTAGCACTGAAAGCAGAAAATCAGAAACAAGGCTACTAACAGCTGGGGACCTGGGTTTGCCAGACCCATAATACCCACAGATCGGATATTCCCCTGAGTTTTGCATTAATTCAACATAGATCTTGCTTCCCTCAGGACCGACTCGTTTCAATTTACACAAAAAAACCATAAACAGCATTTCACTCGTTCACAAAGAAACCTTTTATCTTCACATTTGAACCAACCTAAATCCTAATTGCACAAGGAAAGAAAAAAAACTAAAAACATCACTTTAATCAATCACATAGAAACATCTTTATCATTATTTTTACCAACATATTATTCAAAATGCATACGTCACAAATTTAAACTAATCAATTCTTTCTCCTCTCCGTCCTCTCTACTTCTCACTGTCCTTTCTACTCATTTGCCATGTCGCTCATTTGTTCCGATTAGGCACCTTCTGTGCTGATCGTTTGTCATTGCCAGTTTTGTTCATTTCCATTTGCTGGATTATGTCTAGGGTTAGCCGACCGAATTTCAACATCATGAGGTGCTCCGCCTACAGTCCCATTCCCACCGTGTTCACCGTAGTATCGATTCTGGTTGCTGTAACTGTTGCGTTCACGATCCTTTCCACGTCCTCGATCATTTCCGTTGTTCCACCTGTGTTCACGACTGTTACCCCAGTTTCTATACGGCCGGTCCCGATTATTGTTCCGTTCGCGTCGCGACGACAAGTCACGCCGTTGATTAGTACTACGGCCACGACTGCGATCGCGCTTCTGTGCTCCGTAATAACTTTGTGCCTGATTAGGTGGACATACTGCTGTATTATATTCCAACTCTTGGATAAGTGTCTTAAACGTTTCCACGTCCTCTTTGCATCGTCCCGCAAGAATGACGTGGCGCAAGTGCATCGGCAATTTGGTGATGCATATCCTAATTAGATCCGCAGGCCCGTATGGGTCGTATAGATATTGATTTGCCTGCAGCATGTGGTCGAATAGGCGTGCTGGGCTGCCGAAACCAGACTGGTTCAAATATGGCAGCATAATTGTGCCATGCTTTACCCTCTCTTGTGTCGCTTCCGAACAATAACCGGACGGAAAGGCTTGTCGAAACTCCCGAGTGGAGTTGCAGTGACGCGCTGCTGACCTCATGCGAATCGCCGGTTCGCCTTCCAAATAGCCGCACATATATTTTATCTTATGTGAACTTGCCCAGTCGGGAGGAAGACAGAACTCAAATTGCTCGAGCCATGCTTGTGGATGTATTCCTTTTTGCGAATTTCGGAATATCTCAAACTTTCCCACCGTAAGGAAATGTTTGAAATCAAATCCCCGCATTTCCTCCCGGCGAGGCCCTTGTATGTTTCTATTTTTCTCATGTCTGCCCCTCAAAATACATTCTTCCTTGCCATCAAAATCTCCCTCGTGGCCGGAATCCCTCTCTGCACTGTTCGTACAGCTATTTTTATTGCTATTGGCGAGTTCGGAATCACACCCCATACGGCTTTCCAGATGTGCCACGTGTTCTTGTAATTCGCCTGTTACAGCTTTGTGTCGCCTGTTCACTTCGAACTGTCCCTTCTGAAATTTAAGAAGCGAACACACTTCTTCGGTCTCTGTGACCGCTACCGGTGTAGTATAGTTATCGCTCTCCGTCACGTTCATCGTGCTTACGATGTCCGCTAATGCCGCATTCTTATCGTGTATTTGTCTGTTGTCCTCCACCACAATCTGCTTCAATTGTTCTACTTGCTGTTCGAGTGCGTGAATCGCTTGACTGTTGTCCGCTAGTGTGTTGCTAATGGACGCGGGACAATGCGTTTCCGCCTCCTGGACCCTGGAAAGTACCTGCTGGTGTTCTCTTTGGCATTCTTCTCTCAGCACTTGGAAATTCCTAAGTAGCTGTTCTTCGCTCTCTTTCGATTCTGCATCGCGACTTCGCTTGCCCTGTTCTAAGGCTTGCAGACGATTATCGATTTGTTCAGACGTACGGCCTAATTCTTTCATAATATCACTTTTTATTTCACTTGCCAGATTGTTTATTCTTTGTGAGATATCATCGGACACTCTCTGCATCGACTTGTCGACTTTATTTGTCTGCTGGATTAGTTTTTCGTCTATTTGTTCGCCTAGCTCGCGGATCGGTTTTTCAGATTTCTGCGTCATTTGTTCACCTAGCTCTTGGATCGATTTTTCAGATTTCTGCGACATTTTTTCGCCTACCCGTCGGATCGATTTTTCAGATTTCTGCGTCATTTGTTCGCCTAGCTCTCGGATCGATTTTTCAGATTTTTGCGTCATTTGATCGCCTAGCTCTCGGATCAATTTTTCAGATTTCTCTGCGTTTTCCTTATTTTGTTGCAATAAGGCTTTCATGAGTTCTGCCAAATCAATTTGGTTAGTTGGAGGCAAATTAATTTCTGGCTCTGATGTGAGCCCATTCGTCCTGTTTTGCATTTCCTCTGAAGTATTCCCCAACACATTTTCGGAACCGTCCGACGCGTTAATATTCGAAATCAAATTATCCCCTTGCTCCATGTTGCTTAAGTTGTTGGACCGCCTACAAATTTTAGCTTGGTTATGTGTCTGCATTAGTTTAATATATACCCGGTACACAACACACTAATCAGAATAAATGTATCCCCCAAAAATTACGACAGTCACACGAAAGGTACCAAACCTAGTACGCACTTTTTCACACGCAAAACAAATTTATATCTTTGATCGAAGTCAGTGCAATTTACAAGCGAGAAAAAAACACATACATATAAAACACACAAATATAGAAAACAAAACAAGACAAACAACACAACGCCACTCAATAACGCCGTGAATCTTTTGAAAGTCTGCCCAGAAACATCGCAGAAATTGTTTGAGAGCTGCAGGGAAAATAAATTAAGATTATACAACGCTCGCAATCTAACGTTTCAGAGATTCCAGAGTCTAGCGGAATCACAGAACAGGGTCGCCATCTGTAATGTTGTTGCATTAATTTGAAGTGTAAGCGGTGCTAATAGTCAAGACCATAGAAGTGGGTTAAAAGCTGTGAGCTGTCTGAGGAAGTTAACCTTGCATTTCTGAGCAACTGTTTCACCAGGTATCCAGTCTAACTTACCAAATTCCCAACCAGACTAAAATTAATTATAATCTTATAATAGTCATATATATATATATATATATATAAGAGAATTTAAATAAAAAGAAATAAATCAGTTTATATTTGGAAATTTATTCTAACATTGATCATTGAAATTTCAGCATATTAAACTTGAGTCATAACTAAGCTGGTGCCTTATTTAGGACTGTGAAAATGTGAGTTTGTAATCTTACGGAACACATCAAATATGGAGCCAAGATTGGGAGACTCTACAACACTGCATTCATAAAATAACACACGAAGAACGTTGAAACATATGCTAGAGGAAATTAACCACAACCAACCGATTCAATTTTCACCCAAAGAAGTTAAGTTCGTAGCACACTCCTGTCCGTCATGTAATTACCACACACTGGTATACTAAATTCATACTAACTCCACTGTGAAATCTTCCCGAAAAGAATAGCTGATGGCTACTTTGATGCTTACACCACATGCTTCACGTGGTCAACTTGGTTTACACAAAGAGTGTAACTCCACAATAATTTTGATAATTAAAATAAATTAGATCGAAAAGCAATTTACAAAAGAAAAACCTCGAACTGGTTACTATAGTCTTACTATTAACCTGATGGGTCAAACAATTGTATAAGCACGTGGTACTGGTCTCACAAAGTACACCCCACGTGGGTTGAACATAAAGAAAAGTTGCTATATTGAAAAATATTGTCAAGACGAGACGTTATAATGTCACGCACATTCGCATTTAAGATTGATGATCTTAGTTAGAGTTACTGATCACCATGTGGTACCACTTTACTCACAAAGTAGTGACAAAGCAACTACCGGAAGATATTCTGAACTTCACACGCGAATTACACTGCGTTGCAATATGAGATAACATTAGATATTTTAGAGCTAAACCTGAAATAAAGGTGATTAAATTTTCAGTTAGGCTGAACTTAAGAAATCCATTGTCCTACGGACTTAGAAGATACGCGCTTAGCCGGAGATGTTACCACTTCAGACGCTCGCCGCCGAAAGACTGACCTGGGCTCCTACCCAGGGTGCTTCCGTATACAAAACGGAAGTGACCAGAGAGGCAGCTTCCTCTACCAACATGACAAGGGACGGACAGGACCATACTAAGGATAGAAACCTCTTTGCTTTTAGAAAGCGTAGCTACCTGTTCCGACATTGGTCCTACTGTTCTCTACCATCCAGCATGCAACTAGAAATACATTTGCTCGTTCATCCTCTCACACAGAAGGGAAGGGGGATGACAGTATCTTATCATATACAGTATATAAAAGAAAGCGGATGTAGGTTCCGTATGAGACTGTGTGACATGAATTACATATAAACTGTGTTTTAAAGTGTAGTAGTGTGACAGCTCGTTCTTGTTTATGTGTAAAAGTAACACGTTTCACTGCTCAGTCTCCTCCCAGATAGCCAGAAACACCACAGTAAATTTAGAAGAGGAATTTATGCCGTAAATGACAACAGATTTAAGAAATTAACATGAAAGGAATCCAACAGAGACCTTTCAACGTAAAACATTCAAAATGCTGTAGAAATAACACCAGTCGTCAGAATGACGTCAAATTGCAATGGAGTATTATCGGAGAAGGGGAAAACGTATGGCAGATGAAAAAAATAGTGTGATAATTGTTCAATAGATGGCGCTGCGTGTGTCAGTATACGTAAATGAAACACCTGTCATGAGCACGATACATTGAAGTTCGTATAAACAACCGGGTACACGCCTTTTTCTCCATTCGCGTCTGCGACTTTCGCCATGGCAGTCTCAATTCAGGATCGCGATCTGCTTGTAAAGCTGTAATACAAAAAAAATGGTTCAAATGGCTCTGGGCACTATGGGACTTAACTTCTGAGGTCATCAGTCCCCTAGAACTTAGAACTACTTAAACCTAACTAACCTAAGGACATCACACACATCCATGCCCGAGGCAGGATTCGAACCTGCGACCGTGGCGGTCGCGTGGTTCCAGACTTTAGCGCCTAGAACCGCTTGGCCACCCCGACCGGCCTGTATTACAAGAATGATGAGTGTGCACACGTCGCTCTGTAGAAGTTCCGGACACCGAAGGGTCTGAAAAAAGGCGTTGGTCCGATGACTGCCGTGGGTCTGCAGAAAGTGATTCGGAAATTGGAAAAGACGGGTTCTTTTGGTGTGCAACCCGGTAGAGGGAGGAAACGAATTGATTCGACGTCAGTGGAAACTGCTGCCACAGCAATGCAGGAGGAGACGTATGGCAGTGTGCAAACGTGTAGTGCACGGAGAATTTCCCGGACATTGGACATACTCGTGAGCATGGTGCGTAAATTCCTACGATACATCCTTCTTTGCTATCCATTCAAAATTACCTGTGTGCACGAGTTGCTTCCTGTGGACCTACCAGCAAGAGAGCCCTTTGCTTTAAATTTACTTGCTCGCATGGAAGTGGACAATGACTGACCTTGGAAGATTTTGTGGACAGACGAAGCCCGCTTCCATCTGACAAGATGTGTCAATACACAGAATTGTCGAATATGGGTAACGGAAAATTCACGCGCAAATTAACCAGCACCACTTCATTCTAAAATGGTCGCTGTGTGGTGCGGTTTTACGGCATCATTTGTCATAGGGGCCACATTTTTTCGAAGACACAGGTGTTTCCGGTCCTGTTACCTGGCCGGGGCCTGTGGCTGAGCGGTTCTAGGCGCTTCAGTCTGGAACCGCGCTGCTGGTAAGGTCGCAGATTCGAATCCTGCCTCGGTCATGGATGTGTGTGATTTCCTTAGGTTAGTTATGGTCAAGTAGTTCTAAGTCCAGGCGACAGGTGACCTCAGATGTTTAGTCCCATAGTGCCATTTGAACCTGTCACCTGTACCGTCTCTGGTAAGTGCTATGAGTGTCTTTTGCGCAACCACGTCATTGTAGCTCTCCAATAGCGTGGATGAGTGGATGGCGCACCTCCGCACGTTGCAAATCCAGTCAAGCAGCTGCTGAGACCCATTTCAAAAATGATATAATTATCAGCCTCCATTTCCCTACAGCCTGGCCGTCCCGATCACCTGATCTTAATCCGTGTGACTTCTGGCTGTGGGGCTATCTGAAAGTTGTTGTGTTCAGTGTTCCGATTGCAAACTTCGCTGCACTGAAGGGACGTAACGCGCAGCACATTCTGAACATGACCCTGGAAACACTTCGATCAGTTGTGGAACAAGCTGTTTCTCGATTTCAGCCTGTTGCAGAAAACGGTGGACAGCATATTGAACATTTATTTCGCCAGTCACATGGATATTAATAGTCCGGTTGATTTTGTTTGATGTTTTTCATGCGGTTTTTGGCCTGAGGACAATTAAAAACCGATTTTTGGCATCCGATGTGATACGACCTTGCCGTGATGGATGGACTGTGTTTTACCACTCAGGTCACTCGAAAATTGATAGCAGCAAAAGTTATTGTGCATCGTCTGGTATGGTTCAGAAGCTCCTAAAAAATTCGTTTCATTTGTCATTGTGTCGGCCCATGTTCTCTGCTGTGAAGGTGAATTTCAAGTTCTTCGTAGAGGTTCAATCTATGGCATTCGTTTATTCGGTGAAGTATTATTTAGATTTTTATCTATGTTGTCAAAATGTGTCCTACGTTGTTAACCTTAGTAGCGATGGCAAATTGATTGAGTGTGTTGTACCTAAATGCATTTATATGTTCTTTAATTTTAGTTCGGATATTTGTCTGATCCACAAATCATACTGGATATTGAAACTTCGTGCCAGGAAGTTTCATATCAGCGCACACTCCGCTGCAGAGTGAAAATCTCGTTCTGGATACTGGGTATTCGTTGTTCTTTATCAAGTAAACACTTGAGCTGGAGAATTCGTGCTGTTAACAGGTGTGAAATGAAACTCAAAACAGAGACCTGGCTAAATCCAGCTAACAAAAATGTAATGTAATCTGAATATGAGGGTGTAAGCCTTGGAAACGCATCTTGGCAGTAAGTATGCAGTCTGGACCCAGGAGTATTTGGATTTCTCGGGAAAATGTCATCATCACGAGCCAAGTGAAAGTTCCCCTACGTGTGCCTTTCGTTAAGGAATATCAAACTCAGGTGAGATAGAAATTACACGTTTCTCAACGAGAAAGTTACGCAACGGAATTGAGCCAAGGTATAGATTCTATCGATCTCTCTCTCTGTGAGGTTATGGTCCTTGCATCTCGCGTCCTGGCGTGTTGACAGGGGGCAGTGACGTGCGAATCGCTTGTATAAAGACGTGAGCTTGCGCTCCGTAGGGGAAGGTGTCTGCTGATCTTCGTTGGCGGAAGTGACTTGAGGTGCTACGAGGCAGTGAGGCATTTGGTGGGCCGCGGTGAGCACGTTGGTTCCGCGCTACGTTCGAAGAGTTGGTTCACTGAGAAGGTTCTCTTGTTGGGATGACTGCAGCCCCTTGGTAGGAGCCGCTGCCTTCTACTTGTACTGGAGGGAGCACGCCGTACATTTTAAGATTATTGCCAGAAGAGTTAAATTGTAGCACAGTGAAATGAATCATTATGTTTCACTGAGATTAATCGTTTCTTTGTATAGCAGTACGGCTGAGATTTGAAGGAAATGCTACATTTAGCGAAATGATGACTGGTTTATAGAGTTCAATATACTGACCGCTGCAACACTTGACAGTATGTGAAACAGATTCTTCACCTTTGAGAATAACCTGAGAACTCCCGCGTTTGAAGTTAAACGAATGAGGTAAGGAGGACCAACTAAAAGCGCATGAAACACGATAATGAAAATGTAGCCATAGAGTTTTGCAATCGATCAAAAACATTCAGTCGATTAAAGTGTAATGTGAATTAGCACTGCCTCAGCACAGTGATTCGCAACACCAGTTGCAATGCAAGTATCACAACACTCTCTTGAAACTAAAGACAGTAGCCAACATTTTTACGTATTTACTGCTGAAGTCAGCTGCATGCGTGAATGTCTTATTAATTCAATAGTATGAAGAGAGCTCAAATAAAGAAAAAACTGATCGGCTACTGCTATTCCTCTAACTCCGAAGCCGGCCGGTGTGGCCGCGGGGTTCTAGGCGCTTCAGTCTGGAACCGCGCGACCGCCACGGTCGCAGGTTCGAATCCTGCCTCAGGCATGGATGTTTGTGATGTCCTTAGGTTAGTTAGGTTTAAGTAGTTCTAAGTTTTAGGCGACTGATGACCTCAGATGTTAAGTCCCATAGTGCTCAGAGCCATTTTATTTTCTAACTCCGATAACCATATAAATAAGCTGACCTAACAATTCCTGTGTTAATATTCGCGCAAGGAAGTGAACAATCACTGGGCGACATTCTTACCACGCTGTTCACTCTTATTACAGTTTTACTATTGCTTCCTGTACAGAGAAAACTTTTTTAGCAGGTAAGGCACGACGAGACACTCAGAAAGGGGAGTAATTTGCTGTGAAATAACACGCATTAATACGAATGAAACTTCAGTGGACAACTAAGCGTACCGCTCACCTAGCTGCATACTACGTAATACTCAGGCTAAAGCGTACCTAGAGTATAGTGCCACAGAAGGTGGTAAAAACACACTGTTAGCCCTGTTTATGGAGCTAAAATGCAACGAATATGCGATTTCCAGATCCATGTATTTTGTAAACGCTCTTTATAGTCTGTTTTACACATAGAACAACAAGAAGAAAGTCAACGTCATGGTCACTTGCCACAGGGGTTTGCTTCCTACACGAAGGCGACTGACGACATTTCTCAGCATAGGCTTTCCTCTAATTCAGCTGTTAAAAGGAATAATTAACCTACTTGAAACGAGGAGAACGTGTACAGTGTACCTGTTGACATTCCTATGGTTCTCAGGAGTCTCTTCTGTAGCGTTTCGCAAGATATTTCCAATATGATTTTTGTAGTGCATAGTTGAGATCAGAAAGGAATGTAACGCAGAGGTGGGGTAGGAAAAAAATGACTTATTTCAGAATGGCTAGACGACGCACACTGAGCATTTTTTACGATAATTATTTCAATTGCGTATGTAGATGTTGACAGAAAATATCATTGTTGCGAATAACATATCGGAAAGGTTCTTCCAAAACGCCACTGCGCAGACAGCTAGAATCGGAGCATTCATTAGACGCTTCTAGAAATACTGAATTTTCTCAGCATCTGCTGTGACGGTCAATACGTGTTTTTGAACTGAGTGAAGCACTACAACCACTTGAAAACCTCTGTTTTCAGTGAGAAGTGCTACAGGGAGGAAAAATAAGGAGAATAAGGACCTGACGTCTCTTACAAGAGCTCGGAAGATGTGGAACACAAATTGGGATCGAACTTGGATAGGGAAGGAAATCAATTGTGTCGTTTCCGAAGGAACCATCTTGACATTCGGCCTAAGGAGTTTAGGGAAATTACAAAAAGCCTAAATCCGAAAATCTGGACGTGGAATTGAAATGCACTCCTCCCAGATGCACGTCATATGTCTTAACCTATGTGCCATTTCGCTCGCTGCGACTACATTTGTCATTCTCAGCAGTCGATAAGCAATAGGTCAGTGGATATGGAAAAAGTTATAAGTGCTATTTTTTTTTTCAGAAAAAGCGTTTTCGGTGCGATTGTGTTCTCGGTACTTGTTGCATGCCCCTAGGCTTATTCCAAGTATCAGATTACGGCGAAAACGTGTCATACGTTACTGGATGGGAGCATAGACTTTGTGGTAGCTAGGGTTTCCCAATGGAGTTCCAAATGTCATGCGTGAAGATCTCTACTTAGCCTTGGCTGGTTTGAATAGATAACACCCAAGTTATTGGTCAGTGGGCACAGGTTTTAGAGCTGCGACAGAGATTTCGCAGTTTTAGAGGAACGGTAAAGGTCAACAAAAGGCTTTTGTTCTGCAGAATGACAGAAGATTGTTGAGTCAGCTAGAAATACGAACCCTTTCCATGCAAGTTCAATGCATGCAACTAACTTTTTTGATTTTAAAGTTGTTGATGAAACATCAGGCGTGTAAGGTCTCCAAATGCAATATGATTCAAGTGTCCCACACCCATTCATCTCAGATAGCTATTAAAAAGAAGCCGAAGTATTAAAAGCGGAAATATCATGGTAGATATGTGCCATACTATGATTTACCTGAAAAACGAGCTATTTTTATCAATCGCAAAACAGAAAGGAATGTTGACGATACTGCTAACTCTTCTCAACAGCACAGGGAATTTTGCTGCAGACCTTAAAACATCTAATCCCAAGAATGGAGTTGCGTAAAAGCAGAAGTCAACACTGAGAGGATTTGAACGTAATTGCCTTATTCTCTCGTAAAAAAATTAAAGAGAATGTGAAATGGTTTTTTGTTGACGACAGTGCAGTTACTATTGTCACAAATAAAACGTCGTGCGTCTGTATTAACTGCAATTGAAACGCAAACTTTCTTATTGAACTTAGAATCAGTTAGTTTCCTGTTACATCACGTACAACTTTCTTACTAAATGACTTATTTTTTCATTTGTCTCATTATGTTTTGCATTGTTGAGGTGGGCAGTCTATTTCCGTATTGTCGTAAAACCTCATTTTTTTGGATACAAATAAGCTATGTTCAAAAATAGATACACTGTCGTTTGATTCTCCTGACAAACCACCCTTCAGTTATTGTTCACCTTCGCTTCAGCAACATATCACGAAGTCTAAAAGGAAAACAAATTTCCGGAACAACAAATAGAGGCTACTGTCGATACAGACCTAGGTGTCTTACAATAAAGCTCAGTGGCTTCGTAGCTGAAACATTTATCAACTACTTAGAAACCAAATACTGAAACTGAATGAAGATCTCACTACTAACATCGATTTCTACAAGAGGTACACTATGTGATCAAAAGTATCCGGACACCCCCAAAAACATACGGTTTTCATATTACCCGAGATTTCCACACTCCTAAACATCCCACGGTCCACTGTTGTCGATGTGATAGTGATGTGGAAACGTGAAGGGGCACATACAGCACAAAAGCGTACAGGTCGACCTCGTCTGTTGGCTGACAGAGACTGCCGACAGTTGAAGAGGGTCGTAATGTGTAATACGATCTATCCACACCATCTCACAGGAATTCCAAATTGCAGTAGGATCCACTGCAAGCACTATGACAGCTAAGAGGGACGTGAGAAAACTTGGATTTCATGGTCGAGCGGCTGCTCATAAGCCACACATCACGCCGGTAAATGGCAAACGACGCCTCGCTTCGTGTAAGGAGCGTAAACGTTGGACGATTGAACAGTGGGACAACGTTATGTGGAGTGACGAATCGCAGTACAGAATGTGGCGAATGCCCGGTGAACGTCGTCTGCCATCGTGTGTAGTGCCAACAGTAAAATACGGAGGCGCAGGTGTTATGGTGTGGTCATATTTTTCATGGAGGGGGCTTGCACCCCATGTTGTTTTGCGTGGCACTATCACATCACAGGCCTACATTGATGTTTTAAGCACCTTCTTGTTTCCCACTGTTGAAGAGCAATTCGGAGATGTCGACTACATCTTTCAACACGATCAAGCACCTGAACATAATGCACGGCCTGTGGCGGAGTGGTTGCACGACAATAACATCCCTGTAATGGACTGGCCTGCACAGAGTCCTGACCTGAATCCTATAGAACACCTTTGGGATGTTTTGCAACGCCGACTTCGTATCAGGCCTCGCCGACCGACATCGATACCTCTCCTCAGTGTAGCACTCCGTGAAAAATGGGCCGCCGTTCCCCAAGAAACCTTCCAACACCTGATAGAACGCATGCCTGCGAGATTGGAAGCTGTCATAGTGTATGCAAATGACACTATCATTCTATTCATTGGAACAAAAGATGAATTTACAAACATTTTGATAAGTCAGACGGTCTGCGTGAATACCACTGAGCATGAAGAGAATAACATAACATGGTTTGCTGGGATGGAGATATTCGAACAGAACCAGCGGTTGTCTTTAAATGTTTATCGAGATGCTACTAGTACAGACAACACAATCGAAATTTTCCACAGACACCACCACCCACAAGAAAGCAGTATACGCACAGTGCTATACAAAGCCAACAAATTTCCCATTAAAAATACTGATCTCCAACATAGAAACCAAATAATAAAACGTTCTGCAGTAAACAATATATGCCACAAATTATAACAATAAATTGAATAAACAAAAGTAGACACATTAATAGTACCTTAGCTTTTAAATATGTATAAATGTACTTTGGTGTAATGTCCGAGAAATTTGCTACCTGTAGGCATCTCAAAAACACCAATGTCGGATAAGCTTCAGGGCTCTAGTAACCGCAGTAAAAGGCTAATCAACAACATAAAATCCATAGACTCAAATCTAGACACATATGGCATTCACGTACTCACCTGCAGGCAGTAAAATAAACTGTATATAGGACAGATGAGAGAAATTTCAAGACACGATTAAAGGAGCACAGTTATTATCACAGTTTGTACTAACACAACAAACAGTAGCATGGCATATTAAAGAAACAGGCCATTATAAGAAACTGAAGACAATATAGAAGTTTTATGCAAAATCTAAGAAAAGTAGAAAATATGTATTTCACGGAACAAACGGAAACATTCTTCGATACTATTCCAGATGAAACAACAGAATTTAAAAACTCATAATTCTTGAACAACAATAGCCTAGTTTAATCCAATAGATGTACACTGCACCAGTGGTAAATGGATAACTACCTATTTATTATTGCAAGGATCGTAATCGAGAGAATCGATAATCGATATCCTGACACAAAGCGAGTGTACGCCATATTGGAGAACTCTTGTGAATGTTTACAGGCAGTTGAAAACCATTGTTTGCAGTGAGGTACAGAAAATTCCGCAGCAAGGTTCTTATTTCTCGGTGCAGATAATGTTGTAAAGTAATTTTACAATACAAAGTAGTAAAAAAGAAGTGGGGAACGCATAATTCACAAATAAAATCTCGCGTTCACAGAGAAAATTAAATAATTAGTGCAACGAACTGGTATTAACATCCCGACATATTGTCATACATCGAACACAGGCATTTCCTTAATCGACAAGATGCAGTTCACCATTACAAAAACAAAAACAATAGTGAAAATCACCTACTCATCCTCTCACTCACCCCTCGCCCGAACACCAAGTCCGATTTTTTAACATTATTCTATTAAGTTGTCGTTTGTAAATTTTCAAACAGTGGATTTTAGATCATTTCAGTAACTCTTGTTTTCTTGCGAACGCTTTAAAATCGCCTAATAATGAACAGAACTTACCCAAAACGCGAAGCAATGTGTTAAATTAAGAAATAAATAAATAGTATGACTGGTAGCAAAAACAAACAAATAATGTATTCGGAGTAGTCACGGTACCATTACTTAGCCACAATCAACCAATTAATGTTAACATTCAGCACGATGTGTTGAAAGAAAAAATAAATATAAAAATTAAATAATCTTGTCGGCCACAACCGAACAGTCTAAAATATATTACGATTGCTACCAATTTCGTACTGGTGTGACCTATCAGAGTAGTATGATAGAGACTGCATGTTTATGTTAATCGTATCCTCAGATCACCGGTTGTGTTTAAAACAAATCTGACTGGAAAAGGCCCAATCAATGAACCATCCTGTCCCTCTCAGAGAGAGAATGACATTTCCAAACAGAGATAATGGGGCTGAGTGATTTAAATTGCCAATGACAACGGTCTATAAACGTGATGGAGATGCAAGTTTGAGAACAGGAATGTTAGACAACTTTCACAGCCGTTGAGTTAATTATTATCGGCGCTAATTCGAGTCAGCAAAGAAATCACATAAAAATTAGTTCCCCTTGTTTGCTGAATTATGAGCCAGGGGGAAACACACATCATTGGAGACGCAGAAGGCTTTACTCTTTAAATATGACACGGGACCGGATGCGGACAGATGGAATACTCCTATTAGAAACGCCAAATGTGAGTGAATATGTATGAGACCATCTAATTAATTCAAATCAGAACCAGTTTCGTAATCCCGTTATGATAAATAGTCAACCTGTCTCCGATTATGTCAGCCTACTGTTCATTATACTTTATTATATCGATGCATTGGCAAAGTGTCCCCCGAATGAACGTAATTTAGTTCACGTGTTACAGATTAACATGATACCTATCAATCTTTCAGCAGCGAGTGTGTTTAATATGTACCTATGCACTCAAAACGTAAGGTAATTACGTTTTACATGTTAAGTACTTCTCAAGGCGGAAAAGCTAAATTATTATTTATTTCCAAGGACATCGTTCTTTAAAGCAGTAACGGGACATTCTAAATGAGACACGGGCATCAAAATATATCGCAGTGCCAATGGTTCAGGACGATTGATTGCGATCCTCAGAACCTTCCACTATGCGAAAAATGATCTATCGTTTGTTAATTCCGAATGAAGACTATCTATTAATTTTAATGTGACATTTCATTCAAAGATTACATCGATTGCAGCTCCATTAGTGAGTCATGAATTATTTGCTTTTAGATTTTCTCATTGAAAGCGAGCGGAAAACATTTGCTATCTGATAATATTAGAACTATATTTTATGCACTCAGAAGAGTATGACACAGGATACATTTTCGAGCTAAGTACACTACCTACCGCAATCGAGGTTTACGGGTGCTTTCCAAATACATCTTCGAAATTTCTTAATCCAAAAGGCAGCATTTTCTTTTCATTATTTCTTTCAGGTCATCCTTTGTCCTAAAACAAACGGGTGAAGGAGTGTATAATGTTCAGAAACTCGTCTTGGAATGCGGAAATGCTTTGAAGGAAAAGACCTAACATTGCTCAGCATAACAGGTACGATGGCTATAGATTTTACAGCTTGTAACCTCCCCACAAAATTTAAAAATTGAAATTAAAAATAATTATTATGGATAGCGATTCTCATTTTTGTGTGACCTCAGAACAAAACTTTTTCCCATTTAATGTACCCACAAAATTCTTTTCTCATTTAATGTAATCATGAAACAGAAAAATTCCTAAGCCTCATAATAAAAAAATAAATTCAGTAACCTGGTAAAATTTGGACGACAGCAGTGCTGCGTCGTGGCCCTGTAAGATCATTCTGAATAAACAGCAAAAATTCTTACCTCAATAAAAACGACGAATATATCTGCTCTTACTTAACATTTTTCCGGCACCGCTCCGTGCAATGCTGGCCTATACATTTGTGATTTGTGAAAGGAAGCAACTGTTTTTTTTTTTTGAAATGAATGCTTTTTTTTAAAAAAAATTACTTTATATTACAAAATTATTATTAGGACATTTTTTAAACATTTGGATGACAGTTCAGTTACATTTACCTTATACAATAATACTCCATCTCCAGATTCCCGACCAGAGCAGACTGCAGACAAGCACAGACAACCTCAGACTAGCGACTAGCAACAAATAACTGCTACAGTTACACAGTTCGTACTGCAGTCAACACTGCTCTCTGGTCAGCGATTCTCATATCGTAGACAGCGCATACCTCTTACAAGCTATCCCTATAAATGCTCATTTTATGCTTCACAATTCATTTCCATCCATCGTTATAGAGTTTGTCGTTAAATAATCACCAAAACTGGATCTGTAAGGTAAAGTGTTAGAGAGGAGTGTAACGTAAGGAGAATAACTAAGGCCAACATTTTCGAAAATATGGAGGAAGTGATCACAAAACGTAGCCATGAAGATGGGTAACTTTAGAATCATTTGGATATGATCGTCAAGTAGAAAGAGGAAGAATATAGTTGGTTTGCTGTAATCAAACATGCGCTCATAAAGTATCGGGTGGCCCAAATAATATTTTCACGGAAGAAGAGACAAAAGTCTTACAGGTGCGGAGAATGTTTGTAAGTCTGACACGAAATGAGTCATCCTACTCAATAAACAGAGAACTGATATTAATGGAAAGTGCTGGCAAAGGTCGCCGTCGGCATCGGTGTAGCACTTCGCTCGATTTACCAGACAGTGAGATATGCGAAACACATTTGCTGCGCCTGTAAGGAGTATACACCGATGAAGCAAAACATTATGACTACCTGCTTGATAGCTTGGTTGTCCGTCCTCGGAACGAAATACATCAATGATTCTGCGTATCAGGGATCCGACAGTTTGTCAGAAGTTAGTGAGGGTATGTGACGTTACATGCCTACCCACAGGTCATATAATTCGCGTAAATAACGGGCTGGTGATTTGCGGTGATGGCGCCCGATAGTGACCCAGATGAATACCATAGGATTTGCGAGGTACATTCAAGTTCTAAGGTCTCCGATTTTTTTTTTCTCCGGACTGGAAAGAGATAGAAACATGCGCATTGTTTTAAAATGAGGCCGCGTTCATTGTCAATACGTCCCAGATATGGCAGCACCGTACGGCAGATGGAATTTTACCACCAGTGGCGAGAATGAGAACTGGTTTAAGTACTTAAAATGGCGACGTTTTCCTTACTTGAACAGCGTGCAATCATTCGTTTTCTGAATTTGCGTGGTGTGAAACCAATTGAAATTCATCGACAGTTGAGGGGCCAAGTGGTGATGGAGTTATGGATGTGTCGAAAGTGCGTTCGTGGGTGCGACAGTTTAATGAAGGCAGAACATCGTGTGACAACAAACCGAAACAACCTCGGGCTCGCACAAGCCAGTCTGACGACATGATCGTGAAAGTGGAGAGAATTGTTTTGGGGGATCGCCGAATGACTGTTGAACAGATCGCCTCCAGAGTTGCCATTTCTGTGGGTTCTGTGCACAATCCTGCATGACGACCTGAAAATGCGAAAAGTGTCATCCAGGTGGGTGCCACGAATGCTGACGGACGACCACATGGCTGCCCATGTGGCATGTTGCCAAGCAATGTTGACGCGCAGCGACAGCATGAATGGGACTTTCTTTTCGTCGGTTGTGACAATGGATGAGACGTGGATGCCATTTTTCAATCCAGAAACAAAGCGCCAGTCAGCTCAATGGAAGCACACAGATTCACCGCCACCAAAAAAATTTCGGGTAACCGCCAGTGCTGAAAAAGTGATGGTGTCCATGTTCTGGGACAGCGAGGACGTAATGCTTACCCATTGCGTTCCAAAGGGCACTACGGTAACAGGTGCATCCTACGAAAATGTTTTGAAGAACAAATTCCTTCCTGCACTGCAACAAAAACGTCCGGGAAGGGCTGCGCATGTGCTGTTTCACCAAGACAACGCACCCGCACATCGAGCTAACGTTACGTAACAGTTTCTTCGTGATAACAAATTTGAAGTGATTCCTCATGCTCCCTACTCACCTGACCTGGCTCCTAGTGACTTTTGGCTTTTTCCAACAATGAAAGACACTCTCCGTGGTCGCACATTCACCAGCTGTGCTGCTATTGCCTCAGCGATTTTCCAGTGGTCAAAACAGACTCCTAAAGAAGCCTTCGCCACTTCCATGGAATCATGGCGTCAGCGTTGTGAAAAATGTGTACGTCTGCAGGGCGATTAGGACGAGAAGTAACGCCAGTTTCATCGATTTCGGGTGAGTAGTTATTTAGAAAAAAAAATCGGAGACCTTAGAATTTGTATGCACCTCGTACATCAGGTGAATTTGGTGGCCGAGACATTAACGTGTGTTCACTATAATGCTGCTCAGACCACTATAGAACGGTTCTGGCTCCGATAGACGTACAATTATACTGCTAAAAGGTGACATCGCCGTCGGAAAAAGCATCAGGCATGAAGGGTACACAGCTGTCAGCTTGTCTTCGATTTGCACCACGGGGCCCATGCAAGCGCAGAAGTCTCCCATAGCATAATACTGCTCCCAGCAGCCGGCGTCCGGGTGCCCTGACTTTTCGAGCCGCCATTCACCTCGATGACGGCATTTGTGGAGACGACCAGCGACCTAGAGTAGAAAAAATGTGACACGTTTTCCATTGATCGATGGTCGAATCCCGATGGTGACATGCCCACTGCAATCGTAATTGGCGATGTCGTTGGGTCTGCTTGCGAAAACGTAGGGGTGGTTTGCTGCGGAGCTCCATGTTCAACAATGTAAGATCAACCGTGTTCACTGAAACACTTGTACGTGCACAAGCATTGTTGTCTTTCGTCAGAGATGGCACAGAGCAACAACATCTATTCTACTTTACAGAGGAGACAAGCCTCCGAACGCCACGTTCTGTGATGTGTCGTGGACGTCGAACCATTTAGCGTATACTGGTAGTTTCACTGTCCTAGCTCTTTCCCTAGATGCTCAAGACAGTATAACGTGAACATCTGACCAGCTTCGTCGTTTTCGAGACACTCGGTTCACAGGCTCTGCATAGTAATAATCGCCCTTCGTCAAAGTCGCTTATCTGAATGGATTTCTCCATTTGCAGCCCATGTCTCCCCTACGATGATCCCCCGTCCGTGTCCGCTCCACTTACATGTTTGTGTTACCGCGTTACGTGCCCGTAACGCCACCAGATGGCATCTAACGTCGCTGTAGGCAGTGGGAATTCAATATCAATATTCCGAGAACCACAGTATCAAGAATGTGTGGCTTTATGACCAAGAGCAGCGGCGTTTGCATAGAGTTGACAGTGCTAACAGACAAGGTTCAAATGGTTCAAATGGCTCTGAGCACTATGGGACTCAACTTCTGAGGTCATTAGTCCCCTAGAACTTAGAACTAGTTAAACCTAACTAACCTAAGGACATCACACACATCCATGCCCGAGGCAGGATTCGAACCTGCGACCGTAGCGGTCTCACGGTTCCAGACTGCAGCGCCTAGAACCGCACGGCCACTTCGGCCGGCGCTGCAGTCTGGAACCGCAAGACCGCTACGGTCGCAGGTTCGAATCCTGCCTCGGGCATGGATGTTTGTGATGTCCTTAGGTTAGTTAGGTTTAACTAGTTCTAAGTTCTAGGGGACTAATGACCTCAGCAGTAACGTATCCGTTAGGACAGTGCAGCGAAGTATGGCGTAAATGGGCTGTGCCAGCAGATTATCGACGCGAGTGCCTTTGCTAACAGCACGAAATCGCCTGCAGCTTCTCTCCTGGGCTCGTTACAATCTCAGTTGGACCCTAGACGATTTCCCGATTTGAGCTGGTAAAAGCTGGTGGTAGGGTTCAAGTGTGCCACCGACTCCACGAAGCCATGGACCCAAATTGTCAACAAGACACTGTGCAAGCTGATGGTGGCCCCCTTAATGATGCGGGCTGTGCTTACATGGAGTGTAGTAGATCATCTGGTCCAATTGAACCGATCATTGACTGGGAATGGTTATGTTCGGCTACTTGGAGACCATTTGCATCCATTCAGGGACTTCACGTTCCCAAACATCGACGGAATTTTTATGAATGGCAATGCACCATGTCACCGGGCCACAATTGTTCGCGATTGGTTTGAATAACGTTCTGGAAAGTTCAGGCGAATTATTTGGCCATCCAGATGGCCCGACATGAATCCCATCTTGTCATGTTGGTATAGGAAGCTGCCTCTCTGGTCACTTCCGTTTGTATCTGTTAAGCACGCTCGGTAGCGGTCCAAGGCAGTCTGTCCATGGCGAGTGTCTGAAGTGGTAAGATCTCCGCCTAAGCGCGTATCTTCTAAGTCCGTAGGACAATGGATTTCTTAAGTTCAGCCTAACTGAAAATTTAATCACCTTTATTCCAAGTTTTGCTCTAAAATATCTAATGTTATCTTAAATTGCAACGCAGTGTAATTCAAGTGTGAAGTCCAGAATATCTTCCGGTAGTTGCTTTGTCACTACTTTGTGAGTAAAGTGGAACCACGTGTTGATCAGTAACTCTAAGATCATCAATCTTAAATGCGAATGTGCGTGAAATTATAACGTCTCGTCTTGACAATATTTTTCAATATAGCGACTTTTCTTTATGTTCAACCCACGTGGGGTGTACTTCGTGAGACCAGTACCACGTGCTTATACAATTGTTTGACCCATCAGGTTATTAGTAAGACGGTAGTAACCAGTTCGAGGTTATTCTTTTGCAAATTGCGTTTCGATGTAATTTATTTTAATTATCAAAATTATTGTGGAGTTACACTCTTTGTGTAAACCAAGTTGACCACGTGAAGCATGTGGTGTAAGCATCAAAGTAGCCATCAGCTATTCTTTTCGGGAAGATTTCACAGAGAGTTAGTATGAATTTAGTATACCAGTGTGTGGTAATTTCATGACGGACAGGATTGCGCTACGAACGTAACGTCTTTGGGTGAAAACTGAATCGGTTGGTTGTGGTTAATTTCCTCTTGAATATGCTTCAACGTTCTTCGTGTGTTATTTTATGAATGCAGTGTTCTATGCGGTCTCCCAATCTTGGCTCCCTATTTGATGTGTTCCGTAAGATTACAAACTCACATTTTCACAATCCTAAATAAGGCACCAGTTCAGTTATGAATAAAGTTTGATATGCTGAAGTTTTAACGAAACAATGATCAATGTTAAAATAAATGTCCAAATATAAACTGATTTTTTTTCTTTTTATTTAAATTGTCTTTATATATATATATATATATATATATATATATATATATATATATATATATATATATTTATATCACCGGTTATCGTAAGATGAGTACTAAAAGATTATAATTAATGTTAGTTTGGTTGGGAATTTGGTAAGCTAGACTGGATACCTGGTGAAACAGTTGCGCAGTAATGCAAGGTTAACTTCCTCACATAGCTCACAGCTTTTAACCCACTTTTATGGTCTTGAATATCAGCACCGCTTTCAGAATAAATTAATGTAACAACATTACACATAACAACATTACAACTGCTGCACTAAGCTGAGCAAAAGGAGGTCCGGCACTATGTTACGAGATATGTCATGAATTTTTTCACGCCTGTGTGCATTGAGAGACCAAACGTTATGGGAAGGCGAGGGCACACGAGTCAGTTGGCAGCTGATGTAGGCTATGCGCTGCATTTGAGTCCCTACAGTCGCGGAGAAATTTTGACACTCCTCACAAAAAATACAAATGAAGAAACAATTAATTTAGTAAGAAAGTTGTAATTGATATAACAGGAAACTAACTGATTCTAAGTGCAAATAAGACAGCTTGCGTTTCAATTGCAATCAATACAGAGGCACGACGTTTTATTTGTAATTATAGTAATAGCACTATCGTCAACAAAAAACCATTTCACATTGCCTTTAAATTTTTTACAGCAGAATAACACAATTAGATTCAAATCCTCTTAGTGTTGGCTTCTGCTTTTACGCAACTCCATTCTTGAAATTAGATGTTTTAAAAATCTGCAGAAAAATCCCCTGTGCCGTTGAGAAGAATTACCAGAATCGTGAACAGCCCTTTCTGTTTTCTGATTGATAAAAGTGGCTCGTCTTTCATATAAATCACAGTATGGGATACATCAACCATGGTATTTCCTCTTTCAATACATTGGCTTCTTTTTAGTAGCTATCTGAGATGAATGGGTGTAAGACACTTGCCGGCCGCGGTGGTCTCGCGGTTCTAGGCGCGCAGTCCGGAACCGTGCGACTGCTACGGTCGCAGGTTCGAATCCTGCCTCGGGCATGGATGTGTGTGGTGTCCTTAGGTTAGTTCGGTTTAAGTAGTTATAAGTTCTAGGGGACTGATGACCACAGCAGTTGAGTCCCATAGTGCTCAGAGCCATTTTTTTGTAAGACACTTGAATCACATCGCATTTCGGGATCTTACACGCCTGTATTGACAACAATGTTTCATCAGCATCTTTAAAACCAAAAACGTCAATTGTATGCACTGAACTTGCATGGAATTGGTTCGTATTTCTAGCTGACCCAACAAAAGCCTTGTTAACGTTTATCATTCCTCTAAAATTGCGAAATTTCTATCGCAGCTCTAAAACCTGTGCCCACTGACCAAAACCTTGTGTGTTATCTATTCAAACCATCCCAGGCTGAAAAGAAGAGATCCTCACGCATGATACTTGGAGCTCCATTGGGAAACTCTCGCTACCACAAAGACAATGCTCCCATCACGTTTTTGTCGTGTTTTGACACTTGGAACAAGTCTAGGGGCACGCAACAGAGTACCAAGAACACAATAGCACTGTAACGCTTTTAGTGAAGAAAAAATGGCACTTATAATTTTTACCATATCCACTGACCAGTTGCTTATCGGCTGTTGCGAAAGACAAATGTAGTCGCAGCGAGCAAAATGGCACATAGGTTAAGACATCTGACGTGTATCTGCGAGGAGCGCATTTGAAATTCACGTCCAGATTTTCGGATTTAGGTTTTAGGTAATTTCCCTAAACTCCTTAGGGCGAATGCCAAGATGGTTCCTTTGGAAATGACACAACTGATTTCCTTCACTGTCCGAGTTCTATCCGAGTTGGTGTTCCACATCTTCTGAGCTCGTGTAAGAGACACCAGGTCCTTATTGTCCTTATTTTGCCTCCCTGTAGCACTTCTCACTGAAAACATAGGTTTTCAGGTGATTGTAGTGCTTCACTCAGTTCAGAAACACGCATTGACCGTCACAGCAGATATTGCACAGCAGATATTGACAATTATCAGTATTTCCAGAAGCGACTAACGACTGCGCACAGTGGCGTTTTGCAAGAACCTTTCCGATACGTTACTCGCAACAGTGATGTTATCTGTCAACGTCTACATACGCGACTGAAATAAATATTGCAAAAAGCTCATTGTCCGTCGTTTAAGCCATTCTGAAATAATTCATTTTTTTTTCCTACCCCAATTATGCGTTACATTCTTTTCTGATCCCAACTGTGCATTACAAAAATCAAATTGGAAATATCTTGCGAAACGCTACAGAAGAGACTCCTCAGAACCATAGGCTCACAGTAGATTGTTGATCGCACTGTATAGCTGTGCGTGGGTGATATGCGGTAACGGTTGCGTTTACAGCACCTATATAATACGCTGAATCATGTGCCATAGTTTCCCCAAATCTGAGGATTCGGCAGTGATTACCTTGTGTGTGGTTAACCTTTTCACACAGCTTTTTACAGTACTTCTTATAAAATGTTTGATATGGCATGTACGAAGTGTACAGAACAGAAACTAATTTTGTATAGAGATATTTAGAGGGTCTCTTTCACATAACAGAAAAATTGAAATTTATTATTACATGACTATAAAACTTAGGCTCGGAACTTGCGTTGTAGTTTCTAAACATTAAATGTAATGAGTTATTAACTCGATAACAGTGTCTTCAAATATGAGTGTTACGCAATAACGACCCGTGCTTGTTTCTTAGTTTTTCTCTTTACTGAAGATCAAGGTACAATATTAATACCCCACAACACTGGCACTATTGAAAATGTAATCCTCAGAATTAAGTACCTAATGTGCCCTCCTCATAGCGAGAATCTAACCATACTGAAAACTGAAAGTTCCTATACCTATGAAGTCCATAGAATTGTACCCTAGAAGAATATTCATATACGTCTATTAGCCAAAACTAACATTTTATGAGCTTTTGTTCATTAAGTTAGTTCCTGCCGTGCAGTGTGGTTTGAATAAAATCCCTCCACCCCGCTCAAAACGCCAACTGTAAATTCTCCGTATCTAGAATTCACACTGTTGTTAAACGTCCTATTATTAACACAAAAATATGACAGAAATTTTGTTGCTTTTTGCGAAGTGGTCAAAACTTTTTTCTGTGAATATTAGATTACTTGTGCAGGTTCCTTCACAACGACGAACACACTAAAAAAATTATATAACTTTATATAAGAATAGGGCTGAAGTATTATTCAGCTTGCGCATGTATGTTTATGATAGTGATGTGTACATACATCATAATATATATTCCTCTCCACTTTGCCAATTGAGAAAATATCTCAGGACTCCAAAACTTTTGAGACGAACTGGTTTAGTATAATTCGCGACGGGATAAGAAATGTTCATGTTCGTGTCTACTTTTATTAACATGTACTTACAGGACACAAATTAAGGCCCAGTGCTGGTTCCCAGATGTCTCTGCAGCAACTTATTGCTCATCATTTTCTTCATGTTGGATCATTTGGAAATCTAAGCCTGTGGAAATCAGTTTTGTAATAGTTAGTGCAGTTCACAGCTGAGCAGCCACCCATATTTACGATAAATTCTTGAAGACATTTAATCAGAAATCTCCACTCGCATACTGACTCATATGTAAACAAGTATTAATATCCTATACTTCGGGGAAAATGTAGCTGACAGTTCAGCTCAGGTTACAGAAGTCTTACTTGTGGTCATCCTGTGATGTTGTTTCAGCTTGTTGTGTTTGGATCTTATGGGTGCTCAACATCCAGATTACCAGCTCCCTTAGACTTATCAGTACAAACGAATATGGAGATAGGCTCTAAAATTGTTGCACACTTATGCTCTCGATATGACCACACAGTCACTATATCTCACATGTTGTTATTGTTGTGGTCTTCAGTCCTGATACTGGTTTGATGCAGCTCTCCATGCTACTCTATCCTGTGCAAGCTTCTTCAACTCCCAGTACCTACTGCAACAAATCAGGAAGATCGAAAGTAGCTGTACATGAAATGCTAGCCACTGTTGACACGAAAACCCATTTTCCTCCGTGCTCTCTGGTATGATCGGCTGCCCGTCTTGACTCTAAGCGCTGAGGATAATCTGTCATAATGTACAGGAATAATATATTCCGCAAACATTTCTAGTTGATGCTGCCGTCATGTACAATTTCTTGACAGTATGCTAACAAAATGTTAACCTCTGATACGTTCTTAAGGTTATATGAGTTTACAAACATTCGTTCATGTTATCGATTCAAATAAAATTTTCTGAGTGATTTGTTCTTAGCGTTCTTCGATTTTCAACACCCAGCTTTTCTATTTTTCTATCATTATCTTCCTTGCGACTATCAACTATTTCTAATGCATCAAAACACTATGTTCCACAACAATGTTCAAAAAGTTTTAATTTTCTTTATTAAAATTTTACTGCTCACTCTATATGGTCGAGGGATGGTTGTCAGCCGGGGCTGCCTCCATCAGAAATAAATACATCTGCTTCAAACAAACGCATTTACAATGCGTGGCAGTGCTTTAAAAACCTTAAAAACGTGTTAAAATATGTATACGTTGTGAATTAATGTACAAATGACTTTCTTTAACTGTTTTCGTGATTATGTAAATAAAAAGTGGTCTTAGACTGACAGCTGAAGTTGTTAATGATAGTGGTGGTATATTACTCCGAACCTACCAGGGAGTACATGCTTTTTGGAGTTTAGTATGAAATCAACATTAAGTGTCGATTTCATGAAATAAAAAATAGTAATGCGGACATTGTGTATAAGAGTGCTGACAAAAAGTATTTGGGGTGGCATGGTGGGGAAGAGAACCCAACGAAGCTGTTGAGAAGTGAGTGGGAGGAACGGTGGGAATAAGAGTCGTGACACGAAGAATAACAGGAGTGTAGGAGTGTTCCATTGAATTAAGAATTGTGAGTTGATCGCTGGATGGGTTTTATGATCAGGTAACGAAAAGTCATTAAAGCTTCATTGGGATGTGATACGAGTCTGTAGGTATTAGAGAGTATACTGGTCTAAGTGTAGGACTGTAGAGGAATGAAACGACTGGGTGATTGGTATCAATTTTGCAAAAATTAAATGATCTCATAGTGTTTCACTGGTTATTTGCAAAGAGAAGCAAAGCACTGAGGAAGTGGAATCACGAACGTACGTTGCCGGAAAATGTTTGTACAGCCTTTAGGAGGTTTCCAACTAACTCAAGGTTTAGTGTTGCAATAGCGTACTTGGAGTATATGAAACGACTACATTTATAGACCAATAGCACAAGTATTTCTGAAGTACAACGCATCGAGCCATGGTGAAACACCTGTATTAAATATCTGGTGTAGCCTCCACGGCTGGCGAAGCAGCCGCTGACTCTAGCACCCAGTCGATCGTACAGATGGCGAATACTGTCCAGTGATGCGTTATGCCACGCCTGCTCGATCTGTTCATGTAGTTATGTAAGAGTTCTTGGATGACGAGTCGCACGAGTGACTTCTCGTCCCATCGTATCCCACACTTGCTCGATTGAAGACAAGTCCAGAGACCTTGCTGACAAGGGGAGTTGCTGCACATCTTGAGAGTACGTTGAGTTTCACGGGCAGTGTGTAGCCGAGCGCTATCCTGCTGGAACAACACATCGCCTTCCTGTTACAAGAACGGCAGAAGAACGGGTCTAACAACATTGTGCAAGTACTGAGAGCTGGTTAGCGTCCCCTCCAGCGACACAAAAGGTTGGCGAAAGTTGTAGCTCATCGCATGCCAGACCATGAGGCCTGACATGGGACCAGTGTGGCTTGGGCGTATGCACTCCACGAGACTGCCCCCATCAGGTATAAATCATGCACACAAACGACCGTCACTTGCGTGCAGGCAGAATCTGCTTTCATCACTGAAGGCCACAATGTGCATTCTATCTTCTAACTGATCCTCTGACGGCCTTGGGAGAGCCAGTCCTGACAAAACTCTACCATCTGGTGAGCAAGATGTATGAGACAGGTGAAATTCCGTCAGACTTCAAGAAGAATATAATAATTCCAATCCCAAAGAAAGCAGGTGTTGACAGATGTGAATATTACCGAACTATCAGTTTAATAAGTCACGGGTGCAATATACTAACGCGAATTTTTTTACAGACGAATGGAAAAACTGGTAGAAGCCGACGTCGGGGACGATCAGTTTGGATTCCGTAGAAATATTGGAACACGTGAGGCAGTACTGACCCTAACTTAGAAGATAGATTAAGGAAAGGCAAACCTACGTTTCTAGCATTTGTAGACTTAGAGAAAGCTTTTGACAATGTTGACTGAAATACTCTCTTTCAAATTCTGAAAGTGGCATGGGTAAAATACAGGGAGCGAAAGACTATTTACAATTTCTGCAGAAACCAAATGGCAATTATATGAGACGAGGGACATGAAAGGGAAGTAGTGGTTGGGAAGGTAGTGAGACAGGGCTGTAGCCTCTCCCCGATGTTATTCAATCTGTATATTGAGCAAGCAGCAAAGTAAACAAAAGAAAAATTTGGAATAGGCATTAAAATCCATGGAAAAGAAATAAAAACTTTGAGGTTCGCCAATGACATTGTAATCCTGTCAGAGACAGCAAAGGACTCGGAAGAGCAGTTGAACGGAATGGACAGTGTCTTGAAAGGAGACTATAAGATGAACATCAACAAAAGCAAAACGTGGCTAATGGAATGTAATCGCATTAAATCACGTGATACTGAGGGTATTATATTAGAAAATGAGACACTTAAAGTACTTAATGAGTTTTGGTATTTGGGGAGAAAATAACTGATGAGGGTCAAAGTAGAGAGGATATAAAATGTAGACTGGCAATGGCAAGGAAAGCGTTTCTGAGAGGAAAAATTTTTAACATGGAGTATAGATTTAATTGTCAAGAAGTCGTTTTTGAAAGTATTTGTATGGAGTGTAGCCATGTATGGAAGTGAAACATGGACGATAAATACACTCCTGGAAATGGAAAAAAGAACACATTGACACCGGTGTGTCAGACCCACCATACTTGCTCCGGACACTGCGAGAGGGCTGTACAAGCAATGATCACACGCACGGCACAGCGGACACACCAGGAACCGCGGTGTTGGCCGTCGAATGGCGCTAGCTGCGCAGCATTTGTGCACCGCCGCCGTCAGTGTCAGCCAGTTTGCCGTGGCATACGGAGCTCCATCGCAGTCTTTAACACTGGTAGCATGCCGCGACAGCGTGGACGTGAACCGTATGTGCAGTTGACGGACTTTGAGCGAGGGTGTATAGTGGGCATGCGGGAGGCCGGGTGGACGTACCGCCGAATTGCTCAACACGTGGGGCGTGAGGTCTCCACAGTACACCGATGTTGTCGCCACTGGTCGGCGGAAGGTGCACGTGCCCGTCTACCAGGGACCGGACCGCAGCGACGCACGGATGCACGCCAAGACCGTAGGATCCTACGCAGTGCCGTAGGGGACAGCACCGCCACTTCCCAGCAACTTAGGGACACTGTTGCTCCTGGGGTATCGGCGAGGACCATTCGCAACCATCTCCATGAAGCTGGGCTACGGTCCCGCACACCGTTAGGCCGTCTTCCGCTCACGCCCCAACATCGTGCAGCCCGCCTCCAGTGGTGTCGCGACAGGCGTGAATGGAGGGACGAATGGAGACGTGTCGTCTTCAGCGATGAGAGTCGCTTCTGCCTTGGTGTCAATGATGGTCGTATGCGTGTTTGGCACCGTGCTGGTGAGCGCCACAATCAGGACTGCATACGACCGAGGCACACAGGGCCAACACCCGGCATCATGGTGTGGGGAGCGATCTCCTACACTGGCCGTACACCACTGGTGATCGTCGAGGGGACACTGAATAGTGCACGGTACATCCAAACCGTCATCGAACCCATCGTTCTACCATTCCTAGACCGGCAAGGGAACTTGCTGTTCCAACAGGACAATGCACGTCCGCATGTATCCCGTGCCACCCAACGTGCTCTAGAAGGTGTAAGTCAACTACCCTGGCCAGCAAGATCTCCGGATCTGTCCCCCATTGAGCATGTTTGGGACTGGATGAAGCGTCGTCTCACGTGGTCTGCACGTCCAGCACGAACGCTGGTCCAACTGAGGCGCCAGGTGGAAATGTCATGGCAAGCCGTTCCACAGGACTACATCCAGCATCTCTACGATCGTCCCCATGGGCGAATAGCAGCCTGCATTGCTCTGTTGCCTGTGTCTATGTGCCTGTGGTTCTGTCAGTGTGATCATGTGATGTATCTGACCCCAGGAATGTGTCAATAAAGTTTCCCCTTCCTGGGGCAATGAATTCACGGTGTTCTTATTTCAATTTCCAGGAGTGTAGTTTGGACAAGAAGAGAAAAGAATTCTCAAGATTAGATGGGTAGATTACGTAACTATTGAGGAGGTATTGAATAGAATTGGGGAGAAGAGTAGTTTGTCGCCCAACTTGACTAGAAGAAGGGATCGGTTGGTAGGACATGTTCTGAGGCGTCAAGGAATCACCTATTTAGTATTGGAGGGCAGTGTGGAGAGAAAACATCGTAGAGGGAGACCAAGAGATGAATACACTAAGCCGATTCAGAAGGATGTAGGTTGCAGTAGGTACTGGGAGATGAAGAAGCTGGCACAGGATAGAGTAGCATGGAGAGCTGCATCAAACCAGTCTCAGCACTGAAGACCACAACAACAACAACTATCATTAAAGAGTTTGTTGTTAAATAATCACCAAAACTGAATCTGGAACGTAGTGTTAGTGAGGAGTGTAACGTAAGCAGAATAACTAAGGTGAACAATTTCGAAAATATGTAGCAAGTGATCACAAAACGTATCCATGATGCTGGGTAACTGTAGAATCATTTGGATATGATTGTCAAGTAGGAAGAGGAAAAATACAGTTGGTTTGCTGTAATCAAACATGCACGCATAAAGCATCGGGTGGCGAAAATAATATTTTCACGGACGAAGAGACAAAAATCTTACAGGTGCGGAGAATGTAATCCTGACACGAAATGAGTCATTCTAGTCAATGAACAGAGAATTGTCAGGCAGTGTACATTGATGCCGTGGCGTCAGTGTAAGATGGGCTAGATAGTGTGCCCGTAATCCCACTGCCGTCAACTAGTTCCCAACAGTACGTGTTGACGGTTCTGGGCTCAGAAGTCGTCTTATCTGTGCTGTCATAGCTGCACGATCTGCCACTGATGCCCTTACAGCACGGCGATGCTGGCGAGCGTCTATGCTGCGTGGAGGTCCAAAACCGCGTCTATGGGTGTGAGATAGTTCACTTGACCACTGATACCAGGACTGTGGCACAACTGACTCAGCATGCCCAACTTTTGTGTCAGTCCTCTGAAAGGACTATCCTTCGACTCGGAAGGCCACAGTTCGACCCCTTTCATGTTCGCTCAGTCGGCTGTAGAAAGCACGATTGTGTCTCCGTGGTATGGTTGCCTGCTTGCTTCACACGTTTGCACCACACTGAACCTTCTGGCTGTGAGCATTCCCCAGTAAAGGGGAGACACAGACGGCACTCTGGTAGCTATGCCACTACGCCACTACGCTCTCTGTTGACGGACAACGTTGGAACCATTATCAGTAGATCTACCTTCCTCAGGTTGGCACATATCGTCATCGGTTCAAAACTGACGTCATCTTTCAAGGTGTTGTAACTTTTTCCGTCAATGTATTTTCGGAAGCAGAGAAGTTCAGATAACCGTTAGCCATCCAGATTTAG
This sequence comes from Schistocerca serialis cubense, assembly GCF_023864345.2. NCBI lineage: Eukaryota > Metazoa > Arthropoda > Insecta > Orthoptera > Acrididae > Schistocerca > Schistocerca serialis. The sequence goes on along the minus strand of NC_064641.1, from coordinate 85,347,165 downwards.
GTTCCCCGCGTTTCTTCATCCATAGCTACTCCGTAAGTGACCCTACGCTGTACGACGGATAATATTTTTGGCACAATTATCTGTTCCTCCCTTCCTTGTTCAATTCACGAATGGTGCACAGGAGTAATCACTGTTGATAAATTTCTGGATGAAGTTTCTCACTTCACGAGACATCTGTAGATGGAGGTAAAACGTCACCCACTGTTATCGGAATGTATCCTCTTGGAATTTCAACACTAAATTTCTCCGTGATACACAACGTCTCTCTTTTAGCCTTTGCCACAGGAATTTGTTCAGGTTCTCAGCAACGTTCTCACGTTTACAAAACGATCCCGTGACGAAAGAAGTCGATCTTCGTTGGACTTTCACCATACCGTCTGTTGTTATATAGCCTGATAATCATTCCAGACTCATGACCAGTACTCAAGAATCGGTCTTACAAGTGTTTTTATGAGCCACTTCTTTAGTGGATGAATTACATATTCATAAGATTGCTAGAATTTCCACGTGGCACCTGATTTTCCTACAATTAGTTTTATGAGGTAACTCCACTTTAAGTGGCTCCGGATCGTTCCTTCTGGGTATCTCGCAGCTTTTACTGTTTCGAGTGGTTTATCGCTAATGGCGTAGAAAAACGGTAATACACTCCTGGAAATGGAAAAAAGAACACATTGACACCGGTGTGTCAGACCCACCATACTTGCTCCGGACACTGCGAGAGGGCTGTACAAGCAATGATCACACGCACGGCACAGCGGACACACCAGGAACCGCGGTGTTGGCCGTCGAATGGCGCTAGCTGCGCAGCATTTGTGCACCGCCGCCGTCAGTGTCAGCCAGTTTGCCGTGGCATACGGAGCTCCATCGCAGTCTTTAACACTGGTGGCATGCCGCGACAGCGTGGACGTGAACCGTATGTGCAGTTGACGGACTTTGAGCGAGGGCATATAGTGGGCATGTGGGAGGCCGGGTGGACGTACCGCCGAATTGCTCAACACGTGGGGCGTGAGGTCTCCACAGTACATCGATGTTGTCGCCAGTGGTCGGCGGAAGGTGCACGTGCCCGTCGACCTGGGACCGGACCGCAGCGACGCACGGATGCACGCCAAGACCGTAGGATCCTACGCAGTGCTGTAGGGGACCGCACCGCCACTTCCCAGCAAATTAGGGACACTGTTGCTCCTGGGGTATCGGCGAGGACCATTCGCAACCGTCTCCATGAAGCTGGGCTAAGGTCCCGCACACCGTTAGGCCGTCTTCCGCTCACGCCCCAACATCGTGCAGCCCGCCTCCAGTGGTGTCGCGACAGGCGTGAATGGAGGGACGAATGGAGACGTGTCGTCTTCAGCGATGAGAGTCGCTTCTGCCTTGGTGCCAATGATGGTCGTATGCGTGTTTGGCGCCGTGCAGGTGAGCGCCACAATCAGGACTGCATACGACCGAGGCACACAGGGCCAACACCCGGCATCATGGTGTGGGGAGCGATCTCCTACACTGGCCGTACACCACTGGTGATCGTCGAGGGGACACAGAATAGTGCACGGTACATCCAAACCGTCATCGAACCCATCGTTCTACCATTCCTAGACCGGCAAGGGAACTTGCTGTTCCAACAGGACAATGCACGTCCGCATGTATCCCGTGCCACCCAACGTGCTCTAGAAGGTGTAAGTCAACTACCCTGGCCAGCAAGATCTCCGGATCTGTCCCCCATTGAGCATTTTTGGGACTGGATGAAGCGTCGTCTCACGCGGTCTGCACGTCCAGCACGAACGCTGGTCCAACTGAGGCGCCAGGTGGAAATGGCATGGCAAGCCGTTCCACAGGACTACATCCAGCATCTCTACGATCGTCTCCATGGGAGAATAGCAGCCTGCATTGCTGCGAAAGGTGGATATACACTGTACTAGTGCCGACATTGTGCATGCTTTGTTGCCTGTGTCTATGTGCCTGTGGATCTGTCAGTGTGATCATGTGATGTATCTGACCCCAGGAATGTGTCAATAAAGTTTCCCCTTCCTGGGACAATGAATTCACGGTGTTCTTATTTCAATTTCCAGGAGTGTAGATGTCTTTGTCTATTTATGGGCAATACGTTACATTAACTTACATCGAAAGTAAATTGTCAGTCCCTGCACCAATTATCGATCCACTGCAGGTCTTCCTGGATATTGCTACAGATTTCTGACGTTGCAGCCTTGCTGTAGATAACAATATCATCTGCGAACAGCCTTATTGAGCTTCAGACTTTAACTGCTACATCATTTATTTAAATTATAAACAGTAACGGTTCTGTAACACTCCGTTTAGATACTTTCGAGGTTGCCTTTACATCCTGTCGATATCAACCCGTTAAAAACGACGTGTTGAGTTTTATTTGTTAGGAAGGCGTGACCTCCTTCATAAACTCGTATTTTGTTCACTAAACGAGAGTTGACAACTGTCCGGATACCAAGGGACACGGCATCAACCTGTGCGTCTTTGGTTATTGCGTTGTGGATTTCGTGGACGAACAGAGCAAGCAGTATTTCGCAAGATCTTAATGTTTACGGAAAACCAACTGATTTTTATAGGGAGCTCTTAGTTTTCTAAAAACGTCGCAGTCCTTGAACATAAAACATGTTGAATCATTCTAATGCAGTTTCACGTTAGCAAAATAAGTGTACAGTTATCTGCATCAGTCAGTTTAGCACACCTCGTTCTCTAGTCCAATCCATCCGATCTATTGCTCAGTTACTGACAGCTCTACACGGTTCAAAACAAGAGGATACTCTTGGCTGCGCAGTCTTCCCCAACTAAGTCTTTAAGATATCGACCACCAGGTCAGTTTACATTTTTTAGTGCTGAACCATAAAAGCAAACCTGGAGACATTGGAGCAGATGCAAACTGTTTGCCATCTCCACCGATTTCCTTTGCAGCTAAAGTACTCACCAAAGATAACGACCTAATGCTCCTTCTCCAACAGCAGAGAAAGCTAGAATCGTTCCGCTGGATACCAGGGCATGCGTGAATTCGAGGAAATGAACTACCCGATGTATCACGCAAGGAGGCCTGCAGGGAACTCAACGTATAATGTACCATGGCCACGAAGGCTGCTAATTCGGTGTTGAGTCAAAAATTCATGCAACTGTGGGAGGAAGAGTGGCAAGGAAAGCATCTACCGTTTGTTTTATCTGATGACTGGACGAGTGACAAAGCTTTTAGGATTCTGTGCCTTAGACAAACTCCAACCTGTTATCCAGGGTAGGAGATTTTAGTGGCTGATTCATCCTTGTTTCTAGTAATCAGCCAGTTACATATATCAGTTATTATATTTTAATCTCTTTGCTACTGTAACTGCGTCTTTTTTCAATCAATCTTTTAAGAATTTGACACTGTAAGAAGTTTTGTAGCGAGTGGGTGTAAACCTGCACAAAATTATTTTCCAGAAAAGATTTTATTTTTGATTTCACTACAGCTTTTTTTTTACGTTTCACCTATTTTAATTACATTCATCATAAACAGACGGAAAAAAATCACATCACCAAGAAGGAGTTGTGTGACATAAACGAAAGTTGGTAGGCACGTTTCTACATCTGAAAGATGATTCGATTCAGATTTAGCGCCAGTCGCATAACTGTGGCGCAAGTAGTGCGACTATGAGGATGGAAATCAGGTTTGCTTTAAGTACACGCTGTAACGTGAGTGTTTGTTGTTACCTCTGAGATAGGACTTAGTGACTTGACGTTAGTCAAGAATGCCTTTAAAGGCGACAAAAACACCATTATCAACACCTCACTGAGTTCGAACGAGGTCGTGTAACAGGACTGTGAGAAGCTGGACGTTCCTTCTGCGATATTGCAAAAAGCAGGAATGTAGCCACTGCACATGATTGCTGGTAGGGGTCGTCATGAGAATGTATGGGCGAACAGCCACGTGGCACTACCGGGAGGGAGCCGGCCGCTGGTGGCCGAGCGGTTCTGGCGCTACAGTCTGGAACCGCGCGACCGCTATGGTCGCAGGTTCGAATCCTGCCTCGGGCATGGATGTGTGTGTTGTCCTTAGGTTAGTTAGGTTTAAGTAGTTCTAAGTTCTAGGGGACTTATGACCTCAGCAGTTGAGTCCCATAGTGCTCAGAGCCATTTGAACCATTTTGAACTACCGGGAGGGAAGACCAACGTGTTTGGCGTATGAGTCTGGCGCATCGCATTACACTTACAGCAGCAACTGGAGTAAGAGTTGTCACTGCAGTATCACAACGCACCATTACAAATCGGTTACTTCAAGGACAGCTTCGAGCCAGACACCTTGTAGAGTTCATCCCACTGGCCCCCACATCACCGCCATTTACGACTTCAGTGGCGTCAAGCGAGACCTGTTTCGATGGCAGGGTGGATGGCTGTTGTGTTTTCTGATGAAATCTGATTCTATCCCGGTGACAGTAATGCCCATGTGTTGGTTGAATGGAGGTCATTTGAGGGACTCATCCAACTTGGCTACGTGCTAGGTACACTTGACCTGTACCTGGAGTTGTGATACGGGATGCCATTTCGTATGATATTAGATTAGATTAATTATTCATTCCATAGACCCATAAAACAGGGAATCCTCCTGGGTGCGGAACATGTCAGATAAACACATTACAAAAATGTAATTAGAAAAACTTGAGTTTCATTAATTTTAATGTTGTTGTTGTTGTTGTGGTCTTCAGTCCTGAGACTGGTTTGATGCAGCTCTCCATGCTACTCTATCATGTGCAAGCTTCTTCAGCTCCCAGTACCTACTGCAACCTACATCCTTCTCAATCTGCTTAGTGTATTCATCTCTTGGTCTCCCTCTACAATTTTTACCCTCCACGCTGCCCTCCAATGCTAAATTTGTGATCCCTTGATGCCTCAAAACATGTCCTACCAACCGATCCCTTCTTCTAGTCAAGTTGTGCCACAAACTTCTCTTCTCCCCAATCCTATTCAGTACCTCCTCATTAGTTACGTGATCTACCCACCTTATCTTCAACATTCTTCTGTAGCACCACATTTCGAAAGCTTCTATTCTCTTCTTGTCCAAACTAGTTATCGTCCATGTTTCACTTCCATACATGGCTACACTCCATACAAATACTTTCAGAAACGAATTCCTGACACTTAAATCTATACTCGACGTTAACAAATTTCTCTTCTTCAGAAACGCTTTCCTTGCCATTGTCAGTCTACATTTTATATCCTCTCTACTTCGACCATCATCAGTTATTTTATTCCCTAAATAGCAAAACTCCTTTACTACTTTAAGTGTCTCATTTCCTAATCTAATTCCCTCAGCATCACCCGATTTAATTTGACTACATTCCATTATCCTTGTTTTGCTTTTGTTGATGTTCATCTTATATCCTCCTTTCAAGACACTGTCCATTCCGTTCAACTGCTCTTCCAAGTCCTTTGCTGTCTCTGATAGAATTACAATGTCATCGGCAAACCTCAAAGTATTTACTTCTTCTCCATGAATTTTAATACCTACTCCAAATTTTTCTTTTGTTTCCTTTACTGCTTGCTCAATATACAGATTGAATAACATCGGGGAGATGCTACAACCCTGTCTCACTCCTTTCCCAACCACTGCTTCCCTTTCATGCCCCTCGACTCTTATAACTGCCATCTGGTTTCTGTACAAATTGTAAATAGCCTTCCGCTCCCTGTATTTTACCCCTGCCACCTTCAGAATTTGAAAGAGAGTATTCCAGTTAACATTGTCAAAAGCTTTCTCTAAGTCTACAGATGCTAGAAACGTAGGTTTGCCTTTTCTTAATCTTTCTTCTAAGATAAGTCGTAGGGTCAGTATTGCCTCACGTGTCCCAACATTTCTACGGAATCCAAACTGATCTTCCCCGAGTTCCGCTTCTACCAGTTTTTCCATTCGTTTGAAAGAATTCGCGTTAGTATTTTGCAACTGTGACTTATTAAACTGATAGTTCGGTAATTTTCACGTCTGTCAACACCTGCTTTCTTTGGGATTGGAATTATTATATTCTTCTTGAAGTCTGAGGGTATTTCGCCTGTCTTATACATCTTGCTCACCAGATGGTAGAGTTTTGTCATGACTGGCTCTCCCAAGGCCATCAGTAGTTCTAGTGGAATGTTGTCTACTCCCGGGGCCTTGTTTCGACTCAGGTGATCCTCAGTGAATAAACAGTAAAATTATGTGCATGAATTAAATTTAAACTTCTAATATTTACAGGTTTAATAGTTACGTCTGCTTTCATTAAATCCATCATTCAGACAATTGCTAGTTTCTTGGCTAATACAACCAAGTATTGTCAAAAATTAAAGTAAATGATTTCATGTCAGTGATCCTCAGTTAAGAACAGTCAGATTATATACAAGATTTAAAATTAAACTTCCACTACTTACAGACTTAAGACTTACATCTGCATTCCATATACGCATCATTCACACAGTAGGTAGTTACTTGGCTGTTACAACCAAGTATTGTCAAAATTTAAAGTATAATAAATTTTCATTAAAATGATCTACTGCACTTGTTGAGAAACTCATGGGTGGAATGGAAGGAATTGGCCAAAAAAATGGTTCAAATGGGTCAGAGCACTATGGGACTTAACATCTGAGGTCATCAGTCCCCTAGAACTTAGAACTACTTAAACCTAACTAACCCAAGGACATCACACACATCCATGCCCGAGGCAGGATTCGAACCTGCAACCGTAGCAGTCGCGCGTTTCTCGTGTGAAACGCCTAGAACCGTTCGGCCACCGCGGCCGGCAGGAATTGGCCACCAAAAATTCTTTTAAATTATGATTAAATTGTGCCTTGTCAAAAATTAAAATCTTAATGGTTGCTGGTAACTTATTGAAAATATGCGTTGCTGAATACTGGACCCCTTTGTGGGCAAGAGTAAGTGATTTTAAATCTTTATGTATATTGTTCTTATTCTTAGTATTGATACTGTGTACTAAGCAGCTGGTTGGAAAAAGAGATGTATTATTTACAACAAACTTCTTTAAGGAATAAATATACTGAGAAGTTGTGGTTAATATGCCCATTTCTTTGAAAGGGTTTCGTCGAAATGTTCTTGGATTTACACTACTCATTACTCTTATTATACGCTTCTGTATGACAGCAGAAGTACTGTTGAGGGTATCCTACGCACAATGACCATAAATTTGTTTGTCACTTTGGTGACTCATCCGTCGTGCTTCCATTCATATGAGTTTGACAACGCATGACCCTATGGTCAGTGTATGCCGCCTTTAGAATCTGAAGATGGTCATTGTATGGCTGAAACCGGTTATGACTGAGTCATAAGAACGTGATTGCGCCTATAAATAAACAAAAATTTTTTACAAAATAATCAATCACGCACTGCATTGACAAAGTGTTGTTTTCCAAAATTCATGAACAGTATTCCAGGGAGTGTTTTCCAACAGGATGACGCTCACCCACCCACTGCTATTGTAGCCCAACATCCCCTTGTAGCCCAACATCCCCTACAGAGTACCGACATGTCCTTTGGCCTACTCGATCACATTAGGGACAACATCGGACGACAAACAGCATTAACCGTCCTTGTATTAACCGACTAAGGGCAACATGCATGAAATTCCATCCCACAGACTGATATCCGGCACTTATACAACACAATGCATGCACGTTTGCATGCTTGAATTCAAGATTCTGGTGGTTACACTGGTTATTAACATAAAAGCATTACACATCTTGCCCTTACATTAACCTGTCATTTTGCAATGTTTATCACTTAAATGTGTTAGCAACACAAATTTATAATATTCTTCTCGGGTATGCAGCCGGATCATAACGTCTTCATGATACAATATTTCCGCGGTCCAACTGGCCGCCATCTTCAGGTGAGAACGCTGGTGCACAATCTCGCCGGAACTGATTTCCCAGCGCAAGCGGCAGCCCCTATATAGCCCACAGAAGACCCACAACGCGTGCGCGAGAATGTGCTGTAGCTGCCCTCTAGCGCAGTAAACATGCCGAGCCGCCAGTGGTGGAAAGAGGCGAAATCGAGATATCGCTGTCAAAAGTAAAAGAATTTAAAAAATTTTATTCCTACGATTGAAACACAGACCGTTGTTTTTTAATGTCAGATAACACCGGGTCCGAAGTCTTACTTAAAAGATAACCCTTGTCTCTATTAATAAGATTGTCAGATAAACGAATCTCTATGGATTCTTTTAAATAAACAGATAAACAGATCCGTCGTGCTTTCCAGTTTGGACCATCGCCTGAACCACCAGAAGATACCTGCAAATCGGTGGCTTTTCTGCCTTTTGCTGGGAGCATTTCCTCGAAGATAGGAAGAATTCTAAAAAGATATCATATCAAAAGTATTTTTCGTCCGCCAGCCAAGGTTAGAGCGCTTCTTGGCTCTGTTAAGGATGATTTTGGTTTGAGGAAGCCCGGTGTGTACAAGATCCCTTGCCACTGTGGGAAGGCTTATATTGGTCAGACAATCCGGACCATTCAGGACCGATGTGTTGAGCATCAGCGGCACACACGGCTGCTTCAACCTGAGAAATCCGCAGTGGCGGAGCACTGTTTCACCGAGGGACACAGAATGCTATATGACGCGACACAAATGGTTGCCCCTGCATCTCGCTATTGGGACTGTTTTAAAAGAATCCATAGAGATTCGTTTATCTGACAATCTTATTAAAAGAGACAAGGGTTATCTTTTAAGTAAGACCCGGTGTTATCTGACAAAAAACAACGGTCTGTGTTTCAATCGTAGGAATAAAAATTTTTAAATTTCTTTTACTTTTGACAGCGATATCTCGATTTCGCCTTTTTCCACCACTGGCGGCTCGGCATGTTTACTGCGCTAGAGGGCAGCTACGGCACCATCTCGCGCACGCGTTGTGGGTCTTCTGTGACCTATACACGGGCGGCCGCTTGCGCTGGGAAGTCAGTTCCGGCGAGATTGTGCACCAGCGCTCTCACCTGAAGATGGCGGCCAGTTGGACCGCGGAAATACTGTGTCATGAAGACGTTATGATCCGGCTGCATACCCGAGAAGAATATTATCAATTATTACGCCGGGGAAGCCTTCGTAGTCAATACAAATGTATTCCCGAAATATCATTACTTTAAGTATTTTCTGATACTGCGACTTTTACCGTCCGTGTGATTTCAGCACGATCGCTAAAGACCTAGACGTCGTGCATCCACACAAGTCTACCACTATCATTGTCATTATCATGGTCATAAAAACCTTGGTGTCGACAAGAGAATGAACTATAAACGCTCTTTCTTCGGAAAGGAAACACTCCCGGCAGCGGCAGACTCTACCTGGAGCAGCGTCGCGACTCGCAGGATATTTACAGCCACCGTGTTTTGTGTGCGTGTGTGTGTGTGTGTGTGTGTGTGTGTGTGTGTGTGAGTGCGCTTGATGGCGCGCGCCGAGTGATGAGCTTCCCAGAAGTGGTCAAAGTATTTGTTAAGGCGTGGGTCCGCCCCTGCGGCGGTCCACAGCGCCTTTCCGCTCCTAATTTATTTTCACACTAAATTATTACGAGCAGTAAATTCCGGGTTATCTGTATCTCGTGAACTGCACCGCGCTTCAAAGTGCGGGGTGCATTTTGCTTTCTAAAGCACACTAATCATAATAATAACAATGGCTGGGCCAACGCGTTACCCGGCGAAGAATGCGGACAGCGCATTGTAGCGATCGCGCTCTCGTTCTCCCTCTATTGTCTTCCCTCGCAGGACCGCGCTGTACATTTTGGGAATCACTTAAACTAATCATAGTACAGAGCCTGCAAAACACTTCGGCATCTACTGTTCTTCATATTTGTTTTGGTGTTAACTGCTGCTCTTTCGTCTATGCAGGAACTCACTTCTCTTTGGAGAAACGAGAAAGTATAGGAGGGCGGCGTCTGTGTCCGAGAAGACGACGACTCAGATACCCGAAAAATCCAGATTTTTTTGGGTTTTACGGGATTTCCCTGAATTGTTTAAGGACTGTGCTGCAGTGGTTCCTTTACGAAATGGTTCAAATGGCTCTAAGCGCTACGGGACGTAACATCTGAGATCATCAGTCCCCTAGACTTAGAACTACTTAAACCTAACTAACCTAAGAACATCACACACATCCATACCCAATGCAGGATTCGAACCTGCGACCGTAGCAGCTGCGCGGTTCCGAACTGAAGCGCCTAGAACCGCTCGGCCGGTTCCTTTAAGAACGGTTCAGTTAGTTTCCTTGGCCATTCTTCCGCAGTCCGACTTGTACGGCATCTCTAATGACTTTTTAGTACTGGTCTAGATGCATAGACGTATCTGGAAACCGGGAGATCGAGGGTTCGAATCTCGCTAGAACCGCGCGGAAATTTTTCAGCCTGATTTTTAACCTAGATTTCACCTCTCAGTGATATGAAGATTCGCCATGGACGACATATGGTCTTGAATACACGTTAAGGTGTAGTTCCCCATTCGCGGTAGCACTTCTGGAGTGAGTCAGAGACATGCAAGTTGGCGATGTGGCGTCTAATTGAAAGACTCGAGCCACTTGAAATAATTATTATTACTTCTTTACTTTCTCAGACGTTAAGTCTGGTTAAAAATGGAAAGTGACGCGGACCTTGATCAAGTGTCACTTCCTTTTAACTGTACGGTGTGTGTTACATTGCATTTAGGAACTTTCGGCTAATTGAACATGTATCAATAATTACAGATTTCTGTAGTTGTGTATATAAGTTTGGATGTAGCTGTATAGCATTGATGCACTGGTGGATATTGTGTGGTATGACTCCTGTAGTTGATAGTATAATTGGTATAATGTCAACTTTATCCTGATGCCACATGTCCTTGACTTCCTCAGCCAGTTGGATGTATTTTTCAATTTTTTCTCCTGTTTTCTTTTGTAGGTTTGTTGTATTGGGTATATGTCAGGTTTGTTATGTGGTGTTGTTTTATCTGTTATAATGGTTGTGTTCCAGTATAATTTGTATTCATCATTCTCCAGTACATTTTGTGGTGCATACTTGTATGTGGGAACATGTTGTTTTATAAGTTTATGTTGTAAGGCAAGCTGTTGATGTATTATTTTTGCTACATTGTCATATCTTCTGGGGTATTCTGTATTTGCTAGTGTTGTACATCCGCTTGTGATGTGATCTACTGTTTCTATTTGTTGTTTGCAAAGTCTGCACTTATCCGTTGAGGTATTGGGATCTTTAATAATATGCTTGCTGTAATATCTGGTGTTTATTGTTTGATCCTGTACTGCAATCATGAATCCTTCTGTCTCACTGTATATATTGCCTTTTCTTAGCCTTGTGTTGGATGTGTCTTGATCGATGTGTGGCTGTGTTAGATGATACGGGTGCTTGCTATGTAGTGTTTTCTTTTTCCAATTTACTTTCTTCGTTTCTGGTGATGTTATGTGATCTAAAGGGTTGTAGAAGTGGTTATGAAATTGCAGTGGTGTAGCCGATGTATTTATATGAGTGATTGCTTTGTGTATTTTGCTAGTTTCTGCTCGTTCTAGAAAGAATTTTCTTAAATTGTCTACCTGTCCATAATGTAGGTTTTTTATATCAATAAATCCCCTTCCTCCTTCCTTTCTGCTTAATGTGAATCTTTCTGTTGCTGAATGTATGTGATGTATTCTATATTTGTGGCATTGTGATCGTGTACGCCGGCCGAAGTGGCCGTGCGGTTAAAGGCGCTGCGGTCTGGTACCGCAAGACCGCTACGGTCGCAGGTTCGAATCCTGCCTTGGGCATGGATGTTTGTGATGTCCTTAGGTTAGTTAGGTTTAACTAGTTCTAAGTTCTAGGGGACTAATGACCTCAGCAGTTGAGTCCATAGTGCTCAGAGCCATTTGAACCATTTTTTTTTTGTGATCGTGTAAGTGTATTGAGTGCTTCTAGGTCTGTGTTACTCCATTTCACTACTCCAAATGAGTAGGTCAATATTGGTATAGCATAAGTATTTATAGCTTTTGTCTTGTTTCTTGCTGTCAATTCTGTTTTCAGTATTTTTGTTAGTCTTTGTCTATATTTTTCTTTTAGTTCTTCTTTAATATATGTATTATCTATTCCTATTTTTTGTCTGTATCCTAGATATTTATAGGCATCTGTTTTTTCCATCACTTCTATGCAGTCGCTGTGGTTACCCAATATGTAATCTTCTTGATTAGTGTGTTTTCCCTTGACTATGCAATTTTTCTTACATTTGTCTGTTCCAAAAGCCATATTTATATCATTGCTGAATACTTCTGTTATCTTTAGTAATTGGTTGAGTTGTTGATTTGTTGCTGCCAGTAGTTTTAGATCATCCATGTATAGCAAATGTGTGATTTTGTGTTGGTACGTTCCAGTAATATTGTATCCATAAATTGTATTATTTAGCATGTTGGATAGTGGGTTCAGAGCAAGGCAGAACCAGAAAGGACTTAATGAGTCTCCTTGGTATATTCCACGCTTAATCTGTATTGGCTGTGATGTGATATTATTTGAATTTGTTTGGATATTAAGTGTGGTTTTCCAATTTTTCATTACTATGTTTAGGAACTGTATCAATTTGGAACTATTTTGTATATTTCCAATATTTCTAGTAACCATGAGTGGGGTACACTATCAAAAGCTTTTTGGTAATCAATGTATGCGTAGTGTTGTGACCTTTGTTTGGTTTTAGCTTGATATGTCACCTCTGCATCTATTATCAGTTGCTCTTTACATCCTTGTGCTCCTTTGCAACAGCCTTTATGTTCTTCATTTATAATTTTGTTCTGTGTTGTATGTGTCATTAATTTCTGTGTAATGACTGAAGTTAATATTTTGTATACTGTTGGTGGGCATGTTATGGGGCGATATTTAGCTGGGTTTGCTGTGTCTGCTTGATCTTTAGGTTGCAGATAAGTTATTCCATGTGTAAGTGTATCAGGGAATGTGTATGGGTCTGCAATGTAACTGTTAAATAATTTAGTTAGATGTGAACTTCTTTAGCCAGAAATTTGCTATTTTATCTTTTCCAGGGGCTTTCCAATTGTGAGTAGAATTAATTGCTTGGGTGACTTCATGTTGCAAAATTATCACTTCAGGCATTTGTGGTATCATCTTGTATGTGTCTGTTTCTGCTTGTATCCACCGTGCATGCCTGTCATGTTGTACCGGGTTTGACCATATGTTGCTCCAGAAGTGTTCCACGTTTGGTGGATTGTCTATTTTAATGTGTGTGTTATCGATTGTCTGGTAAAATTTCTTTTGGTTTGTGTTGAATGTTTGGTTTAGTTTCGCTCTATTTTCACTTTTTTTGTATCTTCTACGTCGTTTGGCCAATGCTTGTAATTTCTGCTTCTTTTCATCTAATTGCTCAATCGCTTCTTGTTGTGAGATTTTACCTAACCTTTTTCGTTTTTTTTCTGACATTTCATGTCTTATAAATTGTGTTAGCTGTCCAATGTCCTTTCTCAGTTTTTCTATTCTGATCTTTAGCCTGTGTTGCCATACTGGTTTTGTGGGTTTCTTCTGTGCGTTGGTTGGTTGGTTCTGATCTCTGCCTAGTGTGTATATTAATGTAGTGAGTGCTCCTATATAAACCAGTAGTTGTAACTCTTCCATAGTTGTGTTTTCATTTATTTTGTTGTGTATGATTGTTTTTGAAAGGGTACAGTACTGCCCGACATTGAAAATAGGTACAACATACTTTATTATTTTTGTCAGAACAACACATTTTTTTTGTAAAATAACTCAATTTCAACTAATACAGTGAAGTCGGATACCAGTGTGGGAAAGAATGACAATTTATTTATTTAATTGATCACATGTGCACTCCCACAAAGTAAATCCCTACATCCAGTTTGGTGAGATCTGTGAAATGAATGAATGTATGGTCGTCTGCTAACAGCAGATAGTGAATATGAATATATGATCATCTTTGAGACGATCCTTTGGCCACCTTTGGTGGGACCAAAGAGATGAAATTTACCTGAGCTTTGAGCGCCTGAAATGTGGCTGACCAATACGGTAGCAAGGTGCTCCCCCACTTCAGCAGAGGTGCGAGAGGTCCTCGAGAACGGCCATGTTTCAGCACTCTGCCGCTGGATCTTGTGCTGTTAAGACCTGTTTTACTTGTGCTCCGTAATGACAAAAGCGTGGAGACATGGTATGCATGTGGAATATTTAAGAGTAGTTTGAAATAATAATTTCTCTATTTCAGGAACTTTTGTGGGGAGAATTAAATGTCAGGCAGGTAATATTAATGGGATCGTAGTAATCTTCGGAAGTGACCAACGGTCACAATGAAACCACGTGTAGCAATAAGTCGAAATACTTCCGTGTGCATAAGTTAAGCTGAATTACTAGCGTGTGTACAATAAGTTGAAATATTTTAAGAAATAGCGTGTGTACCATAAGTTGAAATATTTAAGGAATGGCGTGTGCAGGACTTGAAATTAGAGACGAGTACTCCACGTGGTGAGTACTGTGTGAGTCTCAATCTGTGTATGAGACAAAAGATAAAGAGAAGTACTCGTCCATGGTATCAGTTGAGGACTCGCATGTGTGATGAATACGTTCTTAATATTACTTTGCGTGATATGATTCCGTGTGACGCTAGATTCAAACTCTGAGAGAGAAGCAAGATGAGTCGGCCGTCTATCCAGCAACGCCACTTGGCTTGCATTGCACAGGAAGACGTGCATATATCTCCAGAGCTCATAGTAGGAAAATAGAATTACTAAGTGGGGCAGTGTCGTGTGAAACTGGGATAAATATTAATTGAAGTGGGAAAGCTGAAAGTGATAATGTTGCGACTATTCCCTGTGTAGTATTCCATGTTGTAGTGTGGTGTATGTCATGTAATTTGGGTATGTGTGGTTTGCATGGGAGAGTAGCGAGGTAGTTTCAAAAGATTAGTGGGTTATGCTTGTTCCTTCGGTACCGCTCGGTCTGGAGGAAAGTTTCGTGATGATGATTGTGAGAGTCGAAGTGTGAGAAATAATAAAAGATCCACCATCCTATCCAGAAAGTGCACTGTAGCGTTAAATAATTACGAGACCATAATATAGTGAATCACCAATGTTAAGCCATGCCCACTGGGCGGAATTTCTCATGTGTTATTGTTGTAGGTTATAGAATTTGTGTGTTTAGTTTATAGAATTCATCGGAATAAATAAGATAGTGAAAAGAAAAAGATTGGTGGGCTTTTCCTTCGAATTGTATGTTGTCATGATGTCCCGAATTTATAATGTGTGCGCCATTCATATTCAGTACGGTGGCCACGTGTTGATAAAAGCCGTTAAATAAAAGACAAAAAGAAAATGTGGTATTGCCAGTGCGTAGTGAACAGTCAGAGTTCTGTAAATCACTGATAGTCAGATATGCGTTTCCGTTGCGTATTATTCATACAGGAGGATACTTTGTAACTTAATTGTGAGTACGAGAGTTCATGTTACTCGATAAATAAGAATGAATCCACTCGCTTTGCAGACCACTCATCTTGCAGGCCTGACTGCTTGATGCCACAGTATGAGCAAGGCATGTGGGTGCCTCTCATGTTGATAGTTTTTATTGTTGTTTCGGCTTGTGCGTTATTTGGCGGTCTATGCAAGAATGGTCTAATGTCTGTGTTTGTGTCTTTGTATTCTATATATGTCAGCTGAAATTTTTTCCTTCTATTTCTAACATGTGTGTCACTTCGTGTTCTATTTGTGCTTGTTCTGGTGGCTGCCTTAAGATTTCGTTTCCCTCTGATTGTTTAATTGATGCGTGTTGTTCTTTGTTTGTTTGCTCTGGGATGTTTGAGTCCATTACTGTACTTTCATCTTCTTCTGATTGCACATTATATTGTTCCAGTATTTGTTGTACTTGTTGTTTGATGTTTTCTAATTCTGACTGAGGTATCCTGTTATTTTTTATTATTACACGGATCTGATCAGCTAGCCGTTGTTCTGTCAAAAATTTTAATTCTGGGTATCTGGTAATAAATGTTGTGTATACTTGTGATCTGTATCCAGTTGTGTTGGTTCCTTGGTTTGTTGCTTGGTAATAACAGAACATGAGGTGTCCATTAACTTCATCTGACCATCTCATCCTCTGTCTTTGTTTTCCTTCTAGGGTGGTTGCAGGAAGCATATCCTGCCAAACACCTCTATTTGTATTTAAATCATTTTCCAGTTGGCTAGCAGTGTCGTTACCATTGTGGGCGGGCATAGGGTTCAAGCGTCGTCCCCGACCATCACGGCGCTTGTCCGAGGCTTCTTTAGTTCTGTCCTGAACCAACTATTCACACTAAAAGGGGGGTTAGCCCTATTAGTGGTTTGTTCTTTTCGTCGCCTTCTACGACTGGCAGAACATACCGGAGGCCTATTCTTTTCCCGGGCCTCCACTATTATTATTATTATAGTCGACGGAACGTTAAACGTAATTTTACTTCCCTTCATCTGTCGAGCCACAATGTTGATACCCAGTAGATCGACTGTAACCAACTTAAACATATTTCTGCTCTGAATCTGCACAATAAACTATCGCACTGGTAACCATGCCCTGAAAAAATACTAAGTGGCAAGTAACCAATGAATTTTTATACGTTGGCGCATAGCAGATATAATCATGTACAGGTCTTTTGAGCAAAGAACACTTGGAGTACTTAACATTCAGTTCCGCACGAGGCTTCTTGTCTAGGTTGGTAATGCAGAAAAGCATGTTAAAAACTTTTGTCAATTCGATACATGTTTCATTGCGTATAATCCATCCGAGAACTAGTTGGGTTGGGTTATTTGGGGAAAGAGACCAAACTGTGAGATCATCGGTCTTATCGGATTAGGGAAGGACGGGGAAGGAAGCCGGCCGTGCCCTTTCAAAGGAACCATCCCGGCATTTGCCTGGAGTGATTTAGGGTAATCACGGAAAACCTAAATCAGGATGGCCGGACGCGGGATTGAACCGTCGTCCTCCCGAATGCGAGTCCAGTGTGCTAACTACTGCGCCACCTCGCTCGGTTCAGACCTAGTGTTCAAATTTCTTAATTAATTACGATATTAATGAAATCAGTGTCAACGAGATGGCGACTCCGTACACGGTGTAGGCAATATGGAATAGCACTATCAACTTGTTTCTTCAGATCGATAATTCCTCGCTGAAAATCTACACTTCGAGTGAATAGAATTTGAAACTACTTCTTAAAGTGGCCATGTAAATTGATTAAAACAATTTCAGCCGTCTGTGGTATGGTAAAAACGGGTGAAATTATAAATGTGGAATCTATAGAAAACAGTGATACTGAATCTCATGCCGATGGCTGAAAACTTGCTGATATGACATGTGATGATGTAGAACCTTCAACTGGCAAAATAGAATCACAAGCTGAATGTGAGGACTTTATTCCACAAACTAGCCCTACTTCCGGCTTCTTTTGTGGAAATGTATAAAAAATTTGAAGCAATGTTGAACACAAATTCCGATTGCTTATTATTAAGACACGACACCTTTCAGTCCACTGAGGATGCCTTTCAGTCCACACCGGACGCCCTAACACCCGAAGTCTCATAATTAATAGGTACTTACCAGGGCATCCCTGATGCCATAAGAAATTGCCAGATGTAGCGGCCTAAAATGCAATCGGAAAAATGCAAACTAAAAGGAACTGTTCAGAGAGACTAAGTATCTTTGAACAATGTGATGTACGGCGCCAGAATTTTTTTCATTAATTTACGAAATGGATATTTGAGACAGATGTGCAGATTCATGAAAAGCTACATTCTGAGTTAACTGTTGCCACATAACACTGGAGTATCATTATTTAAATATGAGTTGTCTCAAATTAAAACTACACCGAGTAGGGATCTCCTTGTGTTGCATGAAAATGATGTGAGGAGAGGGCTGTACTCTGTTACAGGAATGCGTGACGGACCACCAGTCATTACTTGGCCAAGAGACACAACATTCTGCGTCAGTTTGATAGAATACTTAGAAATGTTGGAGATCATAGTTGCCAATCGCCTAATGGTACATCATATGGGATGGGGGCGGCTGCTACTTTGTCATCTGTTCTTTTAGAGGAAAGTCTGCTGAAGTATAGGCAGTTCCAAGCTTTCTTACCTGATAAAAAGCACTCACACCCAGACGAAATCAGTTAAAGGAGTTTTACTTAAGACACGGTCTGATTTACAAACAAAAAAAATGCACTTCACTAAAGGACTTACACGGCGCAAATTAACACGAAGGGCAGCAGAAACAGTTGAGTGTTACCGGTCATATGAACAATATGATAAGGCTTTCTTATCTGTGTATCAGTCTACCTGTATACAGGGAACTCTGAGGAAAGCATTTTTTAATCCAGAGTCCTTGCATAGGCAATAAGATAGTTTGCCTAAATACTTCACAAAATATATGGAAAAAAAACTCTTTACTGGGATGAACTAATCTCATACCGCCCGTCCGGCTAGCCGCGCGGTGTAACGCGCTGCTTCCCGAACGGGAAGGCGTGCCGGTCCCCGGCACGAATCCGCCCGGTGGATTAGTGTCGAGGACCGGTGTGCCAGCCAGCCTGTGGACGATTTTTAAGGCTGTTTTCCATCTTCCTCGGCGAATGCGGACTGTTTCCCCTTATTCTGCCTCAGTTATACTGCGTTGGCGATTGATGCGCAAACGTTTCCACTTACGCGTACACCACGCAAACATTTGGGGTTACACTCGTCTGGTATGAGAGGTTCCCGAGGGGGTGTCCACTGGGGCCGGAACGCACAATAATCCTGGGTTTGGTGTGGGGCGGCGGTGGGATTGTTGGGCTGCTATGGCCTCTCCATCTTTTCTAGGTCCCCCATTTAATGCAATTCAATACAATCTCATACCAAGATGTGTTGAAGACTCTTAGTGCTATACTACCACAAGGTGTCAGAGAAAAGCTAGTAAATGTTCCTGAAACCAACTTAGAGAATATTTGTATTAAACTCAATTGATATGTGAGGATTCTAAAATGAAAAGTGTCAACGGCACCAGCCAGGTCGCTCCGCCGGAAAACCATTTTAACAATCGAGATTGAACAAACAATTGCAGTGACAACAGTGTAGCGCCACGGTAGGGCATCTAAAGAACAATCGTACACAAAAAGATCAGAGTCAGTCAAACCCAAATAAAAGAAGAAGACATGACAGTATGTACAATCCTAGACACTTCGCTAACGGGAAAAATCAGTAGCATCACAATTTGTGGAAATCTAGTATAAGAAATCACGGCCAGTCGAACGCAAATAAGTCTCACCTGGACAATTATCGAGCGCAGAACCGCACTGCCAAAACGAACTGGCGCACTCAAAATCGAACAGTAGAGCAGCTGAGGTGGCGGAAGATGGCCGCCCTGCTATGTCAAATTCAACAAAATAGAAACGATCTCATCACGCCCTCAAATGGAGGTTATAGGATGGGATGAGGGCAACAATGCCAGTTCCATCAACTAGTTACGATGCAATGCTGAAATAGATATTAGAGATGAGTTGTGTACTGATTTTAAGATGTTTGATGAGCAACATGAAAACCGAGTTCAGGTTGCTTTTAATGCTGTAATGGGAAATGTACCGAATACGACTGTACTAAATACTGATCCTAATGCGAGTGTGATGTACTTTAACTTTTTGAGTAGAATTTGTGAGTTTACTGAAGTGCATCATGCCAGTTCAGAATTGTAAAATTATCAGTGCACTCAGTTAGTAGGTCACTCAGTGTGAAGGCACAAACACAAATGCCCATAATACTAGGAAATAGAGCCATTAGATGCATATTCATAATTTCAGATTTTTGATCGTGAATTGCATACTTGATATTGAATTTTTACAGGAGAGGGATGCCAAATTAGATCTCTCTAATGGTAAATTGTAAATTGATGGAAAGAAAATTACTATAGAGTTATTGAAGTCGTAAAGAACTGATACCAGTTCACTCAGTAATTGATTGTATAGTTAGCACGACGTATCTCTTAAGCAAAAAATTAAATACATCGAAAACTGTGCTCCACACTTATAACGAAAACTACACAATAAAAAATTGTAGAACATTTGCTCATAATAAAAAGACATACAGATCACCCAAGCAGGAAAATAAATGTTTATATGACATAAGCAATTCATATACAAATATATCAGTATCAGAATCAACAGAGACCATAAAGAAAAACCTCCCACATAATAGAAAAATGTCTGTTATCTATGAAATAACAATACTATTACAACTTACTTTATATCTGGACGATTTTGACATTCAAAATAAAATTTACACGCAATCAGATGGTTAACTGTTTTGCAGACGACGTAGCAAAGATATTTATTAGTATATTGGAAAAAAGGTCTTCAGACTGGCCAATTCTAAACAAAATTATCTACTACCAGACATATGTTGATGACACCTACTACTAGTAGATGAAGAAGACCAAGGCACACAAACCATCCATCAGCAACTAAACAGCTTGCACCATAACATAAAATTTATCACATAAATAGAAAAAAAATCAAATCTGTAACCTTTTTAATCATAAATATAAAAGAAAAGTCATCACCAATATGATATATATAGAGAACCTACTACAACTGATATTATTACAAGTAAAAATTCTTGTCACTCAAATTGGCATAAATATGCATACTTCAAATCAATGATTAACAGGATTTTAAAGTTACCTCTCGATAATAATGAAATACAAAATGAAATAGAAACACTGCCATATGTAGCACAACAAAATGGCTTCAACCCCAAAATAGTATACTTAAATTATATGACCAGCCTACAAAACCAAAAACAGATAATACAAGGCTGGATGGACGCTGCACATTTTTTAAAAATTATTTTTTTTAGATACATGAAAATCTAAATCGCAATAAATTGAGGCGAGTTTGGTGATCTGAACACTGTATATTATTACAGATATTATCGTATTACAAAAAAATATAGAAAAAGGGATATTCTTATGATATACAATGGTTTGTAAATCTCAAGAAAAGATCAAACGGGAGGTAAGATGCCACAGAAGGGAGAGACAAGTGGTCACCTGTAAAAGACAATGAAAATGACACTAACTTTAATTTTTGTTTTCAAGTTTATTGTTAAATCGTCTACATTAACAACCCATGTTCTCATACAGAGTGCATGATTCATGAAGCCACCTAGAACATCCAGAATGAGATTTTCACTCTGCAGCAGAGTGTACGCTGATATGAAACTTCGTGGAAGATTAAAACAGTGTGCCGGACCGGGACTCGAAGTCGGGACCTTTGCCTTTCACAGGCAAGTGCTCTAGCAGCTGAGCTACCCAAGAACTACGCACGACTCGTCCTCACAGCAGGAGACGAGGTAGTGGCGGAATTAAAATAAAATTAAATAAAATGGAATGGATGGAAATAGACTAACAAAACAACTCCTATATTTCTGGAAGAAGAAATCGACAATAGCATGGATTACAGAAGTAAGAAAAGATCTTGAAAGAAACAACATCAAAGAATCAGAAATAGCAGAAAGAAACCGTTTTAAAAACAAAATACTAAATTTGGAAGGCTTTCAAATCAGAAGAAATAAAAAATCGGGAACAACATGGACAGAAGAAAGGAAGAGACTTCATGGGGAGAAAATGAGGGAATACTGGAAAAATATGAAACAACAACAAAGGAAGAAGAGGAACTGAAGTTGTTAACATACGACTGTAAAAAAAAAAAAAAAAAAAAAAATGAAATAAAAATAAAGTAAAGTAGAATAAGATAAGAAAATAATTTCACCACGATCACATGAATAAAATTATATAGAAATAATAATATGATCATAACATAAAAGAAGACAATCAATACTTACACTCCAAGATGGAATATGTATCACGTCATACCAGCTAAGACGTAAGCATAGTGTACCACATGTAGATACAGAAAAGCCTCATAATAGCAAAAGTCGGAATGTGTTCGTTGTGTAACTTTGCAACCACTACGAGTAAAAAAATCAACAGAGCAGCAGAAAGCTGTAGGAAAAATAAAATACGTCGTTCTTCTAGCACATGCAAGCTACAGGGCCACTGGAAATGAAACTGTAGAAATATTTTCACTATAACTGTCGAGGTTATGGTTTACGGGCCAGAGTCCCGTAGCTCACATTGATAAATTCACCATTCTCCATCATCCCTCAGAGTTTGTAATAGAATCAATCACCCTCTATAATTCGCAATGCTGAGTTTCGGCATACTGCCATTACCACGTCTGACAACAATGAGCTCGATTGACTGAAGGCCAAATATACAGAAAAATCTAAATGTGTGTTATGCGTCCGGCCAGTCGAACTTATAAGTGTCACTACAGTTTTTTTTTTTTTTTTTTGTGTGTGTGTGTGTAAGGCAAAAAGCCGAAACCGGTCATTGGGAATTATATGACTATATGTGATTAAGGCGGACATTTATGAATAAAGTGTCACAAATGAAGGGCTTACTGGTACAAGTCCATTACCTCCACTTTTCTGGCTATAATGCTTCTGAAATAAATGAGTCAAACAAACAGAAAGAAACGTTCATCTCTAGCAACAAGCCATATGCTTGAATATTTCTGATATCTCAACTGCAGATTTTTCAGCGCTCATTTAACTTTAGGACTCTGTATCTCAATGTGAACAAAAATGGATTTGTACCACTATTGAAATAAGCCGTTCAAATTATCGCAGATTGGTTTACAAGCTTCATGTCTTCAGTTGGAAAATATGATAACATACAGAAAAAAATTTACGCGATTCACAGGCAGCTGACACACATGACGCCCTTAGTTTATCTTGACAACTATGGCATCAGGAAGGTCATCCTCCCACATGTTTAAATAGTAAAATAAAATTTGCCAAATCCTGAAAAATAGTACCAGATACCAGACATGACATACTTTGAGGAAAAGGAAGGAAGGAGACAAGTAGAAAGATTAATGGGGACACGAAACCAAAAACAAATTCAATTAATCTTTACAGAGGCACCACAAATCATGGTTACATTATAACGAAACACTCAGAAAATATTATTGAAGAACTTCAAAAATGTTGTCGGGAACTGGTTCATATTTTATTTCATCCTCGTGGGCAGCTTCTAGAATATAAATACATTCATATACAACGTTAGTCGAGAACCTGGATGACATAAATTTTCTGCAAGTTAGTGTAAATAGCGGTAAATGAATAGTTGCAAAATATGTGCAGCGCTACAGACCGGCTCTGAGGGATCGAATTATCGCACGTTGCTTGTGGCCACTGCCCACAAATACGTCATTATTCGCAGCTGCAATGCTGGGGAGGCAGTGATGGTTATCGTGTCGGAAAGTATCAGATCGGAGAGGCAGACTCGGGGAGCGAAAAAGCTGCAACCGGCGGCGGCGTGGACATGTAGGCAGCAAGGCAGCAGCCATTCCCCGCCGAGCAGGACGCCGGGGTCGGGCGGGGGCCACTTTTTGCCGTGCCGCGACTGTACCCGCGCTGCTCTGTCCCGCGGAACGGGCTGCCCGGCGCGGCGCGGAGGGCCGTTTTCGCGGTGACTGTATCGCCGCCGTAATAACAGGTTGTTAACACGTCGGGCCGCGGGGACGGGACGCTCGCTGGCGCGTTCCTGTACCCCTCCCCTCCGTCCTTTTTTTATGCGCCGCTTAACCTTACAAATTAGAAACTAAATACCGGGCGATGCTTGAATTTCTTCACTTTTATCATACATTATTCGGCCCATTATCGGCCTTATATACAAACACTGATGCAATCTGCGGGGCGGTCGTAACTCGTGCGTTTCCCCGCGCTGCCCGGCCTCGCCACGCCTCGTACGTGGCGTCAAATGACGGCGTCATGCGCCTACGTGTGTCTCTGCCATCACACGTTGGCATTGCTCGGGAGGAATGCTGTCGGCTACCTCGCCATTCGCCTACATTTTTAGCTTTATTTCGGAAATCGCGTTACTTTAACTTCTTGATGCAATAATTTACCAGCAGCCGTATGATTTGCAGAAGTTTATTTTATGTTATGAACTTCTATGTGCTACCAGTTTCGGCATTACATGGATGCCATCTTCAGGCCCCTGTAAAATGAGTAGAAGAAATGTACTAATATAAAAAAATTATAAAAAATATAGAACATACGTTAACAATTTACAGGTATCATGTTAACTATGTAAGTGGCTCAAAGAGGTATATTGTATATCATTAAAACTATATGTAACATTAGGGCACATATGCTTCTGTCTATGTCATGCTGTTGTTAATAGTTTTCCCTGTTTTACTCAACAACGCATGATATATGAACATATGTGTACGCTATTATTGATAACACGTAATAGGCCATGCAACACATCAGATGTACTGCATACATTCGTACGTCCAGAGGAACAGTGGAAGAATTATTTTTAATAAAAATTAACTACTATAAATAACAATAAAATAAATTACAATACAACAAAATGTCACAACCATGTCAGAATACATAGTTACTTATGTTTGGTCTAGGTCTTATTATGTGTGGTACGACAAACAGCTGCCGCAATATTAACGATAAAAAACGTAAAAGAGTTTGTCTTAAAACCCAATTGCATTCTTAAAGTAAACCAATGCAATCGTACTTTACGTTACTTTAAAGACGAGATCGTACAGTGGCTGTCATACATTTTTACTTAAATTGAATACAGTTACATTAATTGTCATTACTAGAACTGTAAAACTAACGTAGGCTACCGTAAACTATCGTAACTAAGCGTGGACTACCGTAGTTTTCCTGGTAGCTTTGGTCAGTTAAGGTCGTACCTACGTTACCTGTACGTTAGGTGTGCTGCATACTTATCGGACATTATCTCATAACTATCGCTTTCTTTATATGCTGAAGCGACAGAGAAACTGGTATAGGCATGCATATTCAAATATAGAGATATGTAACCAGGCAGAATACGGCGCTGCGGTCGGCAATGCCTATATAAAACAACAATTGTCTGGGGCAGTTGTTAGATCGGCTACTGCTGCTGCAATCGCAGGTTATGAAGATTTAAGTGAGTTTGAACATGGTGTTGTAGTCGGCGCACGAGCGAAGGGACACATCATCTCCGGTGTAGCGACCAAGTGGGGATTTTGCCGTACGACCATTTCACGAGTGTACCGTGAATTTCGGGAATCCGGTAGAACGTCAAATCTCCGACATAGCAGCTGCCGGAAAAGATTCTGCAAGAACGGGACCGACGACTTCTGAAGAGAATCGTTCAGCGTGACAGAGGCGCAACTCTTCCGCAAATTGATGTAGATTTCAGTGCTGGGCCATCGTGCGAAACATTCACCGAAACATCATCGATAAGGGCTTTCGGAGCCGGAGGCCTACTCGTGTACCCTTGATGGCTGCATGACACAAAGCTTTATGTCTCACCTTGGCGTGTCAAACCGACATTGGGCTGCTGATGACTGGAAACATGTTGCCCGGTCGGACGAGTCTCGTTTCAAGTTGTAGCGAGCGGATGGACGTGTACGGGAATGTAGACAATCATGGACCCTGCACGTCAGCAGGAGACTGTTGAAGCTGGTGGAGGCTCTGTAATGGTGTGGAGCGTGTGCAGTTGGAGTGATATGGGGCCATTGATAGGTCTAGATAAGACTCTGACAGGTGACACGTACGTAAATATCCTGTCTGACCACCTACATCCATTTACGTCCATTGTGCTTTGCAAAAGGAAGCAGAGAATAATAATTACAAGTGAAATTGAATGAATATTGTGCAGATTTCCGAGAGGAGGTAAGAAAACTTCATTTTCAATCATTTTTGCACTGCTGAACGAATTGTATCGTCAACGCCCGCATTTACCCCACAGACTTCTTGAAAACGAAGTTGTCTTCTTATGAAAAGATGGAGAACTATCCCTCTCTAGTGACGACACCTTCAGTGCCTAGACTAATAGAGAACGGTCTTCCCTAAGCTCATAACCTCTGACACGTATGCTATGTCCTCTGCGGATTCTAAGCCATTTCAGCAAGCATTATTCAACACGCTGGAACTCACCTCGCCGTGCCCGTTTGCTGCCTCCTTTTGATACGCCTTCAGCAGTCTTAACTTTGTGCTTAAGATATTCGACAGCATGGATGACCGAATCTCGTGACTTTTCGCTACATTTCACGCTACAGCCTTCATAACCTGCTTCTTTTGCCGGAAGTTAAAGACTTGTTCTTCTCTGAAGTCATTTTTGCCACTAATTTATGTACGGTAGCATGTTACGCATTGTTGAGAAAACAAAGGAAGGTACTGAAGAACAGAACTAAGAAACAATTATATGGACAACTGAAGGAGGTATTCGAATTACCGACTGTAAGATAGTTGCTGAGTTCGAATTGTAGAGTGTTTTCACGGTGATTTGTCACGACAAACGCTTTGAATGTATCAAAACCCGTAAGATTTCTTCCATTTATCGAGGATATTCTAGGAGACAGGACAACAATTTCGGTTTATCTAGAAATTCAATTTATGTAGGTTAGAATTACCAAAATGGAACCGAATACAGTTTCCACGTCTTTTTCGCTTCACTCTTTTCGCCACACTCATCGAGAGATGTTGTAAACAAAGAATTTAGTTTGCATTAATACTTATTGAAAGTCCTTAGACGAGATACCTTGTATCAATATGTTTTGGTTTCCTTGTAAACGGCGTAAAGTCGAAACCTTTAAGGATTAGTAAGAGTTAATAACGAATCGTGGTCAAGTCTAAAGTTTTATTATTGTGCTCAAGAAAAGACTGTTGCATCTCATAAGGCATCTGTACTGCATGTTTCTGAAAATAAGTTTTGCAGAAACCGGAGTTTTAAAACTCAAATTTTGGTTGTCAAACACGGAAAAAGGCGCCAGTAGCTTATTACCATAACAAGATAATTACCTTAAAGAATGACTTGTTGGTAATCGACTAAGTTTCAGGCAGAAACAATCTGTTTTGATCACATATAAAAGGTGATGCAAAAGGTTCCCTTTGGTAGCAATCAGGCAAAATCGTCGTGAACATTGAGGGTCGTACCAAATTGAAGATACTCGTTTTCTAAATATTCAGATGTGTGTGAAACCTTATGGGACTTAACTGCTAAGGTCATAAGTACCTAAGCTTACACACTACTTAACCTAAATTATACTAAGGACAAACACACACACCCATGCCCGAGGGAGGACTGGAACCTCCGCCGGGACCAGCCGCACAGCCCATAACTGCAGCGCCTGAGACCGCTCGGCTAATCCCACGCGGCCCCGTTTTCTAAAGCACTGTGTATTGCTGCGTGGAGCAGTCCGAAACTGTCTGCCGCACATCCTAGTACGACAGGGATCGTCGATCTCCCACGGCTTTTTCTAAGGGACCGAAGGTGTGATAATCACATGGGGAGAGATCAGGACTATTGAGCGGGTTCTAGAATGTATCCCACTTGAGTTGGTGCAGCTTCTGCTTTACGACATTTCCAATATGGGGACGTGTGTCGACATGAAGCATCACCATTCCAGAACGGTGATTTTCGACAGACATGCTGCCCCATACACATTCTTCGTTCTCCGATGTTTGTCTTTCGGTAGACAAGAAAACGACACCAGCACCCTGGTTGGTCCTCTTTGGACGCATTTGGTGATAACGCCGCCATAGTTCACGTTGCCGCCTTTACTGCACGCACGTTGGGAAGACACAAATGCCACAGTAATCCCTTGTCTACACATCGGTGCTTGTGTATCCGCATCAGAGTCACGCTACGTTGCATATACGCTGCTGCAGCGTCGTCAAACAAACCCTTTGATGTCCCCTTATATATTACGCAAAATAATTTATATTTTCAGATAAACTTACGTCACCATTTTATGCATATTAAAAATTAATTACAATGCAAGTGAGATAATTTCTGGAACTGAGTAAAAATTTAGTTTGTTAGTTAGGTATTTCATAGTGTATCATAACATCCCAGGGATCATGACAACAAAGTGTTAGAACACACATTAACAGGAGTTTGTTATTGTTTTCCTACATCTTATTTTCAAACGTTCTGTCACTTAAGCGTTGTATCATTCCATTCGTAAGAACATATTAACATATCAACGTGCTGAATGAATACAGGTTTTGTAGTATTTGACTCACTGGTAGGACTTTTCCGAGTGTAAATTACTTTGTAAGTAAATCAGTATAACCAATTGGTGACAGAAGGCCAACTGTAATTTCCCAACAACTCAGTTCATTCTCCAACTGGGGAATATTGAAGAACTAGAGTTATAAGAACCTATCATCAACATATCAGATCATTACAGAGACTGTAAAATAGGATCATAAATACACTTAAGACTCTGAAAATTGGAGTGACAAGAGAAAATTTTAAAGGGTACTGGTAAAGTAAATTGTTTTCTATATTACTGTGTGGTTCACTAATACCTCAAAAATTAGTACACCGTGAAACGTCCTCTTAGTAAAATTATAAATGACAGTGCTGGAAAACCTCTTAAATTATTTGATTTTCAAACAGCTGAGCAAATCTGAACGTACTCAGACATTTCTCTCTTTACTTATTCTGATCAACACTAAACTGACGCACAATATTTTTTAGCACAACGCAATCTGACTTTCAATAATTCCCACAAAAGAATGGCCCTGAATAACAACAATCTGTACCTTTCATGAATCACTTACCTCACAAAAACTTTGGTTACTCGAACTACTGCAATATAGCGAGCGCCAATACTGCCAACTAAATAAAAGATTCTAACTATTGAGGGCACCAACTACTGATATGCATAGTTAGGAAATGAAAGATTTTGATGGAGAACAAACAATGTATTTGCCTGAATAGTGTTCAAAAGTCATAATATATATATATCAGTCCATGATATACGGTATTACATATTTACTCTTTCTGCTGGACACACGTCCAGATCGTCCGCTCTCAAAATTCTGCCATCTCTCTCCCCACATCCACCACTGCTGGCAGCTGACCTCCAACCGCGCAACGCTAACAAACACTACAATAGAGATTATTCCAACAATGCCAACTAGCCACAGATTACACACAGCACAGTCAGTGATTTTCATACAGAGCGCTACGTGGCTTTACCAACATGAAAACCTAAACAGCCTACTTACAACCGTAACAAGTGAACGTTCGTGTTTATCAGTGTACTGGAAACCCCCCCATAATTTTGCTCGTTGTCCATTTTTTGAACACGTCATTTGCGTTCTCTGATCTTGCTACATAGATCTTGGCGCCGCTTTACTGTCATAACCTGCACGATGACAATTTGCCCGCCTACAACATTTCAGTTGACGCCGCATTGAAAACTGTGACGCTAGAATTATGATTGCATTAAATGTATTCGTAGTTGCGAATAAAGGCAACCTTGAGCAAGAATGAAATGACGACGACGAAAATTTGTGCCGGACTGGGACCCGAACCTGGATTTCCCGCTTATCGCGAGCGGTCTCCTTACCATTTTTTTTAACTACCCAGCCGGGAATCGAACCCGGGCCCTTCGGACTGACATTCTGTCGCGCTGACGACTCTTTTTTTTCAGCCGAGAATCGAACCGGGGCCCGTAGGAGGACGGCAATCCGTCACGCTGACCACTTTCTCTCTCTCTCTCTTTTTTTTCTTTTTTTTTTTTTTACAATAGCAAACAGAAACTGCTCCTAATACCATTTGGCTACCCGTACACGACTCACAGCCACACCTGAACTTCCATATGTGGTCAGCCATGCCTCTTCGACCTGTACTCGTATATCCATTATAAGTGTTCCCGTGCAGGTGAGCCGCTGTACTTGAAAGTCGCTTGCTGCATACTGCAGTGCCTGTGTTATTGTGATTACGATGCATGTCTGACCGTAAGTCGTGCACCTATAGCCGAAGCTGTTTAGGCGACCGCTCGCGATAAGCGGGAAATCCGGGTTCGAGCACCAGTCCTGCACAAATTTTCATTGTCTGCACATTCCGTTCTGCAGCTGATGGTTGTCCTTATTCGCAACATACATTCAACGTATTTCACAACAGCTGTAGTCGCTGCAGTGCTTGTTCCTTTGGACGTGCATGCATGTCCAAAGAAACTTTGCATCGTATTCAGCCACAGCAATATCATAATTAAGATTGCATCGTGTGGAAATGGCAGCACATAGCACCATTACAACTTAAACATTCACGTCAACTGATGTGATGTAAGAAGGTCACTCCAAAATAAATGTAAACTATTTTTTTTTTAAGATCCATCTTTTATTCTGCATGTTTGAAAGTTTTGAAAGTGTCTAGATACATCCTTTAGGTACAACATTTTCATTTCTCCACATAATTTCCATCCTTCTCAACTGCCCTACGCCTGTATACCCGCACGGTAAAATTCTGTTGGAGCCACTGTTTGGCAGCGTGCACAAGGGAGTCATCATCTTCAAACCTTGTTCTACGAAGAGAGTCTTCAGTTTCCCAAAGAGATGGTAGTCACATGGAGCCAGGTTGGGACTGTACGGCGGGTGTTTCAGTGTTGTCCATCCGAGTTTTGTGATCGCTTCCATGGTTTTCTGACTGACATGTGGCCGTGCATTGTCTTGCAACAGCAAAACATCCTGCTTTTGCCGATGTGGTCGAACACGACTCAGTCGAGCTTGAAGTTACTTCAGTGCCGTCACATATGCATCAGAATTTATGGTGGTTGCACTTGGCATGATGACCACCAGCAAGAGTCCTTCGGAATCGAAAAACACCGTAGCCATAACTTTTCCAGCAGAAGGTGTGGTTTTGAATTTTTTTTTCTTGGGTGAATTTTCATGATGCCACTCCATTGATTGCCTCTTCGTCTCTGGTGAAAAATGATGGAGCCATGTTTCATCACCTGTCACAATTCTTCCAAGAAATTCATCTCCACCATTCTACTGTTCCATAAGTTCGCTGCATACCGTTTTTCTTGTTTCTTTGTGAGCCATTGTCAACGTCCTGGGAACCCACCTGGCACAAACCTTTCTTAACGCCAACACTTTCAGTATTCTGCAAACACTTCCTTCCCCTATCCCAACGTAGCGTGACAATTCGTTCACTGTGATGCGTCTGTCAGCAGTCACCAATTCGTTAACTCTCTGCACATTGTCTGGAGTGTGTGCAGTACGAGGCCTGCCGCTGCGAGGACAATCCTCAATATTGCCGTGCCCGCTTTCATCACGTAATCTGCTTGCCCACCGACATACTGTACTGCTATTGACAGCAGCATCTCCATACACCTTTTTCACCTTTTGTGGATGTCTCCCACTGTCTCGTTTTCACAGCACAGGAATTCTATGACAGCACGTTGCTTCTGACGAACGTCAAGTGTAGCAGCTATCTTGAAGACATGCTGTGACGGCGCCACTCACGGGAACAGGTTGAACTAAGTGTGAAAACAAGCGGGAAGGGTGTATCTACACACTGTAAAACTTTCACACATGCAGAATGCAAACTGTATTTTTACAAAAATAGTGTGCATTTCGTTTGGAGTGACACTCGTACTATTCCCCATATGGAAAACCGGATTCGTACTCTAGACTCTCATTTGTAATGATCGGACTTCAAATCTACGTCTGGGCATTCACGATTATGTTATCTGTGGTTCCCTATATCGACTATGGTGGATGCACGATTGGTTCTTTCCTAAAGGACACGGCTAACCCCTCGCCAATCGTTGCTCAAAACGAACTTGTACTCCGGCCTTAAGGAACTTGCCATCAATGGGACTTTAAACGGTAGTTCTCCTTCTTTCTGTAGGGGCCAGGAACACGTCCTTCGGTCGGTCGATACGCCACGGAAACGACTGCCAGAAACAGCGCTGATGGCCGTAATCGGATTACATCCCAGGGACGTGTTCCCCTCTTGTGAAGAGCGCGGCCTGCTGGACCGACAGGTAGCTTTCGTCAGTGTTCTCCGCTAAGAAGCGTGCCGGCCGCTACCTGGGCACGGGTGCCGTTATCCTAAGCAGGGCGCAGACTGAATGTCAATGCCATGGGATAGCGCTTCCGCAAAGGTGTCCTTTTTGCCATACCGCATGAAAGTTTGTTGTTGTCTACCAACTTACATCTTCGTCTATATCCTGCAAACCACTGTGCGCGTGAAAGGATACTCTTCCATGTATCACATGTTACCGTTTCTTTCGGCTCCAGCCGCATGCGAGATGCAGGAAGAAGGTGCCTCTTTGGGTGCCGCAATAAGTCTTGTCTTAGTGATGGTTCAAATGGTTCTGAGCACTATGGGACTTAACTTCTGAGGTCACCAGTCCCCTAGAACTTAGAACTACTTAAACCTAACTAACCTAGGGACATCACACACATCCATGCCTGAGGCAGGATTCGAACCTGTGACCGTAGTGGTCGCGCGGTTCCAGATTGTAGCGCCTAGAACCGCTCGGCCACGCCGGCCGGCTGTCTTAGTGACTCCTAAGGCAATGGTACCTCGGTAGTTGTACTTTATTCCTAACTTTGAAGAAATCTTCTCAAGCTGTTGGCCGAGTAGCTGCGTCGTGTTCCGGTAACGTTTCGACGAGTTTCCTACTCGTCATTCTCTGGACGATAACAAGCCGAAAACTCGTAGAAACATTACGAGAATACTGCATGAAGATGATAAGTAGGAAACTCGTTGAAACGTTGCGAGAACATGACCTCAAGACTAGGCTGATAACACGAGAATTTTCCATCAATTAAATTTGCCGGGAAAGGCTGCATTCCCACATATGCCGAAATTCGTCACTTGACACTGGCTCCTGAAACTCTGTGAGCAGACTTTCGCATGTTCGTCTCTGTCTGTTTTCAAGCTTCTGACGCTCTCCCAAGGGTGAAACAAACTTGTCATCAATCGTGCTCCCTTTGTTTGTTCACGTTCAGTAACCGCTGCCAGCTCTATTTAGTGTAGGTCCCACACAGGTAGGCACTTTTATGGGATGATTCACATGAATGCTTTGTAAGCCATCTACTTTATATACTCATTGCATTTTTCCAGTGTCCTACCAGAGACGGGATCTGTACCATTTTCTTTAGCTACGACTGAGCTATGTGATCGTTCCATTTTCCATCCATACGTTGTTAGACCCAGGCATTTGCATGAGTCGACTGATTCAAATTCTAACTCATCGACTTTGTAGTCGTAGGATACTACGCTTTTTCATTTTGTGAAGTACAAAAAATTACATGTCTGAACATTGAAGACGAGTTGACAATCTGTGCACCACTTTGGAATCTGATTGAATATTTGTGCAGTTTTTTTTCAGACAACTCAACCATCTTCAAAAAGTGTGAAGCCACAATTAGTATTGTCTGGTCGACTACTAATTACAACATCGATACTTGAAACTCCTAGTTTTCACCGTTCACCCGTGGATTGTTTGCTTGAATATAATTTTATTTCTGTTACACTGTCCTTTCTCACACACCATATACCGCCTTTTTTCCCGATGTACTCGTATATAAATAAAGAACTGATCTAAAAGTCTTAGTAAGTGCACGCTATTCTCAACATAGCACGTTGGCCGTATTTTTCAGTTTCTGTTTTTATTACCACCTATGGTGTTGTGACATTTAATGTATGTATCTCTCAAAACACGAGTACGTAATGTCTGTCCATTATGACGGTGTTATAGACTCTTTGGGAAGATGGAATAGGGTATGAACTACATCTGGAAACGACTGGGTCGAAAGCTATGAAACCAGTCGTATTTTGAGACAACTCTGCCCTGTGGGTTGCTAGAGCCTATCACTATTTTTTTATTTATACTATATAATAAGTTGATGAAATATGTACGTAGTTACTAACGCTATAGGGTAAACAAATCCGATAAACTGCAACAGCGTACACGCGCACCCTTCACGCTGAGGAAGATGCCTCACTTGTCATTTTCTTCGTGTGCCCTTCGACTGAAGACACCTGAAAGGACGATAACAAAAGGAGATACTGTTTTATTGCAAGCTGGTTCACCTGATCTGATAGCGCTTGATTTATTCTTGTGGGCTCGTGTGAATTGTCTTACGTGCGAGAAACAGTCCAGACTGCAGGAAATCTCCTGGTAAAAGCTCTTGCTGCATCTGATACAGTAGTGCTTTTTTGGGCCGACAATTTTGCAGACACCGAGAGCTTGGCGTAAGCTGTGACTGTGACGAGGTCCGTGAAGACGACATGGGTGGCTCAGGAGGTAACAGTTCGGTCAGTAGCACGTAAAAGTTCTGGTAGGGCACCCGATTTCAAACTGACACGGATGTAGCGAAAATTTTTCCTCGGTTTGTCGAGCTCTGAATATCAGGGAAAGAAAATCGTATGGTAGTCTTTGGCATCAACAGAAATTGGGGGCTACCTGACAAAGTATTTCTGCCACAATATTTTTTTCGTATGAAGGAACTGAGAAGTAATTTTACATGAAAAATGGTTAAGAAAGTGCTCGAGTGACCTGAGACTCACGTACTCATGTGGTAAAGTCAGTGGACTGTCATACGACCGAATTGCATACCGTGATTGCAGGGCAATTGTCCCCTGTTTCGTGTGTCGGGTGAATCACGACGTGTGGAGGTGTGGCCGAATTGCTTTTGGGATGGCCGTGCCTTAGCCGGCTGCTCGGCTAAGAGCGTGTTGCGTCAGCGCCATGCGTGCCTAGACGTTTAAACGGCCTGCTTACTTTCTCTGATTAATGCTCGCCCCAGCCAGTCCAGAGCGCTCCGTCCCTGCGTGGCCTCAGAGCTGTAACTCTCACCGACCAGTGTTTTGCCTCTCTCTGGGCCACGTGACCTGACATCTGCTCACACGCAAATGCTGCTTTTCAAATAACGTCTCGCAAAATGATTTGCGAACTGTAAAGTGGACTTCGAGTGTATAACGAACCTACACTTCCGGTTAATTAAGATTTCTTGAATGTAACGTGCACCTAATGTTCCCTTTTCTTTGGGAAGGCATCCATACCGAAGAGCAATGAAAACCCTGACAAGTGCAACTGCAGCTGTAACCAAACCGTTATGTGCGACTACTTTTGCGCGATAACAATGGAAAGAAATTTTGACAAAAAAGGTAAAAATAAGAAATAGTGAAATTTGGAATAAATAATTGTAATCTGTTGTAATTTTAGATAGGAAATTACTAAAGATCGGTCCCCAGCTCAATGTGTGAGGAAAAACTACTGTATGATTATTAACTGTTTATAAACTGTAATTACGAACTAATCGTTGAATCATTGAGGTGAGAACGGAACCAAAGACACTGACTCCAGCTCAAATGTAAAGACACAGTTAATACTATGAATTAAAGTCACTCAGAAAAACCAGCTAAATAATTTGTATTGAAAACATGCATATAAAAGTTAATTGTTTGCAAAACAGTTCGCATAATGAATAGCTTTGCGCTGCTCACTGTTATACTGTTACCGATTTTAGAAATGCAGATGTTCGTAAGTATTTGTTTTCTATTATAGTTAGTTACGCCTGGAAAGTTCGCAATGTTTCATTTATCGAAAAATAAGTAGTTTTATACAACACAGTTAAGTAATTTGCAAACGTGAACTGAGTTTGCGATACACGCAAAAAAGTGGAATGCGTTATTCTGAAGTAATATTTCGTCAACATTCATTTAAATTATACTTTTCCTCTTTTATTGTTGTTCATTATTCTTTAACTATTTGCTCTGCGAAGCAACAAAGTTCACTGCTGTTAAATAACAGTTTTAGATAGTTCTCAGTTTTGTAAATTGGAGTTCTTCATCTTAATTACCGAAATTAAATAAGCTCATTACTTTCAGTATTTTGCCGTCCTTTAACTGGTGGTATTCTCGGAGTCAATAATGGTTACAGCATAGGATCCTGTTAGGTAGATGACTGCGTTAAAATTCATTTATACTATAACAGTTGCCGCACTAAACGCTATGTTACTGATGTTAACAGATTCTTCCGTCGGTTCTTGGTAGAACAACATTATAATAAATGAAAAGCACCATATTGTAGAACAAAAGCCAACTGGTGCTTTTCATTTATTACCCTGTCACTGAATTAGGAAAAACTACTACGCTGGCTAGCCTTGTAGTTTTTCTGGCTAGCCTTGTGAAATCTAAAGGATGAATTCGTCGGACCTTACGAGTTACTGCTTATGCGATATAAGGCATTATTAGTCGACAATGTGTAGCAATAGGCCCTTCTCTGTCGTCGCTCCATATAACAAGTTTGGGATCGCAGTACGCTTCTGGAATATTAATTACTCCTGATAACAATGTATTGTGACCCCTTACAATTACACAATATGATTTGTCATACATTGAAAATCTTGCAGTTTATTCCTCATATTCCTGTGCACCGCGTCTGCACTTGGCCACTCGTCGCTACCAAATATCTCCGCCGACTATTTCTGGCCGCCTCCGAGCTTACGCGCCTAGCGACAATACTCCTTAGCTCAAACGTGTTCTTTGACTCTATACAGTAGCACACTCCCCTGACTACGCCAGCATTTTCACTACATAATAATTACAATACTCTTATTTAATTAGCACATTGGAAATAATTCTTTGACATTTAATACTATGAGAGCATTAATAATGTAATAAAACGTAGATATAACAAAAATTACAACACAATTACATTATAGTTACAGCATTAATTATGCGAGAAAGTTATTAGGCATTGTGTTGTTGTGTTTCAAGTGGATCGTGCGAAGTAACCACTATAGCTGCAGTCCGAAACTTCTCTGAGATCTTTGTTCAACTGAACTACTTGTCTCTTTAGTAAATCTAATGTAGTTTAAATTGTAAGAGGGGCATTCAATAAACAATGCAACACATTTGCTCCGAAAGCACGTTGGTTTTATTCAGGAATCCACTACGTCATATCGCTGCCCACTCTTCAGGCTACAAAACCTTATTTTTAAACAGAATCACGATTCAGTGCGACGGTACTACGCCACCTTACCAGCAGGGCCTGTATGCCTACATGGTGCCACCCCACTGGTCGATGCTTCCCGCGGAGAAGTCGGAAGGAGCAAGATCCGGGCTGTTCAGTAGATGAGGGACAACAGGCCAATGGAAAGCTTTGTGAGCTCCTCTAGGGTGCGCAAAATTGTGCGGGAACTTTCGTTTTCAACGGGAAGGAGAAACTGGTTTGCATTTTTGTAGCGACGAACAGGCTGAAGTCCTTTCCTCAATTTCCTGGGGAGGGGGGGGGGGGGGGGCAGAAGAGCGAGGGCGTACAGTACACTTGACACTTGCGAGATGGTCGTTGCATCTCGAGGGAGCACATCAAACAGAATAGCCCCTTCAGAATCCCTGAAGACAGTCACCATGACTTTACCGGTTGCTATTGCGGCTTTGAACTTTTTCTCCGCAGGAGAGGTTCCAAGGTGCTAAGATGCTTCTCCAGCCGGGTGTAAAATGAATGTGCGCAACGGAAAATAATAAACGCTAAATGAAGATTTGGCCCTGTCTGACTACCCCATGAAGCAGATCCTCTCTTAATTCTATAAATTACAATCTAAACATAAATGAATAATGAAGGCAACTAATCCTACTAAATGATAAACGTTGTTCCTGCTTATATATTTATTGTAGATTAAAAACCTTTAGTTTGCAAAGTTTACATTTCGTAAGTAAAATTACTAATCAATTGCCCAATTCTGCCCCTTATTATAACTGCGCAGTCCAATATCAGTGACGAGAAATGACTGACATCATCTACGTACCAAACAGTAGAAGACACTACTTTCAAAGATGATCTACGGTGGTGTGGAACCTCAGTGGAAATAAACTAATGTGATCACAGCTGTTTAGCTTTTATAGCCCTAATAAGCCGAAGCAATTTGCGATATCACCGTATGTGCTGCGACCAGTGCGTCGAAGTGATGGTTTTCGTATTTGTCTGCCACAAATGAACTCTTTCAAACACTAGGTCGGCAGAAGGTGCTCCTCTGACTAATATACTCTAATACTGTCTTCTCCTCTCTGTGTTCTACAGACAGAAACACGAACTCCCAGCCGCAAAGACGGAGTTCAGATAACGTCTCAACATAAGTATAGGTGGAGGAAGTGCTCTCAATTACTGAACGCTGCGTACTCAAAGACTACTTCCAACCCGGAGGTGAAGTCCAGAATCGTATAGGTTCGCAACAGTACAGTGCCTAACGTTTCTAACTATAAACTCTACTGAGAGCAAAGACAGCAAGTCCGTCTGTACCAACAAAGCTGATATCGAGCGACCGTCACACACGGGCGCTCACAACGGAAAACCCCGTCTCTCCAGCGCTGTCTTCCCAGCAAGGCTTGGCACCCCACCATCGTAATTCCGAAAACGAATCATATTTCCGAAACCACGGAATATTCTCCCTCTCTACAGATTCTTCTGAACACCGACCAAACACATTTTAATCTTTTGTCGTCTAGCGCGGAAAGTTTGCGAGGAAAAACCTATACTCGTACAATGGTATGCTTCTGAGTAAAAATCCTTGGAAATAACCCAGCCTGCGTGGTTTCCGAGTGCCGCTTCTTCGTTCCTCTCACCTGCGTCCAAGATTTCAAGTATTATCCGGTTATTCTTCCAGCCCCTGCTACAATAGCGGCCGGCCATCATCCTATTGTGCTCCAGAGCTCAGGTGCCACGACGTGTGTCTAGCTACTTCCTGTGTTTAAGGACCAACATCCGCGCGGGCCTTCCACCCAGAGCTTGAGTTCTGCCTGCCGTTTTATCTCCACTGGCGTTCCAACCTCTACTAATATAGGCAATCATTCATTACGCCGTTTTTATAATAAAGACAGTCCGTCACCTTTCATGGAATAAGCGTAAACAATTATTTACAAGACGTACGTGACAGTGTAAGTCTCCTTTATATATTCATACGTACGATGTACAACCTATCACATTATACCTAATTGTGTTTGTAGAGCACGGCAAAGTGTGTGAACGAGTTCTTGTTAGGTGCGAAATTATAGCCACCTTACAATAACCCCACCTAACGAACTATTTTGTGCTAGGATGGGGTAATTCTTATAGTATTATCTCATCTAGTACAAAATCATACAACCATCAATTGTCTGTAGAAGCGAACTAGTAATAACAAGAGGGAAGAGGAACACTTGAATCATGATACGTTCTTCGACAGTCATTCTGCATTCATTCATGGGTTTACTGCCATAAATTTACTTATTACATGTTTATCATAATCTGTCTACCCTTTATGTTTGGAATATTTTTCCGGGACGTGACAATTGGAATATACAATATCAAAAGAATTACCTAACATAACAAAAAATTTTTATACTCTTTCAAAAATGGCAGTTCCCACTTTCTTTAAGACCCACGCTCTCTGTCATTCATCCATCCCTAAGACATAGGCTGAGGTAAGAAATATTAAAGTAAAGTATCCTAATCTTTCCAAAGTGGTCGTCCAATAAATTACAAGTGCTTCATATAGCCATTGATATGCAAAAACAAGCAGTTACGTCAATTATTCAAGAGGGTATCTATTGGTCATTATATGATTATACAAAATTCTGTGAAA
Source organism: Schistocerca serialis cubense (assembly GCF_023864345.2). Taxonomy (NCBI): domain Eukaryota; kingdom Metazoa; phylum Arthropoda; class Insecta; order Orthoptera; family Acrididae; genus Schistocerca; species Schistocerca serialis. The sequence goes on along the minus strand of NC_064641.1, from coordinate 85,307,753 downwards.
CATCCAATGTAATTTCACTTGGTCGTATTTATGCTCTTGGCTTACATTACAAAAGAAAACATCATTTCACAAACTGATTGACCAAAATTAGTTTTTTATTAACATGTATACCCTTTAAACTTTTCCAAAATCTTATGTCCTAAAGCGTTCTTTGACAAACTGCATTTACATTTACTGTGACAATTAATATTTGTAATAAAAGTTTGGATCGACCACCAATTTTAGCTAATGTGTTTGTTCACAGTGTGTAAAATGTAATACAAAAAAACATCAAAAATCCACAGCATCATTAACAAAGAAAATGACAAACAATAATTTTACATAAATACATACACAAATAAAATTCTGGATATACACAAATATATAAAAACATTGAAGGACATCGCATCATTATCAAAGGCAATGTCGAAGAATATTATACATGAATACATACACAAATATTTTCTTAAGAAAACCCTGAAAAATAAGTACAAAATGGTTACACAAATGATAGATATCGGAAACTGTTAGTCTGTGGGTGTAACTGTTCAGTGTTCACTACATTATGCACCTATTTTTATCAAGAGTCACACACTGATTCGGATTTCACAACACTCTTTCGTCTTCATTTGTGTACGGGGATGGAAACTACAGTTTTTTGTGAAGTTTAGGACGTGAAGATTGTTCGAGATTGGACATGTTCCCTTTGCAAGTCAGTCTTTGAACCCTCATCCCATTGTTGATTCCCTCAGGTTACCAGGCTCTCGTAGAATAGTTGATGAGGAAGGGTCCTCAGAATATACAGCCAGGTAAGTGGGTGTATGTTTTGAAACAGCCAAGATTTTTGTCCAATTTGCACATCGTATAGGGAAGGTACAGTCAGGTAGGATCTTCAGGTCACCCAGAATTCTTCTGCATCGGCTAAGAGAAGTGTAATTGTATCTATTCTTCACTTCTTCGTGTTTCATTCTTTAAATATCTTCATGTCGCTTCTTTCTCTTGATATAACTATTGTTTTTGGATAAGGATATCGGTAATTGTGGACAGGTAGGTTATCTGTTTGGTGACACTATATATGGAACTTGAGTCGTTGTGTGTGACTCAGATTCCTCGGAAGTTAATGTTAGGTGACTGACTGCTATAGATTATGCGTCTGTCTGATGGAGGACCGCAGAAGAAAAGCAAATATGGTTCACAGTTCCGTACAGCTCTTAGCAGTCTCGCTGTAGGCTTAACTGACTGTTTTATATGTGCAATTGGTTTATCTCATCTCCAACGTGTAGTACAACAGAGGAGACAAGTCATTAGTGACCGTTTAAACTCTCATCTTGTCCGGATCAAAAGGGCTGCTGTCGATGGTCGCTTGTTACCTGCTCTGTTGTCGCCGGCGGGGTCTCCCGCGACCGGGCCCTGGTTTATAGGTGGCATCCCGTTAGCCTTCCGTTCCGTCTGCACGCCATGTTGCTCATTCCAGTGTGTCTCGCAAAGTTTTTTTTTTTTTTTTTTTTTTTGCGCATCCTGTACTTACTAATGCTCTCAATTATTTTCCGATTGACAACAAATACTATACAATACATAACACAACATTATTGACATTTATGAAATATAAAATTTTAAGATTCATCCACTAGTGAGGTCATTTACCTTTACATTTATTATTGTTCTATTTGTATAATTATCCAAGGCACTCAGGTATTTACTATTATTATTTTGATATTATTTTTGGAAAAAGTTAATCTTACTTATAAACGAATACGCCTCTAACTATGTCAATAAATTACTAAATATCCGTCGGCACCTGTATATCAATTAAAATACATGTTCATTAGTTATTCATACAATAATAGAATTAGCCCTAGGACGCCCAAGCCTTTTTTTCGAACTTGGGTGCCTGAGGGGGAGGGGGGGGGGGTTTCAGCGAGCCCACAGGTATTAAATAAGTTTACTGACGAAAAATTACAACTTTCAAAATGGTTTATGGATTTTAACTAAGGCATCGCTTGATAAACGTTGTTGATTTTTATAAATATTGGATTGAGTGAATAAAAAATTGTCATATTACAATACAAAACACAGATGTGTTCATATACAATAGACTACTCTGAGTCCTCAACTTCAAGGCAAGAGACACACTTCACAATTTTTTCTGTATGTCTGTTACACACATGTTTATGACACTGTCCGCAATACTGTTTTGGTTTACTTAGATTGTTGTACTTCTGCTTCTTTGTTTTAGCTTCTCTTACACAAATATGGCACCGACCTTTCCGTGCAGGAGGCTGACGTGCTTCTGTTGTCACTTCTTTGATTTTCTTTTGTGGAATAGCCTCCACTGATTGAACAATTTGGTTAGATAACCCTCTTGCATTGGCGCTTCTTCCTTCTACCTGCAATTTCACTAGTTCCATCCCAGATTGCAGAAGATAAAGTTTCCGTTTGTTGTGTTTCTTTTCATTCCATTTTGGATGTTGCTGGATGAATATGGTGGTTGCATTGATAGCACAAATGTCGATGAGAGAGTAAAATACAGACAGAGGCCATCTCTTTGTTCCCCTCTTGCAGGTGAACATACGTGCCATTTGATCAATGGTATCAATTCCACCTTTAGTGGAATTATAATATGCATTTATCTCGGTTTTATTCTTCCCTCCTCCAACAGTGCCTTTATCGTGGTGTATTGTTGATAACATCAGTAAGTTTTTACTTGGTTTCGTTTTTGCTGTGTAGGACACCAAAGTTACTGGAGGCCTACGTGTTGGTAACTGCACTAACTCACTGCAAGTTTACAAGACTGACATCAACAATCACTTCCTCTGAAAGTAAACCGATTGTTGTGAATATCAAGAATACCAAACAACAAGAAACTAACTTGCAATATTGTAGAGATGAGAAATACGAAATGCTACTAAGGTAAATTTTCTATAGCATGGAAGCCTAAGGGGGGGGGGGGGGGGGGGGGAAGGTTGTTGGACCCATAATAAGTTTATTTATTTTTTCTTTCAAAGCAGGAATTTTCTATAAAATATATTGACTCTAACGTTTCATAAAATAGCCAACAAACAATAACTCAAAGGGAATATGTAGTATGAAAGTTACTTGGGCAAAAGCAGGGGACATAAAAAAATTGTGGGTTCAACGAACCCCTCCCCCCTCCCACCCTTAGGTGTCCTAGGGTTAATCCTCACCAAATCTCAAAGTTAATAATTGCAAATACTACTTGTTAAACTACTTGTTAAACTACTGTAAACTACTGGCCAGTAGGATGTTTATATAAGTCTAGCGGCTACACTGTTGTCGGTATCACAAGATCGTCCGATCTCATGACTCTTGGTTTACATTTTAGATGTCGTCGTGAATACCTGTGAACAATAAAGTGCACGTCTGCACACAAAAAATATACACAAGTGAATGATTAGATGGGCCTCCTCTTCATTTCATGCTTCTGGCGTGCTTCCTGTGTAGACGCGGGGACCACATCTCTAGCGATATTTCGTTGCTCTGCCGATACACTTTCATTCGAGCACGTTCTAGTATCGTCTGGGCTTGGACATGATCGTGTAGAGTTTGAACTGGCTCTTTCGGTTTCTGTTGTTTCCAAATCGCCTACTACTTCTTTCCTGAGAGGTGATTTTTGTCTTGGTTGCGACCTGACTTCCTGAGATAGTTGCTTAATTTCGCTCTCTGTTTTGTTTAAACTGGGAGAGCTCCTCTGTCAATGCCTTATTTGGTGTAATTTCCATCTTTTCTAGCTGCGTTATTTCTACTTGTTTCAAGCACCTCTGCAATTTCGTTAATGCACATCTACCTATCCTTGTCGTATTTTCTGTTTTCTTTAATGTTTCAATAGCAATCCGCTTTGCACCCCTCGCTAGTAATCGTGCCTCGTTCGCGGTTCTTCTGACCTCCGCAAGCTCTCGTTATAGTTTTGTTCGGAGCATCACTACCTCATTTTTCACTTCCCTCGTTTCATGTTTTATGGACTGAATTTCGACACTAACATTCTGAATTTCATTTCCCGTTTCTGAGCGTACTTCGTCATTCCCCTTTTTTATTTGACTTCCCAATTCAGACCTGACCTCCTACATTCCAGCACCAGCATTCTGAATTTTACTTCCCATTTCTGAGCATATTTCATGATTCATACATACTCACTCACTCACTGGTCGCACCGGACTCGAGAGCCCATTACCGCAGCAACGTATTGTCGCCATCTGCCTCTGTCTTGTGCCATTTCCTTCCATTCACCTTCAATACCTAGGCTCCTCAAATCAGCCTTCACGTTGTCCTCCCATGTACGCCTCGGTCTCCCCACAGGACGTTTTCCCTCTAGGTGCCCTACCAGTATTCTGCGCGCTGCCCTGCCCTCATCCATTCGAGCTACGTGACCCGCCCATCGCAGCCTACGTGATTTAATAATACTGATTATGTCAGGGCTTGAATAGAGTTCGTGAACCTCTTCGTTATGCAGTTTTCGCCACTCTCCGCTAATGTCATCCCTTTGTGCTCTGAAAATTTTCCTCAAATTATTGTTTTCAAATGCTCGAGACAGCTTTTCATTTTGCACAGTGAGAGACCAAGTCTCACATCCATACAGCATAACTGGTAGAATAATAGTTTTGTATATTCTAATCTTTAAATTCCCAGACAATATCCGTGATGAAAGTAATCTATTCAGTGAGAAGTAGCACGCATTTCCCGCCCATAATCTTTTCTTCAGTTCGGATTCAATCTCATTTCTCGAAGTGATGTCCACGCCTAGATACTTAAATGTGTTCACTTTTTCAAATTGCATGTCTCCAACTCTTAAGATTTCCTGATCTACTGCTGTTGGCATTCTAGTGGTAACCCGGTATTTAGTTTTGTCTTCACTTATCCTTAGACCTACATCTTCACTAGCCTTGATTAACGCATTCGCATTTGTTGTTACAGATTCTTTCCTATCGCTAATGATGTTTAGATCATCTGCGTACCCTAATATCTTAATATTTCCATTTAACTCCACACCCTCTGAATTATCTGCTGCCATTCGTACAATATATTCTAGGACTAAATTAGAAAGTAGCGGAGACAGGGCATCTCCCTGCTTAGGTCCGTTCTTTATTTTATATTTCATGATTCCCTCTTTTTATTTGATCTGCCAATTCAGCACGTACTTCATCATTCCCCCTTTTTATTTGCTCTCCCAATTCAGAGCTGATCCGTTGAATTTTATTTCCCATTTCTTTTAGGTATGCAAAGATGTGCAACACACCTGTGTTACCTAAATCTTCTCTCCTATTGCGGCTTTCACTTTCTCTACTCCTAGGTGATCTTCTCCCGTTTCCCCCTCCATTTCTTGGTATTCTAGAAAGTCATCACCGCGCGTCCCTGATATGCTGCCTCGTGACGATGCCACTGACGGCGATCTACCACAATTCTTAATTGTTCTGCGCTCACTTGGACTCTCTACATTATATTTCCGTGTCTTTACGATTGCCTCAGTGTGTAGCTGTACTTCATCTTCGCTATCAGATTGCCCGCCACGGGCTTGACTGTGTCTATCATCCTCAAAAATTTCCAATGTATCGGTATTCCCCTCACCAGTGCCTTGTCCTGCTAACATAGCTAACTCTTTCTCATCCCGTAGGCTCTCTTGACTACCCCGTGTATCTGCCATTTCTACACTGTTACAACTAGTGCTCCGGGGTGCTACTAAGCGGGCTTTCGGCCTAGTTGACATGGACTGATCCCTGATAACAATTCTCTCTTAAAATACACTCAGTTTACAATACCCCCATTTATTATGTAACGGCACGTAAGATAAATATCTACTACAAAGAAGCTATACTAATGGCAACGTCGTGAACGAGCAATCTCGTTACAATACAACAAAATACTCTGACACATGGGTTGTGTCGAACACGAGGTGTTTGACAGTGATCCGTCGATCACCTGGAATGAGAGTGTCCACACGTTACAACAGTTTAGGAGTCACAGCTGTGTGTGGACGGCCGACACGCTAGAAATCAGACATGTTTGCGTGATCTTGTTGCGATGGTGACAGACGCTTCACCACAACGACTAACCGTGTTCACCGCCGTGTCTCCGCAGACATTCTGCGAGAGCGCATAAATATCTGCGATGCTTTGGTTTTCTGACAAAAGAAACTCAATGAGAGCTCTCTCCTTGCAAGGCTACTCTGTTACCGACGTCATTTTGAAGATTACGTTCAGCGCCGCCACAAATCGGAGCTCCATAACAGTGTAGAAGCCGAAGCGGGGATATTCCACGATGTCCCACAACAAATCCCGCAATTTTTCAACAGAGTGTGGCCGAGAAAAAAAATGTGTGGGACTCGTAGTTTGAACTGTACACGATGCTCTCGCTGCTAACCACGTGTGAAACTCGACCAGAAATTAATGAAGATCCTTCACTGGTAAGCACCATCTTCATAGTCGCAGGGTGGCAAACTGCTGAGACCTCATACGTTCATTCTCATCTGTCGCCTCGGAGCTTCCACAACGTCGGTCCAAGTGCCTCTCGCGGCAGCGACCATCGACTATCCACTCTTACCCTCATGTGGTACGAGAAAAACATCACGTATTGCTCTGTAGAGTTCCTCGAAAAGATTTGTTGGAGGGCCCGAGTTAAATCGTTAACTGTCACACACACAACTTTAGTGTAAATAAGTGTCGCCAGCCTCGCTTTGCACCGGGGACAGGGTTAAAGTCGTCACTTCTTCTTATCGTGTATCAATCCAACTATATTCGGAACATTCTCAGATACGACCACTAGATTGGTAGATAACCATCGCAGACAGTCGCTACAACGTCTCCAGCCAGTCTGTAATACGAGGGTCACGCCAAAAGAAATGCACACTATTTTTTTTTTAATTCATCTTTTATTCTACATGTTTGAAAGTTTTACAGTGTTTAGATACATCCTTTAGGAACAATATTTTTATTTTTCCACATAATTTCCATCCCTCTCAACTGCCTTACGCCATCTTGGAACGAGCGCCTGTGTACCCGCACGGTAAAATTCTGGACCAACCTGTTGGAGCCACTGTTTGGCAGCGTCCACAAGGGAGTCATCATCTTCAAACCTTGTTCTACGAAGAGAGTCTTCAGTTTCCCAAAGAGATGATAGTCACATGGAGCCAGGTCAGGACTGTAAGGCGGGTGTTTCAGTGTCGTCCAATCGAGTTTTGTGATCACTTCCATGGCTTTTTGACTGACATGTGGCCGTGCATTGTCGTGCAACAGCAAAACATCCTGCTTTTGCCGATGTGGTCCAACACGACTCAGTCGAGCTTGAAGTTTTTTCAGTGTCGTCACATATGCATCAGAATTGATGGTGGTTCCACTTGGCGTGATGTCCACATGCAAGAGTCCTTCGGAATCGAGAAACACAGTAGGCATAACTTTTCCAGCAGAAGATGTGGTTTTGAATTTTTTTTCTTGGGTGAATTTGCATGATGCCACTCCATTAATTGCCTCTTTGTCTCTGGCGAAAAATGATGGAGCCATGTATCATCACCTGTCACAATTCTTCAAAGAAATTCATCTCCACCATTCTCGTACTGTTGCAAAAATTCGCTGCATACCGTTTTACTTGTTTCTTTGTGAGCCACTGTCAACATCCTGGGAACCTTCCTGGCACAAACCTTTTTCAACACCAACACTTTCAGTATTCTGCAAACACATACTTCTCCTATCCCAAAGTAGCGTGACAATTCGTTCACCGTGATGCTTCTGTCAGCAGTCACCAATTCGTTAACTCTCTGCACATTGTCTGGAGTGTGTGCAGTACGAGGCCTGCCGCTGCGAGGCCAATCCTCAATATTGCCGTGCCCGATCACGTAACCTGCTTGCCCACCGACTGACTGTACTGCGATCGCCAGCAGCATCTCCATACACCTTTTTCAACCTCTTGTGGATGTTTCCCACTGTCTCGTTTTCACAGCACAGGAATTCTATGACAGCACGTTGCTCCCTTACGAACGTCAAGTGTAGCAGCCATCTTGAAGACATGCTGTAACGGCGCCACTCACGGGAACAGGTTGAACTAAGTGTGAAAACAAGCGGAAAGGATGTATCTACACACTGTAAAACTTTCACACATGCAGAATGAAAACTGTATTTTTATAAAAATAGTGTGCATTTCTTTTGGAGTAACGCTTTTAAAAGCTCAGCTTCGCCCCTCAAGCCCCACGAGACTAGTCCTACGCATTCGACGACTGCCAGGTGACTCCCAATTTCGCGAGCTACAAAATCACTCCACGAAACTATTTTAACATGCTGATATCTCTGCCAATTAGCCTCCAGCGAGGTATGTCTGCTAACACCCATACTACTTGCTGTAAGCCGCTGCTTCCTATCAACACATTAAGCAGTTTCTCTTCTGGAATATATTAGGAAACACCAGCAAACATCCGGTGGACATCAGCCAACTTTTGAGAACATCACAGAGCGCAGAAGTAAACAGAGTGGCCTTCAGGCGGCGTGAGGTGTGTCCAGCTTCCCCCTCTATTTGGGTAGCCACTATCACTGAGGAGCTGGTCACTCCATGCAAAACGTATTGCACGGCACACGAAATGGTTCAAATGGCCCTTACCACTATGGGACTTAACATCAGAGGTAATCAGTCCCCTAGACTAATAACTACTTAAACCTAACTAACCTAAGGACATCACACACATCCATGCCCGAGGCAGGATTCCAACCTGCGACCGTAGCAGTCACGCGGTTCCGGACTGAAGCGCCTAGAACCGCTCGGCCACAGCGGCCGGCGCACGGTACACGAACAATGAAATTTCATGTCTCTTGATTTGCCTTTAAAAAGATGTTTCACTAGATGAAGCAAAGCTACATCCATTTCTGTAGTTCTCAATAAAACAATTTTCACATAAAAAATTAAAAACAACTATTACGGGATTCACGCGTCTTCTCCACTATTCAGTCTTTCTCATTCGATTTTGAGGAAACTATTCGGTAAAAAAATACCATTTTTCGTCATTTTATAGCCGCACATTGCAGTTTGATAACGAACTTGTTTTCTTTTCGTTATGGTCCTTAGTTACTGTGATACTTCGAAGTAAAGTATAGCATCACAAATATTTTGAAACGTTTCCAGTAAAAAACGTAATCGCTGACCAATTTACGCTCGGTGACATTCAGGATACAGGTTGCTGCGTGCGAAATGTAGGTAACATATTGAAATTATTTTTAATGGTGGAAGGAGTTTCACGTCCTTTACCATTCTCGAGAAAATACGTGAGATGTATCGGAGATTCTCCGCGATGATGTTGGCAACTACACGCCACATGAGTGGCTACTGCCACCTGTTATGGCCTGCTATGTGTAGTGCGAAGCTGTTTCATATTTCCCTTCTTGGTATGCTACTGCTACAAGCTGAGGCTGGAACTGAAAGAGAATCTTAATGACATGAAAAGACACTGGGAGTCATCAGCTCATGACGCTGACTGTATGTTTTCTAAGTCTATGCTGCCTGATTTCAGGAAAAAACTTTACCTATATTATTTAATTTATTCGTTCGTTTATTATAACCTGTTCACTCTACAACTGTCATTTTAGCCGAGCGCACTGCCAACTGTTGCCATGTTCTGCTATTGGTTGTGTCGAATGGCACGCAAGTGGTATGACTGGGCTCAATTAAAACGTTAAAATGAAACTTGTATTCCTGTCTAATAACTGAAGCGAATTGTTCGGAATATAGATGAATTTTTTTTTTCAGTCTAATAACCGGAACTGAGGTTCAGATCAAAGCCGTACGTTTTTGCGCATCTTTATCGTTTTCTCTCATTGTTCGCAGAAAGTGTGAAGCCATGCTATAATGTCCTTCCTCTCCACCAAAGATGTCCTATTCTTGCGTTTTTCAAAACAAAGCAAAATTTTCCATTTCTCTTTTGGGCAGAACTGAACTACAATACTTATCAACACTTTACCATATGAGCATGCTCTATAATAATATATACGTATTTGCGCGATGACTATTTCAGCAGACGCTAAGAATGCGCAGAAGTAGTAACATACTATGGCTATAAGGTGACTGTCCAATCCCGAGGCACGTGTGCCAAACGTGTTTTGTCGACTACTGTCGGAAGCCTTTAGTCTCGTCTGTACGTAAACAAAGTTTAGTTCGGCGTTCTGCCGTCGGCAATAACTGGAAAACTAACAAATCTAATGCAAAACCGATAGCAACTCGAGATGGGGCAGTGAGTAAACACAGGGAAAACAGCACTGCTACACGTGCTGCGCTAGTCGGTTGGATACCAAAGGGTTAGGGGGTGGAGGTTGAGGGACCGGGCACACGTCCTCCAACCCTTCGCGACGGGAAAGGGCCCACTACATAATTGTATGCTCTGTGGAGAACAGCAGGGTCGGTTCACATCGCCGCACGTTTAGCCGGATTAAGGGAAGAACGGCCCATTATGTCCAGACTGGAGAACAGTCTCCGTCCCACAGAAACTGGTAAACTGCCACTGGTTTTCACAATAGCGACTAGCAATAGTCTACTCCGTGGCCCCGAATGGTACGTGAAGCTACATTTTCCTAGGTGCGGCCGCTCGGGGTAGGCGCGCGGTCTGGGCCTCTTGTCACGGTCCGCGTGGAGGTTCGAGCCGTCCCTCGGGAATGGGTGTGTGTGTGTGTGTGTGTTGTCCATAGCATAAGTTGTTTAAGTTAGATTAACTAGTGTGTAACCTTATGGACCGATGACCTAAGCAGTTTGGTCCAATAACATCTTACCACAAATTTACTTCCCAAGATGCAGAGATTTATCGCAGCGTGCTGCGGAATACGCTCGCGTCTTTCGCTGTCTGATGTGGGCTGCAAGACATTGCGTTATCCTAGGTGCGGGGCTATGCGCGCCAGAACATAAAAAAATAAACTAAGTTTTTTCAATAATTTGACAACTCTCTGTGATAGAGTGAGATCTTTTTTCAATTCAATGAAGATTCTGTGGTGCTCAAATAGAGAAATACTTGAGCTTTTTTAAAAGTCGGTCTTTCGTGCTGCTCAATACTTAGCACGCCACATCTCCTAAACTATGTGTCCCACAACAACATAATTTTATGAATTGCATCCATAGTGGATGGTGTTGAACTCCGTGACTGTTCCTTTATAGGCTGTAGAAAAATTTTCTGCTACCAGTCGTAATAAAAGGTTATTTATTTATCACACGACCTGTTTCGGGCTAGCACCCATCCTCAGGTGTTTATACATTCATGTACATGTTTATATTGCTGGAGAACAATAAAGATGAACCATCATGATTATAGTTATGCTGTGGTGACAGTTTTGCCACTTAGTTACACACTTATTATCATTTTCACGTCCATATTTCAGTTTTATAATATATAGCTGCATATTTCACTTTAACGATGTGCACTCGTGAAATACACTGTGTTTACATACATACACAGCCCGCATGTTCGTATGAAAATATGGACGTGAAAATGACAACAAATGTGTAACTAAGTGGCAAAACTGTCACCACAGCATAACTATAATCATGATGGTTCATCTTTATTGATCTCCAGCAGTATAAACATGTACATGAATGTATAAACACCTGAGGAGGGGCGCAAGCCCGAAACCGGTCGTGTGACAAATAAATAACCTTTTATTGTGACTGGTAGCGGAAAATTTTTCTTCAACATAATTTTATAGTTGTCTTCAGTAGCACACGTCAATAACGCGTGCAAATTTTCTGGCCCAAAGAGTCAGTATTACCGAAGTAATAAATTAAAATGTCACGTATTATGCAGAATTTTTAGCAAACCAACATCCGAAATTTTGTATGCGACAAATCTTTTGCCTTTATGCTTTTTATGTAGAGTCAAAGCGAGAAAAAGTTTCGAAAAAGATTGAATTTATTTTTGCAGTTTGTAGAAAGTCGGTGGATGCTACTGTTTTCGCCAGCAGAAAACGGTATTGTTTGGTTCGTTGGTAAGAAGCGAATTACAGTGCTCTGCGAGGAACATTTTGCTATCGTAGGCACAGTGCAACCCGGCGCGACAGTAATTGCGGAGCCAGTAAAGGCGAAACAGGCCGAAGTACATGGAAGTTAAGGAAGAGGAGGAAGACTATATTATTGGGAGGAGTACTCCAGAAGGGCAATGCAGTCACACAAATGTTCTTACATCGTGAATAAGAACGAATGTATAACATTTTAGTAGCAAAACAGTTCATCGATGATGCGGAGGAATTCCAGTTCCCACAGCCTTACAACGCAGACGTACCAGAAATTAATGAACTGCTCAAGGACAACGTGATACCCTTGGTAGGTGCCAGCGGTTACACCAAAGCTGAGGGATTCACTGTGAGGAGCGATTCACTGATTTGAAACTTCCTGGCAGGTTAAAACTGTGTGCCGGACCGAGACTCGAACTCGGGACCTTTGCCTTTCGCGGGCAAGGGCACTTGGATTCTGGATTCACTAATTACTTCAACGGGCCGAATTTTAATCGTCGTTCTCAGTACTAATCACAATTACAACAACATCCAACTCATTACAATTGTGGTTAAAAGCTAAGCATAAAAATATTTATATACGTATGACACTGGACACAGTCAAAGGCCTTTCTTCTTCTTTATTTTTCTTCTGATTTCTTCCCAAATTAACTTCTTTTGTGTTTCGTTTTTCAGCTATGCGTCAGTCATGTTCCAAAAATATTCTGTTCGATTACCAGTTCGATAAACTGCTCATCCCCTGACGCCGAGGAGCGGTCAGCAGGCCCTTCTGGTGAATGGTTCAATAGTTAAAATGTTTCAAATGGCTCTGAGCACTATGGGACTTAACTGCTACGGTCATCAGTCCCCTAGAACTTAGAACTACTTAAACCTAACTAACCTAAGGACAGCACACAACACCCAGCCATCGGGAGTCAGAGAAAATCCCTGACCCCGCCGGGAATCGAACCCGGGAACCCGGGCGTGGGAAGCGAGAACGCTACCGCACGACCACGAGATGAGGGCTGTTCAATAGTTATATCGGAAGAATTAGTTACTATCTTGCTGCCCGTGCGAACGAAACAGATAACTGCAGCTGTCGCTTAGTAGTCATTATTGCTCAGTTCGACTTCTGCCACTTCTCAAGCCAAGGAAATCGCGGCGACATGAGGGAGAGGCTCCTCCTGAAACAAGGAAGTGTTCCGTGCAGGTAGAGCCCGCAGTGGCGCTGAGCAGTCAACACTACAGGAAAACGGTCTGGTGTGTTTGCGTTGTCCAAGTGCGGAGTGTGGTGTACAAGCGTTTCACACAGCACGTTGGGGAACTGGCATTTACAGATTTCGATGACCCCTGGCTTGGGGAGAGGAGGCAGCCGGAGCAGCGATGAGACTTAATTCTGTGTGGGAGGCGGGGGGGATTGGTGCACTTCACCAAAGAGAGGAAGCGAGAACCGAAGAAACCATTCGGTAAGGAACGGCTATGTTTTCGTCTATATTACCCGCAGTTTTACACATGAAAATACTGCCGGCCGAAGTGGCCGCGCGGTTCTGGCGCTGCAGTCTGGAACCGCGAGACCGCTACGGTCGCAGGTTCGAATCCTGCCTCGGGCATGGATGTGTGTGTTGTCCTTAGGTTAGTTAGGTTTAACTAGTTCTAAGTTCTAGGGGACTAATGACCTCAGCAGTTGAGTCCCATAGTGCTCAGAGCCATTTGAACCATTTTTTGAAAATACTAAAATTTATTCTAGTGGGACAACACACACTATCTGATCACCATCTGACACCAAACAGTAGACATCACTATGTATACCAATCCACGGCTCGGCTTTATGACCCCGTGACCCCTGCTGGGGGCACTTTCAATGACGTTCTGAATATCTGTGAAGGAACGGCGGGTCATTCTTAAAAAAAAAAAAAAAAAAAAAAATGGTCAAATGGCTCTAAGCACTATGGGACTTAACAGCGGAAGTCTTCAGTCCCCTAGAACTTAGAACTACTTAAACCTAACTAAATGGTTCAAATGGCTCTGAGCACTATGGAACTCAACATCTGCGGTCATAAGTCCCCTAGAACTTAGAACTACTTAAACCTAACTAACCTAAGGACATCACACACATCCATGCCCGAGGCAGGATTCGAACCTGCGACCGTAGCAGTCGCGCGGTTCCGGACTGAGCGCCTGAACCGCTAGACCACCGCGGCCGGCTAACTAACCTAAGGACATCACACACATCCATGCCCGAGGCAGGATTCTAACCTGCGACCGTAGCGGTCGTGCGGTTCCGGACTGAAGCGCCTAGAACCGCTGGGGGGTCATTCTTCCTCAAGAGCCCAAACCAGAAGACGTACCAATATTGGACTCTGGGATCTGAATCGAAGTGGACATTCTAGAGATCTATACATCCCGAAGGTGATCAGGTCGGGCGTCATCCTATTACAGTCACCATCTCCGCACTCTTCCTCTAATGTACTCAGCACACAATCCTGTAAAATGTATTCGTAACGTTTCGCATTTAGCATTTTCTTAACCACAACAAGGGAACTACACCCTCGCCACGGAAAACATCCCCATACTGTAACACTACCTCCTTCAAATGGTTCAAATGGCTCTGAGCACTATGGTACTTAACAGCGGAGGTCAAAAAGGTGTCACGAACGTCTATTTACATAAGGTGTTCTAAGTGATGAGCAATGGTATCAATGCAGGGCTGCAATCTTCTTGTCATGGATTGAGTGGTATTCCTTATCACTTCGTCACTTATCGAAGCACATGCTCTGACGATTCTCTCATACATCGTGCAAATAGTAAATATTCACCGAATACGGATTATCCATCTAACGTGCCATTGACATGCAAACACCAATCGGCGGTTTCGCAGTACAACACTGATAGGAACGGTAAGATTAGCATCGCTGAATCAAGCGAATGTGAATGATGTATTCCTTCGAAGAACAAGTCGATATGCTTCTCATTACGGACCGAGCGAGGTGGCGCAGTGGTTAGACACTGGGCTCGCATTCGGGAGGACGACGGTTCAATCCCGCGTCCGGCCATCCTGATTTAGGTCTTTCATGATTTCCCTAAATCACTCCAGGCAAATGCTGGGATGGCTCCTCAGAAAGGGCACGGCCGACTTCCTTCCCCATCCTTCCCTAATCCGATGAGACCGATGACCTCGCTGTTTGGTCTCCTTCATCAAACAACCCAACCCCCCATTTACGGAGAATGCCAACGAAATTCAGTGAGAATTAGAGAGTATTACGCTGAAAGATGTCCTCAACGTACTCACCCTACACATCGTACATTTAAATATGTCTATGATAAATTGAGAATAATTGGTTCTTTATCGCATCGGAAACATATCAGGCAAAGGAAAGTTACTAACGAGGAAACGAAAATTGCTTCTCTTGCCACTGTGGCTCGAGATCCTTGTATTAGTTCGCGTCAAATCGCAAGGGAATCTGGCATGCGCCAGAGTAGTGTTATTCGTGTTCTGCATCGCCATAAATATCGTCCTTACCATATCAGTCTCCATCAAGAATTAACTGATACGGATTGTATGTGTCGCGCTGAATTTTGCCGATGGGCTCAACTTCACATTCGGAGGGACGACACACTTATTAATTTTATTTTATTTACTGATTAGGCTACATTTACGAACCATAGAAATGTTAATTTGCAAATCACGCATTATTGGGCAACTGAAAATCCATGTTGGCTACGGCAAGTTCCACACCAAAAAGCGTGGTCGATGAATGTATGGTGTGGGATTCTGGAGAACAGAATTATAGACCCCTATTTCATCGAAGGAAATCTTAATGGTAGGAAATGCACCACAGTCCAGCAAGAAACATTAGGTCTGTTATTGGAAGAAATACGTTTAGGAACACGGAACAGTATGTGGTATCAACACAAAGGGTGTCCGCGCATTTTTCGCTGATGGCTAGAAATAAGTTGCACGGACAATTCCCAAATCGTTGGATTGAACGCGTAGGAGATGTGTCGTGGCCGGTTCATTCGCCAGACTTGACACTTCTGGATTTTTTTCTTGTGGGGATTCGTAAAAGGCATTGGTTATAAAGATGTTCCAACTGCACCTGAAGATATGCGAGAGAGAATTGTCATAGCATGTGCTTCGATAAGTGCGGATGTGATATGGAATACCACTCAATCCATGATAAGAAGATTGCAGCACTGCATTGATACTAGTGGTCATCACTTCGAACGCCTTCTGTAAATTGACGTTCATGACACCTTTTTAACCTTCGTTGACCTTCAAAGACCTTACTGTTACACATCATTGGATTCGTCTCGATAGCCGCTATCAGAAAATAAATGCCAAACTTCAGCATTCCAATTAAAAAAAACAAAGTTGACCTTCATGTCCCTGACGCGCCCCACCCAGCAACAAAAAACCACCGTCATATTATGGCCCCGTTGTCCCATGCAACTTTTGTCCCATAAACTTTTCGGCTCCTGTCATACTTTCGGAATTATTCTAGTTGGCAATAGCTAGTGACTCACCCTGTATATCACATATTTCTGTAGTAATATTTACTTGTGCATTTGTGCAAGATGGCACCGTTTCAAGTTTCGATTGGTATTTGACGTAATATTATTGTGACAAAGATTTTTCAGAGCGTAAAGAAATTAGTGTGTGGTGGCTCTCCGTCCAGTATGTACAGAAGTAATTGGTGGTAATTTGTAAAATAAATCTGTATGAGTTGTCAAAATGATTAGCTTCTCAGGGATCTATGGTGTTATAAATACAAGACGTTCGCATCCCTCTACGTCATTCTGTTGGGCGAGTTTGTGGAGTGGCTGGTGGGTGTCTGTGGGTCTGTGCCAGCTCTTAGCAGGTTTTGAACTTAGTTTCAACTCAGCAGCACAGTTTCAGTTCTTGGAAGTTTCTTGGGTGATAGAATTTTGAGCAACACGCGGGGTTTTGGACATTTTTCGCGCTGCTTTCAAGCGTAAATTTTCGCTGCCGAAAATGATGGATTCGTGATCAACCTTTTCGAACAATAAAGCAGAATCACTAATCAAATTTAACATTACAGCATAGCTGGGACTTTGTTATTGGTTCTGCTTTCACTGTAGATTACTTAATTGAGGAATCTGCAAAAATTAACCGCTATTTACGCTAACTTAACTGCACTTAGGTATTATTTTATTTTTTGACTCTTAGTGTGGAAACTCACATGCTTTTATTAATAACTACCATTTTCCCCGTCACTTCACCCACTATGCGTTCGACAGATATACTGAGCACACCTCCTGCTCCCCCTCTCTGTGTCCACCTCTTCCTCCCTGAGTCTGTCCATTTAATTCTCTCACCTCTATCTCTCGATCTCCTACTCCCCATCTCTTCACCTCCTCCTCCCATTCTCTTTGTCCATTTCCTCCATCCCCTCTGACCATATCTTCCTCCCCCCTCCTTCTGACCATCTCCTCCTCCCCCCTCTCTTTCCATCTCTCCCTGCCCCTCTTCCTTTTTCGCCTACTCACTACCCCTGTACGTTTTCCCCTGCTGTATGCACCTTCCTCTCCTTTCCCCTCTGTGTCCATTTCCTCATTCCACTTGTTCTATCCATCCCTTCCTCATCTCAACCTGTCTGCTTCGTTTGGGCAGGCTTTTTCAATGGCTGCGAGCAGTCGTGGTCAAAATGTCGTCCAAGCTGTTGAAAAGTGATCCATAACTCGTTTTCACTTCAGTGCCTCCTTTTCTCTTTCGGTGCCTGGCTATGAACAGAGAGATGGACTGCCAACTGATCCTTCGTCTTTCAGACTTCTTTGACCACAATGGAAGCGTCTGCTCCGCCTAACCGCTGTGTCATTTTATGATGAGTCAGTGTCATCCTCTTCCACCAACCAAGCATGGATTGTAGCGACTTTGTCCCGTTTCAAATGCTGAGAGTGAATTACTGCGTGATACTCACTCATCAGTGGGCTCCTCTATCTGTGTGTTACAGTACTGTGGCGTTGTGGATTCAACGTGTACCAAGAAGGAAGACATTTACCTGCAAAAGAAAAAATGAATTAATTACATAATTTTATTCTTTCGAGACGGAAATTAAAATTTTATCAGTACTACCTGTATAACCATTAAAGATTGAAACATCCCCTTAGAAAAATCTATAAATGAGAGTGCTGGAAAACCTCTACGTTATTTGATTTTCAAACAGCTGAGCAAAACTGAACGTACTCAGACATTTCTCTCTTTACTTATTCTGATCAAAACTGAACTGAAGCACATTTTTTTTTAATTTAGCGCAACGCAATCTGACTTTCAATAATCCCTACAAAAGAATGGCCCTGACTAACAATAACCTATACCTTTCATGAATCACTTACCTCACAAAAATCTTCGTTACTCGAACTACTGCAATACAGCGAGCGCCAATACCGCCAGCTAAATAAAAGATTCTAACTACTGAAGGCACTAACTACTGATAGGCATAGTTAGGAAATGAAAGATTGTGATGGAGAACAAACATAGTATTTACCTTAATAGTGTTCAAAAGTCATGATATATATATCGGTTCATGACATCCAGTCTTACAAAATTCTTTTTTCTGAGACACACGTCCAGATCGTCCGCTCTCAAAACTCTGCCATCTCTCTCCCCACATCCACCACTGCTGGCGGCTCACCTCCAACTGCACAACGCTACGAGCTGTTCACATCCAACTGCCAAACAGTACAATAGTGAATATTCCAACAATGCCAACCACCCATAGACTGCACACAGCACAGTCAGTGATTTTCATACAGAGCGTTACGTGGCGTTTCCAACATAAAAACCTAAACAGCCTACTTACAAGATTACTTACGTTAGGAAATTCACCGTTTTGTCATATGTAACGCAGTCAAAAGCGCAACTCAATATTTCTACTCGTTGTTGACACACACTCTAAGAGGAAACAAAAGGCGCACCAAGAAGCAATTATCCCAGGACGTACTCCTGCGAGATATCGTGCCAAATACTGTCCAAGTGGCGCGTTAGATCGGCACAGTCCCGAGGTGGTTGGAGGGCTCTGCCCATAATACTTCAAATTTTCTCAGTTGGGCAGATGTCCAGTGACCTTACTGGCTAAGGTGGGATTTAGCAGTCACGAAGACAAGCAATACAAACTCAGCCGTGTGCGGGCGGGCATTATCTTGTTGAAATGTAAGTCCAGCGTGGCTTAACATGAAGGGCAACAAAAAGTGGCGAAGAATATTGTCGACTTACCTCTGCGCTCTAAGGGTGCCGTGGATGAGAACCAAAGGGGTCCTGCTACAAAAACGAATGGCGCTCCAAAATTTCACTCCGGCTTCTCTTCGTCTTGCCAGCAAGGTCGTCGGATTTTTGACCAACTGTGAACGTTTGGAGCATTCTGGGCAGGATCCTCCAACCATCTTGGGATTTTGACGGTCTAAGTGCCAGCTGGACAGCATTTGGCAATATATCCCTCAAATGAACATCCAAAAACTCTGCCAACCAATGACAAGCCGACTAACTGTTTGCTTAAGGACCAGAGGTCGACTAACACACTATTGACTTGCTCAATGTGTGAAGCTCTTTCTCTTGACTCAATCATCCAGTTTCTCTGTAACTGTAATCATTTGTTTGTCAGTACATATACATCATATCTACCTATTTCCCTCCCATCCCGATAATTCGTTCATGATGCGTCGGCTTATTTTTCTTTTTTTTTTTCTTTTAAAGAATGTATTTTTATCAGCTGCCTCACCATGTTTATCCAAACAACGAGTGCAGGACGGAATGCTTTGTTCTGTGCTACACTGTGCTTCATTTATTTCCCCGTGTCTTTCATTTCTGTCCGAGGTGTTTCCTGTCAATGGAGTCCACTACGGATGAACTGAACTGTTGCTTACACAGTGCTGGTTTGCTTGAATCCAATTACTAGAGCGTTGTGTCTCAAATGTATATGTACCTGTGGAACAGTACCACATGTCTATAAATACTGGATCGAGTTGTTCCTACCTTCGGATATTAATGAGGACGCACATCTTCATTGTGGTTTGAATAAAAATATTTGATGTTTGATCACTGAAGAAAGACGAAATCTCCAAAAATATATTAAACAGGACTTCCGAAATGCGAAACGTTATAGAACAAGTGAATGCCTTTATCTAGCATTTTTGTATACTTCAGTAGCTGTCTGACACTCTACTGATGTGAAAATTAAGTTGTGAAGAACAAATTTTTTTACTCAGTTCATAACAAAGGCCATCAGCTTGTATAGCACTCCAAAACTGAAACAAAGGTAACAGTGAGTATATGCCATAAAAATGTCGTTATTTCAGCTTTCCGGATATGATACTACTGAAGTTCTAAGCAACATACATTCCGCCGCTGCACAGTGACACCATATTCAATTGTCTCCTATCATATTGGTTTTAAGCTGTAGCTTCTCGTCAGGCAGTTGATAAAAATTGGGTTCCTGCTTTAGACGGAAACACCCTCAAGTACACAACAACTTTTTTGATGTGGAGCACCACAATCGTTTATTTGTTGAAAGACATTTTAAAGGTTCCACCTTGGTTGTTGTTTACACGTATTTGCTTTTCTTAATTACGCAAAGTGAGCCAGTTTCATTTATAGGCCATTTTCACGTACTATAAGTGTTAAATAACCGGAATATATCTGCTTATTTAATAACTAGATATACACCCAGGTGACAAAAGTCTCGTAACATCGTGTCGGACCTCCATCCGCCCGGTGTAGTGCAGCAAACTCGACGGCCCATGAACTCAAAAACTCTTTGGAAGACCCCTGCAGAAGTACTGAGACATGGTGCCTGTTGTGACTTGGTCAGACAGCCAAGCCACTATGAGAGGAAGCCGAAAGGCACGCGTTTAAGCTCACGCAGGTTGGCGTGAGGTCTGGAACAGTTAAAGGAGTTGAGACTAGTAAAATAAGTACGTAGCTTCTGGAATACTTAACTTTAATCCATAATTGGTGAACATCGGTCTGACGGTACATGCATCACAAGATTAATAGCAAATGATAATGGCGCCTTGCTAGGTCGTAACAAATGACGTAGCTGAAGGCTATGCTAACTATCGTCTCGGCAAATGAGAGCGTAATTTGTCAGTGAACCATCGCTAGCAAAGTCGGCTGTACAACTGGGGCGAGTCTCTCTAGACCTGCCGTGTGGCGGCGCTCGGTCTGCAATCACTGTTAGTGGCGACACCTGGGTCCGACGTATACTAGCGGACCGCGGCCGATTTAAAGGCTACCACCTAGCAAGTGTGGTGTCTGGCGGTGACACCACACTGCCTCTAAAACTGCCCAAAACTGGATTTGGTGCACGAACTGACCTCTGGATTATATCCCATAAATGTTCGATGAGATTTATGTCACCCACCGAGGCCAGAGCATTCACTCGAATGTTCTTCAAACCACTGTCGAACAATTGTTTCTCGGTGACATGACGGATTCTCATCCATAAAACTTCCATCGTTGTTTGGGACACGTAGTCCATGAATGGCCTCAAATGGTCTCCAACTAACCGAATAAAACCATTTCCAGTCAATGATCGGTTCAGTTTAGCCAGAGATCTCAGTCCATTCCATGAAAACGCAGCCCACACCATTATGGAGCCACCACCAGCGTCCAAAAAGACTTGCGTCCATGGCTTCGTGGGGTCTGCGCCATACCCGAACCCTACCATCAGCTTTTACTAACTGAAATCGGGACTCATCTGAGCAGACCATGGTTTTCCAGTGTCTGGAGTTCAACCGGTGTGGTCACGAGCCCAGGAGAAGCGCTGGAGGCGACGTCCTGCTATTAGCAGAAGCAATCACGTCTGTCGTCTGCTGCCATAGCCGATTAACGCAGAATTTCGCCGCACTGTCGTAACGGATACGTTCGTAGTACATCCCACATTGATTTATGCGGTTATTTCATGGGTGTTGCTTGCCTGTTAGCACTGAAACTCTACACAAAAGTCGCTGCTCTCGATCGTTAAGTGATGGCCATCGACCACTGCATTGTCCGTGGAAAGAGGTAATGCTTGAAATTTCGTATTCTTGGCGCACTCTAAATATGGTGGATCTCATAACACTGAGTTCTCTAACGATTTATTGCGACTCGTTGACACTTACGGCACTTCAGAATGATTTGTAACGCAGAAACTGGCTAATTGTACATGATTAAATAAAATAAATAGGTGTAATCAACAGCAGAGCTGAAATCTTTGCCCTCTCAACCCCCAGATACAGTTAGGAAATAATTTTGTTCTGCATACAACTTGCTTTTCCAAATTTTCCTTATCAATATGAATGTTATTTTTCAATATCTATACCGCATTATTTTTGGGCGAGTTGGACGTAGTAGAGAAGAGCTGAAGACACTTGTGATTATAAATAATACTCAAGCGGTAGTACTCATTACTTACGATGCAGACGTCAAAGTAATGGGGCGTAAACTTTACTCAATGGTAACCATAAAAGTGATGACCCTGGCTAGAAACTACGAGGGTTGGAACTTTAATAGTGGTAACTATTTATTTACAGTTGGTACAAAATAGATTCATGTTTCAAAGTTTCAGTGACCTTCAGAGTAGTCACTAGCATTGCGTATAACCCGTTGCCAGCGATGTGGAAGTATTAGGATACTCTTAGCAGTGCCAGTTGTGTTGACAGTTCGAGTGGCGCTATCTATTGCCCGACGAACTAATAGCAGTTCTGAAGCGAATGCCGTGAAATGTTTCCTTCAGTTTAGAAATCGAGTTGAACTCACGAGGGCTTAAGTCAGGGGAGTGCAGTAGGTGGTGTAGCAGTTAGCAGCCCCATCAGTCAAACAAATCAGTAACAGCTTCCACTGTACACGCTTCCGCAGTGTCCTGCAAAATGATGGTCAGGTTCTGCAGAAAGTGTCATCACTTCTGTCTCTATGCTGTTCATTTTTGGAACACAGCCTACGACCAGCTTAGAGACGGAAGTGATGACACTTTCTGCAGGACCTGACCATCATTTTGTAGGACAATGCTCAAGCACGTACAATGCAAGCTGTTACTGACTTGTTTGACTGATGGAGCTGCTAAGTGCTATACCACTTACTGCACTCCACTAACTTAAGTCCTCGTAAGTTCAACTCGATTTCTAAACTGAAGGAAACACTTCACGGCATTCGCTTCAGAACTGCTACAAATTCGTCGGGCAATAGGCCGCACCGCTCGAACCACCAACACAACTGGCACTGCTAAAAGTATTCTACAACTTCCACATCGCTGGCAACGGGTTATACACAATGCTGGTGACTACTTTGAAGGTCAGTAAAACTTTGAAATACGTATCTATTTTGTACTAGCTGTAAATAAATAGTTACCACTATTACAGTTCAAACCCTCGTAAGTTGATTTGATTTGAAAAAAAAAAAAATTCGGGGCTTCTGTTCAAGGATAACAGTTCCCGATGAAATAAATATTGAGTAACCTTTTCGAAATTACATGAAATACAGCCGCATTTCAGTTAGCTGTCGACATCTGGGAAAACACATGCTGGCAATTTCATTTCACGGCAGATCGCAAATTTGGAAGGGATTACGCAACCGCAAGACGCCTCCTAACTCGATATAATTACATAACGACTGTCGTGGACTGGCAGTAGGCAGCCTCCCAATTACTGCAGCGTGGCGTAAGAGAGAATTACCTCGCGAGAGCTTGCAGAACACCACACTCAGCCAGTGTCACGGAGTCGCTACACGCAGTCTTGTCCAGCAGGTCTTCATACTGATGCGGGCGATGATTTGAGTGCCAGTGTGTGTGTGTGTGTGTGTGTGTGTCTGTGTGTGTGTGTGTTTCTACATTTACTTACATGCTCTTGTTTACCGGCAAATGGAGCTACGGAAAAACTACTCTACGTAATTCCGTACCAGCCCTCATTTCTCGTATACCATCTTCGCAGTCCTTACAGGAGATGTACATTGGTGGTAGCAGAATCATTCTGCAGTCTGTCGTAATTGCCGCTTCTCTAAACTTTTTCAATAGGGTTTCGCATAGAGAATATCTTCTCCCGCCCAGGGACTCACGGTGAGTTTCCGTAAACTTCATGTACTGATCAAATCCACTAGCAACAAATCTAGCAACACATCTCTTACTAATTCGATGCCTTCCTTTTTAATTCGACTTCTTGAAGATACCAAGCATTCATGTAGTGCCCAATAATTGACCGTTTTATTCGCGGTCTGCTTTATGGATGAACTACACTTCCCCAGAATTCTCTCAATAAACCGAAGGCCACACTATTCGCCATTCCTGTAGTCGACCTTATGCCTATGGAGCGCACCACTAAACCTGAAGACAGCTATCGAGAAGGTCAATACCAACCTATGTGCACTATCAAAATGGGCGCTGGACATATGGTTAAAGCTGAGCCTATCCAAAACCCGACCGGTGCTGGTTGGTCGTTCTATGCTCATTAGCCCGAAATATCGGGAATCCCTACCATCTTTCGTCCCAAATGGGACAGATATCAACTTCTCTCCTTCAGTAAAAAGTCTAGGAGTAATAATGGAGGGAAATCTAAATTAGACTGCCCAAGTATCTGCAATGTGCAAGAAAGCATCAGCAACTCTCCGTGCTCTACCCCCCCAGGGGCTCAGCATTCATTTGCTGAGTACGGGCTTGGCGACCCCGCGGTCCTGAGCTGGGGACTGGTCAGCGCCGCCAGTCTCCTGTCACCGTAACTCCCGGACATGCTTCAGCGACCACCGCATGGCGCGGCGGTGGAATGTTGTGTGCTGCGGGGAATGGTAATCTTGACTTGACCGCCTGGATTGCGAGGAAGGTAAACCTCTATAAAAACCCCTCAATCTTACGGTGTGCTGCGCGCCTATAAGATGCATGGCTGTTGGTGTGGAACAGTCGCAAGCGGGCAACCTCTGGGGCACCTGCCGCGCCCCAGTTGTATAAGGCTTACCTAGGCACGCGGGGCTCTGTCTAGGTGGGACCGAGATGGAACCCTCGAACTTTTATTCTTCTCCTGCCAGCGGAAAGGGTGGACCGCTGGTGGGTTCTAACACCCAATCCAACAAGAGGGCTCGTGTAGCCAGTCCTCCTGATTCAGGTAGTAGTAACAGAACGCATGCTGCTTCGCAGAATGTGTTTTTCATAATTAAAAGAAAAGATGGGAGTTTTGAAAAAGTTTCGCCATTTTATATACAGAAGGGCCTAGAAGGTATTGCTGGCACATTAAAATCTGTAAAGCGCTTGCGAAATGGCACCTTGTTGGTTGAAACATCTAGCTTCCAGCAAGTCCAGAACCTTCAGAAGGCACAATTTATTGGGGAGTTTGCGATAGAGACTGAATTTCACAACACCTTGATCTACAGCAAGGGTGTTGTGACTTGCAGAGATCTCGTTGACATTCCCCAAGACGAACTGAAGGCTGAATGGTCCTGGGAAGGAATTGTCGACGTGCAACACATTATGAAACAGGTGGATGGTGCTCTCATAAAGACTGACTCATTTATCCTTACATTTAACACCACCAAATTGCCAGAGCATGTGAAGGCAGGTCTCCTACGTCTCAGTGTACGGCCTTATTACCCCAACCCCATGCGGTGTTTTAAATGCCAACACTTTGGACACACTACTCTCGGCTGTAGAAGGGAAGCCACTTGCGGGAATTGTGGTAAAGCCGCCCATGAGGGAGTTGGTTGCTCCTCTCCTCCCAAGTGTGTCAACTGCTCTGGGGATCACCCTGTGTGGAGTAGGGAATGCAGAGTTTTCCTTGAGGAACGGAAGATCCAGGAACTAAAAACTACAAAACGCATCCCATATGGTGAGGCGAAGAAAATCTACAAGTCCATGCAGCCGCCCACGTTCGCTGCTTCCTTTTCTTCCGTTCTCAAACAACCAGTCTTGAAAACCGATGCCGCTACACAAACGGAGGTTGTTACTGTCTGCACTAGCACCTGCGCTTGTCAATGTACGTGTGCTGCTGCCGTTCCTGTGAAGCCTGCTGCTCCCCCCCGGCCTTCTGACCAGGCCGTGGTAGCTGACATCATGGAACTTCCTGCCCCTTCCCGGGTCCAGTCTTGTGCACTCCCCAGCACTGCTACACCCCCTACTGCTTCTGAGGTTTTGGCTCCAATGCCACCTCAGGCCAGAACATCGAAGCCAAAGACAAAGGTGAAGACTCGCCCACTAAAGGAGACTGCAGTTATACAGTCTCCTGATGTGGATGTCACTCTCTCTGACGTCTCTCTCGACTCCTCTTCTGAGGCGATGGAGGTTGATGTCAGACTGGGGCAATCATCTCGCCCCAAAACTGAGCCTCCACCTGTTGTGGGCTCTCCTCCCTGACAGAAAGTGAGAATGAAGGTACTCCCACCCTGATGGATAGTTCCCATTATACAGTGGAACATGAATGGATTCCAGGCACATGTGGAGGCACTGAACCTCCTAGCACGGCAACACCCCCTGTGCTTGTGTTTACAGGAAACGCATTTAAAACCATCTGATGCTCCTGTACTAAGGGGCTATACGTCATATCGCAAAGATGACCTGACTGGAGAAAGGGCCAAAGGCGGAGTCGCTGTGTTTGTCAATAATGACCACCACTCCTCTGCCCTCCCCCTGGATGCTGACCTGCAAGCAGTTGCAGTTGAAATTCATTCACCTCGGAGGCTTACCGTTTGCTCCCTTTATTTACCCCCTCTGGATGCAATGACCTTACACGCTCTCACAGATCTTATCGACCAACTCCCCCGCCCATTTCTTCTCCTGCGAGACTTCAATGCCCATCATGTCCTGTGGGGCTCCACTTCTCTTTGCGCTCGAGGTCGAATTTTGGAGAGCCTCCTAACATCTCAAGTGTTGTGCATCCTCAACACAGGTACTCCGACTCATTTCTCTACTGCTACAGGGTCATTCTCAGCTATTGACCTATCTTTCTGCTCTCCAACCCTCACCGAATGTTCACTGGGAGGTCATTGACGACCTTCATTCCAGCGATCACTTCCCTATCCGCATTCATCTCCTGGATGGTGTATTGCTGGAGCCACGACCACCATCGTGGATGATTGGCATGGCTAACTGGCCACTGTTCACTCGGTTGGCTGTCTTTGACCGCCACAATAACGTACAGGAATGGGTGGATCACATCACGCTTGTGGTCCATCATGCTGCTGACCTGTCCATGCCACAGTCTTCAGGCCCTCCTAAGCGGCGCCTTGTGCCTTGGTGGACGGAAGGGTGCCGTTCAGCCATCCGAGACAGGCGTGCGGCTCTTCGCCGATTTAAACGCCGCCCAACAGCGGTCAATCTTACCGCCTTTCGAATCGCGAGAGCCAGGGCACGCCGTGTCATTAAAGAGAGCAAGAAAAGGTCATGGCAGGAGTTCCTGGACTCCTCAACCGTTCCACTTGTTCCACAAGAGTATGGGAAGCCATCTGGAGGATTTCCGGTAAACATAGCCGTTTACCAATAGCTGCTGTCCTGAACCAGGGATGCCTCCAAACGACACCCAGAGCCATTGCTCAGACGCTGGCAGAGCATTTTGCACAAAGTACTGCCACTGCAAATCAGGATCAAGCATTTCGTCGCTACCGTGTGACTGTCGAAAGAGCGAACTTGGACTTCTGGTCGAACAGTTCTGAGGCCTACAATTCCCCTTTCTCCATGTGGGAACTTGAATCGGCACTTACTGAGACTTCTGACACTGCACCAGGGTACGACCGCATCCGGTACTCCGTACTTCGACATCTGCCAGCGGCGTCAAAGGAAATCCTCCTCCAATGTTTTAATCTCATATGGCAGACAGGAGTGTTCCCCACCTCGTGGAGGGAGGCAATTCTCATCCCTCTCCTCAAACCAGAAAAGGACCGCACATGTCCCGGTAGTTATCGTAGTATCGCCTTGACAAGCTATGTCGGCAAGATCCTGGAACGGATGGTTAACCGTCGTCTGGTCTGGCTGTTAGAGACCAGACAGCTCCTTAGCCGCTTTCAGTGTGGATTCCGAAAATTTCGGTCCACGGTCGACAACCTGACCCTCCTAGAGGCGGCTATTCAGCAGGCTTTTCTCCGTCAGCATCACTGTATCGGTATCTTCTTTGATATCAGTAAGGCATATGATACTAATTGGAGACACTGTATTCTTGCACAACTGCATCAATGGGGCTTTCGTGGCCACCTCCCCATTTTCATTCAGTCTTTCCTGTCTCAGCGGTTTTTTCGGACCCGCGTTGGTAGCACACTGTCTGATCGCTTTGAGCAAGAGAACGGTGTCCCCCAGGGCAGTGTTTTAAGCGTTACCCTCTTTGCCATAGCCATCAACAGTATAACGTCTACAGTGAGGAGTCCAGTACAGTGCTCCTTATTTGTGGACGACTTTGCTGTTTTCTGTTCCTCCTCCAGTGTTGCAACCGTGAGCCGTCAGTTGCAGCTAACAGTGCGGCGGTTAGAGGAGTGGGCTGCAAAGACGGGTTTTCGGTTTTCTGCCGAAAAGTGTGTTTGTGTTCATTTTAATCGTTCTCGTCATCTTTTTACTTTGCCTGCCTTGCATATGGGGGATACTGTCCTACGTTTTAGAGACACAGTGCGGTTTCTGGGCCTAATTTTTGACTCCAGGTTGTCATGGCTGCCACACCTACGTGACTTGAAAGCCAGAACGCTGAAGGCACTGAACATCCTCAAGTGCCTCAGCCACAGGTCTTGGGGCGCGGACAGGGCGCGTCTCCTACAGTTTTATGGAGCTTTTGTGCGTTCACGGCTGGACTATGGGTGCACAGTATATGGGTCAGCGAGGCCATCTTATTTACGGATCCTTGACGCTGTTCACCATGCTGGGATCCGACTGGCCACGGGTGCTTATCGGACCAGTCCCGTACCCAGCCTCTGTGCTGAGTCTGGCGAACCGCCACTTACCATCCGGCGGCAGCTCCTGCTGGTGCGCCAGGCTTGTAAGTTTCTTGCAGCTCCCAGATCGCCTGCTCACCATCTTGTTGCCCATCCACCTCTGGACCGCCTTTTTTCCCGCCGTCCCCGGGCTACGTTGCCGTTTGGGATCCGTGTGCAACGTGTACTAGAGTCCCTCGGTGTGGAGTCTGTACAACCCCAAATCCAAGGTTTTAACCGCCTGCCACCCTGGTTACTGAAGAAGCCCGGAGTGATTTTAGTTTTATTGCAGTACAAGAGAGATTGCACTCCTGCCACCGTTTTTAATGCAGCATTTTCTGCCATTTCATCTGAGCACCACGACTATGTAACTGTTTTTACCGATGGGTCGAAACAAGGGGATTCTGTTGGTTGCTCAGTTGTTTTTCCATATCGTGTCCTCAAGGTCCGACTGCCTCAGACTTTTACTGTCTTTGATGCAGAATTGTTTGCGATCTTGCGGGCACTGGAGCACATGAGACATTCTTCCTCTCCTAAGTTTCTTGTCTGTTCCGATTCACTCAGTGCCCTTCACTCATTGCAACGTTTGTATGCGGCAGACAAAATTGTCCAGACCATCCAGGATGCCCTCCTCCGACTACAGCGACTGGGGAAAGTTGTAGCTTTCTGCTGGGTTCCGGGGCATGTTGGCATTGCTGGGAATGAAAGGGCAGATCTCGCAGCCAAGGAGGCGTGTCTCGCCCCACAAGTATCTCAGTGTCCTATCCCCTTGCACGCACTCACCTCGCTGTTGAGCTCACGGGTCATGCGTCGGTGGGAGGATGAGTGGCTGGAAGTGACTGACAATAAGCTCCGTATAGTCAAGCCCACAACGCGTGTATGGTGTACTTCCTTTCAGCCCCATCGACGGGACGAGGTTCTCCTCACTCGGCTTCGAATAGGCCACAGCCCTATGACGCATGGCTTCCTTCTCCGGCGAGAGGACCCTCCAATGTGCGGTGCTTGCGGCGTCCAGGTCACTGTGCGCCACGTTTTATTGGATTGCGTTTTATTTTCTGACCAGCGGGTCGCGGCTGACTTGCCAGCGGACCTGCCATCTCTTTTAGGCAACACTCGGACGAATGTCGCTAAAGTTTTAAAGTTCTGTGCCCTGTCAAATGTTTTTACAAAGATTTTAGGGAGAGGATTTTAATTTGCTCACTGTGTGACAAGCTCGCCCATATTTTATGTAAGTGGCCAGCCAATAACAATTTCCTGTGACATTCTTGTTGCTACGTTTCCCCTTTCCTCAGGTTTTACTTTCTTAGGTAACATTTTCCTTCTTTTCCTGCTTTGTTTCAGTGTGTGCTTTAGTTTTCTTAGGTCTGTCCACATTCGTTCCTTTTAATGTGTGTCAGGGCGCTGATGACCTCGATGTTGAGCGCCCCTAAGCCCCAACACACACACACACACACCACATCCGTGCTCTACGAAAGTATAAAAATCTCTTCCCTTTTGACTGAAAAAGAAACGTGTACAAATATACTTCCAGCTATTGATTACGGAGACGTCACTCTGCGAAGCTTACGGCGCCTGGAATTAATTGTGAATTCCTCTATTCTTTACACCTATGATATTCGACTCTTTGATCATATTTCACCATCGCACGTGCAACTACTCTGGCTGCGTGTAGAGAAGCGCAGGGATTTCCATACCCTCTGACTTCACTATTGCTTTATCAACGAACACTGTGCCTCATATCTCTCCCCGACCACAGCTCTCTTGCCTGAACAACACGGCAAAAACACTCGCTCCCATCCGAGCAAAATCATTTTTGTCCCACTGCATCGTTCAGTGACTTTCTCGAAGTCCTTCTCAGTAGCAGAAACGCGACTCTGGAACAGCCTCCCACATTATATTAGAGGACTAAATAGCATCTCCAGCTTCACAAGACAATTAATGACATAATCCCTAAAGCAATGGTAAGTATTATCATTCGCCCCGTACGCCATCGTTACCCTTGTACATCTCTCTTTCCAACTTGTTCTTCCTTCAATTCCTAATATTCCTGGCTGATGCAGTCTCCTTAAATTTCCTTTATGCAGAACTCGCTACATTAGAGAACATTTCTTTTGTTCACCTCTAAATTCTTATTTCTGCCACTATCATTATTGTTATTATTGACATTATTATTACTGTTATTCATATTCTTATTCTTATTATTGTTATTACAGCTATCACTATTAGTGACAGCGGCTGCAGTTGTACAATTACTGTTAGTATTAACTTTATTAGTGTATAGTCAGCATAATTTATTCACACTGCCACTTCAGACACTAAAATCGTTTTAATACTAGTTGCTATATTAAAATTGTTATTTCTTACGTAACTACAATGTTAAAAATGTGCTGCATTTGTCAGATCCCGGTCCTATGTAAAAGAAGGCCTGATGGTCCTAATCAGATCAGGTTAAATAAATAAAATACATAATACTGCATTCGAACATTACAGAATTGTTGCATTTACCCATCTGCATTTTCACAGATTTTTCCACAGTTGCAGCAAGCTGAGATTCATGACATAAAATAGAAATTCTGTCGGTCATCTTGTATCCTCTTACAATCAATAAACAACGACGCTTCCCCGTGCACTGCAGCGTCATCAGAAGATTGTCGCAGACTGCTGCTCACTCCACACATCAGAGTGTTAATGTATACAGAGAGTAAGAACGGTTCTATCACACTGCTCTTGGGCACTCCTGACCACACCCTTGTCTCTGCGTTACGGTCGCAGGTTCGAATCCTGCCTCGGGCATGGATGTTTGTGATGTCCTTAGGTTAGTTAGGTTTAACTAGTTCTAAGTTCTAGGGGACTAATGACCTCAGCAGTTGAGTCCCATAGTGCTCAGAGCCATTTGAACCAACCTTGTCTCTGACGTACACTTGGAGTCTACGACAAGGTACTAGGTTCTACTAATCAAAAAGTTTTTGAGCCACTCACATATCTGAGAATATCTCGTATGCTCGGACCTTCGTCAACAGTCCGCAGTGGGGCAATGTGTCAAACATCTTCCGGAAAACCGGGAATGAGGAGTCTCCCTATTGCCCTACATCTATAGTCCGTAGGATATCATGCAAGAAAAGGGTAAACCGAGTTTCGCACAGGCGATACTTCGAAGACGTATGGACTGTCAGACCGCCTTGGATACGTAAATACTGATAAAGTCTCTACGAAACGTACTATAATCCTTTCACAAAGAAGGTATTGATTGAACCAGTGTTAGTAGTACACTTAAAAGTACATGCATACGTGAGTGCTACATGTTCCAGTTGGTTTCTTCTGGGCAGTGGGAAATTCAGAACTGGCAGACACACTCAAGGATATTTCACATTAGCAAAAGTTTTCTCAGCAGTGTTCATGGAACATACCTGAACTAGGATCGTTTCGCTGATGACATTGTACTTTTTGCTTCTAATAAAGGTAACTTTCAACAGCAGAAGGAAAGAGTTAACAAGGAAAGTTTGAACGTAGGAAATAAAATTCTTTAATTATAATCAACACATCGAAAAGAAAATTGTTCAAATTATTAACGGCAACAGGTAACAAGTTCACGAGTTTGTGTTTAGGACGAGTTTTGTGCTTAGGATATTTAAAGACATAACATATAGAATAGTAAAAATGGTTTGAAGTACATACGGTGAGGTGAACGGAGTGTGATCAGGAAATTATAGGTGTGCAAAGAAAGGCAGCACAAATGTTTACAAGTTTGTTTGCCAGTTTTGGGCATACACTGAAACTATACAAAGAAGTGCAACGCGAATACTAACAACTTTGGCTCTCCCTTTGGAGAGCGTCACGGAGGTGCCAGAGAATCTGGATCCCGTATGCGGCAACCGTCCCTTGCAGCATTAAGGTACATTAAGTAAACATACTCATAGCTGCTCTTTGGTTAGCTTACGACAGACGACAAAACCTAACATTTAACGTGTAATAAAGAGAATGACAGATGTTAAGTAAAACAAATATCCACTGATGGTGTAATAGCACTGAAAATGTGTAGGAAAATGGTAAACAAGGAGAAATTCTCTTTTGTTCACGGAGGATTCTCAAAATAAATTTTATTAATCTTGTGTCACTAGTTGAATACTGCAAAAGTGTGACAGATGGGAAACTAACTAATAAACACAAACTGAAATAGTTTCTTCGGGAAAACTCATTTTATTGTATAGACAAATGTTTTGATGAAAACCATTAGCATATGTCGCAGACGTTCAGTGTTTTTGTTCAATGTCGATACATACTGAAAGTTGGCCGACCATTGGTCTCTTTTTTTTATACAGAGTTGTCACAAAGAGCCTGAAAAGTTTGGATGGGTGTTGAGGGGAGGTTGTGCTGAAAAATGATTGTGAAGAAAAAGATTCAAAGCGTTGCTTCGTTTTCGAGTTACAAAGTTTAGCATTAGAGTTAACCAATCATAGCGTTGCACGCGCAAATTCAAGCACTTGCACGCGCTAAAATGGGGTAACGCACAGACATCTGTAGGTCAGTGAGATACCACTTGAGAAATGCTCATTACTAGTTAAAATGTGCCTTTTTCGGCAGTGATAAATTTAAGTTGGACGAACGAGAGCTACGTTTGTTCGGTTTGAGGAAACCAAACGAAGAACACGTTTGGTATCACCACCTGTGGTACGCCGCATGAATTTGCGTGGACGATGACCTGAATGACTAACTTCAGTGCTAAGTAACTTGGAAATGGCGCAACGTATCAAATTTTTTGTTAACAGTTATTTCTCAGCAGAAACTGCCGTGCAACACTCTTATAAGCTTTTCAGATTGTTTCTGACAACCCTGCATACATTGACAAACTGTGACATCTGTGCATAAGCACTGTGGAATTATATAAGTCTGCCATGCTAAATTCTAGTCTTTCTGAGACTGTACTTAAGCCTTATGGAAGGGAGTTGAGAGATGTTAGGTGTTTTGTTCCATTTAGGTTGCTTCATTGATTACTCTGTGTGCGAATGTAGTTGGTGATTATGCGCTTAATGAAGACTACATTTATCGTGTTGACAGTGGAAGGAAAAGGGCCAGAATCGGCTGAAAGGTCGGTTTAGTTCTTTCAAATGTTTAGATTTTAGCGAAAAGTTTTCCCCACCACCTTGAAGATGTTACTTTGGAAGTGAGGAAGATATCCTTGAGTGAGGGAGATGACAAAATTCAGAATCACTGACATTTTCAAAATTTCAGCGAAAGCTGATCCCCAACAGCCAATTTTGGACGTGAGAGTGAAAGGTGCCTAGTCTTTTGAGCTCACCTCTCTTTCACCTAGCTGATCACAGTTATGGACCATATCAGCTCAAAGCACTCGTGTCACATTAAGGAGGCAGATTGACCAATTCAATGAACAGTACAGAGAATTGGTAGTGATTAGGCATGATGTTGGTTGTAACACAATTTTGAATGGAGTATTTTGAGATGGAGGTATTGTGCACATGATGGAGACATGGATTCCTCATTGACAGCTAAGGCTGCTGTTGGATGCAGAGGACACCGCCGTTGTGCGTGGAAGAATGGCTGCTTTACGAGTGCTGGCAATTTATAGAACTCGAAAGACTGAGTTAGCTAAGAAGACTAGGTGCAACTGAAGATGAAAGATCAAGACAGTAAGAGGTGACCAGATCTCATGGCTGGAACAGCTGCATGGCAGAGTAGCTACTGATAACGATAACTAATTGTAAACTTCCAAAATGAGACACTCCGCAGCGGAATTTGAGGTGACATATACACTCCTGGAAATTGAAATAAGAACACCGTGAATTCATTGTCCCAGGAAGGGGAAACTTTATTGACACATTCCTGGGGTCAGATACATCACATGATCACACTGACAGAACCACAGGCACATAGACACAGGTAACAGAGCATGCACAATGTCGGCACTAGTACAGTGTATATCCACCTTTCGCAGCAATGCAGGCTGCTATTCTCCCATGGAGACGATCGTAGAGATGCTGGATGTAGTCCTGTGGAACGGCTTGCCATGCCATTTCCACCTGGCGCCTCAGTTGGACCAGCGTTCGTGCTGGACGTGCAGACCGCGTGAGACGACGCTTCATCCAGTCCCAAACATGCTCAATGGGGGACAGATCCGGAGATCTTGCTGGTCAGGGTAGTTGACTTACACCTTCTAGAGCACGTTGGGTGGCACGGGATACATGCGGACTTGCATTGTCCTGTTGGAACAGCAAGTTGCCTTGCCGGTCTAGGAAAGGTAGAACGATGGGTTCGATGACGGTTTGGATGTACCGTGCACTATTCAGTGTCCCCTCGACGATCACCAGTAGTGTACGGCCAGTGTAGGATATCGCTCCCCACACCATGATGCCGGGTGTTGGCCCTGTGTGCCTCGGTCGTATGCAGTCCTGATTGTGGCGCTCACCTGCACGGCGCCAAACACGCATACGACCATCATTGGCACCAAGGCAGAAGCGACTCTCATCGCTGAAGACGACACGTCTCCATTCGTCCCTCCATTCACGCCTGTCGCGACACCACTAGAGGCGGGCTGCACGATGTTGGGGCGTGAGCGGAAGACGGCCTAACGGTGTGCGGGACCGTAGCCCAGCTTCATGGAGACGGTTGCGAATGGTCCTCGCCGATACCCCAGGAGCAACAGTGTCCCTAATTTGCTGGGAAGTGGCGGTGCGGTCCACTACGGCACTGCGTAGGATCCTACGGTCTTGGCGTGCATCCGTGCGTCGCTGCGGTCCGGTCCCAGGTCGACGGGCACGTGCACCTTCCGCCGACCACTGGCGACAACATCGATGTACTGTTGAGACCTCACGCCCCACGTGTTGAGCAATTCGGCGGTACGTCCACCCGGCGTCCCGCATGCCCACTATACGCCCTCGCTCAAAGTCCGTCAACTGCACATACGGTTCACGTCCACGCTGTCGCGGCATGCTACCAGTGTTAAAGACTGCGATGGAGCTCCGTATGCCACGGCAAACTGGCTGACACTGACGGCGGCGGTGCACAAATGCTGCGCAGCTAGCGCCATTCGACGGCCAACACCGCGGTTCCTGGTGTGTCCGCTGTGCCGTGCGTGTGATCATTGCTTGTACAGCCCTCTCGCAGTGTCCGGAGCAAGTATGGTGGGTCTGACACACCGGTGTCAATGTGTTCTTTTTTCCATTTCCAGGAGTGTAGCTTTCCGGCAGATTAAAACTGTGTGCCAGGCCGAGATTCGAACGCAGAGGCTTTGACTTTAGCATGGAGATGCTGTACCGAGTGAGCTAGCTACATGCTGCTTACGACCCGTCCCCACAGCTTTACTTCCGCCAGCAACACATTTGTAAACTTCCTTAGGGGCCTCATTCGCTTTCTCTATAACGAATTCTGTTGTTCTCTCAGTGACAATGTTTCTGTTATCAGCAAAGACAGTTTTGCCCCCTTTACTAATACTACGGACCAGGCTTGTGACTTACTTAATGAGTTATCCT
The DNA here is from genome assembly GCF_023864345.2 of Schistocerca serialis cubense. Taxonomy (NCBI): domain Eukaryota; kingdom Metazoa; phylum Arthropoda; class Insecta; order Orthoptera; family Acrididae; genus Schistocerca; species Schistocerca serialis. Next base: position 85,271,481 of record NC_064641.1, on the reverse strand, counting down.
CGTATAGGCAAAACAATTCTGTTAAGAAAGTTTCTGACCCACTCTGGAAGTGCTTGCTGCGCACCACGAAAGGGGAGACTGTTAACTAGCACAGCGGGGACTAAGTGAGCTACGGGTGCAAAGTGGCATAAATGTAACAGAACGCCGGAACTGAAATATGAAGACATCCTGCAATGTAGGAACCTCCCCGCGCCGGTGCTTAAAGTTTTCGCACAGCGGGCCTGGAGATTAAACGTGTGCTGGCAGAACGGCCGGGCCCCGCCTGGAATGGGCACGCAAGCCCACAAAGTGCTCGCCCTAGCGAAGAGCGGCAACAGCCTGTAATTAGCGAGAGGCGCCGGGAAGGCGCAGAGGATAGGGGGGGGGGGGGGGAGGGGCAGGAACCGCCGCCGCCTTCCAGGAAACAGGCGTGGGCATCCTGCTCTAATCTGCGTTTAGCAAACACTCCGTCACGCAACCGTTCTTCAAATGTGTTGCCACAGGAAGCCGGGGTCAAGCTGAACAAAGGGCTGTCAGATTAGCTCCTTCTAAATGCATAGCAAACTAAACTCAGCGGTCCTTACCAGACCGACCGACCGCCTATCGTCCGCATCTAGGTGCCATTGAGCACCCTGGTCCATTAGGTCAAAATCAGGGAAAGGTGTAAGACCGCACATGGTAGTTCACTCACATTTAGTTCATGTGCGAAAGAAGCAATGAGGGTAGCAACAGGCTATTTCGATATGGGAGCTGTTTGACAAAGACAGAAAATTAGCGTGACAGATTCGCTGATTACAAAGCAGTGGCCATTTATTCAAAAACAGTCTTAATCGCATTTTTTATTATTATTATACAGCCAACCGGTTTCAACCCGACGTAGGGGCCATCTTCTGGGCTTTTACACCATTGGTCGACCGCTGGTGGTGTCACTCCTGACGTTATGTAGACAGGAGTGACACCACCAGCGGTCGACCAATGGTGTAAAAGCCCAGAAGATGACCCCTACGTCGGGCTGAAACCGGTTGGCGGTATAATAATAATAAAAAATGCGATTAAGACTGTTTCTGAATAATTGATTAATCGTACTAATCGCTGCTTCATCTCCACAACCATGTTGTCCAAAAAACATAGCAGTGGTATTAGAAACTCAATAGGAGATAAGAAGAGTGTTTGACGAGCTAGAACGTGTGACATCTGCTACGTAAGCACACTTGCCAAAACATTAATCACAGCCAGGATACATCACGCCAATACTGTGTGACTCCAGCCTACAGTATCTGATGTGTTGGCAAATGTGCCAACACCTTGTAGATAGAGGAGGCCGAAATGCACGCTATCTAACGCAGACGGGCGTGAATTCTGGAACAGGATAAGTAGTGAATGATAATAAGAAAAGTATGCAGCTCCTCGAATACTTAACTTTTAATCAATCCTTGTTGTGTACAGCGTTCTTGATGAGACATTTCATACGATAACTATCAAACTATGTAAGGCTAATGGCGCCTTGCTAGGTCGTAGCCATGGACTTAGCTGAAGGCTATTCTAACTATCTGCTCGGCTAAGGAGCGATGCATTCTAACTAACTGCTCGGCTAATGAGCGATGCTTCGTCCGTGTAGTCGCTAGCAATGTAGTCCGTACAACTGGGGCGAGTGCTATTCCGTATCTCGAGACCTGCCTTGTGGTGGCGCTCGGTCTGCGATCGCACAGTGGCGACACGCGGGTCCGACATGCACTAAATGGACCGCGGCCGATTTAAGCTACCACCTAGCAAGTGTGGTGTCTGGCGGTGACACCACAGTATCCATAATGGCCACAATTCGGCGAGGAACAGTGTCCACAAGTTACATCAGGTATACCAAATTCAGATGAAGCTACTCATTAATTATTGTATTCCACAGAGCTAAAGAACTGTAGAGATTTTGACTGCTACATTCTCCCTCTGCTCCAAATAGTCACAAAAATTTTCCCCCGCTGTGTGATAGGGACGTATAGAGACTCAGCCAGCTACTGATAGGATGCCTCAGTGTTCGTCAAACCAGAAACGTCTGGCTACACCCCTGTGAACATGGCTGTTGACACCTTGATAGATGGATGTGTCCACAGCACTGTGCAACATTACACTGTTTGGAACACTCAAGGAACTATACAAACATGACACCATACAAAAAACTTAACAGGAAGAAAAAAAAAAAGAAATGCTGTTTTCTTGGTTCTCTCCCCACTCCTTTTCCCATCTCTCTCTCCCACTCTCTCTCTCTCTCTCTCTCTCTCTCTCTCTCTCTCTCTCTCTCTCTTTCTCTCTCTCTCTATCTCACTCACCCACACACACACACACACACACACACACACATACACATTCATATTCACATTCAAAATCAGCGCCATAATACACACAAGACGAAAGATGTACAAGTGAGCAACGGCAATATCATGACACATCTCACTGAGTGTATTGCCAGAAGTGTCTGCTCAGATCACATTTCGCCAGATCTTTTGTAAGCGCTTTTGAGGTGAAGTAGTGAGCGGAAATTTAGGAAGAACTGAGTGAAATCAATCCATTAAATAGTAGCTGATTGAGACACCAACCAGGGACACGAAACAAGACGGAAAATGTAAGTACAGAAACGTACATAACCTCTAACCTCGAAACAGCTCTCCACAAATACGCAAATACGCAATAATTTTCTTCGTGGCTAGTTTGCAGATGACATGCTGTCAAAAAGACGACGAAAACGAGCACTAAAATCGATTTTAATAATACAATTCGATTAGCGATGTAATTTTAAGGTGAGTGTCCAAACAAAACGAAGCAAATTGCAAATATTGTATTTATTAGGACTACAGTAGTTAAATTTTTACAAATGTGATATTATACTTTACAGAAAATAAAAGTTAACGGACAGAATACGACACATTGGTGTCGAAACATGTCTGGGGAAATATAAAAATAAACTAGTTGTGTTTGCATACTGCTGATTTCCGAAATAACCCAGATTTTAAATCGCAAACACGGAAGAACGAGTAGAGGAGCTTCAAACCTTAGTAAAATGATGTATCCACAGCATAGTCACCATTTAGATATGTATAAAAAAAAGTATTACACTTGGCTACTGCCGGCCGGGGTGGACGAGTGGCTCTAGGCGCTACAGTCTGGAACCGCGCGACCGCTACGGTCGCAGGTTCGAATCCTGCCTCGGGCATGGATGTGTGTGATGTCCTTAGGTTAGTTAGGTTTAAGTAGTTCTAAGTTCTAGGGGACTGATGACCTTAGCAGTTAAGTCCCATAGTGCTCAGAGCCATTTGAACCATTTGAACTTGGCTACTGAGAATACTGAAATAAACATCCTGAATCACTTACACCGATCATGAATAATTGGGACCAAGACATGGTAAGAAAACACGCTCAGTACGTCATAGACCCACGTCCAACTTGAACTATGAGGGCAGTGAAATGAAAACAGAAAATTCGCGACAATAGGACAATGGAAAGGCCTCATTCAAAAGTGGCCACTGGGAGACGTGACGATCTATCCCTGTTTCGTAGAAAGTGGTCGGCGGTTGATGGATCCACAGATGCACCCACTCTTGCACATCCTTATGCGGCTGAAATAAACGTCCAGGCATATCTTAAGGTCGCCAAAGATGTGAAAATCAGATAGTGAAAGGTCCGGGCTGCACAGAGGATATTGCAATGTTTCCCATCCAAATCGCTGAAGCGTAGCCTTCATCTGCTAGGCAGTCGGGTACGGGCGTTATCGTGCAACAGGATGAGTCCGTCTGACAGCATTCTGGCAGTATGAGGGCAAAGGGCAAAGCCAGTGGAAACATCTCACATCTCTCCCCCTCCGCCCCCCCACCCCCACCCCAAAGTATTCAAAACTGTTCACACAAATTCCGAAATAGTCTTGGTCTTCGGCTGCAGGGAGCCCTCTGAAAGTCTAGTTCCTTGAGTGTAGAGCCACAATCAATGTTTAATGCTATGAGAACACTGTGCAGGATCTGTGACACGCCAGGAATGCTTTCGGGGAGAATCGTCCTGTTGCACGATAACGCCCACTTTCGCACTATCAATTGGACAAGATCTACATCTCAGCACTTTGGTTGGGAAACACTGCTGCGTCTTCCATACAGCCCGGATCTTTCATCGAGTGATTTCCACAGTCATGGTGACCTGAAGATAAACATGCTTGGACGTGTATTTCAGTAGAACGAGGAACTACAAGAGTGGACATTCTACGAAACAAAAATTCATCCTCTCGCCTGCCAGGGGGTTGGTTAAATTTTGTTGGGCCAACGGTGCCCTCGACGCCATTTCAAAAGAGGTAAATCCGCGACACGACACGTCTCCATTCAGTTCCTGTCTAGTTCTGTGTTGTGTTGCGGCAGTGGCATTTTTCAACAAGATTATGCGCCATGTCACAACGTCAGGAGCGTGATGGAGTGGTTTGAGGAGCACAGTGGCGAGTTCCAGTTGATGTACTGGCCGCCTAAATCGCCAGATGTGAACACGATGGAACACATTTGGGATGTGATTGAATGTGGCGTCGGAGCTCATCGCCTCCTTCCCGGAATTTACGAGAATTAGACGACATGTGTGTGCAGATGTGGTGCCAACTTTACTTGCTGATGTGAGAAACAGCTTACTGAGAGGCCACACTTCGAAATGTCCATTGCATGCAGATCCCTTCACGACTTTCTTGCGGAAGCTGATTGAGGGCCTGCGTTAATTGGCAGCAATGATCTCTGTCGGATCTGAAACCGACTGTCACTGAGCAGACGTGACATTCGTCTCTAGTCCCCATCGGTTAGAATTTTTTTGCAACCACTCTTCTTATGCCGTGTTACCAGTCTGTGAGTGGTAAGTAGGATGGCAGTGCCGTTTCTGGGACGTTTTATTTAATTTATGATCTTGACCCCTGACCCTGACAGGATAGCATCTTAATTAACTAGACGCTAGGTTTTTTTTTTTGCGTAATAGCGCTCTGTCTTTATTCTCTCACTCCCTCCCTCCCCCTTTCCTCCCTGCCCTCTGGCCTGGTGTTTTGGGAGGTAAAACAGTATTTGAGTACCGACGCCTTTCGGCCAATCGACTCCAGAGGCCAGGAACTCCACGTGAAGTAGCATTTCATATCATCAAATCAGAGAAGCACCAGAGCCACTTGCGTCCAGTACTTCGAGCGAGCCGGCCGCGGTGGTCTCGCGGTTCTAGGCGCGCAGTCCGGAACCGTGCGACTGCTGCGGTCGCAGGTTCGAATCCTGCCTCGGGCATGGATGTGTGTGATGTCCTTAGGTTAGTTAGGTTTAAGTAGTTCTAAGTTCTAGGGGACTGATGACCACAGCAGTTGAGTCCCATAGTGCTCAGAGCCATTTGAACCATTTGAACTTGGAGCGAAATCATGATGAAGCGTATTCAACAGCACCGAGCAGCCAGGAGGAATAATAAGAGTGCATCTGAAAGTAAGTACTTTCATATTGCTATTGCTGCTTTTATTCTTATATGCTTCATATATACTTGCGCTGTTGTTTCGTTACAGTAAGAGAACTGCATGACTCCACACAGCCAGTAACGCCGGCAGCGGCAGCAGAAGCAGCAGCATTAAGAGTGAGCTCCCTACCCTATTTGCATTTGACCAGTAGCAATCACAGTAGCCGTCTGGATTTGACTTCCATGTTCTTTCAGTTTTGTACTCAGGCTGCTCTTCGTAGTTCGAATGCAGACCTCTCCACAAGTATGGCCTGAGCACTATGGGAGTTAACATCTTAGGTCATAAGTCCCCTAGAACTTAGAACTACTTAAACCTAACTAACCTAAGGACAGCACACACAATCATGCCCGAAGCAGGATTCGAACCTGCGACCGTAGCGGTCGCGCGGTTCCAGACTGAAGCGGCTAGAACCGCTCGGCCACTACGGCCGGCTCTCCACAAGTAGACGGAATCATGTAAATGACATAAAGCCAAATATCCAGTTTACCATGGGACCTGAAAATGAAAACACAATATCCTTCTTACATGTTTTAGTTATGAGAGAAACTGATGAAATTTGAAACATAAGGTTTTTTCGTAAAGTCACGCATACTAACAGATATTTGCATAACAACTCCAATCATCATCCACAATAAAAGAGAGGTGTCAAAAGTTTTGTTATCTGAGCCAAAAGAATTGCACGCTGGAACACCTGAACGCCTAATTAAACCACCTGAAACAGGCTTTCGAGAAAAATGGCTAGTCATTAAAAGATTGTAAATTGGGTTCTGCGGCCAAATAACAGCAGACCAAAAGACAAAGATACATCACAGCGATGGAAGAACAGTTTCTCACCCCTTTATCGAAAAAGTAGGGGATCAGATTGGGAAGATTTTACAGAAACATGACATCAGACCGATTTTCAGACAAACTAAGAAAATAAGTCATGCCCTTCCACCCGTAAAGGATAAACACCCTCCTCTTCCGGTGTGGGGTATTAGGTCCTGTGTACTTGTCGAACGGTCTACATTGGAACCGCCATCAGCAGCGTGAGTACAAAAGTGAAAGAACATAAATGTCTCTTCCGATTAGGCAACACAGAAAAATTATCGGTAGCAAAGCGTGTTCTTTAGTCAGGAAATCATGAAGAGAAGTATTCTGAGACCAAAATTTAATCTACAGTGATATTTATTATACACGGCTTTGTAGATTTTGTTCTTTTTCTGCTCTTTTAATAAGATTTGGTTTAAAAGAGAAAAAGTTTATTAGATTAAATAAAGACATTGTAATATGCACTGATCAGCCAGGACATCATCACCACCGACTCACTATCGATATAAACCGGTCCAGGAGATAGCAGCTTCACCTGGCGAGCATTGACTAACAGACACACGCACGATGCAAGTGGTACCAGTGAGCTTGCTGTCCGTGTGTAGAATGGGGAAGGCTCCCGATGTATCTGAGTTTGACTAAGGGCAGATTGCGATGGTACGAACATTCAAAAACTGCACCAGTTGTCAGGTGTCCGAGGAGAGCTGTGGTGAGTGTCTTCAACAGGTGGAGAAACCAAGGTGAAACTACATCCAGACGTCATGAGGTTGGGTGGTCACCCCTCATTACAGATGTCAGACGTCGGAGACCGGGCAGACTGGTAAAACAGAACTGGTGGCGAACTGTGGCGGAACTAACGTCAGACTTTAATGCTGGGCAGAGTACAAGTGAGTCTAAACACGTAGTGCACTGAACACTCCTAACTATGGGCCTCCGCAGCCGACGACCCGTGTATGTAACAATGTTATAACCGCGACACCGGCAACTACAACTGAAGTGGGCAGGTAGTCATCGGCACTGGACGTTGGTGCAGTGGCAGAAGCTTGGTCTAATTGTGGTATCGATAGCTACAATGCCACGACGTAGGTGCAAGTTAAGTTGGCACTACGACAGACACTGACGACAGCGCCCTCTAGCCGGCGCTGTGGAGCTGTACGAGCGCCGCTCCAGATTCAGCCCATTTGATTAAGAGCAGACGGCCGGGACTCTTCGCTTCAGCTTCGCTTCTTATAGAGACTTTGCTTTACTTACGATGGCTCTAAGGCTTCGCACCTACGTGCAAAGTTATGTATGTCTCTGTATATATTCAAGCACCAGTAAACCACTTTTACTTACTTGCAGTACCGACATGTTTTACCTCACCTGCTCCTACTCGTATCCTTCATTTGACCAACCCTTCAGTTTTCAGGAGCAGGCCCACGAGCGGCTTTCCAGGTGGGATAAAAAACTAAAGAATCCCGATACGTTCTTCATCGTGTCGAAGGGAGGTCGTGAATCCTTCGTCTTCGAGGGGAACAGCTCCGTGACAGCTGTCCTGCCGGACGAAGACAAGGTGTCGGCGGCTCCATTATGCTCCGGGGAACATTCATTAGGACATCCATGGGTCCATTGGAGCTCGTGATGGGCACTATGGGGGCCAACGAGCGCCGTACACTGGCTACAGTTCAGGTACACTCCTTCATGACGATCGTGTTTTCCGAAGTCAGTGGCATTTTTCAAGATTACGCGGCGAGTCACAAGGCCAGGGGTGTGATGGAGTGGTTAGAGGAACGCAGGGGCGAGCTCCAATTAATGCACTGCCCCCCCCCCCCCTTCCGGCTCTCCTGGTCTGAACACTATCCAACACATCTGGGATGTGATTTACGGAAATTAGGAGATTTGTGTGTGCAGATATGGTGCTAACTTCCAGCAGCAACCTACTAAGACCTCACTGCATCGATGCCATGACGCATCGTCGCTGTTATCCACGCCAAATGTGGACATACCGGCTATTAGGTAGGTGGTCATAATGTTCTGGCTGATCAATTTATAGGCGTGGAGATAATTCTGATAGAAAGGAGGAAGTCACTGCACCTGGTGATACATAGACAGTCGCTCTACTGAATCGATAGATAAGTTTTTATCTTTGACAGACGACTATCGACAGTTAAGTTTTAGCTCTGAAAAGGAGTATGTCTACTGACCATGAGGAAACCAGACCACGCCCATTTCACACAGTACTTAAGTCGCTCTCCACGTCCGATTCGTTAGTGGCAAATTCAAATGGTTCAAATGGCTCTGAGCACTATGGGACTTAACATGTGAGGTCACCAGTCCCCTAGAACTTAGAACTATTTAAACCTAACTAACCTAAGGACATCACACATCCATGCCCGAGGTAGGATTCGAACCTGCGACCGTTGCGGTCGCGCGATTCCAGACTGAAGCGCCTAGAACCGCTCCGCCACACCGGCCGGCAGTGGACAAGTTTCAGCATCGCCAGGACCACCTCCGAAGATGTCCAACACAGCTGTCGACGAATCGTCGGCAACCGAAAAGTTTCTTGGACCACGGCCATACAATCCGCAAGAGACACTATGAGCTATTTTTCTTTTAGCTGGCCATGAACGGATTTAAAATGCAGAGGAATTTTATCTGGAGTCATGGAGCAATTTGTTAGAATATTAATGTGTGTGACACACTACGAGTTGTCATTACTGCTAATGAATCTGAAAGGTAGATAAATTTTTGCACATGTCCCAAGTTTCTTAATAATTGCTCTGGATTGATTACTTGTAGAGCACTAACAGGCCTAACTTCTTTTGAGGCATTTTCATGTGTATCACTCTCAGTACGACAATAATCAGTAATAATAAAAGGCAATACTTTTTAATGTTCTGCAAAATTATATTTATTTCGTAATGAACCGGCTTTCCGCTTCTTAGGCCATCTTCAGCTGACAACCGACGTCGGAAACACAGATAAAATGACGCGCGACTTCGTTAAATATTATCTACACAGAGAAGAACAAAAATGATTGCTTTCAGTATTTATGTAGGAAAATATTAGTGACTTTTTCATTCAGACAGTTACATAAACTAAACAAGGAAACAGTTTTTTATATGGAGATACATTTAACAGCTGACGAAAAAATAAAACTGAATTTACAATATCAGTCTAGTATTTGAACAAAAACTTAGTTCAACAGGAAGGAAAAAGGAAACTGTGTTTCATCATTTAATGCTAGGATGGTTTTCTGTGTCATGTTGTTGTTGTTGTGGTCTTGAGTCCTGAGACTGGATTGATCTCTCCATGCTACTCTACCCTGTGCAAGCTTCTTCATCTCCCAGTACCTACTGCAACCTACATCTTTCTGAATCTGCTCAGTGTATTCATCTCTTGGTCTCCCTCTACGATTTTTACCCTCCACGCTGGCCTCCAATACTAAACTGATGATCCCTTGATGCCTCAGAACATGTTCTACCAACCGACCCCTTCTTCTAGTCAAGTTGTGCTACAAACGTCTCTTCTCCCCAATCCTATTCAATACCTCCTCATTAGTTATATGATCTACCCATCTAATCTTCAGCATTCTTCTGTAGCACCACATTTCGAAAGCTTCTATTCTCTTCTTGTCCAAACTAGTTATCATCCATGTTTCACTTCCATACATGCCTACACTCCATACGAATACTTTCAGAAACGACTTCCTGACACTTAAATCTATACACGATGTTAACAAATTTCTCTTCTTCAGAAACGCTTTCCTTGCCACTGCCAGTCTACATTTTATATCCTCTCTACTTCGACCATCATCAGTTATTTTGCTCCCCAAATAGCAAAACTCAATTATTACTTTAAGTGTCTCATTTCCTAATCTAATTCCATCAGCATCACCCGACTTAATTCGACTACATTCCATTATCCTCGTTTTGCTTTTGTTGATATACATTTTATATCCTCCTTTCAAGACACTATCCACTCCGTTACTGTGTCATATGTTTGTTGATTTCCAGTCAATGGGGAGAATTTCTTAACAGATGCGAACCTTTACGTTCTACATCATATGAGTACTTTTCTACTAAAAGATGATCGGTAAAAGTTCAATCTTTCTTTCTTAATCTGCAGCTTCTCTCATGTTCAGATAATCTAACTGCCACAGCTCTACCTGACTGGCCAATATAAACATTTCCACAGCGCCTACAAGTGATTTTATGCACACTTCTTTGGGTCAAGGACTGCAGTTTGTTTTACTATTGAAAAAAAATTCTGTTATGCTATTGGTATTATAAAATGCGGGTCTGTAGTTCCGAGACATTAACTTTTTTGCAAGGTTATGTGCAATGTTGCCAATATATGGGATAATTCAGGAAATTTTGTAACTAATGTGTAGCAGAGCTATAGCCGATACCTGAAGCGTTATGTTTCATAGATCGTAGTTCTGTTTGAAAGGCAGTTCATAATTGAACAGATATGAGACGATGCACCATCGAATGGAAAGATTCGTGTTTATGCCGGTGTGGGTGCTGGGAATTTGTAGTTATTACTGTTTATGTAGCTCCGTTTTTTCTGCAAATGCTGAATAAGTTTCTCGTTGTGCAGATAACTATGTTACGGTTCGAGAAATTTGCAGAAGAGGTGCATATTTCAGCAGTTAACCATCTCCTTCCTAGGCCACATCTTCATGAAATTAGAAACTGAGTAATTACAGCATGTAACAGCGAGAGCGAAACAACGGGTCTGTCCTTGAGTCTGAGCTCTGCGCTGTCGGTGCTTAAGGCGATGTTAGAGGTTACAGTCTGTAGTAATTCTGTTGGTATCCATTTACCACTGGGGAGACTCCCAAGAAAAGTTACTGGTCACTGACCTAGACAGTGGCAGTTAGGTGCGGTTTATTTATAAACCACCGAACAAACCTGCTAAGTTCAAGGAGTGGGGAACATAAAGAGGCCTTTTCCTCTTGCTCAACAAGCAAATGGACGAGGACAGTAAATCAGTAGTATCGGTATGATGCACTGTACTGTGGTTTGTCGAGTGTACACGATCCAATCAAAAGTATCCGGACATCACTAACAAGGGAACGTCCCCACCGCATCCCCCTCAGATTTAGTTATAAGTTGGCACAGTGAATAGGTCTTGAAAAACTGAACACAGATCAATTGAGAAAACAGGAAGAAGTTTTGTGGAACTGTGAAAAAATAAGCAAAATATACAAACTGAGTAGTTCATGGGAAGATATGCAACATCAAGGACACTGGGAACGCAGGAGCGCCGTGGTCTCGTGGTAACGTGAGCAGCTGCGGAACGAAAGGTCCTTGGTTCAAATCTTCCATCGAGTGAAAAGTTCAATTTTTTATTTTCAGTTTATGTGACAAACTCTTATGTTTTCATCACTTTTTTGGGAGTGATTATCACATCCACAAGAAAACCTGAATCGGGCAAGGTAGAAGAACCTTTTTACCCATTCGCCAAGTGTACAAGTTAGGTGGGTCGATAACATATTCCTGTCACGTGACGCACATGCCGTCACCAGTGTCGTATAGAATATATCAGATGTGTTTTCCTGTGGAGGAATCGGTTGACCTATGACCTTGCGATCAAATGTTTTCGGTTCCCATTGGAGAGGCACGTCCTTTCGTCTACTAATCGCACGGTTTTGCGATGCGATCGGAAAACACAGACACTAAATTTATTACAGTAAACAGAGACGTCAATGAACGAACGGACAGATAATAACTATGCAAAAATAAAGAAAGTAAAATTTCCACTCGAGGGAGGACTTGAACCAAGGTCCTCTCGTTCTGCAGCTGCTCACGCTACCACGGGACCACTGCGCTCCTGAGGTCAAGTTCTCCATGATGTTGCCTATGTGGCCCATGGACTACTCAGTTTGTATATTTTGCTTATTTTTTTCATAGTTCCACACAACTTCTTCCTGTTTTCTCAATTGATCTGTGTTCAATTTATCAAGGCCTATCCACTGTGCCAACTTATAACTAAATCTGAGGGGGGTGCGATGGGGAGGTTCCCTTGTAAGTAGCAAGAAATTGAGCAGTAAATGTAACGAGAAGCGGACCTGACAATATAAAAGGAGGCGGGGCTATCCTTTTTTTCAGTAGAGAAGCACTAACATTAGAATCGGTCGATCAGGAGAGGTCAGTGACTTTGAACGTGGATTATGCATTGGTTGTCACCTGAGTAACAGATTCGTCAGAGAAATTTCAACCCTTATAAAGCTGCCCAAATCGGCTTCTGGTGGTCCGATTGTGAAGCGTAAAGCACAAAGAAGAACCACAGCTAATCCAGGACAGGAATAAGGTCAGAATCGGTCATAATGTCATCTATCTTTTTTCCTGCATTGCGGATCTAGGTTTCAACTAACAGTGCAGCTATCGTCAGTGTGTTAATACTTGTACATGCCTTAATTAGACTTGAAAGTGTAATGTTACAATTTCGTTCATGCTACATGACTGCTTATAACGCACTGATGATAGCTTCACTGTCAGTCGAAAACTAGATCCGCAATGCAATAAAAATGACAGATGACAGTATGACCGATGCTTACCTTCTTTCCGTCCGGGTTTATGTCGCGGCCATGGGCCACAATCACTCCCATGGAATCGAACATGATGAACCGCAGATAAACCAAGTTCACGCCGACCTCATGAACTGACGGAGAGAGACCGTCGATCATTGCGGAGGGTGGTTGTAGAAACTAGCATGAAATCGGGAGAAGGAATCACTCGTGAGTTGCGAAGTGCTGCCAGCTATCCAGCCAGCACAGTGACTGTGCGTAGGGAGTTAAAGAGAGTGGGACAGTCAGTGCTAAGCGCTGCTTGGGTGGTGTAAAGAGCGACAGTAGACGACTAGTAAGGACTTGGTTTATTTGTTGGTTTGGACATTAAAGGGACTAAACTGCAAGGTTATCAACCCTTTTTCCTTAATCACACAAGTCTCGGATTAAAAGCATACCCTAAGAGAACCGTATCGTCTTAAACCCGGGGAAGGAAAAAAATGCATAGAACTATGTGTGTAGCCACATTGAAGTAGAAAACGAAAGCATAAAGCCAAAACTGAAAACGTTAACTATAAGGTGTGTAACCTCCCCACCGAAATTTTATAGAAAAGAAAAGACAATACTTAATACAAATGGGAGCCGAGTGTAGCCTCCCCACAAAATTTTTAAAGAAAGGACGATACTAATTAGAAATGCTGATGGACATTGCTCTATGCGTAACCTGCCCACAATGAAATGTACTGACAATGGCAACAAAAATGTGAAATTCGCAATCTGACTCAAATATAAATCCTTCAAAAAATTAAAGTCCATTCAGTGACAAGAAAATTCAATTAAACCGAAATATCGGTCTTTGGCCCTGTGTAAAACAATCAGAATTAAAGTCTTACCTCAGAATAAATGGATGTCACATATCTGCTCTTGTTGTTGCGCACCGCTTGGAGGAACTGCATTGCAAATAATAATATTCTCTTTTTTTTTGTGATTCTAGTGAAATTTTTCTTCAAAAGAAATGGAATGAAATGGGAAGTGCAACGAGATCTTCAGTTCAATAAAAAATTAAATTTTTGAAAAATGCTTTTGAAATAAAAATTATTATTGGGGAACTTGTTGGAGAATAATTACAATAAATAAATTTTTACATTATCTAATGATTATATTAATTAATGGTATACCTTATTCACCATCTTGACCAGTGTTGCCGACCGCCTACATCACACAACCGCACTGGGCTGCTACTACTGACCGACCGCTCTGCATGACGACTATTAGCGTACAGCACGCGACGACTACTGACAGAGTACTCGCAACGACTACTACTGACAGACTCGCAACGACTACTCCACAGACTCGCAACGACTGACTCCACAGACTCGCAACGACTGACTGACTGACTGAGAACCGCTCGCAACACTCGCGCGGTCAAGCGCATACTCTCTGGTCACAGATGCTACAATGCCTCGCCATCGCTGCTGCGTTACATACGTGTTTCATAACCCTCCACTGGGGGGGCAAAAATTTGGCAGCGATGGTGAGTCATTTGGACTTGCCAATCGCGGGAAAATTTTTCTTTAATTAACAAAATCCTACAACTTACAGAATATTTAAATGTTGTGCACACGCACTAAGTACAAAATATTATCAGACAAAGACAAAATGTGAATACTAAACATAGTAGCAAATCAGAAAAAAGTATATACAAATTTTTTGACAGATAAAGTGCACAGGCACTGAAAAAATTCTTTAGCATATTCAGAACAAATAAACAGACTGGCAAAAAATATTATGTTGACAAGTGACATAAGTGTACTCGCATTGGAGTTCAGCGAATCGAAAAATGTATAACCTATGAACATAAATGATGTTACCAAAAAATTTTTTCTTTATGTGACAAGAATCAGGATAGGAAAGGGAAGGATTGCATCATGGTTGTAGCACTTTAGATTGCACACAGCTGCTCTGAAAGTCCATATCTTTCCACAGAAGTACAACACCAAGTGACACAACTTGAAGTTCTTTTCCCATCAGAATTTATCAGTGTAGCAAAGACACTGAACTGTCGTAGTAATGTTCCATGTTTTCATTTTGGCAGTACATTAGGTACACCAAACAGTGGGACCATAATAACGTCTTCATTGCTCACGGTGGTGGACAGCATGTCGTGTCAACATCACACTCTTACAAGGCACACCAACGTAGAATTAGTGCAAAACCAAATATAGTGCTCCATGATCACTAGGATAAACAGGACAAATGGACATTGCAGTAATTCAGGGTAGTTAGCTTATGAGGATAAGCACATTATGTCACATAATATTGACAATTACAGACTTAATTAGTGGTTTGTGGCATTCATAGCCCAGTTATTGAACATTTCCGTACCAAGTATGTAGTATTACAGAAAAATGTTCATTAATTGTTTTACATAGAATCAGTAGTCTTCTTTTCCTAGTTACAAAATGTAGCATGGTTAATTAATCATTTGTCATTCCAATATAGTAAGAATCATTAGCCTTCTCCTGATTACAAAGCATTATGAAACAATCACATTCTTTTCCAGTTACAGAGTATAATTAAGAATCATTAGCCTTTTCCTAATTACAGTTAATTAATTATTTGTCATTAATTAATCATTTGTCTGATTACAGTTAATTAATCATTTGTCTAATTACAGTTAATTAATCATATTAATCATTTGTCTAATTACAGTTAATTAATCATATTAATCAGTTGTCTAGTTACAGTTAATTAATCATTTGTCGTTAATTAATCATTTGTCATTCTAATATAGTAAGAATCATTAGTATTCTCCTAATTACAAAGCATTATTAAACAGTACCATAGTTAATTAATTGTGTCATTCCAATGTAGTAAGAATTATTACCCTTCTCCTAATTACAAAGCATTATTAAACAGTAATTAAGATTCATTAGCCTTCTAATTACAAAACATCCTAATTACAGTTAATTAATCATTTGTCATTCCAATCTATTAAGAATCATTAGCCTTCTTCTAATTACAAAGCATTATTAAACAGTCACATTCTTTTCTGGTTACAAAGTATCAACATTGGAAACAAGAGCTAATCAATGGCATAATTAATCACAATTCGTGGAGTGACATTAATTATTGGCACTCAGTGGCCAGCAAGTATTGAATAGAATCATCATTCAGTATTATTCAGATTATTACGAAGTCATTATTAAAAATCAGTTAATTACAGTCAAATCATTAATAATCACAGGCATTATAAGTGGTAACATTACAATAAACAGTGTTCCTCCTTCAATAGTATTCAGACCATTACAAAGTCATTATTAAAATCAGTTAATTACAGGCAAATCATTAGTAATCACAGGCATTGTACGTAGTATCATTACAATAAACAGTGGCAGTTATTAGCTAGTGACAAAGCATTATTTTGAATATAGTCTCATTAAGAGGTCATTACTCAAGTGACATGCTATTCAGAGTTGATCAGTATTATTCAGAATTATCATAAACTAGTGACATTATGTGGGACTGGTAATACATTTTTTTTTTGGTAGCAATGCATTGCGTTGGGATCGATAATTAATTGCTGAAACATAACACTATTTGCTTTTGACCTATTGCAGCAAATGAGGATAGGTAACGTCATTCGTCATGAGTCAGCTGTAGCAAGATTATGTAACAAGGCAGTACATGTGATCACATTTAGAAGTGATAAACACAAATGGGTAAAAAATAAAAATGCAAGTACTAGAACAGGTATAATAACTAACAGGTTTAGTAAGTGTCATGAAAAACTTCTCCTGGAAAAAATACAAAAACGGATTATTGACCTGAAAGAAGAAACGCACACTATGCTGAAAAGTAGTGAACTTCGAATTAACAGGCAGTGAAGTGTGTATAAAAATGTATTCCATAGCTGTCCTTTCCAAAACTTTCCGTCATCCTACTATGCAATGTAACACCTGCTGTCAAAGCAAACTGCAACAAATACTTAAATAACTACGTAGCATAAATACATTACTTCAACATTATCCTCATCTGTAAAGAAAAAAAAAAACTTCATTATCCATATCATCATAACTTCACCATTATCATCACCTGTAAAGAAAAACTTCATTATTCATAATACCATATCCTTCATCATTATTCATCAGTATTCATTATCATCTGCAAAAAATCACTTCATTACTCATTACATAACTATTCCTTATCTCTAGCATATTTCATCACTAAAACTAAGATGTGTAGTTCTCTCTGACAGCCTGCATCAATCACCTTGTATTCTGAAAGAAAAAATTAGTTAAGACTGCTATTCTTCGATGAGTATAGTATATTCTTGTTAATGTTTGTTAATCCTGATCCATTTACTCTTCCTCATAAAGTTATTGCATCTCCTTTCGTTTATTCCGTAGGTGAAATTCCCATTTATGTTAAATTTATTTCTTAGAATCATCATTCCTTTCTGAAATTGATGAACAAAGATTAATGTCCTGCATTTAAATCATATACCCACTAGATAATGACTGGTTTATGGTAACATAATTAACCCTACAGCATAACATGACAGAAAACGTAATATGTTAAAGACGTTGACAGTGTTCAGATGCAAAAATGTACACAGAATAATACAATGCAGTAGCAAAAAAAAAATGTGAAACAGTCACGATGTTGAGATGTCATAAGGCAAAAAATGTCAAAGTCGACTGGTGTGTGTTATATCTTAACTATTTCATAGTCCATACAAACAAAACTGGAGTACAGTCATATACACAAAAAAATGGAAAATGTGCACGGTCTGATGTGCAACGACAAGAAAAGCGACCTGCTAACCTTACCTTGCCGGGCACTTGCCAAGAAAAAATACGATAATCATCAATAAGTAGTCACATAAATATAATTGCAGAAATAGTCATAAATGTGTAAATTCATCTGGAAAAATATGCACGGTCTGATGTGTAACGACAAGAAGAGCGACCTGCTAACCTTACCTTGCCGGGCACTTGCCAAGAAAAAATACGATAATCATCAATAAGTAGTCACGTGAAATAATTGCATTAGTAAATGGCATCATAGTGTGTTGAATCATACAGTGGTTTCACTCAATAAACGGTTTAATGTTTGAGATATGGTGGTTGCCTTTCGATTTTCTAGTTCTCAAAGTTTCGACGTGTACAACATTGGGGTGAGGGATGCTGCGAATCCGATATGGACCTGCGTATAGAAGTTCAAATTTACTGCACTTACCTTTTAATTTACTGGATAAATAATGTGTACGTACTAATATTTTCTGTCCAACGTGAAAGTCTCGGCGTCTACAAACCTGTTTTTGCTGTCTTCTCCGGCGCTCTGCGGCACTTTTGATGTTGTTCAGCGCAATGTTAATTATTTCGTGGTGTCGTAGGCGACGACTTTTGGGAAATTCTATTAATTCTTTAATTTTGTTCGGTGGTTCAACGTTTTTCAGTATAACAGACGGAGATAGCATAGTGGATTCATTTGGAATGGAATTAATTACATCTTGGAATGAGAGTATGTGTGTAT
The DNA here is from genome assembly GCF_023864345.2 of Schistocerca serialis cubense. NCBI lineage: Eukaryota > Metazoa > Arthropoda > Insecta > Orthoptera > Acrididae > Schistocerca > Schistocerca serialis. The sequence goes on along the minus strand of NC_064641.1, from coordinate 85,253,173 downwards.
CCCAATCAATATGTCTTTTGTGGCAGTATATTCTACACAGTTTACCAATTTCCTTCATTAATCTTTCACAGGGGTTCGAAGAAGCGTGGTACTTGGATATATAGATCGGAGAAATGTTTCTAGCTCGTAACATGCATGTCCATACGCTACTACGAAATTGTGATCCATTATCAGAAATTACTTTCATTACATGCCCTACATGAGATAGAAAATGTTTTACAAATGCATTTGAAACAGTTTTAGCAGTAGCTTTGCGTAATGGAGTGAAAGTAACAAATTTTGAAGTGAGCTCAACAGCGACAAAGATGTAGCAAAAACCTCTGTTAGTTCTCGGAATCGGACCAAAAATATCTACTGCGGCCATGTGTCTTAATTTAACAGGTATAATGGGATATAAAGGAGGAATATGTGAAGTGGTGTCTGATTTAGCTTTCTGGCAAATTTTACAAGACGCTAAAACTCGTCGTATACGTTTCTCCATGTTGGCAAAATAACAGTTCTGTCTCAGTATAAGAAAACATTTTCGTGCTCCGTAATGTGCGTAGCTTAAATGAGTGTACCAAATTAATTTGTTGACCAGTTCGTCAGGAATGCATAATAACCAATTGTTGCTGTCAGGATGAGAGCGGCGAAACAGAATGTCATTGCGTACAGTGTAGTGGTTTCTAATCGTAACATTATTCTTATCTAGCCAAAGGTGTTTAATTTCTTTCCACACATTGTCTTTATTTTGTTCTTGCGCTATGTCCTGTAATGACGATGAAATAAAGTTTTCAAATGCAACTTGCTGAATGTACATGACACTGAAATTTGTTTTGCAGAAGTTGGTTGCTACGTCTTGCTGATTGTTGCCGAGAGAACGCGACAGTGCGTCTGCTATAACATTTTGTGTGCCGGGAATGTGAACAATCGTAAAATTAAATTCCTGTAAATACAGTTTCCATCTGCTCAATCTGTCGTGAGTAAATTTAGCTGAAAGTAAAAATTGTATCGCTCTGTGGTCAGTGTAAACGGTGGTGTGTCTGCCATAAAGAAAATGCCTAAATCTCGTGAAAGCCCATACAACACATAATGTTTCAAGTTCTGTAACAGAATAATTTCGCTCAGCAGGTGACAAAATGCGGCTTGCAAATGCGATGTTTTTAATAACTGTTGAACCATCTTCTTCAATTTCCTGGAAAATATGTACACCTAAAGCGGTGTTAGAACTGTCGGTCGCAATGGAAAAATTTCTAGTAAGATCTGGGTGCGATAAAAGTGGAGCATTCAACAAAGCATGTTTCAAATAACATTCTCGTGAACAAAATTCTGCGTGTCAAAAGTAATGTTTGCGTTTCTGTAATATGCAATCTGTGCTGTATCTGGTTAAAATCTATCGTACGTGTTATTATTTACGGGCGAATGTTGTGGCATATCCACTATATGAACTGTTCTGTTATTTATTACTGACGTGTTACGTTATGGATGACACCTATTGTCTGTTTCATTCATGATTATTTGTTGTTGCTGATGTTGTTGCTGCTCATAAGATCGACTGTTATTAAATGTACGCTGAAAATTGTGCTCATCATTTTTTTTACGTCTGTCCTGATAGTAATTTCTATACGGCGCATTGCGATACGAGTTGAAATAGTGTGTTATCTGTACGTAGTTATTTCTTTGCTGCCGTGCGTTACTATTTGTTGTAGCTGAGACTTTACGTGCACGCGGCGAAACATTAAAGTTTGGTTGACCTTGTAGACTGCATTGTTGGTTATGTATGCTAAGCGGCTGACTTTCATGCTATTGTGGTGGAAAACGTCTATTGTTACCAAAATGTGGTTCCTGTTACTAATAATTTTACATATACTGATGATTACGATTTTATCTGTAATTAAAATTACGGCGGTAGTTGTCATTACGGGAGTGCCTACTGAAAATTGTCACATTCGGTAAAATATTTGTCATATCCGGTTTTCATTACATATTCTTAATTCTACAAAGAGCAATAGTAAAAGAGCAGTTTTGATAGATATAAAGGATAGTAGAAGAGAAGGCAGCAGTGCAGAAAACTAAAGATGAAACAGCACTACTACAGCTCGGGGCCCTATGCTCGCTACGGCACATATTCATTAAAGCGTAATGAATCCCCTGAGGTCATTTACGCACTGAGAATAAATTTTAGTTTTTGCGTTACAAGCAATAGCGGTAAAACTCCAAAAGTAAAACGCTGTATTCTTGCTAATTCCAGTTTCTGCATAATACGTAATGCTGATGAAAATACAATAGCAAATTGTTGCATCAGGTTCAAAACTAGTTTCTGCATTACAGGTAATAGCGGTGAATGTACAAAGATAAATTGTCGTATACAGTGCAAATCGTGTATCTGTGGTCTGTCATTATTGAATTCCTTACATTTTCTTACAAATGCAAATTGCTCGAAATCTACGTTCTCGTCACTCAGTTTGATAACACGTTCAGGTTTGTGTGTGAATCTGTTCGTCTGTGTCATTTCGGATTTCAAGTTGCGTAGCTTTTCAGATTTTAAGTCGCGTGGCTTTTCGGATTTTAAGTCGCGTAGTCTCTGTAAATTGTTCGCATTATACACGCTGCGTGACTCTGACAAATGTTCATAACGTGGCGTCTGTTGTGGTATGTTATTAACTGAAATGTTTTTCATCTCTGTTACTTCTTGTTGTAAATTTGACAACTTCCTACGTAACGTATTGTGAGATGAATCGATCTCATTAATTGTCTGCTGTAAATTTTGAAATTCAGGTGTTTGGATAAATGAAACCGGTGCAGTATCGTCTGATTTATTGTCATTAGTATTTTCGATAGCATCAATACGACTGGCCAATTCATCACATTTTTCAGTCAGTATTTTAACCTGATCATCGGTTTTAGAATCAGACGCATTAATCTGTTTTTGCAACTTGCGCGTAGTTTCGCTCAGTTTTTTAACATCACCTTTGATAACATCACAATCCTGTGTTAGATCTAATTGTTCGAATCTATCTGTCACTGTTTGAATATTTACTGTGTGTGTATCTGTTTTTGATTTAAGATCAGAAATTTCATCCCGTAATTCCGCGTTCAATTGTTCTATGGTATTAATTTTGTCGGACACTGTAGTAATATTATTGTCTACATACGTCTTCGCTTTCGCGAATATTTTACGTTTGTCCTCTTGTCTTTGTGCAGTGATTGTTTCCATGACTTGTCGTTTTACTTTGTTTTGATCCTGAATAAATCTGCGGAAACGCGTATCACTGTTCTGTATGTGCTGATTAAAGCGCTCGTTAATCTGAGTGTTCTGCTGTTCGAATTTCGCGTCTATCTTTGCGTCCACTGTGCGCGAAAGTTCTACCGTCATAGCTTTAAACTCGTCCCGTAATTGTGTAGCTTTTTCAGAGCACTGTTTGGCGACTCCGCTAATTTCGTCTCTGAGTGTATCTGTCGCGGCTGTTTGCATTTCCCTTAATTCTTGCGCAACCGACTTTATTTCTTCGCTATTTTTTTGTGAACAAGCCTCAATTTCCACGCGCAACTGTTCCTTAGTGTCATGGCACTGCGCGGCAACGGCTGTAATTTGTTCACTAAGTTGTTTGAAATTTTCGTCATTATTGTCAAGTTTTTCATTTAAGTGTTTGTTATCTTCCCTAAGTTGTTTGACCTGTTCATTGAGTTGTTGTTTGAGATTTTCGTTATCTTGTTTGTTCTGTTCCCTAAGTTGTTTAAAATTTTCGTTCTGTTCACTAAATTGTTGTTTGAACTCTTTACTACTGTTGTCTTGGTTTTCCATCATTTGGTTAATTCGTTGCAGCAATAGTGTCATAATTTGATCCGAACCAAAATTAGCATTTCTATTCTCAGTACTGTTTAATGATGTCCCTGCAGTTGCCGCACTTTGTGTGACCATTTGGTCATTTTGCAACTTACAAAAAGGATTATCAGTCCGATGTACACTGTCACTCACTATTTCGGAATTAAATAAATCCGTCTTACTTTGTGTATCCTGTTCATTTTCATTAGACAAATTCGTCTGTTCGTCACTTAAATTTTCCAAATCGGGTGTGTTAAGCTCGGCAGCGCTCATTACAATAGAGCGTTCCGCGTCATCAATTGTCGTCAAATGAACAGAAGAGACAATTGAGTTCGCTTGTTCATCATTAAGATAAAAGTCATCATTAATGGTTGTATTGCACTGATTGTTAGTGAATGCAGGATTGTCATCATCACACTGCGTGTCATAATTACTATCGGTCACGCTGTTTGAGTCGGTAATTTCATTCAAAATACCTCGCGAGACACTATTCACAGTCTTTCGCGGCATTTTTACAATAGTCACAATTTTTCAGAAAATAAATAAGCACAATGCAAAAGCAACACACAAATACAACAGAGCAACAAATTGCCGTTGACCTGTAGAGAGAAAGTCACAATATTATTAAAAGCGTTGCGCTAAATCCTAATTATATCTAAGCAAACAAGAGCAGATATCTGACCGTTGCTCAAAAGACTCTCAACGAAATACGATCCTGGCAGGGTCGCCAAGTGTAACCTCCCCACCGAAATTTTATAGAAAAGAAAAGACAATACTTAATACAAATGGGAGCCGAGTGTAGCCTCCCCACAAAATTTTTAAAGAAAGGACGATACTAATTAGAAATGCTGATGGACATTGCTCTATGCGTAACCTGCCCACAATGAAATGTACTGACAATGGCAACAAAAATGTGAAATTCGCAATCTGACTCAAATATAAATCCTTCAAAAAATTAAAGTCCATTCAGTGACAAGAAAATTCAATTAAACCGAAATATCGGTCTTTGGCCCTGTGTAAAACAATCAGAATTAAAGTCTTACCTCAGAATAAATGGATGTCACATATCTGCTCTTGTTGTTGCGCACCGCTTGGAGGAACTGCATTGCAAATAATAATATTCTCTTTTTTTTTGTGATTCTAGTGAAATTTTTCTTCAAAAGAAATGGAATGAAATGGGAAGTGCAACGAGATCTTCAGTTCAATAAAAAATTAAATTTTTGAAAAATGCTTTTGAAATAAAAATTATTATTGGGGAACTTGTTGGAGAATAATTACAATAAATAAATTTTTACATTATCTAATGATTATATTAATTAATGGTATACCTTATTCACCATCTTGACCAGTGTTGCCGACCGCCTACATCACACAACCGCACTGGGCTGCTACTACTGACCGACCGCTCTGCATGACGACTATTAGCGTACAGCACGCGACGACTACTGACAGAGTACTCGCAACGACTACTACTGACAGACTCGCAACGACTACTCCACAGACTCGCAACGACTGACTCCACAGACTCGCAACGACTGACTGACTGACTGAGAACCGCTCGCAACACTCGCGCGGTCAAGCGCATACTCTCTGGTCACAGATGCTACAATGCCTCGCCATCGCTGCTGCGTTACATACGTGTTTCAGGTGTTAAAACAATACAGCAGACGGCCTTGAGTGGCTGATCGCAAGAACAAAGATGGAGGGGCCAGTCACTCTGTAACACACTAAAATCTCCAGCCTAAAAACACAAGGCAAGGGAAACACTGATGGTGAAAAGACGAACACCGAGTCAAACAGACAGTACCAGAGGGAACGAGAGATAGTGAAAACGCAGGTAGGATGATTGCCTGAGAGATAAGACTAAGCGCCCAACCTTAGATTGAATGATTAAAAAAACCTCTCGAGTAAAACTTAAAACTAGATCAGCCATTGAGCCACTGTCACCTAACACACCGTAGGTATTGCGTCCGGAAGATTAAACGTCCGCATCAAGGCGGCTAGATTGGGTCAGTCCGAAACGATGCGAACTACCGTCAATGGAGAACCGCATCGATACTGGGGTTGGTCCTCGCGACGGAGAAGGTGACCGTGAGTCAGCCAAGTATAGCCGATGCCGAGCCGGTAAAGAAAAATAGGGTCCCTTCTAGAGGCTAGCATGGATGACCTCCACACATTTGTCTCCTTTACAGCACGGCGTCGATAGGGCGTGTCATTCGGTATTCCAGATCCCGAAAACTTTACGGCGTAATCCCGATCGAAGATCAGTTTCCAGTGTGCCGATCTCCAGAGTGATAAAAAGTGATACGGAGTGACGAATCACGCTATGCCCTGTGCCAGTCCGATGGAAGAGTTTAGGTTTCGTGAGTGCCTGGAGAACCTTACCTGTCAGCATGTGTAGTGCCAATAGTGAAGTATGAAGGAAGGTTTTTCGTTCAAATGGCTCTGAGCACTATGGGACTTAACTTCTGAGGTCATCAGTCGCCCAGAACTCAGAACTAATTAAACCTAACTAACCTAAGAACATCACACACATCCATGCCCGAGGCAGGATTCGTACCTGCGACCGTAACGGTCGCTCGGTTCCAGACTGCAGCGCCCAGAACCGCACGGCCACTCCAGCCGGCGAAGGTTTTTCGTGTTTAGGGTGTGGTCCGCTAATTGCACTTAAGAATACGCTGAATGTGGATGGATGACAACACATTTTACTGCTTATAAGTTATAGAGTGCAGCAATCAGTCGTCCTTTTTCGATTTTATTACGCAAATCCGGAATTCGGCTAGTAGCTAGCCATTCTCAGTGCACTTTTTTTTATTCTCTGTTGTTGGGGCGTCAGTCGCAGTCAAAGAACTGTGACTGACGCCCGAACAACAGGGACTTACATGCATTGAGAATTTAAAAAGCCGGCCGGAGTGGCAGAGCGGTTCTGGGCGTTACAGTCCAGAACCGTGCGACTGCTACGGTCGCAGGTTCGAATCCTGCCTCGGGCATGGATGTGTGTGACGTCCTTAGGTTAGTTAGGTTTAAGTAGTTCTAAGTTCTAAGTGACTGGTGACCTCAGAAGTTGAGTGCCATAGTGCTCAGAGCCATTTGAACCATTAGAGAACTAAAAAAAAAAAAAAAAAAAAAAAAAAAATAGCCCATTGAGAATGGCTAGCAATTAGCTGAAATCTGGATCTGCATAATAAAATCTAAAAAGGACTATTGATTGCTGCACTCTATAATTTGTAAGTACAAACAGTCGCTGACTCCATCCACTTTCCGAATGCATGGTAACCTGATGACATTTTGCAGCGTCGTGCATTGCTTGCAGTAGAGGAACAGTTCGGACTCAATGAGTTTTTGTTAGCATGACAATGGAGTTCGCCATAAAGCAGCATCTTGAGGCAATGGTTTGTGGATACTAACATTCAAATGGCTCAAATGGGTCAAATAGCTCTGAGCACTATGGGGCTTAACATCTGAGGTCATCAGTCCCATAGAACTACTTATACCTAACTAACCTAAGGACATCAGACACATCCATGCCCGCGGCAGGATTCAAACCTGCGACCGTAGCAGTCGCGCGGCTTCGGACTAAAGCGCCTAGAACCGCTCGGTCACAAAGGCCGGCACTAACATTCCTGAAATAGACTATCGAGCTGGACCTAATGGTACACCTTTTGGATGAGTCAAAAAGGCGGCTTTACTCCAGACGCCAGTTTGCAACACCACTACCTTTTCAGCCGGCCGATGTGGCCGTGCGGTTCTAGGCGCTTAAGTCTGGAACGGCGTGACCGCTACGGTCGCAGGTTCGAATCCTGCTTCGGGCATGGATGTGTGTGATGTCCTTAGGTTCCAATGGTTCAAATGGCTCTGAGCACTATGGGAGTTAACATCTGTGGTCATCAGTCCCCTAGAACTTAGAACCACTTAAACCTAACTAACCTAAGGACATCACACACATCCATGCCCGAGGCAGGATTCGAACCTGCGACCGTAGCGTCACGCGATTCCAGACTGAAGCGCCTAGAACCGCACGGCCACAGCGGCCGGCTGATGTCCTTAGGTTAGTTAGGTTTAAGTAGTTCTAAGTTCTAGGGGACTGATGACCACAGATGTTAAGCCCCATAGTGCTCAGAGCGATTTTACCCATTTGAGCCATTTGAATGTTAGTATCCACAAACCATTGCCTCATGATGCTGCTTTATGACCAACTCCATTGTCATGCTAACAAAAACTCATTGAGTCCGAACTGTTGCCATAGTGTCCCATAGTGCTCATAGCCATTTGAACCATTTTTGAACCACCTCTTCTGATTTCCGCTCTTGAGGAAGAATGGGTTGCCATTCCGACACAGACCTTCAGGCAGCTTATTGAAAATGTCCTGCCTTCACAAAGTCGAAGGGTGCAGACACCCCATATTAACGTCCAGTAATGGGTGTCCGGATTTTTCTGACCAAATAGCCTAGTGCATATGTTGTTGTTTGTTGTTGTGGCCTTCAGTCCTGAATCTGCTTAGTGTATTCATCTCCTGGTCTCCCTCTACTATTTTTGCCCTCCACGCTGCCCTCCAATACTAAATTGGTGATCCCTTGATGCCTAACACTGTATTCACCTGACCAAAACTCTTTTTCTTCCTGCCATCGAACTTCGCTAGTTCATTTCTCTCCCCAATCCATATTCACCCACTATGCTTCCTTCTCTCCCTTTTCCTACTCTTGAATTCCAGTCACCCATGACTATTAAATTTTCGTCTCCCTTCACTACCTGAATAATTTCTTTTATCTCATCATACATTTCATCATTTACTTGGCATATAAACTTGTTCTACTGTAGTAGGCATGGGCTTCATGTCTATCTTGGCCACAATAATGCGTTCACTGTGCTGTTTGTAGTAGCTTACCCGGACTCCTATTTTTTTATTCATTATTAAACCTCCTCCTGCATTACCCCTATTTTAATTTGTATTTATAACCCTGTATTCACCTTACCAAAAGTCTTGTTCCTCCTGCCACCGAACTTCACTAATTCCCACTATATCTAACTTTAACCTATACATTTCCCTTTTTTAATTTTCAAATCTACCTGCCCAATTAAGGGATCTGACATTCCACGCTCCGATCCGTAGAACGTCAGTTTTCTTTCTCCTAATAACGACGTCCTCCTGAGTAGTCCCTGCCCGGAGATACGAATGGGGGACTATTTTACCTCTGGAATATTTTACCCAAGAGGACGTCATCATCATTTAACCATACAGTAAAGCTGCATGCCTTCGGGAAAAATTACTGCTTTAGTTTCCCCTTGTTTTCAGCCGTTCGCAGTACCAGCACAGCAAGGCCGTTTTGGTTAGTGTTACAAGGCCAGATCAATCATCCAGACTGTTGCCCCTGCAACTACCGAAAAGGCTGTTGCCCCTCTTCAGGAACCACACGTTTGTCTGGCCTCTCAACAGATACCCCTCCGTTGTGATTGCACCTACGGTACGGCTATCTGTATCGCTGAGGCACCAGCGGCAAGGTCCATGGTTCATGTTGGGGGGGGGGGGGGGGGAGGAATCTAGTGCATATATGTAAATGCAAACTGATATTTCAATGGCACGCCTCCTGAAAGGTAGCAGAACTCTAACCACTGCGCCAACTCGACGAACCGATACGGTCAGAAGCGACAGTGGAACCAGAAGCAGGTTGGGGTGAACGGACTCGCGGACCCACCCCCTCGGCTGGGCGGAGGACGCTGCAGAGTGGCTCAGGCGGGCGGAAGCCCAACGGCCGACCCCGCTCCCTATTAAGGACGCGCCGCTGTTATTAGGCTGTTTCCGGTCGTGCGCCGGCCGTGCGTGAATGATGAGGACGCCAAATGCTAATCAGCTGTCGCCTGCGCCATACAAATCACGCGGGTGATTGACAGCTGGCGGCTTTGGAGAGTCGCCAAATCCGGTCTCGCGCGTGTGACGAGGATCGCCAATGCACTCCTCGACACCATTAGGTTTGCGCAACAACCATGACCGAAATAACAAGGCTGCTTCCCCGTCCAGGAGAACGATGTGTCACATCAGTTTTTCCAACGCAGTGGGTGACGGGAAATTTATCGTGTCTCTCGAAATCAAAAAAGTGTCCTTTTCTATCTGTCGAGGTAGGGACTGACAACAAGCTACCTTAAGACGCAGGCTATCGCCTAAACTGTTGCCGATCTTCTTTCGGGTTCTCTGCGGCATTGGCCCCTAATTTCGCTTGCATTTATCGCGAGTTTCTCGCCCACCGCAAAGTCCCAAGCGACTGGAGAAAAGGACAGGTGGCTCCTATGTATAAGAAGAGCAAAACAACGGCCTGCAAAATAACACACTAATATCCCCAACATCGGTTTGCTGCAGAGTCCTTGAACATATTCTCAGTTCGAATATAATAAATTATCTTGAGGCCAAGGAAATTACGTCCACGAATCAACATGGTTTTAGAAAGCTTCGCTCGTCTGGAACTCTCCTTGCCCTTTTCTCACACGATATGCTGCGTACTATGGATGTAGGGCAAAAGACAGAGTCCATATGTCTAGATATCCGGAAAGCGTTTGAGACGGTGCCCCATTGCAGGCTGTTAAGAAGATATGAGCAGAAGGGATAGGTTCATAAGTATGTGAATGGTTCGAAGATTTCTTACGTTATAGAACACAGTATGTTGTCCTCGATTGCTAGTGTTCATCGGGGACAAAGGTATAATCAGGAGGGCCCCAGTGAAGTGTGAAGGGACCGCTATTATTCTCTATATAAATAAATGATTTGGCGTATGGTATGGGGTGGGCCGCAGTCTGCTATTGTTTGTTGATGAAGTGAGGTGTCGAAGTTGAGTGACTGTAGGAGAATACAAGACGACTTAGACAAAACTTCTAGTTGGTGTGATGAATGGCAGTTAGCTCTAAATGTAGAAAAATGTAAGATAATGAGGATGAGTAGGAAAAAGAAACCCGTAATGTTCGGATGCAGCATTAGTAGTGTGCTGCTTGACACAGTCAAGTCATTTAAATATCTAGGCGTAACATTACAAACCGATATCAGTGTGGTCGCGTTTTTCATGGAGGGGCTTGCACCCCTTGTTGTTTCCCGTGGCGCTATCACAGCATAGGCGTGCACTGATGTTTTAAGACCTTCTCGGTTCCCACTGTTGAAAAGCAATTTGGGGGTAGCGATTGCATCTTTCAACACGACCGAGCACCTGTGGCGTAGTGGTTACACGACAGTAACATCCCTGTAATAGACTGGCTTGCACGGAGTCCTGAACTGAATCCTATAGAACATCTCTGGGATATTTTGAAACGCCGACTTCGTGCCAGGCCTCACCGCCCAACATCGATACCTTTCCTCAGTGCAGCATTCCGGGAAGAATGGGCTACCATTCCCCAAAAATGGTTCAAATGGCTCTGAGCACTATGGGACTTAACATCTATGGTCATCAGTCCCCTAGAACTTAGAACTGCTTAAACCTAACTAACCTAAGCACAACAAATACATCCATGCCCGAGGCAGAATTCGAACCTGCGACCGTAGCAGTCAAGCGGTTCCGGGCTGAAGCGCCTAGAACCCCACGGCCACCGCGGCTGGCTACCACTCCCCAAGAAACCTTCCAGCACCTGATTGAACGTATGCCTGCGAGAGTGGAAGCTGTCATCAACGCTAAGGGCGGACCAACTCCATACTCAATACCAGCATTACCGACGGAGGGCGCCACGAACTTGTAAGTCATTTTCAGCCAGGTGTCTGGATACTTTTGATCATATAGTGTATGTCTGACAGTGTTCTCCTGTGTTCATGGGACAAGGGGTTGTATCATCTTGCAGGTACTCTGCGATGAAATGCATCTTTTGTTGTTCACTCCAAGGCTGTGGTGATACATCTTTTAATGCACGTACAAACACAGTCGGGTGAAGAGTATTTTTCTCCGATATTGTTGTTGTGGTCTTCAGTCCTGAGACTGGTTTGATACAGCTCTCCATGCTACTCTATCCTGTGCAAGCTTCTTCATCTCCCAGTTCCTACTGCAGCCTACATCCTTAGGAATCTGCTTGGTGTGTACATCGCTTGGTCTCCCTATACGATTTTTACCCTCCACGCTGCCCTCCAATACTAAATTGGTGATCCCTTGATGCCTCAGAACATGTCCTACCAGCCGATCCCTTCTTCTAGTGAAGTTGTGCCACAAACCTCTCTTCTCCCCAATCCTACCCAATACCTTCTCATTAGTTATGTGATCTACCCATCTAATCTTCAGCATTCTTCTGTAGCACCAAATTTCGAAAGCTTTTATTCTCTTCTTGTCTAAACTATTTATCGTCCACGTTTCACTGCCATATACGGCTACACTCCATACAAATACTTTCAGAAACGACTTCCTGACACTTAAATCTATACTTGATGTCAACAAACTTCTCTTCTTCTTCAGAAACGCTTTCCTTGCCATTGCCAGTCTTCATTTTATATCCTCTCTACTTCGAACATCATCAGTTTTTTTGCTCCCCAAATAGCAAAACTCAATTATTACCTTAAGTGTCTCATTTCCTAATCTAATTCCCTCAGCATCACCCGACTTAATTCCACTACATTCCAGTATCCTCGTTTTGCTTTTGTTGATGTTTATCTTATATCCTCCCTTCAAGACACTATCCATTCCGTTCAACTGCTCTTCCAAGTCCTTTGCTGTCTCTGACAGAATTTCAATGACATCGGCGAACTTCAAAGTTTTTATTTCTTCTCCATTGATTTTAATGCCTACTCCGCATTTTTCTTTTGTTTCCTTAACAGCTAGCTCAATATACAGAGTGAATAACATCGGGGAGAAGCTACAACCCTGTCTCACTCCCTTCCCAACCACTGCTTCCCTTTCACGTCCTTCGACTCTTATAACTGCCATCTGGTTTCTGTACAAATTGTAAATGGCCTTTCACTCCCTGTATTTTATCCCTGTCACCTTCAGAATTTGAAAGAGAGTATTCCAGTCAACATTGTCAAAATAATTTCTCTAAGTCTACAAATGCTAGAAACGTAGGTTTGCCTTTCCTTAATCTAGCTTCTAAGATAAGTTGTAGGGTCAGTATTGCCTCACGTGTTTCAATCTTTTTACGGAATCCAAACTGATCTTCCCCGAGATCGGCTTCTACTAGTTTTTCCATTCATCTGTAAAGAATTCGTGTTAGTATTTTGCAGCTGTGACTTATTAAGCTGATAGTTCGGTAATTTTCACATGTGTCAACATCTGCTTTCTTTGGGATTGGAATTATTACATTCTTCTTGAAGTCTGAGGGTATTTCGCCTGTCTCATACATCTTGCTCACCGGATGGTAGAGTTTCATCAGGGCTGGCTCTCCCAAGCCTGTCAGTAGTTCTAATGGAATGTCGTCTACTCTCGGTGCCTTGTTTCGACTCAGGTCTTCCAGTGCTCAGTCAAACTCTTCACGCAGTATCATATCTCCCATTTCATCTTCATCTATATCCTCTTCCATTTCCATAATATTGTCCTCAAGTACATCGCCCTTGTATAGATCCTCTATATACTCCCTCCACCTTTCTGCTTTCCCTTCTTTGCTTAGAACTTGGTTTCCATCTGAGCTCTTGATATTCAGACAAGTGGTTCTCTTTTCTCCAAAGGTCTCTTTAATTTTCCTGTAGGCAGTATCTATCTTACCCCTAGTGAGATAAGCCTCTACATCCTTACATTTGTTCTATAGCCATCCCTGCTTAGTCATTTTGCGCTTCCTGTCGATCTCATTTTTGAGATGTTTGTATTCCTTTTGCCTCCTTCGTTTACTGCATTTTTATTTTTTCTCCTTTCATCAATTAAATTCAATATATCTTCTGTTACCCAAGGATTTCTACTAGCCCTCGTCGTTTTACCTACTTGATCCTCTGCTGCCTCCACTACTTCATCTCTCAAAGCTACCCATTCTTCTTCTACTGTATTTTTTTCCCCCATTCCTGTCAATTGTTCCCTTATGCTCTCCCTGAAACTCTGTACAACCTCTGGTTCAATCAGTTTATCCAGGTCCCATCTCCTTAAATTCCCACCTTTTTGCAGTTTCTTCAGTTTTACTCTACAGTTCATAACTAATAGATTGTGGTCAGAGTCCAGATATGCCCCTGGAAGTGTCTTACAATTTAAAACCTGGTTCCTAAATCTCTGTCTTACCATTACATAATCTATCTGATTCCTTCCAGTATCTCCAGGCTTTTTCCAAGTATACAACCTTCTTTCTGATTCTTGAACCAAGTGTTACCTATGATTAAGTTGTAGTCTGTGCAGAATTCTACCAGACGGCTTCCTCTTTCATTTCTTGCCCCCAATTCATATTCACCTACTACGTTTCCTTCTCTCTCTTTTCCTGTTACCGAATTCCAGTCACCCATGACTATTAAATTTTCGTCTCCCTTCACTGTCTGAATTATTTCTTTTATTTTATCATACTTTTCTTCAATTTGTACGTCATCTGCAGAGCTAGTTGGCATATAAACTTGTACTACTGTAGTAGGCGTGGGCTTCGTGTCTGTCTTGGCCACTATAATGCGTTCAATATGCTGTTTGTAGTAGCTTACCCGCACTCCTATTTTTTTATTCATTATTAAACCTACTCCTGCATTACCCCTATTTGATTTTGTATTTATAACCCTGTATTCGCCTTACCAAAAGTCTTGTTCCTCCTGCCACCGAATTTCACTAATTCCTACTACATCTAACTTTAACCTATTCATTTCCCCTTTTAAATTTTCTAACCTGCCTGCCTGATAAGGGTTCTGACATTCCACGTTTCTCGCGTATAAAGACTTGGAATTACCGATGGTTCAGCACACTTCCTTCAAGCAAGACAGAGAAGGGTGATATTGCAGTCGGTACTTTATGTGGTATACATCTACATCTGCATGATTACTCTGCAATTCACATTTAAGTGGTTGGCAGAGGGTTCATGGAACCACAATCATACTATCTCTCTACTATTCCACTCCCGAACAGCGAGCGGGAAAAACGAACACATAAACCTTTCTGTTCGAGCTCTGATTTCTCTTATTTTATTTTGATGATCATTCATACCTATGTAGGTTGGGCTCAACAAAATATTTTCGCATTCGGAAGAGAAAGTTGGTGACTGAAATTTCGTAAATAGATCTCGCCGCGACGAAAAACGTCTTTGCTTTAATGACTTCCATCCCAATTCGCGTATCATATCTGCCACACTCTCACCCCTATTACGTGATAATACAAAATGAGCTGCCCTGTTTTGCACCCTTTCGATGTCCTCTGTCAATCCCACCTGGTAAGGATCCCACACTGCGCAGCAATATTCTAACAGAGGACAAACAAGTGTAGTATAAGCTGTCTCTCTAGTGGACTTGTTGCATCTTCAAAGTGTCCTGCCAATGAAACGCAACCTTTGGCTCGCCTTCCCCACAATATTATCTATGTGGTCTTTCCAACTGACGTTGTTCGTAATTTTAACACCCAGGTTGTAACCTCCCCCTCACTTATCGACCTTAATGACAGTGAAAAATTAAACCGCATGTACCTAATGGAAATTTGGGAAAAGCAATCGTCACCGAAGTTAATCTGTCGGTAAAGAGGGAGGAAAGGGTTACATCTAAATGAAAGGCAAAATGCAAATGAAACTGGTGGAAATTAATTTTGAAAAGGGGTAAAGTTAACGAAGAAAGTAAATGTGCGGCCGTTACGTTAACAATTAACTAGCGGTAATTAGATATTTGAGATTTGGGGGAAATTACGGTCGCCAGTCCTAAGGACAATTACTATAGTAACTGAAAAAGAAAGGTAATTACACATATAATTAGCACTAGAAGCGTGGCAACTGAAGGTTGACACGTGTAGTGTGAAAACTGAAAGTTTGCCAGAAGTAATAAATTTCGCTACTATCTGACTTAATTTAGCAAAAGAATTAATAAAACTGGAAAATCGAAAGTTAATTTAGTGACTGAAGTTAATAGTGAGCTTTCTTTCTGAAGCACATCGACATTCAGTAAAATAAGGTTAGTCTTGGACTACCTCAACAATCATTTCAAAAGCTACTTGAATCTACGCAATTTAGAAATAAGAGAATTAACTTTGAACTTGAATTAAATGATTCTGAACAATTAACAATAGTAAAATTTAGTACGTACCAAGCTGAGCTGCAGTCACAGGTAACTAAAATACGGTAACAAAACTCGCACTCTTAATTTGTGCTTGTGCAATCTAAATATTGTAGCCAGCTGAACTTTGAAATTAAAGCAGTGAAATCGAATGATGCTGGCGTTTGAATTTCAACGACCCTCGGGCTCATTTCGGAAAAGGAAGGGACCCTGCTTGGCAATGCAATTGGGACAATGAGCAACAAAGGTTCATGCTAAGTTGCTGTAATTTTGTGAGGCAAATGGAACAATTTGAAAAGCTGAGGTCTGCCATACAGTTCTGAAACTTTACGTGCTTTTAGTCTTCCTTGTTGGTTGATTGAAGGTTTGAAGCCGTCGATCGAGGAGGTGGCGACAGTCACTCATTGTCGGCCGTCGCTGTTGCAGAAGCTGGATGTTGGCGCGCCCTCTTCTCGACACGGTCACCAGGCGAAACGGGCTGTTGCTGTGCGCCAGCTAATGCTTCCCGTCCGCGACACCATGTCAGAAACTATCATCGCGAGTCGAGCGCAATTACATGCCGCCAAACCCCGAAAGCGCGGCAACTCGCGGGAGCGTCACACAACACACCTGCTCCACTCGCTACCCCAGCCAGACTCTTCCCGCTCTGCCCGCGCTCCACGCGGCAGAGTTAACACTACCAAAGATCCTACACACTTTGATTCTTCACACGACCTATCGATGTAATCGTTCGATAGCAGTTTTCCCTAGGCAAGACCCAGCGTAAAAATACAAATAATATTTACGAAACAAACCAATTATACATCTACATGAGTGCATAAATATATATATATATATATATATATATATATATATATATATATATATATATATATATATACAAACAGTAAAACAATTACAATATATAAAGAGACAGAAATGTCATATCTTGAGGTAACAAAACAAGGAAAAAAAATAATAGTACAATAGATGGAAATAGGAGGATATGCATTTCCGGCGTTACACGTGCCCCACATTGTCTGAGGATGTTCGTGTAACGTAAACAGACTCAGAAAATGTCCCAAAAAAGAAACTGCGGAAATGCATATGCTCAAAACATCAACAAAATTTAGCATTCGTCTAATTAATCATAAATCAATTTTTAGACCATAATAACTGAGTGGAGACACTCCTAATCTTATTCCACTCTGTCATCTTGCACAAAATAAAACAGGTTGACAACATATTAAAATTCATAGAAGATATAGAAAATGGTTTAGCTATTCCAAAATCGTCAAAATCCGTAACACTATCAAGAAATGGAATACTATTTGCCAAATTAATTAGAGTGCATGGCCATAAAAACAGGTAGATCAAAATACGCAAATAAATAATTAAATAGACTACACATTTTGTATAACCTTTCCATAATTAATATGCTCGTCACGAGTGTGCACTTAACACTAAACAAGAAAATAATACACATCAGATCGAAAAAACATAAATATTGACAGTACAATTCTTTCAGCTGTCCAGGAAGAAAAACAATTCCGCCTTCCGTACTGGCAAGTACAAAGAATGCCGATAGCGGCACAAGAGCCGACAGTGGCACAAGAGCCGACAGCGGCTTCGCCTCGCAAGTATTGTTGCGCCCGCCTGTGCGGCACGCTTGATCTCACTCGCCTGTGTAACGGCATTTCCAGAACGTCCGTTTCACTGAATTCTTTAGGAAAAACTCACTGCCGAGTAATCTCAAGGAGTCCCTTAATACTATCACAGTGGATAACTCAACACTGTCCATCATCACACGCATGTACTAGCCTGAAACTTAAAACAGCGTCTAAGTACATCGGCAGTGACTAATAAAACACATTCATTAAATCTTACAGCAAGTTACAAAATCATATTTACATTTCTTAATCTACTGTGACTCAGCTGAAAACTTAAACTAGCAGCTTGGATTTTTCAGTTGATTAGATCATGATTAAATTAATTAAAATTAAATTGATGAATCAAAATTAATTACTTATTAATTACAACTTCTTTAATGACTTTGGTCAGTCAAAAGCATGGCAATCTAGCAAATCGTTAAATCTTACACTCTATATTCACATACTGTACAAATTACCCATTCTGTGGTATTAATCAATCCTAGGTTGGTACAATTTCAAGTCTACAATATTCCGTATACCTAATCGTTTTCCAGAGCTTGGATACTCTAAGCAATAAGCATTTGTGTGAGGTATACCAATGACTTTATATGGTCCATTATAAACAAACTTAAATTTAGAGATTTCATTGTCTATCTCGCTCGATTTCTCATGAGCTTTTACAAGTACTAAGTCTCCGATTGCAAACTTAGCAAAAAGCGCTTTAGCGTCATGACGACGTATGCGAGCATCGGCTTTTAGCTTCATTACTTCTCGCAAACGATCTTTTTTCACACCAATACTAATGTTAATCCGTGGAGGAAATTTGATTATCTCTTCCAATTCACTTTCTACACTTTTGTCAATGCCGAAATTCCTCATGTTACGGCAGTTCAAACCCATTCCTACGTCAATGTCATCCAGCCAGTTAACAATGTGTATAGGCTGGTATTGCCTACGCACACCGTCTCCTGCCTCGTCAAAACTAACTACTATTGTTTTATCTTGGGACGTACATGTCAAAGTTTTGCTTTCGCAATTAATCACTGCACGGTACTTTAATAGCCAATCTAACCCGATAATTACTTCCGTAGTTAAGTCTGGCACGACGACAAACTCTTGTTCAAATCGTGCCCCATATATCTCGAAGTTGACAAAAATCTGTTTTGTGACCGGTTTACTGGCCTTCCCAGTAGCACCGATAATTTTCACTCCTGTTACTGGCATAACTACGGTGCCAGGTCTGTCTTTCAGTAACTCAAATATTTTCCCAGATACAGCACTCAGTTCTGCACCGGTGTCCATCAACGCGTTTAGTTGTAGTTAGTGCATATTAACAGACACTACTATCTGTCTACACTCGTCCTCGACTGTTTCTTTATTTTCCCACAGTAAATCCTCGTCTATATCCAGGTCATTCCAGAACAAACCCTCCGGCTTTGATCCTAAATCCGGTTTATCTGGCGGCTTTTTCAGCCTCTGTTCACATACAGTTTTAATTTCAACACGTCTGTCCTGAGGCTTAGTCTGTAGCTTCGCCTCCAATACCGAAACCTTTTCCTGTAACTCGTCAACTAGTGAGTGTTGCTTTGCTATCACTTCACTAATTGTCACCTTCGTTGATTCCTCTTTGGCCAGATTGATCTCATCTGCCAATCTACCTGGAGGAATGTGCCCAGTAGTATCTGCAATTACTTGCTCTGGATCTGCGCAACCCACACTGCCATCGTCTGACCGTATAATGTCAGCTCTAACCTCATACACGCTGTAATCCACATGCTTTTCTACCAATCGTGTCCGGCTATCACTAAAATTTTCGTAATCTTTCTCCTTAATACTCTCGCAACGTTTGAACTGGAGGTTTGCGTCGGATGGGTCGGCTACTTCTATCACTATAACTTTCGGTAAAGTCTGCCGGTTAGGGCCAGAACTTTCCGTTACTACTTCAACATTCAACTCCTGCGGGACGAAACACGACGCATCTTGCTCGTGCTCCCCCTTAACATCAACTATTTCTAGTAAAGTCTGCCGGTTAGGGCCAGAACTTTCTATCACTACACAATCACTATCTTCCTGCGGGACGAGACGCGGCAAATCCTGCCCGCGCTCCCCATAAACACTTCTCCCGTACAGGCCCCTGTAATCCCTTAGTTCGTCGTATAAGCGACCGAACTGCCTTAACCAGACCTCATCCCTCTCTGCATCCCCTCGCTCGATGACGGACGTTTTATCCGCCATCTGATCTTCTTTCAACACTTGCGAATCATTCTTAAACTCAATATCCAGTTCCACTGTGGGTGTTACAGCTGCCACTTTATAATCGATTTCCGGAACACTGCTTAAATTGTTCTCACTGACAGCGAATGTATTTTCTACTGCCGTGTCTACAGCTGATCTACTACTTGAGGGCGCACTCCTTTCTCCTAACACTGGCACACTCTCCCGCCGTTGATTATTCCACACGGAATTTTCATAACGACGACACCTCGGTTTTCTGCTGTTATTGGGCCGCCAAAACTTCTCCACGCCCGGTCGGCCCCTCACCGGCGCGGCTAACGGTTTCCCTGTCTCGTCCCAGCAGATACGCTCTCCGGATGCTGCTGAGGCGGCTTATCACACCCTCTGACGTTATTACTATTGCGCGAAGCCCGTATCACGCTAGTATGATACTGGTTTCCGTTATTCCTGTTATTATTTGCATTGTACCGATTGTTATTACGGTCCGAACCATTATTGTTATTGCTGCCGTGGTTGCGGTATGCATTATTCCCGTGGTTATCGTTGTTGTGGTTGCTGTGGTACCCTTTGTTGTTACCACGGCATCTGCCACTGTCGCGATTATTGCGCCAATTGTCCTCGTCCTCCACTCTTTCCAGGAAATCATTGATTGTCCTGTAATTGCTTCCTACGTATCGTTTTGTATCATCTGGAAGCTTCTTAAAGAGTTCCCAGACTATTTCGGATTCCGAGCGGCGGTCACGCAAATATTCCAACTTGCGGATCCAGCCCTCACAAAACTCCTTCATCGAACCGCGCGAATTCGCATCGAAAGGCCTCGATACGACAAATTCGCGCCAGACACTTTGCTGTTTTTGCTCTGACCAGTATTCAGCCAGAAACAAATTTTTGAACTCGTCAAAAGTCAGGTTCGTAATGTTGAGGTTTAAGCCCCAACGCTTGGCATCACCAGCCAACACATCAATAACCACATTAATTTTTCTCTCATTAGTCCATGATCTGGGTAAAACTCTTTCACAATTTTTAATGAAATCCGTCGGGTGTATACCGCCTTTTTTCAAGGGGTCGAACCGCTCCTCTTTCGTCAACAACTCCGAACTATGTGCACAGATTGGCACATAGCTCTGTTTTTCGTCAAGTTTCCTTTCTAATTCCGACACCCTCGTAATCACTTGGTAAGTGGTTGTCGCAAGCGTTTCCACTTCCCTCTTTTTCTCTTCGCAGGTATTAGCCTGCTTCGTCACTTTGGTATCTACTTGGGATACTATAGCCTTTAAAGTTTCCTCCTTCTGTTGATCCTCTTTTTTCACTAATTGAATTTGTTCCGTCACCTTATTCTCGATGATCGGAGCAACTGATTCTCCTACACTTTTCTCGATTCTGCTAATTTCAGAATTAAAACGAGTATTTATGCTCGCAATTTCCGCCTGAACGCCTATCATTTCCTGTTTAAGATTACCGATTTCGGTATTAATTACAACAATATCTTCTTTGATTTTATCAACTTTTGTGTTAACAACTCCAACATTGTTGATAACAACGTTAATAGCTTTGTTCTGATTGTCTAGCATCCGTTCAAATTTTTCAGACTGAGCTTCTTGCTTGGCAGCCTGATCTTCTTGCTTGGCCGATTGACTCTTGATTTCGTTAATCAAAACATTCAATAAATCAGTTAAATTCCCGGAAACTACCGGTTTTACTTCCGCAGCGGCTTCCTCTTTAATTTTCCCCCCCGTATTCGTCATCAAGGGATTCAGATTTGATTTTCACTTCCGATTCCGAAACATTTTCAAAAGTTTGGAATTCCATTTCTG
The DNA here is from genome assembly GCF_023864345.2 of Schistocerca serialis cubense. Classification (NCBI taxonomy): domain Eukaryota; kingdom Metazoa; phylum Arthropoda; class Insecta; order Orthoptera; family Acrididae; genus Schistocerca; species Schistocerca serialis. The sequence continues at coordinate 85,231,591 of NC_064641.1, read as the reverse complement.
CTCTTTGTTGCGTTTCGGCGGTCGCGTCTATCATGTTCGCCGCCTGCCCCTGAACAATGGGTACCGCGGTGCGCTTTTCCCACTGTTCGACCGATTGTTCCGTATCCAAGTCTACCAAATTTTGGTAATTGTTGCCTTCACTCATTTTAATAATTTTCAATATAAATAACAAATCTCAAATCTAATTAGGATTCCTCACACTAATATTCTCGCTGACGTATCGACCATTTCGTAACCAGTACTTTGTTACGAGATTTGCACAATGCAAAATTCGTGTCCAAAACAACCTCAAATCTGAAGATTGTCCTGTCACCAGGTCGCCACGTGTAACCTCCCCCTCACTTATCGACCTTAATGACAGTGAAAAATTAAACCGCATGTACCTAATGGAAATTTGGGAAAAGCAATCGTCACCGAAGTTAATCTGTCGGTAAAGAGGGAGGAAAGGGTTACATCTAAATGAAAGGCAAAATGCAAATGAAACTGGTGGAAATTAATTTTGAAAAGGGGTAAAGTTAACGAAGAAAGTAAATGTGCGGCCGTTACGTTAACAATTAACTAGCGGTAATTAGATATTTGAGATTTGGGGGAAATTACGGTCGCCAGTCCTAAGGACAATTACTATAGTAACTGAAAAAGAAAGGTAATTACACATATAATTAGCACTAGAAGCGTGGCAACTGAAGGTTGACACGTGTAGTGTGAAAACTGAAAGTTTGCCAGAAGTAATAAATTTCGCTACACTCTGACTTAATTTAGCAAAAGAATTAATAAAACTGGAAAATCGAAAGTTAATTTAGGGACTGAAGTTAATAGTGAGCTTTCTTTCTGAAGCACATCGACATTCAGTAAAATAAGGTTAGTCTTGGACTACCTCAACAATCATTTCAAAAGCTACTTGAATCTACGCAATTTAGAAATAAGAGAATTAACTTTGAACTTGAATTAAATGATTCTGAACAATTAACAATAGTAAAATTTAGTACGTACCAAGCTGAGCTGCAGTCACAGGTAACTAAAATACGGTAACAAAACTCGCACTCTTAATTTGTGCTTGTGCAATCTAAATATTGTAGCCAGCTGAACTTTGAAATTAAAGCAGTGAAATCGAATGATGCTGGCGTTTGAATTTCAACGACCCTCGGGCTCATTTCGGAAAAGGAAGGGACCCTGCTTGGCAATGCAATTGGGACAATGAGCAACAAAGGTTCATGCTAAGTTGCTGTAATTTTGTGAGGCAAATGGAACAATTTGAAAAGCTGAGGTCTGCCATACAGTTCTGAAACTTTACGTGCTTTTAGTCTTCCTTGTTGGTTGATTGAAGGTTTGAAGCCATCGATCGAGGAGGAGGCGACAGTCACTCATTGTCGGCCGTCGCTGTTGCAGAAGCTGGATGTTGGCGCGCCCTCTTCTCGACACGGTCACCAGGCGAAACGGGCTGTTGATGTGCGCCAGCTAATGCTTCCCGTCCGCGACACCATGTCAGAAACTATCATCGCGAGTCGAGCGCAATTACATGCTGCCAAACCCCGAAAGCGCGGCAACTCGCGGGAGCGTCAAACAACACACCTGCTCCACTCGCTACCCCAGCCAGACTCTTCCCGCTCTGCCCGCGCTCCACGCGGCAGAGTTAACACTACCAAAGATCCTACACACTTTGAGTCTTCACACGACCCATCGATGTAATCGTTCGATAGCAGTTTTCCCTAGGCAAGACCCAGCGTAAAAATACAAATAATATTTACGAAACAAACCAACATAACGACATGAGTGCATAAATATATATATATATATATATATATATATATATATATATATATATATATATATATATATACAAACAGTAAAACAATTACAATATATAAAGAGACAGAAATGTCATATCTTGAGGTAATAAAACAAGGAAAAAAAATAGTACAATAGATGGAAATAGGAGGATATGGATTTCCGGCGTTACAAGGTACTTAGTTCAATTGACAGCCTTGAGAATTGTACTATTTATCGAGTAATCGAATTCCAACGGATTTCTTTTGGAAATCATGTGGATCACCTCACACTTTTCGTTATTTAGCGTCAACTGCCACCTGCCACACCATACAGCAATCTTTTCTAAATCGCTTTGCAACTGATACTGGTCTTCGGATGACCTTACTAGACGGTAAATTACAGCATCATCTGCGAACAACCTAAGAAAACTGCTCAGATTGTCTCGCAGGTCATTTATATAGATCAGGAACAGCAGAGGTCCCAGGACGCTTCCCTGGGGAACACCTGATATCACGTCAGTTTTACTCGATGATTTGCCGTCTATTACTACGAACTGCGACCTTCCTGACAGGAAATCACGAATCCAGTCACACAACTGAGACGATACCCCGTAGGCCCGCAGCTTGATTAGAAGTCGCTTGTGAGGAACGGTGTCAAAAGCATTCCGGAAACCTAGAAATACGGAATCAACTTGAGATCCCCTGTCGATAGCGGCCATTACTTCGTGCGAATAAAGAGCTACCTGCGTTGCACAAGAACGATGTCTTCTGAACCCATGCTGATTACGCATCAATAGATCGTTCCCTTCGAGGTGATTCATAATGTTTGAATACAGTATATGCTCCAAAACCCTACTGCAAACCGACGTCAATGATATAGGTCTGTAGTTCGATGGATTACTCCTACTACCCTTCTTAAACACTGGTGCGACCTGCGCAATTTTCCAATCTGTAGGTACAGATCTATCGGTGACCGTGTGGTTGTATATGATTGCTAAGTAGGGAGCTATTGTATCAGCGTAATCTGAAAGGAACCTATACAATCTGGACGTGAAGACTTGCCCGTATCAAGCGATTTGAGTTGCTTCGCAACCCCTAAGGTATCTACTTCTAAGAAACTCATGCTAGCAGCTGTTCGTGTTTCAAGTTCTGGAATATTCCATTCGTCTTCCTTGGTGAAGGAATTTCGGAAAACTGCGTTCAATAACTCCGCTTTAGCGGCACAGTCGTCGGTAACAGTACCATCGGCAATGCGCAGCGAAGGTATTGACTGCGACTTGCCGCTTGTGTACTTTACATACGACCAGAATTTCTTCGGATTTTCTACGAAATTTCGAGACAATATTTCGTTGTGGAACCTATTAAAGGCATCTCGCATTGAAGTCCGTGCCAAATTTTGCGCGTCTGTAAATTTTAGCCAATCTTCGGGATTTCGCGTTCTTCTGAACTTCGCATGCTTTTTCCGTTACCTCTGCAACAGCGTTCGGACCTGTTTTGTGTACCATGGGGGATCAGTTCCACCTCTTACCAATTTATGAGATATTAATCTCCCAATTGCTGTTGCTGCTATATCTTTGAATTTGAGCCACATATCGTCTAAATTTGCATAGTCAGTTCGGAAAGCCAGCCAAAGTGGCCGTGCGGTTAAAGGCGCTGCAGTCTGGAACTGCAAGACCGCTACGGTTGCAGGTTCGAATCCTGCCTCGGGCATGGATGTTTGTGATGTCCTTAGGTTAGTTAGGTTTAACTAGTTCTAAGTTCTAGGGGACTAATGACCTCAGCAGTTGAGTCCCATAGTGCTCAGAGCCATTTGAACCATCAATTCGGAAGGAATGGAGATTGTCTCTTTGGAAGGCTTCTTTTTTAAAGAAAATTATTTTGCGTTTTTTTCCGGTGGATTTGGAAGAAACGGTATTGAGCCTAGCTACAACGACCTTGTGATCACTAATCCCTATTAGCTCTGGATTGTTTGTGGCTAAGAGGTCAAGTGTGTTTTCGCAACCATTTACAATTCGGGTGGGTTCGTGGACTAACTGCTCGAAATAATTTTCGGAGAAAGCATTTAGAACAATCTCGGAAGATGTTTTCTGCCTACCACCGGTTTTGAACAAGTATTTTTGCCAACATATCGAGGGAAGGTTGAAGTCCCCATCAGTTATAATCATATGAGTGGGGTATTTATTTGTTAAAAAAAATCAAATTTTCTCTGAACTGTTGAGCAACTATATCATCGGAGTCTGAGGGTCGGTAGAAGGAGCCAATTATTAACTTAGATCGGCTGTTAAGTATAACCTCCACCCGTACCAATTCTCACGGAGTATCTACTTCGACTCCACTACAACATAAACCACTACTGACTGACACAAACACTCTTCCACCAATTCTGCGTAATCTATCTTTCCTGAACACCGTCTGAGACTTCGTAAAAATTTCTGCAGAACTTATTTCAGGATTTAGCCAGCTTCCTGTACCTATAACGATTTCAGCTTCTGTGCTTTCTATTTGCGCTTGAAGCTCAGGGACTTTCCCAGCACTACTACAAGAATTTACAACTACAATTCCGATTGTTCCTTGATCCAAGCACGTCCTGTATTTGCCATGCACCCTTTGAAATTGCAGCCCACCCCGTACTTTCCCGAGGCCATCTAACGTAAAAACCCGCCCAGTCCACGCCACACAGCCTCCGCTACCCGTGTAGCCGCCAGCTGAGGGTAGTGAGCTCCTGACCTATTGAGCGGAACCCAAAACCCCACCCCCCTATGGCACAAGTCAATAATTTGGCGGCAAGTTATTGAAATTTTGTTTCGTTACCATATGGAACATGGTCTGTAGCAGTGGGCCCGCCGTAACAGTCACGTATTCTGTTAGCAGTTGTTGGAATACCTTGAACTAAACTCTTGACTACTGACAGTTCTTGTTGCACTTTCGCTATTTGTACTTTTGTTTTGTCACGCTACTCCGCTAATCCTTTGTTTTCAGTGACTTTGATTTAATTCGAATTTTATGGATTCATCAGACTGTTTCGCTCGGACATAGCGGCGTTGACAGTATCATTGACAACACATTCAATTACTGAACATAGTCTGTTATTTACTTCTGCATCGTTTTGTATAAGCCACTGACAAATTTCATCAATAGTATGCTCGCATTGATCACCGAATTACTTTTGGACCTTCATATCTTGTTCTTCTACGAAAGTCTCTCCTTTATTCTCTAGTTTCTTCACAGTGCCCTTTAATTGATTTTCAACTTTACACAAAGTCTGTACAGTTACTGCAAGACCACGATAAGCCTTCTTTAATTGTGAAATATCGTCCGCTAAAGTGTTATACTGTACTGACAATGTGTTGAAATTAGCATTCAGTTTACCTTTCACTGGACTGTTTTTGTAAATCGTCTGACATTTTTTTCTGTTGTGTTGGTAAGTGGGTAAAATTCGACAGTTGTTATATTCTAACACCTTATATGTTTTGAAAGACGCCAAGCCCTTGTTGGCTTGCTCTTTTTCATTTTTTTCCATTTCTTATCTTGTCCTTGGAGGGAGCGGACCGATTAAGGTCATGGAAAAACATGTGATCGGTTACTGAAGGCTCTAACTTCATATCCTCAGTTTAAATTGGTTGTTGGCTCTGGTCTCGTGTCTATATTGTCCTGCTGAGTCTGTGAGTGTGGCCGGTCTGTGACCAGCAGTGACCAACGCCAAAGAGTTCCCGGAGACATTAGCGAGGTGCGGACACAGACGACCGCCGGGTAATGGTCTTCAATGCGCCCTTGTATCAGTCGAGATGTAAAGCGCAGTGGCGCGGCAGAAGTTTGGAGTGGATGGCTGGCACCCCGTAAAATAGTTTTACTGCTGATTATGATGTCTTGGTTGCCGTCTCGGTGCCAGGCATGCGCGCTGTGAGCGTCGCGTTCTCAGAACTTGACGTCTGACACCGTGGAATGCCCGACAGATAGGCGCCACACGTAGACACTGTTTTACTGTTCTCGGGTGCAGTTTCTCACGCCTTTGTCCTCCTGCGCACGGAAGAAAGGAGCGAGATGATTGGAGGACTGCAGATGGTGTAAGTATGCGAGGTGCCGGGGCTAGCAGTGTATTTAACACAAAATTCTTCTAGGATCTACATATGTAAATGATGCTCTAAGCCCCCCCTATTCTAACTCCGACTTTTGCTGTTGCACAAGGATTAAAAAGAAAATACGCGAACTGACTCTAATCAACCCTGCCAGTGGAGTATAAGAGAGTTTGGCACCTGCAATAATTTAATTTGATAAATAAGTTAAATAAACGAAGGTTTCATTAACATAGTGAGCAACGATAGGGTTGCTCTACCGATTAACAGAATGAAAGTTCTGTTCAAAATAACAATATGATTTATTAAGACTAAACACAAAATAATAAACAAAATTACATGAACCATTTACAATACATCAAATTGGCTCAAATTGGATACTCAAACAAACGCTGTGAATGTGAAGTTGTCCCTAAACTAGATTGTGAGGATTATGATGAAGTGGTATGTGGAGCCAATTCCTTGCAACTCAAATCTTAAGAGAAAACACATAGCCAACCCAACATTAATTGCTGCTACCCAAGACAGAACAAAGTTAGAAAAAGACGAACAGGCGCGCTCTGCTGAGCTCTGATTATCACCTAGGAAAATCCCTGTCTGCCGGTGCTGCGGACATACATTACCAAACTGTCTTTTTAACTGCAAGAACACGATCTGGCGTACCGGAGGCGATGGCTGGTTGCTTCGACGTCCTCGACCGAAAGGCGGGAGCCGACTACCTAGAGCACCTGTACAGGCCGAACACACAACATTCCCGCCCCCACGACAGTGGCCGTGGTTAAACGTTCCAATCAGCAACTCGAAAACTGGCGGAAAATTCCACTCTATCGCCGGAGCACTACCATTCCACCAATGGAGATTCTTGGCGCCAATTTCTGCGCTGATTTTGCTACGTCACGGAGCTATGCCCTGAGCAAGCCAATCACAGTTACTACACTCCTGGAAATGGAAAAAAGAACACATTGACACCGGTGTGTCAGACCCACCATACTTGCTCCGGACACTGCGAGAGGGCTGTACAAGCAATGATCACACGCACGGCACAGCGGACACACCAGGAACCGCGGTGTTGGCCGTCGAATGGCGCTAGCTGCGCAGCATTTGTGCACCGCCGTCGTCAGTGTCAGCCAGTTTGCCGTGGCATACGGAGCTCCATCGCAGTCTTTAACACTGGTAGCATGCCGCGACAGCGTGGACGTGAACCGTATGTGCAGTTGACGGACTTTGAGCGAGGGCGTATAGTGGGCATGCGGGAGGACGGGTGGACGTACCGCCGAAGTGCTCAACACGTGGGGCGTGAGGTCTCCACAGTACATCGATGTTGTCGCCAGTGGTCGGCGGAAGGTGCACGTGCCCGTCGACCTGGGACCGGACCGCAGCGACGCACGGATGCACGCCAAGACCGTAGGATCCTACGCAGTGCCGTAGGGGACCGCACCGCCACTTCCCAGCAAATTAAGGACACTGTTGCTCCTGGGGTATCGGCGAGGACCATTCGCAACCGTCTCCATGAAGCTGGGCTACAGTCCGGCACACCGTTAGGCCGTCTTCCGCTCACGCCCCAACATCGTGCAGCCCGCCTCCAGTGGTGTCGCGACAGGCGTGAATGGAGGGACGAATGGAGACGTGTCGTCTTCAGCGATGAGAGTCGCTTCTGCCTTGGTGCCAATGATGGTCGTATGCGTGTTTGGCGCCGTGCAGGTGAGCGCCATAATCAGGACTGCATACGACCGAGGCACACAGGGCCAACACCCGGCATCATGGTGTGGGGACCGATCTCCTACACTGGCCGTACACCACTGGTGATCGTCGAGGGGACACTGAGTAGTGCACGGTACATCCAAACCGTCATCGAACCCATCGTTCTACCATTCCTAGACCGGCAAGGGAACTTGCTGTTCCAACAGGACAATGCACGTCCGCATGTATCCCGTGCCCCCAACGTGCTCTAGAAGGTGTAAGTCAACTACCCTGGCCAGCAAGATCTCCGGATCTGTCCCCCATTGAGCATGTTTGGGACTGGATGAAGCGTCGTCTCACGCGGTCTGCACGTCCAGCACGAACGCTGGTCCAACTGAGGCGCCAGGTGGAAATGGCATGGCAAGCCGTTCCACAGGACTACATCCAGCATCTCTACGATCGTCTCCATGGGAGAATAGCAGCCTGCATTGCTGCGAAAGGTGGATATACACTGTACTAGTGTCGACATTGTGCATGCTCTGTTGCCTGTGCCTATGTGCCTGTGGTTCTGTCAGTGTGATCATGTGATGTATCTGACCCCAGGAATGTGTCAATAAAGTTTCCCCTTCCTGGGACAATGATTCACGGTGTTCTTATTTCAATTTCCAGGAGTGTATTTTGCAGAAAGCGCGGGAATTTTCCCTCCACAACTGCCTGGGTACACAAGTTATTCCCACACCTTACTGGTAGCCCGCCAGAAAGTGTTTTCGCTAAGATTCTGCGAAGTAATGGAACCTCTAGCCCAGCCGCTACTTCAGACCCCTCCGGGCGTGTCTTTTGACAATGTCGGCGTCTGCAAAGCATTCACTCGACTTCCTCACACCCATTGGCTTAACCCTTTCCAGATCAGCGGTTCCCGCCTGTCACCGGACCACTCGGGAGACGAGAGACGCTGCGTGGGAAGTCCGCATGTGAAGGAATAGTGACTTTTCACTGCATGCAATTAGAGAGGAAAATCGTAAGATAGAAATCTGAGAGGGGGCTCATGCCACCTCTCAAGTAGTCTGTTTAGACTTGGTAACGCTACGTAGCGCTCTGCGTGAAAATCACAGACTGTACTGTGTGGAATCTGTGGCTGGATTGGATTGTTGGAACTTTTGCTATTGTAGTGTTGGTCAGTTGGATGTGAACAGCACGTGGAGTTGTGCAGTTGGAGGTGAGCCGCCAGCAGTGGTGGATGTGGGGAGAGAGATGGCGGAGTTTTGAGAGCGGATGATCTGGACATATGCACATATATAATGACTTTTCAAGACTATTAAGGTAAATACATTATTGGTTCTCTATCAAAGTCATTCATCTGCTAACTATGCAGTGCCTTCAGTAGTTAGAATCTTTTATTTAGCTGGCAGCATTGGCGCTCGCTGTATTGCCGTAGTTCGAGTAACGAGGATTTTCGTGATGTAAGTGATTCATGAAAGGTATAGGTTATTGTTAGTCAGGGCCATTCTTTTGTAGGGATTATTGAAAGTCAGATTGCGTTGCGCTAAAAATATTGTGTGTCAGTTTAGTGATGATCCGATTTAGTAGAGAGAGAAATGTCTGAGTACGTTCAGTTCTGCTCAGCTGTTTGAAAATCAAATAACGTAAGAGTTTTATCAGCACAGTAATTCATTAATTTTTCTAAGGGGATGTTTCAATGGTTAATGCTGACGTCATAGAGCGGCGCTCGAATCTGGCGGCAAGTCTCTTCATTGGAACTGGATTTCGCGTGGTGTTTTTCGAGGTCTGTGCGCGGCGCACGGTACGGAAATGATCGCGCACAGCCACAAGTGGAAGTATAGAAACGTGGAGGGGCCAACGTGTGCTAATTTTCCAGAGTTGGTGCCCAGAGCAGAGTTCGTGAGCTGATCCTGTTCCTAATCGTCGGTCGAAATAAGTTATCTTCCGAATCCGTGACTTGTCAGGACAGTTTCCGCGGTCGCACTTCGTAACGGAAGTCGGGAACCCTGTTTGTAGACTCCCAGAGTAGCCCAGTGCTGATAGCTGTGAAACGACTTCACAGTTTGCTAAATATCTACAACTTTCTTATTCATGTTGACTCCCTCAGTCAGGTACACCATCGCATTTTGGCCACAACAGGCAGTATTTGCATGAATGAAACTATTGGGGAATAATCTTACTCGATCACTATTCCAAGCGTGGTCGAGTTTTTAGTCCATCTGAAATTACATCCTGCTCACAGTAGAATGTAGGGAATCATAGTTACATAGTAAGTCCCTATTTGACTTTGCCGACAGTTGATTCTCAGATACTTTCTTTTCGACGTTACAGAATCATTACGTTGTTGTTGTTGTGGTCTTCAGTCCTGAGACTGGTTTGATACAGCTCTCCATGCTACTCTATCCTGTGCAAGCTTCTTCATCTCCCAGTACCTACTGTAATCTACATCCTTCTGAATCTGCTTAGTGTATTCATCTCTTGGTCTCCCTCTACGATTTTTACCCTCCACGCTGCCCTCCAATACTAAATTGGTGATCCCTTGATGCCTCAGAACATGTCCTATCAACCGATCCCGTCTTCTGGTCAATTTGTGCCACAAACTTTTCTTCTCCCCAATCCTATTCAATACTTCCTCATTAGTTATGTGATCTACCCATCTAATCTACAGCATTCTTCTGTAGCACCACATTTCGAATGCTTCTATTCTCTTCTTGTCCAAACTATGTTGTCCTACCAACCGATCCCGTCTTCTGGTCAAGTTGTGCCACAAACTTCTCTTCTCCCCAATCCTATTCAATACTTCCTCATTAGTTACGTGATCTACCCATCTAATCTTCAGCATTCTTCTGTAGCACCACATTTCGAATGCTTCTATTCTCTTCTTGTCCAAACTATGTACCGTCCATGTTTCACTTCCATACATGGCTACACTCCATACAAATACTTTCAGAAATGACTTCCTGACACTTAAATCTATACTCGATGTTAACAAATTTCTCTTCTTCAGAAACGCTTTCCTTGCCATTGCCAGCCTACATTTTATATCCTCTCTACTTCGACCATCATCAGTTATTTTGCTCCCCAAATAGCAAAACTCCTTTACTACTTTAAGTGCCTCATTTCCTAATCTAATTCCCTCAGCATCACCCGACTTAATTAGACTACATTCCATTATCCTTGTTTTGCTTTTGTTGATGTTCATCTTATATCCTCCTTTCAAGACACTGTCCATTCCATTCAACTGCTCTTCCAAGTCCTTTGCTGTCTCTGACAGAATTACAATGTCATCGGCGAACCTCAAAGTTTTTATTTCTTCTCCCTGAATTTTAATACCTACTCCGAATTTTTCTTTTGTTTCCTTTACTGCTTGCTCAATATACAGATTGAACAACATCGGGGAGAGGCTACAACCCTGTCTTACTCCCTTCCCAACCACTGCTTCCCTTTCATGTCCCTCAACTCTTATAACTGCCATTTTGTTTCTGTACAAATTGTAAATAGCATTTCGCTCTCTGTATTTTACCCCTGCCATCTTTAGAATTTGAAAGAGAGTATTCCAGTCAACATTGTCAAAAGCTTTCTCTAAGTCTACAAATGCTAGAAACGTAGGTTTACCTTTCCTTAATCTTTCTTCTAAGATGAGTCGTAAGGTCAGTATTGCCTCACGTGTTCCAGTGTTTCTACGGAATCCAAACTGATCTTCCCCGAGGTTGGCTTCTACTAGTTTTTTCATTCGTCTGTAAAGAATTCGTGTTAGTATTTTGCAGCTGTGACTTATTGAACTGATAGTTCGGTAATTTTTACATCTGTCAACACCTGCTTTCTTTGGGATTGGATTACGTAGTGTACTCAATTATCATTGTGTCGTAAGATAAAAAAAATTAATAGTGATAGCCAACTGATTATCATTTCAAGTTTTATAACCTGCCTCAGTGCCATACAAAATGGTTCAAATGGCTCTGAGCACTATTGGACTTAACTGCTGTGGTCATCAGTCCCCTAAAACTTAGAACTACTTAAACCTAACTAACCTAAGGACGTCACATACATCCATGTCCGAGGCAGGATTCGTACTTGCGACCGTAGCGGTCACGCGGTTCCAGACTGTAGCGCCTAGAACCGCACTGCCACTACGGCCGGCTCAGTGCCACACATTTTTTGGAGCTATTAATTAATCAAAGTATCACTAAAATAAATTATGAGGCAGGTATAAGCTCTTGAACAGCACACTCAGGACCCAAATGACTTCTTGCAGCATTAGTTGTTGCTCATTCCGTGATAGAAAAAGTGGCTGTTCAAGGATGGGTAGAGTGTACGTGCCTTACAGATACAGATTTATATAAAATCAGGTGAACGCTCCACCTCTCCACCCTGGGAGCTCGCAGTTTCTCCCATTTTTGAAGACTTTGTATGCAACAGGTGACCATGAGTTGCCATTTCTTCTACATCTCCATGATGAGCCTGCTGCACACTCCCGACTTCCGAGACGACAGCAGCCCTGTCTAAAGAGCTACACACGTTCGTTTCCTGAAGCACCCTGTAATGTTGTTGCTTTAATTTGTTATGAAAGCGGTGCTGATATTAATGACCATAAAAGTGGGTTAAAAGCTGTGAGCTATGTGAGGAAGTTAACCTTGCATTATTGCGCAACTGTTTCACCAGGTATCCAGTCAAGCTTACCAAATTCCCAATCAGACTAACATTAATTATAATCTTTTAGTATTCATCTTACGATAACCGGTGATATACATACAAAAAGACAATTTAAATACAATGAAATAAATCAGTTTATATTTGGACATTTATTTTATCATTGATCATTGTTCAGTTAAAATTTCAGCACATCAAACTTGATTCAAAACTAAACTTGTGCCTTATTTAGGATTGTGAAAATGTGAGTTTGTAATCTTACGGAACACATCAAATAGGGAGCCAAGATTGGGAGACTACATACAACACGGCAATTAATAAAATAACACACGAAGAACATTGAAACATATCCAAGAGGAAATTGACCACAACCAACCGATTCAATTTTCACCCAAAGAAGTTACGTTCGTAGCGCAATCCTGTCCGTCATGAAATTACCACACACTGGTATACTAAATTCATACTAACTCTCTGTGAAATCTTCCCGAAAAGAATAGCTGAGGGCTACTTTGATGATTACACCACATGCTTCACGTGGTCAACTTGGTTTACACAAAGAGTGTAACTCCACAATAATTTTGACAATTAAAATAAATTAGATCGAAAAGCAATTTACAAAAGAAAAACCTCAAACTGGTTACTATCGTCTCACTATTAATCTGATGGGTCAAACAATTGTATAAGCACGTGGTACTGGTCTCACAAAGTACACCCCACGTGGGTTGAACATAAAGAAAAGTTGCTATACTGAAAAATATTGTCAAGACGAGACGTTATAATCTCACGCACATTCGCATTTAAGTTTGATAGTCTTAGTTAGAGTTACTGATCAACACGTGGTTCCACTTTACTCACAAAGTAGTGACAAAGCAACTACCGGAAGATATTCTGAACTTCACACTCGAAATACACTGCGTTGCAATTTAAGATAACATTAGATATTTTAGAGCTAAACCTGAAATAAAGGTGATTAAATTTTCAGTTAGGCTGAACTTAAGAAATCCATTGTCCTACGGACTTAGCAGACACGCGCTTAGCCGTAGATGTTACCACTTCAGACGCTCGCCGCGGACAGACTGACCTGGGCTCCTACCGAGCGTGCTTCACAAATACAAACGGAAGAGACCAGAGAGGCAGCTCCCTATACCAACATGACAAGGGACGGACAGGACCATACTAAGAATAGAAACCTCTTTGCTTCTAAAAAGCGTAGCTACCTGTTCCGACGTTGGTCCTACTGTTCTCTAGCAGACAGGCTTGTCTGCTACCATCAAGCATGCAACTAGAAATACATTTACTCATTTATCCTCTCACACAGAAGGGAAGGGGGATGACAGTATCTTATCATATACAGTATATAAAAGAAAGCGGATGTAGGTTCCGTATGAGACTATGTGACATGAATTACATATAAACTGTGTTTTAAAGTGTAGTAGTGTGACAGATCGTTCTTGATTATGTGTAAAAGTAACACGTTTCACTGCTCAGTCTCCTCCCAGATAGTCAGAAACACCACAGTAAATTTAGAAGAGGAATTTATGCCATAAATGACAACAGATTTAAGAAATTAACATGAAAGGAATCCAACAGAGACCTTTCATCCCTAACGGACCTCGACTCGCCCGCTTAATCACGAGTTCCAATTCTCATAGAAAATGCTTTGGGACTAATTGGAATGGCAGATGAGATGGGTCAGTCAACATCCTTGCAGTGACACCAGCAGGAAGACCGACGACTACAAAATAATGGTATCTCTTAAATTAACCCCAGGGAGCCAGCTGGTGTGGCCGAGCGGTTTTAGGCGCTTCATTATGGAACCGTGCGACCGCTACGGTCGCAGGTTCGAATCCTGCCTCGGGCATGGATTTGTGTGATGTCCTTAGGTTAGTTAGATTTAAGTAGTTCTAGGTTCTAGGGGACTGATGACCTCAGATGTTAAGTCCCATAGTGCTCAGAGCCATTTGAACCATTGTAATCATCAGTCAGCACATTCGTCAGGACTGGGCATGACTGAATAATATTGTGGACTTCTTTCCTCACTGAATTGTTGTCATTATCAATGCCAGAGGCTGTGTTACAGGGTTTTAGCGTGACGTCTGCTGTGGGTCACATATTTTTTGTTCAGTGCTCCTACCAGCTATACTACTCCTGTGTACGTTTGCGGGTTCTCCTTTACAGACAGTCTTCCTTAGTTGGTGCACTCTGAAAAACAGGAAAACGACAAATTATTGGAAAGGGAGAGAAATTGGTGCATGTGATTTACATTGTAACACCCCACGCATCACTTATCTGGTTTTGGCGTGTGTTCACCCCAGATAATTGACTAACAGATCAACAGAGAGTGCAAAACTGCCACAGTATCAAATAACGCAAAGAAAGTAGTAAGGCCCTCTAACTCCTGATTGAACTGCAGTGGCAATGTTGACATTAATTGATTCAGAATTGATCCCTTTTAATTAAAATGGGGTGCACATTGATGTTATATTCAGCTATTGAACATCAGATGCAGATGTTGAACATAAAATTAATTAAGAAAGTGACTTGGGATTTCAACTACTTGATTGAAAACAGATGCAGTCGATTAGCACAAATTTATTTTAACTCACGACCTTCAATCATCACATTACATGACTCTCCTAACAGGCAGTGGTAATAAATTGCGTTTACGTGGAGTAAAGTGCGATAAATCAAAATTAATTTCTATCGATTGACCCAGTAGTAATGCGAAGTACGACAAGAATTCTACAATACACGGCCCATGAAACCCTCGTGGAAACTTTGCCGATGTGATCCAACAAATTAATCAGTGGCCTAACTCAAGCCAGAGCGGGCGCAATATCACCGAATTCAGCGTGGCGGGGTGGCATCATTGTGTGGACGTCAGCCGGCCTCGTGGTGTTGCAAGGCTGTGCTCATCTATTCACTCCTAGCTGTCTTGCTCAGTACATAGCTGAACAAAAACTTTCTATCCCGAAGCTCAATCGTTCCGTTTGCTAAGTCCTAAACCGCTGAGACGCTCACTCTCTCTCATGCAAGCTGAGAAAAGAACGCCACGTCTGCACTCTAGGCAACCTGGGAACAGAAGACCTCTACGGAGACTTCTGCCAGTCCACTCTTTGCCTCGGTTTCCCCTTCAGCAAAATCAATTATGCATTAATTATGCGTCGCTTCCCAGTGCCGACCAATGCCTGCTCTGGGAAGTGAACAAATTCCCACAAAATTTCCCTTTTCTCAACTTCTGCTATTTAGCTCCTCCAAGGCCACCCATCAAGGTTAGCATCTGCATAAAACAATTTTTCCGAAATTCTGACTCCCAGGAGAGTACTTCAAATTCCTTGGTCCTACGTTCCCGTCGGAGGCCGGCATATTTCATTCTATCGCTCTTTACCTGATTTACTTCAGACTCTGCGGACTGTTCACAGGAAAAGGGACAACGGACATTTATCAGCAGGTGTACAAGTTCTCCGTCTGCTTCATGTCGTATGACCTACTTTAAAACCATCACCCAACATTAATTATTCAAATACGTCCATATTATACCCTCTACAAGAGGCATTGTACCTTGTCAGTCATTTTCGTTCAGCCCTACTGTTGACTTAAGGTGAGTTCGGTGATCTTTAATGACTTCATGTCAGGGGCATAGTTCTTGCCATCTTATAATATGTAGAAGCAAACAAATACTTACAATTTGAGGAAAATTGGATGATTTACCCAATAAAAAGAGCTTCACGAACTGAGGAACTCATTCTACATCTACATCTACATACATACTCTGCAAGCGACATGACGGTGTGTGACGGAGGGTACCTTGAGTACCTCTATCGGTTCTCCCTTCTATTCCAGTCTCGTATTGTCCGTGGAAAGAAGGACTGTCGGAATGCCTCTGTGTGGGCTCTAATCTCTCTGATTTTATCCTCATGGTCTCTTCATGAGATAAACGTAGGAGGAAGAAATATACTGCTTGACTCCTTGGCGAAGGGATGTTCTCGAAATTTCAACAAGAGTCCATACTGAGCTACTGAGCGTCTCTCCTGCAGTCTTCCACTGGAGTTTATCCATCGTCTACGTAACGCTTTCGCGATTACTAAATAATCCTGTAACGAAGCACGCTGCTCTCCGTTGGATCTTCTC
Organism: Schistocerca serialis cubense; assembly: GCF_023864345.2. NCBI lineage: Eukaryota > Metazoa > Arthropoda > Insecta > Orthoptera > Acrididae > Schistocerca > Schistocerca serialis. Next base: position 85,215,291 of record NC_064641.1, on the reverse strand, counting down.
TATCTCTTCTATCAGCCCTATCTGGTATGGATCCCACACTGCTGAGCAGTATTCAAGCAGTGGGCGAACAAGCGTACTGTAACCTACTTCCTTTGTTTTCAGATTGCATTTCCTTAGGATTCTCCCAATGATTCTCAGTCTGGCATCTGCTTTACCGACGATCAATTTTATATGATCATTCCATTTTAAATCATTCCTAATGCGTACTCCCAGATAATTTGTGGAATTATTTGCTTCCAGTTGCTGACCTGCTATATTGTAGCTAAATGATATGGGATCTTTCTTTCTACGTATTCGCAGCACATTACACTTGTCTACACTGAGATTCAATTGCCATTCCCTGCACCATGCGTCAATTCGCTGCAGATCCTCCCGCATTTCAGTACAATTTTCCATTGTTACACCCTCTCGATATACCACAGCATCATCCGGAAAAAGCTTCAGTGTACTTCCGATGTCATCCACAAGGTCATTTATGTATATTGTGAATAGCAACGGTCCTACGACACTCCCCTGCAGCACACTTGAAAGCACTCTTACTTTGGAAGACTTCTTTCCATTGAGAATGACATGCTGCGTTCTGTTGTCTAGGAACTCTTCAATACAATCACACAATTGGTCTGATGGTCCATATGCTCTTACTTTGTTCATTAAACGACTGTGGGGAACTGTATCGAACGCCTTGCGTAAATCAAGAAACACGGCATCTACCCGGGAGCCCGTGTCTACGCCCTCTGAGTCTCGTGGACGATAACGCGAGCTGGGTTTCACACGATCGTCTTTCCTACAGAGTAGATTTCTAATCTCCAGAAAAGTCATTACACTCGAACATAATACGTGTTCCAAAATTCTACAAATGATCGACGTTAGAGATATCGGTCTATAATTCTGCACTTCTGCACTTCTGTTCGACGTCCCTTCTTGAAAACGGGGATGACCTTTGCCCTTTTCCAATCCTTTGGAACGCTACGCTCTTCTAGAGACCTACGGTACGCCGTTGCAAGAAGGGGGGCAAGTTCCTACGCGTACTCTGTGTAAAATCGAACTGGTATCCCATCAGGTCCAGCAGCCTTTCCTCTTTTGAGCGATTTTAATTGTTTCTCTATCCCTCTGTCGTCTATTTCGATATCTACCATTTTGTCATCTGTGCGACAATCTAGAGAAGGAACTACACAGGAGTCTTCCTCTGTGAAACAGCTTTGGAAAAAGACATTTAGTATTTCGTCCTTTAGTCTGTCATCCTCTGTTTCAGTACTATTTTGGTCAGAGAGTGTATGGACATTTTGTTTTGATCCATCTACCAGTTTGACATAATAATTAACGCGTTGATCCACTTCTGACTGTTACGCAAGCAGATATTCGGCTTAGAATTGATTGACTGTCCTCCTGAGGGATATCGCGCCAAATTATTACCAACTGGCGCACAAGATTGTGAAAATCAGAAGATGGTTCTCAACTGGGCAAACTTCCTGTGACACTCTGGCCAAGGTAGGGATTGGCAAGCACGAAGACCAAACTTTCGCCGTGTCTCGGCAGGCATTATCTTGCTGAAATGTAAGCTTACCATGAAGGGCAGCAAAAATTTGACATGTAACATCATCGATGTATCGCTGCGCTGTAAGGATGTGGCGGATGATAACACAAGGTCCTGCTACGAAAAGGAAAAGCACCCCAGACCATCACTCCTGGTCGTCGGACCGCTGTTCAGGGCGTTTCTAGACACGTCTTCGGCCTGGAATCTCGTTGACCCAAGTAGAACTGTTTTCAGTGATGAGTCCCGCTTCGACATGATCCCTGATGACCAGTGTTTCCTTGTAGTCTGATCTCTTCCCAAACCACGGTGTTTGGGGCATTAGGGGCAGGGCTCTCCAACCATGTCGGGATGTCGCCGATCTAACGGGCCAGTTGGACACAATCTGGCACGACATCCCTCAGGAGGACATCGACATCTCTGTCAGTCAGTGCCAATCCCAATAACTGCTTGCATAAGGGCCAAAGGTAGACCGAGGTGCTGCTCAATTTCTGAAACTCTTTCTCGTGAATAAATCATCCAATTTTTCTGAAGTTCTAATAATTTGTTTGTCTGAACATCACATCTACTGATTTCTGTCCCATTTGGATAATTCCTCCGTGGTGTGTCTTTCTTTTTCTTTTCTTTTTTTTTTTTTGGCTTAGAGTGTACGTAAATCGTGGCGACACACGCCGACCAGCCAGGCAACCTTCAACCAGATGCCACGAGGTGCTTGGCTGGGGGAGCGGGGGCCACTGGTTTGCACAGGTGAGAGCTGCGCGCGCGAGTACGCCGCACCGCATCCCAACTGCGTGGAGGGCACGCCGGGCCCATGGCAAGTGGCGGCCGCGTGCGCCACGCCAGCACACGCCCACGTCCGCCACGTTAGCAGGCCGCGCCACGGGCTTAGCCGCTCCTCCTCACGAGCCCGCCGGGGCCGCCTGACTAGCAACTCGGCGACACCGTTCTCCCACCGTCCGAAAGCCCCAACTATCTCCACGTTCAAACCCCAATTCATTGTCGTGGTTGATACATTCCTTCTTGTCTGTCATCTCGAACCCTCCGTAGCGTGTGACGAAGGCCCACCCGCGGTCGCGATCACTATCCACTGTGCCCTTAAGGGGCTCCGGAAAGGCTCAAAATGATGAAAAGTTCAATTTTTACTTTTTTGCGTTTTCTGAATCTGCAGACTATTACCTTTTAATAGATATACAAGTTATTAAATTCCGAAGACTACAACTATTTTTAAATTTTTTTTGAAATGTGTTCTACATGGGCGTGACCCACTGTGGCGCTGTTAAACTGCTGTCAAATGGTGTTATTATTAACGTCCGTGTTCATCAGGTACATTTTAGTGATGTGAGATAAAGTATGTGTTGTGGCTAACCTGTGATGGTTCAATATATATCGCTGGTGTGATTGTCGATTGTTTCATGTTTATTTACTCTGTCGTTATCTCGAAAATATTCGTAATTAATTCTGTTTCTTGAGTCTCTGTTTTGTTGAAGTATAATAATGAGTAAAAGTAAAGTTATTAGAAATCCTCTGAAGGCTTTTAAGAAAAGGAGAAATGTTGGAGAGCCAAAGGTATGTGTTATTACTGTAAACAATAAAGACGATAACCAAGTGAGTGAACCTAACCTCTCAAGTACACCTGCCCATAGCAGTCAAAGTGGGAAAGAAAATACTTCACAGAAGAAGCTTGGTTCAATGAGTGAAAACTATGAATGTTTTATGGGCGAATCGGATGTGAATGAAATATTTGATATGTCGGTTCTCAAAGGAATCTTTTCAAACTGTGTAAGATGTATTCATTGTAGTGAAGTTGGTCTGGAACTCTCCATAATAAAGCACGTAGGAGTTGCTATTGAAATACAACTGAAATGTGATAAGTGTTCATACATGACCACCTTTTGGAACAGTGTTGCAGTAACTGCAACTGAAGAAAATGGTAGCAAAATCTACGAACACAACAACGAGCGATGCTTGCTTTAGACAAGGAACGCCTTCGGGCTGCAGACATGGCTGTAAAGAGTCTAGAAATACAAGCAAGAGTAAACAGGAGGAGGAACAAGAGGAAGCTGGAGGAGGAGTTTGCAGAGGATGAAGATAATCCATCCCATGGACCTGGAATGCACTAAAAAGTTAATCCAATCTTTGTCGCTCGATTCCCAAAACTTTTATTTTCTCATACTAATTACATGTTTTCTAAGGATCTTCCAAACATATTTGTTTCAAACTTTCAGTAAATGTTACACAGTACCTTCTACATAATTTAACACAGCCTTTTTCCAAAAACTGTATATTTTTGAATATATAAATAAAAAATTGCAAAAAAATGTTGTGAATTTTCATTACAATTGAAAAAAAACATCTTTAATAACTGAACTAAAATTTTGTAAAATCCCTGTGTTAAGTTGTAGCCCATATTCCAATAAATAATCTGTAAAAAGTTCAACTTCCTACCTCAAATACTTTGTGAGGAAAGATGTAATTTATAAGCGCTATTTTAACATTGCAAGTATAGGGCGTTCCGGACCGGACGAATTAGCTAATGCTGGCGAGGGGCTCTACGAGTGTTGTGACGTTACTTCCGTTGTTTACGACTTCGTACACAACGGTAAGGAGGGCTGGGCTACAGAGGGTGTGGCAACTGACGTCGTAGGAAAGCTGGACAGGGCCATAAATGGTTAGTGAACAAAGTAACAAATCTGAGCCGTGCTGCAGCTTGTGTAGGTGCTGTTTGTAGGTTTCTGTCCTCTGTTGGAGGCCAGACTGTATCGTTAGTGAACATGGTTGTGGTTGTCTTCTTCTCGTGTTGACTGGCGCCACTTGGTTTCGCAAGCGTTGCCTGTCCACTAGTGGCATCAGCGGCGGTTATCTATATGTAGTAACTGTAGCCCTATCTTTGGGGCGACGTCGTGGTCCTTCTGGGTCGCGTGAGAGTGCGTTTCGGTTGGGGACTCAGGAGGAGCCAGGTCCGCACAGTGCGGGAACACTCTGGGACCACTGGCGCGCGCGTAGACTACCGAATCGAAGGGCTTTGGTCACGAGAGTGCACGACCTCGTCGTGAACCGGATCCTGCAAGTTTTGAGTGCATTTGGATTCAACTAGAGAAGCCTCCACCACTGTGAGATCTTGCGATTCTGCAGTGACTTGGGTTCGTTTTGCTACTCGCAGTGTCGCCGAGGTGAAGAGCAACGAATGGACTGCTTGTGGAAGGCGGATCTGATTAGCTTTCATGGACTTGTAATTACTATTTATTGCGTTCTGTTTGTTATGTTCAACCAGGGGTATTTTTCCTGCCTCGTGGCCGCTAACGCCCCAGTTACCTGCCCTGGGGCTTAGTGTAGGTAATGACACTGTAGACATCCTCGCCTTGCCGCTGCTGTCCGGTGAGGCATGTAGTTTTGACAGCTTTCTTGATTGTAGGTTGGTTGGCGATTTTTCTACTCTGGTAGTAGTGATTCCTTTCTCGTTCTGTGGGCGGAGTGCAGACCGCCCGTTCGGGCTTTGGCGTATTTTTAAATCTTTGCATATGGTTTATTGGACGGCAGGTAGCCTCAGCAAGATTATCAGTCATTCGTTAGGCTGCCACTAGTCTGAGTAACCATCTTGTGAAGTGAATGCAACTCTTGGGTGCCTATCTCATCGCTCGCGAAAGTGTTTTTCTGCCGGACCTACTGAGAGGTCGATTCCTGGTGTACCGTCTGTGACTGACCCTTGTGTTTTATATTGTATTTGCTCTTTTACTGTATGTTTCTAAAATATTTTATATAATTGCCATTGTTGGCGTTACAGCAGGTTTAAATGATTGTGCTACCAAGTTTACCATCATTTTGTCTCACCTGTTTGGTGATCAGTTGCTTGTCCTTTTAAATTTACCCTTGCTGTTTTACTGTATGTTTTTTTAATTTTTTATATAATTGCCATTCTTAGCGTTACAGCATGTTTAAATGGTTGTGCTACCAAGTTTATCATGACGGATGGGGAAGGAATTCGGCCGTGCCCTTACAAAGGAACCATCCCGGTATTTGTCTGGAGTGATTTACGGAAATCAAGGAAAACCTAAATCAGGATGGCTGGACGCGGGATTGAACTGTCGTCCTCCCGAATGTGAGTCCAGTGTGCTCACCACTCGGTGGCTCCAAGAGCAGGTGAGCTGAGTCGCTGCCACCGGTCGTCCTGTAATGCGGCGGCAGAGGGCGCCCGTAGTACAGAGCTGCTGGAGATGTGGCTCTGCAGGTGTGTACCATTGGGTGCGCCGGATCCCGCGTGACAGCCGTCAGCTTCAGACGGAAACTTGCCAGTATGCTACCAACTGGATACGACGTGGGGTGGTATCGATAAGTGACACCACGACTTCCTTCTACTTCATGTTGAGGGCCATTTCGTCATGTGAAACACGAAATAAATTCTGCAGTTTTCGGTGACGTGACCCATGAAATAAAACTACTAGGAAGCAAAAACGCTCCTTACATCACAAACAGAAAGGTTGAGAATGAGATTTTCACTCTGCAGCGGAGTGTGCGCTGATATGAAACTTCTTGGCAGATTAAAACTGTGTGCCCGACCGAGACTCGAACTCGGGACCTTTGCCTTTCGCGGGCAAGTGCTCTACCAACTGAGCTACTGAAGCACGACTCACGCCCGGTACCCACAGCTTTACTTCTGCTAGTACCTCCTACCTTGCAAACTTCACAGAAGCTCTCCTGCGAACCTTGCAGAACTAGCACTCCTGAAAGAAAGGATATCAGCGCACACTCCGCTGCAGAGTGAAAATCTCATTCTGGAAACATCCCCCAGGCTGTGGCTAAGCCATGTCTCCGCAATATCCTTTCTTTCAGGAGTGCTAGTTCTGCAAGGTTCCCAGGAGAGCTTCTGTAAAGTTTGGAAGGTAGGAGACGAGGTACTGGCAGAAGTAAAGCTGTGAGTACCGATTGTGAGTCGTGCTTGGGTAGCTCAGTTGGTAGAGCACTTGCCCGCGAAAGGCAAAGGTCCCGAGTTCGAGTATCGGTCGGGCACACAGTTTTACTCTGCCAGGAAGTTTCATATCAGAAAGCTTGAGGTCTGCAGAAATGAAGATGCCATATTCCATTTGTCATTTTCAGTAAATCCCATATTTGGTGGGTTTTATGTTACATCTTACATCCTGTGAACCTATGCTGTTCCAAATACCAGTACACTGAATGTCTCAAGAACAAGTCGTTATAAACGTCATGTTGGTAGTTAAATAATTTTCATATTTAATTATTACAATGTTATAACTCACATGTAATGTAAGCCGTTTTCACATAACGGAACATCGAAGCTTCACGAAAAAAAGTGTCATTATAGTTAGTATTTGTCATAATTAAATGTAAATTAATAACATTGCAGTGAATAAAGCCTATAGAAGACTATAAAATTACAAAATTCACTCAACACGAAGCTACAATCTAGCATAGTGGGTGGAGTCACCCCTTTGCTGAATACAGAGTAAGTTGGTAGACGATTGTAATCCTGCTGTTTCTTAAGTTTCTTTGATCCTTTACTTTTTTAAAGGGTTGTGGAGCTTTCTTACGGCATTAATAGAAATAATTTCTGTAATACTTAATCCTATGTAAATATAAGTACGTTGACTGTTGGGAGTGAGTTTGTTCGATTTGGTGAACTCTTACAAGCTGATGTCCTTACTGACTGGACATATATCGTTCCTTTTTCTCTTATTGGGTGTTCACGGGTAGTGACGTTTTTATTTATATATACAAAAGACAAAACAGCATGATTAGCATATGGATAATGCAAGAAATGTGCCTTTTAATGGAGCTGACGTAGGAATTTTAAGCGTGCCCCTTTTCGTGAACAATTTGTATTGTTTCCGACCAAGATAAAGCCGACAGTTGTCGCCGGAGATCACTGAGACAGCACGATCACCTCAATTAGATAGCCCCGTATGCTGCCAGCGCTGTATTTCGTGACGTGGATATCCGCTCTGCGATCACGTCAACTGTAGCTGCCTTGTTCAGTGTGCCAACTGCTCTAGGGACGTGCGGTGTGCAAGATAAATTACGCGACGTATCCGGTCGTAGACTCCCTCGGAAACGTTTGATGGCGGGCCCAGATTACTTCTGTGCACTGCGCCAAATACACTGTCGTGCTAAGAAGGAGGTACCAGCCTTGATCTGACCCGCGCGATATGGTTAAACGTCAGTTCTCCTACACCACTAGTTAGCGGAGAAGGAAACACACAAAAGTACCCCAAGTTTTCACGGAAGCAAGTGAAATTTATTGTCTTCTGTGACACCTTACTAAGACCGACTCGTTATCAAACACCACCTCCAGCGAGTCGTAGTCTAACACATAGCAAATTCCCTTCAATAGACCGCTCCCGTTCTAACAAAAACTGCAGAAGGACTGCGATCGCTCTGTCTTACTGACCGAGCGACGTGGCGCAGTGGTTAGCATACTGGACTCGGATTCGGGAGGACGACGGTTCAAACCTGCGAGTGGCCATCCTGATTTAGCTTTTTCGTGATTTCCCTAAACTGCTTCAGGCAAATGCCGGGGTGGTTCCTTTGAAAGGGAACAGTCGGCTTCGTTCCCCAACCTTCCTTAATCCGAGGGGAACGATGACCTCACTGCTCGGTCACCTTCCCCACCATCAACAAACCAACCAACTTATTCACTCACGAATTTATACACACAGCACTTTTAAAACTTCACCTCTGTCCCAAAGAATCTGGCGCAGAGATGGATCTGAATGGGAAATGGAAACATAGGTGCATCGTTCAATCCAAAGCAGAGACACACTGGCCACCGCATTCGAGATTTCTCCATGTGCTCGGTGAGCATTTCACAGCACTTGCACTAGGAATCTTTAGAATGAATTTCACTCACTGTGACATAAGCGTTCACAGCAGTAGCGCATTATTTATTTGCTTACACGTCAAGTTCCGTAGGGCCAAATTGAGGAGCAAATCTCCAAGGTCGTGGAACGTGTCAGTACATGAAATTACAACATAAAAGTGATAACAGATAAATTAAATGTTAATGAACCCAAAAAAAGTGAGGCTACGAGGCTAAGTAACGCAGTCAACAATATAACATTAGAATCAGCTTAATTTTTAAGGAATTTCTCAAGAAAATAGAAAGAGTGACCCATGAAGAAACTCTTCAGATTCGATTTGAAAGCGAGTGAATTACTGATAAGATTTTTGAATTCTGCTGGTAGCTTACTGAAAACGGATGCAGCAGTATTCTGCAAACCTTTCTGCACAAGAGTTAAGTAAGTTTGATCCAAATGCAGTTTGGATTTCTTCCAAGTATTAACTGAGTGAAAGCTGCTTATTCTTGGGAATAAGCTGATATTGTTAACAAGAAAGGACAGTAAAGAATATATAAATTGAGAGGCCAATGTCAAAATACCTAGGCTAGTGAACAGGTTCGCGAAATCACATAACTTATTGTCCGAACCACCCATTTCTGAGCCAAAAATATCCTTTTACAATGGGAAGAGTTACCCCAAAATATAATACCGTATGACATAAGCGAATGAAAATAAGCAAAGCAGAATAATTTTCGTGTCGAACGATCACTTACTTAAGATACCGTTCGAATAGTAAAAATGGCAGCATTAAGTCTTTGAACAAGATCCTGACCGTGGGCTTTCCACGACAGTTTACTGTCTATATGTGCACCTAGAAATATGAACTGTTCAGTTTCACTAATCATATGCCCATTCTGTGAAAGTAAACTGTCGGGTTTTCTTTAATGTGTCTTATTGTGATTTAGCCTTAGTTTATTTTCTAAAAAGTCATGAACTTACGTCATGAACGCACCATTTGAAACCGAGTCAATGTTGCGCACAACATCCTTTACTACCAAGCTAGTGTCATTAGCAAACAGAAAGATTTTAGAGTTACCCATAATACTAGAGTGCATATCATTTATATAAATAAGGAACAGGGGTGGCCCCAACACTGATCCCTGGGGCACCCCCCCCCCCCCCCCCCCATTTGACCGTATTCCACTCAGACCCCACGTCACAGCTATTCTAGGCACTGTGAAAAATGACATTTTACTGTCTGTTGTTAAAGTAAGATGTGAACCAATTGTGAGCTACTCTCCATATTCTGTAATGGTCCAACTTCTGGAGCAATATTCTGCGATCAATACAATCAAATGGCTTAGTTAAATAAAAAAAATATGCGTAGCGTTCTAAACCTTTTGTTAGAACCATCCAGTACCTCACAGAGAAAAGAGAATATAGCATTTTCAATTGTTAAGCGGCTTCTAAAGCCGAACTGTACATTCGATAGCAAATTATGTGACATAAAATGATCAATTATCCTTACGTACGCAGCCTTTTCAGTAGCTTTAATAAACACTGATGGAATAGATATAAGTCTAAAATTGTCTACATTATCCCTTTCTCCTTTTTCATAAAGCGGCTTTACTACTGAGTGTTTTAATCGTTCGGGAAACTGACCATTCCTAAAGAATAATTTACAAATATGGCTAAATACAGGGCCAACATGGGCAGGACAGTACTTTAATATTCTGCTAGGCACTCCATCATATTCATGAGCGTCCTTAGTCTTCAATGATTTGATTATTGACTCAATCTCCCCATTGTCTGTGTGATACAGGAATATTTCAGACATCAATCGCGGAAATGCATTTTCTAAGAGAGTTGTATGATTCCCTGTAGAAACTAAATTTTTATTTAATTCACCAGCAATGCTCAGAAACTGATTGTTAAACATTGTACTGATTTATCAGTAACAGAAATATTTTTACTACGAACTGACTTTATATTGTTGACCTTGTGCTGCTGACCAGACACTTCCTTCACAACTGACCACATGGTTTTAATTTTATCCTGTGAATTAGTTATTCTATTTGCGTACCACATACTCTTTGCCTTCCTAATAACATTTTTAAGCACCTTACAATACTGTTTGTAATGGGCTACTGTAGCTTGATTGTGACTACTTCTAACATTTTGATATAATTCCCGCTTTGTTCTACATGATATCCTTATCCCACTAGTCAGCCAACCAGGCTGCCTATTACTGCTAGTACCCCCTTTAGAATATTCTAATTGAAACCAACTCTCAAAAAGCATGAGAAATGTGTTAAGGAAAGTCTTATATTTGTCATCTATATTATTGGCACTATAAACATGCTGCCACGCTTGTTCCTTGGCTAGGTTTAAAAAACTCTCTATTGCCGTTGGATTACCTATCCTACATAGTTTGTAATTACATGTGACATTTGTTTGAGTACAAAAGTCTTTCATTGTTAAATTTGTGCATTATGGTCTGAAAGGCCATTCACCCTTTTACTAACAGGATTCCCATCTAGTAATGAAGAATGGATAAAAATATTGTGTATGGCTGTGCTACTGTTCCCCTGCATGCAATTTGGAAAAAACAGTCTGCATCAGATCATATGAATTTAGGAGATCTACCAACATCCTTTTCTTTCATAGCCATATACAAAATTAATATTGAAGTTACTAATCTCTGGTACTTCCTATAAAATGAATCAAGAACCATCTCTAGCTTGAGCAGAAATGCTCTGAAGTCAGAGTTAAGGGACCTATAGACAACAACAATTAGAAGTTTGGTTTCACTAAATTCAATTGCCCCTGCAGAACATTCAAATATTTGTTCAGTGCAGTGACTTGATACGTTTATGGACTCAAATGGAATACTGTTGTTTACGTACATGGCCACTACCCCACTCCGCACGGAACTCCTTGAAAAACGGCCTTCTTGGTGAAGGAAGCCTCTAAATTGTCAAATAATTTAACAATAATTTTAAAGTCAACATGTATAAGCAATACACTAACTTTATCTCTCATACCTTTTATATTTTGATGAAATATCGTAATTCCTTCTCTACTTGAAAACATGACGTCTCCTGAGGTTAAATCCTACGTTAGAGGGACTTCCTTTAAGCAGGTATACACGTCAGCCGACTTCAGTCCAAAAAAGGTGCAGTTCTAACACTGTAAGTAGGCTGTTTAGGTTTTTATGTTGGTAACTCCACGTAGCGCTCGGTCTGTATTAAAATCACTGACTGTGCTGTGTGCAGTCTGTGGCTGGTTGGCATTGTTGGAATATTCGCTATCGTAGTGTTGGGCAGTGGATGTGAACAGCGCGTAGCATTGTGCAGTTGGAGATGAGCCGCCAGCAGTGGTGGATGTGCAGAGAAGAGAAGCCAGATTTTTGAGCGGACGATCTGGACGCGTGTCCATCAAAAAAAGGAAATTTGTTTAATTGGATGTCATTTGAACGCAATTAAGGTAAATACATTGTTTGTTCTCTATCAAAATCTTTGATTTGCTAACTATGCCTGTCAGTAGTTAGTGCCTTCAGTAGTTAGAATCTTTTATTTATCTGGCAGTATTGGCGCTCGCTGTATTGCAGTAGTTCGAGTAACGAAGATTTTTGTGAGGTAAGTGATTCATGAAAGGTATAGGTTATTGTTAGTCAAGGCCATTGTTTTGTAGGGATTATTGAAAGTCAGATTGCGTTGCGCTAAAGCAATTTGTGTGTCAGTTTAGTGATGATCAGAATAAGTAAAGAGAGAACTGTTTGAGTACGTTCAGTTTTGCTCAGGTGATTGAAAATCAAATAACGTAAGAGTTTTACCAGCATGGTCATTCTTAATTTTCAAAGGGGACGTTTAATATGTCGACCCCTAGCCGAGGATACCTCTGGAATCTTCTGATTTTTTCTTGTAGTTTGTGTAATTAGTGTAGTTATTGTTTATTGCTAGCACGTAATTGTAGAGAGAATCTCCTTTGTAGTTGTAGGTTTTCATTGTTGCACTCTAAAACAGTTGTGGCATGCATTTAGATTTGCACTAAGTATTTTGCAGCCGTGCTTCCAATTAATTAGGTATTATTTTCAGTGCTATTTTAATGTGTTTTTTTTTAAATTTTACTCTTCAAATTGTGCTTTTCTGCGTTATTGTGTGAAATATTGTGACAATAATGGCGTGTGAGGAAAGTAATACTAGGCTCCAAAGTAAACTGAGAAGTGACAGTGAAGACGAGAGTAGGCTGTTAACGCCAACTCATAATGAATTAACTAATGTTGAACGCAGTAATATGGTAATTGTACATATGGGAATGGACCAGGCAATAAATAAACGGGTAGACAGTGAAACAGCTAGTGAACAGGGTAGTATTGTCGATCGATCGGTCGGCAACAGCTCGCCCAAGGAACCCGAAATGACAGGACACAATCTTGCAAATACCGTAGAGTCAGGTTTTGTTTCCTCACCTTTTTCTCAATTAAGTCAAGGCACATTTTCTGCTTTTCAAAGTATGAATGCTGCTGGTGCTAATGCACTGCCGATAGGCACAAAGAAACATGTTCCAGACACTATCACATTATTATTGAAATTAATGCAACAAATGAAACAAAATCAAAAAAACTGGATCAAAACGAAAAACAATCACAGCAACAAATGGAACAAAATCAGAAACAAATTAATGAAACACTTCAACAAACACGTGAAGGTTTAACTCCTGAGTTACTTAAAATCGAGTCGAAATGTCAAAAAGTCTGTAATGACGTAAAAACACAAATTTGTGAGCATTTTCAACCTAATTATTCGCGGCATGAAAATGCATTACAGAATCACGAAGCAGCCATAAAAAAAATACAAACTATTGTTCATGAAAATTACAACACCTTGCAAGTTAAAATTGACTCTGTTGCATCTACCGTTTCGGTTACGCAACTTACAAAAACTCAGGAAAACTTAAAGGACACAGTAGTTACTCTGAAACTTGGTTCAGAAAGACACACGGAGGAAATCAGTTCATTATCAGAGAAAGTGGTCGAACTTTCGGATCAGCTAAATAATTAATATACGAAGGTAGATGATAATGTGAATGACACAAGACCGGTATAGTCTTTACTGACACAGAAGAGTACGAACAAATTAGGAAAGTCAAACAAAATGAGAATCAAATTAATATACAACACAAAAGAGAAATCTGGGAAATACAAGATCAGTTGGCACAAGTAATACAAGAACTACATATTTCAAAGGACACTCGCGCTCCAATACTGGAAGAGGGATTTAGAAATATGGAAAAGCCAAAAAATAATAACACAAGCATTTCGGAAATTATGAAAGAAATTGACAAGGTGCACCGAATTTTGAAATGGAACCGTCGACACGACGACCGATACGCGACTCGCTGATGTGATGATTTTGACTATAATCTGTTCATTACAACACATAAATTCAAAACATTTAAGAATTCTATCAACGACATCCATCCACAAGCATGGCTTCAACAGTTCTCTCATGTTTTCCTCCCAACTGGTCATTAGAGCACAGATTAGAATTTATGTGTGGCTACTTAGAGAATGAACCTGCTGTAAGGATGCGTTCGACCATTCACTATTGTCACATTGAAGGAAAATTTTATCATGCCTTCCTCTCAGTGTATTGGTCTCAAGCTACACAAGACCGAGTAAAACATAGCATCATAATGATGAAACATTTCGAACAATCTGAATTTTCCAGTCTTGTGAAATATTTTGAAGACATGCTACATAAGAATCAGTATCTGTCAAACCCATACAGCCCCTCAGAACTCATCCGCATTTGCTTAATCAAATTGCCTGAACATTTACGCCATAGGACGTTGCAAAGACGACATTGAAGTTTTTCAGGGACTGTTACAGGAATTGGAAATTGACACTGACAATCGCGGGAAGCGAAAACAGATCACATCCGTCACAATTCCGCGATGACAGAAATAATAACTGGACACGACAAGGCTATTCTTACAACACAAATCGTGACCAAAACAGACACCACCCATATGACAACCGTTGGCAGAGTAATAATAATTACAAGGAAAGATCACCTCTCCGCGGTAATGACTATGACAGAGACAATCAGAGAAACAGACAATATGGAAACCAAAATAATTATTATCAAGGGAGAAAGAATAACTTCAGACGCGACGGTCCACCGCGCAGTTACGACTCAGGGGGAAGTTCTCCACCACGTGACCGACAAGAAAGAAATAAAAAAATTACAGAAACTACCGACATGACGACAGACGTTATAATCATAACGACAGACCTGAATTTCATCAGAAGTGGCGGAATTCAAACAGGGAAGGGCCCTCTCGACAAGCTGAAATGGTAGAGGTTAGATCTTCAAATCCCAATAACGACGTGCGACAACGAAGAGACAGTAGACAATGACACACCGCTGGCAGCCACAAAACGTGCTTATGAAGCTGACGAAGTAGCTGCCTTGGCTATTAATTACGTAAAAATGGAAGACATTAGAAAACATCTTACTCCAGGAACACAACGTACAACATAGCAACATTGCATATACTGTAATTCACATTTCAGTAAATGACGTAAAATTTACGGCAGTACTTGACTCTGGCAGTCCCATTCTAGTAATTAGTGAAACACCCTTTAGCAAATGCAACAAATCGAACGATTGTCCCACACTTTCTTTACGTAAGATTAAATTACAAGGTGCAAAAAAATGGTTCAAATGGCTCTGAGCACTATGAGACTTAACTTCAGAGGTCATCAGTCCCCTAGAACTGAGAACTACTTAAACCCAACTAACCTAAGGATATCACACACATCCATGCCCGAGGCAGGATTCGAACCTGCGACCGTAGTGGTTGCACGGTTCCAGACTGTAGCGCCTAGAACCGCTCGGCCACCCCGGCTGGCTACAAGGTGAAATGTTTGGAAAAAGTGTAGATGTACCAACTGAGAATTCTTTTGTCAAAACCACAGATTCTCTATGAACTTTCTTGTTGTTCGATTACTGTCGACGGAAATTATATTGGGAGTAGACTTTTTGCATGAATACAAAGCAATCTTAAACTTTCACGATGCTGAAATAAGTTTAGAGAAAGAAGGTAAGTCAATAGTTGTGAAATTTTAAGATTGGTTCTCAAACCATGACGAGAAAATTAATCAGCTTTACCTCTTGTTAGACAACAGTTCGTAACATGACACTAACAATCAATCACTCTGCAAGTATTGACAGGGATGATATCGACTGCGTATTTAATACTAATGAGTAAATTCAGAATAAAATTCAAACAATTGAGAATTGTAATGACACTGATAGGCAGGACGTTTTTAGATTTTACAAGCAGATTCCACAGTTTTTACTCACAAAACAGGAACAATCAAGGGATTTCAGTACTAATTTCGTGTTCGTGAGCATACTAAATTTTGCATTAGACCATACGTAATTCCCGCACATTATAGGGACTGTGTTAGAACGGAAATACAATCTATGCGTGACGAGGGCACTATTGAGCCTTGCAATAAGCTCATATAGCAATTTATTACATGTTGTTGAGAAGAAAAATCGATCGATCAGGCTTGTCTTAGATTCGAGACAAGTCAGTACTATCATCATTCCTGAAACAAACAGGCTGCAAACGTTGGAAGAAGTTCTTCAAAATTTTAATGGTGTAAAAGTGTTGTCTTCTGTTGATCTCAGATCCAGCTTTTATCAGATCAAACTTCATCCAGAATGTAGAAAATACACAGCTTGTCTTTGTTTTAGCGTTTATTATTAATTTCGGAAACTTCCTTTTGGTCTGAACATTGCTTCGGCAACACTCATTCGTGGGTTAAATTCCATATTACCTGAGTTCTTAAACCGTCACATCACCTTATATATGGACAGGCACAATTGGAATTCAATTCATTGAAAGAAGCGCTATTTAACGCGCGAATACTAGCTCATATAGATCTGTCACAAGATTTCTGCCTTATCACGGATTCTTCTAAGGTCAAGAAGCCATAGAAAATGATACTACTGTTCAGAAAACCATTGCTTTTGCTAGCCGCGTGCTAACAAAATCTGAAAAAAATTATCCCGTTACTGAATTAGAAGCTTTAGCTATCGTTTGGGCATTTAACAAATTCCATTTCTGTCTTTCTGGTAAGCACGTAAAAGTATACTGTGATCATCGTGCATTACAATTTCTTATTTCTTCAAAATTAAATCATGACAGGTTGAAACGTTGGGCATTGTTTCTGCAAGAATTACACTTCACAATAGTCTACATTCCCGGCAGGGAGAACATTGTTGCGGACGCACTGTCACGCGCACCTGCTGGGCTTGAGAAAAGTAACACAGAAGGCAACCTCGAAAAAAAATCTCACTATTCTTTATATTCAGAAAGTCGCCTTTGAAAACTTCATCACCACATCTTTAAAGGACATACGTGAATGCCATCCTCCGACCGATTGTGCAACCATATTGCCGAGGCATTCGTCTTCATGGGAGACAATTCGCACCCCCATCGTGTAAATCTTGTGAATGACTTCCATCAGGATAACGACATCGCTCGACAAGAGAGGCCATCATGTTCTCCAGACACGAATCCTATCGAACATGCCTGGGATAGATTGAAAATGGCTGTTCTTGGACGACGTGATCCATCAACCACTCTGAGGAATCTACGCCGTATCTCCGTTGAGGAGTGGGACAATCTGGATCAACAGTGCCTCGACGAACTTGTGGATAGTATGCCACGACGAATACAGGCATGCATCAATGCAAGAGGACGCGCTACTGGGTATTAGGGTTATCCGTGTGTACATTCTGAGAACCACCTCTGAAGGTCTCGCTGTATGGTGGTACAACATGCAATGTGTGGTTTTCGTGAGTAATAAAAAGTGCTGAACTGATGTTTATGTTGATGTCTATTCCCATTTTCTGTACAGCTTCCTAAAGTCTCGGAACCAAGGTAATTTAAATTTGTTTCTGATGTGTGTGTAACTGATGTGTAATGTTCAGTTATATTCATTGTCGTTCGTGTCGTTTCGAAAGAAATCTGTGATATTGAATTCCATTTGTTACTCAAGTATACAAGGTCCTTATCATTTTTATTAATTTTATTTAACTATGTGGCGAATAATAGTAGTTGTCTTGGAACAAAATACGTTATTCAATGTTCAGTTTCACTACACAGGGGCACATATCTTTTCATTTCCATTGTGTTTAAATTTTACAGTAAAGTAACTGAAGCGTGGGTCTGTGTCTTAGAGATATTCCGATGCAGAAGTTCGCTAGAGGTACACATATACATGCCCATCAAACAGGACATTTTTTTTTTCTTTTAGAGTATTATGAAACCCCAGCCATCCTGTAAAACTCACTCACTCTTGAAACCAACAGGGCTCCAGTCCGTAGGCTAGTTTGATGCAGCCCCCCATGGCAGGCTATCTCATGCAAACCTCTACATCTCTTCATAGCTGTTGCAACCCACATCCACTTTAGCCTGCTTACTGTGTTCAGGCCTTGGTGTCCCTGTACGTAACCCCCGCAAACCCCCTCTACATACACACACTCCCCTCCATTACCAAATTTACTATTCCTTCATGCTTCAGAGTGTGTCCTTTCAACCAGTCCCTTCTTTAAGTCAAGCTGTTACAATATCATCGCCAAACCTTTATATTACTTCTCCTTGAATTTTCGTACCATATCTAACTTTGTCTTTGGCTTCCTTTTCTCTTTCAAATGTCGCAGTATCTTTCTAGTTATCGTACTCTGTCTTACAGCTGTTCTTCATCTCGTGAGTAGGGAGTACTGTGCTAATAAAATGGGCTACACCGTTAGGCCGCTCACAGAATCTAGGTTTGGAGGGGGGGCGGGGGGGGGGGGGGGCGGGATCTCGGTGCTCGGTTTCTATTTGAACTGGGAACACATGATAAAAATTTTTTTGTTTAGCCCCGACCAGCGGCCATTTGTACAGTTATTCGAACATCTGTCTTACTGTAGCTATGTTAACGTATTTTAAGCAAGGTTTGAACGACGAACAGGAGCTGGAGCTCAGGCAAATCATGCGAGTCGATTAATTTATTTTGGAAAAGAATTTAATGTGGCTGAAATTAACTTTCAGCTAATGGCACCATTTGTATGTGCACCGTTCGGGTTTTATGTAAAAAAAAAGTCATCCGTAAATAACTCTGGACTGGAAGGAGACTGGTTATTCAAATTTTATCCACCGGTGTATAGGACCTTAAAAATCATCAAAGCTGCGCCAGTTCATGAGACCTGTGAAGGACTTAGAATGCCTGAGTGTACATAATACCAGCTCAGTGCGGCTGCTACTGCGTCGGCCAAACAGTACGCACTGTGTAGCAACGCGCGACCGAACACTAGAGATGTTTGGCCTATGCTATCCTGAAAAATCGGCTGTGGCAGAACATGCTTTAGAAAATTGACATCGAATTGTGTTCGACGAAACATCTGCCATTATGAAGACGAAGGGATTTTGGAACAGCGTCGTGAAAGGAGCTTAGAAGTGAAGTAAAATGTCGTGTGGCAACCGCCTACCGTGAGATAGGCTGGTCGCCTGGTGCAAGTCGTTCAGCTGACGCCACTTCAGCGACTCGAGGGTCGATGAGAATGATAAGATTAAGAAGGCGACACAACACCGACTCATCGAGCCGAGAAAATCTCCGATCCAACCGGAAATCAAACCCCGGCCCCTTATATGGCATTCTGCCGAGCCCACCACTCAGCTACGGAGGCGAACAGGGGTAGAAATAAAAATATCTGAGAAGGCCGTCAACAAGGAGGGCCATCAGTAGCTTAGCACAGTCTGGGACGCGGCCATCGCGAGGTTGAAGCGGGCGCAACACACGCGGGACGGAAACATTACATTTGGGAGGAAGAGAGCATCAGTGACGTCAAAGCCAGCAGCGCTGCAACATGATGCCGAGGCCACGGCGGCACACAACTTGAGAGTGGTCGAGGAGAGCTGGAATCCTGAGACGACTTTGTTAAATTTTGCTTTATTTGGACTTTATGTGCACAAACATGCTTTCCTGAGAGATTTTCGAAGTGCACCACTTCTGTACTTTAAATTTATACAAATTAGTTCAGACTTTGTACAAAGGTAGATAAATGGATGAAGTCAAATAGAATTTTTTTTATCCACACAAAGGTCTACAACGAAGCTAAATGTAGCACGTAAAATTCGCTCTTACGTGGACTGAATGTGCGGAAACGGTTTTAAGTTAATCAGATAAATAAAAAAATGCATTCTTACTATAAAACAGAAACCTTGCTTTCAAAAATCTAGCTTCATGCGTATTTTAGTTCAAAAATCTCGTTTTTTTTTAACTTTCTTTTGCGCTTGCCTATTCTATACTTCAAACTTGTGCGAATTGGTTCAGATTTTGTAATTTTCTAAGAACATATACAAACACATGTAATTAATGGTCGAGATTGTTTTTGTGAAAGCTTTATCCTTTGCGACGATATAAGCGAATGGTTCAGTTGTCGCCCGAGTGAACAAAAATCTACATTGCTTGCCAAGCTATGGTGGTCCAATGTCAAAATTATGATAGAGTGAAAGTTGGGTACCACAATAAAATACATGAATGTATTCACGATTGCGAATGTGGAGTAGTACAATCAGCTGTATAACTGAATGACAACAGTGAAAACTTGTGCCATACATGTGTCTACATGTAAACGATTGGTTGATGACATATACAAGTTTATGTCTGGCCGTGAGTCGAGCTCGGTTAGACCAGTGGTTAGGCGACTGCTCGTGAGAAGCTGGGAAACGCGTGTAGAGTCCCGGTCCGCCACAAATTTTCATTGTCGTCATTCCATTATACAGCTGATGACAGTCCTTATTCGGAACTGCAAATGCATTTATGTATTTCAGAACAGCTATAGTCGCCGCAGGCATTGCAATGTCGTATAGTATAATGAGAATGCTGCTATTGTAGCTCAAAAAAGACGAGTATGTTCTCGGTAGAGATAGGGATGCAAAAGAAGGGAACTAGCTTTTCGACTTACCTGACAGCTTCAAAGACTTTTAAATCAAAACGTCTTGACGTACTCGTGCTTTGTTATGACTTAACCCTACTTCAGCAGAGGTAGTGAGCTCTATTATATGCAAGATGTTGGCACACCTGCATCTTGAAAATTGTAGGCTGAAGTTCATAATCCTGTACCCAAAATTCAGATTTGCCAGCCACAGTAAACAATATATAAAATCATATTGCTCGAGAGCATCATGAAGTAACTGAAAAAAATTTTCTGGGAGGTGGGGGGTGGGGGGAGGATGAAATTTCTAGGTGTGGATGCATTGTATTACATGACATGGGTACTATTACCAACAAGTAAAAAAGCTCGGATAAGTCAAGATATTTTAATTTAAATATCTTTCAAGTCGCAAGATAAGTCGTAAAGCTAGTTCCCTTTTTATACATCGCTAACTCTGTTCAGGACATATTCACTTTTTTGTGCTATCGTAGGAACATTTTTCATTCTGGTATTGTTATGTCTGCAATTGTCAATACGCAGCTCACAGTGAAGCTCACTTGTCTTCCCTACAGGCAAATGTATTCAGGTTTGTTGAAACGTATTGATTTGTGATGGCAACTGATTTGGAACAGAGTTATTAAGGTAGCATTTGAAATTAAATTAGCAAATGACATTATAAACGCAGATAAAGGTTTTTGTTTATTTTCTGCTTAGAATGCTGCCCTGTTCCCTAGTCAAACAACAGAGGGATCGAGTTACTGTCACGTTACCCGTTGTTAATTAATACATGTTATCGGTGACTACCGACGTTGGGCTTCTTCGGGTCTGTGGTGCCGCTAGTTTTTACAATGTTTGTGTGTGTGTGTGTGTGTGTGTGTGTGTGTGTGTGTGTTTGCTCGCGGGTGCGTTGTCTTTCGGCATACACAATGCTTGCCGAATTTTTAATTATCTCTGCACAACTCTCTTCCGTCGGAGAAGTGTCTTTTAAATGACAGCGTGTGCATCTGTCGAAGTATCAGCGGTTGTCGAAGACGTCACCCAGCTACAGTTCCCTAAGTTATTCGTGAATATTGGTTCTTAAATTTCTGAGATATTTAATTGACATTGGGTTAGTTTAAATTTAAGGAATTCAATTAAATCAGTGATCTGGTTGATTACTACAAGTAGTTCAAATGGCTCTAAGCACTATGGGACTTAACATCTGAGGTCATGAGTCCCCTAGACTTAGAACTACTTAAACCTAACTAATCTAAGGACATCACACACATCCATGCCCGGGGCAGGACTCGAACCTGCGACCGTAGCAGCAAGGCGGTTCCAGACTGAAGGGCCCAGAACCGCTCGGCCACAGCGGCCGGCACTACTACGAGCCAATTAAAACGTGTGTAACATCACATTCACGACCACAGCCGTGGGTTCGCCCTGTTGACTCTTATGGACGCCAGAGGTAGTTTTGGCAGTTTTCAGCATCCGGAGCAAGGGGCTTGCTCCAGTCTAGAGACTACTCAGACTTTCCACGACACTTACAAGAGCGATTGTGGTCAGCCTACTGTGGTGGCCTCAGGGTCCAGTGACTTCCTCATTATGGCAGGTGTTTATTCAGCACTTGTCGGAAACATACTTTGTTGCGTCTGTGCAGGAAGCTGCACATTGCCAAGGAGTGCTATTAACTGGAGCAAGAAACAGATAATGGAAATCCCTGAGTTCTGCTCCTGCTGTCGAATGGCTGTAATACTTTCCCAGAAATCTTTCCCTGATTATAAACATCGATAAGGCATAACATATGTCGATAGACAGATACTTCGTATCTTTAATTGCATGTGACGTATTCAAGTTTATGTGTACATGTATATTTACTGTCAATTAGTTTGTTATAGGGCCCAGTGGTGTAGCAACAAACAACATGTACTCAAACCAGGAGAAAGCCCAATGTGTCCTCTGGTATCACGAGACACGGTCACCAAAAACCGTCCACAGAAAATACGAGACGGCATACCATAGGCAGCCATCAGGCGTTAAAATATCAAGATCTGGTATGTGAAGTTTAAGGAAATAGGGTCTGTCTGTGATCTCCCTAGAACAGGCTGGCCTGGACGTAGTGCACAGACAATTCACACTATGAGAGACGCCTTCTTGAGAAGTCCCAAGACGTCAGTCTGGAATTTTCTCTAGACTATTTTTGGCGACTGCGCCTCCTGAACGTTTTAGGTGAACGTTGTTTGCCAATGGTGTCCCATTCTGCTGTTGTTACATCACTGGGCCTTGTAACAAACAAAGTGGTAGTATTGTTCGAAGAGTTTCGGGATATCAGCCGGTCTTCGTAAACTTCACTCCACGATATTTCGACTGGACATTTGTCCGTCATATTCAGGTGAGCAATCGAAGACTGACGAAGACGTTCTCCGCTCCGCCCTGACAGTATTGCTGGGCATGCTTCACAGTCACGGTAGCAGAAGGGCCACACCGCCCGGCTGCAGCGCCCTCGCTGGTCGTGCTGCGAAGATCGGCTGTCTTCGGCGTTGCCGCTCACCGCAGCCATTGCAGTATTCTGCGGTCTTCGTCTAGAGCAAATCTCGGAGATGGCGGGATTTCACGCACTATCCAGCTGGTAGCCGCTGTCACAGTTCATTACACTTTCCGCTATTCGTATTTCAACTGATTCTTTTATAATGGAGTCCCAGAAAAATGTTTCTGTGGCCAGAATTAATCTTTTGTCATGTTACGTTATGTTATGTGAACCGGGGACCTAGAAACGACGGAGAGGATCCGTCGCCGCTGCAGCCGCAGTGGTCCGTAACCCCACGACGACTACCGCACTCCACCCCTCCGCCGCCCCACACCGAACCCAG
Organism: Schistocerca serialis cubense; assembly: GCF_023864345.2. Classification (NCBI taxonomy): domain Eukaryota; kingdom Metazoa; phylum Arthropoda; class Insecta; order Orthoptera; family Acrididae; genus Schistocerca; species Schistocerca serialis. The sequence continues at coordinate 85,192,118 of NC_064641.1, read as the reverse complement.
GGTTTTTGAGCGGCTCGGACCCCGGTGGAGCCCCCCAGGGAACGTCTCACACCAGACGAGTGTAACCCCTATGTTTGAGTGGTAGAGTAATGGTGGTGTACGCGTACTTGGAGAACTTGTTTGCGCAGCAATCGCCGACATAGTGTAGCTGAGGCGGAATAAGGGGAACCAACCCGCATTTGCCGAGGCAGATGGAAAACCGCCTAAAAACCATCCACAGACTGGCCGGCTCACCGGAACTCGACACAGATCCGCCAGGCGGATTCGTGCCGGGGACCGGCGCTCCTTCCCGCCCGGAAATCTTTTGTGATACTCCATTGAATGTCCGTTGGCGAAGTGGTTAGCACACTGGACTCGCATTCGGGAGGACGACGGTTCAATCCCGTCTCCAGTCATCCTGATTTAGGTTTTCCGTGATTTCCCTAAATCGTTTCAGGCAAATGCCGGGATGGTTCCTTTGAAAGGGCACGGCCGGTTTCCTTTCCAATCCTTCCCTAACCCGAGCTTGCGCTCCGTCTCTAATGACCTCGTTGTCGACGGGACGTTAAACACTAACCACCACCTCCGTTGGCGATGCAATGTTCAGCAATTGCAGACTTGTTGGGTTGCAAACGATGAGTGCAACGTTTATGTTCTGTGCAGGGTCCTCCACCGTGCGTGTTGTTTATCGCATATAGACCAAAGTACACTGGCAAGGCATTTTGTAAATTTCTGCTTTCCACAGTAACAAACTATCCTTCGCTGATCCCAGCGAGACCGAAAACTTAGATGGTGGGCGGAAAATCACTTTCACCTGGAAATTACACAGGATTCTTGCTGCTTTGAAGGAAATATTTCGCGCGAAGGGAAGAAAGCTAGGGACTGCGCTAGCGCGTTTCCCAGTTCGTGATTTTAGCTGAGAGTGCCATGTTAATTTGCTGGTTAGAGTATCCATTTTCTCTGAAAACTGTCTTTACACGTGCAAGCTCTTTAGGTAAACTATCTGCATCCGACACTGCTTGGACTCTGTATCATAAACAGAATGTCCCAGAGAGCCGTCTGTCTTCCGTCTAACGGAAACATCCGGGAATGGGTGACAACAATCTTTCTCTAATTTCACAGTAAATCGAATGTTCTCATGAATGGAGGGGGGTAGTGGATGGGGTTGGGTTGTTTTGGTGAAGAGACCAAACACAGAGGTCATAGGTCTCGTCGGATTAGGGAAGGACGGGGAAGGAAGTCAGCCGTGCCATTTCAAAGGAACCATTCCGCCAATTGCCTGGAGCGATTTAGGGAAATTACGGAGAACCTAAACCAGGATGGTCGGACGCGAGATTTAACCGTCGTCCTCCCGAATGTGAGTCCAGTGTGCTAACCATTGCGCTACCTCGCTCGGTCTGAATGGAGTGAAGATGATGTAAAAACTCCATTAAATTTCACAACAATGTATTTTGAACATGTCTCATACAATTAAAGATAAAAAGTATTTGTCTATGTGTCAAATGATATGCGTTATGAATGTTTGTAATCAGAGAAAGACTTCTGTGGCAACCGTTACACGGAATTAAAAGAATTTCCTGCAGCGATTCGGAACATACTAATGGACTAGTCGGCCGATGGTCATTGTCACTGGAGGGGGGGGGGGGGAGGGGAGGGGGAAGGTTAACCATGGGCACTTTGGAGAGGAGGTGACGATTTAGGAGTATTGAGGATAGCTGGTGGTGAGTGAGTGGTCCTCCGTGAATTAAGTTGTTTTGGCAGTGAGAGAAAACTGTAAATGAATACAACGCATCGGCGTTGAATTCTGCTGCATCTTTCGGTGTAGCAGATTTACAGAGTGTGCACACAGTCGGCAGGAAGAGACCTCGTAATGGAGCGTGGAACCATCAGCTGGCTGGAGGTGATTAGTAAAACTGATGGCCATAACAGGGTTTAACTGAAGCCAACAAATTCCGTTTGGTTCCGTGAAACTGAAGTTTGATGTTTCTGTGTGACTTTTTCCGTGTGGATTTTTAACTCTTATCTCATTTTGTTTAGGAGACTATCGGTGGGAGTTGCTGGCAAGCAGCTGTAGGCAGCGTAATGACTGTGGCGTGCGCGTATCTGGGGTATTTCTGTAAGTAGTCAGATGCGTAGCAATGCCGTCACAGCCCGAACGTTATTTTAACACCACAGTGCTTTACTAGGCATGGTGCTGTTGGCGGTGGTACGCCGTTGTCTTCCTACGATCTTTGAACTGACTTACCCAGACAGTTATAAGGAAATGAACACTTTATCGTGGATTTCGAACCACGGTGCAGCTCGATAGTTTTCCCGTTACCATACATTGCCAGAGGTGAAGGAAGTGATAAGTGGCAGATTGAAAACCTAGGAGTAACCGGTTGTCGAACCCATGGCCTTTGGATTTCTAGTTAGGCAATTCCCATGGAACCAGCGCAGTGCAGACAGAGCATACGTCAGTGGTACAAGAGCAGTGACCATTTCAGTCCTGTCTCACTGCTCAAAGTGAGACCGGCAACTTTCTTTTAGACTGGTGGATCCGCCAATATACGTTTTTCCAGATAATCTTCCGATCAGTACATGGCGTAAATCGTTGCACATGTTACACAGCTCCAAGGGTGAGAGGATTCTGGCTATCGCTGACTGCAACTTGGCGCCATGCTCCGAGGAAGAGACAAAAGGAAATTTTCACATCATGCATTGTGCATACAGTACAGAAACCAGAAACGCCGGAAATGTGATACGGTACTATGGGGTATCATACAGTGAAACATTACCATTGCCAAGCACAGGTATTAGCACATGGAAAACAAGCATAAACAGCGTGACAAAAATTTACCAGTTAATGACTGAGACGAAATTAATATTGGCCTGCAGCTCAAGCCACAAATTTTTCCCATGTCGTGACACTTGCGTACCGCCAGAAACAGTGTCGTGTAAACTGCATCCAGTGAAATTTTTGCCCAGGAAAGGTTGACGGAAGACCTCCAATTGCCCCACGTCAAGTCCACAATTTTCCCAGGAGGTTGAAGAGCCAAGGACTTTTACAAGGTATAGTGATGAAGTGGACTGGAGGTGCTCGAACAAGAACTATAACACCACAATTTTTACGATATAAACTGATCATACCTTATTTTATTTTCTGTCTGATGCAATCACAAAAATTTTACTTGCGACCGGATCTTCAGAAACCAAATTACAAGCTCGGTATTCAAAAATACTTCCTGTTCCACTAGAAATAGTCATATTTAAAATAAATATAAAATTTGATCCACACCCGTAAACCTGCACATGGTACATCGAATGTACATATGGTGCATTGTCATAGTAACTAACAGGCTTGGACATTACGCGTATATGGGTGATATAAACTATACATAGCTTCTCCTCCCACTCCTAGCCCTATATGTGCGCGACCTGAGGCTTCAAAACATTGCATATACTTTACTTTATAACTATAATTTTCGATATTACTGTCATCTTTGTCAGGTTTTAGATGTACGAGTATTACTGTATTGTATATTATGCAAGTGTAAGATATTCTTTAAAAGGACAGAGAATGCATCGTAAGATAACTTATGTAATAACAAGCAAAAGTATTTTAAGGCGATAATATGTAACATGATTTTTCATGTTAGGTTAGAGTAGGCATAGTAAGTGAAGGGAAGGCCGGATTTAAACGTTGAAACAACTACACGCTCACCGAGCGATGTGGCGCAGTGGTTAGCACACTGGACTCGCATTCGGGAGGACGACGGTTCAAACCCGCGTCCAGCCGTCCTGGTTTAGGTTTTCCGTGATTTTCCTAAATCGCTTGAGGCAAATGCCGGGACGGTCCCTTTGAAAAGGCACGACCGACTTCCTTCCCCACCCTTCCCTAATCCGATGGGATCGATAACCTCGCTGTTTGGTCCCCTCCCCCCAAATCAACCAACCAACCAACTACAAGATTCAGCCATATTAATCGGTGTTCGACGTCAACATGCTATAACCATTCACCGACTGCATGTAGAAGCACTAACAGTGGAGGGAATATAAAGCGTGTTGGGGGAGGGGGGGAGGGGGTGCAGAACAAAGCGCAGTTGTTGTCATAATGAGGAAACGGAACGATTTATCTGACGTCCAAACTGGCATGATCATTGGCTTCCGGCCCAAGGATAACACCATTTCCGAAACGGTCAAGTTTGTAAACAGTTTGTGTGCCCCTGTGGTTGAAATATGCCATGCATGGCAAAATGACGCTATCCAGAACCGGAACGGATCCAACTGTGGTGCACCACGCTCCATAGATAACAGAGATGAACGACGGCTGCGGATATCTTGTAACGCCACAAATGCATATCCTCCTATTTCCATCTATTGTACTATAACTTTTTTTCTTTATTTTGTTACCTGAAGATATGACGTATCTTTATATATTGTAATTGTTTTACTGTTTATTGTAAATATTATTTGTATTTTTACGCTGGGTCTGGCATAGGGAAAACTATGCTATCGAACGATTACATCGATAGGTCGTGTGGAGAACCAAAGTGGTTAGAATCTTTGGTAGTGCTAACTCTGCCGCATGGAGCGCGGGCAGAATAAGTCTGGCTGGAGTAGAGCGGTGGAGCACGTGTGTTGTGTGACGCTCCCGCGAGTTGCCGGCTTTCAGGGTTTGGCAGAATGTAATTGCGCTCGACTTGCTATGATAGTTCCTGACACGGTGTCGCGGACGGGAAGCGCACAACAAGAACCCGTTTCGCTTGGTGACCGTGTCGAGAAAAAGGCGCGCCAACATCCAGCTTCTGCAACAGCGACGGCCGACAATGAGTGACTCGATCGACGACTTCAAACCTTCAATCAAACAACAAGGAAGACTGGAAGCACGTAAAGTTTTAGAACTGTATGGCAGACCCCAGCTTTTCAAACTGTTCAATTTGCCTCACAAAATTACAGCAACGTAGCATGAACCTTTGTTGCTCATTGTCCCAATTGCATTACCAAGCAGGGTCCCTTCCTTTTCTGGAATGAACCGGAGTGTCGTTGAAATTCAAACGCCAGCATTAAAGTAATATCATTCCATTTCACTGCTTTAATTTCAAAGTTCAGTTAACGTATTCATAGCTGGCTACAATATTTAGATTACACAAGCACAAATTAAGAGTGCGAGTTTTGTTACCATATTTTAGCTTACCTGTGACTGTTGCTCAGCTTGGAACGTACTAAATTTTACTGTTGTTAATTGTTCAGAATCATTTCATTCAAGTTCAAAGTGAAATCTCAAAAAAAATGGTTCAAATGGCTCTGAGCACTATGGGACTTAACAGCTATAGTCATCAGTCCCCTAGAACTTAGAACTACTTAAACCTAACTAACCTAAGGACAGCACACAACACCCAGCCATCACGAGGCAGAGAAAATCCCTGACCCCGCCGGGAATCGAAACCGGGAACCCGGGCGTGGGAAGCGAGAACGCTACCGCACGACCACGAGATGCGGGCAAGTTAAATCTCCTATTTCTAAATTGCGTAGATTCAAGTAGCTTTTGAAACGATTGTTGAGGTAGCCCAAGACTAACCTTATTTTATTGAATTTCATAGTGCTTCAGAAACAAAGTTCACTATTAATTTCAGTCACTAAATTAACTTTCAATTTTCCAGTTTTATTAATTCATTTGCTAAATTAAGTCAGAGTGTAGCGAAATTTATTACTTCTGACAAACATACAGTTTTCACACAACACATGTCAACCTTCAGTTCCCACGCTTTTAGTGCTACTTATATGTGCATTAATCTTTCATTTTCAGTTATTATAGTAGTTGTCCATAGGACTGGCGACCGTAATTTTCCCCAAATCTTAAATATTTAATTAACGCCAATTAATTGTTAACATAACGACCGCACATTTACTTTCTTTATTACTTTTACCCTTTTCTCAAAATTAATTTCCACCAATTTCATTTGCAATTTTCCATTCATTTAGATGTAACCCTTTCCTCTCTCTTTACCGACAAATTAACTTCGGTGACGATTGCTTTTCCCAAATTTCCATTAGGTGCACGCAGTTTAATTTTTTATTGTTATTAAGGTCGATAAGTGAGGGGGAGGTTACAATCTATACAGGAGAACAGACGTGCAACTGCTGAACGACTGACCAGTCAAATGAACCAAAGGGCTACGAACAGTGTCTCCTCAGAGACCGTCCAGAGAGTGTTGCTGTGTATGGGGCTCAGCAGCAGGCGTCTGGTTCACGCACCCAGGATGACTATTCTCCATCGGCTTTGAAGCCTGGAATTTGCACGCCAGTACTGCAATTGTACGTCCACTGAGTGCCGACAGGTGACCTTTTCAGATGATCACGTCTTATTTTTTTTTTTTTCCTTCGGCCAGATGGTCGTCTGTAAGCAAGCGCTCTGCAACAAACTTAGGGAGTGTTATGGTCTGGGAAGGTTTTATTCACTGGGTGATTTCCTCATTTTACAAGAAACAATGAACAAGCATGCATCTATCCTTGGGAGCCAAGTCCACCCCCACATGAAATCTCGACAGGACAGGATCTCCCAGCAGAACAATGCAACGTGCCACACCGCTCCCAGTGTAGGTGCGTGGTCCGGAGGGCATAAGGCTTAGTATACTGTAATCTGTTGGACCACACATGTTCACATGGGTGTGAATTCCTGAGGTACCAAATTACATAGGTCATCGGTCCCTAGACTTACAGCCGGCCGGTGTGGCCAAGCGGTTCTAGACGCTTCAGTGCGGAACCGCGCGACCGCTACGGTCGCAGGTTCGAATCCTGCCTCGGGCATGGATGTCTGTGATGTCCTTAGGTTAGTTAGGTTTAGGTAGTTGTAAGTTATAGGGGGACTGATGACCTCAGAAGTCCCATAGTGCTAAGAGCCATTTGAACCTAGACTTACACACTACTCAAACTAACTTCTGCTAAGAACAACACACACACCCATGCCCGAGGGGGGACTCGGAACCTTCGGCGGGAGGAGCCAAGCAATTCGAGACGTGGTGACTCAAACCACGCGGCCATTCTGCGCGGCTTCTGTGAAACCATCTCCATCGGACTGTATGCGCTATGGATCCTCAACCGAGAAACCTAACGCAGCAGACCACGGCACTGGAGTCGGCATGGCTGCACATCCCCATCGGTAGCTTCCAGAATCTCACTGACTCTCTACCTGCACTGCTCGGAGCGGTCCCGGCTGCAAAAGGTGGTTCCTCAGGCTTTTGACGGTGTACAACCAGTGCAATGTGCGTATGGAGGATGGCATATCGTAAAACGTGAAGACGATCATTGGAGGCACACTTCGTCTGGCAGTAGGATGCTAGTCATTTCCAAGGCGACGTCAACGCGGCTCGGCACCTCATTCTGGGAGTAGGGAAAGTTCCCGGTGATCGCGGACTCTCAGGGTGCTGATAGGCCGAGACTCATCATAGTGAGCAAGTAGTTTCGAAGAATACTGGGTCCAAATTTAAAGGATTTTTGTATGGGCGTAAATTTCTCTGGGCGCAGTTTTCACGTATCGCTGGTAACACGTGTTCTATGCGATTACAGTTTCAAGTCTACAGCAGAACACGACTTACCAAAAGTCAGAGGAATACCACCTCTGGAACGGGTGGACGGTACACTGTAAGGTGGCAGGTGTGATCTGTCAGCCCCAAAGGCACAAAGAGCTCTTACAGGCTGTTTCACAAGGTTTTCTCGATGCTTCCGTAGCGCGCCTTTACATATGTGGTCATACAGTGTGCAGTGAAGAGTGGATATTTTTGCTATGTGGCATGGAAGCAATGAGGCCTTGGTAGGTCGCTGGAGGGAGTGGTACACACCTGCACTCACAAGCCTCATAAGTCTCGTAAATTTCGGGGAGGGGGAGAATGAGCTCTGACACCACGTCCTATCACGTCCCAGATCTAAAACTTCCTGGCAGATTAAAACTGTGTGCCGGACCGAGACTCGAATTCGGGACCTTTGCTGCCTTTCGTGGGCAAGTGCTCTACCAACTCAGCTACCCAAGCGAACCAGGAGAGCTTTTGTAAAGTTTGGAAGGTAGAAGACGAGGTACTGGCAGAGGTAAAGCTGTGAGGACGGGGCGTGAGTCGTGCTTGGGTGGGAATATGACATTAAGTGGCATGTAAAAAAAGATCGCGTACTTTAATAGTTGTCAGATTCAAAGAATACGCTAATTTGAACCAACGGCGAATAAGCTACTTCTTTGTAATTGGTCGGTGTAAATAACTTCAATGGCAGATGCCTCCATTTACACGATTGGCCACATTTCGTAGTGCAACACATAAATTCTTCTCTCTAAAGTACTGCATATACACATCGAAGCATACCCTTCGCAAAGGACACATACAACCCATGCAACAGCTAGTATAAATACATTGAAAAGCAAAAACAAATAAATGATGGCAGTAATTACTGTTAGTGGTGGGGTCAACAATCACTGAAGGTAAACAGTCCTCACAATACACTACTTTTATTTACAGAGAGAAACATTAACAGATATTCTATTACAAGGCAGAAAAAACTTGAATTGGTTACAGTTGTGTTTCTCGAAGAGAGGAATGGTTTTGAGTCTTATCTGTTCTGGGTCGGCGCAATGTGGCGACAGCGGTAGAAGCAGTTCGAAGTTGCTGATATGAATCCTATAAGGTCATCCAGTTGTGTCGTTGGCATTAAAATATCCTCTTCCCTTACATCCTGTTTCGGCTGGTGGTGGTAATAAGTTGCGTAGCATCCATTTGTCGTAGGCCGGAACAAAGTAACTGCTTATGCAGCACCTGAAGGTCGTATTAGTTCAACTGCAACTTTCACACACGATAGTTTGGCACAGTCCACATCGTGTTTAAATTAACATTCCACTTGCTATACTTCACCAACTGCGAAGCTAGGCACTCCGTCTACTGTTGATATTCATGGTTCATAATAACAATGTTCCAGTCACTTACGTAGCAGAACAGTTCACAGTTTCTACATTGGCAGTCAGCGTTTTAGCACACGTCATATATAGTAGTCAAGACACTGAGCAATATTAAATTCACAGTTTATGTAATCCAGCTCAATTCTAAACCGACGACTATACTGTCTCCTCATGAGAGCATTGTCACTGCCACAAGCATCATTCTACAAAAACCAACAGCGTTTGCGTAATACAACGTCCGTTTAGAATATCCATCATAAAGTCGAATTTCAAACTGGTCCAACACAAGAGAGTCCGGTATTAATATCGCGTTAAACGAACACCATTACTACACACAATACTTGCATCCGTACTGCCGTGCTTATGCGCCAACTACGACTGACTGTTACACACTGTTCGACCCGACAGCTATCGATACCTCTCTCGCTCCACAGTTCTTACAACACTTCTGCCTATTGCATTGTGTTTCACACAATACATTTAACAAAACTATCTGAAAGATAATCAGAAAAAAATCCAAGTCTTTGCATAAGGAACACGTGTAGAAAATAGCACAGTAAACATAGTCTGATACATTTCATGTTCTACACTATATAACCAAATGAAAAATATTCTACGCCATCATAAATATATCTATGGAGTACAAGGTAGTAATATATATATATATATATATATATATATATATATATATATATATATATATATATTCGTTATTAGCCATGGCATCACACTCCGTCCTGCAATACAAGTGTGAAGGAGCTATTCCCCTGGAACACGACGGATTCGCGCCTTCGCACTAGCATAATATCGTTTTGCCACTGTGGCAACGCCCAGTGCCGATGGTCACGTGCCAATTTCAGTAGTAGTTGCCGATGTCGTTGTGCTAACATTGGCATAAGCATGGGCCGTCGGCTCCGGAGGCCCATCGTTGGGAGTGTTCGGTGCACTGTGTGTGTTGAGACACGCTTGTACTCTGCCTAGCATTAACGTCTGATCTTAGTTTCGTCACAGTTCGCCGCCTGTCGCTTTTTACCAGTCTTCGCAGCCTATGACGTCCGATGCCCATTATGAGGGATGGCCGCCCAACCTAATGACGTCTCAATCTGGTTTTTGGTTTCGCCACATGTAGGAAGCACTCAACACATGTCGAACGCCAGAAAGTCACACAGTTTCCGAAATGGCCATGTGGAGCCTGCGGGACATCACTGTCTGTCCTCGGTCAAAGGTAGATCGTGTACTTTCCCCGTTCTACACATGGGCAACACGCTCACTGATAGTGCATGCACCGTGCGTGTGTCTTACTAGCAGTCATTCCTCGCCAGGTGGCGCTGCTATCGCCTGGACGGGTATACATCGATAGCAGGTCGGTTTTCATAACTTCTGGCTGTTCAGTGTAGGTCTTCTTTGTGCCAAATTTATCCATCCAACAAATGATTTCTTGCAGTAAAGCGCTGCCACAGGATATCTCAATGTTTAGCACACACGACCTCGGTACGCCCCTGCATAACAGTGTTTAGCTATGAGATAGGCTTCCGCCAAAAGCGAAGGAACAGAGGGGGCGCAAAAACTGACCTGAAAGAAAACGGATTAAGAGTCAACGGGGAGAGGCAAGTGAGTTCTCCCACCTGTCGTGGTCCTGTCTTCTGCCTACAGAAGAAACCTTTCCCTCGGCCTGCGACTGTAAACGCACGTTGTTGTCACCGTGTCACTTTTGCAGTGTCATTTCATCCTAGTAGCTTCACAAAGCTATAACCACTACTGTACAAACACCGACCGCTAACACGATTTGTGTTGCAACACTGCGCTTGGTTCACACTGCTGCTGCCCACACAGGCCATGTTCAACAATGGAGTTCTTGTTGCTACTTCGGTACGTTATTGTAGGATCTCAAAGATCGGAGTGCTGGTGCTGAAGCAAAATATGCTATTTGACTAAAGGTTTTCGATTTTTCACTGTTTGTGCCGACACGTGGCGGTGGAGGAAGCAAACGAAAGAGGTCCTTCTACTCAGCGCGTTTCGTGCTCCCAAGTTTCGGTTGGTACGATCTGCTGTGTAAGTAAATAAAAATTCACGAATAAACCTTCTGTGGCTGCGTAATAATATTATAACAGTTGTTAGTCGATATGCTAATGGAGAGCCATAGTCTGCCCATCTATTGTGAACCGTCCTATAAAAAAAGTGTATCTTGTGCTATCGGTCACCGGATGCACTGTTCATGCATCTCGTATCGTAAGTTGACTGAAAGTAGTCCTTATTTATGTGTAAGGCGTTCTGTTCTTGTTACTGTGCGAATGAAACTCTGACATGTTGAAACATCGATCTCTTAATGTTCTTTGCTAAACGTTTAAGACATGCAATTCTTATATGAAATCGTACTTGATAGTCTGTTTCACTGTGCTTTTTATTTATCAAACTAACTTACCAAATTAAAATCTGTTAAATATGCTTTGAAAAATGAGAAGAAGGGTGGTTTTTTTTGGTGTGGGGAGGGGGGTGGCGGAGGGAGAAGGCCCAGTTTTGGCGGCTCTGCCAGGGTACTATTCTGCTGTAACGCATGAAAAAGTCTGGAGAACTGACTTTAACTCACTACCGGATGTCGAGTGTGGAGTGGTTGATGTATCATACATGTGCATCCCACCCCATCTCCACACACACACATACAAACACAGACACACACACACACACACACACACACACACACACACACACACACACACACAGATCGAGTATGAACGCATGTGTACACTCACATACGTATATCTCGATACTAGTTTTGACAATAAGTATATCATGATGTTTAGAAACAGCCTGAGATTCTTAGTACAGCTGTGCCTTTCTAAGATCTCTGTCTCTGTCCTCTCCTATTCTTGCCTAATCAGGGAAGAAATGGCGGAAGCTTACGACTTTAGACGTCTTGCAACGTTCAGCTACTTAGGAGTCGGAGTACTGATTCGCTTGGAGAGGACTGACAAAGGAATCCGTCGTAGTGTTTATAAGGAACTATACTAACACGTTAGGTGAACTGAAGTAGCATCAATACAAAATTCACTGTAACTTTACTTCTTTTGTATTCAGTACCAGTAAGGCCAGAGTAAATCTTGTTGCGGGCAGCTTGTGCGAAGTTTTACGAGAGTACTACAGGCTCTGCTAGCATCGAGGGATAAAGTTTTTGTCTTCGACATACGTAAGAAGTACCATTAAACACTAGCTGTCAGTGGTGCTGGTTTGTCAGTGAAAGCAAAACGTGTCTTAAAAGTTGCAGTACGCTTAAGGCGAAAAGAATTGTTATATGACAGCTGTTCCGGAAGATGGCTATAGAAACAAACTCTTCTTCATGTTACTTGAAAAAACATTTTTCTGATGGAAACAAAATTGGTCCATACTCCATCTTAATTTTTTGACTTAATAAGTTAGTGTCGTTTCTCTGATACAATACCTCATTTAGAAGTAGCTTCGAAATTGACAATTACTTTCTTTGCGCTTTATTCTTCATCTGAGATTTTTTCATGCGAATCACTCGCAGGAAAGTTCCGCTGCTGTTCAATGTTTCTTTCTGCACTGGTTTCACGTTTAAAAAGGCAAGAAATTTTAGTTTCTCCAACCGTTGTAAATTATGCCTAACTTTTTAGTGCATTCTGAGCCCTTGTTGTGACTATTATAACTCCCCTCTGTTTTGCATTTTAATACGTACAAATTGTTAGCAAAAAGTTGACATACTCTGTGTAATCACTGACAAACGTTCTCCCACGGAAGAACATAGAGAGATTCTTCGAGCTTTCCGTCCAGCTGTGATACGACGTGTTAATACTGCAACGAGAGGTCGGCAGTAGTCTCGTGGGGTAACCAGCCAAACTGCGTGTAATGCGGCCTTCAGTGTCGACAGCATTCGCGCGTGTGCGTGTGCTTCGCATGGTCATCAGCGGCAGGTCGCCTACCGTTGTCCGAAAGCCTATCTCTCCTCCACCACCAGCACCGCGCTATCCTCGAAGGGTTCAGTGATAATTTGTCACTTTTCCGCGGATACTTCACTCATAATACACACTGGCTACAACGCAGCCCTTTGACAAAAAAGAAAAAAAAGAAAGAAAGAAAGAAAGGGCTACTAGTGGACTGGACCATCATTTAGTACATACGTATACCTATCGATTCTTCCGTTTCCCAATCGAAGTCGAACTATCGTAGAGTACTGAATCAGAGTGAGGATGGCGGCGTGGCGGTAAAAATCACTGCAAACGTCCGGGCGAACTGTGCGGCGAGACGACAATCTTCCAACAATCGCTAAATGAACTGTATCTTTCAAAGAAGATGCATCTGATTTCACGAGACTTTTGTAGCTGACCAGTGATCCATTACACCATACCTATGGGATTAAAACATCTGTATCTCTGTTTTTATTACCTAATATCACTTCTTTTTGTCATCTTCTGACGGGTTTGATGCAGCTCGCCTCGAATTGATCCCCTGTGCCAGTTTCTTCATCTCAGAGTAGCAATTGCAACCTACGCCCTCAATTATTTGTTCGATGTATTCCAATGTCTGTCTTCCTCTACAGTTTTTACCCTCTACAGCTCCCTCTAGTACCACAGAAGTTATTACGTGAAGTCCCAACGTATCTCCTAACGTCCAGTCCCTTATTTTCAGTGTTTTCCGTATATTCTTTCCCTCACCGAGTCTACGAAGAACCTCATCATCCTTTACATTCTTCTGTAGCACTAGATCTCAAATGCTTGCATTCTTCTCTGTGGCAGTTTATCCACATTCGATGTTTTACTATCACAAAATTCCGTGTTCCAAACGTATATTCTCAGAAATTATTTCCTCAAATTAATGTCAATGTTTGCTACTAGTAGATTTCTCTTGGCTAGGAATGCCCTTTTTGCCAATGATAGTCAGCTTTTTTTGTCGTCCTTGCTCCGTCCATCATTTTGCTGCCTAGGTAGCAGAATGCCTTAACTTCGTCTCCTTCGTGATCCCCAGTTCTAATGTTAATTTTCTCGCTGTTGTCATTTATACTACTTGTCATTACTTTAGTCTGCCTTCAATTTACCCTCAATTCATATTCTGTACCCATTACTCCATTCATTTCATTCAAATCATCCAGTAATTCTTCTTCACTTTCACTGAGGGTGCCAATGTCGTCAGGGAATCTTATCACTGATAGCCTCTCACCTCGAATTTTAATTCTGCTCGTGAACCTTCCTTTTATTTCCGCCATTGCCTCTTCGACGTACATGTTGAAAAGTGGCGGCGAAAGACTACATATCTGTCTTAAACTCTCTTTAATCCGAGTACTTCGTTCTTGGTCTTCCAGTGTTATTGTTTTCTCCTGGTTCTTGTGCACATTGTTTATCACCCGCCTTTCCCAAAAGCTTTCCCCTATTTTTCTCAGATTATGTCTTCTACATCAATGAAAATAGAAAGAGTGAATTTTTACTCACGAATAGGTCTACAAAATTTTTATTCTTAAAATAACCATTTTACGTGCAATTTTTCCATGCACGCTTATACAACCTAGGGAAGAATTTTCTACAAGTATGCTTAGTTTCAAAATTTTCATCTACTTTTCACAAATGTTCAATATGCCTACCACCGAACGCACGACAAACATACAAACGACAGCCAAATTTTCACGAAACCCCTGCAGTTACACATTCGCTGCTGTTCGTAGGCGTTGTTGCAGTTCATCCAAAGTTATTGCAAGCAAAGGCATGTAGGGTAGGTGCAATCTTTCACAAACCCCATAAAATAAAACAAAAAAAAGACAAAAGCCAAGGGTGTAATGCGAGATCAGTAAGGTCTTTACTGTCACTCCATCGCTGAGACAGCGTGCTCTTACATTCAGATGTCAGTGCGATGCTGCTCTGTGCTATTGGAAAATGAATTTTTCGGAACGTTACAGATACGTTTCGGAGACCGCAAAAAGCGGTGGCATAAATAAATAATAAATAACCGGGATTATTCTGTAGTGTATAACCATGGTGTAACACATACAGTCACGACACACTGCTATTTTTTATAATCTGCAAAAGCAGCGCTCCAAGCGGACAGTAAGCCACACTTTTGAATACGATGTAGGATGAGCGTGAATAGTATGGTTTATATTGATTTGTATCGTAGTTTTCATGAAAGTGAGCATATGTAGCGCAATAAAAATCGGCATTTACTAAAACATTACACCACATTTATCTTTATTTAGTTTCCTTAGAACCCTAGGATATAGGAAGCGACACATTACTTGCCAGTTTATTTACGATTCTCTTGTATAGATATTTATACCAGAACGACGTCTTTCTTTAAGAACGAAAAATATCCGCTAAACAGCAGAAGACCAGACCTTTTTCAGAAAGATGTCCTATATCAAACCAAAACCGTTAAGTTTTTATCGCAGCACTTCCAGCCACATCATTGAATGTAGAAGGTAGGAAACTGGTAATGTAATGCCTAGAATAGTTAACATGCCAAAAAGGCCATCTCAACCATAGGTGAAGAGAGCCACAAAGACGTGATAATAAACGTCAAAAGCAATAAAACTGTTCCCAGACGCAGAAGCATCCAATTCCTCAATTCTTGCTACTTAGAGTCACAAACGACAAGAAACTTCAACACAGTCGTCTTCTGAAGAAAAAGTACTCATATTTACAAAATAAAAATAATATTTGTGTATTATTAAGTCGAGTGAAGTGTAAGAAAGAGCTAATAATTTGACTTCAGAAAAGATTGTTATGTTTCAAGGAAAGTAGCTATCACATTAAAAAGAGACAATCGCAGAAATAAATGTTGCTAATGCATGAAACAGGTACTGTGTTTATACTCTGTTGCTTTCAGCCGACTAGGGGCAGCACGAAAGAATTTCTTCGTGAATAGGTTTGTAGCTTTTTGACTGAAAGAGTGCGTTTTGGATTTTTTTTTACATTTATTTCAATACCTTTCATGTCTCTTGATAATTTACTTATGCTTGAAACGTAAAAATATAATAACTGTTTTTATTAAGTATAAATATAATTAATTAAATGTAATTAATTAACATTAATCTTACATCTGACCTTCTCATCGCTGGGGGCGCTGGTGTTCCAACTGTCAGACGGCAAGAATTTTCACAGTAGTGAGTGTGACGATTGTTTAATGTTAGACTAGTAAAACCCTGGTAAAGAGGAGATTGTTTGATGTTAGACCGTCGAATAACATTGATAAAGACAAATAAATAAAGTTCTTTCCAAAGAATAAAAATTCCCACTTTTTAACACATCTAGTATATTTGTACATGATATGAAGTATAAAATGTCTTAACTCATCGTCTGAAGCGCGGTAAAATGTTACGTCTGATTAAAAAAAAATCATTTAATAGTACCTTAGTGTATGGCTTACGTTCGTATTAAATAACTGCAGTGTGACAGAAAAACCCATGTTTGTAGTTTCATCGTTAATTATGAACTGTAATTCAAACACTTCGAAGATTCATGATGACTACTTCTCCTTTTTATGAAAATTTTGATCCGCACCACTCGTAGCCTTTGAGGAAATCGCTAGGCGGCCAGTCCTTCATCCCTTCATACCAGGAGCGATAAACAACTAAAATCCGCACAGAGAACTCTGTTGTTGACAGGGGAGTACAAAAAAATCGAAATGGAAGACTGAAAGCCGTACATACCATTGAAGTATGTTCTCAGTTCTTCAGGATTAAAAATAGTAGCAGATAAAGCATGAAAACGTGGACTATATTCTAGGTAACTTCGCGATTTCCATGTTATACGCTAGTTGTTGCTCCACAGAAAAACTCACATCCAACCTAAAGCGGGAAATTTACCGGCACAAACGGAGTCCATTAAACGAATAGACAGTTAATATGAAGGTCAGGGATGATGCTTTCCCAGCCATTTGTAGCTTTTATCTCTACAGTATGCGTCTACAGCGGCACACACCTGTCATATGGCTGCAAAAAGAACACGACGTCGCGAATTCGTAACCAGCTGTGTTCTCTGTACGGGGAATCAAAATTCAGTGAAATAAGACACCAGGCAAGCTACTCACATGAGCGCGTAGATCAAGATAGCATTCAAGTGAATCGACAATTGACGATCGTTGCAGCCTTCTCAATGAAGGGTCAGTGCATCGAACTCTGTGTGTGAAGGCGTTAGATGAGCGGTATCCACTGAAAATTCATTGCCGCACATAGGGCGCTGGTGACGCAACGGCTGAGGATACGTGGGTGTGGCGGACGAGGCGCGTGACACGACCGGGGATCTGCGACGGCTTTGAGTAATGACGTCACAAGCGAAAAGTGTAACAAAACGAAGTGAACAGACTTGGTGACAATAATAATAATGAAATGGCTACAGTTATTAATCTGGTCTTCATAATTGCACATTGACAAAAAGAGACGTACACTACTGCCCATTAAAATTGCTACATCATGAACATGACGTGCTACAGACGCGAAATTTCACCGACAGGAAGAAGATGCTGTGATATGCAAATGATTAGCTTTTCAGAGCATCCACACAAGGTTGGCGCCGGTGGCGACACCTACAACGTGCTGACATGAGGAAAGTTTCCAACCGATTTCTCGTACACAAACGCCAGTTGACCGGCGTTGCCTGGTGAAACGTTGTTGTGATGCCTCGTGTAAGGAGGCGAGATGCGTACCATCACGTTTCCGACTTTGATTAAGGTCGGATTGTAGCCTATCACGATTGCGGTTTATCGTATCGCGACATTGCTGCTCGCGTTGGTCGACATCCAATGACTGTTAGCAGAATATGGAATAGGTGAGTTCAGGAGGGTAATACGGAACGCCGTGCTGGATCCCAACGGCCTCGTATCACTGGTAGTCGATATGACAGGAATCTTATCCGCATGGCTGTAACGGATCGTGCAGCCACGTCTCGATCCCTGAGTCAACAGATGGGGACTTTGCAACACAACAACCATCTGCACGAACAGTTCGACGACGTTTGCAGCAGCATGGACTATCAGCTCCGAGATCATAGCTGCGGTTACCCTTGACGCTGCATCACAGACAGGAGCGCCTGCGATGGTGTGCTCAACGTCGAACCTGAGTGCACGAATGGCAAAATGTCATTTTTTCGGATGAATCCAGGTTCTGTTTACAGCGTCATGGTGGTCGCATCCGTGTTTGGCGACATCGCGGTGAACGCACATTGGAAGCGTGTATTCGTCATCGCCATATTGGCATATCACCCGGCGTAATGGTATGGGGTGTCATTGGTTACACGTCTCGGTCACCTCTTGTTCGTAGTGACGGCACTTTGAACAGTGGACGTTTCATTTCAGATGTGTTACTACCCGTGGCTCTACCCTTCATTCGATCCCTTCGAAACCCTACATTTCAGCAGGATAATGCACGACCGTGTGTTGCAGATCCTGTACGAACCGTTCTGGATACAGAAAATGTTGGACTGCTGTCCTGGCCAGCACATTCTCCAGATCTCTCACCAATTGAAAATGTCTGGTCAATGGTAGCCGAGCAACTGGCTCGTCACAATACGCCAGTCACTACTCTTGGTGAACTGTGGTATCGTGTTGAAGCCGCATGGGCAGCTGTAACTGTACACGCCACCCAAGCTCTGTTTGACTTAATGCCCAGGCGTATCAAGGCCGTTATTACGGCCAGTGGTGGTTGTTCTGGGTACTGATTTCTCGGGATCTATGCACCCAAACTGCGTGAAAATGTAATCACATGTCAGTTCTAGTACAATATATTTGTTCAATGAATACCCGTTTATCATCTGCATTTCTTCTTGGTGTAGCAATTTTAATGGCTAGTAGTATATAACAGGCTGCCAGGACCGAAGGGTAGATTTTGGGCTTAACATAAGACTATTAGAGACAAAGCCCTAGCTCTAAAACAAAAAGAAAAGTAGTCGTTTCCGTTTCAAACAATCCAACCCGATACCTCGTCTTGCGATTCAGGGAAATCATAAAAAACTATGATCTGAATAGGTGGACGAGGATTTTAACGGCCGTCCTCACTAATGCGAATTCAGTGTGCTAACCTCTGCTCCACTCGGTGCCGGCGTCTACATCTACATCTAAATCTACACTCCTCAAGCCACCTGACGGTGTGTGGCGGGGGCACCTTGAGTACGTCTATCGGTTCTCTTTCGCTCGGTCGCTATAGAGCGTCCCAGAACTACATCGACATTAATGTTTCTGGAAATCAGTGTGGATTGCGTGGTGGAGGATACTTTTTAGGGTTCCGTATATCAATCGGTAGAAACGGAATCTTTACAGTATCACTCTATTGCCCATCTGTTAAGACCCATTCTTCTCAGGAACGGATAGAAGTATCAAGTTAAAATTTATGTTACGTACTGAGATCTATGGTCCCGTGACGTCGTGAATAATTTAAGCTTCTATGTCAATGCACTCAAAAGATACGGCCATTTATGTCACACATCTGGAGCTCGCAGAGTCACTCATCAGAATCTATAGGGTACAGCCCTTTGACCTAGAGTCATGAAATTTGGAAAGAAGCAAGGTTTCACAGTATAAACAAGGAAAAAAATCGGAATATTGATATTTGTAATTCCACCACATAAAAAATATTTGTCATTTATTCTCTGTCTGTCTCTCTGTTCATCTGTTAAAGCTACTGGTTCTCAGGATCAAGTAGATGTACCAAATTGTAATTTATGTCAGGTACTAAGGCCTACGGCCGTTGGCGCTGTAAATAATTCTACATCTGCATGTACATCATACTCTCAAAAAAATGTTCAAATGTGTGTGAAATCTTATGGGACTTGCTAAGGTCATCAGTCCCTAAGCTTACACACTACTGAACCTAAACTATCCTAAGGACAAACACACACACCAATGCCCGAGGGAGGACTCGAACCTCCACCGCATCATACTCTGCAAGCCACCTAGAGGTGTATGGTGGACTGTACTTCTGGTACCACTAACTGATCCCCACTTCTCTGTTGCATTGGCGAATGGCTCGTGGGAAGAACGACTGTATATAAGCCATTGCATTAGCTCTAACTCCTCGGAATTCGTCGTCGTGGTCTTTTCGCGAGATGAAAGTCGGAGGCAGTGGAGTATTGTCCGACTTCTCCTGGAAAGAGCTCTCGAAATTTCAATAGTAAACATCTTCGTGATCCACAACGCCTTTCCTGTAACGTCTGCCACTGGAGTTTGATGAGCGCCTCTGTAATGCTCTCTCGCAGACAAAACGATTCCGTGACGTTGTGTCCTCTCTCTCTCGACTGATGGTGACTAACCTGACGATGTCCTCAGCAGCAGGGGGGGGGGGGGGGAGGGGGGACAGAGGAAGGGAATTTCCAGGAGGGGTGGGGGCGCCCAGTGGGCGGACGGGGACAGGGAGTTCAGGAGTGGTGGGGGGGGTTGGGCCTTGCACTTCTATGAGTAGGTAGGGTGTGGAGATTGCAGGTGTTGGAGGAAAGAGGGGACTGGAGGTTGGGACACTGCCGGAGGAAGTGCGCCTGTTTACAGTGCGGGCAGACGGGGGCCTCGCAGCACTCAGATGTTGGGTGTGCATTATAACACAGGCACCTCTGGCAGCGGAGGGATTGAGGAGGGGAACGGGAGGGGTCGTCTTTGTACCATCGATGGAATAGGAGGGCACCCTCCTTCAGGAGAAGGCCGATGGAAGGGGCGTTTTGGAGAACACCCGCATTAGGCGGGTGGTGCCGGCATGGTTGAAAATCCAGCCTACCGCCCTTATTTCTAAGTACGGGTGTGCCTTAAGCTCCGGCAACACCTCCTCCTCCGTGATCGTTGTACTAAGCCGAGTGATCATGGCGGTGAGGGTTTGGGGTTGGCGAGAGGGAGTAGGGAAGGAGCAGGGGTGAGGGAGGCATTGGGCCCAAACTGGGTAACAGGGATTCTGGAGAGGATGTCTGTGTGAAGGGTGGGGCTGGGGGAGGTGATGAGAATGGAGTCTGCGGGGAGTGAGGAGGGAGATGGGGGCTCCGGGAAAGTGCTGGCTGAAGAGCAGGGTGAGGTTCCGGGCTTCGAGGGGTGTGGGATCCAGATGGGACAGGAGGTATTTGTAGGAGGGGGAGGAAGAAGAGAAGGTGATAGAAGGGAGGGGCAGTGAGACATCCATGGCATCCACGGGGGTGGGAGGAGGAAGAGGCTGAAATTTTTTGGGAGGGGAGTAGGTGGGGGTGCCACTGGGATGCTTAACCGCGATGGAAGGGTGAGAAGGGGCATGGGGGACAGGAGCAACGGGAAGATGGTTGAAGGTGGCAGGTCCCAGTGTGGGCGCCGGAGTGGTGCGCACAACGATGACGGGGAAGGCGATGGTGATGGCGATGGTGATGGGGACGGCGACAGTGACAGCTGTGTGTGGACCATGGCCCCCTGGGCCACCACCTTCGTGGGGGCCGCAGGAACGGTGGCAACAGGGTGGGGGAGGGGAGGGAAGGGATCAGAGGAGGAGGCAACAGGGGAAGGAGCCGGGGATGGGGCAACGAAGAGGGTGATAAGTGGGCGGATGGAATTTGGGGGGGGGGGGGGGGGACTGGGCACACCACGTAATCGTGGTGGCGGCGGTGGATGGCGAGGTAAAGACGATAGCGGTGGTGGTGGCCTTGGTGGTGGGCGTAGTCATGATTGGAAGGGTTTAAGAAAAGGACAGGACTGGACAAAATGAAAGAAGAAAAGGAACTCACGAAGACGGACGGACGAGGACGGACGGACGAAGACGCTGCCGCCGGTGGGAGGGTGAAAGCAGGGGCTGCCGCCAGAGATAGTGCGTTCTAGCTATGCAGTCTCCCTTATATTTTGTTGTTACTGTTCACTGCGCTTGGCATTACGTCATAATTTTAAAAAAGGTAGTTTCATTGGTTACTTTAAGGAAGAAGGAGAGGGAACTTTATTTTAATAGGTTGTTGTGGAGGGAGAACGTGACTTCTGTTGCCTATCGGCTCTTGTGTTATGTGCCATGATTGGTGGTCACCGTTGAAACAGAAGTTGGCTGCTCTTTACCTAATACTGGACGTCAGTCGCACGGCGGCTGTGACTCGCCAGTAGAGCTCGTGCCTCGTGTTGACAGTGAGGTCTGTTGGGCTCTGACTGCTGGCAGCCAAGATGCGGCAAGCTTGTTGAGTCCATGCTCGCTGTTCATGTTATTAGGGTGTTTAAGTATTTCGACGGCCTCTCTGATTTTGCGTTTTGTCATAACTGGCTGCTTGGCCAACACACAGGCTTCGCCGAATTTTATTTCTTTTCCGCAGTCTTGATGATGTTCTGCCTCTGCAGATTTGTTGTGTTGACCTGGACGAATATAGCGCTCGTATACCCGAATACGCGTTGCTACTGGCCTGCCAATCTCGCCGATGTATGTCTCTCCACATTCGCATTCCATCTTGTACACGCCTGCAGTGCGTAATGCATCCACCTTACCCTTAGCGGAGCCTAGCACGTTCTGGTCCTGCGACCACTATAGAAGACAGGCTGCACGCCAACCTGGCAAAGGTGTTTGCCTATTCGGTCAGTAACATTTTCCACATAAGGTAAGCGCACTGTTGGCTGCAGTTTGTCTGTTTCTTGATCTTTCTTACTTGTGTTCGTCGACAAGGCTGTGTGGATCGACTCATGAATGTAGCCATTGTTGTGGGTAGTCTTTTAAGCTCAGGTGTTATGTTTTGTGCATCACTTATGCTCTGCGCACGGATTGCCAAAGAACGGATGACAGAGTTCTTCTGCGCGGGATGGTGGTAGGATTGCGAGCGCACATCTGTACTGGTATATCTAGTAATGAACAAACCTTTATCTGCACTGTGAATGATGTGAGTGTGGCTGAATGTTTATAACATTTCTTTATTCAAATATTGTTTAAAGTGCATTTTTGGTGGGCACAGCCTTCAGCCAAAGGAAGAGCAGACAGTAGTGTAACACTATGCGAGTCAATTGGAGACTGGGTTCAAAAATGGTTCAAATGGCTCTGAGCACTATGGGACTTAACTACTGAGGTCATCAGTCCCCTAGAACTTAGAACTACTTAAACCTAACTAACCTAAGGACATCACACACATCCATGCCCGAGGCAGGATTCGAACCTGCGACCGTAGCGGTCACGCGGTTCCAAACTGACGCGCTTAGAACCGCACGGCCTGGAGACTGGGACCTTGTGAGTGAAGAGCTCAAGGAACACTTTTATGCGAGTTCTGGAAGAAGGCAGACATGTCTATGGTAATGGGTGTTATTCAGTCATGTACAACTTTACTGCGATTGATAATGCTAACAACTGGATATTGTAGAACCATTTTCTGTTTACTTAAGATGTCCTTTCTTAAAAAACATTATTTAACATAATTCTGTAGCCTACATCAATTATAGATGTTAGAATATGAGACTTTTTATTAAATTATTCATTTACCTTGTATATTATATTTTTTTGCATTTATTAATTCCCATTTCTAGACAATGCACAGGCTATTTGACTGCAAGAACACTGCTTCAGGTTATTACTTGCGCCTAGTTAGCTGCTGGGCGTGAAAGCACGAGTACGTGCTTCGACCCTATGACTACACTGCGCTACTCTTTTTTAAATAGAGCCGTATGTAGCTCGACTACATAAGGTTCGAGCAACACTAGATGAAGCTGTAACTGGTTTGCTTATATAGGATGCTGTTTAGAGAGTAACTACTCAGCAGAAAACCGAGGTAGCGTCGCATGCTACGCTACTACTGCCAGTCTCACGCACAGTGACATGCTAGCAGTGGTGCAGCTGTGAAACTGGTGGCACAACTCATTTCATTATTCAAAATAAAATGATCTACCGTTACGATTTGTTTAAGGTGGGTTCTCATGAAGCTTACCACTCGTTTTAAGGAACAGAGGTTTTGCATTTGCATCTAACTCGAAAATCGTTTCAGCAGAGATGATGCTTTTCTGGACTGAATTTTAACGTGAGATGAAACTTATATCATAATTTTGAGCTGATGTACAAACGTCAAAGCTTGAAGTGGGAATACATTGAATTGTCTGTCCGTAAAAAATTCAAAACGCAATTACTGACTGGTAAGTTCATGTTAACCATCTTTTCGAGTGCCCGTGGCATGGACTCTTTTTAACTTTTTGGAGGAACAATGTGCTATTAACAGCCTATTCTACTCAGGAACGATGGCGAACGAAGTCAAGCACGAGCTGAAGAGGAAATGTCTGGTATGCCAAAGAGGAAAGGCTTGCATTTTGTTCAAGATAACGCTCGAAGTCATACGGAACAACTGACGCTGGAAGCTATTGACATATAAGATTGGGATCACCTACCTGTTCCTCATTACGCTTAGACCATAGATGCATATAGACCGCCCGCACGCCCCTCTCTCTGCCGTGTTAAGGTTTGAAACCAAAGTCACATGACGGTTCCAAAAAGTCTAGTTTCTATCATTGTGCACTGTGTCAAGTGGGGTCGACAGCGACGTTGTTTCTCTTTTAGAGGTGAAATCAAGAACTTATTTTAGCAGTTGAACGAAGAGCCGTGTTAGTATCACATACGTAGGAATACATACTACAGTATTCTCAATGTTAGTGCTATGGTTGTCGCTTTATACATTTGGTCAGTCGTTAGTGTAGCAAACACGTTGAAACAGTGTACTGACAACTCTTTATTTTTGCAAATGGTAAAATTATAGTGAATTCTTTTTTTTTTTTATCTGTGAGTCACTTAGTTCGTTTTCACGGGAGCGGAAGACAGATTATGAGTTTGGCAGGAAGTAATTAGTTTTCCCACGATCCGTAAACAATACGTGTGAAATATTTTGCTATGCTTTTTTAAAAATCTCATGAATTTCTGTCCACAACGTCCAGATTTTACATGAAATAAGCACTTTTACATCAAATAAGCGCCTATATTCTGCCTGTTGCTTTATCCAGTAAACGGTTCGAAGCGTAATATATTATAAAAGATTGGCTATAGAGAAAACTCGTGTGGTCTGTTAGATATTAACTTTCTGTCGTGACAAAACCTTCGTCATTCGTCGAGTTTTAGAGGACTGCAGTACATCGTAGCTTTCAACCCATGGGAATGCTTCTGGGAGTAATTGTGAAATGTTTGCTGCGTAGCAAAATGTAGTCGTTTGACTTATCTCTGTTTTTAATGTAAGACTCCAAAGAGTCCAAACATTCTTTCGTACTTCATCAGTGGGAAACCTATAAACAGTTCTGAATTACAGCTTATGATGTTAAACACAAAACGGTAAAAAAGGAAGATCTGGCAATTGTTGTTGTTGTGGTCTTCAGTCCTGAGACTGGTTTGATGCAGCTCTCCATGCTACTCTATCCTGTGCAAGCTTTTTCATCTCCCTGTACTTACTGCAACCTACATCCTTCTGAATCTGCTTAGTGTATTCATCTCTTGGCCTCCCGCTACGATTTTTACCCTCCACGCTTCCCTCCAATGCTAAATTTGTGATCCCCTGATGTCAAGTTGTGCCACAAACTTATCTTCTCCCCGATTCTATTCAATACCTCCTCATTAGTTATGTGATCCACCCATCTAATCTTCAGCATTCTTCTGTAGCACCACATTTCGAAAGCTTCTATTCTCTTTTTGTCTAAACTATTTATCGTCCACGTTTCACTTCCATACATGGCTACACTCCACACAAATACTTTCAGAAACGACTTCCTGACACTTAAATCTATACTCGATGTTAACAAATTTCTCTTCTTCAGAAACGCTTTCCTTGCCATTGCCAGTCTACATTTTATATCCTCTCTACTTCGACCATCATCAGTTATTTTGCTCCCCAAATAGCAAAACTCCTTTACTACTTTAAGTGTCTCATTTCCTAATCTAATTCCCTCAGCATCACCCGACTTAATTCGACTACATTCCATTATCCTCGTTTTGCTTTTGTTGATGTTAATCAATTAGCACTTCATAAATTTCCCTTGTATTTTTAGTAAATGAATATACGAGGATTCCTTACCACTCAGTTCGTAACACTGAAAGACACACGTGTGATGAGAAATGACCGTAAATTTTCCAATCTTTGTTGTTCTATACCTGAACCATATCTCCATGACCTGAATTCATGGATGACATATATCTCTGGTCACCAGAGGTAATGTTAGCCGCAGATGAAGTCTACGTAATATTGTCGAGGAGACGTGGTCTGTCTAATTTTCTTGAGCGGCCATGGCGAGAGACAGATGACTGTCGTACTACTTCCTTGTGCCTCTACACTTGGAGTAAGGAAATATATATATGAATTTATACATTTGCAGCGATCACTAATCGTAATACTCGTGCCAGCTGTTTTGGTATCACCATTAATTTCGGGAATTATTTTTCGATGAAAGATGAAATTCCTGTCAACAATCTCTTTCTTGACATCCATTTTTTGATTATCAATCATGGATTCAGGGGATTCGCAAATTATTCTTCATCCCTTTTAAATGCACTTAAAAATAAGGAGTAGGTCTTATGAAAGTTATTTCAAATGGTTCATATGGCTCTGAGCACTATGGGACTTAACTTCTGAGGTCATCAGTCCCCTAGAACTTAGAACTACTTAAACCTAACTAACCTAAGGACATCACATACATCCATGCTCGAGACAGGATCCGAACCTGCGACCGTAGCGGTCGCGCGGTTCCAGACTGTAGTGCATAGAACCGCTCGGCCAATCCGGCCGGCGAAAGTTATTTACCGATTTCTCTTTGGTTCATATTTGTGTTGGTCTCATTGTTTATGACAATGCCTAAGGAAGGCCTAAAAGTCTCAGTCTAATATAACTGAAATTAGTTGCGTGGGTTTGAGTCCTAGTATAACTATAGTCTGAAACAACCTTTTCAATTATTTAATTTCGGTTCGTTACATTTTCTTTTTATATCTGAAAGAATAATGAACATAACTTCATTGACATCCATTGCACTGTCGCGTGATCAGCTAGCTGCAATCTTCATGAACGTTTTGAGTCTTGGAAAGAAGCTAGACTAATTTGAAGCGCACACGCATGGCAGTGATTTCTTACAGGTACATGCAGTCCAGTGATTTATTCCAGGTTTTTGATTATAGCAGAGTAGTGCTTCCATAATTCAAGCAAGGATAAACTTCAGGTCGAAGACGAATAATTTCGTATCGTGACTAGGAAACAGTGATCATTTGTCATTTTCCTATATAATCCCAAAGTTTCATCAACAACTATATGCCGATTTTCCACACGACAGCTCCCTACTTCAAATTTTGATTGTTGATGTGGACGTCGTCGACTGTATCACGAATATTTACTTCTTGAGTCAATTATTTATCATTGCAGATTACCAAGTTTAATTTAACGAAATGGACTTTCACACAACGGGGAACGAAGCGGACTTTCACACAACGGGTAACTAAATGCTATGGTGTGCAGTGCTAGTTGCAGTGTCTGACCTTCAAGTACCGTGGGAAACCAATAGTGACAATTAATGAACTTTCATGTAATTATTTACAGTTACCAAGTTTCTTTGAAAAACTACTAGATTATCGGTACATCACTAACCGTCACATTTGCTAAATACAGCAGCATTCCATGTTTAGTAATTTATATGGCTAATCTTCGTCTACCTCCTCAGTTCTTCTTTCTACAGCTCCTAGTACCATAGAAATTATTCCCTGACGTCTTAACAGATGCTTTATCATCCTGTCCCCTCTTCTTGGCAGAGCTTTCCATATAGTCATTACCTTGCTGATTTTGCTGAGTACCTCCTCATTCCTTACCTTGTCAGTTTATCTAATTTTCAATATTCATCTTTAGGACCACATCTCAAATGCTTCGATTTTCTTCTGTTACGGCTCTCACTGTCCATGTTTCACTACCATACAGTGCTGTGCTTGAAAGTAGGTTCTCAGAAATTTATTACCCAAATTAAGGAACATGTTTGGTACTAATAAACCTCTCTTGGCCAGGAATACCGTTTTTGCCAGTGCTAGTCTACTTTTTATGTTCACTTTGATGCGTCCATAATGCGTTGCTTTGCTGCCTAGGTAGCAGAATTCATTATCTTCGTCTGCTTCGTGATCCACAATTCTGATGTTGGTTTCTCGCTGTTCTCATTTCCGCTACTTCTCATTCTTTCGTCTTTCTTCATTTACTGTCAATCTCTATTCTGTACTCATTAGACTGTCCTTTTCGTTCAAGAGATCCTGTAATTCTTCTTCACTTTCACTGAGGATAGCAATGTCATCAGCGAATTTTCACACTGATATCTGTTCAGCCTGAATTTTAACCCTTTTCTTAATTTTCATCGTTAATTCTTTGATGTACAGATTGAACGGTAGTGGCGAAAGACTGCATCCTTCATAATGCGAGCGCTTCGTTCTTGGTCTTCCAGTCTCATTGTCATCTCTTGGTTCTTCTACATACTGTATATTATCAGTCTTTCCCTATAGCTTTCCTCCATTTATCTCAGAATTTCGAACACCTCGCATCATTTGACACTGTCAAATGTTTTTTCCAGGTCGACAAATCCTATGAATGTGTCTTGGTTTTTCTTCAGTCTTGCGTCCATTATCAACCGCAACGTCAGAACAGCCTCTCTGGTGCCTTAACTTTCCTAAAGCGAAATTGTTAGCTATCTAACAGATTCTGAATTTTCTTTTCCATTCTTCTGTATATTATTCTTGTCAGCAACTTGTATGAGTGAGCTCTTAAGCTAATTGTGCGATAATTCTCGCACTTGTCAGATATTGCTATCTTCGGTGTTATGTAAGTGATACTTTTCCTAAAATCTGATAGTACATCATGTCTCATATATTCTACACGCCAATGTGAATAGTAGTTCTGTTGACATTTTCCCCAGTGACTTTAGAAACTCCGATTGAACATTATACATCTCTTCTGCTTTATATGATCTTAAATCTTCCAAAATTCTTTCAGTTTCTGATTCCAATACTGGATCCCCTATCCGTTCTCTGTCGATCCCAGTTCTTTTCCATTACGTTACCAGACAAGTTATCTCCTTCAAAGAGCCTTCGCTGTACTCTTCCCACATACCCGCACTCTACATACCTGTTCTCTACATGGATCAGTGTAATTTCCATTACTCTCTTAAGGTTACCACCATTGCTTTTTATTTCAGCAACGGCATCACAGTTATTATAAATAAGAAGTACACTGAAGTCGGAAGTTTACAGAAGTCACTCAATTACATCGCTTTCACGGAAGTATTTTAACTATAAGTAGTTCCCATACGTTGACCATTCTGTCTAGCATCACGATGAACACTGGATTTTTCTTGGTTAGCAGACTGATATGCTCTTTCTCCGCTCTGCTATGGCATTAGCAGCAGGTATTTAATTTGTTCCTTCTTTTGTGTGCATTCTCATGATTTGCTGAATGGTAATTTATATGAAGTGAATCGGAGTTGCATTTTGCCTTTTGGATGTGAAGGTACACACATATTGTGTGCAGTACGGTATGTGAGTTTAAGAGGAACTTTTCAGAAGTACACAAGCGGCAAGACGCAGTCAATACCTTGGCTGCGCAGTGCCGATGGTACTGTTACCGACGACTGTCCCGCTAAAGCGGAGTTATTGAACGCAGTTTTCCTAAATTCCTTCACCAGGGAAGATGAATGGAATATTCCAGAATTTGAAACACAAACAGCTGCTAGCATGAGTTTCTTAGAAGTAGATACTTTAGGGGCTGCGAAGCAACTCAAATCGCTTGATACGGGCAAGTCTTCAGGTCCAGATTGTATACCGATTAGATTCCTTTCAGATTACGCTGATACAATAGCTCCCTACTTAGCACTCATATACAACCGCTCGCTCACCGATAGATCTTTACCTACAGATTGGAAAATTGCGCAGGTCGCACCAGTGTTTAAGAAGGGTAGTAGGAGTAATCCATCGAATTACAGACCTATATCATTGACGTCGGTTTGCAGTAGGGTTTTGGAGCATATACTGTATTCAAACATTATGAATCACCTCGAAGGGAACGATCTATTGATACGTAATCAGCACGGTTTCAGGAAACATCGTTCTTGTGCAACGCAGGTAGCTCTTTATTCGCACGAAGTAATGGCCGCTATCGACAGGGGATCTCAAGTTGATTCAGTATTTCTAGATTTCCGGAAAGCTTTTGACACCGTTCCTCACAAGCGACTTCTAATCAAGCTGCGGGCCTATGGGGTATCGTCTCAGTTGTGCGACTGGATTCGTGATTTCCTGTCAGGAAGGTCGCAGTTCGTAGTAATAGACGGCAAATCATCGAGTAAAACTGAAGTGATATCAGGTGTTCCCCAGGGAAGCGTCCTGGGACCTCTGCTGTTCCTGATCTATATAAAAGACCTGGGTGACAATCTGAGCAGTTTTCTTAGGTTGTTCGCAGAAGATGCTGTAATTTACCGTCTAGTAAGGTCATCCGAAGACCAGTATCAGTTGCAAAGCTATTTAGAAAAGATTGCTGTATGGTGTGGCAGGTGGCAGTTGACGCTAAACAACGAAAAGTGTGAAGTGATCCACATGAGTTCCAAAAGAAATCCGTTGGAATTCGATTACTCGATAAATAGTACAATTCTCAAGGCTGTCAATTGAACTAAGTACCTGGGTGTAAAAATTACGAACAACTTCAGTTGGAAAGAGCACATAGATAATATTGTGGGGAAGGTGAGCCAAAGGTTGCGTTTCATTGGCAGGACACCTAGAAGATGCAACAAGTCCACTAAAGAGACAGCTTACACTACACTCGTTCGTCCTCTGTTAGAATATTGCTGCGCGGTGTGGGATCCTTACCAGGTGGGATTGACGGAGGACATAGAAAGGGTGCAAAAAAGGGCAGCTCGTTTTGTATTATCACGTAGTAGCAGAGAGAGTGTGGCAGATATGATACGCGAATTGGGATGGAAGTCATTAAAGCAAAGACGTTTTTCGTCGCGGCAAGATCTACTTACGAAATTTCAGTCACCAACTTTCTCTTCCGAATGCGAAAATATTTTGTTGAGCCCAACCTACATAGGTAGGAATGATCATCAAAATAAAATAAGAGAAATCAGAGCTCGAACAGAAAGGTTTAGGTGTTCATTTTTCCCGCGCGCTTTTCGGGAGTGGAATGGTAGAGAGATAGTATGATTGTGGTTCGACGAACCCTCTGCCAAGCACTTAAATGTGAATTGCAGAGTAGTCATGTAGATGTAGATGTAGAAGTGAATAGACATGCATACGGTATATACCTTTAAAGTCACTTGCACAGGAAATCTTTAGTACATGCTTTTCCTGGACCAAATTTAGGATATAGTACTTGGGGCTATAATTTATGGAAACTAGTACTTTCTCCCTGCCTTGGTGAATTTGAACAGTTGTGTAGATATATCTTGTGTTTTCTTTTAACTGAATGACTATATCGTGCTTTTTGTATGAGAAGTGATTGTACTGTGTTGTTGGCAAAAGTAGAGGACACATGGTGTTCTTGTATAAGTTTGGGAACTGGTAACTGGTTATAAGAACTGTGAAAGCAGTTGAATAATTTGTGGTTTTTTTCTGAGTGTGGTTCAGCATTTAATAGAAATCGGAAATTGACTATATGGGAGTGCAAACGTTACTCTGTTCAGACATTGTTAAATCTTTAGTGGAATCAACTGGTAACTTTGCTAGTGCAATTTAAGAGAGGAATGAGTTACTTGACTATGATATTTTTACTATTTGTGGCGATCTGTCGAAATACTTGCACCGTGTGAGATTTTTGAGTGGCATGCTGCGTGAATAATAGGTTACGGATATGTAAAAGTTTGTCAACACTATGTCTTAGCTGATGCTTGAGTCTTGTTCTTGTTTACTTGTAAATATTTTTCTTTCTTTCTGTCAATCTGTGGAAGCATAAGCTTTGCATCGACTGTAAGGAGTTAACTGAACACTGTTCTTGTGAATGATGTTCTTTAAAGCGAAGCAGGGATTCATGTGGATTTATGCAGTGATTACTTATCTTTAATTACTGGATTGCAGTAATTTCCTTCGTTTTGTCTGCTGGAAATTCCTTTGAGGTTTATACGAAGCATTTTGGTAGGAGTGTTGTTAGTTTTCTGATGTCATGAGTGAAGTTCTGCTTGTGGTATTGCTAAGTTAATAGGATGCCTATGAGTGTATTTTTGCTGAGGGATCTGTTATGTATCCTTGTGACTACTTGAATCTCTAAGAGATAGGACTGACTAAATCAGTTTAGGTGGACTGCTCTTGTCGATTTTCAGACTCTGTGGGTCTAGATTAGTGGGTTCTTGTATGTACAGTAGTTGTCTTGTATAATAATTATTTCTTCCTGTTTGTGTTTAATTATTCTCTGCATATTCAACGTATCAATTACAACTAGATGTAAAAGTGGAACTGGAGGGTTAGCTGAGGCTGCATTTAATAGTTCATCAGCGGGCAGAGGAACTTCCACGGTCAATGTTTTAAGTAAGGTATGCGCTACAGAAGTAAACGAGATGATATTTTTTAACGGTTGTGTGGTTGTGGTGAGTCAGAAGAGTCTAGCTCAGTGACTGAGGGTCAGAGTCTGGCTTCCACAACATCAGTGCAGACTAATGCAGCCCCTTCACCTTTATGTGTTATCACAGGACAGAGGAATCAGGGGGGTGGTCGCAACTGATACGGACGTCAATCCAGAGTCAAGAAGAGAATTTTAAATGACAAGAAGAAATTTTTAAGAGATTATAAGAGAGTCATGAAGAGATTAAGAATGATTATAAAAAGCCCAAATAAGACATTGAGGATGATAATGAAAGATGAAACCACACTTAAGATCGATAATCTGTCCATGCGGATTGGAAAAAAAGTGTCCGTTAATACACTATGTGATCAAAGATATCCGGACACCTTGCTGAAAATGACTTACAGGTTCGTGGCGCCCTCCATCGGTAACGCTGGAATTCAGTATGGTGTTGGCGCACCGTTATCCTTGATGACAGCTTCCACTCTCGCAGGCATACGTTCAATCAGGTGCTGGAAAGCTTCTTGGGGAATGCAGCCCTTTCTTCACGGAGTGCTGAACTGAGGAGAGGTATCGATGTCGGTCGGTGACGCCTGGCACGAAGTCGGCGTTCCAAACCAATCCCAAAGGTGTTCTGTAGGATTCAGGTCAGGACTCTGTGCAAGCCACTCCATTACAGGGATGTTATTGCCGTGTAACCACTCCGCCACAGGCTGTGCATTATGAACAGGTGCTCGATCGTTTTGAAAGATGCAATCGCACATCCCCGAATTGCTCTTCAACAGCGGGAAGCAAGAAGGTGCTTAAAACATCAATGTAGGCCTGTGCTGTGATAGCGCCACGCAAAACAACGAGTGGTGCAAGCCCCCTCCTTGGAAAACACGGGCACACCACAACACAACCGCCTCCGAATTTTGCTGTTGGCACTACACACGCTGACATATGACGTTCACAGGGCATTCGCCATACCCACACCCTCTCATCGGATCGCCACATTGTGTACCGTGATTCGTCACTCCACACAACGTTTTTCCACCGTTCAATGTCCAATGTTTACGGTCTTTACACCAAGTGAGGCGTCGTTTGGAATTTACCGGCGTGATGTGTGGCTTATGAGCAGCTGGTCGACCATGAAATTCAAGTTGTCTCACCTCCCGCCTAACTGTAACAGTACTTGCAGTGGATCCTGACGCAATTTGGAATTTCTGTGTGATGGTGTGGATAGATGTCTGCCTATTACGCATTACGACCTTCTTCAACTGTCGGCGGTCTCTGTCAGTCAACAGATGAGGTCGGCCTGCACGCGTTTTTGTTGTACGTGTCCCTTCACGTTTCCAATTCACTATCACATCGGAAACAGTGGACCTAGCGATGTTTAGGAGTGTGCAAATCTCGCGTACAGACGTATGACAGAAGTGACACCCAATCACCTGACCACGTTCGAAGGCCGTGAGTTCCTCGGAGCGCCCCATTCTGCTCTCTCGCGATATCTAATGATTACTGAGGTCGCTGATATGGAGTACCTGGCAATAGGTGGCAGCACAATGCACCTAATATGAAAAACGTATGTT
Source organism: Schistocerca serialis cubense (assembly GCF_023864345.2). Taxonomy (NCBI): domain Eukaryota; kingdom Metazoa; phylum Arthropoda; class Insecta; order Orthoptera; family Acrididae; genus Schistocerca; species Schistocerca serialis. The sequence continues at coordinate 85,158,249 of NC_064641.1, read as the reverse complement.
TTGGTGGGTGTCCGGATACCTTTGATCACGTAGTGGATAAAGAGAAGGTTTGAAGATAAAGAAGCAGAACAACTTCAGCAAAATGAGATCCCGCAGAAAAAAAATAAATAAAAAAAGAAAGATAGAAAAGCTTCCTTGGGGATTAGGGGACACACAGTACAAGAATAAGGAAGAGATGATGGCAAAGGTGAATAGCGTGTTGCCAGACCCTGAGGTTACCCAATTTAAAGAATAGGGTCATCAACGTGACTTGGTCTGAATCTCTCAGAATGCAGTCGGAAGCTCTGTCACTTAAGTCCAAGGAACATTTTACTACAGTTTCAGAACTACTGGATGTGTTAGCTACAACCTTAGGCCAATTGTCCACTCGCTCTGATAGGAATTATGATGTCAAGCATTTGGTTCCTTACGCTGATATGGAGCAACTTCCGTCGCCACAGCGGGTCAGACAAGGGCAACAAACTCAGCGTAAGAGGTACGTCAACCACTCGCTCTGAAAATAAATTAGAGCAAAGAGATAATGCTAGCGAACACTGTAATTCTTCTCTAAGGAACAGTTGTACTCCAGGCATGTAAGCGAGCTTGCTCATGATCATGAGTTGTTTGGGAGACAAGATAGTTATCACTCAGATTGTAGTGTGACAAAGAATTCTTGTAAATAAAGGAGTTATATTTTCAATTACATCCATACTCTTATTCCTACTGTTTTTCGAAATGTTGGGTTGAACAATTTCATTATTCCCTGCCACCAACACGGCTAACTGGTCACGAATTATAATTTACAGGCGGATACTTCGAAGGCAAGCGAGCCACAATAATGCAAAAAAATGGCTCTAAGCACGATGGGACTTAACATCCGAGGTCATCAGTCCCCTAGACTTACAACTACTTAAACCTAACTAACCTAAGAATATCACACACATCCACGACCGAGGCAGGATTCGAACCTGCGATCGTAGCAGCAGCGCGGTTCCGTACTGAAGCGCCTAGAACCGCTCGGACACAACGGCCGGCCACAATAATTCATCCACTACCTCATGAATGCAAAATATATGGATATTATCATGCATTCCTGTCCACCTACTGGTGGCAACCAATACAAGATTACGTGAGATATAGCATTATTATGCTTAAGAATTTTGAGCAATCGGACTTTTCGAGTCTCGAGCGATATTTTCAACACACGGTTCGAAAGAATCAGTTTTTTTCCAAGCTTTACAGTCCTGCGGAATTTATACGAATATGTCTGATCAAATTATAGATTCTACAGAGGCACATTATACCAGTGAGTCAATGGCAATCCGATAACGAAGCGTTTCAGTGCGCGTTACAGAAACCTGAATTTGACAATGTTGATCGTTTGTCAAAAACAGACAAGAATTCCGACCACACCGTGACCAGCCATACAATGGTATTCAAGGGGCAGTTCGATAATCAAGAGAGTAACAGACACCAACGTTATCGAACAAATGACTGCCATTCCAGAGGACGGTTAAACAATAGCGGTAGATTCGATAGTAGGAATGGTATGCGTGGCCTTCTTGGAATCAGGTAAGATATGGAAATGAAAATAACTACAACTACAATGTTCATGGAGGTAGGTCAGACCAAACCAACATGATTACAGTAGTCTTAACCCACAGAGAAGGGGAAAGATAGTTGAAGTTTTTTCTCCAGACCTGCATAATAAACAGAGAGAAAACAATTCACACGACAATGACACAACACAAGCGACAAACAATGCAGCGGACGATGCTGCACCCAGAGTTGTAGGGAAGTGCTATTACAGGATACGAAAGTGGCCAAAATTCTGTAATCCAGCCTGTTGTCACTATTTCAGTTGATGAAGTCAATTTATCTGGACTGTGGGAGCCAGATGTCTGCCGTCGGTGAAATTGCGTTTTGTAGGCGTGAGGAGGTGATCGTCTGACCAACCCTGCCGTTAAAACGGACAAAGACGAAAGGCGCGATTATGGGAAAGAAGTTCTGAATCAGACTTGGTTTGGATTTTTTGCTAGGGGCACTCGTTTTCGGCGAATTTTATGGTAGCTCCATTGCTTACTAGCAGTGCAATTCTCAGAGTAGATTTTCTTAGTAAACAAAAGTGAATATTGGACTTTGGTAGCGTATAATTGTAACTGAAGCTGAGTGGTGTAACTGTATGGTTGAAATTTGAAATTGGGTTGTAAAGCAAGAGGATTAAACCAGCTGTTTAAAATTTCTCTCTCCTTACAAATCACGAACTCGCTGGAGTCTTTTAGTAGTGGTATGGGTGACGTCAGGGTGTTACACTGTGAAATAAACAATCTGCTGGTGTTCTGACAGGCCAAGGACGATCAAAAGTTCTTGTGTATGAACTTAGTGAGAACATAAATAAAATATTTTTCGGTAAACAATACCGAATCCCTCTTGTACTCAAAGAGAAAGTAGAGTAAGAGATTTCACCAATTTTAAACCAAGGAATAATTAAATATATAGTAATATTTTTCCAAAATATATCAGTCAGTAAAATTGTTGCTCGACTCTAGGTAGATTCCCATCATTATTACGTCAGTGACAGATTGGCCTAAAACCTTAGATGAACTTGTGGAAGACTGTGTTTTTTTTATATATGACTTCAAAGGTTTGTTTAGGATAAGATCATAGTTTTAATGATGAATAAAAATAGTTTTGTTGGAATAAAGTTTCGATCATCTGAGTTGTTATGAACTATGAGTAATCAGTTAAGGATAAAGACGTATGGATTTATATAATTATTACGAGTAACCTGTTAATTAAAGGAGAAAGATGTGCACATCTATATAATTATTTTGATTAACCTGTCTAGACAGATTCATGAACTAATGCTTATTTACCACTATTTTTCTTTTGTTCAGAGTCACCATGAATTAATACTGTCAAATACGCAGGGCACTGCATACTATTTTTGTAGTTCTCCACAATACGAACTTCAGTACGATAATTATCTGGAAGAAACGAAAATGCTACGCAGCACATTCTTCTTTGCACTTGACTAATATTGATCGTTGAATCAAAACTTTTAATGATGCAGTCTATCTGTGTAGAGCGCTAAATGGGCTACACCAGTCATGAATACATTTGCATTTGCTTTGTGGTCATATTTGGAATATATATACAGGGTGAAGAAAAATTCGCGCACTCGGACTTTGCAGGGCAATTCGTCACATACTGACACTACATAAATATCTGCTACAAAGTTTCGTCCTGCGCACATTTCTGGCAGAAAACGGGCGTTAAGGATCGGCAATCTGGTAACTCTATAATCCCGTGTACAGTAACTGTCTCTGTCAGGATGTAGCAGAAGTGCTGTGCAGGTGGTGCTGTGGGCAGCCTTTTGGGTTCGCATGCAGGAAGTCGAGGATTCGATTCTTAGTCGTGGACTATTCGCTATTATTTGCTAAAAGTAGTCTGCATGGTACGGTATCTGCCGTCTTAATCGTCATACAACGATTAGAGTGAGTCTTCTACAAAACATTTGCAGTTATGTGTTACGAACACAGAAATGGAACTGCAGTTGCTTTCATTGGTCAGCTTTTAAAGAAATCTTTTGCGTGTCGTGGACGCAAATTCTTTCGCACCACTGCATCTACTAGAAACCGAACTTGTTTCTCGTGTAGCCTCTCCTAATGCTCCCATAGCTTAATACCAATTGTTACTCTTACCACCTTCAGGTACATTACAGTCCGTTAGGGCCTTACATCACCAGTAGGGCTAGTAACATGCTTTGCAAATAATTTCGATGGGATAACTGGTGGAGGGTACCCCGAAAGCAGGTTTGGAGTCTAGTAGATGCAATGGCTCGAAACAATTCGCGTCCACGACATACAAATGGTTTCTTTAAAAGTTGACCAATGAGGTCCCGAGTTCGAGTCTCGGTCCGGCACACAGTGTTAATCTGCCAGGAAGTTTCATACCAGCGCACACTCCGCTGTAGAGTGAAAATTTCATTCTGGAAAATGATTGTACTTCTATTTCTGTATTCGTAGTACGTGATTGCATATATTTTGTAGAAGACCCACTGTAATGGCTGTATAACGATTAAGACGCCAGATACATTACCACGCAGACTACTTTTAGCAAATAAAAACAAATGAGCCTCAACCCAGAAACGAACCCTCGACCTCCTGTATGCCAACCCAAAACACTGTCCGCTGCACAGCACCGCTGTACCTGCTGGCAGAGGTAGTTACCGCACATGCCATTACAATGTTGCAAGATTGCCCATCTTCAACGTCATTTTACTTCCCGAAATATGCGCAGGATGACATTTTGTGACAGACATATTTGTGTTGCCAATACGTGAGGAATCGCGCTGCAAAGTCCAATACCCGAATTTTTCTTCACACTATATATATAATATTTGCGTTTGTGCTTCTTGTTTTTACTGTAAAGAACATACATCAGCTATTGTGTTGGTGATTATGGCTAATGTACGATTGCGTTCTTTCTAGGCTATCACAGCTATATCCTGTGACATAAGTAGTTAATGGTTTGTGCGCACAAACTTGCCGTGATAATACCTATCTTTCTCCTTTCGAGCTCGAACTGTAGATCTGAAGCAGACACAAATAAATACGCTCAATTAGAAGGCCATTCGCATCTCCTTGATAGTGATATCTCTCCTTAGCTTCAGCCTGTACTTATTATCGAAACACGTATTAGTAATTTGTTTCTACACGACTGGCCATTAAAATTGCTACACCAAGAAGAAATGTAGATGATAAACGGGTATGCATTGGACAAATATATTATACTAGACCTGACATGTGATTACATTTTCACGCAATTTTGGTGCATAGATCCTGAGAAACCAGTACCCAGAACAACCACCCCTAGCCGTAATAACGGCCTTGATACGCCTGGTCATTGAGTCAAACAGAGCTTGAATGGCGTGTACAGGTACACTGCCCATGCAGCGTCAACACGATACCACAGTTCATCAAGAATAGTGACTGGCGTATTGTGACGAGCCAGTTGCTCTGCTACCATTGACCAGACGTTTTCAATTGCTGAGAGATCTGGAGAATGTGCTGGCCAGGGCAGCAGTCGAACATTTTCAGTATACAGAAAGGCCCGTACAGGACCTGAAACATGCGGTCGTGCATTATCCTGCTGAAATGTAGGGTTTCGCACCGATCGAATGAAGGGTAGAGCCACGGGTCGTAATACATCTGAAATGTAACGTCCAATGTTCAAAGTGCCGTCAATGTGAACAAGAGGTGACCAAGACGTGTAACCAATGGCACCCTATACTATCACACCGGGTGATACGCCAGTATCGAATACACGCTTCCAATGTGCGTTCACAGCGATGTCGCCAAACACGGATGCGACCATCATGATGCTGTAAACAGAACCTGGATTCATCCGAAAAAACTGATGTTCTTCCATTCGTGCACCCAAGTTCGTCGTTGAGTACACCATCGCAGGCGTTCCTGTCTGTGATGCAGCGTCAAGGGTAACCGCAGCCATGGACTCCGAGCTGAAAGTCCACGCTGCTGCAAACGTCGTTGAACTGTTGGTGCAGATGGTTGTTGTAAACGTCCCCATCTGTTGACTCAGGGATTGAGACGTGGCTGCACGATCCGTTACAGCCATGCAGATAAGATGCCTGTCATCTCGACTGCTAGTGATACGGGGCCTTTGGGATCCAGCACGACGTTCCGTATTACCCTCCTGAACTCACCTATTCCATATTCTGCTAACAGTCATTGGATCTTGACCAACGCGAACAGCAATGTCGCGATATTGTAAACCGCAATTGCGATAGGCTACAATCCGACCTTTATCAAATTCGGAAACGTGATGGTACGCATTTCTCCTCCTTACACGAGGCATCACAACAACGTTTCACCAGGCAACGCCGGCCAACTGCTGTTTGTGTATGAGAAATCGGTGGGAAACTTTCCTCATGTCAGCACGTTGTAAGTGTCGCCACCGGTGCCAACCTTGTGTGAATGCTCTGAAATGCTAATCATTTGCATATCACAGCAGCTACTTCCTGTCGGTTAAATTTCGCATCTGTAGCACGTCATCTTCGTGGTGTAGCAATTTTAATGGCCAGTTGTGTATTTTTGAAACAGCTTTACCTGTGAAGGGAAATATTGCTTCGTTTCATGTACGTTTGCGTGGAAACAATCTCTGCATACGATTTCACTGTTGTAATGAAGTAGATTTTACTGAAAATACTATAATTAAGTTAAAGATAAATGGAGCAGTATTTCAGAAGTCGCCTGAAAACGGACGCAGCTGATCAAGATACTGACTTGAACAAAATGACGTTGTAAGAGGTCTGTATCATCTATGGCCTAATTACGTACAGCCCTGACCTAGGCGCTTCGCATTCTTATCAGTTTGTCCAGTGCACGAAGTTCTGAGTGAGATCCAGTTCAACGCCAACGAAGAGGCAAAGAAAGACGAAGAAAACTCGCTCCGATATGAAGGCAAAGAATTATTCGGGAAGGAATAAGAAGACCAGTACGAATATGGGACAAGAGCAGAGAAGCTTGTGTCGATTACGTGGAAAAGTAGACAAAAAGTTGCAGTGATTCAGTGAATTATTTTTTCTGGGCAGATATTTGTCTTCATACAACGAATGCTTTCACAACCAGGTGTCGTATCTACTGATGAATTTCCCGTCATGTATTGTCGTGGTCTATGAAGCATTTTTGCACGTGACGTTTCGTGAGAGCTGCGCCGGACATCTCCAGATGTCCTTCTGATTCCGGTTAGTCTTGTCGATTGACATGTCGGACGACGGAACGTAACACAATCACTTTGAAAAAATAGGATGGCAGAAATTTTTACGTGGTCGGCAGAGATAACGGTTGTCAGAGATAGAACTTGCCTGTGGCCTATCAAAGATAAAACGAATCTATCGATTCTGTAGAGCTACTGTTCGCGTATGTCAGAGATTCATTGCTTCTTCTTTTCTGTTGAAATTATACCATTGTTTATATATTTCCATGGCTTCTCTATATAGCCGTGGATAATAGCTCGTCACTGTTGATAGATGTGGTTATCCATTACAGATCCGAGAGCTTGACGGTAGCTTTACCGTGACGGTAATAAGGGAAGCTGTCACATGGCCACAGTCCTGAAGCCGAAGTCCCCCACGTGAGTTGCTCCAAACATTAGATGCTGGTGGAAGTGTTTTGATCCAAAATGTCATCTTGCGTCATTTACTGGCGTATTAATCGTTCTGAAATTAGTCTCAACTGTAAATAAACCATATTTCGTTCTTATGTAGACTTGTTCAAGAGGTATTTTCTTTTATGATCATGAATTTTGGCCACGCTGCTTACTTTTACTGTAATGGTTTTACTTCTGTCAATACAATTCGAAAAGCTGTCTGGGTGAGCGCTCAAATATTGGAAAGCGACCGAAACAGCAAAAAGTGTATTTAGCATTGTCGGGAAGAGGACATAGACCGAACATCAGTTTCGTCACTACTTATTAAGGACACTGGTGAATTGCGAAAGTGACCTTTTCACATCTTGTACTTCATTGTTGGTTGTTCGAACCATTTGACAAAAAAGAAGTTACATTAACGAGGCCAAATGCTTCGTATTGCTGTATCAAATATGAAAGTAATACGTCCGAACATGCCGCCCTAAGACTGCAGTGTTAATTAAAGCACTGTAACATTTACTGTTTACAATAGCTGTTGCGTGCAACGACAGAAATCAAGAAGAAGGAGCAGCGGTAGGCAGTTGTCTGTTAATGTTTTGGGGCATCTAACACGGCGGCGCCGGCGTGAAAGCAACTATAGTGTCTAGTCCGGAGCGCTGTATCACCATACTATACCTCCATGAGCTCTACAGAATCGATACATAAATTTTATGTTTGACAGTCGACAATTCAATAGGTACATTTTATCTCTGACAAGGATTGCACCTGCCTATTGCGAAAAATTGAGACCACGCCCCTTTTTCACAGCATTCAAGTCGCTTTCCCACGTCCAGTCCCTGAATCTGCGAAACTCACAAGGGGAGGCCACGACGTTTGGAACGCGGATTTACTGTAAACTTCGTACACTCGTAGTACTCCAAGAGGACAACAAAATGCGTAAGCAGTACCGCGTACTTCTCAAGCATTACTGAGAAAATCGCAAGATAATTTCGGTCGTCAAATATATGTCCGTGCTTGGCCATTTTAACCATGAAGTGGCTGCAGCCGAGTGGTGCCGCCACGGTAGCTCAGCGTGTTCGGTCAGAGCGTTAGCTTCCCTTTCTAATAAAAAAAACTGAGCGCCCGTATGGACGAAAAAAAGTGAGCGGATGTCATCGGACGTCTGCCCTGAAGAAATTCAGCGAACAACATAGAACAAATTTAAAAAAAAAAAAAAAAAGTGGTTGACGTTGAAGCTGCTAGATCGCTGGATCGAGTTTCGTTCGTCAGTTTTTTTTTTTATTTTCAACACAGTTATTTTCTTTACTCTTTATATTACAATTGATATGTTGGGAAAAATACGTGTAATCGGATGGACTTTTTTTAAATTTACGATGTTATTTGGCAGTCTACCAATTTTTATTATCACAAATAATGTAATATTCATAACTATCGACTAGTAAACGACCAAACGCATAAAGTGATACTGAAACTGTATGCTTGTCCATGTCTTCAAAACTGTTCGTATTTAATCGAAAGAGAACGATAAATTGCTTCTTGGAAGACGCTATTAAAATACACTCGATACTGCATAACCAATTATCAGTGCCGATTTTTAAGGAAATACTGCGCTATGCATGGTTTACTTCCAAACTATCGTCTGAATGAAAGGTTTTTGTAAATGTTAAAGAGGTTTGTTTTTCCACGGAAAACGTCAAAAGGCATTGCGTATGCGAAAACATAGCATTTATTCAATGCAGCTGGTGCCGTTTAACTTTATGTTTTCCATGTTTTTACGAAAAATACCATCCTGCAACTTGTAATGTCGAAAGCGACGATTAATTGTACATCTTTCGAAAGCCGTCTGTGCCGGTCAAAACTTGGAGGTAACAAGTCGTTTCGGGCTCCTTCCAGGTATAAGGGATTTCTCAATTCACGGACAAGCATACATTTTCAGTATCACTTTATGCTTTTGGCCGTTTAGTAGTCGATAGTTATGAGTATTACATTATTTGTGATAATAATAATTAGTAGACTGCCAAGTAACAGTGTAAATTTAATAAAAGTTCATTCGATTACACGTATTTTCCCCATTATATCAATAGTAATATAAATAATAAAGAAAATGACTGTGTTGAAAATAAATTTAAAAAAAACTGACGAACGGAACTCGATCCAGCGATCCAGCGGCTTGAACGCCAACCACTTTTCTTTTTTAATTTGTTCTGTATTATTCGTTGAATTTGTTCAGGGCGGACGTCCGATGATACCCATTCAGTTTGTTCGATGGTCCGTTCGTTCAGTTCTTATATTATAAAAGAAGGCTAACTCTCTAACCGAACACGCTGAGCTACCGTGCCGCCGCCTCTCGGCTCCAGCCGCTTCATGGCTTAAATGGCCAAACACATTTGAAGACCGAAATTATCTTGCGATTTTCTCAGTAGCGCTTGAGAAGAACGGGCTGCTGCTTACACATTTTGTTGTCCTCATGGGGTACTACGAGTTTACGAAGTTTGCAGTAAACCCGCGTTCCAAACGTCGTGGCTTCCCCTTGTGAGTGGAAGTAGGAGCCTGTGGTGTGCGTACTGTAGGACCTTCGGTACACACACCATCAGATTATTTGACTCGTCACTCTAACGAAGTAGGCGAGTGTCAGCAATATGTCTCGCGGTCTTATTGTGGCGTGTTTATCTTCTGCCGTTAGGTCAGATGATAGAAATGCCACTTGCACGCTTAGAGTAGTAGATTGACGGTGACCAACTTTAAACAGAACTTGATTAATTTTCACACACATTTATTAAAATAATAAAAAGCATAGACATTACGTAACTTGATTCTGGATGCTGTTTACAATTGACAATCTGATGTTCCTTTGGTCTCGGTACGTTAATCTTATTCTCACATATCTCTGATACTTGACGAAGTGTCTATTCATTTATCTTCATGGCTGTGTACAGGAATATGGTAATCTTATTAGGCGCAGACTGAAACTTGACTATAGACTGGTACAGACAAATGGAGACTGGTACAGACTGGTGCAGACAAATGCAGACTGACTAATCGGAGGTCTGTACACTCGTTTAATACCTAGCGCATTCAGGTATCACTGCGCGAGTGTGATCCGCGAGGACAAAAGGTTCTACGTTAGCAGCAATCTCATTGGCTACGTTACAAATTAATACGCGGATCGGCGGAAGCAGAATTTGGTCCGTCTCTAAGGCAGCGCCATCTCGTAGTGTGGAGACAGACGAGCGCTGCGCCTGCGCTGTTGTGCTTAGCGGGGCGCGCTCTAGTGGGAAAGTTGTGTACGCGCTGACTACGCGGAACTATATACACAACAGAGCCCCTCTGAAGAATCACACTTTGTTGTGAACGAAGCGTCAGGAATAGGAAAGGTTCATGGACAACGTCGTTACCGCCCGAAAGATCCACCAGCAGCTAAGCTATTCGTCTGTTTGAATGACCCTCTTAACACTCATTTTGGACGCCCGGGCAGGCCGGGGCGCTGCTGGGTCAGCGGCCACTGTGAGCGGCTGACGAGCGTTCCATACTCTCTGCGTGGACGGGGCAGAGGCGCGCCCGCGGCCCGCAGGAAGTGGGCAGGTGCGGTACGTCGCGTGCATTATGCGTGTGCGCGCCCAGCCTGTTACGCCCTATTACGTATTCCGGCCGGCTCGGCGTTCCGCTTGTGTTGCGACGTGTGTCCCAGGCGTACGCGGGGAAAGCAATATATTCCCGAGGTTATTGTTAGCGCGGTAAACGCCGCCAGCTTGCCACATTGTCCCCTCGCGCATTCCGCGCGCCGCCGCTGCGTAGCTATGTCGGTCTTTCCTGGAAGCGCGGCCCCTGCGTCCCGCTGCAGTCACGTCGCCACGCGCAGCCCCGGTACATTCGCAACGGTACGCACCTCCACACACATCTAGCGGGCGCGAGTGACCAGTGGCCAGTGCGGAAGTTGCGACGTGGGCTTTCTGTTGCCGAGTACTGGTACACAGTGTAGCCAAATAATGAACCTGCTCGTACAGCTCCGCGTAGCACGCTAGCCTGCGAGACTGGAAGGTGAGCCAGTGCGCGGCCTACGTGAAGTTAGGTGGGTGACTAGCGGTAGTGACGTCACGGCCTGAGAGCCGCGCCCACGAGAAATACGGGCCCCGCAACGAACTTGTGACGTCACACTAGACGTCCTCATGCACCATACACCGCTAACGCTCAGCTCTGTGCGAGCCGCACAGGAAATCAGCATGTCAGTAAAAGGTATCCACTAAAGCCCATTTAAACACGCATTTAAGAATTGTTAGCAGCTGATCCCGGCAGAGGTTGGAGTCCTCCCTCGGGCATGGGTGTGTGTGTTTGTCCTTAGCATAATTTAGGTTAAGTAGTGTGTAAGCTTAGGGACTGACGACCTTTGCGGTTAAGTCCCATAACATTTCACACACATTTGAACTTCTTTTTTCTGAAGAATTGTTAAACTCATCCTTTAAACTAACTGGCTCTCTGCCGCAGATGGCAACTGGCGCTCGTAAGACCTGGAGCGTCACGTGCCGTGATGCACACCACTTGGACCTGCATACATCGTTGGCGCCGGACTGCCGAAGGCCTAAGACAAAGACAGGCCGCAGCGCGTACGTCACGAAGGTAGGTAGGCCTGGGCTCGCTCGCTCAAGTCAGCAGACAAACTACGTTTCTACACCTGTTAGCTCGTAACTAGGTGTGTACGTACAAACGAGAATTTCATCTTCTGCTGCAATCCGCAATTATGGAGTCTTGCTATTATTAGTCCTACAATGATCGCAAGTCCATTCGCCTACTTAGAATTTCTTACAGCTGTACTGGTGTAAAATAAAATTAAAATCATACCAAAATGATTATCAGTTGAGTAAGTCACCACTTCTCGTACGAAATGAGGACTGTTAAGTAGAAGAGACCAAGTGCTATAAACAAGCCGTTATACCATTTATATCGAGTTAGCCGGCCGAAGTGGCCGTGCGGTTCTGGGCGCTGCTGTCTGGAACCGCGTGACCGCTACGGTCATCCATACCTCGGGCATGGATGTGTGTGACATCCTTAGGTTGGTTAGGTTTAACTAGTTCTAAGTTCTAGGGCACTAATGACCTCAGAAGTTGAGTCCCATAGTGCTCAGAGCCATTTGAACCATTTATATCGAGTTGTGTTGTTGTTGTTGTGGTCTTCAGTCCAGAGACTGGATTAATGCAGCTCTCCATGCTACTCTATCCTGTGCATGCTTCTTCATCTTCCAGTACCTACTGGAACCTTCATCCTTCTGAATCTGTTTAGTGTATACATCTCTTGGTCTCCCTCTATGATTTTTACCCTCCACGCTGCCCTCCAATACTAAATTGGTGATCCTTTGATGCCTCAGAATATGTCCTACCAACCGATCCCTTCTTCTAGTCAAGTTCTGCCAAGAATTTTTCTTCTGCCCAATTCTATTCAGTACCATCTCGTTATGTGACCTACCCGTCTAAACTTCAGCATTCTTCTGTAGCACCACATTTCGAAAGAGTGGGAGGTCGTCTCGAGGTGTGGCAGGTGGCGAAAGACGTTCCGGGGGGCTGAAAGGAAGGCCTCTCCAGTTTTTCTGACGAACCGGTTTCAGGCTCTGTCTCCAGCTGATACTGATCTTCGGCTGGACATGGCTGCTTATCCTGTTCCAGAGGTTGCCCCTCAGTCTGCAAGATCCGGGCGGTCGCAGAGGGTGGGCTTACTGGTAGTTGGGGGCTCCAAGTCAGTCGTGTAATGGGGCCCCTTAGGGATATGGCTGCAAGGGAGGGGAAGAAAACCAATGTCCACTCCGTCTGCATACTGAGGGGGGGTCAGATGTGGAAAGGGTCTTTCCGGATGCCACGAAGGGTACAAGGTGCACCCATCTGCAGGTGGTCGCTCATGTCGGCACCAATGATGTGTGTCGCTATGGATCGGAGGAAATCCTCCCTGGCTTCAGACAGCTATCTGATTTGGTGAAGACTGCTAGTCTCGCTAGCGGGATGAAAGCAGAGCTCACCATCTGCAGCATCGTCGACATGTCCTGACAGCGGACCTTTGGTACAGAGCCGAGTGGAGGGTCTGAATCAGAGGCTGAGACGGTTCTGCGACCGTGTGGGCTGCAGATTCCTCGACTTGCGCCGTAAGGTGGTGGGGTTTCGGGTTCCGCTGGATAGGTCAGGAGTCCACTACACACAGCAGGCGGCTTCACTGGTAGCAGGGGTTGTGTGGCGTGGACTAGGCGGTTTTTTAGGTTAGATGGCCTCGGGCAAGTACAGAAAGGGCAATAGCCTCAAAGGGTGCGGGGCAATGTCAGGACATGGGGGGACCAAACAAAACCGGTATTGTAATTGTAAACTGTCGAAGCTACGTTGGTAAAGCACCGGAACTTCAAGCGCTGATAGAAAGCACCGAAGCTGAAATCGTTATAGGTACGGAAAGCTGGCTGAAGCCAGAGATAAATTCTGCAGAAATTTTTACAAAGGCACAGACGGTGTTTAGAAAGGATAGATTGCATGCAACCGGTGGTGGAGTGTTCGTCGCTGTTAGTAGTAGTTTATCCCGTAGTGAAGTGGAAGTGGATAGTTCCTGTGAATTATTATGGGTGGAGGTTACACTCAACAACCGAGCTAGGTTAATAATTGGCTCCTTTTACCGACCTCCCGACTCAGCAGCATTAGTGGCAGAACAACTGAGAGAAAATTTGGAATACATTTCACATAAATTTCCTCAACATATTATAGTCTTAGGTGGAGATTTCAATTTACCAGATATAGACTGGGACACTCAGATGTTTAGGACGGGTGGTAGGGACAGAGCATCGAGTGACATTATACTGAGTGCACTATCCTAAAATTACCTCGAGCCATTAAACAGAGAACCGACTCGTGGAGATAACATCTTGGACCTACTGATAACAAACAGACCCGAAATTTTCGACTTTGTAAGCGCAGAACAGGGAATCAGTGATCATAAGGCCGTTGCAGCATCCCTGAATATGGAAGTCAATAGGAATATAAAAAAAGAGAGGAAGGTTTATCTGTTTAGCAAGAGTAATAGGAGGCAGATTTCAGACTACCTAACAGATCAAAACGAGACTTTCTGTTCCGACACTGACAATGTTGAGTGTTTATGGAAAAAGTTCAAGGCAATCGTAAAACGCGTTTTAGACAGGCACGTGCCGAGTAAAACTGTGACGGACGGGATAACCCACCGTGGTTCAACAACAAAGTTAGGAAACTACTGCGAAAGCAAAGAGAGCTTCACTGCAAATTTAAGCGCAGCCAAAACCTCTCAAACGATGTCGAAGTTAGCGTAAGGAGGGCTATATATGAAGCATTCAGTGAATTCGAAAGTAAAATTCTATGTACCGACTTGACAGAAAATCCTAGGAAGTTCTGATCTTACGTTAAATCAGTAAGTGGATTGAAACAGCATATCCAGACACTCAGGATGATAATGGCATTGAAACAGAGGATGACACGCGGAAAGATGAAATAAACACCTTTTTCCAAAGCTGTTTCACAGAGGAAGACCACACTGCAGTTCCTTCTCTAAATCCTCGCACGAACGAAAAAATGGCTGACATCGAAATAAGTGTCCAAGGAATAGAAAAGCAACTGGAGTCACTCAACAGAGGAAAGTCCACTGGACCTGACGGGATACCAATTCGATTCTACACAGAGTACGCGAAAGAACTTGCCCCCCCTTCTAACAGCCGTGTACCGCAAGTCTCTAGAGGAACGGAAGGTTCCAAATGATTGGAAAAGAGCACAGGTGATCCCAGTTTTCAAGAAGGGTCGTCGAGCAGATGCGCAAAACTATAGGCCTACATCTCAGACATCGATCTGTTGTAGAATTTTAGAACATGTTTTTAGCTCGCGTATCATGTCATTTCTGGAAACCCAGAATCTACTCTGTAGGAATCAACATGGATTCCGGAAACAGCGATTGTGTGAGACCCAACTCGCTTTATTTGTTCATGAGACCCAGAAAATATTAGATACAGGCTCCCAGGTAAATTCCATTTTCCTTGACTTCCGGAACGCGTTCGATACAGTTCCGCACTGTCGCCTGATAAACAAAGTAAGAGCCTAAGGAACATCAGACCAGCTATGTGGCTGGATTGAAGAGTTTTTAGCAAACAGAACACAGCATGTTGTTATCAATGGAGAGACGTCTACAGACGTTAAAGTAACCTCTGGCGTGCCACAGGGGAGAGTTATGGGACCATTGCTTTTCACAATATATATAAATGACCTAGTAGATAGTGTCGGAAGTTCCATGCGGCTTTTCGCGAATGATGCTGTACTATACAGAGAAGTTGCAGCATTAGAAAATTGCAGTAAAATGCAGGAAGATCTACAGCTGATAGGCACTTGGTGCAGGGAATGGCAACTGACCATTAACATAAACAAATGTAATGTATCCAGAATGAGATTTTCACTCTGCAGCGGAGTGTGAGCTGATATGAAACTTTCTGGAAGATTAAAACTGTATGTAATGTATTTCGAATAGGATCCTTTAATGTATGATTATCTGATATCGGAACAAACACTGGTAGCAGTTACTTCTGTAAAATATCTGGGAATGATCATATAAAATTAATTGTTGGTAAGGCGGGTGCCAGGTTGAGATTCAGTGGGGGAGTCCTAAGAAAATGTAGTCAATCAACAAAGAAGATGGCTTACAAAACATTCATTCGACCTATAAATGAGTATTGCTCATCAGTATGGGATCTGTACCAGGTCGGGTTGACAGAAGAGATAAAGATCCAAAGAAGAGCGGTGCGTTTCGTCACAGGGTCATTTGGTAAGCGTGAGATGTTTATCAAACTCATGTGGCAGACTCTGCAAGAGAGGCGCTCTGCATCACGGTGTAGCTTGCTGTCCAGGTTTCGAGAGGGTGCGTTTCTGGATGAGGTATCGAATATATTGCTTCCCCCTACTTATACCTCCAGAGGAGATCACGAATGTAAAATTAGAGAGATTAGAGCTCGCACGGAAGCTTTCCGGCAGTCGTTCTTCCTGCGAACCATACGCGACTGGAACAGGAAATGGCTGTGGCACGTAAAGTGCCCTCCGCCACACACCGTTGGGTGCCTTGCAGAGTATAAATGTAGATGTAGATGTAGATGTCTAAACTATTTATCGTCCACGTTTCACATCCATACATGGCTACACTCCATACAAATACTTTAAGGAACGACCTCCTGACACTTAAATCTATACTCGATCTAAACAAATCTCTTTTCTTATATCCTCTCTTCTTCGACCATCATCAGTTATTTTGCTCCCCAAACAGTAAAACTCTTTTACTACTTTAAGTGTCTCATTTCATATTCTAATTCCCGCAGAATCACCCGATTTAATTCGACTACATTCCATTATCCTCGTTTTGCTTTTGTTGATGTTCATCTTATATCCTCCTTTCAAGACACTGTCCATTCCGTTCAGCTGCTCTTACAGGCGCTTTGCTGTCTCTGACCGAATTACATTGTCCTAGGCGAACCTCAAACTTTTTATTTCTTCTCCATGGATTTTAATTCCTTCTCCGAATTTTTCTTTTGTTTCCTTTAATGCTTGCTCAATATACAGACTGAATAACATCGGGGAGAGGCTACAACCCTGTCTCACTCCCTTCCCAATCACTGCTTACCTTTCATGCCCCTCGACTCTTATAACGGCCATCTAGTTTCTGTACAAGTTGTAAATATCCTTTCGCTCCCTGTATTTTACCCTTGCTACCTTCAGGATTTGAAAGAGAATATTCCAGTCAACATTGTCAAAAGCTTTCTCTGGGTCTACAAATGCCAGAAACGTAGGTTTGCCTTTCCTTAATCTAAGGTAAGTCGTAGGGTCAGTACTGCCTCACGTGTTCCAACATTTCTACCGAATCCAAACTGATCTTCCCCCAGGTCGGCTTTTACCAGTTTTTCCATTCGTATGTAAAGAATTTGTTAGTATATTGCAGCCGTGGCTTATTACATTGATTGTTCGGTAATTTTCACATCTGTCAACACCTGCTTTCTTTGGGATTGGAATTATTATATTCTTCTTGATGTCTGAGAGTATTTCGCCTGTCTCATACATCTTGTCCCACGGATGGTAGAGTTTTGTCAGGGCTGGTTCTCCCAAGGCTATCAGTAGTTCTAATGGAATGTTGTCTATTCCCGGGGCCTTGTTTCGACTCAGGTCTTTCAGTGCTCTGTCAGACTCTTCACGCAGTACCATATCTCCCATTTCATCTTCATATACGTCCTCTTCCATTTTCATAATATTGTCCTCAAGAACATCACCCTCGCATAGACCCTCTATATAATCCTTCCACCTTTCTGCTTTCCCTTCATTGCTTAGAACTGGGTTTCCATCTGAGCTCTTGATATTCATGCAAGTGGTTCTCTTTTCTCCAAAGGTCTCTTTAATTTTCCTGTAGGCAGTATCTATTTTACCCCTAGTGATATGCGCCTCTACATCTTTACATTTGTCCTCTAGCCATCCCTGCTTAGCCATTTTGCACTTCCTGTCGATCTCATTTTTGAGACGTTTGTATTCCTTTTTGCCTGCTTCACTTACTGCATATTTGTATTTTCTCCTTTCATCAATTAAATTCAATAACTCTTCTGTTCCCCAAGGATTTCTATTAGCCCTCGTCTTTTTACCTACTTGATCCTCTGCTGCCTTCACTATTTCATCTCTCAAAGCTACCCATTCTTCTTCTACTATATTTCTTTCATCCATTCTTGTCAATCGTTCCCCAATGCTCTCCCTGAAACTCTCTACCACCTCTGGTTCTTTCAGTTTATCCAGGTCCCATCTCCTTTAATTCCCACCTAATTGCTGTTTCTTCAGTTTTAATCTAGATTGTGGTCAGAGGCTACATCTGCCCCTGGAATTTTATCATATGGAAGACGAAAATTTTGTTCCATTTTACGTATGTGAATACGATGGTCATTGTATAAAGCTTGCAATATAACGTAGCCAAAAATTTAATTTTGTGAACATTTGTATGTAACAAATGTCCTACCGTTGTTCCTCTGATAGGTTTGTCGCTAACGGGAACAATCTGTGTATGAATTTGAGGTACCTTGTCCGTATTCATGTTCTGTTTTATAATTATGAATCAGTCAGGCAGTTTTATACTTTGCCATATACAGAAGATTATAAGCAATCGTTTTCAGATTTTGGTGGTCGTATGAGTTAGTTCTGTTTGACGATTCCCAACCCAAATGCGAGTTTTTTTGTCTTTTTTAGTGGGAGAAGAGATGATGTGATGCTACTTTTATGATGTGACGTTACTGTCACATAACATTATTTAGTACTACTCATTTTTCTAGTTTTGCGCTTTGAAGGGGGGCACCCTTCTGGCCACGCTAGGGTGGTGTGTCACTGGAAATGTCACTATGACCTCTTTACGTCAAGAGAGCCTCCTTGGGGGATACTGCAGTTTTGCGGAAGTAGGCTAGTGATCCACTCAGAGGGTTTTGGATGCCGAGTAGGCACCTGCACCCCTTGTATCCAGTGAACGCCGCAGCTGCCCAATAGCCTGCAGAGAGTAATTGGCCAAGTGGCCTAGCACCTTCAGTCAACATGGGGCAGTCAGCTGCGCTTGCGTTAAAAATGTAGTTAAGACAGTAGTACTGCATAGCTCTGGACAATATTCCTGACATGGGGGGGTGGGGGAGGGGGGGGCTAACCAATAGTGAAGACATTGCATCGGCTCTGTATCAACTTCATTTCTGAAACCGTGTGTCTGGTACTCAAAAGAGGTACGTTACGTGTACTTTCACTTGCATCTTGGTGAATCCTGCAACATTTCTCGTCCATCACATTGGAAACACCATAGTCATCCCCTCCATGTAGAGCTCCTTGAGAAGTAGAGTGAGAAGGAAGTTAGAACCAGTCGGTACTTGGCTGATACGCACAGAGGTAATTTTCGATCGGTGCCTGGTTACCGTCTGAAGAGGTGATTTTGTGGGATTGCATCCTAGCAGCCGTCTGGTGCTGTCGGACACAGTTCGACACTGTTCCTGAGGAAATGTAAGTTCGGAATCATCAGTAGCGTGGTCCATATTCTGAGCAGCCGCTTTACCTGTCTGTTTCTGATACACAACTTGGATTGCTGATTCGATTTATTGTAAACACTAATATTGGAATGTTTAACTTTGATTTTACGAACTGTAGATGTAAGTAAGCTTTATTCTCCATGCAGCCTTCTAAATAAATTTTGGTTCCTCCTACAGTATTAGTGTCATTCTTAGTCAATTTAATTTAACATTTACGTAACTGTGCTCTCCGTCAGTTCGTTCTTAGTTTCATGAAGCATATTGAGAAAATATACTCCTGTGATAAGCAGATTAGACTTACACTTCTCATAAACTTTTCCTGGTTAGACACCCCATTAAGGTAATAAATGTGACCTGTTGGACACGCACCTGGTTAACTTCACTTTGAGGGAGCCGTTCTTGTGCACAGTGGCCAAATACAAGTGATTTACTATTTTGTGAAAATAACGAGCATCGCGCTTGCTCGACTTGTATCAGTGCGATTTGGGTGTAGTGAACTAAATAGTGGCGGACACTTTTATTATCTCTTCTCAAAAGATGGAATCGTGCTAAAATGTGTCACTACTGCAAACTTTGGAACGAGACCATTGTCCGGGACTTCAGTAAAAAACACAAAGAACTTAACAATCTCGCTCGCTTATTACGTATGAGGTTTATCTGGCCTCTGGATGTGTCATGCCATCTCCTCCCCGAAGAGGTATATGGTGTGATTCTTCAAATATTCCTGGCGTTAATAGTTTAGGGTTGCAGGCGGGTTACATCGACTTTCTGCCTCGATATTTCGGCTGACAACTATTCAGCGGTCTTCTGGTTTGTGTTGTGCACTGGAGATTGCTAGTGTACATCGCAAACTTTGTAGAAAACTTAGGCGGGAAGACGTATGCGCAAAGGCCGCCGCTATCGGCACTCCCAGAGTTAAAATTCAGATGACTAAATTAATAAAATTAACTATCGCTAGACGTGTCATTAGTCATAAAATGTTTTCTTTCTGAGCAAATAAAAGGTCCCAGACCTTATCTAGTTCAAAGCCGTCATGGCGATTAATAAGTTACATGAAACCGTGGTGTCCGTTCTTTCAGACATCTGCAGTTGTGAAACGTGTTATGCAAATTGAAGGTATAGTGGGTTGGAAGGAAAGAAAAGGGCTGTTATTGTCAGCTGCATCAGAACTTTATGT
Source organism: Schistocerca serialis cubense (assembly GCF_023864345.2). NCBI lineage: Eukaryota > Metazoa > Arthropoda > Insecta > Orthoptera > Acrididae > Schistocerca > Schistocerca serialis. Next base: position 85,137,874 of record NC_064641.1, on the reverse strand, counting down.
GGAATCAGCGGTGACAGTTGAAAATGTTTGCCTCACCGAGATTCGAAGCCAGGATCTTCTGCTTACTACGTAGTTGCTTAATGCACTGTGCCACCAGGACAGTTTTTATTGAAATTGCGCGTACTGTATTGACATGCCAGTCACCCGACCCACACTCAGACATTGCGCCGCCTACCCGCATTCCCAGCGCTCAAAAATGGTTCAAATGGCTCTGAGCACTATGGGACTTAACTTATGAGGTCATCAGTCCCCTAGAACTTAGAACTACTTAAACCTAACTAACCTAAGGACATCACACACATCTACGCCCGAGGCAGGATTCGAAGATGTATCCGTAGCAGTGACGCGGTCCCAGACTGTAGCGCCTAGAACCTTCTAACATTCTGGTGGTGTCTGTTTGTTCTAAGTCGTGTTTCCCTACCACTTTCGCGCAACGACGCTCTGAGCGAGTTTTTTAGGAAATTGACTAGTTTGAACCTGGGACCTGTTGCTGGTAAGGAGACGCCAGATCACACATGACATGTAGAATTCAGAAGAGTTCAGTGAGACTAGCGATGATATAATCAAATACTTAATGATTTCAGCGTCAGCTCCACTGCACTCCCTGTAAAAGAATCTTAATACTAACTAAATTTAGTGGAAGGGGTTCAAGGCTTTCCTATTTTTAGTTAGCTGGTAAAATAACGTCTAAAAAGCAGTTAAGTTTACCACTGGAATTTTTATTCTACTCACAAAACATTGTTTATAAATTGCGCTATGCCATATCACATCTACACTCCTGGAAATGGAAAAAAGAACACATTGACACCGGTGTGTCAGACCCACCATACTTGCTCCGGACACTGCGAGAGGGCTGTACAAGCAATGATCACACGCACGGCACAGCGGACACACCAGGAACCGCGGTGTTGGCCGTCGAATGGCGCTAGCTGCGCAGCATTTGTGCACCGCCGCCGTCAGTGTCAGCCAGTTTGCCGTGGCATACGGAGCTCCATCGCAGTCTTTAACACTGGTAGCATGCCGCGACAGCGTGGACGTGAACCGTATGTGCAGTTGACGGACTTTGAACGAGGGCGTATAGTGGGCATGCGGGAGGCCGGGTGGACGTACCGCCGAATTGCTCAACACGTGGGGCGTGAGGTCTCCACAGTACATCGATGTAGTCGCCAGTGGTCGGCGGAAGGTGCACGTGCCGTCGACCTGGGACCGGACCGCAGCGACGCACGGATGCACGCCAAGACCGTAGGATCCTACGCAGTGCCGTAGGGGACCGCACCGCCACTTCCCAGCAAATTAGGGACATTGTTGCTCCTGGGGTATCGGCGAGGACCATTCGCAACCGTCTCCATGAAGCTGGGCTACGGTCCCGCACACCGTTAGGCCGTCTTCCGCTCACGCCCCAACATCGTGCAGCCCGCCTCCAGTGGTGTCGCGACAGGCGTGAATGGAGGGACGAATGGAGACGTGTCGTCTTCAGCGATGAGAGTCGCTTCTGCCTTGGTGCCAATGATGGTCGTATGCGTGTTTGGTGCCGTGCAGGTGAGCGCCACAATCAGGACTGCATACGACCGAGGCACACAGGTCCAACACCCGGCATCATGGTGTGGGGAGCGATCTCCTACACTGGCCGTACACCACTGGTGATCGTCGAGGGGACACTGAATAGTGCACGGTACATCCAAACCGTCATCGAACCCATCGTTCTACCATTCCTATACCGGCAAGAGAACTTGCTGTTCCAACAGGACAATGCACGTCCGCATGTATCACGTGCCACCCAACGTGCTCTAGAAGGTGTAAGTCAACTACCCTGGCCAGCAAGATCTCCGGATCTGTCCCCCATTGAGCATGTTTGGGACTGGATGAAGCGTCGTCTCACGCGGTCTGCACGTCCAGCACGAACGCTGGTCCAACTGAGGCGCCAGGTGGAAATGGCATGGCAAGCCGTTCCACAGGACTACATCCAGCATCTCTACGATCGTCTCCATGGGAGAATAGCAGCCTGCATTGCTGCGAAAGGTGGATATACACTGTACTAGTGCCGACATTGTGCATGCTCTGTTGCCTGTGTCTATGTGCCTGTGGTTCTGTCAGTGTGATCATGTGATGTATCTGACCCCAGGAATGTGTCAATAAAGTTTCCCCTTCCTGGGACAATGAATTCACGGTGTTCTTATTTCAATTTCCAGGAGTGTATAATCTAGGTTTAAATTAAGTTTCATAATAGAGAAAACTATCAAAAATGGTCTACAGTGACCCTCAATTACCTTTAATTACTTATTGAACTTGTCGTAAATTACAGTGGCTGATGTGGCTTCTCAGTACCTATGTAACAGAAAAATCATCGCGTTTCAGATTTTAACTTCAAGTAGCAAATGTGAATATCATGAGCTTTAATTGACGATTGACACTAGTATTACGCATAAAGGGGATGTAACAGATGAGACTTCTGCAGGTCTGAGTGAAGCCTTATGCGCCCTTATGCGGCATTGCGTGCGTTCATTACCTTGTTGTTGGTTAGGCAGCGTCAGGGGGCGGCGGGCGGCGCAGCCTCCACACACCTCGCCGTCATGGAAGCAATTCTCTCTAACTTCTCCGTACTATAATTTACCGAAGTTGGTTTAAGAAAAGCTATCTGGCTGTGGTTTCAGCTGACCAATCAGGGTCTCAATGTTAACCTTAAGCTCCGCCTACAAAAATTCTGTTTATCCAATGAGAAACGTTATACTTTTGGTGGTGGGGCAAGGTTTTTAATGTTTGCTACGTAACAGAGACGCGTATAGTCTCACTCTAAAACTTGCAGCTGGTGTGGCCCTTTTAGTGTTATCGTAAGATCTATACTGTTCTTCTGGAGGGCTCTATCTTTTAACATGGCTGGGGGTGGTCTTGGCGGTCGGCTGGCGACGTGGTTGTCCGTCCCTTATCGTAGGGCCTCCTAGCTTACACGACTCTGCTCTCGGCTTCTGTTCTCCTTTCTCCCCTCGGAACTGCGTCTGTTTCACGGTGGGAAGGTGTGACATGCATTTAGGCGTTCTTGTCTTAGTCTGTCGTATTCCATTTGCTCACTCGTTGATCGTATTACTTTGGATAATTTAATGTCAGGATTTATTCGGAGCTGTGTGACATACTGCCGGATTTGCTATCATGTCAGGGTTTTCATGGAAGGTGTTGGATTTGCCTGACACCTTACAACCTCTCGGTCACCGCGACCGGCATTTCCACCGCCTTCAGCATGGATGCACAATTACGTCCGACCTCTTGCGGGAATGCCGAAGTAACGAACATGGAGGACATGCATGGGGACTGTGGGAGGTGGCGCCAGGTTGTAACATGGGCTGACCAAGAGGAGTGCACAGATTGTCCACACAACTGCAATAAACGCTGTCCAGGTAACGCAGCGGTTAACACGATTCTCTAGTAACTAGGAGATCCCAGGTTCGAATCCGGGTCAGGCACACATTTTCACTCGTCGCCTCCGATTCCGTATAAAGTCCGATGCAGCTGACACCAATAGTCCCTTCCCTTTCCTCTGCTCTCCTTTCTCCCCCAACTACCTTCTGTATGCACAACAACACTAATAAAATTTTCCGCGAACGTTTTTCCATTGATTCCTTAATAATTGAACCCCAGAAGGATCAGCACAGTTTTAAGCAAGAAGAAACGTCACTACCCACAAGATCAAGAGGCGTTCTTCCCGTACATCGTCAATATTTCGTCGAAATTAGGACGAATATTAAGGAAACATTGTGTCAAAGTAATCTTCAGGGCACCTTCGAAAACTTGTGCTCTCCTCAGATCGGCAAAGGACAATCTGGGATTGAGGAGGGCTGTAATGTACTGAATACTTTGCCACTGTGGCCAAGCGTACATTTGTTAGACAACACGCGCAGTGCGACAAAGATGCGTTGAACATGATTGCCACAAGCGCTTTCCGCAGCCCAGAATGTCATCTATAGCCGAGCATTGTTTCTCCACAGGATATTCCATGAATTATTCTACAACGGAAAAGTTAGTCTCGACGAGAAACTTCAGCGATTCAGTTATTAAGGGATCAGTGGAAAGGCATTTGGCGGAAGATGTTATTATTCGCGACAGTGGCTTTCTTCAAGATAAGGCGTGAGTCCACCTTATGACTAATAACATGCCTAACAATAGTTAATTCTGCTAATTTTGTCATCTTGATTTTAACTTTTCGAATGCGAGAGAGGCGTGTATGTATTATCTAACACCATTTCGCATGCGCCTGTGCGCGACAGATGGAGCAATAATCGAAGACAGAAGTCGCTCATGTAGCGGCTGCCTTTGCGTATGCGTCTTACAGCATTTTTTTTTTTTCGATACGGTTACCGATGTAAACTGGCAATCTCCAGCGCAAACAACGCACATAAAAGTTGGCTGACTGCTTGTTAGTCGAAACACCGTGGCAAGAAGTAAACGTTAACCGGTTGCAATCCTTATACTTCATGGAAGATTGATTGACTATTGTATACTACTTGTTGATTGTGACCTTGATAAATATATATATATATATATATATATATATATATATATATATATATATATATGTGTGTGTGTGTGTGTGTGTGTGTGTGTGTGTGTGTGTGTGTGTGTTCGTTCGTAAAAAAAGATTTTGGATTTAAGGTATGTTCATTACTGTAATATTAACATTCACAAATTGTATGACAGCTAGGGTTCAAATTGACATACCTTCATTATTTCTTAGTACTTAAGTTGCCTAAAATCTGCTCTTTTTTCCAGTCCCATGGAAACCACCGTTGCCCCGGTGACTTACGACAAACTGCTGTAGGTAGGAAAGAAGTTTATTTCTCAAAATGCATACAGAATCGTACAAGTATCTCAATAGCTCCAGATGAGTTTCCTCTGGTGAGCGGTATCAGATGATTTACCGTTCCACAGTCACGTCTCTATATCTACCATTTCAGTATTCATGTGATGGCAGGAAGAAGTCTTAAAATTTTTCTCAGGGAAATATTTCAGAGGTTACATTACAGTATGTAAGATTCCGCCCCGTTCAGTACAGTCGCGTTAGCCGGAAATACACTGTTGTCAATAGTACTTGTTCTGTTCGTGGAAGCCTTAATAATAATAATGAGCGTATGGCATTGGTGGCCGGGAGACCCCTCGTGGGGCGGTTCGGCCGCCGCTCCACAAGTTCTTTAACGACACTACGGCGACTTGCGAGTGAATGAGGATGAAACGATGATGAAAGACACACAACACCCAGTCATCTCGAGGCAGAGAAAATCCCTGACCCCGCCGGGAATCGAACCCGGGACCCCGTGCGCGGGAAGCGAGAAGTGGAAGCCTTCGTTTTCAGTCACTAGATGGTCTCGCGTCATATTTTCCTGACTGTTTTTTCGTCTCAAATTCGAGCCCGCGTAAAATGTTGCAAGAAACCATTCTAAACCATTCGAAATTTGCAATAGTGGTACCCGTTAGGAGGAGCGGTTTCAAGGCACTCTCTTACCCCTGGGGTGAGAAACTGCCCCCGACAGGTGGAAGAATCAGCAATGATCAACGGTAAGGGATGCACACGGCAATGGAAACGATTAAAGCCATATAACGTGTATCTATAGCATACAGATCTGTAATTGAGATACGTTAAGACGATTCATACTTTGGCAAAAGATTACTTACGAATTCCCCATTCGAATCTCCGGGAGGGGACTGGCAAGGGAGGGGGGGGGGGGGGATGGAAGGAAAAACATGAGATAACATATTGAATAACTGATGAGAAGATATTCTACGGATCAAAACACGGAAAGTTAGAATACTGAAAATGGTAGGGAAGCTAGAAAGTCTAAAAAGGGGAAATGGAAAAGCTCAATATAGATATTGTTGGCGCTAGTAAAGTGAAATGGGACGAAGATAAATATATTCGGTCATACGAAAACACGATAATATCACAAAGCAGAAAAAGGTATAATGAGAATAGGTTTCTTTATGAGGAGGAACTCGAACTACCGTTCAATCCGTACGTCAAAGAAGTATGACGTAAATAAAGAAAAGTTTCAAGTGTGGGACTAAAATTCAGGGTGAGAGCATATCAATGATGAGATTCGCTGCTGAACATGCTCTCTTCAGTGAAGGTGAAGAAGAATTGCGATATCTGTTGAACGGAGAGAACATTCTAATCGGTATAGAATATAGATTGAGAGTAAACCGAAGAAAGACGGAAGTCGTGTGGAGTAGCAGAAATGAGATTAGCGACAGACGTAAGGTCAAAAATAGTGACGAGGAAGTTAAGGAATTGTTCTACTTTGGAAGCAAAATAATGTAAGCAATGTGGACGTGGAAATCAGACTACCACAGGCAAGGAAGGCGTTTCTGGTCGAAATCAGCCTACTGGCATCAAACATAGGGCTTAATTAGAGGAAAGAATTTCTGAAAATGTATGTTTGGAGCACAGTACTGTATGGTATGGAACCATGGATTGTGATAATACCAAAAAAGAGGAGAATCAAAGGGTTTGAGATGTTGTGCTATAACTGGATGTTGCAAATTACGTGAACTTATGAATAAGGTATAAGGAAGTTTCAGCAGAATGGGTGAAGAAAGGAACATGTGGGAAACTGTGACAAGCAGATGGGACCGTATGACAGAGCATGTGTTAAAAGAAATTTCCTTTGCGCTAGAGGGAGCTCTAGAGGGTAAAAACTGTAGGGATAGATGTGAACTGGAGTACATCCATAGTATCTCTGTCTCAGAAATACGAGCCTAGAAACAAATTAAGAATAGCTCTAGTCTCCCTCTTCAGACTATGATTTTCTGGAGGTTTTTGCTATGATTTTGAGACAAATACCTCCGCTGACCTATCACCGTTTACTGATATTAAGCTGAAATGGACCAAGATGTACGACAGATGGATGCTTCCACCCTCTATCTTATGGTGTGGAGTGAAACGTTAAAAAAAAGGATCTCTCAGCAACATCCACAACAGAAGTGTAATTGTGTCGAGTAGTTCTTAAGATTTGGGAACTGGGCTGTGCCAGAAACGAGTAGTAGCGATAAATATATTGTCAACCGAAGCTATGAGTTTATCAAATACTTAATGACAGTTGCGGATGCGCTGTGTCCAATATGAAGAAAGTGCCAGGCATTTTTAATTTGGTCAGCTGCCTCAAAACTCTGGTCCTTGCCTTTTGTAAGAAGATTCACCGGACAAATACCCATAACTTCGGGCCTATGTTGCTGAAGGCTGTCTGTTATATAATGTGAAGCATGTTTTATGCTCATGTGTTATGACCTGTGTAGAGACAGTAAGTCTCTTCCGTAGCATTCTAAACGAATTTAAGAACTATCAGTACAGAACTCAACTTACTCCTTATGTACGAGTACGTAGGAAACCAGAAGGCAGCAGATAACGGAACTGAGATTGACGTTATTTTCCTTGAGATTCAGAAGGCTTTCGACAGAGCGTCATGGATGCGGTCTTAAAATTCCGGTGACACGTGTTGTTCATCACTAAGTCGTTGACTGATACACGTTCGACAGCTTAGATTACTAAGAAGAGACGGACTACGTATTCCTTCTTCGCACATACTTTTTGTGAAACGATCATGGCAGGAAAATCAAAGGAATTCGATCGTACATGGACACTTACCGACAATCGTTACTCCTACGCCCCATCAGCAAGTGGAGGAGGACATCCGTTGCACCCATGCACCATTAGGTCGTTTCCGTAGCCTAGATGTGAACCATTATTTTCTTTTATTTACGCTAGTCTCCATTCATATCAGGAACATAAACAACCGTGAATTTATTTGTAACCTTGCTGACGTTGATTTACTACTTGATTCAACTGGGCATGATTTTATATCAACAACATTCATGTCGCTCAGAGCTGATGTCTTTATTATCACATAAATAAGTTTACATTCTTTTCTAGCTTATAACTAAAGACGATAGTTGACAGGTTAGAAGACAGGATGTATTCGAATAGATGGGAAGAAGTATCTTACCAAAGGATAGAGGAGAGAAAATGATTTCGGGACGCCTGTTTTGCCCGGTGTCAGGAGAAGGCAAACACAAAAGGGTAGGAGTCTGTTACTTGTTGGCAGCTCAAAGGTACGGCGGATGATGGTACCCCTTAGGAAAATGGCAGCAAGGGGCAGGGAAGGACACCAGATGCACCCAGTGTGTACTCCTGGGGGTCTCACACAACATGTTGAAGACGCTGTTCCGGCAGCCATTGAGGAAACAAGGTGCGGCCAGCTGCATACTGTGGCGCATGTTGGAACAAATGATTCCTGTCGTCTCGGCTCCGGGGTCATACTTGGATCATTCCAACGACGGGCAGAGAAGGTTAAGAAGACCAGCCTTGCGCGTGGGGTTTCAACGAAGCTCACAATTTGCAGCATTGTCCCCAGAACTGATCGTGGCCCTTTGGTTCCGACTGAACCAGAAACTTCGAAGGTTGCGTGACAAGCTATGCTGCGACTTCCAGGACTTGTGCCATGGGGCTGAGAACTGTACTCCCCCCCCCCCCCATAAAGGGGTCCGGTGTCCGTTAGACATCAGAGGCTGCTACTCAGGAAGCTGAGTGTGTGGGGGGTGCACACAAAGTTTTTTTTTTTTTTTTTTTTTTAGATTAGGCGTCTCTCCATCCAATCCAGATAACAGCAGTTGTAGGAAACCCAGAAGTGATCGAAAGAAATGCCTCTCACAGGTGAGAGTATTAAAATTCTAATGGTAAACTGACGAAGCATTCGCAACAAAGTGCCAAAGTATGAAGCGCTCATGAAAGGCAGTGAAGCTCACATAATACTCGGTACAGAAAGCTGATTGAAACATGAAATTGACAGCAATGATATTTTGGGGGAAAATTTAAGCGAGCATCGAAAGGATAGGCAAATGAGATATGGAAGTGGGCTATTTCTCGCAGTAGACAACAAACTCAGATCCACTGTGGTAGAAGTTGAATCTGTATGTGAAATTGTTTGACTAGACTCAGTATCAGTGGTGGGCATAAAATGATTATTGGATCCTTCTACTGCCCACCAGATTCATCTCCTGATATAACCGAAAACTTTACAGAAAGACTAAATTCATTTGTACTTAACTTCCCCAATCATACTGCAATCGTCGGTGGAGACTTTAATGATCCAACTACTAACTGGCAAAATTGTAGTTTTGTTAGTGGTGGGTCTAATAAAACATCCTGTAAAACTTTACTAAATGCCTTCTGTGAAAACTACCTAGAAAATACAGTTAAGAACCCCACTCCTGATGGAAATATGGTAGATCTAACGGCGACAAACAGACCTGCCCTCTCAGAGGATGTCCACATCGTAACTGGTATCAGTGACCATGATGCAGTTGTGGCAGCAATGATTACCAAAGAAGCAGAAAGATATATATGTTCAGTAAACTGGATAAAAAATCAGTAGAGGCTTATCTCAATGAGGAACTTGAAACTTTCGGCAGGGGGCAGGAGCAAGTATAGGAACTCTGGCTCAAGTTTTAAAGAATAGTTGACCACGCGCTGGATGGATATGTACCCAGTAGAACATTTCATAATGGTGGGGAACCACCATGGTATATGTCACTGTAAAGATACTTATAAAGAAACAGAGATTACTGCATAATAGGTGTAAAACAAAGCGTAGGGATATAGCTAGAGACAAGCTGAATGAAACGTCGAACAAAGCTCCAGGCCCCGATGGAATCCCTGTCAGATTCTATACTGGGTTTGTGGCTGAGTTAGCCCCTCTTCTAACTATAATCTATTGTAGATCCCTCGAACAAAAAACCGTGCCCAGTTCTTGGAAAAAGACGCAGGTCACACTTGTCTACCAGAAGGGCAGTAGAAGTGATCCACGAAACTACCGTCCAATATCCTTGACACCGCCTTTTTGCCGGCCGCAGTGACCGAGCGGTTCTGGGCGCTTCAGTCCGGAACCGCGTGACTGCTACGGTCGCAGGTTCGAATCCTGCCTCGGGCATGGATGTGTGTGATGTCCTTAGGTTAGTTACATTTAAGTAGTTCTAAGTTCTAGGGGACTGATGACCTCTGATGTTAAGTCCCATAGCGCTCAGAGCCATTTGAACCGACTTGTTGTAGAATCTTAGAATGTATTCTGAGCTCAAACAGAATGATCCAGTTCCTTCAATGCCAGGCAACACGGATTTCGAAAACATCGGTCATGTGAAACCCAACTCGCTTTCTCATTTGACATCTTGAAAGTTTTTAATCAAGGCAACCACGTAGATACAGTATTTCTTGATTTCCGAAATGCATTTGACTCAGTACCGCACCTACGCTTATTGTCAAAAGTACGATCATATGAGGTATAAAGTGAAATCTGTGGCTAGATTGTACCGGCCGCTGTGACCGAGCGCTTCTAGGCGCTTCAGTACGGAACCGCGCGACTGTTACGGTCGCAGGTTCGAATCCTGCCTCGGGCATGGATATGTGTGATGTCCCTAGGTTAGTTAGGTTTAAGTAGTTCTAAGTTCTAAGGGACTGATGACCTCAGATGTTAACTCCCATAGTTCTCAGAGCCATTTGAACAATTTTGACTGGACTGAGGACATTTTGGTGGGGAAGACAAAGCATGTTATCTTGGATGGAGAGGCTCCGTCAGATGTAGGAGTAACTTCGAATGTGCCCCAGAGAAGTGTGTTGGGACTCTTGCTGTTCATATTGTGTATTAATGACCTTTCAGACAATATTAACAGTAAAATCAGGGTTTTTGCAGATGATGCAGTTATGTATAATGAAGAGCTACCCGAAAGAAGCTGCATAAATATTCAGTCAGATTGTGATAAGGTTTCAAAGTGGTGCAGAGACGGGCAGCTTGATCTAAATGTTCAGAAATATAAAACTTTGCACTTCACAAAACGAAGAAACGTCGTATCCTATGACTATAATAGCAATGAGTTACTTTTGGAATCGGACAACTCATGCAAATATCCGTGTGTAACACTTTGTAGGGATATGAAACTGAATGATCACATAGGTTCAGTCGTGGGTAAAGCAGGTGGTAGACTTCGATTTATTGGTAGAAAACTGGGGAAGTGCAATCAGTCTACAAATGAGATTGCTAACAAATTACTCGTGTGACCGGTTCTAGAATATTGCTCAAGTGTGTGGTACCCGTACCAGATAGGACTAACAGGGGATATTGAATGTGTACAGAGAAGGGCAGCACGAATAGTCACAGGTTTGTTTAATCCGTGGGAGAGTGTCACAGAGATACTGAAGGAACTGAACTGGAAGACTCTTGAAGATAGACGTAAACTATCCATAGAAAGGCTGTTAACAAAGTTGCAAGAACCGAGTTTAAATGATTACTCTAAGAATATACTACAACCCCCCACTTATCGCTGACGTAGGGATCGTGGGGGTAAGATTATAATAATTACTGCATTCAAACAAGCATTCTTCCCGTGCTCCGTACTTGAACGGAACAGGAAGAAACCCTAGTAACTGGTACAGTGCGAAGTACCCTCTGCCGTGCAGCTCACTGTGGTTTGCAGAGTATAAATGTAGATGTAGATAGGAATACATACACTACTGGCCATTAAAATTGCTGCTACACCAAAAGGAAATGCAGATGATAAACAGGTATTCACTGTCCAAATATATTATACAAGAACTGACATCTGATTACATTTTCACGCAATTTGGGTGCATAGATCCTGAGAATTCAGTACCCAGATCAACCACCTCTGGGCATTGAGTCAAACAGAGCTTGGATGACGTGTACAGATACAGCTGCCGATGCGGCTTCAACACGATACCACAGTTCATCAAGAGTAGCGACTGGCGTATTGTGACGAGCCAGTTGCTCGGCCACAATTGACCAGACGTTTTCAATTGGTGAGAGATATGGAGAATGTGCTGGCCAGGGTAGCAGTCGAACATTTTCTGTATCCACAAAGGCCCGTACAGGACCTGCAACATGCGGTCGTGCATTATCCTGCTGAAATGTAGGGTTTCGCACCGATCGAATGAAGGGTAGAGCCACGGATCGTAACACATCTGAAATGTAACGTCCACTGTTCAAAGTGCCGTCAATGCGAATAAGAGGTGACCGAGACGTGTAACCAATGGCACCCCATACCATCACGCCGGGTGATACGCCAGTATGGCGATGACGAATACACGCTTCCAATGTGTGTTCAGCGCGATGTCGCCAAACACGGATGCGACCATCATGATGCTGTAAACAGAACCTGGATTCATCCGAAAAAATGACGTTTTGCCATTCGTGCACCCAGGTTCGTCGTTGAGTACACCATCGCAGGCGCTCCTGTCTGTAATGCAACTTCAAAGGTAACCACAGCCATGGTCTCCGAGCTGATAGTCCTTGCTGCTGAAAACGTCGTCGAACTGTGCGTGCAGGTGGTTGTTGTCTTGCAAACGTCCCCATCTGTTGACTCAGGGATCGAGACGTGGCTGCACGATCCGTTACAGACAATCCGGATAAGATGTCCGTCATCTCGACTGCTAGTGATACGAGGCCGTTGGGATCCAGCACGGCGTTGCGTATTACCCTCCTGAACCCACCGATTCCATATTCTGCTAACAGTCATTGGATCTCGACCAACGTGAGCAGCAATGTCGCGATACGATAAACCGCAATCGCGATAGGCTACAATCCGACCTTTATCAAAGTCGGAAACGTGATGGTGCGCATTTCTCCTCCTTACACGAGGCATCACAATAACATTTCACCAGGCAACGCCAGTCAACTGCTCTTTGTGTATGAGAAATCGGTTGGAAACTTTCCTCATGTCAGCACGTTGTAGGTGTCGCCACCGGCACTAGACTTGTGTGAATGCTCTGAAAAGCTAATCATTTGCATATCACAGCATCTTCTTCCTGCCGGTTAAATTTCGCGTCTGTAGCACGTCATCTTCGTGGTGTAGCAATTTTAATGGCCAGTAGTGCATCATACTACAGTCATCGGAGAATATATGGCACTTTGAGAATACTTTAGATATTTGCATTATCTGTAACAGATGAAAGTATGTTTACGGAACTACTTAATCAGAGGGAGAATGTTGCACGTGCGTTTGTTTCGTCGAGATACGGTTTTAAGGTGATCACTGCCCGTTGACAGTGTTCTGAACAAGGTCTAATTGTTGTCGCTGGGCGGGACCGTTTAATAGCAGTCAGCAGGCAGAACTAAATGGTGTGAACCGTGCGGTCGAGTTTTGGTCATGCACGGGTCTGCACTGTTCGACTGAAGTTGATAATCCATTCGTAATACGATCATTCGCGCCGCGTCTGCTTGCTTTGAGAGATTTAGTTTGAAAGGTTGGAATTGTACTGTGGCACGCGGAGTGTTAATTAAGTGTGCATATTTAAATGTTTTATTGCTCTGAGTCGTTCTTCCGACAATAAATCATAGGTGGTGACCTGGACAACATAGCTCCGCTGACTCATGGCAACGTACACTTTGTTGAGCTGTTCCGGCGTCATGATCGACCTCACCTTGATGTAGCTGTGAGGCGAATCAGTGTGTGGTTAGGGATGGCTCTGAGGACAGCGAACTTTGCTCATGTTTCTCTGGTGCCCGTCGGGACTATTAACAGATAGGGTTTCACCAGGCATGGCCTACACCTAAACAGGTTGGGAAGGGAAGATTGGTACAGCTGATTCATGAAAGTATAGCGGGTGGATCTCGGGCCACACATGGTCAAATACCTGTTGTCATAGGTTGGAAAAGTAGATCTTTTTTTAGGATAAATCCAAACAACATGTTCCCCTGCCTAAAGAGTATTTCCAGCAATAGCGTACAAAGAGTAGAGATAACACATACTTCAAATAGATCCAAACATTTAGTAAAACACATATCAGAACCAAAATACATTAATTTGGGGGTTCCACAAGGTAGCATATTAGGACCAATACTATTCCTGATATACATCAATGACTTTCCCACTAGTGTTACTCATGGTGAAAAAATTCTCTTCGCTGATGACAGCAATACTACAGTCACTGAGAAAACAAGAGAACTCCTTGCCGAGGAAGCAAATGAAACTCTCAAGGAAGTTTATGACTGGTCAAGAAGCATGAAGTGACATTGAACTTAACGAAAACTAATGCCATGAATTTCAGTTTGAAGAGGAAAAACGACAATGTTAAATTAAATCTATATGGCACCTCTATAGACTGTGCAACAAATGCAGAATTTCTAGGAATATTGATTCTCAGTTGAAGTGGTGTGAACACACAAAGGTACTTGCAAACAGAATGTCATGAGCATGTTATGCCCTTAGAATCCTATCATCAGTGCGTAACATACAGTGTCTTTTAGTTACATATTATTCATATTTACACTCAGTTCTTAACTGTGGCACTCTTTTTTGGAGAACAAGATATGAACACAATTTTCAAATTCCAGAAAAGAGCCATAAAAATATTAACCAAAAATACTAGTGAAGCTAATTGTAAAGATCTGTTCAAAACACTGGGTATTTTAAATGCTCCATGTGAATACATTTACCAGTCAGTTATACACATCAAAAATAACATTGGCATTTACTGCACAAACAGCTCTGTCCATGACCATGCAACAAGAGATAGACTCAACTTACGTTCACCAACAAAAAATAAACATAAAACTTAAAACAGCATTTTCTACCAAGGAATAAAACTGTACAATAAATTACCAAAAGAGATTAAAGAAATTGCAAAACTACACTTATTTAAAAAGTACCTGTTATGTAATACATTTTATACGTTGAAGGATTACTGGGATAAAACAGAGTAGGGGTGTGATGAAACATGTACAAATAAATAATAATAATAATAATGATCATAAGATATCCAACACTCCACATAACACCTTCACTTTCTGTTTTTTCCTTCTTTTTTCCTTTCTAGAAATACTTACCCCCAAGCTATGCATAGCACAATAATAACACCTCTTCCTTTTTCGAAGCTCCACATCTCATTCATTATGGAGGGATGCTGACTCAGTTTTTCAAGATAGCAAATGGGAAGTTGCGGTACAGAAAATGACCCAGAGATAACCAGAGTGTGTGTGTGTGTGTGTAGTGAGTGAAGTGCTGTGGAACAATGCATGTATAGTGTGTGCAGTGACTGATATTGAGATATGAGTGAACGGTGTGGCATTACGGTATTGAATAAGTTATTTGTAAAAGAAGTACTGTATACCAGGAGTAAAACTAGAAGTCTGTAAATAATTGTGTATACGAATTACCTTATTTTAAATTGGTCTTAACTTGTAAATACTTTGACATGTCCTATATCCTTGCAAAAAGAGATCTACAGATGAATAAAGCTACTACTGCTACTACTACTATTGCTCATGTTCTGATAACAATAACTGTACTTCATAGTACCCGACACTATCAGCTGCCTTCAGTATCAGTCATTGGGTCGTATCTGTCTCTTAACTAACGGAGTTGTCGGAGACGGCAGTATTGTCGTAATCCAGCACACACCCAACAGACGTGTTGTAACACCAACTGGTGAACAGAGTTCATCGAGTGGATATCAGTTACGAAGATCAGCATTAGCACAATAACAAAAACATCACACATTAGTTTCAAGGTGTCTTCTTTAGGCGTGTAGTTTGTGAAATAATTTTTCTCATTTCGTTATCCGTATGTGAAGAAGTACTTGCAGCAGAAATAGCGATGCAGCCACAAACATGGGCCGCGCCCCTCTCGGGATTTCTTTGTCTCTCCCTTCTCCGAAAGGAAGTGTGCTGCGGTAATGCGCTCCCACGGCTGCTTGCCATTCAGCAGAGGCGCCCCTTGCAGTGGTAGTACGCCCTGCTGGCGGATCCGCGGTGGTGAATGAAGCCGTCACCGGCGCGTGATGGACGGCGCCGTCAGCGGCCTCGCCGAGCAGGATGTGCCCGCATTACGCATGCGCGCCGATGCACCGCTACGGCGCATCCACCCGTCTGACGTCACCTGACAGCCAGCGAGGAGTGGTGCCCAGCAGCGCCTCGTACTCCCCATTACTCGCGATTCGCTCCGGGCTGGAAGAAAGACTGCTTAAAATTTAATACGTATTGTGGGTGCCAGTTCTTACGTATATACTGAAATACCACTGTGTGTCTCGCCAAAAATTCTTCTTGAATCAGTGTGCAATGTGGCTACGAGATGAATGGTTTAGTTAGTAGTTGGGGAACATACAGGGTGGCCAAAAATTATGACTATCATTTCACAGGATCATACATAACTTGGAAACTATTTCAGATAAAGCATCGCGGTTTGTTGTAAAACGTTTGGAAACTCTCAAAGATTTTTTCTATTATGTCAGAAATTCGTTGTATGTTCCACTCGTAACTCATAAAATACCAAGGCGACATTCGAGTCCTACGCAAGTGCGTGTCGTCGATACAAGGAAGGTAAATGAAGAAACCATGGGTAACACGAAATACTTAATCGACGAAAGGAGGAAATACAAAGATACCCAGGGCAGTTCAGGATTACAGAAATACAAATCAATTAGGATTGAAATAAACAAGAAGTGCAGGGAAGCTAAGGCGAAATGAGTGCATGAAAAATGTGATGGAATCGAAAAAGAAATGATTGTCGGAATATAACCCTCCTATCTCTCCAGCTAATTAGGCTTGTCTGTATGACCATGTACCTATAGTCCCTAATATACGAAGAAAAGGCATCTACTACGCAGAATAATGCAAAACCGTGAGAAGAAGATTAAGTTATAACAGAATCGCCACTGCTCAGTACTTTAGCAATGATGATTAGAAATCAAGTTAGTTCAACTTTATATATTCTTATTACGTAAACTAATTTTTAATTAACAGTAGTTAGTGGAAAATTTTGTAAAAAAGCTTTTAAAAGTACGTCATTAATGAAGATAACCAACGGTAGCCAGTTCCTCACCAGAACAAAAATAAAGTAAAACTGAACATTATACTCGTAAACATTCTTACGAAAGATTAATTATTGGCGTCGTAACGTAGGCATAATACCTAACGAACATTTTCAAGTACTTCACACCACACATGTCACAGTAGTCAAATAATAATCAAATAACAAACACATACAATATATTATATTAACTTTTAAAGATCAGTTAAAGTGAGATTGTTTACTGGCTGTGGACAGAAACGTTTTTTTACGCTACTCACCGTAATACTGACTGTCGTAACTGCAGCAGCAAGCAGAAAGATTGTTGGAATTTACTGATTCGTAAGGACTGTCATTTACCTAGCACTTACTCTGATATTTCTTTGTTATAAAAGTTATAAATTATGCCACACGCTATAAATTAGAACTGTGCTTTGAAAATGAAATTCAGTGTCCAAGTCACGTTAAGTTTTACTACCAACTTTTTTAATAAAAGTTACTCTATTTTTAGCAAATGAATTAATACAGGCTTTTGCATCATTCTATTTCTGACATTATTCATACTACATATAAAGATGTCATTATTACGTAATTGTCCAAAAGTTGGAAAAGAATGGTTTGATTATCTAACAAATTAATGTTCGCTTCATTTTTAGTTCACTTTCTGGTTACCTCGGTTCATGCAAAGGGATAGGATGGATACTACTTGGGTAATGACTTACGAAAGTTATTTACGTTGTAACCTCCCCACATGAAATAATTTAAATATATTATTTGGTTAATGATTCTAATTTTTGTGTAACCTCACAAAAAAATAATTAATAATAATAATAACAATATGATTCTATTTTTTGTGTAACCTATGAACAAAATTGGTTCCCATTTAATGTAACCACAAAATTCTTTTCTCATTTAATATAAGCTCGAAACAGAAAAATTCCTAAACCTCGTAATAAAAAATAAATTCAGTAACCTGGAAAAATTTGGACGACAGCAGTGCTGCGTCATGGCCCTGTAAGATCATTCTGAATAAAAAGCAAAATTTCTCACCTCGATAAAGTCGGCAACTATCTGCTCTTACAATAGCTCTTTTCCGGCACAGCTCTGTGCAATGCTGGCCTATACATTTGTTATTTATGAAAGGAAGCAAATGATTTTTCTTTTGCAACAATCGGAATGATCATGCATTCAAAATAATATTAAATTCTTTAAATTGAAATGATTGCTTGTTAGAAAGTAGACAAAGATTATTATTAGGACATTTTTAAAAGATTTACATGTGAGTTTACATAATGCTACTACATATGCGCGAGGCTGCTTTTTTTTTACCTTATACAATAATACTCAGGCTCCGGCATCGCTGCACAGCGACTGGCCCAGCCAACACAATACACCAGACTGGACTGACAAGCGCAGACAGGAGACTGCTCGCTAGCAACAACTTACTGCTACTGCTACACAGTTCGTACTGCAGTCAACACTGCTCTTTGGTCTCAGATTCTCTTATAGCTTACATATCGCAGGCAGCACATAACTCTTACACAACCCTCCACTGGGGGGGGGGGGGGGGGAGGGGGGGGGGCAAAAATTTGGCAGCGATGGTGAGTCAATTGGACTTGCCATGAGCAACAATTTTTTCTAAAATCTACTTAATTAACTAAGTTGACAGTCACAGAGTATATACATATATATAAGTACAGAACATAAAATGAAATAGAGTGCACATGCACTGAGTACAGAACATATCAAGAAATCACAAAATATATACGCAATTTTTCTTAATTAACTAAGTTAACAGTCACAGAGTATATACATATATATAAGTGCATAACATGAAATGAAATATAGTGCACACGCACTGAGTACAGAACATATCAAGCAATGACAAAATGTGTACGCAATGAGTACAAATCATATTAACAAATGACATAAAGGGCATACACACTGTAGTACAGAACATATCAAGCAATGACAAAATGTATACGCAATGAGTACAAAACATATTAACAAATGACATTAACTGCATACACACTGTAGTATTTTTTTGTTACCATTTTACTAGAACTAGGATAGGAAAGGGAAAGATTGCATCATGGTTGTAGCACATTAGGTTGCACATAGCTGCACTGAAAGTCCATATCTTTCTACAGAAGCACAACTCCAAGTGAGACAATCTGAAGTTCTCCTCCCTGAAGTATTAATCATTGTAGCCAAGACACTGAAATGCCATATTAATATTCCATTTTATCATTTTGGTCGTATATTAGGTACACCAAACAGTGGAACCATAGTAACATCT
Source organism: Schistocerca serialis cubense (assembly GCF_023864345.2). Taxonomy (NCBI): domain Eukaryota; kingdom Metazoa; phylum Arthropoda; class Insecta; order Orthoptera; family Acrididae; genus Schistocerca; species Schistocerca serialis. The sequence goes on along the minus strand of NC_064641.1, from coordinate 85,118,745 downwards.
CCATTGTTCAAGGTGTTGGACACCATGATGTGTCAACACCACAGTCATTCACCAACGTAGAATTAGTGCAGAAACCAAATATAGTGCTCCATGATCATAAGGATAGACAGGAAAAACGTATATTGCAGTAATTTCTGGCAATTAGGTCAGAAGGTGAAGGACATTAAGTCTCATGCTAGTCATCATTGAGAATTACACTAGTCTATCAACCGATTTGACTAATTGTTGGCACTCATTGCCTAGTTACTGAACACTTCTGTACTATGTATGAAGTATTACAGAATAATGTTCATAAATCATGTGATTACAGTGAACATTGGCACCCATTGGCCAGTTACAAACCATTTTTATACATTATTTAAAAGTGATCATTCAAAGCAAGAGTTAATTAATGGCATACTATTTACATAATTCATATAGTTATAGTAATCATTGGCACTCATTGGCCAGTTACAAACCATCAGAAGTCATCATTCAAAACAGGAGCTAATGAATGGCACAGTATTAACATAATTCGCCTAGTTATAGTAATCATTGGCACTCATTGGCCAGTTACAAACCATCAGAAGTCATCATTCAAAACAGGAGCTAATGAATGTAGCATCAAGTTACTGGTATTCATATATAATAGCATGTAGGTGACATAATACAAAATTAAAATAAGAAATAGGACATTCATTGGCTAGTTACTAAACATATAGCAAGTATTGAATAGTACAAAGCATTTTTCATCATTCAAGTGACATACGACATATTTAAAATAATTATTGGCACTCATTTGCCAGTTACAAAGTATTCTTATATTTTTATAAAACCTTATTCAGTATTATTCAGAAGTTATCATTCAAAATGAGAGTTAATTATTGGCATAGCATTTATAGAGTATAACAATAATATTATTTACAGAAATTATTGGCATAGTATTTATGCATTATTACAAAGCATCATTCAGTATTACTTAGAACTCATCATTCAAGTGACATAGGACATATTGAAAATGTAACACACTGTCTATTACTCAAGGTCTGTGATTAGAAAACATCATTCACTATTACTCAGAACTCTCTTAAACTGGTGGCATTATTTGGGACTGGTAATACATTTTTTTTTTTTTTTTTTTTGCTAGCAATGCATTGCGTTGGGATCGATAATTAATCGTTGGGGCATGAATAATATTTGCTTTTGACTTATTGCTGCAAATGAGGATAGGTAATGTCATTCATCATGAGTCAGCTGTAGCAAGGTTATGAAACAAGTAGAGTATATGTGATCACATTCATGAATGACACACACAAATGGGTAAAAAAATGCAAGTACTAGAACAGGTTTAATGATTAACTGCTTATAGCATATTAATTTCGTGAATAGCTTCTCCTAGAAAAAATACAAAATGGATTATTAAGCTGAAAGAAGAAACACATTATGCTGAAAAGTAGTGAACTTCGAATTAACAGGTAATGAAATGTGTACTCAATATATATGTACTCTAGCTGTCCTTTCCAAAACCTTCAGTCATTATACCATGTGACATAAGACATACTGTCAAAGCAAACTACAACAAATACTTAAATAACTACATAGCATTTCTTAACTAACAGTAAATATATAAACTTCATCATTATTCTCATCTGCAAAAAAAAACTTAAATGTGGTGCGTTTAGTGGCCATATAAAATTTATCACTATCATCACCTGTAAACAAAAACTTCATTATTCATATCACCATAACTTCATTATTATCTTCACCTGCAAAGAAAAACTTCATTATTCATATTACCATATTCTTCATCACTATTCATCATCATTCATTATCATCTGCAAAAAGACACTTCATTATTCATTATTCATATTACCATTTACTTTATATAACTATTCATAGTATAGAGTTCCTTATTTCTAGCATATTTCATCACTAGAACTAAGATGTGTAGGTCTGTCTGACAGCCTGCATCAATCGCCTCGTATTCTGAAAGAAAAATAATTAGTTAAGACTGCTATCATACGATGTGTATAGTATATTCATGTTAATGTTTGTTAATTCTGATCCATTTACTCTTCGTGACGAGGTATTGCATCTTCTTTCGTTCATTCCGAAGGTGAAATTCCCATTTCATAGTAATCCACTGTGGTTTGTTTCATTTATTTCTTTTACACGTTATTGCTTTCTGAAAATGATGAACAGTGATTAATGTCTTGCATTTAAATCATATACCCATTAAATAAAAACTGGTTTCTAGTGATATAATTAAGCATACAGCATAGCATGACAGAAAACGTAATATGTCAAAAACACAGACAGTGTGTAGGTTCAAAAATGTACACAGAGTATCACAATGTGGTAGCAAAAAAATGCATAATAGTCACGATGTTGAGATATCATAAGACAAAAATGTCAAAGTCAACTGGTGTTTGTTATACCTTAAATATTTCATAGTGCATACAAAGAAACAGGAAAACAATCATACATACATAAAAAACGGAAAATGTGCACAGTCTGATATGTAACGACAAGAAATGACTTTCTTTGTGTTCAGCTCGTATGTTGTGTGGTTGATAGAGGCGAGAGTTGAAGACTTTAATGGAGAGAGAATTTGATAAAATTAATATGTCACTAGATAGAATTGCATAATTGTTCATAAAATATGTAAGTTCATCCGAAAAAAAGGTCACGGTCTTACGTGTAACGACAAGGAAAGCGACCTGCTAACCTTACCTTGCCGGGCACTTGCCGAGAAAAAATATAATAACCATCAGTAAGTGTTCATATAAATATAATTGTATAAGTGGTCATATAAAAATCAGGAAATGGCATTACAGTGTGATAAATCATAAAGTACGTTCATTCAATAAAGGGTTTAATATTGGAGACATGGTGATTGCCTTTATTTTTTCTGGTTCTCAGAGTTTCGACGTGTACTACATTGGGGTGAGGAATGCTGCGAATTCTATAGGGACCTACATATAGAAGCTCAAATTTACTACATCTACTCTTTCCTCTGTTAGATAAATTGTGTGTACGCACTAATATCTTCTGTCCAATGTCAAAGTCACGGCGTGTACAAACCTGTTTTTGCTGTCTTCTCCAGCGCTCTGCGGCACGTTTGATGTTGTTCAGTGCAATGTCAATTATTTCATGGTGTCGTAGCCGTCGAGATGTAGGAAACGATACTAATTCTTTAATTTTGTTAGGTGGTTCAACATTTTTCAGTATAGCAGTCGGAGATAGCATAGTAGATTCATTTGGTATGGAATTAATTACATCCTGGAATGAGAGTATTTGTGTGTCCCAATCGATATGTCTTTTATGGCAGTATATTCTACACAGTTTACCAATTTCTCTCATTAATCGTTCACAAGGGTTCGAAGAAGCATGATACTTGGATATATAGATCGGAGAAATGTTTCATGTTCGTAACATACGTATCCATATAGCAGATCGAAATTGTGGTCCATTGTCGGAAATTACTTTCAATACATGCCCTACATGAAATAAAAAATGTTTTACAAATGCTTTGGAAACAGATTTAGCAATAGCTTTGCGTAACAGAGTGAAGGTAACAAATTTTGAAGTGAGTTCAACAGCGACAAAGATGTAGCAAAAACCTCTATTAGTTCTGGGAATCGGACCAAAAATGTCTACAGCGGCCATGTGTCTCAATTTAACAGGTACAATGGGATGTAACGGAGGAATATGTGAAGTCGTGTTTGACTTAGCTTTCTGGCAGATTTTACATGACGCTAAAACTCGTCGAATACGTTTCTCCATGTTGGTAAAATAACAGTTCTGTCTCAGTATTAGAAAACATTTTCTGGCTCCATAACGTGCGTAACTTAAATGAGTATACCAAATTAATTTGTTAACAAGCTCGTCAGGAATGCATAGTAACCAGTTGTTGCTGTCAGGGTGAGAGCGGCGAAACAGAATATTATTTCGTACAGTGTAATGGTTTCTAATGGTAACATTATTTGTATCTTGCCAAAGGTGTTTTATTTCTTTCCATACGTTGTCTTTACTCTGCTCTTGTGCTATGTCTCGTAATGACGACGAAATGAAATTTTCAAATGCAACTTGTTGAATATACATGACGAAGAAATTTGCTTTGCAGAAGTTGGTTGCGATGTCTTGCTGATTGTTGCTGAGAGAACGGGAAAGTGCGTCTGCTACAATATTTCGTGTACCGGGAATGTGAACAATTGTAAAATTAAATTCTTGTAAATAAAGTTTCCATCTGCTTAATCTGTCGTGTGTAAATTTAGCGGAAAGTAAAAACTGTGTAGCTCTATGATCTGTGTAAACGGTAGTGTGTCTTCCATAAAGAAAATGCCTAAATCTCGTAAATGCCCATACAACACATAATGTTTCAAGTTCTGTAACAGAATAATTGCGCTCAGCAGGTGACAGAATGCGACTCGCAAAGGCGATGTTTTTAATTACTGTAGTACCATCTTCTTCAATTTCTTGAAAAATGTGTACGCCTAAAGCGGTGTTAGAACTATCGGTGGCAATGGAAAAATTTCTAGTAAGATCCGGATGTGATAAAAGTGGTGCATTCAATAAAGCTTCTTTGAGATTCACAAATTCAGAATGTGCTTGGCTATCCCAGGACCAAATAGTGTTTTTACCCGTCAATTGACGTAATCTAGAGGTGTCTAAAGCAGAGTAATGAATAAATTTACGAAAAAGTTAATTAAACCCAAAGAGCTGCTTAGTTGTTTCTTCGTCGTAGGAACAGTAATGTCATGTAAAGCTTGAAGTTTTTCCGGGTCAGGCGCAATGCCTTCTGCTGAAATTACATGTCCAAGAAATTTTATAGAAGTTTTGCCAAAGTGCGATTTGCTAGGATTAACTGTGTGTCCTTGTGCACGTAAAGTTCGTAACAGTTGTTCAAGAATCAGATTGTGTTCAGACCAGTTAGCTTCTGCAATAAGAATGTCGTCTACATACGTTGTGATTCTGTCTTTAAGTTCTGTCGGAAGTATACTATTCAAACCGCGAATAAATGCTGCTGAAGAAATAGTTAAACCGAACGGTAATTTACAAAACTGATAACAGCCACCAAAACAGAGAAAAGCTGTGTACTTTCTGCAGTTCGGATGGAGCTGAATTTGCCAAAATCCCGACTTCAAGTCTAACGTGAAATAAATAGCAGTACCATGAAATTTCTGTAGAAGTTCTTCTAGTGTTTGTGGGCGATCTGTTTCATTAATAATAATGTGGTTGATGTGATGCGAATCAAGTACAAGACGTAGTGAGCCATTCTTTTTCTTAACAATATGGAGCGGGTTTATGTACGGACTAACTGCCGGTTCTATAATTCCTTGGTCAAGCATAGCTTGCAATTCTTTCTTAACTTGTTCTCTGTGAATATACGGAATGGGATAATGTTTGGCTTTAAATGTGCCGTGCTGTTTAACTTGAAATTCATACATAAAACCGGACATAGTACCAGGGAAGTTGTCAAAAACTGGAGATTGCTGTAAAAGAATTTTGCGTAGTTGCGTGCGTTCGTCGTCTGTATTTGCACTGCTCTGTTTAACTTTATCAGAAATCATTTGTATAACGTCATAGTCGGCTTCGTCTGGAGTATTATAGTTGCATACATACGTATCTGTGAACAATGTGGAATGACAGTTATGTTACGTGATGCGGAAATGACATCTGTACAATTAATTGTTTGTTCTTCTACAGATAAAGAGTTCTGAAATTCTAAAGCCAGTTGTACATTTTCATCCTTTAACATTAAATAGGAGTTTTGAAAGTCAATAATTACGTCGTGTTGTACCAGAAAATTCGTACCTAAATAACGTCTGTTGTCAATAAGGGAACAATCCAAAAATTTGAGTGAAATGTATGACCTGCAATACAAAATGATAAATGTGTCCGTAATTTTACATCTACTCCTTTACCAGATACTGCTCCTTTTACTTTAGTTTTGCCTAATGGTAACGTAGGATAGGTATTCTCTTTGTTACATTCGTTGAAAGTTTCCTCATTCATAACTGACATGGGTGATACAGAATCGATTACTGCTGAAAATTTGGATGATCCAATCTTTACCTCAATGACAGGGTGGGAACCGGTTTTTTGAATAACTGGTCTTTCCTGCAAGAGAGTGTCTTAGATGTCGTCAAAAGTAATAAAATTTTCGTGAACGAGATTCTGCGTGTCAAAAGTATTGCTTGCGTTGCTGGAAGATGCAACCTGTACTATATCTAGTCAAATTCTATCTGACGTGCTATCATTTGCGGCAGGATGCTGTGGCATTTCCACTATTTGTACTGTTCTGTTATTTCTTCCTGACGTATTACGTTCGGGATGATATCTACTGTCTGGTTCATTCATGATAATATGTTGTTGCGGATGATTTTGCTGCTGATAAGACCGACTGTTATTAAACGTACGCTGAAAATTGTGACCATTATTTTTACGTGTCTCATGATAGTCATTGCTATATGGCGCGTTGCGATAGGAATTGAAATGATGTGTTTTCTGTACGTACTGGTTTCCTTGTTGCGGTGCGTTACTATTTGGTGGAGCCGATGCTATACGTGCAGGCGGCGAAACATTAAAGCTTGGTTGACCTTGCAGACTGCATTGTTGGTTAGGTATGCTAACCGGCTGGTTTTGATGCTGTTGTTGAGAAAAACCTCTATTGTTACCAAAATGCGGTTCCTGTTGCTGATAATTTTGACGATACTGATAATTAAAATTTTGTCTGTTATTGAAATTACGCTGGTAGTTCTTGTTGCTTCGGGCGTGTCTAATGAAAATTGTCACTTTCCATAAAATTTGTCATATCAGGTTTTCTTCACTCATTCTTAATCCTAGATAGATCGATAGTTGAAGAGCTGTTTTGATAGATATAAAGGATAGTAGAAGAGAAGGCAGCAGTGCAGAAAACTAAAGATGAAATAGCACTACTACAGCTCGGGGCCCTGTGCACGCTATGGCACATATTCATCGAAGTGTAATGAATCCTCTGAGGTCAATTACGCGCTACAAATAGATTTTAGTTTCTGCGTTACAGGCAATGCCGGTGAAAATTCAAAAACGAATTGTAGTATCCAGTCCAATTATAGTTTCTGCATTACAGCCCAAGCTGATGAAAATATAAAAGCAAATTGTCGTATCCTGTCCAAAGCGTGAATCTGGGTTCTGTCATTATTAACCACTTTAAGTTTTTTCACGGATAGAAAATGCTTGCAATCAACGTTATCGTCTCTGAATGTATGAACAGGTTCAGGTTTGTGTAACAATCTGTTTGTCTGCGTCCAAATCGCGTAGTCTCTGTAAATTACCTAAGTTACACTGGCTGTGTGAGTGTGAGAAATGTTCGCAAAGTGGCGTATGCTGTGATGTGTTAAAGGCTGAAACATTTTTCATCTCTGTTACTTCGTGCTGTAAAGTTGACAATTTCCTACGTAATGTATTATTGGACGAGCCTATCTCACTGATCGTCTGCTGTAAATTTTGAAATTCGGGTGTTTGATTAAACGAAACAGGTGACGTATCGTCTGATTTGGTGTCATTATTACTTTCAATAACATCAACACGACTGGCCAATTCATCATATTTTTCAGTCAGTGCTTTTACCTGATCATCGTTTTTATTATCACAAGCATTTATTTGTTTTCGTATTTTACGTTTGGTTTTGTTCAATTTTTAACGTCTGCTTTGATGGCATCGGGATCCTGTATTAGTTCTAATTGGTCAAGTCTGTCGGTCATTGTCTTATAGTCTACTGTGTGTGTGTCTGTTTTTGTTTTATGATCGGAGATTTCATCGTGTAATTCGGTGTTCAACTGTTTGATAGCATTAATTTCGTCTGATACTGTAGCAATATTGTTGTCTACGTATGTTTTTACTTTCGCAAACAATTTACGTTTATCTTCCTGTCTCTGTGCAGTAATTGTTTCCATGACTTGTCGCTTTACTTTATTCTGTTCCTGTATAAATTTACGGTAACGCGTTTCACTGTTTTGTAGGTGGTGATTAAAACGTTCGTCAATTCGGCTATTCTGTTGGTCAAATTTCGCGTCTACTTTCGCATCCAGTGTACGTGAAAGTTCTGCTGACATTGATTTAAACTCGTCGCGTAACTGTGTTGCGTTTTCAGAGCATTGTTTAGCGACTGCACTAATTTCATCTCTAAGTATTTTAGTTGTGGCTGCATATGTATTACTTAATTCTTGTGCCACAGATCTAATTTCTTCACTACTGTTCCTAGCACAAGCCTTAATTTCCTCACGTAATTGTTCTCTAGTATCATGACATTGCACGGCAACGGCTGTAATCTGTTCACTAAGTTGTTTGGAATTGTTGTCTAATTTTTCATTGAGTTGTTTGTAATTTTTATTAAGTTGTTTGAAGTTGTTATCTTGTCTTTCTTTCTGTTGTTTGGAATTTTCATTAAGTTGTTGTTTGAAATTTTCGCTAAGTTGTTTGTGATTGTCGTCTTGTTCTTTCTTCAACTGTTTGGAATTGTTGTCTATTTTTTCATTAAGTTGTAGCAATACTGCCATAATTTGATCCAAGCCAAAATTAGCGACTCTTTTCTCTGAGCTATGTGGTGGTGTATCTGAATTTGTCACATTTTGTGTAACCATTTGGTAATTTTCTGATTCTTGAAAAGGTTCGCCAACTGGATGTGCACTATTGGTTACTACCTCGGAATCAAATAAATCTGACGTATTTTGCCTACATTGTTCATCTTCGTGAGAAAAATTCATCTGTTCACTATGCAAATTTTGCAAACCGGGTGTGTCAAACTGAGCAGCGTTCATTGTATCGGAACGTGCCGCGTCATCAATTGTTACATTTACTCTGGGCATAATTGCATTTGTTCGCTCATCATTGGCATTAAAATCATTACTAGTGATCGGTATGCACTGACTGTCTGTAACTGGAGGATTATCGCCATTACACTGAGTGTCGCAAGTATTATCGGTCAAATTAATCGAGTCGGCAATTTCACTCATTGCACATCGCGATGTACTGTTAAGAGTTTTTCGCGGCATTTTTTCACAAATCAAAATTAAGCACAAATGAAACAAAGACAAAGCGAAATGAAACAAACAATTACAACAAAGAGCAATAAATTGCCGATGATCTGTGAAAGAAAGAGTGACAAATTAGTAAATGCGTTGCACCAGATGCAAACTACATTTAAGTAAATAAGAGCAGATATATGACTACTCAGAAATTCACAAAGGAAATCCGATCCTGGCCGGTTGTCGCCAAGTGTAACCTCCCCATACGAAATAATTAAAAATATTATTTGGTTAATGATTCTAATTTTTGTGTAACCTCACAAAAAAACTCAATTAATAATATAATAATAATATGATTCTATTTTTTGTGTAACCTATGAACAAAATTGGTTCCCATTTAATGTACCCACAAAATTCTTTTCTCATTTAATATAAGCTCGAAACAGAAAAATTCCTAAACCTCGTAATAAAAAGTAAATTCAGTAACCTGGAAAAATTTGGACGACAGCAGTGCTGCGTCGCGGCCCTGTAAGATCATTCTGAATAAAAAGCAAAAATTCTCACCTCGATAAAGTCGGCAACTATCTGCTCTTACAATAGCTCTTTTCCGGCACAGCTCTGTGCAATGCTGGCCTATACATTTGTTATTTATGAAAGGAAGCAAATGATTTTTCTTTTGCAACAATCGGAATGATCATGCATTCAAAATAATATTAAATTCTTTAAATTGAAATGATTGCTTGTTAGAAAGTAGACAAAGATTATTATTAGGACATTTTTAAAAGATTTACATGTGAGTTTACATAATGCTACTACATATGCGCGAGGCTGCTTTTTTTTTACCTTATACAATAATACTCAGGCTCCGGCATCGCTGCACCGCGACCGGCCCAGCCAACACGATACACCAGACTGGACTGACAAGCGCAGACAGGCGACTGCTCGCTAGCAACAACTTACTGCTACTGCTACACAGTTCGTACTGCAGTCAACACTGCTCTCTGGTCTCAGATTCTCTTATAGCTTACATATCGCAGGCAGCACATACCTCTTACAGCGTGACTATATGCACGAAAACAACGTTATTTAAGCAATATAATTCCCACTAATCTGGTCAGCCTATTACACTTCTAGTTATAAAAAGTATAGATCTTACTTCACTTTATGATGCCGTTGGATTGTCGAGTGGCTTCATTTAGCGGTAAACAGGGCACAGGTTGATCTTTTTGCCATATCATAGGCAATAACAAGGGCCCACAGTACTCTTGATGTTATGTGAATTACTCTCGTTGCATTTGTACTGTGCCCAATAAATGCCATACACATGGCTTGTCCAAATCAAACATCCGCCAAAACAACCATTTCAGTTTTCACTGCTCCGCACTTCCGAAACACAATTTTTACCTCCGCACTTTTGCATAGCCACACCGGCGAAAACACACAACCAGCCTCACCAATCATCTCCTCGCGACTCCAAACTGCTACTTTTTTTGGCGCGCTCGCACGTCCAGCTTTAATGTATTTACAATTTATTACACTCTTTTCCCTGACTAGGCCAGCGTGTCTACTTACAAAATGCTATCATTCCATGCGTACTCTCTTTCTTAAATAACAAATAGCAATTGTAACTCGACAAAATATTTACAAGGATAATATTCAGCACAACTAATAAAACAAACTTCTTAAATTACGTAGAAAATGGAAGATCGTCCACAGAGTTGTGGTGTTATTGGAAGGACGGACTGAGCATATACAAAAGTCAAGACAGCTTTCGACGAAATTAAAAACAAGGTCATGAACATTAAGAATGCATCATAAATTCCCCTCTTAAACGCAGAGGAGAGAGAGCGGATGATGAAAAGAGTACAATGAAGTCTTCTATGAGGTGGAGAACTCGTCTGATGACGTGATAGAAGTAGAAACTGGAGTCGATAGGGAAGAGATAGGGCATCCAGTGTTAGAATCAGAATTTAAAAGAGCTTTGGAAGACTTACGAACAAATAAGGCAGAAGGGATAGATAACTTTCCATTGGAATTTCTAAAATCATTGATGGATGTAACAACAAAACGACTACTCACGTTGGTGTGTAGAATGTGAGACTGGCGATATAGCATCAAAATTTCGCAAAAGCTTCATCCACACAATTCCGAAGATAGCAAGAGCCGACAAGTGGGAGAATTAGGGAAAATCATCTTAACACTTCATGCATCTAAGAAGTTGACAAAAATAATATCAGAAGAGTGGAAAAGGAAATTGTGTATCAGTCAGTTGACGATGAGTTTGGCTTTAGGAAAGGTAAAGGCACGAGAGAGGCAGTTCTGACGTTGCATTTGATAATGGAAGCAAGAATGAAGAAAAATCAAGAGACGTTCATAGGCTTTGTTGGCCTGGAAAAGCGTTGGACGATGTAAAGTGTTGCAAAATGTTTGAAATTCTGAGAAAAATAAGGGATAAGCTATAGGAAAAGACGGGTGATATAGGTACAAGAACCAAGTTTGAACAACAAGTGTCGAAGACCAAGAATGAAGTGCTCGGATTAAAAAGCGTATAAGAAAGGGAAGTAGTCTTTCCCTCCTACAGTTCTACCTATACATCGAAGAAGCAATCACGGAAATAAAAGAAAGGTTCAAGAGTGGGATTAAAATTCAAGGTGAAAGGATGTAAATGATAAAATTCGCTGTCAACATTGCTAGCCTCAGTAAAAGTGAAGAAGAATTACAGGAACTGCTGAATGGAATGATCAGTCTAGTGAGTGCAGAATATGGACTGAGTATAAATTGAAGGAAGACGAAGGTAATGAGAGAACGGTGAGACGGGTTAACATCAGAATTGGGTATCACGAAGTAGATAAAATGTCTTGTGACTATCCGTCGGGTAGACCGTTCGCCGGGTGCAAGTCTATCGATATGACGCCACTTCGGCGACTTGCGCGGCGATGGGAATGAAATGATGATAATTAAGACAACACAACACCCAGTCCCCAAGGGGAGAAAATCTCCAAACCAGCCGGGAATCGAATCCGGGCCCTTAGGATTGACATTCTGTCGCGCTGACCACTCAGCTACCGGGGGCGGACACGAAGTAGATGAAGTTAATGAATTCTACTACCTAGACAGCAAAATAACTCATGGCGGACGGAGCAACGATGAGATAAAAATCAGACTAGCTCTGGAAAAAAGGATATTCCTGGTCAAGAGAAGTCTACTAGTGTCACAGACCCAAATTTGAGGAAGAAATTTCTCAGAATGTACTTCTGCAGCATATGTTGCAAGGATGTGAGACGTGAACTTTGGGAAAACCGGAACAGAATAGAGATGTGTCGCTGCAGAAGAATGTTAAAAAAATTATAAAAACGGTCAGCAGTGCAGCATCGATGGTCCTTTCAAAAAAAAAAATGGTTCAAATGGCTCTGAGCACTATGCGACTTAACTTCTGAGGTCATTAGTCGCCTAGAACTTAGAACTAATCAAACCAAACTAACCTAAGGACATCACACACATCCATGCCCGAGGCAGGATTCGAACCTGCGAGCGTAGCGGTCGCTCAGTTCCAGACTGTAGCGCCTAAAACCGCACGGCCACTCCGGCGACGGTCCTTTCTGCATCATTGATTCATGCACGAAGGGTAGCAATGTCATTGGCTGCTCTCGTGTACATGCGATCCTTGTAATGCCACAAAAAGAAGTCTAGTTGTGTGACAACGGGAGAGCGCGGGTTCCCTGCGGTGGGACCATCATGGCTGCAGCTGTTCGATCTGTGGTAGCAGGTACTTTTCGACCATTGTCCAGGTCTGGTAAACATTCTCAGTTATTCGCTTCTCAGCGAAGAAAAATGGCCCTATCGTAATATCGTGCATTACGCCACACCCAATATTATTCACTGCGCTATCACAGAGTTTTCACGTGTGTTGTATGGATTTTCGGAACCCCAAATTCTAATGCTCTGACGATTCACATATTGATAGATATGGGACATTGCTTCATCTGGAGAGACATTTTTTCAGCTTGTCCTTCTCAGTATCTATGGAGGCCAGCGAGTAGCATACCGTATAGGGCGATCGTTTGGCTGCCGTGCTTGCACCATCTGCACTTTGTACACGAAAGGGAATAAGCGCTTGTGAACACTCGGGCTTTCTTCCTACATTTCGTGTGATGTACGGCGAATTGACATCATCGGGCTGCGTTGAAATGAAGCTTACACTCTGTAAACACGTACTGAGACGCAGTGAGACGTACTCTTTGAAGAAGGCCATTGACACAGCCTGTCTTTAAAGTTTTTGAACCACCTCATTATGCTTGTTTTTGCTGGTGGTTCTCTCCCATACTGGCGTTGATAATTCCGCAGAACCGAGGTCAGAGATTTCGGTTCTCCATTCCAGACGACACAATGCGCCTTCTCCTGGTCTGCCACCATTTTGATTAATTCCAAGTCAAATCTGCAACAAAGGAATAAGCACAAAATTTTTGAGAACCGCTAAACGTTATACAGCAAACCACGATGCTCTACGTTCAATAGTTCTACCTTCAATAGCTCCCAAGTAATGAGTTTTTGAAATGACAGTGGAACTTTATGGGTATCCTGTATTTCTACTGTCGTGATTGAGTCCGTTAGTTTGCGGTTTTGCTGTGAGTGTCTCTATAAAGCTTAATTTTAAACTTGGGGAAGTCACTGCAGAAGCACATAAAACACTGAAGTAAACTTTCGGAGACGACGCTTTAGGTCATGGGCTTATCATTAGTACGAACGTTTCGAAAACAGACGAACACCAACCGACTGGGTAAGTTTCCATGGCCATCGTCAATTCGAGTAAAATCCTTAGGGTTGTTAAGCCACGTTACTGTGAAAGATTAAAACAACTTTCGAGCCCTCTGGAGTGTAGCCTTATACGGGAACTAAACGTGAACGAGAAGCAGTACAGACAGGAATAGAATCTTTTCAGAAGTGATGCTATAGGCCTGCAGACTACGTGGGTAAATCACGTAACTAATGAGGAAGTACTGAATTGAATCGTGGAGGAGAGAAATTTCTGACAAAACTTGACTGAAAGAAGGACCGTTTGATTGGACACATTCTGAGGCAACAAACAATTGTCATTGTGGTATAGAAGGGCAGTGTGGCGGGTAAATGTTGTAGATAGACACCAAGGAATGATCACAGTAAGCAGCTGCAAAATATTTCAGGTAGCAGCACAAAAAGAGGCTCACATAGGACGGACTACCATGGAACTACAAACAACAACAGTCAGAAACAGAGATGGTGAAAAAATAATGATGTTGTGGTTTTCAGTCCAGAGACTGGATTGATGCAGCTCTCCATGCTACTCTATCCTGTGCAAGCCCCTTCATCTCCAAATAACTACTGCAACCCACATCCTTCTGAATCTGCTTAGTGTATTCATCTCTTGATCTCCCTCTACGATTTTTACCCACCACCCTACCCTCCAGAACTAAATTGGTGATCCCTTAATGCCTCAGAACGTGTTCTGTCAACCGATCCCTTCTTCTAGTCAAGCTGTACCACAAATTCCTCTTGTCCCCAATTCCTTTCAGTACCTCCTCATTAATTACGTGACCTACCCATTCAGCATTCTTCTGTAGCACCACATTTCGAAAGCCTCTATTCTTTGCTTGTCTAACTATTTATCGTCCATGTTTCACTTCCATAACACCATACAAATACTTTCAAAAAAAGCCTTCCTGGCACTTAAATCTATGCTCGATGTTACCAAATTTCTCGTATTCAGAAACACTTTCCTTGTCATAGCCAGTCTACATTTTATATCTTCTCTACTTCGACCATCATCAGTTATTTTGGTCCCCAAATAACAAAACTCTTCTACTACGTTAAGTGTCTCATTTCTTAATCTAATTCCCTGAGCAACACCTGATTTAATTCGACTACATTCTAATATTCTCGTTCTGCTTTTGTTGATGTTCATCTTATATCCTCCTTTCAAGACACTATCCATTCCGTTCAACTGCCCTTCCAAGTCCTTTGCTGTCTCTGACAGAATTACAATGTCATCGGCGAACCTCAAAGTTTTTAATTCTTCTCCATGGATTTTAATACCTACTCCGAATTTTTCTTTTGTTTCCTTAACTGCTTACTCAATATACAGATTCAATAACATCTGGGATAGGATACAACCCTGTCTCACTCCCTTCCCAACCACTGCTTCCCTTTCGTGCCCCTTGACTCTTATAACTGCCATCTGGTTTCTGTACAAATTGTAAATAGCCGCCGGCCGAAGTGGCCGTGCTGTTAAAGGCGCTGCAGTCTGGAACCGCAAGACCGCTACGGTCGCAGGTTCGAGTCCTGCCTCGGGCATGGATGTTTGTGGTGTCCTTAGGTTAGTTAGGTTTAACTAGTTCCCCCCCATGAACCATGGACCTTGCCGTTGGTGGGGAGGCTTGCGTGCCTCAGCGATACAGATAGCCGTACCGTAGGTGCAACCACAACGGAGGGGTATCTGTTGAGACGCCAGACAAACGTGTGGTTCCTGAAGAGGGGCAGCAGCCTTTTCAGTAGTTGCAAGGGCAACAGTCTGGATGATTGACTGATCTGGCCTTGTAACAATAACCAAAACGGCCTTGCTGTGCTGGTACTGCGAACGGCTGAAAGCAAGGGGAAACTACAGCCGTAATTTTTCCCGAGGGCATGCAGCTTTACTGTATGATTACATGATGATGGCGTCCTCTTGGGTAAAATATTCCGGAGGTAAAATAGTCCCCCATTCGGATCTCCGGGCGGGGACTACTCAAGAGGATGTCGTTATCAGGAGAAAGAAAACTGGCGTTCTACGGATCGGAGCGTGGAATGTCAGATCCCTTAATCGGGCAGGTAGGTTAGAAAATTTAAAAAGGGAAATGGATAGGTTGAAGTTAGATATAGTGGGAATTAGTGAAGTTCGGTGGCAGGAGGAACAAGACTTCTGGTCAGGTGACTACAGGGTTATAAACACAAAATCAAATAGGGGTAATGCAGGAGTAGGTTTAATAATGAATAGGAAAATAGGAATGCGGGTAAGCTACTACAAACAGCATAGTGAACGCATTATTGTGGCCAAGATAGATACGAAGCCCACGCCTACTACAGTAGTACAAGTTTATATGCCAACTAGCTCTGCAGATGACGAAGAAATTGAAGAAATGTATGATGAAATAAAAGAAATTATTCAGATTGTGAAGGGAGACGAAAATTTAATAGTCATGGGTGACTGGAATTCGAGTGTAGGAAAAGGGAGAGAAGGAAACATAGTAGGTGAATATGGATTGGGGGACAGAAATGAAAGAGGAAGCCGCCTGGTCGAATTTTGCACAGAGCACAACATAATCATAACTAACACTTGGTTTAAGAATCATGAAAGAAGGTTGTATACATGGAAGAACCCTGGCGATACTAAAAGGTATCAGATAGATTATATAATGGTAAGACAGAGATTTAGGAACCAGGTTTTAAATTGTAAGACATTTCCAGGGGCAGATGTGGACTCTGACCACAATCTATTGTTTATGACCTGTAGATTAAAACTGAAGAAACTGCAAAAAGGTGGGAATTTAAGGAGATGGGACCTGTATAAACTAAAAGAACCAGAGGTTGTACAGAGATTCAGGGAGAGCATAAGGGAGCAATTGACAGGAATGGGGGAAATAAATACAGTAGAAGAAGAATGGGTAGCTTTGAGGGATGAAGTAGTGAAGGCAGCAGAGGATCAAGTAGGTAAAAAGACGAGGGCTAGTAGAAGTCCTTGGGTAACAGAAGAAATATTGAATTTAATTGATGAAAGGAGAAAATATAAAAATGCAGTAAGTGAAACAGGCAAAAAGGAATACAAACGTCTCAAAAATGAGATCGACAGGAAGTGCAAAATGGCTAAGCAGGGATGGCTAGAGGACAAATGTAAGGATGTAGAGGCCTATCTCACTAGGGGTAAGATAGATACTGCCTACAGGAAAATTAAAGAGACCTTTGGAGATAAGAGAACGACTTGTATGAATATCAAGACCTCAGATGGAAACCCAGTTCTAAGCAAAGAAGGGAAAGCAGAAAGGTGGAAGGAGTATATAGAGGGTCTATACAAGGGCGATGTACTTGAGGACAATATTATGGAAATGGAAGAGGATGTAGATGAAGATGAAATGGGAGATATGATACTGCGTGAAGAGTTTGACAGAGCACTGAAAGACCTGAGTCGAAACAAGGCCCCCGGAGTAGACAATATTCCATTGGAACTACTGACGGCCGTGGGAGAGCCAGTCCTGACAAAACTCTACCATCTGGTGAGCAAGATGTATGAAACAGGCGAAATACCCTCAGACTTCAAGAAGAATATAATAATTCCAATCCCAAAGAAAGCAGGTGTTGACAGATGTGAAAATTACCGAACTATCAGCTTAATAAGTCACAGCTGCAAAATACTAACACGAATTCTTTACAGACGAATGGAAAAACTAGTAGAAGCCAACCTCGGGGAAGATCAGTTTGGATTCCGTAGAAACACTGGAACACGTGAGGCAATACTGACCTTACGACTTACCTTAGAAGAAAGATTAAGGAAAGGCAAACCTACGTTTCTAGCATTTGTAGACTTAGAGAAAGCTTTTGACAATGTTGACTGGAATACTCTCTTTCAAATTCTAAAGGTGTCAGGGGTAAAATACAGGGAGCGAAAGGCTATTTACAATTTGTACAGAAACCAGATGGCAGTTATAAGAGTCGAGGGACATGAAAGGGAAGCAGTGGTTGGGAAGGGAGTAAGACAGGGTTGTAGCCTCTCCCCGATGTTGTTCAATCTGTATATTGAGCAAGCAGTAAAGGAAACAAAAGAAAAATTCGGAGTAGGTATTAAAATTCATGGAGAAGAAATAAAAACTTTGAGGTTCGCCGATGACATTGTAATTCTGTCAGAGACAGCAAAGGACTTGGAAGAGCAGTTGAATGGAATGGACAGTGTCTTGAAAGGAGGATATAAGATGAACATCAACAAAAGCAAAACGTGGATAATGGAATGTAGTCTAATTAAGTCGGGTGATGCTGAGGGAATTAGATTAGGAAATGAGGCACTTAAAGTAGTAAAGGAGTTTTGCTATTTGGGGAGCAAAATAACTGATGATGGTCGAAGCAGAGAGGATATAAAATGTAGGCTGGCAATGGCAAGGAAAGCGTTTCTGAAGAAGAGAAATTTGTTAACATCCAGTATAGATTTAAGTGTCAGGAAGTCATTTCTGAAAGTATTCGTATGGAGTGTAGCCATGTATGGAAGTGAAACATGGACGATAAATAGTTTGGACAAGAAGAGAATAGAAGCTTTCGAAATGTGGTGCTACAGAAGAATGCTGAAGATTAGATGGGTAGATCACATAACTAGTGAGGAAGTATTGAATAGGATTGGGGAGAAGAGAAGTTTGTGGCACAACTTGACCAGAAGAAGGGATCGGTTGGTAGGACATGTTCTGAGGCATCAAGGGATAACCAATTTAGTATTGGAGGGCAGCGTGGAGGGTAAAAATCGTAGAGGGAGACCAAGAGATGAATACACTAAGCAGATTCAGAAGGATGTAGGTTGCAGTAGGTACTGGGAGATGAAAAAGCTTGCACAGGATAGAGTAGCATGGAGAGCTGCATCAAACCAGTCTCAGGACTGAAGACCACAACAACAACAACAAGTTCTAGGGGACTGGTGACCTCGGCAGTTGAGTCCCATAGTGCTCAGAGCCATTTGAACCATTTGTAAATAGCCTTTCGCTCCCTGTATTTTACCCCTGCCACCTTCAGAATTTGAAAGACAATTTTCCAATCAACATTGTCGAAAGCCTTATCTAATTCTACAAATGCTAGAGACGTAGGTTTGCCTTTCCTTAATCTATCTTCTAACATAAGTAGTAGGTTCAGTATTGCCTCACGCGTTCCAACATTTCTACAGAATCCAGACTGATCTTCCCCAAGGTCGGCTTCTACCAGTTTTTCCATTCGTCTGTAAAGAATTCGTGTTAGTATTTTGCTGCTGTGACTTATTAAACCGATAGTTCAGTAATTTTCACACCTGTCAACAGGTACTCTCTTTGAGATTGGAATTATTATATTCTTCTTGAAGTCGGAGGGTATTTCTCCTGTCTCATACATCTTGCTCATCAGATGGTAGAGTTTCGTCAGGGCTGGCTCTCCCAAGGCTAACAGTAGTTCTGACGGAATGTCGTCTACTCCCGAGGCCTTGGTTCGACTTAGGTCTATAAGTGCTCTGTCAAATGTTAAAGGCTATCAGTAGTTCTAATGGAATGGTGTCTGTTCCCAGGTCCTTGTTTGGACTCAGGTCTTTCAGTGCTCCGCCAAACTCGTCACGCAGTATCATACCTCCCATTTCATTTTCATCTACGTCCTTTTCCATTTCCATAATATTACCCTCCAGTACATCGCCCTTTTGTAGACCCTCTATATACTGCTTCCACCTTCCTGCTTTCTCTTCTTTGCTCAGAACTGGTTCATCATCCGAGCTCTTGATATTCATACAGGTGGTTCTCTTTAATTTTCATGTAGGCAGTATCTATCTTACTGTTAGTGATATATGCCTCTACATCCTTACATTTTTCCTCTAACCATCCCTGCTTAGCCATTTTGCGCTTCCTGTCGATCTCATCTTTGAGACGTTTGTAATCCTTTTTGCCTGCTTATTTACTGCATTTTTAAGTTTTCTCCTTTCATCAATTAAATTCAATACATCTTCTGTTACCCAAGGACTTCTACTAGTCCTCGTCTTTTTATCTACTTGATCCTCTGCTCCCTTCACTATTTCATCTCTCAAAGCGATCCATTCTTCTTCTACTGTATTCCTTTCCCCCGTTCTTGTCAATCGTTCCCTAATGGTCTCTCTGAAACTCTCTATAACCTCCGGTTCTTTCAGTTTATCCAGGTCCCATCGCCGCAAGTTCCCACCTTCTTGCGGTTTCTTCATGGTCAATAAATTGTAGTCTGCCCCTGCCCCTGGAAATGTCTTACAAATTAAAACCTGGTTCCTAAACCGCTGTCTTACCATTATATCATCTATCTGAGACCTTCCAGTGTCTCCAGGCCTCTTCCACGTATACAACCTTCTTTCATGATTCTTAAACCGAGCTATGATTAAGTTATGCTCTGTGCAAAATTCTACCAGTTGGCTTCCTTTTTCATTCCTTACTCCCATTCGATATTCACCTACTACTTTTCCTTCTCTTCCTCTTCCTACTATAGAGTTCCAGCCCCCCGTGACTATTAAATTCTCGTCTTCCTTCACTATCTAAATAATCTATTTTATTTCATCATAGATTTCTTCAATCTATTCGTCATCTGCGTAACTAGTTGGTATATAAACTCGTACTACTGTGGTAGGCGTGGGCTTCGTGTCTATATAAGCTGCAACAATGCGTTCACTATGTTGTTCGTAGTAGTTTACCCGTGCTCCTATTTTTTATTCATTATTAAACGTACTCCTTCATTGCAACTATTTGATTTCGTATTTGACCGAAAGTCTTGTTCCTCCTGCCACTGAACTTCACTAATTCCCACTATATCTAACCCTAACTATCCATTTCTGTTATTAAATTTTGTAACCTACCTGCCCGTGTAAGGGATCTGTCATTCCACACTCCGAACCGTAGAACGACAGTTTTGTTTCTCCTGATGACGACGTCCTCCTGAGAAGTCCACCCCCGGCTATCCGAATGGGGGACTATTTTACCTCCGGAATGTTTTACCCAAGAGGACGCCATCATCATTTAACCATACAGTAAAGCTGCAAGCCCTTGGGAAAAATTACGGCTGTAGTCTCCCCTTGCTTTCAGCCGTTCGCAGTACCAGCACGGCAAGGCCGTTTTGGTTAGTGTTACAAGGCCAGATCAGTCAATCATCCAGACTCTTGCCCCTGCAACTACTGAAAAGGCTGCTGCCCCTCTTCAGGAACCACATGTTTGCCTGGCCTGTCAACAGATACCCCTCCGTTGTGGTTGCACCTACGGTACGGCTATCTGTATCGCCGAGGCACGCAAGCCTCCACACCAGTGGCGAGGTCCATGGTTCATGGGGGGGAATTGTACCTTATGGTAGAAATAGTATGGTTGTCCAAATACGGACACTAATAAGCTACAGTACTATTGTATTTTACAGACTATAAGACGCACCATAGTTTTTAAGCAATAAAAAAATAATTTTTTACCGTTTTTATTATTAGATTGCAAAGCTAGACTAAGAAACAGATTAGAAAACCGAACTGACGTTAAAAATCAGTAAAAATCGTCATCTGATCTTTCTTCATTTTTTTCCTTCTTCCTCTCTCTCTTCGTCGTCATCGTTGTTTTCTTCGAATATATGATGATCTTCACGGCCATCGAGAACGTTACTCACGCCGCACGTATTGAGAACTTTAACAATAGTGTCTTCTCGCACTCTAGACCTCGACTGTTTTATCCACTGACAAACTCGTTTCATTGCAGGTCGTTCTAAAGTTCCGTTTGGCGTTAATTCATGTTTGTTTTCATCCGTTACCCATTTGTTCCATTCCTCTCTCATACGTCAGAGGAGTTTCGTCCATATTCGCTATCTGGCTCAGTTCAGCACTAGTTTTCTTTCGATGTAGGTTAATAAAGCAATGGAAAGGTAATACATTCTCTTCATACTCTTGTGGCATTTTCTGAGATATTTTAGTTTTGGTTCGCATGATACTTCATAAACCTGTAGCACCGAACAACCCCAATCTTAAAATCTATTAATTTCCACTATAGCGCTAGGTTACGAGCGTGTATTTGAACCACTTTTATAATAATTCCAGTGCCGATTTGACGGCGTCTTTGAGTCCAGTTCAATACGTCATCTTATAGTTTCAGCCATTTTGCATTCAACCCTGTATTTGCACATCTAGTCTTCCTCATTTTCTTCAGTTCTTCTTTACTAGCCCGCCAGTCGCGAATGGTGCTGGAGGACCGAAATGACGCTCGCCCGCTCTGCTTCCGTGTTCTTCTGCATATGCTAGACGCTATTAGTTGCAATTTATAGCCCGCATTATATGAATACGTTTCATTTGTTTCCATTACGAAACTACCTACTATCAAAAATATTGTAATGTTGCCGATAACACAGATCCCTTTCAGTTCAGGTTCACTGGTAGCATAGACCGCAATCGGCTGGACAATGTTCTGGATCTGTGATGGAGTGGCGGGAGGGAGACAGTGTTAGTAAGCTTGTGAATCCCCGCAACTCATATTCGTCGCATCGGTGGACTGCTGTTGCTAATTCGATCCATTGTTCCCAGATAGAGATAGTCTCCCGCGGCATCGAATATACAGCCACCAGTGGGAGTTTTAAATCAAACACTGGACACTTCTGCGTTAATTTCGAGGACAAGACGCACCTGAATTTTGGAGACAAATTTTCTAAGAAAAAACAGCCTTTTTATAGTCCGTAAAATACGTTGCTTCCGACCGAGTTTTTCTATCTTGTGTCGATGGAGGAAGGGTACTGTCGCCCAACGGATTATTAGGAAGTAACAGCTGTTTTAACATTAATGGGCCTGCCACAACTTGGCCACTATCACCTAGCGGATGTCAACACCCACCCCGCGCATCAACATTCTAATTTTGCATCACCGTAAAGTTCTTTCCCCGCACTCCACTGAAAAGCAGTTCAAATAATTTCTAATGTTATCTAGTTTTCACTGACTCCATCAGATATGTGCTTTTCAGTAAATGCATTTCCATAGCCACTAAATTCAGGTATCCATATTCCCATTGCCAGTCACAAAATGTCCCTGCCACGAGAGTCTGAAAGTTCCAGTTCGAGCCAACCTTAACAAATTTTGTTTTGGTTTTGTTTGCCGTTGTAGCATCTTTACGTGAATTTTGGCGAATATGCTCAGGCTTATATGTACTCAGTGATCTTGTTGGGGAATTGTACCTGTTAATATGTTGACTTTTGTGAAATGTGGGCGAGCTACACCGTCCGCCATTATAGTTTTTGCTCCGAACAACTGAAATAAAGTAGGTTAGTTTTCAATGGTGCGACGTCTAAATGAAGCGTGAATTTTAAATGTGACAGCTGCGTGATGACAGGAACTTACGTTTACGCTCCTGGAATCGTCACATTGCAACATTTCCGAAGCCGTGAGTGACCTTATAAACTTCCTCAGTTATTTTTTCAGAAATATTAAGATTTGTTGGCCCCTTTCACAAAGGTATTCATGGGATTCTTGTAATTTAAACGTTTTTGGGGTTCTGTTCATTAATGACTTTACGGCAGTCATTATATGGACACTGGTTTTTTCAGCTCTCGTCAGATTAAAAGTTACTTCATTACGATTCTGAGTTAAATACTTCTGCACATTCACAGTGGTTGGGTTGTTGACTTAGAATAAAATTTTCTATTGACAGAATCGTACTAGGAGTACTGTTTGTCACTGTAACTAAAACAGGAATCATTTCATTACAAAAGGCCCTCGGGTAACAAGGACTGCGAGGATCACATCAGATTTAGTTCCGTTAAAATACCCTTAGTTTTCCAACGACATCGATAAAAGACTTCTAGAAGGGGAGCAAGTTTTTTTCGTATAGTCACTGTAGTGTCTCAGAAGTGTCTCATCCATTTTGGATGCCTTTCCACCGTAGAACAATTTCAGCTGATTTTTCTATTCCTCCATGATTTTTATCAATATTTGCTGTATAAGAGTTAGTGAATAGTGGAACCGTATTACGATCTTCTGCAGTGATACAATTTCGGAATACTGAATTCAGTTTTTCGGCCTTTCCTCGGTTATCTATTGTTTCAGTGCTATTTTGGTCAGTGAGCGACTGAAAAGATGATTTCCCTCCACTTACTGACTATTTGTTAGCGAATTAGTTCCATGTTCCATAGACCATTTGAACAGTTCTTTTATCGAAATGTCGTGGAACGAGACAGTTTATGGGCTATATTTACTTCATTACTGCTAACATTAATGAACACATTATCATATTATTCCTACTCATGCTACTACAGTTAAAAACAAGTTTTTTTTCTTTTTACTGTCTAGCAATTTAAGTGGAAATTCCTCAATGGATAGAAGTTGTCCATGAGAAATGATTTTAAATTAGATTTAAAACTTCCTTCGCTACCTGTCAGACATTTTATGTTAGTGGTCAAACGATCAAAAGTTTTTATTGCTGCGTGTTAAATCCTCTCTGAGCCATTGACAACTTTAACAGCGGATAAAAGCAATTAGGTTTTTTAGTCAGGTCGGCTCGGAAAATTTTTCTTTCGAAGAAATTTTACTTTCGAATTCATTGAAGGATTATCTCATTGCCTTCTTTACAATGAATTTGACTGCTTTCAATTTTTGTATGTCATCTACGAACTTGCTTAAATCTATGATGAAGCTCCCTTTGCTTTCGTAGTAACCTAACACTGTGGGACCTTACCGTCACACACAGCCTTGTTCGATACATGCTGGTCCAAGGCGAATTTGTCCATTGTTTCTGAATTTTAGCCGGCCGCGGTGGCCGAGCTGTTCTAGACGATTCAGTCCGGAACCGCACGACTGCTACGGTCGAAGGTTAGAATCCTGCCTCGGTCATGGATGTGTGTGATGTTCTTAGGTTAGTTAGGTTTAAGTAGTTCTAAGTTCTAGGGGACTGATGACCTCAGATGCTAAGTCTCATAGTGTTCAAAGCCATTTGAACCATTTTTTTCTGAATTTCATCCATGTTTACGGAGCTGCATATTTGATGTTTACTACCTGTCACCCTTGCTAAGAAAAACTTTTTCCTGCCTTTCGTAATAGGCTTTGTAATGCCTGTATCCAGTAATGTCGTAACAGCCATATGATCAATCATGACCACCAACTCCTTCCTCCACTGATTCGAAAAGCTATGGTTTCTTAGTTACTAGCAGGTCTAAGATATTACCCTCACGAGTCGCTCCTCGAGATATATGCACGAAAGTAAAGCGCCAGTAGAGAAAGACCAATGAAAACTGGAGATCCCAATCCAGCTCTCAGTAGCCTGTTCGCGACAGTTAGTGGTGGCATTCTGCCTGTAACTTCCGCCCGGGTTTCAGCTGATGTCACCCTTCTATTCGTCATAGCCAGGTGATACGAAATTCTCGCGATGTAGTCCTTCTGGAATGACTGGTGTCTGCTCTTGTTCCTATACTGCTGTCCTAAGTCCATCTCGCCATCACTCATTCTGCAGTCTTTGCAGTGTAGCATTTGCAGTCTCTCCGTATGATACTACCATGTCACTTAAACCAGTGATTTGACATTTCTCCTAAAAAATGGCTATAAGCTGTACGTGCACGTTCTCTTGGAATGGTGTGTTGTGGTATCCACGTGAAACGTTCGTTTTACGTTAGCCGTTCCAAATAGACGTCCTGTACTCGAACGATTCTTCAACTGTTGAGATGGTTTTTCCTGTACTCAAAATACTGCAAATAGCTCGCATAAGGATGAAATTTTAGTTGACATGTCCCACATGTGTAGAAATACTGTGGTATCAGTTTGCTAGCTTTCGGACAAGGTGTTCATGGCGTTATACTTTTTAATATGGCCTACTACAACTAACGAATAAGTTTTCCCAACCTCCCTTAGTTAAAAGTTATGAGAGAATGGGCAGACCATATTAAAAGAAAAACAAAACAAAACTAGTCTCTGCCTTCACTACAAAACTAACTGCAATGACTGTAGTCGATATTCCTCCTTCTAAATGAAATGCTTTAAATATCAATGGGATTTTCATTGACCTTTTATGGAACTGGAAAATAACATGTAGGCTCATAATCTTCGTGAAATCCCCGTACCACCGAAATAAATCAATCTATTTAGCACAAGCCATACATCAGTACAATGATAATTAACAGTAGTTCAATCTGATAGCTGCATTCTGCTTACTGGGTACAGTTTGCCTACGTGCTACTCACGTGTGTGTTTATGTGTATGTGTGTGTGTGTGTGTGTGTGTGTGTGTGTGTGTGTATGTGTGTATGTTTGTGAAGAAATATATACCAGGCTCTTCGTCGCTGTGCAAAGAGGGGATTATTATTCCCAGAACATCGGCGTAGACGATGTTTCTTCAGAGGTCATTGTTGTCAGCACAGTGTCGTAAATAGCGGGTCAGTAAACATCTCGCAACAATAAAGTACAGCCAGTCGTAAAATGTAAGTGATGTGAGAGGTCAGCGAGGTGTCAGTAAAACTGTGAATGTGAGGAGGTGGGGCCACAAGGCCACTGCTGACAGATGAAGGCTGCATGACGTCTTCATGACGGCCTTTCGGTGCATACCGCTTTTCGAATATATAGTTAGCTGGAAACTAGTCTTAGCGACGCATCTCTGAAGTCGTATCTTACCCATTAATTAAAACAAGTTTTATTCTATTTGAAATGCACAGATTACACAAAGTGAACAAACACGTGGTTTCAGTGAACAAGACCGCAGCGACTGTTTGAATTCTTTATTGGAGTACAGGACTGGTTTCGCAAATTAAATTTGCTGGCGCCAGCAATAGCAACAGTTTCTCCCCAGGCTGTCTACAATGGAGGTTCGGTATTGCGTTAGCATCCAATACAATTTATCATAGACGCTCGCACGTTCGTGAGTCAGAAGTTTTAGATACCTGGATATAAATATTGGGAACGGCTTTATCCAGTTTAAATAGAACCTTTAATCTTTTGACTTGGGGCACCTGAGGATACAAATTTAACTTGCGAATCCGGCCGTGTTCTCCAATAAAGAATTCTAACAGTAGAAACGGTATTGTTTATTCAAATCATTGAATATTTCGGCTGTTGTTGCCCTACATATAAAGTAGTGAATACGGTAGTTGATAAGATATTGAGTTGTGCGACGAATGAAACTTAATAAACAACAAGTCTTGTTGACGTATAGCCAGTGCTCACACCATAAGCGGGAAAGAATGTTCAGCATGTTCTTGTACCCTCTATGAGATGTAATGGTGATTACGCGGTATCCACAGAATCAGTTTTTATTAGGGCCGGTTGCACGTCGTTTTTCTACACAAGCGACTTATCATTTGGCGCCCCTCCCCTTCCCCCCCCCCCCTCCCCGCCTTTTCCCTCATACACTTTCACTTGTCAGTATTCGCTACAATCTGTGATACACACCGTATACAAATCTTGCATTCGGCCGCTCCTGGCACTCTTCTCAGCTTGGCGCTCCATCTGGCTGCTACTAAATTGCCATACGTGTCGTACAGAAATCTCATAGCTATGGCGCCTCTAGAGCCCCTCTCAGTTTGGCGCCACAAGCAGTGGCTTGTACCGCTTGGCCTTTAAATTAAACCGGCCCTGCCTGGTATTGTAGAGGGAGCTAAGGACGCTGTTATTGCAAATAAAGCAAGACTTAAGTACAGCTGAAAGTGAAGATATACTATTAAGTTGGTGTATAAGTTCTTAGTATTTTTGTTTTTCAAGTTGGTACTTCGGGTGCTATGAGTTTGTTCACTGATTGTCCATTTTTATTTGTAGTTAACTGTTGCTGTTTGAGTTCGCGTATTGTCATGTTGTCATTTGGAGACAGCGAGTGGAGCTGTGGAAATTAGAAAATAGACTGCCAAGTGCAGAAATCGCAACATTTCTGACGTATTCTTCTGTTTGAGTCCAATACATGGGTGACGGCAGCAGAGTTAGCCAGAAACGTTCGCGCTGTCTATGGGGATAACGCCATTGGACAGAGCACGGCAAGAAAATGGTTTCCCCGTTTTAAGTAAGATCGTTTTGACATTAATGATTCTCCACTTCAGGAAGACCTTTGGGGTTTGATGATACTAATGAATCCACGTCAGTCTACTCGAGAACTCCCGAATGTGAAGAACTGTGAATATAACGTCATCGTGCGACATTTACATGCAATGGGGAACGTTCGAAACTCGGGTGTATGGGTGTCTCATGCTCTAAGCCAAAAACACAAAAATTAGCAGATGGCCTTATGTGCATCTCCTCTTGTTCGTCATGAAGTGACTCGTGCACCTACTATACCAGATCTGCACCGTTACTGGTGACAGTAAATGGTTTCTTTATGCTAGCATAAGGAAACGAAAGGAATGGTTGAGCCGAAAAAACGCAGCGACTCCCCGTACAAAGACCTGCCCGCATCCACAAAAGATAGTGTTATCCATGTGGTGTAACAGCGAGGGTGTCGTGTATTACGAATTGCTTTCGCGAGGTGTAAGCATCACAGCTGACATATACTGTCAACAACTGAGACGTCTCAGGGAATCAATCAAAAATGGTTCAAATGGCTCTGAGCACTATGGGACTCTCCACGACAACGCTCGCCCCTCTTCTGCTAGACTGACAAAAAACCCTATACAGGAGCTGAGTTGAGAAGTCACTCCACACCCACCTTATTCACTTGATATTCCGCCCTCAGATTTTCATCTCTTCCACTCTCTAAGGAGAAACCTGCAAGAAATTTCCTTTCCGAATGAAAATTGTGCTCCGAACATGGTTCGACAACTTCTTCGCCTCAAAACCATGTGATTTGTACAGTTTCCTCAGCGTTGGCAGACTGTTGTAAGTAGTGAAGGAGAATATATTACTGATGACTAAAGCCTCTGTTATGTGTATGTGTTGTGTTCATTGAACTAAAGGAAAAACCCTACGAACTCTGTGCGCCAACCCAATATTAGAAACAGAACATCGTGGTCTCTTGTAAAACGTTTAGCAGCTCTCAGAGTTTTTTTCTGTTGTATCTGAACTTTAGTATATGCTCCATTCGTAGCTCGTTGAACATCACGGCGAAATTCGATAACCGCCCTTGTATAGATCATCATTGCAGCATCAAAAGTTCTGACTGCTTTACTGATTCGTACACGAACAGCTGTGGTCCCATGATCTATCGGAAGATTGGTGTACAGAGACAGTTTTGATTCTTACATCTTGTCATTGCTGACCTACAGAAAAGCAGAGACAGCTCCGTAAGCTTTGGGGTCCAGTCTTCGATTCTTTTCAGTATTATCTGTTCTTCACTTGATTTTTCGTATACATGTTAAATTCACACTAAGTACATTTATAAGATTCTATAATTTCTGATACAGTAAAATGGGTGGTCAAACATAGATTTTACTCAACATTTTGATTTGCAGCTCCTTGTGTTGGCCGTGTTTGCAATTAAAATTGTTGGATGTGAGGTCCGCCAGTTATGCAAAACACCGTTTTCTCTCAGTAACATGTTTCGGCACCATTCTTCCATCATCAGTGGCTTTTCGTTTTTATTTATCCTGTAATGTGAACATTTTTGTTAAATGATTATAAAATAATGTGGATGTTTAGTTCAAAGAGTAGATCGTTACTTTTTGTAAATACCTTTACATTTGGTGTGTATAAATTTTCTGGATCACTTGTGTGTTAATTACTACAGGTAGCTTATCATCTGCAACCAAACGATGGTGATGAGAAAGTTTTTTTGCTGGAAGTTAACCTATCTTCTAGAATGTAATTTAGTTTGTCGCGATGGTTTCGTGCCTGTATTCGTATTTACTTACGTTTTGAAACACGTATGTAACGCAGCAGCGATGGCGAGGCATTGTAGCATCTGTGACCAGAGAGTATGCGCTTGACCGCGCGAGTGTTGCGAGCGGTTCTCAGTCAGTCGTTGCGAGTCTGTCAGTTCAGTCGTTGCGAGTCTGTCAGTCGGTCGTTGCGAGTCTGTAGCTCTGTCTAGTTGAGAGCAGCTCTCAGTCTGTAGTCGTCATGCAGAGCGGTCGGTCAGTAGTAGCAGCCCAGTGCGGTTGTGTGATGTAGGCGGTCGGCAACAATGGTCAAGATGAGGAATAAGGTATACTGTTAATTAATATAATCATTAGATAATGAAAAATTTTATTTATTGTAATTATTCTCCAACAAGTCTCCCAATAATAATTTTTTATTTCAAAAGCATTTTCTCAAAAATTTAATTTTTTATTGAACTCAAGATTTCGTTGCACTTCCCATTTCATTCCACTTCTTTTGAAGAAAAATTCCACTAAAATCACAAAAAAAGACAATATTATTATTTGCAATGCAGTTCCTCCAAGCGGTGCGCAACAACAAGAGCAGATATGTGACATCCATTTATTCTGAGGTAAGACTTTAATTCTGATTGTTTTACACAGGGCCAAAAACCGATATTTCGGTTTAATTGAATTTTCTTGTCACTGAATGGACTTTAATTTTTTGAAGGATTTATATTTGAGTCAGATTGCGAATTTCACATTTGTTGCCATTGTCAGTACATTTGATTGTAGGCAGGTTACGCATAGAGCCATGTCCATTAGCATTCATAATTAAATATTGTCGTGTTTCTTTCTTTCAAATTTTTGTGGGGAGGTTACACTCGGCTCCCATTTCTATTAAGTATTGCTATATTTTCTTTAGAAAATACGGTGGGAAGGATACACTTGGCGACACCCAGTCCAGGATCGTATTTCGTTGAGAGTCTTTTGAGCGACAGTCAGATATCTGCTCTTATTTGCTTAGATAATTAGGATTTGGCGCAACGCTTTTAATAATATTGTGACTTTCTTTCTACAGGTCAACGGCAATTTGCTGCTTTGTTGTATTTGTGTGTTGCTTTTGCATTGTGCTTATTTGCTTTGTGAAAAATTTTGACTATTGTAAAAATGCCGCGAAAGACTGTGAATAGTGTATCGCGAAGTATTGTGAATGAAATTACCGACTTAAACAGCGTGACCGATAGTAATTACGACACGCAGTGTGATGATGACAATCCTGCGTCCACTAACAATCAGTGCATTATAACCACTAGTGATGACTTTTATATTAATGATGAACAAGCGAACTCAATTGTCTCGTCTGTTAATTTGACGACAATTGATGACGCGGGACGCTCTATTGTAATGAGCGCTGCCCAGCTTAAGACACCCGATCTGGAAAATTCAAGTAACATACAAACAAATTTTTCGAATGAAAGTGGTCAGTGTAGTGAAAGTACGACGGATTTATTTAATTCCGAAATAACGTCTGACAATGTACATCCGACTGACAAACCTTTTTGTAAATCTCAGAATAACCAAATGGTTACAGTAAGCGAGAGAGTTCCAGATCCACCACTAAACAGCACAGAGAGTATAAACGCTAACTTTGGCTTTGAACAAATCATGGTAAGATTGCTACAACAACAGAGTGAAAATTTCAAACAGTTTAATGAAAGATTTAATAAAATCGATGAAAATTTCAAACAACAGAACGAAAAATTAGACAAACAAAGTGAAGATCTCAAACAACTTAGCGAAACAATTAATGAAAGTTTCAAACTGACGAACAAAAAAAAAGACGATCTTAAAGAACAGAACAAACAAGTTAGTGAGCAGATTACAGCTGTTATCGTGCAATGTCGGGACAATAAAGTACATTTACGTGAGGATACTGAGGCTTGTGCTAAAAACAGTAATAAAGAAATTGGCACTGTTGCACAGGAATTAAGTAGCACATGTGTAGGCACAACAGAATCACATAAAGACGAGATTATTGGAGTCACCGAACAATGTTCAGCAAACGAAACACAGGTACACGAAATTAATGCAATCACTGAACAATGCCCTAAAAACGCAGTACAGATTTGCGACGAAGTTAATTTAGAGTCAGTGGAAGTTTCACACACTGCGAATACGGAAGTCAATTATAAGAGTGAACGACACAACAACCAAATTGACGAAAGTATTAAAGTAACAGAATTAACAATTATTTCAGTCACCAATACGTCACAGAACCCGCCACGTTGCGAACATGTGTCAGACTTACGCAGCGTGTATAATGTGAACAATTTACAGCAACTACGCGACTTAAAATCCGAAAAGCCACGCGACTTAAAATCTGAAAAGCTACGCAACTTGAAATCCGAAATCACACAGACAAACAGACTTTCACACAAACCTGAACGTATTATCAAACTAAGTGACGAGAACGTAGATTTCGAGCAATTTGCATTTGTAAGAAAATCTAAAGAATTTAATAATGACAGAACACAGATACACGACTTGCACTGTATACGACAATTTATCTTTGTACATTCACCGCTATTATCGGTAATGGAGAAACTAGCTTTGAACCAGATGCGACAATTTATTTTTGTATTTACAACAGCATTGCCTGTAATGAAGAAATTTGAATTAGCACGAATACAACAATTTGCCTTTGAAATTTTACCGCTATTGCGTGTAACGCAAAAACTAAAATTTATTCTCAGTGCGTAATTGACCTCAGGGGATTCATTACGCTTTAATGAATATGTGCCGTAGCGAGCATAGGGCCCCGAGCTGTAGTAGTGCTGTTTCATCTTTAGTTTTCTGCACTGCTGCCTTTTCTTCTACTATCCTTTATATCTATCCAAACTGCTCTTTAACTATTGCTCTTTGTAGTATTAAGAAACATGTAATGAATATCCGATGTGACAAACTCTTACCGAATGTGACAATTTTCATTAGGCACTCCAGAACCAGCGTAATTTTAATTACAGATAAAAATCGTAATCATCAGTATGTGTAAAATTAACAGCAAACGCATTTTTTGGTAACAATAGACGTTTTCCACCACAATAGCATGAAAGTCAGCCGCTTAGCATACGTAACCAACAATGCAGTCTACAAGGTCAACCAAACTTGAATGTTTCGCCGCGTGCACGTATAGTCCCAGCCCCAACAAATAGTAACGCATGGCAGCAAAGAAATAACTACGTACAGACAACACACTATTTCAACTCGCATCGCTATGCGCCGTATAGAAATTACTATCATGACAGACGTAAAAATAACGAGCACAATTTTCAGCGTACATTTTAATAACAGTCGATCTTATGAGCAGCAACAACATCAGCAACAACAAATAATCATGAATGAAACAGACAATAGGTGTCATCCATAGCGTAACACGTCAGTATGAAATAACAGAACAGTTCATACAGTGGATATGCCACAACATTCTCCCGTAAATAATAACACGTACGATAGAATTTAACCAGATACAGCACAGATTGCATACTACAGTAACGCAAACATTACTTTTGACACGCAGAATTTTGTTCACGAGAATGTTATTTGAAACATGCTTTATTGAATGCTCTACTTTTATCGCACCCAGATCTCACCAGAAATTTTTCCATTGCCACTGACAGCTCTAACACCGCTTTAGGAGTACATATTTTTCAGGAAATTGAAGAAGATGGTTCTACAGTAATTAAAAACATCGCATTTGCAAGTCGCATTTTGTCACCTGCTGAACGAAATTACTCCGTTACAGAACTTGAAACATTATGTGTTGTATGGGCTTTTACGAGATTTAGGCACTTTCTTTACGGCAGACATACCACCGTCTACACAGACCATAGAGCGATACAATTTTTACTTTCAGCTAAATTCACTCACGACAGGTTAAGCAGATGGAAACTATATTTACAGGAATTTAATTTTACAATAGTTCACATTCCCGGTACGCAAAATGTTATAGCAGACGCACTATCGCGTTCTCTCAGTAACAATCAGCAAGACGTAGCAACCAACTTCTGCAAAGCAAATTTCAGTGTCATGTACATTCAGCAGGTTGCATTTGAAAATTTTATTTCATCGTCATTACAGGACATAGCACAAGAACAAAATAAGGACAATGTGTGGAAAGAAATTAAACACCTTTGGCAAGATAGGAAAAATGTTACGATTAGGAACCACTACACTGTACGCAATGACATTCTGTTTCGCCGCTCTCATCCTGACAGCAACATTTGGTTATTATGCATTCCTGACGAACTGGTTAACAAATTAATTTGGTACACTCATTTAAGTTACGCACATTACGGAGCACGAAAATGTTTTCTTATACTGAGACAGAACTGTTATTTTACCAACATGGAAAAACGTATACGACGAGTTTTAGCGTCTTGTAAAATTTGCCAGAAAGCTAAATCAGACACCACTTCACATATTCCTCCTTTATATCCCATTATACCTGTGAAATTAAGACACATGGCCGCAGTAGATATTTTTGGTCCGATTCCGAGAACTAACAGAGGTTTTTGCTACATTTTTGTCGCTGTTGAGCTCACTTCAAAATTTGTTACTTTCACTCCATTACGCAAAGCTACTGCTAAAACTGTTTCAAATGCATTTATAAAACATTTTCTATCTCATGTAGGGCATGTAATGAAAGTAATTTCCGACAATGGATCACAATTTCGTAGTAGTGTATGGACACGCATGTTACGAGCTAGAAACATTTCTCCGATCTATATATCCAAGTACCACGCTTCTTCGAACCCTTGTGAAAGATTAATGAAGGAAATTGGTAAGCTGTGCAGAATATACTGCCACAAAAGACATATTGATTGGGATACACACATACTCTCATTCCAAGATGTAATTAATTCCATTCCAAATGAATCCACTATGCTATCTCCGACTGTTATACTGAAAAACGTTGAACCACCGAACAAAATTAAAGAATTAATAGAATTCCCCAAAAATCGTCGCCTACGACACCACGAAATAATTGACATTGCGCTGAACAACATCAAACGTTCCGCAGAGCGCCGGAGAAGACAGCAAAAACAGGTTTGTACACGCCGCGACTTTCACGTTGGACAGAAGATATTAGTACGTACACACTATTTATCCAGCAAATTAAAAGGTAAGTGCAGTAAATTTGAACTTCTATACGCAGGTCCGTATCGGATTCGCAGTATCCCTCACCCCAATGTTGTACACGTCGAAACTTTGAGAACCAGAAAATCGAAAGGCAATCACCATATCTCAAACATTAAACCGTTTATTGAGTGAAACCACTGTATGATTCAACACACTATGATGCCATTTACTAATGCAATTAATTCACCGGACTAATTATTGATGATTATCGTATTTTTTTTTCTTGGCAAGTGCCCGGCAAGGTAAGGTTAGCAGGTCGCTTTTCTTGTCGTCACACAGCAGACCATGCATATTTTTCCAGATGAATTTACACATTTACGACTATTTCTGCAATTATATTTATGTGACTACTTATTGATGATTATCGTATTTTTTTTTCTTGGCAAGTGCCCGGCAAGGTAAGGTTAGCAGGTCGCTTTTCTTGTCGTTACACATCAGACCGTGCACATTTTCCATTTTTTTTTTTTGTGTATATGACTGTGCTCCAGTTTTGTTTGTATGGACTGTGAAATAGTTAAGATATAACACACACCAGTCGACTTTGACATTTTTTTTTTGCCTTATGACATCTCAACATCGTGACTGTTTCACATTTTTTTTTTTGCTACTGCATTGTATTATTCTGTGTACATTTTTTCGCATCCGAACACTGTCAATGTCTTGGACATATTACGTTTTCTGTCATGTTATGCTGTATGGTTAATTGTGTCACCATAAACCAGTCATTATTTAGTGGGTATAGGATTTAAATGCAAGACATTAATCTTTGTTCATCAATTTCAGAAAGGAATGATGATTCTAAGAAATAAATTTAACATAAATGGGAATTTCACCTACGGAATAAACGAAAGGAGATGCAATAACTTTATGAGGAAGAGTAAAGGGATCAGGATTAACAAGCATTAACAAGAATATACTATACTCATCGAAGAATAGCAGTCTTAACTAATTTTTTCTTTCAGAATACAAGGTGATTGATGCAGGCTGTCAGACTGAACTACACATCTTAGTTTTAGTGATGAAATATGCTAGAGATAAGGAATAGTTATGTAATGAGTAATGAAGTGATTTTTTGCAGATGATAGTGAATACTGATGAATAATGATGAAGGAAATGGTATTATGAATAATGAAGTTTTTCTCTACAGGTGATGATAATGGTGAAGTTATGATGATATGGATAATGAAGTTTTTTTTTTTTCTTTATGCCACGTAGTTATTTAAGTATTTGTTGCGGTTTGCTTTGACAGCAGGTGTTACATTGCATAGTAGGATGACGGAAAGTTTTGGAAAGGACAGCTATGGAACACATTTTATACACATTTCACTACTTGTTAATTCGAAGTTCACTACTTTTCAGCATAGTGTGCGTTTCTTCTTTCAGGTCAATAATCCGTTTTTGTATTTTTTCCAGGAGAAGTTTTTCATGACACTTACTAAACCTGTTACTTATTATACCTGTTCTAGTACTTGCATTTTTATATTTTTTACCCATTTGTGTTTATCATTTATAAATGTGATCACATGTACTGCCTTGTTACATAATCTTGCTACAGTTGACTCATGACGAATGACGTTACCTATCCTCATTTGCAGCAATAGGTCAAAAGCAAAAAGTATTATGCCTCAGCAATTAATTGTCGATCCCAACGCAATGCATTGCTACCAAAAAAATGTATTACCAGTCCCACATAATGTCACTAGTTTATGATAATTCTGAATAATACTGATCAACTCTGAATAGCATGTCACTCGAGTAATGACCTCTTAATGAGACTATATTCAAAATAATGCTTTGTCACTAGCTAATAACTGCCACTGTTTATTGTAATGCCTGTGATTACTAATGATTTGACTGTAATTAACTGATTTTTAATAATGACTTTGTAATGATCTGAATAATACTGAATGATGAACTATGTTTTATTCTATTCAATACTTGATGGCCACTGAGTGCCAATAATTAATGTCAATCAACGAAATTGTTATTAATTATGCCATTGATTAGCTCTTGTTTCCAATGTTGATACTTTGTAATTTGAAATGAATGTGACTGTTTCATAATGCTTTGTAATTAGGAAAAGACTAATGATTCTTAATAGATTGGAATGACACATAATTAATTAACTATGGTACTGTTTAGTAATGCTTTGTAATTAATTAAGGCTAATAATTCTTAGTATATTGAAATGACAAATGATTAATTAATTAACTGTAATTAGACAAATGATTAATTAACGACAAATGATTAATTAACTGTAATTAGACAAATGATTAATTAACGACAAATGATTAATTAACTGTAATTATACAAATGATTAATTAACTGTAATTAGACAAATGATTAATTAAAGACAAATGATTAATTAACTGTAATTAGGAGAAGGTTAATGATTCTTGATTATACTCTGTAACTGAAAAGAATGCGATTATTTCATAATGCTTTGTAACCAGGAAAAGAAGGCTACTGATTCTATGTAAAACAATTAATGAATATTTTTCTGTAATACTACATACTTGGTACAGAAATGTTCAATAACTGGGCTATGAATGCCACGAACTATCAATGAAGACTGTAATTGTCAATATTATGTGACTTGATGTCCTTCACTTCATAAGCTGACTACCCTGAATTACTGCAATGTCCATTTGTCCTGTTTATCCCAGTGATCATGGAGCACTATATTTGGTTTTGCACTAATTCTACGTTGGTGTGCCTTGTAAGAGTGTGGTGTTGACACGACATGCTGTCCACCACCATGAGCGATGAAGACATTATTATGGTCCCACTGTTTGGTGTACCTAATGTACTGCCAAAATGAAAACATGGAACATTACTACGACAGTTCAGTGTCTTGGCTACACTGATAAATTCTGATGGGAAAAGAACTTCAAGTTGTGTCACTTGGTGTTGTACTACTGTGGAAAGATATGGACTTTCAGAGCAGCTGTGTGCAATCTAAAGTGCTACAACCATGATGCAATCCTTCCCTTTCCTATCCTGATTCTTGTCACATAAAGAAAAAAATTTTTTTTGGTAACATCATTTATGTTCATAGGTTATACATTTTTCGATTCGCTAAACTCCAGTGTGAGTACACTTATGTCACTGGTCGACATGATGTTTGCCATTATGTTTATTTGTTGTGAAAATACTAAAGACATTTTTCAGTGCATGTGCACTTTGGACATGAATTTTTTTTTTTTTGCCATTATGTTTATTTGTTGTGAAAATACTAAAGACATTTTTCAGTGCATGTACACTTGTCAACATAATATTTTTTGCCAGTCTGTTTATTTGTTCTGAATATGCTAAAGAATTTTTTCAGTGCCTGTGCACTTTGTTATCTGTCAAATAATTTGTATATACTTTTCTGATTTGCTACTATGTTTTGTACTCACATTTTGTCTTTGTCTGATATATTTTGTACTTAGTGCGTGTGCACAACATTTACTTTATGTACTACATCTAATTATTCTTGCCAGTCTGTTTATTTGTTCTGCATATGCTAAAGAATTTTTTCAGTGCCTGTGCACTTTATCTGTCAAAAAGTTTGTATATACTTTTTTCTGATTTGCTACTATGTTTAGTATTCACATTTTGTCCTTGTCTGATATATTTTGTACTTAGTGCGTGTGCACAACATTTAAATATTCTGTAAGTTGTAGGATTTTGTTAATTAAAGAAAAATTTTGCCGCGCTTGGCAAGTCCAAATGACTCACCATCGCTGCCAAATTTTTGCCCCCCGAGTGGAGGGTTATGAAACACGTATGTAACGCAGCAGCGATGGCGAGGCATTGTAGCATCTGTGACCAGAGAGTATGCGCTTGACCGCGCGAGTGTTGCGAGCGGTTCTCAGTCAGTCGTTGCGAGTCTGTCAGTTCAGTCGTTGCGAGTCTGTCAGTCGGTCGTTGCGAGTCTGTAGCTCTGTCTAGTTGAGAGCAGCTCTCAGTCTGTAGTCGTCATGCAGAGCGGTCGGTCAGTAGTAGCAGCCCAGTGCGGTTGTGTGATGTAGGCGGTCGGCAACAATGGTCAAGATGAGGAATAAGGTATACTGTTAATTAATATAATCATTAGATAATGAAAAATTTTATTTATTGTAATTATTCTCCAACAAGTCTCCCAATAATAATTTTTTATTTCAAAAGCATTTTCTCAAAAATTTAATTTTTTATTGAACTCAAGATTTCGTTGCACTTCCCATTTCATTCCACTTCTTTTGAAGA
Organism: Schistocerca serialis cubense; assembly: GCF_023864345.2. Classification (NCBI taxonomy): domain Eukaryota; kingdom Metazoa; phylum Arthropoda; class Insecta; order Orthoptera; family Acrididae; genus Schistocerca; species Schistocerca serialis. Next base: position 85,079,891 of record NC_064641.1, on the reverse strand, counting down.
AAAATTCCACTAAAATCACAAAAAAAGACAATATTATTATTTGCAATGCAGTTCCCCCAAGCGGTGCGCAACAACAAGAGCAGATATGTGACATCCATTTATTCTGAGGTAAGACTTTAATTCTGATTGTTTTACACAGGGCCAAAAACCGATATTTCGGTTTAATTGAATTTTCTTGTCACTGAATGGACTTTAATTTTTTGAAGGATTTATATTTGAGTCAGATTGCGAATTTCACATTTGTTGCCATTGTCAGTACATTTGATTGTAGGCAGGTTACGCATAGAGCCATGTCCATTAGCATTCATAATTAAATATTGTCGTGTTTCTTTCTTTCAAATTTTTGTGGGGAGGTTACACTCGGCTCCCATTTCTATTAAGTATTGCTATATTTTCTTTAGAAAATACGGTGGGAAGGTTACAGTTTTCGTGAGGTAAGCACTTTCATTCTCCGTATTTTCCACAAATAACGTTGTAAAACAATTTTCACTTCACCAAAACACAGTGTGTTTGTGGTTTGTTGTGTGTCCCATCCCAGTCAAATGGTTCAAATGGCTCTGAGTACTATGGGACTTAACATCTGAGGTCATCAGTCCCCTAGAACTTAGAACTACTTAAACCTAACTAACCTAAAGACATCACAAACATCCATGCCCGAGGCAGGATTTGAACCTGCGACCGTAGCGGTTGCGCGGTTCCAGACTGAAGCGCCTAGAACCGCTCGGCCACACCGGCCGGCCCCAGCCCAGTCTGTGTTCATTTGTACACCAGAGAGTTCGGCGCCAAATTTGAATTTTCTTTGCATTTTATCATTGTGTGTGAGTGTGTGTGTGTGTGCGTGTTCTTGTGTGTGTGTGTGTGTGTGTGTGTGTGTGTGTGTGTGTGCGTGCGTGTGTGTGTGCTTTTTGTACGCTCCTTAGCTGTGTGTGTGTGTGTGTTGTCTTTTATTGGTATTCCCTTTGTGTGTAAATGGTGAGTTGTTGCAGATTTTAGTGTATCTATTTGCCGTGTGTGTGTGTGTGTGTGTGTGTGTGTGTGTAGACTTTATCTGTTTGTGCTGTTTTTATTTGCAAAGTTCCTTTAATGAGTTAAATAGTGTGCACTTGCAGAGTGTAGTGCTGCTACTGCCTTCTGTATATGGAAGTTTTCCTCAATGGTCAGTTTGCTGTATAGGCTGCGGCTGGGTTTTAGTATTCTTAAGTCTGTTTCTATTGTGTTTGGATGGTGATTGTGGGCTACATGTGGTCAGCAAAGATAAAATGCAAACAAAATTCAAATTTGGCGCCGAACTCTCTGGTGAACAAATGAACACTGACTGGGCCGGGACACACAACACGCCACAATCACACTTTGTTTTGGTGAAGTGAAAAGTGTTTTACTACGTTGTTTGTGGAAAATACTTGTTACATTTACGTGTGCATCACAACACCTCACCACGATGCGGAGAATGAAATTGCTTGCCACACGAAAACGTAAGTAAAAGCGAATATAGGAGCGGAAACATCGCGACAAACTAAATTACATTCTAGAAAATAGGTTAACGCCCAGCAAAGAAACTTTCTCATCAACATCGTTTGATTCCAGATGACAAGCTACCTATAGTAATCAACACACAAGTGATGCGGAAAATTCATGGACACCAAATGTAAAGGTACACTACTGGCCATTAAAATTTAACAAAGGTCGGATTCTAGCCTATCGCAATTACGGTTTATCGTATCGCGAGATTGCTGTTCGCGTTGGTCGAGATCCAATGACTATTAGCAGAATATGGAATCGGTGGGTTCAGGAGGGTAAAACGGAACGCCATGCTGCACCTCAACGGCCTCGTATCAGTAGCAGTCGAGATGACAGGCATGTTATCCGCATGGCTATAACGTATTGTGCAGCCACGTCTCGATCCCTGAGTCAACAGATGGGGACGTTTGCAAGACAACAACCATCTGCACGAACAGTTCGACGACGTTTTGCAGCAGCATGGAATATCAGCTCGGAGACCATGGCTGCGGTTACCTTTGGCGCTGCATCACAGACAGGAGCTCGTGCGATGGTGTACTCAACGACGCACTTGGGTGCACGAATGGAAAAACGTCATTTTTTCAGATGAATCCAGGTTCTGTTTACAGCATCATCATGGACGCATCCGTGTTTGGCGACATCGCGGTGAACGCACATTGGACGCGTGTATTCGTCATCGCCATACTGCTGTATCACCCGGCGTGATGGTATGGGGTGCCATTGGTTACACGTCTCGGTCACCTCTTGTTCGCATTGACGGCACTTCGAACAGTGGACGTTACATTTCAGATGTGTTACGACCCGTGGCTCTACCCTTCATTCGACGGTGCGAAACCCCACATTTCAGCAGGATAATGCACGACCGCATGTTTCAGGTCCTGTACGGGCCTTTGTGGATACAGAAAATGTTCGACTGCTGCCTTGGCCAGCACATTTTCCATATCTCTCACCAATTGAAAACGTCTGGTCAATTGTGGCCGAGCAACTGGCTCGTCACAATACGCCAGTCACTACTCTTGATGAACTATGCTATCGTATTGAAGCTGCATGGGCAGCTGTACCTGTACACGCCATCCAAGCTCTGTTTGACTCAATGCCCAGGCGTATCAGGGGCGTCATTACGGCCGGAGGTGGTTGTTGTGGGTACTGATTTCTCAGGACCTATGCACTCAAATTGCGTGTGAATGTAATCACATGTCAGTTGTAGTATAATATATTTGTCCAATGAATACCCGTTTATCATCTGGATTTCTTCTTGGTGTAGCAATGTTAATGGCCAGTAGTGCATTTACAAAAAGAAATGATCTATTGTTTAAACTCAACATCCATATAATTTTATAATCATTTAACAAAAATGTTCAGATTACAGAATAAATAAATACGAAAACCCACTGATGATGGCACAGTGGTGTTAAAACATGTTTGGGTATACAGGGTGTTACAAAAAGGTACGGCCAAACTTTCAGGAAACATTCCTCACACACAAATAAAGAAAAGATGTTATGTGGACATCTGTCCGGAAACGCTTAATTTCCATGTTAGAGCTCGTTTTAGTTTGTTCTTCCACCTACGCTCAATGGAGCACATTATCATGATTTCATACGGGATACTCTGCCTGTGCTGCTAGAACATGTGCCTTTACAAGTACGACACAACATGTGGTTCATGCACGATGGAGCTCCTGCACATTTCAGTCGAAGTGTTCGTACGCTTCTCAACAACAGATTCGGTGACCGATGGATTGGTAGCGGCGGACCAGTTCCATGGCCTCCACGCTCTCCTGACCTCAACCCTATTGACTTATATTTATGGGGGCATTTGAAAGCTCTTGTCTACGCAACCCCGGTACCAAATGTAGAGGCTCTTCATGCTCGTATTGTGGACGGCTGTGATACAATACGCCATTCTCCAGGGCTGCATCAGCGCATCAGGGATTCCATGCGACGGAGGGTGGATGCACGTATCCCCGCTAACGGAGGACATTTTGAACATTTCCTGTATCAAAGTGAAGTCACGCTGGTACTTTCTGTTGCCGTGTGTTTCCATTCCATGATTAATGTGATTTGAAGAGAAGTAATAAAATGAGCTCTAACATGGAAAGTAAGCGTTTCCGGACACATGTCCACATAACATATTTTCTTTCTTTGTGTGTGAGGAATGTTTCCTGAAAGTTTGGCCGTACCTTTTTGTAACACCCTGTACTGAAAAAACGGTGTTTTGCATAACTGGCGGACCTCACTACCAACAAAATTTCATACATTTTACACTGACAGCCACAGGAGGTGTATTGTAACTGGAACACGAATCGTCACAGGGGCAATAGACTGCATCGCGTGCTGTCTGCATCCGACGGTCGTATGGCCTTATTCGTGCAGGATGGCCTGTGTTAGTGATTTAATTGTCTCCCGCTACAGCATCGTTCTCTGCCAGCTAAAATCGGTGCTCACTGCTGCTCTCTGTGTAATTATTTGCAGACGGAAGAGCAGGCGAAGTAGACGAAGGAACAGCAAAGAGCGGCTGCGGGCACGGCAGTGGGGAGCGCTTCCGGGGCGCCGGGCAGCTTTCCCGCCGACCGCGCACGCCAATCAGGGCGAGCGAGGAATTCGTGCGCCTCGCCGGCTCGCCGCGGCCGCATATACTCGTTAAGGGAGGCAGGGCTAAGGCCTCCTGACGTGGGGATGTGTTATGTAGATGGCGCGCAGCAAGTGCGGCTAAACAAATAAGCATCGCCTCGCAGCAAATTACCCGGGCGGCCGGCGCGCATGAATAAAATATGAGCCGGCGGCCAGCCCCCAGGACGGCCCGGGCAGCCATCGTTGCTGGCCGCTGCTCGCAGTACTGCGCACTGGTTGCTGTTTACTGCGTACTGCTTGCCGATTACTGCTCCTGGCCACGCTACGCCCGACGCTGCAGCAACGAGATGCGAATCTCGGGCGCCACTCTGCTGCAAGTTTGATTTTGGAGATAGACGGTCCGTAGTGTGCACCACTTCATACACAGTGGTAAGGAAAGGTGGGCTACAGTGTAATAAGGTAACTGTTGTCGTAGCAGAACTGGACAAGAGCAGAAATGATTAGCGAACAAGTTGACACAGCGACCAGAAATCTGCTTAATTTGTATTTCTCCAAACTTAGGAGGACTCATTACAAAGGACGTTAACAACCAACGGAGTCCAGCTATCTATGACAATTAGGATGAGACTGAACTAAAGCACGAAGTATGATGTCGAATCGAAGTGGGTAAACACACGAAGGCGCTGAGCAGCTTTTTTTTATTGTCACTTTATACCTTATACAAGGTAGGCCGGCAGCGGCAAAACTACGCCGCTCTTCGGCCACATACAGGCCAATTAGTATAAATGAAGATAGAGAAAAGCAAAAACAAAATGAATGATAACAAACAGTACACACACAGAGTAAAACTCGTGGAGCCGTTCACAGGCGTAGCGAGATAAAAAAACGTGCAGCGCTGATACATGAACATAGATGACAGAAACGACACACGTGAACGAGGAGCACGGACAGTGAAACACTAAGGCACTAACACTGATGGCAATGATCTCTGGAGCGCGAATGTTCACTGGTCATGTACGAGTCCGGGGACCTGCTAAAGGGGAGAGGGTGGGGGAGCAGAGAGAGGGGATGGTGGAGATGCCAGTGGCAGAGGAGATGGGAGGGGGAGGAAATAAGGAAGGGGGGTAGGGGAAGCCCAAGGGAGAGGAGGGAGGGAGGAAGGGAGAAGGAAGAGAGGGTGCCCTGGGGAAAAGACAGAGGGGGTGGAAGGGGAGGATCAAAGTTGGTATGAGAGGTAGATGGAGGGGATGAGGGCACCATCAGGGAGGGGGCGTTGGCAGAAGCCACCTTGGGTGAGGGTATAGAGAGTGGAGAGATGGAGAGAAGTTGGGACGTGGGAATACAGGCGCGGCAGCGGACAGGGGTGGGAGAGGATGGGAGAGACAAGCGGGTGAAGGGGGTCAAGTTAACGGGAGGTGTAGAGGATCCATATCGGTTCGAGGAAAAACAGGAGGTGTGGGAACAGAATGAGGTCATACAGGATCCGCGTGGGGCAGGTGAGGTGGATACGATAGGCGAGGTGGAGCGCATGGCGTTCCAGGATTTGAAGGGATTTGTAAAAAGTAGGAGGGGCAGAGATCCAGATGGGGTGGGCGTAGCAGAGTACTGTGTGGATGAGGGATTTATAGGTGTGGAGGATGGTGGAGGGGCCCAAACCCCATGTGCAGCCAGAAAGGAGCTTGAGGAGACGGAGTCAGGAGCCTGCCTTGGCTTGGATGGTCTGGAGATGGAGGGTCCAGGAGAGGCAATGGTCAAGGGTGACGCCAAGGTACTTGAGGATCAGGGTGAGAGTGATAGGACGGCCATAAATGATGACAATCGTGTTGTTTCTGTAATGTTCTGTGATGTTATGAGCCATACGCTAAATAAATAAATAGTGATATAGAAGTCGAGGAGACGGAAGGAAAGGGGTGGTTTTGCCTTGGAAGGACTCACCTTGACCAGCCACTGGATACACCATGTGGTGAACCGGTCAAGATGGGATTGAAGAAGGTGTTGGGAGCGTTGAAGGGTGGGGGCTAGGGCAAGGAATGCGGCGTCATCGGCGTACTGGAGAAGGTGGACGGGGGGTGAAGGCGGCGGCATGTCTGCCGTATACAGAAGGTAGAGAAGAGGGGAGAGGACGGAACCTTGGGGCACACCGGCGGAGGGGTAGAAAGTGTAGGAATCTGTGTTATGGATGGTGACATAGGAAGAATGTTGGGAAAGAAAGGACGCGATCAGACAGACGTATTTGATAGGAAGGGCGAAGATTTGGAGCTTGAAGTGGAGACCAGAATGCCATACACGTTCGTAAGCACGTTCAAAGTCAAGGGAGAGGAAGATGGCGGTGTGACGGGAGTTGAGCTGTTCGGAGATGAGATGAGTGAGGTGAAGGAGGAGGTCATCGGCAGAGAAGCACAGTCGAAAGCCACACTGGGTAGCGGGAAAGAGGGGCGGTGCTGGCTGAGATGCTGGTGGATGCGTCGGGTAAGGTAGGACTGAGCAGCTGCCGCTGGCCGTCCTATAACAAACGGTGGCGGTAAATTCCTATGGGACCAAACTGCTGAGGTCATCAGTCCCTAGGCTTACACAAGACTTACTGTAGCTTACACTAACTTACGCTAAGGACGCCACACACGCCCATGCCCGAGGGAGGACTCGAACCTCCGACGGGGGCAGCCACTCGAACCGTGGCAAGGCGCCTAAGACCGCGCGGCTATCCCGCCGTCCTATATTGCGGCGACAGACGGCGTTCGTAGAACAGAATTACTGCAGGCGCGGCTCTGCAGGCGTACTCCAACGCGTCCACCGGATCCTGCACGACTGCTGTCGGTATCTAACAGAAACCTGCTGCTGTTCTGTTATCGACGTTGACATCCGTAAGGTGGGATCGATACGCAATACCCCAGTCCACAACGACCCTCCGTTTCCATTTTATTTGTTTATCTTCTGTTCTTTGCCACTAGTCTTGTGGTCACAACCCCATTCTCAAAGAATCGTTCATCATCAGCGAAGCCTTCAGGCTAGAATCACACTCTGTTTACGAAACATTCAATTACTCCACCTTCTTGTTCTGGGCATCCCGGGCAGTTATTTCTAATTGTGTTCTGACAGAAGGCTTTGAACTCGCTGTTTCGATATGAGAGTACACAAGGTCGATTTTTTTTGCACCGTGTACAAACTCATGAGACTGTTCGATGAGAGGATACAGAACAAAAAAGATCAAATGAACTTACGTCCGGAAATGCATGCTTTCCACGCTAGAGGCCATTATTCAATAATAGATTATTACAGAGACCGCGGTCGAATATGCGCTGTACAACGTAGCCACAATTATAGTGTGTATTGAAAATGATTTCCATGTGCCCCAAAGCACGCATGTACGCCCCGTAACATCTTCTCTCTCACACGTTCACATCGGCCAGGCTGCATCCGAACAGTGTCAAAGGCAGCATGAATACGCTACTCCAGTGTCTCTACTTCTGGAACGGGCTCTGCATACACGATACTTTTGAGATGGCCCCATTACCAGAAATTGCACGGATTGAGATGCGCTGAACGAGCAGTTGGACCTCCCATCCGATCCATCGGCCTGGCAAAACACGACTGAGATGCGTCCGGACGTTAATGGCGAAGTGGGCTGGAGCACCATAATGTAGCAGCCATATAACCCTTCGAATCATCAGTCACACTTCCTCCTGCACATGGGAACCATTTTCCACACATATTTACTTCTGTCCTTATATATAAAATTCTCGTGTCACAGTGTTAGTTGCCATACTCCTCCGAAACGGCTCGATCGATTCTGATGAAATTTTACACGTATGTTCGGTAGGTCTGAGAATCGGTCGTCATCTATTTTTCATACCCCTAAGTGATAAGGGTGGTCCACCCCCAAAAAGTTTCTTATTTTTAGGACAGAACTTTTTTATTTTTTTATGATGTGGCATTAAAAAATACGCAAAACCCTAAATTTTCACCCTTCTACCACCAACCCCTATTTTTTGAATAGAAATTTTAGAAATTTAATAATTTCCAACCCCAGTCGATAACTGATTAATTATCACTTGATCAACGGCTCGATCGATTCTGATGAAATTTTACATGTATATTCGGTACATCTCAGAATCGGTCGTAATCTATTTTTCTTACCCCTAACTGATGAGGGTGGTCCACCCCAACAAAAATTTTCTTATTTTTTGGACAGACCTTTTTATTTTTATTTCTTTATGATGTGGCATTACAAAATACACGAACCCCTAAATTTTTACCCTTCTACCACCCACATCTATTTCTTAATAGCGATTTAAGTAATTTAATTAATTTCATCCCCGATTGATAACTGATCAATTATCACTTGATTAGTTATCCCCGCCAGGTGTCTACCGGTGAGTCTTTCACTGTTTGGTAGATAGGTAATTGAAGAAAACGTACCAAAAGCGACGACTCGAATATCCCTCTCTGAATCGACGTAACTAGAGCGATAAGTTTAACTAGGTAGCACGCGTCATTCGCCAAACCGACATTTAGGCCTAGCGCACACGCATCGATTTTTATCGTACAGAAGTATATCGTACGATAAAATTCTTTTAGTGGAACAAAGAAGTTCCTATGCTCTCATATGTTCCTCTAAAAAATATAATCGTACGATATTTTTACTGTCGATAAAAATCGATGCATGTGCGCTTGACCTTATTCATAATGCTGGCGAACACGTTTCAACTCGAAATTGCCGCTATGTTTGTAAGCTCATGGACGAACCGTGTATCGGCTGCAATTGTTAAATCCGCGCGATCTACCATATAAACGCTAGAACGAATAGTGCCCAATACTGCCGGACTTCCCCCTAAGCCTGTTTTCACCCCCTACACAGTTTTCGGCCATTATTATTGTCTGTGTCACGAGCTCCCGCCAGCAATGGGTATTGTGTTACACGTATACATTGTATTACACGTATACATTATTCTTATAGACCAGAGGTAATTTATGTGGCAAAACAAGGTTTGCCGGGTCATCTATAACACATAAAGATTTTCACAGCCGGAACGAAGTTCGCCGGGTATAGCTAGCCATTCTATAGCACTAGCCTGCCGTGAAACAAGCTAGTGCTACCCTCTGAGAGGATTTTGAAATGTGAACGCGCGTGTGTCTAATGGGTAAAGGTATCAGACTATAATTTTGAGTATGGTGAAATTAACAGAAAAACTAGAGTTAATGAAAGTGGTAAAATTCATATGTGAATGAAAGAAATTGAGCGGTCACCAGCCCAATTGGGCACATTAATTTGGAAAGATATGTTTAAGAAAGTTGGATAATGGTTATGAAAGTTACTGCACAGGATACAAACTGACATAGGGTGCCCTGAGCTGTGTGTAGCAGTTATCGTTAACGCACACACCAGTAATCATAGAAAGCAAATTTGTACCAAACTCATACTAACTACAGCTACACTCCAGGTCATTACTTAAGCCAATACTGAAATGTTACTGCATGAAGTGCTGAACTAAATTTGGACGTTAAATGACATGTGAAACACAAATATAGATACATAATATCATAATTAAACTGTTTCACTGTTTATACTCGCATATGTATATCAGATTTCCTTAGCAGCAGTAATAGTCGAATTATCTTTCTAATATGTGAAGAATATGATGGGAACCTATAAACTAGTATAATGTCACTAGTCAAGCTTTATGATTATTTCAGAAGAAAAGACTAATTCAAACAAAGTTAATCCTTAACTTCATTCGGGAAAGTTTATATTTTACTTTGCAAGGCAAAAAATTCAACAATGAGCTCAATTAATTTAAAAAAAGGGGGTCATTCGTGATAGTAATCGAGGCTACATTATGTTTCAAATGAGATTAACTTATTTGCCTTTTTTATCACCTGTGAAGCAGGTATTTTAGACGATAACATTTACACAATCTGTCACTGTATTCTGGCAAAACTATACTTTGCAATAAACTGAGAGTACTTTAACAAAATTCTATCTGACTTCACTTTTGTGGTTTTAACTTTAACTTTTGCTACTGCCCTCACATTTGACAAACATGAAGAAACCACTTTGAATACACTTGAAAACAGGAATAGTTTCGTTTAAAACAGGATACTCGGTTTTAGTAGCTCCTAGCATAGGTTGATGATCAGGATAGAAGATACTGTTCCGAACACAGATTTATAGCATTTGGATTATTATTAAAACCACTCACACAAGTCAACTGTTCCATGCTCATATACATATCTGGATGTACGAAGTTAGCGTAGCAGTGGCGAAGTTTTGGTGGCAAGCGACATTGCGGCTAACTGTACTCACTGCTCTTGATGTTCGAATGCTCTTTAAAAACTCTTCTTCGCGTCGGATTTTCAACACGTTAGAGCCACTCCTTTTTGCCGAGAACACCAAACAATAGCCAACCCACATCAGAGGCAAAATTCCTTGCAAAGCAGCTTCTAATTGCCTCCCTTGGCACCGTCGGAGTGTACCATGCTACGGCTGGCCACATAATGCGTACCGTTCATACCAAGGAGCCGCCCAGTTCGTCCGCCAAAACCACCTTTTACATCGCATCATGCCACTTCCGTTGCGGAGGGATTTCCCTACGTCTTTTATGTATTACAAATACAAGTGCCCTAAGCATGAACCAGCTTTCAACAAACATCGTCTTTCTTATAAACATACACATATTATACAAATTTATCCTTTTAACAATTCATTTTGTTTTTCCCATGTTACAAAACTCTAAATTTCCTGTTACAAATCAATGACTTTAAATAACAAAGAATACTCACACGATAACTGCAGATACACAGTTACATAATATAAACCTACTTCAAATTGATATAAGTGTTACACTTCACTTGTTTTCATTGTACAATCGTAATGTAATAGCTCCATGAGATGTGATACAGTTTTTGGCTTCTTGTTGTGTTGCCCGACCTCCAACCACTATAGTGTCAAATCCATTGACGTGATAAAAAAATGGAAATGTCGTGTGGCTAGGGCCTCCCGTCGGGTAGACCGCTCGCCTGGTGCAGGTCTTTCGATTTGACGCCACTTCGGCGACCTGCGCGTCGATGGGGATGAAATGATGATGATTAGGACAACACAACACCCAGTCCCTGAGCGGAGAAAATCTCCGACCCAGCCGGGAATCGAACCCGGGCCCTTAGGATTGACAGTCTGTCACGCTGACCACTCAGCTACCAGGGCGGACATTGACGTGATAAGTGACACATTTTGCAACAAAGTTAAAAAACAAACACTGTGTTTCTTTACTAAATAAATATTACTATGATAAAATCATTAAAGTAATAACAGCCAGTACAACATATTGTACGAACTATAACGCCACTAGTCGGCAAAATACTTATTGATACGGCACAGATTTCTGTGTCACTATAACAATAAATTTTGAGGGATATTGTTTGCTCAAGGGAGATCTGTATCATAGTACTCTTATTTATTGGACCAAGAACGGCCACAAAAAATGAGCTTTTAGTTCAAAATGAGCACGACGATGACTCTTTGTAAGGACATACCGAGTACATAATAAGGTACATAACAAAAATTAATTCGAATTTATCGCAGCAAGTGGCAACAAAATTCAGTTTTTTTACATCATTGGGACAAAAATCTGAATAACAGTACAATTCATTAATTTTTTAAGTACTGTTATTGCTACATAATGCACTTATTATGCGATGGACATCAGAATAGAAGATAGATATTAAATAAATATATAAAATATATATGAAGATAGTAAATGTTCTCGAAAGAACAGACACCATTGATAACCGTGCAGCTTCTCTAGAATAAATGATAATTAATTGAAACCCTCAGCTGCCGACAGGTGTTGTTGATGTACCTCGATGGAGGCAGCTGAAAATGTGTGCCCCGACCTGGACTCGAATCTGGGATCTCCTACTTACATGGCAGACGCTCTATCCATCTGAGCCACAGAGGACACAAAGGAATAGCGCGACTGCAGGGACTTACCACTTGCACGCTTCCCGTGAGACCCTCATTCCCAAATGTCCACAATCTACATGCGTAATGTACCTAATAGATATTTGCGCATCCACTCATTACTCGCGCACACTAAGGTGACGATTCCCGTAAGAGTTCGGGCAACCTGTGCGCATTCGCACAGACGAAGGTCAATGGCTGGGCAGCCATTTAACTATATATGTGAAGACAGTAACTGTTCTAGAAAGAACAGACATCATTAGTGACCGTGCAGCTTTCCTAGAATAAATGATAATTAATTGAAACCTTCAGCTGCCGATAGGTGTTGTTGATATACCTCGATTGGGATTTTCAGCTGCCCCAATCGAGGTATATCAACAGCACCTGTCGGCAGCTGAGGATTTCAATCAATTATCATTTATTAAATAAATGTAGATATGATACTATCGTCTGACAAGCAGTTCATGAGATGGTGTAGAAGACTCCGTGGGACAAGACAATCAGTTACACATACAGGTCACACTCGTAACGATGGTTCTATAAGTCGTTGCGTATTTCGAAGCGAAAGTAGTGCAGTTACCAATGGGGAACTACATTTCATCTGGACGGATCTTTTTCATAAAGTGCCTTAGGAGTACAGGTCACTATATAACTCAAACGAAAGAAAGAAATACGTGAAATCACTTAATGAAGTTGAGTCATTGGAACACAATATTGATTTCAAACTTGGTTTTGATGTATATTCTAACATTTAATGCCAAGCTTCGATGACTAGTGTTATTATTAGCCTCAACATTTGTTCTTTCTTGTATTTTATATGAATAAATATGTCGAACAGATCAGAAATCGGAGTTTTTAGTGTAACTCGTACATTACCCAGTACTATATTGGTTGCTTAGCTACTAGGTGACCACCCTTGTCAAATATTTTTGTGAATTTCAGTTTTCAATAAATTAAGGAGATTTGTCCCCTACCCCACTTCCGAAAAACTGTAATCTTATCGGTGCTCACGCTGGTTTCCACTTCTTCCAACAACTTAAGAAATTCGTGTGAAAAAAAGGTTTCCGGTTTCATGGCTCGGCTGTGGCAATCATTTATGTATAATTTGTAAACCTTATATAATAACGATTGACGGATTAAATGTACTGCGTAGGATAACTCTGTATTATGTGCACGTGTCTAAAAGAGAACTACGTCGAAAAATTAGTGCATGCCTTCACCGACAGGCCGAGATATCCTCCATATGCTTTAGTATAGTATTTAGCCTATCGAATTGTTTGTTCCTAGTAAACTTTATTTCATGTGACATTATCCCCACTAGTTCATGTTTCTCCTTGATAGACTTGTTACATTCTGAGTTTGGTATGTACACTACTGGCCATTAAAATTGCTGCACCACGAAGATGACGTGCTACAGACCCGAAATTTAACCGACAGGAAGAAGATGCTGCAATGTGCAAATGATTAGCTTTTCAGAGCATTCACACAAAGTTGGCGCCGGTGGCGACACCTACAACGTGCTGACACGAGGAAAGTTTCCAACCGATTTCTCATACACAAACAGCAGCTGACCGGCGTTGCCTGGTGAAACGTTGTTGTGATGCCTCGTGTAAGGAGAAGAAATGCGTACGAATGCGTACCATCACGTTTCCGACTTTGATAAAGGTCGGATTGTAGCCTATCGCGATTGCGGTTTATCGTATCGCGACATTGCTGCTCGCGTTGGTCGAGATCCAATGACTGTTAGCAGAATATGGAATCGGTGGGTTCAGGAGGGTAATACGGAACGCCGTGCTAGATCCCAACGGCCACGTATCACTAACAGTCGAGATGACAGGCATGTTATCCACATGGCTGTAACGGATCGTGCAGCCATGTCTCGTTCACTGAGTCAACAGATGGAGCCGTTTGCAAGACAACAACTATCTGCACGAACAGTTCGACGACGTTTGCAGCAGCATGGACTATCAGCTGGGAGACCATGGCTGCGGTTACCCTTGACGCTGCATCACAGACATGAGCGGCTGCGATGGTGTACTCAACGACGAACCTGGGTGCACGAATGGCAAAACGTCATTTTTTCGGATGAATCCAGGTTCTGTTTACAGCATCATGATAGTCGCATCCGTGTTTGGCGGCATCGCGGTGAACGCACATTGGAAGCGTGTATTCGCCATCGCCATACTGGCGTGTCACCCGGTGTGATAGCATGGGGTGCCACTGGTAACACGTCTCGGTCACCTCTTGTTCGCATTGACAGCACTTTGAACAGTGGACGTTATATTTCAGATGTGTTACGACCCGTGGCTCTACCCTTCATTTGATCCCTGCGGAACCCTGCATTACAGCAGGATAATGCACGACCGCATGTTGCAGATCCTGTACGGGCTTTTCTGGATACAGAAAATGTTCGACTGCTGCCGTGGCCAGCACATTCTCCAAATCTCTCACCAATTGAAAACGTCTGGTCAATGGTGGCCGAGCAGCTGGCTCGTCACAATACGTCAGTCACTACTCTTGATGAATTGTGGTGTCGTGTTGAAGTTGCTTGGGCAGCTGTACCTGTACACGCCATCCAAGCTCTGTTTGACTCAATGCCCAGGCATATCAAGGCCGTTATTATGGCCAGAGGTGGTTGTTCTGGGTACTGATTTCTCAGGATCTATGCACCCCAAATTGCATGAAAATGTAATCACATGTCAGTTCTAGTATAATATATTTCTCCAATGAATACCCGTTTATAATCTGCATTTTTCTTGGTGTAGCAATTTTAATGCCCAGTAGTGTACTTCGCTCTCGGAGTGAAGCATTTGAATGATATTTCGTATGCACGCTATTTCGATCTACCACTGCTTAGGAACGCGACGTGTCTTCCGTCCCCAGGTTGTTTATTTCCTCCCTTCGGATAACTGGACACGATGTCCCAGCGATTAGCCGCAGTCGTGATTGGCAGTGGCGTCAGGTGGTGCTCGGTGGCGTGATTGCGACAGATATCAGGGGCGCCTCGCTTTTTCTGCCCATTAACTTCCGTAATTCTTCATGACATTCACATCGTTAGGCTGTTTAATATGGAAATGACGTTTTAAGTGTAATGTAATATCCGAGACAGGAAGTTTTTTTCATTGCAGCAGATTTTGTGAACGAGTTCCGTAATTACGACACAAGTAAGCAGAGAGAATTATTCAAGCAGTAAATTACGAGGGATTAATAACAGAGATTGTCGACTGCCGAATGATCAAGGTACTAGTTTCCTTCCTGTGCCTACAATAAACTTGAGATTACAGTGGTTCTTCCACCTATGTTCTTCCTGCCCCCTCCAGTAATGTAACCATTTTTGCTGTTCATGTAAGAAATAAATTCAGTGTCGTGTATGAACGTTGTCAAAAAACTCGTACTAATCTATCCACAAACATTTTCTGTTGTTTAAGAGTTAATTCTTTCAGAGCGACCTGCGAACATTCTGTTTTGTAAGTGATTTCTGGCTGACGTCTTACCTGGACAGCTGGAACCTTCATTTTTTCTTTTCTCCAGATCAGTTGGTTCAGCCTCGTCCCAATATATGAATTCACTAAACATGCGGCATTATGCATTAGACAATCCTAACCATAACTTTGAATAGCAGTGACATAGTGTTAAGACTGGTATCTAGTTCGTCATTATCTGACCACTTTTACTTGGGATGCCCTTCAAGTAGTGGTGGCACGCGTGAGGAAACCAGCGTATGGAATCACTTTCTAGGATAAGGGAGAGGTTAGTGGTGGATATCTGAAAGCGTGCAAGGATATTCGTAATGTGACACTGCAAGAAGCAGGAGAGAGGAAATATTGCAAAGTCTGTCGAAGATGAGAACATGTAAGAAATTGCTACTGACGATATTGGCTGTAGGAGGTATACGAATAGTACAATTAACGATGAGCAGATAGACGCCCTGAAAAAAAGCAGGATATACTTCGGTGCGGAAATTACTCTACTTTGGTAACGCACAAGTGCTTAACCCATTTGTAGCTGGTTGGAATTTTAATAGTCCGAGAAATTACCAGCATCTGAATTCTGGCAACAGGGAAAGGAGACTTATGTCATAAAGGTGCTGGTCACCAAATAATCTATAGCACTCCTAAGAGATGGGGCCCCTCCATGCCCGCACCAACGTGGTGACCAAACCAAAAGTTCTACTGTCACCTTCGTCAACATGTTAGTTATCTAATAGGTGGATCACAGGATGCTGGGCTGTGATGTTGTCCGTGCCTCTGGGTAAGACTACGCATTAACACGGTCCATCAGGTGATAGATAGTGGACGAAACGCGAGTGAGGGTAGCGATTTGAAGAGCAGAGGGAAAAAAGTGCCAAGGCTCGTGCCGTGGGAAAAAAACCTCTGCGACAGTGGGATGGGCAGTAAGAGCAGTAGTGGCTTACTAGCTGCGATAGTTCATGCAAGGTTGGATTGGTTAGTATAGGTATCATGCATCATTACCGTGGCAATCGATGGCGATGTATCCCAGTTGCTGCAGCCGCTACATTCCTGGAACAATCAAGATCGTTATACAGTAGTGGAAGATCGGCCATAGATCATCTCACTGTGTGGGGGATGTGTGGAGCTTGTCTGCATGCAGTGTACGGTACGGCTTCCCTGCGTGGTGCCAGTCATTTGGCAGTGTATCCCAGCTGGATATCCAGTAATGGCGTCTGATTAACAGGGGCTCACCTGCACCGTTATATTTGCGTGTGCTTCGCCATAGATGTTAGCTCCTTACAAGTATGTCTTTTGGTCTTTTATGTTTCCATCTATGGTTGTGGTCGTAGTTCCCCAGATTCAGAATAAACGGATCCTGCGAATGTCTGGAGTTTCTGTATAGTCTTGTGATGAGTTTGTGGATTACCTCCGTGAGAGTATCTAGTCGGTATTGCCGGTGAAGGTCCGCGATGCGTGTGTATCGTGGAGCATTGCTTATAATTTTGAGTACTTTGTTTTGTATGAGCTGCAGACGGCGCAGGCGTGTACGCGCAGCGTATCCCCTGACAGGAGCTGCGTACGTCTTCAGGGGTCGAATAAGTGTCATGTACATGGGCCTCGACACCCTTCTGTTCAGTGTGCTACGCCTATTGAGCATAGGGTAGAGCTGTTTGAGCCTCGCGCTAGCTCGGTTGGTCATGTGTTGTATGTGGTCCCCCCAGAGTAATTTCCGGTCCAGCCAGACACCGAGGTATTTGACTTTCTCACGGAAACGTATTGGGCGTGCATGTAGAGTTATTGGTCTGCAGTATCGGTGTTTGTGCAGTTGCTTCGGTCTTCTAGTGAACAGAACGGCTTCGCACTTGTCGACGTTTCCGCTACCAAGGCTCAGCCACTCTGAGTGCAATCTGTAAGCGTGACGTAATGTTTGATGGTTTCCAATCTTACGCGAGGATGGCTGTGTCATCCGCGTAGATTGCCATCGTTGTGTTGCGTGTGGTTGGGAGATCGTTTATGTAGAGGTTAAACAGTAGGGGCCCTAGGATGCTTCCCTGGGGTACTCCCGCGTGTATACCGTGTCGTGTTGATTGTTTTCCCTGCATGTCAGTGTTGAAACTCCTGTTTGTGAGGTATGAGTGTATTAGACGCACCAGCCCGTCCGGGAATCCCGCGTCGCTAAGCTTGCGAATGAGGCCGTTGTGCCATAGACGGTCGAAAGCCTTTTCGATGTCGAGGAACATCGCCCCTGTCGCTTTGTTTATGTTGAAGCCATGTGTTATATGTTCAACGACCCGCAAGAGTTGTGTTATGGAGTGGTGATTCCTGAAGGCGAATTGCTCCGGTCTCAGGATGTCATTTGTTGTGCAGTGCCTAGTGATGAGTTTGAGAATCACCTTCTCAACAATCTTACTGAGCGAGCTCAGAAGGCTGATGGGTCGGTAATTTTGTGGGAGGCTGTGGTCTTTCCCCGGCTTCCTGAACATCAGGACCTTGGCCGTCTTCCGTCTTCTATAGCACTCCTGTACGGATTTGCTCGACACGGGGGTAAGCCGGTTCGAATCCTGGTTGTGGATGAAATTTCATCTGTCAGTCTATGGCAAGGGGAAGAGAGTTGACGTGAAGTTTCTGATCACCAGTCTGTATTAAATTCCAAATCTCTTCGCCATATCTCATGAAGTGAGTGCATATGACACTGTAAATGGTGATGTACTCGCCAGATGGTGACGTTAAAAGCTCGGTTGCCCCCTTGGTAATAATCGAGAGGAGGAGGGCATGTGCCAGCACTGGGTTTCACACTAACCCTCCTCCCATCACCATCATCATAGAACACAAACATAGCACCACACCATACAAATGGTTCAAATGGCTCTGAGCACTATGGGTCATCAGTCCCCTAGAACTTAGAACTACTTAAACCTAACTAACCTAAGGACATCACACAACACCCAGTTATCACGAGGCAGAGAAAATCCCTGACCCCGCCGGGAATCGAACCCGGGAACCCGGGCGCGGGAAGTGAGAACGCTACCGCACGACCACGAGCTGCGGACCACCACACGATACACGCACCCATAACATACACCTATTAAAAAACCTAAACTAAACTCCACCCGAACAGGTCATGAAGGCCCAACGGTTCCCTACCGGCCGCCGTGTCATCCTCAGCACACAGGTGTCACTGCATGCGGGCATGGAGGGGCACGTGGTCAGCACACCGCTCTCCCGGCCGTATGTCAATTTACGAGACCGGAGCCGCTACTTCTCAATCAAGTAGCTCCTCAGTTCGCCTCACAAGGGCTGAGTGCACCCCGCTTGCCAACAGTGCTCGGCAGACCAGATGTTCACCCATCACTTCGGTGATCTGACGGGAACCGGTGTTACCAATGTGGGAAGGCCATCGGCAACATTCACCTACACTCTACAAATAAACATAACATACAACTCTCACATACCTATAACGAAGGGGACACTGTGCGTGGAGGCCTAACGTCCTCTCCGACAGCCGGCTGAACCAATCCCTGTAGAACACAACAGCAAAAAATGTCATCGGACATTTACATTTCTTACATAACGGGGAACATGAAAGTCGTACGTCGGTTTCAGTACTGTGGGATGAAATACCCCTGGTGGCTGGTCCACTCCGTTGACTTTAGCGAATTGTTAACAACCTCTCGCTTGTCTCATTGAGAGCAAAGTTAAATTGTTATAAGATGATGAGCGCCATTTAGACAGAACTCTTTCATCTTTCATCCAGGGTTTGCCGCTGACTTAACAGATGAGGTCATATGCTTGAACAGGTCCGCATTTTACTAGAGCTTCTCAGTTCCGAATTAGTCTACTTATGACACTGTACCATCTTTCTGCCCCCAGTAGCTGAAGGAAGATCTTGAACTCCTTGTGGACGCGTTTAGAAGGCTGGAACTGACAAAAATAACAAGACAGTGAAGTATTTTGCAATGTCGCTGTTCGGGACTGCTGTTCTGTCCATGTAATTTACCCTGGTAGGAACATACATCAAGGATTTACTGGATGATTAATTTGGGTCTGGGAAAAGATGATGAGGAACCTCAGGCTGCAGAAGAAGAAAATGTGCCATGCTGGACTGCCGCCAGTTGAAGGTGACAGTGAAGGTGCTAAATTGTGCTACTGCTAAAGACTCATTCTTTGAATGCTGTAATTTATGACTACAATTATCTATCACCTTATTTATGTCATTTCATTGTAGCGATTTTTGTTACTGTTTTTGTGGAATAAAAAAAAAATGGTCAGCGCGATAGGCTGTCAATCCTAGGGGCCCGGGTTCGATTCCCGGCTGGGTCGGAGATTTTTCTCCGCTCAGGGACTGGGTGTTGTGTTGTCCTAATCATCATCATTTCATCCCCATCGACGCGCAAGTCGCCGAAGTGGCGTCAAATCGAAAGACTTGCACAAGGCGAGCGGTCTACCCGACGGCAGGCCCTCGTCACACGCCATTATTATTATTATTATTATTATTATTATTATTATTACTGTACCATCTAAAGTTCAACATGAGAATGGAAGTAGTATAGTTCAAGAGCCATTGTTAGTAGAAAATACTCTGCTAAACATGAAGTTCTGATATCACTTAAGTATTTAATCAAGGCATAGATTGCTTACGCTGGAAGACCTACGTGTTCCACATACAAGACGCTGAAGGTCTCACAGAGCCTCCAGCCCACACCTAAAGAGCCCGCAGCTCGTGGTCGTGCGGTAGCGTTCTCGCTTCCCACGCCCGGGTTCCCAGGTTCGATTCCGGGCGGGGTCAGGGATTTTCTCTGCCTCGTGATGGCTAGGTGTTGTGTGATGTCCTTAGGTTAGTTAGGTTTAAGTAGTTCTAAGTTCTAGGGGACTGATGACCACAGATGTTAAGTCCCATAGTGCTCAGAGCCATTTGAACCACACCTAATGATGTGGACATTGTGAGGTAACGGGCGAGTTGTGGCGCCCTGAAAATATTCTAAGTTCGGAGTTGGCGTGGCCCATGGAGGTAAGAATAAGGGGAGATGGCGCTACGTATCCCAGCCGTACTACGTTTTGAAGCCATGGGGCGTGGCTCGCTGCCATGACACTCTGATCAAAACATTGCCAGTGTGCTATAGCGCTGCGTGTATTACAGTCGCTAATTGCACCATATACGGATGTAACGTTATCAGATAGTTTTTAATGTAATATTACGAATAGCTAGTCTTCAATGTAAACGATACAATTTTGTTAATTCAGTAATAAACGTGTATCACAAACTAAATAATAGAAATTGAAAACTAAGTTAGCTATACCCTCCTTCCAAAGCCCCATAAATACATTTTGTTTGTAATACGTACTGGAACATTTCAGTTACGTTACACTACTGGGAAACACTGTTCATTACCACCAATATTTACTGAAATACGGTACATAGAATGGCAAATCTACACAGTGTCCTGTTTAGGCCTATACTTTACGCCAGTTAATGTAGTGTTAGCTTTTAATTTGGTACAAGATGAAGACAAAGTGAGTTACTCAACACTTCGATTATCGACGATACGTACGTATTATACTGAAACGTGAACTTGAAAACTAAGAATTTAATTCTTTGAATTAACATACTTTTTGCAAATGTTTTGGGTGCGTAGGGAAAACTGATGGTACAGCATTTTCTCGGAGCCTTACTGTTGAAAGGGAAGTTCGGTCTATGTCCTCTTCTCGGAAATGCTGAGAACCTATAGTGCTCCATTTAGACGCACGCCAATTCTTCCTCCTCACGGCATTCTCCCACAGAGCTTTCCGACTTTCATTTTTAGGAAATCTAAAATCATACAGGGGAAAAACACGCTATAGTACAAGTACCGATGTAGCACACGTTCATTCACAATGAAGTTGTAAAATCACACTTAACGAGACAACTTACACATGAAATGTTATTCCCTTCGATTTCGCATCACAATCAGAACGATTCGTACATCCGAACACCACACAAGTCACCATAATAGCGCAAAGTCCTTCCAAAAGCGAGCGACAAGCCTATGCACACAAGCTTACAGCAGCAATGTTTTGGTCGGATTGAGATGGCCACCCTCGGCTTCACATGGCTTCGCAGCTGTGACGTCACGGCGTCTCCCTCTATTCTTACCTCCATGGCGTGGCGGCACGGGCCGCTCGGCAAGCCGGGGCTAGTCGGCAACCGCTTTGAGTGCCGAGCATTAGCCGGAGCAAGAGGGGCAGCCCCAGCACGTGGGCCAGGCCGACAGTGTGGCTGGGAATTCCGTGTTGACGCTGTGTCGAGGACTGTGCTTTGTGTTGATGAAGGAGATTTGTATGCCACGGAGCGCCAAAGATGGCGGACATTGTGGAACGGTAATGACAGAGATTTCACAGTTCATATAGAAATTAATAACAGCCAGAGGAATCACGATACCTCAGAAAGAAACATGTACATTATTTGCATGACGATTCTGATGGTGTAATCAGATTTTCAGTATCTTTATTAGTTTAAAATTTAGTATCTGACTGAAATTTGTACAAGTAGCACCCAGCAAAGAATTTCCGAAATCTAAACGTTTCATCCGATTTTGTCGATCGACGTGTCTTTAGAAAGCTGTTAGTGTAAACCTAAATTGGTATGAATTACAGGCATGTAATTGCAATAGTTGATGAGTTATTGGAGGTCAAAGTGGCCGATTACTATTGATCGCGTCAGGCCATAAGTATTCCACAGTTACACGAAGAAATGGTAGCAGCATGCTTATAAATATATTTGTTCGTCTATGACTTTGTTTACATCCGATATGTACAATTCATGAAGAAATTTTATTTAATTTCAATTTATTTAAATGTAAATCCAGCTTTTCGTGTGAGTTTCAGTATGTCTGTGAGTGTGCGTTGGCTTGGAGAAATGGTGGGAGCGCTCTAGCCAATCACAGCGCTCGTTAATGGAGAGATGGTATGGAAGTGGGGGAGGACGGACGGTCGGACAGGATATGGAGAGCGCTGGACGGGAAGGGTGCGACGGCCGGTCGCAGGAAATACTGGGCGAATGTTGAGCAGTTCGCGCGTGGTCGCGGGAGATAGAAATATCTCGTAGTGCCGACTTGTGTACTTGTGAGATTTCCGTGGCTTCTGCAGTGAAGACGTAGTAAGCGTTTAGAAGTGAATATCTCGCGAGCTATGTTGTTGTCCATAACTAATTACGTGAAGTAGGAATCTGTTGTTCCCCTGTTATTCAGCTTATATTTTATTTAACTGCTGGACCATCGACACCGTGTAATATCTCTTTATATTCGATGAATTATCCTGACACAATTCTACCCTTGAATGACGTTTACTAATTTTCTATCTTCATACTCGCAGAATCCATGCGCAAAGTAGTTTCATACAATAGCTATGCCATGAGCGCCTAATTATTCTTTGTAGTACTCTCTCTGGTGGTTGTTAAAAAAAAGCTTCCGAGATTGTCTTCGTGCCGATTAGCCTGAGCATTGTTTGAAGAATTGTAATCTGAATATTGAGATTTATGACAAAAGATAACTGATACGAAATTGTACGATTAAAAGGGAAATATATATATATATATATATATATATATATATATATATATATTTTGCTCCTTCATACAAAAGGTGTGTAACAATTTGCATTATTTGACATTTGAGAATTAATGATATTCATCGATATATTGCGTAGTTGTTAATCAGAAGGGAACTTTCGAAAGACTGGATACGAACCTGCATTTAATAATCCAAGAGCTCCATTACTTCTTCGAAAGGTTAAACTTCATCAAAGCCATATATCCGCTTGATCTGAGGTGTCCTAACTGATTATACAACGCTCCCAGAAATACGAGGCATTTTATTTGTACAGATTAGCAGACTGCCGCAAAGCACGAGCCTGCAGAGAACATGAACCATCGCCTGATTTCATTCTAACAAGTAAAATTTCTGAATCATTTTGAGTGACTGAGTTATGACTGTGTCTCCTATTATGAATGATTGATTGCTCGAACGAATTGAGAACTACATAACTACATAATTACATAGATAGGAGGAAAAATTACAACCGAAATACAAGTTGTTAGAGGTAAAAGTGTAGATATTGTCATCATTGGTATCTTAATATGTACCCACTTCAGTGTGTTAGCTGTTTTTTCTCTGCGTCTAAAAGTATTCCCGCAAACACGACACATAATTTACTACCTCATGATTTCTGCACCGTCGTAACTACACCATTAAGTGGACTACACCAATCTGTATAGACCAACTGTTTTGCGTCTACGTGAACATACTTCAACACCTTATCTGCTGCCCAGGGAAAAAAAAAAAAAAAAAAAAAAAAAAAAAAAAAAAAAAAAAAAAAAAAAAAAAAAAAAGTTAATGGCTTGCTCTTGCCACCTGTACTTTGAGGTACTAATCAACCTGAAAACATAGTAATCATTACATGTATAATTATTTGTCTGGAAATGAAGTAAATAATGATGTAATGTTGTTCAGCACATTTTGTTTCTATTCCTTTGATATACCACCACCCAGTTTCGGCGGGATTTTTTCGAGGAGGTAGCACTTCTGACAGTGTACACGATCTGATCAAAAATATCTGCACACTTATTAGCGTACGTTAATACGGGGTTCTGGTTGGGAGTCTGGGCAGACCAGACCATTTCAAGAACGTCACTGTCCAAAAACCATTGCCTCACAGGCGGTGCTTTATGACAGGGTGCTTTCTCGCGCTGATTCAGTCATCGTCTCCGAAATGTTCCTCAGCGGTGTACAGTACACACTGATGTAAAATGTTTTCATATCCCTCCACATTTAGCGTTTTCTTAATCACAATAAGGAGACCGCATCCTAACGACCAAAAACGCTTCACATTCCGTAAAACCACCTTTTCTGTAGCTCAACGTTAGCACTGCACTGTTACCAGCAAGTGCAAATCGAAGGAATTCCTGTGTTAAGAACCCTACGGATACCAGAAAATGAATGCTGGTCCCTATATAGACTGTACAACAGGTGGTAGTCTTAATCTACATCTACTACATCTACATTTATACTCCGCAAGCCACCCAACGGTGTGTGGCGGAGGAGTCTTCCTACACCTCTGTCAGTGGACCTGACATGGCGTAATGTAACGTTGAAACTAGTTGCATAAATAACAAATAAAATAAAACTGGAAATTGAGACGACTGAAGATGTTTTGATTTGACATTTACTTGAACAGCCGAGCTCTTACAACCGTTTTGTATAAAGATCGACATACAGGATCTTCCTGAGTGGTCCCTGTCCGGAGTTTCGAATGGGAGGACTATTACACTCTCTGAATATTTTACCCAGTTATCATTAAGCTATGTAGTAGAGATGCTTGCCATCAGGAAAAAAAATGACGGCTGTAGTTTCCCGTTGCTTTGAGCTGTTCCGAGTACTAGCATAGCAAGGGCATGCTGACTAGGTTACAAGAATAGATCAGTAAATCATCCAGACAGCTGCCCCTGAAACTATTGAAAAGCCAGCTGCCTCTCTTCAGGAACCATAGATTAGTTTGGTTTCTCCACAGATGTCCATCCATTGATGCTGCATATACGGCACTGCTACCTGTATCGCTGAGACGCGTAAGACATCCCACCTCAGCAAGATCCATGGTCCATGGGGGATGTTATAATTAATGTAAAATTGTGTTTTCAAATACTCATAAATTTGCAGAAAATATTGATGCACTCTGTGGAATGGCAGGCCCGTAATATGAAATAGATGAATTGGTCTAACACAACTCCGACGCTGACAGGAAGGAATACTAGCTTCACCACACATTGTTTGGAATAGCTTGAATAATATTTACGTTACTTAACTGCAGATTTTGGCACACTTTCTTTCTTCAAAAAAATTATAGTAAGAAATGTGGAGAAAGAAGACGTAAGACGATTTATTGCACCCAACTTTTACGATTTAACGGTCATTGTAACCTCTCATGGTTTTCATGTGCTGGAAACTCATTATGCTGGAATTAGACAAGATTTACAACCAATAATGGCAATTCTTCCTCTAAAAAGTTTTCATATGATTATACAACAAACATTCCCCCAAACGGCGTTGCTCTGCTGGTACTGCGGATTGCTTCAGCAAGAACAAACAACAGCTGTAGTTTTTCCCGAGGACATACAGCTCTACTGCATGGTTAAATGATGATGGCACCCTCTTGGGTAAAAATACTTCGATGGTAAAATAGCCCTCCCTCCCCCAAATTCAGATCTCCGGGCGGGGACTACTCAGGAGGATGTCGTCATGAGGAGAAACAAAACTGGCATTCCACTTATCGGAGCGTGGAATGTTAGATCTCTTAATCGGATAGGGAGGCTACAAAATTTAAAAAGGAAACTAAGTAGGTTGAAGTAAAATGTAGTGGTAATTAGTGCAGTGCGGTGGCAGGAGGAACAGAACTTCTGATCAGGTGAATTCAGAGTTATAAATACAAAATCAAGTAGGGGCAATGGAGGAGTAAATTTAGCAACGAATAAGAAAATAGTAATGCAGGTACGCTACCATGAACAGAATAGCGAACACATTATCGTAGCCAAGACAGGCACGAAGCCAACACCCACTACAGTAGTACAAGTTTATATGTCAGCTAGCTCAGAGTATGATGAAGAGACTGAAGAAATGTAAACTGAGATAAAAGAAATTATTCTGATAGTTAAGAGAGACGTAAATTTAATAGTGATTGGGGACTGGAATTCGACAGTAGGAAAAGGAAGGGAAAGAAAAATAGTACGTGAATGTGGACCGCGGGAAAGGAATGAAAGAGGAAACCACATGGTAGAATTTTGCACACAGCAAATTCAATCATCGCAGACAATTGGTTTAAGAGTCATGAAAGAAGATTGTATACGTGGAAGAGATCTGGAGACACCGGAAGGTTTCAGACCAATTATATAATGGTAACACAGAGATCTCTGAACCAGAATTTAAACTGTAAGACAGTTCCAGGGGCGGATGTGGACGGTGATCACAGTTTGTCGGTTACGGAATGTAGATTAAAACTGAAGAAATTGCAAACAAAGTACGAAATTCAGGAGATGGGACCTGGATAAGTTGAAAGAAGCAGAGGTTGATCAGAGTTTCAGAGGAGGGAGCGTTAGGAATAGGTAAGAAATCGATAACACATAAGATAGTGAATTTAACTGATGAAAGGAGAAAATGTAAAAATAATGAAGCAGGCGCGAGGGAATATAAATGTCTAAAATACGAGACTGACAGTAAGTGCAAAAAGGCTAAGCACGAATAGCTAGAGGACAAATGTAAGAACTTAGAAGCATATATCGCTAGGGGAAAATCGATACTGCTTACAGTAAAATTAAAGGGCCTCTGGAGAAAAGAGAAGCAGCTCAGATGAAAAACCAGTTGTTAGCAAAGAAAGGAAAGCTAAAAGCTTAAAACAGTATGAAGAGTCTGTACACGGGAGATGAGCCAATATCATAGAAATGGAAGAGGACGTAGATGAAGTTGAGGTGGAAGATACGATATTGCGAGAAGAATTTGACAGAGTACTTATAGACCTATGTCGAAACAAGGCCTCGGGAGTAGACAACATTCCGCCAGAACTACTGTTAGCCTTGGGAGACCCAGCCCTGACAAAACTCTACCATCTGATGAGCAAGACGTATGAGACAGCTAAAATACCATCAGCCTTCACGAAGAACATAATTATTCCAATTCCAAAGAAAAGTGGTGCTGACAGGTGTGAATATTACCGAACTTTATGTTTAATAAGCTATGGGTGCAAAATACGAACACTAATTCCTTACAAAGAATGGAAAAACTGATAGAAGCCGACGTTGTGAAAGATCTGTTTAGATTCCGGTGAAATGTAGCAACACGTGAGACAATACTGACCCTACGACTTATCCTAGAAGATAGGTTAAGGAAAAGCAAACTTACGCTTATAGCATCTGACTATGCTAACTGGAATATTTTCTTTGAAATTATGAAGATAGCAGTGATAAAACACAGGGAGCGAAAGGCTATTTACAATTTGTATAGAAACCAGACGGAAGTTGTAGGAGTCGAGGGGCATGAATTGCAAGCAGTAGTTGAGGAGGGTTATTTAATCTGTACATTACGGCAACTAAAGAAAAATTTGGAATAGGAATTAACGTACAGGGAAAGGAAATATAAACTTTGAGGTTTGCCGATGACATTGTAATTCTTGGAGACAGCAAAGAACTTCGAAGAGCAGTTGAACGGAATGGATAATGTCTTCAAAGGAGAATATAAGATGAACATCAACAAAAGCAAAACAAGGATAATGGAATTTGTAATTAAATCAGGTGCTGGTGAGGGACTTAGATTAAGAAACGAGTCTCTGAAAGCAGTAGATGTGTTTTGCTATTTTGGCAGAAAAATAACTGATGGTGGCCGAAGTAGAGAGGGTATAAAATATGGACTGCCACTGGCACGGAAAGCGTTTCCGAAGAAGTTTGTTGACATGGAATATTGATTATGTGTTAGAAAGTCTTTTCTGAAAGTATTTCAATAGAGTGTAGCGACGTATGGAAGCGAAACATGGGCGGTTAACGGTTTGGACAAGAAAAGAGTAGAGGCTTTTGGAAATGTGGTGCTAACAAGAATGATCAAGATTAGGTGGGTAGATCACATAACTCATGAGGAGGTACTGAACAAGGTTGGGGGGAAAACAAATTTGTGGCATAACCTGACTATAAGAAGGGATCGCTTGACAAGACACATTCCGAGACGTTAACCCTAGCATTACCAACGTATTTTTGTTACATGTAATACCAACGGGGGGGCCTCAAAGGCCCATAAAGAATACCACAATTTATTTTATCATAAATCAAGTTTATTTACTTCTGATACCTCTAATAACAATTCAAAATGCTTAGACATTGTTTTTGTATACTGGATAATAAAAGATGTTATTATAATAGGAATAAGATGAACAAATCACGAGATTCAGTTTATATATTTTTTGGAATAATGTTTCAAAATAGTGTTTTCTTATAAAAACGACTTTTTTAATTCGATACACTACATGAAGCAAACAAAATTTACTGTCTCATTCTGCAACGCATTTTTCACACAACACTGTCTTCCTGCAGTGTTTCCCACAGACGTGTTTGTGGCACTGAGAGCAGGTAACAGTTGACTTTCCCAGCTTGTTGTACTTGATCTTTTTAGATGCAGCTTCTTGGCAGCATAGGTGGCACCGTCCACGTGTTCCTGGTTCTGCTGTTGAGGATGATGGTTCTACAGAGCAGCTGAGCTTCCGTTGTGTGATGCTTTCCATTGCCATTATTACTGGCTTCTGAAGTCCATACAAATTTTGTGCCCGTTTATCTACTTGAGATCTTATTAGTTCGAGACCTAAGTTAGTGATAAAAACTCTTCTGCGGTTTAGCAAATTCTTTTTCCAATTGGGAAAGTTGAGGAGGAAGACTGAATATGCATTTATTGCTGCTATGTCAATGAGTGTGTAGAAGAGGGACAAAGGCCATCTTCTTGTTCCTCTCTTTGTGCTGTAGTGTCTTGCCATCTGGTCTATGGTGTCCACGCCTCCCTTCGTAGAATTATAAAAAAGATTTATGTTAGTCTTTTTTGAGTCTTCATTCAACACCCCTTCTGAGTGATAAGTTGAAAGCATCAACAGCAGTCGTTTTGGCTTCTCGCGGACTAGCGTTGATGCAAGAGTAACTGGTGGCCTCTGTGTCTGAGGGTCAGTATAAGCAAAGATGGAAGAGTGTAAACTGCGGCCAGTTGTAGTCTTCAGCTCTTCAGGTATGTGTCGTCTGTTAGACTGTAGGGTGCCAACAAGTGTGAGGTGAAAATCATTCCATAGAGTCTCAGCAAGCTCCACTGAAGTATAGTACCGATCTGTGGTAACATTACGGCCTGATTTTTCAATAGGTTTTATTAGTCTCTTTACAATTTCTATCGGTCCATTTGAATGCTGTGTATTTCCTGACTTGCCTGTATAGATGTCCATGCTGATCACATATCTAGTCTCAGAATCAGACAGCATTCGAATTAGAATGCCGTATTTTCCAGGTTTTTCTTTTAGAAACACCTTGAATGGACAGCGACCACGGAACAAAGACAACATCTCATCCACTGTTGTATGTAGACCAGGAATGAAATACAATGGAAGTGAAGAATTGAAGCTTTCAAAAATTTCCCTCATTGGAGCAAACTTGTCAGTCTGGCGACGAATTTCTCTTGTGTTCTTATCATCAAACCTCAATATTTTAGTCAATTCGAAAAATCGGGTCCGACTCATTGATCCATAGTACACTTGTCGGCCCTGAAGCAAAGACCATAAATCTTGGACAGGTATCTTATTGTCATGATTTGAACCCATGATTAGCAAGAGTCCTATATAACAAAATAACTCATCTTCATCTGTGTGCTGAATACGTAGTCGAGAAGCCTCTTCATTTGAGTGCAGTTTTATTAGATTCATAATTTGAGGTGTAAAAAAGAGCTCTATAGCCTCTTTCGGAGACGCAATTCTTCCTTGTTGTCCTAGCCCCATTCTTTCTCGCACTATATTTTGTACAGAACGCCGATATTGTCGAGATGGCTTCGTAATATACTCTCGTCCACTTTTTGCAATGAATTTATCACATTCCGTATCATTATCATCTGGTGGATTGGCTTCAACCTCATCTTCATTCTCAGACGATGAATCAGTTCTAATTTCTTCCACATCATCATCCACTTCACTTTCCTCTAAATCTGATTCGTTCAAAACTTCTTCTAGCACTCTTTCAATGGAACTATCACGTAAACGATGTCTACTCATGTTGCTGGTTCAACAGCAGCAGAAACACTGAAAATAACAATGGTCCGCTTCATAATAATATGTCTGAAGGCAACAATGCCAAAATTCGTTTCATGGTAAGAATTTGAAACGAGAGACTCAACCTCGTAAATCTTTCCTTGCTATTACCAATGGGTGGGCTTCTAAGGCCCACAGAGAATTAAATCAAGTAAATGAATTTTAATTACATTTTTATTCCGAAATTCTGTAATGACTCAATAGTACATTCAATAACGAACAATTACCTTTGCTTTCAAGTTCATATATCAAAGGGTGTGGATACAACATAGAAAAACTGAGTCAGTGGGCCTACGAGGCCCCCCCGTTGGTAATGCTAGGGTTAAGGGATCATCAATTTAGTACTGGAGAGAAGTGCGGGAGGTAAAAATTGTACAGGGAGGCCAAGAGACGACTACAGTAAGCAGATTCAAAAGGATGTGAGTTTCACTAGTTATTCGGAGATGTAGAGGCTCCCACATGACAGAGATACCTGGAGGGTCTTCGTACTGTAGACCACAACAACAGCACGACACAAACGACCAGAGCACCAGTGCAGAACTTTCGTAGTTGTACGAGTAATGATACTATGTGGGATAAGTGTAGTCGGTGGGATAAGATAGCTGTGAGAATGACGAGGAAATATATTCAAAAATGAGCCGAACGACGTGAAATAACAATCACGAATTTATTACACATCCTTGTATATAGATTTACATGTCTCCAAAAATGTGTTTTGTACTCGAAATGTTTATCCCGGCTTGTACGACGGGCCACAAAACCTATAACTTTATCTCGACAAATACACTGATGGAAAACAAAGTAGCAACACCAAGGAGTTGTGCGACATAAACGAAAGTTGGTAGGCGTATTTCTATATCTTAAGAATTATGTCTATTAAAATTTCTTGCCAGTCACATAAGCGTGGGGATAGTAGCGCCACTATACGGAGGAAAAATCTGGTTTGTTTTAAATACACGCTGTAAGAGTCGTGAGCTTTAGTTAGCTTAAGATTGGACACTGTGAGTTGATGTTCGCGAAGAATGCCTTAAAGGTGACAAAGACGCCATTATTAGCATGTCACTGAGTCTGAACGGAGGGCGTATAATAGGACTACGAGAAGATGAACATTCCTTCTGGGATAATGCGGAAAGACGTGGCTGGAACGTAGCCACTGTACGTGATCTCTCGGAGCGGTATCACGGGAAGCTGTGGTCACAAAAAGGTTGGGCTCCGGTTGGCCACGTGGCACAACCGAGAAGAAAGATCGTCGTGTTCGGCGTTTGGCTCTGCCGCATCGTACTGCATCTGCAGCAGAAATGTGAACAGGAGTTTGGACTACAGTTACGAACAGCTAGAAGTCGATTACATCATGGACAGCTCCGACCCTGATGCCCTGTAGCGTGCATTCCAGTGACCCGCCGTTTGCGATTTCTGTGGTGTCAAGTGACAGCTCATTGGAGGGCCGAGTGGAGGTCTGATGATGAAAGCTGGTTCTGCCTCGATGCCAGTGATGGACGTGTGTTGGTTAGAAGAAGGCGAGTTGAGAATCTGCAACCAACCTGTCTGTGTGCCAGACACACTGGACAGACATCTTGAGTTATGATCTGGGGTCCCATTTCCTATGACAGCAGGAACTCTCTCGTTATCCCACTGACCGTGAGTACAAATTTCTATGGTGATCTGGTGATTCGACCTGTTGTGCTGCCATTATGAGCAGCATTCCTGAATGTGTTTTCTCACAGGCCATCGCTTGCTCGCATACCGCTGTTGTAACCCAACATGCTCTATATCTTGCCTTGGCCTGTTCGACCACCAGATCTGTCTCCAATCGAACACATATGGAACATCATCGGAAGACATCTCCTGCTTCATACAACCGGCAGTAATCACTCTTGCCGACCAAATACAACAGGCATGGAACTCCATCCCACAAATTGACATCTGGCACCTGTACAACAGAATGTATGTACGTTTGTATGCTTGCATTCAACATTCTGGCGGTTGAACCGGTTATTAAGGTACCAGCCATTTTGCTATGGCTTATCTCGCACGTACTATAACCTATGATATTGCAATGTTAACCATTTTCATATGTTGCCTAAACAAATACAGTCCCAAAATTTCGTTACTCTACTTTAATTAGTTTCTGGTGTTCCTATTTTTTCTGTCAGTGTATTTTCAGATACAGTAAGTTCCTTAGGCCGTAGTAGCAACAGGTAAACCACGATTGAAGGCGACAATGACAAATATGGTGCCGGCCGCTGTGCCCGAGCGGTTATAGGCGCTTCAGTCTGGAACAGTCTGGAACCGCGCGACCGCTACGCTCGCAGGTTCGTGTCCTGCCTCGGGCATGGATGTGTAAGTTCTAGGGGACTCATGACATCAGATATGTTAAGTCCCATAGTGCTCAGAGCCATTTGAAACATTTTTGAACAAATATGGTTGCCGTTTCCGAAGGTATATTCGATCAGAAAAGTCAGCTTGTACAATGGGCAGAGACAATGGAGTACCGCCGTGGTCACGGTTACTATGTATGCCAATGCTGCATACAAGTTATCCAATTAATAAGTACTTTAAAACAAACAAAGTGTTATTTGTAATAAGATAATATGAAAAGAGAATCTCTTATTCGTGTTTAACAAGTTAGCTTCGTAAAATACAGGTATGACGCTGGGAATACATGATGTCGTTTATCTCTAAAAATTTACACGAATGGTACTTCTTGGCGCAATGTCAATCGCCGGTTAAAAAAGTTTTCTAACGATACCTCATTCATTCCTCTATGTTTAGTATGTGTTGAGAAAATGGTATGTTGGCTTGGCAAATAATATACATGGGAGGACAATCTGAGCAGCCGTCTTAGATTGTTTGCAGATGATGCTGTAATTTACCGCCCGGTAACACCATCAGATCAACTGCAAAACTATTTAGACAAGATATCTTAACGGTGTGAAAAGTGGCAACTGACTATAAACAATAAGCTGTTTGAGCTCATTCTCGTGAGTGCTAAAAGCAATCCGTTCAATTTCAGTTACCCGATAAATCACACGAATGTAAACACTGCCAATCCAGCTAAATATCCACGGATTACAATTACGAACAACTCAAGCTGGAACGAACATGCAGAAAATCTTACGGAGACGGCGAACCAAAGACTGCGTTTTATTGATGAACACAGAAAATGCAACAAACGCACTGAAGAGACAGCCTAGACTACGATTGTCCTTTCTGTTCTTGGAGTAAAGCTGCGTGGTGCACAGTTCTCACCAGATAGGACTGACGGAGGAAATCGTACAATTTGAGAAGGGCAGCACGCGTTGTATTATCATGAATTACGAGAGAGAGTGTCATGGGTAAGATACGCGACTTCTACATCTACATTTATACTCTGCAATGTGGCGGAGGCCACTTTACGTGCCACTATCATTATTTCCCTTTCCTCTTCCAGTCGCGTATGGTTCGCGGGAAGAACGACTGCCGGAAAGCCTCCGTGCTCGCTCGAATCTCTCTAATTTTACATTCGTGATCTTCTCGGGGGGTATAAGTAGGGAGAAGCAATATATTCGATACCTCATCCAGAAACGCACCCTCTCGAAACCTGAACAGTAAGCTACACCGCGATGCAGAGTGCCTCTCTTGCAGAGTCTGCCACTTGAGTTTACTAACATCTCCGTAACGCTATCACGCTTACCAAATAACCCAGTGACGAAACGCGCCGCTCTTCTTTGGATCTTCTCTATCTCCTCTGTCAACCCGACCTAGTACGGATCCCACACTGATGAGCAATACTCAAGCATAGGTCGAACGAGTGTTTTGTAAGCCACCTCCTTTGTTGATGGACTACATTTTCTAAGGACTCTCCCAATGAATCTCAACCTGGCACTCGCCTTACCAACAATTAATTTTATATGATCATTCCACTTCAAATCGTTCCGTACGCATAGTCCCAGATATTTTAGAGAAGTAACTGCTTCCAGTGTTTGTTCCGCTATCATATAATCATACAATAAAGGATCCTTCTTTCTATGTATTCGCAACACATTACATTTGTCTATGTTAAGGGTCAGTTGCCACTCTCTGCACCAAGTGTCTATCCGCTGCAGATCTACCTGCATTTCGCTGCAATTTTCTAATGCTACAACTTCTCTGTATACTACAGCATCATCCGCTAAAAGCCGCATGGAACTTCCGACACTATCTACTGGGTCATTTATATATATATTGTGAAAAACAACTGGGTGTTGTGTGATGTCCTTAGGTTAGTTAGGTTTACGAAGTTCTAGGGGACTGATGACCATAGCTGTTAAGTCCCATAGTGCTCAGAGTCATTTGAACCATTTTTTTTTTTTTTTGTGAAAAGCAATGGTCCCATAACACTCCCCTGTGGCACGCCAGAGGTTACTTTAACGTCTTTAGACGTCTCTCAATTGAGAACAACATGCTGTGTTCTGTTTGCTAGAAACTCTTCGATCCAGCCACACAGCTGCTTTTGATATTCCGTAGGCTCTTACTTTGTTTATCAGGCGACAGTGCGGAACTGTATCGAACGCCTTCCAGAAGTCAAGGAAAATGACATCTACCCGGGAGCCTGTATCTAATATTTTCGGGGTCTCATGAACAAATAAAGCGAGTTGGGTCTCACACGATCGCTGTTTCCGGAATCCATGTTGATTCCTACAGAGTAGATCCTGGGTTTCCAGAAATGACATGATACGCGAGCAGTAAGTGTGGCAATCATTAAAACACTAAGATTTTTCGTAGTGGCGCGATCTTTCAGCGGAATTTCAGTCACCAACTTTCTACTCCAAAGGCGAAACTGTTCTGTTGACTCCCGCCTGTATTGGGAGAAACTGTCATCATAGTAAGAGAAATCAGAGCTCGCGCGGAAAGATTTAGGCGTTCACATTTACTGCCCGCTGTTCGAGAATAGAACGGTAGATAAATGTTATTAACGGATTGGTGTGGTGTTTTATCATTCTTTTCTTGGAACGGCGTGTCGGAGGGTACGTGGGGCCTTTGGTTGTTAAGTTCCCCAGACCACTTCTCGCCTATGCGGCATTTTGGCGGTGACGCCAACAGAGGGCGCTGATTACTTACTACAGTCTGCTGTTGCCTTCATTTGGCTTCTTTCCCTATTTACTCCATCATTTTTATGTTATTCTGGTAACTCCGTAAGCTTGCTCTTATGTATGACATATTTTTATCTAAAATTCGCCACAAGAGCTTGTTAGAATTGTTGTCACTTAACCATTTTCTTTTCACCCATCTAATTTTAGTAGTGTTTCTAATTTACTGCATTTTAAAAATGTTCCGGTGTAACGTCAAGGGCCGGCACGTCGACCGGCAACGTTACAGCAGAGAGGGCTGTGAGACGACGTCAGCCAGTAGGACGCTGACGACACCGAGACTGCAGCTGCCTCTAGGAGAAGAGGATATAAGCGCCGTGCCGCTTGGCCGTGGACCGAGTTGAAGACTAGCCGTCCTACGAACGCTACTGCAGTGACTTATGAACTGTATAGCTTTGCTTTTATTGTAATTGTGTATACTGAAGGACTTGGATTATTTGCATGTCGCCATTTGCATGCTGCACACCTTTGTGAATACTGAAAGTTAAGTATCGTCAGTTATATTACTGTTAATAAAAATCTGTTAATATTATTTGCTTGAATTGTTGTCTAGCGATCCGAGAAAGCAGGTTTCCTAGGCACCCTATAGTAGACGAGTGGGCAGAAAACAACTATTACTGTAAAGAATTATAGACCTGGTAAGTCCACCATAGACCTTACCTACTGTATTCTTATTTTTATTCCGTACCGTACAGTTATATAACTAACGAATGTTTGTAGCCTACATTAGCGACATCAAATGAGCTTACGACACAAACGTTCTGCTGCTACTGTGCAGCAGTTTGTTATGAACAGTAACGCTGTTGACAAGATGACTCCGGCGACACTGTGGCCTAATATATGCAATTTTTTTATAGTATGCGCGACGATGCTAAGCTACTTTTGTGTTTATCTTTTGACGATGCCACTATGGCTCTGTCATATTAGGACTGGTTTTTAAAACAGGTATGCCCCTTCATGTTTAAAGCACATATTCTCCACATCTGTGTTTGTAATACATTCCATTACGGCCTATTTTATTGTTTTAAGACGGAGATAATCCACTAGTTACATGCGAGTTTTCTTTTACATGTTTTGCTGCAGACCTGAAGGTCACTGCTGACCGCAACCGGTAGGCTAAGGACCTAACAAGTTGGTGATCGCGACAGAAATAAAGAAATGCAAGGGTTGTAACTTAAGTAGTGGCAACTATTTATTCACAACCGATACAAAAGAGTTAAATGAGTGCACCTGTTACTGTCCTTCAAAGTAGCCGCCAGCGTCGTGTAGAACCTGTTGGCAGCGATATGGTAAGCGTAGTATACCGTTAGCAGAACCTGTTCTGTTGACAGTGCGAATGGAGAGGTCTAGTGACTGACGAATCTCTGGAACAGTTCTGAAGCGAATGCCACGAAGTGGTTCCTTAATCTTCGGAATCAAATCAAAGTCACAAGGACTTAACTACGGGGAGTGTGGTGGATGGTACAGTACTTCCTAGTCCCATCTACCGAACAGAGCAGACACAGCTTGCGCCGTATGCGCCCGCGCATTATCGTGCAAAATGATGGGTGGGTTGCGCAGAAAGTCTCGGCGCTTCTTTCGCAAAGGTGGTCTCAGGTGATGCTCCAAAAACGAACAGTAATACAAAAGGTCTGCCGCGGAGGAACGTAATGCGTTGCGAGAATCACCATAACTTTCACCATACTGGGGCTCTGACGCACTTTCGACTTTCGCGGCGACCCATAATGACGCGATTCGTTGGATAGGCGTATCAGTTTTGGCTAGTATGATGTGGCCTATGTCTCATCCAGTGTTACGATACGGCGTAAGAAAGCCTCTCCTTCGCGGTCATAGAGCTCCAAATGCATCGGAGCAGCGTTGTAACGCATCCATTTCTGCATTTCCGTCAAGTCATCAGGAACACATCGTGATGCAATTTTTCGCATGCCCAGGCATTCCTTCAGGATGCGAAGCACAGTCGTATGCGCTAATCCGGTTTCGTGGGCGAGCTCACGAATCGTGTGGCGTCGATCACTGTCCACTAACGCGGCAACAGCATGCACGTCTTCTTCAGAGACGCTAGGACGACCTGCCCGATGCAAGTCTGCCACAGATTGCCGACCTTCGTTTGAAGGCTTTTACCCAAAGTGCCACCTGTACGGCAATGCCGATTCCCCGCACGCCTCTTGAAGACCTTGATGACACTATCGTGCTGTACGACCTCTGGGACATTCAATCATCATCCATTTCCGTTGTTTCTGTTTCGAAAACATAGCGACACCGTTACGTTAGACGACTCGCTCACAACTGACTGTGTTTACCTCGACTGTGCGCACGCCGGTGTCGTGGGACTGGAGAGTGCATTTGCTCGGAGGTAAGATAGGTATGTCAACAACGTGTGCTATTAGCCATAATACTAGATTCCATTGCATAGTGCCTCCACGGCAGTGTTGTCACTATATTCACCACTGGACATTAAAATTGCTACACCAAGAAGAAATGCAGATGATAAACCGGGTATTCATTGGACAAATATATTATACCAGAACTGAAATGTGATTATATTTTCACGCAATTTGGGTGCATAGATCCTGAGAAAACAGTACTCAAACTATCTCTGGCCGTAAAACGGCCTTGATACGCCTGGATATTGAGTCAAACAGAGCTTGGATGGCGTGTACAGGTACAGCTGCCCATGCAGCTTCAACACGATACCACAGTTCATCAAGAGCAGTTACTGGCGTATTGTGACGAACCAGTTGCTCTGCCACCATTGATCAGACGCTTTGAATTGGTCAGAGATCTGGAGATCGTGCTGGCCAAGACAGCAGTCGAATATTTTCTGTTTTCGAACGGATCGAATGAAGGGTAGAGCCACGGGTCCTAACACACCTGATATGTAGCGTCCACTGTTCAAAGTGCTGTCAATGCGAACAAGAGGTGACCGAGACGTGTAACCAATGGCACCCTATACCATCACGCGGGGTGATACGCCAGTATGGCGATGACGAATACACGCGTCCAATGTGCGTTCACCGCGATGTCGCATAACACGGATGCGACCATCATGATGCTGTAAACAGAACCTGGATTCATCCGAAAAAATGACGTTTAGCCATTCGTGCACCCAGGTTCGTCGTTGAGTACACCATCGCAGACGCTCCTGTGTGTGATGCAGCGTCAAGGGTAACCGCAGCCATGGTCTCCGAGCTGATAGTCCATGCTGCTGCAAACGTCGTCGAACTGTTCGTACAGATGGTTGTTGTCTTGCAAACGTGGCTGCACGATCCGTTACAGCCATGTGGATAAGATGCCTGTCATCTCGACTGCTAGTGATACGAGGCCGTTGGGATTCAGCACGGCGTTCCGTATTACCCTCCTCAACCCACCGATTCCATATTCTGCTAACAGTCATTGGATCTCGACCAACGCGAGCAGCAATGTCGCGATACGATAAACCGCAATCGTGATAGGCTAGAATCCGACCTTCATCAAAGTCGGAAACCTGATGGTACGCATTTCTCCTCCCTACACAAGGCATCACAACAACGTTTCACCAGGCAACGCCGGTCAAGTACTGTTTGTGTATGAGAAATCGGTTGGAAACTTTCTCATGTCAGCACGTAGTAGGTGTCGCCACCGGCGCCAACCTTGTGTGAATGCTCTGAAAAACTAATCATTTGCATATCGGAGCATCTTCTTCCTGTCAGTTGAATTTCGCGTCTGTAGCACTTCATCTTCGTGGTGTAGCAATTTTAATGGCCTGTAGTGTAACTTCCAACCTACATACAGGGTGTTACAAAAAGGTTCAGCCAAACTTTCTGGAAACGTTCCTCACACACAAAGAAAGAAAATATGTTATGTGGACATGTGTCCGGAAATGCTTACTTTCCATGTTCGAGCTCATTTTATTACTTCTCTTTAAATCACATTAATCGTGGAATGGAAACACACAGCAACAGAACGTACCAGCGTGACTTCAAACACTTTGTTACAGGAAATGTTCAAAATGCCTTAGGTTAGCGAGGATACATGCACCCACACTCCGTCGCATAGAATCCCTGATGCGCTGATGCAGCCCTGGAGAATGGCGTATTGTATCACAGCCGTCCACAATACGAGCACGAAAAGTCTCTACATTTGGTACCGGGGCTGGGTAGACAAGAGCTTTCAAATGCCCCCATAAATGAGAGTCAAGAGGGTTGAGGTCAGGAGAGCGTGGAGGCCATGGAATTGATCCGCTTCTACCAATCCATCGGTCACCGAATCTGTTGTTGAGAAGCGTACGAGCACTTCGACTGAAATGTGCAGTAGCTCCATCGTGCATGAACCACATGTTGTCTCGCACTTGTAAAGACACATGTTCTAGCAGCACAGGTAGAGTATCCCGTATGAAATCATGATAACGTGCTCCATTGAGCGTAGGTCGAAGAACATGGGGACCAATCAAGACATCACCAACAATGCCTGCCCAAACGTTCACAGAAAATCTGTGTTGATGATGTGATTGCACAATTGCGTGCGGATTCTCGTCAGCCCACACATGTTGATTGTGAAAATTGTGGCGGTGAATCGAGGAAGTACAGTACATACTGACGGAACTAAAATGAGCTGTAACATGGAAATTAAGCGTTTCCGGACACATGTCCACATAACATCTTTTCTTTATTTGTGTGTGATGAATGTTTCCTGAAAGTTTGGCCGTACCTTTTTGTAACACCCTGTATATTCTGGTAGAGCAATCGTGTGAAGGTGGATCGATACACCCTTTGACAGGTACGTGAACGTCAGTTTAGCATGTGGTTCCCGTTTCAAAACTCTACCAGGTTGAGTGTTCTCCGAAACAGAGTGTCAATTCCTGGAGGAAGTACGGTGGTTAAGCAGTCCAGCAAACAGGTTCTGTGTTAATTGTCGACCATGATCACTTGAAACGTTTCAGGCCGATAACATGAGAGTTTGCTCGATAATTCTTCCGACTTTTTCCCTCGTCTTCAAGCTATGATACATTGTC
Organism: Schistocerca serialis cubense; assembly: GCF_023864345.2. Classification (NCBI taxonomy): domain Eukaryota; kingdom Metazoa; phylum Arthropoda; class Insecta; order Orthoptera; family Acrididae; genus Schistocerca; species Schistocerca serialis. The sequence continues at coordinate 85,039,464 of NC_064641.1, read as the reverse complement.
AACGATCTCGCCGTAGAGGAGGTAATAAACTTACGACACCCTTCTTTTAAATAGTGTGTCCTGTAAGACCGTAAACGATACAGGAGCCTAATCTCATGGACAAAAAAGGTGTTACTACCTGCAGACTCTCACGTTGAAGCAGAAGCTCGAAGAAGAAAACGACGATTTACTACAGAGAAGAAGTTATTGCGAGTAGTTTAGTTGTCTGATTTCAGCCCTCCATTAAAGTTGGACTGCAGAAGAACGCTGCCAGCGCGTTTAGGGTGTGACTTTAGGTGCCCACTGTAACGCTGCGACCAGACTCGTAATTAAACGCAATTAATCCAATTAGCAATTAAGGAAATTGCAGTTTATCTCGGGCGGTGATTTTCCCTCCAAGTATTTAAATGGGTGGGGAAGAGCGGTCGAACGCGGGAGAGATCTCCGGGCAGGGCAGAAAAACACGCCGGCAATTAATCCCTAATGTATTTTAAATAACGGGAAGGAGCTGTTTAGACATGCGGCCGGCTGGCGGGCCGCGCACAAAAACCTGCGCTGCCCGCGGCGGCGCCGCCTCATCAATGCAAAACCGCTGGCCGGCCCGCCGAATGCGGCGTCCCGCGGACCGCCATTAGCTGGTATTAGAATGCCGCCCGCAGCCGCCGGACTCTAATGGGGGCAAACAACTCCGCACCGAATGATGGTGCTTAAGTAGCTATATTTACAATTTACATAGCGGCCCCATAACACAGCGGACAAGCGCAGGTATGTAACTGGGCTGCCGGGCGAGTGGGGTTGAGGTGAGGAGGCGGGAGGATTGAGGAGGAGAAAGAGGAGCTGAAGAAGAGGATGAAGAAGATGAGAGAATGAGCAGAACGTGGAAAGGGAAGGAAAAGGCCAAGTCGCGGGGCGAGACTAGGTGAGCTTTGCGTGCTCGGGAAATCGCACGGAACAGCCACCAGCTGTGGCTGCCAAAGGGTCAGCAAAATTGGTTCAAATGGCTCTGAGCACTATGGGACTTAACTTCTGAGGTTATCAGTTCCCTAGAACTTAGAACTACTTAAACCTAACTAACCTAAGGAAGTCACACACATCCATGCCCGAGGCAGCATTCGAACCTGCGACCGTAGCGGCCGCGCGATTCCAGACTCTAGCGCCTAGAACCGCTCGGCCACACCAGCCAACGTCCAGCGAGTGCAGCAAGGTGGAGGTTCCCTGCTGTTTCGGGGTGGCATCATGTGGGGCCGACGTGCACGGCTGGTGGTCATGGAAGGCGCCGTAACACCTGTACGATACGTGAATGCCATCCTCCGGTCGATAGTGCAACCATATCGGCAGCAAATTGGCGAGGCATCCTCATGGACGACAATTCGCGGCTCCATCGTGGACGTCTTGAGAATAACTTCCTTCAGGGTAACGACATCGCTCGACTAATGTGGCCAGCATGTTCTCCAGACATGAACCCTATAGAACATGCCTGGGATTGATTGAAAAGGGCTGTTTATGAACAACGTGACCCACCAACCACTTTAAGGGATCTACGCCGAATCGCTATTGAGGACTGGGACAATCTGGACCAACAGTGCCTTGATGAACTTGTGGATAGTATTCCACGACGAATACAGGCATTCTTCAATGTAAGAGGATGTGCCACTTGGTATTAGAGGTATCGTTGTGTTCAGAAATCTGAACCACACCTCTGAAGGTCTCGCTTTATGGTGGTACGACATGCAATGTGTGGTTTTCATGAACAATAAAAAAGGCGGAAATGATGTTTATGTTGACCTCTATTCTAATTCTCTGTACAGGTTCCGGAACTCTCGGAACCGAGGTAATGCAAAACTTTTTTTGATGTGCTTAAGTGAATCATTCAATGATGGCAGTTTGCGCAGTCGTAATCATTACATGGGAAGAAGAAAAGAAAACAAATGTAGCCACGGATATTCGATCTGCGGACCTCGTGTTCCTGAAACTTACCTCTTAACACGTTATTTTTATTTAATTTTATCTTTCTTGTTTTTTCCTTAGCATTAAGGATACCCGGTAACAGAAAACAAAAAAACCAGCCCTATCTCTGCAGAACACTGCCACTTGTGACCCTACCAAAAAGAAACTAAACTGACCCTTCTTCACGTTTTGCTATCCTAACTACACCAAAACCTCCCGATTGCCCCCTCCCCCCCTCTCACACACATACACAGACCCACATGTACACACAAAACTAAAATAACTAAACGGGGCAATTGTTTGAGCGCCAATCCTTAAGGGTGATAGGAATGAGGGTGGTCCCAATAACCACGAAACAAGTTTTTTTTTGCTGCCCCTTTTATATCCGTTCGTTGGTCTGTATGTGTCGCTGCACCATATCTTGGAAGATGATGACAGATGCATCTTGAAATGGGCAGACGAGGCGCGTTACAGCTCTGGGGAGGGAAGGGTGTCAAGAAAGTCGCTGTGGTGATATCCTGCAAAGGTTCGTCGGTAATGCAACGACTTGGTGAGTGTACTGTGCACTATCACAATCCGGCTAGAGAAGTCCGGGACTGTTGTGGAAGAGGTATTCTAAGACCTGTCCTCGAAACCAGATGAGGGTGTTCTGTCTCGAAAGAGGGAAGAATGAGATCTGGGTAACAGCAGGAACTCGAGGGTAACCGTAATTGGCAGAGTATGGAGGCAACAGTCCACGATGAGAGATTAGGCGCCAAACGTCCCATTTCAGGAGGCGGGACGACCGTAGCATTGTGGCTACTACCGCTGGATTCTCTACGAGGTGCATTCAAGTTCTAAGGCCTCCGACTATCTTTCTCCGGACTGGAAAGAGATAGAAACATGCGCATTGTTTTAAAATGAGGCCGCGTTCATTGTCAATACGTCCCAGAGATGGCAGCACCGTATGGCAGATGGAATTTTACCACCAACGGCGAGAATGAGAACTGTTTTAAATACTTAAAATGGCGACGTTTTCCTTACTTGAACAGCGTGCAATCATTCGTTTTCTGAATTTGCGTGGTGTGAAACCAATTGAAATTCATCGACAGTTGAAGGAGACATGTGGTGATGGAGTTATGGATGTGTCGAAAGTGCGTTCGTGGGTGCGACAGTTTAATGAAGGCAGAACATCGTGTGGCAACAAACCGAAACTACCTCGGGCTCGCACAAGCCGGTCTGACGACATGATCGAGAAAGTGGAGAGAATTGTTTTGGGGGATCGCCGAATGACTGTTGAACAGATCGCCTCCAGAGTTGGCATTTCTATGAGTTCTGTGCATACAATCCTGCATGACGACCTGAAAATGCGAAAAGTGTCATCCAGGTGGGTGCCACGAATGCTGACGGACGACTGCATGGCTGCCCTTGTGGCATGTTGCCAAGCAATGTTGACGCACAACGGCAGCATGAATGGGACTTTCTTTTCGTCGGTTGTGACAATGGATGAGACGTGGATGCCATTTTTCAATCCAGAAACAAAGCGCCAGTCAACTCAATGGAAGCACACAGATTCGCTGCCACCAAAAATATTTCGGGTAACTGCCAGTGCTGAAAAAATGATGGTGTCCATGTTCTGGGACAGCGTGGGTGTAATCCTTACCCATTGCGTTCCAAAGGGCACTACGGTAACAGGTGCAACCTACGAAAATGTTTTGAAGAACAAATTCCTTCCTGCACTGCAACAAAAACGTCCGGGAAGGGCTGCACGTGTGCTGTTTCACCAAGACAACGCACCCGCACATCGAGCTAACGTTACACAACAGTTTCTTCATGATAACAACTTCGAAGTGATTCCTCATGCTCCCTACTCACCTGACCTGGCTCCTAGTGACTTTTGGCTTTTTCCAACAACGAAAGACACTCTCCGTGGCCGCACATTCACCAGCTGTGCTGCTATTGCCTCAGCGATTTTCCAGTGGTCAAAACAGACTCCTAAAGAAGCCTTCGCCGCTGCCATGGAATCATGGCGTCAGCGTTGTGAAAAATGTGTACGTCTCCAGTGCGATTACGTCGAGAAGTAACGCCAGTTTCATCGATTTCGGGTGAGTAGTTAATTAGAAAAAAAATCGGAGGCCTTAGAACTTGAATGCACCTCGTACAATAGTCCATGGTGAAGTGGTAGCCACTATGCTATGGTTAGCACATCTTCCTAGTAAGCTGCAGACCCGGGATCAAATCCCAGCTGTGGCACAAACTTTAACTAATTGCTTCAGCTTCTATCCTAATCGAAGACAAAGTTGAGACTCATATGTCTCCAACAGATTTTAATCTCATCAGTTAAACGCATTATTTGTTTAACAGAAGTAGCATGCTCCTGAAACTGCATTTTGATAAAACACACATAAATGTACTAATATTACTGTTCCGTACGAGCAAATGATAATAACCTACCACTTATTGCTAGTTAGCAAGAATTTGTGGACTAAGGAAACGCAACATGGAGGCGTGATCACTCATACGTATGGATTCAAAATCATCGAGTAATCGAAAGCGAAGTTCACGGCTTGCCATTAACAAATGAATCTTCAAAACCAGCTTCCGACTTACACTGAAAAGAAGCATGAAAGTTAACTGGGCACATGGTGCATGAAGTGAATCGTGTCTGATTAAAGAGCGAAATTCAGGCTGAAGCTCTTGGTTTAGCTCTGCTTTAGAAGCCTGGGATGGCAGTTGAACGTAATCTTCGGAGACGCCTGCGTTGGGGACGTTCTACTGCGACTCCGTTGTCAGGCTCAGTTGCACGTCCGTAGGCGTGGGACTAATACACAGTTGGCCCTCGCGAATATAAGCCTTTGAATGGAGTGTAAAATTTTAGGCTGAAAGAACTACGAGTTCCTCTGTTATTTTCTGAGTGGAGGAAACGCCTGCTCTTATTGGGAAACTTATCTTGGTGATTGGTCAGTGCGCTCCCATCAAACTTGTTCACTCTCTGTACGCAAAGGCGGGCAGTTTATAGTGAGAACTTAACCGCGGCGCGGAGGGGTCCAGTCGTAGCTGCAGCCGCTGTTTCGTGATCAAGTAAGTATGACGTGCTGTTTCTGTGCACAGTGAACAGTGCTTTACTGGGACTTAGTTCGTATCTGACTTATGATTCTCTATAACGATCAAATGCCGTCCTTAGAAGCAGCGGAATTCTCGTAAGTCAAGATTTCAACATCTGAGCCATGTGTGGCTCATGTTCGTGCCATCTTTGTTTAACATCTTGTTTTTACCGTACAACCACCTCGTCATTTTAATTTCAGTGACTCATGTCACTGAATTGCTGTCTTGTCTGCCCGTGAGCGGCAGCAGCAGCGCGTATCGATAAGTACCATGGAGGTAAGAATAAGGGGAGATGGCGCTACGTATCCCAGCCGTACTATGTTTTGAAGCCATGGTGGCATGGCTCGCTGCCATGACACTCTGACCAAAACATTCCCAGTGTGCTATAGCGCTGCGTGTATTACAGTCGCTAATTGCACCATGTGCGCATGTAACATCATCAGACTGGTTGTTTCAAAGTTTTTGTTTAAAATAAAATCTCGTAAAGGCGAAATTCCGCGTTTCTTCTGATTAAAAATAGTTTTTAATGTCATATTACGAATAGCTAGTCTTCAATGTAAACGATAAAACTTTGTTAATTCAGTAATAAACGTGTATCACAAACTAAATAATAGAAACTGAAAACTAAGTTAGCTATACCCTCCCTCGAAAGCCTCATAAATACATCTTGTTTGTAATACGTACTGGAACATTTCAGTTACGTTACACTACTGGGAAACACTGTTCATTACCACCAATATTTACTGAAATACGGTACATAGAATGGCAAATCTACACAGTGTCCTGTTTAGGCCTATACTTTACGCCAGTTAATGTAGTGTTAGCTTTTAATTTGGTACATGATGAAGACAAAGTGAGTTACTCAACACTTCGATTATCGACGATACGTACGTATTATACTGGAGCGTGAACTTGAAAACTAAGAATTTAATTCTTTGAATTAACATACCTGTTGCAAATGTTTTGGGTGTGTAGGGAAAACTGATGGTACAGCATTTTCTCGGAGCCTTACTGTTGAAAGGGAAGTTCGGTCTATGTCCTCTTCTCGGAAATGCTGAGAACCTATAGTGCTCCATTTAGACGCACGCCAATTCTTCCTCCTCACGGCATTCTCCCACAGAGCTTTCCGACTTTCATTTTTTGGAAATCTAAAATCATACAGAAGAAAAACACGCTATAGTACAAGTACCGATGTAGCACACGTTCATTCACAATGAAGTTGTAAAATCACACTTAACGAGACAACTTACACATGAAATGTTATTCCCTTCGATTTCGCATCACAATCATAACGATTCGTACATCCGAACACCACACAAGTCACCATAATAGCGCAAAATCCTTCCAAAAGCGAGCGACAAGCCTATGCACACAAGCTTACAGCAGCAATGTTTTGGTCGGATTGAGGTGGCTACCCCTCGGCTTCACATAGCTTCGCAGCTGTGACGTCACGGCGTCTCCCTCTATTCTTACCTCCATGATAAGTACACTGTCGTGATATATCTCTGGACGACCGATAGTATATCCGGGTCGTCGTGTGTCTGGCAGTCAGTTGGAGACGGACCAGCAGTGCAGTCGGGTAGCAGCAGCAGTGCAGTCGGGCACGGAGCCCCAGTGAGGTTCGCACAGCCAGTACCAGTGGGGACGACCGTTGGTTGGTCGTTCGGCCGGTCCTCTCATCGACGACGTGTATTTGGGTCGCTTCCTTCCTGTGCAGAGATGTCGGTTGTGTTGACTTTGCATGGTTGGATCCGAGCCAGAGTCTCCGGGACGTCGTCTGTCCGAAGGAAGTCAGTGAGTGGGAGACGCCACCAGCAGTGCAGTCGCAATGGAGCAGCAGTCGCGGAAAGACCAGCAGTCCAGTCGGTCGGTTGGTGTGGAACGGCAAGCAAGCCCTCGTCGCGCGTTGTCGGGCTGGAGCCGCTGGCGGCGTGCTCGCGCAGTTGGAGTGTGAGGTGCTGCTTGCGAGTGCTACGAACTTCGTCGCCCTCATTTCTTGGACATGAAAGTTGAGTCCTCACTCAACTTACTATCGAGCCCCTACTGTTTCATTTCTTCGTTTGATCCTGGTTGTCGCGTTTGAGACATTCCCGTGAGCAACAACATGTGTGTATTTATGTCGGCTAAGATTCCAGCCATCTTCCTGTGAAATTTAACTTAAGTCATTCGCTGTTACGGAAGTTCACCACCGGTATCTTCTGCCTTGTGGCCGTTGACGTTCCGGTTACCTGTCCTGCTCGCTGCCGTAGTTTTAGGCAGTGTATTTTCCTCGTCGTGTTGTTGCTGTCCAGAGCAGCCTGTACAAGGTGCATTCAAGTTCTAAGGCCTCCGATTTTTTTTTCTAATTAACTACTCACCCGAAATCTATGAAACTGGCGTTACTTCTCGACGTAATCGCACTGCAGACGTACTCATTTTTCACAACGCTGACGCCACGATTCCATGGCAGCGGCGAAGGCTTCTTTAGGAGTGTGTTTTGATCACTGGAAAATCGCTGATGCAATAGCAGCACAGCTAGTCTGGTGAATGTGCGGCCACGGAGAGTGTCTTTCGTTGTTGGAAAAAGCAAAAAGTCACTAGGAGCCAGGTCAGGTGAGTAGGGAGCATGAGGAATCACTTCGAAGTTGTTATCATGAAGAAACTGTTGTGTAACGTTAGCTCGATCTGCGGGTGCGTTGTCTTGGTGAAACAGCACACGCGCAGCCGTTCCCGGACATTTTTGTTGCAGTGCAGGAAGGAATTTGTTCTTCAAAACATTTTCGTAGGATGCACCTGTTACCGTAGTGCCCTTTGGAACGCAATGGGTAAGGATTACGCCCTCGCTGTCCCAGAACATGGACACCACCATTTTTTCAGCACTGGCGGTTACCCGAAATTTTTTTGGTGGCGGCGAATCTGTGTGCTTCCATTGAGCTGACTGGCGCTTTGTTTCTGGATTGTAAAATGGCATCCACATCTCATCCATTGTCACAACCGACGAAAAGAAAGTCCCATTCATGCTGTCGTTGTGCGTCAACATTGCTTGGCAACATGCCACAAGGGCAGCCATGTGGTCGTCCGTCAGCATTCGTGGCACCCACCTGGATGACACTTTTCGCATTTTCAGGTCGTCATGCAGGATTGTGTGCTCAGAACCCACAGAAATGCCAACTCTGGAGGCGATCTGTTCAACAGTCATTCGGCGATCCCCCAAAACAATTCTCTCCACTTTCTCGATCATGTTGTCAGACCGGCTTGTGCGAGCCCGAGGTAGTTTCGGTTTGTTGTCACACGATGTTCTGCCTTCATTAAACTGTCGCACCCACGAACGCACTTTCGACACATCCATAACTCCATCACCACATGTCTCCTTCAACTGTCGATGAATTTAAATTGGTTTCACATCACGCAAATTCAGAAAACGAATGATTGCACGCTGTTCAAGTAAGGAAAACGTCGCCATTTTAAGTATTTAAAACAGCTCTCATTCTCGCCGCTGGCGGTAAAATTCCATCTGCCGTACGGTGCTGCCATCTCTGGGACGTATTGACAATGAACGCAGCCTCCTTTTAAAACAATGCGCTTGTTTCTATCTCTTTACAGTCCAGAGAAAAAAAATCGGAGGCCATAGAACTTGAATGCACCCCGTAGTTCGTCAGCTGAGGTGTTGGTCGTTGTGGGTGCCAATATTCTGTGTGTCGTGTATTGAAATCTTGTGGTCGTTTTGCTGGTTATGTGGAGCGGAACTGATTTGGTTGAGTGGAGGTCGGTTGTCTGTCGGTTGGGTTGCCTCAAGATTGAGAAGTCGTTGGACAGGCTCCCTGTCTCACCTAAACGGGAGTTAGTGTTACAATCCCATGCCGACGCTTGGAAACTTCTGAGCGCCGTTCCTTATGTGTTATGTGGTAATTTCCCTGTTTGGATTTTAGTTATTTCGTTAATGTGTGGCTTTCAGCCGAGTATCAATATCGCTTAAATTAATGTTCTTGTCTTGCCCGTAAGGCATACTTTTATATGGGGCCTTCAGCCAAATTTTACTGGAGAGGTTTTAAGATAAGGCCTTCTGCTTTTTAGATTGAAACTTTTTCTAGGCCTTAAGCCATTAAACATATTTGTTGATATGTGGCCTTCAGCTGAGTATTAATGTCTCTTAAATTAATGTCTAGTATTAATATCTCTTAAATTAATGTCTTTGTCTTGACCTTAATGGTTGATATTGTTATTCTATATTTTATACGAAATGTTTTAAGATACGGCCTTCTGCCTTTTGGCTGGTACTCCTCTTATTGTTTAATATGTGACCTCCAGCCTAGTTCCATTAAAATTAAATTGCTAAGGCCTTCAGCCGATTAGATTGAAGATTTAGAAAATATTCTTGGGTGAAATCTCTAGAATAACCTTGTATTTCAATTTTACTTAAGCCTTGTTTCTTGCATTTTGAATGTGGACTTCAGCCGATCTAAAGTTAACCAAAGGAGGTCGATTAAAGTTTTGAGTGTTTTGCGCCCTTGTTGTAATATTGTGTGTTCATAAATAAAGTTTGTATGTTGAGTGCAACTGACAGAAAGTCATTTTAGCCCCTTTCTACAATCTAATCCGCTCTCTCCTGCTAGCCCAAGGCATTTCAACATCATTTTACGTAAGTTCAGGAGGAACCGAGTTCGGGCGATAAACCGTTACGATTCACTTCAAGTATCGTGTGCGGAGTTAACTTTAATGATTCGTTTCGCTGGTGAGTCACGACCTGATTTCGATGATTCATTTATTAATGGAAAGTGCTGAACTTTGCTTTAGATAATGGGACGTCCATTAACTGCGCGAGGTATTTTTTAAATCAAAATTAGATCCTCCTCCCCACTTGGTGAAATGTTGTTGGACCGCAACCTCCCCCTCAAGTGAGATTTACCATATAATTGTTAAATAATTAAAATTATTTATTATGATCATGTTCTTGCTTCATACCACTAAAAATAACTGTTAGGTATCTCGGAATTAATTTCATAGAACAGTGTGTTATCCGTTATAATATGGATATTCTCAGCCGTTTGGCAGCTTTCAAGACAACTAATTTAAGTAAACTCATTATAGCGCAGCTTAAACGTACCTGTAGTAAAGAGATTTGGAAAGTTTTTTTTAACACGTATTAAAAACAGTTTATTTTAAACATGCTAACCGTGCGTAGTATTTGGACGGACAGACAGACAGAGACAGACGGACAAAAAGGCTCCACAGAAACAGTATTAACGGTTTTAACTAAGCCCTAAAAATTGAGTTGTTATTGACATATCGTATAGATCAAATACCGCCGAACCGTTACAAACCGTTACTCTGCAGATGAAAGACATCATTGTTTCTTCTCCATTTGAACCGTTTGATTACGTACCTTTTCAGTCTCTTGATTTATGATCGGTAAGAGAATTCCTGTCCAGGAACTCAAAACTTAATGACGACTCGTCTATTTCGACTTGCGAGCATGCCGCTTAACATACGCACTGTAAAAGTTTTTATACAAACTCATGGTGAATACAATCTCATCAGTTTTGTATGCTTTGCAGAATTTCACAACTAACTAACTGACTGCCTCGCAGTGATTTCGACCTGTTTGGCAGGGAACGTCGCGAGTGATGAAGTCGGACACTTGTGCGCTACTTTTGTCAGAGCGAAGAATCCCGGGGATGAACACGTGTAAGGCATTCTGTTCAGTTCAGGGAGGCCACATACATTGGTCGCCTGTTTAATGTTGTCGGTTATAGTAATGAATTACAAAGCTGACACGGAATTTTCATTGCCGTCCCCCCACCCCTTCAAATGAGATATGGTGACATTTTGCAAGTCCTATCCCCCTCCCCTCCCCCTATTTTCAGTTCAGGTAATAATCGGACGTCCCCTAACTCAAAGAGTTTGAACCTCTTTGTATGAGCGAATGCGAGTCCATGTTACATTTCTTTAGTGCGTAAATCCTTCCTTTAGTGCATAAATCCTTGCTGACAATTATGAGCGTTTGCTCATATGCAACAATGGGATTAGTATCTTTATGTGTGTTCCATGTATATGACGAAACAAAGCACTGGGACGCTATGTTCTAAATTTCATCCGTGGAACAGAGTGGTAAATATTGGACTGAAATAGCAAGGCATTCCACTCCTGTCCTCTGCCCGGAGGAAACACCTACTCTTACTGGTAAATTCATCTTGGTGATTGGTCAGTGAGCCCACACCAAGTTTGTTCGCTCTCTGTATGAAGAGATGAGGCAGTTTGGACTTCAATCAGAAATTACCTGATTGCAGAGGAGTCGAGTCGTGCCTGCAGTCGCTGCTCTGTGATCACGTATGACGTGCTGTTTCTGTACACACCTGCTGAGTGCTTTTTGGTTGGAAGTTAGTTGAACTTTGAGTTAGAATTCTCTATAACGATTAAATGCAGTCGTTGGGAGCAGTGTGGAATTTTCGCGAGTGATGATTTCAGTATCGTTTTACAGAAATTCAGATTGATCCGAATTAAGTATTTATTTGGACACGATTCACTACATGCATCACGTGCCCCGTTAACTTTCATGTTTCTTTCCGCTGTGAGTCACGAACTGGCTTTGATCATTCATTCATTAATGTAAAGTGGTGAACTTTGATTTCTGTTAGTTGATGAGCTTGAATCTTCGTGTGCGAGTAATCGCAGGTCCATATTGTGTTTCCTTAGCCTAAAAATTCTTGGTGACCAGTAATGATCGGTACTTTACTATCGTTTGCTCGTGTGGAATCGTAGTATTAATATTTTAATGTGTGTCCCAAGTAAACGCAATTTCAGAAGAACGCCCCATCTGCTAAATAAATGTTCTTAATGCATCTACTTAGTTCGTTATATTTCACTACAATCTGCATAACAGAACAGTTACCTTCCTCCTGCAATATATAACCATGTGTACCATCTGAGAGACAATTTGTTTTATACGAAATGTTTTAAGATACGGCCTTCTGCCTTTTGACTGAAACTCCTCTTATTGTTTAATATGTGACCTCCAGCCTAGTTCAATTAAAATTAAATTGCTAAGGCCTTCAGCCGATTAGATTGAAGATTTAGAAAATATTCTGGGGTGAAATCTCTAGAATAACCTTGTATTTCAATTTTACTTAAGCCTTGTGTCTTGCATTTTGAATGTGGACTTCAGCCGATCTAAAGTTAACCAAAGGAGTGTTTTGCGTCCTTGTTGTAATATTGTGTGTTCATAAATAAAGTTTTTATGTTGAGTGCAACTGACAGAAAGTCATTTTCGCTAATTAAGTTTCCGTTCCGCAGTTTTATCTTTAGGAAAGAGGCTATTATTAAAAATCAATTAATATTCATGGAACTTCAGATGATTTGGCACTAGGTAGCTAATGTTAAGCATGGTAGGCCTATTTGTGCAACAGGTTGATCTCAGTTGCCCAAAGTCAGTGGCATAAGGCGAAAGTCAGTCCCAATATACCTGTAAAACACAAAAAAGCATAGACTACTTTTATAGTAGTATTTTTTTCAGTCACATCATTGTCTTTAAAGTATTTCAGTAATTAAGATACCTACTTTCAGATCCAGCTTTTTCGATCAAAACTAAGATTCTTCGTACATCCATATTTAAATTGGATGAGGGTGGGGCACAGCTGGTATAATTTTTATTAGAAATGAAATTCCTCCAGCTGTAGTTAAAATGAAAAATCTTAAGTACAGCTGGAGGAATTTCATTTTTAATAAAAATAAAAACTAAGATTAGTAGTAGCAGTAGTTTTAAAGAATTATTACAGAAAAAAATTGACAATATTTCTTTGAGTTATATTCCTGATATCTTCTTTTTGTAGCATATGTTATCTGCTTCAACTCTTATTGAGACTGATAATGTGCACTCTGAGCAAGATGCTGTTGAACAACTTATATCATTTATGTAATGTTTGTATACATAATATTTTAGTGTAGATGATATCAGTATATCAGCTCACCAGGAATGTGTAAGCTACAATCACCATGTGGATTAGAAGTTTAGCCTTAACCTTCCTTCTCAATTATCCTAAAAAAGTGTTTTACGATAAGAGCTGATTACTGTGCATAGCCTACCAGATTAACTAAATGAAACCAATACCTAAGATGGGTCCTGAGGTGCAAAAATAAAGTCTATCTTTCCCCAGGACATTGCTACTGTCCACAAAGATGTTTTGACAGTGAGAAGTCCACCCTATTTCAAATTCGCCAGGTGTGACATCTTTGCACTTCTACGTTTTTCCATATCTGGAAAGGTTTTGCGGCCAGTGATGGGGCTATCAATTATGGGGTTATGGCAGCCATAAAAGGATATTCTGTATACTCTCCATAACTGCATTTCTAGATTTGAATCTTAGGTGAACTGTGTCGACCGAACAGTGGCTCAATAAAAAAAGAGTATCTATCAATAGTTACTTCACTATAAAGTCTATAAATTTCCCGATTGCCCTTGAGAACTAGCTAATAGTGAAAATGTAAGTATAACATAATCAATTGCTCCCAGCTATTTAGTGGGCTAGAAAATGATAAATAACGTACCTCACGATCTGGAGCCGGTGAATTGACTGATTAGTAATTTATTTGAAATGTAAAGTTAGCTAAGTGATGGCCATTTTCAGGTAAGCTCAACTAACAGAAGAGAACAGTTTAAAAACATAAGTGTATTACGCCTTTGGACGAAATAATCTACCAGTTGCCATATGAAATTCTTCTACAGAATAGAATAAGCTGCACAGAAAGAACTTTAACTTCTTTGGAAATTTAACTTTTCCATCTCTCAACCATTTAATGTCATAGAGTAAGTGGTATAGGATTTTGAAAACAACATTTTATTCCTTTGTGAAAAAAAACAGTTTTTATGAAGAGTAATAAAGTTTTCTCTCTTCTAGTATTGTAATTATATATGTCTTTATTCCTTTTGAAGTCTTGGGCTTATTTACATTAGTATTCATGAGGAAAACACATAGATAAGTTTTCTAAACATTAAATCAAGTTTCTACATAATTAAATTGGTTGACCACTTTTATGGTTATTATAAGACGCTTCTCAGCAATGAAATATGTCTTTTGGAGAGAAAAGTTACACCGAAAGATAATTTCGTGTAATATTTTGCGATGAAAATGAGAAGTATTTTAACTTGCCGATATGTTTTTGTACAAGACTTCTAATGGCACAAAGAGCAAATGTGGCTGAAATAAGTGGCTGAAGAAGCTCCAAAGTGTAGTTATTTTCCATCCCGTGTTCCCATAAATACATACATCCAAAATATACATAAATTTTTAAATAGTGTGGACCCTTTGTATTTAATAAGCTGTATTTCCTTAATTAAGTGAGATTACTCGGAGGGAACAAGCCAATAGCTGTTTTAACCACATTTACTTACAGCTTCATCAAATATTGGATTTCTACTGGGCTTGATAACAATACTTTACTCACATACAGGTGGCGTTCAATAAGTAACGCAACTCCCTTTTTTCTGAAAGCTGGTTAGTTTTATTCAGAATTCCAGTACACCATGTTTTCCCCATTCTTTTGGCTGAAATATTCTATTTTTTAACATAAGCTCCGTTCAATGGGACGGCATTACGCCACCTTACAGGGAGGACCTGTAAGCCCGCATGGTACCAAAATGGTTCAAATGGCTCTGAGCACTATGGGACTTAACTTCTGAGGTCATCAGCTCCCTAGAACTTAGAACTACATAAACCTAACTAACCTAAGGACATCACACACATCCATGCCCGAGGCAGGATTCGAACCTGCGACCGTAGCGGTCGCGCGGTTCCAGACTGTAGCGCCTAGAACCGCTCGGCCACTCCGGCCGGCCGCATGGTACCACTTTGCGTTGGAGCCAACGTCTTGCTGAATAAATCCCGCACCATCAAGCCACGTACTGCTTCTCAGAGAGTGCATCCTTCATTGGGGCAAACACATGGAAATTGTAAGGTGTGAGATCCGTGGTGTAGGGTGGATGAGGAAGATCAGTCCAGTGAGCTCCTCCCAGGTGCGCAGACCTTTGTGAGGCCTTGCCTTGTCATGGAGAAGGAGAAGTTCGTTTGCATTTTTGTGGCGACGAACACGCTGAAGCTGCTTCTTCAAATTTCTGAGGGTAGCGCAATGCACATCAGTGTTGATCGGAGCAACATGGTTGAGGACATCACACAGAAAACACGTTCAGCTCTCGTTTTCCTCCAAAAGAAACGCAAAGACAGCTCTCTGGTTGGAGCGCACCTCCTTTGCAGACGCCATTTTGAAAGCTACGTATAGGGCCACCTATCGGAACTTCGTGAAACTAGAGGGGCTGTAGTGGAAATAATCCATAATGTCACACGACGAATCCCGCATTTTCCCAACGGCAGATGGCCGGGGAAAAGTGTGTTGCATTACCTATTTAAAGTCCCTCGTACATCTACTCGTTGTTCATTAAATGGGAGATTATATACGTAAAGAGGTAAGAGTAATGGACCCATTACTGAAGCTTGTGGTAGTGCACTAATGATTTCGTCGCAACTGGAAAAAGACCACCTGCTTACAGTTGTTGTAGTACGTTATGTCAAACACATTTTCGATCCCAAAAATGCTTGTGAAAATTTTTAGATATTCAGAGCATTTTGGGGTAAAGAGGGAGGGCAGGAGGTGGAGAGAGGAGTTATTTAAATCAATCAGTGAAGAAGTTTTACCTTCCTGAAATAGCTCTCAGAATGCCGCATATGTTAAAGAACTTGATGCCCCTTCAGGAGACGTAGTGGATTAGAGTTGTTGTTTCTAGTTTAGCTTTAATATTTGATCATGTAACTAGACAAAGCAATATCCAGACTAGAGCAGAGTACGCTTTCACTTCTCCCTGTAAGTATGAAAACTTCCCTTACAGTTATCGTGGAACCGAAGTTATACGATAAATCAGTCTAATCTAAAAGCCGTAAATTCAGCTAAATACCTAGGTATTACATTTATGAACAACTTAAAATGGAAGGAACACGTAGAAAATGTTGGGGGAAGGCTAACCAAAGACTGCGTTTTATTGGCAGGAAAATTAGAAAATGTAACAGATCCACTAAGGACACTGCCTGCACTACACTTGTCCGTCCTGTTTTAGAATACTGCCGCGCGGTGTGGGATCGTTACCAGACAGGACGGACGGAGTACATCGAAAAAGTTCAAAGAAGGGCAGCACGTTTTGTATTATATCGAAATATCGGAGAGAGTGTCACAGAAATGATACAGGATTTGGGCTGGAAATCGTTAAAAGAAAGGTGTCTTTCGTTGCGACGAAATCTCACGAAGTTCCAGTCACCAACTTTCTCCTCCGAATGCGAAAATATTTTGTTGACACCGACCTACATAGGAAGAAACGATCACCACGATAAAATAAGGGAAATCAGAGCTCGTACGGGAAGATATAGGTGTTTGTTCTTTCCGCGCGCTATACGAGATTGGAATAGTAGAGAATTGTGAAGGTGGTTCGATGAACCCTCTACCAGGCACTTAAATGTGATTTGTAGAGTATCCATGTAGATGTAGATGTAGGTAGTGTGGCACCAGTTGTGGTGTCTTGTGTATCAATGCCACTGTGCCTTTAGTTAAGTAGCTTTTCATATCTATGATCGCAATCAATGCAGAAATATAAGAGAGAGTCTTCAGGAATTGAAACAGAGCTATCTGTAACAGATACTGCTGACGGGAACCACTAGACCTCAGGGAGACCCTCGAAGTCTCAGCAGAGCGTCAGAGCTCGGTCAGCAGAATCGCCAGGGCGCAGTGCGCAGGAAACGCCTCTAGTTTCCCGCAATTAACACGCGTGCTGTTTTGCTCCGCGCCCGGCACCCTAATTGCAGGTGTGGGCCGCATAATCGCGGCTCATTAACATTTTATACGAGCGGCGCCGCCGCCCCAGGCGCTCGCGGCGCGCGCACGCGATGCTGGCGGACGCGACGCCGCCCCCCACCGCCCCCGCAACCGCCCCCACGCCAATTAACGGAGGTCAGCCAGAGCTGTCCCGCCACGGAACCGCTCCTTCCCCGTTGGCGGTCGGCACATTGTGGGCCGCGGCACTACATTCCGCGTAAGCAAGGTATGAAATGGAGTCACGCAACAGGCAGGCGCCCAGTTTACGAAATTTGAAACGTTGTACAATGGTGATATGGACGCTGGACAAATATTTAGTAGTCACCAGATGTAAAACACCATTACTGACGCGGTTCGAATACGCTGATCTTCAGAACCTGGCAACGGAAGGCAGCAAAACGAAAGCTGAAATTTTATATTAAGCATTTGAGAAATCTTTCACGCAGGAGGACCGTACACACATACCGCCGTTTGAGTCTCGTACAGATTCCCGTATGGAGCACATAGTGATAGACATCCCTGGGGTAGCGAAGCAGCTGAATGGGTTGAAAATAAATAAATCGCCAGGTCCTGATGGAATTCCAATTCGGTTTTACAGAGAGTACTCCACTGCATTGGCTCCTTACTTGGCTTGCATTTGTCGCGAATCTCTTGCCCAACGTAAAGTTCCGAGCGACTGGAAAAAAGTGCTGGTGACACCTGTATATAAGAAGGGTAGAAGGACGGATCCTCAAAATTGCAGACCAATATCCTTAACATCGTGAGATTTTCACTCTGCAGCGGAGTGTGCGCTGATATGAAACTTCCTGGCAGATTAAAACTGTGTGCCCGACCGAGACTCGAAAGGCAAAGGTCCCGAGTTCGAGTCTCGGTCGGGCACACAGTTTTAATCTGCCAGGAAGTTTCATCCTTAACATCGGTTTGTTGCAGGATTCTCGAACATATTCTCAGTTCGAATATAATGAGTTTCCTTGAGACAGGGAAATTGCTGTCCATGCATCAGACCGGCTTTAGAAAGCGTCGCTCCTGCGAAATGCAACTCGTCCTTTTTTCACGTGATATCTTGCGAACCAAAAGCGCAGGTGACGCCTGTATATAAGAAGGGTAGGAGGACGGATCCTCAAAATTGCAGACCAATATCCTTAACATCGGTTTGTTGCAGGATTCTCGAACATATTCTCAGTTCGAATATAATGAGTTTCCTTGAGACAGGGAAATTGCTGTCCATGCATCAGCACGGCTTTAGAAAGCGTCGCTCCTGCGAAATGCAACTCGCCCTTTTTTCACATGATATCTTGCGAACCATGGATGAAGGGTATCAGACGGATGCCGTATTCCTTGTCTTCTGGAAAGCGTTTGACTCGGTGCCCCACTGCAGACTCGTAACTAAGGTACGAGCATATGGGATTGGTTCCCAAGTATCTGAGTGGCTTGAAGACTTCTTAAGTAATAGAACCCAGTACGTTGACCTCGATGGTGAGTGTTCATGGGAGGTGAGGGTATCATCTGGAGTGCCCCAGGGAAGTGTGGTAGGTCCACTGTTGTTTTCTATCTACATAAATGATCTTTTGGATAGGGTGGATAGCAATGTGCGGCTGTTTGCTGATGATGCTGTGGTGTACGGGAAGGTGTCGTTGTTGAGTGACTGTAGGAGGATACAAGATGACTTGGACAGGATTTGTGACTGGTGTAAAGAATGGCAGCTAACTCTAAATATAGATAAATGTAAATTAATGCAGATGAATAGGAAAAAGAATCCTGTAATGTTTGCATACTCCATTAGTAGTGTAGCGCTTGACACAGTCACGTCGATTAAATATTTGGGCGTGACATTGCAGAGCGATATGTAGTGGGACAAGCATGTAATGGCAGTTGTGGGGAAGGCGGATAGTCGTCTTCGGTTCATTGGTAGGATTTTGGGAAGATGTGGTTCATCTGTAAAGGAGACCGCTTATAAAACACTAATACGACCTATTCTTGAGTACTGCTCGAGGGTTTGGGATCCCTATCAGGTCGGATTGAGGGAGGACATAGAAGCAACTCAGAGGCGGGCTGCTAGATTTGTTACTGGTAGGTTTGATCATCACGCGAGTGTTACGGAAATGCTTCAGGAACTCGGGTGGGAGTCTCTAGAGGAAAGGAGGAGTTCTTTTCGTGAATCGCTACTGAGGAAATTTAGAGAACCAGCATTTGAGGCTGACTGCAGTACAATTTTACTGCCGCCAACTTACATTTCGCGGAAAGACCACAAAGATAAGATAAGAGAGATTAGGGCTCGTACAGAGGCATATAGGCAGTCATTTCTTCCTCGTTCTTTTTGGGAGTGGAACAGGGAGACGAGATGCTAGTTGTGGTACGAGGTACCCTCCGCCACGCATCGTATGGTGGATTGCGGAGTATGTATGTAGATGTAGATGTAGAACATCAAGTCAAGGAGAGTGTGGTATCCCTTTTCGATACCACCCCACAGGCGTCGCGAAGTCGGCAACGGAACTGCAAATTTCGTCTGACGCCGATAGCAATCTCGCGGGATCTGACGGACACAGTGGTGCGCACCCGCTGAGCCGCGCATCCAGCGGTCGTGTACTATGACTGCCCTCTGCTGTTGCGATATACGAGGATGGTTCATCTGCACCTCCTGTCTCATCACTACAGTACAGTACAGCGAGCCTCATTCTAGCTGACATTGTCATGGCTGCACTCTGTTTCTTGCCGCATTATTTGTAACGAGTCTTCGTACGTTTGGAAACATAAAGGTTGTGTTATCTTGTTCACTATTCATTTCTGCTCCTCTCCGGCTTTCATGCGACAGTTACCACACCACTCTGCAGGCCAACTCTCCTTACTCTTGTGTACGAAGTCGTTAACAACAGAAACAAGCAGTATTGGTTCACGGGAATATGACGTCTTCCAAAACGCAACTGTTTTGCAATGTGCCATATTCACATGATCCCTATATTTCCTGTATGAAGTTTCTTTTCTGACTTGATGTTCTGAAGATAGCTCTATTCGAAATATGTCAGCAAAGTAAGTGCCTTATTTCTAGTGACTATTTAATGCGTGTGAAATCTTATGGGACTTAACTGCTAAGGTCATCAGTCCCTAAGCTTACACACAACTTAATCTAAATTATCCTAAGGACAAACACACACACCCATGCGCAATGGAGGACTCGAACCTCCGCCGGGACCAGCCGCACAGTCCATGACTGCAGCGCCTTAGACCGCTAGGCTAATCCCGCGCGGCAGTGACTATTTAATATTTTGTTTATGAATAGTGTCTGTTCTTTTGGACAGGCCTGTCTGAAAGAACAGACATCATTGATTCAGTCAGCAGGTGTATTCAATAATGGCGTAAGCTACTGTATGACATTAAGTGAACTCAACACCAACATATGAAAATTCGTGCCGGGCCGGGAGTCGAACCTGGATGTCTCGCTTTATGCGCCATGGCTGTCCGAATACAGCCCAGGTGTGACACAAATTTCTATATGCCACACGCTAAACAGTAGCGCCAAATGTCGTTTACTCGAGTCGCTTGCAACCTAAATGTATTCCCACAACGTTTCGGATACTGGTGTGCATCTGCACTGCAATATCGCAATGCTGCCTAGCGTATATATTGTATATGAATGGTATTTGTCCTTTTATCCTACTCATTGTAAAATATTACACGATTCATATTTAGTTTTACTTTGTTTTAGATCTGAAGTTGATCCTCAGTAATTGGAACACGTAATCTAATTAAAAATGTGTTACTGAGATAGAAAAATGAATGACAATTATCTTAAATATCAGTGCGGTTCCTAGTTCTCACAAGACGAAAATGTCGGACGGGGGACTTGTCCGCATAACCTTGATGTTTAAGGCGACCGCTTGCGTGAAACGGGAAATCTTGGTTTGGCACCCGTTCCGGCACAAATTTTCACCTGTCGCCGTTGCGTTCGCTCAGCGCCCTACCGCAGTTAAATGTCTGAATTTTTTTGTCTTTATTAAATATTTCTCCAGCTTCCATATGATCATTGTTCAACATTTAAGGTATGTTCCGCCGGCCGGTGTGGCTGTGTGGTTCTAGGCGCTTCAGTCAGGAACCGCGTGACCGCTACGGTCGCGGGTTCGAATCGTGCCTCGAGCATGGATGTGTGTGATGTCCTTAGATTAGTTAGGTTTAAGTAGTTCTAAGTTCTAGGGGACTGATGACTACAGATGTTAAGTTCGTGTGGCCCCAAGTACCACTATCCAAGATGGCGGCGATTACCTCCTTCAAGATGGCGGCCGTGACGTCATTGAAGATGGTGGCCATGACGTCATCCAATAAGGCGGCCTGTACAGTTGGCAACAGACCATGACATCACCCAAGATGGCAGCCATGACGTCAGCTGATGACGCTAGTACCGTTACGCAGCTTTTGGTGGGAAGTGCCACGCCCTTGCCATGCTCCCCTGGTGGGAAGTTCAAATTCCATCAGGACTATGCAACACACTACAGCTACTTCCACTAACCTGAGAAAATGGCGGGAAAATAGGTCATTAGGTTACCTCCACTAGCCTAAGTTATCCGACCGCCACCTCTTCCTATATGAACTGGTGGGGAAAAAAATGGTGGGAAAGGGACTCTGCCTGTGCTGGATAGGATGGATGTAAGGCTTTATTTTGCAGGCAGTCTTTATTTAAACCATTAGAGGCAGTACATGCATGCAGTGTGTCCACCATGAGGTCCAGAGTTCAACTGATCTAGTACACACTACCATCACCAGAGAGCACTGTCATCCCTTTCATGGTGTAATCCAAGATAACGGTCTTGAGTGGGAAAAATGACGCGATAGTGACTCAACCTGTGCTGGGATGCTGGAGAGATGAAGGAGTGTGCTTAATTTATTTTCGAGCAATTGATTAAGACACGGATTTCACTTAGTTTATTTATTATACTGATACAAAACACATGCTCTGACATGATTGGGGTCATGCCACACAGCCTACAGACCTGCAAACTACACCTAAATTACCGAAATAACGCATGTTAAACAATTTGCACACGCACAAACAACTCCTAAATTACCGAAATAATACACTACACAGCACACAGACACCCAAACTACTCGTAAATAATACAGTACACTGATGTGCTGACAGGAAATCAACTCATAAATTGTCCAAATAATTCCGTACACGGCATACTGACCTGCATACTACACGTAAATCACCGAAATAGTGCGGAACACTGATGTGCAGTCCTCCAAACTACTCGTCAATCACTGAAATAACCCATACATAACGCTATGCCAACACAATAACGACGTTTAAACAGCTGGAAATAATGTAGTGCACAAACACTCATTGCATATGAAAACGCTTTCAAACTATCGTCAACGTTCGAGAAAGGTGACTCGTTTCGAAATATGAGAGTGCCAGAAATATGATTCACTAGTGGCTGTAATCCGCCTATAGCCAGCACGTGAAAGTCGCGTCTATTTTCAGGTATACAATTAGAGTTCTTCGAGTGTTATACTGATGTCACAGAACTGCAAGGCGCGCTCACGCTGGTCCCATACATGAAACGCCTCTGAGCACGTGTGTTTACTGTTGCTGGTGTGATACCTGTGGATACTGATGTCACAGATTGCGCTATAGAAATCTGTTCCAGCACAGGCTGCTTTCTTCCTAGAGATCCTAACGGGACATACGAGCTGCGTCTAGCCGTGCATGCGTGCTTACCTCCCCAGTATGGCTGACGCATTGCAGCAAAATGTCTGCATGGGTACTCACCATCTAAAAGGTTACCAATGCTATACTGACTTCACATGGCTATGCTAAATAAGAGCCAAGTCGACCTCTCGGAAATTGTATAGTGTCCCAGAAATAGTTAACAGTCGCTTTTGTAGGAGCTTTTATGATGTCTCAGCTTGTCTGCATGGAAATTCTTGTCCTAACAGAATATGTTTATGAAAATAGTGCAGAATAACGTCAAAAGCATTCTTCATGATGGACCTAACGTGGCACCCTGTCCATCACGTGTTACCCTTCCTGAAAATGGTTAAGTCCTGCTTTCAACAAACATCTCCAAAACGCAAACGTTCTCACCGCTACCTAGAGGCTCCTACGCCCCTGCACAAAGGATATCTTCTGAAATGAATGGAGTATTATGGTCAATTGTTATTGAATTTGCCCACCAGTGCAGAAGCACCGTCCGCCTTTCTTTATTTCTTTGTGCAGACGAGACTTTCGGTGGCAAAAAACTATTTTCCACAGATCACCATATTGCACTGACAATTAAACCTTGCAAAGTGGCCTACAGATCCTCAAATACGAAAGACTCTTACTCAATTACACTGCTCTGCCACTGAGGACAGGATCTTGAATATTTAAGCATGAAACCGATCTCCAACTCAGCAATACATCACCATGTACCATGTCGATGTAGTAGACATACAATTCGTATCTTGCGCCATAAAAAATCGGCCCTTTTACGTCTTTCGTATAGCTATCGACCACCAGACACTCATACATATACCGCGAAGCTAGACAGCACTGTATATACTCCTCGCAGCACTAGATATTTTCCCGCAGCCAATGGTCAAAAGTCATCCACTTCCAACATGTGACCAGAGTGCCCTCAGCAGACCGAGGTCACTCTCAGAACTCTTCTACAAATTCGGGCTCGTTTCCCCTCGGCACAAACGCATTACTGTTTCTGGTCTGGATCTGCTTGCTTGCTTGCATTTCTACACACATCTCCAGACTCTGGGATTAAAAGAACATATGTAATTTCGCATGGTTTGCTAGAATATCATACTATTTTCGCGGTACTTTCGATATCTAGCACATAGCAATATCGCTTGTTTAGTAGTATCGCTTGAACGACATAATTCTGAAGATATAGACTGGAAATTATTTCTCTAGAAACCCTGAACTTTAGCTAGGTGGAGCATGCTGTAAACCATAGAGTAACTAGAAACTTATTCCATCTGCAAAGACCTTAATGTGAAAACTTGAAAAAAGAAAATAGAGCAATCTGATATTTCCACTCATGAATACCGATGTTGGTGATGTAACAGATTCTGAATCAGCCCTATAATTTATAAAGTCAAGTAAGTTGTTTCTCATATCAAGAGAAACAGTAAATGTGTCCTACACCTGCTAGATGCGCACACCACATTTGGTCTACTATTTGAACTAAATAAAGAAGTCAAAAGCAAAGAAGCAGTCAATGGAACAATTTCCAGAGGAGGGAATAATGGCCAGTGCAAACACATGTTCATAACAAATCTTGTCAAATTTCCATTTGATCACGAAAGCTGTCCAACACATACTAAGTATTAGTTTGCTATTCGGCCACCTATAGGACTACACGGTTAAGTCAACTACATCCCTGTATTGAGAACAGCCCTCTCCATTCAGATGGTCCCTGCCCTTAACGGGAAACATGAATCATTCCCACCACAGGCCATGCATAGACAGAATCAGCCTACGAAATCGGTCACATATATATTTGATCGCTATACTTACAGTTAAATGTTAGGACCGCGGTTTCAGGTGAATGACATTCGACAATGAGCAAAGTATCGGAAATACACCCTGCTGGCGGCTATGGCTCTGGAAATAGAAATATTGTACCATTCTTATGACTTGACATACGCCTCCCTTCGCCATCACAGTATTCCACGTCAAATCTATAAATTCCTTATGACAGGACATAGTTATTTCCTTTCCACATGTCTGAACATAAACACATACTTTATAAGCCTGATGCTCAAGGCGAACCTATCACACATCCCCTACTGCTAATACTTCGTCAACAGCAGATTGCCGGCGATACGAAATAATACTAACCGAAAATCAATGGTGGGTGGACATGTCTAATACGTTTTCTTGCAAATGGTGCCACTGTGTCCTAGAAAGAGAGATGTAATCGTCTTACAAACAGCGAGATGTTTAAAAACACAACCATATTACCATCACAAGCGGTCTTTGTTCTATAGGTGCATACAGGTATCCATGTTAAAAGCTATACCCGCTTTACAAATCGCGGTATGGTATTAGCTCTGAATGAGGTGGTTTTTTGTCTAGACAAATACCGTAACACTGAATATAGATGGTGATCGCTGGACTACATAGTAACAGACCAATAATACACTTACATGTTGCCTACAGTGAAACCTCGTAATAAAATTACCCAATTTAAAAAGTGGTTTTTCTAAGGAACATGGTGTGGAACTGGTATTTGCAACTCCGTCATGCCACTGTCGCTAGATATTTCTCCAGTATTTGTAACGCATTCTGTCTCGATGCCATGTCAGATGTTCGGTGACATATCCATTGGGCTATAGGCGATGCTAGATAGAGAAGGATCACAAACTGTGGATGGTGTGCTGATTGAGGTCGTAAGAAAGGTACATTGGCTTTTCAGATCTCTAGTGCTATGCTATCTGCTAGAAATGCAGTCTGGGATTTGGAATCAAGTCCTCCCACACCCGCATCACAGGACAAGAAACGGGTGATTTTTATGCATGATATAGCTCCAGATGGATGGAGTTCGAAGCATTATGCGTAAATCAACCAAGCTACCTGTGTTCGATCCTATGGACAAGTCTTTTCTTGATTACAGCCACTAGTGAATCATATTTCTGGCAATCTCATATCTCGAAACGAGTCACCTTTCTCGAACCTATCTACTACAGTAAAATTCCAACGTCATTTTAGGTAGCCCCCATGCGTCTTGCAGCCACTGCCGTTTCTCCAGCTTTACACATGTGATCATTCCAATCTAAGTCGGAACTGAGTAGGAGTCGGAGGAAAATATATCTATCACCTTCTGAAACCAATGTAGAAAGAGGCTAAGCTGCGTTACTGCGACTGGACCATTCGATGGAAACGGGAACTGGGAGAAGGACAAGGTTTTGTGCTGCTGAACTGTGGTGCATGCTCAAACTACACACAATTTCTACAGATCCGCGTCCATCCACATCTATCTCTCGAACATGCTATCTTCGTTATTCTGTACCATCTAACAGAGAAAAAAGGCTACACTAACTTCATCCAATAGATTTTTATGGCATCTCTCTCCTCCTATAAATCGAAAACAAATATTACATACATGCAAGCATCAAGCACATGTGACGATCCTATTAAATATACAGGTATTGATCAACTGCACAGACCAGTTTAAAGTTTCATCATCTGTACTATAGGAGAACGATCGTATCCCGCGGACTATACGGTAAGTCGCAATAGACGTACCCTGTGACCCTATCTCATTGTTTGAAACATTGTTTTTTTTCTGCTCTAACATGCTTTGTACACCGCCAAACATTTTGTTTTTCCGCCACGACTTTGAGGTATATGTCAGGTTCTAAACTGACATTAACATGTTCTGATCCATGACATCTCGCACAAGACTGGACGACGCACAGTGTAAATCATGTTGTTACTACTGTTACCATAACACATCACACACACTGCATGATTTTAAATAAAAGTCAGTTACAACATAAGGAAATTGGAATAGTCTTGCAGCATTGTGGGGCTTTTCCAAACTTCAGTCCGAAGCTCATTCGCGAGTTCTACATTTCAACTCATCTCTCACAGTGATGGAATAGGTGATGGCACTGCGTTCCATTTCGACTGATTCCTCATACTGCACTCATGCGAGCGGTCACTGTTTCGGTGCTAACCATTCCCAGAAGATTTCATCCCTCCACAAAACTCTTTCTCCAACTCAAACAAGCATTGTCAGTCAATCACTATGTGGTAAGCAACAGCGTGCCAGTGGGTGGATGGGTTGGAAAAGACACCACCGATGTACTGAAATAATAAGCATTACAGATGATAGTGTGAACAATTATAGCAATTGTACAGTAATTTCAACATCGACCAATGATGTGACATCATGTTTCCCAATTTCAGTATCATAGCTACACTACCCCTTCTCCACTTTGCGAGTATCATTGCGAATGTAGATAGATGACTGTGCAGTACATCTATTCATTGTTAATTCTCGAACACATACATCATCAAAGTATATCAGACAGCACTCTACATGTTTCTAACACCTCGAGTGTAGTGCATAATTTACGATCTATCTCTATGCTGATGGGAGTCATAGAGCATTCTCGGAGTCTTAGGGTAAAATTAGAGACTGAAGGACCCCCACTCACACTGTCATTGACCATCCCACCCTGCAGCACCATTACCGAATTAATCTGCAACCAACTAGAAGCAAACCGTTACATTCCACGTCTCGTGAATGAATGGAGCTTGCCGAGTCCTTGTCCATCCAGGTGCACAAGATTTCGACAGATGCGCCCATGTTGAGGAGGTTAGCATTCCTTATCGATGTATAGTAACAGATTTGAATGTATTGTGATGTAATAGCAGACTGTGAAGAAGAACAAGAAATGGGTGATTTTTATGCACGATAGAGCTCCAGACGGATGAAGTTCGAAGCACTTTTATGTAAATCAACCAAGCTATCAATTGTAAAGTATGATTCCAGAGTTTAGGATCAGTACCTGGCACGTACTGATAAGAGAGAACATAAACACACAGACTCCTAAGGCTACAACGTTCCGCACCTAAAACGGGCTATAATGTTAGTTCGCTTTCGTTTCTGATCTATCAGTCATATGGAATGTAGCACGGTTAATATTCTAATGTAAGAAATATATTTCAAGCGCATGACATACATCCTTCTTCCCAGTTTCTCTCCGTAAAACGAAAAAACTACTTCCATAAAACATTGGTTCTGTGTGATGTGAGCACAATATAACTTTGCAGAGACTATTCACATCCGATCACGGATCAGAAATTATACTATGCCTGCATCATCACTATATAAAATAATCGTTAGTAATAGCCGGCCGCGGTGGTCGTGCGGTTCTAGCGCTGCAGTCCGGAACCGCGGGACTGCTACGGTCGCAGGTTCGAATCCTGCCTCGGGCATGGATGTGTCTGATGTCCTTAGGTTAGTTAGGTCCAAGTAGTTCTGAATTCTGGGGGACTGATGACCTAAGATGTTAAGTCCCATAGTGCTCAGAGCCATTTGAACCATTTAACAGGGAATACCTCTTACTAGGAAACAGATGAACGCATAGCAGCATACAAGTCATTCCGCCACTAACTCTGTAAACAGCACATCTGTCAGGCAAATGTATACACAAGGACTGCAGTGCCTCACAAGCGCCTATCGCTAACTTAGTTATGAAGCTGAAGTCTTGATTTTATACCCAAGATGCGACAGGGGAATGGAGTACATCATATAAATCATAGTTCGTTTATAGGAATTGTAACGTTTCATCACACATAAGACTGGTGCCCTCTGATGATTGACAGGTTTACCGTCAACGATCACAAGTAGACAGTGTTTTAAATCACATACAGAACACGTGGTTGTATGCGAGTCGAAAGCAGGCTATGTGACGCGACTGATGCATCCTGACAGAACAGTGGAAAAATTGACCTGCAGCAACTTCTCCCTCTCTAGAGTGCATAATCAATCTACCATTAAATCGTACCTTGTTACAGCTCCATCTCAATCGATCACCCCGTCCACTCTCTGTTAGCCTATAACGCAGAAGCATGTAAGTTTAGAGGCTGATGGTTCTCTGTTTTCCTGAAAAGCGTCAAATACAGTAGTCAACTCGCGTGCACCACTGGTACCTCAATAGACATACAGTATGATGGTACCTACCGGAAGAAATTGACTGCTTCCCTGATTCCCTATGCTTCCATGTCGACGTTTTCTAGGATTCCTCTTGCTGCCGCATACTTGTTCCCATGTACAAATCGTTCTGCGCCAACCAGAAGATACGAAAGTACTTCCTCCATTTCCCCGCATTTCGCTGTATATTCGGTCAGTTTATACCTATTCCCCTGTCATTTCTCGCAGTGTCACATTTATCTATGCGATCATGACATAACCTCTCGTTCTGTGTTCTAAAATTACCTGTAAATGTTCAAATGGTTCAAATGGCTCTGAGCACTATGGAACTTAACACTGGAGGTCATTAGTCCCCTAGAACGTAGAACTACTTAAACCTAACTAACCTAAGGACATTACACACAGCCATGCCCGAGGCAGGATTCGAACCTGCGACCTAAGCAGACGCGCAGTTCCGGACTGAAGTGCCTAGAGCCGCTTGGCCACCGTGGCCGGCGCCTGTAAATGAAGTACATCTGCTAACACCTAGAACTAATGCACTGATTCGCAGGTGCAGTATAGCACTGTACTCGGTTGTATCCAGTCATCACCACATTCCGAGAGCGTCTGCACTGTTTTCTGTATATGCATGTGTCGCGAACGGCTGGCAGGACCCAGGGCCCCCGCTGGTGGACCAAACTTCGAACATAGAACACGTTTCGGGAGTAACGCATGACTGGTCCACCTGCAAACCCTGGGACCCAACTGCTGAGGTCGTCAGTCACTAAGCTTACACACTACATAATCTAACTTAAAACTAACTTACGCTGAGGTCACCACACACCCATTCCCGAGGGAGGACTCGAACCTTCGACGGCGGGGGGGGGAGAGAGAGGTGTAAGAGTTCATCGATGTAACTGTGACTGATTGATACTATAGCGACAGTCAATACCGTCACTGCGCGATAGCGATGGAAATGATACCCATGATGGTGCCACTAAAGCGGAGTTACTAAATACAGTTTTCCGTAATTCCTCCACGAAAGAAGATGAAGTAAATATTGCAGAATTCGAAACCACAACAGCTGTTAGCATGAGTGACATAAAAGTAGATATCTTAGGTGTTGCGAAACAACTCAAATCACTTAAGAAAGGCAAGTCTTCCGGACCAGATGGTATACTAATCAGGTTCCTTTCAGAGTATGCAGACACAATAGCGCCTTTCTTAGCAACCATATACAACCGCTCACTTGACGAAAAGTCTGATCTTAAAGACTGGAAAGTAGCACAGGTCGCACCAATAATCAATAAAGTAAATAGGAGTAAGCCATTCAAGTACAGACCCGTATCACTGACCTCAATTTTCAGTAGGATTTTGGAGCATATACTGTACTGTAACATTATGAATCACCTTGAAGAAAATGACTTATTGATACGTAACCATCAGGGATTCAGAAAATATCGTTCTTGTGCGACACAGCTAGCTCTTTATTCTCATGAAGTAATTAGTGCTGTCAACAAGGGATCTCAGATCGATTCCATATTCCTAGATTTCCAGAAGGCTTTTGATACCGTTCCTCACAAGCGACTATTAATGAAATTGCATGCATATGGAGTATCGTCTCAGTTCTGTGACTGCATTCGTGATTTCCTCTCAGAGGAGCCACAGTTCATAGTGATAGACGGCAAATCATCCAGTAGAACAGAAGTGATATCTGGCGTTCCGCAAGGTAGTGTCACAGGCCCTCTGCTGTTTCTGATATACATAAATGATCTAGGTGGTAATCTGAGCAGCCCCCTTAGATTGTTTACAGATTCACCGTCTAGTAAAATCATCAGACAATCAATTCCAATTACAAAATGATCTAGAGAGAATTTCGGTGTGGTGCGAAAAGTGGCAATTGGCGCTAAACAAAGAAAAGTGCGAGGTCATCCACATGGGTACTAAAAGAAATACGATAAATTTTGGGATTACGATAAATCGCACAAACCTAAGGGCTGTCAATTCTACTAAATACCTAGTAATTAAAATTACGAGGAACTTAAATTGGAAATACCATGTAGATAATATTGTGGGGAAGGCGAAACAAAGACTGTGCTTTGTTGGCAGAACACTTAGAAGATACGACAAACCTACTAAAGAGACAGCCTACATTACACCTGTCCGTCCTCTGCTGGAATATTGCTGCGCGGTATAGGATCCTTACCAGGTAGGACTGACGGAGGACATCGAAAAAGTGCAAAGAAGGGTAGCTCGTTTCTTGTTATCGCGCTGTAGGGGTGAGAGTGTCACTGATATGATACGCGAGTTGGGGTGGCAGTCACTGAAACAAAGGGGGTTTTCTTTGCGGAGAGATCTATTTACGAAATTTTAGTCGCTGACTTCCTCTTCCGAATGCGAAAATATTTTGTTGACACCCACCTACGTAGGGAGAAATGATCATCATAATAAAATAAGAGAAATCAGAGGTCGAACGGAAAGTTTCCCACGCGCCATTCGAGAGTGGAATGGTAGAGAAGTAGTATGAAATTGGTTCGATGAACCCTCTGTCAGGCACTTAAGTGTGAATTGCAGAGTAATCATGTAGATGTAGTTACTACGTTTCTTCGTTTTGTGAAGTGCACAAGTTTACATTTCAGAACATTTACAGTAAGTTGCCAATCTTTGCACCTCTTTGAAACCCGATCAGGATCTGACTGGATATTTCATTAGCTTGTTTCAGATACAACTTCATTATAGATAACTGCATTACCTGCGGAAAGCCTGAGGGTATTATCAGTATTGCCCACAAACATCTATCGGTGACTCTCCATGAAAGGTCCTCCCTACCCAAAAAAATCTCAGTCCAGTCAGAAATGTCGCTTGGTACCCCGTACGATCACATTTGTGATAATAAGCGTAAATGTAGAATTGACTCAAATGCTTTGCGGAAATTGTGAAATATTACATCGATATGACTGCCTAGACCCATTGCTTTTAGTATGTCGTTTGACAAAAGTGTAAGTTGGATCGATGTTTTTGGAAGCCACGCTGGTTGGTATGGCGTAGGACAGTCTGTTGGAAATACATCAGCTCATAGTATATTCTAAGACTCTACAACAGATGGATGTCAAAGATATTGGACGGTGCTTTTGTGGAATACTTCTGCTACCCTTCTTGTAGCCAGGTGTTCCAAATACTTCACGCGGCCTTTTTGTTGGAGGGATTTGCGGCAGATTATAGTTAAAAGAGAGCTTACTCATCAACAAATTCAGTATAGATTCTGACAGTTTCCATCGGCCCTGGACAATTTCTCAATTTGAACTGTTTCAGCTCTTTCTCAGCGCCACTGACACTAATCTCTATTCCACATATCTTTTCAGTGGCACGAGAGTCTGAAGCAATACTCTTGGGTTTTCGTTTCTAAAGGAACATTTGAAAATGGAGTCGAGCATTTCTGCTTTTGCTCTCCTACTCTCAATTTCAATGTCTGTCTCATCTGTAAGTGACTGGGCACCAATTTTGGTGCCACTGACGGCCTTTACATACGACCAGAATTTCTTTGAATTTTGTGGAAGATCTTTCCACAGTATTTTGCTATTGTAGTGACTGAACGCTTCACGCACTTCTCTGCAGACAGTTAAACGTGTTTCATTCGGCATTCCTCTATCTACAGGCTTATGCTTTGTTCTACACCTATTATGCAACGGTCTCTGTGTTTTCAGAAGTTTCTTTACAGCGACTGCATAGCATAGAGCGTCACTCCTACAACGAACTGTTCTTCTTGGTACCTATCTATCCAATGCATGATCAACTATTCTTTTAAACTTGAACAATAGTTCCTCTAAGTGCAATTATCAGGAGGTAAAAGTTTCACATTGTTCACTAATGCTTCTTTATCTAGTTTACTAAACTTATAAAACTTTCTAATCGTTTTAGTTGGCCTTTTTACTATAGGTATCACTGTTGCTACTACTGCCAAATGCTCAATGGTACCATTGGACAGTGTCGAAGAGGTCAGATCTATTTGTTGCCGTTAGTACTATTTCTGTCATGAGTCGTGTTCCGAACCATCCGTTCTAGGTAGTTTTCAGAGAAGAAATTTAGTAATGTTTCAATGCATATCGTGTGGTGCCACCACAAGCAAAACTGTAATTATCTAAATTGATTGTAGTATGACGAGTGTCTCCTCAGATGACTACAGTATGATTGGTGAACTAACATAGAAGCGAACTGAGGTTTTACATAAAGTTTTCGGTTATGTAACGGCACCACAGTTTAAGATAGGAAAGTTAGATTCGATGCAACATTTCTGAGAGCACAAGTTACAGCCAGGCGCGGGTCGGTTGACAGTAAGTTAACGCTGATCAGCGGTTGTGAAGAAGAATGGAGGCCACATGCAGCGGTTTGCATGGCGCAAGCTACAGGCAGAAGGGGCCCACTGGTGCAACCTAGATGTGGTGATTACCTGACTCGGAATGGTGCGTTAGCAAAACATGGATGCACAGCCAAGTATTAATAGGTGTTGTTTTCTAATGAGAATGATTCAAGTGTGGCAGCTCTCCTGGACGGCGGGGCGTGTCACACCACCAGCTACACGCAGCAGCAGACGGGGCACCAGAGTTCCAGTCCACAGCGGATCACTTGTTCGACCCTCTGAGGCCGACGCAGGGTCTGTAGCCAGCCATCCAACGGTGAGCCACTCCACAGCTCGCTACCGTGGGCAGTCGCCCTAGCTTCCAACACATGTCAGAGGCATCTCGAGGCGAGGGCTGCAGATTCGGACGCCAGATAATGGGCACTTGTGGTTGCCATGATCTCAGCTACGCCGGCGAGAAGGACACAGCTGGCCACCTGCGGCTCACACCGAGCGGTGCTGAGTCAGCAGGGACGCAGACCACTGAGTCAACTGTCGCCTTCCTGACGAGGCTGCAACTCCGCTGGCATACAGGGCTCAACACAGCACTGCATTGTACACACCGCTGGGGTACTTCCTCGACATTGCGGGGCCCTGTGATGCAGACCAAGGTGTACGAGGGCACTGCAGTTGGAAACAATAAATCATTTGAAAAGCTTGGGCGAGTCTTAATACCGTGCCTTCTACCTCTTCCCGCTACATTGGTCATCATGATACATTCAGTGGCAGAAGTTCCCACTAGAGTTACATCAGGAGGTGAGACTTGTGGTCGACATGAGGATCTAATGATATTTTAGGTCCGCCCCTGACATTAAGTCTTGCCCCAACAGTCTCACATGTAGCTTCAATTCCCACTAATTATATTTGAGTTTCTTGTCTAGTGCCACAAATACACCATCTCCACTTCCCATTCGCCTATCCTTTCGATATACCTTTACATTTTCCCCAAAGATCTTACTGCTGCCAATTTCGGCTTTTAACCAGCTTTCTGTGAGTTTTATGTGAGCTTCATTGCATTTTAGAAGGCTTCAAACTCTGGCACTCTATTGCGATTACTTCGGCAGTTACCACTAGGATATAAATTCTCTCCACTGTGGACGGCATTTCTTTAGGTCTTACACTTGTGCTTCCGGGTCTTCAGCTACGTTGGTGGCAACCTCCGTTGTGTGGTGGACACCTGACCCATTTAGGGCTTCCTTGCGGTTGTCAACCCTTCGGTGCAATTCCAGGTAGTCGCAGCCTAGCATGTCACAGAAACCTGGCAGTCTCTGGTCTGAGTTTTGCACTGGACTTGGAACCAATGGGTCACGATGTGTTCTGGAGACAATGCTGCAGATTGTGAGCTTCGCTGTAACTCTGCGTCCAAGGCTGGCATTGTCAACCTTCTCTGGCAGTCGCTGGAATGATCTAAGTATGTTTTAGGAGCCCAGATGATTCGAGTCATTTGCTCCAACGTAAGCCACAATATGCAGTTGGTCGCAGCCTGTTCCCTGAATGGCTGCCATATAAACTCCTTCAGTATGTTAAATGAGCCCCCCGGGCGTACACTTACTGCACATGGTGTCCCATCCTACCCACTGCTGTTATTTCCTCAAGGGCTACTTTCACTTGCCATAAATGCGAACTGCCGACGATTAATAGTCCCCTACCCTTTAGTGTTTACCTCCCCTTGACATGGGACTCAGCACATTGCCCAACAAGTGAAATGTGTCTCACTGGTTCACTTACGATTTCAGTAGAAGGCAGCACATCGAATTACTTGGTTAGGGGAATGGATTTAACGTTCTAAATTCTCCCTGGTCGCTGTTTCTCCTGTACAGGATGGCTAGACCTATCACTGACATGCCACTCACAGCTACGTGGATGAGTAGTCATAGATCTTGCATTTCCTGAAGAAAATACAATATCCAAAAGAGACGATAGATGCCTTTGGTATCTTCGGCACTTTCCTACAAAAAATACAGTATTGACAAGAGAGGACAGATGCCTTTGGTATCTTTGGCACATGACTCGTGGCAGCCCTTGCTTCACACCTATTGACAGCGGCTTTCAAGCGCTTGAAAGTAGTCTGGGCGATCTGCAACTACTTATGAAGCAAACAACTCATCCCATGTCCTTGAACACCATACGCAGTAGAGCTGCACTATGTATGCTGCAATATTTTACAGAACAGTAAACAAATAAACTAGCCTTACTGATTCTTTTGTAACTTATCGGCCTGGTAGCCTTTTAGAAGTGAAGCGATTAACAGGCAACTATTAAGACACCAGAAGCTTGATACAAAATTTTATTCTCCTTTGAAACGTTTTTCAAGTTTTTCGAACAAGTTCCACATGTTAATTTACGATAAATGCAGGCACTGTAAACACTTGTTTAGAGAGAAAATACTATTGTGACACGATATGTTAGTCATTTGCAGCAACTGTAACTGACAAACGTCGATTTACTACGAAATAGGGCACACACGAGACTCATTAGTTACGAAAATTCTCGAAAATATATGTCTGCGAGCTTCTGAAAATTCCCATAAACATACATGTTGTCACGTAAATACATGATGAAAATAGGGAACGATTGGTTTCGAGCGAGGATATTGTAGCCTAAGCCTCTAAGAAACACGAATAAAGCTTAAAATAGACGATATAGTACGAGTTTTCGCAGAACTCGTAGATGTTCGATAGAACACTATATACCACGTTACACGAAAGTATGGACACAGTCAGTAAAAGACAATGCGAAAACGACGCGAATTTTTAAGCAGACTTGTCTGACACTCATGTTCTCACACAGAGGAAAAGTCAGAAGTTGGCTTATATTTGTCTGATTATCTGACACCTTCTACGCTGTCGTGCCAAATATGAATACGGCAGCGTCAGCTTATCGCGGTCAAATTTGCAAAAATAACGGATTACCAAAAAAGCAGGTCTTTCGTCTGGGGCGGCTAACAGTGCCTACGATATCTGCTTCTGGGAATCCTTTAATTTCGGTACTATATTTATTTTCAAAGCTTACTATAATGAATTGGATTAGACTGATTCGGGGGAAGAGACCAGCCAGCGAGGTCATCGGTCTCATCGGATTAGGGAGAAATAGGAAAGGAAGTCGGCCGTGACCTTTCAAAGGTAGCATCCCGGCATTTGCCTGAAGCGATTTAGGGAAATCACAGAAAACCTAGATCAGGGTGGTCGGATGCTGGATCGAACCGTCGTCCCCCTGAATGCGAGTCCAGTGCGCTAACCACTGCGCCATCTCGCTCGGTATTGTTTTAATATTTGTAAAAACCATACCATAAAACAAGTATTCTGAGAACTATGCATTATAGTAATGCAAAAGCAGTTGACTGTCTTTTCCATGAAGCGTTTGCTTGTAATAAAAAGACACATTTCGTACCTGTAAGTGTATTTATTTGCTGTTCTAGGTGTGTTATCGCGTGCACATCAGATACTCTATAATTTGGAAGTATCAGATAGAGAAGTATCCCTATTACATTAAGCTCTCTGTTCAACTTTTTCCATGTGACTAACCACTTCTTCGCTTTATGATTTTAATTTTCATTACAACTGAAGGGCTGCTATGCTGTGCTTATCGTACGAAACTCTTTAGAGAAACATGGAAAACGAAAATAAGAAATAAAATTTGAATATACAAAGGAAAATATTCCGATGTCTCGCTGAAGCTAAACAAAAACCATGACTGATGTTCTGGCAGTCTGGAGCCGCGCGACCGCTACGGTCGCAGGTTCGAATCCTGCATTGGGCATGGATGTGTGTGGTGTCCTTAGGTTAGTTAGGTTTAAGTAGTTGTAAGTTCTAGGGGACTGATGACCTCAGAAGTTAAGTCCCATAGCGCTCAGAGCCATTTTTTGATGTTCTGGCTAGAGCTGAATACAGTACACTGAAGCACAAAAAAGGGAAACAAAAAGAAGTCCGTCGGCTGTTTTCGACAAATTCCACTCAAGGCAGTTGAGGTACAGAGCACGTCTGACAGAACATGATGGTATGCCTGTCTCCCATATCCTTCCGTAAAGTATTACACTCTGTAGCGCAGAGGACCCGAGGGCGTCGCCGCGAAACGTGCCTGGGTTCCTTCGCTGTTAGCGAATTGGCAGTAAAATTCAAGATCCGGATTCCATTATGTCATCGTGTCACTGAACGCTTT
This sequence comes from Schistocerca serialis cubense, assembly GCF_023864345.2. Lineage (NCBI taxonomy): Eukaryota > Metazoa > Arthropoda > Insecta > Orthoptera > Acrididae > Schistocerca > Schistocerca serialis. Next base: position 85,002,441 of record NC_064641.1, on the reverse strand, counting down.
ACGTCCTCGAAAACTTGCAGTAGGTACAGCAACCTAACATCATACATCATGTATTGTGTATCACTATCTATTCTGCGAAGATTCTTAACTGCATCTCTCCTTTAACGTTTTGTCCCACTAAATACAATGCGTTCACGATGTTGCCTTGAGGTTAACATGTTCTTAAGTCAACGAGGAGATATTTCCAAGATATGTAATTAGTCTAGTCTTCGTTATCATAGCATTTCTTACGTGTAGTTTTCATGCATCTCATCTATGTCATAACGTAAAACATAAAAGTTTCTTCACGAGATACGTATACGTCTAAGGCTGGCTAGTCGACTTTGCTAGAACCTGACAAGGCTACATTCCTGTTTTTTCAAAATATGCCGCCAAAGAGAACGCAAAACGTGTATCTTACGAAATTTGATTGTTCGAATGTGAAGGGGGAGGGGGGTCATATGCGGTTTTACCGTGGCTCCAACATAGGTCATTCGTCTAACAAGTAAACTCTGACAAGTGTCCTGAATTCTAAAGCCCTTATATCTTGATTCTATGTGGCATAAAAATTTTCGGAACGTCGTTGTCGATGTGTCTCTTCTAGTGTAGCGTTTCCGTATTTTATTTTATTTTATGGTATGGGAAGTGTTTTACCAGAAGGATAGTGCATCTAGGTACACACGGTACTTTTCGGTCGGTACTTCAGTCGGTACTTACGTACCACGTAAGAGAATGTACTCTAGAGACAGGTATGAGCAGTTTCTGCCATTTTATACAGTTTCTCAGTTTCTGTTGTTGTTAGACATGAGGATGTGTTCTATGCGTCATTCGTACATTTTCTGATTCCGGCACATTTAAATGCTGCGTGATGTATTAAAGCCGTTTGAAATGTATTTTAACTCTTCGTTTACAGAATTTGACGGTTAGTAAAATTCTATAAATTTTTAAACGTAGTTATATGACGTGTACACTGTTATGCCACCTTCGTGCATCTCTTGTACCTTGAAATAGAAGAATGTCTTCTTCCATGAAGTATATGCTATTTTCAAATGATCTGAGCTTCTTTTATCTCTTAACAACTTTCCCTGCCTTAGAATCAAAATTTGTGTTAGATTCCAATAGCTTCTATCACAAAATGTATTCATTCTATAACAAGTTTTTGATAACGCTTGTACTTAATCTGATTTCATGTGTTGTTTATCGGTGAGTAGTAGAGTAATAATGGAATGGATAAGACAATCAAACATTGTACCGAGAAAATATTCTCGGTTGCAGTGCTTTTAGATTTCAGTAGAATATTTGTACTTTGCAACATTATTCCACACGTGGAAACACCTTAGTTTTCCTCTGCCTTTTTAGTAAATTCAGAAAAATACTGCAGCACACAAAAAGTGAATGCTATCATTCGTAACATGAGATAAGGAAATATATTAGGTTGGTGCATAGGTTCGTAATGGTTTTCCGTAAGTTTAACAACCACTACAAGTACACACAACAAGACTTTAGTTGTCAATAATATATTCTCCTTCATTATTTACAACAGTCTGCCAAGGGTGGGGTAACTTTTCAATTCGATGACTGCCGAAATCACGTGGTTTTTAAGGCGAAGAACTCGTCTATATACGTTCGGAGCTCATTTTCACTAAGAAAGGAGGTTCATCGAACGTTGTTCGAAAGATCAGGTGAGTAAAGTGAAAATTCAGTGAGGCAGGGCTATAGATTATCCGCTATGTTATTCAATCTATACATAGAGCTAGCAGTAAAGGAAATCAAGAAGAAATTGGGAAAATGAATCAAAGTAAGTTAGAAGAAACCATAAATTTAAGATTTGCTGCCGCGTGGGATTAGCCGAGCGGTCTTAGGCGCTGCAGTCATGGACTGTGCGGCTGGTCCCGGCGGAGGTTCGAGTCCTCCCTCGGGCACGGGTGTGTGTGTTTGTCCTTAGGATAATTTAGGTTAAGTAGTGTGTAAGCTTAGCGACTGATGACCTTAGCAGTTAAGTCCCTTAAGATTTCACACACATTTGAACATAAGATTTACTGCTGCCATTGTAATTTGGTCAGAGACGGCAAACGAAGTGATTCTGAAGAAGAGGACATATAATGGACATTAACAAAAATTTAAAAAAACGGTAATGGAAGGTAGCTGAATTAAATCAGGCGATGCTGGAGGCATTAGATTAGGAAATGTCACACTAAAGGCACTAGATGAGTTTTGCTATTTTGACATCGAAGTAATTGATGAAGGACGACGCAGAGACAGTATAAAATAGCAGCTTGCAGCTGCAAGTGAAGCTTTTCTGAAAAAGGGAAATTTGTCTACATTACATACAAATTTTAATCTTAGGAAGGGTTTTCTGAGAGCATTGTCGGGGATTTAGACGGAAATGTAACGTAGACTGTAAGTAGTTCGAGCAAGAAGAGAAGTGGAACTACTTCTTGACAGATTAAACCTGTGTTCTGGACCGGAAGTCCAACTCGAGACGTTTGCCTTTCACGGCCAAGTGGTCTACTAACTGAGCTACCCGAGCGTGACTCACGACCAGTCCTCACAGGTGTCTCTCCGCCAGTACCTCTTCTCCTATCTGAAAGCTATGAGGGCGGGTCGTGTGTGTCGTGGTCGAGCAGCTCAGTTAGCAGACCACTCGTCCGGGAAAGCCAAAGGTCCCGAGCTCGACTCTCGGTCCGGCACACAGATTTAATCTGTCAGGAAGTTTCGTATCAGTGCACACTCCGCTGCAGAGTGAAAAAGTCATTATGGAAGAAGACAATCGCTTTGAAACGCGATTATGCAAGGAAAGTTTGAAGATTATATGGGTAGATCGGACAGCTAATGAGGAAGCACTGAATCGAACTGGGGAGAAAAGAGATTTACTACACGACCTGAAGGAAAGAAGAGTTCCATTGACAGGAACTATCCCTAGTCAGAGAGGAACGATATTTAGGCAATGGAGGGAAGCGGGGAGCAAGAATTGTGCAGGGAGAACAATGCATGACGATTGTAAGCAACTTAAAATGGGTACTGGTTGCAGTAGCTACGCAGAGACGAAGAGATTTGCACAGGATTTGTGTGGAGAGCTGTATCAAAACAGACCTCGGACTGAAGACCGCAACACAATACAACAAAATAATATGAAGTGATCGGAAAGTAGAATAAACAAAAGAAAACCAAACATTCGAAAACTATTTTGAATAACGCTACGTAGTTGTCACAGAGAAAGATTAGATTTTTAATAACGAAAATACTCTTGGCAAATTAGCTGTATTTTCCGCTGAACTATGGTGCTAAAGCACCCTCTGACCACCATTTAAATAGGTTTACTGGAAGTTGCTCTTCATTCTGATCATGGCTGGCAAAAATTTTGATCATTCACACTTTATCGTTATATTGAATACCGAGTTTAAGCTTTCAGTGTGAAATATAGGGTGTAAATTTTAAGTTGACAAACCAGAATAGGTCGAAATATAAGCTTCACACGAAAAAATGTGTAGAATCCAAAGTTTATTATTTTCGAGGGGGACACCTGCTGGTGATAAAATTAGCCCTCCACCCCAGCCCCGGGGGTGGGGCGGAAGGCAACTTTTAAATTTCAAATGGGAACCCCCATTTCTTATTGCAGAATCAGATTCTACATAAAAACTACGTACATTTTGTCTTAAACATTTGTTTTGATTCTTGACAGTTGGCGCTGTAATTCAAGAAAATCTATGTTCTCATTTTTGCGTGGAAAATGGTTACGGATAAATAAGAAATACTTATTTGGGTCAACATTTGTAAAACTCTAGTTCCTCTGTGTCACACCCCACCCTATGGGGAGAGAGGGAGAGTTTTAGTTTTAGCGAATCAAAATTTACGAAGTAAATAAGTATTTTTTATTTATCCATAACCGTTTTCCATGCAAAAATGAGAACATGTATTTTCTTGAATTACAGCGCCAATTATCAAGAATTAAAACTACGCGCGACTACTACGGTCGCAGGTTCGAATCCTGCCTCGGGCATGGATGTGTGTGATGTCCTTAGGTTAGTTAGGTTTAAGTAGTTCTAAGTTCTAGGGGACTGATGACCACAGATGTTAAGTCCCATAGTGCTCAGAGCCAGCCAGCCAATTAAAACTAATTTTTCAGACAAAATGTACTTAGTTTTTATGTAGAATCTGATTCTGCAATAAAAATGGGGTTCCCATCTGAAATTTTAAAGTTGCCTTCCCCCCCCCTCCCCCCCCATCCTCAGGGGCTGGGGTTGCAGGCTAATTTTAGCACCAGCAGATGTCCCACTCGAAAATAATAAACTTTGGATTCTACACATTTTTTCGTGTGAAGCTTACTTTTCGAGTTATTCTGGTTTGTCAACCTAAAATTTACACCTTGTATATTTCCCTGTATTTAAATATTCTGGTAGATTGAAGAATGTTGCATGACTAAGTTCTTTTGGTGAAACCGTTGTTCTTTTTTCTTCACAACACTGAATGTACTGCACAGCTTTCATCGTAAATGGACAATAAAAAAACCTGAGATATGCTGATGGCTGTTACAGGATGTGAACTACGGTGAAGAAATACGAGCTCAGTGGATGTACTTCTTCTGTTAGAAGATTGCTTTAGCGTGAGCGTCTGGAAAGCCGTATGCGATACTTTGAACGGGCGAATCACGTCGTCAGCCTCGGCGACGATCGGTCGTATATCCTTTCTCTTGCGTTTAGAAGCTTCAGGTTTCAGTTCGCACTCTGCCTTCTGTGTCGATGCTGTCTTCATCTATCGTACCAGACGCGTCGCGCGCCGCTTTCTCCTCCACAGGAGAGCCATTTAAATCAACCGCTGCGAGCCACTGCTATACTCGTAGAGGGCTCGCCATACACCGCCAGGTGACGTTTCATTCACCGCCAGAGGATGCCGAGTTGGCATCACCTCATTGGGTGCAACTGCGCCTCGCATCTTTTTAAGCTGCCCCACTCAAGAGCTCCGCGTCAAATATCTTCAGATTATCATCAGCCTACTCTCAGATCACGCCGAGGATACTGACGACAGTGCAGTGAGACCTTACAACCTTAACACGATATCAGTGACGTTTTACGAACATACACTATGTGACCAAAAGTATCCGGACACACCCAAAAACATACGTTTTTCATATTAGGTGCACTGTGCTGCCACCTACTGTCACGTACTCCAGATCAGCGGCCTCAGTAGTCATTAGACATTGCGAGAGAGCAGAATGGGGAACTCCGCGGTACTCACGGACTTCGAACGTGGTCAAGTGATTGGGTTGTAACGCCGGAAATGCATATTCTCCTATTACCATCAATTTTACCATATTTTTTTCCTTATTTTGTTACCTGAAGATACAGGGTGTTTCAAAAATGACCGGTATATTTGAAATGGCAATAAAAACTAAACGAGCAGCGATAGAAATACACCGTTTGTTGCAATATGCTTGGGACAACAGTACATTTTCAGGCAGACAAACATTCGAAATTACAGTAGTTACAATTTTCAACAACAGATGGCGCTGCGGTCTGGGAAACTCTATAGTACGATATTTTCCATATATCCACCATGCGTAGCAATAATATGGCGTAGTCTCTGAATGAAATTACCCGAAACCTTTGACAACGTGTCTGGCGAATGGCTTCACATGCAGATGAGATGTACTGCTTCAGCTGTTCAATTGTTTCTGGGTTCCGGCGGTACACCTGGTCTTTCAAGTGTCCCCACAGAAAGAAGTCACAGGGGTTCATGTCAGGCGAATAGGGAGGCCAATTCACGCCGCCTCCTGTATGTTTCGGATAGCCCAAAGCAATCACACGATCATCGAAATATTCATTCAGGAAATTAAAGACGTCGGCCGTGCGATGTGGCCGGGCACCATCTTGCATAAACCACGAGGTGTTCGCAGTGTCGTCTAAGGCAGTTTGTACCGCCACAAATTCACGAAGAATGTCCAGATAGCGTGATGCAGTAATCGTTTCGGATCTGAAAAATGGGCCAATGATTCCTTTGGAAGAAATGGCGGCCCAGACCAGTACTTTTTGAAGAAGCAGGGACGATGGCACTGCAACATGGGGCTTTTCGGTTCCCCATATGCGCCAGTTCTGTTTATTGACGAAGCCATCCACGTAAAAATTAGCTTCGTCAGTAAACCAAATGCTGCCCACATGCATATCGCCGTCATCAATCCTGTGCACCATATCGTTAGCGAATGTCTCTCATGCAGCAATGGTAGCGGCGCTGAGGGGTTGCCGCGTTTGAATTTTGTATGGATAGAGGTGTAAACTCTGGCGCATGAGACGATACGTGGACGTTGGCGTCATTCGGACCGCAGCTGCAACACGGCGAACGGAAACCCGAGGCCGCTGTTGGATCACCTGCTGCACTAGCTGCGCGTTGCCCTCTGTGGTTGCCGTACGCGGTCGCCCTACCTTTCCATCACGTTCATCCGTCACGTTCCCAGTCCGTTAAAATTTTTCAAACAGATCCTTTATTGTATCGCTTTTCGGTCCTTTGGTTACATTAAACCTCCGTTGAAAACTTCGTCTTGTTGCAACAACACTGTGTTCTAGGCGGTGGAATTCCAACACCAGAAAAATCCTCTGTTCTAAGGAATAAACCATGTTGTCTACAGCACACTTGCAAGTTGTGAACAGCACACGCTTACAGCAGAAAGACGACGTACAGAATGGCGCACCCACAGACTGCGTTGTCTTCTATATCTTTCACATCACTTGCAGCGCCATCTGTTGTTGAAAATTGTAACTTCTGTAATTTCGAAAGTTTATCCGTCTGAAAATGTACTGTTGTCCCAAGCATATTGCAACAAACGGTGAATTTCTATCGCTGCTCGTTTAGTTTTTATTGCCGTTTAAAATATACCGGTCATTTTTGAAACACCCTGTATATATTTGTACATTGTAATTGTTTCACTATTTGTATATATATGCATTTATGTCGATTTATAATTGGTTTGTTTTGTGAATATTATTTGTATTTATACGCTGGGTCTGGCCTAGGGAAAACTATGCTATCGAACGAATACATCGATAGGTCGTGTGGAGAACCAAAGCGTTTAGGATCTTTGGTAGTGTTAACTCGATCGCGTGGAGCGAGAGCAGAGAGAGTCTGGCTGGGGTAGTGCAGTGGAGCAGGTGTGTTGTGTGACGCTCCCGCGAGTTGCCGCGCTTTCGGGGTTGGGCAGCATGTAATTGCGCTCGACTTGCTATGATAGTTTCTGACACGGTGTCGCTGACGGGAAGCATTAGCTGGCGCACATCAAGAGCCCGTTTCGCCTGGTGACCGTGTCGAGAAGAAGGCGCGCCAACATCCAGCTTCTGCAACAGCGACGGCCGACAATGAGTGACTGTCGCCACCTCCTCGACCGACGACTTCAAACCTTCAATCAACCAACAAGGAAGACTAGAAGCACGTAAAGGTTTAGAACTGTATGGCAGACCTCAGCTTTTCAAACTGTTCAAATCACAAAATTACAGCAACGTAGCATGAACCTTTGTTGCTCATTGTCCCAATTGCATTACCAAGCAGGGCCCCTTCCTTTTCCGGAATGAACCCGAGTGTCGTTGAAATTCAAACACCAGCATCATTCGATTTCACTGCTTTAATTTCAAAGTTCAGTTAAGGTATTCATAGCTGGCTACAATATTTAGATTACACAAGCACAAATTAAGAGTGCGAGTTTTGTTACCGTATTTTAGCTTACCTGTGACTGCAGCTCAGCTTGGTACGTACTAAATTTTACTGTTGTTAATTGTTCAGAATCATTTAATTCAAGTTCAAAGTTAAATCTCTTATTTCTATATTGCGTAGATTCAAGTAGCTTTTGAAATGATTGTTGAGGTAGTCCAACACTAACCGTTTTTTACTGAATTTCGATGTGCTTCAGAAAGAAAGCTCACTATTAACTTTAGTCACTAAATTAACTTTCGATTTTCCGGTTTTATTAATTCTTTTGCTAAATTAAGTCAGAGTGTAGCGAAATTTATTACTTCTGACAAACTTTCAGTTTTCACGCTACACGTGTCAACCTTCAGTTGCCACGCTTCTGGTGCTAATTATATGGGTAATAACCTTTCTTTTTCAGTTACTATAGTAATTGTCCTTAGGACTGGCGACCGTAATTTTCCCCAAATATCTAATTAGCGCCAATTAATTGTTAACGTGACGACCGCACATTTACTTTCTTTATTAACTTCACCCCTTTTCAAAATTAATTTCCACCAGGTTCATTTGCATTTTTCCTTTCATTTAGATGTAACCCTTTCCTCCCTCTTTATCGACAGATTAACTTCGGTGACGATTGCTTTTCCGAAATTTCCATTAGGTACAAGCGGTTTAATTTTTCACTGTCACTAAGGTCGATAAGTAAGGGGGAGGTTACAGGGTGTCACTTGTGTCATACGTCTGTACGCGAGATTTCCACACTCCTAAACATCCCTAGGTCCACTGTTTCCGGTGTGATAGTGCAGTGGAAACGTGAAGGGACACGTACAGCATAAAAACGTACAGACCGACCTCGTCTCTTGACTGACAGACACCGCCGACAGTTAAAGAGGGTCGTAATGTGCAATAGACAGACATCTACCCAGGCCATCGCACAGGAATTCCAAACTGCATCAGGATCCACTGCAAGTACTATGAGAGGTAGGTGGGAGGTGAGAAAACTTGGATTTCATGGTCGAGCAGCTGCTTATAAGCCAAAATCACTCTGGTAAAAGCCAAACGATGCCTCGCTTGGTGTAAGAAGCGTAAACATTCGATGATTGAACACTGGGAAAACGTTGTGTGGAGTGACGAATCACAGTACACAATGTGGCGATCCAATGGCAGGGTGTGGGTGTGGCGAATGCCAGGTGAACCAAATCTGTCAGCGTGTGTATTGCCCACAGTAAAATTCGGAGGCGGTGGTGTTACGGTGTGGTCGTGTTTTTCATGGAGGGGGCTTGCACCTCTTGTTGTTTTGCGTGGCACTATCACAGCACAGGCCTAAATTAATGTTTTAAACACCTTCTTGCTTCCCATTTTCGAAGCGGAATTCGCGGCTGGTGATTGCATCTTTCAACAGGATCGAGTACCTGTTCATAATGTACGGCCTGTGGTGGAGTGGTTACACGACAATAACATCCTTGTAATGGACTGACCTGCACAGAGTCCTGACCTGAATACTATAGAACATCTTTGGGATGTTTTGGAACGCCGACTTCGTACCAGGCCTCACCGACCGACATCGATACCTCTCCCAGTGCAGCACTCCGTGAAGAATGAAGAATGGGCTGCCATTCCCAGAGAAACCTTCCAGCACCTGACTGAACGTATTCCTGTGAGAGAGGATGCTATTATCAAGGCTGATGGTGAGCCAACACCGTACTGAATTCCAGCACTACCAATGGAGGGCGCCACGATCTTGTAAGTCATTTTCAGCCAGGTGTCCGGATACTTTTGATCACAGAGTGTAGCACAATGCTATTGCTATCTTGATTGTTACTGAAGCTTGTAAACCAGTACTAGTGGAACAGAGAGAGAGATAGAGAGAGAGGGAGAGAGAGAGATAGAGAGAGAGAGCGTCTGATGTGTACTATAGTGTTCACCTTGTTAAGCCCATGGGTACAATACTGTTCGTTCCTCTCCTAGCTTCTGAAGAGTATTTTTCGAATGGATGAAAATCGCAATCAGATATTCTGTATCTCGATATGACTTTTCGTTTTTGCCCAGACACACGGCGTTTCCCTGTAGTCTTCCCAGAATTTGCAAACAGCTATTTGGATGCTGGAATGAAATGCGGATGCCAAGTTTTCGATGACTAAGCAATCCAGCAAATCCCAGCTACAATGACGGAAACCGGAAGCGTTAACCCTGAACCAACCCAGTATTTATCAATCTTTGAGGAGTCATCAAATAACGGGTATTAAATGATAAAACCTGCATTGTATTCAGAACTAACGTTCATCATTAACGTCAGAAGGAACACGAATAAACTCATGTATTCATTGTGACATGAAAGCAAGCAGCCTTCGAATGTAATCTCCAGGAAGTTCTTGCTATGCATGAAACAAATACTGTGACGGTGCGTGAAGATTGCTGTCTGAAGAACAGTATCAAATTATGCATCTTCTTGTCGCATTCCAGACATACTCTATGTATGCCAAACCAGGGAACGGAGCAGACCAGTCGATCTACATCTATATGACTACCATGCAATTCACACTTCAGTGCCTAGGAGTGCAACGAAGATCGCCTTTGTTTTAATAGTGGCCACTCCGACTCGCTTATCTGCGACACTTTCTCCCCTATTTCGCTATAACACAAAGCGAGCCACCCTTCGTTAGACACTTTCCACCTATCCTAACTCGTTAGGATCTCATACCACACAGCAATACTCTAGCAGATGACGGGCAAGCGTAGTACAAGCAGTCTCTGCAGTGCATTTGTTGCATCTTCTGAGTGTTCTACCAATAAAATGCAGCCTTTGCTTTGCCTTCCCGACAAAATTACCTATTTTATCGTTACAATTGTTCGTAATTGTAATTCTTAGGTATTTAGTTGATTTGACAGCCTTTAGATTTGTGTGATTGGTCGTGTAACCGGAATCTAACGGATTACTTTTAGGACTCACGTCTATTTCCTGACACTTTTCCTTATGTAGAGTTAATTGCTACTTTTCGCACCATACATGTGTCACGTCTAAGTCAGTTTGCACTTGATTTTCATCTGCTAACGGCTTCACTAGACGGTAAATGATAGTATCATATGCAAACAATCTAAGAGGACTGCTCAGATTGTCTCCTAAATCGTTTTTGTAGATTGAGAACAGAGGACCCATATTAATTCCTTGGAAACATCAGATATCCTTCCTTCTTACAGTAATCTTTCCGATGGTTAAACACGGATCCAGTGGCACAACTGGGACAATATTCCGTATGCACGCAATTTCATTCATTAGGAATCGTTTTAGGAATGGTGACAAAATCCTTCTGGAAATCTAGAAATGTGGAATGAGTTTCAGATCCGCTGTCGATAGTACTCATTACTTCGTGCGAATAAACTTGTGTTTCAAAAATGGTTCAAATCGCTTTGAGCACTGTGGGACTTAACATCTGAGGCCATCAGTCCCATAGACTTAGAACTACTTAAACCTAACTAACCTAAGGACATCACTCACATCCAAGTCCGAGGCGGGCTTCGAACCTGCGACCGTAGCTGCAACGCGGTTCCGAACTGAAGAACCCAGAACCTCTCGGTCACAGCGGCCGGCTAGTTGTGCTTCACAAGAACGACACTTTCTGAATCCGTTCTGACTGTGTTAATAGATATTGGTCTTCGAGGTTACTCATAATTTTCGAACACAGAATATGTTACAAAGTCCTACTGTAAATCGACATCAGTGATATGGGTCTCTAATTCAGTAGATTACTCTATTTACTTTTGTGGGTATTGGTGTGACCTGTGCAACGTTCGTGTCTTTAGGTACGAATATTACGTCGATCAGTGCCTTCTTCAAGGCGTTTGTATTGCGCACAGCTGAAAGGTACTGTAGTCATGAAGGGCATGATAAAAGATTTACCAAACTTGCCACATACTAGCGAGCATCCAGTCTCGCTTCAGCAACTAGCAAATCAGTCCAGCTGTCATATTCAGTAGCACCGAACACAATGACTGCAGGAGTTGCAGAAAGATGGAGCTCGAGAATGACTGCTTCCTGTGGCGTCTGACTAGTTCGTCTACAGACACATTAGTATAGCTGTGATTGCCGCAAACAGAAGCGGGACTCGTCGCTGAGTACCACGGAATGCCACACAGTGCTGCAGTAGGCACTAACTCTACACTATACAAGCTGTCAGTGATGAACGACACTTGGCAACTCGAGATCTCATCCTAACTTCCAATAGTACGTTCCCGACGGTTCGTACCGACACTCTGCTGTGACCGCTGCACAGATTTCAGCTGTTGTCTTCTATTTATCTATTCGCCAGAGCCGACCGAAACATTCTACTATCTTTTTCTCGTTTATCCTTCTGAAAGGACTCGTGTCTCCTCTATTTGTCACGTTGTTATCCTGAATTTATTTTCTATCACTGAACTGCAGCAAACTGTGTGTGCGAACTGCCGGTATGATGCTCCAGTATTCCTCATTTCAATGATTCAACCTTTCTCGAAGTCCGAAATAAGGCGATAAGCAGCACATCCTATAGGCGTTCTGTTTTGTAATCTCTACTTAAGAAATCTGCTAGTTAACATCACCAAAGATGTTCGGGCCCACATGCGGTTCCTCTTCGTCGAAATGTCTTGGCTAAAACTCGTCTAGGGGTTGAACCGCACGTGTCGCATTACACGCCTTAAATTAGACACTTGTGACCCTTTGGTTAAATTGAGTGGCTGATGTCAAGTTTGCGAAATACAAAGTTAACACAACACATAATAACAGTAACTAAATTAACTACCCGCACTTGCGATTTGGTTAGAAAAATGATTATTCAGAAAGCAAACTGATAGCGAAAATGGTCGTATTTAGAGTTACTGTTACACTCGAGAGCATATCCATTTGACACAGTTCGACCATTCACAATCTCATCGCTCATTACAAGTCCACTACTCCACCTCGTTAACTATGCGAAAAGTTAAGAGTTCCACCAGGCGCGCGGGTGCTCACCGCTCAGAGAGTAAGTCCCGCGACACAAGGCGAAATTTTGTAAGTCGTTTCACTTCCTACCTGCCTAAAGACCGACTGTCCGGTTTCGCATCTGCATCCGAACCGTACCCTTTGGTGTCTCCAGCCGAACTGTCCGCTTTCGCATCTGCATCAACACTGTCCGTTTTTGCATCTCCATACGAACTGTCCACTTTGATGTCTCGACCAGAACTGCCCTCTGCCCGCCTCCGACCGCGTTTCCCGTGCGCTGAACATCTTCGCTCAACTGACTAGCGCAGTTCCCTTTACTGAAGCCGTCCATTTGGTGGGCTACAGCTTATCGTACATTACTTTACATTTTAACATATTTAAATAATCAAAGCTTGACCACTTTCACTTTCTAAATAAAGTAACAATAATATCAATTACATAATAAACGTTAAATTCTTTTACATAAAATCAGTATAATTTCCTTCTTCACTTTGAATGTCACTGCCAGTAGCATTGCACCAATGTGCTCTTTAATAAATAAATAAAGAACAATCGTAACGATTATGCACTAAACTTTACAACAAATATTCTATTACCTAATGCTTCAATAAAGTGTAATTCTGCAGTCGTTCAATGTGTTTTGTGTGGAGGAAATGATGATCTGATGCTAAACTGAAAATACTGATAAATTAAATTTACAATATCTTTTAAACAAAGTTACAGAGTTGATATTTACAACATTTGTCATTTTAATGATGCGCTTCTATATGAAACGTCGATCGTTAAAATCGATCAAAGCGTTCAGATTTTAGCATTCAGGTCTTTGTTACAAAACTTGTTAATTACACTTAAACAGTAAATCCTAAACTATTATAGATATGATCAATATTCAAGTTTTATGGGCATGACCATGAAAATTTATGGAGGATGACAGATTAAAATTACTGTGGCTTGATTCCCTGCACTACTACAGAATTAAATAGTTTTCATAAATGTTCCCCTTTCTGGCCGATCTCAGGTCCGCCATATTCAACACTCCTACGTCTCCTTGGCCACAAAAGCGTTCTACTGCGTTTCCCTATGACGTAGGTTCTCGTCTGTCTCACTCGCACACTACAGCGCTTAGGCCTCAACAGACAATAGACGCCTGTGAGTTTCCCCAACTCGTGGTGAATCTGGGCCCTATGTGGGATCCGGTCCTGGACGACAGGGTTCGTATCACAATTCCTGAAGGCTGACTCTTTCGGCCGTATACTGAAATGAGAGCAAAATGCTAACTCACAAATCCCAGTAACGTTAGACACACTTAATAGCGACCATGCACTCACACACTTCTTCGTCTGACTGGACAGCTCTTTTTAGACTGAAAGTAAACTCGTCTAAAAATGAAGTTTGCTCAACATATTCCACAGGCATATAAATACTGCAGTATGAGTCTGGTAGCTTTCGGTCACAGTGTTCATGCCGTAACACATCCCATGTCCGCCAGTGCATGGTTACAAAGCAAACAGATCAAGAAACGACATCTGGGTCTTCAAGCTAAGCCCTTATGAAGGACCCTTGTATATTTTTCCAAAAAATGTAATTCGACACCAGGTCTGTTCTACTACCACCTCTGCTGATATTGGTGCAGTGTCAGACACCAGGGTTAATACAAGTGATAACCTTTTCTTGGGGTGCGCGTCAGATGTACAGACGGGCTATCATTTCATATGGAGGCTCATCATCATATAGGATCGTCCTGAAAACGTATGTAAAACAAATTTCACGAGTACGGGAACTAAAACAACTAATTTGCAGACTCATCAACAACACGGTAACTGAGTTTCCCTACGAATTAAAAATACTAGAGTAGTTCTTAAACGCCCTACGGACACTTAATGGAAGTGTAAACCCACCCAACTGTCCGATCTTGGTGACCTGAGAAGCCACACACAAATGCAGGTACTGGTCAGATCAGTCATTGGTGATACATATCTGCAAGTAAGTCCACAGCATCACAGTGAAAACTGTTGTTGTCTTAGGTTTCCTTTGCACTTTTTGCAAGTTCATTAACGCACAATTTCATATTTCGTCAGATTCCTACAAAACATTTTTCTGTATTTGCGAATGACAAAATCTTAACGCTTAGATATTTTTAAGCATTCGGAACTTGGTAAATACGCTTATAAAAGGGTATACCTACACAGAAAAGTAACGTTATCAGAGTAGCAACCAGTCACCATTTTCTTTGTTGTATTCAAAAAAGTAGTTTACATTTTTCCAAAAGTAAATGGGCACGAAGTAACATCACATTGTTGCATCTAAACAAATTCACTTCATACCTTGCCACAGTCTATTGTTTTTCTCCTAAATTTTGTAGATAGAAATGACCCCTCCACTAAATCATTCCCACATAAATATTCACCGAGACAAAATTTTTCATTTCTCAATTTTTTTAGTAAACTGGGTGTATTATTTCTGAAACGTTGTAATCACTTCGTTTTGATTTTAAGAAAATATCCACTAACAGTCATTTGCCTTTCAAATTACAGACGCCATATCATCATACAGCTCAAGAATCAGCAGTCCTTTGTCGTTTTTCGTTTGGCTGACTGTGGAATCTCAGTCAGCAATTATTTTCAATCTAATTTAGGTACGTTTTGATTGAGATCAGTTTCATATTACTTACAGTATTTTTATTAATCATCGACAGACTTTTAAGTATCAAGAAACAAAAATAAATATTTTTATTCTCATAGGAAAAAAATAATCATATCAGAAAGATGTGCTATCTTTTACACAGAAGACATCGACTTTTTGATTATAATGTAGTATAGTCGTCTTGTTCGAAGGAAATATCGAGAGTCTCTTTAAGGCTGAGTATCACTTTTGTCTCTAAAATTTACCAAACGTATGAGATATTACTGAGACCCTGAACTGAATTTCAGTTTGGTAAAATGCATGACAGCTACCTTTAAATGTTTATAAATGAAGATGATCCTTGTAATAACGAGAAAGAAGTTGACAATTACTGTTGCAAGATTAATAGTAAACCTCTGAAGCCCATCTGACCATTTAACACGAAGAAGCAGTACGAAATGGAGCGATCACGCAAAATAAGTAGCACGGAAGACGAAGAGAAGACTTTGGTTAGCAGAAATTGTTCTCGGAAAATGCGGAGCATCTGTAAAGGAAATCCCACACAAGGCGCTGGAAGAAACATCATAGAGCACTGTTGCAACGCTTGGAGTCCTTATGAAGCACATCCTTTTGAGAGCCAACCATGAAACTATTCCACCTGTGGTACAAGCTGTATGAGACCGTTAAAATACCCTGAGACTTCAGGAAGTATGTAAGGATTCCGACTTGAATTCAGACGCTGACAGGTGTGAATTTGCCGAATCATGCGTTTAACAAGTCACGCCTTTAAAATAATGACAGAAGTTGTTGATGGAACAACGCGCAAACTGATAGAAGCCGACTTCGGGGAAGATCAGTTTGGGCAATGGAGAAATGTATGAATGCTGGGCAATACTGTCCCTACATCTTATCTTAGAAGATAAAGAAAGACAAATCTAGGTCAAGAGCATTAGCAGATTGACTGGAATGCATTCCCTGAAATAACGGAGGTAGCACGTATAAAATGCAGTGATCTAGGTTATTTACAAGAGTCGAAGAACATGAAAGAAAAGCGGTAGTTGAGAAGGCAGTGACAAAAGGGTGTAACCTACCCCAGATGTTATCTAATTTATACTTTTAGCACGCAATAAAAAAAGAGACATTTGAGGAGGAAATCAAAGTTCAGAAACAAGTAATGTAAGAGGACTGATCACACTGTCTCCTAGACTGTTTATGTAAATCGGGAACAACAGAGGGTCCATAAAATTTCCTTGGGAAATTCTGTTTTACTCGATGACTTTCAATCAGTTACTACGAATTGTGACCTTTCGAACAGGAAATTACGAATCCAGTCACAGACCTAAGGCGATACTCCAGAGACAAGCAGTTTAGGTGGAAGTCGCTTGTGAGGAACGGTGTCAAAAGCCTTCTGGAAATCTGGAAACATGGAAAACTTTGACTTAGGCTCTCGATAGCATTCATTTCTTCGTAAGAATAAAGAGCTACTTGTTTTTCACAAGAATGATATTTTCTGAACCAGTGTTGGTTATTGGCCAATAAATCCTTTTCTTCGAGGTAATTCATAATGTTTGAGTACAGTACATGTTCCAGAATCCTACTGCCAACCGACGTTAGTGACATGGATCTGAAATTCAACGGATTACTCCTCTTACCTTTCTTGGGTATTGGTGGGACTCGTGCAACTTTTCTGTCTTTGGGCGCGGATCTTTCTAGCACCGAGCGGCTGTATATGATTGGTAAGTATGAAGCCATTGTGTCAGCATACTCTGAAAGTAAATCTTTCCGTTCCCATTACTGTATTTGCTCTAGAAGAAATGTAAAGGATTCGTAAATAACGTTGTTTGTAGCTGACAAATAAAAGACTAATCTTATTAGAATTTATACTATACCATACTTCTTTGGAAGCGACTTGCCGTCTGAACTGTTATTTTGGACTTACATTATCTCCAACTCGTTAAGAGAGCCTTTGAAAAGTTACGAACGATCGCTCACATTGTTATCGCGGTAGATCGTTGTTGCAGCAATACACGGAATATATGGCGTTAAATAGTGGCCCATTACTCCACTCTCCTCTGACAACTTAATACGCATATTATCTTTTGCGTTGCGTTCTAATCCGACGATTAATGGCAGAGCTGTTTGCTTATAGCAGAGATAAAATACATCTCTCGGGAATCTCAGGAATGCCGTATGACGTGATGCGTGGTAGCTACGTCGGTTGTGAATCCATTTACTTCATTTTATCCGTAAGCCATAACTTATGATTTGCATTATGTAATCATAAACCTGGGTCGACCACAACTTATCTGAGCGATCTACCGTTTAAGGCTATTTAATTTCAAATTATTTGTTTTATTACCTACTTACTTTGCAGTAAAAGAAAACCTTGAAAGTGGTGATCAATTTGCAGTGTCGATAGTTTTCAGGAAGTATTTATTGAGTCTAGTAATGAACGCTCTGAGCAAAATTCTAGGACATGGTTTCGTTTTCCATTCCTTTCTCCACCGTCTACGTTCTCCTACTATTTTTCCTTCTCTTTCTTTTCCCACTATCGAATTGTAGACTCTCATCAGAATCAAACTTTCGTCTCTGCTGTCTGAATAATTTCTCTTACCTCTCCTACATTCTTTCAGTATTTTTATGATCTGTGGAACTAATAGGCATATAAACTTGTTCCACTGCCCTGTATTCGTATAATCGACAACGGTTTTACCGAAGTAGCAGTACTGATGTTATTTCCTTTTGGTAAAGAATCAGATAGCGTGCAGGTAATTAATATATCAGAATATAAGCATCTATATCTGCATCTACATGCATGCTCGGCAAGCCACAGCGCGGTGCGTGGCACAGGGTGTATATAACACTACTAGTCATTTTCTTACCTACTTTTGAATACATTGTGGGAGTGAACAGTGATCAATGTTGTTACAAATATTTACAATCAAAAACAATCTTGATCACAATTTATTTATTCCGGTGATCGGTTCCGACCACTACCGTGGTCATCTTCAGACCAATGAGTAAGAACCTCCTTCTGGTGGTAAATCACTACTGGGATGAATTGTGATCAAGACTGTTTTGATAGTAAATATTCTCTTTCCTGTTCCATTCGCTAAAAGAAAGAAGGAAAAACTACTGTTGGAATTTCCGGTAAGGGCTTATGGGACCAAACTGCTGAGGTCATCGGTCCCTAAGCTTACGCACGACTTAATTTAGCTTAGAATAACTTACGCTAAAGACAACACACACACCCATGCCCGAGGGAGGACTCGGACCTCCTACGGGGGAAGCCGCGCGAACCGTGACAAGACGCCTAAGACCGCGCAGCTACCCCGATCGGGTAAAATAACTACTGTCTCTATACCTCCGTATGAGCCCTAATTTATCGTATCTTAAATTCGTAGTGCTTATGCGAAATTTATCTTGGCGGCACTCAGCTTGAAACGGCGGTTCTCTCAAATATCTCAACAGTCTTCTTCGAAAAGAAAGTCGCTTTCCCGCCAGGGGTTCCCATTTGAGTTCCCGAAACATCTCCGTAATACTTGCGTGCTGTTTGAGCCTACCGGTAACAAATCTAGCAGCTCGCCACTGAACTGCTTCGATGTCTTCCTTTAATCCTATCTGGTGCGGATCCGAAACACTCGAGCAGTACGCAAGAACAGGTCCCCCCTAGCGACCTGTATGTGGTCTCGTTTGCACATGAACCACACTTTTAAAAAAGTCTCACAATAAACCGAGGTCGGCCGCTCGCCTTCCCAAGCGCAACTCTCACATGCTCGTTTCATTTCATACTGCTTTATGATGTTGCGCCCAGATATTTAAACGACGTGATATGCGAAGCAGGGCCCTATTAGTGTTGTATCCGAACATTACGGATTTGGTTTTCCTACTCAGCCGCATTGACTTACATTTTTCTACATTTAGGGCTAGCTGCCATTCATTACACTAACTATAAATTTTATCCAAGTCATCTTGTATCCTCCTACAGTCACTAAGCTTCGACATTTTCGCATACACCTTAGACTGCTGCGCATCCTGTCCGCCAGATCATTTATGTATATAGAAAATCGTAGCGGTAGTTTCATACTTCCCTGGGGCGCTCACGACGATATCCTTGTTTCTGATAAACCCTCGCCGTCGAGGACAACATACTGGTTTGTATTAGAAATTCTTCCAATCCATCTGTGGCATGAATCAGCAAACCAGTGTTTTTAATAGTATTAGTTGAAAACAGTCTTGGTTGCAATTTTAGTTTTTTATTTATCACTTTTTAATACATTGTGGGAGTGAACAGTGATTAAAATGTTACAAATATTTACTATCAAATACAGTCTTGATCACAATTCATTTATTACGGTGACCGGTTTCGACCACTACTGTGGTCATCTTCAGACCAATGAGTAAGGACCTCATTCTGCTGGAGAATCACTACAAGTGAGGTAGTGATTCTCCAGCAGAAGGAGGTCCTTACTCATTGGTCTGAAGATGACCACAGTAGTGGTCGAAACCGGTCACCGTAATAAATGAATTGTGATCAAGGCTGTTTTTGGTAGTAAATAAAAATTTTATTTATCAGCTACGCGTTTCACCTTATTTGAGCATCTTCAGGCTGATCTACATAGAAAAACAGAAAACAAACACATCTATTTAAGGATAGCGATTGTGTTGTGCATAGCATGTAAAAACAGATCAAATACTGAAAGAGCAAATACCTTAATTTGGTATTTCTTAAGACGATCCTTTGCACAGTGTAACTGAAGGGCATCGTCGAGTACATCAGGCCAACATCGCCTTCGTTAACCTCAATAAATACTAGAAATATAAAATAGTAAAAACGGATAAGAGAACTGACCTTGCTCTTTCAGTATTTAAGGGGCTCCGGAAAGGCTCAAAATCATGAAAAGTTCAATTTTTACTTTTTTGAGTTTTCTGAATCTGCAGGCTATTACCTTTTAATAGATATATAATTTATTCAATTCCGAAGACTACAACTATTTTTAAATTTTTTTTTGAAATGTGTTCTACACGGGCGTGACCCACTGTGGCGCTGTTAAACTGCTGTCAAATGGTGTTATTATTAACGTCCGTGTCCATCAGGTACATTTTAGTGATGTGAGATAAAGTATGTGTTGTGGCTAACCTGTGATGGTTCAATATATATCGCTGGTGTGATTGTCGATTGTTTCATGTTTATTTACTCTGTCGTTATCTCGAAAATATTCGTAATTAATTCTGTTTCTTGAGTCTCTGTTTTGTTGAAGTATAATAATGAGTAAAAGTAAAGTTATTAGAAATCCTCTGAAGGCTTTTAAGAAAAGGAGAAATGTTGGAAAGCCAAAGGTATGTGTTATTACTGTAAACAATAAAGACGATAACCAAGTGAGTGAACCTAACCTCTCAAGTACACCTCCCCATAGCAGTCAAAGTGGGAAAGAAAATACTTCACAGAAGAAGCTTGGTTCAATGAGTGAAAACTATGAATGTTTTATGGGCGAATCTGATGTGAATGAAATATTTGATATGTCGGTTCTCAAAGTAATTTTTTCAATCTGTGTAAGATGTATTCATTGTAGTGAAGTTGGTCTGGAACTCTCCATAATAAAGCACGTAGGACTTGCTAGTGAAATACAACTGAAATGTGATAAGTGTTCATACATGACCACCTTTTGGAACAGTGTTGCAGTAACTGCAACTGAAGAAAATGGTAGCAAAATCTACGAACACAACAACGAGCGATACTTGCTTTAGACAAGGAACGCCTTCGGGCTGCAGACAGGGCTGCAAAGAGTCTAGAAATACAAGCAAGAGTAAACAGGAGGAGGAACAAGAGGAAGCTGGAGGAGGAGTTTGCAGAGGATGAAGATAATCCATCCTATGGACCTGGAATGCACTAAAAAGTTAATCCAATCTTTGTCGCTCGATTCCCAAAACTTTTATTTTCTCATATTAATTACATGTTTTCTAAGGATCTTCCAAACATATTTGTTTCAAACTTTCAGTAAATATTACACAGTACCTTCTGCATAATTTAACACAGCCTTTTTTAAAAAAAACTGTATATTTTTGAATATATAAATAAAAAATTGCAAAAAAATGTTGTGAATTCTCATTACAATTGAAAAAAAAACATCTCTAATAACTTAACTAAAATTTTGTAAAATCCCTGTGTTAAGTTGTAGCCCATATTCCAATAAATAATCTGTAAAAAGTTCAACTTGCTACCTCAAATACTTTGTGAGGAAAGATGTAATTTATAAGCGTTATTTTAACATTGCAAGTATAGGGCGTTCCGGAGCCCCTTAATCTGTTTCTACATGCTTTTAGGTTATCCAAGTCAGCACACTCAGAAATGCTTTCTTTAACAACGTGAAGTGGGGCACCGTGTCAAATGCTTTCCGGAAATCTAGAAATATGGAATTTACCTGTTGCCGCAATGCTATATCATGCATTAACTTCGACCAATAAACAATTTTATGAATATTAATAACTCAATGCACGGAATACATATCCCGTGAGTCCAAAAGAATTTAGACTGGGTTAATAAAAGAAACTGAGAAATGTTAAGATTGTGGTAATAATGCTTTCAATGCTCTACATGCCCTCCCCTCCTGCCCCCCCCCCCCCAAACCCACCACTTGACTGAAGAGCACAGAACGTCCATACGACTACGTGAAAATTTCAGAAACTTCTTTCTTTCGGGTGTTGTTCAACTCGTACGTCTCATTGACTTGACTGTCAGCTATGTCGTCAAAGTATTGACCCTTCATGTGAATTTACACATTTCATCGCCTTGTGGTAGGTCCGTGGTGATACCATCACGTCTCATCGCCAATTGTGATTGTTTTCAGAAAATAATTTCCCCTCGTTTTGCATTTCAGTCAAGTCAAGGCAAGCGTTCACGCGTCGTAGTTTTTGTATGGGATTTAAGGTGTGCGGGACTAACGTTGCACACACACTTTCCTGTTCTTCAAAACGTTCTAGAGCATAATTTGAACATTTTATTTACATATGTTGCCCCTTGAGGGCTGTCACTCAACAACATTGACACACTACTGTTGTAGGTCCACTACTGCACGTTGCCAGGTCACAGCTGACTGGTCGAATTCGCATCTGTTGTTTACACTTGCTAGCTCAAGCTGGCACTGTAGTTCCTCCGCTGACATCGCTTATACGCCAGGAACAAAACCGTTCTCAGAATTTTGTGGAATGATGGTTTAAACGCAGCTATATTTATAAGTTTTTAAATTCATTTTTCACTGATAACTATGTGACAACCCGCCTCCCTATTTTAGGCTGATAACACAGCTCGGAGCAGCCGGTACGAATTCTGATCGTGGAAGAAATTTTAGCTACCAGTACTGTGGGTTGCACAGGTTGTGGTGCTGGTGGTGGGGTAAAGTTTCTGACTTTTCACTAGTTTCCTAGGTTCAGTTCCAAACATCTCTGCAATATCTCGTCGGGTGAACCATTGTGATTGTATTGATGATGATCAGTCCATCGGATGGGGACTTTGTCATATGCTGTTTGTAACCTCCCCCTCACTTATCGACCATAATGACAGTGAAAAATTAAACCGCGTGCACCTAATGGAAATTTGGGAAATCAATCGTCACCGAAGTTAATTTGTCAGTAAAGAGGGAGGAAAGGGTTAAATCTAAATGAAACGAAAAATGCAAATGAAATTGGTGGAAATTAATTTTGAGAAAAGGGTCAAATTAATAAAGAAAGTAAATGTGCGGTCGTTACGTTAACAATTAATTGGCGTTAATTAGATATTTGAGACTTGAGGAAAATTACGGTCGCCAGTCCTATGGACAACTACTATAATAACTGAAAAAGAAAGATTAATGCACATATAATTAGCACTAAAAGCGTGGCAACTGAAGGTTGACACGTGTTGTGTGAAAACTGAATGTTTGTCAGAATTAATAAATTTCGCTACACTCTGACTTAATTTGGAAAAAGAATTAATAAAACCGGAAAATTGAAAGTTAATTTAGTGACTGAAATTAATAGTGAACTTTGTTTCTGAAGGACTACGAAATTCAATAAAATAAGGTTAGTCTTGGGCTACCTCAACAATCATTTCAAAAGCTACTTGAATCTACGCAATTTAGAAATAAGAGATTTAACTTTGAACTTGAATTAAATGATTCTGAACAATTAACCATAGTAAAATTTAGTACGTACCAAGCTGAGCTGCAGTCACAGGTAAGCTAAAATATGGTAACAAAACTCGCACTCTCAATTTGTGCTTGTGTAATCTATGAGTACCTTAACTGAACTTTGAAACTGAAACAGTGAAATCGAATGATATTACTTTCATGCTGGCGTTTGAATTTCAACGAGACTGGGGTTCATTCCGGAAAAGGAAGGGACCCTGCTTGGTAATGCAATTGGGATAATGAGCAACAAAGGTTCATGCTAAGATGCTGTAATTTTGTGAGGCAAATGGGACAATTTTAAAAGCTGAGGTCTGCCATACAGTTCTAAAACTTTACGTGCTTCCAGTCTTCCTTGTTGGTTGATTGAAGGTTTGAAGTCGTCGGTCGAGGAGGTGGCGACAGTCACTCATTGTCGGCCGTCGCTGTTGCAGAAGCTGGATGTTGGCGCGCCTTCTTCTCGACGCTGTCACCAGGCGAAACGGGGTCTTGATGTGCGCCAGCTAATGCTTCCCGTCCGCGACACCATGTCAGAAACTATCATCGCGAGTCGAGCGCAATTACACGCTGCCAAACCCCGAAAGCGCGGCAACAACACACCTGCTCCACCGCCCTACTCCAGCCAGACTCTGCTCTGCCCGCGCTCCAAGCGGCAGAGTTAACACTACCAAAGATCCTAAACACTTTGGTTCTCCACACGACCCCATCGATGTAATCGTTCGATAGCATAGTTTTCCCTAGGCAAGACCCAGCGTAAAAATACAAATAATATCTACAAAACAAACCAATTATACATCGTCACACACACACACACACACATATATATATATATATATATATATATATATATATATATTAAAACAGTTACAATATATAAAGACACAGAAATGTCATATCTTCAGGTAACAAAATAATTTAAAAAATTTATAGTACAACAGATGGAAATAGGAGGATATCCATTTCCTGCGTTACATGTTAGACGGGAGTAGTGTGCGTGTCGGCACTGGGTTTCGTCCTCTAACGCTGTATTATCATCTGTGACAGAAGACTCACCACTAAACTCCACAGTACTTTCACATATTATTGAATAGCCGTGTTAAAGACACAGCACCCCCGTCCCGTAGAGGAATTATGCGCCACGAGTGCGTCCCATTTAGGTGATTACAATCCTATCGTTATCTCAACCAGGAATGTCAGACGACAATAACATTCCACTACGGGACTTATCGAGGAATTTTTTTCTTTAATTAGTATGACCTTGTTCTAAATTTATTACGGGTACTATTTTTCCCTTTTTTAAAGTGTCACGACTGCTAATTATAAGTTACCTACTACCTTCTGCCATTATTGTAAGTTAGAACTTTCGGTTCTGATAAGTAATCCGAAATATATAGTTTCGTTTTTGTTTGGTTTAATGAATAATAGTAACCAGACACGAATGGCACACATTGTTCTGAGAGTAGTGAAAGACATACGTGATGCATTGGCTTTTTATTAGATTACAGAAGTGCGCTATTCCCATTCCACAGCAAAAGGAAATCTTGAGTAGAAGTTATGCAATTAAAACACAGGCCTAGATGTATCATCAGTTGCAGGCCTCGAGAAAATGCTTCGATTTGCGCGGTGGTTTGGAGGGAAAATTATCGCCACATCGCGAGATAATTAGCAACATTGACGAGGTTGCTATTACTAATGATATTCACACTAAAAGATGTGACTGCTGAAAATATGCCTTCGCACATCGCTTATGGTGTTCAGAATTTTTTTACTGTGAATGATTTTGTGGTAGAAATCCCTATGTGGAATACATTGGCTATCTTGAAATATAAAAGTAAAAATCAAACAAACCCAGAAACACTGTAATTTATATGGACTCGTATGTCAATATTTTTTAGTTACTGTTAATGATGCAAGATTGTAAGCTTTGCGATGATAAAATATACTTTTAGTAAGCTCTAAAGTGTTTATTTCTTTTGTCAACAATCCCATTGTAATTCACGATGGCACAAAAAATTTTGATATCATTAAATTCCTCGACAACAAAAAATAAGGAAAAAAATACATAAAATTAGTTTCTGGGTGCAGAAATTCTAAACGATGCTCTTACCCGCTATGTACCGACTGACTGCGCAAATGACCTGACGAATTGGCGTCGATTATAATTTTTCCAGAAATTATTGGGCGTTGGCACTTACGTGAAAATATGTATCCCTACCATTCCAAAAATTGTGACTGACAACTAAAATGCAATATGAGAAGTTCTACAGCCTGAGTATTTATCAATAACAACTCAACATTTCTGAAAGAAAACAGCTGATCGTTGCTGATAAATATGGAATCTACCAAACGGTATTGGCAGCTTTGAGAGAAAGCAAACTAAGATTAAATCTGCTGCCAAATGTGGATTGGCCTTCTATAATTCGAATCCATAATTTTTCCGCTTTCAGATGGATCATTTTTATCAGTTGACTTTGGGGAACATGACGAAACAGTGATGAACAGTATTACAAGAATGCTGTTTTAGTAAAACATTGTTAGGAGGTGTGCTCCCACTTCCACAACCTGTGCCTTTGGTGGAAGAACACTTAAACCTCCTCCGAAAGAAGACTGCTTTTCCTCTAACAAAACACGTAATGAGATAACAAAACACCTATTGAGACTATGTCGTCACAGACAATTAACTAATGAGAGGCTTATATTTAATGACAGATTATACCGGGGAGGAAGACCTGTAGAATGTTCTTTTGGTATACTACGTCAAAGATATGGGTGCTGGATACTTCAATAAAGTGTGACATGAATAAAATAGGTGTAGTAGTTCAAGCTATTTGTTTGTGTCATAACTTTATACCATTTAATATCGGTGTATATTCTACGCCATCTACGCAGTAAAATATAGACGACATCAAAAATCAAAAAACCTACAGCAAACCTACAAATACTGCTATGGAATTCAGTAATCCACTAGGCGTTTTTTTTTCTTCGCCCAAGTGGGACATTGTTTTTTTCCGAACAAAGTATATATGTCATTACATACTGAAAGTATCTGATATTACATTAGATCCAGCAAATCATCTTACGCTGTTCTATTCAGATTTATGTGTTCAATTTCTTCCATAAAGTAATTAAATGAATTCCGATTTATGTATGCGTCTATGACATATCACTAGAAATTCTTCCCCACACTTAATGTTGAGCTTTCGTGTTGCTGTAATCAGCACTACTGTTATCGTAAATATATGAATATTTTTACATTAAGTCAACAAAAATGAATATTGAACTCAGAGTCGGTAATCATCAGCCTGGATGCAGAGACAATCACACAACGGAAGCAAAACTTTCGTAAGCTTTAAGCAGCACAGAACTAGCGCGTGGCACGCCCCATTCATCTGGCAGTGGCATGGCATGCCATAGGACACAGTTAACGTCTCGTCAGTCTGGTATGCACTGCTCCATTAGGCAGGGCGCCCATCTGAGTGACAAGTGTCGTTGAACAAGGCATCGACCGGCTTGCAACTTCAGATGGAACCACGCAGTCAAGCGGAGTGGCTACTGCACTGACTTGACGTATCTGAGTGGTATGGCATGCCACCCCCACTGCCAGATCAACGACGCATTCTCCACGCGCCGTGTCTGTGCTGCTTACAGTTTACGAATGTTTCTGGTCAGGTTGCGTGACAGTCTCTGTACCCACGAAAACGAGAAACGATTACGATATCAATATCTATTTTCGTGGGTCTAGTGAGAAATATACATGTATTTAAGGGCACAGCAGTTCTGGATACGGAAAAGGAAAGGCCAAATAAAGTTTGGGAACGGATTGTTGGCGAAAAATCATAAACAGGTACAGAAAGTGAAATTCAAAAAATGGTTCAAATGGCTCTGAGCACTATGCGACTTAACTTCTGAGGTCATCAGTCCCCTAGAACTTAGAACGAATTAAACCTAACTAACCTAAGGACATCACACACATCCATGCCCGAGGCAGATTTCGAACCTGCGACCGTAGCGGTCGCGCGGTTCCAGACCGTAGCGCCTAGAACCGGCCACTCCGGCCGGCAAAGTGGAATTCATTTGACTTTTTTGTGGAGGAGAATGAAGGTCTAGAACAAAATAATATTACGTAAGGTGGGTTTCTATAAAAAAAAAGTCCGAAAATTTCTGTACTGATTTGCTGGAACTAATATAATATCAAATCCGTTTGATACTTTCTTTTAATACTCTTCGTCAGTCATGCCCTCATACTGCCCTTCGTCAAATGAAAAAATAAACCATCTGCATCTAAACATATATAACAAGGCTATGGACTTGAATTATAATATGTCGATCACGATTTACAGTTCGGTAGATTGTTTACTTATTTATAACCATCAGCTATTTCCTTCTAGAATTATAGAAATGTTAAATATTCAGACTGCAGATTTTCTCAAATTGCCTTTGACATGTCAGCCATAACTCTTCGAATGGTAATGTGCCCCAAGCAAAAATAAAAGGAAATTGAGATACATACGGCATACAACTCTTTAAATACACCAAGGATGACGAAGTTAAACCTGTCGTCATAGTCAACAGTCGACACTTCGCAGGGTAAAAAAAGCGTGAAAATAAAAAGACACATTTTTTTGGCTTAAGTGACGACACCCAACAGTTTCTGGGAAATCGACGGTCAAAGTTTCGACTCCACTTTGTCAGGGTTAAATAGAATAAAATATAGTGAGTTGTTCAGTGTAGTGGTTAAGAACATCGTTTTGATTTCTGCACCCTGTGTCCAGACGTAATTTTATGTTCGTTCTTTCTTTATTTTCTGTGGTCACGGAAGTATGTGACGTCAATATCCTTTTTTGACGTTGTGAAATACAATGGAACTATTGGCTAAAGAAATAAGCATTTCAAATCTTATTAAAAACTGATTTTACCATCAGAAATCTTATTTAATATTATATCATTAACAGTTATTGTAGATGAAAAATAAATAAATTCAAGTATTTAAAATTTTTTCTTTAAATTTTACTTTTATACTTCAAGATTACATATAGAAGGCAATCGACAGGGTGAGAGATGAAGTAGACATGTAACAGTTCGTGGAGATAAGGTAGACATGGTGAGATTGCCGTTAATATTGCACTAATTGCAGAAAGTGGAGGAGACACGCAAAAATTCCTGAACACGACGGATAGAATAATAGAGAAAGAGTTCCATATGACAATAAACACACATAAAAAAGGTCTAGTCTGCAGTAGAAACAAAGAAAGGAAGACAGCGGTGAAGTTGAAAAATAAACAATTGAATAAGTGAACGAGTTTATTTAACTGGGAAGTAAAGTCGCAGGTAATGGAACACGCTACAAGGAGATACGATGCTGAATTGCCTAGACCAAGAACACTTTTAATAAGAAGAAAAAACATAATCACTACAAAGAATATAAGCCCTAACGTGAGGAAACAAATGTTGAAGACCTACGTGAGGAGCACTGCAACATTTGGCAGCGAAGCATGGACGATAGGAGTTTGAGAGGAGAGGAGACTCGCTGCATTAGAAACATGGTGCTACAGAAGAATAATGAAAATCAGCATGAGGGAATTGAACATGGGCGAGAAGTTTTCATTACAGCAAGAGAGAAAGATGCTTGATGAAACATTTAAAAAGAAGAACGGTTCGGCTGATAGGTCAAATACTCCGACGCGATGGTTTATTGAAAAGAATAATTGAGAGACGAATAGAAGGTAGAAATTTCAGAGGAAGACCCAGACTGGAATACATTGAACAAATAATGAAGGATATGAACTGTTCTTGATACTACAAGTTGAAACGGAAGGAGAACAAGAGAGAAGAATGGGTAGCTGCTGCCAACTAGCCAGAGAGAGAAAGATAGAGAGAGAAATAGAGAAACAGAGGGAGAGAGAGACTTCAAGATAACCAGTGCTTTTTTCGTGGCAGTATCAATCACAAAACTTTCAAAACATAAGAAATTTAGAGCACCACGAGCAATGTGCAAAGACACCCATCCCACACTCTCATATTGTATTGTGAATATGATTAAGAGAAGCAGATGCGTTAACGTTGCTACGTACCTTGCGATCTGGCGGTACTTTCTAGCCAAACTACCACGTAAACCGAAGAATTTTCACGAAATCCTGAACTGATGATGGTTCAAGGTGCGTGTTTCCATTGCGTCAGTTCTGCTTGTGATTTACCTTTGCTCTGCGGTGCGAAAAAGGTAGTTGTTTAGTCAGTAAACGAAATTCGCTTGTCGGTGAAAGTTATACATCGCATGTTTGACAGACGGCGTACAGAAAAAATTTTCCCTCTGCAGCGGAGTGTGTGTGCGCTGATATGAAACTTCCTGGCAGATTAAAACTGTGTGCCGGACCGAGACTCGAACTCGGCACTTGACCGCGAAAGGCAAAGGTCCCGAGTTCGAGTCTCGGTCCGGCACACAGTTTTAATCTGCCAGGAAGTTTCAAAGAGCGTACACTTTAGCAGAAAATCTTATCTGAACACATTGTTACACCGATTTCATCAACGGGTAAACCATTGTACTAGAGTTTATGTGCTTTTTACGTTTTCAGCTGTTGTTTATAATATAAGATTTGTAATGACGAAAATCTGTTTTTTTAATTAGATTTAAAATATCCGTTTCTTGTTTCAGCAGTTCAATTGTATTTCGTGGTTTCGCAAAAAATGTTGATGCTACATACTTTCACAACAACATAAAATAAAGAAAATACCAACACAAGATTGAATTTGAATACGGGGCACAAATTGCGAATCTGAGTTGTTTACACCTACGCTACCGCCTCACTCTGTTGTACAATCCGCGAGCAGATTGACGAAATAGCAATGAGACTTTAATCAAGAGTTTCTCACAAACTATTAAGCCAAAATAAGTGTCCCTTCATTTTGACCTTTCTTCTTCTGTGCAACGTTTCCTGTGCGTTAAAGAAAAAAATGTTCAAATGTGTGTGAAATCTTATGAGACTCAACTGCTAAGGTCATCAGTCCCTAAGCTTACACACTACTTAACCTAAATTATCCTAAGGACAAACACGCACACCCATGCCCGAGGAAGGACTCGAACCTCCGCTGGGACCAGCCGCACAGTCCATGACTGCAGCGCCCCGGACCGCTCGGCTAATCCCGCGCGGCGTGCGTTAAAGAGCCAGCTGTGGTACGTTTCCCTCGTGAGTTCACAAGAGCGAAATGTCTGTGGACTGTCAGTTGCTGTATAATGGTTTGAGAAATTACCAAACCTAAAGTTTTCAGAAAATCCTAAATTTTCCTTGTTGTTGACAAAGCAGTATACCAGTCTCGCATACAAAATAAGTAGACACTGAATCTCTCTTTCTTATTACTGACTCATTTCTTCTTCTTTCATCCAAGTTTGTGGCATACTCAATTCGTAGTAAATGTGCCTTTAAGCTGGTGGCATCCAGAGGACAATATGCTTTTGTTATAAAAGTAGCGAAATCGCATTTCACATTCATTTCTCGCTGGAACAAACGCCATCTGTTCGAGAATGTGTGAACAAAAGTTGTTATTGAATATTTTCTGAATGAAATTGTTGGTGCAGATCAGACAAATTGTAGTTTACAGCACATAGCAAACTCTGCTGCTGTATCTGCAGTTTTGTATGTCTCTTTTTAAAATGAAGACAAGTCTTAGCGCAATGGTAACTGATGTCACAAATCACATATGAAAGAGAAACACGAGCCACACGTCCGCGTGTGGTGCGTTGTCAATCGTCGTGGCAAGTGACAAAATGTAGCACTTATTTACTACGCACTGGAAAGAGATATGGCTCTTCTTTCTGTGTTAAAAAGAAATTCGGTATGCTATCTCCATTTGGTATGGAGCAATGAAGGATCTCAAATTTACCAAACATGCTCTGGCCAATGATTACCTTTTGGACTGGAAATTGTCGAAACATGGGCGGTACTTTTAATTTTGCAATAAGAAAATAACTATAAGCAATATCGAAAAGAGAGCCAGTTGATTGTCAAGCTGCGATATTAGACCATACGATGTGAAATTATCGGAATTTGTTGTAGAACAGTTTTTTTTCTTCAGAAAATTTCGGAGCTGAGAACGTGCACAAAACTCAAAACAGTGATTTTTAATTTTTTACGAAAAATGTAAAAGTTTTGCTTGAATACGTATGGATCTGGATCTATCTTCTTTCCATGTACGAGTACATGAAACGCTAGTTAAGCTCACTAAAGCCAGAGCACTTTCATTACACCAAAGTGGACCTGGTACCACGTTACATCTATTAGTACCGGGTCAAAAGCATGCTACGCCACTGTTATGTATCTGCTGCACCATGCATCACGCCACTTGTCAACACTACGATGGTGGGCGCCCTGCCTTAGACTGTGTGTGTTCCATGTGAGAAGCTGCAGGTTATATGCGTGCTTTGTGCCCCGCCACCTGCTACATCACTCCGGTTTGTTCTGTGCGTAAGGAGAGTCGTTGTGAGCGAACTACCGAAGTTTCTGAGTTATGGCTAGTCATAGAAGGGGTAACAGATGGCGTAACCCAGTAACAGCACATTGCCTTCTGCACGCGAAGGGTTCCAGGGAGACTATCGACCTTGTTCTCATATGTCCCGCAGACCTTATATGTCAATTAAATGCGAAAAAATAGCGGGAGAAAATGGTCCACAGTTTGGCAATTGTACTACAACAATTTCCCGCATCCGCATGCCCTATTTCCTGACAAGCAAATTACTAGTGACGAATACTCACAACGACTAGCATCAAACTGTTTCATACTGGAAGCATTTCTCCCATAGAATTCTGCAAGGCTTTCAGTGGGCGTGTCCATTCGTATTCGTATTCTTTGTCTCGCCAAAAGAACTATTTGGTACTCTCATTGCTATTGCATATCTCTCTTTTTCCAAGCTAAAATATATACGCACGCGCTAAATAAATACCTCTCTAAAAAGCACTCCAGCCTTACCTTCAGTTGCGTTTGGCTTCTAAAATGACTGCAAACTTGGTGTCGCTAGTTTCTTCGACAAACGTACACTCCCTAAATACGAGTACCTACATTCCCGTGTCCAGCCAAAAGCGAGGAATGTGCTGGGTCTCCCAAATCACCAGCGAGGCGATCCCAATTGGAGAAAATTGGAAAATTGTGGTAAGCTCCTATGGGACCAAACTGCTGAGGTCATTGGTCCCTAGGCTTACACACTACTTAATCTAACTTTAACTTACGCTAAGGCAACACACATGCACCCATACCCGAAGGAGGACTCGAACCTCAGACGGGGGAGGGGGGTGGGAGCCGCTCGAACCGTGGCAAGGCGCCATAGCCAGAGCGGCTAACCCCCGCGGCGTTCCAGTTGGGTCGTCCAACTGATCTGATCTGTGGCACTGTCGTAGGAGCTGGGCTATGTCGCCAGAATGTGTTGCAGTCAGGCAGTGTGTGTCAGGACCTGTGGCCACAGCGAGGCAGTGCCATATAGAAAAGCAAATCGCGTCTTGCGGAACATGGTAACGCTTTTGCTTGTGTTTTAAGTTGTGCTTCAATGTGGCTTGAATGTTGTGAAGAATCGGAAGCGTGTACTTCTACACAAGTGCTGTATCCACGAATAAGTGGAAAACGCTGCCGCCTCCAGTGTTCACGTAAAAGCGATCATAAATTACAGTCGAGATATTTATGACTTTATCATGAGAAACTTCAGTAACACTACGACACTGAACTCTGCCCCTTGTGCAGAAGCTTGTTAATTGACAGTAAAACTCTAGTGTTCACAAAGGTATTGCGGTACTTGGACGCAAAAAAGAATTGTTAATATACTCGCCCAGTAATGACAGATCGTGAGCTGGTTCTAGGTGCATGCGTGGTCATCCTTTCTCTTATATACACTCCTGGAAATGGAAAAAAGAACACATTGACACCGGTGTGTCAGACCCACCATACTTGCTCCGGACACTGCGAGAGGGCTGTACAAGCAATGATCACACGCACGGCACAGCGGACACACCAGGAACCGCGGTGTTGGCCGTCGAATGGCGCTAGCTGCGCAGCATTTGTGCACCGCCGCCGTCAGTGTCAGCCAGTTTGCCGTGGCATACGGAGCTCCATCGCAGTCTTTAACACTGGTGGCATGCCGCGACAGCGTGGACGTGAACCGTATGTGCAGTTGACGGACTTTGAGCGAGGGCGTATTGTGGGCATGCGGGAGGCCGGGTGGACGTACCGCCGAATTGCTCAACACGTGGGGCGTGAGGTCTCCACAGTACATCGATGTTGTCGCCAGTGGTCGGCGGAAGGTGCACGTGCCCGTCGACCTGGGACCGGACCGCAGCGACGCACGGATGCACGCCAAGACCGTAGGATCCTACGCAGTGCCGTAGGGGACCGCACCGCCACTTCCCAGCAAATTAGGGACACTGTTGCTCCTGGGGTATCGGCGAGGACCATTCGCAACCGTCTCCATGAAGCTGGGCTACGGTCCCGCACACCGTTAGGCCGTCTTCCGCTCACGCCCCAACATCGTGCAGACCGCCTCCAGTGGTGTCGCGACAGGCGTGAATGGAGGGACGAATGGAGACGTGTCGTCTTCAGCGATGAGAGTCGCTTCTGCCTTGGTGCCAATGATGGTCGTATGCGTGTTTGGCGCCGTGCAGGTGAGCGTCACAATCAGGACTGCATACGACCGAGGCACACAGGGCCAACACCCGGCATCATGGTGTGGGGAGCGATCTCCTACACTGGCCGTACACCACTGGTGATCGTCGAGGGGACACTGAATAGTGCACGGTACATCCAAACCGTCATCGAACCCATCGTTCTACCATTCCTAGACCGGCAAGGGAACTTGCTGTTCCAACAGGACAATGCACGTCCGCATGTATCCCGTGCCACCCAACGTGCTCTAGAAGGTGTAAGTCAACTACCCTGGCCAGCAAGATCTCCGGATCTGTCCCCCATTGAGCATGTTTGGGACTGGATGAAGCGTCGTCTCACGCGGTCTGCACGTCCAGCACGAACGCTGGTCCAACTGAGGCGCCAGGTGGTAATGGCATGGCAAGCCGTTCCACAGGACTACATCCAGCATCTCTACGATCGTCTCCATGGGAGAACAGCAGCCTGCATTGCTGCGAAAGGTGGATATACACTGTACTAGTGCCGACATTGTGCATGCTCTGTTGCCTGTGTCTATGTGCCTGTGGTTCTGTCAGTGTGATCATGTGATGTATCTGACCCCAGGAATGTGTCAATAAAGTTTCCCCTTCCTGGGACAATGAATTCACGGTGTTCTTATTTCAATTTCCAGGAGTGTAACATACCATTTGGTGTTTCATTGAATGAGTTCCAGAATATACGCGACTGCATACCTCACCTTTTGGGATGTTTTTCGAAACTTCCCTTGCTACAGAGGAAGTTAACACTGTCAGGTTAGACCTGTTGCGTTGTGGACAGTGAGAGACTGCAGCCTATGTACCATGGGAAGATGAATTACTGACATAAACATTGTGGTGATCTGTTGAACATTAACGAACATACAAACACATCACCCATATTTCATTTCGTAATGTTGATGATGATGTTTGGTTCGTGGGGCGCAGAACTGCAAGGTTATCAGCGCCCATACAAAGACCCAATCTGTTGCACAGTCCAATTTTTCACACAGTTCAATCTACCCACTGTCACGAATGATGAAGATGATGATGATGAAATGATGAGGGCAACACAAATACCCAGTCCCTGGGCATAGAAAATCACCAACCCGGCCGGGAAACGAACCCGGGACCCCGTGCTCCAGAGGCAGCAACGCTAGCCAGTAGACTACGAGCTGCGGACATTTCATTTCGTAATATGCCAGGTTCTGCTAGAGGTAATGCGATGGAATATGCTAACGAAACAATGTCGATGCATAACGATATCTGTAAAGAATACCCCCGAATTTCGGCGTTCCTCTTTCGAAAGCCCACGACAGAATTTTTCGTCTAATGCTCCTCAACTTAGCTGATGGTTAAGTCTACCCACGAAAAGGAACCTACCAAGCAAGAGAGCTATGTGGGGATAGGACGTTAACCTCTGTGTGAAATAATGAATCCGCTTTGGTTATTAAACGCTCGTCTAGTATTCTGCCAGAAGGACATATTTCGGGCACATTGCTCGTTTTCCAGCATTAACAGTCACAAGTGCATCTATAAAAATATTTAACAGGAATATGATACGTAATACAGGACAAAAATCTGGATACAGTGTATAAACATAATGCTCCTCCATTACTGGGTTCCTCAAATTTAAATGTAAAATATTACCATTAAAATGTAAGGCAAGTTGTCACATGTAAAAGAGACG
Organism: Schistocerca serialis cubense; assembly: GCF_023864345.2. Taxonomy (NCBI): domain Eukaryota; kingdom Metazoa; phylum Arthropoda; class Insecta; order Orthoptera; family Acrididae; genus Schistocerca; species Schistocerca serialis. Next base: position 84,966,738 of record NC_064641.1, on the reverse strand, counting down.
AGAATCTCATATCATACTATAAGAACTCTGATAAATTTGAAAAAATATAAAAAATATTGTTACTGGAACAAGGGAATGTATATAACGTGATTATCAGAGCTGGTAACTGTACTGTCAATTGTCTGTAACATTCCAACAGTTATTATATACGGAAATCAATCACGTACGTCTCCATACAGCATGAGTCAGTTGTGGCGTAAGCCAATGATAAACGTAAACTTCGTCCACAGGCCCTGGCGGGCCCATCGGTACGATCGACGGCCGTGCCATCCTCCGCCAGTGGCGTTATTGGATGCAGTATGGAGGGGCGTGTGTTCAGCACACCATTCTCCAGGTTATTGTCAGTTTCCGTGTCGTGGAGGGGCTTCCACTCGGTCAAGTAACTCATCAATTGGCGTCAGGAGGCTGAGTGGCTCCGTTCCAGTCCTCACAACAAGAAAATATCCGTGGCAGTAGCGGCAAACAAACCCAGGACTTCGCCGGCCGAAGTGGCCGTGCGGTTAAAGGCGCTGCAGTCTGGAACCGCAAGACCGCTACGGTCGCAGGTTCGAATCCTGCCTCGGGCATGGATGTTTGTGATGTCCTTAGGTTAGTTAGGTTTAACTAGTTCTAAGTTCTAGGGGACTAATGACCGCAGCAGTTGAGTCCCATAGTGCTCAGAGCCAAACCCAGGACTTCCACATAGCAGTCAGCGGCCCTGACCATTCAGCTACAGAAGTCGATCCCTGATAGAGAGTATTTGTAATACAAAGGCGTGAAACATATACAAATGTAGTAAACATGGAAAGTCAGTATGTGGAATTCACACAGTTCTGAAAGTAAACATCAAACATTTATGTTAGGTCTCTGTATACCAGTCGATAGTGGCCGTTGCTAAGGTCCTATGCTCAAGAAGACGTAGCACTGCCATGAGATGAGTAGCCCTGCAACTGCAACCGCACATGACTGACAATGTATAGAGTGATATGAAACGTAAAGAAGGAGCGTCAAACAACTTAGGTGAAGTCATTATTTCATTCGCTACTGGACATTAAAATTGCTACACCACGAAGATGACGTGCCACAGGCGCGAAATTTAACCGACAGGAAGAAGATGCTGTGACATGCAAATCATTAGCTTTTCAGAGCATTCAAACAAGGTTGGGACCAGTGGCGACACCTACAACGTGCTGACATGAGGAAAGTTTCCAACCGATTTGTCATACACAAACAGCAGTTGACCGGCGTTGCCTGGTGAAACGTTGTTGTGATGCCTCGAGTAAGGAGGAGAAAAGCGTATCGTCACGTTTCCGACTTTGATAAAGGTCGGATTGTAGCCTATCGCGATAGCGGTTTATCATATCACGAAACTGCTGCTCGCGTTGGTCGAGATCCAATGACTGTTAGCAGAATATGGAATCGGTAACACGGATCGTCGTGCTGGATCCCAAAGGCCTCGTATCACTAGCAGTAGAGATGACAGGCATCTTATCCGCATGGCTGTAACGGATCGTGCAGCCACGTCTCGATCCCTGAGTCAACAGATGGGGACGTTTGCAAGACAAAAAGCATCTGCACCAACAGTTCGACGACGTTTGCAGCAGCATGGACTATCAGCTCGGAGACCATGGCTGCGGTTACCCTTGACGCTGCATCACATACAGGAGCGCCTGCGATGATGTACTCAACGACGAACGTGGGTGCACGAACGGCAAAACGTCATTTTTTCGGATGAATCGAGGTTCTGTTTACAGCATCATGATGGTCGCATCCGTGTTTGGCGACATCGCGGTGAACACACATCGGAAGTGTGTATTCGTCATCGAGATATTTGCGTATCACCCGGCGTGATGGTATGAGGTGCCATTGGTTACACGTCTCTGTCACCTCTTGTTCGCATTGACGGCATTATGAACAGTGGACGTTATATTTCAGATGTGTTGCGACCCGTGGCTCTACCCTTCATTCCATTTCATTTCATTCCATTCCATTTCAGCAGGATAATACACGAACGCATGTTGCAGGTCCTGTACGGACCTTTCTGGACACAGAAAATGTTCGACTGCTGCCCTGGCCAGCACATTCTCCAGATCTCTCACCAATTGAAAACGTCTCGTCAATGGTGGCCGAGCAACTGGCTCTTCACAATACGCCAGTCACTACTCTTGATGAACTGTGGTATCGTGTTGAAGCTGCATGGGCAGCTGTATCTGTACACGCCATCCAAGTTCTGTTTGACTTAATGCCCAGGAGTATCAAGGCCGGTATTACGGCCAGAGGTGGTTGTTCTGGGTACTGATTTCTCAGGATCTATGCACCCAAATTGCGTGAAAATGTAATCACATGTCATTTGTAGTATAATATATTTGACCAACGGTTACCCGTTTATCATCTGCATTTCTTTTTGGTGTAGCAATTTTAATGGCCAGTAGTGTATATTATCGAAAAAATGGAACCCTTGACATTGAACTCTTCCTACCTTTCTGTCTCTGAAATGTGGATGCTAACCGTTGTTCACACATCGTCATCCCTCCGAGCTACACCGAGGTGACAACATCGTGGGATACCTCCTAATATCGTGTCGGACATCCTTTTGCCGGGCGTAGTGCAGATACTCGACGTGGAATGCGCTCAAAAAGACGTTGTAAATCTCCTGCAAAAATATTTATTGGGCCGTGCTGCCTCTATAACCAAGTGTTACCAGTGCAGGATTTTGTGCATGAACTGGCCTCTCGATTATGTCGCATAGATGTTCAGTGGGATTAATGTCAGGCGATCTGGGTAGCCAAATCATTCGTTCAAATTGTCAAGAACATTCTTCTAACCAATCGAGAACAATTGCGGCCCGGTAATAAATTCTTTGTTGTTTGGATGCATGAACTCCATGAGTGGCTGAAAATGGTGTCCATAACCATTTCCAGTCAATGGATGGTTCAGCTAGAACATAGGACCCAGTCCGTTCCATGAAAACACAGCGCAAACCATTACGGAGATACCACCAGCTCGCACAGTGGCTTGTTGACACATCGGATCCATGGATTCGTGGTGTTTGCGCCTCTGTCGAATCTTACCAGCAGCTCTTACCAGCTGAAATCGGGATTCATCTGAGTAGGCTACAGTTTTCTCGTTGTCTAGGATCCAACCGATGTGGTCACGAGCTCAGGATAGGTGCTGATGGTGATGTGCTGTTAACAAAGGCACTCGTGTCGGTCGCCTGCTGCTATAGCCCATTAACGTCTAATTTCGCCGCATTGTCCTAACGGATACGTTCGCCGTGCGTCCCACATTGATTTCTGCGATTATTTCACAGAGAGTTGCATGTCTTATATCACCGACAATTCTACGCAAACAACGCTGCTTTCAGTCGTTAAGCGAAGGCCGTCGGCCACAGTGTTCTCCGTGGAGAGATGTCGGAATATTGAATTCTCTAACTATTTCCGAAATGGAATGTCCCATGCGACTAGCTGCAACTACCATTCTGCGTCCAAAGTCTGTAAATTCCCGTCGTGCGGCCATAATGACATCGGTAAGCTTTTCACATGAATCACCTAGTAGTAGCAGTAATAGTAATAGTAGTAGTAGTAGTAGCGCTATTCATCCGTAGATCTCTTTTTACAAGGATATAGGACATGTCGATTTAAAATAAGCTAATTCGTATACACATATATTTACGTACTTCTAGTTAGAGACAATCATTAGATTTACTCCTGGTATGCAATACCTTTTTTTTACAAATAACTTATTAAACGATGTAATGCCACATTGTTCACTCATATCTCACTATCAGTCACTGCAAACACTATACACGCATTGTTTCATATCACTTCACTCACCACACACACACACACACACACACACACACACACACACACACACTGGTGATCTCTGGGCCATTTTCTGTACCTCAGTACAAATGACAGCTTCGGCAATTTTCTGCCCTTTCATACCTTGAGTACGCGATACTACAGCTATTTGTCTAAGTGCATATCGCAGTCCCCACGACTTTTGTCAGCTAACTGTTTAACGTTCACACGGAGGTAGGTGTTGAACATGATCCACTACAGTGAGTACTGCCCATTTGGTAACTGCCAGCTGTGATATAGTACTGAAGCGTCCCCTTAGAAAAATTATTAATGACTGTGCTGATAAACCTCTTACGTTATTTGATACAAAGACAGCTGAGTAAAACTGAACGTACTCAGACAGTTCTCTCTTTACTTATTCTGACCATCACTAAAGTGACACACAATATTTTTTTTAGCCCAACGCAATCCGACTTTCAATAATCCCTGCAAAAGAATGGAACTGACTAACAATAACCTATACCTTTCATGATTCACTTACCTCACAAAAATCTTCGTTACTCGAACTACTGCAATGCAGCGAGCGCCAATACTGCCAGCTAAATAAAAGATTCTAATTACTGAAGGACCTAACTACTGATAGGCATAGTTAGCAAATTAAAGGATTTCAGTTCATGACAGCCATCTGTACAAATTTCCTTTTTCTGGAGGACACACGTCCAGATCGTCCGCTTATAGTAACATCTCAAAACGCTGGCATCTCTCTCTCCACATCCACCACTGCTGGTGGTTCACCTCCAACTGCCCAACGCTACGTGCTGTTCACATCCAACTGTCCAACACTACACAAGCGAATATTCCAACAATGAGTCCATCCAGCCACAGACTGCACACAGCACAGTCAGTGATTTTCATACAGAGCGCTACGTGGCGTTACCAACATAAAAACCTAAACAGCCTACTTACAGTACTGCCGACGAAATGGTACGATCATATGTCGGACAATGGAATATTTGGCTGTATAAGAAAGGAGCATTACCATATACCTGTGAGGTGTAGGAAATTTCTCATTCGGCAGTGGCTGTTTCTAGGATGCTATCTTCAACACCACGTACACACTGCTGCAAGCTGAGTGGCCATGCAGCTAAAACCGGAAATGATTTCCTGAACTTAAAAGTTCAAAAAATGTTCAAATGTGTGTGAAACCTTATGGGACTTAACTGCTAAGGTCATTAGTCCCTAAGCTTATACACTACTTAACCTAGATTATAAGGACAAACACACACGCCCATTCACGAGGAAGGACTCGAATCTCCGCCGGGACCAGCCGCACAGTCTGTGACTGCAGAGCTTTAGACCGCTCGGCTAATCCCGCGCAACGTAAAGAGTCATATGAAATGTAAGAAAGGGCATTCAATAGCTAAGGTAAAGCCTTTATTTCACATATTATCGACAAAATAGTATTTTTCACGTTAAATTGTATCTTCCTTCTGCGGCGGCGCAGTTCCTTCCGTCCCTTTACGACGGACCTGCACCTACCTGTGAACATTGTCTCAGCAGATCATCAGTAGGAAAGCCGAGTGAAAGCTACTGTACTTCGACGTGACGTGAACCAGGCTGCAATTTAAGTCACTAATCTACGTTTCGGGAGAAAGTTTTCACACAAATGAATGGTTGGAAATGTTGTCCTCAATAAATGTATTCTGAAACTTAGGTGAACAAGTATCATTGCAACGCCCGTGCTAGTCTTAACACAGTCACTCACAACCCCTTTCACTCACGTTAGCAAGTTTATGTTGTTGCATTTCCCGAAAACGTAATAGCTACAAAAATACTGATTGATTTTGACTGATAATGTGTAACGTTGTTACTTTAATTTGTTATGAAGTCGGTGCTGATATTCAAGATACTAAAAGCGGTTTAAAAGCTGTGAGCTGTCTGGGGAAGTTAACCTTGCATTACTGAGCAACTGTTTCACCAGGTATCCAGTCTAGCTTACCAAATTCCCAACCGGACTAACATTAATTATAATCTTTTAATAGTCATACGACAACCGGTGATATATATATATATATATATATATATATATATATATATATATATATATATATATATATATAACAGAATTTAAATAAAAGGAAATAAATCAGTTTATATTTGGAAATTTATTTTAACATTGATCATTAAAATTTCAGCATATTAAACGTGAGTACATAACTAAGCTGGTGCCTTATTTAGGACTGTGAAAATGTGAGTTTGTAATCTTATGGAACACATCAAATATGGAGCCAAGATTGGGAGACTGCATACAACACTGCATTCATAAAATAACACGCGAAGAACGTTGAAACATATGCAACAGGAAATTAACCACAACCAACCGATTCAATTTTCACCCAAAGAAGTTACGTTCGTCGTGCAGTCCCGTCCGTCATGAAATTACCACACACTGGTATACTAAATTCATACTAATTCTCTGTGAAATCTTCCCGAAAAGAATAGCTGAGGGCTACTTTGATGATTACACCACATGCTTCACGTGGTCAACTTGGTTTACACAAAGAGTGTAACTCCACAATAATTTTGATAATTAAAATAAATTAGAACGAAAAGCAATTTACAAAAGAAAAACCTCGAACTGGTTACTATCGTCTTACTATTAACCTGATGGGTCAAACAATTGTATAAGCACGTGGTACTGGTCTCACAAAGTACACCCCACGTGGGTTGAACATAAAGAAAAGTAGCTATATTGAAAAATATTGTCAAGACGAGACGTTATAATCTCACGCACATTCGCATTGAAGATTGATGATGGTAGTTAGAGTTACTGATCAACACGTGGTTCCACGTTACTCACAAAGTAGTGACAAAGCAACTACCGGAATACATTCTGAACTTCACACTCGAATTACACTGCGTTGCAATTTAAGATAACATTAGATATTTTAGAGCTAAACCTGAAATAAAGGTGATTAAATTTTCAGTTAGGCTGAACTTAAGAAATCCATTGTCCTACGGACTTAGCAGACACGCGCTTAGCCGGAGATCTTACCACTTCAGACGCTCGCCGCGGACAGACTGACCTGGTCCCTTCCTGAGGGTGGCTCACAAATACAAACGGAAGTGGCCAGAGAGGCAGCTTCCTATACCAACATGACAAGGGATGGACAGGACCATACTAAGAATAGAAATCTCTCTGCTTTTAGAAAGCGTAGCTACCTGTTCCGACGTTGGTACTACTGTTCTCTAGCAGACAGGCTTGTCTGCTACCATCAAGCATGCACTTAGAAATACATTTGCTCATTCATTCTTTCACACAGAAGGGAAGGGGGATGACAGTATCTTATCATATACAGTACATAAAAGAAAGCGGATGTAGGTTCCGTATGAGACTGTGTGACATGAATTACATATAAACTGTGTTTTAAAGTGTAGTAGTGTGACAGATCGTTCTTATTTATGTGTGAAAGTAACACGTTTCACTGCTCAGTCTCCTCCCAGATAGTCAGAAACACCACAGTAAAATTAGAAGAGGAATTTATGCCGTAAATGACAACAGATTTAAGAAATTAACATGAAAGGAATCCAACAGAGACCTTTCAAATGCTCGCCAAATATTAAGTCTGTCGGTACCAAATGCAGTCACAGTATTTTAGCCACCGACCTGCTCAATACGCCATGCGGAATATATGTCTTTTCTCGTCACAAAATTGACTTAAAAATTCCGAAATTTCTACACGCCCATCGGAGTAAGTATGCCGTCACTTTACCACACTTTTGAAGTATGAAACACTGCTAGATCCGGCAACTTACCATTTCCATCGGAACTACTACTACACACGTCCGAACTGTTTCACGGCTAGGGTCCGACTCTTCTCTAGAAAACTCTCAGTCTTCTCTACCAGCAGAGAAAGGCGCGCGACGAAATTGCTTTACCATTGGTCAGTTCACTCGACATCCAATAGCAAAACAACATTCTCCCGCGTCAATCCGCGCTTTTCATCAATAACCAATCGCAAAATAATAAACCTAACGACTGCACTTTTTACCGACGTAAGTATCTAATATGCTGAAGTTTTGGTTATGCATAAAGTTATTTACTATTGTTATTTATATCTGAATTAACTTTCCATTTACCATAAACTTACTTTACAAATCTATTCTACAAGAATCCCCTTTGTTCATATCCATAATTCATCGAAATGTTCTCACACTAAATCGTACTACATAACTAGTTAAACAAGTTTCTTCATATTAACCTTAAACCACACTCACGCATCATTCATACTGCTAAAATACATTTATAACATTTTACCGACACAAAAAGACATAATAACACTTTATGAAAATACTAGAACGGTTTATGAAAAACATTCTATTACTTTAGTGCACTCTAGTGGGCATAATCGAAACTAAAATCACAGTCCCCCTATCCAATATTGTCCTCTATCGGCTGATACATAAACTACGTGCGCGTCCAGTCTCGCGTCACCATCTGTTACTACATCTACATCTACATCCATACTCCGCAAGCCACCTGACGGTGTGTGGCGGAGGGTACCCTGAGTACCTCTATCGGTTCTCCCTTCTATTCCAGTCTCGTATTGTTCGTGGAAAGAAGGATTGTCGGTATGCTTCTGTGTGGGCTCTAATCTCTGATTTTATCCTCACGGTCTCTTCGCGAGATATACGTAGGAGGGAGCAATATACTGCTTGACTCTTCGGTGAAGGTATGTTCTCGAAACTTTAACAAAAGCCCTTACCGAGCTACTGAGCGTCTCTCCTGCAAAGTCTTCCACTGGAGTTTATCTATCATCTCCGTAACGCTTTGGCGAATACTAAATGATCCTGTAACGAAGCGCGCTACTCTCCGTTGGATCTTCCCTATCTAGTCTATCAACCGTATCTGGTACGGATCCTACACTGCTGAGCAGTATTCAAGCAGTGGGCGAACAAGCGTACTGTAACCTACTTCCTTTGTTTGCGGATTGCATTTCCTTAGGATACTTCCAGTGAATCTCAGTCTGGCATCTGCTTTACCGACGATCAACTTTATATGATCATTCCATTTTAAATCACTCCTAATGCGTACTCCCAGATAATTTATGGAATTAACTGCTTCCAGTTGCTGACCTACTATTTTGTAGCTAAATAATACGGGATCTATCTTTCTATATATTCGCAGCACATTACACTTGTCCACATTGAGATTCAATTGCCATTCCCTGCACCATGCGTCAATTCGCTGCAGATCCTCCTGCATTTCAGTACAATTTTCCATTGTTACAACCTCTCGATACACCACAGCATCATCTGCAAAAAGCCTCACTTAACTTCCGATGTCATCCACAAGGTCATTTATGTATATTGTGAATAGCAACGGTCCTACGACACTCCCCTGCGGCGCACCTGAAATCACTTTCGGAAGACTTTTCTCCATTGAGAATGATTTACTGCGTTCTGTTATCTAGGAATTTTTCAATCCAATCACACAATTGGTCTGATAGTCCATATGCTCTTACTTTGTTCAATAAACGACTGTGGGGAACTGTCCAGCTCTGAGACACATCTCCCGCCTCCAAGGCAGGATCGTTATACGGCGCTACGCCTCGCTTCTTCTCCCTTAAATGTGGACATTAACGATGTAGACATTAACGATCCTTTACGCATCCTCATTCGTTCGAGCTGATACTCCGTTTGTAACCTTTCCATCGAGGACGCAGCATCGGGGGAAAGAGAAATGCAGGTGGCGCGCCGTTCGGTAAACGTCGCTCCGTCCCAGATGTTCGAGGCGCCTTTGTTGAGGGCGCTGCAGCAGAGAGCCTCGCCTGTGACTGCGCGGCTGTAAGTTAGGGCGCCGGTAAGGCCAGCCGGCAGGTTAACGACGCCTTAATTGCGGGCCCTATTAACACGCGATGGGTGGGCGCAGGCGGCGCCGCGCTCCAACTCGTTCGTTCGCGTGGTCGCCGCCCCTCCCAGCTGCGTTCGCCGTGCATTAATGAGGGCGCCTCTCAACTGTTATCTGCACCACCTGACGTGTTCGTGTCTAACGGCGACACGGCCATTGCTGTGATTACCAGCGCTATTACGCTGTTGACTCTAAGAGCTGATTTCCGCACGTAATGATTACAGTCTTTGGGCTTGTTCAAGCCACACGATTTTGCATGCACGAATGGGACACAGAACTCATTTCCTCTACACTTTTCTCTCCCCTCTACAACCGCCTTGCGCGGCATGTGACAGGCTATCTGTCGCCAATTGTTATTGTACTATATAAAAAATAACATAAATTTGTTACTATGGCGTGCACACACTTTATTGAACATGTAAACGTCACTACTGTGAGCGACATGTGGGTGCTATTCTGTCATTCTGTGCAACGGATTAATCTGAGATGTGCACTTTACCCTGTGGCTCCTGCAAGATGCAATTTCCACCCCCACACTACTACAGAAGTCAGACAGACGCACCTAACGTTCTAAAGAGAAATGCCTGAAAAACTTTCTGGAGTCGTCAGCTGTAAGGAAATGACACAAAAATTCATAAAATTTCTTACAGAACTAGTGGGATACTTGGGTAGTGGAGTAGTGCTAGTTAGTGTAAGAAAAACATGAAACTAACGAAAATTATTATTTATTTTGCAAAAATTCTGAGAAATCACAATGGCACTTTTGGTTATGAACTGAACAAGTTATTTCCGGGCTCTTTTCGGAATGTGAAGTTACCTCTTAAGGATAGGATTCGCTAATGAAATTTCTGTACAAAGTTTAAGATTGTTATTGACTTGGCAGAATGGCTGAGAGCCGCACCTACTCAACTTGAATAATTATCCGTTAGAATGTTGCTAGGTACGGTCGAGGATGTCGCTTGTGAAATGAAGTGAAGTGTACTGTTGTGGAGGAAATATCCGGCTCGCAAGAGCTGTAGCGCACAATACCATAAGTTGCGGTGACTGCTGTCTGCGCCACTCGCTGCTGACAAATAAGATAACTCTCGTTCTATCTGGATTGACCTTCGCCAATCAAACTCTCCCTACGCCTTGATGAAGTCAAGGACTCCTATTCGCCCCTGGTCTAACTATTGGCGTGGTACACCAGTCAGATAACCAGTCCACCGCGATACCAGTCAAGAATTCGTTCACAGGCGTTTAACTGTAACTCTGTTCGTTCACACTGCACAATAAGTGTGGCGGCCAACACAGTGAACAACGCTTAATCGCAAGGACTCAATATAGAGTCGCACTCCAATTCGCTCTCGATAGAGGTGCTCTCCCAGTGAAGTACTGAGGAGAGACTTGTTCCTCCCTCTTTGAGTACATGTACGAGCGCGCACGCTCTCGTTACTTGTTCTTGCTCCAAGAGCGACAACGGAACGGCCCCTCTCCACACCAGATGTGAAGGGGTATATCTTTCGGTTTCTTCCATTACACCTTCAGCTCAATTCTTCAGGAATATCGTTTGCCAATCAGCATTGCTCTTCTAAAACGGGAGAATGACGTTTCGTTTAAGGCGACCAATACGGAAATCTGCAGCATAGGCTTTTGGCGTTTGCTGTCTCCCTGTGAAAACCTCTGAAACTTTGTGCTCTGTTTGTAAAGAATGCGTAGGCTGGGCACCCCCACACAATATAGTGGAATTTGCTTTTAAGTCGAACACAGGGTCATTCTCTCTTTCACTCAGGCAAACGCTGTCTGCTCTACGGGCGGTCGCCGGCCGATGTAGATAGGTTGACTTGTCCTCTGAAGGGACCAGCCTCCTGGCGTGCGTTTTTCCTCTCCCGAACTAAAAGCTTTCGTGACCGTCGCGTCTTGAATGTGTGTGTGTGTACGCCAGCCTCAAGTATTTCAACCTCGGTGCGCACTTGCGATTTACTGGTTATTTGCATATCATTTACATGAGTTCATACAACATTGACTTTATCTTATCGAGTTTGGGTTCGAATGAAGCGTCTTGATATGCAGAATATGATTATGAGGGCAGAATATGTAAGCAATGAAGGTCAGGAGACCACAATGTCTTACACTACAGATATTCAGATTTAGGTTATGATATGTTCGATATGCCTGCCATCGTTGGTGATGATGTGGCGCTGAAATGTTGGAACCTTGATGCTCCTGAATGGGCATTTTCAGATCAGCGATGGTTTTAGGGTTATTGCTGTCACCTTGTCTTTATTATTGCCCTACGAAAACGAGTCACATGTGTTCAGATCCGGAGAACATGGCGGCCAATCGAAGTCCATGCCAGTGGGCTCTAGATATCCCAGAGTCAGAATGCGGTCCCCAAAGTGCTGCCCCAGGACATCAAATACTCTCCTGCTTCAATGGGGTTGAGCTACATCTTGCATGAACCACATCTTGTCGAAATCAGGGTCACTTTAGATAATGGGGATGAAATCATCTTTCAAAACCTTCACGTACCTTTCGGTAGTCACCATGGTGTCAAGGAATATCGCGTCCACTGGTCAGGGTCTAGTTGCTGCCTCTGGATCACAGAGTCCCAGGTTCGAATCCAGTCCGGATTAGGGATTTTCTATGCCTGGGGACTGGGTGTTCGTGTTGGCCTCATCATTTCATCATCATCATTCGTAACAGTGGCTCGAATGGACTGTGAAAAAATTCGACTATGTAAAAATTGGTACTCAGTACGGGCACTGATGACTGCAGAGTAGAGCGCCCTACAAACCAAACATCATGATAATGAAGGAATATCGCACCGATTATTTCGCGACTGGACACTGCACACCACACAGTCACCCGTTGAGGGTGAAGAAACTTCTCGATCGCGAAATGCCGATTCCCAGTCCCCCAAATGCGCCAGTTTTGCTTGTTGATGAACCCATCCAAATGAAAGTGGGCTTCGTCGCTAAACCAAACAATGCATGCGCGTACTAATTCCCATCATACCCCGTGGCCAACCTGCTGTTCGAACGTCCTAACGCAAACCTTTCAGAATTTATGACGATTTTATTTCATATAGGTCGATAATTGTCACCCTTTAAATCTCCGATGTAATTGTAATCGCTTTCACCGGCAACCCAAAGAAGTCAATAATTATACACTCCTGGAAATTGAAATAAGAACACCGTGAATTCATTGTCCCAGGAAGGGGAAACTTTATTGACACATTCCTGGGGTCAGATACATCACATGATCACACTGACAGAACCACAGGCACATAGACACAGGCAACAGAGCATGCACAATGTCGGCACTAGTACAGTGTATATCCACCTTTCGCAGCAATGCAGGCTGCTATTCTCCCATGGAGACGATCGTAGAGATGCTGGATGTAGTCCTGTGGAACGGCTTGCCATGCCATTTCCACCTGGCGCCTCAGTTGGACCAGCTGGACGTGCAGACCGCGTGAGACGACGCTTCATCCAGTCCCAAACATGCTCAATGGGGGACAGATCCGGAGATCTTGCTGGCCAGGGTAGTTGACTTACACCTTCTAGAGCACGTTGGGTGGCACGGGATACATGCGGACGTGCATTGTCCTGTTGGAACAGCAAGTCCCCTTGCCGGTCTAGGAATGGTAGAACGATGGGTTCGATGACGGTTTGGATGTACCGTGCACTATTCAGTGTCCCCTCGACGATCACCAGTGGTGTACGGCCAGTGTAGGAGATCGCTCCCCACACCATGATGCCGGGTGTTGGCCCTGTGTGCCTCGGTCGTATGCAGTCCTGATTGTGGCGCTCACCTGCACGGCGCCAAACACGCATACGACCATCATTGACACCAAGGCAGAAGCGACTCTCATCGCTGAAGACGACACGTCTCCATTCGTCCCTCCATTCACGCCTGTCGCGACACCACTGGAGGCGGGTTGCACGATGTTGGGGCGTGAGCGGAAGACGGCCTAACGGTGTGCGGGACCGTAGCCCAGCTTCATGGAGACGGTTGCGAATGGTCCTCGCCGATACCCCAGGAGCAACAGTGTCCCTAATTTGCTGGGAAGTGGCGGTGCGGTCCCCTACGGCACTGCGTAGGATCCTACGGTCTTGGCGTGCATCCGTGCGTCGCTGCAGTCCGGTCCCAGGTCGACGGGCACGTGCACCTTCCGCCGACCACTGGCGACAACATCGATGTACTGTGGAGACCTCACGCCCCACGTGTTGAGCAATTCGGCGGTACGTCCACCCGGCCTCCCGCATGCCTACTATACGCCCTCGCTCAAAGTCCGTCAACAGCACATACGGTTCACGTCCACGCTGTCGCGGCATGCTACCAGTGTTAAAGACTGCGATGGAGCTCCGTATGCCACGGCAAACTGGCTGACACTGACGGCGGCGGTGCACAAATGCTGCGCAGCTAGCGCCATTCGACGGCCAACACCGCGGTTCCTGGTGTGTCCGCTGTGCCGTGCGTGTGATCATTGCTTGTACAGCCCTCTCGCAGTGTCCGGAGCAAGTATGGTGGGTCTGACACACCGGTGTCAATGTGTTCTTTTTTCCATTTCCAGGAGTGTATATTTCGTCATCACACATTTCGCTATGATTCTGAAGTCTCACTCTCTGATTACCATATAGACATCGAAAAAAAGCCACGATAATGTCAGACCAATTCAGGAGGGCGTCAGATTCAGCCAAATTCTCCAGATAATCTTAGGTCGGAAATGTACCGTTGTTGAACTACGGCCTTATAACGGCAGCCGATCACCGGCAAGTGTGAGAGAACTTTTCCAGTAAGCGAACGTGCTTGGATGCTTCTACTGTGGTCCGATTATGATATGGCTGTGTTACATTTATTATTTTTATAATGTAGTGGCTTACAGTAACATTAGCGTAATTGATTTAATAGTCAAGCTATAGTCAGCTCTGCTTTCTAGTGCATCATTGGCAAGCCTGTTCCAAAACGAATTGGGAAAAACAGTTATCAGATCCGGCTTTTAATTGGGGTGCCAATTTTATTTTGCTTTTAGTCTGATGTGGTACCCGTACTTTTGGGATGCGATCTTGGCTGTGAGTGATATAAGAACCAGAGTCCGGCGAAGATTCAGAAAGCTCTACAGACTACCTGTTTGCCTTTGTCGGGCATCTTGGAGCTGCTGGCATGGCTATTGTCAGCTGAAGGACAGTCTGGATACGGATACTGAAACTCCTGAGAACAAGCAGCACTTCCCAGCGAAGTGTTAGTGGGAGGAAGGGCTAATCACTGATAATGCCCGTATTCTCCTCCTGCTGAATGGTTGATATATCTGAATGTTTAAACAGTTACAAGAGTTTTCCTGGGACTTTGTAGAGTTGAGATATCGCCGGCAGCTCCGCAAATGGAGGGGACTAATCATGGGCCTTGTGCGTAGGGCTGGGCAAACGATACTGGCCTTCTAATGGAGCTGAAATTTCCCATTTGACTCATTCAGTGTGTGTGTGTGTGTGTGTGTGTGTGTGTGTGTGTGTGTGTGTGTGTGTGTGCGATACACCAGATACTATGACGTAGCCATATACAATAAGTCCTAGCCCTTCTGAGGATTTGACATTTACGTGTAACACATGATGGAACAACATTAAAACATTCCACCATGCACACTCCTGTTGCAAATTAAACAAAACTACAATTTGAATTATCAAGTGCTATGAATGGATGAATAAATATTTATAATGATTTTTAACTAAAGCGAACAGTCGATGTCGAAAATGTACCTGAACATAAATTCGTTTATCGGAGACTTAACAATTTATCAACTGATGGCTAATAAGCGTTTTGTTTATATACCGTATTAGTATAACAGGAAAACTTTTACCACTTTTTAACCTTATTGAAAACAAAATAAAAACATTCTGTTGCTCCGCAAATAATTTACTGGGCATGGCTGAGTAAAATTGAAACGCCTTCCACAGCTAATGCAAGAATTAAGGGAAGTGCGATTGTTCTGGTCGGTCAGGCGAAGTTACGTCAGGGATTACCTGCTAATATGATAAGTGCGATCCCACAAAGGGCAAAGCACATGCCACGTAGCCCGGCATAACAGATGATGATGATGTTTGGTTTCTAGGGCGCTCAAACTGCGCGGTCATCAGCGCCCGTACAAAGTCCCAATATAGCCACTGTCGCGAATGATGATGCTGAAATGATGAGGACAACAAAAACATCCAGTACCCAGGTAGAGAAAATCCCCAACCCGTCCGGGAATCGAACCTTTTTTTTTTTTTGTAACCACATATATTTATTTAAGTATATTAACAACGATACATTAAAAAACCATTTAATTCTAATAACCTATTATATTCCTAGTGTTGCTTAACATTACTGTCATTTTAGAGGTTTTCGTTTGTATATTCTTTTCTTTTTCGTTTTTCTCTTATTGTTGTTCCTTGAACGCTTTTACATGGCCATTTGTCATGTTGTTTTGCGTAAAACATTGCAGGACAGGCATAATAATTTATATGAAGCATCGACACATTGATTTTGAGTTCATGTTTCTGTATGTCATGCACCTGAGATGCCACAGGCACATTGTGCATTCTGGTTTGATCTCTTCCTCTAGCCGGCCGCGATGGCCGAGCGGTTCTAGGCGCTTCAGTCCGGAACCGCACGACCGCTACGGTCGCCGGTTCGAATCCTGCCTCGGGCATGGATGTGTGTGATGTCCTTAGGTTAGTTAGGTTTAAGTAGTTCTAAGTTCTAGGGGCCTGATGACCTCAGATGTTAAGTCCCATATTGCTCAGGGCCATTTGAACCATTTTTTTCTTCTTCTAGTTTGCACTGTTAGGTAGGACGGTATGAGGGAAACATCACCATGATAGATGGAGCAGAAGTGGAAGAAACTTTTTTACATATACTACAGATTATACATAAATTGAAGAAAGAAAATTATGTCATATTATGTATAAGAAGCAGAGAGGAAAGTGTAAGTAAACAATATAAATTTTATAGGGCACATAGTAAAGGAAATCATTTAAAAAAATATGAAAAGGGTACGGCCAAACTTTCAGGAAACATTCCTCACACACAAATAAAGAAAAGATGTTATTTGGACATGTGTCCGGAAACGCTTAATTTCCATGTTGGAGCTCATTTTAGTTTCGTCCACCTACGCTCAGTGGAGCACGTTATCATGATTTCATACGGGATACTCTACCTGTGCTGCTAGAACATGTGCCTTTACAAGTACGACACAACAGGTGGTTCATGCGCGATGGAGCTCCTGCACATTTCAGTCGAAGTGTTCGTACGCTTCTCAACAACAGATTCAGTGACCGATGGATTGGTAGAGGCGGACCAATTCCATGGCCTCCACGCTCTCCTGACCTCAACCCTCTTCACTTTCATTTATGGAGGCATTTGAAAGCTCTTGTCTACGCAACACCGGTACCAAATGTATGGACTCTTCGTGCTCATGTTGTGGACGGCTGTGATACAATACGCCATTCTCCAGGACTGCATCAGCGCATCAGGGTCTCCATGCGACGGAGGGTGGATGCATGTATCCTCGCTAACGGAGGACATTTTGAACATTTCCTGTAACAAAGTGATTGAGGTCACGCTGGTACGTTCTGTTGCTGTGTGTTTCCATTCCATGATTAATGTGATTTGAAGAGAAGTAATAAAATGAGCTCTAACATGGAAAGTAAGCGTTTCCGGACACATGTCTACACAACATATTTTCTTTCTTTGTGTGTGAGGAATGTTTCCTGAAAGTTTGGCCATGCCTTTTTGTAACACCCCGTATAGTTCAAATAATGAAAAAAACTGGTAGTACTACTGCGCATACTTTTTACACTGATTTGGCTGTGAGCATGACAGATGTTTGGTGAGAAGGACTTTGTATCACTGATTTGACTAAGAAGAGGCGAGAGGAGAAAGCACTTTATCTTTTCTGTTGCACTTATTCACTGTCACTGCACACGTTCTTCTTGTGGTGAGTGTGGTGAGGTGGTTGGTGAGAGGGTCACAGGCTGGGGAGGACTCTGGCGATCGCTGTCTGCAGTGGAATCTGCAGGAATTTTCTGAAGTTCTCGCGGTAGCGCCTGTGCTGCTGAGCCGTCTTGATCTCCTCCCAGAGGTCCATCAGGAAGGCCAGTTGGTCGGTCTGCTTCCTCGCTACGATGGCGTGTGCCGTCATGGCGAGGACCCAGTCGTTTGGGTCGTGGAAATGGGTTGCAGTCTGGCGCGGTGATTGCTTCCACTGTGATGCGGTTCACCATCTGCTGGCACGCTTCCCATATGTTGGTGACATTCCCGTAGATACGTAGCACTTGTCACTTGCGACGAGTTTTTTCTCCGCCAGTCTTTGGTTGGTTGGTACCGTTCTGTTAACTATTTTGTACCATGTCTCCTTCGCATGTTTAGGCAACATGTTTTCCGAGACGTTTCCCCATATTTGTTTCTAGTTGTATTGCGGGAGTTTGTGTTTAATTTTGTTTATTGCCGGCTTCCCCCTGGGGGCCGAGTATATTCTCTTGGCTGTTCTGTGGCTGGGTTTGCCACGGTGCCCAGAACGTAACTTTTGTTGGCGTAGTGCAGCCTGACGTGTCGCATTCTGAAGGGAATATGCCTCGTGTCGACCGGCGCTTCTTCTGATGCGGGTTTGTGTCCTCCAATTATCTTGGCTGTGACGCTGTCAGGGTTTTTGTCCTGGATGGCGAGCGTTCGTTTTAGAAGAAGGGCTGCACATTTGGTCTTTATATCAACTAGACCTAGTCCCCCTTCTTTCGTTGGCAGCGAGCACGTTGCTTGCGCCACTTTGAATATACTTCGACGCCACAACAGGTAGTACACTGCGCTCGTAATTGCTCGCATAATTTCGGTCGGGATGCTTAAGATTTGCGCCAGGTACCATGCTTTCGACAGTATCGTCGTGTTTATCAGGTCTATTTTCTGGTGGATTGTTATTTTCCAGTTCGCGTGCTGTCTGGAGAGACCTTTTGTGGTGTGTAGCACGTCTCTCCAGTTGTATGCGGCCATTCTAAGAGGACAAGACTGTATAAGTATTCCAAGAACTTTATGGCTTTCTGCTATTTTGTACCTCTGCCTGTCTGGTTTGAGTCGTTGATTCGCTATCGGCAGAAGCACTGATTTTCTGCGGTTGGTTTGGGCGCCTGACGCTTTTTGGAATGTGTTCATGATGGTTTCTACTCTCCCAAAATATTTTCCTGATCTTCAATAAAGATGCCTAGGTCGTCAGCGTAGGCTATACATGCTATTGCTGAACCCGGGACCTCTTGATCCACAGGCAGCAACGCTAGCCACTAGACCACGAGCTGCGGAACGGCATAACAGAGAGACCAGAGTCATGATATTGTTAATGCGGCGGGGAAGCAGAGCCTCTGTGACCTAGGTGCTAGGTGAGCCGACTGCTTCACATCCGAGCCATAGTCCTGTTATGCCTTGTGTGACAGAGACCATGATCCGGCAAAATAAGGATCGGCCAAGTCTGCATAAATACTTCTCGGTTCCGGTAAGAGGATCTGCAGTCTATCAGTCAGCAACTCTGGAGTGGGGGAAACGCACGTATACGATGGCGGTAGTATCACGTACACAAGCTATAAAAGGGCAGTGCATAGGCGGAGCTGTCATTTGTACTTGACTGGTATGAAAACTTCCCGACATGATTATGACCAAACGGCGGCAATTAAAAGAGTCTGAACGCAGAGTGGTGTACTTGGAGCTAGACGCATGGAACATTTCATTTCAAAAATCGTTAGGAAATTCAATATTCCGTGATCCACTGCGTCGAGAGTGTGACAAAAATACCAAATTACAGGCATTACGTCCCACCACGGACAACGCAATGGCCGACGGCCTTCACTTAATGACCGAGAGCAGCGGCGTTTGCGTAGAGTTGTCAGTGGTAACAGATAAGCAAGGCTGCCTGGAGTAACTGCAGAAATGAATGTCGGACGTAATTGTGCATGAGGTGTTTAGCCGAATGGCATGACATTTGGCCTGGAGCACGCTGAAAAAGTGTTTGGCTTGCTGCAGGGCTCATTCTTCCGACCTGAATGACGCAGTGAACAAGACGTATAAGAGAAGTAGTCTAAGTCAACTAATTATATGAAAGAGATGCCTACAGTTCGTTCTTTGCACGTTTGTAAATGTCATCCGTTCTCTTTGTCACCGTTACCCATAGCAGTAGTAGGAGTATCTTACTCCCAAAGTAGTTTTACACACGTAATGAGTCATTAGCATAACAGATTTCATTGAAATTGCTCCAAGGATTCCTGAGTTTTACTTTTCCGTCAGCCGTTTTAATTGCAACCCACACCCATATGGCATGCAGTGACCAGTGACAAAGCATTTACTTCCAGGTGCACGCCCGCATCTCGTGGTCGTGCGGTAGCGTTCTCGCTTCCCACGCCCGGGTTCCCGGGTTCGATTCCCGGCGGGGTCAGGGATTTTCTCTGCCTCGTGATGGCTGGGTGTTGTGTGATGTCCTTAGGTTAGTTAGGTTTAAGTAGTTCTAAGTTCTAGGGGACTGATGACCATAGATGTTAAGTCCCATAGTGCTCAGAGCCTTCCAGGTGCACAATTAGGTACAAAACGCATCAGGCGTTACAGAGATACGCTGGTAAGTCACTGTGTTTGGTACCTCCATCCAGACCCTCACCCTGCCTCCCCTAGGAGTACATAACGGTGTCACTGCTTCTCACGTCCATCCCAACAAGTGATAGAGTTGTATTATCCTGACAGAGTTTTTACAGAAGTAATCGCACAAATAACCTAGGTACATGCTAAATTTGGTTGAGTTACGCTTCAATGATAATCTTGTTCACCCCATAGCCTTTCTTTCCAGATAGTAACTGATAGATGCACTGTATGTACCAAGTTCGATTAAAATCGATCCAGTGCTTTACGAGGAGATGTGGGACACACATACGTACATTTTTATAGTAGGTATAGATACTGAAATAAAATTTTTGTTGCCCCTCAAGGCATTATGTAGGCAACCTGCAACTGGAAACGAGAGGCCGTTTCAGCTGTTTGGTCTTCTTCTTTCTTCTTTCTCCTGGCCTTCATTCCGTATCTTCACGGGGTCGGAATGGTACTTATTGGATTCGGAAATGTTCACGGTTGAGGGTTGCGAGATGTACTTTTCGTTGCCACTCGTTCCCTTATGGAAGGGAAGTTGTGTTCGCGTGTTATGTTATGTTAACCGGGGACGTAGAAACGACGGAGAGGCTCCGTCCCCGCCTCAGCTGCAGTGGTCCACAACCCCACGACGACTACCGCAGTCCACTTCACCCCTCCGCCGCCCCACACCGAACACAGGGTGATTGTGCGGTTCGGCCCCCGGTGGACACCCCAGGGAATGTCTCACACCAGACAAGTGTAACCCCTATGTTTGCGTGGTAGAGTAGTGGTGGTGTACGCGTTCGTGGAGAACTTGTTTGCGCAGAAATCGCCGACATAGTGAAGCCTGAGGCGCAATAGGGGAAACCAGCCAGCATTCGCCGAGGCAGATGGAAAACCGCTTAAAAACCATCCACAGACTGGCCGCTTCACCGGACCTCGATACAAATCCGCCGGGCAGATTCGTGCCGGAGACCGGCGCCCCTTCCCGTCCGGAAAGCCATGCGTTAGACCGCAAGAGCCAACCGGGCGGGCTGTGTTCACATACTTCCACTAGTGTATTGAAAGTATAAGAACCTTTTCTAAATGTTTGTGTAACGTCTAACTAAGACGGGTATCCACGTAGTGCGATGTGGAAAACCGCCTAAAAACCACATCCATGCTGGCCAGCGGTCGGTGCGACCCTCATTGTTATGCCTTCGGACGAATTCGATCAGGGATCAGTACACCTCCCCGAATCTCGGAAGGGGCGTCCTCATGCGCACAACAGCACGAGTGACCCGTTTCAGCCGATCAGTAATATAGATTTTTATTCATTGCTTGCAACAGATGAAAATTGTAATACTGACACTGCCTCATAACTTTTAAACAGACTGTAATTATTATTTCTGCCTTCCGCAGACTACCCTCTGCTTTGCCTCAGACTTTTTGTATAAGGAAAGTAAATACACTACTGGCCATTAAAATTGCTACACCAAGAAGAAATGCCGATGATAAACGGGTATTCATTGGACAAATATATTATACTAGAACTGACATGTGATTACATTTTCACGTAATTTGGGTGCATAGATCCTGAGAAATCAGTACCCAGAACAACCACCTCTGGCCGTAATAACGCCCTTGATACGCCTGGGCATTGAGTCAAACAGAGTTAGGATGGCGTGTACAGGTACAGGTGCCCATGCAGCTTCAACACGATGCCACAGCTCATCAAGAGTAGTGACTGGCGTATTGTGACGAGCCAGTTGCTCGACTACCATCGACCAGACGAGTTGGTGAGAGTTCTGGAGAATGTGCTTGCCAGGCAGCAGTCGAACATTTTCTGCATCCAGAAAGGCCCTCACAGGACTTGCAACACGCGGTCGTGCATTATCCTGCTGAAATGTAGCGTATCGCAAGGATCGAATGAAGGGTAGAGCCACGGATCGTAAAACAACTGAAATGTAACGTGCACTGTTCAAAGTGCCGTCAATGCGAACAAGAGGTGTCTGAAACGAGTAACCAATGGCACCCTATACCATCACGCCGGCTGATACGCCAGTATGGCGATGACGAATACACGTTTCCAATGTGCGTTCACCGCGATGTAGCCAAACACGGATACGACCATCGTGATGCTGTAAACAGAACCTGTATTCATCCGAAGAAAAAGACGTTTTGCCATTCGTGCACCCAGGTTCGTCGTTCAGCACACCCTCGCAGGCGCTCCTGTCTGTGATGCAGGGTCAGGGGAACCCGCAGCCATGGTCTCCGAGCTGATACTCCGTGCTGCTGTAAACGTCGTTGAACTGTTCGTGCAGATGGTTGTTGTCTTGCAAAAGTCCCTATATGTTGACTCAGGGATCGAGACGTGGCTGCACGATCCGTTACAGCCATGCGGATAAGATGCCTGTCATCTCTACTGCTAGTGATACGAGGCCGTTGGGATCCAGCACGGCGTTTCGTATTACCTGCCTGAACCCACCGATTCCACATTCTGCTAACAGTCATTGGATCTCGACCAACGCGAGCAGCAATGTCGCGATACCGCAATCGCGATAGGCTACAATCCGACCTTTATCAAAGTCGGTAACGTGATGGTACGCATTTCTCCTCCTTACACGAGGCATCACAACAACGTTTCACCAGGCAACGCCGGCCAACTGCTGTTTGTGTATGAGAAATCGGTTGGAATCTTTCCTCTTATCAGCACGTTGTAGGTGTCGCCACCGGCGCCAACCTTGTGTGAATGCTCTGAAAAGCTAATAATTTGCATGTCACAGCATGTTCTTCCTGTCGGTTCAATTTGGCGCCTGTAGCGTGTCATGTTCATGGTTTAGCAATTTTAATGGCCAGTAGTGTATTACTGTTGATATACGTATCCCCGCCACGGCTACGCATTTGACTGTGCAGTGCCTTTATTTTGATTCGGTGTTTCAGAGAGAGTTCAGACATTTTCAGTGACATTGCAGCCAAAAATGATTTTCTTTGTTCGGCCGAGTTCGTCAATTTTCGTCGCCTAAACGATCGCGGCGCTTTTGTAGCTGCTACGTCCTCCGTTCGCAAATGAGTAGCGTTTCTTTATTGTTACGACCCCGTCGGAATTTCTTAATTACATCGCCCGTGTCACATCAAATTCGGCAGTCCCTTTATTAGCCTACTCGCGGCGTTCCAGAGACGTGTTTAACTCGGAAATGACTCTGTAAATCAGGAGTAAACATCGCCGGACCAACATTTAGGATGCCCCTCTCGCTGGACTCCTA
The DNA here is from genome assembly GCF_023864345.2 of Schistocerca serialis cubense. Taxonomy (NCBI): domain Eukaryota; kingdom Metazoa; phylum Arthropoda; class Insecta; order Orthoptera; family Acrididae; genus Schistocerca; species Schistocerca serialis. The sequence goes on along the minus strand of NC_064641.1, from coordinate 84,943,192 downwards.
CCTGCGCAGGCATTCACAGAAAAACAGTATAAGGTCTTTTATACCCCATTACTCGAGTGCGAGCCGGCCGAAACAGCGGGAAGCAGACGTTCCCGAAGCGGGACTCCTTTAGACTAGCGTTAAACTTCGGCACACAAAAGATCGGGCATAAAGGCTAATTTCTTAATTGTCACTTTTAGAGGCCCATCAATCGGAGCACTTCCGAGAACGCGTGGCTGTAAAGTCCCGAGCTACATTCGGCGCTCCCCTCAAGCATTCGGCTATATACGACGCGCGGGTAAATGAATTTTAGTTAATATGGCGGAGCGACCGGGCGAGTCCGACGGCCGGCACCGTCGTTCGGCCTCTTTTCTTTTTGCCGGGGTGCTTTACGTTGCGTTCAATATTTTAAACGATCATTTTGGAGAAATATAAGAAGCCAGGGGTCTTGGGAAGCTGCTTCAGAGAAAGTCTTTAAAATGTAGAGCCGCGGAACCTGTTCCGGGAACGAGGCGCGCACAAAAAAAAGAAGCAATTTAGGCGGTGATTATTTATTTTAGCGGTGTGTGAATGGGAAGGGTCCCCCGCGGGGCCCGGCCGGGGCCAGGTAGGGCAGCCTGCGCAGCCCGCAGCCCGCCTAAACACTTCATCAATCCGGCTGCGCGGCGGGGGCCCGCCGCCTCTCGCTGGCGCTGCACGTCGCGCGTAGTTAGGCCCGCGGCGCCGGGGTACGTGCGCTGCACCGAGCAGGGCAGGCACCTGCCGTGCGCGTCGCGGGCTACGGTGACCGCGAAGAGTACTGCGAGTCGCAGATTTACAACAGGTGGCGCAGCCAGCTAATCGATAATGCCACACACTGTCTAACCAAAACTATAACTAGCTTTGATTTTATCCATACTGGATAGTCCAGTGAAACTGTCAGAAAAAAGCTTGTACCTTGCAAAAGGTGGGGTAGAAGATTTTATTTTTTTAACTCGTTCATATTGTTGGTAAGGTTAGAAAACGAAGTTTTGCCAACAAAATTTCTCTTGGGAAAACTTTCTGCAGCCAAAAAACTTCGAAAATTTCCGACTTTTTTCAGTTTTTTCAAAATTTCTCAGTTTCACTTGCTCCTATCGCTTTGACGTCTATTTTCTTTTTTAAAGAGCACAAAATTCTCTACAGATTTGATTCTTACCTTTTTTCTACTCCCAGCGCTACAGCACGTCAAAAAATACCATTTTTTTCAAATTTCGAGCAAAGTGGCAAATTACCTAATTTTTGAACACTGTTATTTCAGTTTCTATTTGTGTAGTATAAACATATTACTCATCATGTTATTCATTGGAATTTACCATCTCACTCTGCTGCAGGGCCATGACAAACAACATCATATTCAGTAACTACGAACACATTCACGTCGGATTGCGTGAAGTTTGTTTGTGTTACAATATGTAATACGATTGCATGCAGGTGCCGTACATTTTCTACAGATGATTGACGTTAATGATCAGTTATAAGAAAATGTATGTAGGAATTGTTCTTTAGCGGACAAAAGCGTATTTATTCTTTGGCCTTCGTTTCAGTGGAAGATGTGAAGTCAGGTGGACCGAGTAAATTTTTGTCATTGATGGAGGGTACCTTGTCCACAAAGTGACTTGGACTCGAAATGTTTGCTTCAAGTCAATAGCCCAAAGCTATGCTTCTTACCTGCAACGTCATTTTGGATCTCAGTTTGCTATTGTATTTGATGGGTATCCATGTGAGGGAGACAAATGTAGCACAAAGAGTGCTGAGACGATTCGTAGGCCCAAAAAACATTCTTCGGTTGACGTTGTCGTTGAATCAGGCATGCTGAACCAAGTCCCTCAGGACAAGTTCTTGTACAACGAACGAAAAAAGATGCGTTTGATTACACTTCTTAAAAAGGAATTTGTGGAGTGTAGCATTGAATTGCTCCAGGCACAAGAAGATGCTGACGATATGATTGTAACATCTGCCATTTCAAGAACCAAAGAGTTTGGAAGTGTTGTCATTGTAGGAGAAGATGTTGACCTGCTTGTTCTCATGACCGGTTTGGGGCAAGGCATTGAAAACTTATTTTTCTTAAAGCCAGGAAGAAGAAATGCAGAAGACAAGTGGTTTTCCACTGCAGCTTACAAGTTTGACAGTGAATATATTCTGTTCACTTACGCCTTTAGCGGATGTGATACAACATCCGGTTTTTTTGGTTAAGGAAAAATTAAGTGCTGCAATGTTGTTGCGAAAAATGAACACCTAACTTCAGCCCTTTGTACGTTCAATAAACCACATGCTACCCGTGTAGAAATAATAACAGCAGGAGAACAGGTTACTATCGCATTGTATAGTGGAGGTGTCAGCAGTTCCCCACACACTAGACCATTTGCGGAACCAGCTATTCGCCAAGTCTGCCACAAAAAGCAAACTGAATCTTGCACGGTTGCCTCCTACACAAGATGCTGCACATCATTCGTTGCGGACTTACCAACAAGACAAAGTTGGATGGGAAACTGGAAACCTCCTGAGAAATGGGGCTGGAATCACAGTGACCACGGTCCAATACCCGTTATAATGAGCCAAGATCCAGCACCTGAAGCACTTCTTCACGTTGTTTCATGCTCATGCAAGCTGAACTGTGGCGGAGCGTGCTCCTGCAGAATAGCGGGTTTGAAATGATGTTCAATTTGTAAGAAATGTATAGGGGTCAACTGTGAAAACGTGCCAAAATGTTTATATGAAGACAGTGAAGATGATGTTATGGAGGATGTTGAGGAAACCGCTGACGAAATCAACGAACTTGCTGAGGCTGACTCGCTGTTTAAAGAAGAGGTCAATCTGGGATCAACTCTATGTACAGACCCTGAATCCGTAACTCAAGGTATTTCTGGTGACACTGAGGAACCATCAAAACGTTGGAAGTGATGCTCATATCTTGAAAGGGTACAGTACCGCCCGACATTGAAAATAGGTACAACATACTTCATTATTTTTGTCAGAACAACACATTTTTTTGTAAAATAACTCAATTTCAATTAATACAGCGAAGCCGGATACCAGTGTGGGAAAGAATGACAATTTATTTATTTAATTGTTCACATGTGCACTCCCACAAAGTAAATCCCTACATCCAGTTTGGTGAGATCTGTGAAATGAATGAATGTATGGTCGTCTGCTAACCGCAGATAGTGAATGTGAATATATGATCATCTTTGAGACGAACCTTTGGCCACCTTTGGTGGGACCAAAGAGATGAAATTTACCTGAGCTTTGAGCGCCTGAAATGTGGCTGACCAATACGGTAGCAAGGTGCTCCCCCCCTACAGCAGAGGTGCGAGAGGACCTGAAGAACGCCCATGTTTCAGCACTCTGCTGCTGGATCTTGTGTTGTTAAGACCTGTCTTACGTGTGCTCTGTAAAGACAAAAGAGTGGAGACGTGGTATGCATGTGAAATATTTAAGAGTAGTTTGAAATAATAATTTCTCTATTTCAGGAACTCTTGTGGGGAGAATTAAATGTCAGGCAAGTAATATTAATGGGATCGTAGTAATCTTCAGAAGTGACCAACGGTCACAATGAAACCACGTGTAGCAATAAGTTGAAATACTTCCGTGTGCTTAAGTTAAGCTGAATTACTAGCGTGTGTACAATAAGTTGAAATATTTAAGAAATAGCGTGTGTACCATAAGTTGAAATATTTAAGAAATGGCGTGTGCAGGACTTGAAATTAGAGACGAGTACTTCCACGTGGTGAGTACTGTGTGAGTCTCAATCTGTGAATGAGACAAAGGATAAAGAGAAGTACTTGTCCATGGTATCAGTTGGGGACTCGCATGTGTGATGAATATGTTCTTAATATTACTTTGTGTGATATGATTCCGTGTGACGCTAGATTCAAACTCTGAGAGAGAAGCAAGATGAGTCGGCCGTCTATCCAGCAACGCCACTTGGCTTGCATTGCATAGGAAGACGTGCATATATCTCCAGAGTTCATAGTAGGAAAGTAGAATTACAAAGTGGGGCAGTGTCGTGTGAAACTGGGATAAATACTAATTGAAGTGGGAAAGCTGAAAGTGATAGTGTTGTGACTATTTATTGTATTGTATTCCATGTTGTAGTGTGGTGTATGTCATGTAATTTGGGTATGTGTGGTTTGCATGGGAGAGTAGCAAGGTAGTTTCAGAGGTAGTGGGTTATGCTTGTTCCTTCTGTACCGCTCGATCTGGAGGAAAGTTTGGTGACGATGATTGTGAGAGTTGAAGCGAGAGATATAATAAAAGATCCACCATCCTATCCAGAAAGTGCACGGTAGCATTAAATAATTACGAGACCATAGGATAGAGAATCACCAATGTAAAGCCATGCCCACTGGGCGGAATTTCTCATGTGTTATTGTTGTAGGTTATAGAATTTGTGTGTTTAGGTTATAGAATTTATCGGAATAAATAAGATAGTGAAAAGAAAAAGATTGGTGGTCTTTTCCTTCGACTTGTATGTTGTCATGATATCAAGAATTTATAATGTGTGCGCCACTCATATTCAGTGCGATGGCCACGTGTTGACAAAAGCCGTTAAATAAAAAATAAAAAAAAAGAAAATGTGGTATTGCCAGTGCGTAGTGAACAGTCAGAGTTCTGTAAATTACTGATAGTTAGGTTTGTGTTTCCATTGCATATTATACATACAGGAGGATAATTTGTAACTTAATTGTGAGTACGAGAGTTCATGTTACTCGATAAATAAGAATTAATCCACTCGCTTGGCAGACCACTCATCTTGCAGGCCTGACTGCTTGATGACACAGTATGAGCAAGGCATGTGGGTGCCTCTCAATCTGTCTCAAGTGCGCTAAAGTACGATATTACAAGTATTGCACACCCCGAACTGTCAAAATTTTTTAGTAACTGACAATGCATTTTAATTGTAATAAAACTACTTATTTTTAATGTCAACTGCGTGGCTTCTATACACAAGAATAATTACCTACCAAATTAGGTTGCCTATTGCAGCTAATAATAGTTCAGTTTCCTGACACAAATTATTTTGTGTGCGTGTGTGTGTGTGTGTGTGTGTGTGTGTGTGTGTGTCTTAATGATGTATTTTTATATTTATATATTTACAAATACCAGGACAGAGGTTCCCTATAGTGAACTTGAGGTAGCGATGTAAGAATCACAATAGTTGTGTGCCCAGCAATCCTCATGTTGCATAGAGAGAAATTGAATACCTGAAAGTGAGGTGGTAAATTCCAACATATAACATGATGTATAATGTATTTACGAGGTACATTCAAGTTCTAAGGCGTCCGATTTTTTTTCTCCAGACTGGAAAGAGATAGAAACATGCGCATTGTTTTAAAATGAGGCCACGTTCATTGTCAATACGGCCCAGAGATGGCAGCACCGGACGGCAGATGACATTTTACCGCCAGCGGCAAGAATGAGAACTGTTTTAAATACTTAAAATGGCGACGTTTTCCTTACTTGAACAGCGTGCAGTCATTCGTTTTCTGAATTTGCGTGATGTGAAACCAATTGAAATTCATCGACAGTTGAAGGAGACATGTGGTGATGGAGTTATGGATGTGTCGAAAGTGCGTTCGTGGGTGCGACAGTTTAATGAAGGCAGAACATCATGTGACAACAAACCGAAACAACCTCGGGCTCGCACAAGCCGGTCTGACGACATGATCGATAAAGTGGAGAGAATTGTTTTGGGGGATCGCCGAATGACTGTTGAACAGATCGCCTCCAGAGTTAGCATTTCTGTGCGTTCTGTGCACACAATCCTGCATGACGACCTGAAAATGCAAAAAGTGTCTTCCAGGTGGGTGCCACGAATGCTGACAGACGACCACATGGCTGCCCGTGTGGCATGTTGCCAAGCAATGTTGACGCGCAACGACAGCATGAATGGGACTTTCTCTTCGTCGGTTGTGACGATGGATGAGACGTGGATGCCATTTTTCAATCCAGAAACAAAGCGCCAGTCAACTCAATGGAAGCACACAGATTCGCCGCCACCAAAAAAATTTCGGGTAACCGCCAGTGCTGAAAAAATGATGGTGTCCATGTTCTGGGACAGCGAGGGCGTGATAGTTACCCATTGCGTTCCAAAGGGCACTACGGTAACAGGTGCATCCTACGAAAATGTTTTGAAGAACAAATTCCTTCCTGCACTGCAACAAAAACGTCCGGGAAGGGCTGCGTGTGTGCTGTTTCACCAAGACAACACACCCGGACATCGAGCTAACGTTACGCAACAGTTTCTTCGTGATAACAACTGTGAAGTGATTCCTCATGCTACCTACTCACCTGACCTGGCTCCTAGTGACTTTTGGCTTTTTCCAACAATGAAAGACACTCTCCGTGGCCGCACATTCACCAGCCGTGCTGCTATTGCCTCAGCGATTTTCCAGTGGGCAAAACAGACTCCTAAAGAATCCTTCACCGCTGCCATGGAATCATGGTGTCAGAGTTGTGAAAAATGTGTACGTCTGCAGGGCGATTACGTCGAGAAGTAACGCCAGTTTCATCGATTTCGGGTGAGTAGTTAATTAGAAAAAAAATCGGAGGCCTTAGAACTTGAATGCACCTCGTATACTACACAAACTGAAACAGAAAAAATAGTGTTTAAAAATAAGGTATCTTGCCACTATGCTCAAAATTTGAAAAATTGGTATTATTTTAGGCGCTGTAGCGCCTTAGATATTTGAAGTAGAAAAAAATGGCAAGAATCAAATTTGTAGAGAATTTTGTGCTCTTTAAAAAATAAAATAGACGTTAAAGCGGTAGGAGCATGAAACTGAGATATTTTGAAAAAACTGAAAAAGGCCTTAATTTTCCAGGTTTTTTGACTGCAGAAAGCTTTCTCAGGCGAAATTTTGTTGGCAAAACTCGGTTTTCTAATCTTTCTAACCATATGAACGAGTTGAAAAAATAAACTCTTCTACCCCACCTTTTACAAGGTATATCGGCAATTTCACTGGACTAGGATGAGAGGTCGTGGTTGTGAATGTCAATGTTACAAAATATATCGGCTCAACCAATTGTTTATAGCGTAAAACACTAAGATTGACGCATTTCGGAAGTTAAGCTTCCATCATCAGAATAATAAAAAGCAAAAGAACCTGTTAAAACTCGCTAAAATGGAACATGCACCAGGCACAATAAAATTGATAATAAAATTAAAACATCGTGGCTACTTCCCTTATTGCAGCCGTGTCTTTCAAGGTGCATCTCCACATAGTCGTCAAAACACAAAAAAACTCTAAAATGGTGTCGCCTGTGGTGTTCAACATCTAAGCTCATGGCTCTCTCCTCTGTCGTCGTAAACCGCCCGTGCTTCTTCGTTGATACCACTGTTTCTTCGTTGATACCACACACCACGTAGCCAAACACGACACTGAAACGCAAGTGAGCTCACACGCAAGTAAACAAGGAAGTCACAGAGATGTCTATACAAACAGATGACGTATACATGTTCCAAGGACCTCTTGAAATGATGGTATCCTACCAATTGCTAAAAATGTAGTTACTAAAAGAAAACAGTGAAATGTTTGAAAAAGTTATTTTTATCACCAGTTAGCTGTTCATTCAGTGTGTTCTGATTATCCACAAAGTAAGAGCATATGGACTATCAGACCAATTGTGTGATTGGATTGAAGAGTTCCTAGATAACAGAACGCAGCATGTCATTCTCAATGGAGAGAAGTCTTCCGAAGTAAGAGTGATTTCAGGTGTGCCGCAGGGGAGTGTCGTAGGACCGTTGCTATTCACAATATACATAAATAACCTTGTGGATAACATCGGAAGTTCACTGAGGCTTTTCGCGGATGATGCTATAGTACATCGAGATAGATAAAGTCCAGTGGAAGACTCTGCAGGAGAGACGCTCGGTAGCTCGGTACGGGCTTTTGTTGAAGTTTCGAGAACATACCTTCACTGAGGTCATCAGTCGCCTAGAACTTATAACTAATTAAACCTAACTAACCTAAGGACATCACACACATCTATGCCCGAGGCAGGATTCGAACCTGCGACCGTAGCGGTCGCTCAGCTCCAGACTGTAGCGCCTAGAACCGCACGGCCACTCCGGCCGGCTCACCGAGGAGTCAAGCAGTATATTGCTCCCTCCTCTGTATATCTCGCGAAGAGACCATGAGGATAGAGAGATTACAGCGGACACAGAGGCATACCGACAATCTTTCTTTCCACGAACAATACGAGACTGGAATAGAAGGGAGAACCGATAGAGCTACTCAAAGTACCCTCGGCCACACACCGTCAGGTGGCTTGCAGAGTACGAATGTAGATGTAGATGTATCCGGACACCCCTATGTAATGCGGAATTGACCACTAGCGCCAGCCTCAAAGGTGGCGGGGAGCATTGTGTTGTTAGTACAAAATCAGTAACAGCAGAACGGGTCAGGCAAGAGAGCTCATTCACCAATTCCCATCAGATCACCGAAGTTAAGCGCTGTCGGCCGTGGCTGGCAATTGGATGGGTGACCGCCATGCGCTGTTGCCATTTTTGGTGTGCACTCAGCCTCGTGATGCCAATTGAGGAGCTACTCGACCGAATAGTAGCGGCTCCAGTCACAGAAAACTATCGTAACGAGCGGGAGAGCGGTGTGTTGATGACACTCCCCTCCTATCCGCATCCTCAGCTGACACGGCGGTTGGATGGTCCCGATAGGCCACTTGTGGCCTGACGACGGAATGAAGAGAGCTCACTGACATCCGAAGACCGCTTATTTTTGCTGTCGCCTGAGTAGCAAATCCATCAGGGACGTTTCAACCCTTCTAAAGTTGACCAGTTCATTGTTTTTATGTGCTAATGAAATAGAAACACGGAGGAACAACCACAACTAATACTAGATCAAGCAGCGCTCATGTACTGACGGAAAGAGCCAACGAGTATTGCTGAGGGTGATTGTAAAAAATCGCCTGAAATCAGCGGTAGCAGTCTCTCGGAAGTTCCAAAACGGTACCATTTCTCCAGATAACGTTATTGCCTCTGCTGGTTTTTCTTTTTTTTTTTCGTCACAACTGTGATGCGGCCCACCACAAATTCCTATTCTGAGCCACCCATTTCATCTCAGAGCAGCAATTGCAATTATATGCTGGATGACCTCCAACCTCTGTCTTCTGTAACCTACCCCTACCTTCCTACTTACAGCTATTGTCCACATTAGCCTTTTATGAAGATGAAAAAATTGTTCAAATGTGTGTGAAATCTTATGGGACTTAACTGCTAAGGTCATCAGTCCCTAAGCTTACACACTACTTAACCTAAATTATCCTAAGGACAAACACACACACCCATACCCGAGGGAGGACTCGAACGTCCGCCGCGACCAGCCGCACAGTCCATGACTGCAGCGCCTTAGACCGCTCGGCTGAACCTATGAAGATGAGCGAAGATTACAATAAACTTTCTAGTTTGCTTATTTTTTCACTTAGCGTTGGCTCCAGTTCTTCTTGTCTAGGGGTGTGACTCTTAAAGAAGAAATTCTCACGCTTTGGGTCCTCATGGTTGAAATGATGTAAATAAATTTGAAGATTGTCCTTGCATAATTCTTTTTGTTACGTTAGCATATTTTCTAACATTTTAGTATATAGTATAGTCTTTTGATTTCTCACATTAACAAGGCCGAAATTACTTTGTTCGCACAAAATACAAAAATACGTCCGATCATATCAGAGGCATGCTTACTATTCTCTTACTCAGTGGAAATAACAATATTCCAAAGGGCTTACAATATTTCTTGACAAATGAATTTCTGTTAGTTTCGATTATTATTTCATAAATGAATCCAGAAATACACATAATAAAGAGTACTACATTGCGTAATTAATAATAGAAATTTTAATTGTGCCAATAATTCCTAATTTCAAATGTTTCTTTAAAAAAATTTAGCCGTATATTTATGACTAGTACTTATCGATTATAAAATCGAATATAATGTAATTCCTTTTCATAAAGTTTAGCTTGAAATGTAACAGATTCTGTATAAAATTATATGAAAGTTTTCAGAAAATCGGCTGAGATAATAACGACCTGTCCAAACTTCGAAAAATAATATTAGTATCGACAACTAATGCTGAGGAAAAGTAATACACTTCCTCTACAGTTTTTTTCCGTGTGCAGCTCCCTCTAGGACCGTGTAAGTTAACACGTGTCCTATAATCCTGCCCATCTTCTTGTCAGTGTTTTCCAGTTATTCCTCACCTCGTCGATTCTGCGGAGAATCCCCTCATTCCTTACCTTATCAGTCCACCTAATCTTCTACATTCTTCTGTACCACCACGTCTCAGATGCTTCGAATCACATCTGATCCAGTTTTCCCACGGTGCATGTCTCACTGCCATGCAATGCTGTGCACCAACGTACCTTCTTGGAAGTTTCTTTCCAAAAAATTAAGATCTATGTTTGATTCCAGTCGAGTTTTCTTGGCCGGCAGTGTCCTTTTTGCCAGTGCTTCAGTCTTATTTCCATTATAAACCGCACTGTCTAAATTGCCTCCCTGGTGCCTATGTTTTTCCTGAAGCCAAACTAATCCTCATTCAACAAATCCTCAGTTTTCTTTTCCATCTGTATATTATTTTTGCCATGAGCTTCGATATGTCAGGTGTTAAGCTGATTGTGCGATAATTATCGCACTTTTCAGCTCTTGCTATATTCGAAATTCTAGGGATGATGTTTTTCCGAAAGTCTGATGGTGTGTTGCCAGTCTCATACACTCTACACACCATCGTGAACAGTCGTCTGGTTGCCACTTCTGCAAATGGTTTTTGACAATTCCGATGGAATGTTATCTATCCCTTCTGCCTTATTTGATACTGAGTCGTCAAAAGCTCTTTAAAATTCTAATACTGGATCCTCTATCTCTTGTACATCGACTCATGTTCCTCATTCTACCACGTCATCAAACAAGTTCTCTTCACCACAAAGGCCCTCAATGTATTCTTTCGAACTTTCCGCTCTTTCCTCTGCATACTCTGGAACTCCTGTAACAGTCTTAATGATACCGCCCTTGCTTTCATTTTCACCACAGGTCGTTTTGAGTTTTCTACATGCTGAGTCAGTCCTTCCAACAATCATTTCCTTTTCAATTTCTTCAGTTTTAATGCAACCAGCTCGTGTTAGCTTCCCTGCACTTACTACTTACTTCATCATTAAGTGGCTTTAATTATTGTATTCCTGAATTTCCTGGAACATTTTTGTACTTCCTTCTTTTGTCGATCAACTGAAGTATTACATCTGTTACGCATGGTTTGTTCGCAGCTACCTTCTTTGTACCTACGTTTTCCTTTCCAACTTCTGTGACTACCCTTTTTAAAGATGTCCATTCCTCTTCAACTTAACTGCCTACCGAGCGATCCATTATCGCAGTATCTACAGGGTGGACATGAATAAAACCGACAAACTGCATAGACGGACTCCTGACTGTAAATGGAGGAAAAAGGATCCTATGAATATGTGACCGGAAATGCATCGTTGCAAGGTAGGAGTCGCTGACATATGACAGTTCCTCTGACCACGTGGCGTGTGTTCCTTCTATGTAGCAGGCTGTGTAATCGATGCATCGTACTGTTAAGCAGCAGGATGCCCCGGTATTCATGGTGTTTGTTTACGGCCAGGCGGATGGAAATGGCCGAGAAGCAGCATGGCTATACCAAAACAAGCACCCTCACAGACATCAACCACATCAAACTACAATCAATCCTGCTGGAAGAACATCCGCAACTGATCATTATAGCAGAAGTTGAAAATACCGCTTCGGTTGTAAATTACTTTATTTTGACACTAATGGTTTCGGACCGTTATAAGCCCATCCTCAGGTGTCGTAGCTGTGCTGTGGTCCCCGAGCGCTGCATGTACCAGGCGCGGTGTGCTGACTCCCTGGTCTGCTCTCATAGGCAGCACATCGCGCCTGGTATATGCGGCGCTCGGGGACCACAGCACAGCTACGACACCTGAGGATGGGCTTATAACGGTCCGAAACCGGTCGTGTGAAAATAAAGTAATTTACAACCGAAGCGGTATTTTCAACCTCTGACACATCAAACTACATTTCAATCCCTTTTGGGGTGTTTGTGTGGTCATGGGTCATTTCTGAGAGACGACGATCTACATCTACATCCATACTCCGGAAGCCACCTGACGGTGTGTGGCGGAGAGTACTTTGAGTACCTCTATCGGTTCTTCCTTCTATTCCAGTCTCGTATTGTTCGTGGTAAGAAAGATTGTCGGTTTGCCTCTGTGTGGGCTCTAATCTCTCTGATTTTATCCTCACGGTCTCTTCGCGAGATATACGTAGGAGGGAGCAATATACTGCTTGACTCCTCGGTGAAGGTATGTTCCCAAAACTTCATCAAAAGCCCGTACCGATCTACTGAGCGTCTCTCTTGCAGAGTCTTCCACTGGAGTTTATCTATCATCTCCGTAACGCTTTCGTGATTACTAAATGCTCCTGTAACGAAGCGCGCTGCTTTCCGTTGGATCTTCTCTATCTCTTCTATCAACCCTATCTGGTACGGATCCCACACCAGTGAGCAGTATTCGAGCAGTGGGCCAACATGTGTACTGTAACCTACTTCGTTTGTTTTCGGATTGCATTTCCTTAGGATTCTTCCAATGAATCTAAGTCTGGCATCTGCTTTACCAACGATTAATTTTATATGGTCATTCCATTTTAAATCATTCCTAATGCCTACTCCCAGATAATTTATGGAATAAACTGCTTCCAGTTGCTGACCTGCTATCTTTCTTTCTATGCAGGGAGGTGGCGGGCTGTTTGTACACCAGATCTGGTACATCAGACCGGGTTCCACAGGACATTGAGACGTACCCTAGAACGAACTCTAAGCAAGTGGCCTACAAACATGGTATAAGGTATCCTGCATGACAACTGCTACTGTCCCTATCATCTCCGGGCCCAAGGAGGCCACTTTGAACATCTGTTGTGTACTGTGTTCCTGGACGATTTGCGGTCGTTGCACGCATACCGTCCGTTTCCAGACACTTGTTCATAGAATCTTTTTTATTCCGTTTGCAACAAGGAATCGGTCGCTGCAGTTTGTCGGTTTTATTAATGTTCCTCCTGTGTAGCGTCAGAGAACTTCAAGCGTATTTTTTCGTTCCTTAGTATTTCTGTATTCCACTTCTTGGCACATAGATTCTTCCTGACTTTCCCTAAATTATGATCTGAGTCTAAATCTTCTCCTGGGTACGCCTTACAATCCAGTACCTGATTTCGGAATCTTTGCCTGGCCATGATGTAATCTAACATAAATCTTCCTGTATCTCCCGGCCATTTCCAAATACACCTCCTCTTCTTGTAATTCTTGAACAAACTATTCGCTATAATCATATGAAATTTAGTACCGAACTGAATTAGTCTCTCCCGTCTGTCATACATACTATCAACCCCATATTCTCCCGGTACCATTTCTTCTACTCCTGCCATTACAACCGCATTCCACTAATCCTTGACTACTAGATTTTCCTTTTCTTTACGTACTGAATTACCTTTTCAGTATCCGCGTAAACTTTCTCTATCTCTTCTTCTTCACCGTGCGACATCGGCATGTGTACCTGAACTATCGTTGTCGGTGTTGGTTTGCTGTCAGTTCCGGTGAGAACAACCCTGTCATTGTTCTGTTCACAGTAACTCACTCTCTGCCCTTCCTCCCTATTCGTAACGAATCCTACTCCCGTTATAACATTTTCTGCTGTTGTAGTTATTACCCTATACTCATTTGACCAGAAATCCTTGTCTTTCTTCCACTTCACTTCACTGACCCCCAATATATCTAGAAAGAACTTTAACATTTCCCTTTTCAGATTTTCTAGCTTCCCTACCACTTTCAAACTTCCGACATACCTTGTCCCGACTCGTAGAACGTTAGCCTTTCGTTGATCATTCGATGTTTCTCTCTGGTCATCTCCCCCTCCAGTGTCCCCTCCTGGAGATCTGAAGAGGTGACTAATCCGGAATCTTCTGTCAGTGGAGAGCTCATCATGACACTTTTTCTATTGCAGGCTACATGTCCTACGGATACCCTTTGTGTGTCCTTAACGTATTTTTTCTCCAATTGCCTTCTGCATCCTCATGCCGTTGATAACTGATGAGTCTTCCGCCTGCAGGGGGCAGTTTCCCACCCCAAGAGTAAGAAAGTGGCCAGAACCTCTGTCCGCTCCTCCGCCTTTTCTGACAAGGCCGTTGGCAGAACGAAGGCAATTTCTCATGCCGCACGCCTTCGGCCTCCATTTCTGGATTTCTGGCGATTTTTATTCGAAATTTAAGCAATGGCGCTGTTGGAGCTCGGGACCGAGGACGTTTTGGTTACTAACCAACTCCAGACGGCGGGTGTGTAGAGCAAGTTAAAAAAAATTACGCGCAACGGTTGAGCACCTCCTCATGAGCCGTATCTATAGACAGATCAAAGCGAGGTTTAAAGTGATGTAAAAAGTGACGTCACTGGACAGTCAATGACTGGAAACGAATGACACTAAAAGATTACCCACACTATATCACGTAACAATATTATGAAAGGGTTTAGGTTTGGCGAATGCCTGGATAATGTTACCTGCTATCATGAGTATTGCCAACAATGAAGAAGGCAGGAGGTGGTGTTAGGGTTTGGGATATTTTTCTTGGCCAGATTGTGGTCCCTCTATTGTACTCAAGAAAATGTTAAATTCAGAAGGACTTGTGTACATTAGAGATAGAGTTAGGATACGATAATTGTCGTTAAGAAACGGCTGTGAGTCTCTGGTTTGTGGACAATAACATTCTTCAAATGTACTCGCCTGCCCATAATCCCGACCTGAATCCAAAAGAATGAGTTAGAATCTCGAAATCGCTCCAGACCGTTGCATAAATCACTACCTTCTCTGTGTTTGGCTCTTGAGAAAGGATGGCGTGCCAATCTTCTACAGAAATTCAGACACATTATTGAAAGTGTCACAAGCAGAGTTTAAGGTGTCGTAAAAGTGAAGAGTGAACACGCCCCACCTAATGTCCTCTAACATATACACGGATACTTCTGATCTGATAGTGTATCTAGCAAAGGACTGCAGAAAGTTGAGCATATATTCTGGAAAGTTATGAGAACGCAGCCAGGTTATGTTTTCGACAACCACAAAAAAAAAAAACATACACTGAAAGAAGTACACACACACCGCAAACTTGAGAGGTGGCATGAGCCCCCTCTCGTATTCCTATCTTACGATTTTCCTCTCTAATTGCATGCAGTGAAAAGTCGCTATTCCTTCACACGCGGACATCCCACGCAGCGTCTCTCGTCACCCGGGTGGTCCGGTGACAGGCGGGCTCTGCTGATCTGCAAAGAGTTAAGCCGACGGGTGTGAGGGAGTCGAGTGAATGCTTTCCAGACGCCGACATTGTCAAAAGACACGCCCGCAGCGGCCTGAAGTAGCGGCTGGGCTAGAGGTTCCGTTACGTCGCAGAAACTTAGCGAAAACACTTTCTGGCGGGCTACCAGCGAGGCGTGGGAATGACTTGTGTTCCCAAGCAGCCTTGGCGCGCAAATTCCCGCGTTTTCTGCCGTATAGTAACTGTGATTGGCTTGCTCAGGGCATAGCTCCGTGACGTAGCAAAATCGGCGCAGAAATTGGCGCCAAGAATTTCCATTGGTGGAATGGTAGTGCTCCGGCAATAGAGTGAAATTTTCCGCCGGTTTTGGAGTTGCTGATTGGAACGGTTAACCACGGCCACTGTCGTGGGGGCGGGAATGTTCTGTGTTCGGTTTGTACGGGTGCTCTTGTGAGGGGTCGGCTCTCGCCTTTCGGTCGGAGTAGGTTACAAGACTGAGCCCTCGCCGCTCTGGACAGCCGGCCTTCCGTTGGCTGTCTAATATACTTTTATTTAATTGTAACTGCTTGACGAAGTTGCTGAAGTTTCGACTTCAACGTAACTTTCCGAGTACAGTTAGCAATTGAGCGTTCTGCGTACAAGCGGCCTATGTTGTCTGTCTTGAGCAGTTTTGGCTAAAGTTGACTGTATCGGAGTTACTGTGTGACTTCGCTTGATAAAATCAATCACTGTACCGTCAGTGATTGTGTGGCGAGCCTTCTTCGTCTCCCTCAGAGGCGCATTTGTATTGCTAGGAAGTCTTTAGTTTGGAACAACCAAACCAGGATAATTAGTTTCAGGCTATACTCGCGACATTATCATCACCACGACGGGACGTCGAAGCAACCAGCCACCGCCTCCGGTACGCCAGATCGTGTTCTTGCAGTTCAGAAGACAGTTCGGTAATGTATGTCCGCAGCACCGGCAGATAGGGATTTTCCTAGGTGATAATCAAAGCTAAGCAGACCGCGCCTGTTCGTCTTTCTCTAACTTTGTTCTGTCTTGGGTGTTCATCGTCTGAGTTCTCACTAATGTAGCAGCAATTAATGTTGGGTTAGCTGTGTATCTCTCTTAAGATTTGAGTGGCAAGGAATTGGCTCCACATACTACTTCGTCATAATCCTCACAATCTAGTTTAGGGACAACTTCACCTTCACAGCGTTTGTTTGAGTATCCAAATTGAGCCAATTTGATGTATTGTAAATGTTTCATGTGTTTTTGTTTATTATTTTGTGTTTAGTCTTAATAAATCATATTGTTATTTTGGACAGAACTTTCATTCTGTTAATCGGTAGAGCAACCCTATCATTTCTCACTTCGTTAATGAAACCTTCCTTTATTTAACTTATTTATCAAATTAAATTATTGCAGGTGCCAAACTCTTTTCTACTCCACTGGCAGGGTTGATTACAGTCAGTTCGCGTAGTTTTTTTTAATCCATGTGCAACAGCAAAAGTCGGAGTTAGAATAGGGGGGGCTTAGAGCATCATTTACATATGTAGATTCTAGAAGAATTTAGTGTTAAATACACTGCTAGCCCCGGCACCTCGCAAACTACCATCCTCACCACACACAGAAAAAATGTCCGACGTCAGAAGTTGCCAATAGTGAATATTAATTAGCAGACGATGAATAAATAACATTAACTCTGTCGCTCTGTTGTTTCACCAGCGAGAAATCAGGATTCTAAACAGTGTATCAGCGAAAACCTCCGTTTCTATTTATAAGGTCACTTGCTGACTTAAGCCCAAGTGCGTCCTCCATAGCACTGTCCCAACAGTTCGAGTTGCACGCCATAATCTCTATCTTTTTATATTTTATACATATTGTGATCGGTAATAAGGCAAAGTTTCGCAATAGCTGGTTTGCTCGGCATTTCTGTCGCTTATGCTCTACACACCGATCCCCACAGCTCTGATTGCCTGCTCTGTATGTGAAGACGCCACAACTGCAATTGATACGGTAGACACCCTCCTTACGCAAATCGGAATCTTCCTTTACAGACCCTAGAAGGGCACTAATCTCATAGGGTGGCCGGAAAGCACAGTTCACTCAGTGGTTCCGCAGAATAGGACCAATGGTGTTGGTAATATAGCAATATCGCCGTAGGCTGAGGTGCCACATCATTATTTTCCTCGCTCACCCGGTTCTCGGTTGGTCGATAGGGCAACGCGCGTCTGATCATTCAGTATAACCATTCTGGTGAAAGGTGACTCCAAGGTGGGCTAAGTCAGCTGACAAACGTTCAGTGTCTGAGATGACGTGTGCCCTATGAAAGAAAGTACGAAGTACCACTTCACGCTGAACTGGATAGTGACAACTATCAGCCTAGAGATACAAATTACTGCGAGTTTGCTGCTGATAAATGAAATGTCCCAGCGAACAATGAACTTTCCTCCCTACCAACGCAGCAAAGAGGAAAAGGCAGGCATCCTTTCCAGCTTCCAAAGAACAGAAGAATTGTCTACATGTCGGAGAAAGAAAAAAAAAGCCCAATTTGAATGCCCTCGACTCCAGGACATGTTCCTCGAAATCTTCCATTAATAGACTGGCAGTGGTATGTAGCAAAAGGCTCCCTATTGCAACGTCATCTTCCTGTTCATAGAACTGGACATTGAATAAAAAATAAGCGGACGTCAACGAATGTCGAAATGCGTTAGTTGATTCAACACCAAACTTCAGTGGACCGTAACGGTTCGGACAGAGGAGTAAGAATAAAGAGAGAGACGTCAAAACATGTCAGTCCCTCTAATCGATATAAGAAATCCAACTGGTTCTTAATGTGATGAATTGCATTTGCGAAACTCGTAAAACAACTCATTGCAGTTTGATTTGCGGTTGGAATCACGCCAGATATTGGCATAAGTTAACATATTTTGTGTTTTTTCAGTCAGTAGTATGGAATAAAGCCCTGGAGAAGCTCTTCTTTAAGAGAGGAAGTTCTCATTGTTCTGAAACCTGCTGTAATAATAATACGTCGTGGTCACCGACAATAACGTCGTACAATCTGTTTAAGAAGTAAGGTACTTTAACTATTGTTTCACAGTATAATTGTTACCCCATGAAGTTCACAAGCAACAATGATCTGCATAATTACAGTATTAAAAGAAAAAAAAACATTACGTCACATTAAGCCGTCGTCAGCACGAAAAGTGATGCACAATGTTGCGACTTAAAATTCTGATCACTTAATGAATGACAGAGATTGTCTGACAGACAGCATAGTTAAGTTTGAAACCAAACTCAAGAGGTTTCTCGTTGATGACTTCTTCTATTCCACAGACCAGGAGTGGCCAAGACTTCAGCTCATGAGCCATACTGTGACACACCTCCCATGATGCTCCACCTGTCTGCACACTCCCCCAACGCCACGGCACGCTGTCTGAATGTGAGGATGGGGTTGAGGGGAAACTGCGAACGCAGTACATTCAAATGGCGGTTCAGTCGCACTGCATATGACATGGTTTTATACTGGCACTTTTGCAACCTCATTATGGACATGTGGGAATTCTGACTGAGAAAAACAATTTAGATATCCAGGACAGTTAACGTAAAAGGATTTGTGTTTCAAATAAGAATTATACTGTAGGTCAAACAGTTACATCTGCTCATGCAGAGGTGACTGAAACGGCACGAATACAGCTCGAAAACAGATGTAAGATTGGCAGATCCTCAGAACGTTTAGAAAACTATCTTCGTAATTCTTTCAAGGCCACAACGAATTCCTCAATCGCATTTTATTTGACGCCACTGTGCTTAGAGGACTGGTCTATGTATAAAATGCATAGTTGACCATCAGTTGCTGATGCTCAAACATGCATTTTATACAATGACGGCTCTTAATAGTCACCGGAGCTGGTTTGTGTTTGTCAGAATTTGTTGCTTCTACAACGCGATTTTTCTTTTAAATGCGACCCCATCAAGTCAGAAATAAGCTGTTGCACCTTTCAGTGTCTTACTGTGGGCAGTATGCAGTTAAGTCCTCTTAAAATGCGAGGTCTGGAGTCCATTACGAATATTCTGACTTTCGTTCCTGCATTCCTTTTTGCTTCATAGTTTCAATAGCAGCAGGTTTTAAATCGAAAAATCGTTCCAGGCGTGTTACTTGACTTAACCAACGTAACGTGCACTAATATATAAATTCTCCATACTCCTCGCTCAGTTTCATCGAAAACTGATGCAGCTGATAGTAGAATAACGCGTGTGACTTCACAAATTTTACTGTTCATACCGCCAATTTCTTCACGTGCTCCATACCTGCTAATTTAGCACAAAGTGTGGCTTGTCCACAAACGATGAATCCTGTCTATAGATCGTTTTAATTTTTTGCTCTCTCATTATCAACTAAACCTTTAAAACGAGTACATCTTGTGGGGTATTGCGATGTTATTTCATTGTAAATTTGGAGTACTTGTCTACTATGCGACTACATAACAGATACTGAGAATACTCATCTGTCTCTTCTTTCATTTCATTCAGTTTCAAAGGCTCGTGGCAAACAGATCGCTAGACTGCCTCTTTTTATGTAAAGAACCACTGAACCTGTGATCGTTCATTATACCATGAACAAGTAGCGAACGAAATACAGCCCTCACACCAAGGTTCTGCCTTTGTGAAATGTCAAATCGCAAATGAAATGTCACGCTCTACCAGATACTTCCGACAAAGACTGATCAAAGCCGAGAACAGCCTCCTCCTCCTCCCCCCCCCCCCCCCCGCCGCTCTCCGTCTACGTCGTAGGTGAAATTTTATTACATAATATGTTAATATTGATGGATAAGAATTACTAATTCCCATTTCTATTAAAAAGAACGTTGAAGATGGGTGGTAACCATATTTCCATGTGAATGTGAAATACGAATGTAAAATAAGTCGTTCCACATCCTTACGATTAATCATATGGGTACAAATAATCCATGGAACATAAAACTATCAACAAAAATGACAGGTACACGGAAGTTCTATAGCTGTCTATATCTACATAGCTGCACCGGGTAGCCGAGCGGTCAAGGGCGTCTTGTCACCGTCCGCACGCCTCCCCCCGTCGGAGGTTCGAGTCCTCCCTCGGGCATGGGTGTGTGTGTTGACCTTAGCGTAAGTTAGTGTACGTTAGATTAAGTAGTGTGTAAGCTTAGGAACCGATGACCTCAGCAGTTTGGTCCCATAAGCCCTTACCACAAATTTCCAATTTTTTTACATCTACATAAATACTTTGTAAACCGTTATATAGTGCATGGCGGGGACTACATCATACGAAAATCATCGAATTTCTTTACTATTCTATTCGTGTGCTGAACGAGAGAGACATGGCTAAATGTCTCTGTATGCGCTCTCATCTCTCTTACCCTTTTCTCATGACCCCTAGGCGAGATATGCGTCGGTGACAGCGTAATGATCCCATAATCATCTTCGAATATAGATTATCTAAATATACTGAACAGATTTACCGAGTAAGTACGTCGTATTTCTTCCAAGTAATCCCATGTAAGTTTTATGAGTATTTCCTTTAAACTTTTGTAGGGATTGTACGTCTCTGTTACAGCAATACGTCTCTGATTTGGTTATATGATTGTACTTATGCTACTTAATAAGGACTCCAAACACTGGAACAGTAATCCAGAATTGGTCGTCCTAGTGTCTCCTACGCGATCAACGCAACAGATGCACAGCACCTTACCAGAACCTTTCCAGTCTTTTGGTGTAATACATTCCATTTCATACTGCTTCTTAATATTAACATTAGTTACTTATACGTTACGAAGTGAAGACATTCACCATTAATCTTGTAATAGTAAGCTGCTGGGTTATTTTTTTGTTAGAGGCATTATCAAACATTCATCTATAATTAAAGAGAGCTATTATTCATTACACCAAGTGGAAATTTTGTCCAAATCCTTTTGGTTGGAGTTCCTTACTATGGTCAAATGACGACACTTTTCTGCAACTCCATCTCTCTCTGTCTCTCCATCTTTATATATATAAATGGGCATGCATATTCAAATACAGAGATATGAAAAACAGACAAACGACAGCACTGCAGTCGGCAACGCCTATATAAGACAACAAGTGTCTGGAGCAGTTGTTAGATCGATTACTGCTGCTACGATGGCAGGTTATAAAGATTTAAATGAGTTTGAACGTGGTGTTATAGTCGTCGCACGAGCGATGGGAAACAGCAACTCCGAGGTAGCGATGAAGTGGGGATATACCCGTACGACCATTTCACGACTGTACCGTGAATATCAGGAATCCGGTAAAACATCAAATCTCCGACATCGCTGCAGACGGAACGGGACCAATGACGAATGGAGAGAATCGTTCAAAGTGACAAGAGTGCAACCCTTCCGCAAACTGCTGCAGATTTCAATGCTGCGCCATCAATAAGCGTCAGCGTGCGGACCATTCAACGAAACATCATCGATATGGGCTTTCGGAGCCGACGGCCCGATCGTGTTCCCTTGCACGACACAGAGCTTTACGCCTCCCCTGGGCCTGTCTACATCTTCATAGGACTGTTGATGACTGGAAACATGTTACCTGGTCGGACGAATCTCGTTCCAAATTATATCAAGCGGATGGACGTGTACGGCTATGGAGACAACCACATGAAGCCATGGACCCTGCATGTGGGTAGGGGACTGTTCAAGCTGGTAGAGGCGCGTGCAGCTGGAGTGATATAGGACCCTTGATACATCTATGACAGGTAACATGTACGTAAGCATCCTGACTGACAACCTGCATCCATTCATTGTGCATTCCGACGAGCAGGACAATGCGGCATCCCACACGTCCAGAATTGTTACAGAGTGGCTCCAGGAACACTCTTCTGAGTTAAAACATTTCCGCTGGCCACCGAACTCCCCAGACATGAACATTACTAAACATATCTGGGATGCCTTGGAACTTGCTGTTCAGAAGAGATCTTCACCCCGCACACACTTACTAATTTATGGACAGCCCTGCAGCCTTCGTGGTGTCAATTCCCCCCAGCACTTCTTCAGACATTACTTGAGCCCACGCAACATATAATCTTTGAGGAAAAGGAGGAAAAACGGTCATATGAACACATAGCTGGAAATGCTTTTGAAGGGAGGTACAACCACTTGAAAGTGTAGATAAAGGTACTTAGAAATTGGCCCGGGTATCAGCACCTGACAGGGGCGTACCAGGATTAGTAAGCCAGACGACGGTACGGAACAACTCCAGGACAAGTACCACTATCCGTACCACTCGTCTTGTTTCCTACGGACCTCACTCCAAGGCAATGGTTTAGTGGCACTTCATCACACGGTCAAGCAGGCTGATAAGATTTCTATCATCCGTTCTATTCACAGATAAAGCTATCTTTACGGGGGGGGGGGGGGGGGGGAGGGGGGGTCGTCAGCATCAGCCTTCACAACACTCACCATTGGGCTTTGGAGAATCTCCATCGTGTGGTGGACAGCGGACCATCAGCACCGGTTCAACATCAACGTGTGGAACAGACTTTTGATGATGACTGCCTCGTGAAAACAGTCGTCCTTCCATAACACTTCACAGGTGAGGCATAGCTGCACTACCAGCTGATGGCCCTGCTTCCACGACTGGAAGAATGGCTTTAGGTGGTACAAAGAATAATGCGGCTACTACATGACATTGCTCCAATTGACTGCCTTCTTTAGTGTGGAGCTGAAACACTAGCTCAGATAGAACATTGCCACATGCCTGGTGTATTCTCTTATATGCTTCCAATCATTGAAACTTACACTGTCAAAGAACATTTATCTCCGCTTTCAAGTGGATGTACCTCCATTGGAATATGACCTTTTTTGTTTCTCCTCCACTGGAGAGGTTCTGTGAAGTTTGGAAACTAGGAGGCGAGGTTGTAACACTACGCTACTGCGCACGATACTTATTAAAACCTGTACTATGGTAAGTTGACGGGCTTCACCTTATAAGAAAGGATTTTGGTATATATGTTGACCGCGTGTACCTGAATGGAGGCAAAATCAGACTTTCACCCACTCAGTAACAACAATAATACGTCAAGCAAGTCTGAAGTGCAACTACACTTTAGGACAGACAAGAAACGACACCGCAGATGCTACCAAATTGTTAATAATACGGTCGCCAGCCTAATTAGGCATTAACTGAGTTTCTTCCCAGTACAAGTTGATGTATGTTCATACAAAGCAACACGTAATGACACTGCATAATATGGTAAATTTTAGAACCCGAAAATCTACTGAACTAATAATTTCACTTTCTGTACTAATATGAACAAGCCATAAATACACAACAATACACTATAATGTTTACTACAAACTTCGCACTGTCTACTGATCTGATTAAAATCGGGCATAGGTTACCCTAGAATTAGCACTTTCGAAACACACATACAATGTCAATTTTGAAATAGGTAAAACACTAATAAATTTTGGTTTTATATTGACTTTAACTTTGCTGGTCAAATCAGTTCAGTACACTTCTGAATTTAAATGAATAGAAAAGAAAAAAGGGGGGGGGGACCCTGAAACTGTTATGATCACTGTATTGAAATTTTTTGACTATTGAACTCATTAAGCACTCAAG
Source organism: Schistocerca serialis cubense (assembly GCF_023864345.2). NCBI lineage: Eukaryota > Metazoa > Arthropoda > Insecta > Orthoptera > Acrididae > Schistocerca > Schistocerca serialis. Next base: position 84,919,259 of record NC_064641.1, on the reverse strand, counting down.
ATTTCCAATATATGAGTTACTACTCTTTTTGTCTTATTACCTGCTCATTTAACTACTATTATTTTTGTCTCAAATTAATTAAACTTCATTACTAAACCAATTTCAACATTATCTTCCAACTTCGTCAGAACTTTGTTCTTTACTTATTGATTCATTAACAATAAAGTTCTTTAAACATTTTTCTAACACATCTAGGTCTGCAGGTAATTAGTATTAACATAAGGTTTAAACCTTCATTTCGTGATACTCGGATTGCACAACATGTGGAAAGGACCCTGTCTAGGTTAGTGATGAGGATAATTAAATGATAGGACAATTCTGGTAAAAGTTAAGTTGTTATTGAACAGTCAGGAACAAAAGTAACACTGGTCCACACGAATACAGTACTAAAAGGTTCAACCTGTTCGTATCGATGCGGCGGTTGGCGGGCGGCGAGATGGCGAGGCGCAGAGCAAACATATAATCACAGCAATGGCTCTTGATGTATCGGCACTTTGCTTCCTCTTAGCGTCGCAATACTTTTCCATTTAGTGCCTATGGAATATTGCCCTGCTGTATAGTCGTCGGAAACGGCACATCCGAGGCTCAATGAAATCACGTTTTCCAGGAGAGCCTCCTCGATCCAGAACGTGTTGCTCAGATCAAAGCCCAAATCCGACTACTACTGCTGAGCCCGTTATGCCATGCCGCGCCCGTGTGCATTTTCCCGCGCTCGCCTGCCATCCACTTTTTACCGCTCCCCTACAGACAGGGTATTCACCAAAGGTTTTGCATTCAACATATCCTAATACATTGCCTACGTATGGACCAGACGCACAAGTACAACTTTAACATCTTGCAACAGTTGCAACATTTCTTACATTTCCATTTTGTTATAATATTGCTTGCAATTTAACATAAACATTAACATTCGCATCGAAAGTTGTTTATAGTTTCCTTAACACAATAACATGAAAAGAAAAAAGAAATGAAATCAGAACATCGCTTACACTAATTTATCGAAAATCAGAAGAAAAAATTATTATATGTACAATAGTATAGCGGAAGTACAGCTGTGAGGACCGGCCGTGAGTCATGCTTGGTAACTCAGTCGGTTGCCAGCACGTTAGCACAGGATGTTCGGTCAAAGGGTTAGCTGCCCTCAGTAATAAAAAAAGACTGAGAGAATGGATCAACGGTCAACTAGAACGGATGTCATAGGATGTCCATCCCAAACAAATTCAACCAACAGTGACGAGACAAATGAGCAAAAAAGAAGCTGGTAGAGCAAATCCCCGCGGAAGGCAAAGGTCACGAGTACAAGTCTCGGTCTGGCGTACAGTTTTAATCTGCCACGAAGTTTCATATCAGCCCACACTCTATTGTATGAGTGAAGCAAGCTGTGTGCCACATGAGAGGCTCAATCTGAATCCATCCTCATTCTTTCAGAGAAGCCTCTTTCCTCCAGGAACGTCATAATGTTTGAACTGGTGACTCAGAATGTCTACCACTCAACTGCTGTACCATAAACCCGTATGAAAATTTGAAAATAAGTAAATAAATTTAAATGCAAGATAAGTGCTTACTAACAATCAACCTGCCAATACAATTTAAAGGGCGTAAAATTTTCACGACTTTTTTATTTGTTGAGACTGGTTTGATGCAGCTCTCCATGCTACTCTATCCTATGCAAGCTTCTTCATCTCCCAGTACTTGCTGCAGCCTACATCCTTCTGAACCTGCTTAGAGTATTCATCTATTGGTCTCCCTCTACGATTTTTACCCTCCACGCTGCCCTCCAATATTTAATTAGTGATCCCTTGATGCCTCAGAACATGTCCTACCAACCGATCCCTTCTTCTAGTCCAGTTGTGTCACAAACTCCTCTTCTCCCCAATCCTATTCAATACCTCCTCATTAGTAATGTGATCTACCCATCTAATCTTCAGCATTCTTCTGTAGCACCACATTTCGAAAGCTTCTATTCTCTTCTTGTCCAAAGTGTTTATCGTCCACGTTTCACTTCCATACAAATACTTTCAGAAAAGACTTCCTGACGCTTAAATCTATACTCGATGTTAACAAATTTCTCTTCTTCAGAAACGTTTTCCTTGCCATTGCCAGTTTACATTTTATATTCTCTCTACTTCGACCATCATCAGTTATTTTGCTCCCCAAATAGCAAAACTCGTTTACTACTTTAAGTATCTCATTTCCTAATCTAATCACCTCAGCATCACCCGACTTAATTCGACTACATTCCATTATCCTCGTTTTGCTTTTGTTGATGTTCATCTTATATCCCCCTTTCACTGTCCATTCGCTTCAACTGCTCTTCCAAGTCTTTTTCTGTCTCTGACAGAATTAGAATGTCATCGGCGAACCTCAAAGTTTTTATTTCTTCTCCACGGATTTTAATACCTACTCCGAATTTTTCTTTTGTTTCCTTCACTGCTTGTTCAATATACAGATTGAATAACATCGGGGAGAGGCTACAATCCTGTCTCACTCCCTTCCCAACTTCTGCTTCCCTTTCATGCCCCTCGACTCTTATAGCTGCCATCTGGTTTTTGTACAAATTGTAAATAGCCTTTGGCTCCCTGTTTTTTACCCCTGCCGCCTTCAGAATTTGAAAATAGTATTCCAGTCAACATTGTCAAAAGCTTTCTCTAAGTCTACAAATGCTAGAAACGTAAGTTTACCTTTCATTGATCTATCTTCTAAGATAAGTCGTAGGGTCAGTATTGCCTCACGTGTTCCGATATTTCTACGGAATCCAAAATGATCGTCCCCGAGGTCGGCTTCTACCAGTTTTTCCATTCGTCTGTAAAGAATTCGCTTTAGCATTTTGCTGCCGTGACTTCTTAAACTGATATTTCGGTAATTTTCACATCTGTCAACACCTGCTTTCTTTCGGATTGTAAATATTATTTTCTTATTGAAGTCTGAGGGTACTTGGCCTGTCTCATACAACTTTTTTATTTAATCATCGTAATTATTGTGGTCTAACCACTCGTCTAATATAGGGTGCCTAGGAAACCTGCTTTCTCGGATCTCTAAACAACAGTTCAAGCAAAACGTATTAATACATTTTTATTACAGTAACATAAATGACAACAATTAACTTTGCGTATTAACACAAAGGGGTGTCGCAAGCAAAGGGCGACATTGAACATAAGCAATCTCTTCAGTATATACAATTCCGATTCAAACAAAACAATACAGTTCATACGTCACTGCTGTAGCGTACGGAGGCCGCCTAGACTTCAACTGGGCCGCGGCCAGGCAGCGAGACCCTGATACAGGGTGTACATAAAGTGTGGGAACACTTTCAATTATTTATTGCACAAGAACCAAACATTGTACAGATATCATACCTATTTCATTTTTAAGAGAAACCCTGAAAGTGTTTTTTTCGTGTATACCAACTAAGCGTAGGTTGGTACTTTGCCGATAACCAGCGCTAGTCGCAAACATAACGAGTTCAGGTGCGGAGCGAGCTTTCTGTGTGTTGGAGTTCGGCAAAAACAAGTGTGCTACAGCTGTTCAACGGATGTTTGGAGCCAAGTACGGTAAGAGACCACTAACAGGGAAGGCCATTTACCACTGGCACAACAAATTCGTTACGACGGGTCGCTTGTGCCCGGCAAAGAGAAGTGGACGTCCCAGTGTGAGAGAAGTGCATGTGGAGCGCGTACGAGAGACATTCATAAGGAGTCTAAAAAAATCGGTGCGTCGTGCATCCCATGAACTCGAAAGAAGTTAAGTCCCATATTGCTCAGAGCCATTTGAACCATTTTTATTCCGGCTTCCTGTGTGAAACGCCCAGCCAGGGCTGCCTCCTGTGACATCACTGGGAAGACTCGGCAGCAGATCAGACATCCTAGCTAACTGCAGGCTCAAAGTAGTAACGGCTTAATATGTTCGTGTTGCTGTGGTTTATATTGTCGTTGCTACTTTTGTAGGGAAAACTGCTGGCGAAATAAGTAAGCGTACGTGCTGTCACTCAGTGTAACACCATGGCCAATAAAACACGGGATGCTATGTTTCATATTTTACGATAATACTGAATCAATGCCGCATTCAGTATCATTAGTAACTGACTAATAAAATAAGGATATCAGAGAACAACTATGCTGACGGAAAAAATAGCAACATCAAAATATAATTAATGTAGAGTAATGAATAGAGACCGTATTATATGCGTTATAAAAACCTTAAAATATGCATGAAACATGTTTAAAAAATGCATGAAAAATGTCGAAATATGCACGATCAAATAATAAAAAAACATGGTAGTTATTGCGTGCATTATATCTCAAAGTCGAAGCTGTGCATATCATTTACGAGGAAGAGCGCCGGCCACGCGAAAAATCGATACATTTAGAACGATCATAACATTTTGTGAATGCTTTCTGGTAGAGGTTGGGAAGGGGGCCTTTCTGGGATTATTTTCTAAAAATTTGCAAAATGGAGACGCATACCGTGTTTCAAAAATTGTTCTTTCTTTGTTGTTGTTGTCCATAACAAGCGGATGCGATGTGAGCGAGTCGCAGCGACACAGTCGATATGTACACGACCAACTTCGAGATACATCGCAAGCAGAGGGGCACGGTCAAGAACTTCGTAATATTTTATTTAGAAAACAACATAAAATCATCAATTTTTTTTTAACAGCATTGACTTTTAATTAATACTATTGGACCAAAATATTATTTACAATTTATTTTACATTTTCCGCTGTTGTAAACATAAACGACCAAGTACTGTCCCAAACATTCGGTAGTAAGATTGTGTCTTCGAGCACTCAAAACATCTTTATAAGCAGAAATGGAGCAATCTACACCAACTGAGGCAACTGGGCAGTATTTTAATTTGGGTGCCATGTTGACACTTGTTGTTTCTGGTAAAAGTGCTCCAGACCAATGGAATGCAAACACAACAGACCTCCATCCCGTCCTCACTGAGCTCTCGCTTGACACCGCTGAAGCCGCATGTGGTGTGGTTTGGGGTCAGTGGAATGCACGCTACAGGACGTCTCGCTCGGAGCTGTCCGTGCAGTAACCGATTTGTGACAGTTCGTTTCGTCACTTTGGTGCAAACTGCTGATCGAATTGCTGCTGCAGATATAGTACGATGCGCCAGAGCCATATGCCGAACACGACGGTCTTCCCTTCAGTATTGCTACGTGACCACACTGCCAGCCACCGTGTACAGTGGCAACATTCCTGCCAAGTCTTTCTGCACTATTGCAAAAGGAACATCTAGCTTTTCGTAGTCGTATTGCACGACCTCGTTCATACTCAGTGAGGTGCTGATAATGGTGTGTTTGTCCCTTTAAAGACGTCTACGTGATTACTCTGCTATTCACAATAAAGTGCCTGGCAGAGGGTTCAATGAACCACCTTCGTACTGTCTCTGTACCGTTCCACTCTCGAACGGCACGCGGGAAAAACGAGCAATTAAATTTTTCTGTGCGAGCCCCGATTTCTCTTTTTTTATCCTGATGATCATTTCTCCCTAGGTAGGTGGGTGCCAACAGAATGTTTTCGCAATCGGTGGAGAAAACTAGTGATTGAAATTTCATGAGAAGATCCCGTGTCAAGGAAAAACGCCTTTATTTAATGATTGCCACTCCAATTCAAGTATCAAGTCTGTGATACTATCTCCCCTACTTCGCGATAATAAAAACCAACTGCCCTTCTTTGCACTTTTGCGATGTCACCCATCAGTCCCACCTGATGCGGATCCTACACCGCACAGCAATACCGCAGAATAGGGCGGACAAGCGTGGTGTAAGCAGTCTCTTTAGTAGACCTGTTGCACCTTCTAAGTGTTCTGCCAATGAATCGCAGTCTTTGGTTTGCTCTACCCACAATATTATCTACGTGATCGTTCCAACGTAGGTTATTTGTAATTGTAATCCCTAAGTATTTAGTTGAATTTACAGCCTTCAGATGTGTGTGACTTATCGCGTAGTCGAAATTTAGCTGATTTCTTTTAGTACCCATGTGAATAACTTCACACTTTTCCTTATTCAGGGTCAATTGCCACTTATCGCACCATACAGATATCTTATCTAAATCATTTTGCAAGTCGTTTTGATCATCTGATGACTTTACAAGACGGTAAATGACAGCATCATCTGCAAACAATCTAAGGCGGCTACTCAGATTGTCTCCTATGTCGTTAATATAGACCATGAACAACAGAAGGCCTATAACACTTCCTTGGGGAACGCTAGATATTACTTCTGTTTTACTCGATGACTTTCCATCTATTACTACGAACTGTGACCCTTCTGATAGAAAAACACGAATCCAGTCGCACAACTCAGGCGATAGTCCATAGGCACGCAGTTTGGTTAGAAGACGCTTGTGAGGAACGGTGTCGAAAGCCTTCTGAAAATTTAAAAATATGGAATCAAATTGATATCCCCTGTCGATAGAACTTATTACTTCATGAGTATAAAGAGCTAGTTGTGTTTCACAGGAACGATATTTTCTGAAACCCTGCTGTCTCTTTGTCAATATATCGTTTTCTTCGAGGTACTTCATAATGTTCGAATACAGTATATGTTCAAAAACCCTACTGCAAATCGACGTTAGTGATTCTGGACTACCATAAGTTTACCACGTCTAATCTCAAATGTAACTAACGCTTACGACAGTTACAGCTTCTATTTGGAGCAGACCTGATTTGCATTCTCATAGTGACGCTAGAAGCGCCAGTCTTACGCTGCTGTCGCAAAACTTGAATGAACATCATCTTTCCGATGTAGAAACATGTCTACTAATTTTCGTTTATGTCCCACACCTCCTTCTCGGTGCTGTGATTCTTTTCCGTCAGTGTATCAACAATAACTTCAAGGCTAATGGACATACCACAGCAATAGAAAACGAAAAAATAAGACTTTTCGAAATGACATTAGTCCATTATGTCAAAGCGTTTAGTGTTACAGCACGTTAGAATTTTCTAAGGAAGACGAAGTGTGCCAACCAAAACTCAGTTTTCTGCCGTTGTTTTTAGTTCAGTGGAAGTACAGATATATTACTGAATCTTGTCCTCAGAAACTGTAGCACTATGAGATAAGCGAATGATCTTCATGAAATTGTGTTTCCGTTTTTAAGGTGGTGGCCGTATCCACTTTTCAGGGAAATCATGTCACCTTTGGGTTATCTCGAGTTGCACACGTATCGTTTACTGGTTCACTAAAATCATCTTCGTGTTTTCCTCGACATGTATTGCACAGCTTGTGCAGAGTGGTAACTGTGGAACCATCGTGACATTTTAGAGCGCACTTCCAGTAATATTCAAGTGGGCCTCTCAAATATGGAAAGCAATTGAAAAATAGTCCTTCTGAAGAACTACCAGACAGACACTGCAGTCTTTCCGGTGACATCATAGAGCCCTGGCCAGCGGCAGCGTACTCAGTGGGAATGGCCTGTTGGTAAAAATTCTGCCTGCTTTGTCAGCGAGCGACGAGTCAGTCAAAGGTACTCCCGGGGACGCGTCGCCTAGAGTGAGTGCTAAATACTGTTCCAGCAAACCAGAAGACGCTTTGTAAGAGAGAAATACAAGTACAAAGTAGTTAAGGCTTTTGTGAGCACTTGTTGACAAATTGCCTGTTGGCTTTAGTCTCGGGTTCTTCGACCGACGTTTGTTTCATGATATTTGTGACGTTTTGGCAGCACGAGTGACTACCATTATTAAAGCTTCACCCACCATTGCTGGTGGTGGATTAGCAGTCGGCCCAAGAACCCGAGACAGAAACCAACAGGCAGTTAGAGAACTAGAAGGCTAAGGTCGAGAGAACTCTGACTGATACACGAGAATAGAGTTAAATCAACCATCATCGTCATCATCATCATTGACAGTTTCCAGAATCTGACCGGGTTTGTTTGGAACATAAGCCTCTCCATTGTTGTTCTGTCTTGCCACCATCTCTCCGTATTCACCTTGGTCCAGCCTTCTCCTTTCTTCTGGGCGCATTCCTCCACTCCTTTCAGCCATCTGTCTCTCGGTCTTCCTCTTGGTCTCTTTCCTTCCATTTTCATCTCGTGTTTCCTCCTGGGTATCCTCTTCTCCTCCATTCGCTTAACATGCCCATACCATCTCAGCCTTGATTTCTCTATCTCCTCCTGTAATGGTTCCACCTTCATTAACTCTCTGATCCTCTCATTCCTTAACCTGTCTATCTTTGTCGCTCCAATACTGTTCCTCAAGTATTTCATCTCACTAGCTTGTACTTTGCTTTTCTCTCTTCGTTTCATAACCCAGGTTTCGTATGCATATGTCAGGATCGGGACATAGTATGACCGGTATATAACCTTTATACTGATTTGGGTAAATTTAATCCAACCAAATGAGGAAAAGCAATTGCATCAGAAGTAGCTTGTATGGAAGGATGGGCGTCTGTGATTGGCTGGCGGTTTTCAAGTAGTTCTCAACTTGCAGGACGTGCAAACTGCTCACGTTTCGCTCTCACTTCCACTAGAGAACAGCTAAAGCTAACTCCTCACTTAGGCTTGGTGACTTTTGGAGTGTTTGTGTGCTGCAGTTTAGAGATAGGTGGAGTGGTAATGATGTCTTGAAACTCGTTTCTGCCAGCAGAGTTTCAAGCATCATTTACGTTTTGGCGTCAGTTGTGAGGTGATTATGCATTTACTTCGTGTGAGATATAATTTTTGTTACCAGCAACATATTAAACGCGATGATGTTGATCCTGCTGTTCCAGTATTATGCTAAAGGCTTCAGTAACGTCTCATGATTAACGATAAAGGTATCTATCAAATGTTTCACTGGAGTGTTAACACTACTGGCGACACTTACCTTCATGTTAGGCTTCTATTTCTGACTTACAATTTTTTCTACTTAAGTAACGATGTTTTATGCCCTGCACAGGCGTTGAGTTTCGATCAGTTTTTCTTGTAGGTGAAGTTTGACCGAAGAGACAGAGGGCTAATAAAACTAATAACCGGTGTTTCTTCCCGTGGCAACCTGCAGTGTTTTCATTTTGGCGCAACTGTCGACTCACGTAGCTTTGAATTATTACCCTGTCTTGTCCTTGTGAAGATATCTCCTAGAGTTTGTAGGACCAAACACCTTCTAGTCTCTTTTTTAGGGGTAAAACTGGAATCCTTACAGTATCACGTCGTTGTCCATCAGTCTGTCTGTTCGACTGTTAGGATCCCTTTTTCTCAGGAACGGGTAGATTCATCAAGTTGAAAGTTATGTCAGATACTAGGGTCTACGGTCCCACAGCCGTATGAAAAAGCTGACTTTGGAAGGCAATGCACTCAAAACTCACGGCCATTTGTGTCACATAGTTTCATACTCGCAAACTCTGTCATCAAAACCTATAGGGTACTAACCATTGAGTTAAAATAATGAAAATCGGCGAAAAGGAAGATTTCACGGCGCAAGTGAAAGGAAAAAATCCGGTCTTTGTTAAATGATAAATACATCAACATAAAAAAAAATATTTTATTAGTCATTTGTTGTCCGTCCGTCTGTCTGTTCGTCTGTTAATCCCCTTTTTCCTCAGGAACGAGTCCACGTCTCAGGTTGAACTACCTATGACCGACTACATCTACGATCCCTTGACGGTGTAAAAAATTTTAGTTAGCAACTCCGTGTGATCGAAAGAAGCGATCATTTAGTCAGATATTTTGATATTCCGAAACTCACTCGTCGAAGCTTATAGAGAACATCCCGTTACCCTAGAATCAGGAAATTTGGGAAGAAACAAAGTTTTACAGTAAAAGTAAAGGAAATAAACCTAAAACTTTTAATTTGTAATTATGTCACACGAAAAAAATTTTTTTGTCATTTGTTATCCGACTGTTTGTCTGTCCGTCTGTCAATTATCATATTGATAAAGGCAAAAATCATCGAGATGCTCGATTTTGGGATGGATGGATTATCTATACACGTATCTGTACAATATATCTATACACATAATATAAGAAGCTATTGAAAAACTACGAGAAATCGCTTCCAAAACTGGACTACAGATCTCTTACGAAAATACACAGTTTATGAGCACAAAGTAACTCTCATCTCTGAACACAAAGTACGGCACGATTTACAAAACAGCAAACTTCAAATACCTCGGTGAAACACTACAAATGAGCGGACATAACAGAAACTCAAACGAAGAAAGAGAAGGTAAACTGGACAAGGCATACAAAGTCGTGTGGAATCATTACAAAAAGAAGTCTATCTCACAAAGAGCCGAATTACGCCTCTAAGACACGGTGGTGCTCCCCGAAGCACTGTATGCAGCAGAGACCACACTAATCGTAGGGCTAACACGTATCAGACAACTAGAAAAAGTAGAACGGAAAATACTTAGGAAAATATTTAGCGCAACTAACAGCAATTGTAAGTAGACTGTTTAGGTTTTTATGTTGGTAACGCCGCGTAGTGCTCTGTATGAAAATCGCTGACTGCGCTGTGGGCAGTCTGTGGCTTCTTGGACTCATTGTTGGAATATTAGCTTGTGTAGTGTTGGGCAGTTGGATGTGAACAGCGCGCAGCGTTGGGCAGTTGGAGGTGAGCCGTCAGCAGTGGTGGATGTGGAGAGAGAGATGCCAGAGTTTTGAGCGGACGATCTGGACGTGTGTCCGTCAGATAAAGGAAATTTGCTTAGTTGGATGTCACAAAATTATATATATATATAATTAGGACAACCCCCTCGCAACGGGAAACATCGCTGGTGGAATGCAACCTGTGATGAGGCAGTCGACAACCGAATAACTGCATGGAAAAAATTTAGAAGTCACAAAACTGAAGAAAACTGGGAGAACTTTCTTAAAACTCAAAAACAGGCCTCAAAATTAATTAGAAAAGAAAAACGGGGATATGACAACAACAGACTCTCTGAAATCCAGCAGGATTTCATCAAAAATAATACAAGAAATTTTTATAAGACTAGCTTGTGCTTCAAGAAACCCGATGGCTCTTTGGAAACCAACACGAAAAATAACTGCAAAATCTTAGCCCAATATTTCAGTTCCCTCCTCAACTGCGAACCACCCCAAGAAAAACTTGTCTTATCTTCTCCACTAATCACACACCCAGACTCACATGCCTCGGAACTTGAAGAAATTATGGAGATAGTCAAGCAGTTGAAAAATAACAAAGCACCAGGAGAAGATGGGATCATTGCTGAGTTCTGGAAACTAAACGATCCTATACTTATGCAGAAATTACACCATATAATGTCAGACATATGGATATCGGAGCAGATACCAGAGGACTGGAAATGCGCTCTAATTCACCCGCTACACAAAGAGGGCGACAAGACAGACATGAACAATTACTGAGGAATTTCCTGCTCCCAATCGCTTACAAAATCCTTTCCAAAGCGCTTTTAAACAGGATAGAATCCCAAGCAGATACACTAATTGGTGAATACCAGGCCGGATTCAGAAAAGGACGCTCATTTCCGGAACAGATCTGGTGCTTAAAGACAATATTACAAATGAGGAAATGCAGAAACACAGTAGTTACATTCATCGACTTCAGGAAAGCATATGATTCAGTGGACCGTGGAACCCTGTTTAAAATCATGGAAGAATTTGGGATCGACCGAAAGACACGAAAAATCACAGAACAGACACTTACAGGAACAACGGCCAAAGTGAAATTCATGGGCGAAGTATCAGAACCCTTCGAAATCAAATCTGGAGTCCGACAGGGGAACGGACTATCCCCAATTCTTTTCAATATTGTTCTAGAAAAGATAATCAGGGAATGGGAACCTCACGTAAAGGGTATCCAAATTGGTATCAAGAAAGAGAATCGAATTAAAGTCAAGTGTCTTGCTTTCGCTGACGATATTGCAATTATCACCAATAACAGAACAGAAGCGATTCACGCAGTGGAAAAACTGCATGAAATTTCACAAAAAACCGGAATACAGATATCTTATGAAAAAACCCAATATATGGAAAGGCAGCCAGAAAATAAATCCCCTTTAATAACAGAATATGGTAAAATTGCACAAGTCTGCCATTTTAAATACCTCGGTGAAACTATACAGTCCTCAGGATTAAACCGAATTGCCAATGAACAAATAATCACCAAGCTCCAGAAGGCCTACAAGCTAACATGAACGCATTACAACATGAAGTGCATTTCGACAGACGCAAAATTAAGGCACTATACAACAGTGATTCTTCCAGAAGCAATCTATGCAGCTGAAATAATGGTGATTGATGGTCATTCAAAAATTAAGGAAATAAAAAAGCAGGAAAGAAAAATTCTCAGGAAGATTTACGGTCCAATCAACAAAAATGGCATTTGGATGAAGAGACCACAAAACGAACTCTATAGAGAGATCAACGTAGTAACAGATGAAATCAGAAAGCGCCAAGCCAAATTTTATACACACATCTACAGGATGGAAGACTCCAGAACAGCAAAGAAATTATTCAATATTATAACAAGGAGTAAATGTGGCACAGAATGGCTGAAAGAAGTCCAGAGGGATCTACAGCAGATCAACATAAAAAATCTCGAAGATCGCACCGAGTACCGGCATAAAATCACAAGTGTGAAGTTTGGGGAAAGAACATCGCGTCAGCCTGGTAAAAAATGGACAGAGGAACGGAAGAAGGAGCATTCTGAGAGGATGAGGAGGTTTTGGGAAGCAAAGAAGAAAAACATCCGAAGATGAAATTATGAATTCAAGTTCAATCGCTCTCCTAAAGGGGAACAATCGTTATAATAATATATATATATATATATATATATATATATATATATATATATATATAATGAGTTTCGAACGCTAATGACGTAAATACATTGTTTGTTCTCTATCAAAATCTTTCATTTGCTAACTGTGCCTATCAGTAGTTAGTACCTTCAGTAGTTTAAATCTTTTATTTAGCTGGCAGTATTGGCGCTCGCTGTGTTGCAGTAGTTCGAGTAACGAAGATTTTTGTGACGTAAGTGATTTATGAAAGGTATACGTTATTGTCAGTCAGGGCCATTCCTTTGTAGGGATTTTTGAAAGACAGATTGCGTTGCGCAAAAATATTGTGTGTCAGTTTAGTGATGATCAGAAAAAGTAATGAGAAAACTGTTTGAGTACGTTGAATTTTGCTCAGCTGTTTAAAAATCAAATAATCTAACAGTTTTTCCAGCACTGTCATTCATAATTATTCTAAGGGGACGTATCACAATGGACTATGGATCAAGAAACCTACAAAGGATCTATACAAACATACAGAGTCAATCACAGAAAAGATTAGAAAACGCTGACCACAGTTCTATGGACACCTATACAGAATGCCATCACATAGACTGACCAAACAGATCTTTGACTGGGTAACCACTAGGAACAACAGATGCGTGGCAGAGGTAAAAAACGACCTGAACCAACTCAACATCACACCAGACATAATAAACGACAGAATAAAATTCAGAAACGTCATTAAGAAAAATAAACTACATGGCATACACTGTGAGAAACGAACAGACGTAAAATGGACCGAAGAACGCAAACAAGCTCACTGCCGGAAGATGAAAGAAATATGGGCAGCCAAAATGGCAATCGAGATGAAGCCGAAGACACGAAGCCGACAAGAAACATGTACAGAGGACCGGAAACAGAAACACAGCGAGCGAATGAGGGAAGTTTGGGCAGCAAGGAAGACAGCAAAAGGAACTGGCCGTGTGGTTTAGTACAACTGCGCTCTTTAACGGCACAACACAAATAATAATAATAATTAGGTTTGAAAGTTCCTGGTAGATTAAAACTGTGTGCCGGAGCGAGACTCGAACCCGGGACCTTTGCCTACAGCGGGCAAGTGCTCTACCAACTGAGCTACCCAATCACGACTCACGGCCCGTCCTCACAGCTTTAATTCCGCCAGTACCTCGTCTCCTACCTTCCGAACTTCACAGAAGCTCTCCTGCGAGTTCGAGTCTCGGTCCGGCACACAGTTTTAATCTGCCAGAAAGTTTCATATCAGCGCACACACCGCTGTAGAGTGAAAATTTCATTCTACAATTAGGTTTGTACGGAACCGTCTGACCAATTTTTCCTTTTTAAATTTAATATTATTGTTCTCCTTTAGAGGAATACCATCGTTTTCGTAAATAATAGACTGTTTATGCTCTGAACTTAATATTCCCTTTGATAAAAGTGATGCTTCTCCCTCACATCGTTCCAAAGTTCGCCATATAATCGACGACAGTGGTTCAGTTGCGGACCATCCATATTGTTGTTACCCTACGTGATTCACCTGTCGACGCATAATATTAATGTCAACTGTCACAACGCGCTTTACTTTAATCAGACCAGTTGAGCAAAGGCGAGCGAGACGCAGTATGTTTACCTAGGGGCAGGATGAGTTATTGCGGGACGCACGCTAAGAGCAGACACATTATAACGTGTGCACACAATTCCACGCGGCCCTTCTGATTTATGCTCTACCTGCCCGCGTTCTAGAGGGCGCGGCACGGGGTGGACCAGATTAGAACCAATACGGTTTATCCGAGTCGATCGGCACCGAAACGAGAACGCATAATTCTTCCCGGCTCGTAAATTACGTTCGACCGGCAATCAGGAGTGGCGCTCGTCTTCGGCGGCGCGGGCCCGGTGCGATTCCCATTAGGGGCGTCCTGGGCGGCGGCTGCCGCAGATGGCGGGCGCAGATTCGCCAGTGGCCGGGCCGGGGCCGAGAGGCGCGGGGGCGTAAATCAAGGCGCTTCGTTAGCACCGCGGGGCCAGCGGCGTGCTGGCCGCTTCCGCCGCGTTTAGCGCACCGGCGCGAGGTGTGCGCGGCCACACCGCCAGTCCTCACCTCTGATGTCTAGAGCCGTCCTTAACGCCGGACGTGTTTCTCATCGCGAAGCACACCGAGCGTGGTTACTATCGTGACTGGTACGTGCTCTGAAACGAGCTGATACATCACACGGAGCGTCGTCCTCATCGTGATTGGCGATCGCAGCGTTTTCTAGCGGCAGCTGTCGGTTGCACCTTGAGCGCAGACTACACAGTTTGTTTACGAAAGCCATCAGTGCGTCGGAAGCAGAGGCTTCTCCAATCCAGAATGAAATTTTTACTCTGCAGCGGAGTGTGCGCTGATATGAAACTTCCTGGCAGATTAAAACTGTGTGCCCGACCGAGACTCGAACTCGGGACCTTTGCCTTTCGCGGGCTCGCACACAGTTTTAATCTGCCAGGAAGTTTCATATCAGCGCACACTCCGCTGCAGAGTGAAAATTTCATTCTGGAAACATCCCCCAGGCTGTGGCTAAGCCATGTCTCCGCTATATCCTTTCTTTCAGGAGTGCTAGTTCTGCAACGTTCGCAGGAGAGCTTCTGTAATGATTGGAAGGTAGGAGACGAGATACTGGCAGAAGTAAAGCTGTGAGTACCGGGCGTAAGTCGTGCTTCGGTAGCTCAGATGGTAGAACACTTGCCCGCGAAAGGCAAAGGTCCCGAGTTCGAGTCTCGGTCGGGCACACAGTTTTAATCTGCCAGGAAGTTTCGGCTTCTCCAATGTTGAACAAACCAATTTTTTTTTCAGACACGGTTCTCCTTTAGGAAGAGCAAAGGAATACGTTTGTGCTGACTCCTAGTAAGGCTAGTTTCGCAAGATACCTGTGAATGATATTGTAAGTGGGCTGTTTAGGTTTTTATATTGGTAACGCCACGTAGCGCTCTTTATGAAAATCACTGGCTGTGCTGTGTGCAGTCTGTGGCTGGTTGGCATTGTTGGAATATTTGCTATTGTAGTGTTGGGCAGTTGGATGTGAACAGCGCGTAGCGTTGCGCAGTTGGAGATGAGCCGCCAGCAGTGCTGGATGTGAGAAGTGAGATGGTGGAGTTTTGAGAGCGGATGATCTGCACGTGTGTCCATCAGAGAGAGTAAATTTGTAAGGCTGGATATCATGAACTGATATATATATATATATATATATATATATATATATATATAAAATGACTTTTGAACACTATTAAGGTAAATACATTGTTTGTTCCCTATCAAAATCTTTCATTTGCTAACTGTGCCTATCAGTAGTTAGTGTCTTCAGTACTTAGAATCTTTTATTTAGCTGGCAGTATTGGAGCTCGCTGCATTGAAGTAGTTCTAATAACGAAGATTTTTGTGAGGTAAGTGATTTATGAAAGGTATAGGTTATTGTTAGTCAGGGCCATTCTTTTGTAGGGATTATTGAAAGTCAGACGTCTCTACGGCAGTGAGTCAGTTTAGTGATAATCAGAATAAGTAAAGAGAGAAATGTCTGAGTACGTTCAGTTTTGCTCAGCCGTTTGAAAATCAAATAACGTAAGAGGTTTATCAGCACAGAAATTCATTAATTTTTCCAAGGGGACGTTTCAGTATTACCTTTCTCTCCTCCACCAATTCTGAACTTAACGGCCTGGCTCTCATTTTATGACCCAAGAAGTGGCCACTGTACAAACTGAGTGAACACACAACCAAGGGCAATGGGCTGCCAGACATGTGCCGATGGCCCCCTATTATCTCCCTCACGTCACTGACTGTTTTAAAATTATGTCCATGAAGGGTAGGATAGACCAATTAGCACATGTCTGACTGTATGATGACGAATCAAAGTATTTTTATCACAGTATATCGCACCATCATATCAGGTTCTACGATGGTGGGCACATAGGAGTCGGTTCGCACATGACATTGTAGAATACAACATCAAAACATTTCACATTGCATGTCATGTGGTGGCATCTAGGCTAACCGTTGGTAGAAATAAACGAGGGAGTTCAGAAAGCAGCAGCAAAGATTATCGGAAAGATATTTTTAGCAGTGACGTCTGCTAAAATAGAAAACTTACCCATTCTTGTCGCCTCTACTCGTATTTTACTAATGTGTGTGCTGCGATTTTACGTCTTAATTTTTATTTTTGCCTGTTCAGTTTTCGCGCTACAGTGTCAAATTTAGACGATCGTTCGTCCAAAAAAATAAGGCTCGCTATCTAAAGGCGAAATTATTTGTAAGCTGCAATACCTGCACAGATAAGAAGCCTACACTGTGCATAACTAAAAACATGAGTATATAAAAAAGGATTCTTAAAGGAAAATCACTTTAACAATGAAGAAGTCAGATCTGTTGAGAGAGAAACACACAGTTTCTTGACGTTATTTGCAGATTGAAATGAAAAGATATAACACTCTCGTCCGCTACTGCTATACCTTAACCTTAAACTAGGAGGCAGGTCGTGAAATAAAACTATCTAGTCAAAACAATTATGGTATAAAGCAACAGAAAAGTGTTACCCTCTGAGAGTAATTTTGTTATGTTGACCGTGTTGTACCTAACGGAGGTGGCTTGTCGGAAGTGAAAGTCAGAATTGCGTAAATATTTGAACAGTAACAAACAAAATTTTTGCCTATCTGCACTGTTTAACGGATAAAGAAAACGGTCGCCAGCCTAATTAGGCAAGAGAATGATTAACATTCTTGTCCAAGAAAATAGTTATTAGTAACTTTAACGGATAAACACAACCTATACTTTGTCACACGCGAGTGCAATGAACTCTGACACATACATATGTTTACGGTGAGATTGAAGCCAATAACTAGAGCAGCACGAACTATTAGCAAAAATATAACAGATACTGAAACACACTATTACTTTCAGGGCTTGTTCAAACGGAATGGTCTTTATAACATTACTATTAACATTCACTGCAGGATCATAAATTGGACATAGGTTAAGTCTCTCTCAGTTAAATACTGTACTATTTAAAACGAGAGTTAATTGGAATCCACTAACAGGTTGCTTCTCACTATCTTTTGAATAAAGAAATTATGGTTTTCATAAATAGTGGTCTTTCCGTTACTTGTTACCGAGCATTAACACAACAGACAAACTGTGGATCCTGTTATGCTATTAATATGCACTTCTAATACACAAGAGAGACACACACTTAGCAAACATGAGTATATAACGTTTTACAACTGTAGTTTTCCACTTTTACTACAGTGAGACACAAAATTAATATATATATGTAAGATACTGACTCACCTTCTGCGATTTACAACAGGCAGCAATGTGATCATTTACTAAGCAAAACTTTATAAGCCTCAGTCTTAAGAACTTTTAATTTGAAGTTGGCAACAACACATTAATAAGCAGTTTTACTAGGAAAATTATTTTCAACAAGCATCATTAACTTTAACTCACTCTCTTGCCACATTAACTTTAATTTTCTTTTTACTATGTTCAAGAGGCATTAATTAGCAAAACACTGGTCTTTAACCCAGATAACCCTGACGTCCTTCTGGAAGGACGACTTAACTCACTGTTGAAATTATTTATTTTTGCGAACAACGCATTGTTGCGACGGACTGTGACGCATTGTTATATGAAGCAGGTAGAGTCAGTTGCGCGCTGCGACAGTCAGTTTGACGCTGTCGTTCATAGTGAGTGAGAAACTGTGTCTTGAAAATAGGGCCGATTTTACCATGGACGAACTGACTGATCTTGTCATCGATGGGTATGTATATTTTCTTTCATATTGCATCAATAATTCTGGAACTTGTCATATAATATCTTAAAGAATTAACATATATTATTTATGGGCTCATATTACGATTGAAAGTTTTCGTCAGTTGTAATTCAATAATGTTTTCAACCATCCTTCCAGAAGGACGTCAGGGTAATATGTTGTCATTTTGCATTCACAGAAAACGTTGCACACTTATTGAACTTTTGGACATGTTAGAATCAAAAGATGAGGAAATACCTAATACTGGTGTGAATGTAACATTACACCCTCCTATAAATACAACCGATGACGTAACAGATGAAGATTAGGGTGCTGAAGAAAATCCAAGTGTAGATAAATTACCAGCAAGTCAGCTCAATGCTACTGTGCTACATGACCTAAAAGAGAGGGGCGTGGAAGCAACAGGAACAATAAGAGGAAACATAGTTAAGAATTGTACTCTATAATTTGTAGATAAAATGATAAAAGAAAATAGAGGATCATATGAAATTTGTTCTGACTCAGCATCCAGGATTTCCATTTTACACTGGAATAACAACAATGTTGTTACTGAAGCCACCAACTCTGACAGAGTGCAACCACTACGCTCTGTAGCAAGATTTTCCAGGGAACAAAAGAAAAGCATTAGTGTACTTCAACCTAACTTATTACACTCCTACAATACTCATATGGGAGACATAGATCGAACTGACCAAAATGAATCCCTATATAGATGCTCTATAAGAGGGAAAAAGTGGTATTTCCCGATCATTGCACATTTTATATATATTGCAGAGCAAAATGCCTGGGATCTTTACAAGCACAACGAATAACCCATAGATCATCTGACATATCGTTGTCGAATTGTCACTGCAATTCTTGAAAGTATCAAAAGAGTCACTACCAGCAGAGAATGTCCTAGTAAGAGGGCAAAACTAGGTTCTAGATTTGACGGAAGAGAACATTATGTTGCTGAATTACCAACGGACGAGATAACAAAAAAGAAGAAGCAGCTGAAATGTCGAAGTTGCCACAAAAAATTACTACTATGTGTGTAAAATGTGACGAACCACTTCATGTTTGTTGCTTTTTGTCTTATCCTACCATTGCATAAAATATGTGTATAGGTTATTTTCTTTGTTTTTAGTATTTATTGGCTGTTTTAGCCCATAATTAAAATTTATTTATGTTTATTTGAAAGTATAAAAAACCAAAACAAGTTAATTGTGCAATGTCATATACTTTAAAAACATGTTCCCTTATTGTCCTGCCGTCCTTCTAGAAGGACGCCCATTTTTGGAAAAATACTAAATAAAAATAAATACTCAAAATTGTTTTTACTTTCTTCCTTACAACCTTGTGAATGAATGTAGATAAGATATAAATCAATTTTTGAAAAAACAAATAATTCAGGACTATCTGAGTTAATGTTCATTCAGTAGGGACACTCGGTAATCACTTTAGTTCAAATGGAGAGGAACCTGGGAGGTGTTATGATAAGGAAATAATTAAGGTAGGTACATAAATTCAGTTATAAGTTACCTTATATTTCTGCACACTAAATCGCCCAATAAGCTGATCCTTCACTGTACATTATTATAGTACTCCTTTACAGTGATTGCAAAATGTGGTGGCAACTGCATGTTGGTCGGCAGATTTGCAGACAGAATTGCTGGACTCTGGCCCTTCTTGGTGGCGATGATGAATACCAATTCCAGAATCGCTCCAGCTACACTCCTGGAAATTGAAATAAGAACACCGTGAATTCATTGTCCCAGGAAGGGGAAACTTTATTGACACATTCCTGGGGTCAGATACATCACATGATCACACTGACAGAACCACAGGCACATAGACACAGGCAACAGAGCATGCACAATGTCGGCACTAGTACAGTGTATATCCAGCAATGCAGGCTGCTATTCTCCCATGGAGACGATCGTAGAGATGCTGGATGTAGTCCTGTGGAACGGCTTGCCATGCCATTTCCACCTGGCGCCTCAGTTGGACCAGCGTTCGTGCTGGACGTGCAGACCGCGTGAGACGACGCTTCATCCAGTCCCAAACATGCTCAATGGGGGACAGATCCGGAGATCTTGCTGGCCAGGGTAGTTGACTTACACCTTCTAGAGCACGTTGGGTGGCACGGGATACATGCGGACGTGCATTGTCCTGTTGGAACAGCAAGTTCCCTTGCCGGTCTAGGAATGGTAGAACGATGGGTTCGATGACGGTTTGGATGTACCGTGCACTATTCAGTGTCCCCTCGACGATCACCAGTGGTGTACGGCCAGTGTAGGAGATCGCTCCCCACACCATGATGCCGGGTGTTGGCCCTGTGTGCCTCAGTCGTATGCAGTCCTGATTGTGGCGCTCACCTGCACGGCGCCAAACACGCATATAACCATCACTGGCACCCAGGCAGAAGCGACTCTCATCGCTGAAGACGACACGTCTCCATTCGTCCCTCCATTCACGCCTGTCGCGACACCACTGGAGGCGGTCTGCACGATGTTGGGGCGTGAGCGGAAGACGGCCTAACGGTGTGCGGGACCGTAGCCCAGCTTCATTGAGACGGTTGCGAATGGTCCTCGCCGATACCCCAGGAGCAACAGTGTCCCTAATTTGCTGGGAAGTGGCGGTGCGGTCCCCTACGGCACTGCGTAGGATCCTACGATCTTGGCGTGCATCCGTGCGTCGCTGCGGTCCGGTCCCAGGTCGACGGGCACGTGCACCTTCCGCCGACCACTGGCGACAACATCGATGTACTGTGGAGACCTCACGCCCCACGTGTTGAGCAATTCGGCGGTACGTCCACCCGGCCTCCCGCATGCCCACTATACGCCCTCGCTCAAAGTCCGTCAACTGCACATACGGTTCACGTCCACGCTGTCGCGGCATGCTACCAGTGTTAAAGACTGCGATGGAGCTCCGTATGCCACGGCAAACTGGCTGACACTGACGGCGGCGGTGCACAAATGCTGCGCAGCTAGCGCCATTCGACGGCCATCACCGCGGCTCCTGGTGTATCCGCTGTGCCGTGCGTGTGATCATTGCTTGTACAGCCCTCTCGCAGTGTCTGGAGCAAGTATGGTGGGTCTGACACACCGGTGTCAATGTGTTCTTTTTTCCATTTCCAGGAGTGTATTTATCCATCCATCTGAGGCATTAGAAAGTAGCAGAAAAAGCCTCTCTCGGAACCGGCACAAAATGCAACATTTACATGGCAATGCACAGTTTGGTAGCTCGTCCCAGACTGACTCTTGTTCCATCTTTTCTACCTACGCCAACCACAATTTGCGCGCGCTACACAGTTCCGTTCCCGAGGGGAACCACAACAACTTTTACATACAGAATAACTAAGAACCCTAAGTGAGGATCAGCAGTTTACATAACAGCAAACAAACATTTTAAATAAAACTAAACATTTGCACATATTAGTATTTCTACAAAAAAATTATTCACACAGAAATTACAATTATATACAATACGTTTTGTTCCCTCAAAGTGGGACAAAGAATTTAAATGACAGATACACTAAATTGCATAGAATCAAATCATGACATCAAAGTTCTTACAAAGAAAGGACTATACAATTTTATGTTATCGATTCAAACAAACACATTTACAGATGCTCAACGATGTAACATTAAATAAAACAAAAGCAAAATAAATCAGTAGAGTATAAGAGCTATGGTGTTACACATGCTCCATGTTTCCTTGAACTTCCCCGTAAGGGACACTTCAAGGAAACATCCATAACACCTAAGTGGTGTTGGTCACAGAAAAAAAATTATACCATCCAACTTCAGTTGGGACAAAAAAATACATATTACAAACATACAGTAAACACTAAGAAATTTCATACATTTCTTCCCAAAACATATTCAAAAATAAGACATTTACAGTAATTTTCATTTTCAGACTGGTTTAAGGAAATTAATTTTGCATCATTACACAAGATCTCTTTAAGCATGTTAATTTCATACACATACAGTTCAAGTAACAGACAAGCAGTACACAAAAAAATCTGCATATTAGTAGAATAGGTATAGCCTTCAAATAAAATAAAAAAAGTAAACACATATACAATAGCAGAGAAAATTTTAACTGAACAAAGCAGAAATTAGTCTTTCAATATTTTCAAAGAAAGTAAATATTCACAGACACCCAAGCATACTTATAATCACAGTACATTTTACAAGATTCAGCAATTAATGAAATACTGAAAATTTCAGTTTGCATCCACATATGTAACAATATTTTGCACAAAACAGCTATGAGAACCTTATCCAACTGACTCCTTATATACAAAAGTTACTTTTCAAGGTTTTTTTTCAAAATAATTAACTTTAAAGCTGCACTTCATTAATAGCAGTCCAAAATATTTGTTGCACATAAACACACTAACATCTTCAGAACCTATCTTTAATCATCACTGCTGCGTTTTTAAAGGAAGACAGTCCACTTTTTAAGTTACATTATAAAACCTAGTCTCAAAACATCTACAACTATTTGAATAAGATTCCATATACATTTGATAATAACTTTTCACTGACTTTAGTAAGAAGAGTCAGTCCATAACATATTGATCAAAAAAACCTGACTTACTTCGCTGCTTGCCTCAGCACTAGCACTCCATGTTACACATTCTGCCCATTATTGGTTTGGCAGTCTTTGTATGTAAACATTTAGACACAAAAACACAATTTAGATTAAGAATATTAAAGGACACATTTTTAAATTAACACACTGCCCCATCCTCTAAGTTAGGCAGTTCATGAACACTCATCAACTCCTTGCCCCCACAATGGCAAGTCCTTTGGCTACTGCTCACATAGCATATATGGTAGTCCTCAACTTCAGGACCACATCATTTTTAATCCTTTGTCTTGTTTTGCTACCCAACAACATATTTTTGAGCAGTTTATTGTCACCATCTTTGAGTTTTTCATCATTGCGTCACATATTTGTTACAAATGGGATTAACTGTATAAAACATGAAATGTGTAACTTTAAAACAGTAATTAGACACTGGTAATAATGAACCTCCTTTACACTGTGACACCATCACGTAACATACACATCCTTAATCAAGAAACATTTAAATGTCATATTCGGGATCAAGTTAGGGTAAAGTATTTTTAGGTCATTACATACATCAAGATCAGGACAATAATTTTATACCTTATTGCAAGTGATTTCTGCCACCTTTTAGTGGCACAAGACATACATGTATACCAATTCCAGAATCGCTCCAGGTATTTATCCATCCATCCGAGGCATTAGAAAGTAGCAGAAAAAGCCTCTCTCGGAACCGGCACAAAATGCAACATTTACATGGCAATGCACAGTTTGGTAGCTCGTCCCAGACTGACTCTTCTTCCATCTTTTCTACCTACGCCAACCACAATTTGCGCGCTACGCAGTTCCGTTCCCGAGCGGAACCACAACAACTTTTACATACAGAATAACTAAGAACCCTAATTGAGGATCAGCAGTTTACATAACAGCAAACAACATATTTTTTGAGCAGTTTATTGTCACCATCTTTGAGTTTTTCATCATTGCGTCACATATTTGTTACAAATTGGATTAACTGTATAAAAACATGAAACCTGTAACTTTAAAACAGTAATCTATCTTACACACATTAGTCAGGTTCATCTCCACAATCTTTAACACACGAAGTTTTTCAACATTATATTTATCCCTATTTTCAAAAACATTTACATTTAGTCATATTATAGTAATCATATACCTTGTTTTCAGTATTCTTACCTTTTCTCATCCATATTTCTCTTTCCAATTACTTTTCCATTACATTTTTCCTTTACAATACCCACTATACTTTCATTATTCTTCGTCATTTTCTAGTGTACCCAATTTAATTATTCATTTACTTGTCCACAAACAATACACAGTATCTTACATTGTTTCTACACTTTTCAGTCTATTCTGATAGAGAAGAAGGAAAGAAGGTAGTAAAAGTTCTGAATGATGAAGAGGAAGGTTGGCAACACGAAAAGAAACAGAAGTAGTGCTGCCAACAACTGAGGTACCTAGTGCTCGTCAGACACTTGACAGTGCAAAGAGTGCATGTCCCCTGAGGCTTCAACAACTCTCATCTGAGGACATGTATCTTTAAGTAAACCACACACTGCAAACATAAGCCCTATCTAATTTTTAAGTATACTAAGAATTTATCATTATCTTGTGGAGTTCTTTGCACTTTCATTTAAGTTACCATGAGCATCATTATTCATAAAGTTTTCAAGTTTCTCACACTACATGCCCCTATCTTCATAATTAGACTGGCAACAATAAGTAATCAATTGAAAATAAACAGTTTCTAAGCAAAGTCATACAGTACACTACAATAAATGAACAACTTCCCACAGGTCTCAGGATCAACAAAACAATAACTGACTTTCAGGTAACGTTCAGATACAATAATAATAAACTCATGCATTATTTTAACAATATATATACATACATCCTGCCCCCAGTCTCTTTATTAACAAGGCAGTTTTTTATGGTTCATAAAACAGTCACTTAAGTCTGGTGGCTTTTTAGGCCTACTATTTTCTACATGTTTCACTAACCTGTTCAGATCTTGCCAACGTTTTGTTTCATCAGGTGGCTTTTTAGGTTTTGGAATTTCAAAGTCTTCAGCAAGATACAACATCTTCTGCTTTGCTACTATTTTATCAGGTGGTTCTTTTTGTTCCTGTGCCTCACACTTATTCAAAACATTAGTTAAAGCTTGCCCCAATATAGTGTTATCAGGAGGTTCTTTCTGTTCCTGTAATTCACACTTTTTCAAAACATTTGTTAAGGCTTGCCCCAGTATAGTATCATCTAGAGGTTCCTGCAGATTATGTCCTTGTGTTACATTACTGATTAATTCCTTCGGTTTTGACCCAGTTTCACTTTCTGTATCTTACTTTGGGAAAATGTCACTAATTTTTTCGTACCATCTTTCAGTAAAAGTATATTCACTTTCGTTTACACTTAAAATTCTTCTTCATTGGAGTCATCACTACTCCCTTCCTCACCATCAGATTCACTAAAGAACTCGACTTTTGAACAATGGGGAAAGTTAGTATATTCATTCTTATCTGTATTCATATAACCTTAATCATCTGAACTATCACTGATTTCATTTTCGTCATCAGATTCGAGCAGGAAAGCAACTTTTAGATAGTAGAACAGATTATCACTAGATGTTTCAGCCACTTCGTTTTTCGACTCATTTTCTACACAATGCACATCGTTTGGACACTCAGACACTTCAGCTGTATCACTTTGAACGATTTCAGCCTTAACTTCATACTTAGTATAATCGTCATATATTTCGATAACCTGCATTTCATTTTCTTCCTCACTATCATTTTCAGACAACTGTGCGAAATTCCTACTAGACTCTTCTGTATCAGAACCACAAAACACCTTTCCATCAAAAATAATTTCATCTGCACTGCTTATAATATCATATTTACTAACGTCCTTCTTTACGTCGCTTTCACCTATTATTAAAGTGCACACGTCTTTTGCGTGGCATATTCTACCTTCCTTTCCTCTTTATTCATCATAACCTCCCCTGCATCTACGTCTTTTACCTCATACACATCATTAACAGTACAAATATTCCCCTTTTCACTCGCCTTTTCTGTTTCCCTTTCTTTCTTTAATAATGTCTTTTCGCACGATTCCGATATTGAGTTAACCTTATCATATGTCATATTAACTTTATTTCCATTTTTACATTCATCTATTACTGAAACCGGCCAACGGAAGTTTCCGATCCCGCCTCTTCTGTTTCTCTCTACGGCAGCCATCTTGTTCTGATATCTGCCATTTCTGTGTGCTGCCAAGTGCAATGTACGGTGCTCCAGCAAGCGCTGCCCGGAGCACAAACGGTCACGTGACTTCGCACTGGGAACGCCACTACGTATCACTCCGCGCCCGACTTCCATAGGCGCATCCTTAACCTTCCTGCCCTGTGCTTTACATCTTTCCTTCTCGAATTTATCATTTGACATCTTTTCTTTGGCCCAAAACCGGTTTCCGCGTGAATCCGGCCCGTAAAACACGCGGTTTTCAGTTTTCCATTTCGTCTCTAGTTTGGAAATTCCGCGCCATGTATCCTCTGCCGCGCGTCGTATAATTTCCTCTGCCTCTCGCACGACCTCTTTCAATCGTGTGTACACGAAATCTATCGTTTTCAGGTCGTTCGTTTTGGTCATTGCTTTCTCGCGAATAATTGTTGTTATTATGGGGACGAGACTCGCGATTTCTTCGCCAGGGATCTTCATCCTCTACCCTTTCCAAGAGTGCAGAAAAACTTCTGTGGGTACTCCCAACATATCGTCTAGAATCCTCAGGCAGTTTCTGCCAAAGAACCCAAACGATCTCGGCTTCAGTCCTCCTAGCCTTCAGATGTATCAACTTTCTGTACCATGATTCGCAAAACTCTTTCGTGGTTTGCCTGCCTCTGATATCATACAACCTGGCCATTAGAAACTCACGCCACAACTGGTCTTGTTTTTGTTCTGACCAGTACTCGTCAATAAATTTTTGTTTAAAGCTTTCAAAAGACATCTGGTTTGTATCCAGATTCAACCCTCACCTTTTTGCTTCTCCCGTTAATGCTCTGATCACAACATTGATTTTTTCCTGGTCAGCCAAATATTCAGGAAAATTTCTTTCGCACTTCTTTACAAAATCAAGGGGGTGCCAACCGTAATGTCTCTTTGCAGGGTCGAATTTTTTCTCGCCCTCTAATATTTTACTGAAAGGCATTTTTTCAGTAAAATGTGTAGGTCCTGATTGTATTTTTCTTTCCAAGTCATACATTTTGCCTTGGATTTGTGAAGTGTTATGTTCACACTTCTTTTCGCAAGTAACAATCTGTTTGGTTAATTCTCTACTTGTTTTTGTTACAGATTGTTTAATCTGTGCAAATTCCACATTACATTCTGTTTGTATTTCGGATTTGATACCGAATACCTTTTCGTACACTTTAGTACTGACTAGAGGTTCTATTTGATCTTGAATTTTAATTATTTCAGTGTCAAATCTTTCATTAATGTCATCAATCTGTCCTTGTACATTGGCAATATTGCCATTGATGACAGTAATTTCGCTTTTAATACTTTTGATTTCATTACTATTCCTAGCCTTGAGTTGACTTCTTCAATTTGTTCGCTAAGATTCTTACCTTGCTCTTGCATTTGTTTGCTAATACCATTACCCTGTGTTGCAATTAGCTGCCTTTGTGCTGCATTTTATTGCCCCAGTGCCGCGATTTGTGCATTAATATTATCATTTTGCGCAGACAGTATTCTAAGCAAGTCAGTCAGGGCTAGTGTTTTTTCGCTTTTAGATTCTATTGCCTTTTCGTGTTCAAATCCTACACCCCTTTCTGTTTTTGGTGATTCAAACATATACCTCGATTCGTTAGCATAGCCACTGTCTTCGACAACATCGCCTTTATTGTCTTACTTAGTACGCGCGACATGCATAGCTTCAATCTGTTTATTGACATTGGCGTGGTATCGTACGAATTTAACTCGCGCATAGTGCCATCTGTTGGTGTGCTGCCTGAACTACTCTCGATTGCATTCTGTTCTTGCGTGTCTAGATTTATTTCTAGTTTCCTGTCCATTTCAGCTATTGTTAAGTACTGATACCTTTTATTTTCAATTTAAACTGAACTTTCACTATCCGTTCTGTCAAAAAATGTACAGCTTCGTGCCGCTGGACGTTTTATGTTCACTCTATGTTTGTAAAATGCTAACTACTTATAATTTTTTCCGTCTGTATGTGCAAACAGGAACAACGTCCTGTCACGCAGCGCCACGTATAACGCTTATAATGGCTATGGTGTTACAAAGAAGACACAAAGGTGAAACCCGTAAGCATTGTGTGCTGCCTTCTAAACAGCGTGTGCTTTTTCGGCATTTAGAATGAACTCGGTCTTTGCCAACAAAGTTCCTAAGGGTGTTCAGGGATATTTTCTCCGTAATTTGCTACAACGGACCATTGCCCCCCATCTCGTTACAGAGCAATAATATAATTTCGATTCACTCACTTTTGTTACCCAAGTGCCATCCTTTCTGTGAGAAGGCCTTCACAACAGGGGAAAAATTCACCAGAATGTAGAACAGAAACACAGAGTAATGCAACAATCCTCGTCTGCAAAAGTACCGTAATGTGCTTGTGTTCGCTGTGGCGGGAACAGCGTTCTTACGGCGGTCTTCCATTGCATTAACTGAAATCACACACGAGCTAATGCTATCAGTACTGTTGTATATCAATATAAAAGTACAGTTAACATTGCGGAAAAACAAACCCGAGACAGAACCGAGCATTACCACATACAAGGCTTTGGACGAAGAGCAAAACGCACATTACTGTTGTCAAGAGCAAGTGGTATGCATGAACGGAACAAGTTTGGTACTAAAGAAGAGAAACAGCGCATACCATTGACTTTTCCACTGTTGTGGAGACATTTTCACAGCAATCCAGATACAAAGCCAAATGGGAGTAAGAAGTCAGACGAGAAGCAATTACCCTGTAACGACCCACTGGACACCTCTGGTCCCTTGCACCAAAATACTCAGGAAACATTCCTGTACAGCTTCCAAAACATTGCCGGTGGACTTCGGGTTCACTTTGTATAAACTTGTACACTGAAAAGGAGTTGAGTCAGAAACACCTGCCTAGCTGCGTAGAGCTGCCCTTTCGCCCCAGTGAAGGCGGTGACATTTGTGGGATTTTTTTTTATTTTTTTTTTATTCATGTACTTATTGTTTTATTTAACTTGTCCTTATTATCCCCCTTTTACATCGGGCTAGAAATAGTACATCCCAAAAAACGTAGAAACATCCTCAGGTCCTATGCTTACCCGTGGTTCAGTAAAGTACATTTGAAACTTATAATGAGCTTAATCATCCCTTTCATGACGTGCGTCGCGGATTCGCATCAAACCACAGCGACGCTATTAAATCAAAGGCTGAATGATTCTGAGCGCCAGTGACGGCAGTTGAAGAATTTACACGAACCCACCAACGCCTCTGACATGAGATCCTGTCTCCTGAATGTTTTGACTACTTCTAGAATGACTTACTGATCTCCTCTATGTTCATGACAAACATGTGAGAAGTTATCGTCATTTAAAGGATAATTACAGCTTGAAACAGAGGTAAGTTAAGTTCTCAAAATTGTTTGTTCTATAGTATCCTTCATGTGATGTAGATCACATTGTGACCTAATAAACTTGCTACAGGTGCAAGTGAACTCGAAAAACTATTTGTATAAAACAGTGGACGCATGCAGGGGAGTAATGAAATGAGGTGAAGGAAAATATCTCCGTTGATTTGTTCCTCCAGATTCTAAGGTCCACTGGATGCGAGATTTCAAAGGTCGTGTACGAGCTGCAGAGAGCTGATTGTGACAGTTTCAAAATCTCTTAATAAAAAAAAAAACCAGCTAGAATTCAAATTCAGAGCCACTCTGCAAACAGGGATAAGACATGCCAAATAAAAAGAGAGATAGGCGTTGAGCCAGTGTAGAGGCAGAAACTTTATACAAGAACCACCAGGATCCAAGAAAACCAGTTCCGGTTAAATTTACCCGAATTGATGTAGCAGGTCATTGGCCTCAAGTTACAGACACAAAGATCTAAAAGACCAAAGTGTAAAGGATAGACAGTTTTCATGTGTAGAAAGTGTACGGTTCATCTGTAACTAAACAAGAGAATTAACATTATTTGAAAAGTTCATCACTTCTTCAAAACATGAGCTTTGATTTTTTTCCTTTCAAGTGGAAGTCTATTCAGATAACAAGGCGTTACAGTTACCAACATAAACAGTAATAGTGAATGATAATAATAACACCAAACAGGTTGTTGTGATCCTCAGCCCTAAGACTAGTTTCATACAGCTCTCCATTCCACTCTATCAATGCAAGCTTGTTCATCTTTAAATATCTACTGCAAACTACATCTTTCTGAATCTGCTTACTGTATTCATCTCTTGGCCTACCTCTACGATTCCCATCCACCTCCAATCTCTCACTTCTCTCTACTACTAAATTGGTGATCGCTTGATATCTCAGGATGTGTCCTATCAACCGATCACTTATTTTGGTCAAGCTGTGCTACAAATTTCTTGTCTCCCCAGTTCTATTCAGTAACTCATCATTACCCAGGTGATCGACCACAAAATATTCAACGTTCTTCTTTAGCACCAGATTTCGAAAGCTTCTATTCTCTTTTTGTCTAAACTATTTATGGTCCATGTTATACATCCACACATAGCTACACGCCATCTATACTCAATGGTAACAAATTTCTCTTCTTCAGAAATGCCTCTCTTGCCACTGCCAGTCTACATTTTATATCCTCTCTACTTCGGCCATAATCAGTTATTTTGTTGTCCAAATAGCAAAACTTAGCAACTACATTAAGTGTCTTGTTTCATATGTCTCGTTTTGTAATCTAATTCCCTTAGTATTACCTGATTTAATCCGACTACATTCCATTATCCCGTTTCCTTTTTTTTTTTGTTTTCGTTGATGTTCACCTTCTATCTTCCTTTCAAGACACTAACCATTCCATTCAACGGCTCTTCCAAGTCCTTTGCTGTGTCTGATAGAAATGCAGTGTCATCGTCAAACCTCAAAGTTCGTATTTCTTCTCCCTGAACTTTAATTCTTGCTCCAAATTTTTCTTTCGTTACCCCTACAGTGTACAGATTGGATAACATCGGGGATGGTCTACAACCCTTCTCACATCCTTCTCAACCACTCCTTCCTTTCTTGCCCCTCGACTCTTACAACTTCCATCTAGTTGCTGTACAAATTGTAAATACCCTTTCGCTCCTTGTGTTTTACCCCTGCTATCTTTACGAAGTGACCGCTACGGTCGCAGGTTCGAATCCTGCCTCAGGCATGGATGTTTGTGATGTCCTTAGGTTAGTTAGGTTTAACTAGTTCTAAGTTCTAGGGGACTAATGACCTCAGCAGTTGAGTCGCACAGTGCTCAGAGCCATGTGAACCATTTGAACCTGCTATCTTTAGAATTTCAAAGATAGTGTTCGAGTCAACCTAATCGAAAGCTTTCTTTAAGTCTACAAATGCTAGAAACGTAGGTTTGCCTTTCCTTAACCTATCTTCTAAGACAAGCCTTAGGATCAGTATTGCATAATATGTTCCTTCATTTCTCCGGAATCCAAACTAATCTTCCCCGAGGTCGGATTCTATCAGTTTTTCCATTCTTTTGTAAAGAATTTGTGTTAGTATTTTGCAACGATGACTTATTAAACTTATGGTTCGGTAGTTTTCACATTTGTCAGCCACCGCTTTCTTTGTAATTGGAATTATTACATTCGTCTTGAAGTCTGAGAGTATTTGGCCTGTCTCATACAGCTTGCACACCACATGGATGAGTTTTGTCACGGCTGGCTCAAGCAACGTTAAGAGTAGGGTCTGATGGAATGTTGTCTACCCCCGGAGCCTTGTTTCGACTCAGGTCTTTCGTGCTCTGTCAAATTCTTATCGCAGTATCATGTCTCCCATCTCCTCTTCATCTTCATCCTCTTCCATTTCTATAATATTGCGTGCTAGTTCATCTCCCTTGTATAGACACACTATATCCTCCCACTTTTCAGCATTTCCTTCGTTACTTAGGACTAGTTTTCCATCTGCGCTCTTGATATTCATACAGCTGTTTCTCTTTCCCCAAAGGCTTCTTTAAGTTTCTTATAAGTGGTATATACCTTTCCCCTAGTGAAGTATGCTTCTAAATCCTTACATTTGCCTTGTGGCCATTCTTGCTTAGCCATTTTGCACTTCCTGTCAATCTCGTTTTTCAAACGTTTGTATTCCCTTTCGCCTGCTTCTTATGGTGCAATTTTATACTTTCCCCTTTCATCAGTTATCCAAACTACTAAGCATTGTCATTTTAGCTATTTGATCCTCTGTTTTCTTCACTATTTCATTTCTCAAAGCTACCCATTTGTCTTCTAGTGTATTTCTTTCCCCTGTTGTAGTCAACCGTTGTCTAAAGCTCCCTCTGAAATTCTCAACCACCTCTGTTTCTTTCAGTTTATCCAAGTTCCATCTCCTTAATTTCATATGTTCTTCAATTTCTTAAGTTTTAATCAGTATTTCATAACCAAATAAACTGTGGTCAGAGTCCACATCTGCTCCTGGAAATGTGTTACAATTTAAAATCTGGTCCCTAAATCTCGGTCTTACCGTTATATAATCAATCTGAAAACCTCCGGTGCCTCCAGGCCTCTGACACGTATATAACCTTTTTTTTATGACTCTTGAACCTAGTGTTAGCAATGGTTAAATTACGCTCTGTGTAAAATTCTACTAGGCGGATTCCTCTTTCATTCCTTTCCCCGTGTCCATATTCAGCTACTACTTTTTCTTCTCTTCCTTTGCCTACTATCTACTTCCAGCATGCCGACAGGTACGACAACGTGAATTAGTTTAACACTTTTAAAAGCATCATCGGAAACAGGTGGGGTAATGAGAAAAGGGGGGGGGGACTGAAATGACAATGATAATAATTGTTAAACAAGAGCACAACGTTTCAGTAGAGGGCTCTGTAGATGAGAGGGGGGAGTTAGTCTGAGTTACTGACAGGTATTTAGAAGAGACCGTTAACTGTCTTTTGAATTTGGAAAAAGTTTAATTTTTCTAATGGAGGTTGTTCCAAAATTGGGTTCTTGAGTCCGAAAATGATTCCAGAAGACGGCTGTATTATGCAGTGGTATACAGAGAATTTCGCTGAATTGAGAACGAGTTTTTCTGCTACATTCTTCACATAGTGCTATAGGAGTTGAAAATAAATGACAAGGAGTGAAGTGATCGATCAGATGGCAAAAAATGTTCAAATATGTGTGAATTCCTAAGGGACCAAACTGCTGAGGTCGTCAGTCCCTAGACTTACACATTACTTAAACTAACTAAAACTAACTTATGCTAAGAACAACACACGCACCCATGCGCAAGGGAAGACTCGAACCTCCGGCGGGAGGGGTCGCGCAGTGTCACATTATGCCTCAGAACGCGCAGCCCTCCTCGCGGCGATCAGATGGCAGAGCAAACGCAGAGTAGCATTTTTGAATGTAGCCATTATAACTGTTTATAGACACGAGTGACGAAACACCAAAAGCGTTAAGGAGCCTTCCTAGTTCAGGGCCACCTGGCTTCCACTCAGAAGTAGCGTGCACTGGACGAAACTAACGCAATGCTGACTACATCACTACGTGTAACTTGAGACTGAATACTTGACACTGGAAACTGGACGATAAAATAAATAACTTTTACGGTGCAAAATACCACAATAGGATTCAGATCAGCGGACGTTTAAGACCACGCAGGTACCTGCATACTTATTTCTATGCCACTGGGGTGGTGGTTGTTTCTAATGAGTCTGACTTCAAATACGGAGTGTGTGCTGTCACTTTTCGGTATTTTAAAATGCTCTGCGTACATTTTCCTAAAATTTCGATGTGTCTGTCTGATACCTACTGAATCACAGACTTGGCCGGTTAGCTGGTACATACCTTCTTTGCTGAATTTATCTATGGTGGCTATTGTCAAGTGTCGATGTGTGCTATGTTTTCCTATGTTTTTTCGTGTTTTATTTGTCTTGTGTGTGTCTTTTGAGGAGTGGTTATTGGCGTGTTGCGCTGTGATACTGTTGTGTGTTCGGTGTCACACTTGTTTTTATTTTATGGTTCAAATTGCCTTAAAGTGTTTATGTTGTACAGTGCCTTTTTTGTAATTACATCGAAAAAAATTCAGCATCAACCTGATTCC
Source organism: Schistocerca serialis cubense (assembly GCF_023864345.2). Lineage (NCBI taxonomy): Eukaryota > Metazoa > Arthropoda > Insecta > Orthoptera > Acrididae > Schistocerca > Schistocerca serialis. The sequence goes on along the minus strand of NC_064641.1, from coordinate 84,884,939 downwards.
GAGAACTCCTGAAGATAGACATTCACTGTGGATTGTATCACAGACACAGTCCCTTTGACTGTTCAGAGATGTCACTAAACCCGCCCAAAGATGTAAACAACCATGCATGAGCAGCGCCTATTAGACGGAGGGTGTCCGACAGCCAGTCATTTCCAGTCATTCCACCAGGAAGGAGGTACACGGCTCCAGTTGTCTGTAGCTCACCCAGCCTAGACGGTCAATACCGCGGTTCGATCGCGTCTGCATTGTTACTTTGTGCCAGGAAGGGCTCTCAATAAGGGAAGTGTCTAGGCGTCTCGGAGTGAATCAAAGCGATGTTGTTCGGACATGGACGACATACAGAGAGGCGGGAACTGTCGATGACATGCCTCGCTGAGGTCGCCCAAGGGCTACTACTGCAGTGGATGACAGCTACCTATGAATTAAGGCTTGGAGGAAACCTAACGGCAACGCCGCAATGTTGAATAATGCTTTTCGTGCAGCCACAGGACGTCGTGTTACGATTAAAACTGTGCGCAATAGGCTGAATGATGCCATATTCACTCCCGACGTCCATGGCGAGGTCCACCTTTGCAACCACGACACCATGCAGCACGGCACAATGGGCCCAACAACATGCCGAATGGCCCGCTCAGGATTGGCATCACGTTCTCTTCACCGCTGAGTGTCGCATGTGCCTTCAACCAAACAATCGTCGGAGATGTGTTTGGAGGCAACAAGGTTACGCTGAACGCCTTAGACACACTGACCGGCGAGTGCAGCAAGGTGGAGGTTTCCTGATGTTTCGGGGTGACATTATGTGGGGCCGACGTACGCCGCTGGTGGCCATGGAAGGCGCCGTAACGGCTGTACGATACGTGAATGACATCCTCCGACTGATAGTGCAACCATATCGGCAGCATATTGACGAGGCATTCGTCTTCATGGACGACAATTCGCGCCCTCATCATGCACATCTTGTGAATGACTTATTCAGGATACGACATGGCTCGACTAGAGTGACCAGCACGTTCTCCAGACATGAACCCTATCAAACAGGCCTGGGATAGATTAAAATGGCTGTTAATGGACTATGTGTCCCACCAACCACTCTATGGGATCTACGCCAAATCGCCATTGAGGAGTGGGACAATCTGGCCCAACAGTGCGTTGATGAACTTCTGGATAGTATGCCACGACGAATAAAGGCATCCCTCAATGCAAGAGGACGTGCTACTGGGTATTAAGAGGTACCGGTGTGTACAGCAATCTGGACCACCACCTTTGAAGGTCTCACTGTGTAAGTAGGCTGTTTAGGTTTTTTATTGGTAACGCCACCTCTGTATGAAAATCACTGGCTGTGCTGTGTGCAGTCTGTGGCTGCTTTGCGTTGTTGTAATACTCGCCATTGTAGTGTTAGGCAGCTGGCTGTGAACAGCGCGTAGCGTTGCGCAGTTGGAGGTGAGCCGCCAGCAGTGGTGGATGTGGGGAGAGAGATGGCGGAGTTTTGCAATTTGTCATGAACTGCTATATATATTGTGACTATTAAGGTAAATACATTGTTTGTTCTCTATTAATATCTTTCATTTGCTAACTATCCCTATCAGTAGTTAGTGCCTTCCATAGTTTGAATCTTTTATTTAGCTGGCAGTAGTGGCGCTCGCTGTATTGCAGTAGCTTGAGCAGTGAAGATTTTTGTGAGGTAAGTGATTTGTGAAAGGTATAGTTTAATGTTAGTTAGGGCCATTCTTTTGTAGGGAATTTTGAAAGTCAGATTGCGTTGTGCTAACAAAATATTGTGTGTCAGTTTAAGCACAGTCATGTATAATTGTTCAAAAAAGGACGTTTCATATGGCGACCCTGCCAGGATTCCGCATTGGGTATCGCCCTATTTCTCTAACACACAAATTACACAGCTATCTGATCATGTAACTGAGAGAGACAAACATTTATTTTACTATATCAGTGACAGATGTTTACGTAATTACACAGTTGGATAACTTCACACTTATAAAACTGTATTTTGTCTGTACTTTGTAAACTGTTCATATTTTTTCGGAACCATTGTGATACTATGAGAGCTTTGAATGATGTATTTGGTATGGTATCATGATTTTTAAAGTATGTTTGAGGCAGATGACTAACAAAGAAATCAAATGCACACACTTATTGATACAATGTTGGTCAAAAGCTAAAATTTTGTCACAGTCCATAAAGACAGTCCTGATCGTTCATCACGGTAAAATAGTAGTGTTTTTCTCAAAGTCTGAGCAGTAGAAGAAAATGCACACGGAAGTAGTGGATTTCCATGCAATCTTGAAGAAGTAGTGTTGTCCTTCCAACGGAAAGACAGTGCTGACTCTTGACATGCATACAGGTAATGGACCACAACAGAGCAAACCCACCGCAGAGTCAGTCGAAGTTTTGAAGAGTATTGGTAGGTCATCACAGAGTAGACCCACTGTAGTCCTGGTAGAGATTACGGTATTGGTGGGCCACCAGAGGTGCAGACGCACTGTAGTCCTTGTAGAGACGGCCAGCAGCCATCTGTTGTGACTGTGCAGGTGCACAATCACCATTGAAGAGTCTTGCGGATAATATAGCAAGTCCATGAACCACCACTTGTGCACTCACAAAGAAGTGTCGACGAATATGTATATTTGTAATAAGGTAAGGAATAATGAGTAGTGTTTAGGGACTCTGATTTGTGGAACAGGATATTGGAAACCAAGAAGCGTACTTTAAGATTTATGAAATGTGCGTAAATGCGTGACTGTATCACAATGCTGGCGAATATTTTATTTGGACACTTATATTTATAGGGTTTTGTTTCTACACATTTGCAACGCAAATTCTCGACCCGTGAAATTTTGTATATGAGACTTGTGGTGTCACCGCCAGACACCACACTTGCTAGGTGGTAGCTTAAATCGGCCGCGGTCCATTTAGTACATGTCGGACCCGCGTGTCGCCACTGTGTAATCGCAGACCTAGCGCCACCACCAAGGCAGGTCTCGTGATACGAGAAAGCACTCGCCCCAGTTGTACGAGAACCTAGCTACCGACCAGATGTACGAAGCCTTTCTCTCTCATTAGCCGAGAGACAGAATAGCCATCAGCTAAGTTAATGGCTACGAACTAGCAAGGCGCCATTAGCCATACAGTGATTGTAATTAAAGTCTCCTGTGTATCGTCAAGATCGATGTACCACAATGATATTAAAGATAAGTATTAATCCTGCTCCGTACTTTTCTTCCTAACATTAATTACGTATCCTGTTCCAGTACTTCACGCCCGTCTGCGTTAGTCTAGCTTGCCTTTTCAGCCATCTCAACTTCACGGTGTCGGCCCAGTACCGACACAACAAGACTGTCACAGTAGCGGAAACTGCTGTCGTAAATATTTCCGTAAGAAAGTTAAGTGACCACCTGCACGTAATGCGTCGTGGGCACGCAGCTATGTCAGACGCCGGGAGAACAAGTCATTAGTGAATGCCTCATCAGAAGCACAGGTAGAATAAAAGAAAGGGGAGGCCATTGTCCTCGCTATTGACATTTCCTTGTTGAAAGCCTACTGAGGAGCTCGTAATTTATGATATTTACTAAAATGCCTAATGAAATCATTAGAAACATTTTACATCTATTGTCTTTGTAGTTAAGAGATTGCTCATTTTGTTTAATATCTGGTTTCCAGCTGTGCCGCAGCATTGGTTTTATAAAATAAACTTAAATGCATCTGCTAATGTGAACAATTTCTGTCAACAGATCTATTAAATAAATATTTTATGATCCACGTTCTTCGAAAAAGGAGCTCTTGGAATGGAGAGAACAATAAGATGGGACTGATAACAGTAACTGCATCTATAATTTTCTTTTCAAGTACTTGGTAATTTCTTTTGTAGAATAATTTGTGGTGCACCACTTTAATTACATAGACATTAAGATGTGAATATACATTTCCCTTATCTGCATTGTTGTTTTTACTGTAATATTTTTTCTGCTTGAGCTATGTCATGTTTAGGTATAAGTTACTGCTGTTTGCCAGGCATAGTGTTACTGAATTTGACTTTGTGTTACTCTGCTAAGCCAGTTTTACTACTCATTTATTTTTCTTGTTGCTGCACATTGGCTCATATTAGTTGTAATGTTGCATTGCTTGGTAATTTAGATTTACTGTAGCTTGCTTTGCAATTTTCCATTTTTTTGGTCACTGCTGTTTGTGTTACTTATTTTGTGCTGCTGCATTGCCTCGTCCCTTAGTTTAGCATCTGAGCTCAGTAGATTTAAGTTAGCTTAAGAGGGGGTAGACTACATAAGAAACTGACTATGGACAATAGGAAAAAAATGCATTGAGAAGTTATACGAAAAAAAAGAATACAGACAGCAGGTATAGATAGGACTTTTTGGGAATAATGATGAACCAAGGGAGATCTCCATGCAAAATACTGCAGTAAAACAAACCCTGTCCTTTCCTTTTGTATTATTTTGCTATGTGTGTATGTACCATTGTGTATTTGTCTTTTTCCTGTCTTTAAGTGTTTAGCTAATAAGATTTATGTTGTAGAATTTTTCTGATAATATGTTATTTACCTTGTAAAGATGCTTAGACATTATTAATTCTGTTTTGTTTTAATGCTCATGTGTGAAATTGATGTTTCAAAAGTTATTCTGATCTTTATGTATGTACTTATGTCATTATTTTTGTAACACTGATGTATATGTTATTTCGATTCTTTTGTAAAGCCTGTGTTACTACAATTGTTATCTATATTGCTATGTTCTTTAATGATGTATTTTGTACCTTTGTAATTGTATTCTCATGTTATAATATTGTAATTGACAACAGTTCATCAAATTAAGTAACTTGTAAGCATTCATTTCACTGCACACATTTCTGTTGGTCATAGTAATGCACAATATGTGAGAAGTTGGGACTGTTAGTGTTTGCACGTGTGTTAATAATTCAGCAAGGGACTGGATAACAGCACTGCTGGTTCTAAGGACAATTTCAAAAACTTTGTGAGTGCACAAGTGGTGGTTTATGGACTTGCTATATTGTCCGCAAGACTCTTCGATGATGATTGTGCACCTGCACAGTCACAACAGATGGCTGCTGGCCATCTCTATCAGGACTACAGTGGGTCTGCTCTGTGATGACCTACCCACCAATATTCTTCAAAACTTCGACTGACTCTGCTGTGGGTTTGCTCTGTTGTGGCGCATTATCTGTCAGCATGTCAAGAGTCAGCACTGTCTTTCCGTTGGAAGGACAACGCTACTTCTTCAAGACTGCATGGAAATCCACTACTTCCGTGTGCATTTTCTTCTACTGCTCAGACTTTGAGAAAAACACTACTATTTTACCGTGATGAACGATCAGGACTGTCTTTCTGGACTGTGAGAAAATTTGAGCTTTTGACCAACATTGTATCAATAAGTGTGTGCATTTGATTTCTTTGTTATTGTAATTATGAAAATTTTTTCAAATCTGTATTGGCCACTGCCCAAACCAATTTGTAGAATTTTTTGTGGGGAGCATGGGGGCTATGTAAGTAGGCTGTTTAGGTTTTTTATTGGTAACGCCACCTCTGTATGAAAATCACTAGCTGTGCTGTGTGCAGTCTGTGGCTGCTTTGCATTGTTGTAATACTCGCCATTGTAGTGTTAGGCAGCTGGCTGTGAACAGCGCGTAGCGTTGCGCAGTTGGAGGTGAGCCGCCAGCAGTGGTGGATGTGGGGAGAGAGATGGCGGAGTTTTGTAATTTGTCATGAACTGCTATATATATTATGACTATTAAGGTAAATACATTGTTTGTTCTCTATTAATATCTTTCATTTGCTAACTATCCCTATCAGTAGTTAGTGCCTTCCATAGTTTGAATCTTTTATTTAGCTGGCAGTAGTGGCGCTCGCTGTATTGCAGTAGCTTGAGCAGCGAAGATTTTTGTGAGGTAAGTGATTTGTGAAAGGTATAGTTTAATGTTAGTCATTGCCATTCTTTTGTAGGGAATTTTGAAAGTCAGATTGCGTTGTGCTAACAAAATATTGTGTGTTAGTTTAAGCACAGTCATGTATAATTGTTCAAAAGGGGACGTTTCAACTGTATGATGGTACAACATGCAATTTGTGGTTTTCATGAGCAATAAAAAGGGCGGAAATGTTGTTTATGTTGATCTCTATAACACTTTTCTGTACAGGTTCCGGAACTCTCGGAACCGTGGTGATGCAAAACTTTTTTTAATGTGTGTATAATCATTGTAAGAATTCTAGAGCTTCACAGTTTCGGGAATACTTGGTCACGTGTTTAGTATTTGTTCACGAGTATGCTTAGAATGAGACTGGAACCGCAGCTGCGTTTGCTGTTTTCGTCTCAAAGTATATTTATTCGAAACTGTTGTTGGTGATTTCACACATCCTCTGCGCCGTCTCCCGTAATCCTCGGTCTCTCTTACCCATCGTCACAGTACGAGTATGACAGAATCTAAGCATAATGTACGAAAGTTTCATTTAATCCATCGGCAGGAAACAAAGCAAGCAAATACAAGTAACGAAAATTGCGATGTCTGTATGGGAAGGAACTCATATGTGGGATGATGGATTTAGGACATGAGTGGGGTGCCAGCCGGGCCAAGGAAGGGTGGATCCACTAGAGGGAATGTAAACAACTGTTAAATAAAAAAGAAGGAAGATACAAATGGACCGAGCAGCACATATTTAGTGGATTTAAATGTACTGTATAAATAATTAGTGCACAGATAAAGAGGAAACTACGCTACATATCAGAATAAATAATTTGTTCACTACGTTTCTGAGACTATTACCCTTACGCGTAAGCAGATATTGTATAAGAATATTCTTTGAATTCTTTTTAAATAATGTGAGATAAATTATACTTAGTTTATGTAGGTGTTTCATTAAATCTCAGAATAATGAATGAATCAGACAATTGATACGGATTTTTTCTATTGTTGTTGTGGTCTTCAGTCCTGAGTCTGGTTTGATGCAGCTCTCCATGCTACTCTATCCTGTGCAAGCTTTTTCATCTCCCAGTACCTACTGCAACCTACATCCTTCTGAATCTGCTTAGTGTATTCATCTCTTGGTCTCCCTCTACGATTTTTACCCTCCACGCTGCCCTCCAATACTAAATTGGTGATCCCTTGATGCCTCAGAACATGTCCTACCAACCGATCCCTTCTTCTGGTCAAGTTGTGCCACAAACTTCTCTTCTCCCCAATCCTATTCAATACTTCCTCATTAGTTATGTGATCTACCCATCTAATCTTCAGCATTCTTCTGTAGCACCACATTTCGAAAGCTTCTATTCTCTTCTTGTCCAAACTATTTATCGTCCATGTTTCACTTCCATACATGGCTACACTCCATACGAATACTTTCAGAAATGACTTCCTGACACTTAAATCGATACTGGATGTTAACAAATTTCTCTTCTTCAGAAACGGATTATTTCTAAGAACACTTTTTTTTAACAGAATGATGCAATACTCAGTGCATCGCAATTGCTACCTACAGCGTCTTGTCACCGAAGACAGCTAACTATCTTCATCGAGTGTAGACGCTTGTCATAAAACGTCCATCCTCAGCAACACTCCTCTCACTAGCGACACCATCAACAACCTGACTTTGCATTGCCTCTTGAAGTTGACCAAGTTGCTATGTGTATAGTACAGTTTTTGACAAACTGCCTATTGGCTTCTGCCTCGGGTTCTTCGGCCGACGTTCATCTAATGATTTTTCTGACGTTTCGCCAGCACGAGTGGCTGGCATTGTCAAAGCTTCACCCTCCATTGCCGGTGATGAACTGGAGGCGAGCTCGCGGCCGCAGACTATATGCACCTGGCACGCCAACGTCCGAGGGCTTCTCCGCGGTCATTTCCGGTGCGGTTCTCCTCTTGCTACCTGCGACGGTCGTTCGCTGCAGTACGGGAAGCCAGGATCCGTTTACCTTAAGGCTTTCCACTTTCTTGGTCAAACTGTTCGCGTGTTTTTGTATTTCTACAGCTTCTCTGAACAAGCGCGTGTGATAGTGCTTCTCTACAGCCAGAACTTCCGTGTCGGCGAATTTTATTACGTGGTCGGTCTCATTCAGTGCGTGCTCTGCCACGGCCGATTTCTCCACCTGCCCCAACCAGCAATGCCGCTTATGCTCTTTGATCCTGGTGTTAATTGATCGTCCAGTCATTCCGACATAAACTTTTCCGCATGTGCATGGTATACGGTATATTCCCGACATTGCAAGTGGGTCTCTTTTCTCCTTCGCCGATCTAAGACACTCTTTGATCTTCCTTGTCGGTTTGAAAATCGTCTTTACGCCGTGTTTGCGCAATATACGGCCGATTCTGTCCGTCACTCTGGGAATGTATGGCAGAAAGGCCGTACCCGACATTTCTTTTTCTGGTTCCTTACTTCGCCGAGTGTTTGGCTCTGTTACACTTCTAATGTAATTTGTGGAGTGCCCATTGCTCCTCAGAACAGTTTCCATGTGTTGCATTTCTCGTTTGAGGTGTTGAGGCTCACATATTCGTCCTGCTTTTGTTACGAGCGTACTAATCATGCCTCTTTTCTGGCTCGGGTGGTGGTTTGACAGTTTGTGCAGGTATCGGTCCGCGTGTGTCAGTTTTCGATACGCGCTGTGTCCCAGGTTTTCGCCGTGCGTCCCTTGTGACCAGCACATCTAGATGTGCCAGGTACCATGCTAACCTGCTTCCTCTCTACGATGGCGTGTGCCGTCATGGCGAGGACCCAGTCGTTTGGGTCGAGGAAATGGGTTGCAGTCTGGGGCGGTGATTGCTTCCACTGCGATGCGGTTCACCATCTGCTGGCACACTTCCCATATGTTGGTGACATTCCTGCAGGTGAATTGGTGCACGAGGGTGTCGGTCATGGCACATACGTCGCACTTGTCACGCCGTGTCCCAGGTTTTCGCCCCAGGTTAGCATGGTACCTGGCACATCTAGACGTGCTGGTCACAAGGGACGCACGGCGAAAACCTGGGACACAATGTATATCGAAAACCGACACACACGGACCGATACCTGAACAAACTGTCAAACCACCACCCGAGCCAGAAAAGAGGCATGATTAGTACGCTCGTAACGAGAGCAGGACGAATATGTGAGCCTCAACACCTCAAACGAGAAATGCAACACATGGAAACTGTTCTGAGGAGCAATGGGCACTCCACAAATTAAATTAGAAGTGTAACAGAGCCAAACACTCGGCGAAGTAAGGAACCAGAAAAAGAAATGTCGGGTACGGCCTTTCTACTATACATTCCCAGAGTGACGGACAGAATCGGCCGTATATTGCGCAAACACGGCGTAAAGACGATTTTCAAACCGACAAGGAAGATCAAAGAGTGACTTAGATCGGCGAAGGAGAAAAGAGACCCACTTGCAATGTCGGGAATATACCGTATACCATGCACATGCGGAAAAGTTTATGTCGGAATGACTGGACGATCAATTAACACCAGGATCAAAGAGCATAAGCGGCATTGCTGGTTGGGGCAGGTGGAGAAATCGGCCGTGGCAGAGCACGCACTGAATGAGACCGACCACGTAATAAAATTCGCCGACACGGAAGTTCTGGCTGTAGAGAAGCACTATCACACGCGCTTGTTTAGAGAAGCTGTAGAAATACAAAAACACGCGAACAGTTTGACCAAGAAAGTGGAAAGCCTTAAGGTAAACGGATCCTGGCTTCCCGTACTGCAGCGAACGACCGTCGCAGGTAGCAAGAGGAGAACCGCACCGGAAATGACCGCGGAGAAGCCCTCGGACGTTGGCGTGCCAGGTACATATAGTCTGCGGCCGCGAGCTCGGCTCCAGTTCACCACCGGCAATGGAGGGTGAAGCTTTGACAATGCCAGCCACTCGTGCTGGCGAAACGTCAGAAAAATCATTAGATGAACGTCGGCCGAAGAACCCGAGACAGAAGCCAATAGGCAGTTTGTCAACAAGTGGCCACGAAAGCCTCAACAATTTTGTAGTACAGTTTTTGTTTCTAAATCATTTCAATGCTAGACTGCTTACTTTTGAAGTTACAGAAAATGGAAACTTAAGGCTGGCAATGCTTTCTGTACGACCACTGCCACCAGTAACAATAATAATAACAATAATAATAATAATATTGCAGTGTAGGTCCCACAGCAATGTAGTTACCATTACATATAATTTCTCAGACTATTCCGACAATTCATTGTCATCTCGTAGCACGGGTGTACTTATGGTGGTCCACGTCTCCCCAACACGTGGAATTTGCGGACCACCGGCAGTACACCCGTTCTACGAGATGACAGCCATTAGATAGTTGTTGTGGGATTGTGCTGTGAATTACATCATTTATCGGTGGCGAAGCGAGAAATCAAGCAATCTGTGATCCGCTGGGGGAACTTCCTACAGTTCGGAGAAGGCATTTTCGTGAGATATTTAAGCACATATAATGTGTATGACTCAATTTTAAATTCGTCGACGGATGATACAAGGTACAAAGTACATGTATTGTAAGTAGACTATGTGAGAAAGTTCTGTTCACAAATTCGTTTCACAAGCTATAACCTCTACCACATTGTGTCACACGTTAATGCTAGTATTTCAAAAAAGAAAATGTAATTATTGGTAACTAATGTAATCAATGTAATGAAAGGACAGGAAACAGAATGCACAGAAGGATGATGGGATCGTTTTAAAAATGGTATCAAAAAGGCAGCTAAGGAAACGCTTGGAGTCAAGGAAAGGAAACAAGTAAAGAAAGAATGGGTAACACCAGATATGATAACCAGGATGGATGATCGAAGGAAATGGAAAACTGTAAACACAAAACAAGGGAAACGCAACTACAGGAGGTTAAACAGTGAAATAAGAAGGGAGACGGAAAAAGCAAAGAAGAATTGGCTGACGGAAAAGTATGACAAGATAGAGAAATTAGAGAAAGATGGAAAATATAATTTGATGTACAAAGAAGCAATGGATTTGACATTCAGAGAAAAGAGAAACAAAAATGGACTAAAGGAAGTAGAGGCAGCAGACGGTAAAATGGTGAGTGAACCTCAAGAAATAATGAGAAGATGGGAAGAATATATAGAATGGCTATACGCTGCAGAAGTGAAGAAGACCTTGGGATAAAAGAAGAAGATAAAGTTGCAGATGATGACGAAGGAAATGCAACATTAACTAGTGAGACTGAAAATTCTATGAAGGAGATGAAAAATGGAAAGGCGATGGGAATTGATGAGATTCCTGCGAAACTGTTAAATTCGTTGGAGAAAGAAGGGAAAAGAGAGTTGATTGAAATGTGTAATCAAATATACATGACAGGAAAATGGCCAAGGTACTTTACAGAATATATCTTAATACCTATAGAAAAAAAGAAAGAACAGCGAAAAGTGTGAGGAACATAGAACAGTGAGCCTGATATCGCATGCAGCCAAAGTCTTGCCGAGGACTCTCAACAAAAGGCTATATGGAAAGCTTAATTATGTAATAGGACATGAACAATTTGATTTCAGGTGAAGAGTGGGAACTAGAGATGCCATTGGGCTACTGAGAATGATAGGGGAGAGGTACATGGAGAAGAAAAGGAAGATGTATGTTGTGTTCATTGATTTTGAGAAGGCTTTTGACTGTGTCAGGTGGGACAAACTGATGGCAATCCTATGGAAACGCGAAGTTGACTGGAGGGATAGACGGGTATTTAGAAATTTATATTTGAACCAGAGAGGAAGAGTAAAAATAGGAGGTGTGATAAGTGAAGAAATTGAACTGGGAACAGGTGTAAGACAAGGTTGTTGTTTATCACTAACACTGTTCAATATATATCTGGAGGAAATTATTAGTGAAAGTTTTGATGGAAGGAGAGGAGTTTGTTAGGAGGTCGGAGAGTGGAGTGTATAAAATTTGCAGACTACATGGTTGTGATGGCAGAGAGTGCAAGGGAGATGGAACAAATGTCAGATGGTCTAAACACAAAATTAGAAGAATATGGAATGAAGATTAACAAGAAGAAAATGAAAAGCATGGTACCTGAAGGAAATGGGAGAAAATGCCGTATTAAAATAGGGGGAGAGGAAACAGAACAAGTGAATAACTTCAATTACTTGGAAAGTGTAATAATGGATGATATATATTGCTCAACAGAAACTAGGAAAAGAGTTGCAATGGCAAAAGAAGGATTCATGAGGAAACATCAATTAATTTGTGGAGCACTAAACAAAGATCTGAGGAAAAGACTTGCCAAATGTTACATCTGGAACGTTGCACTATATGATGCGGAGACCTGGACATTGAGGAAGGAAGATGAAAGAAGATTGGAGGCAGTAGAGATGTGGATATGGAGAAGAATGGAAAAAGTGAAATGGGGAGACCGAGTAAGAAATGAAGAAGTATTAAGAAGAGTTAGCGAAGAAAGAAACATGCTGAAAGCCATCAGAAAGAGAAAACGGAACTGGATTGGGCAATGTTTGAGGAGGGACTGTTTATTGAAAGAAAGAAGAGAAGGAATGGTGGAGGGGATAAGGGGAAGAGGAAAAAGAAGATATCAAAAGCTGGACAATATCAAAGGAGGAAAATATTCAGAAATTAAAAGACTGGCTGTTCTTGTTGTTGTGGTCTTCAGCCCTGAGACTGGTTTGATGCAGCTCTCCATGCTACTCTATCCTGAGCCAGCTTCTTCATCTCCCAGTACCTACTGCAGCCCACATCCTTCTGAATCTGTTTAGTGTATTCATCTCTTGGTCTCCTTCTACGATTTTTACCCTCCACTCTGCCCTCCAATACTAAATTGGTGATCCCTTGATGCCTCAGAGCATATCCTACCACCGATCCCTTCTTCTAGTCAAGTTGTGCCACAAACTTCTTTTCTCCCTCCTCATTAGTTATGTGATATATCCATCTAATCTTCAGCATTCTTTTGTAGCACCACATTTCGAAAGCTTCTATTCCCTTCTTGTCCAAACTATTTATCGTCCATGTTTCACTTCCATACATGGCTACACTCCATACAAATACTTTCAGAAACGACTTCCTGACACTTGAATTTATACTTGATGTTAACAAATTTCTCTTCTTCAGAAACGCTTTCCTTGCCATTGCCAGTCTACATTTTATATCATCTCTACTTCGACCATCATCAGCTTTTTGTTCCCCAAATAGCAAAACTCCTTTACTACTTTAAATGTCTCAATTCCTAATCTAATTCCCTCAGCATCATCTGATTTAATTCGACTACATTCCATTATCCTCGTTTGGTTTTGTTGATGTTCATCTTATACCCTCCTTTCAAGACACTGTCCATTCCGTTCAACTGCTCTTCCAAGTCCTTTGCTGCCTCTGACAGAATTACAATGTCATCGGCGAACCTCATAGTTTTTATTTCTTCTGCATGGATTTCAATACTTACTCCGAACTTTTCTTTTGTTACCTTTACTGCTTGCCCAATATACAGATTGAATAACATCGGGGAGAGGCTACAACCCTGTCTCACTCCCTTCCCAACCACTGCCTCTCTTTCGTGCCCTTCGACTCTATAACTGCCATCTGGTTTCTGTACAAATTGTAAATAGCCTTTCGCTCCCTGTGTCTTACCCCTGCCACCTTCAGAATTTGAAAGAGAGTATTCTAGTCAACATTGTCAAAAGCTTTCTCTAAGTCTACAAATGCTAGAAACGTAGGTTTGCCTTTCCTTAATCCAGCTTCTAAGATAAGTCGTAAGGTCAGTATTGCTTCACGTGTTCCAACATTTCTACGGAATCCAAACTGATCTTCCCCGAGGTCGGCTTCTACGAGGTTTTCCATTAGTCTGTAAAGAATTGGCGTTAATGGGCAGACAAAAGTGGAAGAGGCTTAACCCATGACAAGACCTGCCTAAGGCAGAATACCATACTACCTAATGTAATCAGTACCACAGTGTTACGAAAACCGATAATGGTAATAGTGTTTTAGAAATAATGTAGTTCCGTGATCGAAACGCAATCGAATCCTTTTGTTTGGACCCCTCAGAAAATTTCATTCAACCCCCTTGAGTAATTATTCCCAGATTAGTAACCTGACTAAATACATTCGAAGACAGTGTCACCCACTAAGCTTTCCTGTTGTTTCCATAAAGCCCTCAACTCCCTCGGCTTCCGGGCGCCTTATAGAGAAGAGCATGTATAAGCTCCTGACACGGTGTATTTACCTGCACTTGACAAGAACAAGATAGTAACCGCGGCGTTACAATACGAGCCGTTCACTGAAAAGAAGGCAAAACGAGAGAGGCGAGCGGGCAACGTCCGCGCTATGTCTTCATTAAGGCGGGCAGCGCGCCTCCATCTGACTCGACACCTAGCTCCAGCGGCGTTCCCGATCTGCATGAAATATGTATGTCCAGGTATCGCGGCAATAAATTAATAACGTGTCTGAAAATTTGAGGCACTGTATTTTGTATGCATAGATAGCCCGCGGTTAGAGCGAGCCGGGCAGGGCGCGCGGTGTAAACAAACAAAAAGGAGCGGGCCGAGAGCGCCGGACAATACATCACCTGCTAAGCAGCGGGCCGTCCGCACGTGGGAAACTCATTTGTTATCCGCGTTATTAAAACGTTCGGCGGGCGCGAGCGGGCGCGCGCGAGGCTGCAGCGCGCGGCCACCGGGGCGGCGCCGCCCCGGCGGGCAGCCGCTGGGAGCTGCCAGCTATCACAGCCACTCGCTGCTGGCCAGCCGCGCCGCGACTCCTTAATCTCGGCAATGGGCGTCACAGTCCATTATGCTCTCTCACATCCCCTTCTCCTCCGAGGACCAGACTCGCTGTTTCTTCGTGATCGATCAAAACTCTTCATTGAGACCACCATTCGCGCTACTGTCAAATGTCTTTTACCGACGAAAGGCCAGTATACGAATATTTCGTGCACTTTTGGACATACGAGTGTCTGAACAAACCCTTGCACTTAGGAGACAGAACATTATAACCATCACGAGACCAAACGGCGCCTGGTGACAGTGCAGAGAGCGATGCAATGAGTAAAGTATATTAAGTGATGCAGAGACGTACGGGAAGCATTTTAGTGCCAATACGGGCAGCATGTTGAAATCCGCTGACGTAAACGAGTTGTAAAACTACCGTAGGCTACCATAGACTGACATACGTAAGCACAAAATAGTAGGTTTCCTAGTAGCCATGGTCAGTTAAAGTCGTACCTGCATTACCTGTGCGTTAAGTGTGTTGCATACAATTGCGAATTACCTCAAATCGACCACCCTGTTAACATGAGCGAAGAGTGTCTTAATATACACTCCTGGAAATGGAAAAAAGAACACATTGACACCGGTGTGTCAGACCCACCATACTTGCTCCGGACACTGCGAGAGGGCTGTACAAGCAATGATCACACGCACGGCACTGCGGACACACCAGGAACCGCGGTGTTGGCCGTCGAATGGCGCTAGCTGCGCAGCATTTGTGCACCGCTGCCGTCGGTGTCAGCCAGTTTGCCGTGGCATACGGAGCTCCATCGCAGTCTTTAACACTGGTAGCATGCCGCGACAGCGTGGACGTGAACCGTATGTGCAGTTGACGGACTTTGAGCGAGGGCGTATAGTGGGCATGCGGGAGGCCGGGTGGACGTACCGCCGAATTGCTCAACACGTGGGGCGTGAGGTCTCCACAGTACATCGATGTTGTCGCCAGTGGTCGGCGGAAGGTGCACGTGCCCGTCGACCTGGGACCGGACCGCAGCGACACATGGATGCACGCCAAGACCGTAGGATCCTACGCAGTGCCGTAGGGGACCGCACCGCCACTTCCCAGCAAATTAGGGACACTGTTGCTCCTGGGGTATCGGCGAGGACCATTCGCAACCGTCTCCATGAAGCTGGGCTACGGTCCCGCACACCGTTAGGCCGTCTTCCGCTCACGCCCCAACATCGTGCAGCCCGCCTCCAGTGGTGTCGCGACAGGCGTGAATGGAGGGACGAATGGAGACGTGTCGTCTTCAGCGATGAGAGTCGCTTCTGCCTTGGTGCCAATGATGGTCGTATGCGTGTTTGGCGCCGTGCAGGTGAGCGCCACAATCAGGACTGCATACGACCGAGGCGCACAGGGCCAACACCCGGCATCATGGTGTGGGGAGCGATCTCCTACACTGGCCGTACACCACTGGTGATCGTCGAGGGGACACTGAATAGTGCACGGTACATCCAAACCGTCATCGAACCCATCGTTCTACCATTCCTAGACCGGCAAGGGAACTTGCTGTTCCAACAGGACAATGCACGTCCGCATGTATCCCGTGCCACCCAACGTGCTCTAGAAGGTGTAAGTCAACTACCCTGGCCAGCAAGATCTCCGGATCTGTCCCCCATTGAGCATGTTTGGGACTGGATGAAGCGTCGTCTCACGCGGTCTGCACGTCCAGCACGAACGCTGGTCCAACTGAGGCGCCAGGTGGAAATGGCATGGCAAGCCGTTCCACAGGACTACATCCAGCATCTCTACGATCGTCTCCATGGGAGAATAGCAGCCTGCATTGCTGCGAAAGGTGGATATACACTGTACTAGTGCCGACATTGTGCATGCTCTGTTGCCTGTGTCTATGTGCCTGTGGTTCTGTCAGTGTGATCATGTGATGTATCTGACCCCAGGAATGTGTCAATAAAGTTTCCCCTTCCTGGGACAATGAATTCACGGTGTTCTTATTTCAATTTCCAGGAGTGTATTACCCTAGAAAGCGGATGTGGTGAACTGTCTAGAAAGAGAGTGAAGACATACAATACGCGAAAGTGCTGCAACACGACGTGGCATGGAATCGACTAATGTCTAAAGTAGTGCTGGAGGGAACTGATACCATAAATCCCGCAGGGCTGTCCATAAATCCGTAAAGGTACGACCGGCGGAGATCTCTCCTGAACAGCACGTTGCAAGGCATCGCAGATATGCTCAATAATGTTCATGTTTGGGAAGTTTGGTAGCCAGCGGAAGTGTTCAAACTCAGAAGGACGTTCCTGGAGCCACTTCCTAGCAATTCTGGACCTGTGGGGTGTCGCATTTTCGTGCTGGAATTACCCAAGTCCGTCAGAATGCACAATGGACATGAATGGATGCTGGTGATCAAACAGAATGCTTACGTTCGTATCACCTTTCAAAGTCGGATCTAGACGTACAACTACACACGCCTCACATCGTTACAGAACCTCCTCCACCCTGCAAGTCCCCTGCTCACATGCAGGGTCCATGGATTCATGAGGTTGTCTCAATACTCGTACACGTCCATCCTCTCGATACATTTTGCAACGAGTCTCGTCCGACCAGGGAACATGTTTACAGTCATCAACAGTACAATATCGGTGTTGACTGACCCAGGCAAGGCGTAAAACTTTTTATCGTGCAGTTATCGAGGATACACGAGTGGGTCTTCGGCTCCGAAATCCCATATCGATGATGTTTCGTTGAATAGTTCGTACGCTGACACTTGTTGATATCCCGGCATTGAAATTTGCAGCTGTTTGCGGAAGGGTTGCACTTGTGTCACATTGAACGACTCTCGTCAGTTGCCGTTGGTCCCGTTCTTGCAGGATTTTTTTCCGGCCGCAGCGATGTCAGTGATTTCATGTTTTACCGGATTCCTGATATTCATGATATACTCGTGACATGGCCGTACGGAAAAATCCCCACATACGACAGCCGATTAGTTGCAGTCGCTCCACCAGGAAGCAGGTACGCAGCTAGAGTCGTCTGTAGTTCAACCATGCCTAGTCGGTCAATACTGCGGTTCGATGGCGTCCGCATTGTTACTTTGAGCCAGGAAGGGATCTCAACAAGGGAAGTGTCCAGCCGTCTCGGAGTGAACCAGAGCGATGTTGTTTGGACATGGACGAGGTACAGAGCGACAGGAACTGTCGAAGACATGACTCGCCCAGGTCACCCAAGGGCTACTACTGCAGTGGATGACCGCTACGTACGGATTACGGCTCGGAGGAACCCTGACAGCAACGCCACCATGTTGAATAATGCTTTTCGTGCTGCCACAGGACGTCGTGTTACGACTCAAACTGTGCGCAATAGGCTGCATGATGCGCAACTTCACTCCCGACGTCCATAGAGAGGTCCATCTTTGCAACCACAGTCTTGCATATGCCTTCCACCAAACAATCGTCGGAGACGTGTTTGGAGGCAACCCGGTCAGGCTGAGCGCCTTAGACACACTGTCCAGCGGGTGCAACAAGGTGGAGGTTTCCTGCTGTTTTGGGGTGGGCCCGACGTACGCCGCTGTTGGTCATGGAAGGCGCAAGATACGTGAATGCCATCCTCCGACCGATAATGCAACCATATCAGCAGGGTATTGGTGAGGCATTTGTCTTCATGCACTACAATTCGCAACCCCATCGTGCACATTTTGTGAATGACTTCCTGCAGGAGAACGACATCACTCGACTAGAGTGACCAGCATGTTCTCCAGACGTGAAACCTATCGAACATGTCTGGGATAGATTGAAAAGGGCTGTTTATGGACGACGTGACCCACCAAACACTCTGAGGGATCTACGCCGAATCGCCGTTGAGGAATGGGACAATCTGGACCAACAGTGCCTTGATGAACTTGTGGTTAGTATGCCACGACGAATACAGGCATGCATCTATGCAACATTACGTGCTACTGGCTATTAGAGGTACCGGTGTGTACAGCAATCTGGACCACCACCTCTGAAAGTCTCGCTGTATGGTGGTAGAACACGAAGTGTGCGGTTTTCATGAGCAATAAAAAGGGCGGAAATGATGTTTATGTTGATCTCTGTTCCAGTTTTCTGTACGGGTTCCGGAACTCTTGGAACCGAGGTGATGCAAATTTTTTTTTTTATGTGTGTAGATCGTGGAGACTTCAGTGAAATTATTGTCATTGAATAAAAGTTCGTATCATTGGGTATATATTTCACTTATCTTCTGCACTACACTGTAGCTGTTCTTTCTACACTCCTGGAAATGGAAAAAAGAACACATTGACACCGGCGTGTCAGACCCACCATACTTGCTCCGGACACTGCGAGAGGGCTGTACGAGCAATGATCACACGCACGGCACAGCGGACACACCAGGAACCGCGGTGTTGGCCGTCGAATGGCGCTAGCTGCGCAGCATTTGTGCACCGCCGCCGTCAGTGTCAGCCAGTTTGCCGTGGCATACGGAGCTCCATCGCAGTCTTTAACACTGGTAGCATGCCGCGACAGCGTGGACGTGAACCGTATGTGCAGTTGACGGACTTTGAGCGAGGGCGTATAGTGGGCATGCGGGAGGCCGGGTGGACGTACCGCCGAATTGCTCAACACGTGGGGCGTGAGGTCTCCACAGTACATCGATGTTGTCGCCAGTGGTCGGCGGAAGGTGCACGTGTACGTCGACCTGGGACCGGACCGCAGCGACGCACGGATGCACGCCAAGACCGTAGGATCCTACGCAGTGCCGTAGGGGACCGCACCGCCACTTCCCAGCAAATTAGGGACACTGTTGCACCTGGGGTATCGGCGAGGACCATTCGCAACCGTCTCCATGAAGCTGGGCTACGGTCCCGCACACCGTTAGGCCGTCTTCCGCTCACGCCCCAACATCGTGCAGCCCGCCTCCAGTGGTGTCGCGACAGGCGTGAATGGAGGGACGAATGGAGACGTGTCGTCTTCAGTGATGAGAGTCGCTTCTGCCTTGGTGCCAATGATGGTCGTATGCGTGTTTGGCGCCGTGCAGGTGAGCGCCACAATCAGGACTGCATACGACCGAGGCACACAGGGCCAACACCCAGCATCATGGTGTGGGGAGCGATCTCCTACACTGGCCGTACACCACTGGTGATCGTCGAGGGGACACTGAATAGTGCACGGTACATCCAAACCGTCATCGAACCCATCGTTCTACCATTCCTAGACCGGCAAGGGAACTTGCTGTTCCAACAGGACAATGCACGTCCGCATGTATCCCGTGCCACCCAACGTGCTCTAGAAGGTGTAAGTCAACTACCCTGGCCAGCAAGATATCCGGATCTGTCCCCCGTTGAGCATGTTTGGGACTGGATGAAGCGTCGTCTCACGCGGTCTGCACGTCCAGCACGAACGCTGGTCCAGCTGAGGCGCCAGGTTTAAATGGCATGGCAAGCCGTTCCACAGGACTACATCCAGCATCTCTACGATCGTCTCCATGGGAGAATAGCAGCCTGCATTGCTGCGAAAGGTGGATATATACTGTACTAGTGCCGACATTGTGCATGCTCTGTTGCCTGTGTCTATGTGCCTGTGGTTCTGTCAGTGTGATCATGTGATGTATCTGACCCCAGGAATGTGTCAATAAAGTTTCCCCTTCCTGGGACAATGAATTCACGGTGTTCTTATTTCAATTTCCAGGAGTGTATATATGGTCCTACTCTAATCTAGCCTTGTTACTTCACAGGACACATCATACGAATGTTGGTTTCGTCCTTTTGTTTTCTGCACACCAGTGTATTCTAGTGTGTCCGGAAAACATTTGACTTCGGTACAATGCAGTTATATTTTTATAAATATGTAAGTAAAATTACTCTGATTTTACATGAAAGATATATTTGACACCTTTTTATGTCCAAAAAGAGAACTGGATAAACATGTAATCGGGCAACCCTGTGTGATGGGCGAGTATAATATATTCACATCTATTGAAAACGCGATAATCGTCGTGCATTTGTGCCAGTGTATTTAGGATACTATTACTACCCACAACTATTTATTTTGAAGCTTATGTTCTGCGCCTTGTATTCACTGGGCGTTGACGAGTAAGAGCTTTTATTACAAGTGATATTATAAATGTTACTAATTCTTCCATATATGTTTCACTAGAGACCTTTCCTTGGTTTACATTCTAGTGAGACACACACTCATATATCCGAAATATCTTGAATAATATCAGTTTGAAACCAAACACACACATATAAATAAACAAATTGAAGAGAGGTCGGGAACTAAATTAACAACATGAAGAATAAAATTCTTACATTTAAAGACGAGGAAAATTAGCAAGTGGAGATTTATAGATAGTTCACGTTATTTTCAGAGTCATTAACTATGGGAATTATCAAAAGCATAACGTTCTACCTACATAGCTTAAAATGAATCATTTATTTATAATAAATTGATTAAAAGGCAATACACACCTGTGAATAGTGAAAAATGCATCAAAAACAGATATCTGTCGACCTATGCAGCTTTGTGTAGTAAGGCTAGTAACACCTCACGGTATACATTGGCAGACACAATTAGAAAGCCTAAAGAACGGTAGACGAGATACACGAATATTTCGTTCATTGTTCACGAGTAGAATCGCTGACACACTTTTAGAATCACCTGCATCACATAATTCCGCGACATTGTATGAGGAATTCTGAAACAGGCGAACCATATGTTGCCCGCTGCCGGAAAGGTCAACAGGAACACTAGTTCTACTGGCCATTTATCACACAGAAGCACAGAAAGCAGGAAAAAAGGTTGAATATAAGAATCTTTTACGAGCCGACCGCTGCGTCTCATGGCGCCGTACAGAACTGGGGTCAGGAACAACGTGTGAAATGCAGAAATGGGGGATGTGAGTTATGATTCCCGTCTTGTAATTTTCTCTAATCGTAAAACCTACTGGGCACGTCAATTTCTATTTTATTCTAATCCCCGTTAAACAGTCGGTTTATTAATTGGCAATCCACTCACTAGTTTGAGCACAGACATTATTAAATATTTCCGTGGTTGCTCGTGGGATTGATTGGGTCCTGTTCTCAGCCTAAAGTGTCAGTCGTTTGTCTGTCTCTAGTGCGTGACACAGCAGCTTTCGTGCAATATATAGTTGTGTTCTGCGATGTAGTAGTAGCAGTTTAATTCATTCTTGAAACACTTTTACACAGATATTAGACATGAAGTGGTATTACGAATTTTTAAAAGACAATATAAATTCGTTATGCACTGTCATTTACGTACTTACAAGTCTAGTTTCACAAGGATCTTCCAGGTATCGGCCGTGGTCTTATAGCAAGAACCAACCGGGCATTTGCCTGAATTAATTTTTGAAATGATGCAAAACCTTTATCAGGATTTCAGAAAGGAGATTAAACACTCCACCCTCTCGAAAGTATGGCTAGCTTTTTTTTTTTTTTTAAACAGCGGGACATCATTCCGTTTATCTCGTGTTATGGACGAGCCTTAGGTCAAGGGCAGGCTTAGAGCAGGTGTCGACCCACACAGCTTCGATGAACCTTCTCTGGATACCAGTAAACAAAAGCATCCCACAGAATGAGCACGAGGACTTCCTCAAAGAAGGTATCGCATACGTCGCATATGGTTAACCTCGATTGCGACGCATCCGGCTACATAGGTGAACTTCAAGCGAGGGCGAACAACGCATCAGTAGGAAAGCAGGAAGAAACACGACGAAAAAGAGACCATAATTCCTTTTTAATAAACAGCTGTATTAGTTCTACTTCTGCGGTGTGGACAGCGACCCCATCAGGATCACCAGTTTCCCTTTTCGTTTTTGTCTATTTTTTTTAGCAGAGTCTATGATACCACGTGAGCGCCATGTTAAAACAAATTATATACACCTCCCATACTCATAAGTTTTATAACGTCCATCTCAACTAACAAGGAAACAAGGTTTTCCTGAACAGTTACAACAACTTCGTGAACAAACGGTGCCGGTCGGAGTGGCCGTGCGGTTCTAGGCGGAGCAGTCTGGAACCGAATGACCGCTACAGTCGCAGGTTCGAATCCTGCCTCGGGCATGGATGTGTGTGATGTCCTTAGGTTAGTTAGGTTTAATTAGTACTAAGTTCTAGGCGACTGATGACCTCAGAAGTTAAGTCGCATAGTGCTCAGAGCCATTTGAACCATTTTTTTTTTAACAAACGATAAACATAATTGACGGAGCAGTGTTCACAGCAGAGAATAACAAATGAAAAGTAGCAGTAACGTAAATAACATTAGGAAAGCGAAAATAAGCCAAACAGTAATACTTTCGTTGTAGCCACAAAAGTGTTTCGTTCCAAGTAAAGACAGAACTCTAATGAAGTTGCTATTTAATGCAGATTTAATGTAAGGACATCAGTTTGAAGACTGTATGTATTGTTGAGTAACATTTACCTGTTGCTCGACACAGAAATAAAAGAAACCCACTGAAACTAGTGGAACATTGCCGAAACGTGTACGGGTGAAATAAAAAAAGAAAATCGTGCTAGCTCAAGGCAGAATCTTTAAAAACAAATGGTTCAAATGGCTCTGAGCACTATGGGACTTAACTTCTGAGGTCATCAGTTCTCTATAACTTAGAACTACTTAAACCTAACTAACCTAAGGACATCACACACATCCATGCCCGAGGCAGGATTCGAACCTGCGACCGTAGCGATCGCGCGGTTCCACACTGTAGCGCCTAGAACCGCTCGGCCACTCCGGCCGGCCTTTAAAAACATATTTGTTATTAAAGCAGGTGCACACACAAAAAGTTAGCCTCTATAAGGAAAAAAAGACGCCTTAAGATAAATAAGTGAGAAATGCTCTGAAGTGCTGTGAGGAATTCAATAGAATAAAGGCAATGTGCCACAAAAAGACTGCCAACTGGATTTCAAATTATTGCATTAACCATTCGACTGTTTCATTTCTACTGGCAGCCTACTGAAAATAAAACATGATGAACATTGCATGCCCGTCTGTGCAGTTGATTTGGACGTGTTATCCGAGTGTTACATTTCTTCTGTTAAGTAATCAAAGAGTAAATGCTGCATTTTGTTGTGAGTGAGTTCACCTTATTAATTACAAATCCCAATAATCAATGCTAAAAACACAGACGGTAGAGTCAGAATTCTGAGAAGCTTGAACAATGGCCTGAAAGAAGTTCAAAAACTGACACCGCAGATTACTCTGACCACAGTTTTACGGTCTAATAATACTGGTTTGTATGTACTGAGAATGAGCGATAATGTGATACTTGAGGACAAAGTGAGACAGGAGTGAAAGTGAGAAAAAGAAAACGAACTTTAGTATCTAAGTATCAGTGTAAGTTGGTGTTATTTTGCAGAGAAGGCAACAGCATGAAGCTCTCCCACAAGGCTCTGAAAGTGTTACTTCAAAGAGTGCATTTCACCCGTCGTCAGTCCTTAGAATACAAAATGTTTGACACCACTGACGTTTTAATTATATAGTGTCAGAGATCTGGGTCAAAACTGTGTGACCTAGGTCGTGTTAAGCGACTGTAAGCCACGAGCTGACGGTTCCCTCTTCCCTATTTGCTGAGTTATTTGTGATATTACTGTCATACATTGAATCATTTTTGCCACCATTTCGTGGTTAATTTTATTAAAAATGTAATGGGCACATTTGACATGAGGAAAGCATTGCGTTTTTCTCACAGAGAAAGTGCCTCCTGGTCTCGTCCCTGGATACTCTTTGTTGGCAGGAGGCGGTGAGTGAATCTCGGGAAGACGAAGGTTCCCTGGGAGCTGGGAGCTTCTCGCGGAAGTAAGGCTGTAGCCTGTTTCGTCCTGTTTTTGGCAGAGCCGGCACATCCCCTAGCCCAGAGTGGAAACTACCGTGTTGCCGTTGCCATCCCCGGTTCAAAATGGTTCAAATGGCTCTGAGCACTATGGGACTTAACTGCGGTGGTCATCAGTCCCCTAGAACTTACAACTACTTAAACCTAACTAACCTAAGGTCATCACACACATCCATGCCCGAGGCAGGATTCCAACCTGCGACCGTAGCGGTCGCGCGGTTCCAGACTGTAGCGCCTAGAACCGCTCAGCCACCCCAGCCGGCGCCATCCCCTGAAAATATGAGGAATTGTGCATGAAATTTTTGCCTGTTCTGCTCATAAATCAATGAATGAGACATTGAGACGACACCTGATCATCTTGGGAACGTCTGTTGCTACCGCACTAAAATTTGGTGTACGCAGACGAGTTGAGTCGTCCTGCCACCGAGCTCGGCATGAAAAAACCGACCAGTCGATGGAACACCGCTCCATCCCAGTATCTCGTCGTCCATAATCGCAACAGCATCTAGTTGCTCCCTACATACAGAGTTTCCTTGAAAGTAGAAAGTGTTACAGGGGGATCCGTGTTTCATGTCCATTCGATCACCGACCACTGTGTGGGTCACTCGTCTCCCAGCCAACATTTGGTACTTACGGGTGAATGGTTTGCTGATTGTGGGGAAATGTAAGTGCCACGATTGCAGTATCGTGATGCTTATTCTGAACAGCTCGTTACTTTGCCACACAACTTGTGTTGCTTAATTTGTTTATAATTTATGGCATCTTATTTTATCAGATACTGGATTGAAAGGCGTACTCGGGATCAGATATAGTCTCAGGTCATTATGTAGTAGTGGTGAAGAGTAGGCTGAAGTTTAAGAGATTAGTCAGGAAGAATCAGTACGCAAACGTGGGATACAGAAGTACCAAAAAATTGAAAAGAAACGCCTGAAGTTCCCAACGGCTATAGATACAGAAATAAGGAACACCTCAGTAGACAGTACAGTTGAAGAGGAAATGACATCTCTAAAAAGGACAGGCATGGAAGTTGGAAGGAAAAAAAATAGGTGCAAACAAGGTAAATGCGAAGAAACCGTGGGTAACAGAAAAAATACTTCAGTTGATCGATGAAAGAAGGAAGTACAAAAATGTTCAGAGAAATTCAGGAATTCAGAAATACAAGACACTGAGCAATGAAATAAATATGAAGTGCAGGGAAGCTAAGACGAAACGGCTGAATGAAAAATGTGAAGAAATCGAGAAAGTAATGATTGTCGGAAGGACTGATGCAGCATATAGGAAAGTCAAAACAACCTTCGGTGATATTTAAAGGTAGGGTGGTAACATTAAGAGTGCAGCGGGAATTCAAGTATTAAATGCAGAGGATAGAACGGATAGGTAGAAAGAATATATTCAAGGACTCTATGAGAGGGAAGATTTGTCTGATGTGATAAAAGAAGAACCGTGAGTCAGTTTAGAAGAGATAGGGGACCCAGTATTAGAATCAGAATTTAAAAAAGAGCTTTGGATGACTTAAGATTGAATAAGATGAAAGGGATAAATAACATTCCATCAGAATTTCTAAAATCATTGGGGCAAGTGGCAACAAAACGACCATTCACGTTGGTGCGTAAAATGTCTGAGTCTGGCCACGTGCCATCTGACTTTCGGAGACATATAATCTACAAGTGCGAAAATTATCGTACAACCAGCTTAACAGCTCCTGCATTCAATTTTTTTAGAGATAAACAGCGATTAATTTACTTATAATCAATTATTCAAAATGACAGTCACATCCGCATTATTTATTTTGCCGCCAACCGATTTCAACCCGCGATGGGGTCTTATTCAGGGCAATTTGCACCATTTGGTCGCTCGCTGGAGTCGTCACCCTGCCTGTGCACGGTTGGTAACTATTGATGACCCCGTCGGGGGTTGAAACCGGTTGGCGGCAAAGTAAATAATGCGGTTGTGACTGTCATTTTGAATAATTGATTCCTGCTTTAAAGTTACTGACAAGAATAATATACAGAAGAATGGAAAATGAGGATGTCATAGACGACTATCAGTTCGGCTATATGAAACGTAAAGGCACCAGAGAGGCAATTATGACGTTGCGTTTGGTAATGGAAGCAAAAAAAATTAATAGGATTTGTAGACCTGGAAAAAGCGTTCGACAATGCGAAATGGTGCAAGATGTTCGAAATTCTGTGGGAAGTAGTGGTAAGCTGTAGGGAGAGACGGGTAATATTCAATTTGTACAAGAGCCAAGAGGGAGTGGGCGACCAAGAACGAAGTGGTCGGAATAAAAAGGGTGTAAGACAGGCATGTAGTCTCTAGTCCCTACTGTTCAATTTATCGAAACACCAGTGGTAGAAATAAAAGAAAGGTTCAGGAGTGGCTTTAAAATGCTAGATGAAAGGATATCAGTGATACAATGTGCTGATAATATTGCTGTCCTGAGTGAATGTGAGGAAGAATTAGAAAGTCTCCTGGTCACTAGGCAGACGCGCTAGTTGCTACGCCACCATGACACAGCGATTTTGCATAATTGCATGGAATATGCTAGCACACCTCTCTCCTAAATCCCAATTCCTATTCGTGCCTCAGCCCACATGGTATTCCCTTTAAACTCGAACAGGATTGCAGAGGTTCTCCAGCCATATTAGAATAGCATCTCAGCATCGAGCTAATCGTGGGACCTGCCCGAAACCCAGGCTTAGGTGATTTTAATCACATCGAACTATATGGTTCCAGAGGCGTTTCCAACTCTCAGAAACCTATGATGTATACATGTATACTGAAGCGACGAATGAAAATTTGTACCGAGACTGGTGTTTGACACCGGGCATCCTGAACTCTAGGCAAATGCACCTCGTAGGTGGGGAAGGGGAGGGGGGCATGCCAGGGTATCACGTGCAGCTGTTCAAATCCACTGCGCCAGGGTGGCGTAGTGGTTAGCGCATCTGCCTATTGAGTAGGAGACCCGGGTTCGAATCCAGGCCTTGGTACAAATTTTCGTTCGTCGCTACACTCTGTATAAATACATTAATTCTTGTATGAAACAGACTAACATTCAAAAGGCTTGACAATCGTCTCCACTCCTTGTCGGCTAATATTATTTAAGAGCCATTGTTCCTAGGCGGTGTTAAGAGGCTGCGAGTGTGTTGCACGGTTCCTTGTCGGAATGTCGGACACCTTCGATACACCGGCAAATCGGGGAACTTCTTTTGCTATAAGCACGTCGAAACACAATAACTCCTTTCAACCATTCTTTCAGATCTCCGCGTCCACTAACCTAAAAATGGCGCCGGTTCCATACATCCTACTACCACACACATAGACACAGACACAGACACACACAAACGCACACACACAAACACACACACACATACACACACACACACACACACACACACACACACACATACCACTTCACTACCATGACATAGCCAGTGGTGAAAAGGTAACATGATCAGCTGGTAGCAGTTCTACTGACAACATGACTCGTGCACATGATGTTATTTATATATATATGACGATGCTGGTGCTGATTGTGCATTTAACATTTAACGATGCCACTATGGCTACAGTACATTAGGACTTTGTTTTCATAAAACAGATCTGATGGTGGTCATTATAGACCGAAACCGGTAATCAGTTAACAAAAAGTTTGTGACCATAGACGTAAATTAAAGGAAACTAATTGTATATACGGGTCACTGTTTTCTTCGCGACAGTGTCGCAGCTTGTGAATCTACACCATTTACTGCACTCCAAAGCAACCAGTATGCTCTTATGACTTACATTTTGATCTGTGGCTTTTATTTGTCGATCAGTAACTGCAACTAACATATATCCCATTTCGGTCCGAATTTTGGCGATGAAAATCAACCTGGTTACTTTCGTCTAGGATCTCTTCGTCCTGTTGGGTACCTCGTAAGTGGATAGATAACGTAGACATCCCAATAGACTTAAGCCAGTGGCACTGTAGCCTGATAAGGGTTCAACTGTTTTATCAAGGTAGGTAAAAACAATAAAAATTTATGCGAACGTATCTTTTTTCCTTGCTGATGAGGTGACATGTCTGAGGAGTAATTATTCGAAGCGGATTTAAGTGTGGAGAGAAATTTTATATCTTTTGGCTGCGATGAGACGGAGCTTCGTGCATTAGTGGGTTTTTCGGAAAACGTTTCAAACAGCACAGATAGCACATGAGCTGAGACACTCCCTACTTTGTCAGCCTTAGCTGGATAGGAGACGTTGCCCCAGAATACGAGCACTGTGTGACGTTACGAGGACTTTTGTCATTGTCGTTAGCTGCTGAGAGGGTTGAATCAAGGGGAACGCCACTGGGTGAGAGGCAAGCAGACAGTTTGAAAGGTCTCTGTTGGATTCCTTTCATGTTAATTTCTTAAATCTGTGGTCATTTACGGCATAAATTCCTCTTCTAAATTTACTGTGGTGTTTCTGACTATCTGGGAGGAGACTTAACAGAGAAACGTGTTACTTTTACACATAAACAAGAACGATCTGTCACACCGCTACACTTTAAAACACAGTTTATATGTAATTCATGTCACAGTTTCATACAGAACCTACATCTGCTTTCTTTTGTATACTGTATATGATAAGATACTGTCATCCTCCTTCCCTTCTGTGTGAGAGGATGAATGAGCATATGTATTTCTAGTTGCATGCTTGATGGTAGCAGACAAGCCTGTCTGCTAGAGAACAGTAGGACCAACGTCGGAACAGGTAGCTACGCTTTCTGAAAGCAGCGAGGTTTCCATTCTTAGTATGTTCCTGTCCGTCCCTTGTCATGTTGGCACAGGAAGCTGTCTCTCTGGTCACTTCCGTTTGTATTTGTGAAGCACGCTCGGTAGGAGCCCAGGTCAGTCTGTCCACGGCGAGCGTCTGAAGTGGTAAGATCTCCGGCTAAGCGCGTGTCTGCTAAGTCCGTAGGACAATGTATTTCTTAAGTTCAGCCTACCTGAAAATTTCATCACCTTCATTTCAGGTTTAGCTCTAAAATATCTAATGTTACCTTAAATTGCAACGCACTGTACTTCGAGTGTGAAGTTCAGAATATCTTCCGGTAGTTGATTTGTCACTACTTTGTGAGTAAAGTGGAACCACGTGTTGATCAGTAACTCTAGCTAAGATCATCAATCTTAAATGCAAATGTGTGTGAGATTATAACATCTCGTCTTGACAATATTTTTCAATATATCAACTTTTCTTTATGTTCAACCCACGTGGGGTGTACTTTTGAGACCAGTACCACGTGCTTATACAATTTTTTGACCCATCAGGTTAATAATAAGACGATAGTAACCAGTTCGAGGTTTTTCTTTAGACAAATTGCATTTCGATGTAATTTATTTTAATTATCAAAATTATTGTGGAGTTACATTCTTTGTGTAAACCAAGTTGACCACGACAAGCATGTGGTGTAAGCATCAAAGTAGCCCTCAGCTATTCTTTTCGGGAAGATTTCACAGAGACTTAGTATGAATTTAGTATACCAGTGTGTGGTAATTTCATGACGGACAGGATTGTGCTACGAACGTAACTTCTTTCGGTGAAAATTGAATTGGTTGGTTGTGGTTAATTTCCTCTTGCATATGTTTCAACGTTATTTGTGTGTTATTTCATGAATGCAGTGCTATATGCAGTCTCCCAATCTTGACTCCATATTTGATGTGTTCCGAAAGATTACAAACTCACATTTTCACAATCCTAAATAAGGCACCGGTTTAGTTATGAATCAAGTTTAATATGCTGAAATTTCAATGATCAATGTTAAAATAAATTTCCAAATATAAACAGATTTATTTATTTTTATTGAAATTCTCTTTTATATACATATACATATATATATATACATATATATACATATATATATATATATATGTATATGTATATGTATATATATATCACTGGTTGTAGTATGACTATTAAAATATTATAATTAATGTTAGTCTGGTTGGGAATTTGGTAAGCTAGACTGGATACCTGGTGAAACAGTTGCGCAGTAATGCAAGGTTAACTTCCCCAGACAGCTCACAGCTTTTAACCCACTTTTATGGTCTTGAATATGAGCACCGCTTTCAGAGCAAAATAAAGCAACAACATTACACATGGAGACCCTGTTCTGTGATTCCTCTAGACTCTGGAATCTCTGATACGATGGATTGCGAGCGTTGTATAATCTTAGTTTTGTTTCCGTGCAGCGCTCAAACAACTTCTGCGTTGTTTCTGAGCAGACTTTCAAAAGATTCACGGCGTTGTTGAGCGGCGTTGTGTTGTTTGTCTTGTTTTGTTTTCTATATTTGTGTGTTTTATATGTATGTGTTTTTTTTCTCGCTTGTAAATTGCACTGACTTTAATCAAAGATATAATTTTTTTTGCGTGTGAAAAAGTGCGTACTAGGTTGGGTACCTTTGGTGTGACTGTCGTCATTTTTGGGGGATACATTTATTCTGATTAGTGTGTTGCGTACCGGGTATAAATTGCACTAATGCAGACACGTAACCAAGCTAAAAGTTGGCGGTCCAACAACTTAAGCAACATGGACCAAGGGGATAATTTGATTTCGAATATTAACACGTCGGACGGTTCCGAAAATGTAGTGTGGAATACTTCATTGGAAATGCAAAACAGGACGAACAGGCTCACAGCAGAGCGAGAAATTAATTTGTCTCCAACTAACTAAATTGATTTGGCAGAACTCATAAAAGCCTTATTGCAGCAAAATGAAGAAAACGCAGAGAACTCAGAAAAATCGTTCCAAGAACAAAAAGAATCATCCGAAAATACGATCCGAGAGCTAGGCCAACAAATGACGCAGAAATCTGAAAAATCGATCCGATAGCTAGGCGAACAAATGACAGAGAAATCTGAAAGATAGATCCGTGAGCTAGGCGAACAAATGACGCAGAAATCTGAAAAATCGATCCGAGAGCTAGGCGAACAAATGACAGAGAAATCTGAAAGATAGATCCGTGAGCTAGGCGAACAAATGACGCAGAAATCTGAAAAATCGATCCGCCAGCTAGGCGAACAAATAGACGAAAAACTAATCCAGCAGACAAATAAAGTGGACAAGTCGATGCAAAGAGTGTCCGATGATATCTCACAAAGAATAAACAATCTGGCAAGTGAAATAAAAAGTGATATTATGAAAGAATTAGGCCATACATTTGAACAAATCGATGATCGTCTGCAAGCCTTAGAACAGGGCAAGCGGAGTCGTGATGTGGAATCGAAAGAGAGTGAGGAACAGCTACTTAGGAATTTCCAAGCTCTGAGAGAAGAATGCCAAAAGGAATACCAGCAGGTACTCTCCAGGGTCCAGGAGGCAGAAACGCATTGTCCCGCATCCGTTAGCAACACAGTAGCGGACAACAGTCAAGCGATTCACTCACTCGAACAGCAAGTAGAACAATTGAAGCAGCCTGGGGCGGAGGACAACAGACAAATACATTATAAGATTGCGGCATTAGCGGACATCGTAGGCACGATGAAGGTGACGGAGAGCGATAACAATACCACACCGGTAGCGGTCGTAGAGACCGAGGAAGTGCGTTCGTGTCTTAGATTTCAGAAGGGACAGTTTGAAGTGAACAGGTGGCACAAAGCTGTAACAGGCGAATGACAAGAACGCGTGGTACATCTGGAAAGCCGCATGGGGTGTGATTCCGAACTCGCCAATAGGACTAAAAATAGCTGTACGAACAGTGCAGAGAGGCACTCCGACAACGAGGGAGATTTTAACGACAGGGAAGAATGTATTTTGAGGGGCAGACATGAGAAAAATAGAAACATTCAAGGGCCTCGCCAGGAGGAAATGCGGGGATTTGATTTCAAACATTTCCTTACGGTGAAAAAGTTTGAGATATTTCGAAATTCGCAAAAAGGAATACATCCACGAGCATGGCTCGAGCAATTTGAGTTCTGTCTTCCCCCTGACTGGGCAAGTTCACGTAAGATAGAATATATGTGCGGCTATTTGGAAGGTGAACTGGCGATTCGCATGAGGTCGGCAGCGTGTCACTGCAACTCCACTCGGGAGTTTCGACAAGCCTTTCTGTCTGCCTATTGGTCGGAAGCGGCACAAGATAGGGTCAATCATGGCATAATTATGCTGCCAAATTTGAACCAGTCTGGTTTCGGCAGCCCAGCATGCCTATTCGAACACATGCTGCAGGCAAATCAATTTCTATATGACCCATACAGGCCTGCGGAACATATTAGGATATGCATCACCAAATTGCCGATGCACTTGCGGCACGTCATTCTTGCGGGACGATGCAAAGAGGACGTGGAAACGTTTAAGACACTTCTCCAAGAGTTGGAATATAATACAGCAGAATGCCCGCCTAATCAGGCACAAAGTTATTACGGGGCACAACAGCGCGATCGCAGTCGTGGCCGTCGTACTAATCAACGGCGTGACTGGTCGTCGCGACGCGAATGGAACAATAATCGGGACCGGCCGTATAGAAACTGGGGTAGCACCTGCGGGCACAGGTGGAACAACGGAAATGATCGAGGAAGTGGACAAGATCGTACAGCAACCAGAATCTATACTACGATGAACACTGTGGGAATAGGATTGTAGGCGGAGCACCACATGATGTTCAAATCCGGCCTGCAAACCCTAGACATAATCCAGCAAATGGAAATGAAAAAACCGGCAATGACAAATGATCAGCGCAGAAGGCGCCCAATCGGAACAAATGAGCGACATGGCAAATGAGTACACAGGGTATATAGAGAAGACGGTGAGGAGAAATAATTGATTAGTTTAAATTTGTGACATATGCATTTTGTATAATATGTTGGTAAAAATAATGATAAAGATGTTTCTGTGTGATTGATTGAAGTGATGTTTGCGGTTTTTTTCTTTCCTTGTGCAATTAGGATTTAGGTTGGTTCAAATGTAAAGATAAAATGTTTCTTTGTGAACGAGTGAAATGCTGTTTACGGTTGTTTGTGTAAATTGAAAAGAGTCGCTCCTGAGAGAAGCAAGATCTGTGTTGAATTAATGCAAAACTCAGGGGAATATCCGATATGTGGGTATTATGGGTCTGGCAAACCCAGGTCCCCAGCTGTTAGTAGCCTTGTTTCCGATTTTCTGCTTTCAGTGCTATTATCTATCTATTATTATTCTATATCTGTCAGTATAAATGAGGATCGCTTACTATAGTATGCGTGCTGTATGAATATTTTAAGATAGGAGAATTCTGCACAAAGGAATGAGTAAGTTTGGAATCATGAAAACAAGATGCGATAATACAATTGTTTAACCAATGGCTTCCCAATATACGCTAATACGTTAATATTGATGATATATGTCTTTTTTGTGCTTTATAGTTGAGTAGGTAAAGTGCTGTCTGTGGATTTCGTCAGTATATTGATTCCCTTCAAGGTGAAAGAAGAATTGTGGTTTGTGTAAATATTATTGTGGTAGTCAAACGACGAGCAGTTTTTCAGCAAATAGAGAATGGAACAGAAATATGGATCCTTTCTGTAGTCTTGATTGATGTTGAGCCAGAGCCCGAAAAATTATTCTGCGTTAATACTTGTCCTAGAAAAGTGACGTTTATGTGTTTTGCTGATGCTGTGAGCATTACAGCTTCCTGTTTTCGCTGGTGCGGGATGCACTGCAGCCTATATGAGTCCAACTGACGAAATTTCCCTTTTGAAGGTACAGGAAGATTAAATAATTTTGATTATGCGACCGAAGGAAATCTTGGTTTAATATAATAAGGATGAAGCAAAACATTTGTCATTTAA
The DNA here is from genome assembly GCF_023864345.2 of Schistocerca serialis cubense. Taxonomy (NCBI): domain Eukaryota; kingdom Metazoa; phylum Arthropoda; class Insecta; order Orthoptera; family Acrididae; genus Schistocerca; species Schistocerca serialis. Next base: position 84,850,642 of record NC_064641.1, on the reverse strand, counting down.
ACTACAGCAGGATTCGGATCTTTTGTGTCTGTTGTAAGTTCAGTATGTTAAGATGAAACTGTTTTACAGAATAGATGAGACCACAATTTTGCCATTCATGAGAAATGAATCCAGAATGACCACCACAAGCGAAATAACTGATCTGGAAGCGAAAAGGTAACTTAAAGAAGGAACGCAATGGGTAAGAAAATGTAGTATAAACCTGTATAATGAAAATATTTTTACCCTTTTCAGAGTCATCTGCGTGATTAATTCTTGTGATAACGTAATTTTGGCTGAAATTGTCTTACAGTTTTATGTATAAACATATGAGTATGATAAATGTATAATCGTGAGTTTCTTATCAGGTGTGTCAACTGGTATAAATGTTTTGGCGTGCAAATAACCATTGTTCTTTTTACTATGTATGTTTAAGGAAAGTTTCTCCATATTTATCATGTGACAAGACATATGCCGCGAGCGTCAAGAAGAGGACGAAATAGAACAATGTTGCGGTGGTATAAACACTGTGTTGAAGTAGCATTGAAGTAGCTTGTTGGATTAACTAGTAGAGGATTGAAGTAGAATTTTGAGTAATACATGTTTATGGGTAGTTAGTTTGTAGAATAGACAACAGGTGTGCATGTGTGTGTGTGTGTAAATAACATGTGAACCCTATGCTGCCCTGACCTATACTTGCACCAGGCATAATCCTATTCATTTTAGTGAATTAATAAGTAGCATTTGATTTATTAAAACGCAAGTGAACCACATTAGTGATGTGGATTTAGATATTATATTGTCAGGTCATTTAATTTTTATACTGTCAAGCCATTTCACTTTTATTTTTTTTAGATTGTCAAGTCATTTAACTTTTATTTTTATATTGTCGATTCATGTAACTTTTAATTTTTTTAAAAAAAGACTAAGTCTCACTTTTGTTCTTAAAAATTGTGAAAGACAATACTAAGCGGTATTATGTATGACATTCTGTAATCACATAACTATGATGAACAATTTCTGTGAATGCAGCTGAGAACGTGAAAACGAACCTGCTAAAATCTTACGAGACAGCAGGAGCAGCGAGGAGGAGGACTAGGTGCTAACAGGCGGGTTTCCCAGCAGGACACACTATCAGCCGGTCCACTTCTGAGCACGCTCACCAACAAAAGAAGGGCTGCGGGGCAAACACTTTCCCTTGCACCCGGAGCTAATGGCCGGCAGCACCAGTGCTACCCTTCATTTAGGCGATGACCTGAGATGGCCGAGCGGTCCACCACGCGGAAATCCATCTGCTGGCAACACACCACACGCACGCGACCATGACGAGATGGCTGCGGTGAAACGACAGAAGACAGGGGATAAAGGGGCGTGGAGCCTTTTGACAGGTACTGTCCAGAGAAACTTGCAGGCATCAACGACGACTATCAACATTTCCTGGTGGATGCCTACTGTCAAGCGACAGTAAATCATGGTTCGATGTTCTCTGGTTGCTAAGGGTGGCACAAAGAAGAGCCACTAAGTGTCATCCTTGCCCAGGAATATCAAACCGGCGAGCCAACTGAGGATAACTCAAGAATTTAACAACACAAGGGGCGTGGAGCCTTTTGACACGTACTGTCCAGAGAAATTGGCAGACTTCAACGACGCCTATCAACATTTCCTGACGGATGCCCACTGTCAAGTGACAGTAAATCATGGTTCGATGTTCTTTGGTCATTAAGGGTGGCACAAAGAAGAGCCATTAAGTGTCATCCTTGCCCAGGAATATCAAACCGGCGAGCAAATTGAGGACAACTCAAGAATGTAACAACACAAGGGGTGTGGAGCCCTTTGACACATACTGTCCAGAGAAACTGGCAGACTTCAACGACGCCTATCAACATTTCCTGACGGATGCCCACTGTCAAGCGACAGTAAATCATGGTTCGATGTTCTCTGGTCGCTAAGGGTGGCACAAAGAAGAACCATTAAGTGTCATCCTTGCCCAGGAATATCAACCTGGCATGTCAAACGAGGATACCACACGAATTTGACAACACAAACATGGAACCAAATCGAGATGTACGTGACAAGGGCCACCAAGAGAAACTTCATGAGAGGGCAGAGACGGCGGGATTGCACGTAACAGATGGACAAAAATCCCTACTGACAGCTGCGGCGACGAATTCCTCCCCCTCCCCTTATATAGTGCCTCGGAACAGTGGAACTACTGAGTGTGCCAGTGAACAGTGATTATACGGTTCTTAGTCCAATGCACATACGTGTGTTCTTTCAGAGAAACTTTGATCATGTATTTTGCAGTGGTTCGATTTATTGGTGTTTTTTTTATTAGACTGACTCTTGTATTTTGCAGGTGTTTTATTTATTGGTGTTTTTTTTTAGACGTTGACTACTGTACTTTCAGAGCTGTTTTATTTCTCAATGTTTGTTTTTGTGTGTTGTATTAGATTTGTGATATTTTGTTTCGTAAATTCATTCCTGTGGCATTGCTTCGTTTATAAGTCAGATAGCTATTCATGCTCATTGGACTGTGATCGATTAGCCTTTGCATGGGGCATATTTATAGTGAGGAACCCCTTAAGGGTAACAATCACATAATTAATTGTAGTTTCAGTATAATGACACAGCGATCATTGTTTGCTAACTAACTGAAATATATTAGAGTGATTAAATTAGTGCCACAAAGTTATTTTAATTCTACAAATTATTAGTTTTATAAGATATAGATTTTTTTGCGATAACCACTTTGTAAAACATGTTTTTACTCTTATCTTCTTTTTGCTTTTGCGGATTGTGCATTGTAATGCTCTGCTTTATAATACTGATGTTATTTTCATGTTTTTTTTTTTAATTGCTGTGGTACCTTTGCTATTTTCATAAATTTTACTTGTTAATAAACAGTCATAAATTATCCTGTGATCAGTTGGCTCTTGCAATGAACAAATACTGGTGAACTCCATAAGGGTAACAACGAGAAATTGTTTTCATATTAATGACACAGGAACCACAGTTTTTACTTGCTGACCGAATTAGGTCTACACTATCATTTAAATAGGTGTCACAGATTCTTTTTTTCTCTTTGAAATTGGTAGATTCTAAAGATGTGTTGAAATTATTGTGTTTTAGCAAGTAGCTGGTGCCTTTTGCTTATCTTTACATCTTTGATTTAAGTTGGATGTGAGAAGCCTGATTGGGAATGTCCTAGCATGGCCAGAAAATTCCCTGCACAGTCTTTTCCCGGAGCGTTGGGGTTATGAAAGGTCTCTGTTGAATTCCTTTCATGTTAATTTCTTAAATCTGTTGTCATTTACGGCGTAAATTCCTTTTCTAAATTACCTGTGGTGTTTCTATCTGGGAGGAGACAGAGCAGAGAAACGTGTTACTTTTACACATAAACAAGAACGATCTGTCACACCGCTACACTTTAAAACACAGTTTATATGTAATTCATGTCACAGTTTCATACAGAACCTACATCTGCTTTCTTTTGTATACTGTATATGATAAGATACTGTCATCCTCCTTCCCTTCTGTGTGAGAGGATGAATGAGCAAATGTATTTCTAGTTGCATGCTTGATGGTAGCAGACAAGCCTGTCTGCTAGAGAACAGTAGGACCAACGTCGGAACAGGTAGCTACGCTTTCTAAAAGCAGAGAGTTTTCCATTCTTAGTATGTTCCTGTCCGTCCCTTGTCATGTTGGCACAGGAAGCTGTCTCTCTGGTCACTTCCGTTTGTATTTGTGAAGCACGCTCGGTAGGAGCCCAGGTCAGTCTGTCCACGGCGAGCGTCTGAAGTGGTAAGATCTCCGGCTAAGCGCGTCTCTGCTAAGTCCGTAGGACAATGTATTTCTTAAGTTCAGCCTACCTGAAAATTTCATCACCTTCATTTCAGGTTTAACTCTAAAATATCTAATGTTACCTTAAATTGCAACGCACTGTACTTCGAGTGTGAAGTTCAGAATATCTTCCGGTAGTTGATTTGTCACTACTTTGTGAGTAAAGTGGAACCAAGTGTTGATCAGTAACTCTAGCTAAGATAATCAATCTTCAATGCAAATGTGCGTGAGATAATAACGTCTAGTCTTGACAATATTTTTCAATATATCAACTTTTCTTTATGTTCAACCCACGTGGGGTGTACTGTGCGAGACAAGTACCACGTGCTTCTACAATTGTTTGAGCCATCAGGTTAATAGTAAGACGATAGTAACCAGTTCGAGGTTTTTCTTTTGGAATTTGTTTTTTGATGTAATTTGTTTTAATTATCAAAATTATTGTGGAGTTACATTCTTTGTGTAAACCAAGTTGACCAAGTGAAGCATGTGGTGTAAGCATCAAAGTAGCCCTCAGCTATTCTTTTCGGGAAGGTTTCACAGAGAATTTAGTATACCAGTGTGTGGTAATATCATGACAAACAGGATTGCGCTACGAAAGTAACTTCTTTGGGTGAAAATTGAATCGGTTGGTTGTGGTTAATTTCCTCTTGCATATGTTTCAACGTTATTTGTGTATTATTTTATGAACGCAGTGTTGTATGCTGTCTCCCAATCTTGGCTCCATATTTGATGTGTTCCGTACGATTAGAAACTCACATTTTCACATTCCTAAATAAGGCACCAGCTTAGTTATGAATCAAGTTTAATATGCTGAAATTTCAATGATCAATGTTAAAATAAATTTCCAAATATAAACTGATTTATTTCTTTTTATTGAAATTCTCTTATATATATATATATATATATATATATATATATATATATATATATATATATATATATATATATATATGTATATGTATGTATGTATATATCACCGGTTGTCGTATGACTATTAAAAGATTATAATTAATGTTAGTCTGGCTGGGAATTTGGTAAGCTAGACTGGATACCTGGTGAAACAGTTGCGCAGTAATGCAAGGTTAACTTCCCCAGACAGCTCACAGCTTTTAACCCACTTTTATGGTCTTGAATATCAGCACCGCTTTCAGAACAAAATAAAGCACAACATTACAAGTTCTTCAAGAAATGGTTCAAATGGCTCTGAGCACTATGGGACTCAACTGCTGCGGTCATCAGTCCCCTAGAACTTAGAACTACTTAAACCTAACCAACCTAAGGTCATCACACACATCCATGCCCGAGGCAGGATTGGAACCTGCGACTGTAGCAGTCGTACGGTTCCGGACTGCGCGCCTAGAACCGCGAGACCACCGCGGCCGGCAAGTTCTTCAGTGGCAGCCCTCACTGCCGAAGGAGCGCACCTGCTTACCAAATGTCGAGAAGAAGGCTGGACTTGTGCGACATGGATGCTGTCATTTCAGCAATTTCGAGTCCCATATTCGGATTTTTTTATTTTTATTCTCAGTTTGCTTAATCTAACGGTGGCAGGTTTGCTTTAGCAGTAGATGATCGGCAGTTATGACTCTCATTTAGTCTATGTTGGTGTTTTTATTGAACAGAGTTTTCTCGCACAGCGGAGAATGAATGTGTGAACTGGGAGACGTAGTGATCGAAAAACGGTCGTGTTGAACTTTGTTTCCATTTCGTTGGCAATTTGTGACTTTCACACCTGTGAAATATCATCTCGAGAATTTTTTCCTTGTTGAGACTGCCGAAAACGTTGCCTTAAGTCAGGTGGGTGTTAAGTGGATGTTTTGTGTTTCCGACACAGTCAGATTTATGTTATTACTATAGGACTGCTATACGGCAGTAATGATTTGTGACACAGTAGCATCGTTTTACCTTTGTCTCTCTGTTTGAAACTAGGTTGACGACCAATATAAAACACTTTTCGAGTGATATTGTAGTGCAGAGAATTGAGCGTGATATGCTGAATATCAGCCCCTTCGCCGACAGCGTTTGTAACAGCTAACTACCAAGGAGAGACCAGAAGCTGCCACTCACCGCCCACGGAATTCTTTAACGTTATTTGAAATAAAATAAGCTTACTGTGAACAAGGAAACCGGTGATCAGCATACGATCTTTGACGACACTTATTTGATCCTCTGTACAAACTATAAGTCTTTTGTATTTGCCTTTCTTAGTGTTTGCGAAGATGAAAAAATGGTTCAAATGGCTCTTAGCACTATGGGACTTAACTTCTGAGGTCATCAGTCCCCCTAAATCTTGGAACTACTTAAACCTAACTAACCTAAGGACATCACACACATCCATGCCCGAGGCAGGATACGAACCTACAACCGTAGCGTCGCGCGGTTCCAGACTGTAGCGCCTAGAACCGCTCGGCCACCTCGGCCGTCTGCGAAGATGACCTAGCGAGTGGAAGTTGTACCAAGAATCTGTCACGTGTCACCAAAGTTCATGGGCACATATACTGCTCACTTTTTCTCCTTGTTCACAGTTAACTAATTAACTTATTTTTGTTTCACATACAATGACAGAAACGGAGAGCGTAACATCATGAAGCAGAAGTCCGAAATTTATCAAACTTTGTGGAAATGAAACATCATGGCAGATTGAAACTATGTATGGAACCGGGACCTTTGCCTTTTGCAGGCAAATGACCTACCGACTGAACTGTCCAAGCACGCATTCACAGCTTTATTTCTGCCAGTATCTCGTCTCTTACCTTCCAGACTTCACAGAAACTCTGCATACCTTGAGGGACAAGCGCTCCTGAAAAAAAGATATAACAGAGAGATGGCTTTGCCACAGCCTAGGAAAATTGTTTCCAGAACGGGCTTTTACCATGCAGCAGAATGTGTTGTTTTGGAACTTCCTGCCACACTCCAATTGCGTGCCAGACAATGTGATGTGCCTCACGTAATGGGTATTAAACGATTAAACTGTCATCCCTTTCGGAAATGACATCGATCATCAATATCAGTGTGAGGTGTGACACCCACACACACGAATACACCCGTGTATTCAGTGGGTCACGGACGCAAACAGCATCCGAATGTTATCTGGACGAATACCTTGCTACGCTTGATACTCGTTCTGTGTCAGTTCGAATCACGGCAGGTCCTTCGACAAGTCTTTCTTCCACATAATTTACTCAGTCGAACTGATAATCACATGCTCTACGGTCAATGGGATTATTAGAGAGCTTTGACCGTAGCTGTAACGCTGAATTCAAATGCATGCATGAAGTTACTTGAGGTGGAAGTCACAAGTGCTTGTTTTTGGTCAGGCAGCCGTGGTTGAGGCAGGTGACGCGTAACACTGCCGGTTCTGAGAACAGCAGCTGGGCCAGCAGTTCTGCAGCCACCGCAGAAGACGCGGCCACTCGGCCGGAAAAACAAGTTCTCACAACTTTAAAAAATAGATTTCTCACGACTTCTTTCGCAGAGCTGTGTAGGAATGTGAGAACAAGAACCATCTGCTTGGCCAGCGAAATCATTTTGCGCATGCGCTGCTGGTGGCCAGACACTTGGTGGGCGAGAATGCTGTGGCGTTTTTCTCAGGTCACACACACGCTCCAGACTGCATGGTTTCCCACAGACGCAAAATAACAGTGTCTTTACTTTTTTGGTTCTTGGATCTTGTTTTAAGTTTAGGTTGCGAGCTGCACAGACTTTGGATAGAAAGCAATCTTCTGCTCAGTTAGAGGTTTCCACCAATTGTTAGCAGAACCGCCTGTCCCAAATGAGTTTCGCCCAAGAAATCATTTATTGTACTTTTGAGCGTATCAAAGGGTGTTCGGTGGTGGAACACAACTTGTTAGACTTTTCAGAGATAATTGTTCTTTCGTTGAGCTTGAAGTAAGCAATCATATTCGTCTCAATTACAAGCCTAGTACTCATTTTAATTCTGAAGCGGTTTTGAGACAATAAATCCAGAACTCATTTGTTTTCTGCCTTTTCTTTAGTCCTACAACAAACTAGGTGGGGCGACCCACAAATAATAAATATGGTCGATACTTCTTCATAACTAAATTGTGCTCTGGCTGTAGTGACGTTCCGCTCCAAAGCAGGCACCTCTACACAAAACGGTGTATGTTGTTGTTGCTGCGGTCTTTAGTCCTGAGACCGGATTGATGCGGCTCTCCATGCTACTCTATCATGTGCAAGCTTCTTCATCTCCAAGTACCTACTGCAACCTACACCCTTCTGAATCTGCTTGGTGTATTCATCTCTTGATCTCCCTCTACGATTTTTACCCTCCACGCTGCCCTCCAATACTAAATTGGTGATCACTTGATGCCTCAGAACATGTCCTACCAATCGATCCCTTCTTCTAGTCAAGTTATGCCACAAACTCCTCTTCTCCCCAATCCTATGCAATACCTCATCATTAGTTATGTGATCTACCCATCTAATCTTCAGCATTCTTCTGTAGCACCACATTTCGAAAGCTTCTATTCTCTTCTTGTCTAAACTATTCATCGTCCATGTTTCACTTCCATAAATGGCTACGCTCCATACAAATATTTTCAGAAACGACTTCCTGACACTTAAATCTATACTCGATGGTAACAAATTTCTCTTCTTCAGAAGCGCCTTCCTTGCCATTGCCAGTCTACGTTTTATATCCTCTCTACTTCGACCATAATCAGTTTTTTGTTCCCCAAGTAGCAAAACTCCTTTACTACTTTAAGTGTCTCATTTCCTAATCTAATACCCTCAGCATCACCCGACTTAATTCGACTACATTCCATTATCCTCGTTTTGCTTTTGTTGATGTTCATCTTATATCCTCCTTTCAAGACACTGTCCATTCCGTTCAACTGCTCTTCCAAGTCCTTTGCTGTCTCTGACAGAATTACAATGTCATCGGCGAACCTCAAAGTTTTTATTTCTTCTCCATGGATCTTAATACCTACTCCGAATTTTTCTTTTTTTTTTCCTTCATTGCTTGCTCAATATACAGATTGAATAACATCGGGGAGAGGCTACAACCCTGTCTCGCTCCCTTCCCAACCACTGCTTCCCTTTCATGCCCCTCAACTCTTATAACTGCCATTTGGTTTCTATACAAATTGTAAATAGCCTTTCACTCCCTGTATTTTACCCCTGCACCTTAAGTATTTGAAAGAGAGTATTCCAGTCAACATTGTCAAAAGCTTTCTCTAAGTCTACAAATGCTAGAAACGTAGGTTTGCCTTTCCTTAATCTGGCTTCTAAGATAAGTCGTAGGGTCAGTATTGCCTCACGTGTTCCAACATTTCTACAGAATCCAAACTGATCTTCCCTGAAGTCGGCTTCTATCAGTTTTTCCATTCGTCTGTAAGGAATTCGCGTTAGTATTTTGCAGCTGTGACTTATTAAACTGATAGTTCGGTAATTTTCACATCTGTCAACACCTGCTCTCCTTGGGATTGGAATTATTATATTCTTCTTGAAGTCTGAGGGTATTTCGCCTGTCACATACATCTTGCTCACCAGATGGTAGAGTTTTGTCAGGACTGGCTCTCCCAAGGCCGTCAATAGTTCTAATGGAGTGTTATCTACTCCCGGGGCCTTGTTTCGACTCAGGTCTTTCAGTGTTACGGTGTATGTGCGATAGGAGATTTAGTTAACTGTATATGTACGATAGGAGATTTAGTTAACTTACATGACAGCGGTTGATGAGAATTACTCTCATTTACTTTTAACAGACTAGGAATCACAGAGTATTTTCACTTACTGTAACTTGCAATTTACTGGATTAAGACAATATGCAGTGATGAGACAAGCGTTATGGAATACCACCTAACATCACATCGGGCCTTCTCCTAGCCGGTGCAGTGCAGTTACTCGACATGGCATGGATTCAACAAGTCGTTGAAGGTCTCCTGCAGACATACTGAGCCATGCGGCCTCTATAGCCGTCCATATTTGCGAAAGTGTTACCGGTGCAGGATTTTGTACACGAACTGATCTCTCGATTACATTCCATATTATTTGCTCAAATTGTCCAGAATATTCTTCAAACCAGTAGCGAACAATCGTGGTCCGATGACATGTTTGGGAACATGAAGTGTTTGAATGACTACAAATGGTCCCCAGGTAGCCGAACATAACCGTTTCCAGTCAATGAACGGTTCAGTTGGACCAGAGGACCTTGTTCATTCCATGTAAATACACCCCACACCGCCGGCCGGAGTGGCCGAGCCGTTCTAAGCGCTGCAGTCTGGAGCCCCGCGACCGCTACGTTCACAGGTTCGAATCCTGCCCCGGGCATGGATGTGTGTGATGTCTTTAGGTTAGTTAGGTTTAAGCAGTTCTAAGTTCTAGGGGACTGATGACCTCAGAAGTTAAGTCCCATAGTGCTCAGAGCCATTTTTGAACACCCCACACTGTTATTGAACCACCACCAGCTTGCGCAGTTGCTTGTTGACAACTGTGGTCCATTGCTTCGTGGGATCAGCGCCACACTCCAACCATACCATCATCTATTATCAACTGAAATCGGGACTCATCCGACCAGGCCACAATTTCCCAATCTTCCAGAGTCGTATCTATATGGTCGCGAGTAAAGTGGAGGCGCTGCAAGCGTTGTTGTACTGTTAGCAAAGGCACTTGCGTCGGCCGTTGCTGCCATAGCCCACTAGCGCCAAATTTCACCACACTGTCCTAACGGATACTTTCTTCGTACTTTCGACATTGCTTTCTACGGTTATTTGACGCAGTGCTGCTTGTCTGTTAGCACTAACAACTCTACGTGAACCCTGCTGCTGTCTGTCGTTAAGTGAACGTCGTCCGCCACTGCGTTGTCCGTGGTAAGAGGTAATGCCTGAAATTTGGTATTCTCAGCACACTCTTGGTCTCGGAATGTTGAGTTTTCTAACGATTTCTGAAATGGAATGTCCCATGCGTCTAAGCCGGCCGTTGTGACCGAGTCGATCTAGGCGCTGCAGTCCGGAACCGCGCTGCTGCTACGGTCGCAGGCATGGTTGTGTGAGATGTCCATAGGTTAATTAGGTTTAAGTAGATCTAAGTCTAGGGGACTGAGCTGGCCGGAGTGGCCGAGCGGTTAAAGGCGCTACAGTCTGGAACCACTCGACCGCTACGGTCGCAGGTTCGAATCCTGCCTTGGGCATGGATGTGTGTGATGTCCTTAGGTTAGTTAGGTTTGAGTAGATCTAAGTTCTAGGGGACTTATGACCACAGCAGTTGAGTCCCATAGTGCTCAGAGCCATTTGAACCATTTTTCTAGGGGACTGATGGCCTCATATGTTAAGTCCCATAGTGCTCAGAGCCATTTGAACCCAAGCGCCTAGTTCCAACTACCATTCAGCGCTCAGTCTGGTAATTGCCGTCGTGTGGCCGTAATCACGTCCGAAAATTTGGCGCATGAGTCATCTGAGGACAAATGACAGCTCCACCAAAGCACTGCTCTTTTATACCTTGTGTACGCAGTACTACCACCATCTGTATATATGCATGTCGCTATCCAATTCCTTTTGTCACCTCGGTGTAAGCCTTACATCAGTTTCCATATCGTCTGTGTGTTGACCACGTAGGTTTGGCAGGCAGTTTAACTCTCCACTGCCAAGCCTCAGCACGTCGCGCCCATAACAACGATCCCTACAATGCCCACATATCAACCACTCCTCATCTGTAAGAACGGTATTTTATTCTACACAGACAATCAACTCTCATAAGGACGAAATTTTAGTCAACATATCCCAATGGCATAGAATTAATGAACAATGATTTACGTAGCTTTCAGTTTAGGTGCTCATGGCGTGGTACTTCCTATTTCCGTCGTGGAATAACACAATTTTGTTAAACTTGTAAACCCTTTCGCATTCCCACACTCATATTCAGGGGTGGTACTATTGCCTTACCCCGCAGAATTTTTACCCTGAAATGTTGAGCCACATGCTGTCGGCACACTGTATGCTTAATAAGGACTAGCAATGCTAATAAATGGCTCTGAGCACTATGGGACTTAACTTCTGAGGTCATCAGTCTCCTAGAACTTACAACTACTTAAACCTAACTAACCTAAGCACATCACACACATCCATGCCCGAGGCAGGATTCGAACCTGCGACCGTAGCGGTCGTGTGGTTCCAGACTGCAGCGCCTAGAGCCGCTCGGCCACAGCGGCCGGCCCTCAGGTGTTCAACTGAAACACTGCGAAAGCCCAAAAATCTAGAAGTGAGACTTTATAGATCTTTTATTTTCTAGAAGAACTGCATGAACTGCAAGTCAAAAGTTTCCACCAGGAATAATCTTCTACTGAAATTTTCCAGATCACAGTAGGGTAGTACACGAAAGTAACCTTTTATTATGAACAAGGTAAGAACTTACAGATATGTTTGATACAGCAATGAATGCAATTTATCTTTATTTTCATTTACAAATGTTCAATATGATTACCTTTTGTAACACGATACATGTCCCATCTGTAATTAGTTTCCCGAAAAATCCTATGGTGCTAGTCTTGATGTGTGGTGGCAACTCCTTGTGTTATCCGTCGTCGCAACTCGTTGACATTTTCCGGAAGCGGTGGAATAAACACCCTTTCTTTAATGTAGTCCCATACACAGTAGTGCAGTGGGGCTAAATCAAGTGGTGGAGATGGCCAGGATATTGTTCTGCTTCGTCCAGTTCAAGTAGCCATGTTCCTACATAGATGCGTGACAACTTTACGATGATAATGTGGTGCAGCGCTATCTTGCTTCCACACTGGAACACTAAGCATATTCAATTCTAAGCCGGCACATCTCACTGATTTACCTGGACTACGATTGTAATTCTGCCGAACTTGCTCGACTGCTGGCCGACACTGACCCACCGACCTACGTGATACACAGCCAGTTTCTGTGAAACGATTGCGGAAATAAATAAAAATTTAGTTTTTACCTTTGGTAGTAAAAGAAATAGCAAAATTAGTTATCCTGACATTGACGGGAGCTACTGACAAAAATATTAACACTACTGCAAGTTTGACTAACAGGAATACTATGTAACTAATAACGTTTATTATAAAGACAGGGCTAAATGAAAGACTATCAGATTGTACGAGGCCTGAAACTTTAAATAAATAATTCAAAATATATTCTTTACGAAGGTTAAACCCCAGGCCATGAACAGATCAGAGATAACATTTATCCAAGAAGAGAGTTGTAGCCGCATCGAGCTGTAAGTTCGCTGCGACTACAATGTAAGGCTGCAATGGAGATGTTAATTCAGTCTCTGTTGTAGACGTCGCAATAGTAGTAAGCCTATTGAACGCTACTAGATTCTTTCAAACCGATCTGAAGTTTTAGAAGTTTTCCGGTATCGACTTGACGTACTAGTCAGAATTTCGAACTGAAGTAAAGTGACTTTTGCGGTTTAGCCAGACAACGGAGCAGTTATTATATATGAAAGAAAAGTAAATGGTGTGATACCTAATTAACGTTAGGACTTAGCCTTCGAGATCTGTGTTTGTCACGAGCATCAAAAGACACAGCAATATACCAACCGCCGACATAAACTCTATTATTAGTCTTGGGTAGGAAAACACGCGATCACGAAGTATTTACAGTTACGCCATGTTGTCGGAAGCTGTAGTTAATGTCAGAATCACTGATGCAAATAGATTTCAGACCCTGAATGACAGATCGGTGTGTTTTCAGTGTAGGGTTAAATAATTGCTAAGTTCAATAAACTCCAATATAACCTTAATGCTTCGTGTCGGCTACGACATTTAATGGAATTTACTGTCTGTGAAATTAACTATTTCTTGAAGAGAACGCAGAAGTTAAAGGTGATTTAGTGATTTTATTAACAGTGAGCAGCAAGTTTACACCGAAATACGACGCTTTCTGTACGTTGTCAGAAGAGTATTTTATCTCTGGAATTACGTCGTATTAGTTGTTGAATTAACATAGCGACTCCTTGACGACGCTATATTAATTAATAAATCAACATCCTCGCAAAACTATGACGTGGCATCGGCTTGAGTGATGGACTTTATAATTCATGATATCCTATTATCTGCGTTTGAACACTCATTCGCAAACCGGGTATAAGAGCTACAGTTACCAAGTTCGCGTAAGCATAAGCCAGTTGCGAACAGGCTAAGCATATTCGGTTAATTGTTTCAGATCAAGGGAGTTATTGCGGTACCGAGTGGTGCAGTCGCTGTGGGCTCGAAGTAAAGAAGACAGACAGACTTCGAACACCAGTGCTTCAATTTTAAACAAGGGCTGGTTACACAACCGTCGTGCTGCTCCATCGAGCCGGCCGGAGTGGCCGAGCGGTTCTAGGCGCTACAGTCTGGAACCACGCGGCCGCTACGGTCGCAGGTTCGAATCCCGCCTCGGGCATGGATGTGTGTGATGTCCTTAGGTTAGTTAGGTTTAGGTAGTTCTAAGTTCTAGGGGACCAAGAAGTTAAGTCCCAAAGTGCTCAGAGCCATTGGAACTTTTTTTTTTTTTTTTTTTGCTCCATCGATACGCTGATATCAGTCTAAGCGAGATAATGTCTGAAACTAATCAACCAGCCGAGGAGTTTGTTTTTAACAGTTACAGATCGGAGTCGTCGCGATCGACGGTCACTGTTCCATGTCAACCAGACTGGGACAACCATAACCATCGAGTCGACACAAATAAAACGCCACACTGGTAGCTTGGTTTATTTAGTGCTGAATCGTCTCAAAACTGTAGTAGCTAATTTGGATTCACGAAACCATGGGCTAGACTGCACCCCTTTTTGTATCGCTATGCAACTCCATGGTGACTGTTGAAATAATTCATTCACGCATGCAACGTAGCGATAACCTCGGGAGCTAACAGTGTCAGGTGGCCATACAACTTGAAGATACAGTTCATTCAGTGCAGTATTGAACATTTCTGTAACTTATTTACCGTATCCACAATTAAAGGTTACATTTTCTTAACTATAAACATCGTGTATAGTCGTAACTGCATATACACTGAACAGGCAAATAAACTGGTACACCAGCCTAATGTCGTTTAGCGCGCCCGCGAGCACGCAGAAGTGCCGCAAGACGATGTGTCATGGACTTGACTAATGTCTGAAGTAGCGCTGGAGGGATCTGACACCATGAATCCTGAAGGTCTGTCCATAAATCCGTAAGAGTATGACGGGGTGGAGATCTCTTCTGAACAGCACGTTGCAAGGTATCCCAAATATGCTCAATACTGTTCATGTCTGGGGAGTTTGGTGGCCAGCGGAAGTGTTTAAACTCAGAAGAGTGTTCCTGGAGCCACTCTATAGCAACTCTGAACGTGTGCGGTGTCGCATTGTCCTGCTGGAATTGCCCGAGTTCGTCGGAATGCACTGTGGTCATGAATGGATGCAGGTGATCAGACAGGATGCTTACGTACTTGTCACCTGTGAGAGTCGTATCTAGACGTATCATGCGTCCCATGTCATTCCAATTGCACACGCCCCACACCATTACGTAGCCTCCACCAGCTTGAATAGTCCCCTAGTGGCATGCAGGATCCATGGATTCAGGAGATTCTCTCCATACCCGTACAAGTCCATCCATACGATACAATTTGAAACTTGACTTGTCCGACAGTGGATAGGCCTTGAAAAACTGAACACAGATCAATCGAGAAAACAGGAAGAAGTTGTGTGGAACTATGAAAAAATAAACAAAATATACAAACTGAGTAGTCCATGCACAAGATAGGCAATATCAAGGACGATGTGATCTCAGGAGCACCGTGGTGCCGTGGTTAGCGTGAGCAGCTGCGGAACGAGAAGTCTTTAACGACGCCAACAAAAGTTACGTTCTGGACACCGTGGCGAACCCCAGCCACAGAACAGCCAAGAGAATATACTGGGCCCTCAGGGGGAAGCCGGCAAAAAACAAAATTGAACACAAACTCCCACAATACAATTGGAAACAAATATGGGGGAACGTCTCGAAAAACGTGTTGCCTAAACATGCGAAGGAGACATGGTACAAAATAATTAACAGAACGGTACCAACCAACCAAAGACTGGCGGAGATAAAACTCGTCGCAAGTGACAAGTGTGACGTATGTGGCATGACCGACACCCTCGAGCATCGATTCACCTGCGGGAATGCCATCAACATCTGGGAAGCGTGTCAGCAGATGGTGGCCCACATCAACAGAACGGCGCCGGGAAGCAACACAGTGGAAGCAATCACCGCCCCAGACTGCAACCCATTTCCACGGCCCAAGCGACTGGCGACTCTCTGGATCCTCGCCATGACGTCACACGCCATCGTAGCGCGGAGGCAGTCCGACCAGCTGGCCTTCCTGATGGACCTCTGGGAGGAGAACAAGACGGCCGAGTAGCACAGGCGATACCGCGAGAACTTCAGAAACTTCCTGCTGATTCCACTGCAGACAGCGATCGCCAGAGTCCTCCCCAGCCTGTGACCCTCAGCACCGCCACCAGCCACCTCACCACACTCACCACAAGAAGAACGTGTGCAGTGATAGTGAACAAGTGCAACACAAAAGATAAAGTGCTTTCTCCTCTCGCCTCAAATAGGGAAGTATAGTAGTATAAAGTGTTTCTTCTTAGTGAAATCAGTGATGCAAAGTGCTTCACACCAAACACCTGTCATGCTATCAGCCAAATCAGTGTCAAAAGTATGCCCAGTAGTGCTAACAGTGATTTTTTTCTTTCTTCTTCATTTTTGTACTATATTGTCTAGGATACAAGCATTACTTAGTGGAAAGTGCCAACTACTCATAATTGTTTTTTGAATGATTTCCTATACTATGTGCCCTATAAAATGTATATTGTTTACCCACACTTTCCTCTCTGCTTCTCTTATGTAATATGATAAAATTTTCTCTCTTCTTCAATTTAGGTATATTCTGTAGTATATGTAAAAAAGTTTCTTCCACTTCTACTCCACCTATCATGCTGACGTTTCCCTCATGCTGTCCCACTTAACAGTGTAACTAGAGGAAGAGATCAAACCAGAATACACAATGTGCCTGTGGCATCACAAGTGCATCACATACAGAAACACAAACTCAAAATCAATGCATCGATGCCAAATATAAACTGTTATGCCTGTCCTGCAATGTCTACCCCCTCAAAAAAAAAAAAAAACGAAAAATGGCCATGTAAAAGGGTTTAAGGAACAACAATAAGAGAAAAACGATAAAGGAAAATATAAAAACGAAAACATATAAAATGACAGTAATATTAACCAACACTAGGAATATAATAGGTTAATAGAATGAAATGTCTTTTTTTTTTAAATGAATCGTTGTTAATATATTTAAATAAATATATATGGTTACAAAAAAAAGTTCAAATCTTCCCTCGACTGAAAATTTTACTTTCTTTATTTTCGCAAAGTTATGATCTGTCCGTTCGTTCATTGACGTCTCTATTCACTATAATAAGTTTAGTGTCTGTATTTGCGATCGCACCGCAAAACCGTGCGATTAGTTGAAGAAAGGACGTGCCTCTCCAATGGGAACCGAAAACATTTGATCGCAAGGTCATAGGCCAACCGATTCCTCCACAGGAAAACACGTCTGATGTATTCTATACGACACTGGTGATGGCATGTGCGTCACATGACAGGAATATGTTGTCGACTCACCTAACTTGTACACTTGGCGAATGGGTAAAAAGATTCTTCTGCCTTGCCCGATTTAGATTTTCTTGTGGATGTGATAATCACTCCCAAAAAAGTGCTGAAAACATAAGAGTTTGTCACATAAACTGAAAATAGAAGGTTAGACTTTTTACTCGAGGGAAGACTTGAACCAAGGACCTCTCGCTCCGCAGCTGGTAACGCTAACCGCAGGAACACGGTGCTCCTAACGTCAGTTTGCCCTTGATATTGCCTATCTTGCGCATGGACTACTCAGTTTGTATATTTTGCTTATTTTTTCATAGTTCCACACAACGTCTTCCTGTTTTCTCGATTGATCTGTGTTCTGTTTTTCAAGGCCTATCCACTGTGCCAACTTATAACTAAATCTGAGGGGGGTGCGATGGGGAGGTTCCCTTGTGAGTAGTTCTCGCGTTACGGACATGTAACCTTTTCATCCCCCTCATGAGATCGTGTGGAACCATACAACATGTTGTTGTTGTTGTTGTGGTCTTCAGTCCTGAGACTGATTTGACACAGCTCTCCATGCTACTCTATCCTGTGCAAGCTTCTTCGTCTCCCAGTACCTACTGCAACCTACATCCTTCTGAATCTGCTTACTGTATTCATCCCCTGGTCTCCCTCTATGATTTTTACCCTCCACGCTGCCGTCCAATGCTAAATTTGTGATCCCCTGATGCCTCAGAACATGTCCTACCAACCGGTCCCTTCTTCTTGTCAAGTTGTGCCACAAACTCCTCTTCTCCCCAATTATATTCAATACCTCCTCATTAGTTATGTGATCTAACCATCTAACCTTCAGCATTCTTCTGTAGCACCACATTTCGAAAGCTTCTATTCTCTTCCTGTCCAAACTATTTATCGTCCATATTTCTTTTCCACACATGGCTACACTCCATACAAATACTTTCAGAAAATACTTCCCAACTCTTAAATCTGTACGCGATGTTAACAAATTCCTATTCTTCAGAAACGCTTTCCTTGCCATTGCCAATCTACATTTTATATCATCTCTAGTTCGACCATCATCAGTTATTTTGCTCCCCAAATAGCAAAACTCCTTTACTACTTTAAGTGTCTCATTTCCTAATCTAACTCCCTCAGCATCCCCCGACTTAATTTGACTACATTCCATTATCCTCGTTTTGCTTTTGTTGATGTTCATCTTATATCCTCCTTTCAAGACACTGTCCATTCCGTTCAACTGCTCTTCCAAGTCCTTTGCAGTCTCTGACAGAATTACAACGTCATCGCCGAACCTTAAAGTTTTTATTTCTTCTCCATGGATTTTAATACCTACTCCGAATTTTTCTCTTGTTTATTTTACTGCTAGCTCAATATACAGATTGAATAACATCGGGGAGAGGCTACAACCCTGTCTCACTCCCTTCCCAACCACTGCTTCCCTTTCGTGCCCCTCGACTCTTATAACTGCCATCTAATTTCTGTACAAACTGTGAATAGCCTATCGTTCTCTGTATTTTACCCCTGCCACCTTCAGTATTTGAAAGAGAATTTTCTAGTCAACATTGTCAAACGCTTTCTCTAAGTCTACAAATGCTAGAAACGTAGCTTTGCCTTTCCTTAATCTTTCTTCTAAGATAAGTCGTAAGGTCAGTATTTCCTCACGTGTTCCAACATTTCTACAGAATCCAAACTGATCTTCCCCGAGGTCGGTTTCTATTAGTTTTTCCATTCGTCTGTAAAGAATTCGCGTTAGTATTTTGCAGCTGTGACTTATTAAACTGATAGTTCGGTAATTTTCACATATGTCAACACTTGCTGTCTTTGGGATCATATGTGGTTTTTAATCTAACAAACTGAACTTAACGTCTAAGTAAATTTCTTATTAGTTAATAAGGTCTCGGTTTACAGTTAACACTCATCGGGATTCTATCTACTTAGTGCCTTGCTCTCTCACAAATTTACGGTTTAACATTATAGGTAATTCCCCAGTACATAACACAAAGACAGCCAATGGCAGGCACCTTTGAGTTTCAGTGCGCGCATGCGCGTGATCCGCCGTCTTGCTCGGTACATATCCGCGTGCCACAGTCAGTTCCAACGTAGCGTCCGCCGCTAACCGACCGCTTTCCACGAAATGGGGTCGGGGCTGTTCCTCAGATAAGTGACGTAGCTTGACATGGTGTCGCGGTACTTTAGCTTTTATGTTTGACCGTGCCTTATTCTTTCATGTATTAGTTTATTGTATGCTTCTCAAGAAGGTTAGATTTAAATGGCATCCGTCCATCCTTGAGGGATGATGGTGTAGCATGCTTGGTTCAGAGTCTGCAGCGTCTGCTGTGGCTAAAAAGTTCGAATCGAGAGTGGCAGTCCCTACTTCAGTTTGGAGATGTGAAATTTGAGGGACTTCGAACAGAAGCCGCTCTGTCTCTTCGCTTTGTCCTCTTCCTGATTTGTTCCTGTGTGCGTTCGTCCCCTGAGAGCTTGACGCCGTTGCGCACAGTTACTCGCCGCTTGACACGATCATCTGCAATGCTTTCCCAACGACTTGGATTGATTCTGGTCTTGGTCAGGTCTCTCTTGCAGACATCCTTGAAACGAAAATGCGGTCGTCCCACTGGCCTCACACCCTCCTGAAGTTCTCCGTACAGCAGTTGTTTCGGTATCCGTTCAGGATTCATGCGCCTGGCATGTCCCAACCATCTTAGACGTCGATGACTCAGGACTGCAAAGATGCTGGTTGTGCTTCCACGATGACAGACTTCGGTGCTGGGTACTCTACCTCTCCAAGAGATCTGAAGCATCTTCCGGAGACAGCGGAGATGGAAGCTGTTAAGTCGAGATTCATGCCTAGAACGAGTTGTCCATGTATCACAGCTATAGGGAAGGGTGCTTACAACACAAGCGTTGTAGACTTTTAATTTAGTTTTTGTGGTAAGCAGTCCGTTGTTCCATACTCTGTATTTCAATCCAGCCATGACAGATGATGCCTTTGCAATTATGTTAGTAATTTCAGTGTCCATGGATAAGTTGCTACATATTGTGGATCCCAAGTAGGTAAGGTCATCAACTACCTGGAAAGGATTGCCATCAATGCTGATGAATGGAAGGTTGGTAGTGCTCTGCGGCATGATCTTAGTCTTTTGAAGGCTGATGAGTAGACCAAACTTTTCACAGGCATTTGATAATTTGTTGATTATACAGGGTGTTACAAAAAGGTACGGCCGAACTTTCAGGAAACATTCCTCATATACAAATAAAGAAAAGATGTTATGTGAACATGTGTCCGGAAACGATTAATTTCCATATTGGAGCTCATTTTAGTTTCGTCAGTATGTACTGTACTTCCTCGGTTCACCGCCATGGTTTCATACGGGGTAATCTACCTGTGCTGCTAGAACATGTGCCTTTACAAGTACGACACAACATGTGGTTCATGCACGATAGAGCTCCTGCACATTTCTGTCGAAGTGTTCGTGCGCTTCTCAACAACAGATTCGGTGACCGATGGATCGGTAGAGGCGGACCAATTCCGTGGCCTCCACGTTCTCCTGACCTCAACCCTCTTGACTTTCATTTATGGGGGCATTTGAAAGCTCTTGTCTACGCAACCCCGGTACCAAATGTAGAGACTCTTCGTGCTCGTATTGTGGACGTCTGTGATACAATAAGCCATTCTCCAGGGCTGCATCAGTGCATCAGGGATTCCATGCGACGGAGGGTGGATGCATGTATCCTCGCTAACGAAGGACATTTTGAACATTTCCTATAACAAAGTGTTTGAAGTGACGCTGGTACGTTCTGTTGCTGTGTGTTTCCATTCCATGATTAATGTGATTTGAAGAGAAGTAATAAAATGAGCTCTAACATGGAAAGTAAGCGTTTCCGGACACATATCCACATAACATATTTTCTTTCTTTGTGTGTGAGGAATGTTTCCTGAAAGTTTAGCCGTACCTTTTTGTAACTCCCTGTATACAGCAGGTTAGATTAATCTAGCTGAAACCTAGGTAAAGACCAGTAACATTTCGCAACTGAGGCGGATTTTTGACTTATTAATTTATCGTAGTTGCTGACAGGGTTCGAACACGTTAAAAAGTAATCTTGTATTATTTTAGACATTTCGACATCGCTGATTTTACCTGTTGAAATATATTACAGAAAAACTGCTTAGAAAATCACCTGGGTGTTACTGAGCCAACCAGTGAACGCTTCCCGTTGGCGTCTTCACCGCTCCCTGTTTTGTTATACGTTCTGTTATTGGTCCGGGCGCGATATCGCCCCCTGCAGCTATATTCCCTCGCCGCTGTGCAAGAAAGAGATTTCTAGCTTTCTGAAACCTCGGGCATTTGGCCGTGCGACAAAACCGACCGTGAAGAAACGGCCGTATCATTTTATTGGCGGAAGGCAAATATCGGTGGCCCCTCTCGCAAAACCGGCAGCGTCGTGGGACGCCTCAAGCGGGTACAAAGCCACCTCCACCTCCGTATGAGAAGGTAAATATCTCTACGGCAGGCGTTCTCGCGAAACCAATGAATACATATGAGCTTCCGGCGCTGCAGCGGTTTTCGCATCTGCGCGGCGCTCCCGCGGGTCTATAAATACGTTCGCGCCCGCGATCGGCCGGCAGTCATTTGTCGCGCGACCTTCCTTTGTCTCTGCCGCGCCCGGCGACAGCTGGAGGCGCGGCCGCCCATCGCGATAACACGCCACCCCCTCTGCCTGCCGCAGACGGACGGACGGGTCCACAAAAGCGTGCCACTCCGACGCCAGAAATGAATCTGTTTACAAAAGATGCCCTCGGCAGATTTAATTTTCTGATTCTGAAAGGGCCACTCGAGAGCCGGCCACTGGGGTGGAGGCGAAAGCTAAGCCGCTGTTGACGCTCCACTAAACTCCTCGACTTCTGGTCCTGAGCAGTTTCTTCCGGCTGGCTGCTTCTTTGCCGCAGGGCGGACAGCGCCGTCAAGCAAACTGCAGCACATCTCAGAGACCACCGTAGGTGGAAGAATACCAGTTGCAAATTATTATGAAACTACTTCCACCCCGTTCTCTCACGTTAAGTGGGATCGCTTTTTTTTTTTTTCTCTCGCTTTCGACTACCTATTCCGTTTTTAATCACCGTTTTCCCATCCGTTTCGGTGAAGAGCTCCCAGTCGATTTTGCATTCCAAATCTACATTCACTCTCGCCAACGTCTGAGGCTCCTTCATTTGTCTTCAAAACTCCCGTCAGGCGTATGCTCACTGGCTTCCATATGTTTCTCTTTTCTGTTTACTGTTTGTTGTTCTTTCAATACGGTGGAAGTACTAAAAATATGCGACTAGGAATTTTCACCTTCAATGATTACTATGGGTTAGAACATCCAAAGGCATTGCCTTTTCTGAGAACTGTGCTGGAACTACCTTCCACATTATCACGTGTCTTACGGGGTTGTTGTTGTGGTCTTCAGTCCTGAGACTGGTTTGATGCAGCTCTCCATGCTACTCTATCCTGTGCAAGCTTCTTAATCTCTCAGTACCTACTGCAACCTACATCCTTCTGAATGTGCTTAGTGTATTCATCTCTTGGTCTCCCTCTACGATTTTTACCCTCCACGCTGCCCTCCAATACTAAATTGGTGATCCCTTGATGCCTCAGAACAGGTCCTACCAACCGATCCCTTCTTCTAGTCAAGTTGTGCCACAAACTCCTCTTCTCCCCAATCCTATTAAATACCTCCTCATAAGTTATGTGATCTACCCATCTAACCGTCAGCATTCTTCTGTAGCACCACATTTCTAAAGCTTCTATCTTCTTCCTGTCCAAACTATTTATCGTCCATGTTTCACTTCCATACATGGGTACACTCCATACGAATACTTTCAGGAACGACTTCCTGACACTTAAATCTATACTCGATGTTAACAAATTTCTCTTCTTCAGAAAGACGGGGTATGGCTTCGTAAAGAAAGAAGGCCAAGTTATCGCACTAGGATGCGTATATTACTAAATCGCTAGCATTTACAAGCAGCAATTTTCACTTTACTCTTCCTTTCCTTTGGCAGTGGTCGAAATTCAGCACTGTAGTACGTCAGAGCGACGATATGATGAACAGAACAATACACTTTATTAGAGTACATGTACAGGGTGTTCAGAAAAAGTGTGCAACACTTTGGCCGGCCGAAGTGGCCGTGCGGTTCTATGCGCTGCAGTCTGGAACCGCGAGACCGCTACGGTCGCAGGTTCGAATCCTGCCTCGGACATGGATGTGTGTGATGTCCTTAGGTTAGTTAGGTTTAACTAGTTCTAAATTCTAGGGGACTAATGACTTCAGAAGTTGAGTCCCATAGTGCTCAGAGCCATTTGAACCATTTTTTTTGTGCAACACTTTGAGAGCTTGTAGTACTCATCGAGCCATGAAAAATAGGTCCAATAAACATGGATCCGGAGAAGCATACTTTTGAAATAAGTCCAATAAACATGGGTCCTGAAATGCATACTTTCTGCAATAAACAAAATGGCTCTGAGCACTATAGGACATAACATCTGAGGTCATCAGTTCCCTAGACTTAGAACAACTTAAACCTAACTAACCTAAGGAAGTATCACACAACGACGCTCAAGGCAGGATTCGAACCTGCTGTAAGTAGGCTGTTTAGGTTTTTATGTTGAAAACGCCACGTAGTGCTCTGTATGAAGATCGCTGAGTGCGCTGTGTGCAGCCTGTGGCAGGTTGGACTCGTTGTTGGAATAAAGGGATAGAGAAACAATTGAAATCGCCCAAAAGAGGAAAGGCCGCTGGACCTGATAGGATACCAGATCGATTTTACACAGAGTACGCGAAGGAACTTGACCCCCCTTCTTGCAGCGGTGTACCGTAGGTCTCTAGAAGAGCGTAGCGTACCAAAGGATTGGAAAAGGGCAAAAGTCATCCCCGTTTTCAAGAAGGGGAGTCTAACAGATGTGCAGAACCATAGACCTATTCTCTAACGTCAATCAGTTGTAGAATTTTGGAACACGTATTATGTTCGAGTATAATGACTTTTCTGGAGACTAGAAATCTACCCTGTAGGAATCAGCATGGGTTTCGAAAAAGACGATAGTGTGAAACCCAGCTCGCGCTATTCGTCCACGAGACTCAGAGGGCCATAGACAGGTAGATGTCGTGTTTCTTGACTTCCGCAAGGCGTTCGATACTGTTCCCCACAGTCGTTTAATGAACAAAGTAAGAGCATATGGACTATCGGACCAACTGTGTGACTGGATTGAAGAGTTCAAATGGCTCTGAGCACTATGGGACTCAACTGCTGTGGTCATAAGTCCCCTAGAACTTAGAACTACTTAAACCTAACTAACCTAAGGACAGCACACAACACCCAGCCATCACGAGGCAGAGAAAATCCCTGACCCCGCCGGGAATCGAACCCGGGGACCCGGGCGTGGGAAGCGAGAACGCTACCGCATGACCACGAGATGCGGGCATTGAAGAGTTCCTAGATAACAGAACGCAGCATGTCATTCTCAATGGAGAGAAGTCTTCCGAAGTAAGAGTGATTTCAGGTGTGCCGCAGGGGAGTGTCTTAGGACCGTTCCTATTCACAATACACATAAATGAAATTGTGGATAACATCGGAAGTTCACTGAGGCTTTTTGCGGATGATGCTGTAGTATATCGAGAGGTTGTAACAATGGAAGAATGTACTGAAATACAGGATGATTTGCAGTGAATTGACGCATGGTGCAGGGAATGGCAATTGAATCCCAATGTAGAGAGGTGTAATGTGGTGGGAATATATAGAAAGAAAGATCCCTATCATTTAGCTACAATATAGCAGGCCAGCAAATGGAAGCAGTTAATTCCATAAATTATCTGGGAGTAGGGATTAGGAGTTATTTAAAATGGAATGATCATATAAAGTTGAACGTCGGTAAAGCAGATGTCAAACTGCGATTCATTGGAAGAATCCTAACGAAATACAATCCGAAAACAAAGGAAGTAGGTTACAGTACACTTGTTAGCCCACCGCTTGAATACTGCTCACTAGTGTGGGATCCGTACCAGATAGGGTTGATAGAAGAGATAGAGAAGATCCAACGGAGAGCAGCGCGCTTCGTTACAGGATCATTTCGTAATCGCGAAAGCGTTACGGAGATGATAGATAAACTCCAGTGGTAGACTCTGTAAGAGAGACGCTCAGTAGCTCGGTACGGGCTTTTGTTGAAGTTTCGAGAACATACCTTCACCGAGGAGGGCTCTGAGCACTATGGGACTTAACATCTGAGGCCATCAGTCCCCTAGAACTTAGAACTAATTAAACCTAACTAATTAAACCTAACTAACCTAAGGACATCACACACATCCGTGCCCGAGGCAGGATTCGAACCTGCGACTGGAGCGGTCGCGCGGTTCCAGACTTCACCGAGGAGTCTAGCAGTATATTGCTCCTTCCTACGTATATCTCGCAAAGAGAGCATGAGGATAAAATCAGAGAGATTAGAACCCACACACAGGTATACCGACACTCTTTCTTTCCACAAACAATACGAGACTGGAATAGAAGGGAGAACAGATAGAGGTACTCAAGGTAGCCTCCGCCACACACCGTCACGTGGCTTGCGGAGTATGGATGTAGATGTAGATGTGGATTGGTTTGTGTAGTGCTGGGCAGTTGGATGTGAACAACCTGTAGCGTTGCGCAGTTGGAGGTGAGCCGCCAGCAGAGGTGGATGTGGGGAGAGAGATGGCAGAGTTTTGAGTGGACGATCTGGACGTGTGTCCGTCAGAAAAAGGAAATTTGTTTAATTGGATGTCACAAAATTATATATATATATATATATATATTGACTTTTGAACGCCATTAAGGTAAATACATTGTCTGTCCTCTATCAAAATCTTTCATTTGCTAACTATGCCTGTCAGTAGTTAGTGCCTTCAGTAGTAAGAATCTTTTATTTAGCTGGCAGTATTGGCGCTCGTTGTATTGTAGTAGTTCGAGTAACGAAGATTTTTGTTAGGTAAGTGATTCATGAAAGGTATAGGTTATTGTTAGTCAGGGCCATTCTTTTGTAGGGATTATTGAAAGTCAGATTGCGTTGCGCTAAAAATATTATATGTCTTTCTAGTGATGATCGGAATAAGTAAAGAGAAAACTGTCTGAGTACGTTGAGTTTTGCTCAGCTGCTTGATATTCAAATGACGTAGAAGTTTACCAGCACAGTCATTCTTAATTTTTCAAAGGGGACGTTTCGCTGCAACCACTAGCAGCCTCGCGGTTCCGGACTGAAGCGCGTAGAACTGCTCGGCCACAGCGGCCGGCTTCTCCAATAAACACGTGTTTACAGGAGGTGCTCAATGTGGCGTCCATTCATGGAGTAGCGTACGTAGACCATTTCCTTCAAGTAACCAAAAGTCTCGGTGACTGAGGCTGGAGAACGAGCAGACCAAGGTATGGAGTCACACCCGACCAATGCAGTGGTCCTGAAATGTCTGCGTCAGTTGTTCGTGCACATTGTGACGAAGGTGTGCTTGTGCGCCATCGTTCACGAACCACATTTCCATTCGTTGCTGCAACGCACAACCTCCAGCAAGGTAGGCAATACATTAATGAGAAAGTCCAAATAATGCGCCCCAGTTAAGCTTTGTGGTAGCACGTGTGGCCCTATTAATTTATGGCCATGTCCGCCTGCCCATACATGGATTGAGAATCGGTGTCTATGCCCTCTTTTCTGAATTGCTTTGGGATTTAAATCTGCCCATACATGCTGGTTGGGGAGATTAACAACGCCATCTCTTGTGAATTTTGCCTCATCGGTAAATAAAATCTTGGATGTTACCAGTGGATGTGTGGCACACTTCTGCAACAGCTATTCACAGAACCGCCGTCTGCCACGACGATCCGTGGCCTTATGGTGTCTGAACGCCCTGTCGATAATATGCGTAAAACAATTGCTTATAAAGTCGTCGTCCCCCTCCCCCCCCCCCCCCACCCCCACCCCCAGATAAGAGAGTGAGACACGCCTTCTGCAGCTGCTGCTAATCGTCACACACCCATCCCAGGGATTTCTTCCGCCGCACGTACCACACGCTCCTCGATGTCAGGCGGGCGGTCTGTGCGGCGCCTGTCAGTCTCCCGAGGTGCAAAGGTACCAGTGTCCCTCGGACGCCGGAAAACTCTGCCGCACAGCTCATCTGAGGGCACTCTGTGCACTGAATATTTTCCAGCGTAGAGGGCACGAGCTCGCAGGCTACTTCCGTTTTCTAAACCATGAGAGAATATCATATCCGCCATTTCACTTGTCGAGTAGTAGGTTCAAAAATGGTTCAAATGGTTCTGAGCACTATGGGACTTAACTTCTGAGGTGATCAGTCCCCTAGAACTTAGAACTTCTTAAAACTAACTAAGCTGACATCACACATATCCATGCCCGAGGCAGGATTCGATCCTGCTGTGGTGT
The DNA here is from genome assembly GCF_023864345.2 of Schistocerca serialis cubense. Classification (NCBI taxonomy): domain Eukaryota; kingdom Metazoa; phylum Arthropoda; class Insecta; order Orthoptera; family Acrididae; genus Schistocerca; species Schistocerca serialis. Next base: position 84,822,787 of record NC_064641.1, on the reverse strand, counting down.
CACCGCCAGACACCACACTTACTAGGTGGTAGCCTTTAAATCGGCCGCGGTCCGCTAGTATACGTCGGACCTGCGTGTCGCCACTATCAGTGATTGCAGACCGAGCGCCGCCACACGGCAGGTCTAGAGAGACTTCCTAGCACTCGCCCCAGTTGTACAACCGACTTTGCTAGCGATGGTTCACTGACAAAATACGCTCTCATGTGCCGAGACGATAGTTAGCATAGCCTTGAGCTACGTCATTTGCTACGACCTAGCGAGGCGCCAGTACCAGTTACTATTGATACTGTAATCATGTACCGTCAAGAGCAACGCTCATCATTAATGGATTAAAGTTAAGTATTCTACCAGCTACGTCCGTTTTTCTAAATTCTAATTTCCTTGTCCTGTTCCAGACCTCACGCCAGCCTGCGTGAGCTAAAACGCGTGCCTTTCGGCTTCCTTTAATAATCACGGTGTTGGCTCTCCTGCCAGCACACAACACCTGCCACCGTAGCAGCAGCGCGGTTCTGGACTGAAGCGCCTAGAACCGCTCGGCCACCACGGCCGGCGAGTAGTTGGCTTCCATTGCTAAAAAGTGGTGGAGGAGAAAAAATGTAAATGTACTATACCATTTGTACATACAAACACCGCAATAACGGTAAACACATAAGTGAATCTGCGTTTGGAAGAAGGTAAAACGACATGCTGTGTACCCAGCGTGGCGACGGCCGCTGTGACCGAGCGGTTCTAGGCGCTTCAGACTGGAACCGCGCGACCGCTACGGTCGCAGGTTCGAATCCTGCCCCGGGCAGGGATGTGTGTGCTGTCCTTAGGTTAGTTAGGTTTAAGTAGTTCTAAGTCTAGGGGACTGATGACCTCAGATGTTAAGTCACATAGTGCTCAAAACCATTAGAACCCAGCGTTGACAGTACTGTACAATGAGGCACACAAACACGACGGAAACTAACGCAGCTTGGAACACCACTCGAACCACACAGCTGACTGCAGACCACCGGCCGACACATTTGACGGAGCGCTAATACAACGACTATGGTAACAGCCGCAGCCAAACATCGCACCACCCTTCTTATAAACATGTGTTTATCCCGAAAAATCGACATTTCCAGACCCATGTTTACTGCACTTTTTTTCTTGTTCCGATAAGTATTACCACTTCTCAAAGTATTCGACGCTTTTTCTGAGCACCCTGTATTTTGGAAAGGAAACGAACATATTGCACATGTCAAGATGTATCTTGTACTGTAAAATCTAAACATGTATCCACCTAGGAATGTGGAAACCAGTGTGTTGTCTAATCAAGTGTATTGTTCTGCTCACCGTATTATCATTATGACGTAGCAAAGAGTTGAATTTCCGGTATTGGCAAAGGAAAGGAATAGAAGAGTAAAAATAAATTTACTGGTAAAATGCTGGTAATAAACATTAACAATATTAGCAAAATTCGCATCCTAGTATAAGTAACACTGCGTCGCAATATACAAGGTGTCCCAGCTATCTTGTCCACCCAAAATATCTCCGGAACAATAACAGCTATTGGAAAACGACTTCCACCGGTATCAATGTAGGGCTGGGGCCCATGAATGTACATATTTGGAAACATTCTAAAACGAAAGCATACGTGTTTTTTAACACAAACTTATGTTTTTTTAAATGGACCTCCTATATTTTTTCTTCAGCAATCCATAGCATGACAAAGCACATACACAATGGCGTTGATTGCATCGCAATATTCCCATTACATCCCGAGATATTGAGACGCGAAGTTGACGCTTAAAACACCCGACATGCGCTGCTAGCGCACGTCCTGAGGCTCAGGCGTGACCCCAATGCTGCCCGTAATCTCGATGTGATTATGTGTAATCACACCTCCATACTTACAATTGCTACAAGCCCTGACACCCGATGACAAAGTCAAACGCTTTGAATTTTCGGCACGGTTGCAACAGCTCATGGAAGAGGATGCGTTCAGTGCGAAACTTGTTTTCAGTGATGAAGCAACATTTTTTCTTAATGGTGAAGTGAACAGACACAATGTGCGAATCTGGGCGGTAGAGAATTCTCACGCATTCGTGCAGCAAATTCGCAATTCACCAAAAGTTAACGTGTTTTGTGCAATCTCACGGTTTAAAGTTTACGGCCCCTTTTTCTTCTGCGAAAAAAACGTTACAGGACACGTGTATCTGGACATGCTGGAAAATTGGCTCATGCCACAACTGGAGACCGACAGCGCCGACTTCATCTTTCAACAGGATGGTGCTCCACCTCACTTCCATCATGATGTTTGGCATTTCTTAAACAGGAGATTGGAAAACCGATGGATCGGTTGTGGTGGAGATCATGATCAGCAATTCATGTCATGGCCTCCACGCTCTCCAGACTTAACCCCATGCAATTTCTTTCTGTGGGGTTATGTGAAAGATTCAGTGTTTAAACCTCCTCTACCAAGAAACGTGCCAGAACTGCGAGCTCGCATCAACGATGCTTTCGAACTCATTGATGGGGACATGCTGCGCCGAGTGTGGGAGGAACTTGATTATCGGCTTGATGTCTGCCAAATCACTAAAGGGGCACATATTGAACATTTGTGAATGCCTAAAAAAACTTTTTGAGTTTTTGTACGTGTGTGCAAAACTTTGTGAAAATATCTCAAACAATAAAGTTATTGTAGAGCTGTGAAATCGCTTCAATCATTTGTAATAGCCCTGTACTATGCGATCAAAGGTATCCAGACACCTGACTGAAAATGACTTACAAGTTCGTGGCGTCCTCCATCCGTAATGTTGGAATCCAATATGGTGTAGGCCCACCCTTAGCCTTGATGACAGCTTCCGCTCTCGTAGGCATACGTTCAATCAGATGCCGGAAGGTTTCTTGCGGAATGGCAGTCCATTCTTCGCGGAGTGCTGCAATGAGGAGAGGTATCGATGTCGGTCGGTGAGGCCTGGCATGAAGTCGGCGTCCCAAAACAACCCCAAAGCTGTTCTGTAAGATTCAGGTCAGGACTCTGTGCAGGCCAGTCCATTACAGGGATGTTATTGTCGTGTAACCACTCCGTCACAGCCGGCCGATGTGACCGAGCGGTTCTAGGCGCTTCAGTCGGAACCGCCCGACCGCTACTGTCGCAGTTTCGAATCCAGCCTCGTCTTGGAGGTACCTGATGTCCTTAGGTTAGTTAGGTTCAAGTAGTTCTAAGTTGTAGGGGACTGATGACCTCAGATGTTAAGTCCCATAGTGCTCAGAGCCATTTGAACCACTCCGCCACAGGCTGTGCATTATGAAGGTGCTCGATGGTGTTGAATGCAATCGCCATCCCCGAACTGCTCTTCAACAGTGAGAGCAAAAAGGTGCTTAAGGCATCAGCGTAGACCAGTGCTGTGATAGTGCCACGCAAAACAACAAGGGGTGCAAGCTCCCTCCATGAAAAACACGACCACACCCTAACAGCAACGCCTCCGAATTTTGCTGTTGGCGCTACACACGCTGGCAGATGACGTTCACTGGGCATTCGCCACACTCACACACTGCGATCGGATCGCCACATTGTGTTCCGTGATTCGCCACTCCACATAACGTTTTTCCACTGTTCAATAGTTCAATCACGGCTGACTGAGATTTCGTGTACATGTGGTAGGGTCTATCTTGGAACTACAAAGAGAAGTGTGAATACACGGTTGAAGGAACATAAAAGTCTTTGTCGACTAGGAAAAACAGACAAGTCAGCCGTGGCGGAACATGCTCTTCGGTCGGGTGATCCCGTAGTGAAATTTTCGGAAACTGAAGTTTTATGTACTATGACGAACTATTATTCACGGTTATATAGAAAAGCCATCGAAATATATAAACATGGGGAAAATTTTAACAGAAAAGAAGAAGCTATGATACTCAGCGATATATGGACAGTGGCGTTACAGAATCGATGAGAAGTTTTTATCTTTGACGAACTATGATCGATAGTTATATTTTATCTTTGACAAGGTATATCTCTGCTATCACGTGAAATCCAGACCACGCCCACTTTCCACGGTATTTAGGCCGTTCTTCGACGTCCGACTCGTCAGTCGGCAAGACTCAGCACAACCGGGAGCACCTCCGAAGATGTCCAACGTAGCTTTGGACGAAACGTCAGGGACAGAATAGTTCCATGGACCACGGCCATACAACCCAGAAGAATTCTCGGCAGCATTAACACCCGGTCGTGAAGGCCTTCACTGTATGGTTCTCAGAATTCCAGTGCTTTTTGAGTAAAGGCGGATAAAGACCATGACTATGGAGAACCGTCAAGCTGTTTACGTGGTCATTAAAGTCGCAAGAGTAGGAGATGTGCAATAATTGCACTAAAGACCAAGATTATTATATGAAATATGAGAGTAATTTACTTTGTTTTTCACGCCATTGTTAAGTGGGTGGGTAGAGAGGAGGGAGATACTGTGGATGATGCCGGCCGCGGTGGCTTAGCGGTTCTAGGCGCTCAGTCCGGAACCGCGCGACTGCTACGGTCACAGGTTCGAAACCTGCCTCGGGCATGGATGTGTGTGATGTCCTTGGGTTAGTTAAGTTTAAGTAGTTCTAAATTCTAGGGGACTGATGACCACAGATGTTAAGTCCCATAGTGCTCAGAGCTATTTGAACCATTTTGAACTGTGGATGACCCATGCAAACGTGCTTTAAGCTTCTGCAAATTTGCTGTGAATACAGAATTTTCATAATGTAAAATTCAGCTGTTGTCTGTAGGAATATCGCAAAGCAAGAAGACTGTAACGAAATGTACGGAGACCTGCAGAGTATCGACTAGCGTAAATAAATGTAACGTAAAGAGTACGGGCGTTTGCAGAAATTTACCCATGATTAGGTAAAGACAGCAACAGAAACAGAGGGAAGTGTAGCGATGACTTCCAATACGTCTGGCGAACTATATGGAGTTTTCAAAACACAGCTGCAGGTGTGTCTGCAAGAAGAAAGCTTACAGTCAGTGTGTACTACCATTTAGCTTACAGCTGTGAGACATGAGTTTTTAATGAGAATTCCGTTCAGAAACAGAGTTTTTTTATTGACAATGGAGTGACACGTGATAATATTTACTAGTCAAAAAGGAACAAATTAATGAAGGACCATACTGGATTGGAAGCCATAATTATGACTTAATTCAAACTAAATGGAGAGGTGCGAGACGTTCAGCCAGACGAATGTATGATGAATCAACGAAGGGAGTTGTCTGTCTATTTCAAGAGATGAGACAAAAATTGTCGACGGTGTAATAGGAACTTTATAAAGCATGCAAGAGCAGTATACATGCCTGTACGAGGTGCGTTAATATTCTACACTCTAATTTTGTTTCTCAGGACAGGGGGCACACAGATACAAGCAGTTTGACTTTCATTGCGCGGGCACTAGTTATTGTGACAGCTGCTTCGGATGCAACGAGAGTAATGAGTAATTTTGATATAGTGAATAGTAATGTTTACATGACAGGAACTGTGAGTGATCATTGTCTCCATTTGAGCGGTGTGACAGTCATTGAAATACAGCGCCAGTTGGATGAGATGTGTGGTGATGTTGTAATGATGTGACAAATGCTCGTTCGTGGTTGTAGCAGCTCAAAAAAGACCAAAAGTCATGTGATAACGAGCCAAAACAGACTGGGCCCTCCACCAGCCCGTCTGGCGACAGAATAACGCAAGTGATGACGTTCGGAGGTTTGCCGAGTGAGAGTGAAAGATATCGCCTCCGTAGCTGGCATTTCTATGAAATCTGTGCATCGTAAACTGAAGGTGCGGAGAATGTCTTCAAAATGATCCGCGAGTGCTGACGGACGACCTCAAGACTACGCGCATCGTAATTTGTCAGGCGATGCTGACTCCACGAATGCTGCTTTCTTTTCGGCAACTGTCACAATGGATGAGGCATTATTCAATTCTGAAACGAAGCGCCAGACAGCTCAGTTCAAACATACATACTCACCTCCACGAAAAGAAATGTCAGTTAGTGGCCAGTGCTGAGCAAGTAGTGCTGGCCATGAGTTGAGACGGCGACGGTGTAATCCTTATATATTGTGTTACAAAGTGCCCTGCAGTGATTATATGATCAAAAGTATCCGGACGCCTGGCTGAAAATGACTTGAAAGTTCCTGGCGCCCTCCATCGGTAATGTTGGAATTCAGTATGGTGTTGGCCCACCCTTAGCCTTGAAGACAGCTTCCACTCTCGCAGGCATACGTTCAATCAGGTGCTGGAAGGTTTCTTGGGGAATGGCAGCCCATTCTTCACGGAGTGCTGCACTGAGAAGAAGTATCGATGTCGGTCGGTGAGGCCTGGCGCGAAGTCGGCGTTCCAAAACATCCCAAAGCTGTTCTGTAGGATTCAGGTCAGGACTCTGTGCAGGCCAGTCAATTACAGGGATGTTATTGTCGTGTAACCACTCAGCCATAGGCCATGCATTATGAACAGGTGCTAGATTGTGTTGAAAGATGCAATCGCCATCCCCGAATTGCTCTTCAACAGTGGGAAGCACGAAGGTGCTTAAAACATCAAAGGAGGCCTGTGTTGTGATAGTGCCACCCAAAACAACAAGTGGTGCAAGCCCCCTCCGAAAAAAACACGACCACACTATAACACCACCTACTCCGAATTTTACTGTTGGCAGATGATGTTCAAATGGTTCAAATGGCTCTGAGCACTATGGGACTTAACATCTGAGGTCATCAGTCCCCTAGAACTTAGAACTACTTAAGCCTAACTAACCTAAGGACATCACACACCTGCGACCGTAGCGGTCGCGCGGTTCCAGACTGAAGCGCCTTTAACCGCTTGGCCACACCGGCCGGCAGATGATGTTCACTGGGCATTCGACATACCCACACCCTGCCATCGGATCGCCGCATTATGTACCGTGATTCGTCACTCAACACAACGTTTTTCCACTGTTCAATCGTCCAATGTTTATGCCCCTTACACCAAACGTGGCGTCGTTTGGTATTTACCGGCGTGATGTGTGACTTATGAGCAACCGCTCGACCACGATATCCAAGTTTTCTCACCTCCCACCTAATTGTCATAGTACTTGCAGTAGATCCTAATGCAGTTTGGAATTCCTGTATGATAGTCTGGATATCACATTTACGACCCTCTTCAACTATCGGCGGTCTCTGTCCGTCAGCAGACGAGGTCGGCCTGTACGCTTTAGTGCTGTACGTGTCCCTTCACGTTTCCACTTCACTATCACATGGGAAACAGTGTACATAGGGATGTTTCGGAGTGTGAAAATGTCGCTTACAGACTTATGAGACAAGTGACACCCTATCACCTGACGACGTTCGAAGTCGGTGAGTTCCGCGGAGCGCCCTATTCTGCTCTCTCACGATGTCTAATGGATACTGAGATCGCTGATAGATAGTACCTGGCAGTAGCACAGTGCACCTAATATGAAAAACGTATCTTCTGATCACATAGTGTAGCTGTAGCTACTGAGATGTTTTCAACAGCGAGCTCCTTACACCAGTGATAGAAAAACAGCTGGAAAGGACTGAACGTGTTCTCTTTGACAAAGACTCTGAGCCGGCGCTTAGGGGCGGTCGCGATGCAAGAGTTCCTTCGCTGAAAAGACTTTGATGAGCTTTCTAACGCCCCTAGGTCACTTCAGTTGTCTTATAGGGAATTTTGGCTGATTCCAGGAATGAAAGCCACACCGGAATAGCACTATGTTCATTCGCACTGCTTTTGCATCGTCATTTTCCAGTAGCGAAGTAAACTGATAAAGAAGTGGTCGCAACGGCCATAGAATCATGGCGTTGATGTTGCGAAATGTATATACAGGTGCTGGGAAATGTCACTGAAACATGACAGATGCTCCAGATTCGTTTTATAACTATTTCGTGGAAACGAATGTGCAGATATCAGCACTTGACGGCTCCTCTTAGTTGGAGACCGTAATGCATGGAGAAATATGGATGAAACCTTTATCCAGCGAATGGATATCAAATGGCTGTTGTTGGTGGCGTGGAAAAATAGTGTATTTCCAAACTGGCGTGTTTCCAAGACACGAAAATTTTCAGGAAAAACAAATTTAAATAAACTGCCTAATTTTGTTCCTGAAGCCCACATTTAATCTCGTGGCTCTACTTTTATCTACTAAACACAGGCGTAATAAATAGAGAAATCCTCTTTTTTAGGTAGTGATAGAAGATAGTCTTTGTGTTTTGGAGCCAACACGTCTAGGATCAAATCCACAGGAACTGTCTATATGTTGCCATTACATCATTCATAACGTTCATTCATTTGCTGTAAAAAATTAAACGCCGTTTACACGGTCTCAGGTGCTATTTTATTTACTAGATTTAAGGAAAAATACTTATGTGGCAGAGGATGCCTACGCACAAGTCATGTAATTCTCGTAAATAACGGACCGATCACTTGTTTACGCGGTGATGGCGGCTTGTAGCAACCCAGAAGGCATTGATCGGATTCACATCAGGCAAATTTGGTGGCCAAGACATCAACGTGAGTTCACTGTCATGATATTCAAACGATCTGGCTTTGAGATATGGACAGTTGATGACGGCGTTTATGCAGATGACCACCGACATGGTTAATAACAGTCGTTATTCATCTCCCCAGGGGACAAGTTTCCATTAATCTGCGGTCCAATACCGCTGATCCCGTGCCCACTGCAATCGAAACTGATCATGTCGTTGGGTGAACGTGGGAACACGTAGGGGTGGTCTGCTGTGGAGCCCAATATTCAATGTTGTGCTCCGAAACAATTGTGCCTGCAGCAGCATTCTGTCTTTTCGGCAGAGATGTCATTGATCGCCGCCTATCCTACGTTACAGAGCAGGTAGCTCTCCGAACTCTACGTTCTGTGTAGAGTAGTGGACGTCCAACCTTTTAGTGCCTAATTGTAGTTTCGCTGCCATTCTTCTACTTTCCATAGATGCTCACTACAGCAGCGCGTGATCAGATTCGCCGTTTTCGAGCTACTCGTTCACAGGCACCGAATAATTCCGAGATGGTACTCCATACGGGTTTAAATGAATGTGCGCAACGGAAAATACTGAATGCGGAAATGAAGATTTGGCCCTGTCTGACTACCCTCTGAAGCAGATCTTAGAATCTCTTCCTCCTTCTTGCTCTTTAACATGTAAGTTGCAACATGAACATATACGAATAATTAAGGGAACTAGTAACTACAAATCATAAATGCTGTTTCTGCTTATACATTTATTGTGGATTAAAACCCCTTTAACTTTTGTAGTCCTGTCTTCCTCAGTTGCGTGTAATATTACGGTATATTGATAATTTTTACTTATGGACCGTCTGACAGCAACTGAATAAAACACAATTTTAGTGCCATACGCGTTTCGCCTTTATTTTCTGCAAGGCATCATCAGTGGCCTGGAATATGTACATATGTTAGCTATTTTATTTACATTTTTGTCACTGTGCCTATAGGTTATAAACAGTTCTGGTGGTTGGTATTTCCTATTAAGTAGTAATGTTTTGAACTGTACTTACAGATTGCGTAGACAGTTTCTTACATATTACGCTCCTGTTGCATTTTTGGTGTTGTTCTTCTTCCTATGAGCGCCAATTTGCTGTTTTTTCCACATTCCACAGCACTATGCACTGAACGCTTGTTTTAATGCAATGTTTTGGTTTCTGTTGCCGACTGTCAAATGTTTTTACCAAAGATCGAATATTACTGCCGAACTTATGAGCGTAACTATTGAAGTATCTGTGGTCTGTTCGTGTATGCATTTGTGTGTGCGTTTGTGTATGTGTGTGTGTGTGTGTGTGTGTGTGTGTGTGTGTGTGTGTGTGTGTGAGTATGAGTGTTTCTTGGTGTGGTATTAATTTAATTTAATTTTATTGTATTGTATTTATTTATATATTTTTGTTTTTGTCCTGTGTATGTGTGTGTGTGTGTGTGTTTTGGTGTGATATATATTTTTGTGCTGTGTGTGTGTGTGTGTGTGTGTGTGTCTGTCTGTATTTTGGTGTTATGTAATTTTTTTTTTGGGGGGGGGGGGGGTGGGGGTGGCTGTGTGTGTGTGTGTGTGTGTGTGTGTGTGTGTGTGTGTGTGTGTGTGTGTGTGTGTCTGTCTGTATTTTGGTGTTATATATATGTACATATTCTAGGCCACTGATGATGGCTTGCAGAAAATAAAGGCGAAACGCGTATGGCACTAAAATTGTGTTTTATTCAGTTGCTGTCAGACGACCCATAAGTAAAAATTATCAATATACCGTAATAAAACCCCATTATTTATTACAAATGTTCATATATCAATATCCAATGGACATAAAGAGATACAAATGAATTTCCTAACTTATATGATTCATCAATTGCCCAAATCTGCCCCTTTTTATGGCTATGCGATCTAATATAAATAACGCGAGATGACTGACATCACCTACATACTAAACACTAGAAGACACTTCTTTCAAAGATGATCTACAGTGGTGTGCAACCTCAGTGGAAATAAAATTTACGTGATCATAGATGTTAAGCTTTACAGGCCTAATAAGCCAAAGCAATTAGCAAATATCACCGCATGTACTGCGTCCGGTGCGTTGGAGTGACGGTTCTCGTACACGTCTGCGACGATGGAAGAACTCCAGTCACAAAATAAAAAAAACTCTTTCAAACACTAGGACGGCAGAAGGAGGTCCTCTGACTAGTATGATCTAATACTATCTTCTCCTCTCTGTGTTCTCCAGACAAGAAACGCGAGCTCCCAGCCACAACGACAGAATTCAGATAACGTCTCTACGTCAGTATAGACAGAGGAGGTGCTCTCAGTCACTGAAATCTGCGTACTCAACGACGACTCCCTACCCAGAGGTTAAGTCGAGAATCGTGTAAGTTCGCAACAGTACAGTGCCTAACCGTTCTAACTATAAAATCTCCTGAGAGCAAAGACAGCAAGTCCTTCTGCACCAACAAAAGCTGATACTAAGTAACCGTCACAGACGGGTGCTCAAAACGGAGGATCATTCTCTCCGCCACTGGCTTCCCAGCAAAGCTCGGCTCCCCTCCCCCGCAAAAGGCGAATCATATTCTCCGAACCACAGAATACTCTCCCTCTCTACAGATTCTTCCGAACGCCGACCAACCATATTTTAGTCCTTTTATCGTCCAGCGCGGAAAGTTTGCGAGGGAATACCTATCCCCATTAGACCTAATTAGGAGTTCATACAATGGCACGCTTCTTACAGTAAGAATCCTCGGAAATAACCCAGCCTGTGTGATTTACGACGTAACACTTCCTGCTTCCTCTCTGCTGCGTTCAAGGTTTTCAGAGTTTCCGGTTATCCTTCCGGTCTAGCTACAACACCAGCCAGCCACCACTTTATTGTGCTTCAGCGCTCAGGTGCCCCGACTATTCCGCTAGGGCTGCTGCCTCTGTTAAGCAGGACCAACACACCTGTGCGGGCTTTTCCACTCAGGGCCTGAGTTACGCCTGCCGTTTCATTTCCACTGGCGCTCCAACCTCTACTAGTATAAGCAATCATTCACTATCCCATTTTGATAACAAAGACACTCCATCACCTTTCATGCAATAAGCGTTAACAACTATTTACAAGGTGTACGTGCCAATGTCAGTCTTCTTTAGATATTCATATATACGATGTACAACCTATCAAATCACACATTATTCCGGTTGTAAATCTCGGCAAAGTATGTAGATGAGTGCTTGTAAGGTGCGAAATTATAGCCACCTTACAAAATAATAATCTGGTCTTTGCTGAAAAACGCTTGTGTTAGTGGATTTCTCAATTTTCGGCTCGTATTGTCGCTAGAATGATTGGCCCATCTGTCTCTTCTCCGCTCATATTCCTTCCTTACAACGTTACATTCCCGCGACCCCTCAGGCGACACCCAACCTCGCGGCGGCAGTGGTAATTATCTTTTGGCTTATCAATGAACATTAGACTGAAAACCTCACTTACGCTTCGTACAAAGAGGCAACTGATTGTTATTTTCGGTTGACAACAAGCGCTTCAATTGAAAAGTAAATATGTCATATCCATCATTTATTCCTGATTTACTTAAAAGCTGGTTCACATTTTAAATGCGAACATTTCAGGTTAGGCTTTACCGTGACTGTTATTGACATTAAACGAAACAACAAGTTTACTGTTACCAGTCACTGTTTATTTATCTCCACGAAGCGTTTCAAAGGTTTAAACCTCCATCATCAGGTGGATTTACATTTGTTAATATGTCATGTCATATTCTGTAAACAAATATGGCGCCATATTTGTTTACAAAGTGTGACAGTGTAAATGTGATGTGCTACGACTGTGAAAGGACACTGGAGACAGTGGCACAAGTTCCTCCAAAAAATCGTAACACAACACACACACAAATGTCATATTAACAAACGTAAATCTACCTGATGATGGATGTTTAAACCTTTGAAACGCGTCGTGGAGATAAATAAAAAGTGATGGGTTACAGTTAACTTGCTGGTTCACATTATTTTCGTTTGCGAAGTTCTTACGTAAGCTAGTAAAGTTCACTCTGCAGGGTGTTCTCTCTGAACACTTGCGACTGACTACTGGCCTCTCCCTTTCTTGGAGTTTTCTGAAATTTCTCTATTGACGCTCATGTTTAATACATATGAAAGCTCTGGTGATTTTCGCGCTGCAGTTTTACTGCCTGTTGAGGCCTATAACTGTGTTTGTAAACCAGTGTAGTCTGGTAGTCTGACCACCATCACGACTTCTCCGCACTGTATCTTTATACTTCTACTCTAGTGGATTACGTGGCTTCCGCGTGGCATATTGGCTTGCTAATTTTAGTACGTCTTCTTACAGCGTGGCCATATTACGTCCTCCGTACAAAACTTGATACCGGCTTCACGTCTATATCTATCCTACACAGTTAATAAGAAATTGTCAAACTCTATAATGGACCGAGCAAGTGAGTTAGTTGTTATTGTTCTGGTCTTCAGTCCTGAGACTGGTTTGATGCAGCTCTCCATGCTACTCTATCCTGTGCAAGCTTCTTCATCTCCCAGTACCTACTGCAACCTACATCCTTCTGAATCTGTTTATTGTATTCATCTCTTGGTCTCCCTCTACGATTTTTACCCTCCACGCCGCCCTCCAATGCTAAATTTGTGATCCCTTGATGCCTCAGAACAGGTCCTACCAACCGGTCCCTTCTTCTTGTCAGGTTGTGCCACAAACTCCTCTTCTCTCCAATTCTATTCAATACCTCCTCATTAGTTATGTGATCTACCCATCTAATCTTCAGCATTCTTCTGTAGCACCACATTTCGAAAGCTTCTATTCTCTTCTTGTCCAAACTATTTATCGTCCACGTTTAACTTCCATACGTGGCTACACTCCATACAAATACTTTCAGAAACTACTTCCTGACACTTAAATCTATACTCGATGTTAACAAATTTCTCTTCTTCAGAAACGCTTTCCTTGCCATTGCCAGTCAACATTTTATATCGTCTCTACTTCGACCATCATCAGTTATTTTGCTCCCCAAATAGCAAAACTCATTTACTACTTTAAGCGTCTCATTTCCTAAACTAATTCCCTGAGCATCACCCGATTGGATTCGACTACATTCCATTATCCTCGTTTTGCGTTTGTTGATCTTCATCTTATATCCTCTTTGCAAGACACTGTCGATTCCGTTCAACTGCTCTTCCAAGTCCTTTACTGTCTCTGACAGAATTACATTGTAATCGGCAAACTTCAAAGTTTTTATTTCTTCTCCATGGATTTTAATTCCTACTCCGAATTTTTCTTTTGTTTCCTTTACTGCTTGCTCAGTATACAGATTGAATAACGTCGGGAACAGGCAACAATCCTGTCTCATTCGCTTCCCAACCACTGTTTCTCTTTCATGCCCTTCGACTGCCATGTGGTTTCTGTACAAATTGTAAATAGCCTTTCGCTCCCTGTATTTTACCCCTGCCACCTTTTGAATTTGAAAGAGAGTATTCCAGTCCACATTGTCAAAAGCTTGCTCTAAGTCTACAAATGCTAGGAACGTGGGTTTACCTTTCCTTAATCTTTCTTCTCAGATAAGTCGTAAGGTCAGTATTGTCAGTGAGTTAGAACAGTGCTTATATCGGCTACATGGAAATGTGACAGTTTGGAAACAAACACTGGAAGAAGATATGTCACACTGGAAACGCCACCAGCTATCCGATATCGTTTTAAACAAAATAAACGGCTCCTCCAAAACTGAAAAAAGGAAGTAGGGTGATAGGTCTCACGTATCAAACTGAACTCTCGTGTGAGATGGAGATGCATGAGTTTGGAAGTAAACCCTTCAAATGTTACAGGAGATATAGATACGTGAACTGCTCCCATTGCCCGTATCTCGTGGTCGTGGGGTAGCGTTCTGGCTTCCCACGCCCGGGTTCCCGGGTTCGATTCCCGGCAGGGTCAGGGATTTTCTCTGCCTCGTGATGGCTGGGTGTTGTGTGCTGTCCTTAGGTTAGTTAGGTATAAGTAGTTCTAAGTTCTAGGGGACTGATGACCATAGCTGTTAAGTCCCATAGTGCTCAGAGCCATTTGAACCATTTTTGCTCCCATTGATAATTTTTCTCCACACACAGAGTTAGGTGGATGGACACTTTGGACGCAAAAGTGCATTCCACGCTACGCTAGCCCACTGGCGAGGGGAGCAGAATGTCGGCGTTGTGCCTTCCAGTTGGGTAAGCAGGCCGGCTTGTCAGAAGCTGATGGCACGTCAGCAGAAGCACCGTTGTCGCCGAACCCACGGCCGCTGAGCCATTAGCGGAACCTCGACCACCCAGGTCGCGCACCTTCCGCCCGTCACCGCGCACCACAGGCACTGCCTCTTCTCCCTGGCCCTGCCTGTAGCCGTGGCCCATTGCCGCCCTGCCGCCAGACCGCCCCCATTGTCGGCCGCGACAGCAGGAAGGGGTTGCCAGCCCCTCGCTGCCTCTGTTTGCCAAATTTTCGTCGCGTGACTGATTGCGGACTCGCTCCCCGCTCCATTCTCGGAATTAGTCCCTGGGGCATTGCTGTGAGTCGAGCAAAATCGCCACGATGATACCTCGATATGCTCTGAGCAACCGCAAGTCACCCGTTGGGATTTCTTGTGATCTCTCAAAAGCTTTTGACTGTGCAAATCACGGATTACTTCTAGATAAGCTCAAGTACTGTGATATGAATGGGACGGCGCTCAAATGGTTTAAATCATACCCAACTGGAAGAGTGCAGAAAGTTGAAATAAGCAGTTCAAATAATATATGAAAAAACTGGTGATTTCTCAAACTGGGGAACAATCAAGAATGGAGTGCCGACAGGTTCGGTCTTGGGTCCTCTGCTGTTCTTAATATATATTAATGACTTGCCATTCTATATTCACGAAGATGCAAAGCTGGTACTTTTTGCTGATGACACAAGTATAGCTATCACACCCAACAGACAAGAATTAACTGACGAAATTGTCAACGATGTTTTTCAGAAAATCATTAAATGGTTCTCTGCAAATGGGCTCTCATGAAATTTGACGAAACACAGAACATAGAGTTCCACACAGTAAATGGAATTACACCATTAATAAATAGAGACTTCGATCAGAAATATTCAAAATTTCTAGGTGTACTCATTGATAAGGGGTTAAACTGGAAAAAGCACACTGATGATCTGCAGGAACGTTTGGGTTCAGTTACTTATGCTCTTGGGGTCACTGCAAATTGTGGCTATATACATCTCAATAAATCAGCTTACCACGCCTGTTTTCATTCTCAGCTTTCGTATGGCAACATATTCTGGGGTAACTCATCATTGAGTAAAAGAGTGTTCATTCCGTAAAAACGTGTAATCAGAATAATTGCTGGAGCTCATCCAAGATCATCCTGCAGACACTTATTTAAAGAAATCTAACTTTGGCTCAGAAGGGGGTAAATTATGCTGCCACAAATGTCTTTGATCACTTACCTAATAGCATCAAAAGTCTCACAGATAGGCATATAGCGTTTAAAAGGAAATTAAAAGAATTTCTTAATGGCAACTCCTTCTACTCATTAGATGAATTTTTGGATATAGTAAGTGGGTAATTTCCCCAACCCCCACAAAAAATTAAAAATATTAAGTGTCATGAAATATTTTGTGTAATGTAATATCTTGTATAGACACCTTTTATTAACATGACACATTCCACATCATTAGGAAGTGTCGTATTCGTGATCTATGGAAGAAGCATTAATCTAATCTAATGTCTAATCTAATCGATAACAATGACGTGTTCATCAATCATCCACATATTGAGGCATCTTTTACCAAATCCCTTACATTAATTTTTTTTTCGTTTCCTTTTGATTTTCCTTTTGTTGCAGGAATTCGACTGAAGGGTACTTGCGCGAAACTAGATAAATGTTTCGCACAGTTAATGCAGTATCGTAATATGGAGGAAGAACATCTACCATGTAGGTAACAAAACCTCTCAACATGAGGAAGTACGTAGATATACGACGTGTGATCAAAAAGTAACTAAATATTTTTTTAATGTCGTCGATTTCATACATTCGATATTAAAAAAATTCTTTACCTTGTTAGTTCACATGTTCTTGAGGTATGGTTGCTTTTTCAGCTGTTGTGAATAGTTTATTGTTGAAAGTCGAAAAAGTTATATGTGGTTTAGAGAGCTCGGCGAATTTTTGCTTTCGAAAACGATGGATAAGAAAATCTGCATTACATTTTGCTTGAAATATGGAATATAGTGCATCACCGCACTTGAAATGTTGACAGTAGCTTTTGACTGATCTACTATGAGTAATAAAAGAGTTTACGAGTGGTATCAACGTTTCAAAGAGGGTCGGGAGGCCGTTGAAGACGACGGCCTCCCTGGACGCCCTAACACACCAATTACTAGCGACAATGTAGAAGTGAAGAAGACGGTTCTGGAAAATCGCTGAATCACCATCAGAGAGGTTGCTGATGATGTCGGCATATCCTTTGGCTCCTACCAAGCAATTTTTTCGTATGTTTTGGGAGTGAAACCTGTACAAGCAAAGCTTATTTCGACTAAAAACTACGTCGAGTAGACATGGCTCAGGAATTGCTGAATCAAGTTGGTAATGATCCCGAACTTCTAAATGAGGTTATAACAGGTGACGGAAAATGAGTATACGGGTATGACGTCGGAACCAGGGCCCTGTCGTCTTAGTGGAAACTTCCTGAAGAGCCAAGACCGAAAAAAATTCTAGAACTTCGATGACATATGAAGAAACTTCTCACTGTTTTCTTCGATAATAATGGGACAGTGCATCATGATTTCCCACCTTATGGTCGCACTATCAATAAGGAATACTATCCGGAAGTTATGCGCTGTTTGCGTGAAGAAATCCGAAGAAAATGACGAGAAATGTGGCAAAACTACTTGTGGAAATTGCATCATTACAATGCTCCTGCTCACACGTCAGTGCCTGTTCGTAATTTTGTGGCGAGAAACAAAACCGTTATGTTGCCACAGCTTCCGTATTCGCCGGACATGGACCCCTCCGACTTCTTTCTGTTCTCGAGGCTGAAGAGAAGCATAAAAGGAGGTCGGTTTGCCACCAATGATGAGTTAAAAACAGAATCGAAGGAGCTGAACACCATAACGAGACTAGAGTTCCGGAAGTGTTTCCAAGATTGTAAAATGCGCTTGCACAAATGTATTGTATCTGAGGGGGATTACTTTGAAGAGGACACAGTTGATGTTGATGAATAAATCAAGATTCCTTAAGAAAAATAGAAATCCTGTTACTTTTTGATTACACCTCGTATAAGCATCGACTGAAGTTTTGTGTTACAGTTGAACTATCTCGTAATTAAGGTTTAAACAACGGTAAGTTTACAAGGATTCTTTTACTAACAAGGAAAACACAAGAAGTGCCACAATCCGATTTTTCAGAAACTTTGCTGAGTGAAAGATGGGACAAAAGAAGCGAACACGTTTCTCACCTTATCCGTAGATACCCGATCGTTTCTGAAAGAAAAAAAAAACGGTCAGAGTTTTCAATACACTGTAGATGTCTTTTATTGCACGTTTAGTTCGACTGAAGCTTTGGTACAGTGGGTAGCGCTGTAACTTCAGAATTTTGTGTGGCCGTGTCCAAAATACGATTCCTGTTTTTATTTTTTTTTATTTTTCATTTATCTACCCGTGTAGATAGAAAACCCGTGTCGATAGAAAATTGCTCCACGAATGTTTCTGATCAACTAAGGAGATACGAAGGCTTTATATTAATGGTAAAATTACCACTGGGTTTCTCAAGTGTCGTGACGTACTGTATAGGTGTTTGCACGGTCCAGTGCTGTCTGTTCGCTTTGAGAACTAATGTGGAACTGATGTGTTCCCTCCGTGAAGAAGACGAAAGCAGCGGGGCTGGTCAGAATTGAGTGAATACATGACCATTCCTTCAGGCGTTGTCGGCCGACCGAAATCCACTTCTCGGGAACAAATACGCAACACCACCAATATTACCGACAAGACACACAACAGGATTTTCACTCAAAACAATTTTAGTTTTTTCTCATTCATTTATTGTTTTACTCTTCGTATAGCAATCTTCTGTGGATAGGGGTGGATAAAAAATAAACAGAAAAGATAATCAAATTTCGAACACGTGGCGCAAAAGTGTGAAGCCGCGACCCTAACTGCTCTGCTAACACTTCTGCTTACGTGCGTGCTAAAACGCACATGAAGCACTTCGAAAACTTTGACAATCGTTTTCTGAGAAACGGTCGATTATCTACGGATAAAGCTGAGACGCGAGTGCGCTTACTTCGTCCCCCCTCCCATTGAAAGGAGTTCCTGGGAAATCAGGTTATGGTACCTGCCGTGTCATCCTAGTAAGTATTGCATAACATGCTTCATTTTTATTAAAAGATGAGCGCCACTGTTCTGGACACAGACGAGACAGTCGGGACCGACCGACCATCGTGTCATCGACCAGGCAATGGCGCAATGTACATGTGGTATGGAAGTGGGGGAGGGGTAGGGTGCTGAGTACGCCGCACTCCAGGTTGTCGGCTTAGCAGACCTGTTGCCGCAACTACTCGGTCAAGTAGCTCCTCAAGCGCCATCACAAGGTTGAGTGTACACAGTTCCACTCCTTCAAGCAAGGAAAAACCCCTGAATGTACTGGGATTCGAACCCGTGTCCAACGCGTGATAGATACACGCTGACCACTCTGTTACAGAGATGGACAATATGAAAAGGAACAAATCATTACTTACAATAATCTTGGACTTGTATATACACATTTATGGTGTTTTATGTAAGCCTCATTGTGAATTACTGGCGTGGTAGCAGTGCCAACTTTGAACGATTATGTTTATGCTGTTCATAGACACCATATGTGGATAGTTAGCAAATCATTGTATTGGCCGTATAAGCAACTTTGCTATTAGGTTCAGATGATTCAAATGGCTCTGAGCACTATGGGACTTAACATTTAAGGACATCAGTCTCCTAGAACTTAGAACTACTTAAAACTAACTAATCTAAGGACATCGCACACATCCAAGCCCGAGGCAGGATTCGAACCTGCGACCGTAGCGGTCGCACGGTTCCAGACTGAACCGCCTAGAACCGCACCGACACATTGCCGGCTTGCTATAAGGTATTTCAGATAAGAAGCGTATCTCTTCTAGAACTGTTTCACTTTTCAAGCTGTTGCGAATTATTGAGTTTCTAATGAAACATACGGCATTTAATATAACTCGCAGTGCCTTACTTTGGATGACTCGAAGTTTGTTAAAATGTGTAGAGCCAGGATGACTCCACACAGAACATGCATACAACATTGCTTGTGTATTATCGATTTGTAAAGTACGAGACTGTTTTACCTATTGAAAGACAACCTCCTGTTCCGTAAGGGATATAAGACAGCCTACCCACGGTCTGTTTTATTCACAATGTCTGTTACACATTTCTTGAGGATGAGGTCTTTATCTAATTACATTCCCTCTTCACTTTCAAGGTGCTTATTGTTCACTTCTCCACGCTACTGTGTCCCGTGAAAAACTCTTCATCTCTGCATAACTATTGCAACCTGTATCTATTCCAATCGCCTTGCTGTATTCAACCCTTGCTCTCCCTCTACCATTTATACCTCCATTACCAAAATGATGATTCTTTGATGCCTCATGAAGGGGATCAGTCGATCCCTAATTTTAGTCGCGTTGTGACCTAAGTTCCATTTTTCTGCAGTTCGATTCAGTACATCATCATCAGTTATTCGATCGACCCATCTGACTGATAGTCAGCATTCATCTGAAGCACAACTTTTCAAAAGCTTGTATTCTTTTCTTGTCTGAACTATTTATCGTCCACGTAAGAAAATTGGAGTGGCAAGGACAGTGTGCTGACGCTAACCTTACACTACGAGTCAGTTGTTTTTTACGCCGCTTCGCAGTACCTACCTTGGATACATTTGTTATGTTTTATAGGGGGGTGGGGGGGGGGTGGTGGTGGTGTCACGCAAGACATAACGCCCCCTTTATTTCGTAACAGTTACAGATATCGAAAAGAGGTTTTAGGCAAATGTTAGACCATCCAGAAGCAGGTATGTTTTTCATTAGTTAATGTTTGCAGCGCGGATACTGAAGTAAACTGGAACCGTAAAGCTTTTATAACTGCGTTAGAGAGGACTTGAGAAGAAAACACAGTGATATAGTATAATGAACGTAGAGGGGGGAGAAAGGAGAGGAAAGTGAAGGGATTACTGATGTTAGCTCCAACGGCCTGTTAATCAGAATGAGCAGCGACGTGTAAAAATGCGTACCGGACCGGGATTCGAACTCGGGATCTGAAGTTTACTAGGCAGGTGCGTTAACAACTGCTCCATCCGGGACAGAGTGTTATCGGACATGCACGGACTACCCGGGCACGCCTCACGGCCTACCCACAATCCCGCCGAGCGCCACCTATCCACAGTCCCTCTCCATTTCCTCCATGCTCGCTTCTCTGAGATTTCCGCAAGAGGCCGGGCTTACTTGTGCATTCGCACTGAAGAAGGTGGATGCATTGTCCATCTACGAGATTCAATTTATGAATACCTAGAGCCTGATCTTTTGAGTTTGTAGTGTAGTAAGCAGTAGTTCCCAGGTTGGACTCTTGGTCCGGCACACTTTCACTCGCCCCCGCTGATTCCGTGTAACGTCCCGTTGCTGCTGGCATCAGTAATCCCTTTTCTTTCCTTTCCCTTCCTTTCCTTTCCTTTCGCCTCCTCTCCCCCCCCCCCCCCCCCCCGCCCGCCCCACCCCCACCCGCTCTACCTTCAATTTACACCTTCGAGTTGCTCAAGTCACACCAATACCCAAAAAGGGAAGCAGGAGTAATTCGCTGAATTACAGTCCTATATCACTAACGTCGATTTGCAGTATGGTTTTGGAACATATCCTGTATTCGAACATTATGAAGTACCTCGAAGAAAACTATTTACTGACACACAGCACGGATTCAGAAAACATTGTTCTTGCGGAACGTAACTAGCTGTTTATACTAATGAAGTAATGAGTGCTATCGACAGGGGATGTGAAACTGACGCCATATTTTGAGATTTTCAGAAGGCTTCGACACCGTCTCTCAAAAACGTCTTCTAACCAAACTGTGTGCCTATGGAATATCGCCTCAATTGTGCGACTCGATTCGTGATTTCCTGTCAGAAAGGTCACAGTTCGTAGTAATAGATGGAAAGTCATCGAGTAAAACAGAAGTAATATCCAGCGTTCCCCAAGGAAGTGTTATAGGCCTTCTATTGTTCATGATCTATATTAACGACATAGGAGACAATCCGAGTAGCCGCCTTAGATTGTTTGCAGATGATGCTGTCACTTACCGTCTTGTAAAGTCATCAGATGATCAAAACGACTTGCAAAATGATTTAGATAAGTTATCTGTATGGTGCGACAAGTGGTAATTGACGCTGAACAAGGAAAAGTGTGAAGTTATTCACATGGGTACTAAAAGAAATCAGCTAAATTTCGACTACGCGATAAGTCACACAAATCTGAGGGCTGCAAATTCAACTAAATGCTTAGGGATTACAGTTACAAATAACCTAAATTGGAACGATCACATAGATAATGTTGTGGGTAGAGTAAACCAAAGACTGCGATTCATTGGCAGAGCACTTAGAAGGTGCAACAGATCTACTAAAGAGACTGCTTACACCACGCTTGTCCGCCCTATTCTGGAGTATTTCTGTGCGGTGTGGGATCCGCATCAGGTGGGACTGACGGATGACATCGAAAAAGTACAAAGAAGGGCAGCTCGTTTTGTATTGTAGCGAAATAGGGGAGATAGTTTCACAGACATGATACACGAATTGGAGTGGCAATCATTAAAACAAAGGCGTTTTTTGTTGCGACGGGATCTTCTCATGAAATTTCAATCACCGGTTTTCTCCTCCGATTGCAAAATGATTCTGTTGGCACCCACCTACATAGAGAGAAATGATCATCACGATAAAATAAGAGAAATCAGGGCTCGCACAGAAACATTTAAGTGCTCGTTTTTCAGCGCGACGTTCGAGAAAGGAACCCTCTGCCAGGCACTTAATTGTGAACAGCAGAGTAATCACGTAGATGTAGATGTACATATAATGTATCACAGCTGCGGATTCCGTGTGGTGTTCTTTCGGATACCATGTCTGAAAGAACAGACACCACGCATTCAAATAAGTGATACAGCGTCTGTTAACGTTGACATTGAAAACTGTCGTAAAAAATTCGAGAACTGACCTAGAATGTGAGGGCACGGTGGCTGGAAACGGCATTTGCAGTGCACATTCTTCCAAGCAGGAGTCTTGGTCAGGCTGCGTAGTTGTACGAGGGCTGTTAAATAAAGAATGATCATAATTTTTTTATGGTCACAATTTCTCGCCCAAAAATTTTATCGTATGATATTGTGTTAGCTTAATGTGCAACAAACACGCCGTAGTAGTTTCATTGTTGGGATTCCTGCTTCCCGCCTATGACAGGCAGGCAAGGTCAGACATGTTCAGTATCGCCTACCGCTGCAACGGAGGTAACACGCGAGGAAATTCTGCTTTCGCAACAAATCTTCAGCTGAGGCCTATACAGTGTTACAGGAGGCCTATGGAGAGGTTGTTCTTCCCTACAGCACAGCTCGAAGGTGGTTTAAAATGTTTAAAGAGGGGAGACAATCAATTTCGAGGGAAGTTGGACCCGGTGCTCCAGTTATTGCTCTCACGGAAGGAAACATCGACACTGCTGCTGTCAGTGTGAGAGAGGATCGACGAATTACCTTAAGATCACTTTCTGAAATATTGGACATTTCACTGGGTGCCACCCACACGATGTGACAGAAAAATTGCACATGACACGTGTTTGTTCTTGATGTGTTCCAAGACTGTTGATTTCTGAACAAAAGGACATTCGCGTGCAGCTCTGCATGCAGTTAAAGTTGATGTTAGAGGGAGATCCGGAGTTTCTTTCAGAAGTAATCACTGCTGATGAAATTTGACTACACGATTTTCATCCTGAGAGCAAACAGTGGGGAAATCTCCTTCATCACCAACCCCCCACAAAGCAAAAGTGGTTGGATCTACTGGGAAAGTTATGGTCATCTCATTCTTTGATTTTCATGCAATGGTTTATCAGCATGTTGTACCTGCACACACATCAGTAACTGAACAGTACTACAGGTATGTCCTGAAAACATTGCAAGTCCATATCAGGAGCAAAAGACTACATTTCCGTGAAGCAGGCTGGATGCTACACCACGATAATACTCGCCCGCATGTTGCCAATACTGCTGTTGCTGAATATCTTGCAAAATCAATGTGAAATGCATCCCTCACCTGCCCTATAGTCCGGATTTAGCCCCAAGTGCGTTTTTTTTTCTATTCCCTAACATGAAGGAACGGTTTCGTAGGGGGAATTATCAATCATCAGAAGCAGTGGCGAAGGCTGTGGAGGCGATTTTGAAGGACCTCTCAAAAAATGGTTTCCAGCATGTCTTTGAAGACTGGCAGAAACGCTGGGACAAGTGCATCGCATTCATGGGAGACTAGTTTGAGAAGGACCATCAAAATTATGAGGATGAGTAAAGGTATGTTGTCAAAAAAAAAAAATCATCCTTTATTGAACAGTCCTCGTATATTGTAAGGTAGGCCTGCGCTAAGAGAATAAAGCATTGTTTCTCCTTGAACCAACTTACGACCTAGATGTAGATTCACTTACGAATACTGTACATGGAAGTACGACATGGACTAGAACCTAGCGTATCACAAAGAGTTTAGAAAAACTATTTCAGATTTACGTGAGCTGAAACAGAGAAATCAAGTCTTGAGCCTTCACAAATAAAGAGGTCTCACGTGCTGCAAAAAACAACTTCTGTATTAAATATATATATGCTAGAAGGAAGATTTGACCTAACTTTTCATATACGTGGCTGTGCGCCTTTTAGATGTAAAATACCTGCTGTCGGACAACCGTCTCTACCCACATTGCTCTAAATTTTATCAGATGAGATACATTCGTTGAGCTAAACATTTGCTTAAAAATACTTTCGTGAGTACCTGTACACCGAAAATAAATATTCCTCTTGACGAAACGGCGTTTCATGCTGAACGTAGGCGCGTAGTGATAATGTTACCAGCTACGTGCAATACACGCTGTCGACTAATTTGAGATTATGATGCAATTTCGTACACAAGTAAATGAATTAAACAATTTACTAACAGTGATTTGGTAACCATCCAAATCATATAACATAAATTTTGTTTTCCAAAAAGATAGCTTTATTCTTTATTTAAGCAACTATTCAAACTGCTTACCATGGACTGAAAGGCAGAACGGTAATCGCCGTTCGAAAGAACGATAAACAAATATAATTACAGTGGATGATATGGTAGAGCATGCACTGGCGATTCGACGACATATATTATCTGGCGTAGTTGGGGCTTCGCCATAGACTGCATCTTTGAGTGTTCCCCAAAGAAAGAAATCATGAGGAGTCAAATCGGGGGGACTTCGCAGGCCATTTGACAACAGAATTTCGTCCTGTCAAAAGTCCAGGAAAGTTCTCATTCAGTATTTGCGTTGCAACACAGGACGAGAGAGCTGGACAACCGTCGTGTTGTAGCCAAATACACTGTCGAATACCTCTTCTAGAAGAACCGGCAGAATCTTCATCAGAAAGTGTGCGTACGAATGTCCATTTAGAACACCTGAAATGAAGTAAAGTCCCACAGTGTAATTTCCTATGATGCCGCACCATACGTTTACGCTCCACGGTCGTTGATGTTGCACCTGACGAAGCTAGTGTAGATCTTTGGTCATCCAGTAGTGCGTGTTATGCAAATATACATTAGCGTGGTTAATAAACGTTGCTTCATCGGTAAAGAGGACACATTGGAAAAACGTAGGTTCGTCTCTCAGTTACTGAAGGGTCAACCGAAAAATTCTGTACGACGTTCGAAATCACGGTCGTCGAGTGGCTAATGTAGTGGCAGATGCTAGAGACGGAAATTCTGTCATGCGAATGACACTCGTGTGGCTGATTACACATTCCTTGGCAGTATGTCTCGTACCGATGTGCGGGTTCATTAGCATCGTAACCCGGGTCAGCTGCTTCGTGTTCTCTGTCAGTTGCAATCTTAGTCTTCTTCCTCGTCCTCTTTCTGACGTTCAAGCAGCCTGTCCGCTTAACAACTGGTGCAATTGCCTGCGCGTCGGACGTTAGCTATCCGAATGGATAGCCCTATATGACTGTACTGATTATTACGGCATTTCCTTTACGTTATGATATAAAAGTAGTATATCCAACTTGTCCTCATTGTTGTACATGTCTGCAAGCAACGAATGTTGAAGCACAAATGAGAGGCCTGCAATGTAGACAAATAAACAGACAAACCGACGTTCTGACAGAGCATAGCACGAAGTCTCTGCTTGGCAGTGTTTACACTGCTAATGCCAATTCCAGCGTCCGTGCTCTCAAATTCTAGGACATTTCTCGAATTTTTTTACGACAGGTTTCATCGTCAACATTAACAAACGCTATATCACTGTACTTGTCTTCTCAAGAGCTATCAAACGCCGTAATAAGGAGTATCCGGTTCCCCTTAAAAAAACATACTTGCTTGGATATCTCCGTTGATACCAGTGCTTAAAACATTAACCAAGTAAAAAATACGTGCCCCTCGACGCTCTAAAATTTGCAGAAAACCGCGTTTCGATACGCGTAACCGTTCACGAAATAAAAAGGGTATTACGTCTTACGTGACTCACCCTATACTGGTGTAGGATAACAGAGATATCTGATGATGATCGTGTAACTCGAAACTGGAAATAAAATAAAAAGTTTGTCGTCAAAGACTAGAAGGACTGATTAACTTTTAAGCTGTTTTGGTTAGGCTACCGGTATTGAAATTTATCATCTTTCAGTCATCCATTTGTAGATCTGAAAATGAATAAAATAAATTCTTGATATTTCCTACAGTTAAGCCTAACAATGATTTTGTTGTCATTTATAGCTATTAAAGTACAATAAGCAACTTCCAGATTTATAATTTCCTACACTATTTAGAAGCACTACACACAACAGATCGAAGTTCGTATCGTAATGCAACGGAGCAATAACTAAACAATAGATGTGTTACAAATTGCGGAAACGACAACGCAAACGCATGCGATGTTGATGAATGAGTCCATCGCAGAAGCAATAAGCAAAAGATGTATCTCCCATTGAGTCTACCGATTTCGGAGCGCGAAACGAACCATTGCTCACGTTAGTCGATCAGATCGACAACCACGAGAATAAACAAACAGAAGTATATGTTGATGACTATTATTGAAACATATATAGTACAAAATGAACATGTTGTAACATCAAGCGATTTGTTGCCTTCAGTCAAGCATTGTTTTAAATCTTATGTTATGCATGATGCTTTTTCTGAAGTAATTTCAGATTTCACTTACCTTTTTTATCACATTATGACGACTTACATGTAATTATCATGAGCAATGCAATAAAAATGAACTTGAAAACGAAGCAAGCTTTACTAAATAAAAAATCCTGACTGACAGCAACGAATATTTTGACTCACAATCGAACATTTCAAGTTTTAATTTTTGTTTTATTTTATTATTAATCTTTTAAACAATGAAACACCATTCGACTGTGTGTTACTACATTCTTGTTCTGTACTGATAAATTTCGGTTTTTATGCCATTATCGAGTACCATGTTAACACATCAGATATGACGTGTTAATGGTCTAAGAACTTCCAGCACTGTACTCGATAATGACATAAAAGCCGAAATCTAGATAGTACAGAAGAAAAATACAGTAATATACAGTCAAATGGCGATTTATTCTTTCAAAAAATTGCATGACCGTTTAAAGTTAGCTTTTACATTTACTGTTAAGAGTATGAACTGAAACGACAAATTACTGTCACTTTCTGTTTTTAATTTCCGCTACGCGTTCCGGATTGCTAACCATCATCATCAAGTAGATCCATGTCAGCCTACGGCTCCGTCTCGTTACAGAAAAAAAAAGTAAAAGCAAATCACTGTTCTAGCACAAGGCTCAAAGCTGTGAGGAGGTTTCTCAATGTTTAGTTGACGTTTCAGTGATTAGAGCCTCCTCTTCCTCTCCTGCTTGCAGCGCATAACTTTGTGTTACTCGGCAAAGCGAAGTGGTAATCTCGTCACGGCGGGAACACTGTAGTATTTACGGCCGAGTTACAGGTACACTCTGGTACTCTTACAAGTGGAGCGCCGCTACACGCCGCCCGTCTGCAATCACATTTACGCGCGATAAGACTGGCGGAAGACGAAAATGTAATTTTGAATTCCGAATGTAACGGTCGCTGTCATGCTTCCACGTTACGCGGGAACCTATTTTCCTAACCCGTTCAAATATCGGTTTCTATGGGTCAGTTGTCTGACACGAATGGATTATGTACGAGGTGCATTCAAGTTCTACGGCCTCCGATTTTTTTTTCTCCGGGCTGGAAAGAGATACAAACATGTGCATTTTTTTAAAGTGAGGCCGCGTTCATTGTCAATACGTCCCAGAGATGGCAGCACTGTACGGCAGATGGAATTTTACCGCCAGCGCCGAGAATGAGAACTGTTTTAAATACTTAGAATGGCGACGTTTTCCTTACTTGAACAGCGTGCAATCATTCGTTTTCTGAATTTCCGTGGTGTGAAACCAATTGAAATTTATCGACAGTTGAAGGAGATATGTGGTGATGGAGTTATGGATGTGTCGAAAGTGCGTTCGTGGGTGCGATAGTTTAATGAAGGCCGAACATCATGTGACAACAAACCGAAACAACCTCGGGCTCGCACAAGCCGGTCTGACGACATAATCGAGAAAATGGAGAGAATTGTTTTGGGGGATCGTAGAATGACTGTTGAACAGATCGCCTCCAGAGTTGGTATTTCTGTGGGTTCTGTGCACACAATCCTGCATGACGACCTGAAAATGCGAAAAGTGTCATCCAGGTGTGTACCACGAATGCTGACGGACGACCACATGGCTGCCCGTGTGGCATGTTGCCAAGCAATGTTGACGCGTAACGACAGCATAAATGGGACTTTCTTTTCGTCGGTTGTGACAATGGATGAGACGTGGATGCCATTTTTCAATCCAGAAACAAAGCGCCAGTCGGTTCAATGGAAGCACACAGATTCACCGCCACCAAAAAAATTTCGGGTAAGCGCCAGTGCTGAAAAAATGATGGTGTCCATGTTCTGGGACAGCGAGGGTGTAATCCTTACCCATTGCGTTCCAAAGGGCACTACGGTAACAGGTGCATCCTACGAAAATGTTTTGAAGAACCAATACCTTCCTGCACTGCAACAAAAACGTCCGAGAAGGGCTGCGCGTGGGCTGTTTCACCAACACAACGCACCCGCACATCGAGCTAACGTTACGCAACAGTTTCTTCGTGATAATAACTTTGAAGTGATTCCTCATGCTCCCTACTCACCTGACCTGGCTCCTAGTGACTTTTGGCTTTTTCCAACAATGAAAGACACTCTTCGTGGCCGCACATTCACCAGCCGTGCTGCTATTGCCTCAGCGATTTTGCAGTGGTCAAAACAGACTCCTAAATAAGCCTTCGCCGCTGCCATGGAATCATGGCGTCAGCGTTGTGAAAAATGTGTACGTCTACAGGGTGATTATGTAGAGAAGTAACGCCAGTTTCATCGATTTCGGGTGAGTCGTTAATTAGAAAAAAAATCGGAGGCCTTAGAACTTGAATGCACCTCGTAAATCTAATGTTGCTACTTAGTCAACTCTCTGAAGTGAAATTATCAGCGCTTTCAAGATTATGTTTAGCAGAGAAAGATGATTGTTGAAGGTTTAAAAATCTCATCCACGCAATTGTTGTACTACTCCCGCGAGATCATCATGGGAAATAACTGAGAACTGGCCACTGGTTGAACGTTATTGTTTATGGAACTGTTTGCACATTTACAACAGCTAGAAATATTCAGAAAAGGTAAAAACATTACGAGTAACCAATACATAAAAAAGAATAATTTCACGTGTTGCAGTAGACCATGAAAAGTACAGGATTGAAGTCCGCCTGCTTAGCTGAGTGGTAAGGTGTCTGCCTCCAAAGCAGTGGGCGCGGGTTCGATTCCAGGCCGGGTTGGAGATTTTCTCCGTTCGTAGACTGGGTCTTGTGTTGTCCTCATTCTCATCACCGTCACGCAAGTCGCCCAGTGTGGTGTCGACTCCCGGCGAACAGTGCCACACAATCATTTCACAATGTTGATCAGAGCAGTAGCATAGTGTAGCGTAGAGGTTTAAATATGAAACTTCCTGGCAGATTAAAACTGTGTGCCTGACCGAGACTCGAACTCGGGACCTTTGCCTTTCGCGGGCAAGTGCTCTACCATCTGAGCTGCCGAAGCACGACTCACGCCCGGTACTCACAGCTTTACTTCTGCCAGTATCTCGACTCCTACCTTCCTACCTACTGGCAGAAGTAAAGCTGTGAGTACCGGCCGTGAGTCGTGCTTCGGTAGCTCAGATGGAGGGTGGTTCAAAAATGGCTCTGAGCACTATGGGACTCAACTGCTGTGGTCATAAGTCCCCTAGAACTTAGAACTACTTAAACCTAACTAACCTAAGGACAGCACACAACACCCAGCCATCACGAGGCAGAGAAAATCCCTGACCCCGCCGGGAATCGAACACGGGAACCCGGGCGTTGGAGGGTGGTAGTTGGCCTTTGGCTGTGCTGCGGTAAGGACGCGCTGTTTGT
Source organism: Schistocerca serialis cubense (assembly GCF_023864345.2). Lineage (NCBI taxonomy): Eukaryota > Metazoa > Arthropoda > Insecta > Orthoptera > Acrididae > Schistocerca > Schistocerca serialis. Next base: position 84,792,531 of record NC_064641.1, on the reverse strand, counting down.
GTTCCTGCCGCGGAGCGAGCGCTTGTGTTGTTTACATAGTACTCGGCCGTTTCGCGCGTGCCGTACTCAGCACATAGGTCACCATGGCGCACCAATACAGAAAATCGACGCTCAAATTTACGTTCCGCAGCGAATTTGCACGGCCCAAAGCACTCGAAGTCGAACTATTTCTACGAGAAGAAGTTAAAATCCCGGCGACCGACATTCTTGGCATTCACTTGTCCATTGTGAGTAGTATCGTATATGTCAAGATCATCAACGACGCAACATGTGAACGGATCCTTCGGGACACGAAACAGGGTCTCCGTTTCTGCCATGCTGATGGCAATGTGGGGACTGTACACGTCGATTATTCTGGCATGGGACTTCGCACGATCAGAATTTTCGAACTTCCTTTCGACTTACCGGCGGAGGACGTCGTGACAGCGCTGCGCCCCTACGGCACGGTCCATGATCATATTGCGGAAAAATGGACGCTATTCCAGACATATCCTGTGCTGAACGGAGTCCGCCAGGTCCGAATAGAACTTAAAAGACATGTACCTTCATATCTGACTATCGGCGGCTGCCGTGCAACCAAAGACCTGCTCTGGTTGTGGGAAGGAGGGACACCTTAGATCAGAATGTCTCCAACGTCGTATCACGCAACTGCCGCCGGCTGACGCAGACCCGCCATCGCAGCCGACGCTGCTTCCTGTGACTTATGCAGCAGCCCTCACGACAGCTACCACTTCACCACGACAGCCGACATCCACTGTTGGGTCGCGGCTCCATCCTCCAATACAGGACTATGACGACACACCCGTTCCCCAAGCTACGGATTCAATTCCGATGCCGCCGCCCCCGTCGACGGATAACAACATACATGACGATAGCATGGCCGTAGACTCGCTTATTGTGCCTACAGCTGCCTTTGTGCCGGAACGTCGGGAATCTTTGCCGTCGTCTGACACAGAAGGACACACCAGGAAGCAACGCTCCCGGAAGCGACGGAAGCGGAGGCGTAGAGCAACTTCCGAACGGGATGCGACGCAGCCTCCAGAGGCCGAAGACTCCACCTTCAATGACGACGCTACCACAGAGGCAGCCGCCATTTGCTGCAGTGTGGCACCACCGAACGGAACTGAGGACAAACCACATATACCTACAGTGGCAACATCGGATGCCGATATGCAGGATAGATGCTGCCCACCACCTTCTGGAGTGCAAGCACCCATGCCGAGTCCTGAGGATGCTAGGGAAGCCGATCTTGCTTTGAGTTCCCCGACGTGGGCGGATGACCACGACGACGACGGAACCATGCAAGTTACGCCAACAGGGCCCACGCCATTGGCGCCGGCTCTCTAGCAAGGACGGCAGGTGAGGTTTGTAGGGATGCGGAGGTGTCAATAGAGTCAGAAGCGCCATAGGCAATTCCAGTCTTAATGGATAACTTAACACCTGCGGTTCGGCAACAAGCTTATCGTATCGCCACGCTTAACCTCAACACGATACGAACGGCAGTGAAGATCCAGTTGCTGCGTGAGATGCTTCGTTCCTCGGATGTTGACACTGCCCTGTTGCAAGAAGTGTATATAGCGGCCATCCCCGTTTTCTACGGTTATGTGACATATGTGTCACCGGCGGACCGGAATGGCAGCGGTACGGCAATACTAGTGCTCGACGGGATTGCCATCGAAGAAGTGACTTACCTTCCGTCAGGAAGGGGGCTGGCGATCACAGCACTGGGCACGCGCATAATTAACATTTACGCTCCATCAGGAACTGACCAACGCCGCGAACGATCGCTGTTCTACTCGGAGGATATCGCCCCCCTCTTTATCAGCCACTACGATCAATATATCTTCGGCGGCGACTTTAACTGTGTGCTCCACCCCAAAGACCAAGTCTCACACTTCTCGACTTGTCAAGAACTTCGGCTCCTGGTTCGAGGTCTGCTTCTCACCGACACGTGGGAGACAGTGCACGGTGCCGTCCCGGGCCGACATACCTTACTAGTCACTCAGCCAGTCGCCTAGACCGCATTTATGTCTCACGAGCTCTAGCGCCGGGAGTATTGGACGCCGAACGTTGGCCGCTTGCCCTCTCCGATCATAGCGCTTTCACATGCACACTCACACTACCACAGCAGCGGATATGGCGCAGCCGAGGACCCTGGAAGCAGAATGTGGCACATCTTCAAGACCCGGAATGCCGTCGGATTATCGCCAACACATGGCTGGATTGCGAACGTCGTCTTCCCCGATATCCTTCGACTCTAGCATGGTGGGTGGACTGTGCAAAACCAGCGTTTCGGCGTGTGCTAACTCAATTCGGTAAAGATATCGCAGCTTGACATCTTCACACATTGGACTTTTATTACACGATGCTTCGCGAACTCGACAGCCAACCACCATCTCCAAAGCGACAAATGGAAAGCCGCCGAATTAAAGGTCAAATATTGTCTCTTACGAGGAAACGTTTGGAGGGGGTCGTCGTGCGATCGCGACGTCAAGACCGAGCGGAAGGAGAAAACCCGTCTATGCATCACATCGTGCTCGACAGCCGCCGACGCCGACAGCAGCTGATCACGGACCTCGTATTGCCAGGTGGTAGGGTCGTACTGACTCAGGCCGCGGTTACAGAAGCCTTTGCAGATCACTATCGCCGGTTTTACGACGAGGTGAATACAGAGGACGAGGGAGCGGACGATCACGACATACTGCAGCACGTGTCGCACACCCTCGACAATGCAGCAGCGGCGACGCTGTTAGGTGGAATTACACGGGACGACATCGAGGACGCGCTTAACAAGGGAGCACTCAACAAATCTCCCGGGCCAGACGGACTGCCGCTCGAGTTTTATCGGACTTTCTGCGATCTAATGATGTTCCGATGGATCAGCATGTACCAAGAACTGATGACCCCCGGTTCCCACATGCCACCTGCATTCATGGAAGGTCTCCTTATACCGATACACAAGCCTTCCAGAGGTCGGACGGTCGAGGACTACAGGCCCATTACAATGCTCAACTCGGACTATAAAATCTTCGCCCGACTACTCGCCAGCCGGATAAAGAAGGTTCTGCCCCTACTCCTCTCAATGGAGCAAACGACACAGGGCGGAGTGACCAACATGCAAACGGCAACCAGCGAATGCAGGGATTTAATAGCCATCGCCACATGCTGTCGCCTTCGAGCTGCTCTGATCTCCACTGATTTCGACCACGCCTTTGACAGAGTTCACCACAAGTTCCTTCTGTCCGTTATGGCCCGCATGGGCTTCCCGCCTGACTTTCTCGACATCTTTCAGCGCCTTTTCCGTGGAGCTGCATCCCATGTACTGGTGAATGGACGGATTGCGGGTCCCTTTCCAATCCGACGGTCAGTTCGCCAACGATGCCCGCTCTCCATGATCCTTTACGCGATCGCACTCGAACCACTTGTCGGAGGGTTGAAAAACAGGCTCTCGGGAATGTCATTGAGGGATCACACCTTTCACTGCAGGATATATGCTGATGACCTTCTATTACTTGTCCGACCTGCTGACGAGGTACGATCGGTCATACAATGGATCAATCGCTATGGATTGGCAGCGGGCAGCCTCATGAATGTGGCCAAGTCGGCAGCGATGCCGATTGGGAGAGGTCTACAGGAGGACGCTTTAGCCCCACTCCCACTAGTTAACAAGATCCGGTTCTTGGGCATAACATTTACACAGGATGTGCGCCGCACGGCTGCCATGAACTATGCACGAGTACTACAGGCCATACGCACAGAAGTTCGCCGGAACTTACTTCGACGGATGGACCTCCTACAGCGTGTGGAATACCTCAACCTTCACGTGGCGACTAAGATGATCCACATGGCCCAGGTCCTACCGATATCGACAGCGATGGCACACAGATTGCAAGCAGCGTTTGGATATTACCTTACCGCCGGACACCTACTCAAAGTCCGCTACGAAACACTCACCCTCCCTCCGCTTGATGGCGGACTGGGACTTATAAATGTACGAGCAAGAGCTACAGCGTTATACTTGTGCACAATGATGAAATTTTGGACCCACAAAGATGCTTCCCTTACGGGACGTCTGTTAGAGGAATTGCTGCCGGCGTCTCTTATGCCACCTGTCACGGTAGCGCACATTACACCCTCACTCTCGCACCTCTCGGCATTTATTCTTGAGTATAGTTACGTGCGCCCAGACCTTCCCAACACTCGCACTCCCAAGGCGAGAGATGTTTACAGACTGCTGCTAAGGTCCATACCTCGGAATGTGATTGAGAGGAAGAGCCCTACGACCCTATGGCCGGCAGTGTGGAGAGCGGTCCAGAAGCCGTTCCTCCCCACGCGGGTACGAGCCGCGTGGTACCAGGTGGTGAACGGGAAGGTTGTAACACGACAAAGGCTGCACGCAATTGGGATGACGGATTCCCCCCTATTGCCCGCGTTGCCACCTCGTGGATACTGACGAACACCGTTTGACATGTGGATCGGCGTTAGAGGTATGGCTGCTAGTGCAGAAGATCCTCGCCTGCTACCTACGTATCGCGCCTCGCACAATTGAGCCACGGCTCCTCCTTTGTCCGGAGGATACTTATTTCCCACCTGCGAAGACTCACACTCTCACATGGTTTAAAGGCATGTCCATATACTACCTCTTTCGAGATAATGAGAAGATGGTGCTTGATTACTGGCAATTTCTCCAGGACAGTCATAGCACACTTGAGTGTACACCCCGATACCGACAACTATTTGCGAACTATTTGCGCAGTGTCTTCGACAACCCCCCTCACAGTTGGGGAGTACCGGGCAGAGGATGACCGCCGACATGGGGCTCCACACGCCGCGAAATGTTGTACCAATTTTGAACATGGAATCTGTACGCAGAGGGGCCATGCACATGGAATGGCGTGCGGGATTTGGTTACATTTTTCTTTCTTTATTATCTATCATCACACTATTAGTTTCAAATTCTTTTTCATAGTTTAGAAGGAACTCTTGTTCTGTTGTTGCTACGGCTGTGATTTTCTAACTTTGTTCGTCGTAACTGAAAGACGCCTTTTGTCTATATATATATATATATATATATATATATATATATATATATATATATATATATATATATATATATATAAAAAGGTTGGCAGCGAAAATAATTTCCAATTTAAAAAAAAAAAGAGAACGACACGTTTGGTTCAAGTCTTTAAAAAAAAAAAAGTGGTCAGCGTGGCAAAAAAAAAAGAAGAAAAGAAAAAAAAAGATGGTAGAGCACTTGCCCGCGAAAGGCAAAGGTCCCGAGTTCGAGTCTCGGTCGGGTACACAGTTTTAATCTGCCAGGAAGTTTCATATCAGCGCACACTCCGCTGCAGAGTGAAAATCTCATTCAGGTTTAAATATATTTGTGACAATTTTTTATTTTCTATCAAAATGACTTTATTCATTGTTTTCACTTAATTAATGCCGTTTATTTTATATCTAATCCTTACTGACGCCATATTAATCGTCGTATTAACTTTTTTATTTGCGCACCACCTTGTACATGGCTCCAAAAATCCCTCTACTTGTAAGTAACAGGACGTTTCGTCATTCGCAAATGATTGTGGACGAGAGCTTTTGCCAGTATGAGAAAGTAGCTATAATAGTTTACAAATTAGTCAGCTGCGGAGGACTATACGGTTTTCGCCAGTTGGTTTTGTTTTGTTAATTCAGAAGCTACTTCATCAATGATTTTGATGCTTCATTCTTCCGCAAAAACATAACGTAGTATGCCCATTTTGCAACTAGTCCTCTCGTTCGCACTTAACAACACGTTTATTTTGCCTCCTTTTGGAACTAAATCCTATAGACGGGAGCATTTTTCTGAGTTTCTTGCTAGCGTTCAAGTTTAGTTCTGCGCGACAGAAGCTGTGTGCTGTTCACAAAGCTGGTATTTCTTTCCGTTATTCCGCAAGTATGTTGTGGAGGTCCGCCCTTATTTTATTATTTCCGACGCTGTGTGGGCTTTGGTGTTCCGTGCGAGCGTTGAAAGACAATTCGCGTTTGTGGGTGAGACATTGCGATAACGCGCGTCAGCGGGCGTGCGCGCGCGCCTGTGTGTGTGTCTGTATGTGTGTGTTGCGTGTGCGTGTGTGTGAATGTGTGTGTGTGTGTGTGTGTGTGTGTGTGTGTGTGTGTGACAGAGAGAGAGAGAGAGAGAGAGAGAGAGACTTAGTGTGTACGTAAAGAAACAAATTGTGATACGTTGCAATTCACCATTGAAATCTGCCAGGAAGTTTCATATCAGCGCACACTCCGCTGCAGAGTGAAAATCTCATTCTGGAAACATCCCCCAGGCTGTGGCTAAGCCATGTCTCCGCATTATCCTTTCTTTCAGAGGTGCTAGTTCTGCAAGGTTCGCAGGAGAACTTCTGTAAAGTTTGGAAGGTAGGAGACGAGATACTGGCAGAAGTAAAGCTGTGAGGAGCGGACGTGAGTCGTGCTTCGGTAGCTCAGATGGTAGAGCACTTGCCCGCGAAAGGCAAAGGTCCCGAGTTCGAGTCTCGGTCGGGCACACAGTTTTAATCTGCCAGGAAGTTTCATATCAGCGCACACTCCACTGCAGAGTGAAAATCTCATTCTGGAAACATCACTATTGAAAGTTGGCAATAGTGCAGTCACCTATCAAGGTATTTTTTTCTGCAAATCGTGAGGTATATGTGTACCTCAAATGTTCCAGTTTTGTATCAGTTTATTTAATGAGAACGAACTAGTGTCGTGTGACTAGGGCCTCCCGTCGGGTAGACCGTTTGCCGTGTGTAAGTCTTTCGATTTGACGCCACTTCGGCGACTTGCACGTCGATGGGGATGAAATGATGATGATTAGGACAACAAAACACTTAGTCCCTGAGCGGAGAAAATCTTCGACCCAACCGGGATTCGAAGCCGGGCCCGTAGGATTGACGTTCTGTCGTGCTGACCACTCAGGTACCGGGGGCGGACACTTTATTTAATGATATTCGTGTATTGTGGATACCGGAGTGCACTGCTCTTTGTTTCTGAGAGTGGGCCGGCGTGCAGCAAGCGTTGTGCAGTAGTGTGAGTGAGGCGAGTCGCTCTGCAGGCCGCACTGGTCTGGTGCGTTTATTAAGTAGTATGGTTTATATCACATGTAGGGCTGTCTGCATGGTAGTGGCACATGCTAACCATAGAAATTAATAACTGTGACGATGGATGCATTGTGGAACTGATAAAATAAACATATTTTTTTTGTTCCATATTTATTGACTTGTGGCCGTCACAGAGCTTTCCTGAACGTGGCAGTACATGATTCTACATGACAAGTACCAAAACAGTAGCCAGCGAAAGGGAAACATCTTTAGAGCATACAAAATGGACAATGGTAGCACGCTGGACCTAGGGTTCAGTGGTTCAGTACTCTGTTCCATCGTGCGTCAATTATGTGTCACTACATCTGTCCGATGTAAAGACTACTTGTTTACTGATGCCTTCCAGTTATATCTAGTTGCAAAATCGTTTAACCTGAGAACGATTGTCAAGTATGTATTATAGACCTACATCTACATTTTACAAACCACCTCGTGGTGTATGGAGGAGGGGTACCACTATCATTTACCCCTTCCCCGTTCCATTCGTAAATGGTGAGTCGGAAGAACAGATGTCGGTAAACCTCTGTTAGAGCTTTAATTTCTCTGGGTGTCTCATCCTGATAATTTAACGAAAGATATGTGGCAGGAAATACAAAGCAGCACGACCGTTCATCGAACGTACACTTTCGGAATTTCAACGTAAATTTCTCTCCGGTGCACAGTGCCTCTTTTGTAGCCACTGCTGCTGAAGTTTGTTGGGCATACACTTAACGCTCTAGTGCTTACTAAACGATCCTGTGACGAAACGTGGCACTCTTCGTTGTATCTTCTCTATCTGTTAGATTGATCCAACATGGTAAACGTCTCTGACTAAAGAACAATACTCAAGAATCAGTCTTAGAAGTGTTATGTAAGCCGTTCTATTCGTCGATGAATTGAAATTTCGACAAGGTCCTTCCAGAGAGTCTCAGCCTGACATCTATTTTTTCCACGCTTAATTTTATGCGGTCGTTCCACTTTAGGTCTCTCCAGGCGATTAATCTTAGGTCAATATAGACGGCGGTCTCTGTGTCGGAGAGGTTCTTGGCACTTCAGTCTGCAACCGCGCGACTGCGACGGTAGCAGGTTCGAATCCTATGACGTCCTTACGTTAATTAGGTTTAAGTACTAAGTTCTAGGGGACTCATGACCTCAGATGTTAAGACCCATACTGCTCAGAGCCATTTGAACCATTTTGTCAATATAGACCAGTACGTACTAGACGGGGTAAACGCTAATGAAAAGAAAAAGAGGTGAAGAGTCTGGGGGTAAGACACTCTATGATAAACAAAACAACGCACCACGAAGGAATTACCTGAATGGGACGGAAATCAGTAGATGTGACGCACATGTACAGTCAAAGGAATGATTAAAGTTTCAGAAAAAACTGGATGATTCATTCAAGCAAAAGATTTTCACAAATTAAGTAAGTCAAAAACGCGTTGGTGTACCTCTGGCAGTTATGCAAACAGTTATTCGACTTGGCATTGATTGATGGTATCGTTGGATGTGCCCCTGTGGGATATCGTGCAACATTCTGCCCAATTTGCCCGCTGGTCAAAATCCCGAGCTGGTTCGAGGACCCTGCCCATTATGCTCCAGATGTTCTAAACTGGGAAGACATCCAGCGAGTTTACTGCCCAATTATGGTATGGAAAGCATGAAGACAAGCAATGGAGACTCTTGCCGAGTGCGCGCGGGCATTACGTTAATGAAACGTCAACCCAGGACGGCTTGACAAGAAGGATAAGAAAATTGAGCATATAATATCGTCGTCGCACCATTGGCTGTAAGGGTGCAGCCGATGACAACCAGACGATCACTCCTGCTTGTCGGCGAGTGACAGTCACGTTGTTATCACACCACTGTGCAGGGCGTCCCCAAACATGTCTTCGTTCATCGTTGGGGCTGAGCTCAAAGTAAGAGGCTCGAAGTAAGTGGCTCGAAACAGCATATCCAGACACTCCGGGATGATGATGGCATTGAAACAGGGGATGACACGAATAAACCTGAAATACTAAACACCTTTTTCCAAAGCTGTTTCACAGAGGAAGACCGCACTGCAATTCCTTCTCTAAATCCTCGCACAAACGAAAAAATGGCTGACATCGAAATAAGTGTCCAAGGAATAGAAAAGCAACTGGAATCACTCAATAGAGGAAAGTCCACTGGACCTGACGGGATACCAATTCGATTCTACACAGAGTACGCGAAGGAACTTGCCCTCCTTCTAACAGCCGTGTACCGCAAGTCTCTAGAGGAACGGAGGGTTCCAAATGATTGGAAAAGAGCACAGGTAGTCCCAGTCTTCAAGAAGGGTCGTCGAGCAGTTGCGCAAAACTGTAGACCTATATCTCTGACGTCGATCTGTTGTAGAATTTTAGAACATGTTTTTTGCCCGAGTATCATGTCGTTTTAGGAAACCCAGAATCTACTATGTAGGAATCAACATGGATTACGGAAACAGCGATCGTGTGAGACCCAACTCGCTTTATTTGTTCATGAGACCCAGAAAATATTAGATACAGGCTCCCAGGTAGATGCTATTTTTCTTGACTTCCGGAAGGCGTTCGATACAGTTCCGCACTGTCGCCTGATAAACAAAGTAAGAGCCTACGGAATATCAGACCAGCTGTGTGGCTGGATTGAAGAGTTTTTAGCAAACAGAACACAGCATGTTGTTATCAATGGAGAGACGTCTACAGACGTTAAAGTAACCTCTGGCGTGCCACAGGGGAGTGTTATGGGACCATTGCTTTTCACAATATATATAAATGTCCTAGTAGATAGTGTCGGAAGTTCCATGCGGCTTTTCGCGGATGATGCTGTAGTATACAGAGAAGTTGCAGCATTAGAAAATTGTAGCGAATTGCAGGAAGATCTGCAGCGGATAGGCACTTGGTGCAGGGAGTGGCAACTGTCCCTTAACATAGACAAATGTAATGTATTGCGAATACATAGAAAGAAGGATCCTTCATTGTATGATTATATGATAGCGGAACAAACACTGGTAGCAGTTACTTCTGTAAAATATCTGGGAGTATGCGTGCGGAACGATTTGAAGTGGAATGATCATATAAAATTAATTGTTGGTAAGGCGGGTACCACGTTGTGATTCATTGGGAGAGTGCTTAGAAAATGTAGTCCATCAACAAAGGAGGTGGCTTACAAAACTCTCGTTCGACGTATACTTGAGTATTGCTCATCAGTGTGGGATCCGTACCAGATCGGTTTGACGGAGGAGATAGAGAAGATCTAAAGAAGAGCGGCGCGTTTCGTCACAGGGTTATTTGGTAACCGTGATAGCGTTACGGAGATGTTTAATAAACTCAAGTGGCAGACTCTGCAAGAGAGGCGCTCTGCATCGCCGTGTAGATTGCTCGCCAGGTTTCGAGAGGGTGCGTTTCTGGATGAGGTATCGAATATATTGCTTCCCCCTACTTATACCTCCCGAGGAGATCACGAATGTAAAATTAGAGAGATTAGAGCGCGCACGGAGGCTTTCAGACAGTCGTTCTTCCCGCGAACCATACGCGACTGGAACAGGAAAGGGAGGTAATGACAGTGGCACGTAAAATGCCCTCCGCCACACACCTTTGGGTGGCTTGCGGAGTATAAATGTAGATGTAGAATGTAGATGTAGATGTAGAGATCAAATGGCTCTGAACACCATGGGACTTAACTTCTGAGGTCATCAGTCCCCTAGAACTTAGAACTACTTAAACCTAACTAACCTAAGGACATCACACACATCCATTCCTGAGGCAGGATTCGAACCTGCGACCGTAGTGGTCACGTGGTTCCAGACTGCAGCGCCTAGAACCCCTCTGCCACCCCGGCCTGCTACAATGAGATCCCAGGCCGAAGACCGAGCGAGGTGGCGCAGTGGTTAGACACTGGACTCGCATTCGGGAGGACAACGGTTCAATCCCGCGTCCTACCATCCTCATTTAGGTTTTCCGTGATTTCCCTAAATCACTCCAGGCAAATGTCGGGATGGTTCCTCTGAAAGAGCACGGCCGATTTCCTTCCCCATCCTTCCCTAATCCGATAAGACCGATGACCTCGCGGTCTGGTCTCCTTCCCAAAAACAACCCAACCCAACCCATCCCAACCCAGGCCGAAGAAGTGTCTACGCCCCCCACCCCCCCCCCCCCCCACCCCCCGGGGCAGTGGCGGGATACCAACTTCTGTCGCCTGCCATACGCCCCGACAACCAGGAGTGATGGTCTGTGACGTCATTTCGTTACATAGCAGGACCGCTTTGGTTGTTATCTGTGCCACCGTCAAAACACGGCGGAAGGTCTGCACTCCGTTTGTTTGCCCATAATGGTAAGCCATCCTGGGCTTACATTTCAGTAAGATAACGCCCTCCCGCACACAATGGGAGTTTCCACTCCGTATCTTCTTCTGCACCAAACCATACTCCGGCCGGGAATGCATATCCTCCTGTTTCCATCTATTGTACTACACTTTTTTCCCTTGTTTTGTTACTTCAAGATATGACATTTCTGTGTCTTTATATATTGTAATTGTTTTACTATTTGTATATATATATATATATATATATATATATATATATATATATATATATATATATGCATTTATGTCGATGTATAATTGGTTGTTTTGTAAATATTATTTGTATTTTTACGATGGGTCTTGCCTGGGGAAAATTATGCTATCGAACGAATACATCGATAGGTCGTGTGGAGAACCAAAGTGTTTAGGCTCTTTGGTAGTGTTAACTCTGTCGCGTGGAGCGCGGGCAGAGGGGGGGTCTGGCTGGGGTGGTGCAGTGGAGCAGGTGTGTCGTGTGACGCTCCCGCGAGTTGCCGCGTTTTCGGGGTTGGGCAGCGTGTAATTGCGCTCGACTTTCTATGATAGTTTCTGACACGGTGTCGCGGACGGGAAGCATTAGCTGGCGCACATCAAGAGCCCGTTTCGCCTGGTGACCGTGTCGAGAAGAAGGCGCGCCAACATCCAGCTTCTGCAACAGCGACGGCCGACAATGAGTGACTGTCGCCACCTCCTCGATCGACGGCTTCAAACCTTCAATCAACCAACAAGGAAGACTGGAAACACGTAAAGTTTTAGAACTGTATGGCAGACATCAGCTTTTCAAACTGTTCCATTTTCATAACTAAATTACAGCAACGTAGCATGAACCTTAGTTGCTCTTTGTCCCAATTGCATTACCAAGCAGGGTCCCTTCCTTTTCCGGAATGAACCCGAGTGTCGTTGAAATTCAAACGCCAGCATCATTCGATTTCACTGCTATAATTTCAAAGTTCAGTTAAGGTATTCATAGCTGGCTACAATATTTAGATTACGCAAGCACAAATTAAGAGTGCGAGTTTTGTCACCGTATTTTAGCTTACCTGTGACTATTGTTAATTGTTCAGAATCATTTAATTCAAGTTCAAAGTTAAATTTCTTATTTATAAATTGCGTAGATTCAAGTAGCTTTTGAAATGATTGTTGAGGCAGTCCAAGACTAACCGTATTTTACTGAATTTCGATGTGCTTCAGAAAGAAAGCTCACTATTAACTTCAGTCACTAAATTAACTTTCGATTTTCCGGTTTTATTAATTCTTTTGCTAAATTAAGTCAGAGTGTAGCGAAATTTATTACTTCTGAAAACATTTCAGTTTTCACACTACACGTGTCAACCTTCAGTTGCCACGCTTGTAGTGCTAATTATATGTATAATAACCTTTCTTTTTCAGTTACTATAGTAATTGTCCTTAGGACTGGCGACCGTAATTTCCCCCAAATCTTAAATATCTAACTACCGCTAGTTAATTGTTAACGTAACGACCGCACATTTACTTTCTTTATTAACTTTACCCCTTTTCAAAATTAATTTCCACCAGTTTCATTTGCATTTTTCCTTTCATTTAGATGTAACCCTTTCCTCCCTCTTTACCGACAGATTAACTTCGGTGACGATTGCTTTTCCCAAATTTCCATTAGGTACACGCGGTTTAATTTTTCACTGTCATTAAGATCGATAAGTGAGGGGGAGGTTACACACTCCGTATCTTCTTCTGCTCCAAACCATACTCCGGCCTGCAAGGTCGCCGGATATCTCCCCAATCGAAAAGGTTTAGAGCATTACGGGCAAGGCCCTCCAACCATCTGTGAATTTTGATGATCCAGTGCGCCATTTGGACAGAATGTGGCGTAATAGCCTTCAGGAGGACATGCAATAACTCTATCACGAATGCCAAGCCGGAAAATTACCAGAAGTAATTCACATTTGTGAAGCTTTTTCTCTTCAATAAATCAACCAATTTTTCTGAAATTTACTGTATTGTTTGTCGGTGCATGTACATCACATCTACCGATTTTCTTCTCATTCAGATGATTCCTTCATGGTACACTGTTTACTTTAGTTTTTTTTTTCTCTTAGAGTGATTCGATGAAAGCAAAGTATTCCTAGCGATTTTTCATCGATAGTGTAAACGAATGTTTAGTTGAATGAACAGATTATCCACAATACATCACATTTATTTACGTTCAGGTTCAAGTGGCAGTCCTTGCACAATGGTTACAGATCATCCCGCAGTGTTTAAAAACCATTTATCCCCAACCCAAGCCGTTTTAGTTAGGCATTCCAGGCTCATTTTGGAAATCGCTGCCAGTTTGGTCCTCAATCGAATGAACATAAATTTCTCTATATCAGTGAACAGGCTGAGGTTAGAGGCTCGTATAGCGTCAGTGCTCTAGCTAGCGAGATAGGAAGGGGAGCCAAACCCGGATCGAAATCGCGCTGCGGTTTAACGACCGTGGCTGGTGGACCGCCTAGGATGAATGCCGTTTTTAGGCGGTTTCCCAGTCTCGTTTTACCAAATGAAGGAATGTTCTCTAATGCCAGCTTCAGAGAATATGATCCGCAAACATTTCCGGCACTGGTGGCCGAGCGGTTCTAGGCGCTACAGTCTGGAACCGCGCGACCGCTACGGTTGCAGGTTCGAATCCTGCCTCGGGTATGGATGTGTGTGATGTCCTTATGTTAGTTAGGTTTAAGTAGTTCTAAGTTCAAGGGGACTGATGACCTCAGATGTCCCATAGTGCTCAGAGCCATTTTGAACCGCAAACATTTAAAATACACTCCTGGAAATTGAAATAAGAACACCGTGAATTCATTGTCCCAGGAAGGGGAAACTTTATTGACACATTCCTGGGGTCAGATACATCACATGATCACACTGACAGAACCACAGGCACATAGACACAGGCAACAGAGCATGCACAATGTCGGCACTAGTACAGTGTATATCCACCTTTCGCAGCAATGCAGGCTGCTATTCTCCCATGGAGACGATCGTAGATATGCTGGATGTAGTCCTGTGGAACGGCTTGCCATGCCATTTCCACCTGGCGCCTCAGTTGGACCAGCGTTCGTGCTGGACGTGCAGACCGCGTGAGACGACGCTTCATCCAGTCCCAAACATGCTCAATGGGGGACAGATCCGGAGATCTTGCTGGCCAGGGTAGTTGACTTACACCTTCTAGAGCACGTTGGGTGGCACGGGATACATGCGGACGTGCATTGTCCTGTTGGAACAGCAAGTTCCCTTGCCGTTCTAGGAATGGTAGAACGATGGGTTCGATGACGGTTTGTATGTACCGTGCACTATTCAGTGTCCCCTCGACGATCACCAGTGGTTTACGGCCAGTGTAGGAGATCGCTCCCCACACCATGATGCCGGGTGTTGGCCCTGTGTGCCTCGGTCGTATGCAGTCCTGATTGTGGCGCTCACCTGCACGGCGCCAAACACGCATACGACCATCATTGGCACCAAGGCAGAAGCGACTCTCATCGCTGAAGACGACACGTCTCCATTCGTCCCTCCATTCACGCCTGTCGCGACACCACTGGAGGCGGGCTGCACGATGTTGGGGCGTGAGCGGAAGACGGCCTAACGGTGTGCGGGACCGTAGCCCAGCTTCGTGGAGACGGTTGCGAATGGTCCTCGCCGATACCCCAGGAGCAACAGTGTCCCTAATTTGCTGGGAAGTGGCGGTGCGGTCCCCTACGGCACTGCGTAGGATCCTACGGTCTTGGCGTGCATCCGTGCGTCGCTGCGGTCCGGTCCCTGGTCGACGGGCATGTGCACCTTCCGCCGACCACTGGCGACAACATCGATGTACTGTGGAGACCTCACGCCCCACGTGTTGAGCAATTCGGCGGTACGTCCACCCGGCCTCCCGCATGCCCACTATACGCCCTCGCTCAAAGTCCGTCAACTGCACATACGGTTCACGTCCACGCTGTCGCGGCATGCTACCAGTGTTAAAGACTGCGATGGAGCTCCGTATGCCACGGCAAACTGGCTGACACTGACGGCGGCGGTGCACAAATGCTGCGCAGCTAGCGCCATTCGACGGCCAACACCGCGGTTCCTGGTGTGTCCGCTGTGCCGTGCGTGTGATCATTGCTTGTACAGCCCTCTCGCAGTGTCCGGAGCAAGTATGGTGGGTCTGACACACCGGTGTCAATGTGTTCTTTTTTCCATTTCCAGGAGTGTACAATCGCACAGAAAAGTGAGTTTACACAAATCACAGACAGGTGGCACACAAGGCTTCCGTCAAGGAGCGCATCCGGCTGCTGAGTTAAATACAATAAATCTGACAAATCGTGAGTACAGCGGAGCCTGTACTAGCCGGGGTAAACTCTAACGAAAGGAAAAAGGAAATGAAGAGCCTGAAGGGTAATACTCGATGGAACCATATACTGGCTTGAACACAAAACTACAACTTGCAAGAAGGCATTAGCAATTCTCCAAGCCCTGCAGCTCTTCTCTATAGATCTGACAAGGAAACTTGTACTAACAGTTCTACGAGGGCTATTTGGAAAGTGAGGACCGATTGTTGGCGAAATGGAAACCACTGCGAAAATAAGAAGAAAATTTTATTTGAAAAAGTTAGATACACCTTCGAACTCTTTCTTCACATAGTCGCTGCTCCAACTTAGATGTCTGCCTTAGCACTGTACCGCTTTCCAGTACCCTCGACACACAAGGCAGCCACCTGTACTTTCCGCTAAATCTCTACGCTGGTGTACAGTTCGTTGTTCGCGCTAAAATGTTGTCTTCATTGTCGGAGTTTCGTGTGAGCAGAGGTGAAACTCAGGGGAGACAGATATTGGCTACACTGTGGGTGATCGAGCACTTCCTATAGAAAATACTGCACGTGCATCTTTATTGGCCCTGCGGAGTGTGAATGAGAAGTGTCATGAAGATGAAAACGCTTGACAGTTATGTTATGTGGGGTGCAGTAAATCAGGCGAAGTCTCTCACGAGACCCTCATACTTGGCGGGAGATTGTTTTATAGGCATCTTCAAATGCTCACTGTGCACTCAGAACTGAAAAGACTGACATGAGGCGATCGACTGGCATACTAGAGACAATGACAATGAAATGAACACCCTTAGCTGCTTACAGGCGTTGACAGACGTCAACGTGGCCAGATGAAAATGTGTGCCCCCACCAGGACTCGAACCCGGGATCTCCTGTTTACATGGCAGACGCTCTATCCATCTGAGCCACCGAGGACACAGAGGATAGCGCGACTGCAGGGATTTATCTCTGGCACGCCTCCCGAGAAACCCACATTCTCAACGTATTGTCCCGCACTACATTCGTAGTGCCCCCGCCCATTATACTCATTACTCGCGGCGCGTTGCCGATTCCCGTAAGAGTTCGGGCACTGTCTGTGCGTTCGCACAGAAGAAGAAGTTGGTCAAGTGGCCGGTGAGCCTTAACTATATATTTTACTAAGATGTCATCTGTTCTTTCGGACATGTCCGAATGAACAGATACCATCTTAGTAAAATATGTTAGAGACAGTATCCAACAAATGTGTACAAAGTTTCATTGGACTTTCACTGTGGTTCCTATTTCGCATCCAATCGGTCCTTACATTCCCAATAGCTCTCTTACTTCTAATTACAGCAATATTGTCTTTCAAGGCCTTTGTCAGAAGATTACACGTTGCTTGAAGCTCGTGATGAAAACGTACATATGATATATCTATGTCGTTCGTCATTTTCAGCATTTTTGAGCATGGCTAACCTAGTAAAGCGCAACCATATCTATACACTTTATCTCCTACGTCGCCTCTACCTTAAAGCTCTTATCTCAACACCAAAGCAGACACAGCCATTACCATTAGAGCAAAATCCTTTCTACTTCACTCGGCTGCTTTTACTAAATCCTTCACCATATTAGGCACCTGAGTATTGAATGACCTCCTTCACATTATCGGAGAAAGGAATCGCATTTCTAGCTAAACAAAGCAGCCTATATGCAGTAATAACACTAACGATTTTCCTTGTTTTCGTACGCACGCCTTATCCCATTACTATGGAGTAACCTCCTTTCCCACCAAACCTTTTACGTGTCACCAAATCTCCAACTGACGCAGTCTATCTGAATTTCTCGCTATTAGAACTATCTATGCCATAATATCAATCTTTTGTACCTTATTTGCGATTACATTAATAATTATCTCAGATAATCACGAATCTGGTTCAAATATTCATTTAATTTCTATTAGGGGCACTCAAATGAAAACTAGGCAGATGGAAGAAAATCAGTTCCTCCTTATATATATATATATATATATATATATATATATATATATATATATATATGTATATGTATATGTATATGTATATGTATATATATATATATATATATATATATATATATATTCAATCTGTACACGTATATATACAGGGTGGTCCAAAAGTCCGGAAACACCCTGATAAAATCCAAATGGAGTAGAAAACAAGGAAACAGAGTCCTACACACGAGGAACGGGAAGGGGGAAACTTTATAGGCTATGCCACCAACATGGCGGCCATCTTGAAAGCCGCCATCTTGGATTCAACTCCAAAATTTCAAATGGGAATGTGGTCATGTGACATATCAAACAGATAGAGAATTTCACCAGAAAAACAATGCGATTGTTATTTTCAACATAGCTGCATTCATTCTCGGGTTATAGCTAATTACTTGCGGCAGCAGTGGGACGCTCGGCAGCGTGAGTATTACGTACTGAGAAGTCATAAAATGGAGTCTGAAACGGTGCAAAGTGACTACGTGTTTAACTTTTAGTTATCATTTACTCTTGCTAACGTTTTAATCATCGTTTCCTTGTTTTTAGGTTTCAAAATATCCTTAACACATGAAGAACGCATTGAAATCATCTTGATATCGGGAGAAAGAAGCGCACGGATCATTGCTGAGGATTTCAACAGTCGTAACCCAACCAGACAGCCCATCACTCACAGTACAGTTGCCAAGCTTTTGGCCAAATTCCGAGCAACAGGTTCTGTCGCAGATAAACCTAAGGCTGGAAGACCAAAATGCGCCACCGACGAAGCAACAACAGTGAGCGTGTTGGCATCATTTAGCAAGAGTCCGCAACGGAGTACTCGTCGCCTGTCACAAGAATGTGGGGTTAGCCGTACCTCCACACTGCGAATTCTATCGCATCACAAATGGCACCCGTACAAAATTCAGCTGCTCCAACAGATGAACGAGGATGACCCAGACCGTCGGCTACAGTTCGCAGAATGGGTGACACAGCAGCTGCAGATAAACCCACGTTTCCCCTATCAGGTGCTGTTCAGTGATGAAGCCAATTTCTTTATCAATGGTGAAGTGAACAAGCAGAATCACAGATATTGGTCCGCCACAAATCCGCACTGGATTGATGCTTCCAAAACGGTCGACTCACAAAAAGTGATGGTCTGGTGTGGTGTGTGGGGTACCAAAGTTGTTGGACCTTTTTTTATTGATGGTACGTTAACAGCCAACGTTTATCTGAGGTTATTGGATGAAGAAGTGTTTCCCTCGTTGTTAATGGAGGACGGGACATTTCCGGAATTCTTCCAGCATGATGGAGCCCCACCACATTATGGGCACAATGTGCGATCATACCTGGATGTGCAGTTCCCTCAAAAGTGGATTGGTGGTAGGGGTGCTGTGGAATGGCCACCACGTTCACCAGATTTGACTCCTTCGGATTTTTATCTTTGGGGTCATGTCAAAGCACTGGTTTATTCTGTGAAAATACGGGACTTGCATCATCTAAAGCAGCCCATTGTTGATGCGTGTGGTCAAATTCAGCCAGATGTGTTGGTCAAAGATCATCAGGACTTGGTTCAGAGGATAGCATTAACAATATAACATAATGGACAACATATCGAGTCATTCCTATGACTGTATAACATCGGCGTCATATCTCTTCGGCACATAACACACATGCTGCCGAGCGTCCCACCACTGCCACATGTAACTGGCTATAACCCAAGAATGAATAAGGCTATCTTTAAAATAACAACGGCATTGTTTTTCTGGTGAAATTCCCTATCTGTTTGATATGTCACATGGCCACATTTCCATCTGAAATTTTGGAGTTGAATCCAAGATGGCGACTTTCAAGATGGCTGCCATGTTGGTGGCATAGCCTATACAGTTTCCCCTTCCCGTTCCTCGTGTGTAGGGACCTGTTTCCTTGTTTGCTACTCCATTTGGATTCTATCAGGGTGTTTCCGGACTTTTGGACCACCCTGTATAACGAGGAACTCAGAAGTATTCGTTAACAAACATTTCATCAGATAAATTTAAGGTACACAAATGTTAGGTACATGAAATGTATTCCCAGTTGAAAACATGGACTGCCTTCAGCTGTATAATAGAATGATGACAGCTAAAATTTTTACCGAACCCGCGTTTCCCGCTTATCAAAAATGGTTCAAATGGCTCTGAGCACTATGCGACTTAACTTCTGAGGTCATCAGTCGCCTAGAACTTAGAACTAATTAAACCTAACTAACCTAAGGACATCACACACATCCATGCCCGAGGCAGGATTCGAACCTGCGACCGTAGCGGTCTCGCGGTTCCAGACTGAAGCGCCTTTAACCGCACGGCCATACCGGCCGGCTCCCGCTTTTCGCTATCAGTCGTCTTACAATTTGGCTATCCGAGCGAGCATGAATCGCGCATAGACCCAAACTTCCATATGTCGTCAGTCATGTGTCTATAACCTGTACTCGTCAATTCATTAGGTATAGTCCTGTAGAGGGCTGACATTTTATTTGAAAGCCGCTTGCCCACTGTCGGCGAATAAATACGATATTGCATTGCAGTGCCTTCGCATACACACGAATGTCCGAAGGAGCTTGTAGCCTCCCCCTCACATATCGACTTTAATGACAGTGGAAAATTAAACCGCGTCCACCTAATGGAAATTTGGGAAAAGCAATAGTCACCGAAGTTAATTTGTCGGTAAAGAGGGATGAAAGGGTTACATCTAAATGAAAGGAAAAATTCAAATGAAATTGGTGGAAATTAATTTGAGAAAAGGGTAAAATTAATAAAGAAAGTAAATGTGCGGCCGTTACGTTAACAATTAATTGGCGTTAATTAGATATTTGAGATTTGGGGAAAATTACGGTCGCCAGTCCTACGGACAACTACTATAATAACTGAAAATGAAAGATTAATGCACATATAATTAGCAGTAAAAGCGTGGCAACTGAAGGTTGACACGTGTTGTGTGAAAACTGAATGTTTGCCAGAAGTAATAAATTTCGCTACACTCTGACTTAATTTAGCAAAAGAATTAATAAAACTGAAAGTTAATTTAGTGACTGAAATTAGTAGTGATCTTTGTTTCTGAAGCACTACGAAATTCAATAAAATAAGGCTAGTCTTGGCCTACCTTAACAATCATTTCAAAAGCTTCTTGAATCTACGCAATTTAGAAACAAGGGATTTAACTTTGAACTTGAATTAAATGATTCTGAACAATTAACAACAGTAAAATTTAGTACGTACCAAGCTGAGCTGCAGTCACAGGTAAGCTAGAATATGGTAACAAAACTCGCACTCTTAATTTGTGTTTGTATAATCTAAATATTGTAGCCAGCTATGAATACTTTAACTGAAGCCGCATAAATTCTGCTTCTTCTTCTAATACTTCGGCTGTATATCTTTCAGACATCTTCAGAGAGAGCCGTACGACTGACGCTCCAGCGCTCGCTCCATCCTTTTAAAGTTGCGGACCGCGCCACTGCGCATGCGGCCACAGATGAACAAGGAGCCAGTGATGTTGATCGGCGGCAAAGACGTAACATATGCATGAGTTACGTCTGTGGCTGCGCATTCGATCCATGCTGGGAGATCGATGTATAACTGGGAGCTGAACTGTAGCGACGTCTTTGTAAGTTCAATATTGAAAGTGCCGGATTCCATGATTTATCTAATGTGAAACCGCTGTCTCTATTAATTAAATTCTTCGCCAAGCGGATTTCAATGGCCTCTTTTACTACGGAGTCCCAGAAAGATGAAACAGAAGTCAGAATTTCGACATTTTCATATACCATAGAGTGACCAGAATCAATACAATGCTCTGCCACAGCCGATTTATTGGGTTGTAAGAGCCGAGTGTACCTGCGATGTTCCTTACACCTCTCTTGGACTGTACGATTCGTTTGTCCGATATATGAAAGGCCACATTCACATGGTATCTTGTAAACTCCAGACTTGCGGAGTAGTAAGTCATCTTTAACGGAACCCAGGAGTGCAGCCGTCTTCGCCGGTGGACGAAAAATCACTTTTACTTTATGTTTAGTGAGGATCCGTACTATTTTGGATGAAAGGCTACCCACATACGGCAGGACAGCCACGGATTTAAATGTTTCCTCGTCATCTTCTGCATTCCTTATGGACACCTGCCGTATGTGGGAAGCCTTTCATCCAAAATAGGACGGATCCTCACTAAACATAAAGTAAAAGTGATTTTTCGTCCACCGGCGAAGACGGCTGCACTCCTGGGTTCCGTTAAAGATGACTTACTACTCCGCAAGTCTGGAGTTTACAAGATACCATGTGAATGTGGCCTTTCATATATCGGACAAACGAATCGTACAGTCCAAGAGAGGTGTACGGAACATCGCAGGTACACTCGGCTCTTACAACCCAGTAAATCGGCTGTGGCAGAGCATTGTATTGATTCTGGTCACTCTATGGTATATGAAAATGTCGAAATTCTGACTTCTGTTTCATCTTTCTGGGACTCCGTAGTAAAAGAGGCCATTGAAATCCGCTTGGCGAAGAATTTAATTAATAGAGACAGCGGTTTCACATTAGATAAATCATGGAATCCGGCACTTTCAATATTGAACTTACAAAGACGTCGCTACAGTTCAGCTCCCAGTTATACATCGATCTCCCAGCATGGATCGAATGCGCAGCCACAGACGTAACTCATGCATATGTTACGTCTTTGCCGCCGATCAACATCACTGGCTCCTTGTTCATCTGTGGCCGCATGCGCAATGGCGCGGTCCGCAACTTTAAAAGGATGGAGCGAGCGCTGGAGCGTCAGTCGTACGGCTCTCTCTGAAGATGGCTGAAAGATATACTGCCGAAATATTAGAAGAAGAAGCAGAATTTATGCGGCTGCATTCCCGAAACTTAATGGAGCAGTCTTTGCGCCGCGAAAACATGAAGATTCACACTTTAACTGAACTTTGAAATTAAAGCAGAGAAATGGAATGATATTACTTTAATGCTGGCGTATAAATTTCAACGACACTCGGGTTCATTCCAGAAAAGGAAGGGACCCTACTTGGTAATGCAATTGGGACAATGAGCAACAAAGGTTCATGCTAAGTTGCTGTATTTTTGTGATGCAACAGTTTGAAAAGCTGAGATCTGCCATACAGTTCTAAAACTTTACGTGCTTTTAGTCTTCCTTGTTGGTTGATTGAAGGTTTGCAGTCGTCGATCGAGGAGGTGGCGACAGTCACTCATTGTCGGCCGTCGCTGTTACAGAAGCTGGATGTTGGCGCGCCTTCTTCTCGACACAGTCACCGGGCGAAACGGGCTCTTGATGTGCGCCAGCTAATGCTTCCCGTCCGCGACACCGTGTCAGAAACTATCATAGCAAGTCGAGTGCAATTACATGCTGCCAAACCCCGAAAGCGCGGCAACTCGAGGGAGCGTCACACAACACCCCTGCTCCACCGCCCTACTCCAGCCAGACTCCCCCTTCCCGCGCTCCATGCGGCAGAGTTAACACTACCAAAGATCCTAAACACTTCGGTTCGCCACACGACCTATCGATGTAATCTCGTTCGATAGCATAGTTTTCCCTAGGCAAGACCCAGCGGAAAAATACAAATAGTATTTACAAAACAATATATATATATTTATATATATATATAGTAAAACAATTACAATATATAAAGACACAGAAATGTCATATCTTCAGGTAAGAAAATAAGGAAAAAAAGTTATAGTACAATAGATGGAAATAGGAGAATATGCATTTCTGGCGTTACAAGCTTTGCATTGTAATTCGGAATAACACAGGCATTGACATATTATAGAAATTTTAGAGGTGATTATCAATGTTTCCGGTGGCTAGGTGGTTTAAATATGTATAAAGTAAAGACTTTTATGACGGAAGCTCAGCGGAAGATTTTTGTGGAAGTAGGTCTTGTTGAGTTGTTGCTCCTAAAATGGTACCGCACAGGTTGACAATCGCCCTCTCTAATTATACTTCACATTAAACAACGAAGGTGATGTATCAGATGTAAGATGATGACAATGCCCTGCAGAAGTATTGGGGTTGTAGATTTTTGTATTCGTCTTGTGCTAGACGCGCTTGCTAGCAGTCACTAATATTTTTTCTGTCTGCTGAATATTTTTCATTTATTTAATATGGTCGCATTAGGGCTTTCAAGCAGGCTTTAACACCACACCAAGGGCTTAATCATATAAATCAAGCCAGCGACGTGACCCCGTAAATGCTACTAAATGATAAGCTATATATCTTCATCGGAGTGTTCACAGACATTCGTATCCAACAAAAAAGTAGAGGTCGCCTTTCTCTCTCATTTCCATTTTATAAATACTTTGTGACCCCCAAACATGTTTCATCGCAGTTGTGCTTCTTTCAGTGGACGATCTTTTTCTTCACTCATCTGCAGTTTTGTTAAAGAATTGTCTGTAAGACGAAAACATCCATATTTTGCTCCAAAACATGCACGCTATTACACATTTCTTCAGGTACTTCACTGGTAGGCAAAAATACGTTTACGGCACTACGATGTAACTGCTGTTAAATATGTGTCACAGCTTGGAAAATTTTGCATTCTGCGAAAAATGAGCAACTGAAATGATTTACTTCGTTCAAACATTTTTAACAGAATGTAAAAAATTTCTAAATGCTAAAACTCTCCTAAACAACAAAATATTATTCGGCATTACAAATAAGCGACTAGCGCACAACTCGCAATTACACGCACACACACACACACACACACACACACACACACACACACACACATCCGCAGCATTCATTAAACCACTTACATATGGCGTTACTAGTTTCTAGAGCTCAACTATAATTTGCATAACCACAGGTATTACTTGTTGTGAAACCAATATTGAAAATCATTACAGGCCACTGTTGTGCGGAATATCTAAGTGGATCATATAAAGTATTAACTTAAACGTGCCTTTTGTTAACGAAGAACTAACTCTATGAGTTCAGTCCACAAATAGTCGACCGCAATAGCTCGACTAATAGTCGATTAAAGTGCATGATTACCACAGCTCATAAAGTAGTTACTTCTTTAATGACCTGTTCTATCATACATAAGGTTCATTTGCTCCACTTAGATGTCCACTGTAGCAATAGTCTATGACTTTTTTCAATAACTGTTTCGCAACAAGTGATCCTTGTAACCTCTGGAAATTACAGAAGTTCCTAAACCAGTTATGTTATAAATAAACGTTTTAATGATACCTAATTGGAGAAAATTAGCAGCGGATTTACAACTTTAGCAGAACTCAAACACACAGACACAATGTCGTGTGTTTCACAACGACAGGGAACAAAAAATGTGAAATAATCCATATAAGAACATGAAGGCAATGATCCAAATAGCTTCTTATCGTCATAAAACATGCGAGAAAACAGAGATCGTAAGAAATTACAGAAGCCTGCATTTTTGTGCTTCAAAAGGCTTAAATAATCATGAAAGGAAAGGTTAACACTTGGAATTTCTTAATAAAACTATCATCAACAAGAGCATCGCTTCTTGTCCGTGTTAATTCGTTTCAAGCTCGACAAGAACAGCTACTGTAGGTGAACTGACGTCTGTCTCAACCAGTTTTCAAGCGAACTTTGCAAATTTGGCTTTGTGGTGTTTTGGATGTGATTTAGTATCGTGACTTGGCCCCACTCATTCAAATTACCGTGAATATGGAGTTCATGACACTCGTAGGGAATAACGCGTGTACAGAGATGGAAATTGTTGACACTTCTATGGAGACGAGGAGCCTTCAGATAGTGGACTCGGAATAGGGCGTTACACAAGTAGGATACACAAGGCCGTCTGTCGCCACCACCGACGTACTGCTGGGAAGAGGAAACTTCCTGCACTAGGAACCCTCTCCGCACACCAGACGACCGTGGTGCGTTATTTTCTCCTAGAGTATCAGCACTGCAGTTGTCCGCCCCCGGTAGATGAATGGTCAGCGTGATGGATTGTCAATACTCCGGGCTCGGGTTCGATTCCCGGCTGGGTCGGGGAATTTTCTCCGACCAGGGACTGGGTGTTGTGCTGTCCACACCATCGTCCTATCATCCTCACCGACTGCAGGTCGCCGAAGTGGCGTCAAACTGAAAGACCGGCACCCGGCGAACGGTCTGCCCGACGGGGGGCCCTAGCCATACGAATAAATAAATAAAAGCACTGCAGTTGATTTCTGACTGCCGAGTTGTGCTCCGCGTTGTAAGTGTTGTGAAGATAGAGCTCACTGAGGTGGCCAAAGGGAAGTCTTTGTTGATTAACAACAAGCCTCAGTATACAGTGAAACATGCCACAAAAGAAGATGCAACTGACTGACGTTGTTTAAACGTTGTAAAGAATAAATGCAACGGCAGACTGTACCCTAAGAATAACACAATTTAAGGCGAAGGTAATCATCTTCATGTTCCAGACAAAGCAACAAATGAAATGCGAAAACATGTAAACGCAAGAAAAGCACGCAAAAGAAACAGATACTACAATTTCATCACGACGTTTTCTAAATTTATATTCACAATGCGCCACTCAGTAATATATCGTCGTTATCTTACCAGGACCAGAACTAACCTAAATCTGACAAAAAATTGATGTAGATGGTCAAAGCAACTGAAGATGAACCCCCAGGGCTCGAAATTCATCATGCATTCAAATAAAACCACTATTGTCACTGAAGGCTGTTCTTCTTTAATTTAAATTATGTAGTTTTGTTGACGTGCTACAAACTTGGAATAGTAAGTGAACCCTTAATTTTGTGGTTGCTTAACGGTGAAAACTAATGCCATCCAAAAGTGACGGCAGTCATCAACATGTCACAATTCGCCCTCGCTGTCACCATATCCATCTTCTTCACCATCGTCGTCTTTGCTAGAGACGCTGAGACCGGTTTCTGCCACAGCCTCAACGCTATATCAATCAGTGTATCGTACTCCTTCATCTTCAGTACAGTTTTTTAAACTTTGTTCGAAGTCTGGGTACGTTAGTGGAAATAACAGCGATAAAAACTGGTTCAAATGATCTAAGCACTATGGGACTTAACATCTGAGGTCATCAGTCCCCTAGACTTAGAACTATTTAAACCTAACTAACCTGAGGACATCACACACATCCATGCCCGAGGCAGGATTCGAACCTGCGACCGTTGCAGCCGTGTGGTTCTTTCTCTTCCCTTCTTCCCAGTACATTTTCTCGCCAACTGCTCGTCTCTGCTTATCTGTCCACACTGTCTTGGGTCGAGGTTTAGGGTCATCTTCTTCATAGTTTGCGTTTTCTATCAGTAGCCTGAAGTGATTCCTGTCACGTAGCCGGCGCTACAGTCTGGTACCGCGCGATCGCTAGGGTCGCAGGTTCGAATACTGCCTCGGGCATGGGTGTGTGTGATGTCCTTAGGTTAGTTAATTTTAAGTAGTTCCAAGTTCTAGGGGACTCATGACCTCAGAAGTTAAGTCCCATAGTGCTCAGAGCCATTTTTGAACCTGTCACTTATTACTCGTATTTCTTCCGTAACACCTATTTTGTTGGCATCTTTCTTTACTGTTTCTATCGATCCTACAGTTTTTATTTCAGTTTACTATCGTAATTAACCCCCCCCCCCCCCCCCCATGAACCATTGACCCAGCCGTTGGTGGGGAGGCTTGCGTGCCTCAGCGATACAGATAGCTGTACCGTAGGTGAAACCACAACGGAGGGTGGGTATCTGTTGAGAGGCCAGACAAACGTGTGGTTCCTGAAGAGGGGCAGCAGCCTTTTCAGTAGTTACAGGGGCAACTGTCTGGATGATTGACTGATCTGGCCTTTTGACACCAACCACAACGGCCTTGCTGTGCTGCTACTGTGAACGGCTGAAAGCCAGGGGAAACTACAGCCGTAATTTTTCCCGAGGGCATGCAGCTTTACTTCTTCGGTAAAATATTACGGAGGTGAAATAGTTCCCCATTCGGATCTCCGGACAGGGACTACTCAAGAGGACGTAGTTATCAGGAGACAGAAAACTGGCGTTCTACGGATCGGAGCGTGAAATGTCAGATCCCTTAATCGGACAGATAGGTTAGAAAATTTAAAAAGGGAAATAGATAAGTTAAAGTTAGATATAGTGGAAATTAGTGAAGTTCGGTGGCAGGAGGAACAAGACTTCTGGTCCGGTGAATACAGGGTAATAAATACAAAATCAAACAGGGCCAATGGAGGAGTAGGTTTAATAATGAATAGGAAAATAGGAGTGCGGGTAAGCTACTACAAACAGCATAGTGAACGCATTATTGTGCCCAAGATAGATACGAAGCCCACGCCTACCACAGTAGTACAAGTTTATATGCCAACTACCTCCGCAGGTGGCAAAGAGACTGATGAAATGTATGATCAAATAAAAGAAATTATTCAGATAGTAAAGGGAGACGAAACTTTAATTGTCATGGGTGACGGTAACTCGATAGTAGGAAAAGGAAGAGAAGTAGTACATGAATATGGAATGGATCTAAGGTATGAAAGAGGAAACCACCTGGTAGAATTTTGCACAGAGCATAACTTAATCGTAGCTAACCCTTGGTTCAAGAATCATAAAAGAAGGTTGTATACATGGAAGAAGCCTGGAGATACTGGAAAGTCTCAGATATATTACATAATAGTAAGACAGAGATTCAGGAACCAGGTTTTAAATTGTAAAACATTTCCAGGGGCAGGTGTGGACTCTGACCACAATCTATTGGTTATGAATTGTAGATTAAAGCTGAAGAAACTGCAAAAAGGTGGGAGATGGGGCCTGGATAAACTGACTAAACCAGAGGTTGTAGAGAGCTTCAGGGAGGGCATTAGGGAACGATTGACTAGAATGGGGGATAGAAATACAGTAGAAGAAGAATGGGTAGCTTTGAGAGATGAAATAGTGAAGACAGCAGAGGATCAAGTAGGTAAATAGAGGAGGGCTAACAGAAATCCTTGGGTAACGGAAGAGATATTGAGTTTAATTGATGAAAGGAGAAAATATAAATATGCAGTAAATGAAACAGGCAAAAAAGAATACAAACGTCTCAAAAATGAGATCGACAGGAAGTGCAAAATGGCTAAGCAGGGATGGCTAGAGGACAAATGTAAGGATGTAGACGCGCATATCACTAGGGGTATGGTAGATACTACCTACAGGAAAATTAAAGAGACCTTTGGAGAAAAGAGAACCACTTGCATGAATATCAAGAGCTCAAATGGAATCCCAGTTCTAAGCAAAGAAGGGAAAGCAGAAAGGTGGAAGGAGTATATAGATGGTCGATACAAGGGCGATGTTCTTGAGGACAATATTATAAAAAAGGAAGAGAATGTAGACGAAGATGTGAAGCAGGAGATGTGATACGGCGTGAAGAGTTTGACAGAGCACTGAAAGACCTAAGTCGAAACAAGGCACTTGGAGTAGACAACATTCCATTAGAACTATTGACAGCCTTGGGAGACCAAGGTCTAACAAAATTCTACCATCTAGGGGGCAAGACGTATGAGACAGGCTAAATACTCCCAGATTGCATGAAGAATATAACAACCCCAACCCAAAGAAAGCTGGTGTTGACACATATGAAAATTACCGAGCTATCAGTTTAATAAGCCACCGCTGCAAAATACTAACACGAGTTCTTTACAGACGAATGGAAAAACTGGTAGAAGCCGACCTCGGGGAAGACCAGTTTTGATTCCGTAGAAATGTTGGAACACGTGAGGCAATACTGACCCTACGACTTATCTCGGAAAATAGATTTAGGAAAGGCAAACCAACGTTTCTAGCATTTGTAGACTTAGAAAAAGCTTTTGACAATGTTGATTGGAATACTCTCTTTCAAATTCTGAAGGTGGCAGGGATAAAATACAGGGAGCGAAGGGCTATTTACAATTTGTACAGAAACCAGATGGTAGTTATAAGAGTCGAGGGGCATGAAAGGGAGTAGGTTGTAGCCTATCCCCGATGTTATTCAATCTGTATATTGAGCAAGCAGTAAAGGAAACAAAACAAAAATTCCGAGCAGGAACTAAAACCCACGGAGAAGAAATAATAACTTTAAGGTTCGCCGATGACATTTTAATTGTCATAGTCAGCAAAGGACCTGGAAGAGCAGATGAATGGAACGGACAGTGTATTGGAAGGAGGATATAAGATGAACATCAACAAAAGCAAAACGAGGATAATGGAAAGTAGTCTAAATAAATCGGGTGATGCTGCGGGAATTAGATTAGGAAATAAGACGCTTAAAGTGGTAAATGAGTTTGCTATTTGGGGAGCAAAATAACTGATGATGGTCGAAGTAGAGAGGATATAAAATGTAGACTGGCAATGGCAAGGAAAGCGTGTCTGAATTACAGAAATTTGTTAACATCGAGTATTTGTATGGAGTGTAGCCATGTATGGAAGTGAAACATGGACGATAATTAGTTTAGTCAGGAAGAGAATAGAAGCTTTCGAAATGTGGTGCTACAGAAGAATGCTGAAGGTTAGATGGGTAGTTCACGTAACTAACGAGGAGATATTGAATAGAACTGGAGAGAAGAGAAGTTTGTGGCACAACTTGAGTAGAAGAAGGGATAGGTTGGTAGGGCATATTCTGAGGCATTAAGGGATCACCAGTTTAGTATTGGAGGGCAGCGTGGAGGGTAAAAATCGTAGAGGCAGACCAAGAGATAAATACACTAAGCAGATTCAGAAGGATGTAGGTTGCAGTAGGTACTGGGAGATGTAGAAGCTTGCACAGGATAGAGTAGCATGGAGAGCTGCATCAAAGTAGTCTCTGGACTGAAGACCACAACAACAAAAACGTAATTAAAAATTTTCTTTGTAATCTGTGTTTCTTCCATTTTTTTTAAATGTCCATTAAATTTTAGCCGTCTCCTCCTCATTTTATCTGTGATCTTTTCTGTATTTTTGTATAAATCTTCTCTTCTCCTTTTAATCCACCTATTCTCATTGTTTTGCAGGACCTAGAAGTTTTCTTGGTATTTTCCTCTCTCTCTTTTCTAGTTCTCTTAATTCGCCTTTCTTATTCAATGTTAGGCACTCTGACCTGTGTGTTGCTTGTGTTCTAAAAACTGAATTATAATGTCTAATCCTCGCGTTGTATGGGTATTGATTTCTTACTGCAGTAGTTTGTGTTAATTTATATTCAAATTCTAAGTTTTTATTCTTTTTTTATTTGTTGTGTTATCCAGTCCATTGGCTTGGATCCACTCCCCAAGGTATTTGAATTTATCAACTCTTTTAATTTTTCCATGCTTTGTTTTCATAAATTTTTCTGTATTATGTTTGTGTTTATGTACTCGTTTTTTTTTTTCATAGGTGATTTTTAGCTCAGTCTTTTCAGCAATCTCGTGTAACAGATCAAGCATTACTGTTGCATCTGTTCGGTTTTCAGTTATCAATGTCATATCATCCGCAAAGGCTAAGCATTTCACTTCATATTTGTTCTTTCCTTGGCCCGTGCTTATACTCATTGTACCTCTGTTGTTTAATGTGCTTCCCCATGTTTTTACTGTTTTATCCATACCAAGTTAAAAAGAATTGGGGACAGACCATTTCATTGTCGAACTCCTGTTTTGATTTCGAATGGTTCAGAAATTTCGCCTTGAAACTTAGTTCTTGTTTCGTTTATCTCAGCCAGCGTCAGTAGTATCGTTGGTGTGTGTCGTTACGTGTTGACTTGAACGTTTAAGTTTAGTTCCTTTGTTCGTTTGTTTCGTTTTTGTCACTGTTAACATGCTAACCATTGAAGAACGAGTGTTTTTAGTCGAACAAGTGTTCAAAGCTGGCGGTAAATACACAGTTTCAATTCGTCAAACATTTAATTCAATTTTCCCGGAGACAACACTCTCACATCGCGACACTGTTCGAGATTTGATTAACAAATTTCGAAATACGGGTTCAGTGGCAGATGGACCGAGAAGTGGTCCTCCTAGCGTTTTGTATGAGGATAAACTACTCGATATTTCCGATAAAATGTCCATGAGACCGAACAAGTCAGTAAGAAAACTCGCCTAGGAAATCTATGTTAGTGTCGGAACGTCCCACACAGCTGTAAGGAAAAAATTAGTGACAGTAGTGCAAGAACTGAAAAATATTGATCATGGCAAGAGACTGCATTATCGTCAATGGTTCAAAAATTTCGTTCAACTAAATGGAAGGGGCATTCTTAATGAAATGTTCTTCACTGATGAGGCATGGTTTCATTTATCGGGGTACATGAAATCGCAAAATTCTCGTATGTGGAGTACTGCAAATCCATTGTGTATACATGAGAAATCACTTCATTCTGTGAAGATAAGATTTTGGATTCTAATTTCTAGACGTCAGATTGTGGGTCCCATCTTTTACAACGAAACAATAAACACACAATGATACTGCAGTAACACTCTGTATCCATTCATAGGAGAACTTGTGTTAAGTGAAATACTGAACGGTTATTTTCTACAAGATGACGCAACCGCGCATACAGCTCGCGTTTCAATGTCACTGCTTGCTGATGTTTTTGGTGATCCCATAATTTCACAGAGACTTTGGCCTCCACGATCGCCTGACCTAACACAACCTGACTTTTTCTTCAGGGGGGCAGCGAATGCAACTGTCTAAAAAAACTGCAATATCCACTTTCACTGTTTCTGTTACAGTATAAATGTTACAGCTTGTGTTTGGAAACATGATTACACGAACTGAATTGTGTATTGAATCATGGGGGATACTTTCAACATTTAATGTGAAAATGAATACTCAATAAATTAATAAATTGTATTTCACTGAGTTTCATTTCGGTATATTGACTGCGACATACGGCACGCGCAGCTGACAATCATACGGCACTGCGCCGAGACTTTTTGAACACTCCGTAGAGTATCTGTGGACATGTCCGAAAGAACAGACACTATGTATATACACTACTGGCCATTAAAATTGCTACACCACGGAGATGACGTGCTACAGACGCGAAATTTAACCGACAGGAAGAAGCTGCTGTGATGTGCAAATGATTAGCTTTTCAGAGCATTCGCACAAGGCTGGTGCCGGTGGCGACAACTACAACGTGCTAACATGCGGAAAGTTTCCAGCCGATTTCTCATACACAAACAGCAGTTGACCGGCGTTGCCTGGTGAAACGTTGTTGGGATGCCTCGTGTAAGGAGGAGAAATGCGTTCCATCACATTTCCAACTGTGATAACGGTCGGATTGTAGCCTATCGCGAATGCGGTTTATCGTATCGCGACATTGCTGCTCGCGTTGGTCGAGATCCAATGACCGTTAGCAGAATATGAAATCGGAGAGTTCAGGAGGGTAATAGGGAACGCCGTGCTGGATCCCAACGGCCTCGTATCACTAGTAGTCGAGATGACAGGCATCTTATTCGCATGGCTGTAACGGATCGTACAGCCACTTCTCAATCCCTGAGTCAACAGATGGGGACATTTGCAAGACAACAACCATCTGCACGAACAGTTCGACGACGTTTGCAGCAGCATGGACTATCAGCTCGGAGACCAAGGCTGCGGTCACCCATGAAGCTGCATCACAGAGAGGAGCGCCTGCGATGGTGTACTCAACGACGAACCTGGTTACGCGAATAGCAAAACGTCATTTTTTCGGATGAATCTAGGTTATGTTTACAGCATCATGATGATCGCATCTGTGTTTGGGGACATCGCGGTGAACGCACATTGGAAGCGTGTATTCGCATCGCCGTACTGGCGTATCGCCCGGCGTGATGGTATTGGTTACACGTCTCGGTCACCTCTTGTTCGCATTGACGGCACTTTGAACAGTGGACGTTACATTCCAGATGTGTTAAGACCCGTGGCTCTATCCTTCATTCGATCCCTGCGAAACCCTACACTTCAGCAGGATAATGCACGATCGCATGTTGCAGGTCCTGTACGGGCCTTTCTGGAAACAGAAAATGTTCGACTGCTGCCCTGGCCAGCACATTCTCCAAATCTCTCACCAATTGAAAACGTCTGGTCAATGGTGGGCAAGCAACTGTCTCGTCACAATACGCCAGTCACTACTCTTGATGAACTGTGGCATCGTGTTGAAGCTGCATGGGCAGCTGTACCTGTACTAGCCATCCAAGCTCTGTTTGACTCAATGACCAGGTGTATCAAGGCCGTTATTACGGCCAGAGGTGGTTGTACTGGGTACTGATTTCTCAGGATCTATGGATCGTTATCAAGAGAAAGAAAACTGGCGTTCTACGGATCGGAGCTTGGAATGTCAGATCCCTTAATCGGGCAGCTAGGTTAGAAAATTTAAAAAGGGAAATGGATAGGTTAAAGTTAGATATAGTGGGAATTAGTGAAGTTCAGTGACAGGAGGAACAAGACTTTTGGTCAGGTGATTACGGGGTTATAAATACAAAATCAAATAGGGGTAATGCGGGAGTAGGTTTAATAATGAATAAAGAAATAGGAGTGCGGGTTAGCTACTACAAACAGCATAGTGAACGCATAATTGTGTCCAAGATAGACACAAAGCCCATGCCTACTACAGTAGTACAAGTTTATATGCCAACTAGCTCTGCAGATGATGAAGAAATTGATGAAATGTATGACGAGATAAAAGAAATTATTCAGGTAGTGAAGGGAGAATTCGTCAGTAGGAAAAGGGAGAGAAGGAAACATAGTAGGTGAATATGGATTGGGGGGAAGAAATGAAAGAGGAAGCCGCCTTGTAGAATTTTGCACAGAGCATAACTTAATCATAGCTAATACTTGGTTCAAGAATTATAAAAGAAGGTTGTATACATGGAATAATCCTGGAGATACTAAAAGGTATCAGATAGATTATATAATGGTAAGACAGAGATTTAGGAACCAGGTTTTAAATTGTAAGACATTTCCAGGGGCAGATGTGGATTCTGACCACAATCTATTGGTTATGAACTGCAGATTGAAACTGAAGAAACTGCAAAAAGGTGGGAATTTAAGGAGATGGGACCTGGATAAACTGAAAGAACCAGAGGTTGTAGAGAGTTTCAGGGAGAGCATAAGGGAACAATTGACAGGAATGGGGGAAAGAAATACAGTAGAAGAAGAATGGGTAGCTCTGAGGGATGAAGTAGTGAAGGCAGCAGACGATCAAGTAGGTAAAAAGACGAGGGCTAATAGAAATCCTTGGGTAACAGAAGAAATATTGAATTTAATTGATGAAAGGAGAAAATATAAAAATGCAGTAAATGAAGCAGGCAAAAAGGAATACAAACGTCTCAAAAATGAGATCGACAGGAAGTGCAAAATGGCTAAGCAGGGATGGCTAGAGGACAAATGTAAGGATGTAGAGGCTTGTCTCACTAGGGGTAAGATAGAAACTGCCTACAAGAAAATTAAAGAGACCTTTGGAGAGAAGGGAACCACATGTATGAATATCAAGAGCTCAGATGGCAACCCAGTTTTAAGCAAAGAAGGGAAGGCAGATAGGTGGAAGGAGTATATAGAGGGTTTATACAAGGGCGATGTACTTGAGGACAATATTATGGAAATGGAAGAGGACGTAGATGAAGACGAAATGGGAGATAAGATACTGCGTGAAGAGTTTGACAGAGCACTGAAAGACCTGAGTCGAAACAAGGCCCCGGGAGTAGACAACATTCCATTAGAACAACTGATGGCCTTGGGAGAGCCAGTCATGACAAAACTCTACCATCTGGTGAGCAAGATGTATGAGACAGGCGAAATACCCTCAGACCTCAAGAAGAATATAATAATTCCAATCCCAAAGAAAGGAGGTGTTGACAGATGTGAAAATTACCGAACTATCAGTTTAATAAGTCACAGCTGCAAAATACTAACGCGAATTCTTTACAGACGAATGGAAAAACTGGTAGAAGCGGACCTCGGGGAAGATCAGTTTGGATTCCGTAGAAATGTTGGAACACGTGAGGCAATACTAACCTTACGACTTATCTTAGAAGAAAGATTAAGAAAAGGCAAACCTACGTTTCTAGCATTTGTAGACTTAGAGAAAGCTTTTGACAATGTTAACTGGAATACTCTCTTTCAAATTCTGAAGGTGGCAGGGGTAAAATATAGGGAGCGAAAGGCTATTTACAATTTGTACAGAAACCAGATGGCAGTTATAAGAGTCGAGGGGCATGAAAGGGAAGCAGTGGTTGGGAAAGGAGTGAGACAGGGTTGTAGCCTCTCCCCGATGTTATTCAATCTGTATATTGAGCAAGCAGTAGAGGAAACAAAAGAATAATTCGGAGTAGGTATTAAAATTCATGGAGAAGAAGTAAAAACTTTGAGGTTCGCCGATGACATTGTAATTGTGTCAGAGACAGCAAAGGACTTGGAAGAGCAGTTGAACGGAATGGACAGTGTCTTGAAAGGAGGATATAAGATGAACATCAACAAAAGCAAAACGAGGATAATGGAATGTAGTCAAATTAAATCTGGTGATCCTGAGGGAATTAGATTAGGAAATGAGACACTTAAAGTAGTAAAGGAGTTTTGCTATTTAGGGAGTAAAATAACTGATGATGGTCGAAGTAGAGAGGATATAAAATGTAGACTGGCAAAGGCAAGGAAATCGTTTCTGAAGATAGGAATTTGTTAACATCGTGTATAGATTTAAGTGTCAGGAAGTCGTTTCTGAAAGTATTTGTATGGAGTGTAGCCATGTATGGAAGTGAAACATGGACGATAACTAGTGTGGACAAGAAGAGAATAGAAGCTTTCGAAATGTGGTGCTACAGAAGAATGCTGAAGATAAGGTGGGTAGATCACGTAACTAATGAGGAGGTATTGAATAGGATTGGGGAGAAGAGAAGTTTGTGGCACAACTTGACTAGAAGAAGGGATCGGTTAGTAGGACATGTTTGGAGGCATCAAGGGATCACAAATTTAGCATTGGAGGGCAGCGTGGAGGGTAAAAATCGTAGAGGGAGACCAAGAGATGAATACACTAAGCAGATTCAGAAGGATGTAGGTTGCAGTAGGTACTGGGAGATGAAGAAGCTTGCACAGGATAGAGTAGCATGGAGAGCAGCATCAAACCAGTCTCAGGACTGAAGACCACAACAACAACAATGCTCCCAAATGCGTGAAAATGTAATCACATGTCAGTTCTAGTATAACATATTTGTCCAATGAATATCCGTTTATCATCTGCATTTCTTCTTTGTGTAGCAATTTTAACGGCTGGTGTCAGCAACTTCATCTGTTTTACCGGCTTTTGTACAGGTGGATGAACGTAATCGGGAACGTTCCACTAGACGCTCGGGTTGGGCCTAGTCCAGGCACGAAACCCGTTAGCAGCGGAATCCTTCTCAGAAGTGGCTAACTGGTTGGTGGTCTCCCACGCAGCACAAATCGCCTTTTGCTTGTAGAAACCCCGGGCATTAACTGCGGACAATGGGGACTTGGCGAGCGGTGGGTTCGCTCAGACGGCCGAAGCCGATCCGCATGGACAGATGGCCGTTGTTTCTTGCGGCCGGCTAAGCCGGTAGCGGCGGCGCCCTTGTGTTGACCCTACGAGGGCCACCCACAGAGGTCGCGGTTGACGGCCACCACAATGACGAGCGGCGAGCCGCACTTTCTTCTGTCGGTGCAGCCGCGAGCAGAGCCGCCTCGGCACGCCAAGAATCTGTTTACCCACCCGCCGCCCCCTCTGCGGACAACAAAGCTGAAGACGTCTAAGTAGCGGTTTCCGCCTTTTGACTAACGGTGGCGAGTAATTGCCTGTCCCTGGCCAGCTCGCTCACGGCTCGTATTACCATGACAAGAACTCTAGGACGATTTTTCTTCGTGGGTTGGTTCTCTATACAGTTTCGTTCTGTGTCTACGTTTTTGACATTCCACAGACGGAATGAACCGAACTGGATAGCTATCAGACGTGAATTCATCGCGCAACTGTATCACGGTAGCAATATGGACAATATGACGCACCACTTGTCCAAATGTGTGATTTAATTAAAAAATCCAACATTTTCAGGAAGACATCATCCCATTATTTCGCACTATGTTACAAACTAATAAACAGTTAATGAAAATCAGCCTGTATTTCCCATGTATTATTACGTACCTTAAAAGTATAATGCCATTAAGTACAGTAAAAAATAAACAAATAGCAAAATTGCACTGTAAAACGTATAAGATTTTCCATAACACCTGAAAGGGATTTGTATGTGGCACCCGAGTATGATTATATAAACGGTGTATGTCTTTGATAGGCTTTATATCGCAGACCCAGAGATACAGCTAGTGTTGGAGTGAGAGAGGGCTTGGCGATATGACGCACCACTTGTCCAAATGTGTGATTTAATTAAAAAATCCAACATTTTACAGGAAGACATCATCCCATTATTTCGCACTATTTTACAAACTATTAAACACTTAAAGAAAATCAGCCTACATTGCCAATGTATTATTACGTACCTTAAAAGTATTATGCCATTAGGTACAGTAAAAAATAAACAGATAACAAGCATGCAATGTTAAACGTATAAGACTTTCCATAACACCTGAAAGGAGTATACTGGGGCACCTTGTATGTGGCAGCCGAATATGATTATATAAACAATGTATGTCTTTGATAGGCTTTATATCGCAGACCGAGAGATACTGCTAGTGTTGGAGTAAGAGAGCGCTTGGTGCACAGTTGTAGGTAGCAGTCTGTGAGGGAAAGACGATGGAGTAGGCAGTTTCTGTGGTGTGCTGTGTGAAGCCACCAAGTGTTAAATTAATGTAGGTATGCCAGTATTGTTGAACAAGGAAGCAGAAATCTTCATGTAAGCAAGGGAAAGATGTGAAATAATTACGATTTCTGTTTTTGGCAGTGCGTTAGTGTAGATAAGTTGGCTGATAATTTGTAACTGCTGAGTAACCCCAGAATGTACGTAAACCGTTTTGATAAAAGGGCTAGTTAGCATTTTTGTAATGCTTCTAAGATTCTTTAACAGAGCTATATTTAATTTGATAATTGGCGTTTGTATTTGATTAATGAAATTAGATAATACTTGCTGTTTAAATCTCATTGTTTGTGAATCAGTTGTGAATAATGTAACTTCAATTGTTAGATGTTTCTGAAAAGCCAAACTTAACTTGCAATATAATTTTGCTAAAAAAACTCAGTGTTAGTAATTCGCCATAATCATTACTACCAAACTGTCCAGGTCATAATTTTTAAAGAATTTGGGTTTTCTTAAATGTCTTCGTTTAGCAGCCAAAAGAATATCATTTGCATTTCAAGTATTATGGCCCGCTTTGCACACTGCTGGGCCTGTTTCTAGCATATTTTTGTTTTTCATGAGAGACCAGAGTATATGGCGTTCCACCGTTGCTGCTCTAGAGGTAAGACAATATAATTGATTTGTTATATTCACAGGGATCAAAGTTAACAGGGCCAGGTGAATCGGTGCCTAAGGGGCTGAATGTATTTTGCAGTGACTGTTTTACTTTATTGGTATTGGGAGTTGCATTGCCCAGTCAGTTCTGTAAAGTTTGCTTAACAATAACACAGAGTGAACACACCACTTGCACTTTCAACACGCAACACGATATTTCGAGTTCAGTACTCAGTCCATAAATCAGACATTCATTCAACGTAATAGTGAAGTTTATTATTTCATTTTTTTAAAAGAACGTTACACTTGGAGACAAGTCTGCCAGTCGTTCGCTTTGTGAAATCTTTGATATTAAAATAGTCAGGTATATATATCCTGTTCTCTCAACCACTCTGTAACAATAATAGCAGTAAGATGTTTTTTGGCACAACGCAGTTTGCTATCTCGTACAAAATTTTTCCACAGTTCATCGACATTCTCATGCTCCACCTTGTTTCTTTTTATTGAGTTGAGTTTTGAATTTTTATCATTGGCTTTGTACTCTGTATTTGATACAATGCCGCGCAAAAGTGTCAAGGTTCGGACGCGTAATCTGACAATTAAAGATATTGATATAGACGATTTTCTAATTATTGACAACAATGTTGAGGATGACAGTAACCACTCTGCAGTGCATCAGTTGCAAAGCAATACAGGAAACATGAGTTCCGCTTCCCAGAGTAACGTACAGTTTCCTGACGGAATGATTTCACCTAATTTACTATCTGCTCAGCCTGTCGATTCCGGCATAGCGAATGACGCTGGAGTAGATATTGCTAAAACGCCGCTGTCAAAACATGACTCTTTACCGAATCAGGTCAATGAACTTCCCAATTCTTGTACTTCCTATCAGAATGCCAATAGTGTGTCAGAGGACACAGTACTGCAAAGTAATCAGTCTGTTTTTCATTTCAGGCAAACATTAATAAACAAGCAGCGTATAAATCACTGTTCCACAGAACAATTAAAATACCTTTTAACTGCGGAGACATAAAACTGGAAATAAACGTTATGAAACAGGTTGTAATAGGGCAATGACTGCACTGCTTCCATGGTTGATGCAGTACTGGACAAAATGAAGAAAGTTCCAGATGCAAATCACACTACATAACATAGGAATAAAAACAAATATGTATATTTCATCACCTACATTGGCTATATATCACAAAATTTTACAAATAACCTAAAATTACATAGTAAAAATTGGATTCAATACATCTACAAAACTATAATAGAAGTTAATAAATAATGTGATCATGGCCCTTATTCAGATTGTGGAATATATAAAATAACATGCCAGTAATGCTCCATTAACAGAAACATATTAGAAATCACTCCACATACACACAAAACACAGGGCACCAATTTGAAAATGTAGAGCGAACTATCAAAGAACAGTACCCAGTAAATATAGGCCATAAAATGGATCTTTTGGGACAAATAGAGATATATTCATGTCACAAAAAATATGAGGACAAAATGTTGATTGAAAAACAGGAAAACGGAAAATAGCTCAGTAAGTTTCTTCAGATGCTTCGTTATTATCCTTAAATAAGCCGATAAAATAAAGACACAGTGAAATAAGTGCCTTCGTAAACAATGCATGAACGTATAACGATTCAAAAAGAAAACCACCCTCTGCACGAAGGAATAGTATAAATTCTACGATGAAAGCTTGAAGACCAACCAAATCGCGAACTGGCACGGCCATTTCGCCGATTGGCCAAAGTCCGAATTTACCAGCCATTTCGCGAATTGGACGCAGATTCCTGGCCAAAACACCTTGTGACAGCACATACGTCGGGATATCCCTGGCTACATCGCTTTGCGTACAGTGATGAGGCAACAACGTGTGACAGGCAGCACTTCTCTCGCTTTCAGCATTAACTGTGCTGTCCACGTGGCAGCTGCTGCTTTTCAGAGGAGGTCTTCCCTCCGCGTATTGATTTTCTCCCTGACAAATTGGTTTAATTGTGAGTACTGTTACGATTTCTGGTATTTCCGATGTGGCAAGGAAACGCAGCTTAATTACGTGAGTTGCATTTTTGTTTAGCTTCTTTTTTTTATTTGCTCCCACTTCACTGGTTTGTTAAGTTTCGTGAAACGTAAATTGGCTCTTACATAGAAGATAACAGCAACCAGCCACTTTTAGCAAAGCTATTTATTTATTTACTGGTTTCAAACCGACAGGTTCACCGGCCGCGGTGGCCGTGCGGCTCTAGGCGCTTCAGTCCAGAACCGCGCGACTGCTACGGTCGCAGGTTCGAATCCTGCCTCGGGCATGATGTGTGTGATGTCCTGAGGTTAGTTAGGTTTAAGTAGTTCTACGTTCTAGGGGACTGATGACCTCAGATGTTACGTCCCATAGTGCTCAGAGCCATTTGAACCATTTTTGAACCGACAGGTTCATCTCCAGACGGTTAGTTCACGTTAAGATACATTTTACGTTGTTGTTGTTGTGGTCTTCAGTCCAGAGACTGGTTTGATGCAGTTCTCCATGCTACTCTATCCTGCACACGATTCTTCATCTTCCAGTACCTACTGCAACCTACATCCTTCTGAATCTGCTTGGTGTATTCATCTCTTGGTCTCCCTCTACGATTTTTACCCTCCACGCTGCCCTCCAATACTAAATTTGTGATCATGCCTCAGAACATGTCCTACCAACCGATCCCTTCTTCTTGTCAAATTGTGCCACAAACTCCTCTTCTCCCCAATTCTGTTCAATACCTTCTCAATAGTTATGTGATCTACCCATCTAATCTTCAGCATTGTTCTGCAGCACCACATTTCGAAAGCTTATATTCTCTTCATGTCTAAAGTATTTATCGGCCACGTTTCACTTCCATACATGGCTACACTCCATATAAATACTTTCAGAAACGACTTCTTGACACTTAATACTATACTCGAAGTTTACGAACATCTCTTCTTCAGAAACGTTTTCCTTACCATTGCCAGTCCACATTTTGTATCTTCTCTACTTCGACCATCATCAGTTATTTTGCTCCCCAAATAGCAGAACTCATTTACTACTTTAAGTGTCTCATTTCCTAATCTAATTCCCTCAGCATCACCCGATTTAATTCGACTACATTCCATCGTTTTTTCACGTTAGCTTTCACTTTTTGTTTTCACAACTGATGAAACTTATTTGTTGTGGTGGTGCCCTACAACCAAGACAAGACGTGAGACAATGTCTTTTAACCTTTAATTGTGTCTCACAACAAGTTTACGTGACGTAAGCAAATTATTACCTTCTACCTAAAAAAAAAAACTATATTTTGCACACAGCCATGGGTTCAAAATGCCAGGTTTCGACAAAATAGCATTTTCATGAAATATTTTGTACCGCCTCCAACCCCTTCTCACTTGAGGTTTACTGTGGCCATTTTACATAGAAAATATATTTACCAAATATACTTAAAGTTTGTCTTTCATGTACTATTTCTTCTGTGACCGCCTCCAACTCCTTGTCACTTGAGGTTTACTCTGGCCATTTTACATAGAAAATATATTTACCAGATATACTTAAAGTTTGTCTTTCATGTACTATTTCTTCTGTGAAAGCGGGCGAGACAATGATAACTACATTATTTTAAAGTTCATTATAATGAGTTAAATTAAATTGATTTCTTGACAGCTGCCAAATGGTTCTCTACGATCGCGGTTTTTAGAAAATAACTTCTTAAAATAAGGTAAATGTACCAAAGACTGCGCAATCCCAAAGAGAGCGCAGTTTGTGTTCCTGACAGTTGACTAAACTGATCAGCTCGCCACTAACGTAGCTGTGTTCTCAGTGGTATCGCAAACGCCACGTAGGAGCTGTGTGAAGAAATCCCATGTTTCCGAAGTGAAACAGGTAAGAATCACTTTTCAGCTTTCTTCATGTAGTTCTGGTACTCTGTTGCGTAAGTTATACGCAGAACACACGAGCAATAGCATTTAATTCTTGACTGCGTTTTGAAAGGCTGGTTACCATGTTTTGAACATGTGGTGTGTGCTGCCATCTGTTGACTTGGCTGGGAATCATTGTTTCTGTTAGTCCACAGATCTTTGAAGTGATCAGTGTACCAGTCGTAGAATGCTGGCCACTAATTCAACCGGAACATAGTGGATCTGAAGAACGTTTAATGCATCGCCGAAACTGGTAGCCCAGTAAAATAACAGTTTGGAAATTAAGACAGCTTAAAGGTGTATAATTTGACATTCTGTACCGAACAGCCGAGGTCCCGCAACCATCTCTGAAAAGCTGGATACACAGAGAGAAACCATCTCTGCTGGACATACAGAGAGAGGTCTGAATTTCTTTTGCTAAATGCCATAGTACTGCCCTGCTTCAATAAAGGTAAAACATAGCGCGAAATTTTAATGATTTTTCAGAGGTAAGAACACATTGCGTAACCTATGCGTATGGTTGAATTTAGCTCATACGTTGCAATGAATGAAATGTAGACAAGACATGGAAATATTTAAAATTCGGAGCATAATGATATCTCGCTTCGTTTTCGAATAATTGGGTTTGATATCCGATTCGACGTCAATGAACAGTCTCGCGCGACGCACCATTCCTGTCCTTGTGCATCGCGGATCATATGATCACAACAATCGTCGAATCTCATAAACGATTGAAGACATTGAAACAAAGTTTTCTAAAAATGACAGCACGCAATGACGCACACATATTGTACGATAAAAATTCGAAACTTTTTTGTTCATCGATATGTGGAAATAGCTCAGCAGCAGTGAGAAGTCGGCATACAGACGTTCGTAGCACTGTAGCGAAACCAAAGTACATATCCACAGCGCCCGCCCGGTTGGACGTGCGGTCTAACGCACGTCTTTACGGGCTGGAAGGAGCGCCTGATCCCTGGCACGAGTGCGCCCGGCGGATCTGTATCGAGATCCGGTGAACCGGCCAGTCTGTAGATGGTTTTTAGGCGGTTTTCCATCTGCCTCGGCGAATGCGGCCTGGTTCCCCTTATTCCGCCTCAGTTACACTGTGTCGGCGATTGCTGCGCAAACAAGTTCTTCACGTACGCGTACACCATCATTACTCTACCACGCAAACTTGGGGGTTGCATTCGTCTGGTGTGAGACGTTCCATGGGGGGTCCACCGGGGGCCGAACCGCACAATAACCCTGGGTTCGGTGTGTGAAGCGGTGGAGGGGTGAAGTGGACTGCCGTAGTCGTCGTGGGGTTGCGGACCACTGCAGCTGCGGCGGGGACGGAGCCTCTCCGTCGTTTTTAGGTCCCCGGTTAACATACAATACAATACACATCCACAGCACCTGGTGACGGCATAGCAGGACAGATACAGTCGCCCAAACCAGCGAAAGGGCTTACGATGTTACTCGGTGGCTGACACTCTCGTATGGTATTCAAGAGGCTCGAAAAACTTCGGACA
The DNA here is from genome assembly GCF_023864345.2 of Schistocerca serialis cubense. NCBI lineage: Eukaryota > Metazoa > Arthropoda > Insecta > Orthoptera > Acrididae > Schistocerca > Schistocerca serialis. The sequence goes on along the minus strand of NC_064641.1, from coordinate 84,748,055 downwards.
TCCATTTTTCGAAAAGAATTGGGAGGTGCATCGTTCCACAACAGTATTTGTTTCATCTAATTATGTAATAGAATGGGTGCACGATGAGCAAATTTGGCGACTCACTGGATGCGTGTTTCTTTTGTGATCTAGAGGACCCCTTTCTGTGCCTTTGGGACAGCGGAACTACCTGTTGGTTAGGGTTGTAGTGACAGGCAAATATTGGTCGCGGCCGTTATTACGCCACAATGTTATCATCATCGGGTGCGACGACGGCCCGAGGGACGGCAGCCTTCAGCCATCAGCGGCGGGGGCATCAATAACCAGGGGGTGGGGGTGGGGGTGGGCGGGGGCGGTATCTGGCGGGCCCATCGCCGCCATCAATAACGGCGCCCCTTTGTGGCGCGGGGCTGGCCCGGCCCGGCCGCGAGCTCGCGACCGCGGGACATCGAGATGACCTTGAGTCGCCTCCGCAACGATTAACGACGCCGTTTCGACGTCGCCAGATTAACGGGCCGACAACGCGAGCCGGAGTTAACGATGAGCGATGGCTGGCAGCCCCGACCGCGGAATGTCTTAAGGGGCCACATTACAGGCGCATTAAGCGGCCCAGATTGTGCAGCCAGCCGCGACAAGTTAAGTTGTCACCGAGCGTCATCTACAGGTCTGCCAACTGCGTGGGATAGGACAGCAGGCACAGCGCAAGTGCCTCGCTGGCCGTTGAAACTGCAACGCCAAGAAAGACAGCAAATAACGATTTGTATTGATATGGAATAGTAGGAAGAGTACATAACCAAATTTGTAGGTGACCCGGGGGTATACAGCAGGCGAAATTTAGTAAACACTACTGACACTTGGGGCATCAGCGTTGGATCTAGCCCGTCTGGCTGTTGAGCGGAACTAAGCTTGGATGAAATAGCTCTGAGCACTATGCGACTTAACTTCTGAGGTCATCAGTCGCCTAGAACTTAGAACTAATTAAACCTAACTAACCTAAGGACATCACACACATCCATGCCCGAGGCTCCAGACTGTAGCGCCTAGAACCGCACGGCCACTCCGGCCGGCTAAGCTTGGATGACATCAAATGTAGGGATGCCAATCTTTTGGCAACCACTCTCAGGTATTTTGAATTGGTGAAAGATCAGGAGAGCATGCTCACTACAACAGTAGTCGAAAACCCTCAGTACCGAGACAGATCAGGACAGAACGGGCAACATGGAGTCTTCCGTTATCTTGCTGAATGAGATCTTGACAGAGACCTGAAAGGTAGGTAGTTGTAACCGGCATATCCAAGTATGTGGTAAGTTTTATGTCAGTTTGATGTCTTCCTGTTAGTGGAATTTTAATGCCCAGCAGTTTGTTACCATAATAGGTTATCGTACATGTCTACTTGCAACGTGTTCTAGATCTATTTGACAAATGGCCCTGAGCGCTATGGGACTTAACATCTGAGGTCATCAGTCCCTTAGAACTTAGAACTGTTTCAACCTAACTAACCTAAGGACATCACACACATCCGTGTCCGAGGCAGGATTCGAACCTGCAACCGTAGCAGTCGCGCGGTTCCGGACTCAAGCGCCTAGAACCGCTCGACCACCGCGGCCGGCTCTATTTAACAGAAAGTTACTTTCGACATGAGAAGAAATAATTCTTTTCCAAGTCTAATAGTGCTTGCCTGTCCCGAAATGAGCCGAACGGGACGTCGTCAGATGTTAAAAGTAAATTCAGGTGAACCCTGTAGGGTGATCACTCTTCACAATGGTATAAGGGGCGACCTAAAAAATTTACACTCGAGGTTGTTGCTGCAGCGTATATGACAGGTAGCGCGACTCTGATGCTGGTGTATAAGCACCGACAGTTAGTGTCTTTCCAACGAGAGTGCGGTAAATGCGGTAACGATACCTATGACGACGTTATTAGCAAATGCGTCCAAACAGAACCAGCCTGCTATTATGCTCTCCTTGGCTGCCTCCAAGACATCCACTGGCGAGTGAAGAATCGGGCAGCGTATCTGTCGAAAAGCACCGTTGTGGAATGGACCGCCAAGTTCCGCTCGACAAAGGTTGCTATTGCTTCATGATAACTCACGTCTCTATATCGCAGATGTCGTAACGCAGAAGCTAGGCGTCCGCAGCTCGTGGTCGTGGGGTAGCGTTCTCGCTTCCCACGCCCGGGTTCCCGGGTTCGCTACATATCGTCAGACTTTCCACAACTTCCTGGAGATCCCGCTGACCGCCGCCTTCAGGGACGCCCTGTCTGCCGCCACGTGACGTGTCCGCCACCGCCACCACCGTTGCCGCCGCCGCCGCCGCCGCCGCCGCTGCCATCGCCGCAAACCCCCCCACGCCCTTGCCGCAGTCGCAGATGTCCTCCCACATCCCAAAAGCACCAACAGTGATGCGTGTGTTACAGTGCTAAAGTGCTTTATATTAAAAAAAGAAAAAAAAAAGTGACAGTGAAAAGTGATCGAACGCGTAAAAGTTTACAATATAGTGTCAATATAACCGTAGCTCCGAGTGTCCCTTTGTCTTTTGTGTTTTTGTGCTTTTTTTGTTTTTGTTTTTCTACCTTCCATCGTGTGCAATCGAGAGGTGTGCGAAACTGTGAGTACCACAAAACTATTACAGGCCTATCAGTACAACAAACTAGTGATTTACATGCTTATATATGTCTGTCTTGCCACCACGAATAGTTTCCTCCTTTCAGCCTTCCTCACTCTCACGCACCACCGATAGTAAACTAGCTCTAAAATTGCACTATATAATGCTTCCTAGTGTATTGGTCTTTGCTCAATCGAAAAAAATAGGTTTAATAATTCGCTAAAATAGTAATGTCCTTTTTCTTTTGTCATGGATTGTTTAATATGTTAAGATAGTTTTTCATGAGGGTTTCCCCTATGGATACCACTTTACCCATCAAACAAGAGCTGACAACTGATACACTCGTTAATATTTCTATCAAACTGATTTCATGCCTAGTGCATGTCCCACTAAGGTCTCGTTTTTCAAGACCCAACGTAAAATGCCTCCCCCTTGTTTTCTAACACAAGATTTAAAAAGAGGATAGTAATAGCACAACAGTATTTTAAAATGAATAGAGCACATCCTCAACTCAAAACATCTACAAAAATAATAACAATAATAATACCATAACTAGTAATAAGTAAGATTCCATAAAATAACTTTGTTTTCTTATATACTAATTATTCTCTGTAAAAACTAGATCGTACAATCAATGCTTACTCCATATTCACTCTGCCATACGTATAAATGTAGCGTACAAAGGCTCAGAAAAGCTAAATTGCTAAACTACAACAATAAACGGTGCAAGAAACAACTAAAAAAACCTCTGACTGACAGACTTTTCGAAAAATATTAAAAAAATTAAAACAAATACCAAATGAAATAATTACCTGGACAGTACAGTAACAGAAAAAAAAATAAAGAATGGATTGTCTCGTCTCTACAAGTAAAATGTAAACTGTATTTTGTAAAACGAATTTGTTATTTTGTAAATAAAAGTCTATATACGTTAAAAAAAAAAAAAAAAGATTCCCGGCGGGGTCAGGGATTTTCTCTGCCTCGTGATGACTGGGTGTTGTGTGCTGTCCTTAGGTTAGTTATGTTTAAGTAGTTCTAAGTTCTAAGTTCTAGAGGACTGATGACCATAGATGTTAAGTCCCATAGTGCTCAGAGGCATTTAAACCATTTTTGAACCAGAAGCTAGGCCAGTGCAAGTGGGAAACACTCGAGCACCCTCCCCACGCGATTATCACGCCTTCGGTTCCTGAAAAACAGCTTGGAAGGTCGACGATTCTTGTGGGACGATGCTGTGCAGCAGAGAGTTACGGAATTCTTCACGCAACGGGACACGATGTTTTGCCAAACGGATATCTTTAAACTGATGCGTCGACAGGAAGATTGCCTCAATGCTCACCGTGATTTTGTCCGATTGGCATACCAATTCTGGACCGTGCGACCTTCGAACGCAAATTTTTTGACCCTCCCTTCTGCATAATTGACCTAGTAGATAACTTCGGAAGCTTCATAAGACAGTTAGCAAATGATGCTGTTGCATACAGAGTTGTCGCTATACTAAAACATTGTTGTACTAAACTGCAGGAAGATCTATAGAGTATCGACGTTCGGATCAGGGATTGGACGTTGACTCTCTATACAAACAAGTGTAAATTAATGTGAAGACATATAATAGCATCGTTGCGCGATTGCCGAACAATCACTGTAAGCAATCTTTTTCCCTTCTTTTTCTTTTCTTTCCTTGTGTCTCCACGGCATTGTTATATGGGTTTTGGCAATGTTACTCATCGCTGGTGACCCGATGCTCTTCCTGAATTCACGACGCGCGCCAGGATGGAATCTGTGTACCACATCTGTTTGTGTCTAGAGTGAATTGCATGTTCGTGTATGATAACGTTTCCTAAATGTTTGTGTGGCATGTTTCTGAAGTCGGACGTAGACATCAGCCCGGTATTTCATTAATTCTGCGTGGAAAACCGCCTAAAAGTCACATGCGGGCTGGCTGCCCGGTTTTGGAGATGGCTCACCTGCCCGAATGCCGAAAGCGGCGTGTTAAAGCGTTCGTCTGTCCGGACGTATTAATCACTGGAGGCAGTGCTATCCATTAAGTACCTGCAGGTAACCGTACGGAGCGATTTAAAGTGGAACGACCATATAAAAAATGCCAGATACCAGACTTGAGTTTCATTGACGTAACTCCCGGAAGTGTAATATAGCCACGAAGGAGACAGCAGACAAAACAGTCATTCGAGCGATACCTGTCATCCTTGCCATGTCGCAGTTATACGAGGTGCATTCAAGTTCTAAGGCCCCCGATATTTTTTCTAGTTAACTACTCACCCGAAATCGATGAAACTGGCGTTACTTCTCGACGTAATCGCCCTGCAGACGTACACATTTTCCACAACGCTAACGCCACGATTCCATGGCAGCGGCGAAGGCTTCTTTAGGAGTCTGTTTCGACCACTGGAAAATCGCTGAGGCAATAGCAGCACGGCTGGTGAATGTGCGGCCACGGAGAGGGTCTTTCATTGTTGGAAAAAGCCAAAAGTTACTAGGAGCCAGGTCAGGTGAGTAGGGAGCATGAGGAATCACTTCAAAGTTGTTATCACGAAGAAACTGCTGCGTAACGTTAGCTCGATGTGCGGGTGCGTTGTCTCGGTGAAACAGCACACGCGCAGCCCTTCCCGGACGTTTTTGTTGCAGTGCAGGAAGGAATTTGTTCTTCAAAACTATTCGTAGGATGCACCTGTTACCGTAGTGCCCTTTGGAACGCAATGGGTAAGGATTACGCCCTCGCTGTCCCAGAACATGGACACCATCATTTTTTCAGCACTGGCGGTTACCCGAAATTTTTTGGTGGCGGTGAATCTGTGTGCTTCCATTGAGCTGACTGGCGCTTTGTTTCTAGATTGAAAAATGGCATCCACGTCTCATCCATTGTCACAACCGACGAAAAGAAAGTCCCATTCATGCTGTCACTGCACGTCAACATTGCTTGGCAACATGCCACACGGGTCATCCGTCAGCATTCGTGGTACCCACCTGGATGACACTTTTCGCATTTTCAGGTCGTCATGCAGGATTGTGTGCACAGAACCCACAGAAATGCCAACTCTGGAGGCGATCTGTTCAATAGTCATTCGGCGATCCTCCAAAACAATTCTCTCCACTTTCTCGATCATGTCGTCAGACCGGCTTGTGCGAGCCCGAGGTTGTTTCGGTTTGTTGTCACACAATGTTCTGCCTTCATTAAACTGTCGCACCCACGAACGCACTTTCGACACATCCATAACTCCATCACCACATGTCTCCTTCAATTGTCGATGAATTTCAATTGGTTTCACATCACGCAAATTCAGAAAACGAATGATTGCACGCTGTTCAAGTAAGGAAAACGTCGCCATTTTAAGTATTTAAAACAGTTCTCATTCTCGCCGCTGGCGGTAAAATTCCATCTGCCGTATGATGCTGCCATCTCTGGGACGTATTGACAATGAACGCGGCCTCATTTTAAAACAATGTGCATGTTTCTATCTCTTTCCAGTCCGGAGAAAAAAAAATCGGAGGCATTAGAACTTGAATGCACCTTGTAGTGGAAACAGGCAACATGCAAGATGAGGGGCTTGCTTCGGAAGAGTTCTGTTATTTATCATAAAAGCGTCAAGGAGATCTTTACGCAACTCTATTGAGATGCTGTAGATACTCGTTGAGCATCGCGGAGTACATTTTTGTTGAAATTCCAATATCGTACGGTCCCTGAAGATTCAACCACCATATTGCTATGTCTTACATATACCTCTCAAAAAGACCATGAAGGGAAAACTAGAGAGATTCGGGGGATTACCAACAGTCGTTCTTCCCAAGCACCATTGGCGACCGGAGCAGAAAAGGGGAAGTGACAGTGGCAGATAGACGAATCTTCCACTGCCTGACACCGTAAGGTGGCTTGCAGAGCATTCTGTGTTTCATAAAAAAGTATTTCGTCTTTTGAGAAGTGGCCATCATCATCATCATCAGTGTTCTGCCAAAAGGAAGGTTTTCACACAGTAGTTCTCCAGGCTGTCCGGTCTTCGGCCATCCTCTTCAGGTGTGCATAATTTCCTCTTCCCTTTATGTCGTCTATCATCTTGTATCTCCTTCTTGGCCGGCCGGCGTGACTGAGCGGTTCTAGGCGCTTCAGTCTGGAACGGCGCGACCGCGACGGTCGCAGGTGCGAATCCTGCCTCGGGCATGGATGTGTGTGATGTCTTTAGGTTAGTTAGGTTTAAGTAGTTCTTAGTTCTAGCGGACTGATGACCTCAGATGTTAAGTCCCATAGCGCTCAGAGCCATTTGAACCATTTTTTTATCTCCTTCTTCCTCTCAGTCTTCTCCCACAAACCAATCCTTTCAAAGCATCTGCTAGCAAGCACTCCCTTCTCAATGAATGTTCCAACCAGTTATTTTTCCTTTCTCTTACAACCTTCAGCAGACATCTTCTCTCAGCAACGCTTTGAAATACTCTTTCATTACTCACTCCTTCCATCCAGCTTATTCTCTCCATTCTCCTCCACATCCACATCTCAAATGCGTCTAACCTTTTTTCATCCTCTCGTCTCAGCGTCCATGTTTCTGCCTCATGTAGTGCTACACTCCAGACAAAACATTTGTCAAGAAGTGGTAGTGTGGACCAGAAGAAGACTAAAATTTCCAGTAGACTGGCTCTAAAATGCATTTCTTAAGAGCTATGAGCTAGTGTTCGTTTCGCTACATGTCTTCTAATGTAGATAATTATCACACTCACCTTGACTAATGGTGGACTGACTTCTAAATACTTTCGGCATACTCTATTCACAACTAGTTACAAGAAAACTAGAATTTCTTGCGCTATTTAAATCTTATTTCGCACTAACCAGCAGGATATTTAAATACGACGTCATTGATTTTTCTGAGAACGAGATGTTGATTAAAATAATATTGTCTGCAAGCGAAACAAATTAGGAGAGTTACAAAACCAAGAGAATAAGATAACAGTTGAAAATAAGTTGCTGAGGTTGAAGGCCACTGGAATTCGAAACGTTCCAAACATACCATTATTAATGGTACAGTATTTGAAGTGATACCGTAGAAACCGTCAGGTAAAATTCGCAATAATTGATTATGCTCTAGTAACATTAGCAATAGCAACGCTGATGATAATGTGAATGTCAGCATGATGCAAGGTAACACCATTTTTGTGTATGCATCTTGTCGAGGTCTCATGGCAGTTAGTAATCCCTGTCCGGAGTACAGAGGATGACAGGTTCGCATTCGCAACAGTAACAAAGCTAATTCTGTCCCTCGATTAAGGCCGTATATATAGCGTAGTTACAATCAAACTTTCGTTACTTGAGTCATTGTAGACGGAAAGCTATTTACCATATGGTTGTTCAACTTTATAGGAATGTTGTTCAGATTGTGAGCTGCAGGATTTGCGGTGTTAGCAGTGTTAGTGTCAAGACTTTCCGTTAGGCTCCGGTACTAGTGCGGCGACGTACGAGTATGTGTGAAACACAGGCTTCAGCGTGCATTCAGTTGCAGGCAGTCAATATCGGTCTGGACAAGGTGGGCAGTGCTTTACTTGTGAAGCTGTTCCATCAAAACAACAGCAATAATACTGCTCGTACTCGCAAATATAGACACATTAAAGGAATACGCTCAGGTCCTCTTTCCACACCGGTGTTGAAGAACATGATTCGGAATATCAAATTAATTGGCGATTTTCGAACTGTTCCTGGGAGAGGCTGACGGCCAGTTGCGCCACAAATTGTAGAAGACGTTACTGTTGTTTATCAATGGGGCACTAAAACACGTAGGAGGTTGAAGATCAGCATGACGAGGGACGTTCCCAACACCCCACTTGAGATGTTCCGGCAGCTGTAGAGCAATCTCTAGTGCGGTTCCAGGCTAGCAAGTATACAGACGGCCGTCACAATGAGCAACGTTGGTAACCTGGAACGTAAACATGGTACGCAATTAAAAAGTGTTACCAACTCACTTGGAAATTAAAATGTGTTTCTTTCAATGGATAATTCATTATTTCTCTTCCGCTTGTCTGTACAAATGTTTCCACAAAGTTTCGTGGCCCTACGATATGTCATTTCTCATTTTTGTTTAAGGTAACGAAAGTGTAGTTATAACCACTCTCTAGAAGCTGAATCTGGCCGAGCAATTCTCGTAACTGTTTTAAGATCGTACTTGCTAGTTCAAATGGTTCAAATGGCTCTGAGCACTATGGGACTTAACATCTATGGTCATCAGTCCCCTAGAACTTAGAACTACTTAAACCTAACTAACCTAAGGACAGCACACAACACCCAGCCATCACGAGGCAGAGAAAATCCCTGACCCCGCCGGGAATCGAACCCGGGAACCCGGGCGTGGGGAGCGAGAACGCTACCGCACGACCACGAGATGCGGGCACTTGCTAGTTCATGTAAATCCTTCGGACGTAGAATTATCTGTTGATAGGGTTTGACAGGTACCATGTAAATCCTTCGGACGTAGAATCATCTGCTGATAGGGTTTGACAGGTTCCAGTCTTAAATTTACCTTAGACGATAACGCAAAAATGGTTCAAATGGTTCTGAGCACTATGGGACTCAACTTCAGAGGTCATTAGTCCCCTAGAACTTAGAACTAGTTAAACCTAACTAACCTAAGGACATCACACACATCCATGCCCGAGGCAGGATTCGAACCTGCAACCGTAGCGGTCTCGCGGTTCCAGACTGCAGCGCCTAGAACGGCACGGCCACTTCGGCCGGCAAGATAACGCACTCACTTGGTGGTTGGCAGAAAAGAGAAAAAAGTAAACTTGTAGGCCTATGGATGAGCCGCCATTTCAGCAACACATCCCGGACCATCTGTTGATAGGGTTTGATAGGTGCTAGTCTTAAATTTACATGAGAAGACAACGCTGGGCAGGAAAGAGAACACAGTAAACGGACAAGAAAAATTACGACATCGGCACCAACTGTAACGACTGCTAACGTTGTGGAAAGAATAAAAGTGCTTGGATTCTGTGCTGGTTCTGTCTGCGATGGCTCCATGAAAGTTGTCAGGCCTAGATTACTCTGATGCTACTGAATTTAACTGCAGTATTTGTGCATATGTTACTTATATAACATCGATGCTGAAAATGAGTGAGACGTGTGTTAAGTGAACTGCAACAATGCAACGGAGAATTATCACAAAATTAAGCACATTATCGCGAAGTTAAACGTACAGTGTCAAGGAATTGGGCATGCTGCAACGAAATTATGTAGACTGCACAATTCGTTCCCGGTATTTTATAGCCGCGCGGGTTTAGCCGAGCGGTCTCAGACGCTGCAGTCATGGACTGTGCGGCTGGTCCCGGCGGAGGTTCGAGTCCTCCCTCGGGCATGGGGGTGTGTGTTTGTCCTTAGGATAGTTTAGATTAAGTAGTGTGTAAGCTTAGGGACTGATGACCTTAGCAGTTAAGTCCCATAAGATTTCACACACATTTGAACATTTGTATTTTATAAATTCAGTAGTTTTGCATTTTTTGATGGATCTTCACCAGGGATTACTAGAACAATGTATCGGTCTCTCATGCGTAAAATATGCAATTTTTAGAGCCAGTTATTGTTTTAATTTCTCATTTGTAATCCTTACTACCTTGAAGTTAGCTAGGTTTATCCTACATGGAAACGGGTAATTTTGGTACCACGTCCCCTTTTGCATAAATCTCTGCAGATGCTCATGTAACGGTTGAAGCTTTTTCTGGAAACTCCTGCGAGTAATGGATTAGTACTCAACGTTTCATTGCTGATCTCCATTCGACTATCTGGGAACAGAAATGATCATTTTTACTCCTGATGAACAGGAGTGATCTAATCCTCCAAAAGTTGACAGTATAATACTTACGATACTGTGCTCATATCTGAGAAAAGCATGACCATCGTGCTTGATAAAAGGTGTCCCATGTTTAATTAAGTCGTTCAGGTGAGACATGGGTTTGTCCCTCACGGATGCGAAGACAGCTTCTTTATCTTGACATCGACGTGTTGTTAAAATGGCACTGTTACTTAAGGAAGAAGAAAAAAATTACAATCTTTGTGTTAACTCGAATGGAGTACGGGTCTCTGTATTCCGCGGCTGGCCCTGTTCTGTTTTCCTCAGCGACGCGTCGGCGGCAGCCTCCGCTCGTAACCTGTGGGCGGCGGAACCCCTAACCCCTGCCTTGGAAGTAGTCGGTCAGTATCCCGAAGGCTGCGGGAAGTTTGCCGACGCCCGCGGCTTCCCCGTTAATTGAAAGCCCGGGCCCGCTTAACGTGTACAGATAATTAGCCCGCGTTGGCCGGCCCTTCATTAGCGATGGCACGGCGGCCCGGTCGCTTTCCTCCCAAAGGGAAACCACCCCTAAAGACTGTCATTACCACGCCCACCGCTCGCAGCGCCATAAGTTACGGCGGCCGCGGTGGGAACTAGCCGGGCCGTCCTCCTGCTCGGACGGGCAAATTTATGGAACACCTTCCTACCAGGGATCGCTTCCTGGAAACAAAGGAAAGCTGTAAAACTCACATCCAATTTACTACACGCTGCGCTTTCGGCTAAAATACTGCCGCCGGTACCCACGGAGGACGTCGCGTTTAAAACTACAAAAGCTACAACGTCGGTTTTATCTGATGGGAGGATGAGTTTTGTAAAGTGTTAAGAATTATATTACGACCGGTTAAATTTTGAGATATAAAATGTCTGGATACCTCAATTTGGAATTACTTTCTTTCAGATATGATGTTTAGTGTTTACTTTTTCATGTAGTCGTAGATTTTTTGCAAAATAAGGTCAAAACGAATCTCTGTGAATCCTAAACTTCGCGCTGTGGGATTTTGCTGCCGTATCCTCCATCTCAGATGAAAATCACGCTTGTAAAAATTCAGAAGACGTGAGAGAAATGCTGACAGGCGATTCACATTCGGTGAAAAACTACTAATTCCGCTAACAACTTTTCTAACATAGCTTACACAAGACATTTCGTGAGAATTGTAACCAGTTTATATTGCGGTTGTTTCAACATAAAAAATATGTAAATTTGTGTTACTCTTAACACGCACTAACACACTAGTACACAGTGTGACCAGGTACGCTCATTGGTTGCTGACGACGCTGTCGTGTAGGTGAATGTATACCACTTTATATCTCTTCGTGAGAACTGTGAACAAACCCACAACATGACCGGGGAGTGTTTCAGACCGGCGAAGAACGAAAGGGAACCATTCGCAAGTCGGGAATATACCGTATACCATGTACCGGGTGATCAAAAAGTAAGTGTAAATTTGAAAACTTAATAAACCACGGAATAATGCAGATAGAGAGGTAAAAATTGACACACGTGCTTGGAATGACATGGGGCTTTATTAGAACCAAAATGCAGGATGACGCTCCACCCCATATTGCTACACGCGTGAAAGATCTGTTGCGCGTGTCGTCTGGGGATGATCGTGTGCTCAGCCGCCACTTTCGTCATGCTTGGCCTCCCAGGTCCCCAGACCTCAGTCCGTGCGATTATTGGCTTTGGGGTTACGTGAAGTAGCAAGTGTATCGCGATGGACCGACATCTCTAGGGATGCTGAAAGACAACATTCGACGCCAATGCCTCACCATAACTCCGGACATGCTTTACAGTGCTGTTCACGACATTATTCGTCGATTACAGCTATTGTTGAGGAATGATGGACACATTGAGCATTTCCTGTAAAGATCATCTGTGCTTTGTCTTACTTTGTTATGCTAATTATTGCTATTCTGAGCAGATGAAGCGCCATCTGTCGGACATTTTTTGAACTTTTTTTTTTTTTTTGTTGGAATGACCGGACGATCGATCAATACCAGGATCATCAAACACAAACGATATTGCAGGTTGCGTCAGGTGGAGAAATAGACCCTGACGAAGCGAACGTTGCATGGGACCGACTACATGATAAAAGTCGCCGGCACGCAGTTTCTAGATGTGAGGAGGGGCTGCCACGTCCGATTGTTTACGGAAGGCATACGAGGTGTGGCTAGAAAAAAACCGGACTAGTACTGGTGAAACAATAAAACGAATGCAATAAGGCTGAAAGTCGCGTGGCCTGTCACGTGACTCTCGCTCCGCCTACTGCTCGAGTGTCATCTGCCTCCTGCACTCAGTCTGCCCGTGGCGTCTGTTTTAAGTAGTTGACGTTTTGTCTGTGCGTCGGAAAATGTTGAGTGTACAGAAAGAACAGCGTGTTCACATCAAATTTTGTTTCAAACTAGGAAAATCTGCAAGTGAAACGTTTTTAATGTAACAACAAGTGTACGGCGATGATTGTTTATCGCGAACACAAGTTTTTGAGTGGTTTAAACGATTTAAAGATGGCCGCGAATACACCAGTGATGACACTCGCACTGGCAGACCATTGTCAGCAAAAACTGATGCAAACATTGAAAAAATCGGTAAACTTGTTCGACAAGATCGCCGTTTAACAATCAGAGCAGTGTCTGAGTTAACAGGAGTTGACAAGGAAAGTGTTAGGCAGATTCTTCATGAAAGTTTCAACATGAACAAAGTGTGTTCAAAAATGGTTCCAAAGTGTCTCACAATTGAACAGAAGGAACGCCGAAGAATGATTTGTTCTGACATCCTGGAAAACATTGAAAGTGATCCCACCTTCTTACAAAATCGATGCATTGGAAAACTCCTGGTTCTCCACGACAAAAAAAAGCACGAATGTCAAAATCGAAATTCAAGGCAATGATGATTGTTTTTTTTTTTTTTTTTTTTTGACATCAAAGGGATTGTGCACATTGATTGGGTACCAGAGGGACAAGCAGTGAATCAGCATTACTACATTAGCGTCCTGGCTACCCTACGTGAGCGAGTACGGAGAAAACGGAACGATTTGTGGAGAAAAAAGTCATGGATCCTTCACAAAGACAATGCCCCAGCTCACAGTGCGTTGTCAGTGAAGACGTTTTTGGCAAAACACAACATTCCCATCTTAGATCATCCACCCTACTCACCTGATTTGGCCCCCTGTGACTTTTTTCTTTTCTCTAAAGTCAAGTCAGCTTTGAAAGGAACTAGATTTGAGACTGTTGAAGCAGTAAAATAAAAAGCGACGGAAGTAATGTGTGGACTTACCGAAAGTGATCTGCAGCATTGCTATGAACAGTGGAAAATTCGTATGGAGCGGTGTAGAGACCGAGGAGGAGAGTACATTGAAGGCGATAACATGAAATTGTAAATAATTGTAAATAAATGTTTTTTACAGCATCAGTCCGGATTTTTTCTAGCCGCACCTCGTAAAAATTCACAAACATGACTATAGATAGGTTCGTTTAAGCAGCTGCCAATGGGCGCAAGCGCGTGGGCAGCGCTGAAGTGGCGTTTAAGCAGCGCCTTACCCCGCTTCTGCCGTCTTGGTGTGTGGCTATTGACTTTTTCAACAACGGTTAGCAAGCAGCCAGAATCTACGCAGAAAATTTTTTCTGGCGTCCTCAAGCCGCAAGATTCCCACATGCTAATAGCTCTTACAGTTAGAGTGGTGCTAATTCCACGTGACCTGTGTCTAGGTTTTGTTATTTTGGTGTTTTTTGTTTTTACCTCGTGTGCAGCTCTGATGTAAAATATGAGAACAAAACAGATTTCTTAATTGAGAACTATGAACTGAAGTAAACTCCATTCACATAATCGCTGGAGACGTTTATAATACGTTTTTAGTTTCAGTTATTTGATTTGATTTCCTTGTTATTAGCAGAACTAATAATCCTGCAGGACACTGAAGTTATTTCTGTCCATTTACTAAATAAATATGGCTTTTATTAACTAACTAAAATTAACTGTTCATTTTCGCTGATGTAGTTGTAAAATACAGGGAGCGAAAGGCTATTTACAATTTGTACACAAACCAGATGGCAGTTAATAAGAGTCGAGAGACATGAAAGGGAAACAGTGGTTGGGAAGGGAGTGAGATAGGGTTGTAGCCTCTCCCCGATGTTATTCAATCTGGCTGGCACTGAGCACTATGGGACTTAACATCTATGGTCATCAGTCCCCTAGAACTTAGAACTACTTAAACCTAACTAACCTAAGAACAGCACACAACACCCAGCCATCACGAGGCAGAGAAAATCCCTGACCCCGCCGGGAATCGAACCCGGGAACCCGGGCGTGGGAAGCGAGAACGTTACCGCACGACCACGAGATGCGGGCTATTCAATCTGTATATTGAACAAGCAGTGAAGGAAACAAAAGAAAAATTCGTAATAGGTATTAAAATCCATGCAGAAGAAATAAAAACTTCGAGGTTCGCCGATGACATTGTAATTCCGTCAGAGGCAGCAAAGGACCTGGAAGATCAACTGAACGGAATGGACAGTGTCTTGAAAGGAGGATATAGGATGAACATCAACAAAAGCAAAACGAGGATAATGGGATGTAGTCGAATTAAATCAGGTGATGTTGAGACAATTCGATTAGGAAATGAGACACTTAAAGTAGTAAAGGAGTTTTGCTATTTGGAGAGCAAAATAACTGATGATGGTCGAAGTAGGGAGGATATAAAATGTAGACTGCCAATAGCAAGGAAAGCGTTTCTGAAGAAGAGAAATTTGTTAACATCGAGTACAGATTTAAGTGTCATGAAGTCGTTTCTGAAAGTATTTGTATGGAGTGTAGCCATGTATTGAAGTGAAAGATGGAAGATAACTAGTTTCGACAAGAAGAGAATAGAAGCTTTCGAAATGTGGTGCTACAGAAGAATGCTGAAGATTAGATGGGTTGATCATATAACTAATAAGGAGGTATTGAATAGGATTGGGGAGAAGAGAAGTTTGTGGCACAACTTGACTAGAGGAAGGGATCGGTTGGTAGGACGTCTTCTGAGGCATCTAGGGGTCACCAATTCAGTATTGGAGGGCAGCGTGAAGGGTAAAAATCGTAGAGGGAGACCAAGAGATGAATACACTAAACAGATTCAGAAGGATGTAGGTTGCAGTAGGTACTGGGAGATGAAGAAGCTTGCACAGGATAGAGTAGCATGGAGAGCTGCATCAAACCAGTCTCAGGACTGAAGACTACAACAACAACAACAGTTGAATCATTTGAAACATAGTGTTCCGTCCCCCATTATTGGTTAGTTTCAACTGTTCGCTCAATTTCAAGTGCACATTTTCGCTTCCTCGTGCGTATAGCATTAACACAGCGGTTCTCAAACTTGTTTGGAGACGGAAACCTTTTGAAATACGAAATACTTCAAGAAGCCCTAAAATAAGCAAGCCCTGGTTTTACGTTCATTCTTTAATTATAATCATGTAACGAAAATCATTCAAAAAGAGGTGCATAGTGCACTATTTATTTCTACAACAATATTCAAAACACCACTCAATAATACAATGCAATGCAATATGGGAGATATAAGTTTTTATTTTTACTTTTGAGTAACTGTTTAGCGTCAGGCTTAATGAGAAGGGAGTTGAAGACCCACGACAGGTTCAGAATCGAATGTATTGCGGTGTTTTGTCTTTGTAGCTGCATATGCTGAGAGCCCCGTTTGACGCAAGTGTACTGATGGGAACCGGAGAAGAACAGTCACAGACTGAATGGCGAGTTGTGGATATTCATCACGAACCCGGCGCCAAAGACCATCAAGTTACATGTTTTGAACAATGATTCCATTTCTGAATCTGTTGTCATTTCTAAAAGGGGTTCATAGGTTTCGTTTGACAGATTCTTCAAATTCGGTACAAATGGATTCTGAAACCATGAATTCAGTATTAGACCTGTATTCGGCTCTTCAGCAAAATGCTTCTCAAAGATGCACATGGAGACACTGGACCAGTTCCTCAGATATTTTATTTGATAATTCTGCAGTCTCACCAACGAACACATTCAGCGTTAATAAGCTTTCTAATTGTCTCTTGGCAAAACAAATTATGCAAAAATCTGGTTTTCTATTGAAGGTGGTTATTTTGCTATTATTATCGAAAACTGTTTTCTGTTTCAGATAGATTTCATTCATTTTCCAAATGTAAATACCAAAAAGCTTATCTGAGCATCCAAGTCACATCGCTCAAATGTTCTTTTAATTTAACACAATGTAAATTATAAAAGCTTGTAATTCAGCTTTTAGTTCGAATAATGTTGTTAATGTCTTACCATCCAACCTCTGCGTAGAGTGGTACTGTCGTATATTTGCTCCCATTATCTTCACACAATATTAAAAGCAATCTGCGATGAAGAGGGAGTGATTTAACGTAATTGATTATTTTTATTATTTCATCAAGAACAAGTTTTAGATTTGGCAGAGTCTTTTTTATTCCGAATTCTTGTCCGTGCACTACACAATGGCTGCAACTATCAATTGGGGAGAAGAGGAATTTGTGGCACAACTTGACAAGAAGACGGGACCGGTTGGTAGGACATGTTCTGAGGCATCAAGGGATCACAAATTTAGCATTGGAGGGCAGTGTGAAGGGAAAAATTATAGAGGGAGACCAAGAGATGAATTCACTAAGCAGATTCAGAAGGATGTAGGTTGCAGTAGGTACTGGGAGATGAAGGAGCTTGCACAGGATACAGTAGCATGGAAAGCTGCATCAAATCAGTCTCAGGACTGAAGACCACAACAACAACAACAACAGCATCAATTGGTGGTTTACTTTTTATCAGTGATACCACTCCTGCTGTTTTATCAGTCATTGCTTTGGCCCCGTATGTACTAATATTGAATCAATCGTTCCAGTCGATATGGTTTATTGAAAAAAATTCTTAATTATGGTGAAAATCTCTTTCCTTGTAGTGTTAGTTGGCGGCGATGCGCATATAAGCAAATTTTTTTTCGAGTGAATGTTTATATGGATGTCGTAATGTTACCAGCAAGATGGCCAGTCCAGCGGTATCAGTCAACTCTTCCATTTGCAAGACGAATTCGTTGTGTTGAACGCGACCAACTAGTTCATGTCTGAGACAGCTTGTGAGAGCGTTAATCCGACGCAAAACAGTGTCGTTCGAAAGCGGCAATGTAGAAAGATGCTTTGCAGATTTTCATGGAGTAGACATTGTGTTATGCCTGCTAGCCATGATTATATTAAATTCTCAACGTTAGTGTGCACTTGCCTTCTTGTGTTGTGCTATAGCGACCTAATAAAACGCCTCCATGGCGTTTTTGACATCTTACTAACTGTTCGCTCTTTCTTACATATGAAAGTTCTTGTATTTGCAGTGTGAGTGTATAGTTTCTAAAGATTGACGTGTCATACCAGGCACCTTGGAACAATTCCGAAATAGGGTGCTTAAGGGGAGGTTTACTATCTTTGGCCCGAAAAAAGCATGTTCTTTAAGAATTTTTTTCTCGGGATATGTTATAGACATCAATGTCAAATTTGGTCAAAATATTTATTGATATTTCCGCTGCAAACCGAAATTTTTTCGACCGGAATTGTCGAAGAGCAAAGGCGGAAGTGCCGTCGGGACGAAACAAAATTTCGATGTAGACCTCGATGCGCGGTATGTCACAGGTCAGCCAGCTCGTCTGAAATCAAAATTGAGTTGACGTTAGCGAAGTATATAAGATTCTTTAGGAGTTGTACCTCGCTTAAGTTATTTGCACCATAGGAAACAAAAATGTCGACCATTTGAAAAAATTGGGTTTTTTTCATCGATGTTTCGACTTCATCGGCCAAGTAAAAATATTTATAGTTGATAGATCGGGATAAAAGTGCTACAACTCCTAGACAATTAGGTAGCTTTGTCGGATACAAAGAATCATGCCAATCGGTTCGGTAGATTTGAAGTTACCATACCGCGCGATAAGAAAAATAGTCATTCCGAGAAAAACGCGTTTGAAATTTTGACTACATATAAATGCAATATTATGCAACTTACGTTCAATCTGCTATTCCGGGTCCATAAAATAGTCGTTCCTCTTCCTCATAGAGGGCGTTCTCCTAGATCGGGGCCATCCTGCGCTGCTCCAGAGCCGCTCGTACGGCCGGTGACAAGCGGTCTGGGGCCGCTTGAATCCGGAGGTCGTCCGAATGCTTGGCGAAGTGTGTCGAATAGAGTCCAACGATGACGTCCATCATTGTCATGGTCTTCAGAATTGCTGAATACCCTTTGTTGAAGCTGCTCACTGTCCACAGTCTTCGCACCAGAATGCAAATGCTTGTGGGCTAACTTCCAAATACACGCATTCAAACTTTCATTAGAATTTTGTGAGTTTCCTCCCAAGCACCGGTACAATAACTCGTCCTCCGAAAGAAAAAAACCTTACAGTGTGTGGCGTCCGGGTACTGAGATGGTGACGGATATTGAACTATTCACTGATAGTGTTGACTGGAAATCTTTGGGGTTAATGCGGAACACCTTTAAGGCAACTCTTAACTTTATCTTTTAAAACAAACAGTTTAACGGTACAATATGTGACACATAGAATCATATCGCCACAACATATTTAATTTTACTATTGTCGCCAACAATAAACACCAATCGAATGTACTGCAGTCCCGGAGCGGTGCACGGATTTGCTGAGTGCAACTTGAGTGTGCGTTGCCGTCTCAGACTCGAGGAGGAACTGTATGTACTCTGTGAGCCCCGGACAGCGAAGCATAGACATCAAAGTGACGAAATCCTTCAAGGTAGTTCGAGGTGTTTGTGGATGTGAGAGAAATGGAGAGAGCTTAGTGGAAGATTTGCAGTGTGTGTAGATGAACCAGCGCACAGTGCGAGAGAGAGAGAGAGGGGGGGGGGGAGAGAGAGAGAGAGAGAGAAAGAGAGAGAAAGTGGGGAGAGGAAGAGGAAGAAAGCGTCGCCACGTGCGAGTTGCGAGTATAGCGACGACTATCGATTCGCCGCATACCCAGAAGTACAAGCTAAATCGTAATTATAGCATTATTGTAGAGCTATTATGCTGCTTGGTCAACGGCCTTGCCGCAGTGCCAACACCTGTTCCAGTCAGATCACCGAAGTTAAGCGCTGCCGGACCTGGTTAGCACTTGTATGGATCGCTGTCCCGGTCTGCAGAGTGCTATTGGCCAGTGGGGGTGCACTCAACCCATGTAAGGCAAATTGTGAAGCTACTTGATTGAAAAGTAGCGGTACTCACAAAGGTCGGGAGAGCGGTGAGCTGATCACGTGCCCTCCGAATCTGCATTCGGTAACACTTATGAGCTGAGGATGACACGGCGACCGGTCGGTACCGTTGGGCCTCCAAGACATGCGGAGACATGGCTTAGCCACAGCCTGGGGGATGTTTCCAGAATGAGATTTTGACTCTGCAGCGGAGTGTGCGCTGATATGAAACATCCCCCAGGCTGTGGCTAAGCATGTCTCCGCATTATCATTTCTTCCAGGAGTGCTACTTTTGCAAGGTTGGCAGAAGAGCTTTTGTGAAGTTTGGAAGGTAGGAGGCGAGGTACTGCCAGAATTGAAGCTGTGAGGACGGGTCGTGAGTCGTGCTTGAGTATCTCAGTTGGTAGCTGTCACGGTAACTCAGCGTGTTCGGTCAGAGGGTTAGCTGCCCTCTGTAATAAAAAACTGAGTTAATGGATCAACTGAAACGGGCGTCTTGCGACGGCCGTCCCGAGCAGATACAACGAACAAAAGCGAACAAAATGAGATCAATAAAAAAAAGAAAAAGATGGTAGAGCACTTGCCCGCTAAAGGCAATGGTCCCGAGTTCGAGTCTCGGTCCGGCACACAGTTGTAATCTGCCAGGAAGTTTCATATCAGTGCACACTTCGCTGCAGAGTGAAAATCTCATTCTGCATGTCTATAGTGTTTCAGTGTCCTGCGATGTATACAACCTCCACTGTCGCTCCCGGAACACCGTCAGTCTAATTATAACCACCCGGTACCCACCATCGCGCCAATGGTTTCAGAAGA
The DNA here is from genome assembly GCF_023864345.2 of Schistocerca serialis cubense. Classification (NCBI taxonomy): domain Eukaryota; kingdom Metazoa; phylum Arthropoda; class Insecta; order Orthoptera; family Acrididae; genus Schistocerca; species Schistocerca serialis. The sequence continues at coordinate 84,727,644 of NC_064641.1, read as the reverse complement.
GTCTTGGCCACTCGACTGTGGAAACGGCTCCCTTCGTCAGCTCGTTGCCTTCCGTTCTAAATAGGAGCGCAGTGCCGTTGCGCTGAGTGCACACGGACGCCGTCTGCGTTGCTAGGAGACAGGCAGCAGTGTCTGGCCTGCCGAGGCGGAGGTGGAGGCGGGCCTTGCGAGGGCATAAACTCGTCGCGCGGTCGGCAGTAGACGCTATCTCACACGTGTTTATAATGCTAAAGGTAAACAGCGCGCCCGGCCGGCCCAGGTATTTGTATGCATACGTCACGACGCGCCCGCGGCGCGCGGCCGCCCGCTCGGGACGGCCGGCCGGCGTTTCGTAAAAACTGTAATAGAATACAATAGGGCAGAGGCACGGTGGTGGGGGGGTAATTGATTGCCGCGGCCATTTTGTCGGCAGTATAGATACCGTTAATATGTTTGCGTTAGGGTTGCTGTGGGCTCCAGCTTCGGGTCCGTACTGATTGTTGTCAACGCTGCTCTGGGCGGAGTCCCACGTGATGTTGATGGATGCACGAGCCCACCTTGACTCTCTCGTCGGTGCAATTAGCGGCAAATTTATGCGTCGTAAAATAATATCCGTGAATGAACATTAATAACGGCTGCGCGTTTACGACTTCGGGGTCTTTTACGACTCGCAGCATTCTGCTTGCACACAAACGCTTGTCACTATCAGCGCACATTGGAAAGGATCGTCCGAGCCTAATCAATACATAGCGTTTCTCGATAAAATGTCTGTAAATGTAACTGCGTGATAGTCGCACTGCAGTACTTGATAAGCAGTACAAAATTTCCGAGAAAGTGTCACGAATTTAGACACAGTAAAACTTTCTACAAATGTAATGCTAAGCCACGGTACAGTGCGAGAGTAGCTTTGTGTCAACTACGAATTATGTGAATGCATGGTGTCTGCTGCCGGCTGGTGTGGCCGTGCGGTTCTAGGCCCTTCAGTTTGGAACCGCGTGACCGCTACAGTCGCAGGTTCGAATCCTGCCTCGGGCATGGATGGGTGTGATGTCCTTAGATTAGTTAGGTTTAAGTAGTTCTAAGTTCTAGGAGACTGATGACCTCAGAAGTTAAGTCCCATAGTGCTCAGAGCCATTTGAGCCATGGTGTCTGTTCTTTCGGACGTGTCCGACAGAAGAGACACCACGTGGAATCCGCTGATGTGATACACTACACGTAAACTGAAGGTATAGGGGGGAAGAAGAAATGAAAGGGAAGGGATTACTGATGTCAGCTGCATCGGGGCATTACGCGGAATCGGCGGCGACGAGTGGAAATAGTAGTAGTAGCAGTAGCTATTCATCCGCAGATTTCTTTTTACAAGGATATAGGACATGTCAAAGTATTTACAAATTTAGATCAATTTAGAATAAGCTGATTCATATACACATATCTTTACAGATTTCTAGTTAGAGACAATCATTAGATTTACTCCTGGTATACAATACTTTTTTGCAAACAACTTATTAAATAATGTAATGCCACATTGTTCACTCATGTCTCACTATCAGTCACTGCACACACTATACACACATTGATTCATAACGCTTCACTCACTACACACACATACACACACATGCTGGTGATCTCTGGGCCATTAGCTATCCTGAAAAACTCAGTCAGCATCCCTCCACAATGAGTGAGATGTTGAGCTCAGAAAGAGGAAGAGCTGTTTTACTAAATTGTGCCATGCATAGCTTGGGGGTAAGTATTTCTAGAAAGGAAAAAAAGAAGGAAAAAAACCAAGTGAGGGTGTTATGTGGAATATTGGAAATTTTATAATCATTATTATTATTATTATTTATTCGTGTAACATTTTTATGAAACCCGTACTCTGTTTTAGCTAAGTAGTCCTTCAATGTATAAAATGTATTGCATAACAGGTACTCTTTAGCTGCCTTTTTAAATAAGTGTATTTTTCAATTTCTTTAATCTCTTTTGGTAATTTATTGTACAGTTTTATTCCTTGGTAGAATATGCTGTTTTGAGTTTTATATTTATTTTTTCTTGGTAAATGTGAGCTGAGTTTATCTCTGGTTGCTTGGTCATGGACAGAGCTGTTCGTCCAGTAATGACCAAAGTTATTTTTGATGTGTACAACTGACTCGTAAATGTATTCACATGGAGCAGTTAAAATCCCCAGTGTTCTGAACAGATCTTTACAATGAGCTCGACTAGTATTTTTGGTTATTATTCTTATGACTCATTTCTGGAGTTTGAAAATCGTGTTCATATTTTAAACATTTGTTCCCCCAAAAAGAATGCCATAGCTAAGAACTGAGTGTACATATGAATAATATGTAACTAAAAGACACTGCATATTGAACACTGATGATAGGATCCTAAGGGCATAACATGCTGATGACATTCTGTTTGCAAGTACCTTTGTGTGTTCACACCATTTCAACTGAGAATCAATATTCATTCCTAGAAATTTTGCATTTGTTACACAGTCTATAGAGATGCCATCTACATTTAATTTAATATTGTCATTCTTCCTCTTTAAACTAAAATTCAAAGCATTAGCTTTCTTTATGTTCAATGTCACTTTATTACTTATTGACCAATCACAAACTTACTTGAGAGTTTCATGTGCTTTCTCAGCAAGGACTTCTCTTGTTTTCTCAGTGACTATAATATTGCTGTCATCAGCGAAGAGGATTTTTTCACCATGAGTAACACTGTTGGGAAAGTCATTGATGTATATCAGGAACAAATCAAATGGCTCCGAGCACTATGGGACTTAACATCTGTGGTCATCAGTCCCCTAGAACTTAGAACTACTTAAACCTAACTAACCTAAGGACATCACACACATCCATGCCCGAGGCAGGATTCGAACCTGCGACCGTAGCAGTCCCGCGGTTCCGGACTGAGCGGCTAGAACCGCTAGACCACCGCGGCCGGCTATCAGGAACAGTATTGGTCCTAATATGCTACCTTGCAGAATATTAATGTATTTTGGTTCTGATAAGTGTTTTACTAAATGTTATGATCTATTTGAAGTATGTGTTATCTCTACTCTTTGTACCCTATCTGTTAGTATGATCGCCGCGCGGGATTAGCCGAGCGGTCTAAGGCGCTGCCGTCATGGGCTGTGCGGCTGGTCCCGGCGGAGGTTCGAGTCCTCCCTCGGGCATGCGTGTGTGTGTTTGTCCTTAGGATAATTTAGGTTAAGTAGTGTGTAAGCTTAGGGACTGATGACCTTAGCAGTTGAGTCCCATACGATTTCACACACATTTTTGAACATAGGTATGATCGAAACCAGTCATTAGCTACCCCTCTCATTCCTAATGCTTTTAATTTATTTAATAGAATCTTAGAATGATCAAAAAATATGCCTGTGACACAATCATCTTCATCAAGAGCATCAAGTACAACTTTTACGAATTCTACTATGGCTGACTCCGTATTTTTGCCACCTTGGAAACATAACTGTGATTCGCTTAAAAGATTGTATTTATTCATGTAATTCATTAATGTGTCATTCATAATCGCTTCTATTATTTTTGAGAATGCTGACAGCAGAGAAATGGGCCGGTAATTTTCTATGTCTTCTGCATTACCTTTGTTAAGCAAAGGTACAGCTCTTGCCTGTTTTAACTGCTCTGGAAATGTCCCTGATGTGAAGGATTCATTTATTATATTTGTTAAGTGAGCCAGACCGAGATTCGAACGCGGGATCTCCTGCTAACCAGGCATGTTCGTTAATCACAGAGCCATCAGGAACACAGTGTTATTGCAGCTGCGCGGACTATCCCGGCACGCTTCACAGGCGACGCACATTCCCACCGAGCTCTTCCTGTATGCAATCCTTATCCATTTTGGCCATGCGCACTACACGGAGATTCCCATCTAGGCGAATTAATTATATGAATGCGTTTTTGTTCCATTGGCTTAGATGGTCAATGGATCCACCTTCTTCAGTACGGATGCGTAAGCAAGTTCGACCTCCTGCGGAAATCTCCGAGTAGCGCGCATGGACAAAATGGATAGGGACTGCAGACAGGTGGTGCTCGGTGGGAATGTGGATCGGCCGAGAGGCGTGCCGAAGTGGTCCGCAGAGTTGCGGTCATACTATGTCCCGGATGGCACAGTGGCTAACGCACCTAGTAAGCAGGTCTCGGCTTTGAATCTTGGTCCGGTACGCATTTTCACTCGTCGCTGCTGTTTCCGGGTAATGTCTCGAAGCAGCTGACATCAGTAACTCCTTCCCTTTCTTCATTTAACACCTTCAATTTACATGTTATTACATCCTCTCTTTCCGCTCCTTTGGTAGTTGGCGTGCAGACGGAAGTAATGGGATACACCTCCACGTAAATCCTAATTACTTTCATTGTCATTGCTATAGTCATTACGTGAAATATACTATGCTTGTTGCCGGCCGGTGTGGCCGAGCGGTTCTAGGCGCTTCAGTCTGGAACCGCGCGACCGCCACGGTCGCAGGTTCGAATCCTGCCTCGGACATGGATATGTGTGATGTTCTTAGGTTAGTTATGTTTAAGTAGTTTTAAGTTCTAGGGGACTGAGGACCTCAGAAGTTAAGTCCCATAGTGCTCAGAGCCATTTGAACCATTTGAACTATGCTTGTTGTTGTTCATGTGGTCTCACTCCAAACACTGAAGCTCTTCAGCTTGTCTATTCTGCGCAAGCCTCTTCGTCTCTCCCTCTATAAATTTTACCCCTCACATTCCTTCCATTACTAAATTATTTCTCAATGCCTCAGGATCCCTTATTTTAGCCACGTCGTGCCACAGATTTCTTTTTTCCCCAAGTTAGAGCCAGTACCTTCTTATTAACGTATTGCATGTTGGTTTCTATCTCGCGATCTCCATCCAACGTTTGTTTAAAGGTTTACCTGGCGTTCCGCCAGCACGAGTGGCTGGTATTGTCGAAGGCTTCCCCTCCGTTGCTTGTGGCTGACTCAAGTCATTTTGTCAAACTCTATTGTGTTTGCCAAGCATTTGACTGTGTACGGTGCTATTTGACCTGTTTGGCAAGCATAGAAATGTGAAAGAAAACAGAAAGCAAAGACTAGTACGTTTACACGGTAAGTGGGACTTGACGTTCGCATATGTGGATTCCATTTACGCCTTAGTGAACCCCCAGAAACGTTTTTCATATGCATTTGTATCACGCTTGTTTATTAGTTGGCTGTAAAACACGATCAGGAAAATTTCCAGTGACTTTTTCTTATCTCACGAGGGAATTCTTGACACATTCTCGAAAATTTTGTACTATTAAGCACAAAATTTTCGAGAATGTGTCAAGAATGTAAACACAGTAAAAATCTGACGTGTCTGCGGGTAATTATGAGTGACGGAACGATTGACAAAGTGGTGGACGTTGTTTGTGTCGATGTTTCGCCGAATACGGGTAGTGAAAAATAGTATTATTATTTTATCTCGCTGTATCGTGAGCTTCCACACCTATGGAAACTACGATCCGGGATAAAAAACAAAACAGCATTGGAAACTACTAAAATGGTACAGGTGTCACATCTTTCGCAGCCATATATACCACAGGAAAAGATTACGAACAAAATCAATATTCTATGCATAACATACAAGCGGGAGTGCAATGAAATATATATATATATATATATATATATATATATATATATATATATATATATATACACTCCTGGAAATTGAAATAAGAACACCGTGAATTCATTGTCCCAGGAAGGGGAAACTTTATTGACACATTCCTGGGGTCAGATACATCACATGATCACACTGACAGAACCACAGGCACATAGACACAGGCAACAGAGCATGCACAATGTCAGCACTAGTACAGTGTATATCCACCTTTCGCAGCAATGCAGGCTGCTATTCTCCCATGGAGACGATCGTACAGATGCTGGATGTAGTCCTGTGGAACGGCTTGCCATGCCATTTCCACCTGGCGCCTCAGTTGGACCAGCATTCGTGCTGGACGTGCAGACCGCGTGAGACGACGCTTCATCCAGTCCCAAACATGCTCAATGGGGGACAGATCTGGAGATCTTGCTGGCCAGGGCAGTTGACTTACACCTTCTAGAGCATGTTGGGTGGCACGGGATACATGTGGACGTGCATTGTCCTGTTGGAACAGCAAGTTCCCTTGCCGGTCTAGGAATGGTAGAACGATGGGTTCGATGACGGTTTGGATGTACCGTGCACTATTCAGTGTCCCTTCGACGATCACCAGTGGTGTACGGCCAGTGTAGGATATCGCTCCCCACTCCATGATGCCGGGTGTTGGCCCTGTGTGCCTCGGTCGTATGCAGTCCTGATTGTGGCGCTCACCTGTACGGCGCCAAACACGCATACGACCATCATTGGCACCAAGGCAGAAGCGACTCTTATCGCTGAAGACGACACGTCTCCATTCGTCCCTCCATTCACGCCTGTCGCGACACCACTGGAGGCGGGCTGCACGATGTTGGGGCGTGAGCGGAAGACGGCCTAACGGTGTGCGGGACCGTAGCCCAGCTTCATGGAGACGGTTGCGAATGGTCCTCGCCGATACCCCAGGAGCAACAGTGTCCCTAATTTGCTGGGAAGTGGCGGTGCGGTCCCCTACGGCACTGCGTAGGATCCTACGGTCTTGGCGTGCATCCGTGCGTCGCTGCGGTCCGGTCCCAGGTCGACGGGCACGTGCACCTTCCGCCGACCACTGGTGACAACATCGATGTACTGTGGAGACCTCACGCCCCACGTGTTGAGCAATTCGGCGGTACGTCCACCCGGTCTCCCGCATGCCGACTATACGCCCTCGCTCAAAGTCCGTCAACTGCACATACGGTTCACGTCCACGCTGTCGCGGCATGCTACCAGTGTTAAAGACTGCGATGGAGCTCCGTATGCCACGGCAAACTGGCTGACACTGACGGCGGCGGTGCACAAATGCTGCGCAGCTAGCGCCATTCGACGGCCAACACCGCGGTTCCTGGTGTGTCCGCTGTGCCGTGCGTGTGATCATTGCTTGTACAGCCCTCTCGCAGTGTCCGGAGCAAGTATGGTGGGTCTGATACACCGGTGTTAATGTGTTCTTTTTTCCATTTCCAGGAGTGTATATAAAAAAATCGAAGTCCTCCAAGTCTTCCGCGGACAATGTGTGGTATCCAGAATGAGATTTTCACTCTGCAGCGTATATGAAACTTCCTGGCAGATTAAAACTGTGCGCCGGACCGAGACGCGAACTCGGGACCTTTGCCTTTCGCAGGCAAGTGCTCTGCCAACTGAGCTACCCAAGCACGACTCACGCCCCGTCCTCACAGCTTTACCTCCGCCAGTACCTCGTCTCCTACCTTCCAAACTTCACAGAAGCTCTCCTGCAAGCCTTACAGAACTAGCTCCTGGAAGAAAGGATATTGGGGAGACATGGCTTAGCCACAGCCTGTGGGATGTTTCCAGAATGAGATTTTCACTCTGCAGCGGAGTGTGCACTGATATGAAACTTCCTGGCAGATTACAACTGTGTGCCGGACCGAGACGCGAACTCGCGACCTTTGCCTTTCGCGGTCAAGTTCTCTACCAACTGAGTTTCCCAAGCACGACTCACACACCGTCCTCACAGCTTTACTTTCCCCAGCACTTGCCCTCGAAAGGGAAAGGTCCCGAGTTCGAGTCTCGGTCCGGCACACAGTTTTAATCTGCCAGGAAGTTTCATATCAGTGCACACTCCGCTGCAGAGTGAAAATCTCGTTCTGGAAACATCCCCAAGGCTGTGGCTAAGCCATTTCTCCGCAATATCTTTTCTTCCGGGAGTGCTAGTTCTGCAAGGTTCGCAGGAGACCTTCTGTGAAGTTTGGAAGGTAGGAGGCGAGGTACTGGCAGAAGTAAAGCTGTGAAGACGGGGCGTCAGTCGTGCTTGGGTAGCTCAGTTGGTAGAGCACTTGCCCGCGAAAGGCAAAGGTCCTGAGTTCGAGTCTCGGTCCGGCACACAGTTTTAATCTGCCAAGAAGTTTCATTATAGATATGTTCATTAATCAGTGCGCTCACGGAGTATGCTGAAAATAGTTACACTTCCTGCCCCCAAGTGAAAGTGTGGCGCTGCAAGCAGAATGTGAAACATCTTCAATTTTTTGGTCCTGTCCTCCTCAGTTGCGCGTAATACTACGGTATGTTGATGATTTTCACTTATGGACCGTCTGACAGCAACTGAATAAAACACAATTTTAGTGCCATACGCGTTTCGCCTTTATTTTCTGCAAGGCATCATCAGTGGCAGGTTGCGTAGACAGTTTCTTACATATTACGCTCCTGTTGCATTTTTTCTGAACAGAAACCAAAACATTGCATTAAAACAAGCGTTCAGTGCATAGTGCTGTGGAATGCAGAAAAAACAGCAAATTGGCGCTCATAGGAAGAAGAACAAGACCAAAAATGCAACAGGAGCGTAATATGTAAGAAACTGTCTACGCAACCTGCCACTGATGATGCCTTGCAGAAAATAAAGGCGAAACGCGTATGGCACTAAAATTGTGTTTTATTCAGTTGCTGTCAGATGGTCCATAAGTGAAAATCATCAACATACCGTAGAATGTGAAACGTTCCCAGCTTTGACGTCAGTATCTTGTTTGTCGCTTAGAAACACTTGTTTCCTTTTTGTTAAGTGGTGGTAGTAAGTTCCTATGGGATCAAACTGCTGAGGTCGTCGGTCCCTAAGCTTAGGCACTACTTAATCTGACTTAAACTAACTTACGCTAAGGACAACACGCACAACTATGCCCGAGGGAGGACACGAACCTCCGACGGGGGAAGCCGCGCGAAATCTTTTGTGAAGTGACTGTTGGTGTAAAGGGTTAAGGAGGATGAAGTTTTTTTGTCCAAACCGCAAACGCTATTGACAAGAAGGGCCATGCACTGATGGTAAAGTTCTTTTATCAGAACGGAGCCACAGCACCGACAGGATCAGCTGCGAAGAGGCGCCACATCTGTAAAGGGGCTAAAGAATGTGATCAAAAAATTTGAAGGAACAGGTGAATAAGGTGGACCAGCAGCGAGAGGGTGGAGGCCCATTCCCATGGCAGTTGTTGATGAAGTTGCTGTAGCTATGGCCAACTGTGCAGCACTCAAATTCTGCAGCCAGTGCTTGAACAGTGTCATGGGAATTTTTTCTCCCTTGTCAACAGTTCAAAAGATGTTGCGGCGTATTTTACATTGATATCCCTACAAGATTCAATGTGCAGCTAATTAAGCCCCAAGATAGCCTACAACTACGTCACTTATCCCTTCGTTTTTTTGAAACGCATGGAAATGGATGATATGCGACCGGGAATTGGTCTTTGCATGAACGAAACACATTTTATTCTGCATCGTGCCAAGAAAGCACATAACTGTCGCATATGGGGTTCTACTCCGCCACATGTTGTGCTGGAACATCCACTGCACTCAGCGTATGTGACTGCGTGCTGTGGTTTCAATAGCTCCTCCATTCTCGGTCTGTTTTTCTTCGAGGGGATGACACTTGGTTGGTCTGTTCACATCTGCACGTCATATATTTGTTTATTTATTGCTTATTCAGCCTGACCAGATTAGGGACTTAAGGCTCTTTCTAACATATGACCGGGATCAACACATACCAAAATTTCACATAGAAGTTCATAGCAATAATAGTCATAATAATATTAACAATGATAATAGTGATAATATTAATAGTTTGGCTGGCCGGTGTGGCCGAGCGATTCTAGGCGCTTCAGTTTGGAACCGCGCGACCGCTACGGTCGTAGGTTCGAATCCTGCCTCGGGCATGGATGTGTGTGATGTCCTTAGGTTAGTTAGGTTTAAGTAGTTCTAAGTTCTAAGATACTGATGACCTCAGATGTTCAGTCCCCTAGTGCTCAGAGCCATTTGCACCATTTTTGAACCATTAATAGTTGACACTAATAATAATAGTAATAGTGAATTTAATAAGGAATTATATAAATTAATTTAGTACATTTGAGTATATGATGGGATTTATCAGGAGTGAACAGAATATAGATGAAGGATAAGATTGAAATGACAGTGACAGTAGAAGATAGGAAACAATCAAATACGAGTGGAGAACTCTGTGCAGTGTCTGAGAAGACGATGGAGCAAGCATAGGGTATGATTGTCTCTACGCTTATTGGCATACAGGCATGATAATTGTTTGTTGGCAGGAATTATAAGGTCGAAAAAGCGAATGTCACAAATGTATAGTGCACAAGCATCCAACGCCAGTACCAGCAAGCGTGAGTTTTCGTATGAAAGTCCTTGGAAAATAGCACCACCATAGCCGAGTACAAGTATAAGTGACTCTACAAGCTTCATTTTGAGCTCGAAAGGAAACGCTTTTTTATATTTCTGTAGTGAGTGAAGTGGCGCTGACACACTCTTACAGACTGCAGTTGTGTGTTCAGTCCAGTCTACGTGATGGTCCAAAATTATTCCCAGGTTGTTTGATGAAGAATAGGTTATTTCTGTGCCGTTGAGTATTAATGGTGGAAGACGTTCTCTGTATTGAGGGCTATCGAGTCTTTTATGACCGACTACGATTGCCTGTGTCTTAAATGGGTTAAATTTCAAACCTTATTTGTGTGCCCAGTCTGACAAGGCAAGTAAATCTGCATTTACATGCCGAATGGCTGTGCACAAATTTATTGGGTTTGCAGTCAGATATAGCTGGAGATCATCAGCGTATAAGTGATATTTGCAGTGGCAGGGAACAGTTGAGACGTCATTAACATAGAATGAGAATCCGGACTTTTCCTGATCTGGATAGCAAACGGCGACATAGAACTTTGATTACATCTGATACGCTGTGAACGACTGTCAACCATGCCCTGCTATGGATGCAGCATGTTGCTGAGTCGGGAGAACTTGTGGCCATATTCTAATAAACGTGCCACAACCATCTGCATCATGTGTTTGACCTTACCTCCCCTCATCCTGCACCCACATCATACTCCGACTGCTTGAAGCGCCGTATTTTCACCTGGTAACAGAAAGTAGAACTATTATTTTTTTTTCAGCCTACTTCAATAGTGCACCAATTAATGAATATAGCTACGAAGTTCCAGCGTCTACCGTATATCTAGCCCGCCTGGTAGCACTCGGGACACTACAAGTTTAATTATAACCATCCAGTACATTTAAGCCCTTACTGTCCATATATACGAGATGGGCAAAATACCCTCAAACTACAAGAAGAACGTTAATTTTAGTTCCAAAGAAGGCAAGTGCTAATAGACGTGAATATTACGGAAGTATCAGTGTAGTAGATCCCGCTTGCAAAATAAGGGCACGAATAATTTAGAGAAAAATGGGGAAAACTGGTGAAAGCCGACCCAGAGGATCAATTTGGATTCCAAAAAAATGTAAAAACCACGTGAGGCTACGCTGGCCCTACGACTTATTTTACAAGTTCGGTTAAAATCAAGGTCACATTTATAGCATTTGTAGATACAGATAAGGCTTTTTATGACAGTGACTGGAATATATTGCTCGAAATTTTAAAGGTAGCATGGATAAAATACACGGAATGAAAGTTTATTTACACACCGAAATTAGAAGAGTCAAAGAGCATCAAAGGGAAGAAGTGGCTGAGAATGGACTGAGACAATTTTGCAGCCCACCTCCATGTTATTCAATGCCTTCATTTAACAAGCAGTAAAAAAAAAAAAAAAAAAAAATGAGATGACATTGTAATTCTGTGAGAGACATCAAAGGACTTGGAACAGCAGATGTAAGTTAAAGGACAGTCTGAATACAACCGCTTTGGTCTATTTGCATGACATGTGATCGAGAAACGCGAGTGCATGCCGCAGCACTACATGTCGGTTGTAAAAGCAGCTGAAAACTGTCCTCGGTTCATCCGCTGTAGTTAGTGCTTGTTTGACCCTTTACATTATGCACCAGAGTTAAGACAACTCGGAGTTTCTTATTAGTAGCGTGATCTAACACCGTGTGATGTGAAGCAACTGTACAGTAATGCGAATCACCAAACTGAAATCGGTGATTTGACAGAAACTTGGGGCCCCTCCCGCCGGAGGTTCGAGTCCTCCCTCGGGCATGGGTGTGTGTGTTGTCCTTAGCGTAAGTTAGTTTAAGTAGTATGTAAGTCTAGGGACAGATGACATCAACAGTTTTGTCCCTTAGAAATTCACGCGCAAATAGAAACTTGGCTATATTTTTGATCGAAACAGAAAATATACAGTAACTTGAAACAGCGCAAAAATATGTATTCGAACAGCGTACACTAAATTTGGACTTAGAATTTCTTAAAAATTAAGTGTGAGGCCCGACATATTAGTACAATTAGTTTTTTAACGCCAAGAGAGATGTCAATAATATGCAGGCTCTACACACGCCAGAGGGACAGAGCGAGAGACAGAGAGACACTTGTCAGTTTTGCGGTCTTGTAAGTAAAGGCCTTCTTTTCTTTTCGAAATTGCATCTACGCATGGTTTCGCTGAAAAACACTTCCTAGCTCGTGTGAGAGTTCTGAGGAACTGCTATCTCATCCTACTACCATTTCAAGACATTTAAAAGAAACCGCGATTCTGCTTCGGAAGAGGTGACTTTCGGAAGTCATAAAGAATGCGGCAGGCTATGTTGTATGACAGGGATTATAGTGTGCCCCCGTTCCTCCTACCCCCACACCCCTCACCATGAGCCACGGACCTTGCCGCTGGTCGGGAGGCTTGCATTCCTCAGCGATACAGATAGCCGTACCGTAGGTGCAACCACAACGGAGGGGTATCTGTTGAGAGGCCAGACAAACGTGTGGTTCCTGAAGAGGGGCACCTCTTCAGTAGGTGCAGGGATGATTGTCTCATCTGACCTTGTAACATAAACCAAAAGAGCCTTGCAGTGCTGGTACTGCGAACGGCAGAAATCAAGGGCGAACTATAGCCGTAATTTTTCCCGAGGGCATACACCTCTACTGTACGGTTAAACGATGATAGCATGCTCTTTAGAACTGCGCTGCTGCTACGGTCGCAGGTTCGAATCCCGCCTCGGGCTTGGCTGTGTGTGATGTCCTTAGGTTCGTTCTAAGTTTATGGGACTGATGACCTCAGATGTTAAGTCCCGTAGTGCTTAGAGCCATTTGAACCATCCTCTTTGATGAAATATTCCGGAGGTAAAATAGTGCCCCATTTGGATCCCCGGGCGGGGACTACTCAGGATGATGTCGTTATCAGAAGAAACAAAACTGGCGTTCTACGGATCGAAGCGTGAAATGTTAATCTCTTAATCAGGCAGATCGGCAGGAAAATTTAAAAAGGGTAATGGATAGGTTTAAGTTAGATATAGTGGGAGTTAGTGAAGTTCGGTAGCAGGAGGAACGGGACTTAATGGTCAGGTGAATACACGGATGTAAATACAAAATCAAATAGGGGTAATGCAGGAGTAGGTCTAATAATGAAAAAAAAAAAATAGGAGCGCGGGTAAGCTACTACGAACTGCATAGTGAACTCATTCTTGTAGGCAAGATAGACACGAAGCCCACGCCTACCACAGCAGTACAAGTTCATATGCCAACTAGCTTCGCAGACGACGAAGGCATTGAAGAAATTTACGATTAGATAAAAAAAAATTCAGATGGTTAAGGGAGGCGAAAATTTAGTAGTAACGGAATAAAAATGGTTCGAATCGCTCTGAACACTATGGGACTTAACATCTGAGGTCATCAGTCCCCTAGAACTTAGAACTACTTAAACCTAACTAACCTTAGGACATCACACACATCCATGCCCGAGGCAGGATTCGAACCTGCGACCGTAGCGGTCACGCGGTTCCAAACTGACGCGCTTAGAACCGCACGGCCACACCGGCCGGCCTGAAAGTATGTATATGATGTGTAGCCGTGTATGGAAGTGAGACATGGACGATAAACAGTATAGACAAGAAGACAATAGAAGCTTTTGAAATGTGGTGCAACAGAAGAATGTTGAAGAGTAGGTGGGTAGATCACGTAACTAATGAGGAGGTACTGAATTGAATTGGGGAGAAGAGAAACCTGTGGTACAACCTGACTGGAAGAAGGGATCGGTTGGTAGGACACATTCTGAGGCATCAAGGGACCACCAAATCAGTAGACCACCAGTTTAGTGCTGGGGGCTAAGCGTGGTCGCTAAATATAGTAGAAGGAGACCAAGAGATGAGTACAGTAAGCAGATTGAGAAGGATGTAGGTTGCAGTAGTTTCTCGGGGATGAAGAGCGTTGCATAGGATAGAGTACACTCATGCTCATAAAGAATAATGCTGATACATGGTGAAACAACGCTCTGGTGGGCGGTTTTCGGGTTTAAATCACCTCGGGTTATGACCATGCGGTGCATTTGACCTGCGGTCATCGCACTGTGGCGCTGGCAGCAGTCCACATACGCAGAGGTGTGGTGGAGCATGTCAGAATACGTTACAGCGAGTAAGTGTAAGACGTTTTCAGACGTGCAAATGGTGACTGTGTGTTGAAAATGGCTCAAAGAACACATATTGGTGACGTTATGAGGGGTAGAATACTAGGGCGACTGGAGGCTGGTCGAACACAGTAGGTCATAGCACGGGCCCTCCGTGTGCCACAAAGTGTGATCTCAAGATTATGGCAACGATTCCAGCAGACAGGACACGCGTCCAGGCGCTACAGTATGGGACGTACACAGTGTACAACATCACAAGAAGACCGATATCTCACCATCAGTGCCCGCAGACGGACACGGAATAATGAAGGTAGCCTTGCTCGGGATCTTACTGCAGCCACTGGACAGTTGTCCCCAGACAAACAGTCTACAGACGACTGAAGAGACATGGTTTATTCGGCCGGAGACATGCAAGGTGCATTCCACTGACCCCTGGTCACAGGAGAGCCCGTAAAGCCTGCTGTCAAGAACACGGTACATGGTCACTGGATCAGTGGTCCCACGTTATGTTCGCGGACGGGTCCAGATATAGTATGAACAGTGATTCTCTCTGGGTTTTCATCTGGCGTGAACCAGGAACCAAATACCAACATCTTAATGTCCTTGAAAGGGGCGTGTATGGAGGTCATGGTTTGATGGTGTGGGGTGGGATTATGATTGGTGCATGTACACCCCTGCATGTCTTTGACAGAGGAACTGTAACAGTTCAGGTGTACCGGGACGTCCTTTTGCACCAGTATGTCCCCCTTTTCAGGGTGCAGTAGATCCCACCTTCCTCCTGACAGGTGGTTTCACACGGCCCCACCGAGCTGCCATCGTGGAGGAGTACTTTGAAGTAGAAGATTTGAGGCGAATGGAGTGGCCTGCCTGTTCTCCAGACCCAACCCCCATCTAGCACGACTGGGATGCTCTCGGTCAACGTATCGCTGCACGTCTTCAAACCCCTACGGCACTTCAGGAGCTCCGACAGGCACCGGTGCAAGAATGGGAGGCTATACCACAGCTGCTGCTCGACCACCTCATCCAGATATGCCAACCCGTTGTGCGGCCTGCGTACGTGTGCATGGTGATCATATCCCATATTGATGTCGCGGTACACGCGCAGGAAACAGTGGCGTTTTGTAGCACATGTGTTTCGGGTCGGTTTTCTCAACTTATCACCAATACCGTGGACTTACAGATCTGTGTCGTGCGTGTTCCCTATGTGCCTATGCTATTAGCGCCAGTTTTGTGTAGTGCCACGTTGTGTGGCACCACATTCCGCAATTATACTTAATTTATGAGCAGGATTGTAGATGGAGAGCAGCATCAAACCAGTCTTTGGACTGAAGACCACAACAACAACGGTGTGATTATAATCGATCTCTACTCCTCCGTATACATCCATACTCTGTAAAGCATTTGAAGTGCCTCACAGATAATATTTTCAATTGTACCAGTAATCAGGTCGTCTTCCAGTTCCATTCATGTATGGAGAGCGAGAAGAATGATCGCTTGGACGCCTCTGTGAGTACTGTAATTTTTTTAAATATAGTCCTCGCTATGCCCACTAGAGCGACACGTTAAAGAATGTAATATATTCCTACACTCTAAGACAAAAAATAAAAGAAGACTCACCACGAAGGAATTATCAGAATGGAACACAAATCGGTAGGTGCGATGTATATATACAGACAAATGAAAGATTAAATTTCAGAAAAACTGGATGATTTATCGAAGAAAAAGAGCTTCACAAATTGACAAACTCAATAACGAGTTGGTCCACCTCAGCAAGTAGTTATTCGGCTTGTTATTTAATGACAGAGTTGATGGATAGCCTCCTAAAGAATATCGTGACAAATTCTGTCCAATTGGCTCGTTAGCTCATCAGAATCCCGAGATGGTTGGAGAGCTCTTTCCGCAATGCACCAAACATTCTCAGCTGGCCAAGGTTGGGTTCGGCAAGCACGAAGACAAGAATTACAAACTCTTGCCATGTGCAGGAGGGCGTTATCTTGCTGAAATGTAAGCACAGGATGGCCTGCCATAAAGTGCAACAAAACGGGCCATAGAGGATCGTCGATTTACCCCCGTATTGTAAGAGGGCCGCGGTTGGAAACCAAAAGTTCCTGCTATGCAATGAAGTGGTACTCCAGTCCATCACTCCAGGTTGTTGGGCCGTATGGTGGATGCCAGGAAGGTGGTGTCCCACTGCTTCCGGGATGTCTCCAGACACATCTTCGTTGGGCATCGGGCCATGGAATCTCACTGAGTGGAGTAGAGTTATCTTCAGTGATGAGTTCCGTTAGGAACTGAGCCACGGTGAGCAGTGAAGACGTGTCTGGAGATGCCGTAGACAGCGATGGGATACTAGCCGCCATATGGCCTGACAAGCAGGAGTGACAGTTGCGTGCCATTTCTGTTCATAGCAGGACTCCTTTGGTTTTCATCCGCGGCCACCTTAAGCACGGCGGTACGTCGACAACATTCTACGCCCCGCTTTGGTCTCCGACGCTTTAATTTCAGCGAGATAGTGCCCGCCTGCAGGCGGCGAGAGTTTCTGCTGCTTGTCTTCGTGCTTAGCAAACCATACCTTGGCCAGGAAGCCCGCAGATGTCTGCCCAATTCGGAACGTTTAGAGCATTAGGGCAGGGCCCTCCAACTGTCTCGGGATTTTGACGAACTCCCGCGCCAACTGAGCAGAATTTGGTGCGATGTCCCTCAGGACGATATACAGCAGGTCTGTTAATCAATGTCAAGCCTGATAACTGTTTGAAGAAACGCCGGAGGTGGACCAACACATTATTTGCTCAGATTGTGAAGCTCTTTCTCTTGAATAAATCGCGCGATTTTTCTGAAGTTTTAATCACTGGGTTGTTAGGCCGTGTCATGTTTTCTTCTAAAATAACCGACGTTTCGATTCCTCTGCTGGGATCTTCTTCAGGATGTTTCTGTGTCCACTATTGCTAGGACACCCTTACAGCACTGCGGTGCGTCGGCGACATTCTACGCCGCGTGTTGTTGTCCTTCACGGCAAGCCGTCCTGCACTTTCATTTCAGCAAGGTAGCGCCTGCCTGGACACTGAAACGTCCTGAAGAAGACCCCAGCGGAGGGGTCGAAACGTCGATTATTTTAGAAGGAAATATGATGCGGCCTAACAACCCAGAAGATTTTATCTTTAGTGACAACGGCAACGAAAGCCTGCAGACTTAAATCGTAATCATTTGTTCGTCTGTATATTTGCGTCACAGCTATCGATTTCCATCCCATTCGGATAGTTCCTTCGTACTGCGTCGTAATAATGTATATTCATCACTTAGAGATAATTGTTGAAAATCTGTCTGTAAGCAGTGTTATTAGTGACAGTTTTCGGCGTCTGCCATTTCAGTTTCTTCAGCATCTCCATGACATTCTCCTGTGGGCCAGACGAACCCGTAACCATTCACGCTAACCTTCTCTGCATACGTTCAAGTTCTTACTCCTACTTGGGGGGGGTAGCACGCACCTTATTGATATTTTAGACTGGGTCGGAGTGTTTTGTAAGACCAGTGATTTGTAGACTGATTGCACAGTGATTGATGCTACGCAATATAGCAGAAGAAGGGGAGGAAAAGAAAAGTTGGTTGGCGAAAATATAGAAAATTGTCGTCTACAAGCCGACACTTACTGTATCAGATATTGAGAAGGAAGTGAATATTACTTGTCAGTAAAAACGTGGACTGCAGAACAAACTGGTGGAGGAGAAACTGAAATCTTTTGAAATGTAATACTACGAAGGCCGTCGAAAATTAATTAGGAAAAAAGCGAAGGAATTTGAAAAATACGACAGTAGAAAACCCTTGTTAGAAGAGGGAACCGGTTAATGAAGACTTCTGACACAATCAATGTGTAAGAAAGAAAACAGTCTTGGGGAAAAATAGTAGCAGTGCATAAAGAATGTAAATATAAAATAGACTATAGGGGATGTTGTGTGTAGGAAATACGAAAATATAAAAGAAATAGCATAAAATACAAAGAAACATATCATTGTATCCAACACGACAGAAAAATGTTGCCACAAAAGTAAATGTTTATATGTTTGTAACGGAAATGTTGTTCAGACGACAGCTTAGGTAAATTTTCACCAGGCAGGTGATGTCATCGTACTATTGTTTACCAATTAAAACATTAGAGCAGTTTTGTAAACGTGTCCGAAAATGTGGAACAAATCCATGTACTCTGTGTTCCGAAAATTACATCCAGTCTCTTCGTCATGCTACGTAAAATGGATTTTAGCACAGGAACACACTTTCTCAAAAGTCATAACATATACGGTTTCCGAGAGATGTGCTGATGGAGTGTACGATGCTGCTACGCTGAGGAATTGAGAGGAGAGGCACGTGTGGCAAAGACAGACTGTGTTAAAAAACACGAACTTCTATATTTTGTCTCGTCTTGAATTGTAGGTTGTCCATGTTTTGCATCAATAGCATTTTTCAGGTTCCTCCAAGCAGTCTTGACTGCCGTTGGTGCTGAAACGTTGCGGAATTTTCGCATTATCACTGCCTTTCAGATACGTATGTTTCCACCCAGGAAAACATTTTGACCACCACTCGTAAATTGATTTCAGCGTTACTATGTCTAATGAGTTGCGCTGCTTTGGTTACAACACTACCGAAATTTATACTGCATGGCAACTTTGTAAGTCACGAATAGATAACAGGATCAAGTTCAATGTTAACATCAATTTACATATAGTATCTAGAAAACTTACAACGAAAATTTTTTACAAATAAATTGTCGGTCTTCTATTTTTGAAACTTACTTAGTCGTAAGGTATCCATTGTGCTTGTGAGTCATGAGATGACCACGCTCCACATTCGCTGCAACAAAGCGAAATTTCATCAGACGTTTTCTGCCAAATGTTGATTGTACGAAAATCTGAAAAAGAACTTTAAAATTCGATGGCGCATTAAATGTAGCAATGACAGGACGCGAAATTAATAACTTCCCGTAATACTGTATTTGAAATCCTTCACTACAAACTTTATATATCCCCTGTTAGTCCAGTTTTCACTTCAAGACGCATTCTAGTAGTTAATCATATTTTGTCAGAATAGACTAAAATATAGCAGGCATATAAATTGCTGCTTTCATAGCACGTTTACATTGTATGAATCTGTTTACTGGCTCATATATTAACTACTGAGAGCTGTCACATCGTACATGCAAAGGTGACATTCATCGCTCTCCGTGGTTTGCTTGTGTATCTTTCAGGAATTTTAAAGAGGGAACTGTTTACGATGAGTACGCCCCTGACCCACGGTGCCACGGTGCATGCAAACATCTCACTTGATGCCTCCACATCAAATCGTAAGAAATATGAACAGAGCATTCTGATAAAAGCGTAGTACATTTTCTCTGGAAGGTTAACATAATGCGCCACCACTATCTTACGTTACGTTTGAATTAACTGTTATTCCCTTGTCATGTTCTGCAGTTTTATCAGGATCGTAACCGTAACCGTAGTGCCTGAGGGGGGCTGAGACTGTAGGGTTTCATAGGAGCCATACGTGCGGCGACATTCTTCGTCACGAATGAACGAATTGTGTTTCAGAGACGCGCATGTATTTGTAAAGCAGACTGAAAATCGGCAAAAAAGATTTACTCTTAGCAAACAATTAACAGCAATGTCTACAAATATCGATTAAAATCGCTGATCAGTTGTCCCATTTTAATTACGTAAACACATACGAGGGGCGTTTGAAAAGCCCGTGCAAAAATAAAAACTACTTACGTGTTTGGGGTAAACCTTTTTTATTTTCGACATAGTCTCCTTTTAGACTTATACTCCACGTCCAACGCTGTTCTAATTTGTTGAACCCTTCCGAATAATAGGAAGTGTCCAAGTCTGCAAAATATCTATTAGTTGCTGCAATCACCTTCTCGTTTGAATAAAATCTTGGTCCTGCCAGCCATTTCTTCAAATTGGGGAACAAATAGTAGTTCGAGGGAGCCAAGTCTGGAGAATAGGGTGGATGTGAAACGAGTTGGAATCCTGTTTCCATTAATTTTGCGACCACAACTGCTGTGTGCTGGTGCATTGTCGCGATGGAAAAGGACTTTTCTTTTCCAGATAATCGATGAGGGCTATCCCTTGCGAATCCCAAAAGACAGTCGCCATAACCTTTCCTCGCGAAGGAATGGTCTTCGCCTTTTTTCGTGCATATTCTCCCTTGGTAACCCATGGTTTAGATTATTGTTTGGTTGGTCTCAGGAGTATAGTAATGTATCCATGTCTCATCCACAGTGACGAAACGTCGCCTAAAGTCCCGCAGATTCTTCCTGAACAGCTGCAAAGCATCCTTGCAACACTTCACACAATTCCGTTTTTGGTCAAGCGTGGGCAATCGCGGAACTCATCTTGCGGATAGCTTTCTCATGTTCAAATGTTTATGCAAAATATTATGTACCCGTTCATTTTGGATGCCCACAGCACTAGCAACCTCACGCACCTTAACTCTTCTGGCATGCATCACCATATCATGGATTTTATCAATTATTTCTGGAGTCGTAACCTCCACAGGGCGCCCAGAACGTTCAGCATCACTTGTGCCCCTATGGCCACTCCGAATATTTTGAAACCACTTATAAACTGTTCTAATCGAAGGTGCAGAGTCACCGTAATGTTTATCGAGCTTCTCTTTAGTCTCCTCGCCGCGCGGGATTAGCCGAGCGGTCTACGGTGCTGCAGTCGTGGACTGTACGGCTGGTCCCGGCGGAGGTTCGAGTCCTCCCTCGGGCATGGGTGTGTATGTTTGTCCTTAGGATAATTTAGGTTAAGTAGTGTGTAAGCTTAGGGACTGATGACCTTAGCAGATAAGTCCCACAAGATTTCAGACACAATTGAACATTTTTTTCAGCCTCCTGAAGCGTTTTGCCTTTAATTAAGTAATGTTTAATCACCACACGAAATTCTTTTTCGTCTATTTTTTGACAATCACTCAACTTCCTTGCACCACACAAATGCCAAACACAAAGAAATAGACCAACATGGCTGAAACTTGGTGCGCGTTCTTTCCAAAGATGTTAGTAACTAAACATGATCACCATAGGCGCCGGTGGTGCCATCTCGCGGACTTTGCACGAACTTTTCAAATGCCCCTCCTATTGTGTAAAGTAAACGTGATATTGACATAATTTATCTGATTTGAAAGGGTAAGACAAATACGCGTTGAACTACTAAAGCATCTGTTGGAGTAAGGGGCCAGGTCTTTAGAATCTAACTATACACAATAAAAATTTAGTCACAAAAGAAGTGTTATGTATATATTACAAATATTCTTAGCAAGAGTTGCTGTAGTCTCACGAAATTAACACACAAATACACTGCGCAACAAAATTAAAGAATCATTTTTCCGAAACCCCGTAATTCTCTCCCATTGTGACGCAGAAGTTTAGAATTTGGAAGGTGCCTACATCCTTCGTTTGTAATGGTGCAAAATCATGGCACCCTGTGACGTCACACCCAGTTCGGCGACGCTTCAAACAGCAATGTGTCGACACTTGCGGAAAAAGGCCGCAGCTCAGAAGTTCATCCAAGGTGTAAGGTGGGCTAGTGATCAAACTATTGGCACAATATTTTACCACAGTTCTGGCCAGCGATACCATGGACGTGTCACACGATGAGTAAGTCGTCTGAAACGTCTCTGTGAAGTCGATTCATAAGACGCTTGTCGAATTCGGTACAACTTATTCACTTTGGTACCTGAACTTAGCACAATTCATGAGATCATCCAGAAAGGCTGAGCACTCAAATAAGGACTATTATATATTTGTTTTAATGTGGGATTTCGGTTTTGTTTTGTGGGAAACGCTGAGTTGGTCATCGTCTGCTGGGAGCAGACGACGTTGCTTCTAGTTCGAAGGAGAGCACAGATTGACCAACTTAGGTTTCCAATACCTGAACAGAGAGGTTTACCCATCTTAGTCGAAGGCTGTTTTTGTGTGTGAGGTTGGTGGCGGAGGGCTACCTCTCTCGTAGCTTCTGCTCCACGGGGAGCTAGGTAATCTCGAAACAGAAAGCGGCACTCTTCGGTGAACGCTTGGTGGGTACGGATCATAGCTCTTAAGGGGGTTTCAGGTCATAGGAAGCAGGTTGAGTTAGGACTTCGTTATGTTTAACTGTTGAAATACTTAAGAACTTCAGCTTAACTGAAGCGTGTGAAGCGAGTTACTTTTCCGAATGTGCCATAATTAGATTGCTTTAAATAAGCGATTTTTGGGTGTTTGAGTTATAAGTGTGAAGTTACTTTGTTCATTTTGAACAACGATGAAGTAGAATTTCAAATGGAAAATCTGATTAGGAAAAGCTGGCTAGGATCACTTCTACCGTACGTGAGTGTAATACTGTGTCGGAGCGAGTATGGTTTTTAATGATTTTTAATCTTTTATTTCGTGGAATTTTCTTTTGTCTCTGTGTGACGATTTTGTGCCACGTGTTTGGTAATCAATGACCCTTCTGATCTACGACGGCACCGCAATAGGCTTTATTTTAACAGTTTGCTCGTTTAATGAGCTATAATTTCTGCAAGAATATCTGTTCTTTCGTGCGCTTTCTACAAAGCAGAACAAGAGTTTCATTCGGAATGCACCACGTGCTCTAGTTCGGCCGTTTACAAGCAGCAGACGCAGTTAGTATGTTGAATAATTATCGCACAACCTCGTGCATTGCTTAAACCTCTGTCCAGAATAGTGCACGAGTAGAATCGTAATGCGAATGTCACTGATATATTTTTATGGTATGAATGCAAAGGAGATGATAGTATCATTGTCTGCCACACACGTTTTCTGTGTTTCTTCTTGCTGTAATTAAATTGTACTCTGTTACATGCTCACGTAATTCTTACTTAAATATTTCTAGTCAGGCACCAGTTATGTGTAGTTAGGATGTGCAACCAAATACTTAGATACAATAAATAATCTACATGAAAGATGAATTCTGTGGTGTTGATCTTAGCCACTTACTCCGATTTCCAATCCTGAATTAATCAAGTTCCTTCATGCACGACATGGAATGCTGTTTATCTGGCTACTTAAAGAAATTTGCATACTTGTAATTAAATTATCAAATTATTTAAACTAATAATTTTCCAGCTCTGTTTTTTTCCAAATGGTTAGGAAGGGCTTGGTCTGGCGGCGACCCTTAATTTCTGAATTTTTATCATTATTTGTGTGAGAGAAGCAGTTAGAAATGCGAGATAACGTATATGGCTCGATGAGAAACGTCGTAAAAATAGTAATACGTTACAACACCTCTTACCCACATTTCACCCCTTCTGTCAATGTCTCTGAGATGAAAGTCAGAACCGCGACACCAGCGTCGAATAAACACAATTTTCTTGTTGGTGGCCGACGAAAAAATTTCAGACACACCGCTGCTGAGCATCGGCACTTGAGAGGTCTTAGGAGTTGGCATAAAGAGTGTCAATGAAACCCTCCCATTCCCTGGGTTGTTGATTCCCAATCATTTTGCGGTTTAAAACGGCAGTTCGCTGTGCGATGAGCAACAGATATATGTTCTTGACAACCTTTGACACTGCTGACACCCTCGGATGTTCCAACCGTTCTCTAATGTCACTGTGGGACTGCATCCCCATTAAACGTGATCCAACCCATTTGGAGAGCAGCGATACCGCTATTTCTGCTCTTGTGTACATACTGGAACCCCTAGGAACCGTTCAAAACCATTCTACATCTAAATCTACATGACTAAATGGTTCAAATGGCTCTGAGCACTATGGGACTTAACTTCTAAGGTCATCAGTCCCCTAGAACTTAGAACTACTTAAACCTAACTAACCTACGGACATCACACACATCCATGCCCGAGGCAGGATTCGAACCTGTGACCGTAGCGGTCGCGCGGTTCCAGACTGTAGTGCCTAGAACCGCTCGGCCGGCCTACATGATTACTCTGCAATTTACATTTAAGTGCTTGGCCGGGGGTTCATCGAACCACAATCATACTATCTCTCTACCATTCCACTCCCGAACAGCGCGCGGGAAAAACGGAACACCTAAACCTTTCTGTTCGAGCTCTGATTTCTCTTATTTTATTTTGATGATCATTCCTACCTATGTAGGTCGGGCTCAACAAAATATTTTCGCATTCGGAAGAGAAAGTTGGTGGCTGAAATTTCGTAAATAGATCTCGCCGCGACGAAAAACGTCTTTGCTTTAATGACTTCCATCCCAATTCGCGTATCATATCTGCCACACTCTCTCCCCTATTACGTGATAATACAAAACGAGCTGCCCTTTTTTGCACCCTTTCGATGTCCTCCGTCAGTCCCACCTGGTAAGGATCCCACACCGCGCAGCAATATTCTAACAGACGACGAACGAGTGTAGTGTAAGCTGTCTCTTTAGTGGACTTGTTGCATCTTCTAAGTGTCCTGCCAATGAAACGCAACCTTTGGCTCGCCTTCCCCACAATATTATCTATGTGGTCTTTTCAACTGAAGTTGTTCGTAATTTTAACACCCAGGTACTTAGTTGAATTGAGAGCCTTGAGAATTGTACTATTTATCGAGTAATCGAATTCCAACTGATTTCTTTTGGAACTCATGTGGGTCACCTCACACCTTTCGTTATTTAGCGTCAACTGCCACCGGCCACACCATACAGCAATCTTTTCTAAATCGCTTTGCAACTGATACTGGTCTTCGGATGACCGTACTAGACGGTAAATTACAGCATCATCTGCGAACAACCTAAGAGAACTGCTCACATTGTCACCCAGGTCATTTATATAGACCAGGATTCAATGAAATCCGAACGTGATCCGAAGCAGCAAAGAGTACTTATGCTTTTTCAGCCTTCGCCCTCCTGTGGCATGATAACGCGGGAGTACATAATTATCACTTGAGTTAATAAAACGGGAAATTATCCCTCTATGGCAAGTTCGGGAACACCCTAGGTGCCATCCACGTAGCATTGATGACCACACTACGAATGTAAGTGTCAGAAACTTCGACAAAAATTCAGTCTGAAGGCTACTCTAGCGCCTGAAGGTAGGCAAACCCCACCTGAGGCGTGTCGAAGGGGTTATCTGGCACTCAGGCGCGCTAGAGCAGCCTCGAGGTTGAATTGGAGTCGAAATATCTGACGGCGCAAAAACATCTGGGGTCATATGCGCCTACGCCAAAACTATAGAACACGAAAACAGAGAGGAGTTAAAAAATGATTAAACGTCAATCCCATCTGACATAAGAGAAGAGAGCTAAAAAGAGGAACGTGGAGAAAGGGCTACTAACGATACCATACAGAAAAGGAGGTCCAAAACTAAAAATTAAATGGCCTTCGCCATACTGCTTTGACGGATAAAAAGTGAAACGCGGTCGGCAGACCGCGCGTCATTTGCTAAAGCGGCCGATAACTCAGACGGCAAACCAAAGCGGTAACGTAAACGGATAAAATGGGTCAAATGGCTCTGAGCACTATCGGACTTAACATTTGAACTAGAACTAATTAAACCTTACTAAGCTAAGAACATCACACACATCCATGCCCGCGGCAGGATTCGAACTTGCGACCGTAGCGGTCGCGCGGAAATGGTTAATGTGGTGTCACCGCCAGACACCACACTTGCTAGGTGGTAGCCTTTAAATCGGCCGCGGTCCGTTAGTATACGTTGGACCCGCGTGTCGCCACTATCAGTGATTGCAGACCGAGCGCCGCCACACGGCAGGTCTAGAGAGACTTCCTAGCACTCGCCCCAGTTGTACAGCCGACTTTGCTAGCGATGGTTCACTGACAAAATACGCTCTCATTTGCCGAGACGATAGTTAGCATAGCCTTCAACTACGTCATTTGCTACGACCTAGCAAGGCGCCATTATCAGTTGCTATTGATCTTGTTAATCATGTACCGTCAGACCGACGTTCACCTTTAACGGATTAAAGTTAAGTATTCCACCAGCTACGTCCGTTTTTCTAAATTCTAATTTCCTTGTCCTGTTCCAGACCTCACGCCAGCCTACGTGAGCTAAAACGCGTGCCTTTCGGCTTCCTCTTGTAACCTGGTGTTGGCTCTCCTGCCAACCCACAACAGTTAAAAATTGGGCACTCCGTCAGGAAGTGGCGGACATTTAAAACTTGGACGCAATGTCGACAAAGTGGTGGGGTAGAGCCACTTATCAAATGACGATGGCTAAAAAGGCAGTGCCTAATATGCAGCCGAGTTAAAATGATTTCCTCGCGACGGGAGGGCCAAGAGGAGGTCGTCCAAGCCGCTGGGAGAGCCTTAATAATCCTTAGGTTATTCCCTTGAAGGGAGGACCAATGACCAATGGCGATTCCGAAGGGACACCACCTCCTGACAGACGGCAACACAGAGATGACTGGAGGGAATATAGGAACTAGTGGGCTGAGGTACGAGGACTGCAGCCTTGGCAGCAGCGTCAGCAGCCTCGTTTCCTGTCAGACCCACATGACCAGGAACCCACCTAAACTTCACAGTGGCTCCACCAAGAGTGAACAAGTGACAGTGTTCCTGGACCCGTTGCACTAAGGGATGGGCGGTGCACTGCGCACATGGACTTTGAAAGGCGCTGAGAGAGTCTGAGCAGGGGACACAACTGAAAAGTTGGTGTCGCCGGATGTACTCCGTGGCCTGATACAGGGCGAACAGGTCGGCTGTAAATACTGAGCAGTGTGCCGGAAGCCGATATCTAAAGACGTGGGCTCCGATGACGAAGGCACCCCCGACACCACGGTCAGTCCGAGAGCCATCAGTGTGCACAAAGGTGCGTGGAAGGCACCGACGGTATTGAAGAATTAGGGCGACTTATGAAAACAGTTTGCCGTTTTACTTACACACCATGGCTTTAGAGACGGCGGACTGAAATGTCCGAGGGTGTCAGCAGTCAAAGGTTGTCAAGAACATCTTCCTGTCGCACTGCGAACTGTTATTTTGAATCGTCAAATGAGTAGGAATGAACGCCCCAGGGAAATGAGTGGTTTCATTGACGCCCTTTATGTGACCCCTGAGGCCTCTAAGAGTCGGTGCTGAGCTGCTGTGGGTCTGAAATGTGTTCCTCAGCCATACATAAGAAAATCGCGTGAATTCAACACTGGGTGTCGCTACTGTGACCTCCACTGCAGAGGCGCCAAGAGAAGCGGTGAAATGTGGGTAAGAGGGGATTTGACGACTTTCCCATAGTGTGACATGTCCGCGGTGGCGTTGGGCAGAATTGTGGTGAATTTGATGCCAATGTGACATCATTAACATACCTTAGAGCTCACATAAATTTCTGTGCTATGGCCTATTTTTTGCATGTGTTGACAATTTGCCGTTCTAAACGTCGCCAAGCACCTCTAAAGGCGCCACGCTTTTGCATCGTTACAGAAAAAGGTTGTCAGCCCCTTTGAGCCAAATTTCAAATTTTTACGTCGCAGCTGGAAACAATTACGGGATATCGAAAAAGTTATGCCTTAACTTTGTTGCATAGTGTAGTTACGAGACGGTGAATGCCAATATTAAGAGGGCGAGTCAAATGAAAACCTTAAATTTGTAATAACAGATCGAAATTTCTCGCTGTTATTCTGTAAGTTGGTAAGCGTACTACAAACAGCGTGCAGAATGGCCTGTAGGTGGCAGCATAGAACAGATGCACTCATACCGTCGCAGTGTCAGTATAAAGATGGCCGCCCCACTTGCGACTTACACCAGGGAAGAACAGCGTTCTGTTATTTGGATTTTGGGTAGTGCAGGTGTGAAACCTATTGAAATTCATCGACGAATGAAGGTTCAGTACGGTGATGCATGTTTGTCACAGCAGCAAGTCTACGAATGGAGTAGGAAGTTCGCAAATGGTGTGACTTCAGTGGAAGATGCACCTCGTCCAGGTCAGGCACAACGAGTTGTGACTCCACAGAACATTGCAGCAGTTGAAGCCACAGTGAAGGAAAACCGCCGAGTGACACTGAATAACATTGCAGCATGTTTACAGATTAGTCATGGGTCAGCACACCACATTGTGCATGATGTGCTCCAGTTTCATAAAGTGTCTGCAAGATGGGTGCCACGGCAGCTGACTCCTGAAGTGAGAGAACGACGTGTTGATGCTGGTGAAGAACTTTTTCGGTGTTTTGACCTAGAAGGTAATGGCTTCCTTGCAAGAATCGTTACTGGGGACGAAACCTGGGTTCACTTCCACCAACCGGAAACGAAGAGAGCGAGGAAGGAATGGCGTCATTCCTCATCACCAAGTGATTTCCATATGTTTGGACCATTCAAAGACGGAATCGGAGGAAACAAGTTCCGTTCTGATGAAGAGGTACGCCACGTGGTGCATGAGGACTTGCATTGAGCGTGGGGGAGATTATGTTGAAAAGTGATACAGCTTTTCACCACTTCTGCACAATAAATAATATTTTTTAATAAAATTTTAAGGCTTTCATTTGACTCACCCTTGTACTAGTTAAGTCAAATCGCTTACAACCCATGTCCGGTCTAGGAAATGGAACTAAATGAATTCAACAGAGGGAAGGCTTAGGAAGATATCGACGTGTGGTTAGTTAAATGACAACACTGAAAATTAGAAGACTGAAAACAGAGTGGATGAAATTTATAGAAAAAAAAGCAGGCGATGGCTCGATGTAAAAGTCAGGTCCAGTAGTAGGATAGTCACGATAGGAGTACTCGAAAACATGACTAAGTCCTCGAACATCCATGGTGGCTCTCACACTGGGGCCAGCATAACTGCGAACAAGTGATGTTTTTGCGACGTCGGTATCCATGGCGGGCTCATTTCAACGTTTACATCCGACTATGGCAGCTGATGTACTGCACTGCTTAACGATACTCTATGAACCTAATAATGCTATCGTTGTGTTATACAACACATTAAGACTTTTGTTCAAACTCCTGGGTGATCTAATGCAGCCTGCAACAATTTCCTATCTTTTAATCTCCGAGTAGCATTTAGACCCGAGGTTCTTAATTATTCTTAAACTACCATTGAAGTTATTGTCTCATTTCTTCACATGTCCTATCATCCTGTACCTTTATCTAGTTAATTTTATTCTTTTATTTATTTCCTCACCGATTCTGCGGAGAGGCTCCTTATTTTTTTTATCTTATGTGTCTACCTTAATATTCATCGTTCTTCTGTGTCACCACATCTCAGACGTCTCGATTGTCTCGTGTTCCTTTTATCCCACGGAGCATCATTCATTTCGGTGGAATGCTGTGCTCCTGACGTACATAGTAAGAAACAGGTTTCTCAAATTAAAGTTTATGTTTGACAGTAGTAGAGTTTTTCTGCGAGGTATGCTCACTTTCACTGTGCTTGCCTGGCTGCTTAAGTCCTTCCTCTTTTGAGGTAGGAGAGTCCTTACAGTTCATCTACAATGTGGTCCACAATTTGATGTTAAGTTAATCATGGATCTCATTTGTGCTACTCCTCTACGCTTTCCTGGTTATTGTCGACCTATATTCTCCGCTCACAGACTATTAATTTTATTTAACAGATCCTATGATTCTTCACAACTTTGGAAACCAATGTTATTATTATGAAAATGAATACTGACGAACAATGTATGTCATTTGAGTGAGTCTTTGCTACTGATACAGGGAGAAGTTGCGGAGCGATTAAACAATTCAAACGTATTAAGGAGCAGTTACCATCAAATCCCTAGGTGGCCAGTCAGAATTTTATTCCTTACTTACTTACTCACTGGTCATACCGGACTCGAGAGTCTATTACCGCAGCAACGTACGAGTATTTTCGCCATCTGTCCCTGTCCTAGGCTATTTGCTTCCATTCACCTTCAATACCTAGGCTCCTCAAATCAGCCTTCTCATTGTCCTCCCATCTACGCCTCGGTGTCCCCACAGGACGTTTTCCCTCTAAGTGCCCTACCAGTACTCTGCGCGCTGCCCTGCCCTCATCCATTCGAGCTACGTGACCCTCCCACCGCAGCCTACCTGATTTAATAATACTGATTATGTCAGGGCTTGAATAGAGTTCGTGAACCTATTCGTTATGCAGTTTTCGCCACTCTCCGCTAATGTCATTCCTTTTTGCTCCGAAACTTTTCCTCAAAATTTTGTTTTCAAATACTCGAAACGGCTTTTCATTTTGCATAGTAAGAGACCAAGTCTCACACCCATACAGCATAACTGGTAGAATAATAGTTTTGTATATTCTAATCTTTAAATTCCTAGACAATATCCGTGATGAAAGTAATCTATTCAGTGAGAAGTAGCACGCATTACCCGCCCGTAACCTCTTGTTCAGTTCGGATTCAATCTCATTTCTCGAAGTGATGTCCACGCCTAGATACTTTAATGTGTTCACTTTTTCAAACTGCATGTCTCCAACTCTTAAGATTTCCTGATCTACTGCTGTTGGCATTCTAGTGGTAACCCGGTATTTAGTTTTGTCTTCACTTATCCTTAGACCTACATCTTCACTAGCCTCGATTAACGCATTCGCATTTGCTGTTACAGATTCTTTCCTATCACTAATGATGTTTAGATAATCTGCATACCCTAATATCTTAATATTTCCATTTAACTCCACACCCTCTGAATTATCTGCTGCCATTCGTACAATATACTCTAGGACTAAATTAATAAGTAGCGGAGACAGGGCATCTCCCTGCTTAAGTCCAATCTTTATTACAAATTCTTCTGACTCTAATTTCCCCACGCGTACTCTACCTTTCGTGTTTTTCAAACTCGCTTCTATAAGTCTAACATACTTCTTTGGTATTCCAAGTTCCAAAAGAATTCTGTACAATTTTGAATTTTATTTAGAATTTCATTCCTGTTCTTCTAAATTACTTCAGTCGAATTCTGGGGTATTTCGTTTTCAAAGGCCAAAACCCACTTGCTGCCCCATCCTTTCCTAGTCAGCACTAGGGTTTCATACTGAATAACATTGTCGTCACCATTAAATTATCCTTAAATGTTGTTTCCTTCCATACACTATCGATATTTTCTAAGCTCGTCGTTGCTGGATATGTTACACCAGTTGTTTGTTATCAACTCCATTCGGAGAAAAATGGCATTTGTTCGTGAACAGTCAATTGTGTGTTATTAGACGATGCCTAAGAGCTAATGGGGCATGTCCCATGTGACAGAAAGTGCAAGGAGCTTAAATTGTCGTTTTGGGGGCACTGAAGAGAAATTCAGGCTGTTACTGGGTTGAATTAGATCAAGGAATTCCGTAAAACCATGCCATCATCCTGAAACGTTCTTCTCCTTGGTCTCAGTAGTGTGACAAAGACAGCATCAGCACACATGGCAGATTGCCAAGAGCAGGGGCAAATATACATGCAGAGGCGAAACTTTTGTTCTTATTTGATTGACAGGTACTTAACCTATTTTTCGGTTACGTGGTTTTCAAGGAAACTCCCTTCCATCCCTTTCCCCCTCCTCCTTCTCCTCCCTTCCTCCTGCCCCTACCTCTGGGAATTCCCCTCACCGATAAAAACACACTTTTGACATCAATTAGGTTGACTGATTAGCTATATTGGTCAATTAATTAACCCCTCTGAGAAACCCCCAGCACCCTCCACCACCACGAAACTGGTGGGTAAAAGACTCAGTTGATTGACCATTTGCCAGAATTCGATTGCAGTATATGAAATATTGATTAAACAATTTAAACAATGTGTAGAATGTTGTTTATTTAAACAATTTATAGGTTACAAGAGTGTGTATGGAATATAGTTTATCTATTTACTTAAAGAATTTGGTGGGAAATCGATTGCAGTGTTTGGAATATTGTTTAAATAATTTCAGGTAGACAAGGCAATGTATGGAATATCGTTTATTTAATCAAATTATGGGATACAGGTCTGTGTATAGAATATAGTTTATTTATTTATGAAAAGAATTTGGTGGGAAATCAATTGAGTTGCATGGAATATTGATTAAAGAATTTGACAATACATGGAATATGGTTTACTTGAACAATTTATAGGATACAGGATGGTGCTTAGAATATAGTTTATTAATTTATTTAAAGAATTTGTCGGGAAATTGACTGCAGTGTATGAAATACTAGTTATTTAAACAATTTATCGGATTCAAGGCGGTGAATGGAATACATTTAATGTAAAGAATTCGTCAGAAGATCAATTGACACGTGTGGAATATTCAAACAATTGCGACGCTTTTATTTATCCTGGTCACGTAAGGAAACACAAAATCACATTGTCACAGACCACTTAAACGTTTCTTGAAAGCGTTCTCGCATCTCAGCACTCACACAGGCTGCCTGCAGTCAGGGTGCATTGAAGGGATTTAGAAACGCCAGCGGGCTCGCCACACTGCTGTCGCCTGTCAGTGTCTCCTGTCAGTGATATTGATACCTGAGAAATTCCTGTCGAAGCACAGATTTTCTCTCTCAAGTGGCCATGCCCTTTTGCATGCCACTGCTGGGCCTGCACGCATCGTCTGTCACGGTCGCATTGAACCATAAATAAAGCAGTGTTTACCTGGAAAATCCCCAGCTGTGGATGTTTTGGAAATATTCCTTCACTCTATCAGAATTATTGGCTGATTAGTTTAATCGATACCCTTTGTTCAAATGGTTCAAATTGCTCTGAGCACTATGGGACTTAACTTCTGAGGTCATCAGTCCCCTAGAACTTAGAACTACTTAAACCTAACTAACCTAAGGACATCACACACATCCACGCCCGAGACAAGATTCGAACTTGCGACCGTAGCGGTCGCGCGGTTCCAGACTGTAGCGCCAAGAACCGCTCGGCCACTCCGGCCGGCCGATACCCTTTGTATGGGACACATTTTCATTTATTGCTATTGATGGATACTAGGATTGGAATATTACGGCAGGCTTCGATCCTGCAACCTCCTGCTTTCTACTGGATTTGTTTTCCCTTGCCTGCTATTGGTGGATACTGATACAGTTAGGTCATTTGATAGGAAGTCCATTATATTGGGAGTAGCCGAAAATTTCAAATTTCAGCTCAGTTGGACAGATGAATCCTCACAACACCAGTATCTGAAACAATACATTGATCAATTGGGTATTTGACGTTGCGATTGGATTTTTAAAGCACGATGTAACTCCTAAGTTGGTTCTCTCTGCTACATTTGAAAGGGGGAGGAAGGGCCTGTTGCGTGACAGGATAGAGAAAACAACAAATACCTCTGCGAGACAGAGTGCACTGCAATGTGTTAAGAAACACTAAACCATGGTCCAATCTGTAGTAATAAGTTGTCATGTGGTGTCAGAGAACGCTGTCAATCGGGAATTTAACGTCGCGATTGGGTTTTCAAAGTGCTATAGATTTCCTAGATGTGTTCTCTTCACTACATTCGGAAGAAGGAAGGGTCTACTGCATGACAGGATAGTAATAAGAACAACCACAACAAATACTGCTGCGATGTACGGAGAAGCACTGAACAGGACACAGTTAAACTGCGATCCAATCCATAGTAATAAGTTGTCTTGGCTAGATGTCAGAGATCACTGTCAATCGGAATTTGACGTGGCGATTAGATTTTTCTAGAATTCCTAAATTGGTTCTCTCCACAATACTTGCCATCAGGAAGAGCCCACTGCATGACAGAAATAACAGCAAATACTACTGCAAGGCAGAGTCCACTGCAGTGTATTGTGAAGCGCTAAACACAACACAGTTCAGCCACAATCCAGTCCGTAGCAGTAGTTGTCATAGCTAGATGTCGGAGATCCCTGAAACACTCGCCCATCCCATGCGCTCATGTCCGTACCAGCGCTCAGAGGTCGGTGAAAGCTACCACCGCGCAGCAGCCGCAGTCGTGAATGCATGTTTATCCCTGAAACACTCGCCCATCCCATGCGCTCATGTCCGTACCAGCGCTCAGAGGTCGGTGAAAGCTACCACCGCGCAGCAGCCGCAGTCGTGAATGCATGTTTATGCCAGAGTGCACTACTCCCAGCCACGGAGAGCATTCGGTGATGCCTGGAGTGGTAGGAATTCGGATGTTATCAATACATCCAGCACAAACACCTGTCATTTTGAATCTTCTCTCATGCAACACGCACATCTGCTTCTATCCCTAATCACCCAGTACAGTGGTAACTGCTGTCATCGGCAAGATCTGACAGTTCGGCGCATTCTTTGTACCTAACAGCCCGTTACAGGCAGAGCTAATCCGCAGCTTCTTGTCACTGATGTCTGGTGACCACTTCTGCCAACAGCTATGGTGTACACCAAAACAAACGCCGCCAGCCCCTGTGCACTATGAAACAAACAGCTGCGGCCCTGATGTATACAGTACTTCTAACCAATTCCACCTTGACATAGACCCCCCCAGTTTACAAAATCCAATTAAGCCAATCCGAGACGGCGATGTTGTTGGCACACATACCGAATTTCTCGCGCGAAATGTAGATTTCTTCCTTTTATAATAGCTATTTTCGAAGACAGAAGAAATTAGGGCATACATGCTTTTTTCTATCGCTGAAAAATGGTTACTTGTTGTGAAAATCCTGTAACAGTATGGCATAGGCTACATTTCCTCTAAATAATCTCTCATCAGGTAGAAAAAAATTAGTTCTAATGAGCTTAATATCTGTCATGTCCTGCATCACAGGACTAGAATATTGAACTTACGTTTGGCTCATGATAGAGTGCTAAAGCCTACTTCTGTCACAGGATGCTTCCTCACTTTCGAACTCAAAGTAGCCAAATGCTTCGCCACATACAAATTCTCTTAAGGTAACAGCATAGAGAAGTTGTAAATATCAGGTTTATACTACGTAATACTTTATAAATTCGGTAATACGTCTGATTTTATTACTGTGGGCGTCTCCCCCTGTAGAGGTGGAAGATCGAAATTTTGTTAAAAGAAAGAATGTTTGATTACTGCTCCCACTCCTGACTAATATCTGTGGTACCCGAGCTATCACTTCCACCCACCAAGTGGCCCATCATTGATATCAAATTGATAGGCTGATTAATTAAATTAATCGTGAGAGTCACTTCGCAGGGCGATTAAATTAGAACTGAGCAGAAGTTAGAGAGCGCTGTATCTAAGACTTTCTACATCCCATGTAGAAACAGGATGAGCTAATGTGGCAGGACTGTGTTTTGACCACTCGGTGGAAATGGGAACAGGTTGTCATAGCACCACCAACCATGTACACTGTGTAAGGCGCCAAACAAAGCTTTCTCCTGCATCACGACGTAGTAGGAAAGACAGCACGAGCAGTTACAAAACTGGAAGGAGGGTCCTCATCCCGCATTGCGATGCATCTCCAAACTACATACAGGTATTGCAGTTCGAAAGAGATCTGCATCTCTCAAGTGTATTCATGTCTGTCACCCAAACATTCTCTCTATCCTCGTTAATGTCACCTGATAGAGAACTCGATTTTCCCGCACCTCTTTTTTCCGTTATACTGAGGACAAGTGCCATCCATGTGTTGACACTGACCACATGTGTAGATCCCATTAAACGCACATGTATTATTCCACTGGAGCAGGTGGCCAGTGACCGAAGTCGTTCCCACAAGCCACTGTAAAGTTTCATTGCCCATACTGTATGAGGGCCATATTCCACAGACTATCAGTCGCAAGAGAGGTTCCTAAGCAATGTACGACTGCAGCTCTGTACATTGCCATACATTTTGTTTTTCCACCACAACCTCAAGGCCTATGTCAGGTGCTAAACTAACATTACCACATCTCGCTCTGTTGACTCTCACAGAAAGCTAGACATCGCACAGCGTAAATTATGCTGCTGTTGCTCTCACAAAAATCAGGATGTTTGAAATAAAAGGCAGAGGCTGTTTCTTATTTATAAAAATATGAAAGACATCACGACATATGGAAACTGGAAGAGTTTTGCATCATTATGGAGAATCCAAAAGTGATGGATGACCTTTACATTTAAACTCATCTTTGACAGTGATGTCGTAGCAGAAGTCTCAATGTTCTGTTTCTATTGATTCCTCATACGCAGTCATGTAAGCAATCACTATTTCATGCAGGCCATTCTTGGATGGTATTGCTCCAACCAAGACTCTCTCTCCATCTCAAACATGTGGTATCGGTCAATCATTATGTTTTTAACAACGGTGTACCAGTGGACAGATGGGCTGGAATATGGGACAATGTACTACATAATCATCTAAGATGATATTGCGATCAATTTTAGCATTTTTACCAGTCTTTCTGTAATTTCAACACTGACCACGACACGACAGCATGTTTCGCAATTTCAGTATCATTGGTCAGCCATATAGTAGATTGCAGATGTAGATAGGTGACTATGCAGTACGTCCATTCATGGTTAATTCTCGAACCTATATACCAAAGTATATCAGATAGCGTCCTATACCTATCTACATATTTTTAGCACTTTGATCATAGTGCGTAATTTTCAATTACGATTACTCATTTTTTCTTATGCAGATGGGAATCACAGAGCATTCACTTATTCTGAGGAGAAATTTAGAGACTGAAAGATCTCTTCACATTGTCTCTGACCAACCCTCCCTGCAACACTTTCACCGATTAAATTTGCAGCTGACCAGAAGAAGGGGATTACATTCCACATCTCATAGAGGAACAGAGCGAGCTGAGTCCATAACTACTGTTCAGCGAAGGCTGTTGTGCACAAGTCTTACTCACAGCGCCCATCCAAGTCCACAAAATCTCTCCAGATGCCCGCATATCGAGGAAGTTAGCACCGCTTATAGGCATATAGTAGATAAGAGAGTGCTGTGATGATATAACAGATGGTTATTAAGAATAAACGTGTGATTTATGCATGATGGAGCTCCAGGTGGACAAAGTTTGAAGCATTTTACGTAAATCAACAGCGCTATCAATTCTAAAATATTGTTCTAGTGTCTGGGTTTAGTACAAAGAATTTATTGGTAAGACAGAAATGATCATGGAACATAGACGCTTGCCTTCCTAAGGCTATTCAGTTCTGCATTTAAAACATGCTGTAGTGTTAAAGCCAGGTGGTTTCCGACATACTGGTCGCATTGAATCCAACAAGTTACTCTATAATCAACTACGGTGGCAAACTGTAAAGTGATAAAACTACTACCATGAACACAAATGAAAACATCGACTCTTTGTAACGCAAAAGCTGAATAGGTTTCCAGAGATGTATGATGCATGCTGTTTACAAATTTTCAAGCCCAGTTACAGTTCGGAAATTATGAAACGTTCACAATAGTCCTATAGAATGACAGTTGGCAGCCGAAAATGCATACGCACAAACAGCGACATCTTACGAGGAAACAAACACCACGATCAACAGCCAGAGGAGATATAACAGTCTTATTGCAGCGCACCACCACCCCTGATAATCTTCCTCTTGGACACAGAAATCACGGTCCAATGTTAGGTTGTATTGCCCATGTGCAGGATAATATTGTTGAAATAAAAATAAAAAATGTGAAGACATTGCAACATATGCAAACCGGAAGACTTTGCTTCGTACCAGATGTGTCGGTGTTCCGTGTTTGAAGATACCCAGAGCAACGAACCTTCGTACTGTTGGTGCATATTGCACCCACGTATATGATCACTGTTTCCACGTCCTAGGTGGTGGTCATCCTAATCTCCAAATCTTCAGTCACTGTACCTCTCATTTTTATGGCTTCCAATTAATAACTACATGTGTAAAAAGGGGTATACTGCGTGACTTAAGGCCACAGAGCACAAATAGTATTCATCATAAATTGTCCCCCCACAGATGGAGGAGTGGAATGATTTTCATACATCCAGGTGAGCATTTAAGTACCCCTATCACTCCATTTGGTCGTATTTCATTAATTTTACGCATTTTCCATCAATTTTTGTAATTCTACCAGGTTTTTCTTAATTTCGACACATTTTACACAATTACCTGGGGTCGAACCACCACTCTCGTCGGGTTTCCACGTGAACAAAACGTCTCATCCCATCGATCTCGTGATGCTATGTCCCACAGACATTGCACCATGGTTCTCATGGGCGCTGTCCAACTTGGGAAAGCTACATAATGCTTGTATCACAAAGAATCTATGTTTTTTTTCCTTTGGTTCAAATGGTTCTGAGCACTATGCGACTTAACTTCTGAAGTCATCAGTCGCCTAGAACTTAGAACCAATTAAACCTAACTAACCTAAGGACATCACACACATCCATACCCGAGGCAGGATTCGAACCTGCGACCGTAGCGGTCACTCGGCTCCACACTGTAGCGCCTAGAACCGCACGGCCACTCCGGCCGGCTTTTCCTTTGGTGTAGAGGGTAGCAGTTTTATCATCCTGAAGTTTCTCACAATAGTGGGTGGGATAGAAAACTTACATAGTGAATGCATGTCAGGTTTTGGAAATATATTTCCTGTCTTGGAGTATTAAGGGTGTTTAATTCAACACGACTGATACGTCGGAAACCACACTGATTTAACTATTTAATGATAGTCGGTAAATATCCCCCTGTACATGTCCTAATCTTCTCTATCGTATTCCTATGATTTCCATGCTTTAAATACGAAAGTGTAATGGTGCCAGATTCTTCATTATAGAATGCTGAAGTTGAAAACCGCGTAGCCTTAGCAGTGTGCGTTTCTGTTTTACAATCATTTCTCCTTTCCCATTACCTTTTTTGTATGGTATCCGAACACTGCATCAATACTACAGCATTGATAGCACAAGCGATTTGTGTAAAATATTTCAAACTCCTACCGTCTGAAGGATGCATAAACTACATGTTTCTTCTTCTTCTGTTTAATCGTCTATTATATCACCCCAATACTCTCAACTGTATCAGGCTCGTAACTGCTATGCACCAATAACGAGTGTTGACGTCCTCAGAATGTATGCATCTAGAGAGATCGTGTATGATCCTTCACTCATGGTGAGATCTGGAGACAGAAGGGGCAGCTCGTTTCACAATAGGGGGAAGGTGCTACTGTGATATGATTCCTTTATTGGGGTGGTAATCATCAAAGCTGCTGGCGAGATCCTTTAAACTCTGAATGTGAGAATATTTTGTGACTCCCATCCACATAATGCGCGATGGCAAATGGTAACAAAATCTTACCAAAAGTGGTTCAAATGGCTCTAAGCACTATGGGACTTAACATCTGAGGTCATCAGTCTTCTAGAACTTAGAACTACTTAAACCTAGCTAACCTAAGGACATCAGACACATCCATGCCCGAGGCAGGATTCGAACCTGCGACCTTAGCAGTCGCGCGGTTCCGGACGAAGCGCCTAGAACCGCTCGGCCACCAAGGCTGGCCAAATCTTACCGAATTTATAAAACTTTTCTACAAAGGTTCGTAGTTTTTGCACCTCCTGTCTGCTGATGGCTGTTTCCTGCAATAAGAAACGGTATTTGTGTCATGTGATGTAGGCGGTGCAACAGGGTTCGCGATATGTTCACATGTCTGCAAAGTAATGGAGTGGGTGGTTTAGCAACGATACAGAATATGAAAACCATGCTGTAATGTCATTGGCTGATAGCATCCCGAGATCGACGCGATGAGACGTTTCGTTGACGTATCAAATCGTTGAGAGTGGTGGTTTGGACCTTGGATAATTAGGTCAAAAGCGTTGGAATTACGGAAAGCCTAGTAAAATTACAAAAACTGATAATAAATATGTAAAATTGATGCAAATACGACAAAAATGTGGAGGGATGAGGGTACTTACATGCTCGCCTGGGAGTATGAAAATCATACCACTCCTCCACCAGGGCTATGAAAACTCACGATACATACTTTTCATACTCAATGGACTTAAACCTGAAGATACCCCTTGTTCCTTAAGCAGTTATGCATTGTAAGTCACAAAAATGAAAGACACAGTGAGGAAAGATTTGGAGGCCAGGATGACCACCACATACGACACTAAGACAGTGATCATATATCTGGCTGCAATATGCGCCACCAGTATGAGGAATCAATGTTCTGGTCTGTTCGGAAAAAGAACAGTGAGACATCTGCTACCACATCACTGGGGAAGATGGAACATAGAGTTCATAACCTTAAGACAGCTGTTTGGAAATGCACCACAATGCCATAAACTCTTCCAGTTTCAATATGAATCCGAAATTATTGACAATAAGAAACACTACCTCTGTCTTTCATTTCAACTATCCTGTGTGTTGTGGGAGCACCTTAGTTTACACCACGTGATGATCAGCTTTCTGTTAAAGTCAATGAGTCGAAACAAGTTAATGTCGGTTTAGCACCTGTCACAGGTCTCAAAGTGATGGTCGAAAAACAAAATGTATGACTGTGTACGCAGGTGTAGTCATCCACTACTTCAGTGAGTCATAGTAAATAAATAATAAATAACACAATGTATCCAACTGCCAGTGGAACAAAACACAAAAACCCTCGTTTGTCATTAGATTGTGGAGTGCGGTCTTCCTCCTGTACGGGCAACTCAACTTTACACAGCATGGATACGACTTTGATCACTGACCGCCTGCTCCAGTGGGCCTTAATGGGATCACAATGTATTGTCGATGTCAACATGCAGACGGTATTTGTTCCCAACATATCGGAATAGAGACGCAGTAAAATCTTATTGAGTGCTCTACCATGTGACGTTAGTGAAGTTTTTATAGTTCGTAGTTTCGCTCTGTTGAATGTTGCTAAAACAACGAGGAGGGACAGAGAAAGACAGAGAGAGAGGGAGGGAGGGAGAGAGAGAGAGAGAGAGAGAGAGAGAGAGAGAGAGAGAGTCAGAGAGAGAGAGAGACACTGTGCTTTCAATGAGGACTGTGGCACCATTACACTGTCGAATTTAAATCGTGGTAATCAAAGAATACGATAGAGAAGATTAGGAGATGTACAGGGGGATATTTACCAACTATCATTAAATATTTACAGACTGTCTTTAAAATACTGATGAACTGTAGGTGTCCTTCTTCTGATTTTCTTTTAGCAGTACGCATGTACTCTGAATGACTGTGAATTTGCTGCTGTAGCTTAGTGCTCTACTTGCCTCGTTGTGATAGCTCTGTGTCTAGTCAGTGTCGGATCTAGGATAGACAGACTTCTAACTGTGGACTAGTGCTGTCAGAATGTGAAGGTATTTCGAGAGAATTAGTACGGACCTGTGACTTGGCTGCGGGTATCAGTTCTTCCTGCTCTAGTAACGTCGACTATCGTGCAATAATCTACGTAACATAAGTAAAAGACACAAGGGCTTTTCAATTGTAATTGCGCCCTTTATTCCTCGACGAATATGTGATAACGACGATGTGGCGGGATGGTTTTGCTACTGGGAAGCTATGGTAGGCCGTGTGAAATGATACACAGCTGGTGTGAGTATGGAGGCTATGCAGCAATAAATGCACTTATAAATGATAATCACGCTACTTGTTGGAAATGTTACGCTGTTGGAACGTAATGTGACTGTCGTTAGTGTTCCGACATGTCAGCAGACGTGTGGGGTAAGTGATCAGACTACTACTCCTGCAAAAAATTACATGTGTCTAGATGTAAGGGGAGGATAGATTTCACTTGGGAAATTGTGATTTCATTGACGCGTATATACGGCCGCAAGAGGTGATAGATTCATTTCATAATCAGCTGCGCTCTATAGCATTGCTAGGGTTCCACTGGACTTCTATAGTGTACAAACAGGGCAGGCAATATAGCTGAAACACCATAGATATACAGATCGTCCTCTCAGCGGCTCCCCTAAGTACAACCTCACATGTTCTTGCCGCACTGTCGACTGAGATGTTTATTACAGTAATGTCTTTCCAACCCCTTCGTCCGTGGGACCGCTATTGATTATCACAGAGTGCTGAGAAAATGTGTGTGAAATCTTATGGGACTTAACTGCTAAGGTCATCAGTCCCTAAGCTTACACACTACTTAACCTAAATTATCCTAAGGACAAACACACCACACCCAAGCTCGAGGGAGGACTCGAACCTCCGCCGAGACCAGCCGCACAGTCCATGACTGCAGCGCTTGAGACCGCTCGGCTAACCCCACGCGGCATAGTGCTGAATGCCTGTGCATTACAACACTTGTTTGAGAGAGTATTGGTGGGATGCAGCACCTTTCGAAACTGCTGATGGAAAATACCTGCAGTCTCTTCCAGAATCTGATTGGCTGGGCGACTTAAATGTCAAATAATTTCCTAGAGATGAGTATTGATATACCATAACTTTTTCGGACGCTGTACAAAAATCAACCACAATTGCACTGCTTGTATGAAATGTGTATGTGTTGCAGTGTAGAATTACTGAGATCAGTGTTCCGACATCTGCAAAGAAAGTGATGTGGGTGGGACTATGCCCAGTCGTAAGGGAGGTATAGATTTGACGTGGAAAATTGTGATTTTAATGCATCGATAGCCGTAAGTTGTACGAAAGATTTTACATGGAAAATTATGTCCAGTTTTCAGGAGGACATAGATTTATGTGGGTAACTGATACTTCGAGAGCCAAAATCGTCAGGATGTATTTCCGATACTTCCCTCATTGTCGAATGTCACCAGGCTGGCGCTGTGATCGTAATATTTAATTGTAATTACTGTGATTAATATGTGCCTGATTTCCCAGGGCGATTCTGCTTGGTGTCCCAGTGCGTGGCGGAGCTAGTCAGTGGCTGGAACAAATGGACACTTCCAGCTTAAAGCGCGAGCCGCTGCTGAAGCTCCCTATGGGCGGGACAATAGCGAAAATGACTCAGTATGTGTTGGGCAGCCATCACGATCACGTACGTTGAGGGTATTTTCCGATTTTTATGTGGAAATTTGAGAAGATTCAATATGGTTAGAGTTTGCGCTGGACGCTTTTGCCACCCCCCCCCCCCCCCCAAATCCCCGCATGTAAATTTACTGGTTGACTGCTTGGCAGTTGCGGTAACAGTCTCCCCAGCCTCTAAGCGTCCTGTACGGCCGGCATGCGAGCAGGAAAGAGCTCTGTCAGGAACCAATGAGATTCAACGTTTAAATGAAATGACTTGCATGCCTGTCCAAAGGAGCTTTGCATTATGGTCAGAATAACACAGGCACTGCAATATCGTATTTATCTGCCGATACCAGGCAAGCGACTTTCATGTACAACGCCTGACCTGTGCGGGAGTACAAGTATACATAATGGATGAACGAGTACAGGCCGTAGAGGCGTGGCTGACGATGTATCGTGGTTTGGGTCTGGCTGTGGGTCGTGCACGGGTTGCCAAATAGTGAGGCGACCGCTCGTGATAAGCGGGAAATCCGCGATCGAGTTCCGGTCTGGCACAGATTTTCATTGTCGTCATTCTATTCTACAGCTGATGGTTGTCCTTGTTTTCAATTCCGAATACGTTTCATGTAGATAAATTTCTAGTTACTCATTGTTTTGCAGCATATCCCACAAAATGACCTCGCTAAATTTTACGCTCTCTTAGAATATAATATCCATTCTTTATCTTCGTAATTACACTGCGCGAGTGATTTATAGCATACTACTATGCTACTATGCTTGATATCGAGAACAGTCGTATAAATAGTATGAGATTTTGGCAAACCATGCGAAAATACATGAATTTCTGTAAGTTTTCATAAGCTACTCGATAAGTTTAGCATAAAATTGTCACAAATATTGTCACTATTTGGGAATTTAAGGAGATGGGACCTGGATAAACTGACAGAACCAGAGGTTGTGGAGAGTTTCAGGGAGAGCATTAGGGGACGATTGACGAGATTAAGGGAAAGAAATATGGTAGATTAAGAATGAGTAGCTTTGAGAGTTGAAATAGTGAAGGCAACAGAGGATCAAGTAGGCAAAAAGACGAGGGCTAGTAGAAATCCTTGGGTAACGGAAGAAATAGTGAATTTAATTGATGAAAGGAGAAAATATGAAACATCCCTGATGTTATTCAATCTGTATATTGAGCAAGCGGTAAAGGAAACCAAAGAAAAAAAATGGTTCAAATGGCTCTGAGCACTATGGGACTTAACATCTGAGGTCATCAGTCCCCTAGAATTTAAACCTAACTAACCTAAGGACATCACACATATCCAAGCCCGGGGCAGGATTCGAACCTGCGACCGTAGCGGTAGCGCGGTTCCAGACTGAAGCGCCTAGAAACGCTCGGCCACACTGGCCGGCCGAAACAAAAGGAAAATTCGAAGTAGAAAGTAAAATCCATGGAGAAGAAATAAAAACTTTGAGTTCGCCGATGACATCGTAATTCTGTCAGAGACAGCAAAGGACCTAGAAGAGCAGCTGAACGGAATGGACAGTGTCTTGAAAGGAGTGTATAGGATGAACATCAACAAAAGCAAAACGAGGATAACGGAATGTAGTCGAATTAAATCAGGTGATGCTGAGGAAATTAGATTAGGAAATGAGACACTTAAATTAGTAATGAATTTTGCTATTTAGGGAGCAAAATAACTGATGATGGTCGAAGCAGAGAGAA
Organism: Schistocerca serialis cubense; assembly: GCF_023864345.2. NCBI lineage: Eukaryota > Metazoa > Arthropoda > Insecta > Orthoptera > Acrididae > Schistocerca > Schistocerca serialis. The sequence continues at coordinate 84,682,866 of NC_064641.1, read as the reverse complement.
TATAAAATGTAGACTGGCAATGGCAAACAAAACATTTCTGAAGAAGGGAAATTTGTTAACATCGAGTATAAATTTAAATTTCAGGAATTTGTCTGAAAGTATGTGTGTGGAGTGTAGTCATGTATGGAAGTGAAACGTGGACGATAAATAGTTTGGACAAGAAGAGAATAGAAGCTTTCGGAATGTGATGCTACAGAAGAATGCTGAAGATTAGATGGGTAGATCACATAACTAATGATGAAGTATTCAATAGAGTTGGGGAGAAGAGGAGTTTGTGGCACAAATTGACAAAAAGAAGGGACCGGTTAGTAGGACGTGATCTGAGGCATCAAGGGATCACAAATTTAGAATTGGAGGGCAGCGTGGAGGGTAAAAATCGTAGAGGGAGATCAAGAGATGAATACACTAATCAGATTCAGAGGGATGTAGGCTGCAGTACGTACTGGGAGATGAAGAAGCTTGCACAGGATAGAGTAGCATGGAGAGCTGCATCAGACCAGTCTCTGGACTGAAGACCACAACAACATTGGTGTGTCCAATCGGTTGTTGCTGCTAATATTGGTCAGTTATTTCGTGGTTGACGAAGCATTTCTCATCGACGGACTTCAGGAAGTAAATGTTCTTGTAATGCCAGAGTCTGGGGATGATCACAGCTCGTTGCAGAAACCACGCCAGTAAGCAGACCAGACTGGAAGCAATACTGTTAGTGGTCGCCTTTGTGCCAGAGGAACCAGAACAGCCTCTGTACGGCAGTTTGGCGAGTGGCCGCTCTCCAGGTCAGGTGTTACACTGTGGACTTGTGGATGCAGAACGGTTAGTTTATACTGACGAGCATATCCCAAATAGCAGTGCAGCTATTACCATGTAGAAAACACCAGGTCGTTATGTTTGTGAGCTGTTAGTGGGAAGACTTATCGATGTAGAAAAAAAAAACAACAAAATACTCATGTGTGAATAGAGGAACAAAGTGAGTCCTGGCACAGATAATTTAGTCAAAATGTATGGCTGAGTTTTCCCCAACCCCTATGATGTCACACCCTATCCAGCCCCTGGAAATGATGGAAAAATTTTGTTGGGCAGGAAATAGATCAATTGTGCTACCTACACTATCCTCAATCCCCAACCCTTCCCCCACTCCTAAGACGTTACCACCTCATCCCCCATTTGTGATTTGGTGGTAAAATGGACAGTTTGTGCTGAGATGCTGGGGAGCAAGGATGTAAGGCATTTATTTCTTTATTTTGGTGGGAAATGTGCTCTTTGTGGTGTTATCCTGCTGGTGTATTGTCCTCCACACTCAACCAGCCTCTGTCCACATTTTCTGCCGCTCTCTACTCCATTTTATTCCGAATGAGCATGTGAATGTTAGCCTCGAACTTTGAAGACTGACTGCCACAGTCCACAATACCTCCAACAGTGGGTGCTCGAAACTACCTTAAGCCACCCCCCACCCCCCTGTCCCCCACCTTCTGCCACCCATCCTACCCACTTTTTAAGTTTCATCTGCTTGTTTGGAGACACTGTCAGAGGGAAAGAAATTTCACAGTCCTGTAACTACTGTAGTGTTCGTCACTTTTCTGAAACGCTTAGTGAGCCGTTTATTTTCACTGCTGGAATCAGGGATGTCAAGGAACTTATTATTTATTTTCCTGATTTTTCAAAGCACAGTTTTACGATAGGAGAACCAAACTAGTGTCTAATCACATACGTGGAAATCAGAACAATTACATATCTAAAATTTCATGACATATTTCGGAACCTACAATAGACACACAGACACACAGCAGATCGGTAGTCTAGAATTCGAAGCTCTTTCCTACTCACGAGAAAAATGGCTGGAATTTTCGATGTCCTACAACTGCTGATCCGGAGATGCTCTAAAGCCACAGAGGCGGATAGGGGACAGCACCCTAACTGTCCCAAAAAGAGGAGGCTCGTCTGCCTGGACCAGTCTCTAAACACTTTCTGATGTCACGGAACTTTCCTTGATGCCTTGTTCCGCCCCTGTCTTGTTTGAATTTCCTCAGCCAGTTATTAATGACGAAAGTCACTGTTGCCAAGAGCATCAGTACATTGGTGGAAGTTATCATTTCCTTTTAACTACTCTTTTCTGTCTGCGTTAGCTATATGTGTTTTGAGATCCTGGATCTTCTCACAGTCGCTGTATGCTGATGGCATAAAGTGAATTCTATGGTGTTGTCGGTAATAGCTGCTGTTGACTTTGAGTCTGGTAATGTTGATTAGGAACCGCCTCTTGCTTCTGTAGTCAATGAAGCTACGTTTCGTATCCCACTTTTCTTCATGCCTTTTACTTTTGATACATGCATGTGGATATGTCTGTATCTGATACCCTCGTGAAGAACTTCGACACCCCCCCCCCCCATCCAAGCTTCATTCCACTCTCTTTACCAGCGAGCTGGGTCGTGCAATGGTTAGCACACTGCATTCGCTAGGACGACGGTTCAAACCTGCGTCCTGCCACCCTGATTTAGGTTTTCAGTGATTTCTCTAAATTACTTCAGGCAAATGTCGCATGTCTCCTATGGAAGGGCTCGGCCGACTTCCTTCCCTAATCCGATGGGACAGGTGACCCTCTGTTTTGTCCCCTCACCAAAGGCAACCAACCTACCAACGAACCACTCGCTTTTGGAGCAACTGCTGGAATTCATATCTCCTTTATTCTACTATTTTCTGTTTTTCTTTGCAGCTGGTCAGCGTTATCATTCCACACAATTCCAGCTCTCCTCTTGAGCTATACAAATGACGTTTCTGTAACGTTTCTTATTTATCCTGATACACAAGCAGCTCTATGCCGAGGGAGGTAAAAACCTCCTTTGTCTTTACCAATCGATGTTAGTGTTTACAACATGGAGAGTGATCTGTTACTTTTACTTTGCGGTCGGCCTAGATCGTCACACTGTATCTTAGGGCTCTTTCAGTTTCTAAGGCCCGTTGACACCTGTTTCTGTAGGTGGGATTGTGACGTAGCGTTACATCAAATGAAAGTCGCTCAGCTAAGAAAACAGGAGCGTAAAACACCGTCTTGACCCTGTTCAGATAAGGTTTTCAAGGCAGGAAAAAACAAGTTGAAAAGTTCCATAGGCGCCTCAGTCCGGAGCGGCGTGACCGCTACGGTCGCAGGTTCGAATCCTGCCTCGGGCATGGATGTTTGTGATGTCTTTACGTTAGTTAGGTTTAAGTAGTTCTAAGTTCTAGGGGCTGATGACCTCAGATGTTAAGTCCCATAGTGCTCAGAGCCATTTGAACCATTTGTTTTGTTCTATAGGCGCCTATTGACACGTTCTTTAAAGCACGCACTAAAGCGAAAGGAGAAATATCACCTGCAGTTAGGTGCGCGACAAATCGCCCATCGGTATTGCTCTCATATAATTTATGAGTGTGATATATGTGTATTGTTACTTGTTCCATATTTAATTGGCGTATGGAGTGACATCTCGTTGCAAATGATGGGATATAAGAATTGGTCAGCTGCAGGGAACGCCGTCTGGTGGGAAAAACAGTAAACGGCAATTCCAGAGAGCATGAGAGCTGATCAGAATTTACACATTTTACAAAGTAAGATTCCCACCACGTTTCTCTCTGTGTGTATGAAAGCTAACCTCAGGAACACCTGTAGGGGTTTTGATGCGATTTTCACTAACAGACAGATCAATTCAGGAGTCAAGTTTGTATATGTCACTGTATATATATGCTGTCTTGAGTAAACTCTTAGTGCTGCTCGTGTAAAAAACGGGAATGGTCGCTAATGTAAACTAATGTAACATACGAGGGTTGGAACTTAAATAGTGGCAACTATTTATTCACAACCCCTGCAAAAGAGTTACATGTTTTCACCTGTTACTGTCCTTCAAAGTAGTTACCAGCGTTGCGTAGAACCCGTTGCCAGCGATGTGGAAGGCGTAGTATACCGTTAGCAGAGCCTGTTCCGTTGGTGCGAATGGAGCGGTCTATTGCCTGTAGAATCTCTGGAACAGTTCTGAAGCGAATGCCACAAGCCAAACCTGAAACGCCAGTCCAACGAATGGCGTCATTATGTGTCGCCGCGAAAGTCGAAAATGCGTCACGGCCCCAGTATGGTGAAAGCTAGGGTGATTCTCGTGTACGACTGTGATGGTGTTATCCTAACGTATTACGTTCCTCCACGGCAGACCGTCAATGCACAGTATTACTGTTCGTTTTTGGAGCATCACCTCGTATATAACAGCTTTGCGAAAGAAGTGGCGACACTTTCTGTGCAACCCACCCACCTTTTTGCAAGACAATGTGCGGGAGCATACAGAGCAAGTTGTGGCTGCTCTGTTCGGTCGACGGGACTGGGAAGTACTGTACCATCCACCATACTCCCCGGACTTCAGTCCTTGTGACTTTGATTTGATTTCGAAGATGAAGGAACCACTTCGTGGCACTCGCTTCAGAACTGTTCCAGAGATTCGACAGGCAGTAGACCGCTCCATTCGCACCATCAACAGAACAGGCTCTGCTAACGGTATACTATACTTTCCATATCCCCGGCAACGGGTTCTACACATTACCGGTGACTACTTTGAAGGAAGTGCAAACATGTAACTCTTTTATATCGGTTGTGAATAAATATTTTTCACTATTCAAGTTCCAACCCTCGTATATAACAGTTGCTTAACTTTCATCAGCAGTCGTACGTCGCGTGTATTGTCTGCTGCTGAATATGGTTTTCTGTCAGTCTGACGTTTCATTCACAATATTTGATCCATTACATATGTACCTATTTTTGGAGTGGGAAAACATCCCGCAAATTATATGAACTGTTGCAGTTGGACGACGATGACGTTCCATCATCTCTTCAATAAAAATGACGTCTAGGGGGAGTACAACGCTTTTTGCTGCCTCTGTTTGTGATAATCTTACATAAAACCAGATGAAGCCACTGCTGTAAGGACAGTTTCAAACTTTTAAAAAAGACAACCTAGTGGAAGGTGTTAGAGTTACCAGAAAACAAACATAACACACGTATAGGAGGTGTCTTAACATCTACAAACGACTTTTTGATGTAGAAATTAAATGTAACATTGCTGTAACTAATGCAGCCGGTCAGCTACTGTCTCATGGTCCTGCAGTGTGCCGTGATGTGGAATTTGATTCTACTTTGACGAATATTCATAATGATCAGAACTGGGTTACTCTTGCAATAGTTCGTGTTGACAAGAATAACACTACTGGAATTATAGTTTTGGAATACTTTCTACCCCACGACGGCGTCCCTTGCAAGACTTTAATGCTGCCAGAGACTGTGTGGTCATACTCTGCTACTGCAACTGTACCTCTTCCTGTTCATAAACCACTGTGTATTCCTACTTAACGTAATTCTAAATTAAGTCTTGATGTTGTTGTTGTTGTGGTCTTCAGTCCTGAGACTGGTTTGATGCAGCTCTCCATGCTACTCTATCCTGTGCAAGCTTTTTCATCTCCCAGTACCTACTGCAACCTACATCCTTCTGAATCTGCTTAGTGTATTCATCTCTTGGTCTCCCTCTACGATTTTTACCCTCCACGCTGCCCTCCAATACTAAATTGGTGATCCCTTGATGCCTCAGAACATGTCCTACCAACCGATCCCTTCTTCTGGTCAAGTTGTGCCACAAACTTCTCTTCTCCCCAATCCTATTCAATACTTCCTCATTAGTTATGTGATCTACCCATCTAATCTTTAGCATTCTTCTGTAGCACCACATTTCGAAAGCTTCTATTCTCTTCTTGTCCAAACTATTTATCGTCCATGTTTCACTTCCATACATGGCTACACTCCATACGAATACTTTCAGAAATGACTTCCTGACACTTAAATCAATACTGGATGTTAACAAATTTCTCTTCTTCAGAAACGCTTTCTTTGCCATTGCCAGCCTACATTTTATATCCTCTCTACTTCGACCATCATCAGTTATTTTGCTCCCCAAATAGCAAAACTCCTTTACTACTTTAAGTGCCTCATTTCCTAATCTAATTCCCTCAGCATCACCAGACTTAATTAGACTACATTCCATTATCCTTGTTTTGCTTTTGTTGATGTTCATCTTATATCCTCCTTTCAAGACACTGTCCATTCCACTCAACTGCTCTTCCAAGTCCTTTGCTGTCTCTGACAGAATTACAATGTCATCAGCGAACCTCAAAGTTTTTATTTCTTCTCCATGAATTTTAATACCTACTCCGAATTTTTCTTTTGTTTCCTTTACTGCTTGCTCAATATACAGATTGAACAACATCGGGGAGAGGCTACAACCCTGTCTTACTCCGTTCCCAACCACTGCTTCCCTTACATGCCCCTCGACTCTTATAACTGCCATCTGGTTTCTGTACAAATTGTAAATAGCCTTTCGCTCCCTGTATTTTACCCCTGCCACCTTTAGAATTTGAAAGAGAGTATTCCAGTCAACATTGTCAAAAGCTTTCTCTAAGTCTACAAATGCTAGAAACGTAGGTTTGCCTTTCCTTAATCTTTCTTCTAAGATAAGTCGTAAGGTCAGTATTGCCTCACGTGTTCCAGTGTTTCTACGGAATCCAAACTGATCTTCCCCGAGGTTGGCTTCTACTAGTTTTTCCATTCGTCTGTAAAGAATTCGTGTTAGTATTTTGCTGCTGTGACTTATTAAGCTGATAGTTCGGTAATTTTCACATCTGTCAACACCTGCTTTCTTTGGGATTGGAATTATTATATTCTTCTTGAAGTCTGAGGGTATTTCGCCTGTTTCATACATCTTGCTCACCAGATGGTAGAGTTTTGTCAGGACTGGCTCTCCCACGGCCGTCAGTAGTTCCAATGGAATATTGTCTACTCCGGGGGCCTTGTTTCGACTCAGGTCTTTCAGTGCTCTGTCAAACTCTTCACGCAGTATCATATCTCCCATTTCATCTTCATCTACATCCTCTTCCATTTCCATAATATTGTCCTCAAGTACATCGCCCTTGTATAGCCCCTCTATATACTCCTTCCACCTTTCCGCTTTCCCAACTGTTGTATATTTAGACTATAATTCGTGGAGTTATTGCTGAATTCAAATTATTGGGCAACTGTACTGTTTATACATCATCTTGAAAATAAAGATGACTACAACAAATAATACCTTTTATTTGCGTCACAGCTAGTGATGCATCCATAACCATCCCAGTTGCTAATCTGTGTCGTACGCTACACTACCTACTCGCCATAGAGTAACGTAGCTGATACATACTGAGAATTGCTCCATTTCCTGCTGTAGATGACTGCTGAAACGTATTTGAAACCGACTGTTCGGTCAGCCGTTTCAGGAAACAATTTCTACTGATAAACGAAATCGACAGATGGACCTTTATAAATAAATTACGGTATTAATATTTAGAAATATATTACAGTGTCACATCATTAAATACGGCAGAGGTTTTCCCATGCTAGCATATTTTCTACATAACAAACACGCCTTGTACCCACGCTGTCATCGTGACGCACTTATGTCTTTGAACATTTAAAGTTACCCGTTCACGCTGTTGAGGCAGCTGGGCATTGTCCCCGCTTTTAGTTTTGTTGCCAACCGCACTTCAGGAGTCTATAAGGAGCGATAAAGAAAATTCCGTTTGAGGGTATTGCTGCAGCGTATACGAGGTGTTGTTATCCAAAGGTTTCGTGAGTGGTGCTGCCATCTGTTGAAAACCTTACCTTTGCACTAATGGTTACCATCACCCTCGAAGCAGTTCCCATCCACACACCGATCCCCGCGCTTCTGCCACTGGTCAAACGTTTTCTGGAAGCCCTGTTCTTTGAGGGTGTTTATCACCGCCAGTGATGCTTCTTGAATCCTCTCTAGAGTGTCGAACCGACGGCCTTTCAACTTGAGTTTCAGTTTTGGGAATAGCACGAAGTCGCAAGGTGCCAAACATAGAGAGTACGGTGGGTGGGGTAAAACCGCCATGTTGTTTTTTGCCAAAAAGGTCCTGGTGAGCAAGTACGTGTGACAGGGCGCGTTGTCGTGATGCAGCAGCCAGTTCCCTTGACGCCAAAGTTCGGGCAGTTGTCCCTGCACGTTTTCACGGAGCCGTCGCAAAACGTCTCAATAGTACGCGGAATTCACTGTTTGTTTGGGTGTCACGAATTCTTTGTGCACAAGTCCCTTGCTCTTCACCTGTCTCGCTTTCCTGGGTCTTGGAGAGCCCGGACTCTTCCACTGGGACGATTTTTGCCTTGTCTCTGGGTAATAACCGTAAATCCAGCTCTCGTCGCCGGTGATAACCCGTGATAAGAAGGTTGGATCATCAGATGCGGTCTGACGAAGGTCCGTGCACACTTCAACACGCTGTGCCTTCTGATCGGTGGTCAAGATCCTTGGTACAAATTTTGAAAATCACAAAGAAACTCGAAAACTGATCTGAATGTAATCTCGTCCACGAAACAAATGGTGACATAAATGGTCGGCAACGCGATGCATCACCAATTCATCAGTCAACATTCGTTGACATGTCCCATAACCAATACTCACTTCATTCGCAAGGTCTTGAGTTGTCCGACGTCGATCCGCACGAACCAGTTGTTGAAGTTTGGCAACAATGTCTGGCGTTGTGTGGCTAACGGGCCTTCCAATGTAGGCATCGTCTCGACAAGGGATGCTGTTGCTCCATGATAACGCACGTCTGCATACCGCATATGTAACGCAGAAGTTAAGCCAACTCAAGTGTGAGGCACTCTAGCACCTGTCCTGTAGTCCTGATCTCTCCCCATGCGATTATCACGCCTTTGGTACCTTAAAAAAGGCCTTAAAAGATGGACGATTCCTGTCGGACGAGGATGTGTAACAAGCATTTACGAACTTTTTCACGCCGCAGGACACGGTGTTTCACCAAACGCTTATCTCCAACATGGGGTCTCTGTGGGGTGATTGCTTCAGTACTCACGGCCATTTTGCCTGACTGGCGTACCGATTCTAGAGTGCACGGCCTCCGATCGCAAACTTTCTGTTCGACCTTTATAATTCGGAATCTGCGTATATCTAGTGTGAATGGATAACCACAGTAGACTATCACCGTGGCGTTGCTATTAAGCGTTAAGCACAATTTTAATGTGGTGTTTATTGTTTAGAAACGTTTGACCTATTTAAAAAAAGCGCACTCTAACAAGATACGTAGAAAACAAAATGACTGATTACAGGCTCTGTGCAGAAGGAGCGTGGTGCGTCATTGGCACAGATGTCAACGACTGTAATTAAATATGTTCGAGTGAAAGTTTCACAACCCCCCAAGCATTCACACACACACACACACACACATTTTATTTCTAAGGCACCACGCCACGCAGCAGGCTTAATCTGTCAAAGAACGGTTTGCTCTCGCATCATGTAGTGTCCCTTTTGCAATATTCACCATTATCGAGGCGAAACATAAATAAAAATGACTGTATTTGACTCAAAATGAATTGCAAACATCGATTTATCTGCGAAAGGTAATAACACTAACTGTAAAAATATACGATATGGATCGATAGATGCAGAAAAGACATTATTTTTATTGTATGAGTTTATAATGTGTAAGTAATTAAAAGAAGTATTATCATCTTTGTAAGAGTATAAAACACAATGCAATGTTCATTCTTCTGTCTAGTCTGTTTTGTTCTGTTCGTTCTGGTGTTAGCTGGAATAAGGTACGCAAGCTATTGTGCTGCGCTAGCATTTGTTTCTGTCGTAACGTAATTGCAAATATTTAATGGTGTAAACTGTGTCCTAGTAAGAATATATTAGTATAAAGTGATCTCCGTGTGTTATTTCAAGAACCTACGCCACATTTATCTTGTGAAAAGAATATTCAATGAAAATTATTTAGCATGTTTCCAGCTGCTGCGGAGCGAGTAGCAGTGATCTCTGACTGTTAAAAATTAGCCGCCATTACGCGGTACATTTAAAAATATTTTTCCACAGCGCAATGTCTGATAGCCGGAGCGGAAGAAATTATGTAAAAATATTCAGTGAAGTTAATTGAAGGAATCCAGTGAAATAATTTAATTAAAACTTGTCTATTTTCTGTGATAGTAATATGGAGCTGAGTAATACTACGCTATTGCATGTACAGTAATTTGTAGGGAGCCTGGCGCTCGATAAAACCAGATATAATACGTAATTGGCAACCTACGAAATTCATTATTTTGCTTATTATATCTCTTTTGTACTTTTTTTTTAAAATCTAAACGTAAAAACTAACTTCACTAAAAGTCAGTAACAGATCACGATAAATCAAAGGACAAACAAATTTACTAGGAGAGTGTTTCCTCTAAATAAATAGTTACATTATTTTTTAAGAGATATAATAAATAGCGCCCTGTTACGTGGGGCCGGCTGCGGTGGTCTAGCGGTTCTGGCGCTGCAGTCCGGAACCGCGGGGCTGCTAAGGTCGCAGGTTCGAATCCTGCCTCGGGCATGGGTGTGTGTGATGTCCTTAGGTTAGTTAGGTTTAAGTAGTTCTACGTTCTAGGGGACTTATGATCTAAGATGTTGAGTCCCATAGTGCTCAGAGCCATTTGAACTTTTTTTTTTTGTTACGTGGGGCCCGAAGAGATAAAATATTTTTTTTAGGGTTTGTATGTATGTAATTGTTAACATGTATTGTATGTATTCTAATGTCTATCAAATTCCATTTCATGTATAAACTTGAACGAGGAAAGCGGAGAAGAACTGTATAGACCCTGAGAGGACGAGATAGCAAAAACAAAAGAAAAGAAAAAAGAAATCAAGGCAAGGACCAATATGCGTAACAGCTTGCTACATAGGCCCGTATCATCAAAGTATAGTATCATAATGGTACATGGTGTACAGTGGTGTCAATATTAATATTTTGTGATTTTGGAAACAATAAGCAGTTTGACTTGTGAACTTAGTCCGCATTTGTAGTTTGGAACAATTTTTGTAGTTGGCCCAGTGAGAGTTATCGTCATTATGGGAAAAGTTGGACGTGTGTTAGATTTGTAACCAGATAATGTGTCCAATGTTACAAATAATGTGCAATTATTGAGCGATATGGATAGTGACACTGACTTACTAAATATTAATAGTGATCGGGGGGGGGGGGGGGGGGGGGGGGGGAGAAAATGTAAACAATGTAGTTTCCGGTGATATGCCAGGAAGTAGCCAGCAGACAAAAACAGTAAAACTGATAGGTGCTACTAGAAGGATTAGAACAACTACCACACCGGTATGCTCACCAATACCGGATCCATTTGCTGAATTTTTACGGAAATTAGAAGAAAAGAACGAACAGCTAGTCAAACAGATAAGGGAACAAAACGAAGAAAGAGAGAGATGGAGGGAAGAGAGGAATGAACAGCTAGTCAATCAGATAAGGGAACAAATCGAAGAAAGAGAAAAGGTCTTAATAGAAAGTATAGGTACAATGTTCGAAAAGATACATTCAGAATTGACAGAAATAAAGAACGCCCATGCCGAGCTGCCGAACATTGTAAGCAACATAGCACAAGATGTGCAAACGCTTCAGACGGCACACACAGTCATCCGGGACGAAGTAGAACAGCTTGCGAACCGAATGGACAATTTAGAAATGACACAAAAAGAAACCATAGAAACGCATTTAAATGATCAAGCCCAGAAGGTAGAAAAAGAGTTCCATGACTGGCTCACTGAAAAAGAAAGCCAGATCACAGAACGTGTAGAAAGCAAAATACAGCCTGCTCTGCAAAAAGTAACTAACGGAGCAGCTGTATGTAAACAACCCACAGTAAACACGCTCCCACTCGCAGGTGAAAAAAGCAAAGCGAGATACAAATTGCCAGTACCGCTGCGGCAGCAGGCAATGATTCACAGTATTGCTGAACTCAAGCGCTCAGTACTTGTCTGTGCTGGCCGAAATCGATCTCTCAGGAAGAAAGTAGGATAAATGAAGATCGCGAGAACTGTAATGGTTCACCACGCGAGTTTAAAAATGGCAACAACAATTCCAATTTTGGAAACCATGGCAATGGAAAGGAAGATCAATCCGCAGAACAAAACAGGAAGAACGGAAACGGTCAACCAACTTACAATCAAAAACGTGGGTGGGAAGATAGAGGATATCCCGGCTACAGTAACAGTAATAATAATTACAATAACAAACGTCGAAATGAAAGTCAATGACCGCAACAAAGCAGTAGTGCCAACAACCGCACTTACCCGGTGCAGTGGATGCAAACTTCTATGCCACCACCACCGCCTCCTAACGATAAAACCAGATATAATACGTAATTGGTAACCTGCGAAATTCATTATTTTGCTTATTATATCTCTTTTGTATTTTTTTGAAAGCTAAAAGTAAAAACTAACTCCACTAAAAATCAGTAACAGATCACGATAAATCAAAGGACAAACAAATTTACTAGGAGAGTGTTTCCTCTAAATAAATAGTTACATTATTTTTTTAAGAGATATAATAATCACTGAGTGTGGTGAACCACTAATATGGAAGTTTTGCTATTAAGGACACAAAAAATGTGAAGCAACATGCTGTCGTTGAGCTGATTCTCATCACCTGCATCTTGGTGCTCTGCAAAGTGTTCACTCCCTCCCTCTCCCCCCCCCCCCTCTCTCTCTCTTTCTCTTTCTCACACCCCATTTCGTCGTGTGCGTTTCCCCTCTCATTTCTGTTCTATAAGCTTCCCCCTTCTGTTTCATTTCCCGTTGCCTATCATCGTGGCGTCATTTATTGTCGAACTGCCTACCGTAACTGCTTGCGGAACACACGATGCATTTTGTTAAGTTACAGTTAGTCAACGCAACAATAACAATTCCTTCAAAAGAAAAGTTGCAGACAGGTGAGTAAAAACTGCTTTGGAGTTATTAATCTGCGGTATTCAGTCGGAAGTTCGCGTCATTAATCTCTACAAGCAAAAACAAGTCCACTCCGGGCCAGAACAGACGCCGAAAAGAGATTCTCGAGGTGGACAAACATAACGTTGTTCTTCTACAATTCATAGCAAAAGAATTGTAAATATACGTGGCAGTGGTAATAGTTTCGAATATAAATCGACAAATGTTAAAAACTGAGGTATGCATCGGTACACAGACTTTTCACAGGAAGATGCCATTGCTGGAAAGGTACCATCTAAGCCCGTTATTACTTTCAGGTCACAGAAACCAGCATCCAAAAGTTAAAACGAAAGCTAACTGTAGTTAAGTCTTTTTGATGTCGAAGTGACCCTCTAGGCTGTCTCCTCTTCGGCTTTCTTCGGACTTAAAGGGCTTATGGATCGGAGCCCAAACAGCTGTTTTCTAAAGCACTACGATGAGCTTGCCAGAACGCTCGAAAACAGCGACGTTAAAGATTTGACGTTCCGAGCGCTGCTAACTTCTAAACAGTTTAGTACATTAGTTAAGGAGAGCCATCGATAGCAGCGTGAAATGTTCTGTAATAGTAATAGTGAAGCAACCGGTTCAATTCCAAGTGACGCGCCTTCTTTAGCTTTATTTGAATTCTATATTTATCCTCGACCTGGAATGTTAATTAACAACAATGAACCGTAGTTTTAGTAAAAATTGTTGCCTTTTAGTTTTAATTACGGTTAAGTGCTATGGCTAGAAGTCAGTGTACCCACGAACACACGATGTTTTTGGCTCGGTGCTACAGTGTAGTGACTGAGGAGGTAGCGTACTCGTACTTAGGAACACACAATGTTTTTGGAACATTACATCAGACTAGAGATTGATTTCAGAATCACATGAAGGAATGTTCGCTAGAGACCGCCATAAGCTGTTCCCGCCATTTTCCATAGTTTTTACTGTTGTTGGAAATGAGATTGTATTTTACGCAGCATTTATACACTCCTGGAAATTGAAATAAGAACACCGTGAATTCATTGTCCCAGGAAGGGGAAACTTTATTGACACATTCCTGGGGTCAGATACATCACATGATCACACTGACAGAACCACAGGCACATAGACACAGGCAACAGAGCATGCACAATGTCGGCACTAGTACAGTGTATATCCACCTTTCGCAGCAATGCAGGCTGCTATTCTCCCATTGAGACGATCGTAGAGATGCTGGATGTAGTCCTGTGGAACGGCTTGCCATGCCATTTCCACCTGGCGCCTCAGTTGGACCAGCGTTCGTGCTGGACGTGCAGACCGCGTGAGACGACACTTCATCCAGTCCCAAACATGCTCAGTGGGGGACAGATCCGGAGATCTTGCTGGCCAGGGTAGTTGACTTACACCTTCTAGAGCACGTTGGGTGGCACGGGATACATGCGGACGTGCATTGTCCTGCTGGAACAGCAAGTTCCCTTGCCGGTCTAGGAATGGTAGAACGATGGGTTCGATGACGGTTTGGATGTACCGTGCACTATTCAGTGTCCCCTCGACGATCACCAGTGGTGTACGGCCAGTGTAGGAGATCGCTCCCCACACCATGATGCCGGGTGTTGGCCCTGTGTGCCTCGGTCGTATGCAGTCCTGATTGTGGCGCTCACCTGCACGGCGCCAAACACGCATACGACCATCATTGGCACCAAGGCAGAAGCGACTCTCATCGCTGAAGACGACACGTCTCCATTCGTCCCTCCATTCACGCCTGTCGCGACACCAGTGGAGGCGGGCTGCACGATGTTGGGGCGTGAGCGGAAGACGGCCTAACGGTGTGCGGGACCGTAGCCCAGCTTCATGGAGACGGTTGCGAATGGTCCTCGCCGATACCCCAGGAGCAACAGTGTCCCTAATTTGCTGGGAAGTGGCGGTGCGGTCCCCTACGGCACTGCGTAGGATCCTACGGTCTTGGCGTGCATCCGTGCGTCGCTGCGGTCCGGTCCCAGGTCGACGGGCACGTGCACCTTCCGCCGACCACTGGCGACAACATCGATGTACTGTGGAGACCTCACGCCCCACGTGTTGAGCAATTCGGCGGTACGTCCACCCGGCCTCCCGCATGCCCACTATACGCCCTCGCTCAAAGTCCGTCAACTGCACATACGGTTCACGTCCACGCTGTCGCGGCATGCTACCAGTGTTAAAGACTGCGATGGAGCTCCGTATACCACGGCAAACTGGCTGACACTGACGGCGGCGGTGCACAAATGCTGCGCAGCTAGCGCCATTCGACGGCCAACACCGCGGTTCCTGGTGTGTCCGCTGTGCCGTGCGTGTGATCATTGCTTGTACAGCCCTCTCGCAGTGTCCGGAGCAAGTATGGTGGGTCTGACACACCGGTGTCAATGTGTTCTTTTTTCCATTTCCAGGAGTGTATCTTTAGATGTACCGTAAGCGGTTTACAGTCTTCGTAGGTTATCGAGTAGAACAACGAGAGGTAGTCAGGCCATATAAATCTACTTATGTCACGATGCAGTTACACAAACTAGGAAGGTCATACAACTACACGATTGAAATTACTGTAACTCAGTAAAACTGACCTTACTGTTCTTGCAATTGGTCTCGCTATCGCTGCCGTATCTCACCATGCTAATCTGCAGGTGGCGGACGAAGCGGCTGCAGAATCAGTCATACCAACACCTTGCATCTGTGACTAAGTTCAAATCAGCCAGAAGAATTTCTATGTCCCCAGCACATCTGCTCGAAGAGGCGTCTGGCTGCGTTGTTGCAGAGAAGAAGTTGGACGAAGAAGAAGCCTAGTGGAGACGTGATTTTGTGCTGTCTGCTTCCTAAAGAAAGACTCATGCCACAGCGTTTTTCGTTTGCTATCATTTCAATTGGCTGAACTATGGATATTCCGCGTGCCGACCTGAGAAAACATGTGGTAAAAAGAACTGATTCTTTTACATAACTTTAGTTTCAGGAGGTTAACCAGTAATGCGCTCCCTATCACTTGGAGCTGAAGAACTGTGTCCTCCTCTCTTTCTGTCTCTATGGCCAATCAGGTTGGTCCTCTGTAGCACAGCCGTGCTTCTCTCTCCAACTTCTAAATTATTTATGTTATCCAATTTTAACGTTTCTTACATTGTGTTAAACATTTTTGCGCGCCAGAGCCTGGACATGGCAGCTCCCATGTCTTCAAAGGTGTCCTAACTTACCTGGTCTTCACTCCACTTTCAGATATTATCGATAACAGCCAGTATATTTCGAAGAAGCCTTTCTACCTACAGGGTGGCGCACGAAATGTGTTACCAACTGTTTCTTTCACAATTTACGACGCACATTAGATATCCCGCTAGGATCTCTACAGCAGTACAAGCAGAGCTTGGAAAAACAAATGAGTTACGAAATGACATGTAATTCACGATACTGCCGTTAGGAGACTAGTAAGCAGCAAGGGCCGACAATGGAAGACTGACCACACAGCAACGATCGGTAATTGTGTTACTTTTTCATGAAACGAAAAGCCTTGTTGTGACTCAGAGGCGTTTTCGACAACAGTTTAACACACGATGGGTCCCTTGCAAGAAGACCATCCACAGGTTGTACGATAAATGTGTACAGGAAGGAACAGTATTGGAAGCGAAGCGACCTCGGCCTTACTCTGTTCGCCGCAGAATATTGAAGCGGTACGAGCTGCTGTACAGAGAAGTCCCGGGAAATCGTGTAGAAAGGCAGCAGTGCACCTGGGAATATCCAGACGCTCCGTTCAACGCATTCTTAAAAGTGACCTCCATATGTACCTATACAAGATGACCTGTGCACAGAAGCTCACTAAAGAACACAAGCAGCAGAGACTACTGTTTGCTCAGTGGGCGGAGGATAGGGAAGAAACTCTCAACATCGTTTGGTTTTCAGACGAGGCTCATTTTCATTTGGACGGTGTGGCTGACAAAGAAAATGTACGCTTTTGGGCCACTGAAAACCCACAAGTGCTTCATGAACGACAACATTGTGCTCCGAGGATTACAGCGTGGGCAGCAATTTCCAGTCACGGACTTATTGGAACCTTTTTCTTTGATGAAACTGTGAACAGCGACCGTTATTTGAGCATGCTTCGCAATAGCTTCATTCCACAGCTTCTTGCTACTGCCTTGCCCTTCAACACGCAGTGGTTCACGCAAGATGGAGCAAGGCCACATACTACAAACACTGTGTAGGAGTTTTTACACGAGCATTTCGACATGCGGATCATTTCACTCAGGTTTACAGGTCGCTTCAGTGACAGACAAAATTGGCCCCCCCCAATAAGCCAGACCTCAATCCATGTGACTTTTTTCTTTGGGGGTACCTAAACGAAAAAATTTTCCCGAAACGTCCACGTTATTTAATGGAGCTCAGAAGACTTATTCTTCAAGCTTGCAGTGAAATTACGGAAGACATGTGCCATAGGGTAATCACTAACTTCAGTGTTCGGTGGAAGGAAGTTAGGAAACAAAATGGTGGACATATTGAGCATGTGCTGAGTTAGAACAAATCTCCATGGACGGCTCTTCAGTGTAGTATATGTTCCTTTCAGATTGTATTGACAATAAAGTTTATATTCAAAAACAAAATGGTAACACATTTCGTGCACCAACCTGTATGTTTCTGTTCACAAAAGCGATCTTGCAAAACTGCCACGTCTCCTCGTTACACATGTCCGTTGTTAATAACACAGTCCTGCAGTTACATTGGACTACAAGAGATCTACATTTGTGATACTTGGCACCCGGCGCCCAGGGGCGGCTACCTCAAAGCCCTGGCCTGTCTGCCAGTATGGCCTTGACCCCAGCAGACGTCAGCGAGTCCCTTCTGCGAATTCTCCTGGAGTGGTCCCCTCCCTGATAACGTGGCCTGCTGCACTCCCGCTCGCTTACAGCCCAGCGCAGTATGCTTTCATAGTGGTCTCTCATTCGGGTGAACATCCAATTCAGTATGAAAATGTAATCTACGTTGGTCAAGTACTGGCAGTCACCAATACCGATACACATCTGATTTATTAGTGGGGCTTAATTATTCCAATTTGACCTGTCTTTTTGAAATTTTTAATTGCCGTTGTATATCAGTTACAGGACAGTTTTGAAAAAAAAAAATAGAAGGATCATACAACAATAAGAAAGAAAGTGAAGTATTTTGGTATGATGCCAGGCATTAAGCAGTGGCTTTCGGAATATACAGGATGCAAGTGATAACTGATTACACTGTACTACGGGGATGTAGAAGTCGCGACAAAAACTTGACGTTGGACACTTGCTGTCCATCAGACCGGAAAATAGCCTCAAATTAGTCTACAAAAGACATCTAGGCTAACAGCACATGCACACTGTGGGAAATTTTCAATTTTCTCTTTTTTTATGACACTGGGTTTTCAGCTATTTTGTTAACATCACTAATTTAAAGTTCCAATTAGGGCACTGGAAGACAAAAGAGTTTTTTGCAAATAGTTTGCATAAACTTTCCTATTATAAACACAGTACTTTCGTAGTGTGGAGGTCAAACAAAGAAAACTACACACATCAAAAAAGTTTTGCATCACTCCAGTTCCCAGAACTCCTGAAGATAGACGTTGACTGTGGACATTGTATCACAGATACAATCCCTCTGACTGTTCAGAGATGTCACTAAACCCGCCGAAGGATGAAAACAACCATGCATGAGCAGCGCCTATTAGACGGAGCGGGTCCGACAGCCGATCGGTTCCAGTTGCCTGTAGTTCAACCATGCCTAGTCGGTCAACACCGGGGTTCGATCGCGTCCACATTGTTACTCTGTACCAGGAAGGGCTCAAACTGTGCGCAATGGGCTGTATGATGCGCAACTTCACTCTCGACGTCCATGGCGACGTCCATCTTTGTAACCATGACACCATGCAGTGCGGTGCAGATGGACCCAACAACATGGTGAATGGACCGCTTAGGATTGGCATCACGTTCTCTTCACCGATGAGTGTTGCATATGCCTTCAACCAGACAATCGTCGGAGACGTGTTTGGAGGCAACCCGATCAGGCTGAACGCCTTAGACACATAGTTCAGCGAATGCAGCAAGGTGGAGGTTCCCAGCTGTTTTGGGGTGGTATTATGTGGGGCCGACGTACGACGCTGGTGCTCTTGGAAGGCGCCGTAGCGGCTGTACGATACGTGAATGCTATCCTCCGACCGATAGTGCAACCATATCGGCAGCGTATAGGCGAGGCATTCGTTTTCATGGACAATTCGCGCCCCCATCGTGCATATCTTGTGAATGACTTTCTTCAGGATAACGACATCGCTCGACTAGAGTGGCCAGCATGTTCCCCAGACATGAACCCTATCGAACTTGCCTGGGATAGATTGAAAAGGGCTGTTTATGGACGACATGACCCACCAACCTCTGTGAGGGATCTACGCCGAATCGCCGTTGAGGAGTGGGACAATCTGGACCAACAGTGCCTTGATGAACTTGTGGATAGTATGCCACGACGAATACAGGCATGCATCAATGCAAGAGGACGGGCAAGAGGACGTGCTACTGGGTATTAGAGGTACCGGTGTGTATAGCAATCTGGACCACCACCTCTGAAGGTCTCGCTATATGGTGGTAAAACATGCAATGTGTGATTTTCATGAGCAATAAAAAGTGCGGAAATGATTTTTATGTTTATCTCTATTCCAATTTTCTGTACAGGTTCCGGAACTCTCGGAACCGAGATGATACAAAACTTTTTTTGATGTGTGTATCTACTTGCGAATTTCAATTAATTGCTAAAATCCACAAAAGTATGAAGCAAAATTTAGAGAAATTCTAATTACACATTTTGTAAGCGCACAAACAATGGATTCTTAAGATTC
Organism: Schistocerca serialis cubense; assembly: GCF_023864345.2. Lineage (NCBI taxonomy): Eukaryota > Metazoa > Arthropoda > Insecta > Orthoptera > Acrididae > Schistocerca > Schistocerca serialis. The sequence continues at coordinate 84,663,192 of NC_064641.1, read as the reverse complement.
AAGGACAGTTCTAACCAAAATGTCGGGCGGCGCATATGCACTGTAGATCAGTTTGAGGGTTCATAGATCACAAATGTAGTATATCAATTCGTTCGTCTCGACTTCACGTACACGATTGTGGTACATTGCAGACATTATCAAAAATGATTCAAATGGCTCTAAGCACTATGGGACTTAACAGCTGAGGTCATCAGTCCCCTACACTTAGAACTACTTAGACCTAGCAAACCCAAGGACATCACACACATGCCCGAAGCAGAATTCGAACCTGCGACTGAAGCGCCTAGAACCGCTCGGCCACAGCGGCCAGCTGCAGACATTATCGTCTACACTCTGTGTATGTAAATGTAAACCTCAAATTTTTAGCACCGTATACACTGGATAGTTTATACATTTGCAGACGATTCAGTAGTGAGGGAAAATGTAGGAGTGGTACAACAAAGGCGAAAAGTGTGGGAGGAAGTGGTAGAACAGTATGGATTGAAATGAGATGGAATGAAGTGTCAGTGATAGCGACAACGAGGAATAACATGTGAATAGGGAAAGTAGTAGAGGGCAAGTATTGAACAAAGTGGAAAGTATCAAACACCCGGTACGCAGAATAGAAGTCAGTGGGAGAAATTATAAGGAGACTAATGAATGGAGAAGACATTGTCTGGCGTGAGTACGTAAGGATGGCCCAAAAAAAAAAAAAAAGAAAGTTTACATGAAGAAATAAATTTTGAGCCTTTGCTACAGTGGGGATCTCAAATTACTCAATGGTAACAAATGAAAATATGTGCCACACCATTTGCTCCAATATGCTCCAGTACTCTTGAATGCATCGGAAATGTTGGTGATGAAGGAAAGGGCGGTCAACTGCATACAGGCTTGAGACATGAAATTTGAAAGAAGCAGGAAGTTACTAGCATGAATGGATAGAGTGGGAAAAAGGATGGTGTGAGAGATAATGTTAGAGAGGCCAAATCAAAAGACCATAGGAAATACAAGATGGTATGGAGTGGGAGTTGGAGGGGTAGAGAGACAGGCTCATGAAATGACAACAGAAGACAAGAGGCCTAATGAAAGGCAGAGAACATAATGGGTCGCTAGAGTGAAGGAATGCTTGAAAAGAAGAGGAGAAGACTGGGACACGGTGAAGGGAGAAACCTATTGGCAGGACAGGAGAAGACGGTGAGAACGTATAGATGCTGACTGAAGGGCCAAATGAAAATTAGTACCAAGGCTAGGATTCGAATCCGAGTCTCCTATTCACCAGGAAGATGCACAAACCACTACGTCACCCTCGTGAATTGGCTTCGCACAAGTGCACAAACTACCGTAAACATGGACAGACTACCTAGTTTGTGCAGCTGTGCAGAGCCACAGAACTAGGACGGTGTAATGATTAGTGCATCAGCCTAGTGAGCAGGAAACCCGCGATCGAATCACGATCTTGGTACAAATTTTCTTTCGTCGCTTCAACCTGCACATATACGTCATACATATTTGAGACCTGAGAAGGTCTCTGGAACCATTTAGTTTCATTTGTTCAAACCTGATGTTTATGTAGGTGGAAAAGAGGAGCAGACCTCTCACACCTCCCCGGGACTCTTCTGACGATACATCTTGCGGGTAGGATTCTCTACCGCGGCGACGTTGCAGTCTCTCGCGGGGAACAACGCGCTGACCTTTATAAAGATGGCGTCGCCGCGTGTGAATACTTGCGTGCCACAAACGTCATCGGTGAATGGCGCAGGGCTCGCAAAGTGCGAGCCCGGGTTATTAAGTCCTTATGCGGGTAACGGGGGAGACCGTACCGAGGGAGGCACTCGATGAAAAGCTCGTTAGGCCCCCATTAGCCGTTTACTGCGGCACAAATTCCGTGGCGTCCAGGGCGCCGACCGCCGGCATTAATAACCGTCTTTATCGCCGGCTCAGGGCCAGTAATGCGGCGGGACGTCTTTACGGCGGGAGTTTGTTAATCCCCGACTTACAAGTGTTTAAAAGTGTGTTTAAAGACGGTCGACGCGTGTGCATCACGGCGCAGCTGCGCCGCGACGTTTTATGCCGCGGGTCGCGGTGGTGGGGGAAATAATAAACACGCGAAACAGGCGCTGTCGGGCCGGGCAGCATTCCTCGCCGCCCTAAAGCGCCTTACCGTCTTTTATTGGGGGGCACGCACTCGGCCGGACATATTTGTTGAAATATCGCGGTGCTCGTTTTGGCCGGCGGCGCGCGCAGCCGGCCGGAGCGCCGCTATCTGCGCGGCCCATCTGCCGCCTACGCGTCTCCCACACCGCGGCTGTATTTACTTGTCAGGCTATCTGGTTACCCCTTTATGTTCATCTTTAAGAACAGCTAGAGATAAACGCCGGAGACAAAACGCCCCGGAATACGGATTCAGACTGCGGTTATTATTGTGTTGTGTGCGCGCGGGCGCTCCGTGCGCGTTCTCGCTCCTCGTTTTGCCGGCCGTGACAATGTAATCAACGTCCCCACCGCCTGCGCCCGTATGGGAAGCGCGGCCAGCCCGACAAAGGCGCGCCCGCCACGGTAACGAATGCTGCGCACGCCACGCACCGCAACCGGTGTGCGATGCAGGCATTAATTTCACACCGAGCCTGTTACACAGTGAGATGCGGTCGCCAGCAGCTTTACAACCTAACTGTCTCTTGTCTGGTATAGATTTTCATTAGTCACGACACGTTCATTACGTTCGAGTTCGACACTTCTGGGAGTGACTTCGTTTCACACCTTTCCGCCTTCACTGATTTGATCTCCATTACCCCCATTCCTTTCGCAGTGAAATTGCGTCAGTTATTCTAAAAGTCTAAGGCGCTGCAGTCATGGACTGTGCGGCTGGTCCCGGCGGAGGTTCGAGTCCTCCCTCGGGCATGGGTGTGTGTGTTTGTCCTTAGGATAATTTTAGTTAAGTAGTGTGTAAGCTTAGGGACTGATGACCTTAGCAGTTAAGTCCCATAAGATTTCACACACATTTGAACATTTGAACAAACCTTGCAACGTCATTTAGTTTCGGAAAAACGTGGTAGTGCCATACAGAGTCTTCCTGACGCTGCCATCTTACCTCACCGAATGTTGTGGATTGGCAAGACAGCCAACCCACTATGAGAGGAAGCCGAAAGGCACGCGTTTTAGATCACGCAGGCTGGCGTGAGGTCTGGAACAGGTCAAGGAAATGAGACTAACAAAAAACGTACGTAGCTGTTGGAATACTTAACTTTAATCCATAATTGGTGAACATCGCTCTTGACGTTACATGTTTTACAGCATCAATAGTAACTGGTAATGGCGCCTTGCTAGGTCGTAGCAAATGACGTAGCTGAAGGCTATGCTAACTATCGTCTCGGCAAATGAGAGCGTAATTTGTCAGTGAATCATCGCTAGCAACGTCGGCTGTACAACTGGGGCGAGTGCTAGGAAGTCTCTCTAGACCTGCCGTGTGGTGGCGCTCGGTCTGCAATCACTGATAGTGGCGACACGTGGGTCCGACGTATACTAACGGACCGCGGCCGATTTAAAGGCTACCACCTAGCAAGTGTGGTGTCTGGCGGTGACACCACACCGAACATCGGGCTTCCAACAACCCTACCACATCAAAGATCAGCATTTAATAACGATTGTGGTGTTGCTCACGCTGCTAAATACTGCATTTTCGGGCAACAACAGTCATATTATGTGGCAGGTGTCATTGGAGCATAGTTACTAAAGTCATTTCACGTAATAATCAAAAATTAGGCACTCATCTTTTTGTGTTTCCCACGCTGGTCTCGTCGTAAAATCATGGCTCAATCGTTGAAAATTTTGGTGGTTATGATTCCAAGCACAGAGGCCTAGGTTTTATTCTGCTGTATTCAAAAGTTTTGTAGATGCGCTTCTCAAACCATTCTTGGAGATTAAACCTTTCAAAGTTATCACAACAGTGATGTAAAAAAAATAATCAGCACTCCGAATTTAAGTTAAACTTCCTTTTAATTGCTTTTATTGCAATATCACGTAACACACAAAACATCACTTCACAATACGAAACATACTTGAAAACATCTTCCTCACAGTCACTGTTAAAGTTCACATTTTATAAGCGGGTTACGCTATGCGTCTTTCCAACATGACGTCCAACACTTGACCTTCTCAAGGTCCGACTCTCTAACAACTTAACAACTAACTAACTAACGCTTACGCGCCCAAAAATCAGAGTTACAAGTACGTCAAAGATCATAGTGACAAATGAAAGAGTACACATAAGAATAATATCATTGCAATATAAACATATCGACGTGTCACAAATGAAATCAAATCTGAATGTTGTCTCAGAAATATGTCAACTACTTTGCAGAAACACAGTAAAATATATTTGGTATCGAGAGGTTCAGGTGAGGTGCCGTAATGGTCGCGTAATTCAAGTACCATTACAGGCTTCAGTAAAAGATAACGTTTTTGTCGGTCTAGTAATCTATGTCTGTGTTGCTGCTGCGGTCCATTCAACGGTCTGCAGAAGAGACAAATGAACTGATTATTGGGAGAGGGGTCTGGAGCTATTTCACAGGATAAAGGCGTTGATTTGCTCACAGTATTTGCCGACATTACGACACATAGCTTTGTAACGAAGCAGACTGTTAAGAAATTGCTGCGTGCAATGAAATAGTACAATATCTGAAGTGTTGCAATATTTAACTATGCTTCTTTCTTGTTATTTTATGTTTTGAACATTATTCTAAAATTTAGTATAAATATGTATGATAGTTGTAGTAAACCATGCCTCATCGGAGCTTTCGCAGATTCATCTACATCTACATGATTATTCTGCAATTCACAATTAAATTGCCTGGCAGAGGATTCATTGAACCACCTTCCAGCTCTTTCTCTTCCGTTCCACTCTCGAACAGCGCGCAGGAGAAATGAACACTTAAATCTTTTTATGCCGGCTTTGATCGCTCTTATCTTCTTACGATGATAATTCCTCCCGACTGAGGTGGGCACCAACAAAATATTTTTTACTCTCTGAGAAGAAAGTCTGAGGTTGAAATTTCATGAGAGGTTACTGCCGCAACAAAAATCGCCTTTGTTTTAATGATTGCCGCCATAATTCACGTATCATATCCCTGCCGCTTTCTCCACTATTTGTCGACTGTGCAAAACGAGCTGCCCTTCTTTGAACTTTTGCTACGGTCGCAGGTTCGAATCCTGCCTCGGGCATGGGTGTGTGTGATGTCCTTAGGTTAGTTAGGTTTAAGTAGTTCTAAGTTCTAGGCGACTTATGACCTAAGTAGTTGAGTCCCATAGTGCTCAGAGCCATTTTTTTTCTTTGAACTTTTTCGATGTATTCTGCCGATCATATCTGATGCGGATCCTACACCGTACAAGAAATAATCCAGAAGAGCACGTATAAGCGCAGTGTAGACAGTCTTTTTACTTTTGCATTGTCTAAGTGTGTTGTCAATAAATCGTAGTCTTTGGTTTGCTTTCCTCACAACATTATCTATGCAGTCGTCAAAACTTAAATTATTCGTAATTGTAATTTCTAAGTATTCAGCTGACCTCACAGCTTTAAGATTTGTGTGATTTATCGTGTAACCGATATCTAACGGAATCCTTTTACTACTCATGTGGATGACTTCACCACTTTTTATTATTCAGAATCAACTGCCAGTTTTCGCGCCATACAGGTTGTAAGTAGTCTGTTTAGGTTTTTATATTGGTAACGCCACGTAGCCCTCTGTATGAAAATCACTTACTGTGCTGTGTGCAGTCTGTGGCTGGTTGGCATTGTTGGAATATTCACTTGTGTAATGTTGGGCAGTTCGATGTGAACAGCTCGTAGCGTTGTGCAGTTGGAGGTGAGCCGCCAGCAGTGGTGCATGTGGAGAGAGAGATGGCAGAGTTTTGAGAGCAGACGATCCGGACGTGTGTCCTTCAGTAAAAGGAAATTTGTAAGACTGAATGTCATGAACTGATATATGTATTATGACTTTTGAACACTATTAAGGTAAATACATTGTTTAATCCCTATCAAAATCTTTCATTTGGTAACTATGCCTATCATTAGTTTGTGACATCAGTAGTTAGAATCTTTTATATAGCTGGCAGTATTGTCTCTCGCTGTATTGCGGTAGTTTGAGTAACGAAGATTTTTGTGAGGTAAGTGATTCATGAAAGGTATAGGTTATTGTTAGTCAGGGCCATTCTTTTGTAGGGATTGTTGAGAGTCAGACTGCGTTGCGCTAAAAAAATATTTTGTGTCAGTTTACTGTTGATCAGTATAAGTATAGAGAGAAATGTCTGAGTACTTTCAGTTTTGCTCAGTTGTTTGAAAATCAAATAACGTAGAGGTTTTCCAGCATTGTCATTTATAAATTTTTCTAAGGGGATGTTTCTAGGTATCTTGCCCAAATCGTTTTGAAATTTGTTTACATCATCTGATGACTTCATAAGACGGTAAATGACAGCATTATCTGCAAACAATCTAAGAGTGCTACTTAGATTGTCTCCTAAATCGTTTATGTAGATCAGGAACAGCAGAAGGCGTATAATATTTCCTAGGAGAACGACAGATATTATTTCTGTTTTACTCGATGACTTTGGCAGCTACTACGTACTGTGACCTATCTGACAGGAAATCAGGAATCCATATAGGCATGCAATTTGATTAGAAGTGGCTTGTGAGGTATGGAGTCAAAAGCCTTCTGGAAATCTAAAAATACGGAATCAGTTTCACATCCCTTCTCAAAAGCACTCATTAACCGAAATGTTCGCTTCTGTATAAACTCTGGCCAGACTTAATTTCTTACTTACTTTATATATTCCTCATTTGTAGATTATTTCTGAACAAATTTGATTTCCCAAAAACTATTTTTCAGTTTATCTATATATTATTAGTCATATCAGTCCATTTCGTAAAACTGATACTGTACCACAAAAATTAGAAATCACAATTTTCAACTTAAATGATTTAAAATCAAGTCCACAGTAAACATAATATTTTTATGCTTCAGTTTTCATTTATAATTTTTCTAATTTTACCATCGATAGTGAAATCGATCATATAAAATAAGAGGAAGGTACAATTTTTCATACTATCAAAATCTGCAACCTTTGTTATTAACCATTAGGCGTATACATCTTCGCGTAAATAATTATTTCCAGAACAAATTATGTAAATTAAATCTGAGAAACAATTTCAATTCGGTCATTCATATTAATACCAGTGTGGACTATATCCTCTTCTTGATGATAGTGGAAGCTGGTTTATAACAGATACACCGATTTTTTGGCGCCAATCACATCAGGGTGATTTTAGTAGCTACTGTGTTTGGTATGTGAAGTTCTCTGTTCGACTACCTTCTTTGTCTAACTGAAGAAACTTTGGCAATATATATATATATATATATATATATATATATATATATATATATATAGTTGTTGTAAAATGTGTCTCAAGTACATATAAATAAATGAATAAAATATTTAAAAGCAACATAATGTTCACGTGATTAATCTTTTCAACTGCCCTGGACAAAATCTTCTAATAGGTTATATAGAAACATAGGTGCCAGCCCAGACGCTGAGACCGAGTTTGCAAGATAAGTACTGTCTATCTGCAAATATAACGTCTCTGCTCCTACTAAATTATTTAAACATTGTTCATACTATAAAATAGTAGCGACAACGTAATAAATTTTGCATGGAAATGAGTAAAGGAGGGCATTAAAAAGCATAGATTAACTGAATAATTCATTCCATACAATATGTTTTACGAAGTACTACATTGTTTTTAGATAAGGACTGACCACACGTGGCCTTTTAAGTCGTTCGAACTGGTACTCTGAAAAGACAGTTGTGATTGTGTCGGAATACAAAACGTTTTCGCCGTATAACGTATGTCCAATTTTATTGGTTAGAGAGGCACAGCTATCGAAATCTAACACAAACAAATATAGTGTGATCGTGGTTTGAATTAATCGTTAGTGCAGGTGAAACGGATTTCTGTAAATTAATTATCATGTCTCACAGTCACGGATGTCCTACGTAACAGATTTTCTGTTAGCCAACGACAAAATTTCAATCGCTTACCTTCATCTCTTTCTCGAAGATGTTGAATCTGCTGTAAACCATGAGGATAGAGGGCGCGTAAACGTATTGTTCACCAAATCTGTCTAAACGGAGCACTTACAAGTGTAAAAATTCTGCGTGTGCTTCATTATAATTATTATAGATGGCGCACTGCAACTCTGATGTCAATTGGCGATTTCTTTGGGTATAACACACAACCACTTGCTTTTTTGAATTTTAAACGCCATTTAATTTCTGTAACATTAATCAGTTTTCAAGTGACTATGGGCTAATCTTCAGATGGGGGTGTTACAGGTACATTATGTGGAGCATGTGCAACTAGAAGCTGTGGTCGTGATAAAGTCGGGAATAACGGAAATTTAGTTATCTTTAACGAGAAGTTTATGAAAAGAAAAGGTTGTTAGGTCTTGGATACTTACAGTGCATCGTAATATGCACCACAGATCAGTTCTGATAATGTTCGTTTTACATGTTATGCGCATACACAGACAATATTTAGCTGCACGAAGTTTCAAATCATCGGCAGTAACTAAACACTAAATGTAAGTGCAAAGAATGTGAATGTAATATACAGTGTGGTCCACTGATAGTGACCGGGCCAAATATCTCACGAAATAAGCGACAAACGAAAAAACTGAAAAGAACGAAACTTGTCTAGCTTGAAGGGGGAAACCAGATGGCGCTATGGTTGGCCCGCTAGACGGCGCTGCCATAGGTCAAACGCATATCAACTGCGTTTTTTTAAAATAGGAACCACCATTTTTTATTACATATTCGTGTAGTACGTAAAGAAATATGAATGTTTTAGTTGGACCACTTTTTTCGCTTTGTGATAAATGGCATTGTAATAGTCACAGACATATGGCTCACAATAGTAGACGAACAGTTGGTAATAGGTAGGTTTTTTAAATTAAAATACAGAACGTAGGTACGTTTGAACATTTTATTTCGGTTGTTCCAATGTGATAAATGTACTTTTGCGAACTTTTGAGAACGCGTGCTGTTACAGCGTGATTCCCTGTAAATACCACATTAATGCTCAAAATGATGTCCGTCAATCTCAATGCAATTGGCAATACGTGTAACGACATTCCTCTCAACAGCGAGTAGTTCACCTTCCGTAATGTTAGCACGTGCATTGACAATGCGCTGACGCATGTTGTCAGGCGTTGTCGGTGGATCACGATAGCAAATATCCTTCAACTTTCCCCACAGAAAGAAATCCTGGGACGTCAGACCCGGTGAACGTACAGGCCATGGTATGGTGCTTCGACGACCAATCCACCTGTCATGAAATATGCTATACAATACCGCTTCAACTGCACGCGAGCTATGTGCCGGACATACATCGTGTTGGAAGTACATCGCCATTCTGTCATGCAGTGAAACATAATGTGGAAGTAGGCTGTTTATGTTTTCTCTATGTAAGTAGGCTGTTTATGTTTTCTCTATGTAAGTAGGCTGTTTATGTTTTCTTATTGGCAACGTTACGTAGCGCTCAATATGAAAATCACTGGCTGTGCTGTGTGCAGTCTGTGGCTAGTTTGCATTGTTGTCTGCCATTGTAGTGTTGGGCAGCGGCAGCTGGATGTGAACAGCGCGTAGCGTTGCGCAGTTGGAGGTGAGCCGCCAGCAGTGGTGGATGTGGGGAGAGAGATGGCGGAGATTTGTAATTTGTCATGAACTGCTATATTTATATATGATGATATCAAGGTAAATACATTGTTTGTTCTCTATTAATATCTTTCATTTGCTAACTATCCCTATCAGTAGTTAGTGCCTTCCATAGTTTGATTCTTTTATTTAGCTGGCAGTAGTGGCGCTCGCTGTATTGCAGTAGCTTGAGCAGCGAAGATTTTTGTGAGGTAAGTGATTTGTGAAAGGTATAGTTTAATGTTAGTCAGGGCCATTCTTTTGTAGGGAATTTTGAAAGTCAGATTGCGTTGCGCTAACAAAACATTGTGTGTCAGGTTAAGCACAGTCATGTAGAATTGTTCAAAGGGGACGTTTCATATGGCGACCCTGCCAGGATACCTCACTGGAATCTTCTGATTTTTTTCTTGTAGTTTGTGTAATTAGTGTAGATTTTGTTTATTGCTAGCGCGTAATTATAGAGAGAATTTCCTTTGTAGTTGTAGTTTTTCATTGTTGTACAGTAAAACAGTTGTGGCATGCATGTAGATTTGCACCAAGTATTTCGCAGCTGGGCTTGAATTAACTAGATATTATTTTCAGTGCTATGTTAATGTGTTCTCTTATTTTTGATCTTCAAATTGTGTTTTTCTGTGTTGTCGTGTGAAATACTGTGACAATAATGGCGTGTGAAAAACGTAATACTAGGCTCCAAAGTAAACTGAGAAATGACAGTGAAGACGAAAGCAGTGTGATAGCGCCGCAGAGTAATGAATTAACAGACATTCAAAGTAGTAATTTGGTAACTGTTCATAGGGAAATGGAGCGGGCGGAAAACAATGGCGTGGACAGTGAAACAATTAGTGAAGAGGGACGCATTATCGATCGATCGGTCGGCAACAGCTTGCCTCAGGAATCGGGAATGACAGGACACAATTTTGCGAATACTGTAGACTCAGGTTTTGGGTTCTCGCCGTTTTCTCAAATAAGTCAAGACACATTTTCTGCATGTCAAAATGTCAATGTTGCCGGTGCAAATTCATTGCCGAAAAGCACTGAGGAACATGTTTCAGACACCAGTGCATTGTTATTACAGTTAATGCAACAAATGGGACAAAAGCTACAAAAGTTAGACACAACACTTGAACAAAATCAGAAACAAATGGGACAAAATCTTAAAAAGTTAGACACAGTGGAACAAAATCTTAAAAAGTTAGACACAATGGAACAACACCAGAGACAAACACAGCAACAGTTGGACACAATGGAACAAAATCTTCAAAAGTTAGACACCACACTTGAACAAACACGTGAAGATTTAACTACTGAGTTACATAAAATCGAATCGAAATGTCAAAAAGTCTGTAACGACGTAAAAACACAAATTTGTGAGCATTTTCAACCTATTTTTTCGCGGCATGAAAATGCATTACAGAATCACGAAGCAGCCTTAAAAGAACTGCAAATTATTGTTCATGAAAATCATGAGACCTTGCAAGCTAAAATTGACTCAGTTGCATCTACCGATTCGGTTACGCAACTTGCAAAAACTCAGGAAAACCTTAAGGACACAGTAGAAAGACACATGGAGGAAATTAGTTCATTATCAGAGAAAGTAGTTGAACTTTCGGATCAGCTAAATAATTTATCTACGAAGGTAGATGATAATCTGAATGACACAAAACCGGTAGTCTTTAATAACACAGAAGAGAGCGAACAAATTAGGAAACTGAAACAAAATCTGAATCAAATTGATACGCAACACCAAAGAGAAATCCGGGAAGTACAAGATCAGCTAACACAGGTAGTACAAGAATTACGTATTTCAGAGGACACTCGCGCCCCAATATGGGAAGAGGGACATAGAAATACGGAACAGCCACAAAATAATAACACAGCGCATTTCGGAAGTTATGAAAGAAATCGGCAATGTGCACCGAATTTTGAGTTGGAACCGCCGAAGCGACGTAACAATGACCGACATGCGACTCGCCGACATGATGATTTTGACTATAAGCTGTTCATTACAACACGTAAATTCAAAACGTTTAAGAATTCTGCCAACGACATTCATCCACAAGCGTGGCTCCATCAATTCTCTCATTGTTTTCCTCCCAACTGGTCGTTAGAACACAGATTAGAATTTATGTGTGGCTACTTAGAGAATGAACTAGCTGTAAGAATGCGATCGGTCATTCACGATTGCCACAGTGAGGGAGAATTTTACCATGCCTTCCTCTCAACATATTGGTCTCAAGCCACACAAGACCGTGTAAAACATAGCATCATGATGATGAAACACTTTGAACAGTCTGAATTTTCCAGTCCTGTGAAATATTTTGAAGACATGTTGCACAAGAATCAGTACCTGACAAACCCATACAGCCCCTCAGAACTCATCCGCATTTGCTTAATCAAACTGCCTGAACATTTACGACATATTATTTTGGCAGGACGTTGCAAAGACGACATTGAAGCATTTCAGGGACTTTTACAAGAATTAGAAATTGACACTGACAATCGCGGAACGCGAAAACAGGAACACAACAATTACAGGTCACATCCGTCGCAGTTCCGCGATGAAAGAAGTAATAACTTGACACGACAAGGCTATTCTCACAACACAAATCGTGACCAAAACAGACACCACCCGTATGACAACCGTTGGCAGAGTAGTAATAACTACAGGGAAAGATCACCTCTCCGTGGTAATGACTATCACAGAGACAATAAGAGAAACAGACAATATGGGAACCAAAACAATTATTATCAAGGGAGACAGAATAACTTTAGACGCAACGGATCAGCGCGCAGTTACGATTCAGGGAGAAATTCTCCACCACGTGACCGACAAGGAAGAAACTACGGATTCTACCGAAATGACGGCAGACGATATGATCATAACGACAGACGTCAATTGCATCAGAACTGGTGGGATTCAAACAGAACAGGGCCCTCTCGGCAAGGCGAATTTGTAGAAGTTAGGTCTCCTAATCCCAGTAACGACGCGCGCCAACAAAGAAACAGACAATGACTCACACCGCAGGCAGCCGCGTGCGCCGGCTGGCTCAGAGAAAAATAACATTGACGCTAACCTTGAGCAAGATTCCAGTATTCTTTACTGACGAATACCGCATGATAATTGCATTCAAGTTGAAACTCTGCGTACTAGGAAGAGTAAAGGTTTACACCACATTTCACATGTAAAACCGTTTATTGAAAGATAATCTGCTTTTTAACTTTGTCATTGCCATAAAACTTTTCGCTTCACATTACTAATATGCTGTGTTAGACTTAAGAAACTGTTAACATACAACAATGTTTGAAGTTAAATATCCAGTCTAGAACCTAGGGAACATTTTTAAACAGAAATTACGAATGCATTGTTATAGTGAACAGACGACACAGTGTTGTATTTGTACATTCTTGCTTGTTAGTTGCACGATTATGGAACGAATATAAGGCTTACATACTTAGAACATTTACCAGTACTGCTAATGAGATTTTAATGCAAATTTTGGTTTATTTGAAAATACATTCTGAATTTAAAGTGCTTTCTGAGAGATACCAGATGACACAGAGGTTAGTTTATGTGACAGCTATACGATTTTTATCACGACGCTACTAATGAGTGACAATTTACAATGTTGCTTTTGCGGTGTATCTGTTTTATATCTGCACAGTTTTCTGAATTCTTCTGGAAAGAAAAACATGTTTTAGTAGTAACTTTTGTGGTATAGCAACAATGAGACAGCCTTTTTCGTGGCATAACAATACGTTACTGTACAGTACTTTCCTCATCACGGCAATAAGCGTAATAACTAAGATATCTATACGCAAAGCATTTCACTTTTGTGTATCATGAGGTAAGTACATTGACTTCTGCAGAACTTAGCTTTCGGAGGACGATAACTACGACACTTCCACAGAGATTATGTTGCGACAAGATGCACAGTTTAGCGCTACAGTACACGCATTTGAGTGATTAATCTTATACTTAAAACACTTATTTTTAAAGGTTTTTTGAATTACAAAGAAGGTTTTCCGTAATACATTTCATTCCATTGTTGTAATCTGTAACACCTGAGGGTATAATTACATTAATCCTCAGGGGGGTACACGCTTACTTTGTGTACCATGTGTGTGGCAACCACAAGGAACCCTAGCTAATATGGTATTTGCTTATACAACTTTACACATCGGTACCATATTTCTCTAACACACAAATTACACAGCTATCTGATCATTTAACTGAGAGAGACAAACATTTATTTTACTACATCAGTGACACAGGTTTACGCAATTACACAGTTGGATAACTTCACACTTATGAAACTGTATTTTGTCTGTACTTTGTAAACTGTTCATATTTTTTCGGAACCATTGTGATACTATGAGAGCTTTGAATGATATATTTGGTAAGGGAGCATGATTTTAAAGTACGTTTGAGGTAGATGACACTATTGAAATGAGCAGAGAATTTTTTTTACGTTTTGAAATTATTGGAGGAAGTTACGACGATTTTGAGATTTGACTGAAGTGTTATGATGTTATTATTACGACGACGATGTGTATTATGTTGTTGAGGAATGTTTATTATGCTACGTATTTCTCATGATGAAATATTGAAGAAGTGTCGACGAATATGTATATGTATAATGAGGTAAGGAATAATGAGTAGTGTTTAGGGACTCTGATTTATGAAAAGGATGTTGGAAACCAAGAAACGTACTTTAAGAGTTATGAAATGTGTGTGTATATTCGTGAATGTATTACAATGCAGACGAAAATTTTTTTGGACACTGTTATATCAATAGCATTTTGTTTCTACAGATTTGTAACGCAAATTCTTGACCTGTGAAATATTTTTATGTGAGACTGTCACTGTAGCGGAAACTGTTGTCGTAAATATTTCCGTACGAAAGTTAAGTGACCACCTGCACGTAATGCGTTGTGGCGCCCAGCTGGGCCAGCCGCACGGAGAAAAAGCCATTAGGTGGAGAAATAAGAAAAGGGAGGCCATTAAACTCGCTGTTGACATTCCTTTGTAGAGGGCATCGCTAATGCGACACTCTCGTTACTTGAAAACATATGATTTTTGTAATGCGTTGTGGGCACACAGCTGTGTCAAACACCTGGAGAACAAGCCATTAGGGTGTGCCTTTCATCACTAATGCGACACCCTCGTTACTTGAAAACATATGATTACTCGCACTTTGTGCTAATTACTGAAATGCTTATGAATTGATGGGAAATATTCGTACATCTGCAAACCCGATAATGACAAGTGTCTTTCTATGAGAGTTGAGAGAATTTCTACTAACTTATGAAATGTCACATGACTACTGAATGATATTTTTATGCTTTGCTTTTCATAGTTGCTTATTTCATTTGATATCTGGTTTCCAGCTGTGTTGCAGCATTGCTAAAATAAAATTAAATGCATTTGCTAATGTGAACACTTTCTGTCAACAGATCTATTAAATAATTATTTTATGATCCACATTCTTTAAAAAAGGAGCACTTGGAAAGGAAAGAACAATAAGAAGGAACTAGTAACAGTAACACATAATTTTCTTTTCAAGTACATGGTAATATTTCTTTTTACAATCAGTTGTTGTGGTGCACCACTTTAATTACATAGACATTAAGATGTGAATATACACTTCCCTTATCTGCATTGTTGTCTTTAGTGTACTATTTTTTCTGCTTGAGCTATGTCATGTTTAGATATAAGCTGCTGTTTGCCAGGCATAGTGCTACTGAACTTTAATTTGTGTTACTCTGCTAAGCCAATTTTACTACTCATTGATTTTTCATGTTGCTGCACATTGGCTCATATTAGTTGTAATTTTGCATTTTATCTGTTAATTTAGATTTACTGTAGCTTGCTTTGCAATTTTCCAATTTTTTGGTCATTGCTGTTTGTGTTACTTATTTTGTGCTGCTGCATTGCCTCGTCCCTTAGTTTAGCATCTGAGCTCAGTAGATTTAAGTTAGCTTAAGAGGGGGTAGCCTCTAAGAGAATGAGTTGCGATGAATTGGAAGAAATGCATTGAGAAAACAGGTTTAGGTAGGATTTTCTTGGAAATAAATGATGAGGTAAGATAATGGAAAATAAAAATGAGGTAAGAAATGTGTGAACATATAAATACAGAAAGCATGCTTAGATAGAATTTTTTTGGTGGAAACAAAGGATGAAATTAGAGGAAAGATATATGAAGTTTTGGGTTGGACTGCAGTACCAAATGTTACACTGAAAACGAACCCTGTCCTTTCCTATTGGTGTTATCCCACTATGTGTTTGTGTACCCTTGAGTATTTGTTTTCTTCCTGTCTCTGTGTAGTTTCATAGAATTTTTTCTTCTTTTAATATTAAGCTACATTCACTATGATGAGGAATACTGTTATCCTTGAATGTAATTGGCATTAATAATATGTTATTTACTTTGTAAAGATGTTAGACATTATTAATTCTGTTCTGTTCAATGCTCATGTGTGAAGTTGATGTTTCAAAAGTTATTGTGATCCTTTATGTATGTACTCATATCATAATTCCACTTATGTATATGTTTATTTCTATTCTTTTGTAAAGCCTGTGTTACTACAAATGTTATCTATATTGTTATGTTCTTTAATGATGTATTTTGTACCTTTGTAATTGTATTTTCATGTTGTAAATTTATAATTGTACAGACACCAGTTCTTCAAAGTAAGTTACATTTTACTGCACACGTTTCTGTTGGTCATAGTATATGGACAATATGTGAGAAGTAGGGACTGTTAGTGTTTGCACGTGTGTTGATAATTCAGCAAGGGACTGGATAACAGCATTGCTCGTTCTAAGGACAATTCCAAAAAACTTTGTGAGTGCACAAGTGGTGGTTTATGGACTTGCTATATTCCCCGCAAGACTCTTCGATGGTGAATGTGCACCTGCACAATCGCAACAGATGGCTGCTGGCAATCTCTACAAGGACTACAGTGAGTCTGCACCTCTGGTGGCCCACCAATACCATTATCTCTGCAAGGACTACAGTGGGTCTACATCTTTGATGATCCATCAATACCATTATTTTTACAAGGACTGCAGTGGGTCTGCACCTCTGGTGGCCCACCAATATCGTAATCTCTATCAGGACTACGGTGGGTCTGCTCTGTGATGACCTACCTACCAATATTCGTCAGAACTTCGAATGACTCTGCTGTGGGTTTGCTCTGTTGTGGACCATTACCTGTATGCATGTCAAGAGTCAGCACTGTCTTTCCGTTGGAAGGACAACACTACTTCTTCAAGACTGCATGGAAATCCACTACTTCCGTGTGCATTTTCTTCTACTGCTCAGACTTTGAGAAAAACACTATATTTTACCGTAATGAATGATCAGGACTGTCTTTATGGACTGTGAGAAAATTTTAGCTTTTGACCAACATTGTATCAATAAGTGTGTGCATTTGATTTCTTTGTTATTGTAATTATGAAAAATTTTATCAAATCATTATTGGCCACTGCCCAAAAAAATTTTTGTAAAATTTTTTGTGGGGAGCATGGGGGCTATGGAAGTAGGCTGTTTATGTTTTCTCTATGTAAGTAGGCTGTTTATGTTTTCTCTATGTAAGTAGGCTGTTTATGTTTTCTTATTGGCAACGTTACGTAGCGCTCAATATGAAAATCACTGGCTGTACTGTGTGCAGTCTGTGGCTAGTTTGCATTGTTGTCTGCCATTGTAGTGTTGGGCAGCGGCAGCTGGATGTGAACAGCGCGTAGCGTTGCGCAGTTGGAGGTGAGCCGCCAGCAGTGGTGGATGTGGGGAGAGAGATGGCGGAGATTTGTAATTTGTCATGAACTGCTATATTTATATATGATGATATCAAGGTAAATACATTGTTTGTTCTCTATTAATATCTTTCATTTGCTAACTATCCCTATCAGTAGTTAGTGCCTTCCATAGTTTGATTCTTTTATTTAGCTGGCAGTAGTGGCGCTCGCTGTATTGCAGTAGCTTGAGCAGCGAAGATTTTTGTGAGGTAAGTGATTTGTGAAAGGTATAGTTTAATGTTAGTCAGGGCCATTCTTTTGTAGGGAATTTTGAAAGTCAGATTGCGTTGCGCTAACAAAACATTGTGTGTCAGGTTAAGCACAGTCATGTAGAATTGTTCAAAGGGGACGTTTCATATGGCGACCCTGCCAGGATACCTCACTGGAATCTTCTGATTTTTTTCTTGTAGTTTGTGTAATTAGTGTAGATTTTGTTTATTGCTAGCGCGTAATTATAGAGAGAATTTCCTTTGTAGTTGTAGTTTTTCATTGTTGTACAGTAAAACAGTTGTGGCATGCATGTAGATTTGCACCAAGTATTTCGCAGCTGGGCTTGAATTAACTAGATATTATTTTCAGTGCTATGTTAATGTGTTCTCTTATTTTTGATCTTCAAATTGTGTTTTTCTGTGTTGTCGTGTGAAATACTGTGACAATAATGGCGTGTGAAAAACGTAATACTAGGCTCCAAAGTAAACTGAGAAATGACAGTGAAGACGAAAGCAGTGTGATAGCGCCGCAGAGTAATGAATTAACAGACATTCAAAGTAGTAATTTGGTAACTGTTCATAGGGAAATGGAGCGGGCGGAAAACAATGGCGTGGACAGTGAAACAATTAGTGAAGAGGGACGCATTATCGATCGATCGGTCGGCAACAGCTTGCCTCAGGAATCGGGAATGACAGGACACAATTTTGCGAATACTGTAGACTCAGGTTTTGGGTTCTCGCCGTTTTCTCAAATAAGTCAAGACACATTTTCTGCATGTCAAAATGTCAATGTTGCCGGTGCAAATTCATTGCCGAAAAGCACTGAGGAACATGTTTCAGACACCAGTGCATTGTTATTACAGTTAATGCAACAAATGGGACAAAAGCTACAAAAGTTAGACACAACACTTGAACAAAATCAGAAACAAATGGGACAAAATCTTAAAAAGTTAGACACAGTGGAACAAAATCTTAAAAAGTTAGACACAATGGAACAACACCAGAGACAAACACAGCAACAGTTGGACACAATGGAACAAAATCTTCAAAAGTTAGACACCACACTTGAACAAACACGTGAAGATTTAACTACTGAGTTACATAAAATCGAATCGAAATGTCAAAAAGTCTGTAACGACGTAAAAACACAAATTTGTGAGCATTTTCAACCTATTTTTTCGCGGCATGAAAATGCATTACAGAATCACGAAGCAGCCTTAAAAGAACTGCAAATTATTGTTCATGAAAATCATGAGACCTTGCAAGCTAAAATTGACTCAGTTGCATCTACCGATTCGGTTACGCAACTTGCAAAAACTCAGGAAAACCTTAAGGACACAGTAGAAAGACACATGGAGGAAATTAGTTCATTATCAGAGAAAGTAGTTGAACTTTCGGATCAGCTAAATAATTTATCTACGAAGGTAGATGATAATCTGAATGACACAAAACCGGTAGTCTTTAATAACACAGAAGAGAGCGAACAAATTAGGAAACTGAAACAAAATCTGAATCAAATTGATACGCAACACCAAAGAGAAATCCGGGAAGTACAAGATCAGCTAACACAGGTAGTACAAGAATTACGTATTTCAGAGGACACTCGCGCCCCAATACGGGAAGAGGGACATAGAAATACGGAACAGCCACAAAATAATAACACAGCGCATTTCGGAAGTTATGAAAGAAATCGGCAATGTGCACCGAATTTTGAGTTGGAACCGCCGAAGCGACGTAACAATGACCGACATGCGACTCGCCGACATGATGATTTTGACTATAAGCTGTTCATTACAACACGTAAATTCAAAACGTTTAAGAATTCTGCCAACGACATTCATCCACAAGCGTGGCTCCATCAATTCTCTCATTGTTTTCCTCCCAACTGGTCGTTAGAACACAGATTAGAATTTATGTGTGGCTACTTAGAGAATGAACTAGCTGTAAGAATGCGATCGGTCATTCACGATTGCCACAGTGAGGGAGAATTTTACCATGCCTTCCTCTCAACATATTGGTCTCAAGCCACACAAGACCGTGTAAAACATAGCATCATGATGATGAAACACTTTGAACAGTCTGAATTTTCCAGTCCTGTGAAATATTTTGAAGACATGTTGCACAAGAATCAGTACCTGACAAACCCATACAGCCCCTCAGAACTCATCCGCATTTGCTTAATCAAACTGCCTGAACATTTACGACATATTATTTTGGCAGGACGTTGCAAAGACGACATTGAAGCATTTCAGGGACTTTTACAAGAATTAGAAATTGACACTGACAATCGCGGAACGCGAAAACAGGAACACAACAATTACAGGTCACATCCGTCGCAGTTCCGCGATGAAAGAAGTAATAACTTGACACGACAAGGCTATTCTCACAACACAAATCGTGACCAAAACAGACACCACCCGTATGACAACCGTTGGCAGAGTAGTAATAACTACAGGGAAAGATCACCTCTCCGTGGTAATGACTATCACAGAGACAATAAGAGAAACAGACAATATGGGAACCAAAACAATTATTATCAAGGGAGACAGAATAACTTTAGACGCAACGGATCAGCGCGCAGTTACGATTCAGGGAGAAATTCTCCACCACGTGACCGACAAGGAAGAAACTACGGATTCTACCGAAATGACGGCAGACGATATGATCATAACGACAGACGTCAATTGCATCAGAACTGGTGGGATTCAAACAGAACAGGGCCCTCTCGGCAAGGCGAATTTGTAGAAGTTAGGTCTCCTAATCCCAGTAACGACGCGCGCCAACAAAGAAACAGACAATGACTCACACCGCAGGCAGCCGCGTGCGCCGGCTGGCTCAGAGAAAAATAACATTGACGCTAACCTTGAGCAAGATTCCAGTATTCTTTACTGACGAATACCGCATGATAATTGCATTCAAGTTGAAACTCTGCGTACTAGGAAGAGTAAAGGTTTACACCACATTTCACATGTAAAACCGTTTATTGAAAGATAATCTGCTTTTTAACTTTGTCATTGCCATAAAACTTTTCGCTTCACATTACTAATATGCTGTGTTAGACTTAAGAAACTGTTAACATACAACAATGTTTGAAGTTAAATATCCAGTCTAGAACCTAGGGAACATTTTTAAACAGAAATTACGAATGCATTGTTATAGTGAACAGACGACACAGTGTTGTATTTGTACATTCTTGCTTGTTAGTTGCACGATTATGGAACGAATATAAGGCTTACATACTTAGAACATTTACCAGTACTGCTAATGAGATTTTAATGCAAATTTTGGTTTATTTGAAAATACATTCTGAATTTAAAGTGCTTTCTGAGAGATACCAGATGACACAGAGGTTAGTTTATGTGACAGCTATACGATTTTTATCACGACGCTACTAATGAGTGACAATTTACAATGTTGCTTTTGCGGTGTATCTGTTTTATATCTGCACAGTTTTCTGAATTCTTCTGGAAAGAAAAACATGTTTTAGTAGTAACTTTTGTGGTATAGCAACAATGAGACAGCCTTTTTCGTGGCATAACAATACGTTACTGTACAGTACTTTCCTCATCACGGCAATAAGCGTAATAACTAAGATATCTATACGCAAAGCATTTCACTTTTGTGTATCATGAGGTAAGTACATTGACTTCTGCAGAACTTAGCTTTCGGAGGACGATAACTACGACACTTCCACAGAGATTATGTTGCGACAAGATGCACAGTTTAGCGCTACAGTACACGCATTTGAGTGATTAATCTTATACTTAAAACACTTATTTTTAAAGGTTTTTTGAATTACAAAGAAGGTTTTCCGTAATACATTTCATTCCATTGTTGTAATCTGTAACACCTGAGGGTATAATTACATTAATCCTCAGGGGGGTACACGCTTACTTTGTGTACCATGTGTGTGGCAACCACAAGGAACCCTAGCTAATATGGTATTTGCTTATACAACTTTACACATCGGTACCATATTTCTCTAACACACAAATTACACAGCTATCTGATCATTTAACTGAGAGAGACAAACATTTATTTTACTACATCAGTGACACAGGTTTACGCAATTACACAGTTGGATAACTTCACACTTATGAAACTGTATTTTGTCTGTACTTTGTAAACTGTTCATATTTTTTCGGAACCATTGTGATACTATGAGAGCTTTGAATGATATATTTGGTAAGGGAGCATGATTTTAAAGTACGTTTGAGGTAGATGACACTATTGAAATGAGCAGAGAATTTTTTTTACGTTTTGAAATTATTGGAGGAAGTTACGACGATTTTGAGATTTGACTGAAGTGTTATGATGTTATTATTACGACGACGATGTGTATTATGTTGTTGAGGAATGTTTATTATGCTACGTATTTCTCATGATGAAATATTGAAGAAGTGTCGACGAATATGTATTGTATAATGAGGTAAGGAATAATGAGTAGTGTTTAGGGACTCTGATTTATGAAAAGGATGTTGGAAACCAAGAAACGTACTTTAAGAGTTATGAAATGTGTGTGTATATTCGTGAATGTATTACAATGCAGACGAAAATTTTTTTGGACACTGTTATATCAATAGCATTTTGTTTCTACAGATTTGTAACGCAAATTCTTGACCTGTGAAATATTTTTATGTGAGACTGTCACTGTAGCGGAAACTGTTGTCGTAAATATTTCCGTACGAAAGTTAAGTGACCACCTGCACGTAATGCGTTGTGGCGCCCAGCTGGGCCAGCCGCACGGAGAAAAAGCCATTAGGTGGAGAAATAAGAAAAGGGAGGCCATTAAACTCGCTGTTGACATTCCTTTGTAGAGGGCATCGCTAATGCGACACTCTCGTTACTTGAAAACATATGATTTTTGTAATGCGTTGTGGGCACACAGCTGTGTCAAACACCTGGAGAACAAGCCATTAGGGTGTGCCTTTCATCACTAATGCGACACCCTCGTTACTTGAAAACATATGATTACTCGCACTTTGTGCTAATTACTGAAATGCTTATGAATTGATGGGAAATATTCGTACATCTGCAAACCCGATAATGACAAGTGTCTTTCTATGAGAGTTGAGAGAATTTCTACTAACTTATGAAATGTCACATGACTACTGAATGATATTTTTATGCTTTGCTTTTCATAGTTGCTTATTTCATTTGATATCTGGTTTCCAGCTGTGTTGCAGCATTGCTAAAATAAAATTAAATGCATTTGCTAATGTGAACACTTTCTGTCAACAGATCTATTAAATAATTATTTTATGATCCACATTCTTTAAAAAAGGAGCACTTGGAAAGGAAAGAACAATAAGAAGGAACTAGTAACAGTAACACATAATTTTCTTTTCAAGTACATGGTAATATTTCTTTTTACAATCAGTTGTTGTGGTGCACCACTTTAATTACATAGACATTAAGATGTGAATATACACTTCCCTTATCTGCATTGTTGTCTTTAGTGTACTATTTTTTCTGCTTGAGCTATGTCATGTTTAGATATAAGCTGCTGTTTGCCAGGCATAGTGCTACTGAACTTTAATTTGTGTTACTCTGCTAAGCCAATTTTACTACTCATTGATTTTTCATGTTGCTGCACATTGGCTCATATTAGTTGTAATTTTGCATTTTATCTGTTAATTTAGATTTACTGTAGCTTGCTTTGCAATTTTCCAATTTTTTGGTCATTGCTGTTTGTGTTACTTATTTTGTGCTGCTGCATTGCCTCGTCCCTTAGTTTAGCATCTGAGCTCAGTAGATTTAAGTTAGCTTAAGAGGGGGTAGCCTCTAAGAGAATGAGTTGCGATGAATTGGAAGAAATGCATTGAGAAAACAGGTTTAGGTAGGATTTTCTTGGAAATAAATGATGAGGTAAGATAATGGAAAATAAAAATGAGGTAAGAAATGTGTGAACATATAAATACAGAAAGCATGCTTAGATAGAATTTTTTTGGTGGAAACAAAGGATGAAATTAGAGGAAAGATATATGAAGTTTTGGGTTGGACTGCAGTACCAAATGTTACACTGAAAACGAACCCTGTCCTTTCCTATTGGTGTTATCCCACTATGTGTTTGTGTACCCTTGAGTATTTGTTTTCTTCCTGTCTCTGTGTAGTTTCATAGAATTTTTTCTTCTTTTAATATTAAGCTACATTCACTATGATGAGGAATACTGTTATCCTTGAATGTAATTGGCATTAATAATATGTTATTTACTTTGTAAAGATGTTAGACATTATTAATTCTGTTCTGTTCAATGCTCATGTGTGAAGTTGATGTTTCAAAAGTTATTGTGATCCTTTATGTATGTACTCATATCATAATTCCACTTATGTATATGTTTATTTCTATTCTTTTGTAAAGCCTGTGTTACTACAAATGTTATCTATATTGTTATGTTCTTTAATGATGTATTTTGTACCTTTGTAATTGTATTTTCATGTTGTAAATTTATAATTGTACAGACACCAGTTCTTCAAAGTAAGTTACATTTTACTGCACACGTTTCTGTTGGTCATAGTATATGGACAATATGTGAGAAGTAGGGACTGTTAGTGTTTGCACGTGTGTTGATAATTCAGCAAGGGACTGGATAACAGCATTGCTCGTTCTAAGGACAATTCCAAAAAACTTTGTGAGTGCACAAGTGGTGGTTTATGGACTTGCTATATTCCCCGCAAGACTCTTCGATGGTGAATGTGCACCTGCACAATCGCAACAGATGGCTGCTGGCAATCTCTACAAGGACTACAGTGAGTCTGCACCTCTGGTGGCCCACCAATACCATTATCTCTGCAAGGACTACAGTGGGTCTACATCTTTGATGATCCATCAATACCATTATTTTTACAAGGACTGCAGTGGGTCTGCACCTCTGGTGGCCCACCAATATCGTAATCTCTATCAGGACTACGGTGGGTCTGCTCTGTGATGACCTACCTACCAATATTCGTCAGAACTTCGAATGACTCTGCTGTGGGTTTGCTCTGTTGTGGACCATTACCTGTATGCATGTCAAGAGTCAGCACTGTCTTTCCGTTGGAAGGACAACACTACTTCTTCAAGACTGCATGGAAATCCACTACTTCCGTGTGCATTTTCTTCTACTGCTCAGACTTTGAGAAAAACACTATATTTTACCGTAATGAATGATCAGGACTGTCTTTATGGACTGTGAGAAAATTTTAGCTTTTGACCAACATTGTATCAATAAGTGTGTGCATTTGATTTCTTTGTTATTGTAATTATGAAAAATTTTATCAAATCATTATTGGCCACTGCCCAAAAAAATTTTTGTAAAATTTTTTGTGGGGAGCATGGGGGCTATGGAAGTAGGCTGTTTATGTTTTCTCTATGTAAGTAGGCTGTTTATGTTTTCTCTATGTAAGTAGGCTGTTTATGTTTTCTTATTGGCAACGTTACGTAGCGCTCAATATGAAAATCACTGGCTGTACTGTGTGCAGTCTGTGGCTAGTTTGCATTGTTGTCTGCCATTGTAGTGTTGGGCAGCGGCAGCTGGATGTGAACAGCGCGTAGCGTTGCGCAGTTGGAGGTGAGCCGCCAGCAGTGGTGGATGTGGGGAGAGAGATGGCGGAGATTTGTAATTTGTCATGAACTGCTATATTTATATATGATGATATCAAGGTAAATACATTGTTTGTTCTCTATTAATATCTTTCATTTGCTAACTATCCCTATCAGTAGTTAGTGCCTTCCATAGTTTGATTCTTTTATTTAGCTGGCAGTAGTGGCGCTCGCTGTATTGCAGTAGCTTGAGCAGCGAAGATTTTTGTGAGGTAAGTGATTTGTGAAAGGTATAGTTTAATGTTAGTCAGGGCCATTCTTTTGTAGGGAATTTTGAAAGTCAGATTGCGTTGCGCTAACAAAACATTGTGTGTCAGGTTAAGCACAGTCATGTAGAATTGTTCAAAGGGGACGTTTCAAATGTAGTAACATCGGTAGAACATTACGTAGGAAATCAGCATACATTGCACCATTTAGATTGCCATCGATAAAATGGGGACCAATTATCCTTCCTCCCATAATGCCGCACCATACATTAACCCGCCAAGGTCGCTGACGTTCCACTTGTCGCAGCCATCGTGGATCTTCCGTTGCCGAATAGCGCATATTATGCCGGTTTACGTTACCGCTGTTGGTGAATGACGCTTCGTCGCTAAAAAAAACGCGAGCAAAAAATCTGTCATCGTCCCGTAATTTCTCTTGTGCCCAGTGGCAAAACTGTACACGACGTTCAAAGTCGTCGCCATGCAATTCCTGGAGCATAGAAATATGGTAAGCGTGCAATCGATGTTGATGTAGCATTCTCAACGATTCTCGCGCAATTTTTCTGCTACTGATGAGCGGATTAGCCGCGACAGCAGGTAAAACTCCTACTTGGGCATCATCATTTGTTGCAGGTCGTGTCTGACGTTTCACATGTGGCTGAACACTTCCTGTTTCCTTAAATAACGTAACTATCCGGCGAATGGTCCGAACGCTTAGATGATGCCGTCCAGGATACCGAGCAGCATAGACAGCACTCGCACGTTTGGCATTTTGATCACAATAGGCATAAATGAACACGATTTCTACCTTTCTGCAACTGGTAAACGGTCAATTTTAACACGGGTAATGTATCACGAAGCAAATACCGTCCACACTGGCGGAATGTTACGTGATACCACGTACTTAAGCGTTTGTGACTCCTGCAGCGCCATCTATCACAAAGCGAAAAAAGTGGTCCAACTAAAACATTCATATTTATTTACGTACTACACGAATATGTAATAAAAATGGGGGTTCCTATTTTAAAAAACGCAGTTGATATCCGTTTGATCTATGGCAGCGCTATCTAGCGGGCCAACGATAGCGCCATCTGGTTTCCCCCTTCCAGCTAGACGAGTTTTGTTCTTTGTAGTTTTTTCGTTTATGCTTATTTCGTGAAATATCTGGCCCGGTCACTATCAATGGACCACCCTGTATATCGCTCTTTGCCACATTACAATCTTTGACTTTATTTGCATTCTATAATGCAATGCATTCCATTCTCTATAAGTAATTGGTGTCAGTATTTTTCAGTCATGACTTATTGAAGTGGTAGGCGAGTAATACTAACAACTGTCGGCACTTTCCTTCTTTGGACCTGGAATTGTTACAATCTACTTTAGGCCCTGGTGTATTACACCTTGCACATCAGGTAGAACAGTATTGCCATAGCTAACTGGTTCTCCCAAAGATCTCAATAGCTCTGCGGGTATGTCGTCTACTTTGTGAACCTAGCTTCTACTTATGTTTTCCAGTGCTCTGCGAAATTCATCTTGCATTATCGCATTTCCTGTACCAAATTTAACTATTCCCTCTTCTTTTTCCATAATAATGTTTTAGAGTTCAATTCCCAATCCACATTTTCCATCCATCTTTCCATTTTTTGGTTACTACTATATTTGCTACAGCTAGAATAATACACGGCCCAACCACGTTAATCTGACCATCTGTCTAAATCCTAATTACCTTCTGCAGCGCGGATACCCAAGAAAAGCATCAGTGATGTTCTGGAAAGAAACGACAGGGATGTCGGGCTAGGCGGACTACAGTGCCGTAGCCAGCTGCGCTGTTTCACAGCTGAGGATCCATGCCGCGAACAGCCCAATCGAGATGGTTGCCGCGCGGGGTAGCCGCGCGTTCTCAGGCGCCTTGCCACGATTCGCGCGGTTCCATATGTCGGAGGTTCGAGTCCTCCCTCCTTAGTGTAAGTTAGTTAGATTAAGTAGCGTGTAAGCCTAAGGACTGATGACCTCAGAAATTTGGGCCCATAAGAACTTACCACCACCGAGATGCTCCCAGAGACTTTCGATTGGGTTTAAATCCAGGGGGTTTGGAAGCCAGGGCAGTACAGTACTCTCATGCCGGTGCTCTTCGAAGCACGCACGTACACTGCGAACTGTGTGACATGTTGCATTGTCTTGCTAGTAGATGCCATCGTGTCATGGAGAAACAAGCTCCGTGTAGAAATCCACATGATCGCCAAAGTTAGAAGCATACTTGTGTTGATCCACTGTGCTTTCTAGAATTACGAGATCACTTAGGGAATCCCACTAAAACATTCCCCAGACCACAACGCTTCTTCCTCCGGTCTGAACCCTTCCGACGATTGTTCCAGGACCATACACGCCAAAGGGATATGTCCGAAGGAGCATAAAACGTGATTCATCTGAAACGGCCACCTGTCGCCACTAAGTGGACATCCGGTTGGAGTGCTGGCGTGCAAATTCCAGCCTTCCTCGCCGGTGCACAGCAGTCAGCATGAATTCATGAACCATGAGCCAGCTGCGGAGTCCCCTACTCACCAACATTCGCTGAGTCGTCATTGAGGAGATTGTTCCAGGGCCATATACGCCAAAGGGATATGTCCGAAGGAGCATAAAACGTGATTCATCTGAAACGGCCACCTGTCGCCACTAAGTGGACATCCGGTTGGAGTGCTGGCGTGCAAATTCCAGCCTTCCTCGCCGGTGCACAGCAGTCAGCATGAATTCATGAACCATGAGCCAGTTGCGGAGTCCCCTACTCACCAACATTCGCTGAGTCGTCATTGAGGAGATTGTTCCAGGGCCATATACGCCAAAGGGATATGTCCGAAGGAGCATAGAACGTGATTCATCTGAAACGGCCACCTGTCGCCACTAAGTGGACATCCGGTTGGAGTGCTGGCGTGCAAATTCCAGCCTTCCTCGCCGGTGCACAGCAGTCAGCATGAATTCATGAACCATGAGCCAGCTGCGGAGTCCCCTACTCACCAACATTCGCTGAGTCGTCATTGAGGAGATTGTTCCAGGGCCATATACGCCAAAGGGATATGTCCGAAGGAGCATAGAACGTGATTCATCTGAAACGGCCACCTGTCGCCACTACGTGGACATCCGGTTGGAGTGCTGGCGTGCAAATTCCAGCCTTCCTCGCCGGTGCACAGCAGTCAGCATGAATTCATGAACCATGAGCCAGTTGCGGAGTCCCCTACTCACCAACATTCGCTGAGTCGTCATTGAGGAGATTGTTCCAGGGCCATATACGCCAAAGGGATATGTCCGAAGGAGCATAGAACGTGATTCATCTGAAACGGCCACCTGTCGCCACTAAGTGGACATCCGGTTGGAGTGCTGGCGTGCAAATTCCAGCCTTCCTCGCCGGTGCACAGCAGTCAGCATGAATTCATGAACCATGAGCCAGCTGCGGAGTCCCCTACTCACCAACATTCGCTGAGTCGTCATTGAGGAGATTGTTCCAGGGCCATATACGCCAAAGGGATATGTCCGAAGGAGCATAGAACGTGATTCATCTGAAACGGCCACCTGTCGCCACTACGTGGACATCCGGTTGGAGTGCTGGCGTGCAAATTCCAGCCTTCCTCGCCGGTTCACAGCAGTCAGCATGAATTCATGAACCATGAGCCAGCTGCAGAGTCCCCTACTCACCAACATTCGCTGAGTCGTCATTGAGGAGATTGTTCCAGGGCCATATACGCCAAAGGGATATGTCCGAAGGAGCATAGAACGTGATTCATCTGAAACGGCCACCTGTCGCCACTAAGTGGACATCCGGTTGGAGTGCTGGCGTGCAAATTCCAGCCTTCCTCGCCGGTGCACAGCAGTCAGCATGAATTCATGAACCATGAGCCAGCTGCGGAGTCCCCTACTCACCAACATTCGCTGAGTCGTCATTGAGGAGATTGTTCCAGGGCCATATACGCCAAAGGGATATGTCCGAAGGAGCATAGAACGTGATTCATCTGAAACGGCCACCTGTCGCCACTAAGTGGACATCCGGTTGGAGTGCTGGCGTGCAAATTCCAGCCTTCCTCGCCGGTGCACAGCAGTCAGCATGAATTCATGAACCATGAGCCAGCTGCGGAGTCCCCTACTCACCAACATTCGCTGAGTCGTCGTTGAGGAGACACTATCGGTAGCCCTGAGAGATCACTTGCTCAACTTTTGTACGTCTATTCGTCCTTATACATGTCTGCAGCCATCGGTCACTCCTGTCGGTTGTGGCCTGTGGTGCACCACAGTGGCCTTGGCGCCAGTTTTGGATAGCGCCACTGTGCCGTAGACGGTATACTCGTACTCACGGCGGCACGAGAACAGTTTAAAGACATAGCCGTTTAGGAAATGCTTTCATTCTTGGCCCGAAAGCCAACGGTCATGTTGTTTTGGTTGTCGGATAAATCGCTCTGTTTCCGCATTACGACAACGGCTACACTGTCCTCTGACATTCTTTATACGAGGGTCACTCCAAAAGAAATGCATACATTTTTATTAAAAAAAGCCATCTTTTATTCTACACTCTTGAAAGTATTACAGTGTGTAGATACATCCTTTAGAAACAATATTTTCATTTCTCCACATAATTTCCATCCCTCTCAATTGCCTTACGCCGTCTTGGAACCAGCGCCTGTATACCCGCACGATAAAATTCTGGACCAACCTGTTGGAGCCACTGTTTGGCAGCGTGCACGAGGGAGTCATCATTTTCAAAAGTTGTTCCACGAAGAGAGTCTTTCAGTTTCCCAAAGAGATGATAGTCACATGGAGCCAGGTCAGGACTGTAAGGCGGGTCTTTCAGTGTTGTTCAACCGAGTTTAGTGATCGCTTCCATGGTTTTTTCACTGACAAAACATCCTGCTTTTGCAGATGTGGTCGAACACGACTCAGTCGAGCTTGAAGTTTCTTCAGTGTCGTCACATATGCATCAGAATTTATGGTGGTTCCACTTGGCATGATGTCCACAAGCAAGAGTCCTTCGGAATCAAAAAACACCGCAGCCATAACTTTTCCAGCAGAAGGTGTGGTTTTGAATTTTTTTTTCTTGGGTGAATTTGCATGGTGCCACTCATTGATTGCCTCTTCGTCTCTGGTGGAAAATGATGGAGCCATGTTTCATTACCTGTCACAATTCTTCCAAGAAATTCATCTCCGCCATTCTCGTACTGTTCCAAAAGTTCGCTGCACACCGTTTTTCTGTCAACATCCTGGGAACCCACCAGGCACAAACCTTTTTTAACGCCAACACTTTCAGTATTCTGCAAACACTTCCTTCCCCTGTCCCAACGAAGCGTGACAATTCGCTCACTGTGATGCATCTGTCAGCAGTCACCAATTGGTTAACACTCTGCACATTGTCTGGAGTGTGTGCAGTACGAGGCCTGCCGCTGCGAGGACATTCTTCAATATTGCCGTGCCCTCTTTCATCACGTAACCTGTTTGCCCAACGACTAACTGTACTGCGATCGACAGCAGCATCTCCATACACCTTTTCCAACCTCTTGTGGACGTTTCCCACTGTCTCGTTCCCACAGCACAAGAATTCTATGACAGCTCGTTGCTTATGCAGAACGTCAAATGTAGCAGCCATCTTGCTGTGATGGCGCCACTCACTTGAACAGATTGAACTAAGTTTGAAAACAAGCGGTAAAGATGTATCTACACACTGTAAAACTTTCACGCATGCAGAATGAAAACTGTATTTTTACAAAAATAGTGTGCATTTCCTTTGGAGTGACCCTCCTATATCTTCCATTGCTAGTGCTACCATCTGTGAGTGGTTACTGCACTCAGACATAAGCTGTGGTCACATTAATGTGACTGGAACTTGTGTATCCTAAAAGCAGCCCACTTAACCCCTTAAAACTAAACGTCAGCATTACGTCGCTTTGAATAGTGCGCTGTCTTATATGCGAGTTATGACCTAGTATTATTGTAGCAACTGGTGATTCAGCACTCAGAAATTATACTCAGCGTTCCAAGAAAAACAAAGTATAAGTATTTACTGCACCTATAAACTGTATTGCTTCAGTCAGACTACTGCTAATTTGCTCTGCTACATTATTCAGTGCACTGAAAGTCTTTCTGGCAAGAAACTGTTTCTTCCTCTACGCGTGAAATGACAAACATGTCACTAGGAAAGTTTCCCTGGTGTCACATTGTGTCTCTACAACCTCAGAGTGGCGGTGCATCAGCATCTCACGTCAGGCCCCTACAGGACTCATAAGGAATCCCTTAATTTCTCCTGAGAAGTACCAGGAGAACACGGTAACGGACGCCTAACACCGTCCCCTCTGCTACACTCACAAAAATTAACTTCTATTAGTAGTTCTTTTGTCACTGATCTTCCATAGACTCTTCACTAATCTTTTCGGTGGGAAGGCCACGTCTTCAACTGTATCCTGTCATAGCCCTTGACGCTGTTTCTCCATATGCAGAGGTCGTTGGAAGTCCGTGGTCTGTATCACCTAATGAAATGTTGTGACTACTACTAGCTTCACTTTCTTGTTCGAGCCTCCTCTAGTTTAATTTCTAATATATTATTAGCTAGAGTATCAAGCAGCTGCCACGTTTCTTCATTACGACTATTGCATATACGTTATTCGACCGTACGTTCACTATCCTTCAGCATTCAGTATATTGGTCACATTCGAACCAAATAAGTTCATGTGTGCCTACCAACCTACAGTTGCAGGTCTGTGAGTTACTCTGGTTAATTCTACGAAAATACACAGACTATGGATAATGTCCTGTGAACAAATGTGTCATACCTTTGGAGTAGTTTATGTAACTTAGTCGAAGACTCTTACGCTTGCTTAGGGAAAAATCATGCAACAGCCGTGTCGTGCCTCTCGCGTCCTAGTCCCGTTTGCCATTGCGCAAGTGTCATTTCCTTTAATTATTTATTGTCAGTGATGTTCTGTCCAGGAAGGCCTTGTACTTTTTCTGGGTTACATCTGCGCAACTAATGGCAAGCTCCTAGATAGCGAACTTTAATTCTATTGTGCGAATTCCTGACAAGACGAGGAATGATTCGCCAGGCGTTGTATTAAAACCTCCCATCAGTCTGAACAATTTTCCCCTCAAGGTGTGACACAATTTGATCGCGACATCTTCACTTCCTAATTTCTAGCGACGAAGCTGCCGAAATGACATCGTGAATAATTTAAACACAAAAGCTTGTAGTCGAATTCATCTGTAGACACTGTTAATGCAATTGACGAAACCCCAAACTCCTTTCCCTGTTGTCGCTTCTCAACTGAAACTTGATAACGTCAGTGTTGTTACTTAATGTGCCTGGTTATGACCGCCAAGGAAAACATGTAACGACACAGTTAAGTCAAAACAGTAACAAACAGTTCAGAATGCTCACTTTCGAAACATAAATGTACAGCTAAATTTTCGTTCGTGTATTTACTAATTTCAGTCCGTAATCCAGTTGGAGGTATTTTGAAGTATGCCTCAATGTTCTGTAAATGTAATTAATAACGCCGTCTGTTAGTAGCGTAAGGAACTATTTGCATAAATGTTACTAAATTTCTGCCTGAACAAACTAGTAATTGTAGATACTATATTTGTGATACGTTTTCTAAAACTTAAGAACGCAGAAAGAGTAGAACGTGTAATAAAAGAAAACAAATCATATAAAACATTTTACAGTACGCGAAAGAGAACTACACTACTTAGGCAGAGACTTAATTTTTCGTACCAGCATCGAGAGTAATATCTGTGGCAGTGTATCTTTGCTGAGTACTGTGAGTAAAGCCGTGTGCGATTGTATGATCTAGGGAAAGCAGACAGTAAAATACCTAAGTATCTCATACGTATGGAGATCCCAGAGGAAGAAGTTGGACATTATGAAATAAATAACATAACACTGGAACGAAAATGAGGAACATGAAAATTATTTATCTGCCACTCAGTCACGACGCTACAGCAACAGTCCAGGTAAGTCCTATTTTTCTTTTTGTAAAGTATAATTTTTTGATAACTCTTTTCGTTCATATTAATCTATCTAGGAATTAAAGATGGTGTGGTTAACTAACTTCTTTTATTGACTATTTTTTTACAACCCATCGTCATAAAATATTTTGGCACTAAAGGATGAAGTTTCTTTACGAACGTACTGCTAGGTTATTCTAGTAAATCAACGGATTTTTTATTACTGAACAGTATCGTCTGTATAAATATTTATGTTGATTAGTTGATTATTAGTAATATGGTTGGCAAGTATGATTTTGTGAGCGATTACCATGTTAGTACACGACTAAGCTATTATGTGATTGAGTGATCCAGTATATCACATCATTAGCAAACGTAAGTCAACCTTCCAACTGTCCTAAATTTTTTATTTCTTCCTAATCTCAAATTATCAGTAGGTGCACGTAAAAATGAAATATTATTACCGCGTTTACTTGAAATGTTATTATACTACGACGTTGCGTAGTCCGATGGATTCACGGTCATAATTTTAAGAAATCATGATAATGAAATACTAAATCCCTACGCCCGCGCTGTAAACATTGTTAACGATCTTGGTGATACTCGTCATAAAAGCCAACCAAGTAAACGCGCTTGTGGTGCATATAATTGCGGCTGCTCAACATGACGGGATGACAAGTTCTCCTAAGACGAATTTCATATAACGACTGTTGCCTGTGGCTCATTTGTCGGCACAACAATACGTAATCTCAGTTTGCGACTGCGAATCATAATTTAGGTTGACTACAGTGCTGCTCCCTGTTGGCGCTATCCATACCCTTGTTTGTTTCATACCGCTCAGAGAACACACTTTCATCAGGTGTCAAAGACTTCTCTCTGTATTCCACAACAAAACGCAGTTACATGCTAATAAACGGAAAAGGAAAACATTAATTGACTTGTTACATATTTCATTACTCCTATTTAAACGAACTTTACTTGTGTAAGAATAGCCTTCGGCGGCCATTGTCAGAGTCAATAAAATTCTTCTGCCTGTGTGACCGCTTTGTCAATGTGTAAAGCTTCCCAGGGTTCAGACAGAATTGCTAGTGGACTTCCTCAGGATTTTTTTTAAATTTTTTATTTCATTTCTACGTTATTATCTGGTTTGTAGTGTTCAGCGGCATCAATTCAGATCTTGTTTCCAATTCGTGGCGGACATGTACTGGATGGAAAAAAAAATTGTGTCGTTTTTGCTGGTACAAGGGTCGTTCAGCAGATAATGTCACACAATTTTTTTTCGTATAACATACAGCATTTATTCTTAAGAGTTAAAATTTAGTGAGAATGTTGGTAAACATTTCTTTCTCACGCACAATTTTTTTATATAGTCTCCATCACGTTCTACGGATTTACACCAGCGTCATGTGAGAACATGTATGCCCTGTTGGTAAAAGCTCTAGTTCTTTTCTCGCAGCCATATATTCTTTGTATGCATTACGCCCCTATCATCTTCAAAATGTGTTTCACGTAGACAGTCTGTAAGTGACCCAAACAGATGGAGGCCCGAGAGCACCAGTTCTGAACCATAGACTGGATGAGGCGTCCAACCCACTTTTGGCGATACGCTTCCGCATTCTGACATTTTTATGTGGGTGACCAACAATGTGTTGGAACAAGACTTTTTTTCCCAGACCGACAAGCGGAAAAGTGTCCTTGAGTTTGTTCAGAGTCTTCACACTGTCCCAGAATTAATGATTGACCCTTTTGGCAGAACATCTACGAGAATGATACCAGCATTATCCCAAATTCACCTCATCATGACTTTGCCAGCAGAGGGAACTGCATTGAATTGCTTCTTTTTGGTCGTTGAGAGTTGTGCCACTACAGTGACAGGGTTTTTAATTCCGGCTCGTAGTGATGCACGCACCGATCCGTTGCAGAAAGGTCTGTCTACTGATCTGAAACTGATCCAGCAGTTCAGGTGAAATGGTTTTTCTTTGTATCTGTATGTGTTTGTGGAATCTGTCGTGAGTACACCTTTGAATGTAAAAGAGCCTCTGTCATTGCACTTCCAATTCTCACCTATAGCTGTAGAACCAACTTCGAGTTGTCATGCAACGAAGCTCCTGCGTAGACGCCATATCGATGGTCCATTAGGGCTTTCATATCTGCCGCAACTTTTCGACATGACTCCACATTCCTGTCAGTATCTTCCAGAACTTAAATGAATCTCTTCCTTTGCGTGTCGCAGCAGTCTCCGCTGCAAAAGTGGTTATTCGGGGTGTTCATAGGCTGTTACATTAATGTGACTGGACAGTAATGTGCTCAGTGTGGACGCAAAGGAAACACGTGCTTCAAAACTGCTTCCAGGGTGGGCAGTAGGGCCCAGTCAGTACTCTTTGTGGACACAAAATTATTTATATCGTTGTTGGCTGAAGACTAACGATGACCCCAATTTTTCTTAAAGTAAATCTGTACTTTATTTATGCTGTTTGAAATCCTAATTCCGATAACTTAAATTTTTAACTCCAAAACTTTCCACGCAGTTCAGATGGTAGATGGTGGTCTTGAATTGTCTCTACTTTAATTTATATACGTTTGGAAAATCACAATATTATTGTGAAACTTGGAACAACTTCATTATTACATATAATAAATATAGTACTCCCATCTTGGCTTTGTAGCGCAATAACAATGGTTGTTTAATCTGGCTCGTTTAAGAAAATTTAGGTAAAAAAAGTTTTTTTACTTCGTAATTGAAAAAGTAGGTGAGATATCTAGTTTAAAACTTTTGTCATGTGTTTTTATGACAAACCGAATCTAATTCCAGAACTAGAACTCTCTAACTTATACGAGCTTATAAAATTTCGAAAAAGTGGAATAATTCGAAAAGTAAAAGTATCCTTCATGGAAACTTCTACCATGTTTTTCCATGATAAACTTCATCTTCTAGCTTTAATATTGTCTTGTAGAATTTTACAAAAAGTTAATTTGTGAAGCAACTGATTACTGAAACATTTTGAGATTCGCAGTACTTATCCTATTTGTAAGCTTACGTAATCTGACCAAGTGAAGAAACAATATTTGAACAATTAATTTTGTGCAAGTATATGCTGCAATCTCCTTTATAGCGGCTCACGGCGTATGCGAGGCACTGCTCTGTCTACCTTGGCCGAGATACGGGCAAAAGTCAGTACTCCGCGTGCCTCTCAGCACTTGCTTGCTTCCCCACAGCCTGACTGCAGGCAGAGTGCAGCCTTTTTAGCTTTTATTTGTCGCGGCACTTTCTCCGCCGCAGTAGCGACAACGCTAAGTTCAGGCTCAGCATCTTGCAGTCGACATTACAGCGACGAAACGACTGACCAGAAAGACTAACGAAAATTCGCCTGCACATATAACAAGATTGTATCTTTAAAATGTGCAAAGGAAATGTTTCTCCTTGTCACGGTCTGACTTCTACGACTCCTCGTAGTTTACTCTCGCCAAAAAATACTCGAAAAAGCACGCTTCCACTTAAATATTACCACATATGTTGACCTCATTTCAACTAAAGTGTAGCAGTCATACAGTATTCACAAAGTAAACATTTCCGCTATTACAGCAAGGTACAACACACCGAATACTTGTTTTGTAAATAAAACCGCCTTTTCCTGCTGCTAGTTACTTTATCCCATACGCGTTTCGCCTTCTCTCCTGTCCTATCATCAGTGGGATCGATAACGATACACTTTTGTTAGGTTTAGATTATTAAACAGTTCACTTCGCGATTTTTTGTAAAACTTACGATTTGCTGATCTGCTTTTCCTCTCATCTGGTCTGGAGGTCGCACTACCACTTTTATCACTGCCATGTAATCACATTTTTGTGTGCTCACCTTCCACACACTGTTCACCATGTTTGTCACTCTTTTTTGTGGTGGACTATTGTTCTTTTGTCGCTCGATACAACTATTTCGTCGTACACTGTTTTTTACAACGTAAATATTGCGACTCCATAACGTGTTTCATCTTCTTTGGAATGTTTAACTATTTTTTGCCAACCTAACGAAGTATATGTTCGAGACCAACTTATGTTTATGATGTTTATACCGTGTGTGTGTATGAGTGAGAGAGAGAGCTGGATAGAGCCAACGAGTTTTTTTTGTGAGGGGGGGGGGGGGGGGAGTGGGTTGGCGGGTGTACTGTACAATATTCTGTGGAGGGGTTCACAAGTACACATGCCAAGCAATTCATTATTTACTCTAATAGATAAAATAATATTATAACGTTCGCAAAAAGTATTAATACAATAATAGTGTCCAATATAAAATAATAGAACCCAACATCTTTACACTCACTTATCCATGAACCCCTCCACAGAATACTGAAACGAAAAGTCAAATCAGCCGTCACCAAAGTTTTCAACCGCTCGCTAACATCCGCACCCTCCTCCTCCCCCCCCCCCCCCCAGCACCAAAAAAAAACAAGAAAACCTCATCGGCTCTATCCCCCCTCCTCTCTCTCTCACTCATACACACACACAGTATAAACATCATAAATAGAAATAAGTCTCGAACATATACTTCGTTAGGTTGGCAAAAAATACGTAAACATACAAAAGAAGATGAAACGCGTTATAGAGTCGCAATATTTATGTTGTGAAAACAGTGTACGACGAAATAGGTGTATCGAGTGACGAAAGAACAATAGTCCACCACAAGGAAGATTGAGAAACTTGGTGAACAGTGTGTGGAAGGTGAGAACACAAAGATGTGATTATATGGCAGTGATGAAAGTGGTAGTGCGACTTACAGACCAGACGTGAGAAAACGCAGATCAGCAAATCGTAAGTAATTACTTTTTTTTACAAAAAAATCGCGAATTGAACTGTTTAATAACCTAAAACTAACAAAACTGTAGCGATATAGATCCCACTGATGATGACTTAAAACAGGAGAGAAGGCGAAAGGCGTGTGGGATAAACAAAGTAACTAGCAGTAGGAAAAGCCAGTTTTATTTACAAAACTAGTACTCACATGCTCGCTGCGGAGGATGGCCACAAAAGAAACTTGTTACAGCACATCGAAATTCGACGCGCAAGTCGCCGAAGTGGCGTCAAATCGAAAGACTTGCACCAGGCGCGGTCTTCCGGACGGGAGGCCCTCGTCACACGCCATTATTATTATTTTAGCACATCGAAATTCGTCACACAATGTAACCAGGTCGGCCGGGGTGGCGGAGCTGTTCTAGGCGCTGCAGTCTGGAACCGCGCGACCGCTACGGTCGCAGGTTCTAATCCTGCCTCGGGCATGGATGTGTATGATGTCCTTAGGTTAGTTAGGTTTAAGTAGTTCTAAGTTCTAGGGGGCACTGGATGGCAGCGTGGAGGGTAAAAATCGTAGAGGGAGACAAAGAGATGAATACGCTAAGCAGATTCAGAAGGATGTAGGTTGCAGTAAGTACTGGGAGATGAAGAAGCTTGCACAGGATAGAGTGAAACGTCCCCTTTGAACAATTATACAAGACTGTGCTTAAACTGACATACAATATTTTTAGCGCAACGCAATCTGACTTTCAAAAATCCCTACAAAAGAATGGCCCTGACTAACATTAAACTATACCTTTCAGAAATCACTTACCTCACAAAAATCTTCATTACTCGAACTACTGCAATACAGCGAGCGCCACTACTGCCAGCTAAATAAAAGATTCAAACTACGGAAGGCACTAACTACTGATAGGGATATAGTTAGCGAATGAAAGATATTAATAGAGAACAAACAATGTATTTACCTTAATAGTCATAATATATGTAGCAGTTCATGACAAATTACAAAACTCCTCCATCTCTCTCCCCACATCCACCACTGCTGGCGGCTCACCTCCAACTGCGCAACGCTACGCGCTGTTCACATCCAGCTGCCGCTGCCCAACACTACAATGGCAGACAACAATGCAAACTAGCCACAGACTGCACACAGCACAGCCAGTGATTTTTCATATAGAGCGCTACGTGGCGTTACCAATAAGAAAACATAAACAGCCTACTTACAAGAGTAGCATGGAGAGCTGCATCAGACCAGTCTCAGGACTGAAGATCACAACAACAAGACAAGTTCTAGAGGACTGATGACCTCAGAAGTTAAGTCCCATAGTGCTCAGGACCATTTGAACCAATGTAACCAGAATGTGAGTTCAAAGCCAACGGTAAATAATTATGGCCCGCATCTCGTGGTCGTGCGGTAGCGTTCTCGCTTCCCACGCCCGGGTTCCCGGGTTCGATTTCCGGCGGGGTCAGGGATTTTCTCTGCCTCGTGATGGCTAGGTTAGTTAGGTTTAAGTAGTTCTAAGTTCTAGGGGACTGATGACCATAGATGTTAAGTCCCATAGTGCTCAGAGCCATTTGAACCATTTGAAATAATTATGATATGGATAGTAGCAGGGGCAGGAATGACGGATCCCTCGCCCCATCCACCTTTTACCCCTGTGAAAGGTCACAAGTATTCATTTTGAACGAGGAAAAATCCCTCCCCTGTCCTGAATTGAAGCCAGGACCTTTAGGAGAGGAGTTTAGTGCTCTTCCCTCTAGACCACCATGGTCTCCATGTATATTAAACGATTTACAAATACTGGGGCATTACTTTGTGAAGGTCCGTCGTAAAACCTGTTATTCCATGACAGGGCAAATTATGCCAGGGTACTGAGGAATTTGCGGATGACCTCATCGCTTACGCACTTCTGGCACGTTACTTTGTTTCGCTGTTGCGGCTACCACGCGAGCTGCCCCGTAAAAACGCAGCGGGGGTCTAGAGTTTTTTAGGGGCCGGACAAAAGCAACTGAGACGTAAGCCCAGTGTTGGAGGAGTGCGCGCAGCCTCAGAGGTGGCGTCTGACTCAGCCGGGGGAAGCCGCGCGGGCATAAAGCACGGGGCCATTTCTGCGGCTTGATATTCCAGCCGGATGGCGGCCGTAAGAGCCGGGCATTAAGTGCGCCGCGCTACGTGATCCCGGCTGGCGGCGCGGCTCTGCCCTCCACTGCCCCTCGCTGCCTCGGAGTGCGTAGCGCGGCGGCCCGCGGGAAAAACCGCCGCTCGTTTATCCGCGGCGGCGCGGTCATTACGCAAGCGGCGGTACCCTTCCGTGAATTCAAATACGGACGCCGATTTACTGTCCGAGGGGGATATGGGGCCATTACTCCGCTCCGGTCGGCGTGTAATGAGAATCGCCGCGCTCCTTACAAGGAGAGAACGCGGCTCCCGATTCCGTCGTACGAGCGCCGATAGGTATTGATTGTACGGCCTGCGTGCGGATTACGGTATCTGTCCGGCGGTCGGGCAGCCAGGCACCTGGCGTCCGCGAACGGGCGCGCTGCCGCGGCAGACACAGAAACTTACGTGCTTGCTCTTGTATTACTGCGGTATTCAAGAGAATCGAGAGAAGTATCAGTGGTAAATTAAGTGCGTCAGGAGGTTGTTGTATTAATAGATTCGATTAAAACTTTTTATGTGGAGATGTTGAAAGCTGAATGTTACATTTCCAATTCTCAATCTTTAATTATTTCGATTGTCCGCCACCGGTAGCTGAGTAGGATGCCGGCACGGTAGCTCAACGTGTTCTGTCAGAGGGTTAGCTGAAAAAAAAAAAAAAACTGAGTTAATCGATCAACAACGAACTTAAGAAGATGTCTTACGACGTCCGCCCCGAGCAGGTGCAACGAACGAAAGCGAACAAAATGAGATAAAAAGAAAAGTGGGTAGCGCGACAGAATGTCAATCCTAAGGGCCCGGGTTCGATTCCCTGCTGGGTCGGAGATTTTACCCGCTCAGGGACTGGGTGTTGTGCTGTCCTAATAACCATCATTTCATCCCCATCGACGCGCAAGTCGCCGAAGTGGCGTCAAATCGGAAGACTTGCACCCGGTGAACGGTCTGCCCGACGGGAGGCCCTAGTCACACGACATTTTTTTTTATTATTTCGCGTATTTATTACTGCAAGTTTCCTCCAAAGATACATTCTGTACCTAGTTTCCAATTGAGACCAAGATAGGTCATGATGATTCTGGTAAATTTTGGAAATTTGTGGCAAGATCTTATCGGACCAAACTGCTGAGGTCATCGATCCCTAAACTTACACACTACTTATTCTAACTTAAACAAACTTACGCTAAGGACAACACACACACTCATGCCCGAAGGAGGACTCATTCATCGCCGGGTAGGGGAGAGGGGTTGGGGGGGGGGGGGGCAACCGTAACAGGACGCCAGAGACCATGCGGCAACCCCGCGCGGCTATGATTACTGTAAAAACAGTCGTAGGTTGCAGACTGGTTATTTATTACGGCCGGCCGAAGTGGCCGTGCGGTTAAAGGCGCTGCAGTCTGGAACCGCAAGACCGCTACGGTCGCAGGTTCGAATCCTGCCTCGGGCATGGATGTTTGTGATGTCCTTAGGTTAGTTAGGTTTAACTAGTTCTAAGTTCTAGGGGACTAATGACCTCAGCAGTTGAGTCCCATAGTGCTCAGAGCCTTTTGAACCATTTATTACGTGCTAAACCCGGGCAGGGCTTCACCAGGTAATCTGAGAGTACAACAGGGAGGACGAAGTTATAAACAGCTGGCATGGTCATGTTCCATACTACCACGACGATGAAGCAGGTTCAATTCAGGAAAGAGATAAAGTATAAAATCTTGGGGACTCGCATTGAAATTAATGCCAGGATCATTCGTATGGGAGCAGCGTATACTAATGTACGCGTGGTCGTTTTAAACAAGTATTACAAATCTAAAACTAAATACCTTGATATATAGAAAAAATATTTCAAAAGAAGCCGTGAAGAAAAGAGCTGTTCAAAAATACTGCAAGGAGGGTCAAACCGAGGTTTGAACCCAACTCAGGTCCAAGAGCAAAATTAAGACTGTAGGGTCACTTGCAGTTCCTTCAGTTGAATACAGCTTCAGTCTGTTGATTGGAACCAGAACGCTGAACGTAAGACATGAAAGTGGCTTACCATGTATGGTGTAGTTCACACCAGAGTTGGCGCCGACAGATTATACATGACACTTAAAGAAGGAGGTGTGGTCTGAGACAGAGGCAGCACTTGAATGATCGGCTACTGCGCCAAATAATACGGTTTGAGATGGTAAACAGAAACAGAGGAATAATTATCTAGGCAAGAAGGCTCCAAGAAAATTCTCACATAATGAAGATTTTACCGATAGTGACTCATTTCCGTAAAGTAACTTCAAAATGGGAACTCAGAATAGACTAAAACGAACCTAGAGACAGAAATCTCTGAATGGTCAGTACACATACCTCCTGAGATCAGCCTATTTTGCGGCTTGAAACATCAGGTCGTCAAAAGGCACAATTACGAAAAAGTTATAACGAAAACGGCTCAAGGCTATAGACGTCAGATTTCGTGGAGTGCATTGTGAGACAAGGGATCACATTATTGTTTAGGCGGTCCTCCATTTATGAACAATAAATATCTCAAGAAGCACAACAATGTGTGTTCATAACTTCACTGACAAATATGCAAAGGTACTGGAGTAACCGGCCTCTCCAGAAAGTGTCACGGCCCACACCTTTGGCGACCACGGTAGCTGAATGCAACACTATCCAGTATGATCAACAATCACGTACCGACAGAAATGTTGCAGCCAAGAAGTCTGAGATTGTTGCATTTCAGACAGAAAAAAAGAGTGACTTCTAACCGATGTCTCAGTCCCCTGCGTGGAAACATAAATGACAAACCGATATGAGCATCAAAGTCAGTCGGATGTTGAATGTTAGCACTGTTGTCATCCCCGTCATCAATGGTACATTGGATTAATACCACATAACCTAATGAACGCTGTATCTATGCTCCCAGGCTGCAGTAAAGACAGTGAAATACGAGATATAATACTGTCCGGAACCGCTCACGTCTTGTGTAAAATACAGGGTGTCCGAAAAGTCTTTCCCTGATTACATAAATTGATAACTCGGGCTAGAAGTAAGATACAAATATGAAACTGGTGTCTAATTGTTTAAAAACTATCAAAATTTTTTTTCACACATCAGTAAACTTCCACATGAGCACCCTTGGTAGCACGTAGCACATCTAGGTGATATTCAATTTCCCTCCACACATTAGCCAACATCACTGGAGGGATCGATTCAACGACTGTGGTTATCCGTTGCCGCAGGGTTTCAAGATATGGTACACGTGTTCGGTACCCCTCGTCCTTGACATAACCCCATAAAAAGAAGTCTAATGGGGTTATGTCAGGAGA
Organism: Schistocerca serialis cubense; assembly: GCF_023864345.2. NCBI lineage: Eukaryota > Metazoa > Arthropoda > Insecta > Orthoptera > Acrididae > Schistocerca > Schistocerca serialis. The sequence goes on along the minus strand of NC_064641.1, from coordinate 84,619,470 downwards.
GCGTGGAGGCCAAACCGTTGGCCCATCACGACCAATCCATCGCCCAGGAAAGGTCATATCGAGATAGGCACGGACGTCCAAACCCCAATGAGGCGGTGCACCGTCTTTCTGAAACAAGACATCGGGGTGATACTGAAGCACCTGAGGAGCAGCATACAGTTGAAATGTCCAGATACACTGCAGATGTGATGGTAGCCTCAGCGAAGAAGAATGGCCCGATAATTCGACCGTGCAATAGCGCGCACTAAAAATTCACCTTTGGACTGCCTCTGGTGCACTCCATGACCTCGCCAGGGGGTTGTGAGCCCCAAATGCGCACATTATGGCGCTCCACTACTTCACTGACAAGAAAGGTCAATCCGTTGGAAAAGGCAATTCGTCTGAAATAACCATCATCGTCCTCAATACGTGGTAGCATTTCGACCGCAATGTCATACCGAATTGTACTGTCATTGGGCAACAAGGCCTGAACGATTTGCACTTTGTACGCACGAAACAATAAAAGTTTGTGTATAATGTCATGGAGAGAGGTTTTTGCATCTGTAATTCACGTGAGGCCCTGCGCACCGATTTCTTCGGACTTCGCAGAAAGGACTGCCTTACAGCTTCCACCCTGTCTGCTGAGGTTCTTGGTCGACCAGACCTCGGAAGGTCAGCAACCGATCCAGTGTTCTTGAACCTCTCATACCAGGCTTTAATGCTCTTGGCATCAGGTGGATTCCTTCCAAATGTTGTCTGGAAGTGTCTCTGCACTGTGGTTGGTGATCGTGTCTCATGGTACCACAGGACACACTGTGCCTTCTCCTGATTGGTTAAGATGGCTTCTTGGGCACTGCACCTCATCCACTACTTACGTACTGCGACCCTAAAACAGAAAGAACTTTGATAGCTGTAAACAATTCGACATAAGTTTCATATTTGTATCTTACTTCTAGCCTGAGTTATCAATTTGCGTAATCAGGGAAAGACTTTTCGGACACCCAGTATTTTAGAATCTTGAGGAAGCGGAAGGTAACCAGGAGCAGACTTGCCTGTATCCGACAATGTAAAATATATTGTAAGAAGTAAAGATAATAACCACGAAAGAAAGGTATTGTGTTCCGCTACGAAGCTGGTGCCAGGTGAATGCTGCATTAAGAATTAATGAAACTCGCCATACTTGACGTTGTGGCGTTTCCGTGTCAAAGAGACGCACCTTTCCTTGGTTTTGATAAAACAGTTTTAATGAATAGCTTGTGGTTCTTCATTAGCTTCACCTCTCTGTGATGTACGCCCGCAGACCCCGTGTTTCGTGTTACGAATCACTGGCCGGCTGCTAGCAACACGACTGCTCACTTAATACCACCGATCAATCATTCTAAAGCGAACACGCCGTTGGCGTGTTGCCAGAGCCGCGCGGGGCATTAATCGCGTGTTTCCTGTTCAATTGCGGCTCGGCGACAGGCGGCCATTTTAAGTTCCGGAGAACCTGTGTCTTGACGATGAGCATTCTGATCGTGAAGGCGCATGAAGAGATAAAGATACTGAATATCGCCTGAACATACAACTAGACAGATACCTGATACAGGCAGAAGTCGTGTTTTAAGATGAAAATGGTTATGTAATCTAATTACACATCTTAAGCGATCTTATGAAAATGATTTAAAAATTAAACACGTTCGGAGAGGAGACAGAAACAGCAGACACGCGGTTAATCGCAGCACAACTGTTAAACGACCTCCCTGATTACCTAGACAGTATTAATAATTTTTGTTTCTCTTTTACTGATAATTTAATTTACGTATTACATTCTGTTTCTTTTTGAAGTTCACTTTCATACCTGTAGTTGCGCCATCCAGTAATCGCCTTTCAGTCTGTGACATTTCGTTATTACATTCTTAATCGACATTATCTTTAGTGAAAGAAGTCTCAAGTGGGAAGATAATCAGCAAATTGTGGCGACTTTTTCTGATGATCTGAAATCCGCCAGTACTGGATGATCTCTGGTCTTCGTTACAAATCTTTATCCACATTTCCGAAACGAACTGAAGCAAGGAAAGCGAGTTAATAACTGAAGAATTCGAGAGAGCTAAGTTTGGTAAAAATAAACGATAAATAATCACGCGCCTCCATAAACTACTTGGTACTTTCCTTTCGAGTTTCAAATGGCTCTAAGCACTATGAGACTTTTCATCTGAGGTCATCAGTCCCCTAGAGTTAGAACTACTTAAACATAACTAACATATGGACATCACACACATCCATGCCCGAGGCAGAATTCGAACCTGTGACCGTAGCAGCAGCGCGGTTCCGGACTGAAGCGCCTAGAACCGCTCTGCCACAGCGGCCGGCTCTTTCGAGGTTCCTAAGGAGCCAGAGACACATAGCAACTGAAGAAGGCACACTCAATTGATATTACTTCTAAATACGTTACTTAATTTTCTCTCTCCTGAGTTACGTAAAGGTGAACAAAACGGGATGTATAAAAAAAAGGAACGCCCATGAAGCTTCGTACGCTGTGTGGGATGGTAAACTGAACATTCTGCAAGTGGAACCCCAGTCCATAAATGCCGTGGAGCGCCGAAGTTCGAAAACTGTGGCGTTCGGCTTGTGTAAGCATCTCACTGTGTTCCGACAACTACACATTGTTCTCTTACTATAGCTTGCTCCTCATTTAGATGAACGACATGATCATTTACTTATTACTTATTAATTTGCAACCAGTCTACCTAGTTTGTGTCTTATTCCAGCAGGGACAAATTTAATTTCAAGTAGTTTTCTCTGTCTTATCCAAGCAAAAGTCATTTTATCATGCAGCAAAATCCCGTCTTAGTGGTGCACCATCCCCCTGTTATGCTACTCCAAGAGCCTCTCTGACTTTTATCAATGTTTACATACTCTGTAATTTTTATTTCAGACTCGAGTCACTCAACACGTAACATGAGGCTGAAATAAATAATTAGGAATATACAAGACAATCACTACGTTTCCCTCAGATGGTTTACCTAGTGTGGGAAAATGACCATTACAACTTCTACTCCTCGCCGAGCGAGGTGATACAGTGACAATGGTAAGAGACTGGACTTTTATTCAGGAGGATAATTGTTCATTTCCCTGTCAGATCATCCAGATTTAGATATACCGTGATTTCCCCAAACCGCCTATGGCGTGTGCCATTGTGGCTCACTTTCCTTCAACATCTTAGTCGTATCCAAGAATGTGACCTTTACTGTCAATGAGACATTAAACAGTATATCTTTCGTTTTGTCATTTTCTCAATGCTAAGACTTCTCGAGTACTTGAAACTGGGTAGGCAGAAACACCAAATCGACGGAACATACAATTACGTATAAATTTTCTTATATATAACGTAACGTATGAAAATCCAAGAAAGTTAAAAAAATTATCGTAATTTCACGTTAATGCAAAACATACGCGACGAAGGAAGTGTGTCATCTAAGCTAATACAATCACAAAGGAACAGCAATATGAACTGGTTGAAGGGTCATATCACAAACTTTAACTACTCTGTGCAGCGATTCAGTCAGAAAAATACTGAAATCTCTATCATAAACCGCACAAGTGCATTCCATTTGATCCCCATATGCATTACATCAAATCGTTATCCAGAAAAGAGTAGTTTTTACTTCACAGAAACCATACGTTGCTACAGTTGACAAAGTCCCCCATGTTTGCTTTTGCCAAACTGGAACACAATTTCATATCATCAGCTAACAAATGAAACTACATAATTAATTATTTAGTAGCGCACGAATGAGCATGTCGATTCCGTTGTGACAGCATAATTTTAAAAATTGGATTCCAATTTTTATTCCGCTGAAAGCCGTTACCGCGATATGCTCAGTCGATGCTTAGCGATTAGTTTGTTCTTACTTCACCACTGAAAGCAGCACACACAAATTGGCTGCCTCACGCATGTCACCTCCTATTGCATGCGCCGTAAATCGCCAGTACGATTTGCATGTGGGGAATTCGCTATAAATACCATGACTGCATCAGGTCTCTTCTGCACCTCTACACCCCTTATCTCCGTTCCCAAGGTGGCTTCCGTTAACCCCCCCCCCCCACCCCCCACCGGGATGATGCCCTCTTTCCCTCCATTTATCCCTCCTATCAACTCTGATCCTCACCTCTCCCTCCCTCCCTGTGTCCTCTTCCCGGGATCCCTCTCCCCTCCCCCTCTTCCATCCTGTTTTTTCCCACCTACTCTGTCTTTGACTCCTTTCTCTCCCCCAAGTCCTTTTTCTTTCCCCTCCACTGCCTTCCCGACCCCTTTTCTGTGTCCTATCCCTCCATCGGTTCCCCCCATTTTTTTATTTTTCCTTTCCTCCCCCCTTTTCCCCCTCATCTGTCTGGGTCCTCCCCCCACCATGTGCCTTCGTCCCCTATAGTGGGTTTTCCATGAGTGTTCAGTGTTGTGCATCGCCTTTTTAAGTGTTGTGAACAGACACCATACTGTCGCTAGGTGCGTTTTTAACTCTTGCAAACAGAAACCAGACTGTCGGCATGTCTTTTAATTACTATGCGTCTTAATCAGCATCACCGACCCCCTTGTTTTTTATATTTTCTTCGCAACTTTTTCGCCAATTTTCAGTTTTCAACAGTTACCGTTTTATCGCTTCCTTTTATTGTTATGATATCTTCTAATTCTGTTTTCAACTTATCTGTAGGCTGCGGAGCGGCATATTACGCTGCTGCCAGGCCGCCCCTCTTCTGGGAGGGAATCGAGATCCAATGAAGGAAAAAAAAAAAAAACAGGTCTCTTTAGTACTTCGTCTACTCACCTGCGGATGGCTGGACGTCTCTGGGCCGCAATATCGTGGCATAATGGTGATGGGATCTGGCTGCAAACCCGAAAATTACTGAAACAAGAAATACGCCGGGAAAATTTCAGAAGTCGCACTTTATTTTTCTGAGGGCGATAAAGGCAAAATTGCTCTAATGGCATATCGAAGTGCGATCAGTTTAAGAAGTTCAGTCAACTTTAACGTCGAAATCGTCATCGGTTGTGATCCTGCACTCGAACTGCATGAATTACGCGCGCGAATCGAATAACTGGGAGATCTGATGGGAGGAAACCGTAATCAGAGTCGACAACTTTTTCGTGGTAGTGGCAAAAGACGATCGAGATAAAACAAAAAGAGGCAATAGTTCTGCTACAATTTTCTATCGTCGTCATCTTGCAATTTACTGCTCAGAAGAAAGCTCTTCTAAATATACCGACGGAAAAAAAACTGCAACACTGAGACGGAGTTGTGCGACATAATCTAAAGTTGGTAGGACTCTTTATACAATTGAAAGATGCTCTCTACTAAAATTTTCGCCAGTCGCATAAGGGTAGCGCTAGTAGTGGTACTATGAGGATGCAGATCAGGTTTGCTTTAAATGCGCGCTGTAACGGTCGTGAGTGTTAGTTACATTTGAGACTGGACGCGGTGAGTTGATGTTAGTCGAGTATGCCTTTAAGGCGCCAGACACCATTATCAACATCTCACCGAGTTTTAATGGGTTGGCGCAATAGGGTTATGAGAAACTGGATGTTTCTTATGAGATAGTGCATAAAGACTTGCCAGGAATGTAGCTACTGTGCGTGATTACTGGCAGCGGTGGACACGAGAATGGCCGGCCGCTGTAGCCGAGCGGTTCTAGGCGCTTCAGTCCGGAGCCGCGCTGCTGCTACTGTCGCAGGTTCGAATCCTGCCTCGGGCATGGATGTGTGAGGTCCTTAGGCTAGTTAGATTTAAGTAGTTCTAAGTCTAGGGGACTGATGACCTCAGATGTTAAGTCCCTTTGTGCTTGGAGCCATTTGAACCATTTTTTGACACGAGAATGTGCGGTCATAGGAACACGGCGCTCCGGACGCTTACGTCGTACTATCGAGAGGGGAGACGGTCTGTTCGGCATATGGCTCTGGCGCATGCACAGCAACAACGATCTGGCGGCTGCTGGCACAACAGTGACACAACGAACTGTTACAAAGCGCTTACTTAAAGGACGGCTCCGAGCTAGAGGCCCTGTGGCGTACATTCCAATGACCTCAAACCATCACCATTTGCGACTTCTGTTGTGTCAAGCGAGAGCCCAATGGAGGGCAGGGTGTATGTCAGTTGTATTCTCTGATGAAAGCTGGTTCTGCCTCGGTGCCAGTGACGGCCGTGTCTTGTTTAGAAGGAGACCAGTTGAGGAAGCTGCAACCAACCTGTCTGCGTGCTAGACACACTCGAACTATTCCTGGAGTGTCGTATCACAGCAGGAGCGCTCTCGTGGTTATCCCACGCACCTTGATTACAAATATAAACGACAATCTGATGATTCGACCTGTTGTGTTGCCATTCATGAACAGCATGTGGGAGATTAATTTCCAACAGGATAATGCTCGCCCACTTACAGCTGTTGTAACCCAAGATGCTGTATAGAGTGTTGACATGTTATCTTGGCCTGCTCGATCAACAGATCTGTCTCCAGTCGAGTACATATACAACATCATAGGACGGCAACTCCAGCGTCATTCCAAACAACATTAACCGTCCTCGTATTGACCGACCAAGTGCAGCAACTATGCTAAGTCCATCCCACAAACTGTCACCCGGCCTCTGTGCAGCAAAATGCATGCACGTTTCCATGCTTGCATTCAACATTCTGGCGGTTACACCGGTTATTAATGCACCAGCATTTCGCATTTGCAAAGGTTTATCTCGCCCTTACATTTATATTAAGCTGTGATCGTGCAGTGTTAATCACTTTCCTATATTACCTAGACAAATGTATTTCAGAAATTTCATTGCTCTACAGTAATTATCTTTTGGTGTTGCGAAGCTTTTCGTCAGTGTGGCTACGTATGGAGATTCGAGAAAAATGACAAAAAGAAAATCGACTGTACTCCAGGCGCAACAGAACATTGTACAGAATGAAAGGAAAATCATGCCAAAGCTACACTAATTATTTTCCAACCCGTGGGGTATGAGCTAATATTTTTTGACGATGCCCCAGGAGTAGCTGTGCAGAGGATGTAATTTGGGAGACACATTTATGTCACCGTAATTATTTGGCGGCACCTGTAGATAAACCTTTAAGTTTCGAAATCACTTATGGAATAAATTAAGCAAACCACTGGTAGCTGACGTGGATTTTTATTCTATAAGTATGTTTATCAGTTGCAGATGTTCACCTGATCAAATACACTCCTGGAAATTGAAATAAGAACACCGTGAATTCATTGTCCCAGGAAGGGGAAACTTTATTGACACATTCCTGGGGTCAGATACATCACATGATCACACTGACAGAACCACAGGCACATAGACACAGGCAACAGAGCATGCACAATGTCGGTACTAGTAAAGTGTATATCTACCTTTCGCAGCAATGCAGGCTGCTATTCTCCCATGGAGACGATCGTAGAGATGCTGGATGTAGTCCTGTGGAACGGCTTGCCATGCCATTTCCACCTGGCGCCTCAGTTGGACCAGCGTTCGTGCTGGACGTGCAGACCGCGTGAGACGACGCTTCATCCAGTCCCAAACATGCTCAATGGGGGACAGATCCGGAGATCTTGCTGGCCAGGGTAGTTGACTTACACCTTCTAGAGCACGTTGGGTGGCACGGGATACATGCGGACGTGCATTGTCCTGTTGGAACAGCAAGTTCCCTTGCCGGTCTGGGAATGGTAGAACGATGGGTTCGATCACGGTTTGGATGTACCGTGCACTATTCAGTGTCCCCTCGACGATCACCAGTGGTGTACGGCCAGTGTAGGAGATCGCTCCCCACACCATGATGCCGGGTGTTGGCCCTGTGTGCCTCGGTCGTATGCAGTCCTGATTGTGGCGCTCACCTGCACGGCGCCAAACACGCATACGACCATCATTGGCAGCAAGGCAGAAGCGACTTTCATCGCTGAAGACGACACGTCTCCATTCGTCCCTCCATTCACGCCTGTCGCGACACCACTGGAGGCGGGCTGCACGATGTTGGGGCGTGAGCGGAAGACGGCCTAACGGTGTGCGGGACCGTAGCCCAGCTTCATGGAGACGGTTGCGAATGGTCCTCGCCGATACCCCAGGAGCAACAGTGTCCCTAATTTGCTGGGAAGTGGCGGTGCGGTCCCCTACGGCACTGCGTAGGATCCTACGGTCTTGGCGTGCATCCGTGCGTCGCTGCGGTCCGGTCCCAGGTCGACGGGCACGTGCACCTTCCGCCGACCACTGGCGACAACATCGATGTACTGTGGAGACCTCACGCCCCACGTGTTGAGCAATTCGGCGGTACGTCCACCCGGCCTCCCGCATGCCCACTATACGCCCTCGCTCAAAGTCCGTCAACTGCACATACGGTTCACGTCCACGCTGTCGCGGCATGCTACCAGTGTTAAAGACTGCGATGGAGCTCCGTATACCACGGCAAACTGGCTGACACTGACGGCGGCGGTGCACAAATGCTGCGCAGCTAGCGCCATTCGACGGCCAACACCGCGGTTCCTGGTGTGTCCGCTGTGCCGTGCGTGTGATCATTGCTTGTACAGCCCTCTCGCAGTGTCCGGAGCAAGTATGGTGGGTCTGACACACCGGTGTCAATGTGTCCTTTTTTCCATTTCCAGGAGTGTATTTTGTACCCTCTGATTGATTTGCTTAGCGTTCAACTTGTGTATGTAAATTAAGCAACTGAACTAAAGTTGTGCCTCTTGAAATCTTAAAGCAGTGATAGCAGCAATAGCATTTTTCTGTTCCTGAATTATCAAATTTGGAACGTAACAACAGATAGTTACAAATGAAACAACACAGTTTCAGTGTAGTTTGCTCTGAGCCTTGCAAAATTTGAGCCTATAAACCAGGGCCGGCTACGGCGTGCCAGACTTAACGTGTGCAGGTTGTGTGGGCCCCTTGCAGGCAAGAGATAAGCCTGTCTGGGAGTAGCTCAGTCCTTCTCGGTAGGGCCCGGTACGGCGAGACATTTCGTTTAGTACTGCAGTATAGCATTTTTCGTTCGGCTCAGTCCTCTTCAGTTCGACATAATCATGATGTCAGCTAGCTTTACCCTTCGCTATCTGTTCGTGCTATGAGGTACAATCATAGGTCCAGTGGCTGATTGCGCAAAAGAGGAAGTCTAGCGCTCTATCGTCACAACCCTTTAAAAATAAACGAGAATGACAGGAGAGAGGGATGAGAATTCTCAACATATGAGGCGTGTTTTTTAAGTAAGGTGCGTTTGAACATAAGTACACAACGAAAGGTTCTTTCAAAAAATTACATTTATTTTTGGAAGTTACATACTTCACTCTATTTTTCTACATAGTTGCCAAGTTTGTTCAAACACGTATCATACCTCTCAACCAATTTTAAAAAACCCTGTTCATAAAAACTTGCCACCTGCTCCGATAACCAGGAGCTCACAGCCGTTTTCACGTCGTCGTCATCATTGTAATGGTTGCCACTGAGGTGTTGTTTGAGGTGGAGGAACAGATGGTAATCGCTCGGCGCAACATCAGGACTGTAGGGTGGGTGGTCTAAAACTTGCCAGCCAAAACTGTCCAATAAATCACGGGTCTGACCTGCAGAGTGAGGTCTTGCATTATCATGGAGAAGGACAATTCCCTTTGTCAGCATGCCGCGTCTTTTGTTTTGAATCTCTCTGCCTAGCTTTCTCAGGGTGTGACAGTATGCTTCTGCATTGATAGTGGTTCCTCGTTGCCATGAGTCTGTTTGGCCTTCACCTTTAGAGGGGAGTGTGTATGTCTCCATTCCATGCTCTGTTGCTTCGATTCTGGTGTGATATGTGAAACCCATGTTTCGTCTCCAGTTACGATCTGACTCAAGAAGCCGTCACCTTTTTCGTGATAACGAATCAAGAACTTCATTGCACACTCAAATGTGTGGTTTTTGTAGTCCTCTGTTAGTAGTCCTGACCCAATGGGAGTACAGTTTCCTAAACTTTAGGTGTTCAGAAACAATGTTGAAAAGCACTGATCTCGACACGCCACGAAATTCCTTTGAGAGACCTGTTATTGTGAAGCGCCTGTTCTCATGAATCCTCGCTTCAACTGAAGCCACCAAATCGTCTGTAATCAAAGAAAGGCGACCGGAGCGGTCCTCATTATGGATTTTGTCACGGCCATCTTTGAATTCTCGTACCTACTTACCCACTTTGCTTTCACTTCGCAAATCTGTCGATGAATTTCTGCAGCACACAGTTTCCTTGCTGACAAAAACCGTATCACTGAGCGAACCTCACACGCGGCGAGCGAGTTGATAGTCTTAAACATTTTGAAAGCACAGAACGCAACCGTACAGGTTAGCTACAGTGCTGAAAGTGAACACAGTAGACTTGGCCACTGTTTCTATGTTTCGATACAGTGTATCGATACGTGGAACTGTTTCAGTGTTTCGGAACGGCAGTGGTGCACTGTTTCGAAACTGGTGTTTCATTCCGCCCCTGTCTCGGACATCCGGACCAGATTCGATCTCGAGCCAGACACAGAAACTGTATCGTTGTTTCAAAATAAGGCTGTTTCAGTCCACCTCTGCTTGGAACGGACTGATTGTTTCGAAACAGTGATGTTTCATTCCGATCTGTGTCGGACGAGATCCGGGCTCGGCACAGGTACTGAAACACAACATACCACTTCGTGAAACACTTTCAAGAGTGTCGAACTCGTTTTGACAAGCAATAGCATGAAGCTTAAGATATCCGAAAATAAAGCTTCGTTTCTAGATGACTGTCCTATTCCGAAATGGCGTAACATTTGCTTTATAAACATTAACCAAACAATAAAACAACGCATACTATTCACATTCAAAATAATAAATATGTGAAAATCATTCAGTTGAATTATACTTTTTTTTATAACATACGTTTCTCTGTTCAAGTACAGTAATCATATTAAGAAACGCAAGTAAGCCTAGAACAGTTTGAATAAAAAAAAGGCGTAGAGTGACAGTTATTATACAAATACATAAATTTAATGTAGGTATAATTGCAAGCAATCTGTTTGACATATCACTGATAGTGTAATGGTGAACGGGAAGGGCTGGGAAGCATGGTGAATTTATAGTAACGGTTCGAAATACCTTGAAAGACAAAATTTTTTCTGTTATATTTTGTTATTTATTCGAATTATTTGGCATTATTTGTGAGTCTATAGTCACTGTGCCTATTATCCACAATGATTCCCTTAGTGTGTATGGAAATTAGCAGGATGGGTATATTACCCATACTAACGGAATGTGGGAATCCCAGTACCACATCCGTTGTTTCTGCAGTTCGCTCCCACCTCCAGTTCCGTTCGTGGTGGTTCTTCTGTCTTCAGCTATGGCTGTCCTCAGCCAATTGAAAAGTATGAAAGTCACACGACACGAAAGCAGCGCATTTGCTGCATGAAATACGAAACTGCCAAGAGGCCTAAGTGATAGTTTCATACTTTCTGCGATATGATTAGCGCTCTCGCACCTCATTTGTGTTTATATGGACATACCTATACAGTAGACATTCAAGATGATAAAATGTCTAGGTTTATTAGATTACAAAACACAAACTGTTTCACTGTTTCGAAACAGCGTATCGAAACATTACATTGTACTGTTTCATTTGTTTCGAAACAGTTACGTGTTTCAGTTTGCCCATCTGTAGGACACAGTTGTTCCCGAGGCATGCCGGTACACGATGCACGCGCTCGTTGAGGTATGCGAGCGAACTACTAGTGTCTACAACAAAACGGACCTTACTTAAAAACACGCCTCGTATACTATGCAGCAGCGAGTGTTGCAGATTTACTTCGAAACAATGTAGAAATACCATGCAGACGGATTTTAAAAATTTCGTTCATAATGGAAGAGAAAAAATTGCGACTATCAACTGACGGATTTCACTGGTGTGTACATCAAGAAGCACTCTGTGCAAAATTTGTGGGCATGCAGCACTTGAACAAATTGGTGGCACGAAAAATAAAATTTCTGAAGTTGGATACATTATTCTACCGTCAGTTGCAACAGTTTTCGGTGGAACTTAATGAAGAGTGTGAAGACTATGTATTACGGCAAGGTATGTCAGTTAAAACAGGGGGCATTCCTGGAACGATTTTTCGATTTAAAACTTGCTATTGTTGAAGTTATTAAGGTAAAAGGAGTGCAGGAACGAAAATTAGAGGAACCAGAATGGATTGCATACCTCGCTTTTTACGGACTTGATTGCACACTGTACAGAGTGAGACATTGCAAACGCGAGGGACCACTTCCTTTTGATTTGAAGGGGATGTAACATTATTTACTGGCATACGTGTATAATATGCGAAAGGACAACATTTGCTTTTGTGAAACTGCAACTGAAAGATCATTAATGCATATATAACATAGAGCCTTGTGCTACGCTAAGTCTGATTTCTTAAACTACTGACGGCCTGTTGTTATATGACCGACAAGGAACTGATACACTTTGCTGGCTATCATTCATATACGACAGAAAACCTTAAACATACCGCATCTACTATTCAATAACATTCTAACTTTTGCACGAGACTATTATGATTCTCACATTCAAAATCGTTAACCTACACACAAAATATTTCCAGTGGAAGTGGATGTACGTCCCATTGAACATCGTAATAAAGACCAGCGAGAATTTTTCTACAGGGATTATTGTAGATAACATCAAATTACAGGCTGCACTAACTGAATGTCAAATGAGTACGATATTATGTTGTGTATGAAATGTGATTTAGCTCGACAGATGGCCAGTAATTGCCCATACGAGCGTAAATACTGTCTGAAAGCAACGTATAGTTTACTGCAATGTTGATAGATGACGAAGCTAATTGTGAGCAACTCAGGAACAATACAAAACAAAACAAAATCAATCGTTAAATGTCTTCCCATACACTGTCATAATGAAAATTGCCATTTGGAAACTGCTACCACAACGTGCTTTACGCGAAAGTATCTTACACTGAAGGACTGAAACTTGTTATCACGATTTGATGAATTGAAAGCATTAAAGCTACTGGACCAAGCGTACGATTCTTATTATTGCCAACGTGTGTGCAGCAATGGTAAATCCAGACAATGCTCTTTCGTCATTCCCGAGTAAACGAGTGACGTGTTTTGCACGCCCTTAATTGGCGGTGAGCATACAATGTCGTTAATTGTGATTTAGTGTCTGCAGTTTGCTCATCGAATACTATAGCAAAAACATCTCGACGAATTGTGCAAGTATTGAGATTAGAGAGGAAAGTCTGAAGCCACTTTTTTCTAATGAAGCACCTCGATTTAGTTTCACTTCACGTCTACGAGACAATCGGCTCTTACTTCTAAATGCTTTTTCTTGTCTTTTTCCTTCTCTGGACAGAATGAGTGCCTTACAACTTTGCCGCCTTTCTGTTTGATTGCTGCGTTTCTGGGTAGCGACTATTGTCTCTGCAATTTACCCACAATATAACAGACGTAAATACGGAATCGATAAATGTACTGCACTCAGCTGTCTTCCATGCCCATATCGATCGCTCTGGATAGTAATCAAGCCTTTGGAACTAACATTATATTAAACGGGAGTTCGACACACTTTTTGGCAGCTTCCAGACGTCTTAATTTTACTTCAGACAGTCATTGTATGTCGTTAATTTCATTTATCTCTAATGTTCCCGATGGCAGAAGTAAACTACCCAAATAAAAAGAAAAGTTTGCAGCACCTGCATATCTGGCATGTATGTGGCTTTAGATTCGAAGGAAGCAGGGAATGCAAGAATGAGCCTGATGAAACCAAAAAGAATAGCTTTACTCTCAAATAAAAACAATACAATAGCCAAAGTTAAGGCGGTAGGTTCGAAAGTGCACAGCTTGTATGAGGAATGAAAATATTTTAAATAAAACGTGAACACATATTGCACTTTTCTTTTAATTTAAAAACCACGACATTTTTCGGTCCCCAAGGTCACGTGGTATGTAAGTAGGATGGAACAACTAAATACTACACAATTAGTTAAATGGAGAAGAATGTGGCAATAAGCATTATTAAGAACAATTAATCGAATATTAAAATAGTTATGTGTTATATAATGTAAAAATATTGAAAAACAGTCTGTTTACAGACGTAATAAAAACACCATAATAAAATGAGTATTGTATGAAGTCATTTACAATTTAGAAAATCGACATATGTCACATGGACACACGTATCAGACAAATTTAGAGAACACAGAAAGACTGCTGCGTCGTGTGAAGCGGTGGCAAAGAATAGGGGAAAGGCAAATTACGGGGAGGGCCTTTGGGGCCACGTAGGTAAGCAAGAGGAGACACATAATGCAGACGATAAATTCAGCTGTACTTCTCACTTAATTTCAAAATGATGTAGTCACTAAACCAGATTCTCAGGTAGAGATAAAATAAGACACTTTCTTCCAACACACATAAAATGGAATGATTCACAGTTAATGCCCTCTTGGACGAATTATCACTAAACTGCCAGCACACAAACGAACGATATTTTTGATGTCTTAAGACAATAAATAATAGATTCCTATGGTTCATGACTGGCAACGCGAGGCCAGAGTGTTTTGGATCTGTTGACGACACTGGTATACATACGGCAGGAGCCAGCCAGTGTTTGGTGAACAATCTGTGCCTGTCAGCCCATGTGGTGGCTCAAGCAGTAGCTATCTGTAGTTCTGTATCGTGGGAAGTTGCCGTTCTTGGCTGCGTCTCCAGGTAGTTGCAGTTGCAGACGAAGCTTGTGAATACATTACATACTAAAAGAGTTGGAAATCTACACTATACGGAAACAGAATAAAAATGGTTCGAATCGCTCTGAACACTATGGGACTTAACATCTGGTCATCAGTCCCCTAGAACTTAGAACTACTTAAACCTAACTAACCTAAGGACATCACACACATCCATGCTTCGAGGTAGGATTCGAACCTGCGACCGTAGCGGTCGCGCGGTTCCAGACTGAAGCGCCTAGAACCGCTCGGCCACTCCGGCCGGCCGGAAACGGAATAAATTTAAGATTAAAGTGCAAATGTTTTCAGACGAAACTGTGCTAAAAATCTCGCAATATTCGTATAATGCACAGACAAATATTGAAACTTCCCTTCTGAATGTAAAGAAAGACTATGCTGGTAAACTTCTACGTTATTTGATACTGAAACGGCTGAGTAAGACTGAACGTACACAGACAGTTTTCTCTTTACTTATTCTGATCATTTCTAAACTGACACACAATATTTTTAGCGCAACGCAATCTGACTTTTAATAATTCCTACAAAGAATAGTCCTTATTAACAATAAGCTGTACCCTTCAAGAATCACTTACCTCACAAAAATCTTCGTAACTCGAACTACTGCAATACAGCGAGCGCCAATACTGCCAGCCAAATGAGAGATTCTAACTACTGAAGGCTCTAGCTACTGATAGGCATACAGTTAGCAAATGCAAGATTTTGATAGAGAACAAACAATTTATGTAAGTAGACTGTTTAGGTTTTCATGTTGGGGACGCCACGTAGCGGTCTGTCTGAAAATCTCTGACAGCGCTTTGGCTGTGGCTGGTTGGACTCATTGTTGGATTATTCGCTAGTGTAGTGTTGGATGTGAACAGCGCGTAGCGCTGAGCAGTTGGAGGTGAGCCGCCAGGAGTGGTGGATGTGAGGAGAGAGATGCCAGAGTTTTGAGATGTTAATATGAGCGGACGATCTGGACGTGTGTCCATCAGAGAATATATATATATATATATATATATATATATATATATATATATATATATATATATAATGACTTTTGAACGCTAGCCGGCTTGTGTGGCCGAGCTGTTCTAGGCGCTTCAGTCTGGAACCGGGCGACCGCTACGGTCGCAGGTTCGAATCCTGCCTTGGGCATGGATGTGTGTGATGGATGTCCTTGGGTTAGTTAGGTTTAAGTACTTCTAAGTTCTAGGGGATTGATGGCCTGAGATGTTAAGTTCCATAGTGCTCAGAGCCATTTGAACCATTTTTTTAACACTATTAAGGTAAATACATGGTTTGTTCTCTATCAAAATCTTTCATTTGCTATGCCTATCAGTAGTTAGTGCCTTCAGTAGTTAGAATCTTTTATTTATCTGGCAGTATTGGCGCTCGCTGTATTGCAGTAGTTCGAGTAACGAAGATTTTTGTGAGGTAAGTGATTCGTGAGAGGTATAGGTTATTGTTGGTCAGGGCTGTTCTTTCTAGGGATTATTGAAAGTCAGATTGCGTTGCGCAAAAAATATTGTGTGTCAGTTTAGAAATGATCAGAATAAGTAATGAGAAAACTGTCTGAGTACATTCAGTCTTACTCAGCTATTTCAGTATCAAATAACATAGAAGTTTACCAGCGCAGTCTTTCTTTACATTCAAAGGGGAAGTTTCAATGTTCTATGCGCATGATGTTGCTGGAATCAACTTAAGTGCACTGTCTGCAACAGTCGCTGGTCTATTCAAAACCAATGAAAGCATAAATCCATACTATCAGAACTTGAGAGTGTGTCTTGTAAGCAAACAAACACACAAGAAATTTGATCTACAAACTCCAGCAGACAAAGTTAACTAAGTAACTCACTTGTAAGAAGCCTGTAGTATAATGCGCAACTGTCTGCATGGTTAGTGCTGGTGGAACATTACTCTTGCCTTCTACACAGTAAATCTACAACTGTGTCTCAGAAGCGGGTCATGGTTTGAAGGTAGTCCGTGATACCCTCAGAGGCGTGCTGAGACAGCAGTTGCTGATCGTGGGCTGCTGAATTGAGCTGTCTTGTCAGCTTGGTGTCTTAAAACTAGTCCAGACGGCGGAGTACCGCTGACGTGCTGTGGCTGTCGCAGGTACCGAGGGATCCAATAGGCAGTAGAGAATTGTAAAGATTAGGGTTGTCTTTAGAAAAATGATTTCGAAATTCGGAGTGCAGGAGTAAACAATGCTTGCTGATAGGTGTCAGCTTCTGGATGTGTCAATAGCAGCAGGTTTGAGCTGAAGGGTGGGCTTCTGTATGGTGAACTCCATTTGCATGCATTTGTGAGGTGCATTTTAACAGCATGCAGGACTCTCCCAAGCTTGACACTGCAGTTTGCAGTGGGCTGAGAAGGAAACTCTGGAACTGTGCCACTGAACAAGAATAATGAGTTGTCCAAAACTTAGCTTATGGACCAGTTCTGCACCATTATCACCATGGGGCGTTCGATTTGTAAATACCATTGATTCTTTTGAAAACAGTAATTTTCCTGTGTAGTGTTCGGTATCAGTGTAGACTGTGTGTGGAAGACTGTATTCCTGACCTTTGTAATTGCTCCCTGAGATAGGTTCCTTGTTCCAAGTTTCACATTTTCATGATGGAGTATTATAAGTACACTGCCTGAGAAAAAAGTAAAGCATTCAGAATGAGAGGTGGAAACGAAATGAAACTTTACGTGTTCGGAGGATGTTTGATGTTGTATCAATGATTACAATATTGAGTCACATTTAGAAATAACTTGGCAGCATGGGCTTGATTATCGGTATGATGTTGGACCCCTCTGGTTTAGTTCTCCGCAGTGATGTGGTTGGGTAGAGTGTCATAAAGCCGCTATATCTTCTCCTGAGGCAAACTGGCCCACAACTGTTGTAACTGTTCATTGATATTCTGGACACTGACCCCGGAATGGAGTTGACGTCTGAGCTGGTCCAACACATGTGATATCGGGGACAAATCTGAGGATCTTGTCGGCCACAGTAGTGCATCAATATCATGCAGACTGTTCACAGACACACATGCTATGAGTTGACAAGCACTGTTCTGTTGAAAAGTGACACCACGATATTGTCGCATAAAGATGCAGGTTGTCCGTGATGTGATGTTGTGACATCAGAGTTTCCTCAACCACTATCAGCCGAGACCAGAAGTCATACCTGAGGGTTCTCCACACCATGATGCCAGGAGTAACATCGCTGCGCCTCTCCAAAACAATGGATAAATATATCTCTCCCAGGAGTAATGGCTCTCTGTGGTTCAGGTCCAAAAGTTGCTGACGTCAGCATCATCATTTCTGCAATCACTGATATCAGCATTATCAGAATCGTTGACATAATCATTATCGTTCCTGGAACCATATACGTCTGTGTCGCCTCGAAACCTCCTCACCTCCCCTGGGAAATATACTAAATTGTAGTTATCTATATGTTGTTCCACACCCTTAAAAAAAATGGCTCTGAGCACTATGGGACTTGACGTCTAAGGTTATCAGTCCCCTAGAACTTAGAACTACTTAAACCTAACTAATCTAAGGATATTACACACATCCATGCCTGAGACAGGATTCGAACCTGAGACCGTAGCAGTCGCGCGGTTGCGGACTGAAGCGCCTGGAACCGCTCGGCGACCGCAGCCGGCTCCACGCCCTTCGCTGACAGGAATCTTCCTCCATTGTTTCGCTGTAAATTAACATCGCCGAGTTGCATCATTCTTGACGGCGACGCCATTTTACGGGGGCAGATCTTTGCTGCCCTAGGACGTACATTACTAGACTGGTAATACCGTAGATAGCACTTTAGAAATCGCGATATGGCGGCGAGCGCAAAGGACGTGTAAACAACCGTTTATTTACTGATAAAAAAGTCGCAAGAAATGGGGATAACTAATTTAACTACGTTACCTTTAGAGTTTTGACAATGTTGTTAATACATGCATAGTGCTTGGGTGTAATTTTTCAAACAGCAGACGAAAGACACAAGGAAAGGAACATGTCTCATTAGAAGCAGAACTAGAAACATCTTATACATTTTTGCTTTTATACTATATGTAACCCGAAATTATTGTTATAAAATTTATCATATCTGAAATACCGGCAATGTATAAGTAGTTTATGAATATTTTAAGGGGTTTCATAAACGCAGCATTAACAGAGGTAGCTTAATCATGCGTTTTTGACCAGTTTTGATCAACTCTGTCTTTTCTTCGAGTATTATGCTCGTTGTGAAAGTGCTCCTATAAGTAGAACATGCTATTTGTCTTTGATAACGAGCATCTTTATTCATTTGAGTGTTGTTCCGAAAACTACAGTTTGCTTTAAACGTGTGCATATGCACCTTGATGTTCTTCTCATAACATGATTATACAATCTATGTGTTAAATTCAACTCGTACGCAAATATTTGTTCGGTTGTAGAACATTTTTAGACCATTCGTAAAGCTTGCAACGTCATTTAGTTTCGGAAAATCGTGGTAGTGCCATACACAGTCTTCCTGACGCTGCCATCTTACCTCACCGAACATCAGGCTTCGGTAAAAGATAACGTTTTTGGCGGTATAGTAATCTATGTCTGTGTTGCTGCTGCTGTCCATTCAGCGGTCTGCAGAAGAGACAAATGAACTGATCACTGTGCGAGGAGTCTGGAACAATTCGTAGAACAAGGCGTTGATTTGCTCACAGTATTTGCTGACCTTACGACACATAGTTTTGTAACGAAGTATATTGTTAAGAAATTGGTGAGTACAATGAAACAGTATAATATTTGAAGTGTTGGAACATTTAACTATGATTCGATGTTGATATTTAAGTAATTCGTAAAGGTAGCATTACATCGGCGTTGCCGGCAACATTACTGTACTGTAGCTGCAGTGTACGGCAGTGTTGTAGTATGGCTTCGCAAACTGCTGATGAAGCATGCTGTTCCACCTGGCCACCGAGACGCTGCATGTTTTGCCCACCAGGGGTGCATAACAAATGGTTCAAATGGCTCTAAGCACTATGGGACTTAACTTCTGAGGTCATCAGTCCCCTAGAACTTAAAACTACTTAAACCTAACTAACCTAAGGACACCACACACTCACCCATGCCCGATGCAGGATTCGAACCAGCGACCGTAGCGGTCGCGCGATTCCAAACTGTAGCGCCTAGAACTGCTCGGCTACCCCGGCCGGCGGGTGCATAACATTTCGTTTCCCGGGGCCATACGTATCTCTGTCCCTATCTGTAAAGGCTTCCATCTCACTCTCAGCCTTACTTCGTCTTTGTCACAGTAACAGCGCGCGTGCGTTGCCAATTGCGTAATATGAGTGGTGAAACATTATTATTTCACTTATTGTCGTCTGTTGACTGACAGAGACCGCCGACATTTGAAGAGGGTCGTAATGTGTAATAGACAGACGTCTATCCACAACATCATACAGGAATTCCAAACTGTATCAGAACGCATTGCTAGTACTCCGACAGTACAGCGGGAGGTGAGAAAACTTGGATTCCATGGTCGAGCGGCTGCTCATGGCACACATCACGCCGGTATGCCAAACCACGCTTCGCTTGGTGTAAGGAGCGTAAACATTGGACGATTGAACAGTGGAAAAAAGGTTTTGTGGGGTGACGAATCACGGTACATGATGTGGCGATCCGACGGCAGTGTGTAGGTATTGCAAATGTCCGGTGAACGTCATCTGCCAGCGTGTGTAGTGCCAACAGTAAAATTCGGAGGCGGTGGTGTTATGCTGTGGTCGTGTTATTCATGGAGTGGCCTTGCAACCCTTGTTGTTTTGCGTGGCACTATCACAGCACAGGCGTACATTCATGTTTTTAGCACCTACTTGCTTCCCACTGTTGAAGAGCAATTCGGGGATGGCGATTGCATCTTTCAACACGATCGAGGACCTGTTCATAATGCGCGGCCTGTGGCGGAGTGGTTACACGACAATAACATCCTTGTAATGGACTGGCCTGTACAGAGTCCTGAATTGAATCTTATGGAACACCTTTGGGATGTTTTGGAACGCTGACTTCGTGCCAGACCTCACCGATCGACATCGTTACCTCTCCTCAGTGCAGCACACCGTGAAGAGTGGGCTGCCACTCCCCATGAAACCTTCCCGCACTTGATTGAACGTTTGTCTGCGAGAGTGGAAGCTGTCATCAAGGCCAAGGGCGGGCCAACACCATACTGCATTCTAGCATTACCGATGGAGGGCGCCACGAACTTGTAAGTCATTTTCAGCCAGGTGTCCGGATATTTTGGATCACATAGTGTAGATGAGCGTCTTTACGCTGGAACATTGGAGAGCCTATGTTACTACAAGAATGGGCAGTCTGATTCAGTCTTTAAGATGGATGTGAGAGAGACGGACAGACTGAGTTCTGTTTCATCTACATTAGCTGCTTTCCAAATGTGGAACACGTTTTTTTGCTCGCGAAATATGACTTCTTTTAAGATCGTGGCAACCAACGCTGTTATGCAACCACGAACGTATGAAACTAATTATGGCGAAATCAGAAGGCTATAAATAACTGGTTCCCAGACTGATGTGGTCTGCTTTAATAATGTAGAAACCATATATATAGTTCTTGTTATGCCAAGTGTGCCAATGCAATAAAAGTGCTTCAGACCGTAATAGTCCACAAGCCGTGGATGGCGGAGCGGGGAAGTCGGTGGGGGGGGGGGGGGGGGGGGGCGAGGCGGGGGGACTGCTGTAGATGGTACACTTGTCCTCTCGTGGTATCTGGGTGCAGGCTTTTTGTTCATAGCTGAACTCTCGCACATTTCTCGCAATGATTATGTGCTTAGCCCCACGGAAAATGGTGTAACTTTAGCAATCTCTATACAATCGTGGACTGTTTTGGTTATCTCGTAGTTCAGGGGATATTATGCCGATCCCTAGATGGGGCGACGATCACGACGCTCTTCTACAATCAAGAGGAATGGAAAACTTTACAGACCCGTGGAGAAATATGGTCCCCTATCTTTTCTCTTTCTCTTCCTCATACACTCCTTATCGAACTGCTCATTCCCTGGTGTGCGGATTCCGACACCAATTCCCAGAGAAACATAAACATGCCGTTGGTAAACGTTTCCGTCATCCGTCCCCCAACTCCCATAAGGACGCCCCCTCACTTTGCTGCACAACGGAGTCGCAGCAGTAGCCATTTTCTGTGCAGAAAGAACATCAGTGATAGCTAGCTGAATATGCAGTCATTTTTACACGGCAGAGTTTCTATAGTGCTCTCCGATGAACAGCTCCTTGCTATACTGTACGCATGTACATTTGTACTTAATGTTGGGAGCTTAATATTTCAGTCGAAAGTAAGATAATACAATTTTCTGAAATAGAAATTGTGAAATTTCGTAGTCGAAAAGATGTCCCCTACAAGGACTGCACCCTTCTCAGACTTTATAGGGTTCAACATAGCGCCAAATGCGCAGTACAGTTGACCTGACTGACAAACAGACGAGACGTGGCAACTGCCCTAGATCAGTTCTACGTTGCGAAAATTCGGTTCTTCCGCTCAGTTTGAGGGTGGTTTTGGGACATTTCCCTCATTCATCCAGTCGAATGGTAGCAAAGGGTTAGGGGACTGATGACCTCAGAAGTTAAGTCCCATAGTGCTCAGAGCCATGTGAACCACGTGTAAGCGTCGAAAAAATTGTCCAAATGGCTCTGAGCACTATGTGACTTCACATCTGAGGTCATCAGTCCCCTAGAACTTAGAACTACTTAATCCTAACTAACCTAAAGACATCACACACATCCATGCCCGCGGCAGGATTCGAACCTGCGACAGCAGCAGTCGCCCAGTTCCGGACTGAAGCACCTAGAACCTCTCGGCCACAGCGGCCGGCTGTAAGAGTTGTTTTGTAAAGAGCAACACAAAAACAGGAAGGACTACACAAAGCGTTTGGTAACAGATACCGCACAACAAATTAGTTGCTTAGATTGGCAGTGTCGTAAACGTGGTAGTTCAGGCGCAGCCCCTACCAGTATCTTACACAACTATAGTTCAAAACACCTTCCACCTAAAACTGCCTGCATAATATACGGTATTTGAATTTATAATGTTGCCAGTCTGCAAAGAATTTTAATACACTAGAATACCAGCAGCTTGATTTCTCCTAGCAGGTGCACATGTCTGAAAAATATTTAACACGAAAAATGCGTGTAGGACAGATTTCGGCAGCCTTGTCCCTTTACAGACCCCATTTGGAAAACTCCAACAGTAAAACGTGAAACATGGAGAATCCCAGTGCACATTGCCGATAATATAGCGCAACATTATCAGCTACGCGAAAAACAGCGAAATGTTCGCCAACATTGTCAGCCAATGTTGCCCGTCAATCTTTGCAGCAATACATTTCCGAGTCAGAAGTGTCTACACGGACCATACTTCTGTCGCGAAATGGACGAAAGCGAAATGGTGGAAGAGATTGCGGCTCTTTTGCGTTTACACGTCACAATAGAAGAAAGTTAGCGCGAAAAGACAAAAAGAGTTCGACCTGTAAGAGGTTTATAATAAATCAGTCCTAACAAATGGACGAAAAGTGCATGATTGGAGGATTGGAGGAAAACCTAGCCAGACTCACACATTCATACGTATTTCCTATGACGACTATTTTTAATAAGGGACAGATCAAGGCGCACAGCAGCAGATTGGTGATGCAGGAGTTTCGAAGCGTGGTGGAGATGAGGAGTCTGGACGTGCCCTGTCTGCAGGAGCCGTACTCTCTCGCTGAACAAATTCCATTTATGGCTGCAAACTGGCAAGCGGTCTGCAATGGAGCCGACCCAAAAGCGACAATTGTAGTGATAATTAAGGCACTGAGAGTTATGTTCTTTCACAGCTCTCTGGCGACCACTGTAAGATCGTGGAACTCCAGTCACCTGTTGGGGTACTGTACCTCGTTAATATGTATTTCCAATATAGTAGAGGAATTGATGAGTTTTTAAACCAGCTGGTCCAGGTGGCCAACGGCGTTGCGGGGGCGCAGATTTATTGTGATAGTGGATATAAAGGCCACGTCTCCCCTATGGTTCAGTTGCACACGACATGACAGAGGGGAGAAGGCGGAAGAGACTATCACGGCACTACGACTGATGGTTGCTAATAGACAAGGGAACTCCCCAGCCCTCCCTCCCAAAGTCTTACACTGGCGGAGGGGACGAGGGTAAAAACATTGACGTTACGCTAGTAACGCTAAATCTTACAAGCAGTTTAAAGTATTGGAAAGTACTGGATAAAGTCTCCACTAGTGACCATAACGTGCAACTGGGACTTGCGGTGGGAGGTACAGTTCAGTTATAATAGGACCAATTGGGAGCGCCTAGCGAGGGAGTGTGACATACCGATATTACCTGAGGATGACGAAAATGTATATGCGTACACTGGGGAACTGGTGAGAGCAGTTACCATGGCAGTGAAGACAGACGTTGCGACCTCACCGTCACTTAATCGTCATGAAAGGATGTAAGTGGGATGCAACATCGAAAAAGTACAAAGAAGGGCAGCTCGTTTCGTGTTATCGCGAAGTAGGGGACATAGTGTCACAGACATGATACGTGAATTGGAGTGGCAATCACTAAAACAAAGGCGTGTTTCGTTGCGACGGGATCTTCTCATGAAATTTCAATCACCAGTTTTCTCCTCCGATTGCGAAAACATTCTGTTGGCACCCACCTACGTAGGGAGAAATGATCATCACGATAAAATAAGAGGAACGGGGCTCGCACAGAAAAACTTAAGTGCTCGTTTTTCCCGCGTGCCGTTCGAGAGTGGAACGGTAGAGAGATAGCTTGAAGGTGGTTCATTGAACCCTCTGCCAGGCACTTTATTGTGAATAGCAGAGTAATCACGTAGATGTAGATGTAGATGAACTCTCTCTGACGACACTTTCAATCATATCCCAGATGTGTTCGATCAGGTTCAGATCTGATGAGTTGGGGGGGGGGGGGGCTATCACATCAATTAGAACTCGCCACTGTGTTCCTCGAACCACTCCATCACACTCCTGGCCTTGTGACATAGCGCCACTGTCGTCGGGAAATATAATCGTCATGAAAGGGTGTAAGTGGTCTGCAACCAGTTTACAATACTCCTTGGCCATCACGGTGCCTGTATGTAGCTTAACTGAACCCATGGATGCCGACGTGAATCATCCCCAGAGCATAACGGAACCGCCACCAGCTTGTCTTCGATACGCAATACAGATGTCAAGGAGGTGTTCCCCTGGAGGACGACGAATTGCGCCACTCCCATCGGCATGATGAAGGATGTACCGGGTTTCATCAGACCATGCAACGCTCTGCCACTGCGCGAACGACCAGTGCCGATGGTCATGTGACCATTTCAGACGTAGTTGCCGAATTCGTGGTGTTAACATTGGCACATGCCTGGATCGTCGGCTGCGGAGTCCCATCGTTGACAGTGTTCGTTGCGCTGTGTGTTCAGACACATCTGTATTCTGCTCAGATTTGTACATCGTCTACAGAAATGTGAAACAGGGCAAAAGAGGTAACTATGAATTTCTTAAATACCATAGGTGACATGAATCTATCATCAGAGTTATGTAATGCCGAAAGTAATGTGTTCAAAGTCCGGAACCTGAAAATGGACATTCTCACTGCTAATGTAGCACCAGATCTGCGGAAGTGAACTGAAATTTTATTCTACATAGTCTCTTAAGACATCTAAACTTCTTTGTAGTTTCACCGCAAGTGTTCTCGAGTGTATGGGAAGCAACATACTAATCATCTCTTTTTTATCATAGTATTTATATACACTCCCCTTCACGTCCTATTCATCTGAGCTGCGGCAGATGCGTCAGTCTGTAAGGAGGGCGAGGAGATAATACCAGCAAAGTGTCGTCTGGGAGGAAAAGCAACGCTGGTTGCACCAATACCGGGAAGCTAGAGACTATCTCAGAAGGAGCTAAGGACAGTGAGGATAAGGAGACGTGCAGAGCCAATTGGCTACAAATCCAAGGGGCGGCCCGTAAAAGTCGGTACAGGAGAAAATGAGGTCGCCAATGGAGTTGTCCACCGTCAGCTATGGGGATGGGATGACGGGATCTTGCCGAGAGGCCGCTGAAGTCCTCCTTCCAGCCCTGTTGCCTGACGATAACGAAGGAGATGACTCAGATGAGCAGCGCCAGATCAGTATGGAGGATCGGCAAGAGCATGAGAACAACAGTATGGTGTATCCCTACTCGGAGAAAAAAGTCGCTCTCCAAATTAAAACCCTAAAGAGGGGAAAAGCACCAGGCCCAGACGGCATTATAGTGGAGGTGGTGCATTTCCTCGCCCCCAGTTGTTGGTACCTCTGACTACGTTGTACAATGAGTTTTTGAGGTTCAGGAAATTTCCCTCTGTATGGAAGAAGGCAAACGTGGTCACAATACAGAAATGTCGAGGCAAAGACCTGAAAAAGGCCTATCTGTTTATTGGACCTGCTGGGGAAACGTTTTGAGAAGCTGCTAGCAGAAAGACTAGCAGCACACGGTGTGCTGTGCGGGATGAGTGATAGTTTGGCTTCTGGTCGGGGCGATCGGCGTCTGACGCAATCGCCCTGGTGGCTGAGGTCTGTGGCTTAGGCCTGCACAAGTACATACTTGGCATCGTGGTGGATATCAGTGCGTCTTTAATAACCTATGGTGGCCTTCGCTCTTCTCCTGCCTGTGGGAGAAGGAGTGCCCAGCGCCGCTATATGGCTGTCTTACGAGCTATTGTGAAGAAAGTGAAGTCTGGCTATTGTCCCCTAGCGGGAAAAATCAGCAAAAAGGTAACAAAGGAGTGTCCACGGGGCTGTGTCCTCGGGCCACTCTTTGGGACGTTTACATGGAGCCTGTTCTGGATAAGTTGAATAATAGTGAGGATGTGCTAGAGGTCATAGTCTACGCAGACGACCTCCTCTTGCAGATTGGCGGTCGTAGCCGCAAGGATCTTGAACCGAAAGTGGAAAGGGCTATGTCAATATTGACAGGATGGTGCTGGAAAGCAAAGATGGCGGTAGTACCTAGCACGTCCATCTATTTACTCCTGAAAAGGCAACTTATTCGGAATCCAACGGTAAAAATAGACGGCGCCGTGAGACCCTATACTTGGGAGTAGCTTTCGACGAGAAATGGAGTTACACGACGCTTATCGACACCATGATCCAGAGGTCGCTGGAAGGATTTAATAACCTGACCAGAATTGGGCACAAGCGTTTCCACCCACCAGCAGACCTGAATAAGCTGTACCACAACAGCATCCATTGTAGGATATGGTCCGGGAGTCTGGGCACACAGACTCACGAGGATCGTGCCTGCTATGGCCATGTGAAGTGTGCAGCGGAACATGTTCCTGCGCTCGGTAGGAGCATACAGATCGACTCCTGGGGGGTGGGGTGGGGGGAGGGGAGGTACATTATTAGCGCTAACTGGACTTTGTCCTCTTGACATTAAAATCAGACAGCAAGCAGCATGGTATTGGTTAAGGAAAGACAACAGGAAGAAAATAGTTGAAATAATGGGTGTTCAGGTGGGAGATAAAGCTGCAATTAGATGAAGGGGTGAGGAACTATGGCAGGAGCAGTGGAATGGGGATGAAACTGGGCGCAGAACTCATGAGTTGTTGCGAGACATCAAGGAGCCTGCCTGCAGTTCACGTACTTCAAACCTACCAAAAGACTGCTGCACTTTCTCACCGTACATGGATCGTATCCGGCATTCTATTGCGTTTCGGGAAGCGAGCTAGACCACTGTGGCGCCATACAGGGCACTCCAGACCATGTGGTGATCGAATGCCACTTTTAGACGATGTAGCTTCTCGACTTACACAACAGTTATCCAGTCGTGACACGTGCTGCCTGCTCAGGGAGCAACACACATTTTAGATCCTCGATTAACTTGCCAATGAGGTATCAACCAAAGTCCTAAAAGAATTTCTAAGGAACAACCACGATTAGAACGATACACCGACTAAGACATAATGCACCTGTCCTGTACCGGCGGGGCGTGGACTTGGCTAGCCACCTTACGGCTGGGATTCGCCACGTCTTGGATTTAGGGGGAGCCAATCACCGACTGGACAACGCACCGATTTTGACTGTAGCATTAAGAACTTCAGGTTGGATATAGATTTAAATTTGGTTAAACTAACAGTAGCTAAAGTGCAGCGAATTCAAGATCTTGGGCCAGCCCAGTGTCTGGTGCATGCCCATTGGCAGCTGGGTGGACATGGCCACCAACATAGATTTATATCATATTGGCACGCCTGGAACGCTGCAGGTGGTGTAGATTAGTTTCTTAATTACCATGTTGTGTAGAACTTAGCATAGATTTAGATGACAGATACCAGTGTAGTGCAGGTGGCGATTATTGGGAGGTGTGGCAGATGGATTGTGTCTCCAGAGGCACTTTCTCAGTTCGCCAATTGCCGATTCCTCAAGGGAGCAGGTTGTAACCTGTGTACGCCGATGGGTGCAGTAAAAAAAGAGTGACCTTTAACTATTCATTTCTGCCAATAATTCTCTCCTTTAGCGATGCTACGGCGGTCCTCTGCCGCTGCTTGTCCAGGTGCGCCGCGAGCTCCTGGCAGCTACTCTCCTAAGTGGATGCAGCGTCACCACCTTGCGCACTCGAAGTAGGTGGCACGTGCGTTTCTGGCTTGTACACGGCAGCCTAGGAGGTCCTCGATCCCCTCCAGTAACTGTGGCTCATCTCTGCCCTCTGAACCGCGATGACGGTAGTCGTGTGGTCGAGAAATGTGCCGACCCTGATCTGCCGTGCAGGTAGACCCCGTGGCTCCGCTGAAGTGTCAGGAACGCTGGTGTCCAGGCGCACGTCGACACGGAAGACCCCCAGGCCTTCCCATCTGCGTTGGAAGCTGTCAGCAGCGCCGAACTCGTGACTGGTGCTTACGGAGAGGAGGACATCTCTCCGGCGGCTGTTGGCGGTGTTGAGTAAGAGCAGGAAATCTACAACAGACTTATACCTAGCGTTAATACCGTGTCAGAGAATCGGGTACGCGCATCCTGTACGCCATCGATCCTCTGAACTCAAATGCTGAAGTATTTATGGTGTGAAATATCGGCTGGTGTTGACCTACAGTCACTTGTAATGGCGTTCTTGCCGGCCGGAGTGGCCGAGCGGTTCTGGACGCTGCAGTCTGGAACCGCGCGACCGCTACGGTCGCAGGTTCGAATCCTGCCTCGGGCATGGATGTGTGTGATGTCCTTAGCTTAGTTAGGTTTAAGTAGTTCTAAGTTCTAGGGGACTGATGACCTCAGAAGTTTAGTTCCATAGTGCTCAGAGCCATTTGAACCATTTTTGAACTTGTAATGACCGCATAGGCTTTCGTAACACGAATGTATCAGCGATTCATATCACGCCCTATTTGATTAACACATCTGTTATATCAACAGACTGGTCCGTAACAATATTCAGTACGACTTCTTGCGTTAGCGACGCGGTCCCATACTTCACGTAACAGTTCCCGCCAAGCGTGACGTCCTGCCTCCAGCCTGACCTGCTAACGTGATGAAACGCTGCCGTTCCGTTTCGTGCTTGTTGACACTCCCGCTAGAAACTCCAAGTGAACGAAGTCTCGCAATTACGAAATTCTGTGGCCAGCTGCCTGATACAGGGTTGAATTGTAACAATAGTAACCCAGTAAATAACTGAACACTAATGTCACTTGTAGAGCAAATAACAATAGTTAAAACAAGAAATGCCATAGTGGAAACAGGAATATGTATCCTTTAGTAATAACAATTAGCTGCAGTAATTGTAAACATTAAACATTAAATGTAGAATTAGGAACCACTAATGACTGAGGTAGTTCGTTGTTATGTATTATTTTGTTGATTGAAATAAAGAATTTTTTTACTCGGGTTTTGTGGATGTGATCTTTTTAAGTAAGCGAGATATCTCCGAAAATTCAACTTGTGGACTGATTTTGGGTACTTGCCTTTTCCAGAACGCTGAAACACGATCTCACATGTGTCATGTAAAAGAAGTTCGTCCGAGGATTGGTAAGACGAATACCAGTACGAATGACTGTGTTCCAGTTACAGCCAGATTGGGGTTCGTCTTTAAATTTTTGCCTATTGGTGATTTACGCAACTCTATAAAATGTACTTCTCGTCAGTATGACTCTTGGTGCAACACTTTAGTGGAATGACTCAAGCAAAAACCATCAAGTGTGTATGTTAATATTCTGCTGCAATTTACGAACACAATGATGGAAACATGAATTTCATGTATGTGATACATCTAATACGAGACGAACAGGACGTGAAGGGTAATGTATAAAATACTCTGATAAAAAAGAGATGATTAATACACTCCTGGAAATGGAAAAAAGAACACATTGACACCGGTGTGTCAGACCCACCATACTTGCTCCGGACACTGCGAGAGGGCTGTACAAGCAATGATCACACGCACGGCACAGCGGACACACCAGGAACCGCGGTGTTGGCCGTCGAATGGCGCTAGCTGCGCAGCATTTGTGCACCGCCGCCGTCAGTGTCAGCCAGTTTGCCGTGGCATACGGAGCTCCATCGCAGTCTTTAACACTGGTAGCACGCCGCGACAGCGTGGACGTGAACCGTATGTGCAGTTGACGGACTTTGAGCGAGGGCGTATAGTGGGCATGCGGGAGGCCGGGTGGACGTACCGCCGAATTGCTCAACACGTGGGGCGTGAGGTCTCCACAGTACATCGCTGTTGTCGCCAGTGGTCGGCGGAAGGTGCACGTGCCCGTCGACCTGGGACCGGACCGCAGCGACGCACGGATGCACGCCAAGACCGTAGGATCCTACGCAGTGCCGTAGGGGACCGCACCGCCACTTCCCAGCAAATTAGGGACACTGTTGCTCCTGGGGTATCGGCGAGGACCATTCGCAACCGTCTCCATGAAGCTGGGCTACGGTCCCGCACACCGTTAGGCCGTCTTCCGCTCACGCCCCAACATCGTGCAGCCCGCCTCCAGTGGTGTCGCGACAGGCGTGAATGGAGGGACGAATGGAGACGTGTCGTCTTCAGCGATGAGAGTCGCTTCTGCCTTGGTGCCAATGATGGTCGTATGCGTGTTTGGCGCCGTGCAGGTGAGCGCCACAATCAGGACTGCATACTACCGAGGCACACAGGGCCAACACCCGGCATCATGGTGTGGGGAGCGATCTCCTACACTGGCCGTACACCACTGGTGATCGTCGAGGGGACACTGAATAGTGCACGGTACGTCCAAACCGTCATCGAACCCATCGTTCTACCATTCCTAGACCGGCAAGGGAACTTGCTGTTCCAACAGGACAATGCACGTCCGCATGTATCTCGTGCCACCCAACGTGCTCTAGAAGGTGTAAGTCAACTACCCTGGCCAGCAAGATCTCCGGATCTGTCCCCCATTGAGCATGTTTGGGACTGGATGAAGCGTCGTCTCACGCGGTCTACACGTCCAGCATGAACGCTGGTCCAACTGAGGCTCCAGGTGGAAATGGCATGGCAAGCCGTTCCACAGGACTACATCCAGCATCTGTACGATCGTCTCCATGGGAGAATAGCAGCCTGCATTGCTGCGAAAGGTGGATATACACTGTACTAGTGCCGACATTGTGCATGCTCTGTTGCCTGTGTCTATGTGCCTGTGGGTCTGTCAGTGTGATCATGTGATGTATCTGACCCCAGGAATGTGTCAATAAAGTTTCCCCTTCCTGGGACAATGAATTCACGGTATTCTTATTTCAATTTCCAGGAGTGTATGTTGCTTCCCATACACTCGAGAACGCTTGCGGTGAAACTACAAAAAAGTTTAGATGTCTTAAGAGACTATGTAGAATAAAATTTCAGTTCACTACTGCAGATCTTGTACTACAATAGCAGTGAGAATGTCCATTTTCAGGTTTAGAACTTTGAACACATTACCTTCAGCGTTACATAACTCTGATGATAGATTCATGTCACCTATCGTATTTAAGAAATTCATAGTTACGTCTTTTGCCCTATTTCACATTTCTGTAGACGGTGTACAAATCTGAGCAGAGTACACATGTGTCTGAACACACAGCGCAACGAACACTATCCACGATGGGGCTCCGTAGCCGACGACCCATGCCTGTGCCAATGTTAACACCATGACATGAGGCAACTACGTCTGAAATGGTCACATGACCATCTGCACTGGATGTTGGCGCAGTGGCAGAGCGGCGCAGGGTCTGATGAAACCCGGTTCCTCCTTCATCATCCCGATGAGAGTGGCGCAATTCGTCGTCCTCCAGGGGGACAGCTCCTTGACAACTGTTTGACGGGTCGAAGACAAGCTGGCGGCAGCTCCGTTATGCCCTGGGGATGATTCACGTCGGCATCCATGGGTCCAGTGAAGCTACATACAGGCACCGTGATGGCCAAGGAGTATTGTAAACTGGTTGCAGACCACTTACACCCTTTCATGACGATTATGTTTCCCGACGACAGTGGCGCTGTCACAAAGCCAGGAGTGTGATGGAGTGGTTCGAGGAACTCTAAGTAGGCTGTTTAGGTTTTTATATTGGTAACGCCACGTAGCGCTCTGTATGAAAATCACTGGCTGTGCTGTGTGCAGTCTGTGACTGGTTGGCATTGTTGTAATATTCGCTATTGTAGTGTTGGGCAGTTGGCTGTTAACAGCGCGTAGCATTGTGCAGTTGGAGGTGAGCCGCCAGCAGTGGTGGATGTGGGGAGAGAGATGGCGAAGTTTTGAGAGTGGATGATTTGGACGTGTATCCATCAGAGTCAGTAAATTTGTAAGACTGGATGTCATGAACTGCTATTTATATTATGACTTTTGAACACTATTAAGGTAAATACATTGTTTGTTCTTTATCAAAATATTTCATTTGCTAACTAAGCCTATCAGTAGTTAGTGACTTCAGTAGTTAGAATCTTTTATTTAGCTGGCAGTAGTGGCGCTCGCTGTATTGCAGTAGTTCGAGTAACGAAGATTTTTGTGAGGTAAGTGATCTGTGAAAGGTATAGGTTAATGTTAGTCAGGGCCATTCTTTTGTAGGGATTATTGAAAGTCAGAGTGCGTTGCACTAAAAATATTGTGTGTCAGAATAGGTAAAGAGCGAAATGTCTGAGTACGTTCAGTTCTGGTCAGCTGCTCAGCTGTTTGAAAATCAAATAATGTAAGAGGTTTATCAGCACAGTAATTCATTAAATTTTATGAGGGGAGGTTTCATAACACAGTGGCGAGTTCTAATTGATGTGATAGCCTCCCAACTCACCAGATCTGAACCTGATCGAACGCATCTGGTATACGAGGTGTGGCTAGAAAAAAACCGGACTAGTACTGGTGAAACAATAAAACGAATGCAATAAGGCTGAAAGTCGCGTGGCCTGTCACGTGACTCTCGCTGCGTCTACTGCTCGAGTTTCATCTGCCTCCTGCACTCAGTCTGCCCGTGGCGTCTGTTTTAAGTAGTTGACGTTTTGTCTGTGCGTCGGAAAATGTTGAGTGTACAGAAAGAACAGCGTGTTAACATCAAATTTTGTTTCAAACTAGGAAAATCTGCAAGTGAAACGCTTGTAATGTTACAACAAGTGTACGGCGATGATTGTTTATCGCGAACACAAGTGTTTGAGTGGTTTAAACGATTTATAGATGGCCGCGAAGACACCAGTGATGACACTCGCACTGGCAGACCATTGTCAGCAAAAACTGATGCAAACATTGAAAAAATCGGTAAACTTGTTCGACAAGATCGCCGTTTAACAATCAGAGCAGTGTCTGAGTTAACAGGAGTTGACAAGGAAAGTGTTAGGCAGATTCTTCATGAAAGTTTCAACATGAACAAAGTGTGTTCAAAAATGGTTCCAAAGTGTCTCACAATTGAACAGAAGGAACGCCGAAGAATGATTTGTTCTGACATCCTGGAAAACATTGAAAGTGATCCCACCTTCTTACAAAATGTTATTACTTGCGATGAATCGTGGTTTTTTACTTACAATCCCGAAACTAAACGCCAATCGATGCATTGGGAAACTCCTGGTTCTCCACGACAAGAAATAGCACGAATGTCAAAATCGAAATTCAAGGCAATGATGATTGTTTTTTTTGACATCAAAGGGATTGTGCACATTGATTGGGTACCAGAGGGACAAACAGTGAATCAGCATTACTACATTAGCGTCCTGGCTACCCTACGTGAGCGAGTACGGAGAAAACGGAACGATTTGTGGAGGAAAAAGTCATGGATCCTTCACCAAGACAATGCCCCAGCTCACAGTGCGTTGTCAGTGAAGACGTTTTTGGCAAAACACAACATTCCCATCTTAGATCATCCACCCTACTCACCTGATTTGGCCCCCTGTGACTTTTTTCTTTTCCCTAAAGTCAAGTCAGCTTTGAAAGGAACTAGATTTGAGACTGTTGAAGCAGTAAAAGAAAAAGCGACGGAAGTAATGTATGGACTTACCGAAAATGATCTGCAGCATTGCTATGAACAGTGGAAAATTCGTATGGAGCGGTGTAGAGACCGAGGAGGAGAGTACATTGAAGGAGATAACATGAAATTGTAAATAATTGTAAATAAATGTTTTTTCCAGCATCAGTCCGGTTTTTTTCTAGCCGCACCTCGTATGATTGAAAGTGTCGTCAGAGTTCATTGCCCCCCTTCCCGGAATTTGCGGGTATCAGGTGACTTGTATGTGCAGATGTGGTGCCAACTTCCCCCAGTGACCTACCAAGGCTTCATAGCTTCCATGCCATTATGCATCGCCGCTGTCATCCGTGTCAAAGGTAGACATGCCGGCTATTAGGTAGGTGGTCATAATGTTCTGGCTAACCAGTGTATGTGGAATCGTACAGAGATCTCATGGCCACATCGGAGTTGGCAGTGCGAATCGATATTCCAACATTAGCGAGTGCTTGCTACAATCCGCAGTAGTGTGTGGCAGATGCTTCAGAAGTCCACACCTCTCATCTCAGCACAGCAGCGCCCTCATGCTGAGTGGTTTCGAGCAAGCAAGAGATGTACACCAGTTCGTGACCTCATCTCATGGAGTCAGCCTATAGCATAGGACGAAAGTCATGGTTAAAATTTCTGATGGACTTTTTCATTTAAATATGGTACGTTGTACCGCAACAGAACAATTTCTTTATCTGTGCATAAGTGATGCTTTAATATCAGTATGAGATGGAGCTTATCCAGTGTTCCTGTGGCAAAGAAGTGTGTCAATGTGGATCTTTTATACGTTTGTGTAATAAACTGAACTAATATTTCATCTGTTGCATCAAGAAAAAGTGAACCATCTCTCAGAGCATCCAAAGAACCCACAGTTGTGGCCGAATGAAGGTAGTCTGCCTGGTCACAGCAACATAGTCTCAGCACTCGAAGGTCTCAGTGTAGCAGCATCAGCGACGACTTATCTTGTTTGCTGAAAACTGATTATCGCGTAAAAGCTTAACAGGGGAAGCATGTGCAAGTTCAAGCATAAGCGATGTGCATACCACCCCTATAAAAGTACATTAAAATTTCAACATGGATAGAGTACACATTTTTAAAATAGATAGTAGCAGGGAAGGGTATGAGTTAGAGAATCCACGAGATGTGAATGCAAAAAACAAATCATACAACTATCCGACATACATACTACTCTATGTAGTGTGGCGGTGGATAAACGTTGGTTAAGATCATTTATGAAACAGCATCTCAGACTCACAAAAGAAGTACTGCTATACAGTATATCCTCCTAAAATTAGGATATGATTACATAACGATGTTCGTAAGTCTCTTTATACGTATTGTAAGTAGGCTGTTTAGGTTTTCTTATTGGTAACGCCACGTAGCGCTCTGTGTGAGAATCACTGGCTGTGCTGTGTGCAGTCTGTGGCTGGTTTGCATTGTTGTCTGCCATTGCAGTGTTGGGGAGCTGGGCTGTGAACAGCGCGTAGCGTTGCGCAGTTGGAGGTGAGCCGCCAGCAGTGGTGGATGTGGGGAGAGAAATGGCGGAGTTTGGAAATTTTTAAGACTGGATGTCATGAACTCCTATGTATATTATGATTTTTCAACACTATTAAGGTAAATACATTGTTTGTTCTCTATTAAAATCTTTCATTTGCTAACTATGCCTATCAGTAGTTAGTGCCTTCCGTAGTTTGAATCTTTTATTTAGCTGGCAGTAGTGGCACTCGCTGTATTGCAGTAGTTCCAGTAACGAAGATTTTTGTGAGGTAAGTGATTTGTGAAAGGTATAGGTTAATGTTAGTCAGGGCCATTCTTTCGTAGGGATTTTTTGAAAGTCAGATTGCGTTGCGCTAAAAATATTGTGTGTCATACATGACCACCTCTTGGAACAGTGTTGCAGTAACTGCAACTGAAGAAAATGGTAGCAAAATCTACGAACACAACAACGAGCGATGCTTGCTTTAGACAAGGAACGCCTTCAGGCTGCATACAGGGCTGTAAAGAGTCTAGAAATACAAGCAAGAGTAAACAGGAGGAGGAACAAGAGGAAGCTGGAGGAGGAGTTTGCAGAGGATGAAGATAATCCATCCTATGGACCTGGAATGCACTAAAAAGTTAATCCAATCTTTGTCGCTCGATTCCCAAAACTTTTATTTTCTCATACTAATTACATGTTTTCTAAGGATCTTCCAAACATATTTGTTTCAAACTTTCAGTAAATGTTACACAGTACCTTCTGTATAATTTAACACAGCCTTTTTCCAAAAAACTGTATATTTTTGAATATATAAATAAAAAATTGCAAAAAAATGCTGTGAGTTTTCATTACAATTGAAAAAAAATCATCTTTAATAACTGAACTAAAATTTTGTAAAATCCCTGTGTTAAGTTGTAGCCCATATTCCAATAAATAATCTGTAAAAATTTCAACTTCCTACCTCAAATACTTTGTGAGGAAAGATGTAATTTATAAGCGTTATTTTAACATTGCAAGTATAGGGCGTTCCGGAGCCCCGTAACTAGATATTATTTTCTGTGCTATGTTAATGTGTTCTCTTATTTTTGCTCTTCAAACTGTGTTTTTCTGTGTTGTGGTGTGAAATATTGTGACAATAATGGCGTGTGAAAAACGTAATACTAGGCTCCAAAGTAAACTAAGAAATGACAGTGAAGATGAAAGCAGTGTGTTAGCGCCACCATGTAATGAATTAACTAATATTCAAAGTAGTAATTTGGTAACTGTGCGTAGGGAAATGGAGCGGGCGTCAAATAATGGGGTAGACAGTGAAACAGGTAGTGAACAGGGAAGCATTATCGATCGATCGGTCAGCAACAGCTCGCCTCAGGAATCGGGAATGACAGAACACAATATTGCAAATACTGTAGACTCAGGTTTTGGGTTCTCACCGTTTTCTCAAATGAGTCAAGACACATTTTCTGCTTGTCAAAATGTGAATGTTGCCGGTGCAAATTCACTGCCGAAAAGCACTGAGGAACATGTTTCAGTCACAAGTGCATTGTTATTACAATTAATGCAACAAATGGGACAAAGGCTACAAA
Source organism: Schistocerca serialis cubense (assembly GCF_023864345.2). NCBI lineage: Eukaryota > Metazoa > Arthropoda > Insecta > Orthoptera > Acrididae > Schistocerca > Schistocerca serialis. The sequence continues at coordinate 84,582,260 of NC_064641.1, read as the reverse complement.
AGTTAGACACAATGGAACAAAATCTTCAAAAGTTAGACACAACGCTTGAACAAAATCAGAAACAAATGGGACAAAATCTTCAAAAGTTAGACACAATGGAACAAAATCTTCAAAAGTTAGACACAATGGAAGAAAATCTTCAAAAGTTAGACACAATGGAACAACATCAGAGACAAACACTGCAACAGTTAGACGCAATGGAACAAAAGCTTCAAAAGTTGGACTCAGTGGAACATAAGCTTGAACAAACACGTGAAGATTTAACTACGGAGTTACATAACATTGAATCGAAATGTCAAAAAGTCTGTAATGACGTAAAAACACAAATTTGTGAGCATTTTCAACCTATTTTTTCGCGGCATGAAAATGCATTACAGAATCATGAAGCAGCCATAAAAGAACTGCAAACTATTGTTCATGAAAATCATGAGACCTTGCAAGCTAAAATTGACTCAGTTGCATCTATCGATTCGGTTACGCAACTTGCGAAATCTCAGGAAAACTTAAAGGACACAGTAGTTACTCTGAAAATTGGTTCAGAAAGACACATGGAGGAAATTAGTTCATTATCAGAGAAAGCTAAATAATTTATCTACGAAGGTAGATGATAATCTGAATGACACAAAACCGATAGTCTTTAATGACACAGAGGAGTGCGAACAAATTAGGAAATTCAAACAAAATCAGAATCAAATTAATACGCAACACCAAAGGGAAATACGGGAAGTACAAGATCAGCTGTCACAGGTAATACAAGAATTACATATTTCAGTGGGCACTCGCGCCCCAATACGGGAAGAGGGACATAGAAATACGGAACAGCCACAAAATAATAACACAGAGCATTTCGGAAATTATGAAAGAAATTGGCAAGGTGCACCGAATTTTGAAATGGAACCGCCGAAACGACGTAACAATGACCGATATGTGACTCGCCGACATGATGATTTTGACTATAAGCTGTTCATTACTACATGTAAATTTAAAACATTTAAGAGTTCTGGCAACGACATTCATCCACAAGCGTGGCTCCATCAATTCTCTCATTAGAGCACAGATTAGAATTTATGTGTGGCTATTTGTAGAATGAACCAGCTGTAAGAATGCGATCGGTCATTCACGATTGTCACAGTGAAGGAGAATTTTATCATGCCTTCCTCTCAGCGTATTGGTCTCAAGCTACACAAGACCGAGTAAAACATAGCATCATAATGATGAAACATTTCGAACAATCTGAATTTTCCAGTCTTATGAAATATTTTGGAGACATGTTGCATAAGAATCAGTATCTTTCAAACCCGTACAGCCCCTCAGAACTCATCCGCATTTGCTTAATCAAATTACCTGAACATTTACGACACATTATTTTGGCAGGACGTTGCAAAGACGACATTGAAGCTTTTCAGGGACTCTTACAAGAATTAGAAATTGACACTGACAATCGCGGATGCGAAAACAGGAACACAACAATTACAGGTCACGTCCATCGCAATTCTGCGATGAAAGAAATAATAACTGGACACGACAAGGCTATTCTCACAACACAAATCGTGACCAAAACAGACACCACCCATAAGACAACCGTTGGTAGAGTAGTAATAATTACAGGGAAAGATCACCTCTCCGTGGTAATGACTATCACAGAGACAATCAGAGAAACAGACAATATGGGAACCAAAATAATTATTATAAAGGGAGACAGAATAACTTCAGATGCAACCGTCCAGCGCGCAGTTACGATTCAGGGAGAAATTCTCCACCATGTGACCGACAAGAAAGAAACTATGGAATCTACCGACATGACGACAGACGATATGATCGTAACGACAGACCTGAATTGCATCAGAACTGGCGGGATTCAAACAGAGAAGAGCCCTCTCGACAAGGCGAATTTGTAGAAGTTAGGTCTCCAAATCCCAATAACGACGCGCGCCAACAAAGACACAATAGGCAATGACTCATTCCGCTGGCAGCCACAAAACGTACTTATGAAACTGACGAGGCAGCTGCCGTAGCTAGTAATTACGTAAAAATGGAAGACATTAGGGACATCTTACTCCAAGAACACGACGTAAAACATAACAACACTGCATATCCTGTGATTCACATTACAGTAAATGACGTAAAATTTACGGCAGTACTTGACTCTGGCAGTCCCATTTCAGTAATTAGTGAAACAGCCTTTAGCAAATGCAACAAATCGAACGATTGCCCCACAAATCCGTTACGTAAGATTAAATTACAAGGTGCAATCTTTGGAAAAAGTGTAGATGTACGCCAACAAACCAATTTAGAATTCTTTTGTCAAAGCCACAGCTTCTCTATGAACTTTCTTATTGTTCTATTATTGTCGACGGAAATTATACTGGGAGTAGACTTTTTGAATGAATACAAAGCAAAGCTTTCACGATGCTGAAATAAGTTTAGAAAAAGAAGGTAAGTCAGTAGCTTTGAAATTTGAAGGTTGGCTCTCAAACCACGACGAGGAAATTAATCGGCTTTACCTTCTGTTAGACAACAGTTCGGAATTTTCTACTGAACTAGACACTAACAATCACTCTGCAAGTACTGACAGGGATGATATCGACAGCATATTTGAAATTAATGAGTTAATTCAGAATAAAATTCAAACAATTGAGAATTGTAATGACACTGATAGGCAGGACCTTTTTGAGATTTTACAAGCACATTCCACAGTTTTTACTCACAAAACAGGAACAATCAAGGGATTTCAATACCAATTTCGTGTTCGTGAGCATACTAAATTTTGTGTTAGACCATACGTAATTCCAGCACATTATAGGGACCGCGTTAGAACAGAAATGCAATCTATGCTTGACGAGGGCATTATTGAGCCTGCAGTAAGCTCATACAACAATCCATTACATGGTGTTGAGAAGAAAAATGGATCGATCAGACTTGTCTTAGACTCGAGACAAATCAATACTGTCATTATTCCTGAAACAGACAGGCCGCAAACGTTGGAAGAACTTCTTCAAAATTTTAATGGTGTAAAAGTGTTGTCTTCCATTGATCTCAGATCCAGCTTTTATCAGATCGAACTTCATCCAGAATGTATAAAATACACAGCTTTCCTTTGTTTCGGCGTTTGTTATCAGTTTCGGAAACTTCCCTTTGGTTTGAACATTTCTTCGGCAGCATTCATTTGCGTGCTAAATTCCATATTACCGGATTTCTTAAAACGTCACATCACCTTATATGTGGACGATATTCTAATAGCAGAAGCTTCATGGAAACAACATAATCGCATACTCAACAGTTTGTTACGTATTTTTGCAGAGTCTGGAATTACAGTTAACTTGGAAAAGTCTGAATTCGGTAGGTCAAAGGTGAGGTTTTTGGGACATATTATTTCTTCTGAAGGCATTCAGCTGGATCCTGGAAAGTTAGAAGAAAGCAGAGCCATTCCAGTTCCATCCACAAAAAGACAAGTCCGCTGTTTTCTATGTCTCGTAAATTTTTACCGTCGTTTTCTGAACATGCAAATTCTTGTTGCACCAAAACTTTGTTCTCTCACTGGAAAAAAATACTATTTGGAACTGGGACGAACAAGCACAGTTGGAATTCAGTTCTTTGAAAGAATCGCTACTTAACGCGCCAATACTAGCTCATCCAGATCTGTCACAAGATTTCTGCCTTAGCACGGATTCTTCTAAAGTCGGTCTTGGTGCCCATTTATTTCAAGAAGCCACAGAAAATGACACTACTGTTCAGAAAACCATTGCTTTTGCTAGCCGAGTGCTAACAAAATCTGATAAGAACTATTCCGTTACTGAATTAGAAGCTTTAGCTATCGTTTGGGCATTTAACAAATTCCGTTTCTTTCTTTCTGGTAAGCACGTAAAAGTATACAGTGATCATCGTGCATTACAATTTCTTATGTCTCCAAAATTAAATCATGACAGGTTAAAACGTTGGGCATTGTTTCTGCAAGAATTACACTTCACAATAGTCTACATTCCCGGCAAGGAGAACATTGTTGCGGACGCACTGTCACGCGCACCGGCTGGGCTTGAGAAAAGTAACACAGAAGGCAACCTCGAGAAAAATTTCAGTATTCTTTACATTCAGAAAGTCGCCTTTGAAAACTTCATCACCACATCGTTAAAGGACATTGCTCATGAACAAGATAAAGATCCGATTTGGAAAGACATCAAAAGTAAATAGCATGAAAAGACACACACTCAGATTCGGCATTATTACTTGGTTAGAAACAACATACTCTTCAAACGCTGCACTGTTGATGACAAGCTATGGGTACTTTGCATTCCAGACGATTTTGTTAATAAGCTCATTTGGTACATTCATTTCAGCTACGCACATTTTGGTCCACGAAAATGTTATCATATTCTTCGAACGACTTGTTATTTTAACAATATGGAAAAGAGAATTCGAAGAGTCTTGTCTATTTGTAAACTTTGTCAAAAGGCGAAACCATCTACTATCTCACATCGTGCTCAGTTGTTTCCTATCATTCCTTCTAAATTAAAAGAATTTGCTGCTGTTGATCTCTTGGGACCGCTTGTCAGAACATCTAATGGATTTTCGTACGTTCTAGTCGCTGTTGAACTTACTTCAAAATTTGTTTCTTTCACACCGTTACGTAAAGCCACTGGACGGTCTGTATCCAACGCCTTTGTTACAAATTTCTTACGTAAAGTTGGACACGTTAGTAAAGTCATTTCAGATAACGGACCGCAATTCAGATCTGCTGTTTGGTCACGCATGCTTCGGAATCATAAAATCAAACGTGTTTTTATTTCATTGTACTCACTACATTGTAACCCGTCTGAACGGATTATGAAAGAAATCAATAAGCTTTGCAGACTTTATTGTCACAGAAAGCATCAGCATTGGGACAGATATTTACACTTATTTCAAAATGTGCTGAATGAAATGCCTCATGATTCCACTGCTTTACCACCTACTCTTGTATTGAAGAATGAAGAACCACCGAACAGAATCAGAGAGCTTGTACTTTTCCTGAATACACGTAAACTTCGACACAAAGACATAATTGATTTGGCTCTTAAAAATATAATATCTGCAGAAGACAAAAGGAGAAAACTACACGGTAAAGCAAATGCAAAGAAATTATATATTGGTCAGAAAGTTCTCATTAAAGCTCATTATTGTCACATAAGAAGAAACACTTGAGTCACAAATTCTTTCTAGTTTACAATGGACCTTACAGAATCCGACGTATACCACATGATAATTGCGTTGAAGTTGAAACTCTGCGTACTAGGAAGAGTAAAGATTTACACCACATTTCACATGTAAAACCGTTTATTGAAAGATAATCTGCTTTTTAACTTTGTCTTTGCCATATAACTTTTCACTTTACATTGCTAATATGCTTTGTCAGACCTTGAATCTGTTAACATGCAACAATGTTTGAAGTTAAATATCCAATCAAGAACCAAGAGAACTTATTTAAACAGAAATTACGGATGCATTGTTATTGTGACCAGACGACACAGTGTCATTGTGTGTGTACATTCTTGCTTGTTAGTTGCACGATTACGTAACGACTATAAGGCTTACATACTTAGAACATAAACTGGTACTGCTAATGAGATTTTAATGCAACATTTTGGTTTACTTGAAAATACATTCTGGATTTAAAGTACTTTCTGTGAAATACCAGATGACACAGTGGTTAGTTTATGTGACAGCTACACGATTTTATCACGACGCTTCTAATGAGTGACAATTTACAATGTTGCTTTTGCGGTGTTTCTGTTTTATATCTGCACAGTTTTCCTGAATTATTCTGGAAAGTAAAACATGTTTTAGTAGTAACTTTTGTGGTATAGCCACAATGAGACAGCCCTTTTCGTAGCACAACAATACGTTATATTATAGTACTTTCTTGATCACGGTAAGGTACGTAATAACTACGGTATATATACACAAAACATTTCACTTTCGTTTATGATGAGGTAAGTACATTGACTTCAGCAGAACTTTGCTTACAGAGGACGATAACTACGACACTTCCACAGAACTATCTTACAGCAAGACGCACATTTAGCGCTACAGGACACGCATTTGAGTGATTAATTTTGTACTTAAAACATTTATTTTTTTAAAGATATTTGAAGTACAATGATACAAAGGTTTTCCATGATACATTTCATTCCATTGCTGTAATCTGTAACACCTGAGGGTATAATTACATTAATCCTCAGGGGGGACACGCCTACTTTGTGTACCACGTGTTTGGCAAGCACAAGGAGCCCTAGCTAATATGGTATTTGCTTATACAACTTTACACATCAGTACCATATTTCTCTAACACTGAGTTACACAGCTATCTGATTATTTAACAGAGAAACAAACGTTTTTTTACTACATCAGTGACACATGTTTACGCAATTACACCGTTGGATAACTTCACACTTACGAAATTGTATTTTGTCTGTACTTTGTGAACTGTTCATATTTTTTCGGAACCATTGTGATACTATGAGAGCTTTGAATGATGTATTTGGTATGGAATCATGATTTTTAAAGTACGTTTGAGGCAGCTGACACTTTTGACATGAGCAGAGAATTTTTTTTAGGTTTTGAAATTATTGGAGGAAGCTACGACGATTTTGAGAGTTGCCTGAGGTGTTATGATGTTATTATTACGATGACTATGTGTATTATGCTGTTGCGGTATGTTTATGATCAGTAAGCTGATGATATATGAGTTATTTGATTATGCTACGTATCTGTTATGATGAAATATTGAAGAAGTGTCGATGAGTAAGGTAAGGAATAATGAGGAGTGGTTAGGGACTCTGGTTTGTGAAAAAGGTTGTTGGAAACCAAGAATCGTACTTTAAGAGTTATGAAATGCATGTAAATGCGCGAATGTATTACAATGCCAACGAAAATTTTTTGGACACTGTTATATCAATAGGATTTTGTTTCTACGGATTTGTTACGCAAATTCTTGCCCTGTGAAATATTTTTATATGAGACTGTCACTGTAGCAGAAACTGCTGTCGTAAATATTTCCGGAAGAAAGGTAGGTCTCTGTAAGCACCCAGCTGCACGACAGACGCCTGGAAAAAAAGCCATTAGTGTGTGCGTTTCAGAGGCGCAGGTGGAGAAGAAAAAAAAGGGAGGCCATTATCCTCGCTATTGACATTCCTTTGTAGAAAGCATCGTAAATACGACACGCTCAAACTTGAAAACGTGATTACACTGTAGAGTTCTTAATTTATGATATTTACTGAAATGAAACGATGAGAAATATTTTATGTCTATTGTCTTGCCAGTTGAAAGATTGTTTACTGCATTAAGAAATGCCATATGGCTAGTGAATGACGTTTCACGCCTTGCTTCACCTATTTTGTTTAATATCTAGTTTCTAGCTGCACTGCAGCAATGGTTAAAATAAAATTTTATAGATGTACTAATATAAATATTTTCTGTCTACAGATCGAGTAAATAATAATTTTTTTCAAACAAATGAGGGAGCACAAAAAGACATTTACCTTCACAGGAACTGCATACATAATTTTCTTTTCAAGTACTTGCTAATTTATTTTGTAGAATAAGTTGTGGTGCACCACTTTAATGATATAGATATTAAGATGTGAATAGACATTTCCCTTATCTGCATTGTTGTCTTTAGTGTAATATTTTTTCTGCTTGATCTTTGCCATGCTTAGGTATTAGTTATAGCATTTGCTGCTGCTGTTTGCCATGCATAGTGCTACTGAATGTCACTTTGTATTACTCTGTTAAGCTAATTTTACTACTGATTTATTTTTCTTGTTGCTGCACATTGGCTCATATTAGTGGTAATGTTGCATTGCTTGGTAATTTATATTTACTGTGGCTTGCTTTGCCATTTGAATATTTTGTCATTGCTGTTTGTGTTAATTGTTTTGTGCTGCTGTATTGCCTCATCCCTTAGTTCAGCATCTGAGCTCAGTAGATTAAAGTTAGCTTAAGAGGGGGTAGACTATATAAGAAACTAGCTATGATGGATTGGAAGAAATTCATTGAGATGCTATAAGAAAATGGTTTGGCCAAAAAAGTAGTGTACAGTGGAGAAAAACTATTTTTGAAAGAGGATGTGAACAGAATACAGAAAGCATGCTTGGATAGATTTTTTTTTTTTTTTTTTTTTTTTTTTTTTGGCTGGAGAAAATGTTGAAATAAGAGGGACGATATATGGAATGAAGTTTTGGGTTGGACTGCAGTACCAAATGTAACACTGAAATCAAACCCTGTCCTTTCCTTTTGTGTTATCCCCCTATGTGTTTGTGTACCCTTGCGTATTTGTTTTCTTCCTGTCTCTGTGTACTGTTTCATAGAATTTTTTTCTCTTCTAATACTAAGCTACATTCATTATGATGAGGAATACTGTTATCCTCAAATATAATTTGCATTAATAATATGTTATTTACTTTGTAAAGATGTTTAGACATTATTTATCTGTTCTGATTTGTTGCTCATGTGTGAAGTTGATGTTTCAAAAGTTATTCTGATCTTTTATGTAGGTACTTATAATTCCTGTAACGCTGATGTATATGTTATTTGGATTCTTTTGTAAAGCCTGTATTACTACAAATGTTATCTGTATTATTATGTTTTTAATGATGTTTTCTGTATCTTTGTAACTGTATTCTCATGTTATAAAATTGTAATTGTCACCAGTTCATCGTATTATTAACTTGTAAGTTACATTTCGCTGCACACATTTCTGTTGGTCATAGTATATGGACAACATGTGAGAAGTAGAGACTGATAGTGTTTGCACGTGTGTTAATAATTCAGCAAGGGACTGGTTAACAGCATTGCTGGTTCTAAGGACAATTAGAAAAAAAAAAAAACTTTGTGAGTGCACAAGTGGTGGTTATGGACTTGCTATATTATCCACAAGACTCTTCAATGGTGATTGTGCACCTGCACAGTCACAACAGATGGCTGCTGGCCATCTCTGCAAGGACTGCAGTGGGTCTGCATCTTTGATGACCCAACAATACCATTATTTCTACCAGGACTGCAGTGGGTCTGCACCTCTGATGGCCCACCAATACTGTAATCTCTACCAGGACTACAGTGGGTCTACTCTGTGATGACCTACCTACCAATATTCTTCAAAATGTCGAGTGACTCTGTGGTGGGTTTGCTCTGTTGTGGCCCATTACCTGTCTGCATGTCAAGAGTCAGCACTGTCTTTTCGTTGGAAGGACAACACTACTTCTTCAAGACTGCATGGAAATCCACTACTTCCGTGTGCATTTTCTTTTACTGCTCAGACTTTGAGAAAAACACTGCAATTTTACTGTGATGAATGATCAGGACTGTCTTTATGGACTGTGAGAAAATTTTAGCTTTTGACCAACAATGTATCAATAAGTGTGTGCATTTGATATCTTTGTTATTGTAATTATGAAAAATTTTTTCAAATCATTATTGGCCACTGCCCAAAACAATTTGTAAAATTTTTTGTGGGGAGCATGGGGGCTATGTAAGTAGGCTGTTTAGGTTTTCTTATTGGTAACGCCACGTAGCGCTCTGTGTTAGAATCACTGGCTGTGCTGTGTGCAGTCTGTGGCTGGTTTGCATTGTTGTCTGCCATTGTAGTGTTGGGGAGCTGGGCTGTGAATAGCGCGTAGCGTTGCGCAGTTGGAGGTGAGCCGCCAGCAGTGGTGGATGTCGGGAGAGAAATGGCGGAGTTTGGAAATTTTTAAGACTGGATGTCATGAACTCCTATGTATATTATGATTTGTCAACACTATTAAGGTAAATACATTGTTTGTTCTCTATTAAAATCTTTCATTTGGTAACTATGCCTATCAGTAGTTAGTGCCTTCCGTAGTTTGAATCTTTTATTTAGCTGGCAGTAGTGGCGCTCGCTGTATTGCAGTAGTTCCAGTAACGAAGATTTTTGTGAGGTAAGTGATTTGTGAAAGGTATAGGTTAATGTTAGTCAGGGCCATTCTTTCGTAGGGATTTTTTGAAAGTCAGATTGCGTTGCGCTAAAAATATTGTGGGTCAGTAAATTTTCAAAAGGGGACGTTTCAGTATTCCTGAAGCGGCTATGGGTCCAGATTACTAAGTATTCTGAATCGTACAGAGTGAACAAAGACACTAGATTCTAAATTTGAGACTTGCACGTGAAAGCTCAGGAACACGAAAACGATACGATATCCAGGGTGACAATTATTTAACTATATGAGAAAAAAACGTAAATTAGTTACAAACTACGTATTGCGCACGCTTAATTCAACATGTAACGGTCACTACAGATATTCGGATTTAGGTTATGACGTGATCGATATGCCTGCAGCCATTGACGATGATGTGGCGCAGCCGAATAGCGAAATTCTGCATGACTCGCTGAAGTGTCGAAACATCGATGCTGTCGATGGCCTCCTGAATGGTTTTGGGGTTATTGATTTGCACCTTGTTTTTCATAAAGCCCCACAAAAGGGGTCGCACGTGTTAAGATCTGGAGAATATGAAGGCCAATCGAGGTCCATCCCAGTGGCCTGTGGGTACCCCAGAGCCAGAATGCAGTCCCAAAAGTGCTCCTCCAGGACATCAGACACTCTCCTGCCTCGATGCTTCGAGCTCCGTCATGCATGAACCACATCTTGTCGAAATCAGAGTCACTTTGGAATATGAGGGTGAAATCGTCTTCCAAAACCTTTACATACCGTTCGGTATGGTACGTACCATCTAGGAATATCGCATCAATAATTCCGCGACTGGACATCGCACACCACACAGTCACCCGTTGAGGGTGAAGAGACTTCTGCATTGCGAAATGCGGATTCTCAGTCCCCCAAATGCTCCAGTTTTGCTTATTGACGAATCCATCCAAATGAAAATTGGCTTCGTCGCTAAACTAAACAACAGTGCGCATACTAATTCCCATCATGCCCCGTAGCCAGCCGTGCAGTTTGAATGTCCTAACGCAAACTCTTCAGAAGTTATGACGATCTTACTTCATATAGTTCAATAATATTGGCACCCTATAGTTTCCAAGTAACTGAACGTGAATGTAAGGCGTGCGGTAAGCTCCGATCTTGGGAAAGTACCAATACTTGTTGGTAAATTGCCCTCATATTCACAGTAGGCAAGGTTTCTGCAAGAATACTTGCTTATCATACAGTTCCTGGCGACGACAGGAAAGAAAAAAATCCGCCCAAGTTGACAAACAAGGAAGAAGTAAGCTTTGTTCCCGCGAAACGTTGTGGAAACGGAATGAATTCTACCGCACTGCATTTTCATTGGCTGAAGCGAGTCAGAGGTGTTAGTTCGCAGTAAGTGGCTCCTCCACTTTCTCACTTATGGTAATGACATCTTGTGGCAGAAAGAAGACACTCGCGATTGAACGTCTGTCATCGAAACAAGTGACCTACGTTGAGCATGGAGCAATCCCGCGATATATGAAAGGCGCTCGTTCTAACAGGCCAACATTCAAACTATGATAGGCGCTGGGGAAACGAGTCCCTGGATATTCGATGTAGAGTTTAATGGGTGTCCTATCAGATCCAGTGGCCATTTCTCTTTCGAGCTTCTTCAGTTGCCTTTATGTTCTTTTTTCTCTTATTTCTGAATATGTCGTTTTGTCATCGCTGTGACTGAAAACTGTACGTTGAAGGTTTTTGTTTCACAAATTCCTGCAAGTAGAGTTTGTATTTGACCCTCTATTCATAGTTTTGCGTTTCTGTTTCGTCATATTCATCAAACAGCTGGACAGATGGACAGATGGCTTCGACTCACAGCCTGATCTTTCAAGGGACAAAACACGTTTTAGGACTTTTTGACAACTCGTCAGGTCAGGTTTTGCCTTAGAATTCAGTAATCAATTCTCGAGTGTCAGTCTTTATGCTTGTTTTGTCTTGGTTCAGCAATTATTTTGAGTGACAATTCGGCTTCGTTTGAATCTATCGTACAACTTCTATTTTAGTAACTTGCTAAGGCAGTTCTTGAACCACGGTAGGGTCCTTCTGTCTGTTTTCCGCAACACAAGCTTGTGTAGCCATTGATCGTAATTTCTGCGTGTGTCGAAATATTGGAGCACTTAATGTCATTTTTTTTTTATTTTGCCTATTCGTTTTCTTCAATGGAACTATCTCATTCTTCTTCTGTTGGCGGTGAATTTGAGAGCTGAAATATTTATGCTTTTGGCATGAAATTTGTACAGCTCCGACTGTCCTTACGGAACAGGTGCGTTGTAGCAGTGAGTGATACGCTTATGTTGTTGTTTTTGATAATATTGTAATCCTCCCTACTAAGGCTTCAAATTACAACACTAGCAGCCACATAACAGTATCTTACATCGAACATTGCAAGCCTGACATTAGCTAACGAGCACATCTTGACATCGAGTTCATGCCAGTCTGACCAATAGATTTTAATGATGCAGGATGCAGCAACCAGTTACAAATATTACTTTCAGAAACCTAATTCATTCGATTCATAACTTGTTTCATTTTAACAGACAGGTAGCCAGACAGAGAGTATCTAACAAAATAACCAGAAACGAAACCTCTGTGGCAGTTAATTGATACTGTTAGATGTTTATTTCATCTGCATATGGATGTGCAATCACAATAGCAATTGCAAAGGGTGTCCGGACATTTGCCACACCGCCACACCGGACATTTGCCACGGTTTTACCTGCTCCGAAGGGTCGGGTCCCTTGCCCCCCCCCCCCCCCCTCCTCCTCCTCCTCCTCCTCCTCCTCCTCACCCGGCCGCCCAGTTTGCTTTCGAAGTTTCGAACGTGACATCTGTATGGAAGATATTACAACAAACAAGGGCCGGCCTCCTGCTCATTACAAAGGTTATGCTTATCTTAAACAGAGGGAATCCAAAGAAGGTGTTGTTACATGGATGTGTTTACCCCGAAAAGCGGATCATTGCAAGGGAAAGCTGCTTTCGAGGAACGCAGAAGTGTTGACCGTATTAGAACATCTCTGTGGACCACCTGACGATGCAGCTCTGAAAGTGAGAAAGCAAGTGGAAAGGGCGGAGAGAAGGTCTCGAGAAGAAACTACACAGTTATCGGAGATATACGCGGATGAAATGGGAAATCTACGTAATACAGTTTGTGACTTTGTTACAGTGGTGCCTAATTCAGAATCTATGAAGAGAGCCATGCGTCGTCGACGGAGTCAAGAGTGGGGGAACCAACAACAGCCTAAGAACTCTTATGAAATTGATCTTCATGAAGATCTATTAGAAATGGGAGATGGCAGTAGTTTTCTTCTGGAAGACGATCGATTAGAGGCGAGAATAATGATTTTTAGTGGAAGGAAAGGAAAAGAAATTTTAGAAACATGTGCCCATTTTTTTATGGATGGAACATTTAAGAGATGCAGCAAGCAGTTTGTACAGACCTTCACCATACACGTAGACTTAGGAGGCCCGATTAAAGAAACAAACATTCTTCCTATTGTATTTTCACTGCTCCCTAATAAGAAGAAAGACACATATGTTCGTCTGTTTCGTCTGATAAAACAGGCAGTGTCTGAGTGGTGTCCTAAACAAGTAAAGGTGAACTTTGAGGCAGCTGCGATATCGACCATTCGTCAAGTTTTTCCCACAACTGAAATATATGGATTCTATTTCCATATGAAGAAGAGTTTATGGAGAAGAATTAAAGTTTTCAGTCTAACTGAGGAGTACCGCTAGAACGAGAATTTAAGACTTCACGTCAGCGTGCGTGCAGCGCTGGCAGTTGTAGAACCGGAGGAGATAAGCAATGGATGGATTGAGATTCATGCAGAAGTTCCTGATAACGGAAGGTTTTCTCATTTTCTTGACTACTTTGTGGATAACTGGCTAGAGAATGAGGATATCGCAATAGAAATGTGGGACTGTTACGGAAAAAGGCACCGAACGACGAATGCTGTTGAAGGGTGGCAAAACAAAATAAATAGTATTATTGGAAACTCTCACCCTAGAATCAACTATTTGGTGGAGTGCTTGAAAAAGGAAGCAGAGCCTACAAGCTGCATGTACATGAAATTGGAAATGAATCTTGAAGGTAAGAAGAGGAAGAAGAAGTACTTGGAGCTGGACGACAGGATGGAGAGAATCGTAAAGAATTATGAAGAGACTGGCAACATTAGGCCTTGCTTGAAAGCCATTGCACATATTCAGAAACTGGACTAAAATATGTTAAAAATGTATTAAAAGCTATGAGAACCACTGAGTCCTCGCAGATTACTAAGATAAAATTATTAAAACATTGAAGCAGCATTATCGGAGCTAATATTAAGTTGTAATTGTAAATAGAGTGTACATTAGTTCAGCGTGTTTAGGCTGATTTTACACACGCGTAATGGTAGATGGTCATTTATCATTTCCACGGTCCAAAGCCTGTGTAAAGTGTGATGCGAATCAGCCATTAATGTAAAAATTAAAGAGTGTTTCAAGCCTCACAAAAGTATCCCTATTGTTGTCACGTTAAGATAACTTTTTTCTACCTTCCAATATTATGGCCGTACTATTAAATAATTGTGAGTTCTAAAATAATTTTCTGAATCTTCAGAATCGCAACTATCACCTAAAATATCATGGTTAGTTAAACTGATAGTATACGCTTTTGTGAAAGAAAATGGGAACTTAACCTTTGAATTGCACCTAAAATTGACATCCCAAAACTTATCTGATCCTAAGGTTGACAATTTTGGCACCTCAAATATTTTTTATTTAAGTTTAGCTGCAGACATTTATAGTAGATGTAAATCTACTTAAGTACATTTAAATATAGTCCTTTAAAAATTGAATTTTCTTACTAAATTGTTGATTATCTTTAAACAGGTCAGAAAAGCAAGGAGCTTACTACTGAAAATTAATTGTTACTAAAGAACATCAGAATCAAATGCATTAGACCTACTTTTCTTATACATTAGAGACTTTTTGAAAAGATATTTGATCATTTCCTCTGACACTGACAGTGCAATTTCAGTTGCTTTGCAACACCAGGGATATCTACTCCTAAATTATGTTTCCAGCTGTTCTCATTTCGAATTCTGGAATATTTACTTCGTCTTCTTTGGTGAAGGAATTTCGGAAAATGCATTTACTAACTCCACTTTAGTGGCACTGTCTACAGTAACATTATCATCGCTGTCGCGCAGTAAAGGTACTTACTGAGCCTTTCCGCTGGTTTACTTAGCATGGGACCAGTATCTCTTTGGATTTTCCGCCACATTTCTAGAGCGAGTTTCGTTGTGGAAGCTATTAAATGGATCTCGCATTGAAATCTGCACCAAATTTCGAGCCTCAGTAAAACTTAACCAATCTTGGAGATTTTGCGTTCGTCTAAATTATACGTGCCTTTTGCGGTGCTCCTGCAACACCTTTCTGTCGTGTTTTGTGTACCATGGGGGATCAGTTCAGTCTCTTATTAATTTATTTGGTATGAATATCTCGAGTGCTGCTATCTGCTTCAAAATCGATTGTGAGCTTACATTATTTTTTCTTAAGTTGTCCTTCTTGTTTCTGTTGTAGTGCAGATAATTACAATTACAGCTTTTCCCTCCAGAACCTAAGATGCTTTCTCTGTGACCCTGTGAATACCAGAGCTAAACAATGTAGAACAACAACGTACGTTACAAGCGTAGCATTCTGTATTGCTTCATTTCCTTATTTCTAACATTTTAAAATTGTAAGTCGACTTCAGATGACATGTTAATCATAGATGCTCTTATCTCTATTTCGTGAACGTGTTTCCAGTTATGTTTTGAACATTGTCTCGCTACACTTCATTAACTAATGTTTTTAGAGAGTAAATTAATATGGAGTACGTCGTTCTTCTTTTCAAACATTCACAAACTCATTTATTCTTTCCCTATTGTCTTTTGGGTATGCAGTTGTACTAATTAAAGTAGGCACAAATGCAGTGATCAGAAAGAAATGATTAGCGTACATTCGCATTTTCGTTTCATCGTGAAAGGAAGCTACCGTATAGACAGAGGAATCTATATTTATACTTGGCAGAACTAATTACATACTGACATAATCGTCGGTATTGCTTTCGTTTCCCAAAAGTTATAAATATTTCGATTTCGGAAAAGAAGCTCTGTATTTGGCCAAGATGCCGATGAAGAAGGTCCCTTACGTACTGGTCGTATCGAGTAAGATGTGGAGACGGCGGTTTGAAAGCGGACAGAAGTAGTGCGGGGAAGGGCGTCCCTTACCCGAGGGATCGCTACTCAAGCTACCTGGCGAAGACAAGCTACCTGGCGAAGGGGCAAGTGTGGCAAACGTCCGGTGTGGCAAATGTCCGGTGTGGCAAATGTCCGGCATTAATTTCAAAGTAATAAAACAAATATTAATAAAATCACGATCGTAAACGTTGCTGTAATTTCCTTTTCATTTTCGTACTTCTGTAATATAGATAACTGTCACTTTAAATGCAGTGGTAGACTCTGTTATTTTCAAAGGACGTTAAACTATTTTGCGATATATGTATTATTTCTGCACATTTTCTTTCTTCACTCCCCCCGCTTTTGTTGCGTATCACACAAACTCAGGAAGAAATCTAAAAAAAAAAAAAAAAAAAAAAACGAAATTTAGAAAGAAGAAAATAGAAGTAGATAACAAAAGTGTTGTCACATGCAGGTGAAGAGATAGGAAAAACATGCTCATAGCAATAAATTTCTACGCATAAGATGCAAGCAATTTGTACTCGATATGCTCAAGTCACTACCATTAAAAAAGATTAGTGATTAAGGGAACTGTGTTTAGCAGTTGGTTATATGAAATGAATTCAGTCGGTTTACACATGTTACTGTTCAGTTCCAACGGGAAGTCTGTGATATGGTGGAAGCAACTACTACAAAACAGGAAGACTGAAATACGGTGGAACCAAGTGCTATAAATCAATTAATGATTGCATGTATCTTGAAGGTGCATGAAGTAATTGCATCTGGTCTAGTAGGTGATTATTCATTGCGAAAAAGCAAAAACTATTCTGGAGTAATAAAAGAAATCTTACTGTCTGCGTGTCATAGAAATAGAGGAGAAATGCAGGGCATCGGATGGTTTAAGGAAAAACGGTACTGCGGCTATACGTTTCTCTGTATGTGGAGCGCAAGTTAAACAACAAAAGTGAAAGCGGGACGTAGTTCTATGGTTAGGAATGCGATTTTAACTATGGATTTTTCCGTTACTGCTTGGTGGAACATTCCACTGCTTTTGTTCCGCTGATTATTTTAAAAATTGTATTATGCTGTATCCCAGTTGCAGATGCTAGTTGGACTGTCTTATATCCCACCAAATTTATCTAGTCGCATTGTTTTCCCACTTTCCATAACTGAAAAACACAAAACTTAGTGTCAATGAAATTAATAGAAAACTTAATTTTTCAGATACACCTACATCTCTGAAATAAACGAAAAATAAGGTATATTGCCACTGAAACGAGATACTTTTTATTACCTATTTTATGTTTTAAAGATGGTCGGTGACCGAAATGCGGCAGAAAATTGATAAAATATTTGTGATAATTAAATATGTAACTACGTCTTCGATGCAGCACTAGTTACTTAGATAAGGGAGAAAATAAGGCTATAACAATAAGATGGAATTATTTAAATATTTTAGTCATCACTAATGTTACAACCGTAGTTAACAGGGACACATGATCTCACCACGGAATTTCTACTGCAGACTCAGGTTTCAGTAGAGTTATTTGCAGTTCTTCTGTCTCACTGTAACGCCTTGTGGAGCTAAGTACACTGTTTCATATATGTGACTAAAAATAATATAGAACATACGTAATGCACGCTGAAAAATTAACCTTCAGTAGCTGTTAATAATCCCTTCAGTCTATGAATGCCTCGGTAAGACTCGAAACATGCTTTGCTTGAGCATAGCGGTTAGTACAAAAACACAGAGGTTGTGTACAAAAGATGGAGAACAGCTGCTCAACTACTGTCACTACAGTAGATGGCGTAGTATTTGCTAATCCAACTATAGACATACGAATGTTAACGTCACAGAAAATATCCGCTCATCAAACCCACTTTGCTAGTTGTACCCTTTGTTAAAAGAGAAGTAAAACCCAACAAACCCCATGGAATGTTGAAAACTCAATCAAGTGTTGCATAGAATCTTCATTTAACTCCTTTCGTACTTGCTATTGCCATGTATCACTCCCACAATAATACATTGTGTCAGAGAGAATTAAAAGTAGTCGCAATCGCCGGTTTCGACCAAGATTTTCTGGAGTTTCCCCTTGTTTATCAGGTGAATACTGAAACAGGAAGTCCCACGTCCACTTTTGCTGAACATGTGCTGAAGGAAGATTATAGTAAAATGTCCACACAGAAGACTTGCATGTAGCTAACAAAAGGAAAAAAAAGGAGCCTATTACACGCGCTTTACGTGAATAAGCAAAAAACGCATGCTGGCTTTAAATGATAAGATATAGGTGAGCATATAATCACTGTCAGGCTGCACAAGATCCATTCAACCAGCTATGTATTCTCAGACATCAAACGCAATGATCACATTCATCTCCACAAACTTGCACCACAAAATAAATGTCATATACTTCACTCTGTTATTACTCACAACTTAATTATTACATTCACACAAGTTGTGTATTTTAATGCTGTGTTTCCAATATGTACTGTGTTTGATACTATCCGTCTTCTGCCTTGCAGTTTGACACTGTAATTTAACATCTTTGGTGCATAACGTAACTAATGAGCGTTCTGTTTGACATTTCTCAGCTAATATCGCGACTAAAGATTCTCTGTGTGTTCTACATCCTCATCTACATCTTCGTATCAGACTTAAGTGTCTAGCAGAGGCTTCATCGAAACACATTCACAATAATTTTCTGTTATTCCTCTCTCGAACAGCGCGCGAGAAAAACGAACACCGATATGTTTCCGTGCGAGCTCTGATTTCACTTGTTTTATTATGATGATCGTTTCTCCCTATGAAGGTCGGCGCCAACAAAACATTTTTCCATTCGGAGGAGAGAGCTAGTGATTAAAATTTCGTGAGAAGATTGTGCCGCAATGAGAAACGCCTTTATTTTAATGATGTCCACCCCAAATCCCTTATCGTGGCCGTGACACTCTGTCCACTATTTATACAAAATGTGCCGCCCTTCTTTGAATTTTATCGATGTACTCCGTTAATCCTATCTGGTAAGGGTCCCACACCGCACAGCATTACTCCAAAAAACGACGGACAAGCGTAATGTAAGCAATCGCTTTAATGGATCTGCTGCATCTTCTAAGTGTTCTGCCAATAAAACGCAGTCTTTGGTTAGCCTTCCCCACAACATTTTCTATGCGTTTTTCCTATTTAAATTGTTTGTAATTGTAATTAGTAGGTATTTAGTTGAATTTACGGCCTTTAGATTAGATTGATTTATCGCCTGTTGATAGTATCTTTGTTTCTAATGTTTTGTTTCCTACGCTTTAGTAGCTCTTGTGGACGATAGCCTGTTGTTTCCTGATGACAGCCTAACAAGGTGAAAACCGGTTCGAAATAAACAAGTGTAAGTAGAGAAACGCTGTGTATTTGTTTTTCATCATTATATAAAAAAAGTGAGTCGGCGACGTTGCAACTCAATGTGTCATCTTTAGAAGAGTAACAATAATCTTTTTAATGGTTGTTGATATTCCAACCTGGATTTTCCACTTTTTGATACATACAGGCAGGTTTTTAACGTAAAATTCAACATCTCTTAAGGCTTGTGTTTCCCCAATGCGGCTATACTTTAGAGAAGCCTGCCCCATGATTAGAGAAGTGTAAGTGCACTGTTAAAAGCAGCAACACTTCATAACAGTAAACATCGTTGTATAAAGCATCTGTATTTCGCTAACCGAATTGCTACAGGAGTAGTAGTAGTAGTAGTAGTAATAATAGTAGTAGTAGTAATCTTATTCATCCAGAGTTGCCTTTTACAAGGATACTGAATACGTCTTGGTATTACGATTTGAACAAAACAAAAATAAAGTAATTAACTTACACGGACATTTACATACCTAGAGTTCTAGTATGACGAGTATGGGACAGGTAGTCGGCTGTGGCCTTGTAGTAGGAAATAATTTACGGAAACCATTGAAAACCTTAATCAGGATAGCTGGAAGAAGATTGGAGCCTCCACTCTCCCGAATAAAAGGCTACTCTGTTTAAAAAAGTGGTACGTCATACGGTTTGTTCCTAGTGTACAATACTGCCTTACAAATAAATTATTTTGTAATATAAAAGGCTGACGCTACACTGTTCATTCATTTCTCACAGCCAGTCACTGCACACACTACAAAAGTATCAGCTGACGTGAGGACCATTTTGTGTATCGCAACTTCCCATTTGCTAGCTTGGAAAACTTAGTCACCATCCCTGTGTATCGAGTGACACACTGAGCTCAGAAAGAGGATAAGATGTTAGGACTGTACATTGCAGAGCTTTGAAAGCATTTTTTTTTTTTCGGAGAAAAATAAATGATGAAAAAATACAGTGTGGAAGTGTTTTGTGGAATGATAGATGTTTGATCATGATTATTTATTTGTGTTACATTTTTTACCAAACCCCTACTCTGCGTTATTTAAGTGATCCTTCTATGCGTAGAATGTGTTGCTCAACAGGTACATTTTAACTGCCATTTGAAATAAAGTTTGTTTTAGAATTTTCCTTAAACTCCTTTGGCACTTTGTTGTACAGTTTTATTCCTTGGTACAAAAATGCTGGTTTGAGTTTTATGTTCATACTTTCTTGGTAAATGTCAGTTCAGCCTATAACTTGTTCCATGGTCATGGACAGAGCTCTTTATGCAACAATTATCTGTGTTATTTTTTATAGCTACTAGTGGCTGATAAATGTAGTCACATGATGCATTTAAAATCCCCAGTGTTTTGAACAGATCCTTACAATAGCTCCACTACTATCTTGATTATTATTCATATGGCCCTTTTCTGAGGACAGAAAACTGTCTTGATATGTGGTGCATTTGTTCCCCAGAAAAGATTTCCAGAGATCAGAACTGAACGTACATGGGAATAGCATGTAACTAAAAGTCACTGACTGCTGCATACTAATGACATACGTGGTGCGGAAAATATATTTATATTAGCGCATCACAGCTTCTCTGTTCGCCTTCTCTTAATACGTATTATAAATCAGGTTAATTTTTTTGCAGTGTGTTTACTGAGTCGTGAGATTATTTTGTAGTAATGTTTGTATGAAAACCCTTGTTGCAGATGTTGAATAAGCCTCGTGGAGGTCGTCGCTGAATGAAGTTGCCATCTTCTTCTCAAGTAGTCACGGCGGTCTCAAAGAGTGGCAAATGAGAAGCGGCTGGATACCACAGCACCGAGCGACGGCTTGGATCAAAAAGCGGAAAGCACTGCTCTTTTATTCGTTTAAGGGGCCACTAATGAGTTCTTCATTCAGTTAATAGAATGGCTGTTCTTGAATTTCCTGCACTGCGTCTGGATTATTTCTGTGGCTAGTATCCTATAATTATGTGCATAGAAGAAGACCTATGCTATACAGCAAGTCGGAACTAAATGAGAAAAGCGGTGAGCCAGTTTTTCGATGTAAATATAACTGATGCTCGTGAGTTGTTGTTAGTGTTTAATGATCTTGTCCACGACGGTTAAAGACTCGTGGATAGTTCTGGGAATCCAGGCGTAGATAACATTGAGCTTATGTTTATCGGAGCATAAACCGATACGTAATTAGGACTGCTCGGAGCGCTCTAAGCTAATAGAGCGACGTCTGGTTTACGATTTGGATATGAATCGGTGCACTGAGTACGTGTTGAGTTCTCTGTAGCATTAACGATATTTTATGCCGTATTCTTTCTCTATTTTGCGGGATTTTGAGTGATGGTTCAGGTGACTTCCAACGCGTTTTCTTCGAATTCTATGACGGCAGACATTCTTGAGAGATTATAATTATTGACCATTAATCGAAGAGAACAGCTTTTATTCAGCTTTATGAGGAGTGCCCTTTTTTCAACTCTAACAGTGGGATTTTAAATAAACTAGATGCCAACGCCTGAAGAGAGCAATAATTTTTGCTGTTGTGATTAACGTTAGGGAAAAAGTGGCGCGGGTCCACGTTTTTATTTTTGAATAGGCGATGTGTATGGATAGGTTTGGGGTAACAAAATTTTAGTCACTCTCTTAAGCTATTGTTTCCGTGGTCTGTATCTAAAGAAAAGAAGGACAAGAGAGAGAAAACGAAATCATTAAAGGACTAAAAATCAAAAAGCCAAAAATTGAAGTCAAAAGAAAATATGTGTGCTGGTTTTTTGTTTATTTCTGTATTAAAAGAGAATTACCGATCTTATGGTGAATAGGCACCTAATAAAGACCATTACAGGAAGTGTTCTTAATCGTAATGTTAGTACCTGAAGCCGTGACTCAAGAAGTATAGGTTCTGGTGTTCAGTTATTAAAGAGACGGCTTACGTTGTTAAACTGATACAGAACTAAGTTCTTCTAAAATTATTGATATTGCTATAAGAGGAAACGAGGATTGAATGTTTAGCTGTAGTGTTAATTCAGAACTTCTAAAAAGAAAAAAGAGCAACTTAAAGGTTATTAAGGTCTAGCGATTAACAGCTCAAGCTCATACAGAATACTGATAATGCACATTTTACTAAATAACTTGATTTTTAAAGAGGGAGTTTTAATGCTTCTTCGTCATTTCAGTACGCAGTGAGACTAGTAAAGTCCCGCGATATCTCTGAAACGGCTATTGCGACATAGTTCCTTCTGGTGTTGCCAGAAACTGGCGAATAATAATAATAAAAAAATAGTCACTTAATGTACCAACACAGTTTGAATATCGGAAACACAGAATGTTAGACTTGAAACCTGAGGAAAACATTCATTAGTGCACAGTTAAGGAATAACCGTAAATATCTGGGTTATTATCAATAGGAAAACAAAATCATTTTAGTTTCATATTTATTAACACAAAATCTACATGTTCAAAAAACGGCAGCAGCAGAAAGTACTTTCATTGAAATTTTAAAAAATAAAAAAGACGCAAAATGGGTAAACTTTCGTCCATCTGCTCTTAAGAGTACGCAAAGCATGTCCAAATAACACGCATTTAGAAAATGTCACAAATGAACGTAATATCTCCCTCAAATGAAGAGCACTGTTCGTGCTACCATCTCCCAGGCATAATGCACTGGATACAGTCTTGTGGAAATGTTAAAATGATCGCTACTCACAGCTTTCATTTTTATCCTTAAAGCAGACTCCTTCGTATCAAGAGCAGCGGAAACCTCTGTTTGCTTTCTCCATTTTCAGTTCGTTGTGTGACCTCACTGAACAGCTGATAGTTTGGATGAACTTCCTGTCCGTTTTTGGTACATAATTCGAAGTCATTCAAAAAGAAAAGCTATCCTTCGGATTCCACAACGCACTCAAGACGTACAAATTTGCAGTTATCCTGTAAAGGGAGGCCAAGCGAGGTGGCGCAGTTGTTAGCACACTGGACTCGAATTCGGGAGGACGAAGGTTCAAACCCGAGTCCGGCTATCCTGATTAAGGTTTTTTATGTTTTCCCTAAATCGCTTCCGGCAAACGCCGGGATGGCACCTTTGAAAGGGCACGGCTAACTCCCTTCCCTCTCCTTCGCTAATCTCACGGGACCGATGACCTCACTGTTTGGTCCCCTCCACCAAACCGACCAACCAATCCTAAAGAGAACGCAAGCACTCTTTCAGGGACGCTACATGCGCGCTTCTTCGTACAGAAACAGTGATTCCAAGCGAAGTCAACAGATGGCAGCTCACCTCACATTTGGAAGACGTGGATGCAGTATGGTCTATTTACAAGCCAGCCTTTCAAAATGTAATCAAGAATTAAAGGCAATTGCTCTTGTATTTTGTGTATAACTTGTACAACGGAGTATCAGAACTACATCAGGATAGCTGAAAAGTGATTCCTACCTGTTTCACTTCGAAAACACAGGATTTCTTCACAGAACTACCACGAAGCGTTTCTGAACGCAACTACGTCAGTGGCGAGCTGAGCATTTTAGTCAACTGTCAGTAACGCAAGCTGCGCTCTCTTTGGGACTGGGTACTCTTTGGTACGTTTACCCTATAGTGAAGAAAATATTGACTTTCTATGTTTATATAGATATTCCGACTGCGACTTAACGCCATTGCACCTAATTAAGTTTACGTAGGTGTAAGTTCAACAAATAACGTCTAGTGAAAACGAAAGAAAAAAACAAAAGGGGTGCGTTTTATTTCGAGATTATTTTAGGATACTAATTAGAGAAAGGTTGTAACTTACCAATTAATTTAAAATTTTATCTTGAATTCAAACAAGACATTGGATTAATGGAATTCGAACTCAAGCATATTAGACATATGTTCCTATTCAGATTTAGGCATTTGCCAAGTGAGTTGTTGTCGGTGTATTCTAGACAATTAATTTTTTCAGGGGGTAGAACACAACAGATAGCTACAATTGAAAATAATTAACGGCAGTAAGTACTGGAGTACTGACAACTATATCTAGTGTGTAATTGACTGATAATGTTTACAGATTCAGCATAATGCGTTTATAATCTTTGTAGAGACACTTATGCTACATACATAACTGTGAGTTGCTCTGAACATTTCGTTATAGCGGTTTTTTTTTAATTTTTAGAAAATTTAGAGAACGGAATTTTTGTAGTCTTTGGAGATATTCTTCACGAAGCAAGTATAATGGCGCATAAAACAGCTCATGATCTAGATTAAACTGAACAAAAGTAAAATAGTCTGTAACAGAATCTAGAAGGGTATTGTACAGGGCTTACACCTGGCAGATTGTTATAAACACTGTCGAACAGAGCTGTCTGACTTGGAGGGTGAATTAGCAGTTATCCTGAGGTAGACACATTACTGGAGATTTTAACAATTATGTCAGTGTATATACTACGAACCTCTGAATTGCACCATTAGACAAGACTCTGAGGGCATACCCTGCTGCTGACGTTCTGTTTAGAAGTATTTTTGTGTGTTCACATCACTTCAACTAAAAATCAATATTCATTCATAGAAGTTTTGCATTTGTTACACAGTCTATAGACGCGCCATTTGCATTTAATGTAACAGCATCATTTTCCTTCTTGAAACTGAAACTCATGGCGTTAGTTTCGTTTTACGGCGACGTATCTGGTTTGATCAGAGGAAAAGTGGGAGTCTGAAAGACCCTTTCGCTCTTGAGGATCTTACGATTTCCCAGTGCGTTTTATTAGATTTAATTATATATTAATACTTAATTATCCTGATATTACCTCACTATAGACTTTTATTAGTTATAACGTAAGGATTTAACAAGGGGAGGCCGCCAATTGTGAAATTCAGATTCGATTCATGCTGCGCATAATAAAAGCTCATGGCCAGAGGTGTAATGTGGCAAAGCACCAAGATGCACTTCTCAGCCGTTGTCGAGAAAATCGACAGTTAAAAGAAACCGTCGCGATGAAATACTCTCTACGATTAGCAATTTTCTACAGCGTGGTGGTGCAGCGGTAAGCGCTCGCGTTCGTAATCCGAAGGTCGCCGGATCGAATCTCGCTCCATGCAAGGTTGTTTTTTTTTAGTATTTGTTTTTGTAATTCATATATATATATATATATATATATATAATTCCCGGCAATCAATTGCAGTAATGATGCATATAATAAGTTGTTGAAAGTCGTTTGTCGTGGAAAAACTGGCGACTTTGAACATCATTATGTTTTCCGCAAACAAAGTTGTATTTCACAAATGTTATTAATTGTCTTCATAATGTTAACCACGTACAGTTGACGGAAGACATAGAAACGAATACGTATAGCGTAAGTCAAACATTCGAATTAGAATAGAGACCCCACGAACACAAACTTGCTGTGGCAGGTATGAAATGTAAACTCCGTTACTCGCTCGTTACACTTGAAGGACAGATGTTGAATGGGCCGAAACGAGCCGCCCCGTAACAGCGTAGTTGCCTGCTAACTTCGAAAGAAGGTAGATGCGGTCCCTAGCGCAACTTATAACATCGTCGAAAATCAGTGCGGACGGGACAGCTTTGGTACACCCTGTTAAACAAACGTAAAAATGGAGGCGGTACAATTGGAGAGCGATCCGCCTTCACCAATATGCATAACAAATTCATTAATAGTTTATATATATATATATATATATATATATATATATATATATATATATATATATATATATATTTGAATTGTAAAGAACTAATAATAAAAAAATATTGCATGCCGCGAGATTCGATCCGGCGACCTTCGGATTACGAACCCCAGCGCTTACCGCTGCGCTATGACGCAGTAGAAAATCAATAATCGTAGAGAGTATTTCACCGCAACGGTTTCTTTTAACTGTCGATTTTCTCGACAACGGCTGAGAAGTGCATCTTGGTGCTTTGCCACATTACACCTCTGGCCATGAGCTTTTATTATGCGCAGTATGAATCGAATCTGAATTTCACAATTGGCGGCCTCCCCTTGTAAGATGAAAATGTGCTTTATTTGCTCATGACAAAAGTTTACCTAAATTCTTCTTTTCTCTTACCCTTCATATTGCTTGTAATATAATGTAAAAACGATTCGTATTTCTTCGTACCACGCAACAGTTAATCGGTCTGGGCGTCATATACCATTGATAGTAGAGAAAACAGGCAGTAATGATAATGAGTTCTGTAAAGTGAAAAAGTGTTACTTGTAGATGAAGCTCCGCAAAAGATGTATTGTGTCCGTGTGTACATTTCAACAATAGATGATACGAGAACAGATATTTCGAAATTATGACAGGTTACCAATGTGCAGTAATGTACAAAGGGTCCTACATAATCGAACAAAGTAGAAAAAAGGTAGAAAGTAAATAAATTATACCCGCTGACGACGGGGCCTAAGTGCTGAAACATGTTTAGGTTTATGTATAAAAAACACTGTTTTCCCATAAGAGGCGGCCATGAAATCCAGTAAGCCTGTGTGGAGGCTGTGTTGGTCTCATAAAATGACTGAAGAGGCCAATCAGCTCGAACAAACAGACTAAACAGCTATGAGGACGTACAAAATAATGGTGAAACGTCGGAAGCTAAATTGTGGGGGAACGGGGGGGGGGGGGGAGGGGGAGGGGGAAAGGTGAAATCGATGTTGGCCCTTAGCGCAATTCTCAAATGACTTTTGTACGTAGAATGTTCCCGATTATCTGGGTGCGGAGCAACCGGCTTGCATGTTGTGTGTGAATATTTCGGCGCTTTAAAAAAATAAAATAAAAAACGAAGCTTCAAATATTTTCTTATAATCAGAACGAATATTTTCGTTTAGAATACAACCACTAAGCTCTCCACCTTCGATTCTTTAAACAATCGAGCTCCCACGTATAAAAACAGCTTTAACTGTCAGATTACTTTACAAATTAATTAATTAGTTACATATTTAAAATTAAACATGTACGTGAATAAAAGTTTAGGAAGATTTTGAAAGTGTGCTTAAAGTTTATTGGAAGACGATAAACGCTCTCATTATCAAACACTAGATGAGTGTAGTTAGGGTAATTTGCGCTCCGTCTGAAGCATAAGTTAGTTTTTCACGCATTCCAGTTTTCATGATGTCATTATCTCCTGCACTATGTGTCGTAGTCACATAACTTTACGAGTATATTCAGTGCTATATGTGGGTGCTGTCTGCAAAATGTGTTGCGCATAGTGTTAGTATCAAAGCGTGATTTTTAATAATTATGTGAAAATCTTAAACATGGCTGCAAAAGAGCAACTGTGTAAATCTGAAGAGGCTGAAAAATCAGCCTACCAGTTTCAAATAAAGTTTTATTAGTCCTTGACCATGGTTTTGATGTTTGTAAAAATATCTTCTCCCGAAGTAGTGCCGCCATGTGATGTAATAAGGCCACTACTTCTGAATATCGAAACCATGGTCAAAGATTAATAAACCTTTATTTGCAACTGGTTGGCTGATTTTTCAACGTCTTCAAATTAAGTGAAACATTCAAAATTTCATTTTTGTAGCCGCTGGAAGCTTCAGCTAGGCTCCTTGCGCCTGGGACCGCATCATAAACTGGTTTAGCTGTCTAGTTATATAGATGTTAAGCTCGTGAGCCATGCTTTAGCGCCAGAGAACGAAGCGGATTCCATTACCGCCATCGAACATTGCTGAAATATTTTACCGTTGTTTCCTGTTTCATCTTTAGGAGAGTATAGGGTTACTGCGACCGATTTCATGTCTGTACGTTCGCCTAGCCTTTTCTCTAGGAGCTACAGACCGTTAATTCGAACTCACTTAATGCCGATAGTAAAAGCAAACTATTTAAGCTTTTTCTGGGACGATCCCCTTCAGAACTCTTGCTCTCCCCTTCAGAACTCTTGCTCTGTATTGAAACGAAATGAAACATACTTAGACATCGCCAGGAGGAATGCATTGTTGATCGTACTTTTCCAGCTTCCGAGAGATCTGATTTACTTCGCAGTTCGTAAAATGGATCATTGGCAATGAGTGTTAACCTACATCAGATATTATCTTGTTGCTGAAGTTATCGATGGTTACTTGTGCTAGGAAGACGAAAACGTGTTTTCTGACAATAGAAAAGAAATTAAAGTTTACAAATAACTTATTAATTGGTGAATACGTTGCAATTTATTATCGGGATTACAGGATACGCAGACAAACAGTGAGAGACTTAAATTCAAATAAAGAAAAGTCGCTAAATTTTGCAATAAAAACTGAAAGGCATGTCGCACAGTCCTAGCGTTAAGTGCCTGAAAACTACAATTTACGTGAAAATATGTTTAGTGCTTGTACTTTTCGTTCCAGAAGAAGAGAACGGGAGGACTTTTCCTTCAGGTCAGATGTCAATAGAGAAAGCAGGATAGTTCGATGAAACTCTGAAGATCGAAGGAAAATTTAGCACATCATTTTAGCTGATTACTTAAACATCGCTACGGAATACCAGAATTTGCTTCTAAGAGCGAAAGAAATATATTGTTAAGAAATACGCGGTTAATGCTTCCTACGGTGAATTCTCCAGTCACATCGACAGAACGGTTTACTCTCCACAAGAACTTCAGTTTTCCGGACTGAAGTGCATGCTAAATTTGGCTTATCCTTGTTTTTATGTTATCCGCATGGACTCGGGTCCGCGTTAATCCAGATAAACGGGAGCTTACCGCAGTTTAAATTGAGGTCTCATTGCCAGAATTTATAAAATATTATTCTACAACGCTTCCACCGTCAGAACTATTTGCTAACGTTGGCATTCTGCCGAATTCTCCACTTTCAGCACCTCCCGCGTGAAATCCCAATATACAGAAGTAGTGGCAAATTTCTGACTGGATTAAAACTATTCCATAGATTAGAACAATTAAATTAAATAGAGACTGTGTTGAAAAATTCCATTTCGCTTTAAAGAAATGTGGTTTACTAAGAGTTTTAGTAAAATTGTCATAGCTGCCTCATAAATGCGCCTATGTATATGGTGCCCTTCACTTCAAACAAAAAGCAGTTACAAGGTCTTCTCACTCGGTCTTAGATTTTAATTTTGATGTGCCACTGTTCTGTGCCTGTCTGATCTCGGAATGCGCTAACGTGGTGTAAAAAAATTGGAAATGGGTTAATTTAACTGTTGGTGTCTATTATTTGCGTAGTTTTTTAGGTTGTGAAGTGGGCTGTTGAGTAAGTTTTGGACGTTTATGCGAAGATTCGGGGGATTCGTTGCCTAAATATTGAATGAGAAAGTGAGGCGAAGGTTGTGATTGCTCGAAAAATTTTATCAATTTATTTAGAATGGAGGCGTGAATGTTGGGCTCTTCTAAAAGATCTCTAATAGCTCGTATCTGTCAGCGCCTGGGACTATTCTAAAAGCTTTGTTTTTGGGGACTAGGACTTATTTGAGGCTGGTATCTAACGACACTGCCCGTAGTTCAGAGGCATGCGGGACAGGCATAAGCTGACTCCAGAGGCAGAGCTTGCAATCCATTGCGTAGCGTTCACCTTCTGGGAGAGGGTACAGCCAGAATAAGACTGGGCAACCTTTTTTGTGGCATTCGCAATGTATTTTCCCAGGTAAGACGTCGATCAGTTTGAAGCCATAAAGAGTTGCCGAATCCTGCCAAGACAAATTCAGCCTACCAATCGAGGGTTGGTGCCCCGGCAGTTTGGTGTTGGGTCGTGAAATAGGTGGTTTGGCGTTTCGTCGAATTTACCTTTCAAATGTGCCACCACTGTGTAATTTTTTCTCCAGGCGCTGCTGTAGTTTACGGTGAATGAAGAGAACGTTGCGACAAATCTTACACGTTGCAGTATCGTCGGCGTCGAGTGCTGTCTCACCTGCTGACTTGTTTGTGAATGTCGTTCGTGCAAACTGTGTACCGGACAGGACCTAAGACTGTACCTCGTGGTGCCCCTGCCTCAATCGATGGTGTCTGGCTGGATCGATTGTCATTTCTTACGAAGAACTAATGTTTCGTAAGAAAGGAGTGGATGATATGGCTTATGTGCTCTATGCCTCTAAGTTGATCAAGTTCGTAAATGAGACCACCGTGCCAGACGCGATGGAACGCCTTTCTATAGGGTGGACACAAACAGTCTGAAAAGCTCGTAAGTGTGTTGCGGGGTAGGCTGGGCTGAGAAGTAACTGTTAAGAAAAAAATTCGATACGTTGCGCTGTTTCCGAGTTAATGAGAATTGAAGTTAGCCAGTCGGGCCTTTGCGCGCGCAAATCAACGTGGCTTGTCAGATGCAAATAGTGTCAATGCTCTCATAGCGTTGATGGCAGCGCACGGGACTGCTCATCCTCTGGCTCGAGTTCGATCGTTACTACCATCCCATGTCCAATTTTTGTATCGCTCTCTTGTTCGGTTTTAGAAAAACCGAACGAAGAACACGTTTGGCGACACCGTCTCTGGCGGGCCGCTTGAATTAGCGCATGCAACGGCCTGATTCAATGCCTGTTAACTTGGAAACGGCATAACATAACGAATTTTTTTCTTAAGATTTATTTCTCAGCACACCCAACGCTACAGCACATTTACAAGCTTCTGCCCATCATTTATATCGAGGAATACTGATCTTGTTGATTCTCTCTTTGCTCTGTCGAAACACATTTGTTCTACCAAGCAAAAGGACTGATGGACTGTGAAATGCTAATAAGAAGGCTTTCGATATTCCTCTCATCGATTTCGTTCCCAATGACAGGGTGTGTAGGGGATGACTAGGACCTAACATATGTAAACAGGAAGACGTAGCTCGCAACCGATTTCAAGATAACCCAGGTTGAAAATTTCAGGCGTCCTTATATAGTTTGTATGGGGGCTAGAATTTGAAAAGCCCTTTGCCGAGCGTCTAAGAGCCTTGTTTGGTAAGCCTAAGGTCGCTGGATCGAATTTTGGTGCTGTTAGTATTTAATTTTTACTCTCGTGTAATTCTAACAAGAGATTTATTACGACTGTCCAAATTATCAGTATCTAGTGAATCATTTATTATTTTCATTTTCTTTCTCGTGAAGAATGGAGAAATTTTTTTAGAGGTATTGGAAATAAAAATACAATGCACAAGAACATTCTATCAAATCAGCGTAATAATTTTACTTATGTTACTGTATATACATTTGTGGCAAGTAAATGCGTAACGTATGGAGTACTGTACGAATCAGGATGATACTGACTCTAGCAACATGGAAAACGGTAATGATTGGGACATACATCACATGTAATTCACACCGCTGGTTTTTTCATTTTTCAGTGTGTGTATAGAAAAAAAAATCTTGGTTTACGTTCATAAACGGATCTCAGTCACACACAGTTTTGCGGCTTAACAAGCGTATCGAAGCATATCACCGCGCAGACAACAGATGGTTTTCGATTGATTGATTATGCGATCATATCTATAACCTATCCCCCTATTCTGTTCGATGATGTACGCGAAAATTGGCAGACTAAGGCTCTTCACCTGCCTCTAAAAATGGCTCTGAGCACTATGGGACTTAACTGCTGAGGTCATCAGTCCCCTAGCACTTAGAACTACTTAAACCTAACTAACCTAAGGACATCACACACATCCATGCCCGAGGCAGGATTCGAACGTGCGACCGTAGCGGTCGCGCGGTTCCAGACTGTAGCGCCTAGGACCGCTCGGCCACACCGACCAGTCCTGCCTCTAAAAACAAACGTCGCAAGGTTCCACTAGCGGAGGCATTATTTTAACACTGCACGTTGGCAGATCCTCTCCATCTTGAAAAGACTGAGTGTGAATGAAAAACAAACACAAAATCGGCAGCGAGATTCGATCCACAGACCTCACGCTTTGGGAAACTAAGCGCGTACGTGCTGCCTGCGGACTCCTTAGAAGCTAGCGACAATTTAACGAGACCTAAAATATTCAAATTCGATTTTCTCGAAAACTAATATGATTCTGATTTATTGTTCTGTCTCACTCTCACATTTTTAAAAAATTAGATTACTTGTTTGGATCACCCTGGATCATCTTCTAATCTAAGTAGTTGTCTCAGCAACCCGTCTTGCCTACTCAGAACCACATAGCAGAGTAATGTAAAACGGTAGAGAGTTGTGTGTTCCTGCCAATATCAGTAAGATCGTCGAGAGGAGGTTCAAATGGTTCAAATGGCTCTGAGCACTATGGGACTTAACATCGGAGGTCATCAGTCCCCTAGAACTTAGAACTACTTAAACCTAACTAACCTAAGGACATCACATACATCCATGCCCGAGGCAGGAAGCGAACCTGCGACCGTAGCGGTCGCGCGGTTTCAGACTGAAGCGCCTGGAACCGCTCGGCCACCAGCGGCCGGCCGAGAGGAGGTTCGTACGATACATGAGCTTAAAACCTGCGAAGATCCCGACACAGTCCCCGCCCACCCCACTTAAGCTCCACCCCTGATCAGCAAGATGCTCCGCCCAACCGGAGCAAAACGATACACATTGTCGCAGATATGTTACTCCTAGAACGAGAACTAGAAAATGAACAATTTCCAACGTATAGTGCAAAGACTTTAAGTTACAGGTATTAATGTAAACGTTTACAGACACGACTACGATTATAACTGTATGTTATTGACGAAGTAGAAGTGTCTATAACTTAAAATGGATTTCTGGTACCTAATGGTATTTACAACAAGCGGAACAAAAAATCATAAATGATTTAAAATAATAAATGAAATCGAAATACAAACGTGCTGTCTGTTAATTATAATGTGAGCCAATTAGCTTCAAATTAATCGCTTAATAAACGTGATCTTTCGCAAATAATGTGATTGGAAATGTTACGTATGTCGGTAATAAAAGCTTACGATGTCGCAGATGGCAACAGAGTTTATTTCTTTTATTCATCCAAAAAAATCTTTCCAGATTATAAGACACAGAACAAACACAAACCAAAACAGCACAGTAA
Organism: Schistocerca serialis cubense; assembly: GCF_023864345.2. Classification (NCBI taxonomy): domain Eukaryota; kingdom Metazoa; phylum Arthropoda; class Insecta; order Orthoptera; family Acrididae; genus Schistocerca; species Schistocerca serialis. Next base: position 84,548,851 of record NC_064641.1, on the reverse strand, counting down.
AAATACCGTATTATGTCAGCAGAGACATAAATGTAAGCTTTATCCACCAAACAGCTTGCACTATTTTCATTAGCTTCACTATCTTGTTTCTAGTCCCTGTATCTCAAACATCCAAAATATTCTGCTACGGAATAGGAGCAATAATCTAATAAGAATAGACAGGCCTACTTGTTTACAATGTCCTCACTTGACTCAATATTTTTATGTTTATAAAATGTAGCTTGACTCATTAGACCTAAAGAAGTGAAGAATATAAAAATCATACTGATAACAAAAACGTTATGAAGACAGTCGTATTTTCCATACATGACACATGAGGTATTTCATTAATATAGTATTTGCGTCTGTACGTAAAGTTAGAAGTAGGTATATTGCAACCTATGAATTATTGTTATAATTACCAAATACTTCAATGGAACGACTAATTCACTTAAAAATTACGTACTATTTATTGATCTACTTTCAGTTTATCTGTAGTGACTTAAATGTTGTGTGGGTGCAGGAGTGCCTTAAGAAGTAGGAGCTCTTATTTTGTATACTTGCTGTAGTGTCCGTTCTTGTTACGAAATAAATATTTAGCGTTTTCAGTAATACTTTTTCTTAAAAGCAATTCGTTTAATAGAAATCCCAATACTCGCGACGTAGGCCGAAATATTGTGTTACATAAACATTAAAATATCTGCTTAAGTTTTCTTAATAATTTAAATTTCGTTAAAACAAGGCATCAGTTAGTTCCAGTAGTGTCTATTCTGTCTGTTCTTACCAGAAAAGAGTAATTAAACGTTTTAATTCATTTTTATCAACACAGTTCGTATTTGTTACTGGTTAGACAGACGTGATGTAGGCATACAATTTCTGAGTTGCTAACGTTTAAAAACATATCTAAACATTCTTTATAACGTGATTCTCCAAAACCAAAGCAATTAGTAATTAAGTCTTCTGCCGCTGTACCTCTAAAACAGAACGTAAACAGCGGCAACAACACAAAACAATTTATCAAATGCAGGTAGTCAGGTACTGTTTCCGGTCTTCCGTTGTGAGGGAACTATAGGGGGTGGGGTGAGGTCCCGTTCGTGAGCGAGGTATGGGGGTGGGGTGAGGACCCGTCGTGGGCGAGCTGGAGTGCGGGGTGAGTGTCACAGGGAGGTAGAGTGGGGGGGATCCTCGCTGGGATCTTCGCAGGTTTTAACGTTTGCTTCGTACGATCCCTTTGTAACTGCGGAAACCAAACTACTCTGGTATAAGATGTTGACGTCTATGAGGGATTATCGGAGTGAAGATTAGTTATTCAAGGATTCTGTCAGTCTTTCAGATTATGTGGCCTGGAGCAAAGAGAAGCTCCGTCCCCAATCGGGATGCTGACGCGACGGTAAGCCCTAACAAGGTGTGTGCCCGCCGCAAGAGCCACTCAGCCGGGACGTAGCAAGCAGGTACAGGTAGAGACAGCCAGCGCTGCCTGTCGGCCGCCGGTGGAACTGCCTGCCTCTGCGCGCCGCGACGGGCCCAGGTGAGAGCGCAATGATCTTGTTCTCACTTGTAGCGGCTAACGCGCCGGCCAGTCTCTGCAATAAGAGCAGCACGCCGGCGGCCAGGCGGCCGGGCACGGGCCCTATTTTCCAGCCAAAATACTTTCCTCGACGGCCGGCTGGACCGCGCAGGGCAGAGGAGCAAAAAGAGGCGACGGCGGCGGCGGCGGGGGGCCGGAACCAGTTATGCGGTGCTGCCATTATGGATGCTGCCCGCTTGTTTTTAAGTGGTATCGATAAATAATACCGTCATTACTATTCCAAACATTGTTAAGGCGCTCACCTGGCCGGGAGGCTGCAGGCGACTGCGGAGGCGGTATTCTGGGGAGGGGGAGCGCCGTGAGAGGGGAGGGAGGCTGAGTGGACATAGCGGGGCTCGGGGACGGGGGGAGGGGCGGTAAAAGGAAATAAATATGCGCGCTCGGGGAATAATAACAAGAAGTAAAAGGCGGGCCTCGATTAGTTCGCTATTAGAGGTAGTGATTTACGAGCGAGTTAATATTTCAGGTACCGTCGACACGTCGGGCGGGCGCGGGCGTGAGCGTCGTGATTTATCCGGGTAAACCGGCCGCCCCGGCTGCGCCGCGTCGCGCAGCACACCACAGCACAGCACTTGCTGGCCGACCACGCCGGCCGCGACCCTAAGTGAAAAACCCGCGCAGGGGCCAACCATAGAGTAAATATCTCTGGAGTGAGCATTGTGTTCTGCGCATGTTGTCAACATTAAACCAGGACTGTCACGTGTTCTCGGGACTTCGCTGTACGTGTGTGCTTTCTGCAGCGTTTGAAGGTTATAATATCAACAGTTTTTGTTGTGACATCTTGGGTTGTCGGTTGTTCTTCCGGATATCAGCGTCGTACTTGCACGATATTTCGGTCACGTAGCTCGTGACCTTCATCAGGTCCTACATTGGCCAGACGACAAGAACTGTGGAGATCAGGTGCAAAGAACATCAGAGGCACACTAGATTAAGACAGGTGACTAAGTCAGCCATTGCTGAACACTGTCTAGAACTAGATCATGCCATGAAGTATGAGGATACCAAGATTCTAGCACAAACACCCAGATTTTGGGACAGTGGTATAAGAGAATCGATAGAAATTAAAATGGCTGACGATCTTATGAACCGTGACACAGGGTACCAGCTAAGCAGAGCCTGGGATCCGGCTCCCGAATTTTTGAAGGAGCAACGGGGCCAGCTGCAACACTACACAAAGAGAAGAACCAGAGACATGGAGATGGAAAACGAGCCCTGACGGACTGCCAGGCGCACCAGACCGAAGATGGAACACCCAGAAGTGGGACTGGTGGGCGCGGACCGCAGAGGGAACATCCAGAGCCGCAGCGGACGAAAAACGGAGCGGCAACGCTCCAACAGGTCGTGGTGAGCGGGCGCGGACCGCAGGGGGAACGCTTGGTACCCCAGACCGTAGACGAATCCCCCAGGAGCGGGTTTGGTGGGCGCGGACCGCAGAGGGAACACCTAGAACCGCAGCGGACGAAAAACGGAGCAGCAACGCTCCAGCAGGTCGCAGGGAATGGGCGCGGACCACAGAGTAAGCGCCTGCAGCCGTTGGTGGAGGGGGAAGGCCATAGGCATAAATACTGGACCAGGTCGAAACCTGTCACCAGCTTGCCGACCAACGCTGTAGACGCTTTGTCATGAAAGGACTACTACCCAACACACTGGAAGACGAAGTTAAAGCAGCACTTACACAAAAAGGCCACCAGATCGTGTCCGTTTTTGAACACAAAAAGAGGGACAGAGAGACACATCAACTCATCCCCCAGGGAACTTACCAAATTGCAACGCCACAAATCAAAGACGCCGACAAACTGTATGACATACGTGGCTTGCTGGGGATGGTGGTACGTGTGGAGGCATACAGAGCGAAAAATGGTCCTGCACAGTGCCACCGATGCCAAAGACTAGACCACACCGCGAACTACTGGCAGCTACCAGCACGATGTGTACGCTGCGCCGGACTACACCACTCCAAGGACTGTCAGAAGCCACGATCAGAACCACCCACCTGCGCAAACTGCAAAGGGAGCCACCCAGCAAACTTTAAAGGGTGCGAACACTATCAAAAGAGGCTAAAGCCATTCAGACCAGCCCAAAACGCGACCCGTCAAGAATACACAAGAACCGAACTACAGACAGACTCAGCAAGATACACCGACAGACGACAGACAGCGGCAAACGCCACCATCACAAGAGATATTCGGGTAACCGACCGCACTTACGCAACTGTAACCACACTCCCACAACAACATTTACGACACGACAAAACCGTGGCCCCAGGCACTCCAACCCGACAACAACTGGGCGCCCCGCCACAACATCAACCACCAGCAGATCACAGGCCCACTGAACTGGGAACAGCACTGGCGGAGATACTGTCCACATTGCAACTTTTCAATAAACAAAACCTCGTGACAACCATCATCACTACGGCCAACAAACTCCGCACAGCAAAAGACAAAACAGCGAAGGCAGTAATACTGCTGGAAGCAGCCATAATGCTCACGGAGTAAAAATGGCGGGACACAGGAGGCAAAAACGTGACATAACCATTTGCGTCTGGAACGCAAATGGCATCAAACGTAAGAAGATCGAAACTCAAGCGTTCATAGCTGAAAAAGACATTGACATCATGCTAATTACAGAAACCCACCTGCAGCCATCAGACAACTTCCGACTCCGAAACATGACTTGTTACAGAACCGACCGACGGAACCAACGAGGTGGAGGCACAGCAATACTCATTAAGAACACAATAACTCATGACCCAGTGAGCTGCCCAGAACTGCAACAAATGGAAGTCACTCTCGCCAAAATAAACACCGACGATGGGGCGATACTAATCGGGGCCACATACCTCGCCCCCAACCGCCAGCTTCTAGAAGACGACTTACGAACAGTACTAGATCTCCACCCCAAAATTCTCCTAGGGGGAGACCTAAACGCAAAACATCCCTTTTGGAACTCGCGGATAGTGAACCCGAAGGGAAATAAGCTGCAATCGCTGGAAGAAACGCTCCAGTTTATCGTCCAAGGGCCAGACGACCCCACACGAACACCACTCCTACCCCAACAGAGACCAGATGTCCTTGACATTATATTAACCAAGGGCCCAATAGGCAATGTGAAAATGACAGTCTGCAACAACGTGACATCCGACCATCACCCAGTACTCGTTAACATCCGTAAGATAAGACCACCATCTCAACCACAAACGAAAACCATAAACATAAATTGGGACCAATATAGAACGACATTAACAGCCTCCTCTCGACCAACCACCGACCTCACCACAGTCAACAAAGTAGATAAAGCAATACAGAAGCTAACAAAAGACATCCAAATAGCCGCCAAAAACGCCACCACAACAACAACAGTAGAAAAACAGCAAGAAAACCTTCCCCCACTACTGTAAGACCTCCGACACCTGAAAAACATGGCACGAAAGCGATGGCAACGAACACGCGACCCTAGGGACCGCACAGAAATGAATAAACTAACAAGAGAACTGCAGAAACGTCTCACAGAATGGCGCGCCGAAAGTTGGAACGACCTCATGGAAACATTCAGGCTCCAATCACAGGACGAATGGAAATTAGTCACAAACCTAAAAAGCCAGCCAACGGGGAAGAGGGCCCTATCAGGCCAACAAGGCACCGTATTCGATGCCCTGGCAAGAGCCGAACTATTAGCTGACACTTTCGAAGACCAAAACTCCCTACCCCAGTACGACGTTCGCACGCGGGAAGACCACGAAAAAGACAGAATAATGCGCCGTGAAACCGAAGCACTCAGAAACACAATTCCAGCCATACCACCAGAACTAGCCACACCCAGCGAAATACGGAGAGAAATACGAAAACGAAGCGGAAAAACAGCCCCAGGTCTCGACAGAATAACCCACATGCATCTCAAAAACCTCCCTAGAAAACCCCTTGTCCTCCTGACTAGAATAATAAACAGATGTCTACAACTGAATTACTTCCCCACAACATGGAAGAAAGCAAAATTGATAACAATTCCAAAAGCAGGAAAAAACCCCAGCCTACCAGCCAACAACAGACCCATAAGCCTCCTTCACACCATCGGGAAAATTCTAGAAAGGGTTATCCTAAACCGCATCCAAAAAGCCCTCACCGAAGACAACACCATCCGGGCAGAACAATTTGGCTTCCAAAGGAAAGTTTCTGCTGAACTCCAAGTACTCCGGTTAACCGAACATATTGCCCAAAACATGAACTACGAAAACTCAACAGCCGCCATCTTCCTTGATTGGGAAAAAGCATTCGACAAAGTATGGCATCAGAACCTCATATGGAAACTCCTCAGACAAACAACCATCCCGGCCACCTACATCAAAATTATAGACAGCTTCCTGACCGACAGACACTTCGTAGTCGAAATTGACGGAAAACACTCGTCCACACGACCGCTGACTGCAGGAATACCCCAAGGATCAGTTCTCTCGCCGACCCTGTTTAACATCTACGCAAACGACATCCCACTAGAGCCAGGAGTAAATATTGCCCAGTTCGCTGACGATACAGCCTTTTTCACAAGCGGCAAGCGGCACCTCACCAATATCAAAAGACTGCAGCGACAAGTAACCCTAGTGGAAGCATGGTGTCGACAAAATAAAATGCAACTGAACGCAGGGAAATCAGCCGCAGTTTACTTTACAAGGAAAAGACCTATCCTTGAAGAAAACCTGCGACTAAATGCACAAGAACTCCCGTGGAGGGACGAAGTAAAGTATTTAGGCGTCATATTGGACAAAAAATTGCTCTACCACCGTCACATTAAGGAAAAGAAACAAAAAGCCCAAAACCTAGCAAAGGCCCTCTATCCCATTTTCAAAAGCAAAAACCTAAAGCAAGAAACCAAACGGACATTATACAAAACTGCAATCCTCCCGACGATGACGTATGGCTGCACCTCTTGGGGCACTGCAAGCAGAACAACCAGACACCAACTACAAATCGTTCAAAACAAAGTGCTGCGCTGGATCCTAGGGGCCCCACCATGGGCACGTACCAGACACCTCCACGAGATCATGGAGATGGACATGTTGGACGAAACAGTCAAGAAATTAGCAACACGGGTTCACAACAAACTAGATATAATAAGAGACAACTGTAGGCAACTAACTAACGTAGGCACCAGCAAACCCAAACATTGGCACAAGCAACGCGTGCCACGTAGCATAATTGACGAACCAGCGGACCAAGCTGACGACTAGTAGAATAGAGTAGACATAAATGATGCAAATAGTCAAAATCACCAGCCACCCCTTGTAGATTAGAACTAGCATATAGTGAGTAGTTAGATTAAAATAACAACCATCTCTCAATATAAATGCATAACTAGCAAAACCCATAGCTCATAAGGTTAGGTAGTATTAGAAATTAAATGTGTGCAAATTCACTGTGTATAAGGATAGGTAGGATTAGCATTATAAAGAACTAAGAAACTAGGACTCACATCCACAACCAAAGTACGACAACCCAACGGCAATCACCTAAGAAGCAACAAGAAATCAAGAAGACAACGAGAACCACACAACTCCCGAAGAGGAAGAACAGACCACCAACCAAGGAGGCGGATTGGCGGACACAGTCCGGAAAAAAATAACATTCCTGTCCCCCAAAGTCAAATAAATAGTGCCACCACAGCACAACCAACCAAACATACACAAAAATACACGGCGAATCGGCAAAGCCGATGGGCCTCTCTTCAACAAAGTGACACAAAAAAAAAAAAAAAAACAAAAAACAAAAAAAAACCTGCCGCTACGAGGGGTCCGTCGGTTGTGCAACTCACCGAGTCTGCCGACCGTGCAAGGAACTCCCGAGAAGACGAGTCGCGGCCTGTCCCCCCTTTGTACGTCAAGTGCAAAGGCGGGTGGACAGCGCTGTTCGACACCATGACGAACTGCGCTCGGAACGAGGTGGTCTACGAGTCTGTCGATACAGACTCGCTGATCTGCGTTCGAGCCGCAAACGTGGCCGACCACAGGGCGATCAAGGTCGCAGTGCCCGACCACATCGTCGACGCGCCGCCGGCGCGAGAGAAGGCACCTTCCGTAGGAAGGATGAAGACGACTAAGGCACTCCTCAGGGGGTTACCTTGGTGCTGTGATGAGGCAGCGGTCCGGGAAGGGCTGCTGCGAGCCGGGTTCGGTAATGCAGCCGCAAGGTTGCACAACCGGACCAACAGGAAGAGGGCGGCGCTCTATGCCGTGACCGTGCAAACGGTCGACGGCGGGAGCGACATCTTCGACTTGCGGAAGTTGCTGGGCTTCCCGGTTACGACGGAGGCTCTCCCGACCGCCATGGACCCTCAGCCCCAGTGCTTCAGGGCGAGGGCCATGTTGCGATGTATTGCCGCAACGCGGCGCGATGCGTCAAGTGCTCAGGTGAGCACGACAGCCGCGCCTGCGACCGCGGCAGCAACGCTCTGCCGACTTGTGTCCAGTGTGGCGGCCCGCACGTCGCCAGTTGGCGCGGTGGTGCGGCTTTCTCAAGCCGCAGCCGTGCCGGGGGCGGCGAAGCGGCCGCGGCCGCACCGACGCAGCAGCAGAAGAGAAGACGTCGGAAACGGCGTAGGGCGCAGAACAGCCCGGCACAGCAGAGGGGCGGCGCAGCAGCAGATCTACCTGCCTGGGGCAGGGACGGCCGCTCGGATACGGGCAGCCAGGACGCAGCTCGCTCTCCCGTGAAGAGATGTGACCTCGAACTCAGCACCGCCGTGAAGGAGGCCACAGCAGCCCTCAAAGCCGTCATGGCGGCGGAGAGGGCTGCCTTCGCAGCCGCCGTGGCTGCAGAGAAGGAAGAGGCCTTGAGGCAACTGCGTGCAGTCTTCGCCCAAGGCCTCAGCGCAGTCGTACCTGCGAACACTCCTGCGACCTCGCAGAAGGACGTTCGCGCGCCTATCCCAGCGGTTGCCCCAGCAGCACCGCAGGTGAAAGGTGCAAAGAAGAAAACCGCCGCCCCAGCGGAACCGGTGGCAACGCCGACTGCTGCGGGACCGGGCCCCGCAAGGGATCGAGAAGCCAATAGGGCAGTCTTCATCGCACAAGCGTCGCCGCGCTGCCGCGCCGAACTTTTATGTTACAGGGAGTAAGCCACTGCGGCCGGCCCAGGAGACTACAAGCGAGCCCAGCCGCAGCACCGGACTGACCCAGCTAACGACCACGCAGTACATAGGTAACGTTGCACGATACCTCACGCTAACCCCCCTCACCTTGCATGCTCTGTCGCAGCTAGCAAACCGCTACTGCCCTTACTACCCGTCCTACTGTCGCAGAGGTTTTTTTCCCTTGGCGCTGGCCTTGGCACTTTTTTTCCTCTGCTCTTACAACCGCTACCCTTCGATCGTTTTCGACCACTTCTATCTCCTGATGGACCATGTTAATGAGTAGTCTTACCCAGATGCATGGATAACATCACAGCCCGCATCCTGTGACGCCTGATTCAAAACTAACATGTATACGGAGGTGACAGTAGAACTATTGGTTTGGTCACCACGTTGGTGTGGGCGTGGAGGGGCCCCATCCTTTATTAAAACTCGAGGAGCAGTGTCAGGTCGCACCTGATGAAGGTTACGAGCTACGTGACCGAAATATCGTGCAAGTACGACGCTGATATCCGGAAGAACACCCGACAACCCAAGATGTCATTAGATCGCCGGGAAAGCCTGAAGAGTTACAGTTTTTGTTGTGTTTCACCGTTTGTTGATAATGTAATGGCGATGGTGAATTACTGTTGTTGCTACGGATGCAAAGAAATATATGTGAATGGAAGGATAATAACTTTACATCGGTACATACCATATAGCTCTAATTATAGTTATCATATTAGTACACTGTATATGTTTAGAAATTTCGAGACGCATTATAATTAAGGCTTGATTCTGTAGACCTATTTTTCTACGATTTTATGACTATATAATAGATATTACGGCTCGTACAAAAGCTTACAAACAATCGCTTCCTCTCGGAAATTTGGTAGTGGAACAGGAAAGGGAATGCTTAGTTGTTTCAGCAAATACTATCCTCCTTGCATTAATCAGTGACTTATCGATTATGTATATAGATTACTCAGTGTACTCTTTATTTAATAAACTGGGAGCAAGTACGTAAAATTAGTTTAATAAATACTTCAAAGTGTCGCCAGGAAGAAAAATTGTGCGTAGGTCGCAAAAACGAGAAAATAAATACGCAGAAATAGCAGAAAAAAGGACGAATTAGCAGGGATATAATCACTAATGTGTGGCAAATTCGGTGTTTTTTCCGACACTTGCAAAAGTACTAGCGTACTGTCACGTCGTTTTGCAAGACTATCACTGCAAAAATGTACGTCAGGCCCTGTAATACTATAAAGCGCCGTATCATACCGAAAACTACCAAAAATCGAGTGCATCTGCAAAGAAGCAGGATGTAATATCATTTGCCCTTAAAAGTTATGTAGCTGGTTTATTCCCGGTATCAAATGGATACTGTTACAATGTCTGCGCAACATTTATAAATAATCCACAACACGTACGAAAAGAATCCGTCTGTACTAGGGATGTAGTGACATTCTAAATATACAGGGCGCTATACGGACAAACACATGACGTCCCGAGATCACGTTACCAGGCCGGCAATGTATGTTGACAACACAAAATCTGTTCTGCGCACGTGAGTGCTCACTCCAGAGATATTTACTCCATGGGGCCAAACCTGACACTCCTCCTGAAGTTCGTGTGACCTACCGGAGACTGCGTCACTGTCACAGACTGTTTGCTGCTCAAATTAAAACGAGACAGATGGAAAAGAAGTAAGTAAACTGCTTATTACGATAACGCCATAACATGTAAACGAAAAGTGGGAGGGGGGGGGGGGGGGAGCGCTAGAAAGGAAAGGAACTCATGATATGAGCTGGATCGAGAATTTATGCGGAATAGCGTCAGCGAGTCAGAATGTGTGCCGGACTGGGTCTCGAACCAAAGATATCCTGCTTACTACGCAGTTGCGTTACCCACTGCACCACTCACAGTGTTAATCGCAAATGCACGGATTATCTCAGCCGACCCACAATCCCACCTAGCGCCACCTAGCTGTCCCTGACCATATCCTCCACGCTCATTGACTTTAGATTCCCACTGGAGGTCGAATGTAAGTGTGCATCTTCACTGATGGTTGTGTGCCGGCCGCTGTGCCCGAGCGGTTCTAGGCGCTTCAGTCCGGAACCGCGCTGCTGCTGCGGTCGCAGGTTCGAATCCTGCCTCGGACATGGATATGTGTGATGTCCTTAGGTTAGTTAGGTTTAAGTGGTTGTAAGTCTAGGGGACAGATGACCTCAGATGTTAAGTTCCATAGTGCTTAGAGCCATTTGAACCATTTTTGATGGTTGTGAATGCATAGCTCATCGAGGCGTGTCAGTTGTGTGAATGATCGGTGTCTGTTCCATCGGACGTGTCTGAAAGAACGCGCACCCCACATCTGTATAATCCTTGTAACGATTAACACATTTATCCCACTGTGAGACAACACAATGCTTTCATGGAAAAATCTTTATGGTTGTCCATGAAAACACGATTGTACCAAGGCGTGCATCTCGTCGTCCGAAACACGTGAACTACCACAGATGTCTTTCTTCATGGAATCAATAATACAGAAATAGCATGGGGAGAAACGGTATCTGTACGGAGGATGTGTAAAGGCTTCCCGGCGAAACTTCTGCAGCGTAGCAGCGCGGGGCAGCCGTGCTGTCTCAGGCGCCTTGCCACGGTTCGCACGGCTCCCCCCGACGGAGGTTCGAGTTCTCCCTCCGTCATGGGTACGTGTGTTGCCCTTAGCGTAAGTTAAAGTTAGATGAAGTAGGGTGTAAACCCAGGGACTGATGACGTCAGCAGTTTGGGCCCATAGGAACTTACCACAGATTTCTGCAGGAAATAAGGAGAGATGGGGACTGTGTAGAGAATGTGCAGAGTACTCGAAACAACCTTGGTAACATGTGCCCTACCCCACCACCCCTCCAAATTAGTTGCCAAGGTTGTTTTTAGTACACTGCAGAATTTCCGCTGGGAAAACTTTACACTTTCTCCACACATTCCTCGTCTCTCCTTATCTGATTCCCATGTGCGCCCACCCACATATTTTTGTTTCGAATACGCTGCAGAAGTTATGATGGGAAGCCGTTATCCATCCTCCACACAGTCCCGATCTCTCCCCATATGAACCGGCCGGTGTGGCCGACCGGTTCTAGGCGCTTAAATCCGGAACCGCGCGACCCCTACGGTCGCAGGTTTGAATCCTGCCTCGGGCATGGATGTGTGTGATGTCCTTAGGTTAGTTAGGTTTAAGTAGTTCTAAGTGCTAGGGGACAGATGACCTCAGATGTTAAGTCCCATAGTGCTCAGAGCCATTTGAACCATCTCCCCATATATCCAAATGCGTCCGCCCACATGTTACCAAAGTTGTTTCGAGAATGCCACAGATGTTTCGCTGGGAAGCTTTTACACTTCCTCCATACAGACCCATCTCTCCCCACGTGATTTCCATAAATTTTGAGTCCTAAAGAAATATTCTCGTGAGCGTCGATTTGCTTCAGACAAAGAGGTGCAGGACTGGCTTCAGTGATTGCGTAAGCAACCGCAAACATTTTTTCATGATAGCATTGAGCGGCTTGCCTCACAGTGGAATATTATACTAAAACAGATACGGGTAGTAGTAGTAGTAGAGGGGTTTGTGGGCGCACGACAGCAAGGTCTTCAGCGCCCAAAACAGATACGGTGGATAATTTTGAAATAATAAAAGTTGTAATGTTGTTGCATTAATTTGAGGTGTAAGCGGTGCTGATATACAAGACCGTAAAAGTGGGTTAAACGCTGTGAGCTGTCTGGCGAAGTTAACCTTGCATTACTGCGCAACTGTTTCACCAGGTATCCAGTCTAGCTTACCAAATTCCCAACCAGACTAACATTAATTATAATCTTTTAATAGTCATACGACAACCGGTGATATATATACTGTATATATATATATATATATATATATATATATATATATATATGTAAGAGAATTTAAATAAAAAGAAATAAATCAGTTTATATTTGGAAATTTATTTTAAGATTGATCATTGAAATTTCAGCATATTAAACTTGATTCATAACTAAACTGGGGCCTTATTTAGGATTGTGAAAATGTGAGTTTGTAATCTTACAGAACACATCAAATATGGAGCCAAGATTGGGAGACTGCATACAACACTGCATTAATAAAATAACACACGAAGAACGTTGAAACATATGCAAGAGGAAATTAACCACAACCAACCGATTCAATTTTCACCCAAAGAAGTTACGTAGCGCAATCCTGTCCATCATGAAATTACCACACACTGGTATACTAAATTCATACTAACTCTCTGTGAAATCTTCTCGAAAAGAATAGCTGAGGGCTACTTTGATGCTTACACCACATGCTTCACGTGGTCAACTTGGTTTACACAAAGAGTGTAACTCCACAATAATTTTAATAATTAAAATGAATTACATCGAAACGCAATTTACAAAAGAAAACCCTCGAACTGGTTACTATCGTCTTACTATTAACCTGATGGGTCAAACAATTGTATAAGCACGTTGTACTGGTCTCACAAAGTACACCCCACGTGAGTTGAACGTAAAGAAAAGTTGCTATATTGAAAAATATTGTCAAGACGAGACGTTATAGTCTCACGCACGTTCGCATTTAAGATTGATGATCTTAGTTAGAGTTACTGATCAACACGTGGTTCCACTTTACTCACAAAATAGTGACATAGCAACTACTGGAAGATACTGAACTTCACACTCGAAATACACTGCGTTGCAATTTAAGAAAACATTAGATATTTTAGAGCTAAACCTGAAATAAAGGTGATTAAATTTTCAGTTAGGCTGAACTTAAGAAATCCATTGTCCTACGGACTTAGCAGACACGCGCTTAGCCGGAGATCGTACAACTTCAGACGCTCGCCGCAGACAGACTGACCTGCTGGGCTCCTACCGAGCGTGCTTCACAAATACAAACGTAAGCGACCAGAGAGGCAGCTCCCTATACCAACATGACAACGGACTGACAGGACCATACTAAGAATAGAAACCTCTCTGCTTTTAGAAAGTGTAGCTACCTGTTCCAACGCTGGTCCTACTGTTCTCTAGTAGACAGGCTTGTCTGCTACCATCAAGCATGCAACTAGAAATACATTTGCTCATTCATCCTCTCACACAGAAGGGAAGGGGGATGACAGTATCTTATCATATACAGTATATAAAAGAAAGTGGATGTAGGTTCCGTATGAGACACTGTGACATGAATCACATATAACCTGTGTTTTAAAGAGTAGAGACCCCAACGCTCCAGGAAAAGACTGTGCAGCGAATTTTCTGGCCATGCTAGGACATTCCCATGCAGGCTTCTCACACCCAACTTAAACCAAAATGTAAAGAAAAGGCAAAAGGTCACCAGCTATTTGCTAAACACAGTAATTTCAACAGATCTTTAGAATTTACCAATCTCAAAGAGAAAAAGAAAACAATCTGTGACACCTATTTAAAAGATAGTGTGGACCTAATTCGGTCAGCAAGTAAAAACAATGGTCCCTGTGTCATTATACTGAAACTACAATTAATTATGTGATTGTTATCCTTATGGGGTTCCTCACTATAAATATGCCCCATGCAAAGGCTAATCGATCACAGTCCAATGAGAATGAATAGCTATCTGACTGATAAACGAAGCAATGCCACAGGAATGAATTTACGAATCAAAATATCACAAATCTAATGCATCACACAAGAACAAACATTGATCAATAAAACAGCTCTGATAGTACGATAGTCAACATCTAAAAAAAAAGGAACACCAATAAATAAAACACCTGCAAAATACAAGAGTCAAAGACTAAAAAAAACACAATAAATAGAGCACCTGCAAAATACAAGAGTAATAAACACCAATAATCGAACCCCTGCAAAACACACGAGTCAAAGTTTCTCTGACAGAAACACATGTATATGCATTGAACTAAGAACCGTATAATCACTGTTCACTGACACACTCAGTAGTTCCACTGTTCTGAGGCACAATATAAGGGGAGGGGGTTTGTCGCCACAGCTGTCAGTAGGGTTTTTTGTCCATCTGCTGTGTGCAATCCCGCCGTCTCTGCCCCCTCATGAAGTTTCTCTTGGTGGCCCGTGTCACGTACATCTCGATTTGGTTCTATGTTGGTGTTGTCAAATTCGTGTGGTATCCTCGTTTGACACGCCAGGTTGATATTCCTGGGCAAGGATGACACTTAATGGCTCTTCTTTGTGCCACCCTTAGCTACCAGATAACATCGAACTATGATTTACTGTCGCTTGACAGTGGGCATCCGTCAGGAAATGTTGATAGGCGTCATTGAAGTCTGCCAGTTTCTCTGGACAGTATGTGTCAAAAGGCTCCACGCCCCTTGTGTTGTTAAATTCTTGAGTTATCCTCAATTGGCTCGCCGGTTTGATATTCCTGGGCAAGGATGACACTTAGTGGCTCTTATTTGTGCCACCCTTAGCAAACAGAGAACACCGAACTATGATTTACTGTCGCTTGACAGTGGGCATCGGCCAGGAAATGTTGATAGTCGTCGTTGACGCCTGCAAGTTTCTCGGACAGTACCTGTCAAAAGGCTCCATGCCCCTTTATCCCCTGTCTTCTGTCGTTTCACCGCAGCCGTCTCGTCACGGTCGCGTCCGTGTGGTGCGTTGCTCGCAGATGGATTTCCACTCGGTGGACCGCTCGGCCATCTCAGGTCATCGTCTCCAGGAAGGGTCGCACTGGTGCGGCCGGCCATTAGCTCCGGGTGCAAGGGAAAGTGTTTGTCCCGTACCCTTCTTTTGTTGTGACCGCGCCCCCGAAGTGGCCCGGTTGACAGTGTGTCCTGCTGGGAAACCCGCCTGTTAACGCCTAGTCCTCCTCCTCGCTGTTCCCGCTGTCTCGTAAGAGTTTAGCCGGTTCGTTTTCACGTTCTCAACTGAATTCACAGAAATTGTTCATCACAGTTATGTGATTACAAAATGTCATACATAATACTGCTTAGTATTGTCTTTCACAATTTTTAAGAACAAAAGTGAAACTTATTCTTTTTTTAAAATAAAAAAGTTACATGAATCGACAATATAAAAATAAAAGTTAAATGACTTGACAATATAAAAAAATAAAAGTGAAATGATTTGACAGTATAAAAATAAAAATTAAATGAACTGACAATATAATATCTAAATCCACATCACTAATGTGGTTCACTTGCGTTTTAAGAAATCAAATGCTACTTATTAATTCACTAAAATGAATAGGATTATGCCTTGTGCAAGTATAGGTCAGGACATCATAGGGTTCACATGTTATTTACACACACACACATGCACA
Source organism: Schistocerca serialis cubense (assembly GCF_023864345.2). Classification (NCBI taxonomy): domain Eukaryota; kingdom Metazoa; phylum Arthropoda; class Insecta; order Orthoptera; family Acrididae; genus Schistocerca; species Schistocerca serialis. The sequence goes on along the minus strand of NC_064641.1, from coordinate 84,532,865 downwards.
GCTGTTGTCTATACTACAAACTAACTACCCATAAACATGTATTACTCAAAATTCTACTTCAATCCACTACTAGTTAATCCAACAAGCTACTTCAATGCTACTTCAACACAGTGTTTATACCACTACAACATTGTTCTAATTCGTCCTCTTACTGATGCTCGCCGCATATGTCTTGTCACATGATAAATATGGAGAAACTTTCCTTAAACATACACAGTAAAAAGAACAATGGTTATTTACACGCCAAAACATTTATACCAGTTGACACACCTGACAAGAGACTCGCAATTATACATTTATCATACTCATATATTCACACATAAAACAGTAAGACAATTTCATCTAAAATTACGTTGTCACAAGAACTAATCACACAGATGACTCTGAGAAGGGTAAAAATATTTTCATTATACAGGTTATACTACATTTTCTTACCCATTTCGTTCCTTCTTTAAGTTACCTTTCGCTTCCAAATCAGTTATTTCGCCTGTGGTAGTCATTCTGGATTCATTTCTCATGAATGGCAAAATTGTGGTCACCTCTATTCTGTAAAACAGTTTCATCTTCACATATTGAACTTACAACGGACACAAAAGATCCGAATCCTCCTGTAGTTTAAATGACAAATGTTTTGCTTCATCCTTATTACATTAAACCAAGCTTTCCTTCGGTCCCATAATCAAAATTATTTAATCTTCCTCTACCTTCAAGAGGGAAATTTCCTCAGTACAAATCATATAGGCTGCAGTGCATCCCGCACCAGCGAAAACAGTAAGCTGTAATGCTCACAGCATCAGAAAAACAAATAAACGTCGCTTTTCTAGGACAAGTATGAACGCAGCATAATTTTTCAGGCTCTGGCTCAACATCAATCAAGACTACAGAAAGAATCCATATTTCTGTTCTATTCTCCATTTGCTGAAAAACTGCTCGTATTTGACTACCACAATAATATTTCAGGGCGACGTAAATTACACAAACCACAATTCTTCTTTCACCTTGAAGGGAATAAATCTACTTACGAAATCCACAGACAGCACTTTACGTACTCAGCTATAAAGAACAAAAAGGATATATCATCAATATTAACATATTAGTGCATATTGGGAAGCCATTGGTTAAACAATCGTATTATCGCATTCTGTTTTCAAGATTCCAAACTTACTCATTCCTTTCTCAGAGTTCTCCTGACTTAAAATATTCATACAGCACGCATACTATAGTAAGATATCCTCATTTATACTGACAGATATAGAATAGTAATAGACAGATGGTAGCACTGAAAGCAGAAAATCGGAAACAAGGCTACTAACGGCTGGGGACCTGGGTTTGCCAGACCCATAATGCCCACAGATCGGATATTCCCCTGAGTTTTGCATTAATTCAACACAGATCTTGCTTCTCTCAGGAGCGACTCTTTTCAATTTACACAAAAAAACCATAAACAGCATTTCACTCGTTCATAAAGGAACCTTTTATCTTCACATTTGAACCAACCTAAATCCTAATAACTCAAGGAAAGAAAAATAACTAAAAACGTCACTTCAATCAATCACATAGAAACATCTTTACCATTATTTTTCCCAACATATTATTCAAAATGCATTTATCACAAATGTAAAATAATCAATTGTTTCTCTTCACCGTCCTCTCTACTCCTCACTGTCCCTTCTACTCAATGTATGGTTTTACGTTTGACACATGGTGTAGCCCTTTTGATTTCTTCGATCGAAGAGTTTCAACTTCTATGGCGTTTTCATAGGGAATCTCCCTTATCCGATACGGGCCGTTAAAGAGATTAAAAAATTTCTTGCAGACACCTGACCGTTTGTTAGACAGCTTGTGTGATCGGATGAGAACTTTTTGTCCTACATGAAACACTGTTTTTCTCACGTTTTTCTAATACGCCTTGACTCTGGCTTCTGCTGCACGCTTGATGTTGCGTAAAGCTAAGTCAACAATTGCGTTCCGGCGTAGTCTCGGCTCTAGTGGCCAAGGCACCACCTCTTTGGTTTTGCTCGGGGGCTCCTTGTTTTTTAGCACAGTGATTGGCGGAAGCTTTGTTGACGTATTAGGCAACTCATTAATTATGTTCTGAAATCTTTTTAGGTGTATGTCCCACGATCGGTGATCACGACTGCAATATAACCTACATAATTTTCCTAATTCACGCATAATACGCTCACTGGGGTTCGAGCTGGGGTGAAATAGATATATATATATATATATATATAGGTTTAATTCTTCTCCTTCGAAGCGTCCGCTGCCAGTATTGCGATCTAAATTGTGGTCCATTATCCGAGATAACCCTTTTCACACGCCCAACTTCATGCAGAAACTGCTTTGCAAATGCAGTTGCCACTGCCCTTCCTGTGGCTCGCCTCAACGGAGTCAGACACACAAACTTGGAGGTTAGCTCCACCGCTACGAAAACATACGAAAAACCTGCTTTAGATTGTATTAGTGGCCCAAATAGATCCACGGCCGCGAGGTCACAAAGTTTGCTTGGTATTATCGGGTGCAATGATGCAGCATACGTCACTGTGGCCGCCTTTGCTCGCTGACAAGGTCCGCACACTCTAAGTACACCACGAATACGCCGTAGCATGTTATTAAAATAGGACGTCTCTTTCAGTTTTTCACAACATTTCTGTGCTCCGAAGTGACCATAACTCAAATGTGTGTACCATATAATTTTGTTTATGAGTTCCTCCGGAATCACCAACACCCATCTGGAGTCGTCCGGGGCTCGTATCTTGAATAGTATTCGACTGCGCATTAAGTAGTACTGGCGTATTCCTACATTCTCCTTGTCCTCCCACTTCTTCTTTATATCTTTCAATACTGCGTCCTTATCCTGTTCGTCCGCTATACTTCCTAAAGAGGTGGTAACAAAGTTGTCGAACGCTACGTTCTGTAAGCATAGGATGCTAAAATTATTTTCACCGAGTTCCCCTTCTTCTGTGTGAACCAAACCTATAGGAATGCGCGATAAAGCGTCAGCAATTACATTTTTCTGTCCAAGAATGTATTCTACAGTGAAATTATATTCCTGTAGGTGTAGTGCCCAGCGTCCTAGTCTCCCATGCGTGATTTTTGTGCTCGTAAGAAATTGGAGTGCACGATGGTCAGTGTACACGCTGGCGGTCCTCCCAAATAAGAAATACCTAAATTTTGAGAATGTCCAAACTATCGCCAGTGCTTCGAGTTCTGTCACGGAATAATTTTTTTCACATCGAGAGAGCACCCTGCTCCCAAACGAGATTGTTTTCCAAGTTGTAATATCATCCTTTCCTTCCGTTTGAAACAGTACCGCACCTAATTCTGACAAGGAACTGTCCGTCATTAAACAGAATTCTTGTGTCAGGTCGGGATGCACGAGGATGGGAGCCTCTACCAATGCCTTCTCCAATTTATAAAATTCATCCTGTGCCTCTTGATCCCAGACACACAAAGCGTTCTTCCTTGTTAGTCCACATAGACGGGGTGTACCAAGTACACTAAAAGTTATAAATCTCTTATAAAAATTACACAGGCCTAAGAAAGCTCGCAACTGTTTTTTATTTGTCGTCATTGCACACTCCGCTATCGCCGCAATTTTCTCCGGGTCAGGTTGTATTCCATTTGCTGAGACAATATGGCCTAAGAATTTTATGTTCTCTCGTCCGAACTGTGACTTATCTAAGTTGACTGTTACACCTGCCTTCTCAAAAACATCCAGTAGTCTGTTCAGAACGTCATTATGATCCTCCCAAGATTTTTCTGCAATTAATATGTCATCCACGTAAATTGTCATTCGTTGTTTCAAATCATCAGGCAAAATGCTATTTAATCCCCTTATAAAAGCAGCTAATGAGACTTTTAGTCCGAACGGGAGACGCCGGAATTGGAAACAATTTCCATAACACAGGAACGCTGTGTATAATCTGCAAGATGAGTGTAACACGATTTGCCAAAAACTCGAACGGAGGTCGACAGATGATAGTACCTTTACCCCGTGGAAACGTTGTAAGAGTTCCTCAAGGCTCTCAGGCCTGTCCATTTCCGACATAATAATTGTGTTTATCTGTCTCGAGTCTAGTACCAAACGAACCGAGTTGTCGCGTTTTGGTACGACAAGCAAGGGTGAGTTGTACGAGCTTACTGCCCGCTCAATTATTCCTTGTTCTAACATCTTATTTATTTCCTTCTCCACCTGGGCTTTATACGCCACGGGAATAGGGTATGGTCCAACAGAAAACTTCTGATGGTCACGTACTCTGAATTGGTAAGTAAAACCCTTAATCGCCCTCGGAGTCTCAGAAAATACCCGTTCATGTTTCCTAAGTAGGCAATACAATTTCTCCTTTTCCCTGTCCGTGGTTCTGACACCCGCGATGCTCTTTCTCAGTGCATCAGCAAAAACAACATCTTTCCCCTGCTCACCAGGCGTAGAGCACGACTCACTTACGTAGGTCACGAGTAGCTCCAGTCTGGGTTGCGACTCGGTTTGAGCTTGAAATTTTAGGCAACTAATTTCTGACTCGGCACGTAATATGCATTCATCAAATACTAAATTAATTGGCTGATCCCCAACTTCAACTGTCATTACTCCTCCACCCATGTCAATTACTGCATGGTGGGCATTCATGAAGTCATTTCCTAAAATCATTGCCACATTCAGCATTGGGAGCACAAAGAAGTTGCACTCAAACTGTCTTCCCTGGCAGGTAAAATTAAGCCGAGTCTGCCTTCGGATTTCTACGCTCTTACCGTAGATTGCGCCCTTCACCTTTATTCCTCGCACTTGAAAAACGGGCCAAGTCCCAGTCCCTTCGCATTTTTGAAATTCTGCCTCGCTCACTATCGAGAAAGGGCTTCCAGTGTCAATGACACACTTAAAACATATTTCGTTTACTGCAACTGTCACGACTGGATTTATTCCCGAAATTTTAGCACTCGTAGTTTCTTGCAACAAATCCTCTCTAATATCTTCCCTCTCTATATACCCTATGCACTCATTTGCCATGTCGCTCATTTGTTCCGATTGGGCGCCTTCTGCGCTGATCGTTTGTCACTGCCGGTTTTGTTCATTTACATTTGCTGGATTATGTCTAGGGTTAGCCGGCCGAATTTCAACATCATGAGGTGCTCCGCCTACAGTCCTATTCCCACCGTGTTCACCGTAGTATCGATTCTGGTTGCCGTAACTGTTCCGTTCACGATCCTGTCCACGTCCTCGATCATTTCCGTTGTTCCACCTGTGTTCGCGACTGTTACCCCAGTTTCTATACGGCCGGTCCCGATTATTGTTCCGTTCGCGTCGCGACGACCTGTCACGCCGTTGATTAGTACTACGGCCACGATTGCGATCGCACTGCTGTGCCCCGTAATAACTTTGTGCCTGATTAGGCGGGCATTCTGCTGTATTATATTCCAACTCTTGGAGAAGTGTCTTAAACATTTTCACGTCCTCTTTGCATCGTCCCGCAAGAATGACGTGGCGCAAGTGCATCAGCAATTTGGTGATGCATATACTAATTAGTTCCGCAGGCCCGTATGGGTCGTATAAAAATTGATTTGCCTGCAGCATGTGGTCGAATAGGCGTGCTGGGCTGCCGAAACCAGACTGGTTCAAATTTGGCAGCATAATTCTGCCATGCTTGACCCTATCTTGTGCCGCTTCCGACCAATAGGCGGACAGAAAGGCTTGTCGAAACTCCCGAGTGGAGTTGCAGTGACGCGCTGCCGACCTCATGCGAATCGCCGGTTCGCCTTCCAAATAGCCACACATATATTCTATCTTATGTGAACTTGCGCAGTCGGAGGGAAGACAGAACTCAAATTGCTCGAGTCATGCTCGTGGATGTATTCCTTTTTGCGAATTTCGAAATATCTCAAACTTTCTCACCGTAAGGAAATGTTTGAAATCAAATCCCCACATTTCCTCCCGGCGAGGCCCTTGAATGTTTCTGTCGTCAAAATCTCCCTCGTGGCCGGAGTCCCTCTCTGCACTGTTCGTACAGCTATTTTTAGTGCTATTGGCGAGTTCGGAATCACACCCAATGCGGCTTTCCAGATGCGCCACGCGTTCTTGTAATTCGCCTGTTACAGCTTTGTGCCGCCTGTTCACTTCGAACTGTTCCTTCTGAAATCTAAGAAGCGATCGCACTTCTTCGGTCTCTGCGACCGCTACCTGTGTAGTATTGTTCTCGCTTTCCATCACCTTCATTGTGCCCAAGATGTCCGCTAATGCCGCAATCTTATCATGTATTTGTCTGTTGTCCTCCGCCCCAGTCTGCTTCAATTGTTCTACTTGCTGTTCGAGTGCGTGAATCGCTTGACTGTTGTCCGCTACTGTGTTGCTAACGGATGCGAGACAATGCGTTTCCGCCTCCTGGGCCATCGAGAGTACCTGCTGGCGTTCCCTTTGGCATTCTTCTCTCAGCGCTTGGAAATTCCTAAGTAGCTGATCTTCGCTCTCTTTCGATTCCGCATCGCGACTCCACTTGCCCTGTTCTAAGGCTTGCAGACGATCATCGATTTGTTCAAATGTATGGCCTAATTCTTTCATAATATCACTTTTTATTTCACTTTCCAGATTGTTTATTCTTTGTGAGATGCCATCAGACACTCTCTGCATCGACTTGTCGACTTTATTTGTCTGCTGGATTAGTTTTTCGTCTATTTGTTCGCCTAGCTCGCGGATTGATTTATCAGATGATTCTTTTTGTTATCAGAACGATTTTTCTGATTTCTTTGCGTTTTCTTTATTTTGTTGCAATAAGGCTCTCATGAGTTCTGCCAAATCAATTTAGTTAGTAGGAGGCAAATAAATTTCTGGCTCTGCTGTGAGCCCATTCGTCCTGTTTTGCATTTCGTCTGAAGTATTCCCCATTGCATTTTCGGAACCGTCCGACGCGTTAATATTCGAAATCAAATTATCCCCTTGGCCCATGTTGCTTAAGTTGTTGGACCGCCTACTTTTAGCTTGGTTACGTGTCTGCATTAGTTCAAATTTATACCCGGTATGCAACACACTAATCAGAATAAATGGCTTGGTTCAAATGGCTCTGAGCACTATGGGACTCAACTGCTGTGGTCATAAGTCCCCTAGAACTTAGAACTACTTAAACCTAACTAACCTAAGGACATCACACACATCCATGCCCGAGGCAGGATTCGAACCTGCGACCGTAGCGGTCATGCGGTTCCAGACTGTAGCGCCTTTAACCGCTCGGCCACTCCGGCCGGCAATCAGAATAAATGTATCCCCCAAAAATTACGACAGTCACACGAAAGGTACCCAACCTAGTACGAACTTTTTCAGACGCAAAACAAACTTATATCTTTGACCGAAGTCAGTGCAATATACAAGCGAGAAAAAAAACACATACATATAAAACACACAAATATAGAAAACAAAACAGGACAAACAACACAACACCGCTCAACAACGCCGTGAATCTTATGAAAGTCTGCTCAGACTCAACGCAGATGATGTTTGAGCGCTGCAGGTGAAAAAAAATTAAGATTATACAACGCTCGCAATCTAATGTTTCAGAGATTCCAGAGTCTAGCGGAATCACAGAACAGGGTCGCCATGTGTAATGTTGTAAGCGGTACTGATATTCAAGACTGTAAAAGTGGGTTAAAAGCTGTGAGCTGTCTGGCGAAGTTAACATTGTATATATATAAAAGAGAATTTAAATAAAAAGAAATAAATCAGTTTATATTTGGAAATTTATTTTAACATTGATCATTGAAATTTCAGCATATTAAACTTGATTCATAACTAAACTGGTGCCTTATTTAGGATTGTGAAAATGTGAGTTTGCAATCTTGCAGAACACATCAAATATGGAGCCAAGATTGGGAGACTGCATACAACACTGCATTAATAAAATAACACACGAAGAACGTTGAAACATATGCAAGAGGAAATGAACCACAACCAACCGATTCAATTTTCACCCAAAGAAGTTACGTTCGTAGCGCAATCCTGTCCATCATGAAATTACCACACACTGGTATACTAAATTCATACTAACTCTCTGTGAAATCTTCCCGAAAAGAATAGCTGAGGGCTACTTTGATGCTTACACTACATGCTTCACGTGGTCAACTTGGTTTACACAAAGAGTGTAACTCCACAATAATTTTAATAATTAAAATAAATTACACCGAAACGCAATCTACAAGAGAAAAACCTCGAACTGGTTACTATCGTCTTACTATTAACCTGATGGGTCAAACAATTGTATAAGCACGTGGTACTGGTCTCACAAAGTACACCCCACGTGGGTTGAACGTAAAGAAAAGTTGCTATATTGAAAAATATTGTCAAGACGAGACGTTATAGTCTCACGCACGTTCGCATTTAAGATTGATGGTCTTAGTTAGAGTTACTGATCAAGACGTGGCTCCACTTTACTCACAAAGTAGTGACATAGCAACTACTGGAAGATTCTGAACTTCACACTCGAAATACACTGCGTTACAATTTAAGAAAACATTAGATATTTTAGAGCTAAACCTGAAATAAAGGTGATTAAATTTTCAGTTAGGCTGATCTTAAGAAATCCATTGTCCTACGGACTTAGCAGGCACGCGCTTAGCCGGAGATCGTACCACTTCAGACGCTCGCCGCAGACAGACTGACCTGCTGGGCTCCTACCGAGCGTGCTTCACAAATACAAACGGAAGTGACCAGAGAGGCAGCTCCCTATACCAACATGACAAGGGACGGACAGGACCAAACTAAGAATAGATATCTCTCTGCTTTTAGAAAGCGTAGCTACCTGTTCCGACGTTGGTCCTACTGTTCTCTAGCAGACAGACTTGTCTGCTACCATCAAGCATGCAACTAGAAATACATTTGCTCATTCATCCTCTCACACAGAAGGGAAGGGGGATGACAGTATCTTATCATATACAGTATATAAAAGAAAGTGGATGTAGGTTCCGTATGAGACTGTCTGACATGAATCACATATAACCTGTGTTTTAAAGTGTAGAGACCCCAACGCTCCAGGAAAAGACTGTGCAGCGAATTTTCTGGCCATGCTAGGACATTCCCATGCAGGCTTCTCACACCCAACTTAAACCAAAATGTAAAGAAAAGGCAAAAGGTCACCAGCTATTTTCTAAACACAATAATTTCAACAGAGCTTTAGAATTTACCAATCTCAAAGAGAAAAAGAAAACAATCTGTGACACCTATTTAAAAGATAGTGTGGACCTAATTCGGTCAGCAAGTAAAAACAATGGTCCCTGTGTCATTATACTGAAACTACAATTAATTATGTGATTGTTACCCTTATGGGGTTCCTCACTATAAATATGCCCCATGCAAAGGCTAATCGATCACAGTCCAATGAGAATGAATAGCTATCTGACTAATAAACGAAGCAATGCCACAGGAATGAATTTACGAAACAAAATATCGCAAATCTAATACATCACACAAGAACCAACATTGATCAATAAAACAGCTCTGATAGTACAATAGTCAACGTCTAAAAAAAAAACACCAATAAATAAAACGCCTACAAAATGCAAGAGTCAAAGACTAAAAAAAACACAGTAAATAGAACACCTGCAAAATACAAGAGTCAGTCTAATAAACACCAATAAATCGAACCCCTGCAAAACACATGAGTCAAAGTTTCTCTGACAGAAACACACGTATATGGATTGAACTAAGAACCGTATAATCACTGTTCACTGACACACTCAGTAGTTCCACTGTTCTGAGGCACAATATAAGGGAAGGGGGGTCGTCACCACAGCTGTCAGTAGGGTTTTTTGTCCATCTGTTGCGTGCAATCCCGCCGGCTTTGCCCCCTCATGAAGTTTCTCTTGGTGGCCCGTGTCAGGTACATCTCGATTTGGTTCTATGTTGGTGTTGTCAAATTCGTGTGGTATCCTCGTTTGACACGCCAGGTTGATATTCCTGGGCTAGGATGACACTTAATGGCTCTTCTTTGTGCCACCCTTAGCTACCAGACAACATCGAACTATGATTTACTGTCGCTTGACAGTGGGCATCCGCCAGGAAATGTTGATAGGCGTCGTTGAAGTCTGCCAGTTTCTCTGGACAGTATGTGTCAAAAGGCTCCACGCCCCTTGTGTTGTTAAATTCTTGAGTTATCCTCAATTGGCTCGCCGGTTTGATATTCCTGGGCAAGAATGACACTTAGTGGCTCTTCTTTGTGCCACCCTTAGCAACCAGAGAACACCGAACTATGATTTACTGTCGCTTGACAGTGGGCATCGGCCAGGAAATGTTGATAGTCGTCGTTGACGCCTGCAAGTTTCTCTGGACAGTACGTGTCAAAAGGCTCCACGCCCCTTTATCCCCTGTCTTCTGTCGTTTCACCGCAGCCGTCTCGTCACGGTCGCGTCCGTGTGGTGCGTTGCCAGCAGATGGATTTCCGCTCGGTGGACCGCTCGGCCATCTCAGGTCATCGCCTCCACGTAGGGTCGCACTGGTGCGGCCGGCCATTAGCTCCGGATGCAAGATAAAGTGTTGTCCCGTACCCTTCTTTTGTTGTGACCGCGCCCCCGAAGTGGTCCGGTTGACAGTATGTCCTGCTGGGAAACCCGCCTGTTAACGCCTAGTCCTCCTCCTCGCTGCTCCCGCTGTCTCGTAAGAGTTTAGCCGGTTCGTTTTCACGTTCTCAACTGAATTCACAGAAATTGTTCATCATAGTTATGTGATTACAAAATGTCATACATAATACCGCTTAGTATTGTCTTTCACAATTTTTAAGAACAAAAGTGAAACTTATTCTTTTTTTAAAATAAAAAAGTTACATGAATCGACAATATAAAAACAAAAGTTAAATGACTTGACAATATAAAAAAATAAAAGTGAAATGATTTGACAGTATAAAAATAAAAATTAAATGAACTGACAATATAATATCTAAATCCACATCACTAATGTGGTTCACTTGCGTTTTAAGAAATCAAATGCTACTTATTAATTCACTAAAATGAATAGGATTATGCCTTGTGCAAGTATAGGTCAGGACATCATAGGGTTCACATGTTATTTACACACACACATGCACAGCTGTTGTCTATACTACAAACTAACTACCCATAAACATGTATTACTGAAAATTCTACTTCAATCCACTACTACTTAATCCAGCAAGCTACTTCAATGCTACTTCAACACAGTGTTTATACCACTACAACATTGTTCTAATTCGTCCTCTTCCTGATGCTCGCCGCATATGTCTTGTCACATGATAAATATGGAGAAACTTTCCTTTAACATACACAGTAAAAAGAACAATGGTTATTTACACGCCAAAACATTTATACCAGTTGACACACCTGACAAGAGACTCGCAATTATACATTTATCATACTCATATATTCACACATAAAACAGTAAGACAATTTCATCTAAAATTACGTTGTCACAAGAATTAATCACACAGATGACTCTGAGAAGGGTAAAAATATTTTCATTATACAGGTTATACTACATTTTCTTACCCATTTCGTTCCTTCTTTAAGTTACCTTTCGCTTCCAAATCAGTTATTTCGCCTGTGGTAGTCATTCTGGATTCATTTCTCATGAATGGCAAAATTGTGGTCACCTCTATTCTGTAAAACAGTTTCATCTTCACATATTGAACTTACAACGGACACAAAAGATCCGAATCCTCCTGTAGTTTAAATGACAAATGTTTTGCTTCATCCTTATTATATTAAACCAAGCTTTCCTTCGGTCCCATAATCAAAATTATTTAATCTTCCTCTACCTTCAAGAGGGAAATTTCCTCAGTACAAATCATATAGGCTGCAGTGCATCCCGCACCAGCGAAAACAGTAAGCTGTAATGCTCACAGCATCAGAAAAACAAATAAACGTCGCTTTTCTAGGACAAGTATTAACGCAGCATAATTTTTCAGGCTCTGGCTCAACATCAATCAAGACTACTGAAAGAATCCATATTTCTGTTCTATTCTCCATTTGCTGAAAAACTGCTCGTATTTGACTACCGCAATAATATTTCAGGGCGACGTAAATTACACAAACCACAATTCTTCTTTCACCTTGAAGGGAATAAATCTACTTACGAAATCCACAGACAGCACTTTACGTACTCAGCTATAAAGAACAAAAAGGATATATCATCAATATTAACATATTAGTGCATATTGGGAAGCCATTGGTTAAACAATCGTATTATCGCATTCTGTTTTCAAGATTCCAAACTTACTCCTTCCTTTCTCAGAGTTCTCCTGACTTAAAATATTCATACAGCACGCATACTATAGTAAGAGATCCTCATTTATACTGACAGATATAGAATAGTAATAGACAGATAGTAGCACTGAAAGCAGAAAATCGGAAACAAGGCTACTAACAGCTGGGGACCTGGGTTTGCCAGACCCATAATGCCCACAGATCGGATATTCCCCTGAGTTTTGCATTAATTCAATACAGATCTTGCTTCTCTCAGGAGCGACTCTTTTCAATTTACACAAAAAAAACATAAACAGCATTTCACTCGTTCACAAAGAAACCTTTTATCTTCACATTTGAACCAACCTAAATCCTAATAACTCAAGGAAAGAAAAATAACTAAAAACGTCACTTCAATCAATCACGTAGAAACATCTTTATCATTATTTTTCCCAACATATTATTCAAAATGCATTTATCACAAATGTAAACTAATCAATTGTTTCTCTTCACCGTCCTCTCTACTCCTCACTGTCCCTTCTACTCAATGTATGGTTTTACGTTTGACACATGGTGTAGCCCTTTTGATTTCTTCGATCGAAGAGTTTCAACTTCTATGGCGATTTCATGGGGAATCTCCCTTATCCGATACGGGCCGTTAAAGAGATTAAAAAATTTCTTGCAGACACCTGACCGTTTGTTAGACAGCTTGTGTGATCGGATGAGAACTTTTTGTCCTACATGAAACACTGTTTTTCTCACGTTTTTCTAATACGCCTTGACTCTGGCTTCTGCTGCACGCTTGATGTTGCGTAAAGCTAAGTCAACAATTGCGTTCCGGCGTAGTCTCGGCTCTAGTGGCCAAGGCACCACCTCTTTGGTTTTGCTCGGGGGCTCCTTGTTTTTTAGCACAGTGATTGGCGGAAGCTTTGTTGACGTATTAGGCAACTCATTAATTATGTTCTGAAATCCTTTTAGGTGTATGTCCCACGATCGGTGATCACGACTGCAATATAACCTACATAATTTTCCTAATTCACGCATAATACGCTCACTGGGGTTCGAGCTGGGGTGAAATATATATATATATAGGTTTAATTCTTCTCCTTCGAAGCATCCGCTGCCAGTATTGCGATCTAAATTGTGGTCCATTATCCGAGATAACCCTTTTCACACGCCCAACTTCATGCAGAAACTGCTTTGCAAATGCAGTTGCCACTGCCCTTCCTGTGGCTCGCCTCAACGGAGTCAGACACACAAACTTGGAGGTTAGCTCCACCGCTACGAAAACATACGAAAAACCTGCTTTAGATTGTATTAGTGGCCCAAATAGATCCACGGCCGCGAGGTCACAAAGTTTGCTTGGTATTGTCGGGTGCAATGATGCAGCATACGTCACTGTGGCCGCCTTTGCTCGCTGACAAGGTCCGCACACTCCAAGTACACAACGAATACGCCGTAGCATGTTATTAAAATAGCATGTCTCTTTCAGTTTTTCACAACATTTCTGTGCTCCGAAGTGACCATAACTCAAATGTGTGTACCATATAATTTTGTTTATGAGTTCCTCCGGAATCACCAACACCCATCTGGAGTCGTCCGGGGCTCGTTTCTTGAATAGTATTCTATTGCGCACTAAGTAGTGCTGGCATATTCCTACATTCTCCTTGTCCTCCCACTTCCTCTTTATATCTTTCAATACTGCGTCCTTATCCTGTTCGTTCGCTATACTTCCTAAAGAGGTGGTAACAAAGTTCTCGAACGCTACGTTCTGTAAGTATAGGATGCTAAAATTATTTTCACCGAGTTCCGCTTCTTCTGTGTGAACCAAACCTATAGGTATGCGCGATAAAGCGTCAGCAATTACATTTTTCTGTCCAGGAATGTATTCTGCAGTGAAATTATATTCCTGTAGGTATAGTGCCCAGCGTCCTATTCTCCCATGCGTGATTTTTGTGCTCGTAAGAAATTGGAGTACACGATGGTCAGTGTACACGCTGGCGGTCCTCCCAAATAAGAAATACCTAAATTTTGAGAATGCCCAAACTATCGCCAGTGCTTCGAGTTCTGTCACGGAATAATTTTTTTCACATCGAGAGAGCACCCTGCTCCCAAACGAGATTGTTTTCCAAGTTGTAATATCATCCTTTCCTTCCGTTTGAAACAGTACCGCACCTAATTCTGACAAGGAACTGTCCGTCATTAAACAGAATTCTTGTGTCAGATCGGGATGCACGAGGATGGGAGCCTCTACCAATGCCTTTTCCAATTTATAAAATTCATCCTGTGCCTCTTGATCCCAGACCTACAAAGCGTTCTTCCTTGTTAGTCCACATAGACGGGATGTACGAAGTACACTAAAATTTATAAATCTCTTATAAAAATTACACAGGCCTAAGAAAGCTCGCAACTGTTTTTTATTTGTCGTCATTGCACACTCCGCTATCGCCGCAATTTTCTCCGGGTCAGGTTGTATTCCATTTGCTGAGACAATATGGCCTAAGAATTTTATGTTCTCTCGTCCGAACTGTGACTTATCTAAGTTGACTGTCACACCTGCCTTCTCAAAAACATCCAGTAGTCTGTTCAGAACGTCATTATGATCCTCCCAAGATTTTTCCGCAATTAATATATCCACGTAAATTGTCATTCGTTGTTTCAAATCATCAGGCAAAATGCTATTTAATCCCCTTATAAAAGCAGCTAATGAGACGTTTAGTCCGAACGGGAGACGCCGGAATTGGAAACAATTTCCATAACACAGGAACGCTGTATATAATCTGCAAGATGGGTGTAGCACGATTTGCCAAAAACTCGAACGGAGGTCGACAGATGATAGTACCTTTACCCCGTGGAAACGTTGTAAGAGTTCCTCAAGGCTCTCAGGCCTGTCCGTTTCCGACATAATAATTGTGTTTATCTGTCTCGAGTCTAGTACCAAACGAACCGAGTTGTCGCGTTTTGGTACGACAAGCAAGGGTGAGTTGTACGAGCTTACTGCCCGCTCAATTATTCCTTGTTCTAACATCTTGTTTATTTCTTTCTCCACCTGGACTTTATACGCCACGGGAATAGGGTATGGTCTAACAGAAAACTTCTGATGGTCACGTACTCTGAGTTGGTAAGTAAAACCCTTAATCGCCCCCGGAGTCTCAGAAAATACCCGTTCATGTTTCCTAAGTAGGCAATACAATTTCTTCTTTTCCCTGTCCGTGGTTCTGACACCCGCGATGCTCTTTCTCAGTGCATCAGCAAAAACAACATCTTTCCCCTGCTCACCAGGCGTAGAGCACGACTCACTTACATAGGTCACGAGTAGCTTCAGTCCTGGGTTGCGACTCGGTTTGAGCTTGAAATTTTAGGCAACTAATTTCTGACTCGGCACGTAATATGCATTCATCAAATACTAAATTAATTGGCTAATCCCCAACTTGAACTGTCATTACTCCTCCACCCATGTCAATTACTGCATGGTGGGCATTCATGAAGTCATTTCCTAAAATCATTGCCACATTCAGCATTGGGAGCACAAAGAAGTTGCACTCAAACTGTCTTCCCTGGCAGGTAAAATTAAGCCGAGTCTGCCTTCGGATTTCTACGCTCTTACCGTAGATTGCGCCCATCACCTTTATTCCTCGCACTTGAAAAACGGGCCAAGTCCCAGTCCCTTCGCATTTTTGAAATGCTGCCTCGCTCACTATCGAGAAAGGGCTTCCAGTGTCAATGACACACTTAAAACATATTTCGTTTACTGCAACTGTCACGACTGGATTTATTCCCGAAATTGTAGCACTCGTAGTTTCTTGCAACAAATCCTCTCTAATATCTTCCCTCTCTATATACCCTATGCACTCATTTGCCATGTCGCTCATTTGTTCCGATTGGGCGCCATCTGCGCTGATCGTTAGTCACTGCCGGTTTTGTTCATTTACATTTGCTGGATTATGTCTAGGGTTAGCCGGCCGAATTTCAACATCATGAGGTGCTCCACCTACAGTCCTATTCCCACCGTGTTCACCGTAGTATCGATTCTGGTTGCCGTAACTGTTCCGTTCACGATCCTGTCCACGTCCTCTATCATTTCCGTTCTTCCACCTGTGTTCGCGACTGTTACCCAAGTTTCTATACGGCCGGTCCCGATTATTGTTCCGTTCGCGTCGCGACGACCAGTCACGCCGTTGATTAGTACGACGGCCACGACTGCGGTCGCGCTGCTGTGCCCCGTAATAACTTTGTGCCTGATTAGGCGGGCATTCTCCTGTATTGTATTCCAACTCTTGGAGAAGTGTCTTAAACATTTCCACGTCCTCTTTGCATCGTCCCGCAAGAATGACGTGGCGCAAGTGCACCAGCAATTTGGTGATGCATATCCTAATTAGTTCCGCAGGCCCGTATGGGTCGTATAAAAATTGATTTGGCTGCTGCATGTGGTCGAATAGGCGTGCTGGGCTGCCGAAACCAGACTGGTTCAAATTTGGCAGCGTAATTATGACATGCTTGACCCTATCTTGCGCCGCTTCCGACCAATAGGCGGACAGAAAGGCTTGTCGAAACTCCCGAGTGGAGTTGCAGTGACTCGCTGCCGACCTCATGCGAATCGCCGGTTCGCCTTCCAAATAGCCACACATATATTCTATCTTATGTGAGCTTGCGCAGTCGGAGGGAAGACAGAACTCAAATTGCTCGAGTCATGCTCGTGGATGTATTCCTTTTTGCGAATTTCGAAATATCTCAAACTTTCTCACCGTAAGGAAATGTTTGAATTCAAATCCCCACATTTCCTCCCGGCGAGGCCCTTGAATGTTTCTATTTTTCTCATGTCTGCCCCTCAAAATACATTGTTCCCTGTCGTCAAAATCTCCCTCGTGGCCGGAGTCCCTCTCTGCACTGTTCGTACAGCTATTTTTAGTGCTATTGGCGAGTCAGGAATCACACCCAATGCGGCTTTCCAGATGCGCCACGCGTTCTTGTAATTCGCCTGTTACAGCTTTGTGCCGCCTGTTCACTTCGAACTGTCCCTTCTGAAATCTAAGAAGCGAACGCACTTCTTCGGTCTCTGCGACCGCTACCTGTGTAGTATTGTTCACGCTTTCCATCACCTTCATTGTGCCCAAGATGTCCGCTAATGCCGCAATCTTATCATGTATTTGTCTGTTGTCCTCCGCCCCAGTCTGCTTCAATTGTTCTACTTGCTGTTCGAGTGCGTGCATCGCTTGACTGTTGTCCGCTACTGTGTTGCTAACGGATGCGAGACAATGCGTTTCCGCCTCCTGGACCATCGAGAGTACCTGCTGGCGTTCC
The DNA here is from genome assembly GCF_023864345.2 of Schistocerca serialis cubense. NCBI lineage: Eukaryota > Metazoa > Arthropoda > Insecta > Orthoptera > Acrididae > Schistocerca > Schistocerca serialis. The sequence continues at coordinate 84,515,375 of NC_064641.1, read as the reverse complement.
CTTTGGCATTCTTCTCTCAGCGCTTGGAAATTCCTAAGTAGCTGTTCCTCTCTCTCTTTCGATTCCGCATTGCGACTCCGCTTGCCCTGTTCTAAGGTTTGCAGACGATCATCGATTTGTTCAGATGTATGGCCTAATTCTTTCATAATATCACTTTTTATTTCACTTTCCAGATTGTTTATTCTTTGTGAGATATCATCGGACACTCTCTGCATCGACTTGTCGACTTTATTTGTCTGCTGGATTAGTTTTTCGTCTATTTGTTCGCCTAGCTCGTGGATTGATTTATCAGATGATTCTTTTTGTTCTCAGAACGATTTTTCTGATTTCTTTGCGTTTTCTTTATTTTGTTGCAATGAGGCTCTCATGAGTTCTGCCAAATCAATTTGGTTAGTAGGAGGCAAATTAATTTCTGGCTCTGCTGTGAGCCCATTCGTCCTGTTTTGCATTTCGTCTGAAGTATTCCCAATTGCATTTTCGGAACCGTCCGACGCGTTAATATTCGAAATCAAATTATCCCCTTGGCCCATGTTGCTTAAGTTGTTGGACCGCCTACTTTTAGCTTGGTTACGTGTCTGCATTAGTTCAAATTTATACCCGGTATGCAACACACTAATCAGAATAAATGTATCCCCCAAAAATTACGACAGTCACACGAAAGGTACCCAACCTAGTACAAACTTTTTCAGACGCAAAACAAATTTATATCTTTGATCGAAGTCAGTGCAATTTACAAGCGAGGAAAAAAACACATACATATAAAACACACAAATACAGAAAACAAAACAAGACAAACAACACAACAACGCTCAACAACGCCGTGAATCTTATGAAAGTCTGCTCAGACTCAACGCAGATGATGTTTGAGCGCTGCAGGTTAAAAAAAATTAAGATTATACAACGCTCGCAACTAACGTTTCAGAGATTCCAGAGTCTAGCGGAATCACAGAACAGGGTCGCCATGTGTAATGTTGTAAGCGGTGCTGATATTCAAGACTTTAAAGTGGGTTAAAAGCTGTGAGCTGTCTGGCGAAGTTAACCTTGTATATATATATATATATATATATATATATATATATATATATATAAAAGAGAATTTAAATAAAAAGAAATAAATCAGTTTATTTTTGGAAATTTATTTTAACATTGATCATTGAAATTTCAGCATATTAAACTTGATTCATAACTAAACTGGTGCCTTATTTAGGATTGTGAAAATGTGAGTTTGCAATCTTACAGAACACATCAAATATGGAGCCAAGATTGGGAGACTGCATACAACACTGCATTAATAAAATAACACACGAAGAATGTTGAAACATATGCAAGAGGAAATTAGCCACAACCAACCGATTCAATTTTCACCCAAAGAAGTTACATTCGTAGCGCAATCCTGTCCGCCATGAAATTACCACACACTGGTATACTAAATTCATACTAACTCTCTGTGAAATCTTCCCGAAAAGAATAGCTGAGGGCTACTTTGATGCTTACACCACATGCTTCACGTGGTCAACTTGGTTTGCACAAAGAGTGTGACTCCACAATAATTTTAATAATTAAAATAAAGTACATCGAAACGCAATCTACAAGAGAAAAACCTCGAACTGGTTACTATCGTCTTACTATCAACCTGATGGGTCAAACAATTGTATAAGCACGTGGTACTGGTCTCACAAAGTACACCCCACGTGGGTTGAACGTAAAGAAAAGTTGCTATATTGAAAAATATTGTCAAGACGAGACGTTATAGTCTCACGTACGTTCGCATTTAAGACTGATGATCTTAGTTAGAGTTACTGATCAAGACGTGGCTCCACTTTACTCACAAAGTAGTGACATAGCAACTACTGGAAGATTCTGAACTTCACACTCGAACTACACTGCGTTACAATTTAAGATAACATTAGATATTTTAGAGCTAAACCTGAAATAAAGGTGATTAAATTTTCAGTTAGGCTGATCTTAAGAAATCCATTGTCCTACGGACTTAGTAGACACGCGCTTAGCCGGAGATCGTACCACTTCAGACGCTCGCCGAAGACAGACTTACCTGCTGGGCTCCTACCGCGCGTGCTTCACAAATACAAACGGAAGTGACCAGAGAGGCAGCTCCCTATACCAACATGACAAGGGACGGACAGGACCAAACTAAGAATAGATATCTCTCTGCTTTTAGAAAGCGTAGCTACCTGTTCCGACGTTGGTCCTACTGTTCTCTAGCAGACAGGCTTGTCTGCTACCATCAAGCATGCAACTAGAAATACATTTGCTCATTCATCCTCTCACACAGAAGAGAAGAGGGATGACAGTATCTTATCATATACAGTACATAAAAGAAAGCGGATGTAAGTTCCGTATGAGACTGTGTGACATGAATTACATATAAACTGTGTTTTAAAGTGTAGTAGTGTGACAGATCGTTCTTGTTTATGTGTAAAAGTAACACGTTTCACTGCTCAGTCTACATTTGTCTACGTTAAGGGTCAGTTGCCACTCCCTGCACCAAGTGCCTATCCGCTGCAGATCTTCCTGCATTTCGCTACAATTTTCTAATGCTGCAACTTCTCTGTATACTACAGCATCATCCGCGAAAAGCCGCATGGAACTTCTGACACTATCTTCTAGGTCATTTATATATATTGTGTTTTATTTGCTTGGCCTGAACCATCTTTCTGAGCCTGCCGCAGTGACCGAGCGGTTCTAGGCGCTTCAGTCTGTAACCGCGCTGCTGATACGGTTGCAGGTTCGAATCCTGCCTCGGGAATGGATGTGTGTGATGTCCTAAGGCTAGTTAGATTTAAGTAGTTCAAGTCTAGGGGACTGATGACCTCAGACGTTAAGTCTCACAGTGCTTAGAGCCATTAGAACCTTCTATCTCAAAGTATACTGAATCTGTCTCCCACCATGTCCGCCCTTCCTGAATACATCCTTAAGGTTGTTGAGTTCCCAGGATAGACTTTCTTCTCCCGATATCACAGTGGACCAGTCAGCACTGCATACCCTTGCGAATGATGAAGGCAGCTGGAGGTGTGGGATACAAATCAAAGTGGGTGGCTTTCCTGTACACACTGTGCCTCATGTGCCATCTTCTTCGAGCTTCACTTAGTTGTCTCATTACTGGAGTTAGCCGTTCTATTCTACCTCCATGGTGAATGGCTGAGTCTGATGTCCGAGGGCATTTTTATGTGAAAACCCTTAAATATTTTCAATATAAAAACTTAACATTCTACATCTTTACTCTTCACGTCTGCATATTTATTTCTGAACATAGTCACCCTGGTGTTTATCACATTTCTCCCAACAAGAGACTAGTTCGTTAATACCATGTCTGTGGAATGTCTGATTTTTTTGATAGAGTCACAACCTCACCTCTCCTTGTCTAAGTTTCGTGAACAGGTAAAAATATGATGTGGTCAATTCGAGACTGTATGCAGGACGATCGATGACAGTGAACCCAAGGCGTCGGACTGTTGCAGATGTCACGGTAATCGTGTATGGTCTGGGACTGTCACGCTGAAGGAGGGAGTGCCTCATTTATTGACGAACTTCTCGGATTCGAAACTCGATCACAGCACGCTGTTTCTCAAGTGCCAACATAGTTACGTTACACGCCGCCATATTAAATGCTATAATTCTGAGGTCTCTAGCGGCAGAGGGCTGAAAATATGTAGACATGAAGAATAAAGATGTACAGTGTTAATAACGTTGGTTTTATTTAAAAAGCATTATGAGTTTTCACATTAAAAATTCAGGCTCGTTACTTTTCAGCACGCCCTCCCACACACGAGAGAATCTGAAATCGAGACATTTCCTTCTAGTGCTTTAATTCGCCGTCACGACGGCGGCGGCGTTTCATGGTGTGCTCTCTACGTGACATCGGAAGACTTTATGGGGACATCATGATGTATGACCGTTCAGCTTACAGCCAGCATTCACTGCAACTGATCACACCAGGAGGAAAGGCGCGCACACTTTGCCCGCTGGCGTCCTAAATAATACGCTCAACAGAATTTTTGTCGAAAGTTCTTCAGACGCAAGCGCAGTTATTTATGGCGTTACATATGGTAAGTAGGATAACGAGGAAAGTACTGGCCACAAAAGTGGCACTGGTCTGAAAGTGCTCGATGAAGTGCGGAATCGAAAAAAAAAAAATACACTCAATAAAATAAGAGCATGGAGGTTAAACACATAGTAAATGAATGTGTTGTACAAACAAAATTTATAAAGGATATGGTACCTCATTCATCTGAACAGCGATGAGTCATGAGATTTCCCCAAACCGATCCCATAATTCTAATTTTGGCGGGAAATTCTAAAAATAGTCCAACTGCACTAGTGTTTTTCGAAAGGAAGGAGGGTTGTTTCCTAAGTATAAATTGGCGAGAAATTTAAAATGGTGCAGTGTCATGCTGACAATCTGACATACTGGGACACGCTTTATGACGTAAGAATCCGAGACTTGGAATGCGAGCACCAGCCTAACTATGATGTCGGAATCCAAGCTGGATGACATGAAATAAAACGCGTCAATAGAACTGGCGCAGCTTTATGACATCGCAGTGTAGCTCAGACCTGTGAGGCTGTTTAACAGCTTAGAATGCTGTCATAGTGGCTCAGTGCCAATACAGGCCCAGGCTCCATTACATCATAATTCAGGTCAGACCTGTTGGGCTATTTACGACAGTGTGAAATCCTATCATACTGCCCCAGTCTTCAGATACTGGTGTGGCTCTAATATGATGTCAGAAACCGAGAAGGGTCACCTGGAATAGAAGATGGCAATCTCCATGGCGACCAAGGAATACCGGAACCGGCTCTATGTCCTCAGAATGTGGGTTCTGGAATACTGGCACTATGTCGTTAGAGACATGGGATGTCCGTGCAGGTCCAGCAATGTCTGCTGATCTACGTGACATCCCCCCCCCTCCCCCCCAACCTACTTTTAACTCAGTTGTGCATGGTCACTGCACACTATAAGTTCGGATCTCTCCACTTTAGCACAACACTGTGAGCGAACGGACCTTCTAGATACACCCCCATACTGCGCCTCAACTTATTACCATAAGTTAAAGTACAGACTGTTCAAATGGCTCTGAGCACTATGGGACTTAACATCTGTGGTCATCAGTCCCCTAGAACTTAGAACTACTTAAACCTAACTAACCTAAGGACATCACACACACCCATGCCCGAGACAGGATTCGAACCTGCGACTGTAGCGGTCACGCGGATCCAGACTGAAGCGCCTAGAACCGCACGGCCACAACGGCCGGCTAAAGTACAGACTGTATGGCGTGTAGTAAGAAGTCTTTCATCTTTATTTACACATATAGCTTGCCAGGGAGATCTCCATATTCTGCGATTACGAAGTTCATGATCACCCGACCGATCGATAAGTATGCCATAGTACCCCCGGTTGGAACCAAGTCGCCTTGGAATCGCGCCACCGTGCACAAACGACTTCTCCGTTCAGAGAGAAACCTCACGCATGCTACTGATTTGATAACGTAACGCTAAATGGAGTATAGGAGCTCCGATCCCCAATGATAGCATGCTTTTGTGACAGCACTGCATCCACAGTTTGCATGTCTCGAGTTAAGATGACATGCAGGAAACACAGTTGTACTTTAACCCGAATGATGGGGAGTCAAAATTTACATCACCTGAAATAGCTGATAACCCACTCATACATTCACACTCTGGGCCATAATTCTCCTGTTGTACTTCTATGGTATTGTTAAGAATGTTTGTGGCTTACTGGGACATGTTTCACATCCACGAGGATCTCCTCAGCACGGATCTATGGAACGAAAAACTAATCTAATCTGATCTAAACCAGGTACTTTCTTCAGTCGTCCCAGTCTTAAACCACATTGATGAGGTGAGGTGGTGGCTTGTAATAAGACTGCGTTTATGGTTGACATTTGTAGTACACTAGAAGCATTTTAAAGCTGTTGTGAAATCAAGTGGCTCTTGCTTGACATACACATCCATTATATAGGGCGTTCCAAAAAGATTCATCCGACTTCAGGAGACTATAGCTTCATGAAATTTTGTCATATGATGATATGGTTCGATACCGTGGCTGTTATTTGAAAACAAATGTTGATGGTGTTGATACAGCAACCAGCCACAAATTTATTATAAGTTCCTTTATTCAAAAGGTACCATTACCGGTTTCGAATCATCACAATTCATCGTCAGACGGCTTTCGTGTTTTCATTAGAAGATGTGGTGCGTTCTTTTTTTTAATAATGTTCTAATGAAAGCATTAAAGCCCTCTGACGATGAATTGTAATGATTCGAAACCGGTAATGGTACCTTTTGAATAAAGGAACTTATAATAAATTTGTGGCTGGTTTCTGTCTAAACACCATCAACTACACTCCTCGAAATGGAAAAAAGAACACATTGACACCGGTGTGTCAGACCCACCATACTTGCTCCGGACACTGCGAGAGGGCTGTACAAGCAATGATCACACGCACGGCACAGCGGACACACCAGGAACCGCGGTGTTGGCCGTCGAATGGCGCTAGCTGCGCAGCATTTGTGCACCGCCGCCGTCAGTGTCAGCCAGTTTGCCGTGGCATACGGAGCTCCATCGCAGTCTTTAACACTGGTAGCATGCCGCTACAGCGTGGACGTGAACCGTATGTGCAGTTGACGGACTTTGAGCGAGGGCGTATAGTGGGCATGCGGGAGGCCGGGTGGACGTACCGCCGAATTGCTCAACACGTGGGGCGTGAGGTCTCCACAGTACATCGATGTTGTCGCCAGTGGTCGGCGGAAGGTGCACGTGCCCGTCGACCTGGGACCGGACCGCAGCGACGCACGGATGCACGCCAAGACCGTAGGATCCTACGCAGTGCCGTAGGGGACCGCACCGCCACTTCCCAGCAAATTAGGGACGCTGTTGCTCCTGGGGTGTCGGCGAGGACCATTCGCAACCGTCTCCATGAAGCTGGGCTACGGTCCCGCACACCGTTAGGCCGTCTTCCGCTCACGCCCCAACATCGTGCAGCCCGCCTCCAGTGGTGTCGCGACAGGCGTGAATGGAGGGACGAATGGAGACGTGTCGTCTTCAGCGATGAGAGTCGCTTCTGCCTTAGAGCCAATGATGGTCGTATGCGTGTTTGGCGCCGTGCAGGTGAGCGCCACAATCAGGACTGCATACGACCGAGACACACAGGGCCAACACCCGGCATCATGGTGTAGGGAGCGATCTCCTACACTGGCCGTACACCACTGGTGATCGTCGAGGGGACACTGAATAGTGCACGGTACATCCAAACCGTCATCGAACCCATCGTTCTACCATTCCTAGACCGGCAAGGGAACTTGCTGTTCCAACAGGACAATGCACGTCCGCATGTATCCCGTGCCACCCAACATGCTCTAGAAGGTGTAAGTCAACTACCCTGGCCAGCAAGATCTCCGGATCTGTCCCCCATTGAGCATGTTTGGGACTGGATGAAGCGTCGTCTCACGCGGTCTGCACGTCCAGCACGAACGCTGGTCCAACTGAGGCGCCAGGTGGAAATGGCATGGCAAGCCGTTCCACAGGACTACATCCAGCATCTCTACGATCGTCTCCATGGGAGAATAGCAGCCTGCATTGCTGCGAAAGGTGGATATACACTGTACTAGTGCCGACATTGTGCATGCTCTGTTGCCTGTGTCTATGTGCCTGTGGTTCTGTCAGTGTGATCATGTGATGTATCTGACCCCAGGAAAGTGTCAATAAAGTTTCCCCTTCCTGGGACAATGAATTCACGGTGTTCTTATTTCAATTTCCAGGAGTGTATATCTTCTGTATGAATGAAGATAGAAATTAGGATTAAGTTTTAGCCTAGGCATAGAAACTAAAAATTTACCGTGGTGCCAGTTCTAAATTTCTGGTCCATGTGATTATCTGTAGGCGACCCAACGGTGCAGCTTGCACATTCATTATGGCTTTTTCTACAATTGTGAGAACATACTAAATCACGCTGTGTGATTTGTTTCTTTTTTTGTATTTGTGGAAGGAACTGGAAGATGCTCTGTACATCTACCCCTCTTTCCAAAAAAAAAAATTGGGTGGATTGAAGCACCACACAACGACAGCTGTAAATCCAGTTACTCCAGAGAAGCTCCAGAAGCATGGGCTATCAGCTGGATGTTCGTTGTGCGTCTGTTGAAGAGCACGCGGAACATTCATGGCAGGTAATTTAATACTTTGGTCGTTAACGTTACTGTAGAACCTAGTCAAGGCCGTATGTGTGTGCATGTACGTTTGGAAAACTGGATGATTATTTTGAAAATAAAAACATTATATTTAGTTAAACTTCACTCCATGTTCCTATCTTCATTGACGTAGCAGATATTATATTCTTGTGAAATCGGATGACTCTTTATGAAACACGCTATGTTATTTCAAACATGAGGCCCACGTGACCACGCCAAGAATCATAAACAGTTAACGGAAATTAATTGCAAGGAAAATTCATATTGGAATATCTGAATGCACAAGTACAAATTACGAACCATAGAAAAGCATTTATTGGCCAAAGTTCAACCTGAAAATCTTGCGGCAAAGTCAGGCGCTCAGTGTGTCTGAAGAAATAAGTACTGACAAGTAAATATATGACTTTCCTGTATCTGGTGGAAATTACCCACAAGGATTCAAAATAAATCAAGACACTTTAACGAGAGTAGTCGCTGTATACGTATTACTCCCTCTCTTGCTCTATGTCGCCGGTATCATCTCAAAGTTGCTTCCACGAAGCACGGACTTTGCAACAGTGGGGCGTCTTATGTGCATCAGTGATTCACTCAGTGCAGACACATTGGAGTAGTATCTCTGGAGAGGCCAACCTGAGAAGACTGCCAAGAACGGCAGCAGTCTATGCAGTAGTTACAGGCTGGATCATTCACTGATCTGTATTCGTTAGTTTACTCAACATGCCCCTGCTACGCCGGTTCTGCGAAAGGCTTGTAACGCCGGAAATACATATCCTCCTATTTCCATCTATTGTACTATAATTTGTTTTCCTTATTTTTGTTACCTGAATGTATGACATTTCTGTGTCTTTACATATTGTAATTGTTTTACTATTTGTATATATATATTTATGCATTTATGTCGATGTATAATTGGTTTGTTTCGTAAATATTATTTGTATTTTTACGCTGGGTCTTGCCTAGGGAAAACTGCTATCGAACGATTACATCGATAGGTCGTGTGAAGACTCAAAGTGTGTAGGATCTTTGGTAGTGTTAACTCTGCCGCGTGGAGCGCGGGCAGAGCTGTGAGAGTCTGGCTGGAGTAGCGAGTGGAGCAGGTGTGTTGTGTGACGCTCCCGCGAGTTACCGCGCTTTCGGGGTTTGGCAGCATGTAATTGCGCTCGACTCGCGATGATAGTTTCTGACATGGTGTCGCGGACAGGAAGCATTAGCTGGCGCACATCAAGAGCCCGTTTCGCCTGGTGACCGTGTCGAGAAGAAGGCGCGCCAACATCCAGCTTCTGCAACAGCGACGGCCGACAATGAGTGACTGTCGCCACCTCTTCGATCGACGGCTTCAAACCTTCAATCAACCAACAAGGAAGACTAAAAGCACGCAAAGTTTCAGAACTGTATGGCAGACCTCAGCATTTCAAATTGTTCCATTTGCCTCGCAAAATTACAGCAACTTAGCATGAACCTTTGTTGCTCATTGTCCAAATTGCATTGCCAAGGAGGGTCCCTTCCTTTTCCGAAATGAACCCGAGTGTCGTTGAAATTCAAACGCCAGCATAATTCCATTTCACTGCTTTAATTTCAAAGTTCAATTTAAGTATTCATAGCTGGCTACAATAGTTAGATTACACAAGCACAAATTAAGAGTGCGAGTTTTGTTACCGTATTTTAGCTTACCTGTGACTGCAGCTCAGCTTGGTACGTACTAAATTTTACTATTGTTAATTGTTCAGAATCGTTTAATTCAAGTTCAAAGTTAAATCTCTTCTTTCTAAATTGCGTAGATTCAAGTAGCTTTAGAAATGATTGTTGAGGTAGTCCAAGACTAACTGTATTTCGATGTGCTTCAGAAAGAAAGCTCACTATTAACTTCAGTCACTAAATTAACTTTCGATTTTCCGGTATCATTAATTCTTTTGCTAAATTAGGTGTAGCGAAATTTATTACTTCTGACAAACTTTCAGTTTTCACACTACACGTGTCAACCTTCAGTTGCCACGCTTCTAGTGCTAATTATGTGTGTAATAACCTTTCTTTTTTAGTTATTATAGTAATTGTCCATAGGACTGGCGACCGTAATTTCCCCAAAATCTCAAATATCTAATTACCGCTAGTTGATTGTTAACGTTAACGGCCGCACATTTACTTTCTTTATTAACTTTATCCCTATTTCAAAATTAATTTCCACCAGTTTCAATTGCATTTTTCCTTTCATTTAGATGTAACCCTTTCCTCCCTCTTTACCGACAGGATAACTTCGGTGACGATTGCTTTTCCAAAATTCCCATTAGGTACACGCAGTTTCATTTTTCACTGTCATTAAGGTCGATAAGTGAGGGGGAGGTTACAGGCTGAAAGCAAAGGGGAACTACAACCGTTATATTTCCCAGAGACACAAAAATATATTGTATGGGTTAATGACTGAGATGAGGAGAAAATACATTTATGGCACAGTTTGACTAAATGGAAGGATTAGTAGATAGCATACACTCTAATGCATTAAGGGATAGTTACACTACTGGCCATTGAAATTGCTACACCAAGAAGAAATGCAGATGACAAACGAGTATTCTTTCGACAAATATATTATACTAGAACTGCCATGTGATTACATTTTCACGCAATTTGGGTGCATTGATCCTGAGAAATCAGTTCAAATGGCTCTGAGCACTATGGGACATAACATCTGAGGTCATCGGTCACCTGGAACTTAGAACTACTTAAACCTAACTAACCTAAGGACATCACACACATCCATGCCCGAGGCAGGATTCGAACCTGCGACCGTAGCAGTCGCGCGGCTCCGGACTGCAGCGCCTAGAACCGCTTGGCCACCGCGGTCGGCCCTGAGAAATCAGTAGCAAGAACAACCACGTCTGGCCGTAATAACGGCCTTCATACGCCTGGGCATTGAATCAAACAGAGTTTGGATGCCGTGTACATGTACAGCTGCCCGTCGTACAACAAACAACATTTATGTGATTTTAGATGGTTTTTCACGGTCGTTAAGGCAAATCATGGGCTTGTGCCCAATGTCCATCAATGGAAGATACGTAAACAGTTAAAATACGATAGCACACAGAAAAAAGTTTACATGGTCCACACACAGACGCGCCTTCCCTGATTTAAAGTAGGTCCGCAGTGCCGGAAGTGCATCTGGTTGTAAGTTCTCTATTAATAAATTGTAAGTACAGTTTAATTAATTTTTGGCAGTCATACTGTTTAATAAATAGCACATCGTGAATGGAATGGACAGTGTCTTGAAAGGAGGATATAAGATGAACATCAATAAAAGCAAAACGAGGATCATGGAATGTGGTCGAATTAAGTCAGGTGATGCTGAGGGAATTAGATTAGGAAATGAGACACTTAAAGTAATAAAGGAGTTTTGCTATTTGGGGAGCAAAATAACTGATGATGGGCGAAGTAGAGAGGATATAAAATTTAGACTGGCAATGGCAAGGAAAGCGTTTCTGAAGAAGAGAAATTTGTTAACATCGAGTATAGATTTAAGTGTCAGGAAGTCATTTCTGAAAGTATTTGTATGGAGTGTAGCCCATGTATGGAAGTGAAACGTGGACGATAAATAGTTTAGAAAGGAGAGAATAGAAGCTTTCGAAATATGGTGCTACAGAAGAATGCCGAAGATTAAATGGGTAGATCACATAACTAATAGAATTGGGGAGAGGAGGAGTTTGTGGCACAACTTGACTAGATGAAGGGATCGGTTGGTAGGACATGTTCTGAGGCATCAAGGGATCACCAATTTAGTATTGGAGGGCAGCGTAGAGGGTAAAAATCGTAGAGGGAGACCAAGAGATGAATACGCTAAGCTGATTCAGAAGGATGTAGGTTGCAGTAGGTACTGGGACATGAAGAAGCTTGCACAGGATAGAGTAGCATGGAGAGCTGCATTAGACCAGTCTTTGGACCGAAGACCACAACAACAACACTTCCTCTGGTCGTATTCGCTCCTAACAATGACTGTGAGAACTCAACCAATACTACGACGGTGTTTCGCGCAGGTTGAGGCATGGACGGGTATTGCATTGTGGCCTGTTTCAAGAGACGTTGCGGCACGCACATACAAGTCATTTGCTTCTGAAGCTATCCTGAAGATTACTCTCAACGACACAAAAAAAAAAACGCACCACGAAAGAATTAACTGGATGGGACAGAGATAGGTAGATGTGAGTTATATTTACAGACAAACCAATGATTACATTTTCAGAAAAATTGCTTGATTTAATCAACAGAAAGAGCTCCAAAAATTGAGCAACTCAACAGCACGTCGGTCGACCTCTGTCCCTCATACAAACAGTTAATCGGCTTGGCACTTATTGTTAGCGCTCTCCTGACGAATATCGTGGCAAAAACTGTCCGATTGCCACTTTAGATCGTGAGAATGGCTGGATAGACGAAGGGCCCTGTGCTGTAAAACTGTCGCGGTTTACATCGAAAGGGACCCTGCTGTGATATGAAGTGGAACCCGAGGCCATCATTTCCAGTTGTCGGGCCGTACAGAGAGCGACGGTCACGTTGGTGTCCCACCGCTATCAAGGGCGTCTCCAGACACGCTATGCTGGTCATCAGGGCTCGCGGCTCAGTTCTTAGCGGGACTCACCACTGAAGACAACTCTACTCCCCGATGGCCAGTGTCTGGAGTCGCCCCGGACAGTGTTGTGATACCGTCCCGACTGTCACCCGCCATACGGCCAGGCATCAAGAAGGAATGGTCTGGGATGCCATTTAATCCCATAGTGGGACCCGTTTGGTTGTCATCCAAAGCACCCTTACGGCATAACGGTACTTCGACGATATTCTACCCCACCTTTTGTTGCTCTTCATGGCAAGGCATCCTCGGCTTACATTTCAGCAACATACGGCGAGAGTTTCCATTGCTTGTCTTCGTGCTTGCCAAACCCTACCTTGGCCAGCCAGGTCGCCGGATCTCTGCGCAGTTTCGACCATTATGGGCAGAGTCCTCCATCCACCTTGGCATTTTGACAATCTAATGCGCCAATTGGATAGAATTTGGCACGATATCCCTCAGGAGGACTTACAACAGCTCTGTCAATCGGTGCCAAGAAGAATAACTGCTTTTGTAAGGCCGAGAGGTTGACCAATGCGTTATTGGCTTCCACAGTTTGTAAAGCCCTTTCTCTTCAACAAATCATCCAACTTTTCTGAAATTGTAATCATTTGCTTGGCTGTACATGTACGTCATACCCACCGATATCCGTCCCATTCAGATAATTCCTTTGTGGTGCACTGTTATTATTTTTTATTTTGTCTTAGAGTGTATGCTTCTGTAGGTATCAGAGACTGCGCGACGTAGGTGCGCAGAAAGAGCCTAAACTCGCCCGCCATGGTTCGTGACTCCAACTGTAACAGTGGTTTGCGAAACGGGGCACACCTTTGGGCGACTGAATTGTTCGTGTAGCCATCGATGCATAATGGAAGCGTTCCAAACAATTCGCAGATGTTGCCACTCATAATCGGTCTGTACTATCGTAAACTTCCAGATAGGCTCCAGAATTCTGTCAAACAACCTCAATGATCCTGCATCGTTTTCGAAAGTAAAATTATAAGCTTTATTGTTGTTAAAACATGAAGAGTAATTAGATATCACGCACGCACACACACTCATACGCACACACACTCAACCACACACACACAAACACACAGACGAGCGAGCACGTATGCACGCTACAAGTAAACCGAATTGCACTATATTCTAGCACGAGTAAATGAACGCTCGCTTTTTCGCAGTGTATTTCCGAGGATAAGTTGGGAGATGAGGTACGGGGTGCTCGGCAAACACAGAGGGCTCTGTAATGCCTCCATGTTTTAAAAAAAGCATCACTGCGCGCCTGCCGAAAAAATCCAATCAGCGATGGATTATCTCGACAAACAAGGGCGCGCTCTCATCAGGCGCTAGCGACAGGGAAATGAGATCCTTGCAAATCTGCTCGGCGCCGCCGAGGCGCGCGCTAATTGTGTGGACGTGGCTCGGGCCCCCACCCAGGGGTCCGCAGTCGCGGCCGTGGTACCGATCTGCCGTATTATTGCGGACTAGATCGCGGGATCACTCTGCGAATCCTCGGTATCAGCTAAGAAGGAAAATAATTCTGCCACTGGCTGTATCGGAACAAAATGGTGAGCAGGGAGACGGGGACACGTTGTCATGCGAAATTGCTCAGTACGATCACAATATTCTGAGTGCGATATGTGTGGTATCTAGTTCCCAGAGACATTTTACTGAATTTTCGACTGTAAGTATTTATCTGCTAAGTGCACTACTGGCCATTAAAATTGCTACACCAAGATGAAATGCAGATGAGAAACGGGTATACTAGAACTGAAATGTGATTACATTTTCACGCAGTTTGGGTGCATAGATCCTGAGAAATCAGTACCCAGATCAACCACCTCTGGCCGTAATAACGGCCTTGATACGCCTGGGCATTTAGTCAAACAGAGCTAGGATGGCGTGTACAGGCACAGCTGCCCATGCAGCTTCAACACGATACCACAGTTCATCAAGAGTAGTGACTGGTGTGTTGTGACAAGCCAGTTGCTCGGCCACCATTGACCAGATGTTTTCATTTGGTGAGAGATCTGGAGAATGTGCTGGCCAGGCCAGCAGTCGAACATTTTCCGTATCCAGAAAGGCCCGTACAGGACCTGCAACATGCGGTCGTGCATTAACCTGCTGAAATGTAGGTTTTCGCAGGCATCGAATGAAGGGTACAGCCACGGGTCGTAACACATCTGAAATGTAACGTCCGCTGTTCAAAGTGCCGTCAATGCGAACAAGAGGTGACCGAGACATGTAACCAATGGCATCCCATACCATCACGCCGGGTGATACGCCAGTATGGCGATGACGAATACACGCTTCCAATGTGCGTTCACCGCGATGTCGCCAAACACGGATGCGACCATCATGATGCTGTAAACAGAACCGGCATTCATCCGAAAAAATGACGTTTCGCCATTCGTGCACCCAGGTTCGTCGTTGAGTACACCATCGCAGGCGCTCCTGTCTGTGATGCAGCGCCAAGGGTAACCGTAGCCGTGGTCTCCGAGCTGATAGTCCATGCTGCTGCAAACGTCATCGAACTGTTGGTGCAGATGGTTGTTGTCTTGCAAACGTCCCCATCTGTTGACTCAGGGATCGAGACGTGACTGCACCATCCGTTACCGCCATGCGGATAAGATGCCTGTCATCTCGACTGCTAGTGATACGAGGCCGTTGGGATCCAGCACGGCGTTCCGTATTACCCTCCTGAACCCACCAATTCCATATTCTGCTAACAGTCATTGGGTCTCCACCAACGCTAGCAGCAATGTCGCGACTAGATAAACCGCAATCGCTATAGGCTACAATCCGATCTTTATCAAAGTCGGAAACGTGATGTTACGCATTTCTTCTCCTTACACGAGGCATCACAACAACGTTTGACCAGGCAACGGCGGTCAACTGCTGTTTGTGTATGAGAAATCGGTTGGAAACTTTCCTTACGTCAGCACGTTGTAGGTGACGCCACTGGCGCCAACCTTGTTTAAATTCTCTGAAGAGCTAATCATTTTCATATCACAGCATCTTTTTCCTGTCGGTTAAATTTCGCGTCTGTAGCACGTCATCTTCGTGGTGTAGCAATTTTAGTGGCCAGTAGTGTATTTATCTGATAATATAATTAACTCAAATTATTCACTTCCGTAGTGGGGATAGGGGAGTACTGGGCCAGTATGCATTGTTACCAGATTTCTCCTCAGTTCTTCTCCCGCTTCCCTCCCCCCCCCCCCCCTACCCATCCACTGTCCTAGCATTGCAATGTGTAACGATTCACGTTTAATGTTACTTATGTTTTTTCTTCTGCCCGGTACATTGTTGAATGAATGCGAAATTTTCATGCTTCACAAGATTTATTCACATTAATTGACATACGAAATGCACTTTCGTCATGTGAACAAAACACGGACATACTTCGCTGATCTCTTTGACTTCCAAAAGCAACTTCAAAACTGACCCCTCGCAGCATCGCTGTATCGTTTTATATAGAATTTTAACAATAACTTCCAGAGTAAAGCATAATTAATTTTGTACAATTTTAATGTTACAATTAAAATTTACAAAACGTAATGTTACAGCCGAATAAGGTGTAAAATGCAATATTCAATGACAATCTTTTATTGTAATATCTTTAGTTTTCCTTAAGAAAATCAATCTGGCCTTTAATTACAATAACGTCTCGTATTATTTTAGTTACGTAATTAATTACAGTTTGGATTTGGTTACTAATATTCAATGGTAGTACAGAGTTCGTACTTTACCCGATTACATGCCTAAAATGCAAAAATAAGGCCTCAAATTCTGGAAATGGGAAAACTGTGAAATGTAAACAATTGGAGATTTA
This sequence comes from Schistocerca serialis cubense, assembly GCF_023864345.2. Lineage (NCBI taxonomy): Eukaryota > Metazoa > Arthropoda > Insecta > Orthoptera > Acrididae > Schistocerca > Schistocerca serialis. Next base: position 84,498,729 of record NC_064641.1, on the reverse strand, counting down.
GTTACAAATGTAATTACAAAGAATATTAATTACAGAGGAAGACATAAAAATAAATAACACATGAAAATACACCGCTTGGTAATAACTTTTAAGCTGTTTCTCAAGATAGTGAGATCTTCTGTTACTGGATTTTTAGATTACCATTATGTTAATTAGAAGCATTGATTTTTCATGCTAACATCTCCGCAGTCTATAGCTATTTATTGCTAAGGACTTATTACTTCAATTTCTGGATTAGTTACTTAATGTAGTACATGTACATAATTTTATCAATGACAACAATCCACCGATAATTATGAAAACGCACGTCCTTCCAGAACATTCCACAAGTCTTCGCAATGAATATCAAGTTTTTTATCGAATAGGACGGAATGATATATATGAAGACACACATACAAGGCCTTAGGAAGCATGGAATTGTCCGATAACCATCCGGATGCATATAAATTGTGGTATCAGACATTTCATATGAATTTTGGAGAAGGCTTTATCGTTATAAGTGGACCTAGGCCAGTTCCTGTATCTATGAGTTGCAGGGAAATTCAAAAACTTGTAGAAAATTCTAATCAGAGTAGTTGTCCTAAGCACCGAAACTAAGACGGCGGACATGAATTCAACCCTCTGATGGAACAGGCAGCTTGTGCTAAGTATAAAATGGCAGGAGACTCACAAATCCAAATGGGAAATTGTCTTATAGGCAGAAAATTAAAAAAAACGTGGAGAGAGGGCAGTCAGTAGATAGCCATTAATCGGTGTCCAGTGTTATCTGCTAGCCGGCCAGTGTTGCCGAGCGCTTCTACGCGCTTCAGTCTGGAACTGCACGACCGCTACGCTCGCAGGTTCGAATCCTGCCTCGGGCATGGATGTGCTTTCTGTCCTTAGGTTAGTTAGGTTTAAGTAGTTCTAAGTTCTAGGGGACTGATGACCTCAGATGTCAAGTCCCATAGTGCTCAGAGCCATTTGGACCATTTTTGCTATCTGCTGCTGTCTTGGAATTGTGTCTAATTGTTGTGATTGATACCACAGCCTGTGCAGGGTGTATATAATTTTCCATGACTTCTTATGGTATGGTAATCGTGTAATATACATTTTATATGTCAGATGCTCTCTTACAATTTTGATACCCCAAAGCTTCATCTGCATCTTTGGTACAATGCACTGTTAAAAGAATATATAGCCTGCTACACACAAGAGAAATGTAACAAGCAGACAGTAGTAGCACACGTTACCGACACTGGCCGCCCTTTGGAAATCAAGGCAACCTTGAAATTATACATAAAATCGAACGAAGTAAGAAAATTGATAAAATGAGAGACATGGAAATTTTCGTTCATAATGGAAGAAATGGTGATATTCTTAACAGAATAACTAAATTCAAAAACTCATAATTCTTCAGTAACATTAAATGTGTTCTAATCCAATAGATTTAAGACGCACCAGCGCGAAGCAACTCACTACCAGACTGTCAGTAATGCGAATATTTCTTAAAAGGAACATTGGTCGATAGTCATCCATACACTGCTAGACCCCAGTATTGTTTTTAAGGCAAACTGCGTACATCTGTGGGCAAATGTTTGTACAGTGAAAGTACGTCAATAGAGTGTTAAACAATGCAGTAGCGTAGTGCTGAACAATAGCTCCGCCAGTATACCGGTGTGTTATATGGACATGGCAACGTGATGAAGTCGAATGTGCGTGTACATGATTAGAAGGTGTAAGAAATGTTGCTGCTAATGAAACGGTACTAGCTGACATAACGTTGTCTGCAGATTCAGCGTAATGGAAACATCCTATGTCTCTGATGTGGACGTCCTGAAGAAAGCGATTGAAACGCATAATTTTGTAACCAGTAGCCCATTCTTCATCTTTCTTGACTGAAACGTAGTATCCTTCCTAAAAAAGTTGTAGTGTTGCATGTTGCGTGCCGATCACTTCCGCTAATAAATGGCACAAAACACCCTATCTGCAGGCGTACGTCAAGCGGCCACATTGAACACTGCTTAATTGAGGCTTATCGTGGGGATGTAGATGAACAGGAAGGGCAGTACCACAGTTATAATAACGGGCAGAGACCCAATTGTATTCCAAACTGAGAGATATGCAGCCTTCCAGATTTTCGAAGTGACATGAAATTACTACTAAGCACTGCAGTCGAGAAGAGAGAGTATTCACTACCAAGATGAAGTGTGTTCAATACCAAGCTCACAGCAAGAAAACAGAAGACTGCCACGGTGGGTAACACTTTCTATTGCCATTCTAAATAGCCGTTCCTGCAGGAAGTTATGTGTCTTCCCAGTGAGTTCTGAGAGAACGCTCCAGATCTGTTGGGTTACCATTATCTGGCTCGTCCTAACCGCCTATTATACTGGTGTCCAAAATCAGAGCAACAAACGGAAATTTTGGAAGGTTGCGTTTCTTTAGCCAGAAAACAGTATAATCAGGTGACAGTAAACTAGAAAAAGTATAAAGAACACAGAATGTAAAGAACTGCAACATGCATAACGGTAGACAAAAATGTTTTTGCTTTTTCCAACGTAACGGATTCACATACATTCTGACATTGGTTAATGCGCTTAGTATGGGGTGTGACCACCTCTGGCAGCAATACAGGTCTGACAAACGACGGGGCACGTTGTGAAAGGCGTCATCAATCTCATGCTGGGGCAATAGCGCCCATTCTTCCTGCAGCGCTTCTGGAAATTCTTGGAGAGTGGTTGGTGCATGCTGACGTGATGAAACCCGTGTCCCTGGTGCATCCCAGACGTGGTCTATGACATTCAAATCGGGAGAGCAAGCTGGCCGCGCCATATGAACATGTCCATTTCATCTACATCTACATCTACATGATTACTCTGCAATTCACATTTAAGTGCTTGGCAGAGGGTTCATCGAACCACAATCATACTATCTCTCCACCATTCCACTCCTGAACAGCGCGCGGGAAAAATGAACACCTAAACCTTTCTGTTCGACCTCTGATTTCTCTTATTTTATTTTGATGATCATTCCTACCTATGTAGGTTGGCCTCAACAAAATATTTTCGCATTTGGAAGAGAAAGTTGGTGACTGAAATTTCGTAAATAGACCTCGCCGCGAAGAAAAACGTCTTTGCTTTAATGACTTCCATCCCAACTCGCGTATCATATCTGCCACACTCTCTCCCCTATTACGTGATAATACAAAACGAATTGCCCTTTCTTGCACCATTTCGATGTCCTCCGTGAATCCCACCTGGTAAGGATCCCACACCGCGCAGCAATATTCTAACAGAGGACGAATGAGTGTAGTGTAAGCTGACACTTTAGTAGACTTGTTGCATCTTCTAAGTGTCCTGCCAATGAAACGCAACCTTTGTCTCGCCTTCCCCACAATATTGTCTATGTGGTCTTTCCAACTGAAGTTGTTCGTAATTTTAACACCCAGGTACTTAGTTCAATTGACAGCCTTGAGAATTGTACTATTTATCGAGTAATCGAATTCCAACGGATTTCTTTTGGAACTCATGTGAATCACCTCAAACTTTTCGTTATTTAGCGTCAACTGCCACCTGCCACACCATACAGCAATCTTTTCTAAATCGCTTTGCCACTGATACTGGTCTTCGGATGACCTTACTAGACAGTAAATTACAGCATCATCTGCGAACAACCTAAGAGAACTGCTCAGATTGTCACCCAGGTCATTTATATAGATCAGGAACAGCAGAGGTCCCAGGACGCTTCCCTGGGGAACACCTGATATCACTTCACTTTTACTCGATGATTTGCCGTCTGTTACTACGAACTGCGACCTTCCTGACAGGAAATCACGAATCCAGTCGCACAATTGAGACGATACCCCGTAGGCCCGCAGCTTGATTAGAAGTCGCTTGTGAGGAACGGTGTCAAAAGCTTTCCGGAAATCTAGAAATACTGAATCAACTTGAGATACCCTGTCGATAGCGGCCATTACTTTGTGCGAGTAAAGAGCTAGCTGCGTTGCACAAGAACGATGTTTTCTGAAACGCTGATTACGTATCAATAGATCGTTCCCTTCGAGGTGATTCATAATGTTTGAATACAGTTTATACTCCAAAACTCTACTGCAAACCGACGTCAATGATATAGGTCTGTAGTTCGATGGATTACTCCTACTACCCTTCTTAAACACTGGTGCGACCTGCGCAATTTTCCAATCTGTAGGTACATATCTATCGGTGAGTGAGCGGTTGTATATGATTGCTAAGTAGGGAGCTATTGTATCAGCGTAATCTGAAAGGAACCTAATCGGTATACAATCTGGACCTGAAGACTTGCCCGAATAAAGCGATTTGAGTTGCTTTGCAACCCCTAAGGTATATACTTCTAAGAAACTCGTGCTAGCAGCTGTTCGTGTTTCAAATTCTGGAATATTCCATTCGTCTTCCCTGGTGAAGGAATTTCGGAAAACTGCGTTCAATAACTCCGCTTTAGCGGCACAGTACTCGGTAACAGTACCATCGGCAGTGCGCAGACTGCGTCTTGCCGCTTGTGTACTTTACATACGACCAGAATTTCTTCGGATTTTATACCAAATTTCGAGACAATGTTTCGTCGTGGAACCTATTAAAGGCATCTCGCATTGAAGTCGGAGCCAAATTTCACTCTTCTGTAAATTTTAGCCAACTTTCGGGATTTCGCGTTCTTCTGAACTTCGCATGCTTTTTCCATTGCCTCTGCAACAGCGTTCGGACCTGTTTTGTGTACCATGGGGTAACAGTTCCGTCTCTTAACCAATTTATGAGGTATGAATCTTGTAACCTCCCCACAAAATTTTATATGAAATGACAATATTATTTATGAACAGCGAATGGACATTGTGCTAAATGTAACCTCTCCACTGAAATTTTAAAGACAGAAATAATAAATGAATGGGACCCAAAAGTAACCTCCTTAGCAATTAAATTTAATGACAATAAAAAAATGAGAATCGCAATCTGACTCTGGTGTAAGCTCCCACAAAAAAAATGAAAGTCAATTCAGTGATAAAACAATCTCAGTAATAATGATAATTCAATTAAACCGAAATATCGGTCTTTGGCCCTGTGCAAAAATCAGAATTAAATTCTTACCTCATTGTAACAGCTAGTCAAATATCTGCTCTTATTCTTGCGCACGGCTTGGAGGAACTGCATTGCAAATAATAATATTCCTTTTTTTTTTGTAATTTAACTGAAAACTGAAACTTTACTTTAAGGGAAGTGGAACGAAATAGTTACTTCAATTAAATAAAATTTTTATGTAAAATTTCTTTTGAAATCAAAATTATTATTGGGGGCACTTGTTGAAAATTAATTACAATAAATAAACCTTACATTATCCGATGATTATCTTAAGTAACAGTATACCTCATTCAGCATCTTGACCAGTGTTGCCGACAGACTACATCACACAACCGCACTGGGCTGCTACTACTGACCGACCGCTCTGCATGACGACTACTCGCGTACTGCACTACACGACTACTACTAACAGACTGCTCGTAACACTCGCGCGGTCAAGCGCATACTAACCACGATAATAGGCTCTCTGGTCAAAGATTTTAACGTGTCTCACCATCGCTGCTATGTTACATACGTGTTTCATAACCCTCCACTGGGGGGGCAAAAATTTGGCAGCGATGGTGAGTCATTTGGACTTGCCATCGCAAGAAATTTTTACAATTTACAGAATATTCAAATTTAGTACATAAATTAAATGTTGTGCACACGCACCGAGTACAAAATATATCAGACAAAGACAAAATATGAGTACAAAACATATTAGTAAATCAGAAAACAGTATATACAAATTAATTGACAGAAAACAGAGTGCACACGCACTGAAAAAATCATACACACTGAAGCATTGAATATACAGAAAGAGTACAAATCATCTTGAAAAATGAGAAAAGTGCACAGGCACTGAAGTTCAGTAGAAAACATATTAACACCTAACATAAGTGCACATGTACTGTAGTTCAGAACATATCCTCAAAATAAAAAATGTATATACAATATAAAAGACAAGAGTGTACATATACTGTACTTCAGAACAAATCGAAAAAATGTCTTAGGCATTTTTGCAATAAATAAACATAATGCCAAAAAATCATATCGACAAGTGACATAACTGTACTCACACTGGAGTTCAGCAAATCAAAAAAAATGTATAGCCATGAACATAAATGACGTTAGAAAAAAAATGATTTCACAATGTGTCAAGAATTAGGATAGGAAAGGGAAGGATTGCATCATGGTTGTAGCACTTTAGATTGCACACAGCTGTTCTGAAAGTCCATATCTTTCCACAGAAGTACAACACCAAGCGACACAATTTGAAGTTCTTTTCCCATCAGAATTTATCAGTGTAGCCAAAACACTGAACTGTCGTAGTAATGTTCCATGTTTTCATTTTGGCAGTACATTAGGTACACCAAACAGTGGGACCATAATAACGTCTTCATCGCTCATGGTGGTGGACAGCATGTCGTGTCAACACCACGCTCTTACAAGGCACACCAACGTAGAATTAGTGCCAAAACCAATTATAGTGCTCCATGATCACTAGGATAGACAGGACAAATGGACATTGCAGTAATTCAGGGTAGTTAGCTCATAAGGTGAAGAACATTAAGTCACATAATATTGTCAATTACAGTAGTAGTTTTCGGCATTCATAGCCCAGTTATTGAACATTTCTGTACCATGTATGTAGTATTACAGAAAAATGTTCATTAATTGTTTTACATAGAATCAGTAGCCTTCTTTTCCTAGTTACAAAGCATTATTAAATAATCGCATTCTTTTCCAGTTACAAAGTATAATTAAGAATCATTAGTCTTCTAATTACAAAGCATTATGAAACAATCGCATTCTTTTCCAGTTAGAAAGCATAGCATAATTAATTAATCATTTTCCAAGTGACAAATTATTCATTGCTGTTCAGCATTACTCAGAACTTTCTCGAACTGGTATCATTACTTGGGACTGGTAATACATTTTTTTGTTAGCAATGCATTGTGTTGGGATCGATAATTAATTGCTGAGGCATAACACTATTTGCTTTTGACCTGTTGCTGCAAATGAGGATAGGTAATGTCATTCGTCATGAGTCAGCTGTAGCAAGGTTATGTAACAAGGCAGTATATGTGATCACATTTATAAATGATAAACACAAATGGGTAAAAAATAAAAATGCAAATACTAGAACAGGTATAATAAGTAACAGGTTTAGTAAGTATCATGAAAAACTTTTCCTGAAAAAAAATACAAAATGGATTATTGTCCTGAAAGAAGAAACGCACACTATGCTGAAAAGTAGTGAACTTCGAATTAACAGGTAGTGAAATGTGTATAAAATGTGTTCCATAGCTGTCCTTTCCAAAACTTTCCGTCATCCTACTATGCAATATAACACCTGCTGTCAAAGCAAACTGCAACAAATACTTAAATAACTACATAGCATAAATACATAACTTCAACATTATCCTCATCTGTAAAGAAAAAACTTCATTATCAATCACTTCATTATCCATATTATCATAACTTCAGCATTCATTATTATCTGCAAAAAAATCACTTCATTACTCATTATACAACTATTCCTTATCTCTAGCATATTGCATCACTAAAACTAAGATGTGTAGTTCCGTCTGACAGCCTGCATCAATCACCTTGTATTCTGAAAGAAAAAATTAGTTAAGACTGCTATTCTACGATGAGTATAGTATATTCTTGTTAATGCTTATTAATCCTGATCCATTTACTCTTCCTCATAAAGTTATTGCATCTTCTTTCGTTTATTCCGTAGGTGAAATTCCCATTTCTGTTGAATTTATTTCTTACATGCATCATTTCTTTCTGAAATTGATGAACAAAGATTAATGTCTTGCATTTAAATCATATAAGCACTAAATAATGACTAGTTTATGGTGACATAATTAACCATACAGCATAACATGACAGAAAACGTAATATGTCAAAGACATTGACAGTGTTCAGATGCAAAAATGTACACAGAATAATACAATGCAGCAGCAAAAAATGTAAAACAGTCACGTCTTGAGATGTCATAGGGCAAAAAAAATGTCAAAGTCGTCTGGTGTGTTATATCTTAACTATTTCACAATACATACAAACAAAACTGGAGTACAATCATATACACAAAAAAATGGAAAATGTGCACGGTCTGATGTGTAACGACAAGAAAAGCGACCTGCTAACCTTACCTTGCCGGGCACTTGCCAATAAAAATACGATAATCATCAGTAATTAGTCATGTGAATATAATTGCATTAGTAAATGGCATCATAGTGTGTTGAATCATAAAGTGTCTTCACTCAATAAACGGTTTAATGTTTGAGATATGGTGGTTGCCTTTCGATTTTCTGGTTCTCAAAGTTTCGACGTGTAGAACATTGGGGTGAGGGATGCTGCGAATCCGATATGGACTTGCGTATAGAAGTTCAAATTTACTGCACTTACCTTTTAATTTGCTGGATAAATAGTGTGTACATACTAATATCTTCTGTCCAATGTGAAAGTCGCGGCGTCTACAAACCTGTTTTTGCTGTTTTCTCCGGCGCTCTGCGGCACGTTTGATGTTGTTCAGCGCAATGTCAATTATTTCGTGGTGTCTTAGTCGACGACATTTAGGGAAGTTTACTAATTCTTTAATTTTGTTTGGTGGTTCAACATTTTTCAGTATAACAGATGGAGATAGCATAGTGGATTCATTTGGAATGGAATTAATTACATCTTGGAATGAGAGTATGTGTGTATCCCAATCAATATGTCTTTTGTGGCAGTATATTCTACACAGTTTACCAATTTCTTTCATTAATCTTTCACAGGGGTTCGAAGAAGCATGGTACTTGGATATATAGATCGGAGAAATGTTTCTGGCTCGTAACATGCGTGTCCATACGCTACATCGAAATTGTGATCCATTGTCAGAAATTACTCTCATCACATGCCCTACATGAAATAGAAAATGTTTTACAAATGCTTTCGAAACAGTTTTAGCAGTAGCTTTGCGTAACGGAGTGAAAGTAACAAATTTTGAAGTGAGCTCAACAGCGACAAAGATGTAGCAAAAACCTTTGTTAGTTCTCGGAATTGGACCAAAAATGTCTACTGCGGCCATATGTCTTAATTTAACAGGTATAATGGGATATAAAGAAGGAATATGTGAAGTGGTGTCTGATTTAGCTTTCTGGCAAATTTTACAAGACGCTAAAACTCGTCGTATACGTTTCTCCATGTTGGCAAAATAACAGTTCTGTCTCAGTATGAGAAAACATTTTCGTGCTCCGTAATGTGCGTAACTTAAATGAGTGTACCAGATTAGTTTGTTAACCAGTTCGTCAGGAATGCATAATAACCAATTGTTGCTGTCAGGATGAGAGCGGCGAAACAGAATGTCATTGCGTACAGTGCAGTGGTTCCTAATCGTAACATTATTCCTATCTTGCCAAAGGTGTTTAATTTCTTTCCACACATTGTCTTTATTTTGCTCTTGTGCTATGTCCTGTAATGACGATGAAATAAAATTTTCAAATGCAACTTGCTGAATGTACATGACACTGAAATTTGTTTTGCAGAAGTTGGTTGCTACGTCTTGTTGATTGTTGCCGAGAGAACGCAATAGTGCGTCTGCTATAACATTTTGTGTGCCGGGAATGTGAACTATTGTAAAATTAAATTCTTGTAAATACAGTTTCCATCTACTTAATCTGTCGTGAGTGAATTTAGCCGAAAGTAAAAATTGTATGGCTCTGTGGTCTGTGTAAACGGTGGTATGTCTGCCATAAAGAAAGTGCCTAAATCTCGTAAAAGCCCATACAACACATAATGTTTCCAGTTCTGTAACGGAGTAATTTCGTTCAGCAGGTGCCAAAATGCGACTTGCAAATGCGATGTTTTTGATTACTGTAGACCCATCTTCTTCAATTTCCTGAAAAATATGTACGCCTAAAGCGGTGTTGAAACTGTCTGTGGCAATGGAAAAATTTCTAGTAAGATCTGGATGCGATAAAAGTGGAGCATTCAACAGAGTATGTTTCAGGTTCATGAATTCAGAATGTGCTTGCTTATCCCAAGACCAAATACTGTTTTTACCTGTTAATTGGCATAATCTGGGTGTGTCTAAAGCAGAGTGATGAATAAATTTACGAAAAAAGTTAATTAAGCCCAAAAAACTGCGTAATTGTTTCTTCGTCGTAGGAACACTAATGTCACGTAGAGCCTGAAGTTTTTCCGGATCAGGTGCAATGCCTTCTGCTGAAATCACGTGTCCAAGAAATTTTATAGAAGTTTTGCCAAAATGCGATTTACTGAGGTTAACTGTAAGTCCTTGTGCATAAAAAGTTTGCAACAGTTGTTCAAGAATCATATTGTGTTCAGACCAATTAGCTTCTGCGATAAGAATGTCGTCTACATACGTCGTGATTCTGTCCTTAAGTTCTGTAGGAAGTATTGTGTTCAAACCGCGAATAAAAGCTGCAGAAGAAATAGTTAAGCCGAACAGTAATTTTCAAAATTGATAACAGTCGCCAAAATAGAGAAAAGCTGTATATTTTCTGCAATTCGGATGAAGCTGAATTTGCCAAAATCCCGATTTCAAATCTAATGTGGAATAAATAGCTGTACCGTGAAATTTCTGTAGAAGTTCCTCTAAAGTCTGTGGTCGATCTGTTTCATTAATAATAATTTCATTAATGTGACGTGAATCAAGTACAAGGCGAAGTGAGCCATCTTTTTTCTTAACAATATGCAACGGGTTTATGTACAGACTAACTGCTGGTTCAATAATTCCTTGATCAAGCATATCCTGCAATTCTTTTTTAACTTGTTCTCTGTGAATATATGGAATGGGATAATGCTTAGCTTTAAATGTATCGTGCTGTTTGACTTGAAATTCATACATAAATCCGGACATAGTACCAGGAATGTTGTCGAAAACTGGAGCTTGCTTTAAAAGAATTTTGTGTAATTGCGTTCTTTCGTCGTCTGTATTTGCACTGCTCTCTTTAACCTTATCAGAAATCAATTGCATTACGTCGTAGTCAGCTTCGTCTGGAGTATTATAGTTGTGTACGTACGTATCCGTGAACAATGTGGGATTACAGTCTATGTCACGTGTTGCGGAAATGACCTCTGTGCGGTTAATTGTTTGTTCTTCCGCAGACAATGAATGCTGAAACTCTAAAGCCAATTGTACATTTTCATCCTTTAAAATTAAATAAGAATTCTGAAAATCAATGACTGCGTCGTGTTGTACCAGAAAATTCGTACCTAAGATAACGTCTGTTGTCAATAAAGGAACAATCCAAAAATTTGAGTGGAAAGTATGACCTCCAATACAAAATGATAAATGCGTCTGTAATTTAACGTCTACTCCTTTACTCGATACTGCTCCTTTCACTTTTGTTTTGCCTAATGGTAATATCGGATACGTATTCTCTTTGTTGCACTCGTTGAAAGTCTCCTCATATATTACTGATATAGGTGAGCCGGAATCGATTACTGCAGAGAATTTCGATGAACCAATTTTAATTTCGATAACAGGATGTGAAATGGTTTTCTGAATAACTGGTCTTTCCTGCAAGAGAGTGTCTCTGATATCGTCAAAAGTAATTACATTTTCGTGAACAACATTTTGCGTGTCAAAGGTAGTGCTTGTGTTATTAGGAGATGCGTCCTGTACAGTATTTAGTCAGATTCTATCTGACGTGTTATTATTATTAGGAGGATTCTGTGGCATTTCTACTATTTGAACAGTTCTTCCAGACGTATTACGCTCTGGATGATACCTACTGTCGGGTTCATTCATAAGAATAGGTTCTTGTGTATAATTTTGCTGTTGGTGAGACCGACTGTTATTATATGTACGCTGATAATTGTGCTCATCGTTTTTACGTCTGTCGTGAAAGTCATTCCTATACGGTGCATTGCGATAGGAACTGAAATACTGTCTTCTCTGTATGTAGTTGTTTCCTTGTTGCCGTGCGTTACTATTTGTTGGATCTTGAACTATATGCGCACGCGGCGGAACATTAAAGCCTGGTTGACCTTGTGCATTACATTGTTGGTTATGTATTCCACCCGGCTGACTTTCATGCTGTTGTGGTGGAAAACGTCCATTGTTACCAAAATGTATTTCCTGTTGCTGAAAATTTTGACGATATTGATAATCTGAATTTTGTCTGTGATTTAAGTTCTGGTAGTTGTCGTTCCTAAAACGTCTGTTACTTTTCCTATTGAAATTACGTCCCTGATCATAATTACCGTAAGTTTGTTGACCTTGGTTATTATACGAAAAGTTTTTGTTTACAAAAGAATGATCAGATTGCTGTACTTCCAAGAGCTGTAAAAGATCTCTGAATGCTGAAATGTTTTCTTTTTGCTGTCCCGTTAGAAGTGACACTCGTAATGACCGTGGTAATTTGGAAATGCATAATTGTATAAGTGCGGATTCACTGTACGGCTCACTTAGGTACTGGTTCTGTTGCACCATGTGCTCAAAAAATTGCGTCACACTGGGAAAATTGGAGTTCTCATAATTTGGTAGGCTAATTAACTGATCTTTAATTCCGCGCTGTGTCGTCTTCGACCAGTACGCTGACAGAAAAGCATTCTGAAATTCCTCTACCGAGTAACACTGTCTCGCGATCGGTCTCATACGAGTTGCCGGTTCGCCTTCCAAAAAACTGCAAATAAATTCAAGTTTGTGTGTTACAGGCCAAGTCGGTGGAAGAGCAAAGCTAAATTGTTGAATCCAATCCAGTGGGTGAATCTGCGTTCTAACGTTTTTGAAAACCTTAAACTTTCTCACTGACAGAAAATGTTTGTAGTCGAAATTATCATCTCTGTGTAATGGAACAGGTTCAGTATCGTAAGAGAATCTATTGAACTGTGGTTGATCGGAATCTAAGTCCCGCACTCTCTGTAGATTACCCAAATTATACGCGCTGCGTGAGTCTGACAAATGTTCATAAAGTGGCGTCTGTTGTGGTATGTTATTAACTGAAATGTTTTTCATCTCTGTTACTTCTTGTTGTAAATTTGAAAACTTCCTACGTAACGTGTTGTTAGATGAATCGATCTCATTAATTGTCTGCTGTAAATTTTGAAATTCAGGTGTTTGGTTAAATGAAACCGGTGCAGTATCGTCTGATTTATTATCATTAGTATTTTCGATAACATCCATACGACTGGCCAATTCATCACATTTTTCAGTCAATATTTTAACCTGATCATCGTTTTTAGAATCAGACGCATTAATCTGTTTTTGCAACTTACGCGTAGTTTCGCTCAGTTTTTTAACATCAGCTTTGATGACATCGCAATCCTGTGTTAGATCTAATTGTTCGAATCTGTCTGTCACTGTTTGAATATTTACTGTGTGTGTATCTGTTTTTGATTTAAGATCAGAAATTTCATCCCGTAATTCGGCGTTCAATTGTTCTATGGTATTAATTTTGTCGGACACTGTAGTAATATTATTGTCTACATACGTCTTCGCTTTCGCGAACATTTTACGTTTGTCCTCTTGTCTTTGTGCAGTGATTGTTTCCATGACTTGTCGTTTTACTTTGTTTTGATCTTGAATAAATTTGCGGAAACGCGTATCACTGTTTTGTATGTGCTGATTAAAGCGCTCGTTCATCTGAGTGTTCTGTTGTTCGAATTTCGCGTCTATCTTTGCGTCCATTGTGCGCGAAAGTTCTACCGTCATTGCTTTAAACTCGTCCCGTAATTGTGTAGCTTTTTCAGAGCATTGTTTAGCGACTCCGCTAATTTCATCTCTGAGTGTGTCTGTTGCGGCTGTTTGCATTTCCCTTAATTCCTGCGCAACAGACTTAATTTCTTCGCTATTTTTTTGTGAACAAGCCTCAATTTCCACGCGCAACTGTTCCTTAGTGTCATGGCACTGCGCGGCAACGGCTCTAATTTGTTCACTAAGCTGTCTGGAATTGTCGTCTAATTTTTCATTAAGTTGTTTGAGATTTTCGTCATTATTGTCAAGTTTCTCATTTAAGTGTTTGAAATTTTCCCTAAGTTGTTTGAAATTTTCATTCTGTTGTCTGACCTGTTCACTAAATTGTTGTTTGAGCAATCTTGCCATAATTTGTTCAAAGCCAAAGTTAGCGTTTATACTCTCTGTGCTGTTTAGTGGTGGATCTGGAACTTTCTCGCTTACTGTAACCATTTGGCTATTCTGAGATTTAGAAAAAGGTTTGTCAGTCGGATGTACACTGTCAGACATTATTTCGGAATTAAATAAATCCGTCCTACTTTCAGTACACTGTTCATTTTCACTAGACAAATTTGTCTGTACGTTACTTGAATTTTCCAAATCGGGTGTGTTAAGCTCGGCAGCGCTCATTACTATAGACCGCTCCGCGTCATCAATTGTCGTCAAGTTAACAGACGAGACAATTGAGTTCGTTTGTTCATCATTAAGGTAAAAGTCATCATTAGTGGTTGGAATGCACTGATTGTTAGTGAACGCACGATTGTCATCATTACACTGCGTGTCACATGTCCTATCGGTAAAGTTGTTTAAATCGGTAGTTTCGTTCGTAATACCTCGCGATACACTATTCACAGTCTTTCGCGGCATTTTTACAGTAGTCACAATTATTCAAAAACAAATAAGCACAAATGCAAAAGCAACACACAAATACAATAGAGCAACGAATTGCCGTTGACCTGTAGAAAGAAAGTCACAAGTTAATAAAAGCGTTGCGCCAAATCCTAATTATATCTAAGCAAATAAGAGCAGATATCCGACTGTTGTTCAAAAGACTCTCAACGAAATACGATCCTGGACTGGGTGTCGCCAAGTGTAACATCCCCACAAAATTTTATATGAAATGACAATATTATTTATGAACAGCGAATGGACATTGCGCTAAATGTAACCTCTCCACTGAAATTTTAAAGTCAGAAATAATAAATGAATGGGACCCAAAAGTAACCTCCCTAGCAATTAAATTTAATGACAATAAAAAAATGAGAATCGCAATCTGACTCTGGTGTAAGCTCCCACAAAAAAAATGAAAGTCAATTCAGTGATAAAACAATCTCAGTAATAATGATAATTCAATTAAACCGAAATATCGGTCTTTGGCCCTGTGCAAAAATCAGAATTAAATTCTTACCTCATTGTAACAGCTAGTCAAATTTCTGCTCTTATTCTTGCGCACGGCTTGGAGGAACTGCATTGCAAATAATAATATTCCTTTTTTTTGGTAATTTAACTGAAAACTGAAACTTTACTTTAAGGGAAGTGGAACGAAATAGTTACTTCAATTAAATAAAATTTTTATGTAAAATTGCTTTTGAAATCAAAATTATTATTGGGGGCACTTATTGAAAATTAATTACAATAAATAAACCTTACATTATCCGATGATTATCTTAAGTAACAGTATACCTCATTCAGCATCTTGACCAGTGTTGCCGACAGACTACATCACACAACCGCACTGGGCTGCTACTACTGACCGACCGCTCTGCATGACGACTACTCGCGTACTGCACTGCACGACTACTACTAACAGACTGCTCGTAACACTCGCGCGGTCAAGCGCATACTAACCACGATAATAGGCTCTCTGGTCAAAGATTTTAACGTGCCTCACCATCGCTGCTATGTTACATACGTGTTTCAATCTCTCAATTGCTGTTGCTACTATATCTTTGAATTTGAGCCACATCTCGTCTACATTTTCAAAGTCAGTTCGGAAGGAATGGAAATTGTCTCTTAGGAAGGCTTCTAGTGACACTTTATCCGCTTTTTTAAATAAAATTATTTTGCGTTTGTTTCTGGTGGATTTGGAAGAAACGGTATTGAGCCTAGCTACAACGACCTTGTGATTACTAATCCCTGTATCAGTCATGATGCTCTCTATTAGCTCTGGATTGTTTGAGGCTAAGAGGTCAGGTGTGTTTTCGCAACCATATACAATTCGCGTGGGTTCATGGACTAACTGCTCGAAAAAATTTTCGGAGAAAGCATTTAGGACAATCTCGGAAGATGTTTTCTGCCTACCACCGGTTTTGAACAAGTATTTTTGCCAACATATCGAGAAAAGGTTGAAGTCCCCACCAACTATAACCGTATGAGTGGGGTATTTATTTGTTACGAGACTCAAATTTTCTCTGAACTGTTCAGCAACTATATCATCGGAGTCTGGGGGTCGGTAGAAGGAACCAATTATTAACTTAGTTCTGCTGTTAAGTATAAGCTCCACCCATACCAATTCGCACGGAGAGACACAAATACTCCTCCACCAATTCTGCCTAATCTATCTTTCCTGAACACCGTCTGAGACTTCGTAAAAATTTCTGCAGAACTTATTTCAGGCTTTAGCCAGCTTTCTGTACCTATAACGATTTCAGCTTCTGTGCTTTCTATTAGCGCTTGAAGCTCAGGGAGCTTCCCAGCACAACTACATTAATTTACAACTACAATTCCGACTGTTCCTTGATCCAAGCACGTCCTGTATTTGCCATGCACCCTTTGAGATTGCAGCCCACCCCGTACTTCCCCGAGGCCTTCTAACCTAAAAAACCGCCCAATCCACGCCACACAGCCTCCGCTACCCGTGTAGCCGCCAGCTGAGTGTAGTGAACTCCTGACCTATTGAGCGGAACCCGAAACCCTACCACCCTATGGCGCAAGTCAAGGAATCTGCAGCCAACACGGTCGCAAAACCGTCTGAGCCTCTGATTCAGACCCTCCACCCGGCTCTGCACCAAAGGTCCGTAGTCGGTTCTGTCTACGATGCTGCAGATGGTGAGCTCTGCCTTCATCTCCTTCATAGGTCCGCCAACTGAAGAGCGAGCTGGTGCTTCCCCACTCTGTCTATCCTTCTAATACAAGGAATCACTATGGCTAAGTGCACTATATAAACATGAGCACAATGAAGTTACTTTGTTTGTTCACAAGACAACTCGTCAGATAGTACTGGGAAGCTACAGTCTGCAAACCCACTTTCACCATGTTATACTGACCATTTGCAGCAAGTCTTTTGAATCATTGGCGACGCATTGTATTGACATGTCCGGAGGAGTGGGGGAGGGGGATGTTTACTCCCCACAAAGTGCCTTAACATTATATTGAATGCAAATATGAGTTACCAATAATGCTAATGCAAGAAACGCATATGGACAGAATCTACGTAAAAGTGCATACTGCTTTCCACTGCTTGAGGGGAAATTGATTGTTAGTCATCCTATAAGGCACCTGTAGTGTTCTTCCATGATAGTCAGTTTCGTCACAATGAACCCAGTTCGCTTTACAGTCTACAGACAGATTGTACCTCCGCAACATTCCTATCTAGTTCTCTTATGTGACCAGCCAAAATAATGTCGCTGAAATCATATGTATACAGTGCAGTTATTTTCAGTTTCTTAAAGGAGTACTTATTTGCAATTCTTCAAATGGCTCTAAGCACTATGTGACTTCACATCTGATGTCGTCAGTCCCCTAGAGCTTAGAACTACTTAAACCTAACTAACCTAAGGACATCACACACATCCATGCCCCAGGCAGGATTCGAACCTGCGACCGTAGCAGCAGCGCGGTTCCAGACTGAAGCACCTAGAACCGCTCGGCCACAGCTGCCGGCTTTACAATTGTTACGTGAGCTTTTATATAGAATACTTTACTGTAAACAGTAGCTGAGAAGTGTTCGATTTGTAAGTTTGATGTTGTCAGTGACTTTTTAGTGCTGATGGGGAAGGAATTAGACTGATAAATGTGGCACCATGTTGCAGTCTATCATTGACGGGGTATTGTAAAGCCATGTAACTGTGATGTAGTCACCTGTTGGTAAACTAATAAATGACCAGAAAATGTCCGTACTTTTCTCAAAATTAATCGTGTTACTGATAGACTGCAAAAATCTCTCCAATTCAGGAATTACTGGTGCTTGGAGAGTGAGCTACACTTAGGACCCATTTACTGTACTTCCACATTATATCTTCCAAAGTGGATGTGACAATGTCTGATGGAAAGGACTGATCAGCTTCATGTCTTGAACAGTAATCTGCTGTAATGTGTTGCTTGACTTTGTTGAAACCTGAAGTTCTAGGGGGACTACTTGTGTTGTAGGAGAAAATTTAAGCCTCTGGACTTCTGCAGCTGTTGGGAGAGCTGAGGCTGGGGTGCTGCACTTGATACACGTCATGCTGTGAAAAGTGTTCCAGACAGTGATAGTGGAAGCGATGGAATCGAAATCGTCGAACACATATTGACACCATGTTACATTTGGGGCAGGCTCTACACTGTGTTACACAACTGACAGCTCCAGCTATTGAGCTCATTTAACATCTGCAAATAAGTACTGACTTAATAAACTGAAAACAGCAACACTACGTAATACAGAGCCCAGTGAAGTCATTTTTTCTACTTACGTAAGGGAACTGGATAGGATATTCAGGAGATTTATAGTGTCTAAACAGAAAACCGAGCAGCACTCGTGGTGGAGGTGGTTGCCTCTCCTGCCGTGCAGGATGACTAAGATTGAACTTACCCTCAGCAGTGCAGAGCTGTGGACAGAGATTTACATAGATTCTTTCCACATGCGTTTTATGCATTATTATTATTATTATTATTAGCAACTCATAACTGTATTCCATATGGTGTTAATGCACTCTGTGGATACGTCTGCACATAGGGTCGCCACTGATTCATTAGGCTTGCTGTGGAGGATCTGTATGACTTGGCGAAACGCGTTACAGCTGCTTCTTGTGACGTAGTAGGGTAGAGAGAGAGTGAGGAATGGCCTTCTCGCTTTTCAAATGGTTCAAATGGCTCTGAGCACTATAGGACTCAACTGCTGAGGTCATAAGTCCCCTAGAACTTAGAACTACTTACACCTAACTAACCTAAGGACATCACACACATCCATGCCCGAGGCAGGATTCGAACCTGCGACCGTAGCGGGCCGGCCGCGGTGGTCTATCGGTTCTGGCGCTGCAGTCCGGAACCGCGGGACTGCTACGGTCGCAGGTTCGAGTACTGCCTCGGGCATGGGTGTGTGTGATGTCCTTAGGTTAGTTAGGTTTAAGTAGTTCTAAGTTCTAGGGGACTTATGACCTAAGATGTTGAGTCCCATAGTGCTCAGAGCCATTTTTGACCGTAGCGGTCGCGCGGTTCCAGACTGTAGCGCCCAGAACCACTAGGCCACACCGGCCGGCTTTTTGCTCTACAGATTGCAGATCTACGAAGGAGGTAAGTGGATGACCAGAATTCGGCAGCCTGCTTCCCATCGTGTTCCTACCACCCACCTCTCGCCAAGCCACCCACCCCACCCTGTTACGCCACCAGAATACTATTTATCCTTTAATACGGCTCTACAGCACTTAGAGACGGTGCACACATTCAATATTTATTCTTAACGCACTTCATTTTAACAGTAATCGGTAGTTTTATGTCACTAAAACATCATTTTTAATAAACTACGATTTTTCCATCCCCTTCAACGCGGAAGCTGTCACTCCTAGAGATAAAAGTGAGGGCGTTTTCTTTTTTTAGGAAATTTGATCTGAGTTGGTTTTGTCTTGGAAACATTTCTTCTACAAGCAGTCATTTTCGAGATACTTAAGAAAAACTTTAAAGAATGACCTTTAAATCCTCACACCTAGTCCCACCCTTATATTCTAGCAGTGGGGAATTCATGATACTTCCTCCTACCACTGTACACAAATTTACGACTACACGACTTCTCCTCTACCGATACTTTTTGGTCTTCCTTGAATGGGCTGAAACAGGTGTAGTTTGTGCTTGTTCTTAGCGGGTCGTGATGAATGTTGGCTGTCAGACCATGTAGCAGGTGGCAGATCAAGAAGTGTAACTGCGTACAGTTGCGTGGGAAGTGACATTGATTGGTGTTTATTGGTAGTTATATTTTGAACTGTCAGTAACTACCGATTTACACGTGGCTGGATCAGATGAAGAACGGCTATGTTGCTTTATTATTTCATGTCTCAAATTCGCACTGTTAAGTAGGGCTACTCTTCAAATGCTTCAAATGGCTCTGAGCACTATGGGACTTAACATCTGAGGTCATCAGTCGCCTATAACTTAGAACTACTTAAACGTAACTAACCTAAGGACATCACGCACATCCATGTACGAGGCAGGATTCTAACCTGCGACCGTAGCGGTCACACGGTTCCAGAGTGAAGCACCTAGAACCGCTCGGTCACACCGGCCGGCGGCTACTCTTATAATCCTATTGCACATATGCTCAGTGTTGTGGCAGATAATCACAGATGGTCTTCTTGTGACCGTTGCACGTGGACATTTAATGATAGTAGAGGTTGGAGATAGATCTGGTGATTGAGAAGGCCAAGGCAACATGTAACTCGCTGTAGATCATATTGGGGTACAACAGCGGTATGTGGGCGAATATTGTCCTGTCGGAAAACATCCTCTGGAATGCAGTTCATGACCGGCAGCACAAGTGGTTGAATCCCAAAGTAACGTACATATTTGTAGTTAGGGGGCATGGGATAACCTCGAGAGTCTCCTGCAGTCATACGACATCGCACCCCAGACTAGACATCCAGGTGTAGGCCCAGTGTGACAATACTGCAAACAAGTTGGTTGCTAGCGCTCACCTGGCCTCCTAACAAACACGCGGCCATCACTGGCACTGAGGCAAAACCAGCTTTCATCACAAAACGCAACGTCCCTCCACTCCGCCGTCCAAGGTACTCTCGCTTGACACTGCTGACGTCCCCAACGGCGTTGCTCTGGGGTCAGTAGAATGCACGCTACAGATCGTCTGGCTCGGAGCTTTCCTTGACGTAACCGATTTGCAACAGTTAGTTGTGTCGCTGTAGTGCCAACTGCTGCGAAACGGCTGCTGTGAACTCAGTACGATGGGCCAGAGACTTACACTGAACACACTCTCAGTAGTGCCGCGTGGGTGTCTGAAGCGTCTTGAAGCGACCGTACACCTAATCCTCCTGACCCCCGCGACCAGCAAACATGTACTGTGGCTGCATTGCTGCAAAGTCTTTCTGCAATATCGCAGAAGGAACAGCCAGCTTCTCGTAGCTCTGTCACATGACTTCGTTTAAACTCAGTGAGGTGTTGATAACGGCGTCTTTGCCGCCTTCAAGGCATTCTTGCCTAACATCAGCTCACCATGTTCAATCTGAGAGGTAACTAACGCTCAGACGACAACTATCTAACCACGCTGGGCTCGTTACTATTACGAAGGTACGGAATCCAGTTAATTTGGGCCCGCTGCATGCGACTCTGTTCGTTGCATATGCTGGCGTACATGCTTGATAAATGTTCTCACTTGAAAATTTGGTTGGTCTTTGTCATTGCGGTTGCGTATGACAAGTTACGCTTGGAGCCTGAAGATGGCGCCATTTGGTTTCGAAAATGGTAGCATGTGTTAAAAAGAATAAACGATGTTGGATTTCAATGCAGCTGTCGATTTTGTTATCTTTATTCAACATCTACATGGATACTCTGCAAATCACATTTAAGTGCCTGGCAGAGGGTTCATCGAACCACCTTCACAATTCTCTATTATTCCAATTCGTATAGCGCGCGGAAAGAATGAACTCCTATATCCTTCGGTACGAGCTCTGATTTCCCTATTTCATCGTGATGATCATTCCTCCCTTTGTAGGTCGGTGTCAACAAAATATTTTCGCATTCGGAGGAGAAAATTGGTGATTGGAATTTCGTGAGAAGATTCCGTCGCAACGAGAAACACCTTTCTTTTAACGATTTCCAGCATAAATCCTGTATTATTTCTGTGACACTCTCTCCCATATTTCAAATGGTTCAAATGGCTTTGAGCACTATGGGACTTAACTTCTAAGGTCATCAGTCCCCTAGAACTTAGAAGTACTTAAACCTAACTCACCTAAGGACATCACACACATCCATGCCCGAGGCAGGATTCGAACCTGCGACCGTAGCGGTCGCGCGGTTCCAGACTGCAGCGCCTAGAACCGCTCGGCCACTCTCCCATATTTCACGATAATGCGAAACTTGCTGCCTTTCTTTGAACTTTTTCGATGTACTCTGTCAGTACTATCTGGTAAGGATCCCACACCGCGCAGCAGTATTCTAAAAGAGGTCGGACAAGCGTAGTGTAGGCAGTCTCCTTAGTAGGTCTGTTATATTTTGTAAGTGTCCTGCCAATAAAACGCAGTCTTTGGTTAGCCTTTCCCACAACATTTTCTATGTGTCCCTTCCAATTGAAGTTGTTCGTAATTGTAGTATCTAGGTATTTAGTTGAATTTACGGCTTTTAGATTAGACTGATTTATGGTGTAACCGAAGTTTAACGAGTTCCTTTTAGCACTCATGCCTCACACTTTTCGTTATTCACGGTCAACTGCCACTTTTCCCACCATTCCGATATTTCTTCTAAATCGTTTTTCAGTTTGTTTTGATCTTCTGATGACTTTATTAGTCGATAAACGATAGCGTCATCTGCAAACAACCGAAGACGGCTGCTCAGATTGTCTCCCAAATTGTTTATATAGATAAGGAACAGGGCCTTTAACACCTCCTTGGGGAACGCCAGAAATCATTTCTTTTTTAATCGATGACTTTCCGTCAATTACTACGAACTGTGACCTCTCTTACAGGAAATCACAAATACTTTATGTCCAGCTGCTGCCCCACTTTCCTTGACGGATTACCACAGAATAAAGTGAATTGTTTAATTATCTTTCAATTTTACAATTTATAGTTGAAGATTGTGAAGAATAAAACAAAATGAAAAAAAAGTGAATGGTAGCCAGTGCACTTGAGCACTGGGTAACTGCTCCTAAAAAACCCGTCATTCTCTACACTTGCACAATATATTATACGAGCTTTCAAAGACAAGTACTGATCAGGCGTTGTGAGTAATGTTGCATTCATAGCGCAAGTAGGAATGACATCACCTTAGAGCAAGCGCAGTGGAAAATAGGGTGCTGCGTGCCTTTCCCAAGTTGATCGCAGCACGGGTGGACATCGTTTCAGCACTCAACACTGGTTTACGATTATCACAGAGAGAGTGCTACATAACTTGTTTTCGTCCATTTTATTTGTATACCAGCACGCATTCGAAGAGATATGGCGTACTTTTAGTGTGATTTCCAGCTCGCATTAGCAGAAAAAAATGGCATAATTTTAGTGCGATATTTACAGTGTATTGCAGCACACTAGCACATGATAACAGGCCACCACTATAAATAATCAAGCGGCCCTGATACACTCTTTCCATTGTTTTCGTGTCTTAGTGAAAGCACTCACTTTCTTTCTCACAGACATCAACAAAATTTTCAGATGACGTTGAAACGTCCCCTTTTGAACAATTCTACACGAGACTGTGCTTAAACTGACACACAATATTTTGTTAGCGCAACGCAATCTGACTTTCAAAATTCCCTACACAAGAATGGCCCTGACTAACATTAAACTATACCTTTCACAAATCACTAAATCACTTACCTCACAATAATCTTCGTTTCTCCCACTACTGCAATACAGCAAGCGCCACTACTGCCAGCTAAATAAAAGATTCAAACTATGGAAGGCACTAACTACTGATAGGGATAGTTAGCAAATGAAAGATATTAATAGAGAACAAACAATGTATTTACCTTAATATCATCACAAGTCATAATATATATATCAGTTCATGACAAATTACAAAACTTCGCCATCTCTCTCCCCACATCCACCACTGCTGGCGGCTCACCTCCAACTGCGCAACGCTACGCGCTGTTCACAGCCAGCTGCCTAACACTACAATGGCGAGTATTACAACAATGCAAAGCAGCCACAGACTGCACACAGCACAGCCAGTGATTGTCATACAGAGGTGGCGTTACCAATAAAAAACCTAAACAGCCTACTTACATAGAGAAAACATAAACAGCCTACTTACATAGCCCCCATGCTCCCCACAAAAATTTTTACAAATTTTTTTTTGGGCAGTGGCCAATAATGATTTGATAAAATTTTTCATAATTACAATAACAAAGAAATCAAATGCACACACTTATTGATACAATGTTGGTCAAAAGCTAAAATTTTCTCACAGTCCATAAAGACAGTCCTCATCGTACATAACAGGAGAATAGCAGTGTTTTTCTCAAAGTCTGAGCAGTAAAAGAAAATGCACACAGAAGTAGTGGATTTCCATGCAGTCTTGAAGAAGTAGTGTTGTCCTTCCAATGGAAAGACAGTGCTGACTCTCGACATGCAGACAGGTAATGGGCCACAACAGAGCAAACCCACAGCAGAGTCAGTCGAAATTTTGAAGAGTATTGGTAGGTAGGTCATCACAGAGCAGACCCACTGTAGTCCTGGTAGAGATTACGGTATTGGTGGGCCACCAGAGGTGCAGACCCACTGCAGTCCTTGTAGAAATAATGGTATTGGTGGGCCACCAGAGGTGCAGACCCACTGCAGGCCTTGTAGAAATAATGGTACTGGTGAGTCAGCAAAGGTGTAGACCCACTGTAGTCCTTGTAGAGACGGCCAGCAGCCATCTGTTGCGACTGTGCAGGTGCACAATCACCATTGAAGAGTCTTGCGGATAATATAGCAAGTCCATAAACCACCACTTGTGCACTCACAAAGTTTCTGGAATTGTCCTTAGATCCAGCAATGCTGTTATCCAGTCCCTTGCTGAATCATTAACACACGTGCAAACACTCACAGTCCCAATTTCTCACATATTATCCATATACTATGACCAACAGAAACGTGTGCAGTGAAATGTAACTTAATTGGAAGAACTGGTAACAATTACAATTTGATAACATAAAAATACAATAACAAAGGTACAAAATACATCATTAAAAACATAACAATACAGATATCATTTGTAGTACAGGCTTTACAAAAGAATAGAAATAGACATATACATCAGTGTTACAGGAATTATGACATGAGTACATACATAAAAGATCAGAATAACTTGCGAAACATCAACTTCACACATGAGCATTTAAACAGAATGAATAATGTCTAACATCTTTACAAAGTAAATAACATATTATTAATGCCAATTATATTCGAGGATAACAGTATTCCTCATCATAGTGAATGTAGCTTAATATTAAAAGAAGAAAAAATTCTATGAAACTACACAGAGACAGGAAGAAAACAAATACACAAGGGTACACAAACACATAGTGGGATAACACCAACAGGAAAGGACAGGGTTCGTTTTCAGTGTAACATTTGGTACTGCAGTCCAACCCAAAACTTCATATATCTTTCTTCTTATTTCATCCTTTGTTTCCACCAAAAAAAAATTCTAACTAAGCATGCTTTCTGTGTTTATATGTTCACACATCTCTTACCTCATTTTTATTTTCCATTATCTTACCTCATCATTTATTTCCAAGAAAATCCTACCTAAACCTGTTTTCTCAATGCATTTCTTCCAATTCATCGCAACTCATTCTCTTAGAGGCTACCCCCTCTTAAGCTAACTTAAATCTACTGAGCTCAGATGCTAAACTAAAGGACGAGGCAATGCAGCAGCACAAAACATGTAACACAAACAGCAATGACCAAAAAAATGCAGAGTGCAAAGCAAGCAGCAGTAAATCTAATTTACAGATAAAATGCAAAATTACAACTAATATGAGCCAATGTGCAGCAACATGAAAAATCAATGAGTAGTAAAATTGGCTTAGCAGAGTAATGTAATGTGAAATTTAGTAGCACTATGCCTGGCAAACAGCAGCTTATATCTAAACATGACATAGCTCAAGCAGAAAAAATAATACACTAAAGATAACAATGCAGATAAGGCAAATGTATAATCACATCTTAATGTCTAAGTAATTAAAGTGGTGCACCACAACAACTGATTGTAAAAAGAAATATTACCATGTACTTGAAAAGAAAATTATAGATGCAGTTACTGGTATTAGTCCCTTCTTATTGTTCTTTCCTTTCCAAGTGCTCCTTTTTTAAAGAATGTGGATCATAAAATAATTATTTAATAGATCTGTTGACAGAAAGTGTTCACATTAGCAAATGCATTTTATTTTATAAAAGCAATGCTGCAACACAGCTGGAAACCAGATGTCAAATGAAATAAGCAACTACGAAAAGCAAAGTATAAAAATATCATTCAGTAGTCATGTGACATTTCATACGTTAGTAGCTCTCAACTCTCGTAGAAAGACGCTTGTCGTAATCAGGTGTGCAGATGTACGAATATTTCCCATCAATTCATAAGCATTTCAGTAATTAGCACAAAGTGCGAGTAATCATATGTTTTCAAGTAACGAGGGTGTCGCATTAGCGATGAAAGGCACACCCTAATGGCTTGTTCTCCAGGTGTTTGACACGTCCCACGTCCCCTTTTTTTTTCTACCTGTGCCGCTGAAAAGGGCTCGCAATAATGGCTTTTTCTCCAGGCGTCTGACACAGCTGGGTGCCCGCGACGAATTACGTGCAGGTGGTCACTTAACTTTCGTACGGAAATATTTACGACAGCAGTTTCTGCTACCGTTGCAGTCTCATTTAACAATATTTCACAGGTCAAGAATTAGCGTTGCAAATCTGTAGAAACAAAATCCTATAAATATAAGTGTCCAAAAAAAATATTCGTCAGCATTGTGATACAGTCACACATTTCATAACTCTTAAAGTACGTTTCTTGGTTTCCAACATCCTTTTCATAAATCAGAGTCCCTAAACACTACTCATTATTCCTTACCTCATTATACATATACATATTCGTCGACACTTCTTCAATATTTCATCGTGAGAAATACGTAGCATAATAAACATTCCTCAACAACATAATGCACATCGTCGTCGTAATAATAACATCATAACACTTCAGTCAAATCTCAAAATCGTCGTAACTTCCTCCAATAATTTCTAAGCCTAAAAAAATTCTCTGCTCATGTCAAAAGTGTCAGCTGCCTCAAACGTACTTTAAAAATCATGATCTCATACCAAATACATCATTCAAAGCTCTCATAGTATCACAATGATTCCGAAAAAATATGAACAGTTCACAAAGTACAGACAAAATACAATTTCATAAGTGTGAAGTTATCCAACTGTGTAATTGCGTAAACATGTGTCATTGATGTAGTAAAAAAATGTTTATCTCTCAGTTAAATGATCAGATAGCTGTGTAATTCTGTGTTTTAGAGAAATATGGTACCGATGTGTAAAGTTGTATAAGCAAATACCATATTAGCTAGGGCTCCTTGTGCTTGCCAAACACATGGTACACAAAGTAAGCGTGTACCCCCCTGAGGATTAATGTAATTATACCCTCAGGTGTTACAGATTACAGCAATGGAATGAAATGTATCACGGAAAACTTTCTTTGTAATTCAAAAATCTTTAAAAATAAATGTTTTAAGTATAAAATTGATCACTCAAATACGTGTACTGTAGCGCTAAACTGTGCGTCTTGTAACATAATCTCTGTGGAAGTGTCGTAGTTATCGTCCTCCGAAAGCTAAGTTCTGCAGAAGTCAATGTACTTACCTCATGATAAACAAAAGTGAAATGCTTTGCGTATAGATATCGTAGTTATAATGCTTATTGGCGTGATGAAGAAAGTACTGTACAGTAACGTAATGTTGTGCAACGAAAAAGGCTGTCTCATTGTTGCTATACCACAAAAGTTACTACTAAAACATGTTTTTCTTTCCAGAAGAATTTAGAAAACTGTGCAGATATAAAACAGATACACCGCAAAAGCAACATTGTAAATTGTCACTCATTAGTAGCGTCGTGATAAAAATCGTGTAGCTGTCACATAAACTAACCTCTGTGTCATCTGGTATCTCTCAGAAAGCACCTTGAATCCATAATGTATTTGCAAGTAAACCAAAATGTTGCATTAAAATCTCATTAGCAGTACCAGATATAATGTTATTTTTCTCGGAGCCAGCCGGCGCACGTGTATGCCTGCCGTGCGAGTCATTGTCTGTCTCTTTGTTGCCGCGCGTCGTTACTGGGATTAGGAGGCCTAACTTCCACAAATTCGCCTTGCCGAGAGGGCCCAGCTCTGTTTAAAGCTCGCCAGTTCTGATGAATTCAGGTCTGTCGTTTTGTCAGTAGTTTACATAGTTTCTTGTTTGTCGGTCATGTGGTGGAGAATTTCTCCCTGAGTCGTAACTGCGCGCTGAACTGTTGCGTCTGAAGTTATTCTGTCTCCCTTGATAATAATAGTTCTGGTTGTCATATTGTCTATTTCTATGATTGTCTCTGTCATATTCATTACTACGGAAATGCGATCTTTCTCTGTAACTATTATTACTCTGCCAGTGGTTGTCATACGGGTGGTGTCTGTTTTGGTCACGATTTACGTTGTAAGAATAGGCTTGTCGTGTATAGTTATTGCTTCTGTCGTCACGAAATTGTGACGGATGTGACCTGTAATTGTTGTGCTCCTGTTTCCGCGTTCCCCGATTGTCAGTGTCAATTTCCAGTTCTTGTAACAGTCCCTGAAATGCTTCAATGTCGTCTTTGCAACGTCCTGCTAAAATAATATGTCGTAAATGTTCAGGCAATTTGAGTAAGCAAATGCGGATGAGTTCTGAGGGGCTGTATGGGTTTGAAAGATATTGATTCTTATGCAACATGTCTTCAAAATATTTGACAAGACTGGAAAATTCAGATTGTTCAAAGTGTTTCATCATCATGATGCTATGTTTTACACGGTCTTGTGTAGCTTGAGACCAATATGCTGAGAGGAAGGCATGGTAAAACTCTCCTTCACTGTGGCAATCGTGAATTACCGATCGCATTCTTACAGCTGGTTCATTCTCCAAGTAGCCACACATAAATTCTAATCTGTGTTCTAACGACCAGTTGGGAGGAAAACAATGAGAGAATTGATGGAGCCATGCTTGTGGATGAATGTCGTTGCCAGAATTCTTAAATGTTTTGAATTTACGTGTAGTAATGAACAGCTTATAGTCAAAATCATCATGTCGGCGAGTCGCATATCGGTCATTGTTAGGTCGTGTCGGCCGTTCCATCTCAAAATTCGGTGCACATTGCCAATTTCTTTCATAACTTCCGAAATGCCCTGTGTTATTATTTTGTGTCTGTTCCGTATTTGTATGTCCCTCTTCCCGTATTGGGGCGCGAGTGTCCTCTGAAATACGTAATTCTTGTACTACTTGTGCCAACTGATCTTGCACTTCCTGGATTTCTCTTTTGTACTGTGTATTGATTTGATTTTGATTTTGTTTGAATTTTCTAATTTGTTCATACTCTTCAGTGTCCATGAAAGCTACAGGTGTTGTGTCATTCAGATCATCATCTACCTTTGTAGATAAGTTAGTGAACTGATCTGAAAGTTCGGCTACTTTATCCGATAGTGAAATCATTTCCTCTCTATGTTTTTCTGAACCAAGTTTCAGAGTGTCCATTTGTGTTGCAATCGTGTCTACTGTGACCTTTAAGTTTTCCTGAGTTTTTGCAAGTTGCATAACCGTATCGGTAGATGCAACTGAGTCAAATTTTGCTTGCAAGGTCTCATGATTTTCATGAACAATAGTTTGCAGTTCTTTTATAGCTGCTTCGTGATTCTGTAGTGCATTTTCATGACGCGAAAAAATAGGTTGGAAATGCTCACAAATTTGTGTTTTTACGTCATTACAGACTTTTTGACATTTCGATTCAATGTGATGTAACTCAGCAGTTAAATCCTCACGTGTTCGTTCAAGAGTTTGCTCCAATGAGTCTAACTTTTTAAGATTTTGTTCCATTGTGTCTAACTTTTGAAGCTTTTGCTGTGTTTGTCTCTGATTTTGTTCCATTGTGTCTAACTTTTTGAGATTTTGTTCCACTGTGTCTAACTTTTTAAGATTTTGTCCCATTTGTCTCTGATTTTGTTCCATTTGTTGCATTAATTGCAATAATAATGTATTAGTGTCTGGAATCTGTTTCTCTACGCTTTTCGGCAGTGCATTTGCACCGGCAACATTCACATTTTGACAAGCAGAAAATGCGTCTCGACTTATTTGAGAAAACGGTGATAACCCAAAACCTGAATCTACAGTATTTGCGAAATTGTGTCCTGTCATTTCGGATTCCTGAGGCGAGCTGTTGCCGACCGATCGATCGATAATGCTTCCCTCTTCACTAATTGTTTCACTGTCCGTGCCATTGTTTGCCGCCCGCTCCATTTCCCTATGCACGATTACCAAATTACTACTTTGAACATCAGTTAATTCATTACTCTGCGGCGCTAACACACTGCCTTCGTCTTCACTGTCATTTCTCAGTTTACTTTGGAGCCTAGTATTACGTTTTTCACACGCCATTATTGTCACAGTATTTCACACGACAACACAGAAAAACACAATTTGAAGAGCAAAATAAAATAACGTAGCAATGGAAATAATGTCTAGTTAATTGCAGCTGCGAAATACTTGGTGCAAATCTACATGCATGCCACAACTGTTTTACTCTACAACAATGAAAAACTACAACTACAAAGGAGATTCTCTCTACAATTACGCGCTAGCAATAAACAAAAGCTACACTAAATACACAAACTACAAGAAAAAATCAGAAGATTCCAGTGAGGTATCCTAGGCTAAGGGTCGACATATGAAACGTCCCCTTTTGAACAATTCTACACGAGACTGTGCTTAAACTGACACACAATATTTTGTTAGCGCAACGCAATCTGACTTTCAAAATTCCCTACACAAGAATGGCCCTGACTAACATTAAACTATACCTTTCACAAATCACTAAATCACTTACCTCACAATAATCTTCGTTTCTCCCACTACTGCAATACAGCAAGCGCCACTACTGCCAGCTAAATAAAAGATTCAAACTATGGAAGGCACTAACTACTGATAGGGATAGTTAGCAAATGAAAGATATTAATAGAGAACAAACAATGTATTTACCTTAATATCATCACAAGTCATAATATATATATCAGTTCATGACAAATTACAAAACTTCGCCATCTCTCTCCCCACATCCACCATTGCTGGCGGCTCACCTCCAACTGCGCAACGCTACGCGCTGTTCACAGCCAGCTGCCTAACACTACAATGGCGAGTATTACAACAATGCAAAGCAGCCACAGACTGCACACAGCACAGCCAGTGATTGTCATACAGAGGTGGCGTTACCAATAAAAAACCTAAACAGCCTACTTACATAGAGAAAACATAAACAGCCTACTTACAACGTTTTATAGCAACTGTTCAGAACGTGATTCTTGGGGCTCATCGAATATCTTTACTTCTTGAACGTTTATAGCATCCTGCCTACTGCAGAAATATCACGCAGGTCATTACTATTGCTTAAGAACATAGACTAACTGTCTCCTTGAATGAGGGTCAAGCCTGTCTCAAACATTCATTTTTGATCAGAGTTGTAACATAACACAATTTGTCGAACTCAGGTCTAACAAACACGTCTCCTTTTAGTTTTCTTCTGAGAGTTGATGGAACATCTCTCAGAGACACCTTAAACAGCCTCCATATTTGCATAACGCTTTCAAAAACTGTTTCATTAGACTCCTGTTAATGCGTAGTGGTGGTAAAGATTTTTTTTTCACATCCACAAGAATCTTGTGGAAAAGGAAAAAGAACCAAAGAGCTTTTGATACTAGTTACAATATTTACTCACCAATACAACCACTGATACCGAAAATTAAATTTCATGTTATTGGAGTTGGAACAACAGAAATATGGACTATTAGAAATCAATAAAATAATTTTTTTTAAATATTGAGTGTTAATAGCAAAAAATTGTGGGTGATACGGTTATTTTGTTGGCATATTAGTCTTCATCACTCTGAAAAGTACAATAATAAGGCACTTTCATTAAAATAGTTTTTTAATCGTTAGCCTGTGTTATTATTATGGCGGAGTAGTAACAATTCTTTAATCATTTGCTGAATATAAGCATTAAACCGCTATCGTATTTACTGAGAAATAAGAAAATAAACAAACTTTTGTATCGAGCCCTGTATAGACCAGAATGTTAATGAATTAAAAGACTGCAGTGTTGTTCTGTATACAAACAATAAAACTTTAAATTTCCAGCTGAAGTGTTGGATGGAATCAAGAGAATAAAGCCAGTGACCACATAACGGGACTTTTGGTACTTTACGCACTGCGTAATGACGGCCGTTGTTAATTTTTTTACTCCCAGGTAATGACTGGACAGTTTGGTCGGTGAGGCGATACTTTTCTCCGATGGAGCGAGTTGATAACCCTGAAACTTTTCTTCGGTAAAACACTCAGTTACGCCCAGGCAGTGCTTCCACGCACGCTTGCCACGATTTTTCCCTCCCAGTCATTTTCGTAGCATATAACGCCATTAGATGTATTAGACTTGCCAGCTTTTGTCCGTCGTGACAACATACAGCGGAAATAACCGTGAATCTGGACGCTTCATACCATAGTTCAGCAGACATTTATGTCATTTTTTGTTCCAAAAGAGCTTGTTACGGCATGATGTAGAGCGCAATATATCAATAGTTGTGAGGTGTAAAGGCGGAGTGTTTCTGTGTAAACAAGCGCAGAGCCCGGTCGGCCGGCGCGGACCCCGACAGGTTAGACAACTTTAGCACTCAATATTTTCCCTCCCATAATTCAGAAGTAATAAAATGCTAACACACTTTAGACTTATATGGCTACGAACCACTACGGGTAACCAGTTTCCACTCTTCGTTTTTCTTCCCTCCCCGTCTCCGTCCGCCCCGACAAAATTCATTTGCATTCAGGGCATTATCTTCTATTTCTAAATAATCAAGATCCACTTAATTAGAAAGTATAATGCGCGTTTACGTTGCCTCTCGAGATGAAATCTACGCCCGCGGAGGAGTCGCAGCAGGTAATTGCTTTTTAAATTGCGAGTAATTATCGACATTATCAATCAACAATTAGGGCCAGAGAGCACCAGTTAGTGTGAGGGCTAAAGTAGTTCCCCTGGGAGCTCGTTGCCTCTCGCCGTGCAACAGTGTTGACGTCTCAGCATTCTTGTACGTTTCAGTGAGTGTTTGACTCATTAACATATTCATTCTCGGTAACGTTAAGCCGTTTAATTACATGCAAATTACTGCTGTTATCGACTGATTTTGTCGTAAGTGTAGCAAGTGGTTTATTTTGTCTACAAGTCTTACTCCTTATACAGACACAGCGTCGTAACGTATTCCAACGTGAAAGACAAAAGGGAAAGCAATATTTCACAGAGTGACAGCAGAAGTGGGGGTGTTTATTTTTCAGCGGGAATCCGTGCGTGATAAAAGACCAGAGAAGAACGTTATACAACACTGTCACCAAAGGAATTCGCCGCACAAAAAAGAAAAAAAAAGATACGTTTATTTACAGTTAGCTTGCTTCTTGATGAGAAAACTGACGAGAAGAAGTAGAGGAAAAAAATCAT
Source organism: Schistocerca serialis cubense (assembly GCF_023864345.2). NCBI lineage: Eukaryota > Metazoa > Arthropoda > Insecta > Orthoptera > Acrididae > Schistocerca > Schistocerca serialis. Next base: position 84,465,316 of record NC_064641.1, on the reverse strand, counting down.
GAAATTGTTAGAAAACGTAATGACATTTTGTTGAGGATATACAAAGCTTGGAATGTGATAAAGAATGAAATTATTTTAAGCGCATGGATGTACTGAATACAACAAGCAACCTCCCATGACTTTACTGCAGGAAAATTCCCAGTATTTCCCTAGATCGCTTTAGATGATGTAAGCTAAATGAAAGCTGGTTTGCAATATCTACACGAGTCTCTTCGTATACGCACCTGTCATTTCTATAGCTTGTCCAGCCACGATATGGAAGTAACAAAAGAAAACACGGAATACCAAGAAGTCAGACTCGATCATCTGAAGCATTTAGAACTTGCACTAAAAATCCATTACGTAGTCAGAAAAGAAACGAAAATCATAGAAATATAGATAGACACTCCTGTGAATTAATTTGTAAGATGCGGAGATATGCAGAGACAAATGACAGCGGTAGAAACAAAGAATGAGATTGCTTGCAACAAGTTAGTGAAAATAATTGTTTCGTGCATAGCTCAGCAGAATAGCATGACTGTTTCTTCTCTCTACACACAAACGTATCAACTTTTTGTGTTACATATTCTAGTCTTTGATTAACATAAATCGTTTCGTCTGCTTCTACTTCATGTCGTACGTCAATTAATCCCTAATATCGTTGGTAGCATACATCCTGGTAATAAGTTCAAAATGGTTCTGAGCACTATAGGACTTAACATCTGTGATCATCAGTCCTCTAGAACTTAGAACTACTTAAACCTAACTAACCTAAGGACATCACACACATCCATGCCCGAGGCAGGATTCGAACCTGCGACCGCAGCAGTCGCTGGTAATAAGTGCCTCTATCGTTATCTATGAGCTATAGTATCTCTTCATCCAGTATTTTGTCTGATATCTGCTCATTTAATCAGTAACTTAACTCTGTTTAAATTCTCCCGTTACCCCACACCCATGTTTCAGTTTCATGTAGGGTTCCAGACGTATTCTCAGAAACGTCAGTATTTGACAAGAACCATCTCATCTGTAGAACTAAGTCTTTTTCTTCAGTGACGGTTTGATCCTCGTGCCTCCCTTGCCTCGAATGTCTAGTGTCACTCGTCTTCCTAGGTTACCGGACTGTTTCTGGCCTATTTATACTGTGTCTTTTTCAATTCTGACGTTTCAGAAATTGTTTTCCGTAGTACCACTTTCTGCATATGTCTACTAGTTACTTTTACTCTTAGCCCAAATTTGTGCTGACCCGGCTACGCAGGTCATTCAGCTGTTATTTGCGGTTTTCATGCTTTCAGCAACTTGTAACACTATGTATGGTCCAGTCCACGCTGCACTTAAATGATCATGAAAAGCGCAAAATGCTCCAGTTTTTCAGTGGCATCAAGTTAACCTTTGACCTTGACCTGGACGTCATAATGTAATCACACTCCTCCCATCCCCCTTTCCCCTCACTTGCCCCTTCCACCCTATACCAGCCAATTACAGTATTAAGAATGAAATAGCCAATCAAAGATCCAAGCCTCATTTTGCTAGCAGGAAATTACAAATCCCTTCCCCCACCCTCCTCCAGTTCTCGCTCTCAGCTCCAGACAATCTTAGCGCAGTATTAAAGTGAAACAACCAACGAAAGAAATCCAATATGAAGGAAATGGACCAGTTGCGATTTGTACCGCTACCTACTCTTTCCAACCAATCAGAGAGTAGTATTTAAATAATGTATAAAATGGTGTCAAATTACATTATTTCTAAAAGACACTTTACATACACAATAAGCCGCACACAATTCCTCTCCCCTCCTCATTATCTCCTGAAAAAGCAGAGATAGTTGGACTTTTCACCATATTAGTGAAAAATCCAACTATCTCTGCTTTATACCCCTCCACCTTCTCTATCCAACGGATCAGAGCGTAGTATTAAAATTATGTGTAAAAACGTTGCCAGACGTACAGTAAAAAGTTATGTAACCCTTAGTTTAAATTCAAAGATATTTATTACTTATATAAAAGTCACATACCTCTGAAGTAATATTAATGTGGTATGAAAGTCACAGTTATGGTTTATTTACATACACATACATAACTCTTTACGGAGTCTTTGCTTTTGATGTTGAGTAACATGTTTAGCCCTGACGGGATACTATGTATTCATAACATCAGATCCGATGAGGCTGTTAAAGTAATTTGCGTGATCAGGTTCAAATGGTTCAAATGGCTCTGAGCACTATGGGACTTAACTTCTGAGGTCATCAGTCCCCTAGAACTTAGAACTACTTAAATCCAACTAACCTACGGTCATCACACACATCCATGTCCGAGGCAGGATTCGAACCTGCGACCGTAGCGGTCGCGCGGTTCCAGACTGTAGCGCCTAGAACCGCTCGGCCACTCCGGCCGGCGCGTGATCAGGAGCAATAATAAAAAGACAATGGTATATTATTGATACGTACATCTGGAAAAATACTAAATATCACTCCATGGTCAATACTATACACATTACATACGTAACATGGGAAGAGACATACATCTTTCCGTATTTCAAATTTCAAAATGTGATCTCTCTCATACAAAATGATTATTTATGAAGTTCCAACATTCAGTTTGAGGTTTAATTACTTTGACGTGGAAGTATACCAAGACAAGCATGGTTTAGCAACGGGCAACTGCCTTTCAGGGTTTTTGGCAGATATTTTTATTAATAACTTAGAGACAAGAGTACTCTAGAGCTACCAGATTTTGGCACAAAAGATAGTTATTGATAAATGCTATGTAGTTGATACGTTTGTTGTGCAAAGAGAAAGGGAGGAAGATCTACAAGCACTATGCTCGATTTTCAGCCAACAGCATCGTAGCTTTAAGACTACCCTAGAATAATCATTTTCCTAGACCTGACCTACACATACAGATGCAAAAATAAGCGTGGATTCCAAGCATTTTTATGCTGTTGTTTCTCGTTTGTTTGAGTTATTGTTAGGTGAAGATGAAGTACAAAGTGAGTTGCGCATCCTTAAACAGGTAGCAATAGCTAAGGGTTTCTAAAGTAATTTGATCACTCACATTCTCAAAGAATATAAGTGAAGCAGAAGTCTGTGCACAGGCAAGAAGTTAATTACACTGAAATATCACGGTGCTGTTACTGAGAAGTGACCACATAACTATCCCAAAGAGCACAGAATAGCGTTTCGAACACAAGTCAATTGAAATGTAAACCGAGATATAAAATAAATGAAACAAAAGAAAGGAAAAATAAGAAAATCTATGAAGCGTCTGACGTCTACAGGTTAGAATCTGTCATAAAGGACGCAATTTTATAACTACTCCTAAAGAACCCGTCAGCCCGAACAATAAGATCGATTTGGGCGTCTTTTACGTATTATGAGGCGCACACCTGATGGTATGGAACATACCATAAAGGTTCTGCATCTGGTGGCTAAAGGAATGAAGATGGTTGTATTAGAGGAATGGGAACTTCACGTAAGATTAAGGAACCTGATAGCAGATAAGCTGATGAAAGAAAATGTGAGTTCGAGTTCAACAGGTTTTTCCCTCTCTTTAGGAATGAGATGTTATTCGACAGAGCAATTACCTGATGGCTTTACATACCGTCAGATAGTTTAATATGACAATATTTTTTAAAGCTGTTGTATCATTTGGGATTTGATATTTCTGGAAAAGGATTTTAACGCAACGAGTAGACGTCAGTGGACGTGCTGTAACGTTACTGTTGTAGCAACTGGCTGTGGCACTGCATGTTACTAACTAGTTAGGGTGTAACCACGACAACTTTCGTATATCCTCCCCCACCCACCCATGTGATTTTACGTTAACTGGATGTCAACTATCACATTATGTTTTTATAATAGCGGGTTAGCTGTATGATGTTTGCCACAGAGCAATTGGTGCAGGCTAATACACAAGCATGACATTGTTACTTTGACAAGGTAACGTTTTATATTACCTATGTATACTGAGGTGACGGTCAAGGGGTAACGATAGGGACATATACACATGGCGGTAGTATCGCGTACACAAGGTATAATAGGGCAGTGCATTGGCTGAGCTGTCATTTGTTCTCAGGAGATTCATGTGGAAATGTTTCCGAAGCGATCCAGTAACTGCTCTGTTGAATCAAATCCCATTCGTAAAGAGAGTGTAACACTTATTATAGTTGAACTGAGATTCTTCATTCATCAGTTTATCAAGTTGCTTAACGTTACATTTATAAATATTCTGTTCCTCTAATTTGTCGACCTGGAAAAAGCGTTCGACATTATAAAATGGTGCAAGCTGTTCGAGATTCCGTAAAAAGTAGGGATAAGCTATAGGGAGAGACGGGTCATATACAATATGTACAACAACCAAGAGGAAATAATAAGAGTGGACGATCAAGAACGAAGTGCTCGTATTAAGAAGGGTGTAAGACAAGGCTGTAGCCATTCGCCCCTACTCTTCAATCTGTACATCGAGGAAGCAATGATGGAAATAAAAGAAAGGTTCAGGAGTGGAATTAAAGTACAAGGTGAAAGGATATCAATGATACGATTCGCTGATGACATTGCTATCCTGAGTGAAAGTGAAGAAAAATTAAATGATCTGCTGAACGGAATGAACAGTCTAATGAGTACACAGTATAGTTTGAGAGTAAATCGGAGAAAGACGAAGGTAATGAGAAGTAGTAGAAATGAGAACAGCGAGAACCTTAACATCAGGATTGATGGTCACGAAGTCAATGAAGTTAAGGAATTCTGCTACCGAGGCAGTAAAATAACCAATGACGGACGGAGCAAGGAGGACATCAAAAGCAGACTCTCTATGGCAAAAAAGGCATTTCTGGCCAAGAGAAGTCTACTAATATCAAATACCGGCCTTAATTTGAGGATGAAATTTCTGAGGATGTACGTCTGGATTACAGCATTGTATGGTAGTGAAAAATTGGACTGTGGGAAAACCGGAACAGAAGAGAATCGAAGCATTTGAGATGTGGTGCTATAGACGAATGTTGAAAATTAGGTGGACTGATAAGGTAAGGAATGAGGACGTTCTACGCAGAATCGGAGAGGAAAGGAATATGTGGACAACACTGATAAGGAGAAGGGACAGGATGATAGGACATCTGCTAAGACATGAGGGAATGACTTCCATGGTACTAGAGGGAGCTGTAGAGGGCAAAAACTGTAGAGGAAGACAGAGATTGGAATACGTCAAGTAAATAATTGAGGACGTAGGTTGCAAGTGCTACTCTGAGATGAAGAGGTTAGCACAGGAAAGGAATTCTTGGCGGGCCGCATCAAACCAGTCAGCAGACTGATGACCAAAAAAAAAAAAAAAAAAATTATCCACCTTCATTCCTTTAGAGTCCAAATGCAGTACCTTCATGGTACTTCCAGGTACTATCAGCTGTGTGCCTCACAATCCGTAAATGATGGCAAAAAGCGGTCGTATTGTTTGGCTGTCGGGTTCTTTAAACCTGCACTAGTGGCCATTAAAATTGCTACACCACGAAGATGACGTGCTACAGACGCGAAATTTAACAGACAGGAAGAACATGCTGTGATATGAAAATGATTAGCTTTTCAGAGCATTCACACAAGGCTGGCGCCGGTGGCGTCACCTACAACGTGCTGACACGAGGACAGTTTCCAACCGATTCCTCACACACAAACGGCAGTTGACCGACGTTGCCTGGTGAAACGTTGTTGTGATGCCTCGTGTAAGGAGGAGAAATGTGCACCATCACGTTTCCGACTTTGATAAAGGTCGGATTGTAGCCTATCACGATTGCGATTTGTCGTTTCGCGACTTTGCTGCTCGCGTTGGTCGAGATCAAATGACTGTTAGCAGAATACGGAATCGGTGGGTTCAGGAGGGTAATACAGAACGTCGTGCTGGATCCCAACGGCCTCGTATCACTAGCGCTCGAGATGACAGGCATCTTATCCGCATGGCTGTAACGGATCGTACAGCCACGTCTCGATCCCTGAGTCGACAGATGGGGACGTTTGCAAGACAACAACCATCTGCACGAACAGTTCGACAACGTTTGCAGCAGCATGGACTATCAGCTCGGAGACCATGACTGCGGTTACCCTTGACGCTTAATCACAGACAGGAGCGCCTGCGATGGTGTACTCAACGACGAACCTGGGTGCACGAATGGCAAAACGTCATTTTTTCGGATGAATCCAGGTTCTGTTTACAGCATCATGATGGTCGCATCCGTGTTTGGCGACATCGCAGTGAACGCACATTGGAAGCTTGTATTCGTCATCGCCATACTGGCGTATCACCCGGCGTGATGGTATGGCTGTCATTGGTTACACGTCTCGGTCACCTCTTGTTCGCATTGAAGGCACTTTGAACAGTGGACGTTACATTTCAGATGTGTTACGACCCGTGGCTCTACCCTTCATTCAATGCCTGCGAATCCCTACATTTCAGCAGGATAATGCACGACCGCAAATTGCAGGTCCTGTAAGGGCCTTTCTGGATACAGAAAATGTTCGACTGCTGCCCTGGCCTCCAGATCTCTCACCAATTGAAAACGTCCGGTCAACGGTGGCCGAGCTATACGCCAGTCACTACTCTTGATAAACTGTGGTATCGTGTTGAAGCTGCATGTTCAGCTGTACCTGTACACGTCATCCAAGCTATGTTTGACTCTATGCCCAGGCGTATCAAGGCCGTTATTACGGCCAGAGGTGGTTGTTTTGGGTACTGATTTCTCAGGATCTATGCACCAAATTTGCGTGAAAATGTAATCACATATCAGTTCTAGTATAATGTATTTGTCCAATGAATACCCGTTTATCATCTGCATTTCTTCTTGGTGTAGCAATTTTAATGGCGAGTAGTGGAGTTGCAGGATTACATCCCTTCTGGCCAATATAAAACCAACACGCATTCCGTATTGTAACTTGTATACACATAAGCTTCATACTCTTTATTCTTGTTTTCTTCTGTCTTGATTGTCTTACGTCTAAAGTTGATCATAACTCAACTGAACTGTTGTCTGAAAAGCTATTTCGTGCTGTTTGGGACAGATATACTTCTAATTAACAGGGCCATAATATTTCAATTCAATGAATTGTTTCTCAGTACGCAAACTTCCGCTTCACTTATGTTTCGCATTAAAATGCGGTTGTCGAATAACGGTTACAGAGTAGAGATGCTATGGCCTTTAAAACGGCAGCTAGTGGCGAAGCTGTCTGGCATTTGTGCTTAAAGAAAAATTGGGTAAAGGTAAGGATACTATGAGGACGGCACCAGGGCCAGTGAGTTACATGGAGCTATCTACACTAATATTCCATTTGTTATAAATATGACAAAAAGCAGGTGGCTGATAAACCTACACGGAGATCAGCTACGGACGTCTCAGTGCGGGCCAGTGTTCCAGTATTATTTCGATGTATTTGAGCTACTAAAGTTGTTTGATGCTTTAATCTGTTACAGTTGTATTGTTTTATCAGTATGACAAGAAACCGGTGGCTTGAATGCTGATCTGATGATTTCGTATATAAAAGTGGTTATGGGTCAGTAGTTCTTCGTCGTTCACAAATATTTGAACTACTTTAGATTTTATTCTAATACAATTTCAGTATCACAACACATGAACAATGAATAGTATGATTTCTAAAACGCCGTGTGGTCAGTTGATGGCCTTAATATCACGACGCTGCGACAACCAGAACGATAGCTCAGAACTATAATGCTCCTGACTCTTGTATGTATCTAATGTAAAGAATGAGGTCCGTTTTAATGTTAAGTATATATAACTTCACTTTATTGTCCTCTGTGAGAAGATGATAATGGACGTAAAAATTATCTTTCGAATGGAAAGACGAACAGATACTGGCATAGCTTAATGCACTTGTCACTATTTATCTCTAGCCTGAAACGTGTTGGAGTGCGCATAACGGTAATAGTTCCATGGTCACAGTTACTTTTATGACAGGTTTTTGTTTCTAGTTTTCCATCTGATAAGTAGTGGGCGGCCTTGGGGCCAATATGATGACTACATGCGTATGTGTAGTTGGTTGTGGCATATTGTGTCAATAACATTTTGCTATATGCCAGTAACTGTAATCATTTTAAGATTTTGTCTCGAGATGAATTCAATAAAACTGCACATGAATAATTGAACAGTATGATTTTTAAAAATCTGAGTGATCAGCTGGTGGCCTTAGTAACACGATGCTATAACTTACAGAGCGGCAGCTCATGTTATAATGTTCGTTACCCCAATATGTAACTAGTGTTATAACTGATGTCTATTTTAACGTTAATCAAATAGACATAATCCTGTGTCGATATCTGCTACAAGAAGATAGCAATGTAAATAAGTATTATCTTTAGCACCGTAAGACGAGCAGTTACTGGCACAACATAATGTGTTTATTATTATATTGGAGTTGGTACATCATTATAAGTTAATGTTTTTAAGTCTAGATTTGTGTCACTTGCTGCCTAGTATATTTGACGGTGAGGGCTGAAGCACGACAATCTTTAGTGGTTGCGTATTCTGCTGTCACACACATCTGCTTGGCAGGTTTCTGTATTAATGAAACAAATGTAATTTTAATTTTAATACAGATAATGACTGAAATAGCCAGATGTTCCCAAAATAAGCGAAAAACGGTAGGATGATAGCACCAACATCGGGGTCTAACATGGGTGAAAGGTACTGTTCACCATGTTTCTCTTAATTCATGTCAGACGGTTACATAATGAATGCAGTTGTTATATGCCAAAGTGTTGTAACGATACATGTAAGAACGGAAGTTTGTTCCTTTTACGTAGCAATTAAATTGAGGTAGCGGATGTGAATAAATGTTACTTGATATGCCCCTGGCCACGGACGATGTGTATAGACACAGGGCAGATCTCTCTCATACAAAGTAATCATTCCCCCCCCTCTTCTCTCTCTCTCTCTCTCTCTCTCTCTCTCTTTCTCCTCTCTCTCTCTCTCACACACACACACATGCACACACTATATTATGTGCTACTGATCACTGGCCACTATTGACCACTGACCATTACTGATCACCATCACTAATCATTAGCATTCACCACCATTGATCACTGAGCATCATTGCCCATTGGCCATTATTGTCCACTGACCACTGACTATGTCAAATTCTGTACTCCTAACGAATATGTGATGTCTGTGTATTTCATACTTCAAATGCTGTACTCATTAATCTCTCTTCACAACTTAAAAAAAAAGTCTCAACTTTTGGTGTCATGTTCAGAAAAAGCATAAGTACCTTGACCTCTCGAGTTTTTTTCTTAGGCTGTAACATATACACACAAACACATGTGCATGCAAATTGTCGTATCTGTGTTGGAAAAGTACCTGAGCTCCAAGCGCTAATAGAAAGCACTGATGCTCAAATTGTTACAGGCACTGGAAGCTCGCTAAGGCTGGACACAATTTCAGCTGAAATTTTTGCGAAGGACCTAACGGTGTTCAGAAAGGATAGGCTAAATACAGTTGGCAATGGAGTATTTGTTGCTGTTAGAAGTAGTTTATCTTATAGCAAAACTGAAATAGATAGTTTGTGTAAGTTATTATGGGTAGAGGTCATTCTTGGCAACCGGAGTAAAATAATAATTGGATCCTTTTACCGACCTTCGAATTCAGATGATACAATTGGTGAAAGATTCAAAGATAACTTGGGTCAAATTTCAAACACGTGACTCATACAATTATAATTTGTGGTGACTTCAGTTAACCCTCTATATGTTGGCGAAAATACACGTTTGCATCCGGAGGTACACATAAAATATCATCTGAAATGTGCAAAACGCATTCTCTGAAAATTATTTCCAGCAGTTAGTTCATGAGCCCACTTGGATAGTAAACGGTTGTGGAAACCCACGAATAATCGTGAGCTAACAACGAACATCAAAACGGGTAAGGTGTTTAGTGAACACAAGGTTATCCTAGTGAGACTGAATACAGTAATTCCCAAATCCAGCAAAAATAAACGAAAAACATATCTATTCAAAAATGTAGATAAAATTTTGCTTGGCGCCTTCCTGAGAGACAATCTCTACTCCTTCCAAATTAACAATAAAAGTGTAGTCAAGGAGTGGCTTTAATTCAGAGAAATACTATCGACAGCCATTGAGAGGTTTATACCAATTAAATTAACAAACGAAGGAGCTGATCCCCCTTGGTACACAAAACCGGTCAGAACACTGTTGCAGAAACAACGAAGAGAACATGCCAAATTTAAATGAATGCAAAATCCCCAAAATTGGCGATTTTTTTACAGAAGCTCGAAATTTAGCGTGGACTTCAGTGCGAGATGCTTATCTTAGTTTCCACAACGAAACATTGTCGCGAAACCTAGCGGAAGAACCGAAGAGATTCAGGTCGTATGCAAAATATGCTAGCGGCAAGACACAATCAATGCCTCCCTCTGCACGATACAAATGGAAATACTATCGATGACAGTGCTGCTAAATCAGAGTTGCTATACACAGCCTTCTGAAACTCCTTCACCACAGACGACGAAGTAAATATTCCTGAATTCGAATCAAGAACAGCTGCCAACATGAGTGACTTAGAAGCAGATATCCTCATTGTAGTGAAGCAGCTTAAATCACTCAAAAAGCAACTCCTCTGGTCCAGATTGCATACCATTTTGGCTCCTTTCGGAGTACGCTGATACAGTGGTTCCATGCTTAACAATCATATACAACCGCTCGCACGGCGAAAGGTCCTTACCAAAGACTAGAAAGCTGCACAGGTTAGACCAATTGTCAGGAAAGACAGTAGGAGTAATCCACCAAATTACAGACCCTTATCCTAAATGTCGATATGCAGCAGGATTTTGGAATATATATTGTTTCGAACATTATGAATTAGCTCGAAGAGAACTGTCTGTTGACACACAGTCAAACAGGATTTAGATAACATCGTCATTGTGCAACACAGCTAGCTCTTTTCTCAAAGGAAGTGTTGAGTGCTATCGACAAGAGGTTTTAAATTGATTTCAGAAGGCTTTTGACACCGTACCTCACAAGCGGCTTTTAACCAAATTGCGTGATTGTGTACGACTGAATTCGTAATTTCTTCTCAGAGAGGTTGCAGTTCGTAGTAAATGACAGGTAATGCAGATACAATTTCTAGCGTTCACCAAGGTAGTGTTGGAAGCCCTCTGCTGTTCCTTATCTTAAAAAACGACGTAGGAGACAATCTGAACAGCCGTCTTAGGTTTTTCGCAGATGATACTGTCGTTTTTCGCCTAGTAAAGTTATCAGAAGGTCAAAACAAAATGCAAAACGATTTAGATAAGATGTCTGTATGGTGCAAAAATTGGAAACTGACCTTAAATAGTAAAAAGCGTGAGGTCATGTACATGAGTTCTAAACGGAATCCGTCAAACTTCGGATACAAGGTAAATCAACCAAATCTAAAGTCCTTAAATTCAGCTGAACACCTCGTAGGAAATGTTGTGGGGAGGACAAACCGAAGACTGCGTTTTATTATCAGAACACTTAGGAGATGCAATAGATCTACTGAAGAGACTGCCTACACTACCGTTGCCCACCCTCTTTTGGAGTACTGTGTGGAATCCTTACCAGATAGGATTAACGGAGTACATCGAGAAAGTTCAAAGAAGTGCAACAAGTTTTGTATTATCGAGAAACAGGAGAGAGAGTATACGAACGTAATACAGGATTTGGGGTGGATATCATTAAAACAAAGGCGTTTTCATTGCGGCTAAATCTTCCCAAGAAATTTGAGTCACCAACTTTCTTCTCCAGTGCGAAAATATTTCGTTGACCTACATAGGGAGAAACAAGCATCAGAAGAAAATGGAAAACAGAACTCGTACGGAAAGATATGGGTGTTCTTTTTTCCGAGCGCTGTTCGAGAGCTGAATAATAGAGAATTATTGTGAAAGTGGTTCGATGAACTCTCTGCCAGGCACTTAAGTGTGATTTGCAGAGTATCCACGAAGAAGTAGGTGTAAATGAATACGCGTGTTAAGGAGCAGTAGTACAGCTGTTTACTTGCTGCTGTGTCAGAGAGAAAGATGGAGTAAGAGAGAGAGAGAGAGAGAGATAGAGAGAGAGAGAGAGAGAGAGGTCCAGTGCAGAGAAAGGGACATATCTCTGCGCATCTCAGTTTTCCTGATAAGACGCAGCCCAGCTGAGGGGCAGACATACTCGCAAACGTTGTATGTTGTCTGAAGGAAAGAAGGAAACAAACTACAAAGGGAGTAGAAAGAAAAAAGAGAACTAGAACTCAAAATATACGCTGTATATAATTTTTTTTGAAAAAAATGTTGTTCTTTGATATATTGTGTTTATATACACTGTTCTTCATATAATTATGTTTTCACAGGTATTTATAATATTCATATTACATGTTTTCAAGTATTTACATTGTTTACATTAGCATGTATTTATGTTGTATAAAATCATTTCTTCAAACATTCACACAATTTAGATTTCCTTATTTTTTTAGAATAAACATCAGTCAAGTGTTTACGAGGGTCGTTCAATAGTTAATGCCCCACATTAAAAAAAAAGAAAAACATTAATATACATAGACAAACTTCCGTTTTCGGGTCTCAGATACGACGTTTGTTTTGTGCCGCCGGTGAAGTTTCGAGCCGTTCTGGCAGATGGCAGAGCCGTAGTACAGCGGCAAAATAGCGTCTACATTAGAGTCACGTCACAAGCAGCGTGCTATCATTGAATCCTTGTGTGCAGAAAAAGACCCGTGATGAACATCAATAAACGTTTGTGTGCAGTCTACGGCCATGCTGCATTTGATAGGAGTACAGTTGGATGATGAGTAAAGATAACTACAGCTTCAGGAAATGCAGAAACAGAGCTCCATGATCAACCACACTCGGGACATTATTGCTTCATCCACTCTACAGTCCAGAACTGGCTCCCTCGGACTTCTATCTCTTTGCGCCACTTAGAGATTCTCTACGGGGAGCACACTTTGAAGATGACGAGAGTGTCAGTCATACAATGAAAATACGGCTAAGCCTATAGGACCAGAGCTTTTACGAGGAGGTTGGCTCAAAATGGCTCTGAGCACTATGGGACTTAACATCTTATGTCATCAGTCCCCTAGAACTTAGACCTACTTAAACCTAACTAACCTAAGGACATCACACAACACCCAGCCATCACGAGGCAGAGAAAATCCCTGGCCCCGCCGACGAGGAGGGAATAAATGTTCTTCCACAACGTTGGCATACAACCGTAGAACTTGATGGGGACTACGTAGAAGAATAGCACATGGACAAGACATGCTGATGTATATTGTCACCAAATTCTGACTCTTAACATTAAATATGTGCAGAGAAAAAAATGTGAGGCCCTCGTACAATACATACAAGCATCATTTTTGATGCGTTAATGAACCCAGGCAAATGTATTTACTTTCTCAGGAAGCAGATGACATTTGAGGTCCTCTGCAGGTAAAGGGAGTTTACGTATGTTGTTTAGTATTCGAAACAACATGCTGCTTTAACTGAATGGCACACTGCATTGTACCTTTCACTTCCGAATCCAGGACGCACTGCTTGTAGTCGACTATAGTTAGTCTAATTGCAGAAGTCTGTTTTATATATTTTGCTATTCGTGTTATGTGCCCACACCCAGTCTGAAGAGCATACATTTTTGCATGCAGGTCCACAAATTCTGCAATAGGCTCACCATTATGTTCGTCTTTCATGAACAAAATCACTTCTTTATTCACTAGCAGAATATCGTATACGTTATTTGCGGGGAAACTTGAACTATCGAACCTCGTATGCACCTAACTTCCGATATATTCGTAGATACTCAGAGTTTGATGTGGTTTATGACGCTTTCAGTGTCAGTGTAGCACATTTTTACGTAGTGTGGCGGGAGTGCGATCAATATGTAATTATAATGAAAGTCAAAAAGGAGCGTTTTAGAAATATCTTTTGTTTCTTTCAGTCTGATGATCATTTAATACTTTCGGGGTATTCGAAATCTACTTCTAGTATGCATCGATAGTGTAAACATTGGTATCGTTTGGATCATGAGATTTAATAACGTTATGGCCCTGTTGTTCAACATCTTCGTGCTTTATTCAGTACAAAATCATGTGAAGCAGAACTTGTGTTCTTTTCTTTCAGTTCCATTTCCTTTATCGTGTACGCTGCTAAGCTGGAAATAAAAAAAACATTTCTTATGAAGAAATGACTATATTGTTTGATATCCTGTGATTCTTGTCTAAAATATCTACTAAACATGTGCCACATGCTAAGACTGACATCATACTGTCAAAATATTTTGACCATTGTTTTGTAAAAGTTCGAGCCGTGCTCTAACCATTATAAAAGAGAAGTAGCTACATCGTCAAAGATTTTATAAAAATAATATATAATTATTTCACAAAGTTCTTTTGCAGCGTAATGCGAACATAAGAGAAACAACAAGACAAAAGTTTGCTTGACTCAATGATGGATCCTTAACATTTAATCTTCATTTTGGGTTCACACATAAAAAATATGCTCTTGAAATGTTTACTTTTTGTCATTAATCGACAGATTACAACACTTCCCCTTCTTCATTTGATTATTTGAGATCATTCCAACACGGTTGCAAAATGAAATGTTTCGAACAACATATTTCGTATTCCAGGCTCACTATTCGCTTATGATGTCTACCATATAACAGTTACTTCAGAGCTTAATCACTTAGGTATCGATACTTATTTAACATATCTGCATCAATATGTTCTGTTGCATTAAATCTCCAAACAATTCTTTCATACATCTGCCCTTAATTGTACAAAATGTATGCTTCATCAGGCACAAGAATGTTATTTTATTTTAAATTCAGGTACAAATATGAAAGTTTTTCCCTAATGCAGAAGACGAATCATTTTCTCCAGATGAAGGTGATAAATGGGAATAGATGTAAGGCCCTAAAACGTCAATTTAGTCCTTGAAAATGGGATTATAACCCCAAAGATTTTGTACTAAAACAGAGAAATTATTTATTGTAACAAATAATATTCTGAACTGAAACTTCCTGGCAGATTAAAACTGTGTGCCAGACCGAGACTCGAACTCGGGACAAAGGTCCCGAGTCCGAGTCTGGGCCTGGCTTATCAGCGCACACTCCACTGCAGAGTGAATATTTCATTCTGGAAATATTCTTAACTGTTCTCGAATTATAAACTGTGCCCTGTTCGGAGAACACAATAACTTGTTAGTTGGTGTCGCAGTTTCTCACTGCAGGCAAATCAACATTCGTCTCATAAATCGAAAACTTCCTTTTCTAGAAGGAATCTGTATTTATTTGTTTTCCATGTGTATTTCGTGTTTTATATTAACTCATCATCAATATATTTAACTGGAATAACACAGTTTTGTTTTTATATGCGATATTTAGAGATTGGCAAACAGTTCAGTCGACTTTATTATGTCATTCATTTATTACTTACAGTTATTACAATTTGTTACTTAATCATATCGTCAAGATTCGAGTTTCCACTGTCACTATTCTTATGAAACATGGACACATTTTCACGTCATCATCTTTCTGTTTTGTTGTTTCTGTGTTTTGTTTAGCTAATCATAAGTTTAAAAACTAAAGAAACAGAAACACACAGTCACACAGAGAGACAGAGAGAGAGAGAGGTAGGTTGCAGATCAGATCAGGCAGGAAATTAAAATTGTCGCAATTATTTAAAAAGAAACTGAAATAATACCTCATTACACTGTAACCTCCCTGCAAAAATTAAGGAATAAAAATTGACCATAAACCACACAATCATATTGATTAAATAATGAACCATGAACGAAATGTAACCTCCTAACAGAAGTAATAATATCTGGTAAATTTTATAAGGACAGCAGTGCTGACCTTCGGCCCTGTATTCTGAATAAAAAA
Source organism: Schistocerca serialis cubense (assembly GCF_023864345.2). Taxonomy (NCBI): domain Eukaryota; kingdom Metazoa; phylum Arthropoda; class Insecta; order Orthoptera; family Acrididae; genus Schistocerca; species Schistocerca serialis. The sequence continues at coordinate 84,449,435 of NC_064641.1, read as the reverse complement.
GCAAAACTTCTTACCTCAATAAAAACTGCATCTATATCTGCTCTTATTTATCGACACAGCTTCGTGCAATGCTGGCCTATATATATGTATATATATATATATTGATTCTTGGAAGGAATGCATAGGAAAAATTCTTTAAATTGAAATGAATGCTTTTTCTTCAATAGAGTGGAAAAATTCTTTAAATTGAAATGATTACTTTTCTTTAAAAGATTTACTTTATAAAAAAATTATTATTGGGGCATTTTTTATGAAAAAATTAAATTACAATTAACATACATGATTAAATATGCGCAAGGCTGCTTCTTTACCTTCTACAACAATACTCATCCTCCAGAGTCCTGACCAGAGTCGCGACCAGAGCACACAGCCGACGCATGCCGACTCCCTACTACCGTATCTGACTGACTACTACTGCAGACTCGCGCAGACTAGCGCAGACTGACTTCTACTGTATCCGACTGACTACTACTGTAAACTGACTTCTACTGTCGACTCGCGCAGACTAGCGCAGACTCGCGACAATCAACAACTAACGATAAACTACTCTCTGGTCAGAGATTCTGTCATGCCTCGTCCATCGCTGGCGAAGCGTACACCTCACATAACCCTCCACTGGGGGGACAAAAATTTGGCAGCGATGGTAAGTCAATTGGACTTGCCATGAGCAACAAAATTTTCTTAATTAACTAAGTTTACAATCACAGAATATTTACAGATATATAAGTGCAGAACATGAAATAAAATATAGTGCACACGCACTGAGTGCAGACATATCAAGCGTTGGCAAAATGAATACACAATGAGTACAAAACATATTAACAAATGGCAAAAGTGCACACGCACTGTAGTAATGAGCATATCAGGAAATCACAAATGTATAGGCAACGAGTACAAATCATATTGAGAAATGACAAAAGTGCACACGCACTGTAGTTCAGAACATATCAGCAAATCACAAAATGTATAAGCAATGAGTACAAATCATGTTAACAAAATGACGAAAGTGCACACGCACTGTAATGCAGAACATATCTGGGAATTACAAAATGTATATGTAATGAGTACAAATGGCATAAAGTGCACACACACTGAAAAACCCTCTAATATTTTTTTTACAACAAATAAACATATTAAGCAGTGAAATAAAGTGCACATGCACTATAGAAGTCTTTAGTATTTTCAGGACAACTGATCTTATTAACAAATGAAAGGAAGTGCACACGCACAGTATATGTCTTTATCATTTTACAAGAATTAGGAAAGGAATGGGAAGGATTGCGTCATGGTTGTAGCACTTTAGGTTGCACGCAGCTGCACTGAAAGTCCATATCTTTCCACAGAAGCACAACACCAAGTGAGACAATCTGAAGCTCTTTTCCTTGAAGTATTAATCAGTGAAGCCAAGACACTGAAATGTCGTAATAATATTCCATGCTATCATTTTGGTAGTACACTAGGTACACCAAACAGTGGGACCATAATAACATCTCCATCGCTCAAGGTTGTGGACAGCATGTTGTGTCAACACCATGTTTTTGTAAAGTAGACCAACGTAGAATTAGTGCAAAAACCAAATATAGTGCTCCATGATCATGAGGATAGACAGGACAAATGGATATTGCAGTAATTTCTGGTAATTAGGTCAGAAGGTGAAGGACATTAAGTCACATAGTAGTCTTCATTGAGAATTACACTAGTCTAGCAACTGATTTGAGTAATTGGTGGCACTCATCGCCCAGTTACTGAACATTTTTGTACCATGTATGTAGTATTACAGAATAATGTTCATAAAATTAACTGAATATAGTAATTATTGGCACTCATTGCCCAGTTACAAACCATCAGAAGTCATCATTCAAAACAGAACCTAATGAATGGCATAGTATTAACATAATTCACTTAATTATAGTAATCATTGGCATCATAGGTAATCTTATTACAATAAACAGTGGCATTCATTGGGCAGTTACAAAGCATTTTTTTGTATTATTCAGAAGTCATTACTCAAAATGAGTTAATTATTGGCATAGCATTTATACATAATTAGTCTAATTATAGTAATCATTGGCATCATAGGTAATCTTATTACAATAAACAGTGGCATTCATTGGCCAGTTACAAAGCATTTTTTTGTATTATTCAGAAGTCATTATTGAAGTGACATACTATTCAGAGCTAATCAGTATTATTCAGAACTCTCTTAAACTAGTAGTATTATTTGGGACTGGTAATTACTTTGTTTGCTTTTGAGTTACTGCTGCAAATGAAGATGTGTAACGTCATTTGTCATGAGTCAGCTGTAGCAAGGTTATGAAACAAGTAGAGTATATGTGATCACATTCATAAACGAAATAGGTTTAGTAAACAACTATTTATACCACATTAATTTCATGAATAATTTCTCCTGCAAAATATACAAAATGGATTATGAAACTGAAAGAAGAAATGCATATTATGCTGAAAAGTAGTGAACCTCGAATTAACGGGTAGTGAAATGTGTATAAAAATATATATGTTCTCTAGCTGTCCTTTCCAAAACCTTCAGTCATCATACCATACGATATAATACATACTGTCAAAACGAACTGCAACAAATACTTAAATAACTAGATAGCATCTCTTAACTAACAGCAAATATATAAACTTCATCATTATTTTTATCTGCAAAGAAAAACTTCATTATCCATGTCACCATAACTCCATTATTATCATCACCTGTAAAGAAAAGCTTCATTATCCATAGTAGCATATTCTTCATCATTATTCATCACCATTCATTATCATCTGCAAAAAAGTCACTTCGTTATTCATTATACAACTATTCCTTATTCCTATCATATTTCATCACTAAAACTAAGATGTGTAGCTCTGTCTGACAGCCTGCATCAATCGCCTCGTATTCTGAAAGAAAAAATTAGTTAAGACTGCTATTCTACGATGTGTATAGTATATTCTTGTTAATGCTTGTTAATTCTGATCCATTTACTCTTCATCACCAGGTATTGCATCCTCTTTCGTTCATTCCGAAGGTGAAATTCCCATTTCTGTTTAATTTATTTCGTTTACACGTTATTTCTTTCTGAAAATGATGAACAAAGATTAATGTCTTGCATTTAATTCATATACCCATTAGATAAAAACTGGTTTATAGTAACATAATTGAGCATACAGCATAGCATGACAGAAAACGTAATATGTCAAAAACATTGACAGTGTTCAGAAGCAAAAATGTACACAGTGTATCACAATGTAGCAGCAGAAAAAGTAAAGTAGTCACGATGTTTAGCTATCATAAGGCAAAATGTTAAAGTCAACTGGTGTTGGTTATACCTTAAATATTTAATAATACATACAAACAAAACAGGAAAACAATCATACATACATAAAAAATGGAAAATATGCACGGTCTAGGGCGTATAACGACAAGAAATGTGATCTTCTTTGTGTACAGCTTGTATGTTGTGTAGTTAATAGAGACGAGAATTGAAGACTTTCATGGAGAGAAAATTTGATAAAATTAATATATCACTAGATAGAATTGCATAATTATTCGTAAGATACGTAATTTTATCTGGAAAATGTGCACTGTCTAATGTCTAACGACAAGAAAAGCGACCTGCTAACCTTACCTTGCCGGGCACTTGCCAAGAAAAAATGCGATGATCATCAGTAAGTAGTCACATAAATATAATTGCATAAGTTGTCATAAAATGTGTAAGTTCATCTGGAAAAATATGCACGGTCTGATGTGTAACGACAAAAAAGCGACCTGCTAACCTTACCTTGCCGGGCACTTGCCAAGAAAAAATTACGATAATCATCAGTAGGTGTTCAAGTGAATATAATTGCATAAGCGGTCATAAAAAATCGGGAAATGGCATTACAGTGTGATAAATCATACAGTATTTTCATTCATTAAAAGGTTGTGACGTTCGACATGTGGTGGTTCCTTTTGGTTTTTCTGGTTCTCAAAGTTTCGACGTGTACGAGATTGGGGTGAGGAATGCTGCGAATCCGATATGGACCTGCGTATAGAAGCTCAAATTTACTGCACCTACTCTTTCCTTTGTTGGATAAATAGTGTGTACGTACTAATATCTTCTGTCCAATGTGAAATTCACGGCGTATACAAACCTGTTTTTGCTGTCTTCTCCGGCGCTCTGCGGCACGTTTGATGTTGTCAGTGCAATGTCAATTATTTCATGGTGTCGATGTCGACGAGATGTAAGAAAGATTACTAATTCTTTAATTTTGTTAGGTGGTTCAACATTTTTCAGTTAACAGACGGAGATAGCATAGTAGATTCATTCGGTATGGAATTAATTACATCTTGGAATGAGAGTATATGTGTGTCCCAATCAATATGTTTTTTATGGCAGTATATTCTACACAGTTTACCAATTTCTTTCAATTATCGTTCACAAGGGTTCGAAGAAGCATGGTACCTGGATATATATATCGGAGAAATGTTTCTAGCTCGTAACATACATGTCCATATAGCAGATCGAAACTGTGGTCCATTGTCGGAAATTACTTTCAACACATGCCCTACATGAAATAGAAAATGTTTTACAAATGCTTTCGAAACAGTTTTAGCAGTAGCTTTGCGTAACGGTGTGAAGGTTTCAAATTTCGAAGTGAGTTCAACACCGACAAAGATGTAACAAAAACCTCTATTAGCTCAGGAAATCGGACCAAAAATGTCTACAGTGGCCATATGTCTCAATTTAACAGGAACAATGGGATGTAATGGAGGAATATGTGAAGTCGTGTCTGATTTAGCTTTCTGGCAGATTTTACATGACGCTAAAACTCGTCGAATACGCTTCTCCATGTTGGTAAAATAACAGTTCTGTCTCAGTATAAAAAAAAAACATTTTCTGGCTCCGTAATGTGCGGAACTTAAATGAGTATACCAGATTAATTTGTTAACAAGTTCATCAGGAATGCATAATAACCAATTGTCGCTGTCAGGATGAGAGCGGCGAAACAGAATGTCATTGCGTACAGTGTAATGGTTTCTAATGGTAACATTATTCCTATCTAGCCAAAGGTGTTTAATCTCTTTCCATACGTTGTCTTTATTCTGTTCTTGTGCTATGTCTTGTAATGACGAAGAAATGAAATTTTCAAATGCAACTTGTTGAATGTACATGACGCTGAAATTTGCTTTGCAGAAGTTGGTTGCGATGTCTTGCTGATTGTTGCTGAGAGAACGGGATAGTGCATCTGCTACAATATTTTGTGTGCCAGGAATGTGAACAATTGTAAAATTAAATTCCTGTAGATAAAGTTTCCATCTGCTTAATCTGTCGTGTGTAAATTTAGCCGAAAGTAAAAATTGTATCGCTCTATGATCTGTGTAAACTGTAGTGTGTCTTCCATAAAGAAAATGCCTAAATCTGGTAAAAGCCCATACAACACATAATGTTTCAAGTTCTGTAACAGAATAATTTCGTTCAGCAGGTGACAGAATGCGACTTGCAAAAGCGATGTTTTTAATTACTGTACAACCATCTTCTTCAATTTCCTGAAACATATGTACGCCTAAAGCGGTGTTAGAACTGTCGGTGGCAATAGAAAAATTTCTGGTAAGATCTGGGTGCGCTAAAAGTGGTACATTCAACATAGCATGTTTCAAATAACATTCTCGTGAACAAGATTCTGCGTGTCAAAAGTATTGCTTGGACTACTATAATACGCAACCTGTACTGTATCTAGTCAAATTCTATCTCACGTGTTATTATTTTCGGGACGATGCTGTGGCATTTGAACTATTTGAACTGTTCTGTTATTTCTTCCTGACGTATTACGTTCTGGATGATACCTACTGTCTGGTTCATTCATGATAATATGTTGTTGCTGATGTTCTTGCTGCTGATGAGATCGACTGTTATTAAAATGTACGCTGAAAATTGTGCTCATTATTTTTGCGTCTGTCGTGATAGTCATTTCTATACGGCGCATTGCGATAGGAATTGAAATAGTATGTTTTCTGTACGTAGTTATTTCCTTGTTGCTGTGCGTTACTATTTGTTGGAGCTGAGACTATACGTGCACGTGGCGAAACATTAAAGCTTGGTTGACCTTGTACATTACATTGTTGGTTAGGTATGCTAACCGGCTGGCTTTGATGCTGTTGCGGTGAAAAGCGTCTATTTTTACCAAAATGTGTTTGCGACTGCTGAAAATTTTGTACATACTGATGATTAAAATTTTCTCTGATATTGAAGTTCTCGTGATTGTCATTTCTGGAGCGTCTAATGATAAATGTCACTTTCGGTAGAACTTGTCACATCGGGTTTTCATTACTCATTCCTAATTCTAGATAGAGCAATAGTTGAAGAGCCGTCTTGATAGATATAAAGGATAGTAGAAGAGGAGGCAGCAGTGCAGAAAACTAAAGATGAGACAGCACTATTACGGCTCGGGGCCCTGTGCACGCTACGGCACATATTCATTAAAGCGTAATGAATCCCCTGAGGTCTATTACGCGCTGCAAATAAATTTTAGCTTTTGCGTTACAGGCAATGGCGGTAAAAATTCAGAAGCAAATTGTTATCCATGCTAATTCTAATTTCTGCATTATAGGAAATGCCGGTAAAAATTCAAGAGCAAATTGTCGTATTGAGTTCAAAGCATGTACCTGTGCTCTGTCATTTTCAAATACTTTAAATTTTCTCACGGATAGAAAATGTTTGTAATCAACGTTGTTGTCACTGAATGTGTGAACAGGTTCAGAATTGCATAAGAATCTGTTTGTCTGTGTCTTTTCGGATTTTAAGTCGCATAGCTTTTCGGATTTTAAGTCGCGTAGTCTCTGTAAATTATCCAAGTTACACTGGCTGTGTGAGTGCGACAAATATTCGGAATGTGGCGTATGCTGTGACGTGTTATTAACTGAAACATTTTTCATTTCTGTCACTTTAATACGTTCGTCAATTTGCTTGTTCTGTTGTTCACATTTCTTATCAACTTCCGTATCCACAGTGTGTGAAAGTTCTGGTGACTTTAAATTAAACTCGTTGTGTAACTGCATCGCATTTTCAGTACATTGTTCAGCGACTGCATTAATTTCATCTCTAAATGATTCTGTTGTGCCTGCATGTCTATTACCTAATTCTTGTGCAACAGATCTAGTTTCTTCACTATTGTTCATAGCACAAGTCTTAGTATCCTCACGTAATTGTTCTTTAGTATCATCACGTTGCTCGGTAACGGTTGTAATCTGTTCACTAACTTGTTTGTTCTGTTCGTTAAGGTTGTCTTGTTTTTCGTTCGACTGTTTGAAATGGTTGTCGAAACTTTCATTAAATTGTTTGAAATGGTTGTCGAGACTTTCATTAAGTTGTTTGTAATGGTTATCTAGCATTTCATTCCGCTGTTTGAAACCTACTGTTTGAGATTCTCGTTAAGTTGTTCGAAATATGCACTATGTTGTAGCAATACTGCCATAATTTGATCCAAGCCAATACTACCTACTGTATTCTCTGTGCTGTTTGATGGCGTACCTGCAATTGTCACGTTTTCTGTAACCATTTGGTCATTCTGTAATTCTTGAAAAGGTTTGCCAATCGAATGTGCACTGTTGGTCACTACACTGGAATTAAATAAATCTGTTGTACTCTGATTAAACTGTTCATTTTCGTTGAAAAAATTTGTCTGTTCATTACGTAAATTTTGCAAACCGGGTGTGCCAAGCTGGGCAGCGTTCGTTGTAATAGAACGTCCCGCGTCATCAAATTAACAGAGGACATAATTGAATTCATTTGTTCATCATTAGGATAAAAATCCTTATTAGTAGTCGGTACGCACTGATTGTCTGTAAATGGAGGATAGTCATCATTACACTGAGTGTCGCAAGTACTATCGGTCAAATTATTTGAGTCGGCTATTTCACTCATTAAACATCGCGATGTACTGTTAACAGTTTTTCGCGGCATTTTTCACAAATCAAAAGTTATTCACAAATGAAACAAAGACAACGCAAAATGCAACAAACACAAATACAACAAAGAGCAACAAATTGCCGGTTATCTGTGAAAGAAAGAGTGACAAATTAGTAAAATGCGTTGCGCCAGATGCAAACTACGTTTGAGTAAATGAGAGCAGATATATGACTACTTCTAAGAAGATTCACAAAGAAATACGATCCTGGCCGGATGTCGCCTAGTGTAACCTCCCCACAAAGTTAAGGAATGAAAATTGACCATAAACCACACAATAATATTGATTAAATAATGAACCATGAACGAAATGTAACCTCCTAACAGAAATAATAATATCTGGTAAATTTTATAAGGACAGCAGCGCTGACCTTCGGCCCTGTACTCTGAATAAAAAAGCAAAAATTCTTACCTCAATAAAAACTGCATCTATATCTGCTCTTATTTATCGACACAGCTTCGTGCAATGCTGGCCTATATATATATATATATATATATATATATATATATATATATATATATATATATATAATTCTTGGAAGGAATGCATAGGAAAAATTCTTTAAATTGAAATGAATGCTTTTTCTTCAAAAGAGTGGAAAAATTCTTTAAATTGAAATGATTACTTTTCTTTAAAGGATTTACTTTATAAAAAAATTATTATTGGGGCATTTTTTATGAAAAAATTAAATTACAATTAACATACATGATTAAATATGCGCAAGGCTGCTTCTTTACCTTCTACAACAATACTCATCCTCCAGAGTCCTGACCAGAGTCGCGACCAGAGCACACAGCCGACGCATGCCGACTCCCTACTACCGTATCTGACTGACTACTACTGCAGACTCACGCAGACTAGCACAGACTGACTTCTACTGTATCCGACTGACTACTACTGTAAACTGACTTCTACTGTCGACTCGTGCAGACTAGCGCAGACTCGCGACAAGCAACAACTAACGATAAACTACTCTCTGGTCGGAGATTCTGTCATGCCTCGCCCATCGCCGGCAAAGCATACACCTTACAACACACTCCTACAACTTATTGGAATATTTGTTGTCAGGGATGTATGTTCTACTATATTAATATTTATTTGTAGGTCTTGACTTTCCCAGTTTATTGACAGCTGATGGAAGTCATAATTAATTATTAGTATACATCACAGAAGTAGCTAGCAGTGGTCGTGTTTCCTTTTTAATGTGTAGCTTGTCTCATACCATATCTCTGATGAAAGGGGGATTGTTTGAAAAATTCTGCTATTATAGAATTGAAAAGAATTTACTGGTGACTCAGAAGAAGCGTCCAAAGCAGGGATGCCAAATGAAAGAGGGTTGTTTATAAATACATTTATCACTGCCTAACAGAAACTTTCTGAATATGGACGCCAGATACAAGGTGAAGATAATTTAAATACGTTTCTTCTTATATACTGTAATATATAGTAAATGAGGGGGCCTTGAATGCGAATAGGATCTGACTGTATGTCCATATTGTGTTGACATCCGTATGCGTTCATATGAAAGTTCTGCATTACTACAATTAGACCAGACCAATGAATCCATTAATTATATAGTACGCATGAAGGACAACTGCAATATTAGCATACCAGCTTAGTGATACATGGTGATGCATAGAATGTCATAACGTGAATAGTGATGAATGAATGTCATTCTTTATTTCAAACATACGTCATTACATTGTAAAAAGTTGAACATGTGAGGAGCCGACAAGTAGAATCTGTACATGAGATCAATCAAAGATGGGATCAGTAATCACAGATAAATGGTAATTATTTATATGTAAAAACAAGTGGGTGCCACGGACCTTCACAATAAACCCATTGCTAACAATAGTGACATTGAAAACTTAATTATGTGGTCCCTTAACACAGTTAATAAACATGATTACTACTATAGGATACTGTTACAGAAATAGTCTGTCTCTTTAGAATGGCAGGAATTGATGATTGCATGGACTAATTCACACAAACTCTCATAAATGTACATGTATGGATTCTACAGATACTAAATGATCATAATCAAACCCACCCATTGTAGTATAAACTTACAGAGCACAGGTATGTTACTGCAAGAGACAATAATGAAAAAGTACATTAAAATCTATAAATTATAGAGATCAAAAAACTTGTATGTATAATGGTATTCATTGTGTCCATAGTTTCACCTACTGTAGTATCAGGCATAACATTACTCTCTGGGTTTAAAATAAGACATGTGGTTTGGCATTCTCACAATGAGTATGTTCAACATCGGAAGAAAATTCCTTTACTCACATCAGATACTCAATGGAAAAATGTGCAAAGTAAATGAACTCCCTGAAGATGCTAATCTCCCCACCAAATTGGCTTGGACAGAACTTCTCACTATCGTACTACGTGGTAAGGGAAGGACAAAGGACAAAATCTGAAGTACTGTTCAATGCATTTAGAAATCACATGAGCTTCAAAAGAAAAATCTTCGCAGGTATTGAACAACCACGCATTTAATTCTGGAATGGAGTTGCCAATGAGAGACAAAGCTCACTGTTCCATAGATGTATGCTGTTTCATCTCACTGCAGCAATGGATTCCACACAAAATCACACTTTATGAGTAAAAATGGAATAAAAGCAGTAAATAAATACATCTGAAAATTAATTTTCAAAACTACACTTATGATTGAAAATAATGGAAACCTACTACAAATTAAACAGAATCCAGCCATTACCTAACTTCTAACCATATAAGTGGACTCAGAAGAGTCAGTCTTACATATCAAAGCCAGAATAAAAGTGCTTCCTGGTTTGCAAATTCCGGCCACCTCCCCCACCCAGAAGAAGAAGCAGCAGGGTGGCCAGTGCTGTTAGTTTCTACTTCAAATGTGTCTAAGAGAAATTGTTTATTTCTGGCTTGCTCTGCTATCACTGATATCCCAACTAAGAGACTACTGTTACGTTGGCAAAACTGATGTATACAGCTGTTAGCTCTGTGATTCTCGATGAAACATTTAAAACAGATTTATCTAGTCATTCAGTCACTCACAGTGTTACAAACGAAGAGATAGGGATTTAGTAGTTACTAAAAATGGATGTATTTCCTTGGGCATCATTCCACCAAATGCTTATCCCTGCCACAAAAGACTGATAATAAGTGCGAGCCACATGTTGATGTCATGTTCATGAGTTGTAAGTGACAAACATCACGAAAAAGAACTGATGGTACCGTTTCACTGAAAGCTGACATTCATGATGACATGTATGATGTGTGAATGAATGAAAAGACAGTTTCCAATTAACTTCTGTCTATCGTATTTTACTGTCTTCAGTAGTTCGTTCATCGACATCACTTTCATACTGTTGGCAGAGAAGTGCAGCTTCGAGAAGGGGAAGAAGAAACAAACTGGATCTTGGAGGGTTGAGAGAGTATATGATTTTTGGTTGGTGAATGATGCAACCACCCACAAATATATTTTAAATGTTTTATTTTAGTGCCATAACCAGATTCAGCAACTATGCTGATCCTCAGACGGTATTGGGATGAGTGGAGGGTGTAAATATGTATTTATAGTTCCTCTAAAATGTCCATTTTCTTGTCTTGATTAGTGGCATGTGATATCTATAAGTTGTCATTAATGTTAGAAACAGAATTTCCATATTGATTCATGTAAGTGGCTATCATTGATTTATTTGAATTTTTTAGTCTAAAGTCATCCATGTGATGACAGTCAGACAGAAGAGGGTATCAGTTTTCTCGATATCAGAATAAAAATGCTCAATCAAAACATGATTTTGAAATTCATAGGAAACCAGTGACCACAGATGTAATTATAAATAATTCTTCATTCTCTCCTATACAGCACAAAATGGCTTATTTCACAACCATGTTAAACTGTATACATAAAATTCGCCTCAGTTTATCTGCCAAGGAGAAAGAAATCAGTATTATCAAAACTGTAGCTAAAACTAATCGCAATAAGGCACATACAATTGATTGCCTGTGCAATAAACTTAAAGGTAGGAAATCACTTGCAATAAATTCATAACCCACAGCCAAGAAGGAACTATCTACATTCATTCTATTCCCACGGCCAATCTCATATTAAACTGCTAAACTCTTTTGAAGGATAGGTGTTCAAATAAGTCTCTGCACCAATAACACTGTGCAACAAACCATTATCAACAATACCAAAACCACCAGCCTATGCCTAGTAAAACCAGGAACAGACAAGACTGTTTGTGAGAGTTGCCCCAGCTTTTATCTTGGTCAGACGCTTCAGTATAAGATATCGTGAACATATGGATGCCTTTAGTCTAAACCATTTAAATTAATCTGCAATAGCTACTCACATGAATCAATATGGACATTCTGTTTCTAACATTAATGACAATTTACAGATATTACATACCACCACCAAAGGCAAAGAAAAGATCCCTTATAGAAATTAGGAATATATACTTACATCCTACACTCACCCCAATACATTCTAAATGAGAAGTTGGAGCTGGCCAATAAATATTTTCTAGGGAACTTCCTTGGGCTGTTCACAGAAATCAAACACAAATTACACCCCTAACAGTCACACCACTGCAGTGTAAGATAACAGCGTCTAAATGTATAAATATAAACTACCATAATGAACAAATGTGTTGCTCTCATCCCATCCAACAACCTTTTAATTCTGTATTTCCTGCAACTAACATATTATTGACTTCAATGATAATCAAATATCTCTATAAATTATATAAATGTGTGTACATATATATGTCTATTTTACAATATGCAATCAGTTGGCTTTAAAGTATTTCGTCAGTACCTTCCATTCACAGTAAAAAAAGGACTACAAAAAACAATTTTTCCTGCTGTCTGTTAATAATAAGTTTACTCTTAGAGTGCAAACATTTTTCTGTTATTAAATGTTACATTTTTACAATTAATAAGATATTCCAGGCTATTTTGCATGGTCTAAGGGATTTCACTTCAAATTACGACGTTTCGTTCCCATCTGCGGAGGATATTTTCAAGGGGGATCGTAGCTTTGTTGAATGTCCGATTGACACTCATGCTCTCTACTGCCTAAATAAAAATTCATCTACCCCGAGCTTCCGCACAGTGGCGTGACGTCACATGTTTTGAATACGAGAGCGCAACTGGCCGTTATCGACTGCCGTCGTCCACTGTTACTATCATCCCATGATGGAAGACTGGTACACGTCTTTTTAAGCACCGGAATCGAAATTTCATTCAGTTTCACGCACTCCTCCTTCCTATTGCTGGGGTGTTACACAATCCCTATGGCCTCTCTGTTTAGCCTTTCGTGGTCTCCGCCTGTGGCTGCCAGTACTTGAGTCAGTTCAAACTGAATGTGGCGGTCTCCTGGCTGTAAAGCATATTCCGCAGCAGCTGATCTGTCAATCTCCGCTCTTCTGCAGTTGCCCTTGTGCTCTTCGAGTCGTTTTCTGCTAGTACTTTTGTAGTACCCACGTACACCTCCCCACAACTACACGGAACATTATAAATTCCAGCTTTTTGTAGCGGTTGGCGGGCATCCTTGGCCTATTTTAGAAGATTTTGTATCTTCCGAGTGGGTGCGTAAATTACCACGATGTTCGGTTTCCTCAAGATTTTTCCTATGCGGTCAGTCACGTCCTTAATGAATGGCTAGAAAACTTCCGATTTCACCGGCGCATGAGCATCATTATGATTTCTACGAGGTGTATTAACGCTCTTTTCACGTCAGCGAACAATTAACCATTCTTGAGCAATGCAGTGGTGAGATGTTTTAATTCGGCGTCAAGCAGCTCTGGTTCAAAAATATTCCTTGCTCTATCCGCCAACGTTTTTATGATACCTCGCTTTTGTTGTGGGTGGTGGTTCGAATTCAGGTGTAGGTAACGGTGCGTGGGTTTTCGGTGAACCGTTCGGCTCAACCTACCATCTTCTTTCTTCAAAACTAGTACCAGTCGTCTACCATGGTATGATAGTAACAGCGGACGACGGCAGTCGACAACGGCCAGTTGTGCTTGCGTATTCGAAACATGTGACATTACGCCACTAGCTCGCGGAAGCGGAATTTTGCTGTGGTGAGTAGAGAGCCAAGGTGTGAATCGGACATCCGACAAAGCTACGATTCCCCTTGAAAATGTTCTCCGCAGATGGAGACGAAACGTCGTATTCTGAAGTGAAATCCCGTAGACCACGGATTAATAGCCCGGTATATGTTATTGATTGTGACGATTCCGGCCGTGAAAGTTTACATTTTACATGTTACATTTTGCACATCCCACACGTCATATTTGATCTGTTTACATCCTTGGTCAGTATTCAATCAATAACATCATTGTATCTTTGCTTTATGATGATGTTTGCATTGTAAACAAAACCATCAAGTGTATAGCACATGTGTGATGCTAAGCACTCATTTAGGGATATTATGAAGTGAGCCATAGTATTGTATTGACAATGTGTGTGTTGTATGGAATTCAGCAACATATAGATTGAGCTAGGAAAGCGCATGGACCACAACAAAACAAATCGCCATATCCTGGAACTTATTTTGGAGCAGATGACGTGCTGTTGGTAAAGACATCTGCGTAACGAAAAATATTAGCCATCTCCAGATTGGGCATGGTAGACCAAAACTGGTTATGGCACTAAAATAAAACACTTAAAATGTATCTGTGGCTGGTTGCATCGCTCACAAACTGCCATTAACGGCTGCGGAGTTCACAAGTTCTATCATGAAGACAATAGTATATGATTTCATTACATTCTTACAAAATCGAGTAAAATTTATAAAGAACTTGGTAGTATGAAAACACTTACTATTGTTATATTTTGACTAAAGTTCAGTCTTGATCACACCATTTATGTTTCAATAACATAGGTAACCAGTTTCGACTATTTTTACATAACCATCATCAGACCCATGGCTCCCTTAGGATGATAGGCGGAGCTCTCCTCAGCTGCTACGATCAGTTAACTTCGTAGCAGCTGAAGAGAGCTCCGCCTACCATCCAAAGGGAGCCATGGGTCTGATGATGGTTATGTAAAAATAACCGAAACCGGTTACCTATGTCATTGAAACATAAATGGTGTGATCAAGACTGAACTTTAATCAATATATAATAATCTATTGATCACTGTATTCCAAAAATGTTTACCAAAAAAAAAAAACTTACTATTGTGTTGTTACATTTCCTCTGGCTTGGATGCATGGATTTATTCCGTTATGAAAGATGTCATAAGGCTTTTGTTTCCTTTCCTGAGGCAAACTGGCCCACGCCTGTGGTATCTGGTCCCTGATGTCTCGGATACTGGCACCAGACAGTGTTGACGTCCGAGCTGGTCCTACAAATACTCTAATAAGGACAAATCTGGGAATCTCGCTGTCCACAAGGGAACTTCAAGATTGTGCATAAGGTTCTTAGAGATATATATGATGTGTGAAAGAGCATTGCCATGTTGAAAAATGGCACAGTATTGTTGCATGAGAATGAGGATGAAGAATGTTCACGACAGAGTTCCCTTACTCACTGCTGGCCTTGACCTCAAGGAATATCCGATGGTTTCCCACATCATAACGCTGGGAGTAAAATGGCTGTGCTTTCCAAATCATTTGAAGAATGTGATCTCTCGCCAGGTCCTCGCCACACTCGCTGACGATGTCCATTTGAGGTAGTCCAGAATACCGATTTATCGCTAAAATTCAATCCGACGCCATTCACCAGCAGTTCACGCTTCTGTAAGTCACGACTCCAAATGGAGCTGATTGTATTGTAGTGTTACTGATAGCCTATACATTGACTGCTGCTAGTCTCCAGCCAATGACGCCAGATGACACAGAATAGTGGAGGGAGTCCATTACTTGTTCCCAGATGACAGGCGCAGACGCGAGGAGGTTATGATGTTCTTGGCGGACATTACGGAAATCTTCCCTTGTCATGGTCTGATGTGCTCAACAGGAACCCTGATAGTTACTATGCCTGTGACACGGTCCCATTTGGTCCAACATCAGGCCAGTACCACATCCAAATGCCCTACAAATCTGGATATGGCACGATTCGTTCAACAGGCGAAATGGAGATCTACAATTTCGACTCTTTCAAATCCAACCAACTGCTGATAACACTGTCTCACGGGAGGATGTGGCACTTCCATGTCCTTTCCAGCTGTCTCTCAACATCATATACCTTTTACGACCGTTATATATATATATATATATCCTACAAGGCCTGGTAACAACATTACACATGAATAGCATTAACGCACTTAGCTGGTCGTTCAATCTGTCACAGAGAATTGCAGATACTGGCAGAAGTAAAGCTGTGAGTACCGGGCGTGAGTCGTGCTTCGGTAGCTCAGATGGTAGAGCGCTTGCCCGCGAAAGGCAAAGGTCCCGAGTTCGAGTCTCGGTCGGGCACACAGTTTTAATCTGCCAGGAAGTTTCATATCAGCGCACACTCCGCTGCAGAGTGAAAATCTCATTCTGCAGCTATTAGTCATTTACATACACGCTGATGTTGCGCACCTGTATGAAGTTCCTTACATAGCTCGTTCTTCCGGGCTCGATATTTGTATCAAATATAAGCAAATTCTCATGCATAGCTTTTCTTCATAATTCACCGCGGCAGATACCTATAAAATAACAGATTTGTTGTTTCTTCTGGTCACAGATAGCTTCTTAGTACCTTTTCCAACATTTTATTCTCTATGACATGCTAAATATGGATCTTAATCTTAGGAAAGATTTTCTGAAAATGTACGTTTGGAGCACAGCATTGTATGATACTGAAACACCGACTATGAGAAAACTGCAAAAGAACAGAATCGAGGCGTTTGAGATGTCGTTCTATGGAAGGATGTTGAAAATCAACTGGATTGATAAGGAATGGGTAGGTTCTCCATAGAATCAGCGAAGAAAGGTACATATGGAAAACGCTGAAAAAGAATAAAACTGTGACACGATGTTAGGACGTATGTTAAGGTATGAGGGAATAACTTACGTGATACTAGACGCAGCTTTAGAGGACAGGGGATGACAGAGATTGGAGTATGTCCAATAAGTAATTGAAGACGTAGAGTCCAAGTGCCACTCTTGACTGAAGTGCTTAACACAAACAGGATTTCGTGACGGGCCTTATTAAATCAGACAGATGACTGAAGCCTTGAAGTATAAAGAAATAAACATAAAGTCGTGTACGTTTTTCACTCTGTGATCTTCCCTTGATTTCTACGCACTTTTGGTTGGTTTTGGGAGATGAGCGGTTGCACCCGCACTGACCATAACACCAGCGCCGTGAGCCGTACACTAGCCGCATTGCGGATGGTGCTTCGGAACGGGAGCTGACAGATGACGACCCATTACGCGCTGGAGGCTGCTGGCTTGCGTTCCAAAGTAATTAGGCGTAATTGCTGCTACCTGAGACCTGAATCCTAATCGATGGCGCCCATTACGTATTAATCAGCATGAGATACAGTTAAGGCCCGCCGTAAATTTACGTGGACTCCTGCGAAAGTGCTGTGCGCCGACTTTTAGCATCACATTTTACAGCCTGCCTATCTGGCGGTACACGGAATTGCCGGCTCGCTATCGCTTCAGATGAAGTCAGAAAGCGAGGAAAATGTGAAAGACAAGGTGTAAAGTAACAAATAAAGGAAATAGTGAGGTTCCTGCATTTGATTATAATTATGCGAGGGGAATATCTGAACGTAACTCCAAGAAAATAGCTTGTTTACCACTGTTCAGCCTTGACGCTCGCAAAATATGACCATGCTGTAACTGTGGAATCAACAGTTTCGACATTTATCTCTTTTATAAAGTAGAGAAAAGTAGAGGAAACATACATCTAACACATGTCAAGTTATGATCCTTCTCTACTTCCATAGCTATTGGATAAATATGTTATTATGTTAACAATGTTAATACAAGTTTATGCACACAGCTATGAGATAAGAACCTAACAGATCTCCGGTGGCTACCTACAAGCTGTACAAATCGAAGCGAAGTATGTCTGTAGCGAACTTTGTACTTAACGAATAAAGAAGGATCCCTTCAATTCCAGTTACACACCAGGTTAAGAAGAATGATTGCTTACAGCAGAAGCTTCTGTGTGGGCCTTTGTTAATCTATATTTCTCGTTAGTATTTCAAAGAGGGCGTCATGTTTTAGTATGCTCTGGCAAGTTGCTAAATCATTGTGTGTTCAGGTACCAGACTTATTTCTGCATTAATGTAGGTACTGATTTTCGAATTATATATTTCTATGATATTTGCAGGCTATTCTGTACCATATTACTATCGCTAATATAATAACTTTCTGTAACCTGAAAATGGTAGTCCTATCAGATATGCTTACCCCAAAAATTTATTCCATATCTTTTATGGAGATAAAAGTATTTAGAATAAATAAATTCATTTTTAAACTGCCGACAGTTATTTCACCATATCTATTGCAAATACGGCTTAGTAAAGGCGCTTCATTAACGCTAAATTGTAAATTCAAAAGTTCACATTAAATCTGTATGCACTTCCGAAAAGTAAGTAGCTTTCTATACCGCAGTTTTCATGTAGGCTGAAGATTCAGCTATGAGTTTAAATGAGCAATAGTAATCTGTATTTATTGTCTTGACTAAAATTAATGGAATACTTACTTCAAACTGCTTAGTGCAACATTCAAATATTTCGCTAACCCAATTTTTCGACTGTTTTGGTAGCTTTTTATTTCCATGCTTCCAGTATCTGCGTAAACAAAAAAACAGTTTGCAGCTTCTGCCAATACTTCTCATCAAGGCTCATTTCTGTATATTAAAAATAACAAAGAACTCAAAAGAGAAACTTGTGACTTGACATATTAGATTGCATAAAACCAAAAGTGAATGGTTTCCATATATATAAATATGAGACAAAGAATTACAAACCTGCTGTGTATCCTATTTGATAATATTTTAATTTATTTTAAGCATGTATTCTCGATTCAATGAAAAGTTTAAACTGAGTTCAAAACTTCTGATTAATTGATTCTAAGCTATCATCTTCATGGTAAAAATAGCTCAGTGGGAAGTCTATTCGAAATCAAACTCTTCATTAAATACATCTCATATGCCATTGTCGAAATTTTTTAAAGGTCTGGAGCTATTTCTATTGGTTATTAATTATTTACTCTTGTTTTATTTACTTTTTTGGAAAGTAGTCCATAATAGAATACTATAAATTGAGTCATTATGTAAATATTACAGTGTATGTATTACAAGGAACATCTGAACATAATTTCTCCTAATTCCAGTATAATGATTAGAAACTCTGGTTGTAAGAGAATTGATAAAATAATTGAAAATATTTTTGGAGGTGTGGTGTGTCTATTATTTCTTTGAAGCTTTTTTTTAGGAAGTTTTTGTAGAAACTGTAAGCAAGAATCAGTAAAAATTTAAGTCATTTATTACTGTCACTACCAAACCCCTTAGAGTGATATTTGTGAAGGTAGCCCATGATGTGGTCAAATTGCAAAATTGCAAGGCTTATTGCAGTCTGTGAAAGTAAAGACAATATCTCTTAGATGTGCAAGTTATTAATTACTGTCTTACTAAAAAGAAACTCCTCAGGGCATGACTGTTTCTTTTTCAGTTCCCCTCCATATTGTCGAAACCAGCTGTGCTTCAAGCCCTATTATAAGTTTATATAACAGTGGTGGTTCACGTATAGGTACAGCGACACAGCAGCATCTCCAGTTTCCACTTGATATTATCGATAACACTAAATATAATATGTCCTTTCCCCTTTACTTCTTTGTTTATATTTATGCAATGTATGATATATCAGCTTAAAAGGACATACTTGTGAATCATAGTCATCATCATCATTTAAGACTGATTATGCCTTTCAGCGTTCAGTCTGGAGCATAGCCCCCTTATAAAATTCCTCCATGATCTCCTATTCAGTGCTAACATTGGTGCCTCTTCTGATGTTAAACCTATTACTTCAAAATCATTATTAACCAAATCCAGGTACTTTCTCCTTGGTCTACCCTGACTCCTCCTACCCTCTACCGCTGAACCCATGAGTCTCTTGGTTAACCTTGCTTCTCCCATGCGTGTATCATGGCCCCACCATCTAAGCCTGTTCGCCCTGACTGCTACATCTATAGAGTTCATTTCCAGTTTCTCTTTGATTTCCTCATTGTGGACACCCTCCTGCCATTGTTCCCATCTACTAATACCTGCAATCATCCTAGCTACTTTCATATCCGTAACCTCAACCTTGTTGATAAGGTAACCTGAATCCACCCAGCTTTCGCTGCCATACAACAAAGTTGGTCGAAAGATTGAACGGTGCACAGATAACTTGGTCTTGGTACTGACTTCCTTCTTGCAGAAGAGAGTAGGTCGTAGCTGAGCGCTCACTGCATTAGCTTTGCTACACCTCGCGTCCAGTTCTTTCACTATGTTGCCATCCTGTGAGAATATGCATCCTAAGTACTTGAAACCGTCCACCTGTTCTAACTTTGTTCCTCCTATTTGGCACTCAATCCGTATATATTTCTTTCCCATTGACATTACTTTCGTTTTGGAGATGCTAATCTCCATACCATAGTCCTTACATTTCTGATCTAGCTCTGAAATATTACTTTGCAAACTTTCAATCGAATCTGCCATCACAACTAAGTCATCTGCATATGCGAGACTGCTTATTTTGTGTTCACATATCTTAATCTCACCCAGCCAGTCTATTGTTTTCAACATATGATCCATAAATAATATGAAAAACAGTGGAGACAGGTTGCAGCCTTGTCTTACCCCTGAAACTACTCTGAACCATGAACTCAATTTACCGTCAACTCTAACTGCTGCTGACCATCCATGTAAAGACATTTAATTGCCTGTAAAAGTTTGCCTCCTATTCCACAATCTCGTAGAACAGACAATAACTACCTCCTAGGAACCTGGTCATATGCCTTTTCTAGATCTATAAAACATAGATACAATTCCCTGTTCCACTCATACCACTTCTCCATTATTTGCCGTAAGCTAAAGATTTGGTCCTGACAACCTGAAAGGAGGCCTAAACCCACACTGATATTCATCCAATTGGTCCTCAACTAATACTCGCACTTTCCTTTCAACAATACCTGTGAAGATTTTACCCACAATGCTGATTAAAGAGATACCTCTGTAGTTGTTACAATCTTTTCTGTTTCCATGTTTAAAGATTGATGTGATTACTGCTTGTGTCCAGTCTGATGGAACCTGTCCCGACTCCCAGGCCATTTCAATTATCCTGTGTAGCCGTTTAAGACCTGACATTCCACTGTACTTGATGAGTTCCGACTTAATTTCATCCACCCCAGCTGCTTTATTGCACTGCAATCTATTGACCATTTTCTCCACTTCCTCAAATGTGATCCTATTTCCATCATCATTCCTATCCCATTCTACCTCGAAATCTGAAACATTACTGATCGTATTTTCACCTACATTGAGCAACTCTTCAAAATATTCCCTCCATCTGCCCAAGGCATCCACAGGATTCACCAGCAGATTTCCTGACCTGTCCAAAATACTTGTCATTTCCTTCTCACCTCCCTTTCGAAGACTGCTAATTACACTCCAGAATGGTTTTCCAGCAGCTTGACCCATAGTCTCCAACCTGTTTCCAAAGTCTTCCCAAGATTTCTTCTTGGATGCTACAGTTATCTGTTTGGCTTTGTTTCTTTCTTCAACATAACTTTCTCTGTCTACCTGAGTTCTAGTATGTAGCCATTTTTGATACGCCTTCTTTTTCCTTTTACAGGCTGCCTTGACTGTGTCATTCCACCAAGCTGTTTGCTTCATCCTACTTTTACACACTACTGGTCCAAGACATTCTTTAGCCACTTCTAGTACTGTGTCCCTGTACCTTGTCCATTCCTTTTCCAATGACTGTAATTGACTACATTCAACTAACTTGTACCTTTCTGAGATCGCTGTTATGTACTTGTGCCTGATTTCCTTATCCTGAAGTTTCTCCACTCTTATCCTCCTACATATGGACCTGACCTCCTGCGCTTTCGGCCTCACAATCCCAATTTCGCTGCAGACTAAATATTGATCAGTGTCATCAAAGAATCCCCTGAATACACGTGTGTCCCTCACAGCCTTCCTGAATTCCTGATCTGTTATTATATAGTCAATGACAGCTCTGGTTCCCCTACCTTCCCAAGTATACCGGTGAATGTTCTTATGTTTAAAAAAGGAGTTATGAAAATGACCAAAAATTTGTAGAAAATTTTCTTTGTCTGTAGAAAAGAGCATGTCATGCTGATTACAAAAATATATAGTTTATGGGCAATACATTTTCCATTCGTTCTAAAATTGGGGTTGAACATAATGTTGCACAGGGTCCACACCCCTCTGTCAGTTTGAAGTGCGTAAGAATATGTAATAGATTATTTTGTTCTTCCATATTTTCCATCGCCAGTTACGGATCGTTAACACAGGTGTATTGCAGAAGGCACTGACTCCCAGAACCAAAGTACAGGCGTGTCTAGATGGCTATGGTACGAATGTAAACGGTTCGAATCCTGCCTCGGGCATGGATGTGTGTGATGTCCTTAGGTTAGTTAGGTTTAAGTAGGTGTAAGTTCTAGGGGACTGATGACCACAGCTGTTAAGTCCCATAGTGCTCAGAGCCATTTGAACCATTTGAACGAATGTAAACAAAGATCTGAGAATATATGATTTCGGAATTTCGTACACATGTGGTTTTGTACTTATTGTGTGCCTTTTTGTTTCTGTGCATGTGTTTCCTGTGCTACAAATGCCGAGAGTAAAGAAATTGAGCCCCAAACGAAAGTTTCATGGCCACAAGTTCCAAACACAACCGAATAATACACATCAGTGGCTTCCAAAGTCGCACACAGAAACTGTCTCTACAGGCAGTGCATCTAGAGGTAAACTTTCGCTTTCTGAATGTAATAATAAAAAGCCTAGTAGTATTGTGAGCAACAATAACGACGTAAATGTTATTGTGAACCTGAATATGCTGTCAATACTTTTGAAGAGTGCTGTGAAATGTTAGCACCGCAATTGTGAAGGTAGTTTTGGCGTTTGTGAGGACATTTCAGCAAGGAAGGGTCTTTTAAGTCGGATAGTGAGTGCCTATAAGATGCACAGTGATACTATGACATCGCCAGTAACTGATAGTCGACGTTACAGTGTAAATATTCAGCTTGCTTATGCAATGCGATGTTTTGGAAGGGGAAGGAGAGCTGCCCAGACTCTTTGTGTAGTGATGAATTTGACAGATACAATAAACAAATACATAATGCTTTATGTGGTGTAAGTGAACATTCAACGAAAAGAACAGCAGAAGAAGCAGTAGGCTTGTCTGAGAATACAGCCATTGTAGCAACATTTGATGGATCTCGGCAGAAGAGAGGTCATACTTCTCTGAATGGGGTTTTAAGTGCCACATTTATTGAAACTGCTAAGATACTAGATTATGATTGTCAAACAAAGCTCTGCTAGGGTTTTTCAAGTAAATTTATTGGCACCCATGTTTGTGTAAAGAACTTTGATCGCCCAGTGTCAGAACATGAAAACGGAAGTTCTAAACATTTTTAGACGAACAGAGGTCAGTCGTGGTGTGAGGTATGTAGGCTACCTTGATGATGGAGACTGTAAAGGACACACGACTGTTGTTAATGACAGACCATATAGGGACACTGTGCTTTGCGTACTGTAAGACCTTCAGTACACAAGCCATAAGATTATTTGACTTGACACTCTAACGAAGTAGGCGAGTGTGAGCAATATGTCTCGTGGTGTTATCGTGGCGTGTTTATCTTCTGCCGTTAGGTCAGACGATAGAAATGCCACTTGCACGTTTAGAGTAGTAGATTGATGGTGAACAACTTTAAACAGAACATGATTAATTTTCACACACATTTATTAAAATAATAACAAGCATAAAAATTACTTAACTTGGTTCTGGATGCTATTTAAAATTGACAATCTGAAGTTTCTTTGGTATTGGTAGGTTAATCTTATTCTCTCTGATACTTGACAAAAGTGTCTATACATTTATCTTCATGGCTATGTACGGGAATATGGTAATCTTACTAGGCGCAGACTGAAACTTGACTATAGACTGGTACAGACAAATGTAGAGCTCATACAGACTGGTACAGACAAATGCAGACTGGTACAGACTGGTGCAGACAAATGCAGACTGAATAATCAGAGGTCTGTACACTTGTTATAATACCTCACGCGTTCATGTATCACTGGGCAAGTGTGATCCGCGAGGAGAAAAGTCCTACGTTAGCAGCAATCTCATTGGCTGCGTTACATATTAATACACGGATCGGCGGAAGCAGAATTTGGTCCGTCTCTATGGCAGCGCCATCTTGTAGTGTGCAGACGGACGAGTGTGAACCTGTACTGTTGTGCTTAGCGGGGCGCACTCTAGTGGGAAAGTTGTGTACATGCTGACTACGCGGAGCTACGTACACAACAGACACTCTGATAGATAAGCTTGAATGTGTTAGGCATGTTCAAAAAAGAATGTGAGCATGGCTGAGAAATTTATGTAAAGGCATTAGTGGAAAAAACCATCAGATGGAAAACACATGGGTGTCCAGGTCGTCTTACAAAAAGTGAATCTGATTCTTTGACTCAGTATTATGGACTAGCAATAAGGACAAATGAAGGAGACTTGGAGAACATGAGATGAGCTTTTTGGGCAACATGGTTTCACAGAGTGTCAACAGATGAAACCCCACAGCATGGTTTGCGTCCAAAAGGGGAAGATTCACGGTGGAAGTACTGGTTGAGCAATGCTACAGGCATACTATACACCCACCAGCATTCCTTGCCACTTGCTGTACTGGAGACAATTGGGCCTATATATAGGGATCTAGCAAATAAAAATCTACTTAGGAAATGTATGCATGGTCTCTCTCAGAATGCAAATGAAAGCTTCAACAGCTGTATATGAGAGAGCATACACAAATCTGTATTTGTTCGGCTGACAGTGCTGAAGACTGGTGTAATGGATGCATTCAGTGATGGTGCAATTTCAAGGATCAATCTTATGAAGAAATTGAACATTCAGACTGGAAGGAATTTGGCTTCAGCTCTAACTGCTGTTGATAAGAGGCGAGTAACCGAAGCAAAGACAGCTGCTGAAGCTTCTACTGAGGAGTCAAGGATAAAGAAAAGAATGAAGAGAAAGAGTACGGAGGCTAAGGAAACAGGAGGACAACAGGGTATGCCACTGGAATGTTCTAAACGAGCATAATTGTAATTTAATAAATCTGTAAATCTTCTCTTGCGACTTACTAAAAACTTGAATTTTCATCATTCAGGTACGCTTTTTTCCTAAATGATTGAAGTTAAACTCACAAAAATTGTTACAGACATTTAGAATAATCCTTACCTACTATTAACTGAAAAATTTACAACATGATGATGATGATGATGTCGGTGATATTTGAGTTACATTTTTAAATATTTTTGTTGTAGTAAAATAAATTACTTGCCTTTTTCACAGATCAGCATCAGGGAAGACGATTGGAGTTATAAAACACTTATGTGAATGTTGTCTGTTCTCTGACTCATTTTCCAAGCTGTGCAGTCAGTGTTTCCAAAGAAAATGGTACCAAAGTGAAATAGTGTTTCATTTTTTATACTATTATAAATATTGGGGTAAGTACAAAATATAACAATTATCTCAATGCTTTTTTGGGAAATGCTTTGACTGATGACCCTAATTGTGTGTAAGAATTTTGAGCTATCTCTCATGTATAGATCAGTTGCACTATGCCTTTGTTTTTGAGTTTTTACCCAAAACATGTCTCTGATAATTGTGACAGATTTGCTCTAGGAAACTTTAGGCTATTTATGATAAATCTAGATGCATTACTGAGCTATCAGTCAGGCAAGAAGAAACAGTAATTGTGGAGTTTTGAATATAGATTTCTTGGAAGATATGGATAGGAAAAATGAAAGAGAATTATTATTTTTTGGTTTCAATCTAATTTAAGTAGTCAGTTTTCCAAACTGATAACAAGATAATAGGACATTTCTATAGGCTGAAACAACTAATGTGTTCCCATGCTGCAAGCATCATTTACCATTTCACAGACTGTACAGGCCTTACCCTGCCTTGTATTCATAGGACCACATCATGCATCCCGGGAAGGTTAACCGATGTCATGCTCTTAAAATATGATGTAAGCGTATATTGGCATCTACTATTTTTCTTGAACATGATGAGGACAATTTATTTTGACAGATTTTTATCATCGATATCCATAACTTGTTTAACAACATTTATTGGATAATCCAATATTTAACTTTCCAGTTTCATCCAATCCCAAGGTAGGTTCACGCCATCCTAATTCAGTGGTATTTCAATGTAGGCCATTCTGCAATGCCTTGAAGTAGGCGAAATATGCATCGTTGATGAATAAATAAACAGTAATCTCAACATCACAGGGAAGACTACTTTTGTCTCCCTATGTTCCAACTTAATAAGTAATGTCCTTAGTGACGTATACAATGCACGACTGGCATTGAGAATTTTTTCTGACAAGTTAAAATGTGAAGTTTTTAAATATCTTTGTAAGTAAGGTTACAAGACAGACTTAAACACTTACATTTATTGTAAATAAGTATTGTAGTAGTTCTATTGTATGTTTATTACATTATAAATAAAAAAAATTTAGATTTTAAATTCAGTGCATTGATGTGATCTTAGTAAATGAGTGTTGTAAAATGATCCTTTCACATAGTGTTCATTAAAAAAAAACAGACAATCATTCCATTTGGGACCTGTGGAAGGTAAATTAGATTATTTGCTTTAGGAAACTTTGTAAATATCTGTCATGTATCATTGTTTTTCTGACATTTTCTACATCCCGGAGCACTTCCCCTTATGGATCAATTGGAATGAAAGTAAATCTAATCTAATCTAATCTTGGAAGACTAGAAAATTTTAATGATTGGACAGAAATCGGAAAGGGAATCCTACATGGTTCAATTTTGACTCTACTCCCGTTCCTTGTATATACAAATGACCTTCCAATTAACATTCAGCAAACAGAATTGGTACTTTTTGCAGATAATGCTAGTGTTATAATAAATCCCACTAGGGAGAAAGCAACAGAAGACACAGTAAATGATAGTTTACAATGAATTAAGAGGTGGTCCTCAGGAAATGGCTTCTCCTTAAATTTTGAAAAAAAAAGTACACTGCATTCAGTTCTGTGCAACAAGTAGAGTCATACCAGCAATTGATGTATGAGATGAACAAGATGCAGTTAAAAGATAGTATGCTCCAATTTTTTCAGTGAACGTATTGATAAAAACTTGAACTAGAGGAAGCATATTACTGAACTTCTGAAATAGTTTAAGTTCAGCTACTTGTGCTGATCATATAATTGTTAGTCAATGAAACAAAGGAATCAGACTCCTTACATATTTAGTATTTTCCACCTAGTAACATATTTAGCGATAGTTTTGTGGGGGTAATTCATCACTTAGAAAGACAGTACTGACTGTGCTAAGGTGAGCAGCAAGAATAATTTGTGGTGTTCACCTAGAAACATTATGTAAACATCTCTTTAAGAGGAAGGTATTTTAACTGCACCATCACAATAGATACATTCCCTAATGAAATTTGCTGTAAATTATTCATTACACTTTTAGGACAGTTAAGATCATTTCTATAACAACACTAGAGAGAAAAATGATCTTTGTTATCCTTTTTTAAAGCTGTCTGTATTTCAGAGAGTAGTTCAATAGGCAGCAATAAAAATTTTTATCGTTTGACCAATAACATAAAGTGTTCGATGGACAGAAAAGAAAGTTTTACATCTAACTTAGTCATTTCTCCTGAACAACTGCTTCTATTCCACGGAAGAAATTCCACTTCAAAATTGGTAGCCAGAAAGGAACATTGTTTTCATGTGTAGCTGATAAGAAGGAGTAAAATAATAATGTGTTCATTAGTATTAAAATTAATCATGTGTACATATCCTTTAAACTGATATATATTATTTCGATATAAGAATCATTCAAATAGCCTGTGGAACATTTAACTAACTTACTAACAGTCAATGTGCATAATATAAAGGTCAAAATAACAGTGAATTTTTGCCCAAAATAATAGACTGCATTTTCTTTGTGGAAATTCTGAAACCACCTTAAGTGGTTATAATGAAAAACACAATTCAGTAAATCCTTAGGTACACAGAGCACTAATAAATTTTATATCTAAATTACATTCACATTTGAAGAATCACTTAGAAATCAGAACAGTCTTCAAAGGTGTTTCTAAGACTACTCAGAAAAAAAACACTTGAATGTCTGCTACAGATGTATCATGAGGAGAAAAGAATAGAAATTAGAAAAGTTCTTTGTAGCTGCTATGGTAGATGACCCAACAGATGTTTTGAACACACTCTAATGGTCCGTTTTCTGTTGTACTTATTAACTGGCGAAATATTAGAACGTTCTTGGGGATCGTTCATTCCAGAAAATTAAACTGCAGATTTCATATGAAAGCTTATTTTAGAGCAATTGGACATAAACCTTCAAGAACATGGGGTAAGAGTGATAGCTCAGACATTAATGGTGCAAATTCAATGAAAGGCAAAACAGTGGGGAAGCAGGTAAAAATAAGAGGAATCACAATAATTCACAATGTATTTACTGTTATGAACATCTATTTAATTCAGTAATGAGGAATACAACAAGTATTTCCTGAAATGCTAGAATATTTTATGTAAATTTCTGTTTATTTCAACACTCTTCTCGAGATCACTTCTACGTGTCTCCATTCTCAAGAAACATATAAACATTTGCATTCCTCATCCACCTTTACAAGTGGGAAGTTGAAGATATGGACCATAACATGAGTTCATGAAAAGTTAAAATGCCTTGCTGAAATTTGGTCAACATCAACAGTAGATCAAACCACTGTAGAAGCAAAAGGAATCTTGTGATGTATTGATGATGATAGTGTCAAACTTTGGTTAGAGCTCATGCTGAAATAATTTGCAACAAAATGCAATGTCAAGAAATCAGAGTTAATGAATATGTAACAGATTTCAAAACGGTTGTTTTAAAATTAAGGACGTAAAAACACTGCGGGAATCCTCCAAGGAAGTTAACAGAGCTAAGGATAGTTGATATAAGGGAGAGATAAACACTTAGTAGCTGCCAGGCTGTTCAAAATGAAACGCTTCATTTGTTTTATGAACAAACATCCTAGAGAAGAGATAGTATTAACAACTGAGGTACAGCCTATGGTTCAGTTTTGTAGTGTAGATGTGAGTTTCATGATAATTGTAGATTAGTTAGCTGCTGAAATTTATCTCGGAAATAATCTACATGATGTTCTTAGTAAAATTACGAAATTGATAAATATAGTTATCTTCTTGATAGTTTCCATGACTACATCAGAGGCAAAATACTGCTTTTTAACATTGAAACCGATAAAAAGTTTTCTAAGGGGCTCAATGAATTCTGATATGTTTAAAGAAACTGCAGTTCTTTCAATGGAAAGAAAATTACTCAGTTGTCATCCAGTGATCAAGAATAAGATTAATGGTCTTTTCACACACATTAAAAAAAGTCAGATGGATTTCATTTTTAAATGAGCTTTAACTGTGACAATACAGGTTAAAGTAGGCAAGAAATTTTAGATTTGGTTTTTAAGGATTTTATCAACCTTCCAAATATATTTTCTGCTTGAGCATCTTTGTTTCCTTTCATAAAATTTTGAAAATGCGACTAAAATTTTTGTGGAGCATCCCCCTCACTAATTTTAGCTGCAAGCCATGTTGCTGTATAGAATATTACATTTTAACATAAAAGAGCAAGAAAATTCCTCAGCATCAACTTTAGGACATTTCTCAAGTGAGGGATGCATAAGATCTGAATTCCCGACATAAGCTTCATACAAGTAATTCTGCCCAACTTTGCTGTTCTTTTTACTGACATAGTTAGTAATTTAACCTCTTCCTCACAAATTCAGTAGACCTGATCCCAGATTACTTATTACAGAAAAATCTACAACAGTTATAAGGAACTGATCATGGTATGTGGGCTTTCTGTTACCAGCTATCGTGTACCTTTGTTACTTGCTGAGGACCTTCCTTAAAATCTAAAGGAAAAGCTTATTTACTTAGTTGTACATTTCTATGGCAATCAAGTACTCGTCACTGAGGTGTTTGTCGTTCTGTAGGTCTGAATAATTTGACATGCTTGGTTGGTTTGAGTTTGGGTTGACCTCAATGTATTAAAGTATAATCTTACTTGGTGACACAGTTCAAAACGTTTTAAGAGTTTCGCTAACAGTCTGTCTTTCAATCATTACTCTAAGTGATGTCTGTGTTTTACTTCTTGAAGGATAAGTTTCAAGTATGGTATACGCCACTATACTGTTTAAAGCTCTTATAAGAATACCTCACGCTGTTGTTTTAAAAATCTACATCACTGTTGTCTCTAGACCTGTTTTGCTCATCAGTCAGTGCTAGACTAAGAACGACCACATGCTCTGTGTTTTTCCTTGCGTGCACCATTTTAAATTTTTTTTCTTTCCTTGTATGGAACCTTGTTCAAATGCATTACAAAAAATAATGACGGTAAAGTTAGCTGATATCTTGGTCATTTGATAAGGAACTCAT
This sequence comes from Schistocerca serialis cubense, assembly GCF_023864345.2. Taxonomy (NCBI): domain Eukaryota; kingdom Metazoa; phylum Arthropoda; class Insecta; order Orthoptera; family Acrididae; genus Schistocerca; species Schistocerca serialis. The sequence continues at coordinate 84,418,816 of NC_064641.1, read as the reverse complement.
CCACAGCTTTTAGGACAGTTCTTATGATGAGGTTCGCCAGAGTGAGCACGTAAAGATTAGAGGGTTCCAATTTGGAGTTTCGATAAGATTGAGTTAATGTTCTTATATTATGTGATACCGTATTTAGTCCTCAATGGGACGAAGTACTCAGTTGTTAGTAATGAAGCTTGTCCCCATTTTAAGCACCAACTTCACAAATATTTTTCTCATTTGAAATTGTAAATCGGTAATCTTCTTGATTCAAATGTATCTTTATTCAGATATTCAGTTTCTTGGAATGCGACTCTGAGAATCTTATGTTTCTCAAGAGTATCTGTGATACATTTGAGCATTTCACATAATCCACTGAGGCCTTCATGTTATTTATTCCAAAATAGCTGTTACGTTCAGTCTCTATAGAAACCAAATCTCTCCTGTCCCGTCATACAGGGGATCTTGAAAGTAACTTATTATTATTATTATTACTATGTATTCCAGTTCAGAAATTTTATATTACGATGTATAGTACCTTTACAACTTTCTTATTTATTAGTTTTAAACAAAATGTGCATATTTTCTTCCTTTGAGATGCCATTCAAATTGTTCTAGGTAAGGCCTATTATATTTGATTCTTATAATGGTAAAGAAACTTTCATTACAGTTGAGAATAGTGGGGGGAGGGGAGATGGCTACCACCTGGAGCACATTTTCATTGGGACCTTTAAGCCATGCTTAGAAAAATAATACACTGGTGATGCGGAAAGACTAGTTTGATGACAGAAACACAAACAAAATTCCGATCCCTCGAGGGAAGGAAGTATTTAATTTTTTCATGATGTAGGAGGAACACACCAAGTCTTCAAGGGCTCTAATAGTGCCAAGACTATAAGTAAACAAATGGTTGATCAGAGTGTTTTTGGTGAGAAAGATTAAAGGACACTGACGGAAGTAGGTGGAACGAGTGAATCTACTCAGACTCATGCAGAAAGGATAGTAGAAAAATTTAAGGGGGAGAATATTACGATTGATCCCCACATACACAGCTTACACGCCACATTATTATTTAAAGAGAATAAAGCAGAGAGTGAAAATTAGCCAATCTTTTCAAGTACATACCAACACTGATAAGAACAGTTTTTTGACTGGAGATAAGTTTAGCTTAATTTGTTAAGGTGCTTTCTGAGATAACAACTGCATTTTAATTTGCTATCTGTCTGATCAAGTAAACATATTTTTTCGTAGTTTTCCTCCTCACTTTGGCACTGATTTATAAAGCTACACTTTAAGTATTAGTCAGTTGGAGTTACGTTTAAATCATTGTCATACCGTTAAAAGATAAGGAAATCTAAGATAAAATGCATATGCACCTATTGCTGTACTGTATTAGATACAGGGAGCAGCTCAGAGTATAATACTCAACTCTTTTTTTTCAGTCTCAAAGATAGAAACGTGTACTTTTGCACAGGAGCAATCTCATATTTCTGCTATGTTCGAGACGTGTTTCATATCATTCCGTCAAATGGTAAAGAACAGTTAAAAAGAAGTTTGTCTGTTGCAGAGCTAGGTTACAAACGTCAAATAGTGATGGGTCACTGGCTCACAAGTAGAAGAATTTTTAAGTATCTCGTGACGGAGTATTGCTGCTGGTAGAAGCTCCTCTATTGGCTAAAATATTCCTAGAATGAAGACGGCTGGTGGACGTAATACAAAATTCTGAGCAGCTCTCTGCCCATAATATGTGGGCTACAGGGCTACCGAACACTAAACTCATCAACAGCTCTAAGAAGGATAAAAATTGTATTTCAGTTCCACGGATTTTGGAATATTCGGAACAATAGGGAGTTAGCGTCACAGTAATTAAGTAAAAATAGTTTTTACAATAGTCTAGTCTGTTATGTAGATGGAGTCTTCGGTGCACAGGGTGGGGGTCACAATTTTTTCCTCCCCACTTCGTACAGAGAGCGAAAATATGTTCATACTCTCGAAACGAAATAGCAAGGAAAGTTAAACATTCCAGGATCTATGTAGAGAAAGTAATAGCTCTGCAGTAGGGAAAAGGGATTGGCTGTGACCTTAGTCAAGCAACAAATAACGCTCTTGCATGATTCTGTCTTTAGTTGGCTAGTTACAGAGTGCATCCACTGATCATTTAAATGATGGATTATGACAAAGAACGAGTTGTGTAAGCAAAATTCGGTAATTCACAATTAAATATTGTTCCATGCTAACAATTTATTCGCTTTATTACCACTTAGTGCAACTCAGATAACCTGACCTACTAAATAAAATAACCTGACAAATTTTGTCATTCGACTACATCAGTTTAATTTCGAGTTATCCGTGAAACACTTTTGCCTTGAGGCAAACATTTGAACTTCTAAACTGAATCATAAATACCAGGCGTGTTTAACAATTAAAATTATTGAGAGCACACCACAGCAATTCTGCAGCAATACTAGAGGTCCTCCGCAAACCATATACTCTTATTTCCCTTAGTACAACTTATAAAATGAGTTATGGTAACCAGTAGTAGTACTATTTTATAACTTCTTACAGATAAATTGAGACTGCAAAATCGTGCTGCAAAGTCGAGATTCAGCGGCTTCTCATGAAATGATAATCTACTATAATGTTTAATTTAATAGGGGATGACACGAATAAGAAATAAAAATCACAGGCTTAATAAGTGAACACTGAGTATAGGAATTCAAGAAGTAATTGTGAAAGGCAGATTGGAAATATCTACGTAGAACGTATGGTGCTCTTGAATAATGAAATATATTCTGAGATGAGGCACTGGAGCACCTGTTTAAAGATCACACACTGTTTTGTTTCTGAGCACATTGACTACGAGTTGGTCATACCTGGAACATGCCTGCTCAGTCCGCAGCCACTTGCGTAACAGCCACAGTCTACACCCACACAAGCCGCTGCCCATCTATTGTCTGGAGTCTCCCAACCAGTTCTGCTCAGCTGTTTGAAAATCAAATAACGTAAGGGGTTTACCAGCACAGTAATTCAATAATTTTTCTAAGGGGACGTTTCAATGTCACAGAAAATAGCTAATAGATTGAGACCGTATAATCGAAGAGTTGCTTTTTCCACCAGCTAGAAACTATGTAGTAGAATACCACACAAAACAGTATCCTACAGAGCCAAGTTTTCCAACTCGGGTGACTACAAGACAAGGGGCAATGAGTATCCAGTACTATATGTGAGTGAGAGAGGACTTGCACGACAAAAAAAGTGAAGCACCCAGAAGAAGCGGAGGAAACGAAATGAAAATGTGATGTTGTTTCAGTGATTATACAAACGCGCAACGTTGCAATGAATTTGGTAGTTCGAGCCTTCTTGTTAATAAGAAGTTGCGCCCACTCTGGCCTGTATGCTTGCACTGATTCAGTTTGGTAGGGTATCAAAAGGCCGTGGTCTCTGCTCCTGAGGCAGCTAGCCACTGCTGCTGCAACTGGTCTTTGATATAACACATATTGGCATTGGGATGGAGTTGATGTCCAAGCTGTTCCCGTAGGCGTTCTATTGGTCACAGATCTGGGGGTCTTACTGACCACAGGTGTACCTCAACATCACTTCCAGGAAATATATGCAATGCATGGACGAGCATTGTCCTGTTGAAAAATGGCACAACGATAATGTCACATGGGAGGTAATACCTGAAGAGGCCGGCTGTCTGTGATGTACCATTGTGTCTTCAGAGCTCAATCAGTAGCAGCCCAGGTCTGAAGTCGTACTCGATGAGTCATCGCATCTCGACGCCAGGTGTAACAACGCTGTATCCCTCAAAACACTGGAAGACTGGGATTTCTCCCAAAGCGAAAGCCATACCCGCCAACGATGGTCAGAACTTTGATTCATCGCTGAACACAACAAAATGGGTTGCTGTTGAGCAGGACTCCGAGGTTTCTTGTCATGGCACCTCTGCAAATGCTGTCACTCTCCCATGGAGTCCAATATTGGGCCACTGTTACTTCCGAATACCCCACAAATATGGATACTACGGTTCCATCAGTCAACCAACTGGAGACAAAATGGTTCAAATTGCTCTAAGCACTGTGGGACTTAACATCTGAAGTCATCACTCCCCTAGATTTAGAACTAAGTAAACCTAACTAACCTAAGGATATCACACACATCCATGCCTGAGGCAGGATTCGAACCTGCGGTCGTAGTACAACTGGAGACCCAGAATGAATGTCCTTTCAAACTCTATCAGGTGATAATAGCTCCGTCCTAAACGAGTACACTGCATCTCCGTGTCCTTTACAGAGATCAGTCAACATCTCACGTTGTACTTGCCTCTTTAAAATGGTTCAGATGGCTCTGAGCACTATGGGACTTAACATCTGAGGTCATCAGTCCCCTAGAACTTAGAACTACTTAAACCTAACTAACCTAAGGACATTACACACATCCATGCCCGAGGCAGGATTCGAACCTGCGACCGTAGCGGTCGCGCGGTTCCAGACTGTAGCGCCTAGAACTGCTTGGCCACCCCGGCCGGCTACTTGCCTCTTATGTAAACTATCAGACCTTACAACAGCTCTAACCATTTAATACATATCGATGGTGTGTACTTGTACCTAGTTACATTGGCATCCAACCGTGTCTTCTGTGTTTTATAGCTATTTGCATAAACAATACAGGATATCCTTGTGGCACCGTTGGTGATAATTGGTGATAATACTTCATGAACTAAACAAAGGACACAAAATAAATCTCTTTGAAGGAGCTGGAATTTTTATTCACAACCGATAACACGGGCAGAATATACTCAATTACAAAATTGAGGTAGTGGTAACGAAATTCCTTAGAAGCTTCTCAAGCATATTAGACGATACGCAATAACTTTTACTAGCATCTGTTGTTTAGTTACCAAAATCATGAAAACATGGACTTACTCCCAAATTACTAAACCGATTCATTAACGATAAATATGCTGAAATATGGCTTTATATGTTTTTTCTAATAATATTTTCAAACTAGAAAGTTAGAAAGATATAAACACTTACATGTATGTTGTCCAAATATTTAATTCGCAGTGTACTCTGGTAATGATCTTTGACTTACAAGGTCCTATGTTTCAACATCTGTACAATCTCTGGACTGTTTGTGTTGTCATCTCTTGTTTTGAGCTCTTACTTACGGAAGACAATTACGAGTAACTTCAATTGGAACGATGACATAGATAATGTTGTGAATAAAGCAAACCAAAGACTACGATTTATTGGCACAACACTTAGAAAATGCAATAGGTCGACTAAAGACACTGCCTACACCATGTTTGTCTGTCCTCTTCTGGAGTGTTGCTGTGTGGTGCGGGATCCGCATCAGTTGGTACTGACGGAGGACATCGGAAAAGTTCGGAAAAGGGCAGCTAATTTTGTAGTAACACAAAATAGGGGAGTGAGTGCAACCAACATGATGGGTGAACGGCATTTTTCGTTGCGGCAGGATCTTCCCGTGAGATTTCAGTCACCAACTTTCTGTTTCGAATGCCATAATATCCTGTTGTCTCCCACCTACAAATCGAGAAATGATGATCGTGATAAAATAATAGAAATCAGCGCTCGCACGGAAAGATTTAAGCGCTCGTTTTTCCCGCTCTTAGAGAGTGGAACTGCAGAGGAATAGTCTGAAAGTGGATGTCAAATTAAAAACCTTTCAGCCGTCAAGTTTCCAACTTTATTTTATTTGGCAACCACTTTCAGCAATTTACTACGCCATCATCAGGCCTCTGACCGACGTGTGGGAAGAACCTACCTCGGTCGCGATCAAAACAGATGGTTCAAATGGCTCTGAGCACTATGGGACTCAACTGCTGAGGTCATTAGTCCCCTAGAACGTAGAACTAGTTAAACCTAACTAACCTAAGGACATCAGAAACATCCATGCCCAAGGCAGGATTAGAACCTGCAACCGTAGCGGTCTTGCGGTTCCAGACTGCAGCGCCTTGAACCGCACGGCCACTTCGGCCGGCTATCAAAACAGAGGCCAGCAATACTTATATTAATATATTTTTGTTATAGTGATCACTTGAACCACCACCTGCAGGTAGATTCCTCCTACACGTCGGTCAGGGGCCTGAAGATGCCATAGTAAAACGCTGACACTGGTTGCCAAATAAAATGAGGCTAGAAACTTGACGGCTGATAGGTATTTAATTTCATAGCCTCTATCGAACATCCGAGTCCCGTAGCCATCTCTAACTTGAAAGTGGTTCTATGAATCCTCTGCCATACACTGAATTGTGAATTGCAGAGTAGTCATGATGATGTAGATATTTAATTATGACAATTTGTGTTTTTAACAACCCTCGTGTTTCTTTCTACTGGAACATCTGGTAAGTTCTTCTAATTCTGACTGAAATTTATAATTTCAGTGCCATATTACGATAACGGGTGAAAAATTATACCACATATGTAGCGAAAGACAGACTGCTGGTTAAGTGCATCAAACGAAATTCTAATGTAATCCGTTGATTCAGCTGAAGATGAGGGTTAAACCGTCGAAACGCGTTGGGGGGTGGGGGGGATAAGTGTGTGACGCACATAACTGGTTTAATTTGTGTTTTACGTCTCAAACAGTCGCAGCTTCCAAAGCACGGTTCAGTATGGACAACATAAGACTAGGAGATGTTCCTCTTCTGAAGCTCATGTAAGAAAGGAGAAAGGCGAGAGGGCCATCGATCTTCGCCCGTCGACGTTTTTACGTGAGAGTACTTACCACGCCACTAATTCGCCCGCGCTCCCTCACTATTAACTAGAGTACAGCTCCATTAAGGGCTATCGAGTCGATTAATTATCGCGAGAAGTGCGTGTTCATCGCAGGCCGTTTATCTCGGTCCCGAGAGAGTTGTTTACCTGAGAGTGAGGCGTTATCGCGGTGTCAAATCCGCGCACTGCCTACCCCGCTGCCCCCCACCGCCGCCCCCCGGGCCGTGGGCTGTGGGAAAGTGTTTCCCGTGGCGCAGCGGGCGGCCCCAGCCACGTCCTTATCTGACGACGGTCGCAGTGCGTGGCTTGCCGGGACTGCGTTCTGCTGCGGCTGGCCTGCAGGTATACACACGGTAGGGACGCGCGCCCTATTATGATGTTGTCCGGCCGTTTAAGATTCTGACACGCTAAAGAATGAAAACGTCTTCACAGTTGACCCAGTGAAAAGTCAGCGAGGCGTTCTCTGCTGCCACTTACACGAATCACGTCGTTACCCGCCTCCTATGTGTTACGTCGAAAGCGCCTAGCTTTAACCGAGTGTCAGATAATCTACACTAGCAAAGTGTATTTATTAGGGATATGACAGGCAGTGTGTTCACATTACGCTCGCTACTCTGGCGTGTATACAATACATCCTAGATGCATAAGGGCGTCATCATCGCCTTACTAGCCATCAAGCGCCAGGGGGGCAGGCACACTAAGGAGGAAGTGTGAGGATACTACGTCTCAGGCTATTCTAATAATTGGGCTGAGCCGGCTTTTAAGGTACGTTTACACGGGCAAAAGAGATTGGATACTGCCGACACGAATTGTAGCCACATGCCTGGTAAACTTGCTGACCACTGTTACCCAGCCATATTTCGTGCAATACATTGACGGGCCATAAGTACACACGGGTCACCGCACGCTCACGAGATACAGGAAAGGGAGATGATGCTGTCATTTACCGTCTGGTAAAATCATTAGATGATCAAAACAAACTGCAAAACGATTTACACAAATATCTGTATTGAGCGAAAGGTGGAAATTGACTTTAAATAATGAAAAACGTGAAGTCAGCCATAAGAGTACTAAAAGGAATCCATTAAATTTCGGTTACACGATATATTAAGCAAATATAAAGGTAGTAAATTCGACTAAATACTCGGGGATTACAATTACGAATAACTTCAATTGGAACGACCACATAAATAACATGTAATGTTGTTGCATTAATTTGTTCTGAAAGCGGTGCTGATATTCAAGACCGTAAAAGTGGGTTAAAAGCTGTGAGCTGTCTCGGGAAGTTAACCTTGCATTACTGCGCAACTGTTTCACCAGGTATCCAGTCTAGCTTACCAAATTCCCAACCAGACAAACATTAATTATAATCTTTTAGTACTCATCTTATGATAACCGGTGATATATATATATATATATATATATATATATATATATATAAAGACAATTTAAATAAAAAGAAATAAATCAGTTTATATTTGAACATTTATTTTAACATTAATCATTGTTCCGTTAAAATTTCAGCATATCAAACTTGACTCATAACTAAACTGGTGCCTTATTTAGGAATGTGCAAATGTGAGTTTGTAATCTTATGGAACACATCAAATACGAAGCCAAGATTGGGAGACTACATACAACACTGCATTCATAAAATAACACACGAAGAACGTTGAAACATATCCAAGAAGAAATTAACCACAACCAACCAATTCAATTTTCACCCAAAGAAGTTACGTTCGTAGCGTAATCCTCTCCGTCATGAAATTACCACACACTCGTATACTAAATTGATACTAACTCTCTGTGAAATCGTCCCGAAAAGAATAGCTGAGGTCTACTTTGATGCTTACACCACATGCTTCACGTGGTCAACTTGGTTTACACAAAGAGTGTAACTCCACAATAATTTTGATAATTAAAATAAATTACATCGAAACGCGATTTACAAAAGAAAAACCTCGAACTAGTTACTATCGTCTTACTATTAACCTGATGGGTCAAACAATTGTATAAGCATGTGGTACTGGTCTCACAAAGTACACCCCACGTGGGTTGAACATAAAGAAAAGTTGCTATATTGTAAAATATCGTCAAGACAAGACGTTATAATCTCACGCACATTCGCATTTAAGACGGATGATCTTAGTTAGAGTTAATGATCAACACATGGTTCCACTTTACTCACAAAGTAGTGACAAAGCAACTACCGGAAGATATTCTGAACTTCACACTCGAATTACATTGCGTTGCAATTTAAGTTAACATTAGATATTTTAGAGCTAAACCTGAAATATAAGTGATTAAATTTTCAGTTAGGCTGAACTTAAGAAATTCATAGTCCTACAGACTTAGCAGACACGTGCTTAGCTGGAGATCTTACCACTTCAGACACTCGCCACGGACCGACTGCCGTGGGTCCCTCCTGAGGGGTGCCTCACAAATACAAACGGATGTGACCAGAGAGGCAGCTCCCTACACCAACATGACAAGGGACGGACAGGACCATACTAAGAATAGAAACCTCTTTGCTTCTAGAAAGCGTAGCTAACTGTTCCGACGTTGGTCCTACAATTCTCTAGCAGACGGGCTTGTCTGCTACCATCAAGCATGCAACTAGAAATACATTTGCTCATTCATCCTCTCACACAGAAGGGTAGGGGGATGACAGTATCTTATCATATACAGTATATAAAAGAAAGCGGATGTAGGTTCCGTATGAGACTGTATGACATGAATTACATAGAAACTGTGTTTTAAAGTGTAGTAGTGTGACAGATTGTTCTCGTTTATGTGTAAAAGTAACGCGTTCCACTGCTCAGTCTCCACCCAGATAGAGTCAGAAACACCACAGTAAATTTAGAAGAGGAATCTATGCCGTAAATGACAACATATTTAAGAAATTAACATGAAAGGGATCCAACAGAGACCTTTCAAACATTGTGGATAGAGCAAACCAAAGGCTGAGGTTTATTGGCACAACACTTGGAAAATGCCACAGGTCTACTAAAGAGATTGCTTACATTACGCTTGTCCCCCCTCTGCTAGAATAATGTCGTGGGGTGTGGGATACACATCAGATAGGATTGACGGAGGACATTAAAAAAGTTTAAGGAATGGCAGCTCGTTTTGTACTATCGCGAATTAAGGGGGGTAGGACGTCGAACGGGCCAACTTGGAACAGGAGAGGTAACACAGGACATTTTAATTTCCTCTGTCTATACTTTTACAAATAAATTCATAAAACTTTGTCAGCATGACCAAGAAGGATTCAGAATTCACACTCATAGCAGTAGAAGTTCAAAAACATAACAAAATAATTTTTTTACAAGTGAAATTTCATCATTTTTTCACTTACTATTGGCTACATTTGTTGCTATAGGTACACTTTTCTTCGTAAGTAACAGACATTCTTCCATGAATTTTTCATGGCGTACAAATCGTACTTAGAAGTGTGTTAAACCATAGAATTTATTTAATTTATGAAAAAATGAATGAGCTGTTACATTTTGAACTTCATGTTTAGGAGATACCTAAATTTTATAGTTAATTATCTGAATTTTTACCACAGTTTTTAAAAGATTTTGAAAATTCTAGAGACTTGCATTATGGGGTTTGTGTTTAATAAGTAGTGCAAAATTCATCGAAGTATCTGTCTTACTAATGCAGAAAAGTGTACGTAAAGAAAATAAAATGCAGCCAATAGTAAGTGAAAAAAATGATGAAATTTCACAAGTAAAAAAAATTACTTTGTTATGTTTTTGAACTTCCGCTGCTATGAGTGTGAATCCTGAATCCTTCCTGATCATTCTGGCAAAGTTGTATGAATTTGTCTGTAAAAGTATAGGCAGTGGAAATTAAAATGTCCTGTGGTGCCTCTCCTGCTCAAAGTCGTCCCGTCTGACGTCCTAACCGGCCGAAGTGACCGAGCGGTTCTAGGCGCTACAGTCTGGAACCGCGCGACCGCAACGGTTGCAGGTTCGAATCCTGCCTCGGGTATGAATGTGTGTGATCTCCTTAGGTTAGTTAGGTTTAAGTAGTTCTATGTTCTAGGAGACTAATGACCCCCGCAGTTAAGTCCCATAGTGCTCAGAACCATTTGAACCATTTTTTTTTTTTGACGTCCTACCCCCCTTAAGGGAGAGAGCGCCACGGATTTGATACGCGAATTCGGATGACAGTCATTAGAACAATGACGTTTTGGCTCTGTGGAAGGATCTTCTCATGAAATAGAAATCAACAACTTTTTCCTCAGAGTGCGAAAATGTTTTGTTAGCGCCCACCTACACAGGGAGGAATGATCGTCATAATAAAATAAGAGAAACCAGAACTCGTACGACAGATTTAAGTGCTCATTTTCCCGCACGCTGTTCGAGAGTGGAATCGTAGAGAAATAGTTTGAAGGTGCTTCCTAAATTTTAACACATGGGCTGATGCTGAACACATAAATTTTCCAAAATGTTCAAGCATGATTATAAATTTATCGTAAGAGCAATTTGCGCGAGAACTGTTGAGACCAGTTTCAGTATTAAAAACTGTGGATCCGTTATAACCTGACTGGTTATCACTCGTCAGTTTTTTGATACCGGATGATTCATACACAAACTTGATGCATCTCTTTAAACTGCGATTCTCATCTAGGTCTCTTTTGCTACCAGATGGTTACATCGCTGTAGTAGATCGACTTAAAGAAGTAGAAAGCATCGGATGCTCTTCGAGGCTGTTCCCAGATGATGCGGTTGTCTATACCAAAGACAATAGAAGATACTAACGATCTGCAGAATGACGCTCAGAGAATTGAAGAATGGTGCAGGCTCTGACAGTTGACCCTGAACGTAAACTAATGTAACATATTGGGCATACATAGGAAAAGTAATCCACAACTGTGCTGCTACACTATTGATGACGAACCGCTGGAATCAGCATCTATAGTAAAATATCTAGGAGTAACTGTACACAGCGACATTAGGTGGAGTGACTGCATAAAAGAGACAGTTGGAAAAAAAGGTGCCAGACTCACATTCATAGGAAGAATCTTAAGGAAACGTAACTCATTCACGAAGGAAGTGGCTCATAAGGCGCCTGTTTGACCGATTCTTGAATACTGTTCATCTGTTCTACCCGGGATCCTTGCTTGATAAGACTGAAAGAAGAGAGATAGAAGATCCAACGAAGTACGGCGCGTTTCGTCACGGGATCATTTAGCCGGCGCGAGACCTTTACGGAGATGCTCAACAAACTTTATTGCCAGACGTTACAAGAAAGGCTTTGTGCATCATGGAGAGATTTACAACAGAAATTTCGAGAGAGCACTTTCCGGGAAGAGTCAGACAACAGATTACTTCCCTCAACATACGTCTCGCGTAATGACCATGAGGAGAAAATTCAAGAAGTTAGAGCCAATACAGAGGCTTACCGACAAACATTCGCGAGTTGCACACGACTAATGTAAGTACAAAAGAAAAGAATCAGCAAGTTGTTATCCATTAACATGAAATATAGGTGATGAAATTTCAAAAAGATTAGAAGTTTTGAGAACCTATGTAGAGCACTGTTTATTGCTCATTGCCGCAGTTATACTAAGACAGTAGCACCGACAATGTTCTTTTTCAGTTCACGGTCTTTGTATTACTCTCTGTGTTGTACGCCTCTAGTTGTAGGTATACGTACCAAATTGATATTCATAGTTCTCCCATTTGGCCACTTCTACTTTCCTGTAGACAACAAAAAAGTGTAGTACTGTTCTTTCGAACTGAAGCAAAGTAATATTCATGGAGTTATGTTCCGTCTTTTCAAAAAAATGAAAGGTAGTTTATTTTTTGCCATAGGCGTTTCGCTTCTTTTGCTTATCAAGCACCTCCAGTGGCCTGTAATACATGTTTGCTTAATATGTATAATAAATAATTATAATAATTATATGCAATATGTTACTATGTTATGTTTTCTAATTTTTTCTCTTGTTTTTCAGGTTGGAAACAACTTTTGTAGCACGAGTGTCGTGATGTTAAATTATTATTTCCAGTGTTGCTAGTCATTTTGCGTAGCCCTGAAGACGTGTTCAGTCGGTACCCATTCTCCGGTTGGCCGATTTCCGGCGTTTCTTCAGCCACATGCATTACCACACGTCAAAAATGGCTCTAAGCACTATGAGACTTAACATCTGACGTCATCAGTCCCCTAGACTCAGAACTACTGAAACGTAACTAACCTAAGGACATCACACACATCCATGTCCGAGGCAGGATTCGAACCTGCGACCGTAGCAGCAGCGCGGTTCCGGACTGAAGCGCCTAGAACCACTCGGTCACAGCGGCCGGCTACCACACATTACTCGCACTTTTGATTCTCTGACCAACCTGTGTGTGATAGCAGTGTGTAGTGTTGCCAATTGTTGCTATGTGTTTATCGTTCGTGTTTTGCTTGTGTTGTATGTGTGTGTGGTTTGATATTTTTCATTTATTATGTGTTTGTGTGTGTGTGTGTGTGAGAGTGTGTGTGTGTGTGTGTGTGTGTGTGCATTTTCTTCTGTGTGAATGTGTCGTTCCTTCTGAGAGCACTTTTTTAGATTATTTATTTTCTGATCGTGGCGACATGTTGTTCTTTATGCGAGACGATATTTGTTCAAATGGCTCTGAGCACTAAGGTCATCAGTCCCCTAGAACTTCGAACTTCTTAAACCTAACTAACCTAAGGACATCACACACATCCATGCCAGAGGCAGGATTCGAACCTGCGAGCGTAGCGGTCGCGCGGTTCCAGACCGTAGTGCCTAGAACCGCTTGGCCACTCCGGCCGTCACGATATTTGCGTGTATGTGTCTGTGACAGAGATATATATATATAGAGAGAGAGACAGTGTGAGAGAGAGAGAGAGAGAGAGAGAGAGAGAAGAGGGGAAGAGGAAGACTTATTATTTATTTATTCTGGTTATGTTTCACATTATTGTTTGTTATTGTTTTCAGTGGCTAACATGATCGGTGAGTTACAGCTTATATTGACTTGGTCATTAATTACTTTCTTTTTCCTTGTGAGGGCTCTTTGTATATGGGAGGTTTCCTGTAATGTTAGGAGTTTTCTGTTGTCGTTTTTCACTATAATAATTTTCATGTCTTGTTCCATATTGGATGGTTCATCTCAATTTCATATCAGGTGCTCAGCAAAGGTAGAATGACTATTTTCATACTTGCTGTTTTTTATGTGTTCTTTAAACCTAGTTTTGAAATTCCTGTCTGACATCTACAGAAATATTGTATACATTCTGACTGGTATATGCTTGCTCCTTGGTCTTTATATGGTTTGTTTGTTGGTGTTTGTAAATGTGACTGGAGTGTGTTTCTTGTTCTGTAAGCAATGTGTAATCTCTGTCGTTTTGGTATATTTGCTATCCTGTGTACGGTTACCAGAATTTGTTCCTAGCAAAATGGGACGTTTCTCTAAAATTAACTAAAAGCGGTCATAATTTGTGAATCATAAACCGGGACATTTTGGGACACTTTTCTTAATGTTAAGAAAGTGAAATGTTTGTGCAAATTACTGCTATATTCAATTCATTTAGTAAAATAAATAAACAAATGACCACTTTATACTGTAATTAATTTAATAAAACCCAAGGGAGGGCATTCAAATGGTTATCATATTTTATAATATAAGAGAACAACTTAAAAATTTTACATCTAGCAGAAAAAGTAGCCACTATGAATATATTATAAGAAACCGAAATACACACACACAAAAACAGCCCCCAGATTTTATCCTTAATGAACCGAGTTAGCTAAGACCCCTTTCCTGAAAAATTTTCAAAAATTATTTTCCAACCTCCAAAGCAAATAATATTAGTACGCCTATCTGCAGACAAGTAGCAAATTTATATGTTACTGTAATTCTCATGATGTTAAATGTAATTAAAAAATGTACTATTTTACATATACAGTACTAAGGAAAAAAATTAATGTAACAGTATCAACTCAAAAAAAAAAAAAAAAGTCAGTGTCTCTGTACTAGTGTAAAAGGCATTTCAGTTGCGTAAGTGAATGTAAGATCCTCTCCAAACATAGGACATCTTCAAATGTTACGATATATCATAGCATCTTTGATACTCATATGTTTGTAAGCTCTTTGTATGTATCAAAACATGTGGTGCATGGTAGAAATCTTCTCAGTGACAAATCTGAAGTGTTCAGTGAGAAAAATTTACGTGTGTAACAATAAGAATGCAGCGGGAATGTACTCACACCTGTTGGACGAATGTTATGAAAACAAACACTCCAAACCGACGTTTCACGTAAGTCGAATACAACGAAAAACTGTAACGCAACAATCCGTGTGTGGCGTGCTTATAATTATGTATTATTTATATTTTAGGTTAATTAATCTTCAAAAAACACAATATATGTCATAAGGAAAGCGTGTAAGCCGTCTGAAGATGAATCACAACGATTCGAAACCGGTAACGGAACCCTTGGAATAAAGGAACTGAAAGTAAATTTGTGGCTGGTTGCTGTCCCAACACCATCAACATTTGTCTCCAAATAACAGACACTTGATTGGTCTCCAACCATGCCATCATATGACAAAGTTGCATATAATATAAGTTCTTGTAACACAAGAATTTTTTATTTTGGAACAGTAATATGAGATACAAAATTGTCTACTGAAATACTGTATGCTGAAGTGCAAAGTTCACATAATCTCTTATCCTACGCCTCTTATTTATCTGAATTCTCAGCTTTGGAGAGAAGATCTTTCCGCTGAATGCTGCATTCATAAAACTTAGAGCAACTTATTCGATAATTAAAAACACATTTAATTATTATTTCGACTGTTAGTACTTGTAATCTGTTTCGTATCTCAGTCCATTGCACATTCATGAGAGAAAATACTTATTCCACGTTTGCATTACGCACTAGAATACTGTACACTAATTCACACAGATTCAGCAACTGAGAATACTGTTCTTCGCGTCTAATCTGTCGAAAGAAATAGGTCCATTTCTCCTGAGATAGTTTACTACCCCAGTTATCGCTATTTTTATTGGTTTCTGATTCAGTGAATTGCTTGAATAAAGAAAACTTGTCAAACAATAAACTATAATCTACTGACAATCCTCCACCTTGTACAAATGTTATTGTCCTGTCACATTGCTCCACTGAGGTTCTGCGCCCCCAGCAATTTAAAAATGGAAAACTCATTGAGATTTGTTGACAATTTTTCGAAATGAGCTGTACGCGCTTCATAAAACTGTTCTGCATCAACATGAAATTTTTGAATTTCACTGGTTAATGCAACCTCGCTGCTCTGCAAGAGAGACGTCACTTTGAGTGGAATAAAACTTTCTTCTTTACGACGTTCTATGATTCTGCTGGTATTTTCCAAAATCGCATCAACTTCTATAACACTACTGTCTGCTTTCTCAAATTTAAGTATTTGTCTCTGAAACACACTCAACTGACTATGCAGGAACCAAAGATATACTTCCGTTAACGGATTCTGGAAGAGGGTTGTCAGAAATTTAGGTACCTTTTCTCCTAAGAGGAGCAATGATTCAAGAGCATCATACAATTTCAGTACTCTACAGCAACAAACAAAGATAACCACCTTGTTTTTGTATGTGACAGCAGTGCATGATACTCTATGTCCACAAACTCACAAAACTCCTTTAGACGCTGCGTTCATACTGTGTACATGGAGAAGTAATTGAAAAGTTTAATTATAAAGGTTTCAACGTCAACACTCAACATCACATCAGCGGCTGTCTTGGCAGCACTGTGTAGTATGCGAGCAGGGAAAAGATTTTCGCTTACTTCACTTTTCAGTCTAGCAAATACATTGTTTGTACCAGCTCGTTGCACTCCTCCAAAATTAGTGTTAGCATTGGCACCACAAAATGCAATACACTTACTCTTTTTCTTCTAATGCAGTTATGCAGTACTTACTTATTGTAGAGGCGGTTTTATTTGGCAGCGACACAAATTTGAGCAATTTCACTTGAATGCTTTTCTGAGGTGTAAAATATTAATGGAAATATTTTTTCAGCATTGTGATTACTCGCATCTGTAGTAGACCAGTGAAAGGTCGTAGCATATTTGTTTGACAGTGTCTGGTGCCAAAACTGCTTTCTAAAGTGCTGTTGATAGACGCTGGCAGGCGCAACAACGAAACAAAAACCATTATTTTGCTTAACAGTGATAGATAAGATACAAATCCACGCCAGCATATGGGAAGAAATAGACGGTATGAGAGTATTTCTTTGGCATCACAAAACCGGGACTAAACTGGCGTTCTGAAAGCAATTTTCTGGATGCTCATTTTTTTAATCCGAAACCGGAATTGTCCCGGAAAACCGTAACGTCTGGCAACCCCTAATCCTGTGCTTGTATTTGTTTTTCTGTTTTAAGGTCTACCATTTCTTTCTGTTAGTCCGGTTGTGAAT
Organism: Schistocerca serialis cubense; assembly: GCF_023864345.2. Taxonomy (NCBI): domain Eukaryota; kingdom Metazoa; phylum Arthropoda; class Insecta; order Orthoptera; family Acrididae; genus Schistocerca; species Schistocerca serialis. The sequence goes on along the minus strand of NC_064641.1, from coordinate 84,401,678 downwards.
GTTACTGTTTTATGTTTCCATATGTGATGTGTTTGTGGATTCTTTGGTATTTGTGTTTTACAACTGTTTTCATTTCTCTGTAGTTGTGTTTTGATTTTTAGGTTGTCTCTTCGTACTATGTAGGCGTTGTAACCATTGTTTGTGGCTGTGAGTTGTATTGTGTGTAAATTTTTCGTTGTGCTTCTTGCTAAGTGGGATATTGTGTAATGTGTATTACGTGCTGCAGGGACGCTAACTTTTGATTTTGCGAGTGGTTGGATGTAGCATGTATAATTGTGTTTGTGGCTGTTGGCTTTCTGAAGATGTCAAATATGTGCTTAATGCTCTATTTATTGTTTTATCCAAGAAATGTATTTGCTTTTGTTTATTTTTTCGAGGTGAACTGAATATTTTTATGTACACTGTCTATGTCTATATATAATTTATTTGTTTTCTATGTTGGTTCATCTACCATTCAGATTATGTCATCCACGTATCACTCGCAGTAAACAATTTTATGCCCTTTGTGTGTGATTATTGTATGGAAGATTGTTTTTTCTTGAGAATGATGAATGTGATTTCCAATGTTTCTGATATAGGAGATCCGACTGGAAGCCCGTCTGTTTGTCAATAAAATTCCTTTTCAAATTGTAGGCAATTCTGGCATGTGATAGCTTTGAGTGTTTTGTTTATTTCATTAATATTGTCTGCAGGTAGTTTGTTGTATGTCCGTAGGTTCTCTTTAATTAGTTTTATTGTGCCTAGAATAGGTATCGAGGTATACATGTTCTCTATGTCGAAATAGATGAGTGATGCTGTTTGAGAAATGTGTAAGTCTTTTATTTGTGTTACAAGTTCTTTTGTGTTTTTCACTGTTCTGATGTTCTTCGTTTCATAGCGTTGCATTGTGATTCTGTTCGTGTCTTTTACCACATAGCGTGATGGTACATTTGTGAAACTAATAACCAGCCTAAACGGAATAAGGCGTTTGGGAACCGTTGAGTTGGCTTCTGAGTATTGATGCTTTTGGGTTTTTATGTGTGATGTACTGTTTTTGTTTATCTGTGAGAATGTGGTTAATGTCTTTCAGGCAATTTACGTCTTTCTGGAAATGTGACGTCGGATCAGATTTCAATTTTGTGACATTCTTAGGGGAGATGAAATCTTTGGTATTTTCTATATATTGTTCTTTACTGACAAGAACTGTGCTGTTCCCTTTATCTGGTCTTGTGACTATGATGTTGTTAGAGTGTACCTTTTCTTTTAATTTCTTAGGAATCCTTAAACAGAAAACAACACCACTAAGAAATGAAAAGAAAAATTATTGAAGATGCTTCATAAACAAAAGAAGTGAAACGTATGTGGCAAAAATTAACTGCCTTTCATTTAATTGAAAAGACGGAACAATACTCCCATGCATTTTGAAGCAACTAGGGAACGGCGGGAACTGAAATAAATGACGAAATAATATTGTTCCACCGTTCAGATCACATGACTTGGGATTTTGGCGCTGTCGGCACGCGAAAGAGTAAGCAAGGCTGAGGGCGAGAGGGAAGCATTTACTGATTAAGACAGACTTACATGTGGCCTGACCATACGAAACGGTGGCCGAGCGGTTCTAGACGCTTCAGTCGGGAACCGCGCGACTGCTACGGTCGCATGTTCGAATCCTGCCTCGGGCATGGATGTGTGTGATGTCCTTAGGTTAGTTAGGTTTAAGTAGTTCTAAGTTCTGGGGGACTAATGACCTAAGGTGTTGAGTCCCATAGTGCTCAGAGCCATTTGAACCATACGAAACGTTCTCCACTGTTGCTGGACAACACAGGCAACATCTCGGTCAAAATCGGCAACTACCTGCAACAACCTGGTATATCTGGTATACGTACCGCAATATTGATGTATATTGCAGCAACACAGCAGCATTGCTGATACAACTTATTGCGGCTACGCATTGCCGTAAAATACGACCCGCGTAAACACATATCAAGCGGCACACAGTGAACTCAGGAATTTTCTGCATATCATGCGCAGTGTTCTCCTAAAACTGCACAGGCGACCGCACCTCAACTTTTCTCGAGTAAGCGCTGCAGTTTGGGAAGGTATACCCGTGATCACAGCAGACGTAAAAGTTGAAGGGGCCAGGAACGGGAACAGTTTAGCGACGTCATATCAAGGAATTATGTGGTCGGAAGCGCCCCTGAATGATGAATGCAAAGGAATCTATAGTGTGGGACTACAACTCGGTGTTTTTACTCAACCAATGTCTGTGTGCATCTCCACTGGTCTGCGGTACTGACAACATAGGTATGAACTTGGACTCTAGGGAGGCAAATAACATTAAACAAAAGTTCAAATGTGTGTGAAATCTTATGGGACTTAACTGCAAAGGTCATCAGTCCCTAAGCTTACACACTACTTAACCTAAATTATCCTAAGGACGAAGGGGAAGACTCGAACCTCCGCCGGGACCAGCCGCACAGTGCATGACTGCAGCGCATAAGACCGCTCGGCTAATCCCGCGCGGCTGGCAAATAACATAAACACAGATTTTGATGGTATGAACGTAAAGCATGTATGGTAACTAAATTTCTTTTCTATCTGGGGTTTCTGTACGAGTCAAGCTAGATAAGATAAATTAAATCCCCACAAACATTCGAAACTTTTTTTAGTTGTAGGAATATGCATTACCGATGATATTTTGACTAAAGACATCTGCAAATATTAATTATTTCACTGAGTGTTAAAGTGAATGCTTGTAAGAAAAATGAAATCGCTATCGCTTACTGATTGGCGATGGTTGCTGATGAACGTACCTTTGTTCTATAAGCAGACTGACCGTGAAGAGTCTTACTTTAATTTCTGCCGTTAATAGCGGTAGCAAAACTGAATCGGACTTCATATTTAGTGACACATATTCTATTCGGAATGCAATGGTGAACATCAAGACGCGATCCGCCATCGGTCTGACTCTTATCGAACAATGAGCGTTGCCCTTCCTGACACACCATCTGTAGAACAGAAAATATACAACATAAAAACATATGTGAGGTATCTATAGGCGACCACATCAACGGTAGTCAATTTTAATAAACATGTCAAGTTATTGTTCGGAACAGTATAAAGTACAAGACTTGGCAATTACTCATAGCTACATCTGTTTTGCGAGGACGGAAAAAGGAAAGTGTCTAACGGGGAGGAACTTCTTCCCTCATCAAACTTCTGCTGCTTAACGACTGGCAGTTTTTTCATATACTGATACCTTGCCCTTTTCGCTATTACTAAATGCTTTACTCTCTATTTACCTTACGCTAGTATGGGTGTAAATTTTATTATGACACTATGGATTAATAAAAATGAATGTCACAATATTTTATTTCTTATATTTGGTTGCCCTCCTGAACTCTGGAAATTATGATTACAGATGACCTCTCTTCCAAGGTTAAGCCAAGAGCAACTAATTAAACGAAGCTTGTTCAGTTAAAGTAATATTACAGTTACTTTTTGTTGTGCACCTGCTTTATAAATTGGCGATTTGACACTTTGGAGCACATGTTCGATCGTTTAACTGATGCGCTCGGACACTCTGAAATTTATTTAGTTTTAGCTATGGCCCGATAATATTTGCTGTTAATGCATTCACCCATTCGGGTGCTGTACCAAGGGAAACGGACCACAAAACCTCAGTATGAATGCTAGGACTCCCAGAATTACATTGATTTTTCTTACAAAAGTCTCCGATAATGGTTATATTTCCATACAGTAGTAATACAATAATATGTTTCTTTAATTGCTACTGGAGTAGTCAACCGCCTGCTCATTAGATATTGAAACAGCAGACCACTTTTTTCGTTATAGGAATAGTTTCTGTTTGTTCGACAGTTCACGGTGAATTGGAGTTCTGTATGACGTCATGCTGATCGTTGACCGGGGAGTGATGACACGCTGGTTTGGCGTGAGACGTAGTTACGTTTCAGCTCAGGTGACAGGGTGACGGATGGTTCTGCTTCGTGTTGAGACGCCCTTCCTCGTGGTTGAATATATGAGAAATTCATACAGAAGTATCAGTTTTGTACCAAATAAGGTTTATTCTGCTGTGGAAAGAATGGCAGTGTCATTAGTACATCGCATTCTTAGTTCACAATATTGTAAGACATTCGTTTCACGTGTCTACTTTTATTCTTTTTGATCCGTGTTTTGGCGTTGGGGAATTTCATTACGTATTCGTTATTATTATTACGTTTATTAAACGTTTATTCTCTTTTACTTTCACAGAGAAATCATACAGCTCTTTATTTATACGAGGTGACATGTCCGTTGTCAGTTTGTGTCCAAGTACGTTGAATTCATCTTCACGACCACTATTTACAAGCGTCCTTCAACACTTTCGCATTTCGAATGTGACAGTTGGTGGTTGCCACTGTACTGTAGTACGTAGTGTTCACAGTACGGTAGTGTTCAGCATTATTGTCGTGAGAACCGCATCACTTTCACTCGAGGAGTTCGTCCGTTGCAGAGTCAGCACTGGATTAAATTTGGATTAACTTCGTACATAACAGCTCACGGTTCACCATAGGTAAGTGACCTTTATAAGTGATTTGCGTTCTTCACTATTCTTTGCACCGAAATACAAATCTGGGCTAATCATTAGCAGTCACGAGAGCGTTCATGATTGTCCTGTTGTGTACTAACACAATCACTGCTTTCGCACTCAAGGGTCCAGACATCACATAGTTTCGTCTTTATATTGAAACACTTCGTGTTTATTTTGAAATTTCGTCTGGCAGCTCTTGTTTTATTGCTATCCCCCGCAGATCAGAGACATTTGTATTTTATTAACAATAGGTTTCAAATATTTTAAAATATTTTGCGAAAAAACAAAACTTTAATATTTACACCCACACAAGAATCTGTATAGCCACCCTTCGACATAAGATGGACCAACGGCCTGGTATGTACAGACTACCAACTTCGCAATTTAATTTATTTTTAGTTTGTGATTTTGTGATATAGAATATCCAATCCTAAAGAACTCTTTTGCTTTGAACAGGACATTTTTGGTCAGCCTCATAAATCCAAAAACATTAATCTCCACGAAAATAGTGTTCAAGAATAACAGCATACTACAGTGTGTACCAAAAGCATCAGTGAACGTTAAAATCTAGAGGAAAGCTATCATAGCCCACCTGTTTATGATTTTACCTACCACTTGCGTGAAAGTCGTTATGACAGTCCACTAGCTACAGTTTTCTCTTATCCTACACATTTACAAAGATTATTTATAACTTCTTACACACACATACTTTTCATTTCTCTGTTACTTCAACTTACAGTCGCTAGCTCATAGATACTAACAACAGCCTTAATTTTATTACTATTATTCTTTTCGTATACCTCGCAAAAAATCCCATTATTTAAAAAAAATGGTTCAAATGGCTCTGAGCACTACGGGACTTTACATCTATGGTCATCAGTCCCCTAGAACTTAGAACTACTTAAACCTAACTAACCTAAGGACACCGCACACATCCATGCCCGAGGCAGGATTCGAACCTGCGACCGTAGCGGTCACGCGGTTCCAAACTGAAGCGCCTAGAACCGCACGGCCACACCGGCCGGCCCCATTATTTCAGTATTGATCGCTATATACTTATATCTGCAGCCCACTTTATAAAACAATAAACTTACATCCTTTTGGTTAAGAGTACTCGTTCTCATCAGTTTGCTGTGGGCACACATGTTATTCATACGCTAATATACTAGACATACGTATTTATATTGAAATTAGACAGAAAAAATGAGCGAATGGCATTTGCCGGGAGGCCCCTTTCGGCGGAGTTCGGTCGCAGTATTGCAGGTTCTTTTTAGTTGACGCCACTTCGGCAACTTGCGAGTCAATGATGATGAAGGACACGCAGCACCCAATCCCCTGCTGGGAATGGAGCGCGGGCCCCCTGCGTGGTAGGCGTTAACGATACCGCTACGCTACGGAGGCGGAGTGAAATTAGACATAGAAATATTCATCGAAGTAAAATGTTTCTTATACAGTAACCAACTATTTATAGACACCTTTGTGTCAGTTCGTGTAATTAGCTGCCCTTCGTCATTGCTCATTTATGCTGTTGGTTGCTTGGTACAGTTCCACAGACGTAGTAAAACTTAGCGTTGTATACGTTATTAATACTTTTACCTCTGTTCACACGTTAATGAATCATAACGTAACATACTTAAGCTTCAGGTATTAGACGAATTGCATGCCTACTCCTCCAGTAAAGCATTTTCATTATTTCTCTTTTTACAGCCTCACGGCCGGCCGAAGTGGCCGTGCGGTTAAAGGCGCTGCAGTCTGGAACCGCAAGGCCGCTACGGTCGCAGGTTCGAATCCTGCCTCGGGCATGGATGTTTGTGATGTCCTTAGGTTTAACTAGTTCTAAGTTCTAGGGGACTAATGACCTCAGCAGTTGAGTCCCATAGTGCTCAGAGCCATTTGAACCATTTGAGCCATTTGTAATGCGTTGAGGCATTGCGACTGCGATACATTGTTCCTTGTGCGTTTCTTGTTTGTTTCCACATCGATACTGTTATCTGTACATGATTCCGGTTCATCCGTGAAGTGAGAGCATATTTCGTTAACATACATTAATTTCTTCTATATTAACTTTATCCTTTTCCCTTGGCAATATCTGCCATGTCGTGCTTTCCTCCTTAATAGTTCTACAACGATTTCTTCGCCATTAACATTTAAAATCCACACAGTACGAGAAAGATCTATTATAGTGTTCCTTTCTCTCAAGACCTCTACCCCTATTATGCAGCTCGCAGTTAGGCCAATTACTGTTAGGAACGTGCAACTTACGGCTGCATTACCTGTCATTAACTTAACCTACGCCTGTCATTTCACAGTCTGCGAATTAGCACCAATAGCGCCTGAAATCTTGCAGTTTTGCACGGATAAAATTGGCACACACTTTTTTTCTCACTGACCTTATAATAAAGGTTGCTGTCCGTAACGTTCGTCGTAGTTCCTGCATTAGTTATTATGAGACTAGAAAATCCTTCTATGTTTCCACTCATAGCTGCTTTTACTACATCTTTCAAAAAAATGGCTCTAAGCACTATGAGAACATCTGAGGTCATCAGACCCCTAGAACTTAGAACTACTTGAACCTAACTAACCTAAAGACATCACACACATCCATGCCCGAGGCAGGACTCGAACCTGCGACAGTAACAGTCACGCGGTTCCGGACTGAAGCGCCTAGAACCGCTCGGCCACCGTGGCCGGCCTACATCTTTCATTTGTTCATTGCATGCGCCTGTGTCATTTCATAATTCATATCGAATATCCAGGTCATTGTTGTACCGCAGCATTTTTATTTCGTCGTCTTGTTTAATGCCTCACACCATTCCCCAGCATGGGAAAATTTGTGGTAAGGTACTATCGGACCAAGCTGCTGAGGTCATCGGTCCTTAGCCCTACATACTACTTAACCTAACTTAAACTAAGCTAAGGACAGCACACACACCCATGCCCGACGGAGGACTCGAGCCGGGGCGTACCGTTACATGGCGCCCAAGACCGCGCTGCTACCCCGTGTACTCGACATGTAATAGACGGCTAAGCCATGCCGCCTTTAATCCACCGATTGGCCTTGATTTTGTACAGGCTGCTGGCTTGTCACCTCCACTCTTCTTGCTGAATGATTTTGTCATGATATCCAGTCCGGATTATCTTGCTGTGATAAGTTTGTGTTATTAGCTGGTGACCCGTTCATGTTGCTGTTTTGCTTGCTTCTCGTATCTGTTTGATTCGTGTGAGGCGAAGCATTACCTATTTGTGTATTCTGTCCCCAGGGGCAACTCGTAGATTTTGCAGGTTTGTCTACTATTTCCCTGTGGCTTGCCATTACTGTTGTAACCTTGGTTCGACCTGTTATCATTCCTCCTCTTGCTGTAAGAGGGAGTTTTGTTACTTCGGCAAGGTATCGCTCGCTGTTGCCGCACCAGCACCCGTAACGGGCGTGGTTACCATTGCCATTACTAGATGTCGCTGGTGCGCTACCACCGCTGTCAGAACTGTCTCTCCAGTCGTCATGTACACTCCTGGAAATTGAAATAAGAACACCGTGAATTCATTGTCCCAGGAAGGGGAAACTTTATTGACACATTCCTGGGGTCAGATACATCACATGATCACACTGACAGAACCACAGGCACATAGACACAGGCAACAGAGCATGCACAATGTCGGCACTAGTACAGTGTATATCCACCTTTCGCAGCAATGCAGGCTGCCTTTCTCCCATGGAGACGATCGTAGAGATGCTGGATGTAGTCCTGTGGAACGGCTTGCCATGCCATTTCCACCTGGCGCCTCAGTTGGACCAGCGTTCGAGCTGGACGTGCAGACCGCGTGAGACGACGCTTCATCCAGTCCCAAACATGCTCAATGGGGGACAGATCCGGAGATCTTGCTGGCCAGGGTAGTTGACTTACACCATCTAGAGCACGTTGGGTGGCACGGGATACATGCGGACGTGCATTGTCCTGTTGGAACAGCAAGTTCCCTTGCCGGTCTAGGAATGGTAGAACGATGGGTTCGATGACGGTTTGGATGTACCGTGCACTATTCAGCGTCCCCTCGACGATCACCAGTGGTGTACGGCCAGTGTAGGAGATCGCTCCCCACACCATGATGCCGGGTGTTGGCCCTGTGTGCCTCGGTCGTATGCAGTCCTGATTGTGGCGCTCACCTGCACGGCGCCAAACACGCATACGACCATCATTGGCACCAAGGCAGAAGCGACTCTCATCGCTGAAGACGACACGTCTCCATTCGTCCCTCCATTCACGCCTGTCGCGACACCACTGGTGGCGGGCTGCACGATGTTGGGGCGTGAGCGGAAGACGGCCTAACGGTGTGCGGGACCGTAGCCCAGCTTCATGGAGACGGTTGCGAATGGTCCTCGCCGATACCCCAGGAGCAACAGTGTCCCTAATTTGCTGGGAAGTGGCGGTGCGGTCCCCTACGGCACTGCGTAGGATCCTACGGTCTTGGCGTGCATCCGTGCGTCGCTGTGGTCCGGTCCAGGTCGACGGGCACGTGCACCTTCCGCCGACCACTGGCGACAACATCGATGTACTGTGGAGACCTCACGCCCCACGTGTTGAGCAATTCGGCGGTACGTCCACCCGGCCTCCCGCATGCCCACTATACGCCCTCGCTCAAAGTCCGTCAACTGCACATACGGTTCACGTCCACGCTGTCGCGGCATGCTACCAGTGTTAAAGACTGCGACGGAGCTCCGTATGCCACGGCAAACTGTCTGACACTGACGGCGGCGGTGCACAAATGCTGCGCAGCTAGCGCCATTCGACGGCCAACACCGCGGCTCCTGGTGTGTCCGCTGTGCCGTGCGTGTGATCATTGCTTGTACAGCCCTCTCGCAGTGTCCGGAGCAAGCATGGTGGGTCCGACACACCGGTGTCAATGTGTTCTTTTTTCCATTTCCAGGAGTGTATATCTAACGAATCTTGTACTGGCATGAGTGGTTCCGCGTTATCGTCGTGTATATGTACGAGTTTCTCCCTAATGTGCACTGGCAACTTTGACTTTAACAACTTAATCATTCCTTTCTTTGCCGTCGGTTCGTCCCAGTACAGAGTTGTATTTAACTAGCTCTGGACAATATTTTCTGCGGTTGCCTTGTTGGACTCCGAATCATACACTTGTTTCCATAATCTTTTCTGAACCGATGCGGAACAGAACTAATTTAGGGAAGCATGTGTTGTGCATTTCCTGGCTGCGTCCGTTGCCCAAAGTGCTTCCTCGCCCTGTATATATGCCGTGACAAAAATTTTTTCACGTTTGTGGTAAGACGCCTCTGAAGCTTCCTATTAGATTAGATTTACTTTCATTCCAATTGATCCGTAGTGAGGAGGTCCTCCAGGATGTAGAACATGTCAGGAAAAAAAAATACATGACAAATATTTACAACTCAAACAAATAAGCTAATGTACCATTCCACAGGTCACAAGTGGAATGATAGTCATTTTTTTTAATGAACACTATACGAAAGAATCATTTTACAAACGCTAATGCACTGAATTTAAAATAGAAATTTAAAATAGAAATTTTTTTGTTTATAAGTTAATAAACATGTAATAGAACTACTTCAATACTTATTTACAATGAACACACTACTGCACTGAAACTGTGCAGAAGTTATATTGTACTTTATACTACTGTATATCAGTTGGTTCTACTGAGAAATTCGTCAATGGAGTAGAGAGAGTTGGCTTCTCTTAAACTGAATTTAATTGGTTGTTAAGTTTTTTATGGCTACTGGAAAGTTATTGAAAATGTGTGTGCCGGCCGCGGTGGTCTAGCGGTTCTGGCGCTGCAGTCCGGAACCGCGGGACTGCTACGGTCGCAGGTTCGAATCCTGCCTCGGGCATGGGTGTGTGTGATGTACTTAGGTTAGTTAGGTTTAAGTAGTTCTAAGTTCTAGGGGACTTATGACCTAAGATGTTGAGTCCCATAGTGCTCAGAGCCATTTGAACCATTTTTTGAAAATGTGTGTTCCTGAATAATGCACACCTTTTTGTACAAGAGTAAGTGACTTCAAATCCTTGTGAAGATTATTCCTATTTCTAGTACTGATTCCATGAACTAAGCTGTTTTTTTTTTTGAAAAAGTGATATGTGTTCAATGACAAATTTCATTAAGGAATAAATGTATTGGGAAGCAGTAGTTAGTATCCCTAGTTCCCTAAACAGGCTTCTGCAGGATATTCTTGAGTTCACACCACATATAACTCTTAGTGCACGTTTTTGTGCCCTATAAATACGACTGGCGGGGTGAGCTCTTTTCAGGAAAGAGCACCTGGAATTGCTTATGTTTTACTAGGTTTCCTTCACGTAATATCGAAGATAAAGTTGGGCCTGCCCCCACCTGATCAAATGAATTATCTGTGTGTGGACTAACTGTTCTTGCTTCCTTCTTATATTGTCTTTCGTTTAAGGGTGCGTTAGCATACACGTTACCTACAAGTGCTATGATGGTTTGTATACTACGTTTCTTACGGCTGCTATGTCTTGCCCAAGTTGCTGACTTGTGTTTTGACTTATTCCATTTCATATATCACAAGATTATTAGGGGTACTACACTTGCGTACTAGTTCCTGTGTTACATTTTGTGCTTACCCGTTTTGTATTAAGGGAATAATATATATGCTTTTCCTATGCCTTCGATCATGTGGAAACATGATTTGTCAGTTTCTGACGCTGTGCAACAAAATTTGCCTTGATTTTGTTCCTTTTTTCAATAGCTAAATTACGGAACTGGTTTGTGAGCTGCTGTGTTAAAGTTTTCATACTGGTCTGCTCGTTTTCATTGCGCCTACTTCACCCCACGGTTGCTTTAATGTCAGCGATATTGTCGTGCATTTATATCGGCACTGATTGCAGTGAAACTTGCAGCTCTTTTACGAGGTGATCTAGCGTAACTCTTATCTGTTCGGATTGTTCTTTTGTTACTTTACCGAAATTCTGTTTTATTCTGGCGTCTGTTTTATTGTCAAGATTCTGCGTCACAAGCTCGAAGTTGTTTTTGTTCTGAAAAGATTGTTGCTGTGCCACATACTTGAATTTGTTTTCCACGTACTATTTAATTTTTGAAATGATGAAATCAAAGGATTATCGCTACAAACGGTTGTTGCGAAACTGTTTCTACAGCACCTGCATGAATTTCTGCCTCGATTTGTATGGCAGCCGAGCCTACAACTTCAGCGTCCGCTTCATCCCTACCGACGTTTTAGACATATTCTAGGGGCTGAACTTTACTTATAGGTTACATGATTTCTATTTCGCCGATTTTAGTCATACCACAAAATATATTTTAGAATTAAATTCACTAGCTTTGCCTCTACTAGAGTACTTATAAATACAACAGTTGGCAGTATTAAATTATCTCGCTCAGCTCGCGGGTAGAAATGCCAAAAAAAAAAAAAAAAAAAAAAAAAAAAGGAGCGTCGCATCGGCTTAACTACATTATGTGCTCTAGCAGCCATCTTGATGTCACAAATTTCTTGTAATTTTCAAACTGATACAATTAGTGATGCGATGTGGCAGCTTTTCGGTAAACTTCAAGATTCGTGACGTCTGATGTTAAGAAGTAAACCAAAAATGTCCTTACCTGATTAACTGTTGTTATATGATTTGACAGATTTGCCTCTCTGATTGTATTTTTATAGTTTCTTCCTTTTCTTTGTCTGCCTTTAATATTATTTTTCCTCTCATCGGACATCGCATCGCTGTATTATATGCAATAAAGAAGTAATTGGTCGTACATATACATACATACAGTGATTGCAGTTCATAAAATATGTAGCAATATTTGAATTCGTCCGTTGCAATCGCCCGCGATGTATTCTTCGTCGGGAAGCAGTGAGCAAATATGAAAATGATAAAGTTAACTGAATTTAGTCAATATTGTGCTGTGTATAAATTAGAGGTTTGCCGACGGAAGGACACATTACAGAAGCGATAGCATGACGTATTCGATTTACATCCAGACATCTGAAAATATTAATTATCTGATTAAGTATTAAAGTGAATCCCTGCAATAAAACCGAAATCGCTATCTCTTAGTGTTTGGTGAATGTATCAGGCTGTGGTTGCTGTTGAACGTACCATATTTCGATAAGTTGATTGACCGTGGGAAAGTCTTACTTTAATTTCTACCTTAAATAGTGGTAACAAAACTGAATCGGACTTCGTATTTAAAAATGCAGATTCTATTCGGAATACAGTGCTCAGACAGCAAGACGCGATTGGTATGAGTGCTATCGAGAAGTGTACATTGCTCTTCCTTACACACCGTCTGTATAACGGAGAATACACAGCATAAAAACCAATGTGAGAGATATATAGGTGACCACATTAACGGTAGACGCTTTTGATAAACATGCCAAGTTGTAACACGCCCGGGGGTACAAATGGTTGGGGTCCCTTAAACTGCAATCTCGCTTCTTCTTGACCGTGCGCCCTGTCCACACTACGTACCTGATACTCGCGCTGCGGTCGTACTGTTCTGCTCCACACTGCTGCTGGCTTGCCTGAAATTATGTACCTAAATATGCAAGCGGATTTAGGGTAGTCACTCAACACTAAACACAACACTGTCCTACGTCTGGTATGAACAACTGTATTGTCAGACGATAAGAAAATCGGAGGTTTCACTGTTTACATTCTAAGTCATAAGTGTTTTTCCCAATTAACAAAAAAATGTTCAAATGTGTGTGAAATCTTATGGGACTTAACTGCTAAGGTCATCAGTCCCTAAGCTTACACACTACTTAACCTAAATTATCCTAAGGACAAACACACACACCCATGCCCGAGGGAGGACTCGAATCTCCGCCGGTATCCCAACTAACATTCTTGATGATTATCTGTCCACAATACCACTTGGACGAGCGTACGCGTAACCGACACGACGCGGGTGATTGTTGATGATGCGGAAGCCGAATGATAGAACGTAAGTTCTTAAGCTCGTCACGCATACACAAATATTTGGCGCCAGTCCTCCTTGACACCAGTAATAATATAACACTGTCACGCATACAGAGATATTTGGTACCAGTGCTCCTTGACAGCAGTAATAATATAACACTGTTCATAAACTTAAATTTTCATTCCTCTGTTCTCACTTGTACGAGCGTGCGCGTAACCGTCGCGGCGCGGTTGATTGTTGATGATGCGGAAACGCGATGACCGAACGCACTTCCTCGCGCTCACTCCAAGACACTGGCACTTGATTTCACTCTTTTGTGGCAACTAAATTTTACTGATTCACATCAGTTCATTGTGGGAGACCGAACACGGCGTGGATGATTGATGCTGTACAATACGACACGCAACGAGCGGATATACAAAAACGTTATCAGCGACACTGCTCATATTTAATTATTTCTTTGCAAGCTTTTCACTGAATTCATCTCCATACCTCATTACTTCACTGTAATAGCACTTGAACCTTCATACAATGCCTTTACATGTAGAGCTACCGACAGCACAACATAACAGCTCCGTGTCCTGTGCTCGACTCTGCAAAAAAACGCGGCCGCTCACATAGATACTCCGCAACGAAGTCAGCGATATGACAATATATACAAGATTTGCCGTTACTGACACCTGCGTCTGCTTTGTGAGGGCGGACAAACGAGAGTGACGAAGGAAGGAGCTTCTTCCGTCCTCAAGCTTCTACTGTCTGACAACTGAAAGGTCTCACAACTGAAAGTTTTTTCATATATCGACAACTTGCCCTTTTACTGTTATTAAATCGTTTACTCCCTCTTTATCATACTGTTGGATGAGGGTATATTTTACTATGTCGGGGGTGATTCTGAACAAAAACTTGTAACGAACATATGCCCTTTTCTTAACGATCTCCGGGTAAACCAATGAAAACAGCTAGGAATGGGAAAGGTGCAGGTGACGGTACATTAAGATACTGTTACGTTATGGTTTGTTTAATTGTGTACGTTTCCTCACAGCAGATGTCCAAACAATCCACCGTCAACTTCAATGCATGTTGCTGATTTTGTAGACGGGTGTTGTGTCGCCGATCGGAGCTCAGTTTGGCTTTCCTTTACCTGGGCACAAGCATGTAAAATACGAGCGAGAAGTTCCTCTCTTGTGTCCACTCTGCGCTTGTAGACCCCCACAAACAGTAATCCAGTGGGGTAAGATCGGGTGACCTCGGTGGCCAAGCAGTGACTTCATGGCGACCGATCCAACGAGCAGGATACATTGCGTTGAGATACTGTGTCACGGGCCGTGCGGAATGTGTAGGAGCTCCGTCATGCTGAAAGTACATACGAGCTCGCGTTGCCAAAGGGATATCCTCCACGTATTCTAATAACACATTTTGAAGAAACTCAAGGTACCGTGTCCCAGTAAGACGGTTATCTAAAACCACTGGACCGATCAGTTTGTCATCAATAATACCTCACGACGCGTTGACTGAGAAATGTCACTGAAAGTTCATTTCCTCAGTAGCGTGCACATTTTCATTTGGCCATAGATGAGAGTTGCGCGTATTGATTCCGTTGCGGGTAAATGTTGACTCACAAGTGAACAGAATACGTGGAAGTAATCGATCATTGGCAATGATCCATTGACAGAATTTTTGCCGGGTGGCAGCATCTCCTTCATGCAGATATTGTACTTTCTGTCGATGAAAGGGATACAGACCGTGCTCGTGTACTGTGCGTATCACAAGTGTTTGTGGAATACCAAGTTGGGCAGCAATTCTTCTGGACCTAGTAGTAGGGTTGCGTTCCATTACTTGAAGAACGTTCTCAACTTAAGAGTTTGTTATATGGGACGTTGAGAGACAACATTTTCGCTCGACATTAGATTAGATTGGATTAATTATTCATTCCATAGACCCACAAAAGAGGGGATCCTCCTGGGCGTGGAACATATAACATAAACACATTACAAAAATGTAATTAGACAAAATTGAGTTTCATTAATTTTAATGATCCTCAGTCAATAAACATTAAAATTATGTACATGAATTAAAATTAAACTTGTAATATTTACAGGTGTAATACTTTCATCTGCTTTCATTAAATCCATCATTCACACAGTAGCTAGTTACTTGGCTATTACAACCAAGTATTGTCAAAAATTAAAGTGAATTATTTATTTCAGTGATCCTCCGTTAAGAAAAGTCAAATTATGTTCAAGATTTAAAATTAAACTTCCACTATTTACAGACTTAAGACTTACATCTGCTTTCCATACATCCATCATTCACACAGCGGGCAGTTACTTGGCTGTTACAACCAAGTATTGTCAAAAATTAGAGTATAATAAATTTTCATTGATATGGTCTGCTGCACTTGATGAGAAATTCATGGATGGAATAGAAGGAGTTGGCCACCAAAAATTCTTTTAAATTATGTTTAAATTGTGCCTTGTCTGAAACTAAACTCTTAATGGTTGCTGGTAACTTAATGAAAATATGCATTGCTGAATACTGGACTCCTTTCTGGGCAAGAGTAAGTGATTTTAAATCTTTAAGTGTATTGTTCTTATTCCTAGTATTGATACTGTGTACTAAGCAGTTAGATGGAAAAAGACTTCATTAAGGAATAAATATACTGAGAAGCTGTGGTTCGTACGCCCAATTCTTTGAATAGGGAAGCGTACCACGCTCTCGAAATCCGTGAAACACCCTGCTAAACACCGTTTTCCAGGTAACAACACTGAGACTTGAGGTAAACAACTGCACCATGCGCAAGTGAACTGCGTACTGACACGGTTAGTAAGGACGACGCTACATGTTTCCCGTTCCTAGTTGTTTTCATTGGTTTACCTGGAAACTGTTAAGAAAAGGCCACGTGTTCATTAGGAGTTTTTTGTTCAGAATCACCACTAGTATCACCCCTCAAAGCATGTACCTTTCCTCCTGACTCACCCTGCATAGCCGGCCGCTGTGGCCGAGTGGTTCTAGGCGCTACAGTCTGGAACCGTGCGACCGATACTGTCGCAGGTTCGAATCCTGCCTCGGGCATGGATGTGT
The DNA here is from genome assembly GCF_023864345.2 of Schistocerca serialis cubense. NCBI lineage: Eukaryota > Metazoa > Arthropoda > Insecta > Orthoptera > Acrididae > Schistocerca > Schistocerca serialis. The sequence goes on along the minus strand of NC_064641.1, from coordinate 84,385,105 downwards.
GTGATGTCCTTAGGTTAGTTAGGCTTAAGTAGTTCTAGGGGACTGATGACCTCAGAAGTTAAGTCCCATAGTGCTCAGAGCCATTTTTCACTCTGCATACAGGATGGACAAAATTGCGTCACGAAATTTTAACCCTGGATAGCTGATGCCAGTAGGAACTAATATTACTAATGTTATGTAGGTCGACAACGTACCATTTTTAAACAACGGAAATTTGGCGCCACGCGCTCCGATTGGAACCGACAACCATAGCGCTGCCCGGCAACAGGGTAATTCCACGCCCGAACAGAGCTGTGGCGCCAAGTTTCCGTAGTTTAAAAATGATGTGTTGTCGACCTACACAACATTAGTAATATTAGTTCATATGGCATCAACTATCCACGGTTAAAATGTCGTGACACAATTTTTCTCCACCCTTTATATATATATTATCCATTAAAGGAAGCAAGCTTGAGGATATATCATAAACTGAGAAAATATTGTAGGTGGTGATGAGATGTGAGACATGGTACTAGGAGAATAATTTGATAGAGATCTGAATGAAAGACCTAAGTGGAGACAAGACCCCTGGTGTGGAAGATGTATGAGACAGGGGAAATCACCTCACACTTAGTCCGCCTGCTTAACTGCGAGGTAACGTGCTCGCCTCTCATGCAAGTGGGATTGGGTTCGGTTCTCGGACGAGTTGGAGATTTTCTCTGCTCGTGGACTGGGTGTTGTGCTGTCCTCATCATCATTTCATCCTCATCACTGGTGCGCAACTCGCCCAAATGTGGCGACCGCACTACCCCGACTGAGGCCTTTCGGCCAGCGATGTCATACGCTTATTTACATTTACCTCACACTTAAAGAAGAACGCAGTATTTCCGGTTCTAATGATGGTAAGTACTAAGGCATGCAAATATTGCTAAAAAGTTGGATAAATAAATCACTATTGCAAAATACTCGTACAAATTTTTTACAGATGAGTAGAAAAATTGGTAGAAGCCGGCCTCGGGGATGGCCACCTGGGGTTTCGGAGAATTGTAGGAATACCCGAGGCTATACTAACCCCACGTCTCTTACAAGATAGGTTGAAGAAAACGCTTTTGATAGTGTTGACTGGACTACATGCTTTGATATTTTGTTTGCTATGTGAACGATTCCCGTGCAGTTATCGCACAAAGTAAGAACCCAACTGGCAGGAAATCGTATGCTGTGTAGGCATGTGCCGATGCTGGAAAATCAATGCTAATTTCGATTTCATTATCGAGTATGAACATCGATGGCCATTAGTAATCGACCCCAAAACATATATGTTAAATGATGAATTTATAGGGCACATTTATTAATCAATAAATACAGCAATAATTAACATTAGATATACTACAAATTTCAGTCCATAGGCCATAACAGTTACATTTTTGGCAAAAGCTTCTTTTACAGTCTATTGCATTGTTGATAGAGAGCATGTCCTACTTTTGAGAACAGACTTTCGGAAACTGACGATGTGGCTCTACAACTCTAATACTAACTGCAATTTTTTTTGTACCTTTGGAAAGGTGGTACCGATGCTGTTGAAAGGTCTCTGTTGGATTCCTTTCATGTTAATTTCTTAAATCTGTTGTCATTTACGGCGTACATTCCACTTCTAAATTTACTGTGGTGTTTCTGACTATCTGGGAGGAGACTGAGCAGTGGAACGTGTTACTTTTACACATTATCAAGAACGATCTGTCACACTACTACACTTTAAAACACAGTTTATATGTAATTCATGTCACACAGTCTCATACGGAACCTACATCCGCTTTCTTTTATATACTGTATATGATAAGATACTGTCATCCCCCTTCCCTTCTGTGTGAAAGAATGACTGAGCAAATGTGTTTCTAGTTGCGTGCTTGATGGTAGCAGACAAGCCTGTCTGCTAAGGAACAGTAGGACCAACGTCGGAACAGGTAGCTACACTTTCTAAAAGCAGGGAGGTTTCTATCCTTAGTATGGTCCTGTCCGTCCCTTGTCATGTTGGTATAGGAAGATGCCTCTCTGGTCACTTCCGTTTGTATTTGTGAGTCACCCTCAGAAAGGGACCAGGTCAGTCTGTCCGCGGCGAGCGTCTGAAGTGGTAAGATCTCCGGCTAAGCGCGTGTCTGCTAAGTCCGTAGGACAATGGATTTCTTAAGTTCAGCCTCACTGAAAATTTAATCACCTTTATTTCAGGTTTAGCTCTAAAATGTCTAATGTTATCTTCAATTGCAACACAGTGTATTTCGAGTGTGAAGTTCAGAATATCTTCCAGTAGTTGCTTTGTCACTTCTTTGTGAGTAAAGTGGAATCACGTGTTAATCAGTAACTCTAACTGAGATCATCAATCTTAAATGCGAATGTGCGTGAGATTATAACGTCTCGTCTTGACAATATTTTTCAATATAGCAACTTTTCTTTATGTTCAACCCACGTGGGGTGTACTTTGTGAGACCAGTACCACGAGCTAATACAGTTGTTTGATCCATCAGGATAATAGTAAGACGTTAGTAACCAGTTCGAGGTTTTTCTTTTGTAAATTGCTTTTCGATCTAATTTATTTTAATTACCAAAATTATTGTGGAGTTACACTCTGCGTAAACCAAGTTGACCCGTGAAGCATGTGGTGTAATCATCAAAGTAGCCCTCAGCTATTCTTTTCGGGAAGATTTCACAGAGAGGTAGTATGAATTTAGTATACTAGTGTGTGGTAATTACATGACGGACAGGATTGCACTACGAACGTAACTTCTTTGGGTGAAAATTGAATCGGTTGGTTGTGGTTAATTTCCTCTTGCATATGTTTCAACGTTCTTCGTGTGTTATTTATTCTATGAATGCAGTGTTGTGTGCAGTCTTGCAATCTTGGCTCCATATTTGATGTGTTCCGTAAGATTACAAACTCACATTTTCACAATCCTAAATAAGGCACTAGTTTAGTTATGAATCAAGTTTAATATGCTGAAATTTCAATGATCAATGTTAAAATAAATTTCCAAATATAAACTGATTTATTTCTTTTTATTTAAATTCGCTTTATATATATATAATCACTGGTTGTCGTATGACGATTAAAAGATTATAATTAATGTTAGTCTGGTTGGGAATTTGGTAGCTAGACTGGATACCTGGTGAAACAGTTGCTCAGTAATGCAAGGTTAACTTCCCCAGACAGCTCATAGCTTTTAACCCGCTTTTATTGTCTATCAGCGCCGCTTTCGTAACAAATTAATGCAACAACATTACACTGTGATTCAGTACTGCTAATGGATCGTCTTTAAGGTCTAGAATGCGTTCTTTCAGATAAAGACTGAAATATGTTGGTAGGTCTTTTTGTGTTCCAAACTGCAAAATATTATTTTCTTGGTCTATTTTACAATATTCACTCCATAAATGAAATCTGATTTCTCTATTTTCATGTACTATCAACATGTTGAAGATCGTCATAGACAACTGTTTCAACACCTTCAAGCAAATCCTTCATAGTTATCATTACCTTCAGACATGGTATATCATCATTAAACTGTGTGTTCTATAATCTACAATCGAGTAACATTGAAATGGTTCGTATTTTATCAAGTTCAGTTAGTATTAAGCGATTCTTGATTTCAGTTATGATGCTACTCAACAGATCCTCTTCAATTGTCTGTGTTGTAAACAACGGCAGACTTCAAGAACAATGTGATAACCCCAACTCTATAGAAAGCTGGTGGTGACAGGTGTGAATATAACCGACGTATGAGCCATGGTTGCAAAATAATGACACGAATTATTTACAGAAGAGTGGAAAAACTGGTATAAGCTCGGGGAAGATCAATTTGGGTTCCAGAGAAATGCAGGAACGCACAAGACAATACTGACCCTTCAACTAATCTTACAATATAAGTTACGGAAAGATAAACCTACGTTTATTGCATTTTTAGATCTAGAAAAAGGATTTTGCAATGTTGACTGGAATACACAGTTTGTAGATATGAAGGTAAAGGGTAAAATATATGAAGCGGAACGTTACTAGGAATTCTACAGAAATCAAACGGCAAAATCGACAGGCGTGGAAGGGAGCAAGGGTTGCGAAGGGGGTGGGAGAAGGTTGTTGATGTTATTCAGTCTGTACATCGTGCAAGCAGTGAGGGAAAACAAAGAAAATTTTGGAGAAGGAATCAAAGATCAGGGAGAAGAAATAAAAACATTGGTATTAGCTACTGACGTAATTGTCAAACACAGCAGAAGACTTGGAAGAATGGCTTAAGGAAAGAGCATATTACCTGCACATGAACATAAGCAAAACAAGAATAATGGAATGTAGTGGAATTAAGTAGGCGACGCTGAGGGAATTAGATTAGAAAATTTAATAGATCAGATTTGCTATTTGGGCAGCAGTATAGCACATAATGATCGAAGTAGAAAGGACATGAATTGTAGAATGGCTATAAAAAGGAAAGTATTTCTGAAAAAGAGGAGTTTGTTAACATTTAATACAAATTTAAGCGTAAGAGGATTTTTTCTGAAGGTATTTGTCTGGCATCTAGCATTGTACGGAAGTGAAACGTGGACGATAATGAGTGCTAGACATGAAATGGGTTGAAACTTCCTGGCAGACTAAAACTGTGTGCCGAACCGAGACTCGAAATCGGGACCTTTGCCTTTCGCGGGCAAGTGCTCTACCACCTGAGCTACCCAAGCACGACTCACGCCCCGTCCTCACAGCTTTACTTCTACCAGTATCTCGTCTCCTATCTTCCAAACTTTACAGAAGCTCTCCTGCGAACCTTGCAGAACTAGCACTCCTGAAAGAAAGGATACTGCGGAGACATGGCTTAGCCACAGCCTGGGGGATGTTTCCAGAATGAGATTCTGGATTAAATGGGTCAATTGTAGAACTAATGAGGAGATACTGCAGAGATGTGGGGATCGATTAGCAGGATACATTCTGAGACATCAAGGAATCATCACTTTAATATTAGAGGAAACTAAGGGGATAAAAATTGTAGAGAGAGACAGGAGATGAGCCGGCCGTGATGGCCAAGCGGTTAAAGGCGCTACAGTCTGGAACCGCGCGGCCGCTACGGTCGCAGGTTCGAATCCTGCCTCGGGCATGGATGTGTGTGATGTCCTTAGGTTAGTTAGGTTTAAGTAGTTCTAAGTTCTAGGGGACTGATGACCTTAGCAGTTAAGTCCCATAGTGCTCAGAGCCATTTGAACCATTTTTGAACAGGAGATGAATACAGTAAGCAGGTTCACATGACGTAGGTTGCAGTAGTTAGATGGGGAGACTTGGCACGATAGACTAACGTGAAGAGCTACAGCAAACTTGTTTTCCGAGTGAAGACCATCGCAATAGTATATATTGGTTCCATAACAGATATTTATCTATTCAAAGGTTTAGTTACTGGGACCACTTTACTCGTTGCAACGTACGTTTCCATGCAAATTTCACTACTAGCCACTTCCAAAGGCTGGAGAACATCACAAACATCTGACAGATCCACAGTATCTGCGTCCCCAGCTTAGCTACGGCAGTAACAAACGTTTCTGCGTTCATTCGTAGGAAAATGCTGCAGTCCCCCCACCCCTCCGCACTTCCCCTAAGAGCCATACCTGACAAGGCGCGAATGTATTGCACTGGCGTCGTTACGAAATATGTTCAGGAAAAATTTTATTTCAAATTGCGAAAAAGATAATGGCCTTGGTAACTATTGGTCTGATAATATTGCCAGAGCCCATGGCCGATATTTTAACATCGATGTCACGTTGTTCCACTGTCTGCGGTATCGCTATTGAAACATCGATGTTTAACGTTCCAGCATCGATATATTGTAAATCGATTTCTAATAGTGTGCTCTTACAGCCAGTAGTTTGGTGAGGGTAGGTGATAGCTTGCACATGGGCCGAACAAGGCAGGCTTAGACGGTAGACGCACGCCAAAGTGGCATAGCGCTTAGCTGACGTCATTGGCCCCCGGCATCTGTATCTGTGAGGCGCGGCGAGGCGAGGCGAGGTGAGGTGAGGTGAGGCAGATCTTTAACAAGGCGGCCCCCCGCTGGCCTGGACCAGAGTCCGGCTGTTCGCTCCTGACAGCACACAGTCTCTTGCCCTCACGCCTTCTTCTCTCTCTCCATCCTCTCCTCCCTCCCACCCCCCCCCCCCCCCCCCACCACCACCACTCACTCTCTCCTGCGTTCCTTTGGACTGATTCTCGACATCTGTCACTGCCCCTGTGAAGTTAACGCGCAGGATATTAAGTCCACAGGTAAAATATAGGAAATTAAGTCGGCTCACCTCAGTGCAGACCAATTGGGAACTGAGTCCGACTGACATACTGCAAAGCCTGTCGTGAGAGACGACATTTCGTTGTGAATTTCGTGATTGATCTTCATCTACAATGAGCAGATCAGTGTCATAAAATGTGTACAGAGAGTGACTTTTATAGGTTCTTGTATCAAGGCGTCTTCCGCTGTGGCCGAGCGGTTCTAGGCGCTTCAGTAGGGAACCGCGCTGCTGCTACGGTCGCAGGTTCGATTCCTGCCTCGGGCATGGATGTGTGTGATGTCCGTAGGTTAGTTAGGTTTAAGTAGTTCTAAGTCTAGGACTGATGACCTCAGATGTTAAGTCCCAGAGCCATTTGAACCATTTTATATCAAGGCTTCTGCCCGTTTCAGTCACTGAGAATGAATGGGAACAATAATTATCTTTATGTCATCATGAATTTTCTTGTCACGCTAATTTTATGTTCACAGTCTCTTCGGGACGAACAGGTAGGAGCTGAAGACTACTTACACAGGCCCGTGCAATAAGTAATGCCACACAATTTTTTTCTCTGCCTATTTAGGCTGAAAAAATTCGGAATTTTTTGTGGGACATCGCGGAATATTCCCACTTCAGCCCCTATAGTTTCGTAAAGTTCCGATAGGTGGCGGTGCTGTACGGAGATTTCAAAATGGCGCCTGTAACAGAGGTGCTCTCCAAGCAGAGAGCTGTCATCGAGCTTCTTTTGACGGAAAACCATCATCATCATCATCAGTGTTCTGCCAAAAGGCAGGTTTTCACATGGTAGTTCTCCAGTCTGTCCGGTCTTCTGCCAACCTCTTCAGGTCTGCATAATTTCCTCTTCCCTTTATGTCGTCTATCATCTTGTATCTCCTTCTTCCTCTCAGTCTTCCCCCACAAACCAATCCTCCCAAAGCATCTGCTAGCAAGCACTCCCTTCTCGATGAATGTCCCAACCAGTTCTTTTTCGTTTCTCTTCCAACCTTCAGTAGATATCTTCTCTCACCAACCCTTTCCAAAACTCTTTCATTACTCACTCTTTCCATCCAGCTTATTCTCTCCATTCTCCTCCACATCCACATCTCAAATGCTTCTAACCTTTTTTCATCCTCTCTTCTCAGCGTTCATGTTTCTGCCCCATATAGTGCCACACTCCAGACAAAACATTTTCCAAGGCTTTTCCTTAGACCTTTATCTAATTCGCCACATAAGCGTCCTCTCTTTCTGTTGAATGCCCCCTTCGCTATGGCAGTTCGAGTTTTCACCTCCGGGTGACATCTCAAGTCTGCAGCTATTGTGCTTCCAAGATAATTAAATGCACTTACTTGGCTAAAGGTAGATTGTCCTATTTTAATACTGGACAGTCTGCGTCTTGTACTGATGACCATTCTATTTGATTGATGTTTATTTGCATCCCATATTCCACACAAGCTTCATTCAGATCTTTCAGCATGTTATTCACTGAGCATCGCAAATGTTCATGGGCGCTTGCAAAATGTCTGCTGAGACCTGGCAATGAACAAAAGCACTATGAATCGTTGGGTGAGGCGTCTTTCATTATGGCAGCAAGATCGCGCAAATCTGTCCTATCTCCTGCGTGACGGCCGGCTGTTCACAGCGGTGGCTCCTTCTGACACTCTGTAAGTAGGCTGTTTAGGTTTTTATGTTTTCTAACGCCACGTAGGGCTCTGTTTGAAAATCACTGACTGTGCTGTGGCTCGTTGGACTCATTGTTGGAATATTCGCTTGTGTATGTGAACAGTGCGTAGCGTTGCACAAGGTGGACGTGAGCCGCCAGCAGTGGTGGATGTGGAAAGAGAAATGCCAGAGTTTTGAGATGTTACTATGAGCGGACGATCTGGACCTGTGTCCACCAGAAAAAGGAAATTTATCAAGATGGAAGACATGAATTGATATGACTTTTGAACACTATTAAGGTAAATACATTGTTTGTTCTCTATCAAAATCTTTCATTTGCTAACTATATGCCTATCACTAGTTAGTGCCTTCAGTAGTTAGAATCTTTTATGTACCTGGCAGTATTGGCGCTCGCTGTATTGCAGTAGTTCGAATAACGAAGATTTTTGCGAGGTAAGTGATTCATGAAAGGTATAGGTTATTGTTAGTCAGGGCCATTTTTTTGTAGGGATTATTGAAAGTCAGACTGCGTTGCGCTAAAAACATTGTGTCAGTTTAGTGATGATCAGAGTAAGTAAAGAGAGAAATGTCTGAGTGCATTCAGTTTTGCTCGGCTGTTTGAAAATAAAATCACGTAAGAGGATTTCCAGTACTGTCATTTTTAATTTTTTCTAAGGGACGTTTCAACTCTCATTCGAAGTGATCGACGGATCACAATCAAACACCTCTTTGCACAACTGGACGTCTCTGTTGATAGCGCTGACACACTCGTCCACTAGTTGAGCACTCAAAGACGTGTGCCCCATAGGATTCTTGCCACCTATCTTTTCGGAATTGCTTACGTTTTACGAGACTGACTGTGACAGTTTTTTGTGGAACATCTTCCCACGCTATGAAAAATGGGTTCATCACTTCGAACCATAAGCAAAACGCCAATCCATGGAGTCGCGCCGTACCACTTCTCCTCCGAAGAAAAATTTCATAGGCACACTCTCAGCCTGTGAAATCATGGCGACGATTTCCCAAGTACTTTGAAGGGGTTACTCTGTTTGATGTCGTGTCTCATGGCGCAACGATAAAGTCTGAATTGTATTGTGCTACCCTCAGAAACTGAAGAAACAACTTCAGGTTGTTCATCGCCACAAAATGCAAAAGAACTTCTCCTTTTACATGACAACGCAATGTCTCACAAAGACTGCGTACCGTAAACGAGCTCACAACACTCCTTTGGACTATTCTTCCTCAGTCACCGTACAGCCTGAACCTCGCACCTTTCGACTTCCATCAGTTTGGGCCAGTGGAGAGTATACTCCGCGGGAAACAATAGGTGGAAGACGGAAAGACTATTGATGCAGCAAGAGAATTTGGCTCCGACGTTGATTTTTCGTGGTACCATGCTGACATACAGAACCTGCCGTAACGTGGCGTGAGGCTGTCGCACTGAATGGAAGTTATGTTAAAAGAAATGGTTTTGCATACAGAAGAGTGGAGAATAAAATGACATATTGGAACAAAAGCAAAACGAGGATAATGGAATGTAGTCGAATTGAATCGGGTGATGCTGAGGGAATTAGATTAGGTAATGAGACACTTAAAGTAGTAAAGGAGTTTGGCTATTTGGGGAGCAAAATAACTGATGATGGTCGAAGTAGAGAGGATATAAAATGTAGACTGGCAATGGTAAGGAAAGCGTTTCTGAAGAAGAGAAATTTGTTAACAGAAGACATAATGAATTAAATCGATGAAACAAGAAAATATAGAAATGCAGCAAATGAAGGAGGCAAAAACGAATACAAACGTCTCAAAAGTGAGATCGACAGGAAGTGCAAAATGGCTAAGCAGGGATGGATAGATGACAAATGTAAGGCTGTAGAGGCATATCTCACTAGGGGTGAGATAGATACTGCCTACTTCTGGAGAAAAGAGAACCACTTGTATGAATATCAAGAGCTCAGATGGAAACCCAGTCCGAAGCAAGAATGGAAAGCAGAAAGGTGGAAGGAGTATATAGAGGGTTTATACAAGGGCGATGTACTTGAGGACAATATTATGCAAAAGGAAGAGGATGTAGATGAAAATGAAATGGGAGATATGATACTGCGTGAAGAGTTTGGCAGAGCTCTGAAATACCTGAGTCGAAACAAGGCCCCGGGAGTAGACAACATTCCATAGAACTACTGACAGCCTTGGGAGAGTCATCCCATACAAAACTCTACCATCTGGTTAGCAAGGTGTATGAGACAGGCGACATACCCTCAGACTTCAAGAAGAATACAATAATTCTAATCCCAAAGAAACCAGGTGTTGACAGATTTGAAAATTACCGAACTATCAGTTTAATAAGTCACGGTTGCAAAATACTAACGCCAATTCTTTACAGACGAAAGGAAAAACTGGTAGAAGCCGACCTATGGGAAGATCAGTTTGGATTCCCTAGAAATGTTGGAACATGTGAGGCCATACTGACCATACGACTTATCTTAGAATATAGATGAAGGAGAGGCAAACCTACGTTTATAGCATTTGTAGACATAGAGAAAGCTTTTGAAAATGTTGACTGGAATACTCTCTTTCAAATTCTGAAGGTGGCAGGGGCGAAAGGCTGTTTACAATTTGTACAGAAACTAGATGACAGTTGTAAGAGTCGAGAAGCGTGATAGGGAAGCAGTGGTTGTGAAGGGAGTGAGACAGGGCTGTAGCCTATCCCCAATATTATTCAATCTGTATATTGAGCAAGCACTAAAGGAAAGAAAAGAAAAAATCGGAGTAGGTATTAAAATCCATGGAGAAGAAATTAAAACTTTGAAGTTCGTCGATGACATTGTAATTCTGTCAGAGACAGCAAAGGACATGGAAGAGCAGCTGAACGGAATGGACAGTGTCTTGAAAGGAGGAAGATGAACATCAACAAAAGCAAAACGAGGATAATGGCTCAAATGGCTCTGAGCACTATGGGACTCAACTGCTGTGGTCATTAGTCCCCTAGAACTTAGAACTACTTAAACCTAACTAACCTAAGGACATCACACACATCCATGCCCGAGGCAGGATTCGAACCTGCGACCGTAGCAGTCGCACGGTTCCGGACTGCGCGCCTACAACCGCGAGACCACCTCGGCCGGCAAAGAGGATAATGGAATGTAGTCGAATTAAGTCGGGTGATGCTGAGGGAATTACATTAGGAAATGAGACACTTAAAGTAGTAAAGGAGTTTTGCTGTTTGGGGAGCAAAATAACTAATGATGGTCGAAGTAGAGAGGATATAAAATGTAGACTGGCAATGGCAAGGAAAGCGTTTCTGAAGAAGATAAATTTGTTAACATCGAGTATTGATTTAAGTGCCACTAAGTCGTTTCTGAAAGTATGTGTACGGAGTGAAGCCATGTATGGAAGTGAAACATGGACGATAAATAGTTTGGACAAGAAGAGAATAGAAGCTTTAGAAATGTGTTGCTACAGAAGAATGCTGAAGACTAGATGGACAGAGCACATAACTAATGAGGAGGTATTGAATGGAAATGGGGAGAAGAGAAATTTGTGGTATAATTTGACTAGAAGAGGGGATCGGTTGATAGGACATGTTCTGAGGCATAAAGGGAACACCAATGTAGTAGTGGAGGGCAGCGTGGAGAGTACAAATCGTAGAGGGAGATGAAGATACAAATACAATAAGCAGATTCAGAAGGATGTAGGCTGCAGTAGGTACTGAGAGATGAAGAAGCTCGCACAGGATAGAGTAGCATGGATAGCTGCATCAGACCAGTCTCTGGACTGAAGACCACAACAACAAACAATCACCACTTAAATTTTCATGCTCTGTATATTACCACGCTTCGTAGATTTGTACGAGCGACGTTCAGCAAGTAATGTAGCACATTATTTTTCTGGAAGCAGGTTCTTTTAGTCAAGTTTCTAATACATCATGTTATTCCCAACTCCTTTGCCTACAGAACCCTATTTTTCAACGTAATCTGCGCTCAACACGACGGCCTTACGCCACCTTACTGGGAGCCGTGAGCCGTGTACGCCCGCACGCTGCTACTCTACGTCTTACTGCATCAATAACCCCCCGCCATCCACGGACTGCTTAACGCGGAGTGCATCCTGGACCGAGCCAGACAGATGGAAGTCGGAAGGTACGAGATCCGTGCTGTAGGATGGATGAGGAAGAGCAGTCCAATGAAGTTTTATGAGCTGCAGACTAGTGAGAGGCCTTGCGTGGTCATAGAGACGGAGGAACTCGTTTGCATTTTTGTGGCGACGGACACGCTGAAGTGGTTTCTTCAATTTACTGAGGGGAGCACTGTGTTTTTCATAGTTTACCGTTGCACCATGAGGCAGGATATCAAACATTATAACCACATCAGAGTATCAGAAGACCTGAGGAGAAGTGGTGTAGCATTGCTCCATGGACTTGTAATATTCCTCCTTTTGACTTGATGTCGTGTGTGTTATTTACTGTCCTGATATTTAGAACCAGATGTAACACCTGCGTGTATGTTGTCTGAATTGGCTTACAAAACATACTGTCATACAAAGCCAACTGTAAAATTCTTATACTATACTGTTAATAATAAGCAATGTAACAAACAGAAATACAGTTACCTATCCGGACAGAAAAACCACAAAAACAAGTGTAATAATCGTGTGTGTTAACCTAAGGAATAAGCTCCAGACTTTAACTCGTTTCTTCAAATAAGTCATTAGTTCTGAGGTATGGTACTATTCTGCATCGATAACAATATATGTGGTTGGTGGTACACTATTATCCTCCAGTTTAATTAGGCACACGTAATGTAGCTGAGTAGGACAGCAGAAAAGATTGCAAGTCCCTACTTACCTAACAGACTTCACTTTAGATTTAGACAAATGATGGTTCAGCAATAGGAGAAAAGTATAGCCGCTCGAAACAAAACTACAGCACCCAATTGCTTAATCAAACAGAGTGATTTCATGAAAACAAAAGTAAATTTGGACGGGGGGGGGGGGGGGGGGGTTTGTACATCAACATATTTGGTACTCAATATTTCATTGATTCACTATAAACTTTTAACGTTACTATTTATCACAATTAATCATCAACTTAGTATTTCCTTTCACTAATACGTAATGTGAAAGCAGCAAACAATTTATCTAACGTGGTCTCTGAATCTGGCACAACCTTACGTAATCATTTTAACGCAGAAAATAATAGCAATGTTAATTACGAAATTCTCAGTTATTCTTGCCATCAATTATTTCACTGATTAATCACTGATTTGCCAACAATATATTAAAGATTTCACAGTCTTGGCTGAATACAGGTCACTCGGCATTTTCATTTACCAGGTTAGGATCCTGCTTGGTTTATGAGCGGGATAAATTACCAGGTGGATACAATTGTTAATTTGGATGACGACTATTATTCTTAAAGCACATTTCAACTTCCTGGCACACACTATAATACATAACTAAAATGTCGTTCCCTGTAAGCTGTGATCAGCGACGGTGGCGTTGGTGGCAACAACTGCATTAATATCAGAACGGCCAAGAGCAGTTATCCATGTCGGATTTATTTCCTCTTCATAGCGATGATCCATCTTATACCCAGTAGCCTGTTTTTCTCCCCATACCAGGCCGTGATAAGCTGCAGTTTCCAACCGAGGCAATATGCAACAATATGGCGCACTCCGCACTATGTTTGCCCTGTACGTGCTGCCTCGAAGACCACTGGCCACCGACTGACTTTGTTCGCGCCCGCCAAAGCGCGCCAAACGTTTCCGCTCCGACCTTATTCTACACTTACACAGATTTCCGTTCCTGACAGAAGTACTCCATCTTTTATACTACACATATACAGCCCTAAGTGACTGCCAGTAACTATTACATACATAGTTACATTATAGCACCTTTTTACATTTAATAATTATAAGAAATAGATATCTTTACAATATTTAAAAGTAAATATTACACCCTTTTTCTTAATATGTACATTCATTTTAATCTTATCAAAGAGTTTCAGTATCGATTTCGCTTCAAACAAGATGTCTCTACTTCTGCTTTAACAGTTTCAATAAAATACACTCCTGGAAATGGAAAAAAGAACACATTGACACCGGTGTGTCAGACCCACCATACTTGCTCCGGACACTGCGAGAGGGCTGTACAAGCAATGATCACACGCACGGCACAGCGGACACACCAGGAACCGCGGTGTTGGCCGTCGAATGGCGCTAGCTGCGCAGCATTTGTGCACCGCCGCCGTCAGTGTCAGCCAGTTTGCCGTGGCATACGGAGCTCCATCGCAGTCTTTAACACTGGTAGCATGCCGCGACAGCGTGGACGTGAACCGTATGTGCAGTTGACGGACTTTGAGCGAGGGCATACAGTGGGCATGCGGGAGGCCGGGTGGACGTACCGCCGAATTGCTCAACACGTGGGGCGTGAGGTCTCCACAGTACATCGATGTTGTCGCCAGTGGTCGGCGGAAGGTGCACGTGCCCGTCGACCTGGGACCGGACCGCAGCGACGCACGGATGCACGCCAAGACCGTAGGATCCTACGCAGTGCCGTAGGGGACCGCACCGCCACTTCCCAGCAAATTAGGGACACTGTTGCTCCTGGGGTATCGGCGAGGACCATTCGCAACCGTCTCCATGAAGCTGGGCTACGGTCCCGCACACCGTTAGGCCGTCTTCCGCTCACGCCCCAACATCGTGCAGCCCGCCTCCAGTGGTGTCGCGACAGGCGTGAATGGAGGGACGAATGGAGACGTGTCGTCTTCAGCGATGAGAGTCGCTTCTGCCTTGGTGCCAATGATGGTCGTATGCGTGTTTGGCGCCGTGCAGGTGAGCGCCACAATCAGGATTGCATACGACCGAGGCACACAGGGCCAACACCCGGCAACATGGTGTGGGGAGCGATCTCCTATACTGGCCGCACACCACTGGTGATCGTCGAGGGGACACTGAATAGTGCACGGTACATCCAAACCGTCATCTAACCCATCGTTCTACCATTCCTAGACCGGCAAGGGAACTTGCTGTTCCAACAGGACAATGCACGTCCGCATGTATCCCGTGCCACCCAACGTGCTCTAGATGGTGTAAGTCAACTACCCTGGCCAGCAAGATCTCCGGATCTGTCCCCCATTGAGCATGTTTGGGACTGGATGAAGCGTCGTCTCACGCGGTCTGCACGTCCAGCACGAACGCTGGTCCAACTGAGGCGCCAGGTGGAAATGGCATGGCAAGCCGTTCCACAGGACTACATCCAGCATCTCTACGATCGTCTCCATGGGAGAATGGCAGCCTGCATTGCTGCAAAAGGTGGATATACACTGTACTAGTGCCGACATTGTGCATGCTCTGTTGCCTGTGTCTATGTGCCTGTGGTTCTGTCAGTGTGATCATGTGATGTATCTGACCCCAGGAATGTGTCAATAAAGTTTCCCCTTCCTGGGACAATGAATTCACGGTGTTCTTATTTCAATTTCCAGGAGTGTATTTACAAAATAATTTTAAAAAATATGAACAATAATGTCACAGACTGCCATTTTGTTACCGGCTGGACATGATGAACCCATGTTTCATCGAGTGTGATGATGTTTGACAAAAAAATTCACTATCAGCGTATCAATGCGCAAGCAAATCTGCACAGGTGGTGCTTCGTTGCTTTTTATGGTCTGTTAGGTGGCGAGGAACAAAGTGGGCACACATCTTTGAGTTCCCCAACTAGTGGACAAGCGTGCCAGGGTATTATTAGTGTCCAGCTTGACACAGCCGAGTCGTTTAAATACGACGGCTATTCGGAAAGTAAGGGACGATAGGTCGCGAAATGGAAACCACAGTGAAAATCAAAACTGTTTTATTTGCAACGGTTAGCTACACCTTCCAGCTACTTCTCTACACAGTCGCCGCTCAGACTTAGACATCTGTTGTAGCGTTGTACCAACTTTTCAATTCCCTCGTTATAGACGACAGCCGCCAGTGCTTTTCGACGATTTTCTACTCTGGACTGCAGCTCGTTGTCTGTGTCAAAATATTGTCTTCATAGCCAGCGGCTCATTTGAGCAGAGATGAACCTCTGGGTAGCCAATTACGGACTGTATTGTGGGTGATCAAACACTTTCCATCGCAAATGCTGAAGGAGCATCTTCATTGCCCGTGCAGAGTGCGGCCGAGAATTGTCGTGCACAACGAACCGCATAACATGTATATTATATGGATTGCATAGCTTCAGGCGGAATCTTTCGCCAGGCCCTCATACTTGTTGGGAGACGCTAATCTCTAGTCATCTTTACGTTCTGACTGTGAGGTCAGAACTGAAAAGAGCGACATAATGCGATTGGGCGTACTAGACACAGTGCCCGACGCATCTGTTCAAAGCTTCATCAGATTTGCACTGTATTTTCCATTTTGCGGCCTATCGTTCCTCACTTCCCGAATAACCCTCGTACCTGGACGTAACGTTGCGAAGCGATGTGAGGAGCAACGTCCAGGTGAAAACTGTGGTAGGGAAGGCAAACGGTGGACTTCGGTTTATTGGGAGAATATTAGGAAAGAGTGGTTCAATTGTAAAGGTCACCGCATGTACGACGCTGGTGCGAACTATTTTTGAGTTCTGCTCGAGTGCTTAGGATCCGTACCAGGTCGGATTGAAGGAAGACATAGAAGCAATTTAGAGGAGCATTGGTAGATTTGTTACCTGTTGGTTGGAACAACGCATAAGTGTTACGCAGATGCTTCGGGAACTCAAACGGGAATCCCTTGAGGGAAGGCGGCGTTCTTTTCGGGAAACACAATTAAGAAAATTTAGGGAACCCGCATTTGAAGCTGATTGCTGATCGATTCTGCTCCCGCCAACATACATCGATTGTAAGGACCACGAATATACGAGAAATTAGGGCTCATACGGAGGCGTACATACAGTCGTTTTCCCATCATTCTATTTGCGAGTGGAACAGGAGGGGAAATGACAAGTAATGGTGCTGTGTACGGTGGCTTGCGGAGTATCTATGTAGATGTAGATGCAGATGCAGACGTCGACATGTGCAACGAGGTGTCTGACTATGATCCATCGATCAACTCGAACGAGAGTGCTTGTGCATTCCAACATCACAAGAAAGACGGCTGTGTGCGGCAACCAAGACGTGGGATATCGGACAGGTTTGGGTGGCCTTGTTGCAATAATGAAGGGCGCCACGCCCATTGACTCACAGTGTTTTTGTTCAGTTCCAGGTCTCCACAGACATTCTGCAGGTGCCTATGAATATCTACGATGCTCTGCTTTTCCACCAAACGAAACTTACAACAGCTCTCTGCTTGGAAAGCACCTCCGTCACAGACGTCATTCAAAATAATAGGCAGCTATTAATATCGCCATTGTTTTCCTTGATGCTGTAACCTACGTTCACAGCGTGCAGTACAGCATTATCGTATGTAACTGTTTTTGTTAAATACACAAATGTAATGGAATGGTAAGAACGTCTGCCTGCTCCTCTTCCCGTGGGTCTCAATTTCTGTAAAACAATATTAGTAAATTTAATCTTTACGACATTACGCAATAGGCACTCAACGTAGTTCGTTGAGCATTTCTATGACGTCCCGATGTTTATTAAGCAAATCGTGATGTAAGGGGTTCACTATCCTGCTGGAACAAATGTAATTTCGATGTATTGCTCACACGCTGCCTGCAACAGAAAATATCTTTGCTGCAATAGAGTCGCAGGGCAGATGCAGTCGCTCGCTGCTACAGGGCAGTTGTAGTCTGTCGCTGGTACAGAGCAGTTCATAGCCATGTATTGTAAGGTAAATATTATTTTTTTTTTCATTGGCATGCGCGTAGTTAAGTCACTTGTCTAAGATGTTAATATGAATTTGTTTCAATCTTTTTGTGATTCGCCAGCCCACTTGACCAAGATTTGTAATATTTAATTTTTCATTTAATATTATGCAGATAATCAATAATGTAAAAGATTTTCAGAATATAATTTTTACCAGTCAACAAAAAAACGATGGAATAATTTTGCACACTGGACTCGCATTCGGGTGGACGACGGTTCAATCCCGCGTCCGGCCATCCTGATTTAGGTTTTCCGTGATTTCCCTAAATCGCTCCAGGCAAATGCCGGGATGGTTCCTCTGAAAGGGCACGGCCGACTTCCTTCCCCGTCCTTCCTTCATCCGATGAGACCGATGACCTCGCTGTCTGGTCTCCTTCCCCTAACAACCAACCAAGCAATCAATAATTTTGCCTTAAGTCATTGCTGGTCCCGATCCAGTCATTTATTTGAATTTAAATATTTCAGAAATTTTCTCAGCTCATAGTCATGTGTTCTTTAGTTATCAGACGACCAGCTGTGCAGCTGTGTCAGTAAGCAAAGTCAGTTTTTCTAATAATTCAGAACTCAGACAAATGTTGTCCAATGTTAGCAGATAGGCCAGCCGGCCGAAGTGGCCGCGCGGTTCTGGCGCTGCAGTCTCGAACCGCGAGACCGCTACGGTCGCAGGTTCGAATCCTGCCTCGGGCATGGATGTGTGTGATGTCCTTAGGTTAGTTAGGTTTAACTAGTTCTAAGTTCTAGGGGACTAATGACCTCAGCAGTTGAGTCCCATAGTGCTCAGAGCCATTTGAACCAGATAGGCCAGCATCGCATTAAACTGTGCCATTCATGAGCAGATATATAGACAGCGTTATCCGGTGACACCATCATAAGGTAAGAATTTTTCAGTTTATTCAGATTGATTTCACAGGATCTGCTTATGTCAAAATTTATGGGTTTTCATGAATTAAGATATTAACAAAAAATTATTTTTGTTATTATATGCGGGGAGGTTACAGTGGCCACTTAACGTCGCTCATCTATGAACGTTATTCTTTTCTTTGTTTATCCGTCTTATATCGTTGGTTGGTTGGTTGTTTTTGGGGAAGGAGACCAGGCAGCGTGGTCATCGGTCTCATCGGATTAGGGAAGGACGGGAAGGACGTCGGCCGTGCCCTTCAGAGGAACCATCCCGGCATTTGCCTGGAGTGATTTAGGGAAATCACGGAAAACCTAAATCAGGATGGCCGGACGCGGGATTGAACCGTCGTCCTCCCGAGTGCGAGTCCAGTGTCTAACCACTGCACCACCTCGCTCGGTATCCGTCTTAGATCTGTGTCCGAGACGGAGGTATAATTCTCAACAATACGCCAGCGAAGGTGTTTGTAAGCGATGTGTAATGTGGAATAGTACACGTTTCAGGAATCTTACAATTAACTTTGTTTTGGCTAACGCATCCCCATTGTAAGTAGGCTGTTTAAGTTTTTATGTTGGTAACGCCACGTAGCGCTCTGTATGAAAATCGCTGACTGCGCTGTGTGCAGTCTGTCGCTGGTTGGACTCATTGTTGGAATATTCACTTGTGTAGTGTTGGGCAGTTGGATGTGAACAGCGCGTAGCGTTGCGCAGTTGGAGGTGAGCGGCCAGCAGTGGTGGATGTGGGGAGAGAGATGGCAGAGTTTTGAGAGCGGACGATCTGGACGTGTGTTCGTCAGAAAGAGGAAATTTGTAAGACTGGATATCATGAACTGATTTATATATGATGACTTTCGAACATTATTAAGGTGAATACATTGTTTGTTCTCTACCAAAATCTTTCATCTCCAAACTATGCCTATCAGCAGTTAGTGCCTTCAGTAGTTAGAAACTTTTATTTAGCTGGCAGTATTGGCGCTCGCTGTATTGCAGTAGTTCGAGTAACGAAGATTTATGTGAGGTAAGTGATTCATAAAAGGTATAGGTTATTGATAGTCAGGGCCATTCTTTTGTGGGGATTATTGAAAATCAGATTGCGTTGCGCAAAAAATATTGTGTGTCAGTTTAGTGATGATCAGAATAAATAAAGAGAGAAATGTCTGAGTACGTTCAGTTTTGCTCAGCTGTTTGAAAATCAAACAACGTAGAAGTTTACCAGCACAGTCATTTATAAATTTTTCAAAGGGTACGTTTCACCATAATCAGATTTGTCGTTTCAGGCAAGATACTATCTGACGATGATACAACGATGCTATTCTGGACGAATGCTTTTACGAAAGAACACGATAACTAATAACACTGCGGCAATGCTGACCTCTCAAACCTGTATTAAGTTTTTGAAAAGTAATAGGCCTACTCATAAATTTCCAAGCATATCGCATTAATTGGGCCGTGTTATTTTCGGTGTATTAATCAATTTAAGAATTTGATTCGCGCAGAAAATTTAATGTTCCCTCGTTCCTCCCATGTTATTAAAAGTGGTTGTAATCTTTTTGAAATATCACGGAAAGCCAAAAACTCGTTAACGTATATTAAAGAAATGCATTTCAGTCTCTCGCAGACACCATGAAAATCTGTAGAATGAAGAAGTAAACACCGGTTTAAACGTTCTTAAATGAAAACATCGCCGGAGAGTATCTCTTCGCGCTGTACGTAATTTCACGGTCAGGCAGGGTGGGAGAAGCGCCAGATTTATGGTTCGCTAAGAAACTTGGCGTCCATTTTCTACAAACGACGCTCTTTCCGGGCAATGTAATCGTCCTGTCTCCTTTTTACAATGTCATAATTTCAGCGGCGCCGCCACTTAGCTGGCGAATTTACAGCCGAGACAAATCTCACAATAAGACTCACACATCCCTGTTCCAGCATTAATTAAGTTCAGCATGGCGCGAGCGCGTTTTATGCCGTCCTACCCCGAGAGGTCACGCTACCTCTCGTGGGTAAACATTACGTCTTAATAAACCTCTGGCGCCGTCATGTTTTATTAATTAAGTGCGCTGGAGCCGGACTCGTTCGCCTTGATCCTGTAGCTGGCAGCGGGGCCCCGCCGTCCGCTTGCAACTTAACCCGCAATAAATGCCGACAGTCACTGAACCGCAGCTGACTCGGCTGGCCCAAGCTGCTTTCTGCTTTGCTCTTCATTGTCAGATTGCTTACTTATTCCTCGACGTTGTGGTACCCAGAAGTTTTAGGTGAGATTGGGACTAAATTTGTTACCATCGATCGAAGCTCACGACAGAACAGCCTCTGATTAAGGGAGGCGTCAGCTTAGACGGGTCAATAAAGAACCAGGAGGTAAAAGAGTATTTCAGAATGAGATTTTCACTCTGCAGCGGAGTGTGTGCTGATTAGAAACTTCCTGGCAGATTGAAACTGCGTGCCGGACCGAGACTCGAACTCGAGACCTTTGCCTTTCGCGAGCAAGTGCTCTACCAACTTAGCTACCCAAGCACGACTCACGCCCTGTCCTCACAGCCTCACTTCTGCCAGTATCTCGTCTCCTACCTTCCAAACTTTACAGAAGCTCTCCTGCGAACCTTTCAGAATTAACACTCCTGAAAGAAAGGATATTGCGGAGACATGGCTTAGCCACAGCCTGAGGGGTGTTTCCAGAATGAGATTTTCACTCTGCAGCGGAGTGTGCGCTGATATGAAACTTCCTGGCAGATTAAAACTGTGTGCCGCACCGAGACTGGAACTCGGGACCTTTGCCTTTCGCAGGCAAGTGCTCTACCAACTGAGCTACCCAGGCACCACTCACGCCCCTTCCTCACAGCTTCACTTCTGCCAGTACCTCGTCTCCTACCTTCCAAACTTTATACCGAGCGAGGTGGCGCAATGGTTAGCACGCTGGACTCGCATTCGGGAGGACGACGGTTCAATCCCGTCTCCGGCCATCCTGGTTTAGGTTTTCCGTGATTTCCCTAAATCGTTTCAAGCAAATGCCGGGATGGTTCCTTTGAAAGGGCACGGCCGATTTCCTTCCCAATCCTTCCCTAACCCGAGCTTGCGCTCCGTCTCTAATGACCTCGTTGTCGACGGGACGTTAAACACTAAACACCACCACCACCAAACTTTACAGAAGCTCTCCTGCGAACCTTGCAGATAAAGCACTCCTGAAAGAAAGGATAGAGCTTCTGTAAAGTTTGAAAGATAGGAAACGAGGTACTGGCAGAAGTGAAGCTGTGAGGACGGGCCGTGAGTTGTGCTTGGGTAGCTCAGTTGGTATAGCACTTGCCCATGAAAGGCAAAGGTCCCGAGTTCGAGTCTCGGCGCGGCATACAGTTTTAATCTGCCAGGAAGTTTCATATCAGCGCACACTCCGCTGCAGAGTGAAAATCTCATTCTGGAAACATCCCCCAGGCTGTGGCTAAGCCATGTCTCCGCAATATCCTTTCTTTCAGGAGTGCTAGTTCTGCAAGGTTCGCAGGAGAGCTTCTGTAAAGTTTGGAAGGTAGGAGACGAGGTACTGGCAGAAGTAAAGCTGTGAGGACGGGGCGTGAGTCGTGCTTGGGTAGCTCAGTTGGTAGAGCACTTGCCCGCAAAAGCCAAAGGTCCCGAGTTCGAGTCTCGGTCCGGCACACAGTTTTAATCTGCTAGAAAGTTTCAAATTAAGAGTAGTTGCAGTGGTAAAGTGGAGGAAGGAAACGAATATCACTACATGAACAGAATTGCTACTCTAAGAAACTGTACTGGTGATGCTGTGCCGAATTGGGAGATAAAGTTGCCAAATGTGGTCTGTCGGCATTCTCGGCGAACTTTCAACATGAGTTGCTTCCTTGGTACATAATGTGCAAAAGAAATCAGCTAAATTCTCATATGCGGGTATCTGGCGTGTTGATATCACAATGAAGGCCCTGATGATGAAGCCGTGATTTAGAAAGTTACATAGGCATAGTGAAGATGCTGTATAGACATAAGATGGAGTTTCCTATTAATTTTTCCATTTCTTTCACTGACTCAGTTTTGCCACGTATTGCCACTGTGGCTAGTATGAAAGTTCTCTGCTTGTACTATATACTGTACTGGAGTGCCTGTGTTTTTACGATGTACTCTGCAATGTCCTTCAGACATGCACTGTAGTATGGTTTATAACGCCAAGGCAAGGCCGCGACAATAATCGTTATTCTTGAAATATGCCCGTAGAAAAATTTATAGATGACTGTGCTGGAAAACCTCTACGTTACTTGATTTTCAAACAGCTCAGAAAAAACTGAACGTACTCAGACATTTCTCTCTTTACTTATTCTGATCAACACTAAACAGACACAGAATATTTTTTTTTTAGCGCAACGCAATCTGACTTTCAATGATCCCTACAAAAGAATGGCCCTGACTAACAATAACCTATACCTTCCATGATTGATTTACCTCACAAAAATCTTCGTTACTCGAACTACTGCAATACAGCGAGCGTCAACACTGCTAAATAATAAAAGATTCTAACTACTGAAGGCACTAACTACTGATAGGCATATAGTTAGCAAATGAAAGATTTTGATAGAGAACAAACAATGTATTTACCTTAATAGTGTACAAAAGTCATAATATATACATATCAGTTCATGACATCCAATCTTACAAATTTCCTTTTTCTGACGGACACACGTCCAGATCGTTCGCTCTCAAAACTCTGCCAACTCTCTCCCCACATCCACCACTGCTGGCGGCTCACTCTAACTGCACAACGCCACGCACTGTTCACATCCAACTGCCCAACACTACAATAGCGAATTTCTAATGCATATTAACCCTTCTGACGAAATATCAAATGCACACACTTATCGATACAATGTTGGTCAAAATCAAAAATTGTCCACCGTCCGTAAAAACAGTCCTGATCGTCACAGTAGTAATTACATTGCGCGAAATCCGATCAGTAAAAGAAAATGCACACGGAAGTAGTGGATTTCCATGCAGTCTTGAAGAAGTAGTGTTGTCCTTCCAACGGAAAGACAATGCTGACTCTTGAAATGCAGACAAGTAATGGACCATAACAGAGCAAACCCACAGCAGAGTCAGTCGAAGTTTTGAATAATATTGGCAGGTAGGTCGTCACAGAGCAGACCCACTGTGGTCCTGGTAGAGGTTACAGTATTGGTGGGCCACCAGAGGTGCAGACCCACTGCAGTCCTTGTAGAGATAATGGTATTGGTGGGCCATCAAAGGTGTCGACCGACTGTAGTTCTTGCAGAGATGGCTAGCAGCCATCCATTGCGACTGTGTGGGTGCACAATCACCATCGAAGAGTCTTGCGGATAATATAGTAAATCCATGAACCACCATTTGTGCACTCACAAAAACTTTTTTTTGGAATGTCCTTAGAACCAGCAGTGCTGTTAACCAGTCCCTTGCTGAATTATCAACACACCTGCGAGCACTAACAGTCCCTTTTTTTTTTCTTCTCACATTTTGTGCATATATTATGACGAACAGAAATGTGTGCAGTGAAATGAAAGCAAAGAGAGCTTCACTCCAAGTTTAAACGCAGCCAAAATCTCTCAGACAAACAGAAGCTAAACGATGTAAAAGTTAGCTTAAGGAGGGCTATGCGTGAGGCGTTCAGTGAATTCGAAAGGAAAATTCTATGTACCGACTTGACAGAAAATCCTTGGAAGTTCTGGTCTTACGTTAAATCAGTAAGTGGCTCGAAACAGCATATCCAGAAACTCCGGGATGATGATGGCATTGAAACAGAGGATGACACGTGTGAAGCTGAAATACTAAACACCTTTTTCCAAAGCTGTTTCACAGAGGAAGACCGCACTGCAGTTCCTTCTCTAAATCCTCGCACAAACGAAAAAGTGGCTGACATCGAAATAAGTGTCCAAGGAATAGAAAAGCAACTGAAATCACTCAACAGAGGAAAGTCCACTAGACCTGACGGGATACCAATTCGATTCTACACACAGTACACGAAAGAACTTACCCCCCTTCTAACAGCCGTGTACCGCAAGTCTCTGGAGGAACGTAAGGTTCCAAATGATTGGAAAAGAGCACAGGTAGTCCCAGTCTTCAAGAAGGATCGTCGAGCAGATGGCAAAACTATAGACCTATATCTCTGACGTCGATCCGTTGTAGAATATTAGAACATGTTTTTTGCTCGAGTATCATGTCGTTTTTGGAAACCCAGAATCTACTCTGTAGGAATCAGCACGGATTCCGGAAACAGCGATCGTGTGAGACCCAACTCGCTTTATTTGTTCATGAGACCCAGAAAATATTAGATACAGGCTCCCAGGTAGATGCTATTTTCCTTGACTTCCGGAAGGCGTTCGATACATTTCCGCACTGTCGCCTGATAAACAAAGTAAGAGCCTACGGAATATCAGACCAGCTGTGTGGCTGGATTGAAGAGTTTTTAGCAAACAGAACACAGCATGTTGTTATCAATGGAGAGACGTCTACAGACGTTAAAGTAACCTCTGGCGTGCCACAGGGGAGTGTTATGGGACCATTGCTTTTCACAATATATATAAATGACCTAGTAGATAGTGTCGGAAGTTCCATACGACTTTTCGCGGATGATGCTGTAGTATACAGAGAAGTTGCAGCATTAGAAAATTGTAGCGAAATGCAGGAAGATCTGCAGCGGATAGGCACTTGGTGCAGGGAGTGGCAACTGACCCTTAACATAGATAAACGGAATGTATTGCGAATACATAGAAAGATGGGTCCTTTATTGTATGATTATACGATAGCGGAACAAACACTGGTAGCAGTTACTTCTGTAAAATATCTGGGAGTATGCGTGCGGAACAATTTGAAGTGGAATGATCACATAAAATTAATTGTTGGTAAGGCGGGTACCAGGTTGAGATTCATTGGGAGAGTCCTTAGAAAATGTAGTCCATCAACAAAGGAGATGGCTTACAAAACACTCGTTCAACCTATACTTGAGTATTGCTCATCAGTGTGGGATCCGTACCAGACCGGGTTGACGGAGGAGATAGAGAAGATCCAAAGAAGAGCAGCGCGTTTCGTCACAGGGTTATTTGGTAACCGTGATAGCGTTACGGAGATGTTTAGCAAACTCAAGTGGCAGACTCTGCAAGAGAGGCGCTCTGCATCGTGGTGTAGCTTGCTCGCCAGGTTTCGAGATGGTGCGTTTCTGGATGAGGTATCGAATATATTGCTTCCCCCTACTTATACCTCCCGAGGAGATCGCGAATGTAAAATTAGAGAGATTAGAGCGCGCACGGAGGCTTTCAGACAGTCGTTCTTCCCGCGAACCATACGCGACTGGAACAGGAAACGGAGGTAATGACAGTGGCACGTAAAGTGCCCTCCGCCACACACCGTTGGGTGGCTTGCAGAGTATAAATGTAGATGTAGATGAAAATACTTCATTTGAAGAACTGGTGTCTATACAATTACAAATTTACGACATGAGAATACAATAACAAAGGTACAAAATACATCATTAAAGAACATAATAGTACACATAACATTTGTAGTAATACGGGCTTTACAAAAGAATAGATATAAACATCAGTGTTACAGGAATTATGACACAAATAAATAAATAAAATAATGAGAAGAGCTTTCGAAACATTAACTTCACACATGAGCATTAAAACAGAACAGACTAAATAATGTCTAAACATCTTTACAAAGTAAATAACATATTATTAATGCAAGTTATATTTGAGGATAACAGTATACCTCATCACAGTGAATGTAGCTTAGTATTAGAAAAATTCTATAACATAACTCTTATCAAATAAACAGGAAGAACACAAATACACAAGGGTATATAAACACATAACGGAATAATACAAAAGGAAAGGACGGGGTTTGTATTCAGTGTGACATTTGGTACTGCAGTATTTATCGTATTTGATTTGCAAACAAAACTGTCTTTACTTCTTGTAGATCGCCCTTAGTTCATCATTATTCCCAAAAAGTCCTATTTATACCTGTTGTCCCTAAACCCTACTGTTTTGTTCATATCCTGTTTCAAAATAATTATTCTTCATTCTACACTTTTTTTTGCCAAACTTTTTGCTTATAGCTTCTCAATGTATTTCTTCCAATTCATCACAACTCATTCTCTTCTATAGCCTAACCCCTTTTAACGTAATTTAATCTCTTGAGCTCAGATATATATACTAAGGGATGAGACAATACAGCAGCACAAAACAATTAACACAAACAACAACGACAAAAAATGAAAATTGGCAAAGCAAGCAGCAGTATATCTAAATTAGCAAAGCAAATGCAACATATCCTTTTGTAGGGATTATTGAAAGTCAGATTGCGTTGCGCTAAAAAAAAAATATTGTACGTCAGTTCAGTGTTGATCAGAATAAGTAAAGGGAGAAATGTCTGAGTACGTTCATTTTGCTCAGCTGTTTGAAAATCAAATAACGTATAGGTTTTCCGGCACTGTCGTCTATAAATTTTTCTAAGAGCATGTTCAGTCTCTCCCTGGGCGGGAATCACTGCAATTGTATGAGAGCAATACGTAGACGTACGGTGACAAACAGAAGTTTCGGTCGGTCCTGGAGGCGTACTAGGTGGCCCGGCGGTTAAGGCAACCGCTCTCGTAAGGCACGATATGCGGATTCGAGTCCCAGTCCAGCACAGATTTCCATTGTCACTAGCACTTTGTGCAGGTGGAGTCTGTTCATACTCCCGATTCCGAATACATTTCTTGTATTCCCTATTTGTCTTCGTCAGGCATCGAGTGCAGATTTTCTTGCATTTTACTAGGATTGCAGCCAAACTGAGCACAGCTAGGGCACTATAGTCTGCCGAATATGAGTGAACGTTTCTCGCGGTATCTTAACGAAACGTTCGCTGGCTGGCCACATAGGACGAGCATACTGCGTGAATTCTAACGACATCAGAACAACATTCGTCCAAGCATAAAAGTAGAACGAGGCGGATAGAACAAAACGGACAATTACCTATTCTCGTCGTGTTAGCAGATAGAAGAGCCGACTGATTCATTGGACACAGTGTCTACAAGGAGTACACTCAGAGATAACTAATACCAACGGAGAAGCAGCCAGAATCGTGTACTTTCCATGTGCTGGCGCCCGTTCAGAGAGGATCGGGATAACACTACGAAAATATAATTTCTAATGCATATTAACCCTTCTGACGAAACAGTAAGATCTACTAGTAGGTCTCCAAAAACTGAGTGTGTATCGCATACCATGCGGATGTCGCTTTTTGTGCGTTGGACAGTCTGTGTGTATCGTTGAACTAGTATCCAAAGAACGCAAGCGTTACATCCGATTAAAGCAGCCAACTAAATCAGCTGTCACCGAACACTGCCTCACGTGTGAGCGTGAAGTGGAATACCAACAAACGTGTGGCGCAGTGTATTGAGGGGGTATGTAATAGATTTAGGTAAAAAAAATAGATTTTTCAAAAATATTATTTTCTTGATCTACACATTTAAATCTATGTTGTGTTTATCGTGATAACAGCTTTAGAATTGTCTTTAAATTGTTAAACTGAGTAACTCAGCACTGGTGGCCACTCCCACCTTTTCCGATGTTTGGGAAACTGCTTACTTCAGCGGAATTTTTGTCAGTGTGAATGCTATTTTCTTTCTGTAGCTTTGGCTAGCATCCATATCTCTGGCTGACATCTATATCTTTGCCTGAAAACTTTCTTGCATGTGGTTTATTTACGTCTCGACAATACTAACACATAACCGAGCGAGGTGGTGCAGCGGTTAGCACACTGGGCTCCCATTCGGGAGGACGACGGTTCAATCCCGCGTCCGGCCATCCTGATTTAGGTTTTCCGTGATTTCCCTAATTCTCTCCAGGCAAATGCCGGGATGGTTCCTTTGAAAGGGCACGGCCGACCTCCTTCCCCGTCCTTCCCTAATCCGATGAGACCGATGACCTCGCTGTTTGGTCTCTTCCCCCAAACAACCATCCAACCAACACATATTAGCATGTGGAAGGTTGAATTCGCAAATCTTTACTTGGAAGTCATGCATATTTATGCATAATGGGTGGTGCAAAAACTGTGGTTAGGAAACGGAGGTTTAATGGAAATCGGCTTACCAACAAAACAGAGGAAGCAGCTCGAAATGAGGAACATAAGCTCTCAGCTTCAGCATCGAAACTTGGGACAGGAGAACTGTACTGGTGCCTGAATGATCTTGATATGGAATCCACTGGATTCAGACTTTCTGATTTAGAGCTTCTCTGCCAGGATATAAAGTTTTCATGTTCATGTGCTAGCAATGCACAATCTGTGTCCGAAAGACGATTGGTGTAAGTTCAGCAATAGAAATGAGACGTATTCACATAAACATTAATTACCGGAACCTACTATGAATGTAATTAAAACCACATTCAGGTTTCTTTAAAACCCTGATTTATTGATGAAGAGTTTTCACGGAAAGACACAAAATGCAAATGAAAGCCTCAATAATTTAATTTGGATTAGATGCTCAAAAAGGACATTCTGTGTACTTGACGTTCTCAAAACACGTGTCTATGATGCAGTTTTATGTTACAATAACGGAAATAATGGCAGAATTGAAGTGCTGAAGAGAGTTAGTATGGATCCTGGTGTGTTGACAACGAAAACCCCTTACACCATCGACGAGAGCAGGATCAAGAAAGATAACAGATCAGTGTCTTACCTGCAAATACAGGCCAGGCAGATTCGAAAACGAGAGAAGAGAAATCTTGAGGACGAGGAGTATCAGTATGGAGGATTTTAAAATTGAAGTACGTTTATTACATGCAGAAATATCACAAGAAAATCTTTTAACCTGATTTTCACTTTTTTACATTTTTTACTTTATTAGAAGCGTTTTCTCGAGAAGTATATGTGCTAATGCTATTAAATTTTCAGGAACTGTTTGCAACTTGTTGCTGTCTCCCTGGAACTAAAAAATACGATATCGTGCAATTACATTCTAATTTTTAAATGATTGTATACAGAAAAAACAGTTAACTTTGAAAGTGCAAAATTTAAAAATTTGTTAATGATACAATTTGTACCATAAATTAATAACTGCAGTTCAGTGGCCTTATAACCTTCTCAAGATACTACAATGAAATTTTCAGATAAATTACATGATTAGAATTCGAGCTATGGCTTATTATAAGAAAAGACAATAAAAAATTAAAAATTCAAGCTTCTGGCAAATTATTAATCCCTGCATATATTATTATATTTTTCCGTTAAAATACAACTCCTTTGCTTTGAACATACAAAATTTTAGATTTCTACATTAATAAATATGGCTGTAATAAGTTTTTAATTATATTTTTGCATTTTCTGTTACGTCCCCCTTTAAAGATGGCAGGCTAGAACAGAACAGTGGATTGCTCAGTCGACAGGGACAGAGGCTGTAGCTTAAACGAGGGGTCCAGCAATCGGTTTACTAAAAATACGTTACAAAATATCTCAATATTCCCTCTGCTCATAGAGATGGACCTATTAAGATTTTCTTTGGTTGATCATATTGTCCTGCCGCGTTCTCCATACTTGTGACCCTCTGTTATTTTTGAATGACTGTTGGCTGTTTCATTGTTTAATGGCTTTGGCAAGAGAATATTGGGGCGGGGTGGAGCGTGTTCCGCTCGCTGTCTGGTTGGACTCCAAACCACAAACAGCTAAATCTGCGCTGGACGGGTACGAAGATAATTAGGGAAGTTACCGAAACATCGTGGAAAAGGAAGAAACTGGTAAACCAGTGTTGCAAAATGCTTGCCGCAACAGGTAATGTATGTGTGAATGTGAGTCCTCGGATAGAGAAAAAAGAGACCACTCCTAATTACTGCTGGAATCTGGTAAATTCCAAGGGATTCAGTAACCCCAGATGTCAGAAGCTCTAGTGGACACCATGGCTAACTCCACCGTATGTGCAAGCAGCAATAGATTGCTCGAGAGGAAATTTGCGAGCGGAAGACAGTAGCCGAGGTTCATTATGACTCTCGGTTATCAATCAGGATGAAATTTTTGCTCTACTGATGTCTTGTAAGAAGGGACGGTCTTGTATTGGCATCGAAGAACAAGAGAAATACAGAGATGAAATGGATTCAAGGAAGATGACCAGTGAAGATCCGCCGCAGAGAAATTTTTAACAGCATTTTGTTTTCAATAACATGGCAGATCACAAATTCACAGGAGAAGTGTGGAATTTGTGTGAGAGACTTCTAGTAAATCAGCATGTCGGTGGACTCAATCACGCGCACACAGCCATGACAACTGAAGTACTGCACAATTCGTAAAACAGTGAATGGAAAGTGACGGCCGAGTTGGTACTCGTAGCAAATCACGTATCATCGGATGCTGGTATCACGTAAGCAGACAATATCGGAAAACCATGTAAGAAACATAACATAAATTCGGAAGCTAAAACCATTAATCCTTTCTGTTCTAATCATCTTTTTGATACTGATGCTCTTCTTTCTTTCCGTGCTTGCGGAGAAAAATTGGTGATATTTCCGTCTTATGCGAGACACCCTTTGTTGGTTTCACTTTGCTCCGATTAAAAAGGGCGTAAGACAGTATTCTTGCTACTGTTCACTGTATATATAGAAGAAACAACAACATAAATAAAATAAAAGCTCAAGAGTTATACAGATTGTTATAAAGATGTCACCTGAAGATGTGGCTTTAACACCACGAAACCGGCAGTGGTACAGCAACAAATGACCAAAATACAGTTGAAGCGGTTATTAATGTCAAGACGAATACTCATAGCTGTGGTTGCCCCACCTAAAAGGTTGTGTGCGGAAATTGCAAATATATGCCGGAAAGACAGAGAAAATGCGCCTGGCGACTCTTAGAAGAGACACCGGTATACAAACGTCATTGCGTCACTCTTATTTTCTCTGTCACTCCCACCACACACTCTCAGCAAAGTTCCTGAGTAACAATAATCTCTTTGAAATATGCATATTGCCCGTCAAATAAACGCGCAGTGAAACAAATAAACGGCAATAACACGTTAAATAACAACACAAAATTTTTATGTTGTGACAAAATGATTAATAATCCGTGAGAAACCGCCAGAATTTCCGTTATGCATAAATTAAATGCCTTAACACCTCGTAAATGACGGGAAAAAAGGATACAGAAGAACCAACAATCTTAAGTAACAAGATAAGTGACGCAGGTTTTGATGTGCGAGAGAAACAGAAAATAGGATCCGTTTGTTTTCTTTTTTAGATGACAGTCTGTAAGAAAACGTGTGGTAGTTATAAAACTACCAACATAAATGCAATTTATTAACATCACGTAATGTGCTATGTTGAAAGTAGAATTCCTAAAAAGTTATTCAGAAATCCATTACAAAGAAAGTTAAAAAAATGGCTCCAAGCACTATGAGACTTAATATCTGATTGTCATTAGTCCCCTATAGTTAGAACTACTTACACGTAACTAACCTAAGGAGATCACACACATCCATGCCCGAGGCAGGATTCGAACCTGCGACCGTAGCAGCAGCGCGGTTCCGGACTGAAGCGCCTAGAACCGCTCGATCGCAGCGGCCGGCAAAAAGCATGTGATTCATGGATAACAAAGGGTATTAAAATTTCATGTATGACGATGAGAGAAATTTATATAAAGGGCAGAATAAATCAAGATCTGAGACTACGTGCTTATTTCAAAAAACAGATTTTAAGGGAGGTCATTAAAATGTCATGTATTACTCAGGTCCTGACAGTATTAATAATGCAAGTACGAGTAATTAGATCAAAACTGTATGGGACATCGTCAAACCGAAGACACGACTGCCAGTTAGTGTACAATATACCATAACTAGATGGCAGTACTCTGACCATAGCCTCACAAGTTGTAGTACTTTTAACAATTGTTTTCTAATTTCACCAGCGAAAATAAGATTAAAAGGTTCAGTTGAAGGAGCAAGAGAACTATAGTGGTCCATTCCCATGTTCCTACAGTTGTCAGGAAAGAGCCGGGCAGAATACGATGGTCAGGTCCTAGTTACGCTCGAGAGCGCCGAAAAATATCTTTGTGAATAACATATTTATTAGGCAGAAACAAAGGATTCCAAACGCTCCGCGTCACAACAGGGAGGGCGGAATAATAGCAGAAGGCCGGCATGCGGTAGTCTTGCTGTATCCTAGGTGCAGCAAAGCATCGGGCTTGGGGCAGTCGATCCATGGCCTCCAGCTCTGTGCATCATCTCCAAAGTGCACTCGTTGAAGTCGAAGATTCCCACTCAGGAGTTAAGTCCCAGATCCAACTTAAGTACTCGCTGGCACACAGGGGTCGGCTGTCAGCCCCGTTCACGAAATGAATGCCGGACATCTGCCACACCGGACATTTGCCACGCCGGGCATTTGCCACACTTGCCCCTTCGCCAGGTAGTGATCCCTCAGGTAAGGGACACCCCTCCTCGTACTACTTCTGTCCGCTTTCAAACCACCGTCTCCACATCTTACTCGATACAACCAGTACGTAAGGGACCTTCTTCTTCGACATCTTGGCGAAATACAGAGCTTCTTTTCCGAAATCGAAATATTTATAACCTGTGGGAAACGAAAGCAATACCGACGATTATGTCAGTATAAATATAGATTCCTCAGTCTGTACGGCAGCTTCCTTTCACGCTTACTGATTGCGATAGAAACAGTCCATCACCATGGGAGCAACAAGAAAGGAATGATGTAAAGAGAATGCGAAAGTACGCTAATCATTTCTTTTTGATTACTGCATTTGTGCCTACTTTAATTACTACAACTGCATGCCCAAAACACAACAAGTAAATCCGCGCGGGATTAGCCGAGCGGTCAGAGGCGCTGCAGTCATGGACTGTGCGGCTGGTCCCGGCAGAGGTCCTCAGGCATGGGTGTGTGTGTTTGTCCTTAGGATAATTTAGGTTAAGTAGTGTGTATGCTTAGGGACTGATGACCTTAGCAGTTAAGTCCCATAAGATTTCACACACACACAACAAGGAAAGAAGAAATTTGTATGTGAATGTTTGAAAAGAAGAACGACATTATTAATTTACCCTCTAAAATGCGATATCCCTTGTGGTGAAACATTAGTTAATAAAGTATAGCGGGACAATGTTCAAAACATGACTGAAAATACTCGTACGTTCACTGAATAGAAATAAGAACATCTAAGATTGACATGTCATCTAAAGTCGACGTGCAATTTTAAAAGTAAGAAATAAGCAAATGAAGTAATACAGAGTGCTATGTTTGTAACGTACGGTGTTGTTCTACATTGTTTAGCTCTGGTATTTACAGGATCACAGAGAAAGCATCCTAGGGTTTGGAGCGAAAAGCCGTAATTGTAATGATCTGCACTACAACAGAAACAAGAAGCACAGCTTAAGGAAAAATAATGTAATGTGTATTCCAGCTCACAAGCGACATTGAAGCAGATAGTTCCTGTGACTTAGTACGGGCAGAGGTTACATTCGACAACCGGAATAAATTAATAACTTGCTCCCTTTACTGACCCCCCAGTCTCAGATGAAACAGTTGCTGAACAGATCAAAGAAAACTTGAGTCTCATCACAAATAGGAACCCTATTCTACAATTATAGTTGGCAGTGACTTCAATCTACCTTCTGTATGTTGACAAAATACATTATCAGACCCTATTGTAGATAGAAAACAACTTCTGTAATTGTTCTAAATACTTTTTTTTAAATTGAACAATTAGTTCACGAGGCCATTCAAATTGTAAATGGTTACGAAACACACTTGACCTCTTAGCCACAAATAATCCTGAGCATCACGGCGGATACAGGGAATAGTGAACACAGTCGTAACGAGGCTCAACTCCGTACAAAGAAATTCACCAAAACTAAACGCGAATTACACCTATTTATAAAAGCAGCTAAAAATTCGGTTGACTTCTTTCTAAGAGACAGTCTCCAATCCTTCCAAACTATGTAAGTGAAGACCATATGTGGCTTAAGTTCAAAGAAATAGTATCAACAGCGCTCGAGAGATTCATACCGAATAAATTAATAAGAGACGGAACTGATCCCCCATGGTACACAAAACACGACAGAAAGCTGCTGCAGGAGCAACGAAAAAGGCACGTATAATTTAGACGAACGCAAAATCTCCAATATTGGCGAAGTTTTACCGAGGCTCTAAATTTGGTGGGCATTTCAATGCGAGATGCATTTAATAGTTTCCACAACGAAAGTCTCTCTAGAAATGCGGCGGAAAATCCAAAGAGATTCTGGTCCTATGTTAAGTAAACCAGCGGAAAGGCTCAGTAAGTACCTTTACTGCGCGACGGTAATGTTACTGATGAAGTGGAGTTGCTAAATGCACTTTTCCGAAATTCCTTCACCGAAGAAGACGAAGTAAATATTCCAGAATTCGAAATGAGAACAGCTGCAAACATAATATAGAAGTAGATATGCCTGGTGTTGCGAAGCAAATCAAATTACACTATCAAATAACTGATTTGCAGAGGTGCCCGAACTGTCAGTGACAGAGGAAATCATCAAATATCTTTTCAAAAAGTCCCTAATGTGTACGAAAAGTAGGTCTAATACGTTTCTGATGTTCTTCAATAACAATTAATTTTCCGTAGTAGCTTCTTGCCTAGTTTCAGTTGCTTTTACTGGCCTGTTTAAAGATAATCAACAATTTAGTAAGGAATTTTAATTTTTAAAGGACTATATCTAAATGTACTTAAATAGTTTTACATCTACTATAAATGTTTGCAGCTAAACTTAAATAAAAAAATATTTGATATGCCAAAATAGTCAACCTTAGGATCAGATCAGTTTTGGGATGTCAATTTTAGGTTCAATTCAAAGGTTCAGTTCCCATTTTCTTTTACAAACCTTATACTATCAGTTTAACGAAGCCTGATATTTTAGGTGATAGTTGCGACTCTGAAACTTAAGAAAATAATTTTAGAACTCACAATTATTTAATAGTATGCCCATAATATCAGAAGGTAGAAAAAAGTTATCTTAACGTGACAACAATAGTAGCTCTTACTTAAAAAGGAAATCGCTATTGAAAAAAATTAGATGTAACTGTAAATTCTGGTTACAGGAGGATCATTTGAGTGATGTTCAATGTTGGCTTCGTTAATTCACTGCTTCTTCATTACGCGCTAGTAAACCTAGCTGGGACCAGCTAGTTACATTGTTAAGCTATTTAGGGATACTTTTGTGAGGCTTGAAACACTTTTTAATTTTTACAATAAAGGCTGATTCCCATTTAACTTTGCACAGGCTTTGGACTGTCAAAGTGATAAATGAACATTTACCATTTTGGCGTGTTTAAAATCTGCCTAAACAGGCTGAACTAATGTACACTCTATTTACAATTACAACTTAATATTAGCGCCGATAATGTTGCTTCAATGTTTTAGTAATTTTACCTCAGTAATCTGCGAGGTCTCAGTGGTATTCATAGTTTTAATGCATTATTTTTAATGTATTTTAGTCCAGTTTCTGAATATGGGCAATGGCCTTCAAGCAAGGCCTAATGTTGCCAGTCTCTTCATAATTCTTTACGATTCTCTCTATCCTGTCGTCCAGCTTCAAGTACTTCTTCTTCCTCTTCTTACCTTCAAGATTCATTTCCAACTTCATGTACATGCAGTTTGTGAGCTCTGCTTCCTTTTTCAAGCATTCCACCAAATAGGTGATTCTAGGGTGAGGGTTTCCAATAACACAATTTATTTTGTTTTGCCACCCTTCAACAGCATTCGTCGTTCAGTGCCTTTTTCCATAGCAGTTCCACATTTCTATTGGGATATCTTCATTGTCTAGCCAGTTGTCCACAAAGTAGGCAAAAAATTGAGCATTCCGTTATCAGCAGCTTCTGCATGAATCTCAATCCATCCATTGCTTACGTCCTCCGGTTTTACAAATGCCAGCGCTGCACACATACTAACGTGAAGTCTTAAATCCTCGTTCTGGCGGTACTCCTCAGTTAGACCGAGAACTTGAATTGTCCTCCATAAACTCTTCTACATGTGGAAATAGCATCCATTTATTTCAATTGTGGGAAAAACTTGACGAATGGCTGACATCGCAGCTGCCTCAAAATCGACATTCACTTCTTAAGAAAAACAATCAGGGATTGCCTGTTTTATCAGACGAAACAGACGAACGTATGTGTCTTTCTTCTTATTTGGGAGCAGTGCAAATACAATAGGAGGAATGTTTGTTTCTTTAATCGGGCCTCCTAAGTCTACATGTATGGTGTAGACTTGTGCGAACTGCTTGCTGCAGCTCTTAAATGTTCCAAAAAAAAAAAATGGGAACATGTTTTTAAACTTTCTTTTCCCTTGCTTTCACTAAAAATCATTATTCTCTCCTCTAATCTATCGTCTTCTAGAAGAAAACCAGTGCCATCTCCCATTTTAAATAGATCTTCATGAAGATCAGTTTCATAAGAGTTCATAGGCTCTTGTTGGTTCCCCCGCGCTTGACTCCGTCGACGACGCATGGTTCTCTTCATAGATTCTGAATTCGGCATCACTGTAACAAAGTCATAACCTTTATTATGAAGATTTCCCATTTCATCCGCGTAAATCTCTGATAACTGTGTAGTTTGTTCTGGAGACCTTCTCTTCGCCCTTTCCACTTGCTTTCTCATTTACAGAGCCACTTCGTCATGTGGTCCACAGAGATGTTCTGATACGTTCAATACTTCTCCGTTCTTCGAAAGCAGCTTTCCCTTGCAACGATCCGCTTTTCGGCGTAAGCACCTTCTTTAGATTCCCTCTGTTTAAGATACGTGTAACCATTGTAATGAGCAGAGGGCGTGCCCTTGTTCGTTGTAATAACTTCCATATGAAGGTCACGTTTGGAGCTTCGAAAGAAAACTGAGTGTAAGGACTTTTGTTGCGACCAGTGTGCGGGTTCGACCCTTCGGCGCAGGTAAAATCGTGACAAATGTTCGGCGTGGCAAATGTCCGGTGTGGCAAATGTCCGGACACCCACGAAACAGGAGCCAGCAGCCACAGGAAAGGGATGAGCAGCAGGGTCGCCCACTCACTGCAAGGTGGATGATAGACAGCGTCGAGGTCAAGCCTCCAGCAGACGTGCAGGGTGATGGCGGTCTCCGAACGCCACCACTGTGGCCTCTGAAGCGGGTGAATGATTCGATACTGTTGTAAGGCTAGTATGTTTTAATGACTGGTAAGAAATCACAAAGGAAGTCCACAGGGTTCGATTTTGAATCCATTTCTATTTATTACATAAGTGAATCACTTTCCACGAAACATCCAAAAAGAAGAATTTTTAATTTTTGCGGACGATACTAGCATTACAGTAATAGGGAGAAAGGTATGGAAAAGATTGTTAACGATTTTATTCAAAGAATTATTAAGTGCTTCTCTGAAAATGGACTTCCACTAAATGTTGAGAACACATGCTACATTCTGCTCTTTGCAACAAATGAAGTCATACCTAGCATGATGTACCATATGAACAGGAGTCAGTAAATAGGACAGAATGTCTCAAATTTCTGGACGAACACACTGATGGAAACTTGAGCTTCTGAGACAATTACGTTCAGCTCCTTTTGCTCGTCGTATAATTGTTAGTAACTGAAACAACTGATCAGTCTCCTTACATATTTAGCATTTTTCCACTCAGTAACGCCTGATAGAATAATTTTCTGGGCTAATTCATCAGTTAGAAAGTACTGATGGTACAAAAGTGAGAACGAGGAATAATAGTTGGTGTTCACCCCTGGCTGTAATTTACATATGTCGTCAAAGAGTTAGGTATTTCAAATGTACCATCACAAATTCGTCATGAATAATCGATCACAACTTGATAAGAATAGTGATGTCCATACCTATATCGCTAGAAGAAAATGTGGCATTAATATCCGTTATTATGGCTGTCAGTGGCTCAGAAAGGAAGTCAATACGCACAATAAAATCATTTGCCCTTTAACATAAAAGGCTGGCAGTTTCAAATCTAAACTAAAATCATTTCTTTAATAAGACTTGTATTTAAGTGTAGTAGCATGAGTAGGACTAAAAATTGTACGTGCAGTGATGTCAACACTAATCACATTTACACATCTTGTAAACAGTCTTGTTACATGTATTTTCGTTCAGATGATGTATGGAATAAGTAACAAAATAACTTCCTTATAAACACAGTGAATATTCTGTCAGCCTTGTAATGGCATTGCACAGCATTTCTTCAGAGACTGTCCTTTGTTTTCAACCAACCCGGGTGTCAACCATCCCGAGCTGTGTTTCATCAGTCTAGCAGGTCCTCAGTGAGCCGTGCGGGCTCGGCCATCTATCGATTCGTCCCTCGTTGACGATCTTTTGTCTGGGTAATACTGGAGGTACGCCGGTGGCGCCATTGGCGGGGACAAAGGACGCGAAGCCGGAAGGTTTTAGAGTGAGTGTATGGTATGTCGGCCAGGGACGCAAGGGGTTTGGAGCTCTCGATGGTACACGAGAATGAATCAGTTCCTGTGTAGGTGCAGAGCCTGGTTTTGAAGGCGGTCCAGTCTCTTGCAGGCTTGAGGAATGGAAGAACAGGGTCCATCCTGACCAAATTAAATAACTATTGTTTAGTGCTTACCTCTCCTTTTTTCCCTTCTCCTCCCCCCCCCCCCCCCCCCCCCCCCCTGTGGAGTTTTTGCAACCACTCATGATTAATAGCAGTTTCTTGAAAGTTATTTCATTAAAAACTCATCAGTGAATTCTGGCTAGCTATAGCTGCCTATTCAGTGACTTAATTGTTTTGCAAATTCTGTATTTTGCTGTATACTGAATGACAGTGGGTTCATAATTAATAGCAGATGCTTAAAGGTCGTTTAGTTAAAATCTTATCAGTGAATTTTGGCTAACTGTAGCTGCTTATTCAATGACTGTTATTTTTTTTTTAAATTCGGTACTTTGTTGTCATTTGTTTAAAATATGATCAGGGTATTTCGGTTAAGTGTAGGTAACTATTCAATGACTGTTAATTGTTTTAAAAATTCTGTGCATTCGCTGTCTCCTGAGTGACAGTAGGTTCATAATTAATGGCAGCTGTTGAAAGGTCATTTGGTTAAAAAAATTGTTCAATGAATTGGCTAACTGTAATTAATTGTTTTTAAAATTGTGTACTTTTGGTCTACAGTTAATGGCTGGTGGCTCGTAAGTAATGTCAGTTGTTAAAAACTTATTTTCCTAAAGTCTGCTCAGTCGGTTTCAGTGTTCGTTGTTGTTATAACTCGTTTATCTAATAAAGGCAAGTTATGTATGAAGTACAATGAACGCCGAAGCTGTTAGTGGGGACCCCAGTCCTTCCATTAGGGTGACCTGATTCTAAATCATACCCGAATACCTAGTTAGCAACTGGTAACCCAGAGTATGGTTATTTGGTGAATTACGTGCTGTTGTCCAGGTAGAAGTCGTCAGCATGGGAAACAGACCGTGCCAGAGATAGGCTATCTGAAGAAAGACCCCCTTTTGTACGAGTTACGAATTAGGCAGCAATCGGACGAGGGCGTATTGCCTGAATTGGCTGCTCGTTTGCGCCGCACCGTGGTAAAAGCCTTGGACCTCAGCCGAGGCTCCACTGATGAGGGAGGTGCTGTGCTCTGTGGTGGCTCGTCGGCATTGGCAGGACGGCGGAAAGATGTCAACGTCTTAGGGGACAGACAGTTTATCTGCAAACAAGTGTATAGGATACAAGGGCAGGCAACAAACAGGGTGAATCGTCTTCGCGATTTAAAGCAGACATCCCTCAAGCCCGATGAAAGTTCTGCCGTTGATAAGTCAGTTTAGGGAGCTACAGACAGATTTGAGTGTTCTCGAATTAGATGGCTTAACTAGTGTAAGGGAGAGGGGCAGCGTAGGTGATAATGCGCTGCATCAGGAGAGTGGGCAGGAAACTTAAGGGAACAGTAAATGTGATCTCCTCTAGTACTTTTGCTAGGTTGATAAACCCCATTTTGCATCTACTACTATGGAGTAGAGTGAACAAACGGAATTTGTGTTGTTGTTAATGGTTCAGTTTGAATATCACGCTGATGCATAGTGCATTTCACATACCATTGTTCCTCAGCTTTTTATCCATTAACTCGCAGGGTTTTAAGCATGATTTCCTCTGAAATTATGCAGAGTTAAGGATTCCTTTATGATTTGAGACACCACAATATTTATTTGAAGCTATCTCCATAGATCAGGCATGAGCTGGAGTGCAAGCATTTTTGACATGTGCAATACCAGTACGAGATTTTGCGTAAATACACCGAAGAGATCCTCACTGCTTTGTTAGTTCTCGGGTTGTAAATAGTTGAAGGTGATGTCATTAAGACCATATTAGAAGGCTTGAAGCCTGACGACCTGCTAGATATGGCTTTTTCGAGGAAACCTACCACCTTCGTGGAATGAGATACCTTGGTTAACTGGATGGAACGGGAGCCTATCAGCCGTGTAGTTAGTCCATTTGAGGGAAACCAACAAGAAGCTGCGGGCTTTGCAATCTGTGAGGTTAAACCTACGGTCTGTTTCAGGTATGGTAATAGTAGACATTTTGTGCAGTCATGTCAGTCAGGGCCTGCATCCGAGCAAATGGCGACATATGACCCATCTTCCTGTTATGAATCGCTCCTATGTTAGAGCAATGCAAAATCTCGTGCTTCCGTATGTGTGTGCCCAACTGAATAATGAGCCTGTATGTCCCAGAAGGGAGTTCTGTTTCATTACTTCATTATAATTAGTACCTCAAGTTTGGGAATTTATGTGGAACGCCTCCTCCATGTCCTTATCTCAGAGATGTTGTCTGGTTAATGCACAAGAGTTACTTCTGGTAGATGAGTTTCGGGGCAAGATACAGGATTTTACGTGGCCTGCCAACTTTATCGTTGATAATAATTAACCAGTTAACTCGATACTGGGCCGTGATTTCATTGAGCACACTGGTCTGTTTGATTATCAGGCTCGCACCTTTTATTTCAAATTTTGCCCCAATGAAAGGACAGCACTGTGTTCGCGTTGACGCTTTCAACCGATTAGTAATGTGGAGCTATGGTCGTCTGAGTTTTCCACTGATCATTTCGAACCTGGTGTGGCTAGGCGACTGCTGAGCGTATTATACCCATTTCGCAATGTCCTCACTAATAAATTAGGCGCCACTAATAAGATCTGATACAAAATTCGCTTGGTTGACATAATTCCGGTTCGTCACGCGCATTATAGATTATCGCCACCCAAGATGAAGATTTTGTGTGGGTTAATTAATACCATGCGCTGGGATGGTCCCATCAGACCGTCGACTTCTCCCTATGCTGCGCCCATTTTTCTGGTTCCTAAAGGACAGAGTGGCGATGATCGGCCAGTCGTCGGTTATAGGGCATCCAGCCAGGAGGTCGTCTTGGAATCAGTCCCGTTGCCTGACCTTCACAACTACTTCACCTGGTTGGTGGATTTTCGTTGGTTCTCTGTATTGGACCTCAATCAAGACTACTGTCAGATACCCTTGACCGAAGGTATCAAACCAGTAACTGCCTTTTCTACAGACTGAGAGCGTTATGAGTTTAATCAGATTCCTTTCAGACTGTCTGTAGGCGCTGCCATGCTGTCTCATCTTTTGGACCATGTTTTGGGAAATTTTAATTTCAAATCTGCTTATAACTATCTTGATGATGTGATAGTTTACAGTGCCACGTTCACGGACATTTGTACCACCTTGGAAAAGTTTTGTTACGTCTTAGGGAGGCTGGGCTTACTACCAAGCTGCCTAAAATTACCTTGGCTCATCACTGTATATACTTTTTGGGTCGGCACTGATCAACAGCTGACACGTCTCTTGTGCGACTCCCCCACTGCCCCTCCCCCCTACCTCCAAGAGCAAGAACAAAAGGTAGTGGCCAGATTTATTGAAATGGTGAATTTATTTCGGAAGTTTGTTCCTAATTTCGCTCAATTTGTGGCGCCCTTGAATAACTTCCTCAAGAAAGGCGAACGCTTCCTTTGGAGGGAGATTCATCAAGCTTCCTTTGGGGCAATAAAGCCGCCCTTAGAAACCCTCCTGTGTTAGTTATCCTGGATTTCGGCAAGCCTTTTATTGTCCACATCGAAGCATGCAATTATGGAGTAGCGGCAGGGCCTCTCCCAGAGCATCAGGAGCAGCGGTGTCCCATCGTTTAAGCATCGCACTGTTTGTCTCCCGCTGAATTCAAATATTCAGTGTATGAGTGGGAAGCTTTAGCAGTTCTCTTCGCCTTGGAACAGTTTAAATTCTATCTGGAGCATAGGGAATTTATGCTCAAGACTGAAAGTCAGACGTTGAATTGGGTATTCGCCCACCCCTGAAAAACTGGTAGGATTGCTCGTAGCGCAGTCCGCATCTCCTCATTTCGTTTTAACGTTAATCATATCAGGGGTCTTGACAATAGCGTGACCGCCTCAGTCACGCTGAAACTTGCAACTACCCGCAGTATGCGGAGGATAGTGACCAACTTGCCTTGGGCGGTGCTGTGTTGACTGAAGTTCTAGAACTCAGGGGAGACAGAAGGAAGATTCTCATATTTTGCAAATAAAGATGGCTTTTGAATGGCGAGAACATAGACGAGTATGTTCTTAATAAAGGTACTGCGCGCCAAAAGGGGAAGGGTGACTGCAGATTCAAAATTTGTTTGCTTGGCCAAAGTTAGACGACATGTGGTTTAAGGATATAGGTACATTAGTGGGAGTATCTGTTATGCAGATAAGGGAAAACTCATTCTAACTCATGTTAGGGTGT
Source organism: Schistocerca serialis cubense (assembly GCF_023864345.2). Classification (NCBI taxonomy): domain Eukaryota; kingdom Metazoa; phylum Arthropoda; class Insecta; order Orthoptera; family Acrididae; genus Schistocerca; species Schistocerca serialis. Next base: position 84,341,747 of record NC_064641.1, on the reverse strand, counting down.
TTCGAGTCTACCCATGAGAACAGATCCATGGACCATCGCTTTGTGGACTTCGTAGAACCCCTTTCAAATGCCCGTGGGGAGGTGGGACATGATATTTTGGTGATGGTGGTGGATGAGTTTTCCTGTTTTAGCTGGTTAATTCCCACCCGTGGGGTGACTAGTGGAAAATCTGTGCAGCATCTTATTAAAATCTTTGCCGTCTTTGGACCACCGAGCAGCCTACTACGTGATAATGCTCCGGCATTTAAAGATAGAGAATCCTGTAGATTTTGTGTCGATCATGCTGTTAGGCATGTTGCCACTACTATTCACTACCCAATGTATGCATGTCCAAAGGAACTTTGCATCGTAATTCAGAACAACACAGGCACTACAATATCGTATTTATCTACCGACACCAGGCAAGCGACTATCAAGTGCCGGCCGGAGTGGCCGAGCGGTTCTAGGCGCTACAGTCTGGAACCGCGCGACCGCTACGGTCGCAGGTTCGAATCCTGCCTCGGGCATGTGATGTGTGTGAAGTCCTTAGGATAGTTAGGTTTAAGTAGTTCTAAGTTGTAGGGGACTGATGACCTCAGGAGTTAAGTGCCACAGTGCTCAGAGGCATTGTAACCATTCGACTATCAAGTAAACTGTCCGACTTTAATGGATGTACGAGTACAGGTTGCAGATGTATTGTTTATACATGTGGAAGTTGGGGACTAGCGTGAGTGGTGCACGGATAGACAACTGGTAAGGCGACTGCTCGTGATAAGGGGGAAATCCAGGTTCGAGTCCCAGTCTGACATAAAATTTCATTGTCATCATTCCATTCTACAGCTGATCGTTATACAAATCCGCAATTGCGAATATATTTAATGTCTTCTTTCTGTAGCTCATACTAACTTGCGTTGTCAGAATCTGAATTTTCTTTCATATTAATTGTGTGGATGTAAGCTAGGCTGGTGCTGCCCGCCATAGAAGGAAACCAAAATCTCGGTGACAGCCACTTTGTGGAGAGACACAAGCAGTTCGTGTAGTGCCGAGTCGGTGAGGAGCTGGACACTACCTTGAGATCTGAAATGCATTGTTCGAGTCTGCTGTGTGCTGCGCTGGTTAGGTGACTTCGTGGCATCAGGCTGCAGTGATGCAACATGGAAGCTTTTAGGAAGTTGAGCATCTATACTCGCTGAGAAAGAGGAGCCTGGAGGTGACAGCAAACGGATGTGTAGCCTTGGGCCCAGTACATTGATCTCAAGACCTGGATGAGAGGCTGAAATATTAGACGAAAGCAAAGCAGTCATTGGCATCAAGCTTATGACCGTAATGTCTTCAGCAAGTGCAGCCTTTGTTGATAGTAGGAGTCGATATTATGGCGTGATTGGATTTAGCAACAGACAACCACTTCTTGGTGTCAAGTTGTGTCAGAGGTGGCGCTGAAAAATCTAAAAGAGGTAAGAAGACAGAGATTTTCAGGACAGTAGTAATCAAGGAGTCAGTGTACAGAGAAGCAGTTGTCAAGTCTGCATGTGGTGGAGATGCAGTTGTGACTACTGGAGGTGATGCGTTTGAGACAAATGGTTCCACACTGTGCTCGAGGTCACGTATGTCTTTAGAGGTCGATTACTGTTCTTTTGTTTCTGGTGGTTTATTCCTGTGGGAACACTTACAACAGAACGTCACCTTGAACCTGAATAGTAATAATCGATACAGTAAACAATTTTGAAGTAACCGATACTCCAATGTCTGATTTGAAGACTGTCAGATGCCACATATTTATCTTTGTATACTTTAACCCTGCTTACATGACAATGGTGTCTACAACTTATGACTATTGAGTTGCATATAATAGTTCCCAAACCACATTGAATATACCATTTTGTGTAACCTTGAAGCAAGCAGAAAACATTAGCTAGCTTCTCTGTGCATTCCTCTGTATTTAAACTACTGGCCCGAATCAAATTGGTAATTGTGAGAACGTAAAATTATCTATTTCTGTAATTTCTTTACATGTAATATTTTGTGCAAATATTGTCTTTGGCTTCGAGTTTAACAACTCGAAGAGATTGTCGTCTTTGATCATGCAGGGAGGGGATGGATCTTTGGGACACGAGGTTTGGGGTCTTTAATCTCTAGTGTCGGTTGGGGAGGTTGTGATAAAAATGTGGTGGAAGACGCTTGAGTGTAAATCTGGTGAAAGATAATGTTTCATTTTATATTGGTGTAGACGTGTTTAATGTGAGAATATTTATGAAACAGTGATGTGCATAAACTAAAATAACTCTCTTTCTCTACAAAACAAAATACCACGTTGCCATACAAACCAGTTAGTCTCATCCTAACATAAAGTAAACCGCGAGAACCACTCAGTGGAATCACCCTTACACTTAAGGAAGCCAAGATATACTATGAAGACAATAGCGAAGCCATCCTCGTAAAAGCTAAGTACCAATACTGTTCGTACTTGTTAACGGCCTCTAACTATAAATTAGAACCTCCTGTAGATCCTAAAGTCACCATGTGGACAAAGGAGTAGGACAACTTATAGACTGTGGACAGTGACACACCTCATTGATAATTTGTTAATGTGGGAAGTTCCCACACGCTAACGAGGAGGTGACGCATTTCAGGTCTTGCTGAGAATGTGTATCTTCGATCTAATTTATTTGGGCACTGATCCAAATGAACCTGCCTCCATGGCCGAGGATCAGTCTGGCTTTAGAAGCCAAGCAGTCAGACACATGCCAAGTTTCTGTGTGTGATGCGCACAGCCTGCCTTCTTTACTTTGCGGACTTAGACTCTGCTTGCCTGTGAGCAGTAACATGACCAGTAGCTTCAGGAATGAAGCACTTCGATTCTCCTTTAACAGTGAATATACACACTTCCTCCGTGATGAGGCAAAGATACCACCATCGGACATACAGCTCTCCATTCCTTGTAGTGTCGTATATGTCAAGCTTGTCGACAATGCAGCGTGTGACAGGATCTTGAAATCTTCTCAACTTGGCCACGGAGGTGCATGTACGTTTGAGCATTCATACTATATGCCTATTTGAGCTGCTTTTGCAGCGGAAAATGAAAGAAATCATAGTGGTCCTCTTCCCCTGTCGCATGGTTCAGGGTCACACCACAGAACGCTGGATGCAGTTCGATATGTGTCCTGTTTTAAACAGGGTACGTCAGATCATGATTCATCTTTGTTGTCATGTGCCGTCGTATTTAATCGTTGGTGCACACAGTCATTATACAGGGTGATTCAAAAAGAACACCACAACTTTAGGAATTTAAAACTCTGCAACGACAAAAGGCAGAGCTAAGCACTATCTGTCGGCGAATTAAGGGAGCTATAAAGTTTCATTTAGTTGTACATTTGTTCGCTTGAGGCGCTGTTGACTAGGCGTCAGCGTCAGTTGATGCTAAGATGGCGACCGCTCAACAGAAAGCTTTTTGTGTTATTGAGTACGGCAGAAGTGAATCGACGACAGTTGTTCAGCGTGCATTTCGAACGAAGTATGGTGTTAAACCTCCTGATATGTGGTGTATTAAACGTTGGTATAAACAGTTTACAGAGAATGGGTGTTTGTGCAAAGGGAAAAGTTCTGGACGGGCGAGAACGAGTGATGAAAATGTAGCACGCATCCAGCAAGCATTTGTTCGCAGCCCAGGAAAATCGACTCGCAGAGCTAGCAGAGAGCTGCAAATTCCACAATCAACTGTATGGAGAGTCCTACGAAAAAGGTTAGTTATGAAACCTGAACGTCAACTACCCGAGGCGATGGATCGGCCGCCAGGCAGCCCGTGACAGAGCACTTCATCACTGGCCTCCAAGAAGCCCTGATCTTAACCCCTGCGATTTTTTCTTATGGGGGTATGTTAAGGATATGGTGTTTCAGCCACCTCTCCCAGCCACAATTGATGATTTGAAACGAGAAATAACAGCAGCTATCCAAACTGTTACGCCTGATATGCTACAGAGAGTGTGGAACGAGTTGGAGTATCGGGTTGATATTGCTCGTGTGTCTGGAGGGGGCCATATTGAACATCTCTGAACTTGTTTTTGAGTGAAAAAAACCTTTTTAAATACTCTTTGTAATGATGTATAACAGAAGGTTATATTATGTTTCTTTCATTAAATACACATTTTTAAAGTTGTGGTATTCTTTTTGAATCACCCTGTATATGACGGTCAACCCAAGACCTGCTCTGTATGTGGCATGAAGGGTCATCTTCATTGAAAACGCCTGCAATGGTGCATCATTCAACTGTAGCCCACTGAGACGCCAAGAGAGACTCCACCAACGGCATTGCCTGTCACCTACGTGGCGGCCCTCACCTCATCGCCCACCAGTCGGCTACCAACAGAGCCACAGTCGAAGTGATAGGTCCATCTGTGGAGTCCGAGAGAACAGATGCGCCTGTGTCCCTCCTTTCTCCTACCACAAAGACGCCTGCCAACGTCATGCCAGATGCTTCAGTGGAACTTCCGATACTCATTGTTCCCGAGAAGTCTTTTGTGCTCGAACGTCGAGAATCCCTCCCATCTTCCGATACTGAAGGTCAGGTGTGCAAGCAACAGTGACCAAAGAAGATAAGCGACGACGCTGCACGACCTCTGACCCACATGCCTCAACTTTTATCCATGATTCAGAGCGCAATCGCCCTGGTGACACCTCAATGATTTCTCAGGATAAAGAGGACCCTATTGTTACTTTGTCAGATGGACCAGTCTGTTTGCGATACATGGTATAGACACATCTCAGGCGCCGACGACATTACCATGGAGCGACAACGTCAAGGACGCATTGGACACTGCACAGATCCCAACGGCTCTCGCAATGGAACAATAAACACGTGGCAGCAGTTGTGGATTCCAAGGACGCCCAGCAAATGGTGCTGCCGGCTGCCCAGTTTTGTTGCCTACAAGTGGCATGCCACAGCTCCAGACCTACCGAGTGGCTACAATTAACGTCAACAACGTTAGTACTTGGGTGAAACTCCAGCTTCTGCCGGAAATTATTTGGGCTTCCGATATTGACGTCACACTGCTTCAGGAGGTGCATGTAGCTGCTCTGCCAGTTACGCCTCTTACATCTCACCTGGTGATGACCTTCGACGTGGAGTAGCTGCGTATGTTCGTGAGGACATTTCTGTTAAAGACACGATGTATGTGACATCCACGATGAGTACAGCACCTACCTTAATGGGCACCCGCATTGTAAATGTGTATGTCCCATCTGGTTATGGCCATAGAAGGGACAGAGCTCGATTCTACACAGAGGAGGTGTGCTCCCTGCCGTCGTTGGATAAGCAGCTGCAGCAGCAAGTCGTATACTCCTAGCTCACTCATTTTTTACATAGTTTAATTCTTAATTTCTTTGCGTGTTTTTGGTACTTGCATTGTTTAATTCATAAATTTCGGGCGTATTATAGTATTTGAGAGTTGTAGCATCGCGTTTTAGTACCTGAATAGTGTAAAATCGCGTAGTCTCCTTCCGCCGCCGAGCAATGTCAGCAGTGCGCAAGTAGCAGCATTACTGCATTTACTAGGCAATCTTGTATTTTAATAACCGTTTAAATTTTGTGTCGATTTGTTTGCGCTCTCTGTAGATTAGTTCAGACGTTCTTTGCACAACAGTTTTTAGCATGGATAGGGACTGCAACTGCTGTGTTCGGATGCAGGCTGAGTTGGTATCCCTCAGCTTCAGGCAGTGTTGGCTTCGGTCACACAGCTTGAGGCTATTGCCAATGGGCATCACTGTGGGGGTCCGGATGGGGGTTTGTCGGGGACGGCCAGCTCGTCCCACGCATCTCCCAATCGGACTACGACTGTGGTTGCCCAGGATACTGCCCACATTGAGGCTGATCCCTCACCTGTGGTAGAGTGGGAGGTCGTCTTGAGGTGTGGCAGGGGGCAAAAGACATTCCGGAGGGCTGAATGAAAGGCCTCTCCAGTTTGTCTGACGAACTGGTTTCAGGCTCTGTCTCAGGCTGATACTGATCTTCGGCCTGACATAGCTGCTTGTCCTGTTCCAGAGGTTGCCCCTCAGTCTGCAAGAACTGGGCAGTCGCAGAGGGTGGGCTTACTGGTAGTTGGGAGCTCCAACGTCAGGCGCATAATGGAGCCCCTTAGGGATATGGCAGCAAGAGAGGGGAGGAAAACCAATGTGCACTCCGTGTGCATACCGGGGGGAGTCATTCCAGATGTGGAAAGGGTCCCTCCAGATGCCATGAAGGGTACAGGGTGCACCCATCTGCCGGTGGTCTCTCATGTCGGCACCAATGATGTGTGTCGCTATGGATCCGAGGAAATCCTTTCTGGCTTCCGGCGGCTATCTGATTTGGTGAAGACTGCCAGTCTCGTCAGCGGGATGAAAGCAGAGCTCACCATCTGCAGCATCGTCGACAGGACTGACTGCGGACCTTTGGTACAGAGCCGAGTGGAGGGTCTGAATCAGAGGCTGAGACGGTTCTGCGACCGTGTGGGCTGCAGATTCCTCGACTTGCGCCATAGGCTGGTGGGGTTTCGGGTTCCGCTGGATAGGTCAGGAGTCCACTACACGCAACAAGCGGCTACACGGGTAGCAGGGGTTGTGTGGCGTGGGCTGGGCGGTTTCTTATGTTAGATGGTCTTGGGCAAGTACAGAAAGGGCAACAGCCTCAACGGATGCAGGGCAAAGTCAGGACATGCGAGGACCAAGCAGCAATCGGTACTGTAATTGTAAACTGTCGAAGCTGCGTTGGTAAAGTACCGGAACTTCAAGCGCTGATAGAAAGCACCGAAGCCGAAATCGTTATAAGTACAGAAAGCTGGTTGAAGCCAGAGATAAATTCTTCCGAAATTTTTACAAAGGTACAGACGGTGTTTAGAAAAGATAGATTGCATGCAACCGGTGGTGGAGTGTTCGTCGCTGTTAGTTGTAGTTTATCCTGTAGTGAAATAGAAGTGGATAGTTCCTGTGAATTTTAATGGGTGGAGGTTACACTCAACAACCGCGCTAGGTTAATAATAGGCTCCTTTTACCGACCTCCCGACTCAGCAGCATTAGTGGCAGAACAACTGAGAGAAAATTTGGAATACATTTCACATAAATTTTCTCAGCATGTTATAGTCTTAGGTGGAGATTTCAATTTACCAGATATAGACTGGGACACTCAGATGTTTAGGACAGGTGGTAGGGACAGAGCATCAAGTGACATTATACTGAGTGCACTATCCGAAAATTACCTCGAGCAATTAAACAGAGAACCGACTCGTGGAGAGAACATCTTGGACCTACTGATAACAAACAGACCCGAACTTTTCGACTCTGTATGTACAGAACAGGGAATCAGTGATCATAAGGCCGTTGCAGCATCCCTGAATATGGAAGTTAGCAGGAATACAAAAAAAGTGAGAAAGGTTTATCTGTTTAGCAAGAGTAATAGAAGGCAGATTTCAGACTACCTAACAGATCAAAACGAAAATTTCTGTTCCGACACTGACAATGTTGAGTGTTTATGGAAAAAGTTCAAAGCAATCGTAAAATGCGTTTTAGACAGGTACGTGCCGAGTAAAACTGTGATGGACGGGAAAAACCCACCGTGGAACAACATCAAAGTTAGGAAACTACTGCGAAAGCAAAGAGAGCTTCACTCTAAGTTTAAACGCAGCCAAAACCTCTCAGACAAACAGAAGCTAAACGATGTCAAAGTTAGCGTAAGGAGGGCTATGCGTGAAGCGTTCATTGAATTCGAAAGTAAAATTCTATGTACCGACTTGACAGAAAATCCTAGGAAGTTATGATCTTACGTTAAATCAGTAGGTGGCTCGAAACAGCATATCCAGACACTCCGGGATGATGATGGCATTGAAACAGAGGATGACACGCGTATAGCTGAAATACTAAACACGTTTTTCCAAAGCTGTCTCACAGAGGAAGACCACACTGCAGTTCCTTCTCTAAATCCTCGCACAAACGAAAAAATGGCTGACATCGAAATAAGTGTCCAAGGAATAGAAAAGCAACTGGAATCACTGAACAGAGGAAAGTCCACTGGACCTGACGAGATACCAATTCGATTCTACACAGAGTACGCGAAAGAACTTGCTCCCCTTCTAACAGCCGTGTACCGCAAGTCTCTAGAGGAACGGAAGGTTCCAAATGATTGGGAAAGAGCACAGGTAGTCCCAGCCTTCAAGAAGGGTCGTCGAGCAGATGCGCAAAACTATAGACCTATATCTCTGACGTCGATATGTTGTAGAATTTTAGAACATGTTTTCTGCTCGAGTATCATGTCGTTTTTGGAAACCCAGAATCTACTATGTAGGAATCAACATGGATTCCGGAAACAGCGATCGTGTGAGACCCAACTCGCTTTATTTGTTCATGAGACCCAGAAAATATTAGATACAGGCTCCCAGGTAGATGCTATTTTTCTTGACTTCCGGAAGGCGTTCGATACAGTTCCGCACTGTCTCCTGATAAACAAAGTAAGAGCCTTTGGAATATCAGACCAGCTGTGCGGCTGGATTGAAGAGTTTTTAGCAAACAGAACACAGCATGTTGTTATCAATGGAGAGACGTCTACAGACGTTAAAGTAACCTCTGGCGTGCCACAGGGGAGTGTTATGGGACCATTGCTTTTCACAATATATATAAATGACCTAGTAGATAGTGTCGGAAGTTCCATGCGGCTTTTCGCGGATGATGCTGTAGTATACAGAGAAGTTGCAGCATTAGATAATTGTAGCGAAATGCAGGAAGATCTGCAGCGGATAGGCACTTGGTGCAGGGAGTGGCAACTGACCCTTAACATAGACAAATGTAATGTATTGCGAATACATAGAAAGAAGGATCCTTTATTGTATGATTATATGATAGCGGAACAAACACTGGTAGCAGTTACTTCTGTAAAATATCTGGGAGTATGCGTGCGGAAGGATTTGAAGTGGAATGAACATATAAAATTAATTGTTGGTAAGGCGGGTGCCAGGTTGAGATTCATTGGGAGAGTCCTTAGAAAATGTAGTCCATCAACAAAGGAGGTGGCTTACAAAACACTCGTTCGACCTATACTTGAGTATTGCTCATCAGTGTGGGATCCGTACCAGATCGGGTTGACGGAGGAGATAGAGAAGATCCAAAGAAGAGCGGCGCGTTTCGTCACAGGGTTATTTGGTAACCGTGATAGCGTCACGGAGATGTTTAACAAACTCAAGTGGCAGACTCTGCAAGAGAGGCGCTCTGCATCGCAGTGTAGCTTACTCGCCAGATTTCGAGAGGGTGCGTTTCTGGACGAGGTATCGAATATATTGCTTCACCCTACTTATACCTCCCGAGGTGATCACGAATGTAAAATTAGAGAGATTATAGCGCTCACGGAGGCTTTCAGACAGTCGTTCTTCCCGCGAACCATACGCGACTGGAACAGGAAAGGGAGGTAATGACAGTGGCACGTAAAGTGCCCTCCGCCACACACCGTTGGGTGGTTTGCGGAGTATAAATGTAGATGTAGATGTAGATGTAGGAGGTCACTCCCCTCTTTCTTGGCCGCTGCGAACATTGTCTACTTGTAGGAGATTTCAATTGTGTTTTACATCAGAAGGACCAGCAACCACGATTCTGAACTTCTGCGACGGACTGTGCTTTGTAGTTTGCAACCTTCTCCATCTGTGACAAATGGGAGATTCAACATGACTATGCACAAGGCTGTACATGCGAGACAGGCCAGTCTGCGAGTCGCCTGGATAGGATTTATGTCTCCAAAGGGGCTCATCAGTGTTGTCCAAGATTTGGAACATTGGCCTTTGGCATTCTCTGACCACTGCGCATATGTCAGCACCATCCTCCTCCCATTGTAGACAGTGTGGTGCAGTGGTGTGCCATTGTCACGCCTTACCAATCCTGTCGGCAATGTGTAGCAGAGGTTTGGGCTGCATGCGAGCACTACCATCTGGCACAAGCAACAATGATAGCCTAGTGGATGGAGGGCACCATACCATTGAAACTGCGAGTCTTGATGCTGTTTGGCAGGGAAGTGTCTGAAGCCACCGTACAACAGACTTCTACTTTGCTGGGCTTTGTGACCTCCAGCCATTCGTAGGGACTGCAATAGGCTCAAGGCTCACACAGTTATGCTGACCTGTCATTGATTCCAGGGAGTGGTTGTGAGGACTCGCCATCAAGGTATGGCATGGCAGAAAGAGCCCTCAGATCGCCACATCGCGATTGATAGGAAGCACTAATGACAACATTTCGTCTTGGAGCTCAATGGTTGTGGAGGGCATCAGGCCATCAACTGTACATATATTATGGCTGGATTTGTGGAACACTTTTGCCACTTCTACCAATATGAGCAACAGGAAGTTAATGATGTGGAGCTTGTTTCGTCCCATGTTACTTTCACCATCTTGGGCATCAAAATGGAAATCCTGAAAGAAGACATCACCTCAGATGAAATCAAGGATGTGATAGTGATGGGTGCTCCAAACAGGTCGCCTGGCGTGGATGGTTTCCCTGTGGAACTTTACCAAACTTCTCAGGATTTAGATTTTTGATGATCGCCTCATGTGTGTCTACTTCATATCTGTGTCTTTTGGGAATTTATGTAACAGAAGCATTTCTCTTTGCCTGCATCAGAGTTATTCACTCAAATGTAGTGACAAGCTGGATAAGCTTGGCTTTGGCTTGATGACGTTCTGCTGATCGAAACTGTTAGAACTGAGCATGAAAGTAAACGGATGATGGGCATCTACAGTAAAGTTTCACAATTTCCAATGTTTGGTGATGCCAAGACTGACTGCAATGTTCCATGAATTGTTGACGACAGCAGCCACAGTTCTGCTGAAGGCACTATCATCCCAATTTACAAGCCATCGCAGGGGAATACACTTAACCACAACTACCCCCTAATTTTACTCAATGTTGACTACAAGATATTGGTATGTATGTTGGCGACACGATGCTCTCGGATCCTTCCGAGTATAATATCCACAGAACAAATGATGCCAGGTGGACCTGTCAGCGCCCAGATGGCCACTGGTGAATTTCGAGATGTGACTGCTCTAGCAACTACGTGCAATCTCCATGCAGCATTGATGGCCATCGATTTTGCCAGTGCTTTTACCTCTTTGCTGTTATGGATTAGGTGGTCTTTCCAGTTCCCTTCACTGATACACTACAATGTCTGTATGCCAGCGTCCACTCCTTTCTCAATGCTAAAGATCGTACCACTGGACCAATACCGATCTGCCATTCCTTACACAAGGGTTCCCCGCTGTTGATGCTCCTCTGCACTCTCACCCTGAAGCCACTTACTGAGAACCTTACGACGCACTTGTCAGGCGATACAAGTTCTGCTCTTGTGCCTATACAGACAACCTGTTGCTGCTGGTATGCTCACGGGAAGAGACCGCACACATACTGGATATGATCGCCATGTATGGAGGTGTGGCAGGCAATTCTTTGAGTGTTGTCAAATATACGGTGATTCCAACAGGTGGCAGATTCACACGAGAAGGATTAGCGCATCTACCTTGCGTCCAGATCTTTCAATACCTTGGCATCATCTTTACGTCCACCACCCATTGCATCCCAGTGATCAACTTCCGGCGCAAGCCCCAAGTCACGTGCACGACCATTCGGCAACATGGCGTCCATTGCATTGATGCTTTGCAACGTATGGAATAACTTAACGTGCATGTAGTTTCCAAAATACAAATAACAGGTCCTTCTGATGTGACAGGCGACTGATTGCAGCCTACATACCGCGTTGGGCTACTTTCTGATGGCTGGTAACATTTCTAAGATCCAATACCATACACTCATATTACCCTGGAAAGCCAGGGGGCTTGAACTCACCAACATCCGGTGTCGTGCATGAGCCTTACATCTGAACACCAGGAACAAGCAGTTGCTGGGAACAGAACGCGACAACTCATGGACATTTACACACCAGCCTCCATCTCTCCACTGGCGTTGGTAGGACATGTTGCGCCTCTATTTGCACATGTGTCTCTTTTTTGTGGACTTTAACTGTTTATAGACTGGCCTTTCATGTATGCCTCCACCGTGTCCAAAGGATTTGTACATTCCATTACTGCATGGTTGTCCTTGCCAAAACGTTGAAATCAAGTGTCCATTGACGAGATGAGCGTCAGTGTGGCGCAACCTTCATCAGCCATACCTCCCGACATCAGTCTGAGCGACATGTATTATGTAGCCTGTGGGAAATTCGCCACTAACTAGCGTTTACATTCGATTGGTTTAATGGGCACTCCTTTATGGTTCATTTGTCACTCGGTGTACGATGACGCCCATCAGTTCACTTGCGCTATTGTTCGTGAAGTCTGTACGCTGGAGCAGCAAATGGTAACCTGGTTTCTCTACACCCATCCATCTGTGGTCAAACCATACACTTTCATTCGCCTGAGGGACGAGTGTTGTCCTGCACCCAAGACTCATGCAACAGTCTGGGTCAAAGGATGGACTGTCGCCAACCCTTTGGAGATGGAGACAAAAAAAAAATGGTTCAAATAGGTCTGAGCACTTTGGGACTTAACTTCTGAGGTCATCAGTCCCCTAGAGCTTAGAACTACTTAAACCTAACTAACCTAAGGACATCACACACATCCATGCCTGAGGCAGGATTCGAACCTGCGACCGTAGCGGAAATGGAAGAGGATGTAGATGAAGATGAAATGGGAGATACGATACTGCGTGAAAAGTTTGACTGAGCACTGCAAGACCTGAGTCGAAACAAGACCACGGGAGTAGAGAACATTCCATTAGAACTACTGACGGCCATGGGAGAGCCAGTCCTCACAAAACTCTGCCATCTGGTGAGCAAGATGTATGAGACAGGCGAAATATCCTCAGACTTCAAGAAGAAAATAATAATTCCAATCCCAAAGAAAGCAGGTGTTTCCAGACGTGTAAATTACCGAACTATCAGTTTAATAAGTCACGGATGCAAATTACTAACGCGAATTCTTTACAGACGAATGGAAAAACTGGTAGATGCCGACATCGGGGAAGATCAGTTTGGATTCCGTAGAAATGTTGGACCACATGAGGCAATACTGACCCTACAGCTTATCTTAGAAGCTAGATTAAGAAAAGACAAACCTACGTTTATAGCATTTGTAGACTTAGAGAAAGCTTTTGAATATGTTGACTGGAATACTCTCTTTCAAATTCTGAAGGCGGCAGGGGTAAAACACAGGGAGCGAAAGGCTATTAACAATTTGTACAGAAACTAGACGGCAGTTATAAGAGTCGAGGGACATGAAAGGGAAGCAGTGGTTGCGAAGGGAGTGAGACAGGGTTGTAGCCTCTCCCCGATGTTATTCAATCTGTATATTGAGCAAGCAGTAAAGGGAACAAAAAAAAATTCGGAGTAGGTATTAAAGTCCATGGAGAAGAAATAAAAACTTTGAGGTTCGCCGATGACACTGCAATTCTGTCAGAGACTGCAAAGGACTTGGTAGAGCAGTTGAACATAATGGACAGTGTCTTGAAAGGAGGATATGAGATGAACATCAACAACAGCAAAACGAGGATAATGGAATGTAGTCGAATTAAGTCGGGTGATGCTGAGGGAATTAGATTAGAAAATGAGACACTTAAAGCAGTAAAGACGTTTTGCTATTTGGGGAGCAAAATAACTGATGATGGTCGAAGTAGAGAGGATATAAAATGTAGACTGGCAATGGCATGGAAAGCGTTTCTGAAGAAGAGAAATTTGTTAACATCGGGTGTAGATTTAAGTATCAGGTAGTCGTTTCTGAAAGTATTTGTATGGAGTGTAGCCATGGATTTGAAACATGGACGATATATAGTTTGTACAAGAAGAGAATAGAAGCTTTAGAAATGTTGTGCTACAGAATAATGCTGAAGATTAGATGGGTAGATCACGTAACTAATGAGGAGGTATTGAACAGAATTGGGGAGAAGAGGAGTTTGTGGCACAATTTGACAAGAAGAAGGAACCGGTTGGTAGGACATGTTCTGAGGCATCAAGGGATCACAAATTTAGCATTGGAGGGCTGCGTGGAGGGTAAAAGTCGTAGAGGGAGACCAAGAGATGAATACACTAAGCAGATTCAGAAGGATGTAGGTTGCAGTAAGTACTGGGAGATGAAGAAGCTTGCACAGGATAGAGTAGCATGGAGAGCTGCATCAAACCAGTCTCAGGACTGAAGACCACAACAACAACAACAACAACAACAACAACAACAACGAGATGATCCAGGGAATGGCCTCTGACCGCACCCTTCCCACGACTGTAGCAGGATATTTGCTTTAAGACGTTTCAGGCCGTACACGCCAACGGTCATCTTTCCGATGGAGAATAAAACGATATTCGTCCGAAAATGCCACCTGTCGCGATTAAGTGGAAGTCCAGTTGCGATTGGCGTGCAAATTCCAGCCTTCCATGGGTGTATGAACCAAACGCCTGCTGCGGAGGAACATACGCAGCAGTGTTCGAACAGTTACACGTGTATTCTCCCCTACAAATATCCGCAGCTATCGTTTACTCGTTCATTTGTGGCCTGTGGAGCACCGCATTTGACACGGCGCCGGTTTTGGATAGCGCCATTTTGCAACGCACGATGGGTACTGTAACCACAGTGACACACGAACTGTATACAAACTTAATCGTTTCGGAAATATTCCCACCCTTGGCCCAAAAGCCAATGGTCAACCTTTTGGAAGTCAGATAAAACGTTCCGTTTCCGCATTACGAGAACAACTGGGTGTTATCCGCGTCCTCCAGACACGCTTTATATACACTCCTAGTGCTGCGACGTGCCGTCTGTAAGACCTTATGTCACGTTGAAGAAAAATGGTTCAAATGGCTCTGAGCACTATGGGACTTAACTTCTAAGGTCATCAGTCCCCTAGAACTTAGAACTACTTAAACCTAACTAACCTAAGGACATCACACACATCCATGCCCGAGGCAGGATTCGAACCTGCGAGCGTTGCGGTCGCGCGGTTCCAGACTGAAGCGCCTAGAACCGCTCGGCCACTCCGGCCGGCACGTCACGTTGACGTCAAACACAGGCGGTGGTTATATTAACGTCACTAGACTTTGTCAACGTATACATAAGACAGTTTCTCATATCCTCGGTGAGATATGCGAAACACTTCAAGAATTTTATTAAAGTAGGTGAACGAAAGATAATATCAATGAAATATGGCTAATGAAATGTGAAATAAACATACATGTCACATAGGCTGCTAGATAAAAGCTACTAATAGTTTCTTAGAGGGCATATAGCGTGATCCTCGGTGAACAGTGTTTTTGATCATCAAAAATCTCTAACATAACAGCGGTACGTCAGCCATGTAATTATAGATACTATACGCGTAAGCACTGAGAATAATCAACTCCATATATTTTTAATTTCAATCTGCGTAATAGGTACACATTCGTATTTGTTTACCTGCAGGGAAATTTTTTGAGCTTTTCCTTTTAAATAAGAAGAATCACAAAACTCATGCTTATTCATTCTGTTCACGAAGCAAGCATCTAATGTATTTCTCGTCTTTCTCACGACCCCATTAGGACCTCTGATTCTTCGGCAGTTTTCTACCACTTACATTTCTTTTCCTTTTGACTTTGTGCTGCGGATCTCTTGGATCACAAAGCCTTGTTTGATATACCTATGCTTCTATCAGCAGCATTACCTTCCCTTCGGGCCAGTCCATCGCAACTCACGTGAACGTCAACAAAAGTAGACAAGACAGCAAACGAATGACTCCTGTATTGCTGGAACCGAAGCGGAGATGACGCGATTGTACTCCATAAACGGAAAACCAGCTCAAAACGAACGAGCACAAGCGAATGCGAACCGAACACGACAGAATGCCGTTTGCGTACGCTCTTCCAGCGCTTAAACCAGAGAGGAGGAGGAGGAGGAGATTTAGTGTATAACGTCCCTTCGACAACGAGGTCATTAGAGACGGAGCGCAAGCTCGGGTTAGGGAAGGATGGGGAAGGAAATTGGCCGTGCCCTTTCAAAGGAACCATCCCGGCATTTGCCTGAAGCGATTTAGGGAAATCACGGAAAACCTAAATCAGGATGGCCGGAGACGGGATTGAACCGTCGTCCTCCCGAATGCGAGTCCAGTGTGCTAACCACTGCGCCACCTCGCTCGTAAACCAGAGAGATTTCGGTTACTGTTGCACATTGTGTTCGCTCCAGTGTAAGGCGGGCTCAGCATAAAGCTCGCAGCTAGTCGCTCAAGCGCGATTACGTACTATTCATGAACTAATGAAACGGAGTTTTTCCTGCTTTCATAGCGTTTTCTGTAATTACGGAGCAACTGTTCCTGATACGCGGTCCTGAATGCAACGTAAGGCTATCTGCCATCTATCACCGAGTGCCTTGCCATTGGCGATAAATATAGCGTCGGAAATGTTCCTACTGGTGCCGTGGTTAGACGCACACCATTCTTCATGATGAAATGTGAGCGTACTTTAGCACTTCGTATGTAAACGCATTGGCTGCGGAAGGTAATCAGCTCACATTTGACAAATTACGGGTTAATGTATGGCGCATCCTCTCCTCGCTTAAGAGGCTTACTCTGCTCCCAAGGAAGTGGCGAGAGGTTGGGGTATGGGGAGGAGGGAATATTTATAGCCGCGCATTGATCACTCGATGATCAACGCGTCCCTTTCATCAATCACGCGTTGCTTTAGGATTCCAAACACGCTTTGATAGCTTGTCGAGGTGTGCTCCTTTGGAAATAGGCATAGCAAAGCACGAATACTAAACACGTTAATAGCCGTGCATAGCATCACGACGCCTCGAGCGTGAACATCCGTGCGAGCAACGCTAACGAAATGAAATGTCTCTAAAACGAAAGGAACGTACAGTACGTGAGAAAAGTACTTTGGGCCGAATCATCCGAGAAATCTTAGAGAAACCATAAACATCACCGTCCAACGCAATTTTTTTCTCGATTGTCTGCATTTAAAATGCACTGATGCCTTCTTGCGGCGCAAAAATATTCATATTTAAAGAACAAATTCCACGTAATTTATCATATAGCACAAATTACAATGCAGAGGTATGCTTATACTTAAATTAGATAGCTCATATACAACAGCTACTGTCTTGCCCAAAACTATCCGAACGGCCTGAATTGAGTTAAGCCTGATATGCATGCAGCGCACGTAATGGAACTGTCTTGCAAGTTCTCTAATCAGTTTTTGGTACAGTCGTTTGACTATGCAAAATGGTTACCACAATTGAACTCCAGAGAACACTGCTCTGTATGACAATAAATCCAGATGTAAATTAATGCTGCGAGACTGCAAATATCAGGGAACACTTTATTAGAGATGAGACACTCTTTAACGCTTGTACACTAAAATTTATTACGATAAGTGACATAATGTTACCACTCTCATTATTGTCTGAGACAACTAACACCCGTAACTCAACCAAATAAATAATGGCGTAATCCTTTCTCAAAATATTTTTTTTTCTTTTTTTGCGAACAAGATATTTGTCAGGAGTATCTGAACTTCCAATGTTCGACCATAACTCGAAGTATCGTTACTCTCGAAAATGTTTTCCATCCTCCTATCAAATGTTGTTACCATAAGCTAGTTAATGAACTAACCAGTTAGAAAACCGCGATTTACAGTGTCCAGTGCTCTATAGAAACCTCACCATCAACGACATACCACTAGTAATTTCACTGTATTCGTGATGGCACCTGGCTCAATGTGCAACTCGAAAGTCACTTGTCGCCCTTCTTACTTAACACAATGTGATATTAAAAATTATGTGTCGC
This sequence comes from Schistocerca serialis cubense, assembly GCF_023864345.2. Classification (NCBI taxonomy): domain Eukaryota; kingdom Metazoa; phylum Arthropoda; class Insecta; order Orthoptera; family Acrididae; genus Schistocerca; species Schistocerca serialis. The sequence goes on along the minus strand of NC_064641.1, from coordinate 84,323,975 downwards.
TAGTTATGCACATTTTTGACCCTTAAAACACATGGCCAACTGTGTCGTTCTGGATATGGATTCAAAGCCAGTTTCTATACTCATAGTAAATGAAGCATAGCTTCGTGTCTGAGCGTCACTCGAGCACAGGACTGATCTTCACAGCTGGCAAAGCATAAATCGGCGTGATATACATCACTCTTAACTAGTATCAGTTAGTAAATTTAGACCAGAAATTATATGAGGACACTCTTGTAAGGATCGTGACTCCCATGCAGCAACTATTGTCCCTGTTAACTAATCATGAAACACATTAAATATGGTTTCCCTCAGAAGTAAGAACCTTGAAATGCCATGATACGAACTTCTGTAGTGGACGGGGATCGAACCCAACACACGATCGGTTTGTTAACTAAACACAGTCGAATGTCAGGTATACTATTTGTTCGGCAGTAGAGATATGCTGAAAAGCAAATGACGAGATGACTGAATAATTGTAGCCTTCCCAGGATCCGAACGCGACACCTATCGCCGTTGTTTTGGAGCGAAAGCGGACGTTCAATAAAAGTATCTCCACCAGTAGCAAGATGTGCACATGTCTGAACTTGAAATAATGCGACTAAGAGCGCGCTGCTGAATGGGACTTAAACTACGCATACAGCAGTTGACTATATACGAAAACACGTTAACTATCGAACTCTTTTCCACTAACAATCAGGAGTGGCATCTATGAACTTGAAATGATAAGATGAAAAATTCTGTACCTTACAGGGAGTCGTAACCATCCCATATTGCTATTGTTGATAACGAATGAAGATACGTTTAAATTCACAATTATTTTCCATCAGCAGTTAGATGCACTCATGCTCGAGCCTGAAGAGAAATGACAAAAATTTTTGAGCTGGACGAGTATTCAAACTCAGATACGCTCCTTACGTGAAAATACACTCCTGGAAACGGAAAACAGAACACATTGACACCGGTGTGTCAGACCCACCATACTTGCTCCGGACACTGCGAGAGGGCTGTACAAGCAATGATCACAAGCACGGCACGGCGGACACACCAGGAACCGCGGTGTTGGCCGTCGAATGGCGCTAGCTGCGCAGCATTTGTGCACCGCCTCCGTCAGTGTCAGCCAGTTTGCCGTGGCATACGGAGCTCCATCGCCGTCTTTAACACTGGTAGCATGCCGCGACAGCGTGGACGTGAACCGTATGTGCAGTTGACGGACTTTGAGCGAGGGCGTATAGTGGGCATGCGGGAGGCCGGGTGGACGTACCGCCGAATTGCTCAACACGTGGGGCGTGAGGTCTCCACAGTACATCGATGTTGTCGCCAGTGGTCGGCGGAAGGTGCACGTGCCCGTCGACCTGGGACCGGACCGCAGCGACGCACGGATGCACGCCAAGACCGTAGGATCCTACGCAGTGCCGTAGGGGACCGCACCGCCACTTCCCAGCAAATTAGGGACACTGTTGCTCCTGGGGTATCGGCGAGGACCATTCGCAACCGTCTCCATGAAGCTGGGCTACGGTCCCGCACACCGTTAGGCCGTCTTCCGCTCACGCCCCAACATCGTGCAGCCCGCCTCCAGTGGTGTCGCGACAGGCGTGAATGGAGGGACGAATGGAGACGTGTCGTCTTCAGCGATGAGAGTATAACTTGTTTTAGTTAATGAACCAAACACTATGTAATATTACAAGTCACTTACTCCAGCTTTTATGTTAAGAAGGAAGGAAGAAAGATTGGGTTTAGCGTCCCGTCGACATCGAAGCCATCACAGACAGAGATGAAGCAGATGCTCTGATTTTGTCAAGAATGAGGGAGGAAATCGATCGTGCCCTTTCGAGGGAACCATCCCGGCATTTTCCTGCCCGGACGCGGGTTTGAACCATCTACCGCGCGAATGCGAGTCCAATGTGCTAAACATTGTCTTTTGTTGAGCTTGTGATGGATCTATTGGTTTTGGCCGGGATTCGGATTTGGATCTTCCCTTCTGTACGATTTGTTCCCTTCGTGTCGATACAGTTCAATAAAATCGTCGTTTTATTTATTTACACGTCAAGTTCAGTAGGACCAAATTGAGGAGCAAATCTCCAAGATTCTGGAACGTGTCAGCTCACGATTACAAATTTCTAAATACACTCCTGGAAATTGAAATAAGAACACCGTGAATTCATTGTCCCAGGAAGGAGAAACTTTATTGACACATTCCTGGGGTCAGATACATCACATGATCACACTGACAGAACTACAGGCACATAGACACAGGCAACAGAGCATGCACAATGTCGGCACTAGTACAGTGTATATCCACCTTTCGCAGCAATGCAGGCTGCTATTCTCCCATGGAGACGATCGTAGAGATGCTGGATGTAGTCCTGTGGAACGGCTTGCCATGCCATTTCCACCTGGCGCCTCAGTTGGACCAGCGTTCGTGCTGGACGTGCAGACCGCGTGAGACGACGCTTCATCCAGTCCCAAACATGCTCAATGGGGGACAGATCCGGAGATCTTGCTGGCCAGGGTAGTTGACTTACACCTTCTAGAGCACGTTGGGTGGCACGGGATACACGCGGACGTGCATTGTCCTGTTGGAACAGCAAGTTCCCTTGCCGGTCTAGGAATGGTAGAACGATGGGTTCGATGACGGTTTGGATGTACCGTGCACTATTCAGTGTCCCCTCGACGATCACCAGTGGTGTACGGCCAGTGTAGGAGATCGCTCCCCACACCATGATGCCGGGTGTTGGCCCTGTGTGCCTCGGTCGTATGCAGTCCTGATTGTGGCGATCACCTGCACGGCGCCAAACACGCATACGACCATCATTGGCACCAAGGCAGAAGCGACTCTCATCGCTGAAGACGACACGTCTCCATTCGTCCCTCCATTCACGCCTGTCGCGACACCACTGGAGGCGGGCTGCACGATGTTGGGGCGTGAGCGGAAGACGGCCTAACGGTGTGCGGGACCGTAGCCCAGCTTCATGGAGACGGTTGCGAATGGTCCTCGCCGATACCCCAGGAGCAACAGTGTCCCTAATTTGCTGGGAAGTGGCGGTGCGGTCCCCTACGGCACTGCGTAGGATCCTACGGTCTTGGCGTGCATCCGTGCGTCGCTGCGGTCCGGTCCCAGGTTGACGGGCACGTGCACCTTCCGCCGACCACTGGCGACAACATCGATGTACTGTGGAGACCTCACGCCCCACGTGTTGAGCAATTCGGCGGTACGTCCACCCGGCCTCCCGCATGCCCACTATACGCCCTCGCTCAAAGTCCGTCAACTGCACATACGGTTCACGTCCACGCTGTCGCGGCATGCTACCAGTGTTAAAGACTGCGATGGAGCTCCGTATGCCACGGCAAACTGGCTGACACTGACGGCGGCGGTGCACAAATGCTGCGCAGCTAGCGCCATTCGACGGCCAACACCGCGGTTCCTGGTGTGTCCGCTGTGCCGTGCGTGTGATCATTGCTTGTACAGCCCTCTCGCAGTGTCCGGAGCAAGTATGGTGGGTCTGACACACCGGTGTCAATGTGTTCTTTTTTCCATTTCGAGGAGTGTAGCAGTTAGGCAGAGAGAATAACAGATTGCTCACAATCTGAAAGACGAGAGAAGTTATTATAATTTATGAGTAAAATAATCTTCTCCCAGCCGAAAAAATAAATTTCCTCATTGTCACTTATTACTTAACAATTGTTTGGAATATTTCATCAAAATTATAAAAATACGTCCAGTATGTTTTGGAAGAATAATTCGGCTGCAGTTCCGAAAGTAAGTCGACGATGACAAATTTTTCGGAGTCTCGGGTTTTCCAACACAAGGAAAATATTTTTGTGCGGCTCTCAAAATCTCACTCTATATCTGGATCAGAATAACAAAGTGATTGTCAGTTAAGCGTGGAAGGGTGAAATGTCAGTTCATCGTTCCGCACGTGGGCAATATGGCTTCGGTAACATCAGCCGTGAGGTTGCATACTGATTATGTTCATACGTATGCGCAGCATTGAGTTCGGTTTGCAGAATAATAAGTTTTATCAGTTTCCTATGTAATTTCATAACAGTCTTCCCACATTCTGAAAAAGAAACAAATCTCACAGGCAAATGAAGCATGTAATAACAAGTCACAACAATAAAGACGGCGACTGTCGTCTGCAGCTGACTGCTAACCGCCAGCTGAGGTAGCAGAGCGACATGACAGCTGTGAAGAGGTTAGAAGGCGGCAGAAAACTCGCGCAGCTCTCCTGTAAACAACCAGGTGCTAGTCACTCTGTTATACTGATCCAAGAATAGTGCTGCTAGCAAATCCTGCTCGACCTGTGGGCTACGGAACATGGCTTCATTCAAAGCGTTGAATCCTGCCTGCATCTACATCTACATGATTACTCTGCAATTCACATTTAAGTGCTTGGCAGAGGATTCATCGAACCTCAATCATACTATCTCTCTACCAGTCCACTCCCGAACAGCGCGCGGGAAAAACGAACAAAATGGTTCAAATGGCTCTGAGCACTATGGGACTCAACTTCTGAGGTCATTAGTCCCCTAGAACTTAGAACTAGTTAAACCTAACTAACCTAAGGACGTCACACACATCCATGCCCGAGGCAGGATTCGGACCTGCGACCGTAGCGGTCTCGCGGTTCCAGACTGCAGCGCCAGAACCGCACGGCCACTTCGGCCGGCAAAAACGAACACCTAAACCTTTCTGTTCGAGCTCTGATTTCTCTTATTTTACTTTGATGATCATTCCCACCTATGCAGGTTGGGCTCAACAAAATATTTTCGCATTCGGAAGAGAAAGTCGGTGACTGAAATTTCGTAAATAGATCTCGCCGCGACGAAATACGTCTTTGCTTTTATGACTTCTATCCCAACTCGCGTATCGTATCTGCCACACTCTCTCCCCTATTACGTGATAATACAAAACGAGCTGCCCTTTTTTGCACCCTTTCGATGTCCTCCGTCAGTCCCACCTGGTAAGGATCCCACACCGCGCAGCAATATTCTAACAGAGGACGAACGAGTGTAGTGTAAGCTGTCTCTTTAGTGGACTTGTTGCATCTTCTAAGTGTCCTGCCAATGAAAGGCAACCTTTGGCTCGCCTTCCCCACAATACTATCTATGTCGTCTTTCCAACTGAAGTTGCTCGTAATTTTAACACCCAGGTACTTAGTTGAATTGACAGCCTTGAGAATTGTACTATTTATCGAGTAATCGAATTCCAACGGATTTCTTTTGGAACTCATGTGGATCACCTCACACTTTTCGTTATTTAGCGTCAACTGCCACCTGCCACACCATACAGCAATCTTTTCTAAATCGCTTTGCAACTGATACTGGTCTTCGGTTGACCTTACTAGACGATAAATGACAGCATCATCTGCGAACAACCTAAGAGAACTGCTCAGATTGTCACCCAGGTCACTTATATAGATCAGGAACAGCAAAGGTCCCAGGACGCTTCCCTGGGGAACACCTGACATACTTCAGTTTTACTCGGTGGTTTGCCGTCTATTACTACGAACTGCGACCTTCCTGACAGGAAATCACGAATCCAGTCGCACAACTGAGACGATACCCCATAGGCCCGCAGCTTGATTAGAAGTCGCTTGTGAGGAACGGTGTCAAAAGCTTTCCGGAAATCTAGAAATACGGAATCAACTTGAGATCCCCTGTCGATAGCGGCCATTACTTCGTGCGATTAAAGAGCTAGCTGCTTTGCCTTTCCGTCAGATATGTGGGGTCTAGGAAGCCTGTCTTCTCGGATCGCTAGACAACATTAAAAGAAATCGTATTAATGATTTTTGTTACCGAATGAACAATGACAATACTTAACTTTGACAGGCCGCTGCCGTCACGTTGTCGTCCTGGAGATGCGTCGGTCAGCTGTAATTGGCTGACGTCATCTTCACAGCCCTCTCTGCTCTCTCATTTCCGATTGGTGTGCACGCCTTTGACATTACGCCGTAACACAAACACCCTACAGAATACATCACTGAGTTTTATTTCATTTGTTGCTGGTAACTGTAATTATCTGAATATCTATGTTACCATAGAAAGATGAAACCTTCGCCAGGGACTTAATGGTGAATTACAGAGTAATCATGAAGACGTAAATGTAGGTGTAGATGCAACTCTATGTAAAATATCCTGTGATTTATGTAATTGCGCCACTATATGTTTATATGCGTTATTTTGTAATGAAGGTATAACTGCGTCATGATAACTGTCAATTGTCTTACGTGCAATTTTTAGAATGAGCCATTCCTATTCTAAACATCGTACACACCAGCTGTGTTTCTAGGACTGCAAAACAAAATGGCTATGAGCACTATGCGACTTAACTTATAAGGTCATCCGTCGCCTAGAACTTACAACTAATTAAACCTAACTAACCTAAGGACATCACACACATACATGCCCGAGGCAGGATTCGAACCTACGACCGGTGCGGTCGCTCGGCTCCTGACTGTAGCGCCTAGAACCGCACGGCCACTCCGGCCGGCACTGAAAAACATCGGTGGCGATTAGAGTCTCAGCTTTTGGCAGCTTTTTGAGAAGAAACGCTTAGTGTCAGATAGAGCGAATACTTCGCAAGTGTACCGCAGACAGAAAGGACTCTGAAAAATTGTATTATACCATTTTAAAAGTTCACAGAGTATGAGCTAAAAAAGCAAACACCAACGTGTCAGTTGCCGCAGACACGATGGTACTCAAGAATTGTCCGCTGCCGTCTTACTACGGGAAATGAAAGTTCCTCAATTCAGCAAAAGCGGACTGAATTGCAGTCTGTCAAATGGCACGGTTATTTTGCTTTGTGGGACAATACAATCATCATGTGCAAGATACCTCATTTTAGAAAAGACTTAAAACTGAAATTCACCAAGTGGCTCAATATATTTGCCCTTTCAGACAACATAACTGATATGCAAACATCAGTTTTGACATCTATGTAATAGGACCTTGACGTCATCTTATCGTCAATCATTGTTTTTTTACAACTCTACTCCATGTAAAAATGAACACGCATCAAAGTGCAATGCCTATTCATTCAAATAGCCGGCCAGAGTGGCCGAGCGGTTCTAGGCGATACAGTCGCAGGTTCGAACCATGCCTCGGGCATGGATGTGTGTGATGTCCTTAGGTTAGTTACGTTTAAGTACTTCTAAGTTCTAGGGGACTGATAGTCCCATAGTGCTCAGAGCCATTTGAACCATTCAAATAACTGCTGGTCAGTAAAATTCAGAACTGTGAATGCATTAACGCTATCAACTGACAATTCATCCAAGCAATTACTGACCAGCAAAATTCATTACAGTGAAAGAAATATTGCACTGAACCGCCTATTTATTCAAATAACCAACGGTCAGCTGAAATTCACAACACAGGAATGAACTGATAATTAAACTAATAAGTAATACATTGAACCTGAATACTAACTCTTATTTCAGTTGTTAGCAGAGGATACGATTTGGTTTTGAAATATTTATAGATTTACTGGAACAATGAATTCTATTGTCATTTCAATGGAATGTACAGCTCAACAATGGAGATTTGCATTCATTATGTCAGATTAATCTGAGTGTTGCTAACTTCAGGAGACGTTGTTTGAAATTCATCTTCTGTGGTATTTTACAAATAGCGGTAAAAGAATTAACTCCAGCGTGACCAGTATTTAATTGCGTCATTCATTACGGAAAACTATTACTTATGACATAAAGTGTGTAAATAAATCATTATTTACATGAAGAACCATGCTTGTGAGGCAAGGGTTGCCTCTGTTCAGTGTTGTAGAGTATTGTATAATTTACAGTAATTACTTATTTCCATCGTCATGCATCACTTTTAAGAAATTATGGAAGTTAGGCAACTATAACAGAGAGCATCTGGATAGCATCCACCCCCTGTAGAGTATTGTATAATTTATAGTAATTACTTATTTCCGTCGTCATGCATCACTTTTAAGAAATTATGGAAGTTAGGCAACTATAACAACCCACTGCAGCAGAGGGACCACATACGCGCCAGGACTTTATCGACGAAAGCATCCACAATCTGAAGCTTCCAAAAAAAAGAAGAGGCTATGAGGACACTACCATATTTATCGTTATGATTTTGTACTTTTTGTGACCCCATTTACGTCAGATTAAAAAGAGCAAGTAACTGTGGTCAAGAACTATCTTGAAGGCGTTATTAAGCCTTTACAATAGTTTTCAGACTTATTTATGTATTTTGCACACGTCGAACATACCATGGATTGATATCGAGAAATTTTGTTTATCTTTGGGTAGTAAGCTTTCCCTATAACATCTCTTCACCAAAACTAAAATGGGAAAATATATTCATATAGCAGAACATCAATTTGCATTCAGGATCACAATTTGCGAGCAGTCCATCGTGGGATAGGTATGGAGATACGAGGATTGATTTAAGTGCATAGTAATGCGATAAACTTTTACTTTTGTTTATCACCTACACAACAAGACTACAGTCAGCTGTGGAACATATTAAATCGTCTACAGAGAACTGTAAGCTTACGGCACGTTCATGTGTTTCAGTTGGGACATAAAGTCGAGCAAGTACCCTGCGACTTTTATGTCTATACTAAGCACGAGGTTTCTCACTGCTTCACTTGGTTACAAACAACGAAAGTCCATTAGTTCTCAAAAAATTAGTTCTTTACGTGTCTTGGGCATAGCTTATTACCAGAACATCATATAAAAGGACTTCATTCATATTAACATGTCACATGATTTCAGTATTAACACTGGTGCAAAACTAAAATTGAAATCACACGACACAGCATCATGTTTTGCGAATAAAGTCGTCTAGATCACTGAATGTATTTCTTTCCATTTTTCACTTTGCTTTGGCTACTGCCATTATCAGATCAAAAGCTGTGTACGTTATGACGATGGGCTATGGCAAAAAGACATGAACAAACAAATTTTTTACAATAAGTAGACTGTTATTAGTAGTTACCGAAAAAAAGTGACAAGAAACTTCTCAGTATTAACCCTTCGGTGGGCGTGCCTTTCATTCTTCCATGAGTGGGCGCGTTGAGGCTTTTGCACCACAATTTACTTTTTTAACCTAAGGAAAAATAATCATTCCATCAGTAATAAATAGGTAAAATGCATCAATTTCCTTTTCCGTAATTTCAGCACTTGCTTGTGGACCTGGCAAAACTTTTAGGATGTTTTTGGCCCTGGTTTTAGGAGAAGAAGGAAGCAGTTCACTTCTCCAAATAGTTTCTTTATCTATTCCTACGTAAAATCGGTAATCCTCTGTTTGTTGTCTCCCCTCTTCAACCAGGTGGTCATTGGTTTCCTCTGTTGACTGTTCGGAGTCACTGCTGTGGTTTTCTTCTTCAGTAACGTCCTCTTCCGACTCAGATTCACATGAATCTGACAAATCTTGTCATTCTTCAAAAATGGCTCTGAGCACTATGGGACTTAACTTCTGAGGTCATCATTCCCCTAGAACTTAGAACTACTTAAACCTATCTAACCTAAGGACGTCACACACATCCACGCCCGAGGCAGGATTCGAACCTGCGACAGGAGGGGTCGCGCGGTTCCAGACTGTAGCGCCTAGAACCGCTCGGTCACTTCAGTCGGCTGTAAATCTTCTTCTGACAATTCTTGCAGTACTTTCTCATAGTCTTCAGGACGTACAGTTAGACGTGCCTGTCAAATGGCTTCTTTCTCTCCGTTTCCACGCTTTTATGAGACCTAATGAAACACATGCTTTTGTAAAAGTAATATATTGTAGTAAATCAATATCAAGGACTGTAAAAAGTAGTGAAAATTTCTTATGCGAACTTTGATTCGATTCGAATATTCATTATATACTAATATAAAAGAAAGATTGCCTTGAGGCGAAAGGAAAACACAAGTATAGAAAATACTTTCATCACAAGGAGCGTAGCGGCAATCACACCGCAAACGCAACACTCACGTTTCAAACAACAATAGCGACCAAACTGCTGAAAGCATCAATAGCGCAAATGTAGTAAGTGGTGACAACCGTTGAGAACAACAAATACGTGTCTGGACGTGGACGCATCTGTAACGCTATCTGTGATACTAACAGAAAACTAAATCTTGCGGCTATCTGCCGCAGGCTCGCCCACCGAAGGGTTAACTAACGTAAGATGGATTGTGTTTTGTGTGGCGCTGTTCAGCCGCTGTTGAACAAGTTTCAGATATAATCTGTCATACGATGTCTGTTAATGAATCTTGATAGTCTGACTTAATGAATGACAACCTCTGTACAGTCTCCAGACGCATCCTCCCATCGATACCTACGTATTCATATGACCAGATGATGTTGCGGGTCGATGCGTGTGAACACCACTCCTGACTAGTTTTTTAAATTGCTTTTTATTTAACGACTTCCCGTCATTGAGCACTTCAGTTTAGTCGTTAGTCATTTCCTTATTTATTCTTAACATAGCAATCTATTTTAACAATTATTACTCGATAATATTCTCATGTAAATATTCTGATAACCTAGAGTCGAAAACAAAAGTAAAATAATGGTAGCTACGACAAGGAAGGCCATCAAATTAATTTTTCCTGTTCTTACTTTTTGTTAGCTTGGTTGGTTTAAGAAATTTGCTTACACCTCTTGTATTTCAGGTATCGGCTAGTTTGGTGGCTCTTTCTGCTGTGCTTTGAAGTGGACTCTTGACTCCTGGATTTCTAGACCACTCAAAAACACATCAGCTGTGAAAAAGTATTCCTTCATGCGCTGAGGATGGTTGTGATTTTGCAACATTGTACACTATGTGTGGCAAATCTGTGATAGTCGAGTTACTCCCTGGATTGACAAAGAATTATCCTGCTGCATTAATTTGGTATTTTCTTTGTATTACAATTAAATGTTGTGAAAGAATTACAACAATGGTTTGTCAACTAAAGATCAAATGTATGTTTCTCCACACATAAACTACAACAAAGTTCTTCTTTTTAGTTGCGAATTTTGTGTCTTAGCCATCAATAGGGTACTGTAGGAGCACGGAATCCCGCAAATGGTTGGTATGTCTTCGGAAATGTAGTCGCACTGTAAAGCAAAGGCATCCTTCACTCCAGGTTCAAGTCTCGCCGGACAACAGCATGTTATCTCTTTAGTGACAGAGTTGCAGCGGTTTGGCGTCCTGAATGTGGCGAGTAATTCATGTCAAAAGGATCCTACACGACGCAAGAAAACTGTTTTCTGACGTAATTTGTGTTTTGTTCGATACCACTCACCCCCTATAAGGTACATGGACTCTCAGATAAATAGGACGCACCACGAACGAATTATACTAATGAGACGGAAATCGGTAGATAGGATGTATAAACAAACAAATGATGATAATTTCAGAAAAACTGAATGATTTATTCAAGAGAAATAGCTTCACAAAAAAAGCAAGTCCACATCTAGCCTTTATTCAAGCAGTTCTTCAGCTTGGCATTGATTGATAGAGCTGTTGAATGTCCTTCTGAAGGGTATATACAGTGCCTAACCCCGGCTAACTGGCACGTTAGGTCGTCAAAATCCCCACCTCGTTGGAGAGCCCTGCCCACAGTGTTCCAAACTTCCTTAATCTGAATGGAGCGTTGCGTTACGTCTACATCTACATCTATATCCATATTCCGCAAGCCACCTGACCGTGTGTGGCGGAGGGTACTTTGAGTACTGCATGGGGGCTTAATTAAATATAATGCAAATATTTTTAGTAACTGTATGTCCGATTACGCTGTTTCGTAAACGGTTGGCCCTGACTAGTATTATTACGCAATCTGACTGCATAGAACAACAACAAAGAATAAAATGAAAATTTCCTGTTAACACAATTAATTAATTAAGTCCCCAGCAATTATAAAGCCTACGAAACCAAAGCACAAGTGTAATTGTTCTGTGTGTGGGAGTGTGACTCAACGTACACATCTGGCACGGTTCTTCTTCAACAAGACAAGAAATTTTAAATATCATTTATACTGAAGTAATTAAAAAATAGAAATACTATAATTGCGTAAGAAAACCAGAATTACACTCTAATACAAGAACACACGCCAGACGCTTTGTTGACTGAAACTGTAATGACGCATTATTCAGGACACTGAAATAATGAGAGAGAAAAGAAAATCTTTTTCTTTTTTACCTTCGTTTATATTGATGAAAAGCACTCTAAACATTACAATCTCTCCACACCGACTCGTTACTATCACATCTCAACAAGAACTTTTCAGTATCACATCTCAGCAAGCACTGACTCCCACGAGTTCTCCCCAAGCACTGACTACTACGAGTTCTGCCCAAGCACTCATTACTACGAGACCTCGACGGCACTGCCAGTGGAGGCGGCTGAGTAATACTCTTCGGCGCTGTGGCTCAGTGTAGCCACCTTTCATATGCCCCTCCTCCACGGGCCAGAATTTGATCGTATTTTTGCCAGCATTGGTGGTGAAAATACCACCAAATTCGTCCACAAAAATACAAACAAAAATAAAAGATAATATTAATACCTAAATATCACATAATTAGATAAAATTTTTGCTTTGCACTGACCTTTCAATAATCTAATATATGAAATACAGTAAGCAATACAACTTCTTTCATACATGTGACTGTACATAATAGTTTACACAATACACAAAAAATCAGTTTATACAAATGTTCACATAAAATGCTTTCAATGATAAAAAAAAAAAACAAACAAGTAGTTGATAGTTCCAGCAGTAGCACCCAGCGATGGTCAACAGGTGCAAACACCCGCAAGTGACATCATTATAGTAGAAGCAGTCCATCAGTGGCACCCAGCAATGTTGAAGAGGTACACACAGCAACAAGTCAAATTTCTCAGCAGAAGCGGTTCCATTAGTGACATCCAGCATTGTTGAACAGGTGCAGACACCAACAAGCGACATTATTTCAGTAGAAGCAGTTCATCAGTGGCACCCAGTAATGTTGAAAAGGTACACACAGTAACAAGTGACATCATTTCAGTACAAGCAGTCCACCAGTGGCACCCAGTAATGTTGAGCAGGTGCAGACACCAACAAGTGACATTATCTCAGTAGAAGCAGTTCCATTAGTGGCACCCAGCAATGTTGAACAGGTGCAGACAGCAACAAGTGACATCATTTCAGTACAAGCAGTCCACCAGTGGCACCCAGCAATGTTGAGCAGGTGCAGACACCAACAAGTGACATCATTTCAGTAGAAGCAGTCCATCAGTGGCACCCAGTAATGTTGAGCAGGTGCAGACACCAACAAGTGACATTATTTCAGTAGAAGCAGTTCATCAGTGGCACCCAGTAATGTTGAACAGGTGCACACAGCAACAGGTCACATTATTTCAGTAAAAACAGTCCATCAGTGGCACCCAGCAATGTTGAGCAGGTGCAGACACCAACAAGTGACATCATTTCAGTAGAAGCAGTTCCATCAGTGGCACACAGCAATGTTGAACAGGTGCAGACAGCAACAAGTGACATTATTTCAGTAGAAGCAGTTCATCAGTGGCACCTAGTAATGTTGAACAGGTGCACACAGCAACAGGTCACATTATTTCAGTAAAAACAGTCCATCAGTCGCACCCAGCAATGTTGAGTGGGTGCAGACACCAACGAGTGACATTATTTCAGTAGAAGCAGTTCCATCTTTGGCACCCAACAAAGTTGAGTAGGTCCAGAGAGCAGTCCATAATATTCACTATCACTGATCACACTGTTCATCATAGTTTATAAGCAGAAATTAAACATGTCCTAGTGGCACCAATCATGTAGAAAATGTACAAGTAACAGTCCATAATATTCACTATCACTGATCACACAGATCATCAGCAGAAATCAATCATTCCTAAGTGGCACCCACCACTAATCAGACAGTTCAGGCATGAACAATAGTTTGAATGTACATACAAATGCTTTTACAATGCTCTTACACTAAACATACAAATTCCAATAAACACACAAATGATATCAGATAATTGTCACATTAACTATTACAAATACTCAAATATCAGTAAACCTATAATATTTATGGGTGTCAGTGCAAGCCACTACAAACAAATAAAATAATATTTAGGAGATAGGTGGGTAGGATTAGGAAAGGAAAACACACAAAACACACTCACTCATCTTTCATCCACATTAAGTACTACTGTGTAATTGAATAGTGTTAACTGTGTAAATGAAATTCTGTCAAAATTTGATGTTCATCATGTGTATCAAGTGGTAGTGGCAGCAATGTATAAAGTCAATAATAGTTAAGTCAACGTCATAGTCATCATGTCAAGACCAATTTTTGACAAGCCAGATCAAAATGTACGGTTGCTGAACAACTGTCAGTGAGCCAAGATATGCAATTACTTCCTCTCTCAAAAAAAAAAAAAAAAAAAAAAAAAAAAAAATATACTGCTTAGTGATTTAACAAAGTGTGTGTGTAGACTATCTTCCTTCTACTTTAGTGTTCTAGTCTGCTATCTTCATCCTCCTTGTTCCATATAGATCAACAAAAAATATATGCACCTCACTTACTTTACCTCTTATCCACCAAAACTCCAATAATCATCAGCATCACATAATCTCAATACTTCAATAATACCTCTTACGTCGATACATATAAATCTTATCATCAATATCATTTACCTTCCTGTTGTCCACCAAAACTCCAGTAATCATCAACTTCACATAATCTCAATACCTCAATAATACCTGTTCAATACGTCGACACATATAAACCTTATCGCCAATATCATTTCACTTCCATAACAACTCTTTCTTCTAGTCAGTCTCCTCGAACAAGTACAGATAAAATCCTAATGCAAACCTCATCATTCCATACAATCCGAAGACACATTGTCAACACATAACCTCTGTGTAATCCATCTGACCCAAATCTTCTATTCATTATGAATTATAAACAAAAGAAATGCATACATGACCTCTAACAGACTTAGTTCGAATAACTCTCAGTAATTAAGTACGATTACGGAGTGTGAATGATGATAATATTTCACAGTGTGTACACCACTTCAAGAATTATGGCAAACAGAAGCAAACATGTGGAGTATTTTTTGTGTCAAGTGCCACTTACTATTTCAATTGCTCACGAAGAATGCAGTGTAATAACTGTCAATGGTCTAAACCTAGTGTTGGTATGTCATGTCGTTAGCTTCCTTCCTATTAGCATACAGCTTTCATAAAACCTCCAGCTCATGTGACTTCTATGAAGTTTCTTGTACTAATGTCATTTATGTCGAATTATAGCAGTTCATTTTCCTATCTTAAAAATATAAGGCACTGAGCGTAAGCAAAACATGCAATAGCGAGTAAATATACCAGTAGAGAACAGAATGTCAACAAGTGGATGCAGCACAATTCTTACAACGAGGCTCTGCCAAGCGAACAATCTATAATTAATACAATAATGTGACCTAAACTCTAGGTTCGTACACAGTATATCAGCATTTCTATATACCAAATTAAAGAGTAGTTATGACGACAAACAGAAATGTATAAATATGCAATCCATACGCATAGCAGTAAACACATATCTTACGTAATAAACAGGTCATTAGCATCATATCAGCATAAGCAAATAAATGTTCATATGTCATCTTAATAAGTAAACATGAAGGCGCAAGCAGATAAATCACAAAGTATAACTTACATACATAATCACAGTCAGCACAATTAATCAGGTTACAATTATAATTTAAATAAATAAGCACAGCAGGCACATAATAGAAAAATATGACATCAGTGAAAAAGCAGTGCAGCCAAGCGATGCATAATATACACAAGTTACAACCCAGTTCATTAATAATCATTGTCAAAAACAGTTAACGTACGCAAGCACGTCGCTTCACAAGTAAATTCATAGAACATGAAATTAGCACAAAGTATGAATCACGTAATCGCGAGCAGCAAATTACGTCTAAAGTACGTACCTAAGTGGAAATATGTTACCTGAAAAATGAACTCAATTAATAGTTACCTTTTTTTAGTTTATTAGTTTCTTCTTCGAAATTACATTCTTCCTGAAAATTTCTCGATAGCAAGTCGTCTTAACGTCGGAGACACACAGAATTTACCTGAAGTTCTTAAATATTTTATACAACCGTATCCTGAAAAATACTGAACGTTAATAACATAATTCATCAAGTCACTATAGCTTTATACTGAATTTAATCGGAGAAATTAAACTGTGTATTTGTTTACGGCTGTCAGTGCATTCGCACTGAGCGCTCGATCAGCTGTAGGCCCCTGACGTAGGAAGCAATTGTTTGCGGTCAACGACTGCCTTGTGCGGCGCGGAGACTTGACTGTTGCTTTGAGTATATGCCGCCGCCAAAACACAGGGCGGTATCCTTGTACTCTCTGCTTGTTTACATGTAGCTGTTAGTTTCTCACAAGTATGTCATTCCACAAAAATTTTTTAAAAGTACATCATTCCACAAAAATTTTAACGTTAGATATATGATGTATTCCCTTAGAGCGTCGTGATTTAAGAGTTTCTACTTCGACAGTGTTATCATGAATAATTTTGCAAATTCTATATGGACCGTTATAAAGCAGAAAAAATTTGCGACACAAGCCTTTTCCTTTGTGAGACAAACGATGAGACTTAATTAATACCTTTTGGCCAACCGACAAAGTTTTTAAACGACCAGGACGTTTTGCTGATTTCTCTCTTCAAGCAGCCTCAGATGCAATATTTTGCAGAGCCACGTTCACAACTTCAGAATGCCGCAGTTTCCGTGAAGGCGGAAAAGGAACGATTTCAGATATGCGATTTGTCAGTGCTTTGTTTTTTAACATCAGTATAGGCGGTAAAGAAGTTGAATCATTAGGAAGTTCATTCAGAATGTTTTGAAATATATGAAGATACTGATCCCACGTTCTGTGATTCTGATGACAATAAAGACGACACAATTTATTGATTTCCTTCATCCATCTCTCTGAAGCGTTAGATTGGGGGTGAAAAAGTGAAATGAAAATTGGTTTAATTTTACGACGCCGTAGAGTACGAAGCCAAATTTTAGAACGAAACTGTGATCCATTATCTGATATAACCTTATCAACATGACCCACTTCTTTAAGAAAATGTTTGATGAAAGCGTTAGATACTGAACGAGCTGTTGCTTTGCGTAAAGGTGTAAAACACACATATTTTGATGTCAACTCCACTGCTACGAAAATGTACGCAAAACCATTAGCAGATCGAACCACTGGACCGAACAAATCGACTGCAGCCATCTCCTTTAATTTCGCTGGAATGATAGGAAACAACGGTGCTCTGTGAGAAATAGTTGGCGGCTTAGCCTTTTGACATAATTTGCATTTGGCCAGAACAGATCGAATACGTTTTTCCATATTACTGAAGTAGCAGTTTTCTCGTAATTTATGAAAGCATTTTCTGGGACCAAAGTGTGCATAACTGAAATGCGTGTACCAAATTAGTTTATTAACCCACTCATCAGGAATACAAACTAACCAAACAGAGTTGTCGACCGATTTTCGTTTAAAAAGAATGTCATTGCGAACTAAATAATGCTGTCTAATCGCTACGCTTTCCTTTCTCCTCCACTTCTCCTTAATGTCCTTCCAGATTGGATCCTTATTTTGCTCCTTAGCGATGTCCTGGAGCGAAGACGAAATAAAGTTCTCAAACGCAACACCTTGAATATACATCAAACAATAATTGTTTTCTATGCAGTCCTCTTCAGCACTTTGTTTCAAACCCGTAGGTGCACGTGATAAAGCATCAGCAACAATATTTGAAGAACCGTGTATGTAAACAATACTAAAATCAAATTCCTGTAGGTACAACACCCATCGTGACAATCTGCCATGAGTTAATTTTGTTGACATAAGAAATTCCAGAGCTCGATGATCGGTGTAAACCTTAGTGTGTCTGCCAAACAAAAATGTGCGAAATTTTGTGAAAGCCCAAACAACCGCCAAAGCTTCAAGTTCCGTTATCGAATAATTCTTTTCCGATTTAGAGAGAACACGACTTCCAAATGCAATAGATTTCTGTATTACAACGCCGTTCTCTTCTATCTCTTGAAATAAGTGTGCACCTAGGCCTTTGTATGATGAGTCCGACGCCAAACAAAAATCTTTAGATAAATCCGGATGTGAAAGAAGTGGAGCAGCAACTAAAGCATCACGAAGTTGTTCAAATTCTGACTGAGCTTCCTCGTCCCAACACCAATTAGAATTCTTTCCGGATAGTTCACATAAACGAGGTGTGGCCAAATCGTCCAATTTAAGAAAGCGTCTAAGAAAATTACAGACACCAAGGAAACTACGAACATCACGTTTTGTGGTAGGAACAGTATAATTACGAATAGCGTCTAATTTTTCTGGATCAGGAAGAATACCTTCTGTAGAAATAATGTGACCGAGAAATTTCACCTGTGAACGTCCAAATTCAGATTTTTCCAAGTTCACTGTAATGCCAACTCTTGCAAAAATACATAATAATGAATCCAAAATTTTGTTGTGCTCACTCCAAGAATGTTTAGCAATAAGAATATCGTCAACCTATGAAGTAATGTTGTCACGAAGATAAACAGGTAAAATTTCGTTTAAACTAGGAATGAATGCTGCTGAAGATACAGTAAGTCCAAACGGTAATTTCCGAAGTCACTTTTGGGTAAATTAGTCATATCCGGTTATTGTTTACTTACTCTCTAGATAGATTGATAGTCGAAGAGTTGGTTTGACAGATGCAAAGAATAGTAAAAGAGTAGGCAGCGGTACAGAAAACTAAAAGAGAAATAGCACCACTACAGCTCGGGGCCCTATGCTCGCTACGGCACATATTCACTTAGAGTAGTGAATCCCCTGAGGACATTAATAGCCGCACATAATTTCCAGTTTGTGTCTTAATGGCCAATTTAGTGGAAGTGCGTACATAAATTGATCTAACCATGCACATGGATGTATGTCATTCTTAGAGTTGCGGAAGATCTTAAATTTCCGAACAGTCAAAAAGTGTTTATAGTCAAAGTTTTCGCCTCGTGGCGACAAAGACCAACCGCGTCTGTCCCAGTCCGAATGTCTATTATTGTCAAGTTCACGCGCCTGGCGCTCTCTTGTTGCTTCTCGTAAATGAAATAAATTATTTTCTTCAAAGCCCTATGCTATCTGTGATTCTAAATTTCTTCTACTGTCTTTTCCTACAATTTCGCCTTCGATTTGTTTGACTTGCTTTCGTAATGCCTCAACTTCCCTTTTAACGCGTTCATTAAATTTTCCCTGATTTTCAACATGTCTATTTATGTTCTGGTACTCTTCGGTTTCTGCAAATGGTGATGGAGCTGTATCATCCGAACCTCTGTCCCCATTTAAACTAAGACTTGTCAATTTATCTGAAATCTCCTCAACTCTTTCCGCTAAGTCACCTATTTTTTCTTTCTGTTTATTTATGTCTTCCGTAAGTGTCACGACTCGGGTTTCAGTATTTACACCTTTGGTAGTTGACTGTTCATATTGTTGTGCTAGGTTATTTAATCTGTCATTTGGTACGGATTCCTCGATTCTCTCAAATATTTCTTCCTTATCTTTTGCACGTTGCAAATTTAACTCTGAAAATTTTTGTACTATCACGCGATCTCTTTCTTCCTGTTCTCTATCCTGTTCCTTTTGTCTAATCTCTACTGCAATTAATCTATTATTGTGAGCATTCAAAATTGGTTGTACTTCTTCTCTGATTTCTTTCTTTAATTCATCTTTCATATTTTTGAAACATGTCCCTATTCGTGAGTCTAACCGTGTTTCCATTGTTTCCATCTCTGTTTCTAAACGTGTTGCCACTGTTTTTAATTCAGATCCTAACCGTGTTTCAAGTGAGTCTAACCGTGTTTCTATTTGTGAGTCTAACCGAGATCCCAAATTTAATATTGCACTCATCAACTGCTCTATATTAAATGGTTCAAAATTCTTTTCGCCCCTAACATTTCCCGCAAAACTAACTTCCTTCTGCATAGCCATAAAGCTATCCGTGTTCGATACTATTCCAGAATCTTCTATCGTTAATCTCGTATTCTGTGAATTTTCTGATTGAGAAAAATTTTGAAATGGTTCCGGACTATTTTCCCGACTTATTACATTGCTTTCCACTTCATTATTCATCACACTGTTCTCCTGTGTTGGCGAGTTCGCCATGTCAACAATTTCGTCATTCTGACTATCCATCATTTTTGCCTTTTTCATCGATCGCGTAATCATTTACAAAGCATACAAAACTCGTCACTGTACGAAAATTACACACAATGACTCTTTATCTCCAACAATACCATTCACAAGAAATGTTTCCCTCAAACACGATTAACGAACAATTGAAATAATTGCACTAAATTGTCAAACGCGTATACAAGACAACAAAATTAAATTCTGAAAGAAAAAAAAATACCATTAGAAGAATGACAATTACCAAATCTACACATGCAAAACAGACTACAATTACTAAACTACAAATTACTACAACAATACTACTGTCTACTATTTTTACAATCAGAAGAATTCCAAGGGACGATCCGAAGCAGCGGTCGCCACGTGCATGGGGGCTTAATTAAATATAATGCAAATATTTTTAGTAGCTGTATGTCCGATTACGCTGTTTCGTAAACGGTTGGCCCTGACTAGTATTATTACGCAATCTGACTGCATACAACAACAACAAAGAATAAAATGAAAATTTCCTGTTAACACAATTAATTAATTAAGTCCCCAGCAACTATAAAACCTACGAAACCAAAGCACAAGTGTAATTGTTCTGTGTGTGGGAGTGTGACTCAACGTACACATCTGGCACGGTTCTTCTTCAACAAGACAAGAAATTTTAAATATCATTTATACTGAAGTAATTAAAAAATAGAAATACTATAATTGCGTAAGAAAACCAGAATTACACTCTAATACAAGAACACACGCCAGACGCTTTGTTGACTGAACCTGCAATGACGCATTATTCAGGACACTGAAATAACGAGAGAGAAAAGAAATTTTTTTTTTTTTTACCTTCGTTTATATTGACGAAAATCACTCTAAACATTACAATCTCTCCACACCGACTCGTTACTATCACATCTCAACAAGAACTTTTCAGTATCACATCTCAGCAAGCACTGACTCCCACGAGTTCTCCCCAAGCACTGACTACTAGGAGTTCTGCCCAAGCACTCACTACTACGAGACCTCGACAGGCACTGCCAGTGGAGGCGGCTGAATAATACTCTTTGGCGCAATCTCTGGCGCTGTGGCTCAGTGTAGCCACCTTTCAGTACCTCTATCGGTTCTCCCTTCTATTCCAGTCTCGTATTGTTCGTGGAAAGAAAGATCGTCGGTATGCCTCTGTGTGGGCTCTAATCTCTCTGATTTTATCCTCATGGTCTCGTCGCGAGATATATGTAGGAGGGAGCAATATACTGCTTGACTCCTCGGTGAATGTATGTTCTCGAAACTTCAACAAAAGCCCGTACCGAGCTACTGAGCGTCTCTCTTGCAGAGTGTTCCACTGGAGTCTATCTGTCATCTCGGTAACGCTTTCGCGATTACTAAATGATCCTGTAACGAAGCGCGCTGTTCTCCGTTGGATCTTCTCTATCTCTTCTATCAACCCTATCTAGAACGGATCCCACACTGGTGAGCAATATTCAAGGAGTGGGCGAACAAGTGTACTGTAACCTACTTCCTTTGTTTTCGGATTGCATTTCCTTAGGATCCTTCCAATGAATCTCAGTCTGCCATCTGCTTTACCGACGATTAATTTTATATGGTCATTCCACTTTAAATCACTCCCAGATAATTTATGGAATTAACTGCTTGCAGTTGCTGACCTGCTATATTGTAGCTATGTGGTAAAGGATCTTTCTTTCTATATATTCGCAGCACATTACACTTGTCTACATTGAGATTCAATTGCCATTCCCTGCACCATGCGTCAATTCGTTGCAGATCCTCCTGCATTTCAGTACAATTTTCCATTGTTACAACCTCTTGATATACCACAGCATCATCCGCAAAAAGCCTCAGTGAACTTCCGATGTCATCCACAAGATCATTTATGTGTATTGTGGATAGCAATGGTCCTATGACACTCCTCTGTGGCACACCTGAAATTACTCTTACTTCGGAAGACTTCTCTCCATTCTTCTTACCGGGATTGTTTAGTTGTTGCTCAACAGATTCCACATGCAAACGCTACATAAGAGGCGTCCCGTGTCGCTGACAGGTTCTTGTTGTTGTTGTGGTCTTTAGTCCTGAGACTGGTTTGATGGAGCTCTCCATGCTACTCTATCCTGTGCAAGCCTCTTCATCTCCCAGTACTTACTGCAGCCTACATCCTTCTGAATCTGCTTAGTGTATTCATCTCTTGGTCTCCCTCTACGATTTTTACCCTCCATGCTGCCCTCGAGTACTATATTGGTGATCCCTTGATGCCTCAGAACATGTCCCACCAACCGATCCCTTCTTCTAGTCAAGTTGTGCCACAAACTCCTCTTCTCCCCAATTCTATTCAGTACCTCCTCATTAGTTATGTGATCTACCCATCTAATCTTCAGCATTCTTCTGTAGCACCACATTTCGAAAGCTTCTATTGTCTTCTTGTCTAAACTATTTATCGTCCGTGTTTCACTTCCATACATGGCTACACCCCATACAAATACTTTCAGAAACGACTTCCTGACACTTAAATCAATACTCGATGTTAACAAATTTCTCTTCTTTAACTGGTGAAATTCCAAGACCATATGTTCGAAGACGAGCCGGCCAGCATATTACTTTCTGCAAGGTAGATCTCGCGAAATGACCACGACGACAAGTTCAGATAAATTAGAGCCGTTGCTAGTGTTTACTTACAGTCGTTCTTCTCATGAGCTGTTGGTGAATGGAAGAGGGAAGAGGAGAAAGTGATAAATGATACCAGAAGTACCAGACGGTATACTCCGGAGCGTGGTTTGCGGAATACAGATGGATGCATGTACGAAAGTAACTGTGCTGTCTGCATGCTACTGAATCAGCTGATGGGAGACAAAAGAGGAGTGTGAACCACCGGCGTCTCTTCTCGGGCGTCAGAGGATGACTCATGCGGGGCGCTGCCTCCTAATTGGTTTACACTGACATTTTAGCGCCGGCACAAGGCGCGCTAGTTGATATTTACAAGTTTTGATTTTCTCCCTTTTGTGAGCGGGTGTTTTATCGCGCACAGGTGCGAGCAGCCTTGTTCCGCGGTGGAAGGGAAGGGGCTCGCTGGCTGGTGGAAATGGGAAGGAGAAAAGGGCCGGGGGCGGGGGAGGGGGGGATGGTAAGGGGGGGGGGGGGGCGGTGGCTCGCCCGCGGAGAAATATTTAGGCACTTCCTGCGCGGCCGCGACCCGCCGCTCCTACCTAAATCTCTGTCATCGCCAACACCACGACGGCCGCCAGCCGCACGCCTCATCTGCAATTCAAAACAAATAACTCTGGGCCCCTTAAAGATGAGCTTTACGAGTTATAACGATGGAGTTTCGAGAGGCGCGTACAGTCGCGCCCGCGCGCAGTGGGCAGTCCGTCCCCCTGCCCCCCGCTGGGCCAACCGCGCGTGGGATTCGGACCCGCGGGCGCCCGGTTCGGTCTCCCGGCGAGTCTTCTCACGTTAGTCTCTCCCTGTTTACTAATTCAGGGGAGGCGAATGACCGGACAGGCCGACAGACTTTGCTAATGCAAAGTAGTGCGGGAGTACTCCAATAGAAATGAACAAAGTAGGAGCATATGGACTATCAGACCAATTGTGTGATTGGATTGAAGACTTCCCAGATAGCAGCAGCATGTCATTCTCAATGGAGAGAAGTCTTCCGAAGTAAGAGCGATTTCAGGTGTGCCACAGAGGAGTGTCGTAGGACCGTTGCTATTGACAATATACATAAATGACTTTGTGGATGACATCGAAAGTTCTGTAGTGTCGCGGAATAGCAAAGAGTTGAAAACGTGGAATATTGTCTAAGTTTCGTTGCCTATGCCGAGAGCCAGAGGCAGTAGGTTAGCCAAGAGGTAAGAGCACGTGTATGGAATGTGTCGTCACGCAGGGGCAATGGCCTGGTTACACACAACAGGCGAGAGAGAATTGCTTCCACGCGGGTTTGTGTTAGATGGAGACTTTCGTAGAGTGCAAGACAGAGGTAGAGTGTCAGCTGTACTGCATTTCACAACTTCGCGTAAGTCTGCCGTAACAACAAGTAACTCTGTTGCAAGAACACCTAAGGGGCGAGTACGACAGACGAATCAGCAGTATAAGTGGAATGAATGCGTTCATTACAAACGAGCATGACGTCAGGACGTCGCTCGTGCTTCCTTTAAATACGCCAGCTTCGATAGCAACAAGGCACTCGCAGTTAGACTTGCAGTTAGATTTGTACTGGGTCGCAGCGTAGCGCTCAGCTCGGTGATCGACGTGTTAATCTTTATTAAGGAGATGTTGCAGTAAGGGCGGCCCATCCGTCAGCAGACGTGAGGGGACAGTACCAGCTCTGGTCCTCTCTGCTGCCGCTGTCAATCATCAACCCAGGATTAACAGACATCACTCCGCACCACGAGAACGCCTCTCGTGCCGACAGCGGCGGGACTCCAACCCGGAGCCTCCTACGCACAGCGGCCTGCTGTCCGCAGCCGAGCCAGCCGGCCAGCAGGGCACCACCAGCCACGCATGGCCGAAGTACGAAGTAAGGACATTCCTTTGCTACGTCACAGCACGCAACACTGTGCTAGCAAGACTGTGCGGCCCGGAGCTGGTGTCATCGCCACGAGTCAGCGAGGACTCGGGGGAAGTCGTTGATATCACCAAGCTCAGCCAGCCTGTGTTACGTAAGCCCCATTGTACTCGGCAGGAATAAATGTGTTACGAATTAATGATGTTTCTTCGGCGTTTCTGACGCGTCCACAGTCATTTCCTAGCATCCTGACAACTGGAGAGGTCACCGCTCCCCCTCCAGTCCACCATAGGCGACCAGGACCACCGGGGCGCCTACAGTTCACTGAGGCTCTTTGCGGATGATGCTGTGGTACATCAAGAGGTTGTAACAATGGAAAATTGTACTGAAATGCAGGAGGATCTGCAACGAATTGACGCATGGTTCAGGGAATGGCAACTGAATCTCAATGTAGACATGTGTAATGTTCTGCGAATACATAGAAACAAAGATCTTTTATCATTTAGCTACAATATAGCAGGTCAGCAACTGGAAGCAGTTAATTCCATAAATTATCTGGAAGTAGGCATTAGGAGTGATTTTTAATGGAATGATCGTACAAAGTTGATCGTCGGTAAAGCAGATGGCAGACTGAGATTCATTGGAAGAATCCTAAGGAAATGCAATCCGAAAACAAAGGAAGGAGGTTACAGTACACTTGTTCGCCCACTGCTTGAATATTGCTCACCAGTGTGGGATCTGTACCAGATGGGGTTGATAGAAGAGATAGAGAAGATCCAACGGAGAGCAGCGCGCTTCGTTACAGGATCATTTAGTAATCGCGAAAGCGTTACGGAGATGATAGATAAACTCCAGTGGAAGACTTTGCAGGAGAGACGCTCAGTAGCTGGGTACGGGCTTTTGTTGAAGTTTCGAGAACATACATTCACCGAGGAGTCAAGCAGTATATTGCTCCCTCCTACGTATATCTCGCGAAGAGACCATGAGGATAAAATCAGAGAGATTAGAGCCCACACAGAGGCATACCGACAATCTTTCTTTCCACCAACAATACGCGACTGGAATAGAAGGGAGAACCGATATAGGTACTCAAAGTACCCTCCACCACACACCGTCAGGTGGCTTGCGGAGTATGGATGTAGATGTAGATAGAAGAGTGCGGTTTGGAGCCCGGGTGGTGGGACAGATGTTTGCAACAAATACAGGTTTCGATAAGCGGGTCAACAGGGGCACTTTCTTCCCGCTCACCTTTGAAGTTGTTGCTGTTGTGATCATTAATCTGAAAACTAGTATCATGCAGCTCCTCATGATAGTCTACCTAGTGCAAGCGTCTTCATCTCTGGATAACTACTGTAACCTTGATGCACTGTCCGCCCCCGGTAGCTGAGTGGTCAGCGCGACAGAATGTGAATCCTAAGGGCGCGGGTTCGATTCCCAACCGGGTCGGAGATTTTCTCCGCTCAGGGACTGGGTGTTGTGTTCTCCTCATCATCATCATTTCATCCCCATCGACGCTTAAGTCGCCGAAGTGGCGTCTAATCGAAAGACTTGCACCCGGCGAACGGTCTACCTGACGGGAGGCCCTAGTCACACGACATTTGCATTTACCTACATACACTATGTTATCAGAAGTATCCAAACACCCACAAAAACGTACGTATTTCATATTAGGTGCATTGCGCTGCTACCTACTGCAGGTGCTCCATATCAGCGACCTCAGAAGGCATTAGGTATCGTGAGAGAGCAGAATGGCCGGCCGAAGTGGCCGCGCGGTTCTGACGCTGCAGTCTGGAACCGCGAGACCGCTACGGTTGCAGGTTCGAATCCTGCCTCGGGCATGGATGCGTGTGATGTCCTTAGGTTAGTTAGGTTTAAGTAGTTCTAAGTTCCAGGGGACTGATGACCTCAGATGTTAAGTCCCATAGTGCTTAGAGCCACTTGAACCATTTTTAGTGGTTAGAGGCATTTGAACCTTTTTTTTTCTGTTCGTCTACACCACATCCGTTCGCTGACGTTCTACATAAGTTAGCAGAACGCGACAAAGAACGCGATCGATTGCGAGCAGTACGCGAGGGAGAACGTGATAAGGTTTTGTGGAAAAAATGAGCCGAATGTGAGAAAGAGCGCAATCGCTTACAATTAGAACGTGAGATAGAGCCCGATAGAAAATCAGTCCCTGAAATGAAGGAAATGAAGGATGGATTTAGAGAAATAAAAGGGGGTGCATATGTTTACCACAATTGGTACAGTTCCTGTCAACGCAACTATTAGAAACTTTACAAGCCGGACGCTCAGCAGTAGAGGAAGAAGTAGAGTCACTAATAGAGCGGGTTGATAACCTTGCGGTAGATACAAATAAAAATGTCGCACAAAAGTTTGCTGAAGAAGCAAAGAACAGAGAATCTGAATTCGATAAATGGTTAGATATCACACATAACGAGATTACCGATCGAGTGGAAACTCCGGTAAAGTTTGGGATGCAGCACCTAAGCAACGAAATCCAAAGCAACAACAACATGAGCTCCGCTACAGCTGAGTCAGACGACACAACTCAGAAAAACAAACATAGCAAGACGCTCTGGCAGCGAGGCGCTACACATCGTTTTGACACAAATCGCAGTGCAGTAAACAGTAATAGGCATACTGTAAACTGTGGTGTGACCTGTGAAAATATGGATGATAATGAACGCAACTTCCCGTGCTCATTCGAGCAGAAATACCCATGCACATCGAGCAGTCACAGTCCAGTCAATAGCCAACATTCATCACTTGCAGGGGCAGCGAGTCAGGGGTTCTGACTCATTGTCTTAAGAAAGTTTGCTTAAACATAGTCAGTTTCTGCCTCATACTGATGAAAATACATCTATTAACCCGGTTATGTTCATTCGAGGATTTAAAAGCGTATAACCAAGTGTCGGAGTGAGAAACAGAAAGGCCTCACATTGAAGGTGAACCAACACTATGGGCCACACAGGTGGCAGAGATTTGTGATGTGCAGAAGAACAATTCGCAAAAGCATTTCTAGCGAAATTCTGTTCAACCCGTATTCAAGAGCGTTTACGTAAACAAATCTACAGTCCAGAATTATGTAACTCAAAGCAGGATTTATTGGGGAAGCATTTCGAAAGATACATAAATAATACGCGTTACTGGGATGAACCGATCTCTAATATCGAGACGTCATTTACTTACTGAATGCTACTTACCTCGCAATATCAAAGAAAAGTTGACCAGTGTATCCGAAAATGATCTTTAGCACTTTATGTCCGTGTTTGACTCTATTGACCATACACAGGAATACATGAGGCACAGCAGTGAGCACGGAAACGGTAATGCATCTCCATCTAAGCAAGATGAACGCCACATAGCAATGGCAGTGGAGGTGGTACGAAGAGTTTTCACAATCACAACAACAATAGACAACAAAACGGTCGTGGAAATCAGTCATTTAGCCGAAAAAGGGACCAAGAGAAGAAGACCCACTCACGCCCTAATAATAATGCGAAATGGAGAAATACTAGGCAAGGAGGATATTCAGGGACAACCGCCTAGTAATTCGAACATGGAAACTAATAATGGCCAACCAATTGGGTAAGGGCTAAACCCACATGCCCAAAAATGGCGTAATGCTAATCAAAACGTTTGTGGAGGTAGCGGACGGAAACCTGTCCGGTCCGTCTGATTCGGCCGCAGTACGCTCTCCATTGTCGGAGGTGCGGCAGAGTGAGAGCAACATGATTCAAATGGTTCAAATGGCTCTGAGCACTATGGGACTCAACTGCTGAGGTCATTAGTCCCCTAGAACTTAGAACTAGTTAAACCTAACTAACCTAAGGACATCACAAACATCCATGCCCGAGGCAGGATTCGAACCTGCGACCGTAGCGGTCTTGCGGTTCCAGACTGCAGCGTCTTTAACCGCACGGCCACTTCGGCCGGCCAACATGATTCACACTAATGGCAGTGACATATCAGTGTTGAGGTACAACAGTGGCCTCGACATACAGCAAGATTTACTGAATGAAAAGCGTCCTCGTCTGAAGACGGATAGAGAACTAGGTGCCTCTGCGAACGTACTTGAGTGTAGAAATCCTTAAAAAAGTTTCCCACATCCAAAAACTACCGACATTACCGGTCAAAAATTGTAGAGTGACAGGTGCTATTAGCGCCCAGTCGTAAATGACAAAAAGGATAGATATGCACCTTTCTAGTTGTCTGAGGACTCTCGGTCGCCTGTGACGTGAGTTACGAGTTTCTCACAGGGAGGAAATCAAATATTGACCTCTCCAATGATGTAATAAGCTTTATCATAGAGGGAAAGAGAGAATCTTTGGTAGTGTTGAGGACAAAGGAAATACATGGCAAATATTGCCAAAGTTTTCAAATTAGACATAGGGGGGTCACATGTCTTGCAAATCTGCAGTACGATGTATAGTGAGGGATTCTACTACTCAGACGCTGGCGAAGATGACTTACGTCAGTTGGGAAAGCTGATTATCTCGAAAACATGGTTGATCAGAGTACTTTATTAGCAGCCAGCAAGTTGTATCAGGTCAAATGGCTCTGAGTACTATGGGACTTAATATCTGAGGTCATCAGTCTCCTTGACCTTAGAACTACTGAAACCTGACTAACCTAAGGACATCACACACATCCGAATCTGAGACCGAAGAAGTCGCGCGATTCTGGACTGAAGCTCGTAGAACCGCTTGGCCACAGCGGCCGTCTTGTATCAGGTCAACTTCTAAGTGAATACATAGAGGTTTTTTCTGACAAACCAGGTATCATCAAGAGATACAAGTACAATATCGAGGTGATACCTCAAAACACAATTTGTCATGGCACTTACTCCATACCATGGGCCAAGATGGAATAAGTCATCAAGGAAATTAGAAATTTTGTTGAATTGGGAATAATAGAACCTTCCTTGTCAACATATAGTAGTCCTTTAGTTGCTGCAACTAAAGCCAGAGCGAAAATCCATCTGGTTTTAGACGCTAGAGAATATGGAAGAACAGATGCTAAAATTCTTTGGTGTTAGATATCTAACATAAATAGGTTTAAAATATTGTTACTGGCAGATTGCATTAAGTGAAGTTTCTAAAAAGTATACGGCACTAAAATTTTGTGGTAGAAGCTGCCAATTTATCCTGAACATTAGTGCAGGTGTATTTGTAACAGCACTTGATGCAGTTCTGGGCCCTGAACTCTCTGATAGAATTATGTTGGAAGTGGATGGCTTACTTATTACCACCCCAACATGGGAAGAGCATTTAGAGAAGAAGGGGCGACTGCAAACCCCAAGAAACTGAAGTTAGGTAGATACCAAATCAAATTTCTAGGACATATTACTTCGCCCTTAGGCATCGTTCCTGATCCTAAGGAAATTCAAGCGATTGAGGAATTTCTTCAACCAAGAATGCAGAAGCAATTAAAGGCTTTCATCAGTCTCGTGTCGTTTTTCCGACGTTTTCTGCCCAATCATATACACTCCTGGAAATTGAAATAAGAACACCGTGAATTCATTGTCCCAGGAAGGGGAAACTTTATTGACACATTCCTGGGGTCAGATACATCACATGATCACACTGACAGAACCACAGGCACATAGACACAGGCAACAGAGCATGCACAATGTCGGCACTAGTACAGTGTATATCCACCTTTCGCAGCAATGCAGGCTGCTATTCTCCCATGGAGACGATCGTAGAGATGCTGGATGTAGTCCTGTGGAACGGCTTGCCATGCCATTCCACCTGGCGCCTCAGTTGGACCAGCGTTCGTGCTGGACGTGCAGACCGCGTGAGACGACGCTTCATCCAGTCCCAAACATGCTCAATGGGGGACAGATCCGGAGATCTTGCTGGCCAGGGTAGTTGACTTACACCTTCTAGAGCACGTTGGGTGGCACGGGATACATGCGGACGTGCATTGTCCTGTTGGAACAGCAAGTTCCCTTGCCGGTCTAGGAATGGTAGAACGATGGGTTCGATGACGGTTTGGATGTACCGTGCACTATTCAGTGTCCCCTCGACGATCACCAGTGGTGTACGGCCAGTGTAGGAGATCGCTCACCACACCATGATGCCGGGTATTGGCCCTGTGTGCCTCGGTCGTATGCAGTCCTGATTGTGGCGCTCACCTGCACGGCGCCAAACACGCATACGACCATCATTGGCACCAAGGCAGAAGCGACTCTCATCGCTGAAGACGACACGTCTACATTCGTCCCTCCATTCACCCCTGTCGCGACACCACTGGAGGCGGGCTGCACGATGTTGGGGCGTGAGCGGAAGACGGCCTAACGGTGTGCGGGACCGTAGCCCAGCTTCATGGAGACGGTTGCGAATGGTCCTCGCCGATACCCTAGGAGCAACAGTGTCCCTAATTTGCTGGGAAGCGGCGGTGCAGTCCCCTACGGCACTGCGTAGGATCCTACGGTCTTGGCGTGCATCCGTGCGTCGCTGCGGTCCGGTCCCAGGTCGACGGGCACGTGCACCTTCCGCCGACCACTGGCGACAACATCGATGTACTGTGGAGACCTCACGCCCTACGTGTTGAGCAATTCGGCGGTACGTCCACCCGGCCTCCCGCATGCCCACTATACGCCCTCGCTCAAAGTCCGTCAACTGCACATACGGTTCACGTCCACGCTGTCGCGGCATGCTACCAGTGTTAAAGACTGCGATGGAGCTCCGTATGCCACGGCAAACTGGCTGACACTGACGGCGGCGGTGCACAAATGCTGCGCAGCTAGCGCCATTCGACGGCCAACACCGCGGTTCCTGGTGTGTCCGCTGTGCCGTGCGTGTGATCATTGCTTGTACAGCCCTCTCGCAGTGTCCGGAGCAAGTATGGTGGGTCTGACACACCGGTGTTAATGTGTTCTTTTTTCCATTTCCAGGAGTGTATTTAACTGTGAACCACTGTTGGGTGTACTACAGAAAAACTCACCGCGGTTGTGCTCCGCAGAATGCCAGAGAGCGTTTGTAACAATAAAATAAGCCTTGTTAGAAGCAAACTTGCTGTACCACCCGAATATGACGAATGAGTTCTGAATTGGAACAGACACTTCTTCGTATAGGCTGTTTCAAGTAGAAGAAGTGAATGTTTGCACAGATATACGAGTGATCGGTTTTGCAAGTCAAGTGCTCACAAGCGGTGAGCGATCCTATTCTGTAACAGATCTGGTAGCCTTGGCAGTCGTTTGGGCTACTAAAAAGTTCCATTTTTACATATACAGTAAGCTTTTGAAAGTATATTGTGATCATCAAGCCCTGAGCTTTTTGATTACGTGCAAACTTGTACGTGACAGGATGTCCTGCTGGACTCCAACCTTACAACAGTACCAGCTAAAAGTAATGTTTATCAAAGGATGTGACAACGCAGTAGAAAATGATTTATCGCGCTTACCATGTGTTATCTACCGAGCTGATTGAACAGGCTTCTGAGTATAAAGTGGTGCCAGTTAGGGAACATGCACACAGACAAAAGTTCTTGCAGATGTGCAAAGACATGGCCGAATTGCAAAACTCAGATCCGACTTCTAATGAGGTAATAACAGCCTTGTCCCAAGGTCCAACGTGTGCCGTAATCGAGTGATATAAAATAGAAAATTCAGTCCTATTCTATAGGAGGGATGAAAGCACAAATGTGAGAGGCGCATGTGTATACCACAGTCATGCATGAAAGATTTCATCTTGACTTGGGAACACGTAAGAATTATAAGCGTATGACAATCGTGAAAAAATGCTGTCATGCCAATAATCTCAAAAGACAAGTACATAGCTTAATTAGAACCTGTGAAATATGCCAGAAGATCAAACCCATGAACAGGTGAAGTAGGAACGTGTTACATATTGCATAACCAACTAGACATGTACAGTTATTGTCACTTGACGTTGCATAGTGTCTAACGATGCTATTTGTTTTACTGGTTTCAGATGGAAACAATTCCTACGGGAACAAGAAATTAAGCAGGTATTGATAGCATGCTTCTACCCAGAAGAAAATCTGGCGAAGAGAGTTTTTCATGAATTCATTAGTACCCAGTCAGCACACTAAGTGGGAAGAGTAAGTGTCAACCTTCGAGAACATTCATAATAACCTGCCGCGTGCCGCGAATGGGTACTCACCAGCCGAGGTGTTAATAGGTAAGGTGGAAAGAAACCAATGGATTGTTCCATTACATCACTTACCAAGGATAGAAAAGTCCAAAGAACGGAGGTACGCAGAAGTCCTGGCTAATTTCTAAGGTGTGCCCAAGGTACGAAATTAAAATATGATTGTAGTGTCACGAAAGCACTATCATTTGAAGTAGATGATTTATTATTGTTAAAGACTGACCTGAAGTCATATGTTATGCACAAAAAATACTAGAAATCGCAGTTGCTATATGCAGGGCCATGCAGCGTAATAACATTACCAAATAGATGTAGGTACCTGTTAGTTGACACGAAAACAATTAAAGCAAAGGGTTTGTACACCTACGAAGACTTAAAGAAATACATACAGTAGTTGTAAGGCGTAAATAGTAGGTGCAAGTTTAGTGTAATAAGTGTTTCATCAATAATTTTCATGTGTGATTTGTGTTTACTATGTAAGTGTGTGTTACTTGGCCGTCGGTCTGCACTGAACATTTGCAGTTAAAGGAAGAACTGCCTTCAACAGTATAATGTACAGTAATTTGCCAAAGTAAAATCTACCTGGTAGACAATATCTGCTACTGGTACAAGTAAATATTTAATTGAAAAGGAATGTAAAGTACCTTAAACATTTGAATTTTCATTTTGAAACTCATATGTAGCGATTTTGTATTGTAATATCTAGACATCTTATATGCATTGCACAAGAATAAAACCATATAGAAAAGATGTGTGCCTTTTCCACGCACAACTTCATATGGAAGTTTTATTTTATGGATGAATAGCTACCCTGATTCTTTAGTTTCAGGAAGTGCGTGTATTGTTGTAATAGGGAATATACACTGCCGACCTAACACCAATAATCTCCAAATGGGGTTTAATTACAATTAGGATTTGAGTATTCGGTAAAGATTATTTTAAAGTCAGGCAAGGGTTGGCATCCAGGACGCAGCACTCCAACGATTCGTTATTTGACATGGGAGAATAAAGAAATGAAGCATGTTTACCAAAGTCAAAATTACGACCTCTGTATACTATGTTTATAAAGAAAATTTTCTCGTCCATAAGACGAATAGAAGTAAGATAATGAAAGTAAAGGTTATCCGCCGTCTGGTTAATAAAAACAACTTTAAACCAAAAGCGTGTTAGTGACTTGAAACTGCGGCTGGTAATATGTATGTAACGAAGAATGAACGCTTCTTGGTGGAAGACAATGCCATATTGAACGTTATATGTATAAACCGCGACCATAGCAAAATGTCGATTGTCTCATAAAACCAAGCAGTGTAATAAAGACATGTGTGCAATACCTCTGTGAATGTGACAGTGATATCTGAATAAGCATTTGTTAGGCACGGGTAAGTTGAGGTCAATCTGTTTCGAGACTGCTGAGATTCAGTTGCAGACATTAATCCACATACCTCGCTGACCGTCGGCGACGAGAGGAACACAATGTAAGATTGCCGCACTGAATGTTTTCAGAACGCAGTGTACTCTCGAGTGTCCGCTCTCTGTTAATTTATAAACGATACAAGTCATGCGACAACGGTGCGTTTACGTATGTAAAATTCTGCGTAGCGCAAACCGACATATTCAGTAATGTGGAAGATTTGTGAGAATAAATTGCCAAGCCAAATAATTTTCAGAACTGGTCCTGAATAAACATAATCCTTATCTACATCTACGTTTATACTCCGCAAGCCACCCAACGGTGTGTGGCGGAGGGCACTTTACGTATTCATTCAAAAGCATGCAACGTCTCAGTTAGTGTGTAAGGGTTGTACTTTAAACATTTTCATTGCGCTGCACGGCGGAGTTGCCCAGTCGAAAACCGTAGAAGTTCGCGGGAACGAGGCAGCTGCAAGTTGAGAGCAGCAACCAAGCAGTTGTCACCTGGGGGTCCGGTTTTCGACCCAGTGTTCCTGCCGGGCGTTTCGCAACATCTACACCGAAACTCCGAAACTACTACGACGCAGCTGCATAATGTCGCCTACGTCGTCGGAGACTTCATACGACGCACAAAATCTCCGAAAAATTTAAAATATCTGCGTTGTATGATTAGGAAGAAAAACTATTCGGAGAAATTCCGCAAAACTTCATCCTTATAGCAAAACCAATTACGCATTCATGATATATATATATATATATATATATATATATATATATACAGGGCTATTACAAATGATTGAAGCGATTTCATAAATTCACTGTAGCTCTATTCATTGACATATGGTCACGACACACTACAGATACGTAGAAAAACTCGATAAAGTTTTGTTTGAAGCCGCACTTCAGGTTTCTGCCGCCAGAGCGCTCGAGAGCGCAGTGAGACAAAATGGCGACAGGAGCCGAGAAAGCGTATGTCGTGCTTGAAATGCACTCACATCAGTCAGTCATAACAGTGCAACGACACTTCAGGACGAAGTTCAACAAAGATCCACCAACTGCGAACTCCATTCGGCGATGGTATGCACAGTTTAAAGCTTCTGGATGCCTCTGTAAGGGGAAATCAACGGGTCGGCCTGCAGTGAGCGAAGAAACGGATGAACGCGTGCGGGCAAGTTTCACGCGTAGCCCGCGGAAGTCGACGAATAAAACAAGCAGGGAGCTAAACGTACCACAGCCGACGGTTTGGAAAATCTTACGGAAAAGGCTAAAGCAGAAGCCTTACCGTTTACAATTGCTACAAGCCTTGACACCCGATGACAAAGTCAAACGCTTTGAAGTTTCGGCGCGGTTGCAACAGCTCATGGAAGAGGATGCGTTCAGTGCGAATCTTGTTTTCAGTGATGAAGCAACATTTTTTCTTAATGGTGAAGTGAACAGACACAATGTGCGAATCTGGGAGGTAGAGAATCCTCACGCATTCGTGCAGCAAATTCGCAATTCACCAAAAATTAACGTGTTTTGTGCAATCTCACGGTTTAAAGTTTACGGCCCCTTTTTCTTCTGCAAAAAAAACGTTACAGGACACGTGTATCTGGACATGCTGGAAAATTGGCTCATGCCACAACTGGAGACCGACAGCGCCGACTTCATCTTTCAACAGGATGGTGCTCCACCGCACTTCCATCATGATGTTCGGCATTTCTTAAACAGGAGATTGGAAAACTGATGGATCGGTCGTGGTGGAGATCATAATCAGCAATTCATGTCATGGCCTCCACGCTCTCCCGACTTAACCCCATGCGATTTCTCTCTGTGGGGTTATGTGAAAGATTCAGTGTTTAAACCTCCTCTACCAAGAAACGTGCCAGAACTGCGAGCTCCCATCAACAATGCTTTCGAACTCATTGATGGGGACATGCTGCGCCGAGTGTGGGACAAACTTGATTATCGGATTGATGTCTGCTGAATCACTAAAGGGGCACATATCGAACATTTGTGAATGCCTAAAAAAAACTTTTTGAGTTTTTGTATGTGTGTGCAAAGCATTGTGAAAATATCTCAAATAATAAAGTTATTGTAGAGCTGTGAAATCGCTTCAATCATTTGTAATAACCCTGTATATATATATATATATATATATATATATATATATATATATATATATATATATATATATATATATTTACGCATAGCTCTAAAATATTAGCATAACAGGTCTCACTGAACCAAATGTTTT
Source organism: Schistocerca serialis cubense (assembly GCF_023864345.2). Classification (NCBI taxonomy): domain Eukaryota; kingdom Metazoa; phylum Arthropoda; class Insecta; order Orthoptera; family Acrididae; genus Schistocerca; species Schistocerca serialis. The sequence continues at coordinate 84,287,525 of NC_064641.1, read as the reverse complement.
ACAAATTCTAGACAAAAGTAATAGCTGAGCAAGTTGGGAGTGGAGATAGGTCCTTTCCTGGTTTTTCGATCCGTTTTCCCAGTGAACCGCACCCTAATGGAAGGCCCACTAACTTTCTAACAGCTGAAGTTAATAAATGTCCACTTTTCACAAAAGTAGTTTATAAGAATAGCTGCAAAACTGTATACTTCCAAGCAACCTTATGAAGTAGAAGCAAATTAAGCTCCAATTGTATACCTAATAATAAGCAGCAACAAATACTAGTTTATAAGTTTCAAAAACTTTAACTGCAATCTGTAAGAAGATAGATATGATGAAATGTCATGCAAATTATCGTAAACAGAACATTAACTAACAAACTAGATAAAGTGTGACAGTTATTGAATTATGTGAAACAAAACGAAAATTAGTTACAAACTACGGCGTGCACACACTTTACTCACCATGTAAACTTCACTGCAGATATTCGCATTTAGGTTATGACATGATCGATATGCCTGCCATCTTTGGTGATGATGTGGCGCAGACTAATAGCGAGATTATGCATGACCCGCTGATGTATCAGCACGTCGGTGCTGCCGATGACCTTCTGAATGGCTGTTTTCAGCTCAGCAATGGTTTTGGGCTTATTACTGCACACGTTGTCTTTAGTACAGCCTCACAAAAAGCAGTCGCATGTGTGCAGACCCGGATAATTTGGCGGCCAATCAAGACCTATGCCGGTGGCCCTGGGTACACCAGAGCTAGAATACCGTCCCCGAAGTGCTCCTCCAGGACATCAAACACTCTCCTGCTTCGATGGGGTGGAGTTCCGTCTTGCATGAACCACATCTGGTCGAAATCATGGTCACTTCGGATAATGTGGATGAAATCATCTTCCAGGCCTTCACGTACAGTTGGTTAGTCTCCGTGGCATCAAAGAATATCACATCGATTATTCCGTGAATGGACATTGCTCACAACACAGTCAGCTGTTGAGGATGAAGAGACTTGTCGATCGCGAAACGCTGATTCTCAGTCCCCAAATGCGCCAATTTTGCTTATTGGTGAACCCATCCAGATGAAAGTGGGCTTCGTCGCTAAACCATGTTATGCATGTGAATACTAATTCCCATCATGCCCAGCGGCCAACAGTGCAGTTTGAACGTCGTAACGCAAACCGTTCAGAAGTTATAACGATTTTATATCATGTAGTTCAATAATTGTCACCCTGTAGATGTTATGTGTATAAGTCTGTGAACAATGTTTGTACCATGAACTGTTAGTGAATGTGACGGTGAGATACTATTTATGTGATACGTGTGTTATAAAAAACAGGAACACTCTTGAATGCCTATTACAGACAATATTCAAATGTATGCATAGCCATTCCAAGAGCCATATAGCGTCCCCATGTGTATTTGTCACTAACATATGCGTATTTGTTACAAGTTAATGAACTGAGTGACTTAAATAAAAGAAACTCTGTATAATGTAATAACTAGTGAAAAGGAAAGTCAATGGACATCGAATATAAATTGTTAATTCTACGTAATGTTCCTTTGGAGAAAACCAGTGACAAGAGAAACTTTATATAATGTCCTACGAAATAGTATATATAAAGGGTGTTCAAAAAGTCTCTCCGCAGTGCGGTATGATTGTTAGTCCCCCGTGCCGTATGATTGTTCGCCTGACTGGGTTACTTCCCTTCGAGTGGACTCTCCCAACATTCCACTGTTTTGTTTATCTCAGCCGGCGTCCGTAGTATCGTTGCTGTGTGTCGTTACGTGTTGACCTGAACGTTTCAGTTTAGTTCCTTTGTCTCGTTTTTGTGAGTGTTAAGATGCTAACCATTGAAGAACGTGTGTTTTTAGTCGAACAAGTGTTCAAAGCTGGCGGTAAATATACAGTTTCAGTTCGTCAAACATTTAATTCAGTTTTCCCGGAGGCAACACTCCCACATCGCAATACTGTGCGAGATTTGACCAACAAATTTCGAAGTACGGGTTCAGTGACAGATGCACCGAGAAGTGGTCGTCCTAGCGTTTTGTCTGAGGATAAACTACTCGACATTTCCGATAAAATGGCCATGAGTCCGAACAAGTCAGTAAGAAAACTCGGCCGGCCGCGGTGGCCGTGCGGTTCTGGCGCTGCAGTCCGGAACCGCGGGACTGCTACGGTCGCAGGTTCGAATCCTGCCTCGGGCATGGGTGTGTGTGATGTCCTTAGGTTAGTTAGGTTTAAGTAGTTCTAAGTTCTAGGGGACTTATGACCTAAGATGTTGAGTCCCATAGTGCTCAGAGCCATTTGAACCAAGAAAACTCGCCCAGGAAATCGATGTTAGTGTCGGAACGGCCCACACAGCTGAAAGGAAAAAATTAGAAGTTTTCCCATAGGAAGTGACACTCTGAAAAAAACTGATCACGGCTAGAGACTGCCTTATTGTCAATGGCTCAAAAATTTCGTTCAACAAAATGGAAGGGATATTCTTAACGAAACGTTTTTCACTGACGAGGCGTGGTTTCATTTATCCGGGTACATGAACTCGCAAAGTTCTCGTATATAGAGTACTGGAAATCCACTGTGTATTCATGAGGAACCACTTCATTCTGTGAAAATAGGAGTTTGGATTGCAATTTCTAGCCGTCGGATAGTGGGTCCCATATTTTCCAACGAAACAATAAATGCACAACGACACTGCAGTGAGTTTCATTTCGGTATATTCACTGCGGCATACAGCAAGCGCGGCTAACAATCACACGGCACTGCGGAGATACTTTATTAACACATCGTATATCTGTGACTCTTAAAATTTAGCATATATATAGAAGCGCCATTCTGGCAGAATCTTTCTCCTCGAAATTCTTTCTCTGGCCCTCTCTCTCTGACTCTCTCGTTGTTATAAAATCGCTCTGCATTTTCCAGGCCTGAACGATGTATAATATGTTATTAACTGTGAAACAGATTTTTAACTTAAACTCTTATTTAATGCATTCATTTCGTGGTTGTAATCACCCTGCGTCAAATAATGAAGCATTTACAGCAATTCTACAACGCCGAGCAGTTGACACAATTAGCAGCGCGGGCTATCTTGTACCAGAGGTACAAGATAGCCACCATTACACGGCAGATATGAATTTTAACACTTTCATTACAGTTGCTCAACTGCGCAGCTAGTATAACATTTATATTTCATAAGGACATTCACACCCGGAGGACGCTTATAATCACTAGGTTGTTTTTTTCTTGGTCATTGCTTTTAACTGCATTCACGCCACGCAATGACAATAATTAGATGCAAGGCTGAATTCATGATTAATAAAGTAAATGTGGCTAAGAACAGTCCTGTAATTTACGTCGTAACCGAAAGTGCTAGGCCCAGAACCCTTGCAATATTTTACGAGCTAATTTCCAAAAAATACTTGGATTTATTCAGTCAAAACCATAAAAGGATTTAATTAAGAAAAGCAAACCTAATTCTCAAAATCGAGAAACCACTCTCGGATCAGTAGAACGCCAGTTTTATGTCTCCTGATGACGACATCCTCTGGAGTAGTCCCCACATGAGACCCGAATGAGAGAGTATTTTAGTTCCAAAATATCTTACCCAATAGGCTGCCATCATCACTTGACCACACAGTAGACATACATATCCTCAAAAATTACGGCCGTAATTTCCCGTTGCTTTCGGCTGTTCTCACTACCATCACAGTCAGGCCATTTTGGTTGATGTTACAAGGAAGAGCAGTCCATCACCCAGAATGTTGCACCAGCAACTACTGAAAAGGCTGCTGTCCCTCGTCAGGGACCACACGTTTGTCTGGCCTCCAAACAGATACCCCTTCATTGTGGTTGTATCTGTGGTATGGCCATCTGAATCGCTCGGGCACAACAACAAGGTCCATGGATAATGGAGTGTGGTACATATTCAGCAACATCGAGGATAGTACACAATTCTGTCCCTGTCGCTTCTGAGCTACTTCTTAACTGTCACGTCCTTCGACCCTTATACCCGCAGCCTGAGTCCTTACAATTTCAAGATAACCTTTCGCTCCCTGTATTTTATCCCTACCACCTTCAGGATTTGAGTGTTTTAATGCCAACATTGTCAAAAACTTTGAAATATTGAAACTCACTAATTTCGGTAACGAACTTGTAGTTTTGTTACAGAGTTCGTTGCACGAGAATTAAGCACAGAAAACTACACGTTAATTTCAAACATCAGTGTCACTACAAGGAAAGGGGAATATTCGAAATTGAGCCTACAGGAGTCCATGTTATCCCACCTGGGGGTATTGATGATCTGAAGTAAATACACTACTGGCCATTAAAATTCCTACTCCACGAAGATGACGTGCTACAGACGCGAAATTTTACCGACAGGAAAAAGACGCTGTGATATGCAAATGATTAGCTTTTCAGAGCATTCACACAAGGTTGGCGCCGGTGGTGACACCTACAACGTGCTGACTTGAGGAAAGTTTCCAATCGATTTTTCATACACAAACAGCAGCTGACCGGCGTTGCCTGGTGAAACATTGTTGTGATGCCTCGTGTAAGGAGGAGAAATGCGTACCATCACGTTTCCGACTTTGTTAAAGGTCGGATTGTAGCCTATCGCGATTGCGGTTTATCGTATCCCGACACTGCTGCTCGCGTTGGTCGAAATTCAATGACTGTTAGCAGAATATGGAATCGGTGGGTTGAGGAGGGTAATACGGAACGTCGTGCTGGATCCCAAAGGCCTTGTATCACTAGCAGTCGAGATGACAGGCATCTTATCCGCATGGCTGTAACGGATCGTGCAGCCACGTCTCGATCCATGAGTCTACAGATGTTTCAAAGACAACAATCATCTGCACGAACAGTTCGACGAGGTTTGCAACAGCATGGACTACCAGCTCGGAGACCATGTCTGCGGTTACCCTTGATGCTGCATCACAGACAGGAGCGCCTGCAATGGTGTACTCAACGACGAACGTGGGTGCACGAATGGCAAAACGTCATTTTTTCGGATGATCCATGTTCTGTTTACAGCATCATGATGGTCGCATCCGTGTTTGGCGACATCGCGGTGAACGCACATTGGAAGCGTGTATTCGTCATCGCCGTACTGGCGTATCACCCGGCGTGATGGTATGGGGTTCCATTGGTTACAAGTCTCGTTCGCCTCTTGTTCACATTGACGGCACTTTGAACAGTGGACGTTACATTTCAGATGTGTTACGACCCGTGGCTCTACCCTTCATTCGATTCTTGCGAAACCCTACATTTCAGCAGGATAATGCACAACCGCATGTTGCAGGTCCTGTACGGGCCTTTCTGGACACAGAAAATGGTCGACTGCTGCCCTGGCCAGCACATTCTCCAGATCTCTCACCAATTGAAAGCGTCTGGTCAATGGTGGCCGAGCAATTGGCTCGTCACAGTACGCCAGTTACTACTCTTGATGAACTGTGGTATCGTGTTGAAGCTGCATGGGCAGCTATACCTGTACACGCCATCCAAGCTCTGTTTGACTCAATGCCCAGGCGTATCAAAGCCGCTATTACGGCCAGAGGTAGTTGTTCTGGGTACTGATTTCTCAGGATCTATGCACCCAAACTGCGTGAAAATGTAATCACATGTCAGCTCTAGTATAATATATTTGTCCAATGAATACCCAATGATCATCTGCATTTATTCTTGGTGTAGCAATTTTAATGACCAGTAGTGTATGAAATCCCAATATGCTCGGAACGTATGAAATGTTCCTATATGACTCTTCGTCGGTGGTTCATGAACGATTCAGCGAACGACTACTGGGGGCGACTACGAAGGCAGGCACTGCTCGGCGCTGGCAATCCACAACCCACTGTCAACGAGGAAAGACGATCAGGTGTTGTTTATGAACTGTCGCACTTTTTGAAACTGACGGCAACAGCTGCCAGATGAATATAAAAAAAAACAAAGACCAAAATTTGAACCAAATACGTCGTGTAAGGATACAGACTTCTCAAAACAGAACGTAGTAAGATATCAGGGAATACGAGCGTACATTCCATAGTACAAGAGGACGCCGCAAACGGCAAAAATTGTAGTGGTAGTCAGACACTTTATGTTATGCAACGAAGTATTGCGTGTAGTGGTTACTCTGACACTACCAGATTAGCCAAAAAGTAATCAAGTTTTAGTGGCAGAACACGAGATTTGAAACTATCTGATGGAATGCATCTACCAGCGTGTCGGACCTTTAGTGAAATTTCCAGTTGAAGATGTTCCAGTGTGGTCCTGTTCTTGTGACGTCGGTTCTGGAAAAGTATGAGAAAGTCATTAGAGATGGAGCCGTAGCTCAAATTGGGAAGGAAACAGTATATCTTCTTTTCAATTAAACCACCCCTGCATTTGCCTTAAATGATTTACGAAAACGACGGAAAACCTAAATGATATGGAACAAGTCACTTTACTGACTGTTACCTTAATTGTTATTTAAATATTGCTGACAGTTGACAATTTACAGATAAATTCACATAACACAAAACAAAATTTTGTATATTACAACCAGTAATACACATCACACTTCTCCTATATAAGCTACAAGTTTCTACATAATAGTTCGTTTGTTTAGTGAAAGGAGTTCCACTATCTGTCAGGCATTTAACATCATAGGATAAATGATAAAAAATTTCAACAGCAGCATTGCTGCAGGGGTGTAGCGCTGTCAATTCCTCCAAATGTTCTCTTCATCGGATCAAATGAACCTCAAAACAGGTTTCTTTCCCTTCATTCATTTTCTGACTGGTTTGATGCCCCCATCTACGATCTCCTTTCATGTACTTTTTCACAACACCTCGCATCTCATCTCATACCAGCACTTCTGTCTAAAGTGCTATATTTGTTGTTGTACATATTCGAATCTATGTCGTTGTGTACTGTTTGTGATCAACGGCTGCCACCGGTATCGTGGTTGTTATTCTCCTGTGTCTTAACTCTATCCTATAATCCTCTCCCTTCTTTTATTCAATATTTCCCACATGTTTCTTCCCTCGCTGATTCTGCCAAGGAATTCCTCACTTCTTTTATATAATTTCACTTAATTTTCAGTATCTTCCTGTAACACCAAATGTCAAACTCATAGTTTCTCTTCTTTTCTGGTTGTGCCATAGTCCATTATTTGTTGTCGTTGTGGTCTTCAGTCCAGCGACTGGTTTGATGCAGCTCTCCAAGCTACTCTATCCTGTGCAAGCTGCTTCATCTCCCAGCATTTACTGCAACCTACATCCTTCTGAATCTGCTTAGTGTATTCATCTCTTGGTCTCCCTCTACGATTTTTACCCTCCACGCTTCCCTCCAATACTAAATTGGCGATCCCTTGATGCCTCAGAACATGTTCTACCAACCGATCCCTTCTTCTAGACAAGTTGTGCCGAAAATTTCTCTTCTCCCCAATTCTCTTCAGTACCTCCTCATTAGTTATGTGATCTACCCATCGAATCTTCAGCATTCTTCTGTAGCACCACATTTCGAAAGCTTCTATTCTCTTCTTGTCGAAACTATTTGACGCCCATGTTTCACTTCCTACACTCCATACAAATACTTTCAGAACTACTTCCTGACACTTAAATCTATACTCGATGTTATCCAATTTCTTTTCTTCAGAAACGCTTTCCTTGCCATAGCCAGTCTACAGTTTAAATCCTCTCTACATCGACCAACATCGGTTATTTTGCTCTCCAAATAGCAAATCTCATCTACTACTTTCAGTGTCTCATTTCCTAATCTAATTCCCTCAGCATCACACGATTTAATGCGACTACATACCGTTATCCTCGTCTTGCTTTTTTTGATGTTTAATCTTACATCCTACTTTCAATACACTATCTATTCTGTTCAACAACTCTTCCAGGTCCTTTGCTGTCTCTGACAGAATTACAATGTCACGGGCAAACCTCGAAGTTTTTATTCCTTCTCCATGTGTTTTAATTTCTACTCCGAATTTCTCTTTTGTTTCCTTTACTGCTTGCCCAATATACAGATTGAATAACATCGGCGATAGGCTACAACCCTGTCTCACTCCCTTCCCAACCACTGCTTCCCTTTCATGCCCCTCGACTCTTATAACTGCCATCTGGTTTCTGTACAAGTTGTGAATAGCCTTTCACTCCCTGTATTTGACCACAGCCACCTTCAGAATCCGACAGAGAGTATTCCAGTCAACATTGTCAAAAGCTTTTTCTAAGTCTACAAGTGATGGAAACGTTGGTTTGCCTTTCCTTAATCTATTTTCTAAGATACGTCGTAGGATCAGTATTTCCTTATGTGTTCCAACATTTCTGCGGAATCCAAACTGATCTTCCCCGAGGTCGGGTTCTACCAGCTTTTCCATTCATCTGTAAGAAATTCATCGTAGTATTTTGCACACGTAACTTACTAAACTAATAGTTCGGTAATTTTCACATCTGTCAACACCTGCTTTCTTTGGGATTGGAATTATTATATTCTTCTTGAAGTCTGAGTGTATTCAGCCTGTCTCATACATCTTACTCAACAGAATGTAGAGTTTTGTCAGTACTGGCTCTCCCAAGGCTGTCAGTATTTCTAATGGAATGTTGTCTACTCCCGGGGCTTTGTTTCGACTTAGGTTTTCCAGTTCTCTGTTAAATTCTCCACGCAACATCATATCTCCCATTTCATCTCCATCTACGTCCTCTTACATTTCCACAATATTGTCCTCAAGTACATCGCCCTTGTATAGACCCTATATATACCTCTTCCACCTCTCTGCTTTCCCTTCTTTGCTTAGAACTGGGTTTCCATCCGAGCTCTTGATATTCATTCAAGTGGTTCTCTTTTGTCCAAAGTCTGTTTAATTTTTCTGTAGGCAGTATCTATCTTACCCCTAGTGAGACATGGCTCTACATCCATACACTTGTCTTCTACCAACCGTCCTTAGCCAGTTTGCACTTGCTATCTCATTTTTGAGACGTCTGTATTCCTTTTCGCCTGCTTCATTTACTTCGTTTTTGTATTTTCTCCTTTCACCAATTAAATACAATATATCTTCTGTTACCCAAGGATTTCTAGTAGCCCTCGTCTTTTTATCTACTTGATGCTTTGCTGCCTTCACTATTTTATATCTCAAACCTACCCATTCTCCTTCTACTGTATTTCTTTTCCCCGTTCTTGTCAATTGTTCCCTAATGCTCTCTCTGAAAGTCTCTACAACCTCTGGTTCTTTCAGTTTATCCAGGTCCCATTTCCTTAAATTCCTACCTTTTTGCAGTTTCTTCAGTTTTAATCTACAGTTCGTAACCAACAGATTGTGCTCAGAGTCCACATCTGCCCCTGGAAATGTCTTACAATGTAAAACCTGGTTCCTAAATCTCTGTCTTACCAGAAGAGAATAGAAGCTTTCGAAATGTGGTGCTACAGAAGAATGCTGAAGATTAGATGGGTAGATCACATAACTAATGAGGAGGTATTGAATAGAATTGGGGAGAAGAGGAGTTTGTGGCACAACTTGACTAGAAGAAGGGATCGGTTGGTAGGACACGTTCTGAGGCATCAACGGATCACCAATTCAGTACTGGAGGGCAGCGTGGAGGGTAAAAATCGGAGAGGGAAACCAAGAGGTGAACACACTAAGCAGATACAGAAGGATGTAGGTTGCAGTAGGTACTGGGAGATGAAGAAGCTTGCACGGGATTGAGTAACATGGAGAGCTGCATCAAACCAGTCTCAGGACTGAAGACCACAACAGCAACAACCATTATATAATCTACTATATAGTATCTACCTATATAGTATATTGAATTCAATATTCCGAGTTGCACAGTGTCAAGAGTGTGCCGAGAATATCAAATGTCAGGCATTATCTCTCACAACGACGACGTACAACGCAGTGGGCGACGGCCTTCACTTAACGACCGAGAACAGTGGTGTTTGCGTAGAGTTGTCAGTGCTAACGGAACAGCAAGGCTGCGTGGAGTAACTGTAGAAATCAATGTGGGACGTACGATGAACGTATAAATTAGGAATGTGTGGCGACGTTTGGCGTTAATAGACTATGGGAGCAGACGACAGACGCGAGTGCCTATACTAACAGCACGACATCGCCTGGGGCGCCTCTCCTGGACATAGAATGACAACAAGGCAGTCTGCTAGCTGCTGCTAGCTGCATAATAGCGTGCGCCGTGTTTACATGGAATGGAATGAATCTTCTGGTCGAACTGAACCGATCATTGACTCTAAATGGTTATGTTCAGCTTGTTGGAGAACATTTGCAGCCAAATTTTAGGCATTATCTCTCACAACGACGACGTAGAACGCAGTGGGCGACGGCCTTCACTTAACGACCGTTCTTTAACAACAACGAAATAATGTAGGCGCCCTGGTGGTCCCTGTCGCCTACGATGGACTGGATGGCCGAGCGGTGACCTCTCCAGTTGTCAGGATGCTAGGAAATAACTGTAGAAGCGTGAGAAACGCCAAAGAAACATTATTAACTCATAACATCTTTATTCCTGCCGAGTACAATGTGGCTTGGCGATATCAACGACCTTCCCCGAGTCCTCACTGACTCGTAGCGATGACACCAGATCCAGGCTGCGCAGTCTTGCTAGCGCAGCGCCGCTTGCTGTGACGTAGTGGAGGAATGCCCTTACTTCGGACGCGCGTGGATGGCGGCGTCCGGCTGAGCGGCCGGCTCGGCTGCGGACAGCAGGTGGCTGCGGGTTGGAGTCCCGGCGCTGTCTGCGCGAGAGGCGTTTTCGTAGTGCGGAGTGTACTCTATACCACCCCGTCTTCTTCCCTGCTCCTCCTGGTGGCTCGTCCGCGGTGGACGGGCGGAACGGGCTGCAGTTCCCCAGCATCGTCGGCTCACCCGATTGTGACGGCGGATTCACAGGGCCTAGGCCCTGCACGAGATCGACGACAGCTCATTGATGTGGTCAGCATTGGCGGCGAGCGAGTCTGCCGCGATGTCTGCTAATACTGGGTTGATGATTGACAGCGGCAGCAGAGAGGACCAGAGCTGGTACCGTCCCCTCACGTCTGCTGCTGGATGGACTGCCCTTACTGCAACATCTCCTTAATAAAGATTAACATGTCGATCACCGAGCTGAGCGCTACGCAGCGACCCAGTACACATCTAACTGCAAGTCTAACTGCGAGTGCCTTGTTGCTATCAAAGCTGGCGTATTTAAAGGAAGCACGAGCGACGTCCTGACGTCATGCTCGTTTGTAATATACTCCACTTATACTGCCGATTCATCTGTCGTACTCCCCCTTAGTTGTTCTAGCAACAGAGTTACGTGTGGTTACGGCAGACTTTCGCGAAGTTGTGAAATGCAGTAAAGCTGACGCTATACCTCTGTCTTACACTCTACGAAAGTCTCCGTCTAACACAAATCCGCGTACTAAGCAATTCTCTCTCGCCTGTTGTGTGTAACCTGGCCATTGCCCTTGCGTGACGACACATTCCATACATGTGCAATCCTCTTACCTCTTGGCCAAGCTACTGCCTCTGGCTCTCAGCACAGGCAACGAAACTTTGACAATATTCCATGTTTCCAACTCTTTACTATTCCGCGACACTACAATATGTATGGATGACAATGCGCCATGTCACCGAGCCACAGTTATTCACGACTGGTTTGAAGAACATTTTGGACAGTTAGAGCTCCCGACACGAATCCCATCGAACATTTATGGACGTAATCGAGAGGTCTGTTCGTGCACATTTTCTGCACTGGCAGCACTTTTTGCAATTATGGACGGCTGTAGAGGCAGCATGGGTCATTATTTCTGTACGGGACTTCCAACGACTTGTGGAGTCCATGCCACGTTGAGTGGTAGCACTATACCGACCAAAAGGATGTCCAACACGATACTGGGAGATATTTCACCACCTTCGTCACCCTAGTGTATATAGACAATGATATAAATTAGAGAAACACTTTCACCCTTGCCACAAGTGAATCCATGCAAATCATTATGACTTGGCGAAGATTTGAGCTCTGCTACGTCACAATATGCTTCCCGTGTCTCTACCGTTGCACGGCCTCATTTGAGCCGTGAACAGCGAGGTCGGTTGAGAAGAAGCAGAAATTCATACCGGAAAAAAAGCGCATTGATGGATTCTGCCGGAGGTATGTTGGTTTAAAAGTAGAGCGATTGCGTATTCTGTTTACATTAATTCGTAAAACTGAGGGTGTAATGTAGTAAGGAAGAAAAGATTTCGATTTAACACCCTGTCGTCGTGCATTAAGCAAGCATGATTTTGAGAAGCAGATTGTGACCAAACAAAAACAGTACCGAAAATTTCTCAGAAAATCGTATGTATTTCGTTAACGTGAAATAAATTCAGTCGATTTTTCTCGTTTTCCTTTTATGTTCAGGGGGCCACATGTTATGTTTTCGATTTGGCCACCTCTGTTTCAACAGAGATCAAGCAAGATAACAAAACAAACAGTTGTTTATCGTATTCATAACTATATTAAAGGTGTAACTCTTCAGGCTTTCCCGGCGAGATCTTGACATGTGGATTAATCGGGTCTACTGCCGGATGTTTGTGTCGCCCTGGCACAATATTTCGGCCACGTAACTCGTTGCCTTCTTCAGGTGCTACCTGAGACTGAGAGTCTCAGGTAGCACCTGAAGAAGGCAACGAGTTACGTGGCCGAAATATTGTGCCAGAGCGACACAAGCATCCGGCAGTAGACCCAATTACTCCACATGTATATTAAAGGTCTTCCCACATTATAGAAAAACTTAGTTTAACTGTTTAAAACATTTGAAAGTTTCTTCATAAATCCTTTGTGAAATCGTGACAATCAGAAACATTGCTTTTGCTAAAGAATTCAGTAAACTGTTACTGTAATTAGTGACTCTAGTATTTTATTTTTAACTACAGATGCACTGTAGGCAACGGCCTTGCCGCAGTGGATCACCGGTTACCGTGAGATCACCGAAGTTAAGCGCTCTTGGGCGTGGCCGGCGCTTGGATGGGTGACCATCCAATCGCCATGCGCTGTTGCCATGTTTTCGGGGTGCACTCAGCCTCGTGATGCCAATTGAGGAGCTACTCGACCGAATAGTAGCGGCTTCGGTCAAGAATACCATCATAACGACCGGGAGAGCAGTGTGTTGACCCCACGCCCCTCCAATCCGTATCCTCCTCTGAGGATGACACGGCGGTCGGATAGTCCCGGTAGGCCGCTCGTGGCCTGAAGACGGAGTGTACACATGAACTATATGAAAATAATCTTTACTAGCGTTGCCACATTGAAATTTAGTTTAAAGCAGTACAGTGACATAAAAAAATGTGAGTATATTTCAAATGACTGCCTCAAAAAAAGTTTTTCTTAAGTAGACAATCGGAAACACTAAAGTTGATGGTCGGCCTTTGGGACCGAGCGGTTCTAGGCACTTCAGTGTGGAACCGCGCGACCACTACGGTCGCAGGCTCGAATCCTGCGTCGGGCATGGACGTCTGTGATGTCGTTACGTTAGTTAGGTTAAAATAGTTCTAAGGTCTAGGGGACTGATCACCTCATATGTTAAGTCCCGTAGTACTCAGAGCCATTTGAACGATTTTAAAGTTGATGAAAAGGGAAGGCTTATACAGGGCTATTACAAATGATTGAAGCGATTTCATAAATTGACTGTAGCTCCATTCATTGACATATGGTCACGACACACTACAGATACGTAGAAAAACTCATAAAGTTTTGTTCGGCTGAAGCCGCACTTCAGGTTTCTGCCGCCAGAGCGCTCGAGAGCGCAGTGAGACAAAATGGCGACAGGAGCCGAGAAAGCGTATGTCGTGCTTGAAATGCACTCACATGAGTCAGTCATAACAGTGCAACGACACTTCAGGACGAAGTTCATCAAAGATCCACCAACTGATAACTCCATTCGGCGATGGATGCCTCTGTAAGGGGAAATCAACGGGTCGGCCTGCAGTGAGCGAAGAAACGGTTGAACGCGTGCGGGCAAGTTTCACGCATAGTGATGTGAAAGATTCAGTGTTCAAACCTCCTCTACCAAGAAACGTGCCAGAACTGCGAGCTCGCATCAACAATGCTTTCGAACTCATTGATGGGGACATGCTGCGCCGAGTGTGGGAGGAACTTGATGTCTGCCCAATCACTAAAGGGGCATATATCGAACATTTGTGAATGCCTAAAGAGCTTTTTGAGTTTTTGTATGTGTGTGCAAAGCATTGTGAAAATATCTCAAATAATAAAGTTATTGTAGAGCTGTGAAATCGCTTCAATCATTTGTAATAACCCTGTATAGACATACATTCTAAATGATGACTTGTAAGATTGTAGCCAGCTCATGGATTGTCTTCTTCAAACACAGTAACACAAAAGAAAGAAGGCTGATCTAGTTTTACAAAAACAAAAGGAACAATTAATAAATGGTTCAAATGGCTCTGAGCACTATGGGACTTAACTGCTAAGGTCATCAGTCCCATAGGACTTAGAACTACTTAAACCTAACTAACCTAAGGACATCACACACATCCATGCCCGAGACAGGTTTCGAACCTGCGACCGTAGCGGTCGCGCGGTTCCAGACTGTAGCGCCTAGAACCGCTCGGCTACTCCGGCCGGCGAACAATTAACAGACTAATAATTTTTTCATAATGTGGAGCCACACTCATAATATATTTCTTTAAAGTCAGTACCGCCATTAGACTGTTGTTTATTTGCAGTGTTACATTTACACTTATACAATCATGATTTCGGCTTCAAAGTGCCATTATCAAGTGTTTTAAGTGTTATACAGTGCCTACGATGCCGTACTGTCGCATTTAAAATACTGTATAATACTTAAAACACTTGATAGTGGCACTTTGAAGCCAAAATCATGATTGTGTAAGTGTAAATGTAACACTGGAAATAAACAACAGTCTAATGGCGGTACTGACTTCAAAGAAATTAACGATCTTGCCCTGTAACAGACGAAAAGTACTCTGCTGCTTCCAGTCGCAAGATTGCAGCACTTTTGGATAGTCCAAAATAATGCCACAGCTCAACACAGAGATAAGTTGTTTCTAAATCATAGCATTCTCACCGTATCAGATTTGGCCGTTCGTCATCAGATCGTGGAGAGAACTTCAATATGGTCAGCTCGCCTCCATCGTGTCCCATCCGAGGCAACTGAACAAACATAACTTCAGATTCACTCATTTTACCACTGCAGCTACTTACAGCTAACTGACTTCGGCGGAGCCTAAGCGGAAGCCAACCGCTATCCCCCACGCGTGCAGCCTCGACTCGGCAAGAGCGTCGATATATCCATATATTGCAGCAGAATACTGCGTTCGAAATGTAATGCGTTTTTCCCTCAGCGAAAGACAACTTGTTCAGAATAGCACTAAATACATATTTCATACAAAAACTATTAACAATATTCACAGTATCCTGTTTTACAGTATAAAAACAATTAAAATAAAATCAATTTGTACAATCAATAATACATATAATGTTAAATATACCATCATATAATTAAGAAAATGACATAGAGCATATTTATCAGGATATATGGTTCAAATGGATCTAAGCACTATGGGACTTAACACCTGAGGTGATCAGTCCCCTAAACTTAGAACTAATTAAATCTAACCTACGGATATCACACGCATCCATGCCCGAGGCAGGATTCGAACCTGCGACCGTTGCTGCAGCGCGATTCCGGACTGAAGCGCGTAGAACAGCTCGGTCACAGCGGCCGGCCAGGATATATGTATACAATGTCAACTATACATGGTGTAACAAAAATGTGCAGGACAAGTTCCTCACACGTAGACGAGGAAATTATGTTAAATGACCATTGGTCTGCAAGTGTTTTGTTTCCATATTACAACTCATTTCCTTTGTAAGTAGGCTGTTTAGGTTTTTATGTTGGTAACGCCACGTAGCGCTCTATATGAAAATCACTGACTGTGCTGTGTGAAGGCTGTGGTTGGTTTGCATTGTTGGAGTATATGCTATTGTAGTGTTGGGCAGTTGGCTGTTAACAGAGCGTAGCGTTGCGCAGTTGGAGGAGAGCCGCCAGCAGTGGTGGATGTGGGGAAAGAAATGGCGGAGTTTTGAGAGCGGATGATCTGGACGTGTGTCCATTAGAGACAGTGAATTTGTAAGACTGGATGCCATGAACTGTTATATATATTATGAGTTTTGAACACTATTAAGGTAAATTCATTGTTTGTTCTCCATCAAAATCTTTCATTTGCTAACTATGCCTGTCAGTAGTTAGTGCCTTCAGTAGTTTGATTCTTTTATTTAGCTGGCAGTAGTGGCGCTTGCTGTATTGCAGTAGTTCGAGTAACGAAGATTTTTGTGAGGTAAGTGATTTGTGAAAGGTATAGGTTAATGTTAGTCAGGGCCATTCTTTTGTAGGGATTATTGAAAGTCAGATTGCGTTGCGCTAAAACTATTGTGTGTCAGTTTAGTGTTGATCGGAATAGGTAAAGAGCGAAATGTCTGAGTACGTCCAGTTCTGCTCAGCTGTTTGAAAATCAACTAATGTAAGAGGTTTATCATCACAGTAATTCATTAATTTTTCTAAGGGGACGTTTCACCTTTTCTCTTACTCATTAATCATGGGAAACACACAAGAACAGAACGTTAGAATCACGTGGAACATGGATCTTTGGCGACGTCTGGTTACGTTGTGAACTGCCAGTGTTCTGTTTTCACTGTTCCTGTTGCCATGCGACGTACGTCATTGCTTGTTTACGGGTAACATACACTGTTCCAGCTGTCAGCACGACCGTTGCAGCCAGGCAGTAGAGTTAAAAATCAAATACTTGGCTCTTGCAATGGCAGTGTACACAAATGCAGAGATGTCAAATGCGGTGGATTAGCTGACGGCGATGGCGCACGCGCTCAACTTTTGTACGAGGAGAGGTTTCCAGGACGAAGGTGCTTCAACAGGAAAAGGTTTTAAGCCATTGATCTTCGACTTGGGGAACGTAGGCATTTAACCTTGATACTCGCACTCTTGAAGCACACTCAGTTAAAATCATTTCCACAGGGCATCGAATTCCACACACGAGTAGCTCATGGTAAAGAATATGCGTATGTGTGTGTGTGTGTGTGTGTGTGTGTGTGTGTGTGTGTGTTAGAAACAACTTAGAACACTAGAACACTGTCATAGGTAATGAAAGGCAAGCCTCGAAATGTTAGTAATATGCATATTGAAATGTGTAATATCTGAAGTAAAAGTTTCTAACGCAATCTGACTCGAAAACTGTCTATAATCAAACGGCACACACTTTCATAAAACCTGTGCAAGGGAAACATTAAATTGCATAGCCTATAACAGTACAAAAGGCAAGAACGGAATTTTTTTGAAAGCAGTGGGGTGCCTGAATCCCAACAGCCTATCCAGGGTCGCCTATCGTCTGAGAATGACACGGCGGTCGGTCGGTACCGTTGGACCTTCCGAGGCCTGTTCGGACGGAGTTAGTTAGGTTGTATGACAATGTGTTATCCTTTAACATTTCTCCTGACTGTGTACATTTAGATTCAGATTGCAGGAAATAATTAACTAGCTGAATGATCATTTTACAGAAATCTGAAATTCGATCGGTCACATCATGGTAGAATTCTAGTGACGGATTGCTACCACAGGATTCATATCAGTGTCCAGCAACAGAGGATCACAATGAACCTTTTCGTACACAGTTCCTGTAAACTGACTATCAAGCAGACCGATGTTACTTAATAATAACAATCAGTGCTCACCCCGCATTTGGATATTTATCGTTCAAATTGATTAAGAATGGTACACTTGAATACCATCGCAACATAAAATGGCAGCTAGATGCTGTGGCATAATGTGTGTATACAGTAAATATTTTTCTTGCATATAAATTCGCAATCTTGTATTCAGTATTAAGTGAATTATCCATTATCCATTAACAATAAATCACACAATTTACAACGTCATCAGGATAGTCAAACTGATACTTTCTGTTACACAATCAAAATGCTATTATAACAAACAATCCGGAGACATCCAAATGGGATAAACTTTGTGCTTCATGAACAGTTAACATGAGTGAATTTAAGATTGTGTGGAATGAACCTGCCTCCAAGCGCTTAATAATTCGTAACATTTTTATACCCATTCCACGTTGTGTAAACACGTGGAAGGATAAGAATGCATGCAGCTATACTAATTAACAAACCCAGATGACAACACATGGTAAATTACACTTCACCACACAATATGAATTTGAATGATCTTATCGAGCATCTTCCGCATATTAGAACCGTCGGGGGGAGCCCTAGAAGGACGAGGACACCACAACGGGAAGCGGCAAATCTTCATGCAGTTGACGACGATCCTGATGAAGCACCAAATAAATTGGCATTAGCATGCGTATTCAAACACAGATATATGTAAACAACCAGAATACGGCGCTGCGGTCAGCAATGCCTATATGAGACAACAAGCGTGTGGC
The DNA here is from genome assembly GCF_023864345.2 of Schistocerca serialis cubense. Lineage (NCBI taxonomy): Eukaryota > Metazoa > Arthropoda > Insecta > Orthoptera > Acrididae > Schistocerca > Schistocerca serialis. The sequence continues at coordinate 84,269,083 of NC_064641.1, read as the reverse complement.
GCAGTTGTTAGATCGGTTACTGCTGCGGCAAGGGCAGGTTATCAAGATATACGTGAGTTTGAATGTGGAGCTACAGTCGTCGCACGAGCGATAGGACACAACATCTCCAAAGTAGCGATGAAGTAGGGATTCTCCCGTACGACCATTTCAAGAGTGTACCGTGAGTATCAGGAATTCGGTACAATATCAGATATCCGACATCGCTGCGGCCGGAAAAGGATCCTTCAAGAACAGGGCCAACGACGACTGAAGAGAATCGTTCAGCCTGATAGAAGTGCAACCCTTCTGCAAATTGCTGCAAACTTCAATGCTGAGCCATCAACAAGTGTCAGCGTACGACCCATTCGACAAAACATCATCGATATGGGCTTTCGGAGCCGAAGGCCCACTGGTGTGCCCTTGATGACTGCTCGAAAGAAACGTTTTCGCCTCTCCTGGGCCCGTCAGCATCGACGTTGGACTGTTGACGACTGGAAACATGTTCCCTGGTCGGACGAGTCTCGTTTCAAATTGTATCGCGCGTATGGATGTGTACAGGTATGAAGACAACCTCATGAATCCATGGATCCTGCATGCCAGCGTGGGACTGTTCAAGCTGGTAGAGGCTTTGTAATAGTGTGGGACGAGTGCAGCTGGAGTCATACGTAACCCCTGATACGTCTAGATACGGCTCTGATAGGTGACACATACGTAAGTATTCTGCCTGATCACCTGCATCCATTGCCGGCCGGTGTGGCCGTGCGGTTCTAGTCGCTTCAGTCTGGAACCGCGTGACCGCTACAGTCGCAGGTTCGAATCCTCCCTCGGGCATGGATGTGTGTGATGTCCTTAGGTTAGTTAGTTTTAAGTAGTTCTAAGTTCTAGGGGACTGATGACCACAGATGTTAAGTCCCATAGTGCTCAGTGCCATTTGAACCTGCATCCATTCATGCCCATTGTGCATTCCGACTGACTTTGGCAATTCCAGCAGGACAATGCGACACCCCACAGGTCCACAATAGCTACATAGTGGCTCCAGGAACACTCCTCTGAGTTTAAACACTTCCCCTGACCACCAAAGTCCGCAGACGTAAACATTATTGAGCATATCTGGGATGCCCTGCAACGTGCTGTTCAGAAGAGATCTCCACCCCCTCGTACTCTTACGGATTTATGGACAGCCCTGCAGGATTGATGGTGTCAGTTCTCTCCGGCACTACTTCAGATATTAGTGAAGTCCATGCCACGTCGTGTTGCGGCACTTCTGCACGCTCGCAGGGGCCCTGCACAACATTAAGGAGATGTACCAGCTTTTTTGGCTCTTTAGTGTAGCTGAAACACTGATTGCTGACCACATGAGTGTCTGGCGGGTTGATGTATCAATGCTCATAGAGGGCGTATTGAACATCTCTTGTGGGAAAGAGTTGCATGTGGTATGCTGGTGCTTTCTATTCGTGTATGTTTTCCATGATCAATGAGTTGGAAAAAATGAGTCGTAACACGGGAACAAAGTCTTCCAGATCCATGTTCATATAACATAATTTCTTCATCTGCGTGTAAGGAATGTATCCTGCAGTTTGTGCCGTGCATTTTTGCTATACCCTATAATCTAACTGATACTACCTCCATCTGTATACATGCATATTGCTAGACCACAACTTTTTTCACCTCAATATAGTTCCCATTTCTTGCCTAAATCTAGTCTGACCTGGTGTCTGCATCGACAGATGTTGGGCTCCTACGTTGCCTTGTCCTTTCCCTTGTTTTCAGACAAATGAAAAGATATACTTACATCTCGATACGTGTGCTCACACGACTAAACATGACAAATCGTTCGTGAAGGCTGATGATTAAAACTAGTCATTACACTAACTTTTTTCCAAAGAACTGCAATTGCAATTCGGAATACTGATGATGCGTTTCACTGTATGCTTTCCCTCGAGATTTTTCGGATCCTGTTGAAACTTACCGTTATGAAACGAATTTCCGAAACTTACGACTCAGTAGCTCATAATCTCTGCTACAACTAACATATACAGCCTTTCGTCTCCTATAAAACACTGAAAAGGTTACACCTAGTTATAGGTCTGCCAAAACGGACGCTTCCTACTCGCGTCAATGAAGACTACAACTGCGTCGAAATAATAGAGTAGACAATAGCTCTGCTATCGGTAAGGTGATAAATGAAGCTTTACTTAAAGAACGAGGTAGCAACTGTTAATTCCGCTGTGGTCACAATTTACGATTGCTGTAGGTGGACGTTTTGTAAACATCGTCCCATTCCACTAGGGAGAAGGGTGACTGTATTCGTTAAATGAATGTGCTGTCAGATTATTTCGTTTACGAACCAGTCGACAGGCCCGTATGCAGATGAGGAAGGTGTCATTAATCAGTATCATTGTACCAAAGGTTCGTGATAGGAATGTGTTTCCGATGAATAATGCATGAGCCCAGGTTGTTATTAGGCCACCATACAGACAGTCCGTTTTCGCCTTTGCTGATCCCCGTGGCGAAGTTATGAAGCTGTTAGTGAGGCACGGCGTACATCACGAAGCGTCAATAAATTTTCTAACTCATTCTGCTGCTTCCACTTGGAATATTATTATGCTATAATGGGATGCTATAGACTGTGCGTTTCCACGACGGAATAGAAATTAAATATTCCACATTCATTCAAACTTTATTTTACGATAAAGTAACAGAATTTGCTTCGGATTAAGCAGCCTCGTTGCAAAATATTTATAACGAATTTCAGATAAAAAACTATTTTATTTATTTTCGCAACGTTTTGTTTAAATACGGTACTCATAATCATCCGTGGTGCGCGGATGTTGTTGATTGAGAGTTAATTCCGAGAGTAAATTTGCTTTATATCTTAAGCATGCCTAAAGAAATCACCGATTTTCCATTTGAAGCAGAGGCTGAAAGCTGTCAATAAAGATTCAACAACCGTGGTCTGCACATTTATGAGGTTATATAGTTTTGAAGACCTGTAACCTGAACCGTATTACTGCGAAATCGTTGTGCTGAAATGACATGTCCTTAATTGGTATTTAGTTAACGCCAAGCAATCCAGTCTTCTTCAGGTGAATAAGAGGATTAAGCAGCTGTTTTATATCGACGACAGTCCGGAATGCACTCATCAAAAGCCGGCCGGAGTGGCCGAGCGGTTCTAGGTGCTACAGTCTGGAACCGCGCGGCCGCTACGATCGCAGTTTCAAATCCTGCCTCGGGCATGGATGTGTGTGATGTCCTTAGGTTAGTTAGGTTTAAGTAGTTCTACGTTCTAGGGGACTGATGACCTCAGAAGTTGAGTCTCATAGTCCTCAGAGCCATTTGAAGCAGCTCATCTAAACTTCGACCGAACATCTGCAGTACTCGCACAGTTGCCCTCAAAATGCTTTTAAATACTACGCTGTGCCATTCTAAGTGTTTAGGTTACGCAGTCACCACCTACTTACACATTTACCTTATAGTACTGCGTGTCACATCGGAATAGCATAGTATCTTTCAAAACGCCATAAGTACCTTGCGTTACAAAATTTGCAGTGAGAATCATGGTTGCCACATCACACCAATTGCTTTCTGAAGTGTGTGACGGACGAAGCAGACATTTCTACTTTCATCTTTCTGGGATAGAGTTGAGAAAATATGACATACTTAGGTTAAGCTCTACCGTTTATTGGATTAGATTAAATTAAATTAGATTAATACTAGTTCCATGGATCATGAATACGATATTTCGTAATGATGTGGAACGAGTCAAATTTTCCAATACATGACATAATTAGGTTAATTTAACAACATACTTAAGTTAATATAACAACTTTATTTTTTTTAATTTTTTTAAATATTTTTTTCTTTTTTTCCTTAATTTATATCTAAAAATTCCTCTATGGAGTAGAAGGAGTTGTCATTCAGAAATTCTTTTAATTTCTTCTTAAATACTTGTTGGTTATCTGTCAGACTTTTGATGCTATTTGGTAAGTGACCAAAGACTTTAGTGCCAGTATAATTCACCCCTTTCTGTGCCAAAGTTAGATTTAATCTTGAATAGTGAAGATCATCCTTTTTCCTAGTATTGTAGTTATGCACACTGCTATTACTTTTGAATTGGGTTTGGTTGTTAATAACAAATTTCATAAGAGAATATATATACTGAGAAGCTAATGTGAATATCCCTAGATCCTTAAATAAATGTCTGCAGGATGATCTTGGGTGGACTCCAGCTATTATTCTGATTACACGCTTTTGTGCAATAAATACTTTATTCCTCAGTGATGAATTACCCCAAAATATGATGCCATATGAAAGCAATGAGTGAAAATAGGCGTAGTAAGCTAATTTACTAAGATGTTTATCACCAAAATTTGCAATGACCCTTATTGCATAAGTAGCTGAACTCAAACGTTTCAGCAGATCATCAATGTGTTTCTTCCAATTTAATCTCTCATCAATGGACACACCTAAAAATTTGGAATATTCTACCTTAGCTATATGCTTCTGATTAAGGTCTATATTTATTAATGGCGTCATACCATTCAGTGTACGGAACTGTATGTACTGTGTCTTATCAAAATTCAGTGAGAGTCCGTTTACAAGGAACCACTTAGTAATTTTCTGAAAGACAGTATTGACAATTTCATCAGTTAATTCTTGTTTGTCAGGCGTGATTACTATACTTGTATCATCAGCAAAGAGAACTAACTTTGCCTCTTCATGAATATAGAATGGCAAGTCATTAATATATAATAAGAACAACAAAGGACCCAAGACTGACCCTTGTGGAACCCCATTCTTGATAGTTCCCCAGTTTGAGGAATGTGCTGATCTTTGCATGTTACGAGAACTACTTATTTCAACTTTCTGCACTCTTCCAGTTAGTTACGAATTAAACCATTTGTGCACTGTCCCACTCATGCCACAATACTTGAGCTTGCCTAGCAGAATTTCATGATTTACACAATCAAAAGCCTTTGAGAGATCACAAAAAATCCCAATGGGTGGTGTTCGGTTATTCAGATCATTCAAAATTTGACTGGTGAAAGCATATATGGCATTTTCTGTTGAAAAACCTTTCTGGAAACCAAACTGACATTTTGTTAGTACTTCATTTTTACAGATATGTGAAGCTACTCTTGAATACATTACTTTCTCAAAAGGGTGCTTCTTAGCCTACAGCCTACAGCCTACAGCCAAAGTTTGAAGGACTGTAGGTCTCACAATAACAGACAGTGGTATTTTGTAAAGGAACTTATAAAATGTTACCCGTGGTTTGCGAGCTACAATGACGCACGTTGCTCGTGGTACTTAATGCACGATAACCAATTCTTGAATAGTAAATATTCCAATTCTAAGCCTTCATTGTGGAGTTCTAATTTACTTGTTACGTTCAGATAAAGAACTGATTACGAGTTGTTTAAGCAAGTCGCATCTAGAAGCAGGAGATATTGGTGTGTCGCCCCCCTCCAGAAAAAAGAAGTATTGGCCCAGAGCGCTTTGGCGGCAGTTGGCATAACGTGGAAGCACAGGATTTTGACGGTACATCTCCAACCTGTAGAGATGCTGTAGCAAATGCTTTGAATTCAGCTCCACTCGTAGAGAAGGAAGTGCGAGCAGTTCAGCAGCAGTTCAAAGTTTGTACTCAGACACAATAACTCGTTTAGTTTAGTAGTGTTCTAACGTGCTGGAGAGAAAAAGTGAATAGTAACTACTTATTTATCAAGTTTTAATAGCGATATTTATTTTATTCAGAATGAAATTTTCACTCTGTAGCGGAGTGTGCGCTGATAAGAAACTTCCTGCAGATTAAAACTGTGTGCCGGACCGAGACGCGAACTCGGGACCATTGCCTTACGCGGGAAAGTGCTCTACCATCTTTTTCTTGCGTTTTGTTCGGTATTGTTCGCTGCGTTTTGGTCTGGGCGGACGTCACAGGACATCCGTTTAAGTTGATCGTTGATTGCTTTACTCAGTTTGTTTTTATTACAGAGGGCGAGCAGCCTTCTGACCGAACACGCTGAGCTAGCGTGCCGGCAGTCCATCTGAGCTACCCAAGCCCCGCCACGAAGTTTCATATCAGTGCACACTCTGTTGCAGAGTGAAAATTTCGCTCTGGAAACGTCCCCCAGGCTGTGGCAGAGCCATGTCTCCGCAAGATCCTTTGTTCCAGGAATGCTAGTTCTGCAAGGTTCGCAGGAGAGCTTCTGTGAAGTTTGGAAGGTAGGAGACTGATGAAGTTGAAGCTGTGAGGACGACGCGTGATCTTGCTTGGGTAGCTCAGATGGTAGAGCATTCGCCAGTGAAATGCAAAGGTGCCAAGTTAGAGTCTCGGTCCGGCACACAGATTAAATCTGCCTGGAAGTTTCATTTATTTTATTATCAGATTTTCCTTATTTTTCGATCGCTTGTGTAGAGCGAGTAAACTTCTGTAGCGTAGTTTTCTGGCACTGTAAGGACTAATTTTGCACCGTGTAGCCGAAGTCTGCCATCGGTGTGCTTGATCCCGACTGATTGGCCAATAAACTATTTCGTGAGGCTATATAGTTGACGCATAGTAGTAAGTGGATGGGAAACGTGACTGTGGTGCGCCGACAAAAGATGATTCGGTCGCTGTCCGACATAGATAGAAGCTGCGCGGTAACAGTCGACAAGTCCATGTCTCAACTGACTGTTCGACGCAAGTGGGTCTACTGCAGCACACCTGGTGTTTTATTTCTGTACTGAGTCACGTCTGTCTCGAGTTGTCATTTTCACTTACACGTCAGCGCCAAAACTACGTGTGTTATGAGAGCTGTCTTGTGTGCTGTTTGTCGCCTGAACTGTGAAAGTGGGGTTATGAAGGACTATCCTCTTTACGAAAGTATCGAAATATAGTAATAAACTGTAGGAACAAACAGTGGTAATAGAGTTTACTAATAGCCAAAGCACTTTGTAGTGGGAATTCTTGTCAGATGCCGCGTGGTAATTTCTCTAGACTCCCGAGAAGTGGAAATGTATCACGAAAACATTTCAAAACATACACGTTTGTTTGCTGCAGAAAGTATATATTTACAAACACATCACACAATATCTTGAACACAATAAGGAGCGACTTTTTACTTTAAGGTTTGTATCTTGTTTTCTCGTCAAATAATTCTGACCTTGACACTGCTGAAATATTTATGTGCTGTGTAGTCTTCTTCTCCGTAAAACGCAAATGCCTTTTTGCTTTCAGATATTTCGTCCCTCTTGTGGGAGAGCTCTGGTAGAGGAGGAGGAAGACGAGATTAATGTTTAACATCCCGTCGACAACGAGGTCATTAGAGAAGGAGAACAAGATTGGATTCGGGAAGGAATGGGAAGGAAGTCGGCCGTGTCCTTTATAGGAACTATCCTAGCATTTACCTAAAGCGATTCAGGTAAGTCATGGAAAACCTAAATCAGGATGGCCGGACGTGGATTTGAACTGTCGTTCTCCCGAATGCGAGTCCAGTGTGCTAACCACTGCGCCACCTCGCCCTGTGAAAGTGCTAGTAATAAAAGTGTCAAGACCTTATGCAATCTTCTCAGTGTGTCACGAAAACAAAACAAACACCACAATAAAGATTAAGAAGACACGAAAGAACGAATTCATTTCTCTAATAGAGTGAGCTCGGCCACAATAGGCTAACTTCCAATGTTACCAGACGCCGCTACAGTTCCCAGTTCCCGCGCATGGAGAGCCTTCAGAATATTCGGAAACTTAGAAGTCTAAGACACACTCGTGACATGGTGGGCTGCTGATTTACACAACGCAGGCAAGGAAGATGCACGCACTTTTAATACTAGATTTTGACCAGAAAGTATCTCTTGTAAAACGGACTTAAGTTGCGGCGATATGTGGGTGCCAGTGGCGAAAGCTGCAACATCTCTGCTGTCGCTGGAGTCCTCTGGCAACCCCGATGCACTGCATCTTCGGCTGCGCATGATATGAACAGATTGTCCTCAGTCCAGGGTGACTGGCGAACATCTGTCGGTCCACTTATCTCTGGGCGGAGAGCGAAAGATCGAATTACCAGTGCCGCTACACCTTGCACCTTACCAATAGTTATGAATCACTGCTCACTGTGAATGACGCATCTAAATCAGCGCGGGGTGCTTCGTTTGTTGGGCCAGGGACGGATTTTCTTGCCAATTCCTGAGTAACACATAGGGTGGATTTGTTGAGCATTTGAAGCTCCAACGTTAGGGAATGTACTCCCTGAGGATAACAGCAGGCGTTTCATGTAAGACTGCCAATGAGCACTCTACGTGGTTGTCGGGAGGTATCATTTGAGACGCAGAGGAGGCTCTGCCGGTTGCTGTTGAAAACAGTGAGTGCAACCCGCTGCAAATAGCGCATGTCGGCACGGATGTCACTTGCCACCCGGGATCTGGGACCACCCTCGGTTCCTTTAGATGACTGGCTGAACTGATGATGACAGATGGCCTCGTACCTATAAGGTGTCATACATACAAAGGGTCGCGGTCTTTTGGTTTGAAGCTGGTGGGAAGGGATAAATCAGAGGCTCATACGATTCTGAGTCGACACCCCATGTGAATTTGTCGACCACTGATATTGGGTGAAGAGGTGCAGAGCCCTGTGATTAGGCCAGATGTGCATTACAGAAAGGAAGCGGCTGCTCTAGGAGCAGAGTACGTGTGATGTGCACATCCTTAACAGAGATCCTTTGTAATTCTAATAAGTGTCTCCAATCTCTTCCTTCAACGTTCTTAAGTTTTATATTTAGTGAGCATTTGGTAACGATGGTTTTGTCATATAATATTGCTTTTAACACTTTTGTCGGGCCGGCCGCGGTAGTCGAGCGGTTCTAGGTGCTTTAGTCCTTAACCAAGCGGCTGCTACGGTAGCAGGTTCTAATCCTGCCTCAGGCATCGATGTGTGTAATGTCCTTAGTTTAGTTAGGTTTACGTAGTTCTAAGTCTAGGGGACTGATGACCTCAGATGTTAAGTCCCATAGAGCTTAGAGCCATCTGAACCATTTTGGTCGAATTTATGTATTGAGATATTTCGATCTGTCACGTGCTATGTTAAAAACCTAGCAGCTTTGGAATGTAGCAGCAATGGAAATGTGACTACTTTATTAATATTTTTATGCGACGGGAATTAAAAAAATAAAGGGACTTTTGAGAAAATGAATATTTATTTTAATGACAGAAAAATGAAACAAACATTATTTTTTACATAACCTGCCTGCGCTTCAACGCACTTTGTCCAACGCTTCACAAGTTTTTTTCATTCCGCCATAAAAAAGTTTTTCTTGCACCTGTAACCAATTTGGCATCACATCAATGACTTCTGCATTGGTTGCAAGTATCGAAATCGCTTGAAGCTAGTTCTGGATTCTATGGCGAACGTTCCCAATCCTAATTCCTTTATTGTTTCGACCGTCCGTCTTGCTGAAAGTGTCAGAACGTTACCTTGTGCAGGATGACACCTTTTCGCAGTTATCCATGACGTTTCGATCTGACTGCAAGTTTCAGTTTAGCTTGTAACACATCACAATAGTTTGAGAGGTGGCATGAGCCCCCTTTCATATTTCTATCTTACGAGTTTCCTCTCTAATTGCATGCAGTGAAAAGTCGCTATTCCTTCACACGCGGACTTCCCACGCAGCGTCTCTCGTCACCCGGGTGGTCCGGTGACAGGCGGGCTCTGCTGATCTGGAAAGGGTTAAGCCGACGGGTGTGAGGAAGTCGAGTGAATGCTTTGCAGACACCGACATTGTCAAAAGACACGCCCGGAGGGGTCTGAAGTAGCGGCTGGGCTGGAGGTTCCATTACTTCGCAGAAACTTAGCGAAAACACTTTCTGGTGGGCTACCAGCGAGGCGTGGGAATGACTTGTGTACCCAGGCAGTTGTGGCGGGAAAATTCCCGCGCTTTCTGCAAAATAGTAACTGTGATTGGCTTGCTCAGGGCATAGCTCCGTGACGTAGCAAAATCAGTGCACAAATTGGCGCCAAGAATCTCCATAGGTGGAATGGTAGTGCTCCAGCAATAGAGTGGAATTTTTCCGCCGGTTTTCGAGTTGCTGATTGGAACGTTTAACCAAGGCCACTGTCGTGGGGGCGGGAATGTTGTGTGTTCGGCCTGTATGGGTGCTCTAGGTAGTCGGCTCTCGCGTTTCGGTCGAGGACGTTGAAGCAACCAGCCATCGCCTCCGGTACGCCAAATCGTGTTCTTGCAGTTAAGAAGACAGATTGGTAAGGTATGTCTGCAGCACCGGAAGACAGGGATTTTCCTAGGTGATAATCAGAGCTCAGCAGAGTGCGCCTGTTCGTCTTTTTCTAACTTTGTTCTGTCTTGGGTAGCAGCAATTAATGTTGGGTTGGCTATGTGTTTTCTCTTAAGATTTGAGTTGCAAGGAATTGGCTCCACATACCACTTCGTCATAATCCTCACAATCTAGTTTAGGGACAACTTCACATTCACAGCGTTTGTTTGAGTATCCAATTTGAGCCAATTTGATGTATTGTAAATGTTTCATGTGTTTTTGTTTATTATTTTGTGTTTAGTCTTAATAAATCATATTGTTATTTTGGACAGAACTTTCATTCTGTTAATCGGTAGAGCAACCCTATCATTCCTCACTATGTTAATGAAACCTTCGTTTATTTAACTTATTTATCAAATTAAATTATTGCAGGTGCCAAACTCTCTTCTACTCCACTGGCAGGGTTGATTAGAGTCAATTCGCGTATTTTTTTTAATCCTTGTGCAACAGCAAGAGTCGGAGTTAGAATAGGGGGGAGCTTAGAGCATCATTTACATACGTAGATTCTAGAAGAATTTAGTGTTAAATACACTGCTAGCCCCGGCACCTCACATAAAATGGCGACCCTTAGCCTCGGATCTCTCCTCTGAATCACTGATAAGCTAACAGTGTTCTTAGTAGGAACATTCAAAATTTTTTCTCTACTTTTTTTTAAAGATTAGTACCCAAGTTCTTTTTCTTGTAATTCCGAGAGTAGTTTTTATTAGCGGCGCATGATTTCAGTTTTTGTTTTAAGTATATATTTTTGTTTGTTCATTGTTTTTTTGTGTTTTTTTAATGTGGTGTCCTACCACATCACACTTTGTCGGGTTTGTGTGCGGTTTCTGTACCACAACAAATCGTGCATGTAATTATAGCGTTGGAACGACGTTGTTGAAATTTTATGTTTATGTGTAAAAAATATTGGGAGTAGATTATTTTTATTGTGCATTTTTAGATAAATTTGTTTTTCATGAATGATCACGAGAAGTAAGGCACGACTATTATCGAGCGAAGCTAAAACGAAAGAGGATAGCATAATGGATAAGGGGCAGTTTACTGACGGGGATAGGTTCGGAGATGAGATGCGCACATTTTTAGCAGGACAGGACGCCAGGGTCATTGATGAGGAAGGTGATTTGGACGCCATCTAGGAGCAGCGTCGCGGCCGTGATTATGATAGTGAGGTAGAGGATGAAACAGAGACAGGCACACAGGTCGAGACGGTAGCAGAAGTTTATAATCAAACGAACGAGAGCAGACAGGAGCTAGCTCGGCCATGTCAGAGCTCTAGCGCCCAGGTGTCCAGAGTTACATCTCTCACGTTTGAAGAGGATCAAAAAGATGACGTAAACCCAATACTGAGCTTCCTACGATCAATGAAAGAAGAAGCTGACGAACAACGTAAGAAGGAGAAGGAAGAAGATGAGAAACAACGTAAGAGGGAGAAGGAAGAAGAGGAGAAACAACATAAGAAGGAGAAAGAAGAAGCTGACGAACAGCGCAAGAAGGACACTCAAGCAATAATTTCGCATATAGGGGAAATTCGTGGGGAATTACTAACAATAAAGAAAGAATGTGGAGAAGCAAAACAAATATCAATAGTAGCACAAAAAGTAGCAGGCCTAGCCAAAACGGCAGCAACAGGAGCAATGAAAATCGCAAAAGCAACTTCTCAACTCGCAGGGCGCTTGCGACGTGCGACACAAACCCACTCAAAATCCCTAGCAGTCTTAAAAACTCAAGGTAAAATTGCGGTTATGAACATCACGAAACGAATGAAAGAAGTAGAGTGTCGGATAGCAAAACTAGAGCGAAACGGGCACACGAGCACCACGCGTTCGGATACCTATGATGGAGTACACAGAATTGCTTCTCCGAGGAAAAGCCCGCCGTGCTCTAGCCCAGTGACAGAGTGCGGAACTAACAATGCACACGCAGAAAGAGCGAGTAATAGCTCCAATAATTGCAACCCACTTAGAAGAGTGAATGCTGAATGCCACTTCCACTGTGATACAGACGTAGCACATCACAGTTATCAGCAAGATAGATCAGGACACTCAGCAGACGTGCAAGTATCGGAAACGAGTGACAACACCAGTGCGAGGAATCGGACAGAATTTTGATCACAATCACTTCCTGTCGATATTAAAACTCCAGAAATTCAAAGATAATGGAGAGTCGATGCATCCGAAGAGCTGAGTGATGCAGTTTACAAATTCATTACCGTCGTCATGACCAACCCAGGCCAAATTAGAATTCATGTGTGGGCACATCGAAGGCCAAGCCGCGGAAAAGTTGCGGGGCGTGGCAGCGACGTGTCGGACTTATCAGGAATTTGTTGGTGCATTCCTGCGGACCTACTGGTCAAAGGAAACGCAAGACAGGATTAAAGAGGAAATAATATTTTGTCCTGAACTGGAAGTGTCCGGGCATAGGAGCGCAACCAAATTTTTTGATGATTTACTCAAGAAGAATCAGTTTTTAGATAGTCCACATAGCAATGGAGAAATCATTAGATTTTGCTTTTCCAAATTGCCAGTTAGGTATCAACAGACACTTGTCGGGAAGTGTGGATCTGACATAGATGCATTTAAGAGTCTACTGCGCGAACTCGAAGTAGTCTTCGATAAACAAGACGCAAAGGACAGGAAGAAGGCGCAAAATAACAAATACCACAGGCCAGCAAGGGAAGGCGACAACAGATCGCATAATCGCACTGGTCAGTTAGGTAACCAGGGTTACGGAAATCAAGTTTACGCTATTCAAGGTTATGGAAACCAGAGACACGGAAACCAGAACGTCAGGGAATAGGGTCAATCTAGACAAGCAATCTGGGACAGGAGGAATGACGAACGGCAAAGCGACCGTAATTGGAGAGAGCGAAATCAAGGACAACAGAGAACCAGGAGATTGAAATTAGACCTCCAAATCCTAATGCACGTCAGAGGAGGGGGAGTCTAAGAAGGGATTGACGCTAGTCCATAGGACTCCACCACTTCTCTCACACAAAGAAGTTCGTGGAATAATAGTAGTTTAAGTGGTGTACATAGTAGAATAGGCAAATATATGAACCTTTCTTCGGGGAACAATAATCGTTGCATTAATAGATTAAGATTGTTAAAGTATTAACACGCTGCGTTTTCTCGCATAAGAATTTACTGCTGTTAACTATTTTTTGTCTATGTTCGCGATCTCCTCTGTCGTTGCGATAAGAGGCACTACCTTTCCATGAGCAATGTTTTTGTCCTTTCCTATCTGGTGTCCATGTTAAGGGATAAAGATGAGTGACGAGATGTCGCACAAACCGGCGCATACAAGAACGTGCTCTTAGAAGCGTTCTGAGAAGTCGTGATACGCTCCATAGCGGCCACAAGCAGTTCGTGAGACGTTCATACCAATGCGTGCAGGTGCGTGTCAGTGCACTGCAAGATTGTGGTATATTGCGTGATTTCGAGGATGAATATGGGCAGTATAGTTTTTGCAGAGCTGCGCCAGCATCGTTGTGTTGCAAGTCGGGGTGAACCTGTGAGCGTTTGACTCCAATGGTGCCCTAGACGATAGAAATGCGGGCATAAAGCCTACCATGCCAATGTGCTGGTTGGGGATTTAGCGTGCTGCTCGTGACTGTCACAGATGAATAACCAAGGAATTATACTTGGAGATTCGTGACATACTCTGTAGCTGGCGTGTGTTGGGCGACTGAATCCGCAACAGGAACCAGTCCTGGCTTGGTCATATTACATTGCCTCTGGAGAGGTGTGCCCTGATCGCGAAAACCGCATCACATAGAGAAGGAAGTTGCAACTATAAATTTATTGTCGCGTACAGCCATGGCTAACCCAGTCTCTGGAGTTTCAGTGAGGCGTAATGAAAACTCGGAGGTCATGTACAGCGCGCACATCACTGTCGTCAATAGCGGCGAGCAGCGAGACATCTCAACGTAACAGGAATTATGTAAGAGTATTGTAGAAGGTAAACAAAAAAATAAATAAATAAATAATAAAAAAAGGGTACGATATACTAGGATAAGTTAAACTGTAGAATTTAACAATAACTAGATTAATATTGTGGGGGTTTTCTACCACAAGTGTTTGGCGCGCGCCTGTTGGGATGTTATTTTTCAGGTCATCAAATCACAGACCCAAGATGGACGGACGACCGGCGAGCGAACGTAGAATAGTTGCTTGTTCTTTACAAGCTCAGTAAAACTTCGACCTGTATAATAACATAATTTATTCAAAATACATAGAATGTAGATCGTTGGAAAATGGTAGTTAATTCTTGAGCATGTCTACTGTCGATCTATATAATTAATAGTAATATTAGTGCGGGCCCGCACATTTAATTGTTCATCCAGTATAGCGTCATACACCATGTACAGTAGTGAGATCGGTCTCTACACAAATATCAAGATAGATTATTTCCATGTCTAGCTTAGATACACCAAGATTTGGTTATAGTGATAGCCGTAGATTGATAACTATAAAATTAAAATAAGAGTGTCTGAAATGACAGACCATCAATGTATCGTTATGTAATTTTATTATAACATAGAAGGCCATGGGGAAAAGTTAGGCATAAGATTTTTGTAAGAATTGTGCACATGACGGGGATCGTGGCAATGCAGAGGCCAGCCGGAGCAAAAACAAGAGGTCATCGGCTACCTGCAAGAAGAGAGCGCCAGCGTGCCACCTGACGTGAAGGGCGCGAGAGCATCCAGTCCTACAAGCTGACAGTCACCGGGCCGTAGACCTGAGGGATTAGGCGGCAGACAGCCCTCGCCAGGCCACAAGTGAAAGTGAGGCTGGCCGTTGACACTGACACGCGACCCACACGCGACAGCCTGCTAGCTCTCTGGACGCGGCAGCCATTTGGAGGGATTCCCTGCGGCAGACCACGTTGTCGTGAGTACACGAAGAAGATCACATATCGTGTCAGAACCTGCGCCTCATGTGCCTCAGGACAGAAAGGGACGCTATATACTCACCTGTTTGGGTTTTTACAACTCACTAGCATTGACCGATCTGCATACACAAAGCAGTATCGGGCCACACTAATAAATGTATGGTCTCATTTCTAACTTCTCCTCTCTATTAGAGAGCAGTTTTAGCAATCGTCGCTCCTAGTTTGATCCTGTATGGATGACCTCACACACTTGTGGAGTCACTCCACGTGCCATCAACCCTCGTCGAGCTGCAATATTGGGAAATGTAAAGTACTGTCCAGCGAGAGAAGAGACCTAGACTAGTGATGTATCCCAACAAGTAGACCTCAGAGACAATTAATCGACGTGAGGAGAGCTTATCACTGTGTCTTCCTACCGTACTGCCATGATCATATGCGTGGGTCTTGGAGCAATCTCAACAGAGGACTGCAGATGCTCCAGCACACCCTATTCCCGTTGCAACAACGTAGCAACAACACCCGACATTTAGCCCTATGTGATGTCAGTACTGTCGAATTTGTGAAGTGCTTCGAATATTTCTAACAATGTGATTTAGTGCCTCATTCTCAGCACAGTCGTGAACTTTGTGCAATGTGCACGCACAACTTGATGCCCCATGAACCTTGTTTTTTTTCTTAAATTTCTTTCTCTAGTGTTGTTTTTGTAATGTACGTTATACCTTGTATGTGTTTGTGTTTTGCACTGTAATTATTATTACAAATTACTGTATTGTTCTCCACACCATGTTCTTTTGTATTTTGTATTTATTGTTGTGTGTATGCAAACAGTGTGCCTTAAGTCCCCATAAACTGAAGCAGATACCACCAGTGTGAATGGACCATCAGTTCAGGGAACATTTTGTAAAGGTTATTCTTGGTGCAGGGAGACAGAATGAATCGGACGTTGTAATTAGATTCTGAAAGCTCACAAAGAGATTGTTAACTTAAATAGTATCATGTGTGAGTGAGTTCAGGCTAGTTTCAGGATTCAAATTGTTGTAAAATCTTGGGCATTTAATTGCGGAGCACTCCAACTCTGATTGTAAAGAATAAATTGCTCCATATTTGGCTCACATGCCCGGGCCATATTTAGAGAGTGAATATCTGTGTGAATCGGTGTTTTGAAGGGGCTCCCTGGGTATGGATGTGTGATGTGAGTGTTAGTGTTCCATATTAAGAAGGTGAAGTTGGCTACATCATAAATAGTCCTCCCTCTATGAGCTGCATTTTTCAGTTGCAGTGATTTTCTTTATAGAGTGCGGCATGTGCAGCCAGTTTGCGAGATTGTTCTTGGGCGATTGACTCACTACCTTGCTCCTAAGTGAGCCAACCGTTCACCAATTACAATCTAAAATGGCGTGGGGGCTATGAGAGGTGGCATGAGCCCCCTCTCAAATTTCTATCTTACGATTTTCCTCTCTAATTGCATGCAGTGAAAAGTCGCTATCCCTTCACACGCGGACTTCCCACGCAGCGTCTCTCGTCACCCGGGTGGTCCGGTGACAGGCGGGCTCTGCTGATCTGGAAGGGGTTAAGCCGACGGGTGTGAGGAAGTCGAGTGAATGCTTTGTAGACGCCGACATTGTCAAAAGACACACCCGGAGAGGTCTGAAGTAGCGGCTGGGCTAGAGGTTCCGTTACTTCGCAGAAACTTAGCGAAAACACTTTCTGGTGGGCTACCAGCGAGGCGTGGGAATGACTTGTGTACACAGGCAGTTGTGGCGGGAAAATTCCCGCGCTTTCTGCAAAATAGTAACTGTGATTGGCTTGCTCAGGGCATAGCTCCGTGACGTAGCAAAATCAGCGCAGAAATTGGCGCCAAGAATCTCCATTGGTGGAATGGTAGTGCTCTGGCAATAGAGTGGAATTTTCCGCCGGTTTTCGAGTTGCTGATGGAACGTTTAACCACGGCCACTGTCGTGGGGGCGGGAATGTTGTGTGTTCGGCCTGTATGGGTGCTCTAGGTAGTCGGCTCTCGCCTTTCGGTCGAGGACGTCGAAGCAACCAGCCATCGCCTCCGGTACGCCAAATCGTGTTCTTGCAGTTAAGAAGACAGATTGGTAAAGTATGTCCGCAGCACCGGCAGACAGGGATTTTCCTAGGTGATAATCAGAGCTCAGCAGAGCGCGCCTGTTCGTCTTTTTCTAACTTTGTTCTGTCTTGGGTAGCAGCAATTAATGTTGGGTTGGCTATGTGTTTTCTCTTAAGATTTGAGTTGCAAGGAATTAGCTCCACATACCACTTCGTCATAATCCTCACACTCTAGTTTAGGGACAACTTCACATTCACAGCATTTGTTTGAGTATCCAATTTGAGCCAATTTGATGTATTGTAAATGTTTCATGTGTTTTTGTTTATTATTTTGTGTTTAGTCTTAATAAATCATATTGTTATTTTGGACAGAACTTTCATTCTGTTAATCGGTAGAGCAACCCTATCATTCCTCTCTATTTTAATGAAACCTTCGTTTATTTAACTTATTTATCAAATTAAATTGTTGCAGGTGCCAAACTCTCTTGTATTCCACTGGCAGGGTTGATTAGAGTCAGTTCGCGTTTTTTTTTTTTAATCCTTGTGCAACAGCAAAAGTCGGAGTTAGAATAGGGGGGGCTTAGAGCATCATTTACATATGTAGATTCTAGTAGAATTTAAATACACTGCTAGCCCCGGCACCTCGCAAGTTGTCACTGTTCAGTTTCACCTATTGGGATGAAATGAACTGCTATCACACCTTACCTTCCATTTCCCAGAATAGTGTTAGCAAAATCTTACCAGCTGTGGTTGACGATTAAATTTCTGAACTCTTGGTGATGATGGGTGTTTCCAAACCATGCCCGCAGCCTTACGTCCCGGTTCCCTAATGACGTACTCACGTTTCGTCTACAGTAACGATTTTGCTGTAAAAATCCCATCTCCTTCGCGATGGTAACGGGCCAAATGTTTACGAGAGATGTCCATCGTTTGCGCCTTATGCCGCGCTGACAATTGTTTCGGTACCCACCTTGCACACAGTTTCCGAAAATTTAGCCTGTGGTGTAAGATGGAATACGCTGAACCGTGACTAATATGTAAAGTATTGGCGATTTAGTCCATGCGATAAGTCTGTTTTCCACCACTATACTCTCAACGACTTCCAAATTGTCCTCAGTTGACGACGTTTACTCGTCACATAGAGAAGTTCTTCCCTGTTTGAAGCGCTCTATCTATTCACAGATTTTGCTTCGCGATAAACTGCTGCCACCATACTGCTCTTGCATTCGACGAATAGTTTCTGCAGGTTTAACACCTTCTCCAAACAAAAGGCGATCACTGCCCTCATTTCCTCCTTGGTGCAGATACACAATGGAGCGCTCATGTTCCACGGTCCCCTACAATACAGCGACTAACGCTGACGTAAGAGTGACACGTTGTATAGAATTGTTGCAGACGACGTTTCCTCAGTCCTGTATATGAACAGTGCTACCATGAGAGAAACTGCAAAAGCCTCTTTACTTTTTCATTTCTCCTCGAATGTATGCAAGTCATATGTTCTGACACTCGTGAATGTATAAACTGGGTATTTGCTTGCCCCCA
Source organism: Schistocerca serialis cubense (assembly GCF_023864345.2). Classification (NCBI taxonomy): domain Eukaryota; kingdom Metazoa; phylum Arthropoda; class Insecta; order Orthoptera; family Acrididae; genus Schistocerca; species Schistocerca serialis. The sequence goes on along the minus strand of NC_064641.1, from coordinate 84,250,309 downwards.
AAGGAATTTTAATTTGTATTAATCGAATCAGTGAAATAATTATCAATGTTTTAGTACTTAACCACTGGCTCTCACTTTAGAATTGTGTGTTTCTACATAAAGAACATATCAGCTTATTACAATTCGAGCACACAATTTCAGTTTTTCTGTCCTTTAATCTTGGACACTGGTAAAACCTAGAACACTTATTACTCTTTCTAGGTACTCTGCTTGCTTACTGTCCCTTTCCACATTTAGCATATCTTGAATGTATGAGCGAAGTGGGCTCTTCAGTCGAGTTTTTGGTCAGCCTTCTCCATATGTGTTCCTGCACAATCTGAACCTCAGGTTCATAAAGAAACGCTCTTCTTGTAATTTTTTCTGACGATTTGCGTCTTCCCATTAATAATAGGATTGAATTTATTCCGTCTTGAACCAATATCCCGAAAAAAAGATTTTAAAAAAATGAAAGAACCTCAAAGGCCCCCTCCTAGTTTTACGAGCCACTGCATAACAATGCACCACTTTTGTGTTCTCCTCCTTCGCTGATGTTATGACACTCAGTTATTTGTTGTTTCTTGGTATTTTGATTTCCTGAATTGTCTGACTGGATGGGTTTGACTTTTTTTACCTTGCTTCTATCTGGCAAGAAAGGAAGAGGTATTTCTTTCTCACTGTGTCTGAGTGTTCCCACAACGGTAAGCTTATGATCTGGTAACATATCAATAGCTAACTGAGTAGATGTGAACAAATTATCCATCGTCATATTAGGTGAATTGAACTAGTCATGACTAGTGAAACGCTAGAGGGTCTTGAGTTCTTCTTGCTTCTTTCTCAATACAGGGAATTGCATTGATAATATAAAGCTTCGTACTGCTCCTCGGGGTTACTGTTTCATATCATACCTATCTGGTTTAGAAGCTGACTGATGGGAAAACACCGAAAAATAATTAACGTAGAGTAATGAATTTTTGGGGATACATCTGTCTAGGTAACATACAGGGTGGGGCAAATAAGGGTAGCCCAGACGAATGGGTAGGACTGGACGTGAGTTAATGCATAAACCACCACCCGTGACGTTCGCATCACGTGTACGCCCGCCGCGTGATCCACACCGGTTCCATGGAGCACATTTACAGTCTTCACGCCTGGCAGAGTCGTTAGCAGAGGTCAGGCTGGTCGCGGCCCTAGCTGGGCCACCCAGGTCGCCTGAACTGCCAGTGTGCGATTACTTTGTGTGAGGAGCCCTTAAGTCTACGGTGTACAGCAATAACCCTCACAGTCTGCCGGCCGGGGTGGCCGAGCGGTTCTAGCCACTACAGTGTTCGATGGGATACCCTAGATCATCCTCCGTACCGCCCCGATTTTGCGCGCAGTGACTACCATCTGTTCCTGAACTTGTAGAAACACCGGAGCGGTCAGCGTCTTCAAGACGATGACGAAGTCAAAACAGTGGGGTTGCAGTGGTTAACAAGTAAGGCGGCAGACCTCTATGAGGTGGGTATTCAAAAACTGGTACAACGTTATGACAAGTGCCTCAATATTGACGAAAATTATGTAGAAAAGTAGATTAAGGTACAGGCTTTCATGTAAAAATAAAATTATTAAGATATCTTAGCACGTCTTTTTTTAATTTCAAAACGGTACTTACTTAAAAAACATGCCTCGTATATCATCTCACGATGTATTTTGGGAGAACTCCACCATAAGATCTGTAGTATCAAACATACAATATAAGGCAAGAAACGGCCGGTGTGGCCGAGCGGTTCTAGGCGCTTCAGTGTGGAACCGCGCGACCGCTACGGTCGCAGGTTCGAATCCTGCCTCGGGCATGGATGTGTGTGATGTCCTTAGGTTAGTCAGGTTTAAGTAGTTCTAAGTTCTAGGGGACTGATGACCTCAGTAGTTAAGTCCCATAGGCGATAGTGCTCAGAGCCATTTGAACCAATTTTTTGCTAAACACAGTCATCAACAATTGTACCTCGGGCATAACTAATAATACACTAAGCGTCGTGTCTTTATAAAAGAAATATAAATATGCCAAAACATAATCACATGGGGTAACGAGTTAATCTGTATCCTTTCTAGGATTAATGGGGTTTGCCTGTATCCCGCAGGGCGTGCGTTTAACGGGACTGGTGGCATTTCTGTGCAGAGGCCAGCATCTCACCTTTATAGGTTCACCGAACGAGGTGGCGCAGTGGTTAGCACACTGGACTCACATTCGGAAGGACGACGGTTCAATCCCGCGTCCGGCCATCTTGATTTAGGTTTTCCGTGACTTCCCTAAATCGCTCCAGGAAAATGCCGAGATGGTTCCTTTGAAAGGGCACTGACGACTTCCTTCCTTGATCCGACGAGACCAATGACCTCGCAGTTTGATCTCTTCTCACAAACAACCCAACCCAACCTTTCATAGTATCTTTTCAGATCACCATGAATAGCACGCTAGTAACGAATCCCTGCAGGGGAGAGAGCATGCCTCGGCTTACACAGGTAGCCCCGACGTTTTTCGATGGCCTTGCTGACTACAACGTATCGGCCTATGAAAGAAAACATTCCGCGTTGGTCGCCGTAATGGATTAGTCCACGGCTGAGGCATTCCAAGAACTGCTGTAATTTTTGAGAGACACAAAGGCTTCCAGGCCAGCGTTCCCATATGAATGGTTAATCTGTGTCTTGATTCCCAAGCTGATTGTCGTGTTGAGGTGCATATCAGAGTTCGCCTGTTCAGTGCTGCAATAGAGAGAGGATCAGTGGAAAAGGATCTATCCATCTGTTGAAGAGAGGCAGTACTGGGTATTAAAAAATAATATGCTGTTGGCGAAAAACAACACTCACGCTCCGCCATCGGTGGATTGTCCTTTTTGAAGGAACTTCACGGTGGAGTTTTTGTTTTCTGTAGAATACTAAGGAGAAGAGAGAGCACAGAGAGAAAGAGAGAGTAGGCGGAAGGCGGAGAGAGTGGACAATCGTGATCAGACTGTCGGAGCGGGATTTGTAATCAGATGGAACTGTAAATGTTGTGTGGTAGCTGCAAGGCCCACCATACATTCGATGTTAGATGTAGGGCACTATGGTCGATTACAGGGTTGTTGCTGTGAGACAAATCTTGGTGAATTTTCTGACGGAGAGCCTTTGTTCGTATGGTATCGCAATTTTGAGTCTGATTTGGACATGCTGTTCCAGGTCCTGGATTGAGCTACGGAGGCTGTGGTACTGTGGTCGAATCACCGCCGTAATGCGCAATTAATCGCATTGCAGAGTCCTCATGGTGCATGGTAATCATTGTTCTGCCCCGACTTGATTTAAATACCGGAGGTGAACTGCTCACAGCATACGGTGTTTGTCTGCGCAAACAGCAGCAGTCACAGCTCCACATTCGTGCAGCAACTGGCTCGTAGTTTCTCATTCACATTTTCTGTCAATCTAGTGATATTTATAGTCAGGCAGGCTCATCCACATTCTGAGTCGGAACCATTGGTGTAGGGATCCTCCCATTCTCGATTTTGTCGACTGCACGGCAGTACATTTTGCACTTACTCTGTTAAGAGTTGTTTATGTTTGCTCATCGAATTTCACCCAGTGTAATCACAGTGGAAATCTATCATTTCAGCAGAGATCAGTCCTCATAGCCCTTTTTATATTAATTTATGTGGGAGATACTTAAAGCAGTTGAAAATCTGTTACATTATATCCACTTCACTTTCGTCTTCAGGGGCAAAATATTATAGGATCGGATCCCCTGCGAGTAATTTTACAGGGGTGTAAGCGAAGGATGCTTCTGTCACGCAGAGCATAACCTGACAGAGAGAAGAAAATACGGTCATACCATGGACTTTTTATAACATCACTGTCACGTATGGCACCTACTGGCAAAGTTCTTTACTTTGCACCAAGTCGAACTGTTTATGACAGTTTGGGCAATGGTGATGTTACAGAATGGGGTGGAGGCAACAAGATGCTCTGTATTGATTTTAAGAAGTGCTTAGCTCAGCTTCACTGCGTTGTTGGAGCATATACCTTTCAATATCTTGTCTTATGGTTCAAATGACTCTGAGCACTATGGTACTTAACATCTGAGGTCATCAGTCCCATAGAACTTAGAACTACTTAAACCTATCTAACCCAAGGACATCACACACATCCATGCCCGAGGCAGGATTCGAACCTGCGACCGTAGCGGTCGCGCGGTTCCAGACTGAAGCGCCTAGAACCGCTCGGCCACACCTGCCGTTTCTTGTCTTATAATGTATGTTTGATACTACAGATCTTATGGTGGAGTTCTCCCAAAATACATCGTGAGATGATATACGAGGCATGTTTTTTAAGTAAGTACCGTTTTGAAATTAAAAAAAGACGTGCTAAGATATCTCAATAATTTTATTTTTACATGAAAGCCTGTACCTTAATCTACTTTTCTACATAATTTTCGTCAATATTGAGGCACTTGTCATAACGTTGTACCAGTTTTTGAATACCCACCTCATAGAGGTCTGCCGCCTTACTTGTTAACCACTGCATCCCCACTGTTTTGACTTCGTCATTGTCTTGAAGACGCTGACCGCTCCGGTGTTTCTACAAGTGCAGGAACAGATGGTAGTCACTGGGCGCAAAATCGGAGCGGTACGGAGGATGATCAAGGGTTTCCCATCAAAGAGATGTGATAAGATGTTTGGTCTGATTCGCCACATGCGGACGGGCATTGTCTTGCAGCAAAACGATGCCCTTGCTGAACTTCCATGGACTGTTACTTTGATTCTGGTGTGCCGTAGGCCACCCATGTTTCATCGCCCATAACAATTTGGCTTAAGAAATCATCACCGTCGTTGAGGTAGCGCTCAAGGAAAGTCAATGCACTGTCTAAAAGTTTGGTTTTGTGCACATCCATTAACATTTTCGGTACCCAATTTGCGCACAATTTTCGGTAATTCAAGTGCTCGGTCACAATGCCATACAAAACACTACGAGAAACATTGGGAAAGTCATCCCGCAAGGAGGAAATCGTAAAGCGTCTGTTTTCTCTCACCTTATTGTCCTCTTCCTGCACCAAACTTTCATTAACGACCGAAGGACGCCAACACCGTTGTTCATCATGCACATTTGTGCGGCTATCTTTAAATGCTCTCACCCACTTTCTTACAATTCCATCACTCATAATGTTTTCTCTGTAAACTGCACAGATCTCACGATGAATATCGATCGCTTTTAGGCCTTTAGCACTAAGAAATGTTATAACAGCCCGTACTCCACAGTCGACGGGACTCACGATTATCGGAGGCATCTTAAACACTCTCAAGGGAACCTCCCCATCGCACCCCCCTCAGATTTAGTTATAAGTTGGCACAGTGGATAGGCCTTGAAAAACTGAACACAGATCAATCGAGGAAACAGGAAGAAGTGCGGAACTATGAAAAAAATAAGCGAAATATACAAACTGAGTAGTCCATGCGCAAGATATGCAACATTAAGGAGAGTGGGAGCTCAGGAGCGCCGTGGTCCCGTTGTTAGCGTGAGCAGCTGCGGCACAAGAGGTCCTTTGTTCAAGTCTTCCGTCAAGAGAAAAGTTTAATTTTTTATTTTCGCAAAGTTATGATCTGTCCGTTCGTTCATTAACGTCTCTGTTCACTGTAATAAGTTTAGTGTCTGTGTTTTGCGACCGCACCGCAAAACCGTGCGATTAGTAGACGAAAGGACGTGCCTCTCCAATGGGAACCGAAAACATTTGATCGCAAGGTCATAGGTCAACCGATTCCTCCACAGGAAAACACGTCTGATATATTCTATACGACACTGGTGATGGCATGTGCGTCATATGACAGGAATATGTTGTAAACCCATCTAACTTTTACACTTGGCGAATGGGTAAAAAGATTCTTCTACCTTGCCCGATTTAGGTTTTCTTATGAATGTGGTAATCACTCCCAAAAAAGTGATAAACACATAGGAGTTTGTCACATAAACTGCAACAAATGAATGCAACAGTTTCACAGTCGCACAGTTTTCCTGTGCTCTGTCAAAACATGTGTTTTTAACGTTTTCAAATTTTTCCGTGTGTAGACCGTCAAATCCTGCATATGTCCAAGCAAATCTGAACATGTCCTGGTTGATTATGTGTGAGTGCCTGAACTTTGATAATTGTCTGAAAATAAAAAATGGAACTTTTCACTCGAGGGAAGACTTGAACCAAGGACCTTTCGTTCCGCAGCTGCTCACGGTAACAACGGGACCACGGCGCTCCTGAGCTCCCACTATCCTTGATGTTGCCTATCTTGCGCATGGCCTACTCAGTTTGTATATTTTGCTTATTTTTTTCTTAGTTCCACACAACTTCTTCCTTTTTTTCTCGATTAATCTGTGTTCAGTTTTTCAAGGCATATCCACTGTGCCAACTTATAACTAAATCTGAGGGGGGTGCGATGGGGAGGTTCCCTTGTCAGTACACAACGTAATCAAGGAAGAATGAGAATGTAATGGCGTTAGTGCGTAGATTAAGGTACAGGCTTCATGTAAAAATAAAATTATTGAGATATCTTAGCACGTCTTTTTTTAATTTCGTAACGGTACTTACTTAAAAAACACGCCTCGTACAAAAATTATTTTGACGACGAAAACAAGTGTATTGACATTTAGGACGAGTAGAATTGTTGCACAGTGTTTCAGTTCTAACGGCCAGCGGTGTACTTGCACCTGTCTCACACGACTTTCCTGGCTCGTTTGTGTAGCACTCCGTCAAAGAAGAACAGAGCACAGTTTTTTTTGAGCCTTTTGAACCAGCCATCACTACATCAAGAGGGAAGATATCATGTACATCCAAAAACAAGGAAAAATATTACCTTACGTACGCACCTTAACTTGCCTGAATAATGTTATAATTAAGTACAATGTTTTTGTGATGAAGGTCAGTGTGTTCATTAACAATTAAGAGGATGTGAGTGGAGACTTTCTTCCACGACGTCGAGTATTCGATTTTTCTCTGCATTGTGTAAGACAGTTAAGTTATCGCTAAGTTGCTGTAGCCGATGTTGGTTGTCAATCAAATGTGTTGTCAAGGCTGATCTGGAACTGGCAAGGTCTTCGGCCTTTTTAAATCTCGTATGAAAAATCCTACCTATCTGCCCAATGTATCTGCTCTTACACTTCCGGCTTGTGTCACAGTACAAGTCTTTGTTTCAATGTACAAATGAGCAGGATTCAAAAAGATTTCTTATTTGAATTCATTAGCTGTTCAAGTGTTTGAATGAGTCTTTAGTTTCCAATTCTTTTATCTAATTGTTTTTTCCGTTTCTGTGGCGCTGATAGTTTTCCACTTACACGTACGGCATTAACCTGCTTTAACCGAAGCATTGGTAATTTCAAATTCTTCTTGCTCATTACATTTGTGTCGCCATGGCGGTGGCTGCATTATCACTGAAACAAAACTAGCTGCAGCTAGTCCAGGTGCGCTCGTGTAGTTCGCTATTTTTTTTTTTTTGACGATTACCACTTTCTTCTGATGGTTTTTATTAATTAAACAGCATTTTCCACAGAACTTTTGTTTTCCTTCCAGTAAACACAAATTAGTCTCCTTCGTCTTGATGGCGAAAAAGCAATCTTTTGCAAAAAAAAAAAAAAAACCGCGTCTCAAAGCCAAAGTCAAATTTTATTTTCCTTTAAGAAGAAATTATGAAGAATAAATAAGGAAAATTTTCTTTTTTATTTTATTCTATATATATATATATATATATATATATATATATATATATATATATATATATATATATACAGGGTGTTACAAAAAAGTACGGCCAAACTTTCAGGAAACATTCCTCACACACAAATAAAGAAAATATGTTATGTGGATATGTGTCCGGAAACGGTTAATTTCCATGTTAGAGCTCATTTTAGTTTCACTCCAACGTGATCAAATTGTAAATTTTCACAATCAACATGTGTTGGCTGACGAGAATCCGCACGCAATTGTGCAATCACGTCGTCAACACAGATTTTCTGTGAACGTTTGGGCAGGCATTGTTGGTGATGTCTTGACTGGGCCCCGTGTTCTTCCACCTACGCTCAATGGAGCACGTTATTACGATTTCATACGGGATACTCTACCTGTGCTGTTAGAACATGTGCCTTTACAAGTACGAGACAACATGTGGTTCATGCACGATGGAGCTCCTGCACATTTCAGTCGAAGTGTTCGTACGCTTCTCAACAACAGATTCGGTGACCGATGGATTGGCCGGCCGAAGTGGCCGTGCGGTTAAAGGCGCTGCAGTCTGGAACCGCAAGACCGCTACGGTCGCAGGTTCGAATCCTGCCTCGGGCATGGATGTTTGTGATGTCCTTAGGTTAGTTAGGTTTAACTAGTTCTAAGTTCTAGGGGACTAATGACCTCAGCAGTTGAGTCCCATAGTGCTCAGAGCCATTTGAACCATTTGAACCGATGGATTGGTAGAGGCGGACCAATTCCGTGGCCTCCACGCTCTCCTGACCTCAACCCTCTTGACTGTCATTTATGGGGGCATTTGAAAGCTCTTGTCTACGCAACCCCGGTAGCAAATGTAGAAACTCTTCGTGCTCGTATTGTGGACGGCTGTGATACAATACGCCATTCTCCACGGCTGCATCAGCGCATCAGGGATTCAATGGGACGTAGGGTGGATGCATGTATCCTCGCTAACGGAGGACATTTTGAACATTTCCTGTAACAAAGTGTGCTAAGTCACGCTGGTACGTTCTGTTGCCGTGTGTTTCCATTCGATGATTAATGTGATTTGAAGAGAAGTAATAAAATGAGCTCTAACATGGAAAGTAAGCGTTTCCGGACACATGTCCATATAACATATTTTCTTTCTTTGTGTGTATATATATATATATATATATATATATATATATAAGTCGTCGTGGGACTTGTAGTTAAAGACCAGTTCTTACAGGAGCGCCTGAAGTGTCTCCGCCTACAGCAGGCAATTAAAGCTGGCAGCTGCGCCATGCAAGACGAGAACAGGGGCAGTGTGCTGAACGCGGAGCAGTCGGGCTGGACGGCTGGCTGGAGGTAAATCACCGGCGGCAGTAACTCTCCGGAGAGCGGGAGGCGTCGTGGCCGAGGCTGAGCGCGTGGGAACGCCACTGGGCGCTGTCACCGCGCGCCAGCCACACACGCTGCTTGGTATTCGCCGGCCGTCCGTCACTCAATAAACGACAATCATAAGGGGTGCATGCGGGCGGCGCGGCCGGCGCGCATACGAAGCCGCGGCCCACACCTGCCTTTGTCCGGCGCGCGGACACGTGGCTGCCGCCTTTCGTGGCACTGTGTGTGGAACTCCCGTGTCCGACTTTACTGCTCGCACCAGCTCCCCCCTGTCGGCCATTAAAAGGCTCCGGGCTTTTGTGTCCCCGCGGGCAGTGTTTATTTAGCTTCGAGAGAGGCGCGAGCGCACACACACACTGCTCATCTCGCGTAGCGGCAGAAATTGCGTTTAACAAGGCGCTTATTAAACAATGGCTCGTACAGTATTCTCATTTGCATTGAACTTCTGTGGTAAATTTGATTTATGGGAGACATCGTAAAGATAAGCTGCAGCTACCCTGCGAAAGGAATTTCCGACCAGTCGTAAGTACCTCTTTCGTCGCCCAAGTGTTGGACGCGTTTAGCGATGACACAAGCTGCACGTAACTTTACACGGTACCTCGATTCGAATCTGTGACTAACGGGCAGCAAAACACTTAGGCTCCAGTTATTGCTGACATGTAACACCTCAGTAAACACAATAAACCGAATCACTATGACCTATTTAGCATTTAATTACGTCTCGTACTTTCAAAATATGGGAAACCTCGCCTTATGAACCATGGACCTTGCCGCTGATGGAAAGGCTTGTGTGCCTCAGCGATACAGATAGCCGTACCGTAGGTGCAACCACAACGGAGGCGTATCTGTTGAGAGGCCAGACAAACGTGTGGTTCCTGAATAGGGGCAGCAGCCTTTTCAGTAGTTGCAGGGGCAACAGTCTGGATGACTGACTGATCTGGCCATGTAACACTAACCAAAACGGCCTTGCTGTGCTGGTACTGCGACCGGCTGAGAGCAAGGGGAAACTACAGCCGTACATTTTCCCGAGGGCATGCAGTTTTGCTATATGGATAAATGATGATGGCGTCCTCTTGGGTAAAATATTCCGGAGGTAAAATAGTCCCCCAATCGGATCTCCGGGCGGGGAGTATTTAGGAGGACGTCGTTATCAGGAGAAGGGAAACTGGCGTTCTACGAATCGAAGAGCGGAATGTCAGATCGGCAGGTAGGTTAGAAAATTTAAAAAGGGAAATGGACAGGTTAAAGTTAGACATAGTGCGAATTAGTGAAGTTTGGTCGCACGAGGAACAAGACCTCTGGTCAGGTGAGTATAGGTTTATAAATACAAAGTTAAATAGGGGTAATGCAGGAGTAGGTTTAATATCGAATAAAAAGAATAGGAGCTCAGATAAGCTGCTACGAGCAGCAAAGTGAACGCATTATTGTAGCCAAGATAGACACGAAGCCCACACTTATCACAGTAGTACAAGTTTATATGCCAACTAGTTCCGCAGATGACGAAGAGATTGAACAAAGGTATGATGCAATAAAAGAAATTATTCGGATAGTTAATGGAGATGAAAATGGGTGAGTGGAATTCGATAATAGGGAAAGGAAGACATGGAAAAGTGGTAGGTGAATATGGATTGGGGGAAACGGATGACAGAGCAAGCCGCCTGGTAGAATTTTGCGCAGAGCATAATTAAATCATGGCTAACACTAGCTTAAGAAGCATGAATGAAAGTTGTATACGTGGAAGAGGCCTGGAGACACTGGAGGCTTTCATGTAGATTATGTAATGGTAAAGCAGAGATTTAGGAATGAGGTTTTAAATTGTAAGACATTTCCAGGCGCAGGTGTGGACTCTGACCACAATTTAGTGGTTATGAACTGTAGATTAAAACTGACAAAACTACAAAAATGTAGGAATTTCAGGTGATGGGACTGGATAAACTGAAAGAACCATAGGTTGTTGAGAGTTTCAAGGAGAGCATAAGGGAACAATTGACAGGAATGGGGGAAAGAAATACGGTAGAAGAAGAATTGGTAGCTCTGAGGGATGAAATAGTGAAGGCAGAAGAGGATCAAGTATGTAAATAGACAAGAGCTAGCAGAAATCCTTGGGTAACAGAAGAGATATTGAATTTAATTGATGAAAGGAAAAAATATAAAAATGCTGTAAATGAAGTAGACGGAAAGGAATACAAACGTCTCAAAAATGAGATCGACAGGAAGTGCAAAATGGCAATGCAAGGATGGCTAGAGGATAAATGTAAGGTTGTAGAAGCATATATCAGTAGAGTAAGACAGATGCTGCCTACAGGAAAATTAAAGAGACCTTTGGAGAAAAGAGAACCACCTGTATGAATATCAAAAGCTGAGATGGAAAACCAGTCCTAAGCAAAGACGGGAAAGCAGAAAGGTGGAAGGAGTATATAGATGGTCCATACAAGGGCGATGTATTTAGGGAAATATTACGGAAATGGAAGAGGATGTAAATGAAGATGAAACGGGAGATACGATACTACGTGAAGACTTTGACAGAGCACTGAAAGACTCTAGTAAAAAAAAAAAAAAGAAAAAAACGGGAGTAGACAACATTCCATTAGAACTACTCAAAGCCTTGGGAGTGCCGGCCATAACAAAACTCTACCATTTAGTGAGCAAGATGTATGAGTCAGGCAAAATATTCTCAGACGTCAAGAAGAATATAATTATTCCAATCACAAAGAAATCAGGTGTTGGCAGGTGTGAAAATTACCGTACTATCAATTTAATAAGTCCTGGTTGCAAAATGCTGACACGAATTCTTTACAGACGAATGGAAAAACTGGTAGAAGCCGACCTCGGGGAGGGTCAGTTTGGATTGCGTAGAAATGTTGGAACACGTGAGGCAATACTGACCCTACGACTTATCTTAGAAGATAGATTTATGAAAGACAAACCTACGTTTCTAGCATTTCTGGACTTGGAGAAAGCTTTTCATACTGTTGGCAAGAATACTCTCTTTCAAATTCTGAAGGTGGCAAGAGTTGAATACAGGAATAAAAAGGCTATTTACAAATTGCACAGAAACCAGATGCCAGTTGTAACAGTCGAGGAGCATGAAAAGGAAGCAGCGGTTGAGAAGGGAGTAAAACAGGGTTGTAGCCTATTCCCGATGTAGTAAAGCAGTAAAGGAACCAAAAGAAAAATTTGGAGTAGGAATTAGAATCCATGGAGAAGACGTAAAAACTTTGAGGTTTGCCGAAGACATTGTAATTATGTCAGAGACAGCAAAGGACATGGAAGAGCAATTGAACGGAATGGACAGTGTCTTGAAAGGAGGATATAAGACGAACATCAACAAAAGCAAAACGAGGGTAATGGAATGTAGTGGAATTAAATCAGGTGATGCTGAGGGAATTAGATTAGGAAATGAGACCCTTAGAGTAGTAGATGAGTTTTGCTATTTGGAGAGAAAAATAACTGATAATGGTCGAAGTAGAGAGGATACAAAATTTAGACTGGCAATGGCAAGGAAAGCGTTTCTGGAGGAGAGAAATTTGTTAACATCGAGTATAGATTTAAGTGTCAGTAAGTCTTTTCTGAAAGTATTTGTATGGAGTGAAGCCCTGTATGGAATTGAAACATGGACGATAAATAGTTTGGACAAGAAGAGAATAGAAGCTTTCGAAATGCGGTGCTATAGAAGAATGCTGAAGATTAGATGAGTAGATCTCATAACTAATGAGGAGGTATCGAATAGAATTGGGGAGGATTCCGTGGAACAACCTGACTAAAAGAAGGGGGTAGTTGGTAGGACACATTCTGAGGCGTCAAGGGATCACCAATTTAGTACTGGAGGGCAGCGTGGACGGTAAATATCATAGAAGGAGACCAAGAGATGAATACACTAAGCAGATTCAGACGGATGTAGGCTGCAGTAGGTACTGGGAGATGAAGCAGCTCGCGCAGGATAGAGTAGCAAGGAGAGCTGCATCAAACCAGTCTCACGACTGAAGACCACAACAACAACAACAACAACTACAATAACAACTTTAAAATCCCAGGAGAGTAAAGGGTGTGTATCCTAATACTTCCTTTTTTTGTTTTCTTTTTGTAGCTAATTTACGGATGTTTTATTGATGCTCACTGAAACACCTTGGCAGTGCACTCAGCAATTACCATACGGAGTGAGGCAGCTAAGACAAGCCGTTTCAACATATCGACAATGAATAAATATATTGGGATGTGGTTTCGGCTAATTTATAGCGGACAATATGGTCAGTAATTTTTTTCGTTTATAGTAGCTGTATTACCACACCGACGTCGTTTTTTGGAAGAAGCTTCTAAAATAACCACGAACACATAATACGTATGGAACAGAATCAAACAGTAACAAGGTAACATCGAACAGTATCAACAGCGCCCCAAACCTTTGCCCGCCGTCAGGAGAATTGTAACACGTGTAGACAAGCATGTAACTCAGGTGTGGCTGCTGTGTTCATCTGTGCGCTTAAAATCCATCAGTCTGTGCTCTGCTTTTGTAGAAATCATATAACTTGCACGAAAACTATTGAGACCTGCACAATATATACGACAGTCGAAAAAGTGAATATTGTTCATGGTGTACGTTGACGAAATATTAGAGCAGCGTTGCGGTTGTATGTTGCAGAGTATCCGAATCGTGCTGCGCACTCGCAATCTGTCTTTCTGAACATAACGCCGAAAAAGAAATTTAGTAACTCGAAGTGCGGAGAATAATACGCGGCAATAAAAAAGAAGAGAAACTGATTAAAGAAAAGGATCTAACATTTAAACAGCAGTAATACACAGTGCTAAAGAAAATGTCACTAACGGACATCTTGTAAGTACGAGAGCAGTCAACCAAACCAGTGTTCTGTGAATACTTAATTCCATCGCATTTTATCCTCTTCACATTTCGATTCACTACAGTAGCTTGGTGATTAATTCTCCGTATGTTATCTACGAAAAGTGGAAAGTGACACGGCATATATGTACAAAATTTGTGTGAGGAAGGAGCGTCGTTTACAAGTCGTGCACAAGTCAATTGTCGCAATAAGCACAAATCATCAGTTGCAAATCCATGCTGGCTCAACGAAGTGGATAAAAACAACGTTTGGTTCACGCTTTTCAAGATCCGTATCAATGGTCCTGTTTTGTTGACAGGACTCTAAATACATACAAGTATCTCGAGTTGGTAAGTCATGCCGCTGCCGCAATTGGTGGAAGACATTCCACTGGACACAGTGTGGTACCAACATGACAAATGTCCATACCATTCTGTACCTGAAATTACAGGCCCTCTTAAGAATTGTAACACCCCACCCATAACTTATCTGGTTTTGGCGTGTGTTCACCCCAGGTAATTGACTAACAGGTCAACAGAGAGTGCAAAACTGCCGCAATGTCGGATAACGCAAAGAAAGTAATAAGGCCCTGTGACTCCTGATTGAACTGCGGTGGCAGTGTTGACATTAATTGATTCAGAATTGATCCCTTTTAATTAAAAAGGGGTGCACATTGATGTTACATTCAGCTATTGAATACCAGATGCAAATGTTGAACATAAAATTAATTAACAAAGTGACTTGGGATTTCAACTACTTGATTGAAAACAGATGCACTCGATTAGCACAAATTTATTTTAACTCACGACCTTCAATCATCACATTACATGACTCTCCTAACAGGCAGTGATAATAAATTACGTTTGCGTGGAGTAAAGCGCGATAACTCAAAAGTAATTCCTATCGGCTGACCCAGGCGTAATGTGAAGTGCGAGAAGAATTCTACAATACACGGCCCATGAAACCCTTGTGGAAACTTTCCCGATGTGATCCAACAAATTAATCAGTGGCCTAACTGAAGCCGGAGCGGGCGCAATATCACCGAATTCAGCATGGCGGGGCGTCGTCGTTGTCAGGACGTCGGCAGACCTCGTGGTGCTGCAAGGCTGTGCTCGTCTATTCACTCCTAGCTATCTTACTCAGTACATAGTTGAACGAAAATATTCTATCTCCAAACTCAATCATCCCGTTTGCTAAGTCCTAAACGCAGAGATGCTCACTCTCTCTCAGGCAAGCTGAGTAAAGAACACCAAGTCCACGCTCTAGGCAAGCTGGGAACGGAAGACCTCTACTGAGACTTCTGCCAGTCCGCTCTTCACCTCAGTTTCCCCTCCAGCTATATCACTTATGCCAATTGCAGTGCAAGTCGCATTAATTATGCGTCGCTTCCCAGTGCCGACCAATGCCTGCTCTGGGAAGTGAACAAATTCCCACAAAATTTCCCTTCCTGTCAACTTCTGCTATTTAGCTCCTCCCAGGTCATCCATCAAGGTTAGCGTCTGCACAAAACACCAATTTTTCCGGAATTCTGAATCCCAGGAGAGTACTTCAAATTCCTTGGTCCTATGTTCCCATCGGAGGCCGGCGTATATCATTCTGTCGCTCTACATCTGATTTACTTCAGACTCTGCGGACCGTGAATTCAGCGTGAAGTTGCTATAGTCACGAACACACATATTTTGGCCTCTGTTGACCGCTCTACTGTAGCTTTGTCCAGCTTTCTTGCATGTTTCAATGAAAACGGAACAACGGACATTTATCAACAGGCGTACAAGTTCTCCGTCTGCTTCCCGGTACACCAGCATGGGGTCAACCACCCTCCCCCCTCACTGTCGCTCATCTTAAGGCAGCTGGAGGCCACGCCCCGTTACCACTTTCTCAGAGTTTGAGCTGTCCTAAGCTGCCTACTGTCGCTTCCCTTCGCCACTCCCCAGCCTGGCCGTGGTCAACTGTGAATACTTCCTTCGGATAAACTAGCCTCCAGTAAATCGACGTGTTTCCACAAAGTTTCATGTCGTGTGAATTACTTAAAAACCATCAGCCAACATTAATTATTCCAATACGTCCATACTATACCCTCTACTAGATGCATTGTGCCTTGTCAGTCATTTTTGTTCAGCCCTACTGTTCGCTCAATGTGAGTTCGTTGATCTTTAATGACTTCATGTAAGGGGCATAGTTCTGGCCATCTTACAGAATATACTTGGAGAACATTTGAAAGGTCGTTCAGGAAACGCTCAATGGCGTGCACACTCAACAAACTTAACATTTCTATACTTTTGTCCATAGCAAAATTTAAAACAAGTGGTCTATTAAGAAACACTGATGACTCCCTTAAGTATGAAATGCATTAGAACATAGAGCTATTTTACTTTAACTTCAGACAAAATCCAAAGTGCATTATTGTTTCTCCAAAACAATTTTGTAGCGGGAAGCTCAAGATCTAAATTTTAAACATTGGCAGAGGTTGAAAATACCGCTTCAGTTGCAAATTTCTTTATTTTCACACGACCGGTTTCGGACTGTTGTAAGCCCATCCTCAGGTGTCGTAGCTGTGCTGTGGTCCCCGAGCGCTGCATGTACCAGGTGCGGTGTGCTGACTCGCTAGTCTGCTCTCACAGGCCTCCTCTTTGGAAAGTAGGTTGGCCATCGGGCAGTTGGATTCGATGACGGCTTGTAAGCCAGGTGGGCTCCTTGTTCGAAGAAAATCAGCCATTATTCTGCTTGCTTAGTTACGCTGTTGTACAGTACTTTGGAATGTTAAGATATATCTGCTTTGTCAGCTGCATTTCAGGAAGCATAGTGTTCTGAAGAAGTTACATTTGTTTGATGGGAAGCCATGTTATTGAATAGCTTCTAATATGCGGAAGATACTCGATAAGATCATTGAAATTCATATTGTGTGGTGAAGTGTAATTTACCATGTGTTGTCATCTGGGTATGTTAATTAGTATAGCTGCATGCATTCTTATCCTTCCACGTGTTTACACAACGTGGAATGGGTATGAAAATGTTACGAATTATTAAGCCCTTGGAGGCAGGTTCATTCCACACAATCTTAAATTCACTCATGTTAACTGTTCATGAAGCATAAAGTTTATCCCATTTGGATGTCTCCGGATTGTTTGTTATAATAGCATTTTGATTGTGTAACAGAAAGTATGTGTTTGACTATCCTGATGAAGTTGTAAATTGTGTGATTTATTGTTAATGGATAATGGATAATTCACTTAATACTGAATACAAGATTGCGAATTTATATGCAAGAAAAATATTTACTGTATACACACATTATGCCACAGCATCTAGCTGCCATTTTATGTTGCGATGGTATTCAAGTGTACCATTCTTAATCAATTTGAACGATAAATATCCAAATGCGGGGTGGGCACTGGTTGTTATTATTAAGTAAAATCGGTCTGCTTGATAGTCAGTTTACAGGAACTGTGTACGAAAAGGTTCATTGTGATCCTCTGTTGCTGGACGCTGATATGAATCCTGTGGTAGCAATCCGTCACTAGAATTCTGCCATGATATGACCGATCGAATTTCAGATTTCTGTAAAATGATCATTCAGCTAGTTAATTATTTCCTGCAATCTGAATCTAAATGAACACAGTCAGGAGAAATGTTAAAGGGTAACACATTGTCATACAACCTAACTAACTCCGTCCGCACAGGCCTCGGAAGGTCCAACGGTACCGACCGACCGCCATGTCATTCTCAGACGATAGGCGACACTGGATACAGATATGGAAGGGCACTTGGTCAACAAACCGCTCTCCTTACCGTTGTCAGCTGTCGCGACCACAGCAGCTACTACTCAGTCAAGTAGCTCCTTAACTGGCCTCACAACAGTTGAGTACAGCGTGCTTGCCAAAAGCGCTCAGCAGACTTGGATGGTCACCCATTCAGGTGCTAGCCAAGACCGACGGTGCTTAACTTCGGTGATGTAACGGGAACCAGTGTTACCACTACGGCAAGGCTGTTGGGATTCAGGCAACCCACTGCTTTCAAAAAAATTCCATTCTTGCCTTTTGTACTGTTATAGGCTATGCAATTTTGTGTTTCCGTTGCACAGGTTTTATGAAAGTGTGTGCTGTTTGATTATAGACAGTTTTCGAGTCAGATTGCGTTAGAAAGTTTTACTTCAGATATTACACATTTCAATATGCATATTACTAATATTTCGAGGCTTGTCTTTCATTACCTATGACAGTGTTCTAGTGTTCTAAGTTGTTTCTAAAACACACACACACACACACACACACACACACACACACACACATACACATACACACATATTCTTTACCATGAGCTACTCATGTGTGGAATTCCATGCCCTGTGGAAATGATTTTAATTGAGTGTGCTTCAGGTGTCGATTGATTCATGCTTTAGGCTAAAATTTCGACAGGCATGAGCAGACCCTCTTTCCCTCAGGAACATCAACTGAACAGCGCAGGATAGCACCGTGTTTAGGATGTCCCGATGTTGCAGATTGGAGGAGACTCGGTCTATGTTGAACATTCGACAGAGGCAGACATCACAGCAAGCGGAAACACTGTTACCAGTAAGCTCTCTTTCACCAGAAATTTAATTGTTTACTGAACCAGCCATCGTATAAAGGTCAATGGGCACTTAAAAATATTGACATTTGACGGTCGTCGGTTGATGAACGAAGGAATAGTGTCTCATAAAGTAGCGATCTATGGACGTCAGTTTACAGTATTGGCTCCTGCACACGAGATTGAATTGTTCCCAATTTACGTTAGTCAAGGGGCTCGGAGATGCTATAATGGGACACCAGAACGCAAATGCAAAAGTGACAGCTGCAGGTGTTTTAGTTTTCATTTCACATTAAGCAGCCGAAGTCCTGGTAACCATCCATTAAAAGGATGGCCATGCCAAGATTTAAACTCACCCCTGTTATTAACCAGTAGGGAGTAAATACATTGGGATTTGAGATTCAGTATCCCTAGGTACCTGAAGGAGCGTACGCAAGATGTTTGGTTATAAACTTTACTGCTCGCTTCCGTAGAGCTTGATCTTGTCCACATTACCCCAGTAAACTGAGATATGGGACAGTACTGTGTGAAAGTATGTAAAGTTTGCTGGCCATCCCATCTGCAGATCAATACAGCGGGAGAGATTTTTAAGTTGAGAGCAAAAAGAACTTAACATTTTTGTCAACTTCTCCGTGTTCAGATGCCACCTCAATCTGTTATCCAACTCAAAGCCTAGAACTTCATCTGAGAAAGCTATCCAATAAGTGTCCATTGATCTCTACGTACGGAACCTGCAAGTTATTTCTAATGGCATAACGTGGGTCCGAGTAAGATTAAGAGTTAATCTCTTTGCTATGAACCAGTTATGGACGTCTTCGAGTATCTTCCCGCCATTGTCTGGTATTGTACAGGCTTCTGCAGACGTTACAGCTTTTCAAGAGTCTTTCAATGTTCGGGCAAACTGTTTAATACTCAGACGAAAAAATATCGCAACACCAAGAAGTAATTATGCGACCCAAACTGAAGTTGGTAGGCGTGTTTCTACATCTGAAAAATGATGTGTATTGAGATTTTGCTCCAGTCACGTGAGAGTGGCTGTAGTAGCCCCACTACGACGAAGCAGATCAGATTTGCTTTAGATACAGTGTAACGGCCGTGAGCATTTTTTGCCTTTGAGATTTGACGTGGTGAGTTGATGTTAGTAAAGGATGCCTCTAAGACGACACAGTAGCCATTATCATCAACACCTCACTGAGTTTCAAGGAGGTCATGTAATAGAGCTACGAGAAGCTGGCTGTTCCTTCCTCGATATTGCAGATATACTTGTCAGAAATGTAGTGACTCTACAGGATTGCTGGCAGCGGTGGCTACGTGAATGTACGGTTGCAAGAAGCCCGAACTCCGAACGGCCACGTGGCACTACCGTGAGGGAAGACGGTCGTGTTCGGTGTATGACTCTGGTGCAAAGCACTGCATTTGCAGCAGCAATTTGAGCAGCATTTGGCGCCATAGTGACACAACGACCAGTTACAAATAGGTTACATCAATGACTTTCCCAGCAGCGTTACTCATGGTGAAAAAATCCTCTTCGCTGATGAGAGCAATATTATAATCACTGAGAAAACAAGAGAACTCCTTGCTGAGAAAGCAAATGAAACTCTCGAGGAAGTTTATGTTTGGTCAATAAGCAATAAAGTTACATTGACCATAAAGAAAACTAATGCCACGAATTTCAGTTCGAAGAGGAAAAATGACAATGTTGAACTAAATGTAGGTAGCACCTCTATAGACTGTGTAACAAATGCAAAATTTCTAGAAATGAATATTGATTTTCAGTTGAAGTGGTGTGAACAGACAAAGGTACTTGCAAACAGAATGTCATCAGCATGTTATGCCCATAGAATCCTATCATCTGTGTGTAACATGCAGTGTCTTTTAATTACATATAATTCATATATACACTCAATTCTTAGCTATGGCATTCTTTTTTGCGGAACAAATGTACAAAATATGAACACAATTTTCAAACTCCAGAAAAGAGCCATAAGAATATTAACCAAAAATACTAATCGAGCTCATTGTAAAGATTTACTCAGAAAACTGGGGGGTTTTAACTGCTCCATGTGACTACATTTACCAGTCTGTTGTACACATCAAAAATAACATTGGTAATTACTGCACAAACAGCTCTATTCATGACCATGCAACAACAGATAGACTCAACTTACATTTACCAAGAAAAAATAAACATAAAACTCAAAACAGCATTTTCTACCAAGGAATAAAAACTGTACAATAAATTACCAAAAGAGATTAAAAAATGTAAAAATACACTTATTTAAAAAGGCAGCTAAAAAGTACCTGCTATGCAGTACAATTTATATATTGAGGGATTACTTAGCTAAAACAGAGCAGGGGTTTGATAAAAAATGTTATGCAAATAAATAATAGTAATAATGATTATAAAATACCCAACATTCCACATAACACCTTCATTTTACGTTTTTCACATCTCACTCATTATGGAGGGATGCTGATTCAGTTTCCTTGCCATTACCAGTCTACATTTTATATCCTCCCTATTGCGACCATTATCAGTTACTTGGCTCCCCAAATAGCAAAATTACTTTACTACTTTAAGTGTCTCATTTCCTAATCTAATTCCCTCAGCATCATCTGACTTAATTCGACTACATTCCATTATCCTCGTTCTGCTTTTATGGATGTTCATCTTCTATCCTCCTTTCAAGACACTGTCCATTCCGTTCAAATGCTTTTCCAAGTCCTTTGCTGTCTCTGACAGAATTACAATGTCATTGGCGAACCTCAGAGTTCTTAATTCTTCTGCGTGGATTTTAATACCTACTCCGTATTTTTCTTTTGTTTCCTTCACTGTTTGCTCAATATACAGATTGAATAACATCGGGGAGAGGCTACAGCCCTGTCTCACTCCCTTCCCAACCACTGCTTCCCTTTCATGCCCCTCGACTCTTATAACTGCCATCTAGTTTCTGTACAAATTGTAAATAGCCTTTCGCTCTCTGTATTTTACCCCTGCCACCTTTAGAATTCGAAAGAGAGTATTTCAGTCAATATTGGCAAAAGCTTTCTCTAAGTCTACAAACGCTAGGAACGTATGTTTGCCTTTACTTAATTTATTTTCTAAGATAAGTCGTAGAGTCAGTATTGCCTCATGTGTTCCAATATTTCTGCGGAATCCAAACTGATCTTCCCCGAGGTCGGCTTCTACCAGTTTTTCTATTCGTCTGTAAAGAATGCGCGTTAGTATTTTGCAGCTGTGACTTATTAAACTGATAGTTTGATAATTTTCACATCTGTCAACACTTGCTTTCTTTGGGATTGGAATTATTATGTTCTTCTTGAAGTCTGACGGTATTTCGCCGGTCTTATACATCGTGCTGACCAGAATGTAGAGTTTTGTCAGGACTGGCTCTCCCTAGGCTGTCAGTAGTTCTAATGGAATGTTGTCTACTCCCGGGGCCTTGTTTCGACTCAGGTCTTTCAGTGCTCTGTCAAACTCTTCACAAAATTACATTGGTCTACATTAATTAATTAAAATTTCATTACTCTAGTTAATTATTTTTTGGTGTACCGACATTTTTTCCGTCAGTGTACGTAGGTCAAGAACAGATCCAGACCAAACACTAAACCCAGTTTTAAACTTTTTCCGCTCCGTATCCCGTCTCATTTCTGCGGTAACATTTGTTGTTGTCATCTTTTGTTTTCTATAGTGAAGTTAGCACTATCACTGTGTACCGCTGCCGTTAGTGCTGTTTCATTTAAGTGACATTAGCTTTCGTTTTACACCTTGCAGTGCGAATAACTCTGTATTTTTATACGATCGATGGCGACATCACCAGAGTCACGCTATCGCTAACTCAGACGTCCGCTTTTCGTGTACACCAGGATGACATCCTGGACAAAGGCCGCCAGTGTGTCACGACACTCCTTGCCGCGTCCAGCCATCACTAAATCTCCGGCGGGCCTCTCTGAATTACTGTGAAATTAGCCGCGCAGTAAATCTGTGGCGTGTCGCAGGGCGCGTGAACAGGTCGACCCTACTGGGGTCACAGACGGTGTGGATAGGGGAGAAGGGGGTGAGGGTGGGGATAGGAGGGGGGGGGGGGGGAAGCGACGCGACCGCCACCTTGTGGGTTTTTTACCCGATTTATGGATCGCGCCACGGCTCCTTCTTTATGTGCCGGTGTTTTCGTCGGCGGGACAAATCTACAGAGAATAAAATTTCTCCCCGCCAGGCTTAAAAGAGACGTCTCTCCTTTCTTCCCCTGCTCCCCTCGCTATCTGCCTCTCTCCTTCCGTGCGGCACCGGCACTAAATCACGTGCGAGGCCAGATAAAGCACTGGAAACCTGCCTCCGAAAATCGCGAGAACGCCGCACGGATCTCTCTCCCGCCTCCGCCGCGCTGGGGAGTGTCTGGTTTCAGGAATGGATATACAGCGCGGCTCGCTTTTAAGAGCGGCAGTAATACTATAGTCTTCTTCCAGCAAGTCACAGAAAGTTTTCAAGTTATTTTGTAGCTGACGCGAAGCAAGCTGTGTAGCAGTTGGACAGCTCTTTACATTTCACAGCCATACTACCAGACTGGACAGAAGTTTTATCGCCCCAAGACGACATGACTCTAATATCGGTTAACTCTGCCTCTGACTTTGATAATGGCCTCAATTCGACGAAACAGAGACTCCACAAGTAGAGCTGTAAAACTACCGTCGGTTTCTGTAGACTATCCTGAGTAAGCATAGATTAATGTTGTTTTCCTAGTAGCTTTTGTCAGTTAAGATCGTACCCGCGTCATGTGTACATCGGGTGTGTTGCATAAATATCGGAATGTCTTTGCGTATGTTAATTTTCGTTCGATACGTATAAAACGAAACAATATTAAAAACGAGATGCTATATTTTACACAGCTAACGACTACTTCAAAAGCGATTCATGTTTTTGTTTTTTGTTTTTTTTTTTGTTTTTTTGTTTTTTTTTTGAGGTGTGTGTGGGTGTATCCAATTTGCTTTTACTTAAATTGCAGTTAGCTCAAGACGGATAACAATAGTAACAAATTTCAACAGTTTCTGCGGAAGACGGCCACGCAGACAAACGTATTATGGACGCCTTGTCAGGCATTTCCAAGTGGCTTCTACATGACGTTTAGAAGGATACATCTTTTCCTGCATAAAACTGTCCAGCGTATAAAGTTTACCAACATTTGCAGATCAACTAATATTATACCTAAATACAATAATACAGGTTAAGAACAGTTCAGCTAGTGCACGGGAAACGAAACAAATCGCTCAAAAAATTTGGCTAAACAACGAAATCAAATACGCCAAAAAGCAAACCCTAAATTGGGAACTATATAAAACACATCTCAACCTTGCGAGAGTTCTGAATAATAGCGCTGTTCTCTCCCATCTTGTTAGCAAGGTTGAAAATCGTACATATGCGGTGAGAGAAAGTGAGAAACTCACAAAAGAAAGATACAAAATTTAAAAGCAAAATAAACAGCCAAATCAGCCACAAATTACACCCAGTCTAACGAGAAACATCACTTCTATCGAAGACTGGTCAACATCAGTTGTAATGTTTTCCATACAGAAGAAGTAAAACTGCTCGAAAAAGGTGTGAAACACAATGTCAGCACACAAACAGAAGAAAAATATATAGAAGACCTCGTAGTTGACTCAGAAAGGATTCTCTCACAGTGAAACAGAAACGAAACACGAGAGGTAAACATTGATGTGACAAGCGAGCTAGTCAGTAATAAAATCAAAAACATTTGAGGGAAAACAGAGGAAGCCAAAACAATACAGATTCCATAACAATGACGAAACTGCAGGAACGCAACATCATCATCACAAGGGCAGATAAAGGAAACACAGTGGTTCTCATGAATGAAGAGTAATACATTAGTCAGACACAACACGTCATCACAAAAAATAAAATTATGAAACGAAAATTAGATCCATCTAACAGATTCCAAACAAAGTTGAGAAACTCTCTGAAAGACATTGAACATTCAATAGGAAACAATGAAAAAAGAAAACTACTATCAAAAAAATCCCAGTGCACTTGTCCTCTGATGCCAACCAAAGCTGCACAAGAAAGATCTCCCCATCAGAGCTATTGTGAATTACAGAAACGCTCCCACTTACCCACTTGCAAGATACATGTTGAAAATCTAATCAGGAAACTACAGATTACGAGAAGACAGAACTATAAGCAGCACCACACAATTGGTTCAGGACATAAAAGAGATACAGGTTCCAGAAGCAGCTCCGTTCTGGTTACTGATGACCCTGTAGTTAGGCCCCTTTACACCCCAAACCAACCAACCACCCTCTTGTCTTTTGATGTAGACAATAAGTATTCCTATGTACCAATAACTGAAACAATAAACACTGTAGAACAAAACGTTAAGACACAGTACACTTCCACATGAATACGTGAAAGAAACAGTCTGGCCTCTAGAGCTAATAACAGAAGAGAGCTATTTTCAGTTCAATAACGAATTCTATTTACAAAGTGAAGGGTTACCAGTGGGATCCCCAGTGTCTGGAACCACAGCCAAATAGGTACAACATCTTATACTGGATTAGGTATTTGGATGGCATCTAGCGGCTGATAGATGAACCGAACAATAAAATTGACCAGTTACACACAGACAAAAAAATGGTTCAAACGGCTCTGAGCACTATGGGACTTAACAGCGGTGGTCATCAGTCCCCTAGAACTTAGAACTACTTAAACCTAACTAACCTAAGGACATCACACACATCCATGCCCGAGGCAGGATTCGAACCTGCGACCGTAGCAGTCGCGCGGTTCCGGACTGCGCGCCTAGAACCGTGAGACCACCGCGGCCGGCACACACAGACATAAAATCTGTTCATGAAAAGATACATTTTACAATAGAGCAAAACAGACAGTTTTATTTCTTGGACGTCACGATAAAGATTCAAAACAACCAACACACATTTGACATATACCGAATACCGACAACAAGAGACACATTTATACATGAGACATAACAATACCCCAGTTCAGATAAGCAGGCAACACTTAGGCAACACAGTACGATTAGGTACAAACAAAGAGATAGAAATAATTACAAAAACGAAATGAGTACCATAATACAAATAACCACAAGCAACGAATACGAAGTAAACTTAGTAACAAAGCTAAAAAAGAATACCAAGAAACAGAAAAGAACAAACATCCAGCTGTCATCAACACGAGGACAAAATCACACACAAACAAATACACAGAATACGAGAATACGAACATCACAAAGTGTGAAAGAACCAGAAGGTAAACAATGGTACACAATGACATACAACCACAAATGCACATAGAGAATATCGAATATTTTCAAAAAACAAGGCATAAAAGTAGCGCACAAAACCAACAACTCCATTCAGAAATAATTCGCCAAAACAAAAAGGAAAATCTGATCTACATCAGAAATCAGGAATATACCAACTGAAATGCAATACATGTGATGGAAGATACGTAGCTCAAATCACGAGGACATTTGACACCAGAGACAGAGAACATGCAAGAGCATGGAAGTATAGGACAAATCATCCAACTTTTGTTGAACACTTACACCAACACAAAATTACAGCTAAAGAGACAGACATGGAAATCATAAGGATAAACGACAACATAAAACACCTCCACACCTTACAAGAAAACTTATCCAAAACACCATAACAGTAAAAAGCAACTCATAAATGATCAGACTAACTTCGCAAACCACACACTCTTCCAATTGCTTGCCCACTTAGTATAAAATTAAATATACACATGTAACCACATGCCCCATTTACCACCACCATCTCCTCCCACATTCCGTCCCATAACCACCGTCCAGGGCCATGCCCGCTCCCAGCCCCCCACCCCCCCCCCCCCAAAAAAGATTGTCAACCCATCCCCCTTCACCTCACTTCTCTACCTAACATACAAGACAATTTCACAAATTTTCCCTAACTCACACACACACATACACACACGCACTCACACACACACAAAAAGTAGTTTTACAGGTTTGCAATACTCACAACGTGAACAGAAACAAACGAACAGACGGAAACTCTGTAACTGTGCGGAATGAGAATCAGTTTACAAAAGTGAAGTGTAAATAATGCAGAGCAAGAAACACTACAGAATGGCAAAAACTGCCAAGCGCAAATGTGAATGAAGTCTTTCGACGTCAGTCGCTGGTAGCAAGAAGGGAATAGGCAGAACATGTGAAGAAACACCGCAAGTAACTTGCACACCAGCTTCTTAAACAAAACGCTATTTTTAACCTAAAACAACCAAAAATGTGCAAACGTATGAATCCAATTTCCAGAATAACACGGAAGATGCTATACGAATAAAAGCGAAACGCGTCTGATGCAATTCTTTTTAATTAAATTGTAATCAGCTCAAGACGGATAACCAATAGTAACAGATTTTAACAGATGCTGCGAAAGATGGCCACGCAAAAAAACGGATTGCTATTTTACACGGAAGTACGCTGGCTTTCAAATGGAAATATGTTAGCTAGATTATTTGAACTTAGTAATGAAGCGATTCAGTTCTTGGAAATTCAGAGCCAAACTGAGTTGTGCATGGAACTCCGAAAGCCATACGTTCAAATTTAAAATTGCAAGGTGGAGAGTCGAACATAGTTTATCATCGGGATGCCATCATAGCGTATACAGGTAAGTTGCAGTTATTCATGTTTTCCCAAATTATTGGAAATCCTGGAAGAAGCATTCTTTATGGAGGTCTTTAAGCAAACTGATCCACGAATAAAGTATGAAATCATTTGCAGCATCTCATTGAACACTTCCCTATCTCGTGTGACAGTAACATTTACAGATTAGCAACAGAATCTTTTCACACTGGCATACATGCCCTGTCGGAAACACGGCAAGAACAAACTTCGGAAATTAAAAACGATTCTGCAGCCAAATATGACTTTGAGGAGATTGATAAGTCATTATTTTCCATAATATATCTGGAAGCTTATCACAGCACAGCAAAGCAAACACAGCAATTCCACTTACCATTTTCAAGCACTTATTTGTGCGAAAGAGCGTTTTCAGCAGTTCTACTGATGACAACGAAATACAGAAGCCAGCTCAATATTGCTAGTGATTCACGTTGTGCAGTTTCTTCTATTAAACTAGGAATTTAAAGTCTTTGCGAAAATATTCAACGTCCCCCATTGCATTGATTTATTTGTTTTCTAAGATTTTAAACATGGCGACTTTTCAGCAGCTGTGCATGCAAAAGCATCAGTGTCTTGGAAATAGGAGCCAACCAGTAGCAAAATACAGGCTTGTTAACCCTTGACCCTGGATTCGACGGTTTTAGAAGTTCTTTGTGGGGAGAGGGGTTCGTGAAAGGGGAAATGTGTACGTATTAATTTCTCTCTCGGTACTGTCAACGTAAAGCTGGTGCCTTTTACCAGTCAACCACTACGGTGTAAATATCCCACGGAAGTGCTTCAATGCATTAGAAATAAGAGTCAACCAGTTGCAAAATACAGGTTTATTAAACCCTGACTGTGGTTTCGACAGCTTTAAAACCAGCTTCTTCAGAAAATTAAGACCTCTGAACAAGATTACGACATTGTGTGTGGAACGATAGGTCCTGCATCTTCTGAAGAAGACGATTTTAAATTTGTCGAAACCATATTCAAGAATTAATGAACCTATATTTTGCAACTGGTTGGCTGTTATCTTTAATGCATTTACGCTGTTTATTTTTTTATTACCGAATGTGTGTACAAACAGTATATGTCAACAATAAAATATTTATATTTTAAAATTTATGACTTTTTTCTCTTAGAACCCATAGCCGCGCGAAAAGTTGCGACAGGTTGTTCGGTCGTCCAGTATCGCCCCCACTCGAAACACTGTGTGTGAATTGCCTTCTATTTCAGACTGCTCGTAGCTTCACCGATCTACCAGCAGTAGCCATTTTTTTCTGTTCATTGCGAAGTATTTCAACAGACGTAATTACGAGGGCTTTTCTGGAAGTAAGGAACGAAAGGTAGCGAAATGCTAACCACAGTGAAAATCAAAACTGTTTTATTTGCAACGGTTAGCTACACCTTCCAGCTACTTCTCTACACAGTCCCCGCTCAGACTTAGACATCTGTCGTAGCGTTGCACCAACTTTTCAATTCCCTCGTTATAGAAGACAGGCACCAGTGCTTTTCGACAATTTTCTTCTCTGGACTGAAGCTCGTTGTCTGTGTCAAAATATTGTCTCCACAGCCAGCGGTTCATTTGAGCAGAGATGAACCTCAGGGGTAGCCAATTAAAGGCTGTATTGCGGGTTATCAAACACTTCCCATCGAAAACGCTGCAGGAGCATCTTCATTGCCCCTGCGGCCGAGAACTGTCGTGTAGAACGAACCACATAACAGTTATGTTATGTGGATTGCATAGCTTCAGGCAAAATCTTTCGCCTGGCCCTCATACTTGGCGGGAGACGCTAATTTCTAGCCTCTTTACGTTCTCACTGTGAGCTCAGAACTGAAAAGAGCGACATGATGTGATCGACGGGCGTACCAAACACAGTGCCTAACGCACCTGTACGAAGTTTCATCAGATTTTCACTGTATTTCCCACTTCGCGACAAATCGTTCCTTACTTTCCCAATAACCCTCATATTTTCATCATATTTGCTACACACAAGAGCCGCATTTGAAACTGGCTATCTCTGTAATGAGCAGAGTCTGATTTTCCATGCAAATGTGTGTATTTACCATTTTAGGAAATTAATGCGTATGTGGAAGAATTCTTTATTTAGTACTTAGAAATTAACAGGCGATACAGATTTCAGTACAAGAATCACACAGCGAACCCGCTGTCTTTGTGATTTAAAAAAAAAAGTTTCAAATGGCACTGAGCACCATGGGACTTAACTTCTAAGGTCATCAGTCCCCTAGAACTTAGAACTACTTAAACCTAACTAACCTAAGGAGATCACACACATCCATGCCCGAGGCAGGATTCGAACCTGCGACCGTAGCGGTCACGCGGTTCCCGACTGTAGTGCCTAGAACCGCTCAGCCACCTCGGCTGGTTTTGTGATTCCTATGCTGAAACGTATATACAGTTGCTGAGAGACACCCATGTTTAAGACTGCGAGGGATACAAATAATTTTCCTGGCTTCAATGGAGAAGTTGCAATAACTTGCATAGACTTAATAGGTACGCCCTTTTTTATGTGAATTATGACTAAATTGAAGACTATGTAAAATTTACGTTAATTTGGTTGAACTGATTATCATTCTACAACTGAAAAATTTTGGCAATTTTTGGAGGGCATTTTGTGTGTAAAATAAAAAGCATTAGGCCTAAACCATTTTTTTCACATGTCTATGTTAAGGCGTTAGTCGACAAAGCATAAGTGTTTCCTTGGCACCAACAAAGGAAAGTGACCGAGGAAAGTACAGTATGCATATTTCCGGTTGTTCTTCCTGCGGCATATCAGAACAAATTGGAACATTTCGTATCAATATACCTCTTTTTGCCACTGGCGCCATCGTCAAAATTTTACTGTTGTGGCACTAAGGATGCGAGGGAAGTAGTGTTGTGGTGTATAGTCTGGCGCTGATAAATTAAATAATAACGAAATTAGCGATTAATTGTAGTGGTATTAATTCTAGTTGTATAAAATTATTTGTCACGAACTAAAATTCTCAATACGTTTATGGAATGTCGTTTTTCTCTAATTGCTTTGTGCTACAACCTCTTTAAACCAGTTTCATTTTCCTTGACACATGAGAACAACGCATATGAAGAGGAGCGCCTGTCTCTATACTGTGCAATCTCGAGTCTATGTTTCTTCTGTGTCAGATTTATTTTTGCAACTTTTTGGTAGGATGCTCGCGAACTCGTAGGTTGTCAGCTACGAATCGGAGACATATAAAGACTCCCACTCTCTGCCGCTACCTACAATGGTACTCTCTCGTTCTCCTCCACTCGCACGTTCTTGAGAGAAAACAGTAACTTCAGCTGTTCGTACTGTAACAAATACTCTATCGCTCATAATCCACTGAATGCGTGAAAGCAGTATAAATTTGTTTAGAACTGTGAAGTATACTTATCGCACATACCAATATTGCAGTATGAGACCTCTTCAAAAAATGAACTAAAGAAATAGTTTTTACGAACGGACATTGTAGTTGTAGTTGTACAATGCTGCCAGCACACAGGGGTGTGCACTTTCTACGGAAAGGAACTGGTGCCTGTCGACCAACGTTTTGGATATAAGATTGTGTCAAGCTGAAGTAAATACTAATATAGAACTGAAATTGAATTTTGATGCTACGTAATTTTATTTGTTTTTTTTCTGCATTGTGTAATTTTGGTCCTGTGGTAGTTCATGAATGCACACATGATTAAGATATGGTTGTTGTTGTTGTGGTCTTCAGTCCTGAGTCTGGTTTGATGCAGCTCTCCATGCTACTCTATCAAGTGCAAGCTTCTTCATCTCCCAGTACCTACTGCAACCTACATCCTTCTGAATCTGCTTAATGTATTCATCTCTTGGTCTCCCCTACGATTTTTACCCTCCACGCTGCCCTCCAATGCTAAATTTGTGATCCCTTGATGCCTCAAAACATGTCCTACCAACCGATCCCTTCTTCTAATCAAGTTGTGCCACAAACTTCTCTTCTCCCCAATCCTATTCAGTACCTCCTCATTAGTTACGTGATCTACCCACCTTATCTTCAGCATTCTTCTGTAGAACCACATTTCGAAAGCTTCTATTCTCTTCTTGTCCAAACTAGTTATCGTCCATGTTTCACTTCCATACATGGCTACACTCCATACAAATACTTTCAGAAACGACTTCCTGACACTTAAATCTATACTCGATGTTAACAAATTTCTCTTCTTCAGAAACGATTTCCTTGCCATTGCCAGTCTACTTTTTATATCCTCTCTACTTCGCCCATCATCAGTTATTTTACTCCCTAAATAGGAAAACTCCTTTACTACTTCAAGTGTCTCATTTCCTAATCTAATGCCCTCAGCATCACCAGATTTAATTTGATTACATTCCATTATCCTCGTTTTGCTTTTGTTGATGTTGATCTTATATCCTCCTTTCAAGACACTGTCCATTCCGTTCAACTGCTCTTCCAAGTCCTTTGCTGTCTCTGATAGAATTACAATGTCATCGGCAAACCTCAAAGTTTTTACTTCTTCTCCATGAATTTTAATACCTACTTCGAATTTTTCTTTTGTTTCCTTTACTGCTTGCTCAATATACAGATTGAATAACATTGGAGAGAGGCTACAACCCTGTCTCACTCCTTTGCCAACCACTGCTTCCCTTTCATGCCCCTCCACTCTTATAACTGCCATCTGGTTTCTGTACAAATTGTAAATAGCCTTCCGCTCCCTTTATTTTACCCCTGCCACCTTCAGAATTTGAAAGAGAGTATTCCAGTTAACATTGTCAAAAGCTTTCTCTAAGTCTACAAATGCTAGAAACGTAGGTTTGCCTTTTCTTAATCTTTCTTCTAAGATAAGTCGTAAGGTTAGTATTGCCTCACGTGTTCCAACATTTCTACGGAATCCAAACTGATCTTCCCCGAGGTCCGCTTCTACCAGTTTTTCCATTCGTCTGTAAAGAATTCGCGTTAGTATTTTGCAACTGTGACTTATTAAACTGATAGTTCGGTAATTTTCACATCTGTCAACACCTGCTTTCTTTGGGATTGGAATTATTATATTCTTCTTGAAGTCTGAGGGTAGTTCGCCTGTTTCATACATCTTGCTCACCAGATGGTAGAGTTTTGTCATGACTGGCTCTCCCAAGGTCATCAGTAGTTCTAATGGAATGTTGTCTACTCCCGGGGCCTTGTTCCGACTCAGGTCTTTCAGTGCTCTGTCAAACTCTTCACGCAGTATCTTATCTCCCATTTCGTCTTCATCTACATCCTCTTCCAATTCCATAATATTGTCCTCAAGTACATCGCCCTTGTATAAACCCTCTATATACTCCTTCCACCTTTCTGCCTTTCCTTCTTTGCTTAGAACTGGGTTGCCATCTGAGCTCTTGATATTCATACAAGTGGTTCTCTTCTCTCCAAAGGTCTCTTTAATTTTCCTGTAGGCAGTATCTATCTTACCCCTAGTGAGACAGGCCTCTACATCCTTACATTTGTCCTCTAGGCATCCCTGCTTAGCCATTTTGCACTTCCTGTCGATCTCATTTTTGAGACGTTTGTATTCCTTTTTGCCTGCTTCATTTACTGCATTTTTATATTTTCTCCTTTCATCAATTAAATTCAATATTTCTTCTGTTACCCAAGGATTTCTATTAGCCCTCGTCTTTTTACCTACTTGATCGTCTGCTGCCTTCACTACTTCATCCCTCAGAGCTACCCATTCTTCTTCTACTGTATTTCTTTCCCCCATTTCTGTCAATTTTTCCCTTATGCTCTCCCTGAAACTCTACAACTTCTGGTTCTTTCAGTTTAGCCAGGTCCCATCTCCTTAAATTCTCACCTTTTTGCAGTTTATTCAGTTTCAATCTGCAGTTCATAACCAATAGATTGTGGTCAGAATCCACATCTGCCCCTGGAAATGTCTTACAATTTAAAACCTGGTTCCTAAATCTCTGTCTTACCATTATATAATCTATCTGATACCTTTTAGTATCTCCAGGATTCTTGCAGGTATACAACCTTCTTTTATGATTCTTGAACCAAGTGTTAGCTATGATTAAGTTATGCTCTGTGCAAAATTCTACAAGACGGCTTCCTCTTTCATTTCTTCCCCCCAATCCATATTCACCTACTATGTTTCCTTCTCTCCCTTATCCTACTGACGAATTCCAGTCACCCATGACTATTAATTTTTCGTCTCCCTTCACTACGTGAATAATTTCTTTTATCTCGTCATACATTTCATCAATTTCTTCATCATCTGCAGAGCTAGTTGGCATATAAACTTGTACTACTGTAGTAGGCATGGGCTTTGTGTGTTTCTTGGCCACAATAATGCGTTCACTATGCTGTTTGTAGTAGCTAACCCGTACTCCTATTTTTTTATTCATTATTAAACCTACTCCTGCATTACCCCTATTTGATTTTGTATTTATAACCCTGTAATCAGCTGACCAAAAGTCTTGTTCCTCCTGCCACCGAACTTCACTAATTCCCACTATATCTAACTTTAACCTATCCATTTCCCTTTTTAGATTTTCTAATCTACCTGCCCGATTAAGGGATCTGACATTCCACGCTCCGATCCGTAGAACGCCAGTTTTCTTTCTCCTGATACCGACGTCCTCTTGAGTAGTCCCCGCCCGGAGATCCGAATGGGGGACTATTTTACCTCCGGAATATTTTACCCAAGAGGACGCCATCATCATTTAATCATACAGTAAAGCTGCATGTCCTCGGGAAAAATTACGGCTGTAGTTTCCCCTTGCTTTCAGCCGTTCGCAGTACCAGCACAGCAAGGCCGTTTTGGTTAATGTTACAAGGCCAGATCAGTCAATCATCCAGACTGTTGCCCCTGCAACTACTGAAAAGGCTGCTGCCCCTCTTCAGGAACCACATGTTTGTCTGGCCTCTCAACAGATACCCCTCCGTTGTGGTTGCACCTACGGTACGGTACGGTATGGCCATCTGTATCGCTGAGGCACGCAAGCCTCCCACGAACGGCAAGGTCCATGGTTCATGGGGGGGTAAGATATGGTAGTACATGGAAATTGGAGCACTAATAATGAGTCTTCACGAATCCATGTTACTTCCATGCGGTATTTACGCCGTAGTGGCTGATCAGTACAAGGCGCACGCACCACCTTTATGTTGGCAGTACCGAAAGAAAAATTAATTCATACGGATATCGCCTTTCACCAGCCCCTCTCCTCACCAGGTCCTCACAACTTTCCCTTTTAACCCTCCCCGCCCAAGACAGTGAGCATTTCCAGGTGCTTACTGTAGGTAATACAGTATAATTACTGTGAAGGTGATCACTTTTGGCAGTAGAGGGGCACGACGAACAAAACTTTTGGAAGCAATGCTTTAAATAAAACTATGTTCTCTTGAATCAAAGTTTATTATGTTTATTCGCAATCCCTTCTCACTCTTAAAATTTTTTACATAAGATTGTAGTTTCCATTGAGCTTTCTCACACAATGATATAGATTTTCTGCCTTCAACAGGGATACTAGACTTCTTGAGCCACTGTCACAAACAGTATATACTCCTATGTTTCACAAAATTGCAATCGATAGTACACTTCGGCTATTCCTCTCTTATACTTTTCAGGAGAGCAGGTAAGTGATCAGCTGAGGACGCAGAAAGCTGCAGTACATCGCTTCATGCGTGACACGTTTGCTGCATGTCGTTACTTATTTAGATTCCTAACTGGAAGTTGGATTCACTCATTGACCCAAGCCTGCTCACTGCAAGTAACGTGGCTACAACGTGCGTTATTTTAAGTTGCTGAAAAAAGACTACGAGTTTATCACAAGTTGTTACGAGTACTGAATCCACTCAAGTGTTCCTTTACGTCCACTGTTATTTCGCTCCGCAAATTAAGCATAGTTTCAATATATTCCATACCTTTCGAAGATAATGGGTCTAAATTTTATGTAGAAGAGGGAATTTTATTCATGGCATTTTTCAGGATACATACTTACATGTAAAACTTCCTGGCAGATTAAAACTGTGTGTCGCACCGAGACTCGAACTCGGGAGCTTTGCCTTTCGCGGGCAAGTGCTCTACCAACTGAGCTACCCAAGCACGACTCATGACCCGTCCTCACAGCTTCAATTTTTATTTTTATTTATTTGCGTGTCAAGTTCCGTAGGACCAAATTGAGAAGCAAATCTCCAAGGTCATGGAACGTGTCAGTACATGAAATTACAACATAAAAGTAATAACAGACAAAAATAAATATTTATGAACCCGAAAAAAGTCAATCCATAAGTTTAAGTAAAAGCAATCAACAATACAACAAGAATCAGCTTAATTTTTCAAGGAACTCCGTGACGGAATAGAAGTGACCCATGAGGAAACTCTTCAGTTTTGATTTGAAAGCGCGTGGATTACTGCTAAGATTTTTGAATTCTAATGGTAGCTTATTGAAAATGGATGCAGCAGTATACCGTACACCATTTTGCACAAGAGTTAAGGAAGTCCGATCCAAATACAGGTTTGAGTATTAACCGAGTAGAAGCTGCTTATTCTTGGGAATAAGCTAATATTGTAAACAAGAAATGACAGTAAGGAATATATATACTGAGAGGCCAATGTCAAAATACAGACTCGTGAGCAGTTGTCGATAAGAGGTTCGTGAACTTTACACCACTTATTGCCCGAACCGCCAGTTTCTGAGCCAAAAATGTCCTTTTAGTATGGGAAGAGTTACTGCAAAATATAATACCATACGACATAAGCGAATGAAAATAAGCAAAGTAGACTAATTTTCATGTCGAACGATAACTCACTTCTGACACCGTTCGAATAGTGAAAATGGCAGTATTAAGTCTTTGAACAAGATCCTGAACGTGGGCTTTCCACGACAGCTTACTATCTATCTGAACACCTAAAAATGTGAACTATTCAGTTGCACTAATCATATGCCCGTTCTGTGAAATTAAAACTTCTGGCTTTGTTGAATTGTGTATTAGAAACCGTAAAAACTGAGTGTTACTGTGATTTAGCGTTAGTTTATTTTCTACAAGCCATGAACTTAGGTCATGTACTGCACTATTTGAAACCGAGCCAATGTATCACACAACATCCTTTACTACCAAGCTAGTGTCATCAGAAAACAGAAATATTTTAGAGTTGCCCGTAATAGTAGAGGGCATATCATTTACGTAATTCCGCCAGTACCTCGTCTCCTACTGTCCAAACTTCACAGAAGCTCTTCTGCGAACCATACACAACTAGCACTCCCGGAAGAAAGGATATTGCGGAGACATGGCTTAGGCACAGCCTGTGGGATGTTTCTAGAATGAGATTTTCACTCTGCAGCGGAGGGTGCGCTGATATGAAAAATCCATGCAGATAAAAACTGCGTATCGGGTCGAGACTCGAACTCGGGACCTTTGCCTTTCGCGGCCAGGTGCTCTACCAACTGCGCTACCCAAGCACGACTCTTGACCTGTCCTCACAGCTTCAGTTCTGCAAGTACCTCGTCTCCTACTTTCCGAACTTCACAGAACCTCTTCTGCGAACATAACTAATTAATTTATGATGGGATGCTTTTCACATTTAGCTTCGGTTCCAGGTTTTTCAACCATGTGAACATTGAAGACAGATCGTCAAACGTTTGTGTGATGGAAATATCGGCATCTTCAGATATGGTACTTACATAAAGCCAGAGGTCACCGGCTTCGAAATGACATTTACAGGACAGAAGTGACGACATATTGACATAGAAAGAGAACAATAGCGTGCCATGACTAGCCTCTGTGGCACTTCTGACCAAACATCCTTCCAGAACGACTTCGGATTCCTACACAGAGCCCGTTGCTACCTGTTTTTAAGTAGGTCCCAGACCACTTCAGCGTACTAGATGAAAATTTTAGCTATTGCCTTATTCTGGGCAATATATCCAGATTGTCTGTCTGACTTACACTGATGTTGCTTCCAACGTAAGGCCGATCTGATTCCTGTTGTTTTCCCACTATCCTCTTTTGAGTGTAACTGCTGCATCCTACATCAACGATCTGCCTTGCATACTCTAACCTAGTTTTTCCTCCACCAGGCCTTCAACTGTATTTTTCAGAGGCCACTTTTCAGTAGTCAAAATGATACGCCACGGAGATTCCGATTATCAGCAATGTAATCTTTGGTAGCCACTAGCGCTGTCGTTTTCAATGGCTTTCTGTGAGAAGCAAGTGAGTGAGTTGTGTGGTGGTCAAGTTACTTAGCGGTCCGAAAATTGTTAGCAGAGCACAGAGATAAATATGCAGAGGATGTTGACTTCTGACAACGTGATTTTGTAAAGATTAATGTGAGAAGACTGAAGTTCTTCAGATAATGTTGCCGCTGCATTGGCTGCTTAGACGTAATTTATGATGAGTTAACAAAAGACAATTTTCTCTTCATTGGTTTGGGTTAGTTAGTTTGATTGTCGAGACGAGATCAAGAAAAAGTGTGTTGACGTAGCTTGCAGTCCTTTACCATTTACCACCTAGTTACATGATATAGTACTATATTTTTGTATAAGTGATTTTTGTGAAGTTGGTGAAAATCACAGTACCAAATTTCAACGTAGTTTTTGAATGCTAGTCTCTTCTACATCATTCAATAAGTCGAATTTCCACCACCAACTCCTCATGCAAATCTGGTTTTCTTATAGTGTGTCGCTACATTGCACTGAGCGGAATACAGTTCCACAAAAGTAAAAGTAATGCTTAATGTGCTTGGCATAGCTGCATGTCCTCGCATTGCACTGCGAAGACTTTCCTTTCCTTTAGCTGATTTGTTGATGCGCTGTATTGTTATGTTCATCACTCTCTATCAGTAGCAAGTTTACGTTGCCACATGTGAGCTACGAAAATTTGTTAGGATCAAGTTCACACTGCAGACAGGACACCAAAATCGTTCACTTAAGCCTTCCATTTTAAAATCTGTATTATCCACAGTTTAGGGGAGATCAATTCAGATTTCGTTTCTTATGTAGGCAAACATATTTTTACAGTGCAGTGTTAGATTTGCGTGTGTTACAATATTTGAAGTTTTATTTTGTCAGTATGAGTAGATATATTCGTAGAGCTTTTTTTAGGAAAACATTTCGGTTATTTCAGACTTTATGTACAGTTTTTATCCTGTTAGTTTTGAGTGTTGGAATTGCAAATTTCGTAATGTGACGTCCGCGCATCATACCATTGTTCACTGGATTGTGAAGAAAAGAATTTCAGAGGAAAGCTTCTTTAGTATTCAGTTTTACGTTTTCTAATTATTCCGGGTAAAAATTAATTACAATATAATTACACAGTTTCAGTCGGATTTGCCGAAACTTTTTATCAGGTAACGATTATGTAAATGCACCACTTGAATTGTTCAGGATCCCAACATAAACATACGATAGTAAAGAATAAGATACCAGTTCAGTTCGGGCTAGTCACTTAACAGGTACAAACCCAACACGTTAAAACATTTGTAAGTCATTGCGATGCCAAACTGCAGATATCGTGATGTGAAACGGCCACAAGGTCGCTGATGATGTAACACATATCTGTGCCCACAGGTACAGTGAACTACATGAGGACTCGTATACTCCCATTTCTGAAACCTGAAGTGTGAATTCCCCAAGGGACAAAAAGAGGGGGGATTTAGTTTAACTGCTAATTGAGTGTCATTTTATAGCCGTAGCTCCACAACGATTGGCATTTGGGAGGACGACGGTTCAATTTCCCGTCCGGCCACCTTAATTTAGCCTTTGAGTGATTTCCCTAAATCGCTTAAGGCAAATGCCGAGATGGTTCTTTCGAAACAACATGGCCGATCTCCTTCCCTGTCCTTTCTTAATCCAAGTTTGTGCTCCGTCTCTAATGACCTCCTTCGTCCCACAACGGTACACTTCTGGTCTACGGTTGTTAGGAAAATTCTGCGCAGTCCGATGTTCCCTACGTTTCTCTGCCATTAGTATTTTCGTCACCATGTTCAGTAATAGCTGATCGACGGCTGAACCGTTCAAAGTCGAGTGTACTGTGATTTAGCGTAGGATTCCGAAGACTCAGTACATAAAGGTTATTAAGCGAGTGAAAAGATAGCAGGTTCTTGTTTCTGCCAGCTGCACCTTGCTTGCTCTGCGCTTATAATCAAAAAATGATTCAAATGACTCTGAGCACTATAGGACTTAACTTCCAAGGTCATCAGTCCACTAGAACGTAGGACTACTTAAACCTAACTAACCTAAGGACATCACACACATCTATGCCCGAGGCAGGATTCGAACCTGAGACCGTAGAGGTCGCGCTGTTCCAGACTGTAGCGCCTAGAACCGCTCGGCCACCCCGGCCGGCCGCATATAATCATTATAACGGTATGTCTGCTGCAGGTTGTGTGCTGTTAATGCATCAACAAACTGCTGCTTGTTATTAGAATAAATTTTGTCGGAGAACGGGATGTTCACCGCTTGCAGTATGTGTAGTGCTTTGGTTTCATATCGTCCCGTAAGTGTCTTCGCCAGTGGACCAGGTAACAAACGTCGCTACTGCGGCAAGCTGTTCATTTAAATCCGGAAGCTATTACGAGGGCGGGGAAGCTGCTAGCCTCTCTCCGTGTAACTGACTACCAGGTTCATTGATGACGACAGCACCACACGTGACAAACGACTCATGATTACCGAACGTTAAAGTCTTGTTACGGAGAGCGATCTAGATAAAGCCGAAGAGAGATGTAAATAAGACGCACTGCTCCACAAAGCCTCGCGAGGAAGGAGGAAATGACGAAGCATCACGTCAAAAACAAAGAATGACACTGAAACGTGAAAGAAGCCGAAACATGGAAACGTCGCTATTATAGATTGGCTGTAGATCAATACAGCACGGACTTGACGATCTCAGATCTTCACCATTCAAATGAGAGTTACTTTTCGACCGAGCGGCTGATACACTTTGGAAGATACGATCACTATTGGCGGGAGCCATAACTAGAGGAAATAACCGAAGAAACATCCTTACACCGAGAAAACGGCTTCTCTGTCAATGTACACCTGAATAATTTCTCGATAAGGAACAATTTTAACGAGTGCCGATGCTATAAGAACGATAAATGTTTCGTAGTGGATATGTCGCGTCTCACTGCGATTGTCGTGATATGTACACAGCTCCTTTGAATTCTATCTTACTCTTTGTCGCCGTGAACTAGTGCTGGATATCGCAGTGAACAATTACGGCGGCTAGTGAATAAATGAATGTGACTTTCTTGTGGAAAATTTCTCCAGTGAGTTATCACCTGAAAACAAGATTCAACGATCACTTCTACATTATGGTGAAGACTGTACGATACGACGAAATAATGAAACAACTGTAGAAAATCATTTCTTTAGCAATGGCTGGAAATGCTTATTTGCTAAAAATTATATGCAGAAAACTTCGCTAAGCCAGTGGACGATTTGGAGAATCACCAAGGAGCAAAATAATTACTTTGTTCTTCGCCCAAGCATGCATAAGTAAATGGTCCAATTGGTCAACTTCGTAAAAAGAATACAGTTAAATGTTCATCTCATACCAGATGTGTTTCACCATAGTTATGGCGTCAGGTAACGCAGTATTTCTTTGTTTTGCACCTTCAAGAAGGTTATGAAGCCGATCACTAATTCTGAAATACGAGCAGATCAAGGTATGAACAATGAGTAAATACAACATGAGATTATGTTGGCCGCAGGTCATAATAATAACTCATACGTGGATTCCATTGTTTTGGCCCCGTCTATCCGATGACGAAGACAATGTACAAACATAAGTTCTACAGTACCTTTTAATAATTAAATTTTTCCCTGAGACATTTGAGTCTCATCTTTATCTACGATAATGATGGAAGCAGAAAAAATGAGTTACAATTTGTACTACAGCCGGGTTCCAGTCCCACCCGTCGCACAAATTTTAATTCATTTCTTCTGTTTCCATCAGTCTATAGTGCCATTCAGACCGATGAGATACATACACAAGTTCTACAGTGCCATTGAAAACAGGTATGCTGATACAATATCCCCATATTTAGCAGTTACATACAACCGCTCGCTCACAGAATGATCCGCACCTAAAGACTGAAAATTTGCTCAAGTCACCCCAGTACCCAAAAAGGGAAATAGAAGTAGTCCACTGAGTTACAGGCCCCTATCAATAACGCCGATTTCCAGTAGGGTTTTGGAACATATACTGTGTTCGAACGTTATGAAGTACCTCAATGAAAAAGATTTGTTGACACATACTCAGCACGGATTCAGAAAATATCGTTCATGTGAAACCCAACTAGCTCTTTATACTCATGAAGTAATGAGTGCTATCGGCAAGGGATGTCAAATTGATTCCAAATTTTTAGATTTCTAGAAGGCTTTCAACTCCGTTCCTCACAAGCGTCTTCCAGCCAAACTTCGTGCCTATGGAATATCGCTTCAGTTGTGCGACTGGATTCGTGATTTCCTGTCAGAATGGTCACAGTTCGTAGCAATAGACGGAAAGTCATCGAGTAAAACAGAGGTAATATTCGGCGTTCCCCAAGCAAGTGTTATAGGCCTTCTATTGTTCCTGATCTATATTAACGACCTAGTAGACAATCTGAGTAGCCCTCTGAAACGTCCCCTTAGAAAAATTAATGAATTACTGTTCTGATAAATCTCTTACGTTATTTGATTTTCAAACAGCTGAGCAGAACTGAACGTACTCAGACATTTCTCTCTTTACTTATTCTGATCAACACTAAACTGACACACAATATTTTTAGCGCAACACAATCTGACTTTCAATGATCCCTGCAAAAGAATGGCCCTGACTGACAATAACCTATACCTTTCATGAATCACTTACCTCACAAAAATCTTCGTTACTTGAACTACTGCAATACAGCGAGCGCCAATACTGCCAGCTAAATAAAAGAGCCGTGCGGTTCTAGGCGCTCCAGTCCGGAGCCGCGCTGCTGCTACGGTCGCAGGTTCGAATCCTGCCTCGGGCATGGGTGTGTGTGATGTCCTTAGGTTAGTTAGGTTTAAGTAGTTCTAAGTTCTAGGGGACTGATGACCACAGCAGTTGAGTCCCATAGTGCTCAGAGCCATTTGAACCATTTTAAATAAAAGATTCTAACTACTGAAGGCACTAACTACTGACAGGCACAGTTAGCAAATGAAAGATTTTGATAAAGAACAAACAATGTATTTACCTTAATAGCGTTCAAAAGTCATAATATATATATATATCAGTTCATGACATCCAGTCTTACAAATTTACTGTCTCTGATGGACACACGTCCAGATCATCTGCTCTCAAAACTCCGCCATCTCTTTCCCCACATCCACCACTGCTGGCGGCTCACCTCCAACTGCGCAACACTACAATAGCGACTATTCCAACAACGCCAACCAGCCACAGACTTCACACAGCACAGTAGTGATTTTCATATAGAGAGCTACATGGCGTTACCAACATAAAAACCTAAACAGCCTACTTACACCTCTTACATTGTTTGTAGACGATGCTGTCATTTACCGTCTTGTCAAGTCATCAGATGACCAAAACGAATTGCAAAATGATTTAGATATGATATCTGTATGGTGCGAAAACTGGCAAATTACCCTGGGTAAAGGAAAGTGTTGAGTTATTCACATGGGTACGAAAAGAAGTCAGCTAAATTTCGAATACGTGATGAGTCACACAAACCAGAAGGCTTTAAATTCAACTAATATTTAGGGATTACAATTAAAAATAACCTAAATTGGAACGATCACATACGAGTAGATAATATTGTGTGTATAGCAAACCAAAGACTACGATTCATTGGCAGAACACTTAGAAGTTGCAACAGGTCTACTAAAGAGACTGCTTACACCGCGCTTGTCCGCCCTATTCTCGAGTATTGCTGTACGGTGTGGGATCCGCATCTGGTGGGACTGACGGATGACATCGAAAAAGTACAAAGAATGGCAGCTCGTTTTGTATTATCGCGAAATAAGGGACATAGTGTCACAGATATGATACGTGAATTGGAGTGGCAGTCGCTAAAACAAAGGCGTATTTCGTTGCGACGGGATCTTCTTATGAAATTTCAATCACCAGTTCTCTCCTCCGATTGTGAAAAGATTCCGTTGGCACCGACCTACACAGGGGGAAATGATCATTGCGATAAAATAAGAAAAATCAGGGCTCGCACAGAAAAATTTAAGTACTCGTTTTCCCCGCGCGTCCTTCGAGAGTGGAACGGCAAAGAGACAGCTTGTAGGTGGTTGATAGAACCCTTTGCCAGGCACTTTAGTGTGAATAGCGGAGTAATCATGTAGATGTAAATGTAGATGAGATGCATTCGCCTAGCCATCCAACATTAGCAGTAATTTAATGAATGGAGAAAACATGCGATTACATGCAAACTAATGAAGTCGCATCATATGTAGTATTAACATGTAGACAAAACTATTAACATCCAGTTGCATACTTTCTGCGAAAAATGTGTGCTAGACCAATTCATTAAAACACGGTGGTAACAGGTACAAGCACAGATATTTTCATTTGTAGTACCTTAATATGACCATATATCATTGTTTTGCTTGTTTTCTCCCTGCGTCCAACAGTTCTTCCCACAAACACGTCACAAACTTTACGACCTGATGTTTTCGGCACTGTTGTAGCTGCACTGCTAAGTGGTCTACGCGTGTCACTTCCGATTAACCATTTTGCGACGACGTGTTCACAGTGCAACACCTAACCTACTGGTAAGGGAAAATAAGTATTAATGGCTTGTTCTTTCTTATCATTTGTACTTGGAGCTACCACACAAGCAAAAAATATATCACTTGTAATGGTTATAATTATTAGTCTGCAGATGACGTAAATATTCATGTAACGTTGTTCAGTATACTGTCCTCAGTCACTAATAGGAGTAGCTACACTTATACCCATTACAGCCTGTATGTTAAGTGGGTTCTGTACATTATTAATTCATACAGAGATTTTTGTTTCCAGAGTCTCGTCCTCATGGATGTAAACGTGAACCAGAGAAAGAAATGTTAGTGTTCATAAAAGAACAAAAGTGTTTTAAGAGACCGAATAAAATACTCATGTTGCAAGAATACGAAAAGATAGATGGAAAATTGTATCCATCAGTAGACTTCTGTTTACACTGCTGTTCATTAATTGAAAAAAAAAAAACAGGATAGACAGCTAATAACGAAATATTTCTCTTTGTGGGTACGCAGTATAATAGGAAGAATAGAAGATTAAATTTGGAGATGATTTGAGAGTATACCAGATACGAAATTTTCTACAGTGAGCTGCCACCTCTGGCAACAACAATAGTTCTAACACGTGTGAACAATTAGCCAAACTGAACATGGTGACAGATGTGGATGCCCTGTTCCCTGCTGCTTCAGATCTTTGGGAGAGTTCGTCAATTTTTGTGTCAAGGCAACCCATAACCAGACGTTTCTAATGGACAAGAGATCTGCGGAAATTAATGGCCAGGGAAGCAGTCCAACATCCTCTGTATCGAGGTAGGTCAGGATAGCATGGGCAACATGCAGTGTTGGAAGTGGAAGTTAACGTCATGCAGACTGCAATGGTAGGACACAGCCACTGGCCTTCCAGGTCAGAAAGATAGCGGCCGCTGTCGAAATTACAGGCCATGGGGCCCAGAGGTGATGGTGG
Source organism: Schistocerca serialis cubense (assembly GCF_023864345.2). Taxonomy (NCBI): domain Eukaryota; kingdom Metazoa; phylum Arthropoda; class Insecta; order Orthoptera; family Acrididae; genus Schistocerca; species Schistocerca serialis. The sequence goes on along the minus strand of NC_064641.1, from coordinate 84,205,523 downwards.
TGTGAAACCAGTGGCACATTATGCTACCAAGCAAGGTTCAAATGGTTCAAATGTCTCTGAGCACTTATGCCTCCGAATCTTTTATGTGAACACTCTTAAACATGTTAAAGTAAGGCAAGAGTTACTAACATTCTACATCTTTATTCTTCATGTCTACGTATTTCTTACTCAGCATAGTCATCCTGGCGACGAACACATTTTTCGAAACAAGAGGCCAGTGTAGAATGTTTGACTTTGTTGACGGAGCCACAACCTTACCTGTGCCTGCACTGCTCGATATCGAAACGAAGTCCTCGAAAAAAATGGCTCTGAGCACTATGGGACTTTACAGCTGAGGTCATCAGTCCCCTGGAACTTAGAATTACTTAAACCTAAGTAACTTTAAGGACGGGAAGAAGCATATTACTGAGCTTCTCAAACAATTAAGATCAGCTTCTTTCGCTCTTCGTATAATCGCTAGTCTTGGTAATAAACAGATCAGCCTCCTAACGTATTTTGCATATTTCCACTCAATAATATCTTACGGAATAGTTTTCTGGGATAAATCACCGCTTAGACATAAAGAATTGTTTGTACAAAAGAGAGCAATCAGAATAATTAGTGGTGTTCACCCAAGGACGTCATGTAGGCACCTTTTCAAGGAGTTAGGTATTTTAACTGCACCATCAGAGTACATATATTCGCTAATGAAATTCGTTACAAATAATCCATCTTAATTCGCGAAGAACAGTGATGTTCATACGTGCTTAAACTCATTTCTTTTCGACGACTCCTTCAGCTCCATGGACGAGTTTCTGTTTCAGAAATGGTAAAATAAAAAAGAGGTACCTCTAAATGTAGTTACATGTGTAGAACTAAAAATTTTACTAATATTAATATTACCACTATTCATGTGTGTATATATATCTTTTAATCTAACTTGTTTCACATCACATCGATAAAATAATCGGGAAAATGACCTACGGAACATGACATAACTAAAACTAGACTAAACTAAAACTATAACACACATCCCTTCCCGAGGCAGAATTCGAACCTGCGACCGTAGCGGTCGCGCGGTTGCAGACTGAAGCGCCTAGAACCGCTCGGCCACAACGGCCGGCCTACCAAGGCAAGGGTTGTCCCCATAAAAAGATGATGTCTGTCAACGTTCTTTCTCCACAGAGCCTCCATGCACGGATACGTCCATTCATGCCGTATGCATAATGGGGATCCATCGCAAAAGAAGACACGTCTTCAACCCTATTCCCATTTTTCCGTTGGGCGCAACTCTGTCGGCGCACAACTCTCTCTGCTGCCACGCCAAGGGAAGCCGCAACAATGTTTACCATACTGATAGCTCCTGGGGCTTCAGACGTCGTCACACTGTCAGTGGGGATACTTGTTACGCTGCGAAGATGCTCCTTTCCTGACTCTACGTACGTGACATGGGTGTACGATCCTGCACGGCCCAGGGAACAATACAGTTTGTAACAGATATAAATGCAATTATTTTTATACATCATACCTTAACATATACACATATCAGTGTGTTGCCTGTTTCTTCTCTGCCTCGAACAGTCTTCCCACAAACACGACACAAACTTTATGACCTGATGTTCTCTGCAAGGCTGTAAATACATCTCCAAGAGGACTAAAGCTGTCATTATAGATTGACTGTTTTTCATCCACGTGTCCAGACCTTAACTCGTGATGTGCTGCCCAGGGCCGGCCGTTGTGGGAGAGCGGTTCCAGGCGCTTAAGTCTGGAACCGCGCGACCACTACGGTCGCAGGTTCGAATCCTGTCTCGGGTATGGATGAGTGATGTCCTTACGTCAATTAGGTTTAAGTAGTTCTAAATATAGTAGATGAGTGGGTAGCTCTGAGGGATGAAGTAGTGAAGGCAGCGGGGGATCAAGTAGGTAAAAAAACGAGGGCTAGTAGAAATCCTTGGGTAACAGAAGAAATATTGAATTTAATTGATGAAAGGAGAAAATATAAAAATGCAGTAAATGAAGGCAAAAAGGAATAGAAACGTCTCAAAAATGAGATCGACAGGAAGTGCAACATGGCTAAGCAGGGATGGCTAGAGGACAAATGTACGGATGTAGAGGCTTATCTCAATAGGGGCAAGATAGATACTGCCTACAGGAAAACCGACCTCGCACAAGATCAGTTTGTATTCCGTAGAAATGTTGGAACACGTGAGGCAATACTGACCTTACGACTTACCTTAGAAGAAAGATTAAGGAAAGGCAAACCTACGTTTCTAACATTTCTAGACTTAGAGAAAGCTTTTGACAATGTTGACTGGAATACTCTCTTTCAAATTCTGAAGGTGGCAGGAGTAAAATACAGGGAGGAAAGGCTATTTACAATTTGTACAGAAACCAGATGGCAGTTATAAGAGTCGAGGGACACAAAAGGGAAGCTGTGGTTGGGAAGGGTGTGAGACAGGGTTGTAGTCTCTCCCCGATGTTACTCAGTCTGTATATTGAGCAAGCTATAAAGGAAAGAAAAGATAAATGCACAGTAGGTATTAAAATCCATGGAGAAGAAATAAAAACTTTGAGGTTCGCCGATGACGTTGTAGAACTGTCAGAGACAGCAAAGGACTGGGAGGAGCAGCTGAACGGAATGGACAGTGTCTTGAAAGGAGGATATAAGATTAACATCAACAAAAGCAAAACGAGGATAATGGAATGTAGTCGAATTAAGTCGGGTGATGCTGAGGGAATTATATTAGGAAATGAGACACCTAAAGTAGTAAACGAGTTTTGCTATTTGGGGAGCAAAATAACTGATGATGGTAGAAGTAGAGAAAATATAAAATGTAACTCGGCAATGGCAAGGAAAGCGTTTCTGAAGAAGAGAAATTTGTTAACATCGAGTATTGATTTAAGTGTCAGTAAGTCGTTTCTGAAAGTATTTGTATGGAGTGTAGCCATGTATGGAAGTGAAACATGGACGATAAATAGTTTGGACAAGGAGAGAATAGAAGCTTTCGAAATGTGGTGCTACAGAAGAATGCTGAAGATTAGATGGGTAGATCACATAACTAATGAGCAGGTATTGAATAGAATAGGGGATAAGAGGAGTTTGTGGCACTACTTGACAAGAAGGAGAGACTGGTTGGTAGGACATGTTTTGAGGCATCAGGGGATCACAAATTTAGCATTGGAGGGCAGCGTGGAGGGTAAAAATCGTAGAGGGAGACCAAGAGATGAATACACAAAGCAGATTCAGAAGGATGTAGGTTGCAGTAGGTACTGGGAGATGAAGAAGCTTGCACAGGATAGAGTAGCATGGAGAGCTGCATCAAACCAATCTCAGGACTGAAGACCACAACAACAACAACAAGTTCTAGGGGTCTGATGACCTTAGATGTTAAGTGTTATAGTGCTCAGAGCCATTTGAACCATTTTTGCTGCCCAGAGGAAAACAAGCTTTAATGGCTTGCTTGGGGTATGCACACATGGAGGAACTACCCAATCTAAAAAAATACAACTTGTAAAAACTGTAACTATTTGTCTCCAAATGAAGTAAATACTGATGTAATGTTGTTCAGTACACTACGCTCAGTCACCAGTAGAAACATTTGCACTTATACCCGTCACACCCCGTATATGTGTTACTCAGGTTCTAGTAACTCGGGGCAACTGAGATCCAACACGCCTTTGAGTACGGCCCTACTGAGCCTATCGATCCCATATTCGCATGAGAGACATGGGATGGAGATCAGTTTGAAGAGCAGTATTGGGGAACGACGAACAACGGTCTTTCTGAGCCACGTCCTATATTTACTAAATTCGGACACTTGCTAGTAGACGCTTACTCCTCCTTATTCGATGCAGAACACCATCTACTCAGTTAGTTAGTTAGCTGGTTGCATGTTCCATTGATCAATCGCACAGTACGGTTGCCGTTATGATGTGGAACGTGTCAAGTGCACAAGAAATGCACATATGAAACAAGATTTTTTAATGTATATATATATTACAATACAGAGTTAAAGATTAATAGTTCTATTATTTACCCCATTCCCTTAAATGGCACAAAATGCACATAATATTTTTGTGGCGGCGTTCGTAGCGACAAACAATTCGCTGTAGAAACAGCTTACGAAGTCACCGCCACACTTTTAATAGCGGGCCGACCGGTCCGCTGGAACAGTGAACAGAAAGATGAAAACCCAAACACTCTGATTAAATAAAAGTCGGTACTTATCTTTATTAACGAAGATACAGAAACACAGTAGTGAACTCCGGGTCTACAGAGATCTGTCTAGTTCGAGTCGGAGCGGCTAGGTCAGCGTCGGCTGACGAAAAACAACAACTCTGCTGCGATGAACACACAACTGACTAGCAAGTACACAATTCGGTGGCGAGTATACAACTGAGCGGCGAATACAGAACTGTCCTAGCGCTCGCGACTCCAGCGCTTAAGAAACCAGAAGCCAGCGGTGGCGCGCGCAGACTTGCGGCGATTTCCTGTCTCGCTGGCGCTGCTTATGCGGACGGCGTCCGGACTTTGATGCTGCCAACCTTTTGGCAGCGGGCTCGGGTGGCATTACTGGCTAGGATATAACAATTATATTTATAGATTTATTTATTCCTATTCAAGAATTAATCTGTGGTATAGAAGGAGTAGTCAAGGAGATATGATTTCAATTTATTTTTGGAGCTATTACTGCTGTCTGTCAGACTTATTTCATCTGGTAAATTGTCGAAAATTTTTATAACAACATATTTTACCCCTTTCTGTTCCAAAGATAGGTAGAGTACAGAAAAGATAGTGTAAGTCTTTCTTTTTTCTGGTATTATAATCATGAATGTCACTGTTGTTTTTAAACTGGTCCATGATGTTGAAAACAATTTTCACTAGTGAGTAAACGTACTGTGAGGCTGTTGAAAGAATTCCCAATCTTTTAAAAAGTTGCCTACAAGATGTATGACTATGAACCCCACGCATTATTCTAAACACTTTCTTCTGAGCAGTGAATACTTTTTGTCTAAATGTTGAGTTACCCAAAAACATTATTCCGTATGACATCAGAGAGTGAAGGTATGCAAACTATGTTAGCTTACTAATTTCTATATCCTCAAAATTGGCAATTATTCTGTTTGCAAAAGTTGCTGAACCTAGTCGCTACAGAAGATCCAAAATATGAATTTTCCAATCAATATTCTCATTTATGTGTACACCCAAAAACTTATTATACTCTACCCTCTCTATTGACTTCTGTTGATGTGTTACATTTATTGAAGGAAATGTACTTTTTGCAGCAGAAAATTGGATGTACGTCAGTGTGTTTTTCGAAGTTTAGAGTAAGCTCATTTGCAGAAAACCAATTAATGACTTTTCCAAAGACCTTATTTGTATCATTTTTAATTAGAGTTTCTTTTAATGGATTAATAATGATGCTCGTATCTTCAGCAAGCAGTGTCAGTTCAGCTTCCTGTTTCAGATAGGAAACACAGGCAACTAACAGCTAACGAGGATTTCTGCCTATACATCTACAGAACGTAGACGGCGTTAATTCTAACTACCTTGTTCGGTTACCCAGAAATGCTAATCATCTGCGAATCCAGGAATGTAGTACACTTCATTCTATAACGGGCGATGAAAAAGTTTTCGTTCGAAGGCCGTGAGGTCCACAATCGGTATGCCAATCGAGTAAAATTGCCTTGAATATTGAGTATAGCACCAGTTTCAAGATACCCTTTCGGAAAAACACCGTGTCCTGCAATGTGAAGAAGTCCCGAAATGCCTGCTGCACATCCTCATACGAAAGGAACCGTCAATCTTTCAAGGTCATTCTTAAGGGACCGAAGGCGTATTAATCTCATGGGCAGAGATCAGGACTATAGGGCGGGTGCTCTAGAATCTGCCATTTGAGTATGCGGGAATTTGTGCGTTACAACATCTGCGTCTTATGCCGAAGCACGACCACCAAGGACCTTAACGCAGAATTTCACATCGGTGGTTTTCCACAGATATTCTGCCTCATGCACATTTTCCGTTCTTCAGTAGATGTCTTACCCGTGTTTGTCTTTCGATAGCCAAGAAAAGAACAACAGGACGTTGCTCCTGTTCGGGCCCACTTGGTAACACTAGTAGAAAGACACAAATGGCGTATTAATCGGTTACCTACATGTCTGTGCTTATGGGCCGGCATCGGAGTTGCGCTACACTGCACAAACGATGCAGCAACTCTCGCGAACTGAAACTCTGCTGTAGGCTCTTATAATTTCAGATCTGTTGTTTGCCACCTTCATAGTCTTGGAATTTCAGCGGTTAGCAGTATATTTCTTCTGAAAATACACGAGGCTTCAAAGAAACTGGTATAGGCGTGGTACTCAAATGCAGAGGTATGTAAACAGGCAGAATACGGCGCTGTGCCTGTATAAGACAAGAAGTGTCTGGTGCAGTTGTTAGATTGGTTACTGCTGCTACAAGGCAGATAATCAAGATCTAAGTGAGTTTGAACGTGGTGTTACAGTCAGCGCAAGAGCGATGGGACACGGCCTCTCTGAGGTAGCGATGAAATGGAGATTTTCCCTTATGACCATTTCACAAGTGTACCGTGAATATCAGGAATCCGGTAAAACATCAAATCTCCGACATCACCGGAAAAAGATCTTTCAAGAACGGGACCAACAATGACTGAAGAGAATCCTTCGACGTGACAGAAGTACAACCCTTCCGCAGATTGTTGCAGATTTCAGTGCTGGACCATCAACAACTGTCAACGTGCGAACCACTCAACTAACCATAACCGATATGGGCTTTCGGAGCCGAAGACCCACTCGTGTACCCTTGATGACTGCATGACACAAAGCTTTATGCCTCGCCTGGGTCCGTCAACACCGACATTTGATTGTTGATGACTGGAAACATGCTGCCTGGTCGGACGAGTCTCGTTTCAAATCGTTTCGAGCAGATGGACGTGTACGTGTATGGAGACAACCTCATGAATCCATGGATCCTGAATGTCAGCAGGGGACTGTTTAAGCTGCTGGAGGCTCTGTAATGGTGTGGGGCGTGTGCAGTTGGAATGATATGGCACCCCTGATACGTCTTAATACTACTCTGACAGGTGACACGTACGTAAGCATCCTGTCTGATCACCTGCATCCATTCATATGCATTGTACATTCCGAACTACTTGGGAAACTCCAGCAGGACAATGCGACACCACTCACGTTCCTAATTGCTACAGAATGGCTCCAGGAACACTCTCCTGAGTTCAAACACTTCTGCTGGCCACCAAACTCCCCAGACATGAACATTATAGAGCGTATCTGGGATGCTTTGCATCGTGCTGTTCAGAAGAGATCTCCACCCCGTCGTACTCTTACAGATTTATGGACAGCTCTGTCAATCCGCTCCAGCACTACTTCAGACATTAGTAGAGTCCATGCCACGTCGTGTTGGGGCCCTAACGATATTAAGCAGGTGTACTAGTTTCTTTTGCTCTTCAGTGTATAATGATGGAAGTTCATTGGTGTGCACACTAAAACAAGCTTTTCTCTACTGGTTATATTATGTTATTACCTAATGCATGTTGCCTTAGATTTCATTTAGAGTTTATATCTACTGCCTATCAGACAGAGATTTATATTGAAGGTAGTCTGCCATCTAGTACAGAGGGATGCTCAGACGTTATCTCGATTTGAAATTAGAGCTAGATCCTAATGTCGAAAAAAAAAAAAAAAAAAACAGAAATGCAGCAAGAAACGTTGGTGTAGCACAAATTTGATGCTTGCTGTTGGACGGGCCATTGATTGATCCTTTATCGACTTTTATACTTCAGCATTTTTTTTCTGTTTGTGAATTTTAGCAAAATACATATACCTAAGACAAAAAAAGACGAAACACGAAGAAATTAGTCCTATGAGACGGGAATCGGTAGATGTGATGTATAAGTACAGACAAACAAATGATTTCTATTTCACAAAACAACTGATGACATATTCACGTGAAAGAACTTCAGAAATTGAACAAGTCAATAACGCATTGATCTACCTCTGGTCCTTATCCATGTAGTTATTCGGCATGGCAGTAATTGACGGAGTTGTTGGCTGTCGTTCTGGGGGACATCGCGCCAAATTCTGCCCTCGATATATTTTTTCAGTTCATGCATTCATTACAGTGTTGGAAGCTATTACTGCCTTGTTTTTCTTTGAAAGAGTCAACCTGAGATCTTCATACTCGTTACTTACTTATGTATTCCGGAACGTGACATTACGTTCTCTCGATGGTGGTGTTATATTAACGCAGTGTACTTCGTAGCTGCGCTGTGGCGCATTCGTTTACGTGCCACTACTGGGAACGTACAGCCTGTATTCATCCCTCAATGACACTTCAATTCCTTTGTATTGTTGTGAAAAATGTCAAGCTGCAGTGTGAATCACGTTAAACTTGATACATAAGGACGAAGATCGGAAGAAGAAGGCAAGTTACTGTAATCATTCAAGTGGTAATATTCAAGAGTGCATTTCTTAGGCAAGTGTGAGAAATGTTGAAAGATTACTGCAACTTTTCAAGTACGTGCACATTGAAGCATCATATTGGGCCTATAATTAGAAGGTCAACGCCTGTGAGCAAATAAAATTGCGCCCACTATGCAAATAAAAATTCGATAACGAAAGCACTCCGGAACACTCCCAGAACACTACCAGAACGCTTCATTATTGTTGAAAAGGTATTTTGGTTTAGACAGAACAATCTTGGAGAAATAGAACACTTAAATCTAAAAGCAAACTAATTCCACATTTGTAAAGTAGTATGTTAAAACACTAATAAAGACTTGAAAGGTGTCTGTTGATTCAGCCATCCTTCATTTCGATTGCTTATTTTTGCACATCGATTACGGAAGAGTTCTTTGGTATGTTTTCCGACGGCTGTCTGGTCGATTTCGATATCCCTCTGCTACATGGGAAGTGGGACGGCTTGCATCTAGTAGCAATGTGACTGGTTACATTTTCTGATGAGCCAATTAGCAGACTCACGATTAGGCTGAGCTCAATATTCAGTATTGGTTACGTTCGCAATCAATATTTAACTCCCGACCGTGAGTTAGTAAATCACTCTTTTCGTTCACCCAAACAGGTGGCAAATATTCCTGTATTTTCTTAATACTGCCGGTTCAGCAATCAAACCAAATGTAATTGTATTAAGTGTAGCAGATGCTACGTGTTCTATTGATTTGTGCGAGAGTTTGTTGTAAGAATTATTCTAATAAACCAGAAGTTGATTTGAATTTTCCAGACTAATGCGCCAATCTTGCAATGAAGTAATAACCGTCAAATACATTGTGAGCAATGTTAGTGTGGAATGGTAACTTTTACTGCCTTAGTATGGTGTATGTCAGGAGTCGCAGTTGTATGATAGGGCCAGTTTTATAATTGTAAGGTAAGTCACGACATCAAACGACGAAGCTGCGCCTGCCGAGATCTCATCGTATTCTTTACACGAGGTGTGGCGTTGTCAGTCCATGAATGAGTAATTGTAGCAGCTTAATTTTTAATTCTCCTACCTAAGGACGGGAAGTGACCGTTAATAACCTAGAGAGGTTGCTTATTGGTTGAGCGATACTAGAACGTTTCTATAATACTGTTAGACTGTACCATTCCGCAATTCATGTATTGGTGTCTGTCAAACCGAGCTCGCATCTAGTCAAATGCTCATCATCGGTATGTATGTATCTCCTTTCGACAAACTTCATACAGACAGAGTCTCAAAGAGTGACTGCTTACGAAATACTCGTGCGTCCATTTCAGAAAGAAAGTTAAAAGTGTCCGACCCATACCAAACATTACCAATGGAGGCTATTCAACGCACAAAAGAAGAGCAGCACGAATTGTCACAGATTAGTTTGACCTGTGAAAGAGTGTCATCAAAACGCTGGAAAACGTGAACTGACACACTCTCGAAGCGAGATGCCGGTTATCCAGCGAAAGCCTACTTATAAAGTTTCAAGAAACAACATCACTCCCGCGGAGACCACGAAGAGATTAGGCTAATTACTGCACCCACAAGGGCATTTAACGATGACGTGCTGAAAACCCGTGAAAAATTGAAGTAAAATTTCCAAAAAACCTACAGACGTTCTGTGAGGGCAGAATTACACACCTGCTGAAGTCCATGTAACACGAGACCGGTCTGGCCCAAATGGAGTTAAAGTAGCTGCCTTGTCCAAATACACATAAATAATGTAATTGATCAATCAGTGCGTGGTACAACAGGAAAATTCCCTCTGCTACGCATTTCCCAGTGGTTTGCAGAGTAAGGATGTACGTAAAGAGAGCATCGTAATAAGTGAATGCTGCTGTCCCTGGAATGGTCTTGATACCTATGGTATATCGATGCCCTCCTCTTCCTACCTTAGAAGTCTCTTATCCTCTTTATGGTGCACCACGGTGCAGCTTGGTATTTTTCACATAAAGAAGAAACAAAAAATTCAAGTAGCGTAGTGGGTTTGAAGACGAAATCTATTATTTAGAAAAGTAACACTTAACCGGCAAACGGCCGGTGCAATCCGTTAATATAATAATATCACAGGAAGAGCTCGAGTTAAACTTTCGTAATCGGACTGTGGTTCGGTCTATGTCCTCTTCCTGAACATATTTTACCATGCGATTTTGTCATATGATGACATGGTTGGAGACTGTGGCTGTTATTTGAAGACAAATGTTGATGGTGTTGGCACAGCAACCAGCCACAATCGTTACCGGTTTCGAATCGTTATGATTCATCTTTAGACGGTTTACACGCTTTCCTTACAACATGTGGTGCGTTTTTTACACATTGTCGTGAAATGTCGGTTTGGAGTGTTTGTTTTCATAACATTCGTGCAACAGATGTGGATACATTCCCACTGCATTCTTATTGTTGCACTCGTAAATTTTTCTCAATGAACACCTTAGATTTGCCACTGACAAGATTTCGACTGCGCACCACATGTTTTGATACATACGTATGTACACATACTAAAAAGATACATACATCAAAACATGTGGTGTGTAGTAGAAATCTTTTCAGTATGTATACATACGTATATATCATAACATGTGGTGTGTAGTAGAAATCTTTTCAGCATGTATACATACATATGTATCAAAACATGTTGTGCGTGGTAGAAAAATGGTTCAAATAGCTCTGAGCACTATGCGACTTAACTTCTGATGACATCAGTCGCCTAGAACTTAGAACTAATTAAACCTAACTAACCTAAGGACATCACATACATCCATGCCCGAGGCAGGATTCGAACCTGCGACCGTAGCGGTGGCGCGGTTCCAGACTGTAGCGCCTAGAAGCGCTCGGCCACTCCGGCCGGCGTGCGTAGTAGAAATCTTTTCAGTATGTGTACATACGTATGTATCAAAACATGTGGTGCGTAGTAGAAATCTTTTCAGTGACAAATCTAAAGTGTTCAGTGAGACAAATTTACGTGTCCTACAATGAGAATGCAGTGGGAATGTATCAACATCTGTTGGACGAATGTTATTAAAACAACACTCCAAACCGACATTTTACGACAATTAATGTGTAAAAAACGCACCACATGTTGTAAGGAAAGCGTGTAAACCGTCTGAAGATGAATCATAACGATTCGAAACCGGTAACGGTACCCCTTGTTAAAGGAACTGAAAGTAAATTTGTGGCTAGTTGCTGTCCCAACACCATCAATATTTTACCACGTTCGGTCGGTTTCCAGTATTTCCTTCTCACAGTGTTCACCCAGAGAGCTTCTCTAGTTGGACTGCTAGGTAGTTAACGTCATATGAAGAAATAAAACCATCACACTAAAAATAAACAGCGCATCAAAATTAGTGTTCTTACACTGGGTAGCCAAAAGGCGTGGGACGCCTGCCAATATCAGTCGGACCTCATTTGGCCTCGGCATAGTGCAGCAGCGCGGTATGGCACGGACTCAACAAGCCGTTGGAAGTCTCCTGCAGAAATATTGAGCCTCCATAGCCTTCTGCAATTGCGAATGTATTGCCGCTGCAGGATTTTTTGAGCGAACGGACTTCTGGATTATTCCCTGTAAATGTTCAATGTCATTTTTTCGGGTGATCTGCGTGGCCGTATCATTCACTCGAATTGTTCAGAATGTTCTTCAAACGAATCGCGAACAGTTGTGGCCTAGTGACATGGCGCACTGTCATCCATAAAAATCTCATCGTAGAATGGCTGCAGATAATGTCCAAGTAACCGAACGTAAACATTTCCTGTCAATGATCGGTTCAGGCGGACCAAAGGACCCAGTCCATTCCATGTGAACACGGCCCACACTGCTATGGAGCTACCTCCAGCTTGCACAGTGGCTTATTGACAATCTTGGCCCATGACTTAGATGTGTGTGAATTCCTAAGGGACCAAACTGCTAAGGTCATTGTTCCCTAGACTTATACACTACTTAAAATATCTTATGCTAAGAACAACACACACACGCACACACACACACACACACACACACACACACACATCCTCAATGGAGGACTACACACACACACACACACACACACATCCTCAATGGAGGACTCGAACCTCCGGCGGGGGGGCCACGTTATCAGTGACATGGGGCCTCTAGACGCGCGGTCAATCCTTGAATTCGTGGGGCCTACGCCACACTCGAACTCTACCATCAGGTCTTACCAACTGAAATTGGGACTCATCTGAGCATACCGTAGTAGAGTGCAGCGAATATGTTCATGAACCCAGGAGAGGTGCAGCAGGCGATGTCGAACTGCTGGCAGAGGCACCGACGTCGATCATCTGCTGCCATAGCCCATTAACGCCAGATTTTCGTCGTAATGTCCAAGCGGATACGTTCGTCGTACGTCCCACGTCGATTTCTGCGGTTACTTCACGCAGTGTTGTTCATCTGTTAGCACTGACAACTTTACGCAACACTGCTAGACGCTTCTCTCGGCCGTTAAGTGAACACCATTGGCCACTGTGTCCACCGTCGTGAGAGGTAAGGCCTAAAATTTTGCATTCTTGGCATATTCTTGACGCTTTGGATTTCGGAATATTTCCTAAGGATTTCTGAAACGGAATGTCCCATGCGTCATCTCTAACTACCATTTCGCCTTCAAAGTCTGTTAATCCCGTCATGGGGCTGCAACCATGTCGGAAACATTTCCCCTGAGTCTTCTGTTTAGAAATGAGCCTTTTGTAAATGCACTGCCCTTGTACATCTTTTGTACGCGATACTACCTCCATTGTATATGTGCATATCGCTACCCCACGACTTTTGCACCTCAGCGTAAAAGCAAATATCGCTTGAACGAGCCCATTTGCGCACGAAATGTGATTACAAATTTCGACCATAATCAGAGTGATTGGTACTTCCGTAAATGACGCAAGCTGGCATTTTTGATCAAAACACTTCCATCATATGCTAACCTTTGGGGCAACTAAGGACGTTGACTTAAAGCTTGTGATGTCATGACAACTCCTCTTATTATACTTCCATGGTGAATTGAATCTTTTCACACATTCTCTGACCAAGTTAACAAAGACACACGGGTTTGTTGTGCTGAAAGTGTTTCAACTCCAGGAATATTGGCACTGACGGGTCACCTTTGCAACAGCATGTATTTCGTCTGCTGAAGGTTGACGAAGTACTAGAAGCGTTACAAAAGTTATTGCCTTACTTATGGGTAACACAGGAAACTACCAGCGTAATGTAATTTCTGTCCTATTCGTGATGATACGTATCTCAGCTCGTATGCAACCTTAATTATACTATAATTAGTGTGCTCAAACAGCATAAAAGATAGTGTAGAATCCCCTATTGGTCTACAAAATCCTCTCACTGCACAAAATCTGTAAGTAACAGATGGTCAGAATATGTCGGGAATAATCACTGTCGTACAGTTCCCAACCCCGTATTCAGCTGCCTGGTATTTGTAGGTGGCTTATCGTGGAGTGACCAGATCATTTCACAGCCTTCCATAACACGTCGATTGATTTTCTGTTTTTGAATAAAGTGGAAGAATTACTTTGGAAAATATTGACTCAAGTTATATGTAACATCAGTTGTAATAAAAGCAGACATTTTACTTTGCTCCATTAAGTCTGTTTCATCTTTTCGACAGCATAAGAGTTGTAGGACGAGTGTCAATATTCCTAAGAAATACTTCATAGAAGCCACAAAGACGTTATGAATTGGAGGAGTGCAGGAAGATCATTGTCACAGTTCATATCACTAAAAGAAATCACAGACATATAAAGACACATCGAGACCAATATTGAATTGTTGGAAGCAGGATCTATAGCCCTACCTCCTGCGCCCAGCTTTTGCAAGGAAACGCCAAGAAAATCCCTGAACGATCATTGCCGTAAGACGTCTAGAAACATGACACTTGTTACTTTTTTGTTGAAATTCTCAGACAAAATCTGTGTGCACACGTTAAACAAAAGTGTAAGGGACAGTCAAATGAAAACGAAACAGATTGAAAAAAAAGTGAGTGAATTGTTTTTTATTTCAAAAGTAATCGCCATAACTGGTAATACAGTTATCACACTGCGAGATAAGACGGTCAATACCTTCACGGAAAAATGTTTCCGGTCGTCTACAGAACCATGCGTGCAAGTGTTCAGCAGTGTACTGGAGACAACTATGCCAACACGTAGGCCCGCCCTTACACATCCTCCATACAATCCCGATCACCCTCCATTCGGTTTCTATAATTCTGGAGCCCTGAAGATAGACATTCGCCATCATAGATTTTCTATGAAGGAAGAGCTATACACCTGAGTACAATCATGAGATAAATGCATTAACAATTATTGCGGTACATTCGAAATAATAAACAATTTGTTTACTTTTTCCATCTATCTCCCTTTATTTGACTGTTCTTTACAGTATTCTTCCCACTCTTCTTCTTCTTCTTCCTGAAACGTTTCTCCTGCGACGATCATAGAACCTCTTCCAAGCTTGTCTTGTCCCACAATCTATACAGCATCTCCTCCTCTTCGGTTAATATTATCCTTCACCTAGTCTCACCATCTCATTGGTGGTCTTTGAGTGTCTTTGTCCAGATTCCGTCCATTCTAGGGCTTTTCTCGGAAGTGTTTCTGGTCCCATTTCCTTTGTGCAACCAAACCGGTGAAGCCTATTACTCTCCATAGTTTCTTTGAGGGGCAGTGTTTATTTAAACAGTTTCCCGTGTGTTTCCCATTAGGTCCAGAGTCCACCTGACCTAGTACACAGTCCCAACATCAGAGGTCACTGTCGTCCCTTCCATGATGTGATTCAAGACGGTGGTCTGTGGGAAAAATGGCAGGAAAGGGACAGCCTGTTTTGGACTGCTGAAGAGAGGAAGGACAGGACTTTATTTATATTGGAAAAATTTATTTAGCTATGGATTCTACATAGTTCATTTATTACACTAATACAGAACACTCATCCCGGCGGGGTCAGGGATTTTCTCTGCCTCGTGATGACTGGGTGTTGTGTGCTGTCCTTAGGTTAGTTAGGTTTAAGTAGTTCTAAGTTCTAGGGGACTGATGACCTCAGATGTTAAGTCCCATAGTGCTCAGAGCCATTTGAACCATTTGAACAGAACACTCACCCTGGAGTGCTTGGGGACACAGTAAATAGTCTACAGACCTGCAAACTACTCGTAAATCATCGAATAATGCAGTACACTGATGTCAAGATAATGCATGTAAAAGGAGCTGCAAACATGCTTGCTAATCGTCAACTGTCGAAATTATGCGTCGCACAGCCTGCACAACTGTTCACAAAATAAAGCAGCAGACATGAAACCAACTCATAAATTGTAAAAAAATAATCCATGCCTAAAACTATGCAAACAGGCTCACAGTGCTTAAACAGCCGAAAATAATGCAGTGCACAAACACTCATTGCACGTAAAAAATGGTTTCGAACCATCGTCAACCATGGCTTATCAGGGGCTCTAACACAACCACACGCCGACGCCGCCGATCCTGCCCATGCGCTTTGCAAGGCCAGCTGGATGCAAGACAGCACCAGAGAGATGAACGCGGGGGCATAACTCTCACGCCGGTGCCAATTACAGCCAGCAGGTGAAAGTAGTTTCGGGTATACAGTTAGGATTCTTGAAGTGTTATACTGATGTCACATGTGTATGTAAATAAGAGCCAAGTCTCCCCCTGGATGCACACATGTTTTCTGTTGCTTTCACGATGCCTTTCTACCTGTAGTTCAGTGCTGAGAGAGGTGTTTGCATAGGGGCTCACCCACGCAGACACAGCATGTCTATGTGAATAACAGCCAAGTCTCTCTCTCTGAATCCTCTATAGACATCTGTTGAATTGCTGCCCAGAATAGCACAGGGTGCATTGTTCCTAGCTATCCTAAAGGAACATGGGAGATGCATCTAGCACGTGTTTACCCAGCCACCACACACACCTGCCAGTCCAGTGTCAAGCGAGAGATGTTTGCGTAGCGACCCACCCGCGCAGGTGGAGCTAAAACTTTCTCAGTGTTATACTGAAATCGCATAGCTATGTAAATAAGAGCCAAGCCTACCTTTCAGAAATCGTACAGTGCTGTAGAAATAGTTAACTGTCGCTATTGTAGGAGCTTTCGTGATGTCTCAGCTTGTCTGAATGGACATTCTTGTTCTTACAGAACATGTTTACGAAAATAGCACAGAATAACACTAAACGCATTCCTCTGGATTGTCCTAACATGGCACCCTGTCCATCAGGTGTTACCCTTATTGGAAATCGTTAAGTCCTGCTTTCAGCAAACACATCTGAAACGCAAATGTTCTCACCGCTATGTAGAGGTTTCTAAGTTCAGCGCAAACGGTGTTTTTGCAAATGAATGGAGCATTCTGATCGGCTCTTACTGAATTTGCCCGCAAAATTACTGATGCTGCTGGTGTGGGAGCACTGTCTGTTTTTTTACTTGCTGCAGGCGAGACTTTCAGTAGCAAAACTGTTTTGTTCAGATAGCCATATTTTACTGACAGTTAAACACTGCAATAGTGTCCTACAGATCGTCAAATACTGAAATACTCTTGTTCTTTTACACTGCTCTGCCACTGGGTAGCTGGCCGGAGTGGCCGTGCGGTTCTGGGCGCTACAGTCTGGAACCGAGTGACCGCTACGGTCGCAGGTTCGAATCCTGCCTCGAGCATGGCTGTGTGTGATGTCCTTGTGTTAGTTAGGTTTAATCAGTTCTAAGTTCTAGGCGACTGATGGCCTCAGAAGTTAAGTCGCATAGTGCTCAGAGCCGTTTGAACCATTTTTTTGCCACTGGGTATGGAAGATTGGATATTTCAGCGTGAAACCGATCTCCACGTACCATATCAATGTAGTAAGCACACAATTCGTAACCTGCACCATACAAACTCGCCCCTTTTGCATCATGCATATAGCTATCGACCGCCAGACACTCGTACATATACTGCAAAGACAGACAGCATAAGCACATGCACCGTATACACTCCTAGCAGCAGTAGATATTTCCTGAGAGGTCATCCACCACAGCCAACGGTCAGTTAGTCATCTGCTCCCAACACGTGACCAAATCTCCCTCAGTGGACCAACGTCAGTCTCCGGACTATTGTACAAAGTCAGGCTCATTTTCCCTCGGCACAAAGGCGTAACTGTTTCTGGCCCTGGCCTGCTTGTTTGCTTGCTTTCTACACCCATCACCAGACTCTGGGATTACAAGAACATATGTGAATTCACATGGTTGCCAGAATATCATACCATTTTCGCGATACTTCTCGATATCAAGTACATAGCAATATCACTTGCACAGTATAATTTCGAAGATATAAACCAGAAATTAATTCTCTAGAAACTCGAAACTCTAGTGACTTGGAGCTTGCTGTAAACCACTGAGTAACTAGAAACTGTTCTCGTCTGAGTAGACCTTTACCTTAAACCTCGAAAAAATAGAGGAAACTGATATTTCGACTCACGAATACCAATGTCGGTGATGTAACAGATCCCAAATCATCATTGTAATTTACAAAGTAACGAAGGTGTTCCTCATGTCTAGAGAACCATAAGCTCGTCTTCCACCCGTATTTCACCTGCTAGAAGCACACAACACAATCGATGTTCTCTCAACCAAACAAAGATGGGAAATGTGCAGAAGCAGTTAACTGAACAATTTACATAGGAGGTAATAATGGTTCAGCACAATCGCACGTCCATATTGAATCTTCTCAAATTTCCACGTCATCATGAAGACTGTCCAACAAATACTAAGTATCAGTTCGCTATTCGACCGTTTAGAGGACGGCACAGTCAAGTCAACTACAGTCCTGCATCCCATCAGGTCTCTCCATTTGGACAGCGCCTACCGTTAGCCGGAAACGTGAATCGTTTCCGCTACACGTCATCAACACTGCGCGCCACGCCCTCCCAGACGGAATCATCCTAGAAAACCGGCAACATATATATTTTTACATTGTGCTTACAATAAAATATTACGGTTGCGGTCACAATTGGGCGACATTCGAAAATGAGTGAAGTATGTGAAATACACCCCTTTGACGACTGTGGCACTGGAAGTAGAAATATCTGTACCATTCTTATGACCTAACATATTTTTCCCTTTACTATCACAGTATTCCTCGGCAAATCCATACATACCTTATAACTGGACATAGTCATTTCCTTTGCACATGTCGGAACACACACACATACTTTTTAAGCCTGAAGCACAAGGCGACCATACCTCACATCCCCTACTACTAAGTATAATATTCCGCCAATAACTGATTGCTGCCGATACGAAATAATACTGATGGATGGACGAGTCTCATAATTTTTCTTGCGTGTGGTATCACTGTCTTAGAAATAGAGGTGTAATCGCCTTACAAACCGCCAGATGTTAAAAAACAAGATCGCAACAACTACTGTATGTTACTGTCACAAGCGGTCTTGGTTCTACAGATGCACACAAGTATCCATTTAAAGGTATACCAGCTGTATAAATCAAGGTTTGGCATTACCTCCGAATGAAGTGGTTTTTCCAGACAAATACTGCGACTATGAATATAGACAGTGATCGCTGGAGTGTATGTTATCAGACCAACAGTGCGGTTACACGTCGCCGATGATGCAACCTCATGATAAAATCACCGAATTTAGAAAGTGATTCGGCCAAGAAACATGGTATGAAACCGATATTTGCAACTGCCTCATGTCATCACTACATGTTTCTCCAGTATATCTTACGCATTCTGTCTCAATGCATGTCAGAGGTTCTGCAGTTTATCCGCTAGGTCATAAGCGAAGGCTGACTGAGAAGGTTCACAAACAGTAGATGGTGTGCTGAATGAGGTCGTAATAAATGTACACATGCTCTTCAGACGTCCAGTGTTACGCTGTACAGTAGAAATGCTGTCTGGGATTTGGAATCAAGTCTTTCCATTCAACCACATACCTGTATTGGATGCTATGGAGAAGTCCTTTAATGATTTTGGCCATCATATTTCTGGCACTCTCATATCTCGAAACGAGTCACCTTTCTCGAAACTATCTGCTACAGTAAAATTCCAACGTGGTTTCAGGTAATCCCTACGCATCTTGTAACTGCCCCGTTGACTATGTGCTACCATCCATGCAGCTTTGTGCATGTGATCGTTGCAATTTAAGTTGGAACTGAGTAGAAGTCGGAGAAAGCTCTATCTACCACCTTCTGCAACACCTTTGTAAAACGGCTAAGCACAGTTAGTGCAACACAGTTGTGTTTTGACCATTCGATGGAAACAGGAACATTCCAAAGAGAGGCAGACAAAAACTGCTGTGCCACTAATGCTAACTGCCCTCTTCTAGTGATCTTATAGAGTACCTCTTGTAGACTTTCGAGATGCAAATGAACTGTAGGGATCAGGGTGACAACTACTCAACAGAATATCAACCTTTTTCATGTCGAGGGTAAGAGTCCATCTGAGCTATCACTGGGTGTTAACCACAGAAAGCACTTTGCGCACTGCAGCCAGATGCCGAGAAACTATCAAGGGTCCCACAGTCCATACAATTACAAGCCCCAGTTGTTGTTCACAGTTCTCGGCAGGAATCTTACTCTGTTCCATGTTGCATCAATCAGCCCCAGGGCAGGCTATGACCACTGAACATACGCAGGCAGTAATTTTCCAGTGTTACATCAGCCAGATGTGACGCCGTCGTTTCTCCGGATCTATCAGTGCCAACAACACGGCTGACTTCACCTCCAGTTCCGCAACCAGAATTCAGCCAAGCCTCGCCAATACCAGGGGTAGGCGTATTTGGTTCGACGGTGGAGGGGGAACACCCCACCCCAACCCGCACCACCAAGGAGGATGACCCAATGCCAACAACGTTAGAGGCTGAGATCAACTCCCAGTTATCGCCAGGAGTTCTACCACTGGCAACTCCTCATCTATGTTCAAGTTGGAGGGAGCTGTTCCAGCCGTTTCCGACTTTTGCGGAGAGGAGAGCTTTATATCTCTCGCAGCTATGGATATCGATGCCAGTAGTTTCGCGGCTTAGCTACAGGCGGCGGCACTTACGTATCATTACCGCCAGCTGCGCTAGCCAGCCGCTAGGCGAACTACTATAGGACAATATAATTAGCCACAGAGCATCGCTAAGGCAATGGGCAACGAGTAGCTAACCATTACAGACCGTCCACCTGCTGCTGGAATCCGGGTTCGCTATCACAGATCATTTCCCAAACTTCAGAGCGGCCATCTCACGCAGATTTCCTCCACAGACTTTGACTCTGCCACAGTATTCGCCGACAATTGACTGGGATCCACCTATTTCTGCACAGGCAAAAAATCTCTCCTCAGTTTTCATGTTCATACAGCACTTGTGGGTCCTTATCTTGTTGTGTATCTGAGAACAAAGCGTAGAAACAAATATGTTTTACTACAACAACTGCGAGTGAAATAATATGTCTAAATGATTTGTTGCGTATTTTCTGATGTTTTATTTTCTTAGTCAATAGGCAGTTTTATGGAATCTTAATTAAATTTTTTTAAAGTAGGGTAGTGGGAAAAATAGGATTCACTACCATTGTAACTTGTAGCGTGAAAATATTTCGAGAGTACTGTCAACCTTTTTAGCTCTTTCTGGCCCTATGTAAACGTTATCTCTTAAAGACGGAACCCAAGCTTATTCTGGTTCTGCACTTTTAGCCACAACTGATAACCGGTAGCTTGTTTTTTCTCTTGTCTGGTGGGTGTTTTGAATCCACCTCGATCCCTCCCTTCAGCCTCCCGCTCCCCCCCCCCCCCTCCTCCGGCTCCCTCCCCCCATCTCTCTCTCTGTGTCCATCATTATTCCTTTTAATACTTCTGTATTGCTTCTCTTGTGTACTTCTTGCAATGTGTTGAATAGAGTGCCGTTACCTCGCACTGGGCGTTCACATAATATGTGTTTTCCTTCTGCTCGTTCTCTCTGCATGTAGAAAATTTCTTCACTGTTAAGCTTTTGGCATTGGCTGTGACTAAATATAAGTGTGCTAAAGTCTGCTTTTAATGCAGTTTGGTACTGATTATGAAAAAATAAGTGGTGAGCAACAGTGGAATGCGTTGTTTTTACGATTCTCAAGCATTTCGAGTAGCTATTTTTAAAGACTGCGCCTGTATTATCTATACTGACATGAGTGAAATGTTATTTGATAAATGCCTGATTTATTGAATTTGTCTGAGGGTTTATCGCGTGTTGTTGTGGTCTTCAGTCCGAGGACTGGTTTAATGCAGCTCTCCACGCTACTCCACCGTGTGCAAGCTTCTTCATTTATTCATCTCTTTTCACACCTCTACAATTTTACCCCACCCCCCTCGCCCCCACCCTCTCCCCCCATAACTTCCCTCCAATAATATATTGGTGATTCCTTAATGTCTCAGAATGTATCCTATCAACCAATCCCTTCTCCTAATCAGGTTGAGTCACAAGTTTATTTTTTCTCCAATTCTATTCACTACCTCCTTATTAATTTCATGATCTACCCACCCAATCTTCAGCATTCTTCTATAACACCACATTTTATCCTTTTCTTGTTTGATCTCTTTATCGTCCATGTTTCACTTCCTTACATGTCTACACTTTGTACAAAGACTTTGAGAAAAGACTTCCTAACATTTAAATATATATTCAATGTTAACAAATCTCACTTCTTCAGTAGCGCTTTTCTTGCCATTGCCAGTCTACATTTTATATCCTCTCTACTTCGGTCATCATCACTTATTTTGCTCCCTAAATAATAAAAGTCGTCTACTACTTTACGTGTCTCGTTTCATAACCTAATTCGCTCTACATTATATGACTTAGTTCGACTACATTCCACTACCCTTGTTTGGCTTTTGTTAATGTTCACCTCAAATCCTCCTTTAAAGACTCTCTACATTCATTCAACTGATTTTCCAAGTCCTCTGCTGTCTCTGAGAAAATTAAAACGTCATAGCAAACTTAACAGTTTTTATTTATTCTTTCTGACCTTCAGTTCCCTCTCCAAATTTCTCCGTGCTTAATTTTGCTGTATACTGTGTACAGACTGAACAACATTGGGGACTGGCTACAGCCCTGTCTCTTGCTTCTCAATCACTGCTTTCATTTCATGCCTCTCGACACTTACAACTGCCGTCTTGTTTCTACAGAAGTTGGTCGTGCGGTAGCGTTCTCGCTTCCCACGCCCGGGTTCCCGGGTTCGATTCCCGGCGGGGTCAGGGATTTTCTCTGCCTCGTGATGGCTGGGTGTTGTGTGCTGTCCTTAGGTTAGTTAGGTTTAAGTAGTTCTAAGTTCTAGGGGACTTATGACCACAGCAGTTGAGTCCCATAGTGCTCAGAGCCATTTTTTTTCTACAGAAGTTGTTAATAGCCCTGCGCTCCATGTGTCTTACCCCTGCTACCTTCAGAATTTCATAGAGAGCACTCCAGTCAACATTTTCAAAAGCTTTCTCTAAATTTAAAAATTCTATAAACGTAGATTTGCCTTTCCTTAACCTATCATCTAAGATTTGTCCTAGAACCAGTATTGTCTCGCGTGTTCCTACATTTCTCTGCAATCCAAACTGATCTTCCCTGGGTCAGTTTCAATATTTTGCAACAATCACTTATTAAACTTACAGTTCTATATATTCATACCAGTCAGCACCTGGTTTGTAATTGGAATTATTATATTCTTCTTGATTTCTGAGGGTATTTCACATGTGTCATATTTCTTACACATCAGAATGCAAGTGTTTTGTCATGGCTGGCTGGTCCAAGGCTATCACTCGTTCAGACGATGTGTACTTTTGGGGCTTTATTTCCAACTAGGTTTTTCAGTGACTGGTCAATTTCTTCTCGCAGTGTAGTATCTCCCATATCATGTGAATTTACGCCCTCTTCCACTTCTATAATATTACCTTCAAGTTCATTCCCCTTGTATGGATCCTTTATACACACCTTTCATCTTTCAGCTTTCCCTTTTTCGCTTAGGGCTGGTTTTCCATCTGAGGATTTGATATTTATACAGGACTTTCTCTTTTCTCCAAAGGCCTCTTTAACTTTCCTGTGGGCGGTATCTATCCCTTACCTAGTGAAATATGCTTCCTAACCCTTACATTTGTCCTCTATCGATTCCTGCTCAGCCATTTTTAGATGTTTGTATTTCCTTTCGCCCGATTCATTTGCTGAATTTTTATACTTTCTCCTTTCAGCAGTTAAGTTCAATATCTTCTGCGTTATCCAAGGATTTCTTTTAGCCTTTGTGATTTTGCCATTTTATCCTCTGCTGCCCTCAGTATTTCATCTCTCAAAACTACCCATTCTACTGTATTCTTTTGCTCTGTTCTAGTCAATCGTTGCCTAATCCTGCCTCTGAAACTCTAAATAGCCTCTCGTTCTGTGAGCCTGTGAACGTCCCATCTCCTTCATTTTTTCCATTTTTGCAGTGAAAATCCACGATCAATGGGGCGGCTTGCATGCCTGTGTGATAAAGATAGCCTTGCCGCATGTGCAGCCAAAGGAGGGGTATCTGTTGAGAGGCCAGACAAACGTGTGGTTCCTGAAGAAGAGCAGCAGCCTTTTCAGTAGATGCAGGCACAACTGTCTGGATGATTGACTGATCTGGCCTTGTAACACTAACCAAAACGGTCTTGCTGTGCTGGTACTGCGAACAGCTGAAAGAAAGGAAAGCTATAGCCTCAACTCTTCCGAAGGGCAAACTGCCCTGCTATATGGTTAAATGACGACAGCATTCACTTGACTAAAATATTCCGGAGGTAAAGCAGTCCCCCCTTCGGATCTCTAGGCGGGGACTATTCAGGAGGATGACGTCATCAGGAGACACAGAACTGCATTTTGTGGAATGTTAGATCTCTTAATCGCTTAGGTAGGTTAGAAAATTTATAAAAGGGAAATGGGTAGGTTGAAGGTAGATATAGTAGGAATTAGCAATGTTCGGAGGCTTGAGGAGCAGATCTTGTGGTCAACTGAATACAGGGTAATAAATACAGAATCAAATAGAGGTAATGCAGGAGTAGGTTTAACAATGAATACGAAAATAGGAATGTGGCTAAGCTACTAAGAATAGCGTTGTGAACCCATTATCGTGGCTAAGAAAGACACAAAGCCAACACGCACCGCCCTAGAACAAGTTCGTATGGCAACTACCTTGTAGATGATGAATAATAGAAGAAATTCATGATTAAATAAAAGAAATTCTCAAAGAGTTAAAAGATTTAATTGCGACGATAGTACCAAAAGAACGAGAAGGAAAAATTTTAGGAGAATATCGACTGTAGGAAAGGAATGAATGAGGAAGGCATCTGGTAGAATTTTACACAGAGCATAATTTAATCGTAGCTAACACTTGGTTTAAGAATCGTGAAAGAAGGTTGTGTACGTGGAAGAGACCTGGAGACACTGGAAGTTTCCAGACTGATTATACGTTGGCGGGAAAAAGTCGCAGTACCAAGAAAGAGTTGTGCGACATAAATGAAAGTTGGTCTGCGTGTTTCTACATCTGAAATATGGTATCTATTGAAATTTCGCACCAGCCGCAAAAAAGTGGCGCTAATAGCGTCACTATTAGCATGCAAATCAAATTAGCTCTAAATAAACTCTCTAACGGTCATGAGCGTTAGTTATCTTTGAGATTGGACGTGGTAAGTTGCTGTTGGTTAACAATGTCTTTAAGGCGACAACTCACTGAGTTTGAACGAAGTCGTGTAACAGGGCTACGAGAAGCTGGATGTTCCTTATGCGATATTAGAGGAGGACTTGGCAGAAATGTAGCGACTGCATCTGATTGCTGGCCGCGCTGATACGAGAATATATGGTCACAAGAAGCCCGGGCTCCGGACGGGCATGTGACACTACCTAGAGGGAAGATCATCGTGTTCGGCATATGGGTCTGGCGCTTTGTGCTGCATCTACAGCAGCAACTTGAGCAGCAATTGGCACCACAGTGACACAACGAACTGTTACAAAGCGGTTACCAACCGGTCTTCATTCTCTACACACTCGACCTACACCTACACCTTCGTATGACAGATGGAATACTCTTGTTGTTATCCCACGCACCCAAACTGCAAAATTGTAGATGCGGATCTTACAATGGCTGAGTGCGAAGTGAACCTTCCAACTGCCTCTCGGGCGGTATTTATATACAGGGTGAAAAGTATTTAAACCGACAAACTCTGGGGTGTTGTAGGGGACATCAAAACAAATATTTTTCCCTAATGTCATTGTTCCCTATGAGGAAGATTTCTCTGGCGGCAAATTAATTAAACCAAGAAACACTTTTCCATTTTTTTTTTTTTTACCAAGAGACAACACATTAACACAACCCAATTTCAATTACAGCAGATTTTCAAAAATACCTCCACTGACACGTAAACAAAAGTTACACCGTCGAATCATGTTCTGTCTGACACGGGAAAAAACCCCGGGAGTATCCTGAATTGTTCCTGCTGCTGCTACTATTGTGGCAACCAGATCCTCTTCTGATGCAACAGGAGTTGCGTAAACAATGTTGCGCATCTCTCCCCACACAAAAAAGTCCATAGGGGACATATCTGGGGATCGAGAAGGCCATGGTACAGGACCACCTCTGCCAATCCACGTTTTTGGGAACCGTTGGTCCAGGAATCGACGCACACGACGACTGAGATGTGCCGGCGCCCCATCATGTTGGAACCACTTGCGTTGTCTTGTAGGGAGTGTGACGTCTTCCAGCAATTCTGTCAACGCTCTGGCGAGAAAATTGTAATAGTGCCTGCCATTTAATGGCCTAGGTAGCAGATACGGCCCAATTAAATAGTCCCCAACAACACCGACCCACACATTAACGAAGAACCGCACTTGATGAGCGCTAGTAACTGTGGCATGTGGGTTATCCTCACTCCAAACATGCGAATTGTGCATGTTGAAGACTCCAGTACGCCCGAACGTTGCTTCATCGGTAAACAACACATTGGATGGAAATGCAGGATGCATTTCACACTGTTCCAGGTACTACTGAGAAAACTGTACTCTGGGTAGATAATCAACTGGTTCCAGGTTGTGGACACGCTGTAAGTGAAGTGGACGTAACAACTGCTCCAGAAGGACTACTCTTACATTCATCTGTTACGAGCAATTGCACAAATGCTGATTGAAGGATCCCGCTCCACTTGCTGCAAGACAGCTTCCTCAAATTGCAACATTCTTACTGTGCAACGGCGTCCCTGTCCAGGTAATCTGCTAAATGACCCGGTCTCACGCAGACGTTGGCACACAGCGGCAAAGGTCGTATGATGCGGGATACGGCAATTAGGATATTGTTCTTGATAAACCCGCTGTGCAGCTCGTCTGTTGTGGTGCGCTGCGTAGTACGCACCAACCATATCAGTGTACTCACTCCAGGTGTATCGCTCCATTAGTAAACAGAGACAATGGACTACTACACTGGTGGACAGCAATTGCCTTCAACTGAAGAGCGTAATACGCCCTCTAACAACTGAAGATCGTAATACGAACTCTAACAATTGAAGAGCGTAATACGGCGTACACCGGTTTAAATAATCCTCATAGGAAAAAAATGACATTTGGGGAAAATATGTTTTGATGTCCCCTACAACCTCCCAGAGTTTGTCGGTTTAAATACTTTTCACCCTGTATATGTTGCACCGGACGGCCAAGGGAACATCTGCTGTCATCTGCCTTTTGCTCACTGCAGCAGTCCCTACACGACCGCTTTCTCTGACACATAATCTTTAATAATAAAATTATGAATTAATTTAGATTCTTCTTAATATGTACCTGATTGTGGAAAGATGTTTGAAATCACAGAAAAAGTTTGAGCTCACTTGAACAAAAACTTTGCCTTCTAGAATTTTTATGTTGGAACTAACGATACATCGTTACCTCTGAACTATAACTATAATAGAACTTGTATTGGCTGTTACTAATACTACAGCTCTGAAGTTTGGTATAGCTCTATTATTTAGTAGGTTTTATCATTCGGTAACCAAAATTTTCTACTATTAAAATTACAGGTAGTTAATCTACTACAAATATGTATATTTTAGTTGCCGGCCGGTGTGGCCGTGCGGTTCTAAGCGCGTCAGTTTGGAACGGCGTGACCTCTACGGTCGCAGGTTCGAATCCTGCCTCAGGCATGGATGTGTGTGATGTCCTTAGGTTAGTTAGGTTTAAGTAGTTCTAAGTTCTAGGGGACTGATGTGTGGTGTCACCGCCAGACACCACACTTGCTAGGTGGTAGCTTTAAATCGGCCGCGGTCCATTTAGTACATGTCGGACCCGCGTGTCGCCACTGTGTGATCGCAGACCGAGCGCCACCACAAGGCAGGTCTCGAGATACGGACTAGCAAACGCCCCAGTTGTACGACGACTTTGCTAGCGACTACACTGACGAAGCCTTTCTCTCATTTTCCGAGAGACAGTTAGAATAGCCTTCAGCTAAGTCAATGCCTACGACCTAGCAAGGCGCCATTAACCATTTTAAGATAGAGTCTCACTTGTATCATCAAGGAATGCTGTATTCAAATGAAGGATTAAAAGTTAAGTATTATAGCAGCTACGTACCTTTCTTGCTACCATTCATTACGTATCCTGTTTCAGACCTCTATCTAGCCTACGTGATAGTAATGCGTGCCTTTTGGCTACTTCAGTGTGGCGTAGCTGTCTTGTTACACCACAACAGTTGGCGACGAGTCAACGGAAAGGGTCTTGTTCTTACTAATTGCTTACATTTACTTGTGTCATGGCTTCGCCAGATGTACTGTCCGAGTTTTATCGCTTGCAGAATCAGCAGACGCAGGCGTTATTGGATACCCTTGGACAGCTCGTCCAGGGTCAGCGTGCACTGCACACCGATGCGACAGCCGCCGCTTCACTGCTACCGCAGCCACAACATGCAGTTGCACCGCCGTTTTGCAGTTTTGACGCGGCGCAAGAGACATGGTCTGAGTGGTCACGCCAGTTTGGATTTCATCTCGCCGCCTACAGAATTCAAGGTAACAAGCGGCAGCCTCACTTATTGTCTTGTGTCGGCGTGCAAACGTACCGTGTGATAGTGAAATTATTTCCCCGACGCGACGTAGCAACTCTGTCCTACGAAGAAATTTTGTTGGCATTGGACGCCTATTTCAAAGAAACAGTCAATGTCGTTGCAAAAAGGTACACGTTCTTTCGTACAAAACGTACGGCCGGTCAGACTAATAGGGAGTGGGTTGCAACATTGCAAGGCCTTACAAGGGATTGTGCTTTTGAGTGTGAATGTGGACTCCCCTATTCAGATACAATGGTACGTGATGCAATTGCACAGAACGTTTCTGATGTTCGTATACCGGAGCAAATTTTGAAACTAGTTAATCCCTCCCTTCAGCAAGTGATAGACATATTGGATAGACAAGACACGCTTGATTTTGCACAGGACTCATTTGCAACTTCGCCAGCCGTGTGTAACATTAACCGGCCCGCCGGGCGCCCTGCGCGGCCCGGTAAACTGCCCTCGCTCACGTCCACGCAGCTGCCGCCCCGCTCTAACCCAGGTGTGCCGCGCCAGCATACAAATGCAGTGAAATCATGCCCGTGGTGTGCTACTCGACATTCGCATGCAAATTGCCCGTCACGCCAAGCTAGTTGCTTTTTCTGTAATAAGAAAGGACATGTTCAAAGTGTTTGCCAGAAAAAGCTCAGATCAGAAAATCACAATCATTCCAGGCCCTTTGCTTCGCGCCGGAATCGAACCAAGGACACTCAGGCTCATGGACCTTCGCCCATGGACATTCATGTAGTTAATTCCACTTCGTGCAGTGCCACTGTCTCTAACAGTGACTGTGTTCGTCCCACGAATAGTGTGCGTCGACGTCGCCGGAAATCACGTCAATTAGCAAGTGATGCTGTATCTGCATCAGTTCAAATTGCACGAGACAGTCGCTCTTGTCGCCAGCAGGACAATAAACTTTTTGTAGATTTGGACTTTAATGGCACGGTCATACCATTCCAGCTCGATACCGGAGCTGCAGTTTCATTGCTCAATCACGACACGTACAAACAACTGGGCAAACCTCCGTTGCGTGCCGCACCTGTTAAGCTCACTACATATTCAGGACAGCAGATATCTGTGTTAGGACAGTGCACTCTTCTTGCAACATACAAGGGACAGCCAAAACTTGTGTCGTTTTACATTCTTCGCTCTTCTACTGCAGTGAACTTGTTTGGTTTAGATTTATTTCAATTGTTTAACATGTCTATAGTAAATCAGGTCCTATCAGTGAATCAGACTGTGCCTTCAGACAGTGTTTCTCGTCTGTGTGAAGAATTTGCAGACATTTTTGCACCGGGCTTAGGTTGCGCTAAAAACTATGAAGCACATTTGGAACTGAAAGTCAACGCGCAACCGAAATTTTTCAGAGCGCGCAATGTTCCCCACGCATTGCGTGATGAGGTCGCAAGAACATTACACGATTTAGAATCACAAGGTGTGAGTGAATGTGCGCACTGCCTCTTCCATTTCAGCTCCACTTCATCGCTTACGCCGTACAGGTGTTCCGTTTCTCTGGACGACGGAATGCCAACGCGCCTTTCGCCAGTTGAAATCGGCGTTGCTTTCTAATACTTGCCTTACGCCATTCGATCCCCAGAAACCCCTTTTGTTGATGGTAGATGCATCGGATTTCGGGATCGGTGCTGTGCTTGCACACAAAGTTGGCTCGCATGATCGCCCTATTGCCTTTGCGTCAAAATTGCTCTCGTCTGCGCAAAGAAATTACTCGCAGATAGAGAAAGAAGCTTTGGCTCTCGTGTTTGGTGTTACTAAGTTCCATGATTTCTTGTATGGTCGTCACTTTACCATCATCACAGACCATAAACCTTTGACGTCGCTTTTTCATCCGAACATGCCTGTACCTCCACGTACAGCGCAGAAATTCATTCGCTGGTTTATTTTCCTCTCGCCGTACCGCTGCGATATCTTGTATCGGTCCACTGCTAAGCACGGAAACGCCGATGCGTTGTCCCGTTTGCCTGTTGCTGAGGATAGAGCATTCGATTCTTCCGAACTTGCTCGCATGTTCATTGATTCGGAAACCGATGAAGTGGTCGAATCGTTTCCGATTGATTTTCGTCGTGTAGCTACAGCCACAGCTGCTGACCCTGTCCGTGCTACCGTTTTGCGTTTTGTTGCTACGCAATGGCCTTTGTCAAAGTCTCGGATCGAGGATCCGTTGGTTCACCGATTTTTTGCTCACAAGGAGAGACTTTTTGTTCGACGTGGTGTTTTGTTGTTGCGTTCTGATAATGATCAGTCCAGAGTCGTGGTCCCACGGTCGTTACAGTCCTCTGTTTTACGGCTTCTTCACCAAGGACATTGGGGTATCGTGCGAACGAAACAACTTGCTCGTCAGCACTGTACTTGGTTCGGAATCGATGCTGCGATTACGACTATGTGTTCTTCTTGCATGGCGTGTGCCGAACAACACTCCGCGCCGCCGCGGAAAGTCTTTGCATGGCCTACAGCCACTTCCCCTTGGCAACGCTTGCACATCGATTTTGCTGGTCCATTCTGGAATGCTCGATGGTTGGTTCTGGTAGACGCCTTCAGTAATTTTCCTTTTGTTGTCCGAATGTCTTCCACGACGTCCTCTGCCACCATACAAGCGTTGTTTGCTATCTTTTGCATTGAAGGTCTTCCGCAGACTATTGTTTCCGACAATGGCCCACAATTCCTGTCCGCAGAATTTCAGTCATTCTGCCAGGCCAATGGTATTCAACATCTGACATCCGCGCCGTTTTCGCCTCAGTCAAGCGGTGCCACTGAACGATTGGTCCGGACTTTCAAGTCACAGATGTTGAAGTTGAAAGAGTCGCATTCTCGGGAGGACGCGTTGTTGCTCTTTTTGTCATCGTATCGCTCTCAGCCCCGAGATAGTCGCTTGCCGGCTGAGTTGCTCCACGGTCGTACTCATCGAACCTTTGCTGCATCCGCCGCATCGGGTTCCTGTGCAGCGGCAGACTCCTGTTTTTGCTCCAGGCGACGTTGTATTCTATCGCAACTATCGAGGTTCACGGCGTTGGCTCGCAGGGCGCATTCTTCGCTGCCTCGGCCGCGCGATGTATTTGGTTTTGGGGGCCTCTGGTGAGGTGCGTCGGCATCTCAATCAGCTGCGCCTCTGTCGTCGCACGGGTTCTGCCGCTCCCCGTCTGCTTTCAGCGACGGTGCCGTCCGGTCAGCGCCCTGGGGACGCATCTACTGGCTCGCCTCATCCCTAGGTGTTACCGACGATGCCTTCTATTTTGCCACATGGCGACGCGCCGCCGCCGCCTCCGCCGCCGCCGCCTGTCCTCCAGTCGGCGCCGCCCGCAGTGGACGCTTCACTGCAGCCGCCAAGCGCCTCCCTGGGTCACGCGCCGCCGATCGCTTCCCGTGACCAGCTGTCCTCCGCCATGGCACTCTTGCCCGCTCCGGACCACATGGCGTCTTCGCGCGTCGGATACCCCGACGCAATGGAGGTCGACCCTTCGGCTCCTCCTGTCTCTTTACGGGCGCATACACCGCATGTTGACGTGCACCCTGGACTAGGTTTTCAGGCGTTTCCTAGCTCCCCTCGGACCGAATGGCCGGGTGCGGGTGGCACAGCCTCGCCTGTTGTTAGGCTCCCCACCTCATCGCATACGTCAACATGGGGTCCTCCCCACGGCGGGCGGAAGCCTTATAACACGACCGTTCGCCGATTTGCGGGGGAGGAATGTGGTGTCACCGCCAGACACCACACTTGCTAGGTGGTAGCTTTAAATCGGCCGCGGTCCATTTAGTACATGTCGGACCCGCGTGTCGCCACTGTGTGATCGCAGACCGAGCGCCACCACAAGGCAGGTCTCGAGATACGGACTAGCACTCGCCCCAGTTGTATGACGACTTTGCTAGCGACTACACTGACGAAGCCTTTCTCTCATTTTCCGAGAGACAGTTAGAATAGCCTTCACCTAAGTCAATGCCTACGACCTAGCAAGGCGCCATTAACCATTTTAAGATAGAGTCTCACTTGTATCATCAAGGAATGCTGTATTCAAATGAAGGATTAAAAGTTAAGTATTATAGCAGCTACTTACCTTTCTTGCTACCATTCATTACGTACCCTGTTTCAGACCTCTATATAGCCTATGTGATAGTAACGCGTGTCTTTCGGCTACTTCAGTGTGGCGTAGCTGTCTTGTTAGGCCTCAACATGATGACCTCAGTAGTTAAGTCCCATAGTGCTCAGAGCCATTTGAACCATATTTTAGTTACAAATTTGGTTTTCATTAAATTACTCAAAAACTGTAAGAGGTAACTTAATGCAGTCTCTTAGTTATTATATTTAGGTTGGCCTGAAGCATCATAGAAATCTTTACGTTTCTAAGTTTAATATTTAGCGAATTCAATTTTTCATAAAAACGTGGATTCTGAGTCTAATTTTCATTCTATTATTTTGAAACCTGCGCCACTAATTAATGACCTCAACAGGCACATTCTGACCAAACTGCGGCTTTCTAGCTTTATTATTTAGCGTCACTTTTTTTTCTTAGAACGATGTTTTTACGAAAACTATTGATTTGGGAGTTGAAAGATGTGAAAATTACCTAACTATCAGTTTAATAAACAAGAAATACTAACACGAATTCTTTACAGACGAATGAGAAAACTGGTAGAAGCCGACCTCGGGGAAGATCAGTTTGGATTCCGTAGAAATGTTGGAACACGTGAGGCAATACTGACCCTACGACGTATCTTAGAAAATAGATTAAGGATGTGCAAACCTACGTTGCTAGCATTTGTAGACCCAGAGAAAGCTTTTGACAATGTTGACTGGAATACTCTTTCAAATTCTGAAGGTGGCAGGAGTAAAATACAGGGAGCGAAAGGCTATTTACAATTTGTACAGAAACCAGATGGCAGTTATAAGAGTCGAGGGGCATGAGAGGGAAGCAGTGGTTGGGAAAGGATTGAGACAGGGCTGTAGCCTGGCTCTGATGTTATTCAATCTGCATATTGTTCACGCAGTGAAGGAAACAAAAGAAAAGTTCGGAGTAACAACTAAAATCCATGGAGAAGAAATAAAAACTTTGAGGTTTGCCAATGACATTGTAATTCTGTCAGAGACAGCAAAGGACCAGGAAGAGCAGTTGAACGGAATGGACAGTGTCTTGAGAGGAGGATATAAGATGAACATCAACAAAAGCAAAACGAGGATAATGGAATGTAGTCGAATTAAATCTAGTGATACTCAGGGTATTAGATTAGGAAATGAGACGCTGAAAGTAGAAAATGAGTTTTGCTATTTGGGGGGAAAATAACTGACTATGGTCGAAGTAGAGAGGATACAAAATGTGGACTGGCCATGGCAAGGAAAGCGTTTCAGAGGAAGAGAAATTAGTTAACATCGATTATAGATATAAGTGTCAGGAAGTCATTTCTGAGAGTATATGTATGGAGTGTAGCCACGTATGGAGTGTAGCCACGCAAAGACGATAAATAGTTTAGACAAGAAGGGAATAGAAGCTTTCGAAATGTAGTGCTACAGAAGAATGCTGAAGATTAGATGAATAGATCACATAACTAATGAGGAGGTATTGAATAGAATTGGGAAGAAGAGGAGTTTGTGGCACAACTTCACTAGAAGAAGGGATCGGTCGGGAGGACATATTCTGAGGCATCAAGAGATCACCAATTTAGTATTGGAGGGCAGCGCGGAGGGTAAAAATCGTAGAGGGAGACCAAGAGATGAATTCATTTAAATGGTTCCGAAGGATGTAGGTTGCAGTAGGTACTGGAAGGTGAAGAAGCTTGCACAGGATAAAGTAGCATGGAGAGCTGCATCAAACCAGTTTGTGGACTGAAGACCACAACAACAACAACAACAACAACGATTTAATTTCTTTAAGACCTGACTTTTAAAACGTTATTACATTAAAGTATATGTAAACAAAGTTTGAATATAAAATTATGACTTTTAATTTTGTACTTAATTGTGGTGCAATACTTGTGCCCTACCCGCAGACAGGTTGACGTTACGTGGCGCTATTAGGAGTGATCTGGGGTGAGTCCCGGCGCACTCGTTCGCCTCTGTATCTCACACATGATACAGCGCTTGTTTTGCTTCATGGCCTCTCGATCCATAAATGTTCAATGTGATTCGTGTGGGGCGTTCTCGGTGACGAAATTATTGGGTGGTTAAATTATTCGCTGGAATTATTCAGTATGTTCTACACACCAGTCGCAAATAATTGTGTCCCAGTCAAATGGCGCATTGTCATCCACAAAAATCCGAACGTTCTTTGGGAAGATGAAGTCCGTGAATGGCTGCAGCTAGTCTACAAGTAGCCGAATATACACATTTCGAGTCAATGATAAGTTCAGTTGGACAAGAGGACCCAGTCCATTTCATGTAAACACAATCCACGCCGTTATGGAGGCACCATCAACTTGCACAGTGAGTTGTTAATAACCCTTCGTCGCACTGTCCTAACGGATACCTTCGTCGTACGTCCCACATTGACTCCTACGATTATTTTACACACTCTGTTAGCGCTGACAGCTCCAGGCAAACGCTGCTGCTCTCGGTCGTTTGGAGAAAGCCATCGGCCACGGCGTTGTCTGTGGTGAGATTTTAATCTCTAAACTATGGTATTCTGGGGCCACTCATGTCAGTGTTGACATCTAAATATTGTATCCCATCTCAATTTCGGAAATGGAATATCCCATACGCCTAGCTCAAACAACCATTTCACGTTCGAAGTCTGTTAATTCCCGTCCCGTTGAAAGATGCCAGGTCATGGACACTTACACGTTAGGTTACCAACATTAGTATTAATAATAAAGGGATTGGCAAGGGCATCAGATCATTACTCTATTGCATTATAATAAACATGAGGCACTCTCAAAAAAAAAAAAAGTTCAAATATGTGTGAAACCTTACGGGACTTAACTGCTAGGGTCGTCAGCCCCTAAGCTTACGCACTACTTAACCTAAATTATCCTAAGGACAAACACACATACACCAATGCCCGAGGGAGGACTCGAACCTCCGCCGGGACCAGCCGCACAGTCCATGACTGCAGCGCCTGAGACCTCTCGGCTAACCCCCCGGCGAGGCACTCTCGAGCAGTGTTCTCTGCATGTCTGCATGATTAAGTCACTAACTTAAAGCGTTGGTGAAAAGAGTCGGAAGTTGAGAATTGTGGAATATAAAGTTTGTAGCTGGCCGTAGCTCGCCGGGCCGCCGTGGGCGGCAGGTAGCGGTCGCCGGAAACGCGGTACAATACGGAGCTTTTGGGGGTAGCCAGGATCCGGAGCCACCTGTGCTGGGCAACACGTGGCGAAGACGGGAATTTCGTTTGCCTATGGGGGTTATGACCTACTCGATCATTGCCTAGATCTCAGAAATTCCGTTGGAGGGGTTTCGGCGATGATAGAGCGTTCGACATTGGCCGAAACGGGGTATTCTTATGCCGAGTTTACGTACGCGTGTGAGACGGGAGAATTGCGGAGAGAGAGGACTTCGCCTTCAGCCATCGAGCGGAACGGACGTGGAGACGGCGTCTTGGCCATCGTCTTCGGGGGAGATATACGGTCTGTATCGGAGCACTGCAACAACGCGTGTTCCGTGCAGAGCTCTGCGTTTAGAGCTCTTTGTGTGCTCAGAAGCGAGATGTTCACCAACGCTTAACCACCTCCAACAACTTACCTAATATTCTTGATCTGGTATAGTTATCCTTGCGAGGTGCCGAGTATTTATCGACGTAGCTGCTGGTAATAGGGGCGCGTAATGGCGAATTGTTGATGTGCCATTCTCAGGAGTGTGTGGGTGGACAAAGAAATTCACTTTTTTTTTTTGTAAATTTTGTCAGTTGTGGGGAGTATCATTAAAATGCCAGTATTACAATCGAACTATCGACTTCATTGTAGCTAGCATTTACCCTATCCCAGTAAGCATTACATGTACTCTGGTCACTGGACTGCTTGCCCAGACGGGAAGGAAAGAAGGTTTGGGGTCTTCAATGTCAGCGACGGACAAATAAGCTTACAACGTGGCCATAATCACTACAAAATATTGTCACAAGACTCATCTGAGTACAAATGACAGATCCGCCAATGCACTGCCGTTTCATACCTTGCGTACACGATACTACCGCCATCTGTATACATCCCATGACTTTTGTCACCATCAACTTTTCTTGAATTAGGGAAACCACAAATAGCTGGAAGAGGGTAAGATAGGACGGGCTAGAATAGATACACCTGCGTCACTTCACTCTGTGATGAAGAAAGAGTCGCTGCTGAATGTACAGTGATACACGTTTACCTGAAGATTATTTTATGTGTGTTCACAAGAACCATAGATAATACTCGAAACTCTAAACACATTTTGCTTCCTAAAGTAACTAATGAGAAAGCAAGAAATAAGTAATAAGTAAGCCAAAGAATGCGTTTCATTGGCAGGACACTTAGAAGATGCAACAAGTCCACTAAAGAGACAGCTTACACTACACTCGTTCGTCCTCTGTTAGAGGACGAACGAGAATATTGCTGCGCGATGTGGGATCCTTACCAGGTGGGATTGACGGAGGACATCGAAAGGGTGCAAAAAAGGCAGCTCGTTTTGTATTATCACGTAATAGGGGAGAGAGTGTGGCAGATATGATACGCGAGTAGGGATGGAAGTCATTAAAGCAAAGACGTTTTTCGTCGCGGCGTGATCTATTTACGAAATTTCAGTCACCAACTTTCTCTTCCGATTGCGAAAATATTTTGTTGAGCCCAACCTACATAGGTAGGAATGATCATCAAAATAAAATAAGAGAAATCAGAGGTCGAACAGAAAGGTCTAGGTGTTCGTTTTTCCCGCGCTCTGTTCGGGAGTGGAATGGTAAGGAGATAGTATGATTGTGGTTCGATGAACCCTCTGCCAAGCACTTAAATGTGAATTGCAGAGTAATCATGTAGATGTAGATGTAGATAATTGTGTTAAAAAGTATGAAGTAATGCAGAGTTTCTCCTGTCGAGAAGCTACCTAGACAGTACACAGGTGTAATAATTTTTTTCTCCCTTCCGACTGTGGATTTTAAAACGAAACAAGTCCTGCCCACAGCGGAGTGCCAGGTGGGCTACACAGTCCTCTCGCACCGACGTGCACTGCATACCGCGGGCTGGCCGGCCGCTGGCAGCTTGATGGGATGGGGTAGTGGAGGGGGGGGGGGGGAGGGGGGCGGGAAGAGAGAGGGAGAGCTCCATAAATAATGGGCGAGGTGTTCGTCCGGCCCATAAAGCCAACACGGCCCCCGCGCCGTAAATCCACGCTCTTATTATTGATATCCTTCTTAAAACAGCGTTAAACCTTTTTATATACGTGCATAACACGCTGACCGGTTTTTACAGGTCTTTTATTTAACTGGTGTCAATAAAAGTTTCTCCACATATTACTTTCTTATGATGTTTGAACCGTGCTGCGCTGGAATGCTGCCGCTTTTCTCACGATATTAGCACCTGAAGAGGCTTATTCGTGGGTGGGTCGCTCGGAGAGTGAATGTAGAACGAGGCGAGGGGGAGGGGAGCTGTCTGATTTAGTGGCACGATCTGGCGTCCGTTCGGACACAGGGTGTTGGCTCGCAGTTGAGCCCCTTCTGGAGGCCTTGCAGCTCCCACGGTTCCCAAATGTTCCACACTTCTCTGCCAGAATCCACACCCTTTAAGTTACGGTGTCCCGTATAAAGCGGACGCCTCAAAACCGCAGACTATAAGCAACAGATCTCGAAAGAAGGCTTTCAGCAAGTCAGATTGGGACCAATACTTTTGTGTGTGATAAACATCTGTCGAGTCACAGAACCAATTCCCTTTTTCTTTATTTTCTTTCCGTGAGCTTCGTTGGTTTTTAACACCATCTGAATGCATTTGAAAGCATGCAAACGGTGTTGGCTTGCGAGTATGGTAATTTTCTAAGACACAGCTGGAAATACATTAAGTCGCACGATTATTGGTGTCCATGATAGCTCTAATGTTAATTTTAAACCGCTCGAACTGCTGAAAAGTACATTGTTATTGTTGGCAGTTCTGTTAAGTGGTCGGTGTCACGCGTTGTGAAGAAGTGGATGAAAAAGTGTGTCGTGCTACTGTGAAGTCGTCGGCAACTGCGGTAAAAACTGAGTTGACCTGCGACCGTAGCGGTAGGTTTCTTTCCCCTCATTCATTTTCTGATTGTTTTGATGCCTTCTGAATCTGCTTAGTGTATTCATCTCTTGGTCTCCCTGTGGTGTCACCGCCAGACACCACACTTGCTAGGTGGTAGCTTAAATCGGCCGCGGTCCATTTAGTACATGTCGGACCCGCGTGTCGCCACTGTGTAATCGCAGACCTAGCGCCACCACCAAGGCAGGTCTCGTGATACGAGAGAGCACTCGCCCCAGTTGTACGAGAACCTAGCTACCGACCAGATGTACGAAGCCTTTCTCTCTCATTAGCCGAGAGACAGAATAGCCATCAGCTAAGTTAA
The DNA here is from genome assembly GCF_023864345.2 of Schistocerca serialis cubense. Classification (NCBI taxonomy): domain Eukaryota; kingdom Metazoa; phylum Arthropoda; class Insecta; order Orthoptera; family Acrididae; genus Schistocerca; species Schistocerca serialis. Next base: position 84,166,556 of record NC_064641.1, on the reverse strand, counting down.
TGGCTACGAACTAGCAAGGCGCCATTTGTATCAGTGCCTATAGCTTACGAGTATTCAAGAGAGATGTATTCCAAGGACTAATAAAAAGATAAGTAATAAGCATCTACATACTTTCCTTCTTATTCATTTATAAGTTCTCATGTTCCAGACTTCACGCCCGTCTGCTTTAGTCTTGCGTGCATTTTCAGCCATCTCAACTTCACGGTGTCGGCCCAGCTACCGACACAACACTCCCTCTACGATTTTTACCCTGCACGCTGCCTTCGAATACTAAATTGGTGATCCCTTGATGCCTCAGAACATGTCCTACCAACCGATACCTTCTTCTAGTCAAGTTGTGCCACAAATTTCTCTTCTCCAAAATTCTCTTCAGTACCTCCTCATTAGTTATGTGATCTACCCACCTAATCTTCAGCATTCTTCTGTAGCACCACATTTCGAAAGCTTCTATTCTCTTCTTGTGAAAACTATTTTCGTCCAAGTTCCACTTCCATACATGGCTACACTCCATACAAATACTTTCAGAAACAACTTCCTGACACTTACATCTATACTCAATGTTAACAAATTTCTCTTCTTCAGAAACGCTTTCCTTGCCATTGCCAGCCTCTCTAATTCGACCATCATCAGTTATTTTGCTCCCTAAATATCAAAACTCATTTATTACTTTAAGTGCCTCATTTCCTAATCTAATTCCCTCAGCATCACCCGATTTAATTCGACTACAGTCAATTATCCTCGTTTTGCTTTTGTTGATGTTCATCTTATATCTTCCTTTCAAGACACTGTCCATTCCGTTCAATTGCTCTTCGAGGTCCTTTGCTGCCTCTGGCAGAATTGCTGCGCGGGATTAGCCCAGCGGTCTGGGCGCTGCAGTCATGGACTGTGCGGCTAGTCCCGGCGGAGGTTCGAGTCCTCCCTCGGGCATGGGGTGTGTGTTTTTGTCCTTAGGATAATTTAGATTAAGGGATTGGAATTATTGCATTCTTCTTGAAGCCTGAGGGCATTTCGCCAGTCTCATACATTTTGCTCATCAGACCGTAGAGTTTTGTCAGGGCTGGCTCTTCAAAGACTATCAGTATTACTAATGGAATTTTGTCTGCACCCGGAGCCTTGTTTTGACTCAGGTCTTTCAGTGCTCTGTCAAACTCTTCATGCAGTATCATGTCTCCCATTTCATCTTCGTCACGTCCTCTTCCATTTCCATAATATTGTCCTCAAGTACATAACCCCTTGTATAAACCCTCTATATACTCCTTCCACCTTTCTGCTTTCCCTTCTTTGCTTAGAACTGGGTTTCCATCTGAGCTCTTGATATTCATACAAGTGGTTCTCTGTTCTCCAAAGGTCTCTTTAATTTTCCTGTAGGCAGTATCTATCTTACCCCTAGTGACATACGCCTCTACATCCTTACATTTGTCCTCTAGCCATCCCTGCTTAGCCATTTCGCACTGCCTGTCGATCTCATTTTTGAGACGTTTGTTTTCTCTTTTTGCCTGCTTAATTTGCTGCTTTTTTATAGTTTCTCCTTTCATCAATTAAATTCAGTATAGCTTCTGTTACCCAAGAATTTCTGCCAGCCCTCGTCTTTTTATTTGCTTGAGGCTCTTCTGTCTTCACTATTTCATCCCTCAAAGCTATCCATTCTTTTTCTACTATATTTCTTTCCCACATTGCTGTCAATCGTTCCCTAATGCTCTCTCTGAAACTCTCTACAACCTCTGGTTCTTTCAGTTTATCTCCATCTCGTGAGAGCTGGTAAAAATGCATATGTTACGAGCTATGAGCACTTCTGTTCACTACCATGAAATACAACGATGGAAAAAATTTGCGTTACCAGGAAGGTAAAATTGAATAAACGAAGTTTGATAGGCGTGTTTCTATATCTGAAAGGCAATGTCTACCAAAACTTCCTGCCAGTCGCAGAAGAGTAGCGCCAGGAGCACGACAATGAGGATGCGAATCAGGTTTGCTTTAAATACACGCTGTGACGGTTGTGCGCTCTAGTCACCTTTGAAAGTGGACTTGGTGAGCTGAACTTAGGCAAGAATGTCTTTAAGGCTACAAAGACGCCATTATTAATACCTCACTGAGCTTGAATGATGTCGTGTAATAGGGCTACGAGAACCTTAATGTTCCTATACGATATTGCAGAAAGACTTGGCAAGAATTAAGCCACTGTACATGAACGCTGGCAGCGGAGGTCACGAGAGTGTACGGTCTCAAGAAGACTGGGGTCCGGATGGCAAAGTGGCGCTACTGAGAGCGAAACTATCGTGTGCGGCATACTAATCTGGCGCATCATACTACATCTGCAGCAGGCAATTCGAGCAGCAGTTGGCAGCACAGTGAGACAACGAATTGTTACAAATCGGCTGCTTCAAGGACAGCTTCGAGTCAGACGCCCTGTAGCGTGCACTCCACTGACCCAAACCACCACCTTTTGCCACATCATTGGTGTCAAGCGAGAGCTCACTGGAGGACAGGGTGGATGTCTGCTATGTTTTCGGACGATAACTGGTTCCGCCCTGGTGTAAGTGATGGTCTTATGTTGGTAAGAAGGAGGCTAGTTGAGACCTGCAAGTAATCTGTCTGCGTGTTAGACACGTCGGACCTACACCTGTAGCTTCTGTCTAGGGTGCGACAGCTGGAGCGCTCTTGTGGCTATACCACTCACCCTGGGTGCTAAACTGTTCGTTAGTCTGGCGATTCGACTCGTTGTGCTGCCCATTCATGAACAGCATTCCAGGGAGTGTTTTCCAACCTAATAACGCTCGCACACGTACCACACTCTGGCGCCACATATCACTAAACTGTCTTATATTCGGAGCAGAGCGGCCGCAGATTCGCCGGCAGATCAGGCCTCTATTTTAAGTGACGTTCAAACGTATGTGGTGCGACTTTCAAGGTTTTGTGATGTGTCCAACTTGTTTCCGAAACTTTTAGGGACATATTTTTAATGTGTCGCTGGCCGGTGTGGCCGTGGGGCTCTAGGCGCTTCAGTCTGGAACCGCGTGACCGCTACGGTCGCAGGTTCGAATCCTGCCTCGGGCATGGATGTGTGCGATGTCCTTAGGTTAGTTAGGTTTAAGTAATTCTAAGTTCTAGGAGACTGATGACCGCAGATGTTAAGTCCCATAGTGCTCAGAGCCATTTGAACCATTTTAATGTGTCAACAGGCTGTCTGGTTCACCCTTGTTTTTTGTAAGTGGCCAGTCAGATAAATTTCTCTGTGTCTTTCTTTTAGCTCTTCTGTGGTTTTATGTCTGAAATCAGGATGGAAAGCTCTGAGACATTTAGAGAGTCATGGGACGTATATCGCAAAGACAAATTAGAGGTCATAAGAGGGGGAGTAGTCTATGAGGTTGACAAAAATATTGTCTCTATTGGGGTCGAAGTTGAGTGCGACACTGAAGTTACCTGGTCGTCTATAACAGGTGCGGTGGAAATCAAGATAATTGTTGGGTATTTTTACGGCCCACCCGACTTTGTTATGAAAGTTCTAGGGTGACTCAAATAAAGTCTGCGGTCAGTAGGGCGTAAATACCCAGATCATCCAATACTAGTTGGAGGCGACTTTAACATACCGAGTCTAGACTGGGATGTCTATGTATTCGTTTCTGTGGGTACCGACAGATACTCATACGAAATACTTTCTAACACGTTTTCTGAAAACTGTTTTGAGCAGCTAGCTCGTAAGCCCACACGCAATGGAAATATCTCAGTCCTTGTAACTATAAATAGGCCGGATTTTATCACCATTGTAAGTATAGAAACGGGGGTTAGCGATAATGATGTCGTTATAGCAACTACGATTACGAAAGTTAATAAATCAGTCATGAAGGTTTGGATAGTATTTCTGCACTTAGTCATTAAACTGGCATCACTTAGTTCCAGAAAGATGGATGAGGAGGAATTATGGGTAAAGCTTAAGCAGATTGTAAATCGTGGTCTGGAGAGTGCCTAGTAAGTGGACAAAGAATGGAAAAGATCCATCACTGTTTAATAACGAAATTCGGAAGATGCTGAGATGCGCTTCAAAAGAGAACGCCCAAATGACGAAAAGCGAAGGTTAGTAGAGATTCGTGCGTCTGTGAAAAGACCTACGCGAGAAGCATACAACAACTACCACCGTCACAACTTAGCAAAAGATGTGGCAGAGTGTCCGAGAAAATTCTGGTCCTATGCAGAATTGCTCAGCAGGTTTAAGGCTTCCATTCAGTTCCTTGTTGACCAGTCTGATGTTTCAGTTGAAGATAGCAAAACGAAAGCCGAAGTTTTAAATTTCACGTTTAAGAAATTGTTTACACAGGAGAATCGTACAAACATACCGTCATTTGATCATCGTACAAACTCCCTTATGGACGAGATAGTAATAAGCATACCTGGCGTAGAGAAAACTCTACGGCATTCGGATAGCTGAGTGGTGCCGGCACGGTAGCTCAGCGTGTTCGGTCAGAGAGCAGCTTGGCCTCTGTAATAAAAAAACTGAGTGGACGGATCAACAAACGAATTTGGCCGGATGTCATGTGACGTCCGCAACGACCAAACATAACGGTCAACAACGAACAAAATGAAAAAAAAGAAAGAAAAAAAGAAAAAAAAGTGGTCAGTACGGCGGTCTGTCACGCCAAGGGGCCCGGGTTCGATTCCCGGCTCGGTCAGAGATTTTCACCGCTCAGGGACTGGGTGTTGTGTTGTCATCATTATCATTTCATCATCATCAGTAGAAAGCAATGGGAAACCACCAATGGAATCACTTCCCTAGACGCTCATGCTGTGGACCTCTCTGACAAGGCTTCCTTCATGACCAGACCTGCCATTAGGCAGAACACAAAGTTTTTTTTTACGGCATTCGTACCTTTCCTAGCCTGCATTTACCGTGAATCTCTCGTCCGGCACAATGTGTCAAGTGACTGAGAAAATGCACAGGTGACTCCAGTATATAAGAAGGGTAATAGAACGGACCCGCAAAATTGCAGGCCAACATCCCTAACTTCGATTTGCTGCAGAATCCTTGAACTGTTCTCAGTGAGAATACAATAAACTTTCGAGATACGGAGAAGCTTATATCCACGACTCAGGGTGGTTGTAGAAAGCATCCCCCGTGCGGAAGTCAGCTTCCTCTTTTGTAACATGGTATACTGAGAACTATGGATGAAGGGCAACACGGAGATTCCATATTCCTAGATCTCCAGAAAGCACTTGGCTCGGTGCCGAACTGCAGGCTGATCACGAAGGTACGGTCATATGGAATAAACTCACAGATGTGTGAGTGGCTCGAAGACTTCTTAAGTAACAGATCCTAGTACGTTGTCCTCAACGTCCATAGCTCAGCAGAGACAAGAGTATCGTCAGGTGGGGAAGTGTGATAGGACTCCTGTTGTTCTCCATATACATAAATGATTTGTTGGGCAAGGTAGGGAGCGGTCTACGATTGTTTGGTGACGAAGCTGTGGTGTACGATAAGGTGTCGAAGTTGAGTGACTGTAGGAAGATACGAGTTAGACAAAATATGTAGTTGATGTGATGAATGGCAGCTAGCTGTAAATGTGGAAAAATGTACGTTAATGCGGATGAGTAGGAAGAACAAGCCTGTAATGTTCAGATACAGTCTTACTAGTGTCCTGCTTGACACAGTCGTTTGAATATCTGGGCGCAACGTTCCAAAGCGATATGAAATGGAAATGAGAATTGTGGTAGGAAAGGCGAATGGTCGACTACGGTTTATTGGAAGAATTTTAGGAAAGAGTGGTTCACCTGTAAAGAAGAATGCATAAGGGGCGCTGGTAAGACCTCCAGAGGCAGGCTGTTGGAGATTCTCCGGTAACTCAAATGAGAAAACCTGGAGGGAAGACGACGTTCTTTTCGAGAAACACTATTGTAGCGGCACCACCGTTTATGATAGGGAAAGTTAGTTTTGTGCGACATTCGGAGCATAAGTTACAGCCAGGTGTGGGCCGGTCTGCAGTAAGTTACACATACCAGCAGTTGTGAAGGCAAATAGAAGCCACAGGGGCGTAGAACTGCCAGAGAGGGCGTACATAGCAGTTTCCATGGCGCAAGTCACAGGCAGAAGAGGGTCACTGGCCAATCTAAGTGTTATGAATACGTTACGTGAAGCGACGTGCCTGGCACAACAGAGGCGCACAGCTGAGAATAAATAGGTGCTGTTTTCTAACGAGCTTCATTCGAGAGTGGCAACTCTCCTGGACGGCGAGGCGTGTCACACGGCCGGGCTACACGCAGCAACAGATGGGGCGCGAGCCTCCCAGTCCACGGCGGGTCGTTGGTTCGACCCTCTGAGGCCGACGCGGGATCCGCAGCCAGCCAGGGCGGGCCACTCGTCGGCTCGCTACTGCAGCCAGTCGTCTCGGCTCCCGACACAGACCAGAGACTTCCGAGGCGAGGGCCGCAGATTCGGACGCCGGATCATGGGCAGCGTTGCCGCCGCGTTCTCAGCTACGTCAGCGAGGAAGAAGCAGCAGCGGGGCCAGCCTACAGCTCCCAGCGGTGCGGAGTGGAACAGATCGAGGTGAACGGAACACTTTAGTGGAAGCAAATAAATCGTCTGGAAAGTTCTCGCCGAGTTTTATTACGGCACCTCCGGGCACCCACCCACAACACTATTGAGAAAATTTACAGAACCAGCATTTGAAGCTTACTGCCACACGATTCTATTGCTGCCACCATACGTTGTGCATAAGTACCATGAAGATAAAATACGAAAAACTAGGGCTCATATGGAGTCATATAGACAGTTGTTTTTCCCTCGTGCTGTTTGCGAGTGGAACAGGAAAGAAAATGACTAGTAGTGGAACAGAGTAACCTCCACCACACGGCTTACGGTGGCTTGCGGAGTATCTATGTAGATGTAGATGTAGATGTCGATGTCGATGCAATCCCATGTGTAGTACCCTCTCAGTTACCAGCAAGGGTGTGAGACAGAGTGACCATGTGACACAACACGAGTATGATGGGATGGAGTGAATGAGTGTCATTTTGTAGATTTACTGCTCACTGTGTGCAACACTTTTAGAGATTATATCCAAATTCGTCTGTTTTAACGAGTATAAGAGCACTGATAACCTAGCCGTTGAGCGCCCATCTTTTAATGTTCTGCCAATAACACACCGTCTATGGTTTACCTTCTCCACAACATCTTCAATGTATTGGACCAATTTCAAGTTGTTATTAGTTTTTGGTTATTATTTTATAGTTTATTTAGATACTTAATTGACTCAATAACCCTTAACTTGTGTTATTTATCGTCATATTGCAATGTAAAGGATTTGTTTTAGTACTCATGTGGAGGACTTCAGATTTCTTATGTTTAGTGTCAATTGCTCCTTACAGATTGAATGTCAGTCACTACTTTATGCTCTAATCTGTAAGTTCAAAAGAGACTGTGACCCTAGTTTTCAGTACCCTGAAACACCTCCCCTTTGCATGACATCTTCCCCGTAAGTGAAAAATGCACTCTGATTTCATTTGTTTTAAATTTCGTAGTGACAAGGAACTCTGTAATAGCGCAATAGAATAATTAAAGGGGGTTTAACAATAATAAATAGAAGGGAGAACCGATAGAGGTACTCAAGTACCCAACGCCACACACCGTCAGGTGACTTGCGCAGTATGCACACGTGTTGGACTTACATGCTACAACACTTATTAAACGAAAAAATTTGAGCTAATTTGACAGCAAAATGTCGATGTCTCCGTCGTTGGAGCCACATGACCTGAAAGTCCACTCCGTCTTGCTGAAAACTGTATCGGAACGACAAAGCTTCGCTACAATAAGCAGATTCAGATTGATGCAGTCTTCAGTAACAACACAGACTAAAAGCAAAAGCCTTGTAAGACATAAACCAGCTTGGATAGTTGCATGAATCCATTCTTCATACCGAATCTACAACAGCCTCCAAACGGTTAGACTCACTACTAAAGCCTCTGCGAGCCAACAGCAAGTGGGCAAGTGGGGTGGGGGTGGGGCGGCGGGGGGGGGGGGGACATCCCTAATTTTCCCTTCATGACTTTTAGTGGTGATAACTTTGGAGGGAGCAGACTATCGGTTGATTCTTGCAGGAAGATACGCTCACGGAAATTCAACAGTATGTCAGCCCGTGATGCATGTCGTTTGTGTACTACCTTCTGCCACTGCAGTTGAGTGAGAATCGCAGTTCCAGGATGCTACCCCAGGCGGGTGTAAAAATGAATGTGCGCAACAGAAAATACTAAACGCGAAAATGAAGGTTTGGCCCAGTCTGACTACCCTCTGAAGCAGATCTTAGGATTTCTTAATGGGGATATCCTTTCCTTCTTGGTCTTTAACATATAAATTTCAACATCAACATAAATCAATAATTAAGGGAACTAGTAACTACAAATGATAAATGCTGTTTCTGCTTATACATTTATCGTGGATTAAAACCCCCTAAATATATTCCAAATGTTTATATGTCAATGTCGACATAAAGAGTGAGAGGCACCCACATGCCTTGCTCATACTGTGGCATCAAGTAGTTAGGCCTGCAAAATGAGTGGTCTGCCAAGCGAATGGATTTATCCTTATTTCTCAATGACTGATTATGAGCCCCAGTACCCACAATTAAGCTACAAATTATTCTCCTGTTTGAATGTTACGCAACGGAAACGGATAACGCACTTCTGACTATTAGTAATTTACACACGCTCTGGCAATACCACATTTTCTTTCTTACCTCAACGGCTTTGATCAATACGTGGCCATCGCACTGAATATTAATGGCGCACACATTATAAATTCTGGATATCATGACTACACACTATTCGAAAAACAAGGCCATCAATCTTTTTCTTTTCACTATCCTTTTTATTCAGGGAGCGAAAAGCTATTTACAATTTGCACAGAATCCAGATGGCAGTTATACGAGTCGAGGGACATGAAAGGGAACCAGTAGTTGGGAAGGGAGTGAGGCCGGGTTGTAGCCTATCCCCGATGTTATTCAATCTCTATATTGAGCAAGCAGTAAAGGAAACAAAACAAAAATTCGGAGTAGGTATTAAAATCCATGGAGAAGAAATAAAAACTTTGAGGTTCGCCGATGACATTGTAATTCTGTCAGAGACAGCAAAGGACTTGGAAGAGCAGTTGAACGGAATGGACAGTGTCTTCAAAGGAGGATATAAGATGAACATCAACAAAAGCAAAACGAGGATAATGGAATGCAGTCGAATTAAGTCGGGTGATGCTGAGGGAATTACATTAGGAAATGAGACACTTAAAGTAGTAAAAGAGTTTTGGTATTTCGGGGAGCAAAATAAGTGATGATGGTCGAAGTAGAGAAGATATAAAATGTAGACTGGCAATGGCAAGGAAAGCGTTTCTGAAGAAGAGAAATTTGTTAACATCGAGTATAGATTTAAGTGTCAGGAAGTCGTTTCTGAAAGTATTTGTGTGGAGTGTAGCCATATATGAAAGTGAAACAAGGACGATAAATAGTTTGGACAAGAAGATAATAGAATCTTTCGAAATGTGGTGCTACAGAAGCATGCTGAAGATTAGATGGATAGACCACATAACTAATCAGGAGGAATTGAATAGAATTGGGGAGAAGAGGAGTTTGTGGCACAACTTGACTAGAAGAAGGGCTCGGTTGGTAGGACATGGTCTGAGACATCAAGGGATCACCAATTTACTATTGGAGGGCAGCGTGGAGGGTAAAAATTGTAGAGGGTGACCAAGAGATGAATACATCAAGCAGATTCAGAAGGATGTAGGTTGCAGTAGGTACTGGGAGATGAAGAAGGACAGGACAGAGTAGCACGGAGAGCTGCATCAAACTAGTCTCAGGACTTAAGCCCACAACAACAACAACAACTTCTACTATGATTCCCCCGCATCTCGTGGTCGTGCGGTAGCGTTCTCGCTTCCCACACCCGGGTTCCCGGGTTCGATTCCCGGCGGGGTCAGGGATTTTCTCTGCCTCGTGATGGCTGGGTGTTGTGTGCTGTCCTTAGGTTAGTTAGGTTTAAGTAGTTCTAAGTTCTAGGGGACTGATGACCGTAGATGTTAAGTCCCATAGTGCTCAGAGCCATTTTTACTATGATTCAAAGATAAACTAAACACACCATTACATTTTATACAACAGTTGCACATGAGAAACTCCGCCCAGTACGCATTGCTTTACGTTGGTGATTCTCTATCTTATGATCTTGTAATTATCTAACGCTACAGTGCAATTTCTGGATAGGATGGTGGATCTTTTGCTATATTTCACACTTCGACTCTTACACCCATTATCACGAAAATTTACTCCAGACCGAGCGGTACAAAAAGGAACATGCATAACCCACTGCCTCTGAACCTATTTTGCTACTCTCTCATGCAAACCACACATACTCAAATTACATGAAATACATCACACTGGCAACATACAATACATCACAAAGAATAGTCACAACGTTAGAATCACTTCACTTTCAGCTTTCCCACTTCAATTAGTTTTCATCCCAGTTTCACACGACACTGCCCCAATTCGTAACTTTTCTTTCCTACTACGAACTCTGGAGGATATATGCACGTCTTCCTGTGCAATGCAATCCAAGTGACGTTGGTGGATAGACGGCTGACTCACCTTGCTTCTCTCTCCGAGTATTAGAGTTTGAATCAAGCGTCACACGGAAACATAACACGCAAAGTAAAATTAAGATCATATTCGTCACACACGCGAGTCCTCAACTGATACCTTGGACGAGTACTTCTCTTTATCCTTTGTCTCATACACAGATTGAGACTCACACAGTACTCACCACACGGAAGTGCTCGTGTCTAATGTCAAGTCCTGCACACGCCATTTCTTAAATATTTCCAACTTGTAGTACACACGCCAGTAATTCAGCTTAACTTATGCACTCGGAAGTGTTTCAACTTATTGCTACACGTGGTTTCATTGTGACCGTTGGTCACTTCCGAAGATTACTACGATCCCCTTAATATTACCTGCCTGACATTTAATTCTCCCCCAAAAGTTCCTGAAATAGAGAAAGTATTATTCCAAGCTACTCTTAAGTATTTCACATCCATACCATTCTCTCCACTCTTTTGTCTTTACGGAACACACCTAAGACAGGTCTTACCAACACAAAATCCAGCGCCAAAGTGCTGAAACATGGCCGTTCTTCAGGTCATCTCGCACCTCCGCCGAGGTGGGGGAGCACCTTGCTATCGTATTGGTCAGCCACATTTTAGGCGCTCAAAGCTCAGGTAAATTTCATCTCTTTTGTTCCACCAAAGGTGACCAAAGGACCGTCTCAAAGATGATCATATATTGCACATTCACTATCTTTGGTTAGCAGACGACCATACATTCATTCATTTTGCAGATATCACCAAATTGGATATAGGTATTTATTTTGTGGGTGTGCACATGTGATCAATTAAATAAATAAATTGTCCTTCTTTCCTAAACTGGTATCTGGCTTTGGTGTATTAAGTGAAATTGAGTTATTAATACAAAAAACACGTTGTTCTGACAAGAATAACGAAGAATGTTGTACCTTTTTTCAATGGCAGGCGGTACTGTAACCTTTCAAGAGATACAAATGGATTTCCTAACTAATATGATTCTACATCTACATCTACATGTTTACTTAGCAATTCACACTTAAGTGCCTGGCAGAGGGTTCATCTAACCATTTTCACACTACTTCTCTACCATTCGACTCTCAAATGGCGCGTGGGAAAAGGAAAGACCTACATTTTCCGTTCGAGCTCTGGTTTCTCTTATTTTATTATGATGATCATTTCTCCCCACGTAGGTGGGTGTCAACAAATATTTTCCCATTTGGAAGAGAAAGTTGATGATTGAAATTTCGTAAATATATCTCGCCGTAAAGAAAACCGCCTTTGTTTCAGTGACTGCCACCCCAACGCGTGTATCATATCAGTGACACTCTCACCCCTGTTGCGCGATAACACGAAACGAGCTGCCCTTCTTTGCACTTTTTCGACGTCCTTCGTCAATCCTACCTGGTAAGGATCCCACACCGCACAGCAATATTCCAGCAGAGGACGAACAATTGTAATGTAAGCTGTCACTTTAGTTTGTTTGTCGCATTTTCTAAGTGTTCTGCCAACAAAGCGCAGTCTTTGTTTCTCCTTGCCCACAATACTATCTATGTGGTCTTTCCAATCTTAGATCAAATGCCCAAATCTGCCCCTTTTTATGGCTATGCGATCTAATATAAATAACGCGAGATGACTGTCATCCCCTACGTACCAAACATTAGAAGACACTACTTTCAAAGATGTTCTACAGTGGTGTGCAACCTCAGTGGAAATAAAATGTACATGATCACAGCTGTTAAGCCTTATAGCCCTAATAAGCCGAAGCAATTAGCAATATCACCATATGTACTGCGTCCGGTGCGTCGGAGTGATGGTTCTTGTACATGTCTGCGACGACGGGAGAACTCCAGCCACAAAATATAGAAAGACAACTCATTCAAACACTGAGACGGCAGAAGACGGTTCTCTGGCTAGTATAATCTAATACTGTCTTCTCCTCTCTGTGTTCTACAGACGAGAAACGCGAACTCCCAGCCACAAGGACCAAGTTCAGATAACGTCTCAACGTGAGTATAGACAGAGGAAGTGCTCTCAATCACTGAACACTGCGTACTCAACGATGACTCGCTACCCAGAGGCAAAGTCCAGAAACATATAAGTTTGCAACAGTTCACGGCCTAACCGTCCTAACTACAAAATCTCCTAAGGGCAAAAACAGCAAGTGTGTCTGTACCAACAAAGCTGATGCTGAGCGACCGTCAGACAAGGGCGCTCAAAACGGGAGAACTTCTATCCATCGCTGGCTTCCCAGCAATGCTTGGATCCCCTCCCTTGTAGCAGCAGAAGGTGAATCACGTTCTCGAAACCACAGAATATTCTCCCTCTCTAAAGATTCTTCCGAACGCCGACCAACCATACTTCAGTTTCTTTTTTTTTTCGTCCAGCGGGGAAACTTTGCGAGGAAATACCTATTCTCGTTAATTAGGAATTCATTCAGAGGTACGCTTCTCAGAATAAAAATCCTCGGAAATAACCCAGGATGCGTGATTTCCGAGGTAACGCTTCCTCGTTCCTCTCTGCTGCGTCCAAGATTTTCAGAGTTTCCGAAGCATTATCCGCCTATCCTTCCGGTCTAGCTACAACACCGGCCAGCCGCCACTCTATTGTGCTTCAGCGCTCAGGTGCCCCGACTATTCGGCTAGGGCTGCTTCCTCTGTTAAGCAGGACCAATTCACCTGTGCGGGCTTTTTCGCTCAGGGCTTGAGTTACGCCTGCCGTTTCATTTCCACTGGCGTTCCAACCTCTACTAGTATAGGCAATCATTCACTACGCCATTTTGATAATAAAGACAGTCTATCACCTTTCATGCAATAAGCGTTAACAACAGTTAACAAGGTGTATGTGACAATGTCTGTCTTCTTTAAATACTCATATATCCGATGTACAACCTACCCTAATTACGGTTGTAAATCACGGCAAAGTATGTAGATGAGTGGTTGTAAGTTGCGAAATTACAGTCACCTTACACAGTGACATTTTCGCGCCTGGTGAACGACCATGTGACTAAACGAGTCGATTTTTTTTTTGGTTTTTGCCTACGCTATTTCATTTATCAATCATCTGGCAGCGACCCCCCACTAACGAACAATAATAAGTAGCAGAGGAACATAGGATTGGTAAGCCGTGTCCTTTGTTGGTGGATTATACTACCTGAGGATTCTTCCAAGCCGCACGCTGTGACCAAGCGGTTCTAGGCGCGTCAGTCCGGAACCGCACTGCTGCTATGGTCGCAGGTTCGAATCCCGCCTCGGGCATGGATGTGTGTGATGTCCTTAGGTTAGTTAGGTTTAAGTAGTTTTAAGTCTAGGGGACTGATGACCTCAGATGTTAAGTTCCATAATGCTTAGAGCCATTTGAACCATTTTTGATTCTTCCAATGAGTCCCAGTCTGGCAGCTGCCTGTCTTATGACTGTGGGAGATGCTTGTTTGGCAATCGTGTAACGCTACAATAGCAGGACTTTCCACTTGTATAACGTTAGCAACTGTCAGAAATGTCCCTATTAGTGAAGAACACAGCGCGCGTTACCAGCAAATGAGTTCGGTTGGTCGGGCTATGGCCGAATATACAGTATATATTTTCTAGTAATATTGGGTTTCTTCATTATCGTGAACACGGTCAAAATGATTATTGTTCCCAGCGTACTGCAGTAGTATAGCGCAAATCAAGACGAACAATTTTGTTCGGAACACTTGTGACCTACCAAGTCGGGAAAGTACCTCACATTGGCCAACAAAAACCACCTAAGCAACAGTGCTTGCACGCCGCGTGAGATTTTCATTTTCACTCTCTCTAGCCGTCCCAGGTATACACTACTAACCATTAAAGTTGCTACACCAAGAAGAAATGCAGATGATAAACGGGTATTCATTGGACAAATATATTATACTAGAACTGGCATGTGATTACATTTTCACGCAATTTGGGTGCATAGATCCTGAGAAATCAGTACCCAGAACAACCACCTCTGGCCGAAATAACGCACTTGATACGCCTGGGCATTGAGTCAAACAGAGCTTGGATGGCGTGTACAGATACTGCTGCCCATGCAGCGTCAACACGATACCACAGCTCATCAAGAGTAGTGACTGGCGTATTGTGACGAGCCAGTTGCTCGGCCATCATTGACCAAATGTTTTCGGTTGGTGAGAGATCTGGAGAATGTGCTAGCCAGGGCAGCAGTCGAACATTTTCTGTATCGAGAAAGGCCTTACAGGACCTGCAACATGCGGTCGTGCATTCTGTTGCTGAAACGTAGGGTTTCGCAGGGATCGAATGAAGGGTAGAGCTACGGCTCGTAACACATCTGAAATGCAACGTCCACTGTTCAAAGTGCCGTCAATGTGACAGAGGTGACCGAGACGTGTAACCAATGGCACCCCCATACCATCACGCCGGCTGATACGCCAGTATGGCGATGACAAATACGCGCTTCCAATGTGCGTTACCACGATGTCGCCAAACACGGATGCGACCATCATGATGTTGTAAACAGAACCTGGATTCATCCCAAAAAATGACGTTTTGCCATTCGTGCACCCAGGTTCGTCGTTGAGTACACCATCGCAGGCGCCCCCGTCTGTGATGCAGCGTCAAGAGTATCCGCCGTCATGGTCTCCGAACTGATTGTCCATGCTGCTGCAAACGTCGTCGAACTGTTCGTGCCGATGGTTGTTGTCTTGCAAACATCCCCATCTGTTGACTCAGGGATCGAGACGTGGCTGCATGGTCTGCTACAGCCATGCGGATGAGATGCCTGTCATCTCGACTGCTAATGATACAAGGCCGTTGGGATCCAGCGCGGCTTTCCGGATTACCCTCCTGAACCCACCGATTCCGTATTCTGCTAACAGTCATTGGATCTCGACCAACGCGAGCAGCAATGTCGCGATACTATAAACCGCAATTGCGATAGGCTACAATCCGACCTTTATCAAAGTCGGAAACGTGATGGTACTCATTTCTCCTCCTTGCACGAGGCATGACAACAACGTTTCACGAGGCAACGCAGGTAAACTGCTACTTGTGTATGAGAAATCAGTTGGAAACTTTCCTCATGTCAGGACGTCGTAGGTGTCGGCACCATCGAAAACCTTGTGTAAATGCTCTGAAAACCTAATCATTTGCATATCACAGCATCTTCTTCCTGTCGGTTAAATTTCGCCTCTGTAGCACGTCATCTTCATGGTGTAGCAATTTTAATGGCCAGTAGTGTAAAATAGGGAGGACCTTGTTTGTAGGACATTTAATGGAATTTGATTTTGTGCCGTTATGCTTATTCGCTGGAGGGCGCGCTTTTCGAGTTATTCAAGGAAAACTTGTCGCTATAACTTTAGTATAATTTTGTTGTCTGTTTGTCCGACTGTTACGATCCTTTTTTCTCCTACATGGGTTGAGGTATCATGTTGATATTGACTCCAAGTAGTAAGGTCTATGGCCGCTTGGCGGTATGAGATATTTACGATTCTAGATCAAAAAATGAGAAATATCCTTCGTGTGACTTGCGTTTACTGACGGGAATAGAGAAATTGTTGACTGCTTAGTGAGAGAAAAATAATTTAGTAATTTTGAAAATCAGGTAGGTCCGCAATTTGAGGATGATTCTCGATGGAATCGTTGGTTGCAGCACAGAAAAGAATTAGCTAGAGAGCTACGAACTGGTTACTCCATGATTATGATTAATATTAAGATATAGGAAAAAAATACCTGATCCATTTTAATTCGGTATGTAGGAAGCAGAAGGTTCTCTGATGATCTGTCCTTTACTGTAACGTTCTACAAACCTCTAGGACATGTAGAGGAGAGTGAGTATATAATATTCTGAATAGCAACCCATGTCCGGAAACGTACCATTACAGTGCTGCAGCCATTTGAAAACGTGTGTTGTTGGTAGGTATGCAGCAGGGCAGTCATGGTAGGGGGTCGTTACGTCGGATCGATTGATGTCAGCTGACGTCTAACCTATCTCACTGACCGGGTTCGAGTGTCATTCACGTGTCTGTGAGTGTTATAGCAACACGGTTGAACGTACGTTTGCAGAATACACAGACATGATCCTTCTGAATGGCGAAGATCACGATAATGGGTGAGCTGCCTCCCGTATTTATTAAGACCGCTATCCACAACATCTGATTCTATTAGATACTCTTTTCGCCACAATACGCAACGGCTTCTAGAAAGGGTACTTTCACCATCAGCAGGCGTGACTGTAGCGCTCCAAGGGGACGCCGCACACTCGAACTGGAAGAGGCCGTACTACATCGCGTTGAAGAGAACCCGTCAACGAATACACGAGGAATTTATTTGGTTGTTAATGAGCGGAATTGCAAAACAAGTGGTGTACTGGATGACACCTAATCAATTACTCGTAAAAGTGGACGCGATGCCGATATGTTTTCAAATGGCTGTAGCATGGAAGTGGTACGTTTCCTGACATGCATTCCTATTCAAAATACTGTCTACTCACTCCCCTCTTCAAGTCCTAGAAGTATGTAACGGGAATTTCCGAGCACCCTGTCTACACGTCAGGCCTCGTGGTCTAGCAGGAAATCGAGAGGTCTAAACTAAGCTCCGCCCGAACAGGCCCAGAAGGCCCAGCGGGATAAAATATCGTTATGACTATAGATATTTCTGTCTTCTTTTTAACCTAGCCTTCACCTCCCAACGATGTGAGGAGTCGCCAGAAACAACACGCGGTTCAGGTTTCACATTAGACTGTAAGAGATCCCCTTTGCGCAATTCGATAACTGGGGCGGGGGCGCAAGTCACTTAAGTAGCGGCCAATAGACGGACATGCACCAGGCCATTGATGATGATGATGATGATGATGATGATGATGATGTTTGGCTTGTGGGGCGATCAACTGTGCGGTCATCAGCGGCCGTACAAGTTGCCAATCTGTACACGGTCCAAGGTAGCCACTTTCAGGAATGATGATGAAATGAGGAGGACAATACAGATACCCGGTCCCCGGGCAGAGAAAATCCCCAACCGAGCCGGGAGTCGAACCCAGGACCCCGTGATCCAGACCACGAGCTGCGGACCCCAGGCCATTGAGCCACGTGAAATTATTATTAACTATATACGTAATTAAGTTTGTACGGAAACCCCAGAGCGCAACCTCTAATCGCATTGATTTCGGCTACATCGATTGGGTTATTACGCCACTGGCTTAGTCCGTTACTTTCTTAACGTTATTAATTTAAATGTGCTCGAGAGGGTAATAAGCGAAGAACGACTTTTGTACGTGTTACGCAAAAATTAATTACGTTGTCTATTCGATCAAAATCTAACACTTATAAGCACGTTAGTCTCGTAGTCAGAAGGCCAGAGAAGCAACACGATTTAATTGTTAATTTCACGCTGTGAAAATTCACAAAATTGTTAGAAAAAATTTAGACAAATCGCAGTTTTACAATTTGTAAGAGCAGGATTTAGCCGGTCGTGTGATAAAGCTCAGTCGATGAAGAGCAGAAAAGGATGAATATGGGAAATAACTCGTGAAGCCCGCAGATATTTATACAGCAATAAGTGAAAGTGCTATGAACAACATAAAAAAATTCTTGATCATTAGGGATGAATGTGAGTGTGGGGGTGCATTTGAAGGTCACTGTCGTAAGTTTTTCTTGAATAATGCGAAGTTCCTAGCCTCTAGCGAAAACGTATCTCAATACAGAATTAAACTACCACACAGTTCCTCATTTTTTGGCTAAGACTAATAGTTTGCTAGTAGAGAGCGAGAGAATGTGAAAATCTTGCGCGACGCGCATGCGCTTTGGTTTAGGTTCTTTTGTCGGCCAGAGTGAGGCACTTATCCGACTTGATGGGCCCGTAAGTGTGAAACGTCCCCTTTGAACAATTATACATGACTGTGCTTAAACTGACACACAATATTTTGTTAGCGCAACGCAATCTGACTTTCAAAATTCCCTACAAAAGAATGGCCCTGACTAACATTAAACTATACCTTTCACAAATCACTTACCTCACAAAAATCTTCGCTGCTCAAGCTACTGCAATACAGCGAGCGCCACTACTGCCAGCTAAATAAAAGATTCAAACTATGGAAGGCACTAACTACTGATAGGGATAGTTAGCAAATGAAAGATATTAATAGAGAACAAACAATGTATTTACCTTGATATCATCATATATAAATATAGCAGTTCATGACAAATTTCAAAACTCCGCCCTCTCTCTCCCCACATCCACCACTGCTGGCGGCTCACCTCCAACTGCGCAACGCTACGCGCTGTTCACATCCAGCTGCCTAACACTACAATGGCGAGTATTACAACAATGCAAAGCAGCCACAGACTGCACACAGCACAGCCAGTGATTTTCATACAGAGGTGGCGTTACCAATAAAAAAACCTAAACAGCCTAACAGCCTACTTACAAGATTCCAGGTTCGTATCCTGGCAGGGTCGCCATATGAAACCTCCCCTTTGAACAATTATACACGACTGTGCTTAAACTGACACGCAATCTGACTTTCAAAATTCCCTACAAAAGAATGGCCCTGACTAACATTAAACTATACCTTTCACAAATCACTTACCTCACAAAAATCTTCACTGCTCAAGCTACTGCAATACAGCGAGCGCCACTACTGCCAGCTAAATAAAAGATTCAAACTATGGAAGGCACTAACTACTGATAGGGATAGTTAGCAAATGAAAGATATTAATAGAGAACAAACAATGTATTTACCTTGATATCATCATATATAAATATAGCAGTTCATGACAAATTTCAAAACTCCGCCCTCTCTCTCCCCACATCCACCACTGCTGGCGGCTCACCTCCAACTGCGCAACGCTACGCGCTGTTCACATCCAGCTGCCTAACACTACAATGGCGAGTATTACAACAATGCAAAGCAGCCACAGACTGCACACAGCACAGCCAGTGATTTTCATACAGAGGTGGCGTTACCAATAAAAAAACCTAAACAGCCTAACAGCCTACTTACAAGATTCCAGGTTCGTATCCTGGCAGGGTCGCCATATGAAACCTCCCCTTTGAACAATTATACACGACTGTGCTTAAACTGACACGCAATCTGACTTTCAAAATTCCCTACAAAAGAATGGCCCTGACTAACATTAAACTATACCTTTCACAAATCACTTACCTCACAAAAATCTTCGCTGCTCAAGCTACTGCAATACAGCGAGCGCCACTACTGCCACCTAAATAAAAGATTCAAACTATGGAAGGCACTAACTACTGATAGGGATAGTTAGCAAATTAAAGATATTAATAGAGAACAAACAATGTATTTACCTTGATATCATCATATATAAATATAGCAGTTCATGACAAATTTCAAAACTCCGCCCTCTCTCTCCCCACATCCACCACTGCTGGCGGCTCACCTCCAACTGCGCAACGCTACGCGCTGTTCACATCCAGCTGCCTAACACTACAATGGCGAGTATTACAACAATGCAAAGCAGCCACAGACTGCACACAGCACAGCCAGTGATTTTCATACAGAGGTGGCGTTACCAATAAAAAAACCTAAACAGCCTAACAGCCTACTTACAAGTGTGGTGTACAAAATTGTTCGTCTCGTATTCCTCTGCGCCACTGTGGTTCGTTGTTTATACCCTGTAGAATCGGTATGCTTTATTATCGGTATTTGTAATATAAAAACCTTACATCCATTGTTGGGGAATGAATGTAGGTCCACTGCATTATTCCCTGCTCGTCTTGTAGGTGAGAAACGATGTCACTACCGCATTAACGGCGGTGTGAAGATTTTCGCAGACTGAAATCATAGCATTGTTATAAGGGGTTCTTACCACTTTTGCAAACGTCAGAAAAAGGTATATGTTTTAAAGATGCTGAGGTGGGAAGCAACAGGTTCTTTCATTATAAGTCAATATGTTCTAAGATTGTATTTTAATCAGTGCTACACAGATTCTGTAGTGACGAAGAAAATATCTATACTTATTAAGTCGACGTGGAACGGAAATCGCGAATATTTGTCGGCTTTAATGACGTCGAAGTAAATCGCAATTAGATTTGAAATGCTGCACATGGGCATTGTGAACATTCCTCGTCAGAAGCTGTGAGCTGTAACTTCGTCTTGTCTCTCAGGCTGCCACGAAATAATCTATTAAAGACGAGTTGTTAGATACTTAACAGCACGAATAAATTAAAGAAAGTAAAATCGATACTTTTCGCACTTTACCTGCTACCACCTTAGTAAAAGAGGCGGTTACCATAAATCGCCTCTTCTCACGATAAAAGACTTCCGTTAAGGCAGGTTTGATGAAAAGGCGGAGAACCACTTACGACTGTAGCGAACGAAATCATGATTCATCCGAGCAGTAGTCCTTTTTATATTAGTCCCGAGTGTGGCCAGGCTGCAATCTCTTAAACATGACGTAATAAAAAGTTTTGATTTACGTCGAGTACTTTAGCTCTGGCGTCAAGTTTTACGAGTCATAAATAACTCTAAAACCCCACTCGTGCAATAATTTTAAAAGCATAACAACAGCTACTCCAAATAAATTCTTTCAAGTCTAATTTTTAGTGCCACGTTTTATGTATCTGCCATAATTTCAGAGGAATTCAAGGACGGGGACGTTTTATTGCTCGCAGATAGACCCCGCACCCACCGTTACGCCGTGTACTGCTTGACGCACGATCTCCCGTTGTTTCGACAAATATTTTCTGTTACCTGTTGATTGCTAGGCAACGTATAGGAGTGTGTGCCTTTTGGTGAGTTTGTGACTGTCGCCTGGAGAGGAATTGCCAGGAGCTGTTGACAATGACACACAGATAGCTGATCCTATTCCTATTATCATTTGGAGGTGTGGAATAGATTCTTTTGATATGTGGTACTAATTTGAGTGATAATGCGTTCATCCTGGCATCGGTGACGTCATACTTCCCATCCCTTGTGAAATATGCTGTAGAGTTACATGGAACATCAAGAAAAGAAACACTAGAATTTCTGTTAGAAGAAGGAAAAATTATACTTCAATTAGATGTAGATGGTACCCTTATAGAGTGTGTAACAAACAACAAAATGTATACGAATAAATATCGATTGTCAAGAAATATCGATTGTCGTTTGAAATGGTGTGAACACACGAAGATACTTTCAAACTCCGTTGAAGTTGTGTGAACATACGAAGATATTTCCAAACACAATCATCAGCGTGTTATGCCCGTATAGGCGTTTCATCGCTGCGTAACGACGTGTGATTTCCTTACTTAGAGGAGAAGACTCAAATATAGGCTAGCTAAGATTTTTACACAGTAACATTTTTCTGTTAATGATTAAATTATTGAAGAAACCCTGTGATGATACAATAACACGTGCCCTTCAGAGTTAAAGCGGAATAACAATTAAAAAACATTCTTATTTCAAATATGAGGGTCGCTCCAAAAGAAATGCACACTACTTTTGTAAAAATACAGTTTTCATTCTGCATTTGTGAAAGTTTTACAGTGTGTAGTTACATCCTTCCCGCTTGTTTTCAAACTTAGTTCAACCTGTTCCCGTGAGTGGCGTCGTCACATCATGTCTTCAAGATGGCTGCTACATTTGACGTTCGCCAGAAGCAACGTGCTGTCATAGAATTCCTGTGCTGTGAAAACGAGACAGTGGGAAACATCCACAAGAGGTTGAAAAAGGTGTATGGAGATGCTGCTGCCGATCGCAGTACAGTTAGTCTGTGGGCAAGCACGTTACACGATGAAAGTGGACACGGCAATATTGCGGATTGTCCTCGCAGCGGCAGGCCTCGTACTGCACACACTCCAGGCAATGTGCAGAGAGTTAACGGATTGGTGGCCGCTGACTGACGCATCACAGTGAACGAACTGGCACGCTACGTTGGGATATGGAAAGGAAGTGTTTGCAGAATGCTGAAAATGTTGGCGTTAAAAAAGGTTTGTGCCAGGTGGGTTCCCAGGATGTTGACAGTGCTCACAAAGAAACAAGAGAAACGGTATGCAGCGAATTTTTGGAACAGTACGAGAATGGTGGAGATGAATTTCTTGGAAGAATTGTGACAGGTGATGAAACATGGCTCCATCATTTTTCACCAGAGACGAAGGGGCAATCAATGGAGTGGCATCATGCAAATTGACCCAAGGAAAAGAAATTCAAAACCACACCTTCTGCTGGAAAAGTTATGGCTAAGGTGTTTTTCGATTCCGAAAAACTCTTGCTTGTGGACATCATGCCAAGTGGAACCACCATAAATTCTGATGCATATGTGGCGACACTGAAGAAACTTCAAGCTCGACTGAGTCGTGTTCGACCACATCGGCAAAAGCAGGATGTTTTGCTGTTGCACGACAATGCATGGCCTCATGTCAGTCAAAAAACCATGGAAGCGATCACAACACTCAGATGGACAACACTGAAACACTCGCCCTACAGTCCTGACCTGGCTCCATGTGACTATCATCTCTTTGGGAAACTTAAAGACTCTCTTCGTGGAACAAGGCTTGAAGATGATTACTCCCTTGTGCACGCTGCCAAACAGTGGCTCCAACAGGTTAGCCCAGAATTTTACGGTGTGGGTCTACAGGTGCTGGTTCCAAGATGGCGTAAGGCAGTTGAGAGGGATGGAAATTATGTAAAGAAATGAAAATATTGTTCCTAATGGATGTATCTACACACTGTAAGACTTCAAAACATGTAGAATAAAAGATGGATTTTTTAAAAAAAGTCTGCATTTCTTTTGAAGTGACCCTTGTAATTTGTTTAAAAAACCAATATAAAAACGCCGATTTTTTTTCTTGGGTCCCACTATGGGCTAACTTTAACAAGAAGGGAAAATATTTAAAAACAAGTGTGAAGTGTAAGTTTGTTTGCAATAATCACGAACATAAACTCGATTGTCCATCTCTGCACAGTCAGAATGCGTCCACATACGGCACTGGATACACTGAATCCATATTTCTCCGTTGATGTCCGCTGAAAATGGGCTATCGCAGTATATGCACGCATGCTCGACACTTGTGTTCCAGGAGGCGTGCGGTCTTCAGAAAGCTCGAAATCACTTTCCTCGTCGTCTAGGGTAGGCTCATCCTTATTATTTAATTTGTCAGACGAGGATAGGTCTACTTGCTTTTTCTCCCATACATTTTTTGTTTTGTTTTTCTTGACTTCTTTATTTGATTTTTGAATATGTTTCAATTTTTTATCAGGCAGCTGTCTCTTCCTCTTCAGTGACCTGTTCAGGGAACTTGTGAATTCTCTCTTGCACGGTGGTTCTGTAACCAAGCAGGGTTTTGGAGAATTCCGACCTCTATTTTGTTCAAATGGTTCAAATGGCTCTGAGCACTATGGGACTTAACATCTATGGTCATCAGTCCCCTAGAACTTAGAACTACTTAAACCTAACTAACCTAAAGACAGCACACAACGCCCAGTCATCACGAGGCAGAGAAAATCCCTGACCCCGCCGGGAATCGAACCCGGGAACCCGGGCGTGGGAAGCGAGAACGCTACCGCACGACCACGGGATGCGGACCTCTATTTTGTTTCCTTCGCAATTGTCGGTGGTGGGGAAAAATCAGAAGGGCTAATAGGAGTCGAAGTTTCTGGCTGTACATGTGATAAGGAAGAAATGAGCAGAGGAAGTTCAGGAAACGTCCCTGCTAAGGAGAGGATGACCTTAATTTGGTGGTACGTTTACCATAGGAGGTTCTGTGCTATCCTTTCGCGACGATCCTGGCTGAGGGTCGATCGAGAGGCGAGATGAATGGGAATTCAGAAAAAGATCTCTTCAACTCCTACCAGCTGCGTTAATCGTGAAAGGTGCGTTAATGCCACTCCTATCCACTAAAACAAACGCCTTTCGTTTCATATAGGATAAAGTATAACCAAAGCCTTTGCTCCACAGTCAACAAGTAAGAAACCAGCTCTTCTTCCAGACGTGGTTCTAAAGCAGGCAGCCTACCTAGCTTGGAACTGCCAGCAGCTGTTAAAGTAAGATCTGTTTTCTTACTTCAACGGTAGAGCGAGGGACATCATATTATACATTTGCAGCCTTTAGAGTTCCCACTTTCTCCGCCCTAACAGATGGCTTCACTCATTTTAAAGGACCCCATGTCTTCCTTTAGCCCTTGGCTTGGTATTTGGCTTGTTACGCGGCATCCTGAAAACAAAAATCTTGAGTAGATTTCAACTAAAATTATAGGAATATAAATTGGTCCTAATATGGGCTAGCCAATAATTAGACCCTTCATGGTAGCCCATATATGGACCACACAGTGGTTCCCGCAAAATGGCCCTAACAGTCATTACGAAATACGGATAGAACGATGAAAACTGGGAAACAGCTCAGTAATAGAGTTCTTCGAACGAACTGCTTGCAAGGCTAAGATTATGAAGAAAGTGGTTAAGCACATACCCGTCGATAGAGCGCAGTCCACGGAGTCGAGCTTTTCACGCCCACAGTCTAACTGTATCCAAACAGTATGTGTTCGCACAACCAATTGTTTACAGTCGTCCTTGGAGGTGGTGGGGGACGGACTTAACAGACGCCAAAGTCAAGTGGCAGCACTTTCTGCGCCCCCAAATCCCATATTTAGAGCACCGCTCATATTTGTTCCAAAGTTCTCCCAGCAGTCCAGCTAGCATAGTGACTGTGCGTAGGGGGTTAAAGAAATGAAGTAAAGTGGTCGAGCAGCTCCTTGTAAGCCACGCAGTGCTGCAGTCGAAGCTAACTGACTTTTGAGGTGGTGAAAACAATGACACCACAGGGTAGTGGATGTTTAAAAATGTCTGATTTTGAGTGATGTATCCCGCTATATCCCGTGCCAATCTTATGGAAGGGTTTGGTTTAGGTGAATGCCTGGCAATTTTTATCTGCCATCGTGTGTTGTGTCAACAGTGAAGTACAGAGGACGTGATGCTACGATATGTGGGTGTTTTTCGTAGGTAGGGTGTAGTCTCTGGCAGCGCTTAGGAAAACGTTATAAGCAGAAGGATATAAACACGGTTCACAGCGCTGTGTACTGCTTACAGTGTAGGAAAATATCTGAGATGATGATCGCTAGTATCAGCATGACGATAGATCCTGCCACAAAACAGCATTTGTGAGGTAATGGTTAGTGCACAATAACGCTCCTCAAATGCCCTGAGTCACAACCTGGACCCATTTTTGGAACACGTCTGGTATGAGTCATAACATCGACTTCACTTCAAACCCGGGCACCCATCATCGTTACCTTCTCTATTTTCGGCTCCTGAGGCTGCTTTTCCTCGACAGACATTCAGACACATCACTGAAAGTGTCCCCAATACAGTTCAAGCTATCATAAAGGCGAAGGGTGGATATACTCCATATTACTGTCCAGTAATACATGCCTGGACAGTACTGATCACTGTATGCAAGGTTTGCCCTCTATTGACACAGAAAATCATGCCAACTACTGGAGAAAGACTGGTATACAATAATGCCAGAACATGTCTCCGTTGTTATTATTTTGATGCATGATACAGGTATGTCGTTGAGCTAATTAATGATATTCATTATAAATCGTTTGTATAAATTAAATTGCAACGTCTAATTTGTATTTATTTATTACACTTCCTCTTTCCCATGTGCACACTCATGTGCATACATATAGGGGAATCTTAGATAAACTGCTGCATGTAACAGAATCGTGTGTCGCTTGTGAGGTAACGGGCGAGTTGTGACGGCCTGAAATTATTCTAAGTTCGGAGCTGGCGTGGTGCCGAACGTTAGCCGGAGCAAGAGGGGTAGCCCCGTGCGTGGTCCAGGCCGACCGCCTGGCTGGGAATTCCATTTGCCGCTGTGTCGCGGAATGGGCTCTCTGTCGATGAAGGAGATTTGTATGGTGGGAGAGCCAAAGATGGCGGACTTTGTGAAACCATAATGGCAGACATTTTACAGTTCATGTTGAAATTAATAATAGCCAGAGGAATCATGATACCTTAAAAAGAAACATGTACATTACCATTATTTGCACGACGATTCTGGTGCTGTAATCAGATTTTCAATAGCTTTGTTAGTTTAATATTTAGTATCTGACTGTAAATTATACGAGTAACACCCAGCAACGAATTTTCAAAATCTAAACTGTTCATCCGATTTTGATGATCGGCGTGTCTTTAGAAAGCTATTAGTGTGAAGCTAAACTGGTATGAACTACAGGCATGTAACTTGAATAGTAGATGAGTTGTTGGAGGTCAAAGTGGCCGATTACCACTGATCGCGTCAGGCCATAAGCACTCCACAGTTCCAAGAAAAAACGGTAGCAGCATGCTTATAAATATATTTATTCGTCTATGTCTTTGTTTATATCCCATATATACTAGTCATGAAGAAATTGGTTAAATATTTACTGTGTTCTAGAAAGCACAGAGACATTAGGCTACTGGCCAACTTCTGTTTCCATTCCTTTGCTATAGGTTTACTTGATTTGCTTATGTATTTAAAAATGTATGTTAGAGCGTGTTTATGGTCCAGCCGTAGGAATATTTATTTAATTTCAAGTTATTTAAATGTAAATCCGGTACTTCATATGTGTTTCAATGTGTTTGTGAGTGTGCGTTGGCTTGGAGACATGGCGGGAGTGCTCTAGCCAATCACAGCGCTCGTTACTACATTAGGCGACTACCGAAGTCAGTGGAGAGACTGTATGGAAGTGGGGGAGGAGCATCAGGTCGCATAGGACACGGGGGAGAGCTGAACAGGAAGGTGTGATAGACGGTCGCAGGAAATACTTGGAGAGTGTTGAGCAGTTTGAGTGTGGTCGCGGGAGTGCCGACTTGTGCACCTGTGAGATTTCCGTGGCGTCTGCAGTGAAGACGTAGTATGCGTTTAGAAGTGAATATCTCGTGAGCTATGTTGTTGCCACGTGAAATAGAAATCTATTGTTTCCCTATTATACAACTTATATTTTATTTAATTGCTGGACCATCGACACCAATAACTGTTTTGCAGTAACAAATCTTAAAGGTACTTCTGCTATAGTACTCATCATTTAAAGTCGTTAAATATAGTACCTGTAGATTTTATTTAATTGCAATCTTTCATTTATAAATTTCGATGTGACATTCAAAATTCGCAGTTGCCGAGTGTTGGGAACCTTCGACCATTCGATTCATGTGTATATTCATATTCTGTACTGTAGACCAGCATTATTTCGCTTGTAATGCGGCAACTACGTATCCCAGCCCATAGGCAACGAAACAAACCGAAACTTTTAATATTTCAACGCTGAGCCTGAGGGTATGTAGCTGGGGGCCATCATTAATTTTTTTGAAAGCCCGCACACTCGATCACTGAAATGCAGATATTCTTAGCCTAGCTACATTACGAAATAATCTAATGATATCGAATATAAGGGGCGATCAAAAACTTCCAGTTCTACAGCTGTACAGTCCAAAACCGGTATGCCAATTCGACAAAATCGCCATGAGCATCTAGGCAATCATCCTACAGGCCCACCAGGCTGAAGATACCCGTTTGGTGAAATACTGAGTTCTGTTGCATGAATAAGTATGTAATTGCCTGCTGCACATCATTGCCCGTCAACCCTTCAGGGCATTTTTAAGGCAACGAAGGTTTGATAATCACATGGGGAGAGATCACGACTAAAGGGCGGTTTCCCGAATGTCTACCTTTTGAGTTGGCGTAAAGGACGAAGCTGGCCACCTAGATCGACCGGCGTCTTGTGTCGAATCCGAACCAGCACGGAACTTGGCGCACTATTCCACAATGGTGGTTTTCGACTGACTTGCTACCACACAAACGTTTTCATTCTCTGATGGATGTCTACCGGTGTTTGACCTCTGGTAGCCAAGAAAAGAATGACAACATATTGGTCTTGTGTTGATGCAGTAGCCGCATGGTCTTAGGCGTCTGGTCACGGTCCGCAGGGCTCCCCCCGTCGGAGGTTCGCGCCAACTCTCTGGCATGGGTGCGTGTGTTGTCCTTAGCGTACGTTAGTTTAAGTAGTGTGTAAACTTAGTGACCGATGACCTCAGCAATTAGGTCCCATAAGACCTTACAACAAATTTCCAAATTTGTTGATGCAGTAGGTATTAATGTAATAGTTTACGTTTCTGCATTCGCCACACGCGTTTCGGAAGGACACGAATGCCACACTGATGCCTATCCTAGATGTCGGTGCTTATATACGCGCATCGGGGTCGTGCTATGTTGCATGTAAGCTGCGACAACGCCCTCAAACGAAGTCTTTTCGTGGCCCCTTATATCTAATAATCGTATTAAATCTGTGTCGTACCTAAGTACCTTCTATCTTATGTCAAAACAAACTTATCGACATATATAAGCACTACGTCATGGCATCATCGCAAAAAACATGTAAAGCTTTAGAAACCCTGCAGGAAGGGAACTTTGTACTCTACGTTAACTACTGGCTGCTTCCTGGTCACCATACTACCCAAAATTAGCTGATAATTGTGTCACTTAGTTTCTTGGGACGTACGCCAGGACAACACTCTTAGTTTACCCACATCGCTCTCATGTCTCAATAGGTTTCTGTTAGGCATGAGAATTGTTTTAGTATTGTACTTTTGGTCGAGTTCTTTCTCGCTTTCTCTCTCTTTTGGTGTTATTTGGTGAACTTTTACAGGACATCATTATAGACTTTCAGCTATTCTTCTGCCTCACGTTTTTGGATTCTGTCTCCTTTCCTCTCACTTCCTCCAACATCCTCTGGGTAGCGGTGTAAAAGTTTCCATCTCTGTTTGATACATACAAGTGTAACACGTATGATGACACTTTCTGACTTACTGTGTTCAGCACGTTAGATTCTGTCCCTAACTGTCCCATGTATGGTTTTGTCCCTCAGTATGCACGTTTCTTCCTCTATCAGATATCTGTGTATCACACAGTCAGTGGTGTTACAAGCCAATCTGTCGACAGTCACATACTTCATTGTTTCGATTGTTAATCCTTTTCAAGAACATTTAGTATGACATGTGGCCAGATATAAAGTGGACCAACTCCATACAAAGATAGACATTCCCCATCAGTAGTACACACCCTTTTTTTAAACTTCAGAACTAGAATTGCAGCCAGTAGTAGAGGATCACTGGTAGTTCTGAATCAAAGATCACTGAAGTCAGTGTAAGCATTCCTAGAACTGATGACATTAGCATAAGGTTTTCCAGAATTGCTGACACCAGCATCCAGCACTCGTGCAATGACATCATCCATCTCCCTCTTGCCCTTTGGCCATTGGCGTAACGACAAAGGACCATCCCACCCTTCAAGCAATTTTAATTTTTATCATTTGACTGCATGCATGATGTCATTTTACTGTATGATTGTCCATCCATTATGCAGCAGCACAGCAACTGTAATTATCTAGGAGGGAGAAGAGTATCGGTAACTATTCATTTATTCCTATTATTATTACTATTACTATTATGTGCAAGTGTTTCACTATATGTGTGGGTTTGTTATTATTACTGTAACAGCCAAGGACACTCAGGTGTTCCAGCCTCACGTGCAGCAGCAGCAGCAACAGGAGTCCTTTTCAACTGGATATCTTCCCGACATTTCGGCCATAGTGTCATTCGACTATGTCATACCACAGCCATCGCCTCATTCACTGACCACAGTGTGTCTTCCTGACCTTTAAAACCCAATGTCATTGGACTAAGTCACAGAACTAGCGCAGCTGAGACTTGAGTCTCAGCTAAAGGCTAGCAGCATGCTGCTATTTACCAATATGTACAATTTTGACTTCAAGTGCATCTAAGTGTGTGGATGTAGGCCTAGCACACCACAGTGACTAAGACAGAGAACATTCAATGTCTTGCCACTAGACTGCAATATTCGTGTTGTAAATAGGACTACCTGTACAGAATGACAGAATTCATAGAGAGAAAGATGAGAACTGAATACAACACATCGCATATGCGTATTATTAGCAAGTTAAAATGTGAGGCATCAATTTGCGATACCTATGGAGAGGCAGTGTTTGAATTAAAATATGAAGGTGCAATAATATTCAATCCACATCCAAGTCTGCTGAATTTAAAGAACCTACGCAGTGATTTTCTGCTTTTGGTGGACTGACTGAGCCACTTCTGTTCTTATGTTATAAGCATATATTTTGACTTTATTGACTACTTTTATGTGTACTGTGTAAATATAAATCACCTAGAAAAGTATGTAAATGACTATGTTCATCTAACACGAACGTACGCATCTGAAAACCTTAAATGCATAAAATCTGTGGAGTTAGAATTTACTGAAGGAATGCCTGTGTATTTCATTGCACTTATATATACTATGCAGTCATTCCTCTCCACACACACAAACACAACTATGACAAAATCCATCTACCTATTCCACATAAACCCACATAAACACGCTCACATACACACAGACACACAATCATACTCGGCCCAATAATGTGAGAATAGGAGAGTCCCAATCTCATCCACACAAATGAAGCGTTTGTGGCATGACAGAGTGACTTGGAGTGCAGTATATACCTCAGGGATTTGCAACTGAAATACTATCTCTTGGTGCACAATATATGGAGATGCATCATTGCTTCTATTGCAAGAGCCTGCAATGTTGCGTAAAGCACACCCCTGGTCCATCTTTGGGTGGCACCAGCAACTATATGGTACGCATAAATCTTTGATTTGAACCCTACAAACTCCCAGTTCTGTGAGCCATTTGCCTTGTCTCTCATTAGGCCAACCTTGTTCTGAGATGATATGCCATAAGGATTGTAGGCTGCATATCCATATGTGTCGAATTACTTAGGATTGTATATAATTACATCATATGAATCACAGCCTTTCATCCAGTAGATGCAACTGTCTGTATCCATATGAAGTAACTTGACATGAGCGAAGTTTGGTTTTGCAAACTTGTAGTGCAGTTGATACATATGGAGTTTGGAGAAGTTCAGAATACACATTCCAGTACAGATAGGTCTCATGAAAACCACTGAAACCTTGACCATCTCCCCAGTGACTACTCCTTCATCGAGGATTGTGGCCCGCATAAGATATCGGCTGGCAATGTAATGTGTGGTGCTACAACACCCCCCACAAAGGAAAATTAAATGAATTTTGTGATAGTTTCTACCATTCTCTATGGTTTTGCCGAAAACTGAATTATTCACATAAGTACGAAATGAGGGCTACCTGGTTTTGACTACTTTTCAAGGTCACCCAACTACCCACTTCTCCCATCTGAAATACATGCATGTATAACAAAGTAAATAGGAAAGTTTCCAGGCTTTTTAGTGCTGTAGGGTGTCTACCAGTTTACCCAATGATAGAATCTTATTACTGGGAACAGAATGGATCATGTGTTTCACCCTATGCAAGACTGCTTAAGTCTGTTCGACACCAAAAAGCAGTATTTACAGTGTATCCCACTTTACTCTGTGCCAATGACTTCTGTGTAGTATAAGTTGACAAATAACTTACACAACAGCTACTGTGCAGTGTTAACTCGTTAGTGTGCTCCCATATTGGTTCTTTAGAATACAAAAGAATGCTTGGAGCATAGAAGGGGCCTTGACAGCTGAAGCTGATCAGTCTCTGTGGTAGCAGGAAGTGCAATATGGGTACCTCCAAAATGCTAAACATCCCTCAGCTATTAGGGAGGAAGATGAGACCACTGACGAACGCTCTGGCTTCTGGTTATTGCTGGAGAACCTGGACAATCTAGTTGCTGAAACTGGCAACATGAATTACCTCAAAAGTGGCGTGCTCCTTGTGCTTACACCGATTACAGAATGGTTTTGCGTTAACATTGTGCTAATTAAAATCTGTGATCAAATAGACTATCAGAAGTGATTAGGAAAGCGATTAAATAGGAGATGTATGGCTCATTTAACTATTATCTACATAGTAAATTCTTCAAGTTCACCGCTGCAAGACACAGTCCCAAGGCGAAGCTACTGTTTCCCTTACATGGGAATGGCAATGTGACAGCAAGAGGAATATTGGATAAACTCACAATAAATGACTGGAAATCATTTCAAACTATATAGAAATCTTGTGGCTATACTGTATGAAACGGATTAGCCAATATTACAGTCGATGTTCTAGTAGAAGAGCTGCCTGGAATATTGGAACAGATTTATGTAGTTGTGTGGACGACTATTACCTTTTAGATTTGGACATAATACATTACTTTGGCGGAATTTTTAATAAAATGGAAATGTGTGACTACCTAATATTAAACCACAGCTATTGCATGGAAGGAGACCATCAGGGAAACAGTAATTTGATTGTGAAAGACTGTTGGGACTGACTGTTTATGTGGTTGAGTTCCAGCTGTTTTGGTAAGATGTGTAACAATTTTATATGTCAAATTACAAGCCTGGGAGTGAAAAGCCCCATCTTCTAGATTTTCTAAGGTTTCCAGACATGTGACTATGAGAGACTTTTATGTCTTGCATTGTTAAAGAACATGTAATTACCAGGCTGGACACTGCATATCAGATACAGAGTGGATCATGTATTTGACCTCGTGTGAGAGGACTTAAGTGTGTTAAAACTCCAAGAAGTAGGATTCACATTTTGCTCCACCCTATTCTGTGCTATTTGATTCCATGTGGCGTCAGTTATAAATAACAGAATAGTTGCTGTGGTGGTGTGTAACAACATTCTGCAGATTCTCTATGGGGCTAATAGGAATACAAGAAAATTGACTGGTGTACAAGTAAGCCTTTCAGGCACTCAAAATCTGGAGAAACTTATAAACTATGTACTGTCTGCATACAGTTTTGATGATCTATCGTAAACTACTGGTAAATTCTTAACAATGATGCAAACAAAGATGATATAAGGTTTATACAGAAGTGCTATATTAAAGCAGGAGAAATGCATTTCTCTCAATCTGCGACACTTTTCTCCACAATGCCATCAAGTATATATATTGACAAATTAGGTCTCGTTGTTATCAACAAAATTATTTCACAAACCGCAAGTGAAGGAGTAAATGTACCACATGGACTTCAACCACACCTCATTAAAATAATTACACCTTTAGGTGCAGGTTAATGTGTTATGCAAACCAAACAGAAAACTGCAAATAGGAGACATTGAAGTCCAAAAACAGAAACTGGAGGGTATGGCTAAAACAACTGCCATAGAGGAAGAATATAAACTGGAACTGAAAAAAGATGTTTTTTCAGATGTGCAAGCAAGGTACACATATGGCTTTAAACACAGTGTGTGGGGAAATCTAGCGATGGCTGGGAAATACAAGAAACTAGCATTTACTGTGAACAGCTATGGTAAATTGCCATATGTTGAAGTCCTAGTCAAAACTGATGGTCTGGGACACGAATCCTACATTAAAGGACACACAAAAATCTGTTTGTAAAGCACAATTCAAACCTGGATCTGTTTAAAATGGGTGGTCACATTAGACCTAAATGGAGAGAACTGAATATTGTGCACATAACAACAGAACAACTGTTTTTAGAGCTTAAAACCAACGGAATAACAAAATTTAATTAGCATTCGTTTTCAAAAGTTGTAAACTTTCAACTTCTACGTGGAAATTACATACGAATGTGCAACAGAAGAGCTTATAGCATACACCGAGACAGCTGTAGAATTTTATACGAGTACAATAATGCTGCACTGGAAATAAAATGTCAAATTAAACTCCTCGAATCGTCTCAGCTTGAAGATTTACAGGAAGTAACAGAATTCATTGTTAAACTCATAAAAGAGATAATTTACATAAAAAAATTAAAAGTACTGGAATTCGATAACACTCCTTCCTTTTTTATACATTTAAACTTGCTCTTCTATGGATTTAACAGTTGTTTCGTTTCTACCTGTAAATCTTCTAGCGTAGAATATTTGGAGAGTTTAATTTTACCTCTTATTTTGTTACAACAGTCCACATACATCTGGGCGAACGCTATCAGCTCTTCTGCTGCAATTTCTTGTGGAATTTCTGCGCAGAACTCAAAGTTTCCAACTTTTGCAAACAAGTTGTCGTTAAATGTTGGTATTCCGTTGGTTTTAATGTCTGCAACTGGTTGTTCTATTCCTAGGTGCACTACATCCAGTAAATACAGTTTAGAAATAATGTAACCGTCCTTTTTAAGCAGATCCAGGTGGAAATGGAGTTTTATAAACATACTTTTCGTATGTACTCTAATGTAGTGTACATGCTCCAATCCATCAGTTTTGGCCAGTGCTGTGCTCAGTAAATGGTAACCAGGGGACCTGTGCAAAACTTTTGCAGATTTATGGTTTTAAATAATGACAGTATTGGGAATACGTGTAGTCGCTGGAACAAAGGTACTTATGGGAATGAAGAGAAAACACCTCTAAAACTGAATTGAATAACGTGAAATAATAATCATGACTTTATTATACATCCTTGTATATACATTAACATGCACACAGTTTTGAACAAAATTATTTACAGAGTGTCACAATACTTCGGCGTAGACGATATTTGATGTATGAATGTAATATTGACATTTTCTTTTTTTCTTTTCTTTAAGGGGTACAAAAACTTTAGTTAATTTAGTTATACCTAAAACGCTATGTACAGTCTGTGAGCAGAGATGAAATATGGTAAATACAACCCTGCACTTTGAAGTGTTCACACTGTGACCTGTGTACACTAATAAATGCAATTTTAATACGTAACTATCTTCTTGTCAACTGAGAAGGCATGCTTGGATCAGATCATGTTACGCTTATCTGTGGCATTACGACAGTTTTCTCGGTGTCAATCAGCTGTGCGTTAATTATCAATTCATAGAGTTGTGTCACAACAACGCATGCTCCATCGACTAATACCTGTTTAGCGCTTAGGTAACTTAATTAACATTTCTACAGGATACAACTGGTTGTCAGTCCCCCCGTCAGACTGTACAGAGTCACAACTACAATAAATCTTGATTTCTCTCCGCAATGCTTCTCAAATTTCCTTCATTTATTGTACTGCAGTATTCACTCTTTGGACGCAATATTGATGAGCTAATAAGTTCGTTTACATTTTCAGCATTAATGGCGTTGATTGGAAATTCTTTCTATATTATTTCGTCTTGGCAAAACAAAAAAAAAAAAAAAAAAAGGCTCTGAGCACTATAGGACTTAACATCTTAGGTCATCAGTCCCCTAGAACTTAGAACTGCTTAAACCTAACTATCCTAAGGACATCACACACATCCATGCCCAAGGCAGTATTCGAACCTGCGACCGTAGCGGTCACGCGGTTCCAAACTGAAGCGCCTGGAACCGCTCAGCCACACCGGCCAGCTATTTCGTCTTCTTCACACTAAAATTTCTGTGGAATCTTGACAGTGTATGGTGAAACTTCTTGTTGGATATCAAGAAGTCCACTACCTAGTTACAGGAGCCACGTACTGTATTCTTGATCATCTGTGCGAATATTTCTTGTAAGCTCTCGTTTTTCAACAGTCGATCATAATGGTGATCGTTGTAATTTCTCTTCAAGAACGATAGTTTTATGTCCGTGCCTGACAATGCTCAAAATTTGCCTGAAGCCCTCACCAAAAATCATAATTTTCCCTCCAAATTATCAATGACACTGTTCGTAGTAATTCAGCTTATTTTGAATTAGGTCTCATAAATGACACTGTGGTTTCGAGAACAGGTACAGGTCACTCAAAGAGGAAGTGTGTAATGCTACAGTGGGCAATAGGTTCAGTGTAATTCTTGTCCAAGCCACTGATAAGTCAACCATATTTTCACGACGTATGCTAGGGGTCAAAGTTAGGTAAATAAACGTTTTTCCAGTCCCACATGGTCCATCAATGAACATTATTATCTGTGTATGGCCTCTGACTGCTTGTAAAATATACTCTACAAATGTTCGTTCTTCGGCTTTGAGGCTGCTGTAAGCTTCTATTCCATTTTGCCGTTCCTCAGTGATGTTGTAAGTATATCTGTCACTGTGAATATTGCAGGTGGTACGTTAGGATAATCTAAAGTCTTCGGAGTTCTGGCAATGGCAAATACGTTTGCCGTTTCGGAAAGTATATTTGTTTAGAAAAGTCAGCTTAGACGATTTTATGAGAAATTGGACGACTGTAGTGGTCACTGTGTAATACGTCGTGGTCTCCTGACATTCATTGCTTACATATCCGTCCTCACAATCATATTCCACACATCAAGACCCTTCATTCGAACCCAAACTCGATAAGATAAAGTCAATGTTGTATGAATTTATGTAAACAATATGCAAATAACAAGTAAATCGCAAATGCGCTCTGAGATTGAAATATTCGAGGCTGGAGTACACGCACACATTCCAGACACGAAGGTCGCAGGGGCTTTTCGTTTGGGAGACGCAAACCGCACGCCGGGGCGCCAGTCCCTTCAGAGGATGAGTCAACGCCAAACGTTGAGGTGACCGCCCATGGAGCGGACAGCGTTTGCCCGAGTGAAAGGAAGAATGACCCCGTGTTCGGGTTAAAAGCAAATTCCGCTACATTGTGTGGGAGCACCCAGCCTACGCATTCTTTACAAATATAGCACGCAGTTTCAGAGATTTTCACAGGGAGACAGCAAACGCCAAACGCCGGTGCTACAGATTTCCGGATTGGCCGCCTTAAACGAAACGTCATTCTACCGTTTTAGAAGAGCAATGCTGATTGGCAGACGATATTCCTGACGAATTGAGCTGAAGGAGTAATGGAAGAGACCGAAAGATATACCCTTTCACGTCTGGCGTGGAGAGGGGCCGTTCCATTGTCACTCCTGGAGCGAGAACACGTAATGAGAGCGTGCGCGCTCGTACATGTACTCAATGAGCGAGGAACAAGTCTCTCCTCAGTACTTCACTGGGAGAGCACCTCTGTCGAAGTGGAGTGCGACTCTATATTGAGTCCTTGCGATTAAGCGTTGTTCACTGTGTTGGCCACCACACTTATTGTGCGGTGTGAACGGACAGAGTTACAGTTAAACGACTGTGAGTGAATTTTTGAGTGGCACCGCGGTGGACTGGTTATCTGACTGGTGTACCACGCCAATAGTTAGACTAGGGGCGAATAGGAGTCCTTGACTTCATCAAGGCATAGGGAGAGTTTGATTGGCGAAGGTCAATCCAATTAGAACGAGATTTATCTTATTTGTCAGCAGCGAGCGGCGCAGACAGCAGTCATCACAGCTTACGGTATTGTGTGCTACAGCTATTGCGAGCCCCATATTTCCTCCACAACAGTACACTTCACTGCATTTCACATGCGATAGCCTCGACCGTACCTAACAACATTCTAACGGATAATTATTAAAGTTGAGTAAGTGCAGCTCTCAGCCATTCTGCCAAGTCAATAACAATCTTAAACTTTGTATAGAAATTTCATTAGCGAATCCTATCCTTGAGAGGTAACATCACATTCCGAAAAGGACCCGGAAATAAATTGTTCAGTTCATAACTAAAAGTGTCGTTGTGATTTCTCAGAATTTTTGCAAAATAAAATAAAAATTTTCGTTAGATTCATGTTTTTCTTACACTTACTTGCACTACTCCAGTACCCAAGTACTCCCCCCCCCCCCCCCAAGTAACGTAAGAAATTTTGTGAATTTTTTTGTCATTTCCTTACAGCGGACGACTCCAGAAGATATTTATTGCTGAAAGTGTTTCAGGCATTTCTCTTTAGAACATTAGGAGCGTCTGTCTGACTTCTGTAGTACTGTGGGGGTGGAAATTGCATCTTTCAGGAGCCACAGGGTACAGGGTACATCTCAGATTAATGCGTTGCACAGAATGACAGAATAGCACCCACACGCTCACAACTGTTATTATCTGTGACAATGCTGTATCCAAATTATCCAGTTAATAACTAATTTGAAACAAACATTTATTTCTATTTAATGAAAAATCTAGGAAAAATCTTGTCTTATGTCCAGAGCCAAACGGCAATAGTCGTCTGATCTTCCCTTAGAACGTCCATTTTAACTTCAGATAATTCCTCTTTATATGGTATGCAACAGGATTTGTGTATTTCTTCGAAGTGATTCTCACTGCTTCCTTTCTGATTTTTCCATTATCCTTTTTGTTCTCACTTTGTCATTCCCATGTAGGAGAAACGGTAGCTTTGCCTTGACACTGTCTTGCGGTGAGGAATATGAAGAATCTACTATGTAAGTAATAGTTATATGACCCACACATCACCTTCTTTAATATTACTGATCATCCATTTTCTAATCACTCCTGACAGTCTACTTGATCACAGATTTTAATTAGCGTAACGTTGTCGCAGAACCATTCTGTAAGGGGTGTAAGAACATTTAAATACTTCTTGCTAAGAAACACACCACTTTTGGTGTAATTTATGTTACCAGTGTAAGTAACAACATCGTCCAGG
This sequence comes from Schistocerca serialis cubense, assembly GCF_023864345.2. NCBI lineage: Eukaryota > Metazoa > Arthropoda > Insecta > Orthoptera > Acrididae > Schistocerca > Schistocerca serialis. The sequence continues at coordinate 84,127,619 of NC_064641.1, read as the reverse complement.
TACTCAGTGCCCACCAGAAACCAAACAGATAGTCGGTTGGTCTCGTCTTCCTCCCTAAAAGCTTGGTGATATTTAGCACTTTGGAAGAATCCATGTTGAAACTGCCCGCTACCACATAAGACCGATCAGTTTCTGCTGTCAAGCCTCCTTTTATATTCTTAAGAACCAAGATGGTGCAATCTGATGAGTTATTGTATCAACGGCCACTAGTTGTTCCATAAGATATTTGTTGTTATATACTACATAAAAGTGGTTGGCACAGAGTGCAGTGGAGCACATTATAAATACTGTTAGTTGGCGTGTAGTACACTTAAACACTCTTGCACAGGGTCAAACACCCAATCCTCTCACTTCCCAGTTACAAGACTATTGTGGGGTAAACTGGTAGACATTCTAACCCACCAAAAGTACTAGGTAGTTGGCTGTTTACAACGTTCTATGTGCATTTATTTCGAATGGGAGGATTGGATAATTGAGTTATCTCAAAAAGTAGCCGAAAATTGGTAGCTCAAGACGAGGCAACCCTCGCTTTGTACCTAATATGAACACACGATGTCTTTACATACATACAGACAGTGAAGAAGACGGCGAGCATGGAATCAAACTACACAAATTAAAATTGCTCAAAGGGTGGGGACCGAGCTAGCACAGCATTGGTGTTCCTCAACCTCTCGTTGTAATGCAATTGGCCAGTTGGGAGAAGGGGCGGGGGGGGGGGGGGGGGATATCTCATTGCACAAGCGCTGGATGTTGATGTCTACTGTTCAGGGAAAGCTGATGCTTGTGTCATCAGTTCCTGGAGTGCTGGTGCTGATGTCACCCAGCCGGCAGGTGTGGCCGAGCGGTTCTAGGCACTTCAGTCTGGAACCGCGCGACCGCTACGGTCGCAGATTCGAATCCTGCCTCGGGCATGGATGTGTGTGATGTCCTTAGGTTAGTTAGGTTTAAGTAGTTCTAAGTTTTAGAGGACTGATGGCCTCAGATGTTAAGTTCCATAGTGCTCAGAGCCTGATGTCACCAAAGTTCCTGCCAGAACCGGAAGTTAACTTTTTCATTAGTTTATCCAGAGTGTTGCATTGACTGAAACTGCCTTATAATTGTTTGGAACAAAGTACAACAGTGTAATATCGTTACTAAAGCCATAAATGCTGGAGCCCGCGACTTTATTTTGGTTGGTAAGAAACTCTTTTGGAACTTCTCTCTCGTTGGATTTCAGTTCTAACGTATGTGTACGTGTTTTTCATCAACTGCTTACACAGTTCAATGAAGGGAAACCAAATGTCTACTGTGACATTCCTGTTTGTTCTACACATACATTTGGAAAGACAAATCACAAATTGAGTTAGATTTTAGAACAATCACCCTTGTCATTTTTCTTATATATATATATATATATAAGCTATATGGGAGCCACTTGAATTTTATCCCATATTTTACATGTTTCTTGGGCAAAAATATTTTGATTAATATTTTACATGTTTCTTGGGCAAAAATATTTTGATTAGACATCTGCCTCTAAATGGGTTTAGGCTCTCATCACACATGCATGAGCCCTAATGGAGTATGACTTCTGATAGATATAAAAATGTTGAAAATGTTGGACACAACTGCTCCAAGATCATCTTTGTTCCTTTCTTCACGAGAAGATGCGTCATCGAATCTGAGATACCAGTAAAGTTTCACCCCGTTCCAGAGACATGGCTACGAAAAATGGAACATCTGGTAAAGTCATTTGGAAAAGATCGTGCTAAGTCTTCACGTCCAGATTTGAAAATGGAACATAGGATCATCAAACGAATCAATGCCTCAGTTTCAGTTTTGTCTGTATCTTTGTAATTGGAGGAAGAAGGATTCTCAAATTATCCCTTATGACTTGCAGTGTTTCACTCAACGGGGAAGTTGTAAATAAGTCACTTACTCTTGCCTGGCTGTACAGGTGGTCATTTTCAAGGGATCAATTAAAACTGCAATTTTTTGCAAGGATAACACTCTTTGTTTATTGGCTGCCAACGTGGAATAATTTTTCGTTTTGTCTTTTGGTTCATCAGTCTTTTGACTGGTTTGATGCGGCCCACCAAGAATTCCTCTGCTGTGCCAACCTCTTCATCTCAGAGTAGCACTTGCAACTTACTTCCTCAATTATTTGCTGGATGTATTCCAATCTCTGTCTTCCTCTACAGCTTTTGCCCTCTACAGCTCCCTCTAGTACCATGGAAGTCATTCCCTCATGTCTTAACAGATGTCCTATCATCCTGTCCCTTCTCCTTATCAGTGTTTTCCACATGTTCCTTCCCTCTACGACTCTGCGCAGAACCTCCTCATTCCATACCTTATCAGTCCAACTAATTTTCAACATTTATCTGTAGCACCACATCTCAAATGCTTCAATTCTCTTCTGTTCTGCTTTTCCCACAGTCCACCTTTCACTACCATACAATGCTGTACTCCACACGTACATTCTCAGAAATTTCTTCCTCAAATTAAGGGCGATATTTAATATTAGTAGACTTCTCTTGGCTAGGAATGCCCTTTTTCCCCTAGTTAATCTGCTTTTTATGTCCTCCTTGCTCCGTCCGTCATCGATTATTTTACTGCCTAGGTAGTAGAATGATAACATTTCCCGCAGCTAGGACTGTTGGGAAGCTTTCTTGGTAAATCATTTTTTTATGGAGTCGTGTAATAAACATATAGTTTTTTTGCTGAATTTCCTCTCTACGACTTATCATTCTTGTCACCTAATTCACGTAACTTAATTCCCAGATATTTCCTTCAGTAATGAAGTTTCCTTCCTAAAATTCAAATTAATTTATTTTATTAAATGCGTTTTCGTCGGAAAATAATATCTTCTTGAGAGCCCTTTGTCTTTTGAAATCGCTTCTATTCTTACAGCATTTTCGTGTACTATATATTCATCTGCCTTGATAAAAAAAATTTCCATTTTCTCTTGTTTTCACATGTTACTTCATGTAAACATGTATCTGTAGTGTTTGTGAGCGTTACTCCTTTCCTTCCGTGTTTACCCAAATTGCGTGTTTAATTATCTGTTGTTTTGTGCAGTGTCCTAATAAAATACGCACGTCGTGTAGTACGTTCAGTTAAGAGAACTTGCTACGACTAGTAACAGAAGAATTGCTGGATTTTCATTGCTGAGGCATTTATACCGAATATAAAATTTAAACCTGACAGATGCATATTGATTCGAATTTGTTTACATCCCAGAACTCGTCATGTTTTAGTATTCCAGAGGCATGGAGGAAAATTGCTTACTTGTTTAGGCGAATACCACTAACTGTGCCAGCCGCTGTGGCCGAGCGTTTCAGTCTGGAACCGTGCGACCGCTCCGGTTGCAGGTTCGAATCCTGCCTCGGGCATGGATGTGTGTGATGATCTTAGGTTACTTAGGTTTAAGTGGTTCTAAGTTCTAGGGGACTGATGATCTCAGAATTTAAGTCCCATAGTGCTCAGAGCCATTTGAACCAGTAACTGTTTGAGTCCGAGCGAGTGTAAAGTTCAGTGAATTGAATAATTTATGTTTTTAGTTACTCCAAGATTACATGCTAGCTTTCTTATGCTCATTCCATTAGAAATGTTTCATATTTGCTCGAGGCTTAATGTTACTGGTGTAATTCTTCTTCTATTCGAAAGACCAGATATTTTTATTACTAAATTTTTTCTACGAACACATTCGTTTCTAGCAGAAGTGTCGTAGTAAGGACGCTCCTATTTTGGTACAGTTAGGAAAAACTTCATAAACATGTCTTCCATTGTCGCTGCTGTCGCACACTTCCTGCTACTCTCTCATTGCCTTGTTTCATATTTCTAGCCAGGTGTCAGCCTAATCGCCCAAACACCAGAGATCGTCTCCCTGTGAAATGAGAGTACGCAGGAGAATCCGTCCGCTGCTCGCGATTTGCGAACGGCGCGTCACGGTGTGTCCGCGGACACCCCTGCGCGCACAGGAATCCCAGAGCCATCGGAGCGGCATTCCATCCCAGGAATGTTCGAGCCGGTGATATAATTGAAAATAACAGTATCGTTAGCCTTCGTACACAAGCAATTTAGCGCGCCCGTCCGACTCCTAATTCTCACGGCGAATATTCTCTAACGTTCCTTGTCATTCCCATCCAGTTTGGGCACGTATTACAGAATTTAGCGAGATTTATCTTGCAGCTTCCAGCCCGTGTTTGCTTTGAATATTCAACGTTCACGCCGGCGAAGGGGCTATATTTTATACGTATAATGAGCGCATATAAATTTCCCCTTAAGTGTTGTCAGCAGCTCCCCTGAGATATACGTTAGAAATGCTGATGATCGGTTTAATGAATTAGTCGACTGCCTTTATTAGAGTGGAGATTGTGGCGTTTATTGCGCAGTGCCACGTGAAACTAAACGCTACTTCTCCACATCGCGTATCTGCCGTGCATAATGAGTAAGAGGACCAGTCGAAGTCGCAATGACAGCCGCAAATGCTTCGACGGTAAATTATTGCCACGGCTCGGGTTTATCGGTGGTATCGACTACGCGCGTGAAACTTATGTGACGCTCCAAGGCACTTTTTTTAAGCAGCGAAATGTAATTAGTGTCAAACACAGAGCGCAGTTACAGATCGATCATAGGCTGAGACCTGTAATGAAGTAATCGGGCGCCATTATTGGCATTGCGTAAATGCAATTGAACGGAATTTTCCGATTGGTAAAGAGCCGAGTGAGAGTTTGTTAACAACAACTAAATTTAAAAGTGCCTTTTTGGTCAGCTGTTCTTCTATGATTTTGATCCAGCTGTGAATAAGTATACACACGAATACAATTAAATAATGTTGCTTTCGTATAGAGTTTGTACAAAGATGATGATCTCTTGACTGCTGTATTTCTTGCTTAGTTCCCTACGACTTCTTCCAAATTTCACTTATCTTAATCACTTGAAAAGTCATCTTTTTTGTCGTACAGCCCCAAATTACATTTGGAAATAGTCTGTCTTTTACTATATGCCACTGCACTCTATACTACACAGTGTGGGTGTATATAACACTGCAACTGGATTTACGTAGCTTATACAATCAAATACCAAGTTTGGCTTATTACGTACTGTGCCCCTACAGAACAAATCAGTTCTGTCATGAAAAAGCCACGTATAACACAACCGTCCGCTACTACTATACCATAACCTCAAAGCTGAAGGCAGTTCGTAAAATGAAATTATTCTTATTCAAGTAATTATGGTATGAAGAAGCAGAGCAGTGTTACGCTCTGAGAGGAATTTTGTTATATTGACCGTGTTATACCTAGCGGAGGTAGCTTATTAGAAGTGAAAGTCAGAATTACGTAACTATTCAAACAGCAACAAATAATATTTTACCTAGCTACACGGTTTAAAGAATAAAGAAAACGGTCGCCTGCCCAATTAGGCAAGAGAATGATTAACATTCTTGTTTAAGAAATTAGGTATGAGTAACTTTAACGGACAAACACAACCTATACTTTGCCACACGCGAGTGCAATGAACTCTGGCACCTGAATACAGTGTGTTCAGGTTAAGGTTGGAGTCAAAAGATCAGAACAAACTACTGGCATAAATATAACAGATAACAAAATGGCTCTGAGCACTATGGGACTTAACATCTTAGGTCATCAGTCCCCTAGAACTTAGAACTACTTAAACCTAACTAACCTAAGGACATCACACACATCCATGCGCGCGGCAGGATTCGAACCTACGACCGTAGCAGTTCCGCGGTTCCGGACTGTAGCGCCTAGAACCGCAAGACCACCGCTGACGGCCTATAACAGATAACAATACACACTATTACTTTCATGGATTATTCAAACTGAATGGTCTTTATAACATTACTATTAATATTCACTGTAGAATCATAAATTGGACATAGGTTCAGTATTAATTTCCAAACATTTTCCTAGCTGATATAAAATTGTAAATGTAGTTCATTGCAAAATTATGAACTGGCCACAGGTTAAGCCGCTCTCAGAACCAGCACAATATACAACTTTTACATGGGCAGTTCACCGTTTGGTGGTTCGTCCCCGACTGACTCTCAATTCCACCTTTTCTACCTATGCCAACCACAATTTGCGCGCGCTACTCATTTCCGTTCGCGAGGGGAACCACAACACCTTTTACATATGACATAATAAAGAACCCTAAGTGAAGGTCAGCAGTTTACATAACAACAAACAAACATTTTAAATAAAACAGAACCTTTGCACATATTAACATTTCTATGAAAATTATTTAAACAAAATTAGTAAGTTTTGTCTCCCTCCAAATGAGACAAAGAATTTAAATGATAGATACTCTACATTGCATAGAATCAAACCATGATATCAAAGTTTTTGACACAGAAAAGAATAAACACTCTCATGATATTGATTCAACCCTACAATCTTTACAGATACTCTATGTTATAACATTAAAGCAAAACAAAAGGCAAAATAAATCCATACAGCATTAGAGCTTTGGTGTTACACAAAGTGAAGACGACATCCAGCAAGTGATACACCAACTAAACCAAATATTTACAACACATAATTTTAAAATCTCAGTACCTAAGGCAAAACCTATGGTCTTTTCAAGATAAATACCCATTAAAACCGAAGATAGCAGTTAATAGCAAAATAATTGAAAAGGTGGCTCTTATAGTTATCTAGGAATCGACACGTATTACGATTATGGCAGGGATATAGACTTCTGTAGATGAAAAGCTGAGAAAATTCCTGCCTACACACGGAACAGTGAACAGAACACTTAACTACAGAACCAGATGAGATAAAACACTATACATTATAAAACAACGAGGTTGGAGCCTGTTTTCTTTCAAAGTGATGGAAAAAAGAAAAAAAGTTTCGTTACTAGTTGATACGAGGAACAAATCGTTGGTAATATTTCTGGATATCCTCCATATTATACTTCTGTATAGTACCATTCTCAACAGTAGCCACCGAGCGAGTTGGCGCAGCGGCTAGCACACTGGAGTCGCATTCGGGAGGACGACGGTTCAATCCCGCGTCCAGCCATCCTGGTTTAGGTTTTCCGTGATTTCCCTAAATCGCTCCACGAAAATGCCAGGATTGTTCCTTTGAAAGGGCACGGCCGATTTCCCTCCGTGTCCTTCCCTACTCCGATGAGACCGATGACCTCGCCGTCTGGTCTCCTCCCCCGAACAACCCAACCCAATCTACTCAACAGTAGCTAAAATTACTGCCTCCTCCCAGCTTTGGGGAACAAACACCCTGAAAGGGTCTCCCAGTACAGTTATCGCTATTTGATATACATTTTCCGGCCGGCTGCTGCGGCCGAACGGTTCTAGGCGCTACAGTTTGGAACCGCGCGACCGCTACGGTTGCAGGTTCGAATCCTGCTTCGGGCATGGATGTGTGTGATCTCGTTAGGTTAGTTAGGTTTAAGTAGTTCTAATTTCTAGGAGACTGATGGCCTCAAATGTCAAGTCCTATAGTGCTCAGAGACATTTGAACCATTTTTTTAAAATATATTTTCTCCTAATTCTTCTAGCTGCTCCAAGCAGTCTATGAAAGTCTGCACGACACTGAGGTGTCTGCAAATGATCTTCTTTGTCTTAGTGCTAACAAAGAACGGTCATTGACGAGGGCCGTTCAATAAGTAATGCAACACATTTTTAATGAAATCAGATGGCTTTTATTCAGAATTCCAATAGACCATGTTATCCCCCATCCCTTTGTGTTCAAAACTCTGTTTTTGAATATAATTGCTGTTCAATACGACGGCCTCACCCCGCCTTACTGGGAGGACCTATATGCCAACGCGGTGCCACTCTACAGGCCGACGCCGTGGCCAACGTTTTACTGCATCAATAACCTCCCCATCATCCAGGTACTGCTTCTCATGGTGTGCATCCCTCACTGTGCCAAACGGATAGTCCTTCGTTGCTCGTTATGGTCTTCTTTTAGGTGGCGAGGAACCCAGCGGGCACAAACCTCTGTGTACCCCAACTGGTGGACGAGTGTGCCAGCACTATCAACGGAGAGTCCAATTGAGGAGCGAGGTATTTGATTGTAGTCCGTCGACCATCTCGAATGAGAGTGTCCACACGTTCCAACAATGCAGCAGTCACAGCTGTGTGTTATCGGCCTGCACGCGTAACATAGGATAGGTTTACGCGACCGTGTTGCGGTAATAACAGACTCCTCACCCAACCACTCACCGCGCTTTTGTTTACTGCCAGGTCTCCGCAGACGTTCTGCAAGCACCTGTGAATACGATGCTCTGGTTTTCCGTCAATGACAGATCTCTGCCTGGAACGTAACCCCTTTACACGCGCCATTTTGAAGGGTATCTATAGCGCCATCACCTGTCAGAAATTCAGGAAACTATTGGGGCTGAAGCAGGAACATTGCACGATGCCCCACAACAAATTCCGAATTCTGCAACCGAAAGTGTCCAAGGAAAATATTTTGCATTACTTACTGAACGCCCTTCGAACTTACTAAATTAGGTGCAGGGTGTTCAGAAGGTGTGTATGTGTATGGAAGAGAGAGAGAAAGAGAGAGAGAGAGAGAGATTGAACACAGTTAAATATATATCAAAGTATGTAGAATAAAAATATGGTATAAACCTAAAGATAGTCACCATGTTGCCATAATTTTCACTGAGAACGTGTGCGAGTGAAATTGTGAACTATAGCAAATAACTAAACTAAACTGAAAGTACCGTGCTTATAATTTAGACTCTAAGTCTTTGGGACACCTTATGCCACATAAACTATCCCGGAAAAAGCTCACTTAGAAAGTTTCAAGAACCATCTTCAAATAATGACTATAGGAATATACTACAACCCCATAAGTATCGCTCACGTAGGCTCGTGAAAACAAAATTGGATTAATTACAGCGCGCATAGAGGCATGTACCCTTTCAGATTTGAATTTTTTCTGAAGGAATGATGTTTTTTTTTGCTAATGTAAAGCTGTCAGTTGTTTTTTTTAATAGTTCTACGAGAAAGAACTATACAAATTGAAGCGCCCGTTTCAAAATATACTTTGTACATGATTATATAAATTGGATCTCAATCAGTACTGAAATAATTGTAGAACAAAAAATTTTATTTACATCGTGCAGCTCACTTCAGTTAATATATAAACTTCACTTTCATTTACGTAATCTTGAAACGTTGTTTTACACAACAAGCAGCCTTCTGCAATACAAGTGTTCACATTCCAGGCTGGAATATAGGCTTGTGAAGGACGTGCAGGAAGTGCTGATATCCAGTGTAGGAAGCACAAACTGTATGAAATATAACCTTCCTGCCTTACAGGTCTAACAGGCTGTTGAGTTACACAATTCCACACAGAATCCATCGGGACTCTGTAAGTCCTGCCAGTAAATAAAGGGTTGAACACTCGTTCATCTCGCGCTTCACACGTGAATGGAACGGTAAGGATATCTTGTAACTAGTACAATGTAAAGTACCCCTTCCATGCACTTCAGTCTGGTTTGCAGAGTATGGGTGTAATGAATGCACACTGTGATAAACCTTTTGCATTTCTTTTATGTTTTCGTCTTCTTTAAAAGGCAAAGAGAAAAGATGAAGCGGTAGCCCATCATATAACCTATGCCTACCGTCAGATATTTTTGATTTTCAGTTGTTAAAAAAGAGAGGAGTTTTTCTTGTACCAGTAGGAGGAAGGAAGGATTCGCGCTCGGCTAATGAACGAGTGAGAAGCACTCCATTTTAAGCGAGTAATTGTAGACCGCCATTTTGGGGTCGCTATAAATAAGTGAGGAGTATGTATTTCATATGCGCACCGTTTAGAAAAATACAGTATTGTTTTACTAACAGAAAGGTCGTGTGAGTTGTTATTTCAAATAGTACGATAATGACAAGAACTGAAGCCCACCTGTGTACTTTGGAAAATTACGAAGCTCCGATAAACTTAATGGGAACACGGTCAACACTTCGAAGGTGAACACGGCGACCAAGCTTAGCATTATAAAGAATGGTAAGCACAAATGTACAGCGGAGAAAGAAACTACTTCGCCCTGCAAAATAATATGAACTAATACGAACTTATTTCCAGGCATAGCTCAACTTATTGTGCTCGTCATTCATGCCGAAAAATTAATCTCATCAATTCAATACATTTTAAAAAGTCACACATTTCAACATTTTATTATCATCTATTCCATTATTTTATTGTAACACTGACGGGGAACAGAATACATTTGTCTAGGTAACTCACTGTGTTTAAGTGATTAACATTGGAGGATCGCAGCAGTAATAGTTTCAAAAATAAATTGAAATCATATCTCCTTGACAACTCCTTCTATAGCATAGATGAAGTCTTGAATAGGAATAAATAAATGTATAGGTATAATATACGGATTTTGTGCCATTTAAAGGAATGGGGTAGGTAGTAAAATTTGAAGCTTAAAAAAAACTTTATTCATGTTTGCATTTGTTAAGCACTTGACACGTTCCAAATCATTACGGGTACCGTGAAATTGATCAGTGGAACACGCAACTAACTAACTGACTAACGTAAGGACGAGATAATGTATTGAAGATGTGAAATGCTACTGCATTAATAACTGGTGTACCCACCAGAATGTTGAATGCAAGCGTTCAGATGGTTCAAATGGCTCTGAGCACTGTGGGACTTAACGTCTGAGGTCATCGCTCTCATAGAACTTAGAACTACTTAAACCGAACTAAACTAAGGACGTCACACACATCCATGCCCGAGGCAGGATTCGAACCTGCGACCGTTGCGGTCGCGCGGTACCAGACTGAAGCGCCTAGAACCGCTCGGCCACAGTGGCCGGCAATGCAAGCGTGCTGACGTCCGTGCATTGTGTTGTACAGGTACGGGACGGTTTATGCTGGTTGTGCATGACGACGTCGATGTTGATGTCGATGGGAGACAGATTTGGTGATCGTGCAGGCAAAGGCAAATGTCAACATTCTGTAGAGCATGCTGGGTAACAACAGCATTATGTGAGCGAGTTTTATCCTGTTGGGAAAACGCCCCCTCGAATGCTGTTCATGAATGGCAGCACAACAAGTCGTATGGCCCGATTGACGTATAAATTTGCAGTCGTTGTAGTCGGGATAACAACGAGAGTGCTCCTGCGATAATACGACATCAGACCCAGGTCCAGTGTGTCTAACATGCAGGCAGTTGGCTGCAGGCTCCCAACTGGCGCCATTCTAACCAACACACGGCCATCACTGGCAGCGAGGCAGAACAAGCTTTCATCAGAAAACACAACAGATATCCACCATGCTCTCCAGTGAGCTCTCGCTTGACACCAGTAAAATCGAAAATGGTGGAAGTTTTGGGTCAGTGAAATGCACGCTACAAGGCGACTGACTCGCAGCTTTTCTGGAAATAACCGATTTGCAACAGTTCGTTGTGTCACTGTGGGGCGACCGCTGTTCAGATTGCTGCTGCAAATGCAGTACGATGCGCCAGAGCCATACACCGAACACTATGGTCTTCCATCTCGGTAGTGCCACGTGTCCGTCCGGAACCTGGTCTCTTTGCGATCGTACCTTGCGAGGTGCCCGGGCTAGCAGTGTATTTAACACTAAATTCTTCTAGAATCTACATATGTAAATGATTCTCTAAGCCCCCCCCCCCCTATTCTAACTCCGACTTTTGCTGTTGCACAAGGATTAAAAAAATACGCGAACTGACTCTAATCAACCCTGCCAGTGGAGTAGAAGGGAGTTTGGCACCTGCAATAATTTAATTTGATAAATAAGTTAAATAAACGAAGGTTTCATTAACATAGTGAGAAATGATAGGGTTGCTCTACCGATTAACAGAATGAAAGTTCTGTCCAAAATAACAATAGGATTTATTAAGACTAAACACAAAATAATAAACAAAAACACATGAAACATTTACAATACATCAAATTGGCTCAAATTGGATACTCAAACAAACGCTGTGAATGTGAAGTTGTCCCTAAACTAGATTGTGAGGATTATGACGAAGTGGTATGTGGAGCCAATTCCTTGCAACTCAAATATTAAGAGAAAACACACAGCTAACCCAACATTAATTGCTGCTACTCAAGACAGAACAAAGTTAGAAAAAGACGAACAGGCGCGCTCTGCTGAGCTCTGATTATCACCTAGGAAAATCCCTATCTGCCGGTACTGCGGACATACATTACCAAACTGTCTTCTTAACTGCCAGAACACGATCTGGCGTACTGGAGGCGGTGGCTGGTTGCTTCGACGTCCTCAACCGAAATGCGAGAGCCGACTACCTTAGAGCACCCGTACATGCCGAACACCGAACATTTCCGCCCCCACGACAGTGGCCGTGGTTAAACGTTCCAATCAGCAACTCGAAAACCGGCGGAAAATTCCACTCCATTGCCGGAGCACTACCATTCCACCAATGGAGATTCTTGGCGCCAATTTCTGCGCTGATTTTGCTACGTCACAGAGCTATGCCCTGAGCAAGCCAATCACAGTTACTATTTTGCGGAAAGCGCGGGAATTTTCCAGCCACAACTGCCTGGGTACACAAGTCATTCCCACGCCTCGCTGTTAGCCCGCCAGAAAGTGTTTTCGCTAAGTTTCTGTGAAGTAACGGAAATCTATCCCAGCCGCTACTTCAGGCCCCTCCGGGCGTGTCTTTTGACAATGTTGGCGTCTGCAAAGCATTCACTCGACTCCCTCACACCCTTTCAAAATCAGCAGAGCCCGCCTGTCACCCGACCACCCGGGTGACGAGAGACGGTGCGTGGGAAGTCCGCGTGTGAAGGAATAGCAACTTTCCACCGCATGCAATTAGAGAGGAGAATGGTAAGTTAGAAATATGAGAGGGGGCTCATGCCACCTCTCAACCTTCTCGTCACCACCGCTGCCAGCAGTCATGCACAGTGGCTACAGCTCTGCCAAGCGTTTCTGCAATATAGCAGAAGCAACATCCAGCAGTTCAGGCTCGGTGAGGTGCTGATGATGGCGCCTATGCAGCCTTAAAGGCATTTTTTACTAACATACACCCTCGACGTCCAATCTCAAAGGTAACTAGCGCTCACGACTGCTACAGCATGGAATTAAGTAAAACCTAATTTGTATCCCCATAGTCAAACTACTAGCTGTATTAATTGAACCAGTGCAGTAATTTATTTGTCCGCCTGCGTAGCTGAGTCGTTTAAGTGCTAGCCTGCCATGATGCGGGCCCTGCTGCGTTGGAGATTTCTCCGCCCGTGGACTGGGTGTTGTGTTGTCCTCATCATTCTTTCAGCACCGACGCGCAGGTCGCCCAACGTGGCGTTGCCTGAAATAAAACTTGCAACCCGGCGGCCGAGCTTCCCCGGATGCGGCCTCCCGGCCAACAATGCCAGGTGATCATTTCATTTCATTTCACTGCGGTGCTACCAGCACCACTCTCATGCGACTGATGCGAAACCTGAACAGACGTCGTCTTTCAGGTGTAGAAACACCGCTCACAACTTTCGTTAATCTCGCACAACATAAGTGTATGTAGTAGTCTGCTATCAACTCTCTTTTTAGGCTACACTCTTGCCATTTGGGAATTGTGTAGCGACTTGTTCCAAGACAAGTAACGTTGGTGACCCGTGCGTGGCTCGTGTTCCCGCCATCATGTATTTTACACCCTGTTTTTAACGTACTTCCACCTCACTACGTTAATTTAAATTACTACTGTCAGTGAGTTGCTGCTTTGCCAGACTGTGAGCGGCGTTAGCAGCGCGTATCGATATATCCCCTCTCGTAGTATCTTTGCTCGACTGCTATTACTTCCCGGTCGTTGTCTGGCGCAAGCCATGTCGGGTTGCGAGTTCGGGTATGCCAGTCAGTTGGAACGCGTCTGGAGCGCAGTACGGACCTGCCAGTCTGGGAGTTGCAATGCGGCACTAGTGCAGTTGGGTTCGAGCACCAGTGAGGTCGCCATGGCTCGCCCTACCATAGCCGCCACGCATCACTTGAGCTGGGCCACGGTCTTGGTGGATCGTCGGTCGGTGGTCCTACCGGACGACGCGTTTTGGCTCGCCGATCGTTCATGAGTCGGCTGTGCGTGCGTGTGCGTGTGTGTGTGTGTGTGTGTGTGTGTGTGTACATCAACACCCGATTTGTCTTCGTGCATGCTTAGTTACTGTTGGGAATCGTTCAGGTCTCCCTGCAAGTGTTTGTCAGGTTGTGTGTGTAGTCAGCGTTATTTCCACTGACGACTATTTTAGATGTTGTGTGCATACTGAGACGATTCGGTCGGTTGATGCGAACCAGGGAGAATATCTCCGTGCGGTGCAGTTGGCTGGGTCCGCTGGCGGTCCCTGCACAGAGTCGAAGCGTGTGTGGAGCTGTCTGATCGGTACGAGCTCCATGGTTCACCGACCCAGGACGTCAAAGTTGAGTGATGTTTTAAGTACCCAAGCCACGTCCATTCATGTTGTGTGGATCGTTTCGGTGGTTCGCTGTTGGGGAGGTTTTCCTGTGAGTAACACTGAGTGTTTGTGTTGCTGAAATTTACCCACCATGCGGTGCAATTAACTCTATTAAAGGCACTCCGTCTTCAGGCCACAAGTGGCCCATCGGGACCATCCGACCGCCGTGTCATCCTCAGTTGAGGATACGGATAGGAGGGGCTTGTGGTCAGCACACCGCTCTCCCGGTCGTTATATTGGTTTTCTTTGACCGGAGCCGCTACTATTCGGTCGAGTAGCTCCTCAATTGGCATCACGAGGCTGAGTGCACCCCGAAAAATGGCAACAGCGCATGGCGGCTGGATGGTCACCCATCCAAGTGCCGGCTACGCCCGACAGCGCTTAACTTCGGTGATCTCACGGGAAGCGGTGTATCCACTGCGGCAAGGCCGTTGCCTAATTAACTATATTGGTTGACTACAATTCGAGTCCACCAGCGGAAGTTTCTGCCTTGTGGCCATTAGTGTTCCGGTTACCTGCCCTGGCCACTAAGGTAATTTCAGGCAGTGTCCTTTCCTCACCTGTTGTCGCTGTCCAACACGATGTGTAGTTTTGACAGCTTAATACATATACATATTTGAGTGTGGATAATAACGTCCGTAACATTTTGTGTTTGAGTTCTCATGTACCTATTGGTGGCAAGCAAGTCGTTTTGTCGGTCGGTGCGTGGCTGTCCCTTGGTTGGGTCTCCGACGGATCAAGTGTAGTTGGGCTCAACACCTGTCTCACCTAAGTGAACGAGGGCAGACCGATCCCCTGGAGGCTTCTGAGTGCCGTTGTCTTTTTTGCCTTCTCACCGGTGTTTAATTGTCTCTTTATAACCTATCATAGCCAATGATTTAAAAAATTCTTGGTTTTACTGTATTTTATGTAAATTAAAGGCCTTCAGCTGCGTATAACTAAGTTTGAATTCCGCAAGTGGATATTTGCTGAAAGGTTATTGTCGTTGTGTCGTCTTTCCTTTTAGTGCGTTTCAGCCACCTAAAACATAAGACTTATGGTCAAAGTGTTTTCAAAATTTTGAAAAATTAATGGTGGACCTCCAGCTGCTTGGAGCCATATTCTTAAAATTACCTTTCAAGCTTAAACATTGGGCCATCTGCCCTTAAAGATTTAAGGTATTTTTGAATTTTGGAAAATCGGTTGTGGATCTTCAGCCACTTAAAACCTTATTCTTAAGGTTACCCTTCAAGCAAATACATTGCGGGCTTCTGCCTTTGAAGATTACGGTAATTTATTTTAAAATCTTGAAAATTTTATTGTGGGCCTTCAGCCTTTTGTATTGCATCTTTATTTTATCTGTAATTGTAACTGCTTGTCTTTAGTCATCTAAAATTAAGTGGTTGATTTTTTACGATTTCTTGTTTGCAGGCCTTCAGCCGTGAAAGATTTGGAGTTTGATATGTTATTAAATTACAATAATTTACTATTAGAAACAGTCTTGATCACGATTTATTTATCAAGGTGACCGGTTTCAATCACTACTGTGGTCATCTTCAGACCTACAAGTTGTATACAAAGCTTTAATTAGAGGGCTACATACATTAAAGAAAATACATAAAGTTATAAAGCTATAAAACGATGAATTACCATTGAGCAGGAACCTTTTTCTGTTGGAGAATCACTACTGGAGAAACCAGTGCACGTCTTACTATACATAATGGAGGCTCCGCCCACTTCTGATGGCATGATTTCATTACTAATCAGTCAGTTATAAGCCGAATTACAATTTAAAATTTCTTAGTTAAAAGAACATTGTCAAGAATTAAAAATAAATACACACTAAACTTAGCTTATTGAACAGCTATTGCCAATTAAGAAGCGTTAAAAATATTTAAATATGTAGGATAAATGAACTTCAGTTTGGCAGTACATGCGTTATCCTCACAAGGCCTGTTAGTGAACCATTTGGAACCACTGGTTGCCATGGTAAAATTGGACGCCGTTCCAAAGATGAGGCAGCAGGCTTCTTTCCACTGAAGTTTTTATATAGTCGATAGGCGAACTAGTGGTTGCCATGGCGAGGACAAACGCCAGTGCAAAGATGTGGCAGCAGGCTTCTTTCTAACGAAGTTGTTGCGAAAGTGGAATGGTGAAGACTGTCACGTCAGACGATCAGACGATGTATTATTGAGCAGCAACATGTCTTATTGAAATGATTTTCAATGAGTAGGCTGCAATAATCTGTAAGTGACATGTATACTACATGCTGCACAAATACGATATGAAGTAGTTGTCCATATACACTCCTGGAAATTGAAATAAGAACACCGTGAATTCATTGTCCCAGGAAGGGGAAACTTTATTGACACATTCCTGGGGTCAGATACATCACATGATCACACTGACAGAACCACAGGCACATAGACACAGGCAACAGAGCATGCACAATGTCGGCACTAGTACAGTGTATATCCACCTTTCGCAGCAATGCAGGCTGCTATTCTCCCATGGAGACGATCGTAGAGATGCTGGATGTAGTCCTGTGGAACGGCTTGCCATGCCATTTCCACCTGGCGCCTCAGTTGGACCAGCGTTCGTGCTGGACGTGCAGATCGCGTGAGACGACGCTTCATCCAGTCCCAAACATGCTCAATGGGGGACAGATCCGGAGATCTTGCTGGCCAGGGTAGTTGACGTACACCTTCTAGAGCACGTTGGGTGGCACGGGATGCATGCGGACGTGCATTGTCCTGTTGGAACAGCAAGTTCCCTTGCCGGTCTAGGAATGGTAGAACGATGGGTTCAATGACGGTTTGGATGTACCGTGCACTATTCAGTGTCCCCTCGACGATCACCAGTGGTGTACGGCCAGTGTAGGAGATCGCTCCCCACACCATGATGCCGGGTGTTGGCCCTGTGTGCCTCGGTCGTATGCAGTCCTGATTGTGGCGCTCACCTGCACGGCGCCAAACACGCATACGACCATCATTGGCACCAAGGCAGAAGCGACTCTCATCGCTGAAGACGACACGTCTCCATTCGTCCCTCCATTCACGCCTGTCGCGACACCACTGGAGGCGGGCTGCACGATGTTGGGGCGTGAGCGGAAGACGGCATAACGGTGTGCGGGACCGTAGCCCAGCTTCATGGAGACGGTTGCGAATGGTCCTCGCCGATACCCCAGGAGCAACAGTGTCCCTAATTTGCTGGGAAGTGACGGTGCGGTCCCCTACGGCACTGCGTAGGATCCTACGGTCTTGGCGTGCATCCGTGCGTCGCTGCGGTCCGGTATCAGGTCGACGGGCACGTGCACCTTCCGCCGACCACTGGCGACAACATCGATGTACTGTGGAGACCTCACGCCCCACGTGTTGAGCAATTCGGCGGTACGTCCACCCGGCCTCCCGCATGCCCACTATACGCCCTCGCTCAAAGTCCGTCAACTGCACATACGGTTCACGTCCACGCTGTCGCGGCATGCTACCAGTGTTAAAGACTGCAATGGAGCTCCGTATGCCACGGCAAACTGGCTGACACTGACGGCGGTGGTGCACAAATGCTGCGCAGCTAGCGCCATTCGACGGCCAACACCGCGGTTCCTGGTGTGTCCGCTGTGCCGTGCGTGTGATCATTGCTTGTACAGACCTCTCGCAGTGTCCGGAGCAAGTATGGTGGGTCTGACACACCGGTGTCAATGTGTTCTTTTTTCCATTTCCAGGAGTGTATATGAAATATTGTCTATGAAGTTGGTATGTAAATTACATGTGACTATTTTTAAAGGACATTGCTATTCTTTAAGTTATATGCCAGTCTTATAAACAAATAAAAATAATGAAAACGGAAGGAATTTAAAATTTTAATATTATGAGCGATAGTGTCAAAAATAAAAGGACGTGAATTAGTAATATGTATACAACTTGTAGGTCTGAAGATGACCACAGTAGTGGTTGAAACCGGTCACCTTGATAAATAAATCGTGATCAAGACTGTTTTGAATAGTAAATATTTGTAAGACATTGATCACTGCCTTTGCCATAATGTATTCAAAAGTAATTAAATTACAATAAATTACAATTTTGAGGTGAAACTGAACCCAACCTTATTTGGCCCTTTCCACAGTCCTAATCACCTGTTCTGCCCAGCGGGTTTAGCAGGCGTTTCAGTTGGTACTCTTCATCTCTAGTTATCTGAATGGGAACGATAAGACCTCCCCACTTTGATCATCGCGTAAAGTCCGCTACGGCTGAAATGGCAAAATAAGTCAACAGTAATTTCGTGTTGGGGGTCCACAGTCTGCCACTTCTCTCCGAGTGCCTGCCCTGGGTTCGCGTCACAGAACGATCCAACAGCGGGAGAACCGCAGCTCGCGGTAGCGAGCGGTCATCCACGCGCGGCGCGCACACACGTGGTCGCTGTGGACTTGTGGACTCTGGGCAGGGCCGTGTGTGCTGGCCCGCCGCCAGACGGCCGTCCACATAACTCACGGCGCAAGCAAATGTTTCTCCAACGCCGACGGCTTATTAATAAATGATAATTTAGCTCTGCCGCTACAGGCAGCCGGCGCGTTCGGCAGTACGCCTCGTCACGTGAGAACAGGTACTGGTCTCTGCAGGACTCCGTTGCAGACATTTCGACAGTTCTTAGAACTCTTTAAAGATCAGCAGCAAAATAACCAAGGAAAACATACGAGAAAACATGTTCGACATTTATTACTTACGCTTTGACCACTCCTGCCAACTGTTTGAGAAACCTTATTTTAGTGATCACGTGAAATGTTAATAATACTCCAAGTATCATAAATTACGTACATACATCAGCAAAAGTTTTGCATCACTCCGATATGTCATGCCTGGATGTTGCTATTGAAACTGTTTCTGTGCGTAGCGGAAGGTCACACCTGATGTTATTTCTAAACATACAAAGGATGACTAAAAATGCGACAGTTGAAAGTGGACATTCGATTCCTCATCACTGTTCAAGACAAAAGATCAGTTCTGGTGTATTTTGAAATACACTGTGTGATCAAAAGTATGCGGACACCTAGCTGAAACTGACTTACAAGTTCGTGGTGTGCTTCATCGGCAATGCTGGAATTCAATATGGTGTTGGCCCACCCTTAGCCTTGATGACAGCTTCCACTCTCTCAGGTATACGTTCAATCAGGTACTGGAAGGTTTCTTGGGGAATGGCAGCACATTCTTCACGGAGTGCTGCACTGAGGATAGTATCGATGTCGGTCAGTAAGGCCTGGCATGAAGTCGGCGTTCCAAAACATCTCGAATCTGTTTCAGGCAGGACTCTGTGAGGCCAGGCCATTACAGGGAAGTTATTGTCGTGTAGCCACCCCAACACAGACAGTGCATTATGAACAGGTGCTTGATCGTGTTGAAAGATGCAATCGCCATCCCCGAATTGCTCTTTAACAGTGGGAAGGAAGAAGGTGCTTAAAACATCAGTGTAGGCCCGTGCTATGATGGTTCAAATGGATCTGAGCACTATGGGACTTAACATCTGTGGTCATCAGTCCCCTAGAACTTAGAACTACTTAAACCTAACTAACCTAAGGACATCACACACATCCATGCCCGAGGCAGGATTCGAACCTGCGACCGTAGCAGTCGCGCGGTTCCGGACTGAGCGCCTAGAACCGCTAGACGACCAGGGCCGGCCCGTGCTGTGATAATGCCACGCAAAACAACAAGGGTTGCAAGGCCACTCCATGAATAACACGACCACAGCATAACACCACCTCCTCCGAATTTTACTGTTGGCACTACACACGCTGGCAGATGACGTTCACCGGGCATTCGCCATACACATACCCTCCCATCGGATCGCCGCATTGTGTACCGTGATTCCTGACTCCACACAACGTTTGTACACTGCTCAGACGTCCAGTGCTTACGCTCCTTATACCAAGCGAGGCGTCGTTTGGCATTTACTGGCGTGATGTGGGGCTTATGAGCAGCCGCTCGTCCATGAAATCTAAGTTTTCTCACCTCCCTCCTAACTGCCATAGTACTTGCAGTGGATCCTGACGCAGTTTGGAATTCCTGTGTGATGGTCTGGACATATGTCTGCCTATTACACATTACGATCCCCTGCAACTGTCGGCGGTCACAGACGAGTTTGGCATGTACGCATTTGTGCTGTGCGTGTTCCTTCACGTTTCCACTTCACTATGACATCGGAAATAGTGGACCTAGGGAAGTTTAGGAGTGTGAAAATCTCGCGTGCAGACGTATGAGACAAGTGACACCCAATCACGCGACCAAGTTCGAAGTCCGTGAGTTCCACGGAGCACCCCATTCTGCTCTCTCACGATTTCTAATGACTACTAGGGTCGCTGATATGGAGTACCTGGTAATAGGTGGCAGCATAATGCACCTAATACGAAAAACGTATGTTTTTAGGGGGTGTGCGGATACTTTTGAAAACATAGTGTATATGTGTGAAAACGAGGAGCTGGCAACACTGTCACATCGCGCAGCGCATGGAAATGTGTGGAGGAATGTTTACCATCCCGCAATGCTGTACCAGCCGTCTTAGTTCACTGAATAGCCTGCTGGCACATAAAGGTCACATCCACCAGGAGCTAAGGCTCCAATTCTCGTCTCATTCCTTTTCTTGTTCTTTAGACGTCCATTCTCGTCGTTGATAAGTAGTGCATCATTTTGTCTTATTACAGTAGCCCATCACATAGCAGTGGGATCCATTAAACCGTATGCATGTGTCTAGTAATAACGCATTATTACACACATAACGGATTCCGTCAGGTAGTGAGACTGCTCGCAACAACCCCGAGAGGTGCCCCGTGGTCCCATGTAATGCCGCCCCGGACCATCACTCTGCCGCCAACTTGTTGCACATGTGGGTCGTAGTGTTGGAGACGTTCGATGTTATCGTGTCGCCTCCAGACACGTTGTATGCATTTATCAGGGTACAAACAGATAAGAGTATCGTCCATAAACATCCGACGCCGATCCTGGGGCATACATTTTTCATTATTCTTGCCCTTATGCAACGGAGTCCATGTTGAGTACGTCGATATGCTTTTGGTGCAGGATGAATCTGATAATCGACCTGTTGCTGGTGCTGCTGCTCGTGCGCATGCTGTATGGTACCCTCAAAGGCCACATTCCGATAAGAGTGTTTTTCGTCGCCTGGAGCAATGCCTTCGGCAACCCGGTAATTTTCGTCCAAAAGTAATAGACAAAGGTCATCTGTGCTTTGAGCTTCTCCTGGGAGACCAGTATTAGATTCCGATGCACAACTGCAGGTTTTTTGTATCCCTTGGACCTTCACATTGACGATGAAACACAGAAATCGCATCGGGATTGAATACCAAAGGCACAATGCCGACTTAAATACAAGAGGTGTGACTCCTCTAATAGTCTGTGCTTTGAGCTCCTCCTGGGAGACCAGTATTAGATTCCGATGCACCACTGCAGATTTTCTGTATTCCTTGGACCTTCACATTCACGATGAAACACAGAAATTGCATCGGGATTGAATACCAGAGGCACAATGCCGACTTAAGTACAAGATCAGTGACTCTTCTAATAGTCTGTGCATTGAGATTCTCCTGGGAAACCAGTATTAGATTCCGATGCACCACTGCAGGTTCTCTGTATCCGCTAGACCTTCACATTGACGATGAGACACAGAAATTTCATCCGGATTGAATTCAAAAGACACAATACCGACTTAAGTACAAGAAGAGTGACTCTTCTAATTGTCTGTGATTTGAGCTTCTCCTGGGAGACCAGTATTAGATTCCGATGCACCACTGCAGGTTTTCTGTATCTGTTGGACCTTCTCATTGATGATGAAACACAGAAATTTCGTCGGGATTGAATAGAAAATGCAGAATGCCGACTTAAGTACAAGAAGAGTGACTCTTCTAATTGTCTGTAATTTGAGCGTTTCCTGGGAGACCAGTATTAGATTCCGATGCAACACTGCATGTTTTCTGTATCCGTTGGACTTTCACATTGACGATGAAACACAGAAATTGCATCGGGAGTGAATAGAAAAGGCAAAATGCCGACTTAAGTACAGGAAGAGTGACTCTTCTAATTGTCTGTGCTTTGAGCTTCTCCTAGGAGACCAGTATTTGATTCCGTGGAACCAATGCACTATTTCTGTGTACGTTGCACCTCCAAATTGACGATGAAACACAGAAATTGCATCGGTATTGAATAGAAAAGGCACAATGCCGACTTGATTTTATGAAGAGTGTTTCTTGAAACCGCTCATCAGTCACCTATGCAAAGTATCCGTGATACTGCAGAGGAGAGTTGCTGCTGCTTCAAACACTAACTGTTGAAGCATTGTATGATGAAGAACTGCATCCATATCGTAAAACATTAACTCAACACCAGCGGACAGCACATCTCATTCGACAGCAACGTTTTGTAAATGGATTTTGTATACCACCTCCTCTAGGACCTTGCCTGGTTAGCCGTGCAGGTCTCCCGCATCGTCCCCTATGCTCATCGGAGTATGGGACCTTATCATCGTCACCTATTGGAAGCTAATGAACATTTCATAAATAACGATATGTGAACTGACGAATGTCAAGTTTTTTCAACAGCCAAGGCATTCATTACTGGTCCGAAAACAACCCACATGAACCTGTCAATGTGGCTTTCAGGCAAGTTTTGGCATAAACCTGTATTCTGGAATCGTCATAGGAGTGCCTTTGGGCTCTTACCTATTGACGAGATAAGTTGAACGCTTCTCTATATCGTACGTTTCTTTGCAATACTTTTCCTGATGCATTAGAAAACATTCCGCTTGGTGTTCGGCGACGGCTATGGTTTCAGAATGATGGTGCACAGCCACACTTTGTGATGAATGTGCTAAACGATTTGGAGGAAGCGGTCCAGGGAAATGGATTGGTCGTGGATGTCCAACATTCTGGCTTTCAAGTCCCCCGGACCTTAATCTGCTAGATTCTTATTTGTGGGCACACTTAAACGAACAAGTTTATAGTGCTCCACCCGTGGATGCATACAACCTAATAGCACGCGCGCATGTCGCTTCGGCAGTCATGGATGCCGGTGTGTTTCACCGAGTCCAGCAAAGTATGATCCGCGTGTGCCGAAGTAGTTGCAAATGCAAGGCGGTCACTTTGCATATCGTTCCTAAAGCGAACGTTGCTCGTACGTGCACCTACTGGCTGTATAAAGATAAGCCTGGAGGCCAAACATGTTGAAAGGAATTATTGTGTGTAGCATAATCTGCAATCTAGTGTCACATACCTTTTGTGTTTTTTGTACCTCACAGGATACAGACGATGTTACTGTATCCAGTATCATTTACTATTTTCTTTATTTGTGTCACGGGTGAAAGAAAGTGGTCGTTTATGTCTATAAGAAGTTCATGTTGTGTCTTAATGTTTAACTAAATGTAACAGTCACAGAAAAAAATACACATGATACTTCATAGTTGAGGAGTAAATTGGATAGAGTCTGATGTTTTAACTGATTCGAACATCGGCGACTCTACATATCCCGTCCTCAAGGCATTGCCTCGCTCACTGATCTTGTAGGGGGCGTTATTTTACAACTTACAAACCGCGTTTACAACCAATACGACATAAGTAAGCCCCTTCAATGATAGAATAGACCGGTTTGCCCTCGTTCATTAAAAACATGTATGTGACTGACATCGTCTAGTACACTTAATTTATTGTATAACGTCTGCATGTTGGGTGACTGGGGACAAGCAGAGCTATGAAACTCGTGGTAGAACGGAAGGACACAGGAAGCTCACACATTCCTTCGGACAATAGGACGGCACAGCCGCTTCCGGCACTAATCCCGTGACCTGTCCGTGAGCTGGACCACCTGCAAAACGGGAACACGTGGCTGGCCTGCAGGAGTCAGAAAACGACCTGGTCAGCCAAAAACATATGGCAGCAGGTATTCGCGTACTTTCCTACGGACATAGAAAGTACTTGCAGAAACTTCGATCTGGATTCTAAACTGCGATTGGTCGGCGTTCAGGAACGAGCGCCTTCCGGAAAGATGATTTGTCACCCAAATTTAAGGGAGATAAAATACTTTGAACAGCGGAAAGAGGAGAGAAGTAAAAAAGGGAGTCGTTGTGGGGTCGTGGAGCAGGAGAGTCGTCTTGGAGGTCTACGGCAGTCGACGGACGTCTTCGGCTGTAATTTTGGTGAAGTACAATTTTGCTTTATCTCGCTGAGGCGAGAAGTTCTGCAGTTATAGCCTCTGATAATTACGGTGATCTTGCCTATGCACCGGCATGTAGAAAGGTGAATTTACATTGGCGATTCACGTCCTCCACTCCGTTCTGCACTGAGGTTTCACACTGCTCATGGAGATGGTAGTTCCTTCTTGCTATTTAGTACAACGGGGGACGTCAGTTACTCCGCTCCTAATCACAGATCGCGATTACATTATAGGTCAGAGCCAGTTAGTTAAAGGGCCAGTATTAATACAGGAAGAACCTGAGATTTGTAATCATTATTTAGTGTCTTTAAATTGTTTTATGATGAATAAATGTGTTAAAATCACGGCATTTATCCTTTAGTAGATAGTATTTTCCTGAACCAATTAATCTTGTCTCATGTCTACATTTTATAACTTATTCGTGAAAAGGGGGACTGGATTTTGTCGGCGTACCCTAACATTCTATCGTATCCACAGAATAAGATTAGGAAACGGGTAGGTTATCACATGACAATTTACAAAATTAATGAGAATAACGTACTCCTACTGGCGGACGTATAAGTGTCAGGGCGTCTTTAGTAGCGTTAAAATATCCATTGTTCAAATTATCACTTGTACGTACTCATGGCAAGTCTCCGTCATCAACAGCAAGTAGAAAAAGGAAAGGTACGTTAGAAACTAATAGCTCAGAGTTCATGGTACCAGTTCTTGGTCACGCTACATGCAATTACAACGTTGCCAGAGCCCCGTTCTTACATCGTATTTCTGTTAAACCTTTTGGACTATGTTTTGCTAAATACCCTTTTGTTTTGAACTGAGGTTAGAAATCGTGTGCCAATCTCCAATTGCGGCATTTTTTCTTCATCCTATATGCAGTTATTATCAGCGCTACCTACAGGTAGACCCGCACACTCAAATGGTTTGCAGCATTCAGTTTAAAGTAAATAAGCAGTAGGGACGCATTAGAAATGTCTAGAACAGTACAGTAAACTTCCATCATACCACGAGGGACAGTCTCGTCGAATGATCGGGTTCGCATCATCACATTACCCACCAAACCCACGTCAACCAGGGAAGTTACTCGAGTGTACATCTGACTCAAAGTGGTGTTGTGCGGACATGGAAGCGTTTCCTAATAACAGGTAGCCTTGAGGACTTACAGAGCACAGTCCATCCACGTTGGTCAGGTGCGCAGGATGATGAGTATCTACGAGTCAAAGAAAGCGTGGCGTGAGTGCTCCAGAAATGAATTTTACGTTAGAAAGCGGCTAAAGGACGACATGTACCGCATAAAATTTTTGAACAACATTACACGATTCGAATCACCATTACCGACGACCATACCGATCACCACATCTAACACCACAACCCCATGGACTCCATTACATAAGGGCAAGAATAATGTAAAATGTATGCCCCAGGATCTGCATCGGATGTTGTTTATGGACGATACTCTTATCTGTTTGTACCCTGATAATCGCAGACAACGGGTCTGGAGACGACACGATAACATCGAACGCTTCCAACGTATGTGCAACAGGGTGGCGGCAGAGTGATGGTCCGGGGCAGCATTACATGAGGCCATGATGCACCTCTTCGGGTTGTTGCGAGCAATCTCAATGCATTAGCGCTTCGGGACTTTATGTCCTGCCAATGGTAATTTTCCCTAGAACCAACATGTCCGAAGTTCTAATGAGAGGCTGCCCCCCTGGTGCAATCGATAGAGCCCGTCCTTCAGGAAGGGTTCAAAACAATTTGTTCACCGAATGGTTCGTTCACTTCATTGAGAAAGCATGTACGACTGAATAAAGGCCTGTTCTCCTCATCTTGGATGGTCATTATAGCCACGTTCGAAATCCAGATGTGACTGACTTGGTGAAAGAACACCACGTGACTGCTGTACCGTACAGGGTCGAGATTCTGTAACCAATAGTAGGAACCTACGGTCAATATTCTGGTAACAGTTTCGTCTTAATGGATAAGAATTCGCGTGTTTATCGTGCTGTTTACGCGAACACGGTCTTCAGCATGCTAGGAGCACCGGAATGGAGTGGGTTCTCAGACATGAAACCAACGGAACTTGTGTGGGATCGATTGAAATGAGCACGTACTCTACACGACTTACGCAGAGTCGCCAATGAAGAGTGCGGCAATGTGGACTAGCACTGGATTAGTGTCTCGTCGATGGTGTGCCACGACGGAGTCAAGCCTGCAACCGAGCAAGAAGACCTTCCATCGTGTATTGACTTTGATTAGGAATGCTGTTTTACACAAATTCCTTTTTTGTGATCTGGACACATTGCAAATGCTTTCTATGCAATGAATTTTGAAAAAAAGGGGTGATGATAAACCTTAATTGTCGAGTTTATAATAAGAAAACAGAGTAAAATTTGAAAGCTATCGTACAAGAACAACCTGGTGCAGTCCATAACATAAAAATATGTATGAGAATATATGCTTAAAGTTTATGGTGTTTACTGCTGGTGGTGAAGCTCCACATTGCATCAATAAACAGTCTGTTGCAGCACTGTTGATATCTACATCTGCATCACTACGCCGGAAGCCAGTGAAATGTATGGCAGCGGGAACGCTGCACATGGTACAGGAGAAGGTGTAGCATTGTTTCAAGCAGTGTAGTTACAGCGTCGGTTGTTATGTGAAATGGTGTTTGTTCAGGACTGCAAACGTTTGGCAGGTATGTGAAGTCGTTTACTTTTTATATCCTTCTGATTAGTTCAAAACAATTTCTCAGTGATATCCGGAATAACGGAATCCTAAGCTACTTTTAGAAGCACGTTTTATGTTGCACATTCTTTTAGATTAGACGTGATAGTGGCCATGTTGCTTAAGAATGGTTGGTGAAAACATAGGCCCATTGGGATGGTGTAATAATGGGCCCCTATTTAAGGAGGGCCCATAATTGCATCATCTCTTCTCTTAAACAATGTAAAACATCTAAATAATCTTATGGGGGTATGGTTAGTCGAACTTTTTTTAAAGTTCATATATACAACTCAACAGCAACAAGCAAACAAATAGGGTTTCAAATTGCGATACTAGACTCTGGTGCTTTTGTTCGTCCTTGCAGAATCACGAGAAAGAAGAAGCGCTATGAATGTAAGAACCAGAGGCATCAGTAGGATAAATCTCAGATGGTACGTGCCATAGAAGCTGTGAAAGCAAAGCAGGCTTCAGTGAAAGGTGCTGCAAGAACATTTGGAGAGATTTCTTAAACTTGATAAAATCCCTTAGCAAGTGGTTCAAGACACAATGCTTGGAAGAAAACCGATTTTAAATGCAGATCTCGAGAAACAGCTAGTTTCTTATCTCCTTGAAGTGGAGCAAAAGTTTTTTGGGTGCACTTTGGCAGATCTGAGAAGAACGGGCATTTTTAGTTACCCAGAGAAATAGTTTGACAACCCCTTTCAAAGAAGAAGAAGCAGGACGAACTTGGGCTGACTTTCTTCTTGAGAGACACAAGGATCAGCTGTCAATTCGCAAACCTTGTGGAACTTTATATGCCAGAGCCTTAGGCTTCGATAAAGAGAATGAGATGGTTTTCTTTTATTTATTGGTAGACGCTTTCAGCAAACACTCATATCCAGCAGACCGAGTGTATAACGTGGACGAGACAGACCTGTCCATTGTCCAAAGCAAAATTCCGAAAGTGATAGGGATGAAGGGGAAGAAACAAACTGCAGCTCTCATGTCTGCAGAAACAGGGGCTACAATCACCGTTACCGTATGCATGAGCGCTTCGTGACATGTCCCGCCAATGATAACTTTCGCTAGAACCAACATGTCCGAAGCTCTAATGAGAGGCTGTCCCCTGGTGCAGTTGGTAGAGCTCATCCTTCAGGTTGGGTTCAAAATAATTTGTTCACCGAATGATTCATTCACTTCATTGAGAAAACATGTCCGACTGAACAAAGGCCTGTTCTCCTCATCTTGGATGGTCATTATAGCCAAGTTCGAAATTCATATGTGACTGACTTGGCGGGAGAATACCACGTGACTATCACCTCACTTCCTCCACACTGCATCCACACACTACAGCCTGCAGATAAGACGTTCATGTGATCTCTGGAAACGTAATACAGCGACGCAGTGAGAGTATGGTTACACCACAATGGACGTCCTCTCACACCTTGTGGAGGTTTTTTGCCAAGACTACCTCTGGACCCAATCAGTTGAGATAGCAGTAAACGGATTCAAAGTAACTGGGTTATACCCTCTGAACCATTACATCTTCCCGACGCTGATATCATAGCTGCTGAGTTGGTGGCACGAAAAACTTGCTCCACAGTAGAACATAGACCTATTTCTGAATCGTATGCTCCTCTACTTGCTATCTCTGGACTAGCGACATCGTCTGCTTCTTCTTTGAGTTACTCTGCTGTACAGTCACATCAAGCTCT
Source organism: Schistocerca serialis cubense (assembly GCF_023864345.2). Taxonomy (NCBI): domain Eukaryota; kingdom Metazoa; phylum Arthropoda; class Insecta; order Orthoptera; family Acrididae; genus Schistocerca; species Schistocerca serialis. The sequence continues at coordinate 84,098,605 of NC_064641.1, read as the reverse complement.
AGCTATGGCAGTTGATGAAGCCATTGAAACACGGGAAGTTCTCCAGCGACTTCAAAAAATGCAGTTTCACCATTCAACTTATCTCCAATCGCCAACATTAGGAAGAGAACCACAAAACGGGGAAAGCAGCAACCACCTGCTACATCACTGGATCGCCATTCAAAGATCAGTTGACAAAGTCGCTTGACAAAAGTGCTGTCAAAACGAGGTCGTTGAGTTACTCTGGGGCTAGAGGGTGTCCTGCAAACAGAGCTGCAAAATCCAAAGGTCTTAAAAAAAAAAATCTTCCACAAATCTATCTGATTCGTCATCGAACTCTTCAGGCTCCTGCAGCCCTGACCTTGTGGGCAGCGATAATGACCTTGATGTGAATGATGGGGATACACCAGACTCAAGCGATGCAAGTTGCATCTTCTGTGATGAAAAGTTCTCTCAAGATAGGAGAGAAGACGTGTGGATTGGGTTGGGTTGGGTTGTGTTGTTTGGGGGAAGAGACCAAACAGCGAAGTCATCGGTCTCATTGGTTTAGGGAAGGATGGGGAAGGAAGTCCGCCGTGCCCTTTCAAAGCAACCATCCCGGAATTTGCCTGGAGCAATTTAGGGAAATCAGGATGGCCGGAGGCGGGATTGAACCGTCGTCCTCCCGAATGAGAGTCAGTGTGCTAATCACTGCGCCACCTCGCTCGGTGAAGGTGTGGATTAAAAGTGTTATGTGCCAAATGTGGGCACACTTAGATTGTGCTGGCGCTGAAGGAGGTACTTTGTTTGCAATTACCGTAAATAATTACAAATTTAATGCATAAATGTACGAAAGTTGATTTTTGTAAACTAGTCTACCATTTTGTATTGTTTTAACCCATTTCAATGAAATATTTCAAAAGACTTCTTGTACCTTTTTGTAGATGCTCGTATTTGCACCCCCTTTTTTTAAGGTCCATCTTATAATCCTTTTGTAAATCTTTGTTTTCGAATAGAAATAATAGATACTAATCATTGTTTCGCCTCTCATCATTTCTTAAACTTGTTATAGTTGTTAATGAAGATATTAAATGTGGAAGTTTTGCAAAAGGAGGTACCTCTAAGTCGAAAACAAAAGAGAGTATCCATATTTACATCTTTCTACCAGTGTCATTTCTCCATGGCTGATAGCGCCCTCTCCTTTTCCTGCCCTTAATGTTACATCATTTGTTGATGGCGTGTGGTAAGCAAGACTGTTGGAAATAGCTCCTTGTAAGTACGAATATCTCTTGGAGAGTACATGTAGTTCTACGTGTAGGTACATGTTCCGCAAGCCATCATACGGCACATGCCAGAGGTACTTTGTACTGCTGTTAGTTATTCGCTTTCCTGTCCCATCCGCAAATGGACTGATGGAAGAAAGGCTGATTTCTCTTGTCTTGTCTTTTGCAGTCCTTACGCGGGCGATGTGCAGGTTGGGGGCAGTAGTATCATTCTGCAGTCTGTCGCCAACGCCAGATCTTTTACCTTTCTCGATAGTGTTTCGCGAAAAAAACGTCTTCTCTCCAGGATTCCCATTTGAGTTCAAAGACCTTCCCCATAACAATCGCCTATTGATTGAACTTACCGGAAACAAATCTAGCTCCACGTCTCTTCCTTGTAACCGACATGATGATATTCCCCAAGACTCAAGCATTACTCAAGCAGTGGTCGCACAAGCATTCTGCACTCGGTTCCTTTATAGACGAGCTACACGTTCCTATAGTTCTCCCAATAAACCTAAGTCGATCACTCCCATTCGCTGCTTCCGATCTTACATGCTCGTTCCATTTCACTACACTTTGCAACGTTGTGCCTAGATACTTAACCAACTCGGCTATGACAACCAGCTCACTACCAATACATTACACGGCTGCTTCTTCTACTCGTCTGCATTTATTTACATTGAAACGTCCCCTTAGAAAAATTGTACATGACTGTGCTTAAACTGACAGACAATAATTTTTAGTGCAATACAATCTGACTTTCAATAATCCCTACAAAAGAATGGCCCTGACTAACATTAACCTATACGTTTCACAAATCACTTACCTCACAAAAATCTTCGTTACTCGAACTACTGCAATACAGCGAGCGCCACTACTGCCAGCTAAATAAAAGATTCAAACTACTGAAGGCACTAACTACTGATAGGCATAGTTAACAAATGAAAGATTTTGATAGGGAACAAACAATGTATTTACCTTAATATTGTTCAAAAGTCATTATATATATATATATATATATATATATATATATATATATATATATATATATATATATATATATATATATATATATATCCATTCTTACAAATGTACTGTTTCTGATGGACACATGTCCAGATCATCTGCTCTCAAAAATCTGCCATCTCACCTCCCCACATCCACCACTGCTGGCGGCTCACCTCCAATTGCGCAACGCTATGCGCTGTTAACAGCCAACTACTCATTATTCCTTACCTTATTACCCATATACATATTTGCCAACACTTCTTCAATATTCCATCATAATAAATATGTAGCATAATCAAATTCCTCATATAGCATCAGCTTATTGATTATAAACATACCTCAACAGCATAATACACATTGTCATCATAATAATAACATCATAACATCTCAGTCAAATCTCAAAAACGTCGTAGCTTTCTGCAGTAATTTCAAAACCTAAAAAATTCTCTGCTCATTTCAATAGTGTCATCTACTTCAAACGTACTTTAAAAATCGTGATCCCATACCACATATCATTCAAAGCTCTCATGATATCACAATGGTTCTGAAAAAATGTGAACAGTTCACACAGTACAGATAAAATCCAATTTCATAAGTGTGAAGTTATCCAACTGTGTAATTGCGTAAACATGTGTCACTGAAGTAGTAAAAAAATTTCTGTTTCTCTATTAAATAATCAGATCGCTGTGTAATTCTGTGTTAGAGAAATATGGTACCGATGTGTAAAGTTGTGCAAGCAAATACCATATTAGCTAGGGCTCCTTGTGCTTGCCAAACACATGGTACACAAAGTAAGCATGTACCCCCCTGAGGATTAGTGTATTTATACCCTCAGATGTTACAGATTACAGCAATGGAATGAAATGTGTCACGGAAAACTTTCTTTGTATCATTCTAATTCAAAAATCTTTAAAAATAAATGTTTTAAGTACAAAATTAATCATTCAAATACGTGTACTGTAGCGCTAAACTGTGCGTGTTTTTGTAAAATAATCTCTGTCATTACTTAAGGGTAAAAATATGCCAAGTGTCGTAATTATCGTCGTACATAAGCAACGTTCTGTAGAAGTCAATGTACTTACCTCCTCATAAACAAAAGTGAAATGCTTTGCATATAGATATCTTAGTATTACGCTTATTGCCGTGATGAAGAAAGTACTGTGCTGTAACGTATTGTTGTGCTACGGAAAAGGCTGTCTCATTGTAGCTATACCACAAAAATTACTACTAAAACATGTTTTACTTTCCAGAAGAATTCAGAAAAACTGTGCAGATATAAAAAGGATACACCGCAAAAGCAGCAATGTAAATTGTGTCACACATTAGTAGCATCGTGATATAGTCGTGTAGCTGTCAAATAAACTAACCACTGTGTCGTCTGGTATCTCTCAGAAAGCACTTTAAATCAATAATGTATTTTCAAGTAAACCAAAATGTTGCATTAAAATCTCATTAGCAGTACCGGTATATGTTCTAAGTATGTGAGCCTTATAGTCGTTACGTAATTGTGCAACTAACAAGCTAGAATGTACACACACAATAACACTGTATCGTCTGTTCACTATAACAATGCACTCGTAAATACTATCTAAATATGTTCCCTAGGTTCTAGGCTGGATAGTTAACTTCAAACATTGTTGCATGTTAACAGATTCTAAATCTGACAAAGCATACTAGAAATGTAAAGTGAAAAGTTTTATGGCAAAGACAAAGTTAAAAGCAGATTATCTTTCAATAAACGGTTTTACATGTGAAATGTGGTGCAATCTTTTACCCTTTCTAGTACGCAGAGATTCATCTTCAAAGCAATTATCATGTTGTATATGTCGGTAAGGAATACTGAAATTTTTCACAAGGTTAACGACTACGTTATTTTTCGCTGAGCCAGGGGGCGCACGTGGTTGCCTGCGGTGCGAGTCATTGTCTGTCTCTTTGTTGGCGAGCGTCGTTATTTGGGATTAGGAGACCTAACTTCTACAAATTCACCTTGTCGAGAGGGCCCTGCCCTGTTTGAATCCCGCCAGTTCTGATGCAGTTCAGGTCTGTCGTTACGATTATATCGTCTTTCGTCATGTCGGTAGATTCCATAATTTCTTTCTTATCGGTCACGTGGTGGAGAATTTCTCCCTGAATCGTAACTGTGTGCTGAACAGTTGCGACTGAAGTTATTCTGTCTCCCTTGATAGTAATTGTTTTGGTTCCCATATTGTCTGTTTCCATGGTTATCTGTCATATACATTACAACGGAAGTGTGATGTTTCTCTGTAACTACACTCCTGGAAATGGAAAAAAGAACACATTGACACCGGTGTGTCAGACCCACCATACTTGCTCCGGACACTGCGAGAGGGCTGTACAAGCAATGATCACACGCACGGCACAGCGGACACACCAGGAACTGCGGTGTTGGCTGTCGAATGGCGCTAGCTGCGCAGCATTTGTGCACCGCCGCCGTCAGTGTCAGCCAGTTTGCAGTGGCATACGGAGCTCCATCGCAGTCTTTAACACTGGTAGCATGCCGCGACAGCGTGGACGTGAACCGTAAGTGCAGTTGACGGACTTTGAGCGAGGGCGTATAGTGGGCATGCGGGAGGCCGGGTGGAAATACCGCCGAATTGCTCAACACGTGGGGCGTGAGGTCTCCACAGTACATCGATGTTGTCGCCAGTGGTCGGCGGAAGGTGCACTTGCCCGTCGACCTGGGACCGGACCGCAGCGACGCACGGATGCACGCCAAGACCGTAGGATCCTACGCAGTGCCGTAGGGGACTGCATCGCCACTTCCTAGCAAATTAGGGACACTGTTGCTCCTGGGGTATCGGCGAGGACCATTCGCAACCGTCTCATGAAGCTGGGCTACGGTCCCGCACACCGTTAGGCCGTCTTCCGCTCACGCCCCAACATCGTGCAGCCCGCCTCCAGTGGTGTCGCGACAGGCGTGAATGGAGGGACGAATGGAGACGTGTCGTCTTCAGCGATGAGAGTCGCTTCTGCCTTGGTGCCAATTATGGCCGTATGCGTGTTTGGCGCCGTGCAGGTGAGCGCCACAATCAGGACTGCATACGACCGAGGCACACAGGGCCAACACCCGGCATCATGGTGTGGGGAGCGATCTCCTACACTGGCCGTACACCATTGGTGATCGTCGAGGGGACACTGAATAGTGCACGGTACATCGAAACCGTCATCGAACCCATCGTTCTACCATTCCTAGACCGGCAAGGGAACTTGCTGTTCCAACAGGACAATGCACGTCCGCATGTATCCCGTGCCACCCAACGTGCTCTAGAAGGTGTAAGTCAACTACCCTGGCCAGCAAGATCTCCGGATCTGTCCCCCATTGAGCATGTTTGGGACTGGATGAAGCGTCGTCTCACGCGGTCTGCACGTCCAGCACGAACGCTGGTCCAACTGAGGCGCCAGGTGGAAATGGCATGGCAAGCCGTTCCACAGGACTACATCCAGCATCTCTACGATCGTCTCCATGGGAGAATAGCAGCCTGCATTGCTGCGAAAGGTGGATATACACTGTACTAGTGCCGACATTGTGCATGCTCTGTTGCCTGTGTCTATGTGCCTGTGGTTCTGTCAGTGTGATTATGTGATGTATCTGACCCCAGGAATGTGTCAATAAAGTTTCCCCTTCCTGGGACAATGAATTCACGGTGTTCTTATTTCAATTTCCAGGAGTGTATTATTCTGCCAATGGTTGTCATACAGGTGATGTCTGTTTTGGTCACGATTTACGCTGTAAGAATAGCCTTGTCGTGTCCATTTATTATTTCTGTCATCGCGGATTTGTGACGGATGTGACCTGTAATTGTTGTGCTCCTATTTTCGCGTTCCGCAATTGTCAGTGTTAATTTCCAATTCTTGTAACAGTCCCCGTCTTTGCAACGTCCTGCCAAAATAATATGTCGTAAATGTTCAAGCAATTTGATTAAGCAAATGTGGATGAGTTCTGAGGGGCTGTAGGGGTTTGACAGGTACTAATTCCTGTGCAACATGTCTTCAAAATATTTTACAAGACTGGAAAATTCAGATTTTTCGAAATGTTTCATCATTATGATGCTATGTTTTACTCGGTCTTGTGTGGCTTGAGACCAATACGCTGAGACGAAGGCATGATACAATTCTCCTTCACTGTGACAATCGGGAATGACGAATCGCATTCTTACAGCTGGTTCAGTCTCTAAATAGCCACACATAAATTCTAATCTGTGCTCTAATGACCAGTTGGGAGGAAAACAATGAGGGAATTGATGAAGCCACACTTGTGGATGAATGTCGTTGCCGGAATTCTTAAATGTTTTGAATTTACGTGTAGTAATAAACAGCTTATAGTCAAAATCATCATGTCGGCGAGTCGCATATCGGTCATCGTCACTTCGTTTCGGAGGTTCCATCTCAAAATTCGGTATACCTTGCCAGTTTCTTTCATAATTTCCGAAGTACCCGTGTTATTATTTAGTAGGTGTTCCGTATTTATATGTCCCTCTTTCCGTATTGGAGCGCGAGTGTCCTCTGAAATACGTAATTCTTGTATTACTTGTGTCAGCTGATCTAGTACTTCCCGGATTTCTCTTTGGTGTTGCGTATTAATTTGATTCTGATTTTGTTTGAATTTCCTAATTTGTTCGCACTTTTCTGTGTCATTAAAGACTACCGGTTTTGTGTCATTCAGATTATCACTACCTTCGTAGATACATTATTTAGCTGATCCGAAAGTTCAGCTACTTTATCTGGTAATGAACTAATTTCCTCCATGTGTCTTTCTGAACCAATTTTCAGAGTATCTACTGTATCCTTTAAGTTTTCCTGAGTTTTTGCAAGTTGTGTAACTGAATCGGTAGATGCAACTGAGTCAATTTTAGCTTGTAAGGTCTCATGATTTTCATGAACAATAGTTTGCAGTTCTTTAATGGCTGCTTCGTGATTCTGTAATGCATTTTCAGGCCGCGAAAAAATAGGTTGAAAATGCTCACAAATTTGTGTTTTTACGTCATTACAGACTTTTTGACATTTCGTTTCAATATTATGTAACTCAGTAGTTAAATGTTCACGTATTTGCTCAAGCGTGGTGTCTAACTTCCGAAGATTTTGTTCCATTGTGTCTAACTTTTGGAGCTTTTGCCGTGTTTGTCTCTGATTTTGTTCCATTGTGTCTAACTTTTGAAGCTTTTGCTGTGTTTGTCTCTGATTTTGTTCCATTTGTTACATTAATTACAATAATAATGTATTAGTGTCTGGAATCTGTTTCTCTGTGCTTCTTGGCAGTGCATTTTCATCGGCAACATTCACATTTTTACAAGCAGAAAATGTGTCTTGACTCATTTGAGAAAACGGTGAGGACCCAAAACCTAAGTCTACAGTATTTGCAATATTGTGTTCTGACATTTCGGATTCCTGAGGCGAGCTGTTGCCGACCGATCGATCGATAATGCTTCCCTGTTCACTACTTGTTTCACTGTCTACACCATTATTTGCCATCCGCTCCATTTCCCTACCCACAATTACCAAATTACTACTTTGAATATCTGTTAATTCATTACACAATGGTGCTGATAAGCTACGCTCGTCGTCACTATTATTTCTCAGTTTACTTTGGAGCTTAGTGTTACGTTTTTCACACGCCATTATTGTCACAATATTTCACGCGATAACACAGAAAAGCACGATTTGAAGAGCAAAATAAAAAAAAGCTCATTAACATATCACTGAAAATAATATCTAGTTAATTGCAAGCGCAGCTGCGAAATACTTGGTGCAAATCTACATGCATGCCACAACTGTTTTACTGTACAACAATGAAAAACTACAACTACAAAGAAAATTCTCTCTATGATTACACGCTAGCAATAAACAATAGCTACACCAATTACACAAACTACAAGGAAAAAATCAAAAGATTCCAGTGAGGTATCCTCGGCTAAGGGTCGACATATGAAACGTCCCCTTAGAAAAATTAATGAATTACTATGCAGTTAAATCTCTTATATTATTTGATTTTCAAACAGCTGAGCAAAACTGAACGTACTCAGACACTACTCTCTTTACTAATTCTGATCAACACTTAACTGACACACAATATTTTTTAGCGCAACGCAATCTGACTTTCAATAATCCCTACAAAAGACTGGCCCTGACTAACATTAACATATACGTTTCACAGATCACTTACCTCACAAAAATCTTCGTTACTCGAACTACTGCAATACAGCGAGCGCCACTACTGCCAGCTAAATAAAAGATTCGAACTACTAAAGGCACTATTTACCTTAATAGTTTCAAATGCCGTAATATATATATACATATATCAGTCCATGAAATCCATTCTTACAAATGTACTGTTTCTGATGGACACACGTCCAGATCATCCGCTCTCAAAAATCCGCCATCTCACTTCCCCACATCCACCACTGCTGGCGGCTCACCTCCAACTGCGCAACGCTACGCGCTGTTAACAGCCAACTGCCCAACACTACAATAGCAAATTCCAACAATGCCACCCAGCCACAGACTGCACACAGCACAGCCAGTGATTTTCATACAGAGCGCTACGTGGCGGTGGCGTTACCAATATAGGAACCTAAACAGCCTACTTACAACATTTTACACCCTGTAGAGTATGTTGCCTCTAAATACTGGTGTGTGCCAGGTGGAGACTAGAAGCAAGAAGCTTTGCGTTTCGAGGTCAGGCTCTCTGCCGACTGAGCTATACAAACACGACTCAAGACCTGCCCTTACAGCGCTATGTACCTGCCTTCCAAACTTCACAGACGTTTTCCTTGAATATCTGGTGGCACTAACACTCATGGAAGAAATTATATTGTGGAGACATGTGAGCGCATATGGTCAACACTATTTGGATAGTTCAGTTTGTAGAGCTCTTTTCCGCTGAGGGCAAAGGGCCCATGTTTGAATCCCGATCTGGCACAAACTTCTGATCTGCCAGGATGTTTCATGCTAGCGTATACTCCACTGCAGAGTGAAAATTCATTATGTAATATGCCATCCATCAAACCAAATACACTACTGGCCATTAAAATTTCTACACCAAGAAGAAATGATGACGATAAACGGGTATTTATTGGACAAATATATTATACTAGAACTGACATGTGACTACATTTTCACGCAGTTTGGGTGCATAGATCCTGAGAAATCAGTACCCCGAACAACCACCTCTGGCCGTAATAACGGCCTTGATACGCCTGGGCATTGAGTCTGGCGTGTACAGGTACAGCTGCCCATGCAGCTTCAACACGTTACCACAGTTCATCAAGAGTAGTGACTGGCGTATTGTGACGAGCCAGTTGCTCGGCCACCATCGACCAGACGTTTTCAATTGGTGAGAGATCTGGAGACTGTGCTGGCCAGGGCAGCAGTCGAATATTTTCTGTGTCCAGAAAGGCCCGTACAGGACCTGCAACATGCGGTCGTGCATTATCCTGAAGAAATGTAGGGTTTCTACATCTACATCTACATCCATACTCCGCAAGTCACCTGACGGTGTGTGGCGGAGGGTACCTTGAGTACCTCTATCGGTTCTCCCTTCTATTCCAGACTCGTATTGTTCGTGGAAAGAAGGATTGTCGGTATGCCTCTGTGTGGGCTCTAATCTCTCTGATTTTATCCTCATGGTCTCTCCGCGGGATGTACATAGGAGTGAGCAGTATACTGCTTGACTCCTCGGTGAAGGTATGTTCTCGAAACTTCAACAAAAGCCCGTACCGGGCTACTGAGCGTCTCTCCTGCAGAGACTTCCACTGGAGTTTATCTATCATCTCCGCAACGCTTTCGCTATTACTAAATGATCCTGTAACGAAGCGCGCTGCTCTCCGTTGGATCTTCTCTATCTCTTCTATCAACCCTATCTGGTACGGATCCCACACTGCTGAGGAGTATTCAAGCAGTGGGCGAACAAGCGTACTGTAAGCTATTTCCTTTGTTCTCGGATTGCATTTCCTTAGGATTCTTCTCAGTCCGGCAACTGCTTTACCGACGATCAACTTTATATGATCATTCCGTTTTAAATCACTCCTTATGCGTACTCCCAGATAATTTATGGAATTAACTGCTTCCAGTTGCTGACCTACTATATTGTAGCTAAATGATAAGGGATCTTTCTTTCTACGTACTCGCAGCACATTACACCTGTCTACATTGAGATTCAATTGCCATTCCCTGCACCATGCGTCAATTTGCTGCAGAGCCTCCTGCATTTCAGTACAATTTTCCATTGTTGCCACCTCTCGATTTACCACAGCATCATCCGCAAAAAGCCTCAGTGAACTTCCGATGTCATCCATAAGGTCATTTATGTACATTGTGAATAGCAACGGTCCTACGACACTCCCCTGCGGCACATCTGAAATCGCTCTTACTTCGGAAGACTTCTCTCCATTTCGCAGGGATCGAATGAAGGGTAGAGCCACGAGTCGTAACACATCTGAAATGTAACGTCCACTGTCCAAAGTGTCGTCAATGCGAACAAAAGGTGACCCAGACGTGTAACAAATGGCAACCCATTCCTTCACGTCGGGTGATACGCCGGTATGGAGATGACAAATACACGCTTCCAATGTGCGGTCACCGCGATGTCGTCAAACAGGGATGCGACCATCATGATGCTGTAAACAGAACCTGGATTCATCCGAAAAGATGACGTTTTGCCATTCGTGCACCCAGATTCGTCGTTGAGTACAGCATCGCAGGCGCTCCTGGCTGTGATGCAGCGTCAAGGGTAACTGCAGCTATGGTCTCCGAGCTGATAGTCCATGCTGCTGCAAACGTCGTCGAACTGTTCGTGCAGATAGTTGTTGTGTTGCAAACGTCCCCATCTGTTGACTCAGGGATCGAGTCGTGGCTGCACGATCCGTTGCAGCCATTCGGATAAGATGCCTGTCATCTCCACTGCTAGTGATACGAGGCCGTTGGGATCTAGCACGGCGTTCCGTATTACCCTCCTGAACCCACCGATTCCATATTCTGCTAACACTCATTGGATCTCGACCACCGCGAGCAGCTATGTCGCGATACGATAAACCGCAAACGCGATGGGCTACTATCCGACCTTTATCAATGTCGGAAACGTGATGGTACGCATTTCTCCTCCTTACAAGAGGCATCACAAAAACGTTTCCTCAAGCAACGCCGGTCAACTGCTGTTTGTGTATGAGAAATCGATTGGAAACTTTCCCCATGTCAGCACGTTGTAGGCGACGCCACAGGAGCCAGCCTTGTGTGACTGCTCTGAAAAGCTAATAATTTGCATATCACAGCGTCTTCTTCTTACCGGTTAAATTTCGCGTCTGTAGCACGTCATCTTCGTGGTGTAGCAATTTTAATGGCCAGCAGTGTAATTACTCAAAGAAAGATTGGAGACACATTTGTAAGAATGAACGAAGTAAGGTGTGTCTTGGTCCAAAATATCATATTACTCATCGGTAACCCTCACTTGGTTTTTTTACAATATTCCGTTTGCTAACAGTCGCGCAAAACTCTGAAGGGAAGCTTATATCGGTTACATGGCTGTCGCCTTCAGACGTAGAGCAGGTTGCATAAAACGTGTCGGTAGGGGTTGCTGAATCACCGTGCATAACATCCGGCCGCAGGCTCAACTCCGGTCCGCCAACAGAAATGGCAGTCAGTCGTGCTAGCGAAATGTCAGAAAAACCGTTAAACGTCGTTTGACGAACCTGTGACAGAAGACAACAAGCAATGCGTCAAATAGGTGTTACATGTGTATTCCTGATTTTAACTGACGAAAAGATTTGCTGTCGATACTCTATTGTTTTGTTTCAGCACTGCATTGTTGTGAAACTATGACTGATGTGAGCGGTCACAGCTACAATATTGAGGAATAATTAGCGTCGTGTGTGAGGGTGCATGAATGTCAACAGACAGCTCGAACAATTACAGAGGTAACGACTCCGAGATCGATTTGGCAAGGTCTCCCCTTTACAGAAAGCCCGCCTTGTAGGCAGAAATGTGCCTTTTGTTCCAGGCTGTGGCAAAGCGAGGCCACATAGTGGATATTAGAAAAATCAAGAGGAAACATGCGCCACCGTTGCTCAGTCTATTGAGCAGTCTCGAACGACAGCCATTCGCCAACAATCAACTGAACTTCAAGTACCATCACCAACAATGTGTAACCACATCAAAGAAAATTGAAAATAAATGGATTTGGACTGGTCTTTGTGACAGTTTTCTGTGGAGTAGCAGCCTGCCATGCTTTGTTGGCAAAATTTCCAAATGCCATGTCTCACTGAAGATATTTTCTGTTGAACGTGAGATGTATCGCAGTTCACACAGGAGGAATGGATTTTCTGGTCTAAGAAAAATTCCCATGATTTGTGACAGTTGGAAGGAAACCCATTCATGTTATGATATGAGATGGAAAATCATCACAGTACCTAATCAGAACATTTTTTTATAGGCTATGGGAAGTTAAGTGACTACTTTGCTTGATGCAGATGTGGTTCATACCTCAGCACAGAAACAAGGGTATCGTGGATCATGTGTGGTTGTAGCGGTATGAAACTCAAGCACACTTTGCCATACTCGTGTATGAGCTTCTCGAAAATTTCGAGGATGATGGATCGAGAGTGGTTCATGAACGTCTCCAGTCCTATTGAAATGGCCACAATGAAGCCGTGACCTTATCACGGGCAACTAATCATTCGGAGTTATTAAGTGTCATGTGGATCAACGTCGCTACAAATCTAAGAATAATTATGCGAAAATTCCAAAACTAAAGTTCAGCTTTGCTCCAGAAGATGTCAAGGAGGACAAGGAAACACATAGTTCTCTGTGTAAATAACGATGATACACGTACAGATTCAGTGTATATATAGTTTTTACATCTAAGAACTCCAATTTAGAATACACTATTAGGCCTTCTCGGACACAGTGAACGGTGACTACTTCAGTACCTCTGCCGCCACAGTCCTGAGCAACAATTTGCTGATGACAGGGACCACTGTCGTATCATGTAGGGAATCACTCGCCAGTTCAGAGTAGCAGAACATAGCAGAACAACACTAGGTGAACAACCATGCCATTCAGAAGACATCGTCCCTCTGTGGTACAGAGGCTAACGCCCCACTTGCCTACCTTTTCTCACTGAAAACTGGATGACACAAGAGCATCGACATGTTCGAAGTATGGAAAAAGAGTGCCTCAGTTGATGAGTTATGGCACACGTTGGTACGCAGCAGTTCAAAATGGTTCAAATGGCTCTGAGCACTGTGGGACTTAACTTCTGAGGTCATCTGTCCCCTAGAACTTAGAACTACTTAAACCTAACTAACCTAAGGACATCACACACCTCCATGCCCGAGGCAGGATTCGAACCTGCGACCATAGCGGTAACGCGGCTCCAGACTAGCGCCTAGAACCGCACGGCCACTCCGGCCGGCTACACAACAGTGGCAGACAGATTAAAGCACGGACGACAGGAGGACATGTATTTCACTTGCCGAGAAAACATCGTCCAACAGGGTGATGGACGTATTTTCGTGTGATGGATATTTAATGAAGATGAAATGGACTCTCTGAAACGTCTGACATGATCTCTCAGCTGCGGACACTATAGGAAATAACTGTCCAGTGGTGAAGTTCCAGATAATTCTCCTACAGCATTCAACAGATTTCCAGTAAGACAATGAATGCATGACTATTAGACGAAGCGTGCATACATGACAAACAGTACTTTGGGGAAAGTCGATTTTTGTTTCGTATTAAAAGGAAAAAAGTATATGAAATTACATTGTATTTTGTCGAGTGGCAGTATTATTCTGTGTTGAGTGATTTTTCGTGTCAAGTGTTTCCGTATTGATCGTTTTTCACTGTAGTTATTTTGCAAAGTAGTCTTTCGATTTGCGGCAGCGCCATTTGGAAAAATGAGTTGCATCTTTCACCGGGCCAGCCAAACACGGCGTAACGCTATTCTGCCCTCCCGATGTATCCATCAGAGGACGTGTTAACGCGGAGGTGGGGTGAGTAAAGTCTCGGGTGTACCTCGGAGGATGAACTGCCGAGAAAAATAGGGGAGGCGGCAGCAGTTGCGGCGAGGTGCAGGAGGGCCGGCAGAGACGGATGAAGAGGCGAGCATTAGGGGGGAGGGGATCGCCTGCACAGAATAGCGACGATGAAGTCGTGGCTAGTGACATTTCCCCTGGGAGCCGGCTGTTATTGTAGCCGCCACAATGGTAAACGCCCGGCTAACAGCGCGACGCCGCCCCGCCGAGCGGCGTACAGTCGCTGCCGCGATGGGAAGACCGCTGTGGCCGAAGTCCGAGGACGCTCGGTAGTCAGCTGCTGCCCAAGAGTGCCGTGGCGACGCAGCAGCTGGCTCACTGGAACCGTGGAAACAGCAGGGGGCTGTTGTAATTACACTGGCCGAAACTAGGCTCACCAGATTTCAGAGAGAGGGAAACCGGGACACTCGTGTTTATACCTAATTGATTACTACACTTACTACATTACAACGCTTACCTTTCTCGTCAGTTATCGTATTATTTTGAAATTGATAATATGCCTATGATGATGCAGTAGCTGAAAAACCCACACCAAGAATGTATTTTCATTTCGTGCCCGGAAAAAGAAAATGAAAGTACAGTACACACAAATTAAATTCTTCCAGAATGAGATTTTCACTCTGCAGCGGAGTGTGCGCTGATATGAAACTTCCTGGCAGATTAAAACTGCAAGGTTCGCAGGAGAGCTTCTGTGAAGTTTGGAAGGTAGGAGACGAGATACTGCCAGAAGTGAAGCTGTGGATACCGGCCGTGAGTCGTGCTTCGGTGGCTCAGATGGTAGATCACTTGCCCGCGAAAGGCAAAGGTCCCGAGTTCGAGACTCGGTCGGGCACACAGTTTTAATCTGCCAGGAAGTTTCAAATTAAATTCTGTTTTTCAGAAATAAAAAACACTGATGTTTACTTTTTTATCTTAATATCCTCGATATATTTTCTGGAGTGTTAAGTCACTAGGTACTTCGTTACAATTTTGGTTAATCCTAAAAACTATGTAATATTAGTAAGTAATCAGATAGAAATCATACGTTTCAGATTGGAAATGGAAATGAAGTCCCATACTCCTTAAACTCTACTATCTGGTGAGCAAGACGTATGAAACAGGCGAAATACCCTCAGACTTCAAAAATAATATAATAATTGCAATCCCAAAGCAAGCAGGTGTTGAAAGATGTGAAAATTACCGAACTATCAGTTTAATAAGTCACAGCTGCAAAATACTAACACGAATTCTTTACAGACGAATGGAAAAACTAGTAGAAGCCAACCTCGGGGAAGATCAGTTTGGATTCCGTAGAAACACTGGAACACGTGAGGCAATACTGACCTTACGATTTATCTTAGAAGAAAGATTAAGGATACGCAAACCTACGTTTCTAGCATTTGTAGACTTAGAGAAAGCTTTCGACAATGTTGACTGGAATACTGTCTTTCAAATTCTAAAGGTTGTTGTTGTTGTTGTTGTGGTCTTCAGTCCTGAGACTGGTTTGATGCAGCTCTCCATGCTACTCTATCCTGTGCAAGCTTCTTCATCTCCCAGTACTTACTGCAACCTACATCCTTCTGAATCTGCTTAGTGTATTGATCTCTTGGTCTCCCTCTACGATTTTTACCCTCCACGCTGCCCTCCAATGCTAAATTTGTGATCCCTTGATGCCTCAAAACATGTCCTACCAACCGATCCCTTCTTCTAGTCAAGTTGTGCCACAAACGTCTCTTCTCCCCAATCCTATTCAATACCTCCTCATTAATTACGTGATCTACCCACCTTATCTTCAACATTCTTCTGTAGCACCACATTTCGAAAGCTTCTACTCTCTTCTTGTCCAAACTATTTATCGTCCATGTTTCACTTCCATACATGGCTACACTCCACACAAATACTTTCAGAAACGACTTCCTGACACTTAAATCTATACTCGATGTTAGCAAATTTCTCTTCTTCAGAAACGATTTCCTTTCCATTGCCAGTCTACATTTTATATCCTCTCTACTTCGACCATCATCAGTTATTTTACTCCGTAAATAGAAAAACTCCTGTACGACTTTAAGTGTCTCATTTCCTAATCTAATCCCCTCAGCATCACCCGATTTAATTTGACTACATTCCATCATCCTCGTTTTGTTTTGTTGATGTTCATCTTATATCCTCCTTTCAAGACACTGTCCATTCCGTTTAACTGCTCTTCCAAGTCCTTTGCTGTCTCTGACAGAATTACAATGTCATCGGCGAACCTCAAAGTTTTAATTTCTTCTCCATGGATTTTAATACCTACTCCGATTTTTTCTTTTGTTTCCTTTACTGCTTGCTCAATATACATAATGAATAACATCGGGGAGAGGCTACAACCCTATCTCACTCCTTTCCCAACCACTGCTTCCCTTTCATGCCCCTCGACTCTTATAACTGCCATCTGGTTTCTGTACAAATTGTAAATATCCTTTCGCTTCCTGTATTTTACCCCTGCCACCTTCAGAATTTGAAAGAGAGTATTCCAGTTAACTTTGTCAAAAGCTTTATCTAAGTCTACAAATGCTAGAAACGTAGGGTTGCCTTTCCTTAATCTTTCTTCTAAGATAAGTCGTAAGGTTAGTATTGCCTCACGTGTTCCAACATTTCTACGGAATCCAAACTGATCTTCCCCGAGGTCCGCTTCTACCAGTTTTTCCATTCGTCTGTAAAGAATTCGCGTTAGTATTTTGCAGCCGTGACTTATTAAACTGACAATTCGGTAATTTTCACATCTGTCAACACCTGCTTTCTTTGGGATTGGAATTATTATATTCTTCTTGAAGTCTGTGGGTATTTCGCCTGTCTCATACATCTTGCTCACCAGATGGTAGAGTTTTGTCATGACTGGCTCTCCCAAGGCCATCAGTAGTTCTAATGGAATGTTGTCTACTCCCGGAGCCTTGTTTCGACTCAGGTCTTTCAGTGCTCTGTCAAACTCTTCACACAGTATCTTATCTCCCATTTCATCTTCGTCTACATCCTCTTCCATTTCCATAATATTGTCCTCAAGTACATCGCCCTTGTATAAACCCTCTATATACTCCTTCCACCCTTCTGCCTTCCCTTCTTTGCTTAGAACTGGGTTGCCATCTGAGCTCTTGATATTCATACAAGTGGTTCTCTTCTCTCCAAAGGTCCCTGTAATTTTCCTGTAGGCAGTATCTATCTTACCCCTAGTGAGACAAGCCTCTACATCCTTACATTTGTCCTCTAGCCATCCCTGCTTAGCCATTTTGCACTTCCTGTCGATATCATTTTTGAGACGTTTGTATTCCATTTTGCCTGCTTCATTTACTGCATTTTTATATTTTCTCCTTTCATCAATTAAATTCAATATTTCTTCTGTTACCCAAGGATTTCTATTAGCCCTCGTCTTTTTACCTACTTGATCCTCTGCTGCCTTCACTACTTCATCCCTCAGAGCTACCCATTCTTCTTCTACTGTATTTCTTTCCCCCATTCCTGTCAATTGTTCCCTTATGCTCTCCCTGAAACTCTGTACAACCCCTGGTTCTTTCAGTTTATCCAGGTCCCATCTCCTTAAATTCCCACCTTTTTGCAGTTTCTTCAGTTTCAATCTGCAGTTCATAACCAATAGATTGTGGTCAGAATCCACATCTGCCCCTGGATATGTCTTACAATGTAAAACCTGGTTCCTAAATCTCTGTCTTACCATTATATAATCTATCTGATACCTTTTAGTATCTCCAGGATTCTTCCAGGTATACAACCTTCTTTCATGATTCTTGAACCAAGTGTTAATTCCAAAGGTGGCAGCGGTAAAATACAGGGAGCGAAAGGCTATTTACAATTCGCACAGAAACCAGATGGAAGTTATAAGAGTCGAGGGACATGAAAGGGAGGCAGTGGTTGGGAAGGGAGTGAGACAGGTTTGTAGCTTCTCTCCGATGTTATTGAATCTGTGTATTGAGCAAGCAGTGTAGGAAACAAAAGAAAAATTCGGAATAGGGATCAAAATCCATGGAGAAGAAATAAAAACTTTGAGGTTCGCCGATGACATTGTAATTCTGTCAGAGACAGCAAAGGACTTGGAAGAGCAGCTGAACGGAATGGATGGTGTCTTGAAAGGAGGATATAAGATGAACATCAACAAAAGCAAAACGAGGATAATGGAATGTAGTCGAATTAAATCGGCTGATGCTGAGGGAATTAGATTAGGAAATGAGACACTTAAAGTAGTAAATGAGTTTTGCTATTTGGGGAGCAAAATAACTGATGATGGTCGAAGTAGAGAGGGTATAAAATGTAGACTGGCAATGGCAAGGAAAGCGTTTCTGAAGAAGAGAAATTTGTTAATATCGAGTATAGATTTAAGTGTCAGAAAGTCGTTTCTGAAAGTATTTGTATGGAGTGTAGCCACGTATGGAAGTGAAACATCGACGATACATAGTTTGGACAAGAAGAGATTAGAAGCTTTCGAAATGTGGTGCTACAGAAGAATGCTGAAGATTAGATGGGTAGATCACATAACTAATGAGGAGGTATTGAATAGGATTGGGGAGAAGAGAAGTTTGTGGCACAACTTGTCTAGAAGAAGGGATCGGTTGGTAGAACATGTTATGAGGCATCAAGGGATCACCAATTTAGTACTGGAGGGCAGCGTGGAGGGTAAAAATCGTAGAGGGAGACCAAGAGATGAATACACCAAGCAGATTCAGAAGGATGTAGGTTGCAGTAAGTACTGGGAGATGAAGAAGCTTGCACAGGATAGAGTAGCATGGAGAGCTGCAGCAAACCAGTCTCAGGACTGAAGACCACAACAACAACAACTCCTTTACAGAGCGTAGGGGAATGATGCGGGAGACCCGCAGCACCGTACTAGGCAAGGTCCTAGTGGAGGTGGTTGCTGTTGCCTCCGACCGTAACGGGGATGAATGATGATGAAGACGACACAACAACACCCAGTCGTCTCGGGGCAGGTGAGAATCCCTGACCCCGCCGGTTTCGAACGCGGGACCCCGTGCTAAGGAAGCGAGAACGCTACCGCGAGACAACGAGCGGCGGACACATTTCATACTAACAATAAAAGTTTCACACTGTTAGAGGAAGCGTGCATACATGACAAACAATATTCAATCATAACTGTTAACACACGCCGCATCGCGCACTTTTCTGTATATCTGCAGTCCCGTTAGGAGAAATGGTTTAAGTTAAATGATGCTCCTTTTTACGTCCTTGAATTTTGTTTTTACTTGTCTCGATTTCCATAAAGTGGAAGGTTGGCAACTAAAGATATATCTCTTACTCATTTTTTAGGCGTAAGACGGATTAGCGCAAATGCGGTACGCCTATGTTTTGCGAGAAGGTATATTTCTATGACGTTTCACTCTTAGGAAACTTGTTTTTCACAATTATTTAATTAAATGAAAAATATTATTGCACGCATTTTGTTTCCCGATTAAAAACGGGAACAGTTATGATTCCCTATTTCTCTGGATCTACGCACCCAAGTTGCGTGAAAATGTAATCACATGTCAGTTCTAGTATAATATATTTGTCCAATGAATACCCGTTTAACATCTGCATTTATTCTTTGCGTAGCAATTTTAATGGCCACTAGTGTAGTAATGTAGTCATACAGGTTTTACATGTCTCTGTCAGCTTATTCTACTTACAGTACTTACTCTTTCGTAAATGGTTCAGACTGTATGTATGGGAAATTATTATTTCAATCCTTCTCGTTCTGGTATCTCCTGTTAAATTCGTTGTTTCCAATGGTGAAACACATTCTATAAGACAATGTTTGTGAACCGTTTACAAAAGATTAAGTACTGTGCACAGAATGAAATTACGGATACATCCAAAACCTGTATGGCTTCTACACTAGCTACACAAAGAAAGATTGGAGACACTTGTATAACTATGGCAGGAGTAAGGTACATCTTGATCCAAAAATACCGTGTAAATCAAGGCCAATTTTTTACATTATGATTCCACTTGCTAACAGCTGCCCAGAGCACTGAAAGCGAACTTATTGGCTGTCGCCTATCTGGACATCATTCCTGATACAGAAGTAGTGCGTGTTGCATAAAACGAATCGGTAGGGGTGAAAGAAGATTATTGTTAATGAAGTAAAAGATCCACGCAGTGGACACCAAGTGAAAAAGCTACTCCTTGTGTTTCAAATCTAGACTGTCATAAAAATGCAAAGGAACTGTTAATCACCACTCAGGGAGAAGTTGTAGTCTAATTCACAAGCGATATATTGATCTTAAACATGACAAGACAACAAAATTATTAAAGAAACAACACACAAAAAAATTTTTTTTGACAAATGCCTTACTAACATTGGATCTAAGGTGGACAAAGTGATCTGCTGGGGACCGACACACGACATTAACCAGAGCACTACTCGCTCTGTCTGACTTCATACACGTGAATCCAGGTTATGCCATCAAAGTACACCACCACCAAGCATCTACGCTGCTGGCCATTAAAATTGCTACACCACGATGATGACCTGCCACAGACGCGACATTTAACCGACAGGAAGAAGATGCTGTGATATGCAAATGATTAGCTTTTCAGAGTATTCACACAAGGTTGGCGCCGGTGCGACACCTTCAACGTGCTGACATCAGGAAAGTTTCCAACCGATTTCTCATACACAAACAGCAGTTGACTGGCGTTGTCTGGTAAAACGTTGTTGTGATGCCTCGTGTAAGGAGGAGAAATGCGTACCATCACGTTTCCGACTTTGATAAAGGTCAGATTGTAGCCTATCGCGATTGCGGTTTGTCGTATGCGACATTGTTGCTCGCGTTGGTCGAGATCCAATGACTGTTAGCACAATATGGAATCGGTGGGCTCAACAGGGTAATACGGAACGCCGTGCTGGATCCCAACGGCCTCGTATCACTAGCAGTCGAGATGACAGGCATCTTATCCGAATGGCTGCAACGGATCGTGCAGCCACGTCTCGATCCCTGAGTCAACAGATGGGGACGTCTTCAAGACAACAACCATCTGCACGAACAGTTCGAAAACGTTTGCAGCAGCATGGACTATCAGCTCGGAGACCATGGCTGCGGTTACACATGACGCTGCATCACAGACAGGAGGTTCAGTGACACTGTTTGCTCTCCACAGCTATGTGAAAACGATTTGATACAAAAAATGCACTCTGGGTGCACGAATGGCAAAACGTCACTTTTTGGGATGAATCCAGGTTCTGTTTACAGCATCATGATGGTCGCATCCGTGTTTGGTATCATCGCGGTGAACGCACATTGCAAGCGTGTATTCATCATCGCCATACTGGCGTATCACCTGGCGTGATGGTATGGGATGCCATTGGTTACACGTCTCGGTCACCTCTTGTTCGCATTGACGGCACTTTGAACAGTAGACATTATATTTCAGATGTGTTACGACCCGTGGCTCTACCCTTCATTCGATCCCTGCGAAACCCTACATTTCAGCAGGATAATGCACGACTGCATGTTGCAGGTCCTGTACGGGCCTTTCTGGATACAGAAAATGTTCGACTGCTGCCCTGGCCAGCACATTCTCCAGATCTCTTACCAGTTGAAAACGTTTGGTCAATGGTGGCCGAGCAACTGACTTGTCACAATACGCCAGGCACTACTCTTGATGAACTGTGGTATCGTGTTGAAGCTGCATGGGCAGCTGTACCTGCACGCGCCATCCAAGCTCTGTTTGACTCAATTCCCAGGCGCACCAAGGCCGTTATTACGGCCAGGGGTGGTTGTTCTGGGTACTGATTTCTCAGGATCTATGCACTCAAATTGCGTGAAAATGTAATCACATGTTAGTTCTAGTATAATATATTTGTCCAATGAATACCCGTTTATCATCTGCGTTTCTTCTTGGTGTGGCAATTTTAATGGCCAGTTGTGGATATTCTATCATAAAAAAAAAAAAAAAAAAAAAAAAAGAAAATTTGGTTCGAAATAACAGGGTGCTGAGAAATATGTATTATAGCCCTACGTCTCAGCAGCGGATACTTTACCATCCTGCTGGTCAAGGCGGCGCATCACGATGCGTTCGGCGACTGAAGTCATGGACGGCGGCAATCTGCTATTAAATGCGCGTTCCCGAAAAATGCAAGTACTCGGTCTCGCGTTCGGTTAATTCAGAAAGCAAGTACTTTCCTATGAGCCTCTGAAACCCAGATGGATCCCAGTGTGCAGGTGGACCCGCTTGCTGGTCTGCCAAACCAATTTGACTCCGTGCCACGACTGTGCGTGTCGGAATACGTCGAATGTTTAGACGGCCGACTCAAGACAAATAAGTACACGTACGCGTCACTCGTTGTGACCGTGATGATATAAGCAGTACCTCTGACAGTTCAGAAGGTGACTGGCACAGGCTCTAAGCTGCACACTAGGAATGGATAGAAGTATCACCGTTTAGGTAGAGACCTGCAGTTCTTTGCTAGCGAAGCGCCAGTACAAGAGACTTGTACTAGAGTGCCCTGTAATCTCTCACAGGGGCGGCTGAATTACCTTGTAGCTATGCAACTGATGGAGTACTACTTGCTCCTAAGAATGCATTCTGGGTTGCAAACCTCCCACACTACAGACTGTCATATAGTTGTGCTGATTAGTTGCTACTATTTGGCACCACACTGGAATTTTAAGTGTAGCATTGGTGGTCAGAGTTACGCACAAGGTACACACACCATACTAGTAAGGTCTCAACACTGCTTCTGCTGACATGTGCCCTAACGAAAACACCTATTGTTCTTGAATCTCACTCCCTACCAAAAATAACAAAATATCGGAAAGGTATCTTGAAAGCTGTTTAAATGAACACTGAATTCATTGTTCTTCAAACGCATGAAAAATGGCCCTACTTTGCCTATTCACTGTACACAGCACAGTTCCGGTACACTCCACTCTTTTTCTAGAGTTATTCATTTCTCTTAGATTCAATGCAGTTTTTTGCCTTAATATTGTACATACTTTCAGCAAATACGAAATTAATCCTAGTCCCCAAATAATACACTTCTGTACGTGATTCTGCATATCCCATCCCCTTGCAGCCCATTCGGTGTGCCAGCTCAGAACTGTCTGGCTCGGAATCTCCTATTGTGGCAGGGTGGGTGATTATAGATAGCACAGTTAGTTAGATTACAATTTTTCAGTCTGTCAGTTCGGACTGGTCCTAATACTTAAGGTTGACCACAAAACAACTATTCAGGTAAGTTACCTGAAAACAGTCGTAAAAGAGTTAGCTGTAGTTTGCGTTACACTTGTCCACTTTTAGCCGGCCGGCGTGGCCGTGCGGTCTAGGCGCTTCAGTCTGGAACCGCGTGACCGCTCCGGTCGCAGGTTCGAATCCTGCCTCGGGCATGGATGTGTGTGATGTCTTTAGGTTAGTTAGGTTTAAGTAGTTCTAAGTCCTAGGGGACTGATGACCACAGATGTTAAGTCCCATAGTGCTCAGAGCCATTTGAACCATTTGTCCACTTTTCCGGCTCTCCTTAGCTGGAAAGAAACTCTTACTTGGTGTGGTAACGTAGTGAGGTTGTAGATTCTGAAACCAATTAAACAAGTCTGACAACAAATTACATATAATAAACTTCCTTTTTTATAACAGGCAAAAAGTACTGTTGTTCCACGACATAGCCTGAAGCAATGAACTGCCTAATATCGATTCAGCAAAACGACTTCACAGGGAGAGAGATGCCATCATCTTGATAGTAAAGCACCATGTATTAAGAAGGCACACTCGGAGTGCAGGAGCACTCATTCACTGTGCTGACCCTGTGGAATATATCTGCCACCACTTCTGAAATCCGAAGTTGGGACACCTTACAACAGAGGCAGGGCATCCAGAAAAGCTGACTGGATGAGAAGACCAAGCCGTTTAATTTACCATTGCCAAACGGTGGTGGCTTTAAACGTTCAACTTGTAATGGTTTTGGGCTAAAGGGCTGCCAAAGGGAAAACCCCAGCCAGCCCGGCTCAAATAAATACTACTTGCATCAGACCCTTTCTCGCTGCTGTGCTCAGATCTTCTCAGTCAGTATCCAAATGTGTATATGAGGCCAAACAAAGCAGGCTATTCCAACCACTAACTGTGAGATGGAGAGCGTTTGCAGTACAAGCAGACTACTTGGCAGCTACTTTGTACCGCTTGGACGCCTGAACGGTGACTTCATATCTGAAGGCGACTACCTCCCTAGTGTATGGGCTGGTCGCTGCTCAGCTACACAGTTGTTGCACACCCGTCCCAGTGGACTACCATTGTTGCCGATCGCCACCAGGTACAGGCTTACCCCTTCAACGTTGATCATGCTGGGAACAACAATTTAGGTACCATCCTTTCTTGTGCTGTACTCGGGTGCCACGAGGCGACTAGGCTGCATGAAGCTGTGTCTCTTACACACTGGTGGTAGATTGCAGCCTTTGTCAGCTTTCTGCAGTCTCGCTAACATGAGTGGCAATCGCTGCTTTCACGTGCCGTGTTCCTGACAGTTGTTGACATCACCAAGCTGCACTCTTGTGGGACCCAACGTTATTCGGAGGCTAGAGGGGCCAACAGCCTCCACTCCAGCGGTAATCTGATCTCTATACCTAACATGAATAAAGGACTGTTACATTCAGGGATGATTTACTAGCAACCTGTCATACAATTTCAGCCATAACCCACCTCCAGGCAAAAGAAGCGACACCTCTTCCTGACCTACAAACAGCTGAATCCTCTGCCACTTTTGGGGTCCACTTCCAGCCACAACATTCTGGCATCAGAAGTGTTTACTGCAACGTCAGCTGCTGCCATGGGCCGAGAGGATGCTCCAACTGCGACATTATCGCTCTGGTTTGCATTTTCAACGGTACATGTGTGGTGAGGGCAGTGGTCTTCTGTTTTGTTCTTTGACTGCAAAGATCACGGAAAGTCAGTGGGTTTTTGCAATGCGTTTGATACCATTTGTCTATGCATCATAATGTAACATGTCAGTCCATTGCTGAATTGACATGTCTCATGTTTCATTCAGGTCGTCAAAACGTGAATCATTCTCCTCCTGATTAATAAGTATGTTGTGATGATGATAGGTGAAAGCTTTGCCTTGGAACCTCAACTACGAAAACACGTACAGAGTGATGTTTATTAAAATATTTCCATTAAATTTATCTAGTATGCTACAAAAACTCTCGTAACAAAATCTTCATAGAAAGCATAATGCTATTAGGTTCCAGAGTAGGAACAGTTTATGGACAACAGGCCGCTACAGAAAGACACTAAAGTTTATGATGCTTAAACGCCACTTAAATTCGAAAGAAACACCACATGTGTTCCTTAATGCCTATTTCCTGACATATAAGTTATTCCACATTTCACATCGATAATAACAACTTGGTAATACTAACAAGACATAACAGGACTCGAAAAAGGACCTAGCTTAGAATGATTCCAACTCAGGTTTTAGTGTGAACCTTTCATGTAATCTCAGGCGTTGTATGTCGACACATCTCTGCATTATAATATTCTACACAAGGCCGTTTCACTCTTATTTGAAAATTTTCAGTTGATACCCGTATTAGCATCACTACAATCTAAAATCAGCAATGGCGTTACTAAAATCCAAAACTAAAATCTAATTCATTCATTAATAAATTTAAAAGGATATTTATTTACGTGCAAACATATCAAACAAACATTTGAGTTGCGAACAATGACGAAATGGCTTATGCAGTTGTATATTTTATCACCAGTAGGATACATTTCCCCCTCATCTACCCGCCGTTACTTACTTGGGCCTTTGTGCTTACTGACCACATAGATAACAGGTATTTATCATACCCAAGGTTAATCTGAAACAGGGATACTATACGATACAACTCCTGCTGCCCAGCAAGATATAGAAAAGCCCATGTGAGGTTCAGTGACAGTTTGCACTCCAGAGTTAGGTGAAAATGAGTTGATATCAAAAATGCACCTTAGCCCAGTCCACAAATCACCGTCCGGTCGACTTAATATCGCACCACAATACACACATTAACCTGATAAGTACGCAATCACCAGTAACGTCTGTTCTATTATGTGAGCTCTATAATTCTTTGGGGGGCACAAGACAAAGACCAACTGTACTACCCATGAGTTTGCATCAAAATAGATTGGGAACAAGTAATAAATGATATCACTGCAGAGCAGAAAACTGCTGTCAATACAGCTTACTCAGAAGGCCTACCATATAACAATCCACTATTTGGCCCATCCATGCTACTGAACAGGAAGTTACTGCGATCCACTCTGTTCCATCAAAATCACCATAACATCATAATCGACATACCATGATGTCAGTAGTAGGACAAACTATGTTTTGGCACAATTTGTTAGTACGAGTTTTGTGCATCAGGGTCAAGTATCCATTCAGGGGCAAACCTATTGTTCTCCTTTGATTGAAAGGTTCTAAACTTATTGTTCTGATAAGATTATGACCCCCTCGATGTAATACATCCTTTTGATTGGCAGATTATTACCCTGTAGGGATAATTTTTCCTTTTGATTGATGGGTCCTTAACCTACTGTTCTCTCATCCTCCTCCTCCTCCTCCTCCTCCTCCCCAATCCCTCTGGGAACTCACCTCGCTGGTACAAGTAAACTTTTGGTAATTTGATTAATTAATTAATTAATTAATTAAATCCCCCTCCCTCTGGGAAACGCCCTGAGCCCTTCCCCACCCCTCTCCCGGAAATTTGTGGGAAAGAGACTCGTTGATCGGTTATTTTGAGGGAAATCGATTTTCAGTGTATGGACAATTTTTTAAACAATTTAGACAATATAATTTACTTATTTATTTAAATAATTTGGTGGGAAATCGATTTTAGTGTATGGAATGCTGTTTAAACAATTTAGACAATGTGTGGTATATTGTTTATATAAAAAATTCATTTTGCAGATGTTGGCTCTCTCTTGCTCAACACTGTCTGCTGTTTGGCAAGATGCAGGTCCTGAAAAATAATTAAATCGACCGCTTTTCTTTTTGTTTCTATCAGACAAGGAATACCGTCATGAAACACCAATCAGACAACGAATACCGTCATGAAACGTCAATAACATATAATTACACTGTTAAAAATCTTTCGATCGCAAAACATGTGCCGTCCTCTGGCCCATATAGAACGCCATCCTCTAAGGCTGATAGACGGGATGTCACACAAATACCTGAACAAAAACACCCGAGAAATTATTGTCGAAACACGTTCTCTCTCTGTATTCCTCCTCCTGTAACGTGCCGCTGCCGGGCCTGCAAGAGCCGTCGGTCGCGGTCGGACCGAACTGCAAAAAAAGCAGCGTTTACCCGGTAACCTCCTGCGGAAAACCGACGCACACGAGAACTCCTTCCAAGGCAAATTCCTGTCTGAGAATGGATTCCGCCGTGGGTTCCAAGCCGCCCCAGCACTCCTGGTGCACTTTCTTGTGCATTTTACGAACTGTTTCGGGAGTTATTACATCTGGTGTTGCGGAATATTGTCACATACGTAACTTGAATATGTCACAGGAACTAGATGTAACACTGCATAAAGAACGAGATAGAGACAGCTTTGCAGATGATATGAGAATATCTAAGCAATCCAAAGGAATAACACCACCGCCACACTTCAACTCTAAAAAGATCGCTTCACACTTGTGAAACCTTCCTGAGACACTTCACACGCTTTTGTGAGAAACAGATCCCGAAACCGATTGGTAGGGTTTCTGCACTTAACTTAGGATCCACTTAGCAACTAATAAATACACGAAACCCTCCGCTGCCAAATTTACCTTTATTGTAATTTTAATTAACGTGGAAGCCATAAAAGCACCAAACATGGAGGCAAAATGTACGCATCTAAAGGCTACTTAAAAAAGGAATAAAATCACTTAAATTTGTTTCCACAAGAGGAGAATACAACGTCCCAATTCGGACCTCGCTAACACTTACATTTTACTGACATTAAATATAACAAAATAAATAATCATACATGTGACGAGAACAAATGAATAACACTATCAATCTTTACAGATGAGAATACTACTATATCCACGAACGTTCGCGCCCTGGCAAGGGAGATGCTTAACTTCAACATATAAAGTGATTACAGTAAGCCCTAATTCTACTCGACAAACGTAGTAACGATATAAGCGAGACACATGTACTGAAGGAGGATAGCTGGATGTGCCGTAATAAAAATGGTGACCCCGTCAGGACGCGATCCCCGTGAACAAGTCAGTTTCAGCTACCTGCAACATACACAGTCATTTGTAGCATCTAAAAAAAAAAAAAACAACTAACATGAAGAGACACAACGCGTAACACACTAATGAAATATAAACGACTACTTCACAGAACTAGCTCCTCTTTAGACAAAGCAAACAGCAGAATATTAATAACATGTAAAATACTTCTAACCTATATCAAACTAAGGTACCACGTAAATGAATATCGTCTTGAGCTCATAGAATACTCAGTTCGACTTGCCTGTTTATAGGTCTTACAACTCTGCATCGCGGTGTAGCTTGCTCGCCAGGTTTCGAGAGGGTGCGTTTCTGGATGAGGTATCGAATATATTGCTTCCCCCTACTTATACCTCCCGAGGAGATCACGAATGTAAAATTAGAGAGATTAGAGCGCGCACGGAGGCTTTCAGACAGTCGTTCTTCCCGCGAACCATACGCGACTGGAACAGGAAAGGGAGGTAATGACAGTGGCACGTAAAGTGCCCTCCGCCACACACCGTTGGGTGGCTTGCGGAGTATAAATGTAGATGTAGATGTAGATGTAGAACTCAACACTGTCAGCTTAAGGAGACCCGCGAATACAAAACCCGAAATATGACAGCAATAATGATTGAAACCACTGACAATGCTAGTTTGCCACACAGAGGAGACAATAGTAATTTACAGCGGCACACAACAGACCTTACATCTCCAATTTAGTATAAGCAGAATAAACAATTTTGTGTATAATAATTATTTACAGTACCATGACCACCTCCCAATAACACTTATTACCCAAGGTAGGTGCTGGTGTCGAAAGGCAGTTTAGTGATACAGAGTTCGGGTGTATTCACTTATGGGAAGGGTTTCAACTTAACATCCCTTTCCATATAGCTCTCTGTTTACACACAGCTATAACTTCTGCAACTAAAAAATGGCATATAAATGCAGATGTAACTGACACAGATTTAAGCAGAATAAAACAGACCTTAGTATGGCGCCAATGGCTTCATTTGCTTTACACGTGCGATACCTTCAGCATTCAGTAATTCCGAAATATATTCAACAACGCGTGAGAGCAAGACGTCGCCGTGGTATCAGCTATTTACTTCACATAATTTCCTGCACAGACAAGGCAGACGAAGCGTTTTCAAATGCAACAGCGGCAAGCATCACACATTTCCTCCGTCACGCCATAGACACATCTCAATTTCCATGGCCAGTAACAAGAACCTATACATGCCCTCGCAGCAGAAAAGCCCCTAAACGCAACAGTGCACACCACGATACCAAACCCGAAGTCCCATCAAGTCACTGCCGCGATCTCTCGCTGACCCTGCCCATAGCGTACAGGCGTCGTACCACAGGCCTCACGGTACACGTCAACAAGCCACCTCCGACCCTGCGAATCTCCACTCCGCTGTCTCTTTTCTCTCTCACTTAACCACCCGACCACCGGCCTGAATCGCGGAAGGCAAAGATGGTGACCCTATAATCGATGGCAGCGATGCCATTCTAAGTGCGAGATCACTGGCGCCAGCCGCCCCACGGCTCACCGATGTCAGCTGCAGTACCTGATTTTACGCACAAAAACGATGATATTTGGAAATCCAAATAAATATCTGTAACTCTAAACAGGACGTTCACCACTTTTCGAGTTTTAACTGTTTGTTTGAAGGCGCTGCCAGAGAGAGAGAGAGAGAAAAATTTCTAAGTCCTACAGTTGCTCTGGTGTTCATAACTTTTCTGAAATGGTGAGTGGGCTTAGTTAATATTTGGTGCTGTTGGAGTTAGGGGTGTAATTTTTTCTCACTTCTCGAAGCACGCCATGGTGTCTAAGCGCAGACGCGGAGATCAGAACAATTACACAAGCACTGACCTACAGACGACAAAATGCCTGGAACTTTCAGTGAGTTGTCAGTGTCCTATAGCTGCTAGACTGGAGATGCTCTAAAGCCACAATGTCTGATAAGGGACAGGATTCCGCCAGAGGACGATGGTCTGCATGGACGTCTCCGCCTGCTTAGCTGAGTGGTACCGTGCTTGCCTCCCGTGCAGTGGGCCCGGGTTCGATTGCCGGCCGGGTTGGAGATTTTCTCCGTTGGTGGACCGGGTGTTGTGTTGTTCTCATCATCATTTCATCCTAATCACCGACAAGCACGTCACCCAATGTGGCGCCGACTAAGACTTTCACTCGGCGGCAGAACTTCCCCAGATGGGGCCTTCCGGCCAACAAAGCCAAACGCTCATTTAATTTTTTTGCATAGACGTGTCTCTGAACACTTGAACACAGAAGACATCTTGGAACTTTTAGCAGACACCTTACCCCTGTGTTGTTCGAACCAGTCTGTAGAGGCTCCTATGCCCTGCACAAAGGATGTCTTGTGAATGGAGCGTTCTGATTGGCTTGTACTGAATTGGCCCTCCAAACTGCTGCTGCTGCTGCCGGTGTGGAAGCATTATCCAACAGTTTTTTTCTGCAGACAGACAAAGAACGAGACTTTCAGGTGGCAAAACATCCAGTAGTCATATTGCACTGACAGTTAAACCCTGCCAAAGTCCTCTACAAATCATTAGCACCAATGACACTTCCTCAATTACACTGCTCTGCTACTGTCGAGAAAAGATTCAATTTTTCAGTTGAAACTGATATCCAGCCGGGCTATATCACCACATACCACATCAATGTGCTAGTAAACACAATTCGTATCTTTCCCCACCAAAATCATCGGCTCCTCATTCTGCATATAGTTATCAACCGCCACACTCTCGTACATATAAGGCAAATACAGATAGCATAAGCACATGCGCTGTCTATAGTCTTTCAAAATGGTTCAAATGGCTCTGAGCACTATGGGACTCAACTGCTGTGGTCATCAGTCCCCTAGAACTTAGAACTACTTAAACCTAACTAACCTAAGGACATCACACACATCCATGCCCGAGGCAGGATTCGAACCTGCGACCGTAGCGGCCGCGCGGTTCCAGACTGTAGCGCCTTTAACCGCTTGGCCACCCCGCCCGGCTCTATAGTCTTTGTAGCTCTAGATGTTTTCCGCGAGTTCGGTGAGTAATCCACAGTGGCCGGCCGGTGTGGCCGAGCGGTTCTAGGCGCTTCAATCTGGAACTGCGCGACCGCTACGGTCTCAGGTTCGAATCCTGCCTCGGGCATGGATGTGTGTTGTGTCCTTAGGTTAGTTAGGTTTAAGTAGTTCTAAGTTCTAGGGGACTGATGACCTCAGATGTTAAGTCCCATAGTGCTCAGAGCCATTTGAGCCAATCCACAGTGGTCAACCGTCACCAGTGAACTGCCTCAGCACATGCTTGCCTTATATTCGATCAGAGCGCCCTCAGTGGACTGCAGTCAGTCTCCGAACTGGTGTACAGAGGCAGGGTCGGTTCCCCTCGGCACAAAGACATTGCTGATTCTGGCCCTGACCTGATTGCTTCATTGCTTGCTTTCTACACCATCTCCATACTCTGGGGTTACAAGACCACATGTATTTTCGCGCGGTCTGCCGGAATATCGTATCATTTACACGGTAGTTCTCGATATCAAGCACATAGCGGTATGCTACCGATCGCTTGCAAGATTTAATTCCGAAGATACAGAATGGAAATTATTTCTCTACAAATCAGGACTTTGAGCGAGGTTCAGTGCTGCAAACCACTGAGTAACTACACTCCTGGAAATGGAAAAAAGAACACATTGACACCGGTGTGTCAGACCCACCATACTTGCTCCGGACACTGCGAGAGGGCTGTACAAGCAATGATCACACGCACAGCACAGCGGACACACCAGGAACCGCGGTGTTGGCCGTCGAATGGCGCTAGCTGCGCAGCATTTGTGCACCGCCGCCGTCAGTGTCACCCAGTTTGCCGTGGCATACGGAGCTCCATCGCAGTCTTTAACACTGGTAGCATGCCGCGACAGCGTGGACGTGAACCGTATGTGCAGTTGACGGACATTGAGCGAGGGCGTATAGTGGGCATGCGGGAGGCCGGGTGGACGTACCGCCGAATTGCTCAACAGGTGGGGCGTGAGGTCTCCACAGTACATCGATGTTGTCGCCAGTGGTCGGCGGAAGGTGCACGTGCCCGTCGACCTGGGACCGGACCGCAGCGACGCACGGATGCACGCCAAGACCGTAGGATCCTACGCAGTGCCGTAGGGGACCGCACCGCCACTTCCCAGCAAATTAGGGACACTGTTGCTCCTGGGGTATCGGCGAGGACCATTCGCAACCGTTTCCATGAAGCCGGGCTACGGTCCCGCACACCGTTAGGCCGTCTTCCGCTCACGCCCCAACATCGTGCAGCCCGCCTCCAGTGGTGTCGCGACAGGCGTGAATGGAGGGACGAATGGAGACGTGTCGTCTTCAGCGATGAGAGTCGCTTCTGCCTTGGTGCCAATGATGGTCGTATGCGTGTTTGGCGCCGTGCAGGTGAGCGCCACAATCAGGACTGCATACGACCGAGGCACACAGGGCCAACACCCGGCATCATGGTGTGGGGAGCGATCTCCTACACTGGCCGTACACCACTGGTGATCGTCGAGGGGACACTGAATAGTGCACGGTACATCCAAACCGTCATCGAACCCATCGTTCTACCATTCCTAGACCGGCAAGGGAACTTGCTGTTCCAACAGGACAATGCACGTCCGCATGTATCCCGTGCCACCCAACGTGCTCTAGAAGGTGTAAGTCAACTACCCTGGCCAGCAAGATCTCCGGATCTGTCCCCCATTGAGCATGTTTGGGACTGGATGAAGCGTCGTCTCACGCGGTCTGCACGTCCAGCACGAACGCTGGTCCAACTGAGGCGCCAGGTGGAAATGGCATGGCAAGCCGTTCCACAGGACTACATCCAGCATCTCTACGATCGTCTCCATGGGAGAATAGCAGCCTGCATTGCTGCGAAAGGTGGATATACACTGTACTAGTGCCGACATTGTGCATGCTCTGTTGCCTGTGTCTATGTGCCTGTGGTTCTGTCAGTGTGATCATGTGATGTATCTGACCCCAGGAATGTGTCAATAAAGTTTCTCCTTCCTGGGACAATGAATTCACGGTGTTCTTATTTCAATTTCCAGGAGTGTAGAAACTTATCTCGTCTGCGAAGATCATTAAGTGCAAACTGAAAAAAATACAGAAAACTAGTAGTTCTACTCGCAAATAGCGATGTCCGTGATATAGAAGATACCAAATTATCCTTCTACTTTACAATGTCAGCTAAGGTGTCCTCCACCCGTCTTTCACCATCTAGATGCACACAACACACACTACAATCAATGATCTCTCAACCAGATAATATGTGAAATGTGTTGTTGTTGTTGTTGTTGTTGTTGTGGTCTTCAGTCCTGAGACTGGTTTGATGCAGCTCTCCATGCTACTCTATCCTGTGCAAGCTTCTTCATCTCCCAGTACCTACTGCAACCTACATCCTTCTGAATCTGTTTAGTGTATTCATCTCCTGGACTCCCTGTACGATTTTTCCCCTCTACGCTTCCCTCCAATACTAAATTGGTGATCCCTTGATGCCTCAGAACATGTCCTACCAACCCATCCCTACTTCTAGTCAAGTTGTTCCACAAACATCTCTTCTCCCCAATCCTATTCAATACCTCCTCATTAGTTATATGATCTACCCATCTAATGTTCAGCATTCTTCTGTAGCACCACATTTCGAAAGCTTCTATTCTCTTCTTGTCCAAACTATTTATCGTCCATGTTTAACTTCCATACCTGGCTACACTCCATAGAAATACTCGATGTTAACAAATTTCTCTTCTTCAGAAACGATTTCCTTGCCATTGCCAGTCTACATTTTATATCCTCTCTACTTCCACCATCATCAGTTATTTTGCTCTCCAAGTAGCAAAACTCCTTTACTACTTTAAGTGTCTCATTTCCCAATCTAATTTCCTCAGCATCACCCGACTTAATTCGACTACATTCCATTATCCTCGTTTTGCTTTTGTTGATGTTCATCTTATATCCTCCTTTCAAGACACTGTCCATTCCGTTCAACTGCTCTTCCAAGTCCTTTGCTGTCTCTGACAGAATTACAATCTCATCGGCGAACCTTAAAGTTTTTATTTCTTCTCCATGGATTTTAATACCTACTCCGAATTTTTCTTTTGTTTCCTTTACTGCTTGCTCAGTATACAGATTGAATAACATCGTGGAGAGGCTACAACCCTGTCTCACTCCTTTCCCAACCACCGCTTCCCTTTCATGTCCCTCGACTCTTATAACTGCCATCTGGTTTCTGTACAAATTGTGAATAGGCTGTAGAAGCAGTCAACCAGACGATTTACATGGGAGCGAATAATGGTTCAGCACAAACACACGTCCATATTGAATCATCTCTAATTTCCAAACGGAACACACGCAATCACGAAGGCTGCCCAACCCATACTGAATATTAGCTCGCTATTCAGCCGTGTAGAGGGCGACACAGTTCGGTCAGCTACATTCCTGTACCGCAGCCGACTTCTCCAGTCCAGACAGCTCCCACCGTAAGCCGTTAGCGTCAATCGTTCCAGCGACAGGCTACTGCCACAACCCAAACAAAATCGTCGTAATAAACCAGCCACATACAGGGCGTTACAAAAAGGTACGGCCAAACTTTCAGGAAACATTCCTCACACACAAAGAAAGAAAATATGTTTTGTGGACATGTGTCCGGAAACGCTTACTTTCCATGTTAGAGTTAATTTTTTTACTTCTCTTCAAATCACATTAATCGTGGAATGGAAACACACAGCAACAGAACCTACCAGCGTGACTTCAAACACTTTGTTACAGGAAATGTTCAAAATGTCCTCCGTTAGCGAGGATACATGCATCCACCCTCCGTCGCATGGAATCCCTGATGCGCTGATGCAGCCCTGGAGAATGGCGTATTGTATCACAGCCGTCCACAATACGAGCACGAAGAGTCTCTACATTTGGTACTGGGGTTGCGTAGACAAGAGCTTTCAAATGCCCCCATAAATGAAAGTCAAGAGGGTTGAGGTCAGGAGAGCGTGGAGGCCATGGAATTGGTCCGCCTCTACCAATCCATCGGTCACCGAATCTGTTGTTGAGAAGCGTACGAACACTTCGACTGAAATGTGCAGGAACTCCATCGTGCATGAACCACATGTTGTGTCGCACTTGTAAAGGCACATGTTCTAGTAGCACAGGTAGAGTATCCCGTATGAAATCATGATAACGTGCTCCATTGAGCGTAGGTGGAAGAACATGGGGCCCAATCAAGACATCACCAACAATGACTGCCCAAACGGTCACAGAAAATCTGTGTTGATGACGTGGTTGCACAACTGCGTGCGGTTTCTCGTCAGCCCACATATGTTGATTGTGAAAATTTACAATTTGATCACGTTGGAATGAAGCCTCATCCGTAAAGAGAACATTTGCCCTGAAATGAGGATTGACACATTGTTGGATGAACCATTCGCAGAAGTTTACCCGTGGAGGCCAATCAGCTACTGATAGTGCCTGCACACGCTGTACATGGTACGGAAACAACTGGTTCTCCCGTAGCACTCTCCATACAGTGACGTACTCAACGTTACCTTGTACAGCGGCAACTTCTCTGACGCTGACTTTAGGGTTATCGTCAACTGCACGAAGAATTGCCTCGTCCATTGCAGGTGTCCTCGTCGTTCTAGGTCTTCCCCAGTCGCGAGTCATAGGCTGGAATGTTCCGTGCTCCCTAAGACGCCGATCAATTGCTTCGAACGTCTTCCTGTCGGGACACCATCGTTCTGGAAATCTGTCTCGATACAAACGTACCGCGCCACGGCTATTGCCCCGTGCTAATTCATACATCAAATGGGCATCTGCCAACTCTGCATTTGTAAACATTGCACTGACGGCAAAACCACGTTCGTGATGAACACTAACCTGTTGAGCTACGTACCGATGTGCTTGATGCTAGTACTGTAGAGCAATGAGTCGCATGTCAACGCAAGCACCGAAGTCAACATTACTTTCCTTTAATTGGGCCAACTGGCGGTGAATCGAGGAAGTACAGTACATACTGACGAAACTAAAATGAGCTCTAACATTGAAATTAAGCGTTTCCGGACACATGTCCACATAACATTTTTTCTTTATTTGTGTGTGAGGAATGTTTCCTGAAAGTTTGGCCGTACCTTTTTGTAACACCCTGTATATTTTATCACTGTACTTACAATTAAATATTACGATTGCAGCTTCAATCTGACGACATTCGATAATGAGGGAAGTATAGAAAATATCCTTTCCTTGTGGCTGTGGCTCTGGAAATAGAAATATCTGTACCATTCTTATAACTGAACTTTATTTTCCACACAAAAAAGTCTTTCATTCTCCCTTACAGCTATCTCAGTTTTCCACGTCAAATACATACCCTCTTTACGAAAGAACATTGTCATTTTCTTTGCACATGTCGGAACACACACACACACTTTATAAATGCACTGATCACTGCGAATTTATCACCCATCCTCTACTACTTCAATCATCACCAATATCTGAATGCTGGTGACGCCAAACAATACTGAGAGAAAATCCGCGATGGATGGATATATCTCATTTTCTTTTTTCTTGCAAGTGGTACCAGTGTGTCTTACGACCAGAGACGTCATCGTCTTACAAGCCACCAGATGTTAAAAACACGGTCGCAACGACTATATTAGTGTCACAAGCGATCTTGGTTCTACCGGTGCACACAAAAATATCCATGTTAAAAACTATACTGGCTTCATAGGTCGAGGTACGGTATTGCTTCCAAATGAAGTGATGTTCCACACAAGTACTGCGATATTGAATATGCGTGGTGATCACTTGGATGTGTAATAGCATATCGGAAGTGCGGGTACACGTAGCCTGTGGTGTAACCTCGTAATAAAATCACCGAATTTAGACAGTGATTCGCCTCAGCAACGTGATATGAAGCCGCTATTTGCAAGTCCCTCACGCTGCCACAAGATATTTCTCCAGTATTTGTAACACATGCCATGTCTGAGGTTCTGCGGTATATCCACTGATTTATAGGCAATGGTTGATTGTGAATAATCACATACAGTAGGTGGTGTCTTATGCGATGGATCGCTTTAAAAAAATGCAACGCTACATTGAGGTCGTAAGAAATGCACACTGGCTTTTAACATCTCTACTGTTGCGCTTTCTGGTAGAAATGCTGTCTTGGATTCGGAATCAAGTCTTTCCATTCCACCATATACCTGCATTGGATCCTATGGAGATATCATTTAATGATTACAGCGAGTAGTGAATCATATTGGTGACACTCTCGTATCTTGAGACGAGTCACCTCTTTTCGATCCTGCCTGCTGCAGTAAAACTCCAAAGTGGTTTTAAACAGTCACTATGCATCCTGTAACTGTTGGTCAGTGTCTGTCCCGCCACCCTGCAGCTTTATGCATGTGATAGATCCAATTTAAATTGGAACTGAGCAGAACTCGGAGAGTGCTATATCTACCACCTTCTGCAACCAGTATAGAAACAGGATAAACTAAGTTGATGCGGCAGGACGGTTACTTGATCATTTGGTGGAAATGGGAATATGTTGTCCTAGCTCCACCAACCGTGTACAGCGTGTAAGGCCAGCGCCAAACGAAGCTTTCTACTGCAATATGAGGTCATAGTATAAAAAGACAGTACGGGAACTGCGAGAAGGACGAGAATTTTGCTACTGCATTCCAGTACGTCTCCAAACTACATATAAGCGCTACAGCCCGCAGCAGGTCTACATCCCTCAGGATCCATTCACGTCTGTCATCCAAACATTCTCTCAATCATGCACCATCCAACACAGAATAAAAAACTACGAACTATAAAAACTCCGCTAACTTCATCCGACAGGGTGAGGCGTAGCGCCGTATACCGATCCTGCCTTGGAGGCGGTTAAGTGGGAGATGTGTCTCAGAGCTGGATAGCGACAGATGGTGACGCGAGACTGGACGCACAAATGGTTAAAATGGCTCTGAGCACTATGGGACTTAACTTCTGAGGTCATCAATCCCCTAGAACTTAGAACTACTTAAACCTGAATAACCTAAGGACATCACACACATCCATGCCCGTGGCAGGATTCGAACCTGCGACCGTAGCGGTCGCGCGGTCTGGACGCACACGTAGTTGATGTATCAGCCGATAGAGGACAGTATTGGATAGGGGACTGCGATTTAGTTTCGATTGTGCCCACTAGAGTGCACTAAGGTAATACACTCCTGGAAATTGAAATAAGAACACCGTGAATTCATTGTCCCAGGAAGGGGAAACTTTATAGACACATTCCTGGGGTCAGATACATCACATGATCACACTGACAGAACCACAGGCACATAGACACAGGCAACAGAGCATGCACAATGTCGGCACTAGTACAGTGTATATCCACCTTTCGCAGCAATGCAGGCTGCTATTCTCCCATGGAGACGATCGTAGAGATGCTGGATGTAGTCCTGTGGAACGGCTTGCCATGCCATTTCCACCTGGCGCCTCAGTTGGACCAGCGTTCGTGCTGGACGTGCAGACCGCGTGAGACGACGCTTCATCCAGTCCCAAACATTCTCAATGGGGGACAGATCCGGAGATCTTGCTGGCCAGGGTAGTTGACTTACACCTTCCAGAGCACGTTGGGTGGCACGGGATACATGCGGACGTGCATTGTCCTGTTGGAACAGCAAGTTCCCTTGCCGGTCTAGGAATGGTAGAACGATGGGTTCGATGACGGTTTGGATGTACCGTGCACTATTCAGTGTCCCCTCGACGATCACCAGTGGTGTACGGCCAGTGTAGGAGATCGCTCCCCACACCATGATGCCGGGTGTTGGCCCTGTGTGCATCGGTCGTATGCAGTCCTGATTGTGGCGCTCACCTGCACGGCGCCAAACACGCATACGACCATCATTGGCACCAAGGCAGAAGCGACTCTCATCGCTGAAGACGACACGTCTCCATTCGTCCCTCCATTCACGCTTGTCGCGACACCACTGGAGGCGGGCTGCACGATGTTGGGGCGTGAGCGGAAGACGGCCTAACGGTGTGCGGGACCGTAGCCCAGCTTCATGGAGACGGTTGCGAATGGTCCTCGCCGATACCCCAGGAGCAACAGTGTCCCTAATTTGCTGGGAAGTGGCGGTGCGGTCCCCTACGGCACTGGGTAGGATCCTACGGTCTTGGCGTGCATCCGTGCATCGCTGCGGTCCGGTCCCAGGTCGACGGGCACGTGCACCTTCCGCCGACCACTGGCGACAACATCGATGTACTGTGGAGACCTCACGCCCCACGTGTTGAGCAATTCGGCGGTACGTCTACCCGGCCTCCCGCATGCCCACTATACGCCCTCGCTCAAAGTCCGTCAACTGCACATACGGTTCACGTCCACGCTGTCGCGGCATGCTACCAGTGTTAAAGACTGCGATGGAGCTCCGTATGCCACGGCAAACTGGGTGACACTGACGGCGGCGGTGCACAAATGCTGCGCAGCTAGCGCCATTCGACGGCCAACACCGCGGTTCCTGGTGTGTCCGCTGTGCCGTGCGTGTGATCATTGCTTGTACAGCCCTCTCGCAGTGTCCGGAGCAAGTATGGTGGGTCTGACACACCGGTGTCAATGTGTTCTTTTTTCCATTTCCAGGAGTGTAGAATGTTTTTCATAAACTGTTCTAGTATTTTCATAAAGTTTTATTATGTCTTTTTGTGTATGTAAAATGTTATAAATGTGTTTTAGCAGTATGAATGATGCGTGAGTGTGGTTTAAGGTTAATATGAAGATAAGTGTTTAACGAGTTATGTAGTAGGATCTAGTGTGGGAGCACTTCGAAGAAGTATGGATATGAACAAAGGGGATTTTTGTAGAGTAGATTTGTAAAATAAGTTTATGGTAAAGGAAAAGTTACTTCAGGTATAAATAATAATAGTAAATAACTTTATGCATAAACAAAACTTCAGAATATTAGATAATTACGTCAGTAAAAAGTGCAGTCGTTAGGTTTACTATTTTGCAATTGGTTATTGATGAAAAGCGCGGACTGACGCGGGAGAATGTTGTTTTGCTATTGGCTATTGAGTAAACTGACCAATGGTAAAGCAATATTCTTCGCGTGCCTTTCTCTGCTGGTAGAGAAGACTTAGAGTATTCTAGAGAAGAGTCGGAGCCTAGCCATGAAACAGTTCGGACGTGTGTAGCAGTAGTTCCGATGGAAACGATAAGCTGCTGGATCTAGCAGTGTTTCATACATCAAAAGTGTTGTAAAGTGACGGCAAAATTATTCCGATGGGCGTGTAGAAATTTCGGAATTTTTAAGTGAATTTTGTGAAGAAAAAAGACATAAATCCTGTGTGACGTATTGAGCAGGTCGGTGGCTAAAAACTGTGACTGCATTAGGTACCGACAGACTTAATATTTGTCGAGCATTCTCAGTCAAAAACAATCGGTATTTTTGTAGCTATTACGTTTTCGGGAAATGTTACACCATAAACTTGCTAACGTGAGTGAAAGGGATTGTGAGTGACGGTGTTGAGACTAGCACGGGCTTGGCAGTGATACTTGTTCACCTAAGTTTCAGAATATACTAATCAAG
Organism: Schistocerca serialis cubense; assembly: GCF_023864345.2. Classification (NCBI taxonomy): domain Eukaryota; kingdom Metazoa; phylum Arthropoda; class Insecta; order Orthoptera; family Acrididae; genus Schistocerca; species Schistocerca serialis. Next base: position 84,057,521 of record NC_064641.1, on the reverse strand, counting down.
GACAAAATTTTCAACCTTTTATTTCGTGTGAAAACTGTCTCCCAAAACGTAGATTAGTGATTTTAATTGCAGCCTGGTTCACGTTGAAGTACAGTAGGTTTCGCTCGGCTTCCCTACTGATGATATGCTGAGACAATGTTCGCAGGTAGATGCAGGTTCGTCGTAAAGGGACGGAAGGAACCGCGCCACCGCAAGGGAACTCGGTTAAGATATTACGACGGCCGTATCTGCTGTCTGCATGCTGGCATCGAGCATATGCGCCAACCCCAAACATACGGGTATTGATCCACACTGTGATCGAAGACATTTTCACAGACCAGCGTAAAGTGTCATCGCCTGTACTGTAGGAGCACCATAACCCACAGACTATCGCCAGCCGCTGTGGCCGAGCGGTTCTAGGCGCTACAGTCTGGAACCTCGCGACCGCTACGGTCGCAGGTTCGAATCCTGCCTCGGGCATGGATGTGTGTGATGTCCTTAGGTTAGTTAGGTTTAAGTAGTTCCAAGTGCTAGGGGACTGATGACCTCAGAAGTTAAGTCCCATAGTGCTCAGAGCCATTTTTGAACCCACAGTCACAAGGAAAGATGCTTGAGTTGTGGTTTGATTCACAGGTGTTTTATGCTGTAACACATCCAAGCAGCCTATGGCACACTTTTATGCACCGCCATACATTTCGTTGTTTTTCTCCACGACTTTTAGATCTGCGTCATGTTCTAAACTGACATTAACATGTTTCGATCCATTGACCCTGAAAGCCGGACATTGCACGGTGTGAATTTACTTCTGCTCCCAAAACACACACACACACACACACACACACACGCGCGCGCGCGCGCGCGCGCGCGATGACTTTAAGTAAAGAGATTCACAACATATGAAAACTGGAAGAGTTTTGCGGTGCTTTGGAGCGTTTCCATATATCTGTCCGACAACCTCTACATGTAAACTCATCTATCTCTCTGATGAGATAGCTGATGGCTCAGTGTTCTGTTTCAATTCATTCCTCATATTGCAGTCATGCTCACGATCGCTGTTTAGGTGCTAGCCATCAGCAGAAGGTGTTGCCCTTCCACAAAGACTCTTTCCCTATCTCAAACAAGCGATGTCAGTCAAGCATTATATGGTAATCAGCAGCATACCAGTGGACTGATGAGATGGAAAAGACACCATCGATGTACTGTAATTACGAGCATCACAGCTGATAGTGCGATCAGTTTCAGCAATTTTGCCGTAATTTCAACAATGACTACTGACGCGGCAGCATGCTTCCCTGGTACTGTATCATCACTAAAGCGCCTCTCCACTACTTTGCGAGTACCATGTACTAACTAGATTGTGAATGTAGACAGATGACTGTGCAGTATGTCCATTCACTGTTAATTCTCGAACATATAGGCCAAAGTATACCGAAAAGTGACCTGCACATTTCTTGCACTTCGAACATAGCACGTAACTTATGATCTTTCTCTATGCGGATAGGAGTCACAGAGCATTCTCACATTCTTAGAACAAAGTTAGAGGCTAAAAGACATTCTCGCATTGTCTTTAACCAACCCTCCCTGCAATACTGTCACCGATTAAATTTGCAGCTGACTAGAAGTAGACTGCTACATTCCACATATTGTGAAGGAAAAGAGCAAGCCAAGCTTGTAACTGCTGTTCCGTGCCAATCTCACTCACGTCACCCATCCAAGAGCACAAGATTTCTCCACATGTGCGTATGTCAAGGAGATTACCATCCCTTATCGACGTATAGTAGATATGAAAGCGTTGTGATGATATAACTGACGGTTAAGAAGAAGAAACGGGTGAAACTTCCTGGCAAAATAAAACTGTGTGCCGGACCGAGACTCGAACTCGGGACCTTTGCCTTTCGCGGGCAAGTGCTCTACCAACTGAGCTACCCGAGCACGAGTCACGCCCCGTCCTCACAGCTTTACTTCTGTCAGTCTGGTAGAGCACTTGCCCGCTAAAGGCAAAGATCCCGAGTTCGAGTCTCGGTCCGGCACACAGTTTTAATCTGCCAGGAAGTTTCATATCAGCGCACACTCCGCTGCAGAGTGAAAATCTCATTCAAGAAACGGGTGATTTTTATGCATGATGATGCTCCGGACGGATGGAGTCTGAAGCATTTTACGTAAATCAATAGCGCTATCTATTTTAAAGTGTTGTTCTAGTGTCTGAGGTCAGTACCAAGAAGGCATTGGTAAGAGAGAACATAAACTCATACCCCCCTAATGCTACACAGTTGTGCACTTAAGACACGGTATAATGTTAGATAGTTACGGTTCCTGACCAATTAGTCATGTGGTGCAGCGCTGTTCATATTCCAATGGAAGAAATATATTTCCAGCGCATGACATATATTCTTCTTACAGATTTCTCTACGATAAACAATGGTGGAAAATTGTAAAACGAAAAAAACGACCTACTTAAAACATAGTCTTTGTGTTAACTTATCAATATAGCTTTCCAGACTTATATAGCGCCCACTGTTCACATCCGATCACGGGGTTCAGAAATTATACTATGCTCGCATCACACCTATAAAATTATCGTTAGTAATGGATAATGCCTCTGACAACGAAACAGACAAACGCAGAGCAGCAGTCACGTCGCAACTGCGCGAACAGGGCATCTGTCAAGCAGATATTTACATGGGGATTGCAATGCTGCACAAACACCTGTCGGTAACTTAGAATCACCGTAGTTATGACACTGAAGGCTCGGTTTTATGCCCAAGATGCGGCAGGCGAATGGAGTACGTCGCATAAATATACGTTCGTCTAGAGGAAAGTACCGAAACAGGATGGACATGTTTGATCATCATCACACATGAGATGTAGGTCTTCTGATGACAGAGGTTTGCTGTTAACGTTCACAAGTAGCTAGTGCTCTAAGTCACACACGGAAGAAGCTGTTGTATACGACTCTAACACCAGTTATGCCACACAACTGATGCACCCCGACAGAACAACGGAAGAAAATGGTTATATGACCTATGACAACATCTTTCTCTCTCTCTCTCTAGAACGCATCATTAGTCTACCATTAAATCATATCTCGTTACAACTCTGTCTCAACCGATCACTCCATCCTCTTTCTGTCATTCCTCAACGAAAATGCAAATAAGTTTAGAGACAGATGGTTCTCTTATGTCCAGGAAAGCATCAAAGACAGCAGCCAACTTGCGTGTATCACTGTTACCTCAATAGACATACGAGGTGCATTCAAGTTCTACGGCCTCCGATTTTTTCTCTCCGGACTGGAAAGAGATGGAAACATGCGCATTGTTTTAAAATGAGGCCGCGTTCATTGTCAATACGACCCAGAGATGGCAGCACCGTATGGCAGATGGAATTTTACCGCCAGCGGCGAGAATGAGAACTGTTTTAAATACTTAAAATGGCGACGTTTTCTTTACTTGAACAGCGTACAATCATTCGTTTTCTGAATTTGCGCGGTGTCAAACCAATTGAAATTCATCGACAGTTGAAGGAGACATGTGGTGATGGAGTTATGGATGTGTCTAAAGTGCGTTCGTGGGTGCGACAGTTTAATGAAGGCAGAACATTGTGTGACAACAAGCCGAAACAACCTCGGGCTCGCACAAGCCGGTCTGACGACACGATCGAGAAAGTGGAGAGAATTGTTTTGGGGGATCGCCGAATGACTGTTGAACAGATCGCCTCTTGAGTTGGCATTTCTGTGGGTTCTGTGCACACAATCCTGCATGACGACCTGAAAAAAGTGTCATCCAGGTGGGTGCCACGAATGTTGACGGACGACCACATGGCTGCCCGTGTGGCATGTTGCCAAGCAATGTTGACGCACAACGACAGCATGAATGGGACTTTCTTTTCGTCGGTTGTGACAATGGATGAGACGTGGATGCCATTTTTCAGTCCAGAAACAAAGCGCCAGTCAGCTCAATGGAAGCATACAGATTCACCGCCACCAAAAAAATTTCGGGTAACCGCCAGTGCTGAAAAAATGATGGTGTCCATGTTCTGGGACAGCGAGGGCGTAATCCTTACCCATTGCGTTCCAAAGGGCACTACGGTAACAGGTGCATCCTACGAAAATGTTTTGAAGAACAAATTCCTTCCTGCACTGCAACAAAAACGTCCGGGAAGGGCTGCGCGTGTGCCGTTTCACCAAGACAACGCACCCGCACATCGAGCTAGCGTTACGCAACAGTTTCTTCGTGATAACAACTTTGAAGTGATTCCTCATGCTCCCTACTCACCTGACCTGGCTCGTAGTGACTTTTGGCTTTTTCCAACAATGAAAGACCGTGGCCGCACATTCACCAGCCGTGCTGCTATTGCCTCAGCGATTTTCCAGTGGTCAAAACAGACTCCTAAAGAAGCCTTCGCCGCTGCCATGGAATCATGGCGTCAGCGTTGTGAAAAATGTGTACGTCTGCAGGGCGATTACGTCGAGAAGTAACGCCAGTTCCATCGATTTCGGGTGAGTAGTTAATTAGAAAAATATTCGGAGGCCTTAGAACTTGAATGCACCTCGTAACAAGACAATGCTGCCATACAGAAACTCTCTTGTTAACTGACACCACAAGGTTGTGACTGCGGAGAGTACAGAGAAGCACATTGGAAATATTTCTTGTTACAGTTTAAAACAACTAATCAGTCTTGCATAGAGTGAAACACGGGATCCATTCTGTAGTTGTATATAGCGGTCACCCCAGCCTGTAATACAACGCTCTTTAGCTAAGGACACACAGCGCGACACTCGCCAGGGCGAACGCTCGGGCAGGCGCTAATCCTAGCCACACTTCCCGTCTCTCGGGAAATACCTTAGACGTCCTTCTCTGTGACCACATAAAGCCGTCAGCAGACCTGAAGCCACTGCGCCTTACTCTCTGAACCATCCGTGGTACACAGACATACAGAAAACAGAGCAAATGCACTGCAACTGCGTTCGAGAACAGTGCTATATTATACAGGGTGCCAATTTTAAGTCGACAAACCAGAATAACTTGCAAAATGAGCTTCACATGAAAAAAAAGGATAGAATCCAAAGTTGATTATTTTCGAGGGGGACATCTGCTGGTGCTAAATTCAGGCCGCCACCCCAGCCCCCTGCGGGTGGGGCGTGAGGCAACTTTCAAATTTCAAATGGGGAATCCCTGTTTTTTATTGCAAAATCAGATTCTACATAAAAAACTACTTACATTCTGTCTGAAATATTTGTTTAGATTCTTGGTAGTTGGCGCTGTAATTCCAGAAAATTCATGTGCTCATTTTTGCGTGGAAAATGGTTACGAATAAATAAAGAATACTTATTCACTTCGTAAATTTTGATTCGCTACAACTAAAACTCTCCCTCTCTCCTCACAGGGTGGGGTTTGAGAGAGGGGAACTAGAATTTTTCAAAGGTTGACCCAAATATTAATTTTTTTTCCGCAGATGCGGATAAGTTTTGTTTGTTTCGTGGTCAACATTTGTAAAACTCTAATTCCTCTCTCTCAAACCCCACCCTGTGAGGAGAGAGGGAGAGTTTTAGTTTTAGCGAATCAAAATTTACGAATTAAATAAGTGTTTTTTATTAATCCGTAACCATTTTCCACGCAAAACTGAGAACATAGATTTTCTTGAATTACAGCGCCAACTACCGAGAATCATAACAAATGTTTAAGACAAAATATACGTAGCTTTTTTTAAGTAGAATCTGATACTGCAATAAAAAATGGGGGTTCCCATTTGAAATTTTAAAGTTGCCTCCCGCCCCATCCCCAGGGGGCTCGGATGCTGGGCTAATTTTAGCATCAGCAATGTCCCCCTCGAAAATAATCTACTTTGGATTCTACACATTTTTACGTGTGAAGCTTATCTTTCGTGTTATTCTGGTTTGTCGACTTAAAACTTACACCCCGTATACTCGATACGTATCTAACATATTTCACACATATTTGTATACATATTCCACATGTATCTCTAGCGAATTTTGCCCTCCAATTCAATTTTCAGCAGCTCATTGTTTAAGAGGTCGTACGTCCAGAACTATGTCGCACAAAGATTGTGCAGGTACATTCAGTACTATATGTGGATATTCTCTACGAAATGTGTTGCGATTAGTGTTAGTAGTAAAAAAGTAATAATTTCAGACATCATGTATGATGCAGTAGTTATTCATATATCTCAATGTTTATGACTTACATGTGCTGAATAACGTGCAGTAAAAAAACATATTTTTGCAGGTACGTTCAGTGGTATATGGGTATACTGTCTGCAAAACTGTTGCGAATAGAGTTGGCAGTAAAGAAATAATGAAACCAAACGTCACGCCTAACGCGGCAGTTTTACTGTGTGAACAGCGAAAATGTAGTAAGCGATAAACTTTTTTTCTTTCATCATTTTGTACGGATATCAGCGAGAGAAAGTGTCATAAATACTTGATATTATGTGTAAAGTTTGTTGCAAGTCACTAAGTGCTCTTGTTCTCAAATACTGGATGAATAAAATCTGAATGAAGTTTCCTGGCAGATTAATACTGTGTACCGGGCCGAGACTCGAACGCGGGAGGAGACGAGCTATGATGTAAGTACAGCTGTGAGGACGGATTGTGAGTCGTACGTGGCTGGCTCAGTCGGCAGAGCATTTACCCGCGAAAGGCAGAGATCCCGAGTCCGCTTCACGGTCCGGCACATTAATCTTGCAAGAAAGTTTCGTATTACCCCATACTCCTCTTAAGACTGAAAATTTCATTCTTTAATCTGACCACTGACGTTATTGGCGAACTGTGCGGCCTTAGAGGGACCCTTTGCCGTTTATTCGCTTATTTGTCAACGTCGCAACCCTCTGTCATGGCGCCACAGGACGACGTGAAACATGAGCACTGAAAAAGCGTAAGATCCATTTGCTGCTTCGGATCACGTGCAAAACCCGTCGAATGCTTTGGAAAGGTCGCTGGTGGTTCCATCCTATACACCAGACCAAAAATTGTTGCGACACTGCACTCCACAGAGATGACATCACGTTTATTACCTTGCTAGCTCACGATGCCCTTAGAGAATGGCTGAAGCGTCAGGGAGATGTCTGCGGTATCGAAGATTGTCAAGAACGTATTCATGTTATTCATCGCATTGTGAACTGTCGTTTCTGTCTACAGAATATGTGGGAATCAATGTCGCAAGGAAAGGGGTGGTTCCAGAGACACTCTTCGCGCCACTCTTGAGGCCTTTTCGCGGCCGGTCGTTGTGACCGAGCGGTTCTAGGCGCTTCATACCGGAACCGCACTGCTGCTACGGTCGCAGGTTCGAATCCTGCCTCGGGCATGGATGTGTGTGAAGTGCTTAGGTTAGTTAGGTTAAAGTAGTTCTAAGTTCTAGGGGACTGATGACCTCAGATGTCCCATAGTGCTCAGAGCCATTTGAACCTTTTCTCGTCGATTCTGATCTGCGGTGTGTCTGAATTGTTTTCCTCAGCCACTCTTATGAAAACGGCGTTATCCAATGCTGGGTGTCGCGGTTCTGACCTCCATCGCAGAGCCGTCGACTGAATGAGTGAAATGTGGGTAGGGGGGGCTGTGACTACCTCCCAATGTGTGAAACGTCCTTGCCAGCTTTAGGGAGAATTGTAGTGAAATTGTGTGTCAATGGGACACCATTAACCTATTTTACACCTCACATGAACTTCTGAGCTTCGGTCTTTTTCTCGCGTGTGTCTTTACTTGCTGCTTGAGGAGTCACCGAGACCGACAGTGACGTCGAAGGGGGCCACACTTTTACACGATTCCAGAGGAAGGCTGTAGGCACCTTCGAGCCAAATTTCAAACCTATGTGTCTCCACGGGAGACAATTACGGGGTTTCGAAAAAGTGACCCTTTAACTCTGTTGCGCAATGTTTGTGCAGGACTGGGACTCGAACGTGGGACCATTGCCTTTCGCGGGCTAGCACTCAACCGACAGAGCTACTCAATCACGACTCACGACACGACTTCAGAGCTCAACTTCAGCCATTACCTCATCTCCCACTTTCGAAACTTCACAGAATCTCTCCCGTATAGCGTGTGGTATTGTCACTCTTTTCTTCCAGAAGTTGTTCGAGAAAGACAAAGGTCCCAGGCCCGAGTCCTGGTTTGGCACACAGTTTTAATCTGCCAGGAAGTTATGTGCTAAACCCTGCTATGATAATACTCTAGGCCATAGTGACAAATGATGTATTCCAGCATGAAAATGCAAGAGAGAACTCTACAGGTCACACCACAATCACCGTAAGGAATGTCTGTTTACTTCACTTGGCCTAACTGGTTCTCTCATTTCTCCCACAAAGAGCATATCCGGGATGCAGTGGGAAGACGTGTTTCCTTACCAAACTCCAGCCAGCAGTGTTGATGAAATGACACACCAGATGTTTCAGACATGGGAAAAAATTCGTCAATATAACTTTTACGTCTACGTTACTATGAACACAAGAGTGTATTCGTGTTCATGGTTATCCTAGATCATGCTCATGTGAGTAGTGATCATCAGTTCCGAATGGGATGGAAGTTTACTCAATTAAGAGCATTATGTGATGAATATCTTCACGAAATCTGACAAGCATATAGCATATTGTGATTCCTAACTTCACCCGGCGTAATTCATGACGAAATAGTTCAAGGCTGAACGGCTGAATGTCGTTGTTCAACGGGCGCAATGTTTCGACAAAGGACTACGTTGTGATCATCAGGTGCACCGACGGACTGAATGCCCAGGTTCTTTTTTTATCATTTTCGTTCTCAGTTTTGAAGAGAGTGGGCGGGCCACTGAGAAATTTGGATTCTATTGAGCCACTGCATACGTTTTCTTTCATTTATTTCTTTTACTTGATCAGTTTCTTAATTATTTCCTTTATTTGACCAGGTTCTTATTCTAACTTACATCTAACTTACTTCTAAGTATAATTATTTACAGTTTCTCTTGCCTTTTTTTCTTTTCTTTTACAAAATCTCTTACATCTGTTAAGTGCAGCTAATTACAGTTTGTTTTGTTTCTCGATACATTTGTTTATACAACTAACCTTACATATAAGTTATCTTATCTTGTGTGTGTTTTTTTTAATTTCTCTCATTTTTGTGTATTTCTTAAATTTCATGCTGGTTTTTCGTTAATTCTATATTATTCTGTTGTTATGTATATGAAATACAATACAATACATTGTCATGTAGTATGGTGATTTAGCGGTATATTTTTTTTGTCTGTTTGGGCTTTACTGTTCGTGTCTGTGTTCTTGTCAGGTAGTAGGGATTAGCTGCTCGTCATCTGGATGTAGGGCTTGGAGATATGGTGGGGTGGGTGTGATATATGTCACTGTCAGTAAGTCGTCTTTTGTGTCATGCTCGCTAATATGTTTTTCGTATTTTGTTGCGGTACTGTGGTCATTGATTCTTGGGGGTGAGGGGGGGGGGGGTCGGTGTATGTGAGTTTGGGCTTTGCGGTGTATCAGTGTTGATAATAGCTATGCGGTTTAGTATTTGTCTGCCGCAGTAGTTCGTCCTTAGTTTGCTGAGCCTAGTCAGAAATGGTGTTATGTTGGCTGCTTCATACACTTCGCTGTTTTATATTCTGTAGTGTAGTTTTGGTATTCTTCTGATTAGTTGTCGTCCAGTCTTCTAAGTTCGGCTTGTGCATTCCTGCGAAGGGGTAGAAGCGTGTTCCATTATCAGGTGGATGAATGTTTTGTATGTGTGTATTGCTGTATTCTTGTTAGATCCATGGAATTACCCCTGGACTCTCCTGATAGGGATTTCTCTGTTTTTTGTTTTGTCTATTATGCGGATTACATAGAAGTTGTTGATGAATACCGAGGTATTTAATTTCGTCAGACAGGCTGAGTTGTATATACCATGCGGAGACTCTGATGTCAGCCGGGCTTTGTTTTTGTTTTTGCGTTTTGTCTCCTTGTCAGAAGAGGATGACTAGTGTTTTGCCACGGTTTGGTTTGATTCTCGTCTTCCCCATCCACGTTTACAATCATGTCAGATATTTTTCTGCCTGTCTTGATGTGGAAGCAGTAGTTAGTTGTACGTTTTCGTACTGTTGTGGTGACGTCTCTGGTGGATCGTGAATAGAGAAGTGGAGAGACTATTCCTCTCGCTGCGCAACATTTTCTTGGAGGGGGGGGGGAGGGGGAAAATGGGGAAGGGATATTACCCCACCGACGTGGACCGCAAAAGGCAGCGACAGTGGAGGGACCTAGTTAATTGCTTTAGTGATGTCGGTTGTTAGTCGTAATAGCGGATCGTTGGTTGAGTGATGTTTTCTGAAAACGGTTTCAGTGTCCAGTAGCAGTTGCCTCTGGTTGTTGAATTTTATTTGCCTGTCTGTCTGTATTCTTCGATGATTAGCGGGGCTAGGAGGTCGTCATTTAATGTGGTCGCATATTTTTTCCATTCTGCTGCTGCATAATTTTTGATTGTCCTACTGTTAGGTTTAGGAAGGGATGGATGGGTTGATGACTGTGGTCTTGTACGTGGGGAGGTGGTCGCTGGCGATCGTGTCGCTTACGTCTTTTACGTCTGCTTCTACTATGAGTTCTGTAAGGATTTGCTGTGGAAGATATGATCAGGTACGGATTTGCCTTGGTGGCCTACGAAGGTGGGCTTGGAGATGGGAATTCTTGTCATGTTTTCTGTTGTCAGGAAATCGTCCATTGTGCGCCCATTCCTGTCGATAACTGTGCATCCTAGCAGCTGATGTCTTGCATTAAAGTTTCTCAGAAGTACATATTCGGGGAAGGAGGTGATGTAACTGAGGAAGTGTGTTGGTACATGCATTATAAGGGGGACATATATACAGCCAATGAGTTTTAGTCGTTGTGTTTGTCGTGGGATGTAGATCATAACTGCTTCTGTTTCTTCAAATTGAGGCGGCAGAAGAGCTTCCATGGATGCAAATGTTGATTTGGTGTAAATCGCCACGCTCCCACTTCCGTCCTGTCTGTGCTTGTAATAGCAGATACATTGGTTAATGTTGGTCTTGGTGTCAGGTTTCGTCCAGGTTTCCGCAAAGCCCGCTGTGTCAACGTCGCAATTGTGTAGTATGTGGTGTAGGATCGCCTTTTTTTCTTTTCCAGTCCATACGTGTCAGCAAACATTATTATGGTAGTGTTTAGCTCTGCACATTACGCCATCTTACTTTCTAGGTTTTAGTTATTACGTGCTGCTCTGTTTGTGGTAGCTTTACTTATGGTGCAGTTTTCTAGGGTCGTTGAGTATCTGAGGTGGTGGGCTGCATGACCTTGACAGTGTGTAGTTTGGCCTATTTCTGCGATGGTCTTCTGGAGTGAAGCCCCTAACTTTCTCGTGCATCAGATCGTCGGCTGTCGACAAGTGTTAAGTGGATTTGTTGGTCAGTTTGATTGAGCACGATGTGATTTCTGTAGAACCGGCGTGGCATTTGTCGACACTTTCCACTATTGCCCTTTTCCTTGACTGCTGGAGATTCATTAGGGAGAAGGTTAGTGCTTTGAGAAAATCGTCGATTTTGACGGATTACTCAGCGTCATTTTATATTTTGCTCATGGGTGGGGTTGGGGGAATGTTGGGTCGTCAGTTAAGTGGAGGTGGTCTTGGGTTGCTTCATCTGATGGTTCAGTTAGCCGTACCTTGCGTTAGAAGGAACGGACAGAATGAGAGTCTTTGAAATTGCTGCAGCTTAGTTCACTGGTTTCTGCAGTGCATTTGGTTAATGTGTGGTCTCCCGCCCATCTGCTGCGGATGGGTCCGTGCTGTTTGAGATGACTAAAACCCTAGCGTCTCTGGGATGGGGGAGAAAGGGGGGTTTGATGGCTCCACTTTGTACTTGTGCAGGAATATTTTAACTCCGTGTTGGAACAAGTGGTCTAAGGTTCTTTGGTTGCGTGTTAGCACTCGGAAGATAGGGCTTCAGCATTTGTTTTTCTCGACCTGATGCGGAAAGTTTTGTGTGCATTCAGTCACTGTCTTCCCAATGCACCTCTTGTATCTCATTTGGCGATGCCAAATTCGACTTCTGTGATGACCGCATTGAGTGATGGTAATGTCCGGAGCCAGTGCCGGGCTTATATCTGTATCCCTCTCCGTCCCACCTGGCGTTGCGTATGAGGTCCGCACCCAGGCATGGGTTCAGTATCTCCTCCTCTCGCCCCTCCCCCCCTCCCTCCCATTTCTCCTGCTATCAAGTCGTCAAGTCGTTTCCGTCCGTGGTTTCCTCTCAGGAAAGCCTGCTTGCGGCGTCTCTGCTGCTGCTCTGTCTGCTTCCAAAGTCAGTTTGTCGTGGGATATCTCCTTCTTCTTCTTAATCAGATACACTGCCGTGCCAAGGATGTAGCCACTGTCACGACTGATCAGCGGCTTCCTTACTCGAATCTTGATAGATTCCTTAACTAGACCGTCCCAGAAGTTTGAAACCTGTATGAGAACCTTAATATGATCATAATCCATTCCGTGTAGTTCCGGAAGGCAACGTTCCGCGACTGTCGACTTTTCAGCCTGCAGCAGTGTGACGTGCAGTAGGTATTTTCGGCAACGATCCTTGACAGTACGCACAGGTTGGCCTATGTAAGTCATGCCACATCGGCAGGGGATCTGATAGACCCCGGATTTCCGTAGTCCGAGGTCGAGGTCTTCCTTTGCGCTACGAAGAATTGCCTTTGCTTCAGCTGGTGGGCGGAAGACAGTTTTCACTTGATGTTTCCGAAGAATTCGTCCAATATCGCCGGATAATGTGCCGAAAAATGTAATAAATGCAATGGCCGCATTCTCCTGAGGTTCCTCTTTTGTTTCAGCGGGTTTTTCACTCGTTGTAGGACGTAGAGCTCTCTGAATCTGCAGTTATGAGCAGCGATTTTTCCGGAGGACGGTACTCAGACGTTCATATTCTTAGCTGAGGTTCTTATCGTCGAGAGGATGCGAGCTCTATATACCAAAGGTTTTAGCTGCTCTTCTGAACCGGATGGTGGCAGTTGTCCGCATGTAAGTATAATTTGTTGTGCGTCCTCTTGCGATACACGCCGCGGTCCAAACTGGCATCCGCTCTCCTTTTTACCAGGACGTTCAGACAGTGGAGTAGTCCACACACTTCATCTTCCATGGTAAAACTGATGTTCTGGTGTATGGATTTAAGATATCTGAGGAAATCATTCAGCTTGTCTCTTCCATGTGACCATATGACGAAGGTGTCTTCGACATGCCGGAAGAAGAAGGTAGGTTTCCACTGAGCTGATTCCAGGGCTTCCTCCTCGAAGTGTTCCATATACGAGTGTATGTTGGCGACAACATGTATAGAAGCTTGGACACACGACCGCCCCTGTATGTGCACCTCGTACAGAACTCCGTGTAAGAGGGAGTGAAGGAGGGAGAAGATATCAGCCCGGTGTCAGCTCCTAGGCATTCAGTTCCTCATCACCCATACTTATGGCAACGTTGTCGCTTGCCGCAATATTCTGCCCGTTCGACACAGATATCCGGCCGTTCACCAATGAACTGTTTCGCCATCTAATTGGTTTTTCATGATCTATTACTTGCACATTTTTGTTAGTGTAAGATTTATCTTAGTCCAAATGAAAATATGAAAAGGTGCAATTGAATGTTTTCGTCTATCAGTTCCGATTATTACAGTCATCTTCACAGGAGAAAAACTGTGTCCATCAATCGATCAAAACTACATTTTCGTCAAATATGACCCAATCAACTGTAGAACATACACAGCTGTCATAACTATATGACTTAGTACAGTCCATGGTTTGCCTTGGCTAAAATGGCCGAGCGGTTCTAGGCGCATCAATGTGGAACTGCGCGACTGCTACGGTCGCAGGTTCGAATCCTGCCTCGGACATGGATGTGTGTGATGTCTTTAGGTTGGTTAGGTTAAAGTAGTTCAAAGTTCTAGTGGACTGATGACCTCAGAAGTTAAGTCCCATAGTGCTCAGAGCCATTTGAACCATTTGATCCTTGGCTCAATCACAATAATGCACACTTGGTAATAACTTCACAATTAAGTGTAAAGTTATCACCAAGTTTGCATTACTGCAACTGTAACAAGGGACAGCACGTTTACATGGACTTTTCTAAGACAGACCGTAATGACAGTTCAGTTGATCAAGGCAAATGTCAAGCTAATATAGATCGCAGTAACACATTAAATAGTGTCAACAGATTTTAAAGATATCTGAAAATTTATTATACTCTATCGTGAACTCCTTACAGCTTCGCATTGCATTCGGTGGTACGACAGGAGCATTATGAGCCAGCTATGAGACATAATTAAACTACAAGTTGTGTTTACTTCGCAGCAGAGTGGAGCACGATAGGTGGCTAAGGGAGGGTTTCCAGTGCTCACAGCATAATCTTACAAGAAGACTCTGCAGTTTAAAGTTATATTGCATGTAACCGAGAGTGGATGTTTGTTGAAATTTATAAGAATTATTTTGAGAAACCACCACCAGGCACGTTTAGTTTTTACTTGTTTAAATTATGTATTATTACAACACGTCGCGAAGTATAGCGGTGTTGTTGTTGTTGTGGTCTTCAGTCCAGAGACTGGTTTGATGCAGCTGTCCATGCTACTCTATCCTGTGCAAGCTTCTTCATCTCCCAGTACCTACTGCAAACTACATCCTTCTGAATCTGTTTAGTGTATTCATCTCTTGGTCCCGCTCTACGATTTTTACCCTCCACGCTGCCCTCCAATACTCAATTTGTGATCCCCTAAGACCTCAGAACATGTCCTACCAACTGATCCCTTCTTCTAGTCAAAGTGTGCCATAAATTTCTCTTCTCCCTAATTCTATTCCATACCTCGTAATTAGTTACGTGATCTACCCATCTAATCTTCAGCATTCTTCTGTAGCACCACATTTTGAAACCTTCAATTCTCTTCTTGTCCACACTATTTATCGTCCATATTTCACTTCCATACGTGGCCACACTCAATACAAATACTTTCAGAAACGATTTCCTGACACTTAAATCTATACTCGATGTTAACAAATTTCTCTTCTTCAGAAACGCTTTCCTTGCCATTACCATCTAAGTACAGCTGTATAACCCCATTATCAGGTAAAAGATGACAATAAAAAACTTTTAAGATAAACACACATATTTCTTAAACTAGTAGTCTTTTGTCTTGGATGTACCATATAGCCACAGTAATGAATGAAAGTGAACATGCCACAAGGAGGTAGCCATTTCAAATGAACAGAGCAGGATCCACCACATGCCATGGATAAAGACTACTTCCGATGTTAATATCTACGTCTAATCACGCCAAATGATTTTGTGTTGACATTTATTCCGTGATGATGAAGCTATACCACGAAACGTTTGCAAAATTAAATATTTTAAACAAGTTCAATAATTTTGCCTTGTAGTGTTTTCTGAAAAATCGGTTTGTGAACGAAAGTTCATGTGTAGCGTAAATATCAAAAGATAGCTGGTATGATGTTAGTGGAAACCTTCTTAAAAACTACGATGGAATAATAATACAACAGATCCTGTCAGTAGGCAGTAAGTAACAGAGAAATTGTACAGGGTGAAGAACCAATGTGGCTGTTTGTTACTGAGTCTAAGGCCAATCAAATATTAACAATGATTGTGCTGACTGGCTAAATGGTGTTTCAGCTGGGGAAAGATAGCGTGATAAAGTCCGTGTGGAATGGATCATCTAGACATGACTGTGTTTCAGCCTAAGTATGTGGCATAATTTGGCTGCAGTGTTGTTTCAGGTTATAGAGGTGGGCGAGAGTTAAATCTTTATTTAAAATTGTTTTTAATACTTAGGCCTAACCAATTTCCATGAAACATTTTGTTCCTTACAATGTCAGAGTTGTTTTGCATTGATAAAATTCAATATAAGCACCATCATTACGACCACTTTCCGTTAACGTGTGTGGATGTTTGCGACAGAGTTTTGCGGATAATCCAACGGTACGTCTCCAAGAACTTGGTGAACTCGCTTCTCCACTTCATCAAAGGTTTTTGGTTTTGTGCGATAAACTTTCTCTTTCGACCTCCCCAAGACAAACAAATCGCAGGGCATTAGGTCTGGACTCCTTGCCGGCCATTGAAGGGGACCTCGACATCCCAACCACCGTCCTGGAAAATGGGTGTCGAGCCACACGCGGACAGGATATGTGAAGTGAGACGGAACCCATCTTGCATAAATATCAAATCATCGTATTTTTTAACCTGTCCCGGTCCGAGACACGCCACCGCATTAATTTTGATTAATAATCAGCATTGGCGGCCGAAGACTCCCGACTTGAGAAGTCACCCTCATTTTGCCACCTGCCTTCTCAAAAGGGCGGAGGAATGGACAGAGGTTTAGGGCACTCTCTTATCCCTGGGAAAGCAAAAGCTTCAGCAATGATCAACGGCATGAGGATAACGAAGGCAATAGAAACCACTGCATTAAAGACACGTAATGTGTATCCACAGGTAAAGAGGCTTGTAATTGAAGAAAAAGAAAATGTCATGAGATCTCTGCATTGCCAAAATATTCCTGACTAGTCCTCATTCGGACATCTGAGAAGGGATTGCCGTTGGGGGAGGTGACCACGATACAAAGATTGAGTAACCAACGTAAAGATAGCCTTGTATGGGTCGGGGCGCGGAATGTCCGAAGTGTGAACATGGTAGGAAAGATAGAAAATCTGAAAAGGGAAATGCAAAGGCTCAATCTACATATAGTAGAGGTCAGTGAAGTGAAGTGAAGAGAAGAATTTCTGGTCAGATGAATACAGAGTGATATCAACAGCAGCGAAAAGTGGTATAACAGGAGTACGATTCATTATCAATAGAAAGGTAGGGCAGAGAGTGTGTTACTGTGAACAAATCAGTGATAGGACTGTTGTTATCAGAATCGACAGCAAACCAACACCAACAACGATAGTGCAGGTATAGATGCAGACTTCGCAAGCTGAAGATAAAGAGAGAGAGAAAGTATATGAGAATAATGTAAATGTAATGCAGTAAGTAAATGGATATGAAAATCTAATAGTCACGGGGAATTGGAATGCATTTGTAGGAGAAGGAATAGAAGAAAAAGTTACATGACGATACGGGCTTGGATCAAGAATAAGAGAGTGGAAAGACTAATAGAGTTTTGTAATAAATTTCAGCTAGTTGCAGCGAATACTCCGCTCAAGAATGACAAGAGGAGGAGGTGTACTTGAAAAAGACCGAATGATACGGGAATATTTCGGTTAGATTACATCATGATCTGGCTGAGATTCGAAATCAGCTACTGGATTATAAGGCGTACCGTGAAGTTGATATAGACTCAGTAGTGATGAAGAGTAGGCTGAACTTTAAGAGATTAGTCAGGAAGGATCAATCCGCAAAGAAGTGCGATACGGAAGTACTAAACAATGACGAGATACGCTTTAAGTTCTCTAAGGCTATAGGCACAGCAATGAGGAATAGCCCAGTAGGCAGTACAGTTGAAGAGGAATGGACACCTTTAAAAAGGGCAACCACAGAAGTTCGAAAGCAAAACATAGGTACAACGAAGGTAGCTGCGAAAAAACCGTGTATAACAGCAGAAATACTTCAGCTGATCGATGAAAGAAGGAAGTACAAAAATTTTCATGGAAATTCTGGAATACAGAAATACAAGTCTCTGAGAAATGAAATAAATAGGATGTGCGGGGAAGCTAAGACGAAGATGTGAAGAAATCGAAAAGAAATGATTGTCAGAAGAACTGACTCAGCATACAGGAAAGTAAAAACAACCTTCAGTGAAATCAAAGTGTGGTAACATTAAGAGTTCTACGGGAATTCCATTGTTGGATGCAGAGAAGAGAGAGGATGGGTGGAAAGAGTGCATTGAAGGGAATATTTGTCTGATGTGATAGCAGAATAAACAGGGGTCGAGTTGCGAGAGATAGGGGATCCAGAGCTAGAATCAGAATTTAAGAGAGTTTTGTAAGACTTAAGATCAAATGTGGCAGAAGGGATAGATAACATCCCATCAGAATTTCCAAAACCATTCGGGCAAGGGGCAACAAAACGGCTATTCACGTTGTTGTGCAGAATGTATGAGTATGCCGACATACCATCTGACTTTCGGAAAAATATCATCCACGCAACCCCAAAGACTGCAAGAGCTGACAAGGGCGAGAATTATCGCACAATCAGCTTAAAACCTCATGCATCCAAGTTGCTGACGGGAATAATATAAAGAAGAATGGAAAATTAAATTGAGGATGTGGTAAATGACGATCAGTTTCGCTTTAGAAATGGTGTAGGCAATAGAGAGGCAATTCTGACGTTTCGTTTGATAATGGAAGCAATACTAAAGAAAAATCAAGACACGTTCATAGGATTTGTCGACCTGGAAAAAGCGTTCGATAATGGAAAATGGTATAAGCTGTTCGAAATTCTGAGAAAAATAGCGGTCAGCTACAGGGAGAGACGGGTAATGCACAATATGTACAACAGCCAAGAGGAAATATTAAGAGAGGACTACTAAGAACGAAGTGCTAGGATTAAAATGGGTGCAAGATAGGGATGTAATCTTTCACCCCTAATGTTCAATCTGTACATCGAAGAAGCAGTGGTGGAAATAAAAGAAAGGTTCAGGAGTGGGATTAAAATACAAGATGAAAGCATATCAATGATACGATTCGCTGATGACATTTCTATCCTGACTAAAAGTGAAGAAGAATTACATGATCTGCTGTATGGAATGAACAGTCTGATGAGTACAGAATATGGATTGAGAGTGATTCGAATAAAGACGAAAGCAATGAGAAGTAGCAGAACGAGAACAGCGAGAAATTTTAACATCAGGATTGAGGGTCACGAAGTAGATGAAATTAAGCGACAGAAGATGAAGGCAGCGAAATAACGAATGTGGATGGAGCAAGGAGGACACCAAAGGCAGACTAGCACCGGCAAAAAGGGAATTGATACCCAAGAGAAGTCTACTAGTATCAAACAAAAGGAAACAAAGACGAATGAAATTCGGAAAATGTCTAAATCTGGAGTCGCAAGAGGAGCACTGGTAGCGCCCAGTTGGGCTGTAAAGATTAGGAAGCCAAGGGAATATATTAATGCGAGAGTAAGAAATCATAACAGGATTAAAAAACTAAGGTGTGTTACCTACGACGATTTCTACCTTTACTACTTCGTTCGTCACGATTTGGCTTCCTTATCTTTAGATGAAATATAATATCATTCTAGGAATATAAATATTATCCTTTGTATCCCTCTGCCAGGCACTTAAATGTGATTTTTAGAGTATCCATGTAGATGTAGATGTAAATGATTCTCTCAATTCCTTCTACAACCCCATACCTAATCTTGTACTTATTATAGTCTTTGTAATTCCTTCCTTATTTTTACATTTCATTTCACGTTTATTCTTGTGAACTCAGTTGCTCCGCGCGAAATCGTGATTTTCGCTTTCTGTAATCTTTTTCTTTGTTACGTTAAAAACGTTACCCGACTTCCATTCTACGTGGTACGAGGGGCGATTGAAGAGTCAGTGCAAAAATAAAAACTACTTACGTGTTTGGAGTAAACCTTTTTTATTTTTCGAGAAAGTCTCCTTTTAGACTTATACACTTCGTCGAACGCTGTTCTAATTGGTTGATCCCTTACGAATAATAGGAATTGTCCAAGTCTGCAATCACCGCCTCGTTCGAATAAAATCTTTGTCCCGCCAGTCATATCTTCAAATCGGGGAACAAATTGTTGTCCGACGGAGCCACGTCTGGCGAATAGGGGGGGATATGAAACGAGTTGGAATCCCATTCCCATTAATTTTGCGACCACAACTGCTGAGGTGTGTGCTGGTTCATTGTCGTAATAGAAAAGGACTTTTTGCGGTCCAATCGCCGACGTTTTTCTTACAGCTCGGTTTTCAAACGATGAATAATATGCACCTGTAAGAGTTTTACCTTTTTCCAGATAGTCGATGAGGATTATCCCTTGCGAATCCCAAAAGGCAGTCACCATAACCTTTCCGGCTGAAGGACTGGTCTCCGCCTTTTTTGGTGCAGATTCTCCCTTGGTCACCCATTGTTTAGATTGTTGTTTGGTCTCAGGAGTATAGTAATGTATCCATGTTTCATCCGCAGTGACGAAACGACGTTCAAAGTTCTGCGCATTGTTCCTGAACAGCTGCAAACCATTCTTGCAACAGTTCACACTATTCCGTTTTTGGTCAAGCGTGAGCAATCGCGGAACCCATCTTGCGGATAGCTTTCTCATGTCCTTATGTTTATGCAAAATATTATTTACCCGTTCATTCGGGATGCCCACATCACTAGCAATCTCACGCACCTTAACTCTTCTGTCATCCATCACCATATCATGGATTTTATCAATGATTTCTGGGGTCGTAACCTCCACAGGGCGTCCAGAACATTCAGCATCACTTGTGCCCATACGGCCACTCCGAAAATTTTGTAACCACTTATAAACTGTTGTAATCGAAGGTGCAGAGTCACCGTAAAGTTTTTCAAACTTTTCTTTAGTCTCCTGTGGCATTTTGCCTTTCATAACGTAATTTTTAGTCACCATACGAAATTCTTCTTCGTCCATTTTTGACAATCACTCGCCTTCCTTGATTGACACAAATGCCAAACACAAAGAAATAGACCAATATGGCTGAAACTTGGTGTGCGTTCTTTCTAAAGATGCTAATAACTAAACATGACCTCGATACATGCCGATGGTGCCATCTCTCGGACTTAACAAACTCCTCTCATATTAGTAGTAATAATTTTTGTCCTGTCCTTACCTTACTTTTAAATTAGTGCAGAGCAATCAAATCTTCTCACTGTACTTGCAATCTCCACTTCTTGGAAAGACGTGACGTATTCTGAGAAGTTCAATCGTGAGTTTTGTTTGAAGCCTTACAGACGTGACGTTTGTCGTTATGGGTGCAAATAGTTCAAATGGCTCTGAGCACTATGGGACTTAACTTCTGAGGTCGTCAGTCCCCTAGAACTTAGAACTACTTAAACCTAACTAACCTAAGGACATCACACACATCCATACCCGAGGCAGGATTCGAACCTGCGACCGTAGCGGTCGCACGGTTCCAGACTGTAGCGCCTAGAACCGCTCGGCCACCCAGGCCTGCGTCATTATGGGAAAAGTTTATTTAGGATTGGCTTCTAACTTGCTAATACCTTTAACGACACTGACAAGAATGCTGATGACCCTGTGATAAAACAGCGGTTAGTGCAAAATGCAGGAGCTGGAATAGTTTGACACTGCCGAGAGTTTTAAGGACGTTCCCACCTCACATTCGCATTACAGTGCGGCACACCATTTTTATGATATGATTGGCTGCAATATTCTTGTATAACAGTTCAACGTATAGCGCATTTCCGCGTCTGATTCACAAAGTGGTTACACCATTACAGATGACACACACCAGCCCCCTCCTGCGAAAGGTGATTTTTCTCTTTCGGCTGCGCTCGCCCTTCCCCTCTACGTAATAAATTTTACGACCGTAACGTCTGCCACCATCAGCGAGGCATCCACCCGTTAATAACAAAATTTTTGTGCGTCCCGCGCGCGGCGGCGCGGATTGACTGCGATCGCTTTCTGGTAGCGACTGTACCGTTCTCCATGACCGTGACAATCGACCGGGGGACTCAGTTATTCTAACATTTACTTTTCCACACTGCTTAGCGCCCTCTGTCCCGCAACAAAGGCGGTCTATTGGCTTCATAAATTGCTCGTCTCCCCCGCGGGGAATCCCCCCCGACCCGGCTGCATTGTGCGGCGGTCCGCTGGGTTGGGGAGACAAATCGCGCGCCGACCCCTTCCCCCTAACCTCCTCTTCCCCCTCCCCCTCGGGGGTAATGACGGGCCAATCGCCGGCGTTTGTTCGCCGCCGCTCCCTGTCGTCATTGAGCGCGACGCGCAAGGGCTGATGGGTCCAATCAGGAGCCACGGGAGCGTAAAAAGTGCCCGGCACCTGTAAACAGGCCACTATTGGGATGGAGAGGGAGGGAGAGGGGGAGGACAGGGCGCAAACAGTTTAGAGCGCAAGCGTAACCGATCGGTTTTCTGGCGGTAGGATTTGCCACGGCACGGTACTCGGCCAATGGCCCCCTCGCGTACCGCCAGGTGAAGCCATACAAACACAAACGGCGCTTGATGTGTGCTTGTCATGCGACATTCATCACGTACAAAATTTGCTGTGATTCGTAAGACTCGCGAGAGGAATTGCCGTGAAGCGAAGAAATTAATACATTTTTAGTCGAGCGATGTTCTTCAGTTTTGCTACTGAGGCGTACGTAAGAAATTCGTCACACGTACTCAACTGAACAAAAACTTTCATTAATTTTTCAATAATTTTCCTTTAATTTACTTCTATGGTCACAAACTTTTTGTTAACAGATTACCAGTTTCGGTCTATAAAGCCGATTATCAGATCTGTTTTATAAAAACAAAGTCCAGCATCAGCATCGACAAATATATATAAATAATATTGATTGGCGACTCCATGGCGTGTTGTGTGCACCACCACCAAATAGTGGATAGAATTGGAAGGAAAATCAGCATTGGCCGTATTTTGTTGTTTTATTGTCAGCAAAATCGACTTTAGGTCACTTAGTGACCATCCTCAGTGCTGTAATATACAATTAAAATTGGTAGGTGAGTTTATGTGATCGCTCTAAGCTTGTGGTTATAGCTTGATACCAGTGCCTACCAATTTTAATTGTATATTACAGCACTGAGGATGGTCACTAAGTGACCGAAAATCGATTTTGCTGACAATAAAACAACAAAATACGGCCAATGCTGATTTTCCTTCTAATTCTATATATAAATAACATAATATGCACGAGTCATGTTGTCAATAGCACTCATTAATTCTTCACAAAAGCCCAAGACAAGCTACATAAAATTAGTGATCGTAATTTTCTTGTACTCTGTTGCCTGCGTCGTGTTGTAAAATAATGTACCAACGTTTCGGACGTTATGAAGTCAAATTTATCAGAATATATATCATATATATCAACGTTTCTGCCACTTTTGGAAGTGGCTTTTAATTGTAATAGTGGCCGAAATATTGGTTTCTATAATACTATAATCTACCTCTCCCTTTCTTGTAGTTCCTACTGTCCACGATGGCAAAGTCTTTTCACGAGATTGGAGAGGAGTAAGATTTCCAATACACTTTTTACTTATCTTTTCTCGCACAGTTGGCTCCAGTTCGTCATGTATAGGCGTCTGATTCTTGAAGATGAAATTCTCACATTTGAAGTTCTCATGGATCAATTGATCTAAATTATTTTGAAGAATGTCTTTACAGAATTTTTGTTTTCACCATAGTTTATTGTCTCGCATTTTGCTATATCACACTGTCTTTTGAATTTTCACATTCACAAAGCCCAAATTACATCGTTCGCCCAAAATACAAAAATACGTCCGATCACATCAGAGGTCTTTGCGGTAATAACAATTATCCAAAGAGTTTGCAATTGTTCTTGACAAATAAATTTCTATTAGTTTAGATTATTATTTTATAAATGAATCCACAAATAAACATAATAAACAGTACTAGATTGCGTAATTAATAATAGAAATTTTAAGTGTGCCAAATATTTTGTAATTTCAAATGTTTCTAAAAAAAAAAAAAAAAACATTCAGAGCTAGTACAACGACAATAAACGAATCCTTGTCATAAATGGTTCGAATGGTTCTGCGCACTATGGGACTTAACATCTGAGGTCATCAGTCCCCTAAAACTTAGAACTACTCAAACCTAACTAACCTAAGGACATCACACACATCCATGTGCGAGGCAGGATTGGAACCAGCGACCGTAGCGGTCGCGCGGTTCCAGACTGAAGCGCCTAGAACCGCTCGGCCACACCGGCCGGTCCTTGTCATACATTTTAGCTTGAAATATAACTTATTGTGTATAAATTTATACGAAATTTTTCAGAAAAACAGCTGAGATAATACTGACCTGTCTAAAATTCTAAAAATGCTTATTTCTGGTATCGACTACTACCGTTGAAGAATAGTAATGCTAGAAGAGGATGTCTCTTTACAATACGCACTCCGATGATATCTGGTCGCCATAGTTTGATTGGTGGTGAATGCAGGCGTGTCTACCTACGAACTTAAATCTACACATTCCATAGGATTATTAGATAATTGATGGCAAGGAATACAACAGAAGAAATGGCATCTCTCGTACCAACCGTTTGTCCTACCACTGTTTTATGGTTTGGTGAATTTATTTTATTTTACTTTGAAGCCGGATACCTTAGGGGCAGATGTAGCGTGTGCCCCAATCTTGGAATCTTAAAAACTTTGTTGTGTGTGATATCGTATTCTAACTTTCGTGTATCGCATTTTCGGAGGCGCATATATTGTGGACTAGCCCAACATTTGCCTAAACAGACTCGGTAAACAGGGTAAAACCACAGTCAAAACAGCTGGTGCACAGCTTCAAGGGCGGTTAATCAACCGTGCGGATTCGATAGAGGTGTTACTCGTCTTCCTGTGTCGCGAGCTAGTGTTGCGCGTAGAGCTACACAGGAGGGTCTCAAGCTGATCTACACATGTACCCTAAAATTTACTTAAGGGTTAGGATACTTTCATTCATCATTGTGCTTCGAGGAGCAGAACGTTCTAGACAAACAAGGACATTGGGTTCAGAAATATTCATCTGTTTTCGCTGGATTGTATCTTCTACATTCATCTAGTTAGAAACTTGGGGTTAATTTTAACTTCCACAGAGAGCTACAACTTTTAATTTTCAAAGGAATCTTCCGATTTTACAAAGGCTTCTCTTTTAATGCATGCAGATACAAGCTTTGTGCACTTTTCACAATTACATTTATGACTAAATTTTTCATCTTTCACAAATGTTCAATGTGCCTTCTGTCAGAGGCATTATAAACATCGAGGCAGCAGTCAGGCTTGTCACCTTCTAACATACCATTTCCTTTTTTCATATGTTATCACATTCACCTTTGACTGTAAAATGTATTTATATGCACTACTGCAATTTCGGCAGTGTATATGTCAGAATTTTGAGATTTTGATATGTGCTGAAGCACTCTTATACCGCTTGATAAACGTCACATGGACGAAACTGTAATAGTGCAAATGAAAACTTTTGCAGTCGAGGGTGACTATCATGTCATTTAAAACATTGTACGTGGCTGTGTACCCACAATTAGTTACTCTAATTCCCTAGCTACGCCTGTCGCTCCACTACTGTGAGTCCTATGGGGCCATTTTGCGGTATCTGCAGTTGACTGGCAGGTCTCCCTCTAATCCTCCTAAACGGGTAGCGGTCTGAGCACACAAGGCCGGTACAGGATCACGTGATCTCCCCATGACGGGCAGCATCTACCGAAAGTCATGGCTGGAAGCAGCACTTTACAGAAGCGCTAAAAGGCAGCGCGCGGACCGGTCAATGAAAATGTCCACATTCTTCTCTCCAGACTGTCAGGAAGGCCTAAATGTTAAACAAATTCACGGAACCAACTGGAACCCGTGAAATAGGGCAACCGTCGTGGCGTGTACATGTTGCGAGCCCTCTGGGACAGAGCTGATATTTCCTTAGTGTATGTCTCAATCACGTGTTAGTGGTTCCTCGTGATCAAAGTGATAATTTTTACAATACGAAACTCGTACAGCTCATTTGAAAGAGCGTTTGAGTGTGCGAGCTTGGAAGTGTGGTTACGTATTCTCCTGTTTCTCTCGACGACTGTTGCGGTTTACTGAGCGTGAAAGCTCGGCAGGAACAGACATATAACAACAGAACGTAGTGCCTTTAGGCGCCTGGAACTAGCGTCCACTGAACGAAAGGGTCTTGGCGAGGTTTAATTGAAGTAAAGAAGTTCCATTTGTTTCCGTCGACATTTCTGTCCTGTGTTATTGTGAGACTTATCCTTTATTGACGTGAAACTTCATTTTTGTTTTGTTTTGTGGCGATTATCGCGGGCCGTGGTGGCCGAACGGTACTAGGCGCTACAGTCCGGAACCGCGCGACCGCTACGGTCGCAGGTTCGAATCCTGCCTCGGGCAAGGATGTGTGTGCTGTCCTTAGGTTAGTTAGGTTTAAGTAGTTCTAAGTTCTAGGTCACCTCAGAAGTTAAGTCCCATAGTGCTCAGAGCCATTTGAACACTTTTTGTTTGTTTTATTTTATTTTTTTTATTTTTTTTTGTTTTTTATTTTTTATTTTATTTATTTTTTTTTTTTTTTTTTGTTAGGGGCCAGCTGGAGATAGTGTGTGAGGTGTTAGCGGTGATCACAGTCCTGTCCAGTGGTCGGCTTTCGTAATCTTTCTGAGAGTGGCTAGATTGTTATAGAGATTTTAATGGTTGACTTCGGTGTGATGGAAGTTAAACTCTGTTTCGCAGGGCGAAGCAAGGATGCCGCCCCTTATTTATACTGATTTTATATGCGTGACACTTCAGAGAATTAATCTCGGTGCGCCGATGAAGGTTCCCGCTTAAAACTGTGTACTTTTTGTCCTGCACGTTGGACATCGACAGAAGTATGGGGATTCTGATCGCACCCACGAGTGTGTTCTGTTCGATACCATGGGAGCTTCGGAGATTGATGACAATAATGTTAGACCGTATTCTTACTGCATTCACCGCTGTTGTTATGCAGAGTCGCCGTTCATCCACAGTTACTGAAAGGGGAGGCACTTACAATTATACCGAGACTTCCACAATCACATTAAAGAAAGAAATATATAACGTGAGTCATGCTATCCTGGATGCCAGTGCTGCAGTGTGAGATCCGTAGGCCCCTTACGGTTGATCTGTCGCTGAGTACTATCAGAAAAAATAAAGTCACGCGGTTGTACCTGAGAACACCAAACGCACTTCATCTCCATCTCTACTCGACGCACAGTGGATAATGAACAATGCGGCCGACGAGCCAATCAGCTGTACTGTGGCGACACCTACCGGCAAGCCCATGAACCAACAAGCTAAATTCTAACAAGGAGAGCCCATAACGTTTGGAACGCGGATTTACTACAAACTTCGTGCACTCGTAGTACTCCATGAGGACAACAAAATATGTAAGCAGTAGCGCGTACTTCTCAAGCGTTATTTACAAAATCACAACATGATTTCGGTCGTCAAATATATACCTGTGCTTGTCCATTTTTACCATCAAGCGGCGGCAACAGAGTGGCTAGCATTCAAGCCCCGTAATCGCTCGATCGAGTCCCCTTCGTCAGTTTTTTTTTATTTTTTTTTTAATTTTCAACACAGTCAGTTTCTTTACTATTTGTATTGCAATTGATCTAATCGGAAAAATACGTGTAATCGGATGAACTTTTATTAATTTTACAATGTTATTTGGCAGTCTACAAATTTTCATAACTATCGACTAGTAAAGGACCAAACGCATAAAGTGATACTGAAAATGTATGCTTGTCCGTGTCTTCAAAATTGTTCGTATTTAATCGAAAGAGAAGGAGAAACTGCTTCTCGTAAAGCCGCTATTAAAATACACTCGATACTGCGTGACCATTTATCAGCGCCGATATTTAAGGAAATACTGCGTCATGCATGGTTTGCTTCCAAATTATCGGCTGAAAGAGACGTTTTTGAAAATACTAACGAGGTTTGTTTTTCCACGGAAAACCTCAAAAGACCTTGCGTATGCGGAAACATAGCATTTATTCAATGCAGCTGGTGCAGTTTAACTTTATGTTTTCCGCGTTTTTAGGAAAAATAACATTCTGCAACTTGTACTCGTAATGTCGAAAGCAACGATTAATTGAACATCTTTCGAAAGCCGTATGTGCCGGTCAAAACTTGGAGGTAACAAGTCGTTTCGGACTCCTTCCAGGTATGAGAGATTTCTCAAATCACGGACAAGCACACATTTTCAGTATCACTTCATGCGTTTGGTCGTTTACTGGTCGGTTGTTATTAATATTATATTATTTGTGATAATAAAAATTTGTAGACTGCCAAATAACATTGTAAATTTAATAAAAGGGCATCTGATTACTCGTATTTTTCCCATTATATCAACTGTAATATAAATAGTAAAGAAAATGATTGTGTTGGAAATAAAAGAAACTGACGAACGGGACTCGATTCAGCGATCCCTCGATTACGGGGCTTAAATGCTATCCAATCGGCTGCCGCCGCTTCATGGTAAAAATGGCCACGAACAGGTATACAGGGTGTTACAAAAAGTTACGGCCAAACTTTCAGGAAACATTCCTCACACACAAATAAAGAAGAGATATTATTTGGACATGTGTCTGGAAACGCTTAATTTCGATGTTAGAGCTCATTTTAGTTTCGTCAGTATGTACTGTACTTCTTCGATTCACCGCCCTGATTTCATGCGTGATACTCTATCTATGCTGCTAGAACACTTGCCTTTGCAAGTACGACACAACATGTGGTTCATGCACGATGGAGCTCCTGCACATTTCAGTCGAAGTGTTCGTACGCTTCTCAACAACAGATTCGGTGACCGATGGATTGGTAGAGGGGGACCAGTTCCATGGCCTCCGCGCTCTCCTGACCTCAACCCTCTTGACTTTCATTTATGGGGGCATTTGAAAGCTCTTGTCTACGCAACGCCGGTACCAAATGTAAAGACTCTTCGTGCTCGTATTGTGGACGGCTGTGATACAATACTCCATTCTCCAGGGCTGCATCAGCGCATCAGGGATTCCATGCGACGTAGGGTGGATGCATGTATCCTCGGTAACGGAGGACATTTTGAACATTTCCTGTAACAAAGTGTTTGAAGTCACGCTGGTAGGTTCTGTTGCTGTGTGTTTCCATTCCATGATTAATGTGATTTGAAGAGAAGTAATAAAATGAGCTCTATCATGGAAAGTAAGCGTTTCCGGACACATGTCCACATAACATACTTTCTTTCTTTATGTGTGAGGAATGTTTCCTGAAAGTTTTGCCGTACCTTTTTGTAACACCCTGTATATTTGACGACGACGACCGAAATTATCTTACAATATTCTCAATAACGCTTGAGACGTACGCGCTACTGCTTAAACATTTTGTTGTCCCAATGGAGTACTACGAGTGTACGAAGTTTGCAGTAAATCCGCGTTCGATACATCGTGGCCTCCCCTTGTAAGTAAGCTTAACTTTAACTCAAGTTTCTTTTCTCATTTATGTGGTATTTCGAAATCTCATTAATCTCTCTGAACCACCCAGTAGTCAGTCTGTAAACTCAAGAGCGAGCAGCGCTTTTGGTGGGGGAAGTGGCCTTTCCCAGAAGAACCCTGCCACTGGCCTACAGGGCCACCCAAAATCAGTTGCCTGTTACCTGTCTAGCGGTGTAGCTCGGCGTGCAGTGATATACGTCGTTTCTGTTCGTGGGATCTTAGTTGCCAGTGTCAGTCAGTTGACTTTGTGTACTCACTGATATACTTCAGTATCCGGAAGTGATGGATAATCTTCCTGCATTGCAAAAAATGTGCAGAATACGAAGAAGAGGAAGTATTTGCGAAGTAACGAGCGTTAGATCGTCTCTAACGTTATTACAGCGTGTGTTAAGGAGGCAACACAAAAAGAACTGTTGGCTAATATTACCAGTCCCAATCAAAGGCTGCAGTTCATGCAAACGTCAGCCTCCCCCAATAGGACGCATAGGGAAGGAACGCGAAAACAAGGCGCATGGTTTATTGGAATCGCCGCGAAGGAAAACTAATAATTTAGGGTGGGAGCCCATCGTTATAGCCCAGTTTCACAAAATCGGTCATTCGACAAACGATGGAGGACTTTTACATAAACCTAAAAATAGTACCCACGTTACGGAAATTACTTACTGCCGTGAAACAAAAAATACATTTTCCTTCAAAGAAAGATGTTTTACACAAGACAATGTGTGAAATGGATGCAAATACTTTTCAGACATGTTTACGAAGACAGTGACAAAAAAAAGCAGTGCGAATCGAACTAATACAACAGACGAAATTATAAATTTCCGGTTACTTTTTAAACACTCTTCGTGTTGCGAGAATTGTTAGGTTTCAATGCAGCCCTTCAAAGAAAACTTTTACCTTTTAGCAAAAACACAAAGTAAGAACAAGCCTTAAATTCTACAGATTGATTGCACTATATCTGGTTCGTCTTATGAACAGAGGAACATAGAACCGAATGCCTATTCATGGGAATGTATGTTTGTAGTAGAATCCTGACTTCCGTTAATATTATTATATGTTAATATTATTTACTGTATAGTGTTTTGTTTCAGAGAAGCTATCGTCTTTTGTTTTCCTTATACTCTTAACGCATTTGTCTAAAAATAAACGCAGCCGGGACGTATCTGTACACGGCGTCGCCACAGATTTAAAGCGGGCGCCGCGGCAGGACCGGTACTACGTTGTGAAACAGCCTGTAGAAGCGCCCTGTGACGTAGCAAGGTAGGCAGAGTGGGGACTCGCTCGCTCTTCAGTTTACCGACAGACTATAGTTTGCTGTTCTCATTAAAACGTGACACAGTTCTGAAGAAGGGGAGAAGGAAGGAAGATAGGTGTTAACATCATGTCGACATCGAGGGCATTAGAGACGGAGCACAAGCTCAAGGATGGAAAAAGTAATAGAACGTTATGAAAGAGACTCCTCAACCAGAAAAACTCCGAGATGATCTAAGAATGGTAACCTCTATTTGAACGTTTCGTTATGTTTTGGTTTTAAAACATTTGTGGGACTGGCTCAGCTTTTTGTGCAACTTACTTCTTGGCGCCTCTCCTGTCTGCACAGAAAACAGAAAGTAATATTATTAATCGTTGAAGAAATTAAATTAATTACATATGATTCTGTGCTCCATTAGTTTTGTTTAATATTAGTAACATTTCCTGTCGGAACATTGTTTTTAAAAGTTTTTTCAGGGTTGTGACGGTGAATGCCAAATTAAGTTCGGTGTTACTAATACGGTGATACTATTGATCGGCCGCCTTTACTGCAGCCTTAAATGCATATTGCGTGATGAATAAAAATACCTGCGTTTATTCAAAATTCGTTTTACGATGTCCGATCCTTTTAAAAGGAGTACTGCTATGCAAATCAAATATGAGTTTGTAATACTTACGTTTCTTGCCAATGTCACACATCACGCTGTTAGTAACGGACCAACGATCATTGATTGTGCCGATTTTGTCGTCGCTCCAATATTAAAGTAATTCCGCTTTCCCATCTTGCTGATCACATAAGAAAATTAAGATTTAATTATTCGCTAAACAGAAGAAGGAATTACAGGAAGGCCGTGTCCTTTTCAAAGGAGCCCTTCGGCATTTACTTTGAGCGAGTTAGGGTAATCGCTGAGAACCTAAATGTGAATGGCCGGACGCGGATTTAATAAAAAAAAGTGGTTCAAATGAGTTTGAGCACTATGGGACTTAACATCTGTGGTTATCAGTCCCCTAGAACTTAGAACTACTTAAACTCAACTAACCTAAGGACATCACACGCATCCATGCCCGAGGCAGGATTCGAACCTGCGATCGTAGCGGTCGCGCGGCTCCAGACTGAAGCGCCTAGAACCGCTCGGACACACCAGCCGGCGCGGACTTAATCGTCGTAGTACCGATTGCGACTGCAGTGTGTATAACACTACCGTCTGCTACTGCTGTACCACAACCTTAAAGTTGGAGGCAGATCGTGAAATAAAACTATCTTATTAAAGCAATTATGGTATAACGCAACAAAAGTGTTATCCTCTGAGAGGAATTTTGTTACGATGACCGCGTTGTACCTAACGGAGGTGGCTTATCGGAAGTGAAAGTCAGAATTACGTAAATATTCGAACGGTAACAAATAATATTTTACCTAGCTACACTGTTGGAATAAAGAAAACGGTCACCAGCCTAATTAGGCAAGAGAATGATTGGCATTCTTGTTCAAGAAATAAAGTATGAGTCACTTTAAACGGACAAACACTACCTATACTTTGCCACACGCGAGTGCAATGAACTCTGGCACCTGAATACAGCATGTTTACGTTAAGGTTGGAGTTGACAGAGTAGAACAAATTATTTGCATAAATATAACAGATAACAATACACACTATTACTTTCAGGCCTTATTCATACTGAATGGTGTTTATAACATTACTATTAATATTAACTGTAGAATCAGAAAGTGGACATACGTTCAGTATTACTTTTCACACATTTTCCTAACTGACATAAAATTGTATATGTAGTTCACAGTAAAATTATGAACTGATCACAGGTTAAGTTTCTCTCAACTAAATACTTTTCTATTATTGCAGTTTTCCACTTTTGATACAGTGAGACACAATTTTGACAAATTTGCAAGAAACTGATTCACCTTTTAAAATTTACTACAGGCAGCACTATGATCATTAACTAAGCGAAACTTTATAAGCCTCAGTTTTAATAACTTTTAATCTTTAAAAGAAACAGCAAATTGACTTTATTACCACAGTCTTCTACTTTCAAGTAAATGATTAAATAGGTGACTTTGAAACTCCACGAAACTTTAAATTGGACTGTTTCCATCACTTGGAGGCTTTCACAAAACTACATTTACTACCTCCCACAATTTCACTAAATCCACAGTAAATCTGAATACTCCCTTCTTACCAAAGATCAAACAACATTATTTAATTAACTATTTGGCTTTGAGGCTTTCATTTTTTCCACAAACTAGGACACTCGGTAATCATAGTTCAAATGGAGAGGAACCTGAGAGGTTTTGTGATAGGGAAAAAATCAAGGTAGGTACATGAATTCAGTTATAAGTTACCTTATATTTGTGAACACTAAAGCATCCAATGAGCTGATCCTTCACTGTACATTACTATAGTGTTCCATTACAGTGATTGCTCAATGTGATGGCGATTGCATGTTGGTAGCTGGAATTGCAGGTAGAATTGCTGGACTCTGTCATTTCTTAGTAGCGATGATAGATACCAATTTCAGAATAATTCCAGCTCTTTATCCATCAATCCGAGGCATTGGAACACGGCAGGAAAAGCCTCCCTCGGAACCAGCACAATATACAACCTTTACATGGGCAGTGCACAGTTTGGTAGCTCGTCCCCGACTGACTCTTGGTTCCACCTTTTCAACCTAGGCCAACCACAATTTGCGCGCGCTACTCAGTTCCGTTCCCGAGGGGAACTACCACACCTTTTACATACAAATAACTAAGAACCCTAAGTGAAGGTCAGCAGTTTACATAACAGAGAACAAACATTATAAATAATACAGAACATTTGCACGTATTGACATATCTACAAAAAATTATTCACACGGAAATTACAAATATATAAAGTAAGTTTTGTTCCCTCCAAATGGGACAAAGAATTTAAATGATAGATACACTACATAGCATAGAATCAAACCATAACAGCAAATTTTTTTTACAAAGAAAGGAGTATACAATTTTGTGTTATCAATTCGCCGGCCGAAGTGGCCGTGCGGTTAAAGGCGCTGCAGTCTGGAACCGAAAGACCGCTACGGTCGCAGGTTCGAATCCTGCCTCGGGCATGGATATTTGTAATGTCCTTAGGTTAGTTAGGTTTAACTAGTTCTAAGTTCTAGGGAACTAATGACCTCAGCAGTTGAGTCCCATAGTGCTCAGAGCCATTTGAACCATATTTTTTTTGTTATCGATTCAATCAAAGAACATTTACAGAAGCTCAACGATGTAATATTAAATAAAACAAATGCAAAATAAATCAGTAGAGTAGTAGAGCAATGGTGTTACATGTGCTAGCTAACAAAGAGAGAGTCTGAGGTTACTTCGACATAGATGTTAACCGTTGATGAAGGATAAACTGAAGTGCAGAAAGATACGGTAGCAAGTGACACCCACTTATGTAGAAGGAACATTTCTGATTTTGCTGAAAGAATATAAAGAATCTTTTAGAATACTCACGAAGTCCAGGCATGGACTGAAACTCAGTTTCTCTTGGCTAGCGTACTGCGCTTATCACTGTGCCACCTGGGTCGTTATCAGGAAAATTATACGTGTTGGCTCTACATCTGCATACTACACAAGCAGCCATACGGTGCATGGCAGAGGGTTCCTAAAGCTATTTCTAGTCATTCCCCTTCCTCTCGCAAGTGGAACAAAGGAAAAACGACTGTCATCTGCTTCCGTTCGAGCTCAAATGTCTCTTATTTTCTTTGCTGGTAGCAGTAAAATATTTCTGCAGTCTGTCGCAAATACCGTTTCTCTGCACTTTTTCAATAGCGTTTCGCGAAAAAAACGTCTTCTTCCATCCAGGAATTACCATTAGAATTCAAGTTGCATCTCTCTAAGACCTGTGTTTCCATCAAACCTCATGGTAATATCAAGCAGTAGCCTCTGATCTCTGATTTGCTTCCGTGCCTTCCTTTAAGACATCGTGCCGGGTGTCTCAAACTCTCGAGGGGTACTCAAGAATCGGTAGCGCAAGTGTTCTGCATATGGCCTCCTTTATAGATCAGCCACACTTTTCCAAAAGTCTTCCTATAAACCGAAGTCGAACACTCGTCTTCCGTTGAAACGAGCTATCATGTCAGCAGGGAAAAACAATTGATGATGGTAATTCTGCATTTTTGACACAAAAACCTTCGGTGTTTCTGGGACAACTTTACAAGTGTTTCAGACTGCTCAAAAAGCCTTTGCAACAGAAGACTGCGAAAACATCGTGGTGTGAAATGGGCCTGCTGAACCGTGTTTCTTGCGTCGTTGCGGAAAAGCCTCTTTGTCTCGTGAGCTAACAAGACAATCTGCAGGTCATTAAAGAGGGCGATGCCAGACGTATGCCGTGCCGCTTTCCGCGCAGAATAATGGGAAGCGAGATAGAAGGATGCGCCAATTCGGCTATCAGATTGCAGAGGGGACGTACAAATTATAACTGCCCGGCTGGGAGCGGCTATTATAGATTGCTTCCGCCCGGCAGTCCATCCTTGTAGACGCCGTGTAGCGGGGGCAGATAATATCACGGAAACTCGATCGGGGGCGTTAGGACTATCAATTTACGTTATGCTCTCCGGCGGTGGAGCTCCGTGCAGGGCCCGGGGAGCCGATACACGATCTGCCCCACTAAAAGGGCTCACAGGCTGTGCCCGCCACGGGGCGCAGAGCACGAGGCGCGGTCAGGGTCTACAATTCGTGGAGGTTTCGGTTCGGCAGGTTGGGACGTATCGATCTACGGCTGGACTTCAGGCTACTTGCGCACTGCAGTAGAAACAGAGACTATAACGCATTTACTTCCTTACGACGTGATAACGCCATGTACACTACGGGCCATTAAAATTGCTACACCACGAAGATGACGTGCTACAGACGCGAAATTTAACTTACAGGAAGAAGATGCTGTAATATGCAAATGATTAGCTTTCCAGAGCGTTCACACAAGGTTGACACCGGTGGCGACACCTACAACGTGCTGACATGAGGACAGTTTCCAACCGATTTCTCATACACAAACAGCAGTTGACCGGCGTTGTCTGGTGAAACGTTGTTGTGATGCTTCGTGTAAGGAGGAGAAATGCGTACCATCACGTTTCCGACTTTGATAAAGGTCGGATTGTAGCCTATCGCGATTGCGGTTTGTCGTATCTCGACATTGCTCGCGCTGGTCGAGATCCATTGACTGTTAGCAGAATATGGAATAGGTGGGTTCAGGAGGGTAATACGGAACGCTGTGCTGGATCCCAACGGCCTCGTACCACTAGCAGCCGAGATGACAGCCATCTTATCCGCATGGCTGTTACGGACCGTGCAGCCACGTCTCGATCCCTGAGTCAACAGATGGGGACGTTTGCAAGACAACAACCATCTCCACGAACAGTTCGACGACGTCTGCAGCAGCATGGACTATCAGCTCGGAGACCATGGCTGCGGTTACCCTTGACGCTACATCACAGACAGGAGCACCTGCGATGGTGTACTCAACGACGAACCTGGGTGGACGAATGGCAAAACGTGTATTCGTCATCGCCATACTGGCGTACCACCCGGCGTGAAGGTATGGGGTGCCACTGGTTACACGTCTCGATCACCTCTTGTTCGCATTGACGGCCATTTGAACAGTGTACGTTACATTTCAGATGTGTTAACACCCGTGACTCTACCCTTCATCCGATTCCTGCCAAACCCCACATTTCAGCAGTATAATGCATGACTGCATGTTGCAGGTCCTGTACGGGCCTCTCTGGATACAGAAAATGTTCGACTGCTTCCCTGGCCAGCACATTCTCCAGATGTCACCAACTGAAAACGTCTAGTCAATGGTGGCCGAGCAACTGGCTCGTCACAATACGCCAGTCACTACTCTTGATGAACTATGGTATCGTGTTGAGCTGCATGGGTAGCTGTACCTGTACACGCCATCCAAGCTCTGTTTGACTCAGTGCCCAGGCGTATCAAGGCTGTTATTACTGCCAGAGGTGGTTGTTCTGGGTACTGATTTCGCAGGATCTATTCACCCAAATTGCATGAAAATGTAATCACATGTCAGTTCTAGTATAATATATTTGTCCAATGAATACCCGTTTATCATCTGCATTTCTTCTTGGTGTAGCAATTTTAATGGCCAGTAGTGTAGCCACAGCTAACGAGATGAACAGCTGTATATCGATGTAAGTGATTTAGTACACGTTATACATTTCGAAAACAAGTGTTTCTGCCAAAAAATATGAATTCCAATGAGAACCTGTGTGGGAGCTGTACACGCGCCTGCAAGTCAATGTGGAATTAATGTTACGAAAACAAATATTCCAGCTGGTGATCTCACTGCGATGCTACTGGATCAAATCAAATTTCAAACTAACACATATACACTCAGATACATACACACACAATATTTCAGTTTTTGTCCTAGAAATAAATTTAAATAGCTCCAGTCTCCCCAGTTCTAACAATAGTTATAGCTAGGTTTTTCTTAAGCAAATGATGCTGCCAAATATTCCCCAAATTATTCATAGGGAAATATTTGCTCGAACGTGAGGGAACTTTTTCTGTGTCTGATGAACATTAACTTTCACGATAACTGTGATTCCACCCTTAACTCTAGTCCTCGCTTCCCGTAAACGGCAATGCCACCTTGTTCGCATATTCAAAGAGGCAGTAGTGTACTGTTTCTAACCAATTTGAGCGCAGTAATGCAATGCTGTAGTTTCACTCGCTTATGTCTCTATTTCTATTTTTTGTGTCATCTTGTATATCATCTAATCTTGTGCCAATTTGTTGCTCTGTGCTAAAATCCTATATTCAAAATCGACGTCAATTTATTTAATGTATTTCATCTTTCTACATACATTTTAGCTTTAACCATCTACTCCTCTGATATCTCGATATTTGGGCATTTTGGAATCTCCGTTAGCGCTCATAAATGTGCCCTACCACATTACACGTAGGCTGTTCTGACACCACCATAGAACTGTGAAACGTCCCCTTTAAACAATTATACATGACTGTGCTTAAACTGACACACAATATTTTGTTAGCGCAACGCAATCTGACTTTCAAAATTCCCTACAAAAGAATGGCCCTGACTAACATTAAACTATACCTTTCACAAATCACTTACCTCACAAAAATCTTCGCTGCTCAAGCTACTGCAATACAGCGAGCGCCACTACTGCCAGCTAAATAAAAGATTCAAACTATGGAAGGCACTAACTACTGATAGGGATAGTTAGTAAATGAAAGATATTAATAGAGAACAAACAATGTATTTACCTTGATATCATCATATATAAATATAGCAGTTCATGACAAATTTCAAAACTCCGCCATCTCTCTCCCCACATCCACCACTGCTGGCGGCTCACCTCCAACTGCGCAACGCTACGCGCTGTTCACATCCAGCTGCCGCTGCCCAACACTACAATGGCAGACAACAATGCAAACTAGCCACAGACTGCACACAGCACAGCCAGTGATTTTCATATTGAGCGCTACGTAACGTTGCCAATAAGAAAACATAAACAGCCTACTTACATAGAGAAAACATAAACAGCCTACTTACAACTGTTGTGGCAAAAACGTCACAAAGGGGGCTTCTCTTTGGATGAAACACTTATTTGTCCTGCAACAGCGCTTCTTCGCTCATAGTAACGTCACAACTTCTTCAAATATAGGTCCTTCCAGGATAGACACGTCATGTACTAAATGTACCTCAAGACGTCCTCATTATAGTCATACATGTGGTTGGATATGCTATTCGAATATATTTCCCTAGCTTCTGGCCGTTCGATGTGGAATCGAAGGTATTTCTGAAAACAAGAAGTAATAAATCTACCTTTTTATACCCAGCTTGTTATCATCGACTAAGGATAGCTTACGTTGACAATTTTCAAGCCAGATCGGTCTAAGTGCAACTGCGAAAAAACCAGTTTGATGCTAGCATCCATGTTTCGCCTTTTATTTTCTGAAGGACGTCATGAGTGACCTGAAATATATACATACTTATGTGTACCCTGTTTTGCTTTACTTACTAGCCACTGTACCTTTAGGCTAAAAACAGTTCTGATACTTTCTGATTTTCTGTACCGAAATAATGGTCCAAAATTTTAATTGCAAAATTTATAGTTGCTACTCCACATGTGTGCTTGCTTTGCTGGTTTTAAAGCCGTTCTTCTGCTTCATGCAAGAACACATATGGAACAGCATTTCAAGTAAAAGCTTGAACCATTATTAAACTATAGAAATACAGAAAGTGCCAGAAGTTTCTTCTAAGTTGAAAGTACAGGGGCTAGTATTTAAATCAAAATAGCATATACATAAATATGTACATATTGTAAGGTGGCAACGGCCTTGCACCTTACATGAGTCCATTTAAGGTGACACTTTAGGTTTTGTTGGAGTAATACTCTAAATTACGGTGTAGGAAATCTACCTGGAAACGCATCGGCACGCGAGAATTCCGCGATTTTGTAATTATAAGATTTTGCGGAAAGGCAGTACGCGAGACAGAGCTCGGCTACCTCCCCGCCTAGCCGCCGAAGGCCACAGCCTGACGGTATGAATGGTGAACTGGGGGATTTCTGTAATCCGTTCAGAGTCGCCACAGCGGCCGCCAACCTCTGAAGGACGTGCGGCTGCAGGTGTTCAAGTGTTTACCAAAACAGAGCAGTGGATAGTTGGACGGGCTTTCCTGTGCGTGCTCTCACCTATGTCCCACTAATTTTACTCCTTCGAGTAACTCAAGTGGGGCAGGCCAGGAGTTCCTAATAACAAACTTTCAGTGCAAGAATCTGTGTTCACTACGACGGGGAATCTTGCCGGGAAAATCTCGAGTGGTCTCTTGGAAGAAATTTTCAAGTAAACGTGTTATTGCCCACAGCTGTGGTTCTTCCCAGCCGGCGAGGGCGGAGTTTACTTGTGAAATTTTGTAGAAATAAAAGAACGGTGGAAAAGAGTTCTATTCCCAGGCCTTACATTGGTCGGCACTCGCAAACTGGATATTTGAGAGCTTCTAGTGATGTGATTCGCTCGGTAAAAGTTGAGGGGAGAAAATAAAAGTGAAGAGCGATCTTGCTGGACTCTCGGTAAAGAGTCTTCCGTTCTGGGCTCTCGCACTGAGAGGACGTCAGCCAAGTCGTCTCCCGTCTTGGTCTTTCGTTCTGAGAGGACGTTAGCCGCGCCAGCTGTTTGCTGCCGGGAAGATCGTTGCAAATAGAGACGTTTACGGACAGCGGTCTGTTGTCCGAGTAGTGTAGGAGTGTACCTTCCGAGACGCCACACGCCAACCGCACAGCCGCGCCGTCGCCGTCGGAGACCGCCACTGCAACAGGAGTATTACTGTGAGATCGCTGCCGCTTCGGCCTGTGTTAGGAGTAACGTTAAATAGTTGGATCAATTGCAATTGCTGTTTCCACAGAGGTTAGACGACAGGGGTGTAATGGTTCTTCGTATTTTACGTTTTGTGTCGATGTCAGCCAAGTTTTAAGAGATCGCGTTTTGGACCAATTTTAACAGAGTTCACTGCCAATGCCAGTCAGGAGGATAGTTTGTAAATTGTTCATTGTGTTTTATTCAGCATTGATCTGAAGGTTATAATAAAATGATTGTGATTCAGTAGAGCCTTTACTTTCAGTAGTTGATCCTGATTTCACCCTTATGCTTTATTTTATTTTTGTGTATGTGTTTGAAGTCACTGAACACCCTAAGTGTTCGTGTCGTTCATGTTTGGAAGTAAAAATAGGTGTGATTTATCGTCAACACTACCACCACAGATTAATTAGGTGTGACAGGGCCACATTTAAAGCTAGCGTTATCCATTTTTGCGTACAGTTCCACTCCCAATTTCTTTGTGAGTTGTTTGTCAGGGGCGAACACACGCAAAAAGCGGACAAGCCACGGGTGGGGTGTTACAATATTTTTGAGCACTGATGACTTATTTCAAAAAATAAAGGCGAAACGCGTTTGACAGTATACAACTGGCTTTATCCAGTGGCATACACATGGATTTGTCCCAAAAATCAGCAACACAATGTTACGCACAACTGAGGACGATACGACAACAAGCATCAAAGAGGTTTCTGGCTCTTAGTTTCTGC
Organism: Schistocerca serialis cubense; assembly: GCF_023864345.2. Classification (NCBI taxonomy): domain Eukaryota; kingdom Metazoa; phylum Arthropoda; class Insecta; order Orthoptera; family Acrididae; genus Schistocerca; species Schistocerca serialis. The sequence goes on along the minus strand of NC_064641.1, from coordinate 84,017,060 downwards.
TAGATTGTCTAGTTCACTGGAAGTTGGAACCAGTTCTTCCTCTCATATGTCCCATTGCTGCTGGTGATTGTGAGTTTAAGGATACCAAACATCTAAGGTCAGCAGCCGTCTATTCAACCCCCTGGAATGAACCAATGTACCCAATCCGTCTACGTCTAGAGTATAATAATTTGTGAAAGTCTGAAAAAGTTTTCTAAACGTTTGTGTGACGTGTACCCGAGGCAGGACATGTGTACCAGCCCTGTCATCAACTAGTGGAACGTGGAAAATCGCCTAAAAACCATATCCAGGCTGTCTGACAAACCAAACCTCGTCGTTAATCCACTGGTCGGATTCGGCCCATTGCCTGCTATCGCCTGCCTATTGTACCTTTGCTGTTCAAGCACTGTACAGTTTTGTGGGTACAATCGCAACACCATATTGGTACTACTTAAATCCTGTTTTGAAACACTGGCAACCCTGTTCCACTTGAGCGTGTTATCGATTTTCAATCAGTCCGGTTCCTAAGTTAAATGGTGTTCAGTATCGACGAAACAATAATGTATCATGGCCCATGTCAACAATGTACATATTAAACTGTGCCAGAACGACACGGAAACATCGGACGTGACCAGATCGTTCCCCAGACCATATCTGGATTGCTACCCTGTTACCACAGGTTTCAAGAGGAAGTTTATATAGTTTCCACTCATATTCGCGATTTTGAAGGTAGTTGAGATGAGGTAGAAAAGGTTATTTACGAGTTGCACGAAAATCGGTATGAAGTAACAAGAGTCGGGTGACATGAAAGGGAACTAGGATTGAGAATATAGTCTATGCTCAGTTTTATTACGTCTGTACATTGAGAAACCAGTAAAGGAAACAGTGAGAAACGTGGAAAGGGAATTGTAGCTCAAGGAGAAGAAATAAAATCTTTGACACTTTACTTTTGTCTGAGACGGCAAGGGACTTGGAAGAACAGAGGAATGGAATGGATATTGTTTTGATGGTGAGATGAATGCCAACAAAAATAAAACCAAGGTAATGAAATACAGTCTAATTAAATCGGGTGATGCTGAGGGCATTGGCTTAAGAAATGAGACTCTAAAACTAATAGATAAGTGTTGCTATCTGGGTTCCAATTTAAATGATAAAGTCCGAAGTAGAGAAGACACAAAATTCAAGTTGCCAATACCAAGAAAATCAATTCTGAGGAAGATGAATTTGTTTACATCTAATATAAAATTAAATGTTAGGAAGTCTATCCTGAAGGTACTTGTACCGACTGTAGCCCTGTAAGGAAGTGAAACAAGAACGAACAGAGGTTCAGACAGGAAGCGAATAAAAGCTTTTGAAATGTAGTGTTATAGAAGACTGCTTAAGTCTAGATAAGTAGATCGAATAGCTAGTAACTTCAGTTGGGTAAAAAAGAAATTTATGGCAATGTTGACTGAAGCCAGGGCGTGGCTGACAGAACACATCCTGAGGCATCAAGGAGTCGTCAGTTTCGTAATGGAGGGAAAAGGGGGAGGGGGATAAAATTTTAGAGGAAGGATTAGGCATAAATAAAATAAGCAGGTTCACATGAATGTAGACTGCAGCAGTTATTCAGAGGCGATGAGATTCGCGCAGGTATAGACTGACGTAGAGAGCTGCATGAAACCAATCTTCGGACAGAGGAACGCAACAAGATCTTTTAGTGTACACATCAACACTTTACTTCATGGCGTTTTGCGGAGGTTGAAAATCCCGAAACGACATGAGTGTAAGTCTCATTCCATTTATTCTGCGGATATGTGTTTTGGATATTTAGACCCAGTTCCTAGCTATGAGGGTCTTCATGAAGAAATGAGTGGTTCTTAATCTGTTAGTATCGTGCTGATTCACCGCAGCTGCTACGCTGAACCGATATGATTTCGTCCTATGGATGAATTTATAGAGAGCTGAGCAAGCCATCTCTTGATGCACAGTTTCTGTCACTTGCAGCAAGTAAGTATGAAGGAACCAGTAGGTGAGACGAAATTTATCTTATAGCACGAGGATGTAGGACAAGAAATGCTGTATACCTTGCTCTTCGCCGATGACCAGTTCCTGAAAGCGGGAGATTTCGACGACTCCGGTTACATGTTTAGAAAACTGCATGAAGAATACTAAAAATGGAGCATGACAATAAACACAAAAATGACATACTGTAACATCCCCTTAGAAAAATTATGAATTACTGTGCTGGTAAACCTCTACGTTTTTTGATTTTCAAACAGATGAGCAAAACTGAACGTACTCAGACATTTCTCTCTTTACTTATTCTGATCAACACTAAACTCACATACTACTTTTTTTTTTTTTTTTAGCGCAACGCAGTCTGACTTTCAATAATCCCTACAAAAGAATGGCCCTGATTAACAATAACCTATACCTTACACGAATCACTTACCTCACAAAAATCTTCGTTACTCAAACTACTGCAATACAGCGAGCGTCAATGCTGCCAGCTAAATAAAAGATTCTAACTACTGAAGGTACTAACTACTGATAGGCATAGCTAGCAAATAAAAGATTTTGATGGAGAACAAACAATGTATTTACCTTAAAAGTGTTCAAAAGTGATAATATATATATCAGTTCATGACATCCAGTCTTGCAAATTTCCTTTTGCTGACGGACACACGTCCAGATCGTCCGCTCTCAAAACTCTGCCATCTCTCGCCCCACATCCACCACTGCTGGCGGCACACCTCCAACTGCGCAACGCTACGCGGTGCTCACATCCAACTGCCCAACACTACCATAGCAAATATTCCAACAATGCAAACCAGCCACAGACTGCACACAGCACAGTCAGTGATTTTCATACAGAGCGCTACGTTGCGTTACCAACATAAAAACCTAAACGGCCTACTTACAGTACTACATGGTAGTGGGTGAAGATCACCTAAAGATTAATACGCGGAATTCTGGAAAATTAAAAATGTCTGTACATTTAAATACTTCGACGTCACTTTTACAACAAATAGAAGAAGCGCAGAAGACATCGCAAACAAAATAGGATAACGGAAAAGAGTAACTGGCCGTCTTAGCTCTGTGCTATGAAGCGAAAAAAATTTATTGCAAAGAAAAGAGAGGTGTTGTTACACAAATCAACCGTAGAGAGCATTGTCACATATCGCCCTCTAAAATGGGAGCTTACGAAAAAGGAGGAAAATAAACTGATGTCACTTGAGATGGAATTTTGGCGAAGATGTCGCATCTCCAGACTAGAGCACATCAGAGTAGACAGATTACTAGGAATTAGAAGAAAAAAGAGCTTGTTCTTGATGCTACAGCTACCAAAATGTTAACTTGGTACTGTCAGCGATGCTACAGATAGCAAAATATTAACCTGGTACGGTCAGCTCCAACGAATGTATGAAACCGACAACCAAAAAGAATATATGAATGGACATCAGGCGACCGAATAAAACCTGGAAGACCACCTAGAAGATGGATGCAAGATGTTAAAGATACGATGAATAAATGGGGCCTTCAGGAAGATGATTGGGCAGATAGAAAACGTGCAAGATGAGGAGCGGAAGGTGGAGATCGTCGACAAAAACCGGCATGTGGGACGAGAAACACTGAACACCTTGCTTTTCCCAATGACGAGTATATTAATTATCATTGCGGCACAGCGTCTCTGTTACTTCGGAGGATGTGGATCCCTTGAATAATGATTTTTGTCTAGTTTGAGAGCCGCAGTCAGTAACGATGTATCTCTGGTTTCGATTAGACAGGAGGCCGCCTTTGAACCTCTTCATCTGACGTCCAACAAAGCGACTACCTTTAGTTACTCGGATCAGGACAAGCGATTTGGAGTGAGAAGATCGGGCTTACGGGCTACACACCGCTGCTGATATTTGACTCGAAGAGTTTTTAACTTGTAGTAAGAACCTCCTCTAGAACGCTTATAATTCTGCGCTTGTTCTGCAGGTGATTTCCAGCCTGTAAGGGTTGGGAAAAGCTATGAAAACACGGCGAAAAGTTCGTGCTTAAACATAAATGCAGATTTTAGACAAGCCGGCGGGTTGCGATGTTGTATCTGATCACGAACGGCATCTGTACAATTTCCGAAGCACGTTGCAGGTATCAGTGTGATCAGAACAGTGTTCTAGGTAGTTATGATTGTATTATATCAGAGAGAAATGACTTTGAACGTGGGCAAATTTTTGGTGCTCGTGTTATGCTTGCTTCCGTAACCAGAGTAGCCGAACCGTTGGTGTTTCAACAGGCAATGTGTAAAGGTGAAGATATAAATAGAATAATGCAAACATCCACTGGCGATGCTAATCCAGATGTGCAATTACAGAACAGTGTAACTGAACGACCACTTGATCAATGGAATTTGCATATCATCCTCTGAAATTTGCTAGCGGACAGTTTTAGAGAAAAATGGCAACGTTACAGCTGCACACGGAAGATTTATTCCGAATACAGAGAAAGCGGAAAAACATCATCCACTAAATCACAACACTGACGAAAGTGTTATAGCGTGATCGTGTCAGGAGGACGTGATGAGGATTGTGAGGAAAAATAAGAGGACGACAGGTGAAAGGTAACTGGAGAACCGAATGTCGCACTCGAGAACCTTGTCAACACCAAAAAAACTAGCAGGGAACTCTATAAGCAGGAAATTACAGGGCGGGCTGCAGTCCTAAAACCACGCATCGTTGATGCAAATGTCCGTAACAGTATAACGTTTTGCCGAGGCCAGAAAACCTGGGTTATGGGGCAGTGGGAGAAAGTAATTTGGTTGGATGAGTCTTGTTTCACACTGTTTCCAACCCCTGACCGAGACTGCGTTCGATGACGAAACATGGCGGAGTTCGGTGATGGTTTTGGGCAGCCATATGGTGGTACCCCATGGGCCTCGTGGTTACTCTGCAAGATTGCGTTACTGCCGAGGAAATGTGACCATCGTCAGGTCCATTCCGTGGTATAATGTTTGTTCCCCAGTGGTGATGCTGTGTCCCAAGGCGTCAGGACCTCTGTTCATACACCTCGCATCGCCCAGGACACGTTTTGTGAGCTCGAGGGTGAATTTTCACGTCTCCCATGGCCAAGACTCAACATTGTTGAGCCTTTGTGGTCTACTTTGGAGAGAAGGCTGTCCTACTCCATCACTGTTTCCCGAACTTGCCACTATTTTGTAGTAAGTATGGTGTAAGATTCCGTTGTAAACCCTACAGAAACTGTACTTATCCATTCCGATTTGACTGGAAGGTGTTTGGAATGCCAAGATTTTACACCGTATTAGGCACATTAATTTATTGTGTTTTTGGGTTCCAATATTTTTGTCCATCGCTGTGTATCTGAGTGTCATTGTAGTAGGTTTTCGAACAATTATCGACTGTATGTTTTCCTTGTTTTGCGTATACACAAGAGTACAGGCAACACAACACCTTTGCACTATACACATATGTTGCAGCTGTCTTATTGTGGTTATTGAATTCTCATGCATGTAGCCTTCTAAATGTCGCTCTAGCGCATTTGAGGCAGTTTTCATCCTCGACGTCGATATTGACTTGTGTAGACAATATAGTTTTGGAAACAGGTAATACTGCATTTTGTTCAGTATTTTGTGAAATATTGTGTCAAATTTTCGATCGTAGTTTACATTAAAGTATTGATCTCCCAACATTTGGCTCAAGCCAAAGCTTGTGTCAACACATGATACACGCAACGATAAACTTTTCTTGATGAGTATCGTAATGTTTTGAGCCATGAGAATGAAACTTAGATATGTGGCAATCGGTGTTTACTTTCGTGATTTGCTTTGTATCTGGAAAATACGGTTGTAGCACGTCATGCGTGGAGTGTACTGTTTGACTTTTGCTAAAAAGTCAAGGAAATGTTTTAAGGAGCCAAAGGAAAACTAAAAATTACTCGCAGTCTGGCTCAAGGAACCCCACTCTCGTCGAAGAAGAGTATTAACCATGGCGTCATCTCACTCAGTTTTATCTTTGGTCCCTCGTGAGCTCTAGACGAAGACCGACTTTTTCACGCCGTTACCAGTACTTCGTCTGAGCAGTCGCGTCAATTTACGAGGTACAGCTGACACAGGGGTGGGTTTACCGGAGGACTTGGAAGGGACGCTTACCCTCCACCGGCAGGGGCGAAACGACGAAGGCGGCAGACAATTGGCCAGCCCCCAGCTGCCGGCGCCCCTCCCCCTCTCTCCCCCCCCCCCCTTCTGTGAGCCGACAAATCGCGTCCCTTTGTGACACGGCGGGGCCGCTCTATCGATCGGGCTTTTTTAGCGAGTAATTGACGCGTGATGGGGTCGCGGCTCGGCTTATTCCCGTTAAATGACCCGTCGGAATCGGCGCGAGCGTAGCCGTCTGCTGGTGGGAGATGGGAGGGGGTAGCGTGGTCTCCGTCACATGCGTGCTCGACGCGTGACACTGGCCGTCATTCGGCGCCGGGAGGCCGCGTCTCGCTTCCTGTGATGCGTGCCCTCCGTTTCTAGCTGTCCACAGCCCTCCTACAGTTAGTTAGTTACGTGTTCCATTCATCAATAGCACGGAAAAAAGGTTATGACGTGAAACGTGTCGAATGCACAAGAAACGCGCACAGGAAAAAGTTTTTTTCTTTTTCTCTACATTATAGTGTTATACCTAAATATTTCTATTATCTACCCGTTCCCTTAAATGGCACAAAATGCATATATTACATCTCCAGATTTACTTACTCATATTCAAGAATTCATCTATGATATAGAAGGAGTTGTCAAGGAGGTATGATTTCAATTTGTTTTTGAAACTATTACCGCTGTCTGTCGGACATTTTATTTCATCTGGTAATTTATAAAAAAGTTTTATAGCAGCATATTTTACCCCCTTCTGTGCCAAAGATAGATTAAGTAAAGGATAGTGTAGGTCTTTCTTTTTTCTGGTATTGTAATCATGAATGTCGCTGTTGATTTTAAACTGGTCCATGTTGTTGAGAAAAAATTTCATTACTGTACTGTGAAGCAGCTGCAAAAATTCCTAACCTTTTCAACAGATGCCTACAAGATGTGCGACCCCACACATTATTCTAACTACTTTCTTTTGTGCAGTGAATACCTTTTGCCTAAGTATTGAGTTGCCCCAGAATATTATTCCGTATGACATCAGAAACTGGGAGCGTGCAAAGTATGTTAGCTTACTGATTTCTACATCCTCAAAATTGGCAATTATTCTGATTGCAAAAGTTGCTGAACTTAGTCGCTTTAGGAAATCCAAAATATGAATTTCCCAATTAAGATTCTCATCTATATGTACAGCCAAAAACTTAGTATTCTCTACCCTGGCTACTGACTTCTTTTGATGTGTATTTTTATTGAAGGAATTATACTTTTTGCAGAAAAATGGATGTACTGTGTGTTTTTCAGAGTTTTTCAAAGTACATGAATTCTCGCTTCGCTAATGAGCTTAGTTGTACTATTACCTAATGAAATACAGCAACAACTCACATTTTATATAACTTTATTTGTGTCTAGACGTGTGTATATCTTCATTAACACAACGTTTGTATCCTCTGCATTTTGAACGTTTCAGCTCACCTACATAAAATAACAATTCTTTCTACGGAAGGTGGCCGGCCGCGGTGGTCTCGCGGTTCTAGGCGCGCAGTCCGGAACCGTGCGACTGCTACGGTCGCAGGTTCGAATCCTGCCTCGGGCATGGATGTGTGTGATGTCCTTAGGTTAGTTAGGTTTGAGTAGTTCTAAGTTCTAGGGGACTTATGACCTAAGATGTTGAGTCCCATAGTGCTCAGAGCCATTTGAAACATCTACGGAAGGCAGGCGTGCATAGAATCCCCTGTTATTTTTCCTTCATTTTTATTTCAATTCCGCTCCAAAGGGAGGGCTGACAGCACATAAAACGGTTTATCAGCCAAAAATTTCACGTAATTAATAGAAATTTTAAAACATGTAGAAAGCTGGCGAAAATAATTTTTAAAACACTTTGGTAAGAAATTTTATGATTTTTAAAACTTTTTAGACAATTTCATATGACAGCTAATACGTAATCGCTGGTAATAATAATGCGGCTTGATATAAATAATAAATAAATAACGAAAAGTGTGAGGTCATCCACATGAGTGCTAAAAGTAACTAATTAAACGTCGGTTACACGATATATCAGTCTAATTTAAAAGCATTACATTCAACTAAATACCAAGTATTACAATTACAAACAACATAAATTGGAAGGAACACATAGAAAATGTTGTGGGGGAAGGCAAACCAAAGACTGCTTTTTATTGGCAAGGCACTTAGAAAATGTAACAGTCCTACTAAAGAGACTGCCTACATTACACTTGTCCGTCCCTTTTTAGAATACTGCTGCGCGGTGTGGGATCCTTACCAGATAGGACTGACGGAGCACATCTAAAAACTTCAAAGAAAGGCAGCACGTTTTGGATTATAGTGAAATATGGGAGAGAGTATCACAGGAATGTTACAGGATTTGGGTTGGACGTTTTTCGTTGCGACGGAATCTTCTCACGAAATTCCAATCATCAACTTTCTCCTCCGAATGCGAAAATACTTTGTAGACACCGACCTACATAGGGAGGAACGACCACCACGATAAAATAAGGGAAATCAGAGCTCGTACGGAAAGATATAGGTGTTCATTCGTTCCACGCGCTATATGAGATTGGAATAGTAGAGAATTGTGAAGGTGGTTCGATGAACCCTCTGCCAGGCATTTGAATGTGATTTGCAGAGTATCCATGTAGATGTAGATGTAGGTATTAGTGGTGCATGAAAGTAAATGATGTAGGTAGAATGATGTATTTGGTTATGGGGCCTTGTAGAATGGCTGGTAGCTACTAAGAGCCATTAAGGGGAGGCATTGTGTAACACAACTACCTCTTTACTTACACGAAGTGTTGAGTCCTATTGACAAAGTATTTCAAATTGATTCTGTATTTCTAGATTTCCAGAAAGCTTTTGGCATTGTATCTCTCAAGTAGCTTGTAGTCGAGTGCTGATACAATATCGTCTCGGTTATGTGACTGGATTTGTGATTTCGTGTGAGAGAGGTCACAGCTCGTAGTAACTGACGGAAAGTCATCGAGTAAAGCAAAAGTAATTTCTTTTGTTCCCCAAGATAGCGTTATAGGCCCTCTGCGTTCCTTATCTATATAATCGATTTCAGAGACAATTTGAACAGCCGTCTTACGTTGTTCGTAGGTGATGCTTTCTTTTGTCGTCTATCAAATCAGCGGTGCATGAAGTTATCAGAAACTCAAAACAAATTGCTAAACGATTTAGAAAAGATACCCGTATGGTGCGAAAACTGGCTATTGACCTTAAATAGGGAAAAGGGTGAGGCCATCCATATGAGTCCTAAAGAGAAACCGTTAAACTTCGGTTACACCATAAATCAGTCAAATGTGAAGGGTAAATTCAACTAAATACCTAGGAATTACAATTATGAACAACTTAAGTTAGGAAGAACACATAGAAAATGTTGTAGAAGATACAATCGATTTACTAAAGAGACTGCCTACACTACGCTTGTCCGTCCTCTACTGGAGTACTGGTGCGCGGTGTGGGATCTTTACCATATAGGATTAACAGAGTACATCTATAAAGTTCGAAGAAGGGTAGAATGTTTTGTATTATTTACAAATAAGGGAGAGACTGTCTCTGACATGATCCAGTAATTGGGGTGGACATAATTAAAACAAAGGCGTTTTCCGTTGCGTCGGAATCTTCTCACGAAATATCAATCACCAACTTTGTCCTCTGAATGCGAAAATATTTTGTTGGCACCGAACTACAAAGGGAGAAACGATCATCATAATAAAATAAGGGAAATCAGAGCTCGTACGGAAAGGTATAGGTGTTGGTTTTTTTCGCGCATTGTTCGAGAGTGGAATAATAGAGAATTGGAGTGAAGGTGTTTCGATGAACCTTATGCCAGGCACTTAAATGTGATTTTCAGAGTATCCATGTAGGTACAAACGTAGATGTAAATGTAGGAAGGAAAGGGGAGGGAGGAAAGTGGAAGGAGGGAGTGTGATTGGGGGGGGGGGGGGAGGGGGTTGTGTTTAGGACTGAAAAGAGGAGTATATCTCGGGACGGATTTCATATTGGGTAGTGGCAGTTAGTTGAAGTACCGAGAGGAGACGATGGATATGACGTGAAGGCACATGGAAGGTGGCATGCGAATGTAGTGGTGCTGTAGGTACCTGTATTGGTGATTGGTGGATAGGATATTGGGTGCTGCGATTCGGTTTTACATTTAATATACAGCGTGAACATTAATAAAACCGACAAACTTGTGGATCGGATTCCTGACCGGAAATGGAGGAAGAAATATCCTATGAACATGTATCCGGAAATGGACGGTCTGCATGCAACGACAACAAATCGTCCCAGAACACAGTACGGAGCTGCATCGTATCCACGTCACAACAGATGTTCAAACTGGCCTCCATGGGATGCAATACACGCGTTCACAAGTCGAATCATGGACTGTCATGCTGGATACACATAATCGTACTTTGGCCTATACAATGTTGGCGGGCCACTTTCCTGGAACTTGTACTAGGGTTAGTTTCAGTATCCTGTGGAACCCGGTCACCCATATACGCACAGTCCGCTGCCTCCCCGCACGTTCGCCTGCCTGCGAGGACCCATGAGCACACGAACGCCCAAAAAGAGCTGGTGTCCGATACTTGTTTTGGTATAACCGAGCTCTTCCTCGACCGTTTCCACCTGCTTTGCCATACACAAACACTACCACGGCATGTTCCCGACATGAATACCAGATCATTATGCTGCTTACATTACGCTGCATCAGTCACTTAACCTGCAACACACATGGAACACACGGCACGTGCTCAAAGAAACTTTTATTCGTCTGTCCCATCTATCGTGGCAATGACACATTTCTGGACGCATGTTCAAAGGACCTTTTATTCTCCATTTCCAGTCCTGCAGTTTGTCGGTTTTATTAACATTCACCCAGTGTTGTATCCGAATGTGCTCTAAAATGAGAAGGTATGGGAAGTGGATGTACTGATATAGGATGCGAATTCGGTGAGGTAGGTGAATTCCTTGTCAGTGTAGTTTGTTGTATATCGGACATATTTTACGTACAGCTCCAGCACGTTACAAGGAACGTGGATGCTCCTCCTACGGCCTAATAAATCTTCCTTGGCCGAGCACTGTATACGGATAAACCACGTCATGGATTTTACTTTGTATGTCATCATTCTGAATTTCAGTTTTCAGGAGACTATTGAGTAGAACAAGGAAAAATGGACTAAAGGGTACTATCATAAACATGACTAGCTTCGTGCTCGAGATAGATCTGGAGAGGATGGGGTAGGGGAAGCAAACCTAAATTAATCGTACATTTTAGCATAGACAAGTATGATGGGATGCTACAGATGATGTTCAGTCTCATAAATTACTACAATTAAGAGCATCGGAATGTATGCAGAGAGCACACAGGCAAGTTTGTGATCCGATACCGTGCTAGCTAAAGTGTGTAAAAACCTATAGATCAAAGGCAAAAAGAAATTCTTTAGACGTGTAGGTAGTTGTTCCACACGTAATATCATTTATTACAAGAACGATTAAAAGATTACATTATGAATATAAAACAAGAGACACTTGGCATCAGCTGCCCACCATGATTAAGCCCAACATAGAGAAAACCACAGCCACTAATCTGAAACATACAAAGGGAAAGGGTCGCGAAAATGTCGATGATTTTGATAAAATTATTTAAGTTAACCACACGAGCAATTACGTAAATGAATTAATAGTTAAATGACTAGCGAAAGAGTAAGTACAACGAACTGACAATGCACGTGGTTGCATTTCGTAATCAACAAAGCCCTTTGTAATAAACTTGTCTTTCTAGATAAAACTTAAAAGAAATCGCATACCAAATCGGGAAACACTTTGTAGCATCTTAGACAGCTGAGAGAAATGATTAAGCACCTCTATTTGTCGAAATAACTCAAACCGATACCTGACAGTAAGCTCTACAGAGTGGTACCGTATATTCACGTTGGCCATTTTCTCAGGTCGAATCTTTACTGGAGGTGCATGGGTGAACGGAAACGTTACCTACAGTACCCACCTCTCCTCGGAGGCGTTTTGGCCTGAGCCGAGTTCCCTGCTACACTCGACTACAAGTTGGCAAGGAGTCATACATAGAGGTGTTCACTCTGGTACCCTGCGAAATTTTCAAAACAAACTCATTCACGCCTTCAGTTATTCAGAAAGGTGTGTTGCAGAGGATATGGATCAAATCTACATAAATACATAGCAAAATAAAACATTTTCCATTTCATCATTCTTGAAAGGCTCGTTATCTAGGTTAAAAGCTGAATACGAGTGGGACTTCCGTGTTGAGAGGATGCTCGGAAGTTCTGGTTTGACAGCTCTTACGTAACGCGACTGACAGTACTTTTCCAGTTTCAGCCTTGCAGTATCTGGAATAACGCAATGGTATTAGTTAACTTTCATAGAAAAGGGTGCAACGGCCTTGCCGTAGTGGATACACCGGTTCCCGTGAGATCACCGAAGTTAAGCTCTGTCGGGCGTAGCCGGCACTTGGATGGGTCACCATCTGGGCCGCCATGCGCTGTTGCCATTTTTGGGGGTGCACTCAACCTCGTGATGCCAATTGAGGAGCTACTCGACTGAATAGTAGCGGCTTCGGTCAAGAATACCATCATAACGGCCGGGACTGCGGTGTGCTGACCCCATAACCCTCCTATCCGCGTCCTCCTCTGCGGATGGCGCGGCGGTCGGATGGTCCCGATGGGCACTTGTGGTCTGAAGACAGAGTGTTTTTCTTCCTAGAAATGTGTACTGTCCCCCGTAGCCTACAATTTGTGAGATAACTCCCTTCACAAAGGGGCTACGGTGGCAGTAGAACGTCGATTATCCGAACTAATTGAGGAACTTGGGTGTTCGGAAAACTGCATCATTCGACTAATCGAACTGTGCAATTTTATTTACCAATTTATCTATACAAATATTTATTACGTAACTACCTGAGATCCTGCCGTTGCCATGTTATGTACTTATTCCAGTATTCTAATAGTCCATCCCCTCCTTCCCTCTCTCTGTCCATCCCCTCCTTCACATCCTCTCTGTCCATCCACCCCTTCTCTCTGTCAACCACCTCCCCCCACACCTCCTGTCCGTCTCATCCTGCCCCTCTCTCTGTCCATCTCCCCCTCTCTCTCCTCTGTCCATCTGCTCCTCCCTATCTGTCCTTCTCCTCATCCCCTGTCTAATGCAAGATCCTCCCCCTTCTATCCATTTACTCCTCTCCCCTTTCCCTGCTTCTCTTTCCTCTTTCTGTCCACCTTCTCTGTCCATTTCCCACTCCTCCCTGTCTTTTTATATCGCCCTCCCACCTCTCTCTGTGTTTCTCTTCCTCCTCCTGTCTCTGTCCATCTCCTCCTCTTTCCTTACTCTGTTCATCTCTTCCTCTTAACTCTCTCTGCCATTTCCTCCTCTCTCTATCTGTGCAAATCCCCCCTTCCTCCTCAGTGTTTGTCCATCTCCTTCTCCCCCTCGCTTTCCCCACATTACCACTTTCATCCCAATAGTAGGCTGTCGATCTTACGTCCACAGTATTTCTTTCCAGGTTGTAATTAAAATGTGTGTCAAATTTTGAGATGGTTCCAGCGGTTTTGAAAGAGCTTTTTACCAAAAGCTTTTCCCACAGGCACACATACAGTATATATTTCACATATGTTTAACATTTTTCACACGTAACGAACTTCACCCTGCAATTTCAATTTCACGCATATAAATCTTTATGACATCATATCACCTGAAGTATATAATTTTGGTTTTATTTTGCAGGTACCTCCAGTGCTATACGTGCCAACCGCCTGCTTATTGTGTTGTAAATAAAGTTAGGATTAAAGCAGTAATAAATTAAAACGTCATGCCTGATGCAGCAGTTTTCACGCATCTCAGTGTTTATGACGTTATGTCTCCTGAACTATCTATCCTACATTGATATATTTTTCTAGGTTCATTCAGCGGCGTAGGTGGATACTGTCTGCGAAATGTGTCGCTAACAGAGGTAGTACTAAAGAAGTAACAAATTAAAACGTCATACATGAAGCTATGAAGCCGCAGTTTTTCAAGCATCTCAGTTTTTGACGCCATAAATCCGCTCGTCGTGGCTTCTCTGCTGTTTCACTCATGCCCCCACCCCTTTAACAGGTAGGTGGTTCTTACCCCCACAGCGATGAGAACCAGACGGTAAGTGCTATGTGTACCAAGTTTAGTTGAAATTGGTTCTCTGGTTTAGGTGGAGATGGAACGTGCATAATATACATTCATATATACATTCAGCAGAGTCCCACTTATCCGAACGCCGGTAATCCGAACGTTCGGTTACTCCGAAAATGAAAAATATTAGTCTAAGTATGGAAAACTGTGCGATAAACTGCTGTACCTACACACTATTTTAATTTACACAGTACAGTAAACATGTATTAGAAAAATTGGCAAGAAAACATTAGGTTTAAACAATGCATAACAATGAAAGAAAAGCTGTCAAACTTACTAAAATATTTTATCCCTACTTTTTAGATGACAAAAACTTAGTCATTGTTTTTTGGCGTAATAAATAGTCTGTTATATGATGCATAGTTGCGCTATCGTCTCATAAACATCAAATCAGCAGTTTCAGCAGTGGGCTGTTGCTCCAAACAACGTAGCGCGAGGTCGAGGGCTTCTGCTGCGTCACTGTGTGCCGCCAGCACTCTGTGGCAGATCTTTAATGTGAAAAAATTGAATGTTGTAGTCAAAATAAAAAACAAAGGAGATTCATCACATATTAGCACTAGAAAACTCCACTTACTCAACAAGAAGGTAAAATAAAAAAAAACAAATATACTTTGTCACCAACATAGAACGTATTTCTGTTGTTCATAAACAGCTTTCGCATTTGTCAGTAATAACAGGACACTCTTGCCTTTGATTGTGATGAAGAACGTTCTGCTGAACACAAAATAAAAACAAATACATATATTGACCCGGCTACGAGTTTCTGTGGCTCAGTAGTTATAATAGGTTTGACGTGCGTAAGTCATCGCATCCTGTATGTATTCCTGCATGTTCCATGAACTGCCGATATAGCTTGAAGGTAAAATAAATGCGGTACCGATGTCAAATGGTTCAAATGGCTCTGAGCACTATGGGACTTAACATCTGAGGTCATCTGTCCCATAGACTTAGAACCTGCGACCGTAGCAGTCTTGCGGTTCCGGACTAAAGCGCCTAGAACCGCTCGGCCACCGCGGCCGGCGGTACCGATGTCACTGGTGTTTCAATTTTAATCGGCTTCCGATAATAGCATCTCGTAAATGGATGTGTTCCTTCGATCGTAATTTAGCCTGGTTGTGTCTAAAAACTCGTGAACGTTCATCACAAGTTCAAACTATTCAAATGAGTCAGAAAGAAACAGGTGAACACCCAACAGACAAGAGAGGAAAGTATGATCACAAACATTGTAGGACCTCAGAAGAAGTTAAGCAAAGCGTCATTGATCACATTGCATCGTTTAAGGGTCGTACAAGCCATTATAGTTTTGATAAAACTAAAAAAAAAAAAAAAACATACTTGCCAGACACTTTAAATCTGAAAAAAAATTACACATTGTACAAGACAGGTAGGCCTAGTGGTAAGATTGTGTCCTATGAATATTATAGACAGATATTCGTATCTAAGTTTAACATAGCTTTCGGATATCACAGAAGCGACACCTGCAGTACAAGTGACAGGTACCAAGCAGAAATGAAAGCTCTAAACCTCCAGCTGGAACAGACTAATGATGACAAGGAAAAAGGAAATATTTTAAGCAGAATAAAGACAAAACAATGTGAGAATGAACTACACTTGAGGAAAGCTAACATGTTTTATGACACATAGAGAAAACGTAGGAAAATTTCAAGGAAAAGGGAGAATACTGAGGCATTTACCATTGATTTAAAAAAAAAACCAAGCGTAGCTAATTCGACCACAAATGACGTTTACTACCGCCGTCAATTGCCATTGTATTTGTTCAATGTCTACAGCCTATCTACGGGAAATGCAACTTTTTTTGCTTACCCAGAAACAGAAGGTGGTAAAGGTGCAGACGAAGTAGTATCGATGTTGCACTAGTATATCTTCACCATGTTACAGTCCAATGTCAAAAACTTTTAAATATTTTACGATTCTTGTAGCGGACAGAACAACAACTACACCATGTTTCGCTTCAGTCATTATGTGGTACAAATCCTAAAAAAACTAGACTGCATAACAATCATATTCCCTATTCGCAGTCACTCTTACCTAGAATGCGATAGAGATATGGCCCTGATAAACGGCAAATTTCCTGCAGAGATGCCAGAACATTGGGTAAATGAAATAAAGAATGCCAGAGTAAAGCCTTCGCCATTCACTGTGATTGAAGCTGACCAAAACCTATTTGGAAAATGGACTGATTTTTTGGAAAATCGCTATCACAAGAAATGTCCATTTGCTGCACGACAAATTCGTGAAATAAAATTTTCAAAACACCATTGTAGGTTAGTTGAACACAGATCATCTTACACTGAGTACTTTCTTATGTCACCGATCCTAACACAACACCAGCTTACCAAGCTTTCAAGAGAGACAGAAGACCCTGGTAATAATACGTCCTTCTCTTTACCACCAATTCTGCGTGAAGGTAAGAGAAAATGACTCGACACTTTACCTTTGCTTTCAAATACCAATACTCTATAGACGTATAAGGAGATATAGAATAATACCTCATAACAACAGTGTAACCTTGAAAGTAACGAAAACTTATCAGTACAGGAAATATTTTTGCCGTTATTGCAATAGATATTTAGTTAGGTTATTAGTTAAAGTCATAATACGCTATGTAAGTAGGTAGGTTACTATTTTATGACAAAAACCACCAAAATGTTCCCTTCTTTTAGCCCAAAAGTTAGCTTAATTACAGACCTGATTAAACTAAAACCTGGAAAGTACCAATACCTGCAGCACCTGAAGCAGTTTTGCAGTCCCTCTGCTCAAAAGTACTTTGAAGAACTTCCTCATTGACAAAACATAAGCTGTAAGTAACAGTATTAAAATAAAACCTATATGGGCCTAATGTGTTAAAATCTAGAATATTATAAATCTTATAAAATGAACAGTGAACAGAATTTGTTTACAGGTTACAATATCCACTGAAGAAGCACAGAAAGACAGTGAACTTTCATAATTTTTACCAAGTTTTTTATGACTACCATCACTTTTACCATGTTTTTAGTGTACCTATTTAAGTTCTTAATTAATAAAGTACCTTAAAATTGAAAAAGTGTTTATTGTATTACATTTATTATCTAAACAAATAGATATAGAACAATAAATGTTGTTGTGGTAATTATACGGTGAACGTTTATGATATACAAGAGACTAGAGCAGAAAATTCGTCGTCCTGAAAAGTTAAAAAAAAGTGACTATCATCATTTTTGCCTTGTGCTCTTCACTTTTTTTGTGTGAAGCTTATTTTTCGAGTTATTCTGCTTCGTCAACTTAAAATGTACACTCTGCATATTGCTTTTTTAGTGCCTACAGCACCTTCTGCGGTTTGTCTAGATGCCTATGTCCAATTGCTGCCTCTTCCGTTTCCGTCAGCATAGATTCCATTTCGTAGTACGTTGAACATATTGCTAAATTTCATCTGGTACATCTCTCTACTCTCAGATAAACTCTTGTATTTTGACATGCTAGACGTACTACCTTACGAGGCCACAGACACTCTCGTAAACGGAATTATTGTGTGGTATTTTTACTCAAGGGCACAGAAAGTGTATAAAAACCGGTTTCGAATCTGTAGCAAGTCATCATCAGATGATACGAAAGGATTTCAGAAAGTAAATTATGCTTATTGTGGCAGACCAAGTAACATATGGTGCACTACATTTCGAAGTGACTCAAGTGAAACAGCGGTTGGAACGCTCTGGAATCCGGTAAAACATCAAATTTCCGACATCGCTGCGGCCGGAAAAAGATCCTCCAAGAACAGGACCAACGACGACTGAACAGAACCATTCAACCTGACAGAAGTGCAACCATTCCGAAAATCGCTGCAGATATCCTCTCCTCAGTCACGGACCCATTCGAGAGCCGCTGAGTTAATGTCATCATTGTCGGAAGATCTGCAATTGCTGCAGATCAGTTCCTCAGTTATCTGGATATTGCCGTTCGTGATCGATGCCGGCGGCCTTCCTTGCCGATCAGCACTATCCACGTCTGTGCGGCCTTGGTCAAATTGTTGGCAACGTTGCAATATGACTGGCCGCCACGCTGAATTTCGTCCTTGTACCTCACAAATTTAGACGTTTTGCCCATCATACCTTCCCGCGGACTTCAACCGTGGAGTAAGTATTCAGTTGCCGCGTTATTTCACTCCCACGATGACGCACACCTTTTAGCCGTACCGCAGCATGAGTTCCTGATCATGAGGCTCACTTCCGACAATGCGCCACTCTTGTTGCTTATGGACTTAGCATCAGACGATATGTATAATTTACTTTTTGAAATTACTCGTAGTAACGTATGACCCATATAATTTTTAGTATCACAATCGAACCTGTCCACTGAGAAGCCGTTCGTTAACTTTGATCCCCTTTTTGCATACATTCAGGTGTTATCTTCTAGAAGAAGGATTTGCTTCCATTTATTGTGGTCTCTGATTCTTCCTAGAGGTCTTCTATCTCTACATCAGAAGCGACTTGGGACACGGATCTGTATGACTTCCATCTTCTTGTGTTTATTTTTAAAACAAATCTCGCTATTCTGATTGAGATACCTTAAGTAACCGAAATACCGGCTGCAATCATTTTATTTGCGATAAAGCTGCCCTGGAAATTTTCCTTGCTCTGTCCCACTGTGGGAAAAGACTTATACATGACACATGGCCTCATTTTACACTGAAGCGCCAAAGAAACTAGTATAGGCATGCGTATTCAAATGCAGAGAGATATAAACAGGCAGAATACGGCGATGCTATCGGCAAAGCCTATATAAGACAATTGTCAGCGCAGTTGCTAGATCGGTTACTGCTGCTACAATGGCAGATTATCAAGATTTAAGTGATTTTGTACGTGGTGTTATAGTTGGCGCACGAGCGATGGGACATAGCATCTCCGAGGTAGCCATGACGTGGAAATTTTCCCGTACGACCATTTCACGAGTGAACCGTGAATATCTGGAATCCGGTAAAACATCAAATTTCCGACATCGCTGCGGCCGGAAAAAGATCCTCCAAGAACAGGACCAACGACGACTGAGCAGAACCATTCAACCTGACAGAAGTGCAACCCTTCCGAAAATCGCTGCAGATTTCAGTAGTGGGCCATCAACAAGTGTCAGCGTGCGAACCATCAACGAAACATAATCAATATGGGCTTCCGGAGCCGAAGGCCCACTCTTCTACCCTGGATGACTCCACGACACGAAGCTTTACGCCTCGTCTGCGCACGTCAACACCGACATTTGACTGTTGATGACTGGAAACATGTTGCCCTGGTCGGAAGAGTCTCGTATCAAATTATATCGAGCGGACATACGTGTACAGATATGAATCCATGGACCTTTCATGTCAGCAAGAGACTGTTTAAGCTGGTGGAGACTCTGTAATGGTGTGGGGCGTGTGCAGTTGGAGTGATATGGGACCCTTGATACGTCTGGATACGACTGTGATAGGTGACACGTACGTAAGCATCCTGTCTGATCACCTGCATCCATTCATGTCCATTGTGCATTCCGACGGACTTGGGGGATTCCAGCACGACTAAGCGACACCCGCACATCCAGAATTGCTACAGAGTGGCTCCAGGAACATTCTTACGAGTTTAAACACTTTCGTTGGCCACCAAACGCCCCAGACATGAATATTATTGAGTATATCTGGGATGCCTTGCAATTTGCTGTTCAGAAGAGAGCTCCACCTCCACGTACTATTACGGATTTATGGACAGCCCTGCAGGATTCAGGGTATCATTCCCTCCAGCACTACTTCAGACATTAGTCGAGTCCATGCCACGTCGTGTTGCGGCACTGCTGCGTGCTCGCGGGGGCCCTACACGACATTTGGTAGGTGTACCAGCTTCTTTGACTCTTCAGTGTAATTCAGTTTTGCTCTTCTTTTTATTGCACACTTCTGTCAAGTCTACTATAACCTATTCGATGTTACGTCGCAACACTACTAAACTGGCTTCGAATCCTATAGTTCGGCAATTTACTATCCATAAAAAATGAAGAAATAGTATTCTCCTCTATAAAATTCAAGTCAAACGCCGGGATGGTTCCTTTGAAAAGGCCCGGCCGATTTCCTTCCCCATCCATACCTAACCCGAGCTTGTACTTCGACTCTGATGACCTCTTTGACGGGACGTTAAAGCCTAATCTCTTCCTACTCCTCATATTACATTCAACTTCTGCAAATTTGCTGAACAATGCTATCATTCTCACTTGTGTCGCATTAGTAGTACAATTTCCTGTAAGAAATCATTTCCATGTTCGGTGGTAATGATTTGTGATAAGTGGTTAACCTAAGAAAAGTTCGGCCAACGGTTCATTTGATTCTATTGAAAGGGTCTACTTCCCCCTTACGTGAGGTAAGTCATATGTTTGGTCCTCTGTGCCCATAAAAACGAAAGAATGCACGTCACACCTATTATCATGTGTAAGACTAACTTCTTTACTGCAGTTGCAACTGACAATGTAATCAAAGTGAAGGAATTCTACTATCTTGGAAGTAAAGTAACCCATGACGGACACAAAAAAATAGTATATGAAGTAGACTAGTACAGGAATCGAGGCCATTCGTAACAATAAGAAATCTACTACTGCCAAATATAAGGCATAATTTGAGCAGAAATTAATGAGGATGTACGTCTGCAGCACAGCTCTGAATGGAAGTGAATCATCGACTGTGGGAAAGCCGGACTGTGGGACTGTGGCGCTAGACAGGAAGTTCGAAACTTAGCCAACGTGGCCAAGATTGGATAATTCGTGCTGAGCCGAATGAAACCAGTCGGTATGTACAAATGCTGAGCATTTTTCACAACAATGCTTCGTTCCTTAAGGTGGTTCCTTTCGGTACCTTATGTGTGCTAACAAGGTTACTGCTTGTGCTTTTCTCCACGTTTTTCTGTAGTGACTGAGGCAGTCTGTCATTATGTATGCATCTATTGGTGAGGATGTAAATGTACAACTGCTGCGTGTAGTTTCCTAGTGAAAAGCTTGCATTTTTGTTTATTTAGCTTGAGTTTTTAACCATACTACCAAATGCTTGGCATAAAATTAAAATCATTTAGACAGTGAGTCTGAACAATAAGTTTATTTTACTGTGGCCATATAGGCACTACACTTAAAACTAAAGGAACTTCACATAATACCAGCTATAGACAGAACAGAACGTAAAAAGGAACCGAAAAGAGATTCGGGAGCCTATATGTGGAGGTGTGTTAATGTAAACGCGCGAAGCACTCAAGATTTCATAAACGCACGTTACTGTCGCACACAAAATAGAAAATGCCTTTGCATGTGTTAGTGACACAATAAGACAGGACCACTTTTCGGAATGGGCATCTTCAATTTTTCAAGGTTTTACAATAAGCAGTTCTATTATGCTTGAAAGAACTACTTCAAGTAGTTTATATCCCATTCTTTGTCCTTCTTGCAGTTGCAAGAAGGAGAATCCTTGATGCCTAGTCGATATAAATGGCAAGAAATTGAAATGTTGTTGGTATACATTCGTAATTGTTTAGTTCGTACATGGCTGATGGTTGGTACATGGTAGTTAGCAGTTTCGTGCTCGCATTCAATTTTTGAAACTAGTGGTACCTTCTAATTACTAGTTGGATAAAAACAGTGTTTATCTTAGGCAAAATATCCACGGGTATGCTGCGGGTCTATAGTGTCCAACGAGCACAATATTTCGGCGATCATACATGTTGCCACTATAGACCGGCAGCAAACCCGTGGATATTTTGACTATCAAATACGCCGGGAGAAACTCAAGAATCACAGTGTTTATCTTGTTCCTGTGTTTTTGAAGAGATCAAAACAGTGACTTTCAAACGTAGTTCTCCAAAAACAGGTATCTGGTTTGTGCGTGTATATACTCAACAAGTGAGTATGCAGATGGGAACATATACACACAACAAAAAAAGTTTTACATCACCTCGATTCCGATGGTTCCGGAACCTGTACAGAAAACTGGAATAGAGATCAATATAAACATCATTTCTACCCTTTTTATTGCTCATGAAAACCACACATTACATGTTGTACCACCATACATCGAGAACTTCAGAGGTGGTGGTCCAGATTGCTGTACACACCGGTAGCTCTAATAGCCAGTAGCACGTCCTCTTGCATTGATGCATGCCTGTATTCATCGTGGCATACTATCCACAAGTTCATCAAGGCGCTGTTGGTGCAGATTGTCCACTCCTCAACGGCGGTTCGGCGTAGATCCCTCAGAGTGGTTGGTCGGGCACGTCGTCCATAAACAGCCCCTTTCAGTCTATCCCAGGCATGTTCGATAGGGTTCATGCTTGCAGAAAATGCTGGCCACTTTAGTCGAGCTATGTCGTTATCCTGAGAGAAATCATTCTCAAGATGTGCATGATAGGGGCGCGAATTGTCGTCCATGAAGACGAATGCCTCGCCAATATGCGGCCGACATGGTTGCACTATAGGTCGGAGGATGGCATTAAAGTATCGTACAGCCGTTACTGCGCTTTCCATCATGACCACCAGCGACGTACGTCGGCCCTACAAAATGCCACCCCAAAACAGCACGGAACCTCCACCTTGCCGCACTCGCTGGACAATGTGTCTAAGGCGTTCAGCCTCACCAGGGTGCCTCCAAACACGTCTCCGACGATTGTCTGGTTGAAGGCATATTCGACACTCATCGATGAAGAGAACTTGACGCCAATCGTCAGCGGTCGATTCAGAATGTTGTTGGTCCCATCTGTACTGCGGTGCTTGGTGTCGTGGCTGCAAAGTTGGACCTCGCCATGGACGTCGGGAGTGCAGCCTACTGCACACAGTTTGAGTCATAACACGACGTCCTCTGGCTGCAATAAATAAATAAATAAATAAAAATGTTCAAATGCGTGTGAAATCTTATGGGACTTAATTGCTACGGTCATCAGTCCCTAAGCTTACACACTACTTAACCAAAATTATCCTAAGGACAAACACACACACCCATGCCCGAGGGAGGACTCGAACCTCCACCGCGACCAGCCGCACAGTCCATGACCGTGGCTGCACGAAAAGCATTATTCAGCATGGTGGTGTTGCTGTCAGGATTCCTCCAAGCCATAATCCGTAGGTAGCGGTCATCCACTGCAGTAGTAGGCCTTGGGCGGCCTGAGCGAGACGTGTCATCGAATGTTCCTGTCAATCTGTATCTCTTTCATGTCCGAACAACATCGCTTTGGTTCACTCCGAGACACCTGAACAGTTCCCTTGTTGAGAGCCCTTGCTGGCACAAAGTAACATTGCGGACCCGATCGAACCGCGGTATTGGCCGTCTAGGCATTGTTGAACTATAGACAACATGAGCCGTGTACCTCCTTCGTGGTGGAATGGCGGAAACTGATCTGCTCTCGGACCCCCTCCGTCTAAATGGCGCTGCTCATGCATGGTTGTTTACGAGGTGCATTCAAGTTTTAAGGCCTCCGTTTTTTTTTCTCCGCACTGGAAAGAGACAGAAACATGCGCATTGTTTTAAAATGAGGCCGCGTTCATTGTCAATATGTCCCAGAGACGGCAGCACCGTACGGCAGATGGAATTTTACCGCCAGTGGCGAGAATGAGAACTGTTTTAAATACTTAAAATGGCGACGTTTTCTTTACTTGAATAGCGTGCAATCATTCGTTTTCTGAATTTGCGTGGTGTGAAACCAATTGAAATTCATCGACAGTTGAAGGAGACATGTGGTGATGGAGTTATGGATGTGTCGAAAGTGCGTTCATGGGCGCGACAGTTTAATGAAGGCAGAACATCGTGTGACAACAAACCAAAACAACCTTGGGCTCACACAAGCCGGTCTGACGACATGATCAAGAACGTGGAGAGAATTCTTTTGGGGGATCGCCAAATGACTGTTGAACAGATCGCCTCCAGAGTTGGCATTTCTGTGGGTTCTGTGCACACAATCCTGCATGACGACCTGAGAATGCGAAAAGTGTCATCCAGGTTGGTGCCACGAATCCTGACGGACGGCCACATGGCTGCCCGTGTGGCATGTTGCCAAGCAATGTTGACATGCAACGACAGCATGAATGGGACTTCCTTTTCGTCGGTTGTGACAATGGATGAGATGTAGATGCCATTTTTCAATCCAGAAACAAAGCACCAGTCAGCTCAATGGAAGCACACAGAATCACCGCCACCAAAAAAATTTCGGGTAACTGCCAGTGCTGAAAAAATGATGGTGTCCATGTTCTGGGACAGCGAGGGCGTAATCCTTAACCATTGCGTTCCAAAGGGCACTACGGTAACAGGTGCATCCTACGAAAATGTTTTGAAGAACAAATTCCTTCCTGCACTGCAACAAAAACGTCCGGGAAAGGCTGCGCGTGTGCTGTTTCACCAAGACAACGCACCTGCACATCGAGCTAACGTTACGCAACAGTTTCTTCGTGATAACAACTTTGAAGTGATTCCTCATGCTCCCTACTCACCTGACCTGGCTCCTAGTGACTTTTGGCTTTTTCCAACAATGAAAGACACTCTCCGTGGTCGCACATTCACCAGCCGTGCTGCTATTGCCTCAGTGATTTTCCAGTGGTCAAAACAGACTCCTAAGGAAGCCTTCACCGCTGCCATGGAATCATGGCGTCAGCGTTGTGAAAAATGTGTAAGTCTGCAGGGCGATTACGTCGAGAAGTAACCCCAGTTTCATCGATTTCGGGTGAGTAGTTAATTAGAAAAAAAATCGGAGGCCTTAGAACTTGAATGCACCTCGTACATCTGTGGACGGGTTTAGTGAAATCTCTGAACAGTCAAAGGGACTGTGTCTGTGATACAATATCCACAGTGAACGTCTATCTCCAGGAGTTCTGGGAGCCGGGGTAATGCAAAACTTTTGATACGTGTAGTACGAAGATAACTGCCGCAAACTAGTCAATAATGGAAAGAAATTACTGCAGAAGCTAAAATCCTATAAAATAGGAACTGCGTTAAAGTGCGAACAGCTGATTGCACAAAAATACTAGAACACGCCTGAGCGCTAAAGAAAGAACAGTGGTTTGCGTAATAGGCGGAACTACTCGTGAATTTCCAAGATTTAGTTTGCAAACACGGCTATTGTTACACCTCGAATAGCCAACGATGATTATTTCTTGACCCTACACTGTTCGTCGCCCTGGATCAGGTAGCCGGGTTGAGGGCTTTCCTGTGAAGAGTGGGCAGTAAATTAGACGGCGCCGCAGCCCTCGAGGAAGACTCGATTCTCCTCGTATCGGCGGCACAACAGGCTCTCCGCCAAAGCTAAAGGCGGCCGGCACGTCCGGATGGTTTCTTCGGCGGGGCCGCGCCGCTGACAAAAATGCGTGCCGAACCTGGCGGGGACAGGAATCCAGCCGCCACTTTGTTCGCCCCACGGCGACAACGCGGCCTTTGTTTGCAAATGGTCCTCACTAGGGGCCCCGATTATACGGGCCGACCGTCCGTCTCCGTACCTAAATTCGACTTCAATTTGTACGGGGCGTGGCAAGTTAACGGCAGCACCGATTTATACCGGCGGCTCGCATCGGCCGATTTAAGCAAATCAGACGCTGTCGGCGCACTTGTTCGGCACCGGTCAGCGGCTGCCGGCCCGCAATGGCTGTGACGAGGGACTGCCGCGTCAGCGCGCTACGTCTCGACCTGCGTCGCTCGTTTTTCCCCGCTGTCTATCTCGAAACGTTCTCGTCAAGAGGCTCTTCGCTATTCAGAGCACGTCCAGGATAATCGACTGTCGCCTGAGGTACTACGTGTTCACCATGTTCCTGCAGTTCTGCTGAGAGTAAGGTCCGAAATATACATCTGTAACAGATTCAGATCTACACTACCGGCCATTAAAATTGCTACACCACGAAGATGACGTGCTACAGACGCTAAATTTAACCGACAGGAAGAAGATGCTGTGATATGCAAATGATTTGCTTTTCAGAGCATTCAGACAAGGCTGGCGCCGGTGGCGACACCTACAACGTGCTGACATAAGGAAAGTTTCCAACCGATTTCTCATACACAAACAGCAGTTGACCGGCGTTGCCTGGTGAAACGTTGTTGTGATGCCTCATCTAAGGAGGAGAAATGCGTACCATCACGTTTCCGACTTTGATAAAGGTCGAATTGTAACCTATCGCGATTGCAGTTTATCGTATCGCGACATTGCTGTTCGCGTTGGTCGAGGTCCAATGACTGTTAGCAGAATATGGAATCGGTGGGTTCAGGTGGGTAATACGGAACGCCGCGCTGGATCCCAGCGGCCTCATATCATTAGCAGTCGAGATGACAGACATCTTATCCGCATGGCTGTAACGGATCGTGCAGCCACGTCTCGATCCCTGAGTCAACAGATGGGGACGTTTACAAGACAACAACCATCTGCACGAACAATTCGACGACGTTTGCAGCAGCATGGACTGTCAGCTCGGAGACCATGGCTGCGGTTACCCTTGACGCTGAATCACATACAAGAGCGCCTGCGATGGTGTATTCAACAACGAACCCGGGTGCACGAATGCCAAAACGTCATTTTTTCGGATGAATCCAGGTTCTGTTTACAGCACCATCATGGTCGCATCCTTGCTTGGCGACATCGCGGTGAACGCACATTGGAAACGTGTATTCGTCATCGCCATGTTGGCGTATCACCCGGCGTGATTGGTATGGGGTGCCATTGGTTACACGTCTCTGTCACCTCTTGTTCGCATTGACGGCACTTTGAACAGTGGACGTTACATTTCAGATGTGTTACGACTCGTGGCTCTACCCTTCATTCGATCCCTGCGAAACCCTACATTTCAGCAGGATAATGCACGACCGCATGTTGCAGGTCCTGTGTGGGCCTTTCTGGATACAGAAAATGTTGGACTGCTGCCCTGGCCAGCACGTTCTCCAGATCTCTCACCAACTGATAACGTCTTGTGAATGGTGGCCGAGCAACTGGCTCGTCACAATACACCAGTCACTACTCTTGATGAACTATGGTATCGTGTTGAGCTGCATGGGCAGCTGTACCTGTACACGCCATCCAAGCTCTGTTTGCCTCAATGCCCTGGCGTATCAAGGTCGTTATTACGGCCAGAGGTGGTTGTTCTGGGTACTGATTTCTCGGGATCTATGCACCCAAATTCCGTGAAAATGTAATCACATGTCAGTTCTAGTATAATATATTTGTCCAATGAATACCAGTTTATCATCTGCATTTCTTGATGGTATAGCAATTTTAATGGCCAGTAGTGTACATTTACATCTTCGTGACTACTCTGGAATTAAATAGGCTCCTGGCAGTGGTTTCACCAAAGCACTTTCACACCATTTCTCTACTGTTCCACTCTGGAACAGCGTGCGGGAAAAGCGAACACTAATACCTCTCCATGCGAGCTATGAACTTTTCCTATTTTATTACGATGATCACTTCTCCTTACGTAGGTCGGCGTCAAAAAATGTATTCGCATTCGGAGGAGGAAGCAGGTGAAAGAAATTTGGTTAAAAGGTCTCGCCGCAGCGTAACACACCTTTGTTTTAATGACTCCCACCCCAACTCGCGAATCATATCTGTGGTTCTCTCTCCACTGTTTCTCCACAATAGAAAATGAGCTCACTTTTATTAACTTCTTCGATGTACTTGTAACACCGAAAATGCAGGATGCATGGCACCTGCTACCGATATATAATTTTTTTTAATTTTATGTAAGTATTTATAATTTAAATGCTTTCTTTTAATAAGTAAGGATATTGCTTCACTGTATGTGTACATTTAGGTAGAAGTCTGTTGACGTTTTATTGTATTTATCTGTGTTTTACAGTGAAACTTACAGGCTCTGGGAAAAAGCCAAAGGAATTGTTATTTGCATCGACTAGCAACGATAACAGCAGTGCTCGTGCGTTATAAAATCTTTGGGTAGGGGGTAGTTGCGCAGAGCGCGCGGAGAGAGACAGGTTCCAGCGCTTGTAGTGTGCGGAAGTGTGGTGTTAACGCTCTCATAGTAGAGAGTACCATTTCGGCGGCATCTTGTATGCGCGCCGGCCATATGACTAGTAGCAGGAGGAAGGACAGTGGACGGGCGGAAGAGGCTGTATTAATTACGATTGCCCGTTCCTGTAATTAGCCGTGGCCCCACAATATACAACCGTCTTGAACAATAGCAGCAGTTCCAGCAACACAGATTCGTCGTCGGCTCCGAGTTTCGTCGCACGCACAGCACTGAAGTGAGACTGTTCATTGGTAAAAAGTATTAACGGCTAACCCAACAGCACAACTGAATGTGATTTGATTAATGAACTTTATTTAAATAATAATCAGTTAAATTCAGGGCGATTGTGTCCTCATTGCCCCCCCAGACATTGTTACCAAGCAGGGTCCTTGTTCCCTTTTTTCCTTATATGCTAACCTAAGTTTGAGAATCTATCACTGGAAAAAATCCAGATCTAAAGAAAATGCACAAATTAAGAGTGCGGAAGTTTTATTTATTTTACATATAGGTTGGAGCACATAGCTGTTTAGTTTGGTACGTATTCTAGTATTTAATTCTGTTCAAGGCAGTGAAAAAGGCTCTGTTGTTCAGACAATAATATGAAATCCAATTTGAAAATTAAGTAACTGCAAAGTAAAAAGTGCTTGCCTTTCTCTAAATTTCTTTGATGGCGTTATGTTGAGGTCTCTGAAAGTCATCTTTCACGTAACGAAGTCCAGTACTAACATACAGTTTAAGTGGACATTTTCAAATCATTACTCGATTGAATTGTTCAAAATTTAATGACAAACGTAACGTAAAAGTGACTTCTCAGTTTTCTTTATCATTACATACTTAAAATTAGTGTCAAAAAACGTGACAACCTTCAGTTGCCACGTCAGTGTTTAATAATAAATGTTTTTCTTTCCCATCATCTTGTACAGGGTTTTGGATGTAAATCGACCTAGTGGGCTGGCGACCGTAATTATTTCCTTTTCGTTCGTTAGTGCAACTTTTGGGTTCATTATCAGTGTTACCCCTTTTCTGTCCAGTGTTGTTCGCGAGTGAATGCACAAAATAACTCTCATTTTTCCAAATTGTAGCCCTGTTCGGTTTAATTACTTTTTTATTTTTAGTAGAGTTTTCTATCAGAAAGATCGGTTGTACACTTTCCCCCTACTTATTGGTATTACTTCTTCGGGAAAGATAGCCTTATCCAATTAGAAAATTTCCATTAGGTATACAAGCGATCCACGGTCATATTTTATATCACAAGCAGGATAGGTCGATTAGTAAAGGGGAGGTTACGTACTCCGTCAATCTTATCTGGCAAGGATCCCATACCGCACGGCAATATTCTAACAGAGGAAGAACAAACGTAGAGTCGGCAGTCTCTTTAGTGGATCTGTTACGTCTTCTAAGCGTTCTGCCAATGAAGAGCAGCTTTTGGTTCATCTGAACAAGAACATTGTCTATGCGATCGTTCCAATTTAAGTCGTTCGTAATTATAACACACATAGAACCATGACTCGTCTATGAAAAAAAAAAAAATCGTTCAAATGGCTCTGAGCACTATGGGACTCACCTTCTGAGGTCATCAGTTCCCTAGAACTTAGAACTACTTAAACCTAACTAACCTAAGGACATCACACACATCCATGCCTGAGACAGGATTCGAAGCTGCGACAGTAGCGGTCTCGCGGTTCCAGACTGTAGCGCCTAGAACCGCACGGCCACTCCGGCCGGCTCGTCTATGAAAATCAGTATGTTTCAAACGTATGGTCATCTTTACCCACCACACTGTATTCTTTAAGCCCATGCAACATAAAAGCGTTATTTTTGGCTCTTCGGGTATAAAATATTTCCGTTTATGAGAGGAACGATATATTTATATTATTTTGTACAATCTTTGTAAACGGAAATTTATAAATGATAGATTCTAATCTACAGCGTGTCACAAACCCGTTGGATGAAACTGAAACAGGTGATAGTGGGTCCACATCCGATTGTACCGAGATAGGGGACCGGTGGTCGGATATTAATATTTTTTGTGGCATGGATATAGACAGCCTACACCGCGTAACAACAACGTAGCTCACAGTAATTGTTCAAAGTGACGACCGCCAGTCTCTAAGTATGCAAAGCAACGGCGCATGAAGTTCTGGCGCACTCTCTCAAGCATCCTTGGTGTCTCTTGTACCAGGGGCAGGCGGGTTGGAGCAAGCTGGCCTTCATGTGTTTCTACGGCGCTCTCGTACACCTATGTCTTGACGTAAACCCAGAGGAAGAAGTCCAGTGATCTGGGACCAGGCGATCGCGCTGGCCATGAGACAGGATCTCGCCTTCCAATCCAACGATGAGGATAAGTACTGTTTACATGCTTTCGGATGTTATCTCGCAGGAACATCAGGTCACGTGAACCAGTCAAGCGGGGAGACAGCAAACAAGACCCTATTATGTGACACTTGACAATGCCTGCCCATACGTTGACAAAGAATCTTCTTTCCTGCTAGCCACTGATGTGGGTGGCCTGAGGATTGTCCTCACTTCATACATGGCTGTTGCGGTTATTGAAAACACCATCACAGATGAATAAGACCTCATCCGTGAGCAATACAAACTATACGATATTCAGCGGTACAGCACTGCGGTGGATAATCCATTGACAGAAGTGAACGTGAGGATCAAAATCCCTTGGTCCCGGTGCACACGTTCTTTGTGATACGAGTGTAATAACTGCTCCACTCGTGCTCTCCACACTGTATCATTCGAAGTGTGCTTTTCACGGATAGTTGACGGGTGATTATTTCTGGGTAGTCGGCCACACGATCCAATACCATCTCCTCAAAGTCTAGCGTTCGGATATGTATTTGGCGGGAATCTTGACTATCTATCGGTATCGTGAACGACCCCATCTCGCGTAATTTGGTATTCACTGGAATAAGACTCTTCCTGTTAGGATGATACCCGTTGGGAAAATGTCCTCTGTACATTCGTACATTACTGGCACTACATCCTGCCGCTCCTTGCGTTCCATCTTTGACTAAGCCTCATGCATTGTACACAGTAACGCACCGCACAGCATGGACACATAACAAAATGTATGATGCAATGGACGAAACAGTGTGCGTGAGGCACAGATTAATGCACCGTTTTAATACAAGCATTGAGACTGGAGGTCGTCGCTTAGTGCAATTATTACGATCTACGTCCTTTTTTGTGCTGAACGCTTTGTATGTCCATAACACAATAAATATGCATTTCCGACCATTGGTTCCCTATATCGGTAAAATCTGTTGTGGACCCACTATCTTCTGTTTCAATTTGAGCCAAAAGGTTTAAGAGAGCCTGCATAAGACTAGAAGATACTGACCAAGCAATATTATAGCGTAAAATACAAGAAATATAATTACAAGAACGTGTAGACGCAATAGTATCTAATAAAATATTTAAAATAAAACTGATTGTTTCAGATAAACAGTAAAAATCGAATGATCGTACTTTGTATGTTGGGAGCAAATGAAGCCTACCGTGTTCCATCTCGCACAGTATACATACGTTATGTAAAAGCTTGCCGAGCACAATACTAGATACCACACTGGAAGACACGCTGGTCGCTCTGGAGTGCTGTAAATGGCACAGGACTTTCACCAGGTGGTCGTGTGAACCTCCGTCGTGTAATGCGATGTGGGGATTTGCTATGTAAACACCTTTCCTATTACGGAATGTTGACTGCAGGCTAATCGAACATCCATCGTCGTGTTACAAAAAAGTTTTCGAACAGAGGTAATACGATTACAATACCTTCACATGTGTGTTTTTAGAAATGAAATGGTTCAATGAAATATAATATAGCGAAGATTGTTCAAGGTATAGTCAATGATTTAGAACAAGAACTGTCTGCACTGCATTTATGAAAAAAAATAACACAAACACAGAAAAAGCATTCATATATACTCTCAAGCTCACTGCACTATTATTAAGTGTCCACAAATATATAAACGGAAAATTCATAGGCAATAAGTAATGAAGGTATCTTGTATCAATAATTCATAGGTAATAAGTAATGAAGATATTTTGTAGTCAATAATTCATAGGCAATAAGAAATCAAGATGTTTTGTAACCAATATAGCGCTAAGAAACAACTGAGAAGGCGTTCAGCTTCAAATTCATGTCGTATTTATTAGTAGAAATGAGAACAGTCATTATCTAAAATGAGTTTAATAGCAATAGTTGTAATTTAGTAACGAACACAATAGTGCGTTCTCAAACTTCTTATCTAGTCTTTTGCAAAATACGTATGATATACAGGGTGTATCACAATTAATGGCGTAAACGCATGCAGTTGAAAGTACACGATACCAGAAGCAAACAAGTCTCAGTAAAAATAGGGTCGAAAATGCCAGAGCTACGCCGCCCCCCCCCCCCCCCCCCGCCACCGCCCATGAACCACGATGGACCTTGCGTGCCTCAGCGATACAGATAGCCGTACCGTAGGTGCAACCACAACGGAGGGGTATCTGTTGAGAGGCCAGACAACCAGACAAACGTGTGGTTCCTGAAGAGGGGCAGCAGCCTTTTCAGTAGTTGCAGGGGAAACAGTGTGGATGATTGACTGATCTGGCTTTGTAACACTAACCAAAACGGCCTTGCTGTGCTGGTACTGCGAACGGCTGAAAGGAAGGGGAAACTACAGCCGTAATTTTTCCCGAGGGCAAGCAGCTTTACTGTATGGTTAAATGAAGATGGCGTCCTCTTGGATAAAATATTCCGGAGGTAAAATAGTCCACCATTCGGATCTCCGGGCAGGGACTACTCAGGAGGACGTCGTTATCAGGAGAAAGAAAACTGACGTTCTAAGGATCCGAGCGTGGAATGTCAGATCCCTTACTCGGGCAGGTAGGTTAGAAAATTTAAAAAGGGAAATGGATAGGTTAAAGTTAGATATAGTGGGAATTAGTGAAGTTCGGTGGCAGGAGGAACAAGACTTCTGGTCAGGTGAATAGAGGGTTATAAATACAAAATCAAATAGGGGTAATGCAGGAGTAGGTTTAATAATGAACAAAAAAATAGGAATGCGGGTAAGCTACTACAAACAGCATAGTGAACGCATTATTGTGGCCAAGATAGACACAAAGCCCATGCCTACTACAGTAGTACAAGTTTATATGCCAACTAGCTCTGCAGATGACGAAGGGATTGATGAAATCTATGATGAGATAAAAGAAATTATTCAGTTACTGACGCCGGCCGCGGTGGTCTAGCGGTTCTAGGCGCTCAGTCCGGAACCGCGCGACTGCTACGGTCGCAGGTTCGAATCCTGCCTCGGGCATAGATGTGTGTGATGTCCTTAGGTTGGTTAGGTTTAAGTAGTTCTAAGTTCTAGGGGACTGATGACCACAGATGTTAAGTCCCATAGTGCTCAGAGCCATTTGAACCATTTGAATCAGGTAGTGAAGGGAGACGAAAATTTAATAGTCATGGGTGAATGGAATTCGATAGTAGGAAAACGGAGGGAAGGAAACGTAGTAGGTGAATATGGATTGTGGGGAAGAAATGAAAGAGGAAGCCGCATGGTATAATTTTGCACAGAGCATAACTTAATCATAGCTAACACTTGGTTCAAGAAACATGAAAGAACGTTGTATATACGGAAGAAGCCTGGAGATACTAGAAGGTATCAGACAGATTATATAATGGCAAGACAGAGATTCAGGAACCAGGTTTTAAATTGTAAGACATTTCCAGGGGCAGTTGTGGACTCTGACCACGATCTATTGGTTATTAACTGTAGATTAAAGCTGAAGAAACTGC
Organism: Schistocerca serialis cubense; assembly: GCF_023864345.2. Classification (NCBI taxonomy): domain Eukaryota; kingdom Metazoa; phylum Arthropoda; class Insecta; order Orthoptera; family Acrididae; genus Schistocerca; species Schistocerca serialis. The sequence continues at coordinate 83,982,999 of NC_064641.1, read as the reverse complement.
AAAAAGGTGAGAATTTAAGAAGATGGGACCTGGGTAAACTGAAAGAACCAAAGGTTGTAGAGAGCTTCAGCGACAGCATAAGGGAACGACTGACAAGAATGGCCGGCCGGGGTCGCCGAGCGGTTCTAGGCGCTACAGTCTGGAAACGTGTGACCGCTACGGTCGCAGGTTCGAATCCTGCCTCGGGCATGGATGTCTATACAAGGGCGATGTTCTTGCGGACAATTTTATAGAAATGGAAGAGAATGTAGATGAAGATGAAATAGGAGACACGATACTGCGTGAAGAGTTTGACAGAGCACTGAAAGACCTAAGTTGAAACAATGCCTCGGGAGTGGACAACATTCCATTACTACTACTGACAGTCTTGGAAGAGCCAAGCCTAACAAAATTCTACCATCTGGTGAGCAAGATGTATGAGGCAGGCGAAATACCCTCAGACTTCAAGAAGAATATAACAATCCCAATCCCATAGAAAACAGGTGTTGATAGATGTGAAAATTATCGAACTATTAGTTTAATAAGCCACGGCTGCAAAATACTAACACGAAATCTTTACAGACGAGTGGAAAAACTGGTAGAAGCCGACCTCGAGAATGATCAGTTTGGATTCCGTAGAAATGTTGGAACAATCGAGACAATACTGACCCTACGACTTATCTTAGAAAATAGATTATGCAAGGCAAACCTACGTTTCTAGCATTTGTAGACTCAGAGAAAGATTTTGACTATGTTGACTGGAATACCCTCTTTCAAATTCTGAAGGTGGCAGGGGTAAAATACAGGGAGCGAAAGGCTATTTACAATTTGTACAGAAACCAGATGGCAGTTATAAGAGTCCTGGGGCATGTAAGGGAAGCAGTGGTTGGGAAGGGAGTGAGACAGGGTTGTAGCCTCTCCCCGATGTTATTCAATCTGTATATTGAGCAAGCATGAAGGAAAGAAAAGAAAAATTTGGAGTAGGAATTAAAATCCATGGAGAAGAAATAAAAACTTTGAGGTTCGCCGATGACATTGTAATTCTGTCAGAGACAGCAAAGGACCTGGAAGAGCAGCTGAACGGAATGAACAGTGCTTTGAAAGGAAGATATACGGCGAACATCAAAAGCAAAACGAGGATAATGGAATGTAGTCGAATTAAATCGGGTGATGCTGCAGGAATTAGATTAGGAAATGAGACGCTTGAAGTAGTAAACGAGTTTTACTATTTGGGGAGCATAATAACTGATGATGGTCGAAGTAGAGAGTATATAAAATGTATACTGGCAATGGCAAGGAAAGCGTTTCTGAAGAAGAGAAATTTGTTAACATCGAGTACAGATTTAAGTGTCAGGAAGTGGTTTCTGAAAGTATTTGTATGTAGTGTAGCCATGTATGGAAGTGAAATGTGAACGATAAATAGTTTGGACAAGAAGAGAAGAGAAGCTTTCGAAATGTGGTGCTACAGAAGATTGCTGAAGATTAGATGGGTAGATCACATAACTAATAAGGAGGTATTGAATAGAATTGTAGAGAAGAGAAATTTGTGGCACAACTTGACTAGAATAAGGGATCGGTTGGTAGAGCATATTCTGAGGCATCAAGGGATCACCAATTTAGTATTGGAGGGCAGCGTGGAGGGTAAAAATCGCAGAGGGAGATGGTTCAAATGGCTGTTAGCACTATGGGACTTAACATCTATGGTCATTAGTCCCCTAGAATTTAGAACTACTTAAACCTAACTAACCTAAGGACATCGCACAACACCCAGTCATCACGAGGCAGAGAAAATCCCTGACCCCGCCGGGAATCGAACCCGGAAACCCGGGCGCGGGAAGCGAGAACGCTACCGCACGACCACGAGCTGCGGACGTAGATGGGGACCAAGAGATGGATACACTAAACAGATTTAGAAGGATGTAGGTTGCAGTAGGTACTGGGAGATGAAGAAGCTTGCACAGGATAGAGTAGCATGGAGAGCTTCATCAAACCAGTCTTTGGACATAAGACCACAACAACAACAGCAAGGGCAACGAGCAATTTTTCATCTTCTAAACTGTGAAGCAAATCTGTTCTAAGCTCTTTTCTTTCGATATTTTGGCAATTAGTAGTATGGACAAAAAGAAATCTAGTAACCATTTTCTCTAGAATGTATACCTTAAGAGCTATGAGCACGTGTTCATCTTCGATACTTGGAAACACAACTCTTCTAATGAATAATATCTCATAACTTTTAAGGTATCGATTTTAGAGCAAATGTTTACTGGACATTTTTTCTTTTTTCGTCCATACCACTAGTTCCCAAAACGTAGAAAGCAAAGAGGTTGCAGCAGAAGAGATTTGCTTCACAGTATCGAAGATGAAAAATTGCTCTTAGCTCTTAAGGGATGCATTTGCAACCCTATGTTTACTGAGACTTTTTTGCTTCTAGTACTGTGTACTTTCAACTGTATGCGTTTACGCCATTAATTATGATACACCCTGTATATTCACAGCTTTCAGCAGTTAAATTCCACAGCTAGGTTACGAGAGTATTAATCCAAATGAACGGTCTGCACTCTGCTGGAAGAGCATTCTTTTAATAAAGTGGTCTTGTTAACCATTAGTCTGTAAGGACGTCGTTCATCACAGTTGTGCAGCAATATACTGTTTCATTTTGGGAAGCATGGCAACAGAGCATATTTCGATTAGTCGTTCGCCTCGATGCTCGTACTTGTGTATCTATATACATACTATGCAAGCCACCATGCGACGTATGGCACAGGGTACCTTGTACGACTGCTAGTCACCCCCTTTTTCCTCTCGTAAGTGGAGTGAACTTCAACTCAGGCCGTCTGCTGAGGAACGGTCAGTATTCAGGCATATGACTGCAACGATCATTTGAAGCAAAGAAGTCCTGTCAACACGGGGTCTAAAATGCATATCTTAAGAGCTATGATCTCTTATTCAACGGAAGAGATGTGTTTCATGGTAGCGAAAGTGAACAGGTGTTCGTAGCTTTTAAGCTATAGACATGTAGAATTTATGTTTACTGGGTACTTTTTCCTAGTTTAGGTCAATACTACCACGTTTCAAAATATGGAAACGAAACCGCTTGCATTTGAGACCCCATGTGTACTAAAAATTTTGCTTCGAATAATCGTTCCTATCATATCCCTGAATACTGACCAGCCTTCCTGGGACACCGACGATATGTTTTCGTACGAGCCTTGTTTTATCCTCTCTTCGTGGTCCTTAGGTATGTCCATGGCTGTAGGATCGTCTTCAGTCAGCCGCAAATGGTGATTCTCTGAAGTTTCTCAATGATTTATGTAAGTTGAAGGTGGAGAGGTGAGAAACGAAATGAAAAGAAAGGGAAGGAACTAATGATATCAGCTGCATCGGGACTTTACGCTGAATCAGCAGTAACAAGTCAAAGCATTTGTCGGACTGGGACTCAAACCCGGGGTCTCCTCCTTATTGGGAAAATGCGTTAACCAGAGCGCCAGTGTTTATTCACAAATGCGCGGACTACCTCTGCCCGCTCCACCTAGCACCATCAATTGTCTGCTATCCCCTTGATGCCCTCTGTGCTCGCTTATTTTAGGTTCCTGCTAGAGGTAGAACGCAAATATGCATCTGCACTAATTGTTGCGGATTCGTAGCCCACCAAAGCATTATAGTTACATGGATGCATGGTATCTGTTCTTTCAGATATGTCCGAAGGAACAGACACAACCTCTCATCTAATTTCTCAGTAATGTTTCTTGAAAAGAACGCATTCCTTCCTCAAAGGATTCCAGTTTCTGTTCAGGGAGGATTTCCATAATACTCCAATGTTCATCGAACGTTCCGGTGACAAATCTAGCAGTACTGTTACAAATTTCATCGAGATGTTCCATTGATACGACCTACTGGGGATCTCAAACACAGAAGCACAGTCAAGAATGGGTCGCGCAAGTGTTCTGTATGCGGTCTTCTGTATAGATGTGTTACACTTTTTAGAATTCTGCCAATAAACCAAAGTCGACCTATCGACCTTATCTGCTCATTCCAGTTCACGTCACTTGGCACCGCTAAGGCTAGGGTTTCGATCGACTTGACTTCATCAGGAGCACCCTAGCAACATTATAGAGATTGGAGTCGTAGAGAAATATCCGCTACCAGTCACAATAAAAGATTGTTTATTCGTCACACGACCGGTTTCGGGCTTGCGCCCATCTTCAGGTGTTTATACATTCATTTACATGTTTCTACTGTTGGAGATCACTGTATAAATACAAAAAAATTATTTGCTGGTGACTACACAATTACAAGTGGGACAATTGTAAGTGGTGAGGCAGCATTTGACGAAAATATATCTGTACTTACAAAAATATGAAGCACCATTACTACAGTTATGCTGTGATGATAGTTTTGCCACTTAATTACACACTTATGGTCATTTTCACGTCCATTTATCAGGTATAGCTCCATATTACACTATTATGATGTGCACTCGTGAAATACACTATGCTTACATACAAACTTATGGGCTGTGGTCAAAGAACTTAGATGTAGCAGATGTAAAGATGTTGTCGGTACAAACATGTAACTGAATTTATAAACACCTGAAGATGGGCGCAAGCCCGAAACCGGCCGTGTGACGAATAAACAACCTTTTATTGTGACTGGTAGCGGATATTACTCTACAGTCCTATAAAGGAACAGTTACGGAGTTCGACAGCATCCACTATGGATAAAATTGCTATTGTTTCAAAGAAAATGCCTTTTCTGCATGCCGCACATCGAAATTTTTATTTATGTTCCCAGACGCGTTTCACCTTTTTTACAACGCATCTTCAGTGGGAATCCTGACGTATTACATGATTCGTCCATTTTTACACATAGGTTATGGTTTCACATCTAGGTTATAGATTTAAAAACAGTTCCCTAACTTTTTTATGAAATGTAAAGGTACTTACAGGTTACTCCTAATTCATTGCCTCTAAACAAACCGCTTTTTTCTCATCTGGCAACCACGTGGACATCTTGCAGTTCACTTTCAGTTCACTGTTTACGCTACACATCACTGTAACTGCTATCATTTTAATACAGAGTTTCATTTGTTTTTCTAAGTGTTACCAAATTTCTCAGTTTTCTGCATTCAACTGTTTTGTGCATGTGTGTAAGTGTATTAGAGAGGGAGAGATTTTTTTATTCTTAATAATAATAATAAATAATAATAATAAAACCCGTGGAGGCCCGGGAAAAGAATACGCCTCCGGTATGTTCTGCCAGTCGTAAAAGGCGACGAAAAGAACAAACCACTAATAGGGCTAACCCCCCTTTTAGTGTGATTAGTTGGTTCAGGACAGAACTAATAACTAATGAAGCCTCGGACAAGCGCTGTCACGGTCGGGGACGACGCTTGAACCCTATGCCCGTCCACAGTGGTAACGACACTGCTAGCCACACGGAAAATGATTTAAATCCAAATAGAGATGTTTTGCAGGATATGCTTCCTGCAACCACTCTAGAAGGAATACAAAGACAGAGGATGAGATGGTCAGATGAAGTTCATCGATACCTCATGTTCTGTTATTACTAAGCAACAAACTTAGGAACCAACACAACTGGATACAGATCACAAGCATACACAACATTTATTATCAGATACCCAGAATTAAAATTTTTAACAGAACAACGACTAGCTGATCAGATCCGTGTAATAATAAAAAATAACAGGATACCCCAGTCAGAATTAGAAAACATCAAACAATAAGTACAACAAATACTAGAACAAAATAATGTGCAATGACAAGAAGAAGAATAAAATACAGTAATGGACTCAAACATCCCAGAGCAAACAAACAAAGAACAACACACATCAATTAAACAATCAGAGGAAAACGAAATCTTAAGATAGCCACCAGAATAAGCACAAACAGAACACGAAGTGACATACGTGTTAGATATAGAAGAATAATTTCAGCTGACATATATAGAATACAAAGACACAAATACAAACATTAGGTCATTCTTTCATAGACCACCAAATAACCCACAAGTCGAAACAACAATAAGAACTATCAACACAATCATACACAACAAAATAAATGAAAATACAACTATGGAAGAGTTACAACTACTGGTTTATATAGGAGCACTCACTACACTAAATATACACACTAGACAGAGATCAGAACCAACCATCACACAGAAGAAACCCACAAAACCAGCATGGCAACACAGGCTACAGATCAGAATAGGAAAACTGAGAAAAGACATTGGACAGCTAACACAATTTATAAGAAATGAAATATCAGACAAAAAACGAAAAAGGTTAGGTAAAATCTCACAACAAGAAGCGATAGAGCAATTAGATGAAAAGAAGCGGAAATTACAAGCATTGGCCAAACGACTTAGAAGATACAAAAAAAGTGAAAATAGAAGGAAACAAAACCAAACATTCAACACAACTCAAAAGAAATTTTACCAGACAATAGATAACACACACGTTAAAATAGACAATCCACCAAACATAACAGACATGGAACACTTCTGGAGCAACATACGGTCAAATCCGGTACAGCATAACAGGCATGCACGGTGGATACAAGCAGAAACAGACACATACAAGATGATACCACAAATGCCTGAAGTCATAATTTTGCAACATGAAGTCACCCAAGCAATTAATTCTACTCACAATTGGAAAGCCCCTAGAAAAGATAAAATAGCAAATTTCTGGCTAAAGAAGTTCACCTCAACACATTCACATCTAACTAAATTATTTAACAGTTACATTGCAGACCCATACACATTCCCTGATACACTTACACATGGAATAACTTTTCTGAAACCTAAAGATCAAGCAGACACAGCAAACCCAGCTAAATATCGCCCCATAACATGTCTACCAACAATATACAAAATATTAACTTCAGTCATTGCACAGAAATCAATGACACATGCAACACAGAACATAATTATAAATGAAGAACAAAAAGTCTGTTGCAAAGGAGCACAAGGATGTAAAGAGCAACTGATAACAGATGGAGAGGTGACATATCAAGCTAAAACTAAAAAAAGGTCGCTACACTACACATACATTGATTACCAAAAAGCTTTGGATAGTGTACCCCACTCATGGTTAGTACAAATATTGGAAATATACCAAGTAGATCCTAAATTGATACAGTTCCTAAACATAGTAATGAAAACTTGGAAAACCACACTTAATATCCAAACAAATTCAAATAATATCACATCACAGTCAATATAGATTAAGCGTGGAATATACCAAGGAGACTCATTAAGTCTTTTCTGGTTCTGTCTTGCTCTGAACCCACTATCCAACATGCTAAATAATACAAATTATGGATACAATATTACTGGAACATACCAACACAAAATCACACATTTGCTATACATGGATGATCTAAAACTACTGGCAGCAACAAATCAACAACTCAAACAATTACTAAAGATAACAGAAGTATTCAGCAATGATATAAATATGGCTTTTGGAACAGACAACTGTAAAAAAAATAGCATAGTCAAGGGAAAACACACTAAACAAGAAGATTACATATTGGATAACCACAGCGACTGCATAGAAGAGATGGAAAAAACAGATGCCTATAAATATATAGGATAAAGACAAAAAATAGGAATAGATAATATAAATATTAAAGAAGAACTAAAAGAAAAATATAGACAAAGACTAACAAAAATACTGAAAACAGAGTTGACAGCAAGAAACAAGACAAAGCTATAAATACTTATGCTATACGAATATTGACCTACTCATTTGGAGCAGTGAAATGGAGTAACACAGACCTAGAAGCACTCAATACACTTACACCATCACAATTCCACATATATAGAATACATCACAAACATTCAGCAACAGAAAGATTCACATTAAGCAGAAAGGAAGGGGGAAGGGGATTTATCGAAATAAAAAACCTACATTATGGACAGGTAGACAATTTAAGAAAATTCTTTATAGAACGAGCAGAAACTAGCAAAATACACAAAGCAATCAGTCATATAAATACATCGGCTACACCACTGCAATTTCATAACCACTTCTACAACCCTTTAGATCACATAACATCAACAGATACGAAGAAAGTAAATTGGAAAAAGAAAACAGTACATGGCAAGCACCCATATCATCTAACACAGCCACACATCGATCGAGACGCATCCAACACATCGCTAAGAAAAGGCAATATATACAGTGAGATGGAAGGATTCATGATTGCAATACAGGATCAAACAATAAACACCAGATATTACAGCAAGCATATTATTAAAGATCCCAGTGCCACAACAGATAAATGCAGACTTTGCAAACAACAAATAGAAACAGTAGATCACATCACAAGCGGATGTACAATACTAGCAAACACAGAATACCCCAGAAAACATGACACTGTAGCAAAAATAATACATCAACAACTTGCCATACAACGTAAACTAATAAAAAAACACATTCCCACATACAAGTATGCACCACAAAATGTACTGGAGAATGGTGAAAACAAATTATACTGGAACAGAACCATTATAACAGATAAAATATCATCACATAACAAACCTGACATCATACTCACCAATAAAAAGAAGAAATTAACACAACTAATCGAAATATCTACACCCAATACAACAAATATGCAGAAGAAAACAGGAGAAAAAATTGAAAAATACATCCAACTGGCTGAGGAAGTCAAGGACATGTGGCATCAGGATAAAGTTGACATTATACCAATTATACTGTCAACTACAAGAGTCATACCACACAATATTCGCCAGTACATCAACGCAATACAGCTACATCCTAACTTATATATACAACTACAGAAATCTGTAATTATTGATACATGTTCAACTACCCGAAAGTTCCTAAATGCAATGTAACATATACCGTACAGTTAAAAGGAAGTCACGCTTGATCAAGGTCTGCGTCACTTTCCATTTTTAACCAGACATAACGTCTGAGAAAGGAAAGAATAATAATAATAATTATTATTATTATTATTATTATATTTTCCTGTATATACTTATGAGAGGAATCAGATGTGTAATCATTTGTTGGGATTTCTGTCTATTATATGATCAATCAGTGTAAACAATGAGTTGTAAGTCATATTTACTTAGTCATTTGGTATTTGTTCCTTTTCAGCCTTTGTTTTGTATACATAAAATTGAGAATGTTGGTAACACTTAGAAAAACAAATGAAACTCTGTATTAAAAAAAGGTGGCAGTTACAGTGAGGTGTAACGTAAACAGTGAACTGAAAGTGAACTGTAAGATGTCCACCTGGTTGCCAGATGAGAAAAAAGCAGTTTGCTTAGATGCAATGAATTAGTAGTTACCTGTAAGTACCTTTCCATTTCATAAAGAAACGTTAATGAACTGTTTTTAAATCTATGAACTAGATGTGAAACCATAACCTATGTGTAAAAATGGACAAAACATGTAATATTTCAGGACACCCACTGAAGATAACTCGTAAAAAAGGTGAAACGCGTCTGGGTGCATAAATAGAAATAAAAATTTCGATGTGCAGTATGTAAAAAAGGCATTTTCTTTGAAACAACTGCAATTTATATACAGCTGCTGCGAAAATGGCCACTACAGGAAACGTGAAACATTATAGGTTTGTTTTTCCTAATCATCTGCATCAAATTACACTTAGCCATGCTTAGAGGAAGCTGTCATTCACATTCCATAGAGAGATCGGTGTCTTGGATTTGTTTGTCTCTCCAGTTCGGCTAAGTCCAAGGAAGTGGTCGCTGAAATGACCTTAGAGGCTAACGGTGAAGAAGAAGAGAAGGTTAGTGTTTAACATCCGGTCGACAAAGTACGGAATACAAGCACGGAGTAAGGAAGGACAAGAGAAGGAAACTGGTTGTGCCCTTCCAAAGGAACCAACCCGGCATTTTCTTTGCCTTAAGCGATTTAAGGAGATCAGAAAGCCTAAATCTGGATGGTTGGGTACGGATTTGAACCATTGTGCTCCCAAATGCAAGTCTAGTGTGCTAATACTGTGCTGCCTCAGTCGGCACCACGAAGAAGTTGGTAACAGCGATGGCGACAATTATTATTTTCGATAAGGACAGAAGATGAAGCAGTGAATTAACATTAGTGTGATGGCCGGGATTTGAGCCTGGGACCTCTACTTATTAGGCAGATGTGCTGGTCCCTTACCGCCATGGCATGTGGTGACCACGGCCGCACAATAATTCTACAGCTGTATCCTTATGGCCTGCAGGTGGTGCGGATGTGTTAGTGCTTTGGCGCTGTGTTAACTGAAGCTGGAGCTACGTACATCACCAAACCCAGGACGCATGTGAAGCGGGACTGCTCAAGCAAGGCGCATCATCCCGAATACGGACTGCTCCGCCGCTACCCTAGTACTATGCCCTCCCTAACACTAACTTCAATTGACGCCTTCAGCCCATTCTCCCTTCCCAAATCATCAATATTGCTAAATGTCTCCGATTTTGAAATAGCATCCCAGCTTTGTGTACAGGATGGTCCACTGATCGTGACCGGGCAAATATCTCACGAAATAAGCGTCAAACGAAAAAACTACATAGAACGAAACTTCTCTAGCTTGAAGTGGGAAACCAGATGGCGCTATGGTTGGCCCGCTAGATGGCGCTGCCATAGGTCAAACGGATATCAACTGCGTTCTTTTAAATAGGAACCCCCATTTTTTTACATATTCGTGTAGTATATAAAGAAATATGAATATTTTAGTTGGACCACTTTTTTCGCTTTGTCATAGGTGGCGCTGTAATAGTCACAAAGACATGGCTCACAATTTTAGACGAACAATTGATAACAGGTAGGTTTTTAAATTAAAATACAGAACGTAGGTACGTTTGACATTTTATTTCGGTCGTTCCAGTGTGATACAGGTACCTCTGTGAACTAATCAATTATGAGAACGCATGCCGTTACAGCGTGATTACCTGTAAATACCACATTAATGCAATAAATGCTCAAAATTATGTCCGTCTACCTCAATGCATTTGGCAATACGTGTAACGACATTCCACTCAACAGCGAGTAGTTCGCCATCCGTAATAATCGCACATGCATTGACAATGCGCTGGCGCATGTTGTCAGGCGTTGTTGGTGGATCACGATAGCAAATATCCTTTAGCTTTCTACACAGAAAGAGATCCGGGGACATCATATCCGGTGAACGTGCGGGTCATGGTATGGTGCTTCGACGACCAGTCCACCTTTCACGGAATATGCTATTCAATACCGCTTAAACCGCACACGAGCTATGTGCCGGACATCCATCGTGTTGGAAGAACATCGCCATTCTGTCATGCAGTGAAACATCTTGTAGTAACATCGGTAGAACATTACGTAGGAAATAAACATACATTGTACCATTTGGATTGCCATCGTTAAAATGGGGGCCAATTATCCTTCCTCCCATTATGACGCATCATACATTAACCCGCCAGGTCGCTGATGTTCCACTTGTAGCAGCCATCGTGGATAATCCGTTGCCCATTAGTGCATATTATGCCGGTTTACGTTACCGCTGTTGGTGAATGACGCTTCGTCGCTAAATAGAACGCGTGCAAAAAGCTGTCATCGTCCAGTAATTTCTCTTGTGCCCAGTGGCAGAACTGTACACGACGTTCAAAGTCGTCGCCATGCAATTCCTGGTGCATAGAAATATGGTACGAGTGCAATCGATGCTGATGTCGCATTCTCAACACCGACGTTTTTGAGATTCCAGATACTCGCGCAGTTTGTCTGCTACTGATGTGCGATTACCCGTGACAGCAGCTAAAACACCTACTTGGACATCATCATTTGCTGGAGGTCGTGGTTGACGTTTCAAATGTGGCTGAACACTTCCTGTTTCCTTAAATAACGTATGTATCCGGAGAATGGTCCGGACACTTTGATGATGTCGTCCAGGATACCGAGCAGCATACATAGCGCAGGCCCGTTCGGCATTTTGATCACAATAGCCTTACATCAACACTATATCGAACTTTTCCACAATTAGTAAACGGTCCATTTTAACACGGATAATGTATCACGAAACAAATACCGTCTGCACTAGCGGAAAGTTACGTGATACCACGTACTTATACGTTTGTGACTATTACAGCGCCATCTATCACAAAGCGAAAAAAGTGGTCCAACTAAAACATTGATATTTCTTTACGTGGTTGACGAATATGTAATAAATAATGGTGTTGCTATTTAAGATAGGCATTTTATATCCGTTTGACGTATGGCAGCGCCATCTAGCGGGACAACCATAGTGCCATCTGGTTTCGCCCTTGAAGCTGGACCGGTTTCGTTCTTTGTAGTTTTTTCGTTAGATGCTTATTTCGTGAGATATTTGGCCCGGTCACTATCAATGGACTACCCTGTATAATGCGGTTAACCTGCCTATACCTCAGCCATAGGTGATTTATTGATCTAATGGAATTTAATTGTTCTAAAGACATACGTGTCGCGACTTTCAAATGTTCGAATGTGTGTGAAATCTTATGGGAATTAACTGCGAAGGTTATCATTCCCTGAGGTTACGCACTACTTAGCCTAAATTATCCTAAGGACAAACACACACACCCATGCCCGAGGGAAGACTCGAACCTCCGCTGGGACCAGCCGCACAGTCCATGACTGCAGCGCCCCAGACCGCTCGGCTAATCCAGCGCGGCTGTCACAACTTTATCTTCAATAGTGATAGAAGCTGAAGTAACGAATTAAAATTTTTCCGTGGCTGGGATTTGAACCTGGGTCTCCAGATTACCAGTCAGGGGGCTATTGCAGTATGTGAGAGCCTTGGGAACGCTGACGATTTAAGATGGGGAAAATGGGCTGAAGGCATCAACTGACGTTCGTGTTAGGACGCCACTGTGTAGTCCGTGCAGCTATTGTACACGCAGTGCTACAGTGGTGTAGTGGTTAGCACGTTAGTTTAGTTGCGATGACAGCTTGAATCAAGTCGTGACGGTGGCATAAATTTTTATTTATTATTTCAGTTTCAGTTTGTGTTCGAAGATAAAGTTGAGACCCATATATCTCCAGAAAAATTTAGTTCCATTAAGTCAGTTAGTATTTTAACAACCATTGTTATTAAAGTCAGAAGAAGGAGTAGTGACCATTTGCAGCTGGTCGCTAATAAGAGGGAACTGCTCGGGCAGAGTAACGGGAACTGGGAGTGGCGCGCAGAAGGCGGTTTCGGCCGAACCGGCGGAGGCCGCCGCAGTGGGAGCGAGGATTAATGCGGGCGGCGCTAATGCGGCGCGAGGCTGGGGCGGCAGCGGCGGCGGCAGCGGCCCCTGCATTCCGGAGGCGGCGGCGGCGATGAAGACGTCTGTGCGGAGCGTCGCTGCCGCCGGCCGCCGGTGGCCGGTGGCTGCGGGCCGCGTTCCTCGGCGTGTGCTTGATTTATCTGGCGGCCGGCCGGCGGACGTCATTAGCCGCGGAATACCGCGCCGAGGCTCGCGCGGAAAAAGCCGGCCCGGCCCGGCCCCGGCACGCCCTTTGTGCCCGCGCTGCTCGCCGGAATGCTCGCCGCTCCGTTTGATGAGGCCCCGCCGTCGGGCCGCGGACGGCAAAGTGCCGGGGCCGGCCGTATTCGGGACGGTGCGCCTTGCTCCAGCAGCCCCGCTTTACGTGCCTCCCGGCTCTGGTGACGTACGTAACTCCAGTTTCAGTGTACGCAGTGTCGAAGCTTCAACACGTCGCCGATATCAGCAGGTCTTACTACTACAGTTGTAAAACTACTGTAGGTTACCGTAGACTACCGTAAGTAGTTCGGTCAGTTAAGGTCGTAAATGCTGTGGTGTCACCGCCAGACACCACACTTGCTAGGTGGTAGCTTAAATCGGCCGCGGTCCATTTAGTACATGTCGGACCCGCGTGTCGCCACTGTGTGATCGCAGACAAGCGCCACCACAAGGCAGGTCTCGAGATACGGACTAGCACTCGCCCCAGTTGTACGACGACTTTGCTAGCGACTACACTGACGAAGCCTTTCTCTCATTTGCCGAGAGACAGTTAGAATAGCCTTCAGCTAAGTCCATGGCTACGACCTAGCAAGGCGCCACATAGTTTGATAGTCATCGTATGAAATGTCTCATCAAGAACGTTGTATTCACAACAAGGATAAATAAAAGTTAAGTATTCGAGGAGCTGTATACTTTTCTTATTAGAATTCACTACTTATCCTGCTCCAGAATTTACGCCCGTCTGCGTTATATAGCGTGCATTTCGGCCTCCTCTATCTACAAGGTGTTGGCACATTTGCCAACACATCAAATGCATTACTTGTACACTGAGTACGTGGTGAACTGTCTTGGAACTGACTGAGGATATACACTACTGGCCATTAAAATTGTTACACCACGATGATGACGTGCTACAGACGCGAAATTCAACCGACAGGAAGAAGATGCTGTGATATGCAAATGATTAGCTTTTCAGAGCATTCACACAGGTTTGCCACCGGTGGCGACACCTCCTACGTGCAGACATGGGGAAAGTTTCCAACCGATTTGTCATACACAAACAGCAGTTGACCGGCGTTGCCTGGTGAAACGTTGTTGTGATGCCTCGTGTAAGGAGGAGAAACGCGTACCATCACGTTTCCGACTTTGATAAAGGTCGGACTGTAGCCTACCGCGATTGCGGTTTATCGTATCCCCACATTGCTGCTCGCGTTGGTCGAGATCCAATCACTGTTAGCAGAATATGGAATCGGTGGGTTCAGGAAGGTAATACGGAACGCTGTGCTGGATCCCAACGGCCTCGTATCACTAGCAGTCGAGATGACAGGCGTCTTATCCGCATGGCTGTAACGGATCGTGCAGCCACGTCTCGATCCCTGAGTCAACAGATGGGGACGTTTTCAAGACAACAACCGTCTGCACGAACAGTTCGACGACGGTTGCAGCAGCATGGACAATCAGCTCGGAGACCATGGCTGCGGTTACCCTTGACGTTGCATCACAGACAGGAGCGCCTGCGATGGTGTACTCAACGACGAACCAGGGTGCACGGAGGACAAAACGTAATTTTTTGGGATGAATCCAGCTTCTGTTTACAGCATCATCATGGTCGCATCCGTGTTTGGCGACATCGTGATGAACGCACATTGGAAGCGTGTATTCGTCATCGCCATACTGGTGTATCACCCGGCGTGATGGTATGGGGCGCCACAGGTTACACGTCTCTGTCACCTCTTGTTCGCATTGACGGCACTTTGAACAGTGGACGTTACATTTCAGGTGTGTTACGACCCGTGGCCCTGCCCTTCATTCGATCCCTACGAAACCCTACATTTCAGCAGGATAATGCACGACCGCATGTTGCAGGTCCTTACGGACCTTTCTGGATACAGAAAATGTTGGACTGCTGCCCTGGCCAGCACATTCTCCAGATCTGTCACCAACTGAAAACGTCTAGTCAATGGTGGCCGAGCAACTGACTTGTCACAATACGCCAGTCACTACTCTTGATGAAGTGTGATATCGTGTAGAAGCTGCATGGGCAGCTGTACCTGTACACGCCATCCAAGCTCTGTTTGACTCAATGCCCAGGCGTATCAAGGGCGTTATTACGGCCAGATGTGGTTGTTCTGTGTACTGATTTCTCAGGATCTATGCACCGAAATTGCGTGAAAATGTAATCACATGTCAGTTCTAGTATAATATATTTGTCCAATGAATACCCGTTTATCAAATGCATTTCTTCTTGGTGTAGCAATTTTAATGGCCAGTAGTGTATAAAGGGCCAGATAACCCACGGAACATTCTTGTTCTATATAGTTATCTTCCTGTCTGTTATTAAAGGTAAACACTACTTATAGCAAAACTGAAATTGTCAATGTTTAATTCAGGTTTTATTCGAAAATTGTTGATCTGTAACGCAGACTTCAAACGAGATGCTTATAAAAATTTCCACAACGAAACTTTATTTCGATACCTGGCAGAAAATTCACTGGGGTTCAGGTCGCATGTTAAGTATGCTGGCGGCAACATACAGTCAATGCCTTCTCTGCCCTACGGCAATGTAAGTACTATCCATGACAGTGCTGCTAAGGCAGAGCTGCTGAACACAGCCTTCCGAAATTCTCTCGCCAAAGAAGACGAAAAAAATATTTCAGAATTCCAATTTACGAAACTACCCAAACAGCTGTCTTAGGTTGTTTGTATTGCTGCTGTCGTTTTTTTTTTTTTATCATCAGTTTACTGACTGGTTTGATGCGGCCTGCCACGAATTCCTTTCCTGTGCTAACCTCTTCATCTCAGAGTAGCACTTGCAACCTACGTCCTCAATTATTTGCTTGACGTATTCCAATCTCTGTCTTCCTCTGCAGTTTTTGCCCTCTACAGCTCCCTCTAGTACCATGGAAGTCATTCCCTCATGTCTTAGTAGATGTCCTATCATCCTGTCCCTTCTCCTTATCAGTGTTTTCCACACATTCCTTTCCTCTCCGATTCTGCGCAGAACCTCCTCATTGCTTACCTTATCAGTCCACCTAATTTTCAACATTCGTCTATAGCACCACATCTCAAATGCTTCGATTCTCTTCTGTTCCGGTTTTCCCACAGTCCATGTTTCACTACCATACAATGCTGTACTCCAGACGTACATCCTCAGAAATTTCTTCCTCAAATTAAGTCCGGTATTTGATATTAGTAGACTTCTCTTGGCCAGAAATGCCTTTTTTGCCATAGCGAGTCTGCTTTTGATGTCCTCCTTGCTCCGTCCGTCATTGGTTATTTTACTGCCTAGGTAGCAGAATTCCTTAACTTCATTGACTTCGTGACCATCAATCCTGATGTTAAGTTTCTCGCTGTTCTCATTTCTACTACTTCTCATTACCTTCGTGTTTCTCCGTTTATCGTGTAGTAAATTGATCGGAAGATTACAATCAACTGCTTCCGAAAATTGGCAATTTACTCTAAATAATGAAAAGTGTGAGGTCATCCACATGAATGCTAAAAGAAATCCGTTAAACTTTGGTTACATGATAAAACAATCAAATGTAAAGGCCATAAATTCAACTAAATACCTAGGAAGCGCAATTACGAACAACTTAAATATAAAGAACACACAGAATAAGTTGTGGGGAAGGCGAAACAAAGACTGCGTTTCATTAGCAGAACACTTACAATATGCAACAGATCTACTAAAGAAATTGCCGATGTTACGCTTGTCCGTTCTCTTTTGGAGTACAGCTGTACGCAGTGGGATCCTTACCAGATAGGATTAACGGACTACATCGAAAAATTACAAGAAAGAGCAGCATGTTTTGTATTATCGAGAAATAGTTGAAAGATTGTCACGGACATGATGCAGTTTTTATTCTGTGAAGATTTAAAATACGCAATGGATTAACACAGGATGATGAGCGGTTCTAATTAAGGGCAAAAGAAACAGCCAAACAAACAGACAAAGAAAGAGAAGTCATCGGCTCCCATTTGCTCTCTTGCACATTAATTACGTTTCTTCCCTACCAATTCTATCAATACTGCCGGTGAACCTATCTTTTAGTACGTCATTTATGCAGTGTACCAAAAATACCGGACCGTAGTTTTGGTAGAGCACAACTCTATGTACGGCACAAAATACGAGAGTAAGCCAATAAGTGTCTGCGATTTTACTCTAATTGTCTTTAGACAAGGCCGCGCTGGGCAGCCGCGCGGTCTAGGCGCCTTGCCACGGTTCGCGCTTCTCGCCCCGTCGGAGGTTCGAGTCCTCCCTCGGGCATGGATGTGCGTGTGGTCCTTAGCGTGAGTTAGTTTAAGTTAGGTTAAGTAGCGTGTGTAAGCCTAGGGACCGATGACCTCAGCAGTCTGGTCCCATAGGAACTTACCACAAAAATTTTCTGTACACAGGCTGTACGGCTTTGAGTGCTCAGCAGCCTCTAGACGGCACCCTTGTCTTCGCCCGTGGTAGGCTGCAGTGTTCAGTCGGCTTTGCGCGGTTGAGGCGTAAAGATAGCTGAACCACTCTTTTTTTGCACCACAGAGGAACAGCGTTTATTAATCCGTTTTTTGTGGTCTGAAAGACAGACAGTTCATCGAAGATCTTCAGCACAAGGCGGGGACAATGTTTTGTCACAGCGAAGTATTTGCTATTGAAAAGAACAGTTCAAATGTTGTCGAACGACTGTTAAGAATGAGGAAAGAGCGGGGGAAGGGTGGGAGGAGGAGGCACTACAGACACGACTGATGTCTATATTGAACAAGTCCGTGCTTTGATTCTGAGTAACAGAGGAGCGAGTGTTGATGATGTGGGAAACCATATGCAGGTTAGACAAAGTTCTGCATATGAAACCACGCATACGAGCTCAACATTCACGAAGTCTGTGCGGGGTGGGTTCCAAAACAACTTAATGAGGAGCACCTGTGTAACCGTGTGACAATCTGTCAACACCTACTGGACTGTAATGCTAACGAAGATGAAACGTTTCTGAAACGAGTCGTCGCTGGAGATGAAATGAAGATTCATCACTTTGAACCAGAGAGCAGCACTTGTCAACGGATAAAGGAAATGGTGCATATGTGGTCTGTTGCACAACTAAAAACCTTTTTTTGCTTAGGGTATCGGAAAGCTTGTGCAACGGTAAACACAGTGTACTGCAAAGCAGAGTAACTATGTTGAAGTATGATATACGAGGGCAGTTCAATAAGTAATGCAACACATTTTTTTTTCTGAAACAGGGGTTGTTTTATGCAGCATTGAAATACATCAGGTTATTCCCCAATCTTTTAGCTACACAACACTATTTTTCAACGTAATCTCCATTCAATGCTACGGCCTTACGCCACCTTGAAATGAGGGCCTGTATGCCTGCACGGTACCATTCCACTGGTCGATGTCGGAGCCAACGTCGTACTGCATCAATAACTTCTTCATCATCCGCATAGTGCCTCCCACGGATTGCGTCCTTCATTGGGCCAAACATATGGAAATCCGACGGTGTGAGATCGGGGCTGTAGGGTGCATGAGGAACAACAGTCCACTGAAGTTTTGTGAGCTCCTCTCGGGTGCGAAGACTTGTGTGAGGTCTTGCGTTGTCATGAAGAAGGAGAAGTTCGTTCAGATTTTTGTGCCTACGAACACGCTGAAGTCGTTTCTTCAATTTCTGAAGAGTAGCACAATACACTTCAGAGTTGATCGTTTGACCATGGGGAAGGACATCGAACAGAATAACCCCTTCAGCGTCCCAGAAGACTGTAACCATGACTTTACCGGCTGAGGGTATGGCTTTAAACTTTTTCTTGGTAGGGGAGTGGGTGTGGCGCCACTCCATTGATTGCCGTTTTGTTTCAGGTTCGAAGTGATGAACCCATGTTTCATCGCCTGTAACAATCTTTGACAAGAAATTGTCACGCTCAGCCACATGACGAGCAAGCAATTCCGCACAGATGGTTCTCCTTTGCTCTTTATGGTGTTCGGTTAGACAACGAGGGACCCAGCGGGAACAAACCTTTGAATATCCCAACTGGAGAACAATTGTGACAGCATTACCAAGAGAGATGTCAAGTTGAGCACTGAGTTGTTTGATGGTGATCCGTCGATCATCTCGAACGAGTGTGTTCGCACGCTCCGCCATTGCAGGAGTCACAGCTGTGCACGGCCGGCCCGCACGCGGGAGATCAGACAGTCTTGCTTGACCTTGCGGCGATGATGACACACGCTTTGCCTAACGACTCACCGTGCTTTTGTCCACTGCCAGATCACCGTAGACATTCTGCAAGCGCCTATGAATATCTGAGATGTCCTGGTTTTCCGCCAAAAGAAACTCGATCATTGCCCGCTGTTTGCAACGCACATCCGTTACAGACGCCATTTTAACAGCTCCGTACAGCGCTGCCACCTATCGGAAGTCAATGAAACTATACGAGACGAAGCGGGAATGTTTGAAAATATTCCACAAGAAATTCCCGGTTTTTTCAACCAAAATTGGCCGAGAAAAAAAATGTGTTGCATTACTTATTGAACTGCCCTCGTAAATACCGATATGTACTTTCGTTATAATAAGTTATAAAGATTGAGTGCAGATAGTTATTGACTTCCCCCAGTAACTTCTCCTCTTACTGCGAATAGTGGTGTTCGATGACCACTGATATTACAAAATATCGGTATGGGGAGTTTAATCACCATGTTTCAAGTCGTTACTGAAGTCAGTGATACTTCGCAACATATATGTCAGAAATGAAATCAGGCTACCTTTTACCATTGACAATAATTAAACCGTCATGTAAATAAACTTTTTGTATAATAATTTATTACGTCCAAAATTGCTTAAAATTACATTGTTCAGATTACCAGTTTCAGCCATTTTCAGATATGATTTATTACATAAAAGCTTCAACATGATAAATAACAAAGGCAGTTACGCAAATGACAATCATATGCCGTAACTGCTAGTGTGAAAACTGTGCAATTTTAAGCGATATTGAACATAAGAAATTAGTATAGAAACGTTTAAAAGGTCGCATACTTCTGCTTGGCATTATGTCAGATTTGAAGAAACTCTCGCAACTTGTGAAGAATAGTCATGTCTTGTGGGCGGCGGGGGATGAGGGGTGGTGATGGTCTGCTGTACCTCGGAGGGAGCGTGGGAGGGAAATTTGTCTTTATCTAACAAGTCATGAAACTACGTCCTGGCGCCAATTCTATACATGGAATACACTGGTGTGCAATTCAGATGTACGGCGGTTGATCTAAAAAACAATGAATTATTCAGTAATTTGCCGCTGGCGACCGAGTGTCCCTGACATCAAAACCCGCAGCAAATATATCCTGTTTAACTTACGAAAGTTTGTCATTATGATCAGAAATAGCCCTGCATTTTCTGGGTGTAAAATTCGTGCATTGGATGCTAGCTGATTCAGATCCATGATAGCAATTCACTGTCAGTTCAGAAAAAAAAACGATTTTTTAGAAAATTTATACTTCGCCCACTTACTGTTAATTGAACATGTTAACATATTAGCAGTGTTGAAGTTACTCAGCTCTAGATTCACGAACACACTCTTTTAAGATGCCTTACCATAATCGAAGGGAACGAAAACCATCAAAGATTTTCTTGAAGCTATCGAAACTATTGTCAGCGAAGATGGGAAACACGTTGATACAGGAAGGGAAAACACAAATCAAATATGATTTATAGAGTGAACATTATAAAACAGTACCACAAAGAAATAATTTTCAAACTAGAACAGAAGCTGTACTACCAATGCAATACAAGTACTGTCTAAAAGATGGCCTTCTAGATGTTGAATGAGATCCATTAGAAGAATAGTATCGCATCTCTGGTTCTACCGACCCAAAGTTACAGATGATGACACTCCACTGTTTGATCTGTAGGACCACGTATTCAGCTTCTGAAAGACTTTTTTCTGAAGCAGATGTTTCTGCAATAGATTGCAGAGAAAATTTCTCTAAAAACTTTTATTTCCACAGTCTATAGAGAAAAGTTTTGGTGTATGTAATGTTAATTATTCCTGTATTTATTGATTAATAAACATGACGTTAGTTCTATTTGTGTGTCACGTTTTATGTAATTCTATAAATCCATCATTTTACTTCAGTAGCTTGCCGGCCGGGTTGGCCGAGCGGTTCTAGGCGCTCCAATCTGGAACCGCGCGACCGCTACGGTCCAGGTTCGAATCCTGCCTCGGGCATGGATGTGTGTGATGTCAGTTAGGGTCAAGTTGTTTTAAGTTCCAGGGGACTGATGAACTCAGCAGTTAAGTCCCACAGAGCTCAGAGCCATTTGAACCATTCAGTAGTTTTAGGGTCGGTTATTACGGGTCATCATGTTTAGACGTCGATGATGAAGGTGAAATCGCCATAGATATTTGGTAAAATAACACTCGCTAGCTGCGTATTATAAACCATGTTCCATGATAAACACGCACCGATACAATGAACAGTGTTTATAATTTAACTGTAACCGACGTGATGTAAACCAGCTTTATTGGAATACTAGCATTCTCCCAGCAGCTTCACCTGCATACATGTTCGACACATATAATGCGCACATCTCTTCCTCTCCCCCCCCCCCCCCCCCGCTTTTTCCTCCTCTTCTTCTCCCATCTCTCTGTGTAGGAGATGTGGAATATTTGTTTAATAATGTGAACTGTCTCTCCAGTGGCAAATCAATAAAATGGTGCTAAACTGACGGCTTTCGATTTGGTTTTGTAGTCGATAGCGCTTCGTAGTTGACAATTGTCCTAAGTGTTTCAAACCGTGGGAACTTTTCTTACTCTATGTTAACTATTGGGGTACCTTGTCGCCACGGCATATGCATTCAAGGCCTATTTAATACGTGCACATCATTTATGTCCCTAACCTCTTTCTGTCCATGTCCTCCTCTGCCTCCCTGTGTATCTCCTACCCCCCCCCCCCTCCATTCTCTCTCTGTCCAACTCATCCACCCACATCTATCTGACCCTCTCGTCCTCTCCAGTCTCTCTGTCTTTCCATCTCTTCCTCAATCTCTCTATGTTTATCTACCTACTCCCACCTCTCTGTCTACCCATCTTCTCCTTCCCCCTTTCTCTGTCCATATCATCCCTCTAACTATCCATCTTCCCCCCCCCCTCCCCCACTAACCTATGATCATCCACACTTATAGGCCCTGCAACACATACTGATACTATCCACACAACACAACTGTGATGAAGAGCAGCCTACATGTTAGGGGCTGAAAATCATTTTCACCCATATTTCCATTTCTGTGGTAGCTACAAAGTTCTGGCACCCACAGTGCTGAGTTCCAGATAGCAAGTTAATATGTGTACTAAATTTGGTTGACAATGTTCCAGTAATGTGGGAGATGTGGGACATAAACACCAGTACATGTACATATGTCCATGAATATATACAGGATGGTCCGTTGATCGTGACTGGGCCAAATACCTCACAAAATAAGCGTCAAACGAAAAAACTACAAAGAACGAAACTTGTCTAGCTTGAAGGCGGAAACCAGATGGCGCTATGGTTGGCCCACTTTCTCTATCTCTTCATCTTCAGCTTGAGACATCAGCATGTATACGTGATCGTTGTCGGTGATGGTTTGCTGTCGATCCTGATAAGAACAACAGTATCACTGAACTGTTCACTGTAACGCACTCTCTGCACTACCTCCCTATTCATAACGACACCTACTCCTGTTATACCGGTTTCTGCCGCTGTTGAAATTACTCTATACTCATCTGACCAGAAATCCTTGTCTTCTTTCCTCTTCACTTCACTGACCTCTACAATATGTAGATTGAGCTTTTGCATTTCCCTTTTCAGATTTTCTAGCTTCCCTACCACGTTCACACTGCGGACATTCCACGCCCCGATTCATACAAGGCTATCTTTTCGTTGGTTACTCAATCTTTGTCTCGTGGTCACCTCCACCCTTGGCAATCCCTTCCAGATGTCCGAATGGGGGACTAGTCCGGAATCTTTTGGCTATGCAGAGGGCATCATGACATTTTCTTTTTTTTCAATTACAAGCCACTTTACCTGTGGATACACATTACATGTCTTTAATACAGTTGTTTCCATTGCCTTCTGTATCTTCATGTCGTTGATCATTGTTGGATTTTCGGGCCTTTAGGGGCAGTATCCCACCCCAAGGGCAAAAGAGTGCCCTGAACCTCTGTCCCCTCCTCCGCTGTATTTGGACGGCCGCTGTGGCCGAGTGGTTCTAGGCGCTTCAGCCTGGAATCGCGCGACCGCTACGGTCGCAGGTTCCAATCCTGCCTCGGGCATGGATGTGTGTGATGTCTTTAGGTTAGTTAGGTTTAAGTGGCTTTAAGTTCTAGGGGACTGATGACCTCAGAAGTTGAGTCACATAGTGCTCAGAGCCAATTGAACCATTTTTACGCTCTCTCTGACAAGGCCGTTGCCAGAATAAAGGTGACTACTTATGTCGGCAGTCTTTGCGGCTATTGCAGATGATTTTAATATAAAATTTACGCAGCGCCAGTTTCGAACGCGGGATCAAGGACGTTTTGATTATAGTCAAAGACGCTAGCCCGAGACCACGGGACCGCCGTATGAAGGTACCTCGCCATAAATCCCACAGAGCTGTTTGTGTGTCACATTTGATTGAAACTGATCCAGGGCTTGGGCGCAGATCCCAGACATACATACGTACTTACGTATGTGCCCGTTTATATACATACATGTTTAGTGATAATTTTCTCCACTATCAGATATGTTTCACTATAATCAAGCACTTCAAACATTCGGTACTAATATAGAAATTCATAAAAGGCACATCTAGACCAACCTCATGAAAGAAATGCTGTAACTATGATAGTGATCACTCCATGAGATGGGGCCGTTTAGTCTGATGGCCCTCTTCACACTTCCCAAGATTAGCCTTCTTCCTTGGTTCCAGTAGATACTCGTCCATAATAACACTAGCACTCATCGCAGTACCTTCAACACATAGTTACACATCTGACGCTTCATCTTCACGTCGTAGAGTACGAATGGTAACCAGAATTTAACACGGTCTCATTAGTATGCCGTCAGCTTTCCGACAATTATTCCTTTCAATCCACACTCACTTTATATACATTTTATATGGCCAGTTGCTAGACACTACTGCTTCGCGAGCACGTGCATATGAAGGCTGCAACATGAAGGTGCAATACTATGTATTACACAGTAAGACTACACATACCGTAGTGTTGAGAATGCAGGCTGTGACGCACGTTAGACCCAGAACAATGTGTTTCGAATAGTTGTGACGTAAAAATGTTTCCCAAGATGTGACACATAGTTCCCTACATGCATATCTATATCAATACTCCGCAAACCACCAGACGGTATCTGGCGGAGGGCACTTCTCGTACCACTAAGTGATCCTCCATTCCCTGTTCCACTCGCAAATGGCGCGTGGGAAAAATGATTGTCGGTAAGGCTCTGTATTAGCTCTAATTTCCGCCACGCAATACGCCAGATTTCGTGGGTTAGTTACCCATCTCCGTTTCGCCATAGGTATCTTAAAGTAAGAGCAAGAGACATTCCTGATTCGTGCTTTCACTAAGCTAGGTTGCCGTTTCGATGTTATCTGAGAGAGGCAAGGTGCGTGCAATCAGCGCGTTTCACCTTCTCCCTTCGTCACCAATGTCATAAACACAACTCTAGACCTACACACAGTGTTATCAGTCACCCAAGTTAAACATATATTTAGAACACACATCGCGCTGGGAAAGAAACATGCCAATTTGTGCGAAGAACAATGGAACTCCCCGGAATTTTGCAGAGAAATTCATCATCGGTATCTTTCTGTAACTGAATCATTGACTACATAGATCGAAGAAGGGTTAAAATATAGCTGCTTGACGATAACCTGCCAACTCCTCCCTCAAAACTACAAATGTGGATACCTAGATTACCGCGATCGATTCCAAGAATCACCATCGGTATTTTCTCACTCCACTAGATATTGCAGAGAGTTGAAACTTTAGCCCATGACCTCTACGTACGAACAAGAGACTAGTAATTGCTGGCTGTCTCATTTACTCATTCTGGCGACATTCAGATAATTACATTTTTCCACCATACAGATTTGTATCAGTTGGTACTGGGTCACCTACCTGAACAGGGAAATAACGGAGTACCGGCTTTCATTGCTTCCGATGTACGGCCTAGCGGTGCAAGTTACCACTCGGATTGGTTGTTAAAAGACTCAGCTCTCAGTCACTTCTGCTTCCTACATTCTGAGTGAAGTGTACAGAGCTACCAGTCCCTGGCGGCACATTACTGGATTTTATATCGGTTTCTGTATTTTTGCAGCTCTAAGTATTCATTTACTGAAATAATTAACTCTCATTATTAGCTATTTACTCAGTGAAGTTTATATCCCAACATTAATTTTATTTTATAGCAGTCACAGGATGTTATTCTGTATCAATATTAAGGTTAGGTTCAAGGTCTGTTTTTCCAGCTCGCTTCTTGTCTGAAAGATCAGTTCGTCATTAAAACTTCAGGGAACATTGTCACGTGTAACAACCAACCCTAGCAGATTTTACTTAGTGTTTTTTATCGTTTTAGATAAAGACGGTGAGAAATCATAAAAAAGGCAAAAGCGGAGAAGGCGCTTCAGACATTACGCCTGCAGATATGGGGAGTGAAAAAAGATGGATTGTTAATTCGTAAAGCTTCATTTATCGAAATTTTGCAAGATATGGTAAGTAAATTATCTAAGATGAAATTGACGATGAAAAGATTATTCAGGCTTTCATCACCGCTAGTTATTTTTCAAATAGAGAAGTTCTTTTCTGATGACTACCAGAAAGAATTAAAGCAATATGTTCTTCAATTTTCCGAAGTCGCAACAGAAAGGGACAGGTGCAATGCACTGAGCAGTTACTGAAAATGACGCAAATATCTCGAAGCGCGGTCAGCGGTGTGGGTGAGATGAGGAAGGTTAATTCGTTAGTAGGGGCGCCTTCCAGCACGACACTGTCACCTCCCATATACGTCGTATGCTGCTCGGCCGTGCGCAAGCCCTCCATGATTCTTGGCCGGCAAACTAGTTTAAATATTCTAAGGACCAGAAATGTCTGAAAGTCACCTCTTGTATGAAGACCTTTAGCAAAGACAGCGATAGGCAGAATCCGTATAGAAATAACTTCCGCAGAAGAGATATAGGAGTTTTACGTTCACCGGCTAAAAGAAAGCTTGAAGAACCAGCTGAAAAACAAGAACATAAATCACTGAAGTACCTGTTCAGAAAAGCAAAGTAGCGAAAATGCGCAGGTAAGGAAGTAAGAGAAGGAGCATCGTAAAATATTAATTAGAAAATGGTTCAATTGGCTCTGAGCACTATGCGACTCAACTTCTGAGGTCATCAGTCCCCTATAACTTAAAGCCACTTAAACCTAACTAACCTAAGGACATCACACACATCCACGCCCGAGGCAGGATTCGAATCTGCGACCGTAGCGGTCGCGCGGTTCCAGACTGTAGCGCCTAGAACCGCTCGGCCACCCCGGCCGGCATCAATTAGAGAAGACGAGAAAGATGATGTCTGTTTTTGTTCAGTTTTCCCTCAACCATTTTGTAACAGTAAAGCTAAGGGAAGGTGGATCCAGTGTGTACAACGTACGAAGCGGGCCCATGAATTATGTGCCCCTGGCCAAATAACTTCTATGCGTATCAGAAGTGTGAAAGTGTGCTCAAAGTGACCAAAGTAACATACGAGGTGTGGCTAGAAAAAAACCGGACTAGTACTGGTGAAACAATAAAACGAATGCAATAAGGCTGAAAGTCGCGTGGCCTGTCATGTGACTCTCGCTCCGCCTACTGCTCGAGTTTCATCTGCCTCCTGCACTCAGTCTGCCCGTGGCGTCTGTTTTAAGTAGTTGACGTTTTGTCTGTGCGTCGGAAAATGTTGAGTGTACAGAAAGAACAGCGTGTTAACATCAAATTTTGTTTCAAACTAGGAAAATCTGCAAGTGAAACGTTTGTAATGTTACAACAAGTGTACGGCGATGATTGTTTATCGCGAACACAAGTGTTTGAGTGGTTTAAACGATTTAAAGATGGCCGCGAAGACACCAGTGATGACACTCGCACTGGCAGACTATTGTCAGCAAAAACTGATGCAAACATTGAAAAAATCGGTAAACTTGTTCGACAAGATCGCCGTTTAACAATCAGAGCAGTGTCTGAGTTAACAGGAGTTGACAAGGAAAGTGTTAGGCAGATTCTTCATGAAAGTTTCAACAGGAACAAAGTGTGTTCAAAAATGGTTCCAAAGTGTCTCACAATTGAACAGAAGGAACGCCGAAGAATGATTTGTTCTGACATCCTGGAAAACATTGAAAGTGATCCCACCTTCTTACAAAATGTTGTTACTTGCGATGAATCGTGGTTTTTTACTTACGATCCCGAAACTAAACGCCAATCGATGCATTGGAAAACTCCTGGTTCTCCACGACAAAAAAAGCACGAATGTCAAAATCGAAATTCAAGGCAATGATGATTGTCTTTTTTGACATCAAAGGGATTGCGCACATTGATTGGGTACCAGAGGGACAAACAGTGAATCAGCATTACTACATTAGCGTCCTGGCTACCCTACGTGAGCGAGTACGGAGAAAACGGAACGATTTGTGGAGAAAAAAGTCATGGATCCTTCACCAAGACAATGCCCCAGCTCACAGTGCGTTGTCAGTGAAGACGTTTTTGGCAAAACACAACATTCCCATCTTAGATCATCCACCCTACTCACCTGATTTGGCCCCCTGTGACTTTTTTCTTTTCCCTAAAGTCAAGTCAGCTTTGAAAGGAACTAGATTTGAGACTGTTGAAGCAGTAAAAGAAAAAGCGACGGAAGTAATGTATGGACTTACCGAAAATGATCTGCAGCATTGCTATGAACAGTGGAAAATTCGTATGGAGCGGTGTAGAGACCGAGGAGGAGAGTACATTGAAGGAGATAACATGAAATTGTAAATAATTGTAAATAAATGTTTTTTCCAGCATCAGTCCGGTTTTTTTCTAGCCGCACCTCGTAGTACATCTTCTTAAATATCTACTTAAATTACTACTTAAAAATTCTGATATATATATATATATATATATATATATATATATATATATATATATATATATATATATATATATATATGCTGTTACAAAAAGGTACGGCCAAACTTTCAGGAAACATTCCTCACACACAAAGAAAGAAAATTTGTTATGCGGACATGTGTCCGGAAACGCTTACTTTCCATGTTAGAGCTCATTTTATTACTTCTCCTCAAATCACATTAATCATGGAATGGAAACACAGAGCAACAGAACGTACCAGCGTGACTTCAAGCACTTTGTTACAGGAAATGCTCAAAATGTCCTCCGTTAGCGAGTATACATGCATCCACCCTCCGTCGCATGGAATCCCTGATGCGCTGATGCAGCCCTGGAGAATGGCGTATTGTATCACAGCCGTCCACAATACGAGCACGAAGAATCTCTACATTTGGTGCCGGGGTTGCGTAGACAAGAGCTTTCAAATGCCCCCATAAATGAAAGTCAAGAGGGTTGAGGTCAGGAGAGCGTAGAGGCCATGGAATTGGTCCGCCTCTACCAATCCATCGGTCACCGAATCTGTTGTTGAGAAGCGTACGAAAACTTCGACTGAAATGTGCAGGAACTCCATCGTGCATGAACCACATGTTGTGTCCTACTTGTAAAGGCACATGTTCTAGCAGCACAGGTAGAGTACCCCGTATGAAATGAATGATAACGTGCTCCATTGAGCGTAGGTGGAAGAACATGGGGCCCAATCGAGACATTACCAGTAATGCCTGCCCAAACGTTCACAGAAAATCTGTGTTGATGATGTGATTGCACAATTGCGTGCGGATTCTCGTCAGCGCACACATGTTGATTGTGAAAATTTACAATTTGATCATCAGAATCGAGGAAGTACAGTACATACTGACGAAACTAAAATGAGCTCTAACATGGGAATAAAACATTTCCGGACACATGTCCACATAACATCTTTTCTATACTTGTGTGTGAGGAATGTTTCCTGAAAGTTTGGCCGTACCTTTTTGTAACACCCTGTATATATATATATATATAGTAGATATTTAAGAGGATGTACTATATTACTTTTGTCATATATATATATATATATATATATATATATATATATATATATATATATATATATAAATGCCTCATCAATAACATTGTTTGATTTCTGTATTCTTAGTGCGACTTCTTATGCTGAATAATTTCCTCTTTCTGGCAAAATGACCCGTGGGAAGAGATCCTGCCAATATCTGTGATAACCATCTCAGCGTCAGGGCAGACGGTCAGAAAAATTTATGCCAAGGAAAGCCGAATGCTGCTATGTCCTCAAATGTGCGGGAAAATATCACCAAGAAGGTATGTTACGAGCTACACTTATGACTGAGGGAAACTGTAAAATATGACTTTTAAAACGCAGAAATTATGACTGCCACAGTCTCCGCACCTGACTACGATTTTGCGAGTGTTGCCCAGCCTACGTTGCACTATCACAGACACAACGAACTGTTACAAATCGGTTACTTCGACAGTTCCGAGCCACACGCTCTGTAGCGTGCATTCCACGGACCCCAAACCACCGCCATTTTTTACTTCAATGACGTCATTTGAGGACAGGGTAGAGGCCTCTTCTGTTTTCTAGTGAAAACTGGTTCTGACTCGCTGCCAGTGATGACCGTGCTTCGTTTAGGAGGAAGCCTGTTGAGGGCCTGCGACCAGCCTCTATCCGTGCTAGACACACTGAACCCACACCTGGAGTCACGCGATTTCATATAACATCAGGGGCACTCTCGTAGTTATCCCCCGCACCCTGCCTGCAAATTTATGCATCAGCCTGGAGATTCGACCTGTTGCAGTGTTATTCATGAACAGCATTCCATGGGGTGTTTTCCAGCCGAATGACACTCGCCCACATACCGCTGTTGTAACCCAACATGCTCTACAGAGTGTCGACATGTTGCTGCTCGATCACCAAGTCTGTCTCTAATCGAGCAGATATGGGACATCATCGGATGACAACTCCAGCGCCAGACAAAAAAATGGCTCTGAGCACTATGGGACTTAACATCTGAGGTCATCAGTCCCTTAGAACTTAGAACTACTGAAACCTAACTAACCTAAGGACATCACACAACACCCAGCCGTCACGAGGCAGAGAAAATCCCTGACCCCGCCGGGAATCGAACCCGGGAACCCGGGCGTGGGAAGCGAGAACGCTACCGCACGACCACGAGATGCGGGCAGCGCCAGACACAAACAGCGTTAACCGTCCCTGTATTGATCGATGAAGTGCAACAGGCATGGGACACCTCATCACAAACTGACATTCGACACATGTACCACGCAATGCATCCAAGTTTGCATGCCTGCATACAACATTCTGGAGTTTACTTTATTTATTAGTGTACCAGTATTTCCCACTTGCAATGCCTTATCTGGCGCTTGCATTAACCTGTCATCTTGAAACTTTGATCACTTGAATATGTTACCTAGACAAATGTATTCCCGAATTTTCGTTACTGCCTATTTATTATTTTTTGGTTCAAAATGGTTCAAATGGCTCTGAGCACTATGGGACTTAACTTCTGAGGTCATCAGTCCCCTAGAACTTAGAACTACTTATACTTAACAAACCTAAGGATATCACACACATCCATGCCCGAAGCAGGATTCGACCCTGCGACCGTAGCGGTGGTTCGGTTCCAGACTGTAGCGCCTAGAACCACTCGGCCACTCCGGCCGGCTATGTTTTGGCGTTGTGATTTATTTCCGCCAGTGTATGTATTCTGATGTAGCAGTTAAAATGTGAACACCATTTATTATTCTTACTGCTCGCTTTCGTGCAAACCCTTTGTAAGTGATGAGCTACCCCATAAAATTATTCAAGAATACGTTATTCAGTGGAAATATGCAAAATATGTTGTGAGGTTGATATATTTGTTTGCAAGAATAGCAATTATATTAAAAGAAAAAGTAACTGAACTTAACTGTTTGAGTTGATCAGTAACATGCTTCTTTCAAATTATTCTGTAATTATCCCCTTGAAGTGTTGGGGGTATATATTGCATACGGTGAGCGTGTGGGAAAGTCTGTGTTGCAACGCCAGGATCACCGAACATAAATGGCATCGCATGTTGCGACAGAGGAACAAATCGGCTGTAGCGCAGCATGGAGTGTATGTGACCACCCACGTAATAAAATTTGTCGACATCCATGTTCTCACTGTGGATAACGTCCAAGCTCTTGCGTCCAGGGAAGCCACCACAAGCATGACTTTAGTTCTAGATAGCGACCGGCCCCATCATCATACGGCTAGCACAGCCGTCTGTTGTAGCGATAACCTCGTAAACTGTCTATTTATTAATGACAACTGTATCAAAATACCTACAGCTATTCCTGACATTGTACTTCACGTACAGACAGAAAAACCGGGGCTTTAATTTAATATGTGTGGACAAACAAGAGGGAAATCTTAAAATAAGCGCTACCTGTTTCTCTCGTAACAGCCAACGGCCGTTTAGGATAACCAGCGGAAAACTACAGCGATAATGACCAGTAGAAACCATCAGCTCCTCGAATAAAGTCCGCCACCAGCAATTCAAGATGAATCTTCGACAACGTTTGCCCCTGGTGCTGAAGAAATGTTAGGAAAACCAGTGACTGAGCGTCACCTGAAGATTCCGAAAGGAGCGCCAACGTACAATACATCGAATTCTTCGCCTTCTGCGCGTGTACCACGGAGATATTGCAGACAAACGTACTGTATGTCCCTTGTGGTAATGATGAAGCCTCGTTTCTTTTCTTTAAACGAACAAAGCGACCACGTCAACCACTGTGCAGGTACACATTTATGATGACACGTACAATTACTGGGGAAAGTCCTCGCTAATTGAGGTGGTACTAGCATTAACTACCCTTTTTAATCAGATTCTTTAAAATGAGGCAACGCAATAGTTTTCACATCCTAATCAAACTGCGAAATTAAATGTGTAAAGCAGTAGCACTTAGCTGTAAGATATAAAATGGAATCAGAGCAAACACTAAAGTCTCTGAAAGTGAAAGGAGCAAAAAGATCGGCTAATGAATTATTATCAACAGGTCATGGAAATCAGCAGGAATGTTTATCTCATTCGGTGAAGCGTAACTGAATTAAGAACAACAGTTCCAGAAAAATTCTGACATATAAAGTTTCTAACTATACCACCACTTGCAAAGTAGGTTAGAAATCAGATTAATAATGTTGCTCACGCAGCATATGTTCGCTTTATCGGGCTACAATGAAGTTATTGACTGTGGATGGTATCGTCAGAATGGAAATAATGAAGTCACTGTAAAAATGTCATTAATTGTGGCACTTGTCTTGAATGGATTCCCACGTAGATTTCGTCGAAGTTGTCATGGTTAGGTTAGTGTTGTTTTAACGTCCCGTCGACAACGAGGTCATTAAGACGGAGCGCAAGCTCGGGTTAGGGGAGGATGGGGAAGGAAATCGGCCGTGCCCTTTCAAAGGAACCATCCCGGCATTTGCCTGAAACGATTTAGGGAAATCACGGAAAACCTAAATCAGGATGGCTGGAGACGGGATTGAACCGTCGTCCTCCCGAATAGTTGTTATGGCTCATCTTATTGATTCTAGGGTGATTCCACTTTGACTGCTAGAAGGTCCAGATCTGTATTTTAGCAATATTTGAAGACCTAACAAATGCGTTTTTCAGGAAATTCTTAATGATCAAACAATCCCAGATCACAACAATGGTATGGTAGAAATAATTTTTGACTTGGTGTTCACGATCCACATTTTTATTAAACTTCTTGTAAATTCACATATACTTCTTCTTAATTGTCACATCAAGAAAACAGTTTTCTATCAATCTTCATATATTTAATTTCCACTTTAACTAACCACAAGACCTGACTGTTCTTTTACAAAGCGAAATAACAACTTAACTTCAGCAAAGTGAAACAAAAACTGCTCTGTGCGCATTCGCGCCAAAACGGTTACAAGTAAGTCAAAGATTATGACAGTCTCACAGAAATGAATACACACAAGAACCATGTCACTGTAATATATCGATACAGCGGAGTACCTATACATTAATAAAACCAAATGTGAATATTGTCAAAAAAATATGTCTGTTACTTCGCAGAGAAGTAGTACGATATTACTGGTATCTAGAACTGGGGTTGGAGTGCCGTAATCGTCACGTAAATAAAGAACCATTACAAGTTGTAGCTGTGGATTTTTCAAGCTTAATGACTGAGCGCGGCCGACCTTAAAAGTCAGTTTGCGATCGTTACACGAATGGGCTTGTCCCATGCCTTATAATAATAATTTATGCCCCTCGGCCCTCGACTTAAGATGACTTGCGAGATCTGTCTGTTGATTTTTGGACTACTTTACTGCTGTCCCGCTCGTTACAGACAAATCCAGTAAATCCGGGCGAGCGCCGGAGAGAACACCTTTCGGTTTACGGCCTAATGAACGAAAATTATTTTCCGCTCCCACGGAGAGGCCTTCGATTGAGTCGTATAAACTGGTTCCAGCAGACCCGTGTCGCGGGACCAGCACGCTGCCGTCCGCCGACCAACTCGTTCCTATATTTTCAGCTTATCATGCCCTCGACATCGGTATTTGCGTCCTAAATGAGCTTCAGTACTCGAACAATATCTTGCAGCAATTTCTTCCTTATTTAACTTACACGACACTTTTCGCTCTGTAAATATTTCAGCGTCCAGAAAGTTAGTTTCTTATAATACTTGTATCTCATTTCCACGCTATCTTTCTAAAGTTTTAATTAACTCATGTTGCCATACACTACATCGAAACTTAGCCATGTGTTAAATATATTTTTAGAATTTTATGAGAGAATAGCTTTCAAGTCCGGATGTCTTGCTTATTGCGAGGCTTCGCCTTAAACGTTTATGTCATCTTATGACGCCTTTAAGACCGATCAGGTCTGCATTGCCTTTGACGTTTTCTCTCCTATTACTTATTCGAGCACTGCACTGCACTGCAATCAGAGTTCCTTCCATGGGATATATACGGTTCGGCACCGAAAGAAAAATGGATTTAATCGAGCACAGGGTGTAAGTCTGTGGCTGGTTGGCATTAATGGAATATTCGCTATTGTAGTGTTTGGCTGTTAGTTGTGAACAGGACGTAGCGTTGGGCAGTTGGACGTGAGCCGCCAGCAGTGGTGGATGGGGGGAGAGAGACGCCAGAGTTTTGAGAGAGGACGATCTGGACGTGCGTCCATGAGAAAAAGGAAATTTGTAAGACTGGATGTCATGAACTGATATATATATATATATTGACACAAGAAACTTAAGTTTGTCTTTACAACTGAATATCCAGTCCTTCAACCCAGCGCACTGCATCTGGAGTTGCTAGCAGGAAGTCCTCTTTGGCGCCGTGATAGGCTCGAATCCTGCATTCACTGACAATGTGGTGAACAGTTTGGTATGGAGCCCCGCAGTCACAGGCTGGATCAGGCAGCTTCTTCCACTTAAAGAGAGCATCCCTGCATCGGCCATGGCCGGTACGGATTCTGTTGAAAGTAGTCCAGGTCTTGCGTGGTAGGT
Organism: Schistocerca serialis cubense; assembly: GCF_023864345.2. NCBI lineage: Eukaryota > Metazoa > Arthropoda > Insecta > Orthoptera > Acrididae > Schistocerca > Schistocerca serialis. The sequence continues at coordinate 83,947,883 of NC_064641.1, read as the reverse complement.
CGAATCCACTTGGAACTTTAGCACCTGAGAAGATGTTATGCAGGTGCATATCTGTCACTGCTTCCCATCGACCTTTCCATTCGTCAAGAGGTTTGAAATCCTTAGCAACCATGTCAGCAAAATCGCACAGAGTTGAATGGCGTGATTTCAGCCTCTTGCGATTCAAAAGTGGCAAGTCGCTATGCACGGGTAGGTTAGAATTCTTGGAGATCTTGTGGAATTCTCTCATAAGGGCAGTACATCTGCGTAGATCAGGAGGCATTATACCGGTTAACAGTGGAAGCCAATAAACTGGAGTAGATCTGATTACGCCAGATATTATGCGCATTGTCCTATTCAGCTGGGTATCAACAAGCCTTGTACGATGACTGTTCGTCCAAACAGGTGCACAATACTCAGCGCTTGAGTACACCAATCCCAGAGCTGAAGATCGCAGGGTGGTTGCTGAAGATCCCCAGGTAGTTCCGCATAGCTTATGGAGGATGTTTCGAGTCCTCAACTTTTGAGCTAAGTTAAGATGGTGTTGTTTGAAGCATAGTGTACGATCCAGGATGACACCAAGATATTTTGGGTTCCAGTTATGACAAAGAATTCTGCCTCTGAAACTTACTTCCAGTTTTACGTTCGCCAACCGGTTATTTAGATGGAAGCAGCACACTTCTGTTTTACTCACACTGGGTTGGAGTCTCCAAATTTTGAAGTAATTATCTAATGCAGACAGGTCATTGGCTAGAATCTCTTCTGTTGTCTTCATTTGCTGGTGTTTTATGGCTAGAGCCAGGTCATCGGCATAGCAGTATTTTCTGGACGAAGTGTCAGGTAGATCAGATAGATATAGGTTGAACAGTAAGGGTGAGAGAACTGATCCTTGAGGCAATGCATTGTTCAGCTTTCTCTCCATACTTATGTTGCTTCCAGTGATTACCTAGAACTTCCGATCACTTAGCATGCTGTTAATCAGTCGAGCCATTGATTAAGGTAAATACGTTGTTTGTTCTCTATCAAAATCTTTCATTTGCTAACTATGCCTATCAGTAGTTAGTGCCTTCAGTAGTTAGAATTTCTTATTTAGCCGGCAGTATTGGCGCTCGCTGTATTGCAGTAGTTTGAGTAACGAAGATTTTTGTGAGGTAAGTGATTCAGGAGAGGTAAAGGTTATTGTTAGCCAGGGCCATTCTTTTGTAGGGATTATTGAAACTCAGATTGCGTTGCGCTAAAGTATTGTGTGTCAGTTTAGTGATGATCAGAGTAAGTAAAGACAAAACTGTCTGAGTACGTTGAGGTTTGCTCAGCTGTTTGTAAATCAAATAACGTAGAAGTTTACCTGCACAGTAATTCATAATTTTTCTAAGGGGACGTTCCAAGGGATAGCGATATACATTTAAAAGGGACGGAAATCAGTAGATGTGATGTACATGTACAGACAAAGAAACGATTACAAAATGAAAATTTTACTGTGGAGCGGAGTGTTCGCTGATATGAACTTCCCTGACGTATTAAAACTGTGTGCCGGACCAGAACTCGATATTGGGACCTTTGCCTTTAGTAGGCAAGTTTTCCGCTAACTAAGCTACCTGCTACTCACGGCCGGTCTTCACAGCTTTACCTCCTCCAGTACTTCATCTCCTAGCTTCCAAACTACACAGAAGTTATTCGACGAAACTTGCGGGACCAGTACTTCTGGATGAAAGCATATTGCGGAGATATGGCCTAGCCACAGCCTGGAGGATTTTTCCAGAATGAAATTTTCGCTCTGCAGCGGAGTGTGCGTTGACATGAAACTTCCAGGCAGATTAAAACTGTGTGCCGGACTGAGATTCTAACTCGGGACTTTTCCTTTCACGGGCAAGTGCTCTACCAACTTCTTTCTTTATCTCCTGTGGACATGAAGGGAACTGAAAAAAAAGATCTATTTGCCACCTCCGCTTGTGGCCTAAGGGGAAAAAGAACTGCACCTCTTATGGTGTTGGAGCCTACTTATGCCTATCCCAAAACAACTAACCTATTACTAAAAGGAAGGTAGGAAAGGATGAAACTATGGCAAGAAAAGACACAGGGGAGAGATGAAAATCAAAGGAGTCGTATAGGGGCTTTATTTTCTCCTGAATTTCCAGGGACGGTGGAAGTCCTTACGTGTCTTCTCGAAATTGGTATGGAGTTTACGTTTGTACTTCGTTCAGAGCACATGTCGGGGCCAAAAAAGTGGTGGACTGTATGGATCCTCTTCACAGCGTGAATTTTAATTGCAGGGTAATGAAGCACGTCTGGGAATATAAGCGTCTGGAAAGTGATCTGGCGAGGTGTCTTTCGGATAAAGAAGGCCAAGATACACTGCGCAGGCCTCCAGACGTCAGACGATGAACAACCTCAGAATCGGTGGGCGTCTGTGTCGCCACATCACAGAGAACACATTGAGGTGTCTGCAGTCATAAAGCATTGATTACGCACCGACCGGCGCAGCTTCGCGAAACGCCATCAAGAAGGTTCTGACCCGCGTGCCAATGGAAGCGTGCAGCGCCACACCTCTAGGAAGACAGGAGTTCAGCGCCACTGTCAACGCTGACTTGACGAGTCACCCATAGTTGGTCGGTCAGTTCGGTCGCAGACTTCGAGAGCATCAGTACTGAGTGATAGCAAACCGTTACTTTTCGTGCAGTCTGCGAGTAGTAACAGATTATATATATGAAGATAGTAACTATTCTCAAAAGAACAGATACCATTGATGACCGTGCAGCTTCTCTAGAATAAATGATAATTAATTGAAACTCTCAGTTGCCGACAGATGTTGTTGATATACCTCGATAGGGACAGCTGAAAATGTGTGCCCGACCGGGACTCGAACCCGGGACCTCCTGCTTATATGGCAGAGGCTCTACCCATCTGAGCCACCGAGGACACAGATGAATAGCGCGACTGCAGGGACTTATCCCTTGAAAGCTTCCCGTGAGACCCACATTCCCAACTGTCCACAATCTACATACTTAATGTACCTAATAGACATATATCAACAACACCTGTCGGCAGCTGGGGGTTTCAATTAATTATCATTTATTCTAGAGAAGCTGCACGGTCATCAATGGTATCTGTTCTTTCGAGAACAGTTACTACCTTCACATATATAGTTAAAGGCTACTCAGCCATTGACCTTCGTCTGTGCAAGTGCGCACAGGTTGCCCGAACTCGTACGGGAATCGTCACCTTAGTCTGCGCGAGTAATGAGTGGGTGGGCAAATATCTATTAGGTACATTAAGTGTGTAGATTGTGGACAGTTGGGAATGAGGGTCTCACGGGAAGCGTGCAATGGATAAGTTCCCGCAGTCGCGCTATTCATCTCTGTCCTCGGTGGCTCAGATGGATGCTGACACGGTAGCTCAGCGCGTTCGGTCAGAGAGCCAGTTGGCCTCTGTAGTAAAAAAAAAAAAAGGAATGGAATGATCAACAAAATGAACTTGAACGGATGTCATGTGACGTCTGCCAGGTAAGGAGGAGGTCCCGGGTTCGAGTCCCGGTGGGGGCACACATTTTCAGCTGTCCCCATCGAGGTATATCAGCAACATCTGTCGGCAGCTGAGGGTTTCAATTAATTATCATTTAGTACTAGATTATCAGTGTAATTGCATGTAGGAGACAAAGGAATCATGAGAAGTTGAATTTTGCTTATTGCGTTAGTAAAAATACAGTGTTCTGTTAATTTGAATGTGTTTTGTAGATATGATTTTGGATTCCTGCGACCGGCCATTGCAACTTCTCTACTTTCTTGTTTGTGTTGGTGGTGACTCCCACAGTAGCCGGCACAACAGGGCGTGTCAGCGAGACGGATGCACTGCAAACGAAATTGATTGACGTATTTGCCATTGGCGGTGATATACCAGGCAGAATGGACGTTAGCGTCGAGAAAGTCTGCATGCGCCACTTTCCATACACGATGCCATATGATCTGGGGAAACTAGCGTTCGATGGGACTGGGGGAACTATGCATGTGTTAGGCGTCGTGTGCAGTCATTGCCCGGAGTATTTGTGGGAGTGATAAGCACTGGTGGATGAAACTTAATTCCAGAAAGAAATTCCGAAAGTAATAAAACGGAATGGAATGTCTGGTAGCCGTGAGAGGTAGCCGCGTGGTCTGAGGTGTCTTGTCACGGTCCGCGCGGCCCTCCCCGTCGGAGGTTCGAGTCCTCCCTCAGGCATGGGTGTTTGTGTCGTCCTTAGAGTAAGTTAGTTTAAGTGACATTAAGTAGTGTGTAAGCTTAGGGACCGATGACCTCACCAGTTTGGTCCCATAAGACCTTACCACAAATTTACAAATTTCCAATGTCTGACAACATGACCGGAGCGGACATGGAGACCGGCACGTATTCATGTACAAGCAGTCCGGTGAGGCTCTTCGGGCAACGGCGCTGATCCTTGAGTTGGGAGCTAACAATAAGTGCCGTACATTTCTCCGGTTCGTGGAATAAGCCAACCCCACCACGCTCCCATGGGAGAGCAAGTGAGGCAAATTGAACATTGGGTATCATCCCGGTACAGATAAAGAATCCCATCAACATACGACGGGCGATGGCAATCGGGACTGGGAATACTTGAACCACGTGAGGGACGCGAGAGATATGGCAGACATTCGCGTATTGTGCACACTGTACAGTGTCAAGATATCTAACAAGGGAACATCCCCATCGCACCCCCCTCAGATTTAGTTATAAGTTGGCACAGTGGATAGGCCTTGAAAAACTGAACACAGATCAATCGAGAAAACAGGAAGAAGTTGTGTGGAACTATGAAAAAATAAGCAAAATATACAAACTGGGTCGTCCATGACTAAGATAGGCAATATTAAGGACAACGTGAAGCGAGGAGCGCCGTGGTCCCGTGGTTAGCGTGAATAGCTGCGGAACGAGAGGTCTTTAGTTCGAACCTGCCCTCGACTGAAAATTTTGATTTCTTTATTTTCGCAAAGTTATGATCTGTCCGTTCGTTCATTGACGTCTCTGTTCACTGTAATAAGTTTAGTGTCTGTGTTTTGCGACAGCACCGCAAAACCGTGCGATTAGTTGACGAAAGGACGTGCCTCTCCAGTGGGAACCGAAAACATTTGATCGCAAGGTCATAGGTCAACCGATTCCTCCACAGGAAAACACGTCTGATATATTCTATACGACACTGGTGACAGCATGTGCGTCACATGACAGGAATATGTTGTCGACCCACCTAACTAGTACACTTGGCGAATGGGTAAAAAGATTCTTCTACCTTGCCCGATTTAGGTTTTCTTGTGGATGTAATAATCACTCCAAAAAAAGTGATGAAAACATAAGGGTTTGTCACATAAACTGAAAATAAAAAGTTAAAATTTTCGGTCGAGGGAAGATTTGAACCAAAGACCTCTAGTTCTGCAGCTGCTCACGCTAACCACGGGACCACGGCTCTCTTCGTCTTACACTGCCCTTAATATTGCATATATTGCACATAGACGACCCAGTTTGTATATTTTGCTTATTTTTTTCATAGTTCCACACAACTTCTTCCTGTTTTCTCGATTGATCTGTGTTCAGTTTTTCAAGGCGTATCCACTGTGCCAACTTATAACTAAATCGGAGGGGGGTGCGATGGGGAGGTTCCCTTGTAAGCTGCAGATTTGTGAGGCCAACCCTGATTTGGAGGAGACGTCTGCTGTATCTATCAGCGCATAATCCGTTGCAGAGTGAAAATTTCATTCTGGAAACATCCACCAGGTTGTGGCTAAGCCATGTCTCCCAATCCCCCCTTCTTCCAGTAGAACTTCCGTGAAGTTTGGAAGATACGAGATGAGGTACTGCCGGAAGTGATGCTGCGAGGACAGGTCGTAACTATTGCTCGGGTAGCCCAGTTGTGTGTCGTCCCCGCACTCCAACCGCGTGCTGATGTTGTCGACGCCGTAGAGCTGCTACTGCCACAGCTCACGCAGTGGAGTTGAGACACGATGCGCGATGACGTAGGTCCCCGTTGGTGAACAGGAGACTGAAATGCGAACTCGTACGATGGATGCTTCTTCTGATTTAACATTGACTAATTCATTGCCCTGATATGCAGTAGTTGTTAAATCTTATCTCATCCGCACCGTGCACACCACCAATTGCGAGGAAACATTGTAATTATCAGTCTTCTCGTATGTTGTTGGTTCGTTGCTATGGAGTTGTTGAACCTGTATGAAGCGGGATCCACAGATACTCTTTGATCACGTCTGAGTGAACCTACGCCGTAATGTTAAAAAAAATGTTCAAAAGTTCTCTTTTCAATTAATGAAGTAGGTATTTTGATATTCAGATTAAATTGTCTCTGCTGAACAGTCGTTGGTTAGCTATCATTGATTAAATCACTTAATAATGTAGTCCACGCTTGATATTTCACTTGGAACGAACAGTTTATAGTTCCTTGGCCACTAAATACTTTATAACTTTCGCACCATACGCACACGCATTTGGTTGGTAAAGTCAGTTCTATTAAAATTAAGTTTCTTGACAATTACGGCAACTTGACTCTTCAGCGGAATTGTATTATCTTCGTGAAGTCGTGTAATTGTGTCCTACTCGAGACTAATTGAGGTCAGTCCTATCAGTTCCTGTCTCTGCCTAGAAAATCAGTTTCCGAAGTTCGTGAATCACGTCACGCAAGGAACACTTCTGAACGCAAAACAATCTCGTCGCGTTCCGTACTCTCAATAACTAAGACAAGAATTATTCTCGCACATCTTTACAGGACTAGAGCAGCAAGCGACTTCTTCTGTGAAAGAGTATTGTAGGTGCATTGAATTTCTTCGTTGCGCTTACAACTCTCTTCCACATAAAAGTTATCTCTGACTAACATCACCTTGGACCTAGCTTTCAAGATGTTAATTGCAATTATCACTTGGATATTTGTCCATTAATTAAATCTGAGGTTTCTTCCTTCTCTTTTCATAACAAAAACATTCAGTGATGTATAATGTTGTTGTTATCAAAACTTCTTGGTGTTAGCTTATCGGCAAAGATGTCGTATTTGCCAAGATAACTCTTCCCTACCTCATATTATGATATTCTGTCTTAATTGACTTTAAGGGGGTCGTTCGGGTGTTATACTTCGTGCAGCTCTTGCCTGTGAAAGGCAAATGGCCCGAGTTCGAGTTTCGATCCGGCACACAGTTTTAATCTGCCAGGAAATTTCAGATGATTTCATTTTCAGAAAAATTGGATGATTTATTCAAGAGAAAGCGCTTCACAAATTGAGAATGTCAATAACGCTTAGGTCTATCTCCGGCCCTTGTGCAAGCAGTTACTCGGCTTGTCAACTGCAATTTGGTTTCTGTACAAGTCGTAAATAATCTTCTCCCTGTATTTTATCCCTATTTCCTTCACAATATCAAAGAGTGTATTCGGGTCTATTTTGTCAAAAGCTTTCTCTAAATCTGCAAATGCTATAAAGGTAGGTTTATCTTTCTTTTATCTCTCTTCTACGGTATATTGTAAGGTCAGTTTTGTCTCGCATGTTCGTACATTTCACCGCACCAAGAACTCATCTTCTGCTTTTGTAAATTATTGCCGCGCGGAGTGGCCGAGCGGTCTCAGGCACCATTTCACGGACTGTCCGGCCACTCACGCAAGAGGTTAGAGTGCTCCCTCGGGCATGGGTGCGTGTGTTGTTCTTAGCAAAAGTTAGTTTAAGTAGTGTGTAAGACGAGGGACCGATGACCTCAGCAGTTTGGTCCCTTAGAAATTCACACTCATTTTGACACACAAATTATTACCGCGAAAAGCAACTATACTGAAAATCATTTACGTCCATCGCAGCTTGAACGAGATTACTACCAATAAGTGAGAAAATACAGATTCTGTGACTGCAGTACTGATTGCTTTTAATTGTGCAATTTACGTAGACTATGGAATTGTTACTGGTAAAGAAAAGTCACAAGTAGAAAAGCATCAGTTAGCGGTCATACTGAAGAATTATCAACGCTCCAGAATTGCACCAGCCGATAGCAATTGCCGACATTTGCCATAAGGACTTTTTCATTTCCGTTTAATGTACACGTTGCAACGAACAAACAGTTGCATAGTCATTAAGAGAGACAAAAACTAAGTGTCGCACTGTGAAGAGCGTCGTCATATTTTGTGACTGATCGAAGTACTTGTATGGTGACGAACCAATGGGCTGAGGAGAAGATGACATTGCTCGACCTCGCAGGAAGTTCGCGTTTCAGGGACATTAGCAGGAGACATGAATTCGGTTCGTCTAGTTTCCTGAAAAAGCAGTGGCTCTCGATAGCATTCGCGGTCTCCAAGCGTTGTGATACCCTTCGGTACGTAATGTGACACCAGGTTGTTACGCCTGCCGTCTGTCAAGCACAACATTCAGCCCAGGTTGTTGAGCGACGACAGTCCTCATTGCGTCACTCTCAGTCCAGCCATCTCTGTAAATGGATAATGTAAGGCGCAGGGGTCCCGGCGGAACACGCTGGGAGCGTACTCCACATGAGACATGTATCTGCCTGTCTTGTAGACTGAGACATTATGGTCTCACGGATATGTGTCTGATTTTTCTTCCGCAGTGGGAACCTAAAAAGCCCTATACGGCGGAACTAGCCTCGTTGTTCTTTGTAACTGGTCTCCCGTCCCAACCCCATACCCATCCTCTCCCCCTTGTCCTCTCTTACAGTCACAGAATAGTCATTTAGTCGCCATTAAAATGACACAACCAATCACAATGTAGCCCCAGAGCAGCCATCGTATCGAAATTACATAATTTTTTTTGATTTTTTGTATGGTTACCAAATAAATTTATTCAAAAAATCATGTTAAGGATGTAACTTGCAGTTTTTCATATCTAAAATACGTCAGCGACACACACACACACACACACACACACACACACACACACACACACACACACAAACACAATGCTATATGATGAACTTGCAGGTGAAGCAGCTTTTGTGGACGTCAAAATTTCTGTCACTTTACAATACTTGATGTAATGTACAACAGAGCCTCAAATTAAAGTATTTTCTAAATCTAAATTGATCTACGATGCTTGTGTAGTGCCACAATGGCAAATTAGCATCTAAAATGTCTGCAAAATACGTCAACGATACAAAACAATAACGGTTATGACAAGTGTCACAACGTCCCTTTTCTACACACACACACACATTGATATATCAAAATTCCTGCTGTAATCATGGTAATTAACTGTCAAATTAAGTGCCCCAATGCTATTTTCACGTCTAAATTGTTGTAAAACATGTGTACCTAAATAATAACATGCTAAACACCCAGGTAACAAGGTGAACTATGTAATACAAAATGTTTACATGCAGCAAGGCCAAAGGCAGTGGTCGAACAAGGCAGACATGATGCATAGCTGAAAGCAGTGGTACAGCAATACAGAGAGACAAAGTCAATATCTATAAAATACAATCTTTACCTTCAAAATTATATTACCTATCAAAATAAGCAATGATTTCACGTATTCAAACACACACACACACACACACACACCAAATAAATTTATTCAAAAAATCATGTTAAGGATGTAACTTGCAGTTTTTCATATCTAAAATACGTCAGCGACACACACACACACACACACACACACACACACACACACACACACACACACACACACACAACACAATGCTATATGATGAACATTGTTGTAAAACATGTGTACCTAAATAATAACATGCTAAACACCCAGTTAACAAGGTGAACTATGTAATACAAAACACACACACACACACACACACACACACACACGCCGTATTTGATTCTTCTGATCATAAACGAAAATTTTAACTTAACAAAAAATACTTGAGATTTACAGCACAAAACTTACACAGCACTACCATTGTAACCTAAACGTTGTCTAACATTTTCGAAAAAAATACACACATGTTTTGTATATTGGCACAAACTGATTTCATTTATAGGTTAATGCATACGACCAGAAAATGCATTTGTTGATACCTCAAATGGCGATTATCCATGCCTGTAGCAAAAACCTCTGGGAAAATGGAGCTCTTGAAACATGTTTTCCAGAATCATCATCATACCCAGTACTGGCTAAGCTGTCAACTACAGAAGAACTAGGCTCAATGGAGGAAGTTCATTATTATTTATCTAAGCCTCATATCTCTAAGTAAGACTTCAGCAAAACAGCATACTTCAGAGTAGGAATACACTTTCATATAGGTATGAAATGTGGGTTGCTATGTCTTCAACTACCCTAACACTTGGTGACCCCTTGCTAAGGTTTTGACTTTATAAGGCAATAAAAATCATTTATCATCTTCTACTGATAATGCTAACATATGCTATCACTCAGCTGTGATTCCGTGACACTTAGATGGAAAAGAATACTGAACAGTAGTAAAACCATTCCTACAGATAAGAAACGATGGTTGGTATGCTTTCAAAGTCACCAAAACATCGTAGGGACTACATGATAGGATTTAACTTAATTTTGCAATAAAAAATGTTCGCCATCTTCTGCTGATGGTACAAAGATGAAACAAGGAACATTCACAAGCGGTGCCCAAGCTCTAAATGAAATCAGCAGTGCTAGTACGCAAACAAAGTCTCTTTTTAAACTTTCCAAAACAGTAAAGTTATGACAGTGGTTACATGTGTGCTTGTTGTAGAAATCATAAATATTTTGAGAAATTATGCAATTTTTTTAGTATAAAGTTAAAATTTTCGTTTCTTGTTGTAATGTAATGTTAAAATATTCGTTTCTGCTTAGTGATCTATAAATGTACTTGCATATTACGATAAGCAACCTGTGTGTGTGTGTGTGTGTGTGTGTGTGTGTGTGTGTGTGTGTGTGTGTGCCTGTGTGTGTGTGTGTGTGTGTGTGTGTGTGTGTGTGTGTGTGTGTGTGTGTGTGCACTTAAAAATTTTACTGTTTTGATAGATAATTTCATTTTGATGTTGAAAATTGTATTTCTGAGATAATGAACCTTCACCTCTGACTTCTTGTATCATTTTCCTTTGGCTATATATCATCTCTGTATCGTTACACCACTGTCTTTGGTCAAGCTGCACGTAAATGTTTTGCATTATAAAGTTCTCTCTATGTATACAAAAATATACATTGTAAGTGTTACATCATAAAGAAGATCTCATCAAAACACCTTCTTCCTTTCTGCTAAAATGGTTTTTGGTCAGCTCATTTGCCCTTGAGGTATGTTGTGTGTTTACACACATGTATTTCGATTCAGTTTTTAGTATTATTTACTAGCTGATTATGGGAAATACAGTCTGTAAACATTTTAGAAAGCCTTGGCCATATAGTTCTGGTCAGTAATTACTGCAACCTTCCTGTGCAGTTCGTTTTGTCATTACCTCAAGAGGGCGTAGTTTAGGTGCAAGTAAAAAACAATATTAACGTGTTAATAACATCATTTTTCCCTAGTGCTGGCTAGGGTGAAAACCACTGAACATTTGTAAATACGTCAGCTGAAGCCAGTTCTTTCTATAAAGCACCAATAACACTTTCTCAATTCTAAAAACCAACACCCTTTACGTATTTTGGATGTGGAGATTCATAGTAACACTTTATATAAACACTGTAGGTATTGATGTATTTTTTATTTATTTATTTTGCTTTTGACAAGATGAGACAATGACAGTAACATAAAAAGAGCGTTATCGACATATTTTTACTAACATTTCAGGCGTTGAATCAACACTATGACAATTGACAAGCATTAAAGTATAACTTAGATGTGGGAAATATATAATCCGAGCCTTTATTTACCATACAACAAGTATGGTACAAAAACCAGATTTTGAACATTATGAGATGGAAATACATTAGTTCCCAATGGTATTTATACGAGGGTTGGAACTTAAATAGTGGCAACTATTTATTCACAATGATACAAAATAGTTACTTGTTTGCACCTGTAACTGTCCTTCAAAGTAGTCACAAACGTTATGTAGAACCATTTGCCAGAAATGTGTAAGGCGTAGTATACCGTCAGCAGAGCCTGTTGTGTTGATGGTGCGAATGGAGCGACCTCAAGTTATGGTGATTCACGTGTACGACTGTGTTGGTGTTATCCTAACGCATTACACTCCTCCACGGCAGATCGTCAGTGCACAGCATTACTGTCCGTTTTTGGAGCATCACCTGCGGCCAGCTTTGCGAAAGAAGTGGCGTCAGTTTCTGCGCAACCCACCCATCATTTTGCACGACAATGCGCGGGCGCAAACAGTGCAAGCTGTGGCTACTCTGTTCGGTCGATGGGACTGGGAAGTACTGTACCATTCACCATACTCGCCGGGCTTAAGTCCTCGTGACTTCGATTTGAATCCGAGGTTGAAGGAACCAGTTCGTGGCATTCGTTTCAGAACTGTTCCAGAGATTCGACAGGCATTAGACCGCTCCATTCGCACCATCAACAGAACAGGCTCTGCTAACGGTATACTACGCCTTCCCCATCGCTGGCAACGGGTTCTACAAAATGCTGGTGACTACTTTGAAGACAGTAACAGATGCAAACATGTAACTCTTTTGTACCGGTTGTGAATAAATAGTTGCCACTATATAAATTCCAACCCTCGTATAACAGCCTCTCCTCTAATTCAGTAGGAAGCATTACAAAATTGTAAATACTCTCTTTATTTTCTGTCTCTGAAATTGTTTCATTTATTTTGTGATTTGTATATGGATAAATATGCAACAAGAAATTGTTATGTCAGCTGATATAGTTATTTGATTAGTAATATTGTTTCAGCATATATATGTACATTGAATTTCTACTACTATTTCTGGGAGATCTGCCACATTAAGAAAAATACATGTAAAATTTTTCATGTACATTCTAACAGACAACTGAGGAATATAGTGTCAAATTATAGGAGAAATAGGCAGTGTATTTTTGTAGGAAAAAGTGTTTGTTGATAGCCACGATTAGGAGGAGTAGTTTGGAAGAAGTGAATGTACAAGCTTCATGCCTGACGTAGTTCAATGTGGGACTTGGAAGATAAGCAGATCCATCGGGAGTTTATTGTGACTTGGTGGAAGGAGTAACTAAATTATGGATTATCTTCCTTTAAGCTTCTTTTCAATAATGTTAGATCCAAACTTCCAGACAATTAACGTGAAAGTAGTAACAAACAGTTTTGAAAATGGGAAATCGGTGTACACTATACAGGCATGACGTACCCTGTGCAGCATCTTTCGAAATCAGTTAACGATGTGCTTCATTAAGAAGCAGTATGCTGGAGCAGCCATATAATTTACTTTATTTCAGATTGGTGATTTTCATGTAATTAGCAAAATCGATGTCGCCATCTTGCTGAGATTCTGCAGGCTGCCAGAGACAACATCATCGCATCGACGGCAGAGAGTATCAACCATATTGTAGTTTGTCTTCAGATAGGACTATCTATGACTCACTGAACAGCTGTCGGCCGCCATCTAATAGTTGCGTGGCACAGGAACAAAATTCCGACAGCAGCCGATTTTAATTCACCTGAACTTACGAAGTGAAAGGAAGAGTCTGTTGTGAAACAATAACAGTAAAAAGCATTCAGTTTACAGATTCTTAAAATTCAGAACTTTATACACAAGTGATATTATTATACACTTGCATTCGACGACTACTCAAGACTACGAAATGTTTAACTGAAGCTATAGTTTAAATTGTTATTGCTTCTGGTCCAACATTACGATCGATCTAAACTCTCACTACATAGAATTGTCAACGCAAGCCAGTAAAACCATTCCGTTCGTTTACTCTGGGCGTCATATTCACGTAAGGTTCTGAGTTATCACGTGCTGTAGCTAACAGTTTACTGGGAGCAATGATCAATACAGAAGTGCTTATAGCATTTGTGTCTTTCATCTGTTAATGAGCATATTCATTGTGTATATTTCATTATAGTCACTGTCGCTGTCGCTGTGTCCTTTTATTGCACTGACCAATGGCTATCAGAGTTATTTCATAGGAGTGTTCGTTCAATTTTGCAAAGCGATTTGACTAAGGGTCATGTCGCATCAAATTTATTCACTCATCTAGTGGTTGTGGCGTGATGTTTGGGTATTGACACAGCACGTAGTCAAGACAGTGTAGTGCACTCTGACAGTCAGATGTATGGAGTGAGGAGGATGTTGATTTTCCATTACTTGTTAACTAGAATCGGATCTACCGTGGGGCACAGTAGCTAGTTACAGCAAAACTTTCAGAAAACTATAACTTAATCTACATAAATATAGTCATCAGAATTACAATTAGCAAGTGAAGTAGTTAGGTCCGTTAGAATTCTGTGGACAAATACTTTAGAACAGGGGATAAAAATTCAGATGGTTTGGATACTTTTGTGCATTCCTAAGATCGCTTCTTTGGGGCTACTTTACAGTTAGCAGTTTCATTTTAATACCTGCTAAAATATTATGCTGTGATTGGAGAAGAGGAATCGGGAAGAAGGGAGGGTTGGAGGGAGAGGGGCTACAAAGCATAACTGGGCTAGTTCCACCATATTAAGTTTTGCTTTAATTTTTTTGTCTTATAAATTTCCAACACTTTGCGTTTTTAATATCCTGTCTTCACTGTCTTGGATCATTAAATATCGTGACATCGACGTCTATGACTGCACAACTGCAGTACCACCAAATAAAAATGGAGGCTGCTTAAATTCAGTGCAACTGTGGCTGACTGCAGTGCTGCCAAGCTGAGCCTACCTGAATTCAGTTATTACTCCAGATTCTGGATAGTATTCCTGCTCATGATCATTAACATTAATTTTCTTAATCTTTTTTCGAAAAGTAAGCATTTTGTCTCTTCTGGTCACACAGGAAGTGTTTCCCAATACTCCCTTGGTCTTCTAACATCTCTTCTACGATTTGGGCTAAATGGAAAAAGATCGTTTGGTATTCTTCTGCTTGTAATCACTTCACATGTGAGAGCTATCATACTTTAAGTTCTTTAAATCTGCCTACTGTTTTCAGAATATTCGGTTCTCATATTACTGCCCCACTCCGTGTATATAATATTGACTGCAGATGTTTGAGACACTCTGTATCACAAATGCACCAAGAACTTGCTGTTGGCATCCAGCAATAGTAACAACTCTGTTATGCAAAACAGGGACCCTACGATTCAAGAAATATAACTGGGCAGGTGTCTAACGACATACTGCTAAAGTCCATTTCGAATCATCTGATTAATCTCTTAAAGTTTGTGCTCTTTCTATGATGGAGATGCTTTCTGTAGGCCATATGTTTCATTTCATAGTATTTATATTGCTAGAGGATCAGGTAGCGGGCAGCCTGACAAAAAAGTGAACCACCTAGAAAGGAGGAGGAAACGAAATTAAACTTAAGAGTTTGAAAGAATGTGTGGTTTCTGGACCTCTCGTCAGTAGCTGAAGGCTCAGATTACTGAACACACGTGTTCATGAACCCGTTACTTTTGACAGTTACGAGAACTGAAGGTTCACACTTCTCGTGCTACAAACATGCAACATAAATGTACTGCATGGCCGGCCGCGGTGGTCTCGCTGTTCTAGGCGCTCAGTCCGGAACCGTGTGACTGCTACGGTCGCAGGTTTGAATCCTGCCTCGGGCATGGATGTGTGTGATGTCCTTAGGTTAGTTAGGTTTAAGTGGTTCCAAGTTCTAGGGGACTGATGACCACAGATGTTAAGTCCCATAGTGCTCAGAGCCATTTGAACCATTTTTTTGTACTGCATGTGAAAATGCATTATTATCAACGTACGCAGAACTCACTGCATCATGCAAAATTGCTGTTAACTCTAAACACCGCTGTTACCTCATCACGATTAGGCACTTTGTAATAACATCATCAGAAGAAAACACAATGAAGTGCAAGAGGTATTAAACTCAGCGTCTGCCCGACAATAATTAGGACAACGTTGTAGTTATCCGAAGGACCAGTACGAGCAATAACAAGGGGTATCATGGCCTACCACACAAAGGAAAAGATTATTTATTACTATCAATAAGCGGAAATCATATGAAGTCCCGATATTAAATCTTGCAAGTAAATAGGCACGATGATTAGAAACCAAAAAATGGTTCAAATGGCTCAGAGCACTATGGGACTTAACATCGTAGGTCATCAGTCCCGTAGAACTTAGAACTACTTAAACCTAAGGACATCCATGCCCGAGGCAGGATTCGAACCTGCGACCGTAGCAGTCGCGCGGTTCCGGACTGCGCTCCTAGAACCGCGAGACCACCGCGGCCGGCGATTAGAAACCAAACTTTACTACAATGGAACAATACAGTGCGTGAAATTAGGCATCAGAGAGGCCAAAACAGTAAAAGCACTCACACCATAAGCGACGACATCAAAATAAGACAGACGAAATCACCTGACTTCAAACGCGAGATCCGTTGCACACAGTTCGAAACATTATGTAACTGAATCAGCCCGACACAGATTACCAATTCTACTAACATGTTACTGACCACATGCAGTTATTTGCGACCGGTTTCGAAGGAAACTAACATTGTAAGAAAGCAAGATGGCTTAGATCACGCCGCAGACTGGACCACGTTTTCCATTCAACCCTGCACGTAGCACGGAGTGTTTGTGACGTCATGTGAAGTGAGCTACAGGAGAGCAAAGAAATTCTACCGAAGTATTTGGCGTTGGTAACGTTCCTTCTGTTCTTACCGAGAAAGTACTCAATGATTACAAATACATAAACCGAGAGATTGTGGCCGTCTAAAACAGATTTCTACAGAGCACATTATTATGGAGCTAACACCGGCTTTGCACGTTGCCTCATCGACAACATGGGTCCATGGCTCTGTGGGGTGTGCCCCATACTCGAACCCTACCATTAGCTCTTCCAAACTGAAATCGACACTAATCTGATCAGTCGTCTAGGGTCCAACTGATATGGTCATGACCCCGGGATAGGCGCTACAGATGATGCCGTGCTGTCAGCAAAGGCAGTTGCGGCGGTCGTGTGCTGCCATAGCCCAATACCGCCGAATTTCGCCACACTGTTCTTACGGAAGTCCAACATTGATTTCTGCGGTTGTTTCACGCGGTGGAGATTGTCTGTCAGCACTGCCAACTCTATGCAAACACCGCTGCTCTCGGTCGTTAAGGGGCTCCGGAACGCCCTATACTTGCAATGTTAAAATAACGCTTATAAATTACATCTTTCCTCACAAAGTATTTGAGGTAGGAAGTTGAACTTTTTACAGATTATTTATTGGAATATGGGCCACAACTTAACACAGGGATTTTACAAAATTTTAGTTCAGTTATTAAAGATGATTTTTTTCAATTGTAATGAAAATTCACAACATTTTTTTGCAATTTTTTATTTATATATTCAAAAATGTACAGTTTTTTTAGAAAAAGGCTGTGTTAAATTATGCAGAAGGTACTGTGTAACATTTACTGAAAGTTTGAAACAAATATGTTTGGAAGATCCTTAGAAAACATGTAATCAGTATGAGAAAATAAAAGTTTTGGGAATCGAGCGACAAAGATTGGATTAACTTTTTAGTGCATTCCAGGTCCATAGGATGGATTATCTTCATCCTCTGCAAACTCCTCCTCCAGCTTCCTCTTGTTCCTCCTCCTGTTTACTCTTGCTTGTATTTCTAGACTCTTTACAGCCCTGTCTGCAGCCCGAAGGCGTTCCTTGTCTAAAGCAAGCATCGCTCGTTGTTGTGTCCGTAGATTTTGCTACCATTTTCTTCAGTTGCAGTTACTGCAACACTGTTCCAAAAGGTGGTCATGTATGAACACCTATCACATTTCAGTTGTATTTCACTAGTAAGTCCTACGTGCTTTATTATGGAGAGTTCCAGACCAACTTCACTACAATGAATACATCTTACACAGTTTGAAAAAATTCCTTTGAGAACCGACATATCAAATATTTCATTCACATCCGATTCGCCCATAAAACATTCATAGTTTTCACTCATTGAACCAAGCTTCTTCTGTGAAGTATTTTCTTTCCCACTTTGACTGCTATGGGCAGGTGTACTTGAGAGGTTAGGTTCACTCACTTGGTTATCGTCTTTATTGTTTACAGTAATAACACATACCTTTGGCTTTCCAACATTTCTCCTTTTCTTAAAAGCCTTCAGAGGATTTCTAATAACTTTACTTTTACTCATTATTATACTTCAACAAAACAGAGACTCAAGAAACAGAATTAATTCGAATATTTTCGAGATAACGACAGAGTAAATAAACATGAAACAATCGACAATCACACCAGCGATATATATTGAACCATCACAGGTTAGCCATAACACATACTTTATCTCACATCACTAAAATGTACCTGATGAACACGGACGTTAATAATAACACCATTTGACAGCAGTTTAACAGCGCCACAGTGGGTCACGCCCATGTAGAACACATTTCAAAAAAAATTTAAAAATAGTTGTAGTCTTCGGAATTGAATAAATTATATATCTATTAAAAGGTAATAGTCTGCAGATTCAGAAAACGCAAAAAAGTAAAAATTGAACTTTTCGTGATTTTGAGCCTTTCCGGAGCCCCTTAAGTGAAAACCGTCGGCTAATGGGTTGTCCATAGAGAGAATTATGCCTGAAATTTGTTATTCTCGGCACACTCTTGACGCTGTGGATTTCGAAATGTTGAATTACCTAACGGTTTCCGAAATAGAAAGTCACATCCGTGTACTTCCGACTACTAGTCAGCATTCATTGTCTGTTAAATCCAGTCGTGCGGGTCATAATCACGTCGGAAACCATTTGACATGAATCACCTATAAAACGTCGCGAATGCACTTCCCTTTTATGCCATGAGTACGCGATACTAGTGCCATTTGTATATGTGCATATCGCTGCGCCACGACTGTTTTCGTATCAGTGTGTACCGTGCACGGCAATTTGGCATTATCCAAAACCGGCATCGAGACAACTGTTGTGCATCACGGGTCACTGATGGCGGGGTCGAAGGACGGCTGCGAAGACGTATACGGGAGAACAGATGTACAACTGTTGAGCCACTGACGGCCTAGATGACTATTAAGCAATCGTTGGTGCGTATGGCCGTCCCCAACAGGCGCCTATTTAATGTACCTATGCTCACTAGTGTTCATCGGTGACAAAGGCTGGAATTTGTGCTCCAGTACTGCAAATGGACAGGTGGCCTTTTCAGATGAATCAAGTTTGGTGCTCCACCGGACATATGGACAAACGCTCTGCAACAATCGTCGGAAGGATCCAGGCCGGAAGAGAGAGTGCTGTGTTCTGGGGAACGTTTTCGTAGCATCCCCTGAGCGGTCTCGTCATTCTGGAAGGCACAATGGATAAACGTACATACGCATCTGTTCACTCCTACATACAGTTTGCGTTTCCTCGGCTCGAGGACACCTATCAGCAGAGTAATTCAACTTGTCACACAGCTCGCTGGGTACATGCGTGGTTCGAAGAGCACCAGGGTGAGTTTACCATACTCTCATGGCTACAAAACTCCCCGGATTTAAACTCAATCGCGAATTTGTGGGACCATCTAGAGCTGCTTGGATCCTCAAGCGAGAAACTTGACGCAGCTGGCTGCGGCACTGGAGTAGGCGTGGCTCCACACGGTATCTTACAGCACATCACTGACTCTCTTCCGGCTTGTCTAGCAATGGTCCACGCTGCGAAAGGTGGATATTCAGGCATCTAGCAGACGGTGTCGTTAATGTGACTAGACGTTGTATAATAAACTGATAAACTGCAGGCAGATAAATATTTGCGTCCCAGTGCCTCGAATTTATTGTGTTGTAACCACCCAACAGAAAAAATAAATATAATTATAATATTCACATTTAGTGTAACCTCCAAAGCGAAAAATCTCGTTTAAGTTCCCAATAGAGAAATTTCTTTCCAATAATAAAATTTCAAGTTTTAATGTTATCTTCCATTAAAGACTGACTGCAGATCGTGATTAATGAGTTTTGACGTCAGCAGCGCTGCGTTATGGCCCTGTGAAATCATCCTGAATAAACTGGGAAATTCTTACCTCACAATGATGTCGCCGGATAACGCTATCTATATATCTGCTCCTATAAGAAATTTTTGGCACAGCCCAGTGCAATGTTGGCCACTAGATTTTCATTCGTAGGAAAACAAATGATTTTCTTTTGCTTAATGAACATCAATATGCGCAGGAAAAACTCGTAAAATCTTTAAACTCGCAAGGGGAGGCCACCACGTTTGGAATGTGGATTTACTGTAAACTTCCTACACTCGTAGTTCTCCATGAGGACAACAAAACGTGTAAACAGTAGCGCGTACTTCTCAAGCGTTATTGAGAAAAACCGCAAGATAATTTCGGTCGTCAAATATATATGGCTGTGCGTGGCCATTTTACCATGAAGCGGCGGCAGCCGAGTGGTTAGCGTTCAAGCCCCATAATCGCTGGGTCAAGTCCCGTTCGTCAGTTTTTTTTATTTCTAACACAGTCATTTTCTTTACTGTTTGTGATAAAATTGATATAATGGGAAAATACGCGTAACCGGATGAACTTTTATTAAATTTACCATGTTATTTGGCAGCCTACAAGTTTTTATTATCACAAATGATATTCTTAACTATCGACTAGTAAACGACTAAACGCATAAAGTGATACTAAAAATGTATGCTTGTCCGTGATTTGAGAAAACCCTTATACCTGGAAGGAGCCCGAATATACTTATTACCTGCAAGTTTTGACCGGCACAGACGGCTTTCGAAAGATGTACAATTAATCGTCGCTTTCGACATTACGAGTACAAGTTGCACGATGGTATTTTCGTAAAAACATGGAAAACAAAGTTAAACGGCACCAGCTACATTGATTAAATGCTATGTTTCCGAATACGCAAGGTCTTTTGAGGTTTTCCGTGGAAAAACAAACCTCGTTAACATTTTCAAAAACCTCTCTTTCAGCCGATAATTTGGAAGCAAACCATGCAGAACGCAGCATTTCCTTAAATATCGGCGCTGATCTTTGGTCATGCAGTATCGAGTGCATTTTAATAGCGTCTTCACCAGAAGCAATTTCTCGTTCTGTTTCGATTAAATACGAACAATTTTTAAGAAACGTGCAAGCATACATTTTCAGTATGACTTTATGCGTTTTGTTGTTTACTAGTCGATAATTATGAATATTATATTGTTTGTGAGAATAAAACGTTGTAGACTGCCAAATAACATTGTAAATTTAATAAAAGTTCATGCGGTTACACGTATTTTTCCCGTTATATCAATTGTAATATAAATAGTAAAGAAAATGACTGTGTTAGAAATAAAAAAAACTGACGAACGGGACTCGATCCAGCGATCCAGCGATTACGAGGGCTTGAACACTCACTAACCACTCAGCTGCCGCCGCTTCGTAGTAAAAAATGGCCACGCAAAGGTATATATATGACGAACGAAATTATCTTGCAATTTTCTCAATAACGCTTGAGAAGTACGTGCTACTGCTTACACGTTTTGTTTTCCTCACGGAGTACTACGAGTGTGTGAAGTTTACAGTAAATCCGCGTTCCAAACGTCGTGGCCTCCCCTTGTCAGATAAATCACTGGCAAAAGTTTTCTTCAGAAGAAAAGGTATGATTGAAACATTGCTGCAAGGAATTGCATGGGAGTTTAACATTACAATTGTGATTAAATCAGTTGTGGCAATTCGCATATGCGCGAGACAACAAAGAACAATAATTTTTTTTTTACCTTATACCACATCGCTCAGGCACCGCCATCGTTCTACACGACCGGCTCAACACAAGTCAACCGCTGCACTGCCCTGTCCGAACTCCATAACTCCAAACTACAAAACACGATTGTTCTCTGCGTGCTACTAAACTCGACTTACTGCCTACTCTGCTCTGACCTGTGATTCTATTGTAGCATAGATATTCCATACTGCAGGCAGCGCGTGAGCAATCCATCGAAATTACAACTGCTCAAATGCGCTAGCGAATAGTAATGAACCCCTTACGCTGTTGTTACAAGATCCACAGACAGTCATCAGCCTCTATGTGCAGCGAATGTCGTCTGCTGCAAGCAATCGTACGTAAACATTTTGCGCTTTTCGGTGGTGAAATGAAGCGAATGACGTGGCCACCTTTTCCAGAGTCGAAGAGAAACCACACTGAAAGAGTATTTTGCAGGAGTAGCTTTGCATCTACATCTACACTCCTGGAAATTGAAATAAGAACACCGTGAATTCATTGTCCCAGGAAGGGGAAACTTTATTGACACATTCCTGGGGTCAGATACATCACATGATCACACTGACAGAACCACAGGCACATAGACACAGGCAACAGAGCATGCACAATGTCGGCACTAGTACAGTGTATATCCACCTTTCGCAGCAATGCAGGCTGCTATTCTCCCATGGAGACGATCGTAGAGGTGCTGGATGTAGTCCTGTGGAACGGCTTGCCATGCCATTTCCACCTGGCGCCTCAGTTGGACCAGCGTTCGTGCTGGACGTGCAGACCGCGTGAGACGACGCTTCATCCAGTCCCAAACATGCTCAATGGGGGACAGATCCGGAGATCTTGCTGGCCAGGGTAGTTGACTTACACCTTCTAGAGCACGTTGGGTGGCACGGGATACATGCGGACGTGCATTGTCCTGTTGGAACAGCAAGTTCCCTTGCCGGTCTAGGAATGGTAGAACGATGGGTTCGATGACGGTTTGGATGTACCGTGCACTATTCAGTGTCCCCTCGACGATCACCAGTGGTGTACGGCCAGTGTAGGAGATCGCTCCCCACACCATGATGCCGGGTGTTGGCCCTGTGTGCCTCGGTCGTATGCAGTCCTGATTGTGGCGCTCACCTGCACGGCGCCAAACACGCATACGACCATCACTGGCACCAAGGCAGAAGCGACTCTCATCGCTGAAGACGACACGTCTCCATTCGTCCCTCCATTCACGCCTGTCGCGACACCACTGGAGGCGGGCTGCACGATGTTGGGGCGTGAGCGGAAGGCGGCCTAACGGTGTGCGGGACCGTAGCCCAGCTTCATGGAGACGGTTGCGAATGGTCCTCGCCGATACCCCAGGAGCAACAGTGTCCCTAATTTGCTGGGAAGTGGCGGTGCGGTCCCCTACGGCACTGCGTAGGATCCTACGGTCTTGGCGTGCATCCGTGCATCGCTGCGGTCCGGTCCCAGGTCGACGGGCACGTGCACCTTCCGCCGACCACTGGCGACAACATCGATGTACTGTGGAGACCTCACGCCCCACGTGTTGAGCAATTCGGCGGTACGTCCACCCGGCCTCCCGCATGCCCACTATACGCCCTCGCTCAAAGTCCGTCAACTGCACATACGGTTCACGTCCACGCTGTCGCGGCATGCTACCAGTGTTAAAGACTGCGATGGAGCTCCGTATGCCACGGCAAACTGGCTGACACTGACGGCGGCGGTGCACAAACGCTGCGCAGCTAGCGCCATTCGACGGCCAACACCGCGGTTCCTGGTGTGTCCGCTGTGCCGTGCGTGTATCATTGCTTGTACAGCCCTCTCGCAGTGTCCGGAGCAAGTATGGTGGGTCTGACACACCGGTGTCAATGTGTTCTTTTTTCCATTTCCAGGAGTGTATTCCGCAAGCCACCGTATGGTGCGTGGTGGAGGGTGCCCCGTACCACTACTAATTATTTCCTTTCCTGTTCCATTAGCAAATGTAGCGAGGAAAAATGGCTGTCTGTATGCCTCCTTAAGAAGCCTGATATCTCTAATCTTGTTTTTTGCGGTCTTTGCTCGAAATGTACTTTGGCGACAGTGGAATCGTTATGCAGTCAGCCACAAATATGTTGTTGTGTAGTCTTCAGTTCAGAGAATGGTTTGATGCAGCTCTCCATGCTACTCTATCCTGTGCAAGATTCATCTCCCAGTACCTACTGCAACCTACATCCTTCCGAATCTGCTTAGTGTATTCATCTCTTGGTCTCCCTCTAAGATTTTTACCCTCCACGCTGCCCTCCAATACTAAATTAGTGATCCCTTGATGCCTCAGAATATGTCCTACCAAGCGATCTCTTTTTCTAGCCAAGTTGTGCCACAAATTTCTCTTCTCCCCAATTCTATTCAATACCTCCTCATTAGCTATGTGATCTACCCATAAAATTTTCAGCATTCTTCTCTATCACCACATTTCGAAAGCTTCTATTATCTTCTTGTCTAAACTATTTATCGTCCATGTTTCACTTCCATACTTGGCTACACTCCATACAAATACTTTTAGAAAAAACTTCCTGACACTTAAATCTATACTCGATGTTAACAAATTTATGTTCTTCAGAAACGCTTTCCTTACCATTGCCAGTCTACGTTTTATATCCTCTCTTCTTCGACCATCATGAGTTATTTTGCTCCCCAAATAGCAGAACTCCTTTTACTACTTTAAATGTCTCATTTCCTAATTTAATTCCCTCAGCATCACCCAATTTAATTCGACTACATTCCATTACCCTCGTTTTGCTTTTGTTGATGTTCATCTTATATCCTCCTTTCAAGGCACTGTCCATTCCGTTCAACTGTTCTTCCAGGTCCTCTGCTGTCTCTAACAGAATTACAATGTCATCGGCGAACCTCAAAGTTTTTATTTCTTCTCCATGGATTTTAATTCATACTCTGAATTTTTTTTTTTTTTTGTTACCTTTACTGCTTGCTCAATATACAGATTGCTTCCCTTTCATGCCCCTCGACTCTTATAACTGCCATCCGGTTTCTGTACAAATTGTAAATAGCCTTTCGCTCCCTGTATTTTACCCTTGCAACCTTCAGAATTTGAAAGAGAGTATTCCAGTCAACATTGTCTAAAGCTTCCTCTAAGTCTACAAATGCTAGAAAACTAAGTTTGCCTTTTCTTAATCTATTTTCTAGGATACGTCGTAGGGTCAGAATTGCCTCACGTGTTCCGATATTTCTACGGAATCCAAACTGATCTTCCCCGAGGTCGGCTTCTATTAGTTTTTCCATTCGTCTGTAAAGAATTGGTGCTAGCATTTTCCAGTCGTGGCTTATTAAACTGATAGTTCGGTAATTTTCATATCTGTCAACACCTGATTTCTTTGGGATTGGAATTATTACATTCTTCTTGAAGTCTGAGGGTATTTCGCCTTTCTCATACATCTTCCTCACCAGATGGTAGAGTTTTTTCAGGGCTTGCTCTCCCAAGGCTATCAGTAGTTCTAATGGAATGTTGTCTACTCAGATCTTTCGGTGCTCTGTCAAACTCTTCACGCAGTATCATATCTCCCATATCTTTATCTACCTACTCTTCCATTTCCATAATATTGTCCTCAAGAACATCGCCACTGTATAGACCCTCTATATACTTCGTCCACCCTTCTGCTTTCCCTTCTTTGCTTAGAACTGGGTTTCCATCTGAGCTCTTGATATTCATGCAAATGGTCTCTTTTGTCCAAAGGTCTCTTTAATTTTCCTGTAGGCAGTATCTATCTTATCCCAAGCGATATACGTCTCTACATCCTTACATTTTTCCTCTAGTCATCCCTGCTTAGACATTTTGCACTTCCTGTCGATCTCATTTTTGAGACGTTTGTATTCCTTGTTGCCTGCTCCATTTACTGCATTTTTGTATTTTCTCCTTTCAGCAATTAAATTCAATATCTCTTCTGTTACCCAAGGATTTCTATTATCCCTCGTCTCTTTACCTACTTGATCCTCTGCAACTTTCACTATTTCATCTCTCAAAGCTACCCATTCTTCTTCTACTGTATTTCTTTCTCCCATTCTTGACAATCGTTCCCTAATGATCTCCCTGATACTCTCTACAACCTCTGGTACTTTCAGTTTATCCAGGTCCCATCTTCTTAAATTCCCACCTTTTTGCGGTTTCTTCAGTTTTGATGTACAGTTCATAACCAATAGATTGTGGTCAGAGTCCACATCTGCCCCTGGAAATGTCTTACATTTTAAAACTGGTTCCTAAGTCTCTGTCTTATCATTATATAATCTGTCTCACACCTTCCATTATCTCCAGGCTTTTTCCATTGTATACAACATTACATCGGTGCTCTAAATTTTCTGAATTGAGCTACTCGAAAAGAACGTCGCCTTCCCTCCAGTGTTCTCCATCTGAATTCCCAAAGCATCTCTGTCATACTTGCGCGTTGTTACGACCTTTTACATGTAATATTATTAAGAGTCAAAGCTCCGCAGTGGACTGGAGGATGGCGAGTAATCTCCAAGTATGCCCGATGCCTGAAAAGGAAGGCGAATTAAGGGGAGACGATAATAGTGGGGCAGGAAGCCTGTGGAACGGGTCTGTACTATGGGAAGACGGCAGCGGCGGCGGCAATGGCGAGGGTGTCGTGTCGGTCGGCGGCAGACAAAGTGGAACGCCGGGAGCCTGTTAGCGAATGAAGACGGCAGGCGGCCCTCTGGTGCGGCTAATGGCTGCCTTCAAAGTCGCAGCAGCCGCCGGCAAAACGAAACGCGAGACCCGCTGGCGTGGCGAGAGCGTCGCCCCAAAAAGAGACCAAGAAACTGTCGGGAAGAGCGCCCAAAAGAGAAACACACGGCCGCTGGAATGTTTTGTTCGCCTCTCTAATTCGGCCTTAAATCAGCGCGGACGTGAAAACACCTGGACTGCAAATATTTGTTTTCGGGCCCAGAGCTGCGAGCGGCTCGGTTCTGCCGTCCGCACAAGGACGAGCGAGCGATCGTGCGCGGAATCCAGGAGCGGTGCGGGTCCGGTATGACCTGCCGCGCAAGGACAGCATCGTCGCTAAACGGCTTCTTTATATAGAGCGGCCGAGTTTTTGACCCTTTGTGTATCGACAACACTTACCGCGTACCGGCGGCGAAATCTGACAGGTGTAATCACGTAATTTGGGCTCCGTCGGCTTGTCGCAATTAAGACTCACCTCGTTTACCGCGCAACAGCGCTCTTTTTACGCTCCCGTAATACCAACACGGTTGCCGTAGCTGCCTACGGGAGAGACCCCTGTCCCCTAAGGGCTGTCAGCTGGAAATGCGGCTCTAATTATCTTATGTGACGAGCTAGACTGCGCGACAATATAATTACAAGAAAACTCTACCTGCCTCTGGAATCGAGCGGCGGGGCAGTTCGAAAGCTGCTTCTGATCCGAGTTTACAAAATAACGGGTACGAAACATGGAACTCCACATTTCTCGGCTGTACAAACAAGTTTTAAGGTCCTTGTTGACAGCCGTGGAAAATATGCTGGCAACCAAGTACATTTCTTTCTGCTGCCTACTCTGATGAGCTCTTTCCGGCTTTTCCGTACTAACAGTTGCTTGAATGGGTGTTCGGAATGACATTGTATGTTGTCGTGAAACCTAGACATTGTTTCTACCAGTCTGTTGTCTGTTGCTAATCGTTAGGTGCGACTATAACAAGCTGTACTGCTGAGCCCCGCGTAATCCCAATACTAGCAATACTGATTATTGGTCAGACGATAAGCAGGATATAATAGGGTAAGTTGACACATGAAATGGAAGGAAAAAAACGGAATTAGAGAGAGATGGACAGAAGCAAAATACTGGGACCGTGCCGAGAGGCAAGCCACGTCGATGATAACGGATAAATCTTTAATCTCATCTTGAATGAAGAGTTGTTTTGGGTAAGATGTGTGTTACATTACAGTTTGTTCCAGACTCGTATGGCTGAAATAGAGAAGATATTGAAATATTAGGAGTCATGCAAAAGTACATCTAAGATGCTAGTACCGCAGTTACTGAATCTTGGTAGTTGTTATAGGTCAGGAGAGGTATTGAGGATTCCAGTGACTAAAAGACCCAATGAAAGAGAAAGAGCGTATGAAAATCACGTCATCCATCCTGTTACATCCAGCCAAACTAAGCATAGGATCAAATAGCCGAATATTACACATACAAGTATATTTAATGCAAGCATTCAAAACTAGCTGAAACTGTCTACAGTTTTCTAATTGCGCCAAGTTTTATGGACACACTAGTAAACATTTGGCAAGACTGAAGATAGGGCTAATGTTTTTGCTTAGTAAGAGATGAAAATATCTTTCTAAATTTTTAAATTGAATGTAGGCAAGAGAGAGATTGCCTATATGCTACAATAGTTTCTTCTCTCCTAATTCGATGTTTTATAAAGACTGTGCCGAGATCCTTTAGTGTTTTACAATGAAATGAGTACCCTTAGCTGCATACAGGCGTTGATATAAGTCAACGGGGACAGATGAAAATGTATGCCCCGACCGGGACTCGAACCCGGGATCTCCTGCTTGCATGGCAGACGCTCTATTCATCTTTTTTTTTTTTTTTTATTCGTTGTTGATCGTTATGTTTGGTCGTTGCGGTCGTCACATGACATCCGGTCAAGTTCGTATGTTCATCTTTGCACTCAGTTTTTTTATTACAGAGGCCAACCAGCTCTCTGGCCGAACACGCTGAGTTACTGTGCCGACTAATCCATTTGAGCCACGGAGGACACAGAAGATAGTGCGGCTACAGGGACATGTCCGAAAGAACAGATACCATTTTCATACACATATATTTTAGTGTTTTGTATGGGATAGTTGGATACCAGGAGGAAATGTTAGAGCAAAGGCTTCACGACCAACTTTCAGTGTGATATGAAGATGACATTTGACTTTTTAGCGTTTGATTTAAGACTCAGGTAAATCTGTAATTATATCAGACGATTTTTTTTATTTTTATCAGGTTGTCAGTCCTTCTATCAGGACCCTACTTCTCAGGAACGGGTAGAAGTATCAAAGGTCTATGGCCCCTTGGCGGTCTAATAAACGTAAGTTTCTAAGTCATTGCAACCAAAATGTATGGCCATTTATCACATGTTATGATACTCGCAAACTCAGTCATCAAAACCTATAGGGTACTTCCCGTTGATCTACAATGATGAAATTTGGCAAGAATTAAGGTTTCATTGTACAAGCAAAGGAAAGAATCCGAAAACTGTTAATTTGTAATTATGTCACACGAAAAAAATTTCTTTTGTCATTTGTTATCAGACGTCAAACTTGAAATGAAAACAGCCTCCAGGCTGACTTGCTCGCAATGGTCACAGTTAAACGTCAGGTAAGGAAAGACTTAATAGCTCGTACGACTCATTTTAGAATCATCAGACATCCAGCAGCGATTATTTCACATAGATATGGCGTTTGAAATTGTCTGTGAAACAAAGGTTGTAGTAATCGCTCCTGGATATCTGATGATGGGTGAATTCCGAAACGCGTCATATGAGCGATAAAGTCGTTCCTTGCCTGATGTTTCACTGTTACCAGACAGCCTGAATGGAGAACTACTGATTATTATAACAATGGCCGCCTGCCCCGTGCTTGACTTTATGTCACATTTATACTGTTGAAATTAAAACATTCTCAAAGAACTTGGAATCCCTGGGATCGATATCTTGCCACTATCAATGATTATAACAGGCAAAAATGGTTGAGATTCTCTATTCATGGAATAGATAAACTGTCTATATATACAATTAAGTCTGTTCGGAACTCTCACTGCGCGAGTCTTGCTCGCACCTGATCAATATTTATTGAGATTTATTGGCTGTATATCTGCAGTGGGGCCCATTGCACTATATTCTTGTGTATACCATACCCCGTCGGTCGAAAAAAGTTTCGATACTGGATTAATAGAAAATAGAGAAACGTTAAGATGGTTGTTTCAGTGCTTCTGGTGTTCTGCATAGTCTTCCCCCACAAGAGTACGCACAGAATATTCATACAACCACGTGAAACAGCGAGTAAAGTCTTTCTCTGGGATGTTGTTCGATCCGCACGTCATATCGGCTTGAATATCAGTTATGTCGTTAACGTGTTGACGCTTCATGTGAAGTTTTGTCGTTTTGTGATAGTTTAGTATTGATAATTCTATTACCCGTGATGAACTTGTAGTCAAACCTCCCTCCTGCCCTTAAGAACGATGAGCGTACTTCGTTTCTCCGGCAACAGCTCTGGAAGTTCACTTTCCCTGCTATGGCATTGCAGGCTTCCCTCCTTCGGGTATATAAGCTACATTTTTCCCGCGATGAAGGAAGCTAGTCGACAGGCACTTTTCATCGAAAACAGGGCGTCCAATCTGTACTGTATAAAATGTGTTATACGAAAACCGATAAGGGGGAACAGTTTTGTGAAATGTACATAGAATGAAAGTTGATAGCAGATGAAGGAAACGAATTCAACCACAGAAATTCAAATTGGAGCATGGGGGAGAAATAGTTCTATTCGAAGGGTGAACACATTTTGTCTCAAACGTTTTTTTGTTTTTTGTTTTTGGTATTTTGCGCTGTTTCGGTGATGTGAAAAACTCTTTACCAGCTAATGGTCCAATTTTTAGCTAGGAATTCATAGACATATTGTTGCCTGATTCAAAAGTACTGGCTTTCCTGGAGGCTCAGTACTGTGAGTGTACATGTCAGACCACAAATCCAAAGACCTGGAGTGCCATCCTCAGTTGGTCTTCGTTTTTTTTTTTTTCTCTTTGTCGCTGATCACTTCTTTAAACTTTTGCAACAGTTGTTTGAACCCTGCGTAAAACAGATGGCTGAGTGGATGAGTTTAAAAGCCAAGAAAGGATGTTATTACCTCCTGCAAAAGCGCATATGGAAACGGTCCTAAATTGTTCTTTATTTTGACTGATTCCGGTTTTTCTACCACTGTTCGAAAATGGCTCTGAGCACTATGGGACTCAACTGCTGTGGTCATTAGTCCCCTAGAACTTAGAACCACTTAAACTTAACTAACCTAAGGACATCACACACACCCATGCCCGAGGCAGGATTCGAACCTGCGACCGTAGCAGCAGCGCGGCTCCGGACTGGAGCGCCTAGAACCGCACGGCCACCGCGGCCAGCACTACTGTTCAGTTAAGAGTGTTTGTGAAAAAGGTGCAGGGATTGTCATTCGGCCACGTGTTCTATAGTGATTTCCACCGTGTTCTACAAGTGAATACACAGCTGACACCTCCCCTCACATTGTCAGTTAGCTTGTAAAATTCGAAAGCGTCTTGCTGCATGTAACACGTTAGGGCTATGTAACAAAACGTTCACCAATACACCACGTCAACTATTGAGACCAAAGCTTCACACATCTGTCGATTTAATCCAACCCCCAAGAAGTCTGTTTCTATCTGTCTCTGATATTATCTGATAGATAACGTCTATCTCTAAGAGATATTGATTGTGATCGCAGATACGGGACACAAGCACACTTCAATCACATACAAAATAAATACATATAAGTGAGACACACTCGACCGGGTTCCCGGGTTCGATTCCCGGCGGGGTCAGGGATTTTCTCTGCCTCGTGATGACTGGGTGTTGTGTGATGTCCTTCGGTTAGTTAGGTTTAGGTAGTTCTAAGTTCTAGGGGACTGATGACCATAGATGTTAAGTCCCATAATGCTCAGAGCCACTTGAACCATTTTTTTTAGACACACAAACAAATAAAATATCTACAAATATTATTTAGCAAGAGCTGCTATGATGGTAAATAACACTGCGTTATCTTTGCTTTTGAAGATGGCTAGCGGGTAAGCAGTGCAACCTTGTTGTACGTGAATATCTTTCACAGACTTAGTGAATTAGATGAGTATTGCCATATTATTGATATAAATTTATATCTTTAAGAATTCAGAATGACCTTGGTCGGAACTTCAATTATTAAACAGTGAAGTCAACAAACAAGTAAATGATCCCTGAGTGGAATGAAGTTAATGTCAGCACTGAAGAATGATGTTAATATTTTCAACTTCAGGTTACTGTTAACTGATCATAAATATTATACATTACAGACTATCTGATCAGGGTGCGATCTGCAGAGTGTAAAATTTGCAGAAACACTTCGGAGCCAATATCACGTTTAAATATTTATTTTCAGCTGATGACTGGTTTCAGTAGTACTTTGCTGTCATCTTCGGATCTGAAATACGATAAAGACATGCATTGCATTTGTAAACATGTTTTCTATAGCAGTAGTAATGAAATACATAAGTATAATATTTTACATATATGTAACATACATCCTCTTTTTCAAAATTATCCCACATATTTCGACAACGTTGACGATTTAAATAGTTTGGAAATGTAAGCTTCACCAGCGGGAAGATCACAACCAATCAGCATGTTACTAATAAAAGGATATATACAATCATGTTGCCCGCAACTTTCTCCGATTACGTGCGACCACGCACATGACCATCTGGGGGTGTACTGAATCTGACGCTGGGACAGGTGGCAGCATGGTAACAGATGTTACTGTTTGAATTTTCATTAGATAAAAAATGGTTCAAATGGCTCTGAGCACTATGGGACTTAACTTCTGCGGTCTTCAATCCCCTAGAACTTAGAACTACTTAAACCTAACTAACCGAAGGACATCACACACATCCATGCCCGAGGCAGGATTCGAACCTGCGACCGTAGCGGTCACGCGGTTCCAGACTGCAGCGTTTAGAGCCGCTCGGTCACTCCGGCCGGCCCATTAGATACAGTACACAATGCACTTATCAGAATTTTGCAGATATTTTATAAAGATTGTGTAGTAGTGATAGCCTTCAAAACACAAGCTTTCATAAAAGAGCGATATCGCCATTGAAGTATTATTCTGCTTAAAAAGTTCCATTCTGCACAGTACGTGTTATATTTATAGTATTTAAAAGCAAACCAACAAAGGCTTTTTAATATTTTTAATTTTTAAATTTTATTGTCACTTTAGATCGCAAATTAAGTACAAAAAATTGTTTGGACAGTAAATCACTTCTATAGTATAATGCAGGTGACATTTATTCTCATGATTTCTTGGTTTATTTCTAAAGCAACCATCTCTAGACAGTTCACACATTTACGGTAACATATTTTAGTGTGACATCAAAATTTTTATTACGCTACCTAGCGTCACAAAACTAAATACCACTAACGAAGTAACATCAGCGTACTATTACAACATCGTAATGTAACATTTCAACTCATACAACATGCAATTATCTACTGTTTGGATGTTGTGATTGTACCCTGATGTTACTACATTAGTGGTGTGTAATTTTGTGACGCTAGTAGCGTAATAAATAATGGTGAGGTTACACTAAGATACCTTACACATAAAAGAGTGAATTGTCCAGAAAAGGTTGCTTTAGAAATACATTAACA
The DNA here is from genome assembly GCF_023864345.2 of Schistocerca serialis cubense. NCBI lineage: Eukaryota > Metazoa > Arthropoda > Insecta > Orthoptera > Acrididae > Schistocerca > Schistocerca serialis. Next base: position 83,914,760 of record NC_064641.1, on the reverse strand, counting down.
AATATGAAAATACATTTTGCCTGCCTTATACTATTGTGGTCATTCACTTGAAAAAAAAAAAAAAAAGGAAACACGTACACAAACTTGAGACGTACAAGTATCAATTAAACCTAAAAATTAAAAAGCTTCTGTTGGATTGCTTTTAAATTGCATGGAAACATGACTATAATCAGAATATTTGTTGACAACATGCTGATTGGTTGTGATCTTCCTGCGGGTAGAGCTTGCATTTTCAAGGTATTAAAATTTTCAACATTGTCAAAGTATATGGTATAATTTTGAAACAGATGAGGTATGATACCAAATAATCGCAAATCTAGGATGGAATGTAACAATATTATGAAAAGAAAATTTTATACTCATCGTATAGCAGAGATGCAGAGTCGCAGATAGGCACAACATAAAGCCTGTCAGAAATAAAGCTTTCGGACATACAGACCTTCCTCAACAATAGACGTAGTCACACACACACACACACACACACACACACACACACACATGCGCGCGCCCACGTAAACGCAACTCACACACTTGACTGCAGTCTCAGGCAACTGAAACCACACTGCGAGCCAAAAACTTCATTTGTGACAGTCCATTTGTTGTGACAACCCGTGACTTAGCATCTACGCTATACGGTGAATAACAACTTTCCTTTTCATAATATAGAAGTTGTGATATCTATGTATAAATTATTATACTTACGTATTTCATTACCACTGGCATAGAAAATATGTTTTCAAATGCAATGTGTGTTTGTGTCGTACTGCAGATCTCAAGATGACAGCAAAGAACTGCTGAAGGCGGTCATCAGTTCAAAATAAATATTTAAACTCATCTTGGCTCTGAAGTATTTCTTCAGATATTATGATTATAAATGCCTCTATTGTTTCACAAGTACTATCTTTAATAATGTGAGTTCGTAGCATCAATAGAACAAAATTATTCAGTCTTTTTCCCTAGTGTCATCAAAACATCGTTAGCTAAATTGTAACCGTCACGTGGCAAATACGTACCGTTCTGACATTGAAACAGTACAAATGCAGTCTTAATTTGAAGTATTACTGTAGGACAACTGTCAAAAAGTACATTGAAAACTGCTTGAACCAATGTAACACAGTTCACAAATATTCGTGTATAGGATTTTAATAGTAATGTTGCTCTGCAGCAATGAAATTTCGGTTGACAGTCGAAAGCGTGATTGTTAGCTTCCTACCTGAGACAGCTGCTGTAAGATCTCTGGCGCCGATGCTCCCTTGTCTCATCGGTCGCCAGTCCGTCAGAATTTACCATAAATAAAACCTCGCTAGTCCAAAGCCAAACGGGACAAGGTCAATCGAGTTAATTCAGTAGCATGAAAGCTGATATCCAGAAACAACTGTGGATGGCTGGCCAATCATCAACCTCGACGCGCAGTCAGGCCGTTTATTAATCACTTCAACAAAATTAAACCGTTCAGGAGATCGTCCATCCTACAGACTCTAGTATAGTTTTCAGCATACCAGACCAATCCAAATAGACAGCTCGCTGCCCCAGACGGTGACAGACCATTGCACTCGAAATATTCTGCTTCACCCGTAGTTGCAACTCAACAGGACTCATCATCGCTGCTCAGCTGTCTCTTCATAACATCGTTCACAGATATTAATTTTTCTAACTGGCCGAAGCTACTAAAAATGACGACGAAATTTAACACATGCGTGGAATTAGTACTACACAATAAATAATAATATTGATTATACGTAATATGTTATATTGCTTCTGTACACACAATAGCATTACTATCAAAGATAAATTATGTTGACAGAGAAAAAGAAAGAAAACGGAGAAAGAATAAATACATACTAACTTCATTATCATTTACAGGACTGTAAACCATTAGTGGTAGTAGATCTTCAATAAAATGACACAAGCCAAATGAGCTCTTACTGGCTGTCCGGACCTCCCGCCTGTCAAATTCTGGTAATAACTTGTCAAAAATGAGATCGACAGGAAGTGCAAAATGGCTAAGCAGGGATGGCTAGAGGACAAATGTAAGGATGTAGAGGCTTATCTCACTAGGGGTAAGATAGATACTGCCTACAGGAAAATTAAAGAGACCTTTGGAGATAAGAGAACCACTTGTATGAACATCAAGAGCTCAGATGGAAACCCAGTTCTAAGCAAAGAAGGGAAAGCAGAAAGGTGGAAGGAGTATATAGAGGGTATACACAAGGGCGATGTACTTGAGGACAATATTATGGAAATAGAAGAGGATGTAGATGAAGATGAAATGGGAGATATGATACTGCGTGAAGAGTTTGACAGAGCACTGAAAGACCTGAGTCGAAACAAGGCCCCCGGAGTAGACAACATTCCATTGGAACTACTGACGGCCTTGGGAGAGCCAGTCCTGACAAAACTCTACCATCTGGAGAGCAAGATGTATGAAACAGGCGAAATACCCTCAGACTTCAAGAAGAATATAATGATTCCAATCCCAAAGAAAGCACGTGTTGACAGATGTGAAAATTACCGAACAATCAGTTTAATAAGTCACAGCTGCAAAATACTAACGCGAATTCTTTACAGACGAATGGAAAAACTAGTAGAAGCCAACCTCGGGGAAGATCAGTTTGGATTCCGTAGAAACACTGGAACACATGAGGCAATACTGACCTTACGACTTATCTTAGAAGAAAGATTAAGGAAAGGCAAACCTACGTTTCTAGCATATGTAGACTTAGAGAAACTTTTTGACAATGTTGACTGGAATACTCTCTTTCAAATTCTAAAGGTGGCAGGGGTAAAATACAGGGAGCGAAAGGCTATTTACAATTTGTACAGAAACCAGATGGCAGTTATAAGAGTCGAGGGACATGAAAGGGAATCAGTGGTTGGGAAGGGAGTAAGACAGGGTTGTAGCCTCTCCCCGATGTTGTTCAATCTGTATATTGAGCAAGCAGTAAAGGAAATAAAAGAAAAATTCGGAGTAGGTATTAAAATTCATGGAGAAGAAATAAAAACTTTGATGTTCGCCGATGACATTGTAATTCTGTCAGAGACAGCAAAGGACTTGGAAGAGCAGTTGAATGGAATGAACAGTGTCTTGAAAGGAGGATATAAGATGAACATGAACAAAAGCAAAACAAGGATAATGGAATGTAGTCGAATTAAGTCGGGTGATGCTGAGGGAATTAGATTAGGAAATGAGTCACTTAAAGTAGTAAAGGAGTTTTGCTATTTGGGGAGCAAAATAACTGATGATGGTCGAAGTAGGGAGGATATAAAATGTAGACTGGCAATGGCAAGGAAAGCGTTTCTGAAGAACAGAAATTTGTTAACATTGAGTATAGATTTAAGTGTCAGGAAGTCGTTTCTGAAAGTATTTGTATGGAGTGTAGCCATGTATGGAAGTGAAACATGGACGATAAATAGTTTGGACAAGAAGAGAATAGAAGCTTTCGAAATGTGGTGCTTCAGAAGAATGCTGAAGATTAGATGGGTAGATCACATAACTAATGAGGAAGTATTGAGTAGGACTGGGGAGAAGAGAAGTTTGTGGCAGAACTTGACCAGAAGAAGGGATCGGTTGGTAGGACATGTTCTGAGGCATCAAGGAATCACCAATTTAGTATTGGAGGGCAGCGTGGAGGGTAAAAATCGTAGAGGGAGACGAAGAGATCAATACACTAAGCAGATTCAGATGGATGTAGGTTGCAGTAGGTACTGGGAGATGAAAAAGCTTGCACAGGATAGAGTAGCATGGAGAGCTGCATCAAACCAGTCTCAGGACTGAAGACCACAACAACAAACTTGTCATTAATAGAATTTCCACTATCTTTAATCATTCACACTGAAATAATATTTATAAGATGTAACATAATATACACACACAGCAGTATTCACCCCTTGTTCACCCGTCCTGCTGTCATGTTGGCCGATGGGTTACTGTCACTTCATATCAGCGGCACGCTGTACAATTTTCAAGTACCAGATGACGTGACAATTTTCATTTGTTCCACCGCTCGTCCACGTACCACGCCCCATGATGATAAACATTTCTCTGCAGTATATGGAAGGTCATTAGCACGCAGAGAAACAACTTCATCTCATAGACGATTAAAATTTGCCTCCTACAATAATCAGTCGCTTACGTCAGTGAGTGAATGTTCTAGCTTTAGCTCAGACTCTCAACTTCACTGGATAGCCTCGTATATGTGCTTGGACAGCAACACACAGCCTCTGACTAAAATGCAGCAAAATCTTCTTATCGTGAAATAAGAGTCTTCGCGTAAGCCAATAGTCATCTCTTTCGTCTCTTCTATAATATCTCCTTAATTCAGTGATGTTTCCTTTAGCAGATTTCTCACATGAGTGGGGTTTTGTGAGTTCATACATCTTTGGCGCAAGTTCACTCATAATCACAAACGGTCATTCGAGCTAATAAAAGAACCTCTCTGTCTCTCCCACGTCTTCGTCTGATTTTTTGTGCCAACGTGCCAAAACATGCTCCGCTGCCTGAAATTCCATAGGTTTACTACTTTCGTTATGGCTCATTTTCCTGCTTAACACTTCCTTCTCACATTTGCGTCTGATTGAAATCTTCAGTTCCTCATTGTTGATATTTCCTTGTTCAGGAAATTTCAAATTGTTCCTGGTCAGATTGTAAGGCTGTTTCACATTTTCAAGCTAGTCCGTTACCGGAATTACTTTCCAGAAGGTGATCCTCTGTCTTTCTCGTGATTTTTTAAATGGTAGTTCTGGTACATACGAGCGAATAATATCAAGTCCTCGTTTCCAGTCAACTTGGTTCGCGGAATTTTAAGGTAATTTTCGTCCTTCCTGTTAATACATTTCCCTATTAATTCTACCGCAGCTTCAAATTCCTCTTGATTTATACGTGTTAAATCGCCATTACTCCCTACTCTCTTGTCTTCTCTCTCTCGATCCGGAACCTCTTCCTCATCGTCTTGTCCCTTTCTCTCAGTTCCATCATCTTACTCTACCTCCTCCGTTTTCTCCTCGTCTTCTGTAACAAATACTTCTCCTCTCTTCAACATGACATTTCCTTCGAGTCCATGGTAGTAATGATTCTTCCTTTCTTCAACACTTGTAATATGCACCTCGTTTGTCTGAACGTCCTAAGTGTCTTTACAAAATTCATGCTCATTGCTCTATTGTGGACCGTCACCATCTCTGTATTCTTCCCTTTCCTCTTTATCAATATTCTCCTAACCCACCCTCTCCTCATGTCTTATGAAGGAATTAATTAGCATCTTCCATGCTTCTTCTGGCGCTATGATTTCGTCTGTCTCGACATCATCCCCACCTTTGTCTTCCCTTCCTGTTCCTATAGTACGCCTCCACTGCTTTCGTGGTCTCATTTCTGATTTACACCTTCTTCAGCACCAGCTTATACCCCCACCAGTTCTTCTAAGGCTTCGATCTCTAACAAATCTGCCTCCAATGAAACGTATTCTTTATTGGCATATCAGTCTACTTCCATTTGTTCCAAATTCTGTTCCAGGTTGGGTTGGGTGGCTTCAACTACCTTACTCAAAGTGGCTCCCATTTCACTGATTGTTTGACTAGACTCTGTTTCCATATCATAACAAACTGGCGACTCTGATTCTTGCATTACCTCTCGAACTGTAATAATCCCTGTCGAATTTTAGCTAATTGCTTCTTCATTTCAATGCAATTTAGTCTCTTAGTTGATGGCACCCCTTTTATACTATGCCGGCCGTGGTGGCCGAGCGGTTCTAGGAGCTTCAGTCCGGAACCACGCGGCTGCTACGGTCGCAGGTTCGAATCCTGCCTTGGGCATGGATGTGTGTGATGTCCTTAGGTTAGTTATGTTTACGTAGTTCTAAGCCTAGGGGACTGATGACCTCAGATGTTAAGTCCCATAGTCCTTAGCGCCATTTGAACCAGTTTTTTATACTATGGATCTTAGCTTCGCTGGAGGGGGCGCCTTTGCTACTTATTTCTATCTCGTTCCCGCGCCGTTGACTCCACACGGTCGGTACTCATTGTCGCCGCCCGTCAATCAGTTAAATCTTGATAACCTGCCATTGTAGCAGCAGTAGCCGATCTAAGAACTGCCCCAAACACTTGTCTTATATGTAGCGGCACCACCATTTAAAATAGGAAAGTTAGATTCAGTGCAATTTTTCTGAGCGCACAAGATACAGCCAGGTGCGGGCCTGTTGACAGTAAGTTACAATTACCAGTGGTTGCGAAGCAGAATGTAGGCCACAGGGCCGTAGAACCGCTGAAAAGAGTAAACGCAGCGGTTTGCATGGCGCAAATTACAGGCAGAAGGGATCCATTTGCCCAACCTAGGTGTTATGAGTACATGACATGAAGCGGCACGTTAGCAAAACAGAGGTGCACAGCCGCGTATAAATAGGTGCCAATTTTCTAAAGAGGGGATTCAAGAGAGACAGCTCTCCTGGACGGAGGGGCGTGTCACACCAGCGGCTACACGCAGCAGCAGATGGCGCGCTAGCGTTCCAGTCCACGGACAACCTGATAAAAATAAAAAAAATCGTCTGATATAATTACAGATTTACCTGAGTCTTAAATCAAACGCTAAAAAGTCAAATGTCATCTTCATATCACACCGAAAGTTGGTCGTGAAGCCTTTGCTCTAACATTTCCTCCTGGTATCCAACTATCCCATACAAAACACTAAAATATATGTGTATGAAAATGGTATCTGTTCTTTCGGACATGTCACTGTAGCCGCACTATCTTCTGTGTCCTCCGTGGCTCAAATGGATTAGTCGGCACAGTAGCTCAGCGTGTACGGCCAGAGAGCTGGTTGGCCTCTGTAATAAAAAAACTGAGTGCAAAGATGAACATACGAACTTGACCGGATGTCATGTGACGACCGCAACGACCAAACATAACGATCAACAACGAATAAAAAAAAAAAAAAAAAAAAAGATGAATAGAGCGTCTGCCATGCAAGCAGGAGATCCCGGGTTCGAGTCCCGGTCGGGGCATACATTTTCATCTGTCCCCGTTGACTTATATCAACGCCTGTATGCAGCTAAGGGTATTCATTTCATTGTAAAACACTAAAGGATCTCGGCACAGTCTTTATAAAACATCGAATTAGGAGAGAAGAAACTATTGTAGCATATAGGCAATCTCTCTCTTGAAGAGAAGCCAAACGGGACAAGGTCAATCGAGTTAATTCAGTAGCATGAAAGCTGATATCCAGAAACAACTGTGGATGGCTGGCCAATCATCAACCTCGACGCGCAGTCAGGCCGTTTATTAATCACTTCAACAAAATTAAACCGTTCAGGAGATCGTCCATCCTACAGACTCTAGTATAGTTTTCAGCATACCAGACCAATCCAAATAGACAGCTCGCTGCCCCAGACGGTGACAGACCATTGCACTCGAAATATTCTGCTTCACCCGTAGTTGCAACTCAACAGGACTCATCATCGCTGCTCAGCTGTCTCTTCATAACATCGTTCACAGATATTAATTTTTCTAACTGGCCGAAGCTACTAAAAATGACGACGAAATTTAACACATGCGTGGAATTAGTACTACACAATAAATAATAATATTGATTATACGTAATATGTTATATTGCATCTGTACACACAATAGCATTACTATCAAAGATAAATTATGTTGACAGAGAAAAAGAAAGAAAACGGAGAAAGAATAAATACATACTAACTTCATTATCATTTACAGGACTGTAAACCATTAGTGGTAGTAGATCTTCAATAAAATGACACAAGCCAAATGAGCTCTTACTGGCTGTCCGGACCTCCCGCCTGTCAAATTCTGGTAATAACTTGTCAAAAATGAGATCGACAGGAAGTGCAAAATGGCTAAGCAGGGATGGCTAGAGGACAAATGTAAGGATGTAGAGGCTTATCTCACTAGGGGTAAGATAGATACTGCCTACAGGAAAATTAAAGAGACCTTTGGAGATAAGAGAACCACTTGTATGAACATCAAGAGCTCAGATGGAAACCCAGTTCTAAGCAAAGAAGGGAAAGCAGAAAGGTGGAAGGAGTATATAGAGGGTATACACAAGGGCGATGTACTTGAGGACAATATTATGGAAATAGAAGAGGATGTAGATGAAGATGAAATGGGATATATGATACTGCGTGAAGAGTTTGACAGAGCACTGAAAGACCTGAGTCGAAACAAGGCCCCCGGAGTAGACAACATTCCATTGGAACTACTGACGGCCTTGGGAGAGCCAGTCCTGACAAAACTCTACCATCTGGAGAGCAAGATGTATGAAACAGGCGAAATACCCTCAGACTTCAAGAAGAATATAATGATTCCAATCCCAAAGAAAGCACGTGTTGACAGATGTGAAAATTACCGAACAATCAGTTTAATAAGTCACAGCTGCAAAATACTAACGCGAATTCTTTACAGACGAATGGAAAAACTAGTAGAAGCCAACCTCGGGGAAGATCAGTTTGGATTCCGTAGAAACACTGGAACACATGAGGCAATACTGACCTTACGACTTATCTTAGAAGAAAGATTAAGGAAAGGCAAACCTACGTTTCTAGCATATGTAGACTTAGAGAAACTTTTTGACAATGTTGACTGGAATACTCTCTTTCAAATTCTAAAGGTGGCAGGGGTAAAATACAGGGAGCGAAAGGCTATTTACAATTTGTACAGAAACCAGATGGCAGTTATAAGAGTCGAGGGACATGAAAGGGAATCAGTGGTTGGGAAGGGAGTAAGACAGGGTTGTAGCCTCTCCCCGATGTTGTTCAATCTGTATATTGAGCAAGCAGTAAAGGAAATAAAAGAAAAATTCGGAGTAGGTATTAAAATTCATGGAGAAGAAATAAAAACTTTGATGTTCGCCGATGACATTGTAATTCTGTCAGAGACAGCAAAGGACTTGGAAGAGCAGTTGAATGGAATGAACAGTGTCTTGAAAGGAGGATATAAGATGAACATGAACAAAAGCAAAACAAGGATAATGGAATGTAGTCGAATTAAGTCGGGTGATGCTGAGGGAATTAGATTAGGAAATGAGTCACTTAAAGTAGTAAAGGAGTTTTGCTATTTGGGGAGCAAAATAACTGATGATGGTCGAAGTAGGGAGGATATAAAATGTAGACTGGCAATGGCAAGGAAAGCGTTTCTGAAGAACAGAAATTTGTTAACATTGAGTATAGATTTAAGTGTCAGGAAGTCGTTTCTGAAAGTATTTGTATGGAGTGTAGCCATGTATGGAAGTGAAACATGGACGATAAATAGTTTGGACAAGAAGAGAATAGAAGCTTTCGAAATGTGGTGCTTCAGAAGAATGCTGAAGATTAGATGGGTAGATCACATAACTAATGAGAAAGTATTGAGTAGGACTGGGGAGAAGAGAAGTTTGTGGCAGAACTTGACCAGAAGAAGGGATCGGTTGGTAGGACATGTTCTGAGGCATCAAGGAATCACCAATTTAGTATTGGAGGGCAGCGTGGAGGGTAAAAATCGTAGAGGGAGACGAAGAGATCAATACACTAAGCAGATTCAGATGGATGTAGGTTGCAGTAGGTACTGGGAGATGAAAAAGCTTGCACAGGATAGAGTAGCATGGAGAGCTGCATCAAACCAGTCTCAGGACTGAAGACCACAACAACAAACTTGTCATTAATAGAATTTCCACTATCTTTAATCATTCACACTGAAATAATATTTATAAGATGTAACATAATATACACACACAGCAGTATTCACCCCTTGTTCACCCGTCCTGCTGTCATGTTGGCCGATGGGTTACTGTCACTTCATATCAGCGGCACGCTGTACAATTTTCAAGTACCAGATGACGTGACAATTTTCATTTGTTCCACCGCTCGTCCACGTACCACGCCCCATGATGATAAACATTTCTCTGCAGTATATGGAAGGTCATTAGCACGCAGAGAAACAACTTCATCTCATAGACGATTAAAATTTGCCTCCTACAATAATCAGTCGCTTACGTCAGTGAGTGAATGTTCTAGCTTTAGCTCAGACTCTCAACTTCACTGGATAGCCTCGTATATGTGCTTGGACAGCAACACACAGCCTCTGACTAAAATGCAGCAAAATCTTCTTATCGTGAAATAAGAGTCTTCGCGTAAGCCAATAGTCATCTCTTTCGTCTCTTCTATAATATCTCCTTAATTCAGTGATGTTTCCTTTAGCAGATTTCTCACATGAGTGGGGTTTTGTGAGTTCATACATCTTTGGCGCAAGTTCACTCATAATCACAAACGGTCATTCGAGCTAATAAAAGAACCTCTCTGTCTCTCCCACGTCTTCGTCTGATTTTTTGTGCCAACGTGCCAAAACATGCTCCGCTGCCTGAAATTCCATAGGTTTACTACTTTCGTTATGGCGCATTTTCCTGCTTAACACTTCCTTCTCACATTTGCGTCTGATTGAAATCTTCAGTTCCTCATTGTTGATATTTCCTTGTTCAGGAAATTTCAAATTGTTCCTGGTCAGATTGTAAGGCTGTTTCACATTTTCAAGCTAGTCCGTTACCGGAATTACTTTCCAGAAGGTGATCCTCTGTCTTTCTCGTGATTTTTTAAATGGTAGTTCTGGTACATACGAGCGAATAATATCAAGTCCTCGTTTCCAGTCAACTTGGTTCGCGGAATTTTAAGGTAATTTTCGTCCTTCCTGTTAATACATTTCCCTATTAATTCTACCGCAGCTTCAAATTCCTCTTGATTTATACGTGTTAAATCGCCATTACTCCCTACTCTCTTGTCTTCTCTCTCTCGATCCGGAACCTCTTCCTCATCGTCTTGTCCCTTTCTCTCAGTTCCATCATCTTACTCTACCTCCTCCGTTTTCTCCTCGTCTTCTGTAACAAATACTTCTCCTCTCTTCAACATGACATTTCCTTCGAGTCCATGGTAGTAATGATTCTTCCTTTCTTCAACACTTGTAATATGCACCTCGTTTGTCTGAACGTCCTAAGTGTCTTTACAAAATTCATGCTCATTGCTCTATTGTGGACCGTCACCATCTCTGTATTCTTCCCTTTCCTCTTTATCAATATTCTCCTAACCCACCCTCTCCTCATGTCTTATGAAGGAATTAATTAGCATCTTCCATGCTTCTTCTGGCGCTATGATTTCGTCTGTCTCGACATCATCCCCACCTTTGTCTTCCCTTCCTGTTCCTATAGTACGCCTCCACTGCTTTCGTGGTCTCATTTCTGATTTACACCTTCTTCAGCACCAGCTTATACCCCCACCAGTTCTTCTAAGGCTTCGATCTCTAACAAATCTGCCTCCAATGAAACGTATTCTTTATTGGCATATCAGTCTACTTCCATTTGTTCCAAATTCTGTTCCAGGTTGGGTTGGGTGGCTTCAATTACCTTACTCAAAGTGGCTCCCATTTCACTGATTGTTTGACTAGACTCTGTTTCCATATCATAACAAACTGGCGACTCTGATTCTTGCATTACCTCTCGAACTGTAATAATCCCTGTCGAATTTTAGCTAATTGCTTCTTCATTTCAATGCAATTTAGTCTCTTAGTTGATGGCACCCCTTTTATACTATGCCGGCCGTGGTGGCCGAGCGGTTCTAGGAGCTTCAGTCCGGAACCACGCGGCTGCTACGGTCGCAGGTTCGAATCCTGCCTTGGGCATGGATGTGTGTGATGTCCTTAGGTTAGTTATGTTTACGTAGTTCTAAGCCTAGGGGACTGATGACCTCAGATGTTAAGTCCCATAGTCCTTAGCGCCATTTGAACCAGTTTTTTATACTATGGATCTTAGCTTCGCTGGAGGGGGCGCCTTTGCTACTTATTTCTATCTCGTTCCCGCGCCGTTGACTCCACACGGTCGGTACTCATTGTCGCCGCCCGTCAATCAGTTAAATCTTGATAACCTGCCATTGTAGCAGCAGTAGCCGATCTAAGAACTGCCCCAAACACTTGTCTTATATGTAGCGGCACCACCATTTAAAATAGGAAAGTTAGATTCAGTGCAATTTTTCTGAGCGCACAAGATACAGCCAGGTGCGGGCCTGTTGACAGTAAGTTACAATTACCAGTGGTTGCGAAGCAGAATGTAGGCCACAGGGCCGTAGAACCGCTGAAAAGAGTAAACGCAGCGGTTTGCATGGCGCAAATTACAGGCAGAAGGGATCCATTTGCCCAACCTAGGTGTTATGAGTACATGACATGAAGCGGCACGTTAGCAAAACAGAGGTGCACAGCCGCGTATAAATAGGTGCCAATTTTCTAAAGAGGGGATTCAAGAGAGACAGCTCTCCTGGACGGAGGGGTGTGTCACACCAGCGGCTACACGCAGCAGCAGATGGCGCGCTAGCGTTCCAGTCCACGGACAACCTGATAAAAATAAAAAAAATCGTCTGATATAATTACAGATTTACCTGAGTCTTAAATCAAACGCTAAAAAGTCAAATGTCATCTTCATATCACACCGAAAGTTGGTCGTGAAGCCTTTGCTCTAACATTTCCTCCTGGTATCCAACTATCCCATACAAAACACTAAAATATATGTGTATGAAAATGGTATCTGTTCTTTCGGACATGTCACTGTAGCCGCACTATCTTCTGTGTCCTCCGTGGCTCAAATGGATTAGTCGGCACAGTAGCTCAGCGTGTTCGGCCAGAGAGCTGGTTGGCCTCTGTAATAAAAAAACTGAGTGCAAAGATGAACATACGAACTTGACCGGATGTCATGTGACGACCGCAACGACCAAACATAACGATCAACAACGAATAAAAAAAAAAAAAAAAAAAAAAAGATGAATAGAGCGTCTGCCATGCAAGCAGGAGATCCCGGGTTCGAGTCCCGGTCGGGGCATACATTTTCATCTGTCCCCGTTGACTTATATCAACGCCTGTATGCAGCTAAGGGTATTCATTTCATTGTAAAACACTAAAGGATCTCGGCACAGTCTTTATAAAACATCGAATTAGGAGAGAAGAAACTATTGTAGCATATAGGCAATCTCTCTCTTGAAGAGAAGCCAAACGGGACAAGGTCAATCGAGTTAATTCAGTAGCATGAAAGCTGATATCCAGAAACAACTGTGGATGGCTGGCCAATCATCAACCTCGACGCGCAGTCAGGCCGTTTATTAATCACTTCAACAAAATTAAACCGTTCAGGAGATCGTCCATCCTACAGACTCTAGTATAGTTTTCAGCATACCAGACCAATCCAAATAGACAGCTCGCTGCCCCAGACGGTGACAGACCATTGCACTCGAAATATTCTGCTTCACCCGTAGTTGCAACTCAACAGGACTCATCATCGCTGCTCAGCTGTCTCTTCATAACATCGTTCACAGATATTAATTTTTCTAACTGGCCGAAGCTACTAAAAATGACGACGAAATTTAACACATGCGTGGAATTAGTACTACACAATAAATAATAATATTGATTATACGTAATATGTTATATTGCATCTGTACACACAATAGCATTACTATCAAAGATAAATTATGTTGACAGAGAAAAAGAAAGAAAACGGAGAAAGAATAAATACATACTAACTTCATTATCATTTACAGGACTGTAAACCATTAGTGGTAGTAGATCTTCAATAAAATGACACAAGCCAAATGAGCTCTTACTGGCTGTCCGGACCTCCCGCCTGTCAAATTCTGGTAATAACTTGTCAAAAATGAGATCGACAGGAAGTGCAAAATGGCTAAGCAGGGATGGCTAGAGGACAAATGTAAGGATGTAGAGGCTTATCTCACTAGGGGTAAGATAGATACTGCCTACAGGAAAATTAAAGAGACCTTTGGAGATAAGAGAACCACTTGTATGAACATCAAGAGCTCAGATGGAAACCCAGTTCTAAGCAAAGAAGGGAAAGCAGAAAGGTGGAAGGAGTATATAGAGGGTATACACAAGGGCGATGTACTTGAGGACAATATTATGGAAATAGAAGAGGATGTAGATGAAGATGAAATGGGAGATATGATACTGCGTGAAGAGTTTGACAGAGCACTGAAAGACCTGAGTCGAAACAAGGCCCCCGGAGTAGACAACATTCCATTGGAACTACTGACGGCCTTGGGAGAGCCAGTCCTGACAAAACTCTACCATCTGGAGAGCAAGATGTATGAAACAGGCGAAATACCCTCAGACTTCAAGAAGAATATAATGATTCCAATCCCAAAGAAAGCACGTGTTGACAGATGTGAAAATTACCGAACAATCAGTTTAATAAGTCACAGCTGCAAAATACTAACGCGAATTCTTTACAGACGAATGGAAAAACTAGTAGAAGCCAACCTCGGGGAAGATCAGTTTGGATTCCGTAGAAACACTGGAACACATGAGGCAATACTGACCTTACGACTTATCTTAGAAGAAAGATTAAGGAAAGGCAAACCTACGTTTCTAGCATATGTAGACTTAGAGAAACTTTTTGACAATGTTGACTGGAATACTCTCTTTCAAATTCTAAAGGTGGCAGGGGTAAAATACAGGGAGCGAAAGGCTATTTACAATTTGTACAGAAACCAGATGGCAGTTATAAGAGTCGAGGGACATGAAAGGGAATCAGTGGTTGGGAAGGGAGTAAGACAGGGTTGTAGCCTCTCCCCGATGTTGTTCAATCTGTATATTGAGCAAGCAGTAAAGGAAATAAAAGAAAAATTCGGAGTAGGTATTAAAATTCATGGAGAAGAAATAAAAACTTTGATGTTCGCCGATGACATTGTAATTCTGTCAGAGACAGCAAAGGACTTGGAAGAGCAGTTGAATGGAATGAACAGTGTCTTGAAAGGAGGATATAAGATGAACATGAACAAAAGCAAAACAAGGATAATGGAATGTAGTCGAATTAAGTCGGGTGATGCTGAGGGAATTAGATTAGGAAATGAGTCACTTAAAGTAGTAAAGGAGTTTTGCTATTTGGGGAGCAAAATAACTGATGATGGTCGAAGTAGGGAGGATATAAAATGTAGACTGGCAATGGCAAGGAAAGCGTTTCTGAAGAACAGAAATTTGTTAACATTGAGTATAGATTTAAGTGTCAGGAAGTCGTTTCTGAAAGTATTTGTATGGAGTGTAGCCATGTATGGAAGTGAAACATGGACGATAAATAGTTTGGACAAGAAGAGAATAGAAGCTTTCGAAATGTGGTGCTTCAGAAGAATGCTGAAGATTAGATGGGTAGATCACATAACTAATGAGGAAGTATTGAGTAGGACTGGGGAGAAGAGAAGTTTGTGGCAGAACTTGACCAGAAGAAGGGATCGGTTGGTAGGACATGTTCTGAGGCATCAAGGAATCACCAATTTAGTATTGGAGGGCAGCGTGGAGGGTAAAAATCGTAGAGGGAGACGAAGAGATCAATACACTAAGCAGATTCAGATGGATGTAGGTTGCAGTAGGTACTGGGAGATGAAAAAGCTTGCACAGGATAGAGTAGCATGGAGAGCTGCATCAAACCAGTCTCAGGACTGAAGACCACAACAACAAACTTGTCATTAATAGAATTTCCACTATCTTTAATCATTCACACTGAAATAATATTTATAAGATGTAACATAATATACACACACAGCAGTATTCACCCCTTGTTCACCCGTCCTGCTGTCATGTTGGCCGATGGGTTACTGTCACTTCATATCAGCGGCACGCTGTACAATTTTCAAGTACCAGATGACGTGACAATTTTCATTTGTTCCACCGCTCGTCCACGTACCACGCCCCATGATGATAAACATTTCTCTGCAGTATATGGAAGGTCATTAGCACGCAGAGAAACAACTTCATCTCATAGACGATTAAAATTTGCCTCCTACAATAATCAGTCGCTTACGTCAGTGAGTGAATGTTCTAGCTTTAGCTCAGACTCTCAACTTCACTGGATAGCCTCGTATATGTGCTTGGACAGCAACACACAGCCTCTGACTAAAATGCAGCAAAATCTTCTTATCGTGAAATAAGAGTCTTCGCGTAAGCCAATAGTCATCTCTTTCGTCTCTTCTATAATATCTCCTTAATTCAGTGATGTTTCCTTTAGCAGATTTCTCACATGAGTGGGGTTTTGTGAGTTCATACATCTTTGGCGCAAGTTCACTCATAATCACAAACGGTCATTCGAGCTAATAAAAGAACCTCTCTGTCTCTCCCACGTCTTCGTCTGATTTTTTGTGCCAACGTGCCAAAACATGCTCCGCTGCCTGAAATTCCATAGGTTTACTACTTTCGTTATGGCGCATTTTCCTGCTTAACACTTCCTTCTCACATTTGCGTCTGATTGAAATCTTCAGTTCCTCATTGTTGATATTTCCTTGTTCAGGAAATTTCAAATTGTTCCTGGTCAGATTGTAAGGCTGTTTCACATTTTCAAGCTAGTCCGTTACCGGAATTACTTTCCAGAAGGTGATCCTCTGTCTTTCTCGTGATTTTTTAAATGGTAGTTCTGGTACATACGAGCGAATAATATCAAGTCCTCGTTTCCAGTCAACTTGGTTCGCGGAATTTTAAGGTAATTTTCGTCCTTCCTGTTAATACATTTCCCTATTAATTCTACCGCAGCTTCAAATTCCTCTTGATTTATACGTGTTAAATCGCCATTACTCCCTACTCTCTTGTCTTCTCTCTCTCGATCCGGAACCTCTTCCTCATCGTCTTGTCCCTTTCTCTCAGTTCCATCATCTTACTCTACCTCCTCCGTTTTCTCCTCGTCTTCTGTAACAAATACTTCTCCTCTCTTCAACATGACATTTCCTTCGAGTCCATGGTAGTAATGATTCTTCCTTTCTTCAACACTTGTAATATGCACCTCGTTTGTCTGAACGTCCTAAGTGTCTTTACAAAATTCATGCTCATTGCTCTATTGTGGACCGTCACCATCTCTGTATTCTTCCCTTTCCTCTTTATCAATATTCTCCTAACCCACCCTCTCCTCATGTCTTATGAAGGAATTAATTAGCATCTTCCATGCTTCTTCTGGCGCTATGATTTCGTCTGTCTCGACATCATCCCCACCTTTGTCTTCCCTTCCTGTTCCTATAGTACGCCTCCACTGCTTTCGTGGTCTCATTTCTGATTTACACCTTCTTCAGCACCAGCTTATACCCCCACCAGTTCTTCTAAGGCTTCGATCTCTAACAAATCTGCCTCCAATGAAACGTATTCTTTATTGGCATATCAGTCTACTTCCATTTGTTCCAAATTCTGTTCCAGGTTGGGTTGGGTGGCTTCAATTACCTTACTCAAAGTGGCTCCCATTTCACTGATTGTTTGACTAGACTCTGTTTCCATATCATAACAAACTGGCGACTCTGATTCTTGCATTACCTCTCGAACTGTAATAATCCCTGTCGAATTTTAGCTAATTGCTTCTTCATTTCAATGCAATTTAGTCTCTTAGTTGATGGCACCCCTTTTATACTATGCCGGCCGTGGTGGCCGAGCGGTTCTAGGAGCTTCAGTCCGGAACCACGCGGCTGCTACGGTCGCAGGTTCGAATCCTGCCTTGGGCATGGATGTGTGTGATGTCCTTAGGTTAGTTATGTTTACGTAGTTCTAAGCCTAGGGGACTGATGACCTCAGATGTTAAGTCCCATAGTCCTTAGCGCCATTTGAACCAGTTTTTTATACTATGGATCTTAGCTTCGCTGGAGGGGGCGCCTTTGCTACTTATTTCTATCTCGTTCCCGCGCCGTTGACTCCACACGGTCGGTACTCATTGTCGCCGCCCGTCAATCAGTTAAATCTTGATAACCTGCCATTGTAGCAGCAGTAGCCGATCTAAGAACTGCCCCAAACACTTGTCTTATATGTAGCGGCACCACCATTTAAAATAGGAAAGTTAGATTCAGTGCAATTTTTCTGAGCGCACAAGATACAGCCAGGTGCGGGCCTGTTGACAGTAAGTTACAATTACCAGTGGTTGCGAAGCAGAATGTAGGCCACAGGGCCGTAGAACCGCTGAAAAGAGTAAACGCAGCGGTTTGCATGGCGCAAATTACAGGCAGAAGGGATCCATTTGCCCAACCTAGGTGTTATGAGTACATGACATGAAGCGGCACGTTAGCAAAACAGAGGTGCACAGCCGCGTATAAATAGGTGCCAATTTTCTAAAGAGGGGATTCAAGAGAGACAGCTCTCCTGGACGGAGGGGCGTGTCACACCAGCGGCTACACGCAGCAGCAGATGGCGCGCTAGCGTTCCAGTCCACGGCAGGTCGCTGGTTCGACCCTCTGAGGCCAATTCAGGGTCTGCAGCCAACCAGCGGCGGGCCACGCCACGGCTCGCTACCGCAGGCAGTCTTGTTGGCTCCCAACACACGTCGGAGGCATCCAGAGGCGAGGGCTGAAGATTTGGCTGTTGGATCACAGGCGCTTGTTGTCGCCGCGATCCTAACCACGACGGCGAAGAAGCACGCAGTGGGCCACCCTGGGGTTTCCTGCGAGCGGTGCTGAGACAACAGGGACGAAGACCACTGAGTCGACTGCCGACGCATACTGACTTCGCCACAACTCCACGGCCATACAAGGCCGACACACTGCAGAACGTTGCTGCATGGAACCCTGAGGCAGCCATTCTGCGCCAATTCGTTTTGCAGACAGCGACGGTCTGTCCTCAGCAACGTAGGACCCAGTGATGCAGACCGGGAGGAACAGGGGCACTGTAGCTGGAAATAATAAATCATTTTGGAAACATGGCCGAGGTTTAATACGGCGCATCCTGACAGTTTCCATCCTCGTCCAAGATCCCCTCTACATATATAAGAATGACTGACCGCAGCGCCGTATTCTGCATGTTTACATATCTCTGTATTTGAATACTTATGCCTATACCAGTTTCTTGGCACTTCAGTGTAGTAGTTCAGGATGGAGAGGTTGGGCTAGATGGACATGTTTGTGGCACTTTAATCTCAACAGTTGACGAAGTGCTTTGGTGAACATTTTGCTACAGAAGCTTTACGTGCAGCAAGGCACTTCCAACTTCTACAAGCTAATTGACAAGATGGAGAAAGGTACTAACTGTGTATTTAGTTTTAGGACACTGTGGAAAAAATGGCTCTGAGCATTATGGGACTTAACTTCTGAGGTCATCAGTCCCCTAGAACTTAGAACTCTTTCAACCGAACTAACCTAAGGACATCACACACATCCATGCCCGAGGCCGGATTCGAACCTGCGACCGTAGCGGTTGCACGGTTCCAGACTGTAGCGCCTAGAACCGCTCGGCCACTCCGGCCGGCGACACTGTGGAAATCATTATAGAACATATATCTGAATGACGGTCCTTGCAACCTTTTCGTAAATAGTCTTAACTGAACATCAGTACTACATCAGAATAAAAGTAAAGAAGAAGAAGATAAGACCATTTTATGTGGCGATCGTGGTGTGAACTGCGTGATTGTCATTTGTAACACCAGCTGGCTGACCAGTTCGACAATCTTCAGATGAGAAATAGTGACTTTAAGAAGAGTTTAAATGATTGTTTATGTTTACTCGTGCCGAAGCTAGATTAAATGTTAATAAGGTAGCGTCTGTTGAAGAAGCTGTTGAAGTTGAAAGAACTATTGCTATACAGGGGAGGGAGAAAGTAATAGGAAACAACAACATTAGAGGTTCGACCAGCAGCTACCAACACAACAGTAGAAGCAAGCCATTGGAAGATATGAATGCTGATCGTATGCTCAGACTGCTTTATAACTTATTGGAAAACTTGTAGGACAGAAATAGGCAAAACAGAAATAGATGTAAAGAAACACGGGATGTTCAGGCCTAGTAAGAAGGAACTACTGCCAGCGCAGAATCATAATTAAATAATGAACTCAAAACGATACGATCATATGTCGATAAAAAGATCAAGGGCATAGGGAGCATACAAAGAAGATAATCGAGGAGAGAATTGCAAAAATGGCTGGGCAGGCAGAGACCGATGTTACTGAACGGATGACAGCTAAGGTTACTGAAAAAGTGAAACCCTTAGAGGATATCGTGCTTGAGATTGCTATGAAATATGCTGAGACTGCTAATGCCATTGTACATAAAATAATCCAGACGCATCACCAATTGCGAGAAGTGTCGAGACATGTTAGCTCGTATGGTGTGCCAGGAGAGTGATTCGATCGAGAGTTCGAAAAATCGAAAGCCAAGAACTTAGAATTTAAAAGAATAGGGTTAAGACATCCACAAGATTCTATAGATGGATTGAGGAAGAACATACCAGCTCATTGGAATGAGGATAAGAAAACAGATGTGGCATGTAGCCTAATGAAGGAAGATGCTTTGTGCTGGTCTTATATAGCGCAAGGAATCGATGAGAAATTTTAAAAGAATGTGGCTTTTTGAAGACAAGGATATAGTGGAGAAGCTTATACTCATATTATGAAAGATACTCCGAAAACTGCGCTACGCAAATCAATTTGAAGATGACGCACTAAAACATATGGAGTCTTGGAGTAAATTGCCAAAGGCGGTACAGGAAGTAATGGGACGCAGTATTTGGGCGTATGAAGTAAGTTTCCCGAGGAAGGAGCAGTGGACAGAACTACAGTTCAATAATTACACAGCACCTTAGCAGCATTTGAACCACATGAGTGGATCGATTCGCGAGGTTACTTAAGTATCGTGGGGTGGAAATGATCGAGGATGACACAGTATCTGAGGAAACGATGGAAGAGCAGGCGGAGGACAAGAAAGAGGGAGAGCTCAGAATCAGAACCGGCAGAAAAACCAAGGAACGCGAATGTGGACGTCCGCACACACGCGAGACAGCAGACAGGGCCAATTAGTCGAGGCAGCAGGCAGACGACACGCCACAAGAAATACGAAATCAAAAGCGGAATTAGACACGGGTACAAGACTGGAATAAAAGGGGTTGTTTACTAACATTTACGATGGTACGAAGCGAAGTGCATATCAAGGCGGGCGGCGACAATGAGTACCGACCGTGTGAAGTTAACGGCTCGAGGAGGACATAGAAATAAGTAGCAAAGACGCCCCCTCCAACGAAGCTGGGATCCATAGTATAAAACAGGTTCCATCAACTAAGAGACTAACTTGTATTGAAATGAAGAAGAAATTAGCTAATATTCGGCAGGGATTATTAAAGTTCGAGAGGTAATGCAAGAATGAGGATTTGTTATGATACCGAAACAGAGTCTAGTCAAACAACCACAGAAATGAGAGCCACTTTGAGTAAGGTAGTTGAAGCCACCCGACCCAACCTGGAACAAAATTTGGAACAAATGGAGGTAGACATATACGCCAATAAACAATATATTTCATTGGAGGCAGAGTCGTTAGAGATCGAAGCCTTAGAAGAACTGGCAGGGGTAGAAGTTAGTGCTGAAGAAGGTGTAAGTAAGAAGTGGAGGCGTACCATAGGAACAGGAGGCGTAGACAATGGAGGGGATGATGTCGAGACAGACGAAATCATAGCGCCGGAAGAAGCACGGAAGAAGCTAATTAATTACTTCATAAGACATCAGGGGAGTGTGGGTTAGTAGAATACTGATTAGGGGGAAAGGGGATGCTACAGTGATGGTGACGATCCACAAGAGAGCGATGAGCATGAATTTTGTAAAGACACGAAGGACGTTCAGACAGACGAGGGGGATATTACAATTGTTGAGGAAAGGAGGAAACGTTACTACAATGGCTGGTGTAGCAAAAGTTTTATTATAACCACCCCGTAATCCATCGACATATTTAGAGCTGGTGGATTATGTTGAAATAAACGTAGCTGGTCAAAAATAGATACAGAAATAGTTTTATACAACCTTTCACAAACTGTGGAAGAAATGGAGTTTCAACCAGCAGCAGACGCTTCAATATACACCGTCGTCGAATAAATTTCCGACACTGATTTTATTCCAGAAGTGAGGTCAGCGCAGTAGCTACCGTGGCAGCTATAACTAACAACTGTTGAATTATAGATGTGCACTCGATCATTCAGTTGTGTTCAGGCGGTGTTACGTATTGAATGTAGGGCCGTAAAGTGTCAAAGCTATTGTGTTAAAAGTCGGAACGGAGCAACGAACCGAACTTTTCTAAATCAAATGTTCAACACACTCTCCATAATATTTTGAAGAAGAGAAGTGCGTAAAGTTTGTGTCGCAGTCCTTGACTCCCGACAAAAACAATGACGCGTGGACGTTTGCTGCGACAAGACTGGTATGCAAACGCGGGCGATTCTTTTGAGAAAAAATCATCATGTATAACGAGACGTTGTGTTATCAATATAAAATTACCACAAAACGACAAAGTGCACAGCGGGTCCCTGACGGTCCGCCAAAGCCGAAGGAAGTGCGAATCTGGAGCGCGAGGTGGTTTCCCAAAGAAGGAGTTTCCTGTTTCACGTAGTGTATTAACGTACTGTGCGCTGCACTGAAGTGGAGGAAGACTATGTACGAGAACCACTCAGAAATAATAGTTACAATTGGTCGCGAAATGGAAACCACAGGAAAATAAAAAAAAAATGTTTTATTTGCAACAGTTTGCCACATCTTCCAGCTGCTTCTCTACATAATCGCCTCTCCCATTTAGACATTTGTCGTAGCTTTGTACCAACTTTCCAACGCTCTCGTCTTAGAAGATAGCCGCTTGTGCTTTCCGCCACTGCTCTACTCTAGTCTGCTGTTCGCTGTCTGTGCCAAAATGTTATCTTCATAGTCAGCGGTTCATGTGAGTAGAAACCAACATCAGAGAGAGTCAAGTCCGGACTGTATGGCGAGTGATTAAACATTTCCCGACGATAACGCTGCAGGGGCGTCCACATTGCCCTGCAGTGTGCCGCCGAAGATTGTCGTGAAGAAGGAAATGCATGACAGGTACTTTATGTCGAATTACGTGAAATCAACGAAACCCTGCTGCGGGCATCCATACTTGACGGGAGACACTATTGTTCTATGCGTCTTTACATGTTCACTGTCCGCTCAAATTGAAAACACCGATGTGACGCTAGCGACAAGCATACTAGAGACACTGCCCAACATATTGTGCAAAGTTTCGTCAGATTTTTACTGTAGTTTCCACTGCACGACCTATCGAACCTCAGTTTCCGAATAACCCACGTAGAACACCTGAAGCATTAAACGCATCATCTTAAATTTCCTGTACTTTTGATTAATCCATTTGCAAGTAGGCTGTTTAGGTTTTTATGTTGGTAACGCCACGCAGCGCTCTGTATGAAAATCACTGACTGTGCTGTGTGGTGCAGTCTGTGGCTGGTTGTACTCATTGTTGGAATATTCGCTTGTGTAGTAGAGATGGGCAAACTGAAAAACTTAACTGTTTCGAAACAAATGAAACAACACAATGTAATGTTTCGATACGCTGTATCGAAACAGTGAGACAGTTTGTGTTTTGTAATCTAATAAACGAACACATTTAATCATCCTGAATGTCTACTGTATAAGTATGTCCATATAAACACAAATGAGGTGCGAGAGCGCTAATCGTTTCGCAGAAAGTATGAAACTATCGCCTGGGCGTCTTGGCAGTTTCGTATTTCCCGCAGCAAATGCGCTGCTTTCGTGTTGTGTGACTTTCATACTTTTCAATTGGCTGAGGACAGCCATAGCTGAAGACAGAAGAACCACCACGAACGGAACTGGAGGTAGGAGCAAACTGCAGAAACAACGGATATGCTACTGGGATTCCCACATTCCGTTAGTATGGGTAATATACCCATCCTGATAATTTCCATGCACACAGAGGGAATGATTGTGGATAATAGGCACAGTGACTATAGACTCACAAATAACGCCAAATAATTCGAATAAATAACAAAATATAACAGAAACAAATTTTGTCTTTCAAAGTGTTTCGAACCTTTACTATAAAGTCACCATGCTTCCCAGCCCTTCCCGTTCACCATTACACTATCAGTGATATGTCAAACAGATTGCTTGGAACTATACCTAGATCAAATTTATGTATGTGTCTAATGACTGTCACTTTAAGCCTTTTTTTATTCAGAATGTTGTAGGCTTACTTGCGTCTCTTAATACGATTACTGTACATGAAAAGAGAAGCGTATGTTATTAAAAAAAGTGTAATTTAATCGAATGATTTTCACATATTTATTATTTTGAATGGGAATAGTATGCGTTGTTTCATTGTTTGGTTAGTGTTTATAAAGCAGATGTTACGCCATTTCGTAATAGGACAGTCAGCTAGAAACGAAGCTTTATTTTCGGATATCTTAAGCTTCATTCTATTGCTTGTCAAAAAGAATTCGACACTCTTGAAAGTGTTTCATGAAGTGTTATGTTGTGTTTCAGTATCTGTGCCGAGCCCGAATCTCGTACGACACACAGCGGAATGAAACATCACTGTTTCGATACAATTAGTCCGTTCCAAGCGCAGGTGGACTGAAACAGCCTTATTTTGAAACAACAATACAGTTTCTGTGTCTGGCTCGAGATCGAATCTGGTGCGGTTATCCGAAACAGGGGTGGAATGAAACACCACTGTTTCGAAACAGTGAACCACAGCCGTTCCGAAACACTGAAACAGTTCCACGTATCGATACACTGTATCGAAACATAGAAACAGTGGCCAAGTCTATTGTGTAGTGTTTGGCAGTTGGATGTTAACAGCGCGTAGCGTTGGGTAGTTGGTGGTGAGCCGCCAACAGTGGTGGATGTGGAAAGAGAGATGCCAGAGTTTTGAGATGTTACTATAAGCGGACGATCTGGACGTGTGTCCGCCAGAAAAAGGATATTTGTAAAGATGAATGTCATGAATTGATATATATATATATATATATATATAGATATATATGACTGTTGAACACTATTAAGGTAAATACATTGTTTGTTTTCTATCAAAATCTTTCATTTCCTAACTATGCCTATCAGCAGTTAGTGCCTTCAGTAGTTAGAATCTTTTATTTAGCTGGCAGTATTGGCGCTCGCTGTATTGCAGTAGTTCGAGTAATTAAGATTTTTGTGAGGTAAGTGATTCATGAAAGGTATAGGTGTTTGTTAGTCAGGGCCATTCTTTTGTAGGGATTTTTGAAAGTCAAATTGCGTTGCGCTAAAAATATTGTGTGTCAGTTTAGTGATGATCAGAATAAGTAAAGAGAAAACTGTTTGAGTACGATGAGTTTTGCTCAGCTGTTTGAAAGTCAAATAACGTAGTAGTTTACCAGCACAGTCATTCATAATTATTCTAAGGGGACGTTTCACATTCTCTAAACTTTTTAGGCCGACGGGCTGTTTTACCGAATCACTCGCACTTGTGTAAGCCATTAGGCATATAATCTTCCTCAAAATCTCATGAGCAGTATAATCAACGACTCGCAAAACATTCTGTAATGTTCCCTCTGCAGAGATTGTTACTTAGGACCAACTAAATAAACTATTACGTTTAGGACCAAGTAAATACGGCAAAGATCCTGCAACGCAATATAAGCAAGTAAAGCTAATAGTCAAATTATGGAACCGTCTGCAGAAGATGTGAATCAGCATTAACTACAATGGTGTTAAACAGCGAAAAATGCAACTAAGAATCGCCTGCAGCAGATGTCGTATCAGTATTAACTGCCATGGTATTAACCATGGAAAAACGCAATTAGCGAGCGAGGTGGCCTAGTCGTTAGCACCCTGGACTTGCGTTCGAAAGGACGGCGGCTCATACTCTCGCCCGGCCATCCTGATTTATGTTTTCCGTGATTTCCTGACATCGCTTCAGGAAAATGCCGTGATGATTCCTTTGAAAGGGCAACGCTGACTTCCTTCCCCATCCTTCCCTAATCCGATGGCATTGATGACCTCGCTGTTTGGTCTCCTCGCCCGTGTCAAACAACTTACCAAAGATGCAATTAAGGGCGCCAGGCTTATGAATATAAAAGATCTCATAATTAAATTATCTACTGAAATTCAAGCAAGAGACAGCTTCATGACAGGGAGTGCGGAAACATAACAGGAGGTGCATTGATTTGTTGCCGTTAATACTAAAATAGCCACTCAGAGCATAAACAGTCGATGAACATATGAGCGTACAATGTGCGAATGTATATCAGTCACCCATCTTTTCCCCTCAGGCTTGCATAAAATAGGCGTAAGGGACACACCTTACCGTCATTCATGTGAGTCAACAATGGAGTTTGTAAATCAGATCCTCTTTCGTTGGGGCTTGAATTTTATGCCAAAAATGAACAAAGACAGATCTCAGGTTGGTGGAGTGTTTTTGACTTTCGGGAGCCATTCAGTACATTTCCGCACTGCAATTGACTGTCGGACTACATTTTTGGTTGTATCGATAATCCTCTTGCAGAAAGAACATTCTATATGAGGTAGTTGACGGGAGAAAACCGACAGATGAAAGAGTGTTTTTAGGGAATCCCAGGATAATGTTATAGGGCCATGTTCGCAGTATCTATTCATAATTTCGTGGATAACGCCAAAAAAACTCTGTGGGGCTGTTCGAGGACGCTGCTGTTGTCTGTAGCTGCGTTGCAACGCTAGAAGACTGAGGTGAAATGCAGTAAGGATCGATGAGTGGTCCAAGTATTGGCAGCTGACGATGAATGTAAATAAAGCGTGTTACATGTAAGTAGGAAAAACGATCAAATATTGGTACATTAAACTATTGACAAGAAGTCACTCGAAACTGAAGCAACCGTAAAACATCTAAGTGTAACCAACTGTGCAGAGCGACCTCAATGTGGAACGATAATATAAAAGTACAGTGCGATCCATATAAACCTGAACTACACTACTGGCTCTGAGCACTATGCGACTTAACTTCTGAGGTCATCAGTCGCCTAGAACTTAGAACTAATTAAAACCTAACTAACCTAAGGACATCACACACGTCCATGCCCGAGGCAGGATTCGAACCTGCGACCGTAGCGGTCACGCGGATGCAGACTGAAGCGCCTTTAACCGCACGGCCACACCGGCCGGCTTACACCACTGGCCATTAAAATTGCTACACCAAGAAAAATGCAGATGATAAACGGGTATTCATTGGATAAATATTTTATACTAGAACTAACATGTGATTACATTTACACGCAATTTGGGTGCATAGATCCTGAAAAACCAGTACCCAGAACAACCACCTATGGCCAATATAACGGCCTTGATACGCCTGGGCGTTGACTCAAACAGAGCTTGGATGGCGTGTACAGGTACAGCTGCCCATGCAGCTTCAACACGATACCACAGTTCATCAAGAGTAGTGACTGGCGTATTGTGACGAGCTAGTTGCTCGGCCACCATTGACCAGACGTTTTCAATTGGTGAGAGATCTGGAGAATGTGCTGGCCAGGGCAGCAGTCCAACATTTTCTGTATCCAGAATGGCCCGTAAAGGACCTGCAACATGCGGTCATGCATTATCCTGCTGAAATGTAGGGTTTCGCAGGGATCGAATGAAGGGTAGAGCCACGGGTCGTAACACATCTGAAATGTAACGTCCACTTTTCAAAGTGCCGTCAATGCGAGCAAGAGGTGACCGAGACGTGTAACTAATGGCACCCCATACCATCACGCCGGGTGATACGCCAGTATGGCGATGACGAATACACGCTTCCAATGTGCGTCGTTCACCGCGATGTCGCCAAACACGGGTGCGACCATCATGATGCTGTAAACAGAACCTGGATTCATCCGAAATAATTACGTTTTGCCATTCGTTCACCCAGGTTCGTCGTTGAGTACAGCATCGCAGGCGCTCCTGTCTGTGATGCAGCGTCAAGGGTAACCGCAGCCATGGTCTCCGAGCTGATAGTCCATTCTACTGCAAACGTCGTCGAACTGTTCATGCAGATGGTTGTTGTCTTGCAAATGTCCCCATCTTTTGACTCGGGGATCGAGATGTGGCTGCTTGATTCGTTACAGCCATGCGGATATGATGCCTGTCATCTCGACTGACAGTGATACGAGGCCGTTGGGATCCAGCTCGGCGTTCCGTATTTCCCTCCTGAACCCACCGATTCCATATTCTGCTAACAGTCATTGGATCTCGACCAACGCGAGCAGCAATATCGCAATACGATAAACCGCAATCGTGATAGGCTACAATCCGACCTTCATAAAAGTCGGAAACGTGATGGTACGCATTTCTCCTTCTTACACGAGGCATCACAACAACGTTTCATCAGGCAACGCCGATCAGCTGCTGTTTGTGTATGAGAAATCAGTTGGAAACTTTCCTCATGTCAGCACGTTGTAGGTGTCGCCACCGGCACCAGCCTTGTGTGAATGCTCTGAAAAGCTCATCATTTGCATATCACAGCATCTTCTTCCTGTCGGTTAAATTTCGCGTCTGATCTGTAGCACGTCATCTTCGTGGTGTATCAATTTTAATGGCCAGTAGTGTACTTTAATGAGTCATAACATCTCAATCAATAATGGGACACATATGTGATTCTGGAAGATAATAATATAGAATGAGATTACATAGCTACATTCGTACATACGTACATACAAAGTCCGCACCGTAAATGTTGGAAGTGCCCTCCACCAGCATCAGTGCCCAACTATACTCGTTTCACCAATTACACTACGTTCTGTGAAGTGTATCCTCAACGATGTTGCTAATTTCGTGTGTAATGGTCTCTCGAAGATCTGCAGTTGTTCACGGTCTGTTCTTGTCCAGTTGGCTTTTAAGATATCCACCAGAAGAAAAATTCGGGTGAGGGGTTAGGTTACGTGATCGGCTGGGTTGGGCACAAGTTTTTTGAGATTATTCAGTCACCAAAAGAACTGGTCACAAGGCGCATGGAAGCTTTAGACGCCTGACGCTCCGTCTTGTTGGAGATAACCTTCTGTAAGTTCGACGTCATCCAGCTGCTCCACAAAAATACTGAAGATGCACGTATGAACGGTAGTCTCTACAGTCGTATCAAAGAAAATGGGACCAACAATCGTGGAAGCTGACACGGCGCACCACACTCCAACACATTCATCACACAGTGGTGTTCCATGGGTGATATGGGGGCTTACTCCAGCCCAGTATCTGCTGTTTCGTGTGTTGATGTAACCTGACAGATGGAACCAAGCCTCATGTGCAGACCAAGTTACGCAAAGGACTTCTGAATGTTGAATAAGAAACCCCTGAAACCGACGGAAGTAACGCATTCTTTTCTCATTACCTGATCTTTGCGGTGCTTGCATCACGCTCGCTCTGTATGGTCGCGAAGCCGACGCCTCATGTGCAGACCAAGTTACGCAAAGGACTTCTGAATGTTGAATAAGAAACCCCTGAAACCGACGGAAGTAACGCATTCTTTTCTCATTACCTGATCCTTGCGGTGCTTGCATCACGCTCGCTCTGTATGGTTGCAAAGCCGACGCCTCACGTGCAGACCAAGTTACGCAAAGGACTTCTGAATGTTGAATAAGAAACCCCTGAAACCGACGGAAGTAGCGCATTCTTTTCTCATTACTTGATCCTTGCGGTGCTTGCATCATGCTCGCTCTGTATGGTCGCAAAGCCAATTTCTTCGCAACTCTCTGAAATGTTCCATACGAAATGCCTGGCTCTTGGCTCAGTCGACTCAATGATTACCTTGGAGAGTTCTTCAAGTGTCTTCGAACATAAAATCTTTAAACCAACAAAGAAAATAAAAAAAATTAAAGATAATGGCAAAAAACTTTTTCAAGCTAAATACATTAACTTATCATAACGAAAACGTGGTAATGTGCCACGAACTCAAATAAAACCAAAGGACATAACAGCAAGCTTAATAAAAAATATAAAAGAATAAAAATCACCACCTAAAAAAATTAAAGCTAATAATATTCTTATAAAAACAATTCTAGTATACTCAGCTAAAAAATTAAAGTAAATCCGCCTGCACCATATTCAATATTAAAACCTGAAACTAACTCAGATTCACCTTCAGCAAAGTCAAAAGGAGTACGGTTAGTCTCAGCTAAACAAGAAGCAAAACAAGCTAAAGCTAAAGGAAAAGAAATAATAATAAATCAATAATAAAGCTGGTAATCTATAAAATCAAACATGTTAAAACTACCAATTAAAATAATTAAAGATAACAAAATTAAAGCCAAACTAACTTCGTATGAAATTGTTTGAGCAACAGAACGAAGAGAACCTAGTAAAGAATAATTTGAATTAGAAGACCAACCAGCAATTATAACAGTATAAACACCTAATCTAGTACAGCATAAAAAAAACAAAAATCCATAAGAAAAAGAACATATATTAGTTAAGTAAGGGAAAATCACTCAAACAGCCAAGGAAATTATTAAATTAAAAACAGGAGAAAAGTAATAAAGTAAATAATTAGATATAATAGGAATTGGCTGCTCCTTACAAATTAACTTGATAGCATCACTAAAGGGTTGAGGAATTCCGACAAAACCTACTTTATTTGGACCCTTTCGAATTTGAATGTAACCTAAAACCTTACACTCTAATAAAGTTAAAAAAGCAACACTAATTAAAACACAAATAACTAATAAAAGAAAATTCAAAATAAACATAAATAAATCATAAAGTATCAATACTATTTGTAGAAAAAATCTACATAAATGAATTCTAAATTAAACACATTAATCTGTCAAAATAGTAATTTAATTAGTATTAATCAATAAAATAAAAAATATTTCAACCATATGGTCCTTTCGTACTAATATGAATTAATAATCTTAGGATAGAAACCGACCTGGCTCACGCCGGTCTGAACTCAGATCATGTAAGAATTTAAAGGTCGAACAGACCTAATTACTGGGCTACTGCACCCAAAATTTTTCTTAATCCAACATCGAGGTCACAATCTGCTTTGTTGATATGAGCTCTCAAAAACAATTACGCTGTTATCCCTAAGGTAACTTAATCTTATGATCATAAATTATGGATCAAAACAACAAACATAAATAAATGATATAATAATGAAGAGTTTATTTATTCTTCATGTCACCCCAACAAAACATTATCATTAAATATAGAAAGACAAACAAAAAAACTATATAAAAATAAAATGTTAACCTCTATAGGGTCTTCTTGTCCTAAAGAAAAATTTAAGCCTTTTGACTCAAAAGTTAAATTAAAAAATTTATTAAGAGACAGTTGATTTCTCGTCAAGCCATTCATTCCAGCCACTAACTGAGAGACTAATGATTATGCTACCTTTGCACGGTCAAAATACCACGGCTCTTTAAAAATCTGCTCAGTGAGCAGGCCAGACCTCAAAGTATTTTCAAGAGGACATGTTTTTGATAAACAGGCGGAAATCAATTTTGCCTAGTTCCTTATAATAAATTCACAAGGTATAAATTATATACAAATAAATATACTAATTCTATCATTATTACAAAAATTTCAAAATTAAATTTATAATCTTAATAAAAACTCTAAAATAATTATAAAATAAAAAATAAAAATAATGAACTAAAACGTAATCTTATGATAGCTGGTTTAAAGCTTACTATTATATTTTATAAAACAAATTATAGGTTATTAACTTCAAAGCTTATCCCTTAAAGAATAAATAAGTTAATATTTATACCTAAAAAATTAAATAAAAACAATTAACTTCAAAAAATTAAATTTTTTCTTAAGAAACTAGATATCTTGGGAAACGATTAACATCTCATTTCTATAAATAATTTAATAATAATTATGATACATTAACTATAAATTATTTATAAATCAACCCAAATCGAGACTAGTAAAGTAAATACTAAAATTTTGATAAACCCTGATACAAGAGGTACAATAAATAAAATCTACTTTTGAAAATTTAAAATAATATTTCATAAAACATTTATATTACCAATAAACTATAATCTAAAAAATAAATTCTACAAAATATACTAAGACAAAATTCGACAAAATTATTTTTATTAAATAATTAAATAAACAAAAAATAAATATAATAAAATAAATAATCAAGATATCCCGATTTGCACAGAAAAATTTTCAGTGTAAATGAAACACTTTACTAATAAGTTATATCTTGAAACTCTTCCTAGATACACTTTCCAGTACATCTACTATGTTACGACTTATCTCATCTAAATGGAAGCTAAATTAAAATAATAAAATAGAATAATCAATAATGAGAGCGACGGGCGATGTGTACACACCTCAGAGCCAATATCAGTTAAATTAAATAAATTAAATTACTATCAAATCCACCTTCATTAATAGTATTTCACCATCAAATCCGTTATAAACAAAAATCTATTGTAACCCACCTCCTCTTAATTATAAGCTGCACCTTGACCTGAAATATTTTATAATTATAAATCTTGAGAATTAAAACTCTAAAAGGATTCTCTGATAACGGAGATATACAAACAAATAAATTAAGTAGAGTAAATCGTGTATTATCAATCACGGGGTAGGTTCCTCTGAATGGAATGAGATACCGCCAAATTCTTTGGGTTTAAAGACCTTAACTAATAGTACCCTGGTAAATATAATTAACATTTAAAATAATAGGGTATCTAATCCTAGTTTATTATTCAAATTTCACAGATTCATAAAAAGAGCTATAAATAAATTTTAACATTTCACCTTACAAATTTATATTTTAACCCTAAAAATATAAATAACTGTTTTAACCAATAATATTCACTTGTATCAATCGTATAACCGCGTCTGCTGGCACGAATTATGCCGATACTAAATCAATTGTTAAATCCAAAATCACTTGATAATTAAATCAAATTACTGCAAAATAGAACATTTAGTTTAACAAAACTTACATATAATACAAAGAAGTGAATAAATAAGTAAGAATAAAACTTTTGGAAACAAAATACAAAGTGTTGAGGGAAGAACATTAAGTTTACTCCAATAAATATAATTGTAAATTGGATTTTTAATCATGTATTATTTATAGTTAATCCTGTAAATAATGGGTATCATTGAATAACACCTCCTATGATTGCGAATACTGCTCCTATGGATAACACATAATGGAAGTGGGCTACTACATAATATGTATCATGTAATACGATGTCAAGTGATGAATTTGCTAATACTAATCCTGTTAATCCACTAATTGTGAATAGAAAAATAAATCCTAAAGCTCACAATAACGGTGGATTGAATTTGAATTTAGTTCCATATAGTGTAGCTAATCATCTGAATACCTTAATTCCTGTAGGTACAGCAATAATTATTGTTGCTGATGTAAAGTATGCTCGTGTGTCAACATCTATTCCTACTGTGAATATATGATGTGCTCATACAATAAATCCTATTAGTCCAATTGATAATATAGCATAAATTATACCTAATGTTCCAAATGATTCAATTTTTCCTCTTTCTTGGCATACAATGTGAGAAATAATTCCAAATCCTGGCAGAATTAAATTGTAAACTTCTGGGTGCCCAAAGAATCAGAAGAGGTGTTGATATAGAATTGGGTCACGTCCTCCTGCAGGGTCAAAGAATGATGTATTTAAATTTCGATCTGTTAATAGTATAGTAATAGCCCCTGCTAATACTGGAAGCGATAAAAGGAGTAGAAGGGCTGTAATAGCTACAGATCAGACAAATAAAGGTGTTTGATCTAGAGTTATACTTTCTGATCGTATATTAATTGCTGTTGTAATGAAGTTTACTGCACCAAGAATAGATGATACACCTGCTAAGTGAAGTGAAAAAATAGCTAGGTGTACAGATGCCCCCCCATGTGCGATAGCTCCTGCAAGAGGAGGGTAAACGGTTCATCCTGTACCAGCACTGTTATCTACTATAGAAGATGTAAGAAGAAGGGTTAGTGAAGGCGGTAGTAATCAAAAACTTATATTATTTATTCGTGGGAATGCTATATCTGGTGCACCAATTATTAATGGTACGAGTCAATTACCAAATCCACCAATTATAATAGGTATTACTATAAAAAAAATTATTACAAATGCGTGGGCTGTAATAATGACATTATAAATTTGGTCACCTCCAATTAGAGATCCTGGTTGACCAAGTTCAGCACGAATAAGTATTCTTATTGATGTTCCTACTATTCCTGCTCACGCTCCAAATAAGAAGTATAAAGTACCAATATCCTTATGGTTTGTTGAGAATAATCATTTTTGCAGTAAGATGGCTGAATTTAAGGTGGTAGACTGTAAATATACTTATGAGATGTTTCTCTCTTACCATGCTTTAGGTCTTATATTCAATTATGATTCTAGACTGCAATTCTAGAGGTGTAAAATTTTACTAAGGCCTAAAAGATTATTCTTTTAATTATAACTTTGAAGGTTATTAGTTTGTTTAACTTATGTCCTTAGTATAATGAGATTAAGGTTGATGTTGAGATTAATCCTATTGTTGAAATTATTACTGTTATAGGAAGAATAATTCTTGATTTTAGAGACTTTATTTTTATAGATCACGAATTTTCTGTGTATGACATAATTAGGGCTGAGAATCTAATACGTATATAATAATAAAGTGTAATTGTAGTTAATACAACCATAATTGTTATAATAGTTGTTATGTTATTTTCCATTAATGATTGTATTACAATTCATTTTGGTAGAAACCCAAGAAATGGTGGTAAACCACCTAAGGATAAAAGGGATAAAAATATTATGAATTTAATTTCACTTTTTATATTTCTGGCTGAATATATCTGGTTTATAAAAAATAGATTTATTTGCTTAAATAATAAGACCATAATTAATCTTAATAGTGAATAAATAATAAAGTATAGTTCTCAAATGTTTTCTCTAACTGTTAGGGATCTAATTATTCACCCTAAATGTCTAATTGAGGAATATGCTAGAAGTTGTCGTAGAGATGTTTGATTTAAACCACCTATTGCCCCAATAATAATTCTTAGAATAATAATTGTTCAAATGAAAGTTCTTAGTTGAATACAATAAGATAATACCATTATTGGGGCAATTTTTTGCCATGTTATTAGTGTTAAACAGTTATTTCATCTTGAAGCTCCTATTACTTCTGGAAATCAGAAATGAAAGGGTGCAGCCCCGATCTTTAATAATAATCTAGATCTAATTATTATTGATGGAATAAATTCTGTTTCTCATCCTATTGGATACTTTATTTCAATCAGCAAAATTGAAAATAATAGTATTGTCGATGCTATTGCTTGGACAATAAAATATTTAATTGATGATTCATTTATTATTATATTTTTATTTCTTGTTAGGAGCGGAATAAATGAAAGTAAGTTGATCTCAAGCCCTATTCAAACTCCAAATCAGGAGTTTGATGAAATGGACAGGATTGTTCCTATCATTAATGTTGATAGGAAGAGCAGTTTTGTAGAGTTGTTGGTCATTAAAAGTAGAGGATTGATACCTCTATAAATGGGGTATGAACCCATTAGCTTGCTTAGCTTACCTTTTTACATTAAGGTGTATGATGCACATTAGTTTTTGATACTAAAGGAGGTAGTTTAATTCTGTCTTATGTAATTTTTAATGAAGGTAATTTTATTTACTTGATTTACCCCATCAAGGTAACCCTTTAATCAGGCACTTCATTTATATTTAATATATATTTTAAATTTTTTTTAAAAATTTGTTTATGTATTATTTTGGTTATTTCTAATTAATATATCTCGGTTAGGATAATCTGAATATATATTATATATAATAAATAATTTATATTAATATATTACATTTAATAAAATTTAAATACCTATAATGTTATTTTATAATTATTAAATGATTATTTTAAAACATTTATTTACCTAGGATTATAGCTACTTATGCTTTGAGCTTAAAATAGGTTATTATATTATAAATTATATAATAATATGTAAATTAATATTAAATATTATTCTAATTGGATATAATAAATATAATTAATATTATTAAATATAAAATTTAATATTAATATAAATAATTATATTAATTATAATAATATAATTTAATAAATTATCTATAATTAGATTATTTAACTAATTAATACTTAAGTTAACTTAATATAAAGTTAATTTTATATTAATACCATATTACATTAATTTACATAATTGTATAAAATATATTTATTATATTATTTAAACTTTCTTTACTATTAGTGAAAAGAAAGATTAAATTAGAAAGAATATAATACATTTATTGGTATACATGTTCCATATTAATCTATATTTATATATAATAGAGAAGTTGTTGTGGTCATTCGAGGGTGCGTTTCTTTTTTTTTTTGTCATTTTTGTGTTTTTTTTCTTTGTATTTCTTTAAATATTTGAATCTTTTATTTTTTCTTATTTTTATAAATTTTTAAATTTCTTATTTTGTTTCCAAAAGTTTTATTCTTGCTTATTTATTCACTTCTTCTTTGTATTATATGTAAGTTTTGTTAAACTAAATGTTCTATTTTGCAGTAATTTGATTTAATTATCAAGTGATTTTGGATTTAACAATTGATTTAGTATCGGCATAATTCGTGCCAGCAGACGCGGTTATACGATTGATACAAGTGAATATTATTGGTTAAAACAGTTATTTATATTTTTAGTGTTAAAATATAAATTTGTAAGGTGAAATGTTAAAATTTATTATAGCTCTTTTTATGAATCTGTGAAATTTGAATAATAAACTAGGATTAGATACCCTATTATTTTAAATGTTAATTATATTTACCAGCGTACTATTAGTTAAGGTCTTTAAACCCAAAGAATTTGGCGGTATCTCATTCCATTCAGAGGAACCTACCCCGTGATTGATAATACACGATTTACTCTACTTAATTTATTTGTTTGTATATCTCTGTTATCAGAGAATCTTTTTAGAGTTTTAATTCTCAAGATTTATAATTATAAAATATTTCAGGTCAAGGTGCAGCTTATAATTAAGAGGAGGTGGGTTACAATAGACTTTTGTTTATAACAGATTTGATGGTGAAATACTATTAATGAAGGTGGATTTGATAGTAATTTAATTTATTTAATTTAACTGATATTGGCTCTGAGGTGTGTACACATCGCCCGTCGCTCTCATTATTGATTATTCTATTTTATTATTTTAATTTAGCTTCCATTTAGATGAGATAAGTCGTAACATAGTAGATGTACTGGAAAGTGTATCTAGGAAGAGTTTCAAGATATAACTTATTAGTAAAGTGTTTCATTTACACTGAAAATTTTTCTGTGCAAATCGGGATATCTTGATTATTTATTTTATTATATTTATTTTTTGTTTATTTAATTATTTAATAAAAATAATTTTGTCGAATTTTGTCTTAGTATATTTTGTAGAATTTATTTTTTAGATTATAGTTTATTGGTAATGTAATTGTTTTATGAAATATTATTTTAAATTTTCAAAAGTAGTTTTTATTTATTGTACCTTTTGTATCAGGGTTTATCAAAATTTTAGTTTTTACTTTACTAGTCTCGATTTGGATTGATTTATAAATAATTTATAGTTAATGTATCATAATTATTATTAAATTATTTATAGAAATGAGATGTTAATCGTTTCCCAAGATATCTAGTTTCTTAAGAAAAAATTTAATTTTTTGAAGTTAATTGTTTTTATTTAATTTTTTAGGTATAAATATTAACTTATTTATTCTTTAAGGGATAAGCTTTGAAGTTAATAACCTATAATTTGTTTTATAAAATATAATAGTAAGCTTTAAACCAGCTATCTCTAAGATTATGTTTTAGTTCATTATTTTTATTTTTTATTTTATAATTATTTTAGAGTTTTTATTAAGATTATAAATTTAATTTTGAAATTTTTGTAATAATGATAGAATTAGTATATTTATTTGTATATAATTTTTGCCTAGTGAATTTATTATAAGGAACTAGGCAAAATTGATTTCCGCCTGTTTATCAAAAACATGTCCTCTTGAAAATACTTTGAGGTCTGGCCTGCTCACTGAGCAGATTTTTAAAGAGCCGCAGTATTTTGACCGTGCAAAGGTAGCATAATCATTAGTCTCTTAATTAGTGGCTGGAATGAATGGCTTGATGAGAAATCAACTGTCTCTTAATGAATTTTTGAATTTAACTTTTGAGTCAAAAGGCTTAAATTTTTCTTTAGGACAAGAAGACCCTATAGAGGTTAACATTTTATTTTTATATAGTTTTTTGTTTGTCTTTCTATATTTAATGATAATGTTTTGTTGGGGTGACATGAAGAATAAATAAACTCTTCATTATTATATCATTTATTTATGTTTGTTGTTTTGATCCATAATTTATGATCATAAGATTAAGTTACCTTAGGGATAACAGCGTAATTGTTTTTGAGAGCTCATATCGACAAAGCAGATTGTGACCTCGATGTTGGATTAAGAAAAATTTTGGGTGCAGTAGCCCAGTAATTAGGTCTGTTCGACCTTTAAATTCTTACATGATCTGAGTTCAGACCGGAGTGAGCCAGGTCGGTTTCTATCCTAAGAGATGGTTTGTTTAAGATGAATTAATTGTTTGATTTTTTTCTTTATTTCTTTTCTACTGGTTTAACTGCTTCTTATTCTTTTCGTCAAAAGAAAATCTAGAATAAAAATTATTATCACCAGATATTGAATAATAAAAAAGATGTAAAGAATAAGAAGCAGTTAAACCAGTAGAAAAGAAATAAAGAAAAAAATCAAAAATTAATTCATCTTAAACAAACCATCTCAAGAATTAAATCCTTTGAATAAAAACCTGCTAAAAATGGTATACCACACAAAGACAAACTACAAACATTAAAACAAACTGAAGTTAAAGGCATAAAATTAACAATTGAACCTATAAAACGAATATCCTGAGAATCCTTTAAATTATGAATTATTGAACCTGCACACATAAACAATAAGGCATAAAATTAACAATTGAACCTATAAAACGAATATCCTGAGAATCCTTTAAATTATGAATTATTGAACCTGCACACATAAACAATAAAGCCTTAAATATAGCATGAGCTAATAAATGAAAAAATGCAAGTTTTGGATAACCCATAGCCAAAATTCTTATTATTAAACCAAGTTGTCTTAAAGTAGAAAGAGCAATAATTTTCTTCAAATCAAATTCAAAATTTGCTCCCAAACCGGCCATAAACATAGTTATACAACCAATTAAAAGTAAGAATCAACCACAATTATAAGTATCTAATATTGGTCTAAAACGAATTAATAAATAAACCCCAGCAGTAACAAGAGTAGAAGAATGGACCAAAGCAGAAACAGGTGTAGGGGCAGCCATAGCAGCAGGAAGTCAAGAAGAAAAGGGAATTTGAGCTCTTTTAGTTATAGCTGCTAAAACAATTAATATAGTAATAAGCTTTATTTCAAAAGAATTAGAAATAAAATCATAATAATAAATATAATTTCAACCGCCAAAATTCAATATTCAAGCAATAGAAATTAAAATAGCAACATCACCAATACGATTAGAAAGTGCAGTTAACATACCCACACTATAAGGTTTCACATTTTGATAATAAATAACTAAACAATAAGAAACTAAACCTAAACCATCCCATCCCAATAAAATTCAAATCAAATTAGGACTGATAATTAAAAAACCTATAGAAAGAATAAATAATAAAACCATAATAATAAAACGATTTATATTCTTTTCTCCCGATATATAATCCTCTCTATAATAAATAACCAAAGGAGAAATATCCATAACAAAAGACATAAAAATAAGAGACATTCAATCCAAAATTAAAGTCATAACAACCATAGAACCATTTAAATTAAAAAGCTCTCATTCAACAAAAACTCTATAATCAATTATTAAATAATAAATACCCAAAATAAAAGTTATAGTTCTAGAAAAAAATAAAGAAAAAATGCTCAAAGAACAAATAGAAAACAAATTCACGGCCTAAGATGAAAAAATTCATATCATTGATTCCACAAAATAACATTTTTAATTAAAATACCTAAGCAACCTAAACAAAAAAATACTCCCCCTTTAAACAAAGAATATTTAAAGGTAATCAATGTAAAAGTAAAAGATGATATTCACGAAAATAACCAAGAGAACAAGTATAAACACCAGAATAATAATTACCATGCTGAGAATAAGAATACATATATAAAGTATAAACAGCTCTAAAAAAAGGCAAAAAAAATTAAGCAAAAAATCTAAAAGAAGATCAAGACATAATTCTATTTAACAATCTAAGCTCACCTACCAAATTTAAAGAAGGAGGAGCAGCTATATTAGAAGATCTCAAAAGGAATCATCATAAAGCCATTCTTGGTATCAAATTAATTATACCCTTGTTAATTAATAATCTTCGTCTACCTAAACGCTCATAAATAATATTAGATAAACAAAATAAACCAGAAGAACACAAACCATGGCCAACCATTAAAGAAAGAGAACCTATACAACCTCATCAATTCATAGTTATCAATCCTCCAATAACCATTCTTATATGAGCAAAAGAAGAATACGCAATTAAAGACTTTAAATCAACCTGATGAAAACAAATAAATCTAACAATAACCCCGCCAGATAAACATAAAGACAATCAAAAATAATTAAATTTTAAACCCAAATAAGAAATGACCTTCATAACACGAAAAATACCATAACCACCTAACTTTAATAAAACACCAGGAAGAATCATTCTACCTGAAATAGGGGCCTCAACATGGGCCTTAGGAAGCCACAAATGAACCAAAAATATTGGCATCTTAACTAAAAAGCAAGAACTATAAACACATAAAATATAAAATAATAAGAACCAAAATCAACCAATAAAGGAAAATATAAAGTATTAGAAAAATCATAAACCCTAAATAACACTAATAATAAAGGCAATCTAGCAACCAGAGTATAAAAAATTAAATAAACACCAGCCTGCAACCGTTCAGGTTGATAGCCTGAACCCAAAATCAAAAGTAAAGTAGGAACCAATCAAGCCTCAAAAAAAAATATAAAAAGAAAGAAGACTCAATCTAGCAAACGAAAAATAAAGCATAATCATTAAAATTAAGACTATAAAAACAAAAAAATTAGAATGATAAGAACTCAAATAAACTGAACCTCTAGCAGTAATTACTAAAGAACTAATTCAAAAACTAAGCAGAATCAAACTAAAAGAAAAATAATCAATACCAAAATAATATCTAATCATATTCAAATCTGCATATGAATAAAGACAAATCATAAAAACAAAACTAGACAGAAACATTAAAGAATGAACCAACCATCAACAATTATTAACTAAACAAAGAGGGATCAAAAAAATAGTTATAAATAAATACTTTAACATAAAGATAAACCAAAAGAATTTAAAAAATCATTCCCATGAGAACGAATTATTGAAACTAAAATAGAAAGACCTAAAGCACCTTCACAAACAGAAAAAACCAAAAAAATAACAGGAAAAAAATAATCATAATCAAACTCAATAAGAAAAACAATAACCAATATAAATAAAGAAAGAACAATATATTCTAATCTCAAAAGAACCATTAATAAATGCTTACATTTAGAAGAAAAAACATGAACACCAGCAAAATAAATCAATAAAGAAGTAAAGACAAAGAATATAAACATTAGTTTTAATAGTTTAAGAAAAACGCCGGTCTTGTAAACCGGAAATAAGTCTAGCCCCCATTTTTAAAACTTCAGAGGTGGAAAGCTTTCCATCATCGGTCCCCAAAACCGATATTTTAAATAAACTAACTCCTGAAATGATCAAAATAATAATTATATCGCTATCAAACGTAATAAATATTAATTTTATTAAATTCAGACACCCAATATCAATAATGCTTTTCATTATCCTACAAACTTTTCTAGTTGGACTAATAACAGGAACAATAATGGAAAGATATTGGTTATCGTATATTTTATTTTTAACGTTTCTTGGTGGTATATTAGTTCTATTTATTTATATTACGAGAATTGCATCAAACGAAATATTTCAACCTAAATCAATTACAATAATTATTACCTTAACAATATGAATATTTATCATATCAACATTAATTATTTTAGATATAACAATATTTATAGACTTTATCAAAAATAATGAAACTATAAATATTGATAATTCAATCAATTATCAAGAAACAACAATATCTTTAGAAAAACTATATAATAGACCAACATTCATTATTACAATAATAATAATAATTTATTTATTTTTAGCACTATTAGCAGTTGTTAAAATCACCAACATTAACCAGGGGCCTATTCGTAAAAGAAGATAATTTACTAATGAATAAACCCTTACGATTGAGACATCCTTTAATTAAAATCATTAATAACTCTTCAGTTGATTTACCTGCACCAACAAATATTTCATTTTGGTGGAATTTTGGGTCCCTACTAGGGTTATGATTGGTAATTCAAATTGTAACTGGACTATTTTTAGCTATACATTATACATCAAATATTGAAATAGCATTTAGTAGTGTAGTTCACATCTGCCGAGACGTAAATAATGGCTGAATTATTCGAACCTTACATGCAAATGGTTCTTCTATATTTTTTATTTGTATTTATTTACATGTCGGACGAGGAATTTACTATGGATCTTATATATACATACACACCTGAATAATTGGTACAGCAATCCTATTCTTGGTTATAGCAACTGCATTTATAGGATACGTTTTACCTTGAGGTCAAATATCATTCTGAGGTGCGACAGTAATTACTAATTTATTATCAGCAATCCCGTATTTAGGAACAGATTTAGTTCAATGAGTATGAGGAGGGTTTGCTGTTGATAATGCAACATTAAATCGATTCTTTACATTTCATTTTGTACTACCATTTATTATTGCTGCCATGGCAGCAATTCATTTATTTTTCCTCCACCAAACAGGGTCTAATAACCCTCTAGGGCTAAATGGAGATATTGAAAAAATCCCATTCCACCCATACTTTACTTTCAAGGACTCTATTACATTTGTATTAATAACAACATTATTAATTATACTGTGCTTGATTAATCCTTACCTCCTAGGAGATCCAGATAATTTTGTACCTGCCAACCCATTAGTAACCCCCGTCCATATTCAACCAGAATGATATTTCTTATTTGCATACGCAATTCTACGGTCAATCCCTAATAAACTAGGAGGTGTTATTGCATTATTCTTATCAATTAGAATCATAATAATTTTACCATTTTATAATAAAACACCATTCCGAGGTATTCAATTCTATCCTATCAATCAGATTTTATTCTGAATTATAGTAGTTGTTTAATGCTTATTAACATGAATTGGAAAACGGCCTGTTGAAGAACCTTACATTATAACAGGACAAATCTTAACAATTATCTACTTTACATACTTCTTAATTAATGTACGTGTTGCAAATGCATGAGATAAACTAATTAAGGAATAATAAGTTAATTAGCTTAGGAAAAGCATATGTTTTGAAAACATAAAACTAGAAGTTTAACTCTTCTATTAACTTTTCTTAAAAAATTTCACTAAATAAATGAAATAAATAAAATCTTTAAACCAACAAAGAAAATAAAAAATTTAAAGATAATGGCAAAAAACTTTTTCAAGCTAAATACATTAACTTATCATAACGAAAACGTGGTAATGTGCCACGAACTCAAATAAAACCAAAGGACATAACAGCAAGCTTAATAAAAAATATAAAAGAATAAAAATCACCACCTAAAAAAATTAAAGCTAATAATATTCTT
Source organism: Schistocerca serialis cubense (assembly GCF_023864345.2). NCBI lineage: Eukaryota > Metazoa > Arthropoda > Insecta > Orthoptera > Acrididae > Schistocerca > Schistocerca serialis. The sequence continues at coordinate 83,871,236 of NC_064641.1, read as the reverse complement.
ATAAAAACAATTCTAGTATACTCAGCTAAGAAAATTAAAGTAAATCCGCCTGCACCATATTCAATATTAAAACCTGAAACTAACTCAGATTCACCTTCGGAAAAGTCAAATGGAGTACGGTTAGTCTCAGCTAAACAAGAAGCAAAACAAGCTAAAGCTAAAGGAAAAGAAATAATAATAAATCAACAATAAAGCTGGTAATCTATAAAATCAAACATGTTAAAACTACCAATTAAAATAATTAAAGATAACAAAATTAAAGCCAAACTAACTTCGTATGAAATTGTTTGAGCAACAGAACGAAGAGAACCTAGTAAAGAATAATTTGAATTAGAAGACCAACCAGCAATTATAACAGTATAAACACCTAATCTAGTACAGCATAAAAAAAACAAAAATCCATAAGAAAAAGAACATATATTAGTTAAGTAAGGGAAAATCACTCAAACAGCCAAGGAAATTATTAAATTAAAAACAGGAGAAAAGTAATAAAGTAAATAATTAGATATAATAGGAATTGGCTGCTCCTTACAAATTAACTTGATAGCATCACTAAAGGGTTGAGGAATTCCGACAAAACCTACTTTATTTTGACCCTTTCGAATTTGAATGTAACCTAAAACCTTACGCTCTAATAAAGTTAAAAAAGCAACACTAATTAAAACACAAATAACTAATAAAAGAAAATTCAAAATAAACATAAATAAATCATAAAATATCAATACTATTTGTAAAAAAAAATCTACATAAATGAATTCTAAATTCAACACATTAATCTGTCAAAATAGTAATTTAATTAGTATTAATCAATAAAATAAAAAATATTTCAACCATATGGTCCTTTCGTACTAATATGAATTAATAATCTTAGGATAGAAACCGACCTGGCTCACGCCGGTCTGAACTCAGATCATGTAAGAATTTAAAGGTCGAACAGACCTAATTACTGGGCTACTGCACCCAAAATTTTTCTTAATCCAACATCGAGGTCACAATCTGCTTTGTCGATATGAGCTCTCAAAAACAATTACGCTGTTATCCCTAAGGTAACTTAATCTTATGATCATAAATTATGGATCAAAACAACAAACATAAATAAATGATATAATAATGAAGAGTTTATTTATTCTTCATGTCACCCCAACAAAACATTATCATTAAATATAGAAAGACAAACAAAAAACTATATAAAAATAAAAATGTTAAGCTCTATAGGGTCTTCTTGTCCTAAAGAAAAATTTAAGCCTTTTGACTCAAAAGTTAAATTCAAAAATTCATTAAGAGACAGTTGATTTCTCATCAAGCCATTCATTCCAGCCACTAATTAAGAGACTAATGATTATGCTACCTTTGCACTGTCAAAATACCGCGGCTCTTTAAAAATCTGCTCAGTGAGCAGGCCAGACCTCAAAGTATTTTCAAGAGGACATGTTTTTGATAAACAGGCGGAAATCAATTTTGCCTAGTTCCTTATAATAAATTCACAAGGTAAAAATTATATACAAATAAATATACTAATTCTATCATTATTACAAAAATTTCAAAATTAAATTTATAATCTTAATAAAAACCCTAAAATAATTATAAAATAAAAAATAAAAATAATGAACTAAAACGTAATCTTAGAGATAGCTGGTTTAAAGCTTACTATTATATTTTATAAAACAAATTATAGGTTATTAACTTCAAAGCTTATCCCTTAAAGAATAAATAAGTTAATATTTATACCTAAAAAATTAAATAAAAACAATTAACTTCAAAAAATTAAATTTTTTCTTAAGAAACTAGATATCTTGGGAAACGATTAACATCTCATTTCTATAAATAATTTAATAATAATTATGATACATTAACTATAAATTATTTATAAATCAACCCAAATCAAGACTAGTAAAGTAAATACTAAAATTTTGATAAACCCTGACACAAAAGGTACAATAAATAAAATCTACTTTTGAATATTTAAAATAATATTTCATAAAACAATTACATTACCAATAAACTATAATCTAAAAAATCAATTCTACAAAATATACTAAGACAAAATTCGACAAAATTATTTTTATTAAATAATTAAATAAACAAAAAACACCAGTTGCCTCCAGCTTCCATACAATCGATAAAATTATTACTTTTGTTGGAATATCACGCACAATGGAATCTCTCTGGAATGCCCGTTGTATTTTAACAAATGAGTCTGTCTTCCAATACGTTTTCGCAATATAAATTCGCTCTCGAAATGTGTACTGCATGTTTGTGCCAACTAAAGACTACGAACGAATTACTAATTTTCCCATTATTGTCACGCAGCCCGAACTGCACCCTTAGAGACTTTCCCAATCGCGACCGTCGAGGCTAGGAACAATCTAACACTAGCCGAGCAAGTGCAGCATTATACCGGACAAAGGACCTCAGGTGCAGAAACAACAATCAACTTTCCAACAATTTCAGAACTACTGAGATCATTAAAACCACTCTCACGTTTTTACAAACTGTGGGAGCGAAATCATGAACCGTTGAAGCAGCTCAGCTTTATATGGATCGTCCTGTATTTGCACGAAAAGTAGATGCCAGGTCGACATGCACTGGAAGAATATGAAGGAAATATAATTCATCAACAAATCAATCGGCTCACAAAATTCGTTCAACAGATTCTTGAGTGTTGTTCATCAGTCTCGGATCATTACCAGGTTGGAGTAACAAAAGAGACAGACAAGATCCAACGAAGAGCAGCGCGCTTATTTACGGGACCGATTAGTAAGCGCGAGTTCGTTACAAAAATACTAAACAAATTACAGCGGCAGACGCTACAATAGAGGCGTTGCGCTTCACTTAGTGCTTTACTGCCTAAATTCAGAGAGTGTGCGTTTCAAGAAGAATCGGGCAGGATACTCGCTTCCTGGTACAACTGTCGAAATGGCCAGGACGAGAAAACGATCTCATTACGGAGGCTTACCGAAAGTCACTCGTCCTACGCAACATTCACGAATGGAACAGGAATGGTGGGAAACAAAGCAACGTCTGGAAACAATGCCGCAAACGCCTATCGCATTATCCTCATCTCTCGGGAATTGCCTTGAGTGGGTCATTAAAACTCGTTTAGAAATGTTGCTAGTAGAACTGCTAATATTATTAAAAATATCTGGTATCCGATATATCGATATTTAAAGAATATCCTTGTCGGCCCTCGATGTATCGAAAAAACGTTAGTATACTGATATATCGACGAAAAAATCGACGTATCAACCTATAAAAATATTGGGTGCACGTTGTGAATATACTGTCGGTTTTAGAGCTGTATACTTAAGGATTGATTTATTACTAGACATTCTGTACATCAACAAGCTAGCAGCCTGCTTATCACCCTTAGAGCAAGAACTGAACGGCAAACGACGTAGATTAACGCTAGGCGATAACCACTTTGCTAACAATGGTGACTTCCTGTAACTGGCGCAATAGAAGGTGACCGACGGGTTCTTAGTTCGATTTCGTCACACAATCGATTTGTCCGAAACACTTCAGGTCGAGTTCCCTGATTTTTCGTTTCTGTAAACGCCAGCGACCGAGCAGCTGTGGTGTCAAACTAGTGTGGCAAAGTTAAAACGTTTCAGTTTCTGTTGGTAGCGCCGAGCGCCGATTACGTCAGCATTTCCCTCTCACACGTTTCCGACCACCGCAAAGACCAATCATGTAATTTAGATTTTCGTTCATCATTTTCAGCAGCTGTTTTCGAAGACTGCCGACGTGGAGAACTAGCACACTAGTAGCGTAAAAAATTGCTGCTTCTTCACGTCGGAAATCTTGTTATTCCAATCACGCTGCCATTACCCAGTGCAATCAGACTTCTTTTTTGTGCCGCCCGTACTTGCTTCACATAGTCAAAAATATGGTCTGGACGTGGTGAAAGATCAAAAAGTAGTAAGAAAGTAAAATTACGTTCTACTACAATTTCAAGATAACAGTTTCAAATATTTACCAAAAATTGCGAAGAAATACAATATACACTCCTGGAAATTGAAATAAGAACACCGTGAATTCATTGTCCCAGGAAGGGGAAACTTTATTGACACATTCCTGGGGTCAGATACATCACATGATCACACTGACAGAACCACAGGCACATAGACACAGGCAACAGAGCATGCACAATGTCGGCACTAGTACAGTGTATATCCACCTTTCGCAGCAATGCAGGCTGCTATTCTCCCATGGAGACGATCGTAGAGATGCTGGATGTAGTCCTGTGGAACGGCTTGCCATGCCATTTCCACCTGGCGCCTCAGTTGGACCAGCGTTCGTGCTGGACGTGCAGACCGCGTGAGACGACGCTTCATCCAATCCCAAACATGCTCAATGGGGGACAGATCCGGAGATCTTGCTGGCCAGGGTAGTTAACTTACACCTTCTAGAGCACGTTGGGTGGCACGGGATACATGCGGACGTGCATTGTCCTGTTGGAACAGCAAGTTCCCTTGCCGGTCTAGGAATGGTAGAACGATGGGTTCGATGACGGTTTGGATGTACCGTGCACTATTCAGTGTCCCCTCGACGATCACCAGTGGTGTACGGCCAGTGTAGGAGATCGCTCCCCACACCATGATGCCGGGTGTTGGCCCTGTGTGCCTCGGTCGTATGCAGTCCTGATTGTGCCGCTCACCTGCACGGCGCCAAACACGCATACGACCAGCATTGGCACCAAGGCAGAAGCGACTCTCGTCGCTGAAGACGACACGTCTCCATTCGTCCCTCCATTCACGCTTGTCGCGACACCACTGCAGGCGGGCTGCACGATGTTGGGGCGTGAGCGGAAGACGGCCTAACGGTGTGCGGGACCGTAGCCCAGCTTCATGGAGACTGTTGCGAATGGTCCTCGCCGATACCCCAGGAGCAACAGTGTCCCTAATTTGCTGGGAAGTGGCGGTGCGGTCCCCTACGGCACTGCGTAGGATCCTACGGTCTTGGCGTGCATCCGTGCGTCGCTGCGGTCCGGTCCCAGGTCGACGGGCACGAGCACCTTCCGCCGACCACTGGCGACAACATCGATGTACTGTGGAGACCTCACGCCCCACGTGTTGAGCAATTCGGCGGTACGTCCACCAGGCCTCCCGCATGCCCACTATACGCCCTCGCTCAAAGTCCGTCAACTGCACATACGGTTCACGTCCACGCTGTCGCGGCATGCTACCAGTGTTAAAGACTGCGATGGAGCTCCGTATGCCACGGCAAACTGGCTGACACTGACTGCGGCGGTGCACAAATGCTGCGCAGCTAGCGCCATTCGACGGCCAACACCGCGGTTCCTGGTGTGTCCGCTGTGCCGTGCGTGTGATCATTGCTTGTACATCCCTCTCGCAGTGTCCGGAGCAAGTATGGTGGATCTGACACACCGGTGTCAATGTGTTCTTTTTTCCATTTCCAGGAGTGTATTATGAAACTATCGGCTGTCGGGGTGTCACCTCGATATCGATATATCAGTATGTCGAGAAAGATAATATCGCCGATATTTATCGTTATTCTTTGAGGAAGGTGTCGACATATCGATACTTAATCAACAGCGCTAGTTGCTGGAAACCGAGAATTCGCTTTCTGAAAGTCAGATTGATTTTCAAAAGTCTAAATAGTCCCTAGACAGAGTTTCAATTCGCTGTTCTTAAATTCGTCGGGTACTGCATAATTACGGTAACACTCAACTTCCGATTCTGCTACAAAAAAAGGGATATTGGCATTTGAAAAAAGTTGCGTTCCAAAATATTTGTTGTTTGACATTTAAAAATTCCTGGCGCACAGAACTGCAAGTGTACAACGCAGAACAAATACCTCTGGCCTCGTACAGTGTCAAGACGACTGACCCCAGGCTCAGTCCTTAGCACCATTCTATTTTTAATCAATTCGCGAGATGCGGGCAACACTGACCCACCGGGCGGCAAAACTACCTACTCGTAGTATGCAGGTGGTGCATGGCTTCATTTTACACATCTTTGACTCTGTTTGCCTAGGTTTATACACAGGACACTGTAATCCGCTGATCTGTTGTCAAAGATCTAACTGTTATTAGTAACAAGGGAACCTTCCCATCGCACCCCCCTCAGATTTAGTTATAAGTTGGCACAGTGGATAGGCCTCGAAAAACTGAACACAGATCAATCGAGAAAACAGGAAGAAGTTGTGTGGAACTATCTTGCGCATGGACTACTCAGTTTGTATATTTTGCTTATTTTTTTCATAGTTCCACACAACGTCTTCCTGTTTTCTCGGTTGATCTGTGTTCAGTTTTTCAACGCCTGTCCACTGTGCCAACTTATAACTAAATCTGAGGGGGGTGCGATGGGGAGGTTCCCTTGTAAGAAATCTTCTGTAGTTCACTTCAGCCGCAGAAAGGCACAGTTGATCAACTCAAGCGTTTTATTGGGATGTCTCTCCTTTCCGCTGGTGACCAAAGCAAAAGTTTTAGGTACTGTGTTTGACCTGCGCTTAATATAAGTTGTCAATATATTTCATAAAAAGTACGAAGGTGAAAAACAGCATTCACCTAATGAGACCTGTCGCTGGCACTTTTGGGGGCGTAAGGCTTTACGTATTGTTGGTAATGTACAAGGGCATCTTAATGCATTACTTCCGAGTGTGCAGTTTCTACTTCGTTCACAATATTTCGACGACTAAACCAGCCGTCTTCTTCTCGTAGGATCCGTTATCGAGTTTTCCAGTTATTTTGAATGAAATAGAAACAATAACTCGCTGTTCATACAATGAAGGCTTTCACGACCGGATGGTACTGTTGTTGATAATTCTTCCGGGTTATATGGCCGTGGTCCATGGAATTCTTCTATTCCTAACGTTTCGTCCAATACTACGTTGGACATCTTCAGAGGTATGGCTGGTCCTGCTGAGTCCTGTCGACTGACGAGTCGGACGTCGGAGAGCGGCCTAAATATCGAGAAAAGTGTGCGTGGTCTAGCTTGCACATAGTAGCAGAGAGAAAATTAGTCAAAGATAAAATGTAACTATCGATAATAGTCCGTCATAGATAAAAATCACTTATCGATTCTGTAACGCCACTGTCCATATCTCGCTTAATTTCAAGGCCTCTTCTTTTCTATTAAAATTGTCTTCATGTTTATAAATTTAAATAGCGTCCCCCCACAGTCGTGGATAATAGTTCGTGGTAGCACTTAATCTGTAGTTTCAGAAAACTCAACTACATGGTCACCTGACTGGAGTGCATGTTCCACAACGGCCGATTTATCTATTTTTCCCAGTCGGCAAAGACTTTTATGCTCCTTTACCCTCGTATTCACACTTCTTTTCGTAGTACCAATATAGACCTTGCCATAAGTACACGGAATTTTATACACACCGTTAGATGGTAATGGTGGCCTTCTATCTTTAACAGAACGAAGTACTTGTCCTATTTTTCTGGTAGGTTTGAATACCGGTTTCACTTTATGTTTCAGCAAAATTTTGCCGATTCGATCTGTAACCTTACTAATGAAAGGTAAAGACACCGTGTTATTCCATTGCTGTGTACCATCCTTGTCCTTTGGCCTGCTGTAATTAGGTCTTAAAACCCTATTAATTTCTTTGTTTGAGTACCCATTCTTTTCGAAGGCCTGTTTTCAGATGATTCAGTTCCGTATCCAGATGTTCCGGCGTACAAATCCGTTTTGCCTTGTCCACTAAACTTTTGATTACACCTCTTTTTTGTTGTGGGTGATGACTGGAGTTCTTATGTAAGTATCTATCAGTACGTGTGCTCTTCCGAAACAGTTTATGTTTTAGACTGCCATCGGTCTGTCTCATGACTAACACATCGAGAAACGAAATAACCTTGTCTTTTTCCACTTCAATGGACATTGGACTAACAAGGTTGAATGTTTTACAACGGCAAGGGTCCGTAACCGGTAGTATCTGATAAAAATTTCAATTTGCTGCCTCTACCGGTTTCTGAGAAATGCCGATGTTAACAGAAGGACGGACAGACTGGCATACGAACTGTAAATGCCTAAAAATATATTTCTTTATGTGATGTAATTAGACATTAACAATTTCCGGATTTCTTCTTTACTCGTATTATGAAACCTTGCTTCTTGCCAAATTTCATGATTTTGATAAACGGAAAGTACCCTGTATTAATTACATTACATTAACACTTGTTCCACAGATCGTGCATACGACATTTCGTAATGTGGAACGTGTTAGTTTAACATAAGGGTTTTTTTCCGTTACTACTGCATATCTAAAGATTCATCTGTTGAGCGGAAGGAGTTGTCATTCAGAAATTCTTTTAATTTGTTTTTAAAAGTTGGTTGGCTATCTGTCACATTTTAATGCTATTTGGCAAATGACGAAAGATTTTCGTGGCTCCATAATTCTCCCCTTTCTGTGCAAAAGTCAGGTTTATCCCAGAGTAGTGAAGATCATCCTTTCTTCTGGTGTTGTAGCTATGTACGCTACATACTTCGCTATATTTTTGGATTGGAATGGGTTATTAATAACAAATTTCATTAGCGAATACATGTTTTGCGAAGGTACTGTGAATATACCAAGTTCCTTAAATAAAGGTCTGCAAGGTGATTTCGGGTGGGCTCCAGCTATTATCCTGGTTACACACTTTTATGGAATCAATACTTTTTCTCTTAACGACGAATTACCGCAAAATATGATGTCATATAAAAGCATAGATAGTTGTACCTAACCGTTTCAGCAGACCATCAAAGTGTTTCATTCAATTCAATTTCTCATCAACTCACACCCACTGAATATTTGAATATTCTGCCTTAAGCAACACACTTTTGTTCAAAGTCTGCATTTATCAATGATGTTATGCCATTTACTGTACAGAATTGTATACAGGGTGGTCCATCGATCGTGACCGGGCCAAATATCTCACGAAATAAGCTTCAAACGAAGAAACTACAAAGAACGAAACTTGTCTAGCTTGAAGGGCGAAACCAGATAGCGCTATGGTTGGCCCGCTAGATGGCGCTGCCACAGGTCAAACGGATATCAACTGCGTTCTTTTAAATAGGAACCCCCACATTTTATTACATATTCGTGTAGTACGTAAAGAAATATGAATTGTTCAGTTGGACCACTTTTTTCGCTTTGTGACAGATGGCGCTGTAATAGTCACAAACATCTGGTTCACAATTTTAGACGAACAGTTGGTAACAGGTAGGTCTTTTAAATTAAAATACTGAATGTAGGAACGTTTGAACATTTTATTTTGGTTGTTCCAATGTGATACATGTACCTTTGTGAACTTATAATTTCTGAGAACGCATGCCGTTACAGCGTGATTACCTGTAAATACTACATTAATGCAATGAATACTCAAAATGATGTCCGTCAACCTCAATGCATTTGGCAATACGTGTAACGACATTCCTCTCAATAGCGAGTAGTTCGCCTTCCGTAATGCTCGCACAAGCATTGACAATGCGCTGACGCATGTTGTCAGGCGTTGTCAGTGCATCACGATAGCAAATATCCTTCAACTTTCTCCACAGAAAGAAATCCGGGGACGTCAGATCCGGTGAACGTGCTTCAGCGACCAATCCACCTGTCATGAAATATGCTATTCAATACAGCTTCAACCGCACGTGAGCTATGTGCAGGACATCCATCATATTGGAAGTACATCGCCATTCTGTCATGCAGTGAAACATCTTGTAGTAACATCGGTAAAACATTACGTATGAAATCAACATACATTGCACCATATAGATTGCCATCGATAAAATGGGGCCCAATTATCCTTCCTCCCATAATACCGCACCATACATTAAGCCGCCAAGGTCGCTGATATTCCACTTGTCGCAGCCATCGTGAATTTTCCGTTGCCCAATAGTGCATATTATGCCTGTTTACGTTACCGCTGTTGGTGAATGATGCTTCATCGCTAAATAGAACGCGTGCAAAAAATCGGTCATCGTCCCGTCATTTCTCTTGTGCCTAGTGGCAGAACTGTACACGACGTTCAAAGTCGTCGCCATGGAATTCCTGGTGCATAGAAATATGGTACGGGTGCAATCGATGTTGATGTAGCATTCTCAACACCGATGTTTTTGAGATTCCCGATTCTCGCGCAATTTGTCTGCTACTGATGTGCGGATTAGCCGCGACAGCAGCTAAAACACCTGCTTGGGCATCATCATTTGTTGCAGGTCGTGACTAACGTTTCACATGTGGCTGAACACTTCCTGTTTCCTTAAATAACGTAACTATCCGGCGAACGGTCCGGACACTTGGATGATGTCGTCCAGGATACTGATCAGCATACATAGCACACGCCAATTGGGCATTTTGATCACAATAGCCATACGTCAACACGATATCGACCTTTTCCGTAATTTGTAAACGGTCCATTTTAACACGGGTAATGTATCACGAAGCAAATACCGTCCGCACTGACGGAATGGTTCAAATGGTTCAAATGGCTCTGAGCACTATGGGACTTAACATCTATGGTCATCAGTCCCCTAGAACTTAGAACTACTTAAACCTAACTAACCTAAGGACATCACACAACACCCAGCCATCACGAGGCAGAGAAAATCCCTGACCCCGCCGGGAATCGAACCCGGGAACCCGGGCGTGGGAAGCGAGAACGCTACCGCACGACCACGAGATGCGGGCCCTGACGGAATGTTACGTGATACCACATACTTATACGTTTGTGACTATTACAGCGCCATCTACCACAAAGCGAAAAAAGTGGTCTAATTAAAACATTCATATTTCTTTACGTACTACACGAATATGTAATAAAAATGGGGGTTCCTATTTAAAAAAACGCAGTTGATATCCGTTTGACCTATGGCAGTGCCATTTAGCGGGCCAACCAAAGCGCCATCTGGTTTTCCCCTTCTAGCTAGACGAGTTTCGTTCTTTGTAGTTTTTTCGTTTGATGGTTATTTCGTGAGATATTTGGCCCTGTCACTATCAATGGACCGCCCTGTATACTGTATACTAGAGGTTTTAATGAATGACTTTGTAATCATTAAAATATGTGGCATTTGGCCATATCAGTGACTGCACTGACGTCGAAGCTTAAATTTTTTGCTCTGCCGAGGGAACGTAGAGCTTGGTGTTTGATATTAATTTCCAGTTGATGCGTCTTCTCTTTCCTGGGACAAAGGGGTCTTAACGACGGAGAGAGAAACAGACAACAAAGTGATCCTATAGGGGTTCTGGTTTTACCGATTCATGTACGGAATCCTTAAAAGGGAGGACTGATAGTCTACTTCGCATATTTTCATACGCTTATATCGTATGGTACTATTTTTTGGGGTAATTCTTCTGATTCAAAAAGGGTATTTTTGGCTCAAAAACGGGATGTTCGAGCTATATGTGGTGTAAGTGCGAGAATCTCTTGTTGATCCCTATTCAATAGTCTCGGATTTCTGACCTTTTCCCTCACAGTATGTATTCTCTCTAATGTCGTTTGTTGTTAGCAATATTAGCTTATTCCCAAGAGGTAGCAGCTTTCACTGAGTTAATACCAGGCAGAAATCAAATCTGCATGTGGTATGCACTTCCTTAACTCTTGTGCAGAAAGGAGTGCAGTATTCTGCTGCATCAATTTAAATAAGCTACCACAAGAACTCAAAAATCTTAGCAGCAACCCAAACACTTTTAAGTGTAAACTGAAGAGTTTCCTCATGGCTCACTACTCTTATTCTGTCGAAGAGCTCCTGGAAGAGCTGAAGATTTAAGCCAGTTCCAGTGTTACATTGTTGATTTTCTTTATTTAAACTTACGACTTGTCGCCTGAATATGTTTCTTATATTTCATTTTATTTGTTTCTACAATCGTGTTATAATTTCATGTATTGACTCGTTCCATGACCATGGAGACTTCTCCTTAATTTGGTCCCACGGAACAATAAATAAGTAAATAAATAAAATAAAGATACTACAGTAGAGCGTCGATTATCCGAAGTAACTGGGGGACATGGGTGTTCGGAAAACTGGTTTGTTCGGATAATCGAAGTGTACATGTTTATTTGCCAAAAAGAAGTACTGTACAGTAAATTTATTCGTAAAAATAGGCATCTCTTTTAGTATTACAAAGTAACATACTAAGGCAACTTCAGTAGGAATATAGTATGTGGCACAGTTTATTAAACAAAAACATATACATATTACATACGCATTTTACATGAACAATACACACAGTATACAAAATTAACGTTTAAAAAAATCCATTATTTTGGTCTGTCTAAGCAAGCTTACACCCTTATGAGCAGCTAAGTCACGTACTTTTTTCATTACAGATTCATATATCTTGGGCTTCAAACCATCGCAAGGCAGTATCTAAACAAGTGAACGCCTCAGAGGCTGTTGGTATACTTTCATCTTCACTTTCTGGAGCGCTGATTGATGAGATGCTGACGGCGTCATCTTTATCAGTGACGGCGTTTAAAATCTCGCTGTCCTGCCTGATTTGGTGCCCTGGATCTGCATCATCGATATTCATCCATTCATGAACGTCTTCTTCATCACATTCGTGGCAATCTATTTGTTTTAGCATACCGAGAATTTCGGACATCTCATTATGTTCGTCATTTTCAATCACCGCCAGCGGTGGCCCAGTGCGGCGACTACTGTGGGAAACTTAGTTCGGGAGTGAGGGGGATGATGGAGAGTAACAGGTGCGAGCGAGTACACAGTTCGGTCAAGCGGTCGTTCGGTTGACCGACGTTCGGATAATCGACGCTCTACTGTATTACTATATGTACACTCTGCCACACACCTTTAGCAGGCTTTCGGAGGATAGGTGTAGATGTAGAAGGAGGCCGTAAACATGTACCTTCGACAAGAGGTCCTCAGCTATTCTCGTTCCTAGATAAATGCTGCGCCACGATTCACGAAACGTGTCACCTTTTCCGGGAAGTTGACTGCCAGTGTGATGGGAAGAATGGTTAAGATACCGTACTGCAGTATTAAGAGTCGCCCAGTAAGCTGTATAATGTGAAAAGAGGTCGGCAGCACGCCTGATCAGCGTACAACACGGAGTAGCAAGGGCCCTGGACAGTGATAAGCAGGAAGAGTACCTGGAGACTCCAGCAGTCCGGAAGCAGCGAGATGAAGACGCCGGACACCGGCAGCGACAGGGCGCTAACACGGCCGGCGTTGTACGCCTGTCAGGACCATCACCTCCCTGCCGTCGGTACCCCCCCCTCCCCCCACCCCAGGCGTGTCCCCATCCCCCCACCCCTCAGGCCATTCCACGGGGCCCTGGCCCCATATTTATTAATACGACGCCGGGGCACCAGGTACGCGCATTCCGAGGAGCGGCGTCGTTTGTTTTCCCCGACGGACGGCGTCGCAGCACCGCCGACCCCTAAAAACTCTGCTTTTCGCGCTACTCGACACAAAAAGCCAATAAATAAAACATTCCGAGGCCTCTATCTGCCCGGCTGCAGTCCGTCCCTTTCTCTCCTCCGCTGCTTCCTGCTCTCCGCTGCCCGAGGGTCCTCCGCCATCCGCGCCGCTCACTCACGAATTAATTTGCGAACGTAATGGGCATACCGCGGTCGCGCCGCCGGCATTCCGCACGCCGCGGACACATATCATTGCATTAAGAGGTTTCTTCACAAAAGGTGGCTCTCCCGCGCCGACCGCGATTTGGGGCAACGGAATCACTTAATATGGATCCTGGGAACGGAATGCCGCCGGCGAGATAGCCCCGGGCTGATAGCGGGCACCTGCCCGGAGCCTCCATCCGCAGTCGCGGCCGCCGGTATCGCGCGCCGCATCGCGCCGCTAGCTGGCGTCGTCGTCCGTCAAGAGCCTCTCCCTGCCCCTTCCCCTGCGGTAAAGCGGCGATTATCACACACCGAGCAACCTGGAACTTTTAGGAACGCTCGTGCTTGTCTCGGTATTTCTTGTTGTAACATTAACAGCCGAGGTGTTAGAATGAGTGAAGGTGTTCGAGCTAAGCCAGTAGCAGTAGCAACAGTCCTGGCGTGAGATGTCCTGTCAGGGTCGCCACATTTAATTCCTGCATATTCCCAGAAGCACTTATGGAGGAACAACAAATTGTCCTGAGCTGTCACTGTTGACCAGTGTCAGACGCTACATTTCAAAAGTCATGTCCCATGGGACAAAATCTAAATTGGTGCTTCATCAGTCTTGGCCCAGAAGAAAAACTCCTATTCAGGGTTATGAAAGAAATGATCATTCTAAATAAGGAAGCCTAGTAAACATCGGCTCTATAATGCATGCCTTAAGAGCCAAGAGCACTTACTCATCTTCAATATAGTGAAACTAATCTCTTCCACTGCATGCTCTTTGCTTTCCATATTTCAGGAGGAGAACGTATGTACCAAAGCAAGAGAACTTTTTTTTAGCAAACATGAGCTCTAAAATGCATACCTTAGAAGCTATGAGCACTTGTACAATAGAAGAGAGGTGTTTCACAGTAGTGAAGATGAACAAGTGCTCATGCTACTTACGGTATGCACCTTAGAGCCCATGTTTACTGAATGTTATTTCCTTATCTTGGTAGATACTACCGCTTCTCATAATACGGAAAGCAGAGGGCTTGCAGTAGAAGAGATTTGTTTCACAGTATCAAAGATGAAGAAGTGCTGATAGGTCTTAAAGTTTGCGTTTTAGAGTCCACGTTTACCAGACTTTTTTTATTTCGAGTGATCTTTCCTGCCATATCCCTGAATAAGACTTTGTCCTGTCGGAAATCACTCTTGAATCACACTGCATATTGGGTGAACTGAACTTCCCCGAGAAAATTTCGTAGTAGATTACTCCACTCCACTGCTTGCAGCGTAGACTGTTTTCTACTCCTAGAAAACTCCGAAGGCTGTTCAGGAATATTTTTGAGTATTTTGGAAAAGGGACTAGTCACCCACAGTGACTCAGTATAGAATTATTTAATTTCCTTTGATCTCTTACCACCCCACCCCACTTATATTTCTATATGTATTGCTCTGAAAACATCTGTACAAGATTTCGAAAGTCGACAGTTTTGTGCTGTGTGTCTTTTTTGAAAGCGAACTTGTGCCATTCACTCACAGGACTTGTAGTTCACAACAATAACGCCCACTTTTCGCCCTCAATCTTGCATTCAGCAGTGCTCTGTTCCGTCTCAGTTCCGTTTTTCTTCAGTGTTAATAGGACGTTAACACTGATACACATCAGTATGAATTAGGTTGACTGATGTGGACGCTGCGAGAACAGTGTTCGGCGTAGTGCAGTTGTTCCACTCTACCACTGCATGCAGTGAACCCAGACACGAGGTGGACATCAGCCAACGCTTCGCCAGTAAATCTGTCCATACAGATGTGTATCACTGTTGATGTACAACTACCAGTCCCTACAAGCCTCAGTGGGGGCATAACAGAGCAGTAGTGACTCAGTGCTTGAGAGAGAAAAGTGGGCTTTACTGATGTCAGCATCAGGTACTGATATTGGATTGATTCCAAGCAACACTTACAGGAAGATAGATGGAAGTACATCAAATTAATCTTAAAAGAGCCCCGAATAACGTCCGTTGGTGGAGTTCGGGTTCATCCTGTACGCTTCACAAGACACCGTTAAGGAGTAGGGGGGGGGGGGGGGAGTATTATTAGCCGTTCCCATTACCCCCGTGTTCTGTCTCTGGTGTGGTGTCACTCAACCCAGTGGTAAAACGTTCGAAGAAAAGTGATTCCAGAAATGTCCGTAACCAACACTAGGCTGAAAATGAGAAGTGCGGTAGTTGCTTGATACTACAATGTGTGCGAGAGTCTTACGTTTAATTTCCTAGCTGAGCATTATGATGTATGCCACAGGGTACTAGCTTAAAAAAGGAAACAAACACCTCCGTGTTAGGTAAGTCTTATGCAACTTATGCTATAATTTCATAATCGATAATCGAAGCGAAGTCCATCACGACACCTAACAACAAACTCTTTGAACCTACCAAAAATTGTACCATATGAATTTCAGTTTGTTGTCTGCACATGACGTATTTATGACAACAGAAAAATAGTGGTGATTGCTGGCTGGTTCCATTGATACCATTCAATGCTCCCGAAATTGTATTTTAGGATTCCGTAAGAAATCTGTACGCAAGAAACGTCATGCTTGCCAATATGTTACGAAACGCCGCGCATAAAAATGAGATTTTTACAGAGGCCATATTGGTGATAGAAAGGTACGGTCAAAAGTTCTGGATAGCCTTTTGGCTAGGGACCATGACTGTACGTAACAGAAGGATCGTCTTACTATAAAGTACAACGTCAAAATTTCAATCTTACACACCTGTGCAAATGAAGCAAATCGGCTGGTTCTTTTTGCGTTTGATGTGGTCTACAGTGTCCCTTAAAGGGGTTATGAAGGCACTATTTAGTTCATAGGCGGTTCCTGAGAAACCACGAAAAAAGTGATTTTCACCATTTTCCGCGGTCAGCAGCGGATATCTGAGTAATTAACAGCAGTAAATTACTCAAATGTTAACGGTACACTCTCTAAGCATTAATCTAGAAATGTGCTCTTCTCGAGAAACACTCCAAGAACATGGTTTTTGCCTACTAAAATCTAGCCGTGGAGTACAAGACTGCTATGCACAGAAAATTGCTTTAATATATTTTTTGTGGTATATTCCCTCTGAGATGGTTCAAATGGCTCTGAGCACTATGTGACGTAACTTCTGAGGTCATCAGAACTTAGAACTACATAAACCTAACTAACCTAACGACATCACACACATCCATGTCCGAGGCAGGATTCGAACCTGCGACCGTCGCGGTCCCGCGGTTCCAGACTGTAGCGCCTAGAACCGCTCGGCCACGCCGGCCGGCAGGCTCTCCTCCTGAGATCCCGAGCTCGGAAAACCTTGAAAATTTTCTTGATGTCTTTATCCGTTTCCGAGGCTCAAAATGACTTTATTTGCATACATAAAATGCACACATAAAATCCGGTGCCAGGCGAAAACATTGTTTAGAAAGAGATGTAGTATGGGAATACGTGTTCTAAAGAGGCTTCATTGGTATGAGGAGCTTTACAGTTGTACTAACGAAGCACATCCATATTTTTTGTGCCTATAAAATCCGGTAAGAACTGTAAAATTAGTTCCACGTACGTAAACAATAAAAATTTTACTGACCAACAGATTTATTTTCATATGAGTGATATGCCGTGCCGTAGCAGAAAGAACAAGGAAACCAGTGCTTTTACGAGCACAAAAAAGGCGAATATGCTCCTGTTTTTTAAGAGTCTGACTGAAAAGTGGGGTACCAACTGCCTTATTCTACCTTCCACAGGACCTTTAAAAATTTTCCTAAAAATTTGGCTTGCGCGCTTATTTGCTCTTTTTTTATAAGAGAGAGAAGAAAACTGGCAGTGGCAAAGGGATAGAGAAGTAATAAATAATAGAACATAGTACACACTGCTTGTGTTACATCAAAACGAAGGAGACAATGGCAGTGTCAGAGAAAGAGAGGGGCACAGTGGCAACAGAACATAGTTGACAATGACAGAACAGTGCTTGGACAAGAACGAAGGAGATAGCTCCAGGTGGGAGGAATAAAGAGAAAGAGAAAGTGGAAGTTCGTGAGAGCCAGTGATAAAGAGAGACAGAGGATGTTCAAATGTGCGTGAAATCTTATGGACTTAACTGCTATGGTCATCAGTCCCTAAGCTTACACACTACTTAACCTAAATTATCCTAAGAACACTCACACACCCATGCCCGAGGGAGGAATCGAACCTCCGCCAGAACCAGCCGCACAGTCCATGACTGCAGCGCCGTAGACCGCTCGGCTAATCCCGCGCGGCAGTGACAACGAGGAGGAGAGAAGTAGTGAGACGCGAGAGCAACAGTGGGAAGGAAGGACAGCGGCGACAGAAGTAGCAGGGCAGAACGAAGGAAACCGTGGTTGTGAGACAGGAGACAGTGACGGTTTGAGAAACACAAAGAATAACGACAATGACATAGGCTGAGTGAGCCAATGAGAAAGAGCGAGTGGGAATGGATGGGATGCTCGACTTACATCGACGGACTAGTGGATGTGGGCGAGTTACAGTCGGAGTGAGAGGAGAGTTTCGTGCTGGAAAACAGTACGAATGTGGTCCTACCCCAAAATTTTTGGAATTTTTTTTAAAACTGTTAATGTAGAATCAGGCGGCTGGTACCCTTCTTTTCAGTCAGTCATTTCATAAAAAGAAGCATATTCGTTTAATGTGTCGTCTGACGGAAGCATTCTTCGGCTGGTCTTTTAATATTTGTGAATGCCAACGAAATATAGTTTGGTAGCACTGTAAAGACGTACCCAATGTCACTCATGAGCGACTGGTGAGAATTATTTACAAAATAAATAGTAAGTTCTGAAGACATTTTTCGATTGACAAATATTTACATTGCACATAGCTGTAAAGCGTGAAACCACAAGTGAACGTGAGGAGCAAAGACCTGGAATCAACTGCAGTTACCAAATTCATCACACCATGCTGATGTAATCTATAAACAGAGTTTGTGGAGGAATAGTATTATAGTGAGTGGACGATCAGACGTTTTTCATCGATCCTGAGGACAGGTAATGCCACAAACTGTTGGCCAACAGATTCCAATGCGTATCTACTTATGATTCCCTCACGTACACTATGTGATTAAAAGTATCCGTGCCGGCCGGTGTGGCCGAGTGGTTCTAGGCGCTTCAGTCTGGAACCGCGCGACCGCTACGTTCGCAGGTTCGAATCCTGCCTCGGGCATGGATGTGTGTGATGTCCTTAGGTGAGTTAGGTTTAAGTAGTTCTAAGTTCTAGGGGACTGATCGCATCCGATACTAGTCCCATAGTGCTCAGAGCCATTTGAACCATTTTTTTGAAAAGTATCCGTAAACCCACAAAAACATACGTTCTTCATATTAGGTGCATTGTGCTGCCACGTACTGCTAGGTACTCCATATCAGCGACCTCAGTAGTCATTAGACATCGTGAGAGAGCAGAATGGGGCGCTCTGCGGAACTCACGGACTTCGAACGTGGTCAGGTGATTGGGTGTCACTTGTGTCATAAGTCTGTACGCGAGATTTCCGTACTCCTAAACGACCCTAGGTTCACTGTTTCCGACGTGATAGTGACGTGGAAACGTCAAGGAACACGTGCAGGCCGACCTCGTCTCTTGACAGAGACCGCTGACAGTTGAAGAGAGTCGTAATGTATAATACGCAGACATCTATCCAGGCTATCACACAGGAATTCAAAACTGCATCAGGATCCACTGAAAGTACTCGTACTATGGCAGTTAGGCAGGAGGTGAGAAAACTTGGATTTCATGGTCGAGCGGCTGCTCATAAGCCACACATCACGCCGGTAAATGCCAAACGACGCCTCACTTGGTGTAAGAAGCGTAAACACTGGACGATTGAATAGTGGAAAAACGTTGTGTGGAGTGACGAATCACGGTATACAATGTGGCGATCCGATGGCAGGGTGCAGGTATGGCGAATGCCTGGTGTACGTCATCTGCCAGCTTGTGTATGCGACGCAGGCGGTGCTGTTATGATGTGGTCGTGTTTTTCATGGAGGGGGCTTGCACCCCTTGCTGTTTTGCGTGGTCCTATCAAAGCACAGGCCTACATTGATGTTTCAAGCACCTTCTTGCTTCCCACTGTTGAAGAGCAACTCGGGGATGGCCATTGCATCTTTCAACACGATCGAGCACCTGTTCATAACGCATGGCCTGTGATGGAGTGGTTACACGACAATAACTCCCCTGTAATGGACTGACCTGCACTGAGTCTTGACCTGAATCCTATACAACACCTTTGGGATGTTGTGGAACGCCGACTTCGTGCCTGGCCTCACCGACCGACATGAGTCCCTCCCCTCAATGAAGTATGAGCTGCCATTCCGCAAGCAACCTCCGAGCACCTGATTGAACGTATGCCTGCGAGAGTGGAAGCGGTCATCAAGGCTAAGGGTAAGCCAACACCATACTGAATTCCAGCATTACCGATGGAGGGCACCACGAACTTGTAAGTCATTTTCATCCTGGTGTCCAGATACTTTTGATCACATAGTGTACATCCCAACCCGATTTCCGCTTTAGTGCCTACATTTTCTTTCATCGTCTTTTTCTTCTTCTTCTTCGTCTTCGTCTTCCACTTTCAACTCCACACTCTTCCTTTCCCATTCTTCATACCCATCCTTTTCAGCCAGGTGTCCAGATACTTTTGATCACACAGTGTATATCCCAACCCCATTTCCGTTTTACTGCCCACTAATTCTTTCTTTTTCTACTTCTTCTTCGTCTTCATCTTCCACTTTCAACTCCACACTCTCTCTCTTTCCCATTCTTCATATCCTTCCTTTTCAGCCAGGTGTCCAGATACTTTTGATCACATAGTGTATACCCCAACCCCATTTCCGTTTTAGTGCCCACTAATTCTTTCTTTTACTTCTTCGTCTTCATCTTCCACTTTCAACTCCACACACTCTCTTTCCCATTCTTCATATCCTTCTTTTTCAGCCAGGTGTCCAGATACTTTTGAACAGATTGTGTATAGCCCAAACCCATTTCCATTTTAGTTGCCACTAATTCTTTCTTTTCCTTCTTCTTCTTCGTCTTCATCTTCCACTTAATACTCCACACTCTCTCTTTCGGGTCCGCAGCTCGTGGCCGTGCGGTAGCGTTCTCGCTTCCCACGCCCGGGTTCCCGGGTTCGATTCCCGGCGGGGTCAGGGATTTTCCCTGCCTCGTGATGACTGGGTGTTGTGTGATGTCCTTAGGTTAGTTAGGTTTAAGTAGTTCTAAGTTCTAGGGGACTGATGACCATAGATGTTAAGCCCCATAGTACTCAGAGCCATTTTCTCTCTTTCGCATTCCTCAAGTTCTTCTTCTTCTTTCTCTCTCCACTCCAGGGATCGCGTTTGGTGTCCGATATCCAGGTCACGCCGCTGGATGAAGGCAATGTATCGTTTTTGGGAAATTACGGCGCGCACGACATTGTACGCGAATCAATTAGTAGGCCAGATCCGTTAGCAGCGGAAAGCCGCGGCCGGTGAGAGCGGTCGCTGGGGCCCAGAGCGGGGTTGGGCTGACAGCGGCGCGCCGGACAGCACAATGCGCCATTGACGCTGGCCTGACGTATTGTGGCCGCGGCGAGACGGACGATTATGTCGGCGGCCGGCCGGCCCGGGCAGAGGGCGGCGGCGGCGGCGGCGTCGCCACGGCGACGTCTGTTGCCGAGCTGATGGATCGCGGCCGTCGGCGGCGGACCATCGCTTAGGCATCGCCGCCGCTCATCGGCATGGAGGCCCGCGCCCCCGCCGACAAGCCCCGGGCGAGAAGTACAACGCCGGCCCGCGGATGACGACCGCCGCCGCTGGCAGCTGCCGTTTTTCTCCGGCCGCGCGCTCATACCGCATGTACAAATCGTCCGCCGTTCGACACTTTTTCTCGCTCCTGACAGGTCCTCCACAGGAATACATTAATTCCGATCTCCGTCGGGCCCCCTCTATTTCACAATTTGTGAGCCGCGGCACTTTGCGCCGAGGCTGCTGCTCCTCCAGCCCGTTAACTTTCGGATCGCTTAAGGGTAACGAGACGTCTGGGCGCATAATGTTGTGACGTATCATTTTCTTGCTACGTTCGTGCGCTCCCAAGTGCGCTGTTGCTGACGGGGAACGTTCCAGCTTGTCTCTCGTCTCGGGGCTTCCTCGGATTCAGGCGGAGTCGCAACAGCGGCCGGGACCAGAAGAAAGCGCGCTCTCTTGCTTTGATCCGCAAGACGGGGTAGAACTCCTGACAACTTCAGTGCCAATAATCAAAGCCCTGTAGCAATCCGGCAGCACCATTGCCGCAGTGGATACACCGGTTCCCGTCAGATCACCGAAGTTAAGCGCTGTCGGGTGTGGCCGGCACTTGGATGGGTGACCATCCGGGCCGTCATGAGCTGTTGCCATTTGTCGGGGTGCAATCAGCCTCGTGATGCCAATTGAGGAGCTACTCGACCGAATAGTAGCGGCTCCGGTAAAGACAACCATCATAACGACTGGGAGAGCGGTATGCTGACCACACGCCCCTCCTATCCGCAATCTCAGCTGAGGATGACACGGCATCGGATGGTCCCGATGGGCCACTTGTGGCCTGAAGACGGAGTGCTTTGTAAGAATCCAAATGCTTTCAGAAAATCTTTCTTATAATTGCGTAGGCTCCCGCGGCCAGAGTCAGTCGACATAAAAGTTTTCTGGGTTTGGTACCGCGTCATAATGTAAAAACTACTGCTGCTGTAGAAAAGCCAACGTTTCGGCCACGATTGCAGCGGCCTTCTTCTGGGTCTGGGTCTGGGTCTTAGACCCAGAAGAAGGCCGCTGCAATCGTGGCCGAAACGTTGGCTTTTCTATAGCAGCAGTAGTTTTTACATTATGACGCGGTACCAAACGCAGAAAACCTTTATGTCGACAAAATCTTTCTTATTCGGAAAAAAAAAAAATATCTCCCGGACAGTCAGCACACAGACATCACCCAGTTTCTACCATTTTCTCTGTACACACAACAAAGGA
This sequence comes from Schistocerca serialis cubense, assembly GCF_023864345.2. Lineage (NCBI taxonomy): Eukaryota > Metazoa > Arthropoda > Insecta > Orthoptera > Acrididae > Schistocerca > Schistocerca serialis. The sequence continues at coordinate 83,848,726 of NC_064641.1, read as the reverse complement.
TCAGTCTAAAGTGAAAAGGTAAAACACACGCATAACATCTCCACTCTTCTAATTTACAACGGAGTAAAACAGAATTTATTATCCTCTGAGAATCCGCTAAGTACCCGCCAGGATAGCCGAGAGCGCTAACGCGCTGCTTCCTGGACTCGGGTAGGCGCGTCGGCCTTGTGCTGGCCAGCCTAGATGTGGGTTTTAGGCGGTTTTCCACATCGTACTAGTTGAATACCGGGCTAGTCCCCACGTCCCGCCTCAGTTACACGACTCGCAGACTTTTGCAACACATTCACACTATTTCACGATTGACACTAGCCGCAGACACTACTTCCGTTCCAGGGGATATGGGCTGGCGGCAGGAAGGTCACCCGGCCGCCCCTTCAAATCCGTACTTAACCCTGCCGACCCTGCGCACAGTGCAGGATGAAGGCAGTAGCGAAAGAAGAAGAAGAAGAAGAAGAAGAAGAATCCGCTAAGTCAGCTTCCTCCGTTAAACAACATGTCCATCTAGCTCATAATTTCATGCTCTATTATGCAGCCCCTTGCTACAGAGTTCGACTAGACTCAATACGACTAAGCCGTAGCTAAATTAACAGACGAGAGTGCACTCGACAATTCTTTCTAACCACTTCATCGATCATTACCAACTTCCAAACTAGACTCCACAACACTACTTCCGCCCAAGAGTGCGCAAAAATCCTGGTGCACATTCCGAGGGCTGCCAGCCAATTGGTGATTACGCAGATTAGCAAACGTATTCACCAAATTACTTTAACATGCAGATTTTTCTCCCAATCAGCCTCCAGAGTAGACTACAGGTTTTCAACTGGACTTCGCCAGCTAGCGCTTATAATACATGCTGTGAGGTATTACTTCAGGCCAACCCTCTGAGATTTTTTTACCGAGAGTATCTGGGAACACCGATCATCCTGTGTAACGCACTAGCCTTTGAAAACAGCCAGCTTGCAGCAGACCACCACCATTTAGTCAAGTTAAGCGAAGGTACACTCACAGTCTCTTTCGTTTGGTGGACAGCCCTCATCCCCTGAAAACGGCAGTGGCATTCACAAAGTAATCAACAGTAACCGAAGAGTGTAGCCAAGAAAAGATATATTACTGTTGCCAGTATTGATTTCTGTACCTGGGGATGCGATCATTTTTCACCCTGCAGATGATGGTCCAGCCTTTCAGTAAACCTCGTAAGTGGATTGTGGTTAGGGCCGACTAGGCTGATTACAACAAATGGATGATTTTCTCACGACAGCCGGTGTTGCACAGCACGTGCTGGAAATGAACTGTTCAAAGTCCTGGCAGGAAGCAACACCTTCTTGGGGAATGCTTTCTGTGGAAGCAGGGAATGGCTAGAAGAAATTTCTGTTTCCTGATACTGAAGCTAAAAGAGCTTAACGGTAAAAAAATATTTCATGGAGCTGCTAGACCTCGCTAAATATTATGAGTTCACCGGTTGCCCTCGGGTTGTAAGAAGTGAGCCTTGGGCTCTCTGTAGCAGTGATGGCATTTTAAGTGTTCCGTGCACACTGTAGGGAGTAAGTGATCCTCAGTGATCAGTAAACTTGTTTTGCTGGTACTGACACCCTTGAAAGATTCAGCATGTGGAATCCCTAGCGTTGTTGTCGAATTCTGGTTGATTAGTTTTCGACCATCCGGCCGAGTATTGAGCGTTCTCGGTAGGCAGAGACCTCACACTAGATCAGGAATCCGGGAGCTAGCTGCAGGTGGTGGCCAGTGAATGAAGCGGACTTGGCATGTTTGAATACAAAAATGTCCGTTTCTTTCCGTGGAGATTTTAGAGCAGTGTTTTTTGGATGATTTTTTTCCCTATTGATTTCAAACTGTTATCCTATTTTGTCTTCGAAGAGGTCATTGGTGGTTGTTGTTTGCGACTAGCAGGAGGTGGTGTATGAAATTTTCAGCGTTGCACACATTTCAGTCCAATGGTCGAATCTCTTAACATTTCTGTGAGTAGTTAGGCAGCTATAGAACCTTCATTAATGACTCTGGAATGCAGCAAAGTTTACATCTGTCTCGCAGATCAAAAGAGAATGCTGTCTCTTATTTATACAGTAAAAACCTTAAACATGGCTGTAAACTCAACACCTGCGCGACAGCGAATTTGGAGAAATTGAAAAAAAACTAGCCAGCCAGGTCCAAATAAGGACTTATTAGTACACCTGACCAAGGTTTCGACAGTTTTAAGTCTTCTACAGAAGGAGTAATGGACCTTGTTACATCAGCATACGGTGTAACAAGGTCCATTATACCTTCTGAAGATGACAGTTTGAAAATTGTCGAAACCGGGATCACAGATTCCAGTAAAACTTTACTTGCAACAGGTTGGCTGTTTTTTGAAACCTCTCCAATTTATTTACACTGATTTAGAAGACCAGAATTGCAGAGATTGAATCCGGGGCCTGCAATAAACGTTTCCGAGCAGATTTCCGGACCAGTTTGACGTCCGCGAGTTGGACTTCGCGTGACGCCACCGAAGCTCCGAGGGTGGACGGAAGGAACTTTTCAAAATTTAACATCTCTTACGTGTGAATTATGACAGTCATTGCCACCATTTCCACTGCAACCACCATTTCCTCCATTATTATGTTAATGGTATACTCTGATGAGCCAAAACATTATGACCTCCTGGTTAATACCTTGTTTGTCCGTCTTCGGATCGAAGTACGTCACTGATTCCGCATATTAGGAACCGACAGTTTGTTGAAAAGTTTGTGGAGGTATGGGGCATTAGGTATGCACAGATCATGCAATTCGCATAAATAACGGGCCACTGATTTGCGTAAGCGGTGATAGCGCCAGATAGTTATCCGGATGGCGATAGGATTTACATCAGGCGAATTTGGTCGCCGAGACATTAGCGTGAGTTCACTATAATGCCCCTTAAACCACTGTAGCCCGGTTCTGGCCCTCAGACACGGACAGCTGAAAGATGACATCGCCGTCGGGGATTCATCAAGCATGAATGGATGCAGGTGGTTCGCAGCTGTCGGCGTGTCTTCGGTCACTATCACAAGTCCCATGCAAGTGCAGGAAAATATCTTCGATAGCAGAATACTGCTACCACCAGCCTGTACGTATCGAGCAGCCGCTCCCCTCGACGGCGACGTTTGTGGATAGGACCATTGACCCAGTGTAGCAAAAATTTGTTTCACCAGAAGAGCCGACACGTTTCCATTGATCGACGGTCGAATGCTGATCTACGTCATACACCGCAAACCACTTGATGGTGTGTGGCGGGAGGATACTTTTTGTACCACTAACTGAGCCCTTCAACCCGGTTCCACTCGCGAATAGCGGGTGTGAAGAATGATTGTCGGTAAGCATCATTTTCTATCGTGGTCATTACGAGAGACGTATGAGAGGGAAGTAATATGTTGTCCGACTCTTCTCGGAAAGTACTTTCTCGAAATTCCAACAGCAAATCCCTCCGTGATGCAAAAAGCTGCTTTTGTAAGGTCTGACAGTGGAGATTGTCGGGTATCTTCGCAACGCTCTTACTCCGACTAAATGATCCCGTGACGAAACGCGTAGCTCTTCGTTGCATCTTCTCTATCTCTTCTATCAGCCCTATCTGGTAGGGATCTCAGACTGATGAACAATACTCAACAATCGGTCGAACAAGCGCCTTATAAACCACTTCCGTCGTGGAGGAGTCGCATTTCCTTAACATCTTTCGTATGAAACTGAGTCTGCTTTTCCCTCTATTTGTTTTATGTGGTCATTCACTTAAGGTCGCTCTGGGTTCTTACTCCTAGATATTTTACGTTAGGTACTGTTTCCACCGATTAGCCATCAATAATGTAGCTGTACAATAGTGGATTTCTTTTCGTGTGTATGCGAAGTATGTTACATTTATTTACGTTTAGGGTCAACTCCCACAGCCTGCAGCATTCATGAATTCTCTGGAGGTCATTCTGCAAATTGTTGGTATATTCTGGCATTATTACCATGTTATAGATAACCCTATCTTATAGGAACCACCTTAAAGAGCATCCGACGCTTTCTACTAGATCATTTATATAAATTGTTGACTTTATCGGTCCTATCACACTTCCTTGGGGTACTCCGGAAATTACCTTTACGTCTGTCGATTTTGTTCCGTTAAGAGCGATGTGTTGAGTTCTGTCTGCAAGGAACTCTTGAATCGAGTCGAATATCTGCTCCCATACTCGGTAAGCTCGTATTTTTTTCACTAAACGGTCGTGCAGGACGGTGTCGAATGCCTTTCTGAAGACAAGGAACATGGCGTCAATCTGAGCGCCGTTGTCTACTGTGCTGTGTATCTCATGGAGGAACAAAGTGCGCTGAGTTTCGCATGAGCTCTATTTGCGGAATCCATGTTGATCTTCGTGGAGGAGATTTTCATTTTCCAAAAACGTCAGAATTTTTGAGCATAAAACATGTTCCATAATTTACAATAGATTGATGTCAACGACGTAGGTCTATAATGGTGTTCATCTGTGCTACGGCTCTTCTTAAAAACGGGAATGACTTGCGCTTTCTTCCAGTAGCTAGGTATTCTTCATTGCTCAAGCGATCTACGATAAATTACTGCTAGAAGCGTAGCAAGTTCTTTCGCACACTCTTTGTAGAATCTTATAGGTATATCATCTAGCCACGACACCGTTTCACTACTAAGCGATTGTGGTTGTTTTTCTATTCCGCGATTGGTTATCTCAATGTTTGCCATTTCGACGTTTGTACGATAGTTGAAATGGTGGACCATGTTATAATCTTCCCCGTTGAAACAATTTTGAATGACCGAATTCAGTACTTCGGCCTTCTGTTATATTCCGTTTCGGTGCCAGTATGGTTACTGAGTGAAGAAATAGATGATTTTGAACCACTTATCGATTTTGCATACGACCAAAATCTCTCAGTGTTTTTACTCAGATCGGAAGGGAAAGTTTTACCTTCAAAGCAATTGAACTCTTCTCTCATTGCTCTTAAGCTCATTTTCGCTTCGTTCAGCTTTAGTTTGACAGCTAGGTCTTTAATTTTCTTGAATCTGAAGTAAAGTTCTCTTTGCTTACGTAGCAGTTTTGTAATACGGCTGTTATACCATGGTGGGTGTTTCCCATCCCTTAAGACCACACTCGGAACACATTTGTTTAGGGCATATTTCCCCGATTTCGCTGAATTTTTTTCATTTGTTTTTCAGATCTTCGTCCTCATCACCGAATATTTGATGCTGACTGCTGAGGTACTCTGAAATCTGTATCCTGATACTTTTGCTAAGTATAAATTTCCTCCTGTCATTCTTAACGTTGTTTGTCACACACGTTGTCAAAGATACTATCACTGCCTGATGATCACTGATACCTTCCACTATGGTAACTCATTCGATAAGTTCAGGTCTCCCTCCCGCCGGAGGTTCGAGACCGCCCTCAGGCATGGGTGTGTGTGTTGTTCTTAGCATAAATAAAAATAAGTTTAAGTAGTGTGTAAGTAATTCACACACACATGATCGTTTAAGTTCGGGTCTGTTTTTTTCCAGGAGGTCTAAGACGTTACCGTCACGAGTTGGTTCTCTAACTGTCCGCCCAAAGTACTTTTCGGACAAGACATCCAGAACAATGTCACACGATTCCATGTCTCTGTCACCAGTTTTGATAGCACGCCACTCCGAATCTATACCTGGCAAGTTGAAGTCATTCCCTATTACAGCGGCATGATCAGCAAAATTATTAACGATATTTTGCAAATTCTGTCTGAAGCGCTCTACCACTAGAGCTCCTGACCCAGTCGGTCTGTAAAAACATCCGATTACCATTTTTGACCGACCTTTGATACTTAACTTAGAGCAAATTAATTCACAATCGAAATCCGTGATAACCTCGACAGATTTTACCGAATTATTTATTGCAACAACAACGCCTCCACCATTGGTGGCTACCCTATCATTACCATAAATATTCTAAACTAAACTTAGAATTTCGTTGTCATTAACGTCCGATTTCAACCAACTTTCTGTTCCTAATACTATCTGTACATTATAACCTTCAGTAAGCGATTCTGGTTCTGGAACGTTTCCTTGCATGCTCTTGCAGTTTACTAAAATCATACTAACATTTTCTGTCTCTGACGACCAACATTCTCTGAGGGCATTGTGGCTAATTTATCAGGCAAATCGTCTTTGATCCCAAGAGATCTAACTTACGAAAGCCCCATGTGCACGCCAAACGTACTAAAACAAAAAAAAAAGAAAAAATGGTTCAAATGGCTCTGAGCACTAAGGGACTTAACATGTGTGGTCATCAGTCCCCTAGAACTTAGAACTACTTAAATCTAACTAACCTAAGGACATCACACACATCCATGCCCGAGGTAGGATTCGAACCTGCGACCGTAGCGGTCACGCGGTTCCAGACTGAAGCGCCTAGAACCGCACGGACACACTGACCGGCACACGTACTCCGCTACCCTAGTAGCCACTTCGTGTGTGCATTAGACGCCTGACCTATTAAGGGGAACCCTGCAGTTCAGCACCTGACAGCGTGGAGGTCGAGAAATTCGCATCCGATACCGTCGCAGTGTCGTGTGAGCCTCTGGTTTACACCTTCCACTCCTCTCTCAACCAGAGGACCGCTATCAACCCTGGGTACGATGCTACAAATAGACAACTTAGCCTGCACCCCGCGTCGGGAGGCTAGTTGGCTTTACTAAATCAAGCATCCGCCGAAAGGAGCCGATGATGCCCTCAGAACCTAAGCGGCAGGACATGTGGCACTATATATGCAGCCGGTTACACCGTGTGCGCTGGCAAGGCCGCTTCCACATGACGGACTAGACCCCCAACCACGACAAATATACCGAGTGCGCACTGGCATATTTTCCCTCCTTGCCTGTTATTTCCCTGAGGGGCTCCATCATTCGCCTGCAATGGAGCGCCCAATGACAGGCATACCCACCCTCTGCACTTGTTCGGATTGGACGGGAAAATCGGCTGCTCGCTCAACTGGAAGGGCATTCCGTGGTGGCTCAGAGTTATCATGAACACTGGGTAGCACCTCTTAAGGCGCAGGGAGCCAGCCGCGCGACCTGCTCCTTTCGCCTTCCACCCAATGACACGTCACTGTCTGCCACCCGCTTTCGAATGAGGACGGACCGGTAAGTTGTTGCGTATCAGAAGATGCAGCGACACCCGGGTCGCCAACGGCACCAAAAGTGTCGCTGGACTCTTCAGCAGCTCCCCGACGTCGCCGCAACTTTGAGCATTAGCCAGAAGCATGTAGATGGTAGCCGACGCAGCCTCCAGCTGATTACGGATAGCAGGCAGTTCTTCTCGTGGCCGATCGCAAGAAGCACAATCCCTAGCCAACTCGTAGCGTGTAAAAAATACACTACTGGAAATTGAAATAAGAACACCGTGAATTCATTGTCCCAGGAAGGGGAAACTTTATTGACACATTCCTGGGGTCAGATACATCACATGATCACACTGACAGAACCACAGGCACATAGACACAGGCAACAGAGCATGCACAATGTCGGCACTAGTACAGTGTATATCCACCTTTCGCAGCAACGCAGGCTGCTATTCTCCCATGGAGACGATCGTAGAGATGCTGGATGTAGTCCTGTGGGACGGCTTGCCATGCCATTTCCACCTGGCGCCTCAGTTGGACCAGCGTTCGTGCTGGCCGTGCAGACCGCGTGAGACGACGCTTCATCCAGTCCCAAACATGCTCAATGGGGGACAGATCCGGAGATCTTGCTGGCCAGGGTAGTTGACTTACACCTTCTAGAGCACGTTTGGTGGCACGGGATACATGCGGACGTGCATTGTCCTGTTGGAACAGCAAGTTCCCTTGCCGGTCTAGGAATGGTAGAACCATGGGTTCGATGACGGTTTGGATGTACCGTGCACTATTCAGTGTCCCCTCGACGATCACCAGTGGTGTGCGGCCAGTGTAGGAGATCGCTCCCCACACCATGATGCCGGGTGTTGGCCCTGTGTGCCTCGGTCGTATGCAGTCCTGATTGTGGCGCTCACCTGCACGGCGCCAAACACGCATACGACCATCATTGGCACCAAGGCAGAAGCGACTCTCATCGCTGAAGACGACACGTCTCCATTCGTCCCTCCATTCACGCCTGTCGCGACACCACTGGAGGCGGGCTGCACGATGTTGGGGCGTGAGCGGAAGACGGCCTAACGGTGTGCGGGACCGTAGCCCAGCTTCATGGAGACGGTTGCGAATGGTCCTCGCCGATACCCCAGGAGCAACAGTGTCCCTAATTTGCTGGGAAATGGCGGTGCGGTCCCCTACGGCACTGCGTAGGATCCTACGGTCTTGGCGTGCATCCGTGCGTCGCTGCGGTCCGGTCCCTGGTCGACGGGCACGTGCACCTTCCGCCGACCACTGGCGACAACATCGATGTACTGTGGAGACCTCACGCCCCACGTGTTGAGCAATTCGGCGGTACGTCCACCCGGCCTCCCGCATGCCCACTATACGCCCTCGCTCAAAGTCCGTCAACTGCACATACGGTTCACGTCCACGCTGTCGCGGCATGCTACCAGTGTTAAAGACTGCGATGGAGCTCCGTATGCCACGGCAAACTGGCTGACACTGACGGCGGCAGTGCACAAATGCAGCGCAGCTAGCGCCATTCGACGGCCAACACCGCGGTTCCTGGTGTGTCCGCTGTGCCGTGCGTGTGATCATTGCTTGTACAGCCCTCTCGCAGTGTCCGGAGCAAGTATGGTGGGTCTGACACACCGGTGTCAATGTGTTCTTTTTTCCATTTCCAGGAGTGTAGATGTAAAATCGGAAATGGCGCTACCGATTTTACAATAAGGAGAATAAAGAAAACCAAAAAACTGCTCTGCAGATTTCTTAACAAAAATAAATTTCTCTACTGAAGTGGACGTATGTTATTAGAGACTCTGCTTACCCAAAGCTGCTGCACGAGATAAGCATGCAGACTAGAAAGAAAGAATATTAACTATATGTTATGTACCAACACGAGATATAAACGTAGTGGCGTGAGGTGGGACTTCTGGTAGCGGGAAATTGCACCAGGATTTACGCAACAACAAAAATTTATCGTAATTTGCTAACCACTGGTCTACAGAGTAAAATACACTTCTTTGTAGAAGCACGTGAGCTGGTGCGCTGCTGGAGCCAGTCTCCATCGATTGTCATCCCGATCGTGGTGAGTCGATTTTCGATGCCTGCTTGTCTTCTTCGCATCTTTGGCGGATGGCTGTGTAACTGCGGCACGCGCGCTCTGCAGGGGCTTGAGTTGGGGTACCAGCTGTGTGACGTGTGGTGCTGGCGAGGGGCCGAGTCGGTACGACGGAGGGACGTGGTCAGCTGCTGCGGCGTGTTTCGCCGTTTGAATTCAGATCCACTGCCGATGGTGACTGGGGTTTCCTTGATATTTGAAGGACCGATTTCCTTCGCGTCTGTTACATGTTACTCAAAGTGAACGAACTGGAGTCGTCGAATTGTTTCTTGGTGGGTTCTGTTCACGTTAATTGAATATCCGAGTGCACTGGTTGTTTCAGTTGTTTGTCACTGTACTTGGTCTGGGCGCCTGATATGTTCATGGTATTTAAGGGAGTGCTAGTTACGCACAACAAATAGACATGAAGCCGTGCTTAATTCGTAGCTAGAGATCATGTCAAATAGTACGTGAGGTTCAAGAACGGGCCGAAATAATTTTCCTATTTTCTGTTCTTATATTATTATTTTATTTATTTGTCCTAGAGAACTGCCTAATCAAATTTTAAGAACCGATACCGGGCAAGTGTTCATCTAGGTTAGACTTGGGTTCATTGGTACCGTGTATAATTAAAGGTTTATTCATAACCAGTTGGGCAGAAATGTTTGTCTATCTGATGCACCAAGATGTTGTCTGCCGCTGATGTGTTTATGTTTCAGATATTTTGCAGTGGTCGACGCGAGGAAACTCCGATCGGTGTATCGCGGTGGAAGAGGGAAGTTTAAGGACCTGGATCGGTGTCTATGGTTACGTTGTTAGTGTCCCGCAATTCCATCTTTTCGGTGGAGCGGTGTGGTTTTCTGGAAGCTTAATTGTAGTCCAAAGTTGAGTATAGCTCCATTTTAACTTCTCGTTCGTGAATCTATCTGCTAGCAACTTTCGGTCTGCTCGCGTCTATCACTAATTTTCAACGTAAAAAGTGTCATGGCTCCATGTTAAGAGTATTTAATATCCTGTTATTATATTCTGGCCATGAAATGTATGTGAACGTCGTAACTGTGAGTATACTAAAGAGAAGCTTAGCCGCGTGCATTAATCTGATAATACATTTATTTGTTACAATTGATTAAAAACCAGCCCATGGAGCAGTTTTAGAATTTGATATGGGAGCCGGTTCCTATGAAAGTCATGAAGCATTCAGTTATCTCAGTTAAATTTTATTAATGGGGTTTTATGAACATTGATTTAATTAGTGAAAATTGCTTGAGTAAATTTTGTAAGCTCTGGGTCTATCACATTTAAATGCATTAATGTTCCAGTCTGAGTACTGCTGCCGGTTCTGTAGGCCAGGTGCCTTTATTACAATCGTGTTCCTCTTGGTTTCATTAACAGCATGTGTTTGTAATAAAGAAGTGTTTGGCAACTACAAACTGGTTATGTGTTTAATTTCGATGTGTCGAAAGGAACGGCGCATCAGGACGTGAAAGAAAAAAGCGGAAACTAAATTAAATTACTGTGTATCATAATAAATGAAAAGCACCAGTTTGCTTTTGTTCTACAATATTATTTTTATTGATAACCGGTTTTCGGCTTACAAGGCCATCTTCAGGCATTTACTGAGTATTATCACCAAAGAAGTTAAATGTTAAATATGCCTTAACGAAAGACACCACTGTAAAATATATAGTTGCCAATGCACTAAAGAACGAAACCAAATTCGTGTCTAACATCCCACGGTCTATTGACTTTCACACCCTCAAGTCCTTAAAACAGAAATTACAACACCAAGGTATCGTTGCCACAAAATCTGATAAAGGCAACAGTATTGTGCTTTTGAACAAATGTGATTATGTGGATAAAGTTAATGATTTTCTGAATACCACAGGCTTCCATGTCCTTCCTAAAGACCCTACTAAATTGTTCAAAGAGGATGTTAAATATGCAATCATTTCATGCAAAAGCATATTCTCTGAATTTGAAGTAAAACTGTTAACTAATATGAACCCATTGCCTCCTAGAATGTACAGCCTTCCTAAACTGCATAAACAAGATATTCCTATTCGTCCAGTTGTATCATCATTCACTGCTCCATCTTACAAACTAGCCAGTAAACTTGATGTCCTAATTAAGAGCAAGACTAAATTTAAACCAAAGCATGGTATTTCAAACTCTGTGGACCTAGTAAACAAGTTAAAAGGTATATCTGTCTCACACAGTGATAAATTAGTATCCTTTGATGTCAGCAGTTTGTTTTCGAACATACCAGTAGTAGAATGTATTGACATGCACAAGTCTGATGCACAAGTCTAATGTCAATCCTGTGGAACTGAATGACTTGAGACTGGCCACACAGACCTGCCTTGCACAAAACTATTTCCAGTTCCAAGGCACTCTTTATAAACAATTAGATGGCTTAGCTATGGGTTCCCCTCTTAGTCCACTGTTGGCTGAAATATTTATGGACCATTTTGAACAAAATTTTCTAAAAACAGAACCTTTGAGTGCAAACATCAAATACTGGTTTAGATTTGTAGATGATGTCCTGTGTATGTGGACTGGTACTACAAGACAACTCAACACATTCTTGAAAAACCTAAACGGTCAACATAAAAATATCTAGTTCACTATGGAAATTGGCAACAAATCCATAAACTTCTTAGATCTCACCATTGACATCAGTACACACACACATTGTTTCAAAATTTACAGAAAAACAACAACTACAGACACAGTAATACCTTCTTGCTCACAACACCCCATAGCTCACAAACATAGTACTAATTTTATCTTATTTCAATAGTTTTGTTTATCAATAGAAACTGTTGTGTAGGCATGCTATTCTTATTTTGTGCTAAAGGTTTTCCTGTCAACTCCATTGTTATTTATGTACTGTTCAGTTTTTACTATTTCGTTGCAAAGATGTTACTCACTGTATGTTTCTACTTCACTCTAGATGTGATACTTCTCTTCCAATGTTGTCTGCTAACATTTAACTTCTTTGGTGATAATACTCAGTAAATGCCTGAAGATGGCCTTGTAAGCCGAAAACCGGTTAGCAATAAAAATAATATTGTAGAACAAAAGCAAACTGGTGCTTTTCATTTATTATAACAATGTTGTTCTACCAAGAACCGACGGAAGATTCTGTTAATACTGTGTATCAGATAGCTGCTGTTCCTGCCACTGCTGTTAGCGCGTCCACTCGGCTCGGCGTCCAGTACCCACTGTAACCGTAACTGACGATGTCGTTCAATCAACATGTGAACACGCGGAGGTGGTCTTCTGCGCAGCTCCATGGTCAACAATGTGTGATGGAACACTTGTGCGTGCACCAACACTGTGCTCTTTCGGCAGAGACGTCACGGATCACCGGCTGTCTTATTTTACGGAGCAGACAAGCCTCCGAACTCCATGTTGCGTGAAGAGTCGTGGTCGTCCAACCATTTAGCGCGTAGTGGTAATTTCACTGACGTTCTACCTCTTTCCGTAGACGCTCACGACGGTAGCACGTGAACATTCGACCAGCTTCGCCGTTTTCGAGATATTCGTTTTCTGTGGTAAGTTTCTATGGGACCAAACTGCGGAGATCATCGGTTCCTAGTCTTACTCACTAGTTAATCTAATTTAAACCAATTTACGCTAAGAACTACACACCCACCCACGCCCCAGGGAGGACTCGAAACTCCGACGGGGAGGGGGGGGGGGGGGTGCGAACTGTGGCAAGGCGCCCAAGACCGCGCGGCTATCTCGCGCGGCTGAGATACTCGTCGCAGGCTCTGCGTAATAATAATCTTCTCTTTGTCAAAGTCACTTATCTCAACGGATTTCTCAATTTTCAGCCAATACCTTCGCTAGGGTGATCCCCAGTCCGTGTCTGCTTCGCTTACATGCTTTTGTTACCGCGTCACGTGCCCGAAACTCCACCAGACGACATCGAACATCGCGGTGGCCAGTGGTTATAAAGTTTTGGCCCTCGGTGTACATACCGGTACCGAACTCCACTGACAAAATTTCGCACCTTGTACAGGGATATTTTCTATTTTGGTATGAGGGACACGTGGTTTCCGGTGACACGTTAGGGAGATTCACGTTACGTCTGATTTCTTACTCCAATTTATCTTGGTATCCGTACCGCCCTCTAAATTCCTCTACAACACTACGAACGACCGCATCCACTGCACGTCTTGTCTGAAAACAAATTAGTTTCACGAACTCACCGTACTAGCTGTTGACGACAATAGAGCCCCATTTAATGCTCGCTCTGCGCTCGATTCTAGATAGGGTTTGTTTTATTGACAGTGTCGGTTGAACATCAACAGTGATAAAAAAAGGTTCAAATGTGTGTGAAATCTTATGTGACTTAACAGCTAAGGCCATCAGTCCCTAAGCTTACACACTACTTAACCTAAATTATCCTAAGGACAAGCACACACACCCATGCCCGAGGGAGGACTCGAACCTCCGCCGGGTCAGCCGTAACAGTGATACGTGGCAACATCCACAGAATTTACTCATGAAGATTTTTATCTTGTGTACGGGTTCACAGAGTGGAATGGAAGAGCGAGACACGAATGCTAAACTGAGATGTTGCAGCAGTGGTGACAAACACGTCACAGCAAATTTGTGTATTTATGTAGGCACGTTCCTCTGACTTTTCCACATTTGAGAAACTATTTTCAGAAAAACAAATTTAATTGTAGTGAGAACCCGAATATACCATATTTATATTATTACTCTGTTGTGTACCACCGGAGACCACGCACCCCTCATATTTAAGTACTGACATCTAGTACTTCGTAGATGCCCTCCGATCTTGTACTGCTGTTCCATTTGCAGTTCAGTAGCTTCGCTTACTGCTTATCCAGAGCTACTGCTGGCTGATGTGGGCCAGGGTTTGGTGTTACCAATAATAGCGTACCATGTAATTGTAAACGTGAGAGTCGTGGGTAATTTAAGCTGTTGATTCATTGTCCTGGCAGTTTGGAAATCGCTGCAGAACATCTCCCTCTGTCAGTTCAGTGACCAAAAGCTACAACAATGTGCCACTGGTGTATGTTCGCGTCCTACTATAGCGGTCGTTGGTAAAAACCCAAATACCACTTGGCCCTAGAACAGTGTCATTCCAAGCAATTCATGAGCGCAACACCTCCGCACTCACTCGTCACTACATCAGCCATTGACTGCCGACGCTACTCTGCTGTCTACCTCGCCAAATTCTCGACACATTACTATCCCACTGGTTATTCCACTACTGAGTTCCTTACGCGAGTAACAAGAAAGCAGCTACGCTCCGGTCAGTCTTAACACTAGTTTGGCATAGTTGTCAGGTGTATACAGGTGTTCCGAACACTTTGGGAGGTAACACACAAACTCCAACTGAAAGCCAAGTTCGACGGGAGCACAAAAATAATCGACCAATCCTGAAGTAAGATAAATTTAGAGAAAAAGCAGTATTAGTGCAGTAATGCGAAGGGTGTTCAATAAATAATGCAACACATTTCTCTCGGTTGAAGAAATTTCGATTTATTAAAAACTAAAAACCCGCGTCGATTGCGAAAAAAGCACCTAGTGTTAACCCAGGTTTCGGTGTAGATAACTACACCTTCTTCAGAACAACAATAAAACCCACAGGTGCCTAAGAAGACCTTTGTCAACGATTAAAAGAACACCATAGCTATACATTTATAAACGAAAAAGAAAAAGAAACACAAACAGTACATATGTACAAAGTCAAGACCATTACTTATCTTAATAGTGTATGCTCCACCTCACACCGGCCTATATTCGATGGACCATGACCCGCCATGAACTGCAGCTACAAATGGTCGCTCACTTACAAGCCAGACCCGCTACCTATGCACTTGCGCAAGACAAGGGAAGCTACTTGAACGCGCACGCGCATACGAATACGAGAAAGTTTATACATGGGTCGAGGCTAAATAGCCCATATATTCCCAACCGTGGATGAACGTACATCAAAAACTGGAATGGATAGAATAAGTGACGAGCTAAATAGGAGATGAAACCTAAAAATAACCGCACACGGTTGCTTATGCTAGGAAAGAAACATATATGAAGCTACCTATGACAACAGGAGGAACTCTTAAAACTATACTTAAGGCCAGTAGTTAGCCTGGGGGAGAGGGGGCTGAGGCGACGTAATCTAAAGACATCGTGCTAATTAGGACACAGGGATAAAACGTGAGGTGTTCAAAGGGCTAAAATCACCTTCATCGTAAAAGGAAAATGAGGGTACAAAGAAAGAAGATGAACGGCTTGACCAACTGCGATCGCCAATCAGCGCACGCATGTGAAAATCCCCAGATCATCAGATTTACAAGTATGAAGAACAAATTAAAGGTGCGAAACCTTCAAAAAATTTTCTGTTTCTTATTAGGAGTTGGACGTTAAGGATACTGTCTTTAGCATGTTGCAGATGCTTAAAGATGTGCATTTCTTCCAGAACATCCAGTTTTAAGCCCTTAACCTCGGCATGAAGTAACTCGATATTAACTGGAGGGCTCGGCGCATGAGCCGTTTGCACAAAGTGTTCCGCATAAATAGAGCCCTTAGTACCGTCACCGCTTCTAGTAGGAATATGCTCTTTATACCTGAGACCCAGAGCTCGTCCCGTTTGCCCGATGTAAAATTTTGGACAATCCCTGTAGTGTTGACAGATTGCCAACACTACACACATCATTTAAGGGAGGCGGCCATTAAGCAAGCAGGCGGACTTGATGGTCTGAAACAGGATACTTATGAATGCTATAAAGAAAAGTACGTAGCTGCTGGAATACTTAACTTTAATCCACCATTTGTATACAGCGTTCTTGATGAGACACTTCATACGATAACTATCAAACTATCAATTGCTATGTAAGGCTAATGGCGCCTTGCTAGGTCGTAGCCATGGACTTAGCTGAAGGCTATTCTAACCATCTGCTCGGCTAATGAGCGATGCTTCGTCAGTGTAGTCGCTAGCATTGTCGTCCGTACAACTGGGGCGAGTGCTATCCCGTATCTCGAGACCAGCCTTGTGGTGGCGCTCGGTCTGCGATCTCACAGTGGCGACACGCGGGTCCAACATGTATTAATGGACCGCGGCCGATTTAAAACTACCACCCAGCATGTGTGGTGTCTGGCGGTGACACCACATTCCTCCCCCGCAAATCGGCGAACGGTCGTGTTATAAGGCTTCCGCCCGCCGTGGGGAGGACCCCATGTCGACGTATGCGATGTGGTGGGGAGCCTAACAACAGGCGAGGCTGTGCCACCCGCACCCGGCCATTCGGTCCGAGGGGAGCGAGGAAACGCCTGAAAACCTAGTCCAGGGTGCACGTCAACATGCGGTGTATGGGCCCGTAAAGAGACAGGAGGGGCCGAAGGGCCGACCTCCATTGCGGCGGGGTATCCGACGCGCGATGACGTCATGTGGTCCGGAGCGGCAAGACTTCCAAGGCGGAGGACAGCTGGTCACGGGAAGCGATCGGCGGCGCGTGACCCAGGGAGGCGCTTGGTGGCTGCAGCGAAGCGTCCACTGCGGGCGGCGCCGGCTGGAGGACAGGCGGCGGCGGCGGAGGCGGCGGCGGCGGCGGCGGCGCGTCGCCATGGGGCAAAATGGAAGGCATCGTCGGTAACACCTGGGGATGAGGCGAGCCAGTAGATGGGTCCCCAGGGCGCTGACCGGACGGCACCGTCGCTGAAAGCAGACGGGGAGCGGCAGAACCCGTGCGACGACAGAGGCGCAGCTGATTGAGATGCCGACGCACCTCACCAGAGGCTCCCAAAACCAAATACATCGCGCGGCCGAGGCAGCGAAGAATGCGCCCTGCGAGCCAACGCCCTGAACCGCGAAAGTTGCGATAGAATACAACGTCGCCTGGAGCAAAAGCAGGAGTCTGCCGCTGCACAGGAACCTGATGCGGCGGATGCAGCAAAGACATCAAGGTTCGATGAGAACGACCGTGGAGCAACTCAGCCGGCGAGCGACCATATCGGGGCTGAGAGCGATACGAAGACAAAAGAGCAACAACGCGTCCTCCCGAGAATGCGCTTCGTTCACGTCAACATCTGTGACTTGAAAGTCCGGACCAATCGTTCAGCGGCACCGTTTGACTGAGGCGAAAACGGCGCGGATGTCAGATGTTGAATACCATTGGCCTGGCAGCATGACTGAAATTCTGCGGACATGAATTGTGGGCCAGTGTCGGAAACAATAGTCTGCGGAAGACCTTCAATGCAAAAGATAGCAGACAACGCTTGGATTGTGGCAGTTGACGTCGTGGAAGACATCCGGACAACAAAAGGAAAATTACTGAAGGCATCTACCAGAACCAACCATCGAGCATTCCAGAATGGACCAGCAAAATCGATGTGCAAGCGTTGCCAAGGGGAAGTGGCTTTTGGCCATGCAAAGACTTTCCGCAGTGGTGCGGATTGTTGTTCGGCACACGCCATGCAAGAAGAACACATATTCGCAATCGCAGCATCGATTCCGAACCAAGGACAGTGCTGACGAGCAAGTTGTTTCGTTCGCACTATACCCCAATGTCCTTGGTGAAGAAGCCGTAAAACAGAGGACTGTAACGAACGTGGGACCACGACTCTGGACTGATCATTATCAGAACGCAACAACAAAACACCACGTCGAACAAAAAGTCTCTTCTTGTGAGCAAAAAATCGGCGAACCAACGGATCCTCGATCCGAGACTTTGACAAAGGCCATTGCGTAGCAATAAAACGCAAAACGGTAGCAAGGACAGGGTCAGCAGCTGTGGCTGTAGCTACACGACGAAAATCGATCGGAAACGATTCGACCACGTCATCAGTTTCCGCATCAATGAACATGCAAGCAAGTTCGGAAGAATCGAATGCTCTATCCTCAGCAACAGGCAAACGGGACAACGCATCGGCGTTTCCGTGCTTAGCAGTGGACCGATACAAGATATCGTAGCGGTACTGCGAGAGGAAAATAGACCAGCGAATGAATTTCTGTATGACCTAAGATGTTGAGTCCCATAGTGCTCAGAGCCATTTGAATGAATTTCTGCGCTGTACGCGGAGGTACAGGCTTGTTCGGATGAAAAAGCGATGTCAAAGGTTTGTGGTCTGTGATGATGGTAAAGTGACGACCATACAAGAAATCATGAAACTTAATAACACCAAATACGAGAGCCAAAGCTTCTTTCTTTATCTGTGAATAATTTCTTTGCGCAGACGAGAGCAATTTGGACGCATAGGCAATAGGGCGATCATGCGATCCATCTTTGTGCGCAAGCACAGCACCGATCCCGAAATCCGATGCATCTACCATCAACAAAAGGGGTTTCTGGGGATCGAATGGCGTAAGGCAAGTATTTGAAAGCAACGCCGATTTCAACTGGCGAAAGGCGCGTTCGCATTCCGTCGTCCAGACGAACGGAACACCCTTACGGCGTAAGCTATGAAGCGGAGCTGAAATGGAAGAGGCATTGCGCAGAAAGCGATGATAATAGTTAATTTTACCCAACACACTCTGTAGCTGCTTCACATTCTGTGGCGAAGGCAAGTCTTGTATGGCACGGAGGTGCTCTGGACTCGGATGTATGCCTTGGGCATTGATTACATGTCCCAGGTATTGTAAGTCACGAGCAAAAAACACACATTTGTCCTTCCGCAAGCGAAGAACATTTTGTCGCAATACCTGAAATAATGTTCGTAGGTGTGCTAAATGCTCGTCGGCTGTCTTTCCGGAGATCACAATATCGTCCAGATAGTTCGCAGCAGTAGGGACCGACGCACAAACAGTTTGTAAGTATTGCTGAAACAATGCAGGGGCGGATGCACACCCGAATGGCAGTCTTTTGAATCGGTACAAACCAAGATGCGTGTTAACCACCAAGACGCGCTGGGATTCGGCGTCCACTGGGATTTGCAAGTACGCATCTGCTAGGTCCAACTTCGAAAAGTATTTACCCGGGCACAGTTTATCAAAAAGATCTTCCGGGCGGGGTAATGGAAAAGTTGCAATCACGAGTTGTGGATTCACTGTTGCCTTGAAGTCCACACAGAGTCTCAGTTTTCTGGAAGGTTTTGGCAAAATTACTAAGGGTGAGGCCCAGAGAGAAGCTTGCACACGTTCAATTACACCTTGTGATTCTAAATCGTGTAATGTTCTTGCGACCTCATCACGCAATGCGTGGGGAACATTGCGCGCTCGGAAAAATTTCGGTTGCGTGTTTACTTTCAGTTCCAAATGTGCTTCATAATTCTTAGTGCAATCAAGGCCCGGTGCAAAAATGTCTGCAAATTCTTCACACAGACGAGAAACACTGTCTGAAGGCACAGTCTGATTCACTGATAGGACCTGATTGATGATAGACATGTTAAACAATTGAAATAAATTTAAACCAAACAAGTTCACTGCAGTAGAAGAACGAAGAACGTAAAATGATACAAGTTTTGTTTGTCCCTTGTATGTTGCAAGAAGAGTGCACTGTCCTAACACAGGGATATTCTGACCTGAATAACTATTTAACTGAACATTTGCGGCACGCAACGGAGGTTTGCCCAGTTGTTTGTACGTGTCGTGATTGAGCAATGAAACTGCAGCTCCGGTATCGAGCTGGAAAGGTATGACCTTGCCATTAAAGTCCAAATCTACAAAAAGTTTATTGTCCTGCTGACGACAAGAGCGACTGTCTCGTGCAATTTGAACTGATACAGGGACAGCATCACTTGCTAATTGACGTGATTTCCGGCGACGTCGACGCACACTTTTTGTGGGACAAACACAGTCACTGTTAGAGAAAGTGGCACTGGACGAAGTGGAATTAACTACATGAATGTCCATGGGCGAAGGTTCACGAGCCAAAGTATTCGTGGTTCGATTCCGGCGCGAAGCAAAGGGCCTGGAATGGTTGTGATTGTCTGATCTGAGCCTTTTCTGGCAAACACTTTGAACATGTCCTTTCTTATTACAGAAAAAGCAAATAGCTTGGCGTGACGGGCAATTTTCACGCGAATGTCTAGTAGCACACTGCGGGCATGATTTCACTGCATTTGTATGCTGTCGCAGCACACCTGGTTTAGAGCATGGCGGCAGCTGCGTGGACGTGTGCGAGGGCAGTTCACCGGGCCGTGCAGCACGCCCGGCGGGCCCACTTGTTGAAGGGAGGGATTAACTAGTTTCAAAATCTGTTCCCGTATGCGAACATCAGAAACGTTCTGTGCAATTGCATCACGTAGCATAGTATCTGAATAAGGGAGTCCACATTCACACTCAAAAGCACAATCCCGTGTAAGGCCTTGCAAAGTTGCAACCCACTCCCTATTAGTCTGACCGGCCGTACGTTTTGTACGAAAGAAAGTATACCTTTTTGCAACGACATTGACTGTTTCTTTGAAATAGGCGTCCAATGCCGACAAAATTTCTTCGTAGGACAGAGTTGCTACGTCGCGTCGGGGAAATAATTTCACTATCACACGGTACGTTTGCACCCCTACACACGACAATAAATGAGGCTGCCGCTCGTTACCCTGAATTCTGTAGGCGGCGAGATGAAATCCAAACTGGCGTGGCCACTCGGTCCATGTCTCCTGCGCAGCGTCAAAGTTGCGAAACGGCGGTGCAACTGCATGTTGTGGCTGCGGTAGCAGTGAAGCGGCGGCTGCCGCATCGGCTTGAAGGGCACGTTGACCCTGGACGACAGATTGCCAACACTACGCACATCATTTAAGGGAGGCGGCCATTAAGCAAGCAGGCGGACTTGATGGTCTGAAACAGGATACTTATGAATGCTATAAAGAAAAGTACGTAGCTGCTGGAATACTTAACTTTAATCCACCATTTGTATACAGCGTTCTTGATGAGACATTTCATACGATAACTATCAAACTATCAATTGCTATGTAAGGCTAATGGCGCCTTGCTAGGTCATAGCCATGGACTTAGCTGAAGGCTATTCTAACCATCTGCTCGGCTAATGAGCGATGCTTCGTCAGTGTAGTCGCTAGCAATGTCGTCCGTACAACTGGGGCGAGTGCTATCCCGTATCTCGAGACGTGCCTTGTGGTGGCGCTCGGTCTGCGATCCCACAGTGGCGACACGCGGGTCCGACATGTACTAATGGACCGCGGCTGATTTAAAATACCACCTAGCAAGTGTGGTGTCTGGCGGTGACACCACATTCCTCCCCCGCAAATCGGCGAACGGTCGTGTTATAAGGCTTCCGCCCGCCTTGGGGAGGACCCCATGTTGACGTATGCGATGAGGTGGGGAGCCTAACAACAGGCGAGGCTGTGCCACCCGCACCCGGCCATTCGGTCCGAGGGGAGCTAGGAAACGCCTGGAAACCTAGTCCAGGGTGCACGTCAACATGCGGTGTATGGGCCCGTAAAGAGACAGGAGGGGCCGAAGGGCCGACCTCCATTGCGGCGGGGTATCCGACGCGCGATGACGTCATGTGGTCCGGAGCGGCAAGAGTTCCAAGGCGGAGGACAGCTGGTCACGGGAAGCGATCGGCGGCGCGTGACCCAGGGAGGCGCTTGGTGGCTGCAGCGAAGCGTCCACTGCGGGCGGCGCCGGCTGGAGGACAGGCGGCGGCGGCGGAGGCGGCGGCGGCGGCGGCGGCGGCGCGTCGCCATGGGGCAAAATGGAAGGCATCGTCGGTAACACCTGGGGATGAGGCGAGCCAGTAGATGGGTCCCCAGGGCGCTGACCGGACGGCACCGTCGCTGAAAGCAGACGGGGAGCGGCAGAACCCGTGCGACGACAGAGGCATAGCTGATTGAGATGCCGACACACTTCACCAGAGGCCCCCAAAACCAAATACATCGCGCGGCCGAGGCAGCGAAGAATGCGCCCCTCCCCTCTCCCATCAGTTGTGGTACTCAAAGGTGTGTGTCCCTTGGGTTCCTCACCGCCTAACAGAAGACCATAAAGAGCAACGAAGCAGCATCTGTGCAGGATTGCTTGTACGCTACGAGACTGACCGTGTCAATTTTTTGTCGAACATGGTCACAGGGGATGAAGCATGGCATCAACATTTCGAACCGGGAACGAAACGGCAATCCGTCGAGTGGCGCCTCACAACCTCTTCTCCGAAGAAAAACTTCAAAGCCTCATCTCAGCCGATATAGTCATTCCGACGTTCTTCTGAAACTATGAAGGGGTTATTCTGTTTGGTATCCTCCCTCACGATGCAACGGTCAACTCTGAAGTGCATTGTGCTACCTTCAGGAAATCGAAGAAGCGATTTCAGCGTGTTCGTCGCCACAAAAATGCGAACGAACTTCTCCTTCCTTTACAACGCTAAGCCTCACAGAAGTCTGAGCTCCAGAGAGCAGCTCAAAAAACTTCAATGGATCGTTGTTCTCCATCCAGCCTACAGCCCGGATACCGCACCTTCTGACTTCCATCTGTTTGGCACAATGAAGGATACACTGTGCGGGAAGCAATACGTGGATAATGGCGAAGTTACTGATGACTTCAACGTCAACCAGTAGAGTGATTCCATGCGGCTATATATCCCTCACAGTAAGGTGGCTTAAGCCTGTCGCATTGAATGGAGAATGTGTTGAAAAATAGGGTTCTGAAGCCAAAAGAGTAGGGAATAATATGGTGGGACAATAATTTACACAGCATGTCACAGTTCGGATTCCGGAAGGGTTACTCGACTGAGAATGCTATCTACACATTTACCCATCAAATAGTACAAGCCCTAAATACCAAATTATCGTCAGCTGGCATATTTTGTGATCTGTGTGGATCATGTCACACTCTTAGTAAAACTCAGGATTTATGGAATTGAAGCCTATGCACACAGCTGGTTTCAATCATACGAGGTGCATTCAAGTCCTAAGGCCTCCGATTTTTTTCTAATTAACTTCTCACCCGAAATAGATGAAACTGGCGTTACTTCTCGACGTAATCGCCCTGCAGACGTACACGTTTTTCACAACGCTGACGCCGTGATTCCATGGCAGCGGCGAAGGATTCTTTAGGAGTCTGTTTCGACCACTGGAAAATCGCTGAGGCAATAGCAGCACGGCTGGTGAATGTGCGGCCACAGAGAGTGTCTTTCATTGTTGGAAAAAGCCAAAAGTCACTAGGAGCCAGGTCAGGTGAGTAGGGAGCATGAGGAATCACTTCAAAGTTGTTATCACGAAGAAACTGTTGCGGAATGTTAGCTCGATGTGCGGGTGCATTGTTTTGGTGAAACCGCACACGCGCAGCCCTTCCCGGACGTTTTTGTTGCAGTGCAGGAAGGAATTTGTTGTTCAAAACATTTTCGTAGGATACACCTGTTACCGTAGTGTCCTTTGGAACGCAATGGGTAAGGATTACGCCCTCGCTGTCCCAGAACATGGACACCATCATTTTTTCAGCACTGGCGGTTACCCGAAATTTTTTTGTTGGCGGTGAATCTGTGTGCTTCCACTGAGCTGACTGGTGCTTTGTTTCTGGGTTGAAAAATGGCATCCACGTCTCATCCATTATCACAACCGACGAAAAGAAAGTCCCATTCATACTGTCGTTGCACGTCAACATTGCTTGGCAACGTGCCACACGGGCAGCCATGTGGTCGTCCGTCAGCATTCGTGGCACCCACCTGGATGACACTTTTCGCATTTTCAGGTCGTCATGCAGGATTGTGTGCACAGAACCCACAGAAATGCCAACTCTGGAGGCGATCTGTTCAACAGTCATTCGGCGATCCCCCAAAACAATTCTCTCCACTTTCTCGATCATGTCATCAATCCGGCTTGTGCGACCCCGAGTTTGTTTCGGTTTGTTGTCACACGATGTTCTGCCTTCATTGAACTGTCGCACCCACGAACGCACTTTCGACACATCCATAACTCCATCACCATATGTTTCCTTCAACTGTCGATGAATTTCAATTGGTTTCACACCACGCAAATTCAGAAAACGAATGATTGCACGCTGTTCAAGTAAGGAAAACGTCGCCATTTTAAGTATTTAAAACAGTTCTCATTCTCGCCTCTGGCGGTAAAATTCCATCTGCCGTACGGTGCTGCCATCTCTGGGACATATTGACAATGAACGCGGCCTCATTTTAAAACAATGTGCATGTTTCTATCTCTTTCCAGTTTGGAGAAAAAAAATCGGAGGCCTTAGAACTTAAATGCACCTCGTACTTAATGAAAAGAAAGCAAAAAGTTGTGTTGAATAGCACAAATAATATTGCGAGGGTGGTAAATTCAAGTGAATGGGGAGTTATCACAAGAGGAGTCCCACAGGGTTCAATTTTACGTCCTCTGCTGTTCCTTATTCATGTCAATGACTTCCCACTTAACGTTCAACAAGCGGAACTAGTACCTTTTGCAGATGACACGAGTGTTGTAATAAATCTCATTCCAGAAAAAGCTGCTGAAGATATTGTTAAGGATGTCTTTCAAAGTATTATTAAGTGGTTCTCAGAAAATGGACTCTCCCTTAATTTTGAAGAAAACTCACTATATCCAGTTCTGTACACCGAATAGAGACATACCGACAATTGATGTAGCATAGGAACAGGGCTCAGTTAACAGGATAGATTTCTCCAAAGTTTTGGGTGTTCACATTGATGACAACGTGAACTGGAAGAAGCATATTACTGAGCTTCTCAAACAACTCAGTTCGGTTTCTTTTGCTCTTCGTATAATCTCTAGTCTTGTTAATAAACATGTCAGCCTCCTAACGTACTTTGCATATTTCCACTCAATAATGTCTTATGGAATAGTTTTCTGGGTTAACTCACCACTTAGACATAAAGTATTGATTGCACAAAAGAGAGCAGTTAGAATAATTAGTGCTGTTCACCCAAGGACGTCATGTAGGCACCTTTTCAAGGAGTTAGGTACTTTAAGGGGATTACGTACGTCCTATACCCCCAGTGTTAAATCTGCAATATTGATGACCCATTATCTCAGAACCTGTTATTTTACTCCTCAAATAGCAAAACTCATTTACTACTTTAAGCGTCTGATTTCCTAGTCTAATTCCCGCAGCATCATCCGATTTAATTCGACTACATTCCATTATTCTCGTTTTCCTTTTGTTTATGTTCATCTTTTATCCTACTTTAAAGATACTGTACACTCCGTTCAGCTGCTCTCCCAGGTCTTTTGCTGTCTCTGACAGAATTACAATGTCATCGGCGAACCTCAAAGTTCTTATTTCTTTTCCATGGATTTTAATTCCAACTCCGAATTTTTCTTCTGTTTGCTTTATTGCTTGACCAATATGCAGATTGAATAACATTGGGGAGAGGCTACAACCCTGTCTCACTCCCTTCCCAACCACTCCTTCCCTTACATGCCCCTTGACTCTTATAACTGCCATCTGGTTTCTGTACAAATTATAAATAGCCTTTCGCTCCCTGTATTTTATCTCCGCCACCTTCAGAATTTTAAAGAGAGTATTCCAGTCAAGATTGTCAAAAGTTTTCTCAAAGTCTACAAATGCTAGAAACGTAGGTTTGCCTTTCCTTATTCTATCTTTTAAGGTAAGTCGTAAGGTCAGTATTGCCAACATTTCTACGGAATCCAAACTGACCTTCCCTGAGGTCTGCTTCTACCAGTTTTTCCATTCGTCTGTAAGGAATTCGTGTTAGTATTTTGCAGCTGTGGTTTATTAAACTGATAGTTCGGTAATTTTCACATCTGTCAACACCTGCTTTCTTTGGGATAGGAATTATTATATTCTTCTTGAAGTCTGAAGGTAGTTGGCCTATCTCATACATCTTGCTCACCAGATAGTAGAGTTTTGTTAGGCCTGGCTCTCGCAATGCTGTCAGTAGTTCTAATGGAATGGTATCTACTCCCGGGGCCTTGTTTTGACTTAGGCCTTTCAGTGCTCTGTCAAACTCTTCACGCAGTATCATATCTCCTATTTCATCTTCATCTATATCCTCTTCCATTTCTATAATATTGTCCTCAAGAACATCGCTCTTGTATAGACCCTTCATATACTCCTTCCACCTTTCTACTTTCTCTTCTTTGCTTAGAACCGGGTTTCCATCTGAGCTCTTGATATTCATACAAGTGGTTTTCTTTTCTCCAAAGGTCTCTTTAATTTTCCTGTAGGCAGTATCTATCTTACCCCTAGTGATATGTGCCTCCACGTCCTTACATTTGTCTTCTAGCCATCCCCGCTTAGCCGTTTTGCACTTCCTGTCGATCTTTTTTTTGAGTCGTTTGTATTCCTTTTTGCCTGCTTCATTTACTGCATTTTTATATTTTCTCCTTTCATCAATTAAATTCAATATCTCTTCTGTTACTCAAGGATTTCTGTTAGCCCTCGTCTTTTTACCTACTTGATCCTCTGCTACCTTCGCTATTTCGTCTCTCAATGCTACCCATTTTTCTTCTACTGTATTTCTTTCCCCCATTCTTGTCAATCGTTCCCTAATGCTCTCTCTAAAGCTCTCTACAACCTCTGGTTCTTTCAGTTTTTCCAGGTCCCATCTCCTCATCTCCTCATATTCCCAACTTTTTGCAGTTTCTTTAGTTTTAATCTGCAATTCATAACGAACAAATTGTGGTCAGAGTCCACATCTGCTCCTGGAAATGTCTTACAATTTAAAACCTGGTTCCTGAATCTCTGTCTTACCATTACAAAATCTATCTGATACCTTCTAGAATCTCCAGGCTTCTTCCATGTGTACAACCTTCTTTCATGATTCTTGAACCAAGTGTTAGCTATGATTAAGATATGCTCTGTGCAAAATTCTACCAGGCGGCTTCAACACAATATTGCCCAACTCTCTCTTTGTTGTCGGGTCCGTCTCTCGTGACAGCTGCATGTCAGTTCCACAAACATCGTGGTTTCCGCATACTTCCGAGCAAACAGGGCAGCGCAAATTTTAAGGTGACTAAAGTTTTGTGAACGTACAGCCTTCTCTCAGTCAACAGCAGGCAGGACAGTTAAACCTGCTCTTTGATGCCCACGGGTTCCCGGGACGCCGGTCTGTCCCTTGGAACACCTGCTCCCTGCAGCCCTGCATTCCAGAGGCCCCTCTGGAAGGCGGTCGCGACCGCGGATGGAGACGTCGCGCGGCCGATAGCATCTGCACGGCCGGCCCGGACGCGGTGTCTATTACAGCGCGTTCATTAGCCGCGCCCAACCCCACGCCGGCAGTCGCACGACCACACGACCACGACCACGGCCACGGACAGCCACGACCAGCTGCGACCCCTGGGCGGCCGCCCCTCGTTAACCCTGCGCGCTTTATGGACTACACTTCCCCTAACAGCCCCGCGACGCGACGTCAGATACCGTCGACACACCGTCCGGAGCGGCCGTAAACGAAGGGAAAGCGTAATTGTGTAATTTACCTGCTGCTCGGAGTAGTAAAAATACAAGGTAAACGATTGTTCTACTAACCTGGCAGACATTGCCCAAGCACGTAACGACAGCTTACTCGTTGATTGATAAGCATCCTTGTTGTATCACGGTCTTATATTTGAGGACGCTGACAATCCCGACTGTAACACACGCCAAAGGTTTTACTGTTACCCAAATACTAGAGGTAGTAGTAGAATTTTGATTATTACTTTAATATTTAGAGGTTATAATTAAAACCTCTAAATATTAAAGTAATCCCTAACTAATGGTTTCTTTCTTTGCAGAAATTTGTCTGCAGCCCTATTATATATTATAACGGTAAGTTGTAATTAAAGTGCAGCTATTCACGGAGGTTTTAACAAACATGCTTCCTTCTGCATAAACCTCTCCCTTTCTCCTCGGTGGCTGCTCTGGTTTCAAAACTGGCTGAAAGACGCTAAGGTAGTTCTACTAATAGTCTACAGCTGTATTGTGGTCGACACCAGCGGTAGTTTTAAAAGACTTTAATTACACTCTTGGTGTAAAGTATTCAGTGATATGGCCAGTTTCGGGTATCTGAGCAGTTCTCTTAGGTTGTTCGCAGATGATGCTGTAATTTACCGTCTAGTAAGGTCATCCGAAGACCAGTATCAGTTGCAAAGTGATTTAGAAAAGATTGCTGTATGGTGTGGCAGGTGGCAGTTGACGCTAAATAACGAAAAGTGTGAGGTGATCCACATGAGTTCCAAAAGAAATCCGTTGGATTTCGATTACTCGACAAATAGTACAATTCTCAAGGCTGTCAATTCAACTAAGTACCTGGGTGTTAAAATTACGAACAACTTCAGTTGGAAAGATCACATAGAAAATATTGTGGGGAAGGCGAGCCACAGGTTGCGTTTCATTGGCAGGACACTTAGAAAATGCAACAAGTCCACTAAAGAGACAGCTTACACTACACTCGTTCGTCCTCTGTTAGAATATTGCTGCGCGGTGTGGGATCCTTACCAGGTGGGATTGACGGAGGACATCGAAATGGTGCAAAAAAGGTCAGCTCGTTTTGTATTATCACGTAATAGGGGAGAGAGTGTGGCAGATATGATACGCGAGTTGGGATGGAAGTCATTAAAGCAAAGACGTTTTTCCTCGCGGCGAGATCTATTTACGAAATTTCAGTCACCAACTTTCTCTTCAGAATGCGAAAATATTTTGTTGATCCCAACCTACATAGGTAGGAATGATCATCAAAATAATATAAGAGAAATCAGAGCTCGAACAGAAAGGCTTAGGTGTTCGTTTTTCCCGCGCGCTGCTCGGGAGTGGAATGGTAGTGAGACAGTATGAATGTGGTTCGATGAACCCTCTGCCAAGCACTTAAATGTGAATTGCAGAGTAATCATGTAGATGTAGATGTAGATGTAGTTCGAATTAAACGAAAGCAGACTGTTACCGCCAGTGCTAGTTCATAAATTGTTAGACTGTCCCAGTGCAGTAATCACGTAACACAGTCCAGTTGTTCAAAACGATTCAGGTCTGGGAAAAATTTAACGTACCAGTTCACCATATAACTTGCGCAAATCCAGATTTCTCCTAGTGGCTAGCTATTCTCAGTGCACTATTTTCTATTCTCGATGCATGTACTCGTAAGTCCCTTTTCTCCGGGCGTACTGAGTATTCAAAGAAATGTGACTCACCCCGAACAACAGGGACTTACATCCATCGAGAACAGAAAATAGTGCAGTGAGAATGACTAGCCACTAGCCGAGATCTGGATTTGCGTAATAAAATCTAAAAAAGGAGGAATGATTGCTGAACTCTATCATTTATAAGCCACATAACAGTCGGTGAGTGCACCCACTTTCCGAATGGAAGGTAACCTGAGTTCACCATATCACTGTCCTCATACACATTTCAGGAACTCGAAACAATTAAGTGCACAACAATAATCAGTAAGTCCGTCAACACTGTTCTGCTAATCACTCATTGTTCAGAAGAGTCGGTAATCACCGTGTTCCTCTAATAAGTACTCTCTCCGAATTAATTAGTAATTACTTGAATTAAACCCACGAGTGAGGAAAACAAACTGCACGCAATACATGCGAGTATTTCACACTATTAGTTATAGGACTGCAACACACTTTTCATGACAAGAGACATGGTGTTGCTCACTTTACTCTCAGGCGCAGATGTGCTAGATGTGCTACATCTACATATAGTTTCGCCTGTCAACAGTGTGTTTCACACTACTCATTATTGACGGCAGCCATCTTAAATAAAGTATTTTATGACCTTCAAAACATTGCATTATCTAATTAGTGAGTTAATTAACAAATGCTTCACATCAAATGGAACACAAAAAAATACATCAATAAAATTATAATGCTGAAGTTCAGAATCTAACAGTAATGTTGACATAATTTGTAACTGAATTTAGCAGTTGTGTAAAGCTTGAATGTTAATTCGGAAGATAATTATTTTCAAACAGTTTTAGGTATTTTACGCAAAAGTTGGAGTTGTGTACTTTCAGATGATAGGTGTTAATATGGCAAAATATGTTTCCTACCGCTCACAAGTGTGTAAGGCCGTATTGCATGAACCTTCTCAATTAACAATATTTCATAATTAACAAAGTTTCTGAGTTAACTAATTGGATCATTGCAACTTTATTAGCAAATAGTATGTAACGAGCAATGAAATTCAATGAGACTAAACTTATTTATCATCTGAAATTACCATGCACTCGTTGGGTACTGGATACACTATCATATTGCCACTGTCAAAGTTTAGGAAAATATTTAGATGATCTTGAGAGGCCAAAATAATAGAAGATGAGACTGGACACTCAGCTTTCTTCGTCTCGAGGTCCAGTGTGTGTTACAATAGTCGTATGGCGGCGAAATATGGTAGATATGGTAATGCACTAATATGGAAGCCTTCTAACTGGAAAAAAATTGGATCCAATTTTGGTCACCTAGCGTAAATTTATTGTTACTGAAGTCGATCGATTTCGGTCATCAGTCTGACCATATCTGGGTCCAAAAATAGTATTCGGCTATGCGTAGCACAACTATAATGCCCAGTGGAAATTCTTGAAATGTACCATTCCTATTACAGCTCTGTGTGTTGAGCAGTCATATCTTGTAAGCATCAAAGCGTGTTGTGGCAATCACGTCAGTTCTTAGTGAAACCGTTCTTATCTTCACAGTGTGTGCTGAAATGTATTCCGATCTAGCTAAGCTCTCACGATTTGTCTTTGGAAACACTACCAAAACAAAAATCTAAGAAATTGGTAGTGTGTAGAACAACATACCCCACGGTAAAAGAAAAGCAACTGATGAGAGAAACGCAAGTAACATATTAGCAGCGGTAGTACACTATCTACGTGTCACCATGAGGCAGCTTGTATGTGTAAATGGAATCAATGGAATGTTCTGAAAATATTACATTCCAGTGCACCTAATCCTTTTTACATTTTGCTTCGTCAACAGTTTTATGGAAACGATTTTTAAAAACTGTTATATTTCTCAGTACAATGTCTACAAAAACTAGAAAGTGACGTTGATCTTCTATACAGTACTTTGTTTACGGATCAGACGTAGTTTACGAACAACGCTCAAATAAATACTTGAAATATGTAGTACTGGTCAGGTGAAAATCTACGTTAGCTGAGAATAATGGAGAAGCAATGAACTTGACCTGTCAATGTGTTGTGTGGGTTATTTAAGAATCACAATATTAGTCCCTGTTTTGTTGTTGGGACCCTAAATAGTTACACGTATCTACAGATCCTAACAGAAATACTGCCTCAGTCCTTGCAAGACATCTGACTGGACATAAGGCCATTCATGCGGTAGCATCATCACGGACGTCCCACCAGTTTCACACTCATTGTTATCGATTTGGCCAACAAAACATCTGGAGATAGTTAGAATGATGGTTTGGGGAATCACAAAATGACAACCACAGTCACCAGAGTTAACACTTTTTGTCTTTCATCTATGGACAAAATTAAAACAGCAATTCCTTCGGAAGAAATGGAATGACACATACACCTACCTATCTGCGCCAAGACAAGCCTTATGATAAGTTCAGACGAAATTCAACATCCACTTTTTGTCTGTTCTGAATCGCTTCATAACATATATATCAATGCTCAAGGTCAATATTTTGAGCATTTAGTTTGACAGTGCTAACGAAAAACACACGAACCAAACTGCG
This sequence comes from Schistocerca serialis cubense, assembly GCF_023864345.2. Classification (NCBI taxonomy): domain Eukaryota; kingdom Metazoa; phylum Arthropoda; class Insecta; order Orthoptera; family Acrididae; genus Schistocerca; species Schistocerca serialis. The sequence goes on along the minus strand of NC_064641.1, from coordinate 83,816,997 downwards.
TTACATGTTTGCTTACGTTTATGCAGTAGGGTATACGTTGTGGGTCCACTTCTCCTGACGGCATGACAATGGTTTTCGACGCTTTTATATTGTTACTACATGAGCAAAGTCCGGACATGTCATGTCAACGAAGTCCTCTTCGAAGAAACTTTCTGACAGCCCGTAATTTTGGCACTACAAAGTTTAAAATACTTGTGAACCTTAGAGCTTTTGCAATGCTGTCCGATGTAACTTAACAGAAGCCGCGCGTTTGCTAGAAATGGATTCATACGGTATGGGCAAAAATACGGAAACCCCCAAATAACAGTATATTACCATGCATAATCTACATCTACATGGTTACTCTGCACTTCACACTTAAGTGCCTGGCAGAGGGTTCATCGAACCATTTTCATACTACTTCTCTACCATTCCACTCTCGAATGGCGCGTGGGAAAAAGCAACACCTAAATCTTTCCGTTCGAGCTCTGATTTCTCTTATTTTATTATGATGATCATTTCTCCCTATGTGGGTGGGTGTCAACAAAATATTTTCACATTCGGAAGAGAAAGTTGGTGATTGAAATTTCGTAAATTGATCTCACCGCTATCAAAACCGCCTTTGTTTCCGTGACTGCCACCCCAACTCGTGTATCATATCACTCTCACTCCTATTGTGAGATAACACGAAATGAGCTGATCTTCTTTGTACTTTTTCAATGTCCTCCGTCAATTTTACCCGGTAAGGATGCCATACCGCGCAGCAAAAAATATTCCACCAGAGGACAGACAAGTGTAATGTCGGCTGTCTCTTTAGTGAGTTTGTCACATCTTTTAAGTGTTCTGCCAACAAAGCGCAGTCTTTGATTCGCCTTCCCCACAATATTATCAATGTGGTCTTTCCAATTTAAGTTGCTCATAATTGTAATTCCTAGATATTTAGTCGAATTGACAGCCCTTAGATTTGTGCGATTTATCGTATACCCAAAATTTATCGGATTTCTTTTAGTACCCATGTGGATGACCTCGCACTTTTCTTTGTTTAGTGCCAATTGCCACTTTTCACACTATAGAGAAATTCTTTGTGGATCATTTTGTAACTGGAGTTGGTCGTCTCATGATTTTAGTAGACGGTAAATTACAGCGTCATCTGCAAACAATCTAAGGGGGCTGCTCAGATTATCGCCTAGATCATTTATGTTAATCAGGAACAGCAGAGGGCCTATGACACCACCTTGCGGAACGCCAGATATCACTTCTGTTCTACTCGATGATTTGCCGTCCATCACTACGAACTGTGACCTCTCTGAGAGGAAATCACAAGTCCAGTCACACAACTGAGACGATACTCCATATACACGCAATTTGATTAATGGTCGTTTGTGAGGAACGGTATCAAAAGCCTTGTGGAAATCTAAGTATATGAAATCGATCTGAGATCCGTTGTCTACAGCACTCTTTACTTCATGGAAATGTACAAGAACGATATTTGCTTAATCCGTGTTGGTTATGTATCAATAAGTCATTTTCTTCAAGGTAATTCGTAATGTTCGAGTACAGTATATGCTCCAGAATCCTACAGCAAATTGAGGTCAGTGACATGGGTCTGCAATTCAATTGGTTACTCCTATTTCCTTTTTTGAATATTGTTGTGACCTGTGCCACTTTCCAATCTTTAGGAACAGACCTTTCGTCAAGTGAGCGGTTGTATATGATTGGAATGAAGGAAACTTCTTGGCCTTCAGAATAGCTTCCCTGCATGGTTTTCAAAAGTATTTTATATCGTTGTTCCAACGAAATAGTGGCAATTTCAGGTAGCGATGATGTGAGATGGATAACGATCAAGGACCCTGCCTTTCAAAATAGACCACACAGGCTCAATAAGACCAAAACCAATCCTGGGGAACGCGAGCTATGTGGAGAGGGTGTAGCGGGACTTTAAATTTCACCGCGCTACACTCGTTCCCTCAGATATAAATTATACCGTCGCAGCTGTATGAGCGCTCGACGGCAGAGAAAAAATTTATAAGAAAATGAAGGTACAAAAAATTGTACCTCTTTTTTTTTCTACCCGCTCTTGTCTCTTGAGAGTGGAAGCTTAACTTCAATTATTCGCTAGTCTTGGTACGATTCAGACGTAAAAACGCATTCTTTGGTCTTAGTCTGATTAACACGCAAAAACTTATTGACGTGCAGACATATTGTATTGTGGAAGCTTTTATGAAATTTGGAGGATGGAAGCAGCCGTAAAATACATTGCATTCAATATCAAGATGGTTTTAATTCGTAGACGTTAGTAATTCCTGGACGATGAAATTTACTGCAAGATTTTAGAGCAGCTACGACTTTTTCATGCAGAAATGAAGCAAGAGATTGTTGGAGAACGAGACCTGGACGCCGCACGAGAGAAGACATATTAACTTGGTAATGAATGAACTCTTATCTACGCCATTTCCCCCTGTTAACCACATTTTGTTATTCTCTGTTCTCTTTCAAATAATTTTTGTACTAGAAACTGGTTTGACTTCTGCTCAGAAACGCCACAAGGACCACCCCAACAATAGCTTTTCCGAATCACGAAGTCCGATAGCTTTTCTGTAATACCAAGTACGATTTGCACTTCATTCTTTCCCTTTTTCACGGTCATTAACGATTTTAAAAACCCCTTTTTATTCACCATTTCTTCCCACATTTTCAACCTTTTCTTTTCTTCTCTTTTTCTTTTTTATTAACCACTACAACTGGCTCCCGCAACAGGACGCAATCTTCGGATGTGTCGTTTTTGAGGAAATTTGAAACTTTAATTTGTATTTTTTTCCCAACAGAGAACAACCAAAAATCCTGAAGTTTGAAGGGTAACTAAAAGGCCAACTTCATTGTACCTAAGCAAATGATTGTACAACAATATTGTAAAGAATTTTTGTAACTAATTCAATCTGTTTTTCTTTTCATGGCATATATTGATGCAAAACTGTTATTTTGAAACCTTTTGGTTACTATCCGATGGAGATGTATTAAGAAAATCCATATTTTGACGAATACGATTTACGCAGAAGTGATTGACCAGTGGCTACAAGGGTCCTGTCGTGTTAGAACACCGCATCACCATTGGGAGACAAAGAAAGATTGTATCACGGGGCCGGCCGAAGTGGCCGTGCGGTTAAAGGCGCTGCAGTCTGGAACCGCAAGACCGCTACGGTCGCAGGTTCGAATCCTGCCTCGGGCATGGATGTTTGTGCTGTCCTTAGGTTAGTTAGGTTTAACTAGTTCTAAGTTCTAGGGGACTAATAACCTCAGCAGTTGAGTCCCATAGTGCTCAGAGCCATTTGAACCATTTTGTATCACGGGGTGGACCCGATCAGCCAGTAACGGTCACATAATCCTTGGCAGTAATGCGACTTCGGAAAGTAACCACGTGGCCCAGGGGAAACCGCGATACGGCTGCCCAAATCATCAGCTAACCCAGGCCAAGTTTCACTCTTGGAATGTAAACTCGGCCTGAAATTGGAGATAGTGTGAAGACTGAAACGACTTTCTTTCATTGCTCCTTAGTCCAGGTTTCTGCACCACGTTTCCCTGTTACACGCACTTGCATCACTAATGAACGATGTGCTGAGAGGATTCGTTAGTGCGACATCCATATCTGCTGTGACTTTTACAACTGCTGTCCTCTTAATTTTCGTCACAGTCCTCTTCATTCAACACATATTTTCGTCCGCATTGTGGTTGGTAGGTTGGTTTAGGGAAGGGGACAAAACAGCGAGACCATCGCTCCCATCGGATTGAGGACGGATGCGGAAGGAAATCAGCCTTGCCCTTCCAAAGGAATCATACCTGCATTTACCTTAAGCAACGTAGGGAAATCATGGAAAACCCGTTGTGACTTACGGACGATGTTTTCCCGCTTTCCCTGTATGCGGTATAGATATTCGATACTGTCTGTGCCTCTTGCAATACCAAATACTTCGGCTCCCTTAGTTACGCAAGCAACCATCATACGGGTACCAGTAATTCGCCTGCGTTCGCAGTCACTTGGTTCCGACATAATGCACCCACAGCTACACAGAAAGCTATACTTACTACGACTGATACTTACAACGTACTGAGGACATCCCAGAGGTACCTCTCCTGGTCAAATACAACAGTGCAGCTTGCACGGTTGGTTGGCATCTGCATTTATGTTTAAGTATTCATTTCTCAAGGTATCTGCACATTTTTTACCAGCCAATATACAGGTGTCCCATTCAAACCCCCCTCATTTCCAAGACCCAGGAAAAAAAACCACAACATATAAGACAATGAAAAATGCACCACATTGTAGAGCATCTCAAAGAATTTATTTATTTATCATCAAGACACCGCTACATGTGAACCATTTGTAGCACGAAGAATATCAAGTCTATATTCAATTTCTTGTCAAGATCTGTGTAACATTTCCTCTGTTACTGTTGCAATCACATTTGTGATACGATGTCGCAACGTAGGAATATCGTTCACTTTGGTCGCATACACGCGGCGGTCCTTCACGAATCCCCACATGAAGAAATCAAGCGGCGTAATGTCGGGTGAAGGTGGAGGCCAGGCAATGGGTCATCCGCGTCCGATCCAACGACTGGGAAATTTCCTATCCAGGAACTTTCGAACAGCCGTGACCAATGCGGTGGAGCTCCATCTTGTTGAAAACTTATGTTGGGTTGCAAGTCTTGTATCTGAGGGTACACGAACTGCTCCAACATGTCCAGAAACACTGACCCATTCACCGTTTGCTCCGCAAAGAAGAACGGTCCTACAATCCTGGCGTGCATTAGCCCACACCAGTTAGTTTAGGGCTATCACGAACATGTTCAATGACAACGTGCGGATTTTGCGAAACCCAAATCCGAACATTATGCCTATTAACCCTTTCTGATAGATGAAAGGTTGCCTCATCTGATAATAAACATTTTTCCAGGAAGCTGGCATCCATATCAATACGCTGAGCATAACCGCAGCATATTGTTGTCGGCGTGGTTTGTCGTTCGGCATCAGATCTTTCAGAATTTGCACTTTTTAAGCACACATACGAAGACGCTGGTGAACTACACGATGCAGTGCTGATCGAAGTACATCAAGTTGCCTAGATGCTTGACGAACTGACTTACGTGGGCTTCTGAGAAACGTTTGTCTGATGTCCTCCACTGTCTCTTCTGAAATTCCGTAACGTGCACCGCCAGAATGTTTCAGAACACTTTCTGTGGCCAGAAACTTCCTATACCATTCCTTAATGTTTTCACATCAAGTGGATCACATTCATACATACGACGATAATTTCTTTGCTCAGTAATCGGCGATTTTGTTTCTGCAAACCACACTACTGCTTGCGCGCTGCTGGGGAGTCGCCATTTTCACTTCATGCGACCATGCTGCACTCTGGCGATGGTACTTGGCACTTCTGACGCGGGAATATAGCTTCTTTGAGATGCTCTACAATGTGGTGCACTTTTCATTGTCGTATCTACTACGGTTTTTCTCTCCTGGGTCCTTGAAATCATGGAGGTTTGAGTGGGACACTCTTTATTTAGTGTGACTTGTCTCAGCTGCCTCACCCAATACATCAACAAAATTTCTGAATATGAGATCGAAAGCAAAACTTAAGGAGGATAGTGAACCTATGAGTTTCGCGCGGCGCAGGTAACATCAGCTGAAGTGCGATTATCTGAAGCAGCAGCTAACTAAATACGTAGACTTCTGGTTCCGCATCTGATTACATTTACGAGTTTCACGGCACAGGCTTCCGTTCTTTTTGGATAGCTCCTCTCAGATTGGAGATGCCTAGAAAGTAGGAATGAGAGCAGAAACATGGCTCGAGGGAGCCTATCAAACAGGCTCTGTAGAATCCCGATCTGAAGATCGAACGGGCGACTGTGTGCAATGAATAATCAAGTGAAGCCCAGCGTATTTGTAGTTTGTAGGATTAAATCGTCATTTCAACATATTTATGTACGTAAACATCGAGGGCGTCATCTGTATGAGACTGCCCAGTTCAAATTCCACGGATAATTAATTGAAGGTTTGAATGCCCCCTCCCCCGGCGCCCCGTCCCACCCTTCCCTTAAGGTCTAGTACGCCACTCACAGACGCAGCCTCTTCTGAATGCTGTGCTTGTGATTTCGAGTTTCTACTCTGTGAAATAATATCTGCTCTGAGCGGGACTCGTCCGTAACGTGAACGGCCCTCACTGGTTAACCCTCTAATGTACATTTTGTTATGGTCGCTGTACACATTCCCTTTGTGACGAGCTGGGAGCTGCACAAAATTTATTCATGAAGCCTCTTGGTCTCGTTTATCACACCCCCTCAAGAGCTGCCGCATATGAGGGCTGTAGTTGAACTCTATCATGATAATACAACTGTTATCGTTTTACATACACGCTGATTTCTTCTGGTGGCTTCAATTTCTTGTCAGGCAGTGTATTTGGAAAAGGACGGGATGGTGAAACATGTCTTAAGACGTAAGGGGCTGATTTTCATGGTATTAGAGGGTCCCACACAGGGTTTAAACTGCAGGGGAAGACATATATCCTACGAATGATAAAGGACGTTGTATGTAAATGGTTCTCTGAGATGATACGGTTGAAACAGGAGAGGAATTCATGGCGCGCCACAACTAACTATTGAAGATTCAAAAGAAAAAAAAAGTTAATGGAAGACTAGCATAATTTGCAAACGGCCTTTGGGAGCTTTCGACGTTATCCACCAGAAAGAACCACTATACATCGAATAACGCGAAGAGTAACAGACCTATAACCCTATCTTGGGACACTTTTACAGTTTACTTTTATCCCTTACGATTTCGTTCGGCTAAAAACGACGTGTTGAATTCTGTCTTCTATGAAGTTCTGAATCCAGTCACAAACCTGGTCTGGTGTTACGTAAGCTTGTAGTTTGTTCGCTAAGAGACAATGAGGGACAGTATGGAAAGCCATATAAGGCATCAGACTCGACACCATTATTTGCGATGCTCTGGCTCTCATGGACGAAAAGAATGAACATCTCTTTTTGCAGAATCCATGTTGATTCCTATAGAGATAATTTTCGTTCCCCATAGAGACCATAATACCCGAACTTAAAATGTGTTCCACAGTTTTACAGCAGACTGACATCAGAAATATACTCTTATGCTTACGACCATCGTTAAGACAATCTTTCATGGAAACGCTTTTGTGTAATCCCTTTGCTCCATTTACTCATGATGAATTGTTACTAGAAGAATAACTAATTCCTTCGCATAATCTGTAGCCCTAGATATCTTTCCCCTGTTGAAAAATTCTAGCCGACTTTCTATTCTGCGATAACTTATCTCAGTATCTGCCATTTCTGTCATTCATGCGGCGAAAGGAAGGAGAAACTGTGTGGTATTCGCTTTCTACCCTTCATCTTCTGTTTTAGTTTTAGTATTATCATTGAACGACTGAATAGCTGACTTTGATTGTTTTGTAGGCACTTCAGTGGCACATTTCAGTTATGGAATCTACCCACTGTGAAAAATTATGGAAAAAGTAAATAGCCCTAAAAGATTAGTTGAAGAGTAAGGTCATGTTCACTTAACATAAAAAACAGCTTTTCACGGCCATTCCGAGAAAGCTTCACTATTCTACAGTATTTATAGCATCCTAGTACTTATACCGAACTTCCACAGTAAGTAAATTACCAACCAGCAATTTAGCAAGTAAGGTTTAGTCGCCACGTAATTTCGCACAGGTCGTTAGCTAAATACCCGTAGGAGTTTCCGGTATGATATTTCATACTATGATGAAATACTTTCAGTACATTTTAATAATTTAGCGTTCAAAGGGCATTATTTAGTTGTCATTTCGTGATATCCTGATAAACTGCAAACTGGTTAGAAAAAAAAAAAAAGCTTTGTGTCTACTTTTCCGTCTTAACCCATTAGCATGATGATGTCATCTGTAGTTAAATGTATCATGTAAACGCTAGAGGTCCATTGCTGCTCTAGCAACTAAGGGCAGGCAGCCCCTTCGACGCCTATTATGTGGTATTGCCTGCTCTCAGGCGCTAGAGCAGTTGCGGAACGCCACTTTAGCTGACTGGATGCCGAACTCTTCGATGGTATACTTTCAAAGTGCTCAGCACTAGTGGAGCATCACTCAGCCGAAGGCATTTTAATGTGCTCTTCAAAGGTGCGTGGGTGACACAGAGTGCTGCCGAACTGGAGGGCTTTAGAGGGACCCTTTGCGATTTATTCACGCACATGTCAGTGTTGCATCCCTCTGCGATAACGTTGAAAAGGGATAACCATCCTCTGGTGGTTCAGATCACGTTTAAATTTCGTCGAATGGTTTTGAACGGTCCCTAGTGGTTCCTCCCTGTGCGCCAGAGCAAAAATTGCGGTCGCACTAAACTCCAGAGGGGTCAGACCACGTGCGCTAGGGTTGCAGCTCCACGATGTCCTTAGAATAGGGTCGAATCGTCAAGGGTGGGAGGGGGGGGGACAGGTTGTCAGCAGTGTCTAACCCCAGATCACGTAAGAAACAGATTGACCGTCCTTACGGCAGAACAGGCAACCGAAAAAATAGTTTTCCTGCCGGTCAACAGAAGTCGCAGGCGACGCTACAATGCTAACTGAGCTGTCCATGTCGCGGAATTGGTAACGCTGCATCTTCGGTGACGTGAATGACGCTGATTTACGTTCGGCTAGAGCGCTGCGCGAAATGCATTCGTCACACTGATGATGACTGTAGCTCATGATCGGCTGTGATTTTTCCCGAGCTTTCAATCTAAGAATGTAGATTAGCTCCTGTAATTCTACAAACCAAGTTTATTTCTCACAATCATATGCGAAATGAAATAAATGAAAAGTAACACACAAACATTTCTCGCGAGTTACTGTTTAAATGCAGACTGTATTACAGTCACATAGGTTTTACACTCGCCTTCCATGCCGTCTATTTCCTCTTTGCTATACAGCTCTTCTCATACGAATTATGGTGGTAAAAAAGATCTCCACGTGCAGGTCAACACTAGAAAGTTTTCAAAGTCTGCACTCCGTTATGACGCGAATTAATGCTGGACATATTTCAGTGACAGTCATTTCAAATTTAAGTTCTTTTACTTTGCATGTAACTGATCGTAAATGATATAAGAGTGGCACAAAACGATGAATTTTGGATTGTTGTTGAAAGGGGGCTGCAAACGAGGTAATATACAAGTGAAAGCGTGTTTTTGAAGCATATTTTGGTGGTGTCAACTTTGAAGAACCACAGACGGCAAATCATAATTATGTTAAAAATTTACTTTGTACAGTTTAAAGATAACCCGCAAATATTCGCAACAGACGTACGCTTTTATCTGCAACACAGTTATTGCAGCGTCTATAGTTTGCATGTTATGCTCGGTCTCTTCTATTCTCCTCCCTTCATTCCAATATAAACGCTTGTTCACAAGTATAAACGAATGGCAGTGAACATTTGCGAATTATCTATGAATACTCGTTTGCTGCAGTGTTAACGAGGTTTTACAGTCGTTCACTTCGTTCGCTCTAGTATATACCAGGATTTAGAGGGACCGATGACCTAGCAGTTAGATGACGGCTATTATTCATTTATTTCACTGTAGCGATTTCAGCTCTAGAGCCATTTTCAAGTACAAAGGGAAAGGTCTTGTAAGGTAATGCTTCTTAAATTGTTTACCAAATGTTACCACACTATGCTTTGCATTTTGTTATCCATATCTTATATTGGTTTCAGTTTTCACATTGCACACAAAACTGGCTCTACAGCCAAAATTACAATAGTGAAGAGAATAAACAGTTTAAAAAAGTCCAAATCGCAGCAAAGATTTCATTTAAAAATTGTATGATATGATTCTTGTACAGGAAGGGCTGCAACGTTATATCAGAATATAAGATCGACAAAATTTAGATAGGATCGAATGCTTAGGGCTCTTTATTAATTCTTACTCGTATCTAATTTATTGATTTACCTGAATTTAAAATCCACTCCCGTAACCTTCCTTTATCTTTGACGGGAAATCTGAACATTTTTAGTTCAGGATTTGTCGGTCTACTCCTTCCACAGTTGATATACTCGCAGGCCCTCGGCATGACGACTCGATCCACTACCACCGGTATGTCAGAAACAGCTGTACTCCACAGACGCCAAATAGTGGAAAGCTGCACGCGTTCGGACGTTGTTGCCACATATTTCACAGAACGGAGTGCCATCTAGTGGTTGGTGCCACAAGTAAGGGTGTGACGCTGTTGCCGCCTGGTGGCTGTTCCCTGACAAGGGTTGCCTGCTAGACCAAGCGATTGGGCAATCTGTTTCTTACGTGATCTGGGGTCTAACGTCGCCGAACACGTCGTCCTGTTGCTCATTGCACTGAGAAATGTCATTTTCGACCCGAAATGTGTGGGAATGAACGCCCAAGGAAAGGGGTAGTCTGATTGACCCAATTTATGGCACTCCTGAGAGCCCTTCACGTCAATTCTGAATGGCAAGAAGTGTCTAAAATGTTTTTCTCGATCACTTATAAGAATACCGTGTGATTTAAACGCTGAGTCGCTCGGTCGCAGAGGCGTCAGGAGGGGTGTAACGTGATTAAGAGCGGATGTGACGACCTGCATATCGTTTGACACGTTCACAATGCCACTGGGCATAATTGTGGTGGATTTTGATGCCAGTGCGTTACCTTTATTCCACCATACACTTCACTCCTGAGCACTGGCCTTTTTTCCCATGTGTCGATCTTGCTGTTTGAAACATCACTGAGCCCAATAGTGACGCCGCAACGCGCCACGCCAAATTTCCAACTTCCGCGTCCCATTGCGGGACAATTATGAGGTTTCGAAAAATTTGTGCTTTTACATCTGCTCAGTGTATAAAACTAAACTCCTCCCGCACAGGCCGTTAAGGCCCAAAGGCACCGACTGGCCGCCGTGTCATCCTCACTGGATGCAGATATGGAGAGGTATGTGGTCAGCACACCGCTCTCCCGGCCGTATGTCAGTTTCCGAGACCGGAACGGCTACTTCTCAGTCACGTAGCTCCTCAGTTTGCCTCACAAGGGCTGAGTGCACCCCGCTTGCCAACAGCGCTCGGCAGACCGCATGGTCACCCATCCAAGTGCTAGGCCAGCCCGACAGCACTTAACTTCGGTGATCTGACGGGAAGCAGTGTTACCACTGCGGCAAGGCCGGTGGCTGCTCAGTACAAGGCCAGAAAAAAATCTTACTGATCCACATCGAAGGATTAAAACACACAAACTCATTTTACAACTCTTAGAAAAAGATGAGATAAAGAAAGCTCAGCCCAAATACCAAATCCCAGGCCATGTACTCCGTCAGTCAGAGTAGATCAGTACAAATGGATTTCTCTGTCTCTTAAGCTGTATGACCCTGACCATTCCCTATGTAACAACTGAAACGGCTTTTGATACCAAATGTAACAGTTGTGTTACTACATGTGACACTTCTGTCACTCGATGGAACTGTGTTTTCTCTTTTGATGCTGTCAATTGTCAGGATGAGCATTCTAAAGCATTCTGTCAGGGTGAAAATATTAAATAAATTAACTTTTCTCTCTTACAACATGTGGGCAGGGTGGGTTCTCCCTTGGGTCGGGTATGAGGTCGAATGAAACATCATTTTTACATAAGATAACTTTTATTGACAGTTTCGTACAACTGTATCTTACTGGGACGTTCTGGTTCGGAGAGCGGCGGCCGTGTCGTTTGCGTAGCCTTCTGCTGTGGCAGCGGCGGCGGCGGCGGCGGCGGCGGCGGCGTCTGATTACGCGTAGCGGTGTGTATCTCGTGTCGCCGTCTCGCCCAGCTGACCCGAGACGCGCAGCGCGAGGTGGCCCGTTTAATTATTGCGAGCGACGTCGTGCATCGGATGGTGATACCTTGAATGTGACGTCCCAGTGTTTCTCTTCTCTAAGCGGCTGCGTGTGTTGTGCGTCGACCAGCGGAGCGGCGCGGCGGGGGAAGGCCAGTGTCCCGAACTCGAACCACGGACTCCCGCTTGCCAGTCTTCGGCTGTCAGGTCTTTATCCCAGCTCACAGGTGACTGCTGAGGTGAGGCCGTCTCCTTCCCGTCCTCACGAGTCACCCGGGTACGTAAAAATCAGACTTCCAATACCTTTTAACTTATGTCTTCTGGCGCTGCGGCTGCTGCTTGCTATTCCATTACAGCGGCGGACTTGGTGCGTCTGTGCATGATGCAGTCTCTTCTTGCATGACGGTCTTCAGCACCGAAACTGACTGAAAACTACTGCTACTCTTCTTTTCTTCCTTCGTCTCTCGTCTTCGTCTCCGTCTGTCTTCATCTGTCTTCATCTGTCTTCATCCGTCTTCAACTGTCGGGCCCACCGCGTCTCGCGTATTTATTCACTTCAGTTTACTGGAGGTGAACGACTTCACGGCCATTGCCTCTTCTGTCACGTTGAAAAGCTTCTCGAAGAATCTTCTTAACGTCGGTCATTGGCTCTTGGAGTGTAGGCGAGGGCCTTTGCTCACATGCGACAACTGAGAAACACGTGAGCCGGTCGGGCGATGCCCTGACGGCTGAATCGACAGCGCCCGCTTATGTGGAACTGCTGACTTCATGGTCATTGTCTCTTCTGCTGTTCTGCCCACTGAATGCGAGTATGTAACTCTCTAAACTAAACCAAGTTTTCCATTTATATTCTAATTTCTAGTTCACTTTGATTTCACTAATTTATTTACTTAAGTACCACTCAACATTCCTCCACCCTTCGGAGAAATTCGCCCTCGAATTTACCACTCAACATTCCTCCACTCTTCACACAGAAAAAGCACAAACACTGAAAACTCTCGAGTTAGAAGATTACACACGCTTCACATTAAGTATGTGGAAAATACTTTATCACTTTACAAAAGCACTGTACGGTCATGAATCACATAGTTCTTACATAAATGGTTGTAATAAGTGTAACAAATCTTGATGACAATGAATACACAAAAAATAGATTTTGCACTCAGAAAATTACATTAGCCACAGCTGTTTAATTTACCTTATACTAATGCAAGAATATCTATTCTACAGTATTGTTTATGTTAACAAGAGACTGTTTAATAAAGAATGAAGTACAATAAACAAAATTAATACATTAATGCTCAAAAGTAACTGCTGAAGTACACCAGTTAAGAATGTGGTATCCAGTTAACAGGGATTTGATGAAGTGGTATATTATTATTTGGCTTATTTTTTCGTCTTAAATAAAAGAAAACTGTACAAAGCAGAAACACCAACACAAAGGTTCCAGATATACCCGTTCCTAGCATTATAATTTTAGTTTTGTGTTCACCTTTCAATTTTAAGACATGTTGCATCATAACATTGGCATCAATTTTGCCTTGCTGTGAGTTTATGAACATATCTAATGACTTCAGAAGGGAACTGTCAAGGGAGTCATTGAGGTAGGATAGGTTTTATGTAGGAAATGCTTGCATGGCGTTTTCTGAAAAAAGCAAACAACATGGTTATGAACCTACCAACCTAGTAAAAAACAAAAACTAAGAAAAGAAGGAATACATTGTTAACTACAAGATCTACATGTTTCTACGTTCCACTTTTCTTTCTTAAAAAATAAACCATTATAATTTATTAGTTATTTACATTTGTATACTACAGTCTATTAAGATTCAACTAGGACATTCGCACCCTTGATCGAAGATTGTATGGTGCCATGTCTGTATGTTGTGCTGGCGTGGCCACTCTTTTTCCTTTACGGGAACTTCCTCCACCCTTCGGCAAAGCAGACACTATTGTTGCAGGAATTACATCTGGAGCGCCCTTAAAAGGTTTTAAACGACTTGCATGGACAATGGTAGTTCGGGTGGGCAGTTGAAATTTAACGTTGACTGGTGACGTGATCTCAATAATTTGATAAGGACCTCTGTAGTTTGTTACAAATTTCTTCGTTTTTCCTTTAGCTATGTAAGGAGTTGAAAGCATAACCCACTGACCGATTTTGTAATTTGGATATTTAGCTTGGGTATTACCTAATCTTTCCTGTCGTTCCAAAGCCTTTGTATTAGATTTTTGAACCTTTTTCCATATATCCTTCATTATTCGACTGAAAACTCTTACTGTTTCTCCGACTTTTCCGTTTTTCTGCCTGATTACATCAAAAGGGGACGGCATTTTTTTCCCATAGATCACTTCATAAGGTGACATGCCAGTTGCTTCATGCGTTTTGGCGTTGTATACCGACACGATTATTGGTAAATACGTATCCCAATTAGAATGTTGTTCGTTAATATAATAACTAAGCATCTTGCCAATTGTCCGATGAACTCTTTCTGTGCGCCCGTTGCACTGAGGGTGTAACGGAGTTGTGCGTAATTTACGCATTTTTAGTAAGTGGCATAGCTGTTTCATTAATTCAGACATAAAATTAGATCCCTGATCTGTGATAATAGCTTCAGGTACTCCAAATTTAAGTATCCAGTTGTTAACTAAAGCTTGGGCAACTGTATTTGCTTGCTGATCTGGGAGACTCACCATAGCTAGATAGCGTGAAAAGTGATCGATAATTGTAAGGACATACTTATTACCAGCAGGTGTTTTATGAAATGGCCCGTAGAGATCCAATCCGCAGATTTGAAATGGACATGAAGCCTCGGGGAGCCTCTGTAAGGGTATTTTTGAACGAGAAAGTTCAGCTCGTTGTGCGCACGCAATGCAATTACGAACGTACTGCGCAACATCCTGCTTTCTGGTTTGCCACCAAAATCGCTCTGCTACACGTCTTTCGGTTGTCCGCTGCCCACCGTGTCCTGCAAGGATATGATCGTGGGCCTCTGCCATTATTTCTTGTCTAAGGTGTTGGGGGACAACAATTCGCGGTCCAAGTTTTGTTTTACGGCATAATACACCATCTTCAAAGCAAAATTGTTTTTGAGTTGCGTATTTTTTACATTCTGTATCCTCATCTTGTGCCTTTCTCCAGTCCTCAGTATCTCGGCCTATTGCTTCCAAAAGTGCTATTTTCCGACTTAGGCAATCTGCATTCGTGTGTTTTTTGCCTGGTTTATGGATAACTTCGAAATCCATTTCGGAAAGACATAGGGCCCAACGGGTAAGATGACTAGATGGATCCTTTAATCCAAGCAACCATTTTAAAGCTGCGTGGTCTGTAATGACCTTGAATTTCCTACCATACAAGCAGCATTTAAAGTATTTGATACCATAAATAACACTTAACAATTCTTTCTCCGTTGTGGAATAATTTCTTTCTGCCGTTGTTAGTTGTCTCGAAGCGTAGGCTATGGGGTGTTCCGCGCCATTAATATTCTGACTCAAAACAACTCCTACTGAATGACCACTTGCGTCACAGGATAAAATAAATTCTTTATTATAATCTGGGTAGGCTAATACAGGACTGTGTGTTAACTTATCTTTAAGGGTTTGAAATGCAGATTCACAATCTTCAGACCAATGAAATTTTGCACCCTTTTTCAATAATTGGGTTAAGGGTCGGGCAATTTCAGCAAAATTTTGAACATATTTTCGGTAATACGATGCGAGACCAATGAAACTTTGTACTTCCTTAACGCGTTGTGGTGTTGGGAAGTCCTTAACTGCCGAAATTAATCGAGGATCTGTTTTAATTCCTTTTTCACTAATGACATGCCCTAGGTATGTAACCTCTGTCAATGCAAAACTACATTTTTCCATATTTAATGTTAATTTAGCTTTTCTAAGTCTCTGAAAAACATTACGCAGACGCACAGCTTGTTCATTAATGTCTCTGGAGAATACAATAATATCGTCTAGATATACACAACATTGCTGAGTTTTGAGTCCTCGCAATACTCCATCGAGTAGTCTTTGAAAAGTTGCTGGTGCATTTTTCAAGCCGAAAGGCATTCTTTTAAATTGCCAGTGGCCTCCAGGGGTAGAAAATGCTGTTTTATGCCTATCTTCAGGAGCAACTTCCAATTGATGATATCCGCTACGTAGATCGATTGTTGAAAAGTATTTACTGTTACCTAAACTGTCAATGATATCTGTAATGTTTGGAAGAGGATAAACATCTGAGATTGTTTGTTTGTTAAGGTGTCTGTAGTCACAACAAAATCTATATCGTTTCGTACCGTCGGGAGACTTCTTTGGAATAATTACGATATTTGAATTATAAGGCGAATCAGAATATTCTGTAATTCCATCTTTTAGATGCTGTTCCAAAAATTCATCCAGTACTGGCTGTAAGTGATGCGGAACTCTATAAGGCTTCCTATAAACTGGGGGGGGGGCTATTTCCTGTTGGGATCCTATGCTGTGTGATGTCTGTTGCTGGCAATGGACCTTCTGCATTAAATAAATCTTGGAACTCAACTAAAACTGCTTCTATCGTGTCTCTATCCTTTCCTTTCAAATGCTCAATCTTCTGGCGCAATGCGGTTTTATAGGCGTCTGGTTTCTGACCATCAGTAATATCTGACCAAATGAAATCTTCTTCTTCAAAAGTACTGACTGTAGCTACTAATATTCCCTTATGCAACTCTTTGTCCTCCACTCCGAAATTGTCAATATGTACCGGTACTTTTCTTTCTCCCTCAACGTCTTGAACCCGTACAACACTCCTACGTACAAAACAATGTGATACATCTAATTCCTCATTTTCCTCTAAAGGCTCTATTAGACACACTGTATCTGTAGGAACTTCGTGGTCAACGGTCATCCAGAGAAGTTTTCCTGAGCCAGATGGTATCTGATCCCGCGAATCAACCTTCAAGGACGTTGCACGCAGTATAGTTGATTTCGCCTTCCGGTTAGGGAAATCTTGCGGCAGAGGGCCCTTTGCAGCGGTGTCACCTAGCTGAAACACTATTCCGCTAAGTTCTACAGTTTGCTGTCTGAGGTCGATTTTAGCGTGATGTTTATTCAGGAAATCCAACCCTAGGATCGCGTCGTACCCGTCAGTTACCTTTGTTACCACTTCGACATCTTCCTGAAATTGTACACCGTGAATATAGAAAATCAGTGATGTACATCCTAATGACTTCACTGTACCTCCTCCTACTCCACTCAATCTATACCTTGGAGGGTCATATTTCTTTTCTCCAATACATTTATTACTCACTATTGATACGTTTGCGCCTGTATCCACCAGTATCCTTGCCTCTTTATCCTGTATGGTAGCAGATAACCAGCATTCCGCCTTCACATTCGCCTTAATGGCATGAAATTTTATTGGGAACGCCTGGCGGCGGCTCCGACATTCCCGTTTGAGTTTAACTGATTTCTATTTCCAAAAACTTTCTTAGACCTGCATTCCTTGGATGTGTGACCTATTCTTTGACAATTAGTGCATTGAGGTTGTCTGCAATTTTTTGCTATATGTCCGTGTCGATCGCACCTAAAACATCGTACTCCTGCTGAAAATATATTTCGCTTCTCCTTGTATCTGGTGGCAATGTCAATTTCTTCAAAAGCTGTCGCCACAGATACAGCTTCTGCTAAATTTTTAGGAATCTCTGCCCTGACACGACGGGACGTTTCAGGAGGTAACCCACGTAAAAATGTATCCAGAGCTCTATTTTCTGCCTCTTGTAAAATAACTTTATTTGCTTCACCACTAGTTGTCAACTGATAGGTGTTAATATTAACTTTTCTAATCCTATCTACAAAGCTTTCTAACGACTCGTTTTGCCTCTGAGTGATAGTGTGTAATTTTTCCCTATAAAATCTACAGCTGTTCTGTTTTTGAAAACGTTTAAGCAATCCTTTCTTCAATTCCTCAAATGTTGGAGAATTCCGTAATTCTTCATGGTATAAGACGTGTGCTTTAGCCTCTCCTGTCAATCTTAACTTTGTCATTTGTAAGAGCTGTTCATCTGACCATGATCCTAACTTGGCAGCTGCTACTAAATCATCAAAAAAGGCTGTTATGTCCTCGCCAGGTTTACCTGAAAAAGGAGTTACTAAGGCTGCTGCTGAGGAATCTAGGGTGGGAGGGATTGAACTGGTTTGCCTAACCTCACTCAACTGTTTAAATAATGCATTATTATCACTTTTAAGCTGTGCTATTTGATTAACTAAGCTCTGAATAGCTTCATCAGTAGAAACCGCTTGTGGTGCTGACTCTGACTTTGTACGATTTCGTGTCATCATTTTACAAACTATTAGTTACACAATCTTACTACACTGAATTTAAAAGATGTTTAAATATTTCCGACACACTCTTAAAATCATGAGAGAAAATACACTTCTAAATAAAGAAAATATTACGACTGCTATGCAAACCTCTATCCCTTCACACATTAAAAAATACTAACTGTGGACCTTTAGTGACTGTCATTCACACCTCATATTGAGCCAAGGGTTTTTCTCTGACACCAAATGTAACAACTAGTACGGCTTATGATACTAAATGTAACAACTAAAACGGCTTCTGACATCAAATGTAACAGTTGTGTTACTACATGTGACACTTCTGTCACTCGATGTAACTGTGTTTTCTCTTTTGATGCTGTCAATTGTCAGGATGAGCATTCTAAAGCATTCTGTCAGGGTGAAAATATTAAATAAATTAACTTTTCTCTCTTACAACATGTGGGCAG
Organism: Schistocerca serialis cubense; assembly: GCF_023864345.2. Taxonomy (NCBI): domain Eukaryota; kingdom Metazoa; phylum Arthropoda; class Insecta; order Orthoptera; family Acrididae; genus Schistocerca; species Schistocerca serialis. The sequence goes on along the minus strand of NC_064641.1, from coordinate 83,798,428 downwards.
GGTGGGTTCTCCCTTGGGTCGGGTATGAGGTCGAATGAAACATCATTTTTACATAAGATAACTTTTATTGACAGTTTCGTACAACTGTATCTTACTGGGACGTTCTGGTTCGGAGAGCGGCGGCCGTGTCGTTTGCGTAGCCTTCTGCTGTGGCAGCGGCGGCGGCGGCGGCGGCGGCGGCGGCGTCTGATTACGCGTAGCGGTGTGTATCTCGTGTCGCCGTCTCGCCCAGCTGACCCGAGACGCGCAGCGCGAGGTGGCCCGTTTAATTATTCCGAGCGACGTCGTGCATCGGATGGTGATACCTTGAATGTGACGTCCCAGTGTTTCTCTTCTCTAAGCGGCTGCGTGTGTTGTGCGTCGACCAGCGGAGCGGCGCGGCGGGGGAAGGCCAGTGTCCCGAACTCGAACCACGGACTCCCGCTTGCCAGTCTTCGGCTGTCAGGTCTTTATCCCAGCTCACAGGTGACTGCTGAGGTGAGGCCGTCTCCTTCCCGTCCTCACGAGTCACCCGGGTACGTAAAAATCAGACTTCCAATACCTTTTAACTTCTGTCTTCTGGCGCTGCGGCTGCTGCTTGCTATTCCATTACAGCGGCGGACTTGGTGCGTCTGTGCATGATGCAGTCTCTTCTTGCATGACGGTCTTCAGCACCGAAACTGACTGAAAACTACTGCTACTCTTCTTTTCTTCCTTCGTCTCTCGTCTTCGTCTCCGTCTGTCTTCATCTGTCTTCATCTGTCTTCATCCGTCTTCAACTGTCGGGCCCACCGCGTCTCGCGTATTTATTCACTTCAGTTTACTGGAGGTGAACTACTTCACGGCCATTGCCTCTTCTGTCACGTTGAAAAGCTTCTCGAAGAATCTTCTTAACGTCGGTCATTGGCTCTTGGAATATAGGCGAGGGCCTTTGCTCACATGCGACAACTGAGAAACACGTGAGCCGGTCGGGCGATGCCCTGACGGCTGAATCGACAGCGCCCGCTTATGTGGAACTGCTGACTTCATGGTCATTGTCTCTTCTGCTGTTCTGCCCACTGAATGCGAGTATGTAACTCTCTAAACTAAACCAAGTTTTCCACTTATATTCTAATTTCTAGTTCACTTTGATTTCACTAATTTATTTACTTAAGTACCACTCAACACCTAGTTAACATACATGTAATTCCTGACTGTTCAATTTAAGTTGTTACAGAAAATTCTGCAGGACAAATTGGTTAGGAAAGTGAGCAGTCTGAAAGAAAATGAGCAACGTGACGTATTGCATGATACTTGGCGTCCACACCACTCTGTTCTGCACAGTGGACGATGCAGACCAAACTGACCTCAGGAAATGAATGGTGACACACCGTGCGCTTTGCTAGAAACCTCGCTACTGCGATGCACTGTTGCATCAAAGAGCTTACTTCTTCATAGCGCCACGATCTGGTGGACACAAGCTTGGAGTGACTGAAATTTATTGACCTTCAGTTCGTGTTTGGTGGAATGATGTGAACGATGATGTAAGGAAAGCTAAATTGTGCGATGTAGTGTAACGTTTTAGCTAATTGTCTCTCTCCTGAGATCTACCAAACCTCAAACACGATATTTCTTCAATGGCTAACAGTTATTCCACCCAAATAACATGGTATATGGAAACTGTAATGTTGTAGAATTAGGGATAAACTCAACTTCGCGACACATATTGCGTAGTGATCATGCGCTGGGTACTTAGTCGATGATGTGAAACGAATGAGAAATACGTTTTCTCGGCTCCTATTGGTTGTCCAGAGCAAGTCTTTATATGAAAATGTTGCCTTTTTGGCTTCTGATTAGCTAGTTCTTGAGCACAGAGACTTCAGGACGGCCTGACATGGTGAGGTGGAGTCATTCTTAGGGTTAGAGTGAACGTATATGGAGAAAGACCTACGTAGTGTGAGAGAGTCTTTTAATCTACTTCAGTTGTGTCTCATCATTTTCAAGATGCCTCTGATTGCAAGTGGTTCATATTCCACAAGGATAGTGCTTCGTGTAAAGTATCATGGCATCCCTAAAAAATTAATAAAGAACGGTTTACCAATCACCAAGCAGCCAATGAAAATTGTAGTGATCCTCATTACAGTCAGTCGAACCTACGATTGTGGAGTACCACCTGTGTAATGGACGTTGCTATAAAAGACGCAGGTTAATTAACTTTTCATAACTGGGATTCACAGTCATGGGAAATTTCTTGAAAGACATCATGTTTACGCCAGTGACTGTTAAAATTTTTATTTATACTATTTTAATTTCGGCCTTAGGTCATTATCAAGTGCAGCTGAAATACAAAATGTTTATAAAATATTTTACAAAAATCGTAGTGTATTTTGACATTCGGCCGGTTACACAAAACGAAAAATGCAGCTATGTAACACTGTTTACTTACATGATTAGGCTTTAAGCCATGTCTACTTTGTACGAACTGACACATCTATATGTCGTTGTCATTTACTGTTATATACATTGGTAAGGCTGCTAAGTAGTGCGGGCACACATGTCCATATATCGGAAAACAGCACAGTGTGTACATACATATGTTCGTTCCACCATCACTAGTAACTTTTGCACTGAACCATAGCAGCGAACTACTGTTTGCAGGCTACTGGACTGCAATGGGGCTGTACTCAGAACAAAAATAATATCTGTAATCCGTTTAAGCGCCAAAATGGCTACCAGTAGCCTGTAAACAGTAGTTCGCTGCTGTGGTTTAGTGCAAAAGTTACTAGTGGTGGTGGAACGAAAGTATGTATGTACAGACTGTGCTGTTTTCCGATATATGGACATGTGTGCCTGCACTACTTAGCAGCGTTGCCAATGTATATAACAGCAAATGACAACGACATATAAAGACCTGTGGAAAACCTCCCGTATCCTGATGTTCCTTAAACCCGGTAAACCGCCGTCCGCTGTCTCCTTCTACCGTCCCATCAGCCTTACCTCGGTCTTCAGCAAGGTCCTGGAATCCATCCTAACCCGACGCATCCACCAGCATCTCCGTCAGCACCGCCTCCTTCCCGTTACCCAGTGTGGTTTTCGGCCGTCCTTCTCTTCCAACGACCTTCTCCTTCACCTCACTCATCTCCTTTCCACACAGCTTAATTCCCGTCGCTCCGCTATCTTCCTCTCCCTTGACCTCGAACGTGCTTATGACCGCGTGTGGCATTCCGGTCTCCTCTTCAAGCTCCAAACCTTCGCCCTTCCTATTAACTACATCCGTTTGATCGGCTCCTTTCTTTCCCAACGTCCTGCCTACATCACCATCCATAACACGGATTCCTACACCTTTTTCCCTCCGCCGGTGTGCCCCAAGGTTACGTCCTCCCCCCCCCCTTTTGTACCTTTTGTATACGACGGACATGCCGCCGCCGTCACCCCCCATCCACCTTCTCCAGTACGCCGATGACACTGCTTTCCTTGCCCTCGCCCCCACCTTGCAGCGCTCCCAACACCTTCTCCAATCCCATATTGACCAGTTGGTGCATCCAGTGGTTGCTTAAGGTCAGTCCTTCCAAACTCCAGGCGATCATTGTAGGCAAAACTTCCCTTCTGCCTCCTCGATTTCTATATCACCATCTATGGCCGTCCTATCACCCTCACCCCCACCCTTAAGTACCCTGGCATCACCCTCGATCCTGGACCCCCCACCTCCGGACAATCCAAGCCAAGACATGCTCCTGACTCCATCTCCTCAAGCTCCGTTCTGGCCATACATGGGGTCTGGACCCCTCCACCATCCTCCATACCTACAAATCCCTCATTCTCCCTATCCCTTGCTATGCCCACACTGCCTGGATCTCCACTCCCCCTACCTTTTACAAATCCCTTCAGATCCTAGAACGCCATGCTCTTCGCCTCACCTATCGCATCTGTCTCCCCTCCCCCACGCAGATCCTGTACGACCTTATTCCGTTCCCCCACCTCCTCCTTTTCCTTGAATGGATACGGATCCTCTACACCTCCCGTAAATTCGATCCTCCTCACCCGCTGGTTTCTCCCATCCTCTCCCACCCCCGGATGCTGTCGTGCCTGTATTTCCACGTCCAACCCGCTCTCCATCTCTCCACTCTCCATACCCTCTCCCAAGGTGGCTTCTGCCAGCTCCCCCTCCCTGATGATGCCCTCCTCCCCTCCATCTACCCCTCCCTCTTCCTGTGTTTGTTCCCATGGGCACCCTCTCTCCCTTCTCTCCCCCTTCCCTCCCTCCTCCCTTTCTTCCCACTCCTCCCCCGGGCTTCCACTACCCCCATACCTCCATTCCTCCTACCATCTCCTCTGCCATTGGCATCTTTACTCTCCCCTCTCCCTCTCCCACCCCCTTCTTCCCCTCTTGGCAGGTAGCCGGACTCGTACACGTTAAGTGGATATTCGCGCGCCGGAGATCATCGCCTAGTGTTTGTGTGTGGCGTCATGTTCGTGATCAAGTGTTCCAGTGTTTATTCGTTTGTGCTCCAACGTTCGCGTGTGCCATCTCTCATCTCTGTGCATGTCCACGTGCCAGAACATTCTTATCTTGGACTCTGCGCCAGTGAACGGCTCCGTGTGCTTTAATTTTGTATGTCTACGTCTATATATCCGCCCTGTCTGTTCTACGATTGTCTTCTTTTGTATCTTTAGTTTTATCTGTGGCCGAAAAGCGGCGTAATATGCCGCTGCTGGCCTACCTGTATCAGGTGTGAAATTAACAATAAAGAAAAAAAAGACATATAAATGTGTCAGCTTGTACAAAGTAGACATGGCTTAAGGCCAAAACATGTAAATAAACATGGTTACATAGCTGCATTTTTCATTTTGTGTAATTTGCCGAATGTCAAAATACACAATGATTTTTGTAAATTATTTTATAAACATTTTGTGTTTCAGCTGCACTTGATATAGGTCTGAGGTCGAAATTGCAATAGTGGAAGTAAAGAGTTTACCAGTCACTGGCATAAACATGATGTCTTTCGTCTTTCAAGACGCAGGTTGCCTGAGAAAGGCATTCAAGGCGTCTGCCTGAAGCCCTCATGTCAACCTTCAACGCCCACGTGAAACGTCTGGCTCATACAATCAGCCCACATAATCACGTTCTCGGCAAGAGTTGTTACACTATGCTCTCTCTTCCGTCGCCTGACTTCCTGAGTTATATTGCTTGCGTTCTTAATTACTTGCTCCGAAAAGTGGCAATTAGCATCGTCAGTAAACAATGAGGCAACATTAGCACACGTGGGAACGCGCGCACTGCTGCACGTGTCCACAGCCGGCGCCCGCCGGCTCCGTGTCATTACGGGGATTCCCAGAGGCGTGGCGAGCCGTAAATCTGCGCTCTGCTCGCTAATTACACGGCGATGGCGCAGTCCGCGGCCGGGCCGGCGGGACTCCCCCGGTTCCGGAATGGCTTCTTAAAAATATACGGCCTTCCCGCTTCGGTTTCGCCTAACTGCCCATGGCTTCTTTAACTTCTAATTAAGGGAGCTGTAACAAAGTTTCTGCTTTTATAGTTCTCAAAAACTGTGCGAGAACTTTAAACGAGCGCTAAAGACTAGTGCGCTTTCCACGAATTCCATTGAGTGCGTCGTTCTCGAACTACCGGCAACCTGAGTGTTATCAACACCTTTGTACTACCAGTTGCCATTAGTTACAATGATCTAAGACTTTATAGATGTGAGGATGTGTGAATGTATACGGAAAGAAAGTATGCTAGGTCTCCATCTGAGCTTTGTAAGCCATTGTACATTGCTTGATAGAGAAGTTGGAGCAAGGAAAAATTAATTGCCTCTATTCGTCTCCATCCATCTAGAATCTGTAGCTGTATGGTGCAAGCCAACAAACAGCGCGTGGTGGAAGTTATAGCGTATTAGTTTCGTTTCCGTACTTCATTCACAGATTGTGCGTGAGAGGAAAAATTGTCGATACCCTCTGTATATGCCTGAATTTCTGCAATCTTCTCCTCATGGTCATCGCAAAAGAATGTGATCATTCGGTGATCGCGAGTGTCTCCCCCCCCCCCCACCCCTCCCTCCCCTCTCCTCCCGTCCCAACATAAATTATACCTGACACATCGTGCAGACAGGGAATGAGACAAGGGTTAGGAGGGAACGATAATACTATAAAAAGAGGCTCGATGTAGCGTGGGAATCACCTAACTTCGATGGCAACGTGCGCTATTGAAATATCGTGGTCTATCGGTAGCTTCTTTGATTCATAATCAAAACGTCTTTGGTCGCGGGTTCGAATCCCGCCGCTGCTTAAATTTTGATTAATAATCAGTATTGGCGGCCGAAGACTTCCGGCATAATAAATAACCCTCTTTCTCCCAACGGCCTTGTCAAAGAGGGTGGAGGAGTGGACAGAGGTTCAGGGCACTCTCTTGTCATAGGGGTGGGAAACTGCCCCTAACGGCGGAAGAATCAGTAATGATCAAAGACATGAGGATGCAGAAGGCAATGGAAACCACTGCATTATAGACACATAACGTGTATCCACAGGTCATGTGGCCTATAATTGAAGAAGTGTCATGATGATCTCTCCATTGGCAAAAGATTCCGGAATAGTCCCCAGTTCGGATCTTCGGGAGGGGACTGCCAAGGGGGAGATTAACATGAGAAAAAGATTGAATAATCAACGAAAGGATAACGTTCTACGAGTCGAGGCGTGGAATGTCAGAAGCTTGAACATGGTAGGAAAACTAGAAAATCTGAAAAGGGAAAGTCTCAATATACATATAGGAGGGGTCAGTGAGGTGAAGTGGAAAGAAGACAAGGATTTCTGGTCAGATGAGTATAGGGTAATCTCAACAGCAGCGGAAAATGGTATAACAGGAGTAAGATTCGTTATGATTGGGAAGGCAGGGCAGAGAGTATGTTACTGTGAACAGTTCAGTGATAGGGCTGTTCTTATCAGAATCGACAGCAAACCAACATCGACAACGATAGTTCAGGTATATGTGCCAACTTCGCAAGCTGAAGATGAACAGATAGAGAAAGTGTATGAGGATATTGAAAGGGTAATACAGTATGTGAAGGTGGATGAAAATCAAATAGTCATGGGGGACAGTTGTAGGGGAAGGAGTAGAAGAAAAGGTTACAGGAGAATATGGGCTTGGGACAAGAAATGAGAGAGGAGAAAGACTAATTGAGTTATGTGACAAGTTTCAGCTAGTAATAGCGAATACTCTGTTCAAGAATCACAAGAGGAGGAGGTGTACTTGGAAAAGGCCTGGTGATATGGGAAGATTTCAGTTAGATTAAATCATGGTCAGACAGATTCCGAAATCCGACACTCGATTGTAAGGCGTACCCAGGAGCGGAGACTGACTTAGATCACAATATACAGGGTGTTACAAAAAGGTACGGCCAACCTTTCAGGAAACATTCCTCACACACAAAGAAAGAAAATATGTTATGTGGACATGTGTCTTGAAACGCTTACTTTCCATGTTAAAGCTCATTTTATTACTTCTCTTCAAATCACATTAATCATGGAACGGAAACACACAGCAACAGAGCCTACCAGCGTGACTTCAAACACTTTGTTACTGGAAATGTTCAAAATGTCCTCCGTTAGCGAGGAAACATGCATCCACCCTTCGTCGCATGGAATCCCTGATGCGCTGATGCAGCCCTGGAGAATGGCGTATTGTATCACAGTCATCCACAATACGAGCACGGAGAGTCTCTACATTTGGTACCGGGGTTGCGTAGACAAGATCTTTCAAATGCCCCCATAAATGAAAGTCAAGAGGGTTGAGGTCAGGAGAGCATGGAGGCCATGGAATTGGTCCGCCTCTACCAATCTATCGGTCACCGAATCTGTTGTTGAGAAGCGTACGAACATTTCGACTGAAATGTGGAGGAGCTCCATCGTGCATGAACCACATGTTGTGTCGTACTTGTAGAGGCACATGTTCTAGCAGCACAGGTAGAGTATACCGTATGAAATCATGGCGGTGAATCAATGAAGTACAGTACATATTGACGAAACTAAAATGAGCTCTAACATGGAAATTAAGCGTTTCCGGACACATGTACACATAATATCTTTTCTTTATTTGTGTGTGAGGAATGTTTCCTGAAAGTTTGGCCGTACCTTTTTATAACACCCTGTAGTAGCTATGAATAGTAGGCTGAAGTTTAAGACATTAGTCAGGAAGAATCAATACGAAAAGGAGTGGGATACAGAAGTACTAAGGATAAGGAATAACTCAGTAGGCAGTACAGTTGAAGAGGATTGGACGTCTCTAAACAGGCCGTCACAGAAGTTGGGAAATGGCTCAATGGCTCTGAGCACTATGGGACTTAACTTCTGAGGTCATCAGTCCCCTAGAACTTAGAACTACTTAAACCTAACTAACCTAAGGACAGACCACACATCCATGCGCAAGGCCGGATTCGAACCTGCGACCGTAGCGGTCGCGCGGTTCCAGACTGTAGCGCCTAGAACCGCTCGGCCACAAAGCCGGCTGTTGGGAAAGAAAACATAGGTACAAAGAGGGTAACTGCAAATAAACCATGGGTGACAGAAGAAATACTTCAATTGATCGATGAAAGGACGAAGTACAAAATGTTCCGGGAAACTCAGGAATACAGATATACAAGTCGCTGAGGAATAAAATAAATAGGAAGTGCAGGGAAGCTAAGACGAAATGGCTGCAGGAAAAATGTGAATATATCGATAAAGAAATGATTGTCGGAACGACAGACTCAGCATACAGGAAAGTCAAAACAACCTTCGGTGTCATTAAAAGCAAAGGTTATAACTTTAAGAGTACAACGGGAATCCCACTGTTAAATCCAGAGGAGAGAGCGAATAGGTGGAAACAATACAGTAGATGACTCTATGAAGGGGAAGATTTGTCTGATGTGATAGAAGAAGAAACAGGAGTCGATTTAGAAGAGATAGGGGATCTAGTATTAGAATCAGAATTTAGAAGAGCTTTGGAGGACTTAAGATCAAATAAGGCAGAAGGAAGAGACAACATTACATCAAAATTTCTAAAATCATTGTAGATAGTGGTAACAAAACGAATATTCACGTTGGTGTGTAGAATGTATGAGTCTGGCGACGTGCCATCTGACTTTCAGAAAAGCATCATCCACACAATTCCGAAGACGGCAAGAGCTGACATGTGCGAGAATTATCGCACAATCTTATTAACACCTAATGCATCCCAGTTGGTGACAAGAATAATATACAGAAGAATGGGAAAGAAAATTGAGGATGCGCTAGATGACAATCCGTTTGGCTTTAGGAAAGGCAAAGGCACGAGAGAGGCAATTCTGACGTTGCGGTTAATAATGGAAGCAAGACCAAAGAAAAATCAAGTCACGTTCATAGGATTTGTCGACCTGGAAAAAGCGTTCGACCATGTAAAATGGTGAAAAATGTACGCAATTCTGATAAATGTAGGGGTAAGCTGTAGAGAGAGATCACATACAATATGTATAACAGCCAAGAGGGAATAATAAAAGTGGACGACCAAGAACGAAGTGCTCGTATTAAAAAGGGTGTAAGACAAGGATGTATCCTTTCTCCCTTGCTGTTAAATCTCTATATCGGGGAAGCAGTGATAGAAATAAAAGAAAGGTTCAGGAGTGGAATTAAAATTCAAGGCGAAAGGATATCAATGATACGATTTGCTGATGACATTGCTATCATGAGTGAAAGTGAAGAAGAATTATCATGATCTGCTGAACGGAATCAACAGTCTAATGAGTACAGAGTATGGGTTTAGAGTGAATCGAAGATAGACGAAGGTAATGAGAAGTAGTAGATTGAGAACACCGAGAAACTTAACATCAGGATTGATGGTTATGAAGTTCAGGAATTCTGCTATCTAGGCAGTAAAATAACCAATGATGGACAGAGCAAGAAGGACATCAAAATCAGACTAGTAATGGCCAAAAAGGGCATTCCTGGCCAAGAGAAAGCTACTAATGTCAAATATCGGCCTTAATTTGAAGAAGAAGTTTCTGAAACTGTACGTCTGGTGAACAGCATTGTATGGTAGTGAAACATGAATTGTGGGAAAACCATAAGAGAATCGAAGCATTTGAGATGTGGTGCTACAGACGAATGTTGAAAATTAGGTAGACTGATAAGGTAAGGAATGAGGAGGTTCTGCAGAGAATCGAATAGGAATGTAATATGTGAAAAATACTGATAAGGAGAAGGGACTGGATGATAGGGCATCTGTTAAGACATGAGGGAAAGACTTCCATGGTACTAGAGGGAGCTGTAGAGGACAAAAACAATAGAGGAAGACAGAGATTGTAATACATCCAGCAAATAATTGGGGATGTAGGTTGCAAGTGCTACTCTGTGATGAAGAGGTTTGTACAGGAGAGGAATTCGTGGCAGGCCGCATCAAACCTGTCAGAAGACTGATGACAAAGAAAAGTGATTATTCCTATTTGGTTTTGATATCAGTGTGGCCATGGTAACGTTGTTGATCTTATGAAATTCGATATGTAGCTATTGTAGCTGTCAGTGGTTTTGTTGTGGCTGTGGCTGGTCTGAATATTGGTGTTGTGGAGGCTAAGTCGCTGCTCATGTTAGGAGGAAGACAACAAACTAAATACTGCAGTAGTGTATGAACTGTTAGTGCAGAGCTGCCTACATAGAAGGGGACAGGGAGATCTGTCAGCACGCGAGCTGGAGAACATGAAAGGCATGTGCTGTGGTCATAGTGGAACACCAACCTGACTGTGGACAGCCTATCTTGTTCCAGGAAGCCTGTTTGCTGACGAAAGAGTCGTAGACAAGCTAACGAAGAATTCAAAATTCGTTTGGAATTATTAAGCAGTCCAACAAAATCAATAGAGAGGACGGCTACAAACTTCCAGCGTCCTGTCTGCCGGCTATACCAGTCCAATGGGCCAGTCACGGACGCGACAGCCTAAACAAACAGCTACAGGGAAACTGTCAGTGCATTTCGGCGCACTCCAGAAAGAAAATGTGCCCACAAGAAGCCAAGCAGTGATTGGCAGACTGTCACCAACCAGTGACACGCCGGCTAGAGCACCAGTAGTTTCTTTCTTACCCTACCCCTTCCGCCCCTTCCGTCATGAGTTGCCTATTATATCAGGTTACCTTCCATTAGACAAGTGGGTGCACTCAGCGACTGTGATATGATTTATAAATTATAGAGCACAGCACTCAGTCGTCCTTTTTTGCAGGTTTTATTTAGCAAATCCAGATTTCGGCTAGTGCCTACCCATTATCAATGCACTCCTTTCTAGTCTCGATGCATGTCAGTTCCCTGTTGTTCGGGCATCAGTCACAGTTCTGTGAATTCAAAGGGAACTGACATGCATTGAGACTAGAAAATAGTGCATTGATAATGGCTGGCACTAGATGAAATCTGGATTTCTGGATTTGCCAAATAAAACATGCAAAAAAAAGGCGACTGATTGCGGCGCTCTATAATTTATAAAGCCAATTATACTCCAGGACCGATAAAGTTTCAAAAATATGACGTATTGACACAGAGTCACCTCCCCTCGACCAAAACCAATCTGGCTCTGAAGAAGGCAGCAGCAATATGGTCGAAACGTTGGTTTTATTCCTACAGTATTACTATTTCGTACTATGACGCGGAACAACACGCAAAGCCGGTCGTCGTGGCCGAGAGGTTCTAGGCGCTTGAGTCCGGAAGCGCGCGACTGCTACAGTCGCAGGTTCAAATCCTGCCTCGGGCATGGATGTGTGTGATGTCCTTAGGTTAGTTAGGTTTAAGTAGTTCTAAGTTCTAGGGGACTGATGACCTCAGATGTTAAGTCCCATAGTGCTCCGAGCCATTTGAGCCATTTGAACAACATGCAAAAGAATTTTAATCACCACGACACTGGCCGCGGAAGCGTACGTAGCTATGTCTGCTCATGGTAGTTTTGGAAGAGCGAAGTAGAAACGTATTGAAGTGAATGGGGACAGAACTGGGTAATGAAGTCGTGCTTGTATGGAGTCAAGATGGAAGAGGAAGAAATTGGTTGAAATGGGGCAGAGAGTTGTGCTGCACAATTCGTGCGTGAGAGGTAATGGGACGTGACTCTAGTCAGCGCAGTTTGGTTATAAGACAATATATGTAGTACATAGCCTTTTTTGGAAGGGCGGCGGTAGATCTGTTTCAGCCCTAATACAGTTTAGCCATCATTTAACACTGCCTGAATTCTCATAGGCTGCAGAAAGACTGCTGCGTTTAACAGGCCCCACCCGGGCGCTGCCCTTTCTTATTAAAATGAGTGCCTGCATTATTACTTCCTGTTGTGACTGATGCAGACATCAACTGTCATTCGTATCTGCATTCGTAATTAACTTCGGCCTCTAGATTAATCATTGCAGTTAACAGAAATCAAGGGCAGGTAGAGAGGTTACACCGCTACATAGGTAAGAGTCGTAGATAGCATCAAATTCAAGAACCAACACTTCATCAGTTAATGTGATAGCACTTTACGGGTGGTGTAGTACACACGGGAAACGGCCAGCTTTGTGAGATCGAAACATATCAAAGGGAAAGTTACGACACAAGAAATGCTGGTCGCCTAGGAGTGACAACAGCCAGACCTCGAAGGGAGATACGCAAAATGTCGGAGACTTCTAGGTGCATCCGGGAAAAGAACTGACCAGAGACGCCAGGCTGGCGATGGCTGCGTGTAGCGATAACACTATAAGATGGAAAAACAATAATGATGTAGACTGAACAGCCAAAGGAAGTGGTACACCTGCCTAATATCGTGTACAACCCTCGCGAGCATGCAGAAGTGCCACAACACGATGTGGCTTGGACTCGGCTAATGTCTGAAAAAGTGCTGGAGCGATTTGACACCATGAATCCTGCAGGGCTGTACAAAAATCCGTAAGAGCACAAGTGGGTGGAGATCTCTTCTGAACAGCACGTTGCAAGGCATCCCATATATGCTCAATAATGTTCATGTCCGGGGAGTTTGCTGGCAGCGGAAATATTTAAAATCGGAAGGGTGTTGCTGGAGCCACTCTGTAGCAATTCTGGATGTATGGGGTGTCGCATTGTCCTGCTGGAATTGCCCGAGTCCGCTGGAATGCACAATGGACATGAACGGATGCAGGTGATCATGTAGAATGCTTACGTACATGTCAAGCGTCAGAGTTGTGTCTAGACATATTAGGGGTCCCACATCACTCCTACTGCACACGTGCAATACCATTACAATGCCTCCAATAATTTAAATAGTCCCCTGTTGACATACAGGGTCCATGGGTTCATGAGGTTGTCTCCATACACATACACGTCTATGCGCTAGATAAAATTTGGAACGAGGCTCGTCCGTCCAGAACAGATGTTTCCAGTCGTCAACAGTCCAATGTCGCTGTTGACGGGTGCAGTGAGGCGTAAAGCTTTGTGTCGTGCAGTTATCAAGGGCGCGCGAGTGGACATTCGGCTCCGAAAGCCCAAATCGATGATGTTTCGTTGAATGGTTCGCATGCTGACACTTGTTGATGGCCCATCATTGAAATCTGCAGAAATTTGTGGAAGGGTTGCTCTTCTGTCACGCTGAAAGATTCTCCTCATCGCCTATACGTCATGAAGAACCTGTAGCAGGCCTAGGACCTGCTTTAACGACAGATGCCTCCATCCCTCCCTCCACGCAGCCTCCGGAGAACAGTACACAGTTAGAGCCAATGTGATGGTGAGGGCCCTTCGACAACACTTCATGTCAGTGACTGGCGGAGGCGATGAGGAAAACAGAATAAAACTCTGAAAAGGGGATCTCCCAGAGGTCTATTGCTGTCAGAATAGTAAGTTGGTAGCAGTATCACCAGGGGCACCTAAAGAGAGTAGCCAGGCAGGGCTAAGCAGCAGTTTCAGTGCTGCGGTTGGAATCCTAGACATTTAGCAGGACTTCCGCGTATCGGGTCGAGGGTGCAGGCTCAGTTAGTACCGAAAGTTTCATTTTAAGTAGATGGAACCCTGCTAGCCAGTCACCATCTCTGCGTAAAGACTAAGGCTTTTCGTAGGTCAGTTCCTTCAGAGCAAGTACTGTTTCCTGTATAGTCAGAAATACTAAGACACTCATAGTGTCTGTCTTTTCAGTGCTTTTCCAAGCCCTACTTCTCGTAATAAGGGAATTTTAACAACATAGTCAGTTCAAGATTTTTCTCCCACTTAGGCAACCGGCTATGTCTGTTCTTCCCGAACCCTGTTACCTAGTATCAAGCAACACTCACGTCTGGGATGCGATAGTGGCTTAATGTGGTTAAACTATCAAGATTTTAGTGGTTTTTAGTACCAACAATTACTGCTTGATTAATGGGAGAAAATCGCAAAGGAATGTTGAAATAACAAGAACATGAAGGCGATTGGGAGAAAGATTCTGCCAAATGACGATGCGATGGCAGCACAACGTTGAGAGTTACGTGAAGTACAGTGTGTATGATGTAAGGGTTTTGTTTTATACAGATATCTGTAATTTTGGTAATATTTTGGATGTCACATGGAAAAGTAAAGCTTGAATAGCAATTGAGTAATAACAGGCAACACCTCTCCCATAGAGGTTGCGCTGCGAGAGACTGAGCAGAATCTTTCGTTGTGAGTGGAGAGCAGTCTTGGAGAGAGAGAGAGAGAGAGAGAGAGAGAGAGACAGAGAGAGAGAGAGAGAGATCTTCTAATGGAGTAAGTTCGAAACGTCCCCTAAGAAAAATTATAAATGACTGTGCTTAAACTGACACAAAATATTTTTAGCGCAACGCAATCTGACTTTCAATAATCCCTACAAAAGAATGGCCCTGACTAACATTACTCTATACCTTTCACAAATCACTTACCTCACAAAAATCTTCGTTACTCGAACTGCTGCAATACAGCGAGCGCCCATGACTGCCAGCTAAGTAAAAGATTCAAACTGCTGAAGGCACTAAGTACTGATAGGCATAGTTAGCATATGAAAGATTTTGATAGAGAACAAACAATGTATTTACCTTAATAGTGTTCAAAAGTCATAATGTATATAGCAGTTCATGACATCCATTCTTACAAATGTACTGTTTCTGATAGACACACGTCCAGATCATCCGCTCTCAAAATTCCGCCATTTCTCTCCCCACATCCACCACTGCTGGCGGCTCACCTCCAACTGCGCAACGCTACGCGCTGTTAACAGCCAACTGCCCAACACTACAATAGCGAACATTAGAACAATGCCACCCAGCCACAGACTGCACACAGCACAGCCAGTGATTCTGATACAGAGCGCTACGTGGCGGTGGCGTTACCAATATAAGAACCTAAATAGCCTACTTACATAGCCCCCATGCTCCCCACAAAAAATTGTAGAAATTGTTTTGGGCTGTGGCCAATAGAGATTTGAAAAATTTTTCCATAAATACAATAACAAAGATATCAAATGCACACACTTATTGATACAATGTAGGTCAAAAGCTAAAATTTTCTCACAGTCCGTAAAGACAGTCCTGATCATTCATCACAGTAAAACTGCAGTGTTTTTCTCAAAGTCTGAGCAGTAAAAGCAAATGCACACGGAAATAGTGGATTTCCATGCAGTCTTGAAGAAGTAGTCTTGTCCTTGCAACGGAAAGACAGTGCTGACTCTTGACATGCAGACAGGTAATGGGCCACAACAGAGCAAACCCACAGCAGAGTCAGTCGAAGTTGAAGAATATTGGTAGGCAGGTCATCACGGAGTAGACCCACTGTAGTCCTTGTAGAGATGGCTACCAGCCATCCGTTGCAACTGTGCAGGTGCACAATCACCATTGAAGAGTCTTGTGGACAATATAGCAAGTCCATAAACCACCACTTGTTCACTCACAAAGTTTTTGGAATTGTCCTTAAAACCAGCAATGCTGTTAATCAGTCCCTTGCTGAATTATTAACACACGTCCAAATACTAACGGTCCTCTTTTTTTTTTTACATATTGTGCATATACTATGACCAATAGAAATGTGTGCAGTGAAATGAATGCTTACAAGTTACTTAATTTGATGAACTGGTTACTATACAATTATAAATTTACAACATAAGAATACAATTACAAAGGTACAAGATACATCATTAGAGAACATAACAATACAGATAACATTTGTAGTAGTACAGGCTTTACAAAAGAATAGAAATAAACAAATATATCAGTGTTACAGGAATTATGACATAAGTAAATCCATAAAAGATCAGAATATCTTTCGAAAATAATGTCTAAACATCTTTACAAAGTAAATAACGTAGTATTAGAAAAATTCTACAACATAACGCTCATCAGATAAACACATAAAGACAGGAAAGGACAGGGTTTGTTTTACTGCAGTATTTTGCAAACAAAACTTTCTTTTTCTTGGAGATCTCCCTTCGTTCATCATTATTCCAAAGAAGTCCTATCTAAACCTGCTTTCTGTATTCTATTCATCCTCTTCTAAAATAAATATTTCTCTACAAAATTAATCACTCAAAAACATGTACTGATGCGCTAAATTGTGCATATTGTTATAACATAATCTCTGTCATTACTTAAGGGTAAAAAATGTGCCAAGTGTCGCAATTAACGTAGGCTGTAAGCAAAGTTCTGTGGAAGTCAATGTACTTACCTCGTAATAAACAAAATGCGTATAGATATCGTAGTTATTACGTACAGTGCCGTGATCAAGAAAGTACTACACTGTAACGTATTTTGTGCTACGAAAAAGGCTGTCTCATTGTAGCTATACCACAAAAGTTACTATTAAAACATGTTTTACCCTCCAGAAGAATTCAGAAAAACTGTGCAGATATAAAGCAGATACAGGACAAAAGCAACAATGTAAATCGTGTCACACATTAGTAGCGTTGTAATATAATAGTGTAGCTGTCAAAGAAACCAAGTGATAAGTCATCTTTAATCCCACAGAAAGTACTTCAAATAAAGAATGTCTTTTCAAGTAAACCAAAATGTTGATTGAAAATCTCATTAGCCTTATAGTCGTTAGGTAATTGTGCAACTAACAAGCAAGAATGTACACACACAGTAACACTGTGTCCTCTGTTCACTATCACAATGCATTGGTAATTACTCTCTAAATATGTTCCCTAGGTTCTAGATTGGATAATTAATTTTAAAACATAGTTGCATGTTAACAGTTTCTAAGGGTGACAAAGAGTACGAGTAATGTGATGTGAAAAATTTTATGGCAAAGACAAAGTTGAAAAGCAGATTATCATTCAATAAACGGTTTTACATGTGAAATGTGGTGCAAGCCTTTCCTCTTCCTACTATGCAGAGCTCCAGCTTCAACGGAATTATCATATGGTACATCGGTAAAGAATGCTCAAATTTTTCTCAAGGTTAGCATCTATGTTTTTTCTGTGAGCCAGCCGGCGCACGTGGCTACCTGCGGTGCAAGTCATTGTCTGCTATCTCTTTATTGGCGTGCATCGTTATTGGGATTAGGAGACCTAACTTCTACAAATTCGCCTTGCCGAGAGGGCCCAGCCCTGTTGAATCCTGCCAGTTGTGATGAAATTCAGGTCTGTCGTTATGATTATATCGTCTGTCGTCATGTCGGTAGTTACTGTAGTTTCTTTCTTGTCGGTTAAGTGGTAGAGAATTTCTCCCTGAATTATCACTGCACGGTGGACCATTGCGTCTGAAGTTATTCTGTCTCCCATGATAATAACAGTTCTGGTTGCCATATTGTCTGTTTCTATGATTGTCTCTGTCATATTCATTACTACGGAAATGCGATCTTTCTCTGTAACTATTACTCTGCCAGTGGTTGTCATATGGGTGGTGTCTGTTTTGTTCACGATTTGCGTTGTAAGAATAGCCTTGTCGTGTCCAGTTATTATTTCTGTCATCGCGGAATTGTGACGGATGTGACCTGTAATTGTTGTGCTCCTGTTTTCGCGTTCCGCGACTGTCAGTGTCAATTTCCAACTCTTGTAGCAGTCCCTGTAAAGCTTCAATGTCGTCTTTGCAACGTCCTGGCAAAATAATATGTCGTAAATGTTCAGGCAATTTGATTAAGCATATGCGGATGAGTGCTGCGGGTCTGTATGGGTTTGAAAGATACTGATTCTTATGTAACATGTCTTCGAAATATTTGACGAGACTAGAAAATTCAGATTGTTCGAAATGTTTCATCATTATAATGCTATGTTTTACTCGGTCTTGTGTAGCTTGAGACCAATATGCTGAGAGGAAGGCATGATAAAATTCTCCTTCACTGTGACAATCGTGAATGACCGATCACATTTTTACAGCTGGTTCATTCTCTAAGTAGCCGCACATAAATTCTAATCTGTGCTCTAATGACCAGTTGGGAGGAAAACAATGAGAGAACTGATGGAGCCACGCTTGTGGATGAATGTCGTTGACAGAATTCTTAAATGTTTTGAATTTACGTGTAGTAATGAACAGCATATAGTCAAAATCATCATGTCGGCGAGTCGCATATCGGTCATTGTTACGTCGTGTCGGCGGTTCCATCTCAAAATTCGGTGCACCTTGCCAATTTCTTTCATAATTTTCGAAATGTCCTGTGTTATTATTTTGTGGCTTTTCCGTATTTCTAAGTCCCTCTTCCCATGTTGGAGTGCGAGTGTCCTCTGAAATATGTAATTCTTGGATTACTTGTGCCAACTGATCTTGTACTTCCCGGATTTCTCTTTTGTGTTGCGTATTAATTTGATTCTGATTTTGTTTGAATTTCTTAATTTGTTCATACTCTTCTGTGTTAGTGAAGGCTACAGGTGTTGTGTCATTCAGATCATCATCCACCTTTGTAGATAAGTTAGTGAACTGCCCCGAAAGTTCGGCTACTTTCTCCGATAGTGAACTTATTTCTGCAGTGTGTTTTTCTGAACCAAGTTTCAGACTGTCCATTTGTGTTGAAATCGTATCTACTGTGTCCTTTAAGTTTTCCTGAGTTTTTGCAAGTTGCATAACCGAATCGGTAGATGCAACTGAGTCAATTTTAGCTTGCAAGGTTTCGTGATTTTCATGAACAATAGTTTGCAATTCTTTTATGGCTGCTTCGTGATTCTGTAATGTATTTTCATGCCGCGAAAAAATGGGTTGGAAATGCTCACAAATTTGTGTTTTATGTCATTATGGACTTTTTGACATTTCGATTCGATTTTATGTAACTCAGTAGTTAAATCTTCACGTGTTTGTTCAAGCGTTTTGTCTAACTTTTGAAGATTTTGTTCCATTGCATCTAACTGTTGCTGTGTTTGTCTCTGGTGTTCTTCATTTGTGTCTAACTTTTGAAGATTTTGTTCCATTGTGTCTAACGTTAGAAGATTTTGTTCCATCGTGTCTAACTTTTGAAGATTTTGTCCCATTTGTTTCTGATTTTGTTCAAGCATTGTGTCTAGCTTTTGTAGCCTTTGTCCCATTTGTTTCATTAACTGTAATAATAATGCACTGATATCTGAAACATGTTCCTCAGTGCTAATGGGCAGTGCATTTGAACCGGCAATATTCGCATTTTGAAAAGCAGAAAATGTGTCTTGACCTATTGAGAAAACGGTGAGGACGCAAAACCGGAATCTACAGTATTTGCAAGATTGTTTCCTGTCTTTTCGGATTCCTGAGGCGAGCTGTTACCGACCGATCAATAATGCTTCCCTGTTCACTAATTGTTTCACTGTCTACACCATTACTTGCAGCCCACTCCATTTCCCTATGCACAATTACCAAATTACTACTTTGAACATTAGTTAATTCATTACACAGTGGCGCTAACACGCAGATTTCGTCTTCACTATCATTTCTCAGTTTACTTTGGAGCCTAGTGTTACGTATCTCACACGCAATTATTGTCATAATATTTCACACGATAACACAGAAAAGCGCAATTCGAAGAGCAAAATAAGGAAACACAGTAACATAGCACTGAAAATAATATCTAGTTAATTGCAAGCGCAGCTGCGAAATACTTGGTGCAAATCTACATGCATGCCACAACTGTTTTACTGTACAACAATGAAAAACTACAAAGGAAATTCCCTCTATAATTACGAACCAGCAATAAACAATAGCTACACTAATTACACAAACTACAAGAAAAAAATCAGAAGATTCCAGTGAGGTATCCTCGGCTAAGGGTCGACGTATGAAACGTCCTCTAAGAAAAATTATGAATGACTGTGCTTAAACTGACACACAATATTTTTAACGCAACACCATCTGACTTTTAATAATCCCTACAAAAGAATGGCCCTGACTAACATTAACCTATACCTTTCACAAATCACTTACCTCACAAAAATCTTCGTTACTCGAACTGCTGCAATACAGCGAGCGCCCATTGCTGCCAGCTAAGTAAAAGATTCAAACTACTGAAGGCACTAACTACTAATAGGCGTAGTTAGCAAATGAAAGATTTTGATAGAGAACAAACAATGTATTTACCTTAATAGTGTTCAAAAGTCGTAATGTATATAGTAGTTCATGACATCCATTCTTACAAGTGTACTGTTTCTGATAGACGCACGTCCAGATCATCCGCTCTCAAAATTCCGCCATTTCTCTCCCCACATCCACCACTGCTGGCGGCTCACCTCCAACTGCGCAACGCTACGCGCTGTTAACAGCCAACTGCCCAACACTACAATAACGAACATTACAACAATGCCACCCAGCCACAGACTGCACACAGCACAGCCAGTGATTTTGATACAGAGCGCTACGTGGCGGTGGCGTTACCAATATAAGAACATAAATAGCCTACTTACAAGTTGTGTTAAGGCTAAAATGTGTTTTGGGCGTACTGTGTGCTGGCAATAATTTTCTTACATTATTTTTCACTTATGGTGAGATATTCTGTAAATTCATTCATAAGACTTCAAAAGGTACTGTCATAGCGCATTTTTCGAGACATCCAAGCATAGTAATTAATTTGGTCAGGGATTTAGAATTGGAGATTATTTTATGGTAGTGTAACAGTGTGTGATACACTGATTTTTCTTAAAAGATGGAGTGTTCTTGTAGTTTGTAAGACAGTAAAGAGAATTTTTCAGGCTTTCCACTATTAACGTAAAGTGAATTTTTAATATTTCAAGTGTTAAAATATTTTGTCTTAATGAAGTAAAGCTTTGTTAATGCAGTTGCCTTATTGTTTTTCCATCAATCAAGCATTCGTGTCTTTGTTTCAAGTTTCACTTACATAATTTTGTTTACTTAGTTTCTCAGTAACCGAATTTTAATTCACTGATGTGATTTATTAGCACGTAAGTTTTGTAGATGTCTCTATAGTTTAAAGCAAGCAGTGGACATTGCGTTACTAGTAATTTGAGTTTCTATTTTGTTAATTAGCATAGCAGCAGCAGCCACAGTAGTTAGGAGATAGCAGCATCACAGTATTTGTTCATCGTGCAAACATGTATGCGATTTGTAATATACGTGTGGTACAATTAACATATCAATAGTGACATACTTCTCAGACAGAGCATTTTTGGTAGTTACTTATATTTCTTCATATTTTTCTCACAGTCACATTGCTTGTATTACTGATAACAGGGCAGTTTCATTAAATTCAACGGAACAGACTGTACTCGCGTCATAAACGTTGCAGTACACAGATTAATGTTCCATGTTTGCTTAACTTTTCCACTGCTGGTTACTTTTCAAGAATTATGAGATTACTTTCGTACTTAAATAAGAACTTAACTCAATCATGAGTTCAACTTGACATTACCACACACACACACACAAAACTCTAGTAAGTGTAGTTATACATTCCCTTACAGCAAAAACAAATTAGTCACTTTCAATGATTAAGCAGTAGGATTGCACTTGTAAAAAGCTGCTCGAATTTTTTGCTTGACGAAAGTGGGCAGCCTTCACAAAAACTGCTGATGGCTTAGCCCTCAGGAACACAGCTACCATATGTCGCTTAAACTGTTTGTCCAAGTAGTCTGGAACTTGACTGTACTTAATCTGGAAGTTTGATTTGAACTCTCTAAGGCAATCCAATAAGTAAAACTCACTGCTCGCTCTGGTAGTTGTTTAAAATTCTACCTACGAGGGTAACTGTGGACAGACAAAATACCACTCTGAAAAGTTGTCAGGCGTTGGCGTATTGTAGTGGCCAACTTCACCTTGCAGGTGTATTTCTGCGCATAAAAGCGTTCACGCGGAAACGTTCATTTCACCTTTCCCACAGAGCTTCCGTGGCATTGCGTGTAACACACTCACCGCCGCGGCAAGACCACACGCAATTTTGGCGGTGTGCGTGGCGTTAGAGAAACCGCGAGGCGTGTTGTTCCACAGATTAGTCGGGAACGTTTGTTGCCAGACCCAGATTAGTTCTTTGTACTGCCGCACTATCAAATCTGTATATAAATAGGGGTGGCCGTATAACCATCCCCTACACTTTCAGTTAATTAGGGCTTAAATGAACCGTGAACCTAAAGTTCCCTGTTGTGCGGGGTAGGCATCTACTCTAAATAACAGATAAAATCCGTGAAATGCAGGTGCAGTCATAATGAAACTGCAATGGTCAGTACTTGCAGTAATGACAAAAACGGAAAACTAGCTTCAAGTAAATGAATATAAAATTGGGCTGGGTGGAAATTGCAGGGGTTAGTTAAATTTGGAAAATGTTATAAGTTTAATTAATGAATCAATGGAAATGAACTACGTGATCAAAATTACTGTCTATAGAATTATTGTCTGTTAATACTGAGAAACTTACGTAAGAATGCTTGGTTTTGCTGCAGGGCGGAAACAGCACAAAATTTGTAGATATTGGCCTGGCGTAATTTCGGATGGATATGTCACAGTGAAAAAATGTGTTTTATTTAAGTAGCGACTCGTGGAAATCAATTAATAATAATCAAAGAACAACAAAATGTCATCAGTAGTAAACAGGTATGTAAATGAGAAAGTTTCGTGACGTCATTCACTGTTATGCTTACTGTTTTTAATTTTGCTCGAATAGTTATTTATATTTATTCATTACTGAATGCTGTGAATTAGCTTTACAATTATTGTAATGAGAAAGCGTCATTCAGCGCTCATTTTCCTGTGAGCTACAGTTATGTAATTGCAAAGTCAAAATTTCAATTCTAAAAAAATGACAAAGTTCGTGATGTGAGTTCACTGACTTTTTGGTTTCATGCAACTTCACCTTTTATTACTATTGATTGATAATTACTGCTAATCACTTTGTGCAATTACTACTATTACTTGCTCGAGACGTTTACAAACACTTCCGACTGATAACAATTGATTGAGAACTTATTTATCCATTAAAAATACATAAAAATATCTCTTACTGAATCTTGCTCTGTTAAGCACTGTCTCCGAAATTACTGACTACTAGACCTGAGCATTTTGGGTAACTGCAGTCATGCAAGTTATTGAACTTTCAAATTTTTCTTTTTCTCTTTCATAAAACACTGCAATAGTTTCTCAGCCATTAGGACTTCTCGTATCATCAACAATAGCTAGGGTGGATCCTGCTTAGGTTGTAAGTGGGCTGCTTCTGTTTTGGCAGCACCGTGTAGCGCTTTGCATTGGATCTCTGACTGCGATTTCTGTGAAAGAGATCCTGTGGCTGGTCGGACTCTGTTCGAAGTTAATCGCCAGTGGTGTTGGGCAGTTGGAAGTTAGTCGCCAGCAGTGATGGAGGTATATTGGGCAGTTGGAGGTGAACAGCCAGCAGTGATGGATGTTAAATGTGAGAAGTTGGCAGTGATGGAGGGTAGAGGTCTGAAGTTTTAGCGTAGGCCAACGATCTGGAAGAATACGACTTGGATACTGAAAATTATACATGATTGTATATCTTTTTACTGGATGTCAATGACGATTTATGTTCGTGTTTGAACTGGATGTCACATTATAAAGGTGAAAAAGACATTATTTGGTTTGCAACAAAATCTTTCCATTGCTAATTACATGCCTGCTAGTAGTATGGACGCTCGATGTATTTCAGTTGTTCGCGTAATGAAGATTTTTGTGAGGTAAGTGCTTAATGAAATGTATAGGTTATTATTGAGATTTCCTTTTAGTCAGGGCCACTCCTTTGAGCTGATTTGGTAACAGTCAGATTGCGTTATCGTTGTATATTGAGAGTAATTAATGAATAAGAAAAGTTTGAGTTCTGTTTGACAGGGCAAATTCCTCAGGTCAGTGTTGTAAGGATAAAGACTAGCAAAGTGACACTTGCATTCAATTTCACTCAGCAGTTTAAGCAAATGTTTTATTAAGAAGTTTCAAAGTGTCGTGTCTTACGTAAAACTGATAGTCAACACCTGGAACAACTCGGTATTATTGAGACACAAAAATGAACTACTACACTTACTAGTCGTATACAAGTCTGGCCAAGTAATTAGTTGGATCTTACTTCAGGATGAGATGTCGTCAGTGCAAAGTAAGGCAGTGTTCGTTGACGATGTGTGGCACGGGCAGTCTTGGATCCGCAGTACTTCAAATAGCTCTGAGCACTATGGGACTTAACATCTGAGGTCATCAGTCCCCTAGATGTAGAACTACTTAAACCTCATTAACCTAAGGACATCACACACGTCCATGCCCGAGGCAGGACTCGAACCTGCGGCCTAGCAGCAGCGCGGTTCCGGAGTGAAGCGCCTAGAACCGCTCGGCCACAGCGCCCGGCGATACTCTTCATGATCATTTGCATCCTCTTGAGGTAATTATTCTGTGCTCATTCAATGCTATATATTTCACACATCGCCACGCGGGGTAGCCGCGCGGTCTGTGGCGCCTTGCCACGGTTCGCGTCGCTCCCGCCCTCAGAGGTTCCAGTTCTCCCTCGTGCATGGGTGTGTGTGTTGTCCTTAGTGTAAGTTAGTTTAAGTTAGATTAATTAGTGTGTAAGCTTAAGAACCGACGACCTCAGCAGTTTTAACCCCTAGAAATTTACCACCACCATCGCATGTCCACACCAAATTATTTGCTAAGCCATTTCATGCTTTGGCACCACTGAGTTACGGCTCTCATTGATTGAATATTCTTTAGCAATCGTCGGTTGTTCCGCAGCATCTGCCAGTTGTTCCTTAGCAAGTGTTAGTTGTTCTTAACCAACTGTCAAGCGCCGGCCGCTGTGGCAGAGCGGTTCTAGGCTCTTTAGTCCGGAACCACGCGGCTGCTACGGTCGCAGGTTCGAATCCGGCCTCAGACATGGATGTGTGTGATGTCCTTCGGTTTAAGTAGTTCTAGGTCTAGGGGACTGATGACCTCAGATGATAAGTCCTATAGTACTTAGAGCCAACTGTCAAGCAGTGTATACCCAGAAAGCCCTCATCAGTAGAAATTATTAATCATTTTGTCAAACAGAGGAAACGGCACTGTTCATTCGTTGATGATTGTAATTCAGAGCCTAGGCAGCAGGAGATGTGAAAGTAAGCAGTCGCAGTGTGGGAACAGAGTGGGTGCGAAACGAGCGGTGCTACTGTTTTTGAGTGAGGGCGCGGAGCGGCCGACTTCGGTGTGCCTCAGGTGGCAAGCCTGGTCCACCTGCGAGGCGTCGGCGCGGCGTCGCGGCGCTGACGCTTCCCACACATAAATCGGCCGCAGGGGCGGCTTTTTGTGCGCCCGGCCGGGACATCAGCACCGATATAGAGTTGGGTCACGTCGCTCGGCCTCGGCCCCTTAATGTAAGCAACACATTCGACAGATACGGAACACGGCTTTTTTCTCGCGCGGGTGGACGGTGGCTTTACAAATGTATCCGTCCGCGGCATTAATTGTGGCGGCGTGCCACCTGCCCCGGCCACAGGAGGGGCACAAAAACACGCGGCTATCTGCCGCTCATTAGCGTACAAGCCCCGGACGCTTAATTGTGTTGCCAATCGCGCCCGAACCAGCCGAGGGACACCTGTACCACTATAATCTGCCTCACTTTTTTACCGTTCCATTGTCTTCCTCTAAGTTCTTCCGTTGTTAACGTCGCATTAAACGTTTTGTTTCGCTGGTACACAGGCTCGATGAATTTTTATTCTTGGTACTTGTACTATAAAATAAGAGTAAAATGTTAGCTATGAAACAGCTCTAAAAGGTACACTGACGTGACAAAAGTCATGGAACAGCAATAAACACGTACACAGGTTGCTGTGGTATCACTTACACAAGGTAAAAGATGGCAGTGCATAGGCGGCGATTCATGTGAAAAGGTTCTCGACGTGATTATGGCCCCACGACCGGAATTAACTGACGCCGAACACGGAATGGCAGTTGCAGATACACGTATGAGACATTAAATTTTGAACATAATAAGGAAATTCAATATTCTGAGATCCATAGTGACAAGAATGCGCTGAGAATACAAAAATTCAGGCGTTTCCTTTCACCGCGGACATTGCGTAACATCATAGCTCTAATACTGTACTGACTTATTTTGCCTTTTGTTTTGTGTAATGTTATAACGTTGAGTTTCTGTAAAATTTGTTGGATTGAATCGATACCATGGGAGTGTTTATTCTTTTCTCTGTTAAAAACTTTGATGTCTTTTGGATTGTAGGAAGTGTAATCTCTGTAATATGTACAATATGAGCAAATTATGTGTTTTGTCTTTGTCATATAATCTCTTTGGTTATCTTGTGTAGAACTATCAATATGTGCAAATGTTCTGTTTTATTTAATACGTTTGGTTGCTGTTATGTAAACTGCTGATCTTCACTTAGGGTTCTTAGTTATTTTGTACGTAAAAGATGGCGTGGTTCCCCTCCGGAACGGAGTTTAGTAGCGCGCGCAAAATGTGGTTGGCATGGATAGAGAGGTGGAACCAACAGTCAGTCGGGGACGAGCTACCAAACTATCAACTGCTCAAGTAAAAGTTGTGTATTGTGCTGGTTCCGAGAGAGGCATTTCCTGACGCTTTCCAATGCCTCGGATGGATGGATAAAGAGCTGGAACTATTCTGAAATTGGTATCTATCAATGAAATGACAGAGTCCAGCAATTCTACCTGCAAATCCACCTACCAACATGCACACATCACTACATTGCACAATCACTGAAATAGAACAGACGAACGATAGTACTGTACAGTGAAGGATCAGCTCATTGGTTGTTTTAGTGTGCGCAAATATGAGGTAACTTATACTCGAACTCTTATACCTACCTTGATTTTTTATCCGTAGTCACACGACCACTCAGCGTCCTTCCCATGCTAAAGTGATTACCGAGTGTCCTTCATTGAAGCCATATTAAAATTAATATGGCAATAGAGTGTGCTAAAATTATTATTGTTCGTTGAAGGATCTTCGAAATATCTCAATTTTATGTTTCAATGTAGTAAAAGTTCAGAACTGCAGCTGTTGAGAGTTATATGTTCATGCTTGCTACGTGCTCGTTTCACTGATGTAATGAAAGTGTGTAGTAAGCTCTGCTACAGTGGTCAAGATTAAGGGCCCCCCTCCATTGAAAGTCGTTCAAATGCACAAATTTACTTAATTATAGAAAGTTTCAATTACTGTTGCTATTCAAGTCAAATTCTGTACAATATTGGGTTCCTGTTGGGAATTAAAAGTGCATATTAATGTTGTAACAGGATCGACAGTTAGTCTATTGTGCTCATGCCACATAACGATTGATAGAAAGACAACTGTCTATGAAAACAGTAATTTCTTTATTCAAAAGACAGTGAGAAGAAATGTGTTGTGAATTCCATTTAATTTTTATTCTAAAAAGAAAGGTGTTTAGTAGTGAAAGACTTAATCTATGCACAATAACTAATTTTGCTGTAAACCATATCCATATTTCATGTCAGATACGAATCTGTGTGAAAAGTAATATTAAACCTATGTCCAATTTCCGATTGTACAGTGAATATTAATAGTAACGTTATTGAGACCATTTACTTTGACTAAGCCCTCAATGTAATAGTGTGTTTTGTTATCTGTTATATTTATGTAACTAGATTGTTCTGATCTGTTAGCTCCAACCTTAACGTGAACATACTGTATTCAGGTGCCGGAGTTCATTGCACTCGCGTGTGGCAAAGTATAGGCTGGGTTTGTCCGTTAAAGTTACTTATACCTGTTTTCTTGAACAAGAATGTTACTCATTCTCTTGCCTAATTAGGCTGGCGACCGTTTTCTTTATCCTTTGAACAGTGTAGATAGGTTAAATATTGTTTATTATTGTTTAAATATTTATGTACTCCTGATTTTCATTTACGATAAGTCACCTCCGTTAGATATATCACGGTCAACACAACTAAAATCCTTTTCAGAGGGTAACACTGCTCTGCCTCTTCGTACTATAATTACTTGAATAAAAATAAATTCACTATGCGAACTGCCTCCAGCTTTGAGGTTATGTTATAGCAGCAGCGGACGGCAGTGTTATACGTGGCCTTGCCGTGACAGGACTGTTATTTCTGTTGGGGCATAGTACCTAATAAGCCAAACTTGGTATTTGATTGTACAAGCCACGTAAAAGCAGTTGCAGTGTTATAATTGCAGTGGCTGACAGAGTTCACTTAACGACCGAAAGCAGCGGCGTTTGTGTAGACAAGCAAAACTGCGTGAAGTAACTGTTGAAATCAATGTTGAACGTGCGATGAATGTATTTGTTAGAACAGTGCGGCGAAATCTTGCGTTAATGGTCTACAGCACCACATGACCGACCCGAGTGCCTTTGCTAACAGCACAGTATCACCTGCGTCGCCTCTTCTCTGCTCGTGACCATGTTCGTTGAAACGTAGACGACTGGAAAGTCGTGACCTGAACAGATGAGTGCCGATTACAATTGGTAAGAGATGTTGATTGGGTTCGAGTGTGGCGTAGACCCCACGAAGCCATGGATCCATGCATGCAAACACTTGCTCCTGAAAAGGTACACCTCGTAGATGTGGTGTGAATCCACGTATGTTAAACACATAAAGATGCACATCACTTCTAAAAACTGAGCGAACGAGACAGAGTGTGTGGAAGATACGAGACCCATTTTGTGGCGGTGGGCTGAAGTAATTAAAAATGCCGTCTTACTCACGCGAGCCTGGCAATTAATTTAGTGGTCAGCCAGAAAGCGAAGGGAAACATACCGACCTTAGTTTCCAGACTAGTCGGCCACATTCTGGTGCAGCCCACTGAAAGAAAAGTTTCTGTTCTCCTATTTCTTTCCGGGATTAGCACTATGAATTAAATAAAAGTATATAGTTTCAGTTAAAAATTATATTACGTAAAGTTTCCCACGTAGAACACTAGGAAATTCACAATGTTCCATTGAAAACAAGTCTTTCTATTCTAACAGCACATTTAGCAATGCAGAGGCGACGTCTACGGTACGTTCCTAGCAGATTGTCTTTCGCCCTGACTAAAAATACTCAACTGAAAGTTTGCAATAAGTGTTCAAAGTTAATGCTCGCCTTAAAAGTAGAAATGAAATCACCACATGCCACGCGGAATCGTAATCCACACGCACGGCACACTAATCGTTACTTTGGCGAATTCTAAGCGATCCAGGTCGGTGTACAGTCCTCGCGAGTTCACTATCCGTTTTTGACGCAAAATACGCGCTTTGTCACAGTCCGTCTCTGACGTCTTCCGAGGCAGAGCGTGATCCGACGTTTAACACAAGTGGATCCTACAGTGGCTGAGAGCGAAGTGCCTCTCGGCTGTATTTATGTAGGTGCCGGAGCGGACGGCCGAGGGAACATCTGTTGTCTATTGCTATCTGCATACTGTAGCAGCCTCCGAACGACCGCTTTCTCAGCCACATAAATTTTAATAATGTAGTTACAAATTACATCAGAAACCTCTTAATTTCTTACTTGTATTCAATAAAGTTGTTTGAAAGCAAAGAAAAAGTTTTATCTCGCTTGAATAAAAATTTTCCCTTCTAGATATTTTGTAGTGGAACTAACGGTAGATCTTTTCCTCTGAACCATATCTTTACTAGAACTTATGTCGGCAGTTATTAACACTAAAACTCTCGATTTTGGTATAACTGTATCATTTTGTATGTTTTATCATCCACTTTAACCAAAATTCTCTATCATTAAAATTACAGGTAATCCACAACAACTGAGTCCATTTCAGTTACGAAATTAGTTTTTACTTAATTACTCAAAAGGTATAAGAGGTAGCTTAACGTGGTCTCTCAGTTATTATTTTTGGGGTGAACTGAAGCACAAAACAAATTTTCATGTTTCTAAGTCCAATATTTAGCGCCTCTGATTTTTCCTAAAGACGTGGATTCTGGTGTCAATTTTTATTCTACGGTTTTGGAAACCTGCACCACTTATTTATGACTTCTAAAGACACCTTCTGACCAAATTCTGGCTTTCTAGCTTTATTATTTAGCTCCACTTATTTTTCTCTTAAAACGGCATTTTTACGTAAACTGTTAAGTCTAAAACACAAAGGCTTGATATTTGAAACATTATAACACTAAACTATATTTTAACAAAGTTTTAAACACAAATTTTAATTTTTAATTTTACACTTAACTGTGGTGCAATACTTGTGCGCTACACGCAGAGGCGTTAAGGTGACGTGGTGCTACTGAAACGTCCCCTTAGATAAATTAATGAATGACTGTGCTGGTAAACCCCTTACGTTATTTGATTTTCAAACTGCTGAGCAAAGCTGAACGTACTCAGACATTTCTCTCTTTACTTATTCTGATCATCACTAAACTGTCACACAATATTTTTAGCGCAACTCAGTCTGACTTTCAATAATCTCTACAAAAGAATGGCCCTGACTAACAATAACTTATACCTTTCATGAATCACTTACCTCACAAAAATCTTCGTTACTCGAACCACTGCAATACAGCAAGTGCCAATACTGCCAGCTAAATAAAAGATTCTAACTACTGAAGGCACTAACTACTGATAGGCATAGTTAGCAAATGAAAGATTTTGATAGACAACAAACAATGTATTTACCTTAATAGTGTTCAAAAGTCATAATATATATATCAGTTCATGACATCCAGTCTTCCAAATTTACTGTCTCTGATGGACACACGTCCACATCATCCGCTCTCAAAAACTCCGCCATCTCTCTCCCCACATCCACCACTGCTGGCGGCTCACCTCCAACTGCACAACGCTACACACTGTTCACATCCAACTACCCAACACTACAATAGCGACTATTCCAACAATGCCACCCAGCCACAGACTGCACACAGCACAGCCAGTCATTTTCATACCGAGTGCTACGTGGCGTTACCAGTATAAAAACCTAAACACCTACTTACACTACTAGCAGTGAAGTGGGTTAAGTCCCGGCACACTCGCTCGCCTGTGCATCTCACACACGATACAGCGCTTGCTTTGCTTCATCCTGTTCAAGAGCAGCGAAAATATAATTTCCCTTTAGCGGTCCTCATTTAGTATTTCCGTGGTTTCCCTAAATCACTTAAGGCACACACTGAGAAAGTTGCTTTGAAATGCATGCATCCGATTTCTGTCCACCATTCTTCCCTTATCGGGGATCTAATGACCGCATCGCTGACGAGACTTTGAAGCCTAACTTGGCTTCCTTCCTACCTTGAAAGCATTGCTTTTAATATTGTGCTTGTTGACGAGGTAAACAAGCCCAAACGATCAAAAAGTAGTCGATACCACATTGCTGTGCATACATGTCCGAAGTAACATTGCATCATTCTTCTGAAAGACTTGTATTGATCCGCCGACAACAGACAGCGACTTTCAATTAAAAATATCCTCCCCTGTACGGGGATTACGTAATGTATGTACAAGTATAGGATTTGACTTGGTCACCGAAAATGTTGAAATAAACAGCCTGCTCCATGTTCTCGGTATCGTGAATGACTGGGCTCAAGTCATGATATGAAAGACATCCCCGAAACTTCACAAAACCTCAAAAATGGTTCAAATTGCTCTGAGCACTATGGGACTTAACAGCTGAGGTCATCAGTCCCCTAGAACTTAGAACTACTTAAACCTAACTAACCTAAGGACATCGCACACATCCATGCCCGAGGCAGGATTCGAACCTGCGACCGTAGCAGTCGCGCGGTTGTAGACTGAAGCGCCTAGAAGCGCTCGGCCACACTGGCCGGCCACAAAACGTCCTCCGGCTTCAAACACACCTTCCACTTATTGCGAGTAAATCTGATCTGGGCGTTGGTGCACTCGACGTCTTGTGTTATTTGAAAAGAGGCAAAATCGCATGTCTTCGGACTGCAGTGACGTCTGCTCAGCTACTGCTCCGTTCTGTGTTGTTTGGGTCATTGAAGACGTGCAGCCCATTGCGAGCTACCTTACTCCAGATATCTATTTCACTTAGGTGCCTCCGCAGTATTCTCTCGGAAACTGAAATGACGCTGTATTCATTGGCAATAGCAATTCCTGTCGGTTTTGATTCCGATTGTAATTGGCAAGGCGTAACACTCGTCTCTACTCGCTGCCGGTTTGATATTTGTACGACACTGTTCTTACATCGTGTTACATGACCTGGAGAGGCACTTGATTCCTTGTAGACACATGGGACAGTCCGCGCTGATACACCAAAGAACCGAGCAACTTCTTTCACTAGGCACGTCCAAACAGGATAGCTCCTTTCTACCATTCTGTCTCGCCTCCATGTCAACCCAACCGACTGCACTGATTCCATACAACCGACTGGCACACTTATAACCCCACTGCCATGGCTTACATAAGCGATGGAGTTTTAGATGACTGGCTGGTAACAGTTCCATACCATTCATAGCGTTCCAACGCTCTCTTCATGGGAGCTACTAACATTTTGTTCGGAGAGCTCTTATCTATTAAGCAGAAAAAGATGAAGAGGCATGGGCAGAAACAGAATAACTTGTAGGTAGACAAATTTTGTCCCTTATGTTGCGTGCTATGCTTGTAGGTACGAGTTGACTGAGTGCACAGTGAACGGCATTCACATACCACGACGTAGGGAGAAACTTAGAGGACCTGTTTTCATTACGTGGCTACACTCCTCCGAAAGTGGTGTAATAATATTTTGGAAATCCTCGAGGTCTCCAGACACCCAGAAAGAAACGGCTGTAATTGCATGGACCACCTGAAGAAACAAGGAAGGTTGATGTTTAACATCCCATCGACGACAAGGTCAGTAAAGGTGGAGCTCACGCTCGGAATGGAAAAGTGATGGGGAAACGAATCAGACACAACGTCTTGGAAACATGTCACTAAACCCGCCTAAAGATATAAACAGCCATGCATTAGCAGCTCCTTTTAGACGGAGGGGTCCGACAGCCGATCAGTTCCAGTCATTCCACCAGAAAGTACACAGCTCGTTTGTCTGTAGTTCAACCCTGCCTAGACGGTCGATACTGCGGTTCGATCACTCAGGCCGCCCAAGGGCTAATACTGCAGTGGATGACCGCTGCCTAAGGGTTATGGGTCGGAGGAACCCTGACAGTAACGCCATCATGTTGAGTAATGGTTTTCGTGCTGCCACAGGACGTCCTGTTACGACTAAATTTGTACTCAGTAGGCTGCATGATGCGCAACTTCACTCCCGACGTCCATGGCGAGATCCATCTTTGCTACCACGACACCATGCAGCGCGGTACAGTGTAACGTTGCTGCTTTATTTTGTGGTGTAAGCGGTGTTGCTAGACAATAAAAGCGGCTTAAAAGCTGTGAGCTGTCTGGGGAAGTTAACCTTGCATTACTGCGCAACTGTTTCACCAGGTATCCAGTCTAGCTTACCAAATTCCCAACCAGACTAACATTAATTATAATCTTTTAATAGTCATACGACAACCGGTGATTATATATATATATATATATATATATATATATATATGTATGTATATATATATATGAGAATTTAAATTATAAGAAATAAATCAGTTTATATTTGGAAATTTATTTTAACATTGATCATTGAAATTTCAGCATATTAAACTTGAGTCGTAATTAGGATTGTGAAAATGTGAGATTGCAATCTTACGGAACACATCAAATATGGAGCCAAGATTGGGAGACTCCATATAACACTGCATTCATAAAATAACACACGAAGAACGTTGAAACATATGCAAGAGGAAATTAACCACAACCAACCGATTCAATTTTCACCCAAAGAAATTACGTTCGTAGCACAATCCTGTCCGTCATATAATTACCACACACTGGTATACTAAATTCATACTAACTCTCTGTGAAATCTTCCCGAAAAGAATAGCTGAGGGCTACTTTGATGATTACACCACATGCTTCACGTGGTCAACTTGGTTTACACAAAGCGTGTAACTCCACAATAATTTTGATAATTAAAATAAATTAGATCGAAAAGCAATTTACAAAAGAAAAACCTCGAACTGGTTACTAACGTCTTACTATTAACCTGATGGGTCAAACAATTATATAAGCACGTGGTAGTGGTCTCACAAAGTACACACCACGTGGGTTGAACATAAAGAAAAGTTGCTATATTGAAAAATACTGTCAAGACGAGACGTTATAATCTCACGCACATTCGCATTTAAGATTGATGCTCTTAGTTAGAGTTACTGATCAACACGTAGTTCCACTTTACTCACAAAGTAGTGACAAAGCAACTACCGGAAAATAATCTGAACTTCACACGCGAATTACACTGCGTTGCAATTTAAGATAACATTAGATATTTTAGAGTTAAACCTGAAATAAAGGTGATTAAATTTTCAGTTAGGCTGAACTTAAGAAATCCATTAGCAGACACGCGCTTAGCCGGAGATCTTACCACTTCAGACGCTCGCCACGGACAGACTGACCTGGTCCCTTTCTGAGGGTGGCTCACAAATACAAACGGAAGTGGCCAGAGGGGCAGCTTCCTATACCAACATGACAAGAGACGGACAGGACCATACTAAGGATAGAAACCTCTCTGCTTTTAGAAAGCGTAGCTACCTGTTCCGACGTTGGTCCTACTGGTCTCTAGCAGACAGGCTTGTCTGCTACCCTCAAGCATGCAACTAGAAATACATTTGCTCATTCATCCTCTCACACAGAAGGGAAGGGGGATGACAGTATCTTATCATATACAGTATATAAAAGAAAGCGGATGTAGGTTCCGTATGAGACTGTGTGACACGAATTACATATAAACTGTGTTTAAAGTGTAGTAGTGTGACAGATCGTTCTTGTTTATGTGTAAAAGTAACACGTTCCACTACTCAGTCTCCTCCCAGATAGTCAGAAACGCCACAGTAAATTTAGAAGAGGAATTTATGCCGTAAATGACAACAGATTTAAGAAATTAACATGAAAGGAATCCAACAGAGACCTTTCATAACCCCAACGCTCCGGGAAAAGACTGTGCAGGAAATTTTCTGGCCATGCTAGGACATTTCCAAGCAGGCTTCTCACACCCTACTTAAACCAAAAGTGTAAAGAAAAGGTCACCAGCTACTTGCTAAAACACAATAATTTCAACAAATCTTTAAAATCTACTAATTTCAAACAGAAAAAAAGAACACAATCTGTGACACCTATTTAAAAGATAGTGTAGACCTAATTCGGTCAGCAAGTAAAAACAATGGTTCCTGTGTCATTAATATGAAAACAATTTCTGGTTGTTACCCTTATGGGGTTCACCAGTATTTGCTCATTGCAAGAGCCAACTGATCACAGGAAAATTTATGACTGTTTATTAACAAGCAAAATTTATGAAAATAGCAAAGGTGCCACAGCAATTAAAAAATAACATGAAATAACATCAGTATTATAAAGCAGAACATTGCAATGCACAATCCGCAAAAGCAAAAAAATGATAAGAGAAAAAACATGTTTTACAAAGTGGTTATCGCAAAAAATTCTATATCTTATAAAACTAATAATTTGTGTAATTTGTAGAATTAAAATAACTTTGTGGCACTAATTTAATCACTCTACTATATTTCAGTTAGTTAGCAAACAATGACCACTGTGTCATTATACTGAAACTACAATTAATTAAGTGATTGTTACCCTTATGGGGTTCCTCACTATAAATATGCCCCATGCAAAAGCTAATCGATCACAGTCCAATGAGAATGAATAGCTATCTGATAAACGAAGCAATGCCACAGGAATGAATTTACGAAACAAAATATCACAAATCTAATACATCACACAAGAACAAACATTGATCAATAAAACAGCTCTGAAAGTACAATAGTCAACATCTAAAAAAAAAACACCAATAAATAAAACACCTGCAAAATAGAAGAGTCAAAGTCTAAAAAAAAAACAAGAAATAGAACACCTGCAAAATACAAGAGTCAGTATAATAGACACCAATAAATCGAACCCCTGCAAAACACACTAGTCAAAGTTTCTGTGACAGAAACACATGTATATGCACTGGACTAAGAACCGTATAATCACTGTTCACTGACACACTCAGTACTTCCACTGTTCCGAGGCACAATATAAGGGAAAGGGGAGGGGGGGGGGGTTCGTCGCCGCAGCTGTCAGTAGGGATTTTTGTCCATCTGTTGCGTGCAATCCCGCCGTCTCTGCCCTCTCATGAAGTTTCTCTTGGTGGCCCGTGTCACGTACATCTCGATTTGGTTCCATGTTTGTTGTCAAATTCGTGCGGTATCCTCGTTTGACACGCCAGGTTAATATTCCTGGGCAAGGATGACACTTAATGGCTCTTCTTTGTGCCACCCTTAGCGACCAGAGAACATCGAACCATGATTTACTGTCGCTTGACAGTGGGCATCCGTCAGGATATGTTGATAGGCGTCGTTGAAGTCTGTCAATTTCTCTCGACAGTGCATGTCAAAAGGCTCCACGCTCCTTGTGTCGTTACATTCTTGAGTTATCCTCAAATGGCTCGCCGGTTTGATATTCCTGGGCAAGGATGACACGTAAGGGCTCTTCTTTGTGCCACCTTTAGCTGCCAGAGAACATCGAACTATGATTTACTGTCGCCTGACAGTGGGCATCCGTCAGGAATTGTTGATAGGCGTCGTTGAAGTCTGTCAATTTCTCTGGACAGTACGTGTCAAAAGGCTCCACGCCCCTTTATCTCCTGTCTTCGGTCGTTTCACCGCGCCCGTCTCGCCACGGTCGCGTGCGTGTGGTGGGTTGCCAGCAGATGGATTTCCGCGCGGTGGACCGCTCGCCCATCTCAGGTCATCGCCTCCAGGAAGGGTCGCACGGGGCGGCCGCCCATTAGCTCCAGGTGCAAGGGAAAGTGTTTGTCGCGTGCCCTTCTTTTGTTGTCGACCGCGCTCTCGAAGTGGCCCGTTTGACAGCGTGTCCTGCTGGGAAACCCGCCAGTTTACAACTAGCCCTCCTCCTCGTTGCTCCCGCTGTCTCGTAAGAGTTTAGCCGGTTCGCTTTCACGTTCTCAACAGCATTCACAGAAATTGTTCATCATACTTATGTCATTACCAAATGTCACACATAATACCGCTTAGTATTTCTTTCACAATTTTTTAAGAACAAAACTGAGACTTAATTTTTTTTTAAATAAAAAAGTTGCATGAATCGACAATATAAAAATAAAAGTTAAATGACTGGACAATATAAAAAAATAAAAGTGAAATGACTTGACAGTATAAAAATAAAAATTATATGAACTGACAATATAATATTTAAATCCACATCACTAATGCGGTTCACTTACGTTTTAATAAATCAAATGCTACTTATTAATTCACTAAAATGAATAGGATTATGCCTTGTGCAAGTATAGGTCAGGACAACATAGGGTTCACATGTTATTTACACACACACACACACGCACATGCACACCTGTTGTCTATTCTACAGACTAACTACCCATAAACATGCATTACTCAAAATTCTACTTCTATCCACTACTAGTTAATCCAACAAGCTACTTCAATGCTACTCCAACACAGTGTTTATACGACTATAACATTGTTCTAATTCGTCCTCTTCCTGACGCTCGCGGCATATGTCTTGTCACATGATAAATATGGAGAAACTTTCCTTAAACACACACAGTAAAAAGAACAATGGTTATTTACACGCCAAAACATTTATACCAGTTGACACACCTGATAAGAGACTCGCAATTATACATTTATCATACTCATATGTTTACACGTAAAACAGTAAGAAAATTTCATCTAAAATTACGTTATCACAAGAATTAATCACACAGATGACTCTGAGAAGGGTAAATACTTTTTTTAATTTTTATTTATTTATTTATTTATTTTTTATCCTACAGGTTATATTACATTTTCTTACCCATTTTGCTACAATTTAGTTCCTTCTTTAAGTTACCTTTCGCTTCTAAATCAGTTATTTCGCCTGTGGTGGTTATTCTGGATTCATTTCTCATGAATGGCAAAATTGTGGTCTCCTCTATTCTGTAAAACAGTTTCATCTTAACATATTTAACTTACAACAGACACAAAAGATCCGAATCCTCCAGTAGTTTAAATGACAAATGTTTTGCTTCATCCTTATTACCTTAAACCAAACTTTCCTTCGGTCCCATAATCAAAACTATTTAATCTTCCTCTACCTTCAAGAGGGAAATTTCCTCAGTACAAATCATATAGGCTGCAGTGCATTCCGCACCAGCGAAAACAATAACCTGTAATGCTCACAGAATCAGCAAAACACACAAACGTCGCTTTTCTAGGACAAGTATTAACGCAGAATAATTTTACAGGCTTTGGCCCAACATCAATTAAGACTACAAAAAGGATCCATATTTCCGTTCCATTCTCCATTTGCTGGAAAACTGCTCGTCATTTGACTGCCATAATACTATTTCAGGCCACGTAAATTACACAAACCACAACTCTTCTTTCACCTTGAAGGGAATCAATCTACTTGCGAAATCCACATGCAGCACTTTGCATACTCAGCTATATACAACAAAAAAGACATATCATCAACATTAACATATTAGCGCATATTGGGAAGCCATTGGTTAAACAATCGTATTATTGCATCTTGTTTTCAAGATTCTAAACTTACTCATTCTTTTCTCAGAGTTCTCCTATCTTAAAATATTCATACAGCACGCATACTATAGTAACAGATCCTCATTTATACTGACAGATATAGAATAGTAATAGATAGATACTAGCACTGAAAGCAGAAAATCGGAAACAAGTCTACTAACAGCTGGGGACCTGGGTTTGCCAGACCCATAATACCCACAGATCGGATATTCCCCTGAGTTTTGCATTAATTCAACACAGATCTTGCTTCCCTCAGGAGCGACTCTTTTCAATTTACACAAAAAAAACATAAACAGCATTTCACTCGTTCACAAAGAAACCTGTAATCTTCACATTTGAACCAACCTAAATCCTAATTGCACAAGGCAAGAAAAAAATTAAAAACATCATTTCAATCAATCACATAGAAACATCTTTATCATTATTTTTACCAACATATTATTCAAAATGCATGTATCACATATGTAAACTAATCAATTGTTTCTCTTCACCGTCCTCTCTACCCCTCACTGTCCTTTCTACTCATATGCCATGTCGCTCATTTGTTCCGATTGGGCGCCTTCTGCGCTGATCGTTTGTCATTGCTGGTTTTGTTCATTTCCATTTGCTGGATTATGTCTAGGGTTAGCCGGCCGAACTTCAACATCATGAGGTGCTCCGCCTACAGTCCTATTCCCACCGTATTCATCGTAGTATCGATTCTGGTTGCCGTACCTGTAGCGTTCACGATCTTGTCCACGTCCTCGATCATTTCCGTTGTTCCACCCGTGTTCGCAACTGTTACCCCAGTTTCTATACGGCCGGTCCGATTATTGTTCCGTTCGCGTCGCGACGACCAGTCACGCCATTGATTAGTACTACGGCCACGACTGCGGTCGCGCTGCTGTGCCCCGTAATAACTTTGTGCCTGATTAGGCGGGCGTTCTGCTGTATTATATTCCAACTCTTGGAGAAGTGTCTTAAACGTTTCCACGTCCTCTTTGCATTGTCCCGCAAGAATGACGTGGCGCAAGTGCATCGGCAATTTGGTGATGCATATCCTAATTAGTTCTGCAGGCCCGTATGGGTCATATAAAAATTGATTTGCCTGCAGCATGATGTCGAATAGGCGTGCTGGGCTGCCGAAACCAGACTGGTTCAAATTTGGCAGCATAATTATGCCATGTTTGATCCTATCTTGTTCCGCTTCCGACCAATAGGCGGACAGAAAGGCTTGTCGAAACTCCCGAGTGGAGTTGCAGTGACGTGCCTGCGACCTCATGCGAATCGCCGGTTCGCCTTCCAAATAGCCACACATATATTCTATATTATGTGAACTTTCCCAGTCGGGGGGAAGACAAAACTCAAATTGCTGGAGCCATGCTCATGGATGTATTCCGTTTTTCGAATTTCGAAATATCTCAAACTTTCTCACCGTAAGGAAATGTTTGAAATCAAATCCCTGCATTTCCTCCCGGCGAGGCCCTTGAATGTTTCTATTTTTCTCATGTCTGCCCCTCGAAATACATTCTTCCCTGTCGTCAAAATCTCCCTCGTGGCCGGAGTCCCTCTCTGCACTGTTCGTACAGCTATTTTTGGTGCTATTGGCGAGTTCGGGATCACACCCCATGCGGCTTTCCAGATGTGCCACGCGTTCTTGTAATTCGCCTGTTACAGCTTTGTGCCGCCTGTTCACTTCAAACTGTCCCTTCTGAAATCTAAGAAGCGAACGCACTTCTTCGGTCTCTGCGACCGCTACCGGTGTAGTATTGTTCTCGCCTTCCGTCACCTTCATCGTGCCTACGATGTCCGCTAATGCCGCAATCTGATCGTGTATTTGTCTGTTGTCCTCCACCCCAGTCTGCTTCAATTGTTCTACTTGCTGTTCGAGTGCGTGAATCGCTAGACTGTTGTCCGCTACTGTGTTGCTGATGGACGCGGGACAATGGGTTTCCGCCTCCTGGACCGTCGAGAGTACCTGCTGGAGTTCCCTTCGGCATTCTTCTCTCAGCGCTTGGAAATTCCTAAGTAGCTGTTCTTCGCTCTCTTTCGATTCTGCATCGCGACTCCGCTTGCCCTGTTCTAGGGCTTGCAGACGATCATCGATTTGTTCAAATGTACAGCCTAATTCTTTCATAATATCACTTTTTATTTCACTTGCCAGATTGTTTATTCTTTGTGAGATATCAACGGACACTCTCTGCATCGACTTTTTTTGTCTGATGGATTAGTTTTTCGTCTGTTTGTTCGCCTAGCTCTCGGATCGATTTTTCGGATGATTCTTTTTGTTCTCGGAAAGATTTTTCAGATTTCTGCGTCATTTGTTCGCCTAGCTCACGGATCGATTTTTCATATTTCTGCGCCATTTGTTCGCCTAGCTCTCGGATAGATTTTTCAGATTTCTGCGTCATTTGTTCGCCTAGCTCTAGGATCGATTTTTCAGATTTCTCTGCGTTTTCTTTATTTTGCTGCAATAAGGGTTTCATGAGTTCTGCCAAATCAATTTGGTTAGTTGGAGGCAAACTAATTTCTGGCTCTGATGTGAGCCCGTTCGTCCCGTTTTGCATTTCCTCTGAAGTATTCCCCATTACATTTTCGGAACCGTCCGGCGTGTTAATATTCGAAATCAAATTATCCCCATGGTCCATGTTGCTTAAGTTGTTGGACCGCCTACTTTTAGCTTGGTTACGAGTCTGCATTAGTTCAATTTATGCCCGGTACGCAACACACTAATCACAATAAATGTATCCCCCAAAACTTTCGACAGTTACACGAAAGGTACCCAACCTAGTACGCACTTTTTCACACGCAAAACAAATTTTTATCTTTGATTGAAACAGTGCAATGTACAAGCGAGGAAAAAAAACACACACACACATATAAAACACACAAATATAGAAAACAAAACAACAAGACAAACAACACAACGCCACTCAACAACGCAGTGAATCTTTTGAAAGTCTCCTCAGAAACAACGCAGAAGTTGTTTGAGCGCTGTAAGGAAAAAAAATTAAGATTATACAGCGCTTGCAATCTAACGTTTCAGAGATTCCAGAGTCTAGCGGGATCACAGAACAGGTTCGCCATGTGTAACGTTGTTGCTTTATTTTGTGGTGTAAGCGGTGCTGCTAGACAATAAAAGCGGTTTAAAAGCTGTGAGCTGTCTGGGGAAGTTAACCTTGCATTACTGCGCAACTGTTTCACCAGGTATCCAATCTAGCTTACCAAATTCCCAACCAGACTAACACTAATTATAATCTTTTAATAGTCATACGACAACCGGTGATATATATATATATATATATATATATATATATATATATATATATATATATATATATGGGGTCAAGGTGGTTGGTAGAGGTAGCACCTTTGCTTGGGGTTGACTCAGTACTGGTCCTCACCACCCCAGGGATGAGCTGAGGAGGTATGCAAGACCTTTGCCTCTGACGAAGCTACGTCCAAGACCGTCCGTGCGTGGTGAAGAGCCACATCCTACACGAGGTGACCCTGTTAACGCAGAACACGGCGGATCTATAGGAGAAAACCTTGAAAAAAAATCTCACATTCCAAATCCTCAATGCTTCTGTACTCGAGTCGAGCGGCAGCGAGGTCAGCGTCTGTCCATCTAGTAGGTGCGGCTGTATTATATGCTCCAGGAACTGACAATCCCTGGTTCTAAACACCCAGTGGAAACACTGGACCAAAACTTACAAGCTATCATGATTCGTGAGAGTAATGACAGAATTACCCCAGGTGGTAACCAATCCACTCGTCGACAGACGACAACTGGGTTTTCGGATTCTGGGGAACCCGGGCCATCATGATCAGAGTTCTCAAGCAAACTTCGTCCCAAGGTTCCCATGTACATTGGTACCTTTAACATTCAGACCCTAATTCAACTTGGAAAATCACACAACTTAGTAACAGAGCTAGACCAACAAAAAATTAAGATCTTAGCGTTACAAGAAACTAGATTCACGGATGAAAATACAATAGACTATGGAAACTATCGCATATTCAAGAGCAAGACTGACAAACGAATTGCCAATGGTACGCCACTCCTGGGCATGGCATTTGCGGTGCACAGAAATATATTAGGGTCAATTAGAGAGGTCTCTTCCATAAATAATCGCCTCATGACCATGCGTATCCAGTGCACCAACAAGAAATAAACATTGATAAATGTTCATGCACCCACAAACATAGACAACAAAAAACGCCAACTACAAACTGAAAAATTCTGGACTAAACTTGAAGATGTCATGGCCAAAATTCCCCGGGATGATATCAAAATCTTAATGGGAGATTTCAATGCACAAATTGGCAGAGAGAAAGAACACCAAAAAACTGTAGGAAAAATCCAGCACACAGATTCACCAACAGAAACGGACTGAGATTTATTGAACTATGCCAACAAAATAATCTAAAAATAATGTCCACATCTTTGAGAAAAAAACCTAGAAAACAAAAGACCTGGAGGTCCCCCATACAAGAAGTCGGCGAATATCAGATTGACCACATTGACATCTCCTATTTCGTACAGAAAGAGATCCATGATGTCCAAGTCCGCAGAGGGGCGAACATTGACTCAGACCACTACTTAACACGCATTAAAGTGAAATTCACCCCAAAAAAATTCTATCCGAAGAAAACACACATGATGAAATTTGACACACGAACAATCTAAGAAACCAATCTGAAGGAGGAGTGGGAAAAGGAACCAGCTGACTCTTGGGAAAAATTTCGAACAAAAATTACAAAGAAGGCAAAATAACTGATCCCATTGAAAAAGAACACAAAACACCCCTGGTGGGACTCTGGATGTGAAAAAGCGCTGGAAGAAAGAAAGAAAGCCTTTCTGAAGTATAACAGTAAAAAATCCCCAGAAAATCTAGATCACTTCCACAACACCAGAAGACAAGTGGCAAAAACAATTAGACAAGTCAAGAGGAAGTACCTCAAGGAACAGTGTGAGTCTATTGAAGAAAATTTCCGTAACTATAATGTACGAGACTTCTATAAGACCTTTGCTGGGAGAATCAATGGATACGGCTCACGAAATCTGTGTTTCAGGAAACCAGATGGAAAACTAGCGCTCACAAATCGGGAAAATTGTGAGGAGCTGGCAAGATACTTTTCCGGACTTCTCAATTGCCCTGAACCTTCTTCAAGATTCCCTCAAGAAACTGCTATCTACACAAATCCAGAATCCCCACCACCTACACTAGAGGAGATCCAAAGACATATTCATAGACTGAAAAACAACAAGGCATCCGGAGAAGATAATATCACTGCAGAACTATTTAAAAATCTTGGACCAAATTCCCTCAAAGAACTCACTCAAATCATCACAGACATTTGGCAGACAGAAAAACTACCAGATGATTGGAAATGCGCCCTAATTCATCCACTGCATAAAAAGGGAGACATGGCAGATATAAACAACTATCGAGGAAACTCCCTTCTCCAAGTCACTTATAAAATCCTCTCAGCTTGTCTTCTTCAACGAACACAAGAACAACTCGAACACAGTATTGGTGAATACCAAGCTGGCTTTCGCCCTCACCGATCCTGTGCAGAACAAATTTTCAATTTGAAGACAACACTAAAATACAAAGCAGTCAGAAACAGTCCGATCATTTGTTCCTTTGTTGATTTCGCAAAGGCTTATGATTCAATCGATAGGCAATCTCTCTTTATTATCCTTGAGGAGCTAGGACTCGATCCGAAAACCCTAAACCTTATCAAAGAAACGCTCACAAACACAACTTCTAAGATAAAATTCCTGGGTGAAATATCAGAGCCCTTC
The DNA here is from genome assembly GCF_023864345.2 of Schistocerca serialis cubense. NCBI lineage: Eukaryota > Metazoa > Arthropoda > Insecta > Orthoptera > Acrididae > Schistocerca > Schistocerca serialis. The sequence continues at coordinate 83,753,821 of NC_064641.1, read as the reverse complement.
CTGATCAAAACCGGCGTCAGACAAGGTGACGGCTTGTCTCCACTCCTCTTCAACCTTGTCTTAGACAAAGTCATCCGAGAATGGGAAAAAGAACTGAAGAATCAAAATTACTGGAAGCCTATACAACTAGGAAGATCTAAAGATGGTATTAAAATTTCATGCTTGGCATTTGCAGATGACGTGGCCATTCTAGCAGAAAACGAGACCACAGCAATTAAACAGAGAGACATTCTCAAAGAATGCGCCGAAAAAGTTGGGCTACAAATTTCCTTCCAAAAAGCCAAATTCATCTGCTCAAAATTTGAAACTCAAAAACTGACTACAAAATATGGACAAATTGAGAGAGTTCCATTCTTTAAATGGAGCCGTGTGGAGGGTCTAAACCAGAGGCTCAGACGACTCTGCGACTATAATGGTTGCAAATTCATCGACCTCCGTTATTGGGTGGAGAACTGTAGGGCCCCCCTAGACAGGTCAGGCGTGCACTACACACCGGAAGCAGCTACTAGGGTAGCAGAGTACGTGTGGCGTGCACACGGGGGTTTTTTAGGTTAGAGGGACCCCCCCCCCCCTTGGGCGAAACGATAAAATACCTGACGGCTTACCAGAGAGGGCATTATCATCGTTGATAAAGAATGTCCGTCCTCGGAGACCAAAAACAGGAAAAGTTAACGTAATATTGGTAAACTGCAGGAGTATCCAGGGCAAGGTTCCTGAATTAGTATCTCTTATTGAAGGAAATAGTGCGCATATAGTATTAGGAACGGAAAGTTGGTTAAAACCGGAAGTGAACAGTAACGAAATCCTAGACACAGAATGGAATATATACCGCAAGGATAGGATAAACGCCAATGGTGGAGGAGTATTTATAGCAGTAAAGAATTCAATAATATCCAGTGAAGTTATTAGCGAATGCGAACGTGAAATAATCTGGGTTAAGTTAAGTATCAAAGGTGGGTCAGATATGATAGTCGGATGCTTCTATAGACCACCTGCATCAGCAACCGTAGTAGTTGAGCGCCTCAGAGAGAACCTGCAGAACGTCGTGAAGAAGTTTCGTGATCATACTATTGTAATAGGGGGAGACTTCAATCTACCAGGTATAGAATGGGATAGTCACACAATCAGAACTGGAGCCAGGGACAGAGACTCTTGTGACATTATCCTGACTGCCTTGTCCGAGAATTACTTCGAGCAGATAGTTAGAGAACCAACTCGTGAAGCTAACGTTTTAGACCTCATAGCAACAAATAGACCGGAACTTTTCGACTCCGTGAATGTAGAAGAGGGTATCAGTGATCATAAGTCAGTGGTTGCATCAATGACTACAAGTGTAATAAGAAATGCCAAGAAAGGAAGGAAAATATATTTGCTTAACAAGAGTGATAGGGCACAAATCGCAGAATATCTGAGTGACCACCATCAAACGTTCATTTCTGAGGAAGAGGATGTGGAACAAAAATGGAAAAAATTCAGAAACATCGTCCAGTACGCCTTAGATAAGTTCGTACCGACTAAGGTCCAAAGCGAGGGGAAAGATCCACCGTGGTATAACAATCATGTACGAAAGGTACTACGGAAACAAAGAAAGCTTCATCATAGGTTTAAGAGTAGTCGAATCATAGCTGATAAGGAAAAGCTGAACGAAGCGAAAAAGAGCGTAAAGAGAGCAATGAGAGAAGCATTCAACGAATTCGAACATAAAACATTGGCAAACAATCTAAACAAGAACCCTAAAAAGTTTTGGTCATATGTAAAATCGGTAAGCGGATCTAAATCCCCTATTCAGTCACTCGTTGACCACGATGGCACCGAAACAGAGGACGACCGAAGAAAGGCAGAAATACTGAATTCAGTGTTCCGAAACTGTTTCACTGCGGAAAATCGTAACACGGTCCCTGACTTCAGCCGTCGCACGGACGCCAAAATGGAAAATATTGAAATAAACGATATCGGAATTGAAAAACAACTGCTATCACTTAGTAGCGGAAAAGCATCCGGACCAGACGAGATACCCTTAAGATTCTACAGTGATTATGCTAAAGAACTTGCCCCCTTTCTATCAGCAATTTATCGTAGATCGCTGGAAGAACGTAAAGTACCTAGCGACTGGAAGAAAGCGCAGGTCGTTCCCATTTTCAAGAAGGGTCATAAATCAGATGCGAATAATTATAGGCCTATTTCGCTTACGTCAATCTGTTGTAGAATAATGGAACATGTTTTGTGTTCTCGTATTATGACGTTCTTAGATAATACAAATCTCCTTCATCATAACCAACATGGATTCCGCAAACAGAGATCATGTGAAACTCAGCTCGCCCTATTTGCCCAAGAAATTCACAGTGCCGTAGACACTGGCGAGCAGATTGATGCCGTATTCCTGGACTTCAGGAAGGCATTTGATACGGTTCCGCACTTACGTTTAGTGAAAAAAATACGAGCTTACGGAATATCGGACCAGGTTTGTGATTGGATTCAGGATTTCCTAGAAGAAAGAACACAACATGTCATTCTTAACGGTTCAAAATCTGCAGATGTAGAGGTAATTTCGGGAGTACCGCAGGGAAGCGTGATAGGACCTTTATTGTTTACAATATACATAAATGACTTAGTTGACAACATCGGTAGCTCCGTGAGGCTATTTGCAGATGACACGGTTGTCTACAAGAAAGTAGCAACATCAGAAGACTCGTACGTACTCCAGGAGGACCTGCAGAGGATTAATGCATGGTGCGAAAGCTGGCAGCTTTCCCTAAACGTAGATAAATGTAATATAATGCGCATACATAGGGGCAGAAATCCATTCCAGTACGATTATGCCATAGGTGGTAAATCATTGGAAGCGGTAACGACCGTAAAATACTTAGGAGTTACTATCCGGAGCGATCTGAAGTGGAATGATCACATAAAACAAATAGTGGGAAAAGCAGGCGCCAGGTTGAGATTCATAGGAAGAATTCTAAGAAAATGTGACTCATCGACGAAAGAAGTAGCTTACAAAACGCTTGTTCGTCCGATTCTTGAGTATTGCTCATCAGTATGGGACCCTTACCAGGTTGGATTAATAGAAGAGATAGACATGATCCAGCGAAAAGCAGCGCGATTCGTCATGGGGACATTTAGTCAGCGCGAGAGCATTACGGAGATGCTGAACAAGCTCCAGTGGCGGACACTTCAAGAAAGGCGTTACGCAATACGGAGAGATTTATTATCGAAATTACGAGAGAGCACATTCCGGGAAGAGATCGGCAACATATTACTACCGCCCACATATATCTCGCGTAATGATCACAACGAAAAGATCCGAGAAATTAGAGCAAATACGGAGACTTACAAGCAGTCGTTCTTTCCACGCACAATTCGTGAATGGAACAGGGAAGGGGGGATCAGATAGTGGTACAATAAGTACCCTCCGCCACACACCGTAAGGTGGCTCGCGGAGTATAGATGTAGATGTAGATGTACTTAGGCGAGGTCCTAGAACCCACAGGGGGAGAGAAAACTGCACAAAAAGTTCGACTGCAAAAACTGAAAAGAGCATACTGGAAAACCCACAACATCTACAATAAAAAGTGTCTCTCCATTCGCTCAAAAATACGACACTACAATACAGTAATCAAGCCCGAAGCACTATATGCCAGCGAAACACTCACACTCCATAGAAAAGGCGACCTGGAAGGCATCCTGAAAGAGGAACGCAAAATTATCAGAAAGATTCTTGGCCCAAAAAGAACGGAAGATGGATACAGGTTACAGTCTCGGAAAACTACAGAAAAATTATCTAACCTCGCCGCAGACATCCGGAAAAGAAGACTAAAATTTTACGGTCATATCCACAGACTCCCAACACCCAGACTCTCCCACAAAATTTTAATATACATTGAAAAATTGAAAACCATACTCTGGATACAAGAAACCAAAACAGATCTAGCAAATGCACAAATAAATTCTTCAGAAGTTATAAACAGAAATGTATACAGGCAAAAAATCAATAGTTGGAAAGTACAACCCGAGAATGAAGTTTGCAAGAGACAGGGGACAAAATGGACAGACGAAAGAAAGAGAATTCTTGGGGAAAGAATGAGAGAAGTTTGGAGAATTAAAAAATTGAATCGGAAAAGCTTTGCGTGATCCGTATGGGTCTAATCGCACATAATAATAAATAATATATATATATATAAATGAGAATTTAAATAAAAAGAAATCAGTTTATATTTGGAAATTTATTTTAACATTGATCATTGAAATTTCAGCATATTAAACTTGAGTCGTAATTAAGCTGGTGCGTTATTTAGGATTGTGAAAATGTGAGATTGTAATCTTACGGAACACATCAAATATGGAGCCAAGATTGGGAGACTCCATACAACACTGCATTCATAAAATAACACACGAAGAACGTTGAAACATATGCAAGAGGAAATTAACCACAACCAACCGATTCAATTTTCACCCAAAGAAATTACGTTCGTAGCACAATCCTGTCGGTCATATAATTACCACACACTGGTATACTAAATTCATACTAACTCTCTGTGAAATCTTCCCGAAATGAATAGCTGAGAGCTACTTTGATGATTATACCACATGCTTCCCGTGCTCAACTTGGTTTACACAAAGCGTGTAACTCCACAATAATTTTGATAATTAAAATAAATTAGATCGAAAAGCAATTTACAAAAGAAAACCTCGAACTGGTTACTAACGTCTTACTATTAACCTGATGGGTCAAACAATTATATAAGCACGTGGTAGTGGTCTCACAAAGTACACACCACGTGAGTTGAACATAAAGAAAAGTTGCTATATTGAAAAATACTGTCAAGACGAGACGTTATAATCTCACGCACATTCGCATTTAAGATTGATGATCTTAGTTAGAGTTACTGATCAACACGTGGTTCCACTTTACTCACAAAATAGTGACAAAGCAACTACCGGAAAATAATCTGAACTTCACACGCGAATTACACTGCGTTGCAATTTAAGATAACATTAGATATTTTAGAGCTAAACCTGAAATAGAGGTGATTAAATTTTCAGTTAGGCTGAACTTAAGAAATCCATTGTCCTACGGACTTAGCAGACACGCGCTTAGCCGGAGATCTTACCACTTCAGACGCTCGCCACGGACAGACTGACCTGGTCCCTTTCTGAGGGTGGCTCACAAATACAAACGGAAGTGGCCAGAGGGGCAGCTTCCTATACCAACATGACAAGAGACGGACAGGACCATACTAAGGATAGAAACCTCTCTGCTTTTAGAAAGCGTAGCTACCAGTTCCAACGTTGGTCCTACTGTTCTCTAGCAGACAGGCTTGTCTGCTACCCTCAAGCATGCAACTAGAAACACATTTGCTCATTCATCCTCTCACACAGAAGGGAAGGGGGATGACAGTATCTTATCATATACAGTATATAAAAGAAAGCGGATGTAGGTTCCGTATGAGACTGTGTGACACGAATTACATATAAACTGTGTTTTAAAGTGTAGTAGTGTGACAGATCGTTCTTGTTTAAGTGTAAAAGTAACACGTTCCACTACTCAGTCTCCTCCCAGATAGTCAGAAACGCCACAGTAAATTTAAAAGAGGAATTTATGCCGTAAATGACAACAGATTTAAGAAATTAAACATGAAAGGAATCCAACAGAGACCTTTCAACAGACGGGCCCAATAACATGCCGAATGGACCGCTCAGGATTGGCATCACGTTCTCTTCACCGATGAATGTCGCATATGCCTTCAGCCAGACAATCGTCGAAGACTTGTTTGGAGGCAACGCGGTCAGGCTGAATGCCTTAGACACATTGTCCAGCGAGTGCATCACGGTGGAGGTTCCCTGCTGTTTTGAGGTGGCATTACGTGGGGCCGACGTACACCGCTGGTGGTAATGGAAGGCGCCGTAGCGGCTGTATGACACATGAATGCCATCTTCTGACCGATAGTGCAACCATATCGATAGCATTTTGGAGAGGCATCGACTTCATGCACGAAAATTCGCGCCACCATCGTGCACGTCTTGTAAATGACTTCCTTCAGGATGACGAGATCACTCGACTAGAGTGGCCAGCGTGCTCTCCAGACATGAACCCTAATGTTCCAGCCTGCTGTTTATAAACGACGTGGCCCACCAACCACTCTGAGGGGTTAACGCCAAACAGCCGTTGAGGAGTGGGACAATCTGGACGAACAGTGCCTTTATAAACTTGTGGGTAGTATGCCACGACGAATACAGGCATGCATCCATGCAAGAGGACGTGCTACTGGGTATTAGAGGTACCGGTTTGTACAGTAGTCTGGACCACCACCTCTGAAGGTCTCGCTGCATGGTGGTACACCATGCAATGTCTGGTTTTCATGAGCAATAAAAAGCGCGGAAATGATGTTTATGTTGATCTTCATTCCAGTTTTCTGTACAGGTTCCGAAACTCGCAGAATCGAGATGATGCAAAACTTTTTTTGAAGTGTGTATTTTGGCTACGCTCCTAAGGAAATCAAGTACAGTGTCCTAACCAATGCGCTACATCGTTTTTTCTGAAACTTGGTGTGACTTACATACACTGATTCCGTGTTTCAGTTCTTTATTAGTTATTACTTTCCTACGTAATTAGGCTTGTTACAAGCCCTCAGCAGCCCCGAGCACTCACGTATATAAAGAACTCTATGTTTTCGTAACCTGAAGTGGGTCGCGACGTACTTACTCTAAAAGGTCACGCGCAGATCAGAGATAAAGTGGTTTTTTGTCACTTATTTCTTGATACGCCATACGCGTACAGGAGTAAAACAGCGACGGAGTCGAGCTGAGACTTTAAGGTCCCTGTGGTTGGTGTCGTACAGAATGACTCGGCTGTTATAATCAGGCTTTTGGAGAAACGTGAGCCACACAATTCCGAAGATAGCAAGAGCCGACAAATTCCAGAATTATCGCACACTCAGTTTAATAGCCCATGCATCCAAGCTGCTGACAAGACTAATATACAGAAGAATGGAAAAGAAAATTGAGTACATGTGCAAACTAATCCATGACAGAGAAAGCAATAGTGACATAAAAAGCAGACTAGCACTGACAAAAAAGGGCATTTCTGGCCAAGAGGAGTCTATTAATGTCAGACGTAGGCCTTGATCACAGGAAGAAATTTGTCAGGATGTACGTTTGGAGCACAGCATAGCAAGGTGGTGAAACGTGGATTGTGGGTAAATCAGAAGAGAATCAAAGAGTTTTGGCTGTGGTCGTACAGAAGAATGTTGAAAATTAGGTGGACTGATAAGAAATGAGATTTTCCACACATAAACAAAGAAAGAAATACAAGGAAAACAGTGACAAGAAGAAGGGTCAGCATGATAGGACGTTTAGATAACTTCCGTGATACTAGAGGGAGCTGTAGAGGGTGAAAACCATAGGGGGAGGCAAAGATTGGTATACATCGAACAAGTAATTGAGTACGTAAGTTGCAAGTACTGCTCCGAGGAGGCCACATGAAACCAATCAGAAGACTGATGACTGCAGAAAAAAAGACAGGGATTCAGCGTTTTGCCCCTACAGTTTAATCTATAAATCGAGGAAGCAATGACGGAAGTAAAAGAAAGTTTTAAGAGTGGGACTAAATTTCAAGATTAAAGGGTAACAATTATATCTTTCGGTTATTACATTGCTACCCGTAGTGAATGTGAAGAAGAATCATGAATGGAATGAACAGTCTAACGAGTACTGAATATGGACTGACAGTAAACGAGAAAAATAAAAATGTAATGAAATGTATAAATAGAAGAGCGTGAAACTTAACATCAGAATTGGTGATTACAAAATAGACGACGTTAAGAAATTCTCCTACTTTGGAAGCAACATTACCCATGACATACGAAACAAGGAGAACATGTAGTCGTAGTAGTAGCAGTAGTAGTAATAGAAGAAGTAGTAGTTTTATTCATCCATAGATCTCTTTTTATAAGGATATAGGACATTTCAAAGTATTTACAAGTTTAGACCAATTTAAAATAATCTAATTTGTATACACATACATTTACAGACTTCTAGTTAGAGACAATCATTAGATTTACTCCTGGTATACATTACTTTTTTTATAAATAAATTATTAAATAATGTAATGTCACACTGTTCACTCATATCTCACTATCAGTCGCTGCACACACTACACACACCTTGTTTCACAACAATTCACTCACTATGCGCACAAACTCACACACACACACACACACACACACTGGTGATCTCTGGGCCATTTTCTGTACCGCAACTTCCCATTTGCTATCCCGAAAAACTGAGTCAGTATCCCTCTATAATGAGTGAGATGTTGAGCTCAGCAAGAGGAAGAGGTGTTAGTATTGTGCTATGCATAGCTTGGGGTTAAGTTTTGTACTTTTGCAATTTCTTTAATCTCTTTTGGTTATTTATTGTACAGTTTCATTCCTTGGTAGAAAATGCTGTTTATGTTTATTTTTTCTTGGTAAATGTACATAAAAAGTAGATTGGAAGAGTCAAAGAGGACATTCGTCGCCAAGGGAAGTCTACTGGTACCAAACGTAGTCTTGATTTGTGGAAGAAATTTCCAAGAATGTTCGTTTAGAACTCAGCTTTGTATTTATTGAATCACGGAAAACTGGAACAGAAGAGGAGTGAAGCGTCTCTGATGTTTTTCTAGGGAAGAATGTTGGGAATTAGATGGCCTCATAAGATAAGGAATGAGAAGTTTCTGCTCAGAATCGGCGAAGAAAGAGAAGTAAGGAAAACCACAAGAGGAAGGAGGGACACGATGACAGGACAAGTGTTACGTCATCAGAGAGTAGCCCCCATGGTGCTAGAGGAAGCTGTAGAGGGTAACATTGTAGAGGAAAACAGAGATCTGAATACATCCACCAAATAATTCGGGACATGGGGTACAAACACTACTATGGGATGAAGAAGTTAGCGCAGGTTGGAAATTCGTGGTGGGCTACATAAAACTAGACAGAGTTAGAATTACAAGGAGGTATGCCAGTATTGTTTTGTGTACAGTATTTGTAGACACGCAGATACAAATTCATGGAGTGCACAATGACCGGCGTTTTGGTATCACGACCTACGGAGGAACCAAGCGGACGTGCTTTCGTCATGTGTCCACACTGCTCGGAGTGTGGTACAGTAGCGTTTCTGAAATCTCTCCAGACACCCAGAAACATACGACTGTAATTGCATCGAACACGTGAAAAGACAAGGAAGGTTGCTGTTCCATTAAGTTTCGGGTGTGCAGCTGCAAGAAATCTCCTCCTTCTTCTAATGTTTCGGTTGTAAAACGTTCAGCCATCTTCAGAGTGAGCCGCAAGACTGCCGCTCCAGTGCTTGCTTCGTCCCTTTGTGCTGTTGTACCGCGCGACTGCGCATGCGGCCACAGATGCAAATGCGCCAGAGGCGTTGGTCGGCGGCAGAGACGTGCATAATGCGGGAGTTGTATCTATGACTCCGCACTTGATTTTTGTTGGCATATCGATATATCATTGTGAGCTGCACTGTGACGAAAGATAAACTCGCAAAGACTTAGTCACAGTGCAGCTCACAATGATATATCGATATGTCAACAAAGATCAAGTGCGGAGTCATAGATACAACTCGCGCATTATGCACGTCTCTGCCGCCGACCAACGTCTCTGGCGCATTTGCATTTGTGGCCGCATGCGCAGTCGCGCGGTACAACAGTACAAAGGGACGAAGCAAGCACTGGAGCGGCAGTCTTGCGGCTCACTCTGAAGATGGCTGAACGTTTTAAGCCGAAACATTAGAAGAAGTAGGAGATTTCTTGCGGCTGCACACCCGACACTTAATGGAACGGTCTTTGCGCCGCCAAAACCTGAAGATTCACATCAAGGAAGGTTGCTGTTTATCATCCCGTAGACGACCAGGTCATTACAGATAGAGCTCACGCTCAGAATGGAAAACAGAAATGAAATCAGCCACGACATCTCCGGAACGACACCAACATTAGCATGATGAAATTTAAAGAAGGTGTGGAAAACTTTAATAAGGAGGGCCTAAAGTGTCATAGGCTTCGATCGTAAGGAAATCGTCCTAACCACTACACCACCTCTTCTTTATCTGGAACTGGATGTAATTTACATCCAGTGGTTACGTCTATCCCTTCTTTATTAGTTATTGCTTTCCTATTTAATACGACTTGTTGTAAGCCTCCAGTAGCAACAAATGCATGTAATTCTATGTTGTAGTAACCCGAAGTGGGTCGCCACATACTTACCTTAGATGCTTACACTCAGATCAGAGGTGAAGCGGGATTTTTGGTGGTCCGTTTCATGATACACGGCCGGACGTGTGTAGGAGGGGACACAGTGACGAGGTGAAGATGAGACTTAAAAACATCTGTGGTTGGAGTCAGTACATAATGACTCGTATGTTAGGTTAAGGAAGTGGATGTGGTGATGATAGGGGAAACGACACTCTGGCGTAGCTTATTGACCTGCTTTATGTTACAAGAGACCACAAACCGTGGAGCTGCCAGATTCTATTGTTCTAATCATACCCTTAAACTGAAGTCCTCGTCACAATGTAAATGACGTACTGACATGCAATGTACAATAAAACCAATAACGTTAGCCCAGAAGTACATATTAGCAAGCTTTTCCAAGATGTTCTTAGTGTACAAAGTTGATTGAGTCTGACTGCTCACTTACATTGCATCTGCTGTAGGCTTGTCTATCCGAGGAGCTGTCACTAGATCTCTCGAATTTTTCAGAACTCTCTAACTCTGCCAAACTCCTGTTTGAGGGCCTCGATATATACGACGTTTGAGCCTGTTTGCTTATAGATGAAAAGTGGCTATGTAGCTTTACATGGCTGGTGGCTGTGAATTCAATGGTTTCCGAGTGCGTATGACGTCTTAATAGATTGATGAAAGCAGCCTGCACTGTGCGCCTGTACCTAATAACTTAAAGCAAATATACATACCTGCACTGTTTCTTTCGCAACCTTTCATGATTCTGTCCCGTGCGGCTCCCCCCGTCGGAGGTTAGAGTCCTCCCTCGGGTATGGGTGTGTGTGTTGTCCATAGCATAAGTTAGGTTAAGTAGTGTGTAGGCTTAGGGACCGGTGACCTCAGCGGTTTGGTCCCAAAAGACTTTACTACAAGTTTCCAAATTTTCCATGTTTCTGTCATTCCAATGCACACTTTGTAATGCAACAGCCTTAGATTTCACGTAATACCTCAGTAAGGCAGTTCGTATACCAATTTTATATTGGCAAATGAGTTATGCGATTTTAAGGTATCATTTGATTCATTGAGGTTTTATAAGGTTGTAGTATATTTATGTTTATTTATTCCACATTTATTAATCATTATCTAACATTAATTGAAGTATTGTGATCAGTTGTAGACGACAAAGTTCGTCATAGTATTCCATTTGGAAGATTATGAATCTGTACAATTTGGAATTACTTGAATACGTATTTCTGTTCAGTCAACTCAATAATTTCAAATCCACGAAGACGTCGATTCGCTTCAGTAATGTAGTTTTTGTGTGAAATTCTCAAAATTAAGGAAGAGGAGGTTCAGGAAAACAGTGTGATATGCCATAGTCAAACATACAAAATCCAAACACTTTAGTGAACAGCAATCTGTAACATAATTTCAAGCAGTTGCTTATATGAAATAATATAAGTTTAGCACTGAAACCACTGTAAAGGAAGCCAACAGAATAGTTGAGTACTATAGCTAGAATTTGGATTTTTCTAAAATAATTGTTTGAAACATTTTTTTACGAAATCCTCTGTAAAAGAGGTAATATACAAGAAACTAATCTGCATCGTGTATCACTTTTATTAACGTTAAACCTAATGTCTTATTTAAGTTTTTGTGACTATTTAATTTTTCATTATAACTTTAGAAAAGTGATGTTAATAACAATGTGTAAGTAGGCTGTTTAAGTTTTTATATTGGTAACGACACATAGTGCTCCGTATGAAAATCACTGGCTGTGCTGTGTGCAGTCTGTGGCTAGTTTGCATTGTTATCTGCCATTGTAGTGTTGGGCAGACTGCAGCTTGCTTTGACCATTTCCATTTTTTTTCATTGCTGTTTGTATTAATTGTTTTATGCTGCTGCATTGCCTCGTCCCTTAGTTTAGCATCTGAGCTCAGTAGATTTAAGTTAGCTTAAGAGGGGTAGACTATATAAGAGAATGAGTTGCGATGAATTGGAAGAAATGCATCGAGAAGTTATACGAAAAAAGTACAGAAAGCAGGTATAGATAGGACTTTTTGGTAATAATGATGAACGAAGGGAGATCTCCAAGAAAAAAAGGTTTTGTTTGCAAAATACTGCAGTACCAAATGTTACACTGAAAACAAACCCTGTCCTTTCCCCCTGTGTTATTCTGCTATGTGTTTGTGTACTCTTGTATATTTGTGTTTTTCCTGTCTTTATGTGTTTAGCTAATAAGAGTTACGTTGTAGAATTTTTCTGATAATATGTTATTTTCCTTGTAAAGATGTTTAGACATTATTTATTCTGTTCTGTTTTAATGCTCATGTGTGAAGTTGATGTTTCAAAAGTTATTCTGATCTTTTATGTATGTACTCATGTCATAATTCCTGTAACACTGATGTATATGTTATTTCGATTCTTTTGTAAAGCCTGTACTACAAATGTTATCTGTATTGTTATGTTCGTTAATGATGTATTTTGTACCTTTGTAATTGTATTCTTATGTTACAAAATTGTAATTGACACCAGCAACATATTATTAACTTGTAAGTTCCATTTCACTGCACACGATTCTGTTGGTCATAGTATATGGACAATATGTGAGAAGTAGGGACTGTTAGTGTTTGCACGTGTGTTAATGATTCAGCAAGGGACTGGATAACAGCATTGCTGGTTCTAAGGACAGTTCCAAAAACTTTGTGAGTGCACAAATGGTGGTTTATGGACTTGCTATATTCTCCACAAGACTCTTCGATGGTGATTGTGCACCTGCAAAGTCGCAACAGATGGCTGCTGGCCGTCTCTACAAGGACTGAAGTGGGTCTGAACCTTCCATGGCCCACCAATACCATTATTTCTACAAGGACTGCAGTAGGTCTGCACCTATGGTGGCCCACCAATACCACAATCTCTACCAGGACTACAGTGGGTCTACTCTGTGATGACCTACCTACCAATATTCTTCAAAACTTCGACTGACTCTGCGGTGGGTTTGCTCTGTTGTGGCCCATTACCTGTCTGCATGTCAAGAGTCAGCACTGTCTTTCCGTTGGAAGGACGACACTACGTCTTCAAGACTGCAGGGAAATCCACTACTTCCGTGTGCATTTTCTTTTACTGTGATGAACGATCAGGACTGTCTGTATGGACTGTGAGAAAATTTTAGCTTTTGACCAATATTGTATCAATAAGTGTGTGCATTTGAATTCTTTGTTATTGTAATTGTGAAAAAATTTTAACAAATATGTATTGGCCACTGCCCAAAACAATTTGTAAAATTTTTTGTGGGGAGCATGGGGGCTATGTAAGTAGGCTGTTTAAGTTTTTATATTGGTAACGCCACGTAGCGCTCTGTATGAAAATCACTGGCTGTGCTTTGTGCAGTCTGTGGCTAGTTTGCATTGTTATCTGCCATTGTAGTGTTGGGCAGCTGGATATTAACAGCGCGTAGCGTTGCGCAGTTGGAGGTGAGCCGCCAGCAGTGGTGGATATGGGGAGAGAAATGGCGGAGTTTTGAAATTTGTAAGACTGGATGTCATGAACTGCTATATATATTATGACTTTTGAACACTAGTAAGGTAAATGCATTGTTTGTTCTCTATCGAAATCTTTCAGTTGCTAACTATGCCTATTAGTAGTTAGTGCCTTCAGTAGTTTTAATCTTTTATTTAGCTGGCAGTAGTGGCGCTCGCTGTATTGCAGTAGTTCGAGTAACGAAGATTTTTGGTGAGGTAAGTGATTTGTGAAAGGTATAAGTTAATGTTAGTCAGGGCCATTCTTTTGTAGGGATTATTGAAAGTCAGATTGCGTTGCGCTAAAAAAATATTGTGTGTCAGTTTAAGCACAGTCGTGTATTATTGTTCAAAGGGGACGTTCCAAATGTACCAAATTTTGTTGATTGTTACTTTTGTGTATATGCATCTGTGCACAGCCAAGCAAGTTAATAAGCGGGACGCTGCGAAAGTTTGTTAGTGTCGGTTTTAGTCCCAGAAACAAAAATGTTTCATTGTTCAACCAGTTTATGTGAAATTTAAGTCGTGAATTCGAAGTTGAAACAAGACTATACTACGTGAGCTAAGAGTTAGTGTTTCATTCCATTTCTGAAATACGTCCTGGAACGTCGCGAACTCTAGACATCTAACCAATTTCGGCAGTGAAGTATTGTGTCAGCTTCGAGCTTGCCCTTGTAAGATAAGCTGCAAAATAAGATTATTCATGTTTATCAGCGGCGCTGTTGCAGTTACTTGAGCGTAGAGAGGAGGTGTCACTTGTGAACGCAAATAAATGATGCACATATGAATGCCGTAGTTGGTTTGTAATTGCAATAGATTACCGTTATGAAATTAATTATAGTAGAATCCTATTTTTGTAGTGTTGTATAACGAAAAAGGAATGGTGAAAGTCGTAATTATTCTCACTGAGGAATAACTTCATAAGGACAAGAACGGCTGCCTCCTTCATGCTCCCCAGCCTCATATGAAGTCCTCCTTGTGGTTCTGGGCTGGCAGGCTAATACTCTGATTACCAATTAGAGTGGGCAATTATCCGGCAGCGAGCCTCGTTAACGAATCATCCGCCGTGCTTCACAGTCTCCTCCCGGCTCTGTTTCTCACACCGTGTCCTTCCGCAACGCCGACAGTCCGTTTGCCCATTGTTCCGTCGAGAGTTATGCTCGGCACCCACGAGGAAACAATTATTATGCCCCGCGAACGGGCCGGTGGTGTACGCGCGGCCGCTATCTCGTGTTTGGATCGTTGCGGTAATTGGGAGCGGTTACTTATTTACTCTACCCTCCATCACTGTCCTAAAGACGGGAATAAGAGCGCATTCCAGCAGGTGTCTGGCCGCCGTCGCCCGCGGCCGCGGCTACGGAATTTACGGCGGGCGAGGCCTGTGATAATGTCGGCCGTAATAACAGTGGCGGTCGCCGCCGGCGTCCATCACACTTGTCGCCACCGGCGGACGCGCGACGGCCGAGGGCTCCACCACTGGCAATCTGGAGCCGGCCTCCGCTCGTTCCACTGCACACCAACCCTCCCACCCTGTGCATTGTGGCTCCAGAAGGCCGGCGCCATATTTGATGTTATCAGTCTTCCGGAAATGAGGGCTTTGTCACCATGCTTGTAGGATAGTGGGCAACTGCCTTGCCGCAGTGGTTACACCGGTTCCCTTGAGATCACCGAAGTTAAGCGCTGTAGGGCGTGGTCGGAACTTGGATGGGTGAGCATCCAGCTCGCTATGCGCTGTTGCCGTTTTTCGGGGTGCACTCAGCCTCGTGATGCCAATGAGGAGCTACTCGACCGAATAGTAGCGGCTCCGGTCAAGAATACCATCATAACGACCGAGAGAGCGGTGTGCTGGCCCCACGCTCCTCCTATTCGCATCCTCCATCGGGGATGAAACGGCGGTCGGATGGTCCCGGTAGGTCACTCGTGGCCTCAAGATGGAGTGCTTCGTAGGATAGTGGGTAGCGCGAATGCCTCCTATCACACAGGTTCGATTTTTTGGTAGTTCCTCATACATTGATGGAAAATAAATCGCACCACGGAGATTGTGCGACATAAATGAAAATTTTCGCCTAACGTCGACGTCGACAACCGCCGATACTTCGAAAAGAGCGAACACTGCCGTTTCCAAGGCAAGTATGCAGCTAGTACGCACTGTATAATCGATTTTAAAATCTCTTTTTTCTAAGAAACTCCTGAAAGATACACACACACACACACACCCACACACACACACACACACACACACACATCTATCTACATCTACATTTATACTCCGCAAGCCACCCAACGGTGTGTGGCGGAGGGCACTTTACGTGCCACTGTCATTACCTACCTTTCCTGTTCTAGTCGCTATGGTTCGCGGGAAGAACGACTGCCGGAAAGCCTCCGTGCGCGCTCGAATCTCTCTGATTTTACATTCGTGATCTCCTCGGGAGGTATTTGTAGGGGGAAGCAATATATTCGATTCCTCATCCTGAAACGCACCCTGTCGAAACCTGGACAGCAAGCTACACCGCGATGCAAAGCGCCTCTCTTGCAGAGTCTGCCACTTGAGTTTGCTAAACATCTCAGTAACGCTATCACGGTTACCAAATAACCCTGTGACGAAACGCGCCGCTCTTCTTTGGATCTTCTCTATCTCCTCTGTCAACCCGACCTGGTATGGATCCCACACTGATGAGCAATACTCAACTGTAGGTCGAACGACTGTTTTGTAAGCCACCTCCTTTGTTGATGGACTACATTTTCCGAGGACTCTCCCAATGAATCTCAACCTGGCACCCGCCTTACCAACAATGAATTTTATATGATCATTCCACTTCAAATCGTTCC
Organism: Schistocerca serialis cubense; assembly: GCF_023864345.2. Lineage (NCBI taxonomy): Eukaryota > Metazoa > Arthropoda > Insecta > Orthoptera > Acrididae > Schistocerca > Schistocerca serialis. The sequence continues at coordinate 83,737,273 of NC_064641.1, read as the reverse complement.
GTAGGCATAGTCCCAGATATTTTACAGAAGTGACTGCTACCAGTGTTTGTTCCGCTATCATATAATCATACAATAAAGGAACCTTCTTTCTATGTATTCGCAATACATGACATTCGTCTATTTTAAGGGTCAGTTTCCACTCCCTGCACCAAGTGCCTATCCGCTACAAATCTTCCTGCATTTCGCTGCAATTTTCTAATGCTGCAACATCTCTGTATACTACAGCATCATCCGCGAAAAGCCGCATGGAACTTCCGACACTATGTACTTGGTCATTTATATATATTGTGAAAAGAAATGGTCCATAACACTCCTCGGTGGCACGCCAGAGGTTACTTTAACGTCTGTAGACGTCTCTCCATTGAGAACAACATGCTGTGTTCTGTTTGCTAAAAACTTTTCTATCCCGCCACACAGCTGGTCTGATATTCCGTAGGCTCTTACTTTGTTTACCGGGCGACAGTGCGGAACTGTATCGAACGCCTTCCGGAAGTCAAGGAATATTTTCTGGGTCTCATGAACAAATAAAGCGAGTTGGGTCTCACACGATCACTGTTTCCGGAATCCATGTTGATTCCTACAGAGTAGATTCTGGATTTCCAGAAATGATAGGATCCGCGAGCAATGTCGATGTCAGAGATATAGGCCTACAGTTTTGCGCATCTGCTCTACGACCCTTCTCGAAAACTGGAACTACCTGTGCTCTTTTCCAATCATATTGAACCTTCCGTTCCTCTAGAGACTTGCGGTGCGCGGCTGTTAGAAGGGGGGCAAGTTCTTTCGCGTACTCTATGTACAATCGGATTGGTATCCCGTCAGGTCCAGTGGACTTTTCTCTGTTGAGTGATTTCAGTTGCTTTTCAATTCCTTGGACACTGATTTCGATGTCAGCCATTTTTTCGTTCGTGCGACGATTTAGAGAAGGAACTGCAGTGCGGCCTTCCTCTGTGAAACAGCTGTGGCAAAAGGTGTTTAGTATTTCAGCTTTACGCGTGTCATCCTCTGTTTCAATGCCATTATCATCCCAGAGTGTCTGGATATGCTGTTTCGAGCCACTTACTGATTTAACGTAAGACCAGAACTTCCTAGGATTTTCTGTCTAGTCAGTACATAGAATTTTACTTTCGCATTCACTGAACGCTTCACGCATAGCCCTCCTTACGCAAACTTTGACATCTTTTATCTTCTGGTTGTCTCAGAGGTTTTGGCTGCGTTTAAATTTGCAGTGAAGCTCTCTTTGCTTTCGCAGTAGTTACCTAACTTTGTTGTTGAACCACGGTGGGTTTTTCCCATCCCTCATAGTTTCACTCGGCACGTACCTGTCTAAAACGCATTTTACGATTGTCTTCAACTTTTTCCATAAACACTTGCGAGGTGCCAGGGTTAGCAGTGTATTTAACACTAAATTCTAGAATCTACACATGTAAATGATGCTCTAAGCCCCCCCTATTCTAACTCCGACTTTTGCTGTTGCACAAGGATTAAAAAATTTATGCGAACTGACTGTAATCAACCCTGCAAGTGGAGTAGAAAAGAGTTTGGCACCTGCAATAATTTAATTTGATAAATAAGTTAAATAAAGGAAGGTTTCATTAACATAGTGAGAAATGATGGGTTGCTCTACCGATTAACAGAATGAAAATTCTGTCCAAAATAACAATATGATTTATTAAGACTAAACACAAAATAATAACAAAAACACATGAAACATTTATAATACATCAAATTGGCTCAAATTGGATACACAAACAAACGCTGTGAAGGTGAAGTTGTCCCTAAACTAGATTGTGAGGTTTATGACGAAGTGGTATGTGGAGCCAATTCCTTGCCACTCAAATCTTAAGAGAGACACACAGCTAACCCAACATTAATTGCTGCTACTCAAGACAGAACAAAGTTAGAAAAAGACGAACAGGTGCACTCTGCTGAGCTCTGATTATCACCTAGGAAAATCCCTATCTGCCGGTGCTGCGGACATACATTACCAAACTGTCTTCTTAACTGCCAGAACACGATCTGGCGTACCGGAGGCGATGGCTGGTTGCTTCGACGTCCTCGACCGAAAGGCGAGAGCCGACTACCTAGAGCACCCGTACAGGCCGAACACACAACATTCCTGCCCCCACGACAGTGGCCGTGGTTAAACGTTCCAATCAGCAACTCGAAAACCGGCGGAAAATTCCACTCCATTGCCGCAGCACTATCATTCCACCAATGGAGATTCTTGGCGCCAATTTCTGCGCTGATTTTGCTACGCCACGGAGCTATGCCCTGAGCCAGCCAATCACGGTTACTATTTTGCAGAAAGCGCGGGAATTTTCCCGCCACAACTGCCTGGGTACCCAACTCATTCCCACGCCTCGCTGGTAGCCCGCCAGAAAGTGTTTTCGCTAAGATTCTGCGAAGTAACGGAACCTCTAGCCCAGCCGCTACTTCAGACCCCTCGGGGCGTGTCTTTTGACAATGTCGGCATCTGCAAAGCATTCACTCGACTTCCTCACACCCGTCGGCTTAACCCTTTTCAGATCAGGAGTGCCCGCCTGTCACCGGACCACCCGGGTGACGAGAGACGTTGCGTGGGAAGTCCGCGTGTGTAGGAATAGCAACTTTTCACCGCATGCAATTAGAGACGAAAATCGTAAGATAGAAATGGGGCTCATGCCACCTCTCATAGCCCCTACGCCATTTTAGATTGTAATTGGTGAGCGGTTGGCTCACTTAGGAGCAAGGTAGTGAGTCAATTGCCCAAGAACAATCTTACAAACTGACTCCACATGCAACTGAAAAATGCAGCTCATAGAGGGAGGGTTATTTATGGTGTAGCCAAGTTCACCTTCTTAATATGAAACACTAACACTCACATCACACATCCATACCCAGGGAGCCCCTTCCAAACACCGATTCACACAGACATTAACGCTCTAAATATGGCCCGGGCATGTGAGCCAAATATGGAGCAGTTTATTCTTTACAATCAGAGTTGGAGTGCTCCGCAATTAAATGCCCAAGATGTTACAACAATTTGAATCATTAAAATAACCTGAACTCACTCACACATGATACTGTTTAAGTTAACAATCTCTTTTTGTGAGCTTTCAGAATCTAATTAAAACCTCCGATTCATTCTGTCTCCCTGCACCAAGAATAACCTTTACAAAATGTTCCCTGAACTGATGGTCCATTCACAATGACAGTGGTGGTATCTGCTTCAGTTTATGGGGACTTCAGGCACACTATTTGAATACACACAACAATAAATACAAAATACAAAAAAAAAACATGGTGTGGAGAACAATACAGTAATTTGTAATAAGAATTACAGTGTAAAACACAAACACATACAAGGTATAACATACATTACAAAAACAACACTAGAGAAAAACTTGAGAAAGAAAAGAAAGAAAAAAAAAAAGGTTCATGGGGCATCAAGTTGTGCGTGCACATTGCACAATGTTCACGACTGTGCTGAGAATGAGGCACTAAATCACATTGTTAGAAATATTTGGAGCACTTCACAAATTCCACAGTACTGACATCACATAGGGCTAAATGTCGGGTGTTGTTGCTACGTTGTTGCAACGGCAATAGGGTATGCTGGAGCATCTGCAGTACTCTGTTGAGATTGGACCAAGACCCACGCATATGATGACTGCAGTACGGTAGGAAGACACAGTGATAGGCTCTCCTCACGTCGATTAATTGTCTCTGAGGTCTGCTTCTTGGGATACATCACTAGTCTAGGTCTCTTCACTCACTGCACAGTACTTTTACGTTTCCCAATATTGCAGTCCGACGAGGGATGATGGCATGTGGAGTGACTCCACAAGTGTGTGAGGTCATCCATACAGGATAGAACTAGGAGCGACGATTGCTACACCTGCTCTCTAAGAGAGAGGAGAAGTTAGAAATGAGACCATTCATTTGTTAGAGTGTGTGGCACGATATTGCTTTGTGTATGCAGATCGGCCAATGCTAGTGAGTTGTAAAAACCCAAACAGGTGAGTATATAGAGTCCCTTTCTGTCCTGAGGCACATGAGGGACAGGTTCTGACACGATATGTAATCTTCTTCGTGTACTCACGACAACGTGGTCTGCCGCAAGGAATCCCTCCAAATGGCTGCCGCGTCCAGAGAGCTAGCAGGCTGTCGCGTGTGGGTCGCGTGTCAGTGTCAATGGCCAGCCAGCCTCACTTTCGCTTGTGGCCCGGCGAGGATTGTCTGCCGCCTAATCCCTCAGGTAAACGGCCCGGTGACTGTCAGCTTGTAGGACCGGATGCTCTCGCGCCCTTCACGTCAGGTGGCGCCCTGACGCTCTCTTCTTGCAGGTAGCCGATGACCTCTTGCTTTTGCTCCGGCTGGCCTCTGCATTGCCACGATACCCGTCATCTGCACAATTCTTACAAAAATCTTATACCTCACTTTTCCCTATGACCTTCTATGTTATAATAAATTTACATAACGATACATTGATGGTCTGTCATTTCAGACACTCTAATTTTAATTTTATAGTTATTTATCTGTAGCTATCATAACAAAATCATGGAAATAATTTATCTTGATATTTGTGTAGAAACCGATCTCACTATTGTACATGGTGTTTGACGCTATATTGGATGAAGAAATAAATGTGCGGACCCGCACTAATATTACTATTAATTATATAGATCGACAGTAGACATGCTCAAGAATTAACTGCCATTTGCCAACGATCTACATTCTACGTCTTTTAATTAAATTATGTTGTTATGCAGGTCTAAGTTTTACTGTGCTATAAAGAACATGCAACTATGCTACTTTCGCACGCCCATCGTCCCTCCATCTCGGGTCGGTGGTTTGGTGACCTGAAAAATAGCATCTCAACAGGCGCGCGCCAAACACTTGTGGTAGAAAACCGCCACAATATTAAGGATCTAGTTATTGTAAAATCCTAAAGTTTAATTTATCCTAGTATATGGTACTCTCTCTATTATTATTATTATTATTATTATTATTATTATTATTTATACAATACTCTTACATAATTCCTGTTACGCTGAGATGTCTCGCTGCTCGCCGCTATTGACGACAGTGATGTGCGCGCCGTACGACATGGCCTCCGAGTTTTCATTACGCCTCAATGAAACTCCAGACACTGGGTTAGCCATGGCTGTACAAGACAATAAATTTATAGTTGCAACTTCCTTCTCTATGTGATGCGGTTTTCGCGATCGAAGCACACCTTTCCAGAGGCAATGTAATATGACCTAGCCAGGACTGGTTCCTGTTGAGGATTCAGTCGCCCAACACACGCCAGCTACACAGTATGTCACGAATATCCAAGTATAAGTCCCTGGTTATTCATCTGTGACAGTCACGAGCAGCACGCTAAATCCCCAACCAGCACATTGGCATGGTAGGCTTTATGCCCGCATTTCTCTCGTCTAGGGCACCATTGGAGTCAAACGCTCACAGGTTCACCCCGACTTGCAAGACAACGATGCTGGCGCAGCTCTGCAAAAACTATACTGCCCATATTAATCCTCCAAATCACACAATATACCACAATCTTGGTATGAACAATCTTGGTATGAACGTCTCACGAACTGGTTGTGGCCGCTATGGAGCGTATCACGACTTCTCAGAACGCTTCTAAGAGCACGTTCTTGTATGCGCCCGTTTGTGCGACATCTCGTCACTCATCTTTATCCCTTAACATGGACACCAAATAGGAAAGGACAAAAGCATTGCTCATGGAAAGGTAGTGCCTCTTATCGCAACGACAGAGGAGATCGCGAACATAGATAAAAAAAGTTAACAGCAGTAAATTCTTATTCGAGAAAACGCAGTTTAACAATCTTAAACTATTAATGCAACGATTATTGTTCCCCGAAGAAAGGTTCTTATATTTGCCTATTCTACTATGTACACCACTTAAACTACTATTATTCCACGAACTTCTTTGTGTGAGAGAAGTGGTGGAGTCCTATGGACTAGCGTCAATCCCTTCTTAGACTCCCCCTCCTCTGACGTGCATTAGGATTTGGAGGTCTAATTTCAATCCCCTGGTTCTCCTTTTGTCCTTGGTTTCGCTCTCTCCAATTACGGTCGCTTTGCCGTTCGTTATTCCTCCTCTCCCAGATTCCTTGTCTAGCATGACCCTGTTCCCTGACGTTCTGGTTTCCGTGTCTCTGGTTTCCATAACCTTGAATAGCGTAACCTTGATTTCAATAATCCTGGTTTCCCAACTGACGAACGCGATTATGCGATATGTTGTCGTCTGCCCTTGCTGGCCCGTGGTATTTGTTATTTTGCGCCTTCTTCCTGTCCTTTGCGTCTTGTTTATCGAAGACTACTTCGAGTTTGCGCAATAGACTCTTGAATGCTTCTATGTCAGATCCACACTTGCCGACAAGTGTCTGTTGATACCTAACAGGCAATTTGGAAAAACAAAATTTGATGATTTCTCCCTTGCTATATGGACTATCTAAAAATTGATTCTTCTTTAGTAAATCATCAAAAAATTTGGTTGCGCTCCTTTGCCCGGACACTTCCAGTTCGGGAAAAAATATTATTCCCTCTTTAATCCTGTCTTGCGTTTCCTTTGACCAGTAGATCCCCAGGAACGCATCAACAAATTCCTGATAAGTCTGACACGTCGCTGCCACACCCCGCATCTTTTCCGCGGCTTGGCCTTCGATGTGTCCACACATGAATTCTAATTTTGCCAGGGTTGGCCATGATGACGGTAATGAATTTGTAAACTGCATCACCCCGCTCTTGCGATGCATCGACCCTCCATTATCTCTGAACTTTTGGAATTTTAGTATCGACAGGAAGTGATTGTGATCATAATCCTGTCCGATCCTCGCACTGGTGCTGTCACTCGTTTCCGATACTTGCACGTCTGCTGAGTGTCCTGATCTATCTTGCTGATAACTGTGATGTGCTACATCTGCATCACAGTGGAAGTGGCACTTCGAATTCACTCTCCTAAGTGGGCTACAATTATTGGAGCTATTACTAGGTGTTTCTGCGTGTGCCTTGTTAGTTCTGCACTCTGTCACTGGGCTAGAGCACGGCGGGCTTTTCCTCGGAGACACAATTCTGTGTACTCCATCATTGGTATCCGAACGCGCAGTGCTCATGTGCCCGTTTCGCTCTAGTTTTGCTATCCGACTCTCTACTTCTTTCATTCGTTTCGTGATGTTCGTAACCGCAATATTACCTTGAGTTTTTAAGAACGCTAGGGATTTTGCGTGGGCTTGTGTCGCACGTCGCAAGCGACCTGCAAATTGAGAAGTTACTTTTGCGATTTTCATTGCCCCTCTTGCTGCCGTTTTGGCTAGGCCTGCTACTTTTTGTGCTACCATTGACATTTGTTTTGCTTATTCACATTCTTTCTTTGTTGTTAGTAATTCCCCACGAATTTCCCCTATATGCGAAATTATTTCCTCTGTGTCCTTCTTACGCTGTTTCTCATCTTCTTCCTTCTCCTTCTTACGTTGTTTCTCATCTTCTTCCTTCTCCTTCTTACGTTGTTTCTCATCTTCTTCCTTCTCCTTCTTACGCTAATCGTCAGCTTCTTCCTTCTCCCTCTTACGCTGTTTCTCATCTTCTTCCTTCTCCTTCTTGCGTTGTTTCTCATCTTCTTCCCTCTCCCTCTTACGCTGTTCGTCAGCTTCTTCTTTCATTGATCGTAGGAAGCTCAGTATTGGGTTTACGTCATCTTTTTGATCCTCTTCAACCGTGGGAGATGTAACTCTGGACACCTGGGCGCTAGAGCTCTGATGTGGCCGAACTAGCCCCTGTCTGCTCTCGTTCATTTGATTATAAAATTCTGCTACCGTCTCGACCTGTGTGCCTGTCTCTGTTTCATCCTCTACTTCACTATCATAATCACGGCCGCAACGCTGCTCTGAGATCGCGTCCAAATCACCTTCCTCATCAATGACCCTGGCGTCCTGTCCTGCTAAAAATGTGCCCATCTCATCTCTGAACCTATTCCCGTCAGTAAACTGCCCCTTATCCATTATGCTATCCTCTTTTGTTTTAGCTTCGCTCGATAATAGTCGTGCCTTACTTCTCGTTATCATTCATGAAAAACAAATTTATCTAAAATGCACAATAAAATTAACCTACTCCATACATTTTTTACACATAGACATAAAATTTCAACAATTCCTCTCCAACGCTCTAATTATACGCACCATTTGTTGTGGTACAGAAACCGCACACAAACCCGACAAAGTGTGATGTGATACAGACACACCATCAAAGGAACACAAAAACAATGAACAAAAGAATATATACACTGAAAACAAAAACTGTAATCATACGCTGCTTCTTAAAACTAAACGCGGAACTACCAGAAAAAAAACTTGGGTATTAATCAATAAAAAAATTAAGCAAAAAAAATTCTGAATGTCCCTACTACTAATAATACTTGCTTATCAGCGATTCACAGGAAAGATCCGAGGCTAAGGGTCGCCATTTTATGCGAGGTGCCGGGGCTAGCAGTGTATTTAACACTAAATTCTAGAATCTACACATGTAAATGATGCTCTAAGCCCCCCCTATTCTAACTCTGACTTTTGCTGTTGCACAAGGATTAAAAAATTTATGCGAACTGACTGTAATCAACCCTGCAAGTGGAGTAGAAAAGAGTTTGGCACCTGCAATAATTTAATTTGATAAATAAGTTAAATAAAGGAAGGTTTCATTAACATAGTGAGAAATGATGGGTTGCTCTACCGATTAACAGAATGAAAGTTCTGTCCAAAATAACAATATGATTTATTAAGACTAAACACAAAATAATAAACAAAAACACATGAAACATTTATAATACATGAAAATGGCTCAAATTGGATACACAAACAAACGCTGTGAAGGTGAAGTTGTCCCTAAACTAGATTGTGAGGTTTATGATGAAGTGGTATGTGGAGCCAATTCCTTGCCACTCAAATCTTAAGAGAGACACACAGCTAACCCAACATTAATTGCTGCTACTCAAGACAGAACAAAGTTAGAAAAAGACGAACAGGCGCACTCTGCTGAGCTCTGATTATCACCTAGGAAAATCCCTATCTGCCGGTGCTGCGGACATACATTACCAAACTGTCTTCTTAACTGCCAGAACACGATCTGGCGTACCGGAGGCGATGGCTGGTTGCTTCGACGTCCTCGACCGAAAGGCGAGAGCCGACTACCTAGAGCACCCGTACAGGCCGAACACACAACATTCCCGTCCCCACGACAGTGGCTGTGGTTAAACGTTCCAATCAGCAACTCGAAAACCGGCAGAAAATTCCACTCCATTGCCGGAGCACTACCATTCCACCAATGGAGATTCTTGGCGCTAATTTCTGTGCTGATTTTGCTACGCCACGGAGCTATGCCCTGAGCCAGCCAATCTCAGTTACTATTTTGCAGAAAGCGCGGGAATTTTCCCGCCACAACTGCCTGGGTACACAAGTCATTCCCACGCCTCGCTGGTAGCCCGCCAGAAAGTGTTTTCGCTAAGATTCTGCGAAGTAACAGAACCTCTAGCCCAGCCGCTACTTCAGACCCCTCCGGGCATGTCTTTTGACAATGTCGGCGTCTGCAAAGCATTCACTCGACTTCCTCACACCCGTCGGCTTAACCCTTTCCAGATCAGGAGAGCCCGCCTGTCACCGGACCACCCGGGTGACGAGAGACGCTGCGTGGGAAGTCAGCGTGTGAAGGAATAGCAACTTTTCACCGCATGCAATTAGAGACGAAAATCGTGAGATAGAAATGTGAGAGGGAGCTCATGCCACCTCTCACACTGAACACATACACGCACACACAGAGTAAACACAAGAGCCATCTTAAATCAAGCTTACCGATAGTGAAATTAATAATCGACGGGTGAGCTAGCATAAACTTTGGCCCCTCCTATTTGGCAAGGGGAAAGAGCAGAATTCCATACAGAATTTAAAGAAAAACCATCATCACTATATCTAAAGTTGCTAAATTAATTTCAACGGTTTCCCTAATGCTACTGTCCCAAGAGCTGGAAGTACATGCCATAACCTCCGTGTTGTCACATTCCACTGGATGACCAAGTACCAAGACAGTGTTCTGCAATGGCGCATTTGCTTGGCTGTTGTAAGCGTGTGTGCCGCTTATGCCCGGTACACCGGTCCTCCAAGTCCTGGCAAGCTAAAACCGCAAGGAATACCCTAGACACCAGTCATAAGCAAACCTCTGTCATTCCTTACGGAACCTAGAAGGATGGTGGTCAAAAAACGCTTTTCACAGCATATTTCCGCAAAATATGACCAGTCATGTTCGAAATGCTCCTGTGTTTAGGCAAAAAGGCCGTAGGCTTTGGTGCCGCCTCGGTACCATCATTACTCATCCCCACAGTTCGTCGATAGCGCAACGCACGTCTGATCTGTACTTCATTGTAACCATTCTGACAAAAGCTGACTTCAACATGGGCTAACTGAGCTGACAAACTCTCAGGGTCTGGCATCACGTGGGCCCTGTGAACCAAGGTACGAAGTACCCCTCACGTTGAACAAGGTAGTGACAAGTATAACCTTGGAGATACAAGACAGTAATCTTCCCACAAACGGTATATCCCAATGTACCATCCACCTACCTCCTGACCAACAAATCAAGAAAGGGAAAGCAGCCTTCTTTTGTACCTCTATCGTGAAACAAATGTTCGGGCGGATTAAATCCTGATGTTCTAAACAGTCGTTCAAATTCTCACCGCCATAAGGCCAAGCAGCATGTCACAAAAAACAAACAGGTTTCAAAGCCGCCGACTTCGAGGCACATTCCACGAAATGTTCCATAAACAGATTGATAATAACAGGTGACCCATCGCAGCTCCACCTGTCTGGTCACACTACTGGTCGTTGAGTAACATGTAAGTGGAAGTCAACAAATGTCGAAATAGGTTCGTTAATTCAGCACCAAACCTAACGAGTCAGATACAGGAACACGAGTGAACAGAGACACCACATCAATACTTACTCTGACCGATGTAAGAATCTACCGATTGCTTAATGTGGTGCTCACACTAATCTAGTACAGTACTCAACAGAGTAGCAAGGTGTGTTGCTGTACGGTACGTCGGAGCACCAAAGGTACTCACAATCGGACAAAGAGGAACCATTTCCCAGTGGACTTACGGTCGCCGTATAGCCTAGGGGCTACAGCACAATAAGAACTGAGGCTTTTGATAGTCTCCTGCAATAAGGAGTTTTTCTTCTGGAGGCTGACAGCTTTTCTCTCAACACTTTTGCGGGGTCAGCACAGATCCTGTGAAACGCCGAATAAGACAGTAAACCCTGCATCCTTTGAACTTTGTTGTGCTTTGTTTCACAATGGAGAGGGAAAAGGATGGCTGTAATCGCTTCCTTGATGTGTTGGTCAGGAGGAAGGTGGATGGTATGTTCGGAAATTCCGTTTGTAGAAGCCTGCTCACACTGACTTCTATCTGCAGATTGATAGTTGTCACCAACTGGCTTAACGTTGAAGGGCTACTTCGTACCTTAGTTCACAGGGCCCATGCCATCTCGGATCCTGTGACTTTCTCAGCTCAGTTAGCCTATCTCGAAGTCACCCTTCGTCAGAATGGCTACAGCGAAAGACAGACCAACTGTGCTCCAGGTTACTGACGATAGTACCGGGGTGGCATCGAAGTCTAAGGCCTTTTTTCATCACTCATGGACAGTTTCGAACTGGGTTGGTCATATTTTATGGAAATATGACGTGAAGTGTGTTTTTCGACCGCCATCTAAGATTAGGGTCCTTTTAGGTTCCGTAACGAATGATCGTGCTTTGCTTCATGCGGGTGTGTAGCCTATCCCCTGCAGTTGTAGCTTGTCATATGTGGGTCAGACTATCTGGACTATGGAGGAACATTAGCGGCGGACACGCTTACAACAGCCAAGCAAATTCATCATTGCAGAACACTGTCTTGGCACTCTGGGATTCTGACATGCACTTCCAGCTATTTGAATAGTGTTATCAAGGAAGCTGTTCAAATTAAATTAGTAAATAACCATATAAATAGTAATGGTGGTTTTTGTTTAAATTCTGCCTGGAATCCTACTCTCTCCCTTGTCAAAAAACAGAGAGACAGAGTTTATGCTACCTCACCCACTGATTATTATTTCACTATGAATAACGTCTGACGTCAACCATCTTATATATATATATATATATATATATATATATATATATATATATGTGTGTGTGTGTGTGTGTGTGTGTGTGTGTGTGTGTGTGTGTGTGTGTGTTTTGACACTGAAAACCAAGGTTTTAAATTAGCTTGCACAGTGCTTACTTTCTGCAGTTTTGAGTTAAAAATGACAGGGTGCGCTCCTGTCGCAATATCGGTAGTTGTCGATGACATCACCTGGCTGCAGTCCCGTAAGTTAGCTGAACATTGTATATGTCGGGAGAAACGAAGGTTAACGCGAAAGTTGGTAGGCGTGTTTCTACACCCAAAAGATGATGGCCATTAAGGGGACATTGTATGTCCTATGCCGCCAATTTTAAGTTATCGAATTTTGTGGCCCATTATCTTGAAAAATTTTTAAGACACAAACTTACATTTTTCCATTATTATTTAATGCACCTTTCTCGATTTACTGAGCTAGAGTTATTACTAAAATTATATTGTGGGGCATATTATCGTTCTTTTTCAAACACTCAATTTTTTGACAGAATTTTGTAAATAAATGAACTTAAAAACAAAACAGCTGTGTATAGTTTTACTATTCTAGTTCCATATGTGTTGAGTCTCACAATCCGCATGCTGTGAAAATTTCATGTCTCTACCATCAATACTTTTTTAGAAAACGGGTCATTTATTGCAAAAAATTTAGTTCAGAGATATTGAGGTTTAAAACTTTTTTCATTACAAATTCTTATACAGGCTTACATTTCTGCATCTTTTATGCACTAGAACTGCCCTGTCCCATAGTCTGTGTCTGTTTCATTGTCGCAACAGCCCAGTGCTTGCCTCCTCCTTTTCTTTCGTGCTTCTTTTGTCCTTTGCTGAGAAGCTGACTCTGCTTCACGTACACGAAGCTCATCCAGTTCCCGCAGTCCTTTACCTGTGTTCTGTCCAAATCTTACCCCTAACTTCTCCAGAACCTATATCTTTCATAGTTCCCACCATTACAAGATATTACAGCATCAGACACTGCTAACGTTAGAGCCATAAGGCCAATAAATGCGTTTTTAGGCACATGGCACCACACAACATTATTGAAGGACTCATTCAGATTCTGGGTCTTCCCATGTAAAAACTCCTTTAGTAGCTCAGGAATTGCCAAATCTCTTTAAATAGGTTTGATTGCCTCCGTTACTGCCAAAGGAAGAGAATGTTTATGTGTAAATTCACGCAGGGTGCCAGAAAATTCAGCTTGCCTATATTTACACCAAGTGTTTGGCTCAAATGGCTCTGAGCACTATGGGACTTAACATCTATGGTCATCAGTCCCCTAGAACTTAGAACTACTTAAACCTAACTAACCTAAGGACATCACACAACACCCAGCCATCACGAGGCAGAGAAAATTCCTGACCCCGCCGGGAATCGAACCCGGGAACCCGGGCGTGGGAAGCGAGAACGCTACCGCACGACCACGAGATGCGGGCCCAAGTGTTTGGTAGAGGTGGACACAAAGCATGACATGGCTTTTCATCGTTTGATATTCGATGAAAGAAAGTGCTCCTCACAGCTCTTTTCATCTTCTCTAAATTATCACAGTTATCTCTAATGGCCTTCCCATAATATTCCTGTAATTCGTCAATTACTTTGTCCGTTAGTCTTCCAGCACATTTTATGGTCTTGCTATCAGACGCTTTTGTGTTATCCAGCTAGGGTTTTAGGCTACGCAGACGTGTTCCCATACTTTTCTTGACATGTCCTACACAAAACAAAGCATTCGCAGCCTTCTAGATTGTGTAGTTCCCAAGATATGACTGCTCAACTGTGGCAGCATATGCGTAACAGCGAAATTTGACAGTCACACGTTAATATTAAAAATATTATTTGAAGGCCTCACAATTGTCTGATTTTAATGTATTACATACCAAAATGTTCAGGAAAGTCCAAAGTAGATTATGAAGTAGAAAACAGCAAGTGTCAAATTTCAACGAATTTCACGTACAGTGCCCCTTAAATTTCACGGCAGCTAGTAGCGCCACTATGTGGATGCATATCGAGTGCTTTAAATATATGCTATAACGGGCGTGAGAGTTATCTTTGAGATTGGATGTGGTGAGCTGATGTTAGTCAAGAAAGCGTTTAAGGCGACAAATAGACCATTATCGACACCTCACTGAGTTTGAACGAGGTCGTGAAATAGGGCTACGACAAGCTAGATGCTCCTTCTCCGATACTGCAGAAAGACTTGGCAGGAATGTAGCGACTGTACATGACTGCTAGCAGCAGTGGTTACGAGAATGTGCGGTCGCAAGAGCACCGGGCTCCGGACGGCGACGTGGTACTACGGAGAGGTGAAGTCATCGTATTCGGTGTACGGCTCTGTCGCATCGCACTGCATCTGCAGCAGACACGTGAGCAACACTTGACACCACAGTGGCACTACGAACTGCTACAAGTCGGGTACTTCAAGGACAGCTCCGAGCCAGGCTCCCTGTAGTGCGCATTCTGTTTGTAAAATTACGCGTATTTAAGCGAACTAATCAACCGACTAGAATCGCTATGAGGTAGGATGAATTTGTTGTACAGCTGAAACGTAGCGGGATGAGGTCTGAAGGCGCGCTCCGGCATTTACGGTTTCCGGAAAGGTGGCCGACACGAGCGAGTGCAGGTACACAGACAAGCTGCGTTGCTGGAAATGGGGAAGATCACTAGACTGGGAATTTGGAAGGCTATTAATCGCATGAGCTTTGTATAGTAGACGCTCCAAGAAATGGTGGTTAGAGAATCTTACAGATGGCTAAGCTACACCTCCGTTATATTCGACAATAACTCTCGGTCCGATATTAATACACTGCTGGCCATTAAAATTGCTACACCAAGAAGAAATGCAGATGATAAACGGGTATTCAATGGACAAATATATTATACTAGAACTGACATGTGATTACATTTTCACGCAATTTCGGTGCATAGATCCTGAGAAATCAGTACCCAGAACAACTACCTCTGGCCGTAATAACGGCCTTGATACGCCTAGGCATTGAGTCAAACAGAGCTTGGATGGCGTGTACAGGTACAGCTGCCCATGCAGCTTCTACACGATATCACACTTCATCAAGAGTAGTGACTGACATATTGTGACGAGCCAGTTGCTCGTCCACCATTGACCAGACGTTTTCAATTGGTGAGAGATCTGGAGAATGTGCTGTCCAGGGCAGCAGTCGAACATTTTCTGTATCCAGAAAGGCCCGTACAGGACCTGCAACATGTGGTCGTGCATTATCCTGCTGAAATGTAGGGTTTCGCAGGGATCGAATCAAGGGTAGAGCCACGGGTCGGAACACATCTGAAATGTAAGGTCCACTGTTCAAAGTGCCGTCAATGCGAACAAGAGGTGACTGACACGTGTAACCAGTGGCACCCCATACCATCACGCCGGGTGGTATGCCAGTATGGCGATGACGAATACACGCTTCCAATGTGCGTTCACCGTGATGTCGCCAAACACGGATGCGACCATCATGATGCTGAAAACAGAACCTGGATTAATCCGAAAAAATGACGTTTTGCCATTCGTGCACCCAGGTTCGTCGTTGAGTACACCATCGCAGGCGCTCTTGTATCTGATGCAGCGTCAAGGGTAACCGTAGCCGTGGTCTCCGAGCTGATAGTCCATGCTGCTGCAAACGTCGTCGAACTGTTTGTGCAGATGGTTGTTATCTTGCGAACGTTCCCATCTGTTTTCTCAGGGATCGAGACGCGGCTGCACGATCCGTTACAGCCATGCGGATAAGATGCCTGTCATCTCGACTGCTAGTGATACGAGGCCGTTGGGATCCGGCACGGCGCTCCGTATTACACTCCTGAACCCACCGATCCCATATTCTGCTAACAGTCATTGGTTCTCGACCAACGCGAGCAGCAATGTCGGGATACGATAAAGCGCAATGGCTATAGGCTACAATCCGACCTTTAACAAAGTCGGTAACGTGATGGTAGGCATTTCTCCTCCTTACACGAGGCATCACAACGACGTTTCACCAGGCAGTGCCGGTCAACTGCTGTTTGTGTATGGAAACTTTCCTCATGTCAGCACGTTGTAGGTGTCGCCACCGGCGCCAACCTTGTGTGAGTGCTCTGTAAAGCTAATTATTTGCATATCACAGCATCTTCTTCCTGTCGGTTAAATTTCGCGTCTGTAGCACGTCATCTTCGTGGTATAGCAGTTTTAATGGGCAGTAGTGTACAAATCTGAATAGATTGGCAATCAGAGAAAAATGAGGCACGTCCAGTGACTCGACAAAGTTTCAGTATTTTTAAAACCGGCAGAAGTTAATATTTCATAGTGAGCAAACATTTACGCAGTGAACCTCTGAATTAGCAACTTTTAATCGCTTCATACGATTTCAACAAATGATCTCTCAGATGAGAGCATTGCACTATAGCCATCGTATCTGAGAGGTACGTACCTGTATCTTTTTAATTTTTCGATTAATTACGTCTTATATATCTGTTTTATTACTTTATTGTTTGTCAGAACATCATATTCTTCACATGTACAGGGCAAATGAGTATAGCGTGGATACCTCATATTCTGTCATACAGGTGTAGTTATTTAATGAGAAGTTTACTATTTTGACAGTAACTTTATTTAAATGTTGATAGCAAATGTTATTAAAACCAGTGCTAATTTATAAGTGGTCAATCGCATGATTTAACCAAAAGATGCATCTGTCAAGAAGGCATAAATAACTGTTTAAATAATACTTAAGGACAATCAGTTGTCATTTATTGTGAGCACTCTTGCACAAGAATGTTGGCTTATTTATTTATGACTTAATTATTATTTATATGTTTTAGTAAATGATCAGAGTTTTACCGAATGTTCATGACATTTCTTTATTTACATACAGTTGTAATATATTACACTCCTGGAAATGGAAAAAAGAACACATTGACACCGGTGTGTCAGACCCACCATACTTGCTCCAGACACTGCGAGAGGGCTGTACAAGCAATGATCACACGCACGGCACAGCGGACACACCAGGAACCGCGGTGTTGGCCGTCGAATGGCGCTAGCTGCACAGCATTTGTGCACCGCCGCCGTCAGTGTCAGCCAGTTTGCCGTGGCATACGGAGCTCCATCGCAGTCTTTAACACTGGTAGCATGCCGCGACAGCGTGGACGTGAACCGTATGTGCAGTTGACGCACTTTGAGCGAGGGCGTATAGTGGGCATGCGGGAGGCCGGGTGGACGTACCGCCGAATTGCTCAACACGTGGGGCGTGACGTCTCCACAGTACATCGATGTTGTCGCCAGTGGTCGGCGGAAGGTGCACGTGCCCGTCGACCTGGGACCGGACCGCAGCGACGCACGGATGCACGCCAAGACCGTAGGATCCTACGCAGTGCCGTAGGGGACCGCACCGCCACTTCCCAGCAAATTAGGGACACTGTTGCTCCTGGGGTATCGGCGAGGACCATTCGCAACCGTCTCCATGAAGCTGGGCTACGGTCCCGCACACCGTTAGGCCGTCTTCCGCTCACGCCCCAACATCGTGCAGCCCGCCTCCAGTGGTGTCGCGACAGGCGTGAATGGAGGGACGAATGGAGACGTGTCGTCTTCAGCGATGAGAGTCGCTTCTGCCTTGGTGCCAATGATGGTCGTATGCGTGTTTGGCGCCGTGCAGGTGAGCGCCACAATCAGGACTGCATACGACTGAGGCACACAGGGCCAACACCCGGCATCATGGTGTGGGGAGCGATCTCCTACACTGGCCGTACACCACTGGTGATCGTCGAGGGGACACTGAATAGTGCACGGTACATCCAAACCGTCATCGAACCCATCGTTCTACCATTCCTAGACCGGCAAGGGAACTTGCTGTTCCAACAGGACAATGCACGTCCGCATGTATCCCGTGCCACCCAACGTGCTCTAGAAGGTGTAAGTCAACTACCCTGGCCAGCAAGATCTCCGGATCTGTCCCCCATTGAGCATGTTTGGGACTGGATGAAGTGTCGTCTCACGCGGTCTGCACGTCCAGCACGAACGCTGGTCCAACTGAGGTGGCAGGTGGAAATGGCTAGGCAAGCCGTTCGACAGGACTACATCCAGCATCTCTACGATCGTCTCCATGGGAAATAGCAGCCTGCATTGCTGCGAAAGGTGGATATACACTGTACTAGTGCCGACATTGTGCATGCTCTGTTGCCTGTGTCTATGTGCCTGTGGTTCTGTCAGTGTGATCATGTGATGTATCTGACCCCAGGAATGTGTCAATAAAGTTTCCCCTTCCTGGGACAATGAATTCACGGTGTTCTTATTTCAATTTCCAGGAGTGTACTTCAGTTCAAGAAGTGTTGAATCAAATCGTGTCTGTAAAGCCTATTGACGGTATATTTTTTGTTGTGATGGCCTTCACCCGAAGGAAAAGAAGATAGTAGTGGAGCACAACGGGAGTCAAGTGAAAACTGGGACTTCTCGAGTAAAGAGGTCAAGGGAGCGATTCTGGTCACTTTTACGCCAGTTCTGGAAAGAGGCAGATCTGCCTGTGGTTAACGAGCGGTATTCGTTTGTGCAGGTGATTCATTATGAGCGGTGAAAGGCCGCTACTACACTTTAACTTCTGAAAGGACTTTACATGTCGACATGTCTGAATGTATTCCATTATAGGACTTTTTCTGTTTGTATTACCTAGTATCTCGCGAGTGTTTGTTTGTAAATCAGCATGTTGAACTCTGAATTATTTTGAGTTGATGAATACTTCGTGTATTTTGATCACGAAATGGACTTCGCTTTGGCCTGTCTCTGACGACTATTTAGTTTGGGCATTTTGATGCCATTCTCGTAACGCTCACAACGTAACTTTACTGCACAAGATAAAGGTATTTTTGTCAGCATTTTAACTGAATTTTGTAGGACTACTTCCCGTTTACTTGAGATGTGCTTTCTTGAATAAACGTTATTCAGCTAATTATGTGTTGTCTACATCAGAGGTTAAAATAGAACACTTGTCATTAAAGTACTCATTTAACTTTTATTTTATATTTTTGTGTATTTTATTAATTCGCAGTTCTAGTTAAGGTTTAAACGATAGCAGGATATCAGCTGTAGGTTATTATTTGGAACGAATTAACTACGGGGCATGGAAGCAAACGTGCGTGGGTCGACCTTACATCGAGCTATTCTTTTTAAACAGAGCCGTGCCTAGATCAAGCACCTAAAGGACGAGAAAACGCAGGTAAAGTCACAACTTTTTGGCTCGTATGGACTGCTATTTGGAAGAGTAATTACCCAGCAGTAACCGTTACGTACCGTCACATATTGACCCCATTTGCGACTTCAGTGTTGTCAAGAGACGGTTCACTAGAGGCCAGGCTGAAAGTCTGTTGTCTTTTCTGATCAAAGCGCGTTCTGCCTTTGTGGCAGTGATGGCCATGCGTTGGTTAGGAGACCAGTTGAGGAGCTGCAGCCAACCTGCATGCGTGGTACGCACACTGAACCTACTCTTTGACTTATGGTCTGGGGTGTGATTTCGTATGACAACAGGATCACTCTCGCGGTTATTCCACGCACCCTCACTGCAAAACTGTACGTTAATCTCGTGATTCGGCCTGTTGCGCTGACATTCACGAATAGCGTTTCAGGGGATGTTTTACAACAGGATAACGCTTGGTCACATACCGGTTGTTGTAACCGAACATGCTCTACAGAGTGTCCGCTTGTAGCCCTGGCCTGCTCCATCACCAGATCTGTCTGCAGTCGGCGCATATGTGACATTATCGGACAACATCTCCAGGATCATCCAAATTAATATTAACCGTTCCTGTACTGCCTGATCAAGCGCAACATGTGTGGAACACTATCCCACAAAATGAAATCCGGCACCTGTGCAACACAATTCATGTGTGTTTGCACGCTTGCATTCAAAATTCTCGTGGTTACAGTGGTTATTAATGTACCAGTGGTTCACATTTGCAATGACTTGCCTCGGGGTTACATTAACCTGTGGTACTGCAATGTTAACAACTTAAATATGTTACCTATACAAGTGTATTCCAGAAATTTCGTTACTCTACATTAATTACGTTTTAGTGTTGTGATTTTTTCCATCAATGTGTTTCTCTGTGGTGCTTAGGTTTGGAAAGGAGTACTTTCAGCCCTGTGGGTTCAAATGGGAGACTGATCCCTTCCTAATAGGCCTACTGAATTGCGATATAGTTGACCGCGATCGAGTGTGCCTAATGAAATGTTACAGTGATTAAGACTGTCGTTACCGAAGAAAAATAAATACCACTTGAAAGCAGGGAAGTATATTCTGAAAGAAGACTGTGTTCTAAACCTAATCTAAACACTGATGTTGTTGTTCTTGTGGTCTTCAGTCCTGAGACTGGTTTGATGCAGCTCTCCATGCTACTCTATCCTGTGCAAGCTTCTTCATCTTCCAGTACCTACTGCAACCTACATCCTTCTGAATCTGCTTAGTGTATTCATCTCTTGGTCTCCCTCTACGATTTTTACCCTCCACGCTGGCCTCCAATGCTAAATTTGTGATCCCTTGATGCCTCAAAACATGTCCTACCAACCGATCCCTTCTTCTAGTCAAGTTGTGCCACAAACTTCTCTTCTCACCAATCCTATTCAACACCTCCTCATTAGTTACGTGATCTACGCACCTTATCTTCAGCATTCTTCTGTAGCACCACATTTCGAAAGCTTCTATTCTCTTCTTGTCCAAACTAGTTATCATTTACGTTTCACTTCCATACATGGCTACACTCCATACAAATACTTTCAGAAACGACTTCCTGACACTTAAATCTATACTCGACGTTAACAAATTTCTCTTCTTCAGAAACGATTTCCTTGCCATTGCCAGTCTACATTTTATATCCTCTCTACTTCGACCATCATCACTTATTTTACTCCCTAAATAGCAAAACTCCTTTACTACTTTAAGTGTCTCATTTGCTAATCTAATTCCCTCAGCATCACCTGATTTAATCTGACTACATTCCATTATCCTTGTTTTGCTTTTGTTGATGTTCATCATATATCCTCCTTTCAAGACACTGTTCATTCCGTTCAACTGCTCTTCCAAGTCCTTTGCTGTCTCTGACAGAATTATAATGTCATCGGCGAACCTCAAAGTTTTTACTTCTTCTCCATGGATTTTAATACCTACTCCGAATTTTTCTTTTGTTTCCTTTACTGCTTGCTCAATATACAGAATGAATAACATCGGGGAGAGGCTACAACCCTGTCTCACTCCTTTCCCAACCACTGCTTCCCTTTCATGCACCTCGACTCTTATAACTGCCCTCTGGTTTCTATACAAATTGTAAATAGCCTTTCGCAACCTGTATTTTACCCCTGCCACTTTCAGAATTTGAAAGAGAGTATTCCAGTTAACATTGTCAAAAGCTTTCTCTAAGTCTACAAATGCCAGAAACGTAGGTTTGCCTTTTCTTAATCTTTCTTCTAAGATAAGTCGTAACGTTAGTATTGCCTCACGTGTCCCAACATTTCTACGGAATCCAAACTGATCTTCCCCGAGGTCCGCTTCTACCAGTTTTTCCATTCATCTGTAAAGAATTCGCGTTAGTATTTTGCAGCTGTGACTTATTAAACTGATAGTTCGGTAATTTTCACATCTGTCAACACCTGCTTTCTTTGGGATTGGAATTATTATATTGTTCTTGAAGTCTGAGGGTATTTCGCCTGTCTCATACATCTTGCTCACCAGATGGTAGAGTTTTGTCATGACTGGCTCTCCCAAGGCCATCAGTAGTTCTAATGGAATGTTGTCTACTCCCGGGACCTTGTTTCGACTCTGGTCTTTCAGTGCTGTGTCAAACTCTTCACGCAGTATCTTATCTCCCATTTCGTCTTCATCTACATCCTCTTCCATTTCCATAATATTGTCCTCAAGTACATCGCCCTTGTATAAACCCTCAATATACTCCTTCCACCTTTCTGCATTCCCTTCTTTGCTTAGAACTGGGTTGCCATCTGAGCTCTTGATATTCATACATGTGGTTCTCTTCTCTCCAAAGGTCTCTTTAATGTTCCTGTAGGCAGTATCTATCTTACCCCTAGTGAGACAAGCCTCTACATCCTTACATTTGTCCTCTAGCCATCCCTGCTTAGCCATTTTGCACTTCCTGTCGATCTCATTTTTGAGACGTTTGTATTCCTTTTTGCCTGCTTCATTTACTGCATTTTTATATTTTCTCCTTTCATCAATTAAATTCAATATTTCTTCTGTTACCCAAGGATTTCTATTAGCCCTCGTCTTTTTACCTACTTGATCGTCTGCTGCCTTCACTACTTCATCCCTCAGAGCTACCCATTCTTCTTCTACTGTATTTCTTTCTCCCATTCCTGTCAATTGTTCCCTTATGCTCTCCCTGAAACTCTGTACAACCTCTGGTACTTTCAGTTTATCCAGGTCCCATCTCCTTAAATTCCCACCTTTTTGCAGTTTCTTCAGTTTCAATCTGTAGTTCATAACCAATAGATTGTGGTCAGAATCCACATCTGCCGCTGGAAATGTCTTACAATTTAAAACCTGGTTCCTAAATCTCTGTCTTACCATTATATAATCTATCTGATACCTTTTAGTATCTCCAGGATTCTTCCAGGTATACAACCTTCTTTTATGATTCTTGAACCAAGTGTTAGCTATGATTAAATTATGCTCTGTGCAAAATTCTACAAGGCGGCTTCCTCTTTCATTTCTTCCCCCCAATCCATATTCACCTACTATGTTTCCTTCTCTCCCTTTTCCTACTGACGAATTCCAGTCACCCATGACTATTAAATTTTCGTCTCCCTTCACTACCTGAATAATTTCTTTTATCTCGTCATACATTTCATCAATTTCTTCATCATCTGCAGAGCTAGTTGGCATATAAACTTGTACTACTGTAGTAGGCATGGGCTTTGTGTCTATCTTGGCCACAATAATGCGTTCACTATGCTGTTTGTAGTAGCTTACCCGCACTCCTATTTTTTTATTCATTATTAAACCTACTCCTGCATTACCCCTATTTGATTTTGTATTTATAACCCAGTAATCACCTGACCAAAAGTCTTGTTCCTCCTGCCACCGAACTTCACTAATTCCCACTATATCTAACTTTAAGCTATCCATTTCCCTTTTTAAATTTTCTAATCTACCTGCCCGATTAAGGGATCTGACATTCCACGCTCCGATCCGTAGAACGCCAGTTTTCTTTCTCCTGATAACGACTGCCTCTTGAGTAGTCCCCGCCCGGAGATCCGAATGGGGGACTATTTTACCTCCGGAATATTTTACCCAAGAGGACGCCATCATCATTTACTCATACAGTAAAGCCACATGTCCTCGGGAAAAACTAATGATAATTTTGAAACTGGTGGAATATAGCGCAATCACTCACGAACCACACAGTGGGAAAGGGTACCACGTAATATTTACTACAAAAATGACTAGTAATACAGAAAAATTACTGATTAACTAAAAAGGGGATAATTAAACGGTTGTCAGTCCAGTAGGGCAATGAATCTCAAGAATATTAAGGAAGGTAATGGCAAAGTAATTAAGCAAATAATCACTGGCGTGGCAACAAAAGGTTGTCACGCTTTTCCACAACACAACAGTTCAGGAGGAGGTAAATGAATCAGAAAACACTGAGTTTATAGTCACTTATTCTGAAATACTAAACTTTGAAACTAAAGTTAAATGAAGTTATTGGTTAAACAAATGTAACTAAAACTTCATTGTGAAAGAAATTACTATCAGTAACATCAGTGTAACATAATACAAAATTTAGAAAAAGGCAAGCAATTGACTTCTGATTATAGGAAGACTGAATTGAATTCACTTTAAGCAAATGAGCAACTGATTTTCCTTTTAATATAACAACAATAAAATACATACCAAACCAGCAGAAGTCATTCGCTAAGCTAAATACAGAATAAATAAAATGACGCACTCTTAATTTGTGCTGTATCTTTTGTTATTAATGTTGCTCACGAAATTATACGTTACTTAAAGTCAATGAAATCAATACTCAAAATTACAAATTAGTTAAGCCTCTGTTAAGCAGTATGATAATGAACAGTTACTGAGGCAGAAAATTTAGATTGAAACTGGTCATTAACAAGCACACAAAACTAGAAGTAAATAGTTAACCAAGTAGAAGTAGTAGCTTCTGCAGCAGCTTCCAAGAAACACCCCTGCACTCT
Organism: Schistocerca serialis cubense; assembly: GCF_023864345.2. Classification (NCBI taxonomy): domain Eukaryota; kingdom Metazoa; phylum Arthropoda; class Insecta; order Orthoptera; family Acrididae; genus Schistocerca; species Schistocerca serialis. The sequence continues at coordinate 83,712,893 of NC_064641.1, read as the reverse complement.
TTTATGGCTCAAGCACCTCTGCTTCCTCTGTGCTCGCAGCGGCACGGAGATAAACAACGGCTCAGTTACTGCCATTTCGTCGTTGCTATCGATACATTCAAATAAAATTCCCATGCTATTACCCAGCAATTTACAATAATTACATTGCAGTTACAATCAGTTACATAGTCATAAATAAATACATTATTACAACCATTACATATTAAATATAGTTTATGTAATAAAACTTACAGATTCAGAATTAGCAGTACAGTACAAATTATCAGCAGCTATTAAACACTGAAAAATATTGGATCGTGCAGAAGGTATTCTATCTGCATTTGTGGTGTTACAACCCTATTAAGTTCCTCTTGAACCATCTTCTGTAACTAAGCAGCTTGCACCGTACAGCATACAACGATGCTAGTATACCATATCTAAAATCAAATGTGCTAGAACTTACGTGACTGTATTGGTTGCAATAGTAACCGTTCCACTCGGCACTACAATTAAGGTGCTGCGTTGATGATAAAATAAAGGTTAGGTAGAATCCATGTTGTTCATACAGCCTACAAGTCAACCCCCAGCCGATGGCATCCTATTACTCCATAATTATGGTTTATTATAAATAACAAGCTCTTCATACACACACTTTTATCCACGAAACTTGGTTTTAAAAATGTCTTACTCAAATTCAGAGTTGGCAAGTGATTATAATAGACCGTTCGCTATATATCACTTATAAAAGGAGAGAGAAAGAACAACACTGCGTGACAACAACAAGATAACATACACATCCACACAGTGTAGACAGTTGTCGAAATTTAATCATGCTCCATTCTCGTAAGGTATTTGAACACTGTATACGCCGCGAGAAACTCAGGTCTCACAATGCCTTTGTGGATTGCATTCCGTATGGTTGTTGTTGCTGTTACTGTCTTTAGCCCGAAGACCCATTTAATGCAGCTCGCCATGCTACTCTTATCCCGTGCAAGCCTCTTCATCTCCGAATAACTACTGCAACCTATGTTCTTTTGAATCTGCTTAGTGTATTCATCTCTTGGTTTCCCTCTATGGTTTTTACCACCCCCCCCCTCCTCCCCGCCACACCTCCTTCCAATACTAAACTGGTGATCCTTCAATAACTCAGAATGTGTCCTATCAATCGATCCCTTCATTTAGTCTAATTGTGCCACAAATGACTTGTGTCCCCAATTCTATTCAGTACCTAGTCATTACTTAAGTGATCTGCCCCACCTGATCTTCAGCATTGTATTGTAGCACCAAATTTCAAATGCCTGTGTTCCCTTCTTGTACAAACTGTTTATTGTCCACATTTCACTTCCATACATGGCTACACTCCCTACAAAAGCTTTCAGAAGAGGCTTCCTAACGGAAAGTCACTATTCGATGTTAAGAAATTTCTCTTCTTCAGAAACGCTTTGCTTCCCATTTCCAGTCTACATTTTATATCCTCTTTTCTTCGGCCGTCATCGGTTATTTTGCTGACCAAATAGCAAAACCCATCTGCTGCTTTAAGTGTCTCATTTCCTAATCTTTTTTCTTCGGCATCACCTGATTTAATTACACTGCATTCCATTATTCTTTGCCTTTTTTTGATGTTCATCTTATAACCTCCTTCCAGAATACTGTCCATTCGTTCAACTGGCCTTCAAATTCTTTGCCGTCTCTGAGAGAATTGTAATGTCGTCGACAAACGTTACAAGCTTCATTTCTTCTCCCTGCACTTTAATTGCTACCTCAATTTTTCTTTGTTTTCTTTACTGCTTGCTCAACGTACAGGTTGAATAACATCGAGGATAGGCTACAGCCCTGTCTCATTCCCTTCTCCATCACTGCTTCACTTTCATGCTGTCTGGTTTAGTCTGGTTTCTCTACAGGTTGTTAAGAGTCTTTCACTCCCTATATTTTACCTCTGATACATACAGAATTTCAATTTTTTCCATTCTACTGTGAAGAATTCGTGTTAGTATTCTGCAACCATGACTTACTAAACTGATAGCTCGGTATGATTCATTCATGTGAGCACATGCTTCCTTTGGAATTGGAATTATTACGTTCTTCTTGAAGTCTGAGGGTTTTCCACCCGTGTTACACAACAGATGGAAGATTTTAGTCATGGCTGTTTCTTCCGTGATTAGCAGTAGTTCTTACTGAATCTTGTCTACTCCAGGGGCCTTGTTCCGACTTAGATCTTTCAGTGTTTCGTCAGATTCTTCATTTACGTCCTCTTTCATTTCTGTAACATTGGCTTCTAGTCCATCTCCCTTGTACAGTTCCGCTATATGCGCCTTCCACCTTTCAACTTTCTCTTCTTTGCTTAGGACTGGTTTTCCATCGGACCTCTTGATACTTATACAATTGCCTCTTTTCTCCAAAGGCTTCGTTAATTTCCCTGTAGTTGGTATCTATCTGTCCCCTAGTGAAACATCCTTCTAAGTCCTTACTTTTGCTCTTCAGCCATTCGTGCTAAGCCACTTTACACTTTCAGTCAGTCACATTTTTCAACTTTTGTATTCCCTTTGTCTGCTTCATTTGCTGCGTTTTTATATATTCTCCTTTCATAAACTGAACTCAGTATCTTCTGTGTTATCCAAGACTTGACCCTTTCCTGTTTTTTTTTTTGGTCATCAGCCTACTGACTGGTTTGATGCGGCCCGCCACGAATTCCTTTCCTGTGCTAACCTCTTCATCTCAGAGTAGCACTTGCAACCTACGTCCTCAATTATTTGCTTGACGTATTCCAATCTCTGTCTTCCTCTACAGTTTTTGCCCTCTACAGCTCCCTCTAGTACCATGGAATTCATTCCCTCATGTCTTAGCAGATGTCCTATCATCCTGTCCCTTCTCCTTATCAGTGTTTTCCACATATTCCTTTCCTCTCCGATTCTGCGTAGAACCTCCTCATTCCTTACCTTATCAGTCCACCTAATTTTCGACATTCGTCTGTAGCACCACATCTCAAATGCTTCGATTTTCTTCTGTTACGGGTTTCCCACAGTCCATGTTTCACTACCATACAATGCTGTACTCCAGACATACATCCTCAGAAATTTCTTCCTCAAATTAAGGCCGGTATTTGATATTAGTAGACTTCTCTTGGCCACAAATACCTTTTTTGCCATAGCGAGTCTGCTTTTGATGTCCTCCTTGCTCCGTCCGTCATTGGTTATTTTACTGCCTAGGTAGCAGAATTCCTTAACTTCATTGACTTCGTGACCATCAATCCTGATGTTAAGTTTCTCGCTGTTCTCATTTCTACTACTTCCCATTACCTTCGTCTTTCTCCGATTTACTCTCAAACCATACTGTGTACTCATTAGACTGTTCATTCCGTTCAGCAGATCATTTAATTCTTCTTCACTTTCACTCAGGATAGCAATGTCATCAGCGAATCGCATCATTGATATCCTTTCACTTTGTATTTTAATTCCACTCCTGAACCTTTCTTTTATTTCCATCATTGCTTCCTCGATGTACAGATTGAAGAGTAGGGGCGAAAGGCTACATCCTTGTCTTACACCCTTCTTAATACGAGCACTTCGTTCTTGATTGTCCACTCTTACTGTTCCCTCTTGGTTGTTGTACATATTATATATGACCCGTCTCTCCCTATAGCTTACCCCTACTTTTTTCAGAATCTCGAACAGCTTGCACCATTTTATATTGTCGAACGCTTTTTCCAGGTTGACAAATCCTATGAAAGTGTCTTGATTTTTCTTTATCCTTGCTTCCATTATTAGCCGTAACGTCAGAATTGCCTCTCTCGTCCCTTTACTTTTCCTAAAGCCAAACTGATCGTCACCTAGCGCATTCTCAATTTTCTTTTCCATTCTTCTGTATATTATTCTTGTAAGCAGCTTCGATGCATGAGCTGTTAAACTGATTGTGCGATAAATCTCGCACTTGTCAGCTCTTGCCGTCTTCGGAATTGTGTGGATGATGCTTTTCCGAAAGTCAGATGGTATGTCGCCAGACTCATATATTCTAAACACCAACGTGAATAGTCGTTTTGTTGCCACTTCCCCCAATCATTTTAGAAATTCTGATGGAATGTTATCTATCCCCTCTGCCTTATTTGACCGTAAGTCCTCCAAAGCTCTTTTAAATTCCGATTCTAATACTGGATCCCCTATCTCTTCTAAATCGACTCCTGTTTCTTCCTTTATCACATCAAACAAATCTTCACCCTCACCCTCATAGAGGCTTTCAATGTAGTCTTTCCACCTATCTGCTCTCTCCTCTGCATTTAACAGTGGAATTCCCTTTGCACTCTTAATGTTACCACCGTTACTTTTAATGTCACCAAAGGTTGTTTTGACTTTCCTGTATGCTGAGTCTGTCCTTCCGACAATCATATCTTTTTCGATGCTTCACATTTTTCCTGCAGCCATTTCGTCTTAGCTTCCCTGCACTTCCTATTTATTTCATTCCTCAGCGACTTGTATTTCTGTATTCCTGATTTTCCCAGAACATTTTTGTACTTCCTCCTTTCATCAATCAACTGAAGTATTTCTTCTGTTACCCATGGTTTCTTCGCAGCTACCTTCTTTGTACCTATGTTTTCCTTTCCAACTTCTGTGATGGCCCTTTTTAGAGATGTCCATTCCTCTTCAACTGTACTGCCTACTGCGCTATTCCTTAATGCTGTATCTATAGCGTTAGAGAACTTCAAAGGTATCTCGTCATTCCTTAGTACTTCCGTATCCCACTTCTTTGCGTATTGATTCTTCCTGACTAATGTCTTGAACTTCAGCCTACTCTTCATCACTACTATATTGTGATCTGAGTCTATATCTGCTCCTGTTACCAATTGGATAATCTGCTGCCTTCAATATTTCGTCTCTCAAAGCTAACCATTCGTCTTCTACTGTATTCCTTTACGCTGTTATAGTCGATCGTTCTCTAATGCTCCCTCTGGAATTCTCAACAACTTCTGGTTCTATTAGCTACTCCAGGTTCAGCTCTTTAATTTCATAACTTTTTGCAATTTCTTCATCTTCAAACTACAGTTGATAACCATAAATTGTGGTCAGAGTCCACATCTTCCACTGGAAATGTCAATCTGTGTTCGAGATCATTCGATACCACGAGTTACAAATAAGAAATAAGAAACTATGACAGATATAACGGGAGAGAGCTGGAGTAAAATTTAAATGAATCGAAAACAAATTTCAACCAAATTACTCAAGTAGATGACTGTTAATTAAATAACGTTAACGTATCACAATAAAGAGATGAAGTCGGAGATATAACAGGCATGCGCCTCACACAGATGAACAAAGTGCGCAAGTATTTGCAGGGGCGTACAGGAGCAATTCACTACAAGCAGCCGAGGTAAAATAAAAGACATGAATTACAAAGGTTTAGTTCTAAGGTGTGGCGTGATATACGTAATATCTTGTGTATGATGAAATTTCTCAGTACAAAAGCGCTATTCTTCTACCCCCATTAATAAACCGTCCAGTATAAATACCGGCACTCCGCTGCGATTTTCTCGCTACGCGCCGGGCAACGCCCGCCGGCGCATGACGTGAGCCTAACGTCACAGTCGTTAAGTAGTGGTGCCCGGGAGGGTCACTCATTGCTCCGAGGGAACGTTCATAGGTTGTTCACAAGGCTCGCCCACCAGCCGCTCTTCTCAAGGAGCCGCATTTCACTCTACATTGTGATGATATGAAAGAATAGCGCCTACTGAAATATAAACAAGTTACCGTTGCACGGAAGAGTAGCACGCACGTGCACACAACACATCCACAGATCTCCCACACAGCAACCTAACCCCTCCTTACCCCCGACCCCGCCACCCACCCACCCATGCGCACACACGCACACACACACACACACACACACACACACACATACACACACACACACACACACAAAATGGTTCAAATGGCTCTGAGCACTATGGGACTCAACTGCTGAGGTCATTAGTCCCCTAGAACTTAGAACTAGTTAAACCTAACTAACCTAAGGACATCACACACATCCATGCCCGAGGCAGGATTCGAACCTGCGACCGTAGCGGTCTCGCGGTTCCAGACTGCAGCGCCAGAACCGCGCGGCCACTTCGGCCGGCCACACACACACACACACACACACACACACACACATATATATATATATATATATATATATATATATATATATATATGTGGAAAAATTTTAGGAGGAAGACCCACACCAAATGGCTACAGACTACAGAAGAACTCAACAGTAGAAGCATATTCGAACATCGAGAACGATATGAGAAAAAGGCGCCTTAAATTCTACGGACATTTAGATAGACTCCCTGAAACAAGACTCACCAAGAAATTTCTAGAACACATCAAGACACTTAAAGTCTCGACACCCTGGATGGAAGGAGTCCGAAAAGACCTACAAGCAATTGGCACCACAAACACCACAGACAGAAGCACCTTCCGAAAACAAATAGACAATTGGGAAGTAAAGTCAGAAGCGCTAAAACAGCGGACCAAACAAGAATGGTCTGAGGAGAGAAAAGAGGCCCTCTCCAAGAGAATGAAGGAGTACTGGAAGGACAAGACGAACAAGCCTTCAAAGTCATAAGCTTAACGATTTCCTTTTAGGGAAAATTCGCCAACAACAATAATATATATATATATATATATATATATATATATATATATATATATATGGTGTCCAATTTAACATGACGACCCTAAATAACTGTTTGTCCAGATGGAAATTACAAAATGCTTCAAGCAAATGTTCTTGAGTCGTCAGGGGGACATCAATCAGCATGATTGCCTTCCTTGGTTATAGCTTTGTTTTTTACAAAGATATGAACAGCGGTATGACTCTTTTAAATGGCACCGTCTATTTTTTATTCAGTAATTCATTTCCTCTCCTAAAGACCTAGTCAAAAATGTATCACAGTGTCCCATTCACTGAAACACAACGTTATTAATTACATGACACAACACTGACGTTGACGCTCCCAGCGCTTAGTGCAGGCACTCGGGGTAATGGAACGCATCCACGGCTGACGTTGACAGGGGACAAATGTAAAAATAAGTAGTCATTCCGTCAACCATCGTCAGTTGAAGAGTTGTGTGAGTAGAATGTACACCAACGAAGAGATGGTAGAAATGCTACTCACCTGTGAGGAATGTAAGTTAGCAGAACAGAAACTGCAATACTGTTTTCTTAAGTGTGGGTACATTTAGTACAATAGTTTAGTCCTTTTGAATACTGTTGTTTAGAGTAGGCATACAGTAAAGGCTGTCATTTCTACAAACTGCGCAGACATAACGTTTCTTTTATTATTGTTCTTGAAGGTAGGCGAAATGCTACGCAGGCAGCGGCACTGTACAGAGAGCGATATCCTAACAAGAACCCACCTTCCGACTGTTTTCTCGTCTTGTTGCGACGCTTCAGGAAATGGGAAGTTTCAACCCACGACAACGCAATCGTCGTAGCACTCGCACAGACGAAGCTGCCGAAGTTACTGCTCTCGCTTCCGTTACTATGAATCCACATGTGAGCACGCGACAGCTTGAACATGAGATTGGCATTCCGTATTCTTACACTTAACCGGTTCCATCCTTACCATGTACACCTACATCAAGAATTGCATCGGAATGATTTCCAGAATCGTGTACAGTTCTGTCAGTGGGCACAGCAGCAAATCCTCGCCAACCAGAACTTCTTCTGCAATTTTCTATTTATCGATGAATGTTCCTTCTCAAACAAAGGACTGGTAATACAAGGAACATGCATTATTGGTCCAGAGGCAACCCACGATGGCTTACACAGGTGGAACATCAGCGTCAATGGAGAGTTAAAGTCTGGTGTGTGATGCTCGGTACTACAATTACTGGCCCCTTATTTCGTCAATGGTAGTCTAAACGGCACATCGGATGCCAACTTCCTCAGACGAATTCTTCCTCCTCTTCTAGATGAATCGTCGCTAAGAACCAGAATGCTTATGTGCTATGAACACGATGGATATCCAACACATAATGCCTTGTGTGCACGTCGTGTTCTGAACCGAAGGTATCCTGCCAGATGGATTGGTCGAGGAGGAACAGTTAATTGGCTTGCTAGGTCTTCTGATTTAAATCCTCTAGACTTTTTTCTTTGGGGATGCATTAAATACGTTGTCTGTTTGAACAACTCCAGAGGACACGCAGGAACGTATCGTGCTTGCTTGTAATTCTCTTCAGCAGGCAACGCTGGAAGCAGTAAATAATTCTTTCATTCAACGTGTGCACCAGTGGATCGGTGTCCATGGTCACCACTGTGAGCACCTTTGAATGTTTTGCTCCTGGGCAATGGTACAGGAGAGTCAAAGTCAGTTTTGTGTTAGGTTTTTACTTGGTTTGCATTTTTTTTCTGACAACTCCAGCATGTGGACGAGTTTGTGATCCCGGACTCAAAGTCAATGGTGTGTTATGTAATTAACAACATTGTGTTTCAGTGAATAGTACACTGTGATGCATTTTTGAGTAGGTCTTTAGGAGAGGGAATGAATTACCGAATAACAAATACAGGGTGCCACTTAAAAAAGTCATACTGCTGTTCATATCTTTGTAAAAAATTATAACGAAGGCTATCATGCTGATTGATGTTCCCCTGACGGCTAAAGAACATTTGGTTTAAAAATTTTGTAATCTGCATCTGGACAAATAGTTATTTTGGGTGGTCAAGATAAATGGGAGACCATATAATGAAAGTATTGGTGTAATTTAGTGTAATTGCGTGAAAACTAAAAAGGAAATTTTAAAGATCAAAGTATGAGAAAGGAGCATTAACATTATTTCTCCAATAAAAATTTGTTACTGTGCCCTTAGACGAGGCTCACTCTCATCGCTATAGAAACCCCACGGAAACATACTACATAATCCGTTACGTCAGCAACATTTGTCTATCTGATTCTTTCAGTCCTCAGATGTTCGTCTATTAGGGTCACGATCTACCATACGGTGTTTTAAATTCACCTAATTCTCTGAGTGCACTTTCTTCAGGGCCTACCTCTCAACTCACCACACTTGAAACACACTTGAAACACACTTGAAACACCCATAAAACATAACAATAAATTCTGTAACTTTTCTACATTCTCCATCTGTTTCTGATACAATTTATCAAGCAGTCATCAGAAAATCCAGTACCATACTGCACTTAAGAGAAAGCTGAAACACTCTGTCGTTTTAGGTATTTCTCTCTCTGTTCCTCCCCCCCCCCCCCCCCCCTCAATCCCTGTCTCTCTCTCTCTCAGACTTCATGTAATTAAATAGGCTGTATGTTGATGGTACCATTCAGCCTATCTGCAATTTGACAATACCCTCACTTGGCGTATTACTATTATTTGGGCAACGACCCCACGTTTGGGTCTCGTGTGAAGCAATTTATATATCCACCAGACGATGTGGCTTTAAGATACTAAACCAGCTGTGGTAGCAAATAAAGTATTTTGCATACACCAGTTTGCGTCTTTCATTCCACAAGATTTCCCATTTCTTACCAAATTTTAATTCCTTTTGAAAATTCACATGTTTCATAAAGTCATTAAATAAAAACAAAGATACGTTATTTCTACTAAAACGTATCACTGAATATTTCTCATTTAACAATTCAGTTTGTTAAATACACAATTTAAATGAAAATCATGCTACTAGCGAGATTCAGAGCAGCGAGTGCACGATTGCCAGACTTCTATACTACACTCTCGGCTGTTGTCAACCACACTGGCGCAAAGAAAAGTTGCAACACCGAGAAGGAGCTGTGCGACATAAACGAAGATTGGAGGCGCGTTTCTACATCCAAAAGGTGATGTCTGTTAAAATTTCGCACCAGCGGCATAACAGTGCCGGTAATAGCGACACTATGAGGATGCAAATCAGGATTCTTTCAGGTACACGCTGTAACGGCCGTGAGTGTTAGTTACCTTTGAGACTCTTCGTAGTGAGTTGATGTTAGTTGTTGTTGTTGTTAGTGTTTAACGTCCCGTCGACAACGGGGTCATTAGAGACGGAGCGCAAGCTCGGGTTAGGGAAGGATTGGGAAGGAAATCGACCGTGCCCTTTCAAAGGAACCATCCCGGCATTTGCCTGAAACGATTTAGGGAAATCACGGAAAACCTAAATCAGGATGGCCGGAGACGGGATTGAACCGTCGTCCTCCCGAATGCGAGTCCAGTGTGCTAACCACTGCGCCACCTCGCTCGGTGAGTTGATGTTAGTGAAAGAAGGCGCAATTACCAGCACCTCACTGAGTTTGAACGAGGTCATGAAACAGGGCTACGAGAAGCTGGTTGTTCCTTCTGCGATGATGCAGAAAGACTTGGCAGAAATGTATCCACTATACACGGTTGCGGGCAGCGTTGGTCACGGAATGTACGGTCGCAAGAAGACCGGGCTTCGGACGGCCACGTGGATCCAGAGAGAGACATGGCCGTCGTGTTCGGTGTATGGAACCATCCCAGCATTTGCCTGGAGCGATTTAGGGAAATCACGGAAAACCTAAATCAGGATGGCCGGACGCGGGAATCTGTAGCAGTAATCTGAGCAACAGTTGGCACCGCAGTGCCACAACGACTTGTTCAAAATCGGTTACTTCAAGGACAGTTCCGAGCCGGCCGCGCTGTAACGTCTGACTCAAAACCACCGCCATTTGCGACTTCAGTGGTGTCAAGCGAGAGATCATAGGAGGGCAGGGTGTAGGTCTGTTGTGTTTTCTGATAAAAGTTGGTTCTGCCTCGGTGCCCGTGTGTTGGTTAGAAGGAGTCCAGTTGAAGGCTTGGAACCAACCTGTCTGGGTGCTGACACACTGGACTTACACCTAGAGTTAGGGTCTGGTGCGTGATTTTGTACGACAGCTAGACCACTACACTATACCGACAATCCTTCTTTCCACGAACAATACGAGACTGGAATAGAAGGGATAACCGATAGAGGTACTCAGGGTACCCTCCGCCACACACCGTCAGGTGGCTTGCGGAGTATGGATGTATATGTAGATGTAGATAGCTGCAGATTTGTTCGGTAATATGATGATTCGACCTGTTGTGCTGCAATTTCTGAACAAAATTCCAGGGGCTATTTTCCAACAGGATAACCCTCACACAAGTACCGCTGTTGCAACCCTACATGCTCCACAGAGTGGAGGTTGCCTTCGCCTGCTTGATCACCAGGAGTGTCTCCAATCGAGCACATATTGGACGTCATTGGACGACAAATCCATCGTCATCAATAAACAGCATTAACCGTCCTTCTATTGACTGACAAAGTGCAACAGTCATGGGATTCCATCCCCCCAACTGACATCCGGCACCTGTACAACTCAATGCATTCATTTTTTCATGCTTCCCTTCAACGATCTGACGGCTACACCGGTTGTAATTGTTGTTGTGGTCTTCAGTCCTGAGACTGGTTTGATGCAGCTCTCCATGCTACTCTATCCCGTGCAAGCTCCTTCATCTCCCAGTACGTACTGCAGCCTACATCCTTCTGAAACTGCTTAGTGTATTCATCTCTTGTTCTCCCTCTACCACTTTTACCCTCCACGCTGCCCTCCAATACTAAATTTGTGATCCCTTGATGCCTCAGAACATGTCCTACCAACCGATCCCTTCTTCTAGTCAAGTTGTGCCACAAACTCCTATTCTCCCCAATCCTACTCAGTACCTCCTCATTAGTTATGTGATCTACCCATCTATTCCTCAGCATTCTTCTGTAGCACCACATTTCGAAAGCTTCTATTCTCTTCTTGTCCAAAATATTTATCGTCCATGTTTCACTTCCATACATGGCTACACTCCATACAAATACTGTCAGAAATGACTTCCTGACACTTAAATCTATACTCGATGTTAACGAATTTTTCTTCTTCAGAAACGCTCTCCTTGTCATTGCCAGTCTACATTTTATATCCTCTCTACTTCGACCATCATCAGTTATTTTGCTCCTCAAGTAGCAAAACTCCTTTACTACTTTAAGTGTTATTAATGTATAAATATTTCACATTTGCAATGCTTTATCCGGTGCTTACGTTAACCTGTGGTCTTGCAATGTTGATCACTTCAGTATGTTACCTAGACTAATCTATTCCTGGAATTTCGTTATTCTACGTTAATTGATTTTTGTGTCGCGATTTTTTTTTCGTACGGTGTATGATTATAGTCACAAACGTTTGGAATTTTAATGCGGTCAGAAACTTTCTAACGTAGAAAGGCGATTATTTCGAGTTTAGGAAACTGATGTTTACGGCACTGAGCTTGAGAGCCCTTTCTACATCTACATCTACATGGATACTCTGCAAATTACATTTAAGTGCGTGGCAGAAGGTTCATCGAACCACCTTCACAATTCTCTATTATTCCAAACTCGTATAGCGCGCGGAAAGAATGACCACCTATATATTTCTGTACGAGCTCTGATTTCCATTATTTTATAGTGGTGATCGTTCCGCCCTGTGTAGGTCGGTGTCAGCAAAATATTTTCGCATTCGGAGGAGAAAGTTGGTGATTGGAATTTCGTGAGAAGATTCCGTCGCAACGACAAACGTCTTTCTTTTAATGATATCCAGCCCAAATCCCGTGTCATTTCTGTGACACTCCCTCCCATATTTCGCGATAATACAAAACTTGCTGCCTTTCTTTGAACTTTTTCGATGTACTCAGCCAGTCCCATCTGGTAAGGATCCCACACCGCGCAATAGTATTCTAAAAGAGGACGGACAAGCGTCCCTTACATTTTCTAAGTGTCCTGCCAATTAAACGCAGTCTTTGGTTAGCCTTCCTCACAACTTTTTCTATGTGTTCCTTCCAATTTAAATTGTTCGTAATTGTAATACCTAGGTATTTAGTTGAATTTACGACTTTTAGATTAGACTGATTTATCGAGTAACCGAAGTTCAACGCGTTCCTTTTAGCACTCATGAGGATGACTTCACACTTTTCGTTATTTAGGGTCAACTGCCATATTTCGCAGCATTCAGATATTTTTTCTAAATCGTTTTGCAGTTTGTTTTGATCTTTTGATGAATTTATTAGTCGATAAACGACAGCGTCATCTGCAAACAACCGAAGACGGCTGCTCAGATTGTCTCCGAAATCATTTATATAGATAAGGAACAGCAAAGGGCCTGTAACACTAACTTGGGGAACGCCAGAAATCACTTCTGTTTAACTCCATGACTTTCCTCAATTACTGTGACCTCTCTGGCAGGAAATCGCAAATCCAGTCACATAAATGAGACGATATTCCATAAGCACGCAATTTTACTGCGAGCCGCTTGTGTGGTACAATGTGATAAGCCTTCCAGAAATCCAGGAATACGGAATCGATCTGAAATCCCTTATCAATAGCACGCAGCACTTCATGTGAATAAAGAGCCAGTTGTGTTTCACAGGACTTTCCGTCAGTTACTGCGAACTGTGACCTCTCTGGCAGGAAATCGCAAATCCAGTCACATAAATGAGACGATATTCCATAAGCAAGCAATTTTACTGCGAGCCGCTTGTGTGGTACAGTGTGAAAAGCCTTCCGGAAATCCAGGGATACGGAATCGATCTGAAATCCCTTGTCAATAGCACTCAGCACTTCATGTGAATAAAGAGATAGTTGTGTTTCACAGTAACGATGTTTTCTAAACCCATGTTGACTGTGTTCAGACCGGTTCGTTCGAGGTAATTCATAATGTTCGAACACAATATATGTTCTAAAATCCTGCTGCATATCGACGTTAACAGTTGCATACCAATAGGGGGAGGGGGGGGGGGGGGTCAGTAACTGACCCCAACGAAGTTTTTAGGCTAAAACTCCTGTCTTGTTCAGTAGTTTATTTAATAAATATAAGACATTTATCGTAATTATAATTGCTACGATCGACAATAAGAACAGCTTTTGGTTTACACTCATTGTTGAGTTATAGCCATTGTTATAAATGAAGGTGTAGCAGGTCAACAATCACCACTCGCAGTCAACCGGTAAACAGTGTGGTGAGTGGAAGGTAATATCTTTGTGGCATTTGACAGAATGTACAAGAAGATGAAATTGACAGATGAAGAAATTAGAAATTTGCTTGAGAGTTCAGACAATGAATTTAGTGGTGAACTATCCGAAAGCTCAAGCAATGAAACTGAAGATGTAGTCATGGAAATTCCAGATCAAGTAGTTTCTGACAGCAGCGAGTTGGATGAAAGTGAACAGGGTAAGTACTGATTTTTATTACTTTTTGCAGGTATTTTGGAGTATATTAGGATGTGTGTCTCGGTAGAGTGCTTAGTTTGCTAGCATTCGGTTCTGTTTTCATATTTTTATAGATATTCAACCAACAAGAAGACGACCCAGGCCGAAAGAACAAATTCATCAACTTGAAAAAGACATGGTGGTCCCGTCAAGTATGATATGGAAGAGAAGCCCTTACGTAAATCAAAGGAGGAGGTCTGTTGCTAACGTAATGAGAACCCCGAAAGGAGCTAAGCCAGGGATAAAACCTGATACTCCAGGTACTTCGATGATAACATCCTGGATAACATTTTGATGTGTACCAATCAAAAGGTTGGAAATCTTAGGGAATCATCTGAAGATATTTTCATAAAAAATTAGAAAGCATTTGTAAGGGAAGAAATTGTGTCAGCAATTGGAATTCTATTGAACTGTGGATTCCATAGACAGAACAAGGACAGTTTACGTAATATATTTAGTAAAGAAAACTTTTCGATGTACTGAGATTCATTTTCGGAGCATAGACTGAGGCTCTTACTGAAGTGCTTGCGTTTTGATGATGCTCTAACTCGAGCAGCTAGAAAACAGAGCGACAAATTGGCTCCTATCAGGTATATATGGAACATGATAGTTAGTAAATTTCCTGTGTTTTATAATCCTAGTGAGACAGTCACAGTGGATGAAAAACTTGTGACCTTCCATGGGCCGGCCGGTTCTAGGCGCTTCAGTCTTGAACCGCGCGACCGCTACGGTCGCAGGTTCGAATCCTGCCTCGGGCATGGACGTGTGTGATGTCCTTAGGTTAGTTAGGTTTAAGTAGTTCTGAGTTCTAGGGGACTAATGACCTTAGATGTTAAGTCCCATAGTGCTCAGAGCCATTTGAACCTTCCATGGGCGACGCCCATTCAGGCTATATATTCCACAAAACCAGGAAAATATGGAATAGAGGTGAACCTGTTATGTGATTCAGATAAGAAATACTGCTTCGCTGCGGATCCCTACGCTGGAAAGCACAGTAATGAGAAGAACCATAATAGTGGCCCTGAAATAGAAGATTGATTGAAATGTCTAACTTGAAACAATTTGGAAGAAATGTTACCAAAGACAGAAAGTTCAGTACCGTTCCACTAGCATCTGATCTTTTGAAAGAGAAAATAACTACTGTTGGTATTATTCGAAGTGACAAACGCTATGTTCCTACAGAACTCCGTCCCGTTTCTCCAAAAAAAGCTACACCGGGAACAATCCTATTTGCCTTTAGTGATGATGCCACTTTAGTCAGTTACGTGCCTAAGAAAGGAAAGGTTGTTACAGTAATGTCAATTCAACATCATGATATGAATGTTACAGAAGAGAAGCCAGACATCATCCTGTTCTGCAATTGTACAAAGTCAGGAGTGGATACATTCGATAAGCGTGTAAGAACGTACAGCTGCCGTCGAACAACGCATCGATGGCCAATGGCGGTGTTTTTCAACTTGATTGACATTGCAGCATTAAATTTATATGTTGTATTTCAAGATACACACAAGGAATGGACAAAGAATTACCCGACAAAGAGATCTAGAAGAAAGATGTACCTGAAAGATCTTGCTCGTGAATTTTGTGACCTTAACATGAAAAGACGCGCTCAAAATGCTGTAGGCTTACACTCAAAATACACTACAGCGTTATCAACTTTTGGATATGAGTGTAATCAAAATCAAGTTACTGTGAGCAGAGGAAAGAACGTTACGGAGCCGCGACGGAAAGTAACACGTGCAGGTGTGCATAATCTGCCAAGGAAAGGACGCCATTACTTATGTGCCAGAAGTAAAGACTGTAAGTACATGAAGGCTTGCACTTCTTGTAGGAAGTATATCTGCCCTGCACACACCAAGAAAGAAGAAGTAGTTCGTATTGTAAAGTGTTCTGAATGTGAATCTGAGTAATCCTTGTAATTGTGAAATTAATACAAATAAATGTAATAAAAACTTTTCTTTTTTTACTAAAAATGTCCCAGAAACCTTTACCAGTAATAATAATCAATACTTTAATCTTCTAATCTGCCAAAATTATGGAAATACGTAAGTAATCTATCCTAGATAGAGAATGTGTGATGGTTGTTGGGTCAGTCGCTGATCCCTCCCATTGGCGTTGGCTAGTGCAGCATACAGCATCGGTATGCAACTGTTAACGATATGGGCCTGTAATTTAGTGGATTACTCCTACTACCTTTCTTGAATACTGGTGTGACCTGTGCAACTTTCCAGTCCTTCGTCAAGCGAACGGTTCCATTGTAAGATGGCAGGAATTATACCCCTCACATGAAGTCATTAAAGATCACCTAACTCACATTGAGCGAACTGTAGGACTGAACAAAATGACTGACAAGGCACAATGCATCTTGTAGAGGGTATAGTATGGACGTATTGGAATAATTAATGTCGGGTGATGGTGTTAAAGTAATTCACACAACATGAAAAACTTTGTGGAAATGCGTCGATTTACTGGAGGCTAGTTTATCCCAGGGAAGTATACAGAGTGACCATGGCCAGCCGGCAGAGGAGCGGCGAAGGGAAGCGACAATAGGCAGCTTAGGGCGGCTCAAGCTCTGAGAAAGCGGTAACAGGGCGCGGCCTCCAGCTGCCTTATGATGAGTGACAATGAGTCAGTGTTTGATCCCATGCTGGTGTACTGGGAAGCAGGTGGAGAACTTGTACACCTGTTGATAAATGTCCATCGTCCCATTTTCAGTGAAACGTGCGAGAAAGCTGCGCAAAGCTACAGTGGAGCGGTCAACAGAGGTCAAAATATGTGTGTTCGTGACTATAGCAAGTTCACGCTGAATTCACGGTCCGCAGAGCCTGAAGTAAATCAGGTGAAGAGCGACAGAATGAAATACGCTGGCCTCCGATGGGAATGTAGGACCAAGGAACTTGAAGTACTCTCCTGGGAGTCAGAATTCTGGAAAAATTGGTGTTTGTTCAGATGCTAGCCTTGATGGGTGGCCTGGGAGGAGCGAAATAGCAGAAGTGGAGAGGAAGGGAAATTTTGTGGGAATTTGTTCACTTCCCAGAGCAGGCATTGGTCGGTGCTGGAAAGCGACGCATAATTAACGTGACTTGCGCTGCAATTGGCATAAGTGATTTTGCTGGAGGGGAAACCTAGGCGAAGAGGGAACTGTGAGAAGTCTCCGTAGAAGTCTTCCGTTCCCAGCTTGCCTAGAGTGTGGACGTGGCGTTCTTTACTCAGCTTGCCTGAGGAAGAGTGAGTATCTCTGCAGTTTAGGACTTAGCAAATGGAACGATTGAGCTTGGAGATAGGAAGTTTTGGTTCAGCTATGTACTGAGCAAGATAGCTAGGAGTGAATAGACGAGCGCAGCCTTGCAGCACAAGGTCGGCCGACGTCCACACAACGACGCCACTCTGCCACGTTGTATTCGGTGATATTGCGCCCTCTCCGGCCACTGATTAATTTGTTGCATCACATCGGCAAAGTTTCCACGAGGGTTTTATAGGCCGTGTACTGTAGAATTCTTCTCGCACTTCGCATTACGCTTGGGCCAGTCGATAGGAATTACTTTTGAGTTATGGAGCTTTACTCCACGCAAACGCAATTTATTACCACTGCCTGGTAGGAGAGTCATGTAATGTGATGATTGAAGGTCGTGAGTTAAAATAAATCTGTGCTAATCGACCGCATCTGTTTTCAATCAAGTAGTTGAAATCCCAAGTCACTTTCTTAATTAATTTTATGATCGACATTTGCATCTGGTGTTCAATAGCTGAATATAACATCAATGTGCACCCATTTTTAATTAAAAATGATCAGTTATGAATAAATTAATGTCAACACTGCCACCACAGTTCAATCAGGAGTCACAGGGCCATATTACTTTTTTGCATTACACGATATTGCGGCAGTTTTGCACTCTCTGTTGATCTGTTAGCCAAATAGTTGGGGTGAACACACGCCAAAACCAGCTAAGTGACGGATGGAGTGTTACAGTATACGGTTGTTAAGTATGGAGTTATGGATCAGCATACTCCGAAAGGAACGTAATTTATATACAGTCTGGACCAGAAGACTTGCTTGTATTAAGTGATTTGAGTTGCTTCACTACTCCGAGTATGAAGGACATCGAACAGAACCAAATTGTAAGGCGTCCTTGTAAGAAGAGCAATACTTCGGGTCTCCGCGGGAAAGACTGCCCGCCATTCGAACCAAATCGTGTTTCGGACAGCGCGCTAAGGAGCCGGGCGGTGGACGCGGCGCGTCGGCCGCGGGGTGCCCGCCGCGGAGGCTGCGACGTCGTTTCCGGTCGCCGTAACGGCGCTCCGGAGGGCCATCGCTCGCCCGCTTCCAAATTGTTTTCCGGCAAACAAGCGCCCGCCAGGGAATCGATTCAATCGCCGGCCACGCCGGCCAAATTCAAAATCGAAAACGAAATGGCGCCCGCTTTAAGGGCCGTCCGGCGGAACGGGCCGGTTATAAACAACTGGCCGCTCGCTTGCTCGCGGACGGAGGAGCCTCGGGCCCTCCGAGGGACGCCGACGCCTCCAAAAGACGGATCCTCAGCGGCCGGGCAAGGAGGGCCATACAGCTGGACTCGAGGCACGGGGAGAGCAAGTTTTAAAAATTGGCGCCGGGCCCTGAAGGGGTGCACGCGCGCGCGCGTCTGTGAGCGCCGCGACGCCCGGCGGCCGTAAAGCGACGCCCGCTATGGCTTTACGGCAGAGGCGGGCCCCCACTCTCACCGCCTCAGCTCGGTGCCCGGCTGCGTCGTGAAACCCGAGCCGCGCAGGCCGGGTCAGCGTAACGAGGCACGGCCGATGGCGCAGAGCCTCCCTGCGGGACCCTGCGTCACCGATATCCCATATCCCGACCAGGAGACGGCCGTACGTCCCGCGCTTTACCGCTGCGCTCAGGGCGATACGCGTTTTACGCGCTCAGATATCGGGGAGGACTCCCGTCCCTTACAGGAGTACACAGTCCGAGAATGTCCCCTGAGGAACGGCTTAGTCATTGCCAGTTATAGCTGGACATTTTTGTATTTTCCGAAATGAGCTTCGTACGTAAGGACGGTTACAGTGTACCGTCTTCATCTGCCACAGCTCTTTCATCTTATCGAGTAATGGCGCATTCAAGGCGTGAAACAAACATTCCTTGTAATTCGCAATTTTCAGGTGCTTATAAATAATATTTTAACAGTATTTTCTGTATACATCGTTAATATTTACGTGCTTTTATTAATTTCTAGTGAACAAGGATAACTTCTACAGGGTGGTACATTGATTGTGACAGGGCCAAAAATCTCACGAAATAACCGTCAAACGAAAAAACTACAAAGATCGAAACTTGTCTAGCTTGAAGGGGCAAACCAGATGGCGCTATGGTTGGCCCGCTAGATGGCGCTGCCATACGTCAAACGGATATCAACTGCGTTTTTTTAAATAGGAACCCCCATTTTTTATTACATGATCGTGTACTACGCAAAGAAATATGAATGTTTTAGTTGGACCACTTTTTTCGCTCTGTGATAGATGGCGCTGTAATGGTCACAAACATATGGCTCACAATTTTAGACGAACATTTGATAACAGGTAGGTTTTTTAAATTGAAATACAGAACGTAGGTACGTCAGAACATTTTATTTCGGTTCTTCCATTGTGATACACATACCTTTGCGAACTTATCATTTCTGAGAACGCATGCTGTTACAGCATGATTACTTGTAACTACCTTATTAATGCAAAAAATGCTCAAAATGATGTCCGTCAACCTCAATCCATCTGGCAATACGTGTAACGACATTCCTCGCAACAGCGAGGAGTTCGTCTTCCGTAATGTTCGGACACGCATTGACAATGCGCTGACGCATGTTGTCAGGCGTTGTCGTTGGATCACGATAGCAAAATCCTTCAACTTTCCCCACTGTAAGAAATCCGGCGACGTCAGATCCGGTGAACGTGCTTCGACGACCAATCCACCTGTCATGAAATATGCTCTTCAATACAGCTTCAACCGCACGCGAGCTATGTGCCGGACATCCATCATATTGGAAGTACATTGCCATTCTGTCATGCAGTGAAACATCTTGCAGTAACATCGGTAGAACATCACGTAGGAAATCAGCATAGATTGCACTATTTAGATTGCCATCGATAAAATGGGGGCCAATTATTCTTCCTCCCATAATGCCGCACCATACATTAACCCGCCAAGGTCGCTGATGTTCCACTTGTCGCAGCCATCGTGGATTTTCCGTTTCCCAATAGCGCATATTATGCCGGTTTACGTTACCGCTGTTGGTGAATGACGCTTCGTCGCTAAATAGAACGCGTGCAAAAAATCGGTCATCGTAATTTCTCTTGTGCCTAGTGGCAGAACTGTACACGACGTTCAAAGTAGTCGCCATGCAATTCCTGGTGCATAGAAATATGGTACGGATGCAATCGATGTTGATGTAGCATTCTCAAAACCGACGTTTTTGAGATTCCCGATTCTCGCGCAATTTGTCTGCTACTGATGTGTGGATTAGCCGCGACAGCAGGTAAAACACATACTTGGGCATCATCATTTGTTGCAGGTCGTGGTTGACGTTTCATATGTGGCTGAACACTTTCTGTTTCCTTAAATAACGTAACTGTACTTTCTGTTTCCTTAAATAACGTAACTGTCTGGCGAACGGTCCGGACACTTGGATGATGTCGTCCAGGATACCGAGCAGCATATATAGCACACGCCCGTTGGGCATTTTAATCACAATAGCCATACATGAGCACGATACCGACCTTATCCGCAATTGGTAAACGGTCCATTTTAACACGGGTAATGTATCACGAAACAAATACCGTCCACACTGGCGGAATGTTACGTGATACCACGTACTTATACGTTTGTGACTATTACAGCGTCATCTATCACAAAGCGAAAAATGTGGTCCAACTAAAACGTTCATATTTCTTTACGTACTACACGAATAGGTAATAAAAAATGGGGGTTCTTATTTTTTAAAAACACGCAGCTGATATCAGTTTGACCTATGGTAGCACCATCTAACGGGCCAATCGTAGCGCCATCTGGTTTTCCCCTTCAAGCTAGACGAGTTTCGTTTGATGTTTATTTCGTGAGATATTTGGCCCGGTCACTATCGATGGACCACCCTGTATAATTGTAACTGAAAAATGTATCCAACATACTCGGACTTCTTTCTGCCTCAGTTCACCGTAAAACGTCGAGCTTTCGACGATTACCTCCACCATCTTCGTCAGGAGCAATTGACTGTCTTAACTGCTGCTGTGGTGGCCAAATACGGCTTGTGATTGGTCGGTAATTACATAATGCTACCTCAGATGGCACCATCACTCCCGCAGTAGCGTAAACACTGCAACGAATAGACTGATGAGCCAAAATACACTCCTGGAAATGGAAAAAAGAACACATTGACACCGGTGTGTCAGACCCACCATACTTGCTCCGGACACTGCGAGAGGGCTGTACAAGTAATGATCACACGCACGGCACAGCGGACACACCAGGAACCGCGGTGTTGGCCGTCGAATAGCGCTAGCTGCGCAGCATTTGTGCACCGCCGCCGTCAGTGTCAGCCAGTTTGCCGTGGCATACGGAGCTCCATCGCAGTCTTTAACACTGGTAGCATGCCGCGACAGCGTGGACGTGAACCGTATGTGCAGTTGACGGACTTTGAGCGAGGGCGTATAGTGGGCATGCGGGAGGCCGGGTGGACGTACCGCCGAATTGCTCAACACGTGGGGCGTGAGGTCTCCACAGTACATCGATGTTGTCGCCAGTGGTCGGCGGAAGGTGCACGTGCCCGTCGACCTGGGACCGGACTGCAGCGACGCACGGATGCACGCCAAGACCGTAGGATCCTACGCAGTGCCGTAGGGGACCGCACCGCCACTTCCCAGCAAATTAGGGACACTGTTGCTCCTGGGGTATCGGCGAGGACCATTCGCAACCGTCTCCATGAAGCTGGGCTACGGTCCCGCACACCGTTAGGCCGTCTTCCGCTCACGCCCCAACATCGTGCAGCCCGCCTCCAGTGGTGTCGCGACAGGCGTGAATGGAGGGACGAATGGAGACGTGTCGTCTTCAGCGATGAGAGTCGCTCCTGCCTTGGTGCCAATGATGGTCGTATGCGTGTTTGGCGCCGTGCAGGTGAGCGCCACAATCAGGAATGCATACGACCGAGGCACACAGGGCCGACACCCGGCATCATGGTGTGGGGAGCGATCTCCTACACTGACCGTACACCACTGGTGATCGTCGAGGGGACACTGAATAGTGCACGGTACATCCAAACCGTCATCGAACCCATCGTTCTACCATTCCTAGACCGGCAAGGGAACTTGCTGTTCCAACAGGACAATGCACGTCCGCATGTAACCCGTGCCACCCAACGTGCTCTAGAAGGTGTAAGTCAACTACCCTGGCCAGCAAGATCTCCGGATCTGTCCCCCATTGAGCATGTTTGGGACTGGATGAAGCGTCGTCTCACGCGGTCTGCACGTCCAGCACGAACGCTGGTCCAACTGAGGTGCCAGGTGGAAATGGCATGGCGAGCCGTTCCACAGGACTACATCCAGCATCTCTACGATCGTCTCCATGGGAGAATAGCAGCTTGCATTGCTGCGAAAGGTGGATATACACTGTACTAGTGCCGACATTGTGGATGCTCTGTTGCCTGTGTCTATGTGCCTGTGGTTCTGTCAGTGTGATCATGTGATGTATCTGACCCCAGGAATGTGTCAATAAAGTTTCCCCTTCCTGTGACAATGAATTCACGGTGTTCTTATTTCAATTTCCAGGAGTGTAGATGACCACTACCCACCGCGAAGTTGAATGGCTTCCGCTGTTGTTGCGGACACGTTACGCTGTAAGGAAAGAATTTTAGCGGGAAAGAGACGAACTGACAGTAGTTATGGCGAAGATACGGGCCACAAATGCGGAAATACACTGATGTAAGCGGCTCTGACAAAGGGCACATTGTTGTGAAGCTGCAGCTGGAAACGAGAATCTCTGAAACGGCGAAGATGGTCGCCTGTTGGCGTACTACTGTCGCGAGCACCTATGGAAAGTGGTTGAAGGCTGGTGAAATAACAAGTAGGCCGTATGGCACTGCACGGCCATGTCTCGTCACAAAACGTAGAGGTCGGGTCGGCCACTGTGGCCGAGCGGCTCTAGGCGCTTCAGTCCGGAACCACACTGCTTCTACAGTCGCAGGTTCGAATCGTGCCTAGAGCGTGGTTGTGTGTGATGTCCTTAGGTTAGTTAGGTTTAAGTAGTGCGAAGTCTAGCGGACTGATGACCTCATATTTTAAGTCCCATAGTGCTTAGAGCTTTTTTTTTTTTTAAAAAAAAAAAAAAAAAAAAGCTCGGGATCCCCCGCTGTATAGCCAAGGATAGGCAGCGAATTGCGGCAGATCTGAAGACAGAGTACAATGCTGGTGGAGACGTGTTTCGGAGCACATGGTTCAAAGGCCATTGTTGAACATGGAGCTGCACATCACACGAACGTTACGCCTTTCTGTACTGACCCAAGGACCCATCAGTTATGATTGAAGTGGGCTCAACATCACTGACTTTTCACAAAAGTTGATTGATAGAAACGTGTCGCCTGTCGAATGAATCGCATTTCTTAATACACCAGGTCGGTGGTTGGGTCGTTACAGGCCGTCATTCAGGCGAATGGCTACACGAAACATACGCTAAGGCACAGATGAAGGCCGGTGAGAGCAAAACTATGCTATGGGCTATACGGAGTTGAGCTTCGATGCGATCTGTGGGGCTAATCGAAGGATTGACGACGGCAGTGAATCACGTGACCGTTGTTAGCTACAACCTGCATCTTCATGCTTGAACTCTGCCCCTACGGCGGTGACTTCTTCCTACATGATAACTGTGTTGTAGGGAGAGAATCGTGCTATAGTGCTTTGAAAGGCATTAGAGTGAACTCACATTGATGTCTCGGTCAGCAAATGTGCTTCATCTGTACCAGTTGGAACACAAATCGGGTGGAAGCTGCGTGCCTATAAACCACCATCCCGTAATTTGCGGGAATTGCTTCTCTGGTGCCACACACTTCTGGAATCCTATGAAGGACTTGCAGAATCCATACCAAGCGGAATTGCTGCTGTATTGTGTTTGCATAGTGCACCAACACGCTGTTAAACAGCTAGTTATAATGTTTTGGCTCATCGGTGCATCTCTGCCTCTTTTCTGCATCTACATCTCGCTTCCATACACCGCTAAGATTATATGCGCTGTCACGGTTGAAGTCCTCCTCACACATTATTATTTTTACAGCCTCTTTCATTACATAATCCCAGTACGCAGGAGTCTGGACAAAACTTTTGTTTCGTCAAAGAATCTAGGTCTCTATAAGAATGTAGCGTTCCAAAAGATTGGAAAAGGGCACAGGTCATCACTGTTTTCAAGAACGGACGTCGAACAGATATGCAGAACTATCTTTAACGTCGATCAGTTGTAGAATCCTGGAACACGTACTATGTTCGAGTATATTGACATTTCTGGAGACTAGAAATCTACTCTGTAGGAATCAGAATGGGTTTCGAAAAAGACGGTCGTGTGAAACCCAGCTCACGCTATTCGTCCACGAGACTCAGAGGGCCATAGACACGGGTTCACAGGTAGATGCCGTATTTCTTGACTTCCACAAGGCGTTTGATACAGTTCCCCACAGTCGTTTAATGAACAAAGTAAAAGCATATGGTCTGTCAGACCAATTGTGTGATTGGATTGAAGAGTTCCTAGATAACGGAGCGCAGCATGTCATTCTCAATGGAGAGAAGTCTTCCGCAGTAAGAGTGATTTCAGGTGTGCCGCAGGGGAGTGTCGTAGGACCGTTGCTATTTACAATATACATAAATGACCTTGTGGATGACATCCGAAGTTCACTGAGGCTTTTTGCGGATGATGCTGTGGTATATCGAAAGGTTGTAACAATGAAAAACTGTACTGAAATGCAGGAGAATCCGCAGCGAATTGACGCATGGTGCAGGGAATGGCAATTGAATATCAATGTAGACAAGTGTAATTTGCTGCGAATACAGAGAAATAAAGATCCCTTATCATTTAGCTACAATATAGCAGGTCAGCAACTGGAAGCAGTTAATTCCATAAATTATCTGGGAGTACGCATTAGGAGTGATTTAAAATGGAATGATCATATAAAGTTGATCGTCGGTAAAGCAGATGCCAGACTGAGATTCATTGGAAGAATCCTAAGGAAATGCAATCCGAAAACGAGGGAAGTAGGTTACAGTACGCTTGTTCGCCCACTGCTTGAATACTGCTCACCAGTGTGGAATCCGTACCAGATAGGGTTGATAGAAGAGATAGAGAAGATCCAACGGAGAGCAGCGCGTCTCGTTACAGAATCATTTAGTAATCACAAAAGCTTTACGGAGATGACAGATAAACTCCAATGGAAGACTCTGCAAGAGAGACGCTCAGTAGCTCGGTACGGGCTTTTGTTGATATTTCGAGAACATACCTTCACCGATGAGTCAAGCAGTATATTGCTCCCTCCTACGTATATCTCGCGAAGAGACCATGAGGATAAAATCAGAGAGATTAGAGCCCACACAGAGGCATATCGACAGTCTTTCTATCAACGAACAATACGTGTCTGGAATAGAAGGGAGAACCGATAGAGGTACTCAAGGTACCCTCCGCCACACACCGTCAGGTGGCTTGCGGAGTATGGATGTAGATGTAGAATATTTTCTGTTTGTCTGTAATGCTGTGCTCAACAAGCGGCAGATTACTCCAGTTCTCGATTTTTAATATGCCGTTGATGTTCTGCACAGCGGTCGGAAACCGTAGTGATGGACTCACCAATGTAGCTGCTCCTTCGCTGACAAAGGCCTGAGGATCGCTGGGATAGCGATCCTCAGGCCGAGAATGTCCTTAGTAGGTTGGAGCTTCTCCTTTATTTTCCGGGGAGTCGGAAAATAGGTCTTATACCTCGTCTTCGCAGAATTGTGCCTATTTTGCTGGATTTAGCACCGCAGAAAGGAAGGAATAAAATCGGTGTTTCATCAAGTACAAGTTCAACATTTTCAAACTTCCTACTTGTGGGGAGCGCTGACTTCATGTCACGTGAGCCGTAGCCGTTCTTTCGGAACACCTACATCAGGTGATTAATTTGGGAATTCAGATCGGAAAGGGACTTTGCTCTGTGTACCAATGTATTTGAAGTGCCTCTCTTCTGGTCTGGATGATGAAAACTTTGGGCGCTAAGATGGATGTTTTGGTACAACGGAAGTCGGATGGACGTCTCTGCTATGCACACTGATCTGTATCTTAGCACCGAGAGGTGTCATCACAGAACGCAGAGATCGGAGGCTCTATGAAGCAGGATAGACGGCGGTCTGTGATAGATCTGACGATGGAGCACAGTGCTGGTGCAGAAAAGTGTTTCGGAGCACACCGTTCAGCGTGCAAATATGGGGGGCCGCAGCAGACGACCCCTTCGTCTTCCCACGTTGACACGACATCGTCAGTTTCGATTTCAGTGGACTGTGGACCCACGGACACTTGTTGCCTCGTCGAATGAGTGACATTGTTTGTTACACCAGGTCCATGTTCGTGCGCGGATTCACCGTCATCCAGGCGAATAAATGCTGGAAACAGGTATCGCACAACGAACGCTGGCAGTTAGGGCAGTACTATAACATGGGCTTCTATGGGACCTATATAGTAATCGAAGACACCATGCCAGCTGTGGCCTACATGAACATTTTTCAGCATTTCCTGCATCCCTTCATGTTTGATGTCTTTTTAGAAGCCTGTGGCATATTATAAAAATCTGACAATCTGTGTCGCATGACTGGAATCATGCTAGTCATCATGACACACGTCTGTCACAAGTCACTAAGCGACAAAGTGTAGATACATTAATGAGCCAAATCATTATGATCACCTGCTTAATAGCTTGTTTGTCCGTCTTCGGAGCGAAATACATCACTGATTCTGCATATCAGGTATCCGACATTTTGTTGGTAGGTTTCTGAGGTATGTGGCGTTAGATGCCTACGCACAGGTCATGTAATTCGCGTAAATAACGGGCCACTGATCTGCGTACTCGGTGATGGCACCCGATAGCGACTCAGATGGGTTCCACAGGACTTACATCAGGCGAATTTGGTCGCTGGGTCATCAACGTAAGTGCGCTATGATGCTCCTCAAACCACTGTAGCACAGTTCCGGCTCCGAGACGCGGACAATTATACTGCTTAAAGACGACATCGCCGTCGGGGAAGACATCAGTCATGAAGGGACGCATTTGGTTCCCAGCTGTCAGCGTGTCTTCGGTTACTACCACAGGTCCCGTGGAAGCGCAGGAGAACGTTCCCGTTTAATATCCAGTGACCGACAATGTAGTTACGCCTACTGTTCATTATTATTCAAAGAAAAATACTACTACTAAGTTTATTATTGTGGTTTATTTAATTTTTGATTTCTGTTCATCAAGTCAGAATAACAGGATTGCAACAGTGAGCAACATAAAGATACTGTTGTAGAGATGTTGATGAATGGGGAGTTATCAGATTTAGATTTATCGTCAGATGAAGAATCAGTTCCTGATCTATCGTTCTGTTCTTCAGGAGAAAAAAGAGAGTGTGAGGGCTGAGAAAATAAACTAGGGAGAAACCAATGACCAGATAATATCAAGTAATGAAAGTGATGTGTGTAATGTCAATGATAAAGATGTTCAAGGAAGTATCTAATTACCAACATTTTATCAGAAAGAAAGGACATTAAGTAGCGTCATCACCCACTTTCTTTACTGCATCCATATTTTTAATGGGTAAGACGTACTCAAGATCGACAGATGAAGAATCAGTTCCTCATCTATCGTTCTGTTCTTCAGGAGAAAAAAAGGGAGTGTGAGGGCTGTGGAAATAAACTAGGGAGAAACCAATGACCAGATAACATCAAGTAATGAAAGTGAGATGAGTAATGTGAATGATAAGGATGTTCAAGAAAGTGACCTAATTACCAACATTTAATCAGAAAGAAAGGACATCAAGTAGCGTCATCACCCACTTTCTGTACTGCACCCATATTTTGAATGGGTAAGACGTGCTCAAGACCAGGAGTTACTTTCTCCTTCACTAAGTATGTTTCCAATGATCTCTTCAGCACTGTGACTGCTATTACAGACGTCTATATATTAGAGGAAAGATTAGCAATTTCAAACACACTACACAATCAGAACTCACAACACTGTTTGGACTTCTTATAATTATGGGAAGTCTAGAAATTCAAAGAATTCGAGTGTACCGAATCACGACGTTGAAAATGCAACTTTTCTTAGATTGTATGTCCAGAGACAGATACTTCCAACTGAGAACAAATTAGCACCTTGATAACAAAATGGCTATACCAGCTGACAATATAAATTCTAACCTGTATACACAACCCTGCGTAACAGATGTCGACAGTTACTTGTAGATGAAGAATTATCAGTCTGTGGAGAAATAAGCCTATTTACGGGGCAGCCCACTGTAGAACAGTATGTAACTGGGAAGATAACCCCATGTGACATCAAAATGTACATGTAACGTTGTAGTAGTTGACTGGCTTTTGGTGTTATTCTTTAACATAAAGCATCAACTGAATGTCAGAAATCTTTTTTGAAGTCATTTGGGCAAGAGTAAACATTAGTTTTACGGTTAGCCCAGAAAATTATAAAAAATGATAATTTTTCCTTCATACAAGCTCTTCCAGCACTGAAACATGAAAAATTTGTGCTGCGGGAACTGTCAGAGTCGACCATATTGGTAATCTTCCTCCTAATACCGAACAAGGAAGCGCTGAAAAAGGTAAGAGGATTTTCAGAAGAAATATGTATCAGATATGGTCAGATATGGTATAACACTGATAAAATACTTTGACAAAGAAACATTTGTTGTACTACCAAATTTTATTGGGAAAGAAGAACCTGTCAAAGCTGAATTCCGGTACAGGAAACAGAATACGTAATATGTTACCATTAATCTATCAGAGATTGTAAAACATTAGGAACAAAATTTCTAATACATTCTATTGTTAACGAGAAACATGGAGAATTTTATATCTCTTTCGTGTGTAAAAGAGTTCACAGTTAGCTGTGCAATGCAAATAAAGTTTTTTTTGTCTAGAACGATTAGTGTTGATTGAAATTAGGAATCGCAATTGTGTACAAAGTGTATTTTGGATATATTTAATGAATATTGCTTCTAAAATAATTAAAAAGTCACCTAAGGGCATTACAGTATTAAAAAAGATTTTCTTCCTGCACAAAAATTCAGGTCTGAGAAGGTTAAGTGGAGCCAACAGAGATTTGATATTACGAGGTGCATTCAAGTTCTAAGACCTCCGATTTTTTTTTTTCTAATTAACTTCTCACCCGAAATACACTCCTGAAAATTGAAATAAGAACACCGTGAATTCATTGTCCCAGGAAGGGGAAACTTTATTGACACATTCCTGGGGTCAGATACATCACATGATCACACTGACAGAACCACAGGCACATAGACACAGGCAACAGAGCATGCACAATTTCGACACTAGTACAGTGTATATCCACCTTTTGCAGCAATGCAGGCTGCTATTATCCCATGGAGACGATCGTAGAGATGCTGGATGTAGTCCTGTGGAACGGCTTGCCATGCCATTTCCACCTGGCGCCTCAGTTGGACCAGCGTTCGTGCTGGACGTGCAGACCGCGTGAGACGACGCTTCATCCAGTCCCAAACATGCTCAATGGGGGACAGATCCGGAGATCTTGCTGGCCAGGGTAGTTGACTTACACCTTCTAGAGCACGTTGGATGCACGGGATACATGTGGACGTGCATTGTCCTGTTGGAACAGCAAGTTCCCTTGCCGGTCTAGGAATGGTAGAACGATGGGTTCGATGACGGTTTGGATGTACCGTGCACTATTCAGTGTCCCCTCGACGATCACCAGTGGTGTACGGCCAGTGTAGGAGATCGCTCCCACCACCATGATGCCGGGTGTTGGCCCTGTGTGCCTCTGTCGTATGCAGTCCTGATTGTGGCGCTCACCTGCACGGCGCCAAACACGCATACGACCATCATTGGCACCAAGGCAGAAGCGACTCTCATCGCTGAAGACGACACGTCTCCATTCGTCCCTCCATTCACGCCTGTCGCGACACCACTGGAGGCGGGCTGCACGATGTTGGGGCGTGAGCGGAAGACGGCCTAACGGTGTGCGGGACCGTAGCCCAGCTTCATGGAGACGGTTGCGAATGGTCCTCGCCGATACCCCAGGAGCAACAGTGACCCTAATTTGCTGGGAAGTGGCGGTGCGGTCCCCTACGGCACTGCGTAGGATCCTACGGTCTTGGCGTGCATCCGTGCGTCGCTGCGGTCCGGTCCCAGGTCGACGGGCACGTGCACCTTCCGCCGACCACTGGCGACAACATCGATGTACTGTGGAGACCTCACGCCCCACGTGTTGAGCAATTCGGCGGTACGTCCACCCGGCCTCCCGCATGCCCACTATACGCCCTCGCTCAAAGTCCATCAACTACACATACGGTTCACGTCCACGCTGTCGCGGCATGCCACCAGTGTTAAAGACTGCGATGGAGCTCCGTATGCCACGGCAAACTGGCTGACACTGACGGTGGCGGTGCACAAATGCTGCGCAGCTAGCGCCATTCGACGGCCAACACCGCGGTTCCTGGTGTGTCCGCTGTGCCGTGCGTGTGATCATTGCTTGTACAGCCCTCTCGCAGTGTCCGGAGCAAGTATGGTGGGTCTGACACACCGGTGTCAATGTGTTCATTTTTCCATTTCCAGGAGTGTAGATGAAACTGGCGTTACTTCTCGACGTAATCGCCCTGCAGACTTACACATTTTTCACAACGCTGACGCCATGATTCCATGGCAGGGGCGAAGGCTTCTTTAGGAGTCTGTTTTGACCACTGGAAAATCGCTGAGGCAATAGCAGCACGGCTGGTGAATGTGCGGCCACAGAGAGTGTCTTTCATTGTTGGAAAAAGCCAAAAGTCACTAGGAGCCAGGTCAGGTGAGTAGGGAGCATGAGGAATCACTTCAAAGTTGTTATCACGAAGAAACTGTTGCGTAACGTTAGCTTGATGTGCGGGGGCGTTGTCTTGGTGAAACAGCACACGCGGCAGCCCTTCCCGGACGTTTCTGTTGCAGTGCAGGAAGGAATTTGTTCTTCAAAACATTTTCGTAGGATGCGCCTGTTACCGTAGTGCCCTTTGGAACGCAATGGGTAAGGAT
The DNA here is from genome assembly GCF_023864345.2 of Schistocerca serialis cubense. Classification (NCBI taxonomy): domain Eukaryota; kingdom Metazoa; phylum Arthropoda; class Insecta; order Orthoptera; family Acrididae; genus Schistocerca; species Schistocerca serialis. The sequence continues at coordinate 83,681,393 of NC_064641.1, read as the reverse complement.
TACGCCCTCGCTGTCCCAGAACATGGACACCATCATTTTTTCAGCACTGGCGGTTACCCGAAATATTTTTGGTGGTGGTGAATCTGTGTGCTTCCATTGAGCTGACTGGCGCTTTGTTTCTGGATTGAAAAATGGCATCCACGTCTCATCCATTGTCACAATCGACGAAAAGAAAGTCCCATTCATGCTGTCGTTGCACGTCAACATTGCTTGGCAACATGCCGCAAGGGCAGCCATGTGGTCGTCCGTCAGCATTCGTGGCACCCACCTGGATGACACTTTTCGCATTTTCAGGTCTACATGCAGGATTGTGTGCGCAGAACCCACAGAAATGCCAACTCTGGAGGCGATCTGTTCAACAGTCATTCGGCGATCCCCAAAAACGATTCTCTCCACTTTCTCGATCATGTCGTCAGACCAGCTTGTGCAAGCCCGAGGTTGTTTCGGTTTGTTGTCACATGATGTTCTGCCTTCATTAAACTGTCACACCCATGAACGCACTTTCGACACATCCATAACTCCATCACCACATGTCTCCTCCAACTATCGATGAATTTCAATTGGTTTCACACAACGCAAATTCAGAAAATGAATGATTGCACGCTGTTCAAGTAAGGATAACGTCGCCATTTTAAGTGTTTAAAACAGTTCTCATTCTCGCCACTGGCGGTAAAATTCCATCTGCCATACGGTGCTGCCATCTCTGGGACGTATTGACAATGAACGCGGCCTCATTTTAAAACAATGTGCATGTTTCTATCTCTTTCCAGTCCGGAGAAAAAAAATCGGAGGCCTTAGATCTCGAATGCACCTCGTATTGCGCCAGATATAACCACTACCACTTTCAGTATTGTATTGCCAAACGAGGTACCTAGATCAATTCGAGGTATGAAGTAAGGGATGTTACACGAAACGTACTTGTAAAGTTGTTTATGATATGTCTTCCAAAGAAGGCAGTTCTCAAGGCTGCAGTTGCGCTGTAATTGTTCTCCATTAGAGGAAATGAGACAGACAAGATATAAGAAACTACAGACATGTCAACCCCCTCTCCGTAACACATTCACACAAATAATACCAAATTATACAGGGTGAGTTAGGTCATCGGTTCATCTCAAATACTTGTATTTTCGGAACCGTTTAAATCACCATAATTCTGTTTACATCCAGATGAATTGTGAGAAAGTCCTCAATAAACTATGAATCCTTCCTTTTTACAGCTATATTAATTAAGAGATAAAGTTATCAACTTAGCTTTTTCAAATGGAACTACAGTATTTATTGCTGCTAGTATCGTACTTCTAAAATGGACGAATTCTACGGCGTTCCAATCTTCAAACTCCAATTAGTAGTTTCGGATACACTACTATATTTATAACTTAGAGAGAGAGAGAGAGAGAGAGAGAGAGAGAGAGAGCTACGAACAACAAAGCGATCATACTATGGTTCCATTTTTACCGATTGGGTATGGGTTACTAAAAAAACTATGCACAGCGAAGTAATAATGCGAATGGGACGAAAATCGGTAGTTGTGGTATTCAAGTACAGATAAATAAATGAATTCAGTTGCAGAAAAAATGAGGATTTATTCAAGAGGATGAGCTTTACAAATTGAGAAGTCAGTAGAGCATTTCTTTTTTTTTTTTTTTTTCTTTGTGCGTACGAGGGCTATTCGGAAAGTAAGCTCCGATCGGTAACGAAATGGAAACCACTGTGAAAATCCGATGAAATTTTATACAGATGTGTAGGATAGTGTTTCTAGTACGCCCGTCGATCGCGGCACGTTGCTCTTTTCAATTCTGAGCGCACAGTGAGCAAGTAAACATGGTCAGAACAACAGGCTCCCGCCAAGTACGAGGGCCTGGTGAAAGATTTCGCCTGATATCGTGCAGCCCACATGACATAACTGTCAAGCGTTTAGTTCCACACGATAATTCTCGGCCGCAATCTGCAGGATCAATGCAGATGCTCCTGCAGCTTTTTCGATGGGAAGTGTTTGATCACCCACAACACAGCATGTAATTGTATTGTCCTTAGCTTCATCTCTGCTCACGTCAACCGCTGCTTATGGAGACAACATTTTAGCACAGACAACATTTTGGCACAGACAACGAGCCGTAGACGAGCATAGAGAATTGGAGGAAGACCCAGACAGCTACCTTCTATGATGAGGGTATTGGAAAGTTGGTACAACGCTACGACAAATGCCTAAGTCGAACCGGCGACTATGTAGAGAAGTAGCTGTAATTGATCAAGCTTATCCATTACGGTTGTTTAAGAACGATGACTGTTTAATCAATATAAATACATAAAACTGTAACCTGTTACTTTTTTGAAGTAGTTATTTATTTATTCCATGAACCGGTTATCGAACATTTTCACACTCATCTTCAGATGTTTTTCCAGAAGCTACTTAGCTATTTCAAGCATAATGGTGGGTACTGGCTCTGTGACAAGAGGATGGATCATGCATTAATGTATCAGTATGGTATTGTTTATTTGTCGATTTTGATCCAAAATTTAGTTTTTTAGTTGTAGATGGATTCTGACAACAAAAGTCTCTCATAGTGTCGCAGTGAGTGTTGTTTATCTGTCGATTTGGATCCAGTATTTAGTTTTGTACTTACTGCGACAGATGGGCGGCTCTTGTTTTTAGTATCCATCTGTCTGCTGTGTGCTGTAAGCAGACAGATGGATTATAACACCAAAAGTCACACATAATATCACTGGAAGTACAAAACTACATTTTGGATCCATACCAGCGGATAAATTACACTCATGACGAAGCATTAAAGCTTGTCCCATCCTCTTGTCAGTGAGTCAGCACCCAGCATTGCGCTTGAAACATCTACATAACTTTTGGAAATCTACCTCAAGATGAGCTTGAAAAGCTTCGAACAAAGAAGCTGTAAGGTGTAGCTTACTATTGCAAACAAAACGTTTTTGATTTCCACAGTGGTTTCCATTGCGCAACCAATCAGAACTTACTTTCCAAGTAGCCCTCGTATATGGATTCTTGAGAACAGTCACTGATGTGAAACTGTTAATAAACACGGAATATTTAAAGTTAACGGTCAAGAAAACAGTAATGTGACAGATTCATTACGAACATCGATTAACTGTTTTGATAGTCATTGGCCATTAACTTTCGCTAATGTTCACACAAAAGTCTACTACATGATATCTGTTTACGGAGGTGCAGGACAATGTTCAGCACCAGAGATGAATCCCTGGAATGTTTCCTTAGCTGACCTGGGTGTCGTCACTGTTGCTGACAATCTCTGGTATCGATTATTGCAGTTGTTCGACGATTACCAAGAACAGGGCAAGATGGCGGGTGCTACCTTGTCAACAGCAGAATTATCTAAGAATTATATAAAATAAAGTCTCACCTCTGCTAAATTTCTCGTCGTTGAGTAAGACGTGTAAGGGTTATCAACTGGACTGCACGATAGGCTGATTTGAGGCCTCTCGACTTTTTTCTCTGGTGTAAACTCAAAGAAGAAGTCGATGCACATGTTTCAACGACCCTAGATGTTTTTCCTATATCGCACTGTTGCAGCATGTACAATGATATCTAAGAAATTTCAAAAATGGCGCTGAGCACTATGGGACTCAACTTCTGAGGTCATCAGTCCCCTAGAACTTAGAACTACTTAAACCTAACTAACCTAAGGACATCACACACATCCATGCCCGAGGCAGGATTCGAACCTGCGACCGTAGCAGTCGCGCGGTTCCGGACTGCAGCGCCGAGAACCGCGTGGCCACAGCGGTCGGCTCGAAGAAATTTCTTCAGTCTCTATGTGACCGTTCGATTTCATATTTTCATAAGTTGTTGCACCCAGGTTTGTACGAGTTGACCGATTCCAGCTGTGAATCGTTGTTATTGTAGTCATAGGATACTAAGTGTTTTCGTTTCACGAAGTGACCAATTTTCTATTTCTAGACATTTGAAGCCTTTACACCACTTTGAAATCTTTTGAAGACACGACTGAATACTGGCGAAATTTTTTTCCGACGTACTTAGCCACAAATAATCCTGATCTAATAGAGAGCGTCATGACGGATACAGGGATTAGTGAACACAAGGTCATTGTAGCGAGGCTCAAAACCATATCAACCAAAACCACTAAAAATAAACGCAAAATATTTCTATTTAAAACAGTAGATAAAAATTCGCTTGATGCCTTCCTAAGAGAGAGTCTGCATGCCTTCCAAGCTAATTATGTAAGTGTAGACCAGATATGGCTCAAATTCAAAGATACTGTATCGACAGCAATAGATAGATTCATACCGCATAAGTTAATAAGAGACGGGACTGATTCACCATGGTACACAAAACAAGTCAGAACAATGTTGCAGAAGCAACGAAGAAGCATGCCAAATTCAGAAGAGCGCAAAATCCCCAAGACTGGCTAAGTTTCACGGAAGCTCAAAATTTAGTGCGGACGTTAATGCGAGATGCTTTTAATAGTTTCCGCAATGAAACATTGTCTCAAAATATGGTGGAAACTCAAAGAGATTCTGGTCGCATATAAAGTACACCAGTGGCAAAAAACAGTCAATTCTGTCACTGCGCGATAACGATGCAAATGTTACCGATGATGGTGCCGCTAAAGCGGATCTGCTAAATACAGTTTTCCGTAATTCCTTCACGAACGAAGACGTAGTAAATATTCCAGAATTCGAAACCAGAACAGATGTTAGCATGAGAGACACAAAAGCAGGTATTTTAGGTGTTGTGAAACAACTCAAATCACTTAAGAAAGGCTAGTCTTCCACTCCGGATGGTATACCAATCAGGTTCCTTTCGGAGTATGCAGACACAATATCGCCTTTCTTAGCAATCATATACAACGGCTCACTTGACGAAAGGTCTGTTCCTAAAGACTCGAAAGTAGCACAGGTCACAACAATATTCAAGAAAAGAAATAGGAGTAACCCATTGAATTACACACCCATATCACTGACCTCAATTTGCAGTAGGATTTTGGAGTATAAACTGTACACGAACATTATGAATCACGTTGAAGAAAATGACTTATTGATACACAACCAATACGGATTCAGAAAATATCGTTCTTGTGCAACACAGCTAGCTCTTTATTTCCACCGAGCGAGGTGGCGCAGTGGTTAGACACTGGACTCGCATTCGGGAGGACGACGGTTCAATCCCGCGTCCGGCCATCCTGATTTAGGTTTTCCGTGATTTCCCTAAATCGCTCCAGGCAAATGCCGGGATGATTCCTTTCAAAGGGCACGGCCGACTTCCTTCCCCGTCCTTCCCTAATCCGATGAGACCGATGACCTCGCTGTCTGGTCTCCTTGCCCAAACCAACCAACCAACCAACCATCTTTATTTCCATGAAGTAATTAGTGCTGTCGACAAGTGATCTCTGATAGATTCCATATTCCTAGATTTCCAGAAGGCTTTTGATACCGTTCCTCACAAGCGATTATTAATCAAATTGCGAGCATATGGATTATCGTCTCAGTTGTGTGACTGGATTCGTGATTTCCTCTCAGAAAGGTCACAGTTCGTAGTGACAGACGGTAAATCATCGAGTAGAACAGAAGTGATATCTGGCGTTCCGCAAGGTATTGTCATATGTCCTCTGCTGCTCCTGATTTACATAAATAATGTAGGTGATAATCTGAGCAGCCCCCTTAGATTGTCTGCAGATGACGCTGTAATTTACCGTCTAGTAAAGTCATCAGACGAGCAATTCCAATTACAAAATTATCTTGAGAGAATTTCTGTATGGTGCGAAAAGTGGCAATTAGCACTAAACAAAGAAACGTGCGAGGTCATCCACACAGGTACTAAAGGAAATCCGATAATTTTTGGGTATACCATAAATCGCACAAATCTAAGGGCTGTCAGTTACATAGATAATATTGTGGGAAGGCGAAACTAAGACTGCGCTTTGTTGACAGAACACTTAGAAGATGCGACAAACCCACTAAAGTGACAGCATACATTACACTTGTCCCTCCTCTGCTGAAATATTGCTGCGCGGTGTGGGATCCTTACCAGGTAGGATTGACGGAGGACATCGAAAAAGTGCAATGAAGGGCAGCCCGTTTCGTGTTATCGCGCAGTAGGGGTGAGAGTGTCACTGATATGATACGCGAGTTGGGGTGGCACTCACTGAAACAAAGGCGGTTTTCTTTGCGGCGAGATCTATTTACGAAATTTCAGTCTCCAACTTTCTCTTCTGAATGCGAAAATATTTTGTTGACACGCACCTACGAAGGGAGAAATGATCATCATAATAAAATAAGAGAAATCAGAGCTCGAACGGAAAGATTTAGGTGTTCCTTTTTCCCATGCGTCATTTGAGAGTGGAATGGTAGAGAAGTAGTATGAAAATGATTCGATGAACCCTTTGCCAGGCATTTAAGTGTGAACTGCAGAGTAGCCATGTAGATGTAGATCTATGAAAGTCTGGGGTTCGCGTACTGACAGGAATAGGAGAGATGGCATTCTTGATCGGCAAGACATCACAAGTGGAAATATTTGCATAGAACGCACTTTTCGCCCTAGGCGCCGTGTGTCTGCAACAGAAAACACAGAATTTTTCTTACCTCGGCGTATCCCCAGAGACAGGGCAGAATGAGATGAGGTCGGCGGTCTGGACGTCTCCCTGCGACCTCCGTCACCGTTTCTCATTCTTCTGCCATTTGTCCAGGGCCACTTTTCACGTTGCTTGTCCCCCACGGTGAAGGAAATAAATATGGTGACGCCGCATAAGAAATCGACCTTCGTGAGACTGGAACTCCGCAGAGGGACGTCTGGATATAGAGTGACAGGGACCAGATCAGAAGTCGATTTAGGAATTGTACATCAGTATGTAGGCTTGACACGAAATGAATGGGATTCTCTGTACGAAGCTGCGAAGTACGCTGAGCGCTGGTTTGCACACTGGACCCTCACACGGTGATACTGGGGCTCAAGTTTTGTCTCGCCCTTCGGTTTCACATTATTTTCCAGGCTGTTATGATGCTCTGCGCTCACTCGCTCATGACTCTGGTTCAAATGGCTCTGAGCATTATGCGACTAAACTTCTGAGGTCATCAGTCACCTAGAACTTAGAACTAATTAAACCTAACTAACCTAAGGACATCACACACATCCATGCCCGAGGCAGGATTCGAACCTGCGAGCGGCCACCCCGGCCGGCTACATTGGACACTAGTGAGGTTCAGTGGCAGGATGAACAGGACACCGGGTCGAGAGACTATAGTGTTATAAATACAAAATCAAATCGAGGTAACACAGAGGTAGCTCTCAAAACGAATGAGAAAATAATCATGTGGGTAAGCTATTGTGAGAGCCATAATGGAAATAGTGTCGTAATAATCGTCATCGTAGTACAGGTTTATTTGCCAACTACACCGGGGGCGCTGATGGGACTGAAAGAATATACGATGACAAAAAGCAATTATTCAGATACTTTGAGAGGCACCCACATGCCTTGCTCATACTGTGGCAACAAGCAGTCAGGCCTGCAAAATGAGTGGTCTGCCAAGCGAGTGGATTCATTCTTATTTATCAAGTAGCATGAGCTCTAGTACTCACAATTAAGTTACAAATTATTCTCCTGTTTGAATATTACGCAACGGAAACGGATAACGCACATCTGACTATTAAAAATACGCACTGGCAATACCACATTTTCTTTCTTATTTAACGGCTTTGATCAACACGTGCCACCGCACTGAATATCAATGGTGCACACATCATAAATTCTGGATATCATGACAACATACTATTCGAAGGACAAGACCAACAATCTTTTTATTTTCACTATTCTTTTTTATTCCGATAAATTCTATAACCTAAACACACCATTACATTTTCTACAATAATTGCACATGAGAAACTCCGCCCAGTGGGCATGGCTTTACATTGGTGATTCTCTATCTTATGGTCTCGTAATTATCTAACACTACAGTGCACTTTCTGGATAGGATGGTGGATCTTTTGCTATATCATACAGTTCGACTCTCACACCCATCATCACGAAAATTTCCTCCAGACCGAGTGGTACAAAAAGGAACATGCATAACCCACTGCCTCTGAACCTATCTTGCTATTCTCCCATGCAAACCACACATACTCATATTACATGATATACACTGGCAACATGGAATACAGCACAAGGAATAGTCACAACGTTATAATTACATCACTTTCAGCTTTCCCACTTCAATTAGTATTCATTCCAGTTTCACACGACACTGCCCCACTTCGTAACTTTTCTTTCCTACTATGAACTCAGCAATGCAATGCAATGCAAGCCAAGTGGCGTTGCTGGATAGACGGCTGACTCACCTTGCTTCACTCTCAGAGTATTATAGTTTGAATCAAGCGTCACACGGAAACATAACACGCAGAGTAATATTAGCACTCTAAGCGCCAAGCCCGTAAAATTTACGGGCCTGGGATCGCGCGAAAATCACCAAGCCCGTAAAATTTACGGGCCGCTACATTTAATTTCATTCAAAACACTGCAACGTTATTTCTACGGGTTTGGCCAGCGCTATACGTTTTTCAGATGTTTATTAACAAAATGCGTCCATAGATGTCACGGCAGCGCTGTAATTCATGTTAAAACTTATCTTTGCGTTCTCAGTCTGTATATCATTCAGTTGTTTGTCATCATGTTTCGGCGCGGTTTATCAGACGCAGAAATTGCGGATTTGATCAATCATAGCGACACTCTGGATAATGTAGAGAGTGATTCAGACGATTCTGAATGCAATGGTGTGTTTGAAGGTACGTATTTCCGAATTTTCCACGTAATTGTGCAGTACGCACATATCTGTTGAACATGTGTAAACGATGTATGTAGTTACACATAATGTGATATTCTTTTTAGAAGACGAGATTGATGACAGTTTGTCTTCAGATGAAGACGAGAATGATGTTGAAGGTGTTGCTTCAAATCCAGCAGCTGTGCCGTATCCGAAAGACAGTGAGTGGACTGCAGTTGACACCTACCGACCTCTGCCTGTCAACACGACACCCAGGCAGATACTAGTGGATATTGATGAGTCGAGTTCTGTACTGGATTGCAGTAAAGTGTTCCTTACTGACAGTGACGTAAATGAACTCAAGAGACAGACAAATTTGTATGCATCACAGACAATACAGAAGAAAAGAAGAGGAAATAATCTGAAGCCCCATTCAGTTTTGAGTTCGTGGAAGCCAGTGACTATAAGTGAGATGAGGCGTTTCTTGGGTATTATTTTCCACATGTGTGTTTCGAAAAAGCCAAAAATTGCGGACCATTGGAGCACTAATCCTGTTCTTAGTTGTAACTTTTGTCCCCATGTCATGAGCCGTTTGCGTTTCACTCAGATACTGTCATGCTTGCATCTTGTTGACAATTCAAATCAGAAAAAACCAGGCGAAGATGGATTTCATCCACTTTACAAAGTTTTGCCATATTATAATAATTTGAAGGAGCGATGTATCCAGGCATATCGTCCCTCAGAAAAAGTGACAATTGATGAAGGAATTTGCCCATTTCGAGGTCGTGTGAGTTTCCGTGTTTACATGCAAAATAAGCCTCATAAGTATGGACTGAAAGTATATGCTGTTGCTGAAGCCAGTAGTGGCTATGTTGTAAATTTTGAAGTTTATGCTGGTAAGCATATTGTTGACAATTCTTCGTCTGCGGTTATTTTGCGATTGTTGTCTGACAGCAGCTTGCTGAACAAAGGCCACACTGTGTATTTAGATCGATTTTATTCCAGTCCAGAGCTATTTCAGCAACTGGCAGAGAAAGGCACTGGAGCTGTTGGTACTGTGAACAAATCCAGGAAAGGATTGCCTAAAGATTTAGTATCTGCTAAGCTGAAAAAGGGCGAAATGTCTTTTCGGCGTAAAGATAATGTATTGGCAATGAAGTGGAAAGATAAGAGAGATGTGTATACATTGTCTACAAGGCATCAAGCAACATTTGGTACGCATACTAAGAGAAATGGGTCTGTAGTATTGAAACCACTTCAGGTACTTGATTACAACCTCAATAAAATTGGAGTGGATATTGGAGACCAACGCCTGCAGTACAATCCGTTCCAGCACAGAACTGTGAAATGGTGGCGAAAATTATATTTCCATTTGCTGCTTATGGGAGTATCAAATGCATTTTGGCTGTACAATGCAGTGCACAGGAAGAAAATTACAATAACAGACTTTATAACAGTGCTTGCAGTTCAGCTTGTTGAAGACGACACACTTGAATTCATTCCAAGAAATGAAGGAACTGTAGGTCGGCTAACAAAGAGACATTTTTTGCAGCACATACCTGCAACTACTAAGAAGTATGCTGCTCGTGTGTGTCACGTGTGCAGTTCCAGGAGCAAGAAACAGAGTGGCAAGGCTTCTCGCAAAGAGACACGATACGAATGTGAACAGTGTGGCGTTGCACTCTGCCTGGAACCTTGCTTTAAAATTTTCCACACTAAAAAACAATATGATTCTGTGTGAAATTTATATGTAATACTGTATACTATCAGAAACATGTAATGTAGTGCCACAATTTTGGTTAAAAATAAATCACAATTGTATTCCCTTATTCGTATGACTTTTTCTAAATTCTTAAAACATCTAAGTGATTTCTATAACTGTACCTTAAAGCTGTGCATTGTAAAGTAGTTTCTTTCACTCAGAATTAAAGTAGAAATGTGCAGCTTCAAGATGGTACCAAATTTGCCACAATCCAAACAGTAGATTTGATGCAGTAATTTTTTTAATATTGGTAAAATTGCCCGGTTTCTAGGGACGGGTGCATAAAATAGGCCTGGTACAGAGAGTGTTAGCAACATATTCGTCACACACGCGAGTCCTCAACTGATACCATGGACGAGTACTTCCCTTTACCCTTCGTCTCATACACAGATTGAGACTCACACAGTACTCACCACGTGGAAGTATTCGTCTCTAATTTCAAGTTCTGCACGCGCTATTTGTTAAATATTTCCAACTTATAGTACACATGCCAGTAATTCAGCTTAATGTTAGCACTCGGAAGTATTTCAACTTATTGCTACACGTGGTTTCATTGTGACCGTTGGTCACTTCCGAAGATTACTACGATCCCCTTAATGTTACCTGCCTGACATTTAATTCTCCCCACAAAAGTTCCTGAAATAGAGAAATTATTATTCCAAACTACTCTTAAGTATTCCACATGCATACCATTCTCTCCACTCTTTTGTCTTTACGGAGCACATCTAAGACAGGTCTTACCAACACAAGATCCAGCGCAAGAGTGCTGAAAACATGGCCGTTCTTCAGGTCACCTCGCACCTCCGTCGAGGTGGGGGCGCACCATGTTATCGTATTGGTCGGCCACATTTCAGGCGCTCAAAGCTCAGGTAAATTTCATCTCTTTGATCCCACCAAAGGTGACCAAAGGACCGTCTCAAAGATGATCATATATTGCACCTTCAGCATCTGCAGTTAGCAGACAACCATACATTCATTCATTTCGCAGAGCTTACCAAATTGGACATAGGGATTTATTTTGTGGGAGTGCACATGTGATCAATTAAATAAACAAATTGTCCTTCTTTCCTACACTGGTATCCGTATTCGGTGTATTAAGTGAAATTGAGTTATTATTACAAAAAATATGTTGTTCTGACAAGAATGATGAAGAATGTTGTACCTATTTTCAATGTCGGGCGGTACTGTACCCTTTCAACTTAAGAGGTGGGTGACTGAAATTTGGTGGTAGGAAGAGGAAGAGAAAGAAAAGTTGGTGAAAAGAAATGAAAGAGGAAACTGCCTGGTAGAATTTTGCACAAAGCGTAATATAATCATCGCTAACACTTCGTTTAACAATTGTGAAAGAAGATTTTATACATGGACTCCATCTTGAGACTCTAAAAGGTTTCAGCTTGATTTTATAATGATAAGACAGAGATTTAGGAATAGATGTGGGGCAGATGTTTGCTCTAATCACTATTTATTGGTTATGAACTGTAATTAAAACTGAAGAATTTCCAAAAAGGTAGAAAGTTAAGGAAACGGGACCTGGATAAGTTGAAAAAACCAGAGGTTGTTGAGAGTTTTAAAGTTAGCACTAGGCAACGATAGACCGGATCAATGAAAAATAATACGGTAAAAGACGAATCCGTAGCTTCGAGGGATGTAACAGTGAAGGCAGCAGAGGATGAAATAGGTTAAAGAAAAGAAAGAGACCAAATATAAATCCTTGGATATATTGAATTTGATTAATGAAAGCAGATAATATAAAAATGAAGCAAAGAAATCAGTTTTAAGAAAATAGAAAGCTCAAAAAATGAAGTGAACAGGATGCGCAAAATGGCTAAGGAGGAACTGCTAGAGAACAAATGCAAGTTTATAGAAGCGTGTGTAATTAGGGGGAAGACAGATGCCGACCACAGGAAAATTAAAGAAGCGGCTGTGTGAATATCTCGAAAACTACACATCGAATCAAAAGAAGCTGTAATTCCAATTTGTTTGCCTCGGAGGGGGACATACAATGGACCACACCCGACCCCACCCCATACCGTGCCTGAACGGCGGGGGACAACTTTGAAATCTTCAATGGGAACCCCCGTGTTTTATTGAAGGTTACTATTATACGGCAAAATCTACATAGTTTCGTCCGAAACATTTTCTTCCTTTCGGCACAGACGGCGCTGTAACCGGAGGAATAGAAATGGGTACACAATGGTAATTGACGAAGTGCTACTCAATGGCCCTTGGATATTCAATGGCACATGGACCCCGCCTCCGTGCTCAAAGCGTATGAAAAGCCAGTAATTCATAGCTTCCAATTGGCAACCCCATTCGCAACAGGAACAACAGCTACTACTGCAGGATGTTGCCCTATGCGTTCAACGTACGTGGTTTCAGCATGACGGTTGCCCACCGCATTACGCATCTGAAGATCGGGAGGTTTTAGACCTTGTTTGCACTGGTCGGTGGATCAGCAGAGGTGGCTCTATTAATTGGCCGCTGAGGTCATCGGGTATGACGTTGCCAGATTTCTTTCTGTGATTATATTTAACCCTCCACCACACACCGTCAGGTGGCTTGCGGAGTATGGATGTAGATGTAGATAAGATGTACCACCAAGTGCCAACAGGCTGCGAAGACATGGTCGACCGCATCAGAAGCAGCTGTGATGACATCCCCGCAGATATGAGTTTGTCCAGCGTACGGTTATTTGAAAAGCGGATCAGTAAGCGCATTGTAGTTGGCAGTGTTACGTTTGAACACTTACTCTAGTTGGAAAATTAGAATAGCTTTCGCCTCGGGCCAAGGCCACAGTGGCGCGTCTACTACTCCCCTGTTCGGCAAGTCGGAGGCATTCAACGTTGCGAATGGGATTTCCAGTTAGAAGTTATGAAATACTGGCCTGTTCTGCCGTCGCAGCATGGAGGTGGGGGTCCTACGTGCCACTGGATAATCAAGGGCCGTCGAGAAGCATGCCGTAAATTACTATTACGTATCCGTTTATAGCCCTTGCATTACAGCGCCATCTCTGGCGAAATGAAGAAAATGTTTCAGACAAAAAATGCTTAGATTCTGTCGTAGAATCGTAATCTGTAATAAAAAACGGGGGTTCCCATTAAAGATTTCAAAGTTGGCCCCTGCCACCCACACACGGCGTGGGGCGGCGGGTCGAGTGTGGGATCGTTGGGTGTCCACATCAGAGACAAATAAATCGGAATTATAACTTTTTTTGATGCGATGTGTAGTTTTCGAGGTATTTGAATATCTTGAGTTCAAATGAACACCCTAGAGACGTGCTATAAAAGGGATGTGAACTTGAAGGCTATATTGTAGAGAGAGAAGCGGAGGTACATGAAGATTAGTTGGGACACATGATATTGCGAAACTGATTTGACAGAGCTTTGAAAAATCTCAGCGGAAAAAGTTGCCCTGGAGTAGGCGACTTTCCCTTAGAACTGCTTATTTCCTTGGGACAGCCAGCCATGTCAAAATAATTCCACCTCGTGTAAAAGTTACGGGAAATACCGTCAGATTTCAAGAAGAATGTAGTAATTCCAGTTCCGAAGAAATGAAGTATTGACAGATGTATTAGCAAACTTTGAGTTTAATAAGTCATGGTTGCAAACACCTGATGTTATGTTTTTGAACTAAAGGTATTTAAAATGAAAATACAAAATACATGTTTGTATTTGAAATACCTTTCTAGTGAAAGTACTTTGTCTTTTGTATAAAATGTTTTTTTGAAATCTCTTTCGTAGTTTCAAAATGATTTTGAAAATATAAAATACTACTCAGCATTTTTCTCAACCTGCCGTCAAAGCTTCTGTTTTTCACCAAGTCCTGCTGGTGTTTCGCATGCCTCATGTGATCGTTGAAGGTCTCTCCGATGTGGCCTCAAAGAACTCCTGTCTCAGTAAATGTGTGCGTTCAATCTGGAAGCCAGTTCAAAACAAAATTTAATGAGCCCCACCAGCTGAAATTCTTTTACTGACTGTTATTGACCTTTTTTAGGAAATACGTCAAAGCAATGCTTTTATTTGTTCCCTATGGCTTGCATCTAGGGTAGAAGTATAGTATTATGAAGAATATGATGATTCTCTAGCTGTTTTCAAAATGCAACTTTTTGTCATTTTGCTGACTAAATCAGTAAATTTCGCTTTAACTATTGTCTCTTAAATAGTGAGCCATACATTTACGACCCGAATCAGATTTAAATCCAGTTCTGGGGATTCGTTCCTGGATACGTAAATCAAAAGACGCCATCTTTTCTACTGCCTTTAGCAAATTGTCGTTATACGCTCAATGATACTTTTACCCTGAAAAATTAGTTATATTAAATTACTTGAACAAATCGTATATTTATTGTTAGTAAATAATCAACTTCCAACGTGCGATTTGAACTACATCACAACAAGTGGGACTGAGGAGTGAAGAATGAAATTTCATGCCAAAAGCATTTCATGAGATGCGCCCGGGGTTCCCCTGTGCGAGCAACTGTTCTTCTGGCGACCAGTTGCCCTGACCAACTGCTATTGGGAATACTGGCAAGCCCCTCGCGGGGTGTCTATTGTTGTTAATATGTGTTAATATGCTGCTGCTTCTCCTGTCAGTTCAGACGGATGAAAGCAATGACAACACGAGTATTGTCGTACTTATTGTATCGTTTCATTGGCGTTTTTCCTTGTGGAATTGGTTATATGCTATTTACTCCTTCTACATAAAACTCCAATATGTAGGTACAAAAAATATTATTTGTTACTTGTATACTGTATTACTTGTGTTACTGAATATCAGGAGGAAGAAAACTGGCGTCTACGGATCGGAGCGTGGAATGTCAGATCCCTTAATTGGGCAGGAAGATTAAAAAATTTAAAAATGGAAATGGACAAGTTAAAGTTACATTTATTGGGAATTACTGAAATTCTGTGGCAAGAGGACCAAGACTTCTGGTCAGGTGAATACAGGGTTATAAATACAAAATCAAATAGGGGTAACGCAGGAATAGGTTTAATAATGGACAGCCGGCCGAAGTGGCCGTGCGGTTCCAGGCGCTGCAGTCTGGAACCGCGAGACCGCTACGGTCGCAGGTTCGAATCCTGCCTCGGGCATGGATGTGTGTGATGTAATTAGATTAGTTAGGTTTAACTAGTTCTAAGTTCTATGGCACTAATGCCCTCAGTAGTTGAGTCCCATAGGGCTCAGAGCCATTTTTAATAATGGACAAAAAAATTTAGCGCTGGTAAGCTACTGCGAACAACATAGTTGGACGCATTATTCTAGCCGAGATAGACACGAAGTCCACGCCTACCACAGTGCTACAACTAGCTCTGCAGACGTTGAAGAAACCGAAGAAATGTATGATGCGATAAAAGAAATTATTCAGATAGTGAACGGAGACGAAAATTTAATAGTCATGGGGGACTGGAATTCGATAGTAGGGAAAGGAAGAGAAGGAAAAGTGTTATGTGAATATGGACTGGGAGTAAGAAATGAAAGAATAAACCGCCTGGTAAAATTTTGCACAGAGCATAACCTAATCATAGCTAACATTTGGTTTAAGAACCATAAACGGAGGTTGTACACGTGGAAGAGGCCTCGAGACACTGGAAGACTTCAGATAGATTACATAATGGTAAAACAGAGACTTGGGAACTAGGTTTTAAATTGTAAGGCATTTCCAGGGGCAGATGTCGACTCTGATCGCAATTTATTGGTTATGTACTGTAGATTAAGACTGAAGAAAGTGCCAAAAGATAGGAATTTAAGGAGATGGGACCTGGATAAAGTGAAAGAACCAGAGATTGTAGAGATTTTCAGAGAGAGCATTAGCGAACGACTGACAAATACAGGGGAAAGAAATACAGGAGAAGAAGAATAGGTAGCCTTGAGAAAAGTGAAGGCAGCAGAGGATCAAGTAAAAAGATGAGGCCTAGTAGAAATCCTTGGGTAACAGCAGGTATACTGAATTTATTTGATGAAAGAAGACAATATAAAAATGCAGTTAATGAAGCAGATGAAAAGGAACACAAATTTCTCAAAAATGAGATCGACAAGAAAATAACTAAGGAAGGATGGCTAGAGGACAGATGTAAGGATGTAGAGGAATATATCACTAGGGGTAACATAGATATTGCATACAGGAAAATTAAAGAGACCTTTGGAGAAAAGAGAACCACTTGTATGAATATCAAGAGCTCAGATGGAAAACCAGTACTAAGCAAAGAAGGGAAAGCAGAAAGGTGGAAGGAGTATATAGAGGGCTATCAAAGCAGATGATCATAGCGAAACGTAATAGGCTCATCATTGCAGCAATTACTTACCCCCCCCCCCCCCCCAACCAAGCTGTGGCCACCAAGACTTTTACAGACTTAACTTAGCACGTATATTATGTGTTCTTGTAAGAATCTGTCAGCTCTGCGTTTATATTGTTACTTAGTTTATATTATGTAATTAATTTTTTGTGTGAAGTGATTATAGTGTCAAATCATAGCTGTTAAAACAACGGCGGCATTAACCAAAGAGGTGGCAAAAGGATTTGTTGATTACGATTGGCTGGCACTTGCAAATTTCAGGTCTGTTCGTGTCGACTGTCTTTTATTTCCGACTACTGGAAACCTCGCGGCCGTTGGCGTGTCGCTTTACATCCCACTTCTCTTCGCTATATTGAAACGTCCCCTTTGAAGAATTATACACGGCTGTCCTTAAACTGACACACAATATTTTGTTAGCGCAACGCAATCTGACTTTCAATAATTCGTACAAAGGAATGGCCCTCACTAACAGTAAACTATACCTTTCACAAATCACTTACCTCACAAAAATCTTCGCTACTCAAGCTACTGCAATACAGCGAGCGCCACTACTGCCAGCTAAATAAAAGATTCAAACTACTGAAGGCACTAACTACTGATAGAGATAGTTAGCAAATGAAAGATATTAATAGAGAACAAACAATGTATTTACCTTGATATCATCATATATAAATATAGCAGTTCATGACAAATTTCAAAACTCCGCCATCTCTCTCCCCACATCCACCACTGCTGACGGCTCACCTCCAACTGCGCAACGCTACGCGCTGTTCACATCCAGCTGCCCAACACTACAATGGCGAGTATTACAACAATGCAAAGCAGCCACAGACTGCACACAGCACAGCCAGTGATTTTCATACAGAGGTGGCGTTACAAATAAAAAACCTAAACAGCCTACTTACATAGCTCCCATGCTCCCCACAAAAAATTTTACAAATTGGTTTGGGCAGTGGCCAATACAGATTTGAAAAAAATTTTCATAATTACAATAACAAAGAAATCAAATGCACACACTTATTGACACAATGTTGGTCAAAAGCTAAAATTTTGTCACAGTCCATAAAGACAGTCCTGATCATTCATCATAATAGTCATTACAGTTTTTTTTCGCAAAGTCTCATTAGTAAAAGAAATTGCACACAGAAGTAGTGGATTTCCATGCAGTCTTGAAGAAGTAGTGTTGTCCTTCCAACGGAAAGACAGCGCTGACTCTCGACATGCAGACAGGAAATGGGTCACAACAGAGCAAACCCACAACAGAGTCATTCGAAGTTTTGAAGAATATTGGTAGGTAGGTCATCACAGAGCAGACCCACTGTAGTCCTGGTAGAGATTATGGTATTGGTGGGCCACCAGAGGTGCAGACCCACTGCAGTCCTTGTAGAAATAATGGTATTGGTGGGTCATCAAAGATGCAGACCCACTGTAGTCCTTGTAGAGACGGCCAGCAGCCATCTGTTACGACTGTGCAGGTGCACAATCACCATCAAAGAGTCTTGCAGAGAATATAGCAAGTCCATAAACCACCACTTGTGCACTCACAAAGTTTTTGGAATTGTCCTTAGAACCAGCAATGCTGTTATCCAGTCCCTTGCTGAATTAGTAACACACGTGCAAACACTAACAGTCCCAACTTCTCACATACTGTGCATATACTATGACCAACAGAAATGTGTGCAGTGA
Source organism: Schistocerca serialis cubense (assembly GCF_023864345.2). Lineage (NCBI taxonomy): Eukaryota > Metazoa > Arthropoda > Insecta > Orthoptera > Acrididae > Schistocerca > Schistocerca serialis. Next base: position 83,662,892 of record NC_064641.1, on the reverse strand, counting down.
AATGTAACTAACAAGTTAATAATATCATGAACTGGTGACAATTACAATTTTATAACATAAGAATACAATAACAAAGGTACAAAATACATCATTAAAGAACATAACAATACAGATAACATTTGTAGTAAAACAGGCTTTACAAAAGAATAGAAATAAACATATACATCAATGTTACAGGAATTATGAGATAAGTAGATACATAAAAGATCAGAATAACTTTTGGAACATCAACTTTACACATGAGCATTAAAACAAAACAGAATAAATAATGTCTAAGCATATTTACAAGGTAAATAACATATTATTAATGCAAATTATATTTGAGGATAACAGTATTCCTCATCATAGTGAGTGTAGCTTAGTATTAGAAAAATTCTACAATATAAGTCTTATCAGATAAACATATAAATACAGGAAAAACATAAATACACAAGGGTACCCAAACACATAGTGGGATAACACAAAAGGAAAGGACAGGGTTTCTTTCATTGCAGTATTTTGCAAACAAAAGTTTCTTTGCTTCTTGGAGATCTCCCTTCATTCATCATTATTCCCAAAAGTCCTATCTAAGCCTGCCTTCTGTATTTTGTTCACATTCTCTGTCAAAAATAGTTTTTCTCCCTGCTTTCTGTATTCTGTTCACATCCTCTGTCAATAATAGTTTTTCTCCACTGTACAGTATCCTTTTTATTTTGCCAGACCATTTTCTGATAGCTTCTCAATGCATTTCTTATAAATTTATAATAGTTAGTTTCTTATATAGTCTACTCCTCTTAAGCTAACTTAAATCTACTGAGCTCAGATGCTAAACTAAGGGACGAGGCAATGCAGCAGCGCATAACAAATTAACACAAACAGCAATGCAAAAAAATGGAAAATTGCAAAGCAAGCTACAGTAAATATAAATTACCAAGCAATTCAACATTACAACTAATATGAGGCAATGCGCAGCAAACAAAAAAATAAATCTGGCTTAGCAGAGTAACACAAATTCAAATTCAGCAACACTATGCCTGGCAAACAGCAGCAGAAAATGAAATACCTAAACATGACATAGCTCAAGCAGAAAAAATAGTACACTAAAGATAACAATGCAGATAAGGGAAATGTATAATCACATCTTAATGTCTAAATAATTAAAGTGGTGCACCACAACAACTTATTGTAAAAAAAATATTACCATGTACTTGAAAAGAATATTATGTGTCCAGTTACTGTTACTAGTCCCTTCTTATTGTTCTTTCCTTTCCAAGTGCTCCTTTTTTTAAAGAATGTGGATTACAAAATTATCATTTAATAGATCTGTTGACAGAAAGTGTTCACATTAGCAAATGCATCTAAGTTTATTTTATAAAACTAATGCTGTAACACAGCTGGAAAACAGGTATCAAATGAAATAAGCAATTACGCAAACCAAAGCATACAAATATCATTCAATAGTCATGTGACATTTCATAAGTTAGTAGAAATTCTCTCAACTCTCGTAGAAAGACGCTTGTCGTAATCAGGTGTGCAGATGTAAAAATATTTCTCGTCATTTCATTAGGCATTTCAGTAAATATCATAAATTACGAGCTCCACAGTATGCTTTCAACAAGGAAATGTCAATAGCGAGGATAATGGCCTCCCCTTTTTTTTTTACCTGTGCTTCCGGAAAGGCACACCCTAATGGCTTGTTCTCCAGGTGTCTGACACAGCGGTGTGCCGACGACGCACGTACAGGTGGTCACTTAACTTTCTTACGGAAATATTTACGACAGCAGTTTCCGCTACAGTGACAGTCTCAGATAAAAATATTTCACAGGTCAAGAATTAGCGTTGCAAATCTGTTGAAAGAAAATCCTATAAATATAAGTGTCCAAATAAAATATTCGTCAGCATTGTGATACAGTCACGCATTTACGCACATTTCATAACTCTTGAAGTACGATTCTTGGTTTCCAACATCCTTTTTCACAAATCAAGAGTCCCTACCCACTATTCATTATTCCTTACCTTATTACACATACACATATTCGTATTCATCAACACATAATAACTACATAGCATAATCAGGTTCCTCATATACGGTAGCATCATCTTATTGATCATAAACATATCTCAACAGCATAGTACACATCGTCGTCGTAATAATAACATCATAACACCTCAGTCAAATCTCAAAAACGTCGTAGCTTTCTGTAATATTTTCAAAACCTAAAAAAAATTCTCTGCTCATTTCAATAGTGTCATCTACCTCAAACGTACTTTAAAATCATGCTCCCTTACCAAATATATCATTCAAAGCTCTCATAGTATCACAATGGTTCCGAAAAAATATGAGCATTTCACAAACACAAAGTACAGACAAAATACAATTTCATAAGTGTGAAGTTATCCAACTGTGTAATTGCGTAAACATCTGTCACTGATGTAATAAAAAAAAGTTTATCTCTCAGTTACATGATGAGATAGCTGTGTAATTTGTGTGTTAGAGAAATATGGTACCGATGTGTAAAGTTGTATAAGCAAATACCATATTAGCTAGGGTTCCTTGTGGTTGCCACACACATGGTACACAAAGTAAGCGTGTACCCCCTTGAGGATTAATGTAATTATACCCTCAAGTGTTACAGATTACAGCAATGGAATGAAATGTATCATGGAAAACTTTCTTTGTAATTCAAAGATCTTGAAAAATAAATGGTTTAAATACAAAATTAATCACTCAAATACGTGTACTGTAGCGCTAAATGTGCGTCTTGTTGCAACATAATCTGTGTGGAAGTGTCGTAGTTATCGTCCTCTGAAAGCTAAGTTCTGCAGAAGTCAATGTACTTACCTCATAATACGCAAAAGTGAAATGCTTTGTGTATAAATGTCTTAGTTATTGCCGTGATGAGGAAAGTACTGTGCTGTAACGTATTGTTGTGCTACGGAAAAGGCAGTCTCATTGTAGCTATACCACAAAAGTTACTACTAAAACCTGTTTTACTTTCCAGAATAAAACAGAAAACTGTGCAGATATAAAACAGAAACACTGCAAAAGCAACATTGTAAATTGTCACTCATTAGTAGCGTCGTGATAAAATCGTGTAGCTGTCACATAAACTAACCACTGTGCCATCTGGTATCTCACTGAAAGTACTTTAAATCCAGAATATATTTTCAAGTAAACCAAAATGTTGCATTAAAATCTCATTAGCAGTACTGGTAAATGTTCTAAGTATGTAAGCCTTATAGTCGTTCCATAATCGTGCAACTAACAAGCAAGAATGTACACACACAATAACACTGTGACGTCTGTTCACTATAACAATGCATTCGTCATTTCTGTTTCAATAAGTTCTCTTGGTTCTTGACTGGATATTTAACTTCAAACATTGTTGCATGTTAACAGATCTACATCTACATCTACATCTGTACTCCGCGAGCCACCTTACGGTGTGTGGCGGAGGGTACTTATTGTACCACTATCTGATCCCCCCTTCCCTGTTCCATTCACGAATTGTGCGTGGGAAGAACGACTGCTTGTAAGTCTTCGTATTTGCTCTAATTTCTCGGATCTTTTCGTTGTGATCATTACGCGAGATATATGTGGGCGGTAGTAATATGTTGCCCATCTCTTCCCGGAATGTGCTCTCTCGTAATTTCGATAATAAACCTCTCCGTATTGCGTAACGCCTTTCTTGAAGTGTCCGCCACTGGAGCTTGTTCAGCATCTCCGTAACGCTCTCGCGCTGACTAAATGTCCCCATGACGAATCGCGCTGCTTTTCGCTGGATCATGTCTATCTCTTCTATTAATCCAACCTGGTAAGGGTCCCATACTGATGAGCAATACTCAAGAATAGGACGAACAAGCGTTTTGTAAGCTACTTCTTTCGTCGATGAGTCACATTTTCTTAGAATTCTTCCTATGAATCTCAACCTGGCGCCTGCTTTTCCCACTATTTGTTTTATGTGATCATTCCACTTCAGATCGCTCCGGATAGTAACTCCTAAGTATTTTACGGTCGTTACCGCTTCCAATGATTTACCACCTATGGCATAATCGTACTGGAATGGATTTCTGCCCCTATGTATGCGCATTATATTACATTTATCTACGTTTAGGGAAAGCTGCCAGCTGTCGCACCATGCATTAATCCTCTGCAGGTCCTCCTGGAGTACGTACGAGTCTTCTGATGTTGCTACTTTCTTGTAGACAACCGTGTCATCTGCAAATAGCCTCACGGAGCTACCGATGTTGTCAACTAAGTCATTTATGTATATTGTAAACAATAAAGGTCCTATCACGCTTCCCTGCGGTACTCCCGAAATTACCTCTACATCTGCAGATTTTGAACCGTTAAGAATGACATGTTGTGTTCTTTCTTCTAGGAAATCCTGAATCCAATCACAAACCTGGTCCGATATTCCGTAAGCTCGTATTTTTTTCACTAAACGTAAGTGCGGAACCGTATCAAATGCCTTCCTGAAGTCCAGGAATACGGCATCAATCTGCTCGCCAGTGTCTACGGCACTGTGAATTTCTTGGGCAAATAGGGCGAGCTGAGTTCACATGATCTCTGTTTGCGGAATCCATGTTGGTTATGATGAAGGAGATTTGTATTATCTAAGAACGTCATAATACGAGAACACAAAACATGTTCCATTATTCTACAACAGATTGACGTAAGCGAAATAGGCCTATAATTATTCGCATCTGATTTATGACCCTTCTTGAAAATGGGAACGACCTGCGCTTTCTTCCAGTCGCTAGGTACTTTACGTTCTTCCAGCGATCTACGATAAATTGCTGATAGAAAGGGGGCAAGTTGTTTAGCATAATCACTGTAGAATCTTAAGGGTATCTCGTCTGGTCCGGATGCTTTTCCGCTACTAAGTGATAGCAGTTGTTTTTCAATTCCGATATCGTTTATTTCAATATTTTCCATTTTGGCGTCCGTGCGACGGCTGAAGTCAGGGACCGTGTTACGATTTTCCGCAGTGAAACAGTTTCGGAACACTGAATTCAGTATTTCTGCCTTTCTTCGGTCGTCCTCTGTTTCGGTGCCATCGTGGTCAACGAGTGACTGAATAGGGGATTTAGATCCGCTTACCGATTTTACATATGACCAAAACTTTTTAGGGTTCTTGTTTAGATTGTTTGCCAATGTTTTATGTTCGAATTCGTTGAATGCTTCTCTCATTGCTCTCTTTACGCTCTTTTTCGCTTCGTTCAGCTTTTCCTTATCAGCTATGATTCGACTACTCTTAAACCTATGATGAAGCTTTCTTTGTTTCCGTAGTACCTTTCGTACATGATTGTTATACCACGGTGGATCTTTCCCCTCGCTTTGGACCTTAGTCGGTACGAACTTATCTAAGGCGTACTGGACGATGTTTCTGAATTTTTTCCATTTTTGTTCCACATCCTCTTCCTCAGAAATGAACGTTTGATGGTGGTCACTCAGATATTCTGCGATTTGTGCCCTATCACTCTTGTTAAGCAAATATATTTTCCTTCCTTTCTTGGCATTTCTTATTACACTTGTAGTCATTGATGCAACCACTGACTTATGATCACTGATACCCTCTTCTACATTCACGGAGTCGAAAAGTTCCGGTCTATTTGTTGCTATGAGGTCTAAAACGTTAGCTTCACGAGTTGGTTCTCTAACTATCTGCTCGAAGTAATTCTCGGACAAGGCAGTCAGGATAATGTCACAAGAGTCTCTGTCCCTGGCTCCAGTTCTGATTGTGTGACTATCCCATTCTATACCTGGTAGATTGAAGTCTCCCCCTATTACAATAGTATGATCACGAAACTTCTTCACGACGTTCTGCAGGTTCTCTCTGAGGCGCTCAACTACTACGGTTGCTGATGCAGGTGGTCTATAGAAGCATCCGACTATCATATCTGACCCACCTTTGATACTTAACTTAACCCAGATTATTTCACATTCGCATTCGCTAATAACTTCACTGGATATTATTGAATTCTTTACTGCTATAAATACTCCTCCACCATTGGCGTTTATCCTATCCTTGCGGTATATATTCCATTCTGTGTCTAGGATTTCGTTACTGTTCACTTCCGGTTTTAACCAACTTTCCGTTCCTAATACTATATGCGCACTATTTCCTTCAATAAGAGATACTAATTCAGGAACCTTGCCCTGGATACTCCTGCAGTTTACCAATATTACGTTAACTTTTCCTGTTTTTGGTCTCTGAGGACGGACGTTCTTTATCAACGATGATAATGTCCTCTCTGGTAAGCCGTCAGGTATTTTATCGTTTCGCCCAAGGGGGGGTCCCTCTAACCTAAAAAACCCCCGTGTGCACGCCACACGTACTCTGCTACCCTAGTAGCTGCTTCCGGTGTGTAGTGCACGCCTGACATGTCTAGGGGGGCCCTACAGTTCTCCACCCAATAACGGAGGTCGATGAATTTGCAACCACTATAGTCGCAGAGTCGTCTGAGCCTCTGGTTTAGACCCTCCACACGGCTCCAAACCAGAGGACCGCGATCGACTCTGGGCACTATGCTGCAGATATTAAGCTCAGCTTGCACTCCGCGTGCGATGCTGGTTGTCTTCACCAAATCAGCCAGCCGCCGGAAGGAACCAAGGATGGCCTCAGAACCCAAGCGGCAGGCGTCATTCGTTCCGACATGTGCTACTATCTGCAGCCGGTCACACCCAGTGCATTCAATAGCTGCCGGAAGGGCCTCCTCCACATTACGGACGAGACCCCCCGGCAAGCACACCGAGTGCACACTGGCATTCTTCCCCGACCTACCCGCTATTTTCCTGAGGGGCTCCATAACCCGCCTAACGTTGGAGCTCCCTATAACTAATAGGCCCGCCCTCTGTGACTGTCGGGACCTTGCCGGAGAATCGGCCACTGGCCCAACAGGCGAGGCATCCTGTGGTGGCTCGGAAACGATGTCATCACCACTAGGAAGCACCCCGTACCTGTTGGAAAGGGGTAAGGCAGCTGCCACGCGGCCAGATCCCACCTTCGCCTTTCGGCCAGGCACGCGCGAGCCCACCACTGTCCGCCATTCACCCTGGAGTGATGGCTGACCGGTAAGATGCTCACTGCCGGAAGACGCAGCGACATCAGGGGTTCCATGTGATTCCAAGGCCACCGAAGTAGGCATAGGTCTCACCACAGTTGCCCCAACGCCACTACGAGCCGACGCCTGCGCCTCGAGCTCGATGAGCCTAACAGACAAAGCCTCCACCTGCCCCCGAAGAGTGGCCAATTCTCCTTGCGTCCGCTCATAATTCTAAGTCTGACAAGCATACTAGTAATGTAAAGTGAAAAGTTTTATGGCAATGACAAAGTTAAAAAGCAGATTTTCTTTCAATAAACGGTTTTACATGTGAAATGTGGTGTAAACCTTTACTCTTCCTAGTACGCAGAGTTTCAACTTCAACGCAATTATCATGTGGTATACGTCGGATTCTGTAAGGTCCATTGTAAACTAGAAAGAATTTGTGACTCAAGTGTTTCTTCATATGTGACAATGAATGAGCTTTAATGAGAACTTTCTGACCAATATATAATTTCTTTGCATTTGCTTTACCATGTAGTTCTCTCCTTTTGTCTGCTGCAGATTTTATATTTTTAAGAGCCAAATCAATTATGTCTTTGTGTCGAAGTTTACGTTTATTCGGGAAAGGTACAAGCTCTCTGATTCTGTTCAGTGGTTCTTCATTCTTCAGTACAAGAGTAGGTGGCAAAGCAGTGGAATCATGAGGCATTTCATTCAGCACATTTTGAAATAATTGTAGATATCTGTCCCAATGCTGATGCTTTCTGTGACAATAAAGTCTGCAAAGCTTATTGATTTCTTTCATAATCCGTTCAGACGGGTTACAATGTGGTGAGTACAATGAAATAAAAACGGGTTTGATTTTATGGTTGCGAAGCATGCGTGACCAAACAGCAGATCTGAATTGCGGTCCGTTATCTGAAATGACTTTACTAACGTGTCCAACTTCACGTAAGAAATTTTTAACAAAGGCGTTGGATACAGACCGTCCAGTGGCTTTACGTAACGGTGTGAAAGAAACAAATTTTGAAGTAAGTTCAACAGCGACTAGAACGTACGAAAATCCATTGGATGTTCTGACAAGCGGTCCCAAGAGATCAACAGCAGCAAATTCTTTTAATTTAGAAGGAATAATAGGAAACAATGGAGCACGATGTGAGACAGTAGATGGTTTCGCCTTTTGACAAAGTTTACAAATAGACAAGACTCTTCGAATTCTTTTTTCCATATTGTTAAAATAACAAGTCGTTCGAAGAATATGATAATATTTTCGTGGACCAAAATGTGCGTAGCTGAAATGAATGTACCAAATGAGCTTATTAACAAAATCGTCAGGAATGCAAAGTACCCATAGCTTGTCATCAACAGTGCAGCGTTTGAACAGTATGTTGTTTCTAACCAGATAATAATGCCGAATCTGTGTGTGTGTCTTTTCATGCCATTTGCTCTTGATGTCTTTCCAAATCGGATCTTTATCTTGTTCATGAGCAATGTCCTAGAAAACTGCGGACTTGACTTTTTGTGGATGGAACTGGAATGGCTCTGATTGCTTCTAACTTTTCAGGATCCGGCTGAATGCCTTCAGAAGAAATAATATGTCCCAAAAACTTCACCTTTGTCCTACCGAATTCAGACTTTTCCAAGTTAACTGTAATTCCAGTTTCTGCAAAAATACGTAACAAACTGTTGAGGATGCGATTATGTAGTTCCCATGAAGCTTCTGCTATTAGAATATCGTCCACATATAAGGTGATGTGACGTTTTAAGAACTCAGGTAATATGGAATTTAGCCCGCGAATGAATGCTGCTGAAGAAATGTTCAAACCAAAGGGAAGTTCAAATGGTTCAAATGGCTCTGAGCACTATGGGACTCAACTGCTGAGGTCATTAGTCCCCTAGAACTTAGAACTAGTTAAACCTAACTAACCTAAGGACATTACAAACATCCATGCCCGAGGCAGGATTCGAACCTGCGACCGTAGCAGTCTTGCGGTTCCAGACTGCAGCGCCTTTAACCGCACAGCCACTTCGGCCGGCCTAAAGGGAAGTTTCCGAAACTGATAACAAACGCCGAAACAAAGGAAAGCTGTGTATTTTCTACATTCTGGATGAAGTTCGATCTGATAAAAGCTGGATCTGAGATCAATGGAAGACAACTCTTTTACACCATTAAAATTTTGAAGAAGTTCTTCCAACGTTTGCGGCCTGTCTGTTTCAGGAATAATGATCGTATTGATTTGTCTCGAATCTAAGACAAGCCTGATCGATCCATTTTTCTTCTCAACAACATGTAATGGATTGTTGTATGAGCTTACTGCAGGCTCAATAATGCCCTCGTCAAGCATAGATTGTATTTCTGTTCTAACACGGTCCCTATAATGTGCTGGAATTACATATGGTCTAACACAAAATTTAGTATGCTCACGAACACGAAATTGGTATTGAAATCCCTTGATTGTTCCTGTTTTATGAGTAAAAACTGTGGAATGTTCTTGTAAAATCTCAAAAAGGTCCTGCCTATCAGTGTCATTACAATTCTCAATTGTTTGAATTTTATTCTGAATTAACTCATTAATTTCAAATATGCCGTCGATATCATCCCTGTCAGTTCTTGCAGAGTGATTGTTAGTGTCTAGTTCCGTAGAAAATTCCGAACTGTTGTCCAACAGAAGGTAAAGCCGATTGATTTCTTCGTCATGGTTTGAGAGCCAATCTTCAAATTTCAAAGCTATTGACTTACCTTCCTTCTCTGAACTTATTTCAGCATCGTGAAAGTTTAAGATTGCTTTGAATTCATTCAAAAAGTCTACTCCCAATATAATTTCTGTCGACAATAATGGAACAATAAGAAAGTTCGTTGAGAAGCTGTGGCTTTGACAAAAGAATTCTAAGTTGGTTTGTTGGCGTACATCTACACTTTTTCCAAAGATTGCACCTTGTAATTTAATCTTACGTAACGGAAGTGTGGGGCAATCGTTCGATTTGTTGCATTTGCTAAAGGCTGTTTCACTAATTACTGAGATGGGACTGCCAGAGTCAAGTACTGCCGTAAATTTTACGTCATTTACAGTAATGTGAATCACAGGATATGCAATGTTGTTAAGTTTTACGTCGTGTTCCTGGAGTAAGATGTCCCTAATGTCTTCCATTTTTACGTAATTACTAGCTACGGCAGCTGCGTCATCAGTTTCATAAGTACGTTTTGTTGCTGCCAGCGGTGTGAGTCATTGCCTATTGTCTCTTTGTTGGCGCGTGTCGTTATTGGGATTTGGAGACCTAACTTCTACAAATTCACCGTGACGAGAGGGCCCTGCTCTGTTTGAATCCCGCCAGTTCTGATGCAATTCAGGTCTGTCGTTACGATCATATCGTCTGTCGTCATGTCGGTAGATTCCATAGTTTCTTTCTTGTCGGTCACATGGTGGAGAATTTCTCCCTGAATCGTAACTGCGCGCTGGTCCGTTGCGTCTAAAGTTATTCTGTCTCCCTTGATAGTATTTATTTTGGTTCCCATATTGTCTGTTTCTCTTATTGTCTCTGTGATAGTCATTACCACGGAGAGTTGATCTTTCCCTGTAATTATTACTACTCTGCCAACGGTTGTCGTACGGGTGGTGTCTATTTTGGTCACGATTTGCGTTGTAAGAATAGACCAGTCGTGTCCGGTTATTGTTTCTGTCGTCACGGAATTGTGACGGATGTGACCTGTAATTGTTGTGTTCTTGTTTTCGCGTTCCGCGATTATCAGTGTCAATTTCTAGTTCTTGTAACAGTCCCTGAAAAGCTTCAATGTCGTCTTTGCAACGTCCTGCTAAAATAATATGCCGTAAATGTTCAGGTAATTTGATTAAGCAAATGCGGATGAGTTCTGAGGGGCTGTATGGGTTTGACAGGTACTGATTCTTGTGCAACATGTCTTCAAAATATTTCACAAGACTGGAGAATTCAGATTGTTCGAAATGTTTCATCATTATGATACCATGTTTTACTCGGTCTTGTGTGGCTTGAGACCAATATGCTGAGAGGAAGGCATGGTAAAATTCTCCTTCACTGTGGCAATCGTGAATGACCGATCGCATTCTTACAGCTGGTTCATTCTCTAAGTAGCCATGCATAAATTCTAATCTGTGTTCCAACGACCAGTTGGGAGGAAAACAATGAGAGAATTGATGGAGCCATGCTTGTGAGATGAATGTCGTTGCCAGAATTCTTAAATGTTTTGAATTTACATGTAGTAATGAACAGCTTATAGTCAAAATCATCATGTCGGCGAGTCGCATATCGGTCATTGTTAGGTCGTGTCGGCCGTTCCATCTCAAAATTCGGTGCACATTGCCAATTTCTTTCATAACTTCCGAAATGCCCTGTGTTATTATTTTGCGGCTTTTCCGTGTTTCTAAGTCCCTCTTCCCGTGTTGGAGCGCGAGTGACCTCTGAAATACGTAATTCTTGTATTACCTGTGTCAGCTGATCTTGTACTTCCCGGATTTCTCTTTGGTGTTGTGTATTAATTTGATTCTGATTTTGTTTGAATTTTCTTATTTGTTCATACTCTTCTGTGTCAGTGAAGCCTACGGGTCTTGTGTCATTCAGATCATCATCTACCTTTGTAGATAAGTTAGTGACCTGATCCGAAAGTTCGGCTACTTTCTCCAATAGTGAACACATTTCCTCAGTGTGTTTTTCTGAACCAAGTTTCAGAGTGTCCATTTGTGTTGAGATCGAATCTACTGTGTCCTTTAAGTTTTCCTGAGTTTTTGCAAGTTGCGTAACCGAATCGGTAGATGCAACTGAGTCAAATTTCGCTTGCAAGGTCTCATGATTTTCATGAACAATAATTTGCAGTTCTTTTATGGCTGCTTCGTGATTCTGTAATGCATTTTCATGCCGCGAAAAAATAGGTTGAAAATGCTAACAAATTTGAGTTTTTACGTCATTACAGACTTTTTGACATTTCGATTCAATATTATGTAACTCAGTAGTTAAATCTTCACGCGTTTGTTCAAGAGTTTGTTCCAATGAGTCTAACTTTTGAAGCTGTTGTTGTGTTTGTCTCTGATTTTGTTCCATTGTGTCTAACTTTTTGAGATTTTGTTCCACTGTGTCTAACTGTTGCTGTGTTTGTCTCTGGTGTTGTTCCATTGTGTCTAACTTTTCAAGCTTTTGTCCCATTTGTTGCATTAATTGTAATAACAATGCACTGGTGTCTGAAACATGTTCCTCAGTGCTTTTCGGCAGTGAAGTTGCACCGGCAACATTCACATTCTGACAAGCGGAAAATGTGTCTTGACTCATTTGAGAAAACGGTGAGAACCCAAAACCTGAGTCTGCAGTATTTGCAATATTGTGTTCTGTCATTCCCGATTCCTGAGGCGAGCTGTTGCCGACCAATCGATCGATAACGCTTCCCTGTTCACTACCTGTTTCACTGTCTACACCATTGTTTGCCGCCCGCTCCATTTCCCTATGCGCAATTACCAAATTACTACTTTGAACATTAGTTAATTCATTACTCGGTGGCGCTAACACACTGCTTTCTTTTCACTGTCATTTCTCAGTTTACTTTGGAGCCTAGTATTACGTTTATCACACGCCATTATTGTCACAGTATTTCACACGATAACACAGAAACGCGCAATTTGAAGAGCAAAATAAAATAACATAGCAATGGAAATAATGTCTACTTAATTGCCAGCGCAGCTGCGAAATACTTGGTGCAAATCTACATGCATGCCACAACTGTTTTACTGTACAACAATGAAAAACTACAACTACAAAGGAAATTCTCTCTATGATTACGCGCTATCAATAAACAATAGCTACACTAATTACACAAACTACAAGAAAAAATCAGAAGATTCCAGTGAGGTATCCTAGGCTAAGGGTCGCCATATGAAACGTCCCCTTTGAACAATTATACAGGACTGTCCTTAAACTGACACACAATGTTTTTTAGCGCAACGCAATCTGACTTTCAATAATTCGTACAAAAGAATGGCTCTGACTAACAGTAAACTATACCTTTCACAAATCACTTACCTCACAAAAATCTTCGCTACTCAAGCTACTGCAATACAGCGAGCGCCACTACTGCCAGCTAAATAAAAGATTCAAAGTACTGAAGGCACTAACTACTGATAGGGATAGTTAGCAAATGAAAGATATTAATAGAGAACAAACAATGTATTTACCTTGATATCATCATATATAAATATAGCAGTTCATGACAAATTTCAAAACTCCGCCATCTCTCTCCCCACATCCACCACTGCTGGCGGCTCACCTCCAACTGCGCAACGCTACGCGCTGTTCACATCCAGCTAGCTGCCCAACACTACAATGGCGAGTATTACAACAATGCAAAGCAGCCACAGACTGCACACAGCACAGCCAGTGATTTTCATACAGAGGTGGCGTTACCAATAAAAAACCTAAACAGCCTACTTACAATATTTATCTGTAGAAGTTGAATGTCTTCGTGACTATGACGTTTTGATTGTCAACTGCAATCATCTATCATTTATTTTAAGTATTAAAATAGGTCTAATTTAATTTTGTATGTCGTACTAAGTTGAATATGATCGTCTTCGTCTCTAAAAAGCTCTTTTACGATAATGCATTAATTCGATGTTTCATGTCTACCGCGTATCTGATTGACTGATTGTCACAGATCGCCTGTGTTGGCAGGCTTACAGCTGTGCTGATACATCATGAAAGTGAAAAACGTTATACCCTCTCACTTTCGTATCACCCCAACTTTTAGTGTTACTTAAACATCCAGTGTTTCAATATCCGATGGTATTGATAATATGTCTGAACACACTGGACGTTACCGCCTACAGGCTAATGCATTTCAGAAGTTGAAAATGGGACTATATTTCTACTGTGGTCCCTTGCTCTCACTTCAGGACAGATTTGTTTTGACAGAATGATCTAGCTGAGCAATCGTGTACATGAATGCGGAGGGACAAAATGACGAAGAGTCTTTACATAGCAAAATGTCACCAATAGGAATTTTCTGTGATTTGTCCAAAGCATTTGATTGTATGAAGCACGACATTATGTTACAGAAATGGAATAGCATATGAGTGGTTTAAGTCATAGCTACAGAACAGGAAGAAAAAAGTTTCCTTATATGGGCCAAGTGATTTGAATAAGTTTGCCACTTCATATAACTGGAGTGAAATTACATTAGGTGTTCCACAGGATTCAATCAAGGGTCCCCTACTGTTATTGATATATGTGAAAGACCTTTCTTCCTATCTCAAGCAGAAAGCTGAACTGACACTGTTTGCTGACGATACAAGCTTCGTTATTAAACCAGTAAAAGAAAGTCCAATTGAAAATGATACAAATAAAGTCTTTGGAACAGTCTTTAACTGGTTTTCTGCAAATGGGCTTGCTCTAAACTTTGAAAAAACACAATACATCCTATTTTCTGCTGGAAAAAGTACAGTTCCTTCAATAAATATAACACATCAATAGAAGTCAGTAGACAGGGTAGAGCATACTAAGTTTTTGGGTGTACATATAGATGAGAATTTTAATTGGAAAATCAATATTTTGGAACTCTTAAAGCTACTAGGTTCAGCAACTTTTGCGATCAGAATAATTGCCAATTTTTAGGACATAGAAATTAGTAAGCTAACATACTTTGCATTCTTTCACTCTCTGATGTCATACAGAATAATATTTTGGGTAACTCAACATTTAGACAAAAAGTATTCACTGCTCAAAAGAAAGTGGTTAGAATAATGTGTGGGGTTCATCTTGTGGGCATCTTTTTAAAACATTGGGAATTCTTATAACAGTCTCACAATGCATCTACTCACTAATGAAATTTGTTCTCAACAACATGGACCAGTTTAAAAGCAAGAGTGACATTCATGATTATAATACCAGAAAAAAGAACCTATTTTTGGCACAGAAAGGGGTAAAATATGCTACCATAAAATTTTTTGACAAATTATCAGATGAATTAAGGTGTCTGACAGACAGCAGTAATAGCTTCAAAAATAAATTGAAATCATATATCCTTGACATCTCCTTCTATACCATAGATGAATTCTTGAATAGGAATAAATAAATCTATAAATATAGTATATACATTTTGTACCATTTAAGGGAATGCAGTAAATAATAGAAATATTAATCTTTAACTCTGTATTGTAACAATACAAACATACATATATTAAAAAAATTTCGTTTCATTTGTGCATTTATTGTGCACTTGACACGTTCCACAACAAAACGGCTACAGTACCGTGGGATTGATCAATGGAACACGCATCCAACTAACTAACTAACAGATACGAAGCCACGAAGCGATTATGACAATATATATGTGGCTTGGAATGTGGTGTAGCCTAGGTTTACAGTGGTTCCACCGACGTCGTGATTTTTCCGCATCTGTAACATACAACCCACTACACTTCTGGATCGAGATTTATCTATTTTTCACCAAACTAGGAAGAAAACTAGGTGGATGTTAATGCATTAACTTAAATATTCTCCTTTGAACATGAAATGCTAATAATTCCTTATCTTAGTCAATTGGAAAAACTAAAAGTAACGCACTTTAGACAGCAGTCTTCATGGTGTAGTGTCGTAGTAATGGACTGCTAAACGTAAGATTATGAGTTTGCATCTACTACAAGGTAATTTTTTTCAGTGTTCAATGAAATGGTGGACTAAATGTTTAGTCACAAGAAGATCATCGAACGTATAGGACTAAACTATTTGAATACTGCGACAGGTGTGCAGTTGACATTGTCCTGTTTAATAACTGATAAATTATGTATCATATTTTTTAAATTTCTAATTGCATTTTGTTCACAGTAAATGGAAGATTGTTTACAACTAAGTTTCATTTCAAGGAGTGATACTTTGACTTAAAACGTGTATTTGACGTTTTGACTATTCCATATTGCTCATGCAGACTCTTCAGTATACTGTAACAAGGACTGCTACAATAATTAGTGCATGTATTAGCACTAAATTTCTTTCATAGCCAGAAATAGAATGATAAAACTAGATTAAACAATATTACAGCTTCACAAAACTGGTATGTTTAACCCTAATTTTGTTTACATTTACAGAAAACAGCAGTAATGACACAGATAATTGTAGCTTGTCGTAATTAATGTTTCAGGATGAATTGCCTTATGTGGCCCTGACTGAATGAAACATTTAAATACATACATTTATTACAGGGTGGACACAAATATTCCATTAACACCGAAGCATTCTCTTATAAATGTTAAAAAGGAGGCTGGAAGTGAGATGAATATGTCTGCAATTATCATAAAAAGCTCAAAAGTATTGAAATCCAGTTTTCATACCACCACAAACTTTTTAAAACGTATTAAGGTAAATACATACTACTGTAGAATGCCAAATATACCTTTGATTGCAATTAAAAAGGTTGTTTTCTGGACTGTTTATCCTTTCTTTCATGGACCAGTATAGCATCATTGAATTGTTTTCAGAGAAAAGTACGTGATAGTTATTGACTGAGCGCGAAAAGCTGAAGCCTGTTCATATGAAGAAAAGAAGACGTGAAACAGATGATACTACTTACTTGCGTACTTGTTTGAAGTAAGAGAAACGTACCACAGTTACAAATGATATGCAGAAGTTAGCTAATTTCCATCAATGTGTTGTTGACTTTGCAATTAAAACCACAAGCCCAATATCAGTAATTGAAATCAAGTCATTGAAAGCTCTGATTGAAAGTGCTCAAAAGTTATCAAGCCCTCTAAAAACTATGTGTCGTCGAACTTGAGGAAATAAAATTACCGAAAAATTTAAGAAATCAAATGAAATTACTAAGCAGCTTTCAAGACAACTGATTTTGTGTGTACTACCGTGACATTTGGTCATCATCCAGAAGAAGCTTTTTAGGAGTTACAGTTCACTTAATTGATAGCAATAAGCTTATAAAATAAAGTGCTGCACTAGCTTGGAGAAGGTTTAAAACCTCTCACTCTCATGACGAAGTTGCTGAGCTTATTTCTGACATACATTCAGAAAACGTTCTGTAAATAGAATGAGATTTTCACTCTGCAGCGGAATGTGAGCAGTTTCATATTCTTAAACTGTCTAAAACCGTGAAAGCTTTTACTGGTAATAGATCAAATGTGGTTAAGGCATTTGCAGAATATGGGAAAAGTGAACATAGTTCAGGTAGCTCTATATAGAATGAATATGATATTAATGATAACGACGACTTGCTGCCAGCAGTTTTTTCAGAGACATCTGATGGTCTCGATGAGTATCTTCTTCCTTGTCAAGATAGATGTGCAACTCACACACCAGATTTGATAGCTGCAAAAGATATGGATCGAGCTGCAAGAAAAAATAACACTTGCAAAAAGCTGCATGATGCAGCATTCACTAAATGCCAAGTAGATGGAATTTGTGTTCAAGGTCTCCAAAAGCACGTGAGACATCCCTTGACTCTACTGGAAAATCTATTACTTTTCCTTGTCCAAAAAGACGGAATTCGTACTATAACTGTCTCCAAGATTTTTTGATGGTACAAGAAAATGTAAATGAAGCATTAAGAAAATTGGACTTGCCATCTTTCAAAGAGAATTAAATAGTCTATTTTACAGAGTACTTAAACTGTTTGAAACCGATTACAGAAGCTACAAGAAGCATAGAAGGAAACAAAGAAACATTCTATGGACACCTGGTGCCTGAATTAATGAGGATGCGACGAATGTTCAGCACACTAAAAACTGACAATCCAAAATACTGCGCTTCCTTCAGTGATGTGTTGGAAGAAAGTCTAAACAAGCAACTTCCATATGTCAAATGTGGAAGAGGCTAGTGCAAAGGATGCTGTTTCGGCAGCTGTATCACACCCATTTTTCAAGCTAAAATGGGTTCTTTATTTTAAAGAAATTTTACTGACGAAGTTGTAAGAGTAAAAAAGCAAGGATGATAAGAAAGCAGAACAACAGTCCCAAAGTGTCACTGAAAATGATAAGGAGAAAAATGAGTTTATATATTTGTGGAAGATACGGATTCCTCAGCAACATGTAACAGAACAAACATTTCCACTGAATTAGATACTGTACTTCTTGAAGCATAGTGAAAGTAATTTGGATTCACGAAATAAATATCCATCAGTACAGAAAATTTTCATAAAGTATAATACTTGTTTACCAAGCTCAGCTCCAGTAGAACGTCTTTTTTTCTTTTGGGAGAATGACCATGAGGCCCTATAGAAGGAAAATTAATGATGACTTGTTTGAGGAACGAGTTATTTTGAAACCAAAAAATTATCATGGCATTGTAATTTTAAAAATACAATTTTAATACAAGTATTTGAAAAATTCCTATTTCGTACTTTGTATTTAAACAGAAAAACAAAAACATATTTAGTACTTTGTATTTCAGATACCAAAATTTGAAGTATTTGGATTTTGCATTAAGTCCGTTTTAAAAGTATTTTTCATATCTCTGGTTGCAAAATACTGGCACGAATTATTTACAGAAGAATGGAAAAACCAGTAGAAGCTGACCTTCAGGAAAATCGGCTGAGGTTCCAGAGAAATATTGGAACTCGGGAGGCAACAATGATCCTACGATTTATCTTTGAAGATATGTTAAAGAAAATTAAACGTACGTATGGGCCTTGTAAACTTGGATAAAGCTTTTGATAATATTGACTGAATATACTGTATGAAATTCCGAAGGTAGCAGGAGTAAATTACAGGGAACGAAAGGTAATAAACAACTCGTGCTGTAATCAGACGGAAGTATTAAGCGTTGAGGGGCATGGTAGGGAACTATTGGCTGAGAGGGACGTGAGACGTGGCTGTAGTCTATCCCCGAGTGCTAGTCTGCTTTTTATGTCTTTGCTCCGTCCGTCATAGGTTATTGTGCTGCCTAGGGAGCAGAATTCCTTAACTTCATGTTCATGTACTTGGTGATCACCAATCAAGATGTTAGGTTTGTCGCTGTTTTCATTTCTGCTACATCTCATTCCTTTCGTCTTTCTTCGATTTACTCTCGGTCCATATTCTGTACTCATTAGACAGCTGATTTCATTCAGCAGACCCTGTAATTTTTCTTCTCTTTCACTTAGGATAGCAATACCATCAGCGAATCTTATCGGTGATATCCTTCCACTCTTGAATCCTTCTTTCATTTCCGTCATTGCTTCGTCGATGTGTAGACTGAACAGTAGGAACGAAAGACTTCATCCCTGTCTTATACCCTCGGTGCACTTCTTTCTTTGTCTTCCAATCTCATTATTCACTCCTGGCACTTGTACACATTGTATATTACCCATCTTTTCCTATAGCTTACCCCTACCATTCTCAGAATGTCGAATATCTTGCAACTTTTGACATTGTCGAATGCTTTTTCCGGGTCGACAAATCCTACGAACGTGTTTTGATTTTCCTTTAGTCTTGCTGCCATTATCAACAGCAACGTCACAACCACCCCCCCCCCACCCCCCTCTCTGGTGCTTTTACTTTTCCTAGCCAGCCGGCTGTGGTGGCCTAGCGGTTCCAGGCGCTTCAGTCCGGAACCGCGTGATTGCTACGGTCGCAGGTTCGAATCCTGCCTCGGGCCTGGATGTGTGTGATGTCCTTAGGTTAGTTAGGCTTAAGTATTTCTAAGTTCTAGGGGACTGATGACCTCAGAAGTTAAGTCCCATAGTGCTCAAAGCCATTTTTTAGTTTTCCTAAAGCCAAACTGATCGTCATCTAACAAATACTTAATTTTCTTTTCCGTTCCTCTGTACACTATTCTTGTCAGCAACTTGGATGCATGAATTGTTAAGCTAATGGTACGATAAATCTCGCACTTGTCAGCTCTTTCAATCTGCGGGGTTTTTCCGAAAGTGAGATGGTGTATCGCCAGAATCATGTAGTCTACCCTAGCCACGTAGATAGTTGTTTTGTTGCCCCTTCCCCAAATGATTTTAGAAATTCTGATGAAATGTTATCCATCCCTTCTGCCTTATTTGACAGCACGTCTTCTAAAGCTCTTTTAAATTCTGATTCTAATACTGGATTCCCAATCTCTTCTATACCGACTTCTGTTTCTTCTTCTATCTTGTCATCATGCAGGTCTTCCCACTCATAAAGTCCTTCATTGTACTTTTTCCAGCTAACCGCTCTCTCCTCTGCATTTAACAGTGAAATTCTCATTGCACTTTTAATGTCAGTGCCTAGCCTGTAATTTCACCGAAGGTTGATTTGACTTTCCTATATGATGGGTCAGTCCTTCCGGAAATAATTTCGTTTTCGATTTCCTCATATTTTTCGTGCAGTTACTTCGCCTTAGCTTCCATTCATTTTACATGTATTTAATTGTTAAGTGACTTGTATTCAGTATTCTGTATTCCTGAATTTTCTCAACATTTTTGTACTTCCTTCTTTTATCAACTAACCGTAGTATTTTTCTGTTGCCCATGGTTCCCTCGCAGCTACCTTGTTTCCCTTTCCAGCTTCTGTGTTTTATGTTTTTAGTAACGTCCGTCCTTCTTAAGCTGACGTGCCCACCAAGCTATTGCTTTTCGGAGTATCTATTGCCTCGGAGAGCTGCAAGTGTGTCCCTTCCTTCTTTTTGTATCCCACTTCTTTGCGCATTGGTTCTTCCTGAGTAGTCTCTTAAACTTCAACTTACTCTTCGTCATTTCTACATTTTGATATGAGTGTATGTCTGCTCCTGGGTAAGCATTACAATTCAGTGTCTGAGTTTGGAGGCTCTGGCCGACCATGATGTAATCTAACTGAAATCTTGACGTACTGACTCGAAAAGAACCCTCAGTGTCGGTTCCAGTGTTACGCAGCCTGTTGCGAACGACGGGCCGGCGACTGGCCGGCGACAATATGTTCTAGACCCAGCTGATGTTTATTAACGCGCGGCGCTGTCGAGGAAACGCTCTTTAATCCAGAAAATAGGCACTCGCTTAATTCATATGTAAATAAGCGGCGGCGTAATGGCCGGGTTTCCAGTGCGGAGCTAGTGTACGCGGACAGCGCGGCGTGTGACGGCCGCCGGGAAACAACGCCGCCATTATCGCAGTCATTGTTCTCCCGCCGAGCTACAAACGAGTACGATGCAATTAGCGGGCGGCGCCGTCCATTACTGCCGCTCATTACCGCAAGACAAATGTCGTCCGACGCGCGCCGCCCGCTTACGTAATTAGGCGTCGCGCGCCGCGCGGGCTAATTAATTAATACGTAAACAGGCGGGCAGAATTAGCGCCGGGCTAACTACGGTCCGTGCAGCTCCTGCCCCACGGGCTAGGTCGCACCTCCCTCGCTAGCGAAATATTTTCGGCTTCTCTTCTTCTCCTAACTCTTATTTCTTCACCAGCAACCTTTTTTTCCCCTCTGCTGCACTTCTGCCCTCTGTCATTTACTGAGATGTATTGGGGTTTATTCCGCAAGTAGATGGGAATGAAAATAAACAGCGCCGCAGGGCTGTGGCGTGCTGTGCAACTGTGGTTCTCTTATT
This sequence comes from Schistocerca serialis cubense, assembly GCF_023864345.2. Lineage (NCBI taxonomy): Eukaryota > Metazoa > Arthropoda > Insecta > Orthoptera > Acrididae > Schistocerca > Schistocerca serialis. The sequence goes on along the minus strand of NC_064641.1, from coordinate 83,641,376 downwards.
GTGAGGGCCAGACTGCGGGAAGATTTATGCCCAGTTATAACGAGCCTGACCACTAACACCAGCTCGGTAGGGCTGCGCTGTCCGAGGGTAAGGGGGGGGGGGGGCAGGGGAAGGGAGAGGGGGTGATGATGCTTACTCAGTGCCTACACTTCCTCGCAATCCCGATGAACAGATGGGTTGAAGGGCTGCGACTTGGGAATAACCGAGCTGATGCCGGTCCTTTCCTCCCCATCTTCTCTCTCTCTCTCGCGCGCGCGCGCACACGCACACGCACACACACACAGGGGGGGGGGGGGGGGTACAGGGTAGTGCTGGAATTAAAGCATCATGCTCTGACGGGCCGAGGTAAGCACCGAAACGAACACCACCTGTCCGGCTACACAGCCATGCTCGCCGAAACGCAACAGCTCACCGCCGTTATCGCACATCTCTGGCCAGCAGTGTGAGCACAGCGACGGGATTAATTTACTTCCCTCGACATGGAACTCTTAAGGGAGGTCACGTACGCGAACGCCGATGCATTACCTCACGTAAGGTAAGTTTCCGCCCTGAAATTAATGTCCCACAGGCCGTGACCACTTATTTACATCCTTGTTACTACTAATGACTAACTTTTATCGCGTTCTGAAGCACATTTTACAACTATAGCATTACTTTTTCGTCAGCCTCTACATTAAATCAGCAGGAAGTAATTAATTTTATGCTCTTTGGGGTGAATCCACAACCGCTGCTAATTTTTTTTTTTCCATGATGAAAAAATGCCGCTCCAGTTGTATTTGACTAATCCTTTATTTGCACGAAATTGTACACACGAGCCGGCCTTAGTGGCCGAGCGGTTCTAGGCGCTTGAGTCTGGAACCGCGTGACCGCTACGGTCGGAGATTCGAATCCTGCCTCGGGCATGGATGTGTATGATGTCCTTAGGTTAGTTAGGTTTAAGTAGTTCTAAGTTCTAGGGCACTGATGACCTCAGAAGTTAAGTCCCATAGTGCTCAGAGCCATTTGAACAATTTGTACACACGACCCGGGTTTCAGGATGTAAATCCCATCTTCAGGCGCTTCAAAAGACAAGGAAAACTAAATATTAAAAGTGTCTATACGAAAGTGAGCATCAGGTCATACCCTGTTAGCCACAAGAAAATCGTACCAGTCCAGCAAACTTATCAAGTGGCTGGCTCTGAGCACTATGGGACTTAACATCTGAGGTCATCAGTGCCCTATAACTTAGAACTGCTTAAACGTAACTAACCTAGAACGTCACACACATTCATGCCCGAGGCAGGATTCAAACCTGCCACCGTAGCAGTCGCGCGGTTCCGGACTGAAGCGCCTAGAACCGTTCGGCCACCGCGGCCGGCAAACTTTTCAAGTAGCACGCGAGATCCCGCGCGGGTGAAGCATGAAATGGTCCTCTGGGTCAATTGGTACGATACTGGATAAATGGGGCCTAATTGAAAGAAGCATCAGCTTAATAGCAAATAAACACTCACTCCCAGCTTAATGTAACCCACGAACCTACTGTGAACGAATGGACATGTGTCATGGGCTTAACAAATGAACATTAAGGTATGAATGCCCTAAGATGACCATTTGTGAATCTGTAAAGTAACTTCCCATGTAAGTGACCAGCCACCCGCATGTCGTGAATGTCTAGCAGGACCAGTCAGCAGACTGTCGCACGAACCGCATTGAGACTCCTGTGGAGACATTATGTCAGAGAGTCGCCGAATCCGGAACTAAAACCGAGAGCTGGAGGGACCACCGAAGAAATAGAAGCTAACAGTAAGTCTGCACCCCCTCAATTCCCCCAAAACGCCACTCACTGCTAGTAGCGTTAAGGCCACCTTACTTATACATGGCATTACGAGTGAAACATAGGCCTGGTACAGAGAGCAAACAACAAAAGCAAGATATGCGATGTCTAATGCAACTATCACGAAATAAAAAAAAAATGAAAAGGTATGATGAGATTGTCAAGAAATAAAATTAATAAAACCACAGTGCAACATAGAAAATGGCTAAACCAAAGTACAAAATGTAAAAGGGGCCAAACCGACTTGCCACAAATTAAACATAACAGTCGAGGATATGTCAAGGCTATGGATCAGAGAGTGCAGCACAACGTATAGAGTTGTAGATTTTGTTGTAGTCCTCAGTCCTAAGCCTGCTTTGATGAAGCTCTCCATTGTACTCCCTCCTGTCCAAGCCTTTTCCTCTCCAAATAACTACTGCGACCTACTTCCTTCTGAATTCCTTATTGTATTCATCTCTTGGTCTCCACCTACGATTTTTATCCTCCCCTTGTCTCCCCTCCCCACTTCCCTCCAATACTAAACTGGAGATCCCTTGATGTCTCACAATGAGTCCTATGAACTGATCCCTTCTTTTGGTCAGCTAGCCGTCCGCGGTGTCCAAGCAGTTCTAGGCGCTTCGGTACGGAACCGCGTGACCGCTACGGTCGCAGGTTCGAGTCTTGCCTAGGGTATGGATGTGTGTGATGTCCTTAGGTTAGTTAGGTTTAAGTAGTTCTAAGTTCTAGGGGACTGATGACCTCAGTTGTTAAGTCCCATAGTGCTCAGAGTCATTTGAACCATTTTTTTGGTCAGCTTATGCCATAAATTTCTTATCTTACCAATTCTGTTCCGTACCTTCTCATTAGTTACATGATGTACCCACCTATTTTTAAAAATTATTCTGCAGCACCATATTTCGAAAGATTCTATTCTCTGTTTGTATAAACTATACTGATGTCCAAAATGAAATCAGCAAAAGGAAATTTGACAAGTTTGTGTTTATTTTGCAACAAAACAGTATAAACAGGTGACAGTAAAATAGAAACAAGCTAAAAAAAATACAGAACGCAAATAAGTGCAACATGAATAACGGTAGACAAAAATGTTCTTCGTTTTCTCCAACTTATTGGATTTGCACGAACATTCCGACAACTGGTTAATCTACTCAGTATGGGGTGCAACCACCTCTGGCACAATTGCGTGCCTGACAACGACAGGGCATGCCGTGAATGATGTCATCAGTCTCATGTTGAGACAATAGCACCCATTCTGCCTGCAAATCTGGCCGCAGTCTTGGAAAGAGGTTGGTGGATGCTGACGTGATGCAAGCCGTCCCAGACATGCACTATGGGATTCAAATTGGGAGAGCGAGCAGACGACATCATAAGTGCAATATTTTCCGTTTCCAAGAAAACATCAAACACTCGTTCTCTATGAGATCGCAACAACCGCGAAGGAGGTCCCAAGACATCGTCATGATGCCTGACAGCAGTTAAATCTTGGCGATCCACCTGTACAGTTTCATGAAGAGGGGTTCGAGTGGTAAACGTAATCCCTGCCCATACCATTAGGGATCCTCCTTGAGAGCGGTCTCTTTCCACAATGTTTGGGACCCGAAATCGTGTTCCACGTTCTCTCGAAATACGAATCCATCGAGAACCGCTCTCAAGACTAAATCGGGACTCATCTGTGGAAGCAACATTGGCCCACTTTTCGACCGTCCAGGTGGCGTGTTGATGACTCCACTCCAGACGTTCCCTTCTGTGAAGACACGCCAGAGGTAGACATACAGCACGTCTTCGACAATGAAGGCCACTCTGCCGAACACTTCTGTACACTGTTTGCCTCGATACAACACGTCTAGTAGATGCTGCGAGCTCACATGCCAGTTATCGTGCAGTACTAAGGCGTCAATGTCGTGCCCTTACAGCCAAATAATGGTCCTGTCTTCTGAAGTGACCACAGAGAGTCTGGCGGACATCTTCTCTGTGCCATACTGCACTGTTTGTGACTGTGTACACAGCGATTGTGGGTGTGGGGCTACCCGGCAGACACTACCCTGTTTCGTATGTGCCCTGACGTCATCGCTGGCATGGTTGTCCATTGACCGGAATGCCATCTTCCGTGCAGAACACGATTGTACTGACACCTGGTTGACAGGTTGTACAATTATATCGTTAATTAGACACAGCACGGGGAAATAGCGGTTTGTTGCTTTAATTTTGGACACCAGTGTATTTATCGTCCTTGTTTCCAAACGTGGCTGCACTCCAGACAAATACTTTCAGAAAAATTTGCTCTAAGCACTATGGGACTTAACATCTGAGGTCATCAGTACCCTAGAGTTAGAACTACTTAAACCAAACTAACCTAAGGACATCACACACATCCATGCCCGAGGCAGTATTCGAACCTCCGACCGTAGCAGCAGCACGGTTCCTAACTGAAGCGTCTAGAACCGCTCCGTCACAACGGCCGTCTTTCAGAAAAGATTTCCTAGCACTTAAATCTTTATTTGATCTTAACAAACTTCTCTTCTTCAGAAATGCTTTTCTTGCCATTGCCAGTCTACATTTTATGTCCTCTCCACTTCGCCCATCATCAGTTATTTTGTTGCCCAAATAGCAAAACTCATTTACTACTTTACATGTATATAAAATGCATCTTTGACCATCAACTGCGTTATTATTCAAAACCCATATATCAACCGGTTTCAGTCACAGACCATCTTCACAGGTCCTACCCAAAGATAAAAAAAATAGAAAAAAGCCATGCAGTATACAGGAAATGTTACACCATTTTTTCCAAGGAAGTGCAAAATATGCATGAATACTTACGGGTTTAAAACAGTTTAAGCCACATCACATCTGTCATTACTTAAATGCTGCCCAAGTCTCATATGTAGAGCATGTCATAAATTCCAGTATACCACGCAGGACTTTTAAAGGCGAACGTACTAATAGTAGGCGTAAAGAGAACAGTACTGAAGAGAAGATCAGCGGTATGTTACAATTTTTGAAAATATTGAGGAGTTGGTCAAAGATCTTTAGAAAGAATTTTCGTCATGTTGTACAAAAATATGTCGATAAGTTTCTTGCTAAATGCAGGCGACTAGACTATCTTTGGTGAACATCTTTAGTATAGTTTCACACGTAAACAGAAGAACGAAGTTGGTATCCCCAAACATATAATAACTTCGATCTTACAATATAAGGCAGAAATCGTTATAAACCCTAATATTAAACAGTTGCATAATCACTGCATATACTCGATGAAACGTATACAAAGTAGTAGCCATAACATAAAAACAATCTGAAATATAGTGTTCAGAAATAGGTTGAAATGTCACCCAGCATTCATGTGCATCTAAGCTATAGTAGTGTACCGTTACTTTAAAATAACGACTGCATTTAGAGGAAAACACCAAATTAAAATAAAGTTTAGTTATAGTGCTTAATTAGGAGGCTAATATTCCAGTACTACTAATGCCATAAATAAGAGGAGGCGGTAAATGACCATAGCATAACCAACTATTTTCCCAAATTTGGCTTTAAGTAATGTTGATAACATACGTATATAACAGTGGTAAGTGATGAGTAACTTTCTTTACCAAAGTAAAACGTTAGCCAAAGAGCATTAGAGACTCAGACACTAAAGATATGTTTTGAGAAGCAAATAGAAAACATTTTTACGTAATGCAGCCAACAGTTTGCTAAACCAAATATGTACTCGCATACGTTTTTAAATCGACTCAACTGGCGCCCGGTTACTGCAGAAGTTGTAAATAGCTTTTCGCTCCCTGCAATTTACCTCTAATACCTTGAGAATTTCGGAGTATTTCAGCCAACACTGTCAAAAGCTTTCATTTTCTCTGGAAATGCTATAAACGCAGAGTTACCTTTCCTTAGAGTATCTTTTGAGATAAGTCGTAGGGTCAGTATTCCCTCACGTGTTTCTACATTTCTCAGGAATCCAATCTGATTTTCACAGAAGTCGGCTTATACCTGTTTTTCCATTCCGTAGACATATAAACTAATAAATTCCGTTTGAAAACAATATTTTCTACACTTTCTTCAATGCTATCATGAGTGTCTCACATCCAGCTGTGTGCCTATTCTAACAACCCTACCACAACAAAGGTCAAAATTTTAATAACGATTGTGGTGTTGCTCACGCTGCTAAATACTGCATTTTCGGGCAACATCAGTCATATTATGTGGCAGGTGTCATTAGAGCACAGTTAATAGTCATTTCATGTAATAACGAAAAAAATAGGCACTCATCTTTTTGTGTTTCCCGCGCTGGTCTCGTATTATCATGGCTCAATCGTTGAAAATCTAGGTGATTATGATTCCAAGCTCGTATGCAAAGAGGCCTAGGTTTTATTCTGCTATATTCAAAAGTTTTGTAGATGCGCTTCTCAAACCATTCTTGGAGATTAAACCTTTCAAAGTTAGCACAATGGTGATTTAAAAAAATAATCAGCACTCCGAATTTAAGTTACACTTCCTTTTAACTGCTTTTATTGCAATATCACGTATCACACAAAACATCACTTTACAATACAAAACATACTTGAAAACATCTTCCTCACATTTTATAACCGGACTACGTTATGCGTCTTTCCAACATGACGTCCAACACTTGACCTTCTCAAGGTCCGACTCTCTAACAACTTAACAACTAACTAACTATCGCTTACGAGCCCAAAATCAGAGTTACAAGTACGTCAAAGGTCTTAGTGACAAAAGAATGAATACACATAAGAATAATATCATTGCAATATAAACATATCGATGTGTCACAAATGAAATCAAATCTGAATATTGTCTCAGAAATATGTTAAGTAGTTAACAGAAATGCAGTAGAATATTACTGGTATCGAGAGGTTCAGGTGAGGTACTATAATGGTTACGTAATTCAAGTACCATTACACTGTGATAATTTTATTTTCATAGAGCGCTAAACAACATGCACCAAATTATTTACAAAGATGTTTCACGTTAGCTCTGAATATCGTCTGCCATTATCTGTGTGGGTCACATGAATTGTCATGTTTGATAACGGCAGCTTGCGGAATTCTTCTACTTGAAGTGGACATAAATGTTCAGCTGCAAATATCAACCATTCTTTTATTAAATCACCGTCCGTGAAAGGACGCAAGGACCCTGCTAAAAGTAGAAAAGTTTTGCAGCTCATCCGAACGGCACACTCATTCTTGGTTTTTCTTCCTCTTCTTCATAGAGCTCCCTTCACACTTTTTTGATGCAATAAATCACGATGTTTTTGTACGTTGATTCAATGTCTTACTTCAAGCGGCGTTCAATGAGTAATGCAACATTTTTTTTCTTAAAATTGGTTGGTTTTATTCAAGATTCCAATACACCATATTATTTCGCACTCTTTTGGCTACAAAACCCCGTTTTTCAACATAACCCCCGTGCAATACGATGACCTTGCTTTAGGGAGGGCCCGTATGCTGGCATGGTAGCACACTACTGGTCAACATCAGACTCAATGTAATGCCGCATCAATGACCTCCATTGCACCCACGTACTACGTCCCGCGGAGTGCATCCTTCATTAGGCCAATCAGATGGAAGTCGGAAGTTGTGGAGATCTGGGCTATAGGGCGAATGAGGAAGAACTGTCCAGTGAAGGTTTGTGAGCCCCTCTCGTGCGAGCGGACTTACGTGAAGCCTTGCGTTATCTTGGAGATGAAGTTCGTTTGCATTTTTGTGGCGATGAACAAGCTCAAGCCGTTTCTTCAGTTCCCTGAGAGTAACACAATACAGTTGACCACTGAACCAAGAGGGAGGACATCAGACAGAATAACCCCTTCAGAGGCCCAGAAGACGGTCGCCATGACTGTACCAGCCGGGGGTGTGGCTTTGAACTTTTCTTCGCAAGAGAGTTGGTATGGCGCCACTCCATGGATTGTCGTTTTGTTTCCGGTTCAAAGTGATGAACCCACATTTCATCGCCTGTTACGATGTTCGACAAAAAATCGTCGCAATTAGCCTCCTAAAAGGCAAGCAATTCCGCACAGATGTTCCTTCGTTGCTCTTTATGGTCTAATGTTTGGCGCTGAGCACATACCTTTGAGTATCCCAGCAAGTGGACGAGTGTGTCAACTCTAGCAACAGACGTCGAGTTGTGCAGGAAGGTGTGTGATTGTGATCTGTCGATCACCTCGAATGAGAGTGTCCCCGCGTTCCAACTTTGCAGTAGTCACAGCTGTGTGGGAGCGTCCGGCATGTGGGGGATCGGACGGGTTTGTGTGACGTTGTTGCAATGATGGCAGTAGCCTCGCCCAACGACTCACAGTTCTTTTGTTCACTGATAAGTCTCCTTAGACATTTAGCAAGAGCCTACCAATATCTGCGATGATCTGGTTTTCCACCAAAAGAAACTCAATGACAGCTAACTGCTCAGAACCCGCCTCCGTATGGCGCCGCCACCGATATGAACTTCATGAAACTATGGGGGCTGAAGTGGAAACATTGCACGGTGTCCCGCAACAAATTCCGCATTTTTGTAGCCGAAACTGGCCCAGAAAAAAGGTTGCCTTACTTATTGAACATCCCTCGTATTCACTAAAATTTTTGCTAAACAACTTCTTTATAATAAGGTTTCTCGCACGGCTGTACGAAACCCTGTGGCTGACTGTTGGCCCGCCAGTGCTGCCGGTGACGGCACCGCCGTGAAGACTCACCCTGCTCCATTTCCCATAGCAGAGATGCTTTGTGGGAGACACTTCGTCTAGTAAATTCAGTGAGACCTGTTTAGTAGGATCCCCCATGACCCTGCCAGTAGGTGTGCTACCTCCAGATTCTTGTGAACGTGTAACGGCAATGCTCCTAAAAGGCGGTGTCTGCAGACAGGTTCCCTTCCCCATGCAGATCTCTATCATTTTGGAAAGCTGGTTCTCACAATGGAAGTTTACAGCCGGCTAAATGTCGCTCCTTTGCGAAACTCTTATCGAAAAATGGGACACCACGCCTGACAACGTCCTTCCATTCAGTGTGTACCTGTTCGGGACTCTCCCATTGTGCGAGGAACAGTTTTATGACTCGTGACTCGCTTGCAGTCGTTCTCCTGTAGTCCTCTCGCTCCCACAGTCAACCAATGGACCCAGCTTACAGAATAACATTACGTATTAACCCAGTTCTAAGCAAAGAAGGGAAGGTGGAAAGGTGGAAGGAGTATATAGAGGGTTTATACAAGGGCGATGTACTTGAGGACAATATTATGGAAATGGAAGAGGATGTAGATGAAGACAAAATGGGAGATAAGATACTGCGTGAAGAGTTTGACAGAGCACTGAAAGACCTGAGTCGAAACAAGGCGCCGGGAGTAGACAACATTCCATTAGAACTACTGACGGCCTTGGGAGAGCCAGTCATAACAAAACTCTACCATCTGGTGAGCAAGATGTATGAGACAGTCGAAATTCCCTCAGACTTCAAGAAGAATATAATAATTCCAATCCCAAAGAAAGCAGGTGTTGACAAATGTGAAAATTACCGAACTATCAGTTTAATAAGTCACAGCTGCAAAATACTAATGCGAATTCTTTACAGACGAATGGAAAAACTGGTAGAAGCGGACCTCGGGGAGGATCAGTTTGGATTCCGTAGAAATGTTGGAACACGTGAGGCAATACTTACCTTACGACTTATCTTAGAAGAAAGATTAAGGAAAGGCAAACCTACGTTTCTAGCATTTGTAAACTTAGAGAAAGCTTTTGACAATGTTAACTGGAATACTCTCTTTCAAATTCTGAAGGTGGCAGGGGTAAAATACAGGGAGCGTAAAGCTATTTACAATCTGTACAGAAACCAGATGGCAGTTATAAGAGTCGAGGGGCATGAAAGGGAAGCAGTGATTGGGAAGGGAGTGAGACAGGGTTGTAGCCTCTCCCCGATGTTATTCCATCTGTATATTGAGCAAGCAGTAAAGGAAACAAAAGAAAAATTCGCAGTAGGTATTAAAATTCTTGGAGAAGAAATAAAAACTTTGAGGTTCGCCGATGACATTGTATTTCTGTCAGAGACAGAAAAGGACTTGGAAGAGCAGTTGAACGGAATGGACAGTGTCTTGAAAGGAGGATATAAGATGAACATCTACAAAAGCAAAACGAGGATATAGAATGTAGTCAAATTAAATCGGGTGATGCTGAGGGAATTAGATTAGGAAATGAGACACTTAAAGTAGTAAAGGAGTTTTGCTATTTAGGGAGTAAAATAACAAATGATGGTTGAAGTAGAGAGGATATAAAATGTAGACTGGCAATGGCAAGGAAATCGTTTCTGAGGAAGAGAGTTTTGTTAACATCGAGTATAGATTTAAGTGTTAGGAAGTCATTTCTGGAAGTATTTGTATGGAGTGTAGCCATGTATGGAAGTGAAACGTGGATGATAAATAGTTTGGACAAGAAGAGAATAGAAGCTTTCGAAATGTGGTGCTACAGAAGAATGCAGAAGATTAGATGGGTAGATCACATAACTAATGAGGAGGTATTGAATAGAATTGGGGAGAAGAGGAGTTTGTGGCACAACTTGACTAAAAGAAGGGACCGGTTGGTAGGACATGTTTTGAGGCATCAAGGGATCACAAATTTAGCATTGGAGGGCAGCGTGGAGGGTAAAAATCGTAGAGGGAGACCAAGAGATGAATACATTAAGCAGATTCAGAAGGATGTAGGTTGCAGTAGGTACTGGGAGATGAAGAAGCTTGCACAGAATAGAGTAGCATGGAGAGCTGCATCAAACCAGTCTCAGGACTGAAGACCACAACAACAACATATCTTTTACCGAACAGAAATGAAAGGAAGAAGTAGTTAATAAATTCGCAATCAGTGCTGTTTGTTTCAGTTACCTCTGTACTTTCAAGTGTCACAAGTAAATCGAATTGATTTATTAGTCTAATTTGAATAGTGGGTTATTAATCAGGTAAAATAAATGTAAATGTCGTGTGACTAGGGTCTCGCGCCGGGTAGACAGTTCGCCTGGTGCAAGTCTTTCGATTTGACGCCACTTCGGCGATTTGCGCGTCGATGGGATGAAAAATCATGATGATTAGGACAACACATCACCCAGTCCCTAAGCGGTGAAAATCTCCGACCAGGTCGGGAATCGAACTCGGCCCTTAGGATTGACATTCCATCGCGCTGGCCACTCACATACCGGGGGCGGACATTAATCAGGTTATGGGGCAGTTTTGGAAAAGCCTATCTCAAATGTCTAAGTCTGGCAATTCATAAATATTATGACTATAATAAGAATTTTTAAAACTGGCAAATTAGGGAAAGCTATGTCCTTAGAAACACATGTATTGAGTCAAAATATGAATATATTAACTAACTTGAAAATGAGTAAAATTTCTTTAAAATATTTCTTATTTGAATGACCGCTTGCAAGAACGCCTTGCATTAAACTGAACCTTTAATTTCGTAAACTGAGCTATGATTAAATAAAGATGATACAGAAAATCTGTTTGAAAAAATTCTACGTGTGGCACAGATGCACTGATTAGCCAGAGCATTGTGATCACCGACGTGTAGTCGATATAAACCCGTCCAGTCGACAGCAGCTTCACCTGGCGAAGAATGACTGCCAATCAGACACACGCACTATGCATGTAGTATCAGTGAGCGTGCTGTCCTTGTGTTGAATGGGGAAGGCGCGCAATCTGAATTTGCCCGAGGACAGATGGTGATAGACCGGAGGCTCAGTACAAGCATTTCAGAAACAGCACCACATGTCGGGCGTTCGAGGAGTGCTGTGGTGCGTGTCTTCAAAACTCACCAAGGTGAAACCACGTTCAGACGTCGTGGGGGTGGGCGGCTCATTACAGATGTCGGACGTCGTAGACTGGTAAAACAGGACAGGCGGCGAAATGTGACAGAACTAACATCAGATTTTAATGCTGGGCAGAGTAGAAGTGCACAGTGCACCGAAGACTCCTAACGCCGGGCCTCCACAGCCGACAACCCATGCATGTGCCAAAGTTAACACCACGACATCGCCAACTACGACTGAAATGGGTGAGCCACATCGCTGGTCGATCATCAGCGATCGGCTTGTTATCTTTGGCGCGTGCCCGGGCATGAGCATCTTTGCGTTTCCGGCTGGGGCGCGCGGGACGGCGAGAGGCAGTAGGTTTAGGTCGGTCGGTGACACTGGCGGAGTTGTGGCTCGGGCGTAAGCACATGTGTGAAGTCTGTTACGCTGGGGCTGTTTGCTAATCGTGAAACTCCTGCGGCGGTTACTGGTTGCCTGGAAGGCATTTCACATAAACTGTGCCAAGCCTCGCAGTGAGACGGGAGTCCGGAGTGGGCGTTGGCCGAGATGTTTGTACAAACTGAGGTGCCTGTGTGAGGAGCACGGCGTGGGCCTGTTGGTTGCTTCGTCCTTCTGGCAGCCACCGCAAGCGGATGTTCGGCCGGAATGTCTACAGTTTGTGGTGAGCATAGTGTGAACAAGTTCTCGTAGGACGTGCTCCCAGCCTGACTCTAAGCCTGTGTTATTTGTGGGTGCCGACCCCTTTTCTGTTACTGCTTCCGGGTGTCCTGTAAGATTTCACAGCAAAACTGTGTTTTTGTGGCATTCTGTGTTTCTGGCACAGCCTCCGCCTAGAAAGGGGAAAGACTTGGAATTACTTAATGCTGTAATTTAAATATAAAAAAATTGTTCTTTCAGAATAAGTGCCCGTTTCTTTGTGACACTGCAGTTCAAACAGGAGTGGCGTAATGTTAATGGGTATTTGTTAATCGTCAAATGAAGTGTATGTAATGTCTTGCTGTTTTCTGGGGCACGCAGCTGTGTTATTGAACTCATTTTGAAGTGCTCTGCCGGGTGAATGACTGCTCCCCACTTCAATGTGTTCTGTTGGGTAGTATTGTAAGGTTTTTTGTGTATTTGTCAGTGGCGTTTTTGATTCAGTTTTGTTTTTCTCTTTCTTTTGAATTACGGTGAATTGTTTAGTTTACCTGGTTATTGGCTTAACTCGCGCTTCACGCACTAAATCAGCTGATAATAAAATTATTTTTTCATTCCTGTTTAATGTCAGACAGATTTAAATGTAAATTCATTTATATTATTTGAAATAAATGTGCTGGATTGACCTTAATGAATTATGTGTAATCGAAGTAAGGGACCCAGTCCTTCATTAGTGCCTAACAGTGGCGTGTGGTTCGGGTTGTGAGCCCCGTTCTCGTACCAATGGGCACGTGACCATCGGCACGTGCAGTGGCAGAGTGGTGCGTGATATTATGAATCCCTGTACCTTCTTCATGATGCCGATGGGAGGGTGCGAATCCGTCGTCTTACAGAGGGACAGCTCCTTGGCACTTGTACTGAGGCATGGAACCGAGCTGGCGGTGGCTCAATCATGCTCTGGGGAACATGTTACATGGGCGTCCACAGGCCCAGTGGGGCTCGTGCAAGCAACCATGACCACTTTACAACCACCACGTACCATGACCATCATTTCTCCAGACGACAGTGGTATTTTTCACCTAGATAATGTGTCATGTCACAAGGCCGGGAGTGTGATGGAGCGGTTTGAGGAATACAGTGGTGACTTCCAGTTGATGTGCTGGCCCCCCAAGACGCCAGATCTGAGCCTGATCGAACACATCTGTGATGTGATAGAACGTGGCGCCACAGCTTATCGCCCATCTCCTCGGAACTTAAGGAAATTAGGCGACTTATGGGAACAGATGCGGTGCAAACTCCACCCAGCGACCTACCAAAGCCTCATCGCTTCCATGCCACGACGCTGTGATCCGTGACAAAGGTGGACATATACTGGTTATTAGGTAGGTGGTCATAATATTCTGGTGGTAAGTATATATTGTGCTGTCCAGACACAGAACACGTGGCAGCAAAGTAGCAACCAGTCCATCTGTTTGACAAAGGGATGGCGCCCTAATAATATATAATCAACACTTTTGATAACAGATTTAGCTTCATCTTTAGATTACAAGTGGACTGATATGTCACCAGTTTCCTCGGAGTCTTTCGCGACGGCATACATGAACTAAACGTTCTCCGTGTTTCAGCGGCGTCAATTCGAATAAAATCCTCGAGCTTTCGATGACCATCACCGCCATCGTCGTCAGAAGTTCACTGACAGCGGGGGCTGCTACGGTTTCTCGCTTATATAGGCATGATGACATCATCAGCAGCCAATCAGATCGATCTAATGTGGCGCGCGCGCCTAGGTCGACCCGGGCCGCTAGCAGAGCTATTGCCCGTGACAGCACGGGTGACGTCAGGTGGCGCCAGGGGTGGGCGCCACGTTTGAAGCTGCCGCTCCCGCGTCGAGCATCTGTCTCTGCTTCCTTTCGGTATCCAGCTCCCGCCACCATGCCCTGCTGAGTGTGTACCCCTGGTCTCTGTTGAAATTGTTGTTGTTTAAACGAATCTCGACCGCTTCCTTTGTAACGGCGTCCCAATATGTCGATGCATGGGCCAACACTTTTGTATTTTAGAACTGTATTTTATGTCCGTTTTCTAGGCAATGCTCCGCCATGGCCGACTTGTCAAGCTCCCTTTGTTTTATATGGCGCTTGTGCTCAGTACAACGCTCCGCAACCGTGCGAATTGTTTGTCCGATATACATGCTGCTACATTCATAGGGTACACCTTACACGCCGGACACTCGAAGAGCAATGTCGTCTTTAACAGGGCGCAACATATCTCGTATCTTGGGGGCGGTCAGGAAATCTGATCATGTTTCTGCAGCAGACGTCCTAACTTGCTGCTAGTTGCTCCACATTATGGCAGGAATGCAATCCGTTTGGCCTCTTCTATTGATTCACCAGGTGTCTTTCTTCAGCGGCCCTTGAAAGCGTTTCAATTCAGACTGTAGGTGGTCGTCGTCAGAGATAATCTTGGCTCTATGAATCAAAATGTTCAGAAGCGCTTTCTTGTGCACAGGGTGGTGGAAACTATTGGCGTTCAAGTACTGATCAGTGTTTGTTGCTTTCTGGTACACTGAATGACCAAGCTGGCCTCCTGCCTTCGCTCAACCAAACATCCAAGAATGGTAGCTTGCCGTGCTTCTCCATCTCGACAGTATATTTAATTTGGGATGGACACCACGAACTGCTGCAGTGTATCTTCACCATGAGGACATATCAGGAAGGTGTCATCAACGTATCGTAGAAAGCAAGAGGGCCGTAATGTCGCAGTTTGCAGAGCCTGCTCCTCAAAGTGCTCCGTGAAGAAATTTGCGACTGCTAGAGACAGTGGTGATCCCATGGCTGTGCCGTCCGTCATCTCATGATATTCATCGCAGTACAAAAAGTACGTTGTCGTTAGGACGTGACGGAACAACTTAATGATTCCAGATGGAAATGTTGGGCCAAACGATCGAGCGTATCTTGTATTGGCACGCTCGTAAAAAGTGACACAACGTCCAGACTATCCATTAAGTCGTTTGGGCCTATCTTCATTCTCTTGAGAGTCTCAACAAATTTCTGCGAGTTGACAGCATGGTGTTCAAAATGTCCCAGTTTGGTGCTAATAGTCCGGTCAGATGTTTAGCAAGTCTGTAGGTGGGCGAACTGATTCCACTAACAATGGGCCTCTGAGGAACACTTTCCTTGTGTATCTTTGGTAATCCATAGAGCCTGGGAGGTCTGGCGGCACGAGGCGTTAATTTCTTCACCATTTCATCTGGTAAACCAGAATCCTTTGATAATTTCCCTGTCTTCCTGACAATGGCCTGTGTGGGATCACGACTAAGCTTGCGGTACGTGGGGTCTTCTAATAAATGTAGCATCTTCAGGTGGTAGTCTGCAGAGTTCAGAACCACGGTGGCATTCCCTTTGTCAGCTGGCAAGACAACCAAGTCATCATTCTCACGTAATAACAGTAAGCAACGTCGTTCCTTCTGGCTAATATTAGATATTGGTGGCATACGTTTCGCCAGGGTATGGCTGCCAGTTAGCCTGCCGTCCTCAGCTGCATCATGCGAGAGATTCCTAATGCACTGCTCTATTCTACTAATTATATCCTATATGGCAGACAACCCGTGGTCTAGAGGTAGCGTCTTTGATTCATAATCAAAACGTCTTCGGTCCCGGGTTCGATTCCCGCCACTGCCTAAATTTTGATAAATAATCAGCATTGGCGTCCGAAGACTTCCGACATAAGAAGTCAGCCTCATTCTGCCAACGGCCTTGTCAAAGAGGATGGAGGAGCCGATAGAGGTTCGGGGCACTCTCTTGTCCTAGGGGTGGGAAATTGCCGCTAAAGGCAGAAGAATCAGCAATGATCAACGACATGAGGATGCAGAAGGCAATGGAAACCACTGCATTAAAGACACGTAACGTGTATCCACAGGACATGTGGCCTGTAATTGAAGAAGTGTCATGATGATCTCTCCATTGGCAAAAGATTCCGGAATAGTCCCCCATTCGGATCTCCGGGAGGGGACTGCCAAGGGGGAGGTTACCATGAGAAGAAGATTGAATAATCAACGAAAGGATAACGTTCTACGAGTCGGGGCGTGGAATGTCAGAAGCTTGAACGTGGTAGGGAAACTAGAAAGTCTGAAAAGAGAAATGCAAAGGCTCAATCTAGATATAGTAGGGGTCAGTGAAGTGAAGTGGAAGGAAGACAAGAATTTCTGGTCAGATGAGTATCGGGTAATATCAACAGCAGCAGAAAATGGTATAACAGGTGTAGGATTCGTTATGAATAGGAAGCTAGGGGAGAGGGTGTGTTACTGTGAACAGTTCAGTGACCGGGTTGTTCTAATCAGAATCGACAGCAGACCAACACCGACAACGATAGTTCAGGTATACATGCCGACGTTGCAAGCTGAAGATGAACAGATAGAGAAAGTGTATGAGGATATTGAAAGGGTAATGCAGTATGTAAAGGGGGACGAAAATCTAATGGGCGACTGGAATGCAGTTGTAGGGGAAGGAGTAGAAGAAATGGTTACAGGAGAATATGGGCTTGGGACAAGGAATGGAAGAGGAGAAAGACTAATTTAGTTCTGTAACAAGTTTCAGCTAGTAATAGCGAATACCCTGTTCAAGAATCACAAGAGGAGGAGGTATACTTGGAAAAGGCCGGGAGATACGGGAAGATTTCAATTAGACTACATCATAGTCAGATTCCGAAATCAGATACTGGATTGTAAGGCGTACCCAGGAGCAGATATAGACTCAGATCACAATATAGTAGTGATGAAGAGTAGGCTGAAGCTCAAGACGTTAGTCAGGAAGAATCAATACGCAAAGAAGTGGGATCCGGAAGTACTAACGAATGACGAGATACGTTTGAAGTTCTCTAACGCTATAGATACAGCAATAAGGAATAGCGCAGTAGGCAGTACAGTTGAAGAGGAATGGACATCTCTAAAAAGGGCCATCACAGAAGTTGGGAAGGAAAACATAGGTACAAAGAAGGTAGCTGCGAAGAAACCATGGGTAACAGAAGAAATACATCAGTTGATTGATGAAAGGAGGAAGTACAAACATGTTCCGGGAAAATCAGGAATACAGAAATTCAAGTCGCTGAGGAATGAAATAAATAGGAAGTGCAGGGAAGCTAAGACGAAATGGCTGCAGGAAAAATGTGAAGACATCGAAAAAGATATGATTGTCGGATGGGCAGACTCAGCATACAGGAAAGCCAAAACAATCTTTGGTGACATTAAAAGCAACTGTGGTAACATTAAGAGTGCAACGGGAATTCCACTGTTAAATGCAGAGGAGAGAGCAGATAGGTGGAAAGAATACATTGAAAGCCTCTATGAGGGTGAAGATTTGTCTGATGTGATAAAGGAAGAAACAGGAGTCGATTTAGAAGAGATAGGGGATCCAGTATTAGAATCGGAATTTAAAAGAGGTTTGGAGGACTTACGGTCAAATAAGGCAGAAGGGATAGATAACATTCCATCAGAATTTCTAAAATCATTGGGGGAAGTGGCAACAAAACGACTATTCACGTTGGTGTGTAGAATATATGAGTCTGGCGATATACCATCTGACTTTCGGAAAAGCATCATCCACACAATTCCGAAGACGGCAAGAGCTGATAAGTGCGAAAATTATCGCACAATAAGCTTAACAGCTCATGCACCGAAGGTGCTTACAAGAATAATATACAGAAGAATGGAAAAGAAAATTGAGAATACGCTAGGTGAAGATCAGTTTGGCTTTAGGAAAAGTAAAGGGAAGAGAGAGGCAATTCTGACGTTACGGCTAATAATAGAAGCAAGGCCAAGACACTTTTATAGGATTTGTCGACCTGGAAAAAGCGTTCGACAATATAAAATGGTGCAAGCTGTTCGAGATTCTGAAAAAAGTAGGGGTAAGCTATAGGGAGAGACGGGTCATATACAATATGTACAACAACCAAGAGGGAATAATAAGAGTGGACGATCAAGAACGAAGTGCTCGTATTAAGAAGGGTGTAAGACAAGGCTGTAGCCTTTCGCCCCTACTCTTCAATCAGTACATCGGGGAAGCAATGATGGGAATAAAAGAAAGGTTCAGGAGTGGAATTAAAATACAAGGTGAAAGGATATCAATGATACGATTCGCTGATGACATTGCTATCCTTAGTGAAAGTGAAGAAGAATTAAATGATCTGCTGAACGGAATGAACAGTCTAATGAGTACACAGTATGGTTTGAGAGTAAATCGGAGAAAGACGAAGGTTATGAGAAGTAGTAGAAATGAGAACAGCGAGAAACTTAACATCAGGATTGATGGTCACGAAGTCAATGAAGATAAGGACTTCTGCTACCTAGGCAGCGGACGGAGCAAGGAGGACATCAAAAGCATACTCGCTATGGCAAAAAAGGCATTTCTGGTCAAGAGAAGTCTACTAATATCAAATACCGGCCTTAATTTGAGGAAGAAATTTCTGAGGATGTACGTCTGGAGTACAGCATTGTGTGGTAGTGATACATGGACTGTGGGAAAACCGGAACAGAAGAGAATCGAAGCATTTGAGATGTGGTGCTATAGACGAATGTTGAAAATTAGGTGGGCTGATAAGGTAAGGAATGAGGAGGTTCTACGCAGAATCGGAGAGGAAAGGAATATGTGGAAAACACTGATAAGGAGAAGGGACAGGATGATAGGACATTTGCTAAGACATGAGGGAATGACTCCCATGGTACTAGAGGGAGCCGTAGAGGGCAAAAACTGTAGAGGAAGACAGAGATTGGAATACGTCAAGCAAATAATTGAGGACGTAAGTTGCAAGTGCTACTCTGAGATGAAGAGATTAGCACAGGAAAGGAATTCGTGGCGGGCCGCATCAAACCAGTCAGTAGACTGATGACCAAAAAAAAAAAAAAATTGGCAGACGTCGTGGAGTTGGAGAAAAGTTGAGGCCTTTACTCAGCGCTGATATAAAGCCGTTGTCCAGTTCTTGGATGGAGAGATTAAGAACCGTTCTACGGGCCTTATCGGATTGTGATTCAGTCGGTCGAACTTGGCCCATTGTTTCGATGTTGCCTTGGATAAACTTGCATGTTGTTGCGCTGCCGTGACTACATCCTCCAACTCCCAATCGAATGGTGACAATGTTGATGACAAAGACTGAAGACACTCAAATAGCTTCCTGGCATTATGATCAAGCTCGTACCTTGTCTGTCGTATCCGCTGTCTCACTAAGGCGAGACTGATCCCCTTCAAAATTCTGTCCACTGCAGCAGGTCGAATATGGTGCTTGACTGCTGCAAAGCGTGGAATTTTCTCCTTGTCCCGGCAGCGTTCTAAAAATGCCAAAGAACTCAGCAGATGTAATCTCGTTTACCGCAGTTTTTCTAACAGTCTCACACTGCGCATTATGTCCTCACCGTAGAGGAATGCTATGTGTCCTCGGAGTCTTTCGTGACGACATACATGAATAAAACGTTCTCGGTTTTCCAGCCGCGTCAATTCGAATAAAATCCTCGAGCTTTCGATGACCATCTCTGCCATCGTCGTCAGGAGTTCACTGACTGCCGGGGCTGCTACGGTTTCCTTCTTGTATAGACATGATGACATCAGCAGCAGCAATCAGGTAGACCCAATGTGGCGCGCGCGCGTAAGTCGACCCGGGCAGCAGTTCACAAGTCGAGTTCATTAATTGCCAATTAAACTATAGCATTATGATTTTCAGATGCCTGGTTTAATTAATATAGAACTGGTACATTTTGACGTATTACTGGAAGGCAAAGGTAGCCGTTAGTTAGAATGTCAGTTCTTCTTCGCCCCGTTTTTGAGGAAGATCCTTTATTGCAGGTGTCGCAACTGTGAGGGAGCCGACACTGACTTCACGGGCCGGAATCAATGCGCGAGAGGTTCATCTGTTAGAATGGTCACGGAGATCCTCTTCTTGTCGGCGGAGGCAGACAGCGTCGTTGCGTCTTGGCACACAAAAGTGGTGGCAGACGCTGTCGACGCCCCAGTTGAAGCCAGTTCCAAGTGGGTGCAAGTTCGTGACCATCGTCCGAGCGTGAGTTGCCGCCATTGTGCACAGATGTGGATACTGGTTACATCGCTAGGGGCCGTCGACCACGCGACACAATGCAGCATACTCACAAGGGAACCTCCCCATCGCACCCCCCTCAGATTTAGTTATGAGTTGGCACAGTGGATAGGCCTTGAAAAACTGAACACAGATCAATCGAGAAAACAGGAAGAAGTTGTGTGGGACTACGAAAAAAAAAAGCAAAATATACAAATTGAGTAGTCCATGTGCAAGATAGGCACATGAAGGATAACATGAGCTCAGTGGCGCCGTGGTCCCGTCGTTAGCGTGAGCACCTGCGGAACGAGAGATACTTGGTTCAAGTCTTCCCTCGAGTGAAAATTTTAATTTCTTTATTTTCGCAAAGTTATGATCTGCCCGTTCGTTCATTGACATCTCTGTTCACTGTAATAAGTTTAGTGTCTGTGTTTTGCGACAGCACCGCAAAACCGTGCGATTAGTAGACGAACGGACGTGCCTCTCCAATGCGAACAGAAAACATTTGATCGCTAGGTCGTGGGTCAACCGATTCCTCCACAGGAAAACACGTCTGATATATTCTATACGACACTGGTGTCGGCATATGCTTCACATGACAGGAATATGTTGTCGACCCACCTAACTTGTACACTTTGCGAATGGGTAAAAAGATTCTTCTACCTTGCCCGACTTAGGTTTTCTTGTGGATGAGATAATCACTCCAAAAAAGTGCTGAAAACATAAGAGTTTGTGACATAAACTGCAACAAATGAATGCAACAGTTTCACAGTCGCACAGTTTTGCCTGTGCTCTATCAAAACATATGTTTTTAACGTTTTCAAATTTTTCCGTGTGTAGACCGTCAAATCCTGCATATGTCCAAGCAAATCTGAACATGTCCTGGAATTTTGGAGAGCGAAGTTGATTGTGTGTGAGTGCCTGAACTTTGATAATTGTCTGAAAACAAAAACTTAAACTTTTCACTCGAGGGTAGACTTGAACCAAGGACCTCTCGTTCCACAGGTGTTCACGCTAACCACGGGACCAGAGCGCTCCTGAGCTCACACTGTCCTTGATGTTGCGTATCCTGCGCATGGACTACTCAGTTTATATATTTTGCTTATTTTTTTCATAGTTCCACACAACTTCTTCCTGTTTTCTCGATTGATCTGTGTTCAGTTTTTCAAGGCCTATCCACTGTGCCAACTTATAACTAAATCTGAAGGGGGTGCGATGGGGAGGTTCCCTTGTCAGTAATCAGTTTTCGGTTGCTAATCGGTAGTAATTCCGACGCATGGGGTGTTACACCGGACGCTTGGTGCGGACTTTTATCATGCTTCCGTGAATGCTGGTTTCGTCAATTTTCATGACTATTAGTATTTTAACTACCTCTCAGCGCACTCAGGGACTGGATCATTCAATATTTCGTCCGAAATATGTACTGTTTGATTATTATGATGCCTTGACCTGCAGAAAGACAAGTCTAGTCGGTTTCCTAACTTCACTGGAGGACAGTAACCTGTTCGCACAGAAGGCTACCTCTCATTCAACGTGCTGCCTTGATACAATATGTGCAACGTCATACCAGGTACATCTGTTTGTTTTCTTGGTCTGTGGATTCCCCCTGTTGTCTCTTTCTTTATCGCGGAATTACTGAAACCTTGCTAGACGTGATGGAGCGTGATGCCGGCAGCGGTCGGGACAACAAAAGAATCGCAGGTCAGGTTTAATAACGCCAGTTTTTAGGGCAACAAGAAAAATGGAGAGCCAAATTAATTATTCAATCATTCTTCATACATCCTCACAAACCTCCTTCACCAGTCACAACCCAACAGTATTTTGTCTTCATTTGCCCGGTCGAGCACAATATTGATGTATTCTCTTCCTAGATGTCATACCCTCTTTTCACCTTTCTAGCGTATTGTAAGTCGGCTGTTTAGGTTTTTATGTTGTTGACGCCATGTAGCGCTCTGTATCAAAATCGCTGACTGCAGTGTGTGCAGTCTGTGGCTGGTTAGGCTCATTCTTGGATTATTCGCTAGTGTAGTGTTGGGCAGTTGGACGTAACAGCGCGTAGCGTTGTGCAGTTGGAGGTGAGCCGCCAGCAGCGGTGGATGTGGGGGGAGAGATTACAGAATTGTGAGATGTTAATATGAGCTGATGATCTGGACGTATGTCCGTCAGAGACAGGAAATTTATCAAAACAGATGTATAAAATGACTGTTGAACACTATTAAGGTACCGGTACATACATTGTTTGTTCTCTGCCAAAATCTTTCATTTGCTGACTGTATGCCTATCAGTAGTTAGTGCCTTCCGTAGTTAGAATCTTTTATTTTGCTGGCAGTATTGGCGCTTGCTGTATTGCAGTAGATTGAGTAACGAAGATTTTTGTGAGGTAAGTGATTCATGAAGGGTTCAAATGGTTCAAATGGCTCTGAGCACTATGGGACATAACATCTGTGGTCATCAGTCCCCTAGGACTTAGAACCACTTAAACCTAACTAACCTAAGGACATCACACACATCCATGCCCGAGGCAGGATTCGAACCTGCGACCGTAGCAGTCGCGCGGTTCCGGGCTGAGCGCCTTAACCGCTAGACCACCGCGGCCGGCGATTCATGAAGGGTACAGGTTATTGCTAGTCAGGGCTATTCTTTTGTAGGGTTTATTAAAAGTCAGATTGCGTTGCGCTAAAATATTGTATGTCAGTTTAGAAACGATTAGAATAAGTAAAGAGAAAACTGTCTGAGTACGTTGAGTTTTACTCAGCTGTTCCTGTATCAAATAACGTAGAAGTTTAACAGCACAGTCATTCTTTACATTCAAAGGCGAAGTTTCAATATTTTACAAAAGCAGGTAACTGTTTCAATCTTCGACACTACCCTGACGTCATTCCAACGTTTTATACAGCGACAAAGTCAAAACTGTACAGTCTCCTGTCTTCCTCTTTCTCATTTTTTTTTATTTATACGAACTGGGGATATTTCTTGTGCCATTTCGTAGTCCTAATCAGTCGAAGAGCTCTGATTTTTATGAAGAGTGAAATTTTCAGTACCGGTAAATTTTCCTTCCACAAGCTATAGAGACGAAGCTGAAACTTCCGCTGCACCTGCTGCTGCAAAAGTTGCTGTCACTGAAAACATTCCTGCTCACAGACAAAATTCGAGTCCTCCTGAACCGGTTCACGTTAATGTCTACGCCTGCAGCTCGCCCATAAGAGTCACCGAACATTTCACTTCTCTGAAAATGCCTAAATGGACTCAACTGGGCCACTGGAATGTTTGTAAATGTGCCTGATTTTTATTCCCGCCACATCCAAACAAATAACTACGTGGGCATGAGCAGCTCACGTATCCACAATAACCTTTCTTTCTGGAGAGCTAGAGCTGCAAGGTATGCAGGAGAATGTGAAGTTTCTAAGCTGGGAGACGAGATACTGGCTGAAATGAATCTGTGAGAGTGAGTCGAGAGTCGTGCTTGTATAGTTCATGTGGTAGAGCACTTGTCCACAAAAAGCAAAAGTCCCAGGTTCGAATGCCGGTCCGATACACAATTTTAATCCGCCAGGAAGTTTCGCGTACGTTATCGTTTTTACTGTTAAATCTTCTTTAGAAAATGTATGGTACAGCTTTCACACTTTGAACAATACTCTCTATGTTGGCCCAGATGTAGGACATCAAATTATATATATTATGGCCCCTTAAAAGAAAAACGAAGATAACAGCACAGCACACATTTGTATCATCGGTCAACTTACTTCTCAGTAACGAAGAAACTAATCTTCGGTTTAAAATGACTAGAATACAACACCATACTTCCTTCCTGTTCTTATTCACCCGTTTGTCTTCAGAACTTGGTCCATTATAATCACAGAAGCCGTAATGGCATGATGGAATGATTTTAGGAAAAGGAACTGAGCTTGGTCAGTTTCCTGTGTGTATCGAAGAGACGGTAAGTTTCGGTTAGAAGCAGCTAGAGTGCGGAACCGTAGCCGGCCACGGTGGCCGAGCGGTTCTAGACGCTTCAGTCCGGAACCGCGCTGCTGTTACGGTCGCAGGCTCGAATCCTGCCTCGGGCGTGGATGAGTGTGATGTCCTTAGGTTAGGTTTAAGAAGTTCTAAGTCTAGGGGACTGATGACCCCAGATGTTAAGTCCCATAGTGCTTAGAGCCATTTAAACCATTTTTTGCGGCGCTGTATTTCCTTCCCAGTTTTTCTACGCAGCTCAGTTTAGAAAGAGACACCGTAGACAATCAGGGCAGCTATAATACCACTATGTAAGATTTAAAAAGAGAAGCTAAAATGAACGGGAGACGTATGCCACATTCTGTGGCCTACAGAAGGCTTTTGCTGGAGCCTTTTGAAAGAGGCTGATCTGAGAAGTGAATAAAACTGGAAAGAGCTGAAGAGACGAAATTTTTTAATCTCTACAAAAAGTGGAGTTCAGAAATATTTTCAATGACATTAAGAAAGAGGATAGAATAACAACAGGTGTCCGATTACGCTTTCTTCTCTCTCTCTCACTACATTTATTTAATTTATTCATAATAGGAAGTTAAATGCAAACAAGAAAAATCGACGTCAAAATGGTCAAAATCAGTGTTAAACAAATACATTGTGTTCGATTTGCTTATGAGAGAGTAGCCTTAGCATGTTCTGGAAAAGGACTTGAACATTATGCGACAAGGCTTTTTTTTTAATTTTGTGGTAAGCTCCTATGGGACCAAACTGCTGAGGTTATCGGTCCATAGGCTTACACACTACTTAATCTAACTTCAACTAAATTACGGTAAGGACAACACATACATCCATGCCGTCGGGAGGACTCGAACTTCCGACGGGAGGAAGCTGCGCGATCCGTGGCCAGGCGTCCAGACCGCGCGGCTACCCCTCGCTGCGTCAAGATTTGTCTGGTGCCTTGAACAACCAGAAACATAAAATAAATAGGAACAAGTTTAAAACGAAAATGATAATCAAAACAGATAAATAAGGCAAACATTGAAATAGAAAATACCGTCGTGTGTGGCCGAGCGGTTCTAGGCGCTTCAGTCTAGCGGTCGCAGGTTCGAATCCTGCCTCGGGCATGGATGTGTGTGATGTCCTTAGGTTAGTTAGGTTTAAGTAGTTCTACGTTCTAGGGGACTGATGACCTCAGATGTTAAGTCCCCTAGTGCTCAGAACCATTTAAACCTTTTTTTTTTTTTAATAGAAAATAAAAAGTAATATACAAATGCAAGTAGATGAAATTTTCTGATTGGGAATTGCAATAGCAAATGACAACAGAAGTGGAATGGACATTGAAAGAAACATTGGAGAGACCACACAAACCATCAGAAGTAAGAGCAAGTAGCAGCTTGAGGTTTTTGTATAATAATTCTACGTTCAATGTTTGTGAGGAAAATCTGATGGAAAAATCAAATTTTCCTTTTAAAATTCCTTATTCTTTGATGAAGTCTGTCTCTTATGTTGTGGGAACTTAACACAATACGCATTGACAACCTGAAGCCTATACTGCTTCAGTTTCTCATTTCAAATAAATAATTTATTGTTGTCACGCTTGAGATTGTTTCGAAGCACACTCTTCAGCACACGTTGTTGAACATGGAGCCCTGTAGCGGACGACCACAAAGTGTCCCCACGTTGACCCAGCGACATCCTCAGTCACGATTGCTATGGGCACAGAATCACCGAGACTGGACGTTGGACCAATAAAAAGTGTTACTTGCTCGGACGAATCACATTCGCTCTTACAACGGGTGGATGGTTGTGTCCAGATACGGCGTCATTCTGGCCAATCGCTGCTCGAAATATGCAGTACGCCAGGCAGCACCCTGGCTGGTTGGAGCATTACTGTGCTGTAAGGGTTATTCATTTCGTCTTCTAAGGGACCTGAGGCAGTAATCGAAGGCACCGTGATAACTGTGATCTACTGCGGACCTCTTGAATCCCTCCATGCAGCAATGGCATTTTTTAGTAGAGTTACTCTCCGTGTCAAAAGGCCACAATCAAGCTAAAGCGGTTTGAAGAGCGTGACAGTGAACTCATCACGTTGATGACGTGCCCACCAGAATCGTATCATCCGAACACTGTGGAACATATCGGGGACCCAACCAGGTGTCAGCTCCGTGCAAACAAACCATAAGCCTGTAATTTACGGGAACTGCATGATTTGTGGGTAGACATCTCTAGCCAAACACCTCTGAAAACCCATCACGGAGTTGAAGGATCCGTAATGTGCTGAATCGCACTACACTGTGTTCGAGAGGTGCGCCGACACTCTTTAAAGCAATGATCATAGCTTCTTGACTCATAGGTGTATACACTCGTAAAACTCGAATCTTCTTTTATAAAATAGAAACTCTGTAGACCTTTGCATAAGCTGAAATTCACTGCAGATTTCCTCATTTAGCAGATACACTGAGGTGACAAAAGTCATCGGATAGTGATACGCACATACACAGATTGCGTAGTATCGCATACACGAGGTGTAAAAGGGCAACGCTTTGACAGAACTGTCATTTGTACTCAGGTATTCATGTAAAAAGGTGTCCGACGTAATTATGGACGCGCCAGAGTTGTATATTGTATCCAGCATCCTGCAGATGGGGGATTAAAATAATGGGTGACTTTTGAGAGGCACCCACATGCCTTGCTCATACTGTGGCATCAAGCAGTCAGGCCTGCAAGATGAGTGGTCTGCCAAGCGAGTGGATTCATTCTTATTTATCGAGTAACATGAACTCTAGTACTCACACTTAAGTTACAAGTTACCCTCCTATATGATTAATACGCAACGGAAACACGCATCTGACTATCAGTAATTTACAGAACTCTGACTGTACACTACGCACCGGCAATACCACATTTTCTTTCTTTTTTTCATTTAACGGCTTTTGTCAACACGTGGCCACCGCACTGAATATGAGTGGCGCACACATTATAAATTTGGGACATTATGAAAACATACAATTCGAAGGAAAGGTCCACCAATCTTTTTCTTTTCACTATCCTATTTATTCCGATAAATTCTCTAACCTAAACACACAAATTCTATAACCTACAACAATATCACATGAGAAATTCCGCCCAGTGGGCATGGCTTTACATTCGTGTATCTCTATATTATGGTCTCGTAATTATTTAACGCTACAGTGCACTTTCTGGATAGGATGGTGGATCTTTTATTATACCTCACACTTCGACTCTCACAATCATCACGAAACTTTCCTCCAGACCGAGCGGTACCGAAGGAACAAGCATAACCCACTAATCTTTTGAAACTACCTTGCTACTCCCCCATGCAAACCACACATACCCAAATTACATGACATACACCACACTGCAATAAGAAATATAAAACACTAAATAGTCACAACACCATCACTTTCAGCTTTCCCACTTCAATTAATATTTATCCCAGTTTCACACGACACTGCCCCACTTCGTAATTCTACTTTCCTACTATGAACTCTGGAGATATATGCACGTCTTCCTGTGCAATGCAAGCCAAGTGGCGTTGCTGGATAGACGGCCGACTCACCTTGCTTCTCTCTCAGAGTTTGAATCTAGCGTCACACGGAATTATATCACGCAAGGTAATATTAAGAACGTATTCATCACACACGCGAGTCCTCAATTGATACCATGGACGAGTACTTCTCTTTATCCTTTGTCTCATACACAGATTGAGACTCACACAGTACTCACCACGTGGAAGTACTCGTCTCTAATTTCAAGTCCTGCACACGCCATTTCTTAAATATTTCAACTTATGGTACACACGCTATTTCTTAAATATTTCAACTTATTGTACACACGCTAGTAATTCAGCTTAACTTAAGCACACGGAAGTATTTCAACTTATTGCTACACCTGGTTTCATTGTGACCGTTGGTCATTTCCGAAGATTACTACAATCTCTTTAATATTACCTGCCTGACATTTAATTCTCCCCACAAAAGTTCCTGAAATAGAGAAATTATTATTTCAAACTAGTCTTAAATATTCCACATGCATACCATGTCTCCACTCTTTCATCATTACGGAGCACAACTAAAACAGGTCTTAACAGCACAAGATCCAGCGGCAGAGTGCTGAAACATGGCCGTTCTCTAGGTCCTCTCCCATCTCTGTCGAGGTGGGGGAAGCACCTTGCTATCGTATTGGTCAGCCACATTTCAGGCGCTCAAAGCTCTGGTAAATTTCATCTCTTTGGTCCCACCAAAGGTGGCCAAAGGATCGACTCAAAGATGATCATATATTCACATTCACTATCTGCAGTTAGCAGACGACCATACATTCATTCATTTCACAGATCTCACCAAACTGGATGTAGGGATTTATTTTGTGGGAGTGCACATGTGATCAATTAAATAAATAAATTGTCATTCTTTCCCACACTGGCATCCGGCTTCGCTGTATTAATTGAAATTGAGTTATTTTCCAAAAAAAATGTGTTGTTCTGACAAAAATAATGAAGTATTTTGTACCTATTTTCAATGTCGGGCGGTACTGTACCCTTTCACTTTGAAAGCGTAATGGCACATATATGGGACACTCCAATGCGGAAATCGCTAGAGAGGTCAAGATTCCGAGATCCACAGTGTGAAGTGTGTGCTGATAATACCAAACTTCAGGCACGACGGACAACGGAGTGGCGGATGGCCCCCACTTACTGACCGAGAGCAGAGACGTTTTCTTATAGTTGTCCGTGCTAACAGACAAGTAACACTGCGTGAAATAATCGCAAAAATCAATGTGGGATGTACGGCGAACGTATGCACTAGGACAGTGCGGCGAAATTTGACGCTAATGAGTTATGGCCACAGATGACCGACGCGATTTCCTTTGCTAACAGGGAGACATCGCTTGCAGCGCCTCTGCTGGGCTTATGATCATATCGGTGGGATGCTAGAGAACTGGAAAACCGTGGATTGTTCAGGCGAGGCCTAATTGCAAATACACTCACGCTCATAAATAAAGGATAACTGCAGAATGTGGTGCCACACAACGTGGCACTACACAAAACTGGCGCTAATAGCATAGGCACATAGAGAACACACATGACACAGATCTGTAAGTCCACGGTACTGGTGATAAGTTGCGAAAACCGTCCCGAAACACATGTGCTACAAAACGCCACTGTTTCCTGCGCATGTACCACGACATCAATATGGCATATGATCCCCATGCACACGCACACAGGCCGCACAACGGGTTGGCATGCTCTGGATCAGGTGGTCGAGCAGCTGCTGGAGTACCAGTATTGTCTGCCATTCTTGCAGCAGTGCCTGTCGGAGCTCCTGAAGTGTCGTAGGGATTTTAAGACGTGCAGCGATACGACCGAGAGCATCCCAGATGTGCTCGATGGGGTTTAGGTCTGGAGAACAGGCAGGCCACTTCATTCGCCTGATATCTTCTGTTTCAAGGTACTCCTCCATGATGGCAGATCTGTGGGGCCGTCGTTATCATCCATCAAGAGGAAGGTGAGACCCACTGCACCCTGAAAAGGCCGACATACTGGTGCAAAATGATGTCCCGATACACCTGACCTGTTACCATTCCTCTGTCAAAGACATATAGGGACAGTGCACCTATCATAATCCCACCCCACACCATCGACCACGACCTCCATACAGGTTTGGTATCTGGTTCCTGGTAGACGCCAAACGAAAACCCGGCGAGAATCACTGTTTAGACTATACCTGGGCTCGTCCGTGAACTTAATCTGGGACCATTGTGTCAATGACCATGTACTGTGTTGCTTAGATCAAGCTTTACAGGTTGTTCATTTACCAGGGTCAGCAGAACGCATCTTGCAGGTCTCCTGGCAAATAAACCATGTCTGTTCAGTCGTCTGTAGACTGTGTGTCTGGAGACAACTGTCCCAGTGGCTGTGGTAAGGTCCCGAGCTAGGCTACCTGCAGTACTCCGTGGCTGTCTGCGGGCACTGATGGTTAGATATTGGTCTTCTTGTGGTATTGTACACCGTGGACCTCCCGTACTATAGCGCCTGGACACGTTTCCTGTCTGCTGGAATCGTTGCCTGTCTGCTGGAATCGTTGCCATAATCATGAGATCACAGTTTGTGGCACACGGAGGGCCCTTGTTACGACCTGCTGTGTTTGACCAGCCTCCAGTCGCCCTAGTACTCTACCTCTCATAACATCAGTATGTGTTCTTTGAGCCATTTTCAACACTGAGTCACCATTAGTACGTCTGAAAACGTCTGCACACTTACTCGATGTACCGTACTGTGACATGCATCAACACAGCTCTGCGAGTGTTGACTGCTGCCAGCGCCACTGTGGGACGACCGCAGGTAAAATGCACCGCATTGTCATACCCCGAGGTGATTAAAACCCGCAAACCGTCCACCGGAGCGTTGTTTCACCATGTATCAGCATTATCCTTAATTTATGAGCATGAGTGTAGTATG
Organism: Schistocerca serialis cubense; assembly: GCF_023864345.2. Lineage (NCBI taxonomy): Eukaryota > Metazoa > Arthropoda > Insecta > Orthoptera > Acrididae > Schistocerca > Schistocerca serialis. The sequence goes on along the minus strand of NC_064641.1, from coordinate 83,610,667 downwards.
AGCTGATGGTAGGTTTCGAGTGTGGTGCAGACCCCCACGGAATCTTGGACCCAAGTTGTCAAGTAGGCAGTGAGAAAGCTGGTGGTGGCTCCATAATGGTGTGGGCTACGTTTACATGGAATGGACTGGGTCCTCTGCTCCAACTGAACCTATCATTGACTGGAAATACACTCCTGGAAATGGAAAAAAGAACACATTGACACCGGTGTGTCAGACCCACCATACTTGCTCCGGACACTGCGAGAGGGCTGTACAAGCAATGATCACACGCACGGCACAGCGGACACACCAGGAACCGCGGTGTTGGCCGTCGAATGGCGCTAGCTGCGCAGCATTTGTGCACCGCCGCCGTCAGTGTCAGCCAGTTTGCCGTGGCATACGCAGCTCCATCGCAGTCTTTAACACTGGTAGCATGCCGCGACAGCGTGGACGTGAACCGTATGTGCAGTTGACGGACTTTGAGCGAGGGCGTATAGTGGGCATGCGGGAGGCCGGGTGGACGTACCGCCGAATTGCTCAACACGTGGGGCGTGAGGTCTCCACAGTACATCGATGTTGTCGCCAGTGGTCGGCGGAAGGTGCACGTGCCCGTCGACCTGGGACCGGACCGCAGCGACGCACGGATGCACGCCAAGACCGTAGGATCCTACGCAGTGCCGTAGGGGACCGCACTGCCACTTCCCAGCAAATTAGGGACACTGTTGCTCCTGGGGTATCGGCGAGGACCATTCGCAACCGTCTCCATGAAGCTGGGCTACGGTCCCGCACACCGTTAGGCCGTCTTCCGCTCATGCCCCAACATCGTGCAGCCCGCCTCCAGTGGTGTCGCGACAGGCGTGAATGGAGGGACGAATGGAGACGTGTCGTCTTCAGCGATGAGAGTCGCTTCTGCCTTGGTGCCAATGATGGTCGTATGCGTGTTTGGCGCCGTGCAGGTGAGCGCCACAATCAGGACTGCATACGACCGAGGCACACAGGGCCAACACCCGGCATCATGGTGTGGGGAGCGATCTCCTACAGTGGCCGTACACCACTGGTGATCGTCGAGGGGACACTGAATAGTGCACGGTACATCCAAACCGTCATCGAAGCCATCGTTCTACCATTCCTAGACCGGCAAGGCAATTTGCTATTCCAACAGGACAATGCACGTCCGCATGTATCCCGTGCCACCCAACGTGCTCTAGAAGGTGTAAGTCAACTACCCTGGCCAGCAAGATCTCCGGATCTATCCCCCATTGAGCATGTTTGGGTCTGGATGAAGCGTCGTCTCACGCGGTCTGCACGTCCAGCACGAACGCTGGTCCAACTGAGGCGCCAGGTGGAAATGGCATGGCAAGCCGTTCCACAGGACTACATCCAGCATCTCTACGATCGTCTCCATGGGAGAATAGCAGCCTGCATTGCTGCGAAAGGTGGATATACACTGTACTAGTGCCGACATTGTGCATGGTCTGTTGCCTGTGTCTATGTGCCTGTGGTTCTGTCAGTGTGATCATGTGATGTATCTGACCCCAGGAATGTGTCAATAAAGTTTCCCCTTCCTGGGACAATGAATTCACGGTGTTCTTATTTCAATTTCCAGGAGTGTAGTTATGTTCAGCTACTCTGAAACCACCTGCCGGTATTCGTCGACTTCAGATTACCAACTAACAATGGAATTTTAGTGGATGACAATGCGCCGTGTCACGAAGTAGTTGGTTTGAAGAATATTCTGAACAGGACGAGCGAATGATTTGGTCACCCATCAAACGTTTGTGTGATATAATCGGGAGGTCAGTTCAAGCAGGAACTCCTGCACTGGCGACACTTTCGCTATTACAGACGGCAGTAGAGGCAGAGTGGTTCAATAATCCTGCTGGGGACTTCCAGCGACTTGTTGAGTCCAGTCACGTCGAGTTGCTGCACTGCACCGGGAAGAAGGAGGGACGACTCGATAGTAGGAGGTATCTCATTGTACCATGAATTTACTTTCAAAACCTTTTCTTAAGAGCATCCCTTTATTTACTAGCGACTCATCAAGAACATTACACATTTAATCACAGTATGTGAGCGTGGAAGTAGTTGCCAGTGGGTAACTGAGAAAACAAATCAAATTTCTTTCAACAAATGGAAATTTTATTCCTAAAAGCCTTTTTTCCAAACAGATTTAAAATTGTAGTCAAAAAGCACCCTGTAAATATCAAGTTACAATTTATTCAGAGGTAGAAATAACAATTTTAGACTGTATGAGCTTTCAGGCTGAGAACCTTGCTGCTCCCTTTTGACACGGCCGTAGTAACTACCGCTCACACCAACCTCTGAAACACTACAATGGTGCAAATGTGCAACACACCAGGCTACTTTAAACTATAAATTTTAACCACTCACACAAGCACATAAACTATGCACCCCGTAGGAGGGATGGAAATGGTACAAAACACTAACATTAAAAGATTAACATGCCACCAAAGGAGCAACTTGATTTAAAAAAAAAAAAAAAGGTCTTACGGTGGAAGGTTGCCAACTTTATATACTAAAATGGCCACTTAAATAAAAACTCATGAATTGCAGTCTTACATAAAATATACAATGTTGGCCAAACGTGCCCTACATTACACATATACCGCCTCCAAGATGATAGGCAAGATAGAAACGTATTTCAGGAATTCGGCCGTTACACTTCAAGCAATAAATTCGTTAACACTGAATCCGACAAACGTACGGCAGACCGACAGACACTAACTGCCTAACAAATGCGGACGAGAGACAGACGAGAAAGCTGGGGATTAGAGACTGACCACAAAAACAAGTAGAATTTAACAAGTAAATGAAACAACATATCACGAATCACTTATCTTTTAATAAACAGCGATGTCTAGCGAATACCTGGCGCAGCACCCCCCAAAACTCTCTCCGAACCGTCCGCTGCCAGCCGCTTCAACGGACGCATGAAGGCGCGCCGATCTCCCGTCTCACGGCGTCGCAGCTCGCACCGGCCAGACCGATGTCGTGGGCTGGCTCCTGTTGCTTTCGTGTGGGCCGCGAAGCCCCTACCCCTCGATATACGGCGCGGCCCACTGGACTCAAGGGGCGACCTCAGGTGCGCCGACGCTCAAGACGGACAACTCATCTTGTGTCTCAGTGCGCGACCGAGCAACCGATCGATGCAACCGCCAATGTCAATGACCATTGCCTGAACAAACTCGAGCAGACTGGCGGCCTAACACATACTAGCACTCCGGACGACAGACAGGCACTGGCTGCCCCACACCGACCCGGCTGACCAACTGACCAGACTCGCCGCCTAGAGAGCTCATAGCGCCCCTTACAAGGGGAGGCCGCCAGTTGTGAAATTCAGATTCGATTCATACTGCGCTTAATAAAAGTTCATGGCCAGAGGTGTAATGTGGCAAAGCACTAATATGCACTTCTCAGCCGTTGTCGAGAAAACCGACAGTTAAAAAGAAACCGTTGCGGTGAAATACTCTCTACGATTTACAATTTTCTACAGCGTTGTGGCGCAGCGGTAAACGCTCGGGTTTGTAATCCGAAAGTCGCCGGATCGAATCTGGCGCCATGCAACTTCTTTTTTTAGTATTTGTTTTTTGTAATTCAAATGTGTATATATATACACACACACATGTATATAATTCCCGGCAATCAGTTTGCAACAACTATACATATAATAAGTTGTTGAAAGTCGTTTGTCGTGGAAAAACTGGCGACTTCGAACATCATTATGTTTTCCGCAAACAAAGTTGTATTTCACAAATGTTATTAATTGTCTTCATAATGTTTACCACGTATAGTTAACGGAAGACGTAGAAACGATATTCCGAAACGAATACGTATAGCGTAAGTCAAACGTCCCAATTAGAATAGAAACCCCACGAACACAAATTTGCTGCGGCAGGTATGAAATATAAACTCCGTTACTCGCTCGTTACACTTGATGGACAGATGTTGAATGGGCCGAAACGAGCCGCCGCATAACAGCGTAGTTGCCTGCTAACTTCGAAAGAAGGTAGATGCGGTCCCTAGCGCAACTTATAACATCGTCGAAAATCAGTGCGGGCGTGAGAGCTTTGGTACACCCTGTTAAACAAACGGAAAAATGGAGGCGGTACAATTGGAGAGCGATCCGCCTTCACCAACATGCATAAGCAATTCATTAATTCGCGGCATGCAACTTTTTTTTATTATTAGTTTATTTGAATATATATATATATATATATATATATATATATATATATATATATATATATATATATATATATATATTTGTATTACAAAAAACTAATAATAAAAAAAAAGTTGCATGCTGCGGGATTCGATCCGGCTACCTTCGGATTACGAAGCCGAGCGCTTAACGCTGCGCCACGACGCTATAGAAAGTTATAAACCGTAGAGACTATTTCACCGCAACGGTTTCTTTTAACTGTCGATTTTCTTGACAACGGCTGAGAAGTGAATCTTGGTGCTTTGCCACATTACACCTCTGGCCATGAGCTTTTATTATGCGCAGGGAAATACGGAAGCGTCCGATCTAACCCGTCGGCTTTGACCCATGACGTCACAAATATAGCGGAAACGACAATTCCAATATGGCGGATATAGAAACGTTGCATACGTATCACAAAGACGAAAACACATAGAAAAACAACACACACAAAGGTTTCACAAGAACAATCTGCTAACATTGATAGCAAACAAAGATAATAATAAACAAGTGGTACTCAAGGCAAGGCAGGGGGGTCTGCGCCCCCCCCTGACCCCCCCCCCCCCCGCCAAAAAAAAACTCCCAACCTAACCTCGTATTCAGGGCTACGCTACAGATCAATGTGTAGGTCAATAAAAAGATAAAAAAAAGAAACAAATAAAAAAAAGAAAAAAACAAAATTGATTCATTAGACATAACGAGTAGCGACAAAACATATAGACCATAAAGATTGAACAATCTAATGGCAAACTGATAAAAGCCTCATAGACGACGTTAAAACAAAAAGTACAGTAAAAAGGTAAACTATATATTACAGGCCCTAAAACTCCTACTAAGGTAACGTCAACGAGGCAACATCTACAAACACGCCACACTCACAAACCAAACTCCGCGCCGTAATGACGTCACACACCACAACACCCTTACGTCACGGGTCAAAGCCGACGCGTGAGATCGGATGTTTCTGTTGACCCATGCGCAGAATGAATCGAATCTGAATTTCACAATTGGCGGCCTCCCCTTGTTAGATGCACGTGAGCAGGCTACCTTTCCCCTTTCCCACCAGAGGGAGACACCAAAGCTGCGATTGCCACAGCGGCGCCACCGCCAGAAACGGAGGGCGACTGCTTCACACTACGCGCTGTGGCGCGCTCTTCAAAACAGCCATTTCTTTTCACGGCTCACTCATGACTTTTGTCACATCAGTGTAGAATGCAACGAAATCGAATGAAGAGTCTGACAAAGGAACAAACCTATGTGATGAACCCGACCAGTTCGAGAGCAGGAGAAACTGCCGTGCCTCCTCGCTCTCCAAGTTGGGCACTTGTGGCGGAGGGTGCTTGAGCGGCATGACGAGTGGCGTCCACGCCCGCGCGGAGGAGCGCCCGCTATGCGAGTGGGCGGCCAGGCCCGGCCCGACCCGGTGGGCCGCGAGACATAATTAGCGGCGGCGTGGCCCGGCTCCATTGTTGAGAGGCGCGCTGCGCGGCTGCGCGCGTTAAAGAGTTATTTACCCCGGTTAATACGGGGTCGCGGGCGGCAGCGTGTATATTATATTCAGTATTCTGTAGATGAGGCATTAAGATAATGGGCGATAGCGCCCGGCCGAGCGGATGTACAGCGCCGCGCAGCGCACTTGCAACGCTGCGTGCTGTCTCTCTCTCTCTCTCTCGCTCTCTCTCTCTCTCTCCCTCTCTCTCTCGCTCTCTTTCTGCGCTGTGCTAAGCAGCACCTGTAGCAGACCACCCTACTGAGAATTCCAAAAAATCGGCACAAACGTTCCTGGACCGCACACTTTTTTGTTGCCAACTAAAATTAGCTAGTCGTTTTTTGCAGTACTCTGTCATTTTCAGATTTACATTAGCACTCTAAGTTGGCGAATGGTAAAGTAAATGACCTATACGGTCTAAAATAGTAAACTAATTAACAACAAAGTAATTGAACAAATGACACGCTTTAAATATTTGGGGTGCGACACGAGTCTGATTCAGGAGCTTGAGAAGGTCCAAAGAAAAGTGGCAAGATTCGTGACTGGTACATTTAGCCATTGCGACAGCGTTACAAATCTCATAGAAAGTTTGAAGTGGGACACACTTGCAGATAAACGACGCGCTAAACAGAAGGGGCTGCTCACTAAATTCCGAAATTCCACCAACTTTCAGATCGTGTAATGATAGTCATTCAAAGATAAGGTAAATAAGAGCTCGTACTGAGGCGTTCAGACAGTCGTTTTTCCCTCGTGCGATCCGCGAGTGGAACAGAGGGGGGAAATATCAGTTTGGCGCGAATTGTACCCTCCGCCACACACCGCTTGGTGGATAGCGGAGTATATATGTAGATGTAGAGTTACGGTTATGATAAAGATGAACAGCTACACGAATTTCAAGCAATTTTTGGGACAGTAGACAGAACACTTGTATACTAAACCAGTAAAGATACAAAAATCAAGTTTTATAAAAACATGGCAACACGATTACTATTACTATCGTACGAAAGCGGAAGTTGATGACAGCAAAATACAAGCAGCGGAGATGGCATTCTTGAGGAGATTCAGGTCCGCACAAGAAGAGATTTGAATTAAATGGGTTAAATGTAAATGCTGTTACTGAGAAAATAACTGGATACAGAGAGAGAGATGGAAACAGTAACTGAATAGAATGAAAGATGAAAGACTGCGGAAAGAAACGCTGAACCTCATCACGAAAGAAAAGAGAGAGACTGCTTACACCACGCTTGTCCGCCCTATTCTGGAGTATTGCTGTGCGGTGTGGGATCCGCATCAGGTGGGACTGATCGATGACATCGAAAATGCACAAAGAAGGGCAGCTGGTTTTGTATTATCACGTAATAGAGGAGATTGTGTCACAGACATGATATGTGAATTGGAGTGGCAATCATTAAAACAAAGGCGTTTTTCGTTCCGACGGGATCTTCTCATGAAATTTCAATCACCAATTTTCTGCTCCGATTGCGAAAATATTCTGTTGGTACCCACGTACATAGGGAGATATGATCATCATGATAAAATAAGACAAATCAGGGCTCGGACAGAAAAATTAAAGTGGTCATTTTTCCCGCGTGCCGTTCGAGAGTGCAGCGGTAGAGAGACAGCTTGAAGGTGGTTCATTGAACTCTCTGCCAGGCACTTTGTTGTGAATAGCAGAGTAATCACGTAGATGTAGATGTACATGTAGTTCCACCAAAGAAATGATGGACATAAACTTTGTGAAGACGAAAAAGGTATCTGCTTAACCCATGTATATAAGACGACGATAACGTTGTATTGCTTCTTTTTCTTTCTGTTTTGATCATTTGAGGACCACATTAATTCTGATCACTTCCTTTTCTCGTACTATTTTACACTGTATGAGATGACACACATTTAGATGCAGTCTACTGGGCTGCTCCCAGGTGATAGCACCACAAAAATTTAAAGTAAAAAAAAAAAAAAATTCGCCATTTTAATACTAAGACGTAGGCCCTCATACAAGCTCGAAGACTTAGACTTAATTCTTTTCTGTGGACCTATTTGGCTGAATTTTTCTGTGTACAGCTGATAATCAATAACTCGGCAATTTCTTGTCGAACACCATCCTTCCTTGAGTCAAATTCCCAGTGCTACTTCGTCAAACTTGTGCCACTGGATGTGTGTTTAAATCCACTATATCCAATATATGTGTAATGTGTTACATACGTACGGATTTGTTGTGAACGACTACAATGATTTCTCAACTATTGTATCTTCGGTTTGTGTTGTTGCGAATAGTCTTGGACTTGTAATATCGAAGATGATAAGACCCATTAAGGGCACAGAGTTTGTTGCTGAGTAGTTCTCTTTGCGACGAGTTGGACTATACACTGCTACTCATTAAGTTATTCTGGAACAACTGACGTCGTGTCAAACTATGAGGAATGAAATTTCTTAAAAATATGGCTCTCATATGCATTTCCCACCATAGTTGCGTACACTGAATTTGTTAAAGAATGTTTACGTGAACAGCGAGTCTCGACTGACACGCTACATGGAAAGTAATTTAAGTGTTGTTTATGGAACCAAGGTTCACCCATGAACGGAATGAACCGAAACCTAAATATATGATTTAGGGTGTAGATGTAGACGTAGAGAAGTAGTATACTAAGTCACTAAACAAAGGTGAAAAATACTCGTTTAAATTTCTGAAATATTTGACGTCTTCATAGAAAGGAAACAGGGAGATTAGGACGCAAAGACCCTGATGACGAGGTTGTTAGAGGGGGGCCGTTAGTTCAGGGCGGGGAACGAAATCGGAGATGAACCATCCCGGCATTTGAACTACGCCACTTTGGAAAATCGCGGAGGGCTTACAGCTGGATGACCAGAAGGGAACCTGAACCGCCTTCCTGTATAATGCGCGTCCAGTGTCTTACTATCACCTCAATTGTCTTTCCGTGGAACTGATTTCTCCCCAATTAAGAGGTTCAAATGGATCTGAGCACTATGGGACTTAACATCTGAGGTCATCAGTCCCATAGAACTTTTTTTTTTTTTGTCATCAGTCTACTGACTGGTTTGATGCGGTCCGCCATGAATTCCTTTCCTGTTCTAACCTCTTCATCTCAGAGTAGCACTTGCAACCTACGTCCTCAATTATTTGCTTGACGTATTCCAATCTCTGTCTTCCTCTACAGTTTTTGCCCTCTACAGCTCCCTCTAGTACCATGGAAGTCATTCCCTCATGTCTTAGCAGATGTCCTATCATCCTGTCCCTTCTCCTTATCAGTGTTTTCCACATATTCCTTTCCTCTCCGATTCTGCGTAGAACCTCCTCATTCCTTACCTTATTAGTCCACCTAATTTTCAACATTCGTCTATAGCACCACATCTCAAATGCTTCGATTCTCTTCTGTTCCGGTTTTCCCACAGTCCATGTTTCACTACCATACAATGCTGTACTCCAGACGTACATCCTCAGAAATTTCTTCCTCAAATTAAGGCCGGTATTTGATATTAGTAAACTTCTCTTGGCCAGAAATGCCTTTTTTGCCATAGCGAGTCTGCTTTTGATGTCCTCCTTGCTCCGTCCGTCATTGGTTATTTTACTGGCTAGGTAGCAGAATTCCTAACTTCATTGACTTCGTGGCCATCAATCCTGATGCTAAGTTTCTCGCTGTTCTCATTTCTACTAATTCTAATTCCTTCGTCTTTCTCCGATTTACTCTCAAACCATACTGTGTACTCATTAGACTGTTCATTCCGTTCAGCAGATCATTTAATTCTTCTTCACTTTCACTCAGGATAGCAATGTCATCAGCGAATCGTATCATTGATATCCTTTCACCTTGTATTTTAATTCCACACCTGAACCTTTCTTTTATTTCCATCATTGATTCCTCGATGTACAGATTGAAGAGTAGGGGCGAAAGGCTACAGCCTTTTCTTACACCCTTCTTAATACGAGCACTTCGTTCTGCATGGTCCACTCTTATTATTCCTTCTTGGTTGTTGTACATACTGTATATGACCCGTCTCTCCCTATAGCTTACCCCTACTTTTCTTCAGAATCTCGAACAGCTTTTTCCAGGTCGACAAATCCTATGAAAGTGTCATGATTTTTCTTTAGCCTTGCTTCCATTATTAGCCGTAACGTCAGATTTGCCTCTCTCATCCCTTTACTTTTCCTAAAGCCAAACTGATCGTCACCTAGCGCATTCTCAATTTTCTTTTCCATTCTTCTGTATATTATTCTTGTAAGCAGCTTCGATGCATGAGATGTTAAGCTGATTGTGCGATAATTCTCGCACTTGTCAGCTCTTGCCGTCTTCGGAATTGTGTGGATGATGCTTTTCCGAAAGTCAGATGGTATGTCGCCAGACTCATATATTCCACACACCAATGTGAATAGTCGTTTTCTTGCCACTTCCCCCAATGATTTTAGACATTCTCATGGAATGTTATCTATCCCTTCTGCCTTATTTGACCGTAAGTCCTCCAAAGCTCTTTTAAATTCCGGTTCTTATACTGGATCCCCTATTTCTTCTAAACCGACTCCTGTTTCTTCTTCTATCACATCAGACAAATCTTCACCCTCACAGAGGCTTTCAATGTATTCTTTCCACCTATCTGCTCTCTCCTCTGCATTTAACAGTGGAATTCCCGTTGCACTCTTAACGTTACCACCGTTGCTTTTAATGTCACCAAAGGTTGTTTTGACTTTCCTGTATGTTGAGTCTGTCCTTCCGACAATCATATCTTTTTCGATGTCTTCGCATTTTTCCTGCATCCATGTCGTCTTAGCTTCCCTGCACTTCCTATTTATTTCATTCCTCAGCGACTTGTATTTCTGTATTCCTGATTTTCCCGGAACATGTTTGTACTTCCTCCTTTCATCAATCAACCGTATTTCTTCTGTTACCCATGGTTTCTTCGTAGCTACCTTCTTTGTAACTATGTTTTCCTTCCCAACTTCTGTGATGCCCCTTTTTAGAGATGTCCATTCCTCTTCAACTGTACTGGCTACTGCGCTATTCCTTATTGCTGTATCTATAGCGTTAGAGAACTTCAAACGTATCTCGTCATTCCTTAGTACTTCCGTATCCCACGTCTTTGCGCATTGATTCTTCCTGACTAGTGTCATGAACTTCAGCCTACTCTTCATCACTACTATATTGTGATCTGAGTCTATATCTGCTCCTGGGTACGCCTTACAATCCAGTATCTGATTTCGGAATCTCTGTCTGACCATGATGTAATCTAATTGAAATCTTCCCGTATCTCCCGGCCTTTTCCAAGTATACCTCCTCCTGTTGTGATTCTTGAACAGCGTATTCGCTATTACTAGCTGAAACTTGTTACAGAACTCAATTAGTCTTTCTCCTCTTTCATTCCTTGTCCTAAGCCCAAATTCTCCTGTAACCTTTTCTTCTACTCCTTCCCCTACAACTGCATTCCAGTCGCCCATGACTATTAGATTTTCGTCCCCCTTTACATACTGCATTACCCTTTCAATATCCTCATATACTTTCTCTATCTGTTCATCTTCAGCTTGCGACGTCGGCATGTATACCTGAACTATCGTTCTCGGTGTTGGTCTGCTGTCGATTCTGATTACAACAACCCGGTCACTGAACTGTTGACAGTAACACACCCTCTGCCCGACCTTCCTATTCATAACGAATCCTACACCTGTTATACCATTTTCTGCTGCTGTTGATATTACCCGATACTCATCTGACCAGAAATCCTTGTCTTCCTTCCACTTCACTTCACTGACCCCTACTATATCTAGATTGAGCCTTTGCATTTCCCTTTTCAGATTTTCTGGTTTCCCAACCACGTTCAAGCTTCTGACATTCCACGCCCCGACTCGTAGAACGTTATCCTTTCGTTGATTATTCAATCTTTTTCTCATGGTTACCTCCCCCTTGGCAGTCCCCTCCCGGAGATCCGAATGGGGGACTATTACGGAATCTTTTGCCAATGGAGAGATCATGATGACAGTTCTTCAATTACAGGCCACATGTCCTGTGGATACACGTTACGTGTCTTTAATTCAGTGGTTTCCATTGGCTTCTGCATCCTCATGTCGTTGATCAAAGCTGTTTCATCCGCCTTTAGGGGCAATTTCCCACCCCTAGGACAAGAGAGTGCCCTGAACCTCTATCCGCTCCTCCACCCTCTTTGACAAGGCCGTTGGCAGAATGAGGCTGACTTGCCGGAAGTCTTCGGCCGCCAATGCTGATTATTTATCAAAATTTAGGCAGTGGAGGGGATCGAACCAGGGACCGAAGACGTTTTGATTATGAATCAAAGACGCTACCCCTGGACCACGGGTCCTATCCTCGCTAGAACTTAGAAGTTCTTAAACCTAACTAGAACTTAGAAGTACTTAAACCTAACTAACCTAAGGACACCACACACATCCATGCCCGAGGCAGGATTCGAACCTGCGGCCGTAGTGGTCGCGCTGTGCCAGACTGAGGAGCCTAGAACCGCTCGGCCACCCCGGCCGGAGAGGAGTAGTACTTACGAAAGAATACGCAAATGTGAAGCAGATTAACTTCGGGATAAGAGTTACAGGTAGGAATGGAAAAACTGCTAGAATGCGACCTCAGGAAAAATGAGGAACCCTTGAGGAAATACTAAGCCTAAGACTTAGGAAACAGATTAAAGAATATCACACCTACGCTTATGGAGTTCGTAGATCCAGTGAAAGTGTCAGATAATGTTCACTTGAATATATCGTTTGGAATTATGAAGGTATCAGGGATCAAATGCGGGAAGCGAAAGCGTATTTACAACTTACACAGAGACTAGATAGCAGCTCATGAGATATATTTCCCTCAGGTGTTACAATTTTGTGTCAGTTGATTGACTGGTGTTCCCTGAGTGTGGGTTTTTGGTCAGTTTTCTGAATTATGTGTTACGTAACTTAAATTCCGCCCACGAACCTTGGCGGCCTCCTCGGTGCCGGCCGGCCGTCGTCTCACCCTCTGCCAAAGCTGTCATTGGATGCAGTAAAGAGTGTGTGCGGTGCGCACACGGCTCTCCTGGCCGTTGCCAGTTTTCGTAGCAGCTGCTACTAATCGGTCAGGTGGCTCCGCAGCTGGAATCACCGACACTGCGTGCACCCTGTTCCAGTCCTCACACCAGGAGAAGAAAGTCGCTGACAGTACTGGAACGGAAGTGGACCTTCGATTTACATACTGTTGTGTGAATCTGGGGGTCCACGGCTGTATGTTTCTCTTCTCGACAATGGACCTGGTTGGGCGAGTGCCAGTGTGCAGCGAGTGTTGTGAGGAAGTTTCCATAGGATGGAGTCACTGTGTGGAAGTGAGTCCAGCAACCCGCGCTGGTCTCTCGCCATCACTGAGCGAAATGTATCAGAATTACACGTAGGGCCGATTATATTGTAGTAGTACATGGTGTAATGCACCACTTTCTCCAGGGGGCAAATATTAATTATCATCAGTAGTAGTACACTCCTGGAAATGGAAAACAGAATACATTGACACCGGTGTGTCAGACCCACTATACTTGCTCCGGACACTGCGAGAGGGCTGTACAAGCAATGATCACACGCACGGCACAGCGGACACACCAGGAACCGCGGTGTTGGCCGTCGAATGGCGCTAGCTGTGCAGCATTTGTGCACCGCCGCCGTCAGTGTCAGCCAGTTTGCCGTGGCATACGGAGCTCCATCGCAGTCTTTAACACTGGTAGCATGCCGCGACCGCGTGGACGTGAACCGTATGTGCAGTTGACGGACTTCGAGCGAGGGCATATAGTGGGCATGCGGGAGGCCGGGTGGACGTACCGCCGAATTGCTCAACACGTGGGGCGTGAGGTCTCCACAGTACATCGATGTTGTCGCCAGTGGTCGGCGGAAGGTGCACGTGCCCGTCGACCTGGGACCGGACCGCAGCGACGCACGGATGCACGCCAAGACCGTAGGATCCTACGCAGTGCCGTAGGGGACCGCACCGCCACTTCCCAGCAAATTAGGGACACTGTTGCTCCTGTGGTATCGGCGAGGACCATTCGCAACCGTCTCCATGAAGCTGGGCTACGGTCCCGCACACCGTTAGGCCGTCTTCCGCTCACGCCCTAACATCGTGCAGCCCGCCTCCAGTGGTGTCGCGACAGGCGTGAATGGAGGGACGAATGGAGACGTGTCGTCTTCAGCGATGAGAGTCGCTTCTGCCTTGGTGCCAATGATGGTCATATGCGTGTTTGCGCCGTGCAGGTGAGCGCCACAATCAGGACTGCATACGACCGAGGCACACAGGGCCAACACCCGGCATCACGGTGTGGGGAGCGATCTCCTACACTGGCCGTACACCACTGGTGATCGTCGAGGGGACACTGAATAGTGCACAGTACATCCAAACCGTCATCGAACCCATCGTTCTACCATTCCTAGACCGGCAAGGGAACTTGCTGTTCCAACAGGACAATGCACGTCCGCATGTATCCCGTGCCACCCAACGTGCTCTAGAAGGTGTAAGTCAACTACCCTGGCCAGCAAGATCTCCGGATCTGTCCCCCATTGAGCATGTTTGGGACTGGATGAAGCGTCGTCTCACGCGGTCTGCACGTCCAGCACGAACACTGGTCCAACTGAGGCGCCAGGTGGAAATGGCATGGCAAGCCGTTCCACAGGACTACATCCAGCATCTCTACGATCGTCTCCATGGGAGAATAGCAGCCTGCATTGCTGCGAAAGGTGGATATACACTGTACTAGTGCCGACATTGTGCATGCTCTGTTGCCTGTGTCTATGTGCCTGTGGTTCTGTCAGTGTGATCATGTGATGTATCTGACCCCAGGAATGTGTCAATAAAGTTTCCCCTTCCTGGGACAATGAATTCACGGTGTTCTTATTTCAATTTCCAGGAGTGTATATTAAGCTACAAATTATCATTTTAAACCTGTGTGGTCTCCCTGGTGTGCCTAGTCGACCACAAGTCCACGTCACGCTGTTCACTCTAACAACAGAGTACATACAGGGTTGAAGACAGGGAGAAAGAAAGCTATCATCACAATTTGAATTTAGAGTAATGTAACTTCCTTACCTTTATGGTCGTTGTTGCACGCTCGTGGTCCAGTGATGAATCTCGCCATCCGCTGATTGTTAAATCAATTTGAGCTCCAGGGTGTGTATTCTGCTGCGTCAGAACTGACACATGTTTAAACTTCCACCTCTTATTTTATAAATGCTTATCGTGACGATATTCAATAATTTTCAATGTAGCAGCTTTTCCTATGCATCATCTCGTTCCCTCTATCCTTGACCTTCTCAAAGCAAGCATGTTACAAGACGTCTCAACACCAACTGCCCATTGTCACTACACCCGCCAACAACCGGCCCCTGTTCACAGAGCTTACAAACTGTGTAGTACTGCCAACCTTGGTTGTATATCGATATTGTACACATCGCACGTATACATATATGAAAACCATAGTACGAAAAGTGAAAAGTGTTTATAATATAGTTCTGTGGCAATATACCTCATGATTGCCCCCATTTTAAGCGTTTTGTAACAAAATAATAGTATTTCAGTTTATGTTTACTTAGTTAAAGTTCACTTGCTCCTTCAAGTCGATTGACGGCTACGCACACCTCGCCAGCCGGTGGTATCGGTAGTTTCAGTAGTCCGTTACATTGCAATGGGCATTAGAGAAATCAATGACTGCCTTGATGATGTTTTGTGAAACCGATAAAATAACCGTACACCTTGTTCTGTATTTGACGAATTATGTGCAGGGCCGGTTTAAGGGGCAAGAGACACAAGTTGCCGTTTAGGACACCAAGCTGAGATTGTAAAGGACGTATCCCAGTATGTAGCCGCTGCTTGGTTGGCCAACCTGAGAGGGACACCCCAGTGCCAGGTTTCTGTACAGCTTGTATCACAATTAGTAGCGAAACCTGACATGGATAAAAGTGCGTGAGATAATAGAGAATAAAGGGGAAAGGGCACAAACTGTGCGATCGACACAGACCTTCGCCGAACATGGAAGGACAGGATCACACACACAAACTTTATTAGCTCACTCTCTTTGTAGACTGTAAGTCAGAACAAAGACCAAAATAATACCCAGTCAGAGGGTAATAGCGGAGGAGTTTACAGGATAAGATCCACAGCGTTTGTACATCGAGAAAGTAGTAAAATAAATTTAGGAGAAACGTGGAAAAGGAACTAAAGTTCCGGGAGAAATAGTAAGGCTCTGAGGAACGCCGATGCCATTGAAATTCCGTCTGGTAGATCAGTTTAACAGAATGGATGATATTTTTATAAGACGAGCATGAAGAAAAGTAAAAAGAGATGATGTAATGCAGTCTAATTAAATCAAGCGATGCTGAAGAAATGAGGTACAAAAATTTAGAGGACTTTTGCTATTTTGGGCAGTAATATAACTCTCAATGGCCGAAGTAGAGAGGATACAAAACGGAGAATGGCAATAGCAAGAAAATTACTTCAGAAAAAAAATCGTCTAAGATAAATTTAGTTATATTAACAGACTCTTCCGTCGGTTCTTGGTAGAACAACATTATAATAATAAATGAAAAGCACCAGTGTGCTTTTGTTCTACAATATTGTAGAAAAAAAGCAAACTGGTGCTTTTAATTTATTATTATAAATTTAGTTAATAATAAAGTACTGTCTGAAGTAATTTGTAAGGCGTGTAGCCTCCTATGGAACTGAAATGCTGCCGATAAGTAATTCAGACTTCTACAGAAGTGAAAAGTGGATGATAAGTCGTTCAGAGTTCTTTGGAAGGCTGTTAACAGAAGTACGAGCATATGGAACAGCATCCCAGATATGCGAGTGCCGTGAAGGCTTCTTAAGTAACAGAATCCAACACATTGTGCTCAACGGTGAGTGTTCATCAGAGACAAGGATGTCGTCAGGTTTCCCCCTTGAGAAGTGTGATAGGATTATTTTCTATATACATAAGTGATCAGGTTGAGAGAGTGTGGAGCAATCTGCGGTTGTTTGCTGATGATGCTATGGTGTATGGGAAGGTGTCGAAGTTAAGTACTGTAGGAAGACAAAAGATGACTTAGACGAAATTTCTTGTGGATGTGATGAGTAACAGATGTAAATGTAAAAAGATGCAATTTAGTGCGGATGAGTAGGAAAAACAAACATGTAATGTTCGGATTCAGCATTAGTAGTGCCCTGTTTAGTCATGTCATTTAAATATCTGGATGTAACGTTGCAAAGCGATAGGAAATATAGCGACCAGGTCAGGTTTGTGGTAGGGAAGGTGAATGGTCGACTCGGAGTTTACCGGGAGAATTTTGGGAAAGCGTTGTTCTTCTGTAAAGGAGACCGGACGTTGGTTGCTAGTGCCATCTATTCTTCAGTGCTCCTCGTGTGTTTCAGATCCATACCAATTTGGATTAAAGGAAGACATCGAAAAAATTCAGAGGCGGGCAGTGGATTTGTTACCGATAGGTTCGAACAACACACAAGTGTTACGAAGATGCTTCGGGAACTCAAATGGTAATCCCTGGAGGGTAAGCGATGTTCTGTTAAAGGAACAGTAATGAGAAAGTTTAGAGTACCGGAACTCCGAAGCTGATCTCAGAACGGTTCTACTGCCACCAATACACATTTCAGCTAAGGAAATCGCTTTATTTGTTCATGAGACCCAGAAAATATTAGACACAGGCTCACAGGGAGATGCCATTTTCCTTGACTTCCGGAAGGCGTTCGATACAGTTCCGCACTGTCGCCTGGTAAACAAAGTAAGAGCCCACTGAATATCAAACCAGCTGTGTGGCTGGATTGAAGAGTTTTTAGCAAACAGAACACAGCATGTTGTTCTCAATGGACAGAGGTCTACAGACGTTAAAGTAACCTCTGGCGTGTCACAGGGAAGTGTTATGGGACCACTGCTTTTCACAATATATATAAATGACGTAGTAGATAGTGTCGGAAGTTTAATGCGGCTTTTCGCGGATGATGCTGTAGTATACAGAGAAGTTGCAGCATTAGAAAATTGTAGCGAAATGCAGGAAGATCTGCAGCGGATAGGCACTTGGTGCAGGGAGTGGCAACTGACCCTTAACATAGACAAATGTAATATATTGAGAATACATAGAAAGAAGGACCCTTAAATATATGATTATATGATAGCGGAACAAACAGTGGTAGCAGTTACTAATGTAAAATATCTGGGAGTATGCGTACGGAACGATTTGAAGTGGAATGATCATATAAAATTAATTGTTGGTAAGGTGGGTGCCAGGTTGAGATTCATTGGGAGAGTCCTTAGAAAATGTAGTCCATCAACAAAGGAGGTGGCTTACAAACCACTCGTTCGGCCTATACTTGAGTATTGCTCATCAGTGTGGGATCCGTACCGTGTCGGGTTGACAGAGGAGATAGAGAAGATCCAAAGAAGAGCGGCGCGCTTCGTCACAGGTTATTTGGTAAGCGTGATAGCGTTACGGAGATGTTTAGCAAACTCAAGTAGCAGACTCTGCAAGAGAGGCGCTCTGCATCGCGGTGTAGCTTGTTGTCCAGGTGCGAGAGTGTGCGTTTCTGGATGAGGTATCGAATATATTGCTTCCCCCTACTTATACCTCCCGAGGACATCACGAATTTAAAATTAGAGAGATTCGGGAGCGCACGGAGGCTTTCCGGCAGTCGTTCTTCCCGCGAACGATACGCGACTGGAACAGGAAAGCGAGGTAATGACAGTGGCAGGTAAAGTGCTCTCCACCACACACCGTTGGGTGGCTTGCGGAGTATAAATGTGGATGTAGATGTAGATGTAGGAACACGGAGATAAGATACGAGAAAACAGGATTCATGTGGCGGAATAAGACAGTCGTTTTTGCCTCGCTCTGTCTGTGGAACACGGAAGGAAATGAGTAACAGTCGTGCAGGTTATCCTATACCACATACCATACGATGAATTGCGGAGTATGTAGGTAGGTATAGATGTTGATGCTAAGTAAAACGTGGATGATAAGTTGGTTAGGATTCTGCGGAAGTGAGACATGGCGACAAGCAGTAGTGACGTGAAGAGAATAGTACGCTACTGGCCATTAAAATTGCTACACCAAGAAGAAATGCAGATGATAAACGGGTATTCATTGGACAAATATATTATAGTACCACTGACACGTGATTACATTTTCACGCAATTTGGGTGCACAGATACTGAGAAATCAGTACCCAGAACAACCACCTCTGGCCGTAATAACGGCCTTGATACGCCTGGGCATTGAGTCAAACAGAGCTTGGATGGCGTGTACAGGTACAGCTGCCCATGCAGCTTCAACACGCTACCACAGTTCATCAAGAGTAGTGACTGGCGTATTGTGACGAGCCAGTTGCTCGGCCACCATTGACCAGACGTTTTCAGTTGGTGAGAGATCTGGAGAATGTGCTGGCCAGGGCAGCAGTCGAACATTTTCTGTATCCAGAAACGACCGTATAGGACCTGCAACATGCGGTCGTGCATTATCCTGCTTAAATGTAGGGTTTCGCAGGGATCGAATTAAGAGTAGAGCCACGGATAGTAACACATCTGAAATGTAACGTCCACTGTTCAAAGTGCCGTCAATGCGAAGAAGAGTTGACCGAGACGTGTAACCAATGGCATCCCATACCATCACGCCGGGTGATACGCCAGTATGGCGATGACGAATACACGCTTCCGATGTGCGTTCACAGCGATGTCGCCAAACACGGATGCGACCATCACGATGCTGTAAACAGAACCTGGATTCATCCGAAAAAATGACGTGTTGCCATTCGTGCACCCAGGTTCGTCGTTGAGTACACCATCGCAGGCGCTCCTGTCTGTGATGCTGCGCCAAGGGTAACCGCAGCCGTGGTCTCCGAGCTGATAGTCCACGCTGCTGTAAACGTCGTCGAACTGTTCGTGCAGATGGTTGTTGTCTTGCAAACGTCCCCGTCTGTTGACTCAGGGATCGAAACGTGGCTGCACGATTCGTTACAGCCTTGCGGATAAGATGCTTGTCATCTCGACTGCTAGTGATACGACGCCGTTGCGATCTAGCATGGTGTTCCGTATTACCCTCCTGATCCCACCGATTCCGTATTCTGCTAACAGTCATTCGATCTCGACCAACGCGAGCAGCAATGTCGCGTTACGGTAAACCGCATTCCGGGCAGGGTACAACCACTATCAAAGTCTGAAACGTGATGGTACGCATTTCTCCTCCTTACACAAGGCATCACAACAACGTTTCACCAGGCAACGCCGGTCAACTGCTGTTTGTGTATGAGAAATCGGCTGGAAACTTTCCTCATGCCAGCACGTTGTAGGTGTCGCCATCGGTGCCAAACTTGTGTGAATGCTCTGAAAAGCTAATCATTTGCGTATCACAGCATCTTCTTACTGTCGGATAAATTTCGCGTCTGTAGCACGTCATCTTCGTGGTGTAGCAGTTTTAATGGCCAGTAGTGTAGCTTCACGTAATACAAGTTACGTTGAGAGAGCTATGTACAGGGAGGCCTTGGCAGCCGGTAGGGGCCCCGGGTAACCTCCAGCCGCGGCAACAGCGAGCGCAAGGAGGTGCACGCCACGCCGGCAGTGCTGTACCAATCTGAGACAATAAACGATCGCTCGGACACACCTGTTTGTTTTAAAAGCGGCCGTGGAGAGGCATCTTTTTGTCCGGGCGGCGTGTATTTATACAGCTATGCTCGGAGCGGGTTGTGGGAGTGGCAGGGGCCGCCGGCTGACGGCTGGGCGTGTCCGGCCGGGCGAGAGGCGCGGGGCGCGGCCGCCGTAATTACAGCAGTTTACGGAAGGACGGCGCCGATTTATGACCCGCCCCGCAACCGTCCCAACCACCTCCAACCACCCGGCGCGCACCTCGGCGCTGCGGGACTTCGCACGCAGGCTGTGCTCCTCACGGCGAGCTGTGGTGCATCACAGCACGATACCTCCCTGCACGACCGGTAGTCTACATCTACATCTACATGTACAATCTGCAAATCACATTTAAGTTCCTGGCAGAGGGTTCATCGAACCACCTTCACAATTCTCTATTATTCCAATCAAGTATAGCGCGCGCAATGAATAAACACCTATATCTTTCCGTACGAGCTCTGATTTCCCTACAGTCCGCCATCTTGTGTTGTGTGTATAACATCGAAGCAAAGAAATAAAGACTTTGGTAAATCTGTGTATATGTCAACTTCCCCACTATCCCTCTACACCCGTAGTAGACGTAAAATATCTGTAAATGAGTCTGTATTCATTTGGATTAAAGGCAAAGGTGTATCTGAATATGTAAAATTTGTTGGAGACTGTACATTGTATTTTCATAAATAAAGTGATCTGTAGCGTAGCTGAGAACCGGACAAGGGTACATCACGAACCGGGGGCTCAAGGAGGCAACAGCATGTTCCATGCAGTGAATTGCGTTGGCAATCAGTGACATAATTATAATGTGCAATAGTGTAATGTCAATCAACAGCTCCTCCACTACTCCAGATATGCGAGTGAAGCAGCAAGATTATGAAATTGCTGTGATATACACTACTGGCCATTAAAACTGTTACGCCACGACGATGACGTGCTACAGACAAAAAATTTAACCGACAGGAAGAAGATGCTGTGATATGCAAATGATTAGCTTTTCAGAGCATTCACACAAGGTTGGCGCCGGTGGCGACACCTACAACGTGCTGACATGAGGAAAGTCTCCAACTGATTTCTCATACACAAACAGGAGCTGACCGACGTTGCCTGGTGAAACGTTGTTGTGATGCCTCGTGTAAGGAGGAGAAATGCGTGCCATCGCGTTTCCGACTTTGCTAAAAGTCGGATTGTAGCCTATCGCGGTTGTGGTTTATCGTATCGCGACAATGATGCTCGCGTTGGTCGAGATCCAATGACTGGTAGCAGAATATGGAATCGGTGGGTTCAGGAGCGTAATACGGATCGCCGTGCTGGATCCCAACGGCCTCGTATCACTAGCAGTCAAGATGACAGGCATCTTATCCGCATGGCTGTAACGGATCATGCAGCCATGTCTCGATCCCTGAGAAAACAGATGGGGACGTTTGCAAGACAATAACAATATGCACGAACAGTTCGACGAAGTTTGCAGCAGCATGGATTATCAGCCCGGAGACCATGGCTGCGGTTACCCTTGACGCTGAATCACAGACAGGAGCGCCTGCGATGGTCTACTCAACGACGAACCTGGGTGCACGAATGGCAAAACGTCGTTTTTTCGGATGAATCCAGGTTCTGTTTACAGCTTCATGATGGTCGCATACGTGTTTGGCGACATCGCGGTGAACGCACATTGGAAGCGTTTATTCGTCATCACCATACTGGCGTATCACCCGGCGTGACGGTATGGGGTGCCATTGGTTACACGTCTCGTTCACCTCTTCTCCGCATTGACTGCACTTTGAACAGTGGACGTTACATTTCCGATGTGTTACGACCCGTGGCTCTACCCTTCATTCGATCCCTGCAAAACCCTACATTTCAGCACGATAATACACGACCACATGTTGCAGGTGCTGTACGGGCCTTTCGGGTTACAGAAAATGTTCGACTGCTGCCCTGGCCAGCACATTCTCCAGATCTCTCACCAACTGAAAACGTCTGGTCAGTGGTGGCCGAGCAACTGGCTCGTCACAATACGACAGTCACTACTCTTGATGAACTGTAGTATCGTGTTGAAGCTGCATGGGCAGCTGCACCTGTACACGCCATCCAAGCTCTGACTCAATGCCCAGCCGTATCAAGGCCGTTATTACGGCCAGAGGTGGTTGTTCTGAGTACTGATTTCTCAGGATCTATCCACCCAAATTGCGTGAAAATTTAGTCACATGTCAGTTCTAGTATAATACATTTGCCCAATGAATACCCGTTTATCATCTGCATTTCTTCTTGGTGTAGCAATTTTAATGGCCAGTAGTGTACATAGTCAACCACAAAGAAGAAAACCAGCAGGAGACATCACTGATTTCTATTTCTAGCCATACACTGCCCCCCTCCTTCCACCCAAATGGCACACCAGCACCTACAGTAAAAAACAATGGACAAAGTGTTCTAGATTGATCTAGTTTAAGACTGTTTATTTTTAAGTAACATTTCTCTATGTATGTATGTATGTATGTACAAACGCCTGAAGATGAACAAAACATGTTCGAAACGCGTTGGATTATGTTATATTAACAATAAAATAAAATGTGACTGGTAGCAGAAACATGAAATAAATAATTTCCCCATATTTTATCGTGGTGATCGTTCCTCCCTATGTAGGTCGGTGTCAACAAAATATTTTCGCCTTTGGAGGAGAAAGTTGGTGACTGGAATTTCGTGAGATGATTCCGTCTCAACGAAAAACGCCTTTCTTTTAGTGACTTCCAGCCCAAATCCTGTATCATTTCTGTGACACTCTCTCCCATATTTTGCGATAATACAAAACGTGGTGCCTTTTCTTTGAACTTTTTCGATGTACTGCGTCAGTCCTATCTGGTAAGGATCCCACACCGCGCAGCAGTATTCTAAAAGCGGACGGACAAGGGCCGTGTAGGCACTCTCCTTAGTAGCTCTGTTACATTTTCTAAGTGTTCTGCCAATAGAACGCAGCATTTGGTTAGCCTTCCCCACAACATTTTCTATGTGTTCTTTCCAATTTAAGTTGTTCGTAATTGTAATACCTAGGTATTTAGTTGAATTTACAGCTTTTAGATTAGACTGATTTATCGTGTAACCGAAGTTTATCGAGTTCCTTTTAGCACTCATGTGGATGACCTCACACTTTTCGTTATTTAGAGTCAACTGCCACTTTTCGCACTATTCAGATATTTTTTCTAAGTCGTTTTGCAGTTTGTTTTGATCTTCTGATGACTTTATTAGTCGATAAACGACAGCGTCATCTGCTAACAACCGAAGACGGCTGCTCAGATTGTTTCCTAAATCGTTTATGTGGATAAGGAACAGCAAAGGGCCTATAACACTACCTTGGGCAACGCCAGAAATCACTTCTGTTGTACTCGATGACTCTCGTCTTATTTCGCTGTTGGAGACAACAGTTGCAAAATCATACACGAAACACCAGGGAAGAATAACACACAGTGGTATGTCTGGCACGAGGAACATCCAGGAAGAATATTCCGCAGTAATAAGATTAGTTTTATGCTGCTCTCGACGCTACTCTCTTCCGTGCAAGCCTCTGTATCTCTGCATAGCCACTGCAGTCTACATCCATTTGTGTCTGCTTATCGTATTCAGTCCTTGGCGTCTACGGTTTTTACCCTTCATATTGCTTTCGTTAGCACATTAATGCCATAGACAAACTGTAAAGTTTTTATTTTTTCCCTTGACATTCAATTCATTTTCCAAATTGTGGGGCGGCGGATGAGTTATTGAAACATTTTAATCTACTGTTGTATCCTTGTTTGAATGTTGTAACATTTCCCGGCCGATGCACCATATGTGGGGCGGCGAATGAGTTATTGAAACATTTTAATCTACTGTTGTATCCTTGTTTGAATGTTGTAACAATTCCCTGCCGATGCACCATATGTGGGGCGGCGGATAAGTTTGTAGAAAATTAATCTAATCTGATTGCTGGATAAACGCTTGCATGTAGAATCAGTTTCTGGCTTTAAAATGTTGTTAATGCTGTCTTTCGCCGTTCTCAACACTGGCTCTCTATTTACTTTGTGGTACCCAGAAAGTGATTTAATAAAACATGGAACCAGTAATAGAGATCCTAGTGCCCACTTCATTTGAGATACAATTATAGCTGCAACTTATAGCTCTGAGGAATTAGGAGATTGTCCGGGATTTCTAATCAAAAACAGTTTTCCAAAATAGTTGAGTATATTCTGAAATTCACTGATAAAAAAACACAAGTATCCCTACAACCTAACTAACAGAGCAGTTCAGAGTCTAATGCGCTGATGCAACTATAAATGTCCGAATTAAATGTCACAAAGAATGCTCGCCATAATTTGATGAAAATATTTCATCAAACGCCACGCTAAATATTTGGTAGAATGTCTGTCCCGCGACGGCACGTGAAAATACGACAATACGCAAACTGAAGCTAGATAATGAAAATCATTCCAGAATTAACACTTCACATAAAATGTTTTCATGGTTCCGCGTATCTCTAGTAACTTAATACGGCACCCGAGGCTGTTTGTAGCAGTGATACCGATGCGACGCGACTCGCGACACAGATGGCGTGTCATTCAGCGTCTGGAGAGAACTGGGGCCTTACTTCCTCGCGCAGCGTTCTTATATATAAACCCGCGGTGCGGACGGCGAAGGGAACGCCTGATCTTTTCGGCTCTCTCGACTAGCCGCTGGGCTAGTAACGCACCACTTCAAGTTACATAATAATTTATAGCTTCTTTTGCTGATGGCCGAAGAAGCTCTTAATTTAAACGTGCATTCAGCACGCATGTAAGTATTGATAATAAAATTTTGACGTGGCTAAGTTAAATATTCTGGGCGAGAGAATTAATTAAATTACACTGCACGCAGTAGATGAGCTCTGAACTGGCCCTTTTGAGATCCGCTATCGCTATAATTTTATAGGTAATAAAAGGAAACTTTACACATCTTCATAGTCATAGCGGACCTCCAACCTATTTAAATCTAAACATCCTAGCCTTATTTATTAGCCTACTTAATCTATCTTGCTTCCTTCAGTTTTGAGATGAAAACCACAAAATCATGAATTTCCACTAAAATCTTAATTTGTGAATTCCAAAGTACTATCTTTATTAAATCATTATGAAAGATGAATCTAAATATAAATTTTGAAGTCTCTAGCTCTTTTCTGTTGCGCCAATGATTTTTCCAGAAAAACGTCCAAATTTCGAAAATGGCTGAAGTTATCGAGCTGATATTTAACACA
The DNA here is from genome assembly GCF_023864345.2 of Schistocerca serialis cubense. Lineage (NCBI taxonomy): Eukaryota > Metazoa > Arthropoda > Insecta > Orthoptera > Acrididae > Schistocerca > Schistocerca serialis. The sequence continues at coordinate 83,585,095 of NC_064641.1, read as the reverse complement.
CATTAATTTAGTATTATTGCTGACATGCTAGAAAAGTTTTAGGTCTTTTGCTTGATTTTTAAGGTATTGCGCAACATTTATGACGTCAGAGCTAGTTACAGCAGACTGGCTGGCACACAATGGAAACTGATGTGAATTTACTACAGCGTGAGTAGGCTGCTTCCCTACAAAATTAATCCTTGGTTTCGATAACAGCCTGCACACTGTACAGATTAAATAACATCTGGGATAGGCTGCAACCCTGTTTCACACCGTTTCCAACTACTGCTTTCTTTTCGGTGCCCTTCGACTCTTGAGACTAGTCTGATTTTTCTACAGGGTGTAGAAAACTTTTCGCTCCCTGTATATTCCCAAATCTACAAATGCTATAAAGGTAGGTTTCCTTTTGTCTCAGATTGTCTTCTAAGGGAAGTTATAGGGTCATTATGGCCTTACTCGTTTCTACATTTACCGAAACTCATTTCCTTCTAATTTTTCCATTGTTCTGCAAGTAATTAAGTAATTCATGCCAGTATTTTGGAACCACGACCTTCTTTTTTTTTTTTTTTTTTTTTTTGATATCGATTCCCTCGCAGAGAGGGGAGGGGGAGGGGTGGCAGCAGGACAATACGCTGCTCTGCAGCCTATAGGAAAGTTAAAAAACAGAATTAGGAGATACGAGAACAATAAAAGCAGCCGATAAACGGTGACTGTTGAAAACTGAAAAATGGAGAAAAAGATGCGAAGAAAATATAAAAACAAAGGTCGGTGATGCTGATTAAAACATATACTAAATAGACAGGCACAATTAAAAAACACGGTGACAGTCTGGTTTCTGTTCGCACGAGATAATACACACAACTAGCGACAGTATGGTGGCTGTTCGTAACACTGACAGGGGACACACAACACTGAACACTCACTTAAAACAGCACTATACAGGTGACACGGTGGCAGATGGGGGGAGGAAGGAGCCGGACCGATTAGGGTGGAAAGGGGTTAGGAGAGGAAAAGAAAAAAGGGGGGAGCCGATGGAGGGAGGGGATCACGACTTATTAAACTTGGTAATATTAATATACCTGTCCATCTCAGTCAGAGGATATTTCGCCTGTCTTTATCTTGACCAGAATAATGGTCCTAATAAATCCGAACTACGAGAGGCATTCAGTAAATAATCCAACACATTTTTTTCTCGGCCAGTTTCAGCTGAAAAAAAAAAATGCGATATTTGTTGTGGGAGATCGTGGAATACTCTAGATTCAATCCCTACAGTTTCGTTAATTTCTGACCGATGGCGGCGCTTTACGCAGCCTTAAAAATGGTGTCTGTAACGGAGGTGAATTCCAGTTTCTTTTGTAGAAAACCAGATCACCGCAGGTATTCATACGGCCTTGCAGACAGTCTACGGAGACCTGCAGTGAACAGTCTGTCATCATCGCAACAAGGTCGGTCATATCTGTCCGAGCCCCCGTGTGTCGGCCGGCCGCACATACTGTAGCTGCGACTCCTGCATTGTCCGGACGCGCGGACACTGTCGTTCGATCCACGGATCACAACCAAACACCTCGCTGCTCAACTGGACGGCTCTATTGCTCGTGCAGACACACTCGTCCCCCTGTTGGGGTACTCAAAGGTTTGTGCTGTTGGGTTCCTCACACCCTAACAGCAGATCATAAAGAGCAACGAAAGACCATGTGAGCGGAATTGCTTGCGCGCTACGAGGCTAATTGTGACAATTCCTTGGCGAACATCGTCACAGGCGATGAAATATGGATTCATCGCTTTGAACTGGAAACAAAATAATCCTTGCAGTGGCGCCGTACCGCCTCTCCTATGAAGGAAAAGGTACAGTCATGGTAACTGTCTTCTAGGACTCTGAAGGAGTTATTTTGTTTGATAGTCGTCCTTCATGTTGCACTGATCAACTCTGAAGTGTATTGCGCTACCCGCAGCAAACTAAAGAAACGAATTTAGCGTGTTCGTCGCTTCAAGCGTACTGTAAACGTAAGGTACTGTAACTTTGCAGCTTAAGTCTTGTGTTGTTATCCTATGCTTTTATTTAGTTACACCAAAACGTTCTTTAATTTCTGGATGACCGTCGCGCATTCTACTGCACGTCACAAGCTATGCTCGCCAATATTTGGTTGTTTAGTGTCAAACTGTGGAATGCGGGGGAATCTTTTATGAATGTGAACCAAGTTTGTTTTTGAGTGGAAAATTTAGGGCAACGTCGTAATTGTAAAAATGTGGCGTGCAAGACGCCGCGAAAATTACTGCTTCCCCTCTTTTTACAATGAATATCATCCCAGAGCGAGTAAATCATCAACTGTAAAATAATAAAAGTCTGTAATTTTATAAGCGAAGTTCTCGTCTACGCCTTAAAAATCCTTCCAGGAAACTTATTTCCAATCACAAATTTCCTTTGCCTTCGCTTTTTCCGCCTCTATTAAAATATCAATATATACAATATACTGAGCATTATTTCGGTTTATCTGCAGTATAAGTAACATAAAAATTAAAAATAAAAGAAAAATTTATGCACAGGGACTTGAACTCACGACCTCAGATTCGCTTTAATTTCTGACCAGGCCCAGCATCAACTATACGTTTGGATGGAATCGATGTTAACTAGTAGGCGCGGTCCCCTTGTAAGTGTGGGACATTGCCCCATAACACATGGCTTTCTCTTATAGCACTAGCGTGTCCAAGTTGTGGAACTCCATTTTATGGATTATCTGCCGGCCGCTGTGGCCGAGCGTTTCAAGGCGCTTCAGTCCGGAAGCGCGCTGCTTCTACGGTCGCAGGTTCGAATCCTGCCTCGGGCATGGATGTATGTGATGTCCTTAGCTTTGTTAGGATTAAGCAGTTCTAAGTCTAGGGGACTGATGACTTCAGACGTTAATTCACATAGTGCTTAGAGCCAATTGAACCATGGGTTGTCGTTGAAAACTCTCCCTACGTTAATGGTGTATTTTTAAATCTTGTTTGTTTACAAGCCTTTGTATCAGAGTTTGTTATGGTGCTAATAGATTTTAACCATCTTCTTCTGTATTTATTTCATGCAAGGGAGCTACTGACGTCGCAGTTTCACGCCCTAAATCACTAAACACCAATTAACTAACAAGAACTCATCAACATTCCTTTCAATTCACCATTGATTGCAATTTTCCTTTCACAGTAATGATTATACCGTAATTTTATCTTAAGGTAAATGGCCGCCATTCCTACTTCCAGATTTGCTGAGTTGTTCAATTTGCTGCTGACGTTTATCTGCCCGAGAGACAGGCAGCAGAATGTCACCTGTGAAACGTAGGTGGTTCAGGTACTTGACCCTCCCACGTGCTCCTTTTTTTCACCAGTTGAGGTATCTGACAGCTTCCCGTAGTGCCGCTGAAAATACACTCCTGGAAATGGAAAAAAGAACACATTGACACCGGTGTGTCAGACCCACCATACTTGCTCTGGACACTGCGAGAGGGCTGTACAAGCAATGATCACACGCACGGCACAGCGGACACACCAGGAACCGCGGTGTTGGCCGTCGAATGGCGCTAGCTGTGCAGCATTTGTGCACCGCCGCCGTCAGTGTCAGCCAGTTTGCCGTGGCATACGGAGCTCCATCGCAGTCTTTAACACTGGTAGCATGCCGCGACAGCTTGGACGTGAACCGTATGTGCAGTTGACGGACTTTGAGCGAGGGCGTATAGTGGGCATGCGGGAGGCCTGGTGGACGTTCCGCCGAAATGCTCAACACGTGGGGCGTGAGGTCTCCACAGTACATTGATGTTGTAGCCAGTGGTCGGCGGAAGGTGCACGTGCCCGTCGTCCTGGGACCGGACCGCAGCGACGCACGGATGCACGCCAAGACCGTAGGATCCTACGCAGTGCCGTAGGGGACCGCACCGCCACTTCCCAGCAAATTAGGGACACTGTTGCTCCTGGGGTATCGGCGAGGACCATTCGCAACCGTCTCCATGAAGCTGGGCTACGGTCCCGCACACCGTTAGGCCGTCTTCCGCTCACGCCCCAACATCGTGCAGCCCGCCTCCAGTGGTGTCGCGACAGGCGTGAATGGAGGGACGAATGGAGACGTGTCGTCTTCAGCGATGAGAGTCGCTTCTGCCTTGGTGCCAATGATGGTCGTATGCGTGTTTGGCGCCGTGCAGGTGAGCGCCACAATCAGGACTGCACACGACCGAGGCACACAGGGCCAACACCCGGCATCATGGTGTGGGGAGCGATCTCCTACACTGGCCGCACACCACTGGTGATCGTCGAGGGGACACTGAATAGTGCACGGTATATCCAAACCGTCATCGAACCCATCGTTCTACCATTCCTAGACCGGCAAGGGAACTTGCTGTTCCAACAGGACAATGCACGTCCGCATGTATCCCGTGCCACCCAACGTGCTCTAGAAGGTGTAAGTCAACTACCCTGGCCAGCAAGATCTCCGGATCTGTCCCCCATTGAGCATGTTTGGGACTGAATGAAGCGTCGTCTCACGCGGTCTGCACGTCCAGCACGAACGCTGGTCCAACTGAGGCGCCAGGTGGAAATGTCATGGCAAGCCGTTCCACAGGACTACATCCAGCATCTCTACGATCGTCTCCATGGGAGAATAGCAGCCTGCATTGCTGCGAAAGGTGGATATACACTGTACTAGTGCCGACATTGTGCATGCTCTGTTGCCTGTGTCTATGTGCCTGTGGTTCTGTCAGTGTGATCATGTGATGTATCTGACCCCAGGAATGTGTCAATAAAGTTTCCCCTTCCTGGGACAATGAATTCACGGTGTTCTTATTTCAATTTCCAGGAGTGTAGTTTGGACGATATGGCATCCCGTTGTCTATTCCGAACTTCCCAGTCTCCTGAAGAGGTCTTCATGTATGTTCCGCAAGGTTGGCGCAATGTACCTAATACCATTGCTATCCGTTCCATTTTCTGTTCCACTCGCAACAGGAGCTAAGGGAAAACGACTGGGTCACTCGTAGCGATACTTTTGACTGTCATAAACATTTTCCGTCCAGGTCATTGTGCTGGTTTCTATTACTTAAGAAGCCTTGGATCCGCTCAGATTCCTGAGAACCCATTCCGTAAGCTCGGATCTTCAACAACAATTTGCAGTGTGGCACTGTGTCAAAAGAGTTCCACAAATTTAGGTATGTGTATACTGCCTGTTGCCGTCCATAGAGGATTCGCAGGATGTTGTGCGAGAAAAAGGGCAGGCTGACTTTCACAAGAGCGATGTTTGCTAAATTCGAGGTAGTCTGCTGATGGAAGCTTTTCTCTCTCAAAGAAATGAATTCTTTTTTGTGCTCAAGAATTTTGCGGTAAACGACTTCAAATGATATTGGTCTGTAATTGCGCGTGCCCTTAATATTGTTCATCTTATACATGCACGTCGCCCACGCTTTTTTCTCGGTCACTTGGGACTTTGCGCTGGGCGAGAGATTCAAGTAAGAGGCCAGTGCTCTAGTGAAACCGAACAGTTATTCCGTGCAGCCCTGGCGACTTATTTCTTTTCATCTGTTTGACTTGTTCTCAATGGCAGGGGTGCCAATTTCTGTTTTCCAAATAGAGATCGTTCGACGATCAAACGATGGTATTTCCGTACGATCTTCCTGCATAAATATTCTTCAGTATACCACCACAGATTGAATAACTTCTCCATCTACATGATTACTCTGCAATTCACATTTAAGTGCTTGGCAGAGGGTTCATCGAACCACAATCATACTATCTCTCTACCATTCCACTCCCGAACAGCGCGCGGGAAAAACGAATACCTAAACCTTTCTGTTCGAGCTCTGATTTCTCTTATTTTATTTTGTTGATCGTTCCTACCTATGTAGGTTGGGCTCAACAAAATATTTTCGCATTCGGAAGAGAAAGTTGGTGACTGAAATTTCGTAAATAGATCTCACCGCGACGAAAAACGTCTTTGCTTTAATGACTTCCATCCCAACTCGCGTATCATATCTGCCACACTCTCTCCCCTATTGCGTGATAATACAAAACGAGCTGCCCTTTTTTGCACACTTTCGATGTCCGTCAATCCCACCTGGTAAGGATCCCCCTTTTTGTCAAGACTGACAGTACAGGCACTGTCAAAACTGTCAGCCCTAGGGTAATTGATATTAATCTTATTGCCTCGTTCTGTAATACCATTCAGGACTTGAGGATGATGTCATATATATATATATATATATATATATATATATATATATATAGTCATCCGTTTCTGGTTTCTGACTGGTTTGATGCTGCACGAATTCCTCTCTTGTACCAACCTTTTCATCTCAGAGCAGCAATTGCAACTTACTTTCTTAATTATTTGCTGGATGTACTCCAATCTGTGTCCTCTGTCTTTCTCTTAAGTTTTATCCAATACTGCTCCTTCTAGCAACGTGGAAATTATTCCCTGATGTCTTAACAGATTTCATATCGTCCTGTCCCTTCTTCTTTTTCTTATGTTTATTTCCTCGCCGATTCTTCCGAGAAATTCCTCATTTCTTATTTTGTCAGTCCACATAATTTTCAACATTCTTCTCTAGCACCACATCTTAAATCTTTCGATTTTCTGTTCTGATTTTCCCACGGTCCATGTTTCACTAACATACAATGCTGTGCTCCAGACGTAGATTCTTAGAAATTTCTTCCTCAAACTAAGGGCTGCGTTTGATACTATTAGACTTTTAACAGCTAGGAATCCCACTTTCGCCAGTGCTACTATGCTTTTTATATCTTGCTTGCTCCGTCCATCATGCATTATTCTGCGCCTAGGAAGCACAATTCCTTCAGACAGCGCTGTCCTAACTACGAATACGATACGTTACATTAATTATCACCTTGCTATTTAAATCACTTGATTAGTTTGACAAGATTCAGCTTGCTGTTTATTGCGTTGGTTCTTTGGTGGTAGAAATGAATAAGGACACACGACTTTATATTCAGCAAATTTTGCCGTTGTGAAGAGCTTAAAGTTTTGAAGTGACCACATGGGATTTTTGGGGGTGTTCTTTTTGCTCAGAATGGCAAGGGACTGCTCAGAGAATTTTGTAAAAGTTTCAGCTTCAAACTTCTTATTACAGTTGTTGTGTCCATCTTTTCTTAAAATATTCTTTAGACTGATTTAAATGTTACTGGACGTGCATAGTTAGGATCAGTTGCCTGTTACTGTGAGTTTATGTAAATTATTTCACGCTCTGCTGAAAGTTTTTAAGTGTTGTAAGATTAGGTAACTTTATTCTCAAATCCCCATTGGTGTAAAGAATATTGGGTACATTTCATCTTATGTAAGTCTTAGCTTTGCAGTGCCCTCAGTCTGGAAATTGATAACTACACCTTTGGTTATGTGCACCATCCCTTCAAGTCTGCTTATAAAACTTGCCCGCGAGTTTGCGCCAAGTACAACGCTATACTCACAGACTAGTGTTACCCTCTGAGAGCATTTTTATATTTGACCATGTGATTACCTAATGGACAGGGGGTATCGAACATTAATTTCGTGCCTCAGCGATACATATAGCCATTACCGTAGGTGCCACCACAACGGAGGGGTATCTGTTGAGAAGCCAGACAAACATAATGTTTGACTGATCTAGCCTTGTAACGCTAATCAAAACGGCCTTGCTGTGCTGGTTCTGCAAACGGCAGAAAGCAAGGGGAAACTACAGCCGTAGTTTTTCCCGAGGGCATGCAGCTTTACTGTGTGATTAAATGATGATGGCGTCCTCTGGGGTAAAATATTCCGGAGGTAAAATAGTCCCCCATTCGGATTTCCGGGCGGGGACTACTCAGGAGAACGTCGTCATCAGGAGAAAGGAATCGCGTTTTACGGATCGGAGCGTGGAATGTCAGATCCCTGAATAGGGTAGGTAGGTTAGAAAATTTAAAAAGGGAAATGGATAGGTTAAAGTTAGATATAGTGGGAATTAGTGAAGTTCGGTGGCAGGAGGAACAAGACTTCTGATCAGGTGATACAGTGTTATAAATACAAAATCAAATAGGAGTAATGCTGATGTAGGTTTAATAATGAATAAAAGAATAGGAGTGCGAGTAAGCGAGTAAGCAACAAACAACATAGTAAACGCATTATTGTGGCCAAGATAGAAACGACGCCCACACCTACCACAGTAGTACAAGTTTATATGCCAACTAGATCTGCAGATGATGCAGAGACTGATGAAATGTATGATGGAACTCCGTCATCAAGCCACATGTGGCCCACCTGGACCATCCGACCGCCGTGTCATCCTCAGCTGAGGATGCGGATAGAAGGGCGTGTGGTTAGCACACCGCTCTCCAGGTCGTTATGATGGTTTTCTTTGACCGGAGCCGCTACTATTCAGTCGAGTAGCTCCTCAATTATCATCATAAGGCTGAGTGCACCCCGAAAAATGGCAACAACGCATGGCTGTGCGGATGGTCGCCCATCCAAGTACCGGCCACATCCGACAGCGCTTAACTTTGGTGATCTGACGGGAACCAGTGTATCCATTGCGGCAAGGCCGTTGCCTGTAAAAGTATGATGAGATAAAAGAAATTATTCAGATAGTGAAGGGAGACGAAAATTTGATAGAAATGGGTGATTGGAATTCGATAGTAGGAAAAGGAAGAGAAGGACATGTAGTAGGTGAATATGGAATGGGGGTAAGAAATGAAAGAGGGAGCCACCTGGTAGAATTTTGCACAGAGCATATCTTAATCACAGCTAACACTTGTTTCAATAATCTTGAAAGAAGGTTGTGTACATGGAAGAGGCCTGGAGATACTGGAAGGTTTCAGATAGAATATATAGCGGTAAGACAGAGATTTAGGTACCAGGTTTTAAATTGTAAGACATTTCTAGGGGCAGATGTGGACTCTGACCAGAATCTTCTGGTTATGAACTATAGATTAAAACTGAAGAAACTGTAATAAGGTCGGAATTTAAGGAGATGGGACCAGAATACTGACAAAACCAGAGGTTGTAGAGAGTTTCAGGGAGAGCATAAGGGAACGATTGAGAGGAATGGGGGCAAGAAATACAGTAGAAGAAGAATGGGTAACTCTGAGGGATTAAATAGAGAAGGCAGCAGAGGATAAAGTAGGTAAAAAGACGAGATCTAGTAGAAATCCTTAAATAACAGAACAACTATTGAATTTAATTGATGAAAGGAGAAAATATAAATATGCAGTAAATGAAGCAGGCAAAAAGGAATACAAACGTCTCAAAAATGAGGTCGACAGGAAGTGTAAAATGGCTAACCAGGAATGGCTAAAGGTGTAAGAATGTACGGGTAAGATAGATACTGCCTACAGGAAAATTAAAGAGACCTTTGGAGAAAAGAGAACCACTTGTATGAATATCAAGAGCTCAGATGGAAACCCAGTTCTAACCAAAGAAGCGAAAAAAGAAAGGTGGAAGGAGTATATAGTCGGTCTATACAAGGGCGATTTACTTGAGGGCAGTATTGTGGAAATGATAGAGGATGTAGATGAAGATGAAATGGGAGATATGATACTGCGTGAAGAGTTTGACCGAGCACTGAAAGACCTAAGTCAAACCAAGGCCCAGGGAGTAGACAACATTCCATTAGAACTACTGACAGCCTTTTAAGAGCCAGTCCTGACAAATCTCTACCGTCGAGTGAGCAAGATGTATGACAAAGAAGTAATACCCTCAGACTTCAAGAAGAATATAATAATTCCAATCACAAAGAAAGTAGCCGGCTGCGGTGGTCTCGTGGTTCTAGGCGCGCGGTCCGGAACTGTGCGACTGCTACGGTCGCAGGTTCGACTCCTGCCTCGGGCATGGATGTGTATGATGTCCTTAGGTTAGTTAGGTTTAAGTAGTTCTAAGTTCTAGGGGACTGATGACCACAGCAGTTGAGTCCCATAGTGCTCAGAGCCATTTGAACCATTTGAACAAAGAAAGTAGGTGTTGACGGATGTGAAAATCAGCGAACTATTACTTTCATAAGTCGCGGCTGCAAAATACTAACGCGAATTCTACACAGACGTATGGAAAAATTGGTAGAAGCCGGCAGATCAGTTTGGATTCCGTAGAAATGTTGGATCACGTGAGGCAATACTGACCCTACGACTTATCTTAGAAGATAAATTGAGGATAGGCAAACCTACGTTTCTATCATTTGTAGACTTAGATAAAGCTTTTGACAATGTTGACTGGAATGCTCTCTTTCAGATTCTGGAGGTGGCAGGGGGTCAAATACATGGAGCGAAAGGCTATTTACAATTTGTACAGAAACCATATGGCAGTTATAAGAGTCGAGGGGCATGGAAGGGAAGCAGTGGTTGGGAAGGGAGTGAGACAGGGTTGTAACCTCTCCCCGATGTTATTCAATCTGTATATTGAGCAAGCAGTAAAGGAAACAAAAGAAAAATTCGGAGTAGGAATTAAAATCGCTGGAGTAGAAATTAAAACTTTGAGGTTCGCCGATGACATTGTAATTCTGTCAGAGACAGCAAAGGACCTGGAAGAGCAGTTGAACGGAATGGACAGTGTCTTGAAAGGAGGATATAAGATGAACATCAACAAAAGTAAAACGGGGATAATGGAATGCAGCCGAATTAAATCGGGTGATGCTGCAGGTGTTAGATTAGGAAACTAGACGCTTAAAGTTGTAAATGATTTTTGGTGTTTGGGGAGCAAAATAACTGATGATGGTCGAAGTAGAGAGGATATAAAATGTAGACTGGCAATGGCAAGGAAAGCGTTTCTGTAGAAGAGAAATTTGTTAACATCGAGTATAGATTTAAGTGTCAGGAAGTCGTTTCTGAAAGTATTTGTATGGAGTGTAGCCATGTATGGAAGTGAAACGTGGACGATAAATAGTTCAGACAAGAAGAGAATAGAAGCTTTCGAAATGTGGTGCTAGAGAAGAATGCTGAAATTAGATGGGTAGATCACATAACTAATGTGGAGGTATTGAATAAAATTGGAGAGCAGAGACATTTGTGGCACGACAGGAAGAAGTGATCGGTTGGTAGGACATGTTCTGAGGCATCAAAGGGATCACCAATTTAGTATTGGAGGGCAGCGTGGATGGTAAAAGTCGTAGAGGGAGAGCAAGAGATGAATACACTAAAGCGATTCAGAAGGATGTTGGTTGCAGTAGGCACTGGGAGACGAAGAAGCTTGCACAGGCTAGAGTAGCATGGAGAGCTGCATCAAACCAGTCTCAGGACTGAAGACCACAACAAAAACAATAGCCAGTGTCATACGTTCTACACACCAACGTGAATAGCTGTTTATTTTCCAGCTCACACAATGATTTTAGCAGTTCTGATGAAATGTTGTCTATACCCTAATTTGAACTTAGTCCGTCCAAAGCACTTTTAAATTCTAATGCTGGATCCCTGTCTCTTCCCCATCGACTCCAGTTTACTACTCTATCACAGCACCAGACGAATCCTGCCGCCCAGAGAGACCTTAAATGTACTCTTTCCAGCTATTCGCTCTCTCGTTTGCGCCCGCATCTCGTGGTCGTGCGGTAGCGTTCTCGCTTCCCACGCCCGGGTTCCCGGGTTCGATTCCCGGCGGGGTCAGGGATTTTCTCTGCCTCGTGATGGCTGGGTGTTGTGTGCTGTCCTTAGGTTAGTTAGGTTTAAGTAGTTCTAAGTTCTAGGGGACTGATGACCATAGATGTTAAGTCCCATAGTGCTCAGAGCCATTTGAACCATCTCTCCTCTGCACTTAATAACGAATTTCCTGTTGCACGCTTAATGTCACTGCCCTTGTTTTAATTTAGTCGAAGGCTGTTTTGATTTCTCTACACGGTGAGACAGTCCTTCTGACAATCATTTCTCTTTCGTTTTCTTCACATTTTTCAATTTCCTCTTAGCTTCCATGCACTTCCGATTTATTTCATTCGTAAGTGACTTGTGTTTGCGTATTTCTAAATTTCCCTGAACACGTTTGTACTTTCTTCTCTAGTAGACCAGCTGAAGTATTTCTTCTATTACCCATGGTATCTGTGCACTTACCTTCCTTGTACCTATGTTTTTCCTTTTCAGCTTCCCTGACTGTTCCTTTTAGAGATGTCCATTCTTCTTCAACTGGACGGTTTACTGAGCTATTCATTGTCGCAGTATCTACAGCCTCAGAGAACTTCAAGCGTATCTCTTCATTCTGAGTACTTCTGTGTGCTTTCTTTGCTGTTTGATTGTTCTTAACTAGTGTGCTAAACTTCAGCCTAATCTTCACCATTACTGAATGGTAATCTGAGTCTATGTCTGGTCCTGGATACACCTTACAATCCAATATCTGATTTCGGAATCTCTGCCTGAGCATTATATAATTCAACTGGAATCTTCCCATATCTCCTGAGCTTTTCAGAGTATACCATCTACACTCGTGATTCTTCGACAGAGATTTCGCCTTTACTGGCTGAAATTTATTGCAGAACTCAATCAGTCTTTCTCCTGTCTCATTCGTACTATCATGTTTATATTCTCCAGTAACCCTGTCTTCTACCGCTCCCCCTACAACTGCATTCCAATCCTTCATGAGTATCAGATATTCATCTATCTATATCTACTGAACTATCCCTTCAATACCCACATGCACTTTCTACATGTCTTCATATTTTGCTCGCAACGTCGGCATGTGTAGATGCAATGTTGTTATCAGTGCTGGTGTGCTGCTGATTATGACGAGAACAACCCTAGTAATAATTATTCACAGTAACTCACTCTCTGCCCTACTTTCCAATTCATAATGAGTCCTACTCCCGTTATACCATTTGCTCATCTGACCAGATATCCTTGTGTTTTTTCAATTACCCTAATTATATCTATATTGAAACTTAGGATTTCCCTTTCCACATTTTGTAGCTTCTTTATCACTTTCAGACTTCTGACATTTCCCGCCACCGGTCGTAGAACGCTGCAGTGGCGGTAACGTGGTGGCGTAAATTTCCTGATCGCCAGACTTTGCGCCAATGTCTGGTTTGGATACCAAACCTCTCCACAGTGTCTCACCGTTCATGGTGATCCGTCCGCCGGATAGGGACTTGAATCTTGGCGGGCCCTTGATATTATTCGCGAGTAGTGGGCTATGTGCCGACACTGAGTTTCACCCTCTCCCTTCTCTCATAAAAAATAAATGTCGTGTGACTACAGCTTCCCGTCGGATGAACCGTTCGCCGCGTGCAAGACTTTCGATTTGACACCACTTCGGCGACTTGCGCGTCGATGGGGATGAAATGATGACGAATTGGACAACACAACATCCAGTCCCTGAGCGGAGTAAATCTGAGCACTCAGCTACTGGGAGCTGGCTCCCTTCTATCGTGATCATAATACAACACAAACATTACACCATACACACACAAAACACATACTTGTAGTATTACAAATATTGTAATGGAGCATATTGCAAGTAAATAAACGAAACAAAAAAAACACTCCACTGACTCATTTTGCAGAAACGATAATGCTTCATCTGCCGCTTCTTTCTCACCCTGAGAAATTTCATGGGTTGCTTTCTGACGAAATGTCAACCACGACAACTGTTGTTGTAGACATGATGCAATGTTTGCTTTGTTTATCATTGCCATTGGTCTGCTTTGCGTCAACACCACTAGCGCTGTAGCAATGTTGTAAGTTACTCGTCGACTAAGTGGTTCAACTACGCTCCGTAGCCTCATCTCATGCTGACCAATGTATGCCTCCCTTCCCGCTCCTTATTGCCATTAGCAGCCAATAACGTGGTTGCATGGTAGACAATATGTGGGACGTCGGATGCCGAAAACATCATTGACCTTTTGCAACCTCGCACTCAAGAGATTTGTCTGTATTTTAACCCTTGCGCCTTATTGTGTGTTTGTCTTCTGAGCTATGCAATGTTTCGGCAGATAATGGAAACCATGTAGAACGCATCCCACTCTTTACGTCCCGTAACATCATGGCGAATCAGGATTTTAATTCCCCACGGTGGACATCGGTTCTTCTATAAACTTTTAGTGAACGGACTCTTAAAAAAAGGAGCATCATTGTTCAAGATGCTACTCCAGGCGGGTGTAAATGAATGTGCGCAACTGAAAATAATAAACGCTAAACTGATGATTTGGCCCTGACTCACTACCCACTGAAGCAGATCTTAGGATGTCTTCATTCTTTCTAACATATAAATTACAATCTAAACATAAATGAATGATGAAGGCAACTAATACTACTAAATGATAAACGTTGTTGCTCAATATCTATTTATTAAAGATTAAAATCTACCCTTTAAGTGCAATTGTCTATGGCCACGCGATCTAACATAAATAACGCGAAATGACTGACATCATCTACGTACCAAACACTAGAAGACGCTACTTTCAAATATGATCTACGGTGGTGTGGAACCTCAGTGGAAACAAACTAACCTGATCACAGCTGTTTAGCTTTATAGCCCTAACAAGCCGAAGCAATTCGCGATATCACCGTATGTACAGCGTCCGGTGCGTCGGAGTGATGGTTCTCGTACTCGTCTGCGACGATGGAAGAACTCCAGCCACAAATAAACTCTTTCAAACAATAGGACGGCAGAAGACGGTCTTCTGACTAATATACTCTAATACTGTCTTGTCCTCTCTGTGTTCTACAGACGGGAAATGCAAACTCCCAGCCACTAGGACGGACTTCAGATAACGCAAATGTTCAAAAGTGTGTGAAATCTTATGGGACTTAACTGCTAAGGTCATCAGACCCTAAGCTTATACACTACTTAACCTAAATTATCCTAAGGTCAAACACATACATCCATGCCCGAGGGAGGACTCGAACCTCCACCGGGACCAGCCGCACAGTCCATGACTGCAGCGCATGAGACCGCTCAGCTAATCCCGCGCGGCTTCAGATAACGCGTCACTGTAAGGATAGGTAGAAGAAGTGCTCTCAATTACTGAACGCCGCATACTCAACGACGACTTCCAACCTGGAGGTGACGCCCAGAATCGCATAGGTTCGCAACAGTACAGTGCCTAACTGTTCTGCCTATAAACTCTCCTGAGAGCAAAGACAGCATGTCCGTCTGTGCCAACAAAGCTGATACCGAGCGACTGTCACATACGGGCGCTCACAACGGAAGACCTCGTCTCTCCACCACTGGCTTCCCAGCAAGGCTCGGCACCCTACCCTCGTAATTTCGAAAACGAATCATACTCCCGAAACCACGGAATATTCTCCCTCTCTACAGATACTTTCGAACGCCGACCAACCATATTTATTTCTCTTCTCGTCCAGTGGAAAGTTGGCGAGGAAAAACCTATACTCGTACAATGGTAGGATTCTGAGTAAAAATCCTTGGAAATAACACAGCCTGCGTGATTTCTGAGGTGACACTTCTTCGTTTCTCTCAGCTGCGTCCAAGCTTTCCAGAGTTCGGAAGTATTATCCGGTTATCCTTCCTGCCCTGCTACAATAGCGGCTGGCCGCCCCACTATTGTGTCTTCGCGCTCAGGTGTCCAGACTCTCCGTCTTGGCACTTCCTGTGTGGAGCTGGACCACCACACCTGTGTGGCCCTTCCACACAGGGCTTGAGTTCTGCCTGCCATTTCACCTCCACTGGTGTTCCAACCTCTACTAGTATAGGCAATCATTCATTACGCCATTCTGATAATAAAGACACTCTGTCACATTTCATGCAATAAGCGTTAACAGTTATTTACAAGGCGTACTTGACAATGTCAGTCTCCTTTATATATTCATATATACGATGTACAACCTATCAAACGATACCTAATTGTGGTTACAGTTTACGGCAAAGTATGTGGATGAGTCCAGAATGAGATTTTCACTCTGCAGCGGAATGTGCGCTGATATGAAACTTCCTGGCAGATTAAAACTGCGTGCCGGACGAAGACTCGAACTCGGGAGCTTTGACTTTCGCGGGCAAGTGTTCTACCAACTGAGCTACCCAAGCACGACTCAAGCCCCGTCCTCGCAGCACACAGTTTTAATCTGCCAGGAAGTTTTATGTGGATGAGAGCTTGTAAGGTCCGAAATTATAGCCACCTTAGAACTGTAATTGTTCATTTTACTTTTCCACTGAGTTTGTTGCTTTTTGACGAACGTCCCATATTCATAATCATTATTCATTATAGTTTTACCCACCTATGTATTCCGGTTAGGGATCTATGTGTCGATTAACTTAAGGAAACACGGGGTGTTTCCCCTGGAAAACGGCCCATTTTAAGCTATAATGTGGGCTCTTATGACTTGAGCTGTTTTGCGCCCTAAAATCCCAATAAATAAAGAATGTGCCGCTGCCAAATGGAATGAGATATTCGACACTCCAAGGCGAGGATTCCAGTCACGCAATTCGATGCTTGGGTGCCCGTGAGGATTGTGTAGTAGCGATACCACGGAGTTCAGTATGGGTCGCATGCCCTTATAGAGAATCACGTCACATACCGGCAGAAGTGTTAAAAGTTGAGACTTACAATGCTGCTGAAGAATAAGGAACAGCCATTCAGTCGGGAAGCGCACACAGAGTGAGATTAATTAAATCCCGAAATCGTAAAACCGGTGACACGTCGGTAATCTCGGAGCAACCTTCGTCGTCGAGAAGCCGTTCGAAATCACACGGTAGGCGTGGGAAGGAACGTAAGACATAATCCGGCGTCCACTGGAATTCTACTCTGAAGCAGTCACACAACGGTCTGACGGCAAGTCGACTGGAGGCAGCGTTTGGAATTTTCTACGGCGCCTGGAGCCTCATTGCTTCCTGTGTGCGTGCCCAGGGTGCGTGCTTCCTGTGCGAAGGACGAACGCTATTACACACGCAGCTTCCTGATTTACTAGTCGCTGTCGTCTGCTTGTTACACCATTGTGCCATCGACTCAACTGCCTAGGGTGAGACTTGAATGACATATCAGCGTTGCAAGTTGTTACAATTTAGGAAAGGTACTTGCCCTCCTTACACTAGTGCATATTTCTGTAGACAGCAACTTTTAAGGAGAATTATTCCAAACTTGTATGCTATAATTCCGTGTTAATGTTTTACACTCAAACGTTGCCAGATATCAAGCGGTACAAACCTCGGTAAAGCCCCGGCAATCCCAGCCTCCGTTTAATCAAAAATGGTTCAAATGGCACTGAGCACTATGGGACTTAACATCTGAGGTCATCAGTTCCCTAGACTTACAAGGGAACCTCCCCGTCGCATCCCCCTCAGACTTAGTTATAAAATGGCACAGTGGATAGGCCTTGAAAAACTGAACACAGATCAATCGAGAAAACAGGATGAAGTTGTGTGGAACTATGAAAAAATAAGCAAAATATACGAACTGAGTAGTCCATTTGCAAGATATGCAACATCAAGGAGCATGTGAACTCAGGAGTGCCGTGGTCCCGTGGTTAGCGTGAGCAGCTGCTGAATGAAAGGTCCTTGGTTCAAGTCTTCCCTCGAGTGAATAAATTATTTTTTTTATTTTCAGTTTATGTGACAAACTCTTATGTTTTCATCACTTTTTTGGGAGTGATTATCACATCCACAAGAAAACCTAAATCGGGCAACGTAGAAGAATCTTTTTACCCATTCGCCAAGTGTACAAGTTAGGTGGGTCGACAACATATTCCTGTCATGTGACGCACATGCCGTCACCAGTGTCGTATAGAATATATCAGACGTGATTTCCTGTGGAGGAATCGGTAGACGTATGACCTTGCGATCAAATGTTTTCGGTTCCCATTGGAGAGGCACGTCCTTTCGTCTACTAATCACACGGTTTTGTGGTGCGGTCGCAAAACACAGGCACTTAACTTATTACAGTGATCAGAGACGTCAATGAACGAACGGACAGATCATAACTTTGCGAAAATAAACTATTCACTCGAGGGAAGACTTGAACGGAGGACCTCTCGTTCGGCAGCTGCTCACGCTAACCACGGGACCACGGCACTACTGAGCTCACATTCTCCTTGATGCTGCCTATCTTGCGCATATATTACTCAGTTTGTATATTTTGCTTATTTTTTCATAGTTCCACACAACTTCTTCCTGTTTTCTAGTTTGATCTGTGTTCAGTTTTTCAAGGCCTATCCACTGTGTCAACTCATAACTAAATCTGAGGGGGGTGCGATGGGGAGGTTCCCTTGTTAGAACTAGTTAAACCTAACTAACCTAAGGATATCACACACATCCATGCCCGAGGCAGGATTCGAACCTGCGACCGTAGCAGCAGCGCGGTTCCGGACTGAAGCGCTAGAACCGCTCGGTCACTGCGGTCGGCTCCGTTTAATCCTAAGTGGATGACGGATAACTGCAAGGTAAACAAATCAATAGAATAAAACGGGTAAAACGGAAAATATGCAGCGAATGAGTGTGTTCAGCGACCGAGAAGCGTGCGCATACGCTGTTTACTGTCTTTCCCGCTTTACCTGCTATTGTTGTTTTTCACCCGCCGCCAGTCAGCCAGTGGCTGCTCAGGCTCAGAACGGTGTTTGTGTGTTGTCGAGTCTACATCTACATCTACATCCATACTCCGCAAGCCGCATGACGGTGTGTGACAGAGGGTACCTTGAGTACCTCTATCGGTTCTCCCTTATGTTCCATTCTCGTATTGTCCGTGGAATGAAGGATTGTCGGTATGCCTCTGTGTGGGCTCTAATCTCTCTGATTTCATCCTCATGGTCCCTCCGCGGGAGCCGGCCGGTGTGGCCGAGCGGTTCTAGGCGCGTCAGTCTGGACCCGCGCGACTGCTACGGTCGCAGGTTCGAATCCTGACTCGGGCATGGATGTGTGTGATGTCTTTAGGTTAGTTAGGTTTAAGTAGTTCTAAGTTCTAGGGGACTGATGACCTCAGATGTTAAGTCCCATAGTGCTCAGAGCCATTTGAACCATTTTTTTGAACCATCTCCGCGGGATATACGTAGGAGGGAGCAATATACTGCTTGACTCCTCGGTGAAGGTATGTTCTCGAAGCTTCAACAAAAGCCCGTAACGAGCTACTGAGCGTCTCTCATGCCGAGTATTCCACTGGAGTTTATCAATCATCTCCGTAACGCTTTCGCGATTACTAAATGATCCTGTAACGAACAGCGCTGCTCTTCGTTGGATCTTTTCTATCTCTTCTATCAACCCTATCTGGTACGGATCCCACACCGGTGAGCAGTATTCAAGCGGTGGGCGAACAAGTGTACTGTAACCTACTTCCTTTGTTTTAGAACTGCATTTCCTCAGGGTTCTTCCAATGAATCTCAGTCTGGCACCGGCTTTACCGACGATTAATTTTATGTGGTCATTCAATTTTAAATCACCCCTAATGCCTACTCCCAGATAATTTGTGGAATTAACTGCTTCTAGTTGCTGACCAGCTATATTGTAGCTAAAAGATGACCTTCTTTCTATGTACTTGCAGCACATTACACTTGTCTACATTGAGATTCAATTACCATTCCCTGCACCATGCGTCAATTCGTTGCAGATCCTCCTGCATTTCAGTACAATTTTCCATTCTTACAACCTCTCGGTATACTACAGCATCATCCGCAAAAAGCCTCAGTGAACTTCCGATGTTATCCACAAGGTCGTTTGTATATATTGTGAATAGCAACGGTCCTACGACACTCCCCTGCAGCACACCTGAAGTCACTCTTGCTTCGGAAGACTTCTCTCCATTGAGAATGACATGCTGCGTTCTGTTATCTAGGAACTCTTCAATCCAATCACGCATTTTGTATGATTGCCCATATGCTCTTACTTTGTTCATTAAACGACTGTGGGGAACGGTATCGAACGCCTTGTGGAAGTCAAGAAACACGATGTCTACCTGGGAACCCGTGTCAATGGCCCTCTGAGTCTCGTGGACGAATAGCGCGAGCTGGGTTTCACACGATCGTCTTTTTCAAAACCAATGCTGATTCCTACAGAGTAGATTTCTAGTTTCCAGAAACGTCATTATACTCGAACATACTATGTGTTCCAAAATTCTACAACTGAATGACGTTAGAGATATAGGTCTATTGTTCGGCACATCTGTTCGACGTCCCTTCTTGAATGACCTGCGCCCTTTTCCAATCTTTTGGAACGCTTCGCTCTTCTAGAGACCCACAGTACACCGCTGCAAGAAGGGGAGCAAGTTCCTTCGCATACTCTGTGTAAAATCAAACTGGCATCCCATCAGGTCCAGCGGCGTTTCCTCTTTTGAGGGATTTTAATTGTTTTTATATCCCTCTGTCATCTGTTTCGATATCTACCATTTTTTCATCTGTGCGACAATCTAGAGAAAGAACTACAGTGCAGTCGTGATACCTATTTATAACGTTGCAACCATTTTTCGCCCATATGAGCGCTGTCCCTTCAAAACGGAAGACGTACTTTGTTTCTTTCGAGACGAAAGTTGTACCACTAAAAAGATTGAATGTGGGGCAACAGAATGTGGCGAAATTGGCTAACGTTATGCTTCTATGAAGATGGCAGGACAATACTTCAAAGAACAGAAGTTTACCGCTATTTATTCTTTTTTCTGGTAATGAAATATGCACAGGAGTAACAGTTGTACAATAATTATGTAATACGTATGCGTTTATACTACCATGTTTCAGTTTTTACTGGAAAATTATTTACAGAAGATACTCTGTGTAATACTAAAAAAAAAATTATTGTCTGGGAAACTACAGCCACGATAAATCATGTTGAGAAATAAAACCGCTTCAGCTGTGAAATCCTTTTAATCCTAGCCATTAACGGTTTCACAGCACTTACAGCTGCGTCTTCATGTGCAAATTGGCGTCAGGTCATTGTATACATTACGTATTACGAGAAGACTCGGCGTTGATAGACACTGGACTCGCATTCGGGAGGACGACGGTTCAATCCCGCGTCCGGCCATCTTGATTTAGGTTTTCCGTGATTTTCCTACATCACTCCAGGCAAATGCCGGGATGGTTCCTCTGAAAGGGCACGGCCGACTTCCTTCCCTAAACCGATGAGACCGATGACCACGCTGTCTGGTCTCCTTCCCCAAACAACCAACCAACCAACCTCGGCGTTGAAAGTCAGTCCCAAGCAATAATTTATCGGCAAAAGCGGCGATGTCCTAAAAATAATAAGACATGGTGGAAAACTCTCCGGTAAAACAGAATGTCAGCATGTAGAAGTGAGCACCCACTGTCACGTTACCATTAAAATCAAAGACCGATGTGGAAGTGTACACTAGGACACGCAAGCACTGTTCCATTTTCCTTGACATATTGCTACTATGGTGGCAAAAGGTTTTATCCAGTCGACTTTCACCTAGATACTACGTGATAGTGGGTGTTCAAGCTGACGTTCAGTTTTATGAGAGCGTTCTCCACCATACCTTATTACTTTTAGGAAATACGCCTTTTTTGGGGGATTGCGGATTTTGCGGTTAAAAGGTTTCTAAGTGATGTGTTGGCAAATGTGCCAACACCTTGTAGATAGAGGAGGCCGAAATGCACGCTATCTAACGCAGACGGGCGTGAATTCTGGAACAGGATACGTAATGAATGGTAGCAAGAAAAATACGTAGCTGCTATTATACTTAACTTTTATATCGTCCTTGTGGTATACAGCGTTCTGGATGAGACATTTCATACGATAACTATCAAACTATGTAAGACTAATGGCGCCTTGCTAGGTTGTAGCCATTGACTTAGCTGAAGGCTATTCTAACTATCTGCTCGGCTAATGAGCGATGCTTCGTCCGTGTAGTCGCTAGCAAAGTCGTCCGTACAACTGGGGCGAGTGCTAGTCCGTATCTCGAGACCTGCCTTGTGGTGGCGCTCGGTCTGCGATCACACAGTGGCGACACGCGGGTCCGACATGTACTAATGGACCGCGGCCGATTTAAAGCTACCACCTAGCAAGTGTGGTGTCTGGCGGTGACACCACACTAAGTAATGTATTAACCGATGAAATAACTTTGTTTACTCTAATGATAGTGGGATCGTCAAGTCCAAATCTGTTTTTAAACGAAAGATCTCTAAAATTGTTACTCTTTGTGTAATTCGAGTTTTCCCAAATTCTAACTCTACTCGGTCCCAATTACCCCGAATTACTGAATTAACTGTATTGACATCGTTTCCACATCTACGTCTACATCTACGTGACGGCTCTGCACTTCAAAAGTAAGTAATTGGCAGAGGGTTCGCAGAACCACTTACAGACTGTTTCTCGACCGTTCCGTGCGAGCAGCTTGGGTTCTCTTATTATATTCTGATAGTCATTTCTCATCTTGTAGGTGGGAGCCAACAAAACGTTGTCGCGTGCGGAGGAGGAAGCTGGTGATTAAATTTTGTGTAAAAATCTTGCAGGAAGGAAAATCACCATTGTTTTAATAGTTTGTCTCCCAAATCGCATATCATATTCGTGATACTCTCTCCCTTATTTCGCGAGGATACAAAACGAGCTACCCTTCACCGAACTTTTTCAAGGCCCTCCGTCAATTCTGTCTGGCAAGGATCCTCCGCTGCGTAGGCGTACTCCAGAAGATGACGAACAAGCTTAGGTAGGTTGGCTCTTTAGTAGAATTAACACACATTCCAAGTCTTTCGACAATAAAACGTAGTCTTCAGTTCGTTTTCACCACAACATTTACTCTGTCATGGATTCATTTCAAGTCGATTGTAATTGTAATCCGTTGGTAATTAGTTTTAGTAACATCTACATTGGTGTAATTTAATGGATAACCGAAATTTAACGGATTTTTAGTATTTATGTCGAAGACCTCCACCTGTTAATGCTTACTGTTAGAGTCAGTTGCCAATTTTCGCACTATGCAGGTATCTTGTCTAAATCATTCTGCAATTCCTGTTTATTTTCAGGCGATTTTCCTAGGCGATAAACGACAACGCAACAATCCAATAGGACAGCTCACGGTGTCTCCTAAATCGTTTATGTAGATTAGGAACATCGGAGGGCCTACAACACATCCTTGAGGAACTCCATGTATCTCCTTTGGTTGACTCGATGACTTACTGTTAGTTATTATTAACTGTAACCTTTCTGGTACGGAATTACGAATCCGGCAGCACAAATGAGATGATACTTCACAGGCATGCGGATTGATTAGCAATCGCTTGTGAGTAATGGTGTCAGAAGCCTCCTGGAATCTACAAATATCTAATCAATTTGAGATCCTCGGTTGACAGCTCTTATATTTCGTGTGAATACAGAGCCAGTTGTGTTGCAGAAGTATGGTTTCCCTGCTGGTAATATGCTAATAGAAATTATTTTTCAAAATCCTATTGTAAAGCAGATTCAGAAGCATGTAGATTGCAGCAGGTACTGGGAGATGAAGAAGCTTGCGCAGGATAGAGTAGCATGGAGACCTGCATCAAACCAGTCTCTGGACTGAGGACCACAACAACAACACATTGTAAATCGATGTCTCTGATATGGTTCTACAATTCTGCGGATTATTTCTGTTTCCTTTTTTGTGTATTCGTGCGGTCCATGTAACTTCCAGTCTTTAACGTAAAGATCTTTCGTCCATCAGGCAGCTGTACCCGTATATGACTGCTAAAAATGTACGTTCTTCATCAGCCTACCTGGAGAGTAACATACAATGAGGTGACAGAAGTCATGAGATTGCGATATGTACGTATACAGTTGGCAGGATATCAAAATGCAGTGTATTGGTGGAGCTGTCTTTGTACTCAGGTGATTCAAGTGATAAGGTTTCCGGTGTGATTACGGCCCCACGACGGGAATTAACAGGCTCTGAACGCGGAATGGAGTGGACATCCAACACTGAGTGAAGTGACCGAAGAAATCAGTGTGGGAAGCACGACGAATGCATCCGTTAGGACAGCGTGGAGAAATTTGGCGCTAATGGGCTATGGTAGCAGACGACCGACGATAGTGCCCTTGCTAACACCACAGCATCGCCTGCAGCGCCTCTCCTGGGCTCGTGACCATATCAGTTTGACCCTTGATGGCTGGTAAACCGTGGCCTGGTCAGATGAGTCCCGATTTCATTTGGTAAGAGCTGATGGTAGGCTTCGAGTGTGCGCTGACCCCACGAAGCCATGGACCCATCAACAAGGCATTGTGCAAGCTGGTGGTGACTCTGTAATGGTGTGGGCTGTATCTTCTTTGAATGGATTGGGTCCTCTGATCCAACTGAACCGACGATTGACTGGAAATTTTTGTTATGTTTGGCTACTTGGAGATCTGATTACGGCCGGCCGGAGTGGCCGAGCTGTTAAAGGCGCTACAGTCTGGACCCGCACGACCGCTGCGGTCGCAGGTTCGAATCCTGCCTCGGGCAAGGATGTGTGTGATGCCCTTAGGTTAGTTAGGTTTAAGTGGTTCTAAGTTCTAGGGGACTTATGACCGCAGCAGTTGAGTCCCATAGTGCTCAGAGCCATTTGAACCAACCAGATCTGATTACGAAGGCTTTCCCGGCGTAATAATTGGTAATATTTTTCTCGGGTATGCAGCCGGATCATAACGTCATCTTGACACAATATTTCAGCGGTCCAACTGGCCGCCATCTTCAGGTGAATGTGCTGGTACACGATTTCGCCGTAACTGACTTCTCAGCGCAAGCGGCGGCCCCTACAAAGGCCGCTTGCGCGAGAAGGTGCCGTAACTGCCTCTAGCGCAAGTAAACATACTGTGCCGTCACTGGTGGAAACAGACAAAATAGAGATATCGTGTCTGATAACACCGGGTTCCAAGTCTTACTTTAAAGGTAACCCTTGTCTCTATTAATAAGATTATCAGATAAAAGAATCTCTATGGATTCTTTTAAAACACTGTCCCAACAGCGAGATGCAGGGGTAATCATTTGTGTCTCGTCATACAGCATTCTATGTCCCTCGGTGAGACAGTGCTCCGCCACTGCAGATTCTCAGGCTGAAGCGACTGTGTGTGCCGCTGGTGCTCAACACATCGGTCCTGAATGGTCCGAATTGTCTGACCAATATAAGCCTTCCTACAGTGGCAAGGGATCTGGTACACACCGGGCTTCCTCAAACCCAAGTCATCCTTAACAGAGCCAAAAAGCTTGCGCTGAGAAGTCAGTTCCGGCGAGTTCGTGCACCAGAACTCTCACCTGAAGATGGTGGCCAGTTGGACCGCTGAAATATCGTGTCAAGATGACGTTATGATCCGGCTGCATACCCGAGAAGAATATTATCTACTTGGAGATCATTTGCAGCCGTTCACGGACTTCAAGTTCCCAAACATCGATGGAATTTTTATGGATGATAATTGGGCATGTCACTGGGAGACAATTGTTCGCAATTGGTTTAAAGAATATTCTGGACAATTCCATATCACCAGACATGAATCCCAACAAACATTTATGAGACACAATCGAGAGGTCAGTGTGTGCACAAAATCCTGCCCTGGCAACATTTTCACAATTATGGACGGCTATAGAGACAGCATCGCTCCATATTTCGCCAGGGGACTTCCAACGAATTGTTGAGACAATGCCACCTCTAGTTGCTGCACTATGCCGGGGAAAGAAGGTCCGATTTAGGAGGTATCCCATGACTTTCGTTACCTCACTGTAATTGATACACAATCTGAACCGGGAAACTTCCCTTTCTCAAGTGACTCAGTTGCTTCGCTATACAGGTATATACCTCTAAATTAATATACATGCTGGCAGGAGCTCTTGATTGGAATTATGGAATATTTACTATTTCTTCTCTGATGAAGAAATTTCGGAAAAAGCGGTACTGGGTTTGAAAACATTACCATTTTTATTGTATGGGGCAGGTATCGATTGTATCTTGCCACCGATATACGTACTTTACGTACATCTGCGCCTATGCTCTGGAAACCGTCTTACGGTATGTGGCGGAGGGTATGTTGTGTCCAAATGTTACTTAGCTCTTTCCTATTTCCACGCAAATGGTTCACAGGAAAGACGGTTGTTGGTAAGCCTGCATGTCAGCTCGAATCATTCCTGGCGTTCCGCGAGATATGCGTAGGAGAAAGCAAATGGGCTGACTTCTCTAGCAAATTACTGTCTAGCATCTTTGCCGGCCGAAGTGGCCGTGCGGTTAAAGGCGCTGCAGTCTGGAACCGCAAGACCGCTACGGTCGCAGGTTCGAATCCTGCCTCGGGCATGGATGTTTGTGATGTCCTTAGGTTAGTTAGGTTTAACTAGTTCTAAGTTCTAGGGGACTAATGACCTCATCAGTTGAGTCCCATAGTGCTCAGAGCCATTTGAATCTAGCATCTTTAACAGTGAACCACACTACGATGCAGAACGCCTCTATATCTACGTCTACATGGTTACTCTGCATTTCACACTTAAGTGACTGGCAGAGGGTTCATCGAACCATTTTCATACTACTTCTCTACCATTCCACTCTCGAATGGCGCGTGGGAAAAGGGAACACCTAAATCTTTCCGTTCGAGCTCTGATTTCTCTTATTTTATTATGATGATCATTTCTCCCTTCGTAGGTCAGTGTCAACAAAATATTTTCACATTCGGAAGAGAAAGTTGGTGATTGAAATTTCATAAATAGATCTCGCCGCAAAGAAAACCGACTTCGTTTCAGTGTCTGCCACCCCAACTCGCGTATCATATCAGTGACACTCTCACCCCTATTGCACGATAACACGAAACGAGCTGCCCTTCTTTGCACTTTTTCGATGTCCTCCGTCAATCTTACCTGGTAAGGGTCCCATGCCGTGCAGCAATATTCCAGCAGAGGACGGACAAGTGTAATGTAGGCTGTCTCTTTAGTGGGTTTGTCGTATCTTCTAAGTGTTGCCGACAGCATCTGCCACTGGATTAGGCTGAGCGTCTCTGTGATATTACCGCACTAACTAAACAAACCTGTAAGGGAAGAGACTGCTCTTCTTTGGATCTTCTCTATTTACTCCATCTATCCTACCTGGTGCGGATCGCATACTGGCGAGCAATATTTCAGTCTTGATCGGACGATGGTTTTGTAAGCTACCTCCTTTGCTGATAGGTTGCATTTCCTGAGGATTCTTGCGATGGAGCTCAGTCTGGCATCTCCCATAACTGCAGTAGCTCTTATGTGGTCGTTCCGCTTTCAACCGCTCGGTACGCATAGTCCTAGGTGTTTTATGGATGTAACTGCTTCCAGGGATTCTTCCGCAATCGTATGGTCATAAAATAATGGGTCATTCTGCCGATTTATGCACAATGCCGTCCATTTCTTTACAACTGCCAATTCCTACACCAATTCTCTGGAGGTGTTCCTGCGTTTCGCTGCAATTTTCTAGTGTTGCTACATCCCTCTACACCATAGCATCGTCCACTGTTCGAACGGTATCTGAAGTAAGTGATCGTTAGACACGAAAATTTGTCTGCTTTGCTCATTTTCATTCGCTTATGTCGTATGGCAATATACACTACTGGAAATTGAAATAAGAACACCGTGAATTCATTGTCCCAGGAAGGGGAAACTTTATTGACACATTCCTGGGGTCAGATACATCACATGATCACACTGACAGAACCACAGGCACATAGACACAGGCAACAGATCATGCACAATGTCGGCACTAGTACAGTGTGTATCCACCTTTCGCAGCAATGCAGGCTGCTATTCTCCCATGGAGACGATCGTAGAGATGCTGGATGTAGTCCTGTGGAACGGCTTGCCATGCCATTTCCACCTGGCGCCTCAGTTGGACCAGCGTTCGTGCTGGACGTGCAGACTGCGTGAGACGACGCTTCATCCAGTCCCAAACATGCTCAATGGGGGACAGATCCGGAGATCTTGCTGGCCAGGGTAGTTGACTTACACCTTCTAGAGCACGTTGGGTGGCACGGGATACATGCGGACGTGCATTGTCCTGTTGGAACAGCAAGTTCCCTTGCAGGTCTAGGAATGGTAGAACGACGGGTTCGATGACGGTTTGGATGTACCGTGCACTATTCAGTGTCCCCTCGACGATCACCAGTGGTGTACGGCCAGTGTAGGAGATCGCTCCCCACACCATGATGCCGGGTGTTGGTCCTGTGTGCCTCGGTCGTATGCAGTCCTGAGTGTGGCGCTCACCTGCACGGCGCCAAACACGCATACGACCATCATTGGCACCAAGGCAGAAGCGACTCTCATCGCTGAAGACGACACGTCTCCATTCGTCCCTCCATTCACGCCTGTCGTGACACCACTGGAGGCGGGCTGCACGATGTTGGGGCGTGAGCGGAAGACAGCCTAACGGTGTGCGGGACCGTAGCCCAGCTTCATGGAGACGGTTGCGAATGGTCCTCGCCGATACCCCAGGAGCAACAGTGTCCCTAATTTGCTGGGAAGTGGCGGTGCGGTCCCCTACGGCACTGCGTAGGATCCCTCGGTCTTGGCGTGCATCCGTGCGTCGCTGCGGTCCGGTCCCAGGTCGACGGGCACGTGCACCTTCCGCCGACCACTGGCGACAACATCGATGTACTGTGGAGACCTCACGCCCCACGTGTTGAGCACTTCGGCGGTACGTCCACCCGGCCTCCCGCATGCCCACTATACGCCCTCGCTCATAGTCCGTCAACTGCACATACGGTTCACGTCCACGCTGTCGCGGCATGCTACCAGTGTTAAAGACTGCGATGGAGCTCCGTATGCCACGGCAAACTGGCTGACACTGACGGCGGCGGTGCACAAATGCTGCGCAGCTAGCGCCATTCGACGACCAACACCGCGGTTCCTGGTGTGTCCGCTGTGCCGTGCGTGTGATCATTGCTTGTACAGCCCTCTCGCAGTGTCCGCAGCAAGTATGGTGGGTCTGACACACCGGTGTCAATGTGTTCTTTTTTCCATTTCCAGGAGTGTATTTTGGAGTAATTCTTTCCACTGTAAAAGGATATTTTGGCTCAGAAACGGGCGGTTCGGACAGTAAGTGGTGTAAGTTCACGAACCTCTTGTCGACCCCTGTTCACAAGTCTTTGTATTTTGACATTGGCCTCTCAGTATATATTTTCCTTACTGTAATTTCTTGTTAACAATATTAGCTTATTCCCAAGAATAAGCAGCTTTCTCTCAGTTACTACTCGGCAGAAATCAAACCTGCATTTGGATCGGACTTCCTGTACTCTTCTGCACAAAGGTGTGCAGTATACTGCTGCATCGATTTTCAGTAAGCTACATCAAGAATTTAAAAATCTTAGCAGTAGTCCTGGCGCTTTCAAATCCAATCCTCATGTTACACTCCATCTATTCTGTTGAGGAGTTCCTTGAAAAATTAAGCTGATTCTTGTTGTACTGTTGACTGCGTTTATTTAAGCTTGTGGCTGCACTGTTGACTGCGTTTATTTAAACTTGTGGCTTGACTCTCCTCGGGTTCATAAACATTTTATTTTTATCTGTTATTACTTTTATGTTGTTATTTCATGTACTGACACGTTCCATGACATTGGAGATTTGCTCCTCAATTTGGTCCTAAGGAACTTGACGTGTAAATAAATTAATAAATTAACGAAAAGCCTCATGAAACTTTCAATGATATCCAGTGGATCGCTTATAAATATTGTGAAGGTTGATGGTCCTGTAACATTCCCTTGGGGTAAGCCCGACCTTAGTTTTGCGCCTGAGAATCTCTCTCTAATGACACGCTGTGTTCTGAAACTCTTCAGTCCAATCACACAGCTGGTCTGATACTCCATACGCCTCTCTGTTCGGCATTGTGGGACTGTATCGAACGCTTGCCGGAAGTCAAGGAAGACGGCATCGATCTGGTGGCCGGTATCTACTGTCTACTGCTCTCTGGGTCTTGAAGCATGAACAGGACGAGCTGGGTTTCATGCGACTGTCATTTTTGGAACCCATATCGATTCCTAAAGAAGAGTTTTCCTGTCTCTAGAAATGTCATAATACAGGAGCGTCAAACATGTTTCAAAAATTCAACAACAGACAAACGGCAGAAATATAGGCCTACAGTTTTGTTCGTCTGTTTGACGACTTTTCTCCAAAGCGGAAATGACTTGCGTTTTTTTCTGATCTTTGGGAGCGCTTCGCTCCTTCAGCGACCTACGGTACACTGTTACTAGAAGGAGAGCAAGTTCTTTGGCATACTTTATGTATCCCGTCAGGTCCAGTGGCCTCTCGTCACTTGGACGATTTCAGTTGCTTGTGTATGCAGAGATCACTTACTTCTGTATCTGTCCTTTTGACGTTCGTGTCACCAAATTCGATTTGTAATTTCTGGCTGGTATCGAGACCAAGGTTCGTTGTGGAAACTGCTAAAAGAATCTCGCATTGGAACCCGCGCTAAGTTTCAAGCTTCCGTAAATAATCGTACATTCGACCGTAGTACAACGCATACTAATATAGCTATGCAAAGTCATGTTACAAACAGTATGAAGTAATTTGTGCAGACCTTGTGACAAAGTACACACTTTCTCTTCCCAACGATCAAATTTGCAGTGATAGTTCAGTGGACACTTAGGTATTGTCTCTCAATCGCGTAATTAATACCTCATCAAGTTTATTACTTATTTTCTAAGCTGGTTACTGTATCCTGAAATGTCTTATAAATACTATATCTACAGTCAGCTGTACTCCCATATGCAGTGTACTTTAACTTTTCTTTCTGAGATTCTGTTCTGTATCTCTCAGGAAAAAAGGAATTGCTCCCCATTGTGGTGTCGTGTAACAGCCTGTTTTACTCTGGAAACAAGAAATAAATTTCTTACACCGTAAGTATACACCATACATACACGGTCCACTGACACTGATGTAGCCACCTATCAAAAGCCTGAATTACGACCTTTCGCAGCACGAACGTGTAGGAAGAGAGTCAGTAAGGGTGGTATCGACAAGGACGTCGAGGCATGCTGAATCTAGTGTCGTGCCCAGCTGCGCTACGTTTCTTGGTTGAGGATCCAAGGAGCGAACACCTCAGTCAAAGTGGTCACACAGACTCTCGATTGGGTTTAAATACGCGGAGTATGGTGGCCAGAGGAGTACGGTAAATCATTCTGGTGCTCTTAGAACCACGCACGTACAGAACGAGCTGTGTGGCACGACTGTCCTGGTGGTAGATGCCATCGTGATGAGGAAAAACGAACCATATGTAGGGTGCACATCATCCCCAAGGATATATGCATCCTTTTGTTGAACCATTATGCCTTCCAGAATGACGAGATCCTCTTTGGAATAACAAGATAATATTCCCCAGACCATAACCCTCTCTTCTCCGCCCTGGTCCCTTTCGACAATTGTTGCAGGGCCGTACACGCCAATGGCCGTCTGTCCGATTTAGCATAAAACGTGATTCTTCTGAAAGGGTCACTTGCCACCACTCACACGACCTCCAGTCGCGTTGTTGGCTTGAAAATTCCAGCCTCAGCCGCCGACGAGCAGCAGTCAGCATGGGTGAGTGTGAAAGGGTACAGTACCGCTCGACATTGAAAATAGGTACAACATACTTCATTATTTTTGTCAGAACAACACATTTTTTTTTTGTAAAATAACTCAATTTCAATTAATACAGCGAAGCCGGATACCAGTGTGGGAAAGGATGACAATTTATTTATTTAATTGATCACATGTGCACTCCCACAAAATAAATCCCTACATCCAGTTTGGTGAGATCTGTGAAATGAATGAATGTATGGTCGTCTGCTAACCGCAGATAGTGAATGTGGATATATGATCATCTTTGAGTCGATCCTTTGGCCACCTTTGGTCGACCAAAGAGATGAAATTTGCCTGAGCTTTGAGCGCCTGAAATGTGGCTGACCAATACGGTAAGAAGGTGCTCCCCCCCACTTCGACAGAGGTGTGAGAGAACCTAAAAGAACGGCCATGTTTCAGCACTCTGCCGCTGGACCCTGTGCTGTTAAGACCTGTTTTAGTTGTGCTCCGTAATGACGAAAGAGTGGAGACATGGTATGCATGTGGAATATTTAAGAGTAGTTTGAAATATTAATTTCTCTATTTCAGGAACTTTTGTGGGGAGAATTAAATGTCAGGCAGGTAATATTAATGGGATTGTAGGAATCTTCGGAAGTGACCAACGGTCACAATGAAACCACATGTAGCATTAAGTTGAAATACTTCCGTGTGCTTAAGTTAAGCTGAATTACTAGCGTGTGTACAATAAGTTGAAATATTTAAGAAATAGCGTGTGTACCATAAGTTGAAATATTTAAGAAATGGCGTGTGCAGGACTTGAAATTAGAGACGAGTACTTCCACATGGTGAGTACTGTGTGAGTCTCAATCTGTATATGAGACAAACGATAAAGAGAAGTACTCGTCCATGGTATCAGTTGAGGACTCGCGTGTGTGATGAATATGTTCTTAATATTACTTTGCGCGATATGATTCCGTGTGACGCTAGATTCAAACTCTGAGAGAGAAGCAAGGTGAGTCGGCCGTCTATCCAGCAACGCCACTTGGCTTGCATTGCACAGGAAGACGTGCATATATCTCCAGAGTTCATAGTAGGAAAGTAGAATTACAAAGTGGGGCAGTGTCGTGTGAAACTTGGATAAATATTAATTGAAGTGGGAAAGCTGAAAGTGAAAATGTTGTAACCATTCTTTGTGTAGTATTTCATATTGTAGTGTGGTGTATGTCATGTAATTTGGGTATGTGTGGTTTGCATGGGAGAGTAGCAAGGTAGTTTCGAAAGATTAGTCGGTTATGCTTGTTCCTTCGGTACCGCTCGGTCTGGAGGAAAGTTTCGTGATGATGATTGTGAGAGTCGAAGCGTGAGATATAATAAAAGATCCACCATCCTATCCAGAAAGTGCACTGTAGCGTTAAAAATAATTACGAGACCATAATGTAGAGATTCACCATTGTAAAGCCATGCCCACTGGGCGGAATTTCTCATGTGTTATTGTTGTAGGTTGTAGAATTTGTGTGTTTAGGTTAGAGAATTTATTGGAATAAATAAGATAGTGAAAAGAAAAAGATTGGTAGACTATTCCTTCGAATTGTGTGTTGTCATAATGTCCCGAATTTATAATGTGTGCGCCATTCATATTCAGTGCGGTGGCTACGTGCTGACAAAAGCCGTTAAATAAAAGACAAAAAGAAAATGTGGTATTGCCAGTGCGTAGTGTACAGTCAGAGTTCTGTAAATTATTGATAGTCAGATGCGTGTTTCCGTTACGTATTAATCATATAGGAGGATAACTTGTAACTTAAATTGTGAGTACGAGAGTTCATGTTACTCGATAAAATTAAGAATGAATCCACTCGCTTGGCAGACCACTCATCTTGCAGGCCTGACTGCTTGATGCCACAGTATGAGCAAGGCATGTGGGTGCCTCTCAAGTGAACCAGGAGCCTGTTGTAGAATCCCATACGCAGCAACATTCGCCAAATGGTCGTTGAAGAGACACTGTTGGTAGCCCCTTGGTTCACCTGGTCGGACAGATGTTCATCAGTTTAGCACTTCTGTTCTTCGCCCATACACGTTTCCTCAGCCGTCGTTCACCCTTGTCATCTTCACAGTTGCCTCGGGGCTGGTTTCTGATAGCGCCATTTTGCAATGAACGGTGTACTTTAACCACGGGAGGTTGGGAACGGGTTCCAATTTTATCAGTTTCTGAAATGCTTCTAACCTTGGCACGGAAGCCAATGATCATTTCCTTCCGCTGGCCGCAGTGGCTATTGACATCTTGGTGTCGTTTTCCCAGTCGGGTGGAGCAGAACTGATCTTGTTGGTTGGTTAGTCAGCTGGATTTTGGTTGGGTTGCCTTCCGATTAAGAGGTTGTTGGTCTGGCTGCCTGTCTCACCTAAACGTGCGTTAGTGTTGAAACGTCCCCCTTTGAACAATTATACAAGACTGTGCTTAACCTGACACACAATATTTTTAGCGCAACGCAATCTGACTTTCAAAATTTCCTACTAAAGAATGGCCCTGACAAACATTAAACTATACCTTTCACAAATCACTTACCTCACAAAAATCTTCGCTGCTCAAGCTACTGCAATACAGCGAGCGCCACTACTGCCAGCTAAATAAAAGATTCAAACTACTGAAGGCACTAACTACTGATAGGGATAGTTAGCAAATGAAAGATATTAATAGAGAACAAACAATGTATTTACCTTGATATCATCATATATAAATATATCAGTTCATGAAAAATTACAAAACTCCGCCATCTCTCTCCCCACATCCACCACTGCTGGCGCCTCACCTCCAACTGCGCAACGCTACGCGCTGTTCACCTCCAGCTGCCGCTGCCCAACACTACAATGGCAGACAACAATGCAAACTAGCGACAGACTGCACACAGCACAGCCAGTGATTTTCATATTGAGCGCTACGTAACGTTGCCAATAAGAAAACATAAACAGCCTACTTACATAGCCCCCATGCTCCTCACAAAAATTTTTTTACAAATGGTGTTGGGCACTGGCCAATACAGATTTGACAAAAATTTTTCACAATTACAGTAACAAAGATATAAAATGCACACACTTATTGATACAACGTTGGTCAAAAGCTCAAATTTTCTCACAGTCCCTAAAGACAGTCCTAATCGTACATAACAGGAGAATAGCAGTGTTTGTCTCAAAGTCTGAGCAGTAAAAGAAAATGCACACGGAAGTAGTGGATTTCCATGCAGTCTTGAAGAAGTAGTGTTGTCCTTCCAATGGAAAGACAGTGCTGACTCTCGACATGCTGACAGGTAATGGGCCACAACAGAGCAAACCCACAGCAGAGTCATTCGAAGTTTGGAAGAATATTGGTAGGTAGGTCATCACAGAGCAGACCCACTGGAGTCCTGGTAGAGATTGTGGTATTGGTGGGCCACCAGAGGTGCAGACCCACTGCAGTCCTTGTAGAAATAATGGCGTTGGTGGGTCATCATAGATGCAGACCCACTGTAGTCCTTGCAGAGATAATGGTATTGGTGGGCCACCAGAGGTGCAGACCCACTGTAGTCCTTGTAGAGATGACCAGCAGCCATCTGTTGCGATTGTGCAGGTGCACAGTCACCATCGAAGAGTCTTGCGGAGAATATAGCAAGTCCATAAACCACCACTTGTGCACTCACAAAGTTTTTTGGAATTGTCCTTAGAACGAGCAATGCTGTTATCCAGTCCCTTGCTGAATCATTAACACACATGCAAACACTATCAGTCCCTACTTCTCACATATTGTCCATATACTATGACCAACAGAAACGTGTGCAGTGAAATGTAACTTAATTGGAAGAACTGGTAACTATTACAATTTGATAACATAAAAATACAATAACAAAGGTACAAAATACATCATTAAAAACATAACAATATAGATAACATTTGTAGTAATAGGGGCTTTACAAAAGAATCGAACTAACATATACATCAGTGGAATTATGACATGAGTACATACATAAAAGATCACAATAATTTTTGAAACATCAACTTCACACATGAGCATTAAATAGAATAAATAATGTGTAAGCATATTTATAAGGTAAATAACATATTATTAATGCCAATTGTATTTGAGGATAAAAGTATTCCTCATCATAGTGAATGTAGCTTAAAATTAAAAGAAGAAAAAAATTCTATGAAATTACACAGAGACAGGAAGAAAACAAATACACAAGGGTACACACACACATAGTGGGATAACACCAATAGGAAAGGACAGGGTTCGTTTTCAGTGTAACATTTGGTACTGCAGTCCAACCCAAAACTTCATATATCTTTCTTCTTATTTCATCCTTTGTTTCCACCAAAAAAAAATTCTAACTAAGCATGCTTTCTGTGTTTATATGTTCACACATCTCTTACCTCATTTTTATTTTCCATTATCTTACCTCATCATTTATTTCCAAGAAAATCCTACCTAAACCTGTTTTCTCAATGCATTTCTTCCAATTCATCGCAACTCATTCTCTTAGAGGCTACCCCCTCTTAAGCTAACTTAAATCTACTGAGCTCAGATGCTAAACTAAAGGACGAGGCAATGCAGCAGCACAAAACATGTAACACAAACAGCAATGACCAAAAAAAATGCAGAGTGCAAAGCAAGCAGCAGTAAGTCTAATTTACAGATAAAATGCAAAATTACAACTAATATGAGCCAATGTGCAGCAACATGAAAAATCAATGAGTAGTAAAATTGGCTTAGCAGAGTAATGTAATGTGAAATTTAGTAGCACTATGCCTGGCAAACAGCAACAGCAAATGCAATAACTTATATCTAAACATGACATAGCTCAAGCAGAAAAAATATTACAGTAAAAACAACAATGCAGATAAGGGAAATGTATAATCACATCTTAATGTCTAAGTAATTAAAGTGGTGCACCACAACAACTGATTGTAAAAAGAAATATTACCATGTACTTGAAAAGAAAATTATAGATGCAGTTACTGGTATTAGTCCCTTCGTATTGTTCTTTCCTTTCCAAGTGCTCCTTTTTTAAAGAATGTGGATCATAAAATAATTATTTAATAGATCTGTTGACAGAAAGTGTTCA
Source organism: Schistocerca serialis cubense (assembly GCF_023864345.2). NCBI lineage: Eukaryota > Metazoa > Arthropoda > Insecta > Orthoptera > Acrididae > Schistocerca > Schistocerca serialis. The sequence goes on along the minus strand of NC_064641.1, from coordinate 83,548,764 downwards.
CATTAGCAAATGCATTTTATTTTATAAAAGCAATGCTGCAACACAGCTGGAAACCAGATGTCAAATGAAATAAGCAACTACGAAAAGCAAAGTATAAAAATATCATTCAGTAGTCATGTGACATTTCATAAGTTAGTAGCTCTCAACTCTCGTAGAAAGACGCTTGTCGTAATCAGGTGTGCAGATGTACGAATATTTCCCATCAATTCATAAGCATTTCAGTAATTAGCACAAAGTGCGAGTAATCATATGTTTTCAAGTAACGAGGGTGTCGCATTAGCGATGAAAGGCACACCCTAATGGCTTGTTCTCCAGGTGTTTGACACGTCCCACGGCCCCTTTTTTTTTCTACCTGTGCCGCTGAAAAGGGCTCGCAATAATGGCTTTTTCTCCAGGCGTCTGACACAGCTGGGTGCCCGCGACGAATTACGTGCAGGTGGTCACTTAACTTTCGTACGGAAATATTTACGACAGCAGTTTCTGCTACCGTTGCAGTCTCATTTAACAATATTTCACAGGACAAGAATTAGCGTTGCAAATCTGTAGAAACAAAATCCTATAAATATAAGTGTCCAAAAAAAATATTCGTCAGCATTGTGATACAGTCACACATTTCATAACTCTTAAAGTACGTTTCTTGGTTTCCAACATCCTTTTCATAAATCAGAGTCCCTAAACACTACTCATTATTCCTTACCTCATTATACATATACATATTCGTCGACACTTCTTCAATATTTCATCGTGAGAAATACGTAGCATAATAAACATTCCTCAACAACATAATACACATCGTCGTCGTAATAATAACATCATAACACTTCAGTCAAATCTCAAAATCGTCGTAACTTCCTCCAATAATTTCTAAGCCTAAAAAAATTCTCTGCTCATGTCAAAAGTGTCAGCTGCCTCAAACGTACTTTAAAAATCATGATCTCATACCAAATACATCATTCAAAGCTCTCATAGTATCACAATGATTCCGAAAAAATATGAACAGTTCACAAAGTACAGACAAAATACAATTTCATAAGTGTGAAGTTATCCAACTGTGTAATTGCGTAAACATGTGTCACTGATGTAGTAAAAAAATGTTTATCTCTCAGTTAAATGATCAGATAGCTGTGTAATTCTGTGTTTTAGAGAAATATGGTACCGATGTGTAAAGTTGTATAAGCAAATACCATATTAGCTAGGGCTCCTTGTGCTTGCCAAACACATGGTACACAAAGTAAGCGTGTACCCCCCTGAGGATTAATGTAATTATACTCCCAGGTGTTACAAATTACCGCAATGGAATGAAATGTATCACGGAAAACTTTCTTTGTAATTAAAAAAAAATCTTTAAAAATAAGTGTTTTAAGTATAAGATTAATCACTCAAATGCGTGTACTGTAGCGCTAAACTGTGCTTCTTGTCGCAACATAATCTCTGTGGAAGTGTCGTAGTTATCGTCCTCCGAAAGCTAAGTTCTGCAGAAGTCAATGTACTTACCACATGATAAACAAAAGTGAAATGCTTTGCGTATAGATGTCGTAGTTATTATGCTTATTGGCGTGATGAAGAAAGTACTGTACAGTAACGTAATGTTGTGCCACGAAAAAGGCTGTCTCATTGTTGCTATACCACAAAAGTTACTACTAAAACATGTTTTTCTTTCCAGAAGAATTCAGAAAACTGTGCAGATATAAAACAGATACACCGCAAAAGCAACATTGTAAATTGTCACTCATTAGTAGCGTCGTGATAAAAATCGTGAAGCTGTCACATAAACTAACCTCTGTGTCATCTGGTATCTCTCAGAAAGCACTTTAAATTCAGAATGTATTTTCAAATAAACCAAAATGTTGCATTAAAATCTCATTAGCAGTACTGGTAAATGTTCTAAGTATGTGAGCCTTATAGTCGTTACGTAATCGTGCAACAAACAAGCAAGAATGTACACACACAATAACACTGTGACGTCTGTTTACTATAACAATGCATTCGTCATTTCTGTTTAAATAAGTTCTCTTGGTTCTTGATTGGATATTTAACTTCAAACATTGTTGCATGGTAACAGTTTCTAAAGCATACTAGTAACGTGAAGTGAAACGTTTTATGGCAAAGACAAAGTTAAAAGGCAGATTATTTGTCAATAAATGGTTTTACATGAGAAATGTGGTGTAAACCTTTACTCTTCCTAGTACGCAGAGTTTCAACTTCAACGCAATTATCATGTGGTATACGTCGGATTCTGTAAGGTCCATTGTAAACTAGAAAGAATTTGTGACTCAAGTGTTTCTTCTTATGTGACAATGAATGAGCTTTAATGAGAACCTTCTGACCAATATACAATTTCTTTGCATTTGCTTTACCGTGTAGTTTTCTCCTTTTGTCTGCTGCAGATTTTATAATTTTAAGAGCCAAATCAATTATGTCTTTGTGTCGAAGTTTACGTGTATTTGGGAAAGGTACAAGCTCTCTGATTCTGTTCGGTGGTTCTTCATTCTTCAATACAAGAGTAGGTGGTAAAGCAGTGGAATCATGAGGCATTTCATTCAGCACGTTTTGAAATAAGTGTAAATATCTGTCCCAATGCTGATGCTTTCTGTGACAATAAAGCCTGCAAAGCTTATTGATTTCTTTCATAATCCGTTCGGAGGGGTTACAATGTGGTGAGTACAATGAAATAAAAACAGGTTTGATTTTATGGTTGCGAAGCATGCGTGACCAAACAGCAGATCTAAATTGCGGTCCGTTATCTGAAATGACTTTAGCAACGTGGCCGACTTCACGTAAGAAATTTTTAACAAAGGCGTTGGATACAGACCGTCCAGTGGCTTTACGTAACGGTGTGAAAGAAACAAATTTTGAAGTAAGTTCAACAGCGACTAGAACGTACGAAAATCCATTGGATGTTCTGACAAGCGGTCCCAAGAGATCAACAGCAGCAAATTCTTTTAATTTAGAAGGAATAATAGGAAACAACGGAGCACGATGTGAGACAGTAGATGGTTTCGCCTTTTGACAAAGTTTACAAATAGACAAGACTCTTCGAATTCTTTTTTCCATATTGTTAAAATAACAAGTCGTTCGAAGAATATGATAACATTTTCGTGGACCAAAATGTGCGTAGCTGAAATGAATGTACCAAATGAGCTTATTAACAAAATCGTCTGGAATGCAAAGTACCCACAGCTTGTCATCAACAGTGCAGCGTTTGAAGAGTATGTTGTTTCTAACCAGGTAATAATGCCGAATCTGTGTGTGTGTCTTTTCATGCCATTTGCTCTTGATGTCTTTCCAAATCGGATCTTTATCTTGTTCATGAGCAATGTCCTTTAAAGATGTGGTGATGAAGTTTTCAAAGGCGACTTTCTGAATGTAAAGAATACTGAAATTTTTCTCGAGGTTGCCTTCTGTGGTACTTTTCTCAAGCCCAGCCGGTGCGCGTGACAGTGCGTCCGCAACAATGTTCTCCTTGCCGGGAATGTAGACTATCGTGAAGCGGAATTCTTGCAGAAACAATGCCCAACGTTTTAACCTGTCATGATTTAATTTTGAAGACATAAGAAATTGTAATGCACGATGATCACTGTATACTTTTACGTGCTTACCAAAAAGAAAGAAACGAAATTTGTTAAATGCCCAAACGATAGCTAAAGCTTCTAATTCAGTAACGGAATAATTTTTTTCAGATTTTGTTAGCACTCGGCTAGCAAAAGCAATGGTTTTCTGAACGGTAGTGTCATTTTCTATGGCTTCTTGAAATAAATGGGCACCAAGACCGACTTTAGAAGAATCCGTGCTAAGGCAGAAATCTTGTGACAGATCTGGATGAGCTAGTATTGGCGCGTTAAGTAGCGATTCTTTCAAAGAATTGAATTACAACTGTGCTTGTTCGTCCCAGTTCCAAATAGTATTTTTTCCAGTGAGAGAACAAAGTTTTGGTGTAACAAGAATTTGCATATTCAGAAAACGACGGTAAAAATTTACGAGACCTAGAAAACTGCGGACTTGTCTTTTTGTGGATGGAACTGGAATGGCTCTGATTGCTTCTAACTTTTCAGGATCCGGCTGAATGCCTTCAGAAGAAATAATATGTCCCAAAAACTTCACCTTTGTCCTACCGAATTCAGACTTTTCCAAGTTAACTGTAATTCCAGATTCTGCAAAAATATGTAACACGCTGTTGAGGATGCGATTGTGTTGTTCCCATGAGGCTTCTGCTATCAGAATATCGTCCACATATTAGGTGATGTGACGTTTTAAGAACTCAGGTAATATGGAATTTAGCCCGCGAATGAATGCTGCTGAAGAAATGTTCAAACCAAAGGGAAGTTTCCGAAACTGATAACAAACGCCGAAACAAAGGAAAGCTGTGTATTTTCTGCATTCTGGATGAAGTTCGATCTGATAAAAGCTGGATCTGAGATCAATGGAAGACAACACTTTTACACCATTAAAATTTTGAAGAAGTTCTTCCATCGTCTGCGGCCTGTCTGTTTCAGGAATAATGATAGTATTGATTTGTCTCGAATCCAAGACAAGTCTGATCGATCCATTTTTCTTTTCAACAACATGTAATGGATTGTTGTATGAGCTTACTGCAGGCTCAATAATGCCCTCGTCAAGCATAGATTGTATTTCTGTTCTAACACGGTCCCTATAATGTGCTGGAATTACATATGGTCTAACACAAAATTTAGTATGCTCACGAACACGAAATTGGTATTGAAATCCCTTGATTGTTCCTGTTTTATGAGTAAAAACTGTGGAATGTGCTTGTAAAATCTCAAAAAGGTCCTGCCTATCAGTGTCATTACAATTCTCAATTGTTTGAATTTTATTCTGAATTAACTTATTAATGCCAAATGCGCCGTCGATATCATCCCTGTCAGTACTTGCAGAGTGATTGTTAGTGTCTAGTTCCGTAGAAAAGTCCGAACTGTTGTCTAACAGAAGGTAAAGCCGATTAATTTCCTCGTCATGGTTTGAGAGCCAGTCTTCAAATTTCAAAGCTATTGACTTACCTTCTTTCTCTAAACTTATTTCAGCATCGTGAAAGCTTAAGATTGCTTTGTATTCATTCAAAAAGTCTACTCCCAATATAATTTCCGTCGACAATAATGGAACAATAAGAAAGTTTATAGAGAAGCTGTGGCTTTGACAAAAGAATTCTAAATTGGTTTGCTGGCGTACATCTACACTTTTTCCAAAAATTGCACCTTGTAATTTAATCTTACGTAACGGAAGTGTAGGGCAATCGTTCGATTTGTTACATTTGCTAAAGGCTGTTTCACTAATTACTGAGATGGGACTGCCAGAGTCAAGTACTGCCGTAAATTTTACGTCATTTACTGTAATGTGAATCACAGGATATGCAATATTGTTATGTTTTATGTCATGTTCCTGGAGTAAGATGTCCCTAATGTCTTCCATTTTTACGTAATTACTAGCTACGGCAGCTGCGTCGTTAGTGTCATAAGAACGTTTTGTGGCTGCCATCGGTGTGAGTCATTGCCTATTGTCTCTTTGTTGGCGCGCGTCGTTATTGGGATTTGGAGACCTAACTTCTACAAATTCACTGTGACGAGAGGGCCCTGCTCTGTTTGAATCCCGCCAGTTCTGATGCAGTTCAGGTCTATCGTTACGATCATATCGTCTGTCGTCATGTCGGTAGATGCCATAGTTTCTTTCTTGTCGGTCACGTGGTGGAGAATTTCTCCCTGAATCGAAACTGCGCGCTGGACCGTTGCGTCTAAAGTTATTCTGTCTCCCCTGATAATATTTATTTTGGTTCCCATATTGTCTGTTTCTCTGATTGTCTCTGTGATAGTCATTACCACGGAGAGGTGATCATTCCCTGTAGTTATTACTACTCTGCCAACGCTTGTCATACGGGTGGTGTCTGTTTTGGTCACGATATGTGCTGTGAGAATAGCCTTGTCGTGTCCAGTTATTACTTCTTTCATCGCGGAATTGCGACGGATGTGACCTGTAATTGTTGTGTTCCTCTTTCCGCATTCCGCGATTGTCAGTGTCAATTTCCAATTCTTGTAACAGTCCCTGAAAAGCTTCAATGTCGTCTTTGCAACGTCCTGCCAAAATAATATGTCGTAAATGTTCAGGTAATTTGATTAAGCAAATGCGGATGAGTTCTGAGGGGCTGTATGGGTTTGACAGGTACTGATTCTTGTGCAACATGTCTTCAAAATATTTCACAAGACTGGAGAATTCAGATTGTTCGAAATGTTTCATCATTATGATACCATGTTTTACCCGGTCTTGTGTGGCTTGAGACCAATATGCTGAGAGGAAGGCATGGTAAAATTCTCCTTCACTGTGGCAATCGTGAATGACCGACCGCATTCTTACAGCTGGTTCATTCTCTAAGTAGCCACACATAAATTCTAATCTGTGCTCTAATGACCAGTTGGGAGGAAAACAATGAGAGAATTGATGGAGCCATGCTTGTGGATGAATGTCGTTCCCAGAATTCTTAAATGTTTTGAATTTACGTGTAGTAATGAACAGCTTATAGTCAAAGTCATCATGTCGGCGAGTCGCATATCGGTCATTGTTAGGTCGTGTCGGCCGTTCCATCTCAAAATTCGGTGCACATTGCCAATTTCTTTCATAACTTCCGAAATGCCATGTGTTATTATTTTGTGTCTGTTCCGTATTTGTATGTCCCTCTTCCCGTATTGGGGCGCGAGTGTCCTCTGAAATACGTAATTCTTGTACTACTTGTGCCAACTGATCTTGCACTTCCCGGATTTCTCTTTTGTACTGTGTATTGATTTGATTTTGATTTTGTTTGAATTTTCTAATTTGTTCATACTCTTCAGTGTCCATGAAAGCTACAGGTGTTGTGTCATTCAGATCATCATCTACCTTTGTAGATAAGTTAGTGAACTGATCTGAAAGTTCGGCTACTTTATCCGATAGTGAAATCATTTCCTCTCTATGTTTTTCTGAACCAAGTTTCAGAGTGTCCATTTGTGTTGCAATCGTGTCTACTGTGACCTTTAAGTTTTCCTGAGTTTTTGCAAGTTGCATAACCGTATCGGTAGATGCAACTGAGTCAAATTTTGCTTGCAAGGTCTCATGATTTTCAAGAACAATAGTTTGCATTTCTTTTATAGCTGCTTCGTGATTCTGTAGTGCATTTTCATGACGCGAAAAAATAGGTTGGAAATGCTCACAAATTTGTGTTTTTACGTCATTACAGACTTTTTGACATTTCGATTCAATGTGATGTAACTCAGCAGTTAAATCCTCACGTGTTCGTTCAAGAGTTTGCTCCAATGAGTCTAACTTTTTAAGATTTTGTTCCATTGTGTCTAACTTTTTGAGATTTTGTTCCACTGTGTCTAACTTTTTAAGATTTTGTCCCATTTGTCTCTGATTTTGTTCCATTTGTTGCATTAATTGCAATAATAATGTATTAGTGTCTGGAATCTGTTTCTCTACGCTTTTCGGCAGTGCATTTGCACCGGCAACATTCACATTTTGACAAGCAGAAAATGCGTCTTGACTTATTTGAGAAAACGGTGATAACCCAAAACCTGAATCTACAGTATTTGCGAAATTGTGTCCTGTCATTTCGGATTCCTGAGGCGAGCTGTTGCCGACCGATCGATCGATAATGCTTCCCTCTTCACTAATTGTTTCACTGTCCGTGCCATTGTTTGCCGCCCGCTCCATTTCCCTATGCACGATTACCAAATTACTACTTTGAACATCAGTTAATTCATTACTCTGCGGCGCTAACACACTGCCTTCGTCTTCACTGTCATTTCTCAGTTTACTTTGGAGCCTAGTATTACGTTTTTCACACGCCATTATTGTCACAGTATTTCACACGACAACACAGAAAAACACAATTTGAAGAGCAAAATAAAATAACGTAGCAATGGAAATAATGTCTAGTTAATTGCAGCTGCGAAATACTTGGCGCAAATCTACATGCATGCCACAACTGTTTTACTCTACAACAATGAAAACTACAACTACAAAGGAGATTCTCTCTACAATTACGCGCTAGCAATAAACAAAAGCTACACTAAATACACAAACTACAAGAAAAAAATCAGAAGATTCCAGTGAGGTATCCTAGGCTAAGGGTCGACATATGAAACGTCCCCTTTGAACAATTCTACAAGACTGTGCTTAACCTGACACACAATATTTTTAGCGCAACGCAATCTGACTTTCAAAATTTCCTACTAAAGAATGGCCCTGACAAACATTAAACTATACCTTTCACAAATCACTTACCTCACAAAAATCTTCGCTGCTCAAGCTACTGCAATACAGCGAGCGCCACTACTGCCAGCTAAATAAAAGATTCAAACTACTGAAGGCACTAACTACTGATAGGGATAGTTAGCAAATGAAAGATATTAATAGAGAACAAACAATGTATTTACCTTGATATCATCATATATAAATATATCAGTTCATGAAAAATTACAAAACTCCGCCATCTCTCTCCCCACATCCACCACTGCTGGCGCCTCACCTCCAACTGCGCAACGCTACGCGCTGTTCACCTCCAGCTGCCGCTGCCCAACACTACAATGGCAGACAACAATGCAAACTAGCGACAGACTGCACACAGCACAGCCAGTGATTTTCATATTGAGCGCTACGTAACGTTGCCAATAAGAAAACATAAACAGCCTACTTACAGTGTTACCGTCCCAGGCCGACCCTTGGAACCTTCTGAGCGCCGCTCCTTGTGTTTTATAAAGTAATTTTCTTTTTAGTCTTCAGTACTCTGTGTGGCCTTTAGCTGAGTTTTAGCTTATTAAAATTGTAAGGCTTCTTCTTAGGCCTTAAGCCGTAAAAAAAAAGAAAAGAAAAAAAATGTTTCTTGTTTAGTATGTGACCTTCAGCCGAGTTTCAGCCTTTCAAGATTAAAATTGAAAATTCCTTGTGTATAGGCCTTAAGCCTAAATTTGTTTCAAGTTCATATGTGGCCTTCAGCCGAGTTTCCCAGCTTAAATTAATAATTGGAAATTTCTTTGCGTGGTCTTTAAGCCGTGAGATTGTTTGGTTTTCATATGTGGCCTTCAGCCGAGTTTTATGTGGAGCATTTTAGGATAAAGCCTTTAGCCTATTTTAGTTGAAAATTAGAAGCTCTTCCTTTTAGGGCTTTAGCCGTAAAATTCTTTTCTGCGTGGTGTGTGGCCTTCAGGTGAGTTTTAAGTCTCTTCAGAATCCTTGTCTTGCCCTTAAGTCATAAGATTGTTATTCTTCGGTATGAGGACTTCAGCCGAGTTTTACACGAAATATTTTAAGATAAGGCATTCAGCCTTTTCAAATTGATAGCTCTTCTTCTTAGACCTTAAGCCATTAAAATTTTTTGTTGATATGCAGCCTTCAGCCGAGTTTCAGCCTATTTAAACTAGACACTGAAAATCTTTGTCTCAGCCTTAAGCCGTAACAGTTTCTTGATTAAGGTGTGGCCTTCAGCCGAGTTCTATGGGAAAAATTTAAGTTAAGGCTTTCAGCCTATTTATATTGAAGACAGAAAAATTTCTTTTTAAAGAAGTGAAACCTCCACAAGAACTCCTGCACCTCAGTTCATTGCTTAGGCCTTGTGCCTTGGGTTGTCGATGTGGCCTTCAGCCGATCTAAACTAAATCAAAGGAGGTCTTTCGTTAAAACCTTGAGAGTTTTTGATTCTTGCTTGTGTGATTGTGTGTTTTAACAAATAAAGTTTATATGATGAGTGCAACTGACAGTAACTTATTTTGGCCCCTTTCCACAAATATAATCTCATCCGCTCTGTCCTGCTAGCCCAGGGATTTCAGTGACCATGCGTTGTGAGTCGTCGTGTGACTGTACAAGATTTTAAATATCACCTTAAGCGCACCGAGTGATCAGCTATCATGATTTATCTGACGTCCGATGTCTTTTGATGTTCATTTGTATGATGTGTCCATTTGGTGGCAACTTGTATTTGATTTCTATGTTTCACTCTCTTGTAAAGTACAGTATGCTCGCGATCGTTATATCCTATGGTAAGTCTTGTTTGGTGTGTAGCACGTGTCTTTCATTCTCTTAGTGCGTTGTTCTGTTGTTGAATGTCTGTCAGCAGTACCCTAGTGGGCGGCTGTCGTTTCCTATTTCAGGGTCGCCGCCAAGCTGGTACTTACAGAATTTGCGCGTAGTACGTGCTTATATCATAATGTCCTTTGCCAGTCTTACACGACCACTATATTACTGCACTGGGACTCCCGTTGCAATTATCGGAAACAGGCGTGGACGTTGCAGTAAACACGTACAGCGATGTCTAAGGAAACCACATCACACTCTGAAAGTTTTCACGACAGTTGCTCATATACTACTAGATAGTTAAGTGTGTCCCCGTGAAATATCACGATAAAAACTCAGGATACGACGACCCAAGTATACTCACTCCCAGGTGCCATAATATTGTCCTCGAGTAAAACCCTACTGCGCGGCTATCATTTCGCATTCTAGGGACCCCGCCAGCCTGGTGCTTGTGCTGTTTGCGTGTATGACGTGTTTAGGTTTTATTGTCTGTTAGTAGTACCTAGCGTGCGGCTGTTATTTCCCTGTAGGCGCGTCGCCAAGTTGGTACTCGTGCGTTTGCACGTAGGCACTAGATTTCCCCTTCCTGCTATGCGTTTATATTCTCCTATTCCGGTTAATGCTTCCACAGAGCTTATTACGACCTGTGTCGGGTATGTCGATCGCTGGTGCTTGTTTATTAACATTTCGCTTGTAAAACTTGTTTCATTAGGTTTTCATCCTTTCCCTACGCTCTTTAACGTACGTGATATGGAAGCTTGTGTGAGCGCAACTGTATTAAAGAAGTTTATTTTGATGCGGGTAATACTTAGAGTCATTATCATGAGTGGTTTGTAAACGTATGATAAAGCATCCTGTCTGCGACCAGTTAGTCCTGTTCATATTCACGAACCATTCTGATGTGCGTGAAAGCACTGGATCATTGGATATATTTGTTCATTCATTTGTGTAGATGGCCAGCAGAGAAGAATGATGTCTTATTGTAATTTCGTGAGTGCTCATTTCATATTATCCATTTTGATTAAGCTGCTACTTATGCTGTTGATGGGCCATGTTTTTCTGTTCTGTTTGTTTTTGGTGTAACCTTTTACACATTCCCATTTGTGGCTGTTAAAACTGTAGCTTTTAAGTTCTGCTTGTCGATTGACGAGAAGCTCTTGTGGGAAAATATCGTGTAATTCGTTTATTAAATTATTATGAAATATTTCGCCTTCACCATTTCTAAATCTGTTACCAGTGTTTCACGAATTTTATTATTATGGGTGTCTTTTTCCTTTTTTAAAAATTCTATAGCATTGCGTTTTTAAAATTTTGCTTTGTCATTTTCTGAATTGTCACTCAGGTCAGTACAAGGATTAAGAGTTTGCTAACTTGTTTTCCTCTCAGTACTTGATTTTAAGTAATTATTATTAGCTCAACCGACCTATAATCAAAGGTCCTACTCGTTACCTGGACTGAATTTGTATTTCTTACCACTTACTGACTCGTGCTGCGAATAAGTTTGTTTGTTTAAAGTTCTTTACACCATCTGGCTCTAGTAACTTACAACTCTCTCAACCCGCTGACTACTTTTCCAACATGTTTATTATTATTTACGTAGTCAATGAGGTCTGCTAAATTCTTCCGGATGTTCTACCAGCAAGCGTTCTTCTAGACATCCTCGATTAATGACCGATAAATTGTTTTCCTAACTTATCGGGAGAACGTGTTATTTGCACAGTCGAAAATTCTCCGTCGATTGTCGGTATTCCAAGGCACGAAAAGACATTAGCCAGCAGTAATTTGATCATATCAACTACTTACAATTCTAGCATCCGCTTTTTGAAGTTTGTTTTATATATCTCTTTGTGGTGGATGGAGATTTTTCAGTTGCCTAAAAACAACGAAACATGTAAGTTTTGCTTCAATACCTGCTAGAGTTGTCACTTAAAAGCTCACAAATATTTTACTGGAAGCAGTAGAAAGACGGAACTCTTGGCTCATAAAACGCACAAGCATCTCATCACCGGCCCACATCTCACACTACATAAGAGCTTCTACTGGAGAACAACATCCCTCAATAGTAACCCACCGATGATAGCGACCCACCTCAAAAGATTTCAAACAGTAGATATTAAGAGATTCATAAGTTGCCCACAAGAACTAAGAGCACAGAGCCACGATACGCCAGATAGCCAACACTCAGTAGCTAGACAACAACGATTACTAGATGCAAATGCTGCTTGGAGGAATGACGCTATAGTTGTGGCTATGATGTGTGTGATCCTGGACAAATCCAGAAACTGAAACTTCTGCTCCTACTTCTGTGCTCAGTCGGAAGTATGAACAAGTAACATGCGATTATCGTGTGCCGATGAAGTTGCAGATTATTCAAGAAAAAAAATAAGGATTAGGAGTTTATTATACCACGACGAAGTCATTGGAGGCAGAGCACAAACGATTCGACGAGGACAAGGTAAGATATCATCCTTGTATTGTTCAAGAATGATTTGCCTTAAGTGATATTTGGAAATTTATTTTTCTTTTTATTTATTTATTTATCGCTATATTGTTTGTTTATACAATAGGATGTCTGTACAAGATTATTATAACTTGTTACGTGATGTTATCAAAGACAAAGTTAAGTTCCGTCACTGCGTTATCAATAATATTAATCGCAAAAAAGTAATAACGATGATAAAATAATAGTAAAAATGTTATATATTAGCGGTAATATCAAATGAGACAAACATTTATGCTCGTGCTGGGTAAAACTAAAGAAAAATTAGCATTTAAAAAGAATAAAAGAATACAGATGAAATTTAACAGAAAGGAGTATATCCTGCAGCAGTAAAGTATTTTCAGGAATGTTAGCCCCGCAAGGTTAGAGGAGAACGTCTGCGAAGTGTGGAAGGGGGGAGACGAGGTACTGTCGGGAACAAAGTTGTGAGGGCAGATGGTGAATCGCGCTTCTATAGCTTCGTCGGTACAGCCAGCAAAGGCAAAGGTCCGTTTCATATCATCAAACATATTACTATGGAGTGAATTCGTTCTGGAAATTATAAACTTAGTTCGACCATGGAGTATTCGATAATGCTATGAAGTTACCTGTGCGTTGTTTTACATGCTCTGAAACGGAATGAGAGCAGGTTACCGATGCGTCTCTATTCCACCTCTCACAATTTTTACCTGTGTAAAAAGTAGCCTATTTATTCTGCGTGTTAACTTGAAATGTTTCATTCACATATTGAGCGAGGGCAACATGTCTGTTTTTAGGCACCTATACGGGTCCTAATCTCTCATACCTTATTCCTATGACACCTGTGAGTGATAAGCCCTGTATGTACCAGAATGGTTGCACAGTGTTTTTGAATTACAGGTTCTCTAAATTTACTCAAGAGTGTTTTCCCAAAACTACATCTCTTTTATTTCAAGTATTTCCATTCACGTTCTTAGAGCATCTCTGTTACAAAGTTATAAATGCTACATAGATCTTCTACGATCCTAGCAGCGTGTTTATCCATACTTCTATACCTGTACTCAAGCCCACGTGGTTAGAACTAAACATGCAGGAATAACACTAAAAATGTTCATTTCTTATTCACTGTTACTCTGAAATATGTATCCCGTATGAACTGTTGAAGATGTTCGTCAGTACTTTTGCAATCGAATACTTTCTGGTACTTTACCTTTGCAGAAGGAATTATTCAGATTGAATAAGAGTTGCCATTCATTACACCAAGGAGAAATGTTGTCCAAGTCTTTCTTCATTTTTTGTTCGACGGTCCAACGATGATATTTTCCTGTAGAGTGTAGCAATGTTAGAAAATAATCTGATAGCACTGCTGCTCCTATATAGACGCATAGTGTGTTTAAATACAGCGTGGAACTCCAGTGAAGTGCATTCAGGGACGTGACATGGGAGAACCGCGAGAACGGACTCCATGTTGTAAGAGAACCGCCGAGTTTATGCAAGACTGTCCGCCGTAGCGGTGGGCGCACTCTTTGACGGCGGCTGCTGAGCTGAGGGAGTGTGACAGGCTGTGACGTAGAGTTAGTTGCCATGGCAACTGCAGATGAGAGGGTATTTGCAGAGCTGCCGGCGCGCGGATCAATACGAGTTCCGCCATCTTGGCGCGCCGCCGACCTACGCCCTACGCCCTACGCGTCTGCCGCACAGAAGCTACTCGTGACGTGGCACTCAGTGCCAGCCCACACAATCTGGGCGAGCACCAACGAGTTCCCGTGTCGACTGAAGTTTTTAGAAATAGTAACAGAGAGACGCTTGCTGTCAGCGAAATATTAGCAGAAATAATATATTTTTTAGTAACGTAAAGTCCATAATCGATTATCGAAGAAAAGTCTATCACCACACGTAACAACAAACTTTGGACCTAACCAAAGTTTATATCAAGCGATTACATTTATTTTATACAGAAGACGTGTTAATGGCAACAGTACAATTTTGCTGATTCCATGAATACCATACTACTCCTGTGATAAGTTACTGTATTTCGGGACACCTGTAAGAAAAGCGTATGTCGAATGTTGAAGTCAGTTTCATCCATCATCCGTTGTTTTATTACCATGAATTGAGACTCAATAGTGACTAAAAACCATAGTATGATAACTGGTTTTACGGGGACCAACTCATTTGGCTAATTCTAAAATTTTGTCACATACGAAAAAATGAAGCTGTTGTGTAATATTGAGACTGAATTAAACAGCTATTTTGAAAAGTAACATGTATTCAGCAGACGCTAGAGGACAAAGAATCATGATTTACACATACAACTGTGAACCAATTGCATCAGTTGACTTAATATTACCTAAATATAAGACAGAATATTAAATTATACACAGCTTTGGAAGTATTGACATAAGGTTTAGGAATCAGCAGAAAAATGCCGCTACGAAGAGATATTTTGTACATAAATTCTCAATAATTTTAAATTTCAGAAAAATTTCAAATATTTTTTCAGGCAGCTTTGTTCAGGTATTAAAGACGTTTATGTATTTCGTTTTGTGACATTTCTTTAAATACATTTTGAGTGGCCGCCGGTCGTCACTTTAGAGTGAGTTGATGTTGTAGTAGATCACAAGAATTCTTTATTTTTGTGGATGCCAACCAAAAGTTGTTTGGCGACAGCGTATAAACCTGTGGGATGTCATGCTCGAGCGACTTCTATGATTTCTTTACAAAATAAATATTGAGCTATGGAGACATATTTTAATTAACAGTAGTCGTCAACTGATGCACTTGGTTCCCAGTGATTCTTTGTCCTCTAGCGTCTGATGAATATATGTAACATTTCAAAATAGCTCTTTAATTCAGCTGCATATTACGCAACAGCTTCATTCTTTCATGCTACACACGACACATAGGTACTAAAACTCACAGCACAAATGAATTCAGAGACCAGAGACTTGGAATTGATTGCAGCCATCAAATACACTACACTACACTGACGAGTTCCACAAGTTGGATTTCCGGAATTCTTATACCATACTGGATGAGGGATCCGACTTTATTTAATCAACCCCAAGCATAGGTAACGTCACAAAGTGCCGTATCTGTTAAGTTACCGTTGTTTATCAACGCTGCAAAGAACAACGTCTACTGTTACGACTGGAAATCTTCCAGATGATTCCACCGGACAGCCTTCAAAGAATCCAGTAACTTCTCATGTGACGTGTTACTAGAGGGCGGCTAAAAGCATTGTTTGTTTTCGGGTACACTGAACATAAACAAGCAAATAAATTTCCTAACAGTGCAATAATTTCCCTCGAATCGCATGTCTCATTGATTTAGAAACCATTTCGAAATGTTTTAACGGTTCCTGATTACATGACACGTCGGAGACGCTATACATTTTTCTCTAAAAGCAGGTTGGTTTTATTCAAAATTCCAACGTACCATATTATTTTCTACTCTTCTGGCTACAAACCATATTTTTCAACATAGTCCCCGTTCAATGCATCGGCCTTACGCCACCTTACTGGGAGGGACCGTATCCCCCAAGGCACCACTCTAAAGGTAGATTTTGGAGCCAACACCCTGCTGCATAAATAACAGCCCGATCACCAACACACTGCTTCCTGCAGAGTGGATCCTTAATTGGACCCAAAAGATGGAATTCGGGAGGCGAGTAACCCAGCGGGCACAGAGCTTTCAGTAACACAGCTGGTGGACGAGTATGTCAGCACTAACCACCCAGTTAGCTTGAGAGGTGGCATGAGCCCCCTCTCATATTTCTATCTTACTCTGAGTAATTCGATTTTCCTCTCTAATTGCATGTGGTGAAAAGTTGCTATTCCTTCACACGCGGACTTCCCACGCAGCGTCTCTCATCACCCGGGTGGTCCGGTGACAGGCGGGTTCTGCTGAGCTCGAAAGGGTTAAGCCGACGGGTGTGAGGGAGTCGAGTGGATGCTTTCCAGATGCCTACATTGTCATAAGAGCGGGAGCGACACGCCCAGAGGGGCCAGAAGGGGCGGCTGGGCTAGAGATTCCGTTACATTGCAGAAACTTAGTGAAAACACTTTCTGTCAGGCTACTAGCAAGGCGTGAGAATGACTTGTGTTCCCAGGCAGTCATGGAGGGCAAATTACCGCGTTTTCTGCAAAATCGTAACTGTGAGTGGCTTGCTCAGGGGATAGCTCCGTGACGTAGCAAAATCGGCGCAGAAATTGGTGCCAAGAATCTCCATTGGTGGAGATTCGGTAGTGTTTCGGCAATAGAGTGGAATTTTCCGCCGGTTTTCGAGTTGCTGATTGGGACGTTTAACCACGGCCACTGTCGTCGGGGCGGGAATGTTCTGTGTTCAGTTTGTACGGGTGCTCTTGAGGTAGTCGGCTGTCGCCTTTCAGTTGGGGTAGGTTACAAGACTGAGCTCTCGCTGCTCTGGACAGTCTGCCTTCCGTTGGCTGTCTAATATACTTTCATTTAATTGTAACTGTTTGACGAAGTTGCTGAAGTTTCGAATTTAGCGTAACTTTCCGAGTACAGTTGGCAATTGAGCGTTCTGCGTACAAGCGGCCTATGTTGTCCGTCTTGAGCAGTTTTGGCTAAAGTTGACTGTATCGGAGTTACTGTGTGACTTCGCTTTTTAAAATCAATCACTGTACCGTCAGTGATTGTGTGGCGAGCCCTCAGAGGCGCATTTGTATTAATAGGAAGTCTTTAGTCTGGAACAACCAGACCAGGACAGTTTGTTTCGGGCTATACTCGCGACATTATCATCACCACGACGGGACGTCGAAGCAACCAGCCATCGCTTCCGGTACGCCAGATCCTGTCCTTGCAGTTAAGAAGACAGCTTGGTAATATATGTCCGCAGCACCGGCAGATTAGGGAATTTGCTCTGTGATAATCAGAGCTCAGCAGAACGCGCCTGTTCGCGTCTTTTCTTACGTGGTTCTGTCTTGGATGTTCATTGCCTGAGTTCTCTCCTCTGTAGCAGCAATTAATGTTGGGTTGGCTGTGTGTTTCTCTTAAGATCTGACTTGCAAGGAATTGGCTCCACATACCACTTGGTCATAAATGTCACAATCTAGTTTATGGACAACCTCACTTTCACAGCATTTATTTGAGTATCCAACTTGATGTATTGTAAATGTTTCATGTGTTTTGTTTACTATTTTGAGTTTAGTCATAATAAATCAAATTGTTATTTTGTACAGAACTTTCATTCTGTGAATCGGTAAAGCAACCCTTTCATTTCTCACTACGTTAATGTTGTTGTTGTTGTTGTGGTCTTCAGTCCTGAGACTGGTTTGATGCAGCTCTCCATGCTACTCTATCCTGTGCAAGCTTTTTCATCTCCCAGTACCTACTGCAACCTACATCCTTCTGAATCTGCTTTGTGTATTCATCTCTTGGTCTCCCTCTACGATTTTTACCCTCCACGCTGCCCTCCAATACTAAATTGGTGATCCCTTGATGCCTCAGAACATGTCCTACCAACCGATCCCTTCTTCTGGTCAAATTGTGCCACAAACTTCTCTTCTCCCCAATCCTATTCAATACTTCCTCATTAGATATGTGATCTACCCATCTAATCTTCAGCATTCTTCTGTAGCACCACATTTCGAAAGCTTCTATTCTCTTCTTGTCCAAACTATTTATCGTCCATGTTTCACTTCCATACATGGCTACACTCCATACGAATACTTTCAGAAATGACTTCCTGACACTTAAATCAATACTGGATGTTAACAAATTTCTCTTCTTCAGAAACGCTTTCCTTGCCATTGCCAGCCTACATTTTATATCCTCTCTACTTCGACCATCATCAGTTATTTTGCTCCCCAAATAGCAAGTGCCTCATTTCCTAATCTAATTCCCTCAGCATCACCCGACTTAATTAGACTACATTCCATTATCCTTGTTTTGCTTTTGTTGATGTTCATCTTATATCCTCCTTTCAAGACATTGTCCATTCCATTCAACTGCTCTTCCAAGTCCTTTGCTGTCTCTGACAGAATTACAATGTCATCGGCGAACCTCAAAGTTTTTATTTCTTCTCCATGAATTTTAATACCTACTCCGAATTTTTCTTTTGTTTCCTTTACTGCTTGCTCAATATACAGATTGAACAACATCGGGGAGAGGCTACAACCCTGTCTTACTCCCTTCCCAACCACTGCTTCCCTTTCATGTCCCTCGACTCTTATAACTGCCATCTGGTTTCTGTACAAATTGTAAATAGCTTTTCGCTCCCTGTATTTTACCCCTGCCACCTTTAGAATTTGAAAGAGAGTATTCCAGTCAACATTGTCAGAAGCTTTCTCTGAGTCTACAAATGCTAGAAACGTAGGTTTGCCTTTCCTTAATCTTTCTTCTAAGATAAGTCGTAAGGTCAGTATTGCCTCACGTGTTCCAGTGTTTCTACGGAATCGAAACTGATCTTCCCCGAGGTTGGCTTCTACTAGTTTTTCCATTCGTCTGTAAAGAATTCGTGTTAGTATTTTGCAGCTGTGACTTATTAAATGATAGTTCGGTAATTTTCACATCTGTCAACACCTGCTTTCTTTGGGATTGGAATTATTATATTCTTCTTGAAGTCTGAGGGTATTTCGCCTGTTTCATACATCTTGCTCACCAGATGGTAGAGTTTTGTCAGGACTGGCTCTCCCACGGCCGTCAGTAGTTCCAATGGAATATTGTCTACTCCGGGGGCCTTGTTTCGACTCAGGTCTTTCAGTGCTCTGTCAAACTCTTCACGCAGTATCATATCTCCCATTTCATCTTCATCTACATCCTCTTCCATTTCCATAATATTGTCCTCAAGTACATCGCCCTTGTATAGACCCTCTATATACTCCTTCCACCTTTCTGCTTTCCCTTCTTTGCTTAGAACTGGGTTTCCATCTGAGCTCTTGATGTTCATACAAGTCGTTCTCTTACCTCCAAAGGTCTCTTTAATTTTCCTGTAGGCGGTATCTATCTTACCCCTAGTGAGATAGGCCTCTACATCCTTACATTTGTCCTCTAGCCATCCCTGCTTAGCCATTTTGCACTTCCTGACGATCTCATTTTTGAGGTTTGTATTCCTTTTTGCCTGTTTCACTTACTGCATTTTTATATTTTCTCCTTTCATCAATTAAATTCAATATTTCTTCTATTACCCAAGGATTTCTACTAGCCCTCGTCTTTTTACCTACTTGATCCTCTGCTGCCTTCACTACTTCATCCCTCAAAGCTACCCATTCTTCTTCTACTGTATTTATTTCCCCCATTCCTGTCAATTGCTCCCTTATGCTCTCCCTGAATCTCTGTACAACCTCTGGTTCTTTTAGTTTATCCAGGTCCCATCTCCTTAAATTTCCACCTTTTTGCAGTTTCTTCAGTTTTAATCTACAGGTCATAACCAATAAATTGTGGTCAGAGTCCACATCTGCCCCTGGAAATGTCTTACAATTTAAAACCTGGTTCCTAAATCTCTGTCTTACCATTATATAATCTATCTGATACCTTTTAGTATCTCCAGGGTTCTTCCATGTATACAACCTTCTTTCATGATTCTTAAACCAAGTGTTAGTTATGATTATGTTGTGCTCTGTGCAAAATTCAACCAGGTGGCTTCCTCTTTCATTTCTGTCCCCCAATCCATATTAACCTACTATATTTCCTTCTCTCCCTTTTCCTACACTCGAATTCCAGTCACCCATGACTATTAAATTTTCGTCTCCCTTCACAATCTGAATAATTTCTTTTATTTCATCATACATTTCTTCAATTTCTTCGTCATCTGCAGAGCTAGTTGGCATATAAACTTGTACTACTGTAGTAGGCGTGGGCTTCGTATCTATCTTGGCCACAATAATGCGTTCACTATGCTGTTTATAGTAGCTTACGCGCATTCCTATTTTCCTATTCATTATTAAACCTACTCCTGCATTACCCCTATTTGATTTTGTGTTTATAACCCTGTAGTCACCTGACCAGAAGTCTTGTTCCTCCTGCCACCGAACTTCACTAATTCCCACTATATCTAACTTCAACCTATCCATTTCCCTTTTTAAATTTTCTAACCTACCTGCCCGATTAAGGGATCTGACATTCCACGCTCCGATCCGTAGAACGCCAGTTTTATTTCTCCTGATAACGACATCCTCTTGAGTAGTCCCCGCCCGGAGATCCGAATGGGGGACTATTTTACCTCCGGAATATTTTACCCAAGAGGACGCCATCATCATGTAATCATACAGTAAAGCTGCATGCCCTCGGGAAAAATTACGGCTGTAGTTCCCCTTGCTTTCAGCCGTTCGCAGTACCAGCACAGCAAGGCCGTTTTGGTTATTGTTACAAGGCCAGATCAGTCAATCATCCAGTCTGTTGCCCTTGCAACTACTGAAAAGGCTGCTGCCCTTCTTCAGGAACCACACGTTTGTCTGGCCTCTCAACAGATACCCCTCCGTTGTGGTTGCACCTACGGTACGGCTATCTGTATCGCTGAGGCACGCAAGCCTCCCCACCAACGGCAAGGTCCATGGTTCATGGGGGGACGTTAATGTAACTTTCCTTTATCTAATTAATTTCTATTCAATTACATTATTGCAGGTGCCAAACTCTTTTCTACTCCACTTGCAGGGTCGATCCTTGTGCAACAGCAAAAGTCGGAGTTAGAAAATGGGGGGGGGGGGGGGGGGGGGGGAGCTTAGAGCATAATTTTCATATGGAGATTCTAGAAGAACATAGTGTTAAATACACTGCTAGCCCCAGCACCTCGCAAGCTGTGGGGTCTAAAGCACTGCTTTCCGAGCGGGAAGGTGTGTTGGTCCCCGGCACGAATCCGCCCGGTGGATTAGTGTTAGGTCAGATGTGCCGGCCAGTCTGTGGACCGTTTTAAGACGGTTTTCCATCTGCCTCGGAGAATGCGGGCTGGTTGCCCTTATTCCACCTCAGTTACTGTGTGTCGGATGTCCACGTACGCGTACACCATAACTACTCTACTACGCAAACAGTGGGGTTACACTCGTCTCGTGTGAGACGTTCCCGGGGGGGTCCACTGGGGGCCGAACCGCACAATATCCCTAGGTTCGGTGTGGGGCGACGGTGGGGTGAGTGGATTGCTGTAGTCTGTTGTGGGGTTGTGAACCACTGAGGGCTACGGCGGGGACGAAGCCTCTCAGTCTTTTCTAGGTCCCCAGTTCCATACAATACAATGTTAGCAATACCAACAGATACGTCCAACTGAGCAGTAAGATGTCTGTGACCTGGCGATCACCTCGAACGAGAGTGTCAGCACGTTCCAAAATTGCAGGAGGCCGGCTGGTATGCGGGAAACGGAGAGATTTGCAGGACCTTGTTGCGAAGATGAAGATCTACTGGCCCAACGTCTCACCGTGCTTTTGGTCACTGCCATATCCGCCGCAGGCATTCTACAATCTCCTA
This sequence comes from Schistocerca serialis cubense, assembly GCF_023864345.2. Classification (NCBI taxonomy): domain Eukaryota; kingdom Metazoa; phylum Arthropoda; class Insecta; order Orthoptera; family Acrididae; genus Schistocerca; species Schistocerca serialis. The sequence continues at coordinate 83,526,836 of NC_064641.1, read as the reverse complement.
TGACTATCTGCGACGCTCTGGTTGAGTGACAGATCTCTACTTGGAACACTCCTCCGTTGCAGACGCCATTTCGAAGACTACGTACAGCGCCGCCCCCCATCGGAAGGTTCAAATGGTTCTGAGCACTATGGGATTAAACATCTGAGGTCATCAGTACCCTAGACTTAGAACTACTTAAACCTAACTAACCTAAGGACATCAGACACATTCATGACCGAAGCAGGATTCGAACCTGCGACCGTAGCAGCAGCGCGGTTCCGGACATAAGCGTCAAGAACCGCTCGGCCACAGCGGCCGGCAGCGCCTCGGAACATCATGGAAATATAAGGGTTCAAGCGTAAATTTCCACAATGTTCCACAACAAATTTTGCATTTTCTTTTTTTTTTTTTTCTACCTAAACTGGCTGATGAAACACGCCCCGTAGCTGTGTCAACATACTGTCTGAAATTCAAAAAATGTTCAAATGTGTGTGAAATCTTATGGGACTTAACTGCTAGGATCATCAGTCCCTAAGCTTACACACTACTTAACCTAAATTATCCTAAGGACAGTCACACACACCCATGCCCGAGGGAGGACTCGAACCTCCGACGGGGGGAGCCTCGCGGACCGTGACAAGACGCCCTAGACCGCGTGGCTATCCTGCGCGGCGCAGCCTATGCATGGGAGAGTAGTTCCCTAGTCCGCCTGCTGTTAGTCTCCGAACAGTGGTGCGGCATAACACAGGATGTTGTAGGGAGTCTGTGTTCACGGATGGCAGGCGCAGATGTGAAATGGTTAGATCTGCTTGGTAGACAGTACAGCGATTCTCCATTGTGGGAGTCAGACGTAGTCGTTCGAAAGCCTGACACACATATACCTGCTCTCAAGTCAACTTGCAGTCAAACATCGGGCCGAATGCTCCACCAATCTCGATACGGCTCCATTCGACCAGCCGGCCGAATGATGGCCCACAATGAGACTCCGTTTCAAATCCTGTCCGGTGCTGATAACGCTTTGTCTCGCCTGTACATGGCGTGTCTGTGTCCTTCACAATGATAGCTCAACATGTGACACTGTTCATGTCCCTTATACGCCTGTGCCCTATCGTGCCTAATAACGGTCCAAATAACACTAATGCACTGATGGACCATATAATTTGGACTGGAACCTCGAAATGTGGCAAATACTTGCCCACGATTTTATCTGTCGTGTCTTTACTCACTGCACCAATACATTTAACACAAATTTGATTCTGTTGCTGCAATGATATGGGGCGTCTCCCCATGTTATAGTGCTTAGCAATTCTTTCGTGACCCATTCTTAAACTTTCCCTATCCCGTTTGCACGTGTCTCAAGTTTCTGCAACACCAACCTTCTCTGGCAAAAAATCATTTAAGGACCATAAATAGTAGTGGAGTGAATTAGGCTTGAATGTAAACAAGAGACAGGTTAGATCTCATTGTGCACATAATGGATAGCTGTGTTAAACGAATCTTGTTGTTGTGGTCTTCAGTCCTGAGACTGGTTTGATGCAGCTCTCCATGCTACTCCATCCTGTGCAAGTTTCTTCATCTCCCAGTACCTACTGCAACCTACATCCTTTTGAATCTGCTTAGTGTATTCATCTCTTTGTCTCCCTCTACGATTTTTACCCTCCACGCTGCCCTCCAACACTAAATTGGTGATCCTTTATCGTCCACGTTTCACTTCCATACATGGCTACACACCATACAAATACTTTCAGAAACGACTTCCTGACACTTAAATCTACTTCATGTTAACAAATTTCTCTTCTTCAAAAACGCTTTCCTTGCCACTGCCAGTCTACATTTTATATCCTCTCTACTTCGACCATCATCAGTTATTTTGCTCCCCAAACAGTAAAACTCCTTTACTACTTTAAGTGTCTCATTTCCTAATCTAATTCCCTCAGCATCACCCGACTTAATTCGACTACATTCCATTATCCTCGTTTTGCTTTTGTTGATGTTCATTTATATCCTCCTTTTAAGACACTGTCCATTCCGTTCAACTGCTCTTCCAAGTCCTTTGCTGTCTCGGACAGAATTACAATGTCATCGGCGAACCTCAAAAATTTTATTTCTTCTCCATGGATTTTAATATCTACTCCGAATTTTTCTTTTGTTTCCTTTACTGCTTGCTCAATATACAGAGTGAATAACATCGGGTAGAAGCTACAACCCTGCCTCACTCCCTTCCCAACCGCTGTTTCCCTTTCATGCCCCTCGACTCTTATAATTGCCATCTGGTTTCTGTACAAATTGTAAATAGCCTTTCGCTCCCTGTTTTTTCCCCCTGCCACCTTCAGAATTTGAAAGAGAGTGTTCCAGTCAACATTGTCAAAAGCTTTCTCTATGTCTACAAATGCTAGAATCGTAGGTTTGCCTTTCCTTAATCGTTCTTCTAAGGTAAGTCGTAGGGTCAGTATTGCCTCACGTGTTCCAACATTTCCAAGGAATCCAAACTGATCTTTCCCGAGGTCGGCTTCTACCAGTTTTTCCATTCGTCTGTAAAGAATTCGCATTAGTATTTTGCAGCTGTGACTTATTAAACTGATAGTTCGGTAATTTTCACATTTGTCAACACCTGCTTTCTTTGGGATTGGAATTATTATATTCTTCTTGAAGTCTGAGTTTTGTCAGGACTGGCTCTCCCAAGGCCGTCAGTAGTTCTAATGGAATGTTGTCTACTCGCGGGGCCTTGTTTCGACTCCGGTCTTTCAGTGCTCTGTCAAACTCTTCACGCAGTATCGTATCTCCCATTTCATCTTCATCTACATCCTCAAGTACATCGCCCTTGCATAGACCCTCTATATACTCCTTCCACCTTTCTGGTTTCCCTTCTTTGCTTAGAACTGAGTTTCCATTAGAGCTCTTGATATTCATGCAAGTGGTTCTCTTTTCTCCAAAGGTCCCTTTAATTTTCCTGTAGGCAGTATCTGTCCTACCCCTAGTGAGATAAGCCTCTACATCCTTACATTTGTTCTCTAGCCATCCCTGCTTATCCATTTTGCACTTCCTGTCGATCTCATTTTTGAGACGTTTGTATTCCTTTTTGCTTGCTTCATTTACTGCATTAAAGGTATAGTTCAACTAATACGAAACCACTTAGTGTGGTATCGTGATGGAAATCGAAGAGGGCAGCACGTATATTTCGATTAACATGCTCCGCAAATGAGGGATTTGGGTAATAAGCTATTGTAGTAGTATGCACTATTCTCATCTAGAAGCAAAAGTTTCTAAACGCTGCTGACGAAAAGTGGTAGTATTATCCTATACGGAAAAACAAAATACCTTCAAACATTTGCTAGTCGTCGGTGCGTTACTGCTCCTCGTGCAGAGTAACCAGCTACCCGCATACCCGCTTCTACGCGCACAAATGCGAAGCGGTTCCCTTCTTTTGACATTGGATACGGTTCTACACAATCAATATAAATCTTGTGCACCGGAGTCTGAACAGTGTTGGAGGACAGTCAACCACGTCGCGTGTCCATCGCCGGTTTACTAAGGTAATAAGTCAATAAGACTTCTGGATCTGCTTCTCCGTCTCCTTCAGAACATAACTGTTGAGGATCTTTATTCCGGTCTTACGATTGCCTAAATGCATTCCTACAGATAATAACACTTAAACAAACACGGTACCAGTTCCGAAGGTAAAAGAATATTATTTCAATGGCGTTTCCAAACCAGACAACACAGGAAATTCCCTCTCATAACATGGCTGTCTGCTCCTTTCTCAGACATTCTTTAACGGGAGACAACTGAGGCTCTGTATCTTGTTCCAGGGCAACGTTCTTAAAAAGAAGAGCAATTCCTGCCAAATTGGGCACGCACGTCTCTCGGATCGAAGTCAGTCACCTGCATCTGTTCGTTCTCCTGCGTATCTCCTTTGCTGTCTTCGCTCTACACGCCGCCCAGGCCATCCGCAACAATGTTCCTCATCTCTCGAATACGTTTAATCTCAAAATATGCAGTTATCCTCACCACCCACCTGGATATAGGCCTTGTGCACCTCAACTCTGAGGCTAGTAAAATGGTCAAATCCTCAAATTCTTACACTGAATACTTAGCCTGCAATGGAGAAAGACTCCGAGAACCATAAATCACCAGCATCCTCCCATTAGGATATTCCTGAAGCAAAACTGCTGTCACTACAGATGTCGAAATGTTCGCCTGGAGAACAAACTCCTTTTCGAAGTCGGGCACCGCCAGCATGGGCGTCCTTGCCAGAGCCGCTTTCAGACCTTCAAACATCTCCTGCTGGTAGGGACCACACTTACTTTTTGTTCCTTTTCTCCTTAGCCCATTAAGTGGTGCTGCTATCTGAGCAAAATTGGGGACAAATTCTCAGAATAAATTCGTCGTCTCTATGAAGAAGGCAACTGTGGTGCCCAGGAGTAAGTCGCTTCTGTTCGATTCTACTAATGGCAGCTGGATATAAGTCCGGTTACGTCCAGAAGTTGTGAACCCCTTGCAACGTTTAAACGGCGAAAGCAGGAATTAAAATCTGGTAATGGAATAAACTTCAAAACTGTTTTCTTATTGAGAGCGAAGTATCAAACACAAGTTGAACAGCAACTTGAGGTCTCAGAACCTGAAAAATGGGAGTCAAGTATAGAAACTGCGGCGGTCTAATTACTCCTTCCCCCAGAATTTCATCCACAGCGAATTTTAATTGCTTGATGAGCGATGGGGAAGACGACACGGAGGGTGTCTAACCGGAACAGTACTTTATACTTCTCACACTTACCAGCCCTGAATGGTTAGTGAAAACATCCTTAAATTCTTCACACAACTTCTCCAACTGTTCTTGTTATTCAGGATTCAAATGACTCATTTCGTAATAACTCATCAGATACGGTTCTAAAATCTCTATTACTAACCACTGTGAGCACACCAACCTGTGAACAATGCTTACAAATGCCAGTAACGGTGTGACGCTCAAAGTCAAAGGAAAACCCACAGATATTCCAATAAAGATATTTCACTTAATTTAGCTACCATACACGATTCCCTTTTCCTAGACGGAATAGAGATTTACAGGTGTCCTTATGTGGATAATAAAATTCCTGACTAATCAATATTAAGGAACTATCCGTATCGAGCAATGCGCATACAAGTTCTCCATTAATTCCTGCACACAAAAGGAACCTGAGCAGTGGGTACCTCAAGGACCCTTCTATATACTGACGCTGACTGTGGCTCCTGATTCCTCGGGCGTCATCCATTCGTACCCTTATTCTTGTCAGTACAATTCCTGGCCAAGTAACGCAGAGGGATACGGTCATAACAGCCTATTTTATTCTTGTTATATTCCCTAATCGGAGATTGGCTATCCTTCTCCAAACATTCCGGAATCTTACTCAACGGCGCTTACACGGGATCTTGCAAACATTTCACTTGATTCTGCAGCAGTGTGATAGATTTCTCCAATTTTTCTTCTTCCTTGACCTTACTGGAATCCCTGAGTATCTTTATATAATCCAACACTCTTCCTTGACGCTACACAAATCCGTGAGTCTGCTTATATAATCCGACACTCAAGACAGAATTATAGCAATCTAAGAATGTGAAGGTTCATTGACTTCTAACACGTCTATTACTGGAGCTAGCTCGGCCAATGGGAGCTGAATATGGGAGGTCGCCGCACTCACCTCCACGAGCTGCAGGTACCGTGGTTCCCCTGAGATCCCAAGCACCTCCTGAAGATGTTCGGCCACTTCAGTTGCGCTTCTCGCGGTATCCACGTTCCCGAGCTCGCCGTCATACTTCAGCTCGTCCTTGAGTAGGTCCACCACCCACGTCACTTCCCTTCTGACCATAATGAAACAGAGTAGCAAGCAGAGGAGTATTTGCAATGATCAAGATCCAAACAGTTACACCAAAATTATTGTCTAAATTAACTCTATCACTCACAGCCCATTACGGCCGAAACCACACTTCGCTGCTGGAGTGCGACATAAAAGTAACTGGTCGGGCTGGGTTGAGTATTGAGTGAACAAAACTTTTTAAAACTGTTACTTTAAAACATCTAAGAAATTTTGTATTACAATCAAATAAAATAAAACTTATAAGATCAGTGCGTTAAAATCCACCAACAAGTGGCTGGATAGCAAAAAATATGCAGAAATCGACTAAAGCCCTCTCAATCAGGGGAAAGTGAAAGAAACATTACAATTAATTAATATCCGAAACCAGCCAACAGGCCCCGAAGATATTAACAATGAGAGCAAAAGCAAACACAATAAAATTACACCCGGAAACCCACCGAATTTGAACAATTTAAAAAAGCATAGCAGAATCAAAAATGAACTGACTGCACACAGCCAGAGCACGAAATATGATATTACTATAACAGCGAGAATATTTGTAGGAAACTTTTCTCTGGATAATCGTGCCCACAGTCTATGCCAAATAACAAAGTGACAAGAAATCGTATAATGAAGCACAGTGATTTTCTTTACAATTCAGATTTACAATAGCGTGAAAGAATGTTTCCAAAAAACTTCCCAAAATAGTTTTAGACTTAGTACTCAGAACTAGCGTTGTAGGAAACAACATAGCTAGCAAATACAAGGATAACAACTGATTGATTGCGAAAGGGAACCAGTGCGAAAATTCAATAACATTAGATCAAAGACACCAAAATATACCAAGGGTTTGTGTTACTTAGACGTGCTTACGTCACCTGCCAAAAGGTACAATAACGTGACCCAGCCATTCACTGAGTGTTACTGCACTACCGGCCGAAATGATTACAGTACAGGTAGTCAGAATTAGTGACAATCTGCTACAAAAATGCTTACCAGCCACACAGTAATAAATAGTCACCCTTCACCAGACTAAAAACCTATGTACACACCAGTAAGAATCATTGGTCTTTCCTGTATGCACAATACCACTCGTGTAAGGGAGAGAATTAACAATAAATTACACCAGAAAAGACACACACACACTTTAAGATTCTACATCATCTACATATATATATTATCCGCTAGTCACCAAGCGGTGTGTGGCGGAGGGCACTATTCGCGCCAAAGTCATATTCCCCCCCCCCCCTCCCCCTCCTCTGTTCTACTCGCAGATCGGGCGAGGGAAAAACGACTGTCTGAACATCTCAGTACGAGCTCTAATTTCCCTTAACTTTGAATCGTGATCATTGCACGATATGAAACCTGGTGGAAATAATATATGCTCTACATCCTCGGCCAAGATCGGATTTTGGAGTTTAGTGAGCAGCGGCTTCCATTTAGCGCGCCGTCTGTCTGCAAGTGTGTCCCATTTCCAACTTTCTATGAGATCTGTAACGCTCTCGCGATGGCTAAATGTACCAGTCACGGCCGGCCGGAGTGGCCGTGCGGTTATAGGCGCTACAGTCTGGAACCGAGCGACCGCTACGATCGCAGGTTCGAATCCTGCCTCGGGCATGGATGTGTGTGATGTCCTTAGGTTAGTTAGGTTTAAGTAGTTCTAAGTTCTATGGGACTGATGACCTCAGATGTTAAGTCCCATAGTGCACAGAGTCATTTGAACCATTTTGTACCAGTCACGAATATTGCTTCTCTTCTTTGGACCTTCTCAATCTCTTGAATCAGATCCAACTGGTAAGGGTCCCATACAGACCAACAATACTTTGAGACTGGACGAAGTCAAGTGATGTAAGCAATTTCCTTTTTTGAAGGTCTACATCGCTTCAGGATTCTACCAATAAACCGCAATCTAGAGTTCGCCTTACACGTTACTTCTGTAATGTGATCGTTCCATTTGAGATCATTTCTTATAGTCACACCCAGATACTTGACGGATGTTACTGCTTCCAAAGACTGGGCCTTTATTTTGTACTGGGGTTTTTCGTCTTGTTATATGCAGTAGGTTACACTTACTAATATTCAGAGATAACTGCCAGTCATTACACCACGCATTTATTTCTGCAAATCCTCATCGATTTGTTCACAACTTTCGTGTGATACTACTTTCCTGTAGACTGCAGCATCATCGGCAAACAGTATAACGCCGCTGTCAGTACCATCAACCAGATCATTTATGTAAATCGTAAAAAGCAGCGGACCTATTAGATTGCCCTGGGGCACACCTGATGTTACGCTTGTTTCTGTTAAAGTCTCCCCATTCAGGACGACATACTGCTCTCTGTCTGTTAGAAAACTTTCTAACCAACGCATATGTCATCGGATAGACCGTAAGCGCGCACTTTTTGCAGCAAGCGACATTGCGGAACTGAGTCGAACGCCTTTCAAAAGTCGAGAAATATGGCATCAACCTGGGAGCCGGTATCTAGAGCCTGTTGTATATAATGCACAATTCGAGTTTTCCAGAAACTGCCAGAAACAGATAGCTGCTCGATAGTAAATTGCACCAGAAGTGCCGTGCTTCCACTCTTCAGACAGCATACTCATCGTATCACCCACCGACTAGCCCACTGGTATCCAGTCATCCAGTTGTGTCCGTTCTGTTCTGTGGTACTCATGGGCTGCCATTCGTACTATGTTATGTTATGTTTACCGGAGACCTAGAGACGACGGAGAGGCTCCGTCCCCGCCACAGCCGCAGTGGTCCGCAACCCCACGACTACTATCGCAGTCCACTTGACCCCTCTGCCGCCCCACACCGAACCCAGGGTTACTGTGCGGTTCGGCCCTCGGTGGACCCCCCAGGGAACGTCTCACACCAGACGAGTGTAACCCCTATGTTTGCGCGGTAGAGTAATGGTGGTGCACGTGTACGTGGAGAACTTGTTTGCGCAGCAATTGTCGACATAGTGTAGCTGAGGCGGAATAAAGGGAACCAGCCCGCATTTGCCGAGGCAGATGGAAAACCGCCTAAAAACCATCCACAGACTGGCCGGCTCACCGGACCTCCGCCGGGCGGATTCGTGCCGGCGACCGGCGCTCCTTCCCGACCGGAAAGCCGTGTGTGAAGACCGCACGGCCAACCGCGCGGGCTGCCTTTTATGTTGCTCGCTTGGTCGTGGTCCCAGTCCTGCCCAGTTTGTCCAGCTGGCCTCGCACGCCGACTCGCGCCAGCACTGGCGCCGCGGTGCTCTTCAGGGAGACGCCCTGCTGCAGCCGCAACTCTGTTCGCGCGGCTTTTGAAACTGCCATGACTGAGTGGTGTCTTGTGACGTCACATAGAATATCATGTCATATCATTTCACGATACATCCAAACATCACAAGCACAATTTATCCTGATAGATCACATGTGTGCAATTTCTACGGTCGCCTCATTCTATATGGTACCTCCTAAGGGAAGCCTTCTTCTGACACACCGCTTTTGGCCTGCATCATTCATCGAAGCAGGAAAGAATTAGGTTATTATTGTCTCCCAAGTACAGCTCCGTAAAACCACGGATGTCATACGCTGAGTTTATGGTCGCCGCTCTCCCCAACATGGACCTCTCACTCTTCGTTGCACCCAGTGGAAACGTGGTACAGGTGAGAAATGGCAAGCCAAGGATAGGTAAATCAGTCTGTATTGTAATGCTGCCAGATGCAAAACGCTAGACATGATGGAGCAGTGCATGGAACAAGTCTTACTCTAGAAGAGCGGAGTGTTTGAGTATTCCCTCAATAGTATTATCTGAAAGATCCTTACTGCTTATCAGTGAGTAAGCCAACGTATAACACTGCAACTGGATTTACGTAGCTTATGCAGTCAAATACCAAATTTGGTTTATTAAGTACTATGCCCGAACAGAACAAATAGTCCTGTCACGGAAAAGCCACGTATAACACTACTGTATGCTACTACTATGCCATAACCTCAAAGCCTAAGGCAGTTCTTATAAAGAAATTATTCTTATTCTATTAATTATAGTTTGAAGAAGCAGAGCTGTGTTATCCTCTGAGAGAAATTTTGTTATATTGACCGCGTTGTACATAGCGGAAAGGTGGCTTACCGGAAGTAAAATCAGAATTACGTAATTATTCTAACAGTAACCTAGTTACACCGTTTAAAGAATAATGAAAACGGTCGCCAGCCTAATTATGCAAGAGAATGGTTAACATTCTTGTTTAAGAAAATAGGTATGAGTAACTTCAACGGACAAACAGACGCGAGTGCAATGAACTCTGACACCTGCATATGTTCACCGTTAAGATTGGAAGCTGACAGAGCAGGACAGACTATTTGCATAAATATAACAGATAACGGAACACACTATTCCTTTCAAGGCTTATTGTTGTTGTTTTTGGGGAAGGAGACCAGACAGCGGGGTCATCGGTCTCAAATGATTAGGGAAGGACGGGGAAGGAAGTCGGCCGTGCACTTTGAAAGGAACCATCCCGGCATTTGCCTGGAGCGATTTAGGGAAATCTCGGAAAACCTAAATCAGGATGGCCGGACGCGGCATTGAACCGTCGTCCTCGCGAATGCGAGTCCAGTGTCTAACCACAGCGCCGAAAAAGATTTATAACGTTACTATTAACATTCACTGCAGAATCATAAATTGGACCTAGGTTAAGTCTCTCTCAGCTAAATACTTTACTATTTAAAATGAAATTGGAATCCACTAACAGGTTGTTTCTCACTATCTTTGAATAAAGAAATTATTGTTTTCATAAATAGTGGTCTTCCAGTTACTTGTTACCTAACATTAGCATAATAGACAAACTGTGGATCCTGTTATACTATTAATATGCACTTCCAATACACAAGAGAGACAAACACTTAGCAATCATGAATATATAACTGTCCACTATTGCAGTTTTCCACTTTTACTACAGTGAAACATAATGTTGACAAATTTACAAGAACTGACTCACCTTTTAAAATATACTACAGGCAGCACTATGATCATTAACTAAGCAACACTTTAGAAGACTTAGTTTTAAGAGCTTTTAATGTTTAAAAGAAACTGCAAATTGTCTTTATTACTACAGTCTTCTACTTTCAAGTAAATAATTAAATAGGAGGCTTTGAAACTCCACAAAACTTTCAATTAGACTGTTTCCATCCCTGGGAGGCTTTCACAAGACTACATTTACTACCCCCTATAATTTCACTAAATCCACAGTAAAACTGAACACTCTCTTCTTACCAAAGATCAAACAACATTATTTAATGTTCTGAGGCTTTCATTTTTTCCACAAACTAGGACACTCGGTAATCACTGTTTAAATGGAGAGGAACCTGAAAGGTGTTGTGATAGGCAAAAATCAAGGTACATGAATTCAATTATAAGTTACCTTATATTTGAGCACACTAACACATCCAATAAGCTGATCCTTCACTGTACATTATCCGTTACAGTGATTGCGCAATGTGGTGGCAACTGCATGTTGGTAGGTGGATTTGTAGGCAGAATTGCTGGACTCTGTCCCGTCTTGGTGGCGATGATGGATACCAATTCCAGAATCGTTCCAGCTATTTATCCATCCATCCGAGGCATTGGAAAGTGGCAGAAAAAGCCTTTCTCGGAACCAGCACAATAACAACTTTTACATGGCAGTGCACAGTTTGGTAGCTCGTCCCCGACTGAACTCTTGGTTCCACCTTTTCTACCTAGGCCAACCACAATTTGCGCGCGCCACACAGTTCCGTTCCCGAGGGGAACCACTACACCTTTTATACACTAAAGAGCTAAGAACCCTAACTGAGGATCAGCACTTTACATAACAGCAACCAAACACATTAAATAAAACATAACATTTGCACATATTGACGTTTCTACAAAAACTTATTCACACAGAAATTACAATTATATATAGTAAGTTTTGTTCCCTCCAAATGGGACAAAGAATTTAAATGACAGACATACTACACTGCATAGAATCAAACCATATCAACGTTTTAACAAAGAAAGGAGTATACAATTTTATGTTATCGATTCAAACACATCTACAGATACTCAATGTTATAACATTAAACCAAAGCAAAAGGCAAAATAAATCCGTACAGCATTAGAGCTATAGTGTTACAAACTTTACGCAGATGACGGGCAAATGGTTCTAATGTTTAGGGATGGGAATTGATTGCCTATTAGTTTTCAAAAACACGTGTATGTTCACACAGAATGAGATATCGTAGTTCTGATTATACAAGGTACGACAAAAGTATTCGACCAGCCTCACTGTTCTTGAAATGTAAAATTCTCTTCGAACATTTGAGGTCCACAAGAAGCAATTGCCGGTCCATTCTGCTGTGTGAATATTGTCAAGCAATGTACCACAAGCAGGTCGCTGTATAAAATAATTAACTGCGTGCAAAGCATATTTTCATTACAAGACACCAGAACATGCAGTCACTTTATTATTCGGGCACATGTCGTACAGGCGGCGGTGGTGCTAGCTGTAGACCGAGCAGGCTCATTCTGTGCTGCGTTTCCATGTTGTTAACACGCATGGTGCACAGTACGATGAGGCGGAACAATACGCCATTTGAAACGAGACAACTTATTTTCCATCACGCTAAAGGACGTTCCGAAAGACAGATTGCCGCATTGTTACAAGTAAGTAAGAGTACTGTAAGTGACATTATACGAAGATTCAACAGAGAAGATAGAACTGAGGGTAAACCAAAAACAGGGCGACGAAAGAAGCTGAGTAGAAGAGAGTAAACCGGAGTAATAAGAAAATTAAAAAAAATTCAAGGTTGTCGGCAACGAAAATTGCTGCCGCAGTGCAGCAGGAATATGGGAAGGACGTACAGCCTGAAACGGTCCGACGAATTATCAGACGAGAGGGGTACAATGGTCAAGTAAGCAGGAAGAAGCCTATGATAAAAGAGAAGAATAGGAAGCAGCGACTGGACTTCGCGAAGTAGCACGTAAATAAATGTGTCAGTTGGTGGAACATGTCTTGACTTCCACGTATTTTCTTTTTAATGGAGAATACTACGAACAAACGGAGGGAGTCGCCATGGGTAGCCCACTCTCACCGGTGGCAGCGAATTTGTACATGGAGAACTTCGAGGAGGAAGCCCTGTCGTCATCCGAATGGAAACCTACTTGCTTTTTCCGTTACGTGGACGACACGTTCGTCATCTGGCCACATGGTATGGGTAAACTCCTTGACTTCCTTACACATCTAAACTCCATACACCGCAGCATCAAATTCACTATGGAGACTGAAACGGAGGGTAAACTACCTTTCCTTGACGTCTTGGTCAAGAGAAGGCCTGACGGCACCCTAGGCCATGGAGTGTATCGGAAGACAACGCACACTGATCTGTATTTGCACGCAGACAGCTGCCATCACCATTCACAGAGGAATGGGGTGCTTAAAACTCTAGTACATAGGGCGCGCACTATCTCTGACGCAGAGAGTCTACCCCAGGAATTGGAACATCTGAGAACTGTATTTCGAAAAAATGGGTACTCAGAGTGGCAGATTCAACGTGCTCTCCGCCCACCCACTACAGCACAACCTGTGGAGATGGATGAAATCACGAGGGAGGAGGTAGGCACTGCGTTTATCCCATATACAGGCGCACTCTCGGGGAAAATCGCCCGCATTTTGAAGAAACACCGGGTCGGAACTGTGTTTTGTCCTCCGAATAAAACTCGTGCACTGGTGGGGAGCGCCAAAGATGACCTCGGTTTGAGGAAGGCCGGCGTGTACCAGATTCCGTGTCAATGTGGCAAGTCGTATATTGGTCAGACGATGCGTACCGTCGAGGATCGATGCCGTGAACACCAGAGGCACACTCGACTGATGCATCCGAGCAAGTCGGCGGTCGCTGAACATTGTTTGTCGGAAAATCACGCCATGGAGTATGACCGCACGAGGATTCTGGTACAGACGTCGAGATACTGGGACAGCGTTGTTAGAGAGGCCATCGAAATTCGCACCAATGACGACCTCATAAACCGTGACTGTGGCTATAATCTTAGCAAGGCTTGGGAACCAGCGATTGGGTTAATCAAGAGTAAATCGAGCAAATGTATAGTTGTGACGACCACGGCGGACAGAGCCATCACACCGACGTCATCTCAGACGCCGTCGCAATCTGTTCCACGGCGCGACCGTGGCGCGGGGCGCGGACGGCGGAGTCAGCGCGCCGCGGGCGGAGGGTATTTAAATCGGCCGCCGCCGCGACCGAACCCAGTTCCCCCTGAGCAGCCATAGTGTACGGATCTCCGTGCCGGCACATTCACAGGAGCTCAGTCCGTCAGTTCACCTGATGATGGCGACATGTATGATCGCCGAAATATTGTGCCCGTTGGACACTGTAGACCGGCAGTACACCCGTGGATATTTTGATTATCAAATACGCCGGGAGAAACTCAAGAATCACAAAGTAATTTTTGTCGATGAGTGTCAAGTGCAGATGCTCTCCTCAAAGGCAAGACCACCTGAAGAATTTCAATGGAAGCATCTGCAATCCACAGTTAAGCACGGTGGTGGAGATGTCATGATTTGGGGTCCATATCGTCATCTGGGGTAGGCGAATTACCCTTCATTGAAAGCGCAATGGACAAGCATAAGTATCTGAACAACGCAAAAGAGAACTTACCGCAAAGTGCTACAAGTTTCGGCCTTTCGAGGACGTTCAAATTGTATGAGGACAATGGTCTGAAGAATAAAGCGGATATTTTGAGACTATGGACACTGTATGATTGACCTAAGGTTTTGCATACCCTTCCTAAGAGTCCAGACTTGAACCCAATAGAAAATCTTTGGACTGAATTAAAGCGAAAAGTACTGCAAACGCCAGTGACATCAAAACAAGCTTTAAATGAACGAATACTGGAAAAATGGCGACAAATAAGTCCTGATTATGCGCGAAAGCTCGTTCACAGCATGTCTAAACGATTGGAAGAAGTGATTAAGCAAAAAAGGACTGCATACAAGGTATTAAGATGTACAACGTTGTGATTATTATACTTGCCGGCCGAAAACTTTTGTGGCTGTGATAGTGGGCATGTTTCTTTATGTGTTATTGTTTATGTTGTATGAGTTAAGTTTGCAAATAAGAAAATGCTGCCGGCCGGGGTGGCCGAGCGGTTCTAAGCGCTACAGTCAGGAACCGCGCGACCGCTACGGTCGCAGGTTCGAATCCTGCCTTGGGTATGGATGTGTGTGATGTCCTTAGGTTAGTTAGGTTTAAAGTAGTTCTAAGTTCTAGGGGACTGATGACCTCAGCAGTTAAGTCCCATAGTGCTCAGAGCCATTTGAACCATTTTTTGAAGAAAATGCTGTTACGTAGTCCTCTACCATTTTGTGCCGAGACTACTCCTGTAATATGTGATGCCTGTATATAATGAAGAAAAAATGAAGTTGGTACGTGACTAACACCAACTCTTTATTTACCAGATCAATATAGAGTCTGAAATTCTACACTCCTGGAAATGGAAAAAAGAACACATTGACACCGGTGTGTCAGACCCACCACACTTGCTCCGGACACTGCGAGAGGGCTGTACAAGCAATGATCACACGCACGGCACAGCGGACACACCAGGAACCGCGGTGTTGGCCGTCGAATGGCGCTAGCTGCGCAGCATTTGTGCACCGCCGCCGTCACTGTCAGCCAGTTTGCCGTGGCATACGGAGCTCCATCGCAGTCTTTAACACTGGTAGCATGCCGCGACAGCGTGGACGTGAACCGTATGTGCAGTTGACGGACTTTGAGCGAGGGCGTATAGTGGGCACGCGGGAGGCCGGGTGGACGTACCGCCGAATTGCTCAACACGTGGGGCGTGAGGTCTCCACAGTACATCGATGTTGTCGCCAGTGGTCGGCGGAAGGTGCACGTGCCCGTCGACCTGGGACCGGACCGCAGCGACGCACGGATGCACGCCAAGACCGTAGGATCCTACGCAGTGCCGTAGGGGACCGCACCGCCACTTCCCAGCAAATTAGGGACACTGTTGCTCCTGGGGTATCGGCGAGGACCATTCGCAACCGTCTCCATGAAGCTGGGCTACGGTCCCGCACACCGTTAGGCCGTCTTCCGCTCACGCCCCAACATCGTGCAGCCCGCCTCCAGTGGTGTCGCGACAGGCGTGAATGGAGGGACGAATGGAGACGTGTCGTCTTCAGCGATGAGAGTCGCTTCTGCCTTGGTGCCAATGATGGTCGTATGCGTGTTTGGCGCCGTGCAGGTGAGCGCCACAATCAGGACTGCATACGACCGAGGCACACAGGGCCAACACCCGGCATCATGGTGTGGGGAGCGATCTCCTACACTGGCCGTACACCACTGGTGATCGTCGAGGGGACACTGAATAGTGCACGGTACATCGAAACCGTCATCGAACCCATCGTTCTACCATTCCTAGACCGGCAAGGGAACTTGCTGTTCCAACAGGACAATGCACGTCCGCATGTATCCCGTGCCACCCAACGTGCTCTAGAAGGTGTAAGTCAACTACCCTGGCCAGCAAGATCTCCGGATCTGTCCCCCATTGAGCATGTTTGGGACTGGATGAAGCGTCGTCTCACGCGGTCTGCACGTCCAGCACGAACGCTGGTCCAACTGAGGCGCCAGGTGGAAATGGCATGGCAAGCCGTTCCACAGGACTACATCCAGCATCTCTACGACCGTCTCCATGGGAGAATAGCAGCCTGTATTGCTGCGAAAGGTGGATATACACTGTACTAGTGCCGACATTGTGCATGCTCTGTTGCCTGTGTCTATGTGCCTGTGGTTCTGTCAGTGTGATCATGTGATGTATCTGAGCCCAGGAATGTGTCAATAAAGTTTCCCCTTCCTGGGACAATGAATTCACGGTGTTCTTATTTCAATTTCCAGGAGTGTATGTTACAATACAGTGTTTCTCGTGTGCCGTAAAGTATTTACAAGTTACATGTGCTACTCATTGCAGCACGTGTCGTTAGTTCACTCTTCCACCACTAGTGTAAATCATCTATCAGGTGAGTTCCTTATTCATTTGCATCTTTCCTGAGTCATACATACAACGCCTCACTATGGTGTGCAAGATATTACCATATTTACAAAGATTATTCATTTTCTCTGCGAAAAATTGGATGCATCAATTCTTATTACATCATAATCCCCACTAAAATTTAATACATATAACCCAATCACTCACAGGTAGTATACTGTTATTATCTCGGCAATTGGGGTCGCGTTGTGAGCAGGATGCTGGGCGTAGTATCGCTATGTGAGGGACAGTGGTCTAGTTGATGCCGAGAGGCGTTAGTAACATAGTACTCGTAGTATTTGTAACAATATTCATTCCTTCTGTTGAGTTTATACATTTGTAAAGTGTCTTCTGTCGGCAGTCGGTGATGGGGCATGTGCTGGGAATAAGTGCTGACGCATCATCAGGAAGACCTGATGTCGCCCCGAAGGTATGTGAGACAAGGCAGCATGCTGTGCTGGCAGCAGTAGAGGGAGAGGGGCGAGAAGGTATCACCCGCCCATAGAGGGTGGGGGGGGGGGGGCTGCAGGGAACAAAAAGGTACCACCTTCCCAAATATTTTGATAAAAACTGAAGCAGACGTTCAGGAGTCAGCCATGGAGCAGCGCGAACATGGCAGCCTGGTTATCGCTTATCCGCGATGACAAGCAGTAAAGTCTTCTCATTCACGATGTCCCAGTTGGCTGCGACGGCAGACCGCGGCTGTGTTATGCAGCAGGCCGGCTGCGTCTTGGTGTTGAAGTCAGCAAGCAGCTGGCAGGCAGACCATAATCAGTCAGCTTGTCGTGGTTTCACTGAAACTCAGTAGACCCTCATTCTGTATGGTTCTAGTGGTACAGACAACGGCAGCAAGACTGAACGTGTCTTTGAGATTGGAAAGCCCTATGACGCGGACGCTTTGGGTGTGTGAACGCATTTGCCCTCGTTTATCGGTCCCGTCAGCGCTCCTTGCCTCGAATGGTAATTCAGTAATTGTTCTGGGTTGCCACGCGGAGTGGCCGCGCGGTTTGGGGCGCCATGTCACGGATTGCGCGGCCCCTCCCACCGGAGGTTCAAGTCCTCCCTCGGGCTGGGTAAGTGTGCTGTTCTTAGCATAATTTAGTTTAAGTTGTGTGTAAGTCAGTCTAGGGACCGGTGACCTCAGCAGTTTGGTCCCTTGCTAATTCACACACATTTGAACATTTTTTCTTCTAGACCGCCGGGCTCGAGTCTTTCTGCCTACATTTGACTTTACAGTGGCGCTCTGGCGGTGAAGTTACGAAGTACTACTTCGCACCACCTTGTTATGTAGCACTGCCACGGCTGTGTTGCCGCCTTCCTCGCTAAGCTATTGTGTGGCAGTGATAGCTTCAGCCCTGTCATCCGTCATATTGGCGGTACGTCTTGCTGACATTACGATTCGCACACTCGTCCAGAGCCAGCCTTTTCTGTTCTGAGATCGCCTGGTAGAACTTTTGAAACAAGTAAACGTGTACAACAAAATTATTCTGCTGCACGATAGTATATTTAGTAATGTATCAACGAAATAACGTAAGTCATCAAGTAGAAAATATTTAAATTAAAAAAAACTGTTTTCATTGTGTACCAGGAGCCTTAATTCACAAAAGAGTGTGTCAAACATTCGTAATGCATATTCTATGCAAGAATAAACGTAGGCAGCAGATGATGAAGCCCATTTGTGTTCGTTGTGGTTTTCCTTACATACTTATAGATGTACAGACTGCTATCCCAATTAGGTTCCTTTCAGAGTATGCTGATGCAATAGCTCCATACTTAACAATCATATACAAGCGTTCGCTCTACGAAAGATCCATACCCAAAGATAGGAAAGCTGCAAAGGTCACACCAGTATTAAAGAAAGGTAGTTGGAGCAGTTCATTAAATTACAGGTCCATATCAATAACGTCGATATGCAGCAGAATTTTGGAACGTACATTGTGTTCCAACATCATGAATTACCTCGAAGGAAACGGTCTATTGACACACAGCCAAGACGGATTTAGAGAACATCGTTCTTTTGAAACACAACTATTATAGCTCTTCACTCGGATGAAGTGTTGAGTGCTATTGACAAGGGATTTCAAAGTGATTACGTACTTCTGGATTTCCGGAAGGCTTTTGACACTATACTACACAAGCGGCTTGTATTGAAATGCCTGCTTATGGAATATCGTCTCAGTTATGTGAGTGAATTCGTGATTTCCTGGCAGTGAGGTCACAGTTCGTAGTAACTGACGGAACGTCGTCGCCTAAGACAGAAGTGACTTGCTGTTCCTTATCTGTATAAACGATTTGGGAGACAATCTAAGCAGCCGTCTTAGGTTGTTTGCAGATGACGCTGTCGTTTATCGACTAATAAAGTCATCATAAGATCAAATCAAATTACTAAAAGATTTAGAAAAGATATCTGCATGGTGCGAAAAAGTACAATTGATCCTAAATAACGAGAAATGTGAGGTCATCCACATAACTGCTAAAAGGAATCCGTTAAACTTCAGTTACACAATAATTCAGTTAAATCTGAAGGTCGTAAATTCCACCAAATACCTGGGAATTACAATTACGAACACTTAAATTGGAAAGAACACATAGAAAATGTTGTGGGGAAGGCTAACCAAAGACTGCGTTTTATTGGCAGGATGTAACAAATCTACTAAGGAGGCTACCTACATTACATTTGCCCGCCCTCTTTTAGAATACTGCTGCGCAGTGTGGGATCGTTACCAGATAGGATTGACGTAATATATCGAAAAAGTTTAAACTAGGGCAGCGTGTTTTGTATTATCACGAAATAGGGGAGACAGTGTCACTGAAATGACACAGGATTTGGAATGGACATCATTAAAACAAAGGCGTTTTTCGTTGCGCAGCAATCTTCTCACGAAATCCCATTTTTTCCCCCAAATACGTAAATATTTTGTTGACGCCGACCTACATATGGGGAAACGATCACCAAGATAAAATAACGGAAATCAGAACTCGTACGGAAAAATATAGGTATTCGTTCTTTCCGCGCGCTATGCGAGATTGGAATAACAGAGAATTGTGAAGGTGGTTCGATGAACCCTCTGCCAGACACTTATATGTGATTTGCAGAGTATCCATGTAGATGTATATCTGTACTTTGCAAACCGCTATGAAGCGCACTGCAGACGGTGTGTCCCTTTGTACCAGTTATCAGGGCTTTTCCCAGTTCCATTCACCTATGGAGTCTGAGAAGAATGATTGCTATATAGCTCTTTGGTCGCTGTATGTAATATTGTCTTGGCGATTCCTATGTGAGGGATACGTAGGAGGTTGCAATATGAGGGGCGATCAAAAATTTTCCGTTAAATGCGCCAACGTGAGCTAAGGGACGTTCTTTCCAAATGCTTTCAGAGAGGACCAACATGTTGTTATTCTTTCCCTGGCTGCCAAAGGACAAACACCTGTAGACATCAATCGGAGAATGAATTGCTCTAAGTTCCGTGCTGCTTCACGAACGCAGAGGTTACGCCAACAAACGTGGGAAACACTGAAGCAGCCGCCGTATAGTCCTGGTCTCTCCCCATGCCAGTTTCACGCCTTCGGTTCCTTAAATGAGGCCTCCAGTGCTCTAAGATTCCTGTCCGACGAGAAGCGACGGACGTCTTCACGCAGCAGGAAACGGTGTTTTACCAAACGGGTATTTTCATCCTGGTGCGTCGATGGGATGATTGCCTCACTTCTCACGGCGATTTTGCTTAATTGGCATGCCGATTCCGGAGTGGACGGCCTTCAAACGAAAACTGTTTGATTGCATCTTGTAAATTCCTAGATTCATCACTTCAAGCTGTTTCTAGTTACTTTCAAAGTAGGCTTTCACGGAATACGGTGGTTAGCGTCCTTCTTCAAGCCTCTGCCACTTCAGTTCTTTTAACATCTTCCACTGGTCGAACAAACTTGTGACCATTCGTGCTACAATTCTTTGTATCCGTTCAGTATCCGTTAACATTTGTGAATGGTATTATTATTTTCAAATAGTGACTGGCTCTTCACAATAAAGTACGTAAGAGTACTAATGTATTGACAGGTTGTCGCAAGTGACTCCATGCTTCTTTTTCTAAGAAAAAAACTGTTCGATAGAATAGTCAGTGAATACGTTTAGTTTGCAAATACAGTATATATTTGGTGCGAGCACTTGAGAAGGTAACGGGTAACAAATACAAAAAATACCACTACGCGATAGCAAAAACATTTCTTATTTAAGTGCGTGAGAGAGCTGGGTTATTGGTGTCAGTATAGTATACTAGTTATGAGCGTTATGATAAAACTGGTAGAATGGGAAGGTGCTGAGGTCGTAAAAGTCAGTAGTTTCAGGCGTGTCCTCTTCCACGAAGACACACACTCACGCGCGCGCGCGCGCACACACACACACACACACACACACACATACATACACATACGTGGCAATCGAGTACGCATACGCCTGACCATCTAAACCAATTTAAACTGGTCATTAGTTTCCTAGGTTTCTCTCGCTTCTCTTACGATTTCTAAATAACAGCAGGTTTCAAATTTACGTTATTAGTAGTTTTGTACTTGTAGACGTTGCAGTGAAGACGATGGGTTTGTACAAATAGGGTATTCTTTTCTCTAAGTTTTCAGTTCACTAACCAAGCAAATTAAATTTTCGGATGTTTGGTTAATGGAACAACATGGAAGAAATATTATAATATTTGAGATACATGAGCCTCAAAAGAAAACGTATAATTTGCGAGATGCAAGTTTTTACCTATTGTGAACGATGTCTTTTGATGCGTATATGAACCACATAAAAGTGGTTTTCCGGATCGTGTGATTCATCAACGTTTCAAATAACTGCTATATTCAGTTATAATTCTCTGAATGAAGCTAAAAATATCTAAAAATGCCCTGTGCAGCGAAAGACTAACCGTCTCGTACCTGTACGTTATTGAAGGTAACCTAATGATTGTCAGTTTCATTTGCATTAACTTGTTTTAATTATCATCATAGTGAAATTCTTCTTCTTTCCTTGTGATTTCCACAGGGTGACAGATGGTCATTTCACAATTTTCACCTTCTATCTCCAGAACTTCTTCTGTCTCTTCCCTCCCCCACATCATCTCACTTTCTTTCTTCTTATCTCCCTCGTTGGTTGTCACTTTCCTCTAGTCTTTTTTAATTTTGATATGCAGAATACTGGTTACAGTGAACTTATTTCTCCAGTTGTCGTTCTTTTATCATCCGGAGGCCAGTCCTTCCTCAATTTATTTATCTCATTCGTTTCTGTCTGTCCTCTCGTCCTAGTAGCCGTTTCCCATACACTTATATTCGCACCAATCGTGATCACACGGCCATTAATTCGTTCCGTTTACAGTTCAAATTCTTTTGATGTTTCCTTATTTTTTATACAGCTCTTTCCGTAATATTCGCTTTCAGAGATCACCTCACCATTTTGTATCCACTAATTTCCAGTCGATGTTTCTCTTTTTCCTATTGTTGCGTATCACTCTTGCTGAATAGTGTAAGATTTCCATGTGTGTAGACACATATATTATACATTTCACAGGTAGAAAAGTAAAATATCGGAACCAATCATCAATTTTCGGACGCCTGTGACATAGACCGATTCAACCCTTGTGAAATACATTTCTCATTCGTCAGCATATATTGTGTATCGGAACAACGGGGAATCTCAGACATAGTTAGGTAGTCACATGTTCCATAGATCAGTTACAGGATTTCTGTGAAAATCGTGTGAAGTGGGTCATTTTACTGCTGCGTATACATGATTTGCTCATCAAGATTTAAAAGGTGGCCCGTTACACGTGGCAGATATACACCAGCTGATCAAAAGTATCCGGACACCTTTTGATGAGTGTCTCCACCCTTCACCTTTATGACGGCCTCAGCTTCGGCGGTTTGGGGGAATAGTTGCCCATTCTTCCCCAAGAGCCGAATCAGGGAAGGTAGCGATTTCGCACGCTAAGGTATGGAGAGAAGTCGACGACCTAACTCTACCTTTATGTTCAGGTAGCATTGGAGGGCAGCGTGGAGGGTAAAATTCGTAGAGGGAGACCAAGAGAGGAATACGCTAAGCACATTCAGAAGGATGTAGGTTGCAGTAAGTACTGGGAGATGAAGAAGCTTGCACAGGATAGAGTGCACGGAGAGCTGCATCAAACCAGTCTCAGGACTGAAGACTACAACAACAACAACAACAACAAGCCTTCTGCAGTACGAACTGCGACCTATTAAGTAAATTGTTTCTGATCTCTATGGTTTTCTTGGAGGAACTGGTTAATGGTGTAGATCCAAGTGTTATGCCAAGTTCTCGTTTCCATTTTCATCATCATCATCATTTTCTTAGGGCCTTTGTCCCACTTTAACGCAGGGTCGGCATGTTACTATGTGTTTGGCAATGTTAGTGTCAGAGGGTGGCCGGATGCCCTTCCTGTCGCCATCCCATCCTCCCCCCCCCCCCCCCCCCCTGTGTCGGAAATTAGCGTACCCCAGCTGCCTGTGTCTAGTTCATCATTCATCATTAGCCAATTGAATCATTAAATGATGTGGATTCAGGTAGGCTTTCAGCAGTCTTCTCCATGTGGGACGGTCTTGGGCAGTTCCCTGCCTGGTGTTACCAGCGATCTTTTTGATGTCTTTGTCCCATCTGTCTGGTGGTCTTCCTCTAGGCCTCCGGTGCTCTCTCGGACTCCACTCCAGTACTAGCTTCGTCCATCTGTTGTCTTTTCTTCTTGCGACGTGGCCATCCCACTGCCATTTCAAGGAAGCTTGTGTCTAGTGTAACTCATGAAATAGTGTGAAGGTTTTCATATATCTGCGAGTCGTGTAACTGAAGCGGGACGTGGGAGCCAGTCTTGTATTCACCTAGTGGGATGTGGAAAACCGCATAAAAACCACATTCAGGCTGGCCAGCACACCGACCTTCGTCGTTAATCCGCCGGACGGATTCGATCTGGAGCCGGCGCGCCTACCCGAGTCCAGGAAGCAGCGAATTTCTTTTTTTAATTGTTTAATTTTATTAAATTTGTTTTAATTAAATTAGTGTATATACCAGAACTCCAGGGGTCACTAGCGCTTTCCGATTCGCAGAACATCCAAACGTGTCGCCTCGAAAATTTCATGGAGATTCCGTTTGTAGTGCGTTCAGAACATTAAGTCGGCAAAAAAGTATTATCGTTTCCTGGCTTGGACGTTCCAGCTGTAAGGTGGGTCATGAAAGGCGCTCTGTAGAAAATTGGAAAAGAACTGCTTGTAACTCGGGTTGCGAACAAGTACAGTGTCGATCGTTAAGGTACGCCCAATAACCCAGTTCTGATTTCTCGTCGGGGCCAAAAAGGTAGCGGACCGTATGACCGCGTATTCAGTTCACAGCATTAGTTTTTGTTGCGGGGTAATGAATTACATCTGGAAATAAAAGCGTCAGGGAAGTGATCTGAGCAAGTGTCTGTCGGGTAAAGAAAGCCAAGATACGCTGCGCGAGCCGCCAGGGGTCAGGCAACGGACCACATGAGAATCAATGAGCGTCCGTGTCCTCTACACCACAGTGAACACGGAGGGGTGTGTCAGCGAAGCGGATATGGTGCATACGGAACTGGTTGACCTGCTTGCCATAGACGATGATATGTCAGGTGGACTGGAAGCTGGTGTCGAGATAACCGCTTTCCACACACGACGTCATATGATCTGGGGAATTTGTGTTCGATGGGGTTTGGGGTTCGGCACATTTGTAATGTGTCGTGTACAGTCTTTGTCTGGAATATACGTGAAAGGGGAAGGAGTGCAGGATGTAACTTAATTGAAGAAAGAAGTGCCGAAAGTAATAAAAGCGGGGTGGCGGCGGCTGGCGGATTTGGTGAAGACCGCTGGCCTCGCACAACGGGTGCAAGCAGAGCTCTCTATTTGCAGCATCGTTCCCAGAGTGGATAGGGGTACTTTGGTTTGGAGCCGAATGGAGGGTCTCAACCAGAGGCTTCGTCGACTCTGTGACGATCTTGGCTGCAGACTTCTAGACTTGCGCTATTGGGCCGGTCGCGGTGGCCATGCGGTTCTGGGCGCTTCAGTCCGGAACCGCGGGACTGCTACGGTCGCAGGTTCGAATCCTGCCTCGGGCATGGATGTGTGTGATGTCCTTAGGTTAGTTAGGTTTAAGTAGTTCTAAGTTCTAGGGGACTGATGACCTAAGTTGTTAAGTCCCATAGTGCTCAGAGCCATTTTGCGCTATTAGGTGCGGAATTATAGGACGTCCCTAGATAGGTCAGGGGTGCACTACACAAAGGAAGCGGCTACTCGGGTAGCAGAGTACTTGAGGCGTGCACGTGGGAGTTTCTTAGGTTAGGATGTAGTGCGAAGTGTCCTGATGAACACTCGCCAGTTGATGTGCAGGCAGGGAAATCAGGACGCGCTCAGTGTAAAGACACTTCAGCTATCAAGATATTAGCAGTAAATTTTCAGAGTGTTCGGAATAAAGTTCCAGAATTTACTGCCCGCCAGTAAGTGTGTCATGCGCAAATTATTCTCGGGACTGGGACCTGGATGAACCCTGAGATAGGAAATTCTGAAATATTTAGTGAGGGTTGGAACGTGTATCGGAAAGACAGATTAGACACCGTAGGAGGTGGTGACTTCATTGCAGTTGACAAATATATTGTGTCTACTCAGGTCGAAGTAGAGTGTGATTGTGAAGTTATCTGGACATGTTTAACAGGGCTAGGAGAAATAAAGTTAATTGTTGGGTGTTATTAGGGCCACCAGGTTCCACCGTGACAGTTCTAGAATCATTCAAAGGGAGTCTACACTCTGTATCGTAGAAGTACCCGAATCATGCTGTATTAGTCGGAGACGACTTCAACCCACCTAGTATAGACTGGGATGTCTATGGATTCATTACAGGTGGTACAGACAAGCCGTCGTGTGAATTACTTTTGAACACATTATCCGAAAACTGTCTTGAGCAGCTAAATCGACAGTCAACGCATAATGGAAATATTTTAAATCAGGTAGCCACGAACGGGTTCTGAGCACTATGGGGCTTAACATCTATGGTCATCAGTCCCCTAGAACTTAGAACTACTTAAACCTAACTAACCTAAGGACATCACACAACACCCAGTCATCACGAGGCAGAGAAAATCCCTGACCCCGCCGGGAATCGAACCCGGGAATAGCCACGAACAGACCAGACCTCATCGACGGTGTCAGTGTTGAGACAGGGATGTTGTCATTACGACTATGGTTATGAAAGTTAAAAAGTCGGTCAAGAAGCCTAGGAGAGTATTCTTACTAGAAAGAGCAGCTAAGCAGTTGTTAGCATCCCACTTAGTAAATGAATCGACTACATTTACTTCCGGTACGATGGACGTGGAAGAATTATGGACAAATTTTAAACACATTGTAAATCACGCATTGGAGAAGTATGTGCCGAAAAAGTGGGTTACGGACGAAAAAGACCCACCGTGGTTTAACAGCCCAATTCGGAGAATGCTCAGGAAGCAAAGACAGTTGCACTCGCGGCACAAGAAAGATCGGGAGAATGAGGGCAGGCAAAAGTTAGTAGAGATTCGTGCTGCTGTAAAAAGAGAGATGCGCGAAGCATACAACCACTACCGCCATCATACCGTAGCAAAAGATCTTGCTGAAAACCCAAGGAAATTCTGGTCTTACGTAAAATCGGTAAGCGGGTCGAAGGCTTCCATACAGTCACTCACTAATCAGTCTGGTCTGGCAGCGGAAGACAGCAAAACGAAACCTGAGATTTTAAATTTAGCATTTGAGAAATCTTTCACGCAGAAGGATCGTACAAACATAACGCCCTTTGAGTCTCGTACAGATTCCCGTATGGAGGACATAGTGATAGACATCCCTGGGGTTGCGAAGCAGCTGAATGGGTTGAAAATAAATAAATCGTCAGGTCCTAGGATTCCAATTCGGTTTTACAGAGAGTACTCTACTGCACTGGCTCGTTACTTAGCTTGCGTTTATCGCGGATCTCTTGCCAACGTAAAGTCCCGAGCGACTGGAAAAAAAGCGCAGGTGACGCCTGTATATAAGAAAGGTGGAAGGACGGATCCTCGAAATTATAGACCAATATCCTTAACATCGGTTTGCTGTGGGATTCTCGAACATATTCTCAGTTCGAACATAATTAATTTCCTTGAGACAGAGAAGTTGCTGTCCATGCATCAGCACGGCTTTAGAAAGCATCGCTCCTGCGAAACGCAACTCGCCCTTTTTTCATATGATGTCTTGCGAACCATGGATGAAGGGTATCAGATGGATGCCATATTCCTTGACTTCCGCAAAGCGTTTGACTCGGTGCCCCACTGCAGACTCCCAACTAAGGTACGAGCATATGGGATTGGTTCCCAAATACGTGAGTGACTCGAAGACTTCTTAAGTAATAGAACCCAGTACGTTGTCCTAGATGGTGAGTGTTCATCGGAGGTGAGGGTATCATCTGGAGTGCCCCAGGGGAGTGTGGTAGGTCCGCTGTTGTTTTCTGTCTACATAAATGATCTTTTGGATAGGGTGGATAGCAATGTGCTGCTGTTTGGTGATGATGCTGTGGTGTACAGGGAGGTGTCGTCGTTGAGTGACTGTAGGAGCATACAAGATAACTTGAACAGGATTTGTGATTGGTGTAAAGAATGACAGCTAACTCTAAATGTATATAAATGTAAATTAATGCAGATGAATAGGATAAAGAATCCTGTAATGTTTGAATACTCCATTAGTAGTGTAGCGCTTGACACTGTCACGTCGATTAAATATTTGGGCGTAACATTACACAGCGATATGAAGTGGGACAAGCATGTAATAGCAGTTGTGCGGAAGGCGGATTCTCGTCTGTGGTTCATTGGTAGAATTTTGGGAAGATGTGGTTCATCTGTAAAGGAGACCGCTTATAAAACACTAATACGACCTATTCTTGAGTACTGCTCGAGCGTTTGGTATCCCCATCAGGTCGGATTGAGAGAGGACATAGAAGCAATTCAGAGGCGGGCTGATTTGTTACTGGTAGGTTTGATCACCACGCAAGTGTTACGGAAACGCTTCAGGAACTCGGGTGGAAGTCTCTGGAGGAAAGGAGGCGTTCTTTTCGTGAATCGCTACTGAGGAAATTTAGAGAACCAGCATTTGAGGCTGACTGCAGTACAATTTTACTGCCGCCATTTTATATTTCTCGGAAAGACCACAAAGATAAGAGAGATTAGGGCTCGTAGAGAGGCATATAGGCAGTCATTCTTCCCTCTTTCTGTTTGGGAGTGGAACAGGGAGAGAAGATGCTGGTTGTGGTACGAGGTACCCTCCACCACGCACCGTATGGTGGATTGCGGAGTATGTATGTAGATGTAGATGTAGAATGTCTGATGACATGACTGCGGCTGACTTGGAGACTGGTGTGTATTCATGCAAAAGCAGTCTGGTCAGCCTCGTTGGGCAGCGACACCAGACTTTCAGTTGGGAGCGAAAAAAATGCGCCGTAACTCTGTCTGGCACATGGAATAAACCCACTCCACCTCGCTCCCGTGGGAGGGCAAGGGAGGAATATTGGACTTTAAATAACATCCCGGTACAGACAAAGGATCCCTTCACCATCAGCATATGATGTGCGAGGGTAATCGCAACCAGGAACACTTGTGCCACATGGGGGATGCGTGAGGTGTAGTAAACATTCACGTATTGGCTCTGAGCACTATGGGACTTAACAGCTATGGTCATCAGTCCCCTAGAACTTAGAACTACTTAAACCTAACTAACCTAAGGACAGCACACAACACCCAGCCATCACGAGGCAGAGAAAATCCCTGACCCCGCCGGGAATCGAACCCGGGAACCCGGGCGTGGGAAGCGAGAACGCTACCGCACTACCACGAGATGCGGGCATTCACGTATTGCGTACGCTGTACAGTGTCAAGGTATCTAGGCCAGTGGTCCACAAGGCCAGCCCTGATAGTTTGGAGGAGATGTCTACTGGTGGTTGCTGCTGAGCTACAGAGGTCATTCATAAAATCAATGCCCAAACAGGAAACTTTGGTGGTCACAGAGGAGCGACATATTGCTCAGGTAGACCCTCACCCATGAGCAGAAACTTTGATTTGGAAATGATAAGAGAACTGCCCGATACCTCCCCAAATGTCACCACCCAAGTCAGAGCCATGAAAACATCGTCTTCATTCGGAGTTAGAGAACTACATCATCAGCATAGGCTGTACAACAGAAGCGGTTTCCATGCAATGTCAGGCCCATCAGGGGTTGGCGAAACTCCTGGAGTAGGGGCTCTAATGCCAAAGCAAACAGTATCGTGGAAAGTGGGCAACCCTGTCGGGCAGAGCGCTCGATCGCTAGAGGCGCGGTGAGGTGACCATTACAGAGTATTCTTGAAGTGGTGCAGTTCAAGAGCCACATTACCACTGTTACTATACGAGCCGGAAAACCCAGGTGTTGGAGAAACTATTACAGAAAGGTATGGTCGACATAGTCGAATGTCTGACTGAAGTCAAGCGATGCTAATGCGCCAGCTAAATGTTGAGACCACGCGAGCGTGATCATGTCCCTGTAATGGCAAAGGGCTGTATGGATGTGGCTGTCACCGCCCAGCGAAGTCTGATCAAGGGAGGTGATGTATCTTGCTGCCTTCTTGAGTAGTAAGGCCAACAAACGGGTAAAAATTTTCATGTCACTGTTGAGCAGAGTGATGGGAGGGTAATCGCGGATCAGTGATCGCCCTTGTGGCTTAGGGATCAAGATGATGACCCCATCATGGAAAGTGGCTGGGATCGTCGTTGTAGGTGACATCATTTAGAGACAGATGGACGTCCAAGTAGGTATCAAAATATATATATATATATATAACACTTTTAAATTACAGGGGGAGGCGGTCAGGTCCAGAGGACTTGGCAGCTCCTACCTTGACAGCGTCTAGGATTTCATCGGAGGTTACTTGTTCCTGAAGTTCTTGAGCAACATCTTCTGGCATGGTGTTCATAGTTGTGCTGCTACCTCCTCTGTTAGGGTCAGGGGATGTGGGACGGCAGCATACAGCCGGCGGAAATGAGAATAGAAAGCATGACCAATGGCGCATTGCATAGTGTATCATCGTCCTTCCGCATCGATGAGGTCGTGGATGAGAGCTCGATGACGACATCGACGTTCTGTGAGGAGGTGGTACATCGATGGCATTTCCTGAGGCATATGGTCATGGGTGCAGGATTTGATAAGGGCCTCTTCCAAGCATCGTCGCATGAGTGATCTGCACTTTAGTACAATGCATTATCGTCTGACGAACAGGAGAGAATGCCATCGAAGTGCAATCACAAAAAACCGTGTTACAAAAGTCCATGGTGCTCGCTTTCCAAGTTTTGAAGTCTTTCTCATATCCCATCAGTGCCCTGCGTGGAGCTGGTTTCGCGTGGGATAGCCACCAGAATAAGGTGGATATGTATGTGGGGCGACGTCGACGACAGGGGGCCCACACATCCTCAGCGATCCGTCGGGCAATCGGGAACAGTCAAGTAGGAAACGTTTAACTTCCAAAGTCCACGGTTGTGCCACACCTGTTGGCGCTCGAGCACGACATCGCAGATGTAGGCGTCGTGGTCAGAGAAAGCCAGAGGCCATACTTCGGTATGTCGAGTGTCAGCAGCAAGTGAATGTGTGAGGTATATACGATCGAGGCGACTTGACGAATGCGCCATATAGTATGTGAAACCTGCGCGACTGCCATGAAACTTTGTCCATGTGTCAACAAGCAGAAGTCTGTCGATAATGACAGAGAGGACCGCACATAGGGAGTGATGTGGAAGTTGGTCATCAGGCCCTTGTGTGGGGTTAAAATCGCCACCGAGGACCATTTCATCCAGAGGACCTTCGAAAAGCGGCGTTACCTCATCAGCAAAGAAGGTGTGTCGGTCACGACGTCGACTGGAGCCGCCCGGCGCATATACATTGAGGATGCAGACGCCGAACAGCGTCAGAGCCATACCTCTTAGCATTAGGAACGTAGTCTACATCTTCAGCAGAGAGTCCAGAATGGAGGAGGATGTTGACTCCACTATCATTGTCAGAAGCATGGGAGATGTGTGCCGTGAAGCCAGTGGGGGCATAGAAATCAGAGACGAACACTTCTTGGAGGTTCAAAATGGTTCAAATGGCTCTGAGCACTATGGGACTTAACTTCTGAGGTCATCAGTCCCCTAGAACTTAGAACTACCTAAACCTAACTAACCTAAGGACATCACACACATCCATGCCCGAGGCAGGATTCGAACCTGCGACCGTAGCAGTCGCTCGGTTCCGGACTGAAGCGCCTAGGACCACTTGGCCACCACGTCTGGCCTTCTTGGAGGAGGGCAATATCGACATCAGCAGCATAAATGTTCTCTCGGAACATTGCCAGTTTGTGGGAAGTCCGAATGGTGGCCAGATTCATCGTCGCGATGTGGTTGTGTTGTGGGCGTGCTTCCACCATTGACACAGATGTTCCAGTAGAGATGTCCAGCTGGCGTGTAACATCCGGCGCAGCCACTGTAGCCGCAATCACTGGGTGGAAGGTGGGTCAGGCACCTCCAAAGGGCAGTGCCTGATGGGAGGGCCACCATCTTGATCTGCCCCATCGTCGACATCATCAGACCAGGAGACTGGAACAGGTGGCAAGCGACTGTCACACTCATCAAGGACGAGTTGTGGTGACGCTGCTGTACCAGGGTCCATGGACTCTCCCTCCATGGGATCAATCGTTGTCAGGAGGGATTGTTCCTCAGATGGGACATCAAGAGAGGCCAGTCCTGTCATAAGAGCGTTTGAAGGGAGATCACTGTCTTATATCCGCTCCACTGCATGTGATGCCACATGAAGAAGTGTGTCGTCGGATGGCGTTTGACTTTTCTTCTTCCGTTTTCGGGGCTACCGCTGCTTTTGGAGGTGGTGTTCTGTACCATGTGGACGTTCAATGTCAGAGATCGCGCCCATCTGAAGAAATGCAGAGGTAGGCATTTCAGTCGATGTCCATCGCAGTGGGCGGGCTGGTCATCAAGCTCTTGAGAGGTGGTGGTCTCGTAGCCGTCGGAGGAGACGGTGCCAATGAGGCCGTGGCAGCACCGTCATTTCGAGTGGGGAGTGCTGGGGGGAGAACAGGCATTTCCTCGAGTGGCGTATCAGGGCTGCATACAGCGTGGCGTAGCTGTCTGGTAAAGAAGCAATCGTCACTTTGGGAGCTGAGTTACTGGTCAGGACTTGGAGCAAACGTCGGCGGAGACAGTCCGACCGAACATGGCTCTCGTGTCCGCAACCGGCACACGTCTGCAGCTGGGCATCATAATGATGCCTCGCACGCCACCTATCAGCAGATAGAATGGTGCATGTTTGGAGTGTTCGATTTTGATTTGGCAAACACCATTCAACACGTGCTATGTCGAGAAAGTCTGTCATTATTCCGCCATGTGCACCACAACATTGTCGTAGAGTGAGAAAACTTCGACGACCACGTCTTGTGGCACTTCGAAAGGGAGCTCAAAGAGCCGAATTATACGAAGACCGCAACCAGCGTGGTCTACAGGGCCCTCTCCAATATGCCCGTCGGAATCCTTGAACTTGAGTCAGTGTGCGTGTTGTCGAACTACCTCACCACATGCTTCAAATGGTTCAAACGGCTCTGAGCACTATGCGACATAACTTCTGAGGTCATCAGTCCCCTAGAACATTTTTTTTTTTTGGTCATCAGTCTACTGACTGGTTTGATGCGGCCCGCCACGAATTCCTTTCCTGTGCTAACCATCTCAGAGTAGCACTTGCAACCTACATCCTCAATTATTTGCTTGACGTATTCCAATCTCTGTCTTCCTCTGCAGTTTTTCCCCTCTACAGCTCCCTCTAGTACCATGGAAGTCATTCCCTCATGTCTTAGCAGATGTCCTATCATCCTGTCCCTTCTCTTTATCAGTGTTTTCCACATGTTCCTTTCCTCTCCGATTCTGCGTAGAACCTCCTCATTCCTTACCTTATCAGTCCACCTAATTTTCAACATTCGTCTATAGCACCACATCTCAAATGCTTCGATTCTCTTCTGTTCCGGTTTTCCCACAGTCCATGTTTCACTACCATACAATGCTGTACTCCAGACGTACATCCTCAGAAGTTTCTTCCTCAAATTAAGGTCGGTATATGATAGTAGTAGACTTCTCTTGGCCAGAAATGCCTTTTTTGCCATAGCGAGTATGCTTTTGATGTCCTCCTTGCTCCGTCCGTCATCGGTTATTTTACTGCCAAGGTAGCAGAATTCCTTAACTTCATTGACTTCGTGACTGATGTTAAGTTTCTCGCTGTTCTCATTTCTACTACTTCTCATTACCTTCGTCTTTCTCCGATTTACTCTCAAACCATACTGTGTACTCATCAGACTGTTCATTCCTTTCAGCAGATCATTTAATTCTTCTTCACTTTCACTCAGGATAGCAATGTCATCAGCGAATCGTATCATTGATATCCTTTCACCTTGTATTTTAATTCCACTCCTGAACCTTTCTTTTATTTCCATCATTGCTTCCTCGATGTACAGATTGAAGAGTAGGGGCGAAAGGCTACAGCCTTGTCTTACACCCTTCTTAATACGAGTACTTCGTTCTTGATCGTCCACTCTTATTATTCCCTCTTGGTTGTTGTACATATTGTATATGACCCGTCTCTCCCTATAGCTTACCCCTACTTTAGTCAGAATCTCGAACAGCTTGCACCATTTTAATTGTCGAACGCTTTTTCCAGGTCGACAAATCCTATGAAAGTGTCTTGATTTTTCTTGAGCCTTGCTTCCATTATTAGCCGTAACGTCAGAATTGCCTCTCTCGTCCCTTTGCTTTTCCTAAAGCCAAACTGATCGTCACCTAGCGCATTCTCAATTTTCTTTTCCATTCTTCTGTATATTATTCTTGTAAGCAGCTTCGATGCATGAGCTGTTAAGCTGATTGTGCGATAATTCTCGCATTTGTCAGCTCTTGCCGTCTTCAGAATTGTGTGGATGATGCTTTTCCGAAAGTCAGATGGTAGATCGCCAGACTCATATATTCTACACACCAACGTGAATAGTCGTTTTGTTGCCACTTCCCCCAATGATTTTAGAAATTCTGATGGAATGTTATCTATCCCTTCTGCCTTATTTGACCGTAAGTCCTCCAAAGCTCTTTTAAATTCCGATTCTAATACTGGATCCCCTATCTCTTCTAAATCGACTCCTGTTTCTTCTTCTATCACATCAGACAAATTTTCACCCTCATAGAGGCTTTCAGTGTGTTCTTTCCACCTATCTGCTCTCTCCTCTGTATTTAACAGTGGAATTCCCGCTGCACTCTTAATGTTACCACCGTTGCTTTTAATGTCACCAAAGATTGTTTTGACTTTCCTGTATGCTGAGTCTGTCCTTCCGACAATCATATCTTTTTCGATGTCTTCACATTTTTCCTGAAGCCATTTCGTCTTAGCTTCCCTGCACTTCCTATTTATTTCATTCCTCAGCGACTTGTATTTCTGTATTCCTGATTTTCCCGGAACATGTTTGTACTTCCTCCTTTCATCAATCAACTGAAGTATTTCTTCTGTTACCCATGGTTTCTTCGCAGCTACCTTCTTTGTACCTATGTTTTCCTTCCCTAGAACTTAGAACTACTTAAACCTAACTAACCTAAGGACAGCACACACATCCATGCCCGAGGCAGGATTCGAACCTTCGACCGTAGCGGTCGTGCGGTTCCAAACTGAAGCGCTCAGAACTGCACGGCCACACTGGCCACATGCTTCCTCCGTCGTCATTTGAATATAGACTATACTGCCAGTGATAGAGAAATGAATACCTGTCGCTTCCTGTGGGTTTAGACGTTGCTCTTCGCGAATGAATTGTTCAGTCTCAAAGCGCGTGGTCGTGCATGTTCGGCGTGGAATGTTGTTGTAAGAGTCGCTCGGCGGTAACAGCGCGCCATGAGGTGTAGTAGTAGTGGACCCTACACAACACGAAATACCTCGACGCGGAAGTAAACAACTACGGTGGAATGTCCGCCACGCGGAACCGGTCCGCACGCAACCACGGCCGAAAGCGGACTACGCTCTCAGTTAACCTGCTGGGTTCTCGTTTTCATTTTAATTTATTGATTTCATTCATTTATTTATTTCTGTTCATTAGTGTATAAAATGAAAGCAACAGCTCGACAGAACACCCACATATTGCCATTAAACTATAACAAATAAAGTTTTACACTACTCATGAGTATTAGTTTTTTAATAATAATAATAATAATAGCAATGATAACGATAAAGATATTTATTCGTCATTTGTTCATTTTGTACAATGATGGAGGCACGTCATTTCTAAAAGGATACATGATAAACACAAATAGATAAAATAATGTGGAAACAAATTTTTTGTCTTAATTATGTAGATAAACAATGAATATATTACGTTGTAATTCAAAATACACACACACGCACGGATGCACGCATACACACTCTGATCTCTGCCACCACCAAATTCAAATCACTTCATACAAGTAATGTCACTCCTGCAGTTGTTGTCACTTTTCGTCAGACTCACTTCAGCGACATTCTAGGTACCCAGTTGCTTGTAACAATGAAAACCATCAGAGCTGCACCAGAAATATTGTCTCTATTAAGAGCGTAGTGAACAAAATGGCAGACATTGTCTCAGTTTGCATAATTTATTTATCTGTTAATGCTATAGTAATTAGCATCTTTTCCAACTATTTCTTAAACACACCAGAAGTTCTTATATTCGATGTTTCTGCAGACAATGCACTAAATATTATTTTAAGCTTAAAAAAAAAGGTTCAAACGGCTATGAGCACTATGAGACTCAACTGCTGTGGTCATTAGTCCCCTAGAACTTAGAACTACTTAAACCTAACTAACCTAAGGACAACACACACATCCATGCCCGCGGCAGGATTCGAACCTGCGACCGTAGCAGCAGCGCGGCTCCGGACTGGAGCGCCTAGAACAGCACGGTCACCGCGGCCGGCTTAAGTTTTAAAGTCATACATTTGCGATACAGGGCCTTGTTAATCTCTTGTGTATGAAGAACATCTCTACGTCTGCTATCATAATTGCGAACTTAATATTCCGGAAAGATGTGAATAAAGAAATTGGACAACAATTCAGAATGAGATTTTCATTCTGCAGCGGAGTGTGCGGTGATATGAAACTTCCTGACAGATTAAAACTGTGTGCCCGACCGAGACTCGAACTCGGGACCTTTGCCTTTCGCGGGCAAGTACTCTACCATCTGAGCTACCGAAGCACGACTCACGCCAGGTACTCACAGCTTTTCTTCTGCCAGTATCTCGTCTCCTACCTTCCAAACTTTACAGGTACAGCTGCCCATGCAGCTTCAACACGATACCACAGTTCATCAAGAGTAGTGACTGGCGTATTGTGACGAGCCAGTTGCTCGGCCACCTTGACCAGACGTTTTCAATTTGTGGGAGATTTGGAGAATGTTCTGGCCAGGGCAGCAGTCGAATATTTTCTGTATCCAGAAAGGCCCGTACAGGACCTGCAACATGCGGTCGTGCATTATCCTGCTGAAATGTAGGGTTTCACAGGGATCGAATGAAGAGTAGAGCCACGGGTCGTAACACGTCTGAAATGTAACGTCCACTGTTCAAAGTGCCGTCACTGCGAACAAGACGTGACCTAATGCCGTCACGGCGAACAAGAGGTGACCTAAACGTGTAACCAATGGCACCCCATACCATCACGCATGGTGATACGCCAGTATAGCGATGACGTATACACGCTTCCAATGTGCGTTCACCGCTATGTCGCCAAACACGGATGTGACCATCATGATACTGTAAACAGAACCTGGATTCATCCGAAAAAATAACGTTTTGCCACTCGTGCACCCAGGTTCGTCGTCGAGTACACCATCGCAGGCGCTCCTGTCTGTGATGCAGCGTCAAGGGTAACCGCAGTTATGGTCTCAGAGCTGATAGCCCATGCTGCTGCAAACGTCATCGAACTGTTCGTGCAGATGGTTGTTGTCTTTCAAACGTCCCCATCTGTTGACTGAGGGATCGAGACGTGGCTGCACGATCCGTTACAGCCATGCGGATAAGATACCTGTCATCTCGACTGGTAATTATACGAACCGCGCGACCGCTACGGTCGCAGGTTCGAATCCTGCCTTTGGCATGGATGTGTGTGATGTCCTTAGGTTAGTTAGGTTTAAGTAGTTCTAAGTTCTAGGGAACTTATGACCTTAGAAGTTAAGTCCCATAGTGCTCAGAGCCATTTTCTTGCTAGTGATACGAGGCCGTTGGGATCCAGCACGGCGTTCCGTATTGCTCTCCTGAACCCACCGATTCCATATTCTGCTAACAGTCATTGGATCTCGACCAACGGGAGCGCCGGCCGGAGTAGCCGTGCTGTTCTAGGCGCTGCAGTCTGGAACCGAGCGACCGCTACGGTCGCAGGTTCGAATCCTGCCTCGGGCATGGATGTGTGTGATGTCCTTAGGTTAGTTAGGTTTACTTAGTTCTAAGTTCTAGGCGACTGATGACCTCAGAAGTTAAGTCGCATAGTGCTCAGAGCCATTTGAACCATTTTTGAACCAACTGGAGCAGCAATGTCGCGATACGATTAACCGCAATCGCGACAGGCTACAATCCGACCTTTATCAAAGACGGAAACGTGATGGTACGCATTTCTCCTCCTTACACGAGGCATCACAATAACGTTTCACCAGGCAACGCCGGTCAACTGCTGTTTGTGTATGAGAAACCGGTTGGAAACTTTCCTCATGTCAGCACGTTGTAGGTGTCGCCACTGGCGCCAAGCTTGTGTGAATGTCTGAAAAGCTAATCATCTGCATATCACAGCATCTTCTTCCTGTCAGTTAAATTTCGCATCTGTAGCACGCCATCTTCGTGGTGAAGCAGTTTTAATGGCCGGTAGTGTAGCTTTATTCTAAGGGTGAACAACAATGATGTATTTTAATCCGTCTGGAGATATTCCAAGAGCTAACGATGCATTTCACGAATCACTAAGGACATGTACATTAATTTAGAGCAGCTCTTCACTTTTTTTTATAAAATTTCTTCAACACAAGCAGGTAATAGCCACTCGCATCACCCCTGGAACGTCTGCATACAGTCTCAGCTCTTCCATCAACAGACGAGGCTCCGACGGGCAGTAGCCCTCGAGTTTGTCGCCATTAGTGCGACAGTGTTGGTACAGTTGGTCAGGGCACGGGCAGACAGGTACGCCTCCCCCGAGACACGTTTCTTCACTGTTCCTAAACGAGCTGCGCTGCGTGATATGTACCCACATGCTAATATGTTTGTGCCCCTTTTTTTTTATTCAGTGTGCCATTAGCCGTTATTTATGTCGTCCCGGAGTCCCATTCCTCTCGTAACGACTGCGGAGTAATGGCTGGAGAAGGGCCGTGAGCGACGTTCGAGATTCAGTGCAAGACGGCCGCATTACTAATAATCTGAATAAAATTGGCTGTGGAAGTGTTAGTACTTGGATTTATGACAAGAGTTCGGTGTGTGTGTGTGTGTGTGTGTGTGTGTGTGTGTGTGTGTGTTTATAACGCCGTCGCAGGCTCTTTAAAGTATCCTTGCATAATGTAGACCAAAATAACGTACGTCTATCGGCTAAAACAAATTCTTAGAACTCTGTTGCGCAAAAATGTATTTCTGACTTATAATTAGCATAAATCACACCTCTGTATGTTTTTATAACCCTTCATTTGTGCTGCCCATTATAATTTGATGGCACATCAGGTCATATTTTGTAGATGGCCGCGCAGACGTAATCGTAAACTTTCATTATATCCTAACGACACTTCACACTCTCATAAAAGGGAAGAACTCTTCTGACGTTCGCTTAGGAAACGAAGCGCACAATAATAACACAGAATTTGTGAACACGTCACAGATTTTATGCTTTGGGTTCCTGATATTTTGAGCTTTAAAAACAAATAAAGAAAACAAAGTAGAAAGATGCTTAAAAATTGAATATCCTGCTTACAAATTTTTCATCTTCATTCTGGGTAATAATTGTTGTGTTTGGTTTGCTTCCTTTTTTTAATCAGCTTCGAACGTCCACCGCATAGTATGGCCAAGAACTATGTTCCGCTTTAATTTACGGTATCCAGCTTTTTCTTCATCTTCATCCTCAGTCATTAGACCGGTTAGTCCGTTGCAACTTCTTGAGCCATCCATTTTTCCGTAGATTCCCAATGCTCCATCTTCCCCTAGAGATGTACTATAGGAGTTGTTCTGGAATACTCATCTTCAGTTCTATCTGTACGTCCATTCCAGTCTTTTCTCTGTCCCTTAATCATTTCATTGAAGTTGTAAATTTCTGCGTTATTCCGGATTGTTTAATTTGTAAATACGACTCTTCTTGTTACTCCATGGACTGTTCTAAAACGTTTCATCTCGGCTGCTTTGGAGGCTACCATGTATTCTAGAGTTCATAGTTCAGTTTTCACTTCTACATAGTCCACAAACGACTGACATGTCTATGTAAAATTTTAGCATGATGTCTTTTCTTACTCGGACTTTTTCCCTGAGCGTGCTTTTGATAGTGTCGTACATAATATTGAATCTCTCAATCTTCTTCTTGCGTATCCGCTTCACCGAGATGTGATATGTCACACCCAAGGAATCTGATATCTTCAGTTGTTGAAAAATGTGTTTTATTTATTTATTTACACGTCTAGTTCACCAAATTGAGGAGCAAATCTCCAAGGTCACTGAACGCTTCAGCACATGAAATTACAATATAAACGCAATAACAGATAAAATAAAATGTCTATGAACCCAAAAGAAGACAAGCTATAAATATATTTAAAGGCAGTCAACAATATAACACAGGAAACAGCTTAATTTTTTCAGGAACTCATCGACAGAATAGGAGTGACCCATGAGGAAACTCTTCCATTTCGATTTGAAAGCGCGTGGATTACTGCTAAGATTTTTTGATTCTGTGGTAGTTTATTGAAAATGGATGCAGCAATATACTGTACACCTTTATGCACAAGAGTTAAGGAAGTGTGATACAAATGCAGATTGGATTTCTGCCTAGTATTAACTGAGTTGAAGCTACTGATTCTTGGGAATAAGATGATATTGTTAACAAGAAACGACAGTAAAGGACATATATACTGAGAAGCCAGTGTCACAATGTCAGAATATCCAGACTAATGAACAGGAGTCGGCAAGAGGTTCGTGAATTGACACCACTTATTACCCGAACCGCCCGTTTCTGAGCCAAAAGAATCCTTTGAGACTGGGAAGAGTTACCCCAAAATATAATACCGTATGTCATAAACGAATGAAAATAAGCAAAGTAGACTACTTTTCGTATCGAACTATCACTTATTCAGATACCGTTCGAACAGTAAAAATGGCAGCATTAGGTCTCTGAGCAAGATCCTGAACGTGGGCTTTCCGCGAAAGTTTATTGTTTATCTGAACACCTAGAAATTTAACTCTTCAGTTTCACTAACCATATGCGCATTCTGTGAAATTAAAACGTCAGGTTTTTTTGAATTGTGTGTTAGAAACTGTAAGAACGAATATTACTATGATTTAGCGTCAGTTTATTCAATATTTGAAACACTGCCAATTTTGCACACAACATCCTTTACCACCAGAAAACAGAACCACCTAAAACAGGAACATTTTAGAATACCCTGTGTCACTGGAGGTCATATCATTTATATAAATAAGGACCAGAAGTGGCCCATGCACTGATCCCTTGGACACCCCATTTGACCGTGCCCCACTCAGACCCCACATCATAGCCATTCTCAACACTGTGGTAACGATCTTTTGCCGTCTATTGTTAAAGTGAGAGATGCTCCAATTGCGAGCTACTCCCTGTGTTCCTTAATGGTTCAAGTTCTGGAGCATTATTTTTTGGTCAACAAAATTAAACGCCTTAGTAAACTCAAACATACCTACTGTTCGAAACCTTTTGTTTAATCCTTCCAGAACCTCACAGGGAAAAGAGAATATAGAGTTTTCAGTTCTTAAACCACTTCTAAAACCGAACTGTACATTTGATAGCAAATTATATGAAACAAAATGCTCAATCAACCTTATATACACAGCCGTTTCAATAACTTTAGCAAACACTGATGGCATATAAATAGGTCTAAGATTGTTTGCATTATCCCTTTTGTCCCTTTTTATAAAGTAGCTGTACTACTGAGCACTTCAATCGTTCAGGAAATTGACCATTCTTAAGGGAAACACAGTTACAAATAGGGCTCAGAACAGGGCTAGCCTGTGCGGCACAGTATTTTAATATTCTGCTAGGCTCTCCACCATATCCATGAGAGTCTTTAGTTTTCAGTAATTTAATTATTGACTCAATCTCCCCTTGTCAGTATCACAGAGGAGCATTTCAGACATCAGTCCCGGAAAGGAATTTTGCAAGAGAGTTATATGATTACCTGTGGGAACTAAGTTATTATTTAATTCACCAGCAATGCTTAGAAAGTTACTTTTAAATACTGTATGTATAAGTAGTAGAAATGTTGTTACTATGAACTGACTTTATGTTGTCAACCTTGTGCTGCTGACCAGACACTTCCTTCAAGACTGACCCTATGGTTTTAATTTTATCCTGTGAATTAGCTATTTTATTTGCCTACCCCATACTCTTTGCCTTTCTAATAACATTTTAAGCACTTTAAAATACTGTTTGCAGTGGGCTGCTGTAGCTTGATTGTGACTACTTCTAACATTTTGATATAATTCCCATTTGTTCCACTTGATATCCTTATACCACTAGTCAGCCACCCTGGCTTCCTTTTACTGCTAGTACCCTGTTTAGAACGTTCTAATGGAGTGCAACTCTTAAAGAGCATGAGAAATATTTTAAGGAAAGTATTATATTTGTCATCTATGTTATCAGCACTATAAACATCCTGCCACTCTTGTTCCTTAATGAGGTTTAAGAAACACTCTATTGCTATTGGATTAGCTTTTCTACATAGTTTGCAATTATATATATCATTTGTTTCAGTACAAGTACAAGAAATTTTTAGTGTTAAAATTTGTGCATCATGGTCTGAAAGGCCGTTCACCCTTTTACTAACAGAATGCCCATCTAGTGATGAGGAATGAATAAAAATATTATATAATGGTGTGCTACTGTTCCCCTGCACACTCTTTGGAAAATACACGGCCTGCATCAGATCATATGAATTTAGGAGATCTTCCAACATCCTTATTCTTGCATATCAGTTAGAAAATTAATATCGAAGTTACCACATATAACTAATTTTTGGTACTATCTATAAAGTGAACCATCTCTAGCTTGAGCAGAAATGCTCTGAAATCAGAGTTAGGGGACCTGTAAACAACAACAATTAGGAGTTTAGTTTCACTAAATTCAACTGCCCCTGCACAACATTCAAATACCTGTTCAGTGTAGTGCCGTAATGTGTCTACGGACTCAAATGGAATACTGTTTTTTATGTACATGATCACTCTCCCGTTATGCAAAGAACTCCTCGAAAAACAGCCAGCTAATCTGTATTCTGGCAAAGGAAGCTTCTAAATTGTCAAATAATGTAAACGTGCTTCGATGTATTAATAATGTCAGAGTAAACATCTATAAGCCGTTCACTAACTTTATCTCCAATACTTCTTATATTTTGATGAACTATGCTAATTCCTTCACTATTTGGATACCTGACCTCCTCTGAAGGTGATTCCTTTGTTAGACGGGCTTCCTTTAAGCAGGGATATCTATCAGCTGACTTAAACCTGTAAGAGGTGCCGCTCTAATACCAGCTACTACAGGAATTTACATTTTAAGGTTTGTGAGCCTTGTAATGCCATGGGCTTGGTTTTATCTGTCGATATGCTTAAATTATGTTGCCTTATTATTTATGTACGAGTATTTCATATAGCGCCCACTGCAACTTATTTTCGTTATCTATAATTTGGTAATCAGCAAACATAAGACCTTTGACAAAATTTACTTCTTTGAGGTTATGCTCTATATTAAACCGCACAATCCGTTGTTTCTGTCCCTTCACAAGGGCGTCTAAATACAGATTAAAAATTATCGGTGAAATGCAACTCCCTTCTCTGACCCCTTTATTAGTATATTTCCAGAGTCTATCTTAACAGTTACCTGTGTCCCTCTATATATACTTCGGACAGATTTGGTCAGACGTAATGGTTTTCCATTTTTTCCATTTTATTTCATATTTTTCCTCTGTGCATATATTTAAAAGTCTTACTATAGTCTATAACGACTAACTAGAATTTCAGGACCTTCCTTCCTGTAAACCTGTTTGTTCTTCGAGTAATATGTTGTCTATGACGTTTCTCCTTGTGTTTATTATAATCTTCGCATATATTTTGTATGCCATATTTAAGAAACTTATACTTCTATTAATTTCACAGTGTCCTTGATCCTCATTTAGAAATGGGTGTTACTAATGCTTTCTTCCATTCCATTGCTATTTCCGTTGCTGCCAGCACTGATTTAAGAAATCTAGACATATCTTATGGTAAGTATTTAAGACATTCCCTGCTCAGGTTGTGTGTTCCAGGAGCTTTTGCTTTTTATAATTTTTAAGGCCTCTTGATGTTCCTTAAATTGTATTTTATGAACTTCTACAATACTTCTTTTCATTTCATGTTTCCTCAGTCTCCTCTTCTTCCTCATTTTTACAAAATTTCATCCTCTCTTCTCTACTTAGAAGATCTAAATTTACCTTACAGTTTTTTTCTTGCTTTAGGTGTATCATTATTTTTGAATGTATTATATTGACGGCCTGTTCATCTCTTTCTATATTAGACTTATACCTTTTCTAGCTCTCTTTATGTGCAACTCTTACTAATTTCTTCATTTCTTTTCTCTGGTTTCATCGACCTCGAATGTCTGAGGAGTTTTCGTCATGATCCACTGTGAATATTGCTCCTTTTTTTCCCTTGAGAGTATTTTAATTCTCCATTACAAATAATATGGCCCATTTGTGCTTTGTACTTCTTTTTACTCTGGGGCTTCGAAAGCTACCCTTTCAATCATTTGAATTAGTTTCTATGGCTAAAATTCGATGTTTGTACTCATATGTTGCCTTGCCGCACGTGTAATGTTCTACGTGACTGAAATAAATTTCTGATGCTAAGATCCTCTAATAAGCTGGTTTTCCATACTGATTTCTTGTAATTTCCTTTTTTTTTGTGCTGTTGTTGACAATTTATAATTCTCACGTAAATTCTGACTTGTTAAAACTGGATGTTGGAATTCTTTCATCTACCCAGCTGTAAGATGATTTCTTGCTCCTTCATGTGTCATTTTGTAGAATAGCTGCCCCTGCTGCTACTCTGTCATCAGTAGGTGCACCATAATAAATTAATGTACGATTTCGCAGAGCGCGTGTTCCCTTCTGCTTCTTCTTAGGCCGCGACAACATTACCAAATACAGCTTAGAATTCCTAGCTTCTCTCAGTATTCCGTATTCCTTATGGGCAAGGCCACGGGCATTTCAT
Organism: Schistocerca serialis cubense; assembly: GCF_023864345.2. Lineage (NCBI taxonomy): Eukaryota > Metazoa > Arthropoda > Insecta > Orthoptera > Acrididae > Schistocerca > Schistocerca serialis. The sequence goes on along the minus strand of NC_064641.1, from coordinate 83,482,452 downwards.
GTTCCTACACTGAAGAGCCAAACAAACTGGTACACCTCCCTAATATCATATAGGGCCCCCAAGAGCACGCAGAAGTACCGCAACACGACGTGACATGCACTCTAATAATGTCTGAAGTAGTGCTGGAGGGAAATGACTCTATGAATCCTTGAGGGCTGTCCATAAATCCATAAGAATACGACGAAGTGGAGGCCTCTTCTGAACAGCACGTTGCAAGGCATCCTTCATATGCTCAATAATGTTCATGTATGGGGAGTCCGGTGACAAGGGGAAGTGTTTAAACTCATAAGAATGTTCCAGGACCCACTCTGTACTAATTATGGACGTGTGGGGTGTCGCATGGTCCTGCTGGAATGCACAGTGGACATGAATGGATGCAGGTGATAATATAGGAAGCTCACGTACGGGTCACATATCAGAGTCGTATCTAGACGTATCAGGGGTCTCACGTCACTCCAACAGCAGACACCCCACACCATTACGGGCTTCCACTGACGGAAATGAGCCAAAACGCGTAACCATAATAAAAAAAAATTGTAAAGTGTGGCCAAGGTTGCCAAATTTGAGTGTTTATAGAGGTTACAGACATAATGTCATCACGAGTAGTCGGGAATAGATTACTAGAAACTGAGTTGAGATGTCGACTTACTTTGCCCATTTTATCGCTGATAATTCTCGCTTCCCGCGCCCGGGTTTCGATTCCCGGCGGGGTCAGGGATTTTCTCTGCCTTGTGATGACTGGGTGTTGTGTGATGTCCTTAGGTTAGTTAGGTTTAAGTAGTTCTAAGTTCTAGGGGACTGATGACCATAGATGCTATGTCCCATAGTGCTTAGAGCCATTTGAACCATTTTGTCGCTGATACCACATACAAACAACAGAGCTGCTTGGTGTAGAGGCGGAGTTAGCTAGAACGTTCTGTGCTGGCGTTCTGTCTCGTTTAGCAATGAGTCTCACTTCTGTCTGTGGCGATCAGACGGACACCAGCGTGTCCGTAGACGACCTGGTGAACGGTCGCTGGGAGCAGCCATTGGAGAGACCCATGCCTGCCCCACTCTAGGAATCTAGACGAGAGCAGCTATTGGATCTAACAACATGAGTGATTTGGTAGTAACTGCGGAAGGGACGTTGAATACTCGGCAATATGTGGCAGGATTGATAAATTTGTTGTGATATCCTTCGTGACCAGTATGACCTGCAGTTCACGCCATAAACGACTTGAGGAATTACGGATCTTTAACTGATTTGCCGAGTATCACACATAAAGTACGTGTAGGGCGTGATATGAAGACATATTTTCATACCAGACTCCAACTGGCAATCTTCATAAACTGACAGTATGTGTTTCAAGCATGGGAAGAAATTCCTCAAGAAGACATTCTGAGGCTGTTTTCTTCCATGGCACAGCGAACACAAGAGTGTATTCTTGCCCTTGGGCGTCACACCTCGTCTCCCTACTAATGACGATGATGGACTTTCGTTCTGAAAGGCATGAGTGCCCGTCACGTGGAAAACGCCTCCACAAAGTTTAATAGATATCTGATTTCTGCTTTACGGTGTAACACTTTGCGCTACTGTCAGTATGTTTTGGACTGGAGAGGAGGACATAATCGGCTACGTTTCTGAATCTAAAGTGGTTTATTAAGTCCACACGACGTCTGAATGAGAATAGCTCGAAGTGGAACTCCTGTCAGGTAAGAGTCTGGTAGTCTGGTAGAAGTTGGTAAATTTCGCCTGATGAGCGTTCTCGTGAAGACGCTATATGGGTGACCGACAAAGGGGTTTTCACTGTCTGAACTTCAGTAACTGAGGAGGTATAAACGATAACTTGATCAAGTTGTGACTATATAGTGCTCTGATGACTATTGTGTGTAGCCATTCATTTGTTTTTCTTTTGTTTATTTTCAGTTGGCAGTAAAAAAAAAAAACCACTCCGTCTACAGGCCACAAGTGGCCCATCGGGACCATCCGACCGCCGAGTCATCCTGAGAGGAGGATGCGGATAGGAGGGGCGTGGGGTCAGCACACCTCTCTCCCGGTCGTAATGATGGTATTCTTGACCGAAGCGGCTACTATTCGGTCGAGTAGCTCCTCAATTGGCATCACAAGGCTGAGTGCACCCCGAAAAATGGCAACAGCTCATGGCGGCTAGGATGGTCACCCATTGAAGTGCCGACCACGCCCGACAGCGCTTAACTTCGGTGATCTCACGGGAACCGGTGCATCCACTGCGGCAATGCCGTTGCCCATTTGGCAGTAACTACACGTAAATGACAAGATGGCTTGAAATATTGTCCTTGGAGCAAAGAAAGTGGATTTCAAAGTATTACTGGAATTATGAAATTACGAATAAAGTGCAGAGACGATGGCTGGCAGAGTTTGCTACTACGCCACCGTCATGTGTAACGAAAAGAAATTTGAGAGAGATGGTGGTGTGCGTGATCTGAAGAAGAGATGGCATGGATGAAATCAGTAGCGGACGAAAGATGGATGGATGCACTGGTCCAAGACATCCATACAGCAATCTGCGCGTGAATGATGTGTAAGGAAATCAAGTGTTCGCCACGTTTTATAGCGTGCAAAGTGGAAAGCCGTCATTCCTTGGTTGCTTAATGCGATTAACGAGGACTCTCTGAAGAGGTGACTCCAGTTTTGTGAACAGATTTACGATAGTAAAGAGCTGACTGATGTCATTGTTTGCTCTGATGAGGCGACGCTTAAAATGGATGGCACCATCAGTCATCGTAGCTGTGTGTGCTGGGCAAGAGATAATCCTCATGTTACGGAAGAACGAGCTGGTAACCTCTTATGCTACAAGCATCGTGTGGCGTATTACGGTATATTGATAATTTTTACTTATGGACCGTCTGACAGCAACTGAATATAACACAATTTTAGTGGCATACGCGTTTCGCCTTTATTTTCTGCAAGGCATCGTCAGTGGCCTGGAATATGTACATATGTTAGCTATTTAATTTACATTTTTGTCACTGTGCCTATAGGTTATAAACAGTTCTGGTGGTTGGTCTTTCCTATTAAGAAGTAATGTTTTGAACTGTACTTACAGGTTGCGTGGACAATTTCTTACACATTACGCTCCTGTTGCATTTTTGGTGTTGTTCTTCTTCTTATGAATGCCAATTTGCGGTTTTTTCCCACATTCCACAGCACTATGAACTGAACGCTTGTTTCAATGCAATGTTTTGGTTTTTGTTGCCGACTGTAAATGTTTTTGCCAAAGATCGAATGTTATTGCCAAACTTTCGAGTGTAATTATTGAAGTATCTGTGATCTGTTCGTGTATGCATTTTTGTGTACGTTTGTGTATGTGTGTGTGTGTGTGTGGGTGTGTGTGTGTGTTTTGGTGTGATATAATTTTTTGTGCTGTATGTGTGTGTGTGTGTGTGTGTGTGTGTGTGTGTATGTGCAGAAAACAAAGGCGAAACGCGTATGGCACTAAAATTGTGTTTTATTCAGTTGCTGTCAGACAGTCCATAAGTAAAAATTATCAATATACCGTAATGTTACACGCAACTGAGGAAGACAGGACAAAAAAAAGTTGATGGTGTGGCGTGTTTTTCAGAGGACTTGTAGGGTCATTTTTTTGGTCTTTCTTGAAAACAGTGACAGTTATAAAGCACCCTAACATGCTGCAGCAACGAACTGTGTCAGCTGTTCACCAACTCTTCCGAGATGAAGACTGCTTTCTTCAACAAGAGGTACACCGTCACCTTACCGTCGTGACGTGCGGCAAATCCTGGTTGACTCATTTGTTGAGAGGTGGATAGGCCAGCGATGAAGTGTTGAGCTTCCACTCAGCCGCTAGACTTCTTTCTGTGGGGAAATCTCGCTGACATCGTCTATGTCCCAATCCACGTATGCTGCACGACATCAGAGATGCGACTGTGACTGCCAGTTAATCCATTCCAACGGCAATCATAAAACGTGTGTGTCGATCTCTTCCACAGCGTTACAGATGCTGTATTGCTGCCAAAGGCGGACATTTCGAACATCTTCGACTGTCAAAAACCATCAGTAATGTCGTGACCGTCTATGTGACTTAAAAATTCATAGTCTTAATTATTTTAGTTCGAGTTGTTAAACCTCATTGTAAACCCCATTTTGGACACCCCAACTAAATGAACATTGTGATTACCAACATCTTGAGCTTTTACGATTAAGTACTTGATACAGTGTACATATGGAGACGAGATAGACTGAGCCATCAATACGTATAAGCCGTGGGACGCAAACGGTGTGATGAAAGAGGCCCGTCGGAATCATTCAAGCGCCTGACAAAACGTAGGTATTTACTGGTCCCATTCAGTTTTATGTAACGATTTGTTCTTTGCACGTGGGACGTTTTGGTCCTTTTTTAAATCCGAGCAACAACAAAAGGTGTCTGTGGACAAAAGGAGGCTAGGCAGCGGAGAAAGTGCGTTATTTATTTATCGTAACCATTATGGAGAGGGCTATGTAAATACAAGCTGTCCGCCGGGCCCGCAGCCTCGCCTAAATATTCCTCGGCGCTAGTGTGATAATGGGCGGAGGCGGCGATCGCGAGATGCGTGCGCCCGATACTTTGCCTAATTTATCATTTCCGGCGCGCAGTAAATTCAGCCACCACGGCCGAGCATGTCTGTGTCTGTTTGTGTGTGTGCGTGTGCGTGTATTTGTGTAAGTGTATACGAGCCAACCGGGAAAACAACTTATCTCCCTGTTGAATGCATAATAAGCGGCCCGGCGCCGCCATAAACATCTACATTGGGGCCTTGATTGAACAAATGAGCGTCGTGGGGCGCCAGGCGTAAAGTGTCCGTGGGCGCATTACCTGTGACGCAAAGTGTTTCCTGATTCTCCGGCAATACCTGCCCGGCGTCGCTCCGTGTAAGGCGCTGCCTCTGCAGCAGAAGTGACTAATTGCTCGGTTTTGTTCAAAACAACGCAAAGCGCTTAAAGCGGAAAATCCAGTTAACAGAAAGTAATAATACAGTCCAGATAAAACACTGCTTAGTTTCATACTTGTTTTTTCGTTTAACACGAAACGAAAATAACTTCTCGGACGAACAAATATACAGTAGACTCTTACTAACTCGAACCTCGACAAATCGAACGTGTTGTAAAGGCGCTCGAAAACAATCGTTAAATGGGAGAAATCTTATGTGTTTTGGTACACGCCATAAATCGAAGCGACTGTCATGACAGACCGCCCAACAAACCTTCCATCATTCGAAATTAATGGCTATCTAATACAGGGTCCGGCAAAAAGACCTTGTAAAGTTGATGCATTAAGTTGTTCTAAAAGCGGTGCTGATATTCAAGATAATAAAAGCGAGTTAAAAGCTGTGAGCTATCTGGGGAAGTTATCCTTGCATTACTGACCAACTGTTTCACCAGGTATCCAGTCTAGATTATCAAATTCTCAACTAGACTAACATTAATTACAATCTTTTAATAGTCATCTTACGACAACCGGTGATATATATATATATATATATATACATATATATATATATATATATATATATATATATATATATATATATATATATATATATATATATATATAAGAGGAGAATTTAAATAAATAGAAATAAATCAGTTTATATTTAGACATTTATTTTAACATTGATCATTGTAACATTAAAATTTCAGCATATTAAACTTGATTCATAACTAAACTGGTGCCTTATTTAGGATTGTGAAAATGTGAGTTTGTAATCTTACCGAACACATCAAATATGGAGCCAAGATTTGGAGACTGCATACAACACTGCATTCATAAAATAACACACGAAGAACGTTGAAACATATGCAAAAGGAAATTAACCACAACCAACCGATTCAATTTTCCCCCAAAGAAGTTACGGTCATAGCGCAATCCTGTCTGTCATTTAATTACCACACAGTGGTATACTAAATTCATATTAACTCTCTGTGAAATCTTCCCGAAAAGAATAGCTGAGGGCTACTTTGATGATTACACCACATGCTTCACGTGGTCAACTTGGTTTACACAAAGAGTGTAACTCCACAATAATTTTGATAATTAAAATAAATTGCATCGAAAAGCAATTTACAAAAGAAAAACCTCGAACTGGTACTATCGTCATACGATTAACCTGATGGGTCAAACAATTATATAAGCACATGGTACTGGTCTCACAAAGTACACTCCACATGGGTTGAACACAAAGAAAAGTTACTATATTGAAAAACATTGTCAAGACGAGACGTTATAATCTCATGCACATTCGCATTTAAGATTGATGATCTTAGTTAGAGTTACGAATCATCAACACGTGGTTCCACTTTGCTCACAAAGTAGTGACAAAGCAATTACTGGAGGATATTCTGAACTTCACACTCGAATTACACTGCGTTGCAATTTAAGATAACATATTTTAGATCTAAACCTGAAATAAAGGTCATTAAATTTTCAGTTAGGCTGAACTTAAGAAATCCATTGTCCTACGCACTTAGCAGAGACATGCTTAGCTGGAGATCTTACCACTTCAGACGCTCGCCGTGGACAGACTGGCGTGGGCCCCTACCGAGGGTGCTTCACAGATACAAACGGAAGTGACCAGAGAGGCAGCTTCCTATACCAACATGACAAGGGATGGTCAGGACCATACTAAGAATAGAAAGCTCTTTGCTTTTAGAAAGCGTAGCTACCTGTTCCGACATTGGTCCTACTGTTCTCTAGCAGACAGCCTTGTCTGCTACCCTCAAGCATGCAACTAGAAATACATTTGCTCATTCATCCTTTCACATAGAAGGGAAAAAGGATGATAGTATCTTATCATATACAGTATATAAAAGAAAGCGGGTGTAGGTTCCATATTAGACTGTGTGACATGAATTACATATAAACTGTGTTTTAAAGTGTAGTAGTGCGACAGATCGTTCTTGTTTATGTGTAAAAGTAACACGTTCCACTGCTCAGTCTCCTCCCAGATAATCAGAAACACCACAGTAAATTTAGAAGTGGAGTGCATGCCGTAAATGACAACAGTTTTAAGAAATTAACATGAAAGGAATCCAACACAGACCTTTCAGCGTCCCGTATTTCAAAAAGAACCTACAAACTAACAAACAAAAATGCAGAGATAACTATTTATTTATGAACAACAAATACTATGCAATTTTACATTAGCTTGTTTGTACACTTCGTACACTTGAGCCTTTATGTGTAACCAAAGTAAAAATTAAAAGGTAAAGAATCGGACTACGTTGGCGGCTGGCGATGTCTCCTCGTGAAGAGACAAGATCTCTGGGAACGTCTAGAGAATGCCGAGAAGTGTGAGCTGTGGTTGGGTCTCGCTCAAATCAGATTTGTCCCGCTTCATGGTACCCAAGAAACTAGTTTAATTTCTGTCGGAGGATTAACAGGGGTACAGAGCACGCTACGCCAGGCAACGTAACGTGGCTAGCGTACTACTATGTGGATGTAAAAGTAGATTACTTCGGTTTTCACAGAAATAAATAAAAGAAGCCACTGATGACGGAAAAAAGGTGCAGAGACGTGTTGAAACACGTCTTGGTGTTAAAAATAAAATAAAAGAAGAAAAACTTCCATAATACTTGGACATGAATTCCAATAATTTCAAGGTTTTCGTTTGTAGTTAGAAAAGTAAATTTCAGACGGGATTGGAAATACAGTACTTAAACAAAATTCATCGAGATCTAAAATTCATCTTTTTTTCACGTTTAGTTTAAGACAAAATTCCTTTAGTACAAAATTAATTCCCCTCAGTTTCCCGTTAAACGTTTTTCACGGTATAATAATTGATTTAAGTACTCTTTCGTTATAGTATCCGAAAAAGTCATACCTGCAGTACAACTACAGACAAAAGATGTCATCCGTTCTCCGTTTCTTGTTTCTGTTTATTAGTTTCGTACATCTGAGGAGAAAGCTATTTCAACCGTCTCTTATCCCAGAATGTAACGTTAGTACGGAACACCTACAGTTATCGAGTTGTAATTCATAAATGTATCGGCTACTTCATTAAGCGCGTGTTTGATCGCCCTAAAAATTTAGCAAATTCTTCTTCATCTTGGTCTTCTGCTTCCCTATTTGGACATTTTTTTCATTCTGACGAACTCGGCTGCATTCCCGGACCCACCATGCTGATTTAAATATTCAACGTTTCCCACACATTGTTTAAGGCCAATGATGGGATAATTCCCTTAAAATGGCACAGCTGACTTCCACACCTATCCTTCCACAACCAGAACTTATGCTCCCATTGTAATGACCACTTCACTTTAAATGGTAATGTTTCTTCCTTGTCCATGAAGAATCGCTGACTGTATGGAGCACGATACAGTCTGAATTTGACTTCAGTTACTTCACAAACCATTCCCTTTTTGTTCTCGTGCTACGCGATGGCTCTCATTTCTGACAAGTTTGGTTCGGCTTATTCACCCACAACTTTGATTTTACTTGTAACCTGATTTTTCTCGGTTCTAATTTTAGCCAAATTTGAGTGTGTTCGTTATTTAGCGTCACTCACAGAGATCATCTGTAAAGCAGACAGTTTATGATAAGAACAATTACGCATCCAATATCAGTATTACGAGTTGCTTATCTAAATATTCCTAGTGACTCGTTGCTCATGTCAAATAATAGGCTCCATTGATTTTTTAATCAGTCTGTAGCTTCATCTTTCTTTGTTCATTCTTTAGACCACGATAAAATGTTGTGAAAATGCAGTCTAACACAAAAAAGAATAAATAAATAATAAAAAATCAGGCAACACCAAGGAATTATTCAAATGGGAATGCAATCAGTAGATATACTGTACATGTATAGACAGACAAATTATTACCGTTTCAGAAAAATTGGATGATTTATTCTAGAGAAAGAGCTTCACAAATTTAGCAAGTCACTTACGCGTTGATCCACCTATGGCCCTTATGCAAGCAGTTATTTGGCTTCTCATTAACCGGTGGGGTTGTTGTATGAGAGATATCGAGCCAAATTTTGCCCATCTGGTGCGTAAAATGGTCAAAATGCCTAGCTCGTTGGAGGGCACTGCCCATAAAGCTCCAAATGTTCTCAGTTGGGAAGAGATCCGGCGACGTTGCTGGCAAAGACAGGGTTTGGCATGCACGAAGACAAGCTGCAGAAAACCTTGCGTGTGCAGGCGGATATTACATGGCCGAAGTGGAAATCCGGAATGCCTTACCATGAAGGGCAAGAAAACAGGACGTACACGTGGTGCAGAGATAGCGTTTTTGGCTAGTAATCAAAATCTCGTCGATCCCTTGTTCGAACGCTGCCACCGCTTAAATTGTAAATAAAAATTATCAGTAATGGCGGCAGAAGACTTCCGGCATAAGACGTTACCCTCATTCTACCAACAGCCTTGTCAAGGAGTTCGCAGGAGTGGGCAGTGATCCAGAGCACTCTCTTACTCTTTGGGTGGGAAACTGCTCCTAAAAGGTGAAAACATCAGCAATGATCAACGGCATGATGATGCATAAAGCAACTGGAACTACTGCATTAAAGACATTCGAGTATAATGTGTATCAACGCGGCATATGATCTGAAACTGAGATCCCTCCATTAGCAAAAGATTTCGGACTAGATCTCCATTCGCATCTCCAGGGGATGACTGCCGAGGGGTAGGTAACCGTGAGAAAAAAATCGAATAACAAACGACAGATTAACTTTCTACGAGTCGGGGCGTCAGAGTTTTGAGCGTAGTAGGAAAGATAGAAAATCTGAAAAGGCGAAGGCTCAATCTAGATATAGATACAGTTGGGGGTCATTGATATGACGTAAAAAGGACAAGGATTTGTGGTCAGATGATTATAAATTAATATCAAAAGCAGCAGAAAATAGTACAACGGGAGAAGGTTTCATTGTGAACTGGGAAGTAGGGCAGAGACTGTGAACTGTGAACAGTTCATTGATAGTATTGCTCTCATCAGAAACGATAGTAAACCAACACCGACAACAGTAGTTCAGGTATTCATGCTGACGTTGCAAGCAGAAGATGATGGGATAGAGAATGCATATGAGGATACTGAACGGATTACTCAGTACATAAAGGAGATGAAAATATAATAGTCATGAGGGACTGGAAAGAGGTTGTAGGGTAAGGAGTTGAAGAAAGGGTTATGGGAGAATATGGGCTTGGTAGTAGGAATAAGAGAGGAGAAAGACTAATCAAGTTCTACAATTAATTTCAGATGGTAGTAGTGAAAACTCTGTTCATGAAGCACTACAGGAGTAGGTAAACTTGGAAAAGGCCGGAAAATGCTGTAAGATTTCAGATAGATTACATCATGCCATTTCGAAATCAGTACTGGATTGTAAGGTGTAAACAGGAGCAGATACGAACTCAGATAACAGTTTAGTAATGATGAAGAGTAGACTGAAGTTCGAGAGACTTGCCAGGAAAAATCAATGCCCAAAGAAGTGAGATACGGGCTACTAAGGAGTGCAAAGACACTCTTGAAATTTTCTGAGGCTATAGCTCAGTAGGCAGTTCAGTGGAAGAGTAATGGACATCTCTAAGCAGGGCAATCACAGAAGTTGGAGAGGAAACGCACAGGCACAAGGAAGGTGATTTCGAGGAAACCATGGGTAAAATAAGAAATGTATCAACTATTCAACGAAAAAAGAGACTCCAAAAATGTTCAGGTAGATTCAGGAATACAGAAATACAAGTCACTTAGGAATGAAATAAGGAGGAAATAGAGGGAAGGTAATGCGAAATGTCTGTATGAATAATTTGAATAAATGTAAAAAGAAATGATTGTGGAAGAAACTGACTCAGCATATAGCATAAACTGCATCAAATTCAAAGAGTACAGTGGTAATTCCACTGTTAAATGCAGAGGGTGAACTGCAAAGGTGGAAAAATTACGCTGAAAGTCTCTATGAGGGGAAAAACTTGTCTGATAGCTTGACAGCAGAAGAAACAAGGAGTCAGTATGGAAAAGATTGCGGATCCAGTTTTGGAATTTAAAAAACCCTTGGAAGACTTAAAATCAAATAAGGCAGAAGGGACAGATGAGATTCCATCAGAATTTCTATAATCATTAGGGGAAAGTGGCAACTAAACGCCCGGAAGTGTGTAGAATGGATGAAGGTGGCGATGCACTATAAGATTTTCGGAAAACGTCATCCATACAATTCCGAAGATTGCAGGAGGCGACAAGTGCGAGAGGTATCGGACACTCAGCCAAACAGCTCATGCACCCAAGTTGCTGACTAGAATAAAATACAGACGAATGGAAAAGAAAAGTGAGGATCAGTTAGATGACGATCATATTGGCTTTAGGAACGGTAAAGGTACCAGAGAGAGGCAGTTCTCACGTTTCGGTTGATAATGGAATTTCAAAAATCAAGAGAGGTTCATAAGTTTTTTAGATCTAGAAAAAGCGCTCTAGAATGTCAAATGTTGCAAAATATTCGAAATTCTGAGTAAAATAGGGGTATACTATAGGGAAAGATGGGCAATATAAAATGTGTACAAGATTCAAGAGGGATCAATAAGAGTGGAACACAAAGAAGGGAGTGCTCTGATTAAAAAGGGTGTAAGACAGAGACGTAGTCCTTCGCCGTTGCTTTCAATCTATACTTCTAAGAAGCAAAAATGGAAATAAAAGAAAGGTTCAATAGTGGAATTAAAATTCGGGGTGAAAGGATGTCAACGATAAGAGTCGGTGATGATATTGCTATCCTCAGAGAAAGTGAAAAAGGATTACAGTACATGCTGAATGGAATGAACAGTCCAATGATTACAGGGGATGGATTGAGAGTAAATCGAAGAAAGACGAAAGTAACGAGAAGTAGCGGAAATGAGAACAGCGGGAAACTGAACATCAGACTTGGTGATCACGAAGTCCACTGAAGCGTCAAAGAAACTGGTGTAGACATGCGTATTCAAATACAGAGATATGTAAACAGGCAGAATACCGCTCTGCCGTCGGCATAGCCTATATAAGACATCAAGTGTTGTTAGATCGGTTACTGCTGCTACAATGGTAGGCTATCAGTATTTAAGTGAGCTTGTACGTGATGTTATACACTCCTGGAAATGTAAAAAAGAACACATTGACACCGGTGTGTCAGACCCACCATACTTGCTCCGGACACTGCGAGAGGGCTGTACAAGCAATGATCACACGCACGGCACAGCGGACACACCAGGAACCGCGGTGTTGGCCGTCGAATGGCGCTAGCTGCGCAGCATTTGTGCACCGCCGCCGTCAGTGTCAGCCAGTTTGCCGTGGCATACGGAGCTCCATCGCAGTCTTTAACACTGGTAGCATGCCGCGACAGCGTGGACGTGAACCGTATGTGCACTTGACGGACTTTGAGCGAGGGCGTATAGTGGGCATGCGGGAGGCCGGGTGGACGTACCGCCGAATTGCTCAACACGTGGGGCGTGAGGTCTCCACAGTACATCGATGTTGTCGCCAGTGGTCGGCGGAAGGTGCACGTGCCCGTCGACCTGGGACCGGACCGCAGCGACGCACGGATGCACGCCAAGACCGTAGGATCCTACGCAGTGCCGTAGGGGACCGCACCGCCACTTCCCAGCAAATTAGGGACACTGTTGCTCCTGGGGTATCGGCGAGGACCATTCGCAACCGTCTCCATGAAGCTGGGCTACGGTCCCGCACACCGTTAGGCCGTCTTCCGCTCACGCCCCAACATCGTGCAGCCCGCCTCCAGTGGTGTCGCGACAGGCGTGAATGGAGGGACGAATGGAGACGTGTCGTCTTCAGCGATGAAAGTCGCTTCTGCCTTGGTGCCAATGATGGTCGTATGCGTGTTTGGCGCCGTGCAGGTGAGCGCCACAATCAGGACTGCATACGACCGAGGCACACAGGGCCAACACCCGGCATCATGGTGTGGGGAGCGATCTCCTACACTGGCCGTACACCACTGGTGATCGTCGAGGGGACACTGAATAGTGCACGGTACATCCAAACCGTCATCGAACCCATCGTTCTACCATTCCTACCCCGGCAAGGGAACTTGCTGTTCCAACAGGACAATGCACGTCCGCATGTATCCCGTGCCACCCAACGTGCTCTAGAAGGTGTAAGTCAACTACCCTGGCCAGCAAGATCTCCGGATCTGTCCCCCATTGAGCATGTTTGGGACTGGATGAAGCGTCGTCTCACGCGGTCTGCACGTCCAGCACGAACGCTGGTCCAACTGAGGCGCCAGGTGGAAATGGCAGAAATGGCATGGCAAGCCGTTCCACAGGACTACATCCAGCATCTCTACGATCGTCTCCATGGGAGAATAGCAGCCTGCATTGCTGCGAAAGGTGGATATACACTGTACTAGTGCCGACATTGTGCATGCTCTGTTGCCTGTGTCTATGTGCCTGTGGTTCTGTCAGTGTGATCATGTGATGTATCTGACCCCAGGAATGTGTCAATAAAGTTTCCCCTTCCTGGGACAATGAATTCACGGTGTTCTTATTTCAATTTCCAGGAGTGTAGTTGGCGCACGAGCAATGGGACACAGCGTCTCCGAGGTAGCGATGAGGTGGGAATTTTCCCCTACAACCATTTCACGAGTGTACCATGAATATCAGGAATCCGGTAAAACATCAAATCTCCGTCATCGCTGCGGCTGGAAAAAGATCCTGCAAGAAAGGGGCCAAAGACGACTAAAGAGAATCGTTCAACGTGACAGAAGTCCAACCCTTCCGCAAATTGCTGCAGATTTCATTGCTACGCCCTCAGCATGTCAGCGTGCGAACTATTCAAGGAAACGTCATCGATATGGGCTTTCGGAGCCGGAGGCCCACTCGTGTAGCCTTGATGACTGCACGACACAAGGCTTTGCGCCTCGCCTGGGCCCGTCAACACCGACGTCGGACTGTTGATAACAGGGAACATGTTGCCTGGTCCAATGAGTCTCGTTTCATATTGTATTGAGCGGATGGACGTTACAGGTATGGAGACAACATCATGACTCCATGGACGCCGCCATGTCAGCAAGGGACTACTCAAGCTGGTGGAGCCGCTGTAATGATGTGCGGCGTGTGCATTTGGTGTATTATGGGACCCATGATACGTCTAGATACGACTCTGACAGGTGACACGTACTTATGCTTGCTGTCTGATCACCTGCTGCGAATTATGTCCGTTGTGCATTCCGACGGACTTGGGGAATTCCAGCAGGACAATGCGGCACTTCGCACGTCCAGAACTGCTACAGAGTGACTCCAGAAACACTCTTCTGAGATTGAACACTTCCTCTGGCCACCGAACTCCTCGGACACGAGCGTTATTGGGCATATATGGGAGGCCTTTCAACGTGCTGTTCAGAAGAGATCTCCACCCTCTCGTACTCTTACGGTTTCATATACAGCACTGCAGGATTCAGGGCGTCAATTCCCCGCAGCACCTCAGACATTAGTCAAGTCCATGTCACGTTGTGTTGTGGCACTTCTGCGTCCTCGCGGGGGCCCTACACGATATTAGGTAGGTGTACAAGTGTCTTTGGCTCTTCAGTGTGTATAAAATTCAATAATTCTGCTTCCCAGGCAGCAAAACAACTCATGAGCAAGGAGCGGATAAAAAGAGACTAGCACAGGCAAAAAGGGCTTTCCTTGCCAAGAGACATCTGCTAGTACCAAATATAGTCCTAAACCTGAAGAAGAAAATTTCTGAGAATGTGCGTTTGGAGGACAGCATTGTACAGTAGTGGAACATTTATTGGGGGAAACTGAAGCAGAAAAGAATCGTAGTATTTGAGATGTGGTGCTACTGAAGAATGTTGAAAATTAGTTGGACATCAAGGTTAGGTATGAGGAGGCTCTCGGCAGAATGGGCGAGGAAAGGGATGTACGGAAAACATTATCTAGAATTAGGGACAGGATGATAGGACATCCGTTAACACATCAGGAAGCCACTTCAGTGGTACTAGAGGGAGCTGTAGACGGTAGAAACTGTTGAGGAATACAGAGAATGAAATGTATCAAGCAAATAATTGAGAACATAGGTTGTAAACGCTAAAAGAAGAAGAAGCAGAAGAAGGAACAAAGTACCCCTGTGCTGTAAGGGTGTCATGGATGACAACCAAAGGGCTCCTGCAACGAAATGAGAAGTCACCCCAAGACCATGGTTCCTTGTCGTCGGGCCGTATGGTGGGCGACAGTCAGATTGGTATCCCACTGCTGTCTGGGGCATCTACTAGACACGTCTTTGCTGGTCATAGAGGCTTCGTTCGAAGTAGGACTCAACAGCAAAGACAATTCTATTCCCGTCATTGAGCTTCCAGGTCCAAGACATGTCTGCGGATACCCTGTAGCGTGCCATGCGGCTTGCCAACCAGGAGTGATGATCTCGGTTGATCGTCCGCTATGACCGAGCGGTTCTAGGCCCTTCAGTACCGAACTGCGGTGCTGCTACGGTTTCAGGTTCGAATCCTGCCTCGGGCATGGATGTATGTGATGTCCTTAGGTTAGTTAGGTTTTTGCGGCTTGCCAACCAGGAGTGATGATCTCGGTTGATCGTCCGCTATGACCGAGCGGTTCTAGGCCCTTCAGTACCGAACTGCGGTGCTGCTACGGTTTCAGGTTCGAATCCTGCCTCGGGCATGGATGTATGTGATGTCCTTAGGTTAGTTAGGTTTTTGCGGCTTGCCAACCAGG
Organism: Schistocerca serialis cubense; assembly: GCF_023864345.2. Classification (NCBI taxonomy): domain Eukaryota; kingdom Metazoa; phylum Arthropoda; class Insecta; order Orthoptera; family Acrididae; genus Schistocerca; species Schistocerca serialis. The sequence goes on along the minus strand of NC_064641.1, from coordinate 83,466,810 downwards.
AGTGATGATCTCGGTTGATCGTCCGCTATGACCGAGCGGTTCTAGGCCCTTCAGTACCGAACTGCGGTGCTGCTACGGTTTCAGGTTCGAATCCTGCCTCGGGCATGGATGTATGTGATGTCCTTAGGTTAGTTAGGTTTTTGCGGCTTGCCAACCAGGAGTGATGATCTCGGTTGATCGTCCGCTATGACCGAGCGGTTCTAGGCCCTTCAGTACCGAACTGCGGTGCTGCTACGGTTTCAGGTTCGAATCCTGCCTCGGGCATGGATGTATGTGATGTCCTTAGGTTAGTTAGGTTTTTGCGGCTTGCCAACCAGGAGTGATGATCTCGGTTGATCGTCCGCTATGACCGAGCGGTTCTAGGCCCTTCAGTACCGAACTGCGGTGCTGCTACGGTTTCAGGTTCGAATCCTGCCTCGGGCATGGATGTATGTGATGTTCTTAGGTTAGTTAGGTTTAAGTAGTTCTAAGTCTAGGGGACTGATGACCTCAGATGTTAAGTCCCATAGTGATTAGAGCCGTTTGAACCATTTTTATCTCGGTTACCATTTCATTTCATAGAAGGACCGCTTTGGTTGTCTACAGCGGCACCCCAAAAACTTTGCGGTAAGCGGTACGTCGGCGATATTCTACGCCCCGTTTTGTTGCCCTTCAATTCAAGCCATCCTGAGCTTACATTTAAGCGAGATAACGCCCGCCCGCACTGGGCGGGAGTTTCTGCCGCTTGTCTTCGTGCTTCCCAAACCGTACCGTTCCCAGAAATGTTGCCGGCTCTCTCCCCATTTGAGAACTTTAGGAGATATATGGGTAGTGCTCTCCAACCAGCTTGGCATGGCATTTTGACTACCTAATCCACCGATTGGACAGAATTTGGCACGACATCCATCAGAAGGACATCAAACAACTCTGTCAGTGCCAAGCCGAGTAAGTGCTCGCATAATGGCGAGAGGTGGACCAACGCGTTTGTGACTTGCTCAGTTTGTGAAGCTCTTTCTCGTGGCTAAATCATCCTTTTATGCTGAATCTGAAATAATTTCTTTGTCTGTACATGTATATCATATCTACCGAATTCCGTCCCATTCGGATAACTCCTTCGTGATGAATACTTTTGTTAATCTTATAGTGTTTTTCCAGATAGCCTACAACACACAAAACCATGTCCCCATCAAAGAATGATTATACTGCTTACATATAAGACATTAATGTACAAAGTGAAGTGAAGGTAGGCCACCCAGATACACTGCCTGACAGTAGATGTGAAGCAACCAGAAAGGAGGAGGAAGGAAATGGAACTTCAAAGGAGAGAGGATGACATAATTTCGGCGGTTAAAAAATCGGATAAAATTTACAAGAACTTGGCAGTAGGAACCCCACTATTATCCCCTCATGCATGCAGTGATGCAGTTGGGAAGGCTGTCAAAGAATCCGTTTTTTTCTCTCCTGAGGCAAGCTACCCCACAACTAGTGTAACTGGTTCTTGACGTCAAGGATAATGGCACTGTGACAGGGTTGACGTCCGAGCTGCTCCCAGACGTTCTGTCATGCTCTTACTTGCCAAAAGAATGCCTCAACTTCTAGCACACGGTTCATAAAGAAGCCTGTGCCACGCGGATGAACGTTGTCCAGCTGATAAGGGACACCGCGATACTGTCGCATGAGAAGTAACAAATAAAGACGCAAGATGTCCAAGTGTTCAAATGTGTGTGAATTCCTAAGGGACCAAACTGCTTAGGTCGCCGGTCCCTAGACCTACACACTACTTAAACTAACTCAAACTGACCAGTGCTAAGAACAACACACACACACCCTTGCCCGAGAGAGGACTCGAACCTCCGGCGGGAGGGGCCGCGCAAGATGTCCGTAACGTACCATTGTGGCATCTGAATTCCTGGACCACGCCGTGCCATGATCTGAAGTCTTGCCCGGTGCCTACTGACACTTGGGCGCCAGGATGAATGCCACTGTGCCTCTACAAAACATTGGAAGAACAGCTCAAGCCCCCCGGTCGGTGCCACACTTGCCGACAGTGGTCATCCCGAGTATCACGATTCGACCATCAAGCCAAAGGAAGACCCAGAATGATGCTGCATTCAACCACTGTCAGGTGCTGATATCTGTCTCACATGAGTGCACAGTATTAAAATGACAAGCGTTGTAAATATCAACTCCGTAACTTCATTTATTTAAAAGATATAGTAAATTTAAATTATCAGTATTTTAAGTTAAGCATCAGATCGTCATTTCCTCCACACAAAACATATTGAACGATGACAGCATGACACCTTAGTAAATCATTGGGTAATAGAAGTCTGTTGTAGAGTTTAGTGCATACTAGTTACTTTTGTTCTTTATTTATTTATCAGAAAGCACATTGGTGCAAGGCTACTGGCCGTGACATTCAAAGTCAAGAAGGAAATTGTGTCTATATATATATAAAACAAAGTCGGGTTTGTTACAACACTTATAACTCGAGATCTGCTGGACCAATTTTCATGGTTTTTGATTTGTTGGATTTGTCTCCGCCCCGAATAGCAGAATACATCTTAAAAATAATGAAAAATTGACGAATAAAAATTTTCATGGTTTTTGATTTGTTGGATTTGTCTCCGCCCCGAATAGCAGAATACATCTTAAAAATAATGAAAAATTGACGAATACTTGAAAAATGCGTTATTTTCCCTAAAAGTTCTTTAGTTTCGGAGCTGTCAATTTTTTTTGTCAAAATCTGTAAGTAATGATTGACATTTATGCATGCGTTCATAAACTATTTAAAATGGATGAATAAACTATTATGTGTATTTTTTTTAAAAAAGATTGAAAAATATTACGCGTGCGTTCAGAAATGTGTAATGAATACTTAATCTATATATATAAAAGAAAGTCGTGTTAGTTACACTATTTATAACTGAAGAACGGCTGGACCGATTTGGCTGAAAATTGGTGGAGAGGTAGCTTAGAACCAGGAGACGGGCATAGGATACTTTTTATCCCGTTCGACCGCTATAAAACGTAGTACAACAAAAACGCATCTGGCGTGGAATAACAAAACGCAAATTAGATTTAGTAGTTCAAACGAATATACCCCTGTTGAACCCCCAACAAAAGGAAGTTTATGATACATTAATGAAGGCAATTGATGATGGAAATAGTGGTTTATATTTCCTGGATGCCCCTGGTGGAACTGGCAAGGCATTCCTCATGTCAGTAGTTTTAGCCACTGTTCGTGCGAGATCCAACATTGCGGTTGCAGTTGGTTCTTCCGGAATAGCAGACACATTGTTAGAAAGATGCCGTACGGCTCAGTCAGCATTAAAATTACCGTTAAATCTTCAAGCTATTGAATAACCAACATGTAATATTACAAAAAACTCAGCAGTGGCCGAAGTTTTATCAGCATCCAAGATCTGGGACGAATGCACAACGGCTCATAAACGTGCATTAGAGGCACTTAACCGAACATTGAAAGATCTACGCAATGACTCGAGATGCTTTGGAGGAGCAATGATTTTACTGTCTGGCGAATTCCGCCAAACACTGCCAGTAGTTCCAAGATCAATGGCTGCAGATGAAATAAATGCTTGCCTCAAATCATCGAATCGATGGCGCTTTGTGAAGAAACTTTAACTGACAACAAACATGAAAGTTGCATTGCTTAATGATACATCTAGCTGAAGATTTCTTTGAGCAATTGCTGACTATCGGTAATGGTCGAGTACCTGTCGAAGAATCGAGCGGATTGATTTCATTTCCTCATAATTTCTGTAACTTTATCTCATCGAAAGACGAACTTATCAACAAAGTATTCCCAAACATCATTACTAACTACAAAAGTAATAAATGGTTGAGTGAGCGAGCAATTTTAGCGGCTAAGAATAATGATGTAGATGACCTAAACTACATAATTCAGAATGAGATCATTGGTAAAATGCATTCATTCAAATCTATTGACTGTGTAACAAATGAAGATGAAGCCACCAACTATCCAATTGAATTTATAAACTCTTAGGATGTGCCTGACATACCACCGCACAATTTACGCCTAAAAGTTGGCTCCGTAGTAATCATGCTTCGAAACATAAACCAACCAAAACTGTGCAACGGTAAACGTTTTGAGGTAAGTAAATTGATGACCCATGTTATTTACGCGACGATACTCAAAGGAAAATTCGAGGGTGAGTAAGTTCTCATTCAGAGGATCCCGATGGTCCCAACCGATGTGCCGTTTGAGTTTAAAAGACTTCAATTTCCGATCCGTCTTGCATTCGCCATGACCATTAACAAATCACAAGGCCAATCCTTGAAAGTTTGTGGTTTAAATCTGGAATATCCATATTTTTCAAATGGTCAGTTATATGTGGCATGTTCACGGGTCGGAAGACCATATGCGTTGTTTGTTCTTGCACCTGATAATAAAACAAAAAAATGTCGTGTATCACAAGGTACTGAATTGAAGAGTGGAAGCTATGCACCAGAAAACATAAAGAATCATTAAAATACTTAATTTTTATTTGTCCTAATAAAAAATTGAACTTAACATCCAAAATCTGATTATTTATTGGCTTTAAGGCGGAACAGAGTTCGCCGGGTCAGCTAGTTGGTTTTATGTAAAAGAATTTATCGTTTATTATATAATGGATATTATTGTTACTTTATTTAGAACGTGAAAGTGGTCAAGCTTTGATTATTTAAATATGTTAAAATGTAAAGTAATGTAGAACACGCTGTAGCCAGTCAGATGGACGGCTTCAGGGAAGGGAACTGCGCTAGTCAGTTGAGCGAAGATGTTCGGTGAGCGGAAACGCGGTAGGAGACGGCCAGGCGGCAGTTCTGGTCGAGACACCCCGCACTGAGACGCGAAAGCGGACGGTCGGTCTTTAGGCAGCTAGGAAGTGAAACGACTTAGAAACTTTTGTGTGGTATCGAGGGACTTAGTTTCTGAGCGGTAAGCAGCCGCGCGTCTGGTGTGAACTTTAAGTTTTCGTGTGGAGTATCTAACTTGTGTTTCGCGATGAAATTGTGAATGATCGAACTGTGTCAAATGGATATGCACTCGAGTGTGACAGTAACTCTAAATACGACCACTTTCGCTATTAGTTTGCTTTCTGAATAAACATTATTCTAACCAAATCGCAACTGTGTGGCTTACATCATTTATGGGTCGTTAATTCAGTTCCCGATATTATTATTACTGTTATTATATGTTATATTGACTTTGCATTTCGCAAACTTGGCATCAGCCAGACAATTTAGCCAAAGGGTCACAAGTGTCTAATTTTGGGCGTGTAACGCGACAAGTGCGGTTCAACCCCTAGACGAGTTTGAGCCAAGACATTTCGACGAAGAGGAACCGCATGTGGGCCCGAAGATCTTTGGGATGATAGCTCGCACTGTCTTTGTATTGTACTGACATCTGATATTATACAAGTAATAATACTTACAAAAAATGCACGAATGGAAACCCGGGGCCAAGGTCGGAGCGCGGTTCTCACGAGACTGTGACGCCCGCGTTATTTAGAGGGTTAAGAGAAGCACCTTAGGCCCGCCGGAGTGGCCGAGTGGTTCTAGGCGCTACAGTCTGGAACCGCGCGACCGCTGCGGTCGCAGGTTTGAATCCTGCCTCGGGCATGGATGTATGTGATGTCCTTAGGTTAGTTAGGTTTAAGTAGTTCTAAGTTCTAGGGGACTGAGGACCACAGCAGTTAAGTCCCATAGTGCTCAAAGCTATTTTTGAAGCACATTAAGAACGTAGTTAGCCCGAGTGCAAAAACAATGACACACGACACCGACGGCTATGAAGCTGTTGTTCCAGGACGGTCACAGAGAAAAATTATTTTGGTGAGAATTTTATCTTAAACATTGTTCTTTCGGATTCCTTCGGTGATTGGCATTGAACTTTAACGGTCACTGTCTGGCATAATGGACTTTTGTGTTGTGTCCACCAGAGCCGTTTGTTTTGAGGTAATACAGGGCGTCCCATAGTAGCGTATACACTCTCTTAAGCTGAATACCTCTTTGATTTAAACAGATCCAAATGAAAAGTTTTTGGTGTTGTCTACATTAAGGCGTAACTTATGGAGTCTGCTTAAAGTGACCGTCTTCTATCGCAACGTATCGTCGACAATGACTTGGAACACAACGATAAACCACATGTATAGTTTCTAATTGACGAGCATCGCAAGCTTGCTCAATTTGCTCTTTTTTACCATAGAATGTTTGTAGTTTTGTAGCGTGCACTGTGTTGTTGACAGTATCCCAAAAATGGAAGTCATAAGGGGTCAACTAATGTGATTAAAATCGATGCTCCATAACACTTCCTCTTCGTCCTACCCATTTCGAAGAGAAAATGCGACTGAAAACTTCCCTCACATCAAGCTGAAAGTGTAATTCTGCCCATCTTGAGAAAGTGACAATCTTCACGTCAAAAATGTCGTTGAGGCCTCGAGTTGCCAAGAGCAATATTTGTGGTAAGAATCACCTGTGACAATCCCTTCGAAGAAGTACGACATCATTAGCTCTCAAGACGACAGAGTACACCAGACAGATACTTCTGGCAGATTAATAAATGTTTCTTCGGTTACGTATGGATTTTCAGTAGCCCAGTAGACACAACTATGGCTGTTAATTGTTTGATTAAGTTAAAAGTCGTTTCATCCGACCAAAGAATTAGATTTTGGAAACATTCTCTTCTTCACACGTGTTGATTAACCAATTACAAAAATCAGTTCGCCTATCGGGATCCTCTTCGTCAGGGCAAGGAGAAGCAGATGAATATAATGTTTCCATCTCTGATTCCGCGAAATCCTGTGAACCAGTGGTTTTGTGATCCCAGTCTCATGAGAGTATGCCTCACACACTTTTTGGGGGACTGTGAGTACGCCTGAACACTGCATCAATCGTTTTGTTGAACGACTCTTTCTTCCGCTACGCCTCTTCTCCACATCATACGTCAGAGCTTCGACTACAAAAACGTTTCGGAGTCTTTTAATTGTTAACGGTGAAAGTGCTGATGTTCTTAATTTGCCTCTTCAACGTCGTCGAATCTCATCGACATTCTCTGTTTTCCAGCAATACTTTAGTACTCGCTTCCGTTCTTAAAACGATAACGCCATATTGATTCCAATTCTTCAGCAAATGAAAGCATTACCAAGTTTTTCAACGTCTTCTGAATTGTTACCTACAGAAAGATATTTCTATCTGCTCTAATTAAAGAGAAATTCAGTTTCGAACAGTGTATACATTATTTTGGGAACCCCTGTATACTGGGTGTCCCTTTTATTTTGACCACCCTAAATAACTGTTTGTTCAGATGAAAACTACAAAATGTTTCAAGCAAATTTTCTTTAGCCGTCAGGGGGACATCAATAAGCATGATTGCCTTCGTTGTATCTTTGTTTTTTACAAAGATATCAACAGCGGTATCACTTTTTTAAATGGTACCCTGTATTGTTTATTCGGTAATTCATTTCCTGTCCTAAAAACCTACTCAAAAATCTATCTCAGTATACCATTCACTGAAACACAACGTTGTTAATTACATAACACAACACTGACTTTGAGCCCGGGATCACAAACTCGTCCACTTGCTGGAGATGTCAGAAAACAAATGACAACCAATTAAAAACATAACACAAAATTGACTTTGACTCTCCTGTACCATTCCCCAGGAGTAGAACATTCAAAGGTGCTCAAAGTGGTGACCCTGGACACCGATACACTGGTGCACTCTTTGAATGTAAGAATTATTTACTGCTTCCAGTGTTGCCTACTGAAGAGAATTACAAGCAAGAACGTTACGTTCCTGCATGTCCTCTGGAGTTTTTGGAATATCGCGATAGATAACGTCTTTACTGCATCCCAGAACAAAAACCCCCAGAGGATTTAAGTCGGGAGACATAGCAGGCCTAGTAACTGTTCCTCTCGACCAATCCATGTGGCAGGATATTTCGGTTCAGAACGCGACATGCACGCAAGGCATTATGTGCTGGGCATCCATCGTGTTCATAGCACATAAGCATTCTGGTTCTTAGCGGCGCTTCATCCAGAAGAAGAGGAGGAATTCGTCTGAGGAAGTTGTCATCCGCTGTGCCGTTTAGACTGCCGTTGATAAAGTAAGGGCCAATAACTGTAGTACCAAGCATCCCACAACAGACGTTAACTCTCCGTTTACGCTGACGTTCCACACGTCTAAGCCATCTTGGGTTGTCACTGGATAAATAATGCATGTTCCCTGTATTTACCTGTCCTTTGTTTGAGAAGGAACATTCATCGGTAAATAGAACATTGGAGAAGAAGTTAGATTTGGCGAGGATTTTCGGCTGTGGTCACTGACAGAACTGTACACGATTCTGGAAATCATTTCCACGCAATTCTTGATGTAGGTGTACATGGTAAGGATGGAACCGGTGAAGTGTAAAAATACGGAATGCCAATCTCGTGTTCAAGCTGTCGTGTGCTCACATGTGTATTCATAGCAACGGAAGCGAAAACAGTAACTTCGGCAGCTTCGTCTGTGCGAGTGCTACGACGATTGCGTTGTCGTGGGTTCAAACTTCCCGTTTCCTGAAGCGTCGCAACAAGACGAGAAAACATCCGTCGGGAAGGTGGGTTGTTGTCAGGATATCGCTCTCTGTACAGTTCCGCTGCCTGCGTAGTATTTCGCCTACCTTCAACAACAACAACAACAACAATAAAAGAAACGTTATGTCCATGCAGTTTGTCGGAAGGACAGCCTTTACAGCTACTCTACACAACAGTATTTAAAAGAACTAAACTACTGTACTGAATGTACCCGTACATAAGGAAACAGTATTGCAGTTATTGTTCTGCTAACTTAAATTCTCCATAAATGAGCAGCATTTCTACCTTCTATTCTTTGGTGTACATTCTACTCAAACAATTCTTCAACTGACGATGCTTGACGGAATGACGGGTGAGCGTTCTATTTACGTTTACATTTGTACTCTGTCAACGTCAGCACGCGGATGTGTTCCATTACCCCGAATACCTGCACTAAGCGCAGGGAGCGTCAACGTCATTGTTGTGTTATGTAATTAATAACGTTGTGTTTCAGTGAATGGTACACTTGAATAGGTCTTTAGGAGAGGAAGTGAAGTACCGAATAAAAAATACAAGGTTCCATTTAAAAAGTCATACCGCTGTTCATATCTTTGTAAAAAACAAAGCTACGACGAAGGCAATCGTGCTGATTGATGACCGACTGACGCCTAAAGAACATTTACTAGAAACATTTTGTAATTTGCTTCTGGACAAACAGTTATTTAGGGTGGTCAAGATAAATTGGAAACCCTGTATACTGATATTCCCCTAAGTAGCATGATAACAATTGAATATTGTATTTCTGTTTTTCTTTTTCAAATTTTTTAAAAGTTATTACCTCATCTGTGGACTCCTTTTTAATGTTACTATCCTATGTTCCCTTCTGGAGTTAGAAAGAAGAGTATTGTAAACAGCACTCAACCATAATTAACTTTGTTTGTATTCTGCTGTAATTTTCCGTGTTTTAAAATTTCCACCAATATGTTGTGCATATCCCGTACAGAAGAATGCTGAAGATTAGATGGGTAGATCACATAACTAATGAGGAAGTATTGAATAGGATTGGGGAGAAGAGAAGTTTGTGGCACAACTTGACTAGAAGAAGGGATCGGTTGGTAGGACATGTGTTGAGGCATCAAGGGATCACCAATTTAGTATTGGAGGACAGCGTGGAGGGTAAAAATCGTAGAGGGAGACCAAGGGATGAATACACTAAGCAGATTCAGAAGGATGTAGGTTGTAGTAGGTACTGGGAGATGAAGAAGCTGGCACAGGATAGAGTAGCATGGAGAGCTGCATCAAACCAGTCTCAGGACTGAACACCACAACAACAACAACAATCCCGTACTTTTAGTCGCCAAATTTGATTTCAGTTCTTAGCGGTCTAAATACTTTTTTTCAATTCTGTTGCTATCTGTTTCTTAAAGTAGTCCGCAATTTATTACCGTGTCCATTTGTTAATGCCATTCCAAGACTCCTGCCGGCTGCTTATGTCAACGCCTGTGAACCAGAAGTATACTTCATTTATTGTTTTGAAACAACAGTAATCAGTTAATACAGCTATTTAAAGCTTTTTATAGTTTTTATTCTTTAAACTGGCTGGCTCTGGCTCTGAGCACTATGGGACTCAACTGCTGAGGTCATTAGTCCCCTAGAACTTAGAACTAGTTAAACCTAACTAACCTAAGGACATCACACACATCCATGCCCGAGGCAGGATTCGAACCTGCGACCGTAGCGGTCTCGCGGTTCCAGACTGCAGCGCCGCAACCGCGCGGCCACTTCGGCCGGCTTATTCTTTAAAGTTTCTTCTTTCTTCGTTTGGGTCATCTAAGGACCACGCACCAATTTCAATGCTTCCTTCTTTGTTGTTCTTTCTCTTTCGTCCAGTATTCTTTCATCTTTTCACTATGTATCCTTTTTCTCTCCTCGGACCATTTTGAGCCTGCCTTGGAGTCTCTTGAAACTCTCTTTCTGTTGCAACTTTTCTTTAACAGTTTCATTGATTTTTGTGGTAAATTTTGTTAATGAATTCAACTAGCTGAAGGTTCTAATTGTTATTCATTTCATTAATATATCTTTTTTGGCTATTAAATTTTTTAAGTGTTATTTTATAATGAAATGTGAAAGCATTTTTGTAAAATGACTTATATTTGTCATTCAGTAGAAGATTAAGTTAACAGGAATCTTTTGCTAACGTCCTGGCTGAAATTATCTTCGGCGCCTCCCCTCCCCCCCCCCCCCCCGAATCAAATTTGTCCTTAAGGAGGTACAGCGTCACGCATACCACAATATTTAAATTGAAGCAAAGCGCTGCATTTTACCATATTAAATTCTGCTCGCTTTTCAACCTGCTTAATAGAATTTCGCCTTTTCCCGACGAGAAAACGATGAAACTGCAGGCACGTAAATAGGTAGTTCACCTTTACCACAAATTTACCTTCGGCACCCACACTTCATTAGTTTCGGTGTTTTTACAGACTGTAAAACGAAACGATAATGGCAGCTGTTTTGATCACCTTCTGAATTGCTACTAAATGTGACTGAGTTCAAAGTGCGGGTTTGCCAACGTAGCTCTCTTCGCAATAAAAGCGGATTTTTTAAATTTCATTCATGTTTACACAGCTGTCACCCAGTTTAAACATCAACAGAATATTCATGTGAAGTATTATCCACGTTAGTGGAATCGGAATTTTTTTTCTGTATCCCGGCCAGGTTCAACTGGGAGTCAAGCTTTGAGCACGAAAAGCGGGTCATTCCTGCCCCAAACAGGACATCTTGCAAACCCTGATACGAGTGCGCGCAAATCGATGCCCGGACTCCTCACCAGAGTGACGACGCTGGTGTGGCGATGAGTGATTTCTGGCGCCACCTTTTTGGCACCATACACTCACGGTGCCTCCCGCACCAGCATTAGACTGATAGTTCCACGCCAGTCTCGACGCCAATTATCGGTAGGGCTGGCGATCTGGCGGAGGTCGTGATTTATTGGTCTGTGTTCTGCTGGCGCAATTCTATGCCTCTCCCACTGCGAACCGGAAAAATCTATATCCGGCTAACTTGGCCCAGCGGAGGGGAGAGAGCGGAGGGGGAGGTACAGTCGGCGGCAGCTCCAGGAACGGTTAGATCTGGCAACGGCACGATGTGGACAGGGGACTCGGAGATGTGTTCTGAAAGACGGTCGCTTGCTCTTCTGTCTTTAGAAAATTCCTTATGGTCCTACATTTATTTAAGAACAATGCAACTTATTGCTAAAAAAATATTACTGAATTATAACATTACAGATAATTGGTGCGGGGAAGGGGGGGGGGGGGGAGGAGGACGAAAAATCCCCCAATATTGTGACCATATATTAACTCAGCACGCCCGGTTAGCCGTGCGGCCTGACGCACGGCTTTCTTGACTGGGAAGGAGCGGTTGGTCCCTGGCACATCTACACCTGCATCTACATGGATACTCTGCAAATCACATTTAAGTGCCTGGCAGTGGGTTCATCGAACCACCTTCACAATTCTCTATTATTCAAATCTCATATCTCGTGGAAGGAATGAATACCTATATCTTTCCGTATGAGCTCTGATTGCACTTATTTTATCCTGGAAATCGTTCCTCCCTATATAGGTCGGTGTTAACAAAATATTTTCGCATTCGGAGGAGAAAGTTGGTGATTGGAATTTCGTGAGAAGATTCAGTCGCAACGAAAAACGCCTTTCTTTTAATGATGTCCAGCCCAAATCCTGTATTATTTCCGTGACACTCTCTCCCATATTTAACGATAATACAAAACGTGCTGCCTTTCTCTGAACTATTTCGATGTACTCCGTCAGTCCTATCTGGTAAGGATCCCACACTGCGCAGCAGTATTCTAAAAGAAAACGGACAAGCGTAATGTAGGCAGTTTACTTAGTAGGTCTGTTACATTTTCTTAGTGTCCTACCAATAAAACGAAGTCTTTGGTTGGCCTTCCCCACAACATTTTCTGTGTGTTCCTTCCCATTTAAGATGTTCGTAATTGTAATTCCTAGGTATTTAGTTGAATTTACGGCTTCTAGATTGGACTAATTTATCATGTAACCCAAGTTTAACGAGTTCCTTTTAGCACTCATGTGGATGACCTCACACTTTTCACTATTTAGGGTCAACTGCCACTTTTCGCACCGTTCAGATATCTATTCTAAATCGTTTTGCAGTTTGTTTTGATCTTCTGATGACTTTATTAGTCGATAAACGACAGCGTCATCAGCAAACTACCGAAGTCGGCTGCTCAGATTGTCTCCCAAATCGTTTGTATAGGTAAGGAACAGCATAGGGCCTATAACAATACCTTGGGGAACGCCAGAAATCAATTTTGTTTTACTCGATGGCTTTCCGTCAGTTACTACGAACTGTGACCTCTCTTGCAGGAAATCATAAATATACTCACATAACTGATACGATATTCCATAAGCACGTAATTTTACTACTAGCAGCTTGTGTGGTACAGTGTCAAAGGGCTTCCGAAAATCCTTAAATATGGAATCGATCTGAAATCCGTTGTCAATAGCACTCAACACTTCATGTGAATAAAGAGCTAGTCGTGTTTCACAGGAACGATGTTTTCTAAACCCATGTTGACTGTGTATTAATAGACAGTTTTCTTCGAGGTAATTCATAATGTTCGAACACAATATATGTTCCAAAATCATGCTGCATATCGACGTTAATGGTATGTGCCTGTAATTAAGTGGACTACTTCTGCTACCTTTCCTGAATATTGGTGTGACCTGTGCAACTTTCCAGTCTTTGGGTACGGCTCTTTCGTCGACCGAACGGTTGTGTGTGATTGTTAAGTATGGAGCTAATGCATCAGCGTTCTCTGAAAGGAACCTGATTGGTGTAAAGTCTGGACCAGAAGACTTGCTTGTATTAACTGATTAAAGTTGCTTCACTACTCCGAGGATATTTACTTCTACGTTACTCATGTTGGCAGCTGTTCTCGATTCGAATTCTTGAATATTTACTTCGTCTTCTTTTGTGAAGGCATTTCGGAAGGCTGTGTTTAGTAACTCTGCTTTGGCAGCACTGCCCCCATTGCTATCACGCAGAGAAGGCAGTGATTGTTTCTTGTCGCTAACATACTTCACATATGACCAGAATCTCTTTGGATTTTCTGCCAAGTTTCGAGACAAAGTTTCGTTGTGGAAACTGTTATCAGCATCTCGCATTGAAGTCCGCGCTAAATTTTGAGCTGCTGTAGAAGATCGCCAATCTTGGGGATTTTGCGTTTGTTTAAATTTGGTATGTTTGTTTCGTTGTTTCTGCAACAGTATTCTGTGGTGTCACCGCCAGACACCACACTTGCTAGGTGGTAGCCTTTAAATCGGCCGCGGTCCGGTAGTATACGTCGGACCCGCGTGTCGCCACTATCAGTGATTGCAGACCGAGTGCCGCCACACGGCAGGTCTAGAGAGACTTCCTAGCACTCGCCCCAGTGGTACAGCCGACTTTGCTAGCGATGGTTCACTGACAAAACAGGCTCTCATTTGCCGAGACGATAGTTAGCAAAGCCTTCAGCTACGTCATTTGCTGCGATCTAGCAAGGCGCCATTACCAGTTACTATTGATGCTGTAAAACATGTACCGTCAAGAGCGACGTTCACCATTTATGGATTAAAGTTAAGTATTCCACAGCTACGTCCTTTTTTGCTAGTCTAATTTCCTTGACCTGTTCCAGACCTCACGCCAGCCTGCGTGAGCTAAAACGCGTGCCTTTCGGCTTCCTCTAGTAAACCGGGTTGGCTCTCTTGCCAACCCACAACATATTCTAACCCGTTTTGTGTGCCGAGGAGGATCAGCTCCGTCGTTTGTTAATTTATTTGGTGAAAATCTCTCAATTGCTGCCGATATTATATTTTTGAATTTAAGCCACACGTGGTCTACACTTATGTTATTAACTTGGAATGAGTGGAGAGTGTCTCTCAGGAAGGCGTCAAGTGAATTTTTATCTGCTTTTTGAATAGGTATGTTTTTGGCATATTTTTCGAGGATTTAGGGATTACAATATTCAGTCCCGCTACGACAACCTTGTGTTCACTAATCCCTGATTCGGTTTTGTTACTCGTTATTAACTCAGGATTATTTGTTGCTTAGAGGTCAAGCCCGACGTACTTGTGTCGAGGTCCGTTGAGCGGGCCAGTCTGTGGATGGTTTTTAGGCGGTTTTCCATCTGTCTCGGTGGATGCGGGCTGGTTCCCTTTATTTCGCCTCAGTTACACTATGTCGGCGATTGCTGCGCAAACAATTTCTCCACGTACGCGTACACCACCAATATTCTGCCACGCAAACATAGGGGTTGCACACTCGTCAGGTGTGGTGAGACGTTCCGAGGGGAGGGGGGGGGGGGGGGCATCGGAGGGGTGAAGTGGACTGCGGTAGTCGTCGTGGGGTTGTAGACCACTGCGGCTGCGGCGGGAACGAAGCCTCTCCTTCGTTTGTAGGTCCCCGGTTAACATACAATGCAATACAATATATTAACTCAATTATAACTATGAGCAGCTTTTTATTTTCGTAGAACCTGGGAACATCGGTGAGGCTTGCATCACAGAAAATCGTTGTGAAACGTTGCCAATGAAGTGCTCTGCTCAGGATGTCGGATGCCTTCGGCACAACATCGGCGGAGGTACTATGCTTGGTGATGGTAGTGTGCCCCATTGACATCACCATCCGTCAAAGAGTAGCAGCGTACTGGTTGAAGAAAGGCAGACGCGAAAAGACATTTGAAATTATAGGAGAGGACATCAGAGAAGGGCGCCAACTAAACCGCTGGCGAAATGGTGCCTGGCAGAGAGAATCGGTTTCGACAGAAAACGGGCGTCGCATCTACAGATTTTTCCCATACATCGAGGAACGAATGAGACTAAAACATATAGATCCTGCACGTGGCATAGTCTATTTACTGGCGAGTCATGATCCATATCCAGTAAACACCATCAGTTTGGTCTCAACCGAACAGTCATGTCCAGTTGCCAAGAACCAAGAGATTCTGAACACGTCACGTTACGCTGTGACAGACTCACACATATACGACTCGGAACTGTGTATGACAACATAGGACGAATTCTACTACTGCCGCACGATTGGTGCATACCCGATCACATAACCGATTATGTGTCACGTACCTTAGACGCATTATACAAACAACAACAATCGTATACACACATAAGAGCAACAACAGAAGTACAGGATACTTGGAGTGACACAGACACAGAAACAGAAACAGACTCAGATGCTGAAGCAGATACAAACAGTGAGATTAATATACAGACTTAGATGCAAGATAAGACTAAATTAAGGAACACAGAAATGTATCAACTGTCATTAAATATTTTAATACATGTAGAAACGTCTTGAGTACTATGTGTAACTTAAATGATATAATTGTTTATTAAGCTTAGGTAAAGCAATTCCTGTAATGAAAATGATGAATTGGTAATCAAGCTTAGATAAGGTTTAACCCTACAGACAGCAGAAACGCCAAGCGTAGAACACGTAAAAATAAGGAAGACAAACATGCACAAGTAATGTTGCGATTAAGCCCTGTGTAAAGCATATATGACCTCCCAAAAATGAAGTATAACAGTAAAATTAATACAGTCTTGTACATAATAAATTTATCAAATGAATATTAAAGACATATTCTGTAAACTATCTCCAATGTGACAGGCTCGATGAGTTGCTGTCGTCACATCAGAGATAGTTAGATGGTCCCACCTCTAACACAAATCTCTGTATTTTCCCACCATATTTTATTTCTCCTTCTTAAAGACAAGAAGCTTCTTATTTTATAAAAAATTTCCGAATTGATAATATGTCGTAACCTCTTTTTTGTCTCCCTAAATTCCAATCTTCTATTTACAAATCGTTAATTTTAAGATTTTTATTCCTTCATTACTTTTAAGTCTACAAGTATTTACAGCTTTAATGTTATTAGTCCTTACTACAAATAAAAATATCAGATAAGTTTCATATTCTCTCAGGTACAATTTAACATTGTGAAAATACGACCTGTCTTAGAAACTACGTGGCAGGTCGTTCGTAAATGGCAATAAATAAAATTTTAAAAAATAATTTGTGTAACTATATTCGAGACATTTTGAGCTCATCTTCAGAGAATAATAATTGCACATGGTTCAACGACCTGGCGCATGTCCTTCAACTACAGGTCATCAGCGACTCTCCTCTCCTTAATGTTACGTGACTGTTTTTGTCAAAACTATCACATAACATAAGTAAAGTTCGGTAAGTCAATAAGTCCAGCCAATCTAAATTAACCTCGAGATGTAAATGAGGGCGGAAGTATAGTCAGTGATTGTCTCATCCAGTTACTGTATTTCCATATTAAATTTTTCTTCTGGACGTCTGTCTAATTGTAGTCGGCAGTAGCACAGGTTGACCAAAGGCCAGCTGAGCAGCATAGACAGCCGACATCCGGTCGTTAAAAGCGTCCGTAGCCTTATTCAAAGGACGAACACCACCAGGGAAAAGAGGAGCGCAGGTGGAAATTCGGAACAGTATGCTGCGTGGAGGCAAAACTCCGCCAAAGAGGCACCGTCTATATTGTCCTAAACAGCAGGAAACAAATTATATCGCGTTTTTATCGCGGACAATCTGCCAGAGCCGAACACGTGTACAAAGACCAGAAAATAAGAGTTGGCTGTATCACGGCGCCGTGCTCTCTGCAGGAAGTCAATATTCTAGGAAACGCTAGACCCGGAGCAGTATAAATATAAAAATCCGGAGCGTGACGGGGCACCAACCGCAGTTTCGTATTCAAATACATGAGAATCTTCACAACCTTGAGAGATGAAGGGACGAAGGTTACCTTATAGGCACACGGAAATATTTCGTGGCACGAACGGGATTCGATCCTGGGGCATTTCGGTTTTCAGACACGCTCTGTACCAACAACAATATCTTCAGAGGAAACACGTAACTCGTTCACAGAATGTTATTTGAAGCACTGTGTGGGACATTGTTTTTTCACTATAATAAAAGATTAAAAAACGTCTCAAATAGTATCTATACCGGGAACATGGCAAAGGTATCGTAAAGTTTCAATTACTCAGAAATGTTAAATCTCTGAAAGATGACGTTAAGAATGTTTTTGCTTCATTTTAAAAGAAGGAAGAACTTCACACAACCGAATTACACTCCTGGAAATGGAAAAAGAACACATTGACACCGTGTGTCAGACACACCATACTTGCTCCGGACACTGCGAGAGGGCTGTACAAGCAATGATCACACGCACGGCACAGCGGACACACCAGGAACCGCAGTGTTGGCCGTCGAATAGCGCTAGCTGCGCAGCATTTGTGCACCGCCGCCGTCAGTGTCAGCCAGTTTGCCGTGGCATACGGAGCTCCATCGCAGTCTTTAACGCTGGTAGCATGCCGCGACAGCGTGGACGTGAACCGTATGTGCAGTTGACGGACTTTGAGCGAGGGCGTATAGTGGGCATGCGGGAGGCCGGGTGGACGTACCGCCGAATTGCTCAACACGTGGGGCGTGAGGTCTCCACAGTACATCGATGTTGTCGCCAGTGGTCGGCGGAAGGTGCACGTGCCCGTCGACCTGGGACCGGACCGCAGCGACGCACGGATGCACGCCAAGACCGTAGGATCCTACGCAGTGCCGTAGGGGACCGCACCGCCGCTTCCCAGCAAATTAGGGACACTGTTGCTCCTGGGGTATCGGCGAGGACCATTCGCAACCGTCTCCATGAAGCTGGGCTACGGTCCCGCACACCGTTAGGCCGTCTTCCGCTCACGCCCCAACATCGTGCAGCCCGCCTCCAGTGGTGTCGCGACAGGCGTGAATGGAGGGACGAATGGAGACGTGTCGTCTTCAGCGATGAGAGTCGCTTCTGCCTTGGTGCCAATGATGGTCGTATGCGTGTTTGGCGCCGTGCAGGTGAGCGCCACAATCAGGACTGCATACGACCGAGGCACACAGGGCCAACACCCGGCATCATGGTGTGGGGAGCGATCTCCTACACTGGCCGTACACCACTGGTGATCGTCGAGGGGACACTGAATAGTGCACGGTACATCCAAACCGTCATCGAACCCATCGTTCTACCATTCCTAGACCGGCAAGGGAACTTACTGTTCCAACAGGACAATGCACGTCCGCATGTATCCCGTGCCACCCAACGTGCTCTAGAAGGTGTAAGTCAACTACCCTGGCCAGCAAGATCTCCGGATCTGTCCCCCATTGAGCATGTTTGGGACTGGATGAAGCGTCGTCTCACGCGGTCTGCACGTCCAGCACGAACGCTGGTCCAACTGAGGCGCCAGGTGGAAATGGCATGGCAAGCCGTTCCACAGGACTACATCCAGCATCTCTACGATCGTCTCCATGGGAGAATAGCAGCCTGCATTGCTGCGAAAGGTGGATATACACTGTACTAGTGCCGACATTGTGCATGCTCTATTGCCTGTGTCTATGTGCCTGTGGTTCTGTCAGTGTGATCATGTGATGTATCTGACCCCAGGAATGTGTCAATAAAGTTTCCCCTTCCTGGGACAATGAATTCACGGTGTTCTTATTTCAATTTCCAGGAGTGTATAAATACAGCAACAGAATTAAAGTTAGAAGAACGAAGGATCGGCTGCGAAGGAAGGTCGGAGGGCCACAAAACACTTAGAAAAAATCATTTTTTTTCTTTTTAATTAAAGTCTTTGATCACAATATAAAGTCCTTCGACGATGACCGGTTTCAGTCAGTAATGACTATCTTCAGATCTGTTCCACACGATGTCCTAATGCGATAAAGCCGTAACTTAGAAAACAATAATAAGGTGGCGAAGTGGTAAAGTGCAAAGCAAAATGTCAGAGGTTCGATCCCCGGTCACTGCTAGGATTTTAATCCTAGGAATGTACACCAGGGTCACTCTGACTCTGGAGTTTTCTGTTTGTTAGTGCGCATGCGCCACAGCACACACACACAGCCCATGACCACCAATGTAATTTCAGTCTAGTAGAGGTCGGACGTTCGAAGTTGTGAGAGATTGTTGTGTTAATTAATTTGACAGGAATATTTTTTGAACGGTCACTGTGACCCTGTAGTACACATCGCGTAACTATTCTATCTCCGAGTGTGAACTATATTTATGTGAAAACAGCTCGTGGGAATAACATTTTACTAACGGAAGATGTTATACGGAACGGATTATTAGAAAAATTGAGTCGTGAAAGTTATAAAATCAATAAATGAATAATTGAAAACACCTCAAAATATTTAAGTAATATGTTCAATTTATTAAATGAGTAACATCTTCGTCCATTCAAAGTGCAAATAAAGTCAGATTTAAATCCGGATCAGTTACAAGTTTCAAATGGCTCTGAGCACTATGCGACTCAACTGCTGAGGTCATCAGTCGCCTAGAACTTAGAACTAATTAAACCTAACTAACCTAAGGACAGCACACAACACCCAGCCATCACGAGGCAGAGAAAATCCCTGACCCCGCCGGGAATCGAACCCGGGAACCCGGGCGTGGGAAGCGAGAACGCTACCGCACGACCACGAGATGCGGGCATACAAGTTTCATCTCTGAAAATCTTCCATGTCAGTTTTTACATAGTCTCAAATTTTGGATGGATTAATATTCATATTGATTGAAAAAGTACGTGACAGAAGTCAAATAAAGAGAGTTAGTATGTCAGAATGTAATTTCATTATAAAATACGAGGTGTGGCTAGAAAAAAGCCGGACTAGTACTGGTGAATAAAACGAATGCAATAAGGCTGAAAGTCGCGTGGCCTGTCACGTGACTCTCGCTCCGCCTACTGCTCGAGTTTCATCTGCCTCCTGCACTCAGTCTGCCCGTGGCGTCTATTTTAAGTAGTTGACGTTTTGTCTGTGCATCGGAAAATGTTGAGTGTACAGAAAGAACAGCGTGTTAACATCAAATTTTGTTTCAAACTAAGAAAATCTGCAAGTGAAACGTTTGTAATGTTACAACAAGTGTACGGCGATGATTGTTTATCGCGAACACAAGTGTTTGAGTGGTTTAAACGATTTAAAGATGGCCGCGAAGACACCAGTGATGACACTCGCACTGGCAGACCATTGTCAGCAAAAACTGATGCAAACATTGAAAAAATCGGTAAACTTGTTCGACAAGACAACAAGTCAACTCCTGTTAACTCAGACACTGCTCTGATTGTTAAACGTCGATCTTGTCGAACAAGTTTACCGATTTTTTCAATGTTTGCATCATTTTTTGCTGACAATGGTCTGCCAGTTCGAGTGTCATCACTGGTGTCTTCGCGGCCATCTTTAAATCGTTTAAACCACTCAAACACTTGTGTTCGCGATAAACAATCATCGCCGTACACTTGTTGTAACATTACAAACGTTTCACTTGCAGATTTTCTTAGTTTGAAACAAAATTTGATGTTAACACGCTGTTCTTTCTGTACACTCAACATTTTCCGACGCACAGACAAATCGTCAACTACTTAAAACAGACGCCACGGGCAGACTGAGTGCAGGAGGCAGATGAAACTCGAGCAGTAGGCGGAGCGAGAGTCACGTGACAGGCCACGCGACTTTCAGCCTTATTGCATTCGTTTTATTGTTTCACCAGTACTAGTCCGGTTTTTTTCTAGCCACACCTCGTATTGTGTATAAAGGCAATTTCTCCATCATATAATTCAGCGCCACTGTAACCGTGATGTACAGTTCGTGTGATAGTTCTAGAGGTTTGTACTCCTAGGGCTAATCTCTCACTTATCGCTACTTTCACCAGTGGCAATATTTGTTAGTATGAAAATGCCGAGTTGCACCAGAGTCCATATTAAACTCTAGGTCCATCTACGACGGGGTGGATGAATATGGTAAGTTACTCGTAAAAGGTCGGAAGAAGGCAACGGCGTACCATGTAAAGCATTGTGGAGCTCAAACCGACATTCGGTTTGAGGAGAGATAAATATTTATTTCATTTATAGTGTGTAGTGTACGATTCTGACACTGAATTGCAATGGTAACGGAAGCAGTTAATGGAAATTTCGCAGTGATGTCGCCTACATCGCATTAGTAAGTAATCGCTCAGTGGTTTGTACTTGAACTGCTATACTAAATATTTTTCTACCCTTCATCACGATGAAGCAATTTCCAACGGCCAGCAAGACGATTTAAGAAAATTATGTAAACACTGTCTTCGTCGTCGTTGTGCCCTCTGAAGAAGAGCCTGGAATGAGTTGAAACTAGTTATGAAAACAAAACTATGGTTTCTTAATATACTGGTTGCAACTATTTCTAACTATAATATAATAGACTTCTGGAATATTCAGAAATACGTAACAGGAAAATTGTAGCAAAAAATTAGCATGTACAGCTCAGGACAAGGGTTATGTTAATAACAGATATTACTTAAATATGTAAATGATGGAAGCAAATTAGTTTTTCTCTTGGCAGAGAACACGCTGCGTTGATCGTATGTGAGAGCTCTTATAACAGAAGTCAAATCCATGAACTTGTAATATGAGTCTCAAGATTTTGTTTTTCTGAAAGGTTGGAGCCCCTCCACGCCCACACTGACATGGTGACCATCACGAAACTGCTACTGTCACCTCCGTATTTGTTAATTACTAATCGAGGACTACAAGGGATGTGGGGCCGTGATGTTATCCGAGCGTCTGGGTAGGATTACCCGCAAATACGGTCGCATCGAGAAACAGATAGTGGACGAAAAGCAAACGAAGGTATCGGTTTCAAAGGCAGAGGATAGAAAGTGCCAAGGCAAGCGCCAAGGGAAGAATAGTGATAGTGTGGTCGGGTAGTAAGAACATTAGCGGTTTCTTGCTATCTGCTACAGGTCATGCAAGTGTGAGGTTGTTTTGGGTATCGTGCAATGCCCGGTACTATTGTCGTACCTTATGTCGTTATGAAGAGTGTCAGTCCTTTCGAGGCGAGGTACTGCTGGGCTGGGCAGCTGCGAAGTCTCCTTGGCCAACTGCAGCGTCTGTACCTGTAAATGCATACTCTACAAATCACATTTTACTGCCTGGCAGAGGGTTCGTTGAACATGCCAAGATTTTTATATAAGTGGTCGACTAGTCACAAATCGATCATTGAGCACAAGCTCTTTTTATTAAATCACCGGATCAAGTCAAATTTCCCGTTGCCTTCTCTATGGATCACGGTATAAAGGGTGCAATGGAGAGTTCTACTTAAATGTAGCAGTTTGAGTCTTGAAGGAATTCGGGAGTTAATGGTTCGAATGCACTCTGAAATCTTTGGTAAATATTGAAACAAGTTTCTCAAGTCATACTGTTGAAACAAGTGTGCTAAATAAGATTTATTAGCCATCTTTTTCAATCATTCCATGTATAAATAATTAAGAGTTGAATAATAAGACACATTACACGTTCTAAATAAATAAAACACATATACTGAAAGTAAATTGTATCATATATGTTATTAAGCTCCTTCCTTAATGCTTCAATTACTGTGAAGAAACATTGATGTGCTTTCAGTTTTTCTGAGAAGCAAATAAAATTTCGCACAACATAAATAATTTCAAAGAACCCAGGCTGCAGTGACCTTTTCTGCACAAAATTATACTAACTTCCTACACTGAAATTCCTATTTCCCTACAGTGGTGACAATATCTTTAGGTCAGTCGAATGTAACACTCTTACTGTGAAGATACGATCGTGCACAGGACACGCTTACCGACGTACAACTTATACTGGAACTCACTGATTTAGGTACTCCATAAATCTTGATTCAACACAATGCACAGACAAATTTTGCACCTGTGAAATAGCTCAGCAGTGAGCAAAAGAACATTAATTACTGTTACATACCAGATTTTTTTTTGTCACCACTAACATTCAACGCAATCGTAACTGCCTGCCATCAACCCTGCAGAGTTACTGTGTGGTATCGTCCAAAGATCACGGTGCCACAGGACAGTCACCAACGATGTCTCACTGGAATCCGTGATGCCGAATGGGAGAGGCTGAACAAGACATGTACCCTCTCTCAGCACAGCAGTAGGCTCGCTCGGAGGTCAATATAGAGCCGAGCAGGGAAGCGCTCTTTCCCAGATTGTGAGCTCAGCTGAAGCAGTCGTCATCGAGTAGAAATAAAGAGTTATTCCAGTCTCACATGAAAATGTACTATGTTGAAGATTTTACTTCGAGGAAACAATTTGTTAATTAGTGCATCAAGTGATGCTTCAACAGTCAATCACAGTTCTAAATTATAAAGCACTTCTGTGGAAAAGTATTGTGTAAAGTTAAGTAAATGTTTTTATCAATCATGTAATAAAGAGAACAACTATTTCATAAGGTGAGCCACCTTAAAGACCAAACAAAGAACCCACAGTTATGGCTAGACAATTGCAATTTCGTCTGGTCATAATATACTGGATCACTTAAACAGGTAGAGCGATTAGTAGATGCCAAACAAACGTGTCAAGTGCTGGTTTAGGTGCGATATGCTTTCCAAGAAAATGCTGAACATCTTGAGTACGATTCATTGCCGGGAGATCCTCTAGTCACGGAACTGAAGTAATGTGTCAATTTTGTTCCATGTTGTCTGTAGGCTGAGGTCCACGAGCCTGAGCATTATCTTTGATTACAAGAATAAATACGACAACAGCATTCCGTAGACCAGGATAATCTTCTCCCTATATATCCCTAAGTTTTAAGAACTATTTCGAATGACAGTGTGATATGTACGAATATCGACATTGATGCTTGCTTACTCTACGAATCTTTTATCGCGAAACTGGAACTTTTTGCTCATAAATTTGGTACCTTTATGCTTGCTACGCTCTCTTAGATGTTGTGGCATAAAATGTCACTACCCTGATACAAAAATCTGCCAACTGAGAATCTACGTGAATATCTCTATTGTCCCCTGTACGCGACACTCGAACCGCAACGACAAGAAGATGGTTCAAAACACATCAACGAGCGAGGTGGCGGGATGGTTAGCACATTGGACTCGCATTCGGGAGGACGACGGTTCAATCCCGCGTCCGGCCATCGTGATTTAGGTTTTCCGTGGTTTCCCTAAATAACTTCAGGCAAACGCCAGGATGGTTCCTTTCAAAGGGCGGCCGACTTCCTTCCCCATCCTTCCCTAATCCGATGAGATCGATGACCTCGCTCTCTTTCGTGATTTAGGTTTTCCGTGATTTCCCTAAATAACTTCAGGCAAACGCCAGGATGGTTCCTTTAAAAGGGCGGCCGACTTCCTTCCCCATCCTTTCCTAATCCGATGAGACCGATGACCTCGCTCTCTGGTCTCCTCCCCCAAAACAACCCAACCCAAAATACGTCGATTAGATGAATATGCATATCACGTTGAAACGAATATGAAGACTTAAAATAGGTGTTTAATTTCATTTATCAGAAACGTTACCAATACTTTTAGCATAACATTAGAACTGTACTATTAACTTCATATCGTTAATACGTAACAACACTAACATCTCATAATAATTCTATGCACAAACAGGCTCACTGCTGTAGCTGAGACATAAATGGAGTTTAAAACTTCGTGGGCAAAACGAATTCCAACACCAAGCAATTTATTAAGTTCGCTTGCCACACCCTTCTCACCTGCGGTTTACCAAGTCTCTAAGAGAAGCGAACGCCACAAAACAATATCACTGTCTCTACGGGAATTGAGAGTGAACCATGAGCAGGTGGCTCATTCTAACAAGTAAGAAATTCTTTAGAAGCGGCAACCAGCTAAAAGGCGGCCATTTCCCCTACTTTCAACATTATTCTTCAGTTGCTTGATTTTAGAATTTTGTTTCCCTATGTGTGTCATCTTTTTCTTTCTGTATACAGCATCCTTTCCCTCATATCAATTTTAATTATAGTTGTTCGTGTATGACACTATACATAACCGTTATCTGATTTGCTGGGACACTTTCCTCACTCATTCAAGACTAACCACCTCCGGGATCACCATTAACTGCCCTCGCCGCTCGATGTTGCTCATCGGCGCCGATTTTCTGGACTCCTGAAGGCGAATTCCTAGAATATACCCCGTGTCTGTGTCGTGTAAGCGTTACTGCTTTCTCGTGGACCCAGCTCTGATCCTCGCACGTAGAACCCAACGCACAAAACCCAAGTTCCTATGTAGCGAATGCAGTAGCACTATTTCCTTATCAGGCCGAATGGATCACTCACTTGCTAATTTTGCTGTCCCTGGTCCATGAAGGCACCCGTCTTCTCCATTTAGTGCAGATATTTCTCGCGGAATTAATGAAATAATGAATATAAAGGGATGGCGGAAAGCTACAATGAAAAACGATAAATAAAATTAACTTGAATGTATTGAAACTAAAAAAAAGTATGTGAGGTAGCAAAGTTAGGCCTTTTCTCTACTCCACTCACAATTTTAAGTGGATTAGCAAGCTGTCGAACTGCTGTAGGATAAGTTATTAAATAAGAAGCCGGCCGCGGTGGCAGGGCGGTTCTAGGTACTTCAGTCCGGAACCGCGCCACTGCTATGGTCGCAGGTTCGAATCCTGCCTCGAGCGTGGATGTGTGTGATGTCCTTGGGTTAGTTAGGTTTAAGTAGTTTAAGTTCTAGAGGACTAATGACCGCAGATGTTAAGTCCCATAGTGCTCAGAGCCATTTGAACCATTAAATAAGAAAATCAGATGAAATGCACACTGAAAACGAAGAATAATTTAGCCCAGTCCGTGAAAGAACGAGAATCGATAGTAAGAGATGAACCACGGCAATGGATAAGTACAAGTCATGCGTTCTGAAACTGTCACAAGAGCAGTATTGGCACGTGGAAGTTTATCACATTACTGCCGGCGGAGTCGCGATCCTGAAAGCATGCGGTACAACCGACTGGGCTGCACGGTAGAAACCGCTGCAGTTTCTGCTTGCTCCGTGCCATGAAGCATGCCCTACTATATTGGCCGGTCTTCACACAAGGCTATTCCCAACTATGGAAAGCAACAAGAGCATTCTAAGATGGCGGTAACTTGCGCGATTCTGCTATAAACCTAATATCTGCCAACAACCGTGCTCTAGTGGGGGGCCAGAGCGCCTCTCTCCATGATTTTGCAAACTGCAGCGCCACTCCACAGCGTGCTTCCACAGGTGACAAGAAGGTTCCCATAGTCACCATAACCATGGATGTAGGAGGTAGCGGTTGCCGTGGCCCCGTACTGACAGGGTGGTCCTGCTATTGGAAATTCATTTTGGGAGACCTGCTTTGGCGCTAATTCACCGAATGCACGAACAGTCGGTGTTCCTATGCGTCGGTGTGGTCCCTGCTTATGTTCGACTGTAATAGTTCCAGACTTTGAAGATTCGCGCCATCTTGGATATTTATTAGATTAATTGACTGAAGAAAGGAAAATTACTGTGTCCCCTCCAATTTATAGTACTCTATGAAGAC
This sequence comes from Schistocerca serialis cubense, assembly GCF_023864345.2. Lineage (NCBI taxonomy): Eukaryota > Metazoa > Arthropoda > Insecta > Orthoptera > Acrididae > Schistocerca > Schistocerca serialis. The sequence continues at coordinate 83,439,818 of NC_064641.1, read as the reverse complement.
AAGCCATTGCTGGTGTCAGTTGCTATAGAAAATCTGTTTTGGCGTATGCAATCATTAATTTAGTTTGACAGATTTTTAATTAATTACCTATCAGGTCCCTGTTTAGTATCAATAAACCCATAACTCACTAAGCAACACCTTTATGACACTTAAATCACATAAATAATTTATTTCGCTCTCTCTCTGTGTTTGGAACTGGGCAGGAGAGCTATTGTGCCTTAGCCACGTGCGGTGTATGCCCGTGAAAAGCCTATGGTTAACACCTAGCACTTTTAATTTATAAGAGGCTCGTGACCTTGTTGGAAAGGAAGGTCTTGTGGGATGGTGCTAATTACTTCAATTACCTTATATTCATCACAGCTTCATAGATCACGCTGGAAAAACTAGAAAATCATGCATGTGAGGTATTTATGTTAAACTATCAGAGTGAATGCTAACATATATGTGTCCATTTAACGATGAAACAATAACTAATAAATACTAAGGAAATATCTTGTGCCAGCTGAGTGAAAAATTAATACGAAGAAGTCTTTATTACAAAAGAAAAGACTGATATTTCATAGGCCCGTGCACCAACGTAGGAAGCAGTTTTGGCAGAGCGAAAACCGAAGGATTTCAAGAATGTCATTGTGACATCCGATCTATTCATCAAATTTGGCACCATCATGCTTCCATGATTTTCCACATCTAAATCGATGCGACGGAACCGTTTGTGGAAGCCATAGGTGTGCATTTTTCAGATCTTCAAGTATCTCTTTTCTTTGAAGGAACCTACTCATTCGAAACGATTTTAAAGTGGATCGGTGTGATAGGTGGCTATGTCTAAAAATTTGCACTCGTTGGTCTCACGTACTCAGCAAGCACGGCCGAGGTTAGAAATACAATGTTCCCGATGGTGTTGCGTATACAAAGTCGGTAGTAGTGGCGCTTTCTTGCGAGACTCAGCGTTTCTATCACATATGACAAATTCTTTTGCACCGAGAACGGCGTGTAGAGTTCTGTTTGCAAGGACATCTTCGTTCCAGTAAAAAATTTGTGAATTTTACAGTTCACCAGTGAAGTTCAAGAACTGTACGCATTAAAAGCCTTTTACTTGTAACAAATCCTTGCTTGTGAAACTTACGTTTTTTAACTGAGAGTACAGTTTAGGTCTCTCTGATTCAGGGAAAGCTTTTAGCAATGTTTTGTGCACTGCTCTCTTTGAAATATGGTGGTGAAAAATCTGTTCAAATGTGTGTGAATTCCTAAGGGACCAAACTGCTGAGATCATCGGTCCCTAGACTTACACACTACTTAAACTAACTTATGCTAACAACAACACACACACACACACTCATGCCCAAGGGAGGACTCGAACCTCCGGCGGGAGGGGCCGAACAATCCGTGACAAGGTGTCTCAAACCACGTGGCCACTCCGTGCGGCGAAATCTGGTGGTATCCGGGATCAAATACAGGAAGGAGAAACCTATGTATAACTTATGTAGACAGCAGACCGCATTTGTAAGGGCCTAAGACGTGAAAGGAAGGGATGGTTGAGAAGGGAGTAAGATAGAGTATTAAGTTCTCCACATTCTCATTTAGTCTATACACAGAGAAAGCAGTAAAGGAAACCAATGGGAAAGCTGGAAAGGGAATTAAAGCTCAGGGAGAAGAAATAAATTCTTTGAAGTTTGCTGATGACGTTGTAATTCTGTCAGAGATGGTAAAGGAGACGCAAGAGTAGCTGAACGCAATAAAGTCGAGAAAACAGATTAAAAAATGAACATCAACGAAAGTAAAGCAAGAGTAAGGGAAAGTAGTCAAACTGAAACAGGCAATGGTGAGGGGATTAGATTGGGAAATGAGACACTAACAGTAGTGAATAGACAGGAAAGTGACAAATGAAGGCTGAAGTGTAGAACAGTAAAATGCTGAATAGCAATAGCAAGAATACCATTTCTGAAAAAGAGAAATTTGATAGCATCTGATATCAGTTTATGTCCTTGGGAAAGTCATTTAAGAAGTTATATGTCTAATGTGAAATGTGGACCATAAGGAATTTATACATGAAGAGAGCAGAAGCTTTTGAAATGTGGTGCTACAGGAGAATGCTCAATTTTAGATGGGCAGATCGAATAATTAATGAGGGGGTACCGAATCGATTTATGGAAAACAGAAACGTGTGGCACAATGTGATTAAAAGAAGGGATCTGTTTTGAGGAATCAAGGAATCGTCGGTCTGGTAATGGAGCAAAGTGGTGGCAGGGGATGGGAGGGGGTTGAAAATTGTAGAAGCAGACTGAAGGATGGAGATTGCTGAGGTTGTTTGGAGATGAAGAGACTTGGACATCTAGGTTAACTGTATGAAACCAGGCTTCGGGCTGAAGACCACAACAACAACATAAAGACATTACCTATCCGAAGTGCTTGATTTATTAAACCGCCGTCAGCGTTACGGTCAGAAGGCAAGCGTCGACAGTGTACTGCTTAAGGCACCTCATTGTGAAGTCTGTCCATTCCCTGAAGTGTGGCCGTTGGCCGAGTAAGGCGTCGTCGGCATCATTGACCGCGGCGCTCGCCCCCGCTTCCGCCCCTCCGTGGCTGAGGGAATCCGCCCCTGGGGCGACCAATCCGGTGGCCGCGTCTCGGCGCATGCGTAATGACGCCTCCTCCTCCCCTCCTCTCGGCGTCCCACTCCACCGGCGCCGGAGGCAGCGCCAGCGTCGCGCCATTAAAGTTGATAGCCGCCTAATCCGCTCAAGATGGCCCGCGGTTTACTTAAAGAGGCAGGAATTGGGCTTCTTGCGCGCCGTGTTTACCCTAGGCGTCGCGCTTTAATGGCGGAAAATTACGCCGACGCCTCGCTCAGTGCCGCGCTAGCGTTGACAACACTGCAGGCGGCCAGGTTCACTCTGGCAACAGCGCACCCGGCCTCTCTGTAAACCCTACACTCTGAGCTGTGCTTCTACGCCTATTTGCTAAGGGGGGAATAACTGTGTAATGGTCCCATAAACTTCATCATTTGCATTTCACAATTATTCATTATCGCATTTACAGCTTTATAAAACCGCCGGTAGTGATATCATCCTCTCATACGCAATCACTACCAGATGTTGTGATGTTTATTTCTTCTTTCACGACACAGAATATTACGATTTATTTTCCCTACGGTCTGTAATTTCAGGACTAGAGTTTGTGTTTCTAAAAGGTTTTTTTCAGACTTCACAAGACTATATCCTCTACGTGAGAGAAAATAGAAACTTGTGGTGAATTTTAACTTAAGCATCCCAACTGAAAGTTCCTGGCAGATTAAAACTGTGTGCCGGACTGAGACTCGAACTCGGGACCTTTGCCTTTCGCGGGGACGTGCTCTACCAACTGAGCTACCCAAGCACGACTCACGCCCCGTCCTCACAGTTTTACTTCTGCCAGTACCTCGTCTCCTACTTTTCCAAACTTTACGGCAGCTCTCCTGCGAACCCTCCAGGAAGTTCCATATCAGCGCACAATCCACTGCAGTGTGAAAATCTCATTCTGGAAAACATCCCCAAGGCTGTGGCTAAGCCATGTCTCCGCAATATCCATTCTTTCAGGAGCGCTAGTTCTGCAATGTTCGCAGGAGAGCTTCTGTAAAATTTGGAAAGTAGGAGATGAGGTACTGGCAGAAGTAAAGCTGTGCGGACGGGATGTGAGTCGTGCTTGGGTAGCTCAGCTGGTAGAGCACGTGCCCGCAAAGGCAAAGGTCCCGAGTTCGAGTCTCGGTCCGGCACACAGTTTTAATCTGCCAGGAAGTTTCATATCGGCGCACACTCCGCTACACAGTAAAAATCTCATTCTGGATCCCAACTGAAAGCTTATCTGAGCCCGCTTCTAAGCTGCCGGTTCTATGGTTGCCGGTGGGGTCCCTCTACTGCAGTTAGATAACTCACTCGCATCGTCATTACCCAATAACAGTCGAGTGTATATGGAGACGACACGGGAATAGAAGGCGTTTTGCGTTCTGGTTTTCAGCAGATGCAATGTAGTTGCCACTGATATTCATCAAGACTACAACAATGCAACGGTGGACTGGACGTTCCTCAATTCCATTTATCAGTTGAGACGTAGACCATAATATATTTGTTGTTGTTGTGATCTTCAGTCCTCAGACTGGTTTGATGCAGCTCTCCATGCTACCCTATCCTGTGCAAGCTTCTTCATCTCCCAGTACTTACTGCAACCTACATCCTTCTGAATCTGCTTAGTGTATTCATCTCTTGGTCTCCCTCTACGATTTTTACCCTCCACGCTGCCCTCCAATGCTAAATTTGTGATCCCTATATACCTCAGAATATGCCCTACCAACCAATCCCTTCTTCTGGCCAAGTTGTGACACAAAGCTCTCTTCTCCCCAATTCTATTCAATACCTCCTCATTAGTTATGTGATCTACCCATCTAATCTTCAGCATTCTTCTGTAGCACCACGTTTCTTAAGCTTCTATTCTCTTCTTGTCCAAACTAGTTATCGTCCACGTTTCACTTCCATACATGGCTACACTCCATACAAATACTTTCAGAAACGACTTCCTGACATTTAAATCTATACTCGATGTTAACAAATTCCTCTTCTTCAGAAACACTTTCCTTGCCATTGCCAGTCTACATTTTATATCTTCTCTACTTCGACCATCATCAGTTATTTTGCTCCCCAAATAGCAAAACCCCTTTACTACTTTGTCTCATTTCCTAATCTAATTCCCTCAGCATCACCCGACTTAATTCGACTACAATCCATTATACTCGTTTTGTTTTTGTTGATGTTCATCTTATATCCTCCTTTCAAGACACTGTCCATTCCCTTCAATTGCTCTTCCAAATCCTTTGCTGTCTCTGAGAGAATTACAATGTCATCGGCGAACCTCAAAGTTTTTATTTATTCTACATCCGAAATTTTCTTTTGTTTCCTTTACTGCTTGCTCAATATACAGATTGAATAACCTCGGGGAGAGGCTACAATCCTGTCTCACTCCCTTCCCAACCACTGCTTCCCTTTCATGCCCCTCGACTCTTATAACTGCCATCTGGTTCATGTACAAATTGTAAATAGCATAATATAAGGGATACTATAAATAGTTCATTCGTTTTCAGAGCTCTATATTTTCCAAAATATTACATACACGAATGTGAATGTCCCTCTGGTCTCACGATACATGTCACAGCGTTGGTCAAGTACGATCCAGTCCTCATGTAGCAACATCTTGTCAGTGCTTATCAGGTTATGGGATGCGGGTGCAAGGGAAGGGGGGGCGGGGCATATCATCTTCACCAGTATGCCCAGTCCAGTCCAGCGACAACGAAGTTCGTTGTTTAGGTAGCGACAAACATCGATGTTGCAATACTTTTGGAAGATGAAATTCTTGAAATCAGAAGTCAGTTGTGGAAAAACCCGCAACCGCATCATATTGAAGTAAACCTTACCAGTTACTGTTTGCTCACCGAAGAAGCTTCGTCTGTGACACTGCACAGAAAACATTAACCTTCGGCGAACCTTGTTCATGCTCTATAATTTCATGAAGATTTTCTTTGCCCACAGTCACACTGCGATTATTAATCTTTCCAGGTATATAGAAATTATCATCTATTCCAAGACACAAAAGCTCTTTTCCACTTTGCAGCTATTTTGTCAAGACTTTGCACATGTAACATACACGATACAAACTCGATGACTTTATGGCTCTATTGATGCATCAGTCATATTTGTACGTATACTACTTTGGAAAATACAGAACTTTGAAAATGAATCAGTCATTTATAGAAGCTCTGTATTTCATTATCTTTTTGTTTCATCTGAAAATCTTAGTTTACTATCCATATGTTCTAGCGTGCTACACATAACACTACATACCTGCTGCACTGTTGGACCAAGGCCGACGTACAGGGCATGGCTCATCATTACTTTCACAAACTGCGACATTGTCGCAAATAAAACAGTGACCCGTATATACAATAAGTTTCCTTTAATTTACGTCTATGGTCACAAACATTTGTTAACAGATTACCGGTTTCGGTCTATAATGACCATCGTCAGATATGCAGCAAAAAATGCAAATATGCAGGAAAAATGCAAATGCACTCGCAGGTTGTCTACAACTTAAAAAACAATATGCTGACATATACACTCCTGGAAATGGAAAAAAGAACACATTGACACCGGTGTGTCAGACCCACCATACTTGCTCCGGACACTGCGAGAGGGCTGTACAAGCAATGATCACACGCACGGCACAGCGGACACACCAGGAACCGCGGTGTTGGCCGTCGAATGGCGCTAGCTGCGCAGCATTTGTGCACCGCCGCCGTCGGTGTCAGCCAGTTTGCCGTGGCATACGGAGCTCCATCGCAGTCTTTAACACTGGTAGCATGCCGCGACAGCGTGGACGTGAACCGTATGTGCAGTTGACGGACTTTGAGCCAGGGCGTATAGTGGGCATGCGGGAGGCCGGGTGGACGTACCGCCGAATTGCTCAACACGTGGGGCGTGAGGTCTCCACAGTACATCGATGTTGTCGCCAGTGGTCGGCGGAAGGTGCACGTGCCCGTCGACCTGGGACCGGACCGCAGCGACGCACGGATGCACGCCAAGACCGTAGGATCCTACGCAGTGCCGTAGGGGACCGCAACGCCACTTCCCAGCAAATTAGGGACACTGTTGCTCCTGGGGTATCGGCGAGGACCATTCGCAACCGTTTCCATGAAGCTGGACTACGATCCCGCACACCGTTAGGCCGTCTTCCGCTCACGCCCCAACATCGTGCAGCCCGCCTCCAGTGGTGTCGCGACAGGCGTGAATGGAGGGACGAATGGAGACGTGTCGTCTTCAGCGATGAGAGTCGCTTCTGCCTTGGTGCCAATGATGATCGTATGCGTGTTTGGCGCCGTGCAGGTGAGCGCCACAATCAGGACTGCATACGACCGAGGCACACAGGGCCAACACCCGGCATCATGGTGTGGGGAGCGATCTCCTACACTGGCCGTACACCACTGGTGATCGTCGAGGGGACATTGAATAGTGCACGGTACATCCAAACCGTCATCGAACCCATCGTTCTACCATTCCTAGACCGGCAAGGGAACTTGCTGTTCCAACAGGACAATGCACGTCCGCATATATCCCGTGCCACCCAACGTGCTCTAGAAGGTGTACGTCAACTACCCTGGCCAGCAAGATCTCCGGATCTGTCCCCCATTGAGCATGTTTGGGACTGGATGAAGCGTCGTCTCACGCGGTCTGCACGTCCAGCACGAACGCTGGTCCAACTGAGGCGCCAGGTGGAAATGGCATGGCAAGCCGTTCCACAGGACTACATCCAGCATCTCTACGATCGTCTCCATGGGAGAATAGCAGCCTGCATTGCTGCGAAAGGTGTATATACACTGTACTAGTGCCGACATTGTGCATGCTCTGTTGCCTGTGTCTATGTGCCTGTGGTTCTGTCAGTGTGCTCATGTGATGTATCTGACCCCAGGAATGTGTCAATAAAGTTTCCCCTTCCTGGGACAATGAATTCACGGTGTTCTTATTTCAATTTCCAGGAGTGTATATGCATATATGCACTTTAAGTATTAAGAGGCATACCTGTTTCATATAAACAGAGTCCTAATGTACTGCAGTCATAGTGTCATCGTCAAATGTTAAATGCAAAATCAGTTCCAGCATCGTCAAATATAAAACGGTTCAAATGGCTCTGAGCACTATGGGACTTAACTTCTGAGGTCATCAGTCGCCCAGAACTTAGAACTACTTAAACCTAACTAACCTAAGGACATGACACATATCCATGCCCGAGGCACGATTCGAACCTGCGACCGTAGCGGTCGTGCGGTTCCAGACTGTAGCGCCTTGAACCGGTCGGCGTCAAATATAGACTATATAAATAACATCATATGCACAAATTATGCTGTCAGTAGCTGTACGGTTCAAAACAAGCCGTCGTACAGTAGCCACAAGATATTTGTGTTGTAAGTTCACCAGATGTCGCTAATGTAGGCATACACTAGTTTTCAATGATTAACTGAACAGCGTAAGGGGGATACAATAGTAGAAGTCTGTAATGAGCTTATAACGTATAAAAGGCATTATAGTAATAAAAAGCGGTGAAACTGAACACGACAAAAATCAGATTGTTAAGAAGAGGAAGACTTAAGAGACAGTAGTTGACATATGCTCACGTGCCAATATTATAGACACATAAATAATAAACACCTTTAATAGTGCACAGAATGATATTAAAAAACTATAAAACAAATCACTGAGGAAGCCACAACGAAAGAAAACATATTGCTGCACATAATCAGTGCATACAATTGTCAATGACCCATATGGAATGACCAGTTTCAGATAAATACTGTCCCAAAGCAGTTTTGTTCCTATGCTGTGAGTGTTCTTTAAAACTTAATTTAAAAGAGCGGCCTTTTTGACAGATATAATATGGGTCACACTTACTGCAGTCAATCCTGTATACTCCAGAACCATCAAATTTGTCATACTTCCCTTTCACCCTTTCAGTTAATGTTTTATTCGCAGTTTTAGTGTGTTGTTAACCTGAAAGCCACATTTGACATCAGACTTTTTAAAACATTTTTCTATCTGCAGGGGAATTTTGCCGTTAAATTTCATACGAATGGTTTTCATTCTATCGTTACCGGTTCTATTTTGTGTCTGGGTGTGTGTATGCCTGCTGTTTGTTATGCGTTTCTTTAGCCCAGTGTAGGGGCGCGTATAGACCGAAACCGGTAATCTGTTAACAAAAAGTTTGTGACCATAGACATAAATTAAAGGAAACTCATCATTCTTTTAACAACGGAACAGGAGGTGTGCGAGAGAGGCCATGTGGCTGCCTCTCCCATCTGCCTGCAGTGAGACGTTTCTGAGTTACACTCTCTCGTGTATTATTTCTGCTCGAGGGCGCACGGCTTTGTTAAGCTTCCTACCTCTTTCTCTTGTGTTTAGTTCTACTTCAGGGCAGGGGGCTTGGGTCGTATGTCCCAGGCTCTCTTGTTACTCAGCTCTTAACCTGCCTCTGTCTCCCTTATAACTTGAGTTTGCCCCTCTCTCTGGTTTCATCTTGCGACTCCTAAATATTACTCTTCCTTTCTAATTTCTTTAAACTTTCGGTCACCTACCTTGCTGCCCACCCGACTTGCATAAACTACGGAAGTTGTTCAGTAAATATTGCCCCAACAAATTTTTTCCTAGGTGACAATATGCCAGTCGACATTTTTTTCCATGAGTTACATTTGTACATTGTGTCCATCACTTCTTTGACCTTACGCCATCATTGTGTAAGAGCACGTAATCCTCGTTGGTAAACGCTCTTGTCTTGTTCTCGCATCCAAGTTTTCACTGCGCAAATTACGCTCTCATCATCTTCAAAGTGGGTCCCACGTAATCTTTAACCCTCTCAAAGAGAGGAAGCCACGTCTGGTTTATAGTGTATACGAAATGCACTGGACGATAAGTTCCCGGGTTCTGAGAATTGTAAGTGGGCGTCATTGTCTTCTTGGAGTCATATACCTTTTCGATTCTTGTCAAAGAGAGCACGTCGGAAACGATTCTTGAATTTCTTCAGAATCTTTACACATGCTTTTGAAATAATGGTTGTCGCCATCGGCAACGCAACCACGAGAATGACATCATCACTACCCCAAAAGACGGTAATTATGACATCGCCAGCAGAGAGAGCAGACCTGATTTTTTTTTCCTTGTGATTGCGAGACGTGTCACTCCAGTGACTGCCTTTGTGTTCCTGATTCAAAGTGATGCTTCCAGGTATCGTCCCCTACAATGATCTATAAGAGAAGAATAAAGTCCTCTGAGCTGTGTTACTGCTCAAATTACGTGCTATAGAAACCAAATTGCAATTTACCCGCAGCTACTCAAAGGAGATAGGAAGCTAGGGATCTTTGCTGATGGACAAACTCGTGGTTGGTACACAATTTTAATTTCAACTACAGGACAAATTTGATTATTACAAAATTACAAATCAGAATAACAATATGAAAATTGTAATTCGGACCTTTGTCCTCTTAAGAAAATATACAACTGACATTAACCAGAAAAACTATGTGATTGGATCATGAATTAACATAACAAACAGTATTTTAAAAGTAATAATAAGATCTTATTGCGAAAGGATCACAGACAATCACCACCATAAGCAGACTATTAGGTTCATTGCTTTCGTAACCAAAATTTACACAACACTAATGATTCAGCTTGAGCTACTTAAGAAAAGATCTCGTCCGTCCCGACGGACAGGACGGACACTTAACTAAAGGAGGGAAGCGCGGCTTATGCACGGAGGTACTCGGAATAAACGAGTACTAAGCAACCGTCAAGCAATTTCGAAGTTAATCAGGCTGCAAACCACGGCAGAAAACACGCCGAACACACACACGATCCCAGCCTGCCCGCCAAGGCGACAAACCCCAGCTGCCCCACATATCAGACCATTTCTGTAACAGCAAATAATTCACGCGGCAGACAAATGAAACTCGGGATTCACCTTTTTCAAGACCATGCAAGGTTTACTTACTACGTGACTATCTGTAACATGACTGAAAACGAAACTGAGACATTTACCGAATAAAAGAACAATTAAAATTACGCTGACTTGACAAAAGCTCTGGCCTTCATATTAAAAGAAGGTCTACAACCAAAACATACTATATCAAATTAACACTGTAAGGAACCTCTAGACTTCGGAAGTTCAGTATAACAACTGATCTCCGGCAGATACAACATGCCACCATAAGTTTCACAAATCTTCACAGGTTAACAGCAGAATATGAATCATACGTAACTTAATGCTTCCAGTTACGCGATGAGAAGATGTCCAGCATGAGATGACAACCCGCCACCGTTTCGCACGCAAACGTCTCGACTAATCAGCACCGTACACATGGCGCGCGGCAAAACGGCAGAGGACGTCCAGGTCGGCGAGGCCCACGCACATAGGATACAGACGAGGCCCTGCCTTCAAAACATGTTGCCTCGATGAACGGCGACCGGAGAGAGACCCCGGCTACACTCCAAGCCGGAAGAGCAAAGCGGAACAGTCAGAGATACAACAGCAGACGAGTGTCGATATCAGCGACCCAAGAGGAGCGTAACTAGCGCCAGTCGCCACGGCTCACTCTCCATTGCCCTAAAACAGGGCTTAACAACTGGCCGGTTTTGAGCGCGAGTACTCGCGTCTCCTCAGGCACGTGCTCGCGGGCAGGTGCAAGGTCGCGGAGTAGGGAGGGAGGGGAGGGAGGGGAAATGCGCGCGCACGTTTGAATGTGATCTCGCGTTCTTAGCAGATTTAACTAGCCATCTGAATGCTTTGAACATTTTACTGCGAGGTAAAGATCTGCTAATTACTCATTTCATAGATCGAATACGAGCTTTTAAAATGAAATTGACACTTTGGGCGAGTCAGCTGGAAACAGGAAACCTAGCGCATTTTCCTAAATTATCATCCATGCAAGATGTTCACAAAGACTGTGAACGTTATTCACATAGTTTAGTTGATCAGCGCTTTCAAGATCTGACAGCACTAGACAGTGATTTTGATCTGTTCTCTCCATATTCAGCGAATATTTAAGAGATTCGTCCTGAGCTGCAGCAAGAAATTTTTGACCTGCAGTGTGACAGAGATTACAGAGACAAATTTCAGAACAAGAAAAAAATTTTGGAATTCTACAGACACTTCCCTCAGCATAGATTTCCTCGTTTGCACAAACTGGCAGCTACAATAATATCAATGTTGGGTTCTACGTATGTTCGTGAACTACTGTTCCCTGCAATGAAATGTAACAAGACGCGCCTGAGAAACGCATTGTCTGATCGAAATTTAAACTGCACGCTGCGCCTAAAATGCCCAAGAACAACTACTCCGAACATAGACGCAATTGTAAAGGGCAAAAAGTACAAGATAACCGAGAATCCCACACTTCAGTGACACCTTTTATTGTGTAACAGTTCACAAATTAATGCGAATGTAGAGGCATACACTAAGGTAATAAAATTATGTGGCATGTGTACATTCTCCTTGATTTGTTTCATTTGTCGCAGTAATAATTCGTGAGTGATATCACTGCAGGTGGCCGCGGATTTACATTGACTGGCGGCAGCTGTTGTGGCCCCACGTGACTCTCCCCACTCTCCGCTCTGGTCCGGTAGTGGGGGTAGCGTGCTCGCGCTGCTCCGTGCTCGCGCCTTGCTGCTCACAGCTTGCTCCGCGAGCACGTATGTTGTGAAGCCCTGCCCTAAAAGAGGAAATGGTGATCCTTCAAAATCTTGCTGTCCCTTGCGATCATTCGTGGAATTATCCGACAGTCTCAGAGTCAATTATGTACGCACATCCAGTACTCAACGATAGGTATAGAGGCAACTGTCTAGTTGTAATTCGTCGACTGCATGAATAACGTTACCAGGACTATTCACGATGTCGGGAGCAGTGACTGTGACAGAAAGTCCAGAACGTCACCGAACATGGAGCTTAATTTCTGCACTTCGTGAGTTTAGCTCTTTAACCATTTCCCGGCAGTATTTGATGTATCTAGGAGTAACGTTACATTTTTTTTATCGTAACTTCAATCGAATAACATACTGTTAAGTGCATCCCACTGTCTTCTCTGCTGATTAATTCCAGTTAAGGGTAGCGTCTCTGACAACTAATCAAAACGCCCTGGGCCCGGGTTAGAAGCTCGCCATTGCTTAAATTCTGAATAGTCATCGGCAACGGCTCCCGAAGACTTCCGGCATAAGAAGTCACTTTCGTCCTGCAAACAGCCTTGTGAAAGGAGACGGAGGAGCGGATAGTGGTTCAAGGCACTTTCTTGTTCTTGTTGTGGGAAACACCTCTAAAAAGGCGGAATAATCAGCAATGATCAGCGGCATGAGGATGCAGATAGAAAAGGAAGCTACTGCAATAAAGACACATAACGCGTATCCGCTGGACATGTGGCTTGTAATTTAAAAAGTGTCGTGATGATCTATCCAATGGCAAAAATTCCGTACGAGTCCCCCCCCCCCCCCCCCCCACCTATTCGGATCTCCGAGAGGGGACTACCAAGAGGAAGGAGAGCATGAGAAAAAGACTGAATAACCAACAAAAGGGTAAAGTACTACGAGTCGGGGCCTGGACCGTCAGAAATTTGAACGCGGTACGGAAACTAGAAAATCTGAAAAGAAAAGCTCAGTCTAAATATAGTGCAGATCAGTGAAGTGAAATGGAAAGGACAAAGATTTCTGATCAGACGAGTTCAGAGTACTGTCAACAGCAGCAGAAAATGGTATAATAAGAAGAGGATTCGTTATGAATAGGAAGGTGGAGTAGAGAGGGAGTTATTGTGAACAATTCAGTGTTGGGATGGTTCTAAGCACAGTCGACATTAAACCAACAACGACAACTATAGTACAGGTAAACATTGCGACGTCGCAAGCAGAAGAGAAAGAAATAATGAAAGTATACAGAAATGTTAAGTGGTATTTCAGTACGTAAATGGAGATGAAAATGTAGTAGTACTGGAATATTGTTGTAGGGGAAAGGAGTAAGGGTTATGGGAGAATTTGGGGTTGCAGCAGGAATGAGAGAGGAGAAAGACTCCTTGTGTTCTGCAATAAATTTCAGCCCATAATAGAGAATACCTTGTTCAAAATCACAAAAGGATGAGGTATAGTTGGAAGAAGCCGGGAGATACGGGAAGATTGCAGTTTGATCATGTCATAGTCAGGCAGAGATTCCGAATTGATATAATCGATTGTAGGGTATGCGTAAGAGGAGATATAGACTCAGATCACAATTTATCAGTGATGAAGAGCAGGTTGAAGTTTGAGAGACAAGTGAAGTACAATTCATGCGGAAGCACTAAGAAATGAAGAGACACGCTTGAAGTTATCTGAGGCGACACATGCAGCATTAATGAACAGCTAAGTAGGCAGCTCAAGTGAAGAGGAATGGGCATCGCTGAAAAGGGCAATCACAGAAGTTAGAAAGAAAGACGTAGGAACAAAGAAGGTAACGCAAAGAAACCGTGGGTAACAGACTATATTGATCAGCGAAAGTGTTCGGGGAAAGTGCGGGATACATAAATACAAGTCACTTAGGGATGAAATAAACAGAGGCGAAATGGATGCATGAAAAATGTAAAAAACTGAAAAATATATGGTTATTGGTAGGGTCGATTCAGTACATAGAGAAGTCAAAGTAACCTTCGGTGAAATTAAAAGCAAAAAAAAAAAAAAAAAAATGGTTCAAATGGTTCTGAGCACTATGGGACTGAAATTCTGAGGTCATCAGTCCCCTAGAACTTGGAACTACTTAAACCTAACTAACCTAAGGACATCACACACATCCATGCCCGAGGCAGGATTCGAACCTGCGGCCGTAGAGGTCGCGCGGTTCCAGACTGTAGGGCCTAGAACCGCTCGGCCACAACGGCCGCCATCAAATATCAATATTACCAATTGATTATCCTAGTGACTCATTACATGTGTGTTGTCCTTAGTGTAAGTTAGTTTACGTTGGATTAAGTAGTGTTTTAGCCCAGGGAACAACGACATCAGCAGTTTGGTCACAAAGGAACTTACCACAAATTTCCAAAATTTCCACGGTCGTTAAGTGAAGGACATCGGTAACTGTGTTGTCCGTTGTGAGAGGTAATGCCTGAAATTTAGTATTCTTGACACTGTGGATTTCGGATTAGTGAATTCCTTATGATTACCGAATTGGAATATTCTTTGCGTCTACCTCCAACTACCATTCCGCGTTCATAATCTGTTAATTCCCGTGCTGCGGCCACAATCATGTGAGGTGCCGTTTCGCCTGAATCCCCTGACTACGAATAACAACTCAGCCACAGCACTGTTCCTTATACCTTGCGTGTGCGGTACTAACGCAGTCTGTACGTGTGCGTATTTCTAGCCCATGGCTTTTGTCACCTCATGTATGTGACTTTAAAATGCTAATAAATATGAATTCACTCTTATTTCCGTCATAAGGTAAGTCAGTAACACCCAGTACGACGGTTGTAGAGAATTTGTAGGTATTGGTCTGTGGGTATGACGCTTACGAAACTCTGTGGTGCGGGGTACGTGAATTGTAACACAAAGAATGGCCGTCCGAAGAGATTTCTCAAAGTTTAGGGAACAGGGAAATGCAATCGAGATATTTGGAAATATGGAAAAAGCAAATAAATTGTTTAATATTTCGAGAGTAACTGTTAATACATTTATGTCGCTGTGAGAAAAGACAGTCAATGCCTTCATGGAAAAATTTTTGCGGTTGTCCACGGAACCATGATTGTACGCAGGCATCTACCTCTGCGTCTGAAGCAAATCAACGGCCACAAATGTCTTTCTTCAGGGAACCAAAAATTTGGAAATCTCACATGAGAATGGATAGGTATTTTACGGGGAACGTGTTGCAAGGCTGCAGAGGTTTCGCTGGGAAGCCTTTACACATTCCCCATTGTTATTCGCCTGGTGCAGTCCCCATCTCTCCTCATTCGATTTCCACATTTTTGGAGCCCTCAAGAAAGATAGTTGTAGGCGTCGATTTGCTTTGGACGAAGATGTGTACGTCTGGAAACAATCAGGTTCCCGTAGGGAACCGCAAAATGTTTTCCATGATGGCACTGACCATGTTGCCTCTCAGTTCGATAACTGTATTAACAGTTATGGCGATTCTTTTGGAATAATAACAACTTACTTATTTTTTTCAGTCTGTGTAATTTTCATTAGACTGCCACTTATAAAAGGGATGTGGATGTGAATTGCACTTTGCCATTTGTCTAAAAGTGTTTGCACCACTTAACTTTTCTAGAAATCTGCATAAATGTTGCTGTCCATAGCTCCATACTGTACATGCACATCCACGACAGCCTTATCACACAGTAGACTTGCATGCAGTCAAAACTGATGGATATTGCTGGACAGACACTAATAATAACAATGGCGTGTGACGAGGGCATCCCGTCGGGTAGACCGCTCGCCTGGTGCAAGTCTTTCGATCTGACGCCACTTCGGCGACTTGCGCGTCGATGGGGATGAAATGATGATGATTAGGGCAACACAACACCCAGTTCCTGACCGGAGAAAATTTCCGACCGAGCCGGGAATCGAACCCGGGTCCTTAGGATTGACAGTCCGTCACGCTGACCACTCTTTTCTTTATCGTTGTGTTTGGTCTTTGCAGGCGTCATGTGACATCCGTTTAAGTTCGTTGTTGATCCTTTCACTAAGTTTTTTTATTACAGAGGCCAGTCAGCTCTCTGACCGAACAATTTATTTCATTCGTTGTATCTGCTCGGGGCGGACGTCGTAAGACACCCGTTTCAGTTCGTCGTTGCTCCATTAACTCATCTTTTTTTATTACAGAGGGCATCTAACCCTCTGACCGAACACTCTGAGTTACCGTGCCGGCAACCACTCAGCTACCTGGGGCGGACCGGACAGACACTGACAATCCTTCAGTTCAACAGGTTCCTCGTTGTTTCTCTTTCCAGTCATCCGTACAATTCATCATACTTCACAAAGTGGCTGGCTGTCAGACACTGAAGGAACAACCTGCTGATGTCACCACTTAAGCTGAAGTACACTCCTGGAAATTGAAATAAGAACACCGTGAATTCATTGTCCCAGGAAGGGGAAACTTTATTGACACATTCCTGGGGTCAGATACATCACATGATCACACTGACAGAACCACAGGCACATAGACACAGGCAACAGAGCATGCACAATGTCGGCACTAGTACAGTGTATATACACCTTTCGCAGCAATGCAGGCTGCTATTCTCCCATGGAGACGATCGTAGAGATGCTGGATGTAGTCCTGTGGAACGGCTTGCCATGCCATTTCCACCTGGCGCCTCAGTTGGACCAGCGTTCGTGCTGGACGTGCAGACCGCGTGAGACGACGCTTCATCCAGTCCCAAACATGCTCAATGGGGGACAGATCCGGAGATCTTGCTGGCCAGGGTAGTTGACGTACACCTTCTAGAGCACGTTGGGTGGCACGGGATACATGCGGACGTGCATTGTCCTGTTGGAACAGCAAGTTCCCTTGCCGGTCTAGGAATGGTAGAACTATGGGTTCGATGACGGTTTGGATGTACCGTGCACTATTCAGTGTCCCCTCGACGATCACCAGTGGTGTACGGTCAGTGTAGGAGATCGCTCCCCACACCATGATGCCGGGTGTTGGCCCTGTGTGCCTCGGTCGTATGCAGTCCTGATTGTGGCGCTCACCTGCACGGCGCCAAACACGCATACGACCATCATTGGCACCAAGGCAGAAGCGACTCTCATCGCTGAAGACGACACGTCTCCATTCGTCCCTCCATTCACGCCTGTCGCGACACCACTGGAGGCGGGCTGCACGATGTTGAGGCGTGAGCGGAAGACGGCCTAACGGTGTGCGGGACCGTAGCCCAGCTTCATGGAGACGGTTGCGAATGGTCCTCGTCGATACCCGAGGAGCAACAGTGTCCCTAATTTGCTGGGAAGTGGCGGTGCGGTCCCCTACGGCACTGCGTAGCATCCTACGGTCTTGGCGTGCATCCGTGCGTCACTGCGGTCCGGTCCCAGGTCGACGGGCACGTGCACCTTCCGCCGACCACTGGCGACAACATCGATGTACTGTGGAGACCTCACGCCCCACGCGTTGAGCAATTCGGCGGTACGTCCACCCGGCCTCCCGCATGCCCACTATACGCCCTGGCTCAAAGTCCGTCAACTGCACATACGGTTCACGTCCACGTTGTCGCGGCATGCTACCAGTGTTAAAGACTGCGATGGAGCTCCGTATGCCACGGCAAACTGGCTGACACTGACGGCGGCGGTGCACAAATGCTGCGCAGCTAGCGCCATTCGACGGCCAACACCGCGGTTCCTGGTGTGTCCGCTGTGCCGTGCGTGTGATCATTGCTTGTACAGCCCTCTCGCAGTGTCCGGAGCAAGTATGGTGGGTCTGACACACCGGTGTCAATGTGTTCTTTTTTCCATTTCCAGGAGTGTATTTTTGTTGCGGTCTTGTTCTGAGACAGCTCGCCACGCTAGTCTATGCTGAGCAAACCTCTTCGTTTCGCCATAACTATTGCAACCTACATCTATTTGATCCTGCTTACTCTAGCCAAGCCTTGGTTTCCCTCTACAACTTTTGCCGCCTACATTTGTAAGGTTTTGATGACAGAACAGCAACTGTGTAAGCTGTAAATATTTTTGGTTTAATGTTGCAGTCTTATCACAGAAATACACGCATTTACACAGTTTACAATGTGACAACGTTACGCCAGTTGGCACACGAACTCATCTCGTCCTAGCCGGCTGAAGTGGCCGAGCGGTTCTAGGCGCTTCAGTCTGGAACCGCGCGAACGCTACGGTCGCAGGTTCGAATCCTGCCTCGGGTATGGATGTGTGTGATGTCATTAGGTTAGTTAGGTTTAAGTAGTTCTAAGTTCTAGGGGACTGATGACCTCAGAAGTTAAGTCCCACAGTGCTCAGAGCCATTTGAACCATTTTTGAACCATCTCGTCCTCAGAGAGTGAAATAATCCTGAACACAACAATGGTAATTTTAACTAGAAGTTTCTTTACAAAATTATTCTTACAACTACGTCATGATGTTGGCCTGTACTACGATAAATCATCCAATACTGGTTCAAAGTTCGGTACTATTTATGATGACAATCAAGTCTACGGAGGATGGTTAGTTTTGTGACAAGTTGAGCAAAAGATTACCAAGTTTACAGTGGATGCAAGCTGGTGAACCAACAAGTTTATGCCTCTGCTCACGGTATTTATTTTAGCTGCAATGAGCTGTCATCTGCATGGCTGCTCTCGTCCTCTCAAATTCCTAAAAAAACTAATTAAACCTTTGCTGATTTTTCCAGCAGAAACTCTCCGCATGTTTCTCGTTATGCGAGAAAATATGTACTCATCCCTAGTCTTGGAATATGGCCATATGCACGCACATGGCTGGAGCAGCGTGCATATTTAAATGCCCTCTCAGTTCTCACAAGAACAATTAACTAACTGGCTGGTTTGTTTCTCCACAGTTGGAGCTTAACGACGCTACAGCTAATATCTAGCTAAATGTCAGCCACAGTGAATGCAGTGTTCACACAAATTTCTCCTCTGCATCGTACAGAACATTATGCGCCCTGTTCTGCAAAGAAAATCAAATGGCTCTGAGCACTATGGGACCTAACATCTATGGTCACCAGTCCCCTAGAACTTAGAACTACTTAAACCTAACAAACCTAAGGACATCACACAACACCCAGTCATCACGAGGCAGTCTGTTCTGCACTTGACGACAGTTCAGAGAAGAGTCCCCGAAAATTTCGGTCTTGTCTTTCTCGTAGTTGAACTGTCTCCCCACCTGGGTTCTTTTGTTCTCCATGTCACGGCTTTTTCGACCAATAGGAGCGTTCCTCTTATTTTGTGGAAACTCTCTCTGCCAATCGCAAGGGCCCTACCATTAAACTGCATTGAAGTCTCGGCACTTAACTCCTTCCTAGTTCGTTTCCGCCAGTCGGACGTTTTGTGCCTGCTCCAGACGCCTAAAAGTTACATGTGTACATCACACGTGTACCATTTGCTCTTCACGTGATCAACAGTGTCACCGGTTTTGTTTGTATCCATTTGGAATCCAAAAACACAGTATTCTAAAGCTTCTTTCTGTGCTACTTCTGGTAGCCTGGTACTTTCTCTCCAGTATGCGTCACCTGTCTGGTCGCTGACTCCCTCCCTGGGACGCCCCCTAAGAGGTTTTCGTGGTGCCTTCCATGGAGCGGCCTCTGCTTCTGCCCACACCTGCTTCCACACAAAACGTTTCCTCTCGCTGCTTGTTTCACCTTCTGCTCATTGACATGCATTGTATGGGAGTGGTGTGTTAATACCGTCAATTGAGTGTCATCCCTTTTGCATTACATACTTGTAGGCAAATCTGCTCATTACCACCTTCACGTATTCTGCCACCTTACACATTTCCTGCCATTAGCAAGTGGACGATTCCTATCAACCGGTCCTTTTGCTTATTGTGGTAGTCAGAGCACAGTCCCATACATGAACTGATCATTGTACAGGATATGGAAAATATCCTATGGTACAAAAGCAGCACCGATAGCCGTGCGGTCGGGGCTCCTTGCCGCGGTTCGCGCAGCTAGCCCTGTCAGAGGTTCGAGTCCTCCCTTGGCCAAGGATGTGTGTGTTGTCCTTAGCGTAAGTTAGTTTAAGTTAGATTAAGTAGAGTCTAAGCCTAGGGACCAATGACCTCAGCAGTTTGGTCCCTCAGGAACTTACCACAAATTTTATGATACCAAGTTTATCGCTGTTGCTAGTTGTGCCTTTCAGAAACCACAGTGAAAAGGCCAAATGTGCCACGTCTGCATGTACCACGACCTTGTAAGGAGGGAAATGCAGCTTCTCTTTATTTTAGTAATTTCAGAGTGTGACCAAACCACACACGAATACTTAGGATGCATTTTTAAATGTGTAATAATGGAATACATTCCTCATTAATAAATATTGTTTCTTTTAAATCCGTATTTCATCAACTTGACCAAATGGTTGTCCATTCCCAGAGCAGATCACCAAAAGAAAACATACACTCATCGGAGGAGACAGGCTTACAGAATTGTGTCATCAGCTGCTCATCTCCCCAGCTGATTACCTCCCGATTAGTTATTCCAAACTTCCACCTACTCTTCAACGTTCTTATTTAGCACCACACTTGAAAATCTTCTGATCTCTTCTGGTATGAATTGTACACAATTAAAATAAATAAAAATTAAAAGAGGGAAATAAAACTGCTATACTTCTGAAGTTAAGTGGTGCAAACACGTTTAGACAAAAAAATGGGTCAAATGACTCTGAGCAATATGGGACTTAACTTCTGAGGTCATCAGTCCGCTAGGACTTAGAACTACTTAAACCTAACTAACCTAAGGACATCACAAACATCCATGCCCGAGGCAGGATTCCAAACTGCGACCGTAGTGGTGGCGCGGTTCCAGACTGTAGCGCCTAGAACCTCTCGGCCACACCGACCGGCACGTTTAGACAAATTACATACTCAAGTACTTAACCCTAAATGAAACTGCTAAACTTCTGAAGGTATGTAGTGCAAATACGTTTAGACAAAAAACACACATACCTACATAGACACACACACACACACACACACACATAGACACACACACACACAGAGAGAGAGAGAGAGAGAGAGAGAGAGAGAGAGAGAGAGAGACTGAAACCTAGGTGAAGCGACGCACTATCAAGTCAAGTCTTGGTAGCTGATGAGAAGGCGCGCGTTTCGTATTTCCATCCAGCGATCCAGACCTTTGCCATAAACCACTTTGTGCAATTCCCCATTTTGTTTCCTAAACATCACCAAAGTCTAGTTTTCCCTGTGCTTCTCCAGCTGAGCCACAACTACGTATTAGTGAAACCAGTATCGTCGAGGTGTTAAACTCCAGCCTTCCTTTGAAATTTTTCTAGCAAATTCAGACCAGAAATTGGGCTCTTCATTTTTAAATGGCTTTTAAAAGAATGGTTCATACGCGAACAAGGAAGGTGAACACGTTAAATAATTCGTTACGTCGGGTACTTCGCAAAACATAGACAGTGTGTGATGTCGGAGAATGCACTTTGACATCTAATCTTTTGTTTCGGCTTCTGCAGCAGAGTCATATTTTACACGTATCTAAGTGTTCGTCTGCTGTTCAGAAAAAGGAGGTGACCTTTGAGAGTTCTTTGTCATACTTTGACAAGAGATTTTGCCACCTGACTGACCACTTACCTGGCAGATCCTTGCTGATTGGGGATAGGTAACTTTCTTGACGTCAACTTCAGCGTAACAACCATTACCCTTCTCTGATTTTCCTGATAGGATGCTCTCATAAAAAAATGACCTTAGAGAAAAATTCAAGGAGCTCGTTAAAAAACAGAGATGTCCCCGTGGGAAGACAAAACGTACAGAAATTATTAGGGAACAAGGACATTCGACCGTCTGAGAATAAATCTGTGATAACTGATAATGAAGAAAAATGATGTGAATATATACCCCTAAATGACATAAGGCCCATTACACACGAGAATTTTGGAAGTGCTCTTCTAAAGTAGGTATCTAGGACTGTTTATGATCAATCAGGCATACCTTAGCAAAAGATCTTGCTGAAAACCAAAGGAAATTCTGGTCTTACGTAAAATCGGTAAGCGTGTCGAAGGCTTCCATCCAGTCACTCACTGATCAGTACGGCCTGGCAACGGAAGACAGCAAAACGAAAGCTGAAATTTTAAACTTAGCATTTGAGAAATCTTTCACGCAGGAGGAGCGTACAAACATACCGCCGTTTGACTCTCGTACAGATTCCCGTATGGAGGACATAGTGATAGACATCCCTGGGGTTGTAAAGCAGCTGAATGGGCTGAAAATAAATAAATCGCCAGGTCCTGAAGGGATTCCAATTCGGTTTTAAAGAGAGTACTGTACTGCATTGGCTCCTTACTTAGCTTGCATTTATCGCGAATCTCTTGCCCAACGTGTAGTCTCGAGCGACTGGAAAAAAGCGTAGGTGACCCCTGTATATAAGAAGGGTAGAAGGACGGATCCTCAAAATTACAGACCAATATCCTTAACATCGGTTTGTTGCAGGATCCTCGAACATATTCACAGTTCGAATCTAATGAATTTCCTTGAGACAGGGAAGTTGCTGTCCGTGCATCAGCACGGCTTTAGAAAGCATCGCTCCTGCGAAACGCAACTCGCCCTTTTTCCACACGATATCTTGCGAACCATGGATGAAGGGTATCAGACGGATGCCATATTCCTTGACTTACGGAAAGCGTTTGACTCGGTGCCCCACTGCAAACTCCTAACTAAGGTACGAGCATATGGGATTGGTTCCCAAGTATGTGAGTGGCTCGAAGACTTCTTAAGTAATAGAACCCAATACGTTGTCCTCGATGGTGAGTATTCATCGGAGGTGAGGGTATCATCTGGAGTGTCCCAGGGAAGTGTGGTAGGTCCGCTGTTATTTTCTATCTACATATATGATCTTTTGGATAGGGTGGATAGCAATGTGCGGCTGTATGCTGATGATGCTGTAGTGTACGGGAAGGTGTCGTCGTTGAGTGACTGTAGGAGGATACAAGATGACTTGGACAGAATTTGTGATTAGTGTAAAGAATGGCAGCTAACTCTAAATATAGATAAATGTAGATAAATGCAGAGGAATAGGAAGAAGAATCCTGTAGTGTTTGAATACTCCATTACTAGTGTAGCGCTTGACACAGTCACGTCGATTAAATATTTGGGCGTAACATTGGAGAGCGATATGAAGTGGGACTAGCATGTAATGGCAGTTGTGGGGAAGGCGGATAGTCGTCTTCGGTTCATTGGTAGAATTTTGGGAAGATGTGGTTCATCTGTAAAGCAGACTGCTTAGAAAACACTAATACGACCTATTCTTGTGTACTGCTCGAGCGTTTGGGATCCCTATCAGGTCGGATTGAGGGAGGACATAGAAGCAATTCAGAGGCGGGCTGCTACATTTGTTACAGGTAGGTTTGATCATCACGCGAATGTTACGGAAATGCTTCAGGAACTCGGGTGGGAGTCTCTAGAAGAAAGGAGGCGTTCTTGTCCTGAGGAAATTTAGAGAACCAGCATTTGAGGCTGACTGCAGTACAATTTTACTGCCGTCAACTTACATTTCGCGGAAAGACCACAAAGGTAAGATAAGAGAGATCAGGGCTCGTACAGAGGCATATAGGCAGTCATTTTTCCCTCGTTCTGTTTGGGAGTGGAACAGGGAGAGAAGATGCAAATTGTGGTAAGAGGTACCCTCCGCCACGCACCGTATGGTGGATTGCGGAGTATGTATGTAGATGTAGATAGAAGTTTTTTCTGGTTACGGAAATAATAAAAAATGGACATTATAGGATCTAACAGGGGAAAATGCACATATTAAGATTTTCTCGTGGTCCGGTAAATGCCTTTCTAATTTACACCTTTTCAGCTACTTTAGGGTTTAGTGTAGCATCTAGTGTATACGGCTAAAGAGTGCACCTGGAATGGAGTGTCATGTTGGTGTTGTTGTTGATGATGGTAATGATGATGACGTTAAGAAAGCAAGAGAGTGGAATCCGGTGGCAACAAGCAACCTGTTGTTCCTGAATAGTACCAGTCTTCACGTCTCGCTGATGGGAGGATAAACGAGAACGTCACATATTTTCACTTCTGTCTGATTTTAAGCCAAGTCACTGAGCGAAATTTGTTGATTAGGATCTTCACGCCAGCGCTTCAAATCACTTTGTCACATGATGAAAGTCTCTACGGCATCGAGGCTTCGAAGAGGCAAACTCTGAGTCAAATGCTACCACGTGAGCGTGCCTTAATGATCTCGCCTACAGAGGAGGACTAAGGAAACAGCGTCATTACTTACATATCTGTACACGCCATTGTTCGCTCGTGGCTGTTAATTTATGGAGAGTGCACAGATATTAACGTTTTACGAGACTTAATGAGTCGACTAATGAGTTTCTTATCACAATTTTAACGCCAGATACGGTGACACGTCGCTGCATAATGAGGAAGGAGGAACTTTTAAATCACTGTTTTCAGACACCCTTGCAGTATTAATGTCCCTCGAAGTTAATGAAGCTTATCGAAAACCAAGGGCAAATTCCAGATTAGGTTAAAAATTTAAAAAATGATGAGAGCATAGTCTGCTTTGGACAGAAAAGAAAAGTAAAGCACTATACAGAATAAAATACTGTCGTAGATAACCGCTATTCTACATAGATAACGAAAGTTGTAGAGATGTAAACTTATTTCATCATAACACAAGTGCAGCAACTTAACAAACATAATCAACAATAATACCTTGCCTTGAACAGCGCATGTAAGGCTGAAAGGAAGATAAGAGATTACAGTGTCGTCGATAACGAAGTTATTCGGGACGGATGGAGCACGAACACAAATGAGTAAAGAACGGCATGGAAATCAGTGATGCCCTCTGCAAAGTAACAGCCCCAGTATTCGTCTTAATTAATTTAAGAAACACACAGACAATACAAACCTGGGTGTCTAGAAAGCTATATGAACACCTCTTACCCCAAACGCGAACCCCGTCCGCTAACGACTGCGCCTCTTCGACAGTATGTGTTTAGAAGATTGTTATCATATTCAAGTTCCTCTGCAAAATACTACACGCTGTGTTTATACATGTGTTGTGTGAAATGAAGATTTAGAATGCACCACTGGTTACACAGTAGAGTCGCTCAATTATGACAACATTCAAAATGAGCGATTGTGTTGCTAAAATCTTTATTTACTTTCTGTGAAGTGTATTGACGAAGATATTTTGTACAGGACCAAAAGCATATCTGGCACACATTCCACACTCTGCTGTTGTGAATGAGGCAATAAACCTATCTTCTTCTTTTTCTGTTGCCTTTGTCCCACGCCGTCGTAAGGTCAGTATGTTTATATACACTACTGGCCATTAAAATTGCTACACCACGAAGATGACGTGCTACAGACGCGAAATTTAACCGACAGGAAGAAGATGCTGCGATATGCAAATGATTAGCTTTCCAGAGCATTCACACAAGGTTGGCGCCGATGGCGACACCTTCAACGTGCTGACATGAGGAAAGTTTCCAACAGATTTCTCATACACAAACAGCAGTTGACGGCGTTGCCTGGTGAAACGTTGTTGTGATGCCTCGTGTAAGGAGGAGAAATGCGTACCATCACGTTTCCAACTTTGATAAAGGTCGGATTGTAGCCTATCGCGATTGCAGTTTATCTTTTCGTGACATTCCTGGTCGCGTTGGTCGAGATACAATGACTGTTAGCAGAATATGGAATCGGTGGGTTCAGGAGGGTAATACGGAACGCCGTGCTGGATCCCAACGGCCTCGTGTCACTAGCAGTCGAGATGACAGGCATCTTATCCGCATGGCTGTAACGGATCGTGCAGCCACGTCTCGATCCCTGAGTCAACAGATGGGGACGTTTGCAAGACAACAACCATCTGCACGAACAGTTCGACGACGTTTGCAGCAGCATGGACTATCAGCTCGGACACCATGGCTGCGATTACCCTTGACGCTGCATCACAGACAGGAGCGCCTGCGATGGTGTACTCAACGACGAACCTGGGTGCACGAGGGGCAAAACGTCATTTTTTTCGGATGAATCCAGGTTCTGTTTACAGCATCATGATGGTCGACCCATTTTGGCGACATCGCGATGAACGCACATTGGAAGCGTGTATTCGTCATCACCATAGTGGCGTATCACCCGGCGTGATGGCATCGGGTGCCATTGGTTACACGTCTCGGTCACCCCTTGTTCGCATTGACGGCACTTTGAACAGTGGACGTTACATTTCATATGTGTTTTTACGACCCGTGGCTCTACCCTTCATTCGATCCCTGCGAAACCCTACATTTCAGCAGGATAATGCACGACCGCATGTTCCAGGTCCTGTACGGGCCTTTCTGGATACAGAAAATGTTCGACTGCTGCCCTGGCCAGCACATTCTCCATATCTCTCACCAATTGAAAACGTCTGGTCAATGGTGGCCGAGCAACTGGCTCGTCACAATACGCCAGTCACTACTCTTGATGAACTGTGGTATCGTGTTGAAGCTGCATGGGCCATCCAAGCTCTGGCTCAATGCCCAGGCGTATCAAGGCCGTTATTGTGGCCAGAGGTGGTTGCTCTGGGTATTGATTTCTCAAGATCTATGCACCCAAATTGCGTGAAAATATAAATCACATGTCAGTTCTAGTATTTGACCAATGAGTACCCGTTTATCATCAGCATTTCTTCTTGGTGTAGCAATTTTAATGGCCGGTAGTGTATTTATTTTTAACGGATTTGGCGTAGTCACTTTAAGACATGCCCAGATGACCTTCCTGTCGCCACCAGTTTACCCCCAGAATGAAATAATCTCAACTGCTTGTGTGTAGTGTTTTTTTATGACAATGTGATACAAAGTTTTCTAAATATTTGCGAATCGTGTAACAGGAACAGGACTTGGGTGCCAGCCTGGTACTCACCAATGTGGGAAACCGCCTGAAAATCACATCCATGCTGACCGGCACAGTGACCCTTGTCTTGAGTCCATCAGGTGGATTAGATTCGAGGCCGGCGCACCTCCGTGGTACTGAAGAATCAGTACGTGTGTTGCTGTAAAAATTTAATCTATGAGAAAAAAACCCGAAAAGAACCAGCACAGACATAAAGACATTTAATGAATGTGCTACGAATGTAAAATAGTTTAGAGAGAACTGGCGCAAAGAACATCAGCTCGTTATTTTTAACTTTATATGAGTGCCTTTTTATGTGTAATGTATGATGCATTTCCTTCTTTATGGTACAAGTAATCAAACTGTGCTTCACACACAACATATTCACTGAAGCATTTCACGGCACTGTACAAATGTCAGGTTTTATTGAAATCGATTTTAATAAGTAATTATTACAAAAATACTTTAAATTATATTAGTGGTAAACCGGACTGTTACAATCAAACACAATACGTCAGACGGCGGCTGAATTAAAACCAGCTCAGATTACGGTGCCACTTCCGTGATTCGGGAAGAGCCGTAGCCCCTTATTCGACACCGCCCAGCGAATTAACAAGGGCGAGTGTATGATACCCCCTTTTTTTTCAAATACATTTTCCATTTCCTTTGACAGTTTCTTTCCCAGTTATGGCAGTAGGAATAAATGCAAGAGTTGATTTTATTGAAACGTCCCCTTTTGAACAATTACTAATGACTGTGCTTAAACTGACACACAATATTTTGTTAGCGCAACGCAATCTGACTTTCAATAATCCCTACAAATGAATGGGCCCTGACTAACAGTAAACTATACCTTTCACAAATCACTTACCTCACAAAAATCTTCGCTACTCAAGCTACTGCAATACAGCGAGCGCCACTACTGCCAGCTAAATAAAAGATTCAAACTACTGAAGGCACTAACTACTGATAGGGGTAGTTAGCAAATGAAAGATATTAATAGAGAACAAACAATGTATTTACCTTGATATCATTATATATAAATATAGCAGTTCATGACAAATTTCAAAACTTCGCCATCTCTCTCCCCACATCCACCACTGCTGGCGGCTCACCTCCAACTGCTCAACGCTACGCGCTGTTCACATCCAGCTGCCTAACACTGCAATGGCGAGTATTACAACAATGCAAAGCAGCCACAGACTGCACACAGCACAGCCAGTGATTTTCATACAAAGGTGGCGTTACCAATAAAAAAACCTAAACAGCCTACTTACATTATGTACGAAAGTTTTCCTGAACATTCAGAATTACCTATTATTCTTGGACTACTCCAACTAAAGCGGCTTTAGTGCTGTCTAATGTTTTTCACAACGTTGAAGTTTTGTCTAGAGGTAACTACTTAAATGTTGCAAAACGTGAAGGGCTTTCCAAAAATACCTATTTGACATAAACAGTAAATCTGTCGAAAGAATTTACTACGAATTCCTTTTCCAACACTGTGTAAGGCATGAGCTACACAAGTCACTGCACCGCTTTACTGCATGATGCTAGTATTGAATCGGCAGCTTTCCCTACATACATCCGTTACGTACATTGTCATGCTTAACTTGTTCTTGCTGTGCGGCGTCCAGTTATCTGTCGAACAGTTTACTGACGATGCAAAACTGTAACGTTTTATAAATGTTCATAGTTTATTATAAACTTTTCAGCTACATCTACATCTACGTGATTCCTCTGCTATTCACAATAAAGTGCCTGGCAGAGGTTCAATGAACCACCTTCAAGCTGGCTCTCTACCGTTCCACTCTCGAACGGCACGCGAGAAAAACGAGCACTTAAATTTTTCCGTGCGATCCCTGATTTCTCTTATTTTATCGTGATGATTATTTCTCCCTATGTAGGTGCGTGCCAACAGAATGTTTTCACAATCGGAGGAGAAAACTGGTGATTGAAATTTCATGAGAAGATCCCGATGCAACGAAAAACGCCTTTGTTTTAATGATTGCCACTCCAATTCACGTATCATATCTGTGACACTATCTCCCCTATTTCGCGATAATACAAAACGAGCTGCCCTTTGTTGTCCTTTTTGGATGTCATCCGTCAGTCCCACCTGATGCGGATCCCACACCGCACAGCAGTACTCCAGAATAGGGCGGACAAGCGTAGTGTAAGCAGTCTCTTTGGCAGACCTGTTGCACCTTCTAAGTGTTCTGCCAATGAATCACAGTCTTTGGTTTGCTCAACCCACAATATTGTCTATGTGATCGTTCAAATTTAGGTTATTTGTAATTGTAATCCCTAAGTATTTAGTTCAATTTACAGCCCTCAGATTTGTGCGACTTATCGCGTAGTCGAAATTTAGCTGATTTCTTTTAGTACTCATGTGAGTAACTACGCACTTTTCTTTATTCAGGGTCAACTGCCACTTTTCGAACCCTACAGATATCTAATCTAAATCATCTTGTATGTCGTTTTGACCATCTGAAGATTTTACACGACGGTAAATGACAGCATCGTCTGCAAACAATCTAAGACGGCTACTCAGATTGTCTCTTATGTCGTTAATATAGATTAGGAACAATAGAGACCGTAGTTCAACTGCAGTTTCAGCCGCTTCATGAGCTCAGAAGCATCCGCGATGCTTTCGTGGACCTGTGGGCTCAACGAAGAAGACAGTGCATCTAATTTAGGTGAATCGTCGTGCCAGAGTTAGATAAGACGCAATTCACGCTCGGGAAACCGCAGCGCCCACATGAAACTTGGGGAACGCCGGATATTACTTCTGTTTTACTCGATGACTTTCAGTCTATTACTACGAACTGTGACCTTTCTGACAGAAAATCACGAATCCAGTCGCACAACTGAGGCGATACTCCGTAGGCACGCAGTTTGATTATATGACGCTTGTGGGGAGCGGTGTCGAAAGCCTTCTCGAAATCTAAAAATATGGAACCAATTTGACATCACCTGTCGATAGCACTTATTACTTCATGAGTGTAAAGAGCTAGTTGTGTTTCACAAGAACGATATTTTCTGAATCCGTGCTGACTATATGTCAATAAATCGTTTCTTCGAGGTACTTCATAATGTTCGAATACAGTATATGTTCTAAAACCCTACTGCAAATCGACGTTAGTGATATAGGCCTGTAATTCAGCGGATTACTCCTACTTCCATTTTGAGGTATTGGTGTGACCTGAACAGTTTTGCAGTCTTTAGGTACGGATCTTTCTGTGAGCGAGTGGTTGTATATAATTGCTAAATATGGAGCTATTTTATCAGCATACTCTTAGAGGAAGGTGACTGGTATACAATCTGGTTCGGAGGCATTGCCTTTATTAAGTGATTTAAGCTGCTTTGTTACACCGAGGATATCTACTTCTATGTGTCTCATCTTGGCAGTTGTTCTTGATTGGAATTCAGGAATATTTACTTCGTCTTCTTTGGTGAAGGGCTTTCGGAAAACCGTGTTTAATAACTCTGCTTTAGTGGCACTGTAATCAGTGACTTTACCATTGTTATTGCGCAGTGAAGGTATTGATTGTGTCTTGCCACTGGTGTACTTAATGTATGACCAGAATCTCTTTGGGTTTTCTGCCAGATTTCGAGACAGAATTTCGTTGTGGAAATTATTAAAAGCATCTCGCATTGAAGTACGCGCCATATTTCGAACGTCTGTAAAACGTAGCCAATCTTGGTGATTTTGAGTTCCTTTAAATTTGACATGGTTTTTTCGTTGCTTCTGCAACAACGATCTGACGCGTTTTGTGTACCATGGGGGATCATTACCATCACTTATTAATTTACGTGGTATATATCTCCCAATTGCTGTTGATACTATCTCATTGAAAACATTCCACAACTTTTCTACAATTACATTATCAGATCGGAAGAAGTGAAGATTGTCTCTTAAAAAGGCGTTAAGAGCATTTTTATCAGCTTTTTTAAATATAAATACTTTTTGATGGTTGTAGGTGTTACGGTATTCAGCCTAGCAGCAACTGCCTTGTGGTCGCTGATACCTGTATTCGTCAAAATACTCACTATTTGTCCAGGATTATTTGTTGCTTAAAGGTCAAGTATGCTTTCGCAACCACTTACGCTTCGAGTGGGCTCATGAACTAATTGTTCAAAACAATTTTCTGAGAAAGCATTCAGTACAATTTCGGATGATGTTTTATGCCTGCCGCCGGCTTTAAACGTATAATTTTTCCAGCATATTCTTTATTTAAATATTGCTGTAATATTTAAGTTTAGTCCAGAAATCGGTCAACCTAAATCAGATCATGTCTGTGGAACTTAAAGACAATGTAGGTGGGGACGGCCTTCAGCCAGTGGAGAAGTAGACAGTAGTGGAAAATTATGGGAGTTAAGTGGAGACCGGGACTTTTTGAGTGACGAACTCGAGGGAGCAATTTGGGACATGTCGTGCCGAGTTCTGGAAGAAGGCAAACCAGTCTAGAGTAACACGCATGTTTCAGTCATACAGGTGACTGTTTCTGGGTTATGAACGGTCTCTATAATGCTCTAACTTTTGAAGAGGCTTTATATTTTGAGAGAACTTTTACAACTTGATTTGCGGAACTGAGAATAGACAGAGTATGAGTTACTATTCTTCGTATCAAGTGTATTAATTTGTGGATCAGCATGTTGCTGTTAGTGTGTTAGGATCATTAAATTAACTTAGTTTTCACATACCTTTGATGACTATTTAGTTTCATAATTTTGCTACCATTCTCGTAACGCTCTCAACATAAATTTACTGCATTTGATAGGGGTGTTTCTGTCTGTACTTTAATTGAATGTCTTAGTATCATTTCCCATTTATTTGAAATGTCCTTCCTTGAATAACCTTTATTCGACATAATTCTCTGTCTTCTACATCAACTGCAGACGTTAGATAGAATATTTTTATTGACTTATGCATTTATTTTTATTTTATTTTTCAGTGTATTTTACTTAACTCGCAATTCTTGCCAATGCATGACTATTTGACTGCAGGATCACACAGCTACAGGTTTTTACTTACATAAAGTTAGCTGCAAGGAAATGGAAAGAAGACAAGGATTTCTGGTCAGACGAGTACAGGGTAATATCAGCAGCAGCAGAAAATGGTATAACGGAGTTAGGATTCGTTATGAATAGGAAGGTAGGGCAGAGAGTGTGCTTCTGTGAAAGTTCAGTTTTAGGATTATTCCTATCAGAAACGACAGCAAAACAACACCGACAACGATAGTTCAGGTACACGTGCCGACATCGCAAGCTGAAGACATAGAGAAAATATACGAGGATATTGAAAGGGCAATACAGTACGTAAAAAGAGATGAAAGTCTAATAGTCATGGGGGACTGGATTGCAATTGTCGGGGAAGGACTAGAAGAATAGGTTACAGGAGAATATGGCCTGGGGAGAAGGAATGAGAGAGGCGAAAGGCTAATTGAATCCCGAAATCAATTTCGTCAGGTAATAGCGAATACTCTGTTGAAGAATCACAAGAGGAGGAGGTGTACTTGGAAAGGCCGGGTGATACGGGAAAATTTCAGTTAGATTCATCATGGTCAGACAGAGATTCCGAAATCAGATTTTGGATTGTAAGGCATACCCAGGAGCAGATATAAACTCAGATCACAATGTAGTAGTGATGTAGTGATGAAGAACAGGCTGAAGTTTAAGAGGTTAATCAGGAAGAATCAACATGCAAAGAAGTGGGATAAGGAAGTACTAACGAATGACGAGATACATTTGAAGTTCTCTAAGGCTGTAGATACAGCAATAAAAATAGTCCAGTAGACAGTACAATTGAAAAGAAATGGACATATCTAAAGAGGGCAGCCACAGAAGCTGGAAACAAACACATAATTGAAGAAACCATGGGTAAGGAAATCCCAATATGTTCAGAGAAATTCAGGAATACAGAAATACAAGTCGAAGAGGGAAGAAATAAATAGGAGGTGCGGGGAAACTAAGACGAAATGGGTACATGAAAAAGTGAAGAAATCGAGAAACATATGACAGTCGGAAGGACTGAGGCAGCATATAGGAAAGTCAAAACAATCTTCGGTGAAATTCAAATAAAGGGTGGGAACATTAAGAGTGCAATCGGAACTTCATTGTTAAATGCAGTGGAGAGAGCAGATAGATGGAAAGAATACACTGAAGGCCTCTATGAGGGTGAATATTTCTCTGATGTGACAAAAGAAGAAACAGGAGTCGATTTAGAAGACATAGGGGATCCAGTATTAGAAACAGAATTTAAGAGAGCTTTGGAGGACTCAAGATGAAATAAGGTTGGAGGGACAGGTAACATTCCATCAGAATTTCTAAAATCATTAGGGAAGTAGCAACAAAACGACTATTCACGTTGGTGTTTAGAATGTAGGAGTCTGGCAGTATACCGTCTGACTTTCGGAAAAATATCTTCCACATAATTCAAAGACTGCAAGAGGTGACATGCACGAGAGTTATAGCACAGTCAGCTTAACAGCTCATGCAAATAACCAATGACGGAAGGAGCAAGGAGAACATCAAAAGCAGACTAGGACTGGCAAAAACGGCATTCCTGGTCAAGACAAATCTACTAGTATAAAACACAGGCCTTAATTTGAGGAAGAAATTTTTGAGAATGTACGTTTGGAGCATCTACATCTACATCTACATTCATACTCCGCTAGACACCCAACGGTGTGTGGTGGAGGGCACTTTACGTGCCACTGTCATTACCTCCCTTTCCTGTTCCAGTCGTGTATGGTTCGCGGGAAGAACGACTGCCGGAAAGCCTCCGTGCGCGCTCGAATCTCTCTAATTTTACATTCGTGATCTCCTCGGGAGGTATAAGTAGGGGGAAGCAGTATATTCGATACCTCATCCAGAAACGCAACCTCTCGAATCCTGGACAGCAAGCTACACCGCGATGCAAAGCGCCTCTCTTACAGAGTCTGCCACTTGAGTTTGCTAAACATCTCCGTAACGCTATCACGCTTACCAAATAACCCTGTGACGAAACGCGCCGCTCTTCTTTGGATCTTGTTTATCTCCTCCGTCAACCCGACCTGGTATAGGTCCCACAGTGATGAGCAATACTCAAGTATAGGTCGACCGAGTGTTTTGTAAGCCACCTCCTTTGTTGATGGACTACATTTTCTAAGGACTCTCCCAATGAATCTCAACCTGGCACCCGCCTTACCAACAATTAATATGATCATTCCACTTCAAATCGTTCCGCACGCATACTCCCAGATATTTTACAGAAGTAACTGCTACCAGTGTTTGTTCCGCTATCATAAAATCATACAATAAAGGATCCTTCTTTCTACGTATTCGCAATACATATGGTAGTGAAACGTGGACTGTGGGAAAACCGAAGCAGAATAGAAGCGAAGCATATGAGATGTGCTACTACAGACGAACGCTGAAAAAGTAAGGAATGAGGAGGTTCTGCGGAGAATCGGAGAGGAAAACAATATGTGGAAAATACTGACAAAGAGAAGGGACAGGATGATATGACATCTGTTAAGACATCCGGGACTGACGTCCATTGTACTAGAGGGAGCTGTAGAGGGCAAAAACTGTAGAGGAAGACAGAGATTGGAATATATCCACCGGATAATTTAGGAGGTAGGTTGCAAGTGCTACTCTGAGACGAAGAGGTCGGCTTAGGAGAGAAGTTCGTGGTGGGCAGCATCAAACTAGTCAGGAGACTGATGACTCAAAGAAAGAAGGAAAAAGACTTGCGGGGCGTGAAAGCAGACGTGCACAGCTCCTATACCACTACATCGAGCTATACTTTTTAATTAGAGCCATGCAGAGCCCAAGTACCTAAGGTACGAACAATATCAGGCAAAGTCGCAACTGGATCGTTTGTATGGGACGCTGTTAGGAAGAGCTATTCCACAGCAACTGTAAGTGCTAGGCACCGTCGCATGCAGAATCTGTTTTGTGTGTTTGTAAGGCGATAGTTAAATGTCAATAAGAGGAATACATCAAGGGGAAGGTGTACATAGCTTCCTTATAAACTGACGTCAGCACGGGCGGTATTTCGTAGCGTGCCCCTGCTTGGCAACAACTGTTGCCCGCGGAACGAGACCGCCGCGGGTTGACGGATGGGGCGTGTGGTGTAATCGGAGAAAGCTGGGCGCGCGCCGTGGGCGACGTGTGTCTTGTGACGTCATCGACTCGTCAGGCGGTAGCCGGGACGGCAATTAAGCCGATTTCTAAAACGCTAAAATAATAGGCCGTAAATATAGTAATTAGGCAACGGAGTCGGGACGGAGAGAAACGATTCCTGTCGAGGTAGTAATTAGGCGGTTTCCCCGAGGTGGAACACTTGATGGCAAAGAGAATAATTACCGGTGTTTGGAACAGATGTGATTAAAGCTCGAGGAACGTTCCTGGGATCGGAAATTATCCGTAGGTTAGAGCTTCGCTGCGGAACGACAGGCAGGCGATGAGCTGGTCCCATCCGTGAGTACTGTGCGGGGCGGAGGACATTTATCTCCGTGTAAGGCTTCATTACGGAGCACAAATTGACGCGTAAACGCAACAGTTTAGTGACACGGACCTATTACACAGCGGAGGATACAATTGGGCCTCCGAGAGCTACTTCCGAATCTATCAGCGCGATACTCTGCAGACACGCTTTCAAATTTTCGCTTTCAGCGGCGTAAGACGGAGTTTATTCACTTACAGTTCGACGTCTGATATCGACCAGATGTGGCGCTTGCTCTGAAATAAGCTGATACGGCATTACTGTCTGGGACGTCAGAGTGCGACTGGTTGCAACAGCTGTACACTTCACATGGGGTGCCACAGGTAGTTACATCCACTTCAAGCAGACGTCACAGAATTAATCCGCACTAACCTTTAATCTGTTGTTCATATTATTTATGGATCATATGTTGAAAACAATAGACTGGGTGGGCGAGATTAAGACATGTGAACACAAAATAAGCAATTTCGCATATGCGGATCACTTAGTTGTGATGGCAGATTCGATTGAAAGTTTGGAAAGTAATATTTCAGAGCTAGATCAGAAATGTAAGGACTATAGCATCAAGATTATCATCTCTAAAACGAAAGTAATGTCAGTGGGAAAGAGATATTAACGGATTGAGTGCCAAATAGGAGGAACAAAGTTAGAACAGGTGGACGGTTTCAAGTACTTAGGATGTATATTCTCACAGGATGGCAACGTAGTGAAAGAACTGGAAGCGAGGTGTAGCAAAACAAATGCAGTGAGCGCTCAGCTACGATCTACTCTCTTCTGCAAGAAGGAGGTCAGTACCAAGACTAAGTTACCTGTGCACCGTTCAATCTTTCGACCAACTTTGTTGTATGGGAGCGAAAGCTGGGTGGATTCAGGTTACCTTATCAGCAAGGTTGAGGTTACGGATATGAAAGTAGCTAGGATGATTGCAGGTACTAGTAGATGGTAACAATGGCAGGAGGGTGTCCACAATGAGGAAATCAAAGAAAAACTGGGAATGAACTCTATAGATGTAGCAGTCAGGGCGAACAGGCTCAGATGGTAGGGTCACGTTACACGCATGGGAGAAGCAAGGTTACCCAAGAGACTCATGGGTTCAGCAGTAGAGGGTAGGAGGAGTCGGGGCAGACCAAGGGGAAGGTACCTGGATTCGGTTAAGAATGATTTTGAAGTAATAGGCTTAACATCAGAAGAGGCACCAATGTTAGCATTGAATAGGGGATCATGGAGGAATTTTATAAGGGGGACTATGCTCCAGACTGGACGCTGAAAGGCATAATCAGTCTTAAATGATGATGATGATGATGATGATGAACCTTTAATCTCCATACGATATTGCTTGTCGCAGAAGGCAGCGCCTGGTCGCTGGATCGTTGACGACTTACCTATGATGCTACGCTGGTCGCTACCGAGAAATGAGCTAGATGTCAGCTGGTAACGACATTTTCTAAGAAACAGTTAGATCTAAACCGTTTTTTATTGTCAATGGCAACGAGCACCACCTCTGGAAAACTGAAAAAAAAGAAAGCTCTCACAGTGATCTAGACGACTTATCCCATTCGAGTTTCTGACGATCTCAGAAAACGAGACAGTAATGTTACACAAAAAATGATTGCTCCTATGTATGCTAATCTCCATTTTTCTCAAATGTACGACTGCGTCAAACACGACCGCAGTCTATGACCGCAAAGCTTGATGTGTTTATGTTCTTTTAGCTTAACTGGGGTATTGTTCTTTCTTACTCAATCAGACGGAAAATGGGAAAAATTCACGTTTTCTCACAGACCGAACATACAGACCAACAAGACAACTGCAAGGTCAACGTAGTGTACTCCTGAGAATGAGCGGCGCCTTCAGCACCACGTCACTAGAGGCACTTTGGGTTCTGATGGGGACCTGCCCTATAGACGTGACAATACGTTACAGAGCTGCACTTTACTGGCTTAAGAGGGACAGGCTCGATAAAGTCACCGAAATTACGGGAACCAACATTATGAACAAAACACAAATGAAACAATGGTGGATTCAAACATGGCAGAGAGAGTGGGATGCATCCGATAAGGGTCGCCGAGTAAACTCTCTTTCTTTCCTGATGTACACGGAGGACTACAACTGAAACATGTCGACCCAAGCCGGGGGATGGTCCATTTCCTGACAGGCCACGGGCCGTATCCGGTACATTTAAACCGTATGGGACTAACTGACGATGAAGTATGCGTATGCGGAGAAACTGGGTCACCAGAACATGTCACACTGTTGTATAACACGCTAGCACAAGTGAGACCTATACAGAATGACAATGACATCGCCAGAATAACACGTAATCCCGATGACTGGGACACAATAAATGGCGTAGCCGATATTGTATGGAACGCTCTTCACGAAGAATATAAGCGCCAAAACCCATATGGAAGGAGGCGTAGACAAGCACAAACAACACAACAAATGTCATGTAAGGACACAAACACGACCACAGATTCCGAAACCGATGAAGGAACACTAAGGGAACATGACTCCGAAGGGATCAACATGTAAGGGACCAAAACCAACAATGTATGACACTGCATGGCACAACACAGTCACAAACAACACAACAATCATAAGACAAATAAACACCGGTACCACATACTAAGTCTGTAGTAATAAGGTAATGTCGCTTAAGACGAGAAGGCTCGAAGAACTTTTATTCCGAGGCTCCTCCTCCCCAATGGCATCCCGCATATTGTTTAAAGGATATTGTACACAAGCAGTTATGTATTGCTCGTCTTATTGTGTGTCGTTTTTTCTCTACTCAAAGCTATAATCAATGAATTTCATATGTCAGAAATGTATTAAGTTATTTAAGGAATAATGCATTCAAGTAGCAATGAACTATATTCTACTTCAACTAACAAGTTACAAATATAAGTGTATTTCTCACGTGAAGCTAAAATTCATGTATTCCATGTATGAAGTGCTCAATCAGCATTTAATCTGTATAATCTGTGTAAACATACATTAGCGCAAACCATTACAGATGAGAATAGCTCGAGGTTGTACCGAGACCTTCTCATCTGAAAGTCAAACAGGACCGATGGCCTTTGTAGTCTGGTCCTTCAACCCCTACAAACCAACCAACCGTCAAACACAATTTTTTTAATGGCCAAATATATTTCAACCGATAGGTCCTTCTCAATAGCTCTATAAACATTAGGAAGGAACTGTATAGAAGAAGACACACAACAACGTTATATTGATAATCTAAATAAATACGACATTAATTTACACAAAAGTTAAAAGTGATTTCACAGATACTTCTTGGCCGACGACTGCTTCGCCATATCGGGCGAGTCACCATTTACTTTACGCTGCAGCTAGAGAACTCACTGGGGTTAACCTAAGTTCCAGTATAGCCTGGTGGGGGTGTGGTTTGGTTGGGTGCGTGGTTTAAAATGAAGTTGAGTTTACAGAACACATAAGAGCGCCTTGCAAAGCCTATAGTGTTCAAAAATAGCATAACAATGATGAAGAGAGTTACACGAACTAGACGTGCTGCCTTATAGTAATACAGTCGTTTTTTTCAAACTGAAATTTATGTATTTAAATTTCAGGTCATCTAGGTGCTATCGTTTTTGGTTTTGATTTCTTAACAATCCGTCATCTCATGATATTTTTAAAGACAAAGATAAAAGAGGATAGTGAAATATTAGATAAATAAACTTACTCGAATAGTAATACTCGTGCTTTGGTGCAACCGGAAGTTTTCGGCAAATTATCTGATCAACTTCACAAAGAGGCACGGATCCCTTGTTCCCAAAAACTTTTCCGCTGTGAAAATATCGATAATGTGAGGGTACCTGTGCTTTAAAAAAGTAATTCATCTGTTGAGTCCTGACGATTTATTAGAAGTGTGATGAAAGTTAATGTGATCAATGTTTATTGTGCTACATGCAGCAGCCAACACAGTCAACTTTCAAGTTCTGATGAAAATGTTGATGTTATCGAGATTTCCTTCACTTTCTTTTTTCTTTTTAATGCAGCCCGCCACAATTTCCTCACCTGTGTCAACCTCGTCATCCCAGAGTAGCACGTCTCCATCTTAGCCCGCTCCAGTACCATGAAAGTTATTCCCCAATGTCTTAACAGATGTCCCTTCTTCTTGTCACTGTTTTCCATATATTCCTTTCCTCTCCTATTCTGCGCAGAACATCGCCATTCCTTGCTTTAACAGTCCACGTAATTTTGAACATTGTTTTGTAGCACCACATCTCAGATGCCTCGATTCTCTTCTGTTCCGGATTTCCCACAGTCCATGCTTCGCTACCATACAATGCTATTCTCCTCCAAACGTGCATTCTCAGAAATTTCTTCCTCAAATTAAGGCCTGTATCTCCTTGTCCAGGAATGCCCTGCTTGCCAGTGCTTGTGTGCTTTTGATGTCGTCCTTGCTCTGTCCATCAAG
The DNA here is from genome assembly GCF_023864345.2 of Schistocerca serialis cubense. Taxonomy (NCBI): domain Eukaryota; kingdom Metazoa; phylum Arthropoda; class Insecta; order Orthoptera; family Acrididae; genus Schistocerca; species Schistocerca serialis. The sequence continues at coordinate 83,399,830 of NC_064641.1, read as the reverse complement.
GGTTATTTTGCTGGCTGGTAGCAGAATTTCATAACTTCATTACTTCGAAACCATCAACCCTGATGTTGTTCTTCGATTTACTCTCAGTTCATACTCCGTACTCAGTAGCCTTTTCATTTCATTGAGCTGCGCGGGATAGCCGCGCTGTATAGGGCGCCTTGTCACGGTCAGTGCGGCTCCCCCTGTCGGAGGGGGTTCCCTCGGGCATGGGTGTGTGTGTTGTCCATAGCGTAAGTTAGTTTAAGTTAGATTAAGTAATGTGTAGGCTTAGGGGCCGATGACCTCAGCAGTTTGGTCCCATAAAACTTTACCACGGATTTCCAATTTCGTTGAGCAGATTTATTTTCACTTTCACTGAGAACAGTAATGCCATCAGTGAATCTTAACCACGAATCCTTTCACGTTGAATTCTCTCTATTACAACGGAATTTTTTCCCCGTGTGTCAACACACGTAATGTCCCTCCTTCTAGTCAGAGTTTCCCGCAATGCCTTTTCTCTGCCGAGGACCACTTCACATCTTGCCTTACCAGTACACTTAATTTTCAATATCCCTCTGCAACATCACATTTCAAACGCTTTTACTCTCTCCTTTTCTAGTTTCCCAACAGACCGTGGTTCAATTCCATACAGTGCTGTGCACCGTACCCAGAAGTGTCAGAATGACCCGAACTTCATTTCGCCTGATTTGCATGCAGCCCACATAACGTAACTGTCTTGAATGCCCACTAAATTCTTTGCAGTAGAGTTATTATATTCCCGAGGTAAAATAGTCCCCAATTCGGATCTCTGGGCGGGGACTACTTAATAGGGCATCATTATCAGGAAAAAGAAAACTGGCGCTCTACGGATCGGAGCGTGGAATGTCAGATCCCTTAATCGGCCAGGTAGGCTAGAAAATTTAAAAAGGGAAATGGATCGGTTAAAGTTAGATATAGTGGGAATTAGTGAAGTTCGGTGGCAGGAGGAACAAGACTTTTGGTCAGGAGAATACAGGGTTATAAATACGAAATCAAATAGGGGTAATGCATGAGTAGGTTTAATAATGAATAAAAAAATACGAGTGCGGGTAAGCTACTACAAACAGCATAGTGAACGCTTTATTGTGGCCAAGGTAGACACGAAGCCCACGCCTACTGCAGTAGTACAAGTTTATATGCCAACTAGCTCTGCAGATGATGAAGAAATTGATGAAATGTATGATGAGATAAAAGAAATTATTCAGGTAGTGAAGGGAGACGAAAATTTAATAGTCATGGGTGACTAGAATTCGAGAGCTGGAAAAGGGAGAGAAGGAAACATAGTAGGTGAATATCGATTAGCGCTAAGATATGAAAGAGGAAGCCGCCTGGTAGAGTTTTGCACAGAGCATAACTTAATCATAGCTAACACTTGGTTCAAGAATCATGAAAGAAGGTTGTATACAGGGAAGAATCCTGGAGATATTGGAAGGTATCAGATAGAATATATAATGGTAAGACAGAGATTTAGGAACCAGGTTTTAAATTGTAAGACATTTCCAGGGGCAGATGTGGACTCTGACCACAATCTATTGGTTATGAACTATAAATTAAAACTGAAGAAACTGCAAAAAGGTGGGAATTTAAGGAGATGGGACCTGGATAAACTGACTAAACCAGAGGTTGTAGAGAGTTTCAGGTAGAGCGTAAGGGAACAATTGACAGGAATGGGGGAAAGACGTACAGCAGAAGAAGAATGGTTAGCTCTGAGGGATGAAGTAGTGAAGGTAGCAGAGGATCAAGTAGGTAATAAGACGAGGGCTAATAGAAATCCTTGGGTAACAGAAGACATATTGAATTTAATTCATGAAAGGAGAAAATATAAAAATGCAGTAAATGAAGCAGGCAAAAAGGAATACAAACGTCTCAAAAATGAGATCGACAGGAAGTGCAAAATGGCTAAGCAGGGATGGCTAGAGGACAAATGTAAGGATGTAGAAGCGAGTATCACTAGGGGTAAGATAGATACTGCCTACAGGAAAATTAAAGAGACCTTTGGAGAAAAGAGAACCACTTGTATGAATATCAAGAGCTCAAATGGAACCCCAGTTCTAAGCAAAGAAGGGAAAGCAGAAAGGTGGAAGGAGTATACAGATGGTCTATACAAGGGCGATGTACTTGAGGACAATATCATGGAAATGGAAGAGGATGTAGATGAAGACGAAATGGGAGATACGATACAGTGTCAAGAGTTTGACAGAGCTCTGAAAGACCTGAGTCGAAACAAGGCCCCAGGAGTAGACATCATTCCATTAGAACTACTGACAGCCTTGGGAGAGCCAGTCCTGACAAAACGCTACCATCTGGCGAGCAAGATGTATGAGACAGGCGAAATACCCTCAGACTTCAAGAAGAATATAATAACTCCAATCTCAAAGAAGGCAGGTGATGACAGATGTGAAAATTACCGAACTAACAGTTTAATAAGTCACAGCTGCAAAATACTAACACGAATACTTTAGAGACGAATGGAAAAACTGATAGGAGCCGACCTCGGGGAAGATGAGTTTGGATTCCGTAGAAATATTGGAACACGTGAGGCAATACTGACCTTACGACTTATCTTAGAAGAAAGATTAAGGAAAGGCAAACCTACGTTTCTAGCATTTGTAGACTTAGAGAAAGCTTTTGACAATGTTGACTGGAATACTCTCTTTCAAATTCTAAAGGTGGCAGGGGTACAATAAAGGGAGCAAAAGGCTATTTACAATTTGTACAGAAACCAGATGGCAGTTACAAGAGTCGAGGGGCATGAAAGGGAAGCAGTGGTTGGGAAAGGAGTGAGACAGGGTTGTAGCCTCTCCCCGATGTTATTCAATCTGTATATTGAGCAAGCAGTAAAGGAAACAAAAGAAAAATTCGGAGTAGGTATTAAAATCATGGAGAAGAAATAAAACTTCAAGGTTCGCCGATGACATTGTAATTCTGTCAGAGACAGCAAAGGACCTTGAAGAGCAGTTGAACGGAATGGACAGTGTCTTGAAAGGAGGATATAAGATGAACATCAACAAAAGCAAAACGAGGATAATGGAATGTAGTCGAATTAAGTCGGGTGATGCTGAGGGAATTAGATTAGGAAATGAGACACTTAAAGTAGTAAAGGAATTTTGCTATTTGGGGAGCAAAATAACTGCTGATGATCGAAGTAGAGAAAATATAAAATGTAGACTGGCAATGGCAAGGAAAGCGTTTCTGAAGAAGAGAAATTTGTTAACATCGAGTATAGATTTAAGTGTCAGGAAGTCGTTCCTGGAAGTATTTGTATGGAGTGTAGCCATGTATGGAAGTGAAACATGGACGATAAATAGTTTGGACAAGAAGAAAATAGAAGCTTTCGAAATGTGGTGCTACAGAAGAATGCTGAAGATTAGATGGGTAGACGGTATAACTAATGATGTATTGAATAGAATTGGGGAGTGGAGGAGTTTGTAGCACAACTTGACCAAAAGGAGGGACCGGTTAGTAGGACATGTTCTGAGGCATCGAGGGATCTCAAATTTAGCATTGGGGGGCAGCGTGGAGGGTAAAAATCGTAGAGGGGGACTAAGAGATGAATACACTAAGCAGATTCAGAAGAATGTAGGTTGCAGTAATTACTGGGAGATGAAGAAGCTTGCACAGGATAGGGTAGTATGGAGAGGTGCATCAAACCAGTCTCAGGACTGAAGACCTTAACACCAACAACAACAGAGTTATTTGTCTAAACAAAATGGATACTACGAGAGATCGTAGAGAACAATTGTTGTGTTTTTTCCCATTCCTCTTGTATAGAGTGCCTAAGGAATGCTGAGTTCTCAGAATGCTATACAACAATTCAAGCCAATAACATTGGTAGTTTTATTTCAATAAAGCCGATTGACAATACTCAACTTTGTGATGCGAACAGTAATCATCTTCGCTATAGATAATATCCAAACAAGCAACGGATATGGGTCATAATAATTGATATCGTCGCACTCTCTGCTAGGCTGCGCTAATGCTGTCCGCTAACGTGTAGCCGAGGCTGGCAGGAGCGTCGATTATAATCACTTCTCGCTGGGGGCGCTCCTGTCGTGGAGCAGTCCTTATCAACACAACATTGGGCGAAATCGTTTCACCGCCTTCTCTGGTCTTCCGTTCTTCGTCTTCGTTCCGGCGCTTGTGGTTACGTCAGAACAACAATACAGACATAACTCAACACCAAGATGTTGCAAATACTAGGAAACGTGTCATTAGAGATGAGACAGTCATTAACGCTTACAAACTCAATTTAATTACAGTAAGTGACATTTCAAAATCAGCAGCACGCTCAATAAAATTTGAGCGAACTAACTCCGTCACGTAAGTCTTTCCAGCAATCTTTACGCATGATTAAATATTTTTATAAACAAGGTATTTCGAGACAACGTCTGGACTGATAAAGTTCTCTGACAATTCGAAGTATTTTTATTCTTTCAAAGGTTTTTCCGCACCTGTGAAACGTTGTTTCTGACAGAGTATTTTGTCATAAACTGGATACTGAAAACTGACCATTTAAAAGCAACGCGATTAACAGTGGCAAATCCGGCCGGAGTGGCCGAGCGGTTCTAGGCGCTACAGTCTGGAACCACGCGATCGCTACGGTCGCAGGTTCGAATCCTGCCTCGGGCATGGATGTGTGTGATGTCCTTAGGTTAGTTAGGTTTAAGTAGTTCTAAGTTCTAGGGGACTGATGACCTCAGAAGTTAAGTCCCATAGTGCTCAGAGCCATTTGAACCATTTGAACAGCGGCAAGCGCTGGTGATTAGACACAAAAAATGTTCAAATGTGTGTGAAACCTTATGGTACTTAACTGCTAAGGTCATCAGTCCCTACGCTTAGACACTACTTAACCTAAATTATCCTAAGGACAAACACACACACCCATGCCCAAGGGAGGACTCGAACCTCCGCCGGGATCAGCCGTACAGTCCATGACTGCAGCGACCAAACCGCTCGGCTAATACAGCGCGGCTAGACACAAGGAGTCGAGAAATAGCAAAGTTTTCACAAGTGTCAGTTAACAAATCCCAACTTGAAAATTTTTGTGCTCTGCCTGGAATCCCGTCAAAAACCTTGTCTCCCTTTTAACTAATCACGAAAAACTTTTAATACAATTTCGAGCAACAAAGTTTGCACGTGTTTAAAACGATGTGCCATGATGTAAAGTTTTGTGATGGTGAATCGAGCCCAGCACGTAATCCTATTGTTAGCTACGTAGATTCAGATGTTACATATCGAATTTCTTTTTACCAGCTGTGAGATATTTGAATTTAAAATGTGCATACAATTTTTTTGCCTGACTGGGTATCGAACGCGGCACACACCGGCATTGTTTTGTCCCAACAAATTGTTTCCTCACCATTACTGAGACGTATGAATGTTTGACTAGAAATAACGGCTGCTGTCGTTATTGTTGAAAATTCATGAAGAGGCATTAAAAACATAAGTTATTTATCAGTAGTAGTTCGATGTGCATAAACTAGGACTTGAAATGAAACGATGAATATTTTTGTGCTGGACCAGAGTTCGAACCCATACATGTGCCTTTCGTGGAGACCTAGAGGAGTTTGCAATATTGGGGAAAACAATGAAATGATCGCACTATGTTGCTCCGTGTGGATCAGGTACCACGAAAGAGGAGATCCGAATTCGAATCCCACTTCAGCGCCTACTTTCTTAACGTCTGAAGTTAAAATAAAATAAAAGTCATCTGACCTGAAGTGACTACTGTTTCAGTAAATAAAGTTTCTAGTGTAAGGAAGTCAATTGGCGAGAAGGTTTCTGTTTCCCGCGACTTCAGCCTCTGCTATGGGTCAACCTAAAGGGGCTCTGCACCAGTTGGTACCGAAGTGATTTGACATTTATAATACGGATTCTGAACTACGGCGCAACCTGACGTTCTTCGCTCGGCATTACTAGACGAGAAGGACATCTGTTTGCAAATGTAAGAAATTTTGATTAAAATACTTTTGGGTATTATGCCGCGTCATTGCTAAAAACTAACAACAATATTAAACTAAAACCGACGTTTCGGCCGAATTGCAGCGGACTTCCTCATGGCACGACTGGTTTTGCATGGGGATAGGTGCTTCTATTTATTACATACTATCGATGTTTGGCGTCACTGTTGTAAAACTTTTAATTGGCCCTCTAATATGATTGGATAGTCATGACGTAAGGGAAGATGGAAGGAAAGAGGCTATTCGTGGATGTCCATGTCGTCAACGATTGGTAGCTGTCCGCCAATATTCTACCAATATATTAATTAAGTTTAAGAAGCAGTTTTTGACAGAGAGGCAGCCGCGTGCTTTGGATGACTCCAGAAGAGACGAGAGAAAAATTTGAACTTGATAAAGAACCTATGACGTGCTACGGCGGCATGTGACTCCCCTTTCGGTTGCATGGTCTAAATATGTAAGGCAGGAAAATCCCAAGTGTACCAAATATGGAGGGAATCACGCGTTGATCACGCGATCAACCACGCACAGGGCACAGAGCAGAATCATCAAACCTTCTACTACTAGTACTGAGTGCAAATGAAGCCATATAAACAGGACTCTCCTGTACTAATGGTGGGGGAGGGACGAGCTACGAGCAGAAGACGCCATCTCCACAACACTCGTCAGACTGATTAGGACTTTATTTTGCTAGCCCCGGCTAAAGAGAAACGCGTATTGGACTTAGAGAATGTTGAGTTAGTGGATGGAGACTTGTAAGAAGAGAAATGTACTTCCAAGCAACGAAATCGAATCGATAGCTGGCCACTCCTATCTTTCTCCCTGGGCTGTCCTACCGAGTTCCGTACTCTGCTTCACTCAAGCTTGTTTTCAGCTGAGGTTCAGGAATGAGTAGCCAGCCCACTGTCACTTAACCTCAGCGAATTCCATCGCACGAGGAAACTCTTCTGTTGTGCTTACAGCAGTCCTTCTTACTCCCATTCCGGACACTACAGGGGGCATGTGAAAGTGTTGCCAGGTGTGGAGTGCGCTTTCTTGAGTTACGAGATTCGGAGTAGAGGAATGGGTGGCGGGAGAAGGGATTTCAGAAGAATTCAGTCCTGATCCAAGTCTGGATGCAAAGCTCAACGATTTTGAGGTGGAAATGGAGGGCGTCTCACTGCACCACAACTGCCGTGAGCGCGAGGCCCACAGTACCAGAGGCCATCACACTGCACTGCAGCCTCCATGAGCTCGAGGCACACCTTACCAGAGGGTATTTTATTCATTTTTATTTATTTATTTTTTAATTTTTCCGTGGGACCAAATTAAGGAGAAGTCTCCATGGTCATGGAACGACTCAATACATGAAATTACAACACAATAGTAGAAACGGATAAAATGAAATATAAGTAACATATTCAGGCGTCAAGTCGTAAGTTTAAATAAAGAAAATCAACAATGTAACACTGGAATTTGCTTAATTTTTTAGCTCTTCCAGGAGCTCCTCGACAGAATAGGAAGAGTGAGCCGCGAGGAAACTCTTCACTTTAGACTTAAAAGTGTTTGGGCTACTGCTAACATTTTTGAGTTCTTGTGGTAGCTTATTGAAAATGGATGCAGCAGAATACTGCACTCCTTTCTGCACAAGAGCCACGGAAGTGCATTCCACATGCAGATTTGATTTCTGCCTAGTATTAACTGAGTGAAAGCTGCTAACTCTTGAGAATAAGCTACTATTGCTAACAACAAACGACATTAAAGAAAATATATACTGTGAGGGCAATGTCAGATTCCCAGACTATTGAATAGGGGTCGACAAGAGGTTCTCGAACTTACACCACATATAGCTCGAACAGTCCGTTTTTTAGCCAAAAATACCCTTTTTGAATCAGAAGAATTATACCAAAAAGTAATACCATACGATATAAGTCTATGAAAATATGCGTAGTAGACTACTTTTCGTATTGAACTGTCACTTATTACAGATACTGTTCTAATGGTAAATAAAACAGCGTTTAGTTTCAGAACAAGATCCTGAACATGGGCTTTCCACAACAGCTTACTACCTATCCGAAAGCCTAGGAACTTGGACTGTTCCGTCTCGCTTATAATATGCCCATTCTCTCTGATCAAAATATCGGTTCTCGTTGAATTGTGAGTTGTTGTTGTTGTTGTTGTTGTTGTTGTCTTCAGTCCTGAGACTGGTTTGATGCAGCTCTCCATGCTACTCTATCCTGTGCAAGCTTCTTCATCTCCCAGTACTTGCTTCAACCTACATCCTTCTGAATCTGCTTAGTGTATTCATCTCTTGGTCTCCCTCTACGATTTTTACCCTCCGCGCTGCCCTCCAGTACCCAATTGGTGATCCCTCGATGCCTCAAAACATGTCCTACCAACCGGTCCCTTCTTCTTGTCAAGTTGTGCCACCAACTCCACCTCTCCCCAATTCTATTCAATACCTCCTCATTAGTTATGTGATCTACCCATATAATCTTCAGCATTCTTCTGTAGCACCACATTTCGAAAGCTTCTATTCTCTTCTTGCCCAAACTATTTATCGTCCATGTTTCACTTCCATACATGGCTACACTCCATACAAATACTTTCAGAAACGACTTCCTGACACTTAAATCTACACTCGATGTTAACAAATTTCTCTTCTTCAGAAACGCTTTCCTTACCATTGCCAGTCTAAATTTTACATCCTCTCTACTTCGATCATCATCAGTTATTTTGCTCCCCAAATAGTAAAACTCCTTTACTACATTAAGTGTCTCATTTCCTAATCTAATTCCCTCAGCATCACCGGACTTAATTCGACTACATTCCATTATCCTCGTATTGCTTTTGTTGATGTTCATCCTATATGCTCCTTTCAAGACACTGTCCATTCCGTTTAGCTGCTCTTCCAGGTCCTTTGCTGTCTCTGTCAGAATTACAATGTCATCGGCGAACCTCAAAGTTTTTATTTCTTCTCCATGGATTTTAATACCTACTCCGAACTTTTGTTTCCTTTACTGCTTGCTCAATATACATATTGAATAACATCGGGGACAGGCTACAACCCTGTCTCACTCCCTTCCCAACCGCTGCTTCCGTTTCATGCCCCTCGACTCTTATAACTGCCATCTGGTCTCTGTACAAATTGAAAATAGCCTTTTTCTCCCTGTATTTTACCCCTGCCACCTTCAGAATTTGAAAGAGAGTATTACAGTCAACATTGTCAAAAGCTTTCTCTAAGTCTACAAATGCTAGAAATGGAGTTAGAAACTATAAAAATTGAGTCTTACTGTGATTAGCATCAAATTATTTTCCACAAGCCACAAACTTATTTCTGGAACTACATTATTTGATACTGTTTCAGTATTACACACAAGATCCTTCACTACCAAGCTGGTGTCATAAGCAAACAGAAATATTTTTGAATCACTTGTAATACTAGAAGACACATCATTTATAGAAATAAGAAACAACAGTGGCCCCAGCACCGACCCTTGGGGAACGCCCCACTCAACTGGGCCCCATTGGGACTGAACATCACTACCACTCTCAATATTGCGGACAATTACCTTCTGCTTTCTGTTCTTAAAGTAAGAGGCGAACCAATTGTAAGGTGCTCCCCTTACTCCATAATGGTCCAACTTCTGCAGTAATATTTTGTGGTCAACACAGTCAAAAGCCTTCGTTAAATCAAAGAAAACACCTAGCGTTCGCAACCTTTTATTTAATCCGTCTCAAACCTTACCGAGAAAAGAGAAAATAGCATTTTCAGTTGCTGAAACATTTCTAAAACCGAACTGTACATTTGACAGCAAATTATGTGAATTTAAATGCTCCAGTAACCTTGTATATACAACCTTCTCGATAACTTTGGCAAACACCGACGGCATAGAAATAGGTCTAAAATTGTCAACATTATCCCTGTCTCCCTTTTTATAAAGTGGCTTCACTACTGGGTACTTTAATCGGTCAGGAAACCGACCACTCCGAAAGGAAAAGTTACAGATATGGCTAAGTACTGGGCTAACACACATAGAACAATACTTCAGTATTCTACTAGATACCCCGTCATGTCCATGAGAGTTCTTGGTCTTTATTGATTTAATTATTAACTCAATTTCCCTCTTGTCAGTATCATGGAGGAGCATTTCAGGTAACAGTCTCGGAACACTTTCTTCTGAGACCGCTATATGATTTCCTGTTAGGACTAGGTTTCTATTTAGTTCACCTGCTATATTCAGAAAGTGATTATTAAATACTGTACATACATGCGACTTATCAGTAACACGGACATTCCCATTATGCACGGATTCAATATCCTCGACCTGTCTCTGCAGACCAGCCACTTCCTCTACGACTGACCATATGGTTTTAATTTTATCCTGAGACTTAGCTATTCTGCCTGCATACCACATACTTTTTGCCTTCCTAATAACAATTTTAAGCACCTTACAATACTGTTTGTAATGGGCTGTTGCGCTTAGATGTTGACTGCACTGCACCACTATCATTGTGACTAGTCTCACTGTACCACAGAGCAGCGCACCACATGCCAGCTGCTGTGAGAATCAGGCTCACCGTACCAGAGGGCATTACACTGTACTGCAACCATCACGAGCTCGAAGCTCACCATACTTGAGGGTGTCGCACCGCACCATCGCTGGCGTTAGCACTAAGCTCACCGTACCACAGACAGTCACGCTGCATTGCAGCCGCCTTGAGGATGAGGCTCACCGTACCACACCACAGGGTGTCGCACCATACTGCCGCATCCATTAGGATGCGGCTTACTATACCAGAATGCATGTCAGTGCACCGTCGCCTCCATAAGCATGTGGCTCACCACGCCCGAGGGCGTCGCACTGCACTCTCGCCGCCGTGGGCACCGCACCTGAGGACACAGCACCACATCGGTCCCGGGGGGCGCAAAGCTCCCCTCAGCTGCCCATCTAACTGCTCATAGTCGTAAGTCAAGTGCACATGACGTCCGACGCCGATTCGCACAATGCAGCAACTTCTGAAGAAGATAGAAGGTACCTTACCTACAGTGAGGCTACCGAACTAGCCTTGTGACAATTCGATGGAGACAGGGAACAGCTTCCGCTATTTTTGCACAACTGCGATGACGCTTATAATTTAGTGGAACCTAAGACTAAGAAAGTACTTCTTAAGTACTCGTGTATCATTGGTCAAATAGTTGCCTCTGCCTGAAGTAAGTTGTTGGTTAGAGCTAATACTGAAACTTGGTCTACTGTGAGAACAATTCTACTACAGAATAACGAGGACAAGAGGACTCTTGATTATTCTAAATGTACTGTGTTCGGAAATTGGTTCAATGGGGCTCCCACGTCGACACTATGCAGTATCACGTTAGAGGGACCATGGGGAGTCATCGAGAAAACGAAAATTTCCTGATGTAACTCACTGCTTGGCAGGAAAGGAAGAGCTGCGTTTATTCAGGGATTGTATGCTGAACGTATCAAGATAGTGATATGTGGTCATTAAGAGAAATTAACACTGTCAGAAGCAATGTGTTTACCCACGACTGAGGAAAGTGCGATTACGTCTGACGAGTAGAAATACAGGGAGGTGACGGGGCCCCTACAAGTACGAAAGGCTGATTCGCTGCTACCAAAAGCAGAAATCACTACGTTAAACCAGAGAGCGTACCTTTAGGGCTTAACAACAGTCATGGTAGCCTCGATGTAGGTACTTAAAGTGGTGTCCTCTTCTGTTTCTCAATGCCACCTCATTTTTAACTCAAAGAAACGTCAGACACAAACAATTTATCACAGCCAGCCTTTCCCTCTTCCTCACAATATACCACCCAACATTACGCCACAACTCCGAAAGTTACCCTCCCACATGAGGCAAAAAGTAGAATAAGTAAGAAAAATTGCAAATATAATCTGTTTTATTTTGAACATAATACGTAACAAAAAAATTGAACACCAGCAAGAGCAGTAGGTAACGAAACTTCAAGAGTTAAGAATGTATCTGATGTCATCCCAGAAAGTACAAGCTCGACTCAAAATTACACAAAACTTGGCAGTATAAGCCCACTTACCAGTATGACATTGCATGGATAGATGCACTGATTCTTTTGGGAGCAGTATCATAAAGCTCTAGCATCCTTTCCTGAGCCATGCTGGCCGACAGCTGTCACAACTGACCCTTCACGTCCTGAATACTGGAACTAGGACCGGGCTCACGACAGAGCTAGTCCCACACATCTGCTGTCAAGGACACACGTGGAAACCTCGCTGCCCACAAGAATATACTAGCATCACGCAGACTTTTCATAAAGACACGTGCCCAATGTAGACGAGCGGTGTCCTGTTGACAAAGTGGTACTACGATACTGTCACATTAGTGGAAATGTACAATAATAAGCCAAAAAAATATGATCACCGCCCCACCTCGACGTTCGATGCCTACTGGTCGCGCTGCGGCCACGTGACGCGGTAACAGAATATATAAGAGGAGCAGACACAGACGGGGGATCACTCTTACAAACATATGGACTGGAAATAGAGAAATCCTCTGAGATAAGCCACTTCGAGAAAGGACAGACTATTATTACGCAGATCCTGTCAACGATTGTTTCGAAAACGGCGGAGCTGGTAGAATGTTCACGTGCTACTGTCTTCAGTATCTGCAGAAAGAGTTGGAAGGACTGTGAAACTGCCACTAGGCGCTAAATGATTGGAAGTCCACAACTCTTCACAGAACGTGGGGTTCAGAGACGCCTCTGCTCCGTAAAGTAACGTAGATGGTGATCTACGGCATCTCTGCCGAAAGGGCACAATGCTGGTGCACGCACAAGTGTTTCGGAGCACGCCGTTCATTGTACATCTTTGAACTTGGAGCAGCAGACCATGTAAAGAAACTGGTTCTCTACTTCTGAAAAAAAACTCTTTTAAATAATAAAACATGACCTGTACAAGGAATCTGACTACTCCAGTTAGTCAGGGACGGAAAAAAAAATTGGCATAGTCTTTGTCAGAACGTGCAGAACCTTATGTGGGGCCAATAAGACGTTAATTTTAATCTAAATATGGTAAGCCAATGTTTACGTGATAAAAAATAAATAGGGTAATTCAGTACAATTATTATATAGATGCGATAAATCACTTTAACGGGGGGCAAATGAATAATTAAAGTCAATAGAATTCCAGTAAACCTGCAAAAGCAAAAATAAATTTTGTAGGGGCCTACATAGACATCGCACATCTGCTAGATGCCAACGAAATACGTAATTTTGTTTTGAAGCTGACAGCCAATGAGAAAATAGGTACAAAAATACTATTGGTCAGTTTTCAAGCAGTAATGGCGGACATCAGCAGCTGGTAATATACGTAATTTTATGGTAGCTAAAACAAAAAATTAAATATGTACTCCGTCCAAAAGAATTTACACACAAACATTAAAATAAAATTATGATGAGCAGAAAAATATCTGAGAAGAATTCTGAAAGAAAATTTTTAATTGAACTTTAATTTTCAACACTGTCAACATGACGAAATAATGGAAAGAATATTTATTGGATCTACACTCCTGGAAATTGAAATAAGAACACCGTGAATTCATTGTCCCAGGAAGGGGAAACTTTATTGACACATTCCTGGGGTCAGATACGTCACATGATCACACTGACAGAACCACAGGCACATAGACACAGGCAACAGAGCATGCACAATGTCGGCACTAGTACAGTGTATATCCACCTTTCGCAGCAATGCAGGCTGCTATTCTCCCATGGAGACGATCGTAGAGATGCTGGATGTAGTCCTGTGGAACGGCTTGCCATGCCATTTCCACCTGGCGCCTCAGTTGGACCAGCGTTCGTGCTGGACGTGCAGACCGCGTGAGACGACGCTTCATCCAGTCCCAAACATGCTCAATGGGGGACAGATCCGGAGATCTTGCTGGCCAGGGTAGTTGACTTACACCTTCTAGAGCACGTTGGGTGGCACGAGATACATGCGGACGTGCATTGTCCTGTTGGAACAGCAAGTTCCCTTGCCGATCTAGGAATGGTAGAACGATGGGTTCGATGACGGTTTGGATGTACCGTGCACTATTCAGTGTCCCCTCGACGATCACCAGTGGTGTACGGCCAGTGTAGGAGATCGCTCCCCACACCATGATGCCGGGTGTTGGCACTGTGTGCCTCGGTCGTATGCAGTCCTGATTGTGGCGCTCACCTGCACGGCGCCAAACACGCATACGACCATCATTGGCACCAAGGCAGAAGCGACTCTCATCGCTGAAGACGACACGTCTCCATTCGTCCCTCCATTCACGCCTGTCGCGACACCACTGGAGGCGGGCTGCACGATGTTGGGGCGTGAGCGGAAGACGGCCTAACTGTGTGCGGGACCGTAGCCCAGCTTCATGGAGATGGTTGCGAATGGTCCTCGCCGATACCCCGGGAGCAACAGTGTCCCTAATTTGCTGGGAAGTGGCGGTGCCGTCCCCTACGGCACTGCGTAGGATCCTACGGTCTTGGCGTGCATCCGTGCGTCGCTGCGGTCCGGTCCCAGGTCGACGGGCACGTGCACCTTCCGCCGACCACTGGCGACAACATCGATGTACTGTGGAGACCTCACGCCCCACGTGTTGAGCAATTCGGCGGTACGTCCACCCGGCCTCCCGCATGCCCACTATACGCCCTCGCTCAAAGTCCGTCAACTGCACATACGGTTCACGTCCACGCTGTCGCGGCATGCTACCAGTGTTAAAGACTGCGATGGAGCTCCGTATGCCACGGCAAACTGGCTGACACTGACGGCGGCGGTGCACAAATGCTGCGCAGCTAGCGCCATTCGACGGCCAACACCGCGGTTCCTGGTGTGTCAGCTGTGCCGCGCGTGTGATCATTGCTTGTACAGCCCTCTCGCAGTGTCCGGAGCAAGTATGGTGGGTCTGACACACCGGTGTCAATGTGTTCTTTTTTCCATTTCCAGGAGTGTAAACAAAATTGAACCTTGATATTGTGAAAGTATTTTTAAAACAGATAATTTAACTGCTATTGTCATTAATTTTGAAATGAGAGAGAGCGTAATAATTTTCTTTTAGTGTCTTAACTGTTGCTGCAGCCAGTGCGATGACGTCAGCGGTGGTCCGCGCGGACGATGTGTGAAGTTAATCCTGGTTCGTGGCGTGAAGACAATGATGGATCCTCCTGTTTCATTAATATTCCAGTTACGGCGGTGGTCCACGTCTCCGTTGTAGTCGAATCATCTGGCAGCACTGGCGCGATAGTAATGGTTCCAGTGTGTGCGTTGTCGTTACGCGCGCGACATTTTATTATTAAAAGTTTATTAATCACGCGGTGCGAGTAGGTCGAAATTATGCAATGTCTTTAGTATTTACGATATATAGCCGGTTAACGCCAATACTTCGCATAGTTCTTTCACCGTGTTGCCACAGGAAAACAGTCACAAGCTTTACACTATAACAGTCTGTTAAACATCAGTTTAATTCACGCCATCGTCTTTAAGACAGTTTGGACGATATAATAAATGTTTCTTGATCGAATCACAGTACTACTCTCTTACTTAACATTTTGGTTTGTTCCACTTTCATGCAAATCTGACAGTTAGAGTCTCCACACGACAATGGTGTCTGATTCACGGCTAATTGTCACAAGTTCACACAGTATGTAAAATCGTCGCCGCAAACACTCGATATACTTTTCAGTGTTACTGTTCACTTAATAAAGCACGATCTCCTATTTACACAGCGGACGCACTGTAATGAATTGTTCCCCCGCGTATCACCGTCTTTCACGCCGAACTTTGCAATCTTTCTCCACCCGCGAACCGGCCACGATACCGCAACAACTCGCAGGCTCTCTATCGATAGCCGTTCGCTCTCTCTCTGACACAGTACTTCTTCTAGCCTAACCAAAGATTTAGAAAGCATATAAAACCAGAACATTCATATTCGTACAATATAAAATATACAACTGTAGCAAAATAAATGAAGAAAGAATGTGACGTATTAACAAATGAAGAATAGTTGAAATAAATGATACATACGTACCATGACAAGGTAATGCACAAAAGAAAAAAAATGTTATCGACTTTCGGGGAAAGCAATGTCTTTACAACCACCCCTACGTGTTCACATGTTGACAAAATGACATTGTCAATTATGATTGCAGTGAACACTTGACTATTGAGATTCGACAGTCGATCAATGGAAACGTGTCGGCTCTTCGGGTGAATCACATAATTAGTATATTAGATCGATGGTTGTCTCCACAAACGCCGTCATCCAGATGAACGACGGCTCGAAACGTGCAGCGGGCCACGGTTGCAGGCTGCAGTATTATGCCGTGGGAGACGTTTTCCTGCACTTGCATGGGACCTGTGGTAGTAATTGAAGACACGCTGACAGCTGCGTACCACCTGCACCCCTTCATCCTTCATGTCTTCCCCGATGGCGACATAATCATTCACCAGTATAATTGTCCGTGTCTCGCAGCCAGAACCGTGTTACAGTGCTTTGAGGAGCATTATAGCGAACTCACGTTAATGTCTCGGTGACCAGATTCACCGGAGGTTAATCCTATGGAACCCATGTGGGTCGTTGTTGGGCGCCATCATCACGTACTCAAGTCAGTGGCCCGTTTTTTTGCGCGAATTACATGACCTGTGTGTAGACATGTAGTGCCACATACCTCCACAATCCTATGAACAAACTGTCGGATCCCTGATAACGCAGAATCCGTGATGCATTTCGTTCCGAAGACGAACAAACACGCTTTTAAGCAAGTGGTCATAATGTTTTGGCTCATCAGTGTATTAGGAGGCAGGATATCAATGACGAACTGTTGTGCCATGAGAGTTCCCGCAATCACTGCCACCTCTGACCTGAAGTCATTTCCGGTGGTTCCACACACCTTGAAGACAGGAGTAATGCTGGTGTGACTCTCCCCAGTTCCCCGCCATACTTGCCAGCAAATGTCACGAATCCTGATTCATCGCTGAACACAATTCGACACAGTTCATCAGCAGTTCACGCTTCCCAGTCACGACGCCACTCAAAATGCAGCTGTTTGCGCTGACTTGTTAAAGGCAGCCTACGCTCAAGACAGTAATTCCTTAGTCTGGCCGCTGCTGATATCAGACCAATCGTGTGAGATGTCACAGAATGTTGCACAAAGACCACTGCTTGTTCTGGGATGGTAGGTGCAGATGTGAAAGTGTTACGAAATGTTTGGTGCACAGGTGTGGACAGGTCTGGTCGACTGGAATGTTGACGACGAGTATGCATAGCCTCTTTTCGGTGCAGTTGTATTCGAACGTCCTACTGTATGTGGATATTCCACGATTCGACCGACTGCCAAATAGAGACCCACAATCAGACTTTGTCAGGTGCCAATAATGTTTAGGCGAAGAGTTGTTTATGACGACGAGACGCTTGGAAAATCCTCCATCATCCAAAGAGCAGCAAAGGGGTGGCGCCTAAAAACTTCCACCTCGTTTACAAAGATGATACAACATGTTGCAAGTGATTGCCCTTTGTTAATGTGATACTCCAAGACGATGCTTCAGTCAGCTGATGAGTGTGGTCGAGTGAGTCGACATCTTATAAGTGGTAGTATTAAAGAATATAATTAAATAAGAAAGACGAATTAAGAGAATTAGAAAAAAGAGAGAGAAAAATACTAAGAAAAAGTCTAGGTCCTTAGAAAAACAATGAAAATAGGTGGATTAAAAGGAGAGATGAAGATTTATACAATAATGCAGAAAAGATCACAGATACAATAAGGAACAGACGGCTTAAAATTTACGGACATTTAAAAAGAATAGAAGAAACACGGATTACAAAGAAATCTTTTAAATACGTTAGTACGCTGAAAGAAACTGTATGATGGATAGAAGCAGTAAAAAAAGATGCCAACAAAATAGGTGTTACAGAACAAATAATACGTGACAGGAATCACTTCAAGCTACTGATAAGAAACGCAAATTATGAAGAAGATGAGCCAAAACCTGACCCAAGAGAGAGTGGACAGATGAGCAGAGACGAGCAGTTGGAGAGAAAATGAAGAAGTACTTGGAAGAAAGAAAGAAAAAGAAACACCGTAAGTCTTAAGTTGTATGCGGTCCATACCTGGCCAAATTCATATCTATAGTATTTTGTTTCTAAATGTCATTGCTGGAGATTACTGACACGGGTTGTTTACAGAAGAATGGAATGATCGCCAAAAGCCGATCAAGGGGAAGATCATTTTGGGTGTCAGAGAAATGTAGGAATATGCAAAGCCATCTTGACGATATTACTTATCTTAGAGTTGAAGAGTCGTTACACAATTTTCACCACATGTATCAGGAATGGCATACATAGAGCGAAACATTAACTACAAGGTTGCAAATAATATCTGTCTGAGACGGCAAAAGGCAGAAGTCTGGCTGAATGGATAGGCAACTTCTTGAAAAGAAGTTTCCAGGTTAAAACCAATAACGGTAAAACATTTGCAATGGATGGTAGTCGAATTTAATCAAGTGATCCTCAAGGAATTAAGAAAAGGAATGCTGAAAGTAATAGACGCGTTTTCTATATAGGCAGCAAAATAATTGACGTCGGCAGAAGTAGAGCACCACGATGTAACTGTAGAACGGCACCAGCAAGAAAATTTTTCTAAAAAATGGGAAAAATGTCAGCACTGAAGATAAATTTACGTCTTAGAAAGACGTCTCTCCAAACTATGTCCTCAGTTATTTGCTGGGAGTATTCCAAATTCTGTTTGTCTCTACAGTTTTTACCATTTACAGCTCCGTTTAGTACCATGGAAGTCATTCCTTGTTGTCCTAACAGATGTCCTATCATCCTGTCACTTGTCCTTGTCAGTGCTGGTTACATATTTCTTTCCTCTCCGATTCTGCGCAGAACCTCTTCATTTCTTACCTTATAAGTCCACTAATTTTCAGCATTCGTCTGTAGCATCACAGCTCAAATGCTTCAATTCTCTTGTGTTCTGGTTTTCAGGCAGTCCAAGTTACACTGCCATAAAATGCTGTACTCCAGACGTACATTCTCAGAAATTTCTTCATCAAATTAAGGCCTATGTTTGATACTAGTGGACTTCTCTTGGCTAGGAATGCCCTTTTGGCCAGTGCTTGTCTGCTTTTTGTGATTTCCTTGCTCCGTTCATCATTGTTTATTTTGCTGCCTAGATAGCAGAATTCCTTAACTTCATCTATTTCGTGACCATCAATGCTGATGTTAAGTTTCCCGCTGTTCTCATTTCTGCTACTTCTCATTGCTTTCTTCTTTCTTCGATTTACCCTCAATCCGTATTCTGTACTTATTAGACTGTTCATTCCATTCAACAAATCATGTAATTCCACCTTCACTCATCAGCGAATATTATAATTGATATCCACTCCTGAACCTTTCTTTTATTTCTGTCATCGTTTTTTCGAAGTACAGATTGAACAGTAGGAGCGAAAGACTACATCTCACTCTTATACACTTTTTAATCCGAGCACTTAGTTCTTCGTTGTCGACTTTTATTATTCCCTCTTGAGTCTTGTACATATTGTATATTACCCGTCTCTCTCTATAGCTAATCCCTATTTTTCTCAGAGTTTTGACCATCTTGCACCATTTGACACTGTCGAACGCTTTTTATAGGTCGGCAGATCCTATGAACGGGTCTTGATTTTTCTTTAATCTTGCTTTCATTATCAACCGCAACGTCAGAATTGTCTCTCTGATGTCTTTACCTATCCTAAAGGCAAAATGATCACCATTTAACACATCTCAATTGTCTTTTCCATTTTTCTCTATATTGCTCTTGTCAGCAACTTGGATGCATGAGCTGTTAAGCTGATAGTGTGATATTTCTTGCACTTGTCAGCTCTCAATGTGGATGATATTTCTCGAAAGTCAGATGGTATGTCGCTAGACATTCTACACACCAACTTCAAGAGTCGTTTTGTTGCCACTTCCTCCAAAGAATTTAGAAATTCTCATGGAATGTTATCTGTTCCTTCTGCTTTATTTGATCTTAAGTCCTCCAAAGCTCTCTTAAATTGTGACTGTAATACTGGACCACCTATCTCTTCTAAATAGATTCCTGTTTCTTCTTTTATCACGTCAGACAAATCTTCCCCCTCATAGAGGCCTTCGATGTACTCTTTCCACCTATCCGCTCTCTCTTCTGCATTTAACAGTGGGACTCCCGTTGCACTCTTGATATTCCGACCCATGCTTTTAATTTCATCGACGGTTGTTTCACGTTTCTTATATGCTGAGTCAGTCCTCCCGACAATCATTTCTTTTTCAAGTTCTTCAGATTTTTCATGCAGCCATTTCGTCTTATCTTCCCTGCACTTACTGTTTATTTCATTGCTCAGCGACTTGTATTTCTGTACTCCTGAATTTCCCTGAACATTGTTGTAATTCCTTCTTTCATCGATCAATTCAAGTATTTCTTCTGTTACACGTGGTTTCTTCGCTGTTACCTTATTTGTACCTATGCTTTTCTTTCCAACTTACGTGGTTGCCCTTTTTAGAGAGGTCCGTTCCTCTTCAACTGTATTGCCTACTGAACTATTCCTCATTGCTGTATCTGTAGCCTTAGAGAACTTGAAACGTATCTCGTCATGGTTTAGTACTTTCGTATTCCACATCTTTATGTATTGATTCTTCCTGATTAATCTATTAAACTTCAGCATACTCTTCGTCAGTACTACATTATGGTCTAAGTGTGTGTCTGGTCCTGGGTACGCCTTACAATGAGAAATCTACCCGTAACACCCGGCCTTTTCCAAGTACACTTTTTCCTCCTGTGGTTCTTGAACTAAGTATTCGCTATTAATAGCTGAAATTTATTACAGAACTCAATTAGTCTTTCTCCTCTCTCATATTCTCCTGTAACGTTCTCTTCTACTTCTTCCCCTACAATTGCATTCCAGTCCCCACTGACTATCAGATTTTCATCTGCCTTTACGTACTGTACTACCCTTTCAATGTCCTCATATACTTTCTCTGTCTCTTCAGCTTGCGACGTCGGCTTGTATATCTGAACTATCGTTCTCGGTGTTGGCTTGCTGTCGATTCTGATCAGAACCTATCACTGAATTGTTTACATTAACATACTCTCTGCACTACCTTCCTAGTCATAACGAATCTACTCTCGTTACACCATTTTCCGCTGCTGTTAATATTATCCTGTTCTTATCCGACCAGAAATTATTGTATTCTTTCAATCGATCGTCACATGAAAATTAAATGTGAATGTAAAATCACTTACCAATACTGACTAGTATTGTGAGCTGTTCCGTACAAGGCTTTGGATTGATGGCCGCAACATGGCACACGTAAATAGGAGCGTATAAGCAAGTAGTGTACGAAATAAAATGTCTGCGTTTTCTCTGGGGATTCGGTCGAATTCTGCATGCATTTTATTACACCATATACAGATGTACTTTCTGAAGGTTAACCTTATAAATAAGGTGAATTTTTTTTTTCTTTTGCTTTTGAGTCAAGATAGGAGTGATGCGAGCGACTATTGATGGCTGTTAATACATCAAACAAGTCTGTGGAGTGATGATTGCATCAACGATTTTAACACAAACATTATCGTGGCACATTGTTGCAAGCGCGTACTAGTATCCAAACTTAAACCGTTCACAGAAAGAACAGGTAGAAATTAAGTTACATGTCGAGAGGTCTTCAATTCTGTCTCGAGTGTTTCCATTAGCTACTATACTTGTGCTGTGAGGGATTCATGCTGTGAGGGATTCACACAGTGCCGAGAAGCTGCCTAATGGACTGATAGATAGAAAAAGTGAAACAGACAGAAAACGTGATAGGCTGTCAATGTAACTTCGTACCCTTATACACCATCGACAGGTATGTAACTGATTATGCTGGCAATTCTCTGTAATTCGTAGAACGGCCACCAGAGTGCATTTGTGTTGTTTGTGTTTAGTGTCGATACCATACCTGGTGTGGTACTAAGGGGCGTGAGATTTGAGAGATAACTATGAAGGATACAGGCGCACAGTGTACCCGCGTGAGACAGCGGTATCAGAGATTGAAAGGGTCTCATTGAAGGATCCAGTTGGCCGGTTGTCGAATTGCGCCGTTCGGATGTGCGTTGTGGCCCGATGTTGGACAGGATGGGAATGTGGCTGTTGCCGTACTCGTTCCAATCGAGCACGTCTGACTACTTCATGGGAGGATCGCTGTATTGTGCACCGAGCACGTCGTGTTCTCTTCACAAATTTGGGTGCCGGCCGAGAACAAGAGAACAAGTGATGGACTCCCTCCAGCATTCTGTGTCGTCCCGCACCATTGATCGGAGGCAAGCAGCAGCCAGAGTTGGGACTGCGAATAACTGTCACATGCGAAGGCTGCTGGTAGCACCACAACACAGACGGCGGCGTTTGGTGACCGGGGAGCACGAACTGGTGATCAGGAACTTCGCACTGCGTTCAGCTATGAATCACGGTTCTGCACTATCCCAGACGACTGTCGTTGGCTAGTATGGTGGCGGCCTGGGAGAGGTCCCATTCTTTCGATGTTTTAGAGAAGTACGGTGGTGTTACTCCTGGCACGAGAGGGGAGGGTGGGGAACCTTCAGGTACGACTTTGGGTAGTGGTTTCGGCAACTCTGATTGCTCAACAGTACGTCACAGACATTCTGCGTCCTCATGTGTTACTTTTCGTGTGACAGTACTGTGGTGCCATTTTTCAACAGGTAAGGCTCGTCCACACATGTCACATATCATTATCAACTGTCTGCGAGACGCTGAGCAGAACCATGGCCAGTAAGATACCAACATCTGTTCCCAACAGAACATATGTGGAACCAACTCGGACGTCAACTCCGTGCTGGTGGCATCTTGTCTCACAAGAGAATACAACATCTTAATGAGACGCTTCCCAAACGTTTCAGTGCCTGCATACAGTCCAGAAGGGGTGCAACGACATGCTGGTTAGTAGGCTCGTACTGCCAAATTCTTAATAAATTTGACTCGTTTCTACAATCACTGAAACAACGTAACGTACCCCTCCAACCCGTGAAGTTTCATCTCGTTTCCTTTTCCCCTTCTGGGTACCTCACCTCTTTTTCTACGTGTAATTGGGTTGATACCTGGCGAACTTAGCGTCCATGGAAGTACTGTGGTAGCTTTATTATGCTCTTCTAACAACCTGCAGTACCTGTTAGAGCTTTTTTGCCTCTATAATTGAAACAGAGTACGATGCAAGTATAGTATGAAACTGCCACAGGATGGATACAGTAGCTGTAGCACTTTTCCACGGCCCGAGTTGCGCTATGGAGGCAGGTGGGAGGTTGACAGGCCTGCTTTGACCTGGCTCGTTTCGCAGAATCCGCTCCTCCACGTGTGTGGGTGTGGTAATGGCAACTAATGACGGCGGAGCGCATTCCAGGGCGACCGCCCCCGGTCCACCCACCCCTGGGGTGGCGCCCACACCCCAGATGCAGCCTACCCACAAAAACAGCCGACTACCTACCCAGAGCGTTGTGCTTCAGAGCAGAGGCGCCTCAAGAAAGGCAGGATGATATTACCTCGGTCTAACTTGAAGCACATTTCACTAACTGCACATTTAAAAACCGACTGCCTAATATCTTAAAAGTAAGTCCTAAATTTTACAATTTTGCGTGTTATAATACATTGTTCCACATTACTTGCAAAAAGTGTGGTCAGCGGTAAAACCAAGAACAACCACGATAACCTACAAGGAGAAGTAAATTAATTGAAGGAAACAAAGGCTGTAAAATAATAAATGTTAGTAATCTAGAAGAACATAATAGAGAGACACTAAAGACAGAATCTGCAGATTTTCGTTTATTGCATCATGTTCTGACTGTTCTGACTGCCGGAGTGGCCGAGCGGTTCTAGGCGCTACAGTCTGGAATAGCGCGACCGCTACGGTCGCATGTTCGAATCCTGCCTCGGGCATGGATGTGTGCGATGTCTGTTTAAGTAGTTCTAAGTCCTAGGGGATTGATGACCTCAGAAGTTAAGTCCCATACCGCTCAGAGCCATTTTTGTTCAAGGTGGGAGGGCCATGGCAGGAACATTTCTCACCTGAAGTAGCATACAAAATTATGTCTTCTTATGTTTACTAAATGAAATGCATCGTGAGTCATGCTATGTGTATTTGTTTCTACTGCCTGAGTGCTTATGTAGGGTATACCCATTGCACTGTTTGTTTAACTACATATAATCTTATTTTTACATGTTGTAACTGTGCTGTTATATGATATGTTTGTGTACATGATGCAGTTTACCGTAACCCACGCCACAGTTGAGAGGGGAGCCTCAGAACTTAAATATCGAGCCTTCCCTCCCTGTACGAAGTGTTCCTTAGATGTAATTACTGTCTCATTGTTTACGTTAGCAGTTCACATTTAAAGTGAAGTTTAGATATATGGTATTATCTCTGCTTCTCTTATAATTATCTTATTTATCTATTTTAGGTATTATGCTTCTTACCTTATGAGACTATGAGACACTGATGTTTTTGCTCTGTTTGTGTCATTTTCTGTACCTGCTTCTACATCCTGTGTGTGTGTGTGTGTGTCTGAGTTGACGTCATCCCAAGGATTCTTTTTTCGCGTTTGTTTTGTGTGTCTGCGGGATCTGCCGTATAGATTTCCTTGTCTTCATGTAGTGATTTTCAAGCCTTATGATGTTGCCTAGAATACACTATATCTTTGATGTCATCATATTCTGTCATAGTCCTTGCATGAGCGTGTTGTAATGTAATACAGCACTCTGGCTGAGGTCCACGTGTTTCAGATGTGCTGAGTATTGGCTCCGGCCAGTCAAAAAGTGAACAATGCCATGGCTTTGATCCGTAAGATTCCGCTTTAATCGTCGGCGTTTACTGGGTAAGAAAAAGAAAGGGCAACGGCCATAACCGGTCGCCTCCAATTCGCCTTGACAGCTGTTTATTTGGCGAGTGTCTACAATGTCTTTCCCTGTAGTTTCAGGAACCTCGTCCGCTCCTCTTTAGCCAGTATGTGTGGCGGATACTAAAGTTAATCAGTCAAATCCCCAGAACCACACATAAGGCTCCTAACGATGTGACGCCAAAAGCAACGTACAATGTGAGCAGTACGCTCCTCTCCTCTCGTTTCTCTTTGCACTTGCTGTAAATCGGCAAATCGTAGTATGGCTTCAAAGTAAGCTGTGTGATATGTTCGTTCCGTCCTCAAAGGAAGTCTGTATTGTGTTTGTTAATTTGTTTCATCACTTTGTTAGTTGTCAGATTGGTGTGTGCTTTGAAAGTTAGTCGTTCGTCAATATGTATTCCTAATCATCGCGCCGACCAGTGTGGCCGATCGGTTCTAGGCGCTTCAGTCTGGAACTGCGCGACCGCTACGGTGGCAGTGTTCGAATCCTGCCTCGGGCATGGATGTGTGTGATGTCCTTAGTTAGGTTTAAGTAGTTCTAAGTTCTAGGGGACTGATGACCTCAGATGTTAAGTCCCATAGTGCTCAGAGCCATTTGAACCTAAACATCGCGTTGTTTGTTATCTCTCTCGGTTCAGATTATACAGTTTCATAATTGGGTTCCGTTTTAGTGCCCCTTTGAGTAATGGGTGTATGTTTTGTTTTCTTCTATTTTGAGTTTGTTTTGGCTAGAGCAATTATTTATACGTCTGAGGAGCGCAGTGATATGATGACTATCTTCTGGTACTCCCCAGAGTTCTCAGTGGTACTTAACTTATTTAAACAGAGTGAGGTAGCTAACACAGGTCACTCATGATGTACCCAGAACGTGTAAATATTCCGTTTTGGCTAAGTTATAGCGACCAATATGATGAATAATAATTTTGAACTTTTATAGCTGTTGAATCATGACACTGTTTTTATTTCTTAAATGTCCCTGTGTACTTTTACTGTTCCAAAGAATAGAGGCTTCGAAGAGGCAGTACATCCTGATCAAGTAGTTACAAGACAACAGTGCCACAAAGCACTGTCCCGCCATTATGGGAAGAGGTCAGCAGTGTGTGCTCTATGTGTCAAATCTAAGCAAGCATTCAACTTAAATAGTGTGGGTGTGATCATTATTATAAATGTTGTATTAAGTGCTCCAAAGAAAAAGCATTGACACCTGCTATAAATCAGATAATACTGTACATCGTACTTACCACAATACATGCTCGTTTTACACAGTGTACCGTATGTGCAGAAGTCTTCAGCGATTCTTTTTATGCATCCTGTTTTAATTTTTCCCACAAATAAAATCCAAGAGATGTTAAGCCAGGTGAGCGTGCAGGCCATTTTATGTTTTCTGTAAGACTTTTTTATGAGTCATCAGTCTCCTGACTGGTTTGATGCGGCCCACCACGAATTTCTCTCCTGTGCCAACCTCTGCAACTCAGAGGAGCGCTTGCAACCTACGTCCTCGATTATTTGCAAGATGGATTTCCAATCTCTGTCTCCCGCTATAGTTTTGCACTCTACAGCTCATTTCACTACCATGGAAGCCTTTTCCTTGATGTCTTAGCACATGTCTTATCATCCTGCCCCTTCTCCTCGTCAGCGTTTCCCACATACTCCTTTGCTCTCCGATTCTACGCAGAACCTCTTCATTCCTCACCTTATCAGTCCACCTAATTTTCAAAAACCGTCTGTAGTAGCATATCTCAAATTCTCCAATTCTCTTGTGTTCCTGTTTTGCCACAGTCCATGTTTCAGAAATGTCTTAATCTATTTAAGGCCTATGTTTGATACTAGCAGACATCTCTTGTAAAGGAATGCCCTTTTTGCCAGTGCGAGTCTACTTTTTATGTCCTTCTTGTTCCGTCCGTCATTAATTACTTTGCTGCTTAGGTAGTACAATTCCTTAATTTCTTCCAATTCGTGGCCATCAATATTGATGTTAAGTTTCTAGCTGTTCTCATTTCTGCTACTTTTCGTCACATTCGTCTTTCCTCGATTTACTCTCAATCCATATTCTGTACGTATTAGACTGTAGACTGTAAATTAAAACTGAAGAAACTGCAAAAAGGTGGGAATTTAAGGATATTGGACCTGGATAAACTGATTAAACCAGAGGTTGTACAGAGTTTCAGGGAGAGCATAGGGAAACAATTGACAAGAATGGGGGACAGAAATACAGTAGAAGAAGAATGGGTAGCTTTGAGGGATGAAGTGGTGAAGGCAGCAGAGGATCAAGTAGGTAAAAAGACGAGGTCTAGTAGAAATCCTTGGGTAACAGAAAAAATATTGAATTTAATTGATGCAAGGAGAAAATATAAACATGCAATAAATTAAGCAGGCAAAAAGGAGTACAAACGTCTCAAAAATGAGATCGACAGGAAGTGCAAAATGGCTAAGCAGCGATGGCTAGAGGACAAATGTAAGGATGTAGAGGCTTATCTCACTAGGGGTAAGATAGATACTGCCTACAGGAAAATTAAAGAGACCTTTAGGAGATAAGAGAACCACTTGTATGAACATCAAGAGCTCAGATGGAAACCCAGTTCTAAGCAAAGAAGGGAAAGCAGAAAGGTGGAAGGAGTATATAGAGGGTCTATACAAGGGCGATGCACTTGAGGACAATATTATGGAAATGGATGAGGATGTAGATGAAGATGAAATTGGAGATACGATACTGCGTGAAGAGTTTGACAGAGCACTGAAAGACCTGAGTCGAAACAAGGCCCCCGGAGTAGACAACATTCCATTGGAACTACTGACGGCCTTGGGAGAGCCAGTCCTGACAAAACTCTACCATCTGGTGAGCAAGATGTATGAAACAGGCGAAATACCCTCAGACTTCAAGAAGAATATAATAATTCCAATCCCAAAGAAAGCAGGTGTTGACAGATGTGAAAATTACCGAACAATCAGTTTAATAAGTCACAGCTGCAAAATACTAACTCGAATTCCTTACAGACGAATGGAAAAACTAGTAGAAGCCGACCTTGGGGAAGATCAGTTTGGATTCCGTAGAAATGCTGGAACACGTGAGGCAATACTGACCTTGCGACTTATCTTAGAAGAAAGACTAAGGAAAGGCAAACCTACGTTTCTAGCATTTGTAGACTTAGAGAAAGTTTTTGACAATGTTGACTGGAATACTCTCTTTCAAATTCTAAAGGTGGCAGGGGTAAAATACAGGGAGCGAAAGGCTATTTACAATTTGTACAGAAACCAGATGGCAGTTATAAGAGTCGAGGGACAAGAAAGGGAAGCAGTGGTTGGGAAGGGAGTAAGACAGGGTTGTAGCCTCTCCCCGATGTTATTCAATCTGTATATTGAGCAAGCAGTAAAGGAAACAAAAGAAAAATTCGGAGTAGGTATTAAAATCCATGGAGAAGAAATAAAAATGTTGAGGTTCGCCGATGACATTGTAATTCTGTCAGAGACAGCAAAGGACTTGGAAGAGCAGTTGAACGGAATGGATGGTGTCTTGAAGGGAGGATATAAGATGAACATCAACAAAAGCAAAACGACGATAATGGAATGTAGTCGAATTAAGTCGGGTGATGTTGAGGGTATTAGGTTAGGAAATGAGACACTTAAAGTAGTAAAGGACTTTTGCTATTTGGGGAGCAAAATAGCTGATGATGGTCGAAGTAGAGAGGATATCAAATGTAGACTGGCCATGGCAAGGAAAGCGTTTCTGAAGAAGAGAAATTTGTTAACATCGAGTATAGATTTAAGTGTCAGGAAGTCATTTCTGAAAGTATTTGTATGGAGTGTAGCCATGTATGGAAGTGAAACATGGACGGTAAATAGTTTGGGCAAGAAGAGAAGGTTTTGAAATGTGGTGCTACAGAAGAATGCTGAAGATTAGATGGGTAGATCACATAACTAATGAGGAAGTATTGAATAGGATTGAGGAGAAGAGAAGTTTGTGGCACAACTTGACCAGAAGAAGGGATCGGTTGGTAGGA
Organism: Schistocerca serialis cubense; assembly: GCF_023864345.2. Taxonomy (NCBI): domain Eukaryota; kingdom Metazoa; phylum Arthropoda; class Insecta; order Orthoptera; family Acrididae; genus Schistocerca; species Schistocerca serialis. The sequence goes on along the minus strand of NC_064641.1, from coordinate 83,370,959 downwards.
CATGTTCTGAGACATCAAGGGATCACCAATTTAGTATTGGAGGTCAGCGTGGAGGGTAAAAATCGTAGGGGGGGGACCAAGAGATGAATACACTAAGCAGATTCAGAAGGATGTAGGTTGCAGTAGGTACTGGGAGATGAAGAATCTTGCACAGGATAGGGTAGCATGGAGAGCTGCATCAAACCAGTCTCAGGACTGAAGACCACAACAACAACAACCAGAAAATGGTGGGAGGACATAACTAATTACTCAATTTGGTATCAAAGGCAGTAGAATAGTTTAAGGAAATTGGGTGACATGGAAAACCACTTAACAGAACAATAGGTTAAGTGCCGACAAAGGGCTGAACGTTAGGTCAAGAGTACAGTGCCGAACATTAGGTTATGCATCATGCTTGCTCCATGTAATTACGTCTTACAAGACCTACATGTTTCCAATCAGCAGAGAATGATGAGCAAGAGAAATCCAATCCCCTGAAACTGATTTTTTTTATGAATAATCAATATATCTCTCAGTTTCCTGTTATGAGGTCCTTTCTATCTACCATCAAACCGCCATCTTGGATTACGCCATGGAAAGGACGACAGCGCCCTCTGGTGGTGGTAATGTGTACTGGACCCAGACCTCAGGGTGAACACACTTGATGGTGGTACAGCCTCTAATTGTTTAAATAAATAGTGCATGTAAAATAATAAAGGCTTATGTCCAGCACAGGTCGAGTCCTCTCCCTGCCATTTCCTGGGATGAGGTGACGGTCGGATGAGACAGGTTAGTGGAGGTAGTCCAAGAGCTCTTTCTTTCCCACCATTTTTTTAAGTTGGTAGAGGTTGCATTGTCCTGATGGAATTTGAACTTCCTGCTAGGGGGGCTTGACAGGGGGGCATGACAGGGAGTGTGGCAGTTTCCTGCTGTCTTGGATAACAGTACTTGCGTCATCAGCTGACTCACGGCCATCTTCTTGGATGATGTCATTAACTGACGTCAGTTGATGACATCATCGCTGCCATCTTGCGTAAAGGTACTTTGGCGTCGTACCACCCTTGGGGTTGGGTGATGTTATCGCCGTCTTGGATAACAGTATTTTGGTGTCATACCACTCTTGCCCCAATACTAACCTATACTCATCTGACCAGAAACCCATGTCTTCTTTCCATTTCACTTTACTAAGCCCTGCTATATCTAGACTGAGCCTTTGCATTTCGCTCTTCAGATTTTCTAGCTTCCTTACCTCGTTCAAGCTTCTGATATTCCATGGTCCGACTTGCAGAACGTTATCCTTTCGTTGGTTTTTCTATCTTTTTCTCATGGTCACCTGACTTTGGCAGTCTCCTCCCAGAGACTTGAATGGGGGACTACTCCGGAATATTTGCCAAAGGAGAGATCATCATGACATTTTTTTCAGTTACAGGCCACATGTCCTGTGGATACACGTTATGTGACTTTAATGCAGTGGTTTCCATTGCCTTCTGCATCTTCATAACTTTGACCATTGCTGTTTCTTCCGCCTTGAACCTTTGTCCGCTTCTCCGCCCTCTTTGACAGGGCCGTTGGCAGAATGAGGGTTACTTCTTATGCCGGAAGTCTTTGGCCGCCAGTGTTGATTATTAATCAAAATTAAGCGGCTGCGTTTCGCGAACACAGCACCAAGGACGTTTTGATAACTAATCATAGGCGCTACCCCTAGGCTACAGGTATTGAACTATGTCTTAATTAGCAACCCTCAAAAGTTCTAGTAAGAAGGTCTGTAAACATCAATAAAACGAAGAGCATTGATACGGTTCTTGAAAAGAGGGCCAGAGCTACACGTTGACAGATCAACGTTTTCGTAAATTGTGGATTTTCAACTGACTATTAGTGGACGTTGGGAATACTGATTTTACTATTGTTCGTTAAAGATGCTTCATCTGTAAATAAAATTTTGCCTAGAAGGGCCACCTCACTTCTATGTTTTCACAGACACAGTTCGGAGAATTATACGCCATTCTGAATGTCACTGCCATGAAGCTATCGATTTAACGAAATGTGGAAACGATGAAATGCATTGGAATGTAGAAATCGTAGCACACTCCTTTGATCCCAGTCGCCCATTCAACGTGCTCTGATAACAGGCCAACATTTACGGCAACTTTCTGAGTCACCCGAAGTTGCTATTCCACCTTCTTCTTTTTCTGTAACGGTTATTCTGATTTTCGGTTATAATGCATGAGATTCATATGTCTCACATAATTAAGCAATACACTGGTGCATTTACGACCTTTTATATCATTCCAAATTTGTCTTTATCGGAATAACATATTGGATTATTTCTGCGTGATAAAGTTTTGCTACGAAAAATATTTATCCTACAGATTTTACTTTACAATAAAGTAGATTCAAAATAAGGTATTTATTTATGTAAACCGTAACCTAATTTTAATTTTTTTCATGTTAATCATAACTTATGCCACGGGGACTTGTTTATTTTGCCAATTTAATTTACATAGTTATAGAACAATCGTTATACTTCAGAAACACACTTATCTTCTTTAGAAATGATTTAGCTGGGTGTAAATGCTAAAAATTTACAAACTTTTGCAAGTGCTGTATTTTAAATTTTTAACTTTATTTTTAGAATCAAATAAAATAATTTCTTTATTGTTTTATTTCTCAGATTTTCGCATCCATAAAACTATATCATTTTTACTTGGACGTTCTTTATTTGTAAATTCGAATGCTATTATACAGATTTATGTTGACCAAATTCTGGAAAAATATAACTATACAGGGTGATTCAGGAGGAATGTCATATAATATTTGAGGTGATTCCACATGCGAAAATATGCCGAAAAATTCCAATGAACACGTGTCCAAATTTCGATCGTTACGGAACTGGAGCATGTTGAAGACTACACACATCCAGCTCTGAATATGATGACAACTGTGAGTATTAGTTACCGAAATGCTATGGTGGACAGGTTTGCTGCGATGCCCTCTTGTTATTATTTTATCAATCTGTGCATATATTTCAAGAAAGTTAGCTGTAATTATTGATTTATTAGTGAAATTACTAGTAAGAAAGTGGATAATATTGAATAATTTCGCATGACTTATATTATTTAATGACATTCTGTTCGATAAAATCGAAAGAAAACCGCGTAGGGAAGGTATGAATGCGTACCGTCAGTGTAGTAGCCATGGAACATATCTACTGTGCTACTCTCGATTGGTCGATACATGACGAACATTACACGTGTAGAAGGTACGCATAAAATTGCAACATCGATTTTCTCACAAACTAGGGGCCATCACTTGTAAAGCCGCTGGCCAGGTCCTCAGGACAGGTACCTCTACAACATACCCAAGACTCAGGGAAATCTGTGATTATTACGAGGGCAGTTCAATAAGTAATGCAACACATTTTTTTTCTGAAACAGGGGTTGTTTTATTCAGCATTGAAATACACCAGGTTATTCCCCAATCTTTTAGCTACACAACACTATTTTTCAACGTAATCTCCATTCAACGCTACGGTCTTACGCCACCTTGAAATGAGGGCCTGTATGCCTGCACGGTAGGGTGCATGAAGAAGAACAGTCCACTGAAGTTTTGTGAGCTCCTCTCGGGTGCGAAGACTTGTGTGAGGTCTTGCGTTGTCATGAAGAAGGAGAAGTTCGTTCAGATTTTTGTGCCTACGAACACGCTGAAGTCGTTTCTTCAATTTCTGAAGAGTAGCACAATACACTTCAGAGTTGATCGTTTGACCATGGGGAAGGACATCGAACAGAATAACCCCTTCAGCGTCCCAGAAGACTGTAACCATGACTTTACCGGCTGAGGGTATGGCTTTAAACTTTTTCTTGGTAGGGGAGTGGGTGTGGCGCCACTCCATTGATTGCCGTTTTGTTTCAGGTTCGAAGTGATGAACCCATGTTTCATCGCCTGTAACAATCTTTGACAAAAAATTGTCACCCTCAGCCACATGACGAGCAAGCAATTCCGCACAGATGGTTCTCCTTTGCTCTTTATGGTGTTCGGTTAGACAACGAGGGACCCAGCGGGAACAAACCTTTGAATATCCCAACTGGTGAACAATTGTGACAGCACTACCAACAGAGATGTCAAGTTGAGCACTGAGTTGTTTGATGGTGATCCGTCAATCATCTCGAACGAGTGTGTTCGCACGCTCCGCCATTGCAGGAGTCACAGCTGTGCACGGCCGGCCCGCACGCGGGAGATCAGACAGTCTTGCTTGACCTTGCGGCGATGATGACACACACTTTGCCCAACGACTCACCGTGCTTTTGTTCACTGCCAGATCACCATAGACATTCTGCAAGCGCCTATGAATATCTGAGATGCCCTGGTTTTCCGCCAAAAGAAACTCGATCACTGCCCGTTGTTTGCAACGCACAGCCGTTACAGACGCCATTTTAACAGCTCCGTACAGCGCTGCCACCTGTCGGAAGTCAATGAAACTATACGAGACGAAGCGGGAATGTTTGAAAATATTCCACAAGAAATTTCCAGTTTTTTCAACCAAAATTGGCCGAGAAACAAAATGTGTTGCATTACTTATTGAACTGCCCTCGTACATCCGATGGTTCCCCTGTCAGCGAGCTGTCAGCAGCAGTACTGTTCTGCACTTGTATACGATTTTCTAAGTTTCAGAGTGCATATGTATCAATTTGTGTGGTACATTTCCGTACTGGTCGATCGTTTCAGATGAATTCCTCCATCTCGATCAATGATTATTTTCTTTTCTCGTCTGGCCCGTTAAGGTGCACATAGAACCACTAGTTAGATTTAGTCCTCCTGTTCTGCTCATGTTCATCCTTTCGCTATGGGTCTGTCGTAGTTCTAATGCCCAACCGCTTTTCTGGTTTCAGATTTCTTTCCGCCAGTGAGAATCGATCTTCTCTCTGCATGTCTTCGGTGTTGTGGCCGCCCTGTTTTAGGTTCGTTGCACACGAGCGATTAATTGTCTCGAGTTCGCAGCGTCATATTCTGGCACCATTGTGCAGTAGTTATGAAACGAGGGAGCCAAGCACATTATGGCAACGGAGCTTAGGACTCGGCTCGAAGACGCGGACGGAATTTTGCTCGTCAGACGTCACACTTCTGCTTCACAGACATGTAGCACATCACCGCGTAGCGACAGTCGTTGTGGGAGAATTGGGCAGTGCACACGTGTCCGCAACCCTAGCAACATCTGCCGTCAGCCCAGCACGTGTGCCGTCGGCTACGATGTGGAATTGTGTGCTGAAGACGTGAAGAAATTCCTTATATATCGGACAAATCGCAAAGAGCACCATCACAATATTAAGAAGACAGCTATGTAGTTCCAAGTGTGTTAAACGTTTTGTAACGTTTTTATTGCGAGAACGGTTCAGAAAAATCATATGGGAAAAGATATTTCATTTGAATGTACAAATCTACAGTCACCAGGAACATTTAAAAATACACTGGTGTGCAAAACTTGACGAAAGTAATTCTTCCATGATATGTCACTCACCAATAATGTAACTCCATGAAACTTAAACCATACATACAAAGAACTACTAGAAAAAAAGAAATCTTGTACAGTCAGTAGAGATTGCCAGCGATTGGTTTTCTAATTCAGGTATTCACAAACTAACCTGTAATAACTGCCCCTCGTACTATATTGGTCAAACAGGCAGAGCTGTAAAAACACGATATAAAGAACATCTATTAGGTAAAAAGGAGCGAATATTCACAACTCTACTTTTGCAGAACACCTCTTGATAGCCGGCCATACGCCCAAACAGTTAGAAGACACGGTTATCCTACACAGACAAGCCAAAGGACGGAGACTAGATCTGTGGGAAGAGTTATTTATTTTTAAACATCTAGAGCTCAAAAACGGTAATATACTGAACGATCAGTTGAACCTTGCCTGTAGACAATTTTTTGAAGGCTTTAAACCCGTACTGTTTAATATATAACATTAATGTTGGTAACCTCAGTAGCCTATTTCCTCAGGAAGCTATAATGCACTTTCAAATCTTTAAGCTCACTACATTTTATGTAATGTGGTTTTCTCACGATGTATGGCTGCCACTACATCGGCCCTCATGTAATTTTCTCTTATTCTAAAACCTTGGCTCCATGAGAATGTATATTAACTGGATTGTTGACCAGGTTTCGTAATTTATGTCTTAAGAGCCATTACTGATTATTTTTAAAGTGTTGATTTATATACGTTCTATGTGCTTCACTAATATGGTAATATAACTTTTATATTCTGGCTGCATATGCCACTGCATGTAACTTACGGCGTAAGCGCCACCTGCCTTTTTGATGTATGTATCTACGTTATTGTTCCTAAGGCTCCCACAATGTCATAACGGGAGTGTTAAATGCTTTCCATTTATTTATTGTCACTCTATCTAAGGACGCAATTAATATTGATATTTTACATGTTGCTTCAGTACGCCAATCGGCACATAGCTCGCGACCTGAGCGCCACCTGCCCTGGCTGCAGTGCTACTACGCTGGCCGATTTTACTCAGTCGCTTATGCGCTCTCCAACTTCCATGTACTTATTTTTATTTGTCTGACAAACCCTATTCTCAGGGCTATATTTTATTTGGACTAATGGAGCTATGCAGATGTTTGTAAAAACGACAATGACATATCACTCCATGTTAATGTAATACTGTAAGTACCAGGAATCCGTCTCATATTTTGTAATACAAGATTCTCCTAATATGTGTTAAACTGTATTCTTGACTTATGTTTCATACCTTTTAATATAAATTACGATGTTCATTGTCCTCAGGCCGCTTTCTGAAGAAGATAGATTTAAATCTATCGAAACCTAGGTAAAGATTACTTTATCCCTTGCAACTGGTCGGCTGTTTTTAATCTTATTACGTGGAACCGTTGCTGTTGCGCAGCTATGTTTAAAATACTGTAACTGAAAGAAATATTTTTGGAGACGAAGATAAATGACACTTTCATTCAGAGACATTTCACTCCTATCTCGAGGCTTCAGTTACACAGCTTGAGGCTGCAGTGGATGGACATGACTCTTGTTTATCGGTTGTGAGGATCCAGCGGAAGTCCAGCACGACTCACGAGTCCACCGATCTGTCTACACCGCTGGCCATCCCAGTTACTACTCGCACAGATGTTGACCCCTCACCTGTGATCGAATGGGAAGTCGCCTTAGATCATGTAAGGCTGCGAAAGACATCCCAGGGAGCCGTACGTAAAGCCTCCCTGGTCAGTCTGACAGACAGGTTCCATGTGCTGTCTGCGGCAGACGCGGTCCGTCAACCAGATGCAGGCGCTTATTCTGTCTCAGAGGAAACGTTTCAGTCTGCAGGATCCGGGCCCTCACAGAGGGTGGGATTATTGCTAGCTGGAAGCTCCAATGTTAGGCGCGTTATGGAGTCGCTTGGGGATATACTTGCGAAGAAGGGGAAGAAAGCCAACGTGCACTCCATCTTCATACGGATGGAGTCACTCCAGACATGGAACGTATCCTTCCGGATACCAAGATGAGCGCAGGGTGCAGCGAACTGCAAGTACTGGCTCTCTTCGGCACCAATGATATGTGTCTCTTTGGATCGAAAGAGATACTCTCTGGTTTCGAGCAGCTGTCGTAAGTGGTAAAGGCTACCTGTCTTGCATGCAGCGTAGTCGACAGGACCGATTGCGGACCTTTGGTACAGGGCCGTTGGAGGGTCTGAATCAGAGGCTCATACGGTTCTGCGACAGCGCAAGATGCAGATTCCTCGACTTGCGCAATGGAGTAGTGTGGTTCCGCTAAATAGGAGTCCGCTACACGAAGGAGGCGGCTTCATGGGTGGTAGGGGTTGCGTGGCATGAATTGGGCGGTATTTGAGGTTAGAGGGCCTCAGGGAAACACAAAAAGGTCTTCAGTCTCAAAGATGCAGCTCAAATACACGAAAAACATAGACCTAGGAATCATCGGTATAACACTTGTAAATTGTCGCTGTGTTTTGAAAGTACCAGAGCTCCAATCGCTAACAAAAAGCACTGATGCTCCAATCGTTATGGGCAGTGACAGTTGGCTAAGGCTGGACATAAATTCAGCTGAAACTTTTCTGAAGGACCTAACGGTATTCAGAAAGGACAGGCTATATATACTTGGCGCTGGCCTGTTTGTTGCTGTTAGAAGTAGTTCCTGTGAGTTATTATGCGTAGAGGTTATTCTTGGCACCGAAATAAAATAATAATTTGATCCTTTTACTGACCTCCTAACTCATAAAATACAATTGCTGTAAGCTTCAAAGAAAACTTGAGTCCAATTTCAAATCTAATTTCGAACACGTCGCCCACTCATACAATTCTAGTTTGTGGTGACTTCAGTTTACCCTCGATATGTTGGCGACAATTCATGTTTAAATATGGAGGTACGCACAAAACATCATCTGAAATTGTGCTAAAAGCATTCTCTGAAAATTATTTAGAGCACATAGTTCATGAGCCCACTCGAATAGTGAAACGCTGTGATAAAACATTAGACCTAAACAGCGACAAGTAACACTGAGCTAATAACAAGCAAAACGAGTACAGTGCTCAGTGAACGCAGGGTTGTCGTAGCGAGACTGAATACTATAACCCCCAAATACACGAAAAATACATCTATTTTGAAAAGTAGATAAAAATTTGCTTGACGCCTACTTGAGAGAGAATCGCTGCAGCTAGCAAATTAACAATGTGAGTGTAGACCAGATGCGGCTTGAATTTAAAGAAATGGCATCAACTGGGAGATTTACACCAAATAAATCAACAAATGACGGAGGTGATCCTCCATGGTACAAAAACAGGTCAGAACACTGATACAGAATAACTAAAAACCCGTGCCAAATTTAAACGAATGTAAAAACCTCCAAGATTGGCGATCTTTTACAGAAGCTCTAAATATAGCGCGGACGTCAGTGAGAGATGCTTATAATAGCTTCCACAGCGAAACTTTGTCTCAAAACTTGGCAAAAAATCCAGAGGGATTCTCGTCGTATGTGAAGTATGCTAGCGGCAAGAAACAGTCAATACCTTCTCTGCGCGATAGCAATGGGATTACTATCGACGACAGTTTTGCTAAAGCAAAGATACTAAACACAACTTTCCGAAAGTCCTTTTCCAAAGAACCCAAAGAAGACGAAGTAAATATTCCGGAATTCTAATCAAAAGCGGTTACCAACAAGAGTAACTTGGAAGTAGGTATCCTCGGAGTAGTGAAGCGACTTAAGTCACTTAATGAAAGAAAATCTTCCATTCCAGACTGTATACCAATTAGGTTCATTTCAGAGTATGCTGATGCAATAGCCCTATACATAACAATCATGTACAACCGGTCGCTCTATGGGCGATCCGTATCCAAAGACTGGAAAATTGCACAGGTCATACCAATATTTAAGAAGCGCAGAAGGAGTAATCCACTAAATTACAGGCCCGTTTCATCAACGTCGATATGCAAAAGAATTTGGAACATGTAATGTGTTCGAAAATTATGAATTACCCCGAAGAGACTGGCACACAGTCAGTAAGGATTTAGAAAACATCGTCCTTGTGAAACACAACTAACTCTTTACTCACACAAATTGCTGAGTGCCGTTGACAAGGAATTTCAAATTGGTTCCCTATTTCGAGATTTCCAGAAGGCTTTTGACACTGTAACTCACAAGCGGCTTGTAATCAAATTGCCTGCTTACCCAGTATCGTCTCAGTTATGCGTCTGGATTTGTGACTGCATGTCAGAGAGATGACAAATCGTAGTAATTGACGGAAATTCATCAAGTGACGCAGAAGTGATTTCTGGTGTACGCCAAAGTAGTGTTATAGGCTCTCTGTTGTTCATTAGGTATAGTCTGATCAGCTGTCTTTGGTTCTTTGCAGATGATGCAGTCGTTCATCGTCAGGTAAACTTATCAGAAGATCAAAACCATTGCAAAACGATTTAGAAAAGATATCTGTATGGTGCGGAAATTGGCAATTGACCCTAAATAATGAGAAGTGTGAGGTCATCCACATGAGTGCTAAAAGGAATCCGTTAAACGTCTTTGTACGATAAATCAGTCAAGTCTTAAGACCATAAATTCAATTAAATACCTAGGAACTACAATTACCAACAACTAAAGTTGGAAATAAAACGTAGAAAATGTTGTGAGAACGGCGAAATAAAGAACGTTGGCAGAACACTTACAAGATTCAACCCATCTACTAAAGAAACTGCCTACACTACGCTTGTCCGTCCTCTTTTGGAATACTGTTGCACGGTGTGGGATCCTTACCAGCTAGGATTAGCGAAGTACATAGGGAAAGTTTAAAGAATAGAAAAACGTGTATTATCGAGCAATGGGAGAGAGAGTGTCACTGACATGATACAGAATTTGGGGTGGACATCATTAAAGCAAAGTCGTTTCTCGTTGCAGCAGGATCTTTTCACGAAATTTCAGTCACCATGTTTCTCCTCCGAATGCGAAAATATTTTGTTGACATTCCGACCTACATAGGGAGAAACGATTATCATAGGGGAAGTCAGAGCACGCGCAGAAAGATATAGATTTTCCTTTTTTCCGCGTGGTGTTCGGGAGTGGAACATTAGAGAATTCACCATCTGCGACATAGTCGCGTATATGAACAGTGATCCAATACTGTCAAATGTTTTCATATTACAGTCTTTGATGACAGTATGAATTCTTTTGACGATGACCGGTTTCAGTCAGTAATGACGATCCGCAGATTTTTTCTACACCATGTCCTGAAGTGATAAGGCCGTAATGGCATCGTCGAAACATATATACTCAGCACAGCATCGTCACATAGATTTAAAATATTCTACACCTTATTTTAAATCTATGTCACGATGCTGTGCTGAGTATATATGTTTTGACGATGCCATTACAGCCTCATCACTTTAGGACATAGAGTAGAAAAGATTTGAGGATGGTCATTACTGATTGAAACCAGTCATCGTCAAAAGAATTGATATTGCGATCAAAGACTGGAATAAAAAAAGCATTGAAGGTGGTTCCATAAAACCTCTGCCAAGCACTTAAGTGTGACTTACAGAGTATTCGTATAGATGTAGATGCGGTTAATAAGAAGTCTTGTGCGGAACGGTGTCAAAAGCCTTCTGTCAGTCTAGAAATACGGAATCAATTTGAGATCTCCTGTCGACGAAACTCATTACTTCGTACGAATAAAGAGCTAGTTGCGTTCCAGAAGGACGATATTTTCTGTATCCGTGCTGTCTGTCAATAGACCGTCAATTTCGAAGTAATTCATAATGTTCAAAGACAATATACCTCCCAAAATCCTACTACAAATCGATGCCAGTGGTATGGGTCTGTACGTAATTCAAAGGATTACTTCTGTTTCTTTCTTGAGTACTGTGTGACTTGTGCAGTTTTCTAGTTTTCATATACGGATCTTTCGACGAACGAGTGGCTGTATATGTTTGCCATGGTTAAAATGGTTCAAATGGTTCTGAGCACTATGGGACTTAACTTCTGAGGTCATATGTCCCCTAGAACTTAGAACTACTTAAACCTAACTAACCCAAGGACATCACACATATCCATGCCCGAGGCAGGATTCGAACCTGCGACCGTAGAGGTCGAGCGGTTCCAGACTGAATCGCCTAGAACCGCTCGGCCACACCAACCGGTTTGTTTGCCATGTATGGAGCTATTGAATCAGCATACTCTAAAAGGAACCTGACTGCTATGTAATCAGGACCGGTGGCCATGTCTTTGTTAAGTGATTTAAGCTGCTTCCCTACACCGAGGATATCTTCTTTTAAGTTACTCATGTTTACAGTTGTTCTTAATGCGAATTCTGGAATATTTACTTCCTTTTATTTGGCGAAGGAATTTCGGAAATCTATGTTTAGTTCCGCTTAGTGGCACTGTCATCAGTAGCATTTGTGTTTATTGTTATTCCGCTCGGTTCAGTTTAATCACTGCTCTATTGCATAGCAGTGCTTATTTTCAACATGCATATCGGTTTCCTTCCAATATAGTACTGCTGAGGGATGACCGCTGCGATGTCGACGTGTGTTTATTGAAACAGTTTCCGTCGCTGTCGCTGCAAAATCGCGCGCGGCTGTTGCTCGTGTGCGTCGAGGCTAAAGAATGAAGGACGCGAACGCATAAGCGATTCCGCGTCCTGTCCGCAGGCCTGTAATGGCACATACTACAATCGAGCGTCTTTAAACGCCTGTTATACTCGACCCTATACCAGTCGAGTTCGCGATGCCGACGAGCGAGGACGATGCGCGCGCGGCCGGGGCAGCCGCCTCGGACGAGCCGGAGTCGGCCGCTGGTCGGTCGGTTGGGCCTGGCCCGCCGGACGTATCAGCGGCCGCTCCACACTGGACGGATCCCAGGTTGACGACCCAGGCTACGGCACCGGTTCATGACAGGATAGAACGACGATCGACAGGCGCTATTCGACCGCAGAAGACTACACACCACACGACGAAACCGTATTCGGACGTCGGTCATACGTCACATCACGACGGACGCAGCAATGAAGACGACCGCCAGGACTACGCCAGAGGACTCGATATATGTCGGGAGGAGGACAAAGAAACGCTGAAGGACATACAACGCCTTATCCGTTATTCACGGGACACGCAAGAGCAGGATAACGACACCTGTCTGGCATCTCCATCTGTGGACTCAGATGTCGAATCACAGCACTCCCACCAAACGGTCGACGACGCGGAGATGGCAGCGGCCTTTTCAGCAGAAAACGACAACGACTCCCCACACGCAGAGGGGGACTTTACGCTCGTATACAACAATCGGCGCAGAAGCAACGCATTAGCCAAGGACTTAGCCCACCCGGCTAAGAGACGAACGGAGACCATCCCCACAACGAACCGATTCGCCCCACTGGCACCTCAAGCTGCGCCTCCATCAACCACCAACAAGCCACAGGCACAGACTTCTAATGCCGCAGAAGCCGTGGACAGAGACAAGAATGTGCTTCGCAAAGTGCCCCCAGTCACAATTTATTACACAAAGGATTGCGTTCACCTCAATGAAACGCTCAACGGACTTCTAGAGGGCAACCTTAAAGCTATATACCAAAAGGACCGCATCAAATACCACTTTGAGTCCTTCGAAGACCAAAGGCGTGCAATAAAATTCTTCACGAACCACAGCTTCTCCTATTTTACGCATCAAGCACCAGACGACAGGGAACTGAAAGTAGTTGTGAAACGCCTTCCGGCGGAAGTTACCGAAGAACAACTTTCCTTTGCCCTCAAGGAAAAAGGCTTCAAAGTGCTACAAGTCTACCAATTTAAGGAACGCGACGAGAAGACGAAACAATTGATACCGCAACCTGTGTACCGAGTCACCCTCCCATCCGGAAAAGACAGTGACAAGATATATGATGTCAAATACCTGCTCTACACACGAGTGATAATCGAAACCTATAATAGCAAAGGAGGACCAGTCCAGTGACGACATTGCCAACGTTTCGAGCATACAGCGAACTACTGCAGCATGCCAGCACGCTGCGTCCGCTGCGGTGGATCCCATAAATCATCGAATTGTACCCATCCTAGGACGGCGCCCCCAAAGTGCGCCAATTGTGATCAAGAACATCCAGCGACCTTCCGTGGCTACCCCAAATTTCAAGAACTCCTACGGAAATATACTAGAAGGACACCAAAGAAGTCGACCCCACAACGGCCTATAATTGTTAAGAACTCGGCCATGGCAGCGATTCCGGCCGCCAACAACAAGCGGCACCTCTCCCTGTGGAAACAATCGCCTCTCGACCACAACCGGCACCCAGAGTGACTCTACGGCAGACAAGACAACAGCGCACGTACTCCGAAGCACTACATGCCCATCCACCGACGCCAACACCAGTGGAGACATCATCTGCCTGGTCGACCACCTTTACACCAGCGTTAACAGATATTCTTCAACTACTCACCGCCCTCCAGCAGAAGCTGACGTCTATCCTCTCGCTTGTCGAAAGCGTACTGACAGCTTTTCAAACACCCTAAATGGATAGACGGCATCACACGAGGAATCTTAACTTCTGCATTTGGAATGCCAACGGCCTGAAACTGAAGAAAATAGAATTCACGGACTTCTTACATCGCCACAAGATAGACGTAGCATTTGTCTCCGAAACACATCTCCGCGAGTCAACCGACCTCCGCTTGAGGAACATGCACATCTACCGGACGGGCAGACGGGACCAACGGGGTGGTGGGACCGCAGTTCTGATCAAAAAATGCATTCGTCACCACCAAGAACGTTTACCCCAACTCCAGACTTTAGAGGCCACGGCAATAACAATCCACACTACGCTCGGAAACATAACCTGTATTGCGGCTTACCTTAGCCCAAAGAAGCCTCTCCACCCCGAAGATCTTTACGCCGTTACAGAGGGTTACGACAAGATCCTCCTTGGAGGGGATCTTAATAGTAAACATGTTGCCTGGAATTCCCGTAAGACTAACCCAAAAGGACATATGTTGTTTGCACTGGCTGAGAATTTACATGTTTCCGTCCATGGACCACGGGAACCGACGAGGATACCTTACGTCCAGACACAAGACCCTGATATTCTAGACATCGCCATAATCAAGAACATCAACCCGAATCTCCAACTGCGGACGCTGGATGATCTTTCGTCGGACCACAGACCGGTGTTAGGACTCATAGAGAGGGCTACTTTGCAACTCCCACTGCCGACGACAAGAACTTACGAGTGGCAGCAGTTCCAAGCGTACCTCAACAACAATGTGCGACCAACCCAGGTTGTTACTACCAGAGAAGCGATTGATGTCGCAGTCACAGTACTCACGAAGAAGATTAACAATGCGAAACAACGAGCACTCACGGAGCACCTGCAACCAGAAGTCAATTATGACGAGTTTCCACCACCACTGCAGGAACTTAAGACAAGGCGCTATCGATTTCGGAAACGATGGGTCCGTTACCGCCATCCGGATGATAGACGGGAGACTCACAGACTAACCCGAGAACTCCGGCGGAAGGTTCAGGACTGGAAGCAACACACGTGGGAACTCAAAATGGACAACTTTCTATTACGCACCAAAGATGAATGGCGAATAGTTAAAAGTCTCAGACAGCAACAGCTCCCCAAAAGGGCAATTCGAGGACCCCATGGCCTCTTGTACGACTCACTGGCGCAGGCGGAGCTGTATGCGGATACATACCAACAACAGATGACTACGCCCCCCACGGAGGATAGAGATGATGCACTCCACCGTGCAGAGGAGGACACAGCGGCGGAATGGGAAGCTATTCGGGACGCCCCGATCAACACTATGCCCCGGCTGACAACGCCGGAGGAAATTCGGAGGATTATCAAGTATAGCAAACACACCTCGCTTGGAGTAGATAGAATCAGCAATACGGAATTGAAACACCTCCCGAGAAAGCCTGTTGTGCTTCTCACCCGGATAGTGAACAGCTGCCTCAGGACTGGATACTTCCCAGAGGCATGGAAGATTGCCAGAATAGTGCCAATACCAAAACCGGGCAAGTATCTCTCACACCCTGACAGCTACAGACCCATAAGTTTACTGCCGACGCTGGGAAAGGTCCTGGAACGTGTCCTGCTGAAACGTATGCTGGACATCCTTGTGGCACACAACATCACCCGACCGGAGCAGTTTGGCTTCCAGGCGAAGCTATCGGCTGAGTTACAACTACTGCGTTTCACGGAATCTATCCAAGACAATTTCAACAAGAAACGACATACTATTGGAGTATTTCTCGATATAGAGAAGGCTTACGATAAAGTATGGCGACGCAACTTGATCGTCAAGCTCCGACGTACCACTCCCCTATCAGACTGCTACTTAAAACTTCTCGATAATTTTCTTCAGGATCGCAGATTATATGTTCGCATTGACGACAAGAATTCAACAACACGGCCTGTCCTTGAAGGACTTCCACAAGGATCGGTCATATCTCCACTGCTGTTTAATTTATATATTAACGACCTCCCGACGGTGCCACATGTTACTGCCAGTTTCTATGCCGACGACACAGCGCTCCTGACTGCAGGCACCAGAATGGACCACGTCGTCACACGGATGCAGCGCCAACTAGATTTAGTGGACCACTGGACCCACATGAACAAAATAACGGTCAATGCAGAGAAAACCAAAGTTATTGTCTTCACACGTCGGAGACCCATCGTCAATGCACGCCTACGGATATCAGACCAGCCACTCCCCTGGGCAACAACTGTAAAATACCTGGGAGTGCGTCTGGACGCCAAACTGTTGTATAGTCATCACATTATGGAGAAGAAGACGTCTGGCCTCAAAATGCTGGGAGCTCTCCTCCCCTTTCTGAAGAGCTCATACCTCAGCCAACGCACGAAACTCCACTTGTACCATGCCACAGTCGAACCATCTATTTTGTATGGATCGACCTCTTGGGGTACTACGTGTGCCACTAACTACAAGAAGCTACAGGTTGTACAAAGCAGATGCCTACGATGGCTCACAGGAGCCCCATGGTGGATCCGAAATCATGACATTCATCGAGCCTTAAGCGAATCTTACCTCTCAGACAAGGTCAAGGAGAAGGCACGAACCTTATTTCGGAAGTTGGACATGATACGTGACAGTACACCACAACTCACCACAGTAGGTGTGGTAGAACCATTACGCAACCACAAATATAAAGTACCGAAGGCGATAGTATTTGAGCCTCCGTAAATGATATCCCTACGTAATTCTCCATAATTTAAGGACATATCGTTCTTTAGCACTTCTACACACATGTTTTCAAACACACACCAAAAGCA
Organism: Schistocerca serialis cubense; assembly: GCF_023864345.2. Taxonomy (NCBI): domain Eukaryota; kingdom Metazoa; phylum Arthropoda; class Insecta; order Orthoptera; family Acrididae; genus Schistocerca; species Schistocerca serialis. The sequence goes on along the minus strand of NC_064641.1, from coordinate 83,354,165 downwards.
GCGAGTTAAAGGACCCTTCTGTGTGCCCAAACTAAAGCTGAAAGAAAGATAAATAAATAAAGAGAAAATTTTTACCCCTTCCATTCCCTACAGAAGTAAAAATCAACGAAGTTGATCAGACTTCAGCACCACCACCACAAAAAAAAAAATATCGACCCTATAGGAGTGTTATTTCTGCTATTACACTGAGCTGACGGCGGTCATGGAGTAGCGATATATACAGATGGCTGTGGTAACGCGTACACAAGGTATAATGGCGCAGTGCATTGGCCGAGCTGTCACCTCTACTCAGGTGACTCGTGTGAAAAGGTTTCCGACTTGATTATGGCCGGGAATTAACTGACTTTGAATGAGGAATGGTAGTTTGAGGTAGAGGCATGCGACATACTGTTTCGGAAATCGCTAGGGAATTCAGTATTCCGAGACCCACAATGTCAAGTCTGTGCCGAGAGTGCTATATTTCAGGCATTATCTCTTACCGCGGACAACGCCGTTGCCGGTGTCCTTCACTTAACGACCGACAACAGCGGAGTTTACGTAGAGTTGTCAGTGCTAACAGACAAGCAACATTTCATGAAATAACCGCATGTTCACATGTGTGTGAATTCTTAAGCGACCAAAGTACCGAGGTTAACGGTCCCTAGACCTACACACTACTTAAACTAACTTATGCTGAGAACAACACACACACTCATGCCTGATGGAGGACTCGAACCTCCAGCGGGAGGGGCCGCGCAATCAAATAACCGCAGAAATCAATGTGGGAGTGCAGTGAAATTTGGCGTTAATGGTCAATTGCAGCAGAAGACCGAGGTGAGTGCCTTTTCTAACAGCACGACATCGCATGCAGCGCCTTTCCTGGGGTCGTACGTTTAGCGGTTGGATAGCTTTTTTTTTTTTTTTTTTTTTTTTTGTTTTTTCAGTCTTCTGACTGGTTTTACGCGGCCCGCCACGAATACCTCTCCTGTGCCAACCTCTTCATCTCAGAGCAGCACTTGTAACGCACGTCCTCAGTTATTTGCTGGATATATTCCAATCTCTGTCTTCCTCTACAGTTTTGGCCTCTACAGCTCACTCTACTACCATGGAAGTGATTCCCTGCTGTCTTAACAATACCTCCTATCATCCTGTCCCTTTTCCTCGTCAATGTTTTCCGCATACTGCTTTCCGATTCTGCGCATAACGGTAGACGACTGGAAAACCGTGGCTTGGTCAGACAAGTTCAGAGTTCGGTTGGTAAAAGCTGGATGGTAGGGTTCGCGTGTGGAGCAGGCGCCACGAACCTATGGACCCAAGTTGTCAACAATGCACTGCGCAAGTTGGTTGTGGTTCCACTTTGGCGTGGACTGTGTTTACATGGAATGGACTTGGTCCTCTGGATGTTGGACTACTTAGGACTGACTATCTGCTGCTATTCATGGACGTCGTGTTCCCAAACAACGATGGGATTTCTATAGCTGAGAATGCGTCTTGCCACCGGGCTACAGTTGTTCGCCATTGGTTTGAAAAACATTCTGGACATTTCGAGAGAGTGATCTGGCTACCTACATATCCCGATGTGAGTTCCATAGAACATACAGTATTTTGTTGTTGTTGTTGTTGTGGACTTCAGTACTGAAACTGGTTTGATGCAGCTCTCCATGCTACTCTAACCTGTGCAAGCTTCTTCATCTCCCAGTACCTACTGCAGCCTACATCCTTCTGAATCTGCTTAGTGTATTCATCTCTTGGTCTCCCTCTATGATTTTTACCGTCCACGCTTCCCTACAATGCTAAAGTTGTGATCCCCTGATGCTTCAGAACATGTCCTACCAACCAATCCCACCTTCTAATCTAGTTGTTCTACAAACTCCTCTTCTCACCAATTCTATTCAATATCTTCTCACTAGTTATGTGATCTACCCATCTAATCTTCAGCATTCTTCTGTTGCACCACATTTCGAAAGCTTCTATTCTCTTCTTGTCTAAACTATTTATCGTCCATGTTTCACTTCCATACATGGCTACACTCCATACAAATACTTTGAGGAACGACTTCCTGACGCTTAAATCAATACTCGATGTTAACAAATTTCTCTTCTTCAGAAACGCTTTCCTTGCCATTGCCAGTTTACATTTTATATCCTCTTTACTTCGACCATCATCAGCTATTTTGCTCCACAAATAGCAAAACTCCTTAACTACTTTGTCTCATTTCCTAATCTAATTCCCTCAGCATCACCCGACTTAATTAGACTACGTTCCATTATCCTTTTTTTTGCTTTTGTTGATGTTCATCTTATACCCTCCTTTCAAGACACTGTCCATTCCGTTCAACTGCTCTTCCAGGTCCTTTGCTGTCTCTGACAGAATTACAATGTCATCGACGAGCCTCAAAGTTTTTATTTCTTCTCCATGGATTTTAATACCTACTCCGAACTTTCCTTTTGTTTCCTTTACTGCTTGCTCAATATACAGATTGAATAACATCGGGGAGAGGCTACAACCCGGTCTCACTCCCTTCCCAACCCCTGTTTCCCTTTCATGTCCCTCGACTCTTAGAACTGCCATCTGCTTTCTGTAAAAATTGTAAATAGCCTTTCGCTCCCTGTATTTTACCCCTGCCACCATCAGAATTTGAAAAGAGTATTCCAGTCAACATTGTCAAAAGGTTTCTCTAAGTCTACAAATGCTAGGAACGCAGGTTTGCCTTTCCTTAATCTAGCTTCTAAGATAAGTCGTAGGGGCAGTATTGCCTCAGGTGTTCCAATATTTCTACTGAATCCAAACTGATCTTCCCCGAGGTCGGCTTCAACTAGTTTTTCCATTCGTCTGTAAAGAATTCGTGTTAGTATTTGCAGCCGTGACTTATTAAATGATAGTTTCATTAATTTTCACATCTGTCAACACCTGCTTTCTTTGGGATTGGAATTGTTATATTCTTCTTGAAGTCTGAGGATATTTCGCCTGTCTCATACATCTTGCTCACCAGATGGTAGAGTTTTGTCAGGACTGGCTCTCCCAAGACTGTCAGTAGTTCTAATGGAATTTTGTCTACTCCCGGAACTTTGTTGCGACTCAGGTCTTTCAGTGCTCTGTCAAACTCTTCACGCAGTATCATATCTCCCATTTCATTTTCATCTACATCCTCTTCCATTTCCATAATATTGTCCTCAAGAACATCGCCCTTGTATAGTCCTTCTATATACTCCTTCCACATTACTGCTTTCCCTTCTTTGCTTAGAACTGGGTTTCCATCTGAGCTCTTGATATTCATACAAGTGGCTCTCTTTTCTCCAAAGGTCTCTTTAATTTTCCTGTAGGCAGTATCTACCTTACCCCTAGTGAGATAAGCCTCTACATCCTTACATTTGTCCTCTAGCCATCCCTGCTTAGCCATTTTGCACTTCCTGTCGATCTCATTTTTCAAACGTTTGTATTCCTTTTTGCCTGCTTCATTTACTGCATTTTTATATTTTCTCCTTGCATCAATTAAATTCAATATTTCTTCTGTTACCCAAGGATTTCTACTAGACCTCGTCTTTTTACCTACTTGATCCTCTGCTGCTCTCACCGCTTCATCCCTCAAAGCTACCCATTCTTCTTCTACTGTATTTCTGTCCCCCATTCTTGTCAATTGTTTCCCTATGCTCTCCCTGAAACTCTGTACAACCTCTGGTTTAGTCAGTTTATCCAGGTCCCATATCCTTAAATTCCCACCTTTTTGCAGTTTCTTCAGTTTTAATCTACAGTTCATAACCAAGAGATCGTGGTCAGAGTCCACATCTGCCGCTGGAAATGTCTTACAATTTAAAACCTGGTTTCTAAATCTCTTTCTTACCATTATATAATTTATCTGAAGCCTTTTAGAATCTCCAGGGTTCTTCCATGTATACAACCTTCTTCCATGATTCTTGAACCAAGTGTTAGCTATGATTAAGTTATGCTCTGTGCAAAACTCTACCAGGCGGCTTCCTCTTTCATTTCTTAGCCCCAATCCATATTCACCTCCTACATTTCCTTCTCTCTCTTTTCCTACTGTCGAATTCCAGTCACCCATGACTATTAAATTTTCGTCTCCCTTCACTATCTGAATAATTTCTTTTATCATATATTTCATCAATTTCTTCATCATCTGCAGAACTAGTAGGCGTATAAACTTGTACTACTGTAGTAGGCGTGGGCTTCGTGTCTATCTTGTCCACAATAATGCGTTCACTATGCTGTTTGTAGTAGCTTACCCGCATTCCTATTTCCCTATTCATTATTAAACCTTCTCCTGCATTACCCCTATTTGACTTTGTGTTTATAACCCTGTAGTCACCTGACCAGAAGTCTTGTTCCTCCTGCCACCGAACTTCACTAATTCCCACTATATCTAACTTTAACCTATCCATTTCTCTTTTTAAATTTTCTAACCTACCTGCCCGATTAAGGGATCTGACATTCCACGCTCCGATCCGTAGAACGCCAGTTTTCTTTCTCCTGATAACGACATCCTCTTGAGTAGTCCCCGCCCGGAGATCCGAATGGGGGACTATTTTACCTCCGGAATATTTTGCCCAAGAGGACGCCATCATCATTTAACAATACAGAAAAGCTTCATGGCCTCGGGAAAAATTACGGCTGTAGTTTCCCCTTGCGTTTAGCCGTTCGCAGTACCACAACAGCAAGGCCGTTTTGGTTAGTGTTACAAGGCCAGACCAGGCAATCATCCAGACTGTTGCCCCTGCAACTACTGAAAAGGCTGCTGCCCCTCTTCAGGAACCACACGTTTGTCTGGCCTCTCAACAGATACCGCTCCGTTGTAGTTGCACCTACGGTACGGCTATCTGTATCGTTGAGACACGCAAGCCTCCCCACCAACGGCAAGGTCCATGGTTCATTGGCGGGGGGGGTGGGGGGGGGGAGGGGGGACATACAGTATATGGGACATAATCTAGAGACCAGTTGTTGCAGAAAATACTGCACCTGCTATAGTTTCGCAATTACGCACTCAACATGGGTCTATGTTTCTGCGGGTAAAAGGAGTTCGTTTGCAATATTAGAATGTAGCCCACGACTTTTGTGTATTTCTCAGTAACAGAACAGCTGTAACGCGACTCTGGCAGCCCCTTCCGCTCTTGGCCGGCGAGCCGCCACACGTGTGCCAGAGAGCTCGGCGGCGCGCCTTCCGCCTGCTTATCTGTGACTCCCGCAGGGCACCCGCTGGTGCCGACCTCAGCTGCGTCCGACCCGCCCCCGCTTATCAGGACGACCGGGCCGGTTCACAGCTACCGCGATGTGTGATTAGCTCCTAATTTACACACAAATGTAGCCAATTAATGTATTCTTAATTACGATAAGACGGCCGCTGTAAATTAAACGGGCCCGATGGCCGCGCCGCGGGGAGAATTGACAAAGGAAGGCCTATCTGAAATTACGTACAAGTGTGACGCTCACATCAAACGAAACAGAATTAATCTCTTTCACATTAAAGCCTTCAGAAGCGGCCGCCGCGATAATCTCGCAAAGAGGGCAGAGAAGCGGCGTTGGCGTTGTTATTATGTAACACGAGCCGTACAGCTCCAGTGCCAATTAGGTCACCGTTAATGTGAAGAAATCTGAGCCGCCACAAAACAAAACTATAAAACCGCATTTTAACCAAAAAACGGTTGTACTGTGTATGTGGTACGTGTGAGTTCTGTCAGTACAAAAGAGCCTGAAATTCTGTCAGCAGAGCAGCCAATTAGTACAGGCTGATTAAAAAGGAAATAACTGATTTCATTTGTTCATTACAAACGAATTATGAAAGATGGTAACACATTGCGAGTGTCACTCGGTGTAGGGAGGTTCAAACTTTTATGATCGCATAGATGTACCATACCACACACTCAAAATGAGCACTCTGCGTCCATTTCATTCCACACACGAATCAGCAGGTCCATGTTCATTGTATCGACAGCTCCAACGGTTACATATATCAGACCTTGAAGAGAAGCTACCATAGTTGGGACAAACACTGTCTTATATGCACCCCAACGGAAAAAAGTCGCAGGGTTTGAGGTCTGGTGACCTGGGAGGCCAAAAACAATGAACAAAATCTTGTTGTCCATTTCTCCTAATCCAACGTTGTCGGACGACGGTGTTATGATAACGTCGCACTTCAAGGTGAAAGCGAGGACGGGCGCCGCCGTGCATAAAAATTAAACCATTGGAATCTGCGTGAAGTTGAGGAAAGAGTTTTGCAGCGTGTCTAGGTATGATATTCCTGTCATAGTTCCCTCCGCAAAAAAGGTCAATAAACTCTGTGAGTCTCTTTCATGTTCGACGACCACCCCAAGATTTTGTAACTCCCAAGTTCGTACATTATGGCAGTTTACTTTACCCAATACATGTAACGACAATTCGTCCGAAAAGGTGATTCGTTCGAAAAAAAATGTCCTCTGCCGTACCCTGGAGAACTGAAATGCAAAATTCATGCCTTCTGTTAAGGTCGCCGGAACGCAATTTCTGCCGTAAATGCAAACTGCCAGACTTGAAACGCAGACGTCGTTTCAGGACACGCCACGCTGCTGTTTGAGGAAGCTGAAGTTCCTGGCCTGCCCGTCTTGTGGACTTTGAGGGCTCCCTGTGAGCGCGTCTCGGATACACTCGACATTTTATCAGATGTGCGTGGTCGACAAGTGCTCTTCCATTTTCGGATGCAACCAACTTACGGGAATTTTGTTTGCCAATCATAAATCTGCTTGTGTACAGGTATCTTCTTTCTGAATCGAGGGTGGAATGCACACTGGACTTGGAGCAGAGGGTTGACTTCGCGGAAATTGCAACACAAAATGATTTTTCTTGTGGTGTAGTCGCCATATTGCTAGAAACAACTGCGCAGCTGCGTCAAAACTTTGAACCTTTCTCCATCCAGCGGCATGCGCAATGTGTTTCCATCTTTCATAGTTTGTCTGCAATAAACAACTGAAATCTGTTCCTTCTTTTTGAATCCGCCGGTGCTTCATAACAACTTGGCGCTACAGAGCAATCGCCCTAAGTTTGAACGATTTTACTGCTGTCTTAAAGAATACACAGAGTGTTCCCGCGTCCGCCTGCTTAGCCGGGTGGTAAGGTGCTTGCGTGCCATGCACTTGGACGGGGTTCGATTCCCGTCCGAGTTGGAGATTTTTCTCTGCTCGGGGACTGTGCGTTGTGTTGTCCTCATCATCGGCCGCAAGTCGCTCAATGTGGCACCGACTGAAATGAGACTTTCACTTAGCGGCTGAACCCGAATGGGACCGCCCGGCCAACAGTGCCATACAACCATTCATCAGGATGATTCCTTGATGCTGTAACAAACGTTCATGGATGACTGAGAAGGGTAGATGCATCAATTTCGAATAAGGGTTCATGGTCCGTAATCTGCCGAGTTTAGAGCTAAAAGCTAGAACCTTTGACACCTCTGACGGTGGGACTCTTCTAATGCACGCACTTTGAAGTGGTTCAAATGGCTCTGAGCACTATGGGACTTAACATCTGAGGTCATCAGTCCCCTAGAACTTAGAACTACTTAAACCTAACGAACTTAAGGACAATACACACATCCATGCCTGAGGCTGGATCCAAACCTGCGACAGTAATGGCCGCGCCGTTCCAGACTAAAGTGCCTAGAACCGCTCGGCCACAGCGGCTGGCTGCACGCTCTTTCCTTTCAATGTTTTGAGAGGAGGTTAGTATGGACTACAATAAGAGAAAAATGTCAAGTAAATATGAGTTCTAAAATGCACGCCTTAAGAGCTATGAGTACTTGTTCAGCAGACGAGATGTGTTTCATAGCAGTAAAAATAAACGAGTTCTCATAGCTGTTCAGTTATATATTTCAGAGCCTATGTTTATTGGACTTTTTCTCCTTGTTTTGACCCCTACTATCACCCCCCAAATTATAGTAAGCAAAGAGCTTGCAACAGATGAGGTCCATTCTCAAATGTATCAGAACGATTTTCGCTTGTAACTTTAGACTCTATCGTTTCCGGACCAGGCTCTCTTACGTCAAATTGATACACTTACCCTTCTCCATCATCCCTGAAAGTTTTTAACATCGTCACAGAATCACTCTGTATATATGTACGCCGGCCGGTGTGGCCGAGCGGTTCTAAGCGCTTCAGTACGGAACCCCGCGACCGCTACGGTCACAGGTTCGAATCCTGCCTCGGGCATGGATGTGTGTAATGTACTTAGATTAGTTAGGTTGAAGTAGTTCTAAGTTCTAGGGGACTGATGACATCAGATGTTAAGTCCCATAGTGGTCAGAGCCATTTCAACCATTTGGCACAATTTCTGTATGTACAGCAACCAGTCACAATGTTTCAGAATAAAAATCTGGTGTAATTAATAATCTAAGATATTGTGACTGGTTGCGGTACATACGAGTACATACACCCTTTACTAGAACGCAGTAACAGAAAATTAATATGCCAATAAAGCTACAGATTATTAATGTCGTGATCTTCAGGCTGACACTGCATATTTCCACGTTGTACAGCAGAGCTGGACTCAGAAACATGTTGCAATTTTTCAACATAGTCACCAAGTCTCTGTAAAAAACAGTTGTAACGTTTTCCCAATCGTTCAGTTCCTCGACGATATAATTGTGCACCTTTCTCATGGTGCTATTCGAGAACAACTCAGTGAGCGTCCTGACGTTGGAAAAATTTCTTTTCCAGCAGATGTTGTACGCTGCAACATCTGAACTGGACAACGGCTCAACATCGCCCACGTTTCTAGATCGTGTCGCCACCATTTCACAATGTTTGGACGCGACATTGCGTTTGGTCCATATACCGTCATAATTTCGCGGTGAATCTCTGTGCAGTTTACACGTTTTGTCCGCAATCGTCGTTCTGCACCGCGTATTTGAACTATGGTGTGCGTTTCCAGTCGCCGCGCCATTTCAGTCGCTCTCTGCGATACTCCTGTAACCCTCACCGCACCAGAACTGCATCTGCAGGACACCCGAAACATGTACTGTTCAGATGCTCATTACTAGTTAAAATGTTCCTTTTTAGGAAGTGATAAACTTAAGATAGGTGAGCAAAACCGACGTTTGTTCGCTCTGAGGAAATCGAACGAAGAAAAAATTCGGTGACACTGTTTTTGTCAGGCTGCTTAATTTTGCGCCGCGACGACATCATTGGCTAATATCAGTGGTAAATAATTCGGAAACGGCGCAATTCATCAACTTTTTTCCCCTTAACAACTGCTTCTCTGCACAACCTCCCCCGCTACAAGCTTTTTAGACTGTTTCGGACCACCCTGTATGTGAGAGGATGTAATGTGTTTCTTCATTATTTTAGAAACGTACCTTACCGGAATAAGAACAGGAAACACCTTCACCACGCTCAACGCTTGTCTTGTAGCGTCTGCCATTTTACTCGCAGCTAGATGTGCATCGATGAGGCCCTCTCGTACTCTTTAAACAAAATGTATCGAAATGTGTTGCTCTTCTTTGAATCATCATCACCTACTCTACTGGCTGAGACGATCTAAGCCAGAAGAATGATACTATACAAGCTATTGACTGAGGATTTTGGAGGCTATCTCCTTCTCGAGCAAACTATTGTTGTTGAGGACTTCGCTCCGAAGACTGGTTCAAATGGTTCAAATGGCTCTGAGCACTATGGAACTTAACATCTATGGTCATCAGTCCCCTAGAACTTAGAACTACTTAAACCTAACTAACCTAAGGACAGCACACAACACCCAGTCATCACGAGGCAGAGAAAATCCCTGACCCCGCCGGGAACCGAACCCGGGAACGCGGGCGCGGGAAGCGAGAACGCTACCGCACGACCACGAGCTGCGGATCCTGAAGACTGGTTTGAAGCAGCTAACCACACTAGTCTGTCCCGTGCAAACCTCTTCATCTGTACATGACTGTTACCGCTTACATCCACTTGAATCTGTTTGCTGTACTCATGTCTTGGTCTCCTTCTCCAATTTTTAGCCAGCGAATTTCCTTCCATTATTACGTTGACTGTTGTTTCATTTCTTTGAGTGTGTCCTTTCGACCGCTCCTTCTTTCAGTAAAGTTGCGCCAAACATTTTTCCCCTCCACGATTCGGTTCAATATCTAGTTATCCGGCGTTCCCAACTAAGCTCCAGCAATCTTCTGTAGCACCACATTTCAAAATCTTCTAATCACTTCTTGTCTGTGCTCTTCATTGTCTGCGTTTCACTTCCTAAGACTTAAATGTACAATGGCTGTTAAAATATTTCTCCTTTTCTGAAATGCTTTGTTGCTACTGACAACAATACATTTGCAGGGCAGAAGTGTTTACACGTGTGACAGTATTGCCACGAAATGGACAAAAGAGAGCTACTGGATGATAGTGAGGCTCATCTGCTTTTGCGGTGCAATAGGAAAACACTTTAGCTAGTAAAACAGAAATTGGACTTTTTGGATGGACACATGCCTTTAGATACAGGGTAAAAATGTAGGCCTTTGTTTTATTGGCTACAAAAAAGTATTCGATTGAGTACAACATCATAAACTCATGGAAATTCTCAAAAGAATTAATATGGATGAGAAAGATATCTGCTGTATAGAGAATTTATATTGGACTCAAACAGCGCAGGTTAATTTTGATAATGAGGTCACAGATTTGGTCAATATATGTAGAGGAGTCTGACAAGGATGTATACTGTCACCTCTGTTATTTAACCACTCTGAGTAGCATGGAGAGCTGCATCAAACCAGTCTCTGGACTGAAGACTACGACAACAAACACTCTGAGAGTATTTTGCAGGAGGAACTTTATGATGTAGAAAGAGGCATAAAGGTTAACGGACTGTATGAACAACATTCGCTATGCTGACAATGTATTGATAACTGATAATTTAGATGACCTTCAGCAGCCCGTCAACATAGTACTCTCGGTTTCAATATTAACATCAAAAAGACTAATTTTATGAGTGTCACACGAGAGTCCGACTCATTTAAAGGTGAAAATCTACGATTTCAAGAGTCTGTAATATAAACAGTCAACAAGTTTAAACACCTCGGAACCTGGCTTTGTGAAGACTGGCGAACAGACTTGGAAATAAAGTGTCGCATAGAGAAAGCCCGAAGCGCTTTTATAAAATTTAAGAATATCCTTAGAAGCACAGACCTATACCTAAATCTTAGAGTCTGATTTGTAAAATGCTATATCTGATCCTTGGTTCTATATGGCTCTGAAGGATGGACACTAAATATGACAACAACGGAGAACTTAGAGGCCTTTGAAATGTGGATTTATCGCAGAATGCTTAAAATACCGTGGACTGCAAGAATAACCAACACCGAAGTATTGGAAAGAATGAACAATCAGCGAGAAATGTTGACAGTGCATTGTACTGAAACTGCTTGCTCTTTGACAGGTACTGCATTAAGAAACTCCCTTTTGAATTTTTTGCATAGATGCATACATTATAAAATTTTTACCTGTCTAATACGAACAATCTGTGAAAATTTTTTTTACTGTAGATGAAGGTGTTTTTCTTCGTGGCTGCTGTAAGGAGACAAAGGGTTAGGTACATGATGAGTTGGCGGTCGGAGGTTACTGCTTCTCCGGTTCTCAGAGAACACCAGGCAAAGTCGGAGAAAACTGCTGCAACTCGCTATGAAGACGCCGTCTCCCTTGGCAGCTACAATGTTCACAGTCGCCGTAAGATTTTCTTTTCTGGAAACACTTTCCGAGTGATAACGTTGAACAACAGCGGCAGTGTGATATCTTCTCACTAACAAACTGGTCGCTTGGGGAACGTCTTCAACATACAAGCTAATGGTGTAATATTGCGCGTCGTTCGGACCGTGATAGTAGCAGATTAGCCCAGTATTGTTAATTCGCGAAGAAATCACTATGCACTGTATTGCTAAACACACTAATAGTTTGTATGAAGGTCCGAGGATACAACAACGAATGAAGATTCGTAAAGATATTTACCTTCAATTTTTATTCTTGATAATCTCGATTACATGTTGAGCTCTGCACTTCAGATTAATTCTATATACAAACTTATACGACCTCAAAATGGAACAATGCCCAATCAGAATTTTTTATTTCCAACCATTACAAGAAAACATAGATGCTCCTCTTTTTTATCAGCAAAGAGCGTTGTCGTCAGAGCAAATAGCTTTGTCGTATCAAATTCCGGTAGCGTATCATCGCTGGTACTCGCAGCCGGAATATTACAATCATTTTACGTTAGGTAGAGACATTACACCTACAAATAAGTAAATCTGCATACGTAGTGCGTAAATAGTGCAAACAACCAGAAGATTCAAAGGTAAAGAAGACAAGGGCGATGCACAACATCCTGTTCGGACAAAATAAAGCAGTGGACTGGAAGAATAAGAAGATTCCTTTACAAGAATATTGAAGCATGATGTTGAATATATCATTAAAACAATTGGTCCGAGAATTGGTAAAAATGAATGACTGTATACCAGTTAAAATTATATTAGTGCTCGCCCTTCGGTTTTTGGTTACTAGTGATTCATAACAGAAGTATGGTGCACTTACAAAGCGCAATTTCTACCAACTAAATTATTGGTACCAGATGTTTGCAAAATTTTAGTAGATGGACTCAGGCAGCTCATTTCTGAAATAACAGTCGAATGCTTATGTCAGTATTTTACCGTGCTTCACAAGTATATTGAGAGAACTACGAATTTCATAAACGCAACACAGTTACGACCAGAAATATTGAGAGCTGCTGCTATGAATATTGTAAGTAGGCTGTTTAGGTTTTTTTATTGGTAACGCCAACTCTGTATGAAAATCACTGGCTGTGCTGTGTGCAGTCTGTGGCTGCTTTGCATTGTTGTAATACTCGCCATTGTAGTGTTGGGCAGCGGCAGCTGGCTGTGAACAGCGCGTAGCGTTGCGCAGTTGGAGGTGAGCCGCCAGCAGTGGTGGATGTGGGGAGAGAGATGGCGGAGTTTTGAAATTTGTCATGAACTGCTATATTTATATATGATGATATCAAGGTAAATACATTGTTTGTTCTCTATTAATATCTTTCATTTGCTAACTATTCCTATCAGTAGTTAGTGCCTTCCATAGTTTGAATCTTTTATTTAGCTGGCAGTAGTGGCGCTCGCTGTATTGCAGTAGCTTGAGCAGCGAAGATTTTTGTGAGGTAAGTGATTTGTGAAAGGTATAGTTTAATGTTAGTCAGGGCCATTCTTTTGTAGGGAATTTTGAAAGTCAGATTGCGTTGCGCTAACAAAATATTGTGTGTCAGTTTAAGCACAGTCTTGTATAATTGTTGAAAGCGGACGTTTCATATGTCGACCCTTAGCCGAGGATACCTCACTGGAATCTTCTGATTTTTTGTTGTAGTTTGTGTAATTAGTGTAGATTTTGTTTATTGCTAGCGCGTAATTGTAGAGAAAATCTCCTTTGTAGTTGCAGTCTTTCATTGTTGTACAGTAAAACAGTTGTGGCATGCATGTAGATTTGCACCAAGTATTTCGCAGCTGCAATTAACTAGATATTATTTTCAGTGCTATGTTAATGTGTTCTCTTATTTTTGATCTTCAAATTGTGTTTTTCTGTGTTGTCGTGTGAAATACTGTGACAATAATGGCGTGTGAAAAACGTAATACTAGGCTCCAAAGTAAACTGAGAAATGACAGTGAAAATGAAAGCAGTGTGTTAGCGCCACCGAGTAATGAATTAACTGATGTTCAAAGTAGTAATTTGGTAATTGTGCATAGGGAAATGGAGCGGGCTGCAAACAATGGTGTAGACAGTGAAACAGGTAGTGAACAGGGAAGCATTATCGATCAATCGGTCGGGAACAGCTCGCCTCAGGAATCCGAAATGACAGGACACAATTTCGCAAATACTGTAGATTCAGGTTTTGGGTCATCACCGTTTTCTCAAATAAGTCAAAACACATTTTCTGCTTGTCAAAATGTGAATGTTGCCGGTGCAAATGCACTGCTGAAAAGCGTAGAGAAACAGATTCCAGACACTAATACATTATTATTGCAATTAATGCAACAAATGGAACAAAATCAGAGACAAACACAGCAACAGTTAGACACAATGGAACAAAATCAGAGACAAACACAGCAAAAGCTTCAAAAGTTAGACACAATGGAACAAAATCAGAGACAAACACAGCAAAAGCTTCAAAAGTTGGACACAGTGGAACAAAATCTTAAAAAGTTAGACTCATTGGAACAAACACTTGAACAAACACGTGAAGATTTAACTACTGAGTTACATAACATTGAATCGAAATGTCAAAAAGTCTGTAATGACGTAAAAACAAAAATTTGTGAGCATTTTCAACATATTTTTTCGCGGCATGAAAATGCATTACAGAATCACGAAGCAGCCATAAAAGAACTGCAAACCATTGTTTATGAAAATCATGAGACCTTGTGGGCTAAAATTGACTCAGTTGCATCTACCGATTCGGTTACGCAACTTGCAAAAACTCAGGAAAACTTAAAAGACACAGTAGATTCGATTTCAACACAAATGTACACTCTGAAACTTGGTTCAGAAAAACACACTGAGGAAATGTGTTCACTATCGGAGAAAGTAGCCGAACTTTCGGATCAGGTCACTAACTTATCTACAAAGGTAGATGATGATCTGAATGTCACAAGACCTGTAGCCTTCACTGACACAGAAGAGTATGAACAAATTAGAAAATTCAAACACAATCAAAATCAAATCAATACACAGTACAAAAGAGAAATCCGGGAAGTACAAGATCAGCTGACACAGGTAATACAAGAATTACGTATTTCAGAGGATACTCGCGCCCCAATATGGGAAGAGGGACACAGAAATACGGAACAGCCACAAAATAATAACACAGGGCATTTCGGAAGTTATGAAAGAAATTGGCAATGTGCACCGAATTTTGAGATGGAACGGCCGACACGACCTAACAATGACCGATATGCGACTCGCCGACATGATGATTTTGACTATAAGCTGTTCATTACTACACGTAAATTCAAAACATTTAAGAATTCTGGCAACGACATTCATCCACAAGCATGGCTCCATCAATTCTCTCATTGTTTTCCTCCCAACTGGTCGTTAGAACACAGATTAGAATTCATGTGTGGCTATTTAGAGAATGAACCAGCTGTAAGAATGCGATCAGTCATTCACGATTGTCACAGTGAAGGAGAATTTTACCATGCCTTCCTCTCAGCATATTGGTCTCAAGCCACACAAGACCGAGTAAAACATAGCATCATAATGATGAAACGTTTCGAACAATCTGAATTTTCCAGTCTTATGAAATATTTTGAAGACATGTTGCATAAGAATCAATATCTTTCAAACCCATACAGCCCCTCAGAACTCATCCGCATTTGCTTAATCAAACTGCCTGAACATTTACGACATATTATTTTGGCAGGACGTTGCAAAGACGACATTGAAGCATTTCAAGGACTCTTACAAGAACTGAAAATTGACACTGACAATCGCGGAACGCAGGAGCACAACAATTACAGATCACATCCGTCGCAATTCCGCGATGAAAGAAATAATAAGTGGACACGACAAGGCTATTCTTACAACGCAAATCGTGACCAAAACAGACACCACCCATATGACAACCACTGGCAGAGTAATAATAGTTACAGAGAAAGATCGCATTTCCGTAGTAATGACTATCACAGAGACAATCAGAGAAACAGACAATATGGGAACCAAAACAATTATTATCAAGGGAGGCAGAATAACTTCAGAGGCAACAATCGGCGCACATTCACGATTCAGGGAGAAATTCTCCACCACGTGACGGACAAGGAAGAAACTACGGAATCTATCGACATGACGACAGACGATATATTCGTAACGACAGACCTGAATTTCATCAGAACTGGCGGGATTCTAACAGAGCTGGGCCCTGTCGGCAAGGCGAATTTGTAGAAGTTAGGTCTCCTAATTCCAATAACAACGCGCGCCAACAAAGAGACAGACAATCACTCGCACAGCAGGCAGCCGCGTGCGCCCGCTGGCTCCGAGAAAAATAACATAGACGCTAACCTTGAGAAAAATTTTAGCATTCCTTACCGACGTATAAAACATGACAATTGCTTTTCAGTTGAAAGTCTGCGTACTAGGAAGAGTAAAGGTTTACACCACATTTCACATGTAAAACCGTTTATTGAAAGATAATCTGCTTTTTAACTTTGTCATTGCCATAAAACTTTTCACTTTACATTACTAGTATGCTTTGTCAGACTTCGAATCTGTTAATATGCAACAATGTTTGAAGTTAAATATCCAGTCAAGAACCAAGAGAACTTATTTAAACAGAAATTACGAATGCATTGTTATAATGAACAGACGACACAGTGTTGTTAGTTGTACATTCTTGCTTGTTAGTTGCACGATTACGTAACGACTATCAGGCTTACATACTTAGGACACATACTGGTACTGCTAATGAGATTTTAATGCAACATTTTGGTTTACTTGAAAATACATTCTGGGTTTAAAGTACTTTCTGTGAGATACCAGAGGACACAGTGGTTAGATTATGTGACAGCTACACGATGTTATCACAACGCTACTAATGAGTGACAATTTACAATGTTGCTTTTGCAGTGTATCTGTTTTATATCTGCACAGTTTTCTGAATTCTTCTAGGAAGAAAAACATGTTTTAGTAGTAACTTTTGTGGTATAGCAACAATGAGACAGCCTTTTTCGTGGCATAACAATACGTTACTGTACAGTACTTTCTTTATCACGCCAATAAGCATAATAACTACGATATCTATACGCAAAACATTTCACTTTTGTTTATCATGAGGTAAGTACATTGACTTCTGCAGAACTTAGCTTTCAGAGGACGATAATTACGACACTTCCACAGAATTATCTTACAGCAAGACGCACATTTAGCGCTACAGGACACGCATTTGAGTGATTAATTTTGTACTTAAAACATTTATTTTTAAAGATATTTGAAGTACAATGATACAAAGTTTTTCCGTGACGCATCTGTAACACCTGAGGGTATAATTACATTTATCCTCAGGGGGGTACAAGCTTACTTTGTGTACCATGTGTGTGGCAACCACAAGGAACCCTAGCTAATATGGTATTTACTTGTACAACTTTACACATCGGTACCATATTTCTCTAACACACAAATTACACAGCTATCTGATCATGTAACTGAGAGATAAACTTTTTTTATTACATCAGTGACAGATGTTTACGCAATTACACAGTTGGATAACTTCACACTTATGAAATTGTATTTTGTCTGTACTTTGTGAAATGCTCATATTTTTTCGGAACCATTGTGATACTATGAGAGCTTTGAATGATATATTTGGTAAGGGAGCATGATTTTAAAGTACGTTTGAGGCAGATGACACTTTTGACATGAGCAGAGAATTTTTTTAATTATTGGAGGAAGCTACGACGATTTTGAGATTTGACTGAGGTGTTGTGATGTTATTTTTATGACGATGATGTGTATTATGCTGCTGAGGTATGTTTATGATTAATAGGCTGAGGCTATGTGAGTTATTTGATTATGCTTCATATTTATAATGACGAAATATTGACGAGTGTCGATGGATACGTATATGTGTAATAAGGTAAGGAGTAATGAATAGTGGGTAGGGACTCTTGACTTGTGAAACAGGATGTTTCCAACCAAGAATCATACTTTAAGAGTTATGAAATGTGTGTAAATGCATGAATGTATCACAATGCCGGCGAAAATTTTTTTGGACACTTATATTTATAGGATTTTGTTTCTACAGATTTGCAACGCTAATTCTTGACCTGTGAAATATTTTTATGTGAGACTGTCACTGTAGCGGAAACTGCTGTCGTAAATATTTCCGTAAGAAAGTTAAGTGACCACCTGCACGTAATGCGTCGCGGGCACCCACCTGGGCGACAGCCGCCCGAAAAAAAAAAAGGCCATTAGCCTTTCAGCGGCACAGGTAGAAAAAAAAAAAAAAAGGGGAGGCCATTGTCCGCGCTACTGACATTTCCTTGTTGAAAGCATACCGTGGAGCTCGTAATTTATGATATTTACTGAAATGCCTAATAAAATGACAAGAAATATTTTTACATCTGCACACCTGATTAGGACAAGTGTCTTTCTACGAGAGTTGAGAGCTACTGACTTACGAAATGCCACATAGCTATTGAATGATGTTTTTATGCTTTGGTTTGCATAATTGCTTATTTCATTTGACATCTGTTTTCCAGCTGTGTTGCAGCATTGGTTTCATAAAATAAAATTAAATGCATTTGCTAATGTGAACACTTTCTGTCAACAGATCTATTAAATAACAATTTTGTGATCCACATTCTTCAAAAAAGGAGCACTCGGAAAGGAAAGAACAATAAGAAGGGACTAGTAACTGCATACATAATATTCTTTTCAAGTACATGGTAATATTTCTTTTACAATAAGTTGTTGTGGTGCACCACTTTAATTACTTAGACATTAAGATGTGATTATACATTTCCCTTATCTGCATTGTTATCTTTAGTGTACTATTTTTTCTGCTTGAGCTATGTCATGTTTAGATATAAGCTGCTGTTTGCCAGGCATAGTGCTACTGAACTTTAATTTGTGTTACTCTGCTAAGCCAGATTTATTTCTTTTTTGCTGCGCATTGCCTCATATTAGTTGTAATGTTGAATTGCTTGGTAATTTAGATTTACTGTAGCTTGCTTTGCGATTTTCCATTTTTTTCCATTGCTGTTTATATTAATTGTTTTATGTGCTGCTGCATTGCCTCGTCCCTTAGTTTAGCATCTGAGCTCAGTAGATTTAAGTTAGCTTAAGAGGGGGTAGACTATATGAGAAACTGACTATGGAGAATAGGTAAAGAATGCATTGCGAAGTTATATAAAAAAGATTTGGGCCCAAATGAGTATTGTACAATCAGAAATAATTATTTTGAAAGAAATATGAACAGAATACAGAAAGCAGGCTTAGATAGAACTTTTTGGGAATAATGATGAACAAAGGGAGATCTCCACGCAAAATACTGCAGTAAACAAACCCTGTCCTTTCCCTTTTGTGTTATCCCACTATATGTTTGTGTACCCTTGTGTATTTGTTTTCTTCCTGTCTCTGTGTACTGTTTCATAGAACTTTTTTCTCTTCTAATACTAAGATACATTCACTATGATGAGGAATACTGTTATCCTCAAATACAATTGGCATTAATAATGTGTTATTTACTTTGTAAAGATGTTTAGACATTATTTATTCTGTTTTGTGTTAATGCTCATGTGTGAAGTTGATGTTTCGAAAGTTACTCTGATCTTTTATGTATGTACTTATGTCATAATTCCTGTAACACTGATGTATATGTTATTTCGATTCTTTTGTAAAGCCCATATTACTACAAATGTTATCTGTAGTATTATGTTTTTAATGATGTATTTTGTACCTTTGTAATTGTATTTTTATGTTATAAAATTGTAATTGTCACCAGTTCATGATATTATTAACTTGCTAGTTACGTTACACTGCACACGTTTCTGTTGGTCATAGTATATGGACAATATGTGAGAAGTAGGGACTGTTAATGCTTGCACATGTGTTAATAATTCAGCAAGGGACTGGATAACAGCATTGCTGGTTCTAAGGACAACTCCAAACACTTTGTGAGTGCACAAGTGGTGGTTTATGGACTTGCTATATTCTCTGCAAGACTCTTCGATGGTGATTGTGCACCTGCACAGTTGCAACAGATGGCTGCTGGCCGTCTCTACAAGGACTACAGTGGGTCTACATCTTTGATGATCCATCAATAACATTATTTCTACAAGGACTGCAGTGGGTCTGCACCTCTGGTGGCCCACCAATACCGTAATCTCTACCAGGACTACAGTGGGTCTGCTCTGTGATGACCTACCCACCAATATTCTTCAAAACTTCGACTGACTCTGCTGTGGGTTTGCTCTGTTGTGGCCCATTACCTGTATGCATGTCAAGAGTCAGCACTGTCTTTCCGTTGGAAGGACAACACTACTTCTTCAAGACTGCATGGAAATCCACGACTTCTGTGTGCATTTTCTTCTACTGCTCAGACTTTGAGAAAAACACTACTATTTTACCGTAATGAACGATCAGGACTGTCTTTATGGACTGTGAGAAAATTTGAGCTTTTGACCAACATTGTATCAATAAGTGTGTGCATTTGATTTCTTTGTTATTGTAATTATGAAAAAAATTTTCAAATCTGTATTGGCCACTGCCCAAACCAATTTGTAAAATTTTTTGTGGGGAGCATGGGGGCTATGTAAGTAGGCTGTTTAGGTTCTTTTATTGGTAACGCCAACTCTGTATGAAAATCACTGGCTGTGCTGTGTGCAGTCTGTGGCTGCTTTGCATTGTTGTTAATGTTAGTCAGGGCCATTCTTTTGTAGAGAATTTTGAAAGTCAGATTGCGTTGCGCTAACAAAATATTGTGTGTCAGTTTAAGCACAGTCTTGTAAAATTGTTCAAAGGGGACGTTTCAATATGGAAACACACGTGATGGAAGAAGAAAAATGTTCTGAAGTGTTAAGAATCTCTATGTTGAGTACAGCTATGACTTGCTGATGCAGGTATGCTTTTAATGCGTCGGTAGTAGTGGGAATATCTTCTTTCCAATTCCTACACTCATAGCTTTTACCGTTCATGTACGCATCGGTGTATGAAACGCTTCTCTCGTCTCCCCCCCCCCCCCCCCCCCCTTCTAGATTGCGTTAGACCACTAACAAATCGAGTGCCTCCACATACTTTGCCATTCTATCGCACTGAATAATATTGCTTCATTGCTCAGATTACGTGAATTGGCACCGCAGCGCTGTCACCGGGAGAAAATGGAAGCGAAGTAGAGAAAGGGAAACATTTAGAGAAAAGAACAGAGGTAGGTATGGCCCGGTCATACTAAATATTCCCTGCCCTTGGTGGACAACACCGGCAACATCGCAGCCATACCTCGGTAACTACTAACAATAGCCTGCTCGATCAGAAATATCGCTTGGCTAAAGCGCATTACTACCGTGTACTGCAGCCACGCTTTACATAGTCGTAAAATATGGCAGCTGTTAACGACCTTTAGGTTTCGTCCAATTTCAGTCTGACATCTACTACCCAAAAACTAATTTTATATGATCGTGAAACTTTAAATCCCTCTACACAGATACACATGGATATTTATTGGTTCTGCCTGTTTCCGCTGACTGATCGTAGTTCGTGGAATCAAACAATAGTTAGTGCTTTTGCGCAGGAATGATTCAGTCCATTCACAAATAATCCCCAAGATTGCATTTTGTTCACTAAGTGACATTGCCTCTTATTTGTTACAGTGTAATTATAGAAATTAAATTGTAAATATGACTGTTGTTGTTGTTGTTGTGGTCTTCAGTCCTGAGACTGGTTTGATGCTGCTCTCCATGCTACCCCATCCTGTGCAAGTTTCTTTATCTCCCAGTACCTACTGCAACCTACATCCTCTGTCAATGTAAATTGTGAAATACTGATATGTTACAAAAAATTTAAAATAATCGCTTTATTGTTTATTCGCAACTGACCAACTGCCGATGTAATAATCTCTGAAACAAGTGAGTGATTTAAAAAAAAAAAGCAAGCGGTTGCTGGCGTTTGTTTTTCATGTAGAACAATATAACTCTAAAAAACCAGGGAACTGATTCTGCTTTACAGAAGAATAATGTACAATACTGGAGAAGTGTATGTTGTATTGTCCGGACGCAGGTTGATATGTTACGTGAAAATATAAATAGCAACTTATCATATTTGTGGAGCAACAAAACAGTAATAATCAAAAGTTACGCTTTTCAGGCTGATCGAGGGATAAAAAACTGAACTGGGTTTGCCGCCGAACAAGCGCTCACCAATAGAATTCACGTCTGCAAACTTTCCAGAAGCGCCCATTACGTGGTCCAATTACACCCTTATTCCTACGCCACAATGACTACTCTATACTGTAGTCTCTCTGTATTTATGAACTGTGATTCGTGTTTTTGTTAGAGGCGGAGAGACATGTAATTTATGTCGTGAGATTACCAGCGAAGGTAACATATAACTCTGAGCTCGGCCAGAGACTTCATTACATGAACAGCTAGCAGTTTCTACGGGAAGGTGAGGAATAACATTTGCTTAACACCACACCCTGTAAGTGGTGTATGTCAGTAAGTAGCCGATGACGAAGTGTTGTGTCGCATAGCTTGACAACAGCTCATTAAAAATAACCATTAACGTAAAGTAATTCTAACAGAACTTAAATTAAGCTCAGCAGTCAACATATTTAAACAATATAAAATCCGTGAAAAAACAGTCTAGATCGGGGTGGTGCTTTATTGAAATGACCGGATTCGGCCTCTACTTAGGCCGTGTCCAGACAGCAGCATCAGCTAAAGTAGATGATGTGTCAACAGCCAGCTGAAACTGCTCAGCGACTGAGGCCAACTGGCTGTTGTACGCGCCATCAGCTTCAGCTGATGGTGCTATTTGGAGATGGTCTAAGTATAGGCCCAAATCGTTCATTTCCATAAAATACCATCGCGATCTAGACTGTTTCTTCACAGATTTTATATAGCTTACAAGATCGCTGCTTCCAGAAAATGTTACCAAAACTTTTGGATATTCAAACAACATTGCAAAGTGGATTCAATATTATCCATCCGCTACTCGGAAGTATTAGTCCATTCTAAGACTCTTACTTTTTTATTAGCTAACGATCTTCGATGCGAATTGTGAATTAAAGAACGGTTAAGTAATTAATTCAAATAACGGAATTTGTCTGAAATTACAAGGAAACAAAATTAAAATAACAATTTTTTATAGAACATGCATTAGTTCTGCAGGGCAAAGCCTAACATGCTGTAATTTGTCACGCCACGTGTACGAGGGTAGGAACTTAAATAGTGGCAACTGTTTATTCACAACCAATACAAAGAGTTACATTTTTTCATCTGTTAATGTCCTTCAAAGTAGTCACAAGCGTTGTATAGAACCCGTTGTCAGCGATGTGGAAGGCGTAGTGTACCGTCAGCAGAGCCTCTTCTGATGATGGTGCGAATGAAGCGGTCTTAAGTTATGGTGATGCTTCAAATGGTTCAAATGGCTCTGAGCACTATGGGACTTAACATCTGTGGTCATCAGTCCCCTAGAACTTAGAACTACTTAAACCTAACTAACCTAAGGACATCACACACATCCATGCCCGAGGCAGGATTCGAACCTTCGACCGTAGCAGTCGCGCGGTTCCGGACTGCGCGCCTAGAACCGCTAGACCACCGCGGCCGGCAGTTATGGTGATTCTCGTGTACGACTGTGATGGTGTTATCCTAAAGCATTACGTTCCTCCACGGTAGACCGTCAATGCAGAGTATTACTGTTTGTTTTTGGAGCATCACCTGTGACCAGCTTTGCGAAAGAAGCGGCCACATTTTCTGCGCAACCCACCCATCATTTTGCACGACAATGCGCGGGCGCAAGCTGTGGCTGCTCTGTTCAGTCGATGGGACTGTGAAGTACTGTACCATCCACCATACTCCCCGTACTTAAGTCCTTTTGACTTTGATTTGATTCCGAAGATGAAGGAACCACTTCGTGGCATTCGCTTCAGAACTGTTCCAGAGATTCGACAGGCAGTAGACCGCTCCATTCGCACCACCAGCAGAACGGGCTCTGCTAATGGTATACTACGCCTTCCACATCGCTGGCAACGGGTTCTACACAACGCTGGTGACCACTCTGAAGGACAGTAACAGGTGCAAACATGTGATTCTTTTGTATCGTTTGTGAATAAATAGTTGCGACTGTTTAAGTTCCAACCCTCGTATATAGCAAAAGCCAAAGGCAAAGCTGTATTAATTGAGCTCCTCAACTACAATAATCTGCCACACTGGTCGTAATTGCTTGGATTAAAATTTCGTTTTATTTTATATTCTTCATTGCTGCTCAATTCCTGCCGTATAGGCATTTTCCAGTGTATGGTACAACTCATAAAACAGAAATATTTGCACTAGACTCAAACCTTACGTTGGCCATACAGTGTTAGCAATCACTAGGATTCCCGAAATGGAAAATAAAATAACAAAAGCGTTTCTTTAATAGCTGTGCCGTAACATTCAACTTGCATGTACACTGATGAGCCCAAACATTATGACAACCTGCTTAATAGCTTGTTTCTCCGTCTCTGGAACGAAATACATCCGTGATTCTACGTATCAGGAATCCAAAAGTTTGTTGGTAGGTTTGAGGAGGTATGTGGCATTAGGTGTCTACGCACAGGTCATGTAATTCACGTAAATAGCGGGCTGGTGGTTTGCATACGCAGTGGTGATACGCTATAGCGACGCAGATGAGTTCCATACGATTTATGTCAGCCGAATTTAATCGCTGAGACATCAGCGTGAGTTCACTACAACGCTAATCAAACCACTGTAGTACGGTTCTGGCTCCGAGACACGGACAACTATATCACATGTAACACCATAACTTAGACACTGCATACATTTTGTTGATTCATTTTGCTTTCTGTTTTGTTCAACATTCCATTGTTGAGCTTCTGTAAATGTTGTTTGATTGAATCGATAACACAAAATTGTATACTCCTTTCTTTGTAAAAACTTTGATGTCATGGTTTCATTCTATGCAATGTATTGTATCTGTCATTTAAATTCTTGGTCTCATTTGGAGGGAACAAAACTTATTGTATATAATTGTAATTTAGTTTAAATAATTTTTTGTAGAAATGTCAATATGTGCAAATGTTCTGTTTTGTTTAATATGTTTGGTTACTGTTATGTAAACTGCTGAACTTCATTTAGGGTTCTTAGTTATTTTGTATATAAAAAACGTTGTGGTTTCCCTCGTGAACGGAACTGCGTAGCGCGCGCAAAATGTGATGGGCGTGGATAGAGAGGTGGAACTAAGAGTCAGTCGTGGACGAGCGACCAAACTATCAACTACTCATGTAAAAGTTTTGTATTGTGCTGGTTCCGAGAGAAGCTTTTCCTGACGCTTTCCAATGCCTCGGATGGGTGGATAAAGAGCTGGAACTATTCTGAAATTGATATTTATCATCGCCACCAAGAAATGACAGAGTCCAGCAATTCTACCTGCAAATCCACCTACCAACATGCAATCGCTAACACGTTGCACAATCACTGAAACGGAACCAAGGAATTATAAAAAATGTACAGTGAAGGATCAGCTCATGTGGATGATTAATTTGTTTTCAATAATAAGGTAACCAAAAGACTATTTATGAAAACTTACCTTGATTTATCCTCTGTCGCATTTCCACTTCGGATAACTCCCATTCTAAAGTGATTACCGAGTGTCCTTATTGAAAGAACATTAAAGCTCAGTGTATCTAGTAAGAAGAAACTAAGTTAAAGTTAATTTAGCAGAACTGAGTAATATAGTAAATGATGCTTGCTCAAAATAATTTTTCTATTAAAACTGCTTATTAATACTTTGTTACCTACTCCTAAAGTGAATGTTCTCAAAACTGTGGCTTATAGAGTTTTGCAAATTAAATGATCACAGTGCAGTCTGTTGAAAATCATCCAAAGGTGAGCTATTGTCTTATAACCACATCAAGTTGTGTTCTACTGCAGTAAAATTTGAGAACTATTACTGTTGAAAGTTACATGTCATGTTTGTTAAGAGCTTGTTTCTTTAGTGTATTGAAAGTGTGTTTAGTTTGCTCTGCTGCAGTGGTCAAGATTAAGGGCCCCCCTCCATTGAAAGTAGTTCAAATGCACAGAGTTACTTAATTATAGAAAGTTTTAATTACTCTACATCTACATCCATACTCCGCAAGCCACCTGACGGTGTGTGGCGGAGGGTACACTGAGTACCTCTATCGGTTCTCCCTTCTATTCCAGTTTCGTATTGTTCGTGGAAAGAAGGATTGTCGGTATGCTTCTGTGTGGGCTCTAATCTCTCTGATTTTATCCTCACGGTCTCTTCGCGAGATATACGTAGGAGGGAGCAATATACTGCTTGACTCTTGCTATTCAAGTCAAATTCTGTACAATATTGGGTTCCTCTTGTGTATTAAAAGTGCATTCTAATGGTGTAACATGCTCCACAGTTTGTCCCTTATGCTCATGCTAGATAACGATTAATAGAAAGACCACTATCTATGAAAACAGTAAATTCTTTATTCAAAAGACAGAGAGAAATAATCTGTTAGTGAATTCCATTTAATTTTCATTCTAAGTAGAAAGGTGTTTAGTAGTGAGAGACTCAATCTATGCACAATAACTAATTTTGCTGTGAACCATATCCATATTTCATGCCAGATAGGAATATGTCTGAAAAGTAATATTGAACCTATGTTCAATTTACGATTCTACAGTGAATATTAATAGTAATATTATTGAGACCATTCAGTCTGACAGAGCTGAACAAACTATTTTTGCAAATAGTTTGTTCAGCTCTGCCAGCTCCAACTACAATCTGAACATATGCAGGTGCCAGAGTTCATTGCACTCTCGTGTGACAAAGTATAGGCTGTGATTGCCCATTCAACTTACTTATTTTCAGTTTCTTGAACAAGAATGTTACTAATTCTTATGCCTAATTAGGCTGGCGACCGTTGTTATTATCATTTGGACACTGTGGATAGGCAAATTATTGTTTGTTACTTTTTAAATATTTATGTAATTCTGACTTTCACTTCCGATAAGCCCCCTCCGTTCTACATGTAAATCTACATATATACTCCGCTAGCCACCAAGCGGTGTGTGGCGGAATTTAGTGAGCAGACCCTTCTGTTTAGCGCGTCGTCTATCTGTAAGTATGTCCCAACTGGTGAGGGTCCCATACAGACGAATAATACTCTAAGACTGGAAGAACTAACGTGTTTTAAGCTATTTCCTTCGTTGAAGGACTGCAACTGCATCGCTTCAGGATTCTACAAATAAACCGCAATTTAGAGTTCGCCATACCCGTTATTTGTGTAATCTGATCATTCCATTTGAGATCATTTCGAATGGTCACACCCAGATACTTGACTGATGTTACCGCTTCCAAACACGGATCATTTATTTTGTACTCATACATTAATGGGGATTTTCGTCTTGTTATGCGCAGTAGGTTACACTTACTAATATTGAGAGATAACTGCCAGTCATTACACCACGCATTTATTTTCTGCAAATCCTCATTGATTTGTTCACAACTTTCGTGTGATACTACTTCCCTGTAGACTACAGCATCATCGGCAAACAGCCTAAGGCCACTGTCAATACCATCAACCAGATTGTTTATGTAAAGCGTAAGAAGCAGAGGACCTATTACGCTGTCATAGGGCACACCTGAAGTTACGCTTGTTTCTGTTGAAGTCTCCCCATTCAGGTCGGCATACTGCTGTCTGTTAGAGAACTTTCTATCCAACCTCATATGTCATTGGACAGGCCGTAAGCGCACGCTTTTTGTAGCAAGCGACAGTGCGGAACTGAGTCGAACGCCTTTCGAAAGACGAGAAATATGACATCAATCTGGGAACCGGTATCTAGAGCCTGTTGTATATCATGCACAAAGAGGGCCATCTGTGTCTCGCATGACCGCTGTTTACTAAAACCGTGCTGGTTTCTGCAGATGAGCTTCTCAGAGTCTAGAAAGGTCATTATGTCTGAACACAAAATATGTTTCATGATTCTACAACAAATCGATGTCAGTGAAATTGGCCGGTAATTATGTGCATCCGATTTGCTATCCTTTTTATAGATTGCTATGACCTGGGCCTTCTTCCAGTCCCGTACAACTATCCGCCGTTCCGATGATTTCTGATAGATGACGGACAAGAATGGTGCTTGTAATATCTCTTTATATTCGATGAATTATTCTGATAAAATTCTACCCTTGAATGACGTTTACTAATTTTCTATGTTCATACTCGCTGAATCCATGCGCAAAGTAGTTTCATACATTAGCTATGCCATGAGCGCATAATTATTGTTTGTAGTACTCTCTCTGGTGGTTGTTAGAGAAAAGCTTCCGAGATTTTCTGCGTGCCGATTAGCCTGAGCATTGTTTGAAGAATTGTAATCTGAATATTGAAATTTATGACAAAAGATAACTGATACGAAAAATGGCTCTGAGCACTATGGGACTCAACATCTAAGGTCGTAAGTCCCCTAGAACTTAGAACTACTTAAACCTAACTAACCTAAGGATATCACACACACCCATGCCCGAGGCAGGATTCGAACCTGCGACCGTAGCAGTCCCGCGGTTCCGGACTGCAGCACCAGAACCGCTAGACCACCGCGGCCGGCGATAACTGATACGAAATTGTACGATTAAAAGAGAAATATATATATATATATATATATATATATATATATATATATATATTATATATATATATATATTTTGCTTCTTCATACAAAAGGTGTGTAACAATTTACATTATTTGACATTTGAGAATTAATGATATTCATCGATATATTACGTAGTTGTTAATCAGAAGGGAACTTCCGAAATACTGGATACGAACCTGCATTTAATAATCCAAGAGCTACATTACTTCTTCGGAAGGTTAAACTTCATCAGAGCCAAATATCCGCTTGATCTGAGGTTTCCCGACTGATTATACAACGCTCCCAAAAATACGAGGCATTTTATTTGTGCAGATTAGCAGACTGCCGCAAAGCACGAGCCTACAGAGAAGAAGAATCATCGCCTGATTTCATTCTAACAAGTAAAATTTCTGAATCATTTTGAGTGACTGAGTTATGACCGTGCGTCCTATTATGAATGATTGATTGCTCGAACGAATTGAGAACTACATAATTACATAGATAGGAGGAAAAATTACATGCTATATTTTTAGCATAGTCAACATAAAATATTACGGGGATACCGTCTGGGCCAGATGCCTTTCTGGCGTCTAAGGATCTTAACTGTTTTACAATCCCAGACACACTGAACACTATGTCAGCCATCCTTTCGTTTGTTCGACAATTGAAAGGGGGAATGGTGCGGCAGTCCCATATCGTAAACTAGTTTTTGAAAGCTAGGTTTAGAATTTCGGCCTTCTGTTTGTCATCATCAGTTACATTACCCACACTGTCAACAAGAGAAGGTATTGAATTACTTGTAGCGTTCATAGATTTTACGTGCGGCCAAAAAAATTTGGGGTTATTTTTAGAATCTGTAGATAAAATATTGCTTTCAAATTCGTTAAAAGAGTCTCTCATAGTCCTTCTGACAACTACTTTCATTTCGCGTAATTTCTGTTTGTCAGCGGGGCAGTGACTACGTTTAAAAGACTGTGCAAAATTCTCTGCTTTCTCAGCAACTTCCTAATATGTTTGTTGTATGTCACTGTCAACACAACTTAATTCCTTTCAGAGGGTAACACTGCTCTGCTTCTTTGCTTTAATAAAAATGATTTCATTTATACTAACTACCTCCAGCTTTGAGGTTATGGTATAACAGTGGACAGTGGCGGACGGACGTGTTATACACTGAATGACGTAGCCGTCGAGGAAAGCATCAAGCATACAGGGAGGCAGGAGGTTCGTGGCTGTCAGCGTGTATTCGATTACTACCGAAGGTCCCATGCAAGCGTAGGAGAAAGTCGCTCGTAGCATAGCATTGTTTCCACCAGCCTGCGGCCGAGGCGCGCTGCACGTCTCAAGCCGCCGTTCAACTCGATGACCGCGTTTGTGGAGACGACAGGCGGGCTAGTGTAGGAAAATGTGATTCACCCGAAGAGCCGATAAGTTTTCACTGATCGACGGTCGAATCCAGATGGTCCTGTGCCCACTACAATCGTAACTGATGATGGCATTCGGTCAACATGCGAACACACAGGGGTGGTCTGATCGGAACCCCATGTTCAACAATGTACAATGAAAGGTGTGCTCCAAAACACTTGTGCGTGCACCAGCATTGTGTTCTTTCGGTTGAGATGCCACAGATCACGCTCTATCCTACTTTGCAGAGCAGACAGGCCTTCGAACCCCCCGTTCTGCGAAGAGTCATGTGGACATCCAACCATTTAGCGTCTAGTGGTTGTTGATGAAATGCCCTCTACCTCTTTCCGTGGACGCTCACGACAGTAGCATGTGAATATTCGACCAGCTTCGCCGTTTTCGAGATCCTCGTTCACAGGCTCTGCGTGATAATAATCTGCCCTTTTTGAAAGTCGCTTATCTCAATGCATTTCTCCATTTCCAGCCCACATCTTCAATAAGGTGATTCCCCTTCCGTGTCTGTTCCGCGTACATACTTCTGTTACTGCGTCACGTGCCCACAACGCCACAAGGCGGCATTCAACGTCGTGGTGGGCAGTGGTCGTAATGTTTTGGCTCATCAGTGTATAACAGCCAAAACTGAACTTAGTCTACCGCAGTGAAGAATAAAAAAACCAAAGGGTATTTTAATCCAAGTAATCCAAGATGATCGTTATCCACAAAATTTGTTTTGCCTGTGTGCCCCATAGCAACTAAAGTATTATGTTAACTGACTCGGACACTATTGATTCGAGTGTGTCGTATACTTTAGCTAGGTCGGTTCTGAAATTTGTACAAGGGACTTTCTTGGCTTTGCTTCTATGTAGTTTCTGAAATTGTCAATATGCGGTCCATTTTGTAAGTTTTGTTGCTGATTGTGCTGTGGAGAAGGCAACTAGACACTGTCATTGTCCTGTAAAAGTGGCATCTTTTGAAATTTTTGCTGAGAACTTAAATTCTCAAGTGTTCCTGATCATTGCATGTGAGGTATTCACACACTGTGGCTTTGTTATCGTTGCCCTGTAGTGCAGTCATCTACTGTGCAAAAGATCTCGTAAAAGAACTATTTAATATTACAATAAGACCAAAAACAGGTACAATCAATATAACATAGTCCGCAGTTTAATTTTGCTATAAAGTGTACCCTGTGTTACGAAAGTCAAGTAACACACCAGATTCACTGGATAGTAACGACATAGTTATTTCATTGATGTGGGTTTACAAAAACTTACAATAGCAAAGTATCAATCTCATCGTCTTGTAAACATTATTGCTATGTTGCTGAACCATTAAATACTTCACACAATAGGCTTGTAAGAGTTTCAACATGAAAGAAACTTAAAGCTTCCACATGCACAATAGCCATAAGTACAGAAAAAAGACGAAAGAAAAATATAGTTTACATTGCGCTGTTTTGCAACAAAGTCTAATACTTACGACAGAAAAAGTCGGGTAGATTAAACATTAATGTTTTCATAATATATTGGGATAATGTGCGTCTCATGACAATAAAATTGCGCCGGCCGATGTGGCTGAGCGGTTCTAGTCGCTTCAGTCTGGCCCCGCGCGACCGCTACGGTCGCAAGTTCGAATCCTGCCTCGGGCATGGATGTGTGTGATGTCCTTAGGTTAGTTAGGTTTAAGAAGTTCTAAGTTCTAGGGGACTGATGACCTCAGCTGTTAAGTCCCATAGTGCTCAGAGCCATTTGAGCCATTTTGACAGTAAAATTGCAAATTTTTGTGTATTAAAAGTGTTGGTATGCTTTAGAATTGCAAGGAATTGTATACTGACTTGTTTTAAATTTTAAATTGAGCGCTTTACCATAGATAACTAAAGGAAGCGGGTTCTACAATTTTTGTGTTCTCGCTTTTGTCCGCTCACGCTAGAGGACGTTACTTTATACTTGACATGGTCGCACAGTCCATTGGAACTATTTTATAATTTTATTAAGTCTATAAAACTATCTGTAGCTCTTCATTGGTAAAGCATGCAATTTAAAATTCCTAAAATGTGGAAATATAACTAATTTTAATGGTGAAGGACACCATACTTTTAATGTATCAAAGCACACTTTTTATAATCACTAACATTTTGTTAGACGCGTCACTATTAAATCTATGCAAAATTAACTTTGCAAATCATTTGACTTCGCTACACCACAGCACAACGATAGCTGTATTTTCCTTGTCTTTTAACTGTACTTATATTCTTCATATGTAAAAAAGCTTTTCCTTGTCGAAAGTCTTACATTACTGTTATATACGGCATCTAAATATTCATTATATCATTATCTACAACATTTGATTACATTTTCGATGTCTGTTTCAGAAAAATAACTTCGTAATAAAACCGGAAACCGGTAGTGGAGCAAAATAAAGGCCTTTTAGCAATGGGAGCGGCTGTTCGTCAGTTCAGTACACAACTACTGAGTGGTAACGCTCTGCACACATGGAGAAACTCACTGAATGTAGTTCTGTTTATTTTTACCTGACAGCTTCATTCGAATACGCCTCAAGGAAGGTGAAGCAGTGATTAAGATACTGCAATTATACCCACTGTCCATTTGAATTTCACTAAGACCCTTCAGGCAAACGCTGCCGTGGTCCCCATAACAAGTCTACATGAGATTTCAGCTGTATCTTAATAGTACTTCTGTAGTTGACAGTAAAATGTTTACTCAAGGACACATCATTTCATAAATATATTACACATGTTAATATGATAAAGCGAGAGAATGAAAAACATGGACTGAAATGAAATGAATGGCTCGATGGGGATGAAATTAATGTAGATTGGACAAAGGTCTAACTAAAAGTTAACAAATCCATATATAGAATTATCAGGATGTCGAAAGCCTTAACACTGCAAAATTCCTAAGTTTTTGACAGTGCTGGCAGCGTAGTTCATTGTCTGTTAAAACGTCTTACTCAGCAACTGACGGTCGTGATGGGATATCCTGAAGACAATGTCGAACTTGAACGTACGCAGTCTGGTAAAGTGTCCGTTACAGGTTCTGTTGTCTGCTAACGGAATGTGGACGGTGACACCTGGTGTCATGGTCGATAACGTTACGGGACATAAATAATTAACCCCCGTCTAGTATCGACGCGAGAAACAACACACACGTCGCCTTTCTTTCCGTACCCGGCTACCTTCTCCCACCCGCCACTGTGTCAGCTCATAAAGTTCCCACGACTTCTCAAAGAGCTGGAATACCTTCACCTGTCCCTGCAACTCCCATAAACTTGAAACTCTACATCCCATTGTATCCCGCAACCTCAAAGACCTTTACCTACTTCCGCCCCTATACCGTCACATTCCACCTTTGTCTCCAGTTACAGAAGTCCGCACAGTTTTTCAGGGTAATTTTGATCAACTTCCCTCTCACACCGTGAAATCATCCTTGAAACCTCCCCATACTAAACAGCAGTTATCTACGTTACATGTTCCTTCCCAGATTAAAGTTCTAATTAATCTTCACCCGTTTCCTTAAAATACTATCTATCTTTTCACACAAGATGATCCATGGGTCCAACCTCTCGAGGAAACTGTGGACAGGTTTGAACTGCGTCAGGATGAGTTTTGGCGTATGTACGAAACTAACGAACAAATGGGGCCTATCCAACAGTCCTGAATGTGAACACGGGGAAATTCAATCAATGGACCATTTACTTCTCGTGAGCGAAGCGCATGGTTATGAGGGTGAACTGAAGTCTGTGTATGTGCTTCAGTTCACCCTCACCACCATTCTGTGCCCTTCTTGTAACACCTTTGTAACTAATAACGTTCTTCAGTTGCAGCTATTTAATTAACGCGAAGCTTTGTAATAAATTGTTGTGACTTTAAAATTTTGTTGCCTCTGGGCTATGTTTTTAGCACTCCAGAGTTTGAACGCGATTTTGTCCTTTCTCTTGTGCTTATGATTGTTCATGGGCTACATTTTAGTTGCTTGGAATTTCGTTCTAAAATACTAGATACACAGCTTAAACTAAGGAAGTTTTTTATTCTATTGTTCTACTTTGCTGACGACAAAAGGGGGGGGGGGGGGAGGGGACTGACCAAAATTATGCCAAATACTGCCAAACACTTTATATTCCGAATGCGGTACAGACTTAATATTGCCACGAGTATTTTGTGAGTGATGCATAAGACTGATTCAAATAATGCGAGACTCGTCAAATATTACGTCTACATTGACAGTGTATAAATGGGTAACTTAATATCGTTCATCACAATCGCTGTTTTGGAAAGCCTGTAACAGTATCATTGGTGATTTAAACAATGAAAAACTGTACCAGTTATTTTTTCATGCTTAGCACAACACGTTTTGAGAATTTATTCCATTTTCAAGTGTATTTTTTTACATCAGTATTTTTCATGACATTTGAGAGTGTGATTTTCTGCCCCAATTGTACTGTAGTTGGCTTTCTAACGTTACACTGAATCGGAAAGTTGGACTAAATCAATCGTGGGGTGTTCTTATGTGCTATTGTTAGATATGGTATTTTTGTGTGTCTAGTTACGAGTATTGTTTCCCCTCCATTACACAGAATATCACACAGAGGCAAATCATCACTTACACCGTTTATTTTTGTACCCAAAACATGCTGCATAGATATTACGACACTATCGTTTCACAAGCGACGGTAAACAGAGCAAACAAAATTCCAGTAAACATAGAGACCAGAGAGAAAGGATCAGCCACCAATGAACAAATTGCAGTGGCTGATGCCTTCCCAGCTCAGTGACAAAATGCAAAAACAAATTACAAGAAAAGAAAGACATTACTAACTCTTTGCAAGGAACCAATAGTACAATCAAATGTGCGGCTATAATTCCTTACTTAGGAAACATTTCTCAAAAAATACCTAATGTACTTAAATCACATAAAGTAAAAGTATCTTGCTCCATAAACAACAAACTACAACAGAAATTAGTCCATCCCTTAAATTAAAAAAAAGGTCTGATTCTCAGACTCAAGAATAATCAAAAATAAATCACATGTAAAACTTCCTCCAGCTACTACATAGGTAAAGCTGGCATAAACTGTCAAAGTAGATGCACTGCTAAGTGGATAACCAATTTTTAAAAAATCAGCAATAAGAACACACAAAACACTGAACAAGCATTCGAAAATAGAGAAGAAGATCTTAAAATACTCCACCACTTTCCAAAATTGCATATAATGGACGTGATGGAGAAGATTGAAATTTCTGTACATCACAAAATGCAAGGAGAAAAATTCAAACGTTTCCCCTGCGTACGAGAACTGTACTAATTTTCACAAATATGTCCATTTCCTCTTAAACTCTATAATCCATATAAAAATATAATCGGTAACTCAATAGTCACTCCTTCTTTAACAGTGTTCCTTAAGTATAGCAGGTACGCATATTACACGATTTTACTGCACATCTATATGAAAGTATGTTGCAGCGGCAGCGAGACGCAGAGAGATGCCCAGAGGTGCCTCAAACAGAGAGCATCCCAGGATGCCCCTGAGAGCTACAACAACATGTAGAATCGCTTCTCGGCTTTTGTCAAGGTCAATGTGTAGTATTTTTTGTTCTCTGATAAAAAAATCTCAGGGCAGATAAGGAAAACATAAGTACTGCATTTCAATTTCTATTATATTGTGTCACGTCAACAACAACTTTAATCTTGCTGCAATTAAGAGCTCATTTTAGTCATACGGACGCAGACACTGACTCATTTATTTAACGATGATACCTCGTCCTGAGAACCAACAGCACTGTAGACGTATAGTAAGACGCAGCAGTGTCTCTATTATAGAGCTCACAAATATAAAATACCCGATAAGCACAAATCTCTCGACTGTTGAATGTCTCAAGGTCTCTGACTGTGTACAAACTCTTAATGAAACAACAGTATCGTAATATTTACGTAACATGTTCTGATTACAAAAACAAAAAATGTAAGTGATAATTTGCCTTTGTCCGATATTCTATGTAATGGGGGAGGCAAAATACTTGTAGGTTGGCAAACAAAATTACGTCTGTAACACTAGCACATAAAAACATTCCAAGATTCATTTGGTTCGATTTTGCAATTGCAAGTATGACCTCAAAAAGGCAACTGGAATGTAAAAGAGGGAGAAAACTATGACAAAAATATTTATGTAAATGAATGCACTTGAAAACTGAGAATAAATTGTCGAAACATGTTGTTCTAACATGAAAAAATAAGTAACTAGTGCAGTTTTTCATTATTGAACCACAAATAGGTAAGCCGTGATAGCTGCTTGACTCGTCTCAGTTGACTAGTGAGTTACAAAAACTGATGTGTCTTCTGTTTTTTTCATTTCCAAGTTGATGCGAATTCGTGTAGGTTAAGACGGTAAAAGTGGCTATAAACACAGTTAAATATTTTTCTTTTTTCGGGTATTTCCCATGAGACTATGCGTTCGCGGGTGTGACACCTACGGCAAAAACCGACAATCTGCTATTTAATATCACAAGAATTGATGTGATTTTTACACACTTTAAAAACTGTGAACTTGATATTAATAACGATATCTAATTGTTCCTGCCCAGCCCGTACACAACAGGAGTCGTCGAAGGAGTATTATCGTCGCCAAGTGGATCCCAAAGGCCTCGTATCACTAGCAGTCGAGATGACAGGCATCTTATCCGCAATCGGTTGTGAGCTCTGCAAGATCCATGAGCTATTTTATATTAACGTGACAAACCCTAATGCTAGGGCTGTATTTTATTTTTGACACATGGATCTATGCCGAAAATTGTAAAAACGGCGATGGTACATTAGTCCTTACTAATGTAAAATTGTTACCTTCTGAAGAAGACAAATTTATATTTGTCGAAACCTAGGTAAAGAATTTCTTTATCCATTGCAACTGGTCGGCTGTTTATAATTTTGTTTTGGAATTATATTTGCACAACATCATGATTCAATTGGTTTATTTTACATGTGTATTCGTGGGATTTTACTAATTTATAATTCTGAGGTTTTCTCACCGGTTGCGGACTTAACTTTTCTAGTAACTTTGGTTTTTTTAGCCGTTACCTGAGTACATGTTGCTTTATTATGATTTTGAACTGAACGATTAGGTTGAGTCCCTTGTATTTGGTTCTCTTCCCGTTCATTTCTCTTATGAATTACGGGAAGAATAAATGCTTCAAAGAGTAAATTGTTCTATGTAAACTTGTGATCACGACCCTACGAGACCACCGCGTAGGGGAATGTAAAATATTTCTAGATTCCTTGCTTAATGCTGGATCTTTAAACCTTGTATCATGTTTACCCGTAATTTTGAAGCATAAGTCTAGATCTGCTTTCCTATTTTCAGTATGTTTTTGACTCTCTTCCGCAAGTCAGCATACGTTCAGCATCCCCTTTTACACACTATTCGGTTTGACTTCCACGTACTAGAGCAATATCCGGGGATGAGGCGCACAAATGTTTTGTAAACAATCTACTTTGCAGACTGACTGCATTGTCCGAAAGAACCAAAGTGTGCAACTTGCATTAACCTATGACTTTATTTATGTGATCATCCCATCTCATATTCTCAGAAATTGCTACACCCAGGTATTTATATGAGTTGACTGTTTCCAATTGTGACCTGCCGTTATCATCATCATAAGATCGTTTCTGCGTTTTTTTAAGTGCACTTTTTATGTTTAAAGCATGTTGCTAATCTTTGCGCCAGTTTGAAATCTAATCAAAATCTGAATGAACATTTGTGCAGCTTTCTTCCAGATAGTGATTCATGATAGGTAAATTAATTGTCGCTTCGTGACGGAGTTGCAAGTCATTAATTCAAAGGCGTGCCAAGTATAAGATCGTTATTTGATAAGAGTTCTATTTAACTTTACAATCAAGGGTTTACTCAAATTCTTGTTGTGTTCGTTTGTTAACCGACCAGTCTGTCACATATTATAGGTTTTTGATTGGTGTAACTGGCAAAGTTAATGTTTGGAACCAAATCCTAAGTCATCATAGGACAGTCTGTGCGATAAGAATTTTACCCGTGACAAGCAAGGTGCGGCGTTTAATGCGTCCGGAACACTCAGGAATTGTGCGAATTGTGACTGTGCATCTGGCACTGTTTACCTCCAGCCGCATACGCAGAGCCTTTATAATACATATCACCTTGTCAAAAGTTGGCGAAAAAAATACAATTAAGGGGGCATCACATTCTAGCAGATTACCTCAGTAACGCTGGGTGCTATTCCGTGAACACAAACGAATAGTGCTACCTATCATCGTTTTTATTTCTACTTCCTGT
Organism: Schistocerca serialis cubense; assembly: GCF_023864345.2. Lineage (NCBI taxonomy): Eukaryota > Metazoa > Arthropoda > Insecta > Orthoptera > Acrididae > Schistocerca > Schistocerca serialis. Next base: position 83,316,155 of record NC_064641.1, on the reverse strand, counting down.
TTTTCACCGATGTTTCTCACTTTCACTGTCACAGCGAGTTTCAGACGGTTACTATGGCAAAGACACTTCGCTGATGCACCTTTATGTTTCTTATTATTGTAGCGGTCATGCGAAGAAAACGTCAAACAGTGAATTTGTTTTAACTTTCTTCAGCGTCACCACCTTTATCAGCAATTTTTGCTCCTTCCAAAACTTTTACTCTTTTATTGCCGATTTCGTTCACGATATTTTTGGGGAAAATGGTGTAATGTTTTGGTTTTAGCCTGAAAGAATTTCTTACGCAGGCAATGTAATTATTTAAAAATTTACCCAGCGTCTATGGCTGTTGAAAAATAGTAAGAAAGACAGATGTGTCCTACTGGTCTTCGAATGGACTGTTAAACAGAAGAGTTTTTCTGAAAATTTATGGTAGGTCCTCGAAAATGAGTAATTTCAATCATCTAAAATGGACAGAAAATATCAGTGCCGTTTCACTGAAAGACAGCATGCTTCATTGACACGATTTTTGGTAGAATAGTGTAAAGTATCCACTTATCCCTCAACTTACATTCCAGTTGAGTATTCCAGTTAAGCTCCTTTGTGCTTGATTATATCCACAAAGTAAGTGATACCAAATTTCCATGCGCTTTGAATGGTTTCACATACTTTTGAGATTACACCTACTTTTTAGCCTCTTCGTCCATGAACGCAATTGGGCCTAGACTGTGAGTGGAGGTGGGAGTGTTGGAGTTTATAATAGCTTCACGGTGAATTGTGGAATGATTTAGATATTTGGCGACTAATAGTTTTGGATACATTAGCTACTGGTCAGTATCTATTACATGTTCGGCATTTTTTTAAGCTGATTCAGAACTGATGTATCTGTATTCGGTTAATGAAGATATACACTGAAGTGCCCAAGAAACTGGTATACGCAAGCCTATTCAAATACAGAGATATGTAAACAGACAGAACGCGGTCTGCAACGCCTATATCAGACAACAAGTGTCTGGCGCAGTTGTTAGATCCGTTATTGCTGCTACAATGGCAGGTTATCAAGATTTCTGTGAGTCTGAATGTGGTGTAATAGTCGGCGCACGAGCGATGAGACACAGCATCTCCGAGGTAGCGATGAAGTGGAGATTTTCCCATACCACCATTTCACGAGTGTACCGTGAATATCAGGAAACCGTTAAAACATCAAATCTGCGTCATCGCTGTGGCCGGAAAAAGATCCCGCAACAACGTGACCAACGACGACTGAAGAGAACGGTTCAACGTGACAGAAGTGCAACCCTTCCGCAAATCGCCGTAGATTTCAATGCTGCGCCATCAACAAGTGTATGCGTGCGAACCATTCAATGAAACATCATCGACTTGGGCTGTCGGAGCCGAAGGCCCGCTCGCATACTATTGATGACTTCACGACACAAAGCTTCACTCCTCATCTGCGCCCGTTAACATCGACATTGGACTGCTCATGACTGGAAACATGTCGCCTGGTCGAACGAGTCTTGTGTCAAATTGTGTCGAATGGATGGACGTGTACGGTATGGAGGCAACCTCATGAATCCGTGGACCTTGCATGTCAGCAGGGGACTGTTGAAGCTCGTGAAGACTCTGTAATGATGATGTGCGTGTACAGGTGGAGTGACATGGGATCCCTGATACGTCTAGATACGACTCTGACAGATGACACGTACGTAAGCATCCTGTCTGATGACCTGCATCTATTGATGTCCATTGCACATTCCGACAATTCCAGCAGGATAATGCGGCATTCCACAGGTCCAGAATTGCTAGCGAGTGTCTCCAGGAACACTCTTTTGAGCTTAAACACTTCCACTGGCCGCCCAACTCCTCACACATATACACTATTGAGCATATATGTGATACCTTGCAGTGTTATGATCAGAAGAGATCTCCACCCCGTCGTAGCCTAACGGATTTATGGACAGCCCTGCAGGATTCGTGGTGTCAGTTCCCTCCAGCGCGAGTTCAGACATTAGTCGAGTCCTTGCCACGTCGTGTTGCGGCACTTCTGCGTACTCGTGGGGGCCCTACATGATCTTATGCAAGTGTACCAGTTTCTCTGGCTCATCATTGTAATAATTTATATGTATTGAGGGACTGGGCAACTTCCCCTCTCTCCCCTTTCGCCAGCTAGATACCACCTTGTCTCTGAAACGCCCCCACACTGGTGCCCTGCTCCACACTTGTAAGCTTGAAAACTCGTTTTCTGCTTTCTCATTGCGCTCCTCCTCTCCTAACTCTGGTTAATTCCCAGTGAGGAAGGGTATTCGGAAATATCCTTATTATTCAGCGATTTATTTCCGTCGAGAAACTGTTTGTTTACAAACTTAATGTCTACCCAACAGAAGTAGATGCGGTAGCATAAGACGTTGTACTGGCAAATTCTGGCAATTGTCGGATAGTGAAAAAAACACGTAATTTGGTAATTAAAGGCTGCTGTCACATCATCGTGAATAGCAAACTAAGAAAAAAATAACTAAGATATTCAAGAGAAAATTAATGAAATGGTAATAACACTACTAGAAACTGGTTCACAAAAATATCAAATGAATCAACAGGGAATGCCCATCTCCGTTATTTACGTAAACAAAATTTGGAAAGTTGCAGAGGCGAACTCAGTAAGAAAGTCTTTCCTGACAATGGTCGTTACTCTGCAGTTTCACGGGTACATGGCTCTTGACCACCGCACGAGAAGATAATGTTTGACATTCAGTTTTCACACACACAGTGGGGAATGTCACTTGGGTCACTCTCCTGACTGTTTATTTTCATTTTTTCCCAGCATCCAACATGACTAAAAACGAAATGAGCGCTGGGTCGCTGGGTGCATGTTTGTCATTGTTAAACAGTTCATTAGCGAGGGTATTCAGGGTGACGGATATACACTCTAAGACAAAAAACAACGCCCCACGTAGGAATTATTCGAATGGGAAAGAAATCCGTAGATGTGACGTAAATCAACATAAATCATTATAATTACAGAAAAAACTACATGATTTATTCAAGAGAAAGGGCTTTAAAAATTGAGCAAGTCAGTGGCCTACATTTGGCCCTTATGAAGACAATTATTCGGCTTGGCACTGATTAACAGAGTTGTTGAATATTCTCCTGAGGGGTATCATGCCATATCCTGTCCAATTGGCACGTTAGATAGTCAAAATCCCGTGCTAATAGGAGGGCCCGGCACATCATGCTCCAAAAGTTCTCAATTGGGGAGAGATCGGCGACCTTGCTTGCCAAGGTAGGGTTTGGGAATCACGGTATCAAGCAGTAGAAGCACTCCCCGTGTGCGGGCGGGCATTATCTTGCTGAAATGTAAGCCCAGGATAGATTGCTATGATGAGCAACAAAACGGGGCGTAGAATATCGTTAACGCACCGCTCTGTTGTAAGAGTGCAGCGGATGACAACCACAGGGATCCTGCTATGAAAGGAAATGGCACCACAGATCATCCCTCCTGGTTGTAGAGCGACAGGGCGGATGACAGTCAGGTTGATGTCCCACCGCTGTCCGGGCCGTCTCCAGACACGTCTTCGGTGGTTATCGGAAGTCAGTTCGAGGCAGTACTCATCACTGAAGACAATTCTACTCAATCTCTCTATGAGATTCAAGGGCGAAGAAGTGTCTAGGCATGCATCCGACAGGGGTGGGATACTAACCCTACTGCCACCTGCCATTCTTCCTGGTCTGCACTGCTGTTTCATTTCATAAAAGGATATCCTTGGTTGTTATCCGTGTCACCCTTACAGCCGGGAGGAACGTCGACGATGCTCTCTTCCCCGTTTTGTTTCCCTTCATCAGAAGCCTTCTTGAACTCACGTTTCAGCAAGAGAATGCCCAACCGCACACGGCAAGAGTGTCTAGCTGCTTGTCACCGAACTTGCCGGACTCTTCCTTGGACAGAAAGGTCACCGGATTTTTCTCCAATTGAGAATTTTTGGATCATTATTGGCACGGACCTCCAACCATCTCGGGATTTTGACGATTTAGCACACCATTTGGATTTAATTTGACACGATATCCCTCTGGAGGCCATCCCGTAGCTCAGACAATGCCAGGCTGAATAACTGTTCGCATTAGGGCGAGAGAGGGCCGGCCGCGGTGGCCGTGCGGCTCTAGGCGCTGCAGTCCGGAACCGCGGGACTGCTACAGTCGCAGGTTCGAATCCTGCCTCGGGCATGGATGTGTGTCATGTCCTTAGGTTAGTTAGGTTTAAGTAGTTCTCAGTTCTAGGGGACTGATGACCAAAGATGTTAAGTCCCATAGTGCTCAGAGCCATTTGAACCATTGGGGCGAGAGAGGAAGCCAATGCGTTGTTCACTTGCTCAATTTGTGAATCTTCTCCTCTTGAAAAATTCATCCAATTTTTTCTAAAATTGCAATCATTTGTTTGGCTCTACAGGCCTCTGCTGTTCCTGATTTACATAAATGATCTAGGTGATAACCTGAGCAGCCCCCTCAGACTGTTTGCAGATGACGCTGTAATTTACCGTCTCGTAAAATCAACAGACGATCAGTTTCAATTACAAAATGATCTAGAGAGAATTTCTGTATGGTGCGAAAGTGGCAATTGACACTAAACAAAGAAAAGTACGAGATCATCTATATGGGTACTAAAAGAAATCCGATGAATTTTTGGTATACTATAAATCGCACAAATCTAAAGACTGTAAATTCCACTAAATACCTAGGAATTACAATTACGAGCAACTTAAATTGGAAAGACCACGTAGATAATGTTGTAGGGAAGACGAAACAAAGATTGCACTTTGTTGGCAGAACACTTACAAGATGCGACAAATCCACTAAAGAGACGGACATTTGTCTGTCCTCTGCTGGAACACTGCTGCACGGTGTGGGATCTTTACAGGTAGAATTGACGGAGGACATCGAAAAAGTGCCAAGAAGGACAGCTCGTTTCGTGTTATCGCGCAATAGGGGTGAAAGTGTCACTGATATGATACGCAAGTTGGGGTGGCAGTCACTGAAGCAAAGGCGGTTTTCTTTGCGGCGAGATCTATTTACGAAATTTCAGTCACCAACTGTCTCTTACGAATGCGAAAATATTTTGTTGACACCCACATAGGTTGGGAGAAATGATCATCATAATAAAATAAGAGAAATCAGAGCCCGAACGGAAAGATTTAGGTGTTCCTTTTTCCCACATTCCATTCGAGAATGAAATGCTAGAGAAGTAGTATAAAAATGCTTCGATGAACCCTCTGCCAGGCACTTAATTGTGAATTGCAGATTTGGCATGTAGATGCAGATGTACATCACATCTACCGGTTTCCGTCTCGTTCAAAAGAACATACAAACGACAGAATGTCCTCCAACATCTTCCTTCACTTGGTAGAAAACAACAGCGTTTCTTTGTATTTACTTTTAGGCTGTGTCCATATTTTACATGCTTTCCCAGATTATTCTTCAACATTAAGAAAATCTGAAGAACGGTCAGCTAAACAAGAAGTCTGCGATGAACTTTGTGTCATATACGGAAACCCCTTTCTAACAACATCCATAAAAAAATTGGAGGAAGAGTGTTTTGAGAGAGCAGCTCAGTGGATAAGTTTTATAGACGTGAAAGATGCGCTTGAAATTATTAAAAAACCGAAGATCGAATAAAGCATAACCAAAAACAGCGATGATAAGACCGCAAAAATCCACAAGAATATTAATTGATGTGCAAAAACAAAATACGCACCTTTTGTGACTATTGGTGAAATAGGTTCCTTTTATATTTGCAAATATAAGCTGAGTGAACGCGGATGCAGTCTCATTAAATAAATGAAATGTAGAATGTTATTTGTTTCAATAGTTTTCTGAGTGAGTGACTGATACAGGTCATCGTGTTAGGTGCTGAGTTTCACAAGATTTTTCAATGTCTGAGAAAATTATTTTGGTAGGATTTTATTTAATGACTTACTATGCAAGAGGTTGTACAGAGTTTCAGGGAGAGCATAAGGGAACAATTGACAAGAATGGGGGAAAGAAATACAGTAGAAGAAGAATGGGTAGCTTTGAGGGATGAAGTAGTGAAGGCAGCAGAGGATCAAGTAGGCAAAAAGACGAAGGCTAATAGAAATCCTTGGGTGACAGAAGAAATATTGAACTTAATTGACGAAAGGAGAAAATACAAAAATGCAGTAAATGAAGCAGGTAAAAAGGAACACAAACGTCTCAAAAATGAAATCCACAGGAAGTGCAAAATGGCTAAGCAGGCATGGCTAGAGGACAAATGTAAGGATATAGAGGCTTATCTCACTAGAGGTAAGATAGATACTGCCTACAGGAAAATTAGAGAGACCTTTGGAGAAAAGAGAACCACTTGTATGACTATCAAGAGCTCAGATGGAAACCCAGTTCTAAGCAAAGAAGGGAAAGCAGAAAGGTGGAAGGAGTATATAGAGGGTCTATACAAGGGCGATGTACTTGAGGACAATATTATGGAAATGGAAGAGGATGTAGATGAAGATGAAATGGGAGATATGATACTGCGTGAAGAGTTTGACAGAGCACTGAAAGGCTGAGTCGAAACAAGGCCACGGGAGTAGACAACATTCCATTAGAACTACTGACAGCCTTGGGAGAGCCAGTCCTGACAAAACTCTACCATCTGGTGAGCAAAATGTTTGAGACAGGCGAAATACCCTCAGACATCAAGAAGAATATAATAATTCCAATCCCAAAGAAAGCAGGCGTTGACAGATGTGAAAATTACCGAACTATCAGTTTAATAAGTCACAGCTGCAAAATACTAACGCGAATTCTTTACAGACGAATGGAAAAACTGGTAGAAGCCGACTTTGGGGAAGATCAGTTTGGATTCCGTAGAAATATGGGGACACGTGAGGCAATACTGACCCTACGACTTATTTTAGAAGCTAGATTAAGAAAAGGCAAACCTACGTTTCTAGCATTTGTAGACTTAGAGAAAGCTTTTGACAATGTTGACTGGAATACTCTCTTTCAAATTCTAAAGGTGGCAGGGGTAAAATACAGGGAGCGAAAGGCTATTTACAATTTGTACAGAAACCAGATGGCAGTTATAAGAGTCGAGGGGTATGAAAGGGAAGCAGTGGTTGGGAAAGGAGTGAGACAGGGTTGTAGCCTCTCCCCGATGTTATTCAATCTGTATATTGAGCAAGCAGTAAAGGAAACAAAAGAAAAATTCGGAGTAGGTATTAAAATCCATGGAGAAGAAATAAAAACTTTGAGGTTCGCCGATGACATTGTAATTCTGTCAGAGACCGCAAAGGTCTTGGAAGAGCAGTGGAACGGAATGGACATTGTCTTGAAAGGAGGATATAAGATGAACATCAACAAAAGCAAAACGAGATTAATGGAATGTATTCGAGTTGAGTCGGGTGATGCTGAGGGAATTATATTAGGAAATGAGACACTTAAAGCAGTAAAGGAGTTTTGCTATTTGGGGAGGAAAATAACTGATGGTGGTCGAAGTAGAGAGGATATAAAATGTAGACTGGCAATGGCAAGGAAAGCGTTTCTGAAGAAGAGAAATTTGTTAACATTGGGTATAGATTTAAGTGTCAGGAAGTCGTTTCTGAAAGTATATGTATGGAGTGTAGCCATGTATGGAAGTAAAACATAGACGATAAATAGTTTGGACAAGAAGAGAAGAGAAGCTTTCGAAATGTGGTGCTAAAGAAGAATGCTGAAGAATAGATGGGCAGATCACATAACGAATGTGGAGGTACTGAACAGGATTGGGGAGAAGAGGAGTTTGTGGCACAACTTGACTAGAAGAAGGGATCGGTTGGTAGGACATGTTCTGAGGCATCAAAGGATCACAAATTTAGTATTGGAGGGCAGCGTGGAGGGTAAAAATCGTGGAGGGAGACCAAGAGATGAATACACTAAGCAGATTCAGAAGGATGTAGGTTGCAGTAGGTACTGGGAGATGAAGAAGCTTGCACAGGATAGAGTAGCGTGGAGAGGTGCATCAAACCAGTTTCAAGATTGAAGACTACAACAACAACAATGCAAGACGTAGCAGAAATCGTTGACTAACAAAGGCGATTCTGAATTCAATTAACAAAGGAAAAAAATATATATAAAATTGCATCGAAAGAAGCAGGCGAAAGGTAATACAGACATCTAATAAATGAGACTGAAAGAAAATGTCAAATGGCTTTGCAGGAATCGCTACAGGACAAATGCAAGGCTGTAAATGCATGTATGACTACGGAAAGATAGATGCCGCCCATAGGAAAATCACAGAAACATTAGAAGAAAAGAGAAGCAAGAGCTTAGACGTCCAGTCAGTACGAAGCAAATATGGAAAGCCTGAAAGGCGGAAGGAATAAGTAGAAAGTTATAGAAAGTAAACGAACTCCAAGACAGAATTATGTAAAGGAAAGAGAAAGATAATGAAGATGAGGTGAATATATGATACAGTGAGAAGAATTTCATGGAGAAATGAAACAATTGTTGGGATCCGTGGGAGAACCAATCATAGCTAATTCACCTGTTATGGAAGATACACTATGTATCCCGACATCTGGCTGAAAATTACAAGTTCGTGGCACCTTCCATCGGTAATGATGGAATTCGATATGATGTTGACCCACCCTTTGCTTTGATGACAGCTTCCATTCTTGCAGGCATACGTTCAGTCAGGTGCTGGAAGGTTTCTTGGGGAATGGCAGCTCTTTCTTCACGGAGTGCTGCACTGAGGAAAGGTATGGATGTCTGTCGGTGATGCGTGGGCGTTGCAAAACATCCCGAAGGTATCACAGATGTGCTTAGGTCAGGACTCTGTGCAGGCCAGTCCATTACAGGGATGTTAGTGTCATGTAAACATTTCGCCACAGGCCGTGCATTATGAACAGGTGCTCGATCGTGTTGAAAGATGCAATCGCCATCCCCGAATTGCTCTTCGATTGTGGGAAGCAAGAAGGTGCTTAAAACATCAGTGTAGGCCTGTGTTGTAACGCCGGAAATGCATATCCTCCTATTTCCATCTATTGTTATATAAAAATTTTCATTATTTTTTTACCTGAAGATATGACATTTATGTGTCTTTGTATATTGTAATTGTTTTACAATTATATACACACACACACACACACACACACACATATATATATATATATATATATATATATATATATATACAGGGCTATTACAAATGACTGAAGCGATTTCATGAATTCACTGTAGCTCCATTCATTGACATATGGTCACGACACATTACAGATACGTAGAAAAACTCAAAGTTTTGTTCGGCTGAAGCCGCACTTCAGGTTTCTGCCGCCAGAGCGCTCGAGAGCGCAGTGAGACAAAATGGCGACAGGAGCCGAGAAAGCGTATGTCGTGCTTGAAATGCACTCACATCAGTCAATCATAACAGTGCAACGACACTTCAGGACGAAGTTCAACAAAGATCCACCAACTGCTAACTCCATTCGGCGATGGTATGCGCAGTTTAAAGCTTCTGGATGCCTCTGTAAGGGGAAATCAAGGGGTCGGCCTGCAGTGAGCGAAGAAACGGTTGAACGCGTGCGGGCAAGTTTCACGCGTAGCCCTCGGAAGTCGACGAATAAAGCGAGCAGGGAGCTAAACGTACCACAGCCGACGGTTTGGAAAATATTACGGAAAAGGCTAAAGCAGAAGCATTTCTTAAACAGGAGATGGAAAACCGATGGATCGGTCGTGGTGGAGATCATGATCAACAATTCATGTCATGGCCTCCACGCTCTCCCGACTTAACCCCATGCGATTTCTTTCTGTGGGGTTATGTGAAAGATTCAGCGTTTAAACCTCCTCTACCAAGAAACGTGCCAGAACTCCGAGCTCGAATCAACGATGCTTTCGAACTCATTGATGGGGACATGCTGCTTCGAGTGTGGGAGGAACTTGATTATTGGCTTGATGTCTGCCGAATCACTAAAGGGGCACATATCGAACATTTGTGAATGCCTAAAAAAACTTTTTGAGTTTTTGTATGTGTGTGCAAAGCATTGTGAGAATATCTCAAATAATAAAGTTATTGTAGAGCTGTGAAATCGCTTCAATCATTTGTAATAACCCTGTATATATATATATATATATATATATATATATATATATATATATAATTATTTGTATTTTTACGCTGGGTCTTGCCTAGGGAAAACTATGCTATCGAACGATTACATCGATAGGTCGTGTGTGGAGAACCAAAGTGTTTAGGATCTTGAGTAGTGTTAACACGGCCACGTGAAGCGCGGGCAGAGCGGAGTCTGGCTGGAGTAGGGCGGTGTAGCAGGTGTGTTGAGTGACGCTCCCGCGAGTTGCCGCGCTTTCGGGGTTTGGCAGCATGTAATTGCGCTCGACTTGCTATGATAGTTTCTGACATGGTGTTGCGCACGGGAAGCATTAGCTGGCGCACATCAAGAGCCTGTTTCGCCTGGTGATCGTGATGAGACGAAGGCGCGTCAACATCCAGCTTCAGCAACAGCGACGGCCGACAATGAGTGACTGTCGCCACCTCCTCGACCGACGACTTCAAACCTTCAATCAACCAACAAGGAAGACTGGAAGCACGTAAAGTTTTAGAACTGTGTGGAAGACCTCAGCTTTTCAAACTGTTCCATTTGCGTCACTAAAATACAGAAACTTAGCATCAACCTTTGTTGCTCATTGTCCCAATTGTATTACCAAGCAGGATCCCTTCCTTTTCCGAAATGAACCCGAGTGTCGTCGAAATTCAAACGCCAGCATTAAAGTAATATCATTCCATTTCACTGCTTTAATTTCAAAGTTAAGTTAAAGTATTCATGCCGGCCGGAGTGGCCGAGTGGTTCTAGGAGCTACAGTCTGGAACCGCGCGACTGCTACGGTCGCAGGTTCGAATCCTGCCTCGGGCATGGATATGTGTGATGTCCTTAGGTTAGTTAGGTTTAAGTAGTTCTAAATTTTAGGGGACTGATGACCACAGCAGTTAAGTCCCATAGTGCTCAGAGCCATTTGAACCATTTTTTAAAGTATTCATAGCTGGCTACAATAAACAAACGGAACTATATGTAGATTACACAAGCACAAGTTAAGAGTCCGAGTTTTGTTACCATATTTTAGCTTACCTGTGACTGCAGCTCAGCTTGGTACGTACTAAATTTTACCATTGTTAATTGTTCAAAATCATCTAATTCAAGTTCAAAGGTAAATCTCTTATTTCTAAATTGCGTAGATTCAAGTTGCTTATTTTAGTTAATTTCGTAGTGCTTCAGAAGCAAAGTTCACTATTAATTTCAGTCACTAAATTAACTTTCAATTTTCCGGTTTTATTAATTCTTTTGCTAAATTAAGTCAGAGTGTAGCGAAATTTATTACTTCTGACAAACATTCAGTTTTCACACAACACGTGTCAACCTTCAGTTGCCACGCTTTTAGTGCTAATTATATGTGCATTAAGCTTTCTTTTTCAGTCATTATAGTAGTTGTCCATAGGACTGGCAAATCTCAAATATCTAATTAACGCCAGTTAATTGTTAACGTAACAACCGCACATTTACTTTCTTTATTAACTTTACCCTTTTTGAAAATTAATTTCCACCAATTTCTTTTGCATTTTTCCTTTCATTTAGATGTAACCCTTCCTCCCTCTTTACCGAGAGATTATCTTCGGTGACGATTGCTTTTCCCAAATTTCCATTAGGTACACGCGGTTTAATTTTTCACTGTCATTCAGGTCGACGAGTGAGGGGGAGGTTACACTGTGATAGTGCAAAACAAAACGGGGTACAAGCCCCCTCCATGAAAAAAGCGACCTCAACATAAGACCACCGCCTCCGAATTTTATTGTTGTCCCTACGCGCGCTGTCAGATGACGTTCATGGTCATTCGCCATCGGACTGTCACATTGTGTATTGTGATCCGTCACTCCACGCTCCTTAGACCAAGCGAGGCTTCGTTTGGCATTTACCGGCGCGATGTGTTGCTTATGAGCAGCCGCTCGATCATGAAATCCAAGTTTTCTCACCTCCCACCCAACTGTCATAGTACTTGCAGTGGATCCTGGCGCAGTTTGGAATCCCTATGTGATGATCTGGATAGATGTCTGCCTATTACACTTTACGACCCTCTTCAACTGTCGGTGGTCTCTGTCAGTCAACAGGCGAGGTTAGCCTGTACGCTTTTGTGCTGTACGTATCCCTTCACGTTTCCATTTCACTATCACATCGGAAACAGTGGACCTCGGGATGTTTAGGAGTGTGGAAATCTCACGTTCGAAGTTCGACAGTTCTGCGGAGCGCCCCATTCTGCTCTCTCATGACGTCTAATGGCTATTGAGGTCGCCAATATGGAGTACCTGGCAGTAGGTGGCAGCACAATGCACCTATATGAAAAACGTATGTTTTTGAAGGCTTCCGGATACTTTTTATCACATAGTGTACATCAGACAGGCACAGTATCAATACTTCAAGAGCGATATTACAGTTCAAATTACAAAGAAGATGGGTGCTGACAGGTGTGAATATTATCGATCCATCAGTTTAATCAGTCATGGTTGCAAATACTGACAGAAATTATTTAAAGAAGTATAGAAAAACATATGGAGCCAGACCTCGGGAAAATTCAATTTAGGTTACAGAGTAATATTGGAACACGTAAGATAATACTCACCATACAACTTTTTATTCAAAAAATGTTCAAATGTATGTGAAATCTTATGTGACTTAACTGCTAAGGTTATCAGTCCCTAAGCTTACACACTTCTTAACCTAAATTATCGTAAGGACAAACACACGCACCCATGCCCGAGGGAGGACTCGAACCTCCTCCGGGACCAGCCGCACAGGCCATGACCGCAGCGCCTTAGACCGCTTTTCTTTTTTTTAATTGATCTCATTTTGTTCGTTTTTGTTCGTTGTATCTACTCGGGGCGGACGTCGCAAGACACCCGTTTCAGTTCGTCGTTGATCCATTAACTCAGTTTTTTTATTACAGAGGGCAGCAAACCCTCTGACCCAACACGGTGAGGTACCGTGCCGGCAGACAGCTCGGCTAATCCCGCGGGGCCAACTTTTTATTGGAACATAGGTTACAGAAAGGCAAACTTACATTTACAGCATTTGTAGATTAAGGTATATCTTTTGTCAATGTTGACTGGATTATTTCCACTGAAATTTTGAAGTTAGCAATTATTTACAACTTATGCGGAAACTAAACTGCTGTTATGAGTCGAAGAACATAAAAGGGAAGCAGTGGTTGAGAAGGGAGTGAGATATGGTTATAGCTTCTCCCCGATGTTATTTAATCTCTACACTGAGAAGGCAGTAAGGGAAACCAAGGAAAAATTTAGAAATGGGATTGAAGTTCACCGAGAAGAAATAAAAACTTGGAGCTTTCTCGATGACTTCTAACTTCCCCAGAGACTGAAATCGACTCGCAAGAGCAGCTGAATGGAATGGGCAGTGTCTTGAAAATAGGTTATAAGATGGACAGCAACAAAAGAGAAACAAGGATAAAGGAATGTAGCAGATTTAAATCAGGCGAAGCTGAAGGAAATAGATTAGGAAATGAGTCACTATAAGTAATACATGGTTCGGCTGCCGAGAATTCTTCCGGGTTGTATGGCCGTGGTCCATGGAACACTTCTATCCCTGACGTTTCGTCCACAGCTACGTTGGACATCTTCGGAGGTGTTCCTGGTTGTGCTGAGTGTTGCCGACTGACGAGTCGGACGTCGAAGAACGGCCTAAATACCGTGGAAAGTGGGCATGGTATTAATTTCACATGATAGCAGAGATAAACCTTGTCAGCTGAAACATCCGGTCGTGTAAGCCTTCATAGTGATACATGGATTTTGTTATTCGAACGGCAAACTAACATGATAGCCGAAGAAGAAATGATATAAAATGCTGAGTGTCAGTAACAGAAAAGCATTTATAAAAAGGGGGTATCTGTTAACATCTAATATAAATTTAAGTGTTAGAAGCCTTTTCTAAAGGTATCTGTCATGATTATAGCCTTGTACGAAAGTGAAACGCGGACGATAAGCCGGTAATACTGGAAGAGATAGAAAATTTTGAAACGTAGTGATACCGAAGGATGTTTAGTGTTAGATAACTATGTTGAATAACACATTAGGAGGCACTGAACTGAAATGGATAGAAAATAAACTTGTGATACAACTTGACTAAATGAAGGGATCGGTTGACAGGCAACATCTGAGGAATCAAGGAGTAGTCGTTCGGTAATGGAGGGAAGTGTGAGGTAAAACTTCCAGAGAACATCTAGATCTGAACGCATAAAGAAGGTTCAAATGCTTGTATGTTGCAGCAGTTATGCAGAGATTAAGAGTCTTGCACTGGATAGACTGACGTTGGGAGCTACATCAAACGTCTTCAGACGGAAGAAAAAAAAATGCATTCTGTAATAAAATTTGGAATTAGCACTTCTTTCGCTTAAAACGTTACACATTTTTTGCCCATTTTTCGACACATTTTTCGCGAGTAAATGCTCTAACTATAGCAGTCACACAACGATTGTTTTTCGCAACAGTACAGTGCAATCTTTATTAACTTGTTCTTCTGTGTTCTAGGAGTAAAGAGAAATACTGTTGTGTCTCCAGCGTCTCTGTAGCCCATGAAAGGCTTAATGAACCAGCTGGGATGACCATTTGCATACGACGATGCGCTTGTCCTTGTAATGCGCGGAGTTAGACCACTTCGAGTCCTACGTCACTTGCAACTACAGGGCATCGAAGCTCCGACGCTGTATGTCTCACGGATTACACGACTAAGGTAAATCCTTTTATTGCCTCTCACTCCAACACACGAGAGAACCTTCGAGACTACACTCCGCTCCGCTGGGAAGTTTGTTTATCGTGTTCCTTTTCTTTCAGGCTTATTCGTTTTCCTCGAATAAAGTCGGACTTGCAAATTTTTATTTGACATCTTTGAATAATATTTGCATTGTATCGGTGTTCCTCTGACAACAACACGCGCCGATTACGGCAGCTGCAGTGAATAAATCGCTTCGGAATGGCGGCGCGTTCAGCTATCTCCCTGGTTTCTCCGCGGCGCCTCCGCCTCGTCTGCGATCTTCATTTCTTCCCTTTTCGGCGTCTGCAGCCACTGCAGAACGATTCTCGTCCCGTTCCCTACCGCGCGGCGTCTGCGCAGTGGAACGACTGCGCACATTTGCTTAACAGCCTGCTGGCTACACAATGCCCGCCATTCAGAGGCGTGAGGCATTTAGTTATGAAAGCTGTTAGGGAAGGAGTACTGCGCACTGCGTACAAGGAACTTGATCAACGTTTACGGGTGCAAACAGTGCGAGACTGAGTACCCCTCTCAGAAGCAAATGATTTACATGACAAAAGGCTGCCATCCATTACGTCCCATATACTACCAACAAAGCAAGTTGTTTTTCTCTTCCCTCCCTTGGTCGCCTAGAGAAGAGAAAAACGCTATTCTTAAAGTACATCCGGAATTATCAGAGGAACAATAACACACCATTAAACAGTTAACTGGTTTATGCGTTTTAGAATAGCTTCGGATATTACGTTAGTACGCTGTCATAAACGTGTTGAAAATAACTACCTGCCACTTATTTTTTCTTTCTATTTATTTTCGGAACGACGACACGTTCTCCGTAAGTCTTAGTAAGTATAGGCTAGGTAACGCGTTTTTACGTCAATGTCGTATTTATTTGTGACACATATTAATATTTTGTCTGTTTTGGGCATTGCATACTTACAGATATTTAATAGTGCATTGTCTTCAGCTTGTGTGCTCTGTTTTACACAGGAAAAGAGCACTACTATTACCGTACTGTCGACAAAACAGGAGTAACATCGAGTGTACCCAAAGCAGCGTAATGCCACCGCAAGTATTCTTTTTTTAAAGTACGTGTCTGACATTGAAACTATTATCTGCAATTCTCTGACGATGCTACAAGGACGAAACAGCGCTGAATGCTTGTGAGGAACTTCAGAATAACATAAAAATCTCACTGAGTACACTGAATGACAGCTAATGTGGCTAAATGTTGAAGTAGTGCCCACAAATAAGAAAAATTACCGGTCAGCATCCGCTTGGTTGTAAACATCTGGGCCATGTTGTACCGATTAAATACGTCAGGTAACACTGGCCAACGATATGGAATTAAATAAAGACGTGGAATCGGTAAAGGGAAAGCGACTGCAAGACTTGTTAGTACCAAAAATCTTAGTACAGCTCAGTGGAACTGCGGACGATTCTTTTATGGAGAACAGGGTTTTTGTAAGGCAGCTGCACTCCCAGATTCACCGTGTTTCGGAAAGCATCTCCGTAACACTTGAGTGTTGTTCAAACCTACCAATAACAAATCTAATAGCTCGCCTCTGAATTGCTTCGATGTCTTTCGTTAGTCCAGCCCGGTACGGATCCCAAACACTAGACCAGTATTCAGTAATACTTAAGGATATTCAAATGGGAGTTTCTGGAGCGTAGCAGACTTTTTTGTGAACGCTACTGAGAAAATTCAGAGAACTGGGATTTGAAGTTGAATGCAAAACGATTCTACTGCCGCCAAAATGCATCTCACGTAAGGATCAACGATGATAAGATGCGAGAAAGTAGGGGTCATGCGGAGGCATATAGATAGTCGTTTTTCCCTCCTTATAGTTTCGAGTGGAACATGAAAGGAGATGACTAGTAGTTGTACAGGGTACCCTCCACCATGCACCGTACGGCAACTCGTGGAGTATGTATGTAGATATACATAGAAAAATGTCCTTGTGGATCCAAGCAAGGATTCTGATAAAGAGAGACTCAATTAATAATGAATAATCTACAATCCACATACCTAATTACAGGTTCGGAACCCTCTTCCAATGACCAATCCATGGGTGAATTTCAACTGTAGATTTATGAAAATTCCAAGAGAAAGCAGAGTGGAATAAATAGGTTCCGTAATCGGATTTCTGTTGCTTTCACGCAGAGAGAAGTTGATAACTTGCTCAAAATAGCAGAACAGCAAAAAAGCACGGAAAGTTTCAAACGGTTTCTTCTCTGCCCCGTAGGAGCGCAGGAATAGATGATGATGATGACGATGATGATGTTGATGATGATGATGTTTGGTTTGTGGGGCGCTCAACTGTGCGGTTATCAGCGCCCGTACAAAGTCCCAACCTTTGCCCAGTCCAATCTCGCCACTTTCATGAATGATGATGAAATGATTAGGACAACACAAACACCCAGCCATCTCGAGGTAGGGGAAAATTCCTAACCCCGCCGGGAATCGAACCCGGGACCCCATGATAGGGAAGCGAGAACGCGACAGCGAGACCACTAGCTGAGGACCGCAGGAATAGAGGGACAACCTTTTCGATCGTAGGAATTGAGTCACCTCTGCTGCCAAAGACATATACTTCGTGCACCGCAACGGGTAGCCTGTGGTCTCTGCTCCTACCTGTGGTTATCAACGGCACTATTTTTTGAGTTGGAAGCTCACTGCAGTGCAGCGTCTGCGAGGCCATAGACCTCCAGAGCACAGCCACCGCCTCCCTCATTCCTCTCATTAGCTGGCTTGCATCCAGATTCCTGACAACGCCTACACGAATCCGCTTTGCTCCAGGCATTTGCCTCTTTGTAACTGGACATATACTGCACCACAGAATTGGGGGCTCAGGTATTATTCTGTTACTCGCTCCTGTGAACGGGAACGCGTTATGCAGGTTTTGGTGTACTCGCGTCCATCTAGAAAAGTTGTAAGAGGCATGCGCTATATGCGCTGCCTGCAACAGGCAAGACTTGGGAGAGTCTCTGACCAGAGAGCAGTATGTAGTTAGTTGTTGCTTGTCGCTAGTCGGCACTAGTCTGTAGTAGTCTTGAGTAGTCGACTGTAGTCTGCGTGAGTCGACAGTTGTCTGCGTGAGTCGCCAGTAGTCGGCAGTTGTCGGCGCGTGTCTGGGCTTGTCTGCAGTCTGCCCTGGTCGGGACTCTGGAGGATGAGTATTATTGTAGAAGGTAAAGAAGGTGCCTTGAGCATATCTAGTTATGTATGTTAACTGTCATCCAATTTCTTTAAAAAAATGCCCCAATAATAATTTTTATAATATAAAGTATTTTTTTAAAGCATTTATTTCAATTTAAAGATTTTATCCAATGAATAATTAATTCCTTTCACGAGTCACAAAGCATAGACCAGCATTGCACGGAGCTGTGCCGAAAATTTTTTAGGTAAGAGCAGATATATTCGCAGTTTTTATTGAGGTAAGAATTTTTTGCTTTTCTTTATTCAGAGTACAGGGCCGTGGCGCAGCGCTGCTGTCGTCATAAAATCTACCAGGTTACTGAATTTTTTTATTATTTTTGGGTTTACGTATTTTTCTGTTTTGATCTTAACATCAAATGAGAAAAGAATTTTGTGGGTACATTAAATGTGAATGCATTTCTGCACGGAGATAATAAATGGGAGCCAATTTTGTTCAGAGGTTACATTATATTATTTTCGTGGGAGGTTACACTATTTAAAATTCATTTTTATTATTATTTCCGTGGCGAGGGTACACCTGGTTCATATTTTTTTGTAATAATTTTGTGGGGAGGTTACAAAGTTTTTACTGAGTTTAACGAAGGCGATGTTGGCCTGATATATTCGACCATGCCCTTTGGCTACTCTGACTAAAGGATCCTTCTAACAAATACGAAATTAAGATAACCTGAAGATCATAACATGTAAGCTTTCGCGGCCGGCGTCTTCATTAATTAAAACTTCCGGGCTGAATTGCCGTGGTCCATATATAAAACTTCTTCTCCTTCCTGACGTTTCGTTGCCTACTGCGGGCAACATCTTCTGAGGTGAGTCGGCGACTGGCTGCTAGGCGCTGGTTACCTACATAAGAATTCGAATCATCATCCTAGGCAGAAGAGAGGAGTCATAAAAACTTTAGTGGACAGAGCTAATAACATCTGTGAGCCAATTTACTTGCAAAATGAATTAAGCCATTTGCGAACAGCTTTCCAGAGAAATGGGTACACTGACAAGGAAATAGATCGAGCACTCCACCCTAGAAGAAAAGTGTCCGAAAATACACGACAACAACAACCGTCGGCTGGAAAAGTTTTTCTTCCATTTATTCATAACATCACGGACCGTACTGGTAAAGTTTTGGCCAAGTTTCAAGTGGAGACAATCTTTCGACCTACCAAGAAAATTAGTGAAAGTTTAAGATCGGTGAAAGACGCACGACACCCCTTAGCTACCCCAGGTGTGTATAAAATTCCGTGTAGCTGTGGCATGGTTTATATTGGAACAACTAAAAGGAGTGTTAATACCCGCCTAACGGAACACGAAAGGAACTGTAGATTGGGACAGATTGACAAATCAGCTGTAGCGGAAGACGTTTTCAAAGACGGTGATCACGAAATAAAATTTAGTGAGACAAACGTGATAGCTAGGATCTCACATTATTATGCTCGCATATATAGAGAAGCTATAGAGATCTACAAGGACGGAAATAATTTTAATAGAAAAGAAGAAGAATTAAAACTAGACAAGATATGGCGGTCGACTTTGTACCGACGAAGAGACAAACGATTACCTGTAATCGAGAGAGATGGCGGTAGCCAGAGATAGTTTTAAAGTCGAAAGCACGTGACGAGTGGTGGCGCCATCTAAGCGCTCTATATAAGCGGGACCTCCAGCGCATAGCAGCCAGTCGCCGACTCACGTCAGAAGATGTTGCCCGCAGTAGGCAACGAAACGTCAGGAAGGAGAAGAAGTTTTATATATGAACCACGGCAATTCACCCCGGAAGTTTTAATTAATAATAACCTGAAGATGCCTAAATAAGGCGAAACGCGTAGTTGAAAACCAAAAAAAACTAAAATTGCAACCAAGACCGTTTTTAACCAATGCTGTTAAGCACTGGTTTGCTGTATGCCACATATTGATTGGAAGAATTTCAACAATAATTCTAGTATCTATTATGTGCTGGTTAGAAGAAGGCAGGATTTTGTATAAAATGGATCTTTTCAATCTAATATTCCAGCAGGTTGGGAGGGGTAGTTTGGGTCGGATTTTCAGTTTTTGTATTCGCCTAACAACCGAGCGAAGAGTGCCTAACACTTTGTTCGGAACTGGGGGCCCAGATAAAAATTAAAGATGTGTGAGTGCGAGTGCGAAGACTAAGCTCAAATTTTGGTGAAGTGCACGAAACACGTAACACCGAGTGTCGGAGGGACGGTACGGTAGCGGCGGGTAATGACGCTTAAGTGGGCTGCCGCCTTGTCCATCCCTGGCGTCGTTTTATTGGGCTCTCCCTAGAAACCGGCAGCTCCCGGGCCGCGTTCATTTGTTAAGAGCGGAAGTACGTAACGGGAGTCCGCTCTGTAAACGAGCCTCTCCCGGAACGCTAATAAACGAGAGAAATAATTGAACGCGAGCTCATTCAGATATGAAGAGCTGGCCGGGTGTTTGGAGAAGGGGCAGGGCATTACTGCGCTCTCCAGAGGAGAAACAAAAAGTAATATGGCTGCCTCTGGCGAGAACAGCCGGCGCGTTCGGGAAGCAGAAGAAAGGACACAGACCGTAAATCTCGGCGGCGGTGAAATTTATCGCTCAGTCTTGAGGTTTCCTGAGCAGGCGCGACGGACGGCTGTTGGGTCGTTTCGGCGCTCGGTCTGCCTCCTAGGCGAGCGCTACCCTCGGGACTTCAGAGCTGTTTATTTTGGCCGTACGTGCTTATTTCGGCGTCCGGTCGTGACGGGCAGCCGCGCATGCCCTGTGCGCGCCTAACCGGGAATTAGGAGATCATTACCGGCCGTGTGCAAAGACAGCCTAACGTGCTAACGCGGCCGGTACGCTCCGGTCCGATAACATTAGCACCGCGCTGCCCGCCTCTAAAGACGCTCTACGGCGTGTCGCCGCCGCCACTACAGTCTTAACCTCCAAACAGAAAATAAAATATTCTGTCATCTTCTTGCTTATTTTAGAGGGAGAAGTTTCTTCGTGGCTCCTTAGGCGATGAAGTACTTTTCTGGAAACAGGAGTTCCACAGCAACAGTTTATTTTATTTATTTATACACCGCTAGCCATTAAAATTGCTACACCACGAAGATGACGTGCTACAGACGCGAAATTTAACCGACAGGAAGAAGATGCTGTGATAGGCAAATGATTAGCTTTTCAGAGCATTCACACAAGGTTGGCGCCGATAGCGACACCTACAACGTGCTGACATGAGGAACGTTTCCAACCGATTTCTCAAACACAAACAGCAGTTGACCGGCGTTGCCTGGTGAAACGTTGTTGTGATGCCTCGTGCAAGGAGGAGAAATGCGTACCATTACGTTTCCGACTTTGATAAAGGTCGGATTGTAGCCTATCGCGATTAGAGTTTATCGTATCGCGACATTGCTGCTCGCGTTGGTCGAGATCCAATGACTGTTAGCAGAATATGGAATCGGTGGGTTCGGGAGGGTAATACGGAACGCCGTGCTGGATCCCAACGGCCTCGTATCACTAGCAGTCGAGATGACAGGCATCTTATTCGCATGGTTGTAACGGATCGTGCAGCCACGTCTCGATCCCTGAGCCAGCAGATGGGGACGTTTGCAAGGCAAGAACTATCTACACGAACAGTTCGACGACGTTTGCAGCAGTATGGACTATGAGCTTGGAGACCATGGCTGCTGTTACCCTTGACGCTGCATCACAGACAGGAGTGCCTGCGATAGTGTACTCAACGACGAACCTGGGTGCACGAATGACAAAACGTTATTTTTGCGGATGAATCCAAGCTCTGGTTACAGCATCATGATGGTCGCAACCGTGTTTGGCGACATCGCGGTAACCCACATTCCAAGCGTGTATTCACCATCGCCATACTGGCGTATCACCCGGCCTGATGGTATGGGGTGCCATTGGTTACACGTCTCGGTCACCTTTTGTTCGCATTGACGGCACTTTGAACATTGGACATTACATTTAAGATGGGTTACGATCCGTGGCTCTACCCTTCATTCGATCCCTGCTAAACCCTACATTTCAGCAGGATAATGCACGACCGCATGTTGCAGGTCCAGTACGGGCATTTCTGGATACAGGAAATGTTCGACTGCTGCCCTGGCCAGCACATTCCCCAGATCTCTCACCAACTGAAAACGTCTGGTCAATGGTGGCCGAGCAACTGGCTCGTCACAATACGCCCGTCACTACTGATGAACTGTGGTATCGTGTTGAAGCTGCATGGGCAGCTGTAGCTGTACACGCCATGCATGTTCTATTTGACTCAATGCCCAGACGTATCAAGGCCGTTATTACGGCCAGAAGCGATTGTTCTCGGTACTGATTTCTCAGGATCTATGCACCCAAACTGCGTGGAAATGTAATCACACGTCAGTTCTAGTATAATATATTTGTCCAATGAATACCCGTTTATCATCTGCATTTCTTCTTGGTGTAACAATTTTAATGGCCAGTACTGTATTTTTCTGGAAACAGGAGTCCCACAGCTACACTTTATTTTATTTATTTATATTTCAATGTAACTTCGAGGATATTGCCCAAACCTGAAATGCGCATTTTTGCAATCCCCCATCCTTTCAAGTTAGCCGGCCGCTGTGACCGAGCGGTTCTAGGCGCTTCAGTCTGGAACCGCGCTGCTGCTCCGGTCGCAGGTTGGAATCCTGTCTCGGGCATGGATGTGTTTGATGTCCTTAGGTTAGTTAGGTTTAAGTAGTTCTAAGTCTAGGGGACTGATGACCTCAGATGTTAAGCCACATAGTATTAGAACCATTTGAAGCATTTTCTAGTTATATCCTAGCATCTTCACTGGTCACATTTAGACTTACTGAAATATGAGCAAATAAAGTAAAGACAATTACGTACAACTGTTGTAAGATGGTGATGTCATTTTCATTTTTGTATGTCATCGATGTGCACGTCAGAAAGAGAGTACTGTTAAACAATCTTTCGTCTTGTTGTGGCACTGTCTTCGTCTCTGCGCAGTCTAACAGATTCTTACGTGAAGTGTGGTAGATGATGGACGAATTTGGTAGTGCTGTGTGGACTTGCGATTGTATCTGTTAGATGAAGAAATGACAGCAAGGTTGAGTACGATGGGCACATTGAAAAACGTAAACAATATGTTCAAATCTGTGTAAATTCCTAAAGGACGAATCTGCTGATGTCATCGGTCCGTAGACTTATACAGTAATTAAACTAACTTAAACTATCTTATGCTAAGAACAACACACTCACCCATGCCCAAGGGAGGACTCGAATCTCCAGCGGGAGGGGCCACGCAATCCGCGACATGGTGCCCTAAACAACGTGGCCACTCCGTGCGACAGAAAGCAATATAAACTTCGAGTAACGTAGTCCGCCCCCGTTAGCCGAGTGGTCAGCGCGGCGGAATGCCACGCTAAGGGGCCCGGGTTCGATTCCCGGCTGGGGCAGGAGATTTTCTCCGCTCAGGGGCTGGGTGTTGCGTTGTCCTCATCATTACTTCATCCCCATCTCCGAAGTGCAAGTCGCCCAATGTCGCGTCGAATGCAATCAGTACTGGCCCTCGGCGGTCGAACTTCCCCGCATGGGGGACTCCCCATGCCGTACGCTCATTTCAGTTTTTTCGAATAATATCATTTTTTTCGAAGAGAAGAAGTTTGAGGCAAGACTGTAGAAATGCGCAGCTAAGAATGATTATTGTCAGGTAGTTAACTAGTTCAGAGCTGAAAGAAAGATCACCCTACTTATTCCCTGAGCCATGGGTTTGCATATTAATTGATTAAGTTGTTTGATTTCTTATAGAAATTTAACTTGACTTTGTACCCTTTTTAAAATTATTTTTCACTTTGTTAAGACCAGTGTTGTGTGTAAAGATAACGGGAAGTATTAGTCAGTCCTTTTGTATAAATTTCATTCTAAAATCTTGGCATATCATTTCATAGGAATAGTTACTTCTCCCACCAAACTGTATGTCATTACGCATTACCACATCAACAGTTTGAAATTGTATTTTGAAACAAAAATGTAATTACGACACTGCCTGCTTGCTGTTTGTTGTTATGCTTTCGAGAAATCTGTAGCAATGTTGTCAAGAAGCGGGATAAATGGAAATTTTAAATAGGGCAAGCTGATTGTTTTTCTTTAGTTGCGCACTTAATACAAAGACAAGCTGCATTCAGATCAGTTACAGTTGAGTTCATATTAGGTTCTGTAAAGTTGGACTAAATTTCAGACACAAACAAAATATAGAGAGCATCTTACACTGTGAAACAGCTACTTCCGGAAAAAAGTGTTAGTATAGAACAAGACGTAAACTTGAAGAGAAACTGAGCCATTGATAACAGTCGAGGTTTTAAGTAGCAGTGCTTCTGAGACAGCAATTACAGATGGAACTAACAGGTAAGACGAGTAATATAATCTTCAATTTTCATTTCTGTAGCAAAATCTTGTCAATCGGGATAAAGCTGTAGACATTGCTGGAAGCTGTAACCTCTATAAAGGTTAGCACTACACAATGGAACAACAGTATGACGATACGCCATGAAATGGAAAGCTGCATGTTTGTGACAAAAGTCGTCGGAGGGTGATGTGCACATATACAGGTGGCGGTACTTCCGTGTACACTAGGTATAAAACGGCAGTGCATTGGCGGACCAGTCATTTGTACTCAGGTAATTATTGTGAAAAGGTATTCAGCGTGATCATGATGCCCGCACGACGGGAACTGACAAACTTTGAACGCAGAATGGTAGCTGGACATTCAATTTCGGAAACCGTTAGGGGATTCAGTATTGCGAAATAGACAAAGGACATCAAACTTCCCGGCCATCCTGATTTAGGTTTTGCGTGATTTCCCTAAATCGCTCCAGGCAAATGCCGGGATGTTTGGAAAACATGGTTATGGAGATCCTTTGAAAGGGCACAGATGACTTACATCCCCGTCCATCCCTAATCCGATGAGACCGATGACCTCGTTGTTCGGTCTCTTCCCCCAAGCAACCCACCCACCCACCAAACTTCAGGCACTACCTCTTACTACGGGCAACGCAATGGCGCCTTCACTTAACGACCGAGAGCAGTGGTGTTTGCGTAGAGTTGTCAGTGCTAACATACAAGCAACACTGTGTGAAATAACAGCAGAAATCAATGTGGGACAAATGAGAAACATATCCCTTAGGTCAGTGCAGGGAAATGTCCGTCAGTGGCCTATGCCAGCAGACGACCGACGCGAGTGTCTTTGCTAACACCACGACATCGCTTGCAGCGCCTTTCCAGGGCCCGTCACCATATCGGTTGCACCCTAGACGACTGGGAAACCTTGGCATGGTCAAATGAGTCCCGATTTCAGTTGGGAAGAGCTAATGGTAGTGTTAGAGTGTGGCGCAAACCGCATGAAGCCATAGACTGAAGTTGTCAACGAGGCACTGTGCAAGCTGGTGGCCTTTGTTTACGTGGAATGGATTTGACCCTCCGGTCCAAATCAACCGATCATTGGCTATAAATGGCTATGCTCGACTACTTGGAGACCATTTGTAGCCATTCATGGACTTAATGTTCCCAGACAACGATGAAATCTTTGTGGATGAAATGCGCCGTGTCACAGGACAACTGTTCGCGATTGGTTTGAAGAATATTCCGGACAATTCGAGCAACAAGAATTCCCTCGAACATTTAGGGGTCATAATCGGAAGGTCAATTCGCCCAAAAAAATTCTGCGCCAGCAACACGTTCCCAATTATGGACGGCTATACAGATAACGTGACTCAATATTTCTACAGGGGACATCCAACGACTTGTTGAGTTCATGACACGTTGAGTTTCTTCTCTACACCGGGCAGAAGAAGGTTCGACACGATAAGGAGTATCCCATGACTTTTGTATGTGTGTGTGTGTGTGTGTGTGTGTGCGTGTGTGTGTGTGTGTGTGTGTGTCTGGGTGTGTGTGTGTGTGTGTGTGTGTGTGTGTCTGTGTGTATGTGCGCGCTGCCAATACCGATCTCAGAGAAACCAAACATTTACTGCTGATGTCATTGCAGACTGATGAAAATTTCAGCTACTGTAGGTATAATCTAGAATACAGTCTACGTAAAAACTCTACTTAGTAGCGTGGTAGGCACCGTGGACCATAAATGCACTGATGATTCGCAACGCAACTTAGCTCATGATTCTTAATAGCCGCAGACTGCGGGATCTTCTTTGGACAAGAGGAAATACTTGATTAAGTAATATGCACATGATTCGTAGAGTGAAACCTTTCGAATAGTATACATGGCTAGACTTCGACATGTTATCCTTGACGGCATACCATACCTAATACCGATCAAATTTTTACGGTACACAAGTAAGAGGGATTATGTCATCGGTCTCCATGCAATGTATTAACGTTTGGATTACACTAATAGTTTTTGTTGTGTTGGCAGAAGAGCCAACACCGTGTTACTAGTGGAGGCCGAAATGCACGCGTTTTAGCTCACGCAGGCTGGCGTGAGGAGGGAAGAACTACACTGACGTGAGGTCTGGAACATGACAAGGAATTAGAATTCAGAAACGGACGCAATTAGTTTGATACTTAACTTAAATCCATTAGTGATGAACGTCGCTCTTGAGGGTACATGATTCACAATATTATGTGTTAAAAATACATTCATAGTAACTGAATATGGCGCCTTGCTAGGTCGTAGCAAATGACGTAGCTGAAGGCTATGCTAAACTGTCGTCTCTGCAAATGAGAGCGTATGTAGACAGTGAACCATCGCAAGCACAGTCGGCTGTACAAATGGGGCGAGTGCTAGGGAGTCTCTCTAGACCTGCCGTGTGGCGGCGCTCGGTCTGCAATCACTGATAGTGGCGACACGCGGGTCCGACGTATACTAACGGACCGCGGCCGATTTAAAGACTACCACCTAGCAAGTGTGGTGTCTGGCGGTGACACCACAGTTTTAGTCTCAGACTTTCCGGAGTCGTTTCGGTTACCTCTAAGAAACTAGTATTCTATAAAAATTGTAAAAATATGAGGTCATATCTTGGAGTACTGGGCTACTGACAGTGACACTAGAGCTATAATATGGTGGTTAGAGAGAGCTTTGCTAAAATCGTTCTAATCTGAACTGAAACTTACAGATATTTTTAAAAATCTCAGCCTTCTGATACTAAAAAGACACTTAATATCTCACCAAAAACCTAACTGGAAATTTATTAGAATCGATTTTGAGACTGAAATCTACTTATGTTCTTCAGCCGTCTTGATACTCTAGGCGTAGAAACCGTGAAAATAAAAGTAGACTAATAAAAACTACCTCCTTACGGACCTTCGCCGGAGTTGATGATATCAGGAAAATTTCAGACGAGTAACATTTCACGTAGAGGCAAGCATGAGATGTGATGTTTCAGTAATACTCTCCCGAGTATGAAGACAACATCGTTAAAGTGCTTTCTAGCCTTCTTTGGGCACGGTGAATTGTCCTTTTAGGCTAACATATGATGTCCCTCGCTCTAAGGGTGAATGAAGTGTGAAAATGCCTAATACAGACTGCATGCAAAAGTACAGTGTATCGTCTTATTCCATAGAATTTTGCAAAAGTTGCTGACATAATATTCTGCGTTAGAGCAATTTTGTATCTAAGGCAATTCAAAACATCTGCAAAGACTTATTATAAAATGCACCAGACCACATGTGAATACTGGAAGTTCATGGCATTCAGACAATAGTCCATACCGCTTGTTTAGCTTATCTCGTAACAGTCTGTATATCCTACAGGTAGTTGATTATGGCTCTGCCTACTACATGCTACTTTGGGGGTTTCTAGAAATTTTTGAAGCGATGAGTGTCATAGTACTATCCACTATTTCACCATGAATTAGAGATAAAATCCCCACAATAGCAGTAACTCTGGAACGCCAAGCAGCCGAGTAAGATTTCGAGTAGGGTTTTAATACTGTAGTGCTGCACAAAACCAGGCACGCAAATCTGCTGTTCGGCAAAATCGCTTGCGTCATCAGTGAGGAAATTAGAGTTTAACGTCCCGCCGACGACTAGTGATTAGAGAGGCAACTCAGATTGGGATTGAGAAAGAAATCAGCTGTGTTCTTTTTCAGAGAAGCTATCCCCGCATTTACCGTAAGAGGTCCATTAAATGATGCGGATTTGCCTTTGTGACCCGTGTAAATTTTATACTAAACCTTTGCCCCATTTGTGAACTGCATATTGAATGCACAGAAATAAAATTGCTACCAGGTGTTAAGTATCTACTATGGATTACATTGAAACTGAAAACTGTAGTTACAGTCGCATAATTTTTTAAAAAACAAATAGGAAACAGAACGATGACAGATTTACACTTTTGGCATTTATAATTTAATCAAGAATAATAAATATTTCATATTTTTTACAGTTGAAGAAGCTTACTATTTAGACGCGCATACGAGTTCAGTTATTATCTCGAATAATTCCGGAGAAAAGGAAGAAAGAAGGAGTTGTAGTTTCTGGGAAATTGCTCTTAAAGATATTTAGGTGAGTTTTAGAACTAACAGTCTTTATACTGGCTGCTGCATGTTCTCTCACTTGTTTTACATCTAGCGTCTTACATCGAACCATCTGTTTTGCATTTTTTTTACTATGCAGTATCCTGCATCCCGCTGTTGTCACAGTGGTGAAGACCTGAAACCAAAATTCTCCTAATAAATAACCCCCTAATTTTTGTAGCACCAAACAGTTCGAAATATATCCACAATAGTGTATGAGAAAAACATTATGAACTCTAATTTTTTATTTTTGCATGTTTACGAAAACAGTTTTGGGATAGGTGGTTCCAGTTATTTGGATTTTGCGTCTGCCCTTAAAATTACTTTTTTAGCAGTTGAGGGTTAGCCATATCTTTAAAACTGGATTTGTTATACTGTTTACCGCTGCAAGACGACTACACATACTTGAATAAGACTATCCTGTCACGTTTTCGCTGTTAATTTTGCACAAGTTACGCAGAGACAGCAATATCGTTTTTTCTGTAGAAGATTCACGAAAAAAATTACATGCTCTTCTTTTGTTCATACTCTCTAGATTGTCCTTATTTCTCCAAAGTGACTACCCTTGACATAATTTGAGACCGCACGGCTACCCCGCGCCGCCGAGTTTTTATGTTTCATCCTTAGCCATATTAGCTTCAGCGAGAACTAAGTACTGCTGGAATCACAAAGAACAGAAGTACAAATGCACTGATTTCCGCAACCATGGAAACAAACTTCGAAACTCTACAACACTTGCAGGCCATTCCCATAGGAACTTACCACAAATTTCCAATAAAAACTCAAATTATGTCAAGGATAGTCACTTAGGAGAAATAAGGACAATCTAGAGAGTATGAACAAAGAAGTGCATGTAATTATTTTCGTGAATCTTCTACAGAAAAAACGATATTGCTGTCTCTGCGTAACTTGTGCAAAATTAATAGCGAAAACGTGACAGGATAGTCTTATTCAAGTATGTGTAGTCGTCTTGCAGCGGTAAACAGTATAACAAATCCAGTTTTAAAGATATGGCTAACCCTCAACTGCTAAAAAAGTAAAATCCAAATAACTGGAACCACCTATCCCAAAACTGTTTTCGTAAACATGCAAAAATAAAAAATTAGAGTTCATAGTGTTTTTCTCATACACTATTGTGGATATACACTCCTGGAAATTGAAATAAGAACACCGTGAATTCATTGTCCCAGGAAGGGGAAACTTTATTGACACATTCCTGGGGTCAGATACATCACATGATCACACTGACAGAACCACAGGCACATAGACACAGGCAACAGAGCATGCACAATGTCGGCACTAGTACAGTGTATATCCACCTTTCGCAGCAATGCAGGCTGCTATTCTCCCATGGAGACGATCGTAGAGATGCTGGATGTAGTCCTGTGGAACGGCTTGCCATGCCATTTCCACCTGGAGCCCCAGTTGGACCAGCGTTCGTGCTGGACGTGCAGACCGCGTGAGACGACGCTTCATCCAGTCCCAAACATGCTCAATGGGGGACAGATCCGGAGATCTTGCTGGCCAGGGTAGTTGACTTACACCTTCTAGAGCACGTTGGGTGGCACGGGATACATGCGGACGTGCATTGTCCTGTTGGAACAGCAAGTTCCCTTGCCGGTCTAGGAATGGTAGAACGATGGGTTCGATGACGGTTTCGATGTACCGTGCACTATTCAGTGTCCCCTCGACGATCACCAGTGGTGTACGGCCAGTGTAGGAGATCGCTCCCCACACCATGATGCCGGGTGTTGGCCCTGTGTGCCTCGGTCGTATGCAGTCCTGATTGTGGCGCTCACCTGCACGGCGCCAAACACGCATACGACCATCGTTGGCACCAAGGCAGAAGCGACTCTCATCGCTGAAGACGACACGTCTCCATTCGTCCCTCCATTCACGCCTGTCGCGACACCACTGGAGGCGGGCTGCACGATGTTGGGGCGTGAGCGGAAGACGGCCTAACGGTGTGCGGGACCGTAGCCCAGCTTCATGGAGACGGTTGCGAATGGTCCTCGCCGATACCCCAGGAGCAACAGTGTCCCTAATTTGCTGGGAAGTGGCGGTGCGGTCCCCTACGGCACTGCGTAGGATCCTACGGTCTTGGCGTGCATCCGTGCGTCGCTGCGGTCCGGTCCCAGGTCGACGGGCACGTGCACCTTCCGCCGACCACTGGCGACAACATCGCTGTACTGTGGAGACCTCACGCCCCACGTGTTGAGCAATTCGGCGGTACGTCCACCCGGCCTCCCGCATGCCCACTATACGCCCTCGCTCAAAGTCCGTCAACTGCACATACGGTTCACGTCCACGCTGTCGCGGCATGCTACCAGTGTTAAAGACTGCGATGGAGCTCCGTATGCCACGGCAAACTGGCTGACACTGACGGCGGCGGTGCACAAATGCTGCGCAGCTAGCGCCATTCGACGGCCAACACCGCGGTTCCTGGTGTGTCCGCTGTGCCGTGCGTGTGATCATTGCTTGTACAGCCCTCTCGCAGTGTCCGGAGCAAGTATGGTGGGTCTGACACACCGGTGTCAATGTGTTCTTTTTTCCATTTCCAGGAGTGTATTTCGAACTGTTTGGTGCTACAAAAATAGGGGGTTATTTATTAGGAGAATTTTGGTTTCAGGTCTTCACCACTGTGACAACAGCGGGATGCAGGATACTGCATAGTAAAAAAAATGCAAAACAGATGGTTCGATGTAAGACGCTAGATGTAAAACAAGTGAGAGAACATGCAGCAGCCAGTATAAAGACTGTTAGTTCTAAAACTCACCTAAATATCTTTAAGAGCAATTTCCCAGAAACTACAACTCCTTCTTTCTTCCTTTTCTCCAGAATTATTCGAGATAATAACTGAACTCGTATGTGCGTCTAAATAGTAAGCTTCTTCAACTGTAAAAAATATGAAATATTTATTATTCTTGATTAAATTATAAATGCCAAAAGTGTAAATCTGTCATCGTTCCGTTTCCTATTTGTTTTTTAAAAAATTATGCGACTGTAACTACAGTTTTCAGTTTCAATGTAATCCATAGTAGATACTTAACACCTGGTAGCAATTTTATTTCTGTGCATTCAATATGCAGTTCACAAATGGGGCAAAGGTTTAGTATAAAATTTACACGGGTCACAAAGGCAAATCCGCATCATTTAATGGACCTCTTACGGTAAATGCGGGGATAGCTTCTCTGAAAAAGAACACAGCTGATTTCTTTCTCAATCCCAATCTGAGTTGCCTCTCTAATCACTAGTCGTCGGCGGGACGTTAAACTCTAATTTCCTCACTGATGACGCAAGCGATTTTGCCGAACAGCAGATTTGCGTGCCTGGTTTTGTGCAGCACTACAGTATTAAAACCCTACTCGAAATCTTACTCGGCTGCTTGGCGTTCCAGAGTTACTGCTATTGTGGGGATTTTATCTCTAATTCATGGTGAAATAGTGGATAGTACTATGACACTCATCGCTTCAAAAATTTCTAGAAACCCCCAAAGTAGCATGTAGTAGGCAGAGCCATAATCAACTACCTGTAGGATATACAGACTGTTACGAGATAAGCTAAACAAGCGGTATGGACTATTGTCTGAATGCCATGAACTTCCAGTATTCACATGTGGTCTGGTGCATTTTGTAATAAGTCTTTGCAGATGTTTTGAATTGCCTTAGATACAAAATTGCTCTAACGCAGAATATTATGTCAGCAACTTTTGCAAAATTCTATGGAATAAGACGATACACTGTACTTTTGCATGCAGTCTGTATTAGGCATTTTCACACTTCATTCACCCTTGGAGCGAGGGACATCATATGTTAGCCTAAAAGGACAATTCACCGTGCCCAAAGAAGGCTAGAAAGCACTTTAACGATGTTGTCTTCATACTCGGGAGAGTATTACTGAAACATCACATCTCATGCTTGCCTCTACGTGAAATGTTACTCGTCTGAAATTTTCCTGATATCATCAACTCCGGTGAAGGTCCGTAAGGAGGTAGTTTTTATTAGTCTACTTTTATTTTCACGGTTTCTACGCCTAGAGTATCAAGACGGCTGAAGAACATAAGTAGATTTCAGTCTCAAAATCGATTCTAATAATTTTCCAGTTAGGTTTTTGATGAGATATTAAGTGTATTTTTAGTATCAGAAGGCTGAGATTTTTAAAAATATCTGTAAGTTTCAGTTCAGATTAGAACGATTTTAGTAAAGCTCTCTCTAACCACCATATTATAGCTCTAGTGTCACTGTCAGTAGCCCAGTACTCCAAGATATGACCTCATATTTTTACAATTTTTATAGAATACTAGTTTCTTAGAGGTACCCGAAACGTCTCCCGAAAGTCTGAGACTAAAACTGTGGTGTCACCGCCAGACACCACACTTGCTAGGTGGTAGTCTTTAAATCGGCCGCGGTCCGTTAGTATACGTCGGACCCGCGTGTCGCCACTATCAGTGATTGCAGACCGAGCGCCGCCACACGGCAGGTCTAGAGAGACTCCCTAGCACTCGCCCCATTTGTACAGCCGACTGTGCTTGCGATGGTTCACTGTCTACATACGCTCTCATTTGCAGAGACGACAGTTTAGCATAGCCTTCAGCTACGTCATTTGCTACGACCTGGCAAGGCGCCATATTCAGTTACTATGAATGTATTCTTAACACATAATATTGTGAATCATGTTCCCTCAAGAGCGACGTTCATCACTAATGGATTAAAGTTAAGTATCAAACTAATTGCGTCCGTTTCTGAATTCTAATTCCTTGTCATGTTCCAGACCTCACGTCAGTGTAGTTCTTCCCTCCTCACGCCAGCCTGCGTGAGCTAAAACGCGTGCATTTCGGCCTCCACTAGTAACACGGTGTTGGCTCTTCTGCCAACACAACAAAAACTATTAGTGTAATCCAAACGTTAATACATTGCATGGAGACCGATGACATAATCCCTCTTACTTGTGTACCGTAAAAATTTGATCGGTATTAGGTATGGTATGCCGTCAAGGATAACATGTCGAAGTCTAGCCATGTATACTATTCGAAAGGTTTCACTCTACGAATCATGTGCATATTACTTAATCAAGTATTTCCTCTTATCCAAAGAAGATCCCGCACTGTTGCGCCAGTCTGCGGCTATTAAGAATCATGAGCTAAGTTGCGTTGCGAATCATCAGAGCATTTATGGTCCACGGTGCCTACCACGCTACTAAGTAGAGTTTTTACATAGACTGTATTCTAGATTATACCTACAGTAGCTGAAATTTTCATCAGTCTGCAATGACATCAGCAGTAAATGTTTGGTTTCTCTGAGATCGGTATTGGCAGCGCGCACATACACACACACACACACACACACACATACACACACACACACACACACATACACACGCATACAAAAGTCATGGGATACTTCTTATCGTGTCGAACCTTCTTCTGCCCGGCGTAGAGAAGAAACTCAACGTGTCATGAACTCAACAAGTCGTTGGATGTCCCCTGTAGAAATATTGAGTCACGTTATCTGTATAGCCGTCCATAATTGGGAACGTGTTGCTGGCGCAGGATTTTTTTGGGCGAATTGACCTTCCGATTATGACCCCTAAATGTTCGAGGGAATTCTTGTTGCTCGAATTGTCCGGAATATTCTTCAAACCAATCGCGAACAGTTGTCCTGTGACACGACGCATTTCATCCACAAAGATTTCATCGTTGTCTGGGAACATTAAGTCCATGAATGGCTACAAATGGTCTCCAAGTAGTCGAGCATAACCATTTATAGCCAATGATCGGTTGATTTGGACCGGAGGGTCAAATCCATTCCACGTAAACAAAGGCCACCAGCTTGCACAGTGCCTCGTTGACAACTTCAGTCTATGGCTTCATGCGGTTTGCGCCACACTCTAACACTACCATTAGCTCTTCCCAACTGAAATCGGGACTCATTTGACCATGCCAAGGTTTCCCAGTCGTCTAGGGTGCAACCGATATGGTGACGGGCCCTGCAAAGGCGCTGCAAGCGATGTCGTGGTGTTAGCAAAGACACTCGCGTCGGTCGTCTGCTGGCATAGGCCACTGACGGACATTTCCCTGCACTGACCTAAGGGATATGTTTCTCATTTGTCCCACATTGATTTCTGCTGTTATTTCACACAGTGTTGCTTGTATGTTAGCACTGACAACTCTACGCAAACACCACTGCTCTCGGTCGTTAAGTGAAGGCGCCATTGCGTTGTCCGTAGTAAGAGGTAGTGCCTGAAGTTTGGTGGGTGGGTGGGTTGCTTGGGGGAAGAGACCGAACAACGAGGTCATCGGTCTCATCGGATTAGGGATGGACGGGGATGCAAGTCATCTGTGCCCTTTCAAAGGATCTCCATAACCATGTTTTCCAAACATCCCGGCATTTGCCTGGAGCGATTTAGGGAAATCACGCAAAACCTAAATCAGGATGACCGGGAAGTTTGATGTCCTTTGTCTATTTCGCAATACTGAATCCCCTAACGGTTTCCGAAATTGAATGTCCAACTACCATTCTGCGTTCAAAGTTTGTCAGTTTCCGTCCTGCGGGCATCATGATCACGCTGAATACCTTTTCACAATAATTACCTGAGTACAAATGACTGGTCCACCAATGCACTGCCGTTTTACACCTAGTGTACACGGAAGTACCGCCACCTGTATATGTGCACATCACCCCCCGACGACTTTTGTCACCTCAGTGCTTATCACAAACATGCAGCTTTCCATTTCATGGCGTATCGTCATACTGTTGTTCCATTGTGTAGTGCTAACCTTTATAGAGGTTACAGCTTCCAGCAATGTCTACAGCTTTATCCCGATTGACAAGATTTTGCTACAGAAATGAAAATTATATTACTCGTCTTACCTGTTAGTTCCATCTGTAATTCCTTCCAAAGATTTTTCATCTACGACAAATATCTCAGAAATTTGCCAAGACGCAGAAATGTAGAAATACTACTGTCCAATATTCGATTGCGTGCCGAAAAGTAATATCTCGCAATTTTTTATTTTGTTCTAGATATCGGCTAAAGTATTATGTCATTCGTATCACACGTTCAACTTCTTCACTTCGCTGACGCAGTCTGCAACCTTCTGCCAATAGAAGGCTGGGAATGGTAGCGTATAACATGACGGTGAATAACGTGGTTATGTCGGTACGTGTGTAACAGAGTGCAATTATAGAGTTTCTAAACGCACAAAAGGTGCCTCCAATCGAAATCCATAGAGGAATGAAAACTGTGTACGCTAATGATTGTATCGACATCAGCAATGTGCGACGTTGGATTGTTCATGCTCGTAATGATGCAAACGTGGTACTAACGTCATTGTGCGTAACGGAGCTCGTAGTGGACGACCGAGTGTGGCAACCGACGAGACTCATGAGAGGAAATCGTTGGACAGCACAGACTCAGCTCTCAGGTTAGTGTGGCAAATCCATCATTACAGAAATGTGGTACAGAAAACTGTATGCATGATGGGCGCCTCGAATGATCACTCCTGACATGAAACAGAGGAGACTGGACATCCGTCAACAATTTATTTTACATCTTGGGCCTGAGGGTGATGGGTTTCTGAACAAAATTATGACAAGCGATGAAAGATGGGTTCACCATTTTGAAACGACTGATGTTGGTACGATCAAAACCGACGTAGCTTTTATTCGCCCATTGATTTCAATTGGAGGCACGTTTTCTGCAGTTAGAAACTCGATTACAGCATGCTGTTTCTCACTGACGGTCGTAGTTACGTTACACACCGTCATGTTACACGCTACGATTCGGAACCCTCTAGCGGCAGAAGGGTGCAACTTGCGTCAGTGAAGCGGCGAAAGTCGACTGAGTAACCGATATTGAGAACAGAATAAAAAATTCGGAAGCGTAACTTTTCAGCACGCTGTCATATTTTCAAGTCAAAAATTACACACAGAGAGCAACTGCAGTGTGTTCAACATTACTCACTCCGACTCTGATAAGTTTAAAATTAATCATTTAGAAAGCTATAGATATCAGTTTGGTTGAACAGTGTAGCTGAAGATTACTGAAATCTGAGAGGTCATTATAGCCGAGAACGCGTGCAGTCAAGGCCGAAGTCCCTGAACCAGTATTATTTTCTCCACTAGGCAAACAAAGGGCAAAAACTGTATCTACTCTAAGCCGTAAAGATCAGGTAGCATAGTGCTTAGTGCCCTTACTCGATTTAAAGTTCGTATTCAGCTTACCGTCTCTCTTAAACCATACATCAATAATTTCCTCAACCGCTCCTCCACACTTCCCATACAGCTAAAGAAAGCATGTGGATTGGTCTGAAACATATCCAAAGTTGCCCAAAATGAATTACCGCTTGATACTCCACTATATCAATGGGCTGCATCATTTTGTTTGGGCTCTAGCGACACACTAAGGTCCATGGTGTTCATAAATTAGTTATACGAAAGTAACTTTTGATTGTGAGAAGGGTAGATCACTTACACAAATGTTTGATAGAGCACTGAAGCAGTATATCTTAGAGCTTTATTTTCGCCTGACACTGTTAGTTCCTGAAGTTATTGCCAGGTGCCATGTGTCAATGAGTTGTTCCAAGTGACCGCCAGGTATGGCAATTTTTCGTATTCTTGACCTTTTTTTATATAGTGGCGACTATCAATTAAATTTGAATAGTAAAAGATTTAGTTAGTGATCTAATGGCCATTTGCTTTCACTTGAATGTAAATAAAAAAATCTAAAACATTCTTGTTGTGTACATAGTCCGCGTAGTCAGCGCGTACACAACTTTCCCACTAGAGCGCGCCCCGCTAAGCGCAACAGCGCAGGCGCAGCGCTCGCCCGTCTCCGCTCTACGAGATGGCGCTGCCATAAAGATGGACCAAATTCAGCTTCCGCCGATCCGCGTATTAATATGTAACGCAGCCAATGAGATTGCTGCTAACGTAGAACCTTTCCTCCTCGCGGATCACACTCGCGCAGTGATACCTGAACGCGAGAGGTATTATAACGAGTGTACAGACCTCCGATTAGTCAGTTTGTACCAGTCTGTATTTGTGTGCACCAGTCTGTACCAGTCTGCATTAGTCTGCATTAGTCTGTAGTCAAGTTTCAGTCTACGCCTAATAAGATTACCATATTCCTGTACATAGCCATGAAGAGAAATGTATAGACACTTTGTCAAGTACAAGATATGTGAGAATAAGATTAACGTACCAAGACCAAAGGAACTTCAGATTGTCAATTGTAAACAGCATCCAGAATCAAATTACGTAAAATCTATGCTTTTTATTATTTTAATAAATGTGTGTGAAAATTAATCAAGTTCTGTTTAAAGTTGGTCACCGTCAATCTGCTACTCTAAGCGTGCAAGTGACATTTCTATCGTCTGACCTAACGGCAGAAGATAAACATGCCATGATAAGACCACGAGACATATTGCTGACACTCGCCTACTTCGTTAGAGCGACAAGTCAAATAATCTGATGGTGTGTGTACCGAAGGTCTTACAGTACGCACACCACAATTCTCATTTGGATCATCACTGCTAACGAGACCGAGTCAACATACAGAAACTTCCCGTATAGTTCTCATGAGCGATACTGCATTATTTAATGCACAACAAAATATGCACGACCTAAACAGTGGGTCTATCTTCTTACCTGCGCTAGTCTTGCATTCTTTCATGGACCAGCACCAATAAACTTCACATCTCCCTGTCTTCACCTATTGTTACTAAGCTGACCCAGCAGTTAACAGTTTTACGTCCACGTATAGAGAAGAAATTGTGGAGTGTGGGTTATGGTTAGTTTACTTTTGAATTCAAGCACCAATAATCCTTGGAAAATATCGACTAGAATGGGAAGCAGAGTACAGGGCGAAAGATATATAATACCTACATTTTTTATTAATTCCGCAGCTGCGAAGCGTTCTTAAATATTTGTAGGTAAACTAAGAGATTATAAGACTAAACACTAATTTCGAGTATAATATACACTATTGTGGCGTATAGTCGCACACTGGCAATTCAAAAGATGCTAATAGCTTCGAACAATCCTATTTCATAGTTTATAGGAAGTATCTACGCACCTACAAGTCGAATATGAAGAACCGTGTAACCAGGAAATCTCATGACTCAAAAATAAAAAGTCAGCACCCTGCAAAAGAGCAGGAATCATTAATAAAACTGGGAAGGAGAAAGAGCTATTAATAGCTGCAATGCACTCATCAGTAAAAACTGTTGATCATCTAGGAGTCTTAATAAACAAGATAATCAGAGGAAACACTGTGAGAACTCACACAATCAAATGCAGTGCTCTCATCAAACATGTTATTACACCATGTTTACTTGATGCTTTATTGCAAGACATTGGTAACGAACTTTACTCATTAATTACTGACGAGAGAGATATTACAACATGGCAAAAAGGGTCAGTAACTATAGAATTCCCTGAGTTACTAGAGGTTCAGGAAGCAACATCACTGATTTAGCATGAACCACTTAAGTTGCATCTGTATTTGTTGTCACTGGATACAAATAAAATGGTAGGGATGGGAATGAAGGCGGTAGAAATTTATGTGGGGTACAGAATTCAGATTTTGCTCTCTTCAGAAAAGATAATGATAAATCCGCTTAGGTCTGTGCATTTGTCATTAAATTGACAATGCCGCCTCCTGTAAATCTAGATTTTATGTGCAGGGAAATTGTTTTATTGTAGTCCATTATGGAACCTAGAATATCATATATTATTTAAAATTCTCAGTAATAATGAGAAAATGTTTTACAGTATTATACAGCTAAGCACAACCAGGTGGCTACGTATGTATAACGTAGTAATCATAGTATTATAACACTATAAAGAAGTAACTGTAGTAGACAAAGAGTAATGCCTTGTGGCAAGGACACTAAATAAGATGTTGCAAGATCATATCAATTATGCATATTTTACAATTTTGACACCCAGTATCTTCTAGATGAATGAAGTCCACGGAATTTAACTCATGTCAAAATTGGAGATGCCTAAAATAATGTTAAAATGTTGAACATGTTACTAGCTGGAACCGTTTTCCAACTTGAGTTTGTGTAAAATGATTTGCAAGTAATAATTGATTCTGTATAGGGATGTAGCATATACAGATAACAAAGGTACTGACGTAGCTTCAGAATGTTGGCGTTTATTATCAAACATGATGATCTAAGAGGGTAATTTACTTCAATTGCAAATCAGAGAAAAGCCCTATACTAAAATATTAATTTTTCAATTACCAAAAAGTTGCCCATAAACGAGAATCATTTTAAGAAATTGCAGTATTTCAGTCCTAAGATATGCCTGTCACAAGCATCAAAACGAAGTACAAAATTTTGACCTTCATGGATATTTCCTTAACAATGATATGGATATTACGAGATTCAGTAAGCTGATCAAGCTAACTGGGCTGAGTTTTATGGAGGCCACAGTTTGACAAGTTCGTACACATTTTGGCAAATAGTTCTACTCCATAAAAATGTTGGAGACTCGTGAATTCCAAAGAGTTACCTGCATTGGGATTATTGCTGATGTCACTATCTATTTCTAAGGCTATAGTCGAAATAGTGTTCGGCATTATGAATGCCACAAAAACGAAAGTCAGAGATATAATAAAAAGAGGAATGCTTACTACAGTTCTGTGAGCATGTGGGTTGCTATTTTGTCATTCTGTGCAACGGATTAATCTGAGATGTACCCTTTACCCTGTGGCTCCTGCAAGATGCAATTTGCACCCCCAGACTACTACAGAAGTCAGACAGACGCTCCCTACGTTCTAAAGAGACATGCCTGATAAACTTTCAGCATAAATATCTTCTGGAGTCGTCCGCTGTAAGGAAATGACACAAAAGTTCACAAAATTTCTTACGTAACTAGTGGGATACTTGGATACTGGGGTAGTGCTAGTTAGTGTAAGAAAAACATGAAACTGCCACATGGGATTAGCCGAGCGGGCTAATCGCTGCAGTCATGGACTGTGCGACTGGTCCCAGCGGAGGTTCGAGTCCTCCCTCGGGCATGGGCGTGTGTGTTTGTACTTAGGATAATTTAGGTTAAGCAGTGTGAAAAATTAGGGACTGATGATCTTAGCAGTTGAGTCCCATAAGATTTCACACACATTTGCACATCTTTTTGCAAAACATGAAACTAACGAAAATTATTATTTATTCTGCAAAAATTCTGAGAAATCACAATGGCACTTATAGTTATGAACTGAACAAGCTATTTCCGGGTTCTTTTCGGAATGTAGTTACCTCTTAAGGATAGGATTCGCTAATGAAATTTCTATACAAAGTTTAAGATTGTTATTGACTTGGCAGAATGGCTGAGAGCTGCACCTACTCAACTTGAATAATTATCCATTAGAATGTTGCTAGGTACGGTCGAATCTGTCACATGTGAAATGCAGTGAAGTGTACTGTTGTGGAGGAAATATGGAGCTCGCAAGAGCTGTAGGGCACAATACCGTAAGCTGTGATGACTGCTGTCTGCGCCGCTCGCTGCTGACAAATAACATATGCAGTCGCTGGCGGATGTAGATAGGTTGACTTGTCCTCTGAAGGGACCAGCCCCCCGGCGTGCGGTTAGCCTCTCCTGAACTAAAAGCCTCTGGGACCGTCATGTTATGAATGTGTGTGTGTACGCCAGCATCGAGTATTTCAATCTCGGTGTGCACTTGAGATTTACTAGTTATTTAGATATCGTTTACATGAATTCATACCCACATTGACTTTTTCTTATCGAGTTTGGGTTCGAATGAAGCATCTTGATGTGTGGAATATGATTGTGAGGGCGGAATATGTAAACAATGAAGGTCAGGAGACCATGACGTCTTACACAGTGTTACAAATTAATTTTCATCTCAACTCTGGACGAATGATTTTGTGTTTACTAAAGAAATTTTTGAAAGATTCAATATATAAATTTATTTAACTGCTGCAAATTGATGTATTAAAGAAGATGAAAGTAGTTGTTCTGTAATCGAAGCTATGCATTAGAATATCCTTTGTGCGAGTTTGGTATAATGATTCATGAACCATTTCAAGTTATAAGTGTTATAAATTAAGCTCTGTCCATACAGGCGTGAAGGCCCAATGGTACCAACTGACCACCGTGTCCTCCTCAGCCCACAGACGTCCCTGGGTGCAGATGTGTGTGTGGGGGGGGGGGGGGGGGGGGATGGAGGGGGCATGTGGTCAGCACAACGTTCACATGGCCATTGTCAGTTTTCGTGACCAGAACCGCTATTCCCCAGTCAAGTAGCTCCTCAATTGATCTTACAAGTGCTAAGTGCACCCCGCTTGCCAACAGCACTCGCTTGACTTCGGTGATCTGATGGGAACTGGTGTTACCACTGCAGCAGGGCAGTTGTCTATAACTGTTACAATTTTTCAAATTAATAAAGATAATAATTATAAGTAACTGTATTTGAATTTAGTAACTACTGTATATTCCCCAGATTCTCACTGATCCATTTAAAATATGGTTATATTTTAACAGGTTTAGCTCAGTCAGTAGCGCGCCTCAGTAAAATTGCTGGCGGGGCTCGACGAAAGGTTCGTTGAAGAAGAAGGTTTCTCGGTATGTCCGTTTGGAATCTAAGAGTGCTACAATGTGTGTTACAAGTTATTGAATAATGGAGCCAGTTCACTGAACTTATTTGAGGACCGTCGCTGTCGAGTCATGAATATTTAGTCTTCAATTAACACAACTAAGTTAACTGATTAAAAATGGCGATAGTTTCGCTATTTTTATTGATAAAATATGGCGATATTTTGGATATCTTTTATTCAGAAATTATTTACAGAGGAATGGAAGAACCTGAAAACTCT
The DNA here is from genome assembly GCF_023864345.2 of Schistocerca serialis cubense. Taxonomy (NCBI): domain Eukaryota; kingdom Metazoa; phylum Arthropoda; class Insecta; order Orthoptera; family Acrididae; genus Schistocerca; species Schistocerca serialis. The sequence goes on along the minus strand of NC_064641.1, from coordinate 83,273,834 downwards.
GATTCCAAGAGTCATCATGACCTAAGACAATGGTGCACGAATCCAAATCCGCTGCTACAGTTCAGAAACAATTCAGGACTAAATACTGCAAGCCACTACCTCAGACACAGACTGTTTTTAATTGGTACGATGTTTTCATCGAAACTGGCTGTATATCACATGAGACGTCGGGTCACGGTCGGCCAGCGCTCTCTGACACAGCTATCGAACAAGTTCGGCAGTTTTACATTCGCAGTAAATCAAGACGTGCGGAAGGTATTACGGAAACTTCTGTCATTCAAACACTACAAATTGTAACTGTTTCAAGCTTCAAGAGAAAGTGACGAAGAAAAACGAGCTGTGATCTGTGTAGAAATCTTTAACAAAATGCAGACTGAAGAAGATTTTCTTAATAAAATTGTGTTCAGTGACGAAGTCACTTTCCATAGCCGCGATGAAGTGAATTAGCGTAATGTTCGGATGTGGGATGAGCAGAAAGTACGCCACGTAATCTAACATGCACTGGACACGCCTAAAGTATTTTTTTATTGTTATTATTTTGCACTGTAAACTGTAACAAGATTTACGATCCTTTCTTTTTTGCCGTGTCATCAGTAACTGGAATATCGTACCTGGACGTGCTTAATCATTGTCTAATGCCTCAGTTACAACAAACTATGGGCATAGAATTTATTTTCCAGCATTATGGTGCGCCACCACATTATCATCGTGAAGTTATCGCGTACCTCCGTAGGAGAATGCCAACTTGGACTGGACGTGGTGGAATAATATCCTGACCACCACGATGACCTGATTTAACCCCAATGAACTTCTGTGTACGGGGTTACGTTAAAGACAGAGTGTTTGCTCCATCGCTTCCGGGAAACACCGGCGAGCTACGACAACGGTTAACACAAGCAGTTGCCACCATACAAGGCTTGCTTCATAGGATTTGGCAGCGAACTGATTGCACACGGGACATTTGTCGTATTACATTTATATATAATAGTTGAAGATATACTGCATTCACTGCTGTATCAAGTATTTCCGTCAATTATATCCCTTTTCCACAATGAAAGGTGACTTTTGTATAATTATAGGGTGTGAGGTCCGCCAGTTATGCAAAACACCGTTTTTTCTCAGTATCCAAACATGTTTCAGCGCCACTGTGCCATCATCAGTGGGTTTCAGTTTTATTTAATCTATAATGTGAACATTTTCGTTAAATGATTGCAAAATTATGTGGCTGTTTAGTTCAAACAATAGTTCGTTTCTTTATGTCGATACCTTTACACATGGTGTGCATGAATTTTCCGGAACAGTTGTGTATTATGTAGCGCAGGTAGCTTGTCATCTGCAACCAAACGATGTTGATGAGAAAATTTTGCTGGGAGTTAACCTATCATCTAGAATGTAATTTGGTTTGTCGCGATGTTTTCGCGTCTATATTCGTTTTCACTTGCGTTTTCGTGAGGCAAGCCCTTTTATTTTCCCCCATCATGGTGAGGTAAATATAACACAAATTTTCCACAAATAAGGTAGTAAACCGACAAACCAAATTACATTAACTCCCAGAAAAATTTTCTCATCAACATCGTTTGGTTGCAGATGACAAGCTACCTGTATAAATAATACGCAAGTGATCCGAAAATTCATGCACACCAAGTGTAAAGGTATCGACTAAAAGAAGCGAACTATTGTTGGAACTAAACATCCACATAATTTTGTAATCATTTAACAAAAATGTTCATGTTACAGAATAAATAAAACGGAAACCCACTGATGATGGCACAGTGGTGCTGAAACATGTTTGGGTACTGAGAAAAAACGGTGTTTTGCATAACTGGCGGACCTTACATTCTACAATTTTAACTGCAAACGCGGTCAACACAAGGAGCTGCAAATCCAAATGATGCATATTTGTATAACTAATTTCTGAACACCCTGTACTGTGGCTCTGGGATTCCTGCATGCATCACGACCTCTGACATCTATCATCAAATCGAAAAAAGAAATTATTATGTAACTTTAATTTTTCGTGCTGATAATTGATACCCCTGACACTTTATGATTACCAGAATGTGAAGATGAACCCATAGAGTCCAAATGCAATACGCAGTAATGAAAAAGTGTTTTGTGAACGAAGGTGGATTTTTTTCTAAAAGAGTTACTAGAATACCGTAACTGTATCCACTTTGCACATGCAGCGACTGTACGACGAAAGCGATGACGGCAGCTACCAAGCTCCATTCTGTCGGCTATTCCACTGAGGAAAGAAAAAAAAAAATTGCCACGGTAATTATTACTTTTCGGTCGAAGCGTTGCAAACGATTTTCAAACGACATGCAAATTGCACTTAAATGCGGTACACTCAGGAGCAGCGTTTTGTGCAACACGACGGAGATCACGTGTCCCTCGTAGCCCCGGGGAAAGCAGCGGTGTGTGAGCCGACGCCGGCTAATTGCGGGTAGCGTTTTGCGGCCTGCGCTAATGGACGCCGAGCCCCCATCTGGAGAATGGATTTACGCACGCGGTGCACCTTTTAAATCCATGTCCGTTACCTTAGCGCATTAACTAACAAATTAGTTGGCTCACTTATACCGCAACTCGCGGATTCTCTAATAACGTATACTTTGCGACTGTTTACTGAGAACGCTGACGTTGTACGACGTGAAATTTAACTACCGTACCTACTCTACCTTCGCCGGTGTACCAGTATTCGTCTGATTTACTAACTTTCCAAACAACTCCGCTATGTTGTAATGTCGCGTTCGCGAGTATCATTTTGCTACCGACATCTATCTTGCGTGAAGTTCCACTACTGACAACTTACCGGAGTTTCTCCTTTACTGCCTCAGGGATTTTCAAGACATGATTTACATAATGGTAAGGAAAAGATACTTGTGCTTAAATTGCGCCATTAAACAGCATTTATATTCGAATTAGTGGAGTTGTTAAAATTCTTTCTCTTTGCCAGAACTCACAAGAAAAGCGCTGTTACTTTTACGTTGCGACAGTGATTCCTTTACAGTACGGCTGAAGCAACAACACGTCAAGGAAAATGAGCCTGCCTTGATTACGGTGCATATACTGCGTGGTTATAAAGTATCCGGACGACCATTTCTGCCAACTAACTGAAAGCATGCAGCATTGCCGTCAACTTTTGACATACGAAAATTGAATTTTTCTCCGAACTTCCCACAGCATAGTGAGTGTTTCTCGCTGGGTTTATAGGCGAATTGCTCTGCCACAGATCTGAGGTTTGCATTTATCCAAAAGTAGTATAGTAGGATACAGGTAGAAACTCTCAGCAAGCAAATAAACACGGTTTACTTAGAATCACGATTCAGCCGTCCATACTATATTTACAGAAATATTAACAACCTATTTCCACGTTTTGTGGGTCTTACTTCCAATAAATAAGTGATTTGGAAGGTATCTTCCTATTCAAGAATTCCTCTGCGGTATAAAAGGAATTTTTAAGGAGAAACTACATAATTTACAAAAACTTCCTGGCAGATTAAAACCGTGTGCTCGACCGAGACTCGAACTCGGGACCTTTGCCTTTCGCCGTCAAGTGCTCTACCAACTTTTTTTTAATTTCATTTTGTTCGCTTTTGTTAGTTGCATCTGCTCGGGGCGGACGTCGTAAGACATCCGTTTAAGTTCGTTGATGATCGATTAACTCAGTTTCTTTTTATTACAGAGGGCATGTAACCCTCTGACCGAACACGCTGAGCTACCGTGCCGGCACCTGAGCTAACGAAGCACGACTCACGCCCGGTCCTCACGGCTTTACTTCTGCCAGTATCTCGTCTCCTACCTTCCAAACTTTATAGAAGCTCTCCTGCGAACCTTCCAGAACTGGCAGGAAGTTTCATATCAGCGCACACTCCGCTGCAGAGTGAAAATCTAATTCTGGAAACATCCCGCAGGCTGTGGCTAAGCCATGTCTCCGCAGTATCCTTTCTTTCAGGAGTGCTAGTTCTGCAAGGTTCGCAGGAGAGCTTCTGTAAAGTTTGGAAGGTAGGAGACGAGATACTGGCAGAAGTAAAGCCGTGAGGACCGTGCCTGAGTCGTGCTTTGGTAGCTCAGTTGGTAGAGCAATTGCCCGCGAAAGGCAAAGGTCCCGAGTTCGAGTCTCGGTCGGGCACACAGTTTTAATCTGCCAGAAAGTTTCATATCAACGCACACCCCGCTGCAGAGTGAAAATCTAATTCTGGGTACATAATTTACTTTTGAAAACACTTATGCTGTATGTCAGATACGAGGGTTGGATCTTTAATAGTGGCAAGTATTTATTTACAGCCGGCCGGAGTGGCCGAGCGGTTCCAGGCGCTAAAGTCGCTGGTTCGAATCCTGCCCCGGGCATGGATGTGTGTGATGTCCTTAGGTTAGTTAGGTTTAAGGAGTTCTAAGTTCTAGGGGACTGATGACCACAGCAGTTAAGTCCCATAGTGCTCAGAGCTATTTGAAGCAATTTATTTACAGCCCGTACAAAATAGATACGTCTTTCAAACTTTTACTGATCTTCAAAGTGCTCACCAGCATTGTGTATAACCCGTTGCCAGCGATGTGGAAGTCGTAGGGTACTCTTAGCAGTGCAGTTGTGTTGACAGTTCGAGCGGTGCTGTCTATTGCGCGACGAATTTGTAGCAGTTCTGAAGCGAATGCTGTGAAGTATTTCCTTCAATTTAGGAATCGAGATGAACTCAGGAGGCCTTGAGTCAGGGGACTGCAGTAGGTGGTGTAGCACTTAGCAGCCCCATCAACCCAATCAGTAACAGCTAGCACTGTACGTGCTTGAGCACTGTCCTGCAAAATGATGGTTAGGTTCTGCAGAAAGTGTCATCACTTCTGTCTCTATGCTGTTCATTTTTGGAACAACCTAGGACCAGCTTAGAGACAGAAATGATGACACTTTTGGTGGAGAGATGGACGCAGTGTCATGTGTCATATTACACGGGGCTTACTTTCATTTATCTGACCATGTTAATTCGCGGAACAACAAGTATTAGCTGGTGGGGAATCCTCACTAGATGATATTCGAGCGTCAACTTCGCGATGAGGAAATTGGTATTTGGTGTGCTTTTCCAATTATCATACAGGGATACCAGAATGTTCTGACCTGACCGTCAATAAACTAGTTTACCTCACAGCTTTCGAGGTGTTGTGTTCACACTTGGATATTGAAAAAGAGTACAGATTCTTCCAAAAGAGGGAGGAACGAGTCACACATCAGATTTTCACTGAGTCGCGTTAGTTCAGCTTTCACAAACATACGAATTGCCAGCAGTAGATGGTGACCTCGATGTTTCCTAGACTTACCTACTTGCGGCATTTTCCCTTAGGGTGACTTAAAGGAGAGGCCTTATGCTTTTGATCCCCACACTGCTTATGAAGTGAGGGTGAATGTTCAACTTAAAATCAGCGGTCTTGCCAACAACGTTCCACGTCAGATGGCTTTCAATATTATCAGTCGAATACAAGAGTGCGCAGATATCCAGGGCGATCGTTTTGAACATCTTTTGTAAGAATAATGTTAAAATGGATTATTTAAATTATATATCATTCATAAAATTTCATTCTAAAATTATGTACCGATTCTACAGCGGTTACATTATGGATTCTGTTTTATGTTGCTCAGCCTTTAGCCTAGGTGCCCGCTAATAGTTGAAAACATTTCCGGCAAAAGTAATGAAGTTCCAAAATTTAAATACTTCGAATAAATCGTTCAAACCACTCGACTGGCCGAAAAAGCAAACAATACCGCAATCAAGAACACAGAGATGGCGTATGACAAGGACATTTACAAAAAAAGAAAAAATCCATCTCCATTAATGCGAACATCTGACACTGTGATACAGCAATAAAACCGCAAGCTATCTATGCAGCGTAATGCATTCCCACACTTAAAGTAGGAAAAATGGGGAAAATTTGCAGAAATTTCTGGGACACACCACAGACGAAAATGACAACTACAAATTAAAAAGCAAAAAAGAATTGTATCAAATAATTCCCCAACTCTTAGACAAAATCCGGAGAAGGCAGGTCAGTTACTTCGCACATATGAAAATAATGAAGGACAAAAGAGTAACTAGAGAGAGAATCCAAAATGTATCAGTATTACAATATTTTCACGGCGGTGACATCGGACAAGCCCATTTCAGGCTTCTGGATTCGGCACTTGCCCGCAACTGTGAAACGTTAACCAGAGCAGTTCCAGGTACGACGCAAACCGTAGCGCGTGAACTGGCCTAGGGCTTTGAATTCAAACGCCATGCGCCAGCAATAGACTGCGCGATTGACTTGTGCGGGGACTGTACGCCACCTACATTAATTAGTTCTACCTATCTACGTTTCTTACAAAACGTTCCGTTAGACTGTAAGGTTAAACTGTCATTTAATCTGAATGGAGAGATTATCATACTCTTTTTTACAACGATTCGCTGTACTATTCATAAGAGTTCATATTAACGATGATATAATACATTTCCCAAAGTGTGGTGCAGTCAGTATGTACCGGAAAAGAAGCAAACAGTATGATTCTTTTTTCCAGAGCAGAGCCAAAAACTAAACCAAAGCGTGAGCAGTAAAGCAGTACCAATTAAACCTCAATGGGTCTATTGTTCTCCTTATCTCAAGATATGACAAGCCCCCTTCCACTCCCCTCCCCCCCCCCCCCTGCCCCGACACATGGAGAAGTCATTGAATCCCAGGACTAGTTCAGCCTGATTGGTGTCCAGTGTTACAGTATTCTAAGGTCATCAATATCATAAGCCCCTACTCTCCCCCAACATGTGGCCAGGTCATCGAACTGCGGGGCTGGTGCTGAGACAGGAGGCTATTGCTCTTGTGTGCAGAGGTAACTGGGTCAACAGGTATCAAGATCCCCTGTCCCTCTTTCTTTATATCCCAGCTGTGTGAGATTCTTCATTCATTTGGAGTCTGTTCTTCATAGTGAAAGGATCACCATGAAATGCCATTAGAGGCTGATCAATAAAAAGAAGAGTAAAAGAGAAGTTAATTGTCTATCCCTTATCAGTGTTATGAAAAATTATTATTAATATCCTATGCGTTAAACTTAACTACGTTTTTGATCCAACAGCGTAAAGGGTCATTGATGCTGTATTAGCAGAAATGTTGGATCAGGAGTCGCAGAAGTTCCACCTACTACTATCTGTGCCACCACAGCAACGCAGAGGCAGTCTTTCGGGCTTATCAGACCATCTTGCACCCCCACAGCCACAACAGTAGCAGCCATCAGAACAAACTCAGTAAAGTGGTTCCTGAATACTGCTATTCACCGATACCAATAATAATTTGACCGCTAGCGGATCTAAGCACGTGAATGTAAGCCTGGCACCTGGTAGTGCTTTTGAAAAATTAATTGAAGTGGAAAATGTCCAAAGATTCGGTACATGAGTACAGCATGCATGATATTAGTGGGGACTACTTGTACAGTACGGTGGTATACATGGAGGGAAATCTGACGTCCAAGTACGATCCGTCACTTACTCCTATTAATGTCCATATATTTGGAGAGTAGATGTTGCAGTCAATATGTACGGAGAAACAATGCTGACAATAGCGTCAGGAGAAACTCACGTATGCATTAGAAACACAAGTGTCATCCATTTGTCTGAACTATACGGTGCATTTCGATCGCAACATACAGATTATGACACTGGCATGCATATGTCAGAGATGCATGCTATCACTTTACAAACTATATAGACAATCACATTGTAAATATGAGACAATTACTAAACTGTATACATATCTGCATTCCTCCAGGGCCAACATCTACAGCAGTTGACCCTACAAGCAGAGAATCTGTAGAAGCAGAATATGTAGATGGAATACCCATTTATGTCATAGCTCCTGTAGGTTTGAACGTGATTCAGGCTGAATTCAAAACCTATAGAAACCAGTTATATGCAAAATATTGTAGAGCATAATGAATGTAATCTATATATACAAGTATAAGTTAAAAAATGCCTCCTACAAAAGTGATCTAAATTTTCCCCACTCCTTTCAATCAAATGTTTTACAGATGAGTTTGTTCCTTGGCAGGTGAACCCCCCCTCCAGCCCACTAGCTGCTAGTCCCACCAGTCTACAGCCTACAGTCCTACACACTGACCTTCGTGTAGTGATGGCCAGCACTCCATGCCACAGCTACTACCGCCACCGCTGCCACTGCTACATCACCTCTGCAGCCGACAGCAAACTTTCCCTGCGTCCTTCATCCCTCCCATAGTAGCAGTCAGTACACAAATGTAAATTAAGAAATAGTACAATACCCATAGTCACCATAGCTGTTTGGATAAGGTGCTTGATGCATAAACACAAAAGAATATCCCTAACCTGCGGTGATTACACAAAAAAGTCCTTATATATGTGCAGTGGTCAATAATTCACTCATACAGTAATGTGAGAACTCGCGAAATGTAAGCGTGCCGAAACACAAACCAGGACGCCTTCACTCAAGGAGATGCTGTCTGACACGAAATTAACGTTATTGAACATGAGTTACAGGCTTATCTTCAACGGCAGAAAACACGTAATTGTGGGAACAGTGTTTGATCATGAGTTCTATTTGGTGGTGTTTTTTGAAAATTCCCAATGTAGTGATACCTAAGTCATGTTATTCACAGATGAGTAGATGCATCTACGAGTATGCAAGACATCTATGCAAACCGCGACGTTGTTCCACAGAAATGCCTACCGTCTATCAGTCATAGATGGTGATCGTACAATGGCTGCAGGTGACTTCCCACAAACAATTAATCCGTATGACGAGAGAGAGTGCATCCATCTACATCTCTAATATACACCACTTACATGATTCTGCATGGGAGTGGAGCAATGTGTTGGAGTCAGCTTGCCAAACTCCTCATCCGCTGGAAGAAACTATTGTTTATGATAAATATTTTGCTTGAAGACAGGTTAATATGCGCGTAGCAACGATGCCAGATTTATGTACAGAGCTGTGCTTGTATTTGAGTATGTTCATATACCGCGCTATATTGAAGTGTTTATACACTCCCGTTCTAGCCTTCAACGGCTAGAGATAGGACCTTCAGTTCACAGGACATGTAGATTAGTATGTTCTGCAGAAATGATTACCATTTGAACCATGTCGGCCTGTGGGTTCAAGGTCAACATCGATATTGCAGTCCAACGGCAACCACGTAAGGGGCGGTTGACCCCTTACAAATTTGATATTGTGGACCAGAATGGAAATCTAGTTGATTTTAGAGGTGAGAAGATTACAGTACGTCTTCATTTAAAGCAGAGAGGGTATAAAGTATAAAAGCAATGCAAACGGCCATCAGTACATCAATTCACAGCGGAAGGACAGTGTGATAACCCACGAGAATTATGAGTTTCTTAAATCGATAGGATTGAAATAGTGTAATGACGTCTCTCGATGTAACGGCCGACGTTAAATATGATATCCTGATCACTCACCAAGAATATTTCCCATACAAACCTTTTACTTCTGCATCATTTAAGAGTAATGATGAGATGCGGATTCCGATTGAACACCAGGACAGTTTAACACTCCCAAATAGTAGTCTCCTACACCTGAAAGGTAAATTTAGGAAGAAGGGTAGAAGCAATATAGTTGCAACATCATGACTTACGTGTAATGCTTTTGCCTTCCTGCTTCAAGAAATAAAGAAAATGAACTCACTGGTGTCGAGTCTACACACAAGAAACGTTGGAATCACATCGACCCTCAAAATATACATTTCAGCATGAACTTCAGTCTAGAACACTTTAAAAAATGCAGGATTGTTTGTAGACAGATCGATAAGTGGCCACCGTAGCGAATGTATCCCACTCAGAATGTTTATGGGGTTCTTTGAGGATTTTGAACGTGTCATTAGGAACGCTAAACAAGAAATGATTCTTGTTTGAATTACTATGGATAATGATGTGTACATTTAAGGGAGGAGGGAGGGGGGGGAGAAGAGAATAAAGCTGTGTTGGAGACATTGGTGTAGAAAGTGCCCCATTTATCTGTATGAAACGAGTAGTGTGTGAAACTTTTACATGTGATGAAAGCAAGTGTTCAGCTGCCAGTGTGTCCAACTGCCACTAAGTTTCTCTTCAAGGGAACCTTATGACTATCCAATTTTACCAACAGCAACATGATACAGTTGGGCAATTAAGACATCAGTTGAACTAGAAATGACTCTGTTCAATTTTCTGATGCTGCAGACAGACAGGAGAGGGAATGTGGGGAGGGATTCCAGCATATTCGACAATTCTAAAGAAATGAATGCGAGAGTGTTCCTAAATCCTGTGTACCCATACATCTACATCTACACACATACTCCGCAATCCACCATACGGTGCGTGGCGGTGGTTACCTCGTACCACAACTAGCATCTTCTCTCCCTGTTCCACTCCCAAACAGAACGAGGGAAAAATGACTGCCTATATGCCTCTGTACGAGCCCTAATCTCTCTTATCTTATCTTTGTGGTCTTTCCGCGAAATATAAGTTGGCGGCAGTAAAATTGTACTGCAGTCAGCCTCAAATGCTGGTTCTCTAAATTTCCTCAGTAGCGATTCACGAAAAGAACGCCTCGTTTCCTCCAGAGACTCCCACCCGAGTTCCTGAAGCATTTCCGTACCACTCGTGTGATGATCAAACCTACCAGTTACAAATCTAGCAGCCCGCCTCTGAATTGCTTCTATGTCCTCCCTCAACCCGACCTGATAGGGATCCCAAACGCTCGAACAGTACTCAAGAATAGGTCGTATTAGTGTTTTATAAGCGGTCTCCTTTACAGATGAACAACATCTTCCCAAAATTCTATCAGTGACCGAAGACGACTATCCGCCTTCCCCACAACTGCCATTACATACTTGTCCCACCTCATATCGTTCTGCAATGCTATCCACCCATATCCGCACATTGCTATCCACCCTATCCAAAAGATCATTTATATAGATAGATGACAACAGCGGACCTACCACGCTTCCCTGGGGCACTCCAGATGATACCCTCACCTCCGATGAACACTCACCATCGAGGACAACGTACTGGGTTCTATTACTTAAGAAGTCAATTCTATTACTTAAGAAGTCAATAATCTACAACAATAACAGTATCTGTCCAGTGTACAATAACATATGTATTTCGCTCTCCATACTATGAAGGTGATGAATTTAGATACATATTCAGCCCAAAGAAGTTTAAATATTTGGCATCCATTGTTGTGGCTGATTGCTCAAATCAAAATAATATAATCAATTCAGTCCCTGTGAACATCCTCATTGAATTTGAACCATCAGTCAGTTTTCACCCCATACATCATAACATATGCATTACGGCTGCGTGATTTGAATCATATAGTGATTATTATAAATGTGGTGCTGGTTCACAACCAAGACATTCTGTGATAGCCCATCAAACTGCGACATAGTTGCATTTATGCCGAGTTTTGTGCCTAAAGACGTTGCCTTCCGTGAAGTCAAGAACACTGAACAAGTCCTGATTAAGTTCTCAACTATCCTCACTTTGCCCAGACCATTTCGAGCAGTACAGACTGCCAAAACTCGACAGACAGCTGCTTTTTCATCTGCTTTCACCATGGAAAATGGCGGGACTACGTTGGAACGGTACATAAAAATATGGCGACTTCACTTCGAAACTTTGACCATACAGAGAGCATTGTTCCCCAAGGGCTGTGAAAAAGAGTCGTGACTTCATGACGTTTTCAAAAGTGTGTCAATAAGTAACACTGAAGATTATAATCGTCAGCCTGAAAGAGTACAGTACCGCCCGACATTGAAAGTAGGTACAACATTCTTCGATATTCTTGTCAGTACAACATATTTTTTCTAATAATAACTCAATTTCAATTAATACAGCGAAGCCGGATACCAGTGTGGGAAAGAATGACAATTTATTTATTTAATTGACCACATGTGCACTCCCACAAAATAAATCCCTACATTCAGTTTGGCGAGATCTGTGAAATGAATGAATTTATGGTCGTCTGCTAACCGCAGATAGTGAATGTGAATATATGATCATCTTTGAGACGATCTTTCGGTCACCTTTGGTGGAACCAAAGAGATGAAATTTACCGGAGCTTTGAGCGCCTGAAATGTGGCTGACCAATGGGTAGCATGGTCTTCCCCCACCTCGACAGAGGTGCGAGCTGACCTGAAGAACGGCCATCTTTCAGCACTCTGTCGCTGTATCTAGTGTTGGTAAGACCTGTCTTAGGTGTGCTCCGTAAAGACAAAAGAGTGGAGACATGGTATGCATGTGAAATACTTAAGAGTAGTTCGGAATAATAATTTCTCTATTTGGAACTTTTGTGGGGGGAATTAAATGTCAGGCAGGTAATATTAATGGGATCGTAGTAATCTTCGGAAGTGACCAACGGTCACAATGAAACCACGTGTAGCAATAAGTTGAAATACTTCCGAGTGCTTAAGTTAAGCTGACTTACTAGCGTGTGTACTATAAGTTGGAAATATTTAAGAAATGGCGTGTGCAGGACTTGGAATTAGAGACGAGTACTTCCACGTGGCGAGTACTGTGTGAGTCTCAATCTGTGTATGAGACAAAGGATAAAGAGAAGTACTCGTCCATGGTATCAGTTGAGGACTCGCGTGTGTGATGAATATGTTCTTAATATTACTTTGCGTGTTATGTTTCCGTGTGACGCTTCATTCAAACTATAATACTCTGAGAGAGAAGCAAGGTGAGTCAGCCGTCTATCCAGCAACGCCACTTGGCTTGCATTGCACAGGAAGACGTGCATATACCCTCCAGAGTTCATAGTAGGAAAGAAAAGTTACGAAGTGGGGCAGTGTCGTGTGAAACTGGGATAAATACTAATTGAAGTGGCAAAGCTGAAAGTGATGTGATTATAACGTTGTAACTATTCTTTGTATTTCATGAAATTTAAGTATGTGTGGTTGGCATGGGAGAGTAACAAGATAGTTTCAGAGGCAGTGGGTTACGAATGTTCCTTTTTGTACCGCTCAGTCTGGAGGAAATTTTCGTAATGATGGGTGTGAGAGTCGAAGTGTGAGATATAGAAAAAGATCCACCATCCTATCCAGAAAGTGCACCGTAGCGTTAAATAATTACGAGACCATAAGATACAGAATCACCAATGTAAAGCCATGCCCACTGGGCGGAATTTCTCATGTGTTATTGTTGTAGGTTATAGAATTTGTGTGTTTAGGTTATAGAATTTATCGGAATAAATAAGATAGTGAAAAGAAAAAGATTGGTGGCCTTTTCCTTCGATTAGTATGTTGTTATGATACCCAGAATCTATAATGTGTGCGCCATTCATATTCAGTGCGATGGCCACATGTTGATCAAAGCCGCTAAATGAGAAAGAAAATGTGGTATTGCCAGTGTGTAGTGAACAGTCAGAGTTGTGCAAATTACTAATAGTCAGGGTTGCGTTTCTGTTTCCGTTGCGTAATATTCAAACAGGAGGATAACTTGTAACTTAATTGTGAGTACTAGAGTTCATGTTACCTGATAAATAAGAATGAGTCCACTCGCTTGGCAGACCACTCATCTTGCAGGCCTGATTGCTTGATGCCACAGTGTGAGCAAGGCATGTGGGTGCCTCTCAAGGTAACAAAAATGTGTAAAAATAAATGTCCACCGTTGGTCCCAAACTCATTTTAATGAAAATAATTCGAATCAGACTGGTTCTTCAAAAACAGTGCTCATAGCACGATCCATATAACAAACTTTTCTTGCCGATGTATGGAGTCGAAATTAATTACGCACGAGTTACGAAGAATATTGTTTCAGGTAACATACGTCAGTGTTGTGCGCGGGTGACATTCGGTGGTTTTAATGATCATTTTCCTGAAGATAACTGTTTCCATCATAATCAATAGTTGTATAGAATCTGTTGTATGAACTGTGATTTAGTGACACTTACACAACTTACAGACGGCACTTTAACACAACGGTAACTTGGATTTCTTTAGCAACTTGACCAAATCTTTAGCCGGTAGAAAAAATTATTTTGTAATTACTCACTGTAATAACATAAGATTATCAATTTCATTTACAAATTAGTTAAATACCAAAACACTGAATAACACAGCGAACGCTACAGTAGCTCCAACTACACTACTGGCCATTAAAATTGCTACAGAAGATGACGTGCTACAGACGTGAAATTTAACCGACAGGAAGAAGATGCTGTGATATGCAAATGATTAGCTTTTCAGAGCATTCACACAAGGTTGGCGCCGGTGGCGACACCTACAACGTGCTGACATGAGGAAAGTTTCCTACCGATTTCTCATACACAAACAGCAGTTGACCGGCTTTGCCTGGTGAAACATTGTTGTGATGCCTCGTGTAAGGAGGAGAAATGCCTACCATCACGTTTCCGCCTTTGATAAAGCTGGGATTGTAGCCTATCGCGATTGCGCTTTATCGTATCGCGACATTGCTGCTCGCGTTGGTCGAGATCCAATGACTGTTAGCTGAATATGGAATCGGTGGGTTCAAGAGGGTAGTACGGAACGCCATGTTGGATCCCAATGGCATCGTATCACTAGCAGTCGAGATGACAGGCATCTTATTCGCATGGCTGTAACGGATCGTGCAGCCACGTCTCGATCCCTGAGTCAACAGATGGGTACGTTTGCAAGACAACAACCATGTGCACCAAGATTTCGATGACCTGTGCAGCAGCATGGACTGTCAGCTCGGAGATAGTGGGTGCGGTTACCCTTGACGCTGCATCACAGACAGGAGCGCCTGCGATGGTGTACTCAACGACGAACCTGGTTGCACGAATGGCAAAACGTCATTTTTTCGTATGAATCTAAGTTCTGTTTACAGTATCATGATGGTCGCATCCGTGTTTGGGGACATCGCGGTGAACGCACATTGGAAGCGTGTATTCGTCATCGCCATACTGGCGTTATCACCCGGCGTGATGGTATGGGGTGCCATTGGTTACACGTCTCTGTCACCTCTTGTTCGCACTGACGGCACTTTGAACAGTGGACGTTACATTTCAGATGTGTTACGACCTATGCAGCCAAATTGCGTGTGAATGTAATCACATGCCAGTTCTAGTATATTATACTGTATTTGTCCAATGAATACCCGTTTATCATCTGCATTTCTTCTTGGTGTAACAATTTTAATGGCCGGTAGTGTACCATTCCGCATTCAGTCTTTTAATTCCCACCGAGCGGCCATAATGACGTCTTAAACCTTTCCTCATGAATCACCTCAGTACAAATGATAGCTCCGCCAATGCACTGCCCTTTTACACGTTGTGTATGCGATTTTATCGTCATCTGTGTATTCGCATATGGCTACCCCGTGACTTTGGCACCTCTGTGTATCTCTAGACTGGAGTTGTTCCCTCCTGAAACCCTCTGCATCGCAGTGACTGCTAGTCGAGGCAGCAGAGACGTTTCTAAGCACAGTGGTACCGGCGCACGGTGTCTGCACGCCGCTGTGTGTCGCGGCTGCCGCTACTGCAGCCGGCGCCGCGCCCCTCCCAGACTGGGCCGCCGGCAGCTCCTAATTGCGGCCGGTTTTATTGGCCGCGGGCTCAGTCGCCGGCAGCGGACGTCTTGTTTGATGTAATTATGACATTTTAATAGCGCCATAATCACCAGGCCCGATTGTAAATACGACCTACAATCGGCCGTCGGGAATCCGGGGCACAGGGCTGTCCAGCAACCGCTGTAGAGACAGTGGGAGCACTTTGGCGCCTTCCCAACCCGAGGACGCGAAGGGGTGACGAAACAGTCAGCGATGCCCGTTGAGTGTGCTTTCCAGTAACTCGCAATTCCAGGCGTTCTTCTGCGAAATTTTTTTCACGCTGGAACGAGAGATTATAAGCACTTCGACAAAAAAAGGTATGAAAACGTATTGACGTAAAGACAGGACTGGTCAAGCAGGAGATTCGTATATTGTATTGTGTCCAATTTGTAGGCATCAGAGACATCGTAGCCATTCAAGTTGCACAACTAAGGATGAGGTTCAAAATGCTTCAAATGGCTCTGAGCAGTATGGGACTTAACATCTCAGCTCATCAGTCCCCTAGACTTAGAACTACTTAAACTTAACTAACCTAAGGACATAACACAGATCCATGCCCGACGCAGGATTCGAACCTGCGACCGTAGCAGCATTGCGGTTCCGGACTGAAGCGCCTAGAACCGCTCGGCCACAGCGGCCGGCTAAGGATATCTACCATACGTGCTGTTAAGGAGACCAGACAGCGAGGTCATCGGTCTCATTGGATTAGGGAAGGACGGGGATGTAAGTCGGCCATCCCCTTTCAAAGGAACCATCCCGGCATTTGCCTGGAGCGATTTAGGGAAATCACGGAAAACCTCAGTCAGGATGGCCGGACGCGGGATTGAACCGTCGTTCTCCCGAATGCGAGTCCATTGTGGTAACCACTAAGCCACCTCGCTCGGTGACCAAATGGTGTTTCATCCTCTAGTCAGACACATACCAGCGCATTTTAAAATATATCTTTTCTCTTTCCAAAATTTCTGTAAATAAGAATTATCGCCAATATTCAGGTGAGCACTTGAAAAATGGTTCATCTCTCACCTACTAATGGACAAATAACTTCGTGCTGCACTTTTCAGAAGATACTGTATTTTAAAGTGGAGCTATGAAATGATTCCCGTTAAATGATCACCTTCGAAAATAGCGTCGTGACAAAATATACTCTCGAATTTTTTTTTTTAAATTGTTAAAAAATGTATTTCAGTCTTAACAAAAAGTTACTTGGTATAAAAACATTCCTATTATGGTAACGAATATTAAGAAGAACTACGGAGGGGGATTGGAACTTTTCAGGAAGTTGGGCGAGAGGGGGGGGGGGAGGGGTCGAGCTGGTCACTATTCAAGAGCAGCGACAATGAATTTTCCACCCATTCGTTTGAAGTCATTTGGGAAAAGGCTGCATAATCTAAACAAAGATGATCACATGTGGAACTACTGCGCAACCTCGCTTTGTTTGTTACGTAAAAAGCAAATGAATGCTCATTCTGTAACACACAGGGCTTCTCATGTACGGCGCAAACTTAGACCCCGGCGTTGCAGGCCAACAAAAAGTCGTGCAGGCACGCTCCAGCCGCCGCGCGGTGCTCCAGGACGTTGCCCGGATAGTCTGGCTTTAGCCGAGAATAAATTAATCGACAAGGCTACATTTCGAATTCTTGTCTACTAGCTAGGTCAACATTTTATTCTGGACACAGCGGCAACTCGTAATCATACATTGCACTCCCCTCGCAAACGGCTCCTTTGCGAACCCATGTTTACCGGATCTTTCTGCTTCCCTTAGCGTTTACTTTCACAATTGTCAGTTTCTGGTATTAATTATGATACGTCGGCTATAGAAGTACACTCTTCCAGAAAAAAATAGATTAAGCTCTGAGGAAGCCTGCTGCACCACGGCCGATACGTCGATTATTTTATAGTATTGTACCCTAACCGTTTCAGACACCTGGCTACAATTATGTACATTAACTTTTACTGTCTGGTTAACTGCAACAGAAATATTTTTCGCCAAAGGGAACCTGATGCACACATTTGTGAATGTTCAATCCTTTCATTATGCACAATTGCGGCACGTCTATGAGAATACCAACAAGTGAACGTAGCACTGCGCAGCACCCCATGACCTCCAGAACACCCGGTTGTCACTCGTTCGCTGTATTCCACTGTATAGTTGAATATTGTTATTGTTATTTCGCATGGTTATTAATGAATGACAATTTTATTTACTATAATAGAGAATGTATCATAATTAGTTATTTTAGTCCATAAAATGAACCGAAGTGTACAAAGTATATTTTTGTATAAATTTTGCATCTAAAGTCATTTAAAATAACCCAAGACCCTTATCACATAAAAAAAAAAT
Source organism: Schistocerca serialis cubense (assembly GCF_023864345.2). Classification (NCBI taxonomy): domain Eukaryota; kingdom Metazoa; phylum Arthropoda; class Insecta; order Orthoptera; family Acrididae; genus Schistocerca; species Schistocerca serialis. The sequence goes on along the minus strand of NC_064641.1, from coordinate 83,255,927 downwards.
TTCCTTCCTCCAGAAAAAATTGAGATCTGAAAGGGTTAAGGAGCTGCAGTACACACAAGAAGATTTTAATTACATTGAAGACACCCGTGGAAGCTTATATGTGTCTATCTTTTATTCATTTACTTGAATCGCTAAAAGCAACAGCTTCTTCTTTGATGGAAATGTATTTGTATCAAACAGAGCACACGTGTTCTACAACAGAGAGACAAATAACTAAAACAGTGAAAGAAATCCCTTTCGTTTTCTTTGATCATGTATCACTTTCTTTCCATCACACACGTATGAAACTTTGGTTTGGTAGTTCTCCCTCTTTCTCTCGGAACTATGTCAGATATATACAGACCGTGCTAAGATCTTGATCTGAGATGTGGCTAGAAATCTTCGTACCTCTTTTTGCATCCGCCCTAGCGGTCTCACCAACTGTTGCATCCATTCAAGTCTGTCTTACTGAATCCAGTTGCATCGGTCAGCGGGCAAGTCAGGAGGGTATACTGAGATTTCAACCACGCTAGATACGAAACACATTAAAGAATTTTATGGCAGTACGGTGATCAGCATATCGGTAGCACTTTTTTCATTCTACATGTAGAATTTCGCATGTGTGACGAATGGGACTGCATCTATTATGCTTCTGGTGAATTCTTATTAGTGACATCATTACATGCTCTCCTTTCGAACAGGTGTGTGGATCATGATGTGCTGTAAGAAAAACGTATTAGCGTGTGTTTGTGTGTGTGTGTGTGTGTGTGTGTGTGTGTGTGTGTGTGTGTGTGTGTGTGTGTGTGTCTGTTCGTGTATCTTGTTATATCGCTTGATAACGCCCAATTGGACCAAATTAATCACTAATGGAACAGCAACCTGACGTAAATGGACAGCGCCACACCACGAAGCAGCAGTCTCATATTTATCACACTTTGTTGAGATGGTCATCAAATACTATGGCCTTTAGTCTGAAAAATGGTGTGATACAGTTATCTACGCAGGTCTACCCTGTACAAATCTGTTCGTCTCAGCAAATATGCCTCAATTTAAGTCAATTTGAACCCGCATACTTTAGTTGAGAATTGATCTCCCTCTGCAACTGTTAGCCCCACACCTTCTGCCATTATGAAAATGACGATTTCTTGATGCCTGAAGGTATATCCTTTCTTTTAGTCGCGTAATAAATCTCTTTTCTCCACTAATCGATTTAATACCAACTCGCTGGTTATTCCATCTACCTACCTACTCTTCAGTGTTCTCCTCTAGGACTACATTTCAAAAGCTTCTGTTCTGTTCCGTACAAGAGTAGACCCCATACAAATACCTTCACAGAACCTCCCTAAAATTTAAATCTACTTTCCATGTTAAAACATTTACATATTTTGGAATTACTTTTATATAATGATAGTCTGCAATTTATGTACTCTGTACCTCAGATATTATCACTTATTTTCAAATGGTTCAAATGGCTCTAGGCATTAGACTTAACATCTGAGGTCATCAGTCTCCTAGACTTAGAACTACTCAAACCTAACTAACCTAAGGACATCACACACATCCATGCCCGAGGCAGGATTCGAACCTGCGACCGTAGCAGCCGCATGGTTCCGGACTGAAGCGCCTAGAACTACTCGACTTCAACGGACGGCTTACTTATTTTCCTGGCCAAGTACAAGACCCATCTACTATTTTATATGTTTCATTTCCTTACCTAATTTCTAATTTTCTCAGGATCACCTGAATTAGTTCTGCTTTATTTCCTTACCCTACGCTTGTTTTACTTTTGTTCATGTTGACCTCATAACATCATTTCAAGTAACTATCCACTACGTCCAATTGCTCTGCTAAATACTTCGAGTCCCTGACGGGATTGCATTGCCATCGGAAAACATCAAAGGTTAAATTCCTTCTTCTAGAACTTTAATTTAGTTTCTAATATTTTCCTTGGTTTCCTTCACAATTTGCTCAATATACAGACAATAACAAAAAAGGCGGGTACAACCCTGACTCACTTTCTTTCGAACTACGTCTTACCTTTCCTGTCATGCTACCCTTATAAAAGTAGTCTAGAAAATATCTTAAATACGTTTCTTAAAACAAGAAAAGTTCCAAATTTTTTATGGGGTCAGTTAGCCATTTACACTTCATTACTTGTTCAAAATTTCTTTATAATGGTGCATGTGGACTTATGGTAGCTCTGTCGGCACTGGTAGTGATCACTGATACAAATGGTGGATGCTGCCGACTGTTTACCAGTTGCAGCTGTTTAACATGCACTCTGTCGCTCTTAACATGACTAGTCTCGCCCGAGGTTTCTTCCGTATCTTCACTCTTCCATCACACTCATGGTAAACGAACATCATAGCTTAAAGTGAAAGTGACGAATCTCAAATGAACTGTAGCTGCACTGCTTCTTTCCCTCGTGTCCCCTATTAGTTTCCGACGTAGTCGACTGCCAGCTGTTGTTGTAGTTGTGGTGTTCGCTCCGAAAAATGTGGCAACCTCTTCTCTGCGTAACTACTGCAACGTACCGTACGTACCGTATTCAAGCCTTGGTCTACCTTTTCAGTTTTTACCCCCACACTTCACCCAGTTACGAAAGTGACGATTCAGTGATGTGTAAGGATATTGCCCTAACAACCGGTTCGTTTGTTTCGTCAGATTTTGCCATAAATTTCTTTTCTCTGAACTCGATTCACTGCCTCCTCGTTAGTTATTCAGTCTATCCCTCTAATCTTCAACGTTCTTCTGAAGAGCCACATTTCAAAAGATTCTATTCAATTCTTGTCTGAACTGTACATCGTCGTTTCACTTCTGTACAATGCCATACCTCAGAGAAATACCTCCCTGAAACCCTTCCTCATGTTTAGTTTATGTTCGATGTTAACAAACTTCTCTTTTTCAGAAATGCTTTTTCTTGATAATGACAGTAATCAATTATATATTCTCTACTTCCAATATCGTCACTTATTTTACTGTCCAGACAATAAAATTCATTTATAGCTTTTAGCGCCTCATTTCCTAACCTAATTTGCTCGGGATCCCATGTCTTAATTCGACTTCATTCCCTTACGCCTGTTATAATTTCGGTCATGTTCCCTCCATAATTTCGTTTTAAGACACTTCCCATTCCTTTCGACTTCTCTTGCAAGTTCTTCGTCGACACTGACAGAATTACAGTGTTGCTGTTAAACTACAAAGTTTTTATTTCTTCTCCATGAACTTTAATTCCTTTTCCGAATTCGTCCTTGGTCTTTCTTTAAATGGTACATGTAAAAATTACTCGTTCGTCTCATAAGCACGTATGGCCTGCGCTCCGTATCGTGTAAAAATAACACCATTAAAGCGCCTCTGAAGATGAATCTGGCTGGAGAAACACCTAATAAGTGATGGGGTCGGTGTATGCCGGCAGAGCATTCCAAATTATACATTCGAACGAAACGTAGAACTCGATTACTTTACATAACCGTTTAACCAAATCATTCTTTAGATCAATTGGAGACATATATTTAATTACGTAACGCATATCTACACATGTATTCCTCCATTGTTGTTGGTTTTGTCGATTTGTGTTTGCGAATGATGTGTTCCCTATGTGTATGCCGCGTATGTCAGTGATCACTGATATTTTACCAGGTTTATTTTAAAACACATCAAAACCAACACATTATATTGCAACGGTTTATACTCCTGTTAACCCAAGTTTCAACCGTCATTTGTTCTTTTTTCGCCAGAGGGCTGTCACGAAATTCCATCACTGCATATGCTACGGTAAAATACTTAAGTTTTTATTAATCTGTTGTCGGTGACTGCTGCTCACATAAATGCCTCTCATTTCCATATTTCTGTCGAATAAGCTAGTTAACCTTGTTTAATGTCTCCCCATAAATTGTAACCTACGAGATATGGGACGGAAGAGTGCTTTAGAAGACATTCTACAAGATTTTAATCTTTCGCTTAGGAGCAGTAATCCTGTATAGAACTCATTTTTTGACGTCCTCTAATCATCTCTGGAAGATTCTGAACTTTTATTCCTGTACTGTGGATCTTACTGATACGCTATGACACATCAGTTGCCTATTGTTATTGCATTTGCTTGTTTAAGGGGGTAGCCCTCTGAAAATTTCAAGACACATATTTTGATTTTTCTTGCTTAAAGTTCTCTGGGAGGTCTTCTTTATTGTAGAGTTCATCCCAAGTTTGTCAGAAAGTCCGTTAACAACTTACAACACTTTTGTGAAAAAGTGTCCTCGAAATCCATTCACAAAGAGAAAAAAATAGTAGTCATCACAGCCTAAGTGGCAACTTGAAATTTCAACAACGGCCTAACGACCAGTATGGAAATTATGAACGTGTTCGGAATTGAGATTGGACCAGCTTGTTACAATTTCTGCACAAAAGCGGACGACAAACGTACCGAGCGAGCAGAGCGGTGGAAAACCGAAGCTGCCCAAGACGTCCGCGGGACAACCATGGTGACGAAGATGATAGAGGAGGACCTTCTCTTGGTTCTGGAAGGATCGCTGATTGGTCGAGTGATCGCTGACTAGGGGTATGTTTAGCTTAAATACAAAAAACGTGTCTTTATCGAAATTGTTGGGAAACGTAACTTGAGAACAGGACACACGATTTTGATAGAAATTTTGTGTGCGTAGCCGTTTCGAGATACCTTCAAAACTCCGTTTTCGCTGCACGCTTTTCTGTCGATTTTGTGGGCGAAGAAAGTGACAATAGTTTCAACACGTCATCATTTGGTTAAAATTGGATGTTTTTCTATTATCCCACGCATGCTGACAGAAGATTTATTAAAAATGTCTTATACAAAATTATTTTGTCACACGTCCAATACGAGGGCTTTGGCAATTCCCGCCGATGATCACTGTTCCGGCTGCAAGTTTTCCTTCCACCTTGTGCAGCGATTGCAGGGAGCGTCAGACGTTGAACACAAAAATTATTTCTTAGGGACGAAAGTATAGCCGTCCCGCGGTGGCCAAGGGGTTCTAGGGGCTTGAGTCCGGAATCGTGCGACTGCTACGATCGCAGGTTCGAATCCCGCTTCGGGCATGGATGTGTGTGATGTCCTTAGGTTACTTAGGTTTAAGTATTTCTAAGTTCTAGGGGACTCATGACCACAGATGTTAAGTCCCATAGTGCTCAGAGCCATTTCAACCATTTTTTTAACGAAAGTGTAACTATATCATCAGATTTAGCATTACTTTTTACTTCACTCGAAAAAATCACGAATATCACCATTTTTAATGCGTTCAAAAAGAGCTACCTGTTACGTGATCATGCTACTTTCTTGTAATTTGTGGCCGAGTGGTTCTAGGCGCTTCAGTCTGGAACCGCGCTGCTGCTCCATTCGCAGGTTCGAATCCTGCCTCGGGCATGGATGTGTGTGATGTCCTTAGGTTAGTTAGGTTTAAGTAGTTCTAAGTTGTAGGGGACTGATCTACATCTACATCTACATCTATACTCCGCGAGCCACCTTACGGTGTGTGGCGGAGGGTACTTATTGTACCACTATCTGATCCCCCCTTCCCTGTTCCATTCACGAATTGTGCGTGGGAAGAACGACTGCTTGTAAGTCTCCGTATTTGCTCTAATTTCTCGGATCTTTTCGTTTTGATCATTACGCGAGATATATGTGGGCGGTAGTAATATGTTGCCCATCTCTTCCCGGAATGTGCTCTCTCGTAATTTCGATAATAAACCTCTCCGTATTGCGTAACGCCTTTCTTGAAGTGTCCGCCACTGGAGCTTGTTCAGCATCTCCGTAACGCTCCCGCGCTGACTAAATGTCCCCATGACGAATCGCGCTGCTTTTCGCTGGATCATGTCTATCTCTTCTATTAATCCAACCTGGTAAGGGTCCCATACTGATGAGCAATACTCAAGAATCGGACGAACAAGCGTTTTGTAAGCTACTTCTTTCGTCGATGAGTCACATTTTCTTAGAATTGTTCCTATGAATCTCAACCTGGCGCCTGCTTTTCCCACTATTTGTTTTATGTGATCATTCCACTTCAGATCGCTCCGGATAGCAACTCCTAAGTATTTTACGGTCGTTACCGCTTCCTAAGATGTTAAGTAATTGTTTTTCAGTTTTCCGTAATTAACGATTCAACGAAGTTATTCGTTTTGTTACAGGTAACGGATCAATTGATGTTGTAGTGTAATCATTCGAGATAGCTAGTGCTGAAACTTCGACACGTACAGGTATAATGCCCGCCCGACTAGCCGCTCGCTCTAAAGCGCTGCTTCCCAAGCGGGAAGGCGTGCCGGTCCAGGCACGAATCCGCCCGGCGGATTAGTGTCGAGGTTCGGTGTGCCGGCCAGTCTGTGGATGGTTTTTAAGGCGGTTGCCCATCTAACTCGGCGAATGCGGCTGGTTCCCCTTATTCTGCCTCAGTTACACTATGTCAGTGATTGCTGCACAAACACTGTCTCCACGTACGCGTACACCATAATTACCACGCAAACATTTGGGGTTACACTCGTCTGGTATGAGACGTTCCCGGAGGGGAATCCACTCCCCGGGCCGAACCGCACAATAACCCTGCATTCGGTGTGGGGCGGCGGTGGGGTGGGTGGACTGCTGTGGCCTGTTGTGGGGTTCTGAACCGCTGAGGTCTACGGCGGGTCGAAGCCTCTCCGTCGTTTCTAGGTCCCCGGTTTAATACACACACACACACACACACACATAGGTGTAATGAAATAAGGATGTTGTTACAGTCTTCAGCCTTCAGCCTGGTTTGATGCAGCTCTCCCCACTTTTCTGTCCTGCGCTAAATTGCCTTTCCAAATTTTGTCTTGGTTTTCTTTACTACTTTCTCGAAAATCAGTGTCACACATAAGACTTTCTTCGTGCGTGAATGCTTTAATGTTCTTCCAATAAATCTCAGCACAGCATTTGCCTTCTGAATAAATGGGTTCATGTGGTCATTCTCCTTCGAGTCGCTCTAGATTAATTTCCGAAGATGAAGATATTTATTTACAGTGGTAGTTTTCCGGTTATTGTTGAACGGAGGGCAACCAAACAATATCTGCAGAAAGCTTGCCAGTAAAATAACAGACCGCGTGTAGAGCAGGGACGCCGCCTGGGCTGTATTGCTGTCCTCATCTGCAGGCTCGCCACGCCCCTCTGCCCCCCCCCCCCTTCCCCACCGCGATAACTCGGCTACCCATCCTAATTGCGGCGCCAGCTTCCTGTCGGCTCCCGTTTGCTGTTTTGTTGCCGCCTCTGACTGTTCTCTTTCTGCGTGCCGCCGGTCCTTAATGATGTTATTTAGGAGATAAACTCTCGACCTCCTGCACAGTGCGAGGCTATGAGGTCACGTGTTCCGTCGATGCAGGCGTAACATCAAAGGGCGGCAGTCGTAATCAATGTGTGTGCTACAAACCGCAGCTTTATAGAGGTGGTAGTAAAATTTCTGAGGCACTGAAATGACTTTTTAAGCTTCTTTGTTTCTTTTCGCGCTAATTTGTCGAGGGTAACTGTTAAAGATATGGGAGTTTCATTCTGTGATACGACTCATATTCGGAATGGTGAGATAGCTTTGTTTAGCATCTGCCGTAGAGAGACGCTCCACATTTATGACAGCGTACGCAGAGGTCTTCGCCAAAATCGAGCAGCGGGGAATGCGACAGCCTCGGATTAAGTGCTGCCACGGTGCCTCTGCGCGTGAGAATGTGCTGCTGCGTCTTACTTGTTGCAAAAAGAGTTCCGCAGTGGGATATTGCGCAAAACAAGTAACTTATATACTGTGACGTCAGGTTTGTTTATTTCTCTGCCAGACATTCCGTTTATGCAAAGCTATAATAAATACTATTCAATTTCGTCAACTGAAAAGTAACTACAATATTTTACTCTGTGAGAATAAGTTTTTCATCCTGTATTACATTTTGTGAGAACTCCATTTTGTTGTTTACCGCTGTATGTCGAAATGTTGTCAGCGGTTTTACTTTGTTGTACATAAGGTTCAGAGTTTATTTATTTATTTATTGAGTCCTTTGATCATATGTTCAAATGGCTATGAGGACTATGGAACTTAACATCGGAGGTCATCAGTCCCCTAGAACTTAGAACTACTTAAACCTAACTAACCTAAGGACATCACACACATCCATGCCCGAGGCAGGATTCGAACCTGCGACCGTAGCAGTCAGGCGGTCCCGGACTGCAGTGCCTAGAACCACGTGGCCACCGCGGTCGGCCTTTGATCATATGTAGTACAGTGTACAGGATGATATTGGACTTATTACTAAGTTCAAAATGATACATATTTAAATAATAATTTTTCAACATGCTACCAATTTCAATAGTTGTAGTTCTTACAATGGTACAATGTTACAAATTACGGTAGCTTTAGTTCTTAACAGTTATTCTGATCCAAGTAGTCCTTTACTGAGTAGAAACAATGGTACTGTAGATATTCTCTGACAGATCTTTCAAAAGCACTAATATTTTGTAAGCATTTTATACTATTTGATAGTCTATTATAGAGATTAATACCCAGATAGCATGTACCTTTCTGATACAAACTGGTACTGGCTGGGGGTACATGCAAGTTATATTTTATTCGAGTATTATAATCATTTATATCTTTGTTTTTCAAAGTATTATCATCATTTCCAATCATATACATTTTTACGTACATTAGTGTGTCAACAATAAACATACACGGTAGAGGTAGTATATTCAGTGCTTTAAATATTGGTTTGCAGGACTGTCGAGCACCATTCCCTGTCATAATCCTAATGGCTCCTTTTTGTATTCTGAAAGTCCCTTGAGCTGCTGGGGAATTTCCCCAGAATATGAGTCCATACTTGAGATGGGCATTGAAGTACGCATAATAGGCACACAATAGTGCCTGTTCATTTATGCATCGTTTGAGAACCTTAAGAAGATAACAGCCCGTGCTCAGCTTGGCATTAATTTGTTCTATGTGTTTGTCCCATTTTAAGTCTCTTTGTATCCAGATGCCGAGAAATTTTGTAGCCTCATCATTTGCAATACGGTGTTAATTGATTTTTATTTCTGGATATATCAATGTGGTGTTTTGGTGGTTATGGAAATTTAAGGCTACTGTTTTGTTGTAGTTTATTATCAACTGATTTTCTGCTGTCCAGTTACTTAGATGTTTTGTAACTGTTTACTTCTTCTTGTATATCTTCATTTTTTGCTTCTTTTACCAGTATTGTTGTGTCGTCAGCAAACAGTATTACTTTGTGGGAATCAATATGTATATCCAAATCATTGATATATAACAAGAAAAGTAGGGGTCACATTACCGACCCTTGCGGTACCCCGTAAGTAATTCATATGCTTCTGTAAGCCCTGTTTTGCCAGATGCAAAAATCCTTAGCACACCAGTCCTATTCAAAATTTAACTTGGAAATGAACACTGAAGTATAGTTTAGCATTCTCTCGGTTACATTTAATCGCATTTCGAGTCTGAAACTTTCAAAATGGCACAGTCTTTGTGTTCAGTGCGATCGATGACAAGTAAATTAGCTAGGGCTCACTCCAGTCCGCAAGAACCAATGGGAGACACTCTTAAAGACCACGATTCCCTTTCAGCACAGCAACACCCCCGCACAGAGAATACAAGAAGTCAGCCCACTGGGAAACCTCAACTTTAGCAGTCAGCATCACAGTGTAGGAGCAATGACTCGTTAAATTTTCAGATGAACTTGAGCTGTTGTTAAGTGTTGAACATCGTACCTCAAGAGAACAGTTAGTTACACAGTGCGGCAAGTGACGCTTTCATAGTCAATGACAGTTGTAAATTATCCAGTACTTCTGTGGGAAAGAATCTTGGCAAAGTTACGTAAATCATTTTTCCATTTACGTAATAAAGTGAAATAATATCTCATATGTACTAGTTTGATGAGCCTTCTTCCAGAGCAATCATAGAACCCACAGCTATGGCCGGAGAAAGGTAATTCTGTCTTGTTATAAAACGTTGTGCCCATGATGTGATGTTATACTGGTAATATGTGAATGATAACGAGGGAATCCCAAAACTGACATACTGCTACCGCTAACAACACGGATCATTGATATCACTGATTTTAACCCCCATGTCCGTTACATAAATATGAAAATTTTAGAGTGTACATATCATCCTGTGCTAGTTTTCATTTATAGCTTACTACGTATTTATTTTACAAAAAGTTAGGAGTAAAATTACAGCACGCAGTTCACAGCCGAACATCGCGAAGATCTTGGTATGCCACGCCCCAGTCCGAATCACATCTAATAATACTGGTGGCTTTATGTGACATGCCAGTTACATAGTAGGATTGTGAGATGAACTGTAAGGAATCCGTTGGCGGCCCATTCTTGTACTACGAAAATCATTGAGAAACTACCGTTCCTGCCAAAACAAATTATTAAATATTCATATTAATAAATTAAATAACGAATATTTCAGCATAATTAACATTTGATGATCTCCGTATCTACGACAGGGAAATAAATAGACAGATGTCTGATCCTCAGTTTCTCCGTTCAGTGGTAACGGTTTCCACAACTGAAGCGAAAACTGTGAAATGTTCACACAAGAATAATCACTGAATTCAATATGAAAACTTGTTCGGGAATGGTATAAAGTGAAGAGTTACGACTACTAAGACAGGCACGAATTATCAAAGATTCATCTTAGGTTGAAGCTTTTTTGTTCGTCTTTACTTACAAACAGATTTTTTTTGAGAGGATTTTCCTTAAGCCAGACACAATTTTTATTTTTATTTTTATTCCCCAGACATGTTTCGCTGAAGTTTCAGCATCATTAGCGAGTTTTTGCAATCTTCTTGTAACCTCATGTTGTGGATTTCCTGGATTTTATGTAATTTAAGGCTTCTTTTCTTTGTTTGTCATTTTTACTGGTTTCCTCATAATCTCCACAGCGAAGGCCTGCACTAAGTAAGTTTTCGTGTCAAACAAGCACAAATGACAAACTGTGAAACAAAATAGTTGCATTAAATTGCATTAAATCCAGGAAATTCACAGCATGTGGTGACAATAAGATAAAAAAAACAACACTGATGATTGATGATGCTGAAACTTAAGTGAATTACGTGTAGGGGATAAAAAGAAAGAGAAAAATTGTGTTTTACTCGAGGCAGACCGTCTCCAAAAACAAACCTCTTAAAGCTTCTTTAGTTACAGTGGTCTGTTTCAGCAAATCACAAAAAAATAAACCTGCATATAGATGAATGTATTCTGACATAATAAAATAGACATTGGGACTTCAATTACTGCTATGATTAAATTGAATGGGGACGTTTTATACCAAAGGAGTTGAATTACGTCATTGATCAACGGTGTGGATGGCTACTCCAAGCCAATTGAAATATTATCTTGAAAGAGAAATTTGGAAATTTGTGGTAAGGTTTTATGGGACCAAAGTGCTGAGGTCATCGGTCCCTAAGCTTAGGCATTACTTAATCTAACGTAAACAAACTTACGCTAAGGACAACACACACACACACACCAATGCCCGAGGGAGGACTCGAACCTCCGACGGGAGCAGCCATTGAAAGAGAAAACTTAGTATAGTGATGCGAAAATACACAGTATGAGACAATGGAACACAGTGCTGCGAAGTACTTGTATTGAAGATGGTTCAAATGGCTCTGAGCACTATGGTACTTAACTTCTAAGGTCATCAGTCCCCTAGAACTTAGAACTACTTAAACCTAACTTACACACATCCATGCCCGAGGCAGGATTCGAACCTGCGACCGTAGTGGTCGCGCGGTTCCAGACTGTAGCGCCTAGAACCGCTCAGCCACCTCGGCCGGCTGTATTGAAGAATTAGAAAGTAGAATAAGTAGTTTTGGCACGCCAGGGGATGGCTCGATTATGCTACTTCGTACCGAAAGCGGTGCGGTAGTCACTAGACAAAATAAAAGAGCGAATGTGAACAAAAATAAATTTTAAAAAATCGGTTTTTATCTGTGTTACTATCGAACTCTTGAAGCGAGAATGTTTAATAACAGCACTAAATCAGTTTTCCTCTATCTCCAAACGTCACATTTATCAATTCAGAAAAAAAAATTAGGAGATTGGTGGTAAGGTCTTATGGGACCAAATTACTGAGGTTATCGGTCCCTAAGCTTACGCACTACTTAATCTAACTAACGCTAAGGACAACACACAGACACCTACGCCCGAGGATGGACACGAACCTCCGACGGGATCATCCGCTCGAACCGTGGCAAGGCGCCTCGAACCGCGCGGCTACCCGGCGCGGCTCAATTGAGAGAGCTGTCGTTTAACAACAGCATTGTCCAGCCATCCACATTTAGACTGATTTTTCATTGGACTAGAAGAATCCGCAGGTATATCTCTGTTCTATTATATTGCCTAAATTACTAAGCTAAATGACGGTACGATTGCTTCGAATAGATTACGACCGTGACCTGAGAGCCAACGGGACGGCATCCTCTCATCTTCCTTCCTTCGATGGACCTTTACCAACCTTCAAACTATCGTCGTACATCGCAGTTCTACTGAGGAGACGGGCTTTTTTCAATGCGGAGCTCCCAAATTCTCCCTACCATAAACCCATTTGAAGTTCTTATAGTAACACTTAAATTTATATTATTTTTTCTTCATAAAAGCTTTTCTTCATATTTGAAGTATGTGTTCATACGTTTTTTACATCTGCCATCGCCAGATATTATGCTGCTACATAGCATTACTCTTCTACTACTTTCAGCGTCTTATTTTGTAATATAATACACCATCATCATTTGAAGTAATAAAGCTACACTCTAGTACCTTTTCCATTCTTTCATTTATGGTCATCTCTCAACCTCTGTTCAAGATCCTTCCATTCTGTTCAATTGCTCTTCCAGACCCTCGTCTTACACAGAATTACAGTGTCAAAGTAATCCTTTAAAGTTTTTTTTTGCACTTGGGACCACAGCCTCGAAATCTTTTGAAAATGAAAACATTTTTCGTTACAGGCTCTACCATTTTCAAATTTATTTGCTATTGGCCAGTTTGGGCTTTTCAGGCATTATCAAACAGCATTTAAAACATAACAAATCATAGACTGCTTGATGATGATTAAAAAAGTCAAAACTGGACAGTTGTAAATAAATTTAAAAATTATACATCCCATAATGGGCAATGTTTTCATTTGGCAGTCCTTACAGTTTTTATTCATTCATTCTAAACTTTAATTCACTTTCCAAATTTCTCCTTAATTTCGTGTACTCGTTGGTGGTTGAGTAACTTAGGGCACAAACCTCTCTCTCTGTCTCTGTCTCTCTTTCTTCCTCTCTCTTTCTCTCTCCCTCTCTCTCTCTCTGTTCTCCAGTACTGCTGCCCTTTCACGTTCGTCGAGTCTTAGATCTGCAATCTGGTTTCTGTACAAACTATAGACAACCTGTAACCTCCCCCTCACTTATCGACCTCAATAACAGTGAAAAATTAAACCGCGTGTACCTAATGGAAATTTGGGAAAAGCAATCGTCACCGAAGTTAATCTGTCGGTAAAGAGGGAGGACAGTGTTACATCTAGATGAAAGGAAAAATGCAAATGAAACTGGTGGAAATTAATTTTGAAAAGGGGTAAAGTTAATAAAGAAAGCAAATGTGCGGCCGTTACGTTAACAATCAACTAGCGGTAATTAGATATTTGAGATTTGGGGGAAATTACGACCGCCAGTCCTATGGAAAATTACTATAGTAACTGAATAGGAAAGGTTATTACACATATAATTAGCACTAGAAGCGTGGCAACTGAAGGTTCACACGTGTAGTGTGAAAACTGAAAGTTTGTCAGAAGTAATAAATTTCGCTACACTCTGATTTAATTTAGCAAAAGAATTAATAAAACCAGAAAATTGAAAGTTCATTTAGTGACTGAAATTAATAGTGAGCTTTGTTTCTGAAGCACATCGAAATTCAGTAAAATACGGTTAGTCTTCGGCTACCTCAACAATCATTTCAAAAGCTACTTGAATCTACGCAGTTTAGAAATAAGAGATTTAACTTTGAACTTGAATTAAATGATTCTGAACAATTAACAAAGTAAAATTTAGTACGTACCAAGCTGAGCTGTAGTCACAGGTAAGCTAAAATATGGTAACAAAACTCGCACTCATAATTTGTGCTTGTGTAATCTAAATATTGTAGCCAGCTATGAATACTTTAACTGAACTTTGAAATTAAAGCAGTGAAATGGAATAATATTACTTTAATGCTGGCGTTTGAATTTCAACGACACTCGGGTTCATTCCGGAAAAGGAAGGGACCCTGCTTGGTAATGCAATTGGGATAATGAGCAACAAAAGTTCATGCTAAGTTGCTGTAACTATAGTTACGAAAATGGAACAGTTTGAAAAGCTGAGGTCTGCCATACAGCTCTAAAACTTTACGTGCTTCCAGCCTTCCTTGTTGGTTGATTGAAGGTTTGAAGCCGTCGATCGAGGAGGTGGCGACAGTCACTCATTGTCGGCCGTCGCTGTTGCAGAAGCTGGATGTTGGCGCGCCTTCTTCTCAACACGGTCACCAGACGAAACGGGCTCTTGATGTGCGCCAGCTAATGCTTCCCATCCGCGACACCGTGTCAGAAACTATCGTAGCAAGTCGGGCGCAATTACATGCTGCCCAACGCCGAAAGCGCGGCAACTCGCGGGAGCGTCACACAACACACCTGCTCCACTGCACTACCCCAGCCAGACTCTCTCTGCTCTGCCCGCGCTCCACGCGGCAGAGTTAACACTGCCAAAGATCCTAAACACTTTTGTTCTCCACACGAGCTATCGATGTATTCGTTCGATAGCATGGTTTTCCCTAGGCAAGACCCAGCGTAAAAATCAAATAATATTTACAAAACAACCAATTATACATCGACATAAATGCATAAATATATATATATAAAATAGTAAAACAATTACAATATATAAAGACACAGAAATATCATATCTTGAGGTAACAAAACAAGGAAAAAAATTATAGTACAATAGATGGAAATAGGACGATATGCATTTCCGGCGTTACAAACCGTCTTTTCCCTGTATTTTATCCACAATAACTTCAGAATCTCAAAGGGTATTCCAGTTAACATTGTGAAAAGCCGTCTCAATCAGTAAATATTATAGACGTGAATTCCGCTGTTTTCAGCCCATCTTAGAAGTCGAACGGTCAGCATTATTTCGTGTCTTCTGAGATTTTTCTAGAACTCAAACCGTTCTTCGGCCAGATCGGCTTCTACCAATCGTTCCATATTTCTTTAGATGTTCCGTGTTAGTATTTAGGAAGACAATTACACTGCTGTCCAAAACTTAAGGACGAGAGTAGCTTTAGCATGGCGTCTCATTGCCAAGTAACATAAAAAAATGGTTCAAATGGCTCTGAGCACTACGGGACTTAACATTTGAGGTCATCAGTCCCCTAGAACTTAGAACTACTTAAACCTAACCAACCTAAGGACATCACACACATCCATTCCCGAGGCAGGATTCGAACCTACGACCATAGCGGTCGCGCGGTTCCAGACTGAAGCGCCTAGAACCGCTCGCCACACCGGTAACATAGCTCGATCAGACTTGGGCAATACACAGGAAGAACTTCTAAAGTGTAGTACACAAGGTGACCGAAAGAAATACGCCATAAGACTAACAGAAATGAGACTTTTATTCTAAGACATTAATTACACTGAAGACACCGTGGTTTATGATGACCCGCTGGACATTGCAAAAGGCGAGTCATGGTTCTTAATAGGGTATGAGATCGCAACGGTGTAAGTGGCGTGAATAAAAGGACGCTATGTGCAAGAAGCATGAAGCGCCCTTTGAATGTATCCTGATAGCTAAAAGACCCAAGCGCACTTTGAATAAGAAAATGCTATTTGACACTGAAATCAATATAAAAGATAGGGTCGCCACCAACTCTAGCTACACGACAAAGAAGAGGTAGCACTGAGTCGGAAAATTACTTAATTTATTAATAAGAAAAACTCACAAAAGAACATTCATTGTAAAGTCATTGATAAAGAATGGGATGTAGTTATTAATATGATCCAGGCATTCTTCCCGTGAATCAAATATTGAGTAAAGTAAATAGGTCGTGAACACCATGCGTAAGTGCAGCCTGCAGCAAGATTCGTGAAAACGCGATCTATTCCAGAGCATTTGTTTCAGATAAAAAAAGGGACACTAATCACTACACCTGTGCACATGGAAACGCTATAGGTGGGCCAACAAGGAAAACTACAAGGTAAATGGCGAAGGTAACGGCGACGTAACATCGGTACACAAGATAAGATTGAAGGCAAAATTATTTATTCCTTAAAACATTGATGTAGTGCATCTATAGACTGCTGTTGCATGCTAACTATGTACAATTGCTTGTGAAATACTATACGTTTCATAACAGACTCGCGTGCCCACTCGGTCCGCGGAGACAACTTCTATGGACCGTGGCCAAATTTTTGAGACAAAGAAAATCCACAAATACACAAAAATTACCAAGATCCGGAAAAGATTAGAAGCATACACACACAGTTGTAGGAACATAAACATTCACACTGAACCGAGGGCACTTCAACATATGCAACTCCTTTGTGCTGCGTTCCTCTCACGGATCAAAGTCAAGACTGCATTGGGAATCAAACTGAAAGTCTACAAAAGCCTTGCATTCCCTGCTGCAACCCAGCAAGTAAATCTTTATAAGACGAAATTCGAGACCAAAAGCTAAAAGCTCCCCTCTCTATGTGACAACGCGCCACGCGGTCAGTCTAACTCACCCTTCTTCGACTGGAGCACAGCTGTGTCCGCTTCCCGTACCGGCGGCAGACTGCCTCCCGCTTCTCCAGCCTCTTCCACGCTCCGCGCGGACCGGAAAACCCCAGGATGCCATTTCCGCCACCAACTTAACGCAGGTGGATTTCTCACAAGTAGCGGAAACCTCTTTGCCGACTTGACCACTACGAGAGTTGGCAATGAAAGGTGGCTACAGGACCCTTTCAACGGTCGGCAGTGCGTGCTCTGCAAAGTATTTTCATGCAGGCTACGGTAAGGGGTTGTTTTGATAAGGCGTCCTTTCCTCCATCAGTACGGTCAACAACTGGTGATGGTCGTTGGTGCATGTTTACGTATTGCAATGTGTCTCTCCAACGCATGTCACGCATGCTCAGTAGGATTAACGTCGGGAGGAAAGTGCAGGCTAGTCCATTCGCCGAATATCCTCTCTTACCAAGAGCTCCACGTGCGCTGTTCGATACAGTCGCACATTGTCATCCATCAAAATGAAGTCAGGGCGGCATGAACTTCTGAAAAGGCGCACATGAGGAAGGAGTATAGAGTCACAGTAGCGTTGACCAGTAAGCGTACCGTCTTCACAGATTTGGAGGTCCGTACGCTCATGCTCCATTATACCTCCTCACAACATAACATCTGGACAGTCCACCTCCGTAGCGTAGCGGTAGCATTACCGCCTACCACGCAGGGGGCCCGGGACGAACGCTCGCCATCCAGGACAATAACCCTGACAGCGTCACAGCCAAGATAATTGGAGGATACAAGCCCGCATCAGAAGAAGCGCCGGTCGACACGAGGCACATTCCCTTCAGAATGCGACACGTCAGGCTGCACTACGCCAACAAAAGTTACGTTCTGGACACCGTGGCGAACCCCAGCTACAGAACAGCCAAGAGAATATACTGGGCCCTCAGGGGGAAGCCGGCAAAAAACAAAACTGAACACAAACTCCCGCAATACAATTGGATACAAATATGGGGAAACATCTCGGAAAATGTGCGAAGGAGACATGGTACAAAATAGTCAACAGAACGGTACCAACCAACGAAAGACTGGCCGAGATGTCGCAAGTGACAAGTGCGACGTATGTGCCATGACCGACACCCTCGAGCACCGATTCACCTGCGGGAATGCCACCAACATATGGAAAGCGTGCCAGCAGATGGTGGCCCACATCAACGGAACGGCGCCGGGAAGCATCACAGTGGAAGCAATCACCGCCCCGGATTGCAACCCATTTCCACGACCCAAGCGACTGGCAACTCTCTGGATCCTCGCCATGACAGCACACGCCATCGTAGCGAGGAGGCAGTCCGACCAGCTGGCCTTCCTGATGGACCTCTGGGAGGAGTACAAGACGGCCGAGCAGCACAGGCGCTACCGCGAGAACTTCACAAACTTGCTGCAGATTCCACTGCAGACAACGATCGCCAGAGTCCTCCCCAGCCTGTGACCCTCAGCACTGCCACCAGCCACCTCACCACACTCACCACAAGAAGAACGTGTGCAGTGATAGTGAACAAGTGCAACACAAAAGATAAAGTGCTTTCTCTTCTCGCATCAAATAGTGAAGTATAGTAGTATAAAGGGTTTCTTCTTACAAGGGAACCTCCCCATCGCACCCCCCTCAGAATTAGTTATAAGTTGGTACAGTGGATAGGCCTTGAAAAACTGAACACAGATCAATCGAGAAAACAGGAAGAAGTTGTGTGAAACTATGAAAAAATAAGCAGAATATATAAACTGAGTAGTCCATTTGTAAGATAGGTAACATCTAGGAGTGCACATACACATGAGCGCCGTGGTCCCGTGGTTAGCGTGTGGAGGTGGGGAACTGTAGGTCCTAGGTTCAAGTCTTGCCACCGGAAAAAATTCTAATTTTTTTATTTTCAGACAATTATCAAAGTTCAGGCACTCACATAAAATCAACTTCGCTCTCCAAAATTCCAGGACATGTTCAGATTTGCTTGGACATATGCAGGATTTGACGGTCTACACACGGAAAAATTTGAAAACGTTAAAAACATGTTTTGACAGAGCACAGACAAAACTGTGCGACTGTGGTGAAACTGTTGCATTCATTTGTTGCAGTTTATGTGACAAACTCTTATGTTTTCACACTTTTTTGGGAGTGATTATCACATCCACAAGAAAACCTAAATTGGGCAAGGTAGAAGAATCTTTTTACCCATTCACCAAGTGTACAAGTTATGTGGGTCGACAACATATTCCTGTCATGTGACGCACATGCCGTCACCAGTGTCGTATAGAATATATCAGACGTGTTTTCCTGTGGAGGAATCGGTTGACCTATGACCTTGCGATCAAATGTTTTCGGTGTCCATTGGACAGGCACGTCCTTTCGGCTACTAATCGCACGGTTTTGCGGTCCGGTCGCAAAACCCAGACACTAAACTTATTACACTGAACAGAGACATCAATGAACGAACGGACAGATCATAACTTTGCAAAAGTAAACTTTTCACCCTAGGGAAGATTTGAACCAAGAACCTCTCGTTCGGCAGCTGCTCACGCTAACCACGGGACCACGGCGCTCCTGCACTCGAACTCTCGTAGATGTTGCCTATCTTGCACATGGACTACTCAGTTTGTATATTTTGCTTAGTTTTTTCATAGTTCCACACAACTTCTTCCTGTTTTCTCGATTGATCTGTGTTCAGTTTTTCAAGGCCTATCCACTGTGCCAACTTATAACTAAATCTGAGGGGGGTGCGATGGGGAGGTTCCATTGTTAGTGAAATCAGTGATGCAAAGTGCTTCGCACCAAACACCTGTCATGCTCGCAGCCAAATCAGTGTCAAAAGTATGCACAATAGTACTAACAGTAATTTTTTTTTCTTCCTCATTTTTGTACTATATTGTCTAGGATACAAGCATTACTTAGTGGAAAGTGCCAACTACTCATAATTGTTTTTTGAATGATTTCCTATACTATGTGGCCTATAAAATTTATATTGCTTACCCACACATTCCTCTCTGCTTCTCTTATATAATATGGCATAATTTTTTCCTTCTTCTCCAATTTATGTGCAATCTGTGGCACATGTAAAAAAAATTTTCTTCCACTTCTGCTCCATCTATGATGCTGATGTTTTCCCTCATACTGTCCCACCTAACAGTGCAAACTAGACGAAGAGATCAAACCAGAATACACAATGTGAACGTGGCATCACAAGTGCATGACACACAGAAATTTGAACTCAAAATCAATGTGTCGATGCTACATATAGATTATTATGCCTGTCCTGCAACGCTTTACCCAAACAAAAAAGACGGCAAATGGCAATGTAAAAGGATTCAAGGACAACAATAAGAGAAAAACGAAAAGAATATACAAACGAAAACCTATAAAATGACAGTAATGTTAACCAACTCTAGAAATAGGATAATAGAATGAAATGTTTCTTTATTTAAATGTATCGTTTGTTAATATATTTAAATAAATATATACGGTTACAAAAAAAAAAGTTTGATTCCTGGCAGGGGACTGGGTGTTGTGTGTCCTTCATCATCATTTCATCATCATTGACTCGCAAGTCGGCGATGTGGCGTCACCCAAAAAGGACTTTCAATACGGCGGCCGAACTCCCCCGAATGGCGCCTCCCAGCCAACAATGCTATACGATCATTTCATTTCACCTGAACAACCAAAACGACAACGTTCGATTCTGATCCTGATTGCATTGCGTTCTCTCAAGCGGGAGCACTTAATGCACCCAGGAATGTTATCGGAAGTGATGCACCAACGGAGCCCCAGCAGTTTTCAACCTCCCTCGCGGAAAAAGGGAACGTGCTACCACGAGAACTCCTTATCAACTTTACCAAGTTGCAGAGCATACACTGCCATCCATAGTGATCTCGCATACTTTTAAGAACCATGTTCCGCCTTTTGTAATATCCAGGGAATCGTAAGTAGCGGTGATTTTCTTTGGATAAAAGTGTCATATCTGTTCCTCTCCTTGCGTTTTTCTTTCAATTCTCTTCTCCACTATATTTTAGCAGTTCGTTCTTTGTGTGGTTCATGTTTCATGGAGCTCTGTTACAAGGAGCATTGAGTAAGTAATGCAACACTTTTTTTGTGAACACAGGTTGGGTTCATGGTTTCCAAAAACACTATATTATTCCTCACTCTTTTGGCTACTTTTTTAGCATACTCTCGGTTCAGTGCGAAGACCTCACATCACCTTACTGTGAGGGCCTGTACGCCTGCATGGTAGCGCTCTACTGGTCGATGTCCGAGCTCACGGCTTGTTACATGAGTAACCTCCCCATCATCCACCCACTACTCACAGCGGAGGCCAAACAGATGGAAGTCGGAAGACACGAGATCCGGCCTATAGGCTGGATGAGGAAGAACAGTCCGATGAAGTTTCATGAGCTCATCTCGGGTGATCAAACTTGAGTCAGCACTGCTAACAGAGACGTCAAGCTGTGTAGCGAGGTGTTTCACTACGGTCCGTCAGTCAAATTGAATGAGTGTGTCCGCACGTTCTATACATTGCAGGAGTCACAGCTGTGTGCGGCCGACAGGTAGGCGGGAGATCGGACAAGTTTGCGCGATCTCGTTGCGATGATGACACACGCCTTGCCCAACAGCTCAACGTGCTTTGTTCTCTGCCAGGTCTCCTCAGACATTCTGCAAGTGCCTATGAACATAGGGGCTGAAGCGGGTATATTCCAGGACGTTCCGTAACAAATTCTGCATTTTCTCAGCCCAAACTGTCAGAGAAGATACACTACTGGCAATTAAAATTGGTACGCCACGAAGATGACGTGCCACAGACGTGAAATTTAACCGACGGGAAGAATATGCTGTGATATGCAAATGATTCACATAAGGTTGGCGCCGCTGGCGACACCTACAACGTGCTGACATGAGGAAAGTTTCCAACCGATTTCTCATACACAAACAGCAGTTGACCGGCGTTGCCTGGTGAAACGTTGTTGTGATGCCTTGTCTAAGGAAGAGAAATGCGTACCATCACGTTTCCGCCTTTGATAAAGGTCGGATTGTAGCCTATCGCGATTGCGGTTTATCATATCGCGACATTGCTGCTCGCGTTGGACCAGATCCAATGATTGTTAGCAGAATAGAGAATCGGTGAGTTCAGGAGGGTAATACGGAACGCCGTGCTGGATCCCAACGGCCACGTATCACTAGCGGTCGAGATGACAGGCATCATATCCGCATGGCTGTAACGGATCGTGAAGTCACGTCTCGATCCCTGAGTCAACAGATGGGGACGTTTGCAAGAAAACAACCATCTGCACGAACAGTTCGACGACGTTTGCAGCAGCATGGACTATCAGCTCGGAGACCATGGCTGCGGTTACCCTTGACGCTGCATCACAGAAAGGACCGCCTGCGATGGTGTACTCGACGAAGAACCTGTGCGCACGAGTGGCAAAACGTCATTTCTTCGGATGAACCCAGGTACTGTTTACAGCATCGTAATGGTCGCATCCGTGTTTGGCGACATGGCGGTGAACGCACGTTGGAAGCGTGTATTCGTCATCGTCATACTGGCGTATCATCCGGCGTGATGGTATGGGGTGCCATTGGTTACACGTCTCGGTCATCTCTTGTTCGCATTGACGGCACTTTGAACAGTGGACGTTACATTTCAGATGTGTTACGACCCGTTGCTCTACCCTTCATTCGATCCCTGCAAAACCCTACATTTCAGCAGGATAATGCACGACTGCATTTTGCAGGTCCTGTACGGGCCTTTCTGGATACAGAATATGTTCGACTGCTGCCCGGGCCAGCACATTCTCCAGATCTCTCACCAACTGAAAACGTCTGGTTATTGGTGGCCGAGCAACTGGCTCGTCACAATACGCCAGTCACTATTCTTGATGATCTGTGGTATTGTGTTGAAGGGACCTGTACACGCCATCCAAGCTGTGTTTGACTCAATGCCCAGGCGTATCAAGACCGTTTTTACGGCGAGAGGTGGTTGTTCTGGGTACTGATTTCTCAGTCTCTATGCATCCAAATTGCGTGAAAATGTAATCACATGTAAGTTCTAGTATAATTTGTCCAATGAATACCCGTTTATCATCTGCATTTCTTCTTGGTGTAGCAATTTTAGTGGCCAGTAGCTTAGATGTGTTGCATTATTTATTGAACTCCCCTCGTACTTGGTAGTGACATATCGTGCGAAACTTACTTGTTACTTTCATCCTTAAGTTCGGCTCAATAGTGTAGTTTATTAATATGAGAGTGGCTGACTGTCTTCTTCCTTACAGCTGATTAAAATGTTACACCGTATATGATCAGTGTCGTCTCAACAGTTCGCAGGCTGTGGCGCCGCGTGCTGAGTAGGGAAATGCTCGTGGTAAGACTCTCCGCAGTGCCCCACCACTGTATCAACACGACGGTGCGCGGGGAGTTCCACCCTCGCCGGTCGCACCAGTTAACCCCGCGTGTGGCCGGCAGTTTGCTGAGGGCTGTATCATCCCCCTGTAATTGGATTGCGCCACTTAGCCGCCGCGCGCCCCTGTTACGCTTAGCGCTCCCTCGCAACTCAACGGGGCGGCAACTCACCCCCTAGAGAGGGTGCGGTCTATGGGGGCCCCGCCCGCGGTTTGCAGCGCACATATCCCTCACGCGATGGATCCGTTGTGGCTTGCACGTACGAAAGCGTTTCTGCTTCATACATTACAGAATGCTTGGACCACTGGCCTCCCATTCAGAGAGATCAGATTCGCATATCCATCACGCCAATGGAACGACACGGCTAGGATACTTAGCGCAAGCAGCTTCGTCGTGTACCGTAAATAACACAGCCAGCCGAAATGAAACATTACCATTGCAAGTTTGCGCTCTCAATATACGTAGCATGAAAGGAGTCTGTTTCGTCTTCCCACCTGTCAGCTGTCATACCCTGCCTGCTTGAATAGACGAGCAACTAAAACGAGCACAGTACAACTGACGTTCGGTTCAAGTCCACTGATTAAATACGACGCGAACGTACACATCAGGCTACGCTACAGGTCGATTCGCTACCACAATCTTCATTTGCCATTCAACCTAGACCACGGGCTACGCTACGGATCTCTCTGCCAGGACAAATGGCGCAAATGGCTCTGAGCACTATGGGACTTAACATCTGAGGTCATCGGTCCCCTAGAACTTAGAAGTACTTAAACCTAACTAACCTAAGGACATCACACACATCCATGCCCGAGGCAGGATTCGAACCTGCGACCGTAGCAGTCGCGCGGTTCCGGACTGCAGCGCCTAGAACCGCGTGGCCACCGCGTTCGGCCTGCCAGAACAGCCAAACTGACCGACTCCAGCCGAACGCCAGATATACCATACTCATTTCATCCATACGATATCAATAGAGGCACTACGAGTTTCTCCCTCTTTCAGTTGTAGCAACGTGATCGATGGCGCACTGATCCGTCAAGCTATTTGACGCAAGAATCACGCTGTTGTTGCGTCATCGTTGCGCGTCTAAATGTTTCAAATGGGTCTAAGCACTATGGGACCTAACATCTGAGGTTATCAGTCACCTAGACTTAGAATTACGTGAAACTAGCTAACCTAAGGACACAATACACATCCATGCCCGAGGCAGGTTTCGAACCGGCGACCGTAGCAGCCGCGTGGTTCCGGACTAAAGCTCCTAGAACAGCTCGGTCACAGCGGCCGGCGTTGCTCGTTTCTTCCGCGGTAAATTCAGTGAAATTGAAGACAAAGGCATCACTATCAAGAATACAGGAGAGATTCCATTGTTAAATGCAGAGGGAGAGCGGATAGGCAGAAAGGTTTCGCTGAATGCCTCTACAACGGGAAGAAGAAATGGGAGTCGATTTGGAAGGTGAAGGAGGATCCACTGTTAGAGCCAAAGGGTAATAGCTTTTTGGAAGACTCATGATCAAATAAGGCGGAAGGTGTAGATGAGATTGCTTCAGAATTTCTGCCGAGCGTAGTGGCACACAGGGTAGCACACTGGATTCGCATTCGGGAGGACGACGGTTTAAATCGCCGCCCGGCCAGCCAGATTTAGGTTTTCCGCGATTTCTCTAAATCACCCCAGGCAACTTCCGGCATGATTCGTTTGAAAAGGGCTCGATCGATTTCCTTCCTTTCGTAATCTGAGTTTATGCTCCGTCTCTAATGACCGCGTTGTCGACGAGGCGATCAGCTCTAATCTTCCATCCTTTCAGAATTAGTAAAATAATTCGGGAAACTAGCAACCAGACGACTATTCAGGCTGGTTTGTAGAGTCTATGAGTCTGGAGACATCCCATCAGACATTCGGAGAAGTATCACCCACACAATTCTCAAGATAGCTAGAGCTGACAAGTGTGAGAACTATCGGACAATCGGGTTAACAGCTCATGCATCCAAGTTGCCCACAAGAATAATACACAGAAGAATGGGAAAGAAAAATGAGGCTCTGTTAGATGATGATCAGTTTGGCTTTCGGAAAAGTGAAGGCACGAGAAAGGCAGTTCCGACGTTGCTGACTGACAATGGAAACAACACTTAAGAAAAATCTAGACACGTTCATAGGGTTTTTCTACCTAGGAAAGGCATGCAGCTATGTACACCGGTCAAGACGTTCGAAATTCTGAGAAAAACCGAAGCAAGTTATTAAGAAAGAGTTGCATTTAAGACGAGTGTAAGATAAGGATGGAGTCTTTCTCCCCTGTTGTTTAACCTGTATTTCGAAGAGACAGTGACGGGAATAAAAGAAACGTTCAAAAGTGGAATTAAAATTCAAGGTGGAAAGACATCAGTAATAAGATTCCCTGACGAAATTGTTATCTTGAGTGAAAATGAAGAAGAATTACAGGAGCTGCCGAAGAGAATGAACAGTTTAATGAGTAAATAATATGTCTTGAGAGTAAATCGAAGAAAGACAATAGTAATGCGGAGTAGCAGAAATGAGACAGCGATGAATCTGACGTCAAAACTGGTGGCCACGGGATAGACGAAGTCAAAAGGAATTCTGAAAGCTTGGAATCAAAATAACACGTTACGAACGAAACAAAGAGGACATAAAAAGTAGACTAGCACAGGCAGTGACGGCACACCTGGCCAAAAAAGAAGTCGACAGTACCCAACAGTCCGCAGCTCGTGGTCGCGCGGTAGCGTTCTCGCTTCCCGCGCCCGGGTTCCCGGGTTCGATTCCCGGCGGGGTCAGGGATTTTCTCTGCCTCGTGATGACTGGGTGTTGTGTGATGTCCTTAGGTTAGTTAGGTTTAAGTAGTTCAAAGTTCTAGGGGACTGATGACCATAGATGTTAAGTCCCATAATGCTCAGAGCCATTTGAACCATTTAGCCAGTACCCAACAATGACCAAAACAAGTCTGCCAGTATCCAAAAATGACTTAAATTTAAGGAAGAGATTTCTGAGAATGTGAGTTTGGAGCACTGTATGGAAGTGTGTCACTGACAGTGGCGAAACCGTAAAAGAAGTGGACTGAAATGTTAGGGATGTGGTGCTATAGAAGGATGTTGAAAATTAAATTGGACCGCAGAATCCATGAGAAGAGAACAATTAGAAAACATTGACTAGTAGAAGGTACAAAAATGGTTCAAATGGCTCTGAGCACTATGGGACTTAACTTCCGAGATCATCAGTCGCCTAGAATTTAGAACTACTTAAACCTAACTAACCTAAGTACATCACACACATCCATGCACGAGGCAGGATTCGAACCTGCGACAGTAGCGGTCTCGCGGTTCCAGACTGCAGCGCCTAGAACCACACGGCCACTTCGGCCGGCCTGAACATTTGCAGTTATATAGGGTAACAGAGGACATAAAACTTAAGGACGTTGCGCAAAATTCCCTGGGGCGCAGCTGGACCTCTCATTGTGTTGACCCAAAGACAAGTGCGTTGGGATATTCTACATATTTTCGCTCTTTGTTGTTCTTATGGGATTGTGTTTTGGGGCAGTACACCTAAAGTAAATAAAGTGTTTGTTCAATAGAAGCGAACAGTAAAAATACTGTGTGAAGCAGATAACCGTTCTTCTCGCAGAAGCCTTTTAAAGGATCTTGGAATTCTTACAATCACTTCTGAATGCATTTGCTGCTTATCAGTGTCAGCTGATCTGTGATATAAAGTGAGTAACGCTATCATCAATCTGGTGGTTGGTTTGAACGCCACAGTGCTATTTTAGGCATGGTCCTAGTTCCATTGCCTTCCTCCGCCCTATGCACTGACTTACCCAGCCAGTTGTTGGGGGACGCACAGTTTAACGTGGATTCCGAACCGCAGAAGTGATGTACACAGTATAACACACAGGACAGAAATGATCTTCGTGCAGACCTTTGCCTCGCTCTCGAGGACTCAGAATGGAGCTACGTACTTTGGTGGTAAAATATTCAGTAAACTCCCATCTAACTTACAGCAAGAAAGTGGGGATCCCCACTAATTCAGATCACATTGGTATCAATCTGACCGGCGAAAGAAATTCATTCGGAAGGAGGGAGGAAGAGAGAGAGAGAAAGAGTGAGTGAGAGAGAGAGAGAGAGAGAGAGAGAGAGAGAGAGAGAGAGAGAGAGAGAGTATGGTCGTTGTGGTCCGCCAAGGACGTGTTTTAGGATATTTAAATGTTAGCAAATAGTTTTTGTCTGTTGTGAAATTGGTTCAAATGGCTTTGAGCACTATGGGACTTAACGTCTGAAGTCATCAGTCCCCTAGAACTTTAGAACTACTTAAACCTAACTAACCTAAGGACATCACACACATCCATGCCCGAGGCAGGATTCGAACCTGTGACCGTAGCGGTCAAGTGCTTCCAGACTGTAGCGCCTAGAACCGCTCGACCACACCGGCCGGCACTGCTGTTGAAACTAAAGATAATTTGTAGTGAACTAACTGCAATCAGTTGCTTTTATAGGTGTTTATTTTCCATGGTGGCAGTTGGAAATGCCTGGCATTCCTTCCTCAGATGTTTACTTTTATTTACGTGGGTGAACGTCGTTTCTTCATTAATGGCGTTGAAGAATTTAGCAAAGGAACATGTTAAGACAGCTACTCCATAACGTTATAAGTAAACAAACAATGTTGACGACTCGTAAGTAAACGTAAACATCTGAAGATGGTGTGAACATAAAACGAATACACTCTCAAAAACGCTTTTTTGAGGCCTAATGTATTGGCGCAGCCTGTTGTGAAAGGGCTGCCTTTCATATCGGTGCGTTGCCCCATAAGCATTAACGTCACAGACGCTACAAAGTTTTGACTTTATGCGCTACGAACGCTGCTATCCCGTCACATGAGGAGGCGACCAGCGAATCTGAGTATGTGAATCACGCCAGCGGATCACCAAAAGTTGCCCAAGCCTGCTGTCTGACAATAACATTGTCTAAATAGGACTTATTGTCATATTTATACGAGATGTCAAAAATATTTTCTTTGAAACATAAAATTTTGAACCAGTAAATATTGAGCTACTAACGGCAGATAAACAGCAGCTATGTAGTAAAACTGAGGAGGCAGCAGCTCTTCTCAAAGCAGCAGCTCTCTTACAAATTTATTAGATTAAATTTAGATGGCATAAGCGTGAATAGCTTCAAGCAGTATAGTAATAGTTTACTGTTGATGCACATATCGAGAACCATTGGTATCTTTGTTATACCATGACCAGTTCCACATCCTTGATGGGATTAACGGAAGGCACTGAAAGAATAAATGCAAAAGAAGACACTAAAAAAGAAAACATATTCGTATTTTAAGTATTAGGAAACGAGATACTAAAAGTAGTAGACGACTTTTACTATTTGGGCAGTAAAATGTCTAATGATAACCGAAGTGGAGGGCACATAAATAAAATATTGACTTGCAGTGGCAAGAAAAGCGTTTCTGAAGAAGAGAACATTGTTTTCATCGAATATACATGATCCAATCACATCAAGGTCGCCATCGCCTATATTCGACGTCAACGTGCAGTCACCACTCACTATTGGCAGGTCGCAGCACGTAGTGGAGCGTATATACACTATTGGCCATTAAAACTGCAGCACCAAGAAGAAATGCAGATGATAAACGGGTATTCGTTTGAGAAATAAATTATACTACAACTGACATGTAATTACATTTCCACGCAATTTGGTTGCATAGATCCCGAGAAATCAGTACCCAGAACAACCACCTCTGGCCGTAATAACGGCCTTGATACGTCTGGGCATTGAGTCAAACACAGCTTGGATGGCGTGTACAGGTATAGTTGCTCCTGCAGCTTCAACACGATATCACAGTTCGTCAAGACTAGCGACTGGTGTATTGTGACGAGCCAGTTGCTCGGCCACCATTGACCAGACGTTTTCAGTTGGTGAGAGATCTGGAGAATGTGCTGGCTAGGGCAGCAGTCGAACATTTTCTGTATCCAGAAAGGCCCGTACAGGACCTGCAACATGCGGTCGTGCATTATCCTGCTGAAATGTAGGGTTTCGCAGAGATCGAATGAAGGGTAGAGCCACGGGTCGTAACACATCTGAAATGTAACGTCCACTGTTCAAAGCGCCGTCAGTGCGAACAAGAGGTGACCGAGACGTGTAACCAATGGCACCCCATACCATCACACCGGGTCATACGCCAGTGGCGATGACTAATACACGCTTCCAATGTGCGTTCACCACGATGTCGCCAACCACGGATGCGACCATCACGATGCTGTAAAGAGAACCTGGATTCATCCGAAAAAATGACGTTTTGCCATTCGTGCACCCAGGTTCGTCGTTGAGTACACCATCGCAGGCGCTCCTGTCTGTGATGCAACGTCAAGGATAACCGCAGCCACTGTCTCCGAGCTGATAGTCCATGGTGCTGCAAACGTCGTCGAACTGTTCGTGCAGATGGTTGACTCAGGGATCGAGACGTGGCTGCACGATCCGTTACAGCCATGTCTGTCATCTCGACTGCTAGTGATATGAGGCCGTTTCGATCCAGCACGGCGTTCCTTATTACCCTCCTGAACCCACCGATTCCATATTCTGCTAACAGTCATTGGATCTCGACCAGCGCGAGGAGAAAAGTCGCGATACGATAAACCACTATCGCGATAGGCTACAATCCGACCTTTATCAATGTCGGAAACGTGATGGTACGCATTTCGCCTCCTTACACGAGGCATCACAACAGCGTTTCACCAGCCAACGCCGGTCAACTTCTGTTTGTGTATGAGAAATCGGTTGGAGCCGAGCGACCACTACGGTCGGAGGTTCGAATCATGCCTCGGGCATGGATGTGTGTGGTGTCCTTAGGTTAGTTAGGTTTAATTAGTTCTAAGTTCTAGGCGACTGATGACCTGAGAAGTTAAGTCGCATAGTGCTCAGAGCCAACCATTTGAGAAATCGGTTGGAAACTTTCTTCATGTCAGCACGTTTTAGGTGTCGCCACCGGCGCCAACCTTGTGTGAATGCTCTGAAAAGCTAATCATTTGCATATGACAGCATCTTCTTCCTGTCGGTTAAATTTCGCGTCTACAGCACGTGATCTTCGTGGTGCAGCAATTTTAATGGCCAGTAGTGTAAAATGTGTCGGAGGGGCGGGAAACAGTGGAGTCGTTGTCGTAATGCGGAAACGGAGCGATTAACCTGACGTTGAAAGGGGCATGATCATTGGCTTTGGTTCAAATGTTCAAATGGCTCTGAGCACTATGGGACTCAACTGCTGAGGTCATTAGTCCCCTAGAACTTAGAACTAGTTAAACCTAACTAACCTAAGGACATCACAAACATCCATGCCCGAGGCAGGATTCGAACCTGCGACCGTAGCGGTCTTGCGGTTCCAGACTGCAGCGCCTTTAACCGCACGGCCACTTCGGCTGGCCCATTGGCTTTCGTGCCAAGGGTGGAAGCATTTTCGAAACGGCTAAGTTTGTAATCTGTTCTCGTGCCGCCTTGGTTTAAATACACTGTGCAGGATAAAATGGCGCTGTCCAAAAGCGGCAGCAAGCCAACTGTGGTACACAACGGGCTGCGGCTGTGGAGATGTGTACGGATGCATAAATGTGTAACTGTAGAACAATTGACCGCCAGATGAACGAAGGGTCTACCAACACGTCTCCTGAACGACGTTCAAAGAACATTGTTGCGTATGGGTCTCCACTGCGGGCACCTGGTTCATGCGCCCACCCTAACTGTTGTTCATCAGCGACAGAGACTGGAATTTGCACTCGATTAACGCAACTGGACGTCCACTGGGTGGCAACAGGTGACCTTTCCAGGTGAAACGCGTTTTATGCTCTGTCTGACAGATGGCCAGTAGCATGTTGTAAGACATCGTGGTCTCCTGACCTTCATTGCTTACATATTCCGCCCTCACAATCATATTCCGCACATCAAGACGCTTCATTCAAACCCAAACTCCATAAGACAAAGTCAATGTTGTATGAATTCATGTAAACGATACGCAAATAACAAGTGCACACCGAGGTTGAGATACTTGAGGCTGGTGTACACACACACATTCAAGACACGACGGTCACAAGAGCTTTTAGTTCGGGAGAGGCGGACCGCACGCCGAGAGTCCGGTCCCTTCAGAGGACGATTCAGCCTATCTACATCGGACGGTGACCACACGTGGAGCGGACAGCATTTGCCCGAGTGAAAGGGGAGAAGGACCCCGTGTTCGGCTTAAAAGCAAATTCCGCTACATTGTGTGGGAGCGCCCAGCCTACACATTCTTTACGAACATAGCACGCAGTTTCAGAGGTTTCCAGAGGGAGACAGCAAACGCCAAACGCCGATGCTACAGATTTTGGGATTGGTCGCCTTAAACGAAACGTCATTCTCCCGTTTTAGAAGAGCAATGCTGATTGGCAGACGATATTCCTGATGCCTTGAACTGATGGAGTAATGGAAGAGATCGAAAGGTATACCACTTCATGTCTGGCATGGAGAGGGGCCGTTCCGTTGTCGCTCTTGGAGCAAGAACACGTAACGAGAACGTGCACGCTCGTACATGTACTCAGAGAGCGAGGAACAAGTCTCTCCTCAGTACTTCACGTATTGTGCGGTGTGAACAGACAGAGTTAAACGCCTGCGTGTGAATTTTTGAGTGGCATCGCAGTGGACTGGTTATCTGACCGGTGTACCATGCCGATAGATTGACTTCATCAATGTGTAGGGAGAGTTTGATTGGCGAAGGTAAATCCAGATAGAGCGAGAGTTATGTTATTTGTCAGCAGCGAGCGGCGCAGACAGCAGTCATCGCAGCTTACGGTATTGTGCACTACAGCTCTTGCGAGCCCTATATTTCCTCCACAACAGTACACTTCACTGCATTTCACATGCGACAGCCTCGACCGTACCTAGCAACATTCTAAGGGATAATTATTCAAGTTGAGTAGGGGGGCTCTCAACCATTCTGCCAAGTCAATAACAATCTTAAACTTTGTATAGAAATTTCATCCAATCCTTAAGAGGTAACTTCACATTCCGAAAAAGAACCCGGAAATAACTTGTTCAGTTCATAACTAAAAGTGCCATTGTGATTAATCAGAATTTTTACAAAATAAAATAATAATTTTCGTTAGTTTCATGTTTTTCTTACACTAACTAGCACTACTCCAGTACCCAAGTATCCCACTAGTTACGTAAGAAATTTTGTGAATTTTTGTGTCATTTCCTTACAGCGGACGACTCCAGAAGATATTTATTGCTGAAAGTTTTTCAGGCATTTCTCTTTAGAACGTTAGGAGCGTCTGTCTGGCTTCTGTAGCACTGTGAGGGTGGAAATTGCATCTTGCCGGAGCCACAGGGTGAAGGGTACATCTCAGATTAATCCGTTGCGCAGAATGACGGAATAGCACCCACACGCTCACAATGTAAAGCGTGAAAGTCTGAAAACATACACTCTACAAGAATCGACGGAAGAGTTACGATCTGGGGAATGTTTTAGTGGCATTCCCTCTCTCGTCAGTCTGGAAGCCGCAGTGGATCAACACTACTATGCATCTATCCTTGGGGACCATGTCCATCCCTACATGCTTTTCCTCGTCACGATGGCATCTACCAGCAGGACAATGCAACCTGTCAAATAGCTCGCGGTGAAAGTGCGTGGTTTGAAGAGTACGAGGATAAGTTCTCCGTACTCCCCTGGCCACCAAACGCCCCAAGATTGGGCTGTTTGCGCAGTGGCGCCTCAAACGAAAAACCTTGAAGAGCTGGCCACGGCACTAAAGTCGGCAGGGCTCCATATCTCTTCCAGCATCTTCCAGAACCTTCCAGCACGTCTCACAGAGGTCCACGTTGCAAAAGGTGGTTTTTCAGGCTTTTGACAGATGGTCACATTAACGTGACTGAAGAGGTGCACACATAAAAAAAAATTTTGCATCACCTCGACTGCGAGAGCTCCCGAACCTCTACAGAATATTGGAATGGAGATCAACATAAACATCTTTTCCGCCCTTTTTACTGTTCATGAAAACCACACATTGCATGTTGTACCACCATACAGCGAGACCTTCAGAGGTGGTGGTCAAGATTGCTGTACACACCGGTACCTCTTATACCCAGTGGCACGTCCTCTTGCATTAATGCATGCCTGAATTCGTCATGGCATACTATCCACAAGTTCATCAAGGAACTGTTGCTCCAGATTCTCCCACTCCTCGACGGCGATTCGACGTAGATACCTCAGAGTTGCGGGTTACGTCGTCCATAAACAGCCCTTTTCAATCTATCCCAGGCATGTTCGATAGGGTTCATGTCTAGAGAACATGTTGGTTACTCTAGTCGAGCGATGTCGTTATCCTGAAGGAAGTCATTCACAAGATGTGCACGATGGGGACGCGAATTGTCGTCCATGAAGACGAATGTCTCACGAATATGCTGCTGATATGGTTGCACTATCGGTCGGAGGATGGCATTCACATATCGTACAGCCGTTACAGCGCCTTCCATGTCCACCAGCGTCGGACGTCAGCCCCACATAATGCCACCTCAAAACATAACAGAACCTCCATCTTGCTGTACACACTGGACAGTGTGTCTAAGGCGATCAGCTTGACGGGCTGGCCGCGCGGGATTATCCGAGCGGTCTAGGCGCTGTAGTCATGGACTGTGCGGCTGGTCCCCGCGGAGGTTCGAGTCCTCCCTCG
Organism: Schistocerca serialis cubense; assembly: GCF_023864345.2. Lineage (NCBI taxonomy): Eukaryota > Metazoa > Arthropoda > Insecta > Orthoptera > Acrididae > Schistocerca > Schistocerca serialis. Next base: position 83,222,060 of record NC_064641.1, on the reverse strand, counting down.
GTCATGGGTGTGTGTGTGTTTGTCCTTAGGATAATTTAGTTTAAGTAGTGTGTAAGCTTAGGAAGTGATGACCTTAGCAGTTAAGTCCCATAAGATTTCACACACATTTGAACTTTTTTTTTTTGGACCGGGCTGCCTCTAAACACGTCTCCGACGATTGTCTGATTGAAGGTGTATGCGACACTCATCGGTGAAGAGAACGTGATGGCAATCTTGAGCGGTCCATTCGGCATGTTCTTGGGTCCATCTGTGCCGCGCTGCATGGTGTCGTGGTTGCAAAGATGGACCTCGCCATGGACGTCAGGAATGAAGTTGCGCATCATGCAGCCTATTGCGCACAGTTTGAGTCGTAACGCGACGTCCCGTGGCTGCACGAAAAGAGTTATTCACACGGTGGCGTTGCTGTCAGTGTTCCTCAGAGCCAGAATCCGTAGGTAGCGGTCATCCAGTGCAGTAGTAGCCCTTGGGCGGCCTGAGCGAGGCATGTCAGCGACAGTTCTTGTATCTCTGTATCTCCTCCATGTCTTAACAACATCGCTGTGGTTCACTCCGAGACGCCTGGACACTTCCCTTGTTGAGAGCCCTTCGTGGCACAAAGTAACGATGCGGACGCGATCGAACCGCCGTATTGACAGCCTACACTTGTACCTCCTTCCTGGTGTAATGACTGGAACTGATCGGCTGTCTGACCCTCGCTGTGTAATAGGCGCTGCTCAAGAATGGTTGTTTACATCTTTGGGCGGGTTTAGTGACATGTCTGAACAGTCAAAGGGGCTGTGTCTGTGATACAATATCCACGGTCAACGTCTATCTTCAGGAGTTCTGGGAACCGGGGGATGCAAAACTTTTTTTGATGTGTGTATTTGTCTGAAGTGTAGACTTATCTGGAAATGAAACATAAGAGATAAACACTCCAGGTAAGAACAGAATATAAGCTTTTGAGATGTTGTGCTGCAGAGTAATGGTGAAGATTGGGTGGTCCGATCATGTGACGAATGAAGAGGTGCTCAATAGAAATGGTAAGAAAGCAATTTGTGGCATAACTTGACTACATCTACATCTACATCTACATCTATACTCCGCGAGCCACCTTACGGTGTGTGGCGGAGGGTACTTATTGTACCACTATCTGATGCCCCCTTCCCTGTTCCATTCACGAATTGTGCGTGGGAAGAACGACTGCTTGTAAGTCTCCGTATTTGCTCTAATTTCTCGGATCTTTTCGTTGTGATCATTACGCGAATTATATGTGGGCGCTAGTAATATATTGCCCATCTCTTCCCGGAATGTACTCTCTCGTAATTTCGATAATAAACCTCTCCGTATTGCGTAACGCCTTTCTTGAAATGTCCGCCACTGGAGCTTGTTCAGCATCTCCGTAACGCTCTCGCGCTGACTAAATGTCCCCATGACGAATCGCGCTGCTTTTCGCTGGATCATGTCTATCTCTTCTATTAATCCAACCTGGTAAGGGTCCCATACTGATGAGCAATACTCAAGAATCGGACGAACAAGCGTTTTGTAAGCTACTTCTTTCGTCGATGAGTCACATTTTCTTAGAATTCTTCCTATGAATCTCAACCTGGCGCCTGCTTTTCCCACTATTTGTTTTATGTGATCATTCCACTTCAGATCGCTCCGGATAGTAACTCCTAAGTATTTTACGGTCGTTACCGCTTCCAATGATTTACCACCTATGGCATAATCGTACTGGAATGGATTTCTGCCCTATGTATGCGCATTATATTACATTTATCTACGTTTAGGGAAAGCTGCCAGCTGTCGCACCATGCATTAATCCTCTGCAGCTCCTCCTGGAGTACGTACGAGTCTTCTGATGTTGCTACTTTCTTGTAGACAACCGTGTCATCTGCAAATAGCCTCACGGAGCTACCGATGTTGTCAACTAAGTCATTTATGTATATTGTAAACAATAAAGGTCCTATCACGCTTCCCTGCGGTACTCCCGAAATTACCTCTACATCTGCAGATTTTGAACCGTTAAGAATGACATGTTGTGTTCTTTCTTCTAGGAAATCCTGAATCCAATCACAAACCTGGTCCGATATTCCGTAAGCTCGTATTTTTTTCACTAAACGTAAGTGCGGAACCGTATCAAATGCCTTCCTGAAGTCCAGGAATACGGCATCAATCTGCTCGCCAGTGTCTACGGCACTGTGAATTTCTTGGGCAAATAGGGCGAGCTGAGTTTCACATGATCTCTGTTTGCGGAATCCATGTTGGTTATGATGAAGGAGATTTGTATTATCTAAGAACGTCATAATACGAGAACACAAAACATGTTCCATTATTCTACAACAGATTGACGTAAGCGAAATAGGCCTATAATTAATCGCATCTGATTTATGACCCTTCTTGAAAATGGGAACGACCTGCGCTTTCTTCCAGTCGCTAGGTACTTTACGTTCTTCCAGCGATCTACGATAAATTGCTGATAGAAAGGGGGCAAGTTCTTTAGCATAATCACTGTAGAATCTTAAGGGTATCTCGTCTGGTCCGGATGCTTTTCCGCTACTAAGTGATAGCAGTTGTTTTTCAATTCCGATATCGTTTATTTCAATATTTTCCATTTTGGCGTCCGTGCGACGGCTGAAGTCAGGGACCGTGTTACGATTTTCCGCAGTGAAACAGTTTCGGAACACTGAATTCAGTATTTCTGCCTTTCTTCGGTCGTCCTCTGTTTCGGTGCCATCGTGGTCAACGAGTGACTGAATAGGGGATTTAGATCCGCTTACCGATTTTACATATGACCAAAACTTTTTAGGGTTCTTGTTTTATATTGTTTGCCAATGTTTTATGTTCGAATTCGTTGAATGCTTCTCTCATTGCTCTCTTTACGCTCTTTTTCGCTTCGTTCAGCTTTTCCTTATCAGCTATGATTCGACTACTCTTAAACCTATGATGAAGCTTTCTTTGTTTCCGTAGTACCTTTCGTACATGATTGCTATACCACGGTGGATCTTTCCCCTCGCTTTGGACCTTAGTCGGTACGAACTTATCTAAGGCGTACTGGACGATGTTTCTGAATTTTTTCCATTTTTGTTCCACATCCTCTTCCTCAGAAATGAACGTTTGATGGTGGTCACTCAGATATTCTGCGATTTGTGCCCTATCACTCTTGTTAAGCAAATATATTTTCCTTCCTTTCTTGGCATTTCTTATTACACTTGTAGTCATTGATGCAACCACTGACTTATGATCACTGATACCCTCTTCTACATTCAAGGAGTCGAAAAGTTCCGGTCTATTTGTTGCTATGAGGTCTAAAACGTTAGCTTCACGAGTTGGTTCTCTATCTGCTCGAAGTAATTCTCGGACAAGGCAGTCAGGATAATGTCACAAGAGTCTCTGTCCCTGGCTCCAGTTCTGATTGTGTGACTATCCCATTCTATACCTGGTAGATTGAAGTCTCCCCCTATTACAATAGTATGATCACGAAACTTCTTCACGACGTTCTGCAGGTTCTCTCTGAGGCGCTCAACTACTACGGTTGCTGATGCAGGTGGTCTGTAGAAGCATCCGACTATCATATCTGACCCACCTTTGATACTTAACTTAACCCAGATTATTTCACATTCGCATTCGCTAATAACTTCACTGGATGTTATTGAATTCTTTACTGCTATAAATACTCCTCCACCATTGGCGTTTATCCTATCCTTGCGGTATATATTCCATTCTGTGTCTAGGATTTCGTTACTGTTCACTTCCGGTTTTAACCAACTTTCCGTTCCTAATACTATATGCGCACTATTTCCTTCAATAAGAGATACTAATTCAGGAACCTTGCCCTGGATACTCCTGCAGTTTACCAATATTACGTTAACTTTTCCTGTTTTTGGTCTCTGAGGACGGACGTTCTTTATCAACGATGATAATGTCCTCTCTGGTAAGCCGTCAGGTATTTTATCGTTTCGCCCAAGGGGGGGGTCCCTCTAACCTAAAAAACCCCCGTGTGCACGCCACACGTACTCTGCTACCCTAGTAGCTGCTTCCGGTGTGTAGTGCACGCCTGACCTGTCTAGGGGGGCCCTACAGTTCTCCACCCAATAACGGAGGTCGATGAATTTGCAACCATTATAGTCGCAGAGTCGTCTGAGCCTCTGGTTTAGACCCTCCACACGGCTCCAAACCAGAGGACCGCGATCGACTCTGGGCACTAAGCTGCAGATATTAAGCTCAGCTTGCACTCCACGTGCGATGCTGGTTGTCTTCACCAAATCAGCCAGCCGCCGGAAGGAACCAAGGATGGCCTCAGAACCCAAGCGGCAGGCGTCATTCGTTCCGACATGTGCTACTATCTGCAGCCGGTCACACCCAGTGCGTTCAATAGCTGCCGGAAGGGCCTCCTCCACATTACGGACGAGACCCCCCGGCAAGCACACCGAGTGCACACTGGCATTCTTCCCCGACCTACCCGCTATTTTCCTGAGGGGCTCCATAACCCGCCTAACGTTGGAGCTCCCTATAACTAATAGGCCCGCCCTCTGTGACTGTCGGGACCTTGCCGGAGAATCGGCCACTGGCCCAACAGGCGAGGCATCCTGTGGTGGCTCGGAAACGATGTCATCACCACTAGGAAGCACCCCGTACCTGTTGGAAAGGGGTAAGGCAGCTGCCACGCGGCCAGATCCCACCTTCGCCTTTCGGCCAGGCACGCGCGAGCCCACCACTGTCCGCCATTCACTCTGGAGTGATGGCTGACCGGTAAGATGCTCACTGCCGGAAGACGCAGCGACATCAGGGGTTCCATGTGATTCCAAGGCCACCGAAGTAGGCATAGGTCTCACCACAGTTGCCCCAACGCCACTACGAGCCGACGCCTGCGCCTCGAGCTCGATGAGCCTAACAGACAAAGCCTCCACCTGCCCCCGAAGAGTGGCCAATTCTCCTTGCGTCCGCTCACAACAACCACAGTCCCTACACATGACTATGTTTACCCTACTCTATACGGTGACAAATTCCCAAGATAATCTTCTGATGAGCTACTCTGATAATCAAGAAACACTCACTGAAATACGAGACGCGAAAACTACGCTAGGTTTTCCCAGAAAAAATATTTAAAAGCTAAGCGCAGCAAATAAGTACAAAAACGCTTTATACAAACAGTACTCGCTGCTGCTGGTGCTCTCGCTCTGGCTGTCACAAGACAACTGCTGATTCAAGTGACTAGTGGCTAACGGCCGCGAAACAAACAAAAGACGGTTTTAGGGCGCTTTCTGTTCTAAACGATCAAGAAAACACTAAGAAATCTAACACGAAAACTACGTAAAGTTTTATCAAGAACTGTTAGTTACTATGCAGAGCAGATAAACACAAATAGAATCCCTTCCTTAGTGGAAGGTCGTAAACAAAATGCAAAATAAACGCTTTATACAAACAGTACTCGCTGCTGCTGGTGCTCTCGCTCTGGCTGTCACAAGACAACTAAAACCAGAGATCGGTTGATAGGACAGTCTGAGACGCCAAAGATCACCAATTTAGTATTAGAGGGAAGTATGGGCGATAAAAATGTAGACAGAACCAAGAGAGTAAGCAGGTTCAAAAGGATGTAGATCGCGTTAGTTATTCGGAGATGAAAAGGTTCGTATAGCGTAGAGTAGCATGGAGAGCTGCATCAAACCAGTCTTCGCACTGAAGGCCACAACAACAATAATTTGACTTGGGATAATATTTAAAAATACTGCAAGTATGAAATGGGACACGTAAAGACAGTCGCTTAATATCTTGTACAAATACCACCTGAACATTGCAAGAATCTGTTTTCGGGACGAAATCGACAAATATTATTCAGATCTGTACTTATTGCTGACTAAGGAAGGCTAAAGCCAAAATGACACAAATAATAACTCTCTCGCAGACATATAACGATGTTTACACTGTCCCTTCATTGCATTATGCACAAATAAATCTTAATATGTACACAATACGAAACACCAACTGGCAAGAACTACCGTATTTTGGAAAGTATAGGTCTTGATTTAGAGTCTGGAGCATAGGCACATACATACATTCATCGAGATCCTACCTTCTGTGAAGCACAATTCCTGAGAATTTCCGTTAACGCTCTATAAATCTCGTGTTTTTTTAAGCAAACAGTGCGATTAATCAAAAAGCAATTAAACTGAGCTGCGAGGTGTATCGAATCTCATGCACGGAGGAGAGCTTTTCGGATCAGAAAACGATGTAAATGAGGCAAAGCAATTTATAAAATCAAATCAGTGGCAATCTCAAATAGTAACTGGAATTCATTCACGAAGACCTCGACATGGAGCAAAGTCAATAAAAGCGGACAGGACTGCGAAATTGCGTAGAACTTAATCCATACTCAATTCTGGACAAACAGAGAGTTCGTTACTAGCCTGTTAACAGCGAATACTCGTAAAAATGATTTTCTCGACTCTTACGGGAAAGTACATCACTCTCCGTATTCAGTGCAAAAATCGATATTTAAAATGCAAACCAATTTGTTCCTCACAGGGAAGTACGAATTAATCCCGCAGATGGAGGAAATAACTTTTCAATTGGAAAGGGCAGCAATTCGTCGAATATTTTCAGCTCAGTTTGAAACTGGCGATCAGGTTTGTTCGTGACGGTAATCCTGGACAAGTATAAAATTCCTTCAGGATCGTAAAAAAAGGCATAACGGAATTGTGATTTAGCGGTAGTTTCTTCTAGTATAAATAAACATACTGTTATGCAAGCTGAAAACACTCGTCACTGAACGATTGTGGTACTGTTTTTCGTCTCTTGAATTTCGTTACTCAGATTATGAAGGTTATTTCTTTCTCTAACCAGACTTCAAATAAGAAAGTCCATCGGCATTCATCTGGAGAGACCAAGCTTACAACATTGTATACAATTAATATCGTTTTAGTTGAAGCTGCAAATGAAACACCCTGCCTAGAAATTTACGCTTCTTTAAAATGTTTATAAGCTCCCTACAGATCACTGCAAAGTTTATTTTTCCACTCTGCTACCCTCATTACTGTACGTAGCACCCGCAGTAAACAAGTTTAAGATCACTGCATGCTTACTTTATTATACTATCAGATATCGATCGTCTCCTGATAGAGCATAGGAAAAAGTACGAGAGTGAGTCAATCATTATCCGCAATTTAGTTATATTTTTGTTTATTTTGGTAGTAGTGTCGTTTTACGTTGATGACGCATACTTTGTTTATTTATTGTTATATCTTTGCAATTTTTAAGCTGCTAGGTTAGTTTCGTTATCGCTGCCGTGCTTTTAATCATGGCTGCTCTGCTGTCTATTTGCACCAAAGAAGAGCAACGTTCAGTGATCGGTTTTTTGTTTTTGGGAGGTGTATCAGGGGCCGAAATTCATTGAAGACTTTCGGTACAGTACGGGAACAGTGTGTTGCCACAACAGAGTGTCTACGTATGGACTGAAAAATCCGAAATGGTCGCACGTTGAAGGAGCCGGACGACCGTTTATCGCTACAAATTAAGAAACCATTGAGCGTTCACATTAAATGATTCTCTTAGACAGACGATTAACTATTGACGACGTTGCACATCCTCTGCAAATTAGTCACGGTTCTGCCTACGAAATCATCCTCAACAGACTTGGGTTTCATAAAGTTTGTGCAAGATGGGTCCCAAAACAACTCAGACAGTTACATAAACAAACGTGGTTGGACATCTGCAAAAAACATTTGGATCGCTATGATAAACAAAGGGGACAACTTTTTAGACAGCATCATTACTGATGACGAAACATGGAATCATCATTACGAGCCGGAGAGTAAACGGCAGAGTATGGAATGCAAACATCCAAATTCGCCGTGCAAGGAAAAGTTCAATACCCAACCATCTGCAGGAAAACTAATACTTACGGTTTTTTGGGACGCACAATGTCCAGTACTGGAACATTATGGGGAAAGGGACACAACAATAAACAGTATACGTTACAGTGAGACGCTTACTGCCAGGCTAAAGCCTGCAATTCGAAGCAAACGCCGAGGATTTCTGTCAAAAGGAGTTGTGTTGTTGCACGACAATACCCGTCCGCATAGTGCTCCCCACACTGCTGAAACGCTCCAGAAACTCAAATTTGAAGTACTGGATCGTCCTCCATATAGGCCCGATCTTGCCCCTTCTGACTATCACTTGTTTGGTCCATACAAACAGGCATTAAAGGGCCGTCGATTTGCCTCGGACGAAGCAGTGAAAGAGGCGGTGCATTCTTGGCTCGCAGCTTAACCGAGAACCTTATTTTATGAGTGCATCAGGAAGCTTGTACAACAATGGATCCAGCGCGTTGAAATGCATGGAGACTATGTCAAAAATTTTGTTCTTCTAAGCTTTCTATTTGATTACAATAAAATTTTATAACTACTTTGCGGATAATAATTGATTTACCCTCGTAGTTATTTGAATGTCGCAATATGGACACTATTTTTCACTTAATTTACGAAGATAATAGTTTTCGTTTCTGAGTGTATACTAAATAATGACTCTCCAAGTGTGTCCCATTTCCTTCTACGAGACTAACATCTTCCAGTACCGGGTGAAGAAACCAAACTGTTTATAAGGTTAGAACAGAGAAGAAGACGTCCAGTCGAGTCAAGTTACTCAAATAACCACATGGCGGATACGGACCGTTGTGGAGCTACGACAGCCAATCAGCGAAGACAGCGCGGCTGAGTGTCTAAGGTGTCCATCACTGCGGGTTTGGGAGGTGCTCTACCAGCCACTCATTTGACGAAGTAGTTTTTGTAGCAGTGTTGGAGGCAGGAACTTCGAGCATTTCCTGTAAAAACTGTGCTTTGTGAAAAAAGTGTTAAGTAGTTAATTTCTGTTTTGTTTTTCATCTTAGTCGCAGTTAAACGCTTACTTATCTATTGTGCCTTATAAAACAAAAGTGCTTTAGCTAAAATTATAACATGTGACCTCTATATTTCATTATTGATAACGAAGTACACAAGCAAATCTGCGCGATCTGGCCCAGACGGGACAATCAGAACCGACCGACCGGCGTGTGGTCTTCTGCCAATGGCGTCATCTGGATGCAGTATGGAGGGACATGGAGTCATCACACCGCCCTCTCGGCCATTATTGGCTTCCTTGACCTTGGAGGCGGTACTTCTCAGCAAACTGTCGCCTCAGTTGTCATCACGAGACTGACCGCACTCTGTTACAGCCCTCCCACAGAGGAAAAATCCCTGGTGGTACTGTAAATAGAATCCAGGTCTCCAGGCACTGCAGACAGACGTACTGACCATTGAGATGAGGAAGTGCACATTGATTACAACACACCTTACAAACCCACATATCGACTACCTTACTACAGACCTTCTTTTTTTTCAGCACGGCATAATATTTTAACAAATTAATTGTATTAAGGTACTTCCAACGTAGTTGATTTAATAGCCAAGCTTTCCCCAGTAAACAAAACAGAAAATTCGCATTTAACATAACCAGCCACAGATCAGAATTTAGTCTGGTTACCTTTGAAAGTTCAGCTGGAACGATTATCTTAACCTAATTTAATTAATGGCTCTACTCTTTAGCGTAATAAGTATAAACTGGGGAAAGTTATTTTACATGTACACAATTCCACGCGCTCGATGCTGATTGGCGGTCATCTGATAGCTGTAGCCACAGCAGTGAACTTCCGACCTGATGTCATCTGGAAAATTTTCCTCGATTCGACTTTGCCCACCCTGTTCTGGTCTTTTATTCTATTAGGCATTTTCGGTGTGATTTCTTCTTCTTTTACCTTGCGTTATCACATGTCCTCATGTGGTGTGTTTGTTATTTTTTGCATTTTGAAATGTTAAATTTGTAAGATGGCAAGAACTATGCCCCTTACATGAAGTCATTAAAGATCACCTAACTCACGTTGAGCGAACAGTACGGCTGAACAAAAATGACTGACAAGGCACACTGTATCTTGTAGAGGGTATAGTATAAACGTATTGAAATAATTAATGTCGGGTGATGGTTTTAAAGTAATTCACACGACATGAAAACACGTCGATTTACTGGAGGCTAGTTTATCCCAGGGAAGTACTCAGAACTGACCATGGCTGCTGGGGGAGCGGCTAAGGGAAGCGACAAAAGGCAGCTTAGGGCAGCTCAAGCTCTGAGAAAGCAGTAACTGGGCAAGACCTCCAGCTGCCTTAAGATGAGTGACAGTGAGTGGGTGGTTGACCCCAACCCCATGCTGGTGTACCAGGAAGCAGACGGAGAACTTGTACACCTGTTGATAAATGTCTGTCATCTCATTTTCAGTGAAACATGCGAGAAAGCCACGCAAAGCTAAGGTGGAGCAGTCAACAGAGGTCAAAATATGCGTGTTCGTGACTATAGCAACTTCACGCTGAATTCATGGTCCACAGAGTCTGAAGCAAATCAGGTGAAGAGCGACAGAATGAAATATACTGGCCTCCGATGGGAACGTAGTACCAAGGAATTTGAAGTACTCTTCTGGGAGTCAGAATTCCGGAAAAATTGGTGTTTGTGCAGACGCTAACCTTGATGGGTGGCCTGGGAGGAGCTAAATACCAGAAGTTGAGAGGAAGGGAAATTTTGTGGGAATTTGTTCACTTCCCACAGCAGGCATTGGTCGGCACTGGGAAGCGACGGATAATTAATGCGACTTGCGCTGCAATTGGCGGAAGTGATTTTGCTGGATGGGAAACCGAGGTGAAGAGTGGACTGGGGGACGTCTCTGTAGAGGTCTTTCGTTCCCAGCTTGCTTGGAGTGTGGACATGGCGTTCTTTACTCAGCTTGCCTGAGTAAGAGTCAGGACTTAGCAAATGGAACGATTGAGCTTGGAGATAGGAAGTTTTGGTTCAGCTATGTACTGAGCAAGATAGCTAGACGAGCACAGCCTTGCAGCACCACGAGGTTTGCCGACGTCCACACAATGACGCGTCTCCGCCATTCTGTATTCGGTGATATTGCGCCCGCTGCAGCCACTGATTAATTTGTTGGATCACGTCGGCAAAGTTTCCACGAAGGTTTCATGGGCTGTGTATTGTAGAATTCTTCTCGCACTTTGCATTATGCCTGGGTCAGTCGATAGGAATTACTTTTGAGTTATTGCGCTTTACTCCACGCAAACGCAATTTATTTCCACTGCCTGAAAGGAGAGTCTTGTAATGTGATGATTGAAGATTGGGAGTTAAAATAAATTTGCGCTAATCGACTGCATCTGTTTTCAAGCAAGTAGTTGAAATCCCAAGTCACTTTCTTAATTAATTTTATGTTCAACATTTGCATCTGGTGTTGAATAGCTGAATATCACATCAATGTGCACCCCTTTTTAATTCACAGTGATCAATTCTGAATCAATTAATGTCAACACTGCCACCACAGTTTAATCAGGAGTCACAGGGCCTAATTACTTTTTTTTGCGTTATCCGATATTGCGGCAGTTTTGCGATCTCTGTTGATCTGTTAGTCAATTAACTGGGGCGAACACACGCCAAAACCAGACAAGTGACGGGTTCGGTGTTACAAATTATAAAAGTAGCAATGGTGAAACACAGGGAGCGAAAGACTATATACAACTCATACAGAAACCAAACGGCAATTATAAACATCGAAAGACATGAAAGGGAAGCAGTGATTACAAAGAGAGTGTTCGTAACCTATTGCCAATGTTATTCAGTGTGTACAATGAGCACATAATAAGAGAAGCCAAAAAAAAGAAACCATTGAAGAAGGAATTAAAGTTTAGGGAGAAGGTAAAGAACTTTGAGGTTTACCGATGACATTGTATTCTGTCAGAGACAGAAAAGGATTTGGAAGTGCAGTTGAACAGAATGGACAGTCTTGTAAGGAGGATATAAGATGAACATTAACAAAAGGAAAAAAGGGGCAATGTGATGTAGTAGAATTAAATCAAGCAATGCTGAAAGAATTAGATTAGGAAGTGAGACACTAAAAGTGGTAGATGAATTTTGCTATTTTGGCAGCAAAGTAACTGATGCTGGCCGAAGCAGAGAGGATATAAAAGGTGTATGACAAATGTAGTTGAAGGAAAAGCTGTAAATCATATAGAACCAGCAAATGTAACAAAAGATAAAGCATGCAGAGAAAATAAGTCGTGGGAAAAATCAAAGAAATAAAATAACTCAAATAAGAACCTACAACAACAATAATGACAAGAAAAGAGTTAGAGAAGAAACAAAATTCGATAATACTGAATACAAATTTATGTGTTTAAGAGGTGTTTTCCGAAGGTATTTATCGAGAGCGTGGCCTTAAATTGCTGTGAAACGTGTACGACAAGCAGGTCAGGCAAGAAGAGAATAGAAGTTTTTCAAATGTGAGGCTACAGAAGAATGCAGAAGATTAGGTGGGTAGAGCGCGTTAGTAATGTGGAGGTACTGAATACAACTGGTAAGAAAAGAAATATGAGGCGTAATCTGACTAAAAGAAGCGACTGGTCGATAAGAGACATTGTGAAGAGGCTTGCAGAAGAAAGAGTAGTGTGGAAAGTGCATGAAAGCAGTCTTCGTACTGAAGACCACAACAACATCAGTGGTAGAGGGTGCCTGCTCCCCTTCCTCTCCCCTGCCCCTACATACCACCTCAACCTCCTCGAGGCAACGGAATTTGTGTACCGTATCTGTCTGAGTTTTATGCTACTATCCCATGTGAAAGTGTGCGAAAAGTGTTTGCAAATCGTGTAACTGAGGCCAGACTTGGTTACCAGTCTAGTGTTTACCTGGCCGGATGTGGGAAACCGCCTAAAAACTACATCCAGTATGGCTAATAAGCAGCCTCTCATCGTAAATCCGCCGGTAGGATTGGCTGGTTACGCCTAAGTTGTAAGAAAGAAGTTGTAGCTATGAATACATCAAGCACGTCAAGGATCAGCGAAAGCAGCTTAGGTGACAGGACTATATGCATACTGAAAAAGGTACAATCGGAAATCGATGAACGGATAGTGGGTTTGATCAAGCAAATAACTGGTACAACCATTGTTGGGACAGAAGAAAAACACGAAGCAACAGAACGCAAAACACCAAAGGTGTCTGAATATAGGTGTACAAAACTCTTAGTAAAATTGATGGAGAAGCTGCATGAATAATTATCTAAAAGAACAAAGTCATATCGCAATATCGCCACAAGAATCTAACTAACTGGGGGAGAATGTAGGTAGTATCCGCCAATCATGGGGAAGGAGCTAACAGAGAAGGTGTATAACCGATGGCAGACAGAGGGAAGAAGACCAAATGCCAAACGACCAAGACCATTAACACGCATTATGCTTAACTTGACGTTTAGTGACAGTAAATAGTAGCCTAGCCACTTCAGCAAACTTCACGTGCTGTCAGCTGTTGACAGCCGAGATGATATCGTTTTACTATATTTCAGTGCCTGTGTTGTTCATAAAAACGATTCAACGTTCCTTCTGACAAGCATGCATACAATATCGTGTGTACGAGCACAGGTTGTAGACACGTGGTTCATACGTGGAGGTTTGGATCTGGCTGTGAATCGTGTTCGGATGACCTGATGTTAAGGCGAACGCTCGCTACAAGCGACAAGTCCGTGTTCAGGCGCGAATTTTCATTGTCGTCATTCCATTACTCATGTGATGGTTGTACACTTTCGCTACTGCAAATACATTTCATGTAATATCATGTCAGAATGCAACGAACAGACGACCCTTTTCTGATATCATGTCAGTCAGAGCCGTCTTCAGACCAACGTAAGTCTGGAGATCGTTTAGAGGTAAAAGAAATTCCTTACCAAAGCGAGTCCGTTTAATATGCCCAGTGACAGGGAGAACACTTGGACTACGTAATACTAACGAGATGAACGTGTGTGAGGTATCACGATCTTGAGTTCCCTGAAGTGACTAATGAAATGTGTGTGAAATGGCTTGGTTCAAATGGCTCTGACCACATTGCGACTTAACTTCTGAGGTCATCAGTCACCTAGAACTTAGAACTAATTAAATCTAACTAACCTAAGGACATCACACACATCCATGCCCGAGGCAGGATTCGAACCTGCGACCGTAGCGGTCGCTCGGCTCCAGACTGTAGCGCCTAGAAACTCACGGCCACTTGGGCCGGCCGTGTGTGAAATCTTATGGGACTTAACTGCTAAGGTCATCAGTCCCTAAGCTTACACACTACTTAACCTAAATTATCCTAAGGACAAACACACACACCCATGCCCGAGGGAGGACTCGAACCTCCGCCGGGACCAGCCGCACAGACAATGACTGCAGCGCCCAAGACCGCTCGGCTAATCCCGCGCGGCCCTGAAGGGACTAACGTGACTGTAGAGCGCATGTAATGTTAAAGGATAATGATGTCTCACATAACATGCACCTGAGAAGTGTTGAGTCACCACGCTGTTATACAATCGTTAAATCGCATTCTTTACATTACTGTAAACAGAATTCTATGATCTGTAGAGCTCTCTCGACAGCATTTCGTGCGCCCAGTGGTGACACGAGGATCAAGGAAGTTTCCTATCGGAAGCACTATTTATCGCACAAGTAACCACAAATCAAGGGAGAAGGAATGATACACCGCGTAACTGCACATACATGCAGTAAGAGACAAAATGTAAACACACAGTTCTTCAAAATGTACTTGCACCGTACACCTATGACAGACAGCATTAGGGATACTACACTCATGCTCATAAATTAAGGATAATTGCAGAATTTGGTGCCACACAACGTGGCACTACACAAAACTGGCGCTAATAGCAAAGCCACATAGGGAACACACACAATACGGATCTGTAAGTCCACGGTATTGGTGACAAGTTGAGAAAACCGTCCCGAAACACATGTGCTACAAAACGCCACTGTTTCCTGCGCATGTACCCCGACATCAGTATGGGATATGATCACCATGCATACGTACACAAGCCGCACTACGGGTTGGCATACTCTGGATCAGGTGGTCAAGCAGCTGCTGGGGTATAGCCTCCCATTCTTGCACCAGTGCCTGTCGGAGCTCCTGAAGTGTCATAGGGATTTGAAGACGTGCAGCGATACGACCGAGAGCATCCCAGACGTGCTCGATGCGCTTTAGGTCTTGAGAACAGGCAGGTCACTCCATTCGCCTGATATCTTCTGTTTCAAGGTACTCCTCCACGATGGCAGCTCGGTGGGGCCGTGCGTTATCATCCATCAGGAGGACGGTGGGACCCACTGCACCCCTGAAAAGGCGGCCATACTGGTGCAAAATGACATCCCGATACACCTGACCCGTTACAGATCCTCTGTCAAAGAAATGCTGAGGTATACGTGCACCAATCATAATCCCACCCCACACCATCAAACCACGACCTCCATGCAGGTCCCTTTCAAGGGCATTAAGGGGTTGGTATCTAGTTCCTGGTTCACGTCAGATAAAAACCCGGCGAGAATTACTGTTCAGACTATACCTGAACTCGTCCGTGAACATAACCTGGGACCACTTTTCCAGTGACCACGTACTGTCTTCTTGACGCCAGGCTTTACGGGCTCTCCTGTGACCAGGGGTAGTGGAATGCACCTTGCAGGTCTCTGGGCGAATAAACCATGTCTGTTCAGTCATCTTCAGACTGTGTGTCTGGAGACAGCTGTTCCGGGGGCTGCGGTAAGGTCCCGAGCAGGGCTACCTGCAGTACTCCGAGGCCGTCTGCGGGCACTGATGGTGAGATATCGGTCTTCTTGTGGTGTTGTACACAGTGGGCGTCCCGTTCTGTAGCGCCTGGACACGCTTCCTGACTGCTGGAATCGTTGCCATAATCTTGAGCTCACACTTTGTGGCACACGGAGGGACAGTGCTACAGCCTGCTGTGTTTGACCAGCCTCCAGTTGCCCTATTATTCTACCCCTCATAATGTCATCAATATGTGTTCTTTGAGCCATTTTCAACACACAGTCACCAATAGCATGTCTGTAAACGTCTGCACACTTATTCGCTGTACCGTACTCTGACATGCACCAACACACCTCTGTGTATGTGGACTGCTGCCAGCGCCACCGTATGACGACCGCAGGTCAAATGCACCGCATGGTCATACCCCGAGGTGATTTAAACCCGCAAACCGCCCACCAGAGCGTTGTTTCACCATGTATCAGCATTATCCTTAATTTATGAGCAAGTTGTCATACAGCCTATGTAAGATACCTCCCATGGAGAAACTGAGTATAACTTACCTGAAGTTACCTGCTGGAATCGTTGCCATAATCTTGAGCTCACACTATGTGGCACACGGAGGGCCAGTGCTACGACCTGCTGTGTTTGACCAGCCTCCAGTCGCCCTATTATTCTACCCCTCATAATGTCATCAATGCATGTTCTTTGATCCATTTTCAACACACAGTCACCATTAGCATGTCTGAAAACGTCTGCACACTTACTCGCTGCACTGCACTCTGACATGCGCCAACACACCTCTGCGTATGTGGACTGCTGCCAGCGCCACCATGCGACGACCGCAGGTCAAATGCACTGCATGGTCATACCCCGAGGTGATTTAAACCCTCAAACCGCCCACCAGAGCGTTGTTTCACCATGTATCAGCATTATCGTTAATTTATGAGCATGAGTGTAGTTGTCATACAGCCTATGTAAGATACCTCCCATGGAGAAACTGAGTATAACTTACCTGAAGTGCAACCTACATTTCTATCTAAACTAGTTTAGTAACCGACATTGCACGTGTACATATTTATTCCAATGCTATTAGTCCAACTCGTCCTTTCCGCTTTCTCTGTCCATCTCGTCCTTCTTCTATCTGACCTTTTGCTTCCCCTCCTCTCCCAGCCCATCTCTCCACCCCTACTATCCATCCATCTCCTCCTACCCCTCTGTCCATCTACTCTTGCGCTCTCTCTCTCTCTGTCCTTCTGACCCAACTCTATCTGCCCATCTTCTCCTTCCTCCTCTGCCTCCTCATCACCCCATCTGTCCACCACCTCCTCTTTTCTCTCTCTCTTCCCATTTCCCCTGCCTCTGTCCTTCTCTCCCCTCTCTCTGTCCATCTTCTCCTCTTCCATCTCTCTTTTCATCTCCTCCTACATCTCACTTTCCATCCTCTCCTACTGACTCTCTCCGTTCATCTCGTTCTCCCCTCTCTCTCTCTCTTCTCCTCCACCCTCTCTCTGTCCAGCTCCACCTCCCTCTACCCCTCTCTGTCCATTTCATTCTACCTGCCTCTCTGTCATCTCCTCCTCCACCACAATTGTGTCCCACTCCTCCTTCTCCTGCTTAACAGCTTGTTTCTCCGTCTTTTGAACGAAATACACCACTGATTCTGTGTATCGGGGACCCGACAGCTTTTAGGTAGGTTTATGGAGATATGTGACGTTAGATGTCTACGCTCAGGTCTTGTAATCCGCGTAAATAGTGGTCAGCCGATCTTCACACGCTGTGATGGCGCTCAATAGCAACCCATATGTCTTCATTAGGATTTACGTCAGGCGAATTTGGTCGGCAAGCCATCAACCTGATTTCATTATAATGCTCCTCAAATGACTGTAACATGGTTCGGGCTCCGAGACACGGACAATTATACTGCTGAAAGATGACATCGCCGTCAGGAAGGACATCAAAAATGAAGGGACGCGGGTTGTGCGCAACTGTCAGCATGTCTTCGATTACAGCCACAGGTCCCACGTAAGGGCAGGAGAATGTCTGCCATAGCATAATACTGCTTCCACCACCCTGTTCCTGCAGCGCACTGCACGTTTAGAAGCGCCGTTCACCTCGATGACTGCGTTTGTGAAGACGACCACCGACCTAGTGCAGGAAAAATGTGAACCAACCGAAGAGATGACACGTTTCCATTGATCGACGGGTCGAATCCCTTGGCCGCTGCAGTCGTAATTGACACTGTCGTTGAGTCAACTGCGAGGTGCCGGGGCTAGCAGTGTATTTAACACTAAATTCTTCTAGAATCTACATATGTAAATGATGCTCTGAGCCCCCCCCCTATTCTAACTCCGACTTTTGCTGCTGCACATGGATTAAAAAAATACGCGAACTGACTGTAATCAACCCTGCAAGTGGAGTAGAAAAGAGTTTGGCACCTGCAATAATTTAATTTGATAAATAAGTTAAATAAAGGAAGGTTTCATTAACGTAGTGAGAAATGATAGGGTTGCTCTACCGATTAATAGAATGAAAGTTCTGTCCAAAATAACAATATGACTTATTAAGACTAAACACAAAATAATAAACAAAAACACATGAAACATTTACAATACATCAAATTGGCTCAAATTGGATACTCAAACAAACGCTGTGAAGGTGAAGTTGTTCCTAAACTAGATTGTGAGGTTTATGACGAAGTGGTATGTGGAGCCAATTCCTTGCAACTCAAGTCTTAAGAGAGACACACAGCCAACCCAACATTAATTGCTGCTACAGTAGTGAGAATTCAGACTATGAACACCCAAGACAGAACAAAGTTAGAAAAAGACCAACAGGCGCGCTCTGCTTAGCTCTGATTATCACCTAGGAAAATCCCTATCTGCCGGTTCTGCGGACATACATTACCAAACTGTCTTCTTAACTGCAAGAACACGATCTGGCGTACCGGAGGCGATGGCTGGTTGCTCCGACGTCCCGTCGTGGTGATGATAATGTCGCGAGTCTAGCCAGAAACTAATTATCCTGGTCTGGTTGTTCCAGACTAAAGACTTCCTAGCAATACAAATGCGCCTCTGAGAGAGATGAAGAAGGCTCGCCACACAATCACTGATGGTACAGTGATTGAGTTTAACAAGCAAAGTCACCCAGTAACTCCGATACAGTCAACATTAGCCAAAACTGCTCAAGTCAGACAACATAGGCCTCTTGTACACAGAACGCTCAATTGCCAACTGTACTCGGAAAGTTACGTTGAATTCGAAACTTCAGCAACTTCGTCAAACAGTTACAATTAAACAAAAGTATATTAGACAGCCAATGGAAGGCAGGCTGACCTGCGCAGCGAGAGCTCAGTCTTGTAACCTACTTCGACCGAAACGTGAGAGCCGACTACCCACAAGAGCACCCGTACAAACCGAACACAGAACATTCCCGCCCCCACGACAGTGGCCGTGGTTAACCGTTCCAATCAGTAACTCGAAAACTGGCGGAAAATTCCACTCTACTGCCGAGCACTACCATTCCACCAATGGAGATTCTTGGCGCCAATTTCTGCGTCGATTTTGCTACGTCACGGAGCTATGCCCTGAGCAAGCCAATCACAGTTACGATTTTGCAGAAAGCGCGGGAATTTGCCCGCCAAAACTGCCTGGGTACACAAGTCATTCCCACGCCTCGCTGGTAGCCCGCCAGAAAGTGTTTTCGCTAAGTTTCTGCGAAGTAACGGGACCTCTAGCCCAGCCGCTACTTCAGGCCCCTCCGAGCGTGTCTCCTTCGCTATTCTACCATGTCGGCGTCTGGAAAGCATTCACTCGACTCCCTCATACCCGTCGGCTTACCCTTTGAAGATCAGCGGAGCCCGCTTGTCACCGGACCACCCGGGTGACGAGAGACGCTGCGTGGGAAGTCCGCGTGTGAAGGAATAGCAACTTTACACCGCATGCAATTGGAGAGGAAAATCGTAAGATAGAAATATGAGAGGGGGCTCATGCCACCTCTCACAACATGTGAACACATAGGGGCGGTCTGCTGCGACCCTCCATGTTCAACAATGTCCGATGAATGGTGTTCTCTGAAACCCTTGTGCCTGCACCAGCATTATGCTCTTTCAGGAGAGATGCCATGAATAACCGTCTACCCTACTCTACAGAGCAGACAAGCCTCCGAAGCCCACATCCTGTGAAGAGTCGTAGACGTCCAAACATTTAGCGCCTAGTAGTAGTTTCACTGTCCTTCTACCTCTTTGCGTAGGTACTCACGCTAATAGCACGTGAACATTCGACCAGCTTCGCCATTTTCGAGATACTCGTTCACAGGCTCTGCATAATAATAATATGCCATTTGCCAAAGTCGCTTATCAATGGATTTCCCCATTTGCAGCCCATATCTTCGCTAGTGTGATACCCCGTCTGTGTCTGCTCCGCTTACATGCTTTTGTTACCGCGTCACGTGCCGCAATGCCACCAGGCGGCATCCAACGTCGCAGTCGACAGTGGTCATAATGTTTTCGCTTATCAGTATAGCCTATACATACACTTTTGTAATATGTATGGATGTCGTTGCATGCAGGTGTTTATCATTACTGACAACCGTTTCCCATTGTCCGACCATTCAAAAGCAGTGTATATATTCCTGTGAGCTACAAACAGCAGATGTAAGGAACACAGATAGAAGTACTCAGTGACTGTGTGCAAGAGTAACTCTATTTTTTGTTTTTACTTTTATTTATTTTTGTTTATTGTACATACCATACAGCCAGGAACTTATTATAGACGTAGAAAATCAAAACGTTTTTGTAAGACCGGAACATACAATAGCTGATTGCCATCCATTCGAAGACTACTTTGATGCAACTACCCACTTTGGCCTATCCTGTGATAGTCTTTTCATATCTGCATTAATACTGCAACCTATATCCATGTGTTTCTTCTATTCAAGTCTGTCTTCCTACATCATCTTTACCTCTTATACTGTCAATTCAATTAAATACCTGGGTGTTAAAATTACGAACAACTTCAGTTGGAAAGACCACATAGATAGTATTGTGGGGAAGGCGAGCCAAAGGTTGCGTTTCATTGGCAGGACACTTAGAAGCCGCAACAAGTCCACTAAAGAGACAGCTTACACTACACTCGTTCGTCCTCTGTTACAATATTGCTGCGCGGTGTGGGATCCTTACCAGGTGGGATTGACGGAGGACATCGAAAGGGTGCAAAAGAGGGCAGCTCGTTTTGTATTATCACGTAATAGGGGAGAGAGTGTGGCAGATATGATACGCGAGTTGGGATGGAAGTCATTAAAGCAAAGACGTTTTTCGTCGCGGCGAGATCTATTTACGAAATTTCAGTCACCAACTTTCTCTTCTGAATGCGAAAATATTTTGTTGAGCCCAACCTACATAGGTAGGAATGATCATCAAAATAAAATACGAGAAATCAGAGCTCGAACAGAAAGGTTTAGGTGTTCGTTTTTCCCGCGCGCTGTTCGGGAGTGGAATGGTAGAGAGATAGTATGATTGTGGTTCGATGAACCCTCTGCCAAGCACTTAAATGTGAATTGCAGAGTAATCATGTAGATCTAGATGTAGATGTAGATTACCAAATTTACTATTTCTTGATCTTCTGGATGCGTCCTATTATCCTTTCTCTCCTTTTAGTCAAGTTCTACCATACACGTCGGCCGTGCGGTTCTAGGCGCTGCAGTCAGGAACCGCGGGACCGCTACTGTCGCAGGTTCGAATCCTGCCTCGGACATGGATGTGTGTGATGTCCTTAGGTTAGTTAGGTTTAAGTAGTTCCAAGTTCTAGGGGACTGATGACCTAAGATGTTAAGTCCCATAGTGCTCAGAGCCATTTGAAACATATACATCTTTTCTCCCCAGTCAGATTTAGTAACTCTGCATTAGTTGCTAGAGCTATTCATCTAACCTACAGCATTCTCCAGTAGCACCATATTTCGAAAGCTTCTGCTCTGTTCCAGCCATGTTCCACTTTCATATAGGGCTCTGCTCTAAACAAATAATCTCAGAAAAACTTCAAAACACATAAATTTTATTCGATGTTATCATAGTTCTTTTCTCAGAGGAAAGCTTTTCTTGCTATTCTCACTGTACATTTTACATCTTATTTTCTGCTGCCGTCATCAGTTGTTTTGCTACCCAAATAACAGACCTCATCTACTACAAACATTTTTCCATTCCATCGTGGCAAGCTGTTACAGCAACCGGGTAAAAACTGTTTCAGAACAAAAACTGTCTCCGTCGCAAAATTATTGAGTGTCAACGACGCGTTTCACACTTTTGGTACATCATCAGATTGTATACAAAAACAAGAAAACAATCAATTAGATACAAATGGTGGGAAAAGGCCTGGTCCTTTCTGGCGCGGCTTAGCATACAGTGTGGACTAAAAGTAATAAAAAAAGTAGCTGGACATGTGACCCAGCGTAAAACCACATATGATGTAAAATAGACACCAAGGTAGTCGTATGTATAATCCATCCGTCATGAAACATCTTAACCATGAAGTGGAACTAGTGAAAGGAGGGAAACAGCCAGAATAACACCGAGAAAGCACAAATATGTGGCGGAAAAATTTTCCACGGTTGCGGTTGTCGTATTGAGCACTTAAGCCGGCTCCGCCGTGGAAGTACAAGTAAGTATAGGGCCACGCTTACAAAACTGCGGCACAAGCCGCACACGGCACAGTGTCTATATCGGCGCGCACACAAACGTTACTATGACAAATTTCGATACAGGTGCAGCGTATAGTGCGACAAGAAGGACCCATGTGGCACGTATGACCGGCTTAAGGCACATTTTCGAAAAACAAAAGTGCGTAAAACTGTAATTAAAATTAATATAAGCAAACCAATGCAGCTACGTAAAACACAAAAATAAAACAAAAGTACCCCAATATAATGCACAAAGGATGGATAAAATGATTACGTGAAACACAACGGATCAAAATAAGTCCGTTACACGAAGTACAACAGCTAAATTTTGAAGTACATCCATAGCACATGGATTCCGAACCGATCAAACTTCAAGACACCAGGATCGGTGGCAGTCTTAACATTGCAAACAAGAGACAAAAATATTCTTAGCCGTTAAAATAACGAAACATAAGTTACATGCTGTGAAGAGGTCAAGTCATCTGCGATAAAAAAAGTCATTAAAACGTCTCCTTTAAAATGTGGCTCCCCCAGCTTCCCACACAAAACCAAAAAATTGATAGTGATGCTGTCGACATAAAATGATAATGATACAATGTCAATGCTCCGAATGTTGGTGCAATTAACTTGGTTACTGCGGACAAGTGCTCTACCGACTATCCGTCTCCACAGCTTCAGTTCCGCCAGTACCTCGTCTCCTACCTTCCAGACTTCACAGAAGCTCTCCTGCGAACCTTTCAGAACTAGCACTAACGGACGAAAGGATATTGCGGAGACATGGCTTAGCCACAACCTGGGGGATGTTTACAGAATGAAATTTTCACTCTGCAGCGGAGTGTCCGCTGATATGAAACATCCTGACAGATTAAAACTCGAGACCTTTACCTTTCGCGGGCAAGTGCTCTACCAGGCAAAGGTCACGAGTTCGAGTATCGGCCCGCCACACAGTTTTAATCTGTCAAGATGCTTCATATCAGCGCACACTCGGCTGCAGAGTAGAATTTCATTCTGGAAACATCCACAGCCACAAGGTCTCAGCAATACGCCATCAGCTGGACCACCTGGTAAGCGTCGTGCGTAGGCAGCATAGTCGCTAATGTCAGCAGGAATTATCCTGCCTACGCACGACGCTTACCAGGTGGTCCAGCTGATGGCGGCTTGCTGAGACTTTGTGGCTCACTACGTCATCCTGGGGCCAACGATATCCACTCTGGCGATGACCACGTTCTGTACCCAACGAGAATAAACGTCCAGTTCATTAATGGACGTCTTATTAGCGGTCCGCCGCCCGATTCCAGTCCTCGTCACGACTCTCAACACGCGTTCAGACAAAGAAAGTGGTACTTCATCCTGATCTTGGCACATCCGTTTCCTCCGTCACTGCTGCGGCCACTTCGCTTCTCCAACAGTGCATTCAATTAGCATTTATGATGTCCAACATTTATTTTACTGTTCAGATAATTAATGAACACCCAGATTTACTTTGGAAGCAATACGTGTCTGTAGGAGATGGTGAAGAAAATCTAGGAAATGATCCGTTCACTGTAATGTATACTGACAATACTATACTTTTAACGGAACTACTGTTGGAAAACAGTAACTACAGTTGCACAGCAGGTAAGGAATGCAACACTCACAATGGCAATATCATTGCATTGACAAGTGATGTTACAGTAATTCATCATTGTAGGATTATATAATAACAAATTCAAACCAAAGTAAACACACATGTCACAGTAAATGGTATCCAAACGGTCGCAACAATACACAATGTATCTCCCGCCGATGGCTACGCTGGCACGTATTTTCTCAGGCAAACGATCATAAAGGTGACGAATGATATCCCGAAATAGACTGTCCCGAGCATCTTGCATCCTTTTTTACAATTCGACAATGGCTGTTGCAGGCTGTAGAGGACGAGTAAGTTGCCACATCACTAGACCACGGATTTTTAGGTCGTAAAGAAGTGTGTTTTGGGCACCTAAAATAGGCTCCTTCAGTAGTTCATTTAGGCTACATAAAACCTAAAACAGGCTCTAATAAAAATCATGCAGAGAAAATAAAAATAAATTAAAATACACAGTGTTGACAGTATGAACATCTTATTTGTCATTAAAACAAGGAGAACGAATATTTACACAGTTACAGAGCACAGCAATCTACAACATTAATGTTGAACTTAACCCCAAATATTTTTGAGTTTCTGCAAGATAAAGATCCCCATAAAAAAGATGTGGCAATGGTTTAATTAATACATTAATAGTTTCACATATTCTGACCATAGTTGGCTTCACAATAAATAACCAAAATCTTTTCTAGGTTTACTAGTGAAAAACTGAGACGCTTGTCAGTCAGAATCAATTTATACGCTGAAAAAGAACGTTCTACATCAACAGATGTGACAAGGGCGTACTTCATTTTCGGCACATGTTGGACAGGAATGCTGCAGTCAGGAGTGCTGGATTTTCCACTAAGTATGTTGGCAGCTGCACACAACTCCTTCAGGCCAGTGTTCTTCTGCAAAACCGTTTGCATTTTTGCCCGAACTTTTTCCCTTACTTCACCTGGCGCTTCATTAATTTTCATTTTGACTTCTTCAAGTAAAGAAATATTGTCGTAGATAGGTCTCCCTGAGCCTTCTAATTGTGAAATTATTCATGCCATAAATGTGTAGTGGGCCCTAATGTAAGATAAGTCCCGTTTTAAAGAAGAATCTTTGAGTAACTCCATTGCTGCAGTTACGGATGCAGCATCCTCCGGTATATTTTCAACCACCTTCTGGACAGCTGAGAGATGCATACTATAGTATTCTGCTGCTATCAGCCACGTGCCCCAGCGGGTGACAACAGGCTCTGGTGGCAATGGGACATCTGGAAGCTGTTCTTTGAATGCCTGTACTCTTGATGGTGCCTTAACAAAAATTTTCTTCACCGTAGATATTACTTTATTTACTTTAGGAAATTGTAGCCTTACTTGCTCTGCTATGCGGTTGATCCCATGCACTACACAAGTTACGTGCAGCATCCATGGGTAGAATACTTTTAATAGTTGAGACGCTGCTATCATACATGCAGCAGCATCAGTGACGGCCAGAAGCACCTTATTCTCATCCACTCCGTTTAGATACAGCCCATTGTTCACAAACTGTGCTATGGTTTGTTGGTTAGTTTTTGCAAGCTGTTTCGAGTAAATCAAATGAGCCCCGGATGGAGCATCAGGATCTAGCTCGCCAAGAATCAGGTTTGCAATGTAACGGCCAAGATTGTCAGTAGTTTCATTCACAGAAATCCATATACAAGATTTTTCAACATCTTCTCGGATTCTGTGCAATGCAGCATTGTAAGCTGAATCCACATAATTCTTACGTAAAATTGAGTCGGCAGGAATAGACTGATGGCAGTACTTCTCAAGAAAACCTCTTAAAATAGGGTTTTCTAGTTTCCGAAAGGGGATGTTTGCTGCCACAAGTGCATGACACAAATCACTGCAGAACTTTTTTTCGGAGGTTCCCCAGATTTATTGGTTAAAAAAGTTTGCTTCAATTTTGACTTTCGTCCAACATTAGCTTTATGTGCGATTCCATCTGCTTGCTGAGTTAAGTGAGAGTTCTTAACACTCGAAACCTAATACGAGAGAAAAGGGAAATGCAGTTTAGAATCGCATATAAAGAGTATTTCGTATTACTAAAGGATAGCGATAAAAAAGAATCCTAAGTGACAGGAAAATAAGAAGTCTAAGAAAAACATCAACTAACCTCCTTGTTGCATGCTTGGCAGAAAATAGTTTTCCCATCTGTTGTATAATGCGGAAAATCTTGCAGCCACTGCCTTATATGAGTAGACTTTGAACTAGCTGTTCTCGGCATGGCGTAGTATACTCACACAGAAACTAGAATTTATTTTGCACTTAGAACGTCAGTAACAACACGTCGGTCGCTACACAATGTACTGACTTGTTTTAGCTGGGAAAAAGTGAACGATGACCTGGTTTTTTTTTTTTTTTTTTTTTTTTTTTTTTTACTGCGGTGCATGGGAGAGGTAGGGGAAGTACAATACTCATTGCTGGACATATGGCACCTGACAGATGGCCGCCCCTTCTGAACAAGCGAATGGAATCTACCGCTGCTTCAGATGAAAACATCTCACTACTGGCAAGTTATTTTTCGAACCGGAAAATTCACGTATAATACCTTTCACGAAACAGGGTAGTTTGATAGGACTGCCTGTAGACAGCAGCGAGAAAATGCGCGAAGGGCAGTAATTTAGCTATAGAGGGCGTCTACGATTAACATTGTGATTTTTTAATCCGTGCTCAGCTTAAGGCCTATGAAACCGTTTCTTTGCGAAAATACACAGCTGGGCAGAATCCTACTAACGAAATATTTTCTAATATAACATTTAGTACTCCCACGTTCGATTCTAATGTGTAACTCAAATCTTTTACCGGTTCCCATTCGCTCACCGAAGTTAAGCACTGTCGGGCTCGGCGCGTACTTGGATGGATGACCATTCAACAGTGCCGAGTGCTGTTGATAGTAAGGCAAGCAAAGGAATTGTAAACAGTCTCTAACGACCTTCGGCTTCGACGACATGTAAAGCCCTAAGTTTACTTCCTTTTTCTAGTCTTTGAAAACACAAGAACTCTATGTCAGATTAACGAAATAGGTACTTTTTAGGATTTTGATGCCGAAATAGGCAAAATTAGGCGTCAACGTCGAAATGCGCAATTTTAGGTCCTATAGAACTAACGGTATTGAGTTTAGTTAGTCATGTAACGCATAAGTACCAACTTATATGCAAATTGGAACTTGGGAAAAAAATGGGTTTTAACGTAAAGATCCACGATCTATTTTTTTACATATGAATAATAAAACCCCTATAAAGAGTATTTGGTATTAACAGGGATAGCGATATAAAAAAATAATAAAAGACCGAAATGTTAGGCAAATACGAAACATGAGCGCATATCAACTAGCCACCTTGCTGCACGCTGGGCAGAAAATATTTTTTTCCATCTTTCGTATAGTGTGGAAAAACTTGGAGCCACTGTCTTATATGATGAAATAGGCACTTTTTAGGATCATCATCATCAGTTATCTGCTATATTAGTAGGTCCTTTGCCTCTCCATTTTCTGCGATCCATTGCTTCCTTCTTAAGGCTGCTGTATGTTGTACCGTCCATCATGTCATCCAGTATCTGGAATCTCTTCCTTCCTCGCTTCCTTTTCCCTTCTACATAACCTTCTAAAACTGTTTTTATCAGTCCGTCATTCTTTCTTAATATATGCCCAATCCAATTTCTTTTTCTTCTCTTTATTACATCTAGTAACTGCCTTTTCTCTCCCACTCTTCTCAGTACCTCTTCATTTTTTGCTCTGTCCATCCAACTTATTCCTTCCATCTTCCGCCATGTCCAGATCTCAAAAGCCTCCAGCCTTTCTCTGTCTTTTTTCCTCATAGTCCATGTTTCAGCACCATATAGAAGAACACTCCATACAAGACATTTTATGAGTCTGAGTTCTCTGTCCATACCGCTGCGGAAGATTCTCCTTTTCTTATAAAACGCCTCTTTTGCCATTGCTATCCTTGTTTTAATTTCTGTGGTGCACTTCCAGTCGGTGTCTATCCTGCTTCCAAGATACTTAAAATTTTGCACCTGTTCTAGTTTTTCTCCATTCAGCACAATTTTTAGTTCCTTATTTCCTTCTATTGCCAATACTTTTGTTTTATTTGTGTTAATTTTCATTCCATATTTTTTTCCGTTAGTTGCAATGGTGTCCACCAAATCCTGTAATTCTTTTTCCCCTGTGGCTAGAAGGACCATGTCATCAGCAAATCTCAAGCGCCCTACTCTTCTTCCTCCAATTTCTACTCCTTTGTCATCTAATGAGCATTGGTCAATCATATTTTCCAAGTACAGGTTGAAAAGAGTAGGTGATAAACAGCATCCTTGTCTTACTCCTTTCCCTAGTCTGATCCAGTTTGTACTTTCTCCTCTCACTTTAACTGAAACTTTTTGATTAAGGTACAATGAGTTTATAAGTCTTCTGGTTTTCCAGTCCACTCTCTTTTCCCTCATAATAGTCGCCAGCTTGTCCCAAACCACATTGTCAAATGCCTTTTCTAAATCGATGAAGCACATATATAGGTCTCTTCCTTTTTCAATAAACCTTTCTCCTAAGATTCGTAGGAGCCCTATTGCATCTCTGGTGCCCGTATTCCGTCTAAAGCCAAACTGCTCCTCGCCGAGATTCTCCTCTATTACTTTTTCAAGTCTTTTATTAATTATTCTTAACATCACTTTGGCTGCATGTGAAATGAGGCTGATTGTCCTGTGCTCGCTGCGTTTCTTGGTTCCTTGTTTTTTCGGCAATGGAATCATTACTGTTGTCAAAAAGTCCTCAGGCCATTCACCACTGTCATATATTTTATTACATAACCTCAATATTTCTCTTATTCCATTGTGGTTCAAGCATTTTAGTATTTCTCCCGGTATTGTATCTGTACCTACTGCTTTGCCATTTTTCATTGCAGCAATGGCAGACTTTACTTCTTCCATTATGATGGTCGGTCCTTTCTCTTCATCACTTACACTGTTGTGTGATTCAAGTTCCAGAGTTTCTGGTTTGCTATTTGTGTCATATAGCTCTTTTATATATTCTTCCCATCTCTGGAGGACATCGTCACGATCTTTATACACTACCTCTTCGTCTTTACTCAAAATTTCCATAGTAGCACTTCCTGCTCTGTTTTGTTCCCATGTCATAGTCTTTACTCTGTTGTATAGTAAGTCGTATCTTCCTTTCCTGTCCAGTTCTTCAATTTCATCACATTCCTCTTTTAGCCATTTTTTCCTAGCCTGTTCTGTTTCTCTTCGCAGTTCGTTATTTAACCTTTGGTATATCTTTCTTGCATCTTCAGTGTTCTTGTTTTTCAATTTTCTTCTCTCCTCCATCTTGGAAATCATTTCTTGTGTGACCCATGGTTTTTTTGACCTTTTCCCTTTTACATATCCTATATTTTGCTGTCCTGCTTTAATGATTCCTTCTTTCAGCATATTCCAGTACTCGTTGGCATTATCAGGTGCTTCTTTGTCTCGTAATGCGTTTAGAAAGTCCCGAGACAGCATTTCTGTAATTTGTTCTTTGTTGGACCTTATCTTCTCTAGATCCCATTTCTTCACCATTGTCGCCTTTTTCAGTTTTTTCATTCTTATTTCTATTTCTGCCATAAGTAAGTTGTGGTCACTATTAATATCTGCACCTGGTAATGTGTGCACCTTCTTGATTCCATTCCTGTATCTTTCTTCTGCCAGTATAAAATCGATTTGGTTTCTATATTTATCCCCTGGTGATTTCTAAGTGTAGAGCCTCCTCTTATGGTTCTTGAACCATGTGTTTGCCACTATCAGCTGCCTTTCCCTGCAGAAGTCAATTAACTTTTTAGGATATTAAAGCCGAAATAGGCTAAAATAGGCACCAACATCGAAATAGGCTTTTCTAGGTTCTATAGAATTAACGCTATTAAATGTAAATAGTCATGAAACGCATAAGAACAAATTTTTATGCAAATAGGAACTCAGGAACAAAATAGGTTTTTACCTAAAATCCGCGGTCTACACATCACCCTGTTCCAAAAATGTTCAAACGTTCCCGCATCACCATCTTCAATGGCAAGAGATCTGATGTTCTTGCTGGCCAGGCCAATTGTCTTACATCACAAAGAGCATGTTGCATAGCAGCTAACAGCAACATAACAGCATCGGTCTGTGAACGTGCATTGTCCCGCTGAAAAAGCACATCACCTTCCTGTCGAAGAATGGCGTAACGCGGGGATAATAACTTGTGCATATAGCCGGGGACTGGTTACAATACGCCGTAGAGATACCATATGTGACCGCGAGCTGTAACTGAGGCTCCCCACACAGTAAGATCTGGGATGAGACCTGTGTGTCGGGAGCGAATGAACTCTGGAATACCCAGCTCACCAGGTCTACGCCATACGCGGACACGCTTATCACCTGCATGCAGACAGAACCTACCCTCGTCACTGAAGTCAACAGAGCGTCATCCTGCCCTCCAGTCGTCCCTTTCATGGCACCAGAGTAGCCGTGCGTGGGGGTATCGTGGTGGCTACCTGGCTAAAAACACATGTGATCTTAGTCCTGCTTAGGCAGACGGTTGTTCGTGTCTCTCGGTGACACAGCAGGTGCTGAATGTGCTCAAATTTCTCCCCTGGATGATGTTCGGTCTTCTACCATTGCTTGAGCAGTGAATCGATGTGCGTCTGTACTATCCTGACATCCAGAACCTGGTCTACAAGTGCGTGAATGTTTCACAGACCAGTACTGAAAGCAGGGAAACTCCACCGATAAATTGTGCCCAACATGTGCAGCAATCCGTCGATGCGCCCGTCACCTCTAAACTCGGAACATTTACTGTCTGAAGAGAAAAAACAAGTGCCACACAGACAAGCTTGCTGGGCCGATGACCGCGACAAATTAATCATTAAAACTACAACCCCTCAGTATGAACGTCTTACACCCTGGTGCCACTGAACACAGTCTCTGAGGATGTTGGATTTTTTTTCCGGCAGGGTATAATTGAGCAGCTGCGCGGGATTAGCCGAGCGATCTTGGGCGCTGCAGTCATGGACTGTGAGGCTGGTCCCGGCGGAGGTTCGAGTCCTCCCTCGGGCATGGTTGTGTGTGTTTGTCCTAAGGGTAATTTAGGTTAAGTAGTGTGTAAGCTTAGGGACTGATGACCTTAGCAGTTAAGTCCCATAACATTTCACACACATTGGAACATATAATGGAGCACCCTGTTTCGTTTCAACATATATGAAAACGTTCTTACCTTTCTAAAGGTGCACGAGCATATGAGCAGAAATCAACCAACACATTATGTTGTCCTCATGTCTCTCACGACAAAGCAGCTCCAGCTCGCAGTATTGCTTTTCCATAAGCAACATGCTTGCTGAACTTGTGTAGCGGGCAACGTTAACTTCTACAAAGGATGTAACGACATAAAAGAGACGACTTACTATTACTGGTTAACATGTTTGAACCCTTCGTTCAGCAGCTCTATTAACTGTACATCCCCACTGCTCGTTGAGGACGTCTACCTACAACTTTATTTCTCTAACGTCTAATCATGACTAACTCACAAGTGCTCCCCTAACGCTGCACGTCAAGACAAGAAAAGGCCACAAAACAAAGGGCGTCGATCTCTTTCTGTTTGAATGCCATAAGCCCACATTCAGAAACAGTATTTTGTTCACTCTGATAAAGATCAGTTATTTACAGTTACATTTTCAAGTTTTGGGAAAGTTAACAAACCTTTTCTTTATAATAAGAACACTATCTTCACAGAATAGATACTAGACACACATGAGATATAGAAAATCAATTAATTGTACGCGAGACTTTATATACGAGGGTCGTTTAATAAAAAAAGCCCCATGTTTCCTTTCTCGGAATATATTTATTGGTAAGATTCAGAATCAGGTGACAATATACAACCACATGTCTTATGCATATCCTATTTTTCTACGTATTCTCCATCACGTTCTATGGCCGTACGCCAACGTTCTGGAAGAGCATGTATCCCCTGCTGGTAAAAGCTCTTGTCCTGTAGGCGTAGACATGTTTTCACTGAGTAACAGACACTCTCATCTTCGAAGTGTGTTCCCCGTAGAGAATCTCTAAGCGGCCCAAAGAGATGGAAGTCCGAGGGTGCCAGGTCTGGACTGTAGGATGGATGAGGCAATCAATGATGTCCAACCCAATTTGGCGATGTGTTCCCGGGTTCTCAGACTTACGTGTGGCAGTGCATTATCGTGTTGCAGCAAGATTTCTGCTCGATACTTGTCCGATCGAACACATCGGAAATTGTTTTTGAGTTTAGTCAGAGTCCTCGCGTATGCCTCTGAATTGATGGTTGACCCTCTTGACGTCACATCCTCGAGAATGACGCCATCACAATCCCAGAAGACTGTCACCATGACTTTTCCTTCAGAGGGTTTTGTCTTGAATTTATTCTTTTCGTGGTGAATGAGGATGATGCCACTGCATGGACTGCCTTTTTGTTTCCGGCGCAAAGTGGTGCGCCCAGCTTTCGTGCCCCGAACGATCCGTGACAGAAAGGCCTCTCCATCGGTCTCAAAAGGCTCCAAGAATTCAGATGAGATGGCCTTACTTTGAATCTTGTGGTCCGCTGTGAGCATTCGCGGAACCCATAATGAGCACCTCTTTGAATATCCGAGAGTCTCGATCACTGCAGACGCACTTCCAATGCTGACCGACTACTGTAGAGCCTCTTGTGGAGTTGTGATGCGCCAGTCGGCACGAATAATGCCATTCAGCATGTCTGGAGCAGTGGCTGTGACAGGACGTCCCATGCGTGGCTGATCATGGAGCTCTGTTTCTGCATTTCCTGAGGCTGTAACTTTCTTTACCCATCGCCCAACTGCACTTCTGTCAACTGTCAACTGCAGCATCGCCGTACACTGCACACAAACGTTTATAGATGTTCACCGATGTTCACCAGGATTTCTTTCTTGCCACAAGAATTCAATAGCAGCACGCTGCTTGTAACGTGAGTCGTATGTAGACATATTTTGACGCTATAATAAGGCTCTGCTAGAACGGTTCGAAACTCCACCGGCTCACAGAACAAACATCAAATGTGATTCACCATGTCTATGTATATCAATGGCGTCTTTAAAAAAAATTTTTGGCATTACTTATTGAACGGCCCGCGTGCAATAAAACTGAAATGTTCAAATGTGTGTGAAATCTTATGGGACTTAACTGCTAAGGTCATCAGTCCCTAAGCTTACACACTACTTAACCTAAAGTATGCTAAGGACAAAAAAAATGGCTCTCAGCACTATGGGACTTAACTGCTGTGGTCATCAGTCCCCTAGAACTTAGAACTACTTAAACCTAACTAACCTAAGGACATCACACACATCCATGCCCGAGGCAGGATTCGAACCTGCGACCGTAGTGGTCACGCGGTTCCAGACTGTAGCGCCTAGAACCGCACGGCCACTCCGGCCGGCTACACTAAGGACAAACACACACACCCATGCCCGAGGGAGGACTCGAACCTCCGCCGGGACCAGCCGCACAGAACAAAACTAATTCATAATGCAACAATAAAGACATGAAGCGTGCTGTTGCATTACATGTTCATCTCAAGGAGCGATAGGTTGGTCATGAAGGGGAACAAGCGGTGATTAATGAGGACAGCGTTGCGGTTTCTGGAAAGGCAATGTGATAGGAAATCAATTTGGCGACGTGTATCATTTGTGTATTGATTAGAGTCGTCTATTAGCGAGCTAGTAATGACGCCTCGGCCGGCCGAAGTGGCCGTGCGGTTAAAGGCGCTGCAGTCTGGAACCGCAAGACCGCTACGGTCGCAGGTTCGAATCCTGCCTCGGGCATGGATGTTTGTGCTGTCCTTAGGTTAGTTAGGTTTAACTAATTCTAAGTTCTAGGGGGCTAATGACCTCCTCAGTTGAGTCCCATAGTGCTCAGAGCCATTTGAGCCAATGACGCCTCGTAAGGTGACCGTTGTTGGAGGAGAGACTGTGGTATCCCGCATCTGACTGGCGGCGCGCGACCGCAGTAAGTGACGTCTGGTGATTTGTGAGCGCCTGAGGCGAGCCCAGCGCCGGCCGGCGGAAGCGCCGTGCTCCTGTCGTGAATGCGCTTTTGAGGAATGGCCAGCGCCACTTGTGATGCGGCGCGGTGTGTGTGCGTGTGCGTACGTATGTGTGTGTTTGTGTGTGGCATCACGCCGCACCGAGAGGCCTTGCCGGAGGTCTCCTCGCCTCCGGGTAGGTCCTTGACCCCGACCAGCCGAGCCGGGACCAGAACTGTGCCTCGTCTAACACAGGCGCCACACGTCTCACTCACGAGGCAGCGCTGTCCGAAGGAGCGTTGCATCATTCGACAACACACTTTTTTTTTTTTTTTTTCCAGAAGTGGAGCCCCTCCACGCCCACACCGGCATGATGGCCAACTCAAAAGGTCTACTGCCATCTCTGTATAAGGGTTAGTGTTCACTAAAGTGAGGTGTCGCATGATGTGGGTGCTGCGATGTTTGCGTACGTCTGGTTAAGGTTAACCATTAATACGCGCTCATCTGCAGATAGATTGGGTCGCAGTCGAACGAAGGGTAGTGGTTTGAAGGGCACAGGGAAAAAGTGCCAAGGCAAGAGCCAAGGGAAAAAAACCTCTACGATAGTTAGGTCGGGTGGTAAGAGCAGTAGCGGATGTCTTGCTGCCTTCGATAGGTCGTGCAAGGGGTAGGCTTTGTTAGTAGTGGGTATCATGCATGTCGATACCTTTGACGTTGTGCGGTGGTGTTGCTCGGCGGCTGCCGCTGGGTGCCGGTGTTGAGCTCTCGTTCAGCGTCAGCGACCTGCAACAGTTAGGTTTACTATCGTTTTTGTGTCCGACAGGTCATATATCGGATGCACAGCGTAGGGTGATGTTGGCGAATTGTTTGTGCGTCAGTGGGCGAGCTCGTCGGTGTCCATGCTGTGGCCTGTTGGTCGGCTCTAATAGCAACTGGTAGTTGCCAGTCAGAGTTGCTGATATGCAGGGGGTGGCCGTCGTTTGTCGCTTGTTAGCGTATATTAGCTTGCCGTAGGTGGCTATGCCCTAGCTAGTAGTGTCTTTGGCCGCTTGTGCTTCCACCTACGGTTTTGATCGTAGTTTCCCAGAGTGAGGATGAAAGGATTAAAATATCGTATTTATACGCCGATACCAGACAGCGACTCTCAATGAAAATGTCCTCCACTGCACCGAAGTTGCGTAGTGTGTGTACGAGTATAGCTTGTGACGAAAGAACAACGACGTATGTAAGTTTGGTTCTAGCTGTTAGTCGTGCACAGATAACCAAAGCATAAAGCGGGAAATCCGGCTTCGACTCCCCCTCCAGCACAAAATGGTTCAAATGGCTCTGAGCACTATGGGACTTAACATCTGAGGTCATCAGTCCCTTAGAACTACTTAAACCTGACTAACCTAAGGACATTCACACACATCCATGCCCGAGGTAGGATTCGAACCTCTGGTTCCAAACTGAAGAGCCTAGAACCCCTCGGTCACACCGGCCGGAGGCACAATTTTTCATTGTTGTCATTCCCTTACATTGCTGATCGTTGTTCGTATTCTCAACTGCAAATACATTTCAGGTATTTTTTACGATTTGTCTTCCAGTACTAACAACTCACTGGCGTGTGCAACTCGGCAACTTGTACCGATCAGATGCAGTAGTGTAAATTTTGACATAGAAGTAACATAGATTCGTCAATGTGGTTTACTGAGACGGTCATCTTCAACTACGGTACATATTTTATTAACGAATATGAATTTACATCAAGGCTTTTATAATACTCGTACAATGCGATGAGTACAAGAAAAGTAACATTCAAAACATTTGGTAGAGCACTTGCACGCGAAAGGCAAAGATTCCGAGTTCGAGTCTCGGTCCGGCACACAGTTTTAATCTGCCAGGAAGTTTCATATCAGCGCACACTCCGCTGCATAGTGAAAATCTCATTCTGGAAACATCCCCCAGGCTGTGGCTGAGCCATGTCTCCGCAATATCCTCTCTTTCAGGAGTGCTAGTTCTGCAAGATTCGCAGGAGAGCTTCTGTAAAGTTTGGAAGGTAGGAGACGAGGTACTGGCAGAAGTAAAGCTGTGAAGACGGGGCGTGAGTCGTGCTTGGGTAGCTCAGATGGCGCCGGCACGGTAGTTCAGCGTGTTCGGTCAGAGAGCTGCGAGCTCTCTGGCACACAGTTTTAATCTGCCAGGAAGTTTCACATCAGCGCACACTCCGCTGCAGAGTGAAAATCTCATTTTGGAAACATTTGGTAATCATTTGTGACCGTGTCTCATATTGTGTAATGCATTTAAATATAAATACAATTACTGTTTTTAACCAATTAATCATTTTCTCACACGTACAACATTACAGAACTTCGTCAGGCAATTACTGTGTCAGGACTTACAGGTCGCTGAGGGTGGAAGCAACATGAAACAGAGAACAGTCGACACGAAGCGTTCCGAATGGTCCCGAATTTTAACGGCCAGCACTTGAAGGTCGACGGCCTACTTATCACTCCATTACTGTATGTATTCGAGTTCGTAACATACTAATTTAAGTAGGTTACTAGTTAGTAATAAGATATGTACATTTGCGGCCCGAGGTGCCGCTCTATAAAGTCTTTACTGGCTCTTGAGCAAAAACGTTTACGACCACTTATCTAGTATATAACCTTGGAAGATCGATCTGACTGTTCCCGGACGATGCTGTTTTATTCACTGATGCGCCAAAGAAACGGCGCTGCAGAGGAAACGCCTATATAAGACGTCAAGTGTCTGGCGCAGTTGTTAGATCGGTTACTGCTGCTACAATGGCAGGTTATTAAGATTTAAGTGAGTTTGAAAACGTGGTGTTATAGTCGCCGCACGAGCGATGGGACACAGCATCTCCGAGGTAGCGATGAAGTGGAGATTCTCCCTATGAGCATTTCACAAGTGTATCGTGACTATCAGGAATCTGATAAAACATCAAATCTCCGACATCGCTGCGGCCGGAAAAAGATCCTGCAAGAACGAGACCATTGACGACTCAACAGAATCGTTTAACGTGCCAGAAGCGCAACCCGCCTGCAAATTGTTCCAGATTCAACGCTGGGCCGTCAACAAGTATCATCGTGCGAACCATTCAGCGACACATCATCGATATGGGCTTTCGGAGACGAAGGACCGCTCGTGTACCCTTCATGAATGCACGACACAAAGCTTTACGCCTCGCCTGAGCCCGTCAACAGCGACGTTGGACTGTTGATGACTGGAAACATGTTGCCTGGTGGGACGAGTCTCGTTTCATATCGTATCGAGCGGATGAACGTATTCGGGTAAGGAGACAACCTCATGAATTCATGAACCCTGCACGCCAGTGGGGGACTGTTCTAGCTGGTGGAGGCTCTGTTATGGTGTGGGGCTTGTGCAGTTGGAGTGATACGTCTAGATACGACTCTGACAGGTGACGCGTCCGTAAGCATCCTGTCTGATCATCTGCATCCATTCATGTCCATTGTGAATGCCGACGGACTTGGGCAATTCCAGCAGGACAATGCGACACACCAAACGTCCAGAATTTCTACAGAACAGCTTCAGGAACAATCTTCTCAGTTTAAACACTTCCGCCGGCCACCAAAATTAGCAGACATGAACGTTATTGAGCATATCTAGGATGCCTTGCAACGCGCTGTTCAGAGGAGACCTCCACCCCTTGTACTCTTACGGATTTATGGACAGCCCTGCAGGATTCATGGTGTCAGTTCCCTCCAGCACTACTTCAGACATTAATCGAGCCTATACTACGTCGTCGTCCGACGCGAATCGTTTGCCCCTCAGAGCCTTTTTAAGGGGATCAAAAATAGAATAATCACAGGGAAAGATGTCCGGACTGTATGGAGGATGGCCTAGAACCTCCCATTTGCCTCGACTGTGTTGGCCGCATGAGGCTTTGCATTTTCGTGGAGCAGAATGACCCCACGGGTGAGATTTCCTGGTCGTTTTGATTTGATCGCTTGGTGAAGGGTGGTCAAGGTTTGCGAGTAACGAATCCTAGTTCCGTTATACCATTCCCTGCTGATGTTGACATTACCCTATATTCAGCTGACCAGCCCGCATCTCGTGGTCGTGCGGTAGCGTTCTCGCTTCCCACGCCCGGGTTCCCGGGTTCGATTCCCGGCGGGGTCAGGGATTTTCTCTGCCTCGTGATGGCTGGGTGTTGTGTGCTGTCCTTAGGTTAGTTAGGTTTAAGTAGTTCTAAGTTCTAGGGGACTTATGACCACAGCAGTTGAGTCCCATAGTGCTCAGAGCCATTTGAACCATTTTTTCAGCTGACCAGAAATCCTTGTCTTCTGTCCATTTCACTTTACTAACCCCCACTATATCTAGACTGAGCCTTTAAATTTCACTTTTCAGATTTTCATCCCTACCACACTCAAACTTCTGACAAAAATGGTTCAAATGGCTCTGAGCACTATGGGACTTAACAGCTGAGGTCATCAGCCCCTAGAACTTAGAACTACGTAAACCTAACTAACCTAAGGACATCACACACATCCATGCCCGAGGCAGGATTCGAACCTGCGACCGTAGCGGTCGCGCGGTTCCAGACTGTAGCGCCTAGAACCGCTCGGCCACAACGGCCAGCAAACTTCTGACATTCCACGCCCCGACCTGTAGGACGTTATGCTTTCCTTGGGTTTTCAATCTGTTTCTCATAGTCACTCCCCCCTTGCCAGTCCCTTCCCGCAGATCCGAATGGGTATTCAGGCATTTTTTGGCAACGAAGAGCTCATCATGACACTTTCCAGATGCAGGCCACATGTCATGTGGATACACGTTATGTGCCTTTAATACAGTGATTGCCTTCTGCATCCTGCTACCGTTGATCAGTGCTCATTCTTCCGCCTTTAGGGGCAGTTTCCCACCCCAAGGCCAAGAGAGTGCCCTGGACCTCCGCCCGCTCCCCGGCCCTACAAGCACACTAGAAGACAGAATATTGTTTGTTCGGCTGCGCACGTTGTATCAGGCAAAGCAAGTACTGTAACCTAGAGCAGTAAATAAACACTTTCAGCGTTAGAGTATTTACTAAGCGCGAAATATTAAAGTGTCTCGTGTGATTCTTTCTTACAAGGGAACCTCCCCATCGCACCCCCCTCAGATTTAATTATAAGTTGGCACAGTGGATAGGCCTTGAAAAACTGAACACAGATCAATCGAGAAAACAAGAAGAAGTTGTGTGGAACTATGAAAAAAGTAAGCAAAATATACGAACTGAGTAGTCAATGTGTAAGATATGTAACATCAAGGACAGTGCGAGCGTAGGAGCGCCGTGGTCCCGTGGTTAGCGTGAGCTGCTGTGGAATTAGAAGTCCTGGGATCAAGTCTTCCCCCGAGTGAAAATTTTACTTTCTTTATTTTCGCAAAGTTATGATCTGTCCGTTCGTTCACTGACGTCTCTGTTCAGTGTAATAAGTTTAGCGCCTGTGTTTTGCAACAGCACCGCAAAACCGTGCGATTGTTATTGAAGTCGCGAGCTATATTTGCTGGATTCATATTGCCCCTGGAATACATCTCACGTATTTGATGCACTCTCGTCCAAAGTAGTGAACAGTCAACTGCCAGCCAGGGAGCCTCGTTAGCAGAAATACTCTCTCTTCCGTGCGCTTTAATCGACTGACGTCGTGTGTTTCGATGTTTGTTTAGGTGTGGCGTCCCCATACTACGGCGCAGTTACCTCGCATCGGACGGACGGACATATAATAATTGTCTGAAAATAAAAAATTAAACTTTTTAGTCGATGGACGACTTGAACAAAAGACTTCTCGTTCCGCAGACGCCCACGCTAACCACGGGACCACGGCGCTCTACAGCTCAAATCGTCCTTGATGTTGCCTATGCTGCGCATTGACTACTCAGTTTGCATATTTTGCTTATTTTTTCATAGTTCCACACAACTTCTTCCTGTTTTCTCGATTGATCTGGATTCAGTTTTTCAAGGCCTATCTACTGTGCCAACTTATAACTAAATCTGAGGGGGGTGCGATGGGGAGGTTCCCTTGTTAGAAGGATCCTTTATCCAGTGTAGCCCTTTGGCTACAGTGACCAAAGTATCCTTCTAATAAATACCATATTAAAATAGCCCTTTGGCTACACTGACTAAAGGATCCTTCTAAGAAATACCAAATTAACATAACCTTAAGATGCCTAAATAAGGCGAAACGCGTAGTTGAAAAACAAAAAAAAACAAAAACTAAAATTGCAACCAAGACTGTTTTTAACCAATGCTGTTAAGCACTGGTTTGCTATATGCCACATATGGATTGGAAGAATTTCTATAAATTACTTAGAGGCTTCAGCTCTTTGAGTTAGACGTTCCCAGAACTGATGATGATGATGATGATGTTTGGTTTGTGGGGTGTTCAACTGCGCGGTCGTCAGCGTCCATAAAAAGTCCCACTTTTTTCACAGTCCAATTTTTTTCACAGTCCAATCTATCCACTGTCACGAATGATAAGGATGATGATGAAATGATGAGGACAACACGAACACCCAGTCCCCGGTCAGAGAAAACCCCCAACCCGGCCGGGAATCGAACCCGGTAAGGCGTGATCCAGAGGCAGCAACGCTAGCCACTGGACCACGAGCTGCGGACGTTTCCAGAACTGGCGAAGTTCTGCCCGCGGTACACACGTGCCAGGGTTCGAGTTACGGTCTGGTAACGGGCGCACGGCACGGCCACAGCGTGAAATGACGAGCCGCCCCCGCGCCGGTGGGGCTCGGCCGTGGGTCCAGGCTGGAGCGGCGGCCGCGGGCCACGGCCATCCATCAGGCGCGGCTGGAGCGCGCGCGCCCGCGGCCGGAAGTCTCGTTGTCCGGCGTCGTTGGGACGTACGGCACGCACCGCAGTCATTAGGCGCTGACTTACTGCGGGGGCGGGGGCGGGGGATCCACGGGGCGCGGCGTAGGCGGTGGGAGCGGGACTCCCCGCGGCCACCGGCGTGGCGGCGGCGCGCCAGCCTCCCGGAAACACGGGAAATCCAGCCACAGTGAGACGCGCTGCGCTACAGCCGTCACTGCAGGTAGTCCAGCCGTACACAGGGGATGGCGCACTCCTGCTGGACGACGGTATTTATTTATTCGTACGGCTTACATGGGCATTATACAGTCTGATTTAAGGACTTCAAATACAGGGTGGTCCATTGATACTGACCGGGCCAAATATCACACGAAATAAGCATCAAACGAAAAAACTACAAAGAACGAAACTCGTCTAGCTTGAAGTGGAAAACCAGATGACGCTATGATTGGCCCGCTAGATGGCGCTGCCATAGGTCAAACGGATGTCAACTGCGTTTTTTTTTTAATAGGAACCCCCATTTTTTATTACATATTCGCGTAGTACGTAAA
Organism: Schistocerca serialis cubense; assembly: GCF_023864345.2. Lineage (NCBI taxonomy): Eukaryota > Metazoa > Arthropoda > Insecta > Orthoptera > Acrididae > Schistocerca > Schistocerca serialis. The sequence continues at coordinate 83,180,761 of NC_064641.1, read as the reverse complement.
GAAAAATGAATGTTTTAGTTGGACCAATTTTTTCGCTTTGTGATAGACGGCGCTGTAATAGTCACAAACGTATAAATACGTGGTATCACGTAACATACCGCCTGTGCGGACGGTATTTGCTTCGTGATACATTACCCGTGTTAAAATGGACCGTTTACCAATTGCGGAAAAGGTCGATATAGTGTTGATGCATGGCTATTGTGATCAAAATGCCCAACGGGAGTGTGCTATGTATGCTGCTCGGTATCCTGGACGACATCATCCGAGTATCCGGACCGTTCGCCGGATAGTTACGTTATTTAAGGAAACAGGAAGTGTTCAGCCACATGTGAAACGTCAACCACGACCTGCAACAAATGATGATGCCCGAGTAGGTGTTTTAGCTGCTGTCGCGGCTAATCTGCACATCAGTAGCAGACAAATTGCGCGAGAATCTGGAATCTCAAAAACGTCTGAGAATGCTACATGAGCATCGATTGCACCCGTACCATATTTCTATGCACCAGGAACTGCATGGCGACGACTTTGAACGTCGTGTGCAGTCTGCCACTGGGCACAAGGAAAATTACGGGACGGTGACAGATTTTTTGCAAGCGTTCTGTTTAGCGACGAAGCGTCATTCACCAACAGCGGTAACGTAAACCGGCATAATATGCACCATTGGGCAACGAAAAATCCACGATGGCTGCGACAAGTGGAACATCAGCGACCTTGGCGGGTTAATGTATGGTGCGGCATTATGGGAGGAAGGATAATTGGCCACCATTTTATCGATGGCAATCTAAATGGTGCAATGTATGCTGATTTCCTTCGTAATGTTCTACCGATGTTCCTGCGAGATGTTTCACTGCATGACAGAATGGCGATGTACTTCCAACATGGTAGATGTCCGGCACATAGCTCGCGTCAGCGCACTGTCAATGCATGAGCGAACGTTACGGAAGGCGAACTACTCGCTGTTGAGAGGAATGTCGTCACACATATTGCCAAAAGGATTGAGGTTGACGGACATCATTTTGAGCATTTATTGCATTAATGTGGTACTTACAGGTAATCACGCTGTAACAGCATGCGGTCTCAGAAATGATGAGTTCACAAAGGTACATGTATCACATTGGAACAACCGAAATAAAATGTTCAAACGTACCTACGTTCTGTATTTTAATTTATAAAACCGACCTGTTACCAACTGTTCGTCTAAAATTGTGAGCCAAATGTTTGTCACTATTACAGCGCCATCTATCACAAAGCGAAAAATGTGGTCCAACTAAAACATTCATATTTATTTACGTGCTACAGGAAAATGTAATAAAAATGGGGGTTCCTATTAAAAAGAAACGCAGTTGATATGCATTTGACCTATGGCAGCGCCATCTAGCGGGCCAACCATAGCGCCATCTGGTTTCCCCCTTCAAGTTAGACAAGTTTCGTTCTTTGTAGTTTTTCCGTTTGACGCTTATTTCGTGAGATATTTGGCCCGGTCACGATCAATGTACCACCCTGTGTAAAAGGTTAAATATGAGCAAAAATAAAGTAATATTAACAAGCATACAAACAATCCAGAGAAAATATTATAACTGAATATCTAGTTCTCTTAACCAATCTACAGCTCTTTGTGTCATCAAATGCAATTCCATGAGTGTACCAGGAAATTTTCGTAGTATACACTCTTCAGTCAGGTGGCGGTTAGTTTGCACAGGATCACCACAGTCACAGACCGGGGCATCTTGTAATCCCCAATCATACAGACAGGCACCATATCTTACATCCCGTGTACGGAATCGATTCAGGGCCGTCCACAGTTTTCTGGGAAGGCCGAGCCCATTCACACGTTTGTCACGGTCGGTAATAAGATGAAAATTAGTCGGAAGAACTTCTGCCAAACCTCTTTCCATTCTTGACAACATCATATACAAGAGGCGCATCTTGTGTTGTCCAGGGTGGTTTTCTAGATTTGAGTCTGCTAGCAGGTGTATTCTGTAGCTGATTATATAGAAGTGAGTTCTGGTGAGTGAAACACTTTTGGAACTCTCTTATTGCTGCTGTTTCTCGTATTATTAATGGAGGTGCACTAATACATAATACAGGCAGCCATGGAAGTGGTTTAGATTTAGTAGTGCCACTGATTATTCTCATAAGGACAAGAAAGGAGTCTCCCAGAAGAAAGTGCTAGATATCATTATCACATTCGGTCGTCTGCTGGGCAACAGTGGTTCACTGGCTAATCCTTCCAGCCGATGTTGAAACACAGCAACCATGGGCACTGGAACGTTCACTGCAACCTCCACAGACAACAAGGTTGCTCGCCTTCATCAGTCAAGCTGCAACGCCTACATCAAATCACTCGTCTGCTCTACGAGGCGTACTCATAAAGTTACAATTATCACCATTTTCAGTGTGCGTGTGTATGTGTGCTTTGTGTGTGTGTGTGTGTGTGTGTGTGTGTGTGTGTGTGTGTGTGTGTGTGAGTGTGGCTCCACCCGTCGGAGGTTCGAGTCCTCCCTCGGGATTGAGTGTGTGTGTTGTCCTTAGCGTAAGTTAGTTAAGTTAGATTATTGTAGTGCGTAAGCCTAGGGACCGATGACCTCAGCAGAAGATTGTCCCATAGGACAAAATTTCCAAATTTGTGTGTGTGTGGGGGAGGGGGGGCTCGCAGATGTCTGCAGTTCTGGTGCACGTCGATAGCCCGATGCCACAGTGTCACAGTACCATAGCACGTCCCTAGGGCAGCCATGCTTGGAAGGACAACCAGGTGAGTTTCGAGGTGCAACGTTTCCTGGCCAGCCAAAGTCCCAATTCTACAACCATTGCCTCGACCTATTAGACAATCGTTGGGAACTATACAGGGTGAAAAGTATTTAAACCGACAAACTCTGGAAGGTAGTAGGGGACATCAAAAGAAACATTTTTCCCTAGTGTCATTTTTTCCTATGAGGATTATTTAAACCGGTGGAGGCCGTATTACGATCTTCAGTTGTTAGAGGGCGTATTACGCTCTTTAGTTGTAGGCAACTGCTGTCCATCAGTGTAGTAGTGCATTGTCTCTGTTTACTAATGGATCGACACACCTGGAGTGAGTACACTGATATGGTTGGTGCGTACTACGTAGCGTACCACAACGGACGAGCTGCACAGCGGGTTTATCAACAACAATATCCTAATCGCCGTATCCCGCATCATGCGACCTTAGCTGCTGTGTACCAACGTCTGCGTGAGACCGGGTCATTTAGCAGATTACCTGGACAGGGACGCCGTCGCACGGTAAGAACGCTGCAATTTGAGGAAGCTGTCTTGCGGCATGTGGAGCGGGATCCTTCAATCAGCACTCGTTCAACTGCACGTAACATGAGGACGAATCAGACGAATGTAAGAACAGTCCTTCGAGAGCAATTGTTACGTCCATTTCACTTACAGCGTGTCCACAACCTGGAACCAGTTAATTATCCACCCAGAGCACAGTTTTTGCAGTGGTTCCTCGAACAGTGTGAAATGCATCCTACATTTGCATCCTTTGTGTTGTTTAAGAGTTCGCATGTTTGGAGTGAGGATAACCCACATGCGACAGTTGCTAGCGCTCATCAAGTGCGGTTCTTCGTTAATGTGTGGGTCAGTGTTGTTGGAGACTGTTTAGTTGGGCCGTATCTGCTACCTAGGCCATTAAATGACAGGCACTATTACAATTTTCTCGCCAGAGCATTGCCAGAATTGCTGGAAGACGTCCCGCTCCCTACAAGACAACGCATGTGGTTCCAACATGACGAGGCGCCAGCACATTTCAGTCGTCGTGTGTGTCGATTCATGATGTCCCGGAAACGTGGATTGTCAGAGGTGGTCCTGTACCATGGCCTGCTCGATCCCCAGATATGTCCCCTCCGGACTTTTTTGTGTGGGGAGAGATGCGCAACCTTGTTTACGCAACTCCTGTTGCATCAGAAGAGGATCTGGTTGCCCAGATAGTAGCAGCAACAGGAACAATTCAGGATACTCCTGGGGTTCTTTCCCGTGTCAGACAGAACATGATCCGACGGTGTAACCTTTGTTTACGTGTCAATGGAGGCATTTTTGAAAATCTACTGTAATTGAAATTGGGTTGTGTTGACGTGCTGTCTCTTGGTCACAAAAAAAATGGAGAAGTGTTTGTTGGCTTAATTAGTTTGCCGGCAGATAAATCTTCCTCTACCGGTTTAAATACTCCTCATAGGGAAAAATAACATTAGGGAAAAATATTTGTTTTTATGTCCCCTACAACTTCCCATAGTTTGTCGGTTTAAATACTTTTCACCCTGTATGTCACATTCAGGGCCGACTATGTGGAGACGAACCAACACCGTCACAAAGTTGCATGGTGGCAGCTGGGTTTTTCGACGTTATAATACAACAACTAGTTATGTCGTAAGCAATCTTGTCACTAAAAACTAAGGGATAAGGGATATTCCCGTAGGACATTACATTACGCGGTGTCCTCAGTTCGCGACAGACAACTGATCGTCGCCCTCCCAGCACTTCTCTTCAGGTATGTTGAATACTAAAATACAAACAACTGAAAACACAATTCTGGAATACTTGGAAGATAAAAGTGCGGAAGTAAAGAAGGGAAAGAGTAGGGAAGAATGGTTCAAATTAAGTGCGTTGGGTAATACAGTTCAAGTGCAAGAATTATCATTCTATCGAAGGTAAAAAACAATAGGCCCTATGGTATTATCAGTAGTAAACTAATTAACTAATCAGGCCAGAGAGCTATGGATGAAAAGTAACTCTCAAGAGACTGAAGAACTGGAAAAACAAAGTAGATTAGTAGAAATGTACAGAACAGTTAATAATCTGATGACCAACGATTCAAGAAAATTTTGCAAACAGCGTGCACTGAATGAAAATGGAAATATGGCAGGAAGTGTAGAAAAAAAACATAAAGGTATGGAAGCAGTACGTCGATTAATTGTTGCACTCCCACTATAGAAAAGGACACGCAAATGTCGACAGGCACACGTTTATAGAAACTCGTGCGTATGTAAGAAAATCAATGCGCGAAGCATACGGCTTCCACCGTCTTACCGTAGAAAAAGATTTTACCGAGAACCCGAGAAAATTCTGATCCTAAGTAAAATTGCTTAAGATTCTATCCAGTCACTCGTTGACCAGTTTGGTGTGGCAATAGAAGACAGCAAAAGGAAAGCTGAAGTTTTAAATTTCGCCTTGAAGAAATCATTCATGAAGGAGGATCGAATCGTACAAATATACTGTCTTATGACCGTTGCGCTGACTCCCATATGGAGGATATAGCAAGAAATGGTTCAAATGGCTCTGAGCACTATGGGACTTAACTTCTGAGGTCATCAGTCCCCTAGAACTTAGAACTACTTAAACCTAACTATCCTAAGGACATCACACACATCCATGCCCGACGCAGGATTCGAACCTGCGACCGTAGCGGTCGCGCGTTTCCAGACTGAAGCGCCTGGAACCGCTCAGGACATAGTAAGAGGCATTCCTGAAGTAGAGAAGCAGCTGAAAGAGTTGAAAACAAATAAGACCGCAGGAATCTCAGTTCGGTTTTACTAAGAGTACTCTAAGGCATTGAGCCTTTACATTATCTACGTTTATCGCGAATCTCTCGAACAGCGCCAAATCCCAAGCGACTGCAAGAAAGCGCATCTGACTCCTGTTTATAAGAAAGGCAAAAGAATGGACCAGGAAAATTACAGACTAATATCCTGCAGTTTGCTGCAGAATTCTTGGACATATTTTCAGTTGGAAGACAATAAATATTGTTCTTACAGAAAAGCTTCTGTGCACAAATCAGCACGGTTGTAGAAAGCATCAACTCAGCTTCCCCCTTTTTCGCATGAGATCCTGCGAACCATTCGCGAAGAGCAGTAAACGGATTCCATATTTTCAGATTTGCGGAAAGCGTTTGACACAGTGCCCCGCGGCACACTTTTAACGAAGATACTAACATAAGGAGTAGATTCTTAAGTAAGTAAGACTTCTTAAGTAATATAACCCAGTACGTTGTCATCCACGGCCAGTGTTCATCAGAGACAAGAGTACCATCAGTAGTGCTCTAAGGGAGTACAGTGGTCCTTGCTTCCATAGCATTTTTTGAATTTTTTTAGCAAATAACGATGGGTCTTTTCCGTCCTTAATCCACTTATTCTGCATTGACTCTTCCATTTACAATTCTTTTGAACTTAGTCCGTAAATCCTCTACGTGCATGGTGCAGCAGCAGCACTCCGTCTTCAGACCACAAGTGGCCCATAGGGACCATCCGACCCCCGTATCATCCTCACGGAGGATGCGGATAGGAGGGGCGTGTGGTCAGCACACCTCTCTCCCGGTCGTTATGATGGTTTTCTGTGACCAGAGCCGCTACTATTCGGTACGTGCATCGTACTGGAACTAAACGATGTCTATTCGTTGTGTTCTTCTCCATCTACATGATTATTCTGCAATTTATAGTTAAGTGCCTGTCAGAGCGGTCATCGAACCACCTGCAAGCTATTTCTCTATCGTTCCACTCTCGAACAGCGCGCGGGAAAAGCGAACACTTAAATCTTTCTATGAGAGCTCTGGTTTCCCTTATTTTATTATGATGATCATTCCTCCCTGTGTAAGTGGACGCCAATAAAATATTTTCACACTCCAAGGAGAAAGTTGGTGATTGAAATTTCATGAGAAGCTCCTGCCAGAACGAAGATCGCCTCTGTTTTAATGATTAGCACCCCAAATCGCGTTTCATATCCGTGGTGCTCTCTCCTCTATTTCGTAAAAGTACAAAACTAGCGGCCGTCCTCTGAACTTTTTTCGATGTCCTCTGCTGATCCTAGCTGGCGAGGGTCGCACACTGCACATCATTATTCCAAAAGAGGACGTACAAGGTTAGTGTAGGCAGTCTCTTTAATAGACCTGTTGCATTTTCTCAGTGTTCTTTGCCCACAACATTAGATTACTTAGTACTTAGCTGAATTTACAACCTTTAGACTTTTGTGATTTATCGTGTAACCTAAATTTATCGGCCTCCTTTTGGTACTCATGTGGATGACTTCACAATTTTCATTTTTTTAGAGTCAACTGTCACTTTTCGCACCATACAGATATCTTTTCTAAATCGTTTTTCAGTTTTTTTATCATCTGATGACTTCATAAAAAGATTAATGACAGTATCAGCTGCAATCAATATAAGAGAGCTACTCAGATTGCCTCCTAAATCGGTTACGTAGATAACACTTCCTTGGAGCACGCCAGATATTACTTCTGTTTTACTCGATGAATTCCCTACAGTTAGTACGAACTGTGATCCTTCGGACAGGAAGTGACGAATCTAGTCACACATCTGAGACAACAGTCCATAGGCATACAATTTGATTAGAAGTCGCTTGTGAGGTACGATGTCAAAAGCTTTCTTAAAATCTAAAAATATGGAGTCAAACTGACAACCCGTGAGAATAAAGAGCTACTTGTGTTTCCGTGTTGGCTGTTTGTCAATAAATCGTTTTCTTTTAGATAACACAGTATTTGTTCCAAAATTCTGCCACAGGTCGACGTTAGCGGTATGAGTCTGTAATTCAACACATACTCCCATTTCGTTTCTTCGGTATTGGTATGACCTGTGCAACTTTCCAGTCTTTAGGTATAGATCGGTTGTATAAGATTGCTAAATATGGAGCATTTGTATCAGCATACTCTGGCAGGAAGCTGACTGGTATACCACCAGAACCGAAGGTCTTGCCTTTATTAACTGGTTTAAGCCGCTTTGCTACACCAAGGGTATCTACATCTAAGTTACTCATGTTGGCAGTTGTGCTTGGTTCGAATTCTGGAATATTTACTTCGTCTCGTTTTGTGAAGGAATTTGGTAAAACCGAGTCTAGTAACACTACTTTAGTGGCACTGTCAAAAGTAACATTACCATTGTTATCGCGCAATGAAGATACTGACTGTGTCTTTCCGCTGGTGTACTTTACATACGACCACAATGTATTTGCATTTCCTGCCAGATTTCGAAACAGAGTTTCGTTGTGAAAGGTGTTAAAAGCATCTCGCATTGAAGTTTGCTCTACATTCCGAGATTCTGTAAAATTTCGCCAGTCTTGAAGGTTTTGCATTCTTTTAAATTTGGCGTGGTTTTGTCGTTGCTTCTGCAACAGTGTTCTGTTAAGTGTACCATGGGGGACCAGCACCATTTCTTATTAATTTGTCTGGTATATGTCTCTCAACAGCCGACGATATTCTTTCTTGAATTTAAACCACTCATGTTCTACGCTTACGTATGCAGATTGGAAGGAATGGAGACTTTCTCTTAGGAAAGTTTCAAGTGAATTTTTCTATATATATATATATATATATATAGTGCGTTTACTGTGGTGGGCTGTTCGGTCTCGCTACAACAACTCGTGATCGCTAATCCCTGTGTTCGTCACGATGCTCCCTGTTTGCTCAGGATTATTTCTTGCTAAGAGATCAAGTACGTTTTCGCAATCATTTACGTTTCGAGTGGATTCCTGAACTAAGTCTTCAAAATAATTCTCTGAGAACGCATTCAGAGCGATTTCAGACGTTTTACGCCTACCTCCGACTTCATACACGTGTTGTCGTCAACATCTAGATGGTACATTGAAATCATCACCAATTATAACTGTGTAAGTGTAGTACCTATTTGAAATGAAACTCGAACTGTTCAGCAACGGTATCATCAAAGTCGGAGGGGGAGGGGGGGGGGGTCAAGTATAATCTCGACTCATACTAGCTCACAGGAACTCTCCGATTTCACTACAAGGTAAGCGGAACGCAAACAAATGTTTATCCGGTCTTTCTAGCAAAAGCGCTCTCCTAGCCTTCTGGATTCATTTATTAACTTCAGCAACCGTCGTCGCTACGAAAGCATCACAATCAGTATTCCCTATATCTATATTGACACTGTAGGCTTGATTGTAGCTACTATGTCTAAAATATGGCCGTATCCGCTCCAATGAATGCACAGACGTCCCACGTTCAAACTTCTGACAGTCCACGCTCCGACTCGTAGAATGTTACCTTTTCGTTGATTATTCAGTCTTTTATCTCATGCTTACCTCCTACTTGGCAGTTCCCTCGCAAAGATCCGAATGGGGGAATAATCTGAAACACTTTGCCAATAGAGAGAAGAAAAAAATACATAAATTATCGTGTATGTAAAGTTGTAGTAAATTGCTTGTTTTCAATCTGAAACGCCAGCCACAAGATACTATTCTTTCTCTCTCTCTCTCTCTCTCTTTCTTATCGGTTATTGTTAGTAGTGTTATACTGAGTGCGGCCCAGAAATACTCGTCTTCTTCCAATGAGAAGCGGGTAAGCTAAAAGGTTTGGCGCATCTATCGGTCCAAACTCAGTCCAATTTATTACAATATTCTTTGTGTGGACAAAGGAGATAGGTCAAATTTTAGTGTCCAGCATCTCACAAGTAATTCGCGAAAAAAAAAATTAGCACAAGAAACACTCAGTGATTGCACCAGTGTTTCCAGAAGGGCATATGAGAACCACTTGTAAATATCATAAGTAAACTGATGAGCCCTCTACCATTGTAACTACACGTAGAAATCACAGAACTTAACCTTGCCCACACAACACGCCTATCGACCGCTAACAGCTCTCGTTCCCCGTTTGCCAGTGCTGCGAGTTCTCGCCATAATTTACTGGTATGTGCTGCAGAGTAGGGTGCGTGAGTGGCGTGGTCGGTTCCCCACTGCTGCACGTCAGCCGCTCGATGTTTCAGGCGCTGAAGCCCAAGTGCTCTGTTGTCAGCAGCCGAAACCTGTGTGCCCTCTCACGAAGCCGAAAGCTACGTGTTTTTCAGTCAAGACTGTTCTCTCCCACAGCAGAAGAATAAGTGCCCTCCAGACCAAACTGTTCTCTCTCGACTCTCCTGAAGTCCGTGAAAAGTCAGCTATGCTAATCAGACTGCTTCGTCAAAGGTAGACATACGGTATTATTTTTGTACGCACCCACTCACACCAAACAGGTTGATATTCCAATCAATGAGACCGTCCGAATCCTGTCGGGAGGTATGAAGCCAACTCCAGTCATTAAAATCTACCAGATTGTTGGAATAGCTCCCTCCACTATTAGAAGGGCTGTTGCTGCTGATGTAGAGAGGGCTAAGCAAACTTATGATCCCCGACATTCGCTGTATGATCATCATGCTGTAGTCCGTCGACTGAAGTCGAGAAAGAGCTTCATCGACAGGACTCAACCACTAGAGGGAACACCAGAGTCTAACCGCATCACCAGGTGGAAGAGCAAGCTACCACCTGATATTCCTGTAAAGGAAGAGATAGCTCCAGGAAATGACTTGCCCTACCCTACTTGCATATCGGTCAATCGTCTTAGGGTGGGCGTCCCTCTTTGCAAGACCAGCATGTGAAAATGGGGCATTCTTCCAGCTGATGGAGATACATCCTGCGATTGCGGAACAACACAAGAACCGGCCCACCTTATAATTTGTCCTCAGCTTGAAGAACCCTGCACAACACAGGACCTGATCGAGGGAAACAACAAGGCCATCGGAGTTGCTACCTTCTGGGAATGCTGACCGGCCACGGAAATGAAATGATTGATTTTTAACAAACTCACCGATTCCTCTCCGAGAAGAAGTTTTACATGGTAGCCAATCGTCTCTCTTCCCGCATTGACAATTTCTCAAGAGATTGAGTGTCAAATCTCCAGTCATTGTTGCTCCTTCGGCCAGTCTGTTGTAACATATGCCTTAAATTGTCAGGAGCTCACAGTGACAGAACCTGCTAGAGCAGACACGTAGCTTTCTCAGAGGCGGAAGCCATCTTGTCGAATAGTAGCAGCACATCACAGGCTCAGCCTCGTAGCTTGTGTACTGCAACGTGAAGACCCTCTCTATAATAAATCACTAAAGAAGAAATATACATAAAAAAACACATAAAAACAAGAGATTTTCGATCCAAATTTAAAGTTATCACAACCATAGAACCATTTAAAATTAAAATTTCGCACAAAGGCTTGAAAGCCTGGCTATCTATTACTGCTCGTTTGAGTCAGTGGTGTTATTTGGGCTAGTGATGAGGGAATGTGGGCTACTTCTCCAGGTTCATCAGCAGTCTCCCTCACTCTGTTTCGCCAGAACGGCTTTCAGGGCTACAGCTTGTTGCTTTTCCATCATATCAGCAAAAAAAAAATGGTTCAAATGGCTCTGAGTGCTATGGGGCTTAACATCTGACGTCATCAATCCCCTAGAACTTAGAACTACTTAAAACTAACTAACCTAAAGACATCAGACACATCCGAGGCAGGATTCGAACCTGCGACCGTGGCGGTCGCGCGGTTCCAGACTGAAGCGCTTAGAACCGCTCGGCCACACCAGCCGGCTCATAACAGCAGGCTGATAAGTGTTCTTCCGAAACTTTTACTCTCTCTTACGAAATGAAGCTCTACCACTACAATGACGTGACGACTTCCACTCACTGAGGTCATGTTGCTGAGTTTAGAAATCAAGCTTCCCGCTCGTTCGAGGCGAGACAGTAAACTAAGCTTTGTGCTTGTCTGGCAATTTGTTTGCGACATGGGGCATTGGCCTGGCTTGGTGCTGGCTGGACAAGACTTTGAGAGAATGTTACATTTCTCTCTAATACATTTCTGCTGTGTAACATCACTCTAAACTTAGACAAAACAAATCCAATATGAAAGTATATTCAGTGGTAACCAATCCATGCATTGGTGATCGTCACACAAGTCAATTTATTTCCAGAAAGAAAATTACGAACACAAAACAAGATTATTATTTTTAATAGTCCACCACTGGACTAAGAGGACTACCCAAGGCGACGCCTTCCAGCTGTTCGTAGAAATGCATTCCACGTGAAATAGGTCGTGGTGAGACACACATGGAAGAGCTTTGTGATGTCTTGTGGGAGAATGGAACCGATGTGCTCCAGAGAGTCACTGAGTGGCGCTTTCGTAAACAAAGAAACAATATCAAACCTGACCAGGATGTCGTTTGGCGCAATTTTTGGTTTCTTCACCTTCTCAATTAAATGTCCTGAGTCTTTTATGTGTGTGTCCCAACGTGCGGCTGGAGCAGAGAGGCCAAGTGTTTTGCCAGTTTATACGTCGGTGAGCCAGGAGCGCTATCAATCGGTCTTAGTGGAACGTTGTTCTGCTGGACCTCAGGTAATCCATAAAGCCCAGGTGATAGGGCGTCTGTGTTGCGCAGATTCCTCTGTATGTCCCCCCGGACATTTTTGGGTACCCCAAAACTTGTGACACAGATTATGTAAACAAACTATTCCTTCTACCATTAAATCTGATCCCAATAGTAGGAATTATTCCATATTCAAAGCGCACCTTCTTACAGATCATGTCTCATTTTCGCTCACATCTCCCTTTGTATCACTGAATCACAGTGTCAACCTACAACATATTTTTAAGGAATTTGTTAACTATAAGATCTGCAAGATGATTACTTGTTAAAATATATCAATTTTAGTTAAATTCAGCAAATACACACAGGACTACAGAAACTAAAAAAAGAATGAGATTTCTTGCTTGATCGTTCATGTAAGCATCTGTGTCAGATTGTTTGAGATTCATTTCCGGGTTCCTTCTTTTGATTAAGTTCCCTTTTGTATGCCTCTTACGACATCATTTTCTCTTCAGTACATTTTTTTGCCTTCGTAATTTGTTCTTTGGTGGTCTCATTCTCGTCGGCATACCGGTTTCTCTTACAAAGCTACATAACAAAAAATAAAAAGAGGTAACTTCATGTTAAATTCAGTTCGGTTCACCGCCACATCTGCTCTAAGGTTTCGCCACGAGCTATTATCAACTTATTCCTAGGTATAGTCCTACATCCCTCGCTTCTGATCGCCCCTTCTAATCCTTGTAAGACAATAAAAATTGCATTACTAATGATGCTAATTCCCACTCGTCTTGAGCTCTTAAGCAAAAATTGTTGTTGTTGTGGTCTTCAGTCCTGAGACCGGTTTGATGCAGCTCTCCATGCTACTCTATCCTGTGCAAGCTTCTTCATCTCCCAGTACCTACTGCAACCTACATCCTTCTGAATCTGCTTACTGTATTCATCTCTTGGTCTCCCTCTCCGATTTTTACCCTCTATGGTGCCCTCCAATGCTAAATTTGTGATCCCTCGATGCCTCAAAACATCTCCTACCAACCGATCCCTTCTTCTAGTCAAGTTGTGCCACAAACTTCTCTTCTCCCCAATCCTATTCAATACATCCTCATTAGTTCCGTGATCTACCCACCTTATCTTCAGCATTCTTCTGCAGCACCATATTTCGAAAGCTTCTATTCCCTTCTTGTCCAAACTATTTATCGTCCATGTTTCACTTCCATACATGGCTACACTCCATACAAATACTTTCAGAAACGACTTCCTGACACTTAAATCTATACTCGATGTTAACAAATTTCTCTTCTTGAGAAACGCTTTCCTTGCCATTGCCAGTCTACATTTTATATCCTCTCTACTTCGACCATCATCGGTAATTTTACTCCCTAAATAGCAAAACTCCTTTACTACTTTAAGTGTCTCATTTCCTAATCTAATTCCCTCAGCATCACCCGACTTAATTTGACTACATTCCATTATCCTCGTTTTGCTTTTGTTGATGTTCATCTTATATCCTCCTTTCAAGACATTGTCCATTCCGTTCAACTGCTCTTCCAAGTCCTTTGCTGTCTCGGACAGAATTACAATGTCATCGGCGAACCTCAAAGTTTTTACTTCTTCGCCATGGATTTTAATACCTACTCCAAATTTTTCTTTTGTTTCCTTTACTGCTTGCTCAATATACAGATTGAATAACATCGGGGAAAGGCTACAACCCTGTCTCACGCCTTTCCCAACCACTGCTTCCCTTTCATGCCCCTCGACTCTTATAACTGCCATCTGGTTTCTGTACAAATTGTAAATAGCCTTTCGCTCCCTGTATTTTACCCCTGCCACCTTCAGATTTGAAAGAGAGTATTCCAGTTAACATTGTCAAAAGCTTTCTCTAAGTCTACAAATGCTAGAAACGTAGGTTTGCCTTTTCTTAATCTTTCTTCTAAGATAAGTCGTAAGGTCAGTATTGGCTCACGTGTTCCAACATTTCTACAGAGTCCAAACTGATCTTCCCCGAGGTCGGCTTCTACCAGTTTTTCCATTTGTCTGTAAAGAATTCGCGTTAGTATTTTGCAGCTATGACTTATTAAACCGATAGTTCGGTAATTTTCACATCTGTCAACACCTGCTTTCTTTGGGATTGGAATTATTATATTCTTCTTGAAGTCTGAGGGTATTTCGCCTGTCTCATACATCGTGCTCACCAGATGGTAGAGTTTTGTCATGACTGGCTCTCCCGAGGCCATCAGTAGTTCTAATGGAATGGTGTCTACTCCCGGGGCCTTGTTTCGACTCAGGTCTTTCAGTGCTCTGTCAAACTCTTCACGCAGTATCTTATCTCCCATTTCGTCTTCATCTACATCCTCTTCCATTTCCATAATATTGTCCTCAAGTACATCGCCCTTGTATAAACCCTCTATATACTCCTTCCACCTTTCTGCCTTCCCTTCTTTGCTTAGAACTGGGTTGCCATCTGAGCTCTTGATATTCATACAAGTGGTTCTCTTCTCTCCAAAGGTCTCTTTAATTTTCCTGTAGGCAGTATCTATCTTACCCCTAGTGAGACAAGCCTCTACATCCTTACATTTGTCCTCTAGCCATCCCTGCTTAGCCATTTTGCACTTCCTGTCGATATCATTTTTGAGACGTTTGTATTCCTTTTTGCCTGCTTCATTTACTGCATTTTTATATTTTCTCCTTTCATCAATTAAATTCAATATTTCTCTGTTACCCAAGGATTTCTATTAGCCCTCGTCTTTTTACCTACTTGATCGTCTGCTGCCTTCACTACTTCATCCCTCAGAGCTACCCATTCTTCTTCTACTGTATTTCTTTCCCCCATTCCTGTCAATTGTTCCCTTATGCTCTCCCTGAAACTCTGTACAACCTCTGGTTCTTTCAGTTTATCCAGGTCCCATCTCCTTAAATTCCTGCCTTTTTGCAGTTTCTTCAGTTTCAATCTGCAGTTCATAACCAATAGATTGTGGTCAGAATCCACATCTGCCCTGGAAATGTCTTACAATTTAAAACCTGGTTCCTAAATCTCTGTCTTACCATTATGTAATCTATCTGATACCTTTTAGTATCTCCAGGATTCTTCCAGGTATACAACCTTCTTTCATGATTCTTGAACCAAGTGTTAGCTATGATTAAGTTATGATCTGTGCAAAATTCTACAAGGCGGCTTCCTCTTTCATTTCTTCCCCCCAATCCATATTCACCTACTATGTTTCCTTCTCTCCCTTTTCCTACTGACGAATTCCAGTCACCCATGACTATTAAATTTTCGTCTCCCTTCACTACCTGAATAATTTCTTTTATCTCGTCATACATTTAATCAATTTCTTCATCATCTGCAGAGCTAGTTGGCATATGAACTTGTACTACTGTAGTAGGCATGGGCTTTGTGTCTATCTTGGCCACAATAATGCGTTCACTATGCTGTTTGTAGTAGCTAACCCGCACTCCTATTTTTTTATTCATTATTAAACCTACTCCTGCATTACCCCTATTTGATTTTGTATTTATAACCCTGTAATCACCTGACCAAAAGTCTTGTTCCTCCTGCCAGCGAACTTCACTAATTCCCACTATATCTAACTTTAACCTATCCATTTCCCTTTTTAAATTTTCTAACCTGCCTGCCCGATTAAGGGATCTGACATTCCGTGCTCAGATCCGTAGAATGCCAGTTTTCTTTCTCCTGATAATGACGTTCTCTTGAGTAGTCCCCGCCCGGAGAGCCGAATGGGGGACTATTTTACCTCCGGAATATTTTACCCAAGAGGACGCCATCATCATTTAATCATACAGTAAAGCTGCATGTCCTCGGGAAAAATTACGGCTGTAGTTTCCCCTTGCTTTCAGCCGTTCGCAGTACCAGCACAGCAAGGTCGTTTTGGTTAATGTTACAAGGCCAGATCAGTCAATCATCCAGACTGTTGCCCCTGCAACTACTGAAAAGGCTGCTGCCTCTCTTCAGGAACCACATGTTTGTCTGGCCTCTCAACAGATACCCCTCCGTTGTGGTTGCACCTACGGTACGGCCATCTGTATCGCTGAGGCACGCCATCCTCCCCACCAACGGCAAGGTCCATGGTTCATGGGGGGTAAGCAAAAATACGAACAAAAATTGCCAGCTATTCGCAATAGGGTCCACGCGAACTACCGAAATATGACATTAATACACCAGTAACTTGCTCCACTTCCTTCGATGACATGGTACAGATGCTCATCTGGTGTGGACATTAATGCAACAACTTCACTTCTTCCCTCATAACTGAAGTCTTTCTGCCATCTAAGGACGTCATAAACTGAAAAATCAAGTACCAGTACTCTATTGCGAAAAACGGGAGAAAGCTCTTCTCATCCACATGATATGACTGACCAAGCCCTCTGTCTCTATTCTACCCTACACTCGAGTCAACAAACTGTTCCAGACCTTCACTTTTCTTTTGAAGTTCATCAAGAAAGACATTCACATTTGGCGCCAAGACTGCCAAAATAAACATCACATCTTATGTGTCTCTTCCAGTCCTCCTCGATCTCTATTTCACCTACCACTAACGAGGAAATTAATAGGAGAATGTACTTCTTCCTGAAACATTACGGACTTCCAAGTTATTGGATACAGGATGCACAAAAATTAACTAGAGAAACAGTACACAATATAATAGGACACGGATACGCGAAACAAAATTTAACTCAGATTGCGCACGAAGAACACAGGAGAAGTCACCATCTTAGCAGTCACAAAGGCAACTTATGATTATAAACCTAACTGCACATATCAATTTTCTTAACTGGGGAAACAGAAGTTCAAAGCATTAACGTTTGGGCCCTACTTATGCTACAAAAATCTGTGGTAAGGTCTTATGGGACCAAACTGATGAGGTCATCGGTCCCTAAGCCAACACACTACTTAATGTAACTTAAACTAACTTACGCTATGGACAACACTCACACCCATGCCCGAGGGAGGACTCGAACCTCCTCCGGTGGCAGCAGCATGCACCGTGACAAGGCTCTCCAGACCGCGCGGCTACTAATGCTACAAATTTTGTTCTTGTTATCACATGCTCTCAGGGCCTGCTACTCTATAAAAGGTTTAATGTTGCTTACGGGGTGTACAGAGTTGTGCAGAATGAAGTGATTTCCCCAAGTCATTCGTTTCTGCCTCCACTGCGTTCACATGCACAATCCTTTGAACCCACAGTGGTCCATTGCATAAAGAGAAGAACTTGTGGTACAACGTCTTTTGTTTGTTTGACAGCTCGTGCAACTTCACCAACACTTTTTGCTCCACTCTCTACTCCTACACAGTAGCCTCCCAAACGGCGCATTCCTTTCCTTCTCTTGCAGCTCGCTTAATCTAATGCGGTGCCATAGCTATAATATGTCTTAGTGGTGGAAAGTCTATCAGCTCCCTGACTCTGTCACTAGATGGCTGGTTCTTCAAAACTGTGATCAGTAGAAAAGACAGAGCCAATATGGGGAAGTGCATTCACAACATCAGCCAGAACATCCCATTATGCATGGTGATTGGCACAGCACAGCCTGCACAGGCTACCGTTCTTGAGAAATCCTCTCCGCATGGTTTAGCGATGGGTGCTAGGTTGAGATGAGAATGGGCTGTATTCCGTGCTACTTCGCCTTCCATTGTCGCGTGTGAAAGTGTGGGCCATTGTTTGAGATTACCTTCTACGCATGTCTGACTTTCTTCACGAATTCCTTCTGAAATGTATTCGACACAATGTTAGCGGTAGTCTTCCACAGTGCATTCAAAGTTCCACTGCAACCAAAACGTAGCAGAACTCTCGTCTTGTCCTTGGAAAAGCCCTCAGAAAGACAGTTGCTCCCAAATTTTACAGTTTCTCCAGTATAATGAGAAATAGGGGAGCTGGGTGTCAAATTGTAGAAGGCTTCACCATTTGGCAACCTTTGTAAATGCACAACGCCTTGCAAATCCCCCATTCCATATTGTTAAGGTAGCAGGTTGTTAGTAAGTTCAGGTAACCCAAAGTGAACATCACTCAGGTGTGTGTATCATATGACTTTATTCACCAATTCGTCTAGCATACACAACAAATAGATGAATTAATCACATTCCAGCAATGAATCAGAACTCCTTTTTTCAGTAAATAATGCAGTCTAACCACAGTCCACCCCTTGCCACTACACTAGCTTTTCAAATCTAGAAGAGTCCTTGCTCTGTTCCTTTGTAATGTCAGTCAAGAAGGTGGCTACATAATTTTCATATGCTATACCTCGAGGTTGCACAGAGTGAAGTGATTTTCTTCCAAGTCTCCTTCTGTTCTTTCAACTAATCCAGTCGGTGAGTGTGACAGTGCATCAGCTGTTATTAGTATTCATGATTGAAAAATCATATTCTCTAAGCCATAATATCCACTGAGGAAGCAGTCCATGCGTTAGGTTTGCTGCTAGAAAAAATTGAAACACCTTATGATTGATTTAGACTCTACTTTTGCACATGAATAAGAAGTATTGGAACATCTGGACGCCCGTACAATCGCTAGGGCTTCTCATTCTGTGATGGAGTAATTCTTTTCGTGTTTATATAATACCCTGCTACCTAAAGCAATTGCCTTTCTCGACATGTTTACCCCTTCTTCAGATTCTTGTATAAAGACCGATTCTGGTCTGATCTTGTTGCTGTCCATGATCATATAGAAATCATGCGATAAACACAGGTGTGCTAGTACAGGTGCAGTCGCAAGTGCATATTTAGCAGCTGAAGTTCACGTTCTACTTCAGTACACTATGTCTAAGGTATCTTCTTCCCTGTCAGTTCATCCAAATGGACTGTTGAATAGTTCTCTTTTAATAAAACATTTATATAAGCTAACTATCCTCAACTATCCCTGAAAACTGGATACCGTTCAGCGCTTTCAGTTTTGGGTGGCCAGGCGAAATTCCTACTGTTATGATTGTACAACCAAGAATTAGGTTTGGGTGGATCCTAAACGGTGTTTATCAATAGTTCCTGTAACACCATGTATTTTGCAGAGCAATGTACTTAATATATGGCTATGCTCTTCCCAGGAATTCTCTGCCACCAGTATGTTATCACTTGCTGCTATAATAACCACCAAGAACACTATCTAAAGTGCAAATGAACGGTATGGAAGAAATTCTGAGCTAATAGGGGATGTGCTTGAACTGATAGTTCCAGCCAAAAGCAAGTAGAGCAGCATACCCACTGCACATAGGGTCCACGTCAATCTGACAGTAACTCTAGAGTAGATCAACTGGTAAAAAGTCTTGTACTCGTTGAAATTTTTGTAATATCTCTTCCAAGTGTTCATACGTATTGGTTTCTGCCTCAGTGATGGTGTTGACTTAGCATGAATCAAGCACTAAAAAAAAACATATCATCCCTTTTGCCCACTATCAGTAATGGACTGTTGTAGTATGAGAGTGCATGTTCAATCACTCCTTGGTAGAGCATTGCCCAGATTTTCTCAAATACTTTACAATTATATGCCAGAGAAATCACATAAGGGTGCACAAAAAACATCAAATGTTCCTTCACCTTATATTTGTGCTTTAAAGTTCTTTATCGCGTCAAGTTTTGGTGCACTGTACTCCAGAATTTCTTTTGCAGTGAGCAAGTGTTTTAGATGCCCCCACCTTTCCCCCCTTATAAAGCTGATTTTGTGTTCCACGCATGAGTAGTCACATGCGAGATGTGCCTGATGACTCACTTCAGATCTCCCTGGTCTTTCATTATTGTCTTCACAACTTTAAACAGTTTTACAGTGTCTATTTCTGGTCAGCTTGCTCCTGAAACCGGCTGCACACAAGCCTGGCCTTCTGCAAAACTATTTAACCATGTGCGAGGTCCAATATTGCCTCATTTTCTCTCAGAAAGTCAATCCCAATAATTAGATTTATTGACAGATTCTGCATTACAAAGGACTTCCAGTCGAAGTTGTGTTGTTGATATATGAACCCCAGCCACATTTGCTCGCTTACCTCAGTATTCTTGGCTGCTATGGCTCCTTTAATTTTGGTTTTCTGTAGACCTAGGAGTTGGTCAATTATTATTTTAGGCATATCTCTGAAATGCTACATCTGAAATGACATAAATTCGGCTTCCTCTGTCCAGAACGGCCACTAGTCTAATCCCTACTATTAAAACAGTGGTTACTGGGTGGAGGTTGTGTATACTTGTACTCTCTTTTTCTTCTAACAACAGCTCCCTCACATCATCATATTCCAGCATGACTACTGTATTTGTTCTGAGGTCTGTCATGAGTTAACCAATGGCCTTTTTACAGTGGTAACACCAGTTTCCCTCAGATCACTAAAGTGCTATTGGGCTTGATGAGTGACTATCCAGGTCTTTTGATCGCTGTTGGCAAGTGAAAAGCACTAAGCCCTTGTGAGTCCAGTTGAGGAACTACTGACTGAGAAGTAGGAACTCCAGTCTTTTTTTTTTTTTTTTTTGGTCATCAGTCTACTGACTGGTTTGATGCGGCCCGCCACGAATTCCTTTCCTGCGCTAACCTCTTCATCTCAGAGTAGCACTTGCAACCTACGTCCTCAATTATTTGCTTGACGTATTCCAATCTCTGTCTTCCTCTACAATTTTTTCCCTCCACAGCTCCCTCTAGTAGCATGGAAGTCATTCCCTCATGTCGTAGCAGATGTCCTATCATCCTGTCCCTTCTCCTTATCAGTGTTTTCCACATATTCCTTTCCTCTCCGATTCTGCGTAGAACCTCCTCATTCCTTAACTTATCAGTCCACCTAATTTTCAACATTCGTCTATAGCACCACATCTCAAATGCTTCGATTCTCTTCTGTTCCGGTTTTCCCACATTCCATGTTTCACTACCATACAATGCTGTACTCCAGACGTACATTCTCAGATATTTCTTCCTCAAATTAAGACCTATGTTTGATATTAGTAGACTTCTCTTGGCCAGAAATGCCTTTTTTGCCATAGCGAGTCTGCTTTTGATGTCCTCCTTGCTCCGTCCGTCATTGGTTATTTTACTGCCTGTTGTTGTTGTGGTCTTCAGTACTGAGACTGGTTTGATGCAGCTCTCCATGATACTCTATCCTGTGCAAGCTTCTTCATCTCCCAGTACTTACTGCAACCTACATCCTTCTGAATCTGCTTAGTTTATTCATCTCTTGGTCTCCCTCTACGATTTTTACCCTCCACGCTGCCCTCCAATGCTAAATTTGTGATCCCTCGATGCCTCAAAACATGTCCTACCAACCGATCCCTTCTTCTAGTCAAGTTGTGCCACAAACTTCTCTTCTCCCCAATCCTATTCAATACCTCCTCATTAGTTACGTGATCTACCCACCTTATCTTCAACATTCTTCTGCAGCACCACATTTCGAAAGCTTCTATTCTCTTCTTGTCCAAACTAGTTATCGTCCATGTTTCACTTCCATACATGGCTACACTCCATACAAATACTTTCAGAAACGACTTCCTGACACTTAAATCTTTACTCGCTGTTAACAAATTTCTCTTCTTCAGAAACGATTTCCTTGCCATAGCCAGTCTAGATTTTATATCCGCTCTACTTCGACCATCATCAGTTATTTTACTCCCCAAATAGCAAAACTCCTTTACTACTTTAAGTGTCTCATTTCCTAATCTAATTCCCTCAGGATCACCCGATTTAATTTGACTACATTCCATTATCCTCGTTTTGCTTTTGTTGATGTTCATCTTAGATCCTCCTTTCAAGACACTGTCCATTCCGTTCAACTGCTCTTCCAAGTCCTTTGCTGTCTCTGACAGAATTACAATGTCATCGGCGAACTTCAAAGTTTTTATTTCTTCTCCATGGATTTTAATACCTACTCCGAATTTTTCTTTTGTTTCCTTTACTGCTTGCTCAATATACAGATTGAATAACATCGGGGAGAGGCTACAATCCTGTCTCACTCCTTTCCCAACCACTGCCTCCCTTTCATGCCCCGCGACTCTTATAACTGCCATCTGGTTTCTGTACAAATTGTAAATAGCCTTTCGCTCCCTGTATTTTACCCCTGCCACCTTCAGAATTTGAAAGAGAGTATTCCAGTTAACATTGTCAAAAGCTTTCTCTAAGTCTACAAATGCTAGAAACGTAGGTTTGCCTTTTCTTAATCTTTCTTCTAAGATAAGTCGTAAGGTCAGTATTGCCTCACGTGTTCCAACATTTCTACGGAATCCAAACTGATCTTCCCCGAGGTCGGCTTCTACCAGTTTTTCCATTCGTCTGTAAAGAATTCGCGTCAGTATTTTGTAGCTGTGACTTATTAAACTGATAGTTCGGTAATTTTCACATCTGTCAACACCTGCTTTCTTTGGGATTGGAATTATTATATTCTTCTTGAAGTCTGAGGGTATTTCGCTATCTCATACATCGTGCTCACCAGATGGTAGAGTTTTGTCATGACTGGCTCTCCCACTGCCTAGATAGCATAATTCCTTAACTTCATTGACTTCGTGACCATCAATCCTGATGTTAAGTTTCTCGCTGTTCTCATTTCTACTACTTCTCATTACCTTCGTCTTTCTCCGGTTTACTCTCAAACCATACTGTGTACTCATTAGACTGTTCATTCCGTTCAGCAGATCATTTAATTCTTCTTCACTTTCACTCAGGATAGCAATGTCATCAGCGAATCGTATCATTGATATCCTTTCACCTTGTATTTTAATTCCACTCCTGAACCTTTCTTTTATTTCCATCATTGCTTCCTCGATGTACAGATTGAACAGTAGGGGCGAAAGGCTACAGCCTTGTCTTACACCCTTCTTAATATGAGCACTTCGTTCTTGATCGTCCACTCTTATTATTCCCTCTTGGTTGTTGTACATATTGTATATGACCCGTCTCTCCCTATAGCTTACCCCTACTTTTTTCAGAATCTCGAACAGCTTGCACCATTTTATATTGTCGAACGCTTTTTCCAGGTCGACAAATCCTATGAAAGTGTCTAGATTTTTCTTCAGCTTTGCTTCCATTATTAGCCGTAACCTCAGAATTGCCTCTCTCGTCCCTTTACTTTTTTTAGCCAAACTGATCGTCACCTAGCGCATTCTCAATTTTCTTTTCCATTCTTCTGTATATTATTCTTGTAAGCAGCTTCGATGCATGAGCTGCTAAGCTGATTGTGCGATAATTCTCGTACCTGTCAGCTCTTGCCGTCTTCCGAATTGTGTGGATGATGCTTTTCCGAAAGTCAGATGGTATGTCGCCAGACTCATATATTCTACACACCAACGTGAATAGTCATTTTGTTGCCACTTCCCCCAATGATTTTAGAAATTCTGATGGAATGTTATCTATCCCTTCTGCCTTATTTGACCGTAAGTCCTCCAAAGCTCTTTTAAATTCCGATTCTAATACTGGATCCCCTATCTCTTCTAAATCGACTCCTGTTTCTTCTTCTATCACATCAGACAAATCTTCGCCCTCATAGAGGCTTTCAATGTATTCTTTCCACCTATCTGCTCTCTCCTCTGCATTTAACAGTGGAATTCCCGTTGCACTCTTAATGTTACCACCGTTGCTGAGTTTGTCCTTCCGACAATCATATCTTTCTCGATATGAAAACACAATACACACAATAAATGGGAGAATGGTGTATCGACCACACACCCCTCAATATCCACAAGCACTGATGCCTGTTGGCTGGGTATGACATAGTGACTGGTCGGTTCAATTGGGCCTGAGGTCCTCTCAGATGGAGTTTAGCTTTACAGTTCCATCGTGAGTACTTGCGTTTCTTTTTTCATGTCAGCCTATTATCACTGTACTGACAAACTTCCTGCATTATTGTTTCCCCTCGGGAGAACAAATTTCAATAACCTCACGCTGACCCTTTGCTGCGTCTCACTCATGCTTTTCTCGCCTAAATCTGTGGCCGTTTTTACTCTGCAATTATTCCAGCTATCTCTGTAGTGGGTGCTGTTGAAAATGTCCCCTTCCTTGCAGTTGGAAACGATTGTTCTGGAGCTCAATGCGACTGCAGTGTGGCCCAGTGAAGTTGTGCTCTGCTTGACGTTGCCTTTCTCAAACGTTGTCCTCTCCTTGGGCAAATTTAACTCTTGAAGTAAAATTTTAAAGGCTTCAACGCCCTCTTCGCAGTAACTGGCCAGAATCTAACACAAAGTTATTTTTAGATAAAAGATATCTAATGAGTTGAATGGAGCATCAGGCAATTGGTTCTTCTTAAGCACGCCCTCGAAAAAATTTTCTGGGCTATAGGAGCCAGACCCTTCCATATTGTGACTCATTATTACATCCTGTCTGATTGTTTCCTGGGCTGCCCTGGGCCAACAGTTCGTCAGGAATGCAGCCTTGAATTCTTTGTATGAAGTGCACTGTAGTGGTATGGGTCACATTCTCATTGCTTTTTTATCTTCATAAATCCGAAGATAAATTCTAAGTGATTCTAAGTGGCCAAGAGGGTGACAAAGAGAGTTCAAATTGCTCATTCAAAGCTCTCAGGTGAATGCACCGGCACTGCCCCTTGAGACCTGTACCATATGTATGGAACAGGATTGCTTATAGTGAAAATGTTCTTCTTCCCGTGACCTAACCCAACTTCTACATGGCAAATGTAGAGCATTTCCGTTCACTGCTTAATTTCAAAACAGTCTGTCCTATCTCACTTACATAATTTTGCACCAGACGTGTGCAGTTATGTGCAGTGTCATCTTCATTTTGCCAGCCAAATACTTCCGCGGTCTTGAAGCGTCCATAATCACGTTCATTCTTCAGCCTCAGCAGGGGACTCTTCAATCTTGTGGAGGCTCTGTAATGGTGTGGGGCGTGTGCAGTTGGATTAATATGGAAGCCTTCATAGTCTAGATACGACTCTGACAAGCACGTACATAAGCATCCTGTCTGGTCACCTGCACCCATTTATGTCCATTGTACATTCCGACGGCCTTGGGCAATTCCAGCAGCGCAATGCGACACCCCACACTTGGCGAATTCCTAGAAAGTGGCTAGAGGAACACTCTTCTGAGTTTAAACATTCCTATGGCCACCAAACTCCTCAGACATGAAGATTATTGAGCATATCTGTAATGCCTTGCAACGTGCTGTTTAGATCTCCAGCCCCTTGTACTCTTACGGATTCATGGACAGTCCTACAGGATTCTTGGTGTCAGTTCCTTCCAGCACTACCTCAGACATTATTCGAGTCCATTCCACGTCGTGTTGCAGCACTTTTGCGTGCTCGAGGGGGGCGTACACAATATTAGGCAAGTGTACCAATTTCTTTGGCTTTTCAGTGTATCTTACATGTTTAACAACTTATTACTGATCGCTATACTTAGGATGCAAGTACTTAGAATTTTGCATTTATTTTAATAACTGTTTGTATTAGGCGTTCAATAAGAAAGATTATAAAATATTAATGAAGGTAAATAAAGCATATATTACCACCACAGGGTGCATACTGTGGCACAATTTTGATCTCACGATCTTTCAATTTTAACCTCACCACTACCGTCCCAGTTGGAATTTTTTATTGCTTTTTCTATTTTTCATTCTCTGCTCGAAATCGTAGAGCGAGACCATTGTACAGCATCAGTCTTTTCAGCCAAAAAATAAGTTAGCTGGCAGTGGAGCAGAAAAGGATCATAACTCAAATTTTTTTCTAAACATTTCATTCCCTACCTCTAGAGGTAGAGCAGGCTCTTCGAGTAATGGCCCAGTGGGGAGACAGAAACTCAGGACAGAACTGGATAACAACGCTTGATTGTCTAGTGGGTGGCAAAGCGTACATTGTTCCCAGTGTGCCTCTCTCTTAGACTAAAATTTTGCAGCTGATTTTAGCTAACCCGCCTATGACTATAGACATGAAACTTTCGACATAGTTCAGAAATAGATGGCAATGCAATATTAACCAGCCTTCTTATCTACTGTTTCGCGGAGAGCGCTTAGTATAACACTATTATTCCGTCTTTTCCCTGTTCCTGTCGCGAATGTTTGGCAGGAAGTGTCGTTGCTCTTGTTGCTCTTAAGCCTCTATGCGTGCTAGAATCTTTCTAATTTTTACTATCAGAGTCTTTTCGCTAGATATACGTAGGAAGAAGCAAAAAAAAATGGTTCAAATGGCTCTGAGCACTATGGGACTTAACATCTGTGGTCATCAGTCCCCTAGAACTTAGAACTACTTAAACCTAACTAACCTAAGGACATCACACACATCCATGCCCGAGGCAGAATTCGAACCTGCGACCGTAGCAGTCGCGCTGTTCCGAACTGAGCGCCTAGAACCGCTAGACTACCGCGGCCGGCGAAGAAGCAACATATTGTTCAAATAACTTACGGGTTTGCTGCCGGGTGACGTCGTTGAACACCGCCGATATTTCGACAGGAGCACACCCTGCCATTCTCAAGGCACAAATGCAAGGAAGGAAAAATGTGCAAGCAAATTTAATACCTCGGTGCACAGAGGAGAAACAAGGAAGATACCACGCACAGAACATGTGTCAACCCAAGCAAAGATAACCGACGTAAGAAATATCGATAGTTACTGTTTATTAATCAATAGGTGAGGTAGCACAAATTCTGTCCCTCTGTTTTTTGATGAGAGACAGAGCCGGATTCCAAGCAGCATTTAAACAAAATCAACCATCTCTGTTAATAAGGTTGTTTGATAGTCTGATTTCAACAGCTTCCTTAATAACACTATCCCAATAGCTGGACGTGCAAGCCAGAATCTCTGTGTTGTTGTATTCCACAGGATGACCGGTGTCAAGGCAATGTTCTGCAATAGTGAATTTGCTCGGCTGTTGTAAGCGTGTGTGACGCTTATGTTCAATACACCGGTCTTCCACAGTCCTGATTGTCTGACCAATATATGGCATGCCACAACTGCAAGGATTACGATAGACCCCAGCCTCACGCAAACCAAGATCATTTTTTACGGACGCCAACAGGGCCTTAATCTTAGAAGGTGGTCGAAAAACACATTTCACATCACATTTCCGCAAAATACGGCCAATCCTGTTGGAAACGCTTCCTGCGTAAGGCAAAAAGGCCGTAGACTTAGGTGCCACTTCGTTGCTGTCGTCACTCACCTGTTGCACAGAAGGCTGATGGTGCAACGCACGTTTGATCTGCCTCTCACCATAACCATTCTGAGGAAAGGTGACTTCGAGATGTGATAGCGCAGCTGCCAAACTTTCAGGGTCTGAGATAACGAGGGCCCTGTGAACCAAGGTGCGAAGTACTCCTTCACGCAGAGCTGAATGGTGACAACTACCAGCTCACAGATGCAAGTCAGTGTGCGTGGGCTTCCTATAAACAGAATGTCCCAACGTACCATCAGTCTTCCTTTTGACCAACACATCAAGGAAGGGAAGGCATCCATTCTTTTCCACCTCCATAGTGAACTGAATATTCGGGTGGATTGAATTCATATGTTCCAAAAACTGTTTTAAATTCTCACTACCATGAGGCCACACAACAAAAGTATCGTCTACATATCTGAAAAAACACGCAGGTTTCAAGGTCATTGACGCCAATGCACGTTCCTCAAAGTCCTCCATAAACAAATTGGCCACAATAGGTGACAACGGGCTTCCCATTGCAACTCCATCAGTCTGTTCGTAGTACTGACCATTGAATAAAAAGTAAGTGGAAGTCAGCACATGTCGAAACAAATTTGTTAACTCGACACCAAACTTAACCTCAATTAGTTGCAACGAATCAGAGAGAGAGGAACGCGAGTGAAATGAGAAACCACATCAAAACTGAATAAAATATCAGAGTCATTCAAACGCAATCCCTGTAATCGACGTAAGAAATCTGCAGAGTTCTTAATGAGGTGTCCACACCTACCTACTAGTGGGCTCAACAAACTAGCAAGTTGTTTAGCTACACGATATGTCGGAGCACCAATATTAGAAACAATAGGCCTCAACGGGACAGACTCTTTATGGACCTTAGGGAGGCCATATAATCTAGGTGGTACAGCACAGTAAGAATTGAGACTCTTGATTGTCTCCTGTGACAAAGAACTTTTCTTCAGGAAGTTATTTGTCTTTCTCTCAACACTCTTAGTAGGGTCAGCACCGACTTTGCGATACGCCGAATCAGAAAGTAGACACTGCTTCTTTATAATGTAATCGTGCGTTTTCTACAAAACGGTGGCGTTACCCTTGTCCGCAGGTAAAATAACAATATCAGGATCCATTCTAAGTGAACGTAAAGCAGCCGCCTCAGCTGCTGTAATGTTACACTAGGGTGGACGGGCCCCAGTCAACACACGACAAGCTTCCTTCCTAACCTCTTCCGCAGCCTCGGAAGGTAGTTTATAAACAGCCTGTTCGACAGATCTAATGAAATCAACGACTGACAAACTCTTGGGCGTCGGTGCGAAGTTCAAACCTTTCCCCAGCACAGACAAAGCTGTGTCGTCAAACGTTTTCTCCGGGAGATTGATTACAGATCGTCGAGAATTAGAATTAGACACTGAGCCAAGGAAACGTTCAAACTTCGCCGAATGACGAGCAGTTACAGATTGAAATTCTCAGTCAGACTGCGACCATTAGGCACCGTCCACCCAATTCCAAGAAAATTCAGAAACATTAGACGCCATCATTAAATGAAACTGAAATAATTCCTTAGAAACAAAATCTAATTGACGGCGAGTATAGTGGATCCTTTCACGAACAAGAGCTAAACCAGCACGTTGCTTGATGTTATTGGCGGCAGGAGAATTAATATGATGCACAACCTTAGCAGACGTTGGAACCACTCTATGATTTCGACACTTCAATAAAAACGATAATGCACATTCCAACCTTACTCTACTGCTGCGAAGTTTATCCAACCTCCGCAGACAGAGATGGTGGATTTTGTTTAAATGCTGCTTGGAATCCGGCTCTGTCTCTCATCAAAAAACAGAGGGACAGAATTAGTGCTACCTCACTTGTTGATTAATAGTAACTATCGATATTTCTGATGTTGGCTATCTTTGGTTGGGTTGACACCTGTTCTGTGTGTTGTGTCTTCCTTGTTTCTCCTCTGTGAACCGAGGTATTAAATTTGCTTGCACATGTATTCTTCCTTGCATTTGTGCCTTGAGAATGGCAGGGTGTGCTAAGCAACATATTGTTTGATTCAGATGGAGAGAAATACAATAAACCTGAAACTTATCACATGTCTCTGTTGTAATCTCATCAAAATGTTTGAAATCGACTGAAAATTTTGACCTGCACAAGGCTATAAAGCAAAAAGTAATTGTTCAGCGAATTTTTTTAAATAAAGCACGTTTTTACAACGGGATAAAAGTAATAAAATTAATTTCTTCTAGCCCTACACTGATTCCTAACCCCATACCGATAGTCCAGAAAATTTTTGCTTATGGTTTTTAATAACTTGGCAATATTTATAAAATTTAAAACGAAAGCCGTGGGCCGGATGCATTAGATGATAGTAAGTCGCGTAGCGAAATGCTATCATTGAGAAAAGTCAAACAGTTCATGTCACTGTTGTGGAGCACAGTGACTTAGGTCAGGCATTCACGAATGCATTATCTGCTATGCAAGTATTGTCATACTTGTATAAAATTCACAAAGCACGAATGTTCAGGACTATTGGAATGGGCGGGCTTAGGAATCTGTATCGTGCTGGAATACGGTAACATTTTCTAGTTCGCTTTAAAAACGTGTTATATTACGAGGTTTTTTATTTAAATAACTACTTTATTTTACTCTGGGACAGTATGCCCTAGATTTGTACAGTTGTATTTGTCTGCGTATAATCAATAATTGCGCAAAATGTGCAGCATATTTTAGAATTCAAGTACGCATTTTAAAACTTGAAGTACGTCCTTTCAATTGTAAGAAATGTTTTAACTGTACTAAAAGCAATACAGAATTGTAAAACAAATAATAGTTACAATAAAAGCTTTCAAAATCTTCAAAACACTGAAACCAGTCTCCTCGGTTGAAATATACGTATCCCAGTCTGTAGACTTACTACCAAAGGTTGGCCAGACAGCGCCAGGTCAGTTTTTTAAAAAGCTACAGGGCGCAGCGCTAATGCAGGGCGTACAACATGGAATACCATTTTAGTACCGTCATGCCCAGTCTGTGTTACTTCCTGCGTAACTTAACATTGAAGTCACTGATCCAGACCGGAGAAATAACAGAAGAGAAAACGACCTGGCGTGAAACTGAAACTTATATCCTTTCTTCCAATAGTGCTAGTCCTGCAAGTTCCGCAGGAGAACTTCTGTGAAGTTTGGAAGGTAGGAGAAGAGGCACTGGCAGAAGTACAATTGTGACGATGGGTCGTGAGTCGTGCTTGGGTAGCTCAGTTGGTAGAGCCCCTGCCCGCAAAAGGCCAAGATAACGAGTTCGAATCTCGGTCTGGCACACAGTTTTAATCTCCAGGAAGTTTCAAATCAACGCACACTCCGCTGCAGAGTGAAAATTTCATTCTGGACCGGGCGTCCTTTTGGTACACAGAACAGATTTTACAAACTAACGTTATTATATGCCTGACGAGGAAGGTTGGTCAACAAACAGCTGTCGAAGGCATCTTAGTAATCACCAGTAGAGGGAGGAAAGAGAACAAATAGATCATGGAGCAGAATATGACGGAAGACGTAGTTATGACTATAATTAAAATGAAGAGGACTTAGGGTGGAGATGTATTGAAGCGATTCTGGGCGCTACAGTCTGGAGCCGAGCGACCGCTACGGTCGCAGGTTCGTATCCTGCATCGGGCATGGATGTGTGTGATGTCCTTAGGTTAGGTTTAATTAGTTTTAAGTTCTAGGCGACTGATGACCTCAGAAGTTAAGTCGCATAGTGCTCAGAGCCATTTGAACCATTTTTTGTATTGAAGCGAAAGGGTGATGGCTGTTTCCAGAGTTTCGAGAGACTCGCGACGTTATGTATAAATCCAGTAAATCTCCACCAGCCAACGGCCTTGCCGCAGAGGTAACACAGGTTCCTGTCAGATCAACGAAGTTAAGCGCTGTTGGGCTGGGCTAGCACTTGGATGGGTGACCATCCGGTCTGCCGAGCGCTTTTGGCAAGCGGGATGCACTCAGCACTTGTGAGGCAAATTGAGGACCTACTTGATTGAGAAGTAGCGGCTCCGGTCTCGTAAACTGACATACGGCCGGGAGAGCGATGTGCTGACCATATGCCCCTCCATATACGCATCCAATGATGCCTGGGGGCTAAGGATGACACGGCGGCCGGTCGGTACTGCTGGGCCTTCCAAGGCCTGTTCGGATGGAGAAATCCTACCACTGATTTTTTAAAGAATCGAACTCCCATGTCTAAATCGTCATATAACCCGAACTTCATGTCCCACATTGGTACAATTTCGGAAGTGCTCTCAATGGTATATGTGAATACCGTCTGTAAAATACGTTGCGATTACAGTAAATAGTAAAGTAATAACAGGCAAAAACTTCATGGCCGATGCTGCAGTTTTGCAGCATGAAAAGCGGAAACGTAGTAAGCGATACACATTTTTACTTTCACCATTTTCCGGGAGTTGTTAACAAGAAAATTTTCGTAAACATTTGGAATTATGCTTAAAGTTTATTGAAAGTTGCTAAGTTCTCTCATTGCCAAATACTTGATAAATATAGTCTGGGTAATGTGAGCACTGTAAGTTACACTACCTCCAGACATATACAAACTTCCTAGCTGTAATACTTCAGCTTTAGCTTTTAATGAGCAAATTACGACAGCATTTTTAATTTTTAAATTCGATCACCGGCTGTATGAAATATTGAGAGCCCAATTTTTGTTGCCCCCGGCTGATGATATAATCGTTTCTAATGAAGGTCACTGTCTCAAAGTAAAGTGCTGGATGCAGAGTGCTGCACATCATCCGTTCCGCTGTAGATGAGCCGGAATCCAAGTGTGGGCCTGGGGTGGACTGGTGTCGTGAGGCTATCTGTACGCCGCGTAAGCAGGGAGACGCAACTCCCAGCCGTTTTCTACAAAATTGAGTTTCCAAAAATTTTGACCAACTTACATACTTTGCATGGTCACTTGAATTCAAGGAGTCCGCAACCAAGCCAGTAAGCACTTTGTTTCATTAGCGTGAGGTCTATAGATCGAATTTCGCTGCTGGTATATCTTTCTTCATATCCAAGTAATCTTAACAACAGATTGACTGCGCAAAACATCAGTATTTAATGATTTATTCATTATTTTAATAATCTTTATCCCTAAATAAGGATAAATGTGTTTGTTGTTCTTTTTCCTTAAGGGGAGTAGGACGTCAAACGGGCCGTCTTGGAGCAGGAGATACACCACAGGGCATTTTAATTTCCTCTGTCTATAGTTCGACGAATAAATTCGTAAAGCTTTGTCAGCATGACCAGGAAGGATTCAGGATTCACAATCAGCAGTGGAAGTTCAAAAAATAACAAAATAATTTTTTTTACATGTGAAAATTCATCATTTTTTCACTTCTATTGGCTGCGTTTGTTTTCATAAGTAAGAGTGATTCTTCGATGAATTTTGCACAGCATACAAACCATACTTACAGGTGTATGAAACTCTAGAAATTATTTAATTTATGAAAAAATGAATGTGCTGTTACATTTTAAACTTCATGTTTAGAAAAAAACTCAAATTTTATAGTTAATTATCTCAATTTTTATCACAGTTTTTATTAGATTTGGAAAATTCTAGAGTTTCATACACCTGTAAGTATGGTTTGTATGCTGTGCAAAATTCATCGAAAAATCTCCCTTACTTATGAAGAAAAGTGTACCTATAGCAACAAATGCAGCCAATGGTAAGTGAACAATAGGTGAAATACAAAAGTAAAAAAATGAATAATTTTCTTATATTTTTGAACTTCCACCACTATAAGTGTAAATCGTGAATCATTTCTGGTCATTCTGACAAAGTTTTATGAATTTATTTTTATAAGTATAGACAGTGCAAATTAAAGATTCCTGTGGTGTCTCTCCTGCTCCAAGTCGTCCCGTTTGACGTCCTACCCCCCTTAAGAAGAGTGGAAAAAACCTTCATAAGAACTTTCAAAAAAAAAATGGTTCAAATGGCTCTGAGCACTATGGGACTTAACATCTGAGGTCATCAGTCCCCTAGAGCTTAGAACTACTTAAACCTAACTAACCTAAGGACATCACACACATCCATGCCCGAGGCAGGATTCGAACCTGCGACCGTAGCAGTCTCGCGGTTCCGGACTACAGCGCCTAGAACCCCTTGGCTACCACGGCCGGCAAGAACTTTCAATCAAATCAGTAGAGTCATTTTATTTATATTATTCTATTTACCGTAGTCACGAGTATGGAGGACTGCACGAAACAGGACGCTTTTGATCGTAGAAACATGGAAAATATTAATTATTATTACGATATACAGCGCATATAATGAAAGTCGAAGTTTTACAATTTGAGTGGTTTTCTCAATGTGTCTATTGCGAAACAAACTTGGTTTGTTATAAACGGTTGTCAGTCACCTTACGGTTTCGTGGCTTACTATGCACATTTGTCGTTAGAACTATGTGGAAATGAAGAAAAGTACCGCAAGCGAGAATCGATCCAGAGAACTCGCGCTTATCAAACTAAACTACTTAATCGCTGGGAGGACTCCTTGAAGCCTAGCGACCATACTAAGTACATAGGCACGCCTGAAGTTTTCAAGCTCGATTTTCTCGAAAACGTTTAAGAGTTGCATCCTCCTGTTTATATATGTTGAATTCCTGCTCGTGTCATACACACCCCGGCAATAAGAATGAAATCGACGAGAAGTAGTTCTCACGGTCCCTTTGTCAGCTCCAGACGTAGTGTTATGGAGCCGAGTCGCTGTTACCGCGACATCCCCCCGTGGTCACGCCCCACTAGTGGCAGGCCATTGAAATTGAGGCCATCCTCCCCTCCCCGGGTCCATCGCAGCTGCAGCCGCGCTATCTCCGTAGCATGGTTATCAATAACAGTCAGGGTGCTGCCTAACTAAATATGTTCGCCTTTAAAGAGAAATAAGAGAAAAATTTAAAACTTTGTACAACGGTGCTGGAAAAGCTCCTTGGTAAAGTACGTTTGTGATCTAAGTGTGAGGACAAATAAGATTGCTTACGTCGCAGACTTCTTCCATTAACGTCTGTGGACCATTGTTTTTCGAATCAGCGCCGCTCTTATATTACTGCAATTAGTTAACAAAGGCGAATGCTATCAATGACATAAAATAATGTATGGTAGCAACGTACTTTCACATAGCACAATAACTATATTTGCTATTAACCATTAATTACACTTATACCTATATTTACTTAATTTCAATTTCTTTGACAATTTGTGGCCTCCATAGCCATTAAACTTTTTTCATTACATCGTAAACAGTGCAGACTCTATTAATGCTGCTGGTCATTATATTGTTCTAAACGCTTGTTCCAGTTTTTGTAATCTGAATACTTCTAATTATTTAGAATCTAACACTATTACTTTGCCCGCTGGAGTGGCCGAGCGGTTCTAGGCGCTACAGTCTGGAACTACGCGACCGCTACGGTCGCAGGTTCGAATCCTGCCTCGGGCATGGATGTGTGTGAAGTCCTTAGGTTAGTTAGGTTTAAGTAGTTCTAACTTCTAGGGGACTGATGACCTAAGATGTTAAGTCCCATAGTGCTCAGAGCCATTTGAACCATTTTGAAATTTATTACTTTGAAATTATCATTTCAGTAGCAGTAACACATCCAATAAACCTAGCAGAAGTTGTACTTCAAGCAATGCGCCAAGTATACAACGCTGAACTTTTATGGGAGGTAGGATCACGCTCAAGCTTTTATCAATGCTATTTGATTAAGGATGTCTATCGTAAAAGAGCTCCTAGTGAAACGTTTTACAAAGAGGTTTTTCTAAAAGATTTTTGTGGAAAATTGCTCGATATCCACTATCTCCTGTATTAATGCAATCTGTAAGGATTCCAGATTGATGAGCAGTACTCAAGAGTCGGTCCTATGACTATTTTCTAAGCTATAGCTTTAATAGATTAGATATGTTTCCTGAAGACACTTCGAATGATTCTCAGCCTGGCATCTAATTTTCATACAGCTGCTTTATGGTTGTCAGTAATTTATAAGTGATTTATTGCCAATAGCGTAATCGAGCAGCTAGCACTAAATGTCTACAATATTCCTACAGTTGAAACGTCCCCTTTTGAACAATTCTACAAGACTGTGCTTAACCTGACACACAATATTTTGTTAGCGCAACGCAATCTGACTTTCAAAATTCCCTACAAAAGAATGGCCCTGACTAACATTAAACTATACCTTTCCCAAATCACTTACCTCACAAAAATCTTCGCTGCTCAAGCTACTGCAATACAGCGAGCGCCATTACTGCCAGCTAAATAAAAGATTCAAACTATGGAAGGCACTAACTACTGATAGGGATAGTTAGCAAATGAAAGATATTAATAGAGAACAAACAATGTATTTACCTTAATATCATCACAAGTCATAATATATATATCAGTTCATGACAAATTACAAAACTCCGCCATCTCTCTCCCCACATCCACCACTGCTGGCGGCTCACCTCCAACTGCGCAACGCTATGCGCTGTTCACATCCAGCTGCCGCTGCCCAACACTACAATGGCAGACAACAATGCAAACTAGCCACAGACTGCACACAGCACAGCCAGTGATTTTCATATTGAGCGCTACGTAACGTTGCCAATAAGAAAACATAAACAGCCTACTTACATAGAGAAAACATAAACAGCCTGAGAAAACATAAACAGCCTACTTACATAGCCCCCATGCTCCCCACAAAAAATTTTTACAAATGGTGTTGGGCACTGGCCAATACAGATTTGACAAAAATTTTTCTTTTCATAATTACAATAACAAAGAAATCAAATGCACACACTTATTGATACAATGTTGGTCAAAAGCTAAAATTGTCTCACAGTCCATAAAGACAGTCCTAATCGTACATAACAGGAGAATAGCAGTGTTTTTCTCAAAGTCTGAGCAGTAAAAGAAAATGCACACAGAAGTAGTGGATTTCCATGCAGTCTTGAAGAAGTAGTGTTGTCCTTCCAATGGAAAGACAGTGCTGACTCTCGACATGCAGACAGGTAATGGGCCACAACAGAGCAAACCCACAGCAGAGTCAGTCGAAATTTTGAAGAGTATTGGTAGGTAGGTCATCACAGAACAGACCCACTGTAGTCCTGGTAGAGATTACGATATTGGTGGGCCACCAGAGGTGCAGACCCACTGCAGTCCTTGTAGAAATGATGGTATTGGTGGGTCATCAAAGATGCAGACCCACTGTAGTCCTTGTGGAAATAATGGTATTGGTGGGTCATCAAAGATGCAGACCCACTGTAGTCCTTGTAGAAATAGCCAGCAGCCATCTGTTGTGACTGTGCAGGTGCACAATCACCATTGAAGAGTCTTGCGGATGATATAGCAAGTCCATAAACCACCACTTGTGCACTCACAAAGTTTTTGAAATTGTCCTTAGAACAAGCAATGCTGTTATCCAGTCCCTTGCTGAATTAGTAACACACGTGCAAACACTAACAGTCCCTACTTCTCACATATTGTCCATATACTATGACCAACAGAAACGTGTGCAGTGAAATGGAACTTACAAGTTAATAATATCATGAACTGGTGACAATTACAATTTTATAACAGAAGAATACAATAACAAAGGTACAAAATACATCATTAAAGAACATAACAATACAGATAACATTTGTAGTAAAACAGGCGTTACAAAAGAATAGAAATAGACATATACGTCAGTGTTACAGGAATTATGACAGGAGTACATACATAAAAGATCACAATAACTTTTGAAACATCAACTTCACACATTAGCATTAACACAAAACAGAGTAAATACTGTCTAAACATCTTTACAAAGTAAATAACATATTATTAATGCCAATTATATTCGAGGATAACAGTATTCCTCATCATAGTGAATGTAGCTTAATATTAAAAGAAGAAAAAATTCTATGAAACTACACAGAGACAGGAAGAAAACAAATACACAAGGGTACACACACACATAGTGGGATAACACCAATAGGAAAGGACAGGGTTCGTTTTCAGTGTAACATTTGGTACTGCAGTCCAACCCAAAACTTCATATATCTTTCCTCTTATTTCATCCTTTGTTTCCACCAAAAAAAATTCTAACTAAGCATGCTTTCTGTGTTTATATGTTCACACATTTCTTACCTCATTTTTATTTTCCATTATCTTACCTCATCATTTATTTCCAAGAAAATCCTACCTAAACCTGTTTTCTCAATGCATTTCTTCCAATTCATCGCAACTCATTCTCTTAGAGGCTACCCCCTCTTAAGCTAACTTAAATCTACTGAGCTCAGATGCTAAACTAAGGGACGAGGCAATGCAGCATCACATAAAACAATTATTATAAACAGCAATGAAAAAAATGGAAAATTGCAAAGCAAGCTACAGTATAAATTAGCAAAAGTCAAATTCAATAACACTATGCCTGGCAAACAGCAGCAACTTATACCTAAACATGACATAGCGCAAGCAGAAAAAAATATTACACTAAAAGGGCCATGTCTAATACCTATGTCACATCTTAACATTAGAGTGATGCATCACAATTTATTCTACAAAAGAAATTACCAAGTACTTGAAAAGAAAATTATGTGTTACTGTTATTAGTTCCTTCTTATTGTTCTTTCCTTTCCAAGTGCTCCTTTTTTAAAGAATGTGGATCATAAAATAATTATTTAATAGATCTGTTGACAGAAAGTGTTCACATTAGCAAATGCATTTCATTTTATAAAGGCAATGCTGCAACACAGCTGGAAAACAGATGTCAAATGAAATAAGCAATTATGCAAACCAAAGCATAAAAATATCATTCAATAGTCATGTGACACTTCATAAGTTAGTAGAAATTCTCTCAACTCTCGTAGAAAGACGCTTGTCGTAATCAGGTGTGCAGATGTACGAATATTTCCCATCAATTCATAAGCATTTCAGCAATTAGCACAAAGTGCGAGTAATCATATGTTTTCAAGTAACGAGGGTGTCGCATTAGCGATGAAAGGCACACCCTAATGGCTTGTTCTCCAGGTGTTTGACACAGCTGTGTGCCCACAACGCACTACCTGTGCCGCTGAAAAGGGCTCGCAATAATGGCTTTTTCTCCAGGCGTCTGACACAGCTGGGTGCCCGCGACGCATTACGTGCAGGTGGTCACTTCATTTTCTTACGGAAATATTTACCGCTACAGTGACAGTCATATATACAAAATTTCACAGGTCGAGAATTTACTTTGCAAATGTGTAGAAACAAAATCCTATGAATATAACAGTGTCCAAAAAAATTCGTCAGCATTGTGATACAGTCACACATTTACACACATTTAATAACTCTTAAAGTACGATTCTTGGTTTCCAACAACCTTTTCCACAAATCAGAGTCCCTGCCCACTATTCATTACTCCTTACCTTATTACACATATTTATATTCGTCGACACGTCAACCTTGCGACGACACTTCAATATTTCATCATAATAAATACATAGCATAACCAAATTCCTCATATAGCACCAGCTTATTAATCATAAACATACCTCAGCAGCATAATACACATCGTTGTCGTAAAAATAACATCATAACACCTCAGTCAAATCTCAAAATCGTCGTAGCTTCCTCCAATAATTAAAAAAATTCTCTGCTCATGTCAAAAGTGTCATCTGCCTCATACGTACTTTAAAATCATGCTCCCTTACCAAATATATCATTCAAATCTCTCATAGTATCACAATGGTTCCGAAAAAATATGAAGAGTTCACACAGTACAGACAAAATACAATTTCATAAGTGTGAAGTTATCCAACTGTGTAATTGTGTAAACATGTGTCACTGATGTAGTAAAATAAATGTTTGTCTCTCTCAGTTAAATGATCAGATAGCTGTGTAATTTGTGTGTTAGAGAAATATGGTACCGATGTGTAAAGTTGTATAAGCAAATACCATATTAGCTAGGGTTCCTTGTGCTTGCCAAACACATGGTACACAAAGTAAGCGTGTACCCCCCTGAGGATAAATGTAATTATACCCTCAGGTGTTACAAATTACAGCAATGAAATGAAATATATCACGGAAAACTTTCTTTGTAATTCAAAAATCTTTAAAAATAAATGTTTTAAGTATAAAATTGATCACTGAAATGCGTGTCCTGTAGCGCTAAATGTGCATCTTGTTGTAAGATAATCTCTGTGGAAGTGTCGTAGTTATTTTCCTCCGAAAGCTAAGTTCTGCAGAAGCCAATGTACTTACCTCATGATAAACAAAAGTGAAATGCTTTGCGTATAGATATCGTAGTTATTATGCTTATTGGCGTGATGAAGAAAGTACTGTACAGTAACGTATTGTTGTGCCACGAAAAAGCTGTCTCATTGTTGCTATACCACAAAAGTTACTACTAAAACATGTTTTTCTTCCTAGAAGAATTCAGAAAACTGTGCAGATATAAAACAGATACACTGCAAAAGCAACATTGTAAATTGTCACTCATTGGTAGCGTCGTGATAAAAATCGTGTAGCTGTCACATAAACTAACCTGTGTCATCTGGTATCTCTCAGAAAGCACTTTAAATTCAGAATGTATTTTCAAGTAAACCAAAATGTTGCATTAAAATCTCATTAGCAGTACTGGTAAATGTTCTAAGTATGTGAGCCTTATAGTCGTTACGTAATCGTGCAACAAACAAGCAAGAATGTACACACACAATAACACTGTGACGTCTGTTTACTATAACAATGCATTCGTAATTTCTGTTTAAAAATGTTCCCTAGGTTCTAGACTAGATATTTAACTTCAAACATTGTTGCATGTTAACAGTTTCTTAAGTCTGACAAAGCATACTAGTAATGTAAAGTGAAAAGTTTTATGGCAATGACAAAGTTAAAAAGCAGATTATCTTTCAATAAACGGTTTTACATGTGAAACCTGGTGTAAACCTTTACTCTTCATAGTACTCAGAGTTTGAACTTGAATGCAATTGTCATGCGGTATACGTCGGCAAAGAATACTGGAATTTTTCTCAAGGTTTGCGTCTATGTTATTTTTCCCTGAGCCAGCAGGCGCACGCGGCTGCCTGCGGTGCGAGTCATTGTCTGTTCCTTTGTTGGCGCGCGTCGTTATTGGGATTAGGAGACCTAGCTTCTACAAATTCACCGTGACGAGAGGGCCCTGCTCTGTTTAAAGCTCGCCAGTTCTGATGGAATTCAGGTCTGTCGTTTTGTCGGTAGTTTACACAGTTTCTTTCGTGTCGGTCATGTGGTGGAGAATTTCTCCCTGAATCGTAACTGCGCGCTGAACTGTTGCGTCTGAAATTATTCTGTCTCCCTTGATAATAATAGTTCTGATTACCATATTGTCTGTTTCTCTGATTGTCTCTGTGATAGTCATTACTGCGGAGAGGTGATCTTTCCCTGTAATTATTACTACTCTGCCAACAGTTGTCATACGGGTGGTGTCTATTTTGGTCACGATTTGTGTGGTGAGAATAGCCTTGTCGCGTCCAGTTATCGTTTCTATCGTCACGGAATTGTGACGGATGTGACCTGTAGTGATTGTTTTCCTGTTTTCGCATCCCGCGACTGTCTGTGTCAATTTCTAATTCTTGTAACAGTCCCTGAAAAGCTTCAATGTCGTCTTTGCAACGTCCTGCTAAAATAATATGTCGTAAATGTTTAGGCAGTTTGATTAAGCAAATGCGGATGAGTTCTGAGGGGCTGTATGGGTTTGACAGGTATTGATTCTTGTGCAACATGTCTTCAAAATATTTCACAAGACTGGAAAATTCAGATTGTTCGAAGTGTTTCATCATTATGATGCTATGTTTTACGCGGTCTTGTGTGGCTTGAGACCAATATGCTGAGAGGAAGGCATGATAAAAATCTCCTTCACTGTGACAATCGTGAATGACCGATCGCATTCTTACACCTGGTTCATTCTCTAAGTAGCCACACATAAATTCTAACCTGTGCTCCAATGACCAGTTGGGAGGGAAACAATGAGAGAATTGATGGAGCCATGCTTGTGGATGAATGTCGGTGCCAGAATTCTTAAACGTTTTGAATTTACGTGTAGTAATGAACAGCTTATAGTCAAAATCATCGTGTCGGCGAGTAGCATCTCGGTCATAGTTACGTCGTGTCGGCGGTTCCATCTCAAAATTCGGTGTACCTTGCCAATTTCTTTCATAATTACCGAAATGCCCTGTGTTATTATTTTGTGTTTGTTCCGTATTTTTATGTCCCTCTTCCCGTATTGGAGCGCGAGTGTCCTCTGAAATACGTAATTCTTGTATTACCTGTGTCAGCTGATCTTGTACTTCCCGGATTTCTCTTTGGTGTTGTGTATTAATTTGATTCTGATTTTGTTTGAATTTTCTTATTTGTTCATACTCTTCTGTGTCAGTGAAGGCTACAGGTCTTGTGTCATTCAGATCATCATCTACCTTTGTAGATAAGTTAGTGACCTGATCCGAAAGTTCGGCTACTTTCTCCGATAGTGAACACATTTCCTCAGTGTGTTTTTCTGAACCAAGTTTCAGAGTGTCCATTTGTGTTACAATCGTGTCTACTGTGACCTTTAAGTTTTCCTGAGTTTTTGCAAGTTGCGTAACCGAATCGGTAGATGCAACTGAGTCAATTTTAGCTTGCAAGGTGTTGTGATTTTCATGAAAAATAGTTTGCAGTTCTTTTATGGCTGCTTCATGATTCTGTAATGCATTTTCATGCCGCGAAAAAATAGGTTGGAAATGCTCCCAAATTTGTGATTTTACGTCATTACAGACTTTTTGACATTTCGATTCAATGTTATGTAACTCACTAGTTAAATCTTCACGTGTTTGTTCAAGTGTGGTGTCTAACTTTTGAAGATTTTGTTCCATTGTGTCTAACTTTTTGAGATTTTGTTCCACTGTGTCTAACTGTTGCTGTGTTTGTCTCTGGTGTTGTTCCATTGTGTCTAACTTTTCAAGCTTTTGCTGTGTTTGTCTCTGATTTTGTTCCATTTGTTGCATTAATTGCAATAATAATGTATTAGTGTCTGGAATCTGTTTCTCTACGCTTTTCGGCAGTGCATTTGCACCGACAACATTCACATTTTGACAAGCAGAAAATGTGTCTTGACTTATTTGAGAAAACGGTGATGACCCAAAACCTGAATCTACAGTATTTGCGAAATTGTGTCCTGTCATTTCGGATTCCTGAGGCGAGCTGTTGCCGACCGATCGATCGATAATGCTTCCCTCTTCACTAATTGTTTCACTGTCCACGCCATTGTTTGCCGCCCGCTCCATTTCCCTATGCACAATTACCAAATTACTACTTTGAACATCAGTTAATTCATTACTCGGTGGCGCTAACACACTGCTCTCATTTTCACTGTCATTTCTCAGTTTACTTTGGAGCCTAGTATTACGTTTTTCACACGCCATTATTGTCACAGTATTTCACACGACAACACAGAAAAACACAATTTGAAGAGCAAAAATAAGAGAACACATTAACATAACACTGAAAATAATATCTAGTTAATTACAGCTGCGAAATACTTGGTGCAAATCTATATGCATACCACAACTGTTTTACTGTACAACAATGAAAGGCTACAACTACAAAGGAGATTCTCTCTACAATTACGCGCTAGCAATAAACAAAAGCTACACTAAATACACAAACTACAAGAAAAAAAATCAGAAGACTCCAGTGAGGTATCCTAGGCCAAGGGTCGCCATATGAAACGTCCCCTTTTGAACAATTCTACAAGACTGTGCTTAACCTGACACACAATATTTTGTTAGCGCAACGCAATCTGACTTTCAAAATTCCCTACAAAAGAATGGCCCTGACTAACATTAAACTATACCTTTCCCAAATCACTTACCTCACAAAAATCTTCGCTGCTCAAGCTACTGCAATACAGCGAGCGCCACTACTGCCAGCTAAATAAAAGATTCAAACTATGGAAGGCACTAACTACTGATAGGGATAGTTAGCAAATGAAAGATATTAATAGAGAACAAACAATGTATTTACCTTAATATCATCACAAGTCATAATATATATATCAGTTCATGACAAATTACAAAACTCCGCCATCTCTCTCCCCACATCCACCACTGCTGGCGGCTCACCTCCAACTGCGCAACGCTATGCGCTGTTCACATCCAGCTGCCGCTGCCCAACACTACAATGGCAGACAACAATGCAAACTAGCCACAGACTGCACACAGCACAGCCAGTGATTTTCATATTGAGCGCTACGTAACGTTGCCAATAAGAAAACATAAACAGCCTACTTACATAGAGAAAACATAAACAGCCTGAGAAAACATAAACAGCCTACTTACACAGTGTCCACATTTACCGCCGGCGTTTACCTCAGTTAAAACTTGCGAGCTGAGTTGCCTTGTACGATATTTAAAACGATTCATTGACGTTTCGTTCTGAGAAAGAAATCTCTATAGATCAGCCGCCAACTGCATCGAAAGGAGCTCTGAATATACAGCACTGTGTAGAGGGCACCACCGTTTGCCACATAATGCGGAATGTATGATTATCTTTGGCAGATTATTTCATTCTCAATTAAAAGTAATCTGTGGTTGCTCTCTTGGCGCAAGGTTAGCATCTATATTTTATTTTACTCAACGCCCTCCTATGGTGTTTATAAACGTCTGTTAATACAGCTTAACATGATAATGCGCCGCCTTCGCTAAAACACCAGTCTCACTAAATTTTGTTTCATGCTCTCTATTTTGAACAGCATGTTTCGCTACAATAACCTGTTGGCTCATCACGTAGAATACACTCTTACGGACCCCACACACGAGCAAAGAATCGCTTTCAATACCGCCTGCTACCGGTTGCTCGCTTCAAACCCTCCACACACGAGCAACGTACCAAGCAACTTCAATCAGTATTTCAAAAGCCACTTCCGTGAAGTTCTACTGGGGAAAATTAACTGCTATTTTTTGCAGCAGAGGTGCTTGATCTCCGTTTTTCCGCTAATAAGTGAAAAATAATAAATGTAAAAATTGTAATTTATTAACCTGTCTGGTCATGCTCTTTTCTTGCGAACTGTAGGCTGTGTTACATAATGTGGTATATATTTCATTGACGCCAAGTGTACGGTGTGCATCTTTCCTATCTGTATTTTGTAAATATTTCTTTGGATTGCCAATCGTTTTTTATTAGTCTTGCAGCTTAAGTGCAAGTATTTGCACGGTGGTTTTCAAATCTCAATGTATCTAGAGAAATGTTAATAAATACGGCAGTACTGGTTTCCATAACTCTTGTTGTAAATTGTCTGAGGAAAGTTAGATTATATGAAATAAAAAGGGACTTCAGTTCATTTTTAGAATAGGTATGCCATAGAAACTGGAATTAAAATCTCCTTATTTTGCACAGAGCTTAAAAACTTTTATAATGCATCTAATTGTTTCATAAATAATTAAAAATTGTGAAATGGAGTCCTGTGTGTTGTGACTGTTATTATGATCTTTCCACGAGTTTTACATCTACAACACGAGCTTCAAAA
Source organism: Schistocerca serialis cubense (assembly GCF_023864345.2). Classification (NCBI taxonomy): domain Eukaryota; kingdom Metazoa; phylum Arthropoda; class Insecta; order Orthoptera; family Acrididae; genus Schistocerca; species Schistocerca serialis. Next base: position 83,136,045 of record NC_064641.1, on the reverse strand, counting down.
TGCTTATTTCTGCAAATTCTGAGGGTGTCTTACACTTGTATTCTTTCTTAACGTAAGTGGCAACTACGGCTTCGAATTCACTTTCCATTGCTATTCGAGCTCCCTGAATACCTATAAATTTTAATATGAAGCTCTTACTCTTGATTAAAAACTGGATTTCAGGTCAACCTGTTGTGCAAACGATTCTTTTTCATATATAATCTCAAACATAAAATGTTTCAGTATGTTTTTTGCCATTATCAGTGGGTACTTTTTATTCAGTTGTGTAAAATGTAAACATGTCTTAAGTAATAACTATTCTAACGAAATTGGGCTTAGAAACAATTTTTGTCTGTTGCTGTCATCACCTTATTTTTTTCTGCGTTGCTGGTTAATTAGGATCCTCTGCACATTACTGTGTATTGTTATATTGTCAACTGCAATTGAATGATGTTACCGTGAGTTCGGTTGGCGAGTTTACAAATAACTTCATCTATAAACGTAATTTTGTTCTGCTAAAATATTTCGCAACTATATACGAGATTAATCACTTTTAGGCCTACTTTAGAGATATCGGTTCTCATCTGCCGTCCCTTATGTTGTGAAGTACACATAAACGCATTTTTTTGCGGAACTTCACTCACAAGTAATATTTTTTCACTGACGATGGTAAAAAGATGCTGAAACATGGCCGAGTTTACACTGAGGTGACAAAAGTCATGGGATATCTATTAATATCGTGGCGAACCTCATTTTTCCCGGCATAGTGCAGCAGCTCGAAGTAGCAAGGATTCAAAAAACCGTTGGATATCCCTTGCATAAATATAGAGCCTTGCAGCCTCTATCGGTGTCCATAATTCCGAAAGTGTTGCCGCTACAGGATGTTGTGCAAGGACTGACCCCTCGATTATGTCCCAAAAATGTTCGACGGCTTCCATATCGGGTGATCTGGGTCGGCATATCACTCTCCCGAACTGACCAGAATGATCTTCAAAGCAATTGCGAACAGTTGTGGCCGCGTGACTTTACATCATTGTTTGGGATCAGGAAGTTCAAGAATCTGCAATTAGTCTCCGAGCAGCCAAAAACAATCAGTTCCAGTCACTGATCGGTTCAGTAGGACCAGAGGACCCAGTCCATTCCATATAAACACAGCCCACACCATTAAGGAGCCACGACCAGCCTGTTGACAAATTGGGTCCATGGCTTCGTGAGATCTAAGCCGCAGTCAAACCCTACCACATCTCTTACCAACTGAAATTAGGACTCATCTGACCAAAGCACAGTTTTAAAGTCGTCTAAAGTGCAACCGATACCGTCACGAGTCGAGGAGAGGCTCTGTAGGCGATGTAGTGCTGTTAGCAAAGGCACTCGCGTCGGTTATCCGCTGCGGAAGCCCATTAAAGGCAAATTTCACCGCACTGTCCTAACGTCTACGTCCGTCGTAAGTCTATTGCTTGTCTGTTAGCACTGACAACCCCCCCCCCCCTCCCCCTGCCCTCTCTCGTTGAGTGAAGGTCGTCGGCCGCTTGTTGTCCGTGGTGAAAGGTAACGCCTGAATATTGGTATTCTCAACACACTTTTAACTCTGTCGATCTCGGAATATTGACTTCCCAAACGATTTCCGAAATGGAATGTACCATACCTCTATCTCCAAACAGCATTCCGCTTTCAGAGGCTGGTAATTTTCGTCGTGTTTGTAATCATTTCGTAACCGTTATCACACGAATCGGCTGAGTATTAATGAGAGCTCCTCCAATGCACTGCTCCTGTTATACACTCCTGGAAATTGAAATAAGAACACCGTGAATTCATTGTCCCAGGAAGGGGAAACTTTATTGACACATTCCTGGGGTCAGATACATCACATGATCACACTGACAGAACCACAGGCACATAGACACAGGCAACAGAGCATGCACAATGTCGGCACTAGTACAGTGTATATCCACCTTTCGCAGCAATGCAGGCTGCTATTCTCCCATGGAGACGATCGTAGAGATGCTGGATGTAGTCCTGTGGAACGGCTTGCCATGCCATTTCCTCCTGGCGCCTCAGTTGGACCAGCGTTCGTGCTGGACGTGCAGACCGCGTGAGACGACGCTTCATCCAGTCCCAAACATGCTCAATGGGGGACATATCCGGAGATCTTGCTGGCCAGGGTAGTTGACTTACACCTTCTAGAGCACGTTGGGTAGCACGGGATACATGCGGACGTGCATTGTCCTGTTGGAACAGCAAGTTCCCTCGCCGGTCTAGGAATGGTAGAACGATGGGTTCGATGACGGTTTGGATGTACCGTGCACTATTCAGTGTCCCCTCGACGATCACCAGTGGTGTACGGCCAGTGTAGGAGATCGCTCCCCACACCATGATGCCGGGTGTTGGCCCTGTGTGCCTCGGTTGTATGCAGTCCTGATTGTGGCGCTCACCTGCACGGCGCCAAACACGCATACGACCATCATTGGCACCAAGGCAGAAGCGACTCTCATCGCTGAAGACGACACGTCTCCATTCGTCCCTCCATTCACGCCTGTCGCGACACCACTGGAGGCGGGCTGCACGATGTTGGGGCGTGAGCGGAAGAAAGCCTAACGGTGTGCGGGACCGTAGCCCAGCTTCATGGAGACGGTTGCGAATGGTCCTCGCCGATACCCCAGGAGCAACAGTGTCCCTAATTTGCTGGGAAGTGGCGGTGCGGTCCCCTACGGCACTGCGTAGGATCCTACGGTCTTGGCGTGCATCCGTGCGTCGCTGCGGTCCGGTCCCAGGTCGACGGGCACGTGCACCTTCCGCCGACCACTGGCGACAACATCGATGTACTGTGGAGACCTCACGCCCCACGTGTTGAGCAATTCGGCGGTACGTCCACCCGGCCTCCCGCATGCCCACTATACGCCCTCGCTCAAAGTCCGTCAACTGCACATACGGTTCACGTCCACGCTGTCGCGGCATGCTACCAGTGTTAAAGACTGCGATGGAGCTCCGTATGCCACGGCAAACTGGCTGACACTGACGGCGGCGGTGCACAAATGCTGCACAGCTAGCGCCATTCGACGGCCAACACCGCGGTTCCTGGTGTGTCCGCTGTGCCGTGCGTGTGATCATTGCTTGTACAGCCCTCTCGCAGTGTCCGGAGCAAGTATGGTGGGTCTGACACACCGGTGTCAATGTGTTCTTTTTTCCATTTCCAGGAGTGTATCTTGTGTAGTCGACGCTACGGCCATCTGCATATGTGGATATCGCTGTCCCATGACTTTTGTATATCAAAAACTATTGTTTACGTGACGGGTAATTCCAAATGTATACATTTACTAAGATGTATATATTTACTAAGATTCGGACATGTCCGAAAGAACAGATACCACCTTAGTAAATAAATAAATAAAAAATATATATATATATATATATATATATATATATAATTAAGGCTCACCGGCCACTTGACCATCTTCTTCTTCTGTGCGAATGCACAAACAGTGCCCGAACTCTTACGGGAATCGGCAACGCGCCGCGAGTAATGAGTGTAATGGGCGGGGGCACTACGAATGTAGTGCGGGACAATACGTTGAGAATGTGGGTTTCGCGGAAGGTGTGCCAGAGATAAATCCCTGCAGTCGCGCTATCCTCTGTCTCCTCGGTGGCTCAGATGGATAGAGCATCGGCCATGCAAGCAGGAGGTCCCGGGTTCGAGTCCCGGTCGGGGCACACATTTTCATCTCTCCCCGTTGACGTATGTCAACGCCTGTAAGCAGCTAAGGGTGTTCATTTCATTGTAATTTAATTCTATATGTCTCTCATAATATCTAGGCAAACGGGCTGCAGCCAGGTAGCCAAAATGTCACATATCGCATACAACTGATCAGATTGCATGGAAATTCCAAGTGATCACAGACCGGTCGCTGCAGTCTGCGTACAGATTGCGTGACCTGGGGACGTGTTGTTGCTATCCGCAGCTCGTGTGTGGGAGTCGTTACAACTTGTCTTGCGATTTCTGCCCAGATATCTGCCTGCGCAGGCGGTCCGCGTGTGTCGGTCTCCGCCAGACGTTCGCGAAGCGTAACACGTGGCAAGGGTCTGGTCCTTAGGTGATGATTTATGCCGCCCAGGGAGGACCAGACACATCTCGGGGAGCGTGTGTGCGTGTGTCTGGACGCGAAACGCCGGGCGGCCGGGCAGGCCCCACGCTCGCCCATTAGGGCGGCCGGCTGCCCGGCGACCCTCCACGGCTAAGTGGGTTGATGTCGCCGCCCCAGCAGCGCCAACCGCCTGGGCCGATGTCGCCGCCCCCGCAGAGCCCACCGCCCCCGCGACGCTCCGTTAGCTGCCCCGCGCGGCGATAATTTGTTACGGCTCTAATGAGGCCGGTTCCCAGCACACGTCTTCAGCCGGCTGGCAGTTCACGGCCGCGTTCCAGAGCCACTCGAACGAGACGAGTTATTAGTCAACGACTTTGCGTCGTACGCTGTTCCACGGAGACGACTTAACTTCCCTCTCGGATCCGTAGGTAGCTTTCGTTAACTGTGTTGGTTTCTTTATTTCAATATTGTGATCCATATAATACATAGTGCCGCGTAATTTTTTCGCCAATTTTATGGACTGTGTAATCTATATTATGGCCGCAGCTCGTGGTCTCGCGGTAGCGTTCTCGCATCTAGAGCACGGGGTCCCCGCTTCGATTCCCGACGTGTTCACGGATTTTCACCGGCCCCGAGATAACTGGGTGTTGTTGTGTCGTCTTCACCATCATCATTCTTCCCCATCACGGTCGGAGGAAGGCAACGGCAAACCACCTCCACTAGGACCTTGCCTAGTACGGCGGAGCGGGTCTCCCGCATCGTCCCCTACCCTCTGTCAAGCAGCATGGGACTTGGTTTCCATTCCAGTCGATATTATGTGAAACTGCAACAGTTTTCGCTTTATCTGCATTGTAAGAATGTCTATTGTAAAATTATTGATATCAAACACTGTAATGATACTGGGTAGTCGCCAATGATTAAAGAAGTGAGTGGGACGTGACGTCAGAGAGCGAGCGAGGAGAGAATGTTCATTCGGAGCGGAGTGATGGAAGTGGTTGGAAGCGCAAGTAGCGTGCTCTGTGTGGCTGCGCTTATGAGAAGCCACTCAATATATCCTGGGAGACACCGTTCCATGGCATCTGTGAGCAGATAAAGGAAACACGTATTACATTAAGGGGGGCTAGGACGTCAAACGGGACGACTTGGAGCAGGAGAGGCACCACAGGACATTTCAATTTCCAGTGTCTATACTTTTACAAATAAATTCATAAAACTTTGAAGCATGACCAGGAAGGATTCAGAATTCACACTCATAGCAGTAGAAGTTCTAAAACATAACAAAATAATTTTTTTTTACGTGTGAAATTTCATCATCTTTTTCACTTACTAATGGCAGCATTTGTTGCTATAGGTACACTTTTCTTCATAAGCAAGAGAGATTCTTCGATGAATTTTGCACAGCATACAAACCATACTTAAAGGTGTATGAAACTCTAGAATTTTCCAAATCTATTAAAAACTGCGGTAAAAATTGAGGTAATTAACTATAAAGTTTGTGTTTTTTTCTAAACATGAAGTTTAAAATATAACAGTTCATTCATTTTTTCATAAATTAAATAAATTCTGGAGTTTCATACACCTGTGAGTATGGTATGTATGCTGTGCAAAATTCATCGAAAGATCTCTCTAACTTATGAAGAAAAGTGTACCTATAGCAACAAATGCAGCCATTAGTAAGTGAAAAAATGATGAAATTTCACACGTAAAAAGAATTATTTTGTTATGTTTTCGAACTTCCACTGCAGTGAGTGTGAATCCCGAATCCTTCCTGGTGGGGCTGACAAAGTTTTATGAATTTATTTGTAGAAGTATAGATATGAATTTATTTGTAGAAGTATAGACACTGGAAATTAAAATGTCCTGTGATGACTCTCCTGCTCCAAGTCGGCCCGTTTGACGTCCTACCCCCCTCAAGATCCTTCCCTTAATTTTCTGCTCTGGTTAACGCTAGCGCGCTCGCCACAGTCGAAGTTGTTAGAATATTGTCGCCTAGGCCGACTCAGCATCTCGACGACTACAAAAAAATTGTAAGTTCGTATAAAATCATTCACGTTGGGTAAAAGCTGTCAGGCAATACCCAGTGAACTGATTCCGATCCTTTTTCAAATAATAAGCGACACAATACCACTTAAGTTAAAATCTACTGGGTTACTAGGCAGCGTCATGTTTCTTCTAAAATGATCGACGTTTCGGCCCCTCTTCTGGGATCTTCCTCAGGATCTTCTGGTGGTGTCCACTACTACACATTAGCCTATGGCTATGGTCCACCAATGGTAGCCATATGAATTTTAACCAATACTATCACTTCTCCAGCACGAACGCGTGAAATACTCCCCCTTTATAAGAGGACGCAACACTCGTCTCCGACAGTGTTCTAGCAGTATTGGACACCAGAAGATCCTGAGGAAGATCTCAGCAGAGGGCTCGAAACGTCGATCATTTCAGAAGAAACATGACGCGGCCTAATAACCCAGAAGATTTTAACTTCAGTGACAACGGCCACGAAAGCCTGCAGACTTACGCAATAACACTTTCCTATCACCTTCTTTATCGTAAATCATTCTAACCTAGACAGGGTCCAAACCTTTTTGTGTGTGCTAATCCGACTGTGAAACGTCCCCTTCGAACAATTATACATGACTGTGCTTAAACTGACACACAGTATTTTTAGCGCAATGCAATCTGACTTTCAAAAATCCCTACAAAAGAATGGCCCTGACTAACATTAACCTATACCTTTCACAAATCACTTACCTCACAAAAATCTTCGTTACTCGAACTACTGCAATACAGCGAGCGCCACTACTGGCAGCTAAATAAAAGATTCAAACTACGGAAGGCACTAACTACTGATAGGCATAGTTAGCAAATGAAAGATTTTAATAGAGAACAAACAATGTATTTACCTTAATAGTCATAATATATATAGCAGTTCATGACATCCAATCTTACAAATTTCAAAACTCCGTCATATCTCTCCCCACATCCACCACTGCTGGCGGCTCACCTCCAACTGCGCAACGCTACGCGCTGTTCACCTCCAGCTGCCCAACACTACAATGGCAGACAACAATGCAAACTAGCCACAGACTGCGCACAGCACAGCCAGTGATTTTCATACAGAGCGCTACGTAACGTTGCCAATAAGAAAACATAAACAGCCTACTTACAACTGTTGTGTGTGAATGAAAAAACTGAATAAGTAAATTAAATGGCTTCCAGCTTGTTCTGCTATTTAAAAATTAATTTACTATAACTGCTAGAAACGCCTCATGTAGTTCACTGTTTGTCTTGCGTAACATTCAGAAGCACTGTTCACTTTGAGTTTGAGAATACAAGTAAATTTAAATTATTGGCAAATTTAAATAGCAATTATACATAAAATTTTTGAACATCTTTATCTTTAAGTGTATTGGATTGGTTCAAAGTTCATTATCAGTAATGTGTTACTATTTTCATAATCAAGCGCATGACTAGGCTCCAATCAAATTAACTATCAAAACTGATTAAGAAAAACTATTTCATTAAACCCCAATAAACTTACATTTTCTCAAAAACTGCTAGTCTCGAGCAGTCAGTAGCGTGAGGTTAAGTAATTTTTCTCGTAACAGTAGTGAACTTGAGTTCCACTAAATTCAGCCTCGTGGATTTCAAAGCATTTCCAAATTATTTCACTTATCCGCACTATATTATAAAAATTTCTGTATTACAGTATTCACTTATTCTAATTTTTTGCTTGTAGTTACAAATACATGTGTACGCCTTCTACTGCCACGTGAGTATTTCAATATTATTTCCAACAACTACTGTTTAGATCATTACTAATTCAGCTAGCAGTGATTGCCCTTCTGGGATGACGACCGTAATTATTAGTGGTCTTAAATCATTTCACCTGAGTTGTTGTAGCCTAGTCGAGTCTTGTGGTGCCACTTTTCTTTCAGTAATTTACGTAAGCGGTTGCACTAATTATCGGCTAAGACAACATAAAGTGTAATAGCAGTAGAGTAGTAGGAGAGGAGTAAGTTATTTTTGGGAGTAGACTGTTGTAGACACCTTCGCTCTAATCGGTGTCACATTTCTTCGGAAACGGTAGCCTTATTCAAAATTTTTACGCTTCTGTTGGGCACACGCGGAACACCGTCGAATTTCCACAACGACCGATTAGTGAAGGGGGAACGTTACGATCTGTTCCTCGACAACATGCAGTAACGTCAATCTCATACGACGTAGAAATAGTCCAGCGTTTAAATCTCAAGTCCTTTTCATTGATTTAATAAATTTACGCGACTTTGCAAGAATGTATCTTCTACATGAATAAAGATAGAAACTGGGGGTGTATTTCACCTTACGAACAAGACTACAAAGTAGTTTGAAAGGGTACAGTACCGCCCGACATTGAAAATAGGTACAACATACTTCATTATTTTTGTCAAAACAACACATTTTTTTTGTAAAATAACTCAATTTCAATTAATACAGCGAAGCCGGATACCAGTGTGGGAAAGAATGACAATTTATTTATTTAATTGATCCCATGTGCACTCCCACAAAATAAATCCCTACATCCAGTTTGGTGAGATCTGTGAAATGAATGAATTTATGGTCGTCTGCTAACCGCAGATAGTGAATGTGAATATATGATCATCTTTGAGACGATCCTTTGGCCACCTTTGATTGGACCAAAGAGATGAAATTTACCTGAGCTTTGAGCGCCTGAAATGTGGCTGACCAATACGGTAGCAAGGTGCTCCCCCACTTCAGCAGAGGTGCGAGAGGACCTGAAGAATGGCCATGTTTCGGCACTCTGCCGCTGGATCTTGTGCTGTTATGACCTGTCTTAGTTGTGCTCCGTAAAGACAAAAGAGTGGAGACATGGTATGCATGTGGAACATTTAAGAGTAGTTTGAAATAATAATTTCTCTATTTCAGGAACTTTTGTGGGGAGAATTAAATGTCAGGCAGGTAATATTAATGGGATCATAGTAATCTTCAGAAGTGACCAACGGTCACAATGAAACCACGTGCAGCAATAAGTTGAAATATTTAAGAAATAGAGCGTGTTCCATAAGTTGAAATATTTAAGAAATGGCGTGTGCAGGACTTGAAATTAGAGACGAGTACTTCCACATGGTGAGCACTGTGTGAATCTCAATCTGTATATGAGACAAACAATAAAGAGAAGTACTCGTCCATGGTATCAGTTGAGGACTCGCGTGTGTGATGAATATGTTCTTAATATTACTTTGCGTGATATGATTCCGTTTGACGCTAGATTCAAACTCTGAGAGAGAAGCAAGGTGAGTCGGCCGTCTATCCAGCAACGCCACTTGGCTTGCATTGCACAGGAAGACGTGCATATATCTCCAGAGTTCATAGTAGGAAAGTAGAATTACAAAGTGGGGCAGTGTCGTGTGAAACTGGGATAAATACTAATTGAAGGGGGAAAGCTGAAAGTGATAGTGTTGTGACTATTTATTGTATTGTATTCCATGTTGTAGTGTGGTGTATGTCATGTAATTTGGGTATGTGTGGTTTGCACGGGAGAGTAGCAAGGTAGTTTCAAAAGATTAGTGGCTTATGCTTGTTCCTTCTGTACCGCTCGATCTGGAGGAAAGTTGCGTGATGATGATTGTGAGAGTCGAAGTGTGAGATATAATAAAAGATCCACCATCCTATCCAGAAAGTGCACTCTAGCGTTAAATAATTACGAGACCATAAGATAATCACCAATGTAAAGCAATGCCCACTGGGCGGAATTTCTCATGTGTTATTGTTGTAGGTTATAGAATTTGTGTGTTTAGGTTATGGAATTTATCGGAATAAATAAGATAGTGAAAAGAAAAATATTGGTGGCCTTTTCCTACGAATTGTATGTTGTCATGATGTCCCGAATTTGTAATGCGTGCGCCATTCATATTCAGTGCGGTGGCCGCGTGTTGATAAAAGCCGTTAAATAAAAGACAAAAAGAAAATGTGGTATTGCCAGTGCGTAGTGAACAGTCAGGGTTTTGCAAATTACTGATAGACAGATGTGCGTTTCCGTTGCGTATTATTCATACAGGAGGATAATTTGTAACTTAATTGAGAGTACGAGAGTTCATATTACTCGATAAATAAGAATGAATCCACTCGCTTGGCAGACCACTCACCTTGCAGGCCTGACTGCTTGATGCCACAGTATGAGCAAGGCATGTGGGTGCCTCTCAAGTTATTCTAAAAATCCCGACCTGGTTTTACAGATTATACCTTTTAAATGCATGAATTTCGGGCAGCGATCTAAGGCGGCGGAGGAGGGGGTTGGGTCATGGTCTACGATATCAGTCCCAGGATACGCCTGTCGGCTAGAAGAGGTCACTATTGTGAGCACCATTGCCGATTTCCAGGGACAAGACTACTCCTCCAGCCTACAGATGGATCGGCGTCCCTTAATTCAGTTACATGGTGGTGGTCTGGGCCGACACTGCTGTTTTCAAAAAGAGTGATTTCCACAGTATAGGCGTTGTTTCCTAATACCCTTTAGAAATGAAATTTACAATAGTCGTGCCAGGAAGCAACACCATAGATAGACGCTTTATGTGGGGGCGGGAAATGGCTAATGAAAATATCTACACACTTTTTTTGATCCCGACAGGCTCGAAAACCTGTTTCCCTCTCATTACAGCCAGACGATCAAGACGTTGGTTCCTGTCACTTTCTTATCTTCCCTATATTTCAAAAGTGTGACACGAAACTTTTGTTATACTCGTGACATAGGGTGGAAGACAACCTTTGTTAGTTAACACTTTGTTGTGTGCCACAAGATGAAATTATATTACTCCGAAACCGATCGTATACAATAAAATATTTCTTGTTCAACAAGTGCTGCGGTTCCTTTATTTTGTAAAAATGGAAAGGACCTAAATGTTAAATACGTTCGTGGAGCGATTCGTATACTCCTGAAATCGGAGTGAGCCGGCAGCCCTCGCGAGGATACGACGGGACTTGCGGGTCCCATGTGAGGGCAGTAACGAGTGAGTATTTGCTTGGTGGACATCGGTCTCATATTAGAACTCGCGGACACCGCTAGCTGAAGGAAGTGTTTGATAACGAGACGCTCTTGGAGAGGTCTTACAGAAGACAATGAATTCCATTTGTTCCAGAGGAAACATGTGGTTTATTTGTGTGTATACTTGCCCCTTTCAACTTTTGACTGTTATCCAAGTTTGTAGGTGGAGGAGGTGCTCCGAACGGATTGTAATGCCGTGGTGACAGTTCCCAGTCTTCGATTTCAAATCCAGTAGTCGAAGAGTTTCTTTGAAAGTAGTTGACTGCTACAGGGCATCGATTAGTGGTATAGAAGAAGTGTCCATTTTAACCCTATCTCATAGGTCGAAGCGAGAGTGAAGACCCGTATTCAGCACGCTAGTATATGTGTAGTTGTGCGTGTAAATACTCCGTATTTGCCAACAAACGTTTCGCAGGATGCCTACATCTACATATACGTGATTACTCTGCTGTTCACAATAAACTGTCTGGCAGAGGGTTCCATGAACCACCTTCAAGCTGTCCCTCTACCGTTCTACTCTCGAACGGCACGCGGGAAAAAACAAACACTTAAATTTATCTGTGTGAGGCCTGATTTCTCTTATTTTATCGCAATGATCATTTCTCACTATGTAGGTGGTTGCCAACAGAATGTTTTCGCAATGGAGGAGAAAATTGAAATTTTATCAGAATATCCCATCTCAACGAGAAACGCCTTGCCACTCAAATACACTTATCATGTCTGTGGCTCTATCTCTCCTATTTCGCGATAATACAAAACGAGCTGCCCTTCTTTAAACTTTTTCGACGTTATCCGTCAGTCCTACCTGACGCGGATCCCACACCGCACAGCAATACTCCAGAATAGGTCGGACAAGCGTGGTGTAAGCAGTCTCGTTAGTAGACCTGTTGCACCTTTTAAGTGTTCTGCCAATGAATAGCAGTCTTTGGTTTGCTCTACCCACAACACTACCTATGTGATCGTTCCAATTTATGTTATTTGTAATAGTAATCCCTAAGTATTTAGTTTACAGCCTTCAGGTTTGTGTGACTTACGTGTAATCGAAATTTAGCGGATTTCTTTTAATACTCATGTGAATAACTTCACACTTTTCTTTATTCGGAGTCAATTGCCACTTTTCGCACCATACAGATATCTTATCTAAATCATTTTGCAATTTGTTTAGGTCATCTGATGACTTTAGAAGACGATAAATGACAGCATCATCTGCAAACAACCTAAGGGGGCTACTCAGATTGTCTCCTATGTCGTTAATATAGATCAGGAACAATACAGGGCCTATAACACTTCCTTGGGGAACACCGGATATTACTTCCGTTTTACTCGATGACTTTCCGTCTGTTACTACGGACTGTGAGCTTTCCGACAGGAAATCACGAATCCAGTCGCACAACTGAGGTGATATTCCATACGCACGCAGTTTGGTTAGAAGACACTTGCGAGGAACGGTGTCGAAAGCCTTCTGGAAATCTAAAAATATGGAATCAATATGACATCCCCTGTCAGCAATAAATACTCCTCCACCAACTGTATTTAATCTATCCTTTCTGAACACTGTTAGGTCGTTTGAAAGAATTTCGGCTGAACTTTTTTCTGGCTTTAATTAGCTTTCCGTACTTATAACTATTTGAGCTTTGAAACTTCCTGGCAGATTAAAACTGTATGCCCGAGCGAGACTCGAACTCGGGACCTTTGCCTTTAGAGGGCAAGTGCTCTACCATCTGAGCTACCGAAGCACGACTCACGGCCGGTCCTCACAGCTTTACTTCTGCCAGTATCTCGTCTCCTACCTTCCAAACTTTACAGAAGCTCTACTGCGAACCTTGCAGAACTATCACTCCTGAAAGAAAGGATATTGCGGAGACATGGCTTAGCCACAGCCTGGGGGATGTTTCCAGAATGAGATTTTCACTCTGCAGCGGAGTGAGCGCTGATATGAAACTTCCTGGCAGATTAAAACTGTGTGCCCGACCGAGACTCGAACTCGGGACCTTTGCCTTTCTTTCAGGAGTGCAAAGGTCCCGAGTTTCAAGCGACAGTTGTAAAATGCCGTTATTTATACTGAGAAAAAAGAATGGAATATTTTACTAAAATAAGAATATAACAGATGTCCACACATAATCATACCAATTTTTATTTCTGTCACATTTCTAAAAAGCTATTGCAAAGTAAAAATGTGTATACAAATATAGTTTAACGATATTGTGGCGTGCCGTTTATTGCGTGTGTTGAACAAGTTCAGCAAGGCTACAACAAAACCAGTTACTTATTATTAATGTAACTTGAGATTTTATTTAATCACTGCTTTTTCCGGCTAATGATCGTTATTTTGTTAAGGAAATCTCCACCTTAGAACGTGTAGCAATGTTGTCTGTCAAGCAGTGTAAATGGCACTAAGTTCATTCACATGAGAAATCATATATAACCAGCAAACTAACTAAATGTATGATAAGTAATCTGAACAAAACAAGAGTAACGATTTTTAGTAATTTTCAATGCTGTTGCATAATAATCTCTTTACTAGTTGCAGATCCTCTATTGAATTTAACGCTACTGTTATTCGAGTAGGAAACACCTTTCTTTAAGCAAAATGAACAGTTTTGTCACACAATACCACACGCACACAACACTAATGTATTGTTTCCTGTCAAAATGTTTCATAAAAATTGTTACGAAATAACCAGACTTCATACATCAACAAATAAGTAAGATGCTGTCTGCATTCTTAGAAGTTCACTACATTTAAAGATTATTCACAGTCTAACTGGAATTTATTACCTCTGAGTGGGTTCTGGGCCACCAATACACAATTATTATCGCAATTATGACCAAGAACATTTATGTCTGTATTGAATTCAATTTAAAACTGCCGCTGTAATATTTCACTAAGATGGTGTCTAACATAAGACAATCTCTAAACGAGTCTCCTTCAGGCACTGTTTTACTACTAACAAATGATATATATTAAATCTTTTATGAACCTTTACTATATGCATTAACATTTAAAAATATTTCTCAATGTTAATCGCTTATTATACAACATTAACCAATAAGACGTCATTTAGATCAATAGCGCTAATGGTTGCGCTCCATTTTAGTTGATCAGAAAATTTAACATTTATATAGGACGACAATCATACTGAAATAAAACTCCAAACAAATAAGATTCATTTCAATGACACACAAACTCTATTTTTCAAGTATTAATTAACAGCTTAATACAGTGTTTTACAGACCTCTGTGTTACGAGACGTCAATCACATCCGAACATTACAACATTTCGAACAAGAATAAGGATTATTCTACAAGAATCATAGGTAAGAAAAGATGGAGATTTTCATTATCTTTTCCATGCGTATTGTCTGAGATGTAATTTCTTACAGAATAATGAATTATGTCATTGACAATCATTATTTATTATTGTATTGACGATGAAGTCGTTTTTTTATTAATATCACGAGAATGTTCATTCAGATTCCACACACAACGCTGTCACGAATATTATTCTGAATAAAATATAGGCGTGGATATTAAAATATTAAAAATGTAAAAAGTATTATTTACAAATTAATTATATTATTTCACATTCATAAGCCTTTCCTTCACAAATTTAATTTTATTAAATTATATTTTGTCTTTGCGGTATATGGTTAAGCGTCGGAAGCTGTTGCCCTCTCGGTACTTTCTACAGAGGATTACGAGGAATCTGATGCTGAGGATGATGAAGAGAATACAAATGACGCTGAGAAAGGAGATGAAGAAATAAATTAAGAAAAACAAGAGTCACAAGAGGAAAATAGTTAAAAGACTTATAAAAATTCCAATTCTTATTACAAATATATAGTTACTGTAATCAAGACAGTAATAGAGTCTGTTTTTTAATAAAGTTTACCTTTAACATTATAAATATTCAACGAAAACATTTTTGTCCACTTCATTAATGTTTTCCTGCTTCTTTTCGCCACCTTGAATGTTTCAATTTTGATATAAAAATCTTTATCAGAAGGTTGAGAAACCCTTTGATATATACTTGTGGCCGTATTGGAACAGATTTTGCCGTTTCGGCGAGGATTCCAGCCAGGGAAGACTGGCCACAATCCACTGCAGACATTAAATCCGACATGCGCTGTTGCTGCCAATATGCACTTCACTTCGAAAGGTAAATTATCACAGCTCAATTGGTGACAGTCTCATCGCGATGGTAAAAGCCTTGTCAGGAAAACACTACTGGCTATGTCACTTTGCGTAGGAGTTTTCTTGGAAGATTCTCCGACACGCCCATTGTCCTTCCAGAGTTTCACACTCCTTTTTCTCTTTCCAACAAAATTCAAGAACATTACGTTTACTAACAACATTTTCTTGAAATTTACACTACCGCTTTTTTTTTAAATCTCCGATCTAGCTAATGACATGAGACGAAATAATTAGAAAAAAAGCAGAAAGAATGTTTATGTTGGCAGTTATTGTCAATCAGACGTGACATGTTCAGTGTTCGTTTGTACCTGCCTGTATCTAAGATGTAACGTGGAAAAGATTCGATTTCTTCTGCCTTCTGGTCCTTAAGAGTATCTACGTAAAAATCAGTCCACTGTTTTAGGAAGGGTCTAGCTCCTTTTTCATCTGTCTTAAATTCACTTCTCAGAGGGTAAGGGAATGAAAGCGTAAATGGGTTCTGCCTATACAAAGTTGAACAAGCCGAAGCAAGTGATAAGAGCCAAGACGACAAGTAGTGCTACGCAGTGTTGATGGAAATCATCGCTGACAAGCTTTTAAGCGCTCCGTTCTTGTTTATAAAGGAAGGGAAGTAGAACTCTGTTGCCCGATCATAGAGACATCTGCAGCTAACGTGTTTACACTTCGCCGGCAAGCACGGATACCAGTTTTTTTATTGTTTTTCTTACATGCTGCCGGCTCGTACCTTTTCATAGTCTGTCACCACGTAATGAAAAATCTGTTAGGCAAGCTACTGACAGCAGGCATTAAGAGCCGAGCAGGATGGGAACCCTATGTTAAACAGATGGCGCTGGCTGTTTCCGTCAACGTGCAGCTGCGGACTGAACCAGAGGCCTCCTAACATCTCTGAGAAGGGACAAATACTGGCCGAATAATATTGTCACAAAAGAATACGAGAATCGCTGTCAGAGCTGAGTTCTACTATCCAGATTTTTGTTAACCAAACCATATCATAATACAGTACACAAACAAACACCGTCTGAACAGTCTCTGAAGGCCCAACGGTACCGACCGTCCACCGTGTCATCCTAAGACCTTAGGCGTCACCGGATGCGGATACAAACGGGCTAGTGGTCAACAAATCGCTCTCCTTGCCAGTGTTAGTTTTCGTGACCAATGCCGCTTCTTCTCAATCAGATAGTTCCTTAATTGGCCTCATAAGGGCTGAGTGCTCTCCTCTTGCCAATAGCAATCGCCAGACTCGGATGGTGACTCACACATGTGCAAACCAAGCCCGACATAACTTGGGTGATCTGACGGGAACCGGTGTTACCACTGCAGCAAGGCCTTTGGCATAAGATAGTATACATGTAATAAAAAAATAATAATATATCTAGTGACTTATTGACTGTTGCTTTCGATCATTAAGCGTCCACGCAACAAGTCAATTCTTTTACAAATTGAGTCCACCTTGATGCAAAACACCATGTTATTCGTTTATTTCTTTATTATCCAAAACTAGTTTCGGCGACAAATATCACCATCATCAGTGCGTTTTTTTTTAAATCTAAAACATGAAGAAAATGGTATGGTTGTACAAACACAGTAAAACATTATTACATTTTTACAAATCTTTTTTTGAAATATAGTTTTATATTTCTACTTTCATACTACCTTATCTACTTTATTGTATGCCACAGCATGTTTTAAGCAATTATTGGCGCTGTTTGTGACAACTTTTCTGTGCTCTTTTTTTCTGTTGCCGTCTTTTTACTTAGCGACCATCATGTCATCTGCAACCATGTGAGCGGCTGTTAGTAAACAAATACTCAAAGGTGATCTTCATATGTCAGCAGTATATACTTGGGGCTGTAGTAGTGTTGTGGAAACCAGTTATTTTGGTGTGTATTTAGCTGTTGCTTAGCTATTCGTGTACTCACGGTCGTTGGATGGTGTGTGGCTGCTTTTTACACAGAAAAACAAAACTTTTGCACTTTGTTTCTGTTCCAGAATATTACGCCATCTTGCTGTTCGCGTGTATCGCGAGAGGCGTATCGCAAGTGGCGAGAAAGGCTATGAAAAACTGTAGCGCGAATTACGACGACTTCTGTTCATTATTTATGTCTCTGTGTGTGATGGGGAAGTGGTCCTTTTGCGTGTGTGTGCTTTCTGTTCTGTGGCCTTGGTCAGTTCTCTCAGAGCGGTAAAGAGCGTGTTGTTGCAGAGTGTTGTGTTTCCTCAATTTGTGATATTACAGTTTTTCTATGCAAACACGGACCAAATGGAACAGTTCCAAGATAATATTATTAAGTCAATTCTTTATTTAGTTCAACAGTTCCAGGGGCTCGATCGGAGATACGTCTTGTCATTTTGTTTCACAGCCTGTCCCTCTCAACTAGTAAAACTGATTAAAAAATGGATGAGGACCGGGACAATTCCTCCAAACTGGATAGATGCTGTAGTCGTTCTATTTAAGAAAAAACGAGGCGGAGAACACTTCAAAAAATATGCAGACTTATGAGCTGCCTCTATGGCACGAACAAAGAATTTATTAAAATTACCAGCAACGATATACAAGAAAAATCAGAATATAATCAGGAGGCGGAAGAAGCTGGCTCTCCTCGAAAAAAAAAACCATTGCACGTCAGACGTTTCCAGTTTGCAAATTAATGCCACTTTCTCAACTGTATGCACTATTCTCTAGAATCCTAGCGATTCATCTATCACCATCTCAGCCCCCTATAATAAAGAGAGATAAGGCGAAAAGTATAGAAAAAACTGTTCCTTACCTTCCGGAATCATGACTTCTATTTCTCCATTTGCATCCGCCTTATGCACATTAAAATGCCTCGTATTAACCCTCGAGTGCAAACTAAAACGGAAACCTCACTTAAAGATGCAATATACAGTTCACAATAGAGTAAAATTGCTAATCGACTAAGCATCTCCATCGGAACCCTCATCAACAATCACACCTGCAAAGCCTTGCTCCTATTCCTTATGCCAGTGACGGCTAGATTCCTGAATCGCCAAAATTCTATCACTTCCTCGGAATACTAACATCATGCATTCTGCCTGACTTTCATCAGTCTTTCATCACCTACGTGACTTCTACAACAGATCGCCAGATTCATTTCCCACTTCTTTCTGAACACACCCTTATATCCGCACAGCCCCAAATATTAGACATCAACGACAATATAGCTTCCACCTTAATTACAGTTATTACTCTTGCGCGTCTATCAACCTCTATTCAAATATTAGAGCTACACGTTCTTTACATTCTCTCTTACAAACGCAGAACATTAAATCTGGATGGACTTCTAACTCTCTTAACATCTACATCTTTATGTACATGGATAGTCTGCAGATCACATCTAAGTGCTTGGCAGAGGGTTCATCGAACCACCTTCACAGTTCTCTATTATTCCAATCTCGTATAGCGCGCGGAAAGAATGAACACCTATATCTTTCCGTACAACCTCTGATTTCCCTTATTTTATCTTGGTGATCGTTCCTCCCTTTGTAAGTCGGTTTCAACAAAATATTTTCGCGTTCGGAGGAGAAAGCTGGTGATTGGAATTTCGTGAGAAGATTCCGTCGCAACGAAAAACGCCTTTCTTTTAATGATGTTCATCCCAAATCCTGTATCATTTCTGTAACACTCTCTCCCATATTTCGCGATAATACAAAACGTGCTGCCTTTCTTTGAACTTTTTCGACGTACTCCGTCAGTCCTATCTGGTAAGGATCCCACACCGCACAACAGTATTCTAAAAGAGGACAGACAAGCGTAGTGTAGGCAGTCTCCTTAGTAGGTCTGTTACACTTTGTAAGTGTCCTGCCAATAAAACGCAGTCTTTAGTTAGCCTTCTCCACAACATTTTCTATGTGTTCCTTCCAATTTAAGTTGTTCGTAATTGTAATACCTACGTCTTTAGTTGAATTTATGGCTTTTAGATTGGACTGATTTATCATGTAACCGAAGTTTAACGAGTTCCTTTTAGCACTCATGTGGATGACCTCACACTTTTCGTTATTTAAGGTCAACTGCCACTTTTCGCACCATACTAATATTTCTTCTAAATCGTTTTGCAGTTTGTTTTGATCTTCTTGATCGACTTTATTAGTCGATAAACGACAGCGTCATCAGCAAACAACCGAAGATGGCTGCTCAGATTGTCTCTCAAATCGTTTATACAGATAAGGAACAGTAAAGGGCCTATAACACTACCTTGGGGAACACCAGAAATCACTTTTGTTTTACTCGATGACTTTCCGTCAATTACTACGAACTGTGACCTCTCTGACAGGAAATCACAGATCCAGTCACATAACTGAGACGATATCCCATAAGCACGCAATTTCACTACGAGCCGCTTGTGTGGTACAGTGTAAGGCAACCCTCCCCGTCCTTACTCATATCAGCACTCCATTCATTCACTCCTTACATGTCCATAATCATATTTTCCGTCTTATACATACCACAACTCCTATGTCACATTACAAACGTTTGCATATTACACCCATCGCACATCGAAAGCCACCTGGAGCACTGGTAGCCCACACTCTGACAACCAACCAATTGCCTCTCACCCAGTTAATCATTTCCCACTGCACTTTGTGAAGTGCTGTGTCTCTTTCGCACAGTCTCCTCCAGAAAATGACAAAATCGATTCTGTGCAGTTATAGTTTCAAAGAATTAAAAGATGTTTTTTTATGATCAGAAAACGGTTCTGAAAATTTCATCGTTATTATATTTTTCAGTTTTCATATTTTAAAAATAGTATTGACGAATTATATACAGTCCAATAGTCACTCTTCCATACTCATCCTGTAGGAGCCAAGAAATGAAATAACAATAAATAAAACAAGAATCTCAACATCCTGCTGAGATGAGAACTTGCAATTACCTTTTTTCTGTGTTTGCGAATTAAATTTGGTTCTTAGAACACTAAGTTTTGCAATGCATTATATTATCTTTTCTTATTATTTATACAAACAAGTGTCGATACCTATGTATTATCTTCTGTGGCTCTCGCTTCGTAAGTAAATTATTACAGAAATAAAATGAGACGTACTTGACGAAACATGACTGGATACAAGTAAAAAATGCAAATAACATTGAGTATCGCAAAAGGAAAAGTTTTAGAAACGAAATTTAGATACTCAGGATATAGATATCTTCCACTTGCATCAGGTTGCAAAGAACACTTAACAAGAAAAA
Organism: Schistocerca serialis cubense; assembly: GCF_023864345.2. Taxonomy (NCBI): domain Eukaryota; kingdom Metazoa; phylum Arthropoda; class Insecta; order Orthoptera; family Acrididae; genus Schistocerca; species Schistocerca serialis. Next base: position 83,115,542 of record NC_064641.1, on the reverse strand, counting down.
AATAAAATAAAATAAAAAGAAATGTTGAGTAACAAGAACACATATTATTGTAAAGATTTATGTATCATAAATGCAAAAAAGGGCAGCTCGTTTCGTGTTATCGCGCAATAGGGGTGAGAGTGTCACTGATATGATACGCGAGTTGGGGTAGCAGTCACTGAAACAAAGGTGGTTATCTTTGAGGCGAGATCTATTTATGTAATTTCAATCACAAACTTTCCCTTCCGAATACGAAAATAATTTATTGACACCCACCTATGTAGGGAGAAATGATCATCATAATAAAATAAGAGAAATCAGAGCTCGAACGGAAAGACTTATATGTTCTTTTTTTCCACGCGCCATTCGAGAGTAGAATGGTAGAGAAGTAGTATGAAAATAGTTCGATAAACCCTCTGCCAGGCACTTAAATGTGAACTGCAGAGTAACCATGCAGATGTAGATGCAGATGTATTGGAAGATAGTAAATCAGACAAACGTGAACACAAGTAATTTTCGCTTCTATATTTTGTCAGCTGGTTGACTTGCGTCCGAAGGTTGAGGGTAATTGGGGTGAAGAAGAGCTAAAAACAGAAAATGTGAGCAATTTCTCTTAATGGCAGATAGGAGTTTGCTACAAACCAAAATTTTGCTGCCTCTATGGGTACGGGATGAGTCATGCTTGTGACAGGTACATGATTCAAAGAAAGCAAAACTGGTGTTTCAGACCCCCAATTTCTCAGCGTTCGTTACTCTTCCATTGTGAGCAGAGCGCAGCGAAAAAGTGCAGTTCACGCCGTAATGCCAAGGAAACTCAGTCAGGATCGGATCATGATTTTCAGGGTAAAATGATTGGAAGCCTCGACGCAGGTGAGACAGTTTTACTTCCAGCTGTGTTGCAGGTACCAAAAAATTGCGTTTCAAGGCTTCGGCAAAGAAGGCACAAGAAATGTTTTTCAAGCGTCAGTTCTAGGGCTGAGAGACTAAACCTGCAGGGATCTCCGTTCCGCCTTCAAAATGAAGGCCAAAACATCTGCTACACAGTCGTCTGCAGAGTTTCCAACTGCTCCAGCAACAATTTCACGAAAAACTTTATGTTCGAGCATCAGGGACCTGTTGCAGCATGTAACGAACTGGCCCGTTTACTGTAGTCTGAGTGTCGACTCTGATCCACAAATCAATTCCGGATCCAAGGGTCAATTATGAGGGAGGGGGGAGGAGGTCATAGCTTTTTTTTCTGTCTCTTTCTCCTTCCTCCTTCCATCCAAGAAATATAACTTGACGTCACCCCCAGTTTCAGCTTGCTACAGTAGTGTACAATATTTACAATAGTAAAAATTACGCATATAGAATGTTTAAATATAATTATAATTAAATACAGCAAATATTTATATCTAATAATAATTTGATTACATCAGTAAATTGTGCAATGTGGCAGCATAAGAGCCAAGAGATTACAAATCAGAAAAATACATACTTAGAAAAGCATTACATACAAGAACAAAAGTACATACGTCTATACGAACGCGCAAGTGAGGGTAATGCCTGTTCTTTCAGTCTGTTCCAGTTAATTTCGGACAGCACCTTTTTTTTAGCTGTGGATTCATGAAGCACGTCCAGTTTGTTACTGACAGCAGATACTGTAGGACTGTGACTCTGCGCATCCAGTGGCAATGACACCGTTACGCCGTTAGCCCAGTCAAGTGAACGAGGCCTCACAAAGGCAACTGAAAAGTAGCCCTCATTAAATGTAGCCTGCAACTTTCAGACTTCTCTACTGTTATTGAGACCCTTAGTTTTCTTGCTACTTTATTCTCTGAAAGCTAGTTGTGAAATCTGGAAACAGATACATGTAAAAAGTTAAACACTTCTACTAAAATATTTTGACGGGATCACGACTCCCATGACTCCCTCCTCATCCTCCCCCCCCCCCTCCCACCTCGCGTACTTACGTCAATCACAATGAGTGAAGGGATTTACTTTTCACACAAGAGTATCGCTCCAGTTCGCAGAATGACTCCTGTCGCACAATCGTCTGGAACAAAAGTGGTAGTTTTACAGTCCAGGAAGGTTGTGGAAAAAAAAGACTGGATTGATGGTGGTGAGATACTGGTATGGGAAGGCGTCGTGTTGCATGTACTAACAGGTGTAGTACAGGAGATGTTAGAGTCCCAACTAAAAGACATGACATACTGTTACTCATGAGAACTCCATATCGTCCAGGCTTCCTACTCATGGATGTTAATATTCGTCCGTATGGATTTGTTCTGATGGATGTATCTGTACTGCTTCAAGATATGCACTGCATGAATCGGCACTGTGGTCCCCAGTCATGAAACGAATAGTTTCATTTAGACACCCTTCCACACACGTAAATAGCTGGTGTCACACTCCTATTCGTGCCTCAACCCACGTGGGATTCCCCCTACACTCGAACAGCATTAGAGTGTCTCTCCAACTTACTATATGTTTTTGACTAGGAGAGTGGTGTCGGGAAACTAGTGTAGCTTCAACTCCCAGACTTTTAGTCAGTTTTCTGATGAATTCATATATATTGTTGTCACTGTCATGTATTTATAACTATGTTGCATATGTGTATGCTTTGTATGATGTAAATTCTATTTCACCTGAATAGCCAACTTACTTTGATACATTTCTTATTACTAGGGTTTAAAGCTAGTTATGGACTATTATATGTTCTTTACACGTAAATATATTGAAACTATGTTCCCATTTGTATCATAATTATACAAAGAGGCAATAGCCTAAGTTATTAGTCTGTTTTTGATGGATTTATATAGCATGTTTTATGTTTGGAGCCTTTCACCTGAAGATTACCTCTAATTAAATTCATTCATTCATTCATTCATATCATTTTTGCCCTTATGGACAGTACTTGAAATCAAATATCTCATGATGACACAATTTTCACTTCTTTTCCTGAAGATTACCACTAAATTACTTTACTTTATGTTTACAGTTATTTCATTGATGGACTGTACATCAAGTGCCTAGTCCTAAGATTTTTGACTGTTATTAGCCAAAGTACAGGTATAAAAGTTGTGCTTTACAGCATGGAATAACAAGGGTGACATGAACCTGTGGCCAGGATATTTGGTATACATAATATAAGAACAGATCTCCTTGCTGTTTTTTTAATACAGGTTAATATCTATGCTTATTTAAGTTACTGTATCTCATATTGTGTCGTTAGTGTTCTGCTGCCCAAAGGCTGGGTTCAGTATGCCGATGCAGTGTGTTAGATTTTGATTATTAAAGCTTACCTCCAGATATAATGAACCAGTTTGGCTCTTCTGTTTACTGCTGTGTATTATTGTCATTGTACCCCATTTCACATTACACTATGTTGGCCCTGCCAATATGTTTAAATATTCTTTTTACTATTACTGTTTGTAGATAAACTTAAATTGTACATATTGCACTGTATCTTTTAATGAGCATTATCAGGGTGACATTATCATGAGGCATTATAACCGCTTACTGGTGAAGAGGCTGGTTTAATTTTACGTACTGTTCCTCTTTCCACACTCTTAATGACATTTACAACTGAGTGATGTAATTAATTGTGGTCTGCTATATACCTGTTTCGATACAGAGGCTCTCATAGAGCTATAATTATTTCTATTTTTCAAATGTATGCCTCTATTGGATGTAAAGTTATGTACAATGGTAATCTCTTTCCCTACATGGTTTTAATTTTATTTACAGACAGTGTTAGCTAACATTGTATTTATGATTACAATGTTCTTGCAATGGAATATGTGGTAACAGGTATTGCATCTCATCTTTAGTGAGTTGCTGCCCAAGGTCTGGATTATCATGTTTAATCTTTGGTACATTATGTTGGGGCCTTATGTTTAATGAATAACTTCTATTTCATTACTTACGTATATTTCGTGTGTTTTATACATTAACGCCTCTACCTGAAGGACAGGGCGTTTGGTACCTTCTGTACAAGTATTATTCTTAGACTTTTTAAGAATAAACCATGTTGACATCGTTTTATATGCTCGTTATAGGCTTTCCATGTAACTTGAATGTATAGCACTACTGTTTTTTGCTATTCTGCTGTCTAATTATCTGCTTCCACTGTATTTCTGCTATAGACGTAAACTGATGCTGGTTTACTTAGGTGCCTGCAATCTAGGTTTTGTGTGTCCCTGGAATCTGGTTGAGTTAGTTAACTGATGTGCAGATATATTGAACTTAATTGACTCATGACCCTGTACTACTTTTATCTTTTATTCGTTTTTATCCCAATTCTATACTGTGGTTATATCGACAGAGGCTAATGTTTATGTAACATTTTTGACGTTGACATTTAGTGACTTTGTCCCTATGACTAAATGATATGAGATTGTCTTCATATTTTGGTAATGTATTAATGCTAAGTTTCTAATTGATACTAAGATGTCTGTTGGTATGGATTATTTGCTTTTTACACTACTATTTAACAAATGTAGTTATGCCTTTTCTGCCAAGTGTCAGCTCTATAGATTAATACTTGCTCCATAGACATTATTCACATAATACAGTAATCTTGTTTTCGTGCAATATTTATGTTTAGATGTAATATCATTATTGGCTTCCAAAAATACTTCGATGTTTTGGGAGTCATTTGTATTGATAAAGATATTGATGTCTGCTAGCCTTGACTACAACATATTACCTATATTCTCTGAACTGAAGTTTATTGTTGTTTTCTGTAATCTTTGACAATACCATCTCTGACATTCAGCTTGTAATATATACTTCTTTCAGCTTGAAATAATCGATTGTAAGAGCTAAGGACTACATTTTATACAGTACTGTGTTTGCATCAGACAGAATTATTTTAGTTCATCTGAGTTTATGATGCAATTGTATGAACATACACTCCTGGAAATGGAAAAAAGAACACATTGACACCGGTGTGTCAGTCCCACCATACTTGCTCCGGACACTGCGAGAGGGCTGTACAAGCAATGATCACACGCACGGCACAGCGGACACACCAGGAACCGCGGTGTTGGCCGTCGAATGGCGCTAGCTGCGCAGCATTTGTGCACCGCCGCCGTCAGTGTCAGCCAGTTTGCCGTGGCATACGGAGCTCCATCGCAGTCTTTAACACTGGAAGTATGCCGCGACAGCGTGGACGTGAACCGTATGTGCAGTTGACGGACTTTGAGCGAGGGCGTATAGTGGGCATGCGGGAGGCCGGGTGGACGTACCGCCGAATTGCTCAACACGTGGGGCGTGAGGTCTCCACAGTACATCGATGTTGTCGCCAGTGGTCGGCGGAAGGTGCACGTGCCCGTCGACCTGGGACCGGACCGCAGCGACGCACGGATGCACGCCAAGACCGTAGGATCCTACGCAGTGCCGTAGGGGACCGCACCGCCACTACCCAGCAAATTAGGGACACTGTTGCTCCTGGGGTATCGGCGAGGACCATTCGCAACCGTCTCCATGAAGCTGGGCTACGGTCCCGCACACCGTTAGGCCGTCTTCCGCTCACGCCCCAACATCGTGCAGCCCGCCTCCAGTGGTGTCGCGACAGGCGTGAATGGAGGGACGAATGGAGACGTGTCGTCTTCAGCGATGAGAGTCGCTTCTGCCTTGGTGCCAATGATGGTCGTATGCGTGTTTGGCGCCGTGCAGGTGAGCGCCACAATCAGGACTGCATACGACCGAGGCATACAGGGCCAACACCCGGCATCATGGTGTGGGGAGCGATCTCCTACACTGGCCATACACCACTGGTGATCGTCGAGGGGACACTGAATAGTGCACGGTACATCCAAACCGTCATCGAACCCATCGTTCTACCATTCCTAGACCGGCAAGGGAACTTGCTGTTCCAACAGGACAATGCACGTCCGCATGTATCCCGTGCCACCCAACGTGCTCTAGAAGGTGTAAGTCAACTACCCTGGCCAGCAAGATCTCCGGATCTGTCCCCCATTGAGCATGTTTGGGACTGGATGAAGCGTCGTCTCACGCGGTCTGCACGTCCAGCACGAACACTGGTCCAACTGAGGCGCCAGGTGGAAATGGCATGGCAAGCCGTTCCACAGGACTACATCCAGCATCTCTACGATCGTCTCCATGGGAGAATAGCAGCCTGCATTGCTGCGAAAGGTGGATATACACTGTACTAGTGCCGACATTGTGCATGCTCTGTTGCCTGTGTCTATGTGCCTGTGGTTCTGTCAGTGTGATCATGTGATGTATCTGACCCCAGGGATGTGTCAATAAAGTTTCCCCTTCCTGGGACAATGAATTCACGGTGTTCTTATTTCAATTTCCAGGAGTGTATAACTGGAAGTTAAGTTGAAGATAATGTATTCTGTATGCGAAATTAAACTGTTTCAGTGAATCTCGATTATCAAAAGAGTCAAGGCGTCATTCTTTGGCAAAGTTTCAACAACTTTCCTATCACACACTGGGAAATCTTGTTATAAGATAGTTAAAATAAATTCTTACAATGGAAAGACAATACAACCTCTACACACCGTGCCACAGATGAATGTAACATTACGGTCTGAACTATGACAAATACCAAATACTCACAGTAAGACAGATGTGGCTCACTCAGATAAGACACACAGACTGACCGTTCAGATTACATGTAAAAACAAAACAAGCGTATCGTACCAAACCAACGGTTGTAATGTCAGAGACATACAAAGTTAGAATCAAACATTCTAAATACATTGAAGGGCCACAGAAACTGGTGTAGGCATGCGTATTTAATACAGAGAAGTGTATAGAAGCAGAATACGCCGCTGCGGTCGGCAAAGCCTATCTAAGACAATACGTGTCAGGCGCAGTTGTTATATCGGTTACTGCTGCTACAGTGGCAGGTTATCAAGATTTAAGTGAGTTTGAACTTGGTGTTATAGTCGGCGCACGAGCGATGGGACACAGCATTTCCGAGGTAGCGAAGAAGTGGGGATTTTCCCGTAGGACCATTTCACGAGTGTACTGTGAATATCGGGAATCTGGTAAAACATCAAATGTCCAACATCGCTGTGGCCAGAAACGGGACCAACAACGACTGCAAAGAATCGTTCAACGCGACAGAAATGTCACCCTTCCGCAAATTTCAGTGCCGGGCCATCAACAATTGTCAATGTGCGAACCATTCAACGAAACATCATGTATATGGGCTTTCGGAGCCGAAGGTGCACTCGTGTACCCTTGATGACTGCATCGTGACACAGAGCTTTACGCTTCGCCTGGGCCTGTCAACACAGACATTGGACTCTTAATTACTGTAAACATGTTGCCTGGTCGACAGTCCTCGCTTCAAATTGTATCTCGCATCTGCATGGTTTATCGGGTTTTCGAAGAATGCTGTGGTGAGTATCTTCAGAAAAGTTCGAAACCAAAGTGACACTACGTTCAGAAGTCGTGTGGTTGAGGACCACGACCCACTACATATGCTGGACATTGTACTCTGGGCTAACGGCTTAAACACGATAGGCGGCGAATTGTGGCAGAACTAACGTCAAACTTCAATGCTGAGCACAGCACAAGTGTGTCTGAACACACAGGACACCAAATACTCCTACAGGTGGGCCTCCGCAGCCGATGAGTCGTGCATATGCCAACGTTAACACCACGACATTGGCAACTGTGACTGAAATGGGCACGTGACAACAGGCACTGGACGTCGGTGCAGTGGCAAAGCGTTGCATGGTCTGATGAATTCCGATACCTTCATCATGCCGATGAGGGTGGTGCAATTCGTCGTCTTCCAGGGAAACAGCTCCTTCACACCTGTACTACGGGAAGGAGATAAGCTTGCGGCGGCTCCATTATGCTCTGGGGAACATTCAAGTGGGCATCCATGGGTCCAATGGAGCTCGTTCAAGGCACCACGCCGGCCAAGAGTATCGTACACTGGTTGCAGACCACTTACACCCCTTCATGACGACGTTTCCCGACGGGAATGGCATTTTTTGAAGGACATCATCTTTACGCCAGTGACTGTTACAAGTTTTTATTACACTATTGCAATATCGGGCTCAGACCATTATCAAGTGCTGATATTATGGCTTTCAGCCGTGTCACGTAATGTAAGCTGACACATTTGTGACGTTGGCATGGCTTAAATCCATAACATGAGCACTTGATAATGGCCTGAGGCCGAGACTGCAGTAGTGTAATAAAAACTTATAACAGTCACTGGCGTAAAGATGATGTCCTTCAAAAAAAATTTTGTGACTGTGAATCCCAGCTACAACAAGTTTATTGGGAATGGCATTTTTCATCAAGGTAATGTCCCATCTCACAACGCCAGGAATGTGATGGAGTGGTTCAAGGAACACAGTGGCGATTTCCAGTTGTTGTGCTGGCCCTCCATCTCGCCAGATATGAACCCGGTCGAACACATCCGAGTTATGACTGAACGAAAAAAGCATGCCAAATTTAAACGAACGCAAAATCTCCAAGATCGGCGATCTTTTATGGAAGATCGAAATTTAGCGCGGACTTCAATGAGATTATAATAGTTTCCCCAAAAAACTTTGTCACGAAACCTGGCAGAAAACCCAAAGAGATTCTGGTCGTATGTAAAGTATGCTAGCGGCAAGACACAATCATTGCCATCTCTGCACGATGATGATGATGATGATATGGTCCCATACTCCGAGGAGCGTAGGGGACGATGCTGGAGACCCGCACCGCCTTACTAGGCAAGGTCCTAGTGGAGGTGGTTTGCCATTGCCTACCTCCGACCGCAATGGGGATGAATGATAATGATGATGAAAACGACACGACACCACCCAGTCATCTCGAGGCAGAAAAAAAAAGAATCTCTTACCCTCCGGGAATCGAACCCGGGACCCCGCGCGCGGGAGCCGAGAACGTTACCGCAAAACCACGAGCTACACGATAACAATAAAAATCCCATCGACGACAGCACTGTCAAAGCAGAGTTGCTAAACACAGTCTTCTGAAATTCCTTCACGAAAGAAGATGAAGTAAATATTACAGAATTCGAATCAAGAACAGTTGCCAACTTAAGTAACTTAGATGTAGATATCCTGGGAGTAGTGAAGCAATTTAATCACTTTCTGAAAAAGGAAGTCTTCCGGTCCAGACTGTATACCAATTAGGTACCTTTCAGTGTATGCTGATTCAGTAGCTCCACACTTAACAATGATATACAAACGCTAGTTCGAAGGAAGATCCGTATCCGAAGATTGGAAAGTTACACAGGTCCCACCAATATTCAAGGAAGGTAGTAGGAGTTACCCACTAAATTACAGGCCCATGTCATTAACATCAGTTTGCAGCAGGATTTTGGAACATATATTGTGTTCGAACATTGTGAATTACCTCTAGGAGAACGGTCTATTGGCACACAGTCAACATGGATGTAAAAAACATGGCTCATGTGCAACACAACTAGCTTTTTACTCACACGAAATGTTCAGTGCTATTTATAAATTATTTCAAATAGACTCAGTATTTCGAGATTTCCAGAAGCTCATTGACACTGTACCACACAAGTGGTTTGTAGCGAAACTGCATGCTTACGGAATATCGTCTCAATTACGTTACTGGATTCGTGAGTTCCTGTCAGAGAGGTCACAGTTCATAGTAACTGAAGTCAACGACTAAAACAGAAGTGATTTCTGGCGTTCCCCAAGGTAGTGTTATAGGCCCTGTGCTGTTCCGTATACAAACGATTTAGGAGACAATCTGAACAGCCGTCTTAGGTTGTTTTCAAATTGCAAAACAATGTAGAAAACACATCTGAATGGTTCGATAGTTGGCAGTTGACACTAAATAATGAAAAGTTTGAGGTCATCCCCATTAGTGTTAAAAAGAATCCGTTAAACTTCGGGTACACGATAAATACGTCAAATGTAAAGGCCGTAAATTCAACTAAATACCTATGAACTACAATTACGAACAACTTAAATTGGAATGAACACTTAGAAAATGTTGTGGGGAAGGATAACCAAAGACTGCGTTTATTTGCAGAACACAGAATGTGACTGCCTACACTATGCTTGTCTGTTCTCTTTTGGTCTATTGCTGCGAGGTCTGGGATTCTTACCAGATAGAATTAACGGAGTACATCGAGACAGTTAAAACAAGAGCATCAGGAAATAGGGGAGAGAGTGTAACTGACATGATACAGGACGGACGTAATTAAAACAAGGGCGTTTTTCGTTGCGGTGTAATCTTCTCACGAAATTTCGGTCACCAACTTTCCCTCCGAGTGTGAAAATATTTTGTTGACGTCGACCTACACAGGGAGAAACGGTCATCAAAATAAAATAAGGGAAATCAGAACTCTCACGGAAAGATTTAGGCGTTCGTTTTTTCGCGCGCTGTTCGAGATTGGAATAACAGAGAACTATGGTGAAGGTGGTTGGACTACCAGGCACTTAAGTGTGATTTGCAAGATAGCCATGTAGATGTAGATGTAGAACGTGGCGTCAGAGCTGACCACTCCTCTCCCCGAAATTTACGGGATCAGGTGACTTGTGTGTGCAGATGTCGTGTCAACTCACTCCAGCGAAGTACCAAGGTCTCATTGCTTTCATGCGTGTCGTGGCCTTTATCTGTGCCAAAGGTGGACATACCGGCTATTAGGTAGGTGGTCCTAATGTTCTGGCTGATCGGTGTATAAGACATCAGAATTAGTTAACCTTCCTAAACCACAGAGGAACAAATTCTTATACAAATGGAATATGCAAACCAGTTACGTACAAAAATGGAGCGAATGACTGACGACAAAGTAATGCACGCCCAATATACTGTTAAACCATGTCAATACAGCAAAGCTGTCATCAATTTCTTGGCATATATACAGTCTGTTGAGTGTTGCCTACAAATAATGGTAGCTTAAAACTGCTGCAGAATGAAGATTCTAGGTTAAATGATTCTGTAAAGTTTGGAAGGTAAGAGACGAGGTACTGGCGGAAGTAAAGCTGTGAGGAGTGGGCAAGAGTCTTGCCTGGGTAGCTCAGATGGTACCGACGACGCGAGATGTATACCAACTCTTACTGCGCCAGTGCCCCAGGAATACCCTGGAAAAGAAGTACCCAGACAAGAACTGGCTACAGATATGGCGCGTTATACGGAACGTTTACCTCCCAACGTCGGTCCGCTCAACATGGTATGTGGTGGTAAATAGGAAGTTCGCAACGAATCAACGGCGGCACGCGATTCATTTGGCAGACACTCCACTATGTTTAGGCTGCGCAACAGTGGACACTGAAGAACATCGTGTAGCATTTAGTGGAACGGCTCCAGTGTGGCACTTGGCACAACAGATATTGGCGTTCCTGTTACGCTCCGCCCCTCACACAATTTCATCAGACACACTTTTTTTCCCACAAGAATCTTATTTTCCGGTCTAAAAAACCAACGCAGTGACATGGGTACGGGAAATGGTGGTGGGCTACGTCTATAACGATCGGAAAAGGACAAAACGGATTTTTGGCATTTTCTCCTGGATGGACACACGAAGCTGCAACAGCATAAGAAATATGGGCAAGACTTCGCTAATTACTTGCGACTTACATTTACCGACCCGCCGGCCAGATGGGGTGTGACGGGTGAGAGATGAAATAGACGAGAAGCCGAGATAGACATCGATCACACTTACGGACCCTTAGTTAATTTCGAGAAGACGACCCAGTCTTACACCAACGTCTGGAGAACGAGTCGATAGATGGCTCTCTTCCTCTATCGAACGTCGGGTCGTGAGCAGGTGTCGCCCCCGACACGAATTTCATTTCATTGCTACAGGAGCATGTTTATTTTGTATTTGTACTATCCGCAATGGGTTCATGTCTTTCATTTGGACATTTTCAGTTCTATTCATTTCCTTAATTAGTTAATTTTCTAATTAGACACTATTTGTCAACATTTGGACATTGTAGGCACTATTTATGCGGTAGTACAACAAAATGTAAGATGGTAGAGCAATTGCCCGCGAAAGGCAAAGGTCCCCAGTTCGATTCTCGGTCTGGCACATAGTTTTGATCCGTCAGGAAGTTTCATATCAGCGCACACTCCGCTGCACAGTGAAAATCTCATTCTGGAAAAGACAGTTTGTTTAAGTGCATACATCTTTAGTTTCATAATATATTTGGTAGTTTCGCTTCTTTCTTTTTTTTTTTTTTTTTTCAAAGTTCTAATTTTTAACCGCGCAGACCCTTAACCTAGCAAATAAATGAAGTGAGTTTACTATATTTTCCAAGGTCATGCAGGGATTTTTCCAAAGCACCATGATTCTGCTTTCTCATACATAATGCATAAAATCAATATTCAAATTCTGTTGAGGTTAACTTTTTCAATACAAAGCTTGTACATCGTTTCAACATAAAATAACCATCAGGTGGATGGTTTATCGGTAAGAAATGTTTTCTGTCTTAGTCTGTGTGTACTGCGACTGCCACAAACTATGCAGATGGTGGAGAAGAGTAATAAGGTAGGGAGAGATGTTGTTTCATAATGGCCACAGTTCAGTGTGTCATTATGTCTTTTGATATTGATTGTCTTTTATGTTAACTTAGGTCATAGTTGAGTCACATTGGAACTGTTGTGGTTACTGTGTTAAAATTTAATTAGAAGACCAGTGTTTTCTTTCTTAAAAATAAAATGGTTCAAATGGCTCTGAGCACTATGGGACGTAACATCTTAGGTCATCAGTCCCCTAGAACTTAGAACTACTTAAACCTAACTAACCTAAGGGCATCACACACATCCATGCCCAAGGCAGGATTCGAACCTGCGACCGTAGCAGTCCCGCGCTTCCGGACTCCAGCGCCTAGAACCTCAAGGCCACCGCGGCCGGCTTTCTTTCTTAATTAAAAGTATTCATTATAGCGAATTCTTTAGGTGCCCCTGTGTATTCGTTAAATGAAAGTAATTATTTGCATTAGCTTCCCAGTACTAACTGGGTAAGCAGTCTTTAGTAGCTGTTTTCATCAAAAAGTGCAGTTAGTTGAAGAAAAGTTAGAGATATGACCGTCAGATTTGAGGTTATTGTGATAGGATGAGATATCATTGCACTAGGCTCTCAGTGACATTATTAGGTCATACACTGCTGAATGTCTTAAATATACGTTAAGGAGAGAGAAAGGAGGCCGTTAGAAGCTGACGAACTGTGACGCTGCCCCAGGAATCAATCACGAGATGCCTGCCTCGAGTGATCCAGACTCCACAGAGATGTGTAAAATAGAGTTATTTTACTAGGGGTAGGAGCAGAAGGGTGCTCACAAGGCCTTATTGCACTGCACCCCATTTCCAGAAGGAACGTCCACACTGGGCATATTCCGTGTGCCACGCAGTCGTGGTTATCGCACTTCTGTCTCTAAGCTGGTCCTAGGTTGTGTTCCAAAAATGAACAGCATAGAGACAGAAGTGATGACACTTCCTGCAGGACCTGACCATCATTTTGCAGGACAATGCTCAAGTACGTACAGTGCAAGCTGTTACTGATTTGTTTGACTGATGGGGCTGCCAAGTGCTATACCACCTACTGCACTCCACTGACTTAAGCCCTCGTGAGTTCAATTCCATTTCTAAACTGAACACTTCACGGCATTCGCTTCAGAACTGCTACAAATTCGTCGGGCAATAGACCGCGCCGGTCGGACTGTCAACGCAACTGGTACTGCTAAGGGTATCCTACGCTTCCACATCCCTGGCAACGGGTTATACACAATATTGGTGACTGCTTTGAAGGTCAGTAAAAGTTTGAAAGACGTATCTATTCTGTACGAGCTGTGAATAAATAGTTGCCACTATTAAAGTTCCAACCCTCGTATCTATAGGCACCTATCATAGTACTGTTATGCATAGTGTCGAAAAATGCCAGTTTGAGGGTTTTGGGATGACATGAGTGCGCGCTGATAATACGGTCCGTTGTCGTCGGCTTTCTGTAAATTTCGAAATAAGGTTTGTTGTTGATGTTTTTAATAGTTAAGTTGAGCAATTTTTGTTAGCTTCTTGTTGCATGGTAAATTTCATTTTTGGGTATAATTGATTCATTGGTTTACATATTTCACCTGTGTCACTGAGGTTACCTTCTCACCCGCCAGGATAGCCGAGCGCGCTAATGCGCTGCTTCCTGGACTCGGATAGTCGCGCCGGCCCCGGATTGCATCCGCCCGGCGGATTAACGACGACGGCCGGTGTGCCGCCCAGCCTGGATGTGGTTTTCAGGCGGTTTTCCACGTCCTCCTAGGTGAATATCGGGCTGGTCCCTACGTCCCGCCTCAGTTACACGACTCTCAGACGTTTGAAACACATTCACACTATTTCACGATTTATACTAGACGCCGACAGCTGGCTTACACTCCTTCGGTCCCAGAAGGTATGGGGTGGCGGCAGGAAGGGCATCCGGCCACCCCTTACAATTAACCATGCCAGATCCGTACTTAATCCTGCCGACCCTGCACACAATGCGGGATAAAGGCTGTAGGAAAAGAAAGAAAAGAAAGAACTGAGCTTACCTTCTATTATGGATATGTAGGTGACAGTTTAATAAATAAAAAGCACCAGTTTGCTTTTGTTCTACAGTATTAATTTTATTGTTAACCCATTTCCGGCTTGCAAGGCCATCTTCAGACATTTACTGAGTATTATCACCAAAGAAGTTAAATGTTAGCAGACAACATTGGAAGAGAAGTAACACATCTAGACTGAAGTAGAAACATACAGTAAGTAACATCTTTGCAATGAAAAAGTAAAAACTGAACAGTACATAAATAACAATGGAGTAGACAAGAAAACCTTTAGCACATAGTAGGAATAGCATGCCTACATAACAGTTTCTATTAATAAACAAAACTAATAAAATAAAATAAAATTAGCACCAGACAAGGCTACATCAAGAGGTATGAAACATGGAGAGAGATACACAAACCAATTAAAAGAAGAGACAGTTATCAATGTAACTACAGAACACATAAGGAACTTAAGCAATATCAATAAGATAAATGGAAATTAATAAATGCAGGAAAATGGAAGTGTTTGAGGGAACCTACAGTTTGAGAGTGTGGTGGTATTGCATTTTAACATTAACATTATAATCAAAGCAGTGGCTGTGTACCAGTTTATCTTATTGATATTGCTTAAGTTTCTTATGTATTCTGTATTTTCATTGGTAACTGTCTCTTCTTTTAATTGGTTGTGTATCACTCTCCATGTTTCATATGTCCTGATGCAGCCTTGTGTAGTACCAATTTTATTTTATTTTATTAGTTTTGTTTATTAGTAGAAACTGTTATGTAGGCATGATATTCCTATTTTGTGCTAAAGGTTTTCCTGTATACTCCATTGTTATTTATGTACTGTTCCGTTTTTACTTTTTCATCGCAAAGATGTTACTTACTGTATGTTTCTACTTCAGTCTAGATGTGTTACTTCTCTTCCAATGTTGTCTCCTAACATTTAACTTCTTTGGTGATAATACTCAGTAAATGTCTGAAGATGGCCTTGTAAGCCGAAAACCGGTTAACAATAAAAGTAATATTGTAGAACAAAAGCAAACTGGTGTTTTTCATTTATTATAATGTTGTTCTACCAAGAACCGACGGAAGATTCTGTTAATACGACACTTTAATGCTTGTGGTAGGCAACCTCACTGTTGATAAGATAGCGTAGCTTTTCGTATTTCGCTTACTAGACGAAAGGTTGAAAATGAATCGAAGACGACCTGTGTGTAGAGAAACACACTGTCGACCTGAGTTCCGCCGCATCAGATACGGTGAGTGTAATTTTCTACGCCAGTGTAAGAAGCAGGTTGCTTGGGTGGTGTTGCGTGGAAGCAGAAAAAAAGCCGTGATCAGTAAGTGGCGGTGCGCCTGCGGGGCATTAGCATGGACTCGAGTGTTCTGGGAACGACGTGTGCAGCGGCAGAAGCCGGCATGCCCGTCACGGCCCCGTCATTACCGGCGCGCGGCGCTGCTGCATGGCTGTCCGCGTCCGGCGCCGGCCACACACGACACGGGAGGCGGCGGCGGCGGGGGCGGCGTCTGGAGGTGGCGTCTGGGAGCGTCGAGACGAAGCGCGGCGTGTCGCGGCCATCCGTCACGGCCAGAGCGCCTCCGTGTGTGAAACGGGCCTGCCCACGACCCGCCACTGGCTGCATCACAACTACCTGATTTACGACCGTCTGGCCGCCTCCTCTCGTTGATTCCAAGCAACAAACTGGTGTCACTGTGACATCTATCAACTCGTCGACTTCTCATGTTTCCCTGTACTACACTACTGGCCATTAAAATTGCTACACCACGAAGATGACGTGCTACAGACGCGAAATGTAACCGACAGGAAGAAGATGCCGGCATATGCAAATGATTAGCTTTTCAGAGCATTCACACAAGGTTGGTGCCGGTGGCGACATCTATAACGTGCTGACGTGAGGAAAGTTTCCAACCGGTTACTCATACAAAAATGGTTCAAATGCCTCTGAGCACTATGGGACTTAACTTCTGTGGTCATCAGTCCCCTAGAACTACTTAAACCTAACTAACCTAAGGACATCACACACAGCCATGCCCGAGGCAGGATTCGAACCTGCGACCGTAGCAGTCACGCTTTCTCATACACAAACAGCAGTTGACCGGCGTTCCCTGGTGAAACGTTGTTGGGATTCCTCGAGTAACTGCGTACCATCACGTTTCCGACTTTGATAAAGGTCGGATTGTACCCTATCTCGATTGCAGTTTATCGTATCGCGACATTGCTGCTCGCGTTGGTCGAGATCCAATGACTTTAGCAGAATATGGAATCGGTGGGTTCAGGAGGGTAATACGGAACGCCGTGCTGGATCCCAACGGCCTCGAATCACTAGCAGTCGAGATGACTGGCATCTTATCCGCATGTCTGTAACGGATCGTGCAACCACGTCTCGATCACTTCGTCAACAGAGGGGGACGTTTACAAGACAACAACCATCTGCACGAACAGTTCGACGACATTTGCAGCAGCATGGGCTATCAGCTCGGAGATCATGGCTGAGGTTACCCTTGACGCTGCATCAGAGACAGGAGCGCCTGCGATGGCGTACTCAACGGCGAACCTGGCTGCACGAATGGCAAAATGACATTTTTTCGGATGAATCCAGGTTCTGTTTACAGCATCTTGATGGTCGCATCCGTGTTTGGCGACATCGCTGTGGACGCACATTGGAAGCGTGTATTCGTCAACGCCATACTTTCACCCGGCGTGATGATATGGGGCGCCATTGGTTACACGTCTCGGTCACCTCTTGTTCGCAGTGACGACCCTTTGGACAGTGGACGTTACATTTCAGATGTGTTACGACCCGTGGCTTTACCCTTCATTCGATCCCTGCGAAACCCTACATTTCAGGAGGATAATGCACGACCGCATGTTGCAGGTCCTGTACGGGCCTTTCTGGATACAGAAAATGTTCGACTGCTGCCCCGGCCAGCACATTCTCCAGATCTCTCACAAATTGAAAACGTCTGGTCAATGGTGGCCGAGCAACTGGCTCGTCACAATACGCCAGTCACTACTCTTGATGAACTGTGGTATCGTGTTGAAGTTGCATGGGCAACTGTACCTGTACATGCCATCCAAGCTCTGTTTGATTCAATGCCCAGGCGTATCAAGGCCGTTATTACCGCCAGAGGTGGTTGTTCTGGGTACTGATTTCTCAGGATCTATGCATCCAAATTGCGTGAAAATGTAATCACATGTCAGTTCTAGTACAACGTATTTGCCCAATGAATTCCCGTTTATCATCTGCGTTTCTTCTTGGTGTAGCAATTTTAATGGCCAATAGTGTCTCAACTCTTCGACTTCTCATGTTCCCCCGTACTATAGGGGAATGTAGGCGTTCTCGTCGAATTTCAATGATGAAGTCCCATCGGGGTATCAGCCGAGACAAGGCCTCTTTCTGCGGCAACGTAACCACAAATTTCCTCTTTGTCATCTGCAGGCGAAGTGTCGGCTTCCTGTGCGGTTTGTAGCCGGCCGGAGTGGCCGAGCTGTTCTAGGCGCTTCATTCAGTCTGGAACCGCGCGACCGGTACGGTCGCAGGTTCGAATCCTGCCTCCGGCATGGATGTGTGTGATGTCCTTAGGTTAGTTAGGTTTACGTAGCTGTAAGTTCTAGGGGACTGATGACCTCAGATGTAAAGTCCCATAGTGCTCAGAGCCATTTGAACCATTTGTCCGTTTGGCCGAGGCGAATACTTCACACACGTTCTGAGCAGAATTGGGACGTACGCCTCTGTGTCTGGCCGATATACTGCTTGCCACATTCCCAATTGATGCTGTAGATTCCTCATATCCATGGTTCTGCTTTGTCTTTTACTGAGTCAAGCATATTTTTGATTTTTGCCGATGAAAGGAAAATGGTTTTAACGCTCTTCTTCTGCACTATCCTGGAAATCTTGGCCGTGGGCGTCCCAGCAAACGAAAGGAACGCCAGACATTGGAGCGTGCGCTTTATTTGGATACATTAAAACTACACCCAGTGAACTTTGCACCTAATCAGAGATTCGTGAAATTAGCACCCAGCTTACCTGGAAACTACCTGTTCACTACGTGACAGCCCAGCTGCTTCCGGAATCCTCTCATGCCCTTCCCTACGCCTGCAGTGAGGAGTTGCGTGGCCCTGTCCGAGCAGTGTCGCCGCCGCCTTGCAAATGACAAACGTGAACAAAATATCTTCCTGCCGGAAGAAGATCAAGACCGCCACCAGTTGTCTGCCAAACGTTCTACGAAATTATCTCTTACATTCGTATATAGCACTGGTTCTGCTTTTTTTCACGTTTATGTCCCGCATTTCCTTCTTTTATGAAGCATTATCTATATCTACATGAATACTCTCAGTTGACACTTGAGTGTCTGCAGAGGGTTCATCAAACCACCATCATACTATTTCTCTACCGCTCCAGTCTTGAAAAGTGCGCGTGAACAATGAACCCTAAACCTTTCCTTGCGAACTCTCATTTCTCTTATTTTATCACAATGATCATTTCTCCCTAAGCATTTGGGTGTCAATGAAATATTTTGGCATTCGAAGGAGAAAGTAGGAGATGCGTATTTTATGGTAAGATCTCACCGCAACGAAGAACGTCTTTGTTTTAATGACTGCTGCCCCAACTCGTGTATCATATCCGCGACACTCTCTTACCCGTTTCGCTGTAGTACAAAAAGAGCTAACTTTCTTTTAACTTTTTCGTTATCGTCGCCAATCCTAACTGTGCCCAGTGGTTGGAAGGCAGCACTCAACAACAAGAAGCGCATCAGAAGTGAATCACATATCCGTGAGTTTCATTTGTAGAATCTTAGAACACATTCTGAACTCAAAAGTAATGAGGTGTCTCCTCGGTGCCAGAGAGCACAGATTCAGAATACATCGATCACATTGAACCAAACTAGCACTTTTCTCACGTGACACACTGAAAAGCAGGGACCAAGGCAGTCAGGTAGACGTACTATTTCTCGACTTCCGAAAAGCACTAAACTCAGCACCTAATCTACTCTTGCCATAAAGAGTACAATCGTATAGGGTATCAGGCGAAGTTTGTGACTGGGGATCTTTTGGTACCGGAGACGCAGCAAGTTATCGAAAGTCATCAGCAGAAGTATAAGAGACTTTAAGTGTGCCCCAGGGAAATGTGTTGCCATCCCTGGTGTTAATGTTATAGTAATGACTTTGTAGACAATATTTCAGAAACCTCAGAGTTTTCGCAGATGATGTAGTTATCTATAGCGAGGTTCAACAAGAAGAAAAGCTCCACAAATATTCAGTGAGATCTTGATAAAATTTGAAAGTGTGCGAAGATGGGAAACTTGCTTTAAATGTCCAGAAAAGCAAAACTGTGCACTTCACAAAACGAGAAGAACATCGTGTACTACGACTGCAGAATCAATGAGTCACAATTGGTATCGGTCAGGCGTAACAATTTGTAGAGGTCTGATATACAGCGGTTTTATAGGCTCAGGCGTAGCTAAGGCAAGTGGCAGATTTCGGTTTGTTGTTAGAATGCCAGGGAAATGCAGCCAGTCTACAAATCAGTTTAAATATAAAAGACTCCAGTGAATCATGCTAGAATATTGCCCAAGTATGTTGGATCCGTACCAAATAAGACTAACAGGGGATAGCTAACGAAAAAGCCGCATAATAGTCACAGGTTTGTTCGATCGGTGAGAGAGAGTCACGAGGGTGCTGATGAAACTGAACTGCTAATGCTTGAAGGTGGACGCAAAATGTTTCGAGGAAGCCGAGTTAGTACCTTTCAAAAACCAGCTTCAAATGATGAATCAAGCAATATAGCACAGCCCCCACGTAACGGTCCCGGAGGGAACGTGAAGACAAGTTCAGACTAATTAGAGTGCGTCCAAGCAATCATTCTTGTCGCGCTCCGAACATAACTAGATTGGTTCAAATGGCTCTGAGCACTACGGGACTTAACATCTATGGTCATCAGTCCCCTAGAACTTAGAACTACTTAAACCTAACTAACCGAAGGACAGCACACAACACCCAGTCATCACGAGGCAGAGAAAAACATAACTAGAACGTTAAGAAACCTTAATAACTGGTGCAACGTGGGAGCCACGTCTTTTACAGTGGTTTGCACAATATGGATGTACATGTGAAATTATTGTTATAAATAAAATTGTTTTTGTATTTTCAGATCACATACAGAGGACGGGCACGGGTTGTGTTAGGAATGGGAGACGCTACATACAAATCATATCACATATACAGGCCGAAACAGAACATCGCTGACCAAATTTCGGAGGTTTCTGATGAATATCTTCTGAGTATTTTGGTATAACGGCCCAGTCGTCTCCCACGCCTCGTTACAAAGTAATAATGAAGTGTATTCAGCTTTGTTTCTGTGAAAATACTTTCACAGCAGTGAAAAATACTGTAATACCGAATCACCAAAACGTAATAACACGAAAGGATTCGATTATTTGTGGGCGCCTAAGTTCAGACGCAAAATTGCTGTTATGGCGTTGCCGTTCAGGAGGAAGAAATAATAACTATGAGGTTTGACCATGCCATTATAATTCCTTCAGAGAAATGTAATGTATAGTGTCTTGGAAACAAGTTCTAAGAGTAACATTCAGAAAAAACAGAACACCTTGGACGACTAGAAGTAGGACATTCATATTCACAGGACGTGTACATTAGTACACTCTGCAGAAATGATTAGCGTTTGAACTAAGTCGGCCAGCGGGTTCTAGGTCAAAATCGATATCGCGGAGTAACACCAGCTACAGGTAAAATGTGCCTCCAGCTCTCGTTGTCGCTACAAACCGAAGGTAATGGATCAGTGTGGCCTGAGCAGGCGTGTATGATGCCTCGCAGACGTATGCGCGAACCGTACCGTCAAATCACTGAGTTCGAAAGAGGGCGCATTATTGTCTTGAGAGAACGTGATACACCCATCCGCGAAATTGCTGTTCGTTTGGGACGAAGAGTTTCGGTAATGCAACGGGTGTGTGCAGAATGGTTCACGGAAGGCCACAGAACACGACGAGATGAGTCATGTGGCACCACTCATTCAACCCCCCCCCCCCCTCGAGAAGGTCGACACCACATCCGAATGGCATTGCAGGACAGATCTGCGTCCTCCTCGGCTCTGGGGAAATAGTGGAACAGTGTAATATACGGTACTTTATCAGGGGTGACAGCCCATCGCCGTTTACTACAGTATGGGTTACGAGCGCGTCGCCCACTTCTCCGTCTACCTTTGACCAGTACTCTGTAACATGCTAGACGGCAATGGCGTCTGGAACGACGTCACTGGGGACAGGAGTGGCATCAGATAGCGTTTCCGGACGAATCCAAGTTCTGTTTGTTTGAAAAGCAGGACCACATTTTGGTTCGCCACAGATGAGGGGTGCGGCATCACAGTGACTGCATTCGCACAAGACATACAGCGCCAGCTCAAGGCCTCATGGTGTGGTAAGCTATTGGGTACAACCAGAGATCACAGTCGGTGCGTGTACAGAGTACTGTGAGCAGTGTGACCCACATTATTGACGTCCTGCGACCAGTAGCCAAACCCTTTTTGCACATACCCCAGGCGCTATTTTTCAGCAAGACAATGCAGCATCACATGTTGCTCCACAAACACTTGCTTTCTTGGTCTCACAGAATGTCAGCCTTTTGCTCCAGCCCGCCAAATCACCAGACAAGTCACCAATCGAAAATGTTTGGGACACAGTGAAACGACGGGTGTGGCGCTGTGTCCCAATGCCAAGCACCACAGATGAACTTTGGAAACAGGTGAATGCAGTATGGATGACTCGACCACAGGACGCTATTCGCGCCTTATACGCGTCGATGCCATCGCCCATGGCGAATCCCGTGCCTACTAGGCAACAGGATGAAGGCTGAACCAAGCTGACTGAAATGCTAATCATTTCTGCAGAACATACTAATGTGCATGTCCTGCTGCAGTCATGGACTGTGCGGCTGATCCCGGCGGAGGTTCGAGTCCTCCCTCGGGCATGGGTGTATGTGTTTGTCCTTAGGATAATTTAGGTTAAGTAGTGTGTAAGCTTAGGGACTGATGACCTTAGCAGTTAAGTCCCCTAAGATTTCACACACATTTGAACATTTTTTTGTGCATGTCCTATGAATGGGAACGTCCTGTATCTAGTCATTCAAAATGTTCTGTTTTTTTCTGAACATGAGTGTAAAACAAGGACAATAGAACGTAATACAATTAAATTAGGCGATGGTGAGATAATTAGATCAGGAATTGAGACATTGAAAGTAATAGATGAATTTTGATATTCTGGCACCAAAATAAGTGATGATGGACGTAGTAAAGAGGATGTAAAATACAGAGTGGTTATACAAGGAAAAATGTTCCGACAAAGAGCAATTTGGTAACATCTAATATAATTTCGAGTGCTAGTAAGTCTTTTCTGAAGCTATTTGTGTGGAGTGTTGTTTTGACCAGAAGTGAAGTGAAAGTTTAGACAATAAGAGAATAAAAGCTTTTGGAATGTGATGCTACAGAACAATGCTAAAGATTATATTAGTAGATCGAGTAACTAATGAGGACGTGCTGAATCGAATTGGGGAAAAAAGAATTTCTGTGGCACAACTTGACTGAAAGAGGGATCAATTGATGGGATTTCACGCATGAATTACATTTCGGTAAGAATCTTCCAACGAATATCTCCTTTTCATACATCTTTCCTATAAATAGCTTTATGTGGTCAACCCACTTAAGATCGTTCCAGACGGTTATTTCATGCTTTCTTAGGGTTGCTAATGTTTCCAGTGGTTATCGCCAGTACCGTAATAGGACATCGAATGATATTTTTGTCAGTTTACGTGCAACACATCATGGTTAGTTATTCGAAGATGGAGAGGCTTACACAAGATAGAGTGGCATCGATGCCTGCATCGAACCTCTCACCATTCCCTTGCTTAAACCCATACTCAGTTCAACTAGTTGACTGCATGAATTAATTCAGAAAAGCAAGTGTCTACCTCGAAAAAAATGACTTCAGGCTCCCCTTTCCACGTTGTACGCATAAGGGGCTCATGCTTACTATCATTCTGAAAC
Source organism: Schistocerca serialis cubense (assembly GCF_023864345.2). Lineage (NCBI taxonomy): Eukaryota > Metazoa > Arthropoda > Insecta > Orthoptera > Acrididae > Schistocerca > Schistocerca serialis. The sequence goes on along the minus strand of NC_064641.1, from coordinate 83,091,997 downwards.
TCATGTGCAGATGATGGCTTCAGTGATAGCCAAGATATCGTAAGTTCAGCCCAGGCACACGTGATCAGCTCTAACAGAAGTCCTCCTTCTCTACAGTTCTGTGGCGAATACATCTTGTAACACCAATAATCGATAGATATATTCCGTATAAGTCCTCTGCTGACATTGTACACCAGTGTATCTGAATACAGGAGGTCTTTGGTTGTATAAATATGTAATAATTATGTTAATTAATTTGGCATTTTAAGAAATTATACTGTAACTGTACCTTGGCTTTATATGTAACACTCTTTCAGTGTAACAATTTGCAAAAAAATCTGTATATTTTCTGGTCCGAAAGGGAAGCTAAATGTAAAACCTGTAGTAAATGCCCGCTGCTACGGAAGTAGTTGGTGGAACTGGAAAATGTGGACCTGGCGCGCAATGCACTTGATTCCTTTGTGGTGAGTGGCAGATTCGAGTTCTGACTGTGATACTGAGTGGCCAGCGGCAACCTTGGTCAGTTATTACGGTTAATTTGGATGCATAAATTGGGGCAAGAAGAGGTTGCAAGCATGTAAATTATCCTCAGATGGAATTTGAAGTGGCCTAATGACCAAGGTATCATTATTGGCCCTGTTTGGTTAAATATACGACGCCAAGAAGAATTATATCAAGGCGCTACGTGCTCTTTCTGCACCAAAACTTTTCTTATAAATAATAACTGTACTGGCCATTTAAATAGAGTAATTTCATGGGCAAATTTCTGAAGTCCATTGTAATCAGTACTGTTTCAAAATAGGAATCATTTTGTGATAGTTAATAGTAGTTTATGCAATGGCCAGACAGACTTTGTTAGTAGGTTCATATGTTCTTCTGTATTTGTTCATTATACTGCATAGGAGTTTTTGCCAACAGAAAGTGTTATTGTGAGAGACTATGTACTGCTCCCTTTATTGGTCATTCCATGTCCTGCATAAGGGTTAGCTGTTGTGCTGGTTGCTTGGGCAAGTTACTGTCTAATACTGAGAGTAACTGTTTTAAGAGATTAGTTAGGGTATGAAATGAGGTTAATTTTCTTAGGTGAAGTTTATTTCCGATTTTCCATAAAACCTGATACCACATTGCCTCGTTAGGATAGTGACTATATGTATACATAATTAAATTTACTTTTGTATTAGTAGAACTTGAATTACTTTCGTGTCAGTAGAACCCACCCCATGAACCATGGACCTTGTCGTTGATGGGGAGGTTTGTGTGCCTCAGCGATACAGATAGCCATACCGTAGGTGCAACCACAACAGAGGGGTATCTGTTGAGAGGCCAGACAAACGCGTGGTTCCTGAAGAGGGGCAGCAGCCTTTTCAGTAGTTGCAGGGGCAACAGTCTGGATGATAGACTGATCTGGCCCTGTACTAACCAAAACGGCCTTGCTGTTCTGGTACTGCGAACGGCTGAAAGCAAGGGGAAAATACAGCCGTAATTTTTCCCGAGGGCATACAGCTTTACTGTATAATTAAATGATGATGGCGCCCTCTTGGGTAAAATATTCCTGAGGTAAAATAGTTCCCCATTCGGATCTCCGGCCGGGGACTACTCAGGAGGACGTCGTTATCAGCAGAAAGAAAACTGGCGTTCTACGGATCGGAGCGTGGAATGTCAGATCCCTTAATCGGGCAGGAAGGCTAGAAAATTTAAAAAGGGAAATGGATAGGTTAAAGTTAAATATAGTGGGAATTAGTGAAGTTCGGTGGCAGGAGGAACAAGACTTTTGGTCAGGTGAATACAGGGTGATAATAAAAAAATGGAATAGGGATAATGCAGGAGTAGGTTTAATAATGAATAAAAAAAATAGGAATGCGGGTAAGCTACTAATAACGGCATAGTGAACGCATTATTGTGGCCAAGATAGACACGAAGCCGACGCCTACTACAGTAGTACAAGTTTATATGCCAACTAGCTCTGCAGATGATGAAGAAATTGATGAAATGTATGATGAAATAAAAGAAATTACTCAGGTAGTAAAGGGAGATGAAAAATTAATAGTCATTGTTGACTGGAATTCGACAGTAGGAAAAGGAAGAGAAGGAAACGTAGTAGGTGAATATGGACTGGGACAAAGAAATGAATGAGGAAGCCGCCTGGTAGAATTTTGCATAGAGCATAACTTAATCATAGCTAACACTTGGTTCAAGAATCATGAAAGAACGTTGTATACATGGGAGAACCCTGGAGATACTAGTAGGTATCAGATAGATTATATAATGGTAAGACAGAGATTTAGGAAGCAGGTTTTAAATTGTAAGACATTTCCTGGGGCAGATGTGGACTCTGACCATAATCTATTGGTTATGAACTGTAGATTAAAAATGAAGAAACTGCAAAAATGTGGGAATTTAAGGAGATGGGAGCTGGATAAACTCAAAGATCAGAGGCTGTACAGAGTTTCAGGGAGAACGTCAGGGAAAAATTGACAGGAATGGGGGAAATAAATACAGTAGAAGAAGAATGGGTAGCTCTGAGGGATGAAGTAGTGAAGGCAGCAGAGGACCAAGTAAGTAAAAAGACGAGGGCTAGTAGAAATACTTGAGTAACAGAAGAGATACTGAATTTAATTGATGAAAGGAGAAAATACAAAACTGCAGTAAGTGAAGCAGGCAAAAAGGAATACAAACGTCTCAAAAATGAGTTCGATAGGAAGTACAAAATGGCTAAGCAGGGATGGCTAGAGGACAAATGTAAGGATGCAGAGGCTTATTTCACGAAGGGTAAGATCGATACTGCCTACAGGAAAATTAAAGAGACCTATGGAGAAAAGAGAACCACTTGCATGATTATCAAGAGCTCAGATGGAAACTCAGTTCCAAGCAGAGAAGGGCAAGCAGAAAGGTGGAAGGAGTATATAGAGTGTCTATACAGGGGCGAAGTTCTTGAGGACAATATTATGGAAATGGAAGAGGATGTAGATGAAGATGAAATGGGAGATATGATATTGCGTGAAGAGTTTGACAAAGCACTGAAAGACCTAAGTCGAAACAAGGCCCCGGGAGTAGACAACATTCCATTAGAACTACTGACAGCCCTGGGAGAGCCAGTCCTGACAAAATTCTATCATGTGGTGAGCAAAATGTATGAGACAGGTGAAATACCCTCAGACTTCAAGAAGAATATAATAATTCCAATCCCAAAGAAAGCAGGCGTTGACAGATGTGAAAATTACCGAACTATCAGTTTAATAAGTCACAGCTGCAAAATACTAATGCGAATTCTTTACAGACGAATGGAAAAACTGGTAGAAGCCGACCTCGGGGAAGATCAGTTTGTATTCCGTAGAAATGTTGGAACACATGAGGCAATACTGACCCTACGACTTATCTTAGAAGGAAGATTAAGGAAAGGAAAACCTACGTTTGTAGCATTTGTAGACTTAAAGAAAGCATTTGACAATGTTGACTGGAATACTCTCTTTCAAAGTCTGAAGGTGGCAGGGGTAAAATACAGGGAGCGAAAAGCTATTTACAATTTGTACAGAAAGCAGATGGCGGTTATAAGAGTCGAGGGACATGAAAGGGAAGCAGTGGTTGGGAAGGGAGTGAGACAGGGCTGTAGCCTATCCCCGATGCTATTCAATCTGCCTATTGAGCAAGCAGTAAAGGAAACAAAAGAAAAGTTTGGAGTAGGTATTAAATTCCATGGAGAAGAAATAAAAACTTCGAGGTTCGACGATGACATTGTAATTCTGTCAGAGACAGCAAAGGACTTGGAAGAGCAGTTGAACGGAATGGCCAGTGTCTTGAAAGGAGTGTATAAGATGAACACCAACAAAAGCAAAACGACGATAATGGAATGTAGTGGAATTAAGTCGGGTGATGCTGAGGGAATTAGATTAGGAAATGAGACACTAAAAGTAGTAAATGAGTTTAGCTATTTGGGGAGAAAAATAACTGATGACGGTCGAAGTAGAGAGGATATAAAATGTAGACTGGCAATGGCAAGGATAGCGTTTCTGAAGAAGAAAAATTTGTTCACATCGAGTATTGATTTAAGCGTCAGGAAGTCGTTTCTGAAAGTATTTGTATGGAGTGTAGCCATGTATGGATGTGAAACATGGACGATAAATAGTTTAGACAAGAAGAGAATAGAAGCTTTCGAAATGTGCTACAGAAGAATGCTGAAGATTAGATGGGTAGATCACATAACTAATGAGGAGGTATTGAATAGAATTGGGGAGAAGAGGAGTTAATGGCACAACTTGGCTAGAAGAAGGGATCGGTTGGTAGGACATGTTCTGAGGCATCAAGGGATCACCAATTTAGTATTGGAGGGCAGCGTGGAGGACAAAAATCGTAGAAGGAGACCAAGAGATGAATACACTAAGCAGATTCAGAAGGATGTAGGCTGCAGTAGGTACTGGGAGATGAAGAAGCTTGCACGGGATAGAGTAGTATGGAGAGCTGCATCAAACCAGTCTCAGGGCTGAAGACCACAACAACAGCAACATTAGTAGAACGTATGTTCAAAACCTGTCTACTTTGCTGTTGTTACTGTTTCACTAAATTTGCGATTACTGAATTATAATCAAATTCGTTGTCATTAGGTACTATCACGGTCAGGCCAAACCCTTCACAGGAAGTTAACATTATCGGCCATTGCCGATTTGATAAGGGCCAGTCGTGTTATAACCTCTGCCTCTGACGATCCAAACTGAAGTATCTTATCTGTTCTGCTACTCAAAATCTTGCTGGTTCTGCCAGTACCGGATTGTCACTAGCCAGTCATTGTAGCCCTTCTGAGTTCAAACCAATGAAGAATTTATTATCTTAGCAACGCTCTCCCTTCTCCTACAGAGTCTGTTGTGATTAACGAGCAATACACATTTCTCTCTTAGAGTGGGGCAGATAGCAGACATCCTTTCCCCCTATGAGGATAGTTTTACATTTTGGCCCATGATAGCAGCTGGATAGTATGTTCTTGAGTCTCCATCTCCACAACAAAATTAATTTTTGTTCGCTGCCTTTAGGTCGAACAGATTCTTCTCACTCTGAGCGCCTCATGTTTTCCTATCCCCTTGCAGATCTCTATTTTTTTTAAGCGTTCTTAATGCTTCTTCTTACAATGAAAGTTTACAGCCTGCTGAATGCCGCCTACTGCTTTCTGGGAAGCTCTTATCACAACCCAGGAGACCGTCTCTGACAGCACCCACCCTTTCAGTGTGTCCCTGGCTTTGACTCTCGCTTTCAGTGAAGAACAGTTTTACGACCCACTCGCCCCTCCGGTCCCCACTCTCCTACAGCTTGCCATTGGACTCAGTTAACAGAAAAACATTACACATCTCCTTCACCAAATAGAAATGGAATTAAGTACTTATTAAATTCGCCTGATTCGTGTCTCTTTCAGTTACCCTCTTACTTCCATGCATTTTAAGTAATTTGAATAGTCTAATTTGAACTGTGTGTTATTAATTGAGTTGCAGAGCAGTTTTGGGAAAAACTGTTCTCTAGACTGTCGTTTCCCAAACACAGTATTCATTTAATATTTCTCTCCGCTGTGTAACACCATAGCTCTAATGCTCTACTGATTTATTTTGCCTTTTGTTTTATTTAATGTTACATCGTTGAGCTTCTGTAAATGTGTTTGATTGAATCAATAACACAAAATTGTATACTCCTTTCTTTGTAAAAACTTTGACGTCATGATTTGATTCTATGCAGTGTAGTATATCTGTCATTTAAATTCTTTGTCTCAATTGGAGGCAGACAAAACTTACTGTATACATTTGGAATTTTGGGTGAACAATTTTTTGTAGAAACACTAATATGTGCAAATGTTCTGTTTTATTTAAAATGATTATTTGCTGTTATGTAAACTGCTGACCTTCACTCAGGATTCTTAGTTATGTGGCATGTAAAAGGTGTAGTGGTTCCCCTAGGGAACGGAACTGTGTAGCGCCCGCAAATTGTGGCTGGCCTAGGTAGAAAAGGTGGAACCAAGAGTCAGTCGGGGCGAGCTACCAAACTGTGCACTGCCATGTAAAAGTTGTATATTGTGCTGGTTCCGAGAGAGGCTTTTTCTGCCGCTTTGCAATGCCTCGGATGGATGGATAAATAGCTGGAACGATTCTGGAATTGGTATCCATCATCGCCACCAAGAAGGGACAGAGTCCAGCAATTCTGCCTGCCAATCCACCTACCAACATGCACTTGCCATCACATCATGCAATCACTGTAACGGAATACTATAATAATGTACAGTGAAGGATCAGCTTAGTGGAAGTTTTAGTGTGCACAAATATAAGGTAACTTATAACTGAATTCATGTACCTACCTTGAATTTTTCCTTATCACAACACCTCTCAGGTTCCTCTCCATTTGAACTATGATTACCGAGTGTCCTAGTTTGTGGCAAAAATGAAAGCCTCAGAACATTAAATAATGTTGTTTGATCTTTGGTAAGAAGAGAGTGTTCAGATTTACTGTGAATTTAGTGAAATTGTGGGAGGTAGTAAATGTAGTTTTGTGAAGTTTCAGGGACACCTATTTAATCATTTACTTGAAGGCAGAAGACTGTGGTAAAAAGACAATTTGCTGTTTCTTTTAAAAATTAAACTTCTTAAAACTGAGGCTTATAAAGTTTTGCTTAGTTAATGATCATAGTGCTGCCTGCAGTAAATTTTAAAAGGTGAGCCAGTTTCTTGCAAAATTTTCAGCATTGTGTTTCACTGTAGTAAAAGTGGAAAACTGCAATAGTAGAAAGTTATATGTTCATGATTGCTAAGTGTTTGTCTCTCTTGTGTATTGGAAATGCATATTAATAGTATAACAGGATCCACAGTTTGTCTATTGTGCTAATGCTAGGTAACAAGTAACGAGAAGACCACTATTTATGAAAACCATAATTTCTTTATTCAAAAGACAGTGAGAAGTAGCCAGTTCATGAATTCCATTTAACCTCCATTCTTAATAGAAAAGTATTTAACTGAGAGAGACTTAACCTGTTACCAGCTCATAATTTTTCAATGAACTACATTTACAATTTTATGTCAGCTATGAAAATGTTTGAAAAGTAGTACTGAGCCTATGTCCAATTTGTGATTCTACAGTGTGTGTTAACAATAATGTTATAAAGACCATGCAGTTTGAATAAGCTCTGAAAATAATAGTGTGCATTGTTATCTGTTATATTTTTGCAAATAGTTTGTACTGCTCTAGCTGTTACTTCCAACCCTAACGGTAACACATACAAGTGTCAGAGCTCATTGCACTCGTGTGTGGTAAAGTATAGGTTGCATTTGTCCGTTAAAGTTACTAATAACTATTTTCTTGAACAAGAATGTTAATCATTCTCTTGCCTAATTAGGCTGGCGACCGTTTTCTTTATCCTTTGAACAGTGTGGATAGGTTAAATATTATTTATTACTGTTTAAATATTTACGTATTTCTGACTTTCACTTCCAATAAGCCACCTCCATTAGGTAGAACACGGTCAACACAACAAAATTCCTCTCAGATGGTAACACTGCTCTGTTGCTTTATACCGTAATTGCTTTAACAACATAGTTTTATTTCACGACCTGCCTCCAACTTTAAGGTTATGGTATAGCAGTAGCAGACGGTAGTGTTATAGCTGGAGCAACTACCTGAGATTTATTTAACCTGATCTGATTAGGGCCATGAGGCCCTCTCTTAATTGGATCAGAGTTTCACATGTACAGTACTTTTTTCCTTAGATTATAGTTTCCCAAGAAATAACAATTTTAATATGACAAATAGCGTTAAAATGAACTGAATCTATAGTGACAATGCGAGTAAGTAATACTAAGAACTTGACGGAATAAATGCGCCTGAAGCTCCCATACTAGAAATAACGTTCATTTACGTATGCTGAAAATACACTAGATGCAACTTTAGTGTAACGTCGATCAACTGGAGAGCTAGACAGGTTTCTGTAAGAATGACTCCAAAACCTTGGCCTGATTCACTTCACAACTTCGCAGACATTGTGCCCCTCCACTGCACAGCACTGCTGGATGATGCGAACAATGTTTATGTGAGCGACTACGACAGTCGACCCCTGTAGCAGTCGTCTCATCAGACCCCTTGCTGAAAGCGGAGCGTCCATCTCTGGAGCGGGCCGGAAAGTGCACTTGTCGTCCGGAGTGTATCATGTGCGCTGGTGGTTCTACATTGAACAGTTGTGACGGCTGTGATGGAATTTGGAACGTTGAACTTGCTTGACATTGGGCTATTGGTGGCAACATGCTAAGTGATGCCATCTGCAATGCTTAAGCAGGTTTCACAACGTATGGAAATACGGTTGTTGGTTTCCAGTTCAATACTATGTCCAGAGTCTGCATACTTCTGCCTAGAATGCGATATGGAGTATATGGACTTTAGAGTGGCAGCTTGATGCAGTCTCTCTGTGACATTACATGTGAACAGTTTCCGAGATCGCCATGCACAAATGTTAATGGTGGATGGTTAAACTGGTACAAAACAAATCACTTCTATATTTATTCAAAAAGTTTGGATCAGCCAAAATATTTGGAATTTATAAAAATAGGTGAAAAAAGTGAAGAGAAGAGCGCCACATTTATTGAAAATAGTGAAGAAACATTCCATTAGATCAATGTCAAGATGATTCAGCTGTTATTTTCAATAACTTGATTCTAGAAAATCAAGACATACTTAGAGAATACTTCACTAGAGGAAGACATAAATGAATAGATTGCTTTTATTTGGCTCAAACTTATTCAAAAATACCTAAGCAGTTCGTAAGAGATAACCTGATTATTTAAAATATTTTTCCTCTCTTCTGGCCAGAAGATGATGGGTACGAAAAGAGAGCATTACAGAGTCTGCATAAAAAAATTGGCGCACCTATGGATCTGTGCAAAATGTAACACTACAAAGAATTCCTTCAGGTGTCACACCAGGTGTTATTGCAGACATTCGCCGAAGAATTATTCAGACCACATAGAAGTCTACACGCAAACTACTATTCCAACAGGGGCATGTACCAGGAGGAGTTGCCAGAGGATTTTAAAAAGTCTTATTTTGAAGCCAAATTGTGTGCTGTCTGTACAGAAATGACGGGAGGATGATAGAAATGTGTCGATTACTGCATGTGTTTTTTGAATAATATCAGTGATGGTTTGTTAGACCCTTCCCATAACATCATGAGTGAAGAAGCATGGTTTCATCTTTCCGTCATGTGAATTCACAGAGTGCAAGATACTGGGCAACGGAGAACTCTAACATCGTGTGTGAGCAACCACACCATGATGAAAAAATAGGCGTCTGGTGCGATGTAACAATGATAGTTTTTGAAATTAACCTCAACACGGTTTCATACATGGAGATTTTTGATACTTTTGTGCTTAACTCGCTGAAGATGAAAGATAATATTCCTTCTTTCAGTAAGATGGGGCAACATGCCACACGCCTAAGGCATCCCTGGAATGAGTCCATGATGTGTTCAATGATGAGCGAACTGCCAGCAAACGTTTATGGCCACCACGTTCGCCAGATCTAACAACATGTGACTTTTTCCTGTGGGGGCACTTGAAGAGCAACATCTATAAAAGAGATCCGCACCAGTAGAGGAACTGAAAAACAATATCGGCCGTACAGTTGCCCCCATCGAAATCTGATGTATGTTCTTTTTAGTTAAAAGATTCATTAAACCATCGCTTCCTTCATATGTCTTTTCACCAACTGTTAATTTATCTCCTTCAAATGTTACTGGTAATCTTCCTATATATTTAAAGGCACCAAGAGGACTTAATACAAAAGTAGTGTCTTCACTATGGTTTACATATTCTAGCATTCTTTCACTTATATTTATATTCTTAACATATCTATCTTTTTTTTTTTTTTTTTGACAGCACCTTGAGATTCAGCTATCTTTTTCCTCTCTTCAGCATATTTTTTCAATGCAGCATGAATTTCTGATTCACTTAATGAATAGTCATATTTACCACGAATATCACCAAATAAATTGTGTAATTGTAGAATTGGTGACAAATCTTCAAAATCTTCATGATGACGATATGGAATCATTTGTTTTTCAACTCCTGTATTTTCTTCAATAGCTTTCAAAACATTATCACCTGTTGTTATTGTTGTGGTCTTCAGTCCTGAGACTGGTTTGATGCAGCTCTCCGTGCTACTCTATCCTGTGCAAGATTCTTCATTTCCCAGTACTTACTGCAACCTACATCCTTCTGAATCTGCTTAGTGTATTCATCTCTTGGTCTCCCTTTACGATTTTTACCCTCCACACTGCCCTCCAATGCCATTATCACCTAATCCTTCGATACCTTGTTAACTTGTTCAACGGCATCTATAACTGGTTGATCTTATTTTTTATATTTTTCGTACTCTGTTCTTAGTTTTTTTTTAATTTTTTAAACTCTTCTTTTAATTGTTCCTTTACTCTTCTATTTCGTCTGGCTTTTTTAAAAATCTCTCGGTCATGTTTTCCAAACATGAATTTAATAAAGAAGAAAATACATTAATGTTTATAAAAATTAGTAAGATAATGCATTTTCATTTTACACTTTTCGAAATAGTAGGAACCCCTTGTATCCGGACCATCTGTAGTTTCTTCATCAGACCAAGGACAAGTAGTGTAATGTTCATTAATCTTTTCTAAATTTTCATATTCTCTCTTATAAGATAGAGCTTTTTAAAATTCGCTTATATGTTCTGGTAAAATACCATCAACTTGATCTAATAGATACGCAATATCGTTTTTTAAGCTGTCCATTTATATAGAATAAAAATTTAATAATTGCTGTATTTTATTTATGAACTTCCCATCATTCAGCTTTCTTTTCATATCTGTTGTTATGGGAAGGTTCTAACAAACCATCACTGATATTATTCAAAAAACACATGCAGTAATCGACTCGTTTCTATCATCCTCCCGTCATTTCTGCACAGACAGCACATAATTTGGCTTCAAAATAAGACTTTTTTAAAATCCGCTGGCAACTCCTCCTGTACATGCCCCTGTTGGAATAGTTTGCGTGTAGGCTTCTATGGGGTCTGAATAATTCTTCGTCGAATGTCTGCAATAACTCCTGGTGTGAGACCTGAAGGAATTCTTTGTAGTGTTACATTTTGCACAGATCCATAGGTGCGCCAATTTTTTATGCATACTCTGTAATGCTCTCTTTGCTGGTAGTCCTCTATCCGGATTCCTGATCCCGAAAACTTCGCAAGTTTTCTTAATCGAACTTGTGCTTCCACAATTTTAATGACTTCTTCTACCAACAAAATCATTTTTCAGCCTGCATAGGTTAACCTCAAACTTCACTGATGAAATAAACTGAAATGCTGACAGAAGAATGCTAACAATTGATTATTGCATAAAACTATTCCATTGTTACAGCTGTTTACTCTTTTTCAGAAGTCGAAATATTTCACTCATGTTCAAAGAGGAGGTGGGCTACTTTTAACAGCATCACCCTGTACTTCCTGATCCATTGTGACTTTATGGTGCAGGATTTGACGTATTGCTGGCGAGACGTTAGGTCGTGGGGAGAAATTTAGGCTGCTAAGTTTGGCAAGTAAAATGTCGAAGTCGACAATTTCAAAGGCTTTGATGAAATCTAAGAAACACGTGACAGTCACCTTTTGTGCATCCATGGCAAGCTTTATGTCATCTGTTACTTTTATTAAGGCAGAAGTTGTGCTGCGATGTTTACAGAAACCATATTGGTATTTGTCTAGTAGGTTGATAGCAGTTATGTAGTTTGTAAGTCGGTTTTGGACTATATATCTTACAGCGTTTACAGTACAGGAAGAAGGTAAACAGATCGGTAATGAAAAGAATCTGTGGCAACGTCTTTTTTAGGTAGTGGCTTAACAAGTCCTTCTTTCCAGGTTTCAGGGAAGACTCTTGTGGTTAAGGGGGGAAGGGGGTTCAAGAAACTTGTTAGAGTGGGCAGTAGTGGATCAGTAATGAGCTTCATTATTTGGGCTGTGATGCCATCTACACATAAAGTCTCTGTAAGAATATTATTTATTCTGGTACTTAAGCATTGTTACACCAGACCAACAGTTACATAATTTCAACTATTTTCAGCCAGAACTGACAAAAACAACTGAACATCAACAAGATCATTTACTTGACGTAAATGTCCAAACATTTACAGCTGTATTTCTTTCATTTAACAATAAATAAATAAATGGATCACTGTTGTTATTGTTCCCAAGTAATTAAATAAATTCATCATCTCTAACCCAGCCTTGATTAACACTATTTAATTTAAGGTAAATATTTTCTCATTTACACTGCTAGTAATTCTGTATGCTCGTACAGTGCCGAGTACTTTACACACCACTAAAATACCCTCCAGCACTTATAATATTTATTATCTAGTCCCAATAAATTGCATATGAGATTTGATATGGAGTAATGCCTTAACACCTGTGAGAAATTTGTTTACATTAAGCTTACGCTCTGCTGCATAACAAGCACTTTTCTGTAAAGTTTGTATAACTCTACACTTCCTGCTGCAGCACACAACTGAACACATAATAACATTCCTTATTGTTACTTAACTACTTAAACTTCTTTTAACTGCACTCTTTCCATTTAACAATAACCAAATAATAAAATAAGGCCAACTTTGCTTCAGGTAATTAATGAAATTAACTATAATAATACATATTTTATCAAATAACCTTACAAGTCAGTGGGAGTCCTTCTAGATCAGTCACTGGGTAATGTGATTCATACTGCATTGGAAACGTTTCTAGGTACCCTCTGCATGTAATAATATAAGCACCACCTGGGTATGGGCAATAAATGCAATAAATACATCTTAAGCCTTTATGTTCCATTATGTGTTAAACAAAACACTTTGTAGCAGCAAATAAATTGCATCTACATAGCACAGAGTCTGTGATAATATACAGTCCACTATTAAACAACTTTCCTCTTACCACCGACACTATGCTACATAATAAATTACACAAAACTTACTCATAGCATAATTTGCCTTTCAAATATTCATTCATCTTCAAATACTTATTACAGTGAAACTTATGTATGTCAGTGTATCTACTTATAATTAGTCTTTCTTGATGCAACATGTATTCAGTCCTTAAATTCTCACCTGAATGTTCATTATATCTTCTTCATTGTTAGATTTACAGTGGTCTCTGCTTTGGTCCACTCACTAGGAGACATAAAAACCTTCTTGAAACGTACTTTGAATTTATCGAATGTCTGAAAGTTATTTTGTTGTTTAATACCGTACTTAGCAACTTCTCTTCTTAAATGTCAAAAAATAATCCTAATTCTAGTATATTTATCCACCATCAGCAGCTGTATTTATATTTGTTGAAATAATCAGCAGGCATCTGCCCAAAAGAAATTTTATTTATTGTATCAGTTTCAGGCACCTATTGCCCTTCTTGAGAGGGTTATAATTACTACATTACTTAAGAGTCTCAAAAATAAGATGTATGCAGCATATTGCTATGGAACACAGCAAAGGAAATAAAACTTGTTCTGTACAGCTGGTTGCTGACTGTTTCAACGAATCCTAATTCCCTTTACATCTTTCCAAGATTTGGGGAATATTCCCAAGAATGATTTTAAAAATGCAGCAGTGTGTATATTACCAACAGGGTCATGAGTAACCAACTGAGGCAATACTAATTCATCGTGCTGCACTGACTTTTGTTAACCACTGTCTGTATAAACTCCGCTTGTTTTATATTATATTAGGTTATCTGTATGCTTCCAATCACGAAAACTGACAACAGCCAGGTGAGTGGTGTGCTAACCACATGCCCCTCCACGTGCACATCCAGTGGTGCCTGTTGACTTAGTGGCCTATTCTCACAGTGGCTGGTTGGTACTGCTGTGCCCTCTGAGGACTGTTTGGATGGAGTTTAGAGTTTTACCCTTATGCTTGGGTACTACTGTTCACTGAATATATAGTCTTGCTGTATAGTTAGCCTGAAAGTTCACTAATATTTTTGTGTAGCCTCTTGAATATTCTATATCAAAAGACTACTTTTTGCCATTACAAACTATCTCAGAGACTACTCTCAGACTTAAAAGTTTCTTTACATTTACCAATTTCATTCCTTATACCAGCTATTAATATTTTGTGTATCTATCAAGAATTAGCTTTCAGTTCTCTATGTACTGAGTCTACTTTTTCACCTTTTGTGTGTTTTGCATGTGAACTTGTAAATATGATGGGACTAGGGTTTTGCTTAGTGTGCAGATTGTGCTGTGTGGTTTCAAAACGTGTAAGTGTGGCTCTGTGCCAGCACTGCTTTTCCAACTGACCTCATTGTGCTTAAGTTACACACAATGGTCCCCACAGATGTGACAAATATTAATTTCGCAGTATACTAAAATTTCATGATGATGCACCAGAAAGACAAAACACATTAATGGAAGTATTGTTTCCCCTGCAACCAAGATAGCTTTTTTTTTCGAAATACTAGCCACAGTTGCTGTACCAGAGCGCCTTGGAGTGAGAAGGACTGTACTACAAGTATATGTAATGTTTTGGATACATGCCTCTGAACATGGTGCAAAAAATTCAGATCGCTTGGCCACTATTGAGCATAGCCAAGTGGCTGCTCTGCTGGCTATTTCATTTTAATGCTCACTGCGATTGACTGTTTCGTTTTAATATTACACTGTTATTGATTAAAGAAGTTAGGCAGCAGTCGTTACTCAAATGATGACAGTGATGTCACTGAGAAGGGGTAGGGCTTTTGTCATCTTAGCGGAGCTGTGGGGTTTCTAGTCTAAAGGGTCAACCTGCACTGAATGTAGGCAACACATATCTTTAGAGACATTTTTTCAAGGTTGGCAAAATATGCTCTTTGGTCCGAAGTTCCTATATCGAGCCTACTTACATAGTACTTGGAGTGGTTGCATGCCAGTTAATAAATGCCTAGCTTGTTAAGTTTTTAAGCTGGTTATGACATGTCATACATCAGTTTCTTCCCTAAATTGTTGGTAGTGGCCAAAGTGACTGATGTATGTCTTTTAAAGAACTTAGCCAGTTTGTATGAGATCACACCTAAACATGGTATTGTTATGCATTTAGATTTATGTATGGTATTGAGGACTGAATGTGGTGCCCTTGTCAGTTTGCTATCTATTTTTTCTTGTTATGTCTCGTGAAAGTGCTTCTATTTCATGGAAATGGAAATGAGTGACAGCATTGTGGGCCAGGAGTCCTCCATTAGGGGAAGTTCAGCCACCGAGGGCAAGTAATTATTGGATTCGACACTACATTTGGTGACTTGCACGTCGGAGATGGGGATGAAATCATTATAAGGACAACACAATACCCAGTCCGTGAGGAGAGAAAATCTTCAGCCTCAGCTGGGGATCGAAACCGGGCATTCCGCTGCGCTGACCACTCAGCTAACTGGGGCGGACATCTATTTCATGATTATGATAACGCATTGCTATGTTCAATGGATCTGATGGTGTTCATTTCCGTATTATTATCGTTATAATGAGTAGCAGTCAGCGGGAATTACTGTGTTCTGCAGAAGAAAGCTTTGAATACAGCTTGTTTACTTGAGCTAGGTTCTGTGGAAGACAGCAATGTTTGTTGATTCCTGTAAAAGATTACCATCGGGTCTGTTTTGCATTTGTTGTAGCCATGTCAAAAAAGTTTTTGTGCTTCTGATGTTATATGAGAGACTTATTTCAATAGTGGCACAAGTCCAATTTTGTTCATTCTGAGATACAGAGTCCTAAAGTTAAATGAGCGCTGAAAAATATGCAGTTGAGATACTAGAGATATTCCAGTATGTATACTTGACTATTTCTGGTATCTCTGAAAGGGTACAGTACCGCCCGACATTGACAATAGGTACAACATACTTCATTATTCTTGTCTGAACAACATATTTTTTCTAATAATAACTCAATTTCAATTAATACAGCGAAGCCGGATACCTGTGTGGGAAAGAATGACAATTTATTACTTAATTGATCACATTTGCACTCCCATAAAATAAATCCCTACATCCAGTTTGGTGAGATCTGTGAAATGAATGAATGTATGGTCGTCTGCTAACTGCAGATAGTGAATGTGAATATATGATCATCTTTGAGACGATCCTTTGGCCACCTTTGGTGGAACCAAAGAGATGAAACTTACTGGAGCTTTGAGCGCCTGAAATGTGGCTGACCAATACGGTAGCATGGTCTTCCCCCACCTCGACAGAGGTGCGAGAGGACCTGAAGAACGGCCATGTTTCAGCAGTCTACCGCTGGATGTTGTGCTGTTAAGACCTGTCTTGGGTGTGCTCTGTAAAGACAAAAGAGTGGAGACATGGTATGCACGTGGAATATTTAAGAGTAGTTTGAAATAATAATTTCTCTATTTCAGGAACTTTTGTGGGGAGGATTAAATGTCAGGCATGTAATATTAATGGGATCATAGTAATCTTTGGAAGTGACCAACGGTCACAATGAAACTACGTGTAGCAATAAGTTGAAATAGTTCCGTGTGCTTAAGTTAAGCTGAATTACTAGCGTGTGTACTATAAGTTGAAATATTTAAGAAATAGTGTGTGCCGGACTTGAAATTAGAGGCGAGTACTTTCACGTGGTGAGTACTGTGTGAGTCTCAATCTGTGTATGTGACAAAGGATAAAGGGAAGTACTCGTCCATGGTATCAGTTGAGGACTCATGTGTGTGATAAATATGTTCTTAATATTACTTTGCGTGATATGTTTCCGTGTGACGCTTGATTCAAACTACAATACTCTGAGAGAGAAGCAAGGTGAGTCAGCCGTCTATCCAGCAACGCCACTTGGCTTGCATTGCACAGGAAGACGTGCACATATCTCCAGAGTTCATAGTAGGAAAGTAGAATTACGAAGTGGGGCAGTGTCGTGTGAAACTGGGATAAATATTAATTGAAGTGGGAAAGCTGAAAGTTATAATGTTGTGACTATTCCCTGTGTTGTATTTCATGTTGTAGTGTGGTGTATGTCATGTAATTTAAGTATGTGTGGTTTGCATGGGAGAGTAGCAAGGTAGTTTCAGAGGTAGTGGGTTACGCGTGTTCCTTTTGTACCGCTCGGTCTGGAGGAAAGTTTCGAGATGATGATCGTGAGAGTCGAAGTGTGAGATATAATAAAAGATCCACCATCCTATCCAGAAAGTGCACTGTAGCGTTAAATAATTAAGAGACCATAAGATAGAGAATCACCAATGTAAAGCCATGCCCACTGGGCGGAATTTCTCATGTGTTATTGTTGTAGGTTATAGAATTTGTGTGTTTAGGCTATAGAATTTCTCGGAATAAATAAGATAGTGAAAAGAAAAAGATTGGTGGCCTTTTCCTTCGAATTGTATGTTGTCATGATATCCAGAATTTATAATGTGTGCGCCACTCATATTCAGTGCGATGGCCACGTGTTGATAAAAGCCGTTAAATAAAAACAAAAAAAGAAAATGTGGTATTGCCAGTGTGTAGTGAACAGTCAGAGTTCTGTAAATTACTGATAGTCAGATGTGCGTTTCCGCTGCGTATTATTCATGTAGGAGGATAATTGGTAACTTAATTGTGAGTATGAGAGTTCGTGTTACTCGATAAATAAGAATGAATCCACTCGCCTGGCAGACCACTCATCTTGCAGGTCTGACTGCTTGATGCCACAGTACGAGCAAGGCATGTGGGTGCCTCTCATCTCAACTGCAGATTTTTCAGCGCTCATTTAACTTTAGGACTCTGTATCTCAGGATGAACAAAAATGGACTTGTACCACTATTGAAATAAGCCCTTCATATAATGATATGAATATTTTTGTGTTAAATTAATGATCCTATTTAATAATTTTTCTGTGTCTTCTTCAGTCTCCTTATAAATCATGAATGTGTCAATAAATGTCTACAGTAGTGTAAAACTTTTGCATGATGTTATCTTTACCGTTCAAAAGTTTATTTTGTGATGATTGGTGAAAACTCCAGCAAGTATACCATTGAAGGGACACTCACGACTGGGCCTTCAGCCTGTTGATAAGTTTTGCCTTGTACTTTTAGATATTTGTGGTAGAGAAAAAGTTCGAGTAATTCAATCAATTTGATCATTTCAGGTGTGGACAATTTTCGGTGCTTTAATAAATTATTTAATTGTGTCTACACATTTTTTGATGGGTATGCTGCTGTTTAAGTTCATTGTATCAAGGGAAGTAATGTTCAGATTTAGAGGTATCTGAAGTTATTTTATGGTGTGAATTTTTAGGTATTTATTTTTAATGATAAGAAGATTGGAATCTACATTTATTTTGTAAAACTGAATGTATCTTTTTCGTAACTTCATATACCATGTGGTTCTTGCCGTTTACCATGGGTCTCATAGGGATATTAGTTTTATGCATTTTTCGATGGGTTCTTAACGCTATGTTGTGTTTATTTTAATATCTGAAACTTTTTCCTTTGTAAATAAGATCCATATTTTATTCTAAATCTTATTTGTTTTATTTTTGTACTTCAGTGTAGGGTTGTGTGTGCGATCGCCTCTATCTGATTACTACGGAAGAATTCAAGTGTCTTGTTCCTGAGTTCATGTTTATGTGTACACTGAGGTGACAGAAGTCATGGGACAACGTTATACGCATATACAGATGACGATAATACCACGGACGCAGGGTATATAAAAATACAGTGAATTGGTGGAGCTGTCAGGTGATTCAAGTGAAAAGGTTTCTGTGTGATGATGGCTGCTCAATGGGAGTTAACAGTCATTGAATGTCGATTGAAAGTTGAGGCTAAACACATGGGACATTCCATTTCGTAAATCGTTAGGTTATGCAATATTCCGATATCCAAAGCGTCAAGAGTGTGCGGAGAATGCCAGATCTTAGGCATTAACTCTCACACAGACAATGCAGTAGCCGACAACCTGCACTTGACGCCCGAGAGCACCAGCGTTTGTGTAGAGTTGTCAGTGCTAACAGACCGGCAGTACTGCGCAAAATAACCGCAGGAATCAATGTGGGACCTATGACGAACGAATCCATTAGAACAGTGCGGCAAAATTTGACGTTAATGGGCTATGGCAGCAGACGACCAATGCGAGTGCCTTTGCTAACAACACAACATCGCCAGCTGTGACATAATCATCTGTAGGAATGCATGTTTGCCCGGAAATCCCACTGACCAAACTGACACACGCCCATGCATCATCCGGAGCTGCTTGAGTAGCGACTAATCAAATACTTCCGCATTACAGGATGGAACAGTTGCAGCATTGCACTTGTTCAGACAATGTTTACAGATACACACGTTACTACATGTGTAAGAAATTCTGCATACCAAATTCACAGACTGCCACTCCAATCATTTAACAGTATTATGCAGTGTAAAATTCGTTCATTAAAGTTAGGGAAAGATGATCTACTTAAAATTGTTTAAACACTAAATACACTCTTATGCGCCGTTTGAAGAATAATTATACAACCAGGGAAATGTATCATACTTCCAGGATCTAGTACCATACAAAAAATTACAGGGCTAGCACAGTCCTTATAAGTATGGTACAGAATGTTCTCCTACGCAGCTAAATCTTCAAAACATTGTGGTAGAGGCTTGTGGGTTCCCTTTGCGTATAAGGGATGAACATGCGATTTCCTTATTGATTTACAGAGCTCCTAACAAGTATGTAACAAATGAAAAAAGAAGAGAAATAATTGACACTGTCAATCATCCAAAGAAAATAGTCGGGGGCATGAATGACCATTAACAAATCAGGGATTTAAATGATGGAAACAGGTTTCGAAGCTATACCTCAAATGAAATACAGGCAGACAAACTGGTAGTACTAAATGACGGAACGCCAGTCGGAATTAACAGACGCGGCCAACGAAACAGTATTGCCGGCAGGAGCTCCACATTAGCTGATTTTGCACTAAAAGTCTGCTGGGAAGCATTACAAGAGCCATTTTGGTCTGGCCTCTTACAATTAGTGTGAGTGATAAAAGGTCACAATGCTGTCAAACATGAATGAAAAATGGTTCAAATGGCTCTGAGCACTATGGGACTTAACATCTGAGGTCATCAGTCCCCTAGAACTTAGAACTACTTACACCTAACTAACCTAAGGACATCACACACATCCATGCCCGAGGCAGGATTCGAACCTACGACCGTAGCTATCGAGCGGTTCCGGACTGAAGCGCCTAGAGCCATTCGGTCACTGCGGCCGGCCATGATTGAAGATCTCCCTACAGTATAACTTGAATATAATACGAGGAGGTGCTGGCGGATAAGTTGAATGAATCTAAATAAAATGTGAATGTAAGAACTGACTACGCCATCATAATCCGTAATGTTGAAAGGAGAGCCAAAACCTCAGACCACAAAATGCGCCCCTCTATCCATTAAATTTCTGAGGTGCACCTACATAAATTCTGCTTCTTCTTGTTATATTGTAATACTGCTCAACCATCTTCCGAATGACTCGAAAGACACATGCATCAGCATTCGCTCCGTTCTTTTAAACTAACGGATCACGCAATTGCACTTACGGCCAAAGATACACAAGCGTCAGAGACGTTGATCGGTGTCAAAGAAGTATAAAATGCATGAATTAGATCTGTGTTTATGCGGTCGATCCACACTGGGATCTTTACATCACTGTGAGCTGCGCTGGCGACGTCTTTATCAGTTTATTACAAAAAGCGCCGTATTAACGTATCCAATTAAATTCGTCGCCAAACGAATTTCAGTTGTGACTTTCACCACTGAGTCCCAAAAAAATGAAGTAGACGCCAAAAATTCGACGTTTTCATGCAACATAGAGTGACTAGTATCAATACAGTGCCCTACCGCAGCCGATTTTTTAGGCTCTAAGGGTCAGGTGTACCTGCGGTGTTTCGCACATCTTCCATGGACTGTACGAGTCGTCTGTCTCATGTAAGTTCCAGCCTTCCGAAACATCGAAGCAACTTTAACGGAATCCCACAGGACTGCTGTTTTTGGTGGAGGATTATTAACATAAACATCAGTCAGATTAATATCACCTATAAATACACTTATATCCTGTTTTTGTTTTAAACTTTAATGGAATATTAACTTTTTACGTAAGTACCATAGTCGACTGCTAACGCCGTCCAGCGATCAGCGCCTCAAGCAGCTCATGGAACTTAGTGAGTCTCCTCTTCACCGCAATGCTGGTCACATGTTTAAACGATGTATATTTCAAATGTTTTTTTTTTTTTCGCTTTCGTTGTAATAATCATCAACTGCAATACCATTCCGATATATGACTTGTAATAACGTACTCTTGGTGATCTCTGCTATGAGATAATACAAGTACTGATTCAACTGTGTCACTTACTAAGTTGTAACGGTGTAACTCCTCACGGAAGACGATTACTTTTAATATATATTCATCCTAGCGGATAGTTTTGACTTCGGTAAATACACTCCTGGAAATTGAAATAAGAACACCGTGAATTCATTGTCCCAGGAAGGGGAAACTTTATTGACACATTCCTGGGGTCAGATACATCACATGATCACACTGACAGAACCACAGGCACATAGACACAGGCAACAGAGCATGCACAATGTCGGCACTAGTACAGTGTATATCCACCTTTCGCAGCAATGCAGGCTGCTATTCTCCCATGGAGACGATCGTAGAGATGCTGGATGTAGTCCTGTGGAACGGTTTGCCATGCCATTTCCACCTGGCGCCTCAGTTGGACCAGCGTTCGTGCTGGACGTGCAGACCGCGTGAGACGACGTTTCATCCAGTCCCAAACATGCTCAATGGGGGACAGATCCGGAGATCTTGCTGGCCAGTGTAGTTGACTTACACCTTCTAGAGCACGTTGGGTGGCACGGGATACATGCGGACGTGCATTGTCCTGTTGGAACAGCAAGTTCCCTTGCCGGTCTAGGAATGGTAGAACGATGGGTTCGATGACGGTTTGGATGTACCGTGCACTATTCAGTGTCCCCTCGACGATCACCAGTGGTGTACGGCCAGTGTAGGAGATCGCTCCCCACACCATGATGCCGGGTGTTGGGCCTGTGTGCCTCGGTCGTATGCAGTCCTGATTGTGGCGCTCACCTGCACGGCGCCAAACACGCATACGACCATCATTGGAACCAAGGCAGAAGCGACTCTCATCGCTGAAGACGACACGTCTCCATTCGTCCCTCCATTCACGCCTGTCGCGACACCACTGGAGGCGGGCTGCACGATGTTGGGGCGTGAGCGGAAGACGGCCTAACGGTGTGCGGGACCGTAGCCCAGCTTCATGGAGACGGTTGCGAATGGTCCTCGCCGATACCCCAGGAGCAACAGTGTCCCTAATTTGCTGGGAAGTGGCGGTGCGGTCCCCTACGGCACTGCGTAGGATCCTACGGTCTTGGCGTGCATCCGTGCGTCGCTGCGGTCCGGTCCCAGGTCGACGGGCACGTGCACCTTCCGCCGACCACTGGCGACAACATCGATGTACTGTGGAGACCTCACGCCCCACGTGTTGAGCAATTCGGCGGTACGTCCACCCGGCCTCCCGCATGCCCACTATACACCCTCGCTCAAAGTCCGTCAACTGCACATACGGTTCACGTCCACGCTGTCGCGGCATGCTACCAGTGTTAAAGACTGCGATGAAGCTCCGTATGCCACGGCAAACTGGCTGACACTGACGGTGGCGGTGCACAAATGCTGCGCAGCTAGCGCCATTCGACGGCCAACACCGCGGTTCCTGGTGTGTCCGCTGTGCCGTGCCGTGCATGTGCTCTCGCAGTGTCCGGAGCAAGTATGGTGGGTCTGACACACCAGTGTCAATGTGTTCTTTTTTCCATTTCCAGGAGTGTATGTTCTTTCAGTTTCGCTGCCTCTTCTTTGTACAATTTTCGGGTTTATGGCCGTCGTTCTATGTGACCTGTTATGAACGATGTACAGTCATTTTACCTGTACTTTGTACATGAATGTTGTCATTTTGAAAAAGAATTTCCCGGCGTGTTGAGCCGTTACGGCAACTGCACTAACAAAGAATGTTTTTATGCTATTTATTCTGTAATTACTTTTACTTATACATATTTCTGAACTTTACTATAATTTTTGGTGCAGTTTGTATTTTTAATTCGTAATTTTTCCCCATAGGCTAAGCTGTTGTACGTTGCTGCATTTTCATGTACAGTTTTATATTTTAGACGTGAAGACGTGCTTGTTTAGCTGAAGCAAGTAATCAAAATAATCATTTCTTTGCGATCTTATCTTCGATAATTTTCAATCCTTCACTTAAAAATTACGGCAGATCGCTTGTCTACAATGTTGACAATGTCAATAAACATGAAAAAAAATTCGGAGGCATTAATTTTCAGCACGCCTTCGTTTAGATAAAAATTGCATGAGGCAATTTGTTAACAAAATACATTAGTCTGATAGCACCATTACAATAAAAGTCACAAATTTTTAATTTAAAATCCAATTATGTATTTAAAAGATATTATCTCAGCCTCTTTGATGTAACTCTTATCTGGAGTATTTAATTTACATTTCATTAGTCAATAAGTTACTCTTCTGCCGTTTGCTTTGTATAAATCATAGCTGGCAGACATTTTGTACCGGGAACCATCTTTTATTGATTTTATTTTCTGTAGTTCACTTCAGCAACATCTGCTATACTTTCTTCATAATCCACACTATGGATAAGTTCCACAATGTGTGTATGAGAGATGAACTGGGTGTGCTTCTACCTTGAGAGTCAGGGTAGTTTCATCCTATTCTTCCCTTGCAGAAATTGCATAATTTTTTGTTGAATTTTTTTTTCAAACCTGACTTGTGGCCTGTGGTAGCCAAGGATAACGAGCATTCCAATCTTATTAACAGTACGGCTTGCAGCTGGTTAAGTCAGAACTAATGCGGAAATCTGTGGAAATTTCTGTTGCTTTCTCAGCTATAACTTCGTCCGGTAAACATCAGTGGAAACAAGACAATGACCTTGCTGGCGGTCTGCCAGCTCCCACACGAGAGGGTAAGCAGTTGGCGCCTCCTGAGAGTTTTGCCGATTGTCCGCTCCCACTTTGTCAACATGCGCTTGCCACACGGCGGCCGGCGGTTAATGTAGGTTTACAAAAAGCTGGAAGACAGTACACTGCCTGTGTCTGCATTGTGAACAAGAGGTACTCCTATGAGGTCGCCTAGTGTAAGTTCTTTTTCGTTAAGGGTCCGTTAATTAATTCGTTGTTCAGTGTGGGTGATAATTGGAGTATTTAAATTCAACCATTAGGAGAATAAACGCTCTTTGGTGACATGTGAAGCCATTATGATCAGTTGATTTTTCATTTGAATTTTATGAGTGTCATCTCAGAGATGAAATCCTCATCCTGACATTTAATAAGTGCGTTTTTAGCTGAGTGGAACGAATACCTGGTTCGATATCAAAATTTGCGTTTGCCGATCTATATCAAAATTTTTCTATGTTTTCGTGGGTCGAACTTAACGTGATAGACCAGTGACGACAGTATCATACCGTTGTCTTCCCTACGCATTCTTGATCATTATGAATATTTGCAAGCCTGAGAAGATGTTACTAGTTTGGAATTTGTCACAATTATCGGAATTTTCTCCAGCGTAGTGAATTTGGTTTCTGGCATACTTTTGATCACCTTGATTCGCCTATAATGATGTTGCTTATTTGTGTACAAATCATTTGTACCCCCCTCCTGTAGCTTTTTGTTAGCAGGTATAAATAGTTGAATTTTCCGAACTGTAGAGCTTATTATGTACCAAAGTGCAACAAAGAACAACCTGCTCTTAGTAAAGATCCCTTGCTGATGAGGCTATTTATCTTAAGAAAACCACCACTCTTTAAGGAACCATATCTGTGAATTAGTTCTATTTTTTTTATGTAATGAGAAAGTTACAAAAGAAGAGCTTACAGCACCTGGCATGTTATTCTACGTCTACCTGACGCCTGAAGGTTAGCTGCACAACTCATAGAAAGGTAAGGTTTTACTGATTATAACTTTCTTAGGTACTGTAAGTGAGTTCTCGTAGTTTTTAGTTTACTGTAAGAGTAGCGTTGTGTGTGACAAATGTGAATGTTGTCGTAGGTTAATTGGTATGAGAGAAACATGTTAGGGCTGTAGGCCGCTGTTTCACTGGGAAGAATGCAATAGAGAAGCCGAAAAAGAGTCAGATGAAGCTCTTCCGTTGAGTTGTAGATTATGTAATGGACACAAGAAAATCGTGGAAGAGGGAAGAAAAAATTGTGCCCCTCAGCCAGAAATAGAAATGGTGTATTTTGAATTAGGCTGACTGGGAAAAGCGACGGTAGGAGCTGGGAGAAAGTGACAAGTAATAGGCAAAAAGAGAAGATCTCAGAAATTACATTTCAGTTTCCTGTTAGTAATCACTTTGACATGTTACCTTAAACAGGAGAAGAGTCTCAGCCAGTTTGAGCTTAGTAGGGTGGGGACAGCTTTACTGCTAGGTCGGTGGTAGGAGGCGCAGGATACAACCTTGCAAGCAACTTGGAATATTGCATTAAAGGTGACCTGCAGGAAACGGGTGCAGCAACAGCACACACTCGTGTGGTGTTTGTGGAAGTTTTGCAGCTACATGACTACTCCTGGGTTAACAAAGAGCTGAGCGAATTTCTTTTGGCTGAAGGAAAGTCTCATGCATGTGCAGTGCCTGTTGCTGCGATTGGGAGATGGGGATAAACTACTGCATATGAATAACAGAAAGAATGAAAGATTAGCTGAGCACCTTGCAGAGAGAGTAAGGGCGCCACAAGCACAGAAGACAAAATCCTTGTGATTACTAGAATCAAAGAGGCATATTTTATAGATGAGATTCAGCTAACAGACAGACAGTGGTGAAAGTAATTAGACAGAACAAGATCATAATACATTTCAGGGTTTCCAGAAAAATAAAATTAAGTTGTTTAATCAGAACATTGGAGGAATGAGAAACAAGGTAGATTAGCTTGCTGTATATCTAGAAGATGCGGAAAATTCTGGTGTGATAAATGTTCTCTGACTCTCTAAACACCACATAACCAAAGGCATCGCATACATTTTTATAGATTGGGCTCAGGCTGAAATAATTAATTTGTACCAACTTGTTGATGGACTGTCTGTTCATGATGCACAGTTAATGGAATATACAAAATGGCACTTTACAACCCAGGAAGCAGGTTCATAAACAACAGTAAGGCTAATTAATGAGAACAGGCTACCATGTTTTAAGCGTATGCTAAAAGTTATGCTATGGGATGAAGTAGGCCTGCATGTGGAAAGCAATGCTAATGTCAAATTCAGTTTATTCCATAGTAAATTTGTGTCAATATTTGAAAGTTGCTTTCCTAAATAATTATTCAGAAGATCTATTAAAAATGAGGAAGACATGGATAACTAAGGGAATTAAGAGGAAGAGGAGAATTTATGCAAAGGTCAGATTAAGTAAAGATCCAACATTACTCGTATACTACAAAAAATACTTTAGTATCTTCAGGAGAGTCATTAAAATTACGAGAAATATACATAGCCTTACAGAAACACTTAATGCAAATAATAAAATTAAAACTATATCGGATATTGTTAAATTTGAGACAGGGCAGCCAGTCACTGTGCAAGATATTGTAAAAAACTAAATGTCAATGTTGTAACTGTTAATTCACGAGTTGTAAGTTCTTTTAGCAATCACTTTCTAAATGTAGCATAAAAATAGAATCAAATGATTCAGTTGAAGAATCAAGAGAATATATTATAAACAGCATTCCCGAAAACTTTAAGTAACTAGAAGTAGCACCAATGTCATTCACTGAAATTATTAGAATTATAAAAATACTAAGGAAAAAACGAAAGCTCATGTGGAGTTGTTGGGATTTCAAACAGAATTCTGAAAAGTGCTTCTAACTTAATAAATTATGTTCTTAGTGACATATGTAATCTATCACTGGCACAGTGAATTTTTTGAGACACATTAAAATATGCAATTTTTGAACTTCATCATAAGAAAGGTGGCAACACAAACTTAAGCATTTATAGTCCACTTTCTAATTTGTGACATTTTTCCCAAAATATGCCAAAAATTAATGTACTCAAAAGTAGTTTCACACTTAAATAGAAACAATTTACTTAGCACGTAATTGTATGGATTCCAGGAGGGTTCCTCATCTGAGAATGTTATTTGTACATATTAGATTAAATTAGATTTATTTTCATTCCAATTGCCAATTGATCTGTAGTGAGGAGGTCCTCTAGGATGTAGAACATGTCAGAAAAACAATAATACATGACAAATATTTACAACTGAAACAAATTAGCTAATGTACCTTCCACGAGCCCCAAGTGGAATGATGGCCATTTTTTTTAATGAACACTATATGAAAGAATCATTTACAAATACTTATTTACAAAGATCGCATTAAGGCACTAACTTTGAAATTTAATTTTTTTATTTATAAAGTAATAAACATATACTAGAACTACTACAGTACTTATTTAAATGAACACATTACTGCACTGAAATGGTGCAAAAGTTAAATTGTACTTATACACACAAACACACACACACATACACACACACACACACACACACACACAAATCAGTTGGTTCTACTGAGAAATTCATCCATGGCATAGAAGGAGTTGGCCACCAATAAATTCTTTAGGCTTTTCTTAAACTGAATTTCGTTGGTTGTTAAGTTTTTTATGGCTGCTGGCAATTTATTGAAAATTGTGTGTTCCTGAATAATGCACATCGTTTTTGCACAAGATTAAGTGACCTTAAATCCTAATCAAGAATATTCTTATTTATATCACTGATTCCATGAATTGAGCTGCTGGTTTGAAAAAGTGATATATTTGTAATGGCAAATTGCGTCAAGGAATAAATATATTGGGAAGCAGTAGTTAGTATCCCTAGTTCCCTAAACAGGCTTCTGCAGGGTGCTCTTGAGTTCGCACCACATATAACTTTTATGCACGCTTTTGTGCCTGGAAAACTTTAGCTTGCTTTGATGAATTACTCCATAAAATAATGCCATATGACATTATGGAATGAAAGTAAGCATAGTATGCCAGCTTTTTAATTTTTATGTCTCCTATGTCTGACACAATTCGCATTGCAAATAGAGATTTGTTAAGACACTTCAGTAGTTCTGTGGTGTGCTCCTCCTAGTTGAATTTATTATCAAGCTGTAATCCCACTTCTTCTATCTGTTTGTCATTGTATGTTAGGCAGACACTCGTGGGGCGACCCTTATAAGTTCTGAACTGCACGCAGTGTGTTTCTTCAAAGTTTAGTGACAAAGAATTGGCTAGGAACCAGCGATTAATGTCCAAATATTTTATTAGCCAAGCTTTCTAAGACTACACTTGATTAGCTATTTATTGCAATGTTTGTATCATTGGCAAACAAAACGAACTTGGCATCTGGTAATGTTACTGATGAAAGGTCATTGATGTACACAAGAAAAAGTAAGTGCCCTAATATGGAACATTGTGGGACCCCACATATTCAGGAAATATTCCCCTGATAGACGACTGGTTACACAGATAACTTAATATGTCACTTAACTGAGAATCACATTCTTTAATTATTTTTGTTGATATTTCATCATACCCACTAGATGTTTTTGATTTTAAAGATTTTGTGACAGATATTACTTCTGCTGGGGTAGTAATACTGAAATTCATATAATGGAAGTTACTTGAAATGTCTGGTCTGAGGTGCTCCATAGCAGCATCTACAGAACCTGACAACCTCATCTTTTCAGTAACAGTTATAAAATGTTTGTTAAAAAGTTTTGCAACGCTATACACATCTGTCACCAATGTATCATTTACTCTTAATGCTTTTTGTCCCTCTTCATGTCTGGTTCTACCAGTCTCCTCCTTCACTATATCCCGTATTGTCTTTATTTTTTTATCTGATATCACTATCTTTTCTTGTAATATATTTGCTTTGATGTCCATATTACAGTCTTTAAAATTTTGCGGTATTTCTTGTAATGTGCTATAGCATCAACATCAGAACTGTTTCGGATTGACAGATACAGTTTTCCTTTTGTTTTACATGACACCTCTATTCCTCGAGTTATCCATGGCTGCTTTGTAGACTTTGCTTTGGGGGAAAACAGTGTTCAAATAAGGTAAGCACTTTATTAGCAAAAGTGTTATATTTTTGCCATGAGCACTGCAAACATCACTCCAGTGAATGTCTCTGAGGATTGTCCAAAAATAATCAATTTTTCGCTTATTGATTACCCTCTTGACCTCAGATTTAACAGATTTTATATCCCGCTCAGTAGTAACGTTTAACAGAAGGAATTGCATGTCATGGTATGAGAGGCCATTAACTGCTGGTTTTTTAATATAATTTTGTTCATTGGACTCTTCTATAAAGATATTATCAGTGGCTGTTTGTGAGCAATTCGCTACCCTAGTGAGGAACTTTACAGTGGGAGTTAAGTTGAATGATAGTGTTACGAAAATAAGTTCCTATTGGGAGAGTCTTAAAGGAAATCTACACTGAAATCACCAGTAACCACTATTTCACTCATCAGATACTACAAATCTTTCGAAGGCCTTGTGACCTTGTGTAGATCATGCTACTCTATGGGAAAAGCTCAAGTTTTAAGGAACTGATGGCTTTATGCACAGCTGGTTTAAATCATTCTTTAAAAACAGAATGCAAAACGTTGTGCTGAGTAATGTTGAAAGGGCAGAAAATTTTTGTGTCTGGAGTTGAATCACAAAGGGAGAACCGAAGGTTTCAGTTTTGGATCCACTCATATTTCTTATATACAAGAATGATCTTCCACTTAACATTCAACAAGCAGAAGTGGTACTTTTTGCTTACGATAGTAGTGCTGCAATAAATCTCATTAGAGAGAAAGCAACAGAAAACATAGTAACTGATATTTTCAACGAATTATAAAGTGGTTCTCAGAAAATAGACCTTCCTAAATTTAGAATATACACATTATATTCAGTTCTGTACAACAAATAGAGTCAGACCAACTATTGATGTAGCACATGAGCAGGGGTCAGTGAGTTTGATAGAATGCTCCAAATATTTGGGTGTACAGACTGATGTAAACTTGAACTGGAAGGTGAATGCTACTGAGAATCTCAAACAATTAAGTTCAGCTTGCTTTTACTCTTCGCATAATTGTTAATATTGGAAACAAACTCCTGATATATTTTGTGTATTTGCACACTGTTATGTCCTGTGGAATAATTTTATGGGGTAGCTCATCGCTTAGAAGGAAAATATTTAATGCACAAAGTAGAGCAATAAGATTAACACGTGGTGTTCACTCACATACGTCGTGTGGATAGTTCTTCAAGGAAGTAGACGTTTAAACTGCACCGCCACAATACATATATATTCGCCAGCGAAATTCGTCATAAGTAATCCATCAAGGCTTGAGAGGAACTGTGATATCCATACCTCCGACACTAGAGGGAAAACTGACCTTTGTTAGCAGGCAGTGACTACTCAGGAGGATGTCGTTATCAGGAGAAACAAAACTGTCGTTCTGTCCCCTAATCAGTCAGGTAGGTTAGAAAACTTAAAGAGGAATATTAATAGGTTAGATTTAGATATAATGGGACTTAGTGAAGTTCGGTGGCAGGACGACATCTGGTCCTGTGAATTCAGGGTTACAAATACAAAATCAAATAGGCGTATTGCAGGAGCAGATTTAATAATGAATTAAAACATAGGAAAGCTGATAAGCTACTACGAACAGAGTAGTGAAAGCATTATTGTAGCCAAGATAGACACGAAGCCCATGCCTACCAAAGTAGTACAAGTTTATAAAAAATGGTTCAAATGGCTCTGAGGACTATGGGACTTATCATCTATGGTCATCAGTCCCCTAGAACTTAGAACTACTTAAACCTAACTAATCTAAGGACATCACACAACACCCAGTCATCACGAGGCAGAGAAAATCCCTGACCCCGCCGGGAATCGAACCCGGGAACACGGGCGCGGGAAGCGAGAACGCTACCGCACGACCACGAGCTGCGAACTACAAGTTTATATGCCAACTACCTTTGCAGATGATTAAGAGATTGTAGAAATGTATGATAAGACAAAAGAAATTATTCAGATAGTTAAGGGAGACGGAAGTTTAATAGTCATGGGTGACTGGAATTCGATAGTAGGAAAAGGAAGAGAAGGAAAATTAGTATGTGAATGTGGACAGGGGTTAAGGAATGAAAGAGGAAGCAGCCTCCTAGAATTTTGCACACACCATAAATTAAACACAGGTAACACTTGGTTTAAGAATCATGAAAGAAGGTTGTAAAAGTGGAAGGGACCTGGAGACACTGGAAGGTTACAGATAGATTACATAATGGTAAGACAGAGTTTTAGGAATCATGCTTTAAGTTGTAAGACATTTCCGGGGGAATATGGGGACTCTGACCACAATTTGTTGGTTACGAACTGTAGATTAAAACTGAAGAGCTGCAAAAACGTAGGAATTTACAGTTTGAGTCGTAACACGACGTACTGTGGCTGCACGAAAAGCATTATTCAACACAATGGCGTTGCTGTCAGGGTTCCTCCGAGCCGTAATCCGTAGGTAGCGGTCATCCACTGCACTAGTAGCCCTTGGGCGGCCTGAGCCAGGCATGTCATCGACAGTTCCTGTCTCCCTTTATCTCCTCCATGTCCGAACAACATCGCTTTGGTTCACTCCGAGACGCCTGGACACTTCCGTTGTTGAGAGCCCTTCCCTTCTCAATCATTCCCTTATCCTTCCCTGTAGATATGCACTTTGTTGGAGATATAGGTCATTTAATAGATAGTTTTTATGAAACCCCGAGCATGCTATACAAGCTATAACTATTGTGTCTTTACTCTATGATTCTATTTGTACAGGCCATACAGAACCATATTTTTATATAATCCTGCTATTTATGTATTTCGTTCTCGTAAAAGCCACGCCGAGCTATTCATTCTCCTTCTGAATCATGCATAGGCCCCTGAGTGCCATATAAAATTATAGGTAAATGATATTTTATAATACTTTCTCAGCTTTGATGTTTATGCTATGTAAAACTAGGCCACCTTGAGCCACAAAGATGTTTTCTGTAACGTTGGCAATTAAGATCAGCATTTATTTCATGTAAAACCAGGCTACTGTGGATCTCAAAAAACATTTATGTCATTTGTTAGTTATTAAAGTCAGCAGTTACTTCTTGTAAAACTTGGCCACTTTGAACCACAAATATATTGTCTGTAATATTTTATAGCTTTTAAGATCAGCATTTATGTGAGTGGGATAACAACTTGGCGCTTCTGGGTGACATTTCCTATTCAACTATTTTAGATCTTAAGATTTGCATTTATTTCATGTACTAGACCACTTAAGCCACAATCATTGTATAGGTTTTAATAACAGCATTTATGTGTGTAAAAAGACTACTTGGAGCCTCTGATTTATATTTTCTCTATAGTTGTTTTAGTTATTAAGATGTGCATGTATTCCAAGTAGGAGGCCATCTGGAGCAGTTATATTCTTGTTTTTACTGTTAGGTTTTCTTAAGTAATTATGTCACAATATTGCATAAATAAGACCACTAATTTTCATCACGTTTTATAAGGAGTTTGTGTAAGCATGTAATTCAAATGGCCATTGGGATCCAGGAAGTTTAAATTTACACTACAATTTAGATAGCTATGTACTCATGCATACGCTATAATGGTTACTTGGAGCCAACCTACGATATTCCATTAATATGTGTACTTTACATAATGGCCACATGCAGCCATACCATCAGTATTTATTAATACCTTCTTAAATATTTTGCCAGGATGCTTACTATGTGAAATGAGCTTGTAGCCATCTTGCTACTTTTCTAATATGTCTGATATATGCATTATGGTAGGAATATTTGCCACGGTAGATTATGAAGGATTATCCATTACCAATAATATTGTCTTGTCTTGTTTGCTTAAATCTTTATGTCTTGTTTATTTAGCATGTATGTTACAATTGATATACTCAGAGGTAGACTGATGCCACATTTCTTGAGACTGTTACCACACTTCTCATTATACTGTATAGAACTGACATGCCATAATATACAGCACTATGTCTTAGGCCGGTTCATGGTTTTATTAGGATATTGCATCTTTACTGATCATTGTCCCCACATTGATTGGAAGTTGTCATGTTATAACACTCAGTATAGGCTGACTTAGAACTTACATAGACATTTTGCTATATTTATTAGGATATGTTCCACTACCTAACCTGTCTTACTGCTCACAATGCAAAAGCGATCGTACCGCGGTATTGACCGTGTAGGCATGGTTGAACTTCAGACAGCACGAGGTGTGTACCTCCTTCCTGGTGGAATGACTGGAAGTGATCAGCTGTCGGACCCCCTCCGTCCAATAGGCGCTGTTCATACATCTTTGGACGGCTTTAGTAACATCTCTAGACAGTCAAAGGGACTGTGTCTGTGATACAATATCCACAATCGACGTCTATTTTCAGGAGTTCTAGGAACGGGGGTTATGCAAAACTTTTTTTGATGTGTGTAGTTTAGAGCTACGCCGATCTAGTCATACCAAAATCAAAACACTTCTTATTTCCACGGAAACAACTACAATTCCTTCAGTTTAAATGTACCTCGTCCAGTCCGTTCTTTGATCAACACCAGCTCTAGCTAGTAAATAATACACAACCAAGTTTAAGCCCTCCACTGATTAATGGAGTGCACACGCATTAAGCTGCAACACTCAACCTATAGAAATCAAAAGTTAATAATCAGAGTTCCACGCCATCAGTAACGTACTCGGCCACGGTGGTACCTACTGCACATCACCTTCACTCCAAATGGCACGCGACACACCTCCCAAGATTTCATGACCTTCAAGCAGTTTTCGAACTTGTTTGATCATTGAGGCCTTCCACTACTATATTAGGAGGTGCAGAATCTATGGTATTTACCATAAACACGGGCAGTCTTATTTGGTAAACACTTTCCTCCAGTTAGCAGCACTTCTCTGGAAAGCGTAGCCTCCTCGAAAGACTTGTCGTAGTTTTGTTTGCCACTTAATGTTACTGGTATTTGAAGTCACTGGAACGTTTCTCGCATTCTAAGCCACTATTCGACAAAGTTGGCAGGAATGGGTGAATCAAGGCCGAACGCAGCGTCAAGAAGGAAGCGGTTGACCTAGAAAGACGGAAGAATGTGGAGACTGAATAATAGTCACGTAAGCGCTCAGGGCCCACGATTCATCATCATCGATTCGACGTGCAGCTGGTGCTTCAGTGAGCATGAGGACTATTCATAGGCGGGTAACAGAAGGGGGCCTGAGCTCAAGGTGACCCTTGCGCCGACTACCATTGACCTCTGTACACCAACAAGCCCATTAGTAGAGGTGCCGGGCACATTCGGCTTGGAATCTTGTTGATTGGAGTAGAATTGTCTTCAGTGATGAGATCCGCTTCGAACTGAGCCCCACTGACCAGCGAGGACGTGTCTTGGGACACCCTGGGCAGTGGTGAGACACGAGCCTGAATGTCGCCCAATACACTGCCCGACGTCCAGCAGTGATGGTCTGGAGTGCCATTTCGTTTCATAGCAGGAACGCTCCGGTTGTCAACCGCGTCACCCTTACAGCACAGCGGTACTTGGAAGATATTGTACATCCAGTTTCGTTGCCCTACACGGAAAGCCATCCTGGGCTCACATTTAAGCAAGATAATGCCCGCCAGCACACAACAAGAGTTTCTACTAAGCGTTTTCGTGCTTGCCGAATCCTACCCCTGCTAGCAAGGTTCGTCAGATCCCTCCCCAACTGATAACGTTTGGAGTTTTACAGGCAGAGCCCTCTGACTAACTCGGCATTTTGACGATCTAATTCGCCAATTGGACAGAATTTGGTACCATATCGCTAAGGAGGACATCCAACAACTATGTCAGTCAATGCGAAGCCAAATAACTGCTTTTTTTTTTTTTTTTTTTTGTCTGAGAGTGTATTACTTCCCTTCCTCATATATCTCACCAAATTATCACGATGACCAAATTAGAGAAATTAGAGTCCTACGAAGCTTTACTGACGGTTTTTTTCTCACGTGCCAGTCGCGAATGCCACATAAAAAAGTGGTTAATGATGATGATGTTTGGTTAGTGGGGCGCTCAACTGCGCGGTTATCAGCGCCTGTGCAAATTCCCAACCTTTCCTCAGTTCAATCTCGCCACTTTGTAAGAATGATGATGAAATGATGAGGACAATACAAAAACCCATTCATCTCGAGGCAGGTGAAAAACCCCCGACCCCACCGGGAATCGAACACGGGAACCCGTTCTCGTGAACGCAACAGCGAGACCACGAGCTGCGCACAGAAGTGGTTAAAGGAGTCCAAGAAGTACCATTCGCGCGACTAAGGAAGATGGCTTGCGGAGTGTAAGTATAGACATGCATGCAGACATTAAATACCTGGCAGCGGCCCAGTTGTCAGTGTACCCGGCTGTACACACTTCCTCTATCCGTAGTTAAACGTGACGGAGTTGTCACTTTATCCGGGACTTCCGTTCGCCTGCAGTGTAATAGCGCTGTACGACTAGCCGTGCCCAGGCGAGCGCGGCGTGGACCGCCGGGGTGGAGCCGCCTCCGTCGACAATCACGCACGCACGCGCTCACGCGTCGTGGGCGGACGCACGCTCGCTCACGCACACGCACGCACGCGCGACGAGCGCCGCATCGCGGATGAGCATCGCGCCCCTCGCATCCGCCAGCCTCTTCATCGGCATTCACGGGCTGCGCGGCAATTTGTAAAAACTGTCTAAAATGCAGATTAAACGCACGTCAGGGCCCGCTTGTTTAACGGCGTTATCTCTGGAGGAGACGTCGCCCTGGCGTGGCCGCAGGGCCGCGTTGTTTATGTCGTCCGTGCTGCTGCCGGGTGCTCGCCTCGCCTGCACGGCGCGGCTGAGGGACGTACGCGAGCGCAGACAAATGCATCCGGTCCAGAAAACAGCGTCAGATTCGTTGCTGCGTTTCCGGCTACGAAGAAGGCGAACCTGCAGTTCCACTGAAAGTAGTAGAGGATCCGTCAGCGTCACGGGTTTCTAAACAAAAAGTTCACAAATCGGAAATGTGCACTGTAAAGGTACAGATTTCGATAACGCTGCAGTTCGTCCGTAAACTAAAGACTAGACACGCCACGTCACAAGGAGCACCTACAAGGTCCGCACTGCTCTGACACGATTGGAGTGATTGTTTTTGGCTTGTCCGCAGCTCCTGGTCGTGCGGTAGCGTTCTCGCTTCCCGCACCCGGGTTCGATTCCCGGCGGGGTCAGGGATTTTCTCTTCCTCGTGATGACTGGGTGTTGTGTGATGTCCTTAGGTTAGTTAGATTTAAGTAGTTCTAATTTCTAGGGGACAATTGATCATAGATGTTAAGACCCATAGTGCTCAGAGCCTTTGAACCTTTGTTTTTCGCTGATCAGATCCATCCCATGCTGCAATGTTTGTCCCCCAGTGGTGATGCAGTATTTCCATTCGACAGAGCCCCTGTTACAAGCAGCTCACATCCTCCAAGACTGGGTTTGTGAACAACACGATGAATTGCCACATCTTCCCTGGCATTACATTCATCATCCCTCTGTGTTATTGAGCATTTGTGGTCTACTCGGGAGAGAAGGGTCGTGATCGCTATCCACCTCCATCACCATTACTTGAAGCTGTAAAATTCCGTTGAAAACCCTACAGAACGTGTATTTATCCATTTAGAGACGACTGGAAGCTGTTTTGAGTGCCACCGGTTTTCCTACATCATATTATACGAAAAGTGGAAAATGGTTCAAATGGCTCTGAGCAGTATGGGACTCAACTGCTGAGGTCATTAGTCCCCTAGAACTTAGAACTACTTAAACCTACCCAACCTAAGGACATCACACACATCCATGCCCGAGGCAGAATTCGAACCTGCGACCGTAGCGGTCGTGCGGTTCCAAACTGTAGCGTCTAGAACCGCTCGGCCACTTCGGCCGGCTGAAAAGTGGACCTTGCTGTTGCTGGAGAGGTTTACCTCAGCGACGCAGATAGCCGTACCGTAGAGGCAACCACAACGGAGGGGATCTGTTGAGAGGCCAGACAAACGTGTGGTTCCTGAAGAGGGGCAGCAGCCTTTTCTGTAGTTGCAGCGGCAACAGTTCGGATGATTCACCGAACTGGCCCTGTAACATCAACCAAAACGACTGTGCAATACTGGTACTGCGAATGGCTGAGAGCAAGGGGAAACTACAGCCTTAATTCTTCCCGAGGGCATGCAGTCCTAATGCATGGTTAAATGATGATGACGTCCTCTTGGGTAAAATATTCCGGAAGTAAAATAGTCCCCCATTCGGATTTTTGGGCGGGGACTACTCAGGAGGACGTCGTTATCAGGAGAAACAAAACTGGTGTTCTACGGATCGGAGAGTGAAATGTCAGATCCTCTAACCAGGCAGGTAAGTTAGAAAATTTAAAAAGGGAAATGGATACGTTAGATATAACGGGAATTAGGAAATTCGGTGGCCGGAGGAACAGGACTTCTAGTCAGGTGAATATAGGGTTATAAATGCAAAATCAAATAGAGGTAATGCACAAGTAGGTTTAATAATGAGTAAAAAGGGGTCGAGGGGCATGAAAGGGAAGCAGTAGTTGAATAGGGAGTAAGAAATGGTTGTAGCCTGTCCCAGATGTTATTCAGTCTGTGCACTGACCAAGCAGTAAAGGAAACCAAAGAAAAACTTGGAGTAGGAATTAAATAAAGTCGAGGAAGAAGAAATTGAAAGATTGAGGTTTGCCGTTGACAATGTAATACTGTTAGAGGCAGCAAACGACTTAGAGGAGCAGCTGAACGGAATGGATAGTGACTTGAAAGGAGGATATAAGATGAACACCAACAAAAGCTGAACGACGATAATGGAAAGTAGTCGAATTAAATCAGGTGATGCTGATGGAATTAGATTAGGAAATGAGACATTTAAAGGTTTAGATAAGTTCTGCTATTTGGGCAGCAAAATAACTGATGATGGGCGAAGTATAAGTACAAAATGTAGACTGCCAATGGCAAGATAAGCGTCTCTCAAGAAAAGAAACAAGTTAACATCGAATATAGACTTAAGTGTTAGGAAGAATTTTCTGGAAGCATTTGTCTGGAGGTTAGGCACATATGGAAGTGAAGCATGGACGATAAACAGTTTAGAAAAGATGAGAATAGAAATGCTGCTACA
This sequence comes from Schistocerca serialis cubense, assembly GCF_023864345.2. Taxonomy (NCBI): domain Eukaryota; kingdom Metazoa; phylum Arthropoda; class Insecta; order Orthoptera; family Acrididae; genus Schistocerca; species Schistocerca serialis. The sequence continues at coordinate 83,053,769 of NC_064641.1, read as the reverse complement.
GAGAAATGCTGAAGATAGTATGGGTAGATCACGTAGCTAATAACGAGCATCCAAAAAGGATACAGGGAATAGTGAACACAGGTGTGTTGTAGCAGGATTGAATTTTGTAACCAAAATTCCTCCAAATATAAACGAAAAATATACCTGTTCAAAGAAGCACATAAAAATTCGCTTGACGGCTTCGTGAGAGACAATCTCTACTCCTTCCAAATTAACAGCGCAAGTGTAGACCAGATGTGACTTTAATTCAAAGAAATATTATAGACTGCAATTAAGAAATTTATACCAAATAAATTAACAAATGACGGAGCTGACCCCCCTTGGCACACAAAACGGCTCAGAACACTGTTTCAGAAACAACGAAAAGAGCATACCACATTTAAACGAGCGCAAATTCTCCAAGGTCGGCAATCGTTTACAGAAGCTCGAAATTTAGCGCGGACTTCAGTGCAATATGTTTATAACAGTTTCTGCAACGAAACTTTGTCTCGAAACCTGGCAAATTCTGGTCGTATGTAAAGTATGCTAGCGGAAAAACATAATCGATGCCTTCTCTGCGCGATAGCAATGTAGTTACTATCGGTGACAGTTCTGCCAAAGCAGAGTACAGCCTTTAGAAATTCCTTCACCAAAGAAGACGAAGTAAATATTCCAGAGTTGGAATCGAGAACAGCTGCCAACATCAGTAACTTAGATGTAGGTATCCTCGGAGTAGTGAAGCAACTTAAATAACTTAATAAAAGCAAGTTTTTCGGTCCAGACTGTATACCAATTAGGTTCCTTTCAGAGTATGCTGATGAAATAATCCATACTTAACAATCATATAAAACCGCTCGCTCGACGAAAGATCCGTACCCAAAGACTGGAAAGCTGCACAGTGACCATCAATATCCAAGGAAGGTAGTAGGAGTAATACATTAAATTCAGGTTCATATCATTAACGTCTATATGCAGCAGGCTTTTGAAACATATATTGTGTTCGAACATAATGAATTACCGCGAAGGGAACGGTCTATTTATATACAATCAACATGGATTTAGAAAACATCGTTATTGTAAAACACAACTAGCTATTTACTCACAGTAGTGTTCAGTGCTACTGACAAGGGATTTTAAATTGATTCCGTATTTCTAAATTTCCAGAAGGCTTTTGACAATGTACCACACAAGCGGCTTGTAGTGAACTTGCGTGTTTATGGAATATTGTCAGTTACATGACTGTATTCGTGATCTCCTGTCACTGTGATCGCAGTTCGTATTCCGTATTTCTAAATTTCCAGAAGGCAATGTACCACACAAGCGGCTTATAGTGAACTTGCGTGTTTATGGAATATTGTCTCAGTTATATGGCTGGATTCGTGATCTCCTGTCACAGTGATCACAGTTCGTAGCAACTGGTGAAAAATTGTTGAGTAAAACAGAAGTGATTTCTGGCGTCCCTCAAGCTAGTTCTATAGGCCCTCCGCTGTTCCTTATGTATCCAACGATTTAAGAGCCAATATGAGCAACCGTCTTAGATTGTTTACAGATGACGCTGTCATTTAACGGTTAGTAAAGTCATCACAAGATCAAAACAAATTGCACAACGATTTAGAAAAGATATCCGTAGGGCGCGAAAATTGGCATTTGACCCTAAACAATGAGAAGTGTGAGATCATCCATGTGAGTGTTAAAAGGAATCCGTTAAACTTTGGTTACACGATAAATTAGTCAAATCTAAAGGCCGTAAATCCAACTAAATACCTAGGAATTACAATTACGAACAACTTAAATGGGAAATAACTCATAGAAAACGTTATGGGGAAGGCAAACACTTAGAAAGCGCAACAGATCTACTAAAGAGACTGCCCACACTTCGCTTGTCCGTCCTCTTTTGGAGTACTGCTGCGCGGTGTGGGATACTTACCGAATAGGACTGACGGAGCACATCGAGATAGCTCATAGAAGAGCAGAACGTTTTGTGTCATGGTGAAATAGGGGGGAGAGTTCCACTGACATGACACAGGGTTTGGGGTGGGCATTAGAGATGAATCGTTCGCGTACTAACGGGTCCAAAGCAACGGTTCACCAAGATGAACCGAAGAAGCGAGGAACGAATTCTAAGGAACGGTTTTCCGTAGTTCATTTCGGTCGCGGCTTTTCACTTATAGTTCGCGGGAACGGGAAACGGTCGGTCTCGTTCCCACAACGGCGCGTCGGCCGGTCTCGTTCCAGCCTCGGTCTCGGTCTCTGTCTCCCTCGGCCGGACTAGTCCTTCTTCGCGTGGCCACTCGTCACAGTTCCACCGCCGACTGCTCTGTTAGTTCAGTACCGAGTTGTTGTTCCTATAGTTCTGTTTCAAACCTTTCTTGAACTCTGGACATCCGATTCTTTTCGTATTCTATTCAGTGTCCACGACCGGTTATTAAAATGTATTTTATAATTACGTAAACTACATAAAAATTACATTGTATTTAATACATACACTTTTCCACGTAACAAAAGGGCATATCAGCTTACTTCATTATTTCGATAAACAGCAAAAGATATGGTAGAGCACTTGCCCGCGAAAGGCAAAGGTCCCGAGTTCGAGTCTCGGTCCGGCACACAGTTTTAATCTGCGCCAGGAAGTTTCAGCAGAAGATATAAAGAGGCAAGTCTTTTGTTATGACACATGCATGGCACACACACGTGGACATTTCATGTCTTTCTTTTTTTTTTCTTTTTTTTTTTATCCAAGGTAAAACGGCATGTCCATTGTAATGGAAGGCAGATCAACTTACAACCAAATGAAGCCCGCGCTCCATTATCGAGTGTCTGCTCTGATATTTTGTAAAGAGAATGTGAAAACTCCTACAATATTATTTCAGTGGTACAGGGTGGCGCACCAAAGATCGGCCCCGAGTGCTAGACTGCCCACTGTCGCCCACCAATGTCATCTATTCTTTCGAAGTTGTTGTTTGCATTAGCTTATTTGTTACTTCTTTACTGCCTAATTATTACATATTTATCTGTTCTGCTCGTAGCGGTCAGCAAATCGTGTGTAATTGGCGAGCAATCTATACTCGAGGCCGGTTTTTCGTGTGCCAACTTATATCGTTTCACTGCGATCAGCCACATAACATTACAGTTGACTTAACGAGAGGTTTTGCAGAATCACGGAACTTACTTCTACAAGTGTGAGAATTCCGTAATGAATAAAGACCCTGTGCTCCAGGGGACAGGCCTTTCATCCTTCACTCACCCCTGCCACTTCTTTTAAATTTTTCACAAGAACCATATACCATCCACAAATGAACGGTGAAGGAGTAAATATGAGCTGTTCCCAAAAAAGAGCGATCACCAGTGAACTAGTTCCCAAGGATGAAAGAGTTTGCCCATCTCTAGTGGGCATCATTAAAACAAAGGAGTTTTTCGTTGCGGTGGAATCTTCTCACGAAATTTCGATCACCAAATTTCTCCTCCGAATGCACAAATATTTTGTTGACGCCGACTTACATAGGGAGAAACGATCATCATAATAACATAAGGGAGAAAAGGAATTTGTGGCAGAATATGACTAGAAGAAGGAATCGGTTGGTAGGACACATTCTGAAAAATCGAAAATCAAGGGTTCAACCATTTAGATGGAAATTGGAAATTTGTAATAAGTTCCTATGGGACTAAACTGCTGAGGTCATCGGTCCGTAGACTTACACACTACGTAATCTAACTTAAACTAACTTACGCTAAGGGCAACACACACACCCATGTCTGACGGAGGATTCGAACCTCCGACGGAGGGAGCCGGCCGAACCGTGGCAAGGCGCCTTAGAGCGCACGGCTACCCTACGCGGCAACAATTTAGAAATGGAGGGAAGCGAGGGGAGTAAAAATCATAGGAGACCAAGGGATGAATACAGTAAGCAGATTCAGATGCTGTAGGTACTCGGGGATGAAGAGGCTTGCACAGGATGGAGTACCATGGAGAGCTTCAACAAACAGTATTTGGTCTGAAGACCACAACAACAACAACATCCTTATATATGGTGATGTGTTCGTGACGTTTCCATACTTTTGTACACCTCCTATTCAGGTTTTCTTTCGGGACATACCACATCCCCCACCACAAGCGCTGCTCGCTCGTCAGCTGACAGACAATTGAAAACATTTTGGAGGGACTGCGTCCAGTTGATCGCTCTAGGGAGTGGTTTGGCTACCGGCTGACTATGCGATGTATCTTATCCTTACCCATCTGCACTGCACCCAAGACCACAGGTGGTATGGGGATTCCCAGTTAGCTTAGGGAGCCGGGGGGGGGGGGGGGGGGGGTGAGCTTTTGGCGCTCGCAAAAGAGGCGCATAGTCAATGTTGCAAGAGCAGTCCATGGAGTGAACGAGTATGAGTCAGGGCTCAGGAGCCATCGGATCGAGTATGGGCACGAAGTTTTTATGCTGGCCGGTGTGGCCTTGCGGTTCTAGCGCTTCAGTTTGGAACCGTGTGACCGCTACGGTCGCAGGTTCGAATCCTGCCTCGGGCATGGATGTGTGTGATGTCCTTAGGTTAGTTAGGTTTAATTAGTTCTACGTTCTAGGCGACTGATGACCTCAGCAGTTACGTCGCATAGTGCTCAGAGCCATTTGAACCATTTTTGAAGTTTTTATGCAGTCATAGATGTGGTGCCATATGGAACAGCACACTTTTCTTTACGGCGGTTGAGCGGAATCTTAAAGGCCAATGGCTAATTCGAGTGAAAATATGGGTAGTGTGAGTGTTCACGGAAACTGAGCAGATTTTTGATCGACGTAAGGCTTTTTTCATGTCCTGGAGATGTAATAAACCCTGTATTATTCATATAGTATTTAATTTCAGGATCTCGTTTCATCACAATAATATGTTCACTGAGTCAGTTATAGTGAAGATTGTCAGGCACACGGGCGCGCGTCTATGGAAGTTATTATCGTGATACTTGTATCTCAGGATCAATTTGACCAATAACGATCATAGTCCATTTCTGAATCAATGTGACAGCAAACAACGGGTCAATAAAATGGACATAACATAAATTCGTCAAATGACCGGGCACATAACAACAGAGAGAGATAGCTCTTTTGTTTTAAATTAAACTTTATACACAATAAAATCAGGATATCAAATACATTGTAATGTTGATGCATTAATTTTTCTGAAAGCGGTGCTGATATTCAAGACAATATAAGCGGGTTAAAAGCTGTGAGCTATCTGGGGAAGTTAACCTTCATTACTGAGTAACTGTTTTTTACCAGGTATCCAGTCTAGCTTACCAAATTCCCAACCAGACTAACATTAATTATAATCTTTTAGTACTCATCTTACGATAACCGGTGATATATATATATATATATATATATATATATATATATATATATATATATAATTTAAATAAAAAGAAATAAATCATTTTATATTTGGACATTTATTTTAACATTGATCATTGTTCCGTTAAAATTTCAGCATATTAAACTTGACTCATAACTAGACTGGTGCCTTATTTAGGATTGTGAAAATGTCTTACGGAACACATCAAATATGGAGCCAAGATTGGAAGACTGCATACAACACTGCATTCATAAAATAACACATGAAGAACGTTGCAAGAGGAAATTAATCACAACCAACCAATTCAATTTTCACACAAAGAAGTTACGTTCGTAGTGCAATCCTGTCCGTCATGAAATTACCACACACTGGTATACTAAATTCATACTAACTCTCTGTGAAATCTTAGCAAAAAGAATAGCTGAGGGCTACTTTCATGATTACACTACATGCTTCACGTGGTAAACTTGGTTTACACAAAGAGTGTAACTCCACAATAATTTTGATAATTAAAATAAATTACATCGAAACACAAATTACAAAAGAAAAACCTCGAACTGGTTACTATCGTCTTACTATTAACCTGATGGGTCAAACAATTATATAAGCACGTAGTACTGGTCTCACAAAGTACATCCCACGTGGGTTGAACATACAGAAAAGTAGCTATATTGAAAAATATTTTCAAGACAAAACATTATAATCTCACACATATTCGCATTTAAGATTGATGATCTTAGTTAGAGTTACGGATCATCCACATGTGGTTCCACTTTACTCACAAAGTATTGACAAAGCAACTACTGGAAGATATTCTGAACTACACTCGAATTACACTGCATTGCAATTTAAGATAATGTTAGATATTTTAGATCTAAACCTGAAATAAAGGTGATTAAATTTTCAGTTAGGCTGAACTTAAGAAATCCATTGTCCTACAGGTTTAGCCGGAGATCTTACCACTTCAGACACTCGCCACGGACAGCCTGGCCTGGGCCCCTACCGAGGGTGCTTAACAGATACAAACGGAAGTGACCAGAGAGGGAGCTTCCTATAACAACATGACAAGGGACGGACAGGACCATACTAAGAATAGAAACCTCTCTGCTTTTAGAAAGTGTAGCTACCTGTTCCGATGTTGGTCCTACTGTTCTCTAGCAGACAGGCTTGTCTGCTACCATCAAGCATGCAACTAGAAATACATTTGCTCATTCATGCTTTCACACAGAAGGGAAGGGGGATGACAGTATCTTATCATACACACTATATAAAAGAAAGTGCGTGTAGGTTCCATATGAGACTGTGTTACATGAATTACATATAAACTGTGTTTTAAAGTGTAGTAGTGTGACAGATCGCTCTTGTTTATGTTTAGAAGTAACACGTTCCACTACTCAGTCTCCTCCCAGCTAGAGTCAGAAACACCAAGTAAATTTAGAAGTGGAATTTATGCCATAAATGACAACAGATGTAAGAAATTAACATGAAAGGAATCCAACAGAGACCTTTCAATATCACACATCATTTTCATAGCGTTCACATTAAAAAATTGTTTTTCATTTCAATTACTTGTGTTTTGCTAGTTATATACTTTACAACTGGCAGAGGGTTCATCGAACCATATTCATACTACTTCTCTACCATTCCACTTTCGAATGGCGCTTGGGGAAAAAGGAACACCTAAATCTTTCCGTTCGAGCTCTGATTTCTCTTATTTTATTATGATGATCATCTCTCCCTATGTAGGTGGGTGTCAACAAATATTTTCGCATTCGGAAGAGAAAGTTGGTGATTGAAATTTCGTAAACAGATCTCGCGGCAAAGAAAACCACCTTTGTTTCAAAGACCGCCACCCCAACTCGCGTATCATATCAGTGACACTCTCACGTCTATTGCGCGATAACACGAAACAAGCTGCCCTTCTTTGCACTTTTTCGATGTTCTCCGTCTATCCTACCTGGTAAGGATCCCACACCGCGTAGCAATATTCCAGCAGAGGACGGACAAGTGTAATGTAGGCTGTCTCTTTAGTGGGTTTCAAATGGTTCAAATGGCTCTGAGCACTATGGGACTTAACATCTGAAGTCATCAGTCCCCTAGAAATTAGAACTAATTAAACCTAACTAGCCTAGGGACATCACACACATCTATGCCCGAGGCAGGATCCGAACCGGCGACCGTAGCGGTCGCGCGGTTCCAGACTGTAGCGCCTAGAACCGTTCGGCCACTCCGGCCGGCTTAGTGGGTTTGTCGCATCTTCTAAGTGTCCTGACAACAAAGCGCAGCCTTTGTTTCGCCTTCATAACAATATTATCTATGTGGTCTTTCCAATTTAAGTTGCTCTTAATTGTAATTCCTAGGTATGTAGTCGAATTTACAGCCCTTAGATTTGTGCGATTTATCGCATACCCAAAATTTATCGGATTTCTTTTAGTATCCATGTGGATGACTTCGGACTTTTCTTCGTTTAGTGCCAATTGCCACTTGTCGCACCATACAGAAATTCTCTCTAGATCATTTTGTAATTGGAATTGATCGTCTGATGATTTCACTAGAGGGTAAATTACAACGTCATCGGCAAACAATTTAAGAGGGTTGCTCAGATTATCACCTAGATCATTTATGTAAATCAGGAACAGCAGAGGGCCTATGACACTACCTGGCGGAATGCCAGATATCACTTCTGTTCTACTCGATGATTTGCCGTCTATCACTACGAACTGTGACCTCTCTGAGAGGAAATCACGAATCCAGTCACACAACTGAGACGATACTCCATGTGCACGCACTTTGAATAATAGTAGCTTGTGAGGAACGGTATCAAAAGCCTTCTGGAAATCTAGGAATATGGAATCGATCTGAGATCCCTTGTCGATAGCACTCATTACTTGATGGGAATAAAGAAGAACGATATATTCTGAAGCCGCGTTGGTTATGTATCAATAAGTCATTTTCTTCGAAGTGATTCATAATGTTCGAGTTCAGTATATGCTCCAAAATCCTACACCAAATTGCGGTCAGTGCTGTGGGTCTGTAATTCAATGTATTACTCCTATTTCCTGCGTATACATAATGCGCAGTAGCAAAGACTGCCGTAAGGTGACATGTGGGACCACTTGGCCAGTGCGCTTTGAATTAGTACTTCTCTAGACGCCAGAGCAGAAGTAGCGAAGAGAGCACCTCTCTTCCTGGCGTAATAATTAAACAGTTGACGTGCACATGTGGGAGCTCTTGAGGCCCGACTGCACGGCGCTCTCCAGAAATGATGCATCGTGCGTGATATGAGACCAGACGAGCTGAATGCGGCAGCGTGTGTGTACTCGCTAGCGAAAGGCTGCTACATTCGCTTCCGGCGTCGATGGTGCTTGAAAGAACGCTTTTCATGTACTTCGAATGATAATAGGAGTTATTTAATAGAGAATGGGGAAAGAAATGGCCCTGGTGTAGGAAGGGGGGGGGGGGGGGGTGGGGGGTTGAGAATTCGTCACTTCCAGTTGCACGTAGCTTTCTGGTAACTCGGTGGCGAAAGTTGAAAATTTGTGCCGGACCGGGACTCGAACCGCTCTCTCTCTCTCTCTCTCTCTCTCTCTCTCTCTCTCTCTCTCTCCTTTACGCTGACCACTTGTTCCCCCTCACTTTCCTGATTATAAAGACCATAGAGAAGGGGGTCCATGTACCACATACTATTTGACCCTAAAAAAACGAAAATATGTGCACCACTTCAGACGTTGGCTCCTAACTAAGCCTATCTCAACAGCTCTGCCTAAACAAAGAAAAAAGGAAAGAATAGAAGGGAGAGGGAAAGAAATGTACGTAGCAATAACTTTTCTTTTTCCTCTGACCTGCGGAGTGAAGTCCATGAAGGCTGCCCGTGGCCGTGTAGAAATCCAAGCACGTCTTTCCGAAATAATGGAAAATGCCGTTGGGGATCAAATTAACTGCTCATTGCAGGGACGTATCATGGCGGGTCGCTGAAAGCATTCCAAAGGAAGTTGGAAAAGTATTGCCTGTATTCCGGATTACGGACAATGGCGCAATGTCGTCCGTTTACATAAGTCCAAAAATCGAGATTACTCTTCGCGCGAGTGGCAAAAAAGTATCGAAGTACGTAAGTGGTCGCGGAGCCAATTCACGGAATGAGTCTTCGTGTACGGGTAGTACACTTCATCTGGAAACAATATGATTTGCATTGCCATTCGGTCAAGAGCAGCAGGTTAGGAGCAGCATGTGTGAGGAATGCTAGAATTCGCTGGTCTATGAGCCAGACTTCTATCGCTGGGTCACAAACAAAGTGATGATCTCCCATGTTCGGCACCCCGAATGTGACGCTAAGCGGGGTGTCGGCGAGGTGAACTTGGTGAAGATTTCAGTTCAATTCAGTTCAGTTTATGGCTACGAATTTTAGACTTGTCATATGGAAAGTCTAAACAGGTCTCACATGTTCGTTATATATGTATTGTTTAGCACAAGTTCCAAGTGAATAACTTGCATCTTACGTTACGAGATGTGCTAGTGACAGGCTCGGAAGAACTCGAGGTTTGGCGACTATCTACAAATATACCTAATCCAGAGAAGGCCGACTAACTACAACTATACCTACTTCTAAAACTATTGTTCAAAAAATGGCTCTGAGCACTATGGGACTTAACGTCTGAGCTCATCAGTCCCTTAGAACTTAAAATTACTTGAACCTAACTAACCTAAGGACGTCACACACATCCATCCCCGAGGCAGGATTCGAACCTGCGACCGTAGTAGTCGCGCGGTTCCGGACTGAAGTGCCTAGAACCGCTCGGCCACCACGGCCGACAAAACTATTGTTGCTGCGCTATTCGACATCACCGATAATGGTAGTTGCATGCCTATGTGCCATCATATTGACTTTAGACAACAAGTTTTGGTCACTTACAGTCGTTTACAGATCACAGTCTAATTATTTGTGCAGTCTCTCTCTCTACCTGAAAAGGGGGCATCTGAGAAGGACATGATCAGCGGAACCTTCCCCTCCACATTAACAAATTGGCTTGTTACTATGTCCCACCCCCCATGAACCATGGACCTTGCCGTTGGTGGGGAGGCTTGCGTGCCTCAGCGATACAAATAGCCGTACCGTAGGTGCAACCACAACGGAGGGGTATCTGTTGAGAGGCCAGACAAACGTGTGGTTCCTGAAGAGGGGCAGCAGCCTTTTCAGTAGTTGCAAGGGCAACAGTCTGGATGATTGACTGATCTGGCCTTGTAACAATAACCAAAACGGCCTTGCTGTGCTGGTACTGCGAACGGCTGAAAGCAAGGGGAAACTACAGCCGTAATTTTTCCCGAGGGCATGCAGCTTTACTGTATGATTAAATGATGATGGCGTCCTCTTGGGTAAAATATTCCGGAGGTAAAATAGTCCCCCATTCGGATCTCCGGGCGGGGACTACTCAAGAGGATGTCGTTATCAGGAGAAAGAAAACTGGCGTTCTACGGATCGGAGCGTGGAATGTCAGATCCCTTAATCGGGCAGGTAGGTTAGAAAATTTAAAAAGGGAAATGGATAGGTTGAAGTTAGATATAGTGGGAATTAGTGAAGTTCGGTGGCAGGAGGAACAAGACTTCTGGTCAGGTGACTACAGGGTTATAAACACAAAATCAAATAGGGGTAATGCAGGAGTAGGTTTAATAATGAATAGGAAAATAGGAATGCGGGTAAGCTACTACAAACAGCATAGTGAACGCATTATTGTGGCCAAGATAGACACGAAGCCCACACCTACTACAGTAGTACAAGTTTATATGCCAACTAGCTCTGCAGATGACGAAGAAATTGAAGAAATGTATGATGAAATAAAAGAAATTATTCAGATTGTGAAGGGAGACGAAAATTTAATAGTCATGGGCGACTGGAATTCGAGTGTAGGAAAAGGGAGAGAAGGAAACATAGTAGGTGAATATGGATTGGGGGACAGAAATGAAAGAGGAAGCCGCCTGGTAGAATTTTGCACAGAGCACAACATAATCATAACTAACACTTGGTTTAAGAATCATGAAAGAAGGTTGTATACATGGAAGAACCCTGGAGATACTAAAAGGTATCAGATAGATTATATAATGGTAAGACAGAGATTTAGGAACCAGGTTTTAAATTGTAAGACATTTCCAGGGGCAGATGTGGACTCTGACCACAATCTATTGGTTATGACCTGTAGATTAAAACTGAAGAAACTGCAAAAAGGTGGGACTTTAAGGAGATGGGACCTGGATAAATTAAAGAACCAGAGGTTGTACAGAGATTCAGGGAGAGCATAAGGGAGCAGTTGACGGGAATGGGGGAAATAAATACAGTAGAAGAAGAATGGGTAGCTTTGAGGGATGAAGTAGTGAAGGCAGCAGAGGATCAAGTAGGTAAAAAGACGAGGGCTAGTAGAAATCCTTGGGTAACAGAAGAAATATTGAATTTAATTGATGAAAGGAGAAAATATAAAAATGCAGTAACTGAAACAGGCAAAAAGGAATACAAACGTCTCAAAAATGAGATCGACAGGAAGTGCAAAATGGCTAAGCAGGGATGGCTAGAGGACAAATGTAAGGATGTAGAGGCCTATCTCACTAGGGGTAAGATAGATACTGCCTACAGGAAAATTAAAGAGACCTTTGGAGATAAGAGAATGACTTCTATGAATATCAAGAGCTCAGATGGAAACCCAGTTCTAAGCAAAGAAGGGAAAGCAGAAAGGTGGAAGGAGTATATAGAGGGTCTATACAAGGGCGATGTACTTGAGGACAATATTATGGAAATGGAAGAGGATGTAGATGAAGATGAAATGGGAGATACGATACTGCGTGAAGAGTTTGACAGAGCACTGAAAGACCTGAGTCGAAACAAGGCCCCCGGAGTAGACAATATTCCATTGGAACTACTGACGGCCGTGGGAGAGCCAGTCCTGACAAAACTCTACCATCTGGTGAGCAAGATGTATGAAACAGGCGAAATACCCTCAGACTTCAAGAAGAATATAATAATTCCAATCCCAAAGAAAGCAGGTGTTGACAGATGTGAAAATTACCGAACTATCAGCTTAATAAGTCACAGCTGCAAAATACTAACACGAATTCTTTACAGACGAATGGAAAAACTAGTAGAAGCCAACCTCGGGGAAGATCAGTTTGGATTCCGTAGAAACACTGGAACACGTGAGGCAATACTGACCTTACGACTTATCTTAGAAGAAAGATTAAGGAAAGGCAAACCTACGTTTCTAGCATTTGTAGACTTAGAGAAAGCTTTTGACAATGTTGACTGGAATACTCTCTTTCAAATTCTAAAGGTGGCAGGGGTAAATTACAGGGAGCGAAAGGCTATTTACAATTTGTACAGAAACCAGATGGCAGTTATAAGAGTCGAGGGACATGAAAGGGAAGCAGTGGTTGGGAAGGGAGTAAGACAGGGTTGTAGCCTCTCCCCGATGTTGTTCAATCTGTATATTGAGCAAGCAGTAAAGGAAACAAAAGAAAAATTCGGGGTAGGCATTAAAATTCATGGAGAAGAGATAAAAACTTTGAGGTTCGCCGATGACATTGTAATTCTGTCAGAGACAGCAAAGGACTTGGAAGAGCAGTTGAATGGAATGGACAGTATCTTGAAAGGAGGATATAAGATGAACATCAACAAAAGCAAAACAAGGATAATGGAATGTAGTCTAATTAAGTCGGGTGATGCTGAGGGAATTAGATTAGGAAATGAGGCACTTAAAGTAGTAAAGGAGTTTTGCTATTTGGGGAGCAAAATAACTGATGATGGTCGAAGTAGAGAGGATATAAAATGTAGGCTGGCAGTGGCAAGGAAAGCGTTTCTGAAGAAGAGAAATTTGTTAACATCCAGTATTGATTTAAGTGTCAGGAAGTCATTTCTGAAAGTATTCGTATGGAGTGTAGCCATGTATGGAAGTGAAACATGGACGATAAATAGTTTGGACAAGAAGAGAATAGAAGCTTTCGAAATGTGGTGCTACAGAAGAATGCTGAAGATTAGATGGGTAGATCACATAACTAATGAGGAGGTATTGAATAGGATTGGGGAGGAGAGAAGTTTGTGGCACAACTTGACCAGAAGAAGGGATCGGTTGGTAGGACATGTTCTGAGGCATCAAGGGATCACCAATTTAGTATTGGAGGGCAGCGTGGAGGGTAAAAATCGTAGAGGGAGACCAAGAGATGAATACACTAAGCAGATTCAGAAGGATGTAGGTTGCAGTAGGTACTGGGAGATGAAAAAGCTTGCACAGGATAGAGTAACATGGAGAGCTGCATCAAACCAGTCCCAGGACTGAAGACCACAACAACAACAACAACAACACTATGTCCCACTGGATGAAGATGCTTGAAATATGGAGCATGACCTGTTAATAGTTGCACCATTCCTCGAGCAGGAGCACACCCCTTCGAGCCTGAGGAAGAGCAAGGAACTCAGTGGATTTTGAAGATCATCCCCTGGCTAACAAAGGCATCAATCGCAGCTAACATACGGTGCGCCAGGGTGTGCGGCACTGGAGAAGTTTCCGCCACCTATGGGATCTGGGACACTATCCAGATATTGATATCTTGGATCCGATCCAGGAGGTCAAGAGAGCACAGGCGACGTTCAGCGAGTCCAGACTTGATCCATGCAGCAGCCGCAAGCATTTGAGGAGCGCAGAAGGCAATAGGTGAGCCATGAAATCAGTGCGAAGGCAGCTTAAGGTATCAGTCACGTGGAACAGGTCAACGTTTCCCCAGGCAGGCCTGTATCGATATACATAGCTTGAAATTTAAGTGCACTGAGGAAGCTGCCCAATGCCTCACCCATGCAAGTACGGACCAGGCCACTTTGAAGGGAGAGGACCAAATCGTCTACATAGGCGGTGCAGCAAAATCCACATCCACGTTGCGACATACTTTTCAGTTGTTGTCATAGTCCCCACAACAATGGTTCTACGGCAAAGGCGGACAGCGGCACCCTGTCGCACCGATCACTTGATGAGGATCAGTGGTGTGAGCCTCCCGTTATACGGCATCCGGGATGTAGCGCCGTGCAGTAGATGTATGACCACCCTGACAATAGTTTCGGCGTCTCCCATAGAACGGAGAACAATCGTAAGAAAAGAATGACGGACTTTCGACAAATGCCGGGCTAAAGTCTGATGCCAAAGACGTGGGCAAATGCCGAGCTCAAGTGACGGCAGACAAATCCCTATAGTGGCAGAGTGCTGTCCGAGTGTTGTAGGCTCTGCTTAGCGATGCCTCATCATAGAGCACAACATGAAAGGCCGTTCTCTTAAGCTTCGCCGCCAACAGGTGTGTAAAGACCTTCATAGCCCTATTTAGCAGGGTGAAGGCGTGACAGTCTCTGATGTGTGGACCCGCGTGACGTTTGGGAATAGGAAAAATAAGGCCTTGTAGAAAGGCAACGAAGATCCTCAACGAAGCGGACATCAGTTATGAACAGATAACAGTTCACATGGGCGCTAAGAGGTAGAAATCACGATAAAATTCGAATGAGATGACATCAGGGCCAGGTGATTTGCATCGATAGCATCGAGGACTTCAGCTTCTGTTACTGATGCCTCCAATTCCAATGCTGCATCCTCTGGTATCGTGCTGAATGCAAGACCAATGACAGCCAGTGCATGCGGGTGGATGGCATAGAGCCTAACATAATGGGCATGAAGGGTCCGTCAATTCCCACATGGGTGTTATCTTTCCTGCCTTCGTCCTCAGTGATGGACTGAATCAGGGGCCGGCCGGTGTGGCCGAGCGGTTCTAGGCGCTTCAGTCTGGAACCGCGCGACAGCTACGGTCGCAGGTTCGAATCCTGCCTCAGGCATGGATATGTGTGATGTCGTTAGATTAGTTAGGTTTAAGTAGTTCTACGTTCTAGGGGACTGATGACCTCAGATGTTAAGACCCATAGTGCTGAGCCATTTGAACCATTTTTTTCTGAATCAGGACCTTGCGCCACTGTCACCTGTCTATTAGAGGTTGGTACATCGTTGGAGATTCTAAACCCGTGTCACAATTGTGGGCTTGTACCACCGTCCGTTCAAGGTGGTGGCACAAGCGGGATGTGACCTGTGCTTTCGTGCGGTTCATTATTGTACATTTTTCAGGTGAAAAACGCATCGTGGATCAGTCCCTCAACACCTAGTAACAAAGGTTCAGTGACTGCCGCCTCTAAACCGCAGAGACTCTGTCATATGCCATCATGGCCCGGTCGAGGGCAGGTTTTGCAAATGATAGCCATCACGGCAACGTAGATGGGTAAGTGTCAGGAGGCGGCGACATAAATCCCAAGTCACCCTGATAAGCTGCTGACCATCCGGAGACGCTAGCAGACCCACACTCAGCTTCCAAACGCTCCTTCTATGCCACACGCTCTGGTGACCGAGTGTGATCTTGCAGACATTCGTCACACAGTTGGAAAAAGCGACAGGCCAAACCTCAGGCAGTCTGGTTCCTCGCTCCAGCAAGTGCAACATATAAAAGCGATGAAAGCGACTGGAAGAATGTGCAGTGTAGTGTATGAAACCGAGGCAGTTGCCCTGAACGTTCTATCACTTGTACATAAACTGGAAATGGTCGACGATCATGGCAAGCTCCACGCAAGATATGTGACACGGCAGCTGATCTATGGGGTGGAAGGTTGAATTATAATCACCAGCAAGCACCTGGCCATGTTACACAGGTAAGACCACCCCCGCAAAGAAAGCAGAATGTTCCTTTCTCTTCCCCAATGCTGAAGGAATGTAGATGTTAATAATTCGGACACCGTTTAAGTTCGCTGCTGAACGCCGTTCATTACGATTTCCCGCACGCCGCCAATCATAAAATAAAAAGTCACGTGCATCGTCAGTTCTAGTTTCATCTGATGCACGCCATTTAAGACATGGTAGGTCTCGAAAATCCAATATTTCTTTGTGACGTGACTGATGACGTTGCCGTAAGTTCGAATGGCGTATACGAACAAATCCTGTGTTACCTCAAAAGGGTGTGATCAACCGAAGTAGCTTCAACGTGGCTATCATGATAAATTTCAGGGCCTGCGGGAAACGTCGCATTATTTTGTACACGACGCTACTCGTGATGGGGAAGTGAATTCCTGCAACGTCTTGAGGTACGAGATGAAGATCGTCATGTACAAACAGTACCACTTCGAATGCTCGACGTCTTGCATGTTTCGCTTGAAACATGAACTTTCTAGTCGCACGGTGACAGGATAACGCCATTGCAGGTCAGAACCTGAGGAAAGCGACGTATTACCGCGCACTAGCGTGTGTACGAAAACAAGTCTCCATTGCGCTGCTCGGAGCGCGGAGCACATCCGCCCTGTGTCACGGTTATGAGCCGTCTGCCGTTTTTTTTTTTTTTTTTTTTTTTTTTTTTGTAAAGGAAGAAAATTACCTCGTCCACTTCAGGCGTTGGCCCCTATCACCCACATTACCCCCAAAAACCTATCTAGCCTAAAAACAAAAAACAAAGCTAGTGCCACCGCCACTTTCATCCTGAAGCTAACTAGGACGTCCGTTCGCCACCACTTCAGGTTCCGCCAACGAACGAAAATTAAATATGCCTCTGAACTTTTTATAAAAATAAAAGGAGAAAGGAAAGGGTATAATACTTTATTATATTTTATTTGTTGTTCATTGTGTTCTTATTTTGTTCTTGTGTATTTATTTGGATTCGAAAGCAGGTCTCCCTCCTGCCCACTTTTTTTTTTAAATCTTTTTTTATGTATATAGATACCAATGTGCCAACAGTCATAGTTAATCAAGCCTGGAAAACTAAAACAGAATGAAGACACCATCGAAGACATGAAACATAAATAACATGAAGAGAAAGCTTCCACATCGTAGTTAGGCTTCTCAGCGACTGCGCCCACTGATAAAGATTGTTCAGTATATGCTCGTTTGTAGTTCGTTCTGACCTCATCTGCCACTGCCTGGAACATTCCAGCTGCACGGCGGGCTGTGAAAGGCACTCCTTAGGTAGTTTGCGAAGCACTGTCGATATCTGGTATGCCCGGAAATAGCATGATGTCTTTCTTGCAAATAGAGCCAGAAGTCAAGGAAATTCTTGTGTCCGTCACGACAGAGGTAATGGACCGCACGTCCACGTATCCAAGTGACGGAGTTGGTTCGAGTCTTGGGGTAAAATGTCTCATCCGGAAACAATAACGTGCATGCAGATATATGCTCCGGCCTAACCCGCAAGAGATAAGCCAGCATCTGCCGCACTAGGTGCCAAACCGGTTCCGCCTCTCCACAGCTGAGGTGGTGCTCGTCAGAATCTACTGTATTACAACCCACACAATTGGGAGATTCTGCCATGTGGATATTGTAGAGACGTTCTTGCGTCACCAGTTTCCCATTAACGACTACGTACCATTGGGAAACAACATCGGAATCAAGCATGGCATCGTGTACAGTCTTCCACACCACGCGCCACAGTACGTCAGGATATTTTAGTTCGACCACATTTAGGGGGCGGCGTTGCAGCATGTCATGATATAGGCGTCGAGTTGTGGCCATTTGTGGTGTCGTGAGCGCTACACTGCAATAACTTTGTTCTAAATAGAAACGTCCTATATAAATGAGGGGCGCTGGGATGTCCTGTAGTGGCCCGGCGCTCTTAGTGAAGCAGGTCGTAGTGCCGTCAGAAGCAGACTCGTGAGGCTCGTAGGACAACGGCGCAGCAGACATAAATGTGAGCTAACATAGAGGGCAATGGCCCTATCATGGACGTTAACTAGGCCGAGACCACCTTTTTCCTTGGGGAGGGTAAGAGATACGTATCTGATCTTCAGTAACATACCAGCGGTGACGAAGTACCCCAGGGCTGCCATAATGCTACGAGCTAAGGGTTGCGGAATGGGTAGCGTTTGGGCGACATGCGGTATGCGGGACGCAAGGTATACATTGGCATAATACACCCGCTGAACGATGTTGAGGGATCGCAAGCGCTGATTTATCTTGTCCAGAAAATGGTCCTCAAGGGAAAGGCATTGGTCATCAGCCGACACGTAGGTAATAATCATTTTGCGTTTCCTTCTTTCTTCCAGTTACAGCTTGTGTACTGCCCCGACGTGCCCTTCAAAGAAATCATATTTACATCTTTCGATTAAATTGTAACACCCCACCCGTCACTTATCTGGTTTTGGCGTGTGTTCACCCCAGCTAATTGACTAACAGATCAACAGATAGTGCAAAACTGCCGCAATATCGGATAACGCAAAGAAAGTAATAAGGCCCTTTGACTCCTGATTGAACTGCAGTGGCAGTGTTGATATTAATTGATTCAGAATTGATCCCTTTTAATTAAAAAGGGGTGCACATTGATGTTATATTCAGCTATTGAACACCAGATGCAAATGTTGACCATTAAATTAATTAAGAAAGTGACTTGGGATTTCAACTACTTGATTGAAAACAGATGCAGTCGATTAGCACAAATTTATTTTAACTCACGACCTACAATCATCACATTACATGGCTCTCCTAACAGGCAGTGGGAATAAATTGCGTTTACGTGGAGTAAAACGCGATAAATCAAAATTAATTCCTATCGACTGGCCCAGGCATAATGCGAAATGTGAGAAGAATTCTACAATACACGGCCCATGAAACCCTCGTGGAAACTTTGCCTGCGTGATCCAACAAATTAATCAGTGGCCTAACTCAAGCCGGAGCGGGCGCAATATCACCGAATTCAGCGTGGCGGGGCGTCGTCATTGTGCGGACATCGGCCGGCCTCGTGGTGCTGCAAGGCTGCACTCGTCTATTCACTCCTAGCTATCTTGCTCAGTACATATCTGAACGAAAACTTTCTTTCTCCAAGCTCAATCGTTCTGTTTGCTCAAACTGCAGGGATGCTCACTCTCTCTCAGGCAAGCTGAGTAAAGAACGCCACGTCTGCACTATAGGCAAGCTGGGAACAGACCTCTACGGAGACTTCTCCCAGTCCGCTCTTCGCCTCGGTTTCCCCTCCAGCAAAATCACTAACGCCAATTGCAGCGCAAGACGCGTTAATTTTGCGTCGCTTCCCAGCGCCGACCAATGCCTGCTCTGGGAAGTGAACAAATTCGCACAAAATTTCCCTTCCCCTCAACTTCTGCTATTTAGCTCCTCCCAAGCCACCCATCAAGGTTAGTATCTGCATAAAACACCAATTTTTCCGAAATTCCGACTCTCAGGAGAGTACTTCAAATTCCTTGGTCCTGCGTACCCATCGGAGGCCGGCGTATTTCATTCTGTCGCTCTTCACCTGATTTACTTCAGACTCTGTGGACTGTGAATTCAGCGCGAAGTTGCGTGTCATAAACATGCATATTTCGGCCTCTGTTGATCGCTCCACCGTATCTTTGTGCGGCTTTCCCGCATGTTCCACTGAAAATGGGACGACGGACATTTATCAACAGGTGTACAAGTTCTCCATCTGCTTCCCGGTACACCAGCATGGGGTCAACCACCCACTCACTGTCACTCATCTTAAGGCAGCTGGAGGCCGCACCCCGTTACCACTTTCTCAGAGTTTGAGCTGCCCTAAGCTGCCTATTGTCGCTTCCCTTCGCTGCTCCCCAGCCGGCCGTGGTCAACTCTGAATACTTGCTTGGGATAAATTAGCCTCCAGTAAATCGACGCATTTCCACAATGTTTTCATGTCGCGTGAATTACTTTAAAACCATCACCCCACATTAATAATTCCAATACGTCCATACTATACTCTCTACAAGATGCATTGTGCCTTGTCAGTCATTTTTGTTCCGCCCTACTGTTCGCTCATAGTGAGCTTGGTGATCTTTAATGACTTCATGTAAGGGGCATAGTTCTTGCCATCTTACAAAATGCTTGTTATTCCTGCCTCATCCATTTTGAAGAACGGGGTTGGATGTACTTTACTTTTTCTAATTCAGTTTTTAGAACTGCAAATATATATATATATATATGATTTCTTTGTCCAGAGACGCCTAGTTCCTGAACAGCTATCGAGAATTTTGAAAGTCTTTTCGGGTTTGCTGCCGGATCCTAAAATCAACTTGACTCGATATTTCGGCGATCCAACTGTTCGCCATCTTCAGGAAATGCTGCTTCTGCTGATGAGTCGGGACTCATTTCCTGAAGATGGCGAACAGTTGGATGGCCGAAATATCGAGTCAAGTTGATTTTAGGATCCGGCAGCAAACCCGAAAAGACTTTCAAGACTTATTACGCCGGGAAAGCCTACGTAGTCATATCGAGAATTTTGATTGATATTCGAATCTTCTTGAGAAACAAGTTCAGGTACTGTCAAAATTCATATGTGGATGTCTGTTCCTTATAGCTAGTTAGAATGTCATCTGCTTAATGTCATTCCAAGTAATGTCGGAAGAGTTCTTTTCCATTTCAGTGCAATATTTATCAGACCTCACTAATAAATCCACTATCAACACAGTTTTTCTCCTAAGCGTCATATTTTTTACTGCAGTTACTTCATTTTCTAATTCTGTCTGCTTTCTTCTATAGTCTAACACAGTTAACCTTGGTCCCCAATCGTTGTCTCAATATTCAGGACTCTCATTTCTTTATACTGATTAGAACCACATGCTGCATGAAGATTTTACGTTATTCTTTTATAAGCTTTACTTGTTTGAAAACCTGTTAAACATATATTAAATTTAGCCAAACCAAGGAGAAGCTAAATGGTAAGAAGGCACATTATTTACAATATGTACTTACCTGATATCACCTATGGGCGCTGGTCGGCACAAGTAGCCGGCCGATATTATGCCAACAGCTCACACAAAAATCGTGAACTCAGTAAAATTTTTTTTTTAACATTATGTGGTTGGATTCTCCTTTTGACACCCTTCCAAATGGTATCAACAGAAAAAGAATGCATTGCACCGAGTTGGTCATTACCCAGTCAGAACTCAGGTAAACCAAGTAGTGCTAAGGTTAGAAAATATTGCATATCATCTTTGTCTCTACATCAGTGATAAGGTAGTCTTTGCTAGCTGTGTTTGCGGTGACATTCCAAAGCTTGAAGTTGGCAGCTTTTCACCTTCCGAACATTTGTGGGCAGCAACACAGACAGAAGCGATATTCGTGATGTTGTGTCTAGGAATCCTGCCTCCTCGGTTGGCTGGACATACTATCAAATAACTCGTAATAATGAGTTTCATTAAAATAAAAATTTACAAATTGATAAATGTGTCGCAAGCAAAGGGCGACACACAAAACAGTCTTCTTCAGAATAGGCAAACAAAAGTCTATGCTATGTAGAGTACCAATGAATTGGCTAACATTATAGCTGCTGTCAAAGTGGGCTCCACCAGTTGGTTGTGGCACTTATGTCATCTTCATGTAGGGGCCACTGTTGTTGCATTGTCGTCCACGAAGGGGGTTTGTCAGCATACGATTGGGTGACCTCTTGTCACAGCCTTCTCTTGCCTATCGTTCCCGATTGGCGTGCTGGCGCTGACTTAACGCATTAACACATGACATGCATCAGTGTTCCAAATTAGTTTCATTAATAACATAGACAACATTCTATTAGAACTACTGACAGCCTTGGGAGAGCCAGTCCTGACAAAACTCTACCATCTGGTAAGCAAGATGTAAGAGACAGGCGAAATAACCTCAGACTTCAAGAAGAATATAATAATTCCAATCCCAAAGAAAGCAGGTGTTGACAGATGTGAAAGTTACAGAACTATCAGCTTAATAAGTCACAATTGCAAAATACTAACGTGAATTCTTTACAGACGAATGGAAAAACTGGTAGAAGCCAACCTAGGGAAAGATCAGTTTGGATTCCGTAGAAATATTGGAACACGTGAGGCAATACTGACCCTACGACTTAGCTTAGAAGATAGATTAAGAAAAGGCAAACCTACGTTTCTAGCATTTGTAGACTTAAAGAAAGCTTTTGTCAACGTTGACTGGAATACTCTCTTTCAAATTCTGAAGGTGGCAGGGGTAAAATACAGGGAGCGAAAGGCTATTTACAATTTGTACACAAACCAGATGGCAACTATATGAGTCGAGGGACATGAAAGGCAAACACTGGTTGGGAAGGGAGTGATACAGGGTTGTAGCCTCTCCCCGATGTTATTCAATCTGTATATTGAGCAAGCAGTAAAGGAAACAAAAGAAAAGTTCGGAGTAGGTATTAAAATCCATGGAGAAGAAATGAAAACTTTGAGGTTCGCCGATGACATTGTAATTCTGTCAGAGACAGCAAAGGACTTGGAAGAGCACTTGAACGGAATGGACAGTGTCATGAAAGGAGGATATAAGATGAACATCAACAAAAGCAAAACGAGGATAGTGGAATGTAGTCGAAGTAAGTCGGGTTGAGGGAATTAGATTAGGAAATGAGACACTTAAAGTAGTAAAGGAGTTTTGGTATTTGGGGAGCAAAATAACTGATGATGGTCGAAGTGGAGAGGATATCAAATGTAGACCGAAAATGGCAAGGAAAGCGTTTCTGAAGAAGAGAAATTTGTTAACATCGAGTATAGATTTAAATGTAAAGAAGTCGTTTCTGAAAGTATTTGTATGGAATGTAGCCATGTATGCAAATGAAACATGGACGATAAATAGTTTGGACAAGAAGAGAATAGAAGCTTTCGAAATGTGGTGGTCCAGAAGAATGCTGAAGATTAGATGGGTAGATCACATAACTAATGAGGAGGTATTGAATATAATTGGGGAGAAGAGGAGTTTGTGGCGCAACTTGACTAGAAGAAGGGATCGGTTGGTAGGACATGTTCTGAGGCATCAAGGGATCACCAATTTAGCATTGGAGGGCAGCGTGGAGGGTAATAATCGTAGAGGGAGACCAAGAAATGAATACATTAAGCAGATTCAGAAGGATGTAGGTTGCAGTAGGTACTGGCAGATGAAGAAGCTTGCACAGGATAGAGCAGCATGGAGAGCTGCATCAAACCAGTCTCAGGACTGAAGACCACAACAACAACAATAACGTTAACAGTATGCAGTCGTGGTATTTTCTGTTTCCTCTCGCCACTTTTATACAATGTTTGTGCCACAGTATATCAGCGCACTCATCTCATTTCCAGGTACCATTCTCGCACAAATGTGCAGCATATTCCACCAGTCATGCACAACCCCCCCCCCCCCTCTTCCGCATGGAAATAAATCTCAACTAGCACCGAGTACGTGATCAGCACGGAAACGGAAAGTGTAGAAACTACGACTTAAATTGTACTCCGCTATCGCTCCCTTTCGAATTCAGCATTACTTGTATCATCAGTGTGTATTAACAAGGACACACGGTAGCAGTGCAAGGATGAGGAAGAGGAGGGAAGAGATGAGGAGCGGCGCATCAAATAGTAGGACAGGCCTGACAGGGCGACAGCTGCGGGGTCTCGCGCTCAGCAGAGCTCGCCCGTCCCCCGTCCCCCCCCCCCCCCCCCCCTCACGCAAACCTCCCACCCTCCTTGCCTCTTGACAGCGGCCGTGGGTCGCAGTGTGACACGGCGGGCCCGGTTGTAATTGGAGAAGGAAGGTTGGCGACGGCTAAACACGAACAGCGTCTGAGCCTGTGGCGATACGCGACAGAACCGCTATTCTACAGCCGACACAACACTGGCAAGCTAAAGACCCCTGCGACACTGCTGGTCACAGACTAACCAAGCCTTAGTGTCGGCATCTTTAAATTCAAGAAAGGGCGTCGCTGGCGCGAAGCTATATCTAACCCCGTCTCTTTGAAACTTCCCCTTTGAAAATTAACAATGACAGTGCTGGAAAAACTCTTACATTATTTGATTTTCAAGCAGCTGAGCAAAACTGAACGTACTCAGACAGTTCTCTCTTTACTTATTCTGATCATCACTAAACTGACACAATATTTTTAGCGCAACGCAGTCTGACTTTCAATAATCCCTACAAAAGAATGGCCCTGACTAACAGTAACGTATACCTTTCATGAATCACTTACAAAAATCTTCGTTACTCGAACCACTGCAATACAGCGAGCGCCAATACTGCCAGCTAAATAAAAGTTTCTAACTACTGAAGGCATTAACTACTGATAGGCATAGTTAGCAAATGAAAGATTTTGATAGAGAACACACTCTGTACTTACCTTAATAATGTTCAAAAGTCATCAATATATCTATCAATTCATGACAACCATCTTTACAAATTTCCTTTTTCTGGCGGACCCCCTGTCCAGATCGTCCGCTCATAGTAACCTCTCAAAACTCTGCCCTTTCTCTCCCCACATCCACCACTGCTGGCGGCTCACCTCCAACTGCCCGATGCTACACGCTGTTCACATCCAACTGCCCAGCACTACATTAGCGAATATTCCAACAATGAGTCCAACCAGCCACAGACTGCACGCAGCACAGCCAGTGATTTTCATACAGAGCGCTACGTGGCGTTACCAACATAAAAACCTAAACAGCCTACTTACATCCTTATGGACGTATTTTCTACACAATATTACTCCAACTAAAATATGTAAACGCCGCAAGAAATGCGTGCTTGAACATAAATGCAGATATAAATGTGTAGGCTGCCGCGGCGAGAGTCAGTCGACATAAAAGGTTTCTGGGTATGGTACCGCGTCATGATGTATGAAACCACTGCTGCTGGAGCAAAACCGACGTCTCGGCCTCGATTGCAGCGGCCTTCTTCTGGCTCTACTGATGCTAGCCACACCAGCAGGTTGCGCTGTCGTGTCTGACCACGAATGGCATCAATGCGATGTCCTCAATACGTTGCAAGTGTCAGTCAGGGTCCAGCAGCGTTGTGTGTAGTTGTGAATGCATTATGTCGCACTACGTGGTATGATGGTGCTTCCGTAACCAAGTGACCCGAAGTGCGTGGTGTCTCAGAGGTACCGTGTCTAAACTTTACATCATAGAGAAAAAGCGGAAAACATCATCCGCTACATCGGAACGCTGACGAAAGTGTGTGTTGAGTCATGGTGACACACGGCCATTGAAAAGGATTGTGACGAAAACTAAGGGAACAACAGGTGCGAAAGTGACTGCAGAACTGAGCATCGCACTAGCGAAACTTGTCAGCAACAAAACAACACGAAGAGGGTTCCATAAGCAGAGAATTTCAAAACTATTCATCAGTGATGCTGTAAGCGTATTGTCATATCGCTGACTTAGTTGTGGAGTATCTTTGCGGGCAGTCGCGTCTCGAGGGTCGAGCGCGGGACACGGAACTGTTACGTTGTGTTGTCTGTAGCTCTGCATGTGAGAGGCATTGTTAGTATGGAAGTTGATGTGTTGCTACAAGTGCTATTACAGTAAAGTGATGAAATATGGAAGTGATTCAGAGGAAAGTGCGTCAAGAAGTAATTAAAAATGAGCAGTGCCGCCGATAACGTATTTGTGTACCCTCTCGTTGCGTGTCGCACAGCATTAATCATCCGCGCCGTGTTCGGTCTCCCAGAATGAAATGGTGTGAATCAGTAGAAATTAGTTACCATAAAAGAGTGCAGTCAAGTGCCAGTGTCTTGTAGCGAGCGTGAGAATGCGCGTTCGATCATCGCGTTTCCGCATTATCAACAATCAGCCGCACCGCGACGGTTACGCGCACGCTCGTACAAGTGAGAACTCAGAACTGAAAAATTAACTTTACGAACAGTGTTATATCATTACTAGCGTCAAGGAGGACTATTACCAGATATCTGTGTATGCGTGACGAGCGTAAGAACTTTCGTACGATCATTCGGCTTCCGCATCCTCAACAATCACCCGCGTCGTGTCGGTTACGCGTACGCTCGTCTGAGTGATGTTGTGGACATATAATCATCAAGTTTGTGAATTGGGATAAACATTTACGACTTAGAGTGTACGCAGTGCAATCTGTGGTTTCCATATCGTCTCAGAATATAGATGTTCATACCAGACATAGGACCGTGCTGTGTTTTAACGTTGAGTGGCTCCCCTGAACCCGCTTGCATATTTCGATAGATAATTTCAGTCAAGCCAACAGCAGTGTGGAGCAGGACAATACGACCGCCGCGGTATCATCAGGGCGCACGGTCAAGCAACAGTCCGAAACGACAACCACTTTAAGGTACCCCACCTGTTTGTACTCCTGGGCGTGTTACAATGCATACGGCCGTTCACAGGTAAAGGTGGTACCAAAGCCATAAAACACGTACTGTGCAGCAACGCAAGTATGTCATTTGGTCGGATGAGTCTTGTTTCGCTCTGTTACCAACTTCTGCCCGACTTTATGTCCGAAGAGTGAAACATGGAGCTGGTTTGGCGGTGATTTGGGCAGCCATGTCGTTATATTCCATGCGCCTCATGGTTACTCTTCAAGGTCGTGTCACTGCCAAGGGTTATGTGACCATTTTGTGCCAATCAGACCCATTCCATTGTATAAGGTTTATTCACCAGGACGACAGGGCCCCTGCTCACAAAGCTCCCATTGTCCAGGACTGCTTCTGTGGTGACGGGGATGAAATGTCGCATCTCTCCTCGTCACCAGATGTTAGTATTCTGAGATAGAGCCTTGCTGCTTCATTTCTCTTGTCATTCGTTCCAGGTTGTATAGCTGCTGTTTTATTCACAGTACAATATAGATGTTAAAATGAATAAAACTGACGAACATATGACTGAATGAAAGAGAGTTAATTTACAACAGCTATAGTGGATTAACGAGCTTTCATTGAGCCATATGTCCTCAGTCTTATTCATGTTAAAATCCATGTTTTACTGCTTCAAATTTCTATAAACTATGTACAACTGTTTTATCTGTGATTGCCCTTGGTTTAAAATTATCTACTGTTTCATTGCGAAGCTAAAATTAACATCGATGGGTGGTAATTTGGCCTTTTGGCATGTTTTGTTAGATGATATGTTGAAACTTCCTGGCAGATTAAAACTGTGTGCCGGACCGAGACTCGAACTCGGGACCTTTGCCTTTCGCGGACAAGAGCTCTACCATCTGAGCTACCCAAGCACGACTCACGCCCGGTCCTCATAGCTCTCATTCCGGAGACATCCCCTAGGCTGTGGCTAAGCAATGTCTCCGCAATATCCTCTCTCCCAGGAGTACTAATTCTGCAAGGTTTGCAGGAGAGCTTCTGTGAAGTTTGGAAAGTAGGAGACGAGGTGCTGGCGGAAGTAAAGCTGTGAGGACGGGGCGTGAGTCATGCTTGGGTAGCTCAGATGATAGAGCACTTGCCCGCGAAAGGCAAAGGTCCCGAGATTGAGTCTCGGTCCGGCACGCAGTTTTAATCTGCCAGGAAGTTTCATACCAGCGCACACTCCGCTGCAGAGTAAAAATCTTATACGTTAATGCGTATGTGTGGAGTGAGTGCTGCTTACGTTCCTTATGTTTTACTGTTAGTCATCCACTCTCATTTTTCGCTCACATGGCCCATAGCTACTTTCCACTTCCACCGTTTCCTGCGGCACCTAACAGTAGTTACTAGGGACACGTCAAACGTAGATACTCTAAGCAGCTTCCTTCACGAATGTACGTCGTTTCCTTAGGGTTCTTGTGGTAAACCTCAGTCTAGAATCTACCTTCCCTATGGCTAGATGTGCTGGCCCTTCCATCACAAATCGCTTCAAACATATCCTCCTAAATGCTTATACTGACCTAACTGCAGTGGCCGATCTACAATCGTTTAGTCAAAAGGTAACACCTTTTTAATTTATTTGCGCGCACTATATCACACTTGTATAAATTTGTATTTGTACATTCTAAAGACTTTTTCTAAAGATTGCCGACACAGCCTTTGATTCAGAAAACAGTGTTTCGTTCTCTATGTTAGAATCTAAAGAGCACCCGACCAGGACTATTTACTAGTAATAAATTCTAATAAGATTAGTGCAGGAACCTCCGAAATTTTCGATTAATATTTCTTTAGCACACCGGAGTCTGACTTGTCACATTCTTTGATGTAATCTATGATGCAAATTGTTTACATTGTGCTTTTCTGTATATGCTTTGTCCTTACTTATACTTTCACTAATTTTTTCTTTTGCTTTCCACTCTTACGCGAGATTACTTCATAAATGTATGTATGTCGAAATGAGTTATCAGAAATAAGGGAAGCCAGTTAGGACGTAAGAAATAGGCGGAGACATCATGAAGACATGATATAGAGCCAGTGATTATTTCATCCCAGAGTAGCACTTGTATCCGACGTCCTCAGTTATTTGTTGGACGCATTCCAAATTCTGTCTTCGCCAACAGGTTTAACCTTCTGGGGCTCCCACTTACACCATGGGGGTTATTCCCTGACGTCTTAACACATGTCCTATTACCCATTCTCTTGTTCTTGTCAGTGTTTTCCATTTTGCTATTCTTCGTAGATTCTGGGCAGAACCTTTTCAACGTCCTTCTATAGCGCCACATTTCAAAAACTCAGATTCTCTTCTTTTCCAGTTTTCCCACAGTCTACGATTCACTACCACACAATACTGCGCTCCACATGCACGTTCTCAAAATTTTCTTCCTCATATTATCGTCTGTGTATATAACAAGCAGATTTCTTTTGGCCGGGAATGTCCTCTTTATCTGTACTGATCTGCTTTTTATGTGCCCCTTCACTCATCCATCATGTGTTATTTTACTTCCAAAGGAGTACATTTCCCTCACTTCGTCCATTTGGTGGGTCCCACTTTTGAAGCGCTAATCTCGTTTCTGCTAGTCCTAATTGCTTTAGTCTTTTTTCGGTCTACTCTTAACTCATACCGCGTACTCACTAGACTGGTTATTCCATTTATCTGGACCTGTAAATGTTCCTTTTACTGAGGATAGTAATGTTATCAACGAATCTCACCATTAATATCCTTTCACCCCGAATCTTAATTCCACTCTTCAACCATTCTTTCATTTACATCATTGCTTCTTCGATGTGTAGACTGAACAGTAGGGGTGAAATACTGCATGTCTCTCTTAAATCTTTTTCATCCGAACACGTCGTTCTGCGTCTTCAATTCTTGTCAGTCCCTATTGGTTCTTGCACATACTGTATATTACCTTTACTTCCCTATAGTTTACACCTGTTTCCCGACAACAGCTATACTGGTATTAATAGATATTTGCTACAGTGATCACTTCAACCATCACCATGGGCATGTCATGGTTGAAGTGATCACTGTAGCAACTATCCACTAATACCAGTATTGCTGGCCTCCGTTTTAATCACAAGCGAGGCAGATTCTTCCTCCATGTCAGTCAGGGGCCTGAAGATGACGTAGTTGCCAAATAAAATAAGATTGAAAACTGACGACTGAAAGGTGCTTAATTTGACATCTTCTATCGAACAGCCGAGTCCCGTAGCCATTTCTAAAAAGATGGACGTACAGAAACTTCAAAAGTTGGTAGCCATTTCCTCCAGTGACTTCAGGAATTCCGAAGAAGTGTTATTTATGCCTTCTGCCTTGTCTGATCGCAAGTCTTCCACAGCTCGGGGAAACTCTGTAAAATTGGATCCCCTATATCTTCTAAATAAACTACCATTTCTTCTATGACGTCAGCAGACAGTTCCTCCTCCTGGTAGAGACGCTACGTTCTTTTCACCTACCTGCTGTTTCCTCTAAGTTTCACAGCGATATTTCTCCTGAACTCTTAATATAGATGCCTTTTCTTTCAATTTCGTTAGAGGTCGTTTTGACTTTTCTGTATGCTCAACTTCCAATTCCTTTTCGATTTCTTCAAATTTTTCCTCCAGCTATATTGACTTAACTACTCTGTACTTCATATTTATTTCGTTCCTAAGTGACTTACATTGCTGTAGTGCTGCCTTCTTCTAAACATTTTTGTACTTCATTATTGTACTTTCATGGATCAACTGAAATATTTCTTCCCAATATTCCTTCACAGTTATCTTTCTTGTAAGAAAGTTTTTCTGTCCAACATCTGTGATTGCTCTTTTTAGCAATGTCTACTCCTCTTCAGCCGAATTCTAGTATTCCTTATCGTTATATGTACAGCCTTGCAGAACATCAAACGTATCTAATCATTCACCAGTTCATCAGTATCCCACTTCTGGGCGATTCTCTTAAACTTAATATTATTCTTCATCATTATTAAATTGTAATTCGAATCTATATCTGCTCTGCCCTTGTAATCCAACATCATATTTGAGTATCTCTGACCATGACGTAATACAGCAGTAATCACCCACGCAATGGATATCGATTGCGCTAAACCCACCAACTCTAGGTCATGGATTCTTTGCTGCTTTGTTATATACACTAATCCAGAAGTACATCATGACCTACCTGCTAGCCGGTATGTCCAGCTTTGGCGCAGATAACAGTGGCGATGCATCGTGGTACGGAAGCAGTGAGGCCTTGGTAGGTCGCTGGAAGGAGATGGCATGACATCTGCACACACAAGTCAGCTAATTACCGTAAATTCCGGGAAGTGCATGGTGAGCTCTGACGGCACGTTCGAGCACACCCCGATGTGTTAGATCAGACTCAGATCTGGCAAGTTGTCCGCAGCTCGTGGTCTCGCGGTCACGTTCTCGCCTCTCGAGTATGGTGTCCCGGGTTCGATTCCTGGCGGGGTCAAGGATTTTCACCTGCCTCTATTCTCCTCATCATTTCATCATCATTCATGAAAGTGGCGAGATTGTAATGGCAAAGGTTAGGAATTTGTACTGGCCCTGACAACAGCGCAGTTGAGCGCCCCACAAACCAAACATCATCATCATCATCATCCGGCAAGTTGGGGGGCCTGAACATCAAATGGAACTCGCCACTGGGTTTATCTTCATCACCCCTGGCCTTGTGACACGACGCAGTATCTTGCTGAAAAATGTCACTGCCGTCGCGAAACATGATCGACGTGAAGGGGTGTAAGTGGTCTGCAACCAGTGTACGATACACACTGGCCGCCATGGTGTCTAGCACGAGCCCCACTGAACTCGTGAATGTTCCCCAGAGGATAATGGAGCCGCCGCCAGGTTGTCTCCGACCCTGCCATCGGCTTGATGAAGAAGGTATCGGGATTCAACAGACTGTGCAACGCTATGCTACTGCGCCAACGTTCAGTGCCGTTGGTCACGTGCCCATCACAGTGGTAGTTGTCGATGTCGTGGTGTTATCATTGGCACATGCATGGGTCATCGGCTGCAAGGGCCCATCGTTAGGACTGCTCGGTTCACTCTGTGTTCAGACAAACTTGTACGACGCCCAGCAATAAAGTATGATGTTAGTTACGCCACAGTTCGCCGCCTGTCCTATTTTATAAGTCTGCCCAGCCTGCGACGTCCGATATCTGTAATGAGGGGTGGCTGCCAAATCCCACGAAGTCTGGACGTGGCTTGACCCTGGATTCACCACGTGTTGAAGACACTCACCACAGCACACCTCGAACACCCGACAAGGCGTGCAGTTTCCGAAATGCTCATGCTGAGCCTCCGGACTATCACACTCTGCCCTCGGTCAAACTCAGAAAAGTAGCGTGCCTTCCTCTTTCCTACACATGGATAGCACGCTGACTGGTACTATATCCACCGTATGTGTGTCTGACTAGCAGACATTCCCCGCCAGGTGCCGCTGCTATCACCTGGACGAATTGTATTGATAACAGGTCGGTGGTCATAATGTTCTGGCTGATCACTATTATCACGCGTATTTCACTTCGTGTAATAGTTTTCCAAATCTTCCACTTTTCTGTAGACAAGATTTCAAAGGTATTCTTATGAACTGATGTTACCAAAAGGCCAGTAATTATCTTCAGTGGAAGGAAGGTGAGAGAAAAGTGATGTTCCAGCGCAGCTCTTGTTATTAATTTTAAATCGTTTTAGTTCTGTTGCCAGCTAAGTAAGTACGCAAAATAAAAGAGGAAAGGACGTATTAAATTAGAGACCTCGCTTAGTTTCTGATCCGGACATGGAATACACAGGGTGTCCTATTTATCTTGACCACGCCAAATAACATTTTGTCCTGAAGCAAAAAACAAAAAAAAAAAGTGTTCATGTTGGCTACCAGTGAAACATCAAGTAGCATGATGATTTTCTTGTAACTTCGTTCGTTACGAAAATATGAACAGCTGTACGTCTTTTTTAATTACTATGGTGTCACCGCCAGACACCACACTTGCTAGGTGGTAGCCTTTAAATCGGCCGCGGTCCGCTAGTATACGTCGGACCCGCGTGTCGCCACTATTAGTGATTGCAGACCAAGCGCCGCCACACGGCAGGTCTAGAAACACTTTCTAGCACTCGCCCCAGTTGTACAACCGACTTTGCTAGCGATGGTTCACTGACAAAATACGCTCTCATTTGCCGAGACGATAGTTTAGCATAGCCTTC
Source organism: Schistocerca serialis cubense (assembly GCF_023864345.2). Lineage (NCBI taxonomy): Eukaryota > Metazoa > Arthropoda > Insecta > Orthoptera > Acrididae > Schistocerca > Schistocerca serialis. The sequence continues at coordinate 83,021,174 of NC_064641.1, read as the reverse complement.
AGCTACGTCATTTGCTACGACCTAGCAAGGCGCCATATTCAGTTACCATTAATACTGTGAAACATGTACCGTCAAGAGCGACGTTCATCATTAATGGATTAAAGTTAAGTATTCCACCAGCTACGTCCATTTTTCTAAATTCTAATTTCCTTGTCCTGTTCCAGACCTCACGCCAGCCTGCGTGAGCTAAAACGCGTGCATTTCGGCCTCCTGTAGTAAAACGGTGTTGGCTCTCCTGCCAACCACACACAACAAATACAATCCCATATTTTTTATTCGTTAATCCACTTTCTCTCAAGTCCTGCCGAAAAACCAATCACAGTATGCGATTCACGTAAAAATGACGTTATTAAAAAGTAACACAAGGTTTATTTTCACTTTCCTGTACTAGCTCACAGTGTGGGTGTCTGGGTGATGTAACTCACTCATAGACAGATGGAAACGCGTGGAATAAGCGCGCTCAACACTGAACTTGAACGGGTGTCATGGGTCATCCGCACTGAACAAATGCAAAGAAAACCGAACAAAATGAGAAAAATAATTTTAAAAAAGTGGTCAGCGCGATAGACTGTCAATCCTAAGGGCCCGGGTTCGCTTCCTGGCTGGGTCGGAGATTTTCTCCGCTCAGGGACTGGGTGTTGTGTTGTCCTAATCATCATCATTTCATCCCCATCGACGCGCAAGTCGCCGAAGTGGCGTCAAATCGAAAGACTTGCACCCGGCGAACGGTCTACCCGACGGGAGGCCCTAGTCACACAACATTTACATTTTTTCATCTGTAACTGTGCAATTACCTGCAGTAACGTAGCTCGTCCAAGGTGTTACTGATTTGTTTGACTGATGGGGCTGCTAAGTGCTATACCACCTACTGCACTCCCCTGATTTAAGCCCTCGTGAGTTCAACTCGACTTCTGAACTGAAGGAAACATTTCACGGCCTTCCCTTCAGAACTGCTACAAATCCGTCGAGCTATAGACCGCGCCACTCGAACTGTCAACACAACTGGCACTGCTAAGAGTATCCTACGACTTCCACATCACTGGCGATGGGTTATACATAATGCTGGTGACTACTTTCATGGTCAGTAAAACTTTGAAACACGTATCTATTTTGTACGAGCTGCAAATAAATAGTTGCTACAATTAAAGTTCCAACCCTCGTACTCACACCAACTTCGCCTAAAGATGGTTAGCTACTTACTGATGTACATCTTCCTTATGTTTCCATTTGTTTACTGACAGCTGCAGCAAGTGGACGAGCTACGTTACTGCTGGTAACTGCACAGATACAGATGAAAAAAAATGTAAATGTCGTGTGACTAGGGCCACCCGTCGGGTAGACTGTACGTCGGGTGCAAGTCTTTCGATTTGACGCCACTTCGGCGACTTGCAAATCCATGGGGATGAAATGATGATGATTAGGACAACACAACACCCAGTCCCTGAGCGGAGAAAATCTCCGACGCAGCCGGGAATCGAACCCGTGCCCTTAGAATTGACATTCTATAGCGCTGACCACTTTCTTAAATTATTTTTCTCATTTTGTTACGTTTTGCTCGTTGCATTTGTTCGGTGCGGATGACCCATGACACCTATTCAAGTTCAGTGTTGAGCCGTTGACTCAGATTTTTATTCAGGAGGCAGCTAACCCTCTGACCGAACACGATTTAAAACATCTTGACAAATGGTTCCAATGGCTCTAAGCACTGAGACTTAACATCGGAGGTCATCAGTCCCCTAAACGTAGAACCACTTAAACCTAACTAACCTAAGGACATCACACACATCCATGCCCGAGGCTGGATTCGAACTTGCGACCGCAGCAGCGCGGTGCCGGACTGAAGCGCCTAGAACCGCTTGGTAACAGCGGCCGACGTGTACATTCTACGTAAACATAAATGGAAGCGTATTTTGAACATTTCATGTAATACTGGTACGACCACTCGGTTACTGGGGGCGGACACAGTTATAGATCAAAAGTAAACTTTCTGTTACATTTTTAACAATTTCATACTTCCATGAATGATAGGTTGTGACACGTCTTTCAAAATGTCTTGAGCACAGCAAATGCATTACCGAGTAAAAACTATACGATGGTATTTAAAAAAGACGTGCGGCTGTTCACTTCTTCGGAACTAAGAAAGTTACAAAGAAGACAGTCGTGCTGGTTAATGTCACCCCGGTAGCAAACAACATTTGCTTGACACATTTTTTATTTTGCTTTTGAACGAAAGGTTATTTGGGATGGTGGAGACAAATGGGAAACGTTGTATAACGTATATTGGTGAGAAATGATTATGGTGTAATATAAGTAGACTTTAAAAACCAACTTCTTGACTAATAACGAAAGTAATGCTTTACATTTTGCTTTGACAAAGCAGAGGAAAATTTTTTGGATGTTGCCAGCGATCCTGAAACAAAGACAGTCGAAGACAAGAAAAGTGTTCAATACAAAAAGATGTGCGGAGCGCTAGCTAATGTTTGTGGTTGCGTGGTCGCACGTCTGCGGGGGCTGATGTCTCCCACCACAGCGTTGCGCAAGACAAGCGAGACTTTTGAAACCCCTGAACTAAACTGCGTTGTTTATGTCGTTCCGGTCATTTCCCCAAGGGGACGTAAAGAGAACAAGAAGCCAGACGCGAGGGCGAGCTGCAAGCAATCGTGCGGAACACGTATCTCGCTCGAGTTATGGTGCAAGGATAAAGTTACCCTATAAATGAGGTATTTCCATCAGCTTTCGGACCACACATACTCCCTAGTAGCTCCAACGAATAACGCAAGCCATAACTGCTCTTTGACTTTTAAGTTCAAATCAATTAAATTTTTTATTGTTACTTACGACATACTGGCGACTGTTAAATAAGAAACCAACAGCGAACGCTTCAGAATTCTTAAGTCATTTTGTGAAATATGTCTTAGTCCCTTTTTAACTCCAAAAAGGCAATTATAATAGAATATTTAGCAGTACGTTTGATTAATTACTATAAATTGGTGCAGTAATCCTAAAAAGTTTTATGCATTTAATTTACATTACTCATGTAGATTACAAGCATTTCTAAGCAAAAGTGTATTTTCGCTATTTCAAGTTTTATACGGTTTTCTTGTTGGCGGCTGCAAGCGTCGCTAATGTCGTGTCATGCTGGGCGTGTCTTAATGATTTAAATGTTCGAGGGTAAGTCAATTATTATCCGCAAAGTAGTTATAAAATTTTATTGTAATCGAATAGGAAACTTACAAGAACATCATTTTTCGACATAGTCTCCTTGTGTTTCAACGCACTTGACCCATCGTTGTACAAGCTTCCTGATGCCCTCATAAAAGAAGGTTCTCGGTTGAGCTGCGAGCCTGGAATGCACCACTTGTTTCACGGCTTCGTCCGAGGCAAATCGACGGCCCCTTAATGCCTGTTTTAGTGGACTAAGCAAGTGATAGTCAGAAGGGGCAAGATCGGGACTATATGGAGGATGATCCAGTGTTTCAAATTTGAGTTTCTGGAGCGTTTCAGCAGTGTGGGCACCACTATGCGGACGGGTATTGTCGTGCAACAACACAACACCTTTTGACAGCAGTCCTCGGCGTTTGCTTCGAACTGCAGGCTTTAGCCTGGCAGTAAGCATCTCACTGTAACGTACACTGTTTGTTGTTGTGCCCCTTTCCCCATAATGTTCCACTGCTGGACCTTGTGCGTCCCAAAAAACCCTAAGCATCAGTTTTCCTGCGGACGGACGGGTCTTGAACTTTTCCTTTCACAGTGCATTTGGATGTTTCCATCCCATACTCTGCCGTTTACTCTCCGTCTCGTAATGATGGATCCATGTTTCGTCACCGGTAATGGTCCTGTCTAAGAAGTTGTCCCTTCGTTACCATAGCGATCCAAATGTTTTTTGCAGATGTCCAAGCGCGTTTGTTTATGTAACAGTGTGTGTTTTTTTGGGACCCACCTTGCACAAACTTCATGAAACCCAAGTCTGTTGTGGAAGATCTCGTAGGCAGAACCGTGACTAATTTGCAGACGATGTGCCACTTCGTGAATAGTTAATCATCTGTCTAAGAAAATCATTTCATGTGAACGTACGTAACACTTGTGCGACCATTTCGAAATTTTTCAATCCTTTCGTAGAAACTCCGTGTGGCAAAACACTGTTCCCATACTGTACCGAAAGTCTTCGATGAATTTCGGCCCCTGATACGCCTTCAAAACACAAAAAACCGATCACTGAACGTTGCTTTTCTTTGGTGCAGATAGAGAGCGGAGCAGCCATAATTAACAGCACGGCAGCGACAACGAAACTAACCTAGCAGCTTGAAAATTGCAAAGATATAACAACAAATAAACAAAGCATGCGTCATCAACGTAAAACGAGAGAACCACCAAAATAAACAAAAATATAACTAAATTGCGAATAACAATTGACTTACCCTCGTAATTCCTATAACACAAAAAGAAAATAGTTGTTCTGATCTTATTTTATTCCTTCTTCCTGTAAAACTATTAGATCCATTTCGATGTTAGCTTACAATTATTAATCTTCTTTGGTGTAACGCGAAATACAAATTACTTTGAACAAAACACTGTGTCAAACTTGAGACGAATTATTAATCAGTTCCACAGCAATTAAAATAATGCACTTCCGTCAATACAAATAACATTTAGCGCACAGTTTTTCTGGCATTGTTATCAGTTGCAACGGACAGGTTCATTTGTGTGGAATATACGTTTTATCGTCTTTTTTACGGAGTGGTAGAGTTTCTTTGCTGCCCACGTAAAGGGGCAACTCTAATTACTTGTACTTAAGCTTATGAGAACAACGAAAACACCTGAACAAATGAGCGCAACTCGTGAAGTGCGGACAGCTCCTTCTTGATTATGTGAACTGTGGACAGGGTTGAATGGGAACTGCGGACAGAGGACTAGTCAGCAAGGTAGCGTTATCAACGAGATACTACCGGGAGGCTGGCCTCCGAAATTTCCGCTAAAAAAGCAATCAACAAACAAATTGTTCTCAAATATCAACAGCTCTTTTTTTTGTCGTTTGGCACTATTCACACTGCGGATTTTCTTGCATATGTCTGGTTGCACCTCAAGTAGAATCTCCGCAAGACGATAGGCCGAAGGATAGGCAGAATTAAACGAACCACGCAGTATAGAATGAAAAACTTCACAACCGATGGTGGTACGGTTGCAGGTGGGCGAGTATTCGACGCCGACAATTGGCGGAAACAAGACTCCGATGAATATATGCGTGTCAGAAAAGTTGTCCATATATTTTAATACAGCTGGGTTCTGTTTCACCACGTGCTCCCCGTATTCAGATCCCCAGTCATGAGGGATAACTCACTCAGTACCTTCAAATTAACAGGTATTGAAAATTTAGTGACGTTGTTCACATCGTCGCTCGTCATCAAAAACTAATCGTCACGACTCGTCTTCAGGGTGATGAGTTTAATATTTTCGCGTTATCCTTATTTGTTACAGGGCAATTTTGGGTCAGCTGCAGATCGTGCACGATATGTATTGCACCGAATGCGGTTTTCGTCATCCTATGTGAGAGTTTAGACATCACCATTCTTCATCAGCTCCTGGCGTATCAACTTACTCGACCTGCACGAAATATCTTCGAGTGCTTTTCTTTCAAGCGAGTTGCTCCACTTTTCGTCGGTTCAACTCTTAGATTATTGCTTTTGAATGGATATAATTGACAATGCTGGTTATAAATTTATAGGCACTGCACAACTTCAAGTAGGTACGAGGCGTGTTTTTTAAGTAAGGTCCGCCGGCCGCGGTGGTCTCGCGGTTCTAGGCGCGCAGTCCGGAACCGTGCGACTGCTACGGTAGCAGGTTCGAATCCTGCCTCGGGCATGGATGTGTGTGATGTCCTTAGGTTAGTTAGGTTTAAGTAGTTCTAAGTTCTAGGGGACTGATGACCACAGCAGTTGAGTCCCATAGTGCTCAGAGCCATTTGAACCATTTTTTTAAGTAAGGTCCGTTTTGTTGCAGACACTAGCAGTTCGCGCGCATACCGCGACGAGCGCTTGCGTTGTGTACGGGCTAGCCACGGGAACAACTCTGCTCGGTTTCAGCTCTGTAGCTAAACTGTACGGTTCTGTTCTGTGCTTTCAAAATGTTTAAGACTACCGACTCGCCCGCTTTGTGTGAGGTTCCTCAGTGATACGGTTTTTATCAGCAAGGAACCTGTCTGCTACAGAAATTCATCGACAAATTTGCGAAGTGTACAGTGATACTGTTATGAGTGAAAGCTAAGTATGTAAGTGAGTACGAGAATTCAAAGATGGCCGTGACAACGTCCATGATGAGGACAGCTCCGATCGCCCTTCTTTGATTATAGACGAGTTGGTGGCTTCAGTTGGAGCGAGGATTCGTGAGAACAGGCTGTAACGGAACTGAAATAATGGTGGGCTGACAGTAATTTGGAGCCCGCGGGTCGGAAACGAGCGCGCTGGTGTGAGACCGCCAGGGAGTGCACCCTGATGCCATCTATTGGCGAAACTGGGAATTAGCGCTGCCTGTCAGACAATGCACTAAGCTCTCGGAGTCAAATGTATTCTTTTTCTTGGTAATTATAAGTTATTACTGTATGATTTAATGTTATAAGGCGCTAGTAGTAAATTATTATGACTGGTATGAACTCCAGGGTAATAAATATAAATATTCTTAAATACTAAATGATTTCGGAAAAGGTGGTAGGGGAACGCCCCCACTCTTGGTGATACGAGCGTAGCTAGAGGTAGCTGGAGACACAGGGACGGAACAATGGAATGGCCTGGGGAGTGTTGACGTGACCGGACGTGCGTAACTGTGCTCACGCAAAAGTGATTGTGCAACAGCGAAGATGCGAATATCGTCGCCGTTTGTGAAGTGGAACGCGACGAATGGTTGTAGAAGCCGTCTCTATGCTACTGGGGCTGATTGTAAGAGTTCCTGCGCCCAGATTTTATGGCGGACCTGCAGTAGCTTATACGAGTGCTACAGCTCGTAGTTCCAGCCTCCATTAAGGGCATGAGGCGTGAAGAGCCGCCTTAGCCACATGCATCTCATCACCAACACCGACACGTCTACCCAAGGCAAGACTGCTTGCAATTGTTAAGTCGAACTTTGTATACATGTAAAAGGAGAATACCAGTTTTCTTTTATGCAAGTGCAGAGGACAGAATATAGTAATGAGTAAAATTATGACGCATGTTGTTCATTGTAAAGTGTAGTAACCTCAAACATAGTATAGTGAAATCAGACTGAGGCCACCATGGCCTCTTTCATTTACAATTCTTTTGGTTGTAGAATACTTTAGCGTATAAGAATGTTGAAAAGAGCAATGGTCACACCAGAATGAGTCGCCTATTTGTAGTTACTTAAATTTTTCTGAGTAACCTTTCAAGTAAAGTCACTTAACTAATTCTATATCAATTGTCCAAAGAGTAATATCCAAAATCATTAAATAAGTTGAAGGTTAGAATTTTGTTAACCTAAGTTGCATAAGTTGTCTTGGTGGTAATTACCAAGCCAACTCACAGAAATTGAGAGAGTATTTGCTTTGTAGAATCACCTAGAATGATCAGAAATAGTAATATTCAGAATTAAGTTTAAATTCAACTCAAGCCGTTTCACTTTGAAACGAGCCAAAAAATTGATTTATTCTTTTGCTCCTTCAGAGCTGGCGACCGTAGTTATAAGTATTTTCAGGAGGATTCGACGGTAAGTCTGCTGCTCTCGTCGTGCTGATAGGATTACCCACTGCTGCTAGCAGTGGTGATTGGATACATAAGCTCACTACCAAGTTAAGTGGGTCAGGTAGGCAGTGTTACCGTGTGCACTGTAGGGCACTGTAGGCCGTGGATCGAACCCGTTCAATCATCACAGCTCTTTGGGAAATAGTCCGGTTAGGAGTGTACTAATCATTAGGTAAATACTGGCGAGTAACGGTCAAAAATGCATACGCAAGTGAACTTAGCAAGGTCCATGTAGCACCTACTGAATGTGGTGCAATGGCGAGGGTAGGAGTGGAGTAAAAGTGAGCTGAGCTTGTGGCAGCTGCGCTGTATTCGAAGATTAACAACGTGAATTCACTACTACCTCTTACCATTAGGACTGAGCTATTTACGGTTAAAATACGTAGCAGTAAGCGCAAAGGCGTGACAGCTACAAGTCCGTATTGGCTTTATACATACGGAATTAGAAAGCCGGTCATTCCGTCAGTGGAGGGGGTTAAAACAACCGAGTCAGTTGAGAACATACCCCATTTACTGATGGAAAGATTCGGCGGTTCGGTCGCAAGGCGCTTCACAATAACAGGTCTCTCAAACGAATTTCGTGACGTGTCGAGATCAGTGCTTTACAGCATTGTTTCTCAACACCTAAGGTTTAGGAAACTGTGCTCCCGTTGGGTCCCGAAACTCCTAACAAAATGGTTCAAATGGCTCTGAGCACTATGGGACTTAACTTCTGAGGTCATCAGTTCCCTAGAACTTAGAACTACTTAAACCTAACTAACCTAAGGACATCACACACATCCATGCCCGAAGCAGGATTCGAACCTGCGAACTTAGCGGTCGCGCGGTTCCGGACTGACCGCTCGGCCACTCCGACCGGCAACTCCTAACAGAGGACCACAAAAACCAAAGATTTGAGTGTGCGATGAAGTTCTTGAGTCGTTATCACGAAGAAGGTGACGGCTTCTTGAGACAAATCGTAACTGGAGACGAAACATGGACTTCGCATATCACGCCTGAATCGAAGCAACAGAGCATGGAATGGAGACATACACACTCACCTGTAAAGGTGAAGGCTAAACAGACTCTGTTCCAGCGCAAAATCATGCCGTCGGTGTTTTGGGATAGGTATGGTGTTTTGTTGGTCGACGTCATGCAACGAGTAACCACTATCAATGCAAAAGCATACTGCTGGCTGGGTGTTGTGTGCTGTCCTTAGGTTAGTTAGGTTTAAGTAGTTCTAAGTTCTAGGGGACTTATGACCACAGCAGTTGAGTCCCATAGTGCTCAGAGCCATTTTGAAAAGCATACTGCCAAACCCTGAGAAAGCTACGCATAGCGATTCAAAACGAAAGACGCGGCATGCTGACAAAGGGAATTGTCCTTCTCCATGACAATGAAAGACCTCACATTGCTGGTCAGCCCCCCATTCATTGGACAGTTTTGGCTGGGAAGTTTTAGACCACCCACACTACAGTCCTGATCTTGCGCCGAGCGATTACCATCTGTTCCTCCACCTCAAACAACACCTCAGTGGCAACCGTTACAATGATGACGACGAAGTGAAAACGGCAGTGAGCTCTTGGTGATCAGAGCAGGCGGCAAGTTTTTATGAAGAGGGGGTATTTTAAAATTGGTTGAGAGTTATTATACGTGTTTCAACAAACTTGCCAACTATGTCAAAAATAGAGTGAAGTATGTACTTTCTGAAAATAAATTTACTTTTTTTGAAATAACCTTTCGTTTTGTACTTATATTCAAACGGACCTTACGCTCTTCATATTACAAGTTTTCTTAGTGACATGCACATCTCGGCGTACCATCCTTCAACACGCTGTGAAGCCTAAACTTAAATCCATCCACTGCAAGCAGACGACGTGATCTTTCGCTGTCCATGAAATATACGGTTACTTCCATCACTCTGTGAATAGAAAAATGAAAAACACCTACACGAACATTTTACTTATAAGTTGTTATTTATTACTTTCATAACATAAATTATTATAAGTTAGTTAGATGTAGGTATCGATGTTAATGTCAGCATTTGTACACTAATGGCGATTAAAATTGCTACACCACGAAGATGACGTGCTACAGACGCGAAATTTAACCGACAAGAAGAAGATGCTGTGATATGCAAGTGATTAGCTTTTCAGAGCATTCTTACAAGGTTGGCGCCGATGGCGACACCTACAACGTGCTGACATGAGGAAAATATCCAACCGATTTCTCATACACAAACAGCAGTTCACCGGCGTTGCCTGGTGAAATGTTGTTGTGATCCCTCGTGTAAGGAGGAGAAATGCGTACCATCACGTTTCCGACTCTGATAAAGGTCGGATTGTAGCCTATCGCGATTGCGGTTTATCGTATCGCGACATTGCTGCTCGCGTTGGTCGAGATCCAATGAGGGTAATGGGTTCAGGCGGGTAAAACGGAACGTAGTGCTGGATCCGAGCGGCCTCGTATCACTAGCAGTCGAGATGACTGGCATCTTATCTGCATGGCTGTAACGGATCGTGCAGTCACGTCTCGTCCCTGAGTCAACAGATGGGGATGTTTGCAAGACAACAACCATCTGCACGAACAGTTCGACGACGTTTGCAGCAGCACAGACTATCAGCTCCGAGACCATGGCTGCGGTTACCCTAGACGCTGCATCACAGACAGGAGCGCCCGCGATGGTGTACTCGACGACGAACCTGGGTGCACGAATGGCAAAACGTCATTTTTTTCGGATGAATCCAGGTACTGTTTACAGCATCATGATGGTCTCATCCGTGTTTGGCGACATCGCGGCGAACGCACATTGGAAGCGTGTATTCGTCATCGCCATGCTGGCGTATCACCCGGCGTGACGGTATGGGGTGCCATTAGTTACACGTCTTGATCACCTCTTGCTCGCACTGACGGCACTTTGAATAGTGGACGTTACATTTCAAATGTGTTACGAGCCGTGGCTCTACCCTTCATTCGATCCCTGCGAAACCCTACATTTCAGCAGGATAATGCACGACCGCATGTTGCAGGTCCTGTACGAGCCTTTCTGGATACAGAAAATGTTCGACTGCTGGCCTGGCTAGCACTTTCTCCCGATCTCTCACCAACTGAAAACGTCTGGTCAGTGGTGGCCGAGCAACTGGCTCGTCACAATACGCCAGTCACTACTCTTGATGAACTGTGGTATCGTGTTGAAGCTGCATGGGCAGCTGTACCGGTACACGCCATGCAAGCTCTGTTTGACTCAATGCCCAGGCCTATCAAGGCCGTTATTACGGCCACAGGTGGTTGTTCAGGGTACTGATTTCTCAGGATCTATGCACCCAAACTGCATGAAGATGTAATGACATGTCAGTCCTAGTATAATATATTTGTCCAATGAATACCCGTTTGTCATCTGCATTTCTTCTTGGTGTAGCAATTTTACTGGCCAGTAGTGTATTTTAACTTAGCTGCTGTCCACACGAAAACGGTAAAACGGTGCTCCCGATAAACTGTCTCTCGGAGTGTGATCGGCGGCCTCTTATACACTTGGTTTGTGGCGAGGCCCACGAGAAAAACAGGCCCTGGCGCGTGCGTCACAGCACGTTACGCTACAGATTTTAAAACTGCAAGCACCCGTCCTCGGCGTGGAAAGAGTAATATTTTTGAGAGGAAATAGTTCTCGACTGCTTGTTTAAATGCATGGAAGTTCTCGGCAAAATTAAGACCTTTAGTGGGTACCTCTTCAATTACATATTGATTTATCGTGGGCCCTGCACTGAGCCGCAGTGTGGCCTCTAAGCCGACTAGCGTGACGTCACAAGTGTGTTGCAGGGCCTGTACATCTCGCTGGCCCCGGTTTGTGGTTCTGCGGTGGCGCTTCCCGCAGAGCCGCGTGGTACTTCAGTGTCCAGCGATCGGGTGGCACCACAGAACAACAAGGAAAGAGACGCGCAACTCCCGTGTTAAAAGAGGGAAACTCAGGCCGATAGCAGCGCCTCTAGTGGTATGGAGATGAACTAAAAAAAGGATAAACATTGCGGGTTACATCCCTCCTAGCTTATAGACGCTGTTTTCTTTTCTTTTAATTTTCTTATCTCAGTTTTCTGGGCGTGCTACGTAATTATTTTGGCTAGCATCATAATAAAATAACTGGAACACAGTTGTAGCACAATGCAGTACAACAGTGACAAACCTGTTATTCAGGAATATTTGTAGTCCAATTTAGCTGCAACAATTTTATTTAACTTCAGCTACTTAAGCTACAAGCTTGTTTCGACTTGCTGTGAGTTTCAAGTATTGCATCTAGTTTTTATGACGCACAAAACATCCTGGAGCTTTTATATGTTGATAGAAAACAGTATAAGTGCGTCAGTTTAGAAGTCTATTTTTGACGTTTGCGTCTGATTGTCGCTGCTCCAATGATGTTTTCTTGAGCATCAACTGTCAGGCGCTAACGTCAAGAACAGACTTCCAGACTGACACATATTGATTTCTATCAACATATAAAAGCTCTAGGATGTTTTGTGCGTCACAAAAACTAGACACAACACTTGAAACTGACAGTAAGTCGAAACAAGCTTCTAGTCTAAATAACTGTCACAAGCTAAATAAAAATTGTTGCAGCTAATTCCTGAATAATTTCATACTTTGACATCTTACAAACTATGGGGTCAATGGAGAAAAAAACTATAATTAAGAGAATAATCGGTAGTTAAAGAGGTTCAATTAAGAAATCTTTATCACAGTATTAATTAATGAAGAATTCTAAAATTGTTACAACTATATTTCAGGACTGCAATTTCTGAGTAATTGCCCAGGAAACTTGCACTACTGACCATTAATTTCTTAAAAAATGTTCCTACATCTTACGATTGTAAATGCTTCAACACAAAAAAGACATAAATATTAAGTACCAAAATTAGGCAAGGTGGATAAAAACATGAAATGAAAACAAAACTTACTTTTTATTTCTCAAGCAGACAAAAATTTCACTATGAAAAACAGTTTCACCTGATTCACTAGTGATGTTAGAAATTCCACATGGAACACCTGCCATATGTTTCGGGAACACATCCCTGTTTAGCCTATGCCTAGTTTTATTCATAAAATCTTCCTCGAAAAAAACAAACAAAATAAGTAGCACAATTCACATCAGGTGACAGTTCACGCTTTTCCATTTCAGAAGCAATTCTTGAAGTTGTTTTGGAAACCTGTAGAAATGCCTGTTGCTAACTTTCTCTGTTCAACCGACGTAATATGCAGATGAACAGCCGGGAAATTTACAGGAGTATTTCAGCGTCAATTTGCTATGTTGAATATTCTGAAAAAACATAAAATTCTTCATTAAATAAAACTACTAATGACATACCGAAGTTGTTTAAGTAAGCAAACAAATCACACAGCTTCATTCATGATGGAAGAGAATACATTTCATTTATAGGCTACAAGATTATTTACTGAAAATTAAATGTCTTACCTTAGGATTAATTGCGGACCTTTTATCAGCAGGAAATATCTTCAATTGTACGGTGAACTTTATGAAATTTAATGAAAAAAACCTGTTGATAATGAAGATCAGTACCATGTAAATATGAAACATATGCAAAGACGACTGTAACCGTTGACTTCAGTACAGAGCAAGACGATATTAAGGTGCGTTTACACTGCGATTTGTATCGGCACATGTATGAGATACATGTATATACGACTTTGCGACATGTATCGCGACTTGTATGAGTTGACAAGTATCAACCTCATACATGTATGAGCGTGCGTTTACACTGGTTGATATGTATCACTGTGCGATAGCTTCCGACGACGATTTGGAAGTTTTCACATTTTTATGTGCTGATACACTTGCTCTTTTGGAAAATGATAGGAAGAAAAGGCGGAGGAAGCGTAGATGGTGGCACAGAGAGTTTCTCGCGAATTAACGCCATATTTTAGAAATTATGTTAGGATGAGTATGGAGGATTTCCGCGGTTTGTTATCACTTGTGGCTCTTCTTGTGTCCAAAACCAACACAAACTTTCGGGAAGCGATTCCACCAGAGGATCAGTTGGCAGTAACACTCCGTTTTTTAGCCACTGGGGATTCCTCGTAAAACGAAGATTTCATGACAAAACATTTGCATTGACGCGCGATTGCTAATGCCGACGTCTCACACACGATTGTCGGCATCCGTTGTCAACATTATCACGCGAGGCCGCCGGAATAACAACAAAACATTGATATACGTGCCAGATGCATGAAAAAATTATTTAATGTATGACATACTCTGATATATATAAAACTTTTACCTTCACTTCTTGGGATAAAACTTGCACAATGGCCTCGCAAACACGAAGAATAATGTTGCATATGGCACTTTTTGATATTTTATGCAGATACATTAACGTCGAAACGACAGTCGGCACCTTCAAAACTCAAACAGCCGCCAAAGAGCCTGGTACTACGCATACGCTAATCGTCGAAATAAGCGGCAGTCGACAAGACGACAGGAAATGATAGTACTGCGCATGCGCGAGTTCTTCAAATGTCGCTCATACATGTCGCGTATATGGCCAAAAAGCGATATACAAAATGTATACGCGACATGTATGAGCTCGAGGGTCCGCATACAAGTTCCGTGAATTTTTGTATGAGGTGATGTATCGCGACATGTCAAATTGACATGTCGCTCATACATGTCGCGATACATGTATCCCAGTGTAAACGTACCTTAATATCAACAACCGCCGGTGGATAGCTCTCATTGGTCAATTCCAGCTTCGTTTGACCTCTAGCGCCTCTAGTGGTCTGGAAGGAACTACCTGGCTTGTTGCCTCTTCTCTCATATAGATTTCACCCCCGTGGGCGGCACTGGACGCTGCGTCTTCCTCTGGCGGTCGCCACTAACTCTTCATTGCCGACTTCTTTGACTCAGTCCGTTGCCTCCTGTGTGATGTCAGTGGGTGATGATGTACGTGATGAAGCGGGAATGAAACATCTACATGAGTAGTGAATAAATAAACGCAAATACTGAGTCCATGAGCAGAACGATGTGTTTCTCGAACGTGAATAAATAACCGTCTGCAGTTCACAAACTGCGAGAGTCGAGGGGCGACTATCGGATTAGCAGATAACTCGATAAATCGACTCGGTCCGCTGTTCACATGGCAACATAATGAGGTGAAGCCCGACGTACGCTGTTCACATGCAGTCCAAATGTGGACACGTTAATCTGGACATACAACTATCATTCATGAGTGAATGTTCGCATTCGAAGTATGACTTGCCTTTTAACACCCAAACGTTCAGGTGTCACTGAGATGGGCACCAAACGTTGTTTGTCGATAGAGTATGAACTAAAACTCCGATGTAGTACGTGCTATGCGCTGTCATCCAGTAGAACATGGGTAAACAGTAATTAAAAGTGACACCAGAAGTTCGGAGCACAGGAAAGGCGTACCTGTGAATAACAATTTTGCAAATTTTCGAACAACTTACGGGAATTGAGCCAGGTAATATTTAAGGCGACCGCCGATATTTCGGCGGGAGTACGCCCTGCCATTTTGAAGGTCTTGAAAATGGCGGGGTCTATTCCTGCCGAAATACCGGCGGTCGCTATAATATTACCTAGCTCAATTCCCGTAAGTTGTTCGAAAATTGTATACGCCAGGAGAAACTCAGGTCTCACATAGTTTTGCAGATCTCGCTATGATGAGTTGGCAGAGCGTGGCGTCGTCATACCAGACATCGAGTTCAAACCTGACTGATAAGAGTTTGTTTTAATTGTTTACTCGTGAAATTTTTATAAGGGAGAACATTTTCCTGACATGTACAAGGACTTTTCGGAGTTTGTAGCAATGTTCTTTTTCAGTCTGCTTTCACTTCGTTAGTTGAAAGTAGCAAACCTATGGCGTGTATTGGCGTAGATAGGTATCGCGTTCTGCCTCATATCTGCAACAGAGCAGGCGCCACTCCTTATGAAGCAGCTAGTGTTCAAATGGCTCTGAGCACTATGGCCCTTAACTTCTGAAGTCATCAGTCATCTAGAACGTAGAACTACTTAAACCTAACTAACCTAAGGACATCACACACATCCATGCCCACGGCAGGATTCGAACCTGCAAACTTAGCGGTCGCGCGGTTCCAGACTGTAGCGCCTAGAACCGCTCGGCCACTCCGGCCGGCACTGAACAAGGTTTTGCGATAATTATTCAACATTCTAACTGCGTCTGCTGCTTGCAAACGGCCGAACTAGAGCACGTTGTGCCTTCCGAATCAAACTGTTGTGGTGCTTTGTAGAAAGCGCATGAAAGAACAGATATTCTCGCAGAAATTATAGCTCATTAGACAAGCAAACTGTTAAAATAAAGCCTATTTTGGTGTCGTGGTGGACCAGAAGGGTCATTGATTACCAAACACGTGGCACAAAATCGACACACAAAGACAAAAGCAACTTCCACAAAATATAAGATTAAAAATCATACTCGCTTGAACACAGTATTACACTCACGTACGGTTGAAGTGATCCTAACCAGTTTTTCCTAACCAGACTTACCGTTTAAAATTTTACTTCATCGTTGTTCAAAATGAACAAAGTAACTTCCACACTTTTAACTCGAACACCCAAAAATCGCCTATTTAAAGCAATATAATTATGCCACATTCGGAAAAAAACTGGTTTCACACGCTTCAGTTACGCTGAAGTTCTTAAGTATTTCAGCAGTTAAACATAACGAAGTGCTAACTCAACCTGCTTCCTATCACCTGAAAGCCCCCTTAAGAGCTACGATCGGTACTCACCGAGCGTTCACCGAAGAGTGCCGCTTTCTCTTGCGAGATTACCTAGCTCCCCGTGCAGCGGAAGCTACCAGAGGGATAGCCTTCCGTCACCAACCTCACACACAAAAACAGCAAAACTCGGATCTTGCAATTTTAACAGAAACCTTCCTGATAGACAGCTGGCAACATAAAGATTGCTACAATTATCACCTAATGGCAAAGAAGGAAGAAAGAGGACGACCCAAGGGAGGAATATCTATCCTACTGAAACCCTGGACGACGCCCACCAAAAAAATCATAAAACAAGAAAATAGTATGCTAGTAGAAGCAGCAAACATAAATATAATTGCAGCCTATTTTAAACCGCACACAAATGCTGTAGAAATAATTGACGAAATAGTCACACTCATAAAACAATGCGACAGCAAACCCACCATTATTCCAGGCGATCTCAACTGCAGAATAGACACAGAAAACTATAAAACAAACCTAGTCATTGAAACCCTAGAAGAAGATGGTTTCACCCTACTTAACGATAGACAGATACCTACATACATATGCCACAATGGGAAAAGCACCATTGATATCGCATTTACAAGAGGAGAAAAAGAAGGAAGTATTCAACCAATATGGCATGACTCCATTACTCCTATACGAAAGCACATTCCAATGAAGATAAAGATAGATATCGTGAAGTCGCCGCCAGCAAGAAAGACCCACCAAATCACACAAAGAAAAATTGATATAGAAAAATTAACAAACCAGCAAGAACAATTAACACAAATAGAAACTTTCATAGAGGAAGGAGACCTTGAAAAAGCAACAGACCAAATAGAAGACCTCCTAAAACATTCAGTGATACAAACAATCCCGAAAATAAGGACGGCAAAAAGATGATTCGATGCTGAATGCTACAGCAAAAGGAACACTGTTCTAAGAACGCTCCACAGATTAAGAAACCAACATGACGAGGAAACATACAAACTGCACGCAGAAGAGAGGGGAATCTACAAAAAACTAATAGAAGAGAAGAAAAAAGAATACATAGAAAGAGAGGCAAAAAAAGAAGTGGATGAAGCAGAGAAAGACCCATACATAGCAGCAAGACCAAGAAAAATGGCTCATTCACCAAATATAGACCTGAAGGAATGGGAAGACCACTTCAGTCAGATACTGAACAAACGAGGAATCAAAACACCCCCAAAGAAAGAGAAACAACATCAAACTAAGGAAAAAGACAATATATGGGAACCTCTAAATGAAGAAGATGTGAAAGAAGTAATAAAAGCACTGAAGAAGAAGAAAGCAGCAGGACCCGATAATCTATATAATGAACATATAAAAGATGCAAAAGAGGCACTCCAACACGTATGGACCAAACTATTTAACAAATGCCTTGAACTTGGAAGAATTCCGACACAATGGAGACACTCGACAATAAAAGTTCCCTACAAAGGTAGAGGAGACCCAATGGACCCAAACAACCCAATGGACCCAAACAAGTACAGAGGCATAGCCCTGGAAAATACTCAATATGTTTTCAAAGATAATTACACAAAAAATCAAAGCCTGTGTGGACAGTCAACTCCCAGAACGACAAATGGGCTCTAGATCTGGAAGATCAACACTTACGGCAGTCAGGCTTCTTCTAAACAACATCGACGAAGCGCTACAAAAGAAACAAATGTTCTACACAGTGTTCATAGGCTTTACCAAAGCCTTTGACCTACTGGAAAGAGATTTCATAGTCCGAAAACTGGAAAACACAATGGGAGAAGATAGCGAATGGGCAAGACCAATCACGTCAATCCTCGGATACAACTTAATCACAATATCAGACAACCTCTCTTTTTCGAACCCCATTCTGCAATCGAACGGAGTCTTACAGGGTGACCCAATGAGCCCTTTGCTGTACATTCTTTCCACTGAAGAAGAACTCCGAATTGGAGAAAATGATGAAGATGTGCATGTATATGCATACGCTGACGACACAGCCGTAGGTTCGACAGGTATACAGAAGCTGCAGAGAATCGTTGAGAAAATAGACAAATGGTGCAGTGAACACAAATTTACACATAAACATAACAAAGACAGAAATTGTAATTTTCAGAAAAGGAAGCAAAACACCTAAGAATGCGGAAATCAGCATCGAAGGACAAAAAATAGAAATCTCATCAGACTTTAAATACCTGGGAGTGACATTGCAACCAACAGCCAAATGCTTCACAAAACATACAACAGAACGTGCAGCCTAAGCAATAATAGCAATACAGGACATTAAAAACATCCGCCTACTCAGTCTAGAAACAGCCATGAAATTATTCAACACAAAAATCTTGCCAATACTGGCCTATGGAATGGAGGTTATATGAGACCACCTGACAGAAAAAAATCTAGAAACACTAGAAAAGGTAAAATCGACCTATCTAAAAAGAGCACTAGGTCTCTCAAAGACAACAAGATCTAGACAAGTGTACCTGCTAGCGAGAAAGACATTCCTAATTGAAGACATCAGACTTCGATATATGATGCCACACACCAGGGCTTCCAGAAAGCAACTGAAGATCATGGAAGACAAACGAGAAAAAATATGGCCGGAATTCTATGGCACCAAAGCGATGACGAACTGCTCATAGACAGCACCAAACTTCTAACAGCGACATGTCGTAACTAGACTTTCTATTCACGGCTTTCATCATCTAATCTGCAAGAACAAAACTTATCATGACCCAACCACAACATGTGTATGTGAACTGTGTAACGAAGCCTGTGAACGATATCACATAGAACTGTGCAGTAAGAGAGTGAAATTGATAAATGAATATGCAAAAATGTAAATGTAAAATGTTAAGCAAAGTAACTGTATATGGCTATTTGGCTGCAATTTTATTAAATAAAAAACAGCCTTCGACTAAGATGGGTAAACCTCTCTCTTCAGGTATTGGAAGCCTAAGTTGGTCATCCTGTGCTCTCCTTCGAACGAGAAGCAACGTCGTCTGTTCCCAGCAGGCGATGACCAACTCAGCGTATCCCACAAAACGAAACCGAAGCCCCACATTAAAACACACATATAATAATCAATAGGCCTTATTTGAGTCCTCAGTCTTTCTGGAATAGTTCATGAACTGAACTAAAATCAGGTAGTGAAGTGAATAAGTTGTACCGAATGCGACAAGCGTCTTATGAGACGACTTCACAGAGACGTTTCAATGTACGAACCGAATTGCTTGATTGCTCAGTTTGTGAAAAATTTTCTGTTGAACATATCATGCAATTTTTTGTGAAATTGTAGTCATTTGTTTGTCTGTACATGGACATCACATCTACAGATTTCCGTCGAATTCGGATAATTCCTTCATGGCGCGTCTTCGTTATTTTAAGTGTATCTTCGTTATTTTAAGTGTATCTTGGTTCATCCGTGTTTGTAATATCTTTATCATTGCATTATTAGAGTTACGAATTTAAAAAATATATATATTATTGTGCAGAAAACGTTCAATATTGTGTTTTCATTGTTCGACTTGCTTTCCACACACATAAATAATAAATACTGCGCCATGTACAACTGGAGGTTAGGCCGGTATTACACTATCAAATTTCTTTGTCCAATATGTTTGTCCAATATTTTTGTCAAAGATATTTGATGGTGTAATAGGCACTTTGTCAAATGTCGTTCAATATTTGATCAAATCTAGGGCCTCGCTGTACATTTGATCAAAGAAATCGCTTGTCTTCTGTTCACTGCAATGTGACACGTTACCACATAGAGCGCTAGCATCGCTGCAGCGTTCTGTCGTCTGTAGTGTTTTTATAAACATTGCCGGTAAATACAGTTGGTATGTGCCGACAGCTACAAAATTAATGGAGATGTATGAAGCTGATGAGGCGCTTAAGAACGTGAGGCACCCTGAATACGAAAATAGATTAAGAAGATTGGAGACCTGACCTGACCTGACCTAACCTAACCTAACATAACATAACCCTCTCCTGTAGCAAGTAATCGGAGTGTTACAGTGAGCCTGTCTTCTGCAGATGTAGCAGTTCTTAAGTAAATATTGTGCTTTGCGATATGAGGATACACTTCACTGAGCACATACAGAAATGCATGCTCATCCATTCTTAAGTAATTGATGTACGACTTGACGTCTTCCACTGTAAGCTCACGTAACAAGTTCTGTTGAATGCTTTTATCGTGTCGTCTTAAAACCCATGGCTTCACCCAGATTAGATTAGTTTTTCGTTCCATTGACTTGAAGATTTACCCCGAAATATTATCCCATATGACATTATGGAATGAAAGTAGGCAAAGTATGCAAGCTTTCTCATTTTTATGTTGCCTATGTCTGCCAACACTTTAATTGCAAATACAGATTTGTTAAGGCGTTTCTGCAGTTCTGTGGTGTGCTCCTCCCAACTGAATTTATTATCAAGTTGTAATCCCAGGAAATTAAGACTGTCAACCACGTATGTATGGTTCCTTTTTTCCCCCACTTCTTTTCCGCATGTGCACACAATGCAATTGCGGTACGTGCAACTGCTGCGGTTAATAACAAGTTGTTGTCAGCCATCTTGAACTTTGACGAAAAATTTTATGACAGTGTAATACCCCTTCTAGCGCTACGTCAAAGATCCTTGTCAAATATATTTGACGAAATATTTGATCACACCTTTGATCAAATCTTTGACAAAGAAATTTGATAGTGTAATACCGCCCTTAGAAGCTGCAGTTCAGCGCACGAGCGTCGCGTTCGTGCCCCCTTCTCGCTGTCGTGTGCTTCCCTCACTCCGGCGTCCGTTACGCAAGCGTGGGCCGGCAGGCGGCGCGGCTGTCAGCGGCCCTGCTCCAGCCGGAGTTCCGCCCCGCAGCCCGGCTCCCAGGCGCTAATGGCGGGCGCTGACGGCGGTGATGCGCCGCTCCGACGCTCTCTTTCCCGTCGTCGCTGCTATATAGACCGTCACCGGGGCGGCGCATCTGTCCGGCGCTCCCGTCACCGCGGCGGACACCTATAAAAACACTCTCGTGCTAAGAGCCCCACCGGGCGGAGTACTTTCAGGGCTGACGCGCGGACAAACTGCGTCTCGTCCAGATTCCTCTCTCCCCGTGAGCTAGCTGTAAGGCTGGTCTCATCGCTTGTAGCCGAAGCTACTAGCTAACTCTAGGTAAAGGAATGGTGATCGATTAGGGGAAACTCAGTTCGAAAGCTAGGCATCTACATCCATACTCCGCAAGCCACCTGACGGTCTGTGGCGGAAGGTAAGTACCGCTACCGGTTCTCTCTTCTATTCCAGTCTCGTATTGTTCGTGGAAAGAAAGATTGTCGGTACGCCTCTGTGTGGGCTCTAATCTCTCTGATTCTATCCTCATAGTCTCTTCGCGAGATATACGTAGCAGGGCGCAACATACTGCTTGACTCCTCGGTGAAGGTACGTTCTCGAAACTTCAACAAAAGCCCGTACCGAGCTACTGAGTGTCTCTCCTGCAGAGTCTTCCACTGGAGTTTATCTATCATCTCCGTAACGCTTTCGCGATTGCTAAATGATCCTGTAACGAAGTGCGCTGCTCTCCGTTGGATCTTCTCTATCTCTTCTATCAACCCTATCTGGTACGGATCCCACACTGGTGAGCAGTATTCAAGCAGTGGGCGAACAAGTGTACTGTAACCTACTTCCTTTGTTTTCGGATTGCATTTCCTTAGGATTCTTCCAGTGAATCTCTGTCTGGCATCTGCTTTACCGACAATCAACTTTATATGGTCATCCCATTTTAAATCACTCCTAATGTCTACTCCCAGATAATTAATGGAATGAACTGCTTCCAGTTGCTGACCTGCTATCTTGTAGCTAAATGATAAAGGATCTTGCTTTCTATGTATTCGCAGCACATTACACTTGTCTACATTGAGATTCAATTGCCATTCCCTGGAAAAAAAAAATTGTTCAAATGGCTCTGAGCACTATGGGACTTAACTTCTGAGGTCATCAGTCCCCTAGAACTTAGAACTACTTAAACCTAACTAACCTAAGGATATCACACACATCCATTCCCGAGGCAGGATTCGAACCTGCGACCTTAGGGGTCGTGCGGCTCCAGACTGAAGCGCCTAGAACCGCTCGGCCACTTCCGCCTGCCCATTCCCTGCACCATGCGTCAATTCGTTGCAGATCCTCCTGCATTTCGGTACAATTTTCCATTGTTACAACATCTCGATATACTACAGCATCATCCGCAAAAACCCTCAGTGACCTTCTAATGTTATCCACAAGGTCATTTGTGTATATCGCGAATTGCAACGGTCCTATGACACTCCCCTGCGGCACACCTGAAATCACTCTTACTTCGGAAGACTTCTGTCCATTGAGAATGACATGCTGCGTTCTGTTATCTAGGAACTCTTCAATCCAATCACACAATTGGTCTGATAGTCCATATGCTCTTACTTTGTTCATTAAACGACTGTGGGGAACTGTATGGAACGCCTTGTGGAAGTCAAGAAACTCAGGAGTTTGCCACGTAAAAACAAACATATACAGATCTCTACGATGTCGAGTTATAATGTAATTTTTCGCTCTATATTCGCGGAGATACGCATCACGGATTTGTTGTTGCATGAGATCTGTATGCAGGGGGGTCCATTGATAGTGACCGGGCCAAATATCTCACTAAATAAGCGTCAAACGAAAAAACTACAAAGAACGAAACTCGTCTAGCTTGAAGGGGGAAATCAGATGGCGCTATGGTTGGCCCGCCAAATGGCGCTGCCATAGTTCAAACGGATATCAACTGCGTTATTTAAAATAGGAACCCTCATTTTTATTACATATTCGTGTAGTACGTAAAGAAAAATGAATGCTTTAGTTGGACCACTTTTTTCGCTTTGTGATAGATGGCACTGTAATAGTCACAAACATGTAAGTACGTGGTATCACGTAACATTCCGCCAGTGCGGTATTTGATTCGTGATAAATTACCCGTGTTAAAATAGACCGTTTACCAATTGCGGAAAAGCTCGATATTGT
The DNA here is from genome assembly GCF_023864345.2 of Schistocerca serialis cubense. Classification (NCBI taxonomy): domain Eukaryota; kingdom Metazoa; phylum Arthropoda; class Insecta; order Orthoptera; family Acrididae; genus Schistocerca; species Schistocerca serialis. The sequence continues at coordinate 82,997,679 of NC_064641.1, read as the reverse complement.
GTTGATGTATGGCTATTGTGATCAAAATGCCCAACGGGCGTGTGCTATGTATGTTTGAGTCCTTCTGATGGTTTGCTATGTATCCTGGACGACATCATCCAAGTGTCCGGACCGTTCGCCGTATGGTTACTTTATTTATGGAAACAGGAAGCGTTCAGCCACATGTGAAACGTCAACCACGACCTGCAACAAATGTTGATGCCCAAGTAGGTGTTTTAGCTGCTGTCGCGGCTAAACCGCACATCAGTAACAGACAAACTGCGCGAGAATCGGAAATCTCAAAAACGTTGGTGTTCAGAATGCTACATCAACATCGACTGCACCCGTACCATATTTCTATGCACCAGGAATTGCATAGCGACGACTTTGAACGTCGTGTACAGTTCTGCCACTGGGCACAAGAGAAATTATGGGACGATGACAGATTTTTTGTACGCTTTCTATTTAGCGACGAAGCGTCATTCACCAACAGCGGTAACGTAAACCAGCATAATATGCACTATTGCGCAACGGAAAACCCACGATGGCTGCGACAAGGGGAACATCAGCGACCTTGGCGGGTTAATGTATGGTGCGGCATAATGGGAAGAAGGATAGCTGGCCGCCATTTTATCGATGGCAATCTAAATGGTGCAATGTCTGCTGATTTCCTACGTAATGTTCTACCGATCTTACTACAAGATGTTTCACTGCATTACAGAATGGTGATGTACTTCCAACATGATGGGTGTCCGGCACATAGCTCGCATGCGGTTGAAGCGGTATTGAATTGCATATTTCATGACAGGTGGATTGGTCGTCGAAGCACGTTCACCGGATCTGACGCCCCCGGATCTCTTTCTGTGGGGAATGTTGAAGGATATTCGCTATCGTGATCCACCGACAACGCCTGACAACATGCGTCAGCGCATTGTCAATGCATGTGCGAACATTACGGAAGGCGTACTACTCGCTGTTGAGAGGAAAGTCGTTACACGTATTGCCAAATGCACTGAGGTTGACGAACATAATTTTGAGCATTTATTGCATTAATGTGGTATTTATAGAGAATCACGCTGTAACAGCATGCGTTCTCAGAAATGATAAGTTCACAAAGGTACATGTATCACATTGGAACAACCGAAATAAAATGTTCAAACGTACCAACGTTCTGTATTTTAATTTAAAAATCTAGCTGTTACCAACTGTTCGTCTAAAATTGTATATACAGTTATCTATGATGTGGAATTGGAATTTAATTTTTCGCTCTATGTTCGTGGAGATATGCTTCATTGATATCTTGCTGTATGAGATTTGTATGTAGTCTCAAGCTTTCCATGACATCCTCCGTCGTCTTGTTAGCTGCTCTTTTCCGAATTCCGAATTACGTCACGAGGACGTCGCAGAGTCACGAAACTTCCATAGGCTACAAGACGTTGCATCGACGTCAGTGGTGGAGGAACACCGGCCGTGATGTCGGTTTCGTTAGATGATAGGCAACTCGAAATCGCGATATTTCATGTTGCCAACTAAATAAAGCACCACACGGTCTACATATACAGGGTGTTACAAAAGGTACGGCCAAACTTTCAGAAAACATTCCTCACACACAAATAAAGAAAATATATTATGTGGACATGTGTCCGGAAACGCTTAATTTCCATGTTAGAACTCATTTTAGTTTCGTCAGTATGTACTGTACTTCCTCGATTCACCGCGAGTTGGCCCAATTGAAGGAAGGTAATGTTGACTTCGGTGCTTGTGTTGACATGCGACTCATTGCTCAAGCACATCAGTACGTAGCGTCAGCAGGTTAGTGTTCATCACGAACGTGGTTTTGCAGTCAGTGCAATGTTTACAAATGCGGAGTTGGCAGATGCCCATTTGATGTATGGATTAGCACGGGGCAATAGCCGTGGAGCGGTACGTTTGTATCGAGACAGATTTCCAGAACGAAGGTGTCCCGACAGGAAGACGTTCGAAGCAATTGATCGGCGTCTTAGGGAGCACGGAACATTCCAGCCTATGACTCGCGACTGGGGAAGACCTAGAACGACGAGGATACCTGCAATGGACGAGGCAATTCTTCGTGCAGTTGACGATAACCCTAATGTCAGCGTCAGAGAAGTTGCTGCTGATGGTTCATCCAACAATGTGTCAATCCTCATATCAGTGCAAATGTTCTCTTTACGGATGAGGCTTCATTCCAACGTGATCAAATTGTAAATATTCACAATCAACATGTGTGGGCTGACGGGAATCCGCACGCAATTGTGCAATCACGTCATCAACACAGATTTTCTGTGAACGTTTTGACAGGCGTTGTTGGTGATGTCTTGGTTGGACCCCATGTTCTTCCACCTACGCTCAATGGAGCACGTTATCATGATTTCATACGGGATACTCTACCTGTGCTGTTAGAACATGTGCCTTTACAAGTACGACACAACATGTGGTTCACGCACGATGGAGCTCCTGCACATTTCAGTCGAGGTGTTCGTACGCTTCTCAACAACAGATTCGGTGACCAATTCCATGGCCTCCACGCTCTCCTGACCTCAACCCTCTTGACTTTCATTTATGGGGGCATTTGAAAGCTCTTGTCTACGCAGCCCCGGTGCCAAATGTAGAGACTCTTCCTGCTCGTATTGTGGACGGCTGTGATACAATACGCTATTCTCCAGGGCTGCATCAGCGCATCAGGGATTCCATGCGATGGAGGATGGATGCATGCATCCTCGCTAACGGAGGACATTTTGAACATTTCATGTCACAAAGTGTTTGAAGTCACGCTGGTACGATCTGTTGCTGTGTGTTTCCATTCCATGATTAATGTGATTTGAAGAGAAGTACTAAAATGAGCTCTAACATGGAAAGTAAGCGTTTTCGGACACATGTCCACATAACATATTTTCTTTCTTTGTGTGTGAGGAATGTTTCCTGAAAGTTTGGCCGTACCTTTTTGTAGCACCCTGTAGATCCAGACAGTTATGACATATGGAGTCGTCGAAAGCTTGAGACTGCATACAAATTCAACGTGGCATGAAATCCGTGAAGCGTATCAAATCTTTTTACCAGTTCTTCTTCGAGTCAGTAGTACCTGTTGCTTTTTTATATACTGTATTTACTTTTCACTTCCATGCAACTATAGTTTCATGTTTGGGACTGTGGGCGATGTGCAGATATTTCCGGTGAATGAACTTCAGCTCCTTCTAGTGTGATAACTCCAAGCCTGACAAGTGAATCTCCTGTCAAGTGAACATACGGTCATATCCATAACAGTGCGTAAGTGCCTGGAGATGAAGCTGTAGCTGTTCAACATGAAATGAATAAAAAACAATAAACACAGTAAAAAATAATAAAATATTGTCCATAACATAATGTTTATCAGTTGGTGTGAATGATTTCAGTCCGCAGCTCGTGGTCACGCGGTCGCGCTCTCGCTTCCCGAGCACGGAGTCCTGGGTTCGATTCCCGGCCGGGTCAGGGATTTTCACCTGCCTCGAGATGACTGGGTGTTTGTGTTGTCCTCATCATTTCATTATCCTCCATGAAAGTGGCGAGTTTGAACACAGCAAAATTTAGGCATTTGTACGGGCGCTGATAAACGCGCATTTCAGTGCCCCATAAACCAAACATCACCATCATCAATAATTTCCAGCATTATAGAAGCAAGAAGACAGATACCTACGTCAGTCACTTTTATGAGATGAAAAAGGAAGAGTTATTCCATACATCTGTAATGCACGATAACATGCGATTACTGACCACGCCCAACAAAGGAGGGGACTGCTGTACTCCTGACGTCACTGGCGTGGCGCATCATAGCCAGCGACTCTCTGGTATTTTATTGTACTGTGTACAAACATTCGCATACTGGATACGTTTAAGATGCACTAAACGCTGCCTGTTGGTATCCATTATGCATATCGATGGTCTGTAAGTGAGCAATATTTCTATGAGTGGCCGTGATTCTACACATTCATGACAGTCGACCGAGTATTCATTACTATCTTTATTTCCGTTTTCTGTGCCATATAGTACATGTTAAATTAAAAGAAATTTTATCTGCTGTGAAAATTTCTATACTCCCTGGCAAGAAATTCATAACCTGCACGTCTTCTTCAGCAGGACGTTCGTCGTCATGAGCGTTCGTTCGCTACTTTACGCATTTCAAATATTCTAAAAGGCGAATCAGACGTGTATCTCTGGGGGTCATTATTTTCCAGACGTAACCCAACTGATTTTTTTTCCCTTTGTTTCGGAGAGGAGGGGGGGGGGGGAGTCAGTTCAGTATAGGATTGCATACATGTGGCTAAACTGTTCGGTATTGTTACAGTGTGACCGCGATGGTACTAATACAGGGTGTAAATTTTAAGTTGACAAACCAGAATAACTCGAAAAATAAGCTTCACGTGGAAAAATGTGTAGAATCCAAAGTTGATTATTTTGGATGGGGACATCTGCTGGTGGGCATGGGGCGGGAGGAAAATTTCAAATGGGAACCCCCATTGTTTATTGCAGAGTCAGATTCTACATCAAAAAACTACGTCAATTTTGTCTGAAACATTTGTTTTGATTTTTGGTAGTTGGCGCTGTAATTCAAGAAAATCCATGTTCTCATTTTTGCGTGGAAAATGGTTCCGGATAAATTAAAAAACTGAGTTCACTCGTCAGTAAGTAGGATGTTTGGTTAGTTAGTTAGCTATTCAGATGATCTGTTTGATAATTAAAAGTTGTGTGGCCTCGTGACCACGAAACAAACAAAACTTATCCGAATCTAAGGAAAAAATTAATATTTGGGTCAACGTTTGTAAAACTCAAATTCCTCTCTCTCAAACCCCGCCCTATAGGGAGAGAGGGAGAGTTTTAGATTTAGCGAATCAAAATTTACAAAGTAAATAAGTATTTTTTATTTATCCGTAACCATTTTCCACGCGAAAATGAGAACATGGATTTTCTTGAATTACAGCGCCAACTACCGAGAATCAAAACAAATGTTTAAGACAGAATGTACCTGGTTTTTTATGTATAATCTCATTCTGCAATTCCCATTTGAAATTTTAAAGTTGCCTCGCGCCCCGCCGAGAGGGGTCTGGGGTGGTGGGCTAATTTTAGCACCAGCAGATGTCCCCTCGAAAATAATCAACTTTGGATTCTACACATTTCCTCGTGTGACGCTTGTTTTTCGAGGTATTCTGGTTTGTCAACTTAAAATATTTTCACATTGGCGTAGTAGTAAATTAGCAGTAACTTTGCATTGTCCGTGCGGCAAATACACTGATCTGACAAAAAAGTCATAGGGTACCTTGTAATACCGTGTCGGACCTCCTTTTGCCCAACGTAGTGCACCAGCTCCACGTGGCATGGACTCGACAAGTCAGTGGAAGTCTCGTGCAGAAATACTGAGCCATGCTGTATGTACGAGGTGTGGCTAGAAAAAAACCGGACTAGTACTGGTGAAACAATCAAACGAATGCAATAAGGCTGAAAGTCGCGTGGCCTGTCACGTGACTCTCGCTCCGCCTACTGCTCGAGTTTCATCTGCCTCCTGCACTCAGTCTGCCCGTGGCGTCTGTTTTAAGTAGTTGACGTTTTGTCTGTGCGTCGGAAAATGTTGAGTGTACAGAAAGAACAGCGTGTTAACATCAAATTTTGTTTCAAACTAGGAAAATCTGCAAGTGAAACGTTTGTAATGTTACAACAAGTGTACGGCGATGATTGTTTATCGCGAACACAAGTGTTTGAGTGGTTTAAACGATTTAAAGATGGCCGCGAAGACACCAGTGATGACACTCGCACTGGCAGACCATTGTCAGCAAAAACTGATGCAAACATTGAAAAAATCGGTAAACTTGTTCGACAAGATCGCCGTTTAACAATCAGAGCAGTGTCTGAGTTAACAGGAGTTGACAAGGAAAGTGTTAGGCAGATTCTTCATGAAAGTTTCAACATGAACAAAGTGTGTTCAAAAATGGTTCCAAAGTGTCTCACAATTGAACAGAAGGAACGCCGAAGAATGATTTGTTCTGACATCCTGGAAAACATTGAAAGTGATCCCACCTTCTTACAAAATGTTATTACTTGCGATGAATCGTGGTTTTTTACTTACGATCCCGAAACTAAACGCCAATAGATGCATTGGAAAACTCCTGGTTCTCCACGACAAAAAAAAGCACGAATGTCAAAATCGAAATTCAAGGCAATGATGATTGTTTTTTTTTTATATCAAAGGGATTGTGCACATTGATTGGGTGCCAGAGGGACAAACAGTGAATCAGCATTACTACATTAGCGTCCTGGCTACCCTACGTGACCGAGTACGGAGAAAACGGAACGATTTGTGGAGAAAAAAGTCATGGATCCTTCACCAAGACAATGCCCCAGCTCACAGTGCATTGTCAGTGAAGACGTTTTTGGCAAAACACAACATTCCCATCTTAGATCATCCACCCTACTCACCTGATTTGGCTCCCTGTGACTTTTTTCTTTTCCCTAAAGTCAAGTCAGCTTTGAAAGGAACTAGATTTGAGACTGTTGAAGCAGTAAAAGAAAAAGCGACGGAAGTAATGTATGGACTTACCGAAAATGATCTGCAGCATTGCTATGAACAGTGGAAAATTCGTATGGAGCGGTGTAGAGACCGAGGAGGAGAGTACCTTGAAGGAGATAACATGAATTTGTAAATAATTGTAAATAAAAGTGTTTTCCAACATCAGTCCGGTATTTTTCTAGCCGCACCTCGTATAGTCGTCCATAATTGCCAAACTGTTGCCGGTGTAGGACTTTGTGCAGGAACTGACCTCCCGATTGTGCCCCATAAATGTTCGACGGGAATCATGCCTGGTGATCTGGGTAGCCAAATCATTTGCTCGAAATGTCCAGAGTGTTTTTCAAACCGACCGCGAAAAATTGTGGCCCGGTGACAAGGCACATTGTCAGCCGTAAATATTCCATCGTTGTTCGGCAACAGGAAATCTATGAATGGCTGCAACCATTTCCAGTCAACAAGCGGTTCAGTTGCACCAGACGACACAGTCCGTTCCATGTAAACACAGCCCACACCGTTACGGAGCCACCGCCACTTTGCACAGTGCCTTGTTAACAACGTGACTCCATGGTTTCGTGAGGTCTACACCACATTCGAACCCTACCATCAGCTCTTATCAACTGAAATCGCGACTAGCCTCTTTGGGCCACGGTTTTCCAGTCGTCTACGGTCCAACAGATATGGTCACGACCCCAGGAGAGGTGCTGTCGGCGATTCCCTGCTTTAGCAAAGGCACTCGCGTCGGTCGTCTGCTGCCACAACCCAAAACGCCAAATTTTCTCGCACTGTCCTAACTGATACTATCGTCGTACGTCCCACATTTATTTCTGTAGGTATTTAGGACAATCTGATACAAAAATGTAGACTTTCACGGCCGGAAATATCATGTCCATTATAATTATCCGGGCTGTTATGCCGTGGTCGGTTGATGAATTTTGTCTCAATTCCCAACGTTTCGTCTCTGACTGCGGGAGACATCTTCAAGGGGGTCCGTAGGTCGATGGAAGGTCCAACACACCCACTGGCTAGCTACTGACTGCCGCTAAATTCCGTGTCCGCGCGCTCCCGCGCCGTGGTGTGACGTCACGTGTTTTGAAAACGTCGGTTCAATTGGCCGCTGTCCGTCGCCGTCGATCGCCGTTGGCATCACCCAGTAGTGGACGGGTGGTACACATCTTCTTTAGCAGCGGCATCCATATACCGTTTAATTTCACGCCCTCCTCCTTTCGGTTGAAATTATTTGGGTGTTTAGCGATTTCGATTGCCTCCCTGTAGAGCGTTGAGGCAGCCACGCAGAAATCATACTAAAGTACAGGCTACTGCAAAATCTAAGGTTTTCCTGCCGTTTGTTAAAAATGTAACGGAAAGAATAGGGAGGATCTTGACGAAGCGGAATATTACCGTAATTTACAAACCCACCAGGAAGATACAGGAATACCTTAAGCCTGCCAAGGACGCTCGCAAACCTTTGGAAAAAGCTGGAGTGTATAGGATCCCATGCATCTGTGGTGATGTTTATGTGGGTACAAATAAAAGAACTGTTTCTAAACGTGCTTTCCAGCCAGGGAACCACAATATTCGTTTCGAGGAGACGCAAGTACTAGCGGCCACAAGCGGATACTACGAAAGGCTCTACAGGGAGCAATCGAAATCGCTAAACACCCAAATAATTTCAACCGAAAGGAGGAGGTCGTGAAATTAAACGGCATATGGATGCCACTGCTAAAGAAGATGTGTACCACGCGTCCACTACTGGGTGATGCCAACGGCGATCGACGGCGACGGACAGCGACCAATTGAACTGACGTTTTCAAAACACGTGACGTCACACCACGGCGCGGGAGCGCGCGGACACGGAATTTAGCGGCAGTCAGTAGCGAGCCAGCGGGTGTGTTGGACCTTCCATCGACCTACGGACCCCCTTGAAGATGTCTCCCGCAGTCGGAGACGAAACGTTGGGAATTGAGACAAAATTCATCAACCGACCACGGCATAACAGTCCGAATAATTATAATGGACATTTAGGACAGTGTTGTTTGTCTGTTAGCACTGACAACTCTACGCAAAAACCGCTGCTCTCGATCGTTAAGTGAATTCCGTCGGTCACTGTGTCTTCCGTGGTGAGAGGTAATACCTAAAAATTTAGTATTCTCGGCACACTCTTGATACTGTGGCTCTCGTAATATTGAATTTCTTAACGATTTCCGAAATGGAATGTCCCATGCTTCTAGCTCCAACTACCATTCCGCGTTCAAAGTCTGTTAATTTCCGTCGTGCGTGGATAATCAGTCGAGCACCTTCTCACATGAATCACGAGAGTACAAATGATAGCTCCGCCGACGCACAGTGCCTTGTTAACAACGTGACTCCACGGCTTCGTGAGCTCTGCACCACATTCGAACCCTACCATCAGCTCTTATCAACTGAAATCGCGACTGCCGCCATCTCTATATATGTGCATATCGCTATCCTATGAGTTTTGTCACCTCAGTGTGTTTCATATCTAGATGAACTAACTGAGCAAACTGCATTGTTCGAGCCATTCTTGCATTTTGTGTTATTTCGTTCTCTTGACTTTCCCATTTATTATGGCAACTATAAAAATATAAGAACTTCAGCGTACTTAATCTCAGCTGTCTATTCCCTGCACGCAAATAATAAGATGTACTCTGAAAGTTGAATCAAGCTTACCATATATTAACCCCATAGCAAAAAAGGGTGTCTAATCTCACCCAAACATTATAATGTTTGTACTTGCAAAAGCACACACAATTGGCTTAAAATACTAAACCATACTTTCCGCATTAACACTGTAAATGTTACAACTTTGCTCGTCGGTGAAGACCACGAGATAGTGGCAATGCTGAGAGCACTATACGGTCAGCAGTAAATAACTTGAGCCATTAATGCTACATACGCGGCGGTGACAAAGGTCATGGGAAAGCAATATGTAGACATATAGATGGCAGCAGCATCGCGCACACCAGGTATAAAAGAGCAGCGCATTGGTGGAGCTGTCATTTCTACTCAGGTGATTCATGTGAAAAGGTGACCGACGTGATTGTGGTCGCACGACGGGGACTAATAGACTTCGAACGCAGCATAGTACTTGGATCTAGAGGCATGGGACATTCCATTTCGGAAATGGTTAGGGAATTCATTATTCCGAGACCCACAGTGTCAAGAGTGGGCCACAATACCATTTTTAGGCATTAGCTCTCACCACGGACGATGCGGTGATTGGGCGTTCACTTAACAGGTGGGAGCAGTGGCTTTAGGCTAGTTTTCAGTGCTAAAAGACAAGCAACACTGCGTGAAATACCGCTGAAATCAATGTGGAACGTACGTCGAACGTATACGTTAAGGTCAGTGCGGCGAATTCTTGCGTTAATGGGCTTTAGCAACAGATGACCTACACGTATGCCTTTGCTAAAGCAAGGAATCGCCTACACCGCCTGTCCTGCGCTCGTCACCACATTGGTTGGACCGTAGACGACTCGAAAACAGTGGCCTGATCAGATGAGATCATATTTCAGTTGGTAAGAACTGGTGGTAGGTTTCGAGTGTGGCGCAGACCTCACGAAGCCGTGTGAAAGCTGGTGGAGGCCGTGTTTACAAGAAATGGACTGAGTCGTCGGGTACAACTAAACCGAGAATTCACTGGGAGTGGCTATATTAGGCTATTTGGGAAAAAAGTAAGGAAGATAGGGCTTAACGTCCCATCGGCATTGAGGTCATTAGAGACGAAGCACACCCTCGGACTGTGTGAAGGATGGGGAAAGAAATCGGCCGGTTCCTTTGAAAGGAATAATCCCGGCATTTCCCAGGAGCGATTTAGGGAAATCACGGAAAACCTAAATCTGGATGCCCGAACGATGGTTTGAACAGTCGTCCCCCTGAATGTGAGTCCATTGTGCTACCACTGGGCCACCATGTTCGCTGGCTCCTCAGAGGCCATTTGCAGCCATTCACGGACTTCATATAGCCAATCAACTGTGCAATATTTGTGGATGACAATGCTCCATTCATCAGTCCCACAACTGGTTCAAATGGCTCTGAGCACTATGAGACTTAGCTTCTGTGGTCATCAGTCCCTAGAACTTAAAACTACTTAAATCTAACTAACCTAAGGACAGCACACACATCCATGCCCGAGGCAGGTTTCGAACCGGCCACCGTAGAGGTCGCGCGGTTCCACACTGTAGAGCCTAGAACCGCTCGGCCACCCAGGCCGGCTGGGCCCACAATTGCCCGTGATTGGTTTGAAGAACGCTGTGGGCAGTTGGTGCAAATTATTTGGCCACCCTGATCGCCCGATATGAATCCCATGGAGCTTTATTCAGACATAATCGACAAGTCAATTTGTGCACAAAATTATGCACCGGCAACACTTTCGCAATTATGGACGACTATAGAGTCAGTATGGCTCACTATTTCAACAGGAGACTTCCAACAATTTGTTGACTCCATGCTATGTCGAGTTGCTGCATTATGTCGGGCAAAAGGAGGACCGACACGATATTGGAAGCTATCTCACATTACTTCTTTTGCTACGTGTATACAAGACAAGATAAGATGTTGAGTCGTAAGCTGATTTGCCAAAATTTTTACTACCAATTTCAAACATATGATAGGTACGACAGGCAATTACATCTCTATCATTAAAACTTTCAAGACCACGTACACTGGAAACTCCGCTACCACCTCTTATTATGGCAACGGTGAACCATCCATTTCTATACGAGAAAGTGTCGTTTATATCCAGGTCCATCGACGAGGGCGTGGGCTGCAACACTCTTAACTGGAATGCGACTTTTCTTGTCTGCTGATGTTGTAGTAAGTTCAATGTTTTCTATGGTTTTGTAGACTGTTGTGCGAGTACGATACCCCCTCCCCCCCCCCCCCCCCCCCTCCCGCCAGCTCACCCTGTGTCTGCGTCTGTGAGGGGAGAGGACTCTCAATCTTCAGTCTTACATGGGAACCCCTATTTTTATTGCATATTCGGTCTACGCCAATAAATACGGTTGGTTTACTCAAACCGTTGTTTTCCATTCTTGGCAAGTGGTGCTAATCCCAAATATAAGGTTTGCCTGTTTTTGCAACTGTGAACCGACACATTTGATTCTACATGTAAATGTAAACCTTGGTGTCCTAAAAGTTAATGTTTATTTTCGAAATTGGCTCTAATACTTCAAATCCGATTATGCAGCGCATTTTGGTTACCCGTTTCAATGTCTGGTAGGCAACTATTGCAAATGTGATCCAGGGACAACGATGAGCATGTGAGACCGCTCATCTCTCACCATTGGATTGCTTGATGTCGGTGAGTATCCATGGCAGGTGCGCTTGTCACTTACAGTTCATGGACATTTCACCTTATTACAGTGGTTGTGGTTTGTATTCCGCCGGTAGCCGCTTAGCGGCGGTTGGATGGAAAGGCACACCGAAATCAGTCACCTTGATGGCGGGGTTCGAGGCAACCACCGAAATCAAGTATTTTGGTGGTTTGGGGACCTACTACAATCAACCCCGTAGGAAAAAGAAAACTACGTTATCACACAAGAAATACCAGAAATGTCCATGTCTAGCTGTATTACTCATACTATATGACCACGTTCGCAACACGGTAGTAACGTTTCAACGTTGATATCAACCGTTAAAACACAAAGATTTACATTTACGTCGTAAATCAAATGTAGAATCAAATGCATCGTTTGTTACATGCCAAAACAGGAACTCTTCATATTTGTCAATTATAGCGCCATTTGCCACTAATGGGAAACAATGGTTTGTGTAAACATATGTATTTATTGGCGTAGAAACAGAATACAGAATTACAGTGGGGGTTCCCATTAGAGAATAGAAGTTGACCCCTCCCACGCTGGAGAGGTAGTTAGGAGGTAGCAAACGGCAGGAAAGACAGATGTTCCCTTCGGTAATTTAAACTTCTAACCTAGAACTTTTTTTTGGCAGCATGCATCGTTTTCGAGATATTTAGTGGTCTCAAGTTAAAACTAACACTCTGTGTATACAGGGGTCTTTAGAAACAGTCTGAAAAGATTGTAAGAGTGTTGCAAGGGATGTAGCGCTGAGAAACAACTGTTCAGAAAAAAGTTCGATACGTTGCGCCGTTTCCTAGTTATTAAGTATTGAAATTAGCCAGCCAGAATATCACGCACGCAAATTCGAGCACTTGCATGAGCTAAAATGCAGTAACGCACAGATATCTGTGGATCCGAGAGTTGAAACTTGTTGAAATGCTCGTTACCAGTTAAAATGAACCTTTTTCGGAAGTTCATTGAGCCGGCCAGGGTGGCCGAGCGGTTCTAGGCGCTACAGTCTGGAACCGCGCGACCGCTACGGTCGCAGGTTCGAATCCTGCCTCGGGCATGGATGTGTGTGATGTCCTTAGGTTAGTTAGGTTTAAGCAGTTCTATGTTCTAGGGGACCGATGACCTCAGTAGTTAAGTCCCATAGTGCTCAGAGCCATTTGAACCCTTTTTGAAGTTGATTAATGAAAGGAGGAAGTACAAACATGTTCCGGGAAACTCAGGAATACAGAAATACAAGTCGCAGAGGAATGAAATAAATAGGAAATGCAGGGAAGCTAAGACACAATGGCTGCAGTAAAAGTGTGAAGACATCGAAAAAGAAATGATTGTCGGAATGACAGACTCAGCTTACAGGGAAGTCAAAACAACCTTCGGTGACGTTAAAGGCAAGGGTGGTAACATTAAGAGTGCAACGGGAATTCCACTGTTAAGCGCAGAGGAGAGAGCGGAGAGGTGGAAAGAATACATTGAAAGCTTCTATGAGAGGGATGATTTGTCTGATGTGAGAGAAGAAGAAACAGGAGTAGTTTTAGAAGAGATAGGGAATCTAGTATTAGAATCAGAATTTAAAAGTGCTTTTGAAGACTTAAGGTCAAATAAGGCAGAAGTGATAGATAACATTCCATCACAATTTATAAAATCATTGGGGGAAGTGGCAACAAAATGACTATTCACGTTGGTGTGTAGAATGTATGAGTCTGGCGACATACCATCTGACTTTCGGAACAACACAGTCCACAAAATACCATCTGACTTTCGGAAAAGCATCATCCACAAAATTCCGAAGACGGCAAGAGCTGACAAATGCGAGAATTATCGCACAATCAGCTTAACAGCTCATTCATCCAAGTTGCTTACAAGAATAAAATACAGAACAATGGAAAAGAAAATTGAGGAAGCGCTGGATATCGATCAGCTTGGCTTTAGGAAAAGCAAAGGCACGAGAGACGCAATTCTGACGTTTCGGTAACTAATGGAAGTAAGACTAAAGAAATATCAAGACACATTCATAGGATTTGTCGACCTGGAAAAAGCGTTCGACAATGTAAAATGGTGCAAGATGTTCGAAATTCTGAAGGAAGTAGGGGCAAGCTATAGGGAGAGACGGGTCATATACAATATGTAGAACAGCCAAGAGAGAATAATAAGAGTGGACCACCAAGAACGAAGCGCTCGGATTAAAAAGAGTGTAGCCTTTCGCCCCTGATGTTCAATGTGCACATCGAGGAAGCAATCACGGAAATAAAATAAAAGTTCAGGAGTGGAATTAAAATTCAAGGTGAAAAGATATCAATGATACGATTCGCTGATGACATTGCTATCCTGAGTGAAAGTGAAGAAGAATTAAATGATCTGCTGAACGGAATGAACAGTCTAATGAGTACACAGTACGGGTTGAGAGTAAATCGAAGAAAGGCGAAGGTAATGAGAAGTAGTAGAATTGAGAACAGTGAGAAACTTAACATCAGGATTGATGGTCACGAAGTAGATGAAGTTAAAGATTTCTGCTACCAAGGCAGTAAAATAACCAATGACGGACGGAGCAAGGAGTACATCAAAAGCAGACTAGCTATGGCAATAAGGCATTCCTGGCACAGAGAATTCTATTAATATCAAATATCGGCCTTAATTTGAGGAAGAAATTTGTGAGAATGTACGTCTGGAGTACAGCATTGTATGGTAGTGAAACATAGACTATGGGAAAAATGGAACAGAAGAGAAGCGAAGTATTTGAGATGTGATGCTACAGAAGAATTTTGAAAATTAGATGGACTAATAAGGTAAGGAATGAGGATGTTTTACGCAGAATCGGAGAGGAAAGGAATATGTGTAAAACATTTATAAGGAGAAGGGACAGGATGATAGGACATCTGATAAGACATGAGGGAATGACTTCTATGGTACTGGAGGGAGCTGTAGAAAGCAAAAACTGTAGAGGAACACAGAGAGTCGAATACATCCAGCAAATAATTGAGGACGTAGGTTGCAAGTGCTACTCTGAGATGAAGAGGTTAGCACAGAAGAAGACTGATGAAAAAAAAAAAAAGGTGAGCGAAAGCTACGTCTGTACCGTCTGAGGAAACCAAACGAATAACACGTTTGGCGACATCGCCTCCGGCAGGCTGAGTGAATTTGAGCGCGCGACGATCTGATTGCTTAACTCGGAAAAGGCGGAACGTATCGAATTTTTTTCATAAGAATTATTTCCCAGCACTGCTTTCCATGGAATACCTTTACAAGCTTTTCATACTGTTTTCGCCACATTATATAATTAATTAAATAGGCCTGCCTGGAGTGTGGCTTCAAGGAAACAACCGCTAACTTACTTTGAAATTATAGGCAATAGCTCTATTTTTTTTTAAAAAAAAAAAGGACATCATATTCGTCGTTGATTGTACAAGTTATTTATTTCACAATTGGGCCGATCTCAAGTGGTACTGCAAAAGATTTTGCTTCAGCACACTGCTACTATACTCGTAAGCGGGTTTTAAGTTGTGACCTGTGCTGAACCAAAATCTTTTGTTGTACCACTTTTCTGGCCGACTGTATATGACGGAGAATTTAAAATTCTTTTACTGAGGCAAAATATTTTGTAGTAGCACTTGAAAGTGGTCTCAAGGCTGAAACCGCGGTAGTGAAATAAATGACTTTCACAGTCATCGGCGAACATGATGTTCATTAAAAAATTATACCTGACTGTGAACCCCGACCATGAGAAGCGAAGGTATATTACAAGTTACAGCTCTTCTATTATTCTCGTACAGATGTAACAGCTGGACTCTTAACTTCTTACCAAGTGAAACAAACTGACCGACAGAAATCAGGTTTCTCCATTATTTTGCGGGATTATCCCTCCTCATCACCATAGCAAGAATGATGATATTAGACAGGAATGAAGTATGGAGCCAGTTAGTCCCTTCTACAAAAGTACAGAATAAAGTAAAGGGATCGTGTTCTTTGTAAGACAATAGAATCACAAAGGTTACTTAGCAATCTAATCCAGCAGGTCAACGAAACACCGGTTACGCTCTAAGAAGATGGCGTGAAGAGTTATGAGGCGGATCAGGCCAAAAGGTCTAACCCATGATAATGAACTCCCACTATTTTTATTGTTTGAAATATGAAATTCTGCCGCACCTTGAGGTGATACATAGTACAGAAAAAGAGTCGAAAGGGAGTGTATGTTTCTAGGGTCCTGTTTACTGAACAATTTTGGGAGTGGCGATGCCAAGATCAATCTACTGACATTTTCTGCGCTCCGCTTATAATCCCACTTCCTCTCCGAAGCGGTGGAATAATTCCGCCTAAAATTAAACTGAAATCTTCATAGCTCACACCCGTACCAGCCGTTAAAAACAAACACATTAACTTTATTATACACAGAGGGACGGCTGCTGCTAACGCGAGCAGATAAATTACGTCTTCATAAACAGAGTAAATTTAGCGTATAAAGTGGCTCTAAGTGGGGCAGCCGCTATCGCTGTCAGCGCTCGTGGCCGCTCCTTACGCTGACCATTCGCTGCTATAGAGGCACTCACAGCGACGTGCGACCTGCTGCACGCAAGAAGGGCTCCACAACGCCGGTCTGCCCTGGCAGCTGCAAAGTGTGCGCAGGCGCGCGTTGCAGAGGCTGCTGTCACCCACACCACATACGGAGAAAATTTACTGCGTCTACTTCTACGAGAAGCGTTCAATAAGTAACGCAACACAGTAATTCTCGGCAGGTTTAGGCTGAAAAAATGCGGAATTCGTTGCTGGACGTCGTGAAATATTCCCGTTTCAACCCCAGTAGTTTCATGAAATTGCGGTAGGTGTCGGCGCTGTACGTAGCCTACAAAATGGCGTCGGTAGCAGAATGTCTACACGGACCTAGCAGTGAACGGCGTCTGTCAGCTCCCTTCAATGTTGGAACGTGCGGACAAACTCATTCGAGGCAATCGATCGATCACAATCAGACACGTCGCATATCAACTGAACGTCTCTGTTGTTGTGTTTGCCTCCTGAGTTCTTCGGCGTCTAACAGACGACCGTAATGAGCAACGAAGGATCATCTGTGTGGAACCGCTTGCGCTTTACGAGGCTGACAGTGACAACTTTTAGCCGAACCATCTCCGAGGGCGATGAAACGTGGGTTCATCACTTCGAACCGGTAGCAAGACGGCAATGCATGGAGTGGCACCACACCACTTCTCGTCTGAAGAAAAAGATGAAAACTGCACCCTCACCTGGGGCACTATTCTGTATCGTTCATACCGATCGGTGTAGTAGGTTAGTTTCGGTAGTGACGTCATTTTCGGTTCTTTATCGACATATCCCTACCGCCATGAACCATGGACCTTGCCGTTGGTGGGGAGGCTTGCGTGCCTGAGCGATACAGATGGCTGTACCGTAGGTGCAACCACGACAGAGGGATATCTGTTGAGAGGTCAGACAAACTTGTGGTTCCTGAAGAGGGGCAGCAGCCTTTTCAGTAGTTGCAGGGGCAACAGTCTGGATGATTGACTGATCTGGCATTGCAACATTAACCAAAACGGCCTTGCTGTTGTGGTACTGCGAACGGCTGAAAGCAAGCGGAAACTACAGCCGTAATTTTTCCCTATGGCATGCAGCTTTACTGTATTGTTAGCTAATGATGGCGTCCTCTTGGGTAAAATATTCCGGAGGTAAAATAGTCCCCCATTCGGATCTCCGGGCGGGGACTACTCAAGAGGACGTCGTTATCAGGAGAAAGAAAACTGACGTTCTACGGATCAGAGCGTGGAATGTCAGACCCCTCAATCGGGCAGGTAGGTTAGAAAATTTAAAAAGGGAAATGGATAGGTTAAAGTTAGATATAGTGGGAATTAGTGAAGTCCGGTGGCAGGAGGAACAAGACTTCTGGTCAGGTGAATACAGGGTTATAAATACAAAATCAAATAGGGGTAATGCAGGAGTAGGTTTAATAATGAATAAAAAAATAGGAGTGCGGGTAAGCTACTAAAAACAGCGTAGTGAACGTATTATAGTGGCCACTATAGACACGAACCGCATGCCTACTACAGTAGTACAAGTTTATATGCCAACTAGCTCTGCAGATGAAGAAATTGAAGAAATTTATGATGAAATAAATGAAATTATTCAGATAGTGAAGGGTGACGAAAATTTAATAGTCATGGGTGACTGGAATTCGTCAGTAGGAAAAGGGAGAGAAGGAAACATAGTAGGTGAATATGGATTGGGGCTAAGAAATGAAAGAGGAAGCCGTCTGTTAGAATTTTGCACAGAGCATAACTTAATCATAGCTAACACTTGGATCAAGAATCATAAAAGAAGGTTGTATACATGGAAGAAGCCTGGAGATACTGACAGATTTCAGATAGATTATATAATGGTAAGACAGAGATTTAGGAACCAGGTTTTAAATTGTAAGACATTTCCAGGGGCAGATGTGGACCATGACCACAATCTATTGGTTATGAACTGTAGATTAAAACTGAAGAAACTGCAAAAAGGTGGGAATTTAAGGAGATGGGACCTGGATAAACTGTCTAACAAGAGGTTTTACAGAGTTTCAGGGAGAGCAGAAGGGAAGGACTGACAAGAATGGGGGAAAGAAAAAGAAATACAGAAGAAGAAGAATGGGTAGCTTTGAGGGATGAAATAGTGAAGGCAACAGAGGATCACGTAGGTAAAAAGACGAAGGCTAGTAGAAATCCTTTGGTAACAGAAGAAATATTGAATTTAATTGATGAAAGGAGAAAATATAAAAACGCAGTAAATGAAGCAGGCAAAAGGGAATACAAACGTCTCAAAAATGAGATCGACAGGAAGTGCAAAATGGCTAAGCAGGGATGGCTAGAGGACAAATGTAAGGATGTAGAGGCTTGTCTGACTAGGGGTAAGATAGATACAGCCTACAGGAAAATTAAAGAGACCTTTGGAGAGAAGAGAACCACTTTTATGAATATCAAGAGCTCAGATGGCAACCCAGTTCTAAGCAAAGAAGGGAAGGCAGAAAGGTGGAAGGAGTGTATAGAGGGTTTATACAAGGGCGATGTACTTGAGGACAATATTATGGAAATGGAAGAGGATGTAGAGGAAGATGAAATGGGAGATACGATACTGCGTGAAGAGTTTGACAGAGCACTGAAAGACCTGAGTCGAAACAAGGCCCCGGTAGTATACAACATTCCATTGGAACTACTTACGGCCTCGGGAGAGCCAGTCCAGACAAAACTCTACCATCTGGTGAGCAAGATGTATGAGACTGGCGAAATACCCTCAGACTTCAAGAAGAACATAATAATTCCAATCCCAAAGAAAGCAGGCGTTGACAGATGTGAAAATTATCGAACTATCAGTTTAATAAGTCACAGCTGCAAAATACTAACACGAATTCTTTACAGACGAATGGAAAAACTGGTAGAAGCCGACCTCGGCGAAGATCAGTTTGGATTCCGCAGAAATGTTGGAACACGTGAGGCAATACTGACCCTACGACTTATCTTAGAAAATAGAATAAGGAAAGGCAGACCTACATATCTAGCATTCGTGGACTTAGAGAAAGCTTTTGACAATGTTGACTGGAATACTTTCATTCAAATTCTGAAGGTGGCAGGGGTAAAATACAGGGAGCGTAAGGCTATTTACAATTTGCACAAAAACCAGATGGCAGTTATAACAGTCGAGGGGCATGATAGGAAGCAGTCGTTGGGAAGGGAGTGAGACAGGGTTGTAGCCTCACCCCGATGCTATTCAATCTGTATTTTGAGCAAGCAGTAAAGGAAACAAAAGAGAAGTTCGGAGTAGGTATTAAAATCCATGGAGAAGAAATAAAAATGCTGAGGTTCGCCGATGACATTGCAATTCTGTCAGAGACAGCAAAGGACTTGGAAGGGCAGTTGAACGGAATGGACAGTGTCTTGAAAGGAGGATATAAGATGAACATCAACAAAAGCAAAACGAGGATAATGGAATGTAGTCGAATTAAGTCGGGTGATGCTGAGGGAATTAGATTAGGAAATGAGAAACTTAAAGTAGTGAAGGAGTTTTGCTATTTGGGGAGCAAAATAACTGATGATGGGCGAAGTAGAGAATATATAAAATGTAGACTGGCAATGGCAAGGAAAGCGTTTCTGAAGAAGAGAAATTTGTTAACATCGAGTATAGATTTAAGTGTCAGGAAGTCGTTTCTGAAAGTATTTGTATGGAGTATAGCCATGTATGGAAGTGAAACATGGACGATAAATAGCTTAGACAAGAAGAGAATAGAAGCTTTCGAAATGTGGTGCTACAGAAGAATGCTGAAGATTATATGGGTAGATCCCATAACTAATGAGGAGGTATTGAATAGAATTGGGGAGAAGAGGAATTTGTGGCACAACTTGACAAGGAGAAAGGACCGGTTGGTAGGACATGTTCTGAGGCATCAAGGGATGACAAGTTTATCATTGGAGGGCAGCGTGGAGGGTAAAAATCGTAGAGGAAGAGATGAATACACTAAGCAGATTCAGAAGGATGTAGGTTGCAGTAAGTACTGGGAGATGAAGAAGCTTGCACAGGATAGAGTAGCATGGAGAGCTGCATCAAACCAGTCTCAGGACTGATGACAACAACAACAACAACATCGAAATATCGTATTCAGTAAGCTTCTGAGACCTGTTACCGAATGGTGCTCCCACCGATTTGACAATTGTACCGAGAGGTTTTGGATTTCGGTATGGCCCTGTCGATCGGGGAGCTATGGTTAATGTACATCTATGATTTGTTATTTTAGACACATTTAGCGGTTTTAGATTTGGATTTAGTAATTGACTTCCTAAGGAATCACCAGAGGACGCATCTGGTTGGAAAGTGAGTTCATAATAGACTATTTTCCTTTGTTAGTAATATGGTTAAGTTAGGTTGTTACTGTGAATAATAACATCCAAAACAAAAAAAAACAAAAAACGTTTTTGGTCAATATTCTCTCAACATATGTGTTACTTTTATGCAAATACGAGTTTAATGATCATTAAATATCAAGACATCGGCTCTGCTTACGTATATTACATGAGTGTGAACTGACATTACTAGTGACTTTGTAATCTTTTTCCCACATATGATTTAGTTAGTAATTATCGGAACGTGTTTACAACTTTCAAGTAACAACAGAAAGCCACTATTTGAAGCCTGATATTGGAAACCTTCCAAACTATCACGCATTTCAACGAAGTCAGCCTACGTTCCTCTACGCAATAATAACAGAATTGAGGGCTACGTTTCGACTGTTGGGCGTGGCCAAGTGCGATACGAAAGGACACGGGTTGGTGCACGGGTGGGTGCAAAAAAATTTTTTTCCTGTTCATATATGTAACACGTTCCCAGACATTGTTATTCGTGTAAGTTATGATTGTTCTGCAATATTCGTTATTACTTACATGTAAGAGCGCACTTTCTCACTAATGATTTCGTGATTTCTGTGGTTTTAAAAAACGCAATATGAACCTGCTGTGAGTGAAACAACCGACAGTGACCTTTATATTTTTCCTTGTCAGAAATTATTCACCATTTTTTCCGAATATGTAGCCATTTCCGAGTATGCTGTTAGACAGGAATCTAAGAGCACAACTTAAATTACTGGGAATGTAACTAGCAGTACTCATCTTCATAATCTTGCTTGTCACAAGCATTTATCTGCAATAAAATCCTAGACAACACTAGACAGAAATGAAAGATCTCCGCCTTAATATTTTTAGGCTGTATCACCATATAGGAAACATTTTCATTCATGAGATGCATGTTATAAACTTCGACGAACTGCAGGAGCTCTCGAAAATGCGTTTTTTCAATTTTGTTTTTAAAACCAAAATCGTTGACGTATCGTACAGGGAAGTGAGCTACTTAATCATTTGGGTCTCTAGGAGCTAGTTATCACTACATTTTGTCCGCAGCTCGTGGTCGTGCGGTAGCGTTCTCGCTTCCCTCGCCTGGGTTCCCGGGTTCGATTCCCGGCGGGGTCAGGGATTTTCTCTGCCTCGTGATGACTGGGTGTTGTGTGATGTCCTTAGGTTAGTTAGGTTTAAGTAGCTGTAAGTTCTAGGGGACTGATGACCATAGATGTTAAGTCCCATAGTGCTCAGAGCCAATTGAACCATCACTACATTTTGTTTTCCTTCTTATTCTTACAAACTCTCAGAATCAATTTTTCAGGTGTTTTATAGATGTTTTAGTACAATGTGGTACTAAACACTATTCCTAACTGATTTTCCGAAACGTAAAATCTAAAACACGATGTCAGTGTGAATGAGAATAAGATGAAACAAAGCGGCATTTACGACAATCTGCAGAATACAGTCAAATACGCTATCGTTATTATACATGCATGGAAACATGACGTCAGGGAAACTGTAAAAATTTGTATGCAGCTGAGAATCGTGGAAATGGATATACTGTGCTTGTTACTGTTACGGAGGAGGCAAGGGCGATGAAGGCGGGCACGACAGCTCTATGGAATGCGGCGTCATGCGTTATGGCAACGTAAACGCAATTTTCGGTACTTCGAAGAATAGAGCGCCTGTGTCGTCTGCTAGCCGCTTTGTGTTCGTGAAGCTGTGCGCGCTGCAGTGCGCATGCGCGGATCTGCGGCCGCTTTTGATTGGCTTGCGCGGCACCAACCGACAACAGCGCTTCGGTTCTCCAGACCCGAACGGGATTGCTTCCGAAATGCATACTGAATAATGCAGGGGCTCTAATTCGAGTACTAGACCGTTCGGTGCTCTTGAGTACCGAATCGATCGGCACAATGACGGAAAGATACAGAATAGGCACCCTGGTAAAGACATACAACAGTCTCCTAGGGCTCTGAAGGGGTTATATTATTTGATGTCAACCCTGATGGTGCAACTATCGATCTGAAATGTATTGTGCTACCCTCATGAAATTGAAGAAACGACTTCAGCCTGTTCGCCGCCACAAAAGTGCAAACGAACTTCTCCTTCTCCATGACAGTCCAAGGACCCACACATGACTGCTCATAGAACTTCACTGGACTGTTCTTCCTCATCCACCCCACAGCCCGGTTCTCACACCTTCCGATTTCCATCCATCTGGACCAATGAAGAATCCACTATTTGGAAAGCAGTACATGGAGTATGGGGAAGTTAGTGATGCAGCAAGACGTTGGCTCTGACCCCAACCAGTATGGTGGTGCCATGCGGGCATACAAGGCCCTCCCAATAAGGTGGCGGAGCCTATGTTGAAAAATAGGTTTTTATAGCTAACATAGCACTGAGTAACACAGCGAATTGGAAGACTGAATAAAACCAAGCTGCTTTCAGAAGAAAGTGTATTGCAACACTTATTGAAAGCCCCTCGTAATTTATTACTCTGGATTCCACACTTAAGTGCTTGGCAGAGGGTTTACAGAACCACACTCTTGAATGTTAGATTCTCGAATAACGTGTGGGAAAAATGATGTTCTAAATCTGTCTATTCGAGCTCTGATTCCTCTAATTTTATTACGATGCTTATTTCTCTCTCTTGGGGAGTGGGTCAATAAAATATTTTCGCACTTGGAGGAAACAGATGATGATTGCAATTTCGTGACAAAGGAAAACCCCTTTGCTTTTATTGATTTCCACTCCGACCACGTGTCATATCCGTGACATTCTCTACCCTATTTCGCGGTAGTAAAATGTTCAAATGTGTGTGAGTTCTTAAGGGACCAAACTGCTGAGGTCATCGGTCCCTAGACTTACACACTACTTAAACTAACCTATGCTAAGAACAACACGCACACACACATGCTCGATGGAGGACTCGAACCTCCGGCGGGAGGGGCTGCGCAGTCAGTGACATGGCACCTCTAACCGCGCGGCCACTCCGCGAGGCTTCGCGATAATACCAAACGACTTTCCCATCTTTGAACTTTTTCGATGTCCACCGTCAATCTTATCTGCTAAACATCCCATAATGTACAGCAATATTCCAGAAGAGGACAGGCACCCATAGTGTAGGCAGTCATTTTGCTAAGGTTGGGCATCGTCTAAGTGTTCTGCCATTTGGTTCTCTTTCCCCACAACACTTTCTGTGTGATATTTTCATTTTAAGTCGTTCGCGATTGTGATCCCTACGTATTTAGTTGAATCGACAAATTTTTAATTTCTGTGATTTATAGTGTATCCGAAAGTTATTCAATTTTTTTAGTACTCATGTGGGGAACTTCACATTTTTATTATTTAGGAGCAACTGCCGCATTTTTCGCCACACAGATGTCTTGTCTAAATCATTTTGCAATTTGTTTTGATCTTTTGATGACTTTAGTAGCCGGCCGGAGTGGCCGAGCGGTTCCAGGCGCTATAGTCTGGAACCACGCGACCGCTAAGGTCCTTAGGTTAGTTAGGTTTAAGTAGTTCTACGTTCTAGGGGACTGATGACCTCAGAGGTTAAGTCCCATAGTGCTCAGAGCCATTTGAACCATTTTTTTGACTTTAGTAGCTGGTAAGTGACATCATCTGTAAACAATGTGAGTGGTCGCTCAGGTCGTCTCCTAGATCATTTATGTAAATTAGGAACGGCAGCGGGCCTGTAACACTTCTTTGGGTAGGCCAGTTAGGTATTACTTGTGTTTCATTTGACGATTTCCCAGTAATTACTACGACTTGGGCCCTTTGTGACGAGAAATCACGAATTCAGTAGCACAGCTAAGACGGTTGTCCATAAAAATGCAATTTTATTAGAAGCCGCGTGTGAGGAATGGTATCAAAAATCTACATAAGAGTAAATAAAATGAACGTGAGCTCTCCTGTCGGTACACTCAATACTTCGTGTGAGTTAAGAGTCAGATGTGTTCCACAAGAGCGATATGTTCCGAATCCTTGCTGATTACGTGTCAATAGATCGTTTTCTCAATGTTCGAACTCAGTATATCAAAATCTATGTCAGAAACATGAATCTATAATTCAGTGCATTACTTCAACACACCAACGAAATTTCAACAACGAACTACAAGCGATATGAAGATGAAATTATCGCTTCCCTCGTCGCCGAGAGAAGTCATTAGTAGTGATATTATGATTTTAGGCATCGTAGCAGGCTGGTGTTACTTTAGGAATTAATGGTAAAAATCTAGTCAAAATACTTGAGATTTTAGCAGAACGGTGTGTATATGTAGCCATGACCTATGCACATCGAAAATAATATTGATTATTATTGCACGTGCAGTTCTGACAATGTTCTTAGCCTAAAATCTAGACCGAACTAACATTTACCAGGAAAGACTAAACATAAAACTCAAAACAACACTTTCTACCAGAGAATGAAAATATACAGTATGCGCAAGAAGATTAAAGAGATTACTAAAATAAATTTATTTAAAAAGGTAGTTGAAATTTACCTGTTAAGCAATGCGTTCTATATCTGAATGATTACGTGGATAACAAAGTGTAAATATGAGGTAAAAAAATTGTTATTTTGTCCTTCAGCCCGAATACTGGTTTGACGCAGCCCTCCATGCTACTTTATCCTGCACAAACCCCTTCATCGCCGAATAACCACTGCAACCTATATCCTTCTGAGTCTGCTTACTGTATTTTTCTCTCGGGCTCCCTCTACGACTTTTACCCCCACGCTTCCCTCCAGTACTAAATTGGTTGATCCCACACATACAAATACTTTCAGGAAAGACTTCCTGACACCGAAATCTACATACGATGTTAAAATTTCTCTTCTTCAGAAATTCTTTTCTTGCCATTGACAGTCTACATTTTATATCCTCTCTACTACGACCATCGTCAGTTATTTTCCTGCCAAAATAGCAAAAATCATCTACTGATTACTTTAAGTGCCTCGATTCCTAATCTAATTCCAGCAGTATCACTTGACTTAATTCGACTACATCTACATCTACATCTACATCTATACTCCGCGAGCCACCTTACGGTGTGTGGCGGAGGGTACTTATTGTACCACTATCTGATCCCCCCTTCCCTGTTCCATTCACGAATTGTGCGTGGGAAGAACGACTGCTTGTAAGTCTCCATGATCTTTGTTCTGCTTTTGTTGATGTTCATCTTATACCCTTGTTTCAAGACACTGTCCATTCCGTTCAACTGCTCTTCCAAATCGTTTGCTGTTTCTAACAGAATTACAGTGTCATCAAGAAACCTCAAAGCTTTTATTTCTTCTGCCTGGACTTTAATTCCGACTCCAAATTTTTCTTTGGTTTCCTCTACTGCTGGATGAGTGTACAGATTGAAGAACATTGGGGACGGGCTGCAACCCCGCTCACTCCCTTCTCAACCTCTGCTCTCCTTTCACACCCCTCAACTCTTACAACTGGCGTCTGGCTTCCGTACAACTTGTAAACAGCCTTTCGCTCCCTGTATTGGACCCCTATTATCTCCAGAACTTCAAAGAGAGGGGTTTACATCCAAAATACGTCTCTGAACACAGCTAATATGTCCATCCATAGTAGCAGCATTATCATAGCTTTGTCCACAGCAGTACTTCTGTTTTAGGCCATCTCCTGCAACATATTTGCTTTGTAATTTCATTAGCTAATTTCCCATGTAACAGAATGAAGTCAATAGGGGATTTCTCTACTGCGAGTTCTGAACCTTCAATATGTACATAACGAATAACTTGAAACATTTGCTAGGTATCCACTATATTTGGTGTACTATCATACATGATGGAGAATACTTAACCTTAGAAATTCACTTAAATATCTTTATTGTGACAACTCACCAAGTAGTTTGATGAATTTATTTTGGCTTCGTGGAGAAAGACAACACAACATAGCCTTATGTTTGATGAACTTTGAGAAGATGATGATTCGTAAGTAGAATATTCAAACGACCTATGTTGTTCCAATTGAAGAGCAACATCGATTGTTTCACGTTTCTGTAGTCGTATTTCAACCTCTTTCTAGTATTCCTATGCATCAACATTGTTACAACTTTTTTCATGATCTAATGTTCTGGAGTTAAGCTTTTTTTGTGCTTTAAAATCATGTGGCTACACTGCGAGGTGCCGGGGCTAGCAGTGTATTTAACACTAAATTCTAGAATCTACACATGTACATGATGCTCTAAGCCCCCCTATTCTAACTCCGACTTTTGCTGTTGCACAAGGATTAAAAAATATACGCGAACTGACTGTAATCAACCCTGCAAGTGGAGTAGAAAAGAGTTTGGCACCTGCAATAATTTAATTTGATAAATAAGTTAAATAAAGGAAGGTTTCATTAACGTAGTGAGAAATGATGGGTTGCTCTACCGATTAACAGAATGAAAGTTCTGTCCAAAATAACAATATGATTTATTAAGACTAAACACAAAATAATAAACAAAAACACATGAAACATTTATAATACATCAAATTGGCTCAAATTGGATACACAAACAAACGTTGTGAAGGTGAAGTTGTCCCTAAACTAGATTGTGAGGTTTATGACTAAGTGGTATGTGGAGCCAATTCCTTGCCACTCAAATCTTAAGAGAGACACACACCTAACCCAACATTAATTGCTGCTACTCAAGACAACAAAGTTAGAAAAAGACGAACAGGCGCACTCTGCTGAGCTCTGATTATCACCTAGGAAAATCCCTATCTGCCGGTGCTGCGGACATACATTACCAAACTGTCTTCTTAACTGCCAGAACACGATCTGGCGTACCGGTGGCGATGGCTGGTTGCTTCGACGTCCTCGGCCGAAAGGCGAGAGCCGACTACCTAGAGCACCCGTACAGGCCGAACACACAACATTCCCGCCCCCACGACAGTGGCCGTGGTTAAACGTTCCAATCAGCAACTCGAAAACCGGCGGAAAATTCCACTCCATTGCCGGAGCACTACCATTCCACCAATGGAGATTCTTGGCGCCAATTTCTGCGCTGATTTTGCTACGTCACGGAGCTATGCCCTGAGCCTGCCAATCACAGTTACTATTTTGCAGAAAGCGCGGGAATTTTCCCGCCACAACTGCCTGGGTACACAAGTCATTCCCACGCCTCGCTGGTAGCCCGCCAGAAAGTGTTTTCGCTAAGATTCTGCGAAGAAACGGAACCTCTAGCCCAGCTGCTACTTCAGCCCCTCCGGGCGTGTCTTTTGACAATGTCGGCGTCTGCAAAGCATTCACTCGACTTCCTCACACCCATCGGCTTAACCCTTTCCAGATCAGGAGAGCCCGCCTGTCACCGGACCACCCGGGTGACGAGAGACGCTGCGTGGGAAGTCCGCGTGTGAAGGAATAGCAACTTTTCACCGCATGCAATTACAGATGAAAATCGTAAGATAGAAATATGAGAGGGGGCTCATGCCACCTCTCATAGCCCCTACGCCATTTTAGATTGTAATTGGTGAGCGGTTGGCTCACTTAGGAGCAAGGTAGTGTGTCAATCGCCCAAGAACAATCTTACAAACTGACTCCACATGCCGCACTCTGTAAAAAAAATCACTGCAACTGAAAAATGCAGCTCATAGAGGTAGGATTATTTATGGTGTAGCCAACTTCACCTTCTTAATATGGAACACTAACACTCACATCACACATCCATACCCAGGGAGCCCCTTCCAAACACCGATTCACACAGACATTCACGCTCTAAATATGGCCCGGGCATGTGAGCCAAATATGGAGCAGTTTATTCTTTACAATCAGAGTTGGAGTGCTCCGCAATTAAATGCCCAAGATGTTACAACAATTTGAATCATTAAACTAACCTGAACTCACTCACACATGATACTGTTTAAGTTAACAATCTCTCTTTGTGAGCTTTCAGAATCTAATTACAACCTCCGATTCATTCTGTCTCCCTGCACCAAGAATAACCTTTACAAAATGTTCCCTGAACTGATGGTCCATTCACAATCACAGTGGTGGTATCTGCTTCAGTTTATGGGGACTTCAGGCACACTGTTTGAATACACACAACAATAAATACAAAATACAAAAAAAACATGGTGTGGAGAACAATACAGTAATTTGTAATAAGAATTACAGTGTAAAACGCAAACACATACAAGGTATAACATACATTACAAAAACAACACTAGAGAAAAATTTAAGAAAGAAAAGAAAGAAAAAAACAAGGTTCATGGGGCATCAAGTTGTGTGTGCACATTGCATAATGTTCACGACTGTGCTGAGAATGAGGCACTAAATCACATTGTTAGAAATATTCGAAGCACTTCACAAATTCCACAGTACTGACATCACATAGGGCTAAACGTCGGGTGTTGTTGCTACATTGTTGCAACGGCAATAGGGTATGCTGGAGCATCTGCAGTACTCTGTTGAGATTGGACCAAGACCCACGCATATGATGACGGCAGTATGGTAGGAAGACAAAAATGGTTCAAATGGCTCTGAGCACTATGGGACTCAACTGCTGAGGTCATTAGTCCCCTAGAACTCAGAACTAATTAAACCTAACTAACCTAAGGACATCACAAACATCCATGCCCGAGGCAGGATTCGAACCTGCGACCGTAGCGGTCTTGCGGTTCCAGACTGCAGCGCCTTTAACCGCACGGCCACTTCGGCCGGCGGTAGGAAGACACAGTGATAGGCTCTCCTCACGTCGATTAATTGTCTCTGAGGTCTACTTCTTGGGATACATCACTAGTCTAGGTCTCTTCTCTCGCTGGACAGTACTTTTACGTTTCCCAATATTGCAGTCCGACGAGGGATGATGGCATGTGGAGTGACTCCACAAGTGTGTGAGGTCATCCATACAGGATCGAACTAGGAGCGATGATAGCTACACCTGCTCTCTAAGAGAGAGGAGAAGTTAGAAATGAGACCATTCATTTGTTAGAGTGTGTGGCACGATACTGCTTTGTGTATGCAGATCGGCCAATGCTAGTGAGTTGTAAAAACCCAAACAGGTGAGTATATAGCGTCCCTTTCTGTCCTGAGGCACATGAGGCGCAGGTTCTGACACGATATGTGATCTTCTTCGTGTACTCACGACAACGTGGTCTGCCACAGGGAATCCTTCCAAACGGCTGCCACGTCCGGAGAGCTAGCAGGCTGTCGCGTGTGGGTCGCATGTCAGTGTCAACGACCAGCCTCACTTTCGCTTGTGCCCCGGCGAGGATTGTCTGCCGCCTAATCCCTCAGGTATACGGCCCGGTGACTGTCAGCTTGTAGGACCGGATGCTCTCGCGCCCTTCACGTCAGGTGGCGGGCTGACGCTCTCTTCTTGCAGGTAGCCGATGACCTCTTGCTTTTGCTCCGGCTGGCCTCTGCATTGCCACGATACCCGTCATCTGCACAATTCTTACAAAAATCTTATACCTAACTTTTCCCTGTGACCTTCTATGTTATAATAAATTTACATAACGATACATTGATGGTCTGTCATTTCAGACACTCTAATTTTAATTTTATAGTTATTTATCTGTAGCTATCATAATAAAATCATGGAAATAATTTATCTTGATATTTGTGTAGAGACTGATCTCACTATTGTGCATGGTGTGTGACGCTATATTGGATGAAGAAATAAATGTGCGGGCCTGCACTAATATTACTATTAATTATATAGATCGACAGTAGACATGCTCAAGAATTAACTACCATTTGCCAACGATCTACATTCTATGTCTTTTAATTCAATTATGTTGTTATGCAGGTCTAAGTTTTACTGTGCTATAAAGAACATGCAACTATGCTACTTTCGCTCGCCCGTCGTCCCTCCATCTCGGGTCTGTGGTTTGGTGACCTGAAAAATAGCATCTCAACAGGCGCGCGCCAAACACTTGTGGTAGAAAACCGCCACAATATTAAGGATCTAGTTATTGTAAAATCCTAAAGTTTAATTTATCCTAGTATATGGTACTCTCTGTATTATTATTATAATTTTTTTTTATACAACACTCTTACATAATTCCTGTTACGCTGAGATGTCTCGCTGCTCGCCGCTATTGACGACAGTGATGTGCGCGCCGTACAACATGGCCTCCGAGTTCTCACTACGCCTCACTGAAACTCCAGAGACTGGGTTAACCATGGCTATACAAGACAATAAATTTATAGTTGCAACTTCTTTTTCTATGTTATGCAGTATTCGCGATCAAAGCACACCTTTCCAGAGGCAATGTAATATGACCAAGCCAGGAATGGTTCCTGTTGAGGATTCAGTCGCCCAACACACGCCAGCTACACAGTATGCCACGAATATCCAAGTATAAGTCCCTGGTTATTCATCTGTGACAGTCACGAGCAGCACGCTAAATCCCCAACCAGCACATTGGCATGGTAGGCTTTATGCCCGCATTTCTGTCGTCTAGGGCACCATTGGAGTCAAACGCTCACAGGTTCACCCCGACTTGCAAGACAACGATGCTGGCCCAGCTCTGCAAAAACTATACTGCCCATATTCATCCTCGAAATCACGGAATATTCCACAATCTTGCAGTGCTCTGACGCGTGCCTGCAAGCATTGGTATGAACGTCTCACGAACTGGTTGTGTCCGCTATGGAGCGTATCACGACTTCTCAGAACGCTTCTAAGAGCACGTTCTTGTATGCGCCCGTTTGTGCGACATCTCGTCACTCATCTTTATCCCTTAACATGGACACCAGATAGGAAAGGACAAAAACATTGCTCATGGGAAGGTAGTGCCTCTTATCGCAACGACAGAGGAGATCGCGAACATAGACAAAAAAGTTAACAGCAGTAAATTCTTATGCGAGAAAACGCATCGTGTTAATACTTTAACAGTCTTAATCTATTAATGCAACGATTATTGTTCCCCGAAGAAAGGTTCATATATCTGCCTATTCTACTATGTACACCACTTAAACTACTATTATTCCACGAACTTCTTTGTGTGAGAGATGTGGTGGAGTCCTATGGACTAGCGCCAATCCCTTGTCAGACTCCCCCTCCTCTGACGTGCATTAGGATTTGCAGGTCTAATTTCAATCCCCTGGTTCTCCTGTTGTCCTTGGTTTCGCTCTCTCCAATTACGGTCGCTTTGCCTTCGTTATTCCTCCTCTCCCAGATTCCTTGTCTAGCATGACCCTGTTCCCTGACGTTCTGGTTTCCGTGTCTCTGGTTTCCATAACCTTGAATAGCGTAACCTTGATTTCCGTAACCCTGGTTTCCTAACTGACCAGTGCGATTATGCGATCTGTTGTCGCCTTCCCTTGCTGGCCAGTGGTATTTGTTATTTTGCGCCTTCTTCCTGTCCTTTGCGTCTTGTTTATCAAAGACTACTTCGAGTTCGCGCAATAGACTCTTGAATGCTTCTATGTCTGATCCACACTTCCCGAGAAGTGTCTGTTTATACCTAACTGGCAATTTGGAAAAGCAAAATTTGATGATTTCTCCATTGCTATATGGACTATCTAAAAATTGATTCTTCTTGAGTAAATCATCAAAAAAACTGGTTGCGCTCCTATGCCCGGACACTTCCAGTTCAGGACAAAATATTATTTCCTCTTTAATCCTGTCTTGCGTTTCCCTTGACCAGTAGGTCCGCAGGAATGCACCAACAAATTCCTGATAAGTCCGACACGTCGCTGCCACACCCCGCATCTTTTCCGCGGCTTGGCCTTCGACGTGTCCACACATGAATTCTAATTTTGCCTGGGTTGGCCATGACGACGGTAATGAATTTGTAAACTGCATCACCCAGCTCTTCGGATGCATCGACCGTCCATTATCTTTGAACTTCTGGAATTTTAGTATCGACAGGAAGTGATTCTGATCAAAATCCTGTCCGATCCTCGCTCTGGTGTTGTCACTCGTTTCCGATACTTGCACGTCTGCTGAGTGTCCTGATCTATCTTGCTGACAACTGTGATGTGCTACCTCTGTATCACAGTGGAAGTGGCACTCCGAATTCACTCTCCTAAGTGGGTTACAATTATTGGAGCTATTACTCGCTGTTTCGACGTGTGCACTGTTTGTTCCGCACTCTGTCACTGGGCTAGAGCACGGCGGGCTTTTCCTCAGAGACACAATTCTGTGTACTCCATCATTGGAATCCGAATGCGCAGTGCTCGTGTGCCCGTTTCGCTCTAGTTTTGCTATTCGACTCTCTACTTCTTTCATTCGTTTCGTGATGTTCGTAACCGCAATATTACCTTGAGTTTTTAAGACCGCTAGGGATTTTGAGTGGGCCTGTGTCGCACGTCGCAAGCGCCCTGCGAGTTAAGAAGTTGCTTTTGTGATTTTCATTGCCCCTTTTGCTGCCATTTTGGCTAGGCCTGCTGCTTTTTGTGCTACCATTGACATTTGTTTTACTTCTCCACATTCTTTCTTTATTGTTAGTAATTCCCCTCGAATTTCCCCTATATGTGAAATTATTGCCTGAGTGTCCTTCTTACGCTGTTCGTCAGCTTCTTCCTTCTCCTTCTTACGCTGTTTTTCCTCTTCTTCCTTCTCCCTCTTACGTTGTTTCTCTTCTTCTTCCTTCTCCTTCTTACGCTGTTCGTCAGCTTCTTCCTTCTCTTTCTTACGTTGTTTCTCCTCTTCTTCCTTCTCCCTCTTACGTTGTTTCTCATATTCTTCCTTCTCCTTCTTACGTTGTTCGTCAGCTTCTTCTTTCATTGATCGTAGGAAGCTCAGTATTGGGTTAATGTCATAATTTTGATCCTCGTCACACATGGGTGATGTAACTCAGGACACCTGGGCGCTAGAGCTCTGACGTGGCCGATCTGGCCCCTGTCTGCTCTCGTTCGTTTGATTATAAATTTTTGCTATCGTCTCGACCTGTGTGCCTGTCTCTGTTTCATCCTCTAACTCACTATCATAATCACGGGCGCGACGCTGCTCTATGATCGTGTCCAAATCACCCTCCTCATCAATGAGTCTGTCGTCCTGACCTGCTAAAAATGTGCCCATCACATCTCCGAACCTATCCCCGTCAGTAAACTGCCCCTTATCCATTATGCTATCCTCTTTCGTTTTAGCTACGCTCGATAATAGTCGTGCCTTCCTTCTCGTGATCATTCATGAAAAACAAATTTATCTAAAAATGCACAATAAAAATAATCTACTCCCAATATTTTTAAACATAAACATAAAATTTCAACAACGTCATTCCAATGCTATAATTACATGCACAATTTGTTGTGGTACAGAAACCACACTCAAACCCGACAAAGTGTGATGTGGTACGGACACCACATAAAAGAAACACAAAAAAACAATGAACAAACAAAAATATGTACTTACAACAAAAACTGTAATCATCCGCCGCTACTTAAAACTAATCACGGAACTACAAGAAAAACAAGTTGGTATTAATCATTAAAAAAGTAGAGAAAAAAAATTTGAATGTTCCTACTACAATCCTGTTTGCTTATCAGTGATTCACAGGAAAGATCCTGGCAGGGTCGCCATTTTATGCGAGGTGCCGGGGCTAGCAGCGTATTTAACACTAAATTCTAGAATCTACACATGTAAATGATGCTCTAAGCCCCCCCCCCCCCTATTCTAACTCCGACTTTTGCTGTTGCACAAGGATTAAAAAATATACGCGAACTGACTGTAATCAACCCTGCAAGTGGAGTAGAAAAGAGTTTGGCACCTGCAATAATTTAATTTGATAAATAAGTTAAATAAAGGAAGGTTTCATTAACGTAGTGAGAAATGATGGGTTGCTCTACCGATTAACGTCACGGAGCTATGCCCTGAGCCAGCCAATCACAGTTACTA
Source organism: Schistocerca serialis cubense (assembly GCF_023864345.2). Taxonomy (NCBI): domain Eukaryota; kingdom Metazoa; phylum Arthropoda; class Insecta; order Orthoptera; family Acrididae; genus Schistocerca; species Schistocerca serialis. The sequence goes on along the minus strand of NC_064641.1, from coordinate 82,963,180 downwards.
TTTTGCAGAAAGCGCGGGAATTTTCCCGCCACAACTGCCTGGGTGCACAAGTCATTCCCACGCCTCGCTGGTAGCCCGCCAGAAAGTGTTTTCGCTAAGATTCTGCGAAGTAACGGAACCTCTAGCCCAGCCGCTACTTCAGCCCCTCCAGGTGTGTCTTTTGACAATGTCGGCATCTGCAAAGCATTCACTCGACTTCCTCACACCCATCGGCTTAACCCTTTCCAGATCAGGAGTGCCCGCCTGTCACCGGACCACCCGGGTGACGAGAGACGCTGCGTGGGAAGTCCGCGTGTGAAGGAATAGCAACTTTTCACCGCATGCAATTAGAGACGAAAATCGTAAGATAGAAATATGAGAGGGGGCTCATGCCACCTCTCAACACAAAAGAAGTTACCCCTTTATTTTTTTAAAATGCATGCAAGGGGAGGAGTATTAGCTAAATACAACAAGCATGTCCTTAATACTCTCTCGCCGTTTTCTAACTTCATATAAAATACTATAAAATGATTTTCTAGTATCATCAGTTGAAAAAAAAATCTTCATTCTGTTTCAAACGTCCCTATCTTAACACATTGAGTTTTCAAAGTCTGTCTTACATTTCCTGGCCAACAACTAGTGTCAATGAAAACTTTCAAACCAGTGTGGTCCGAGCGAGTGGCTTTCTGCGCATACGTTAAAGAATTTTCAGTGAAGTTGTCTCTGGTCCTACTATAGAGTGTGGTCAGCTTACAGACGCTGGTGCATTTACAGGGCTGGTAATGTCAGCACGTTATACCTGTCAAGACTTCCGGCTAGATTAACAAGCTCTTCCTATATTGTTTTTCGTCTTTTGGTGCACTGGCCAGAAAATCCCTTCCTTAAAGGCCTTGTGAATGAGTTAAATTCTGAAAAAATTAAATAATTGTAAAAAAATCATATTAACAACTAATAAATAAATACAACTAATAACTAACTGGTATAGAAACATTTTCGTCCACATATTGGCGCTGCTGGAGGCAAGAAGACAACCGAGATGGTGATATGCAGAACAGAACATGCACAATAATTTCAGTAGGTTGCGAGAAATCAATGTTATGAGGAACACTTTATTTCTTTAGATTATTTATGTTTCCGATTTACATTAAATTACAAAAGAATATCTCTTAACAGGCATTCCAAAGGGCAAATAGAAAAATGTGGTCCATCAATTGCAAGAACTAATAATGACAATGTTGACTGGAATCCTCTCAAATTCTGAAGGTGGCAGGGGTAAAATACAGGGAGCGAAAGTCTATTTACAATTTGTACAGAAACCAGATGGCAGTTATAAGAGTCGAGGGACATGAAAAGGATGCAGTGGTTGGGAAGGGAGTGAGACAGGGTTTTAGCCTCTCCCCGATGTTATTCAATCTGTATATTGAGCAAGCAGTAAAGGAAACAAAAGACAAAATTCGGAGTAGGTATTAAAATCCATGGAGTAGAAATAAAAACTTTGAGGTTCACCGATGACATTGTAATTCTGTCAGAGACAGCAAAGGACTTGGAAGAGCAGTTGAACGGAATGGACAGTGTCTTGAAACGAGGGTATAAGATGAACATCAACAAAAGTAAAACGAGGATAATGGAATGTAGTCGAATTAAGTCGGGTGATGCTGAGGGAATTAGATTAGGATATGAGACACTTAAAGCAGTAAAGGAGTTTTGCTATTTGGGGAGCAAAATAACTGATGATGGTCGAAGTAGAGAGGATATAAAATGTAGACTGGCAATGGCAAGGAAAGCGTTTCTGAAGAAGAGAAATTTGTTAACATCGAGTATAGATTTGTCAGGAAGTCGTTTCTGAAAGTATTTGTATGGAGTATAGCCATGTATGGAAGTGAAACATGGACGATAAATAGCTTAGATAAGAAGAGAATAGAAGCTTTCGAAATGTGGTGCTACAGAAGAATGCTGAAGATTGTATGGGTAGATCACATAACTAACGAGGAGGTATTGAATAGAATTGGGGAGAAGAGGAGTTTGTGGCACAACTTGACAAGAAGAAGGGACCGGTTGGTAGGACATGTTCTGAGGCATCAAGGGATCACCAATTTGGCATTGGAGTGCAGCGCGGAGGGTAAAAATCGTAGAGGGAGACAAAGAGATGAATACACTAAGCAGATTCAGAAGGATGTAGGTTGCAGTAAGTACTGGGAGATGAAGAAGCTTGCACAGGATAGAGTAGCATGGAGAGCTCCATCAATCAGTCTCAGGACTGAAGACCACAACAACAACAATAAGTTATGAACAAAAGACATGCTTGGGGTAACTCTGATACCCCACATAGGTAATGCAAGGATTAAGACGAACCTCATTTGCTATTCTTTCTTGTGGGAAACTGTTTGTGGTCATGCAGCTCTTTTAGTTCCAAACGCTGGCAATTAAAAAGTTGATGTTACTACAATTAAAAACAAAATTATCCATAAATAAATTTTCTTGTGTACCATTCTATAAACAGAAATATTATTTACCTGTGTATTGTATCTAAAGGTTACTGTTTTCTGATGTCTTTGCAGCCCTGATGTACGATGCTACGGTTAACCTCTCTTTCCAAACAGAAACACAATAATGGATTCGTGAAGCATGCAAGAGTACTTCTATTGCGCATGCGCCACGGGCCAAAGTCGACCACTCCAAACAATCGGAGGTGTCACAACCTATCTTTTCGATGGCGCCGATGACACGCACTCCCACGTCCTAATGTGTGTAGTGATAATTTTTGAAAAAAATATTATTTTAAGACATCAGTTACGACTCTGCTGTGTGCAAGCCCTGAAATATCGTCTTTTATTTTATGATAAAAATTGTCTTACATTACTTTTGCTCTCCTAAAAAGTTTGGCCCTGGGGCATCTTCCCTCTGCCTGTCCACTCCCTCCCCCCCGACCTGTGGTACGCCAACGGAGTAAGTAATACAATTTTCAATACGAAGACAGCCACAGGGTAATTAAGAAGACGTTAACACGCGCGCAGCCAAAAATACGGCGTTCACTTATTCTGTTACGGACTGGGTATTATTTAATAGTCAAACTATGAAGTAAGTAAGTAACAACTGCCTTTTACTTCTGCATGATGTCAGTTGATGATATACAGCTGAAAGCTATACAAATTTCAGTCTCAAACCTCTTGGGTCATATCGAAACAGGTGATAATGGGTCCATAAACAATCGTATTGAGAGAGGGAACCAATGATCGGAAATGCATATTTGTTCTGTTAAGGACATATACACCATACACCGCATAACAATAACGTAGAGCCGGTCTGAGTGGCCAAGCGGTTCTGGGCGCTACAATCTGGAACCGCGCGACCGCTACGGTCGCACGTTCGAATCCTGCCTCGGGCATGGATGTGTGTGATGTCCGTAGGTTAGTTAGGTTTAAGTAATTCTAAGTTCTAGGGGACTGATGACCTGAGAAGTTAAGTCCCATAGTGCTCAGAGCCATTCGAACCAGTAAGGTGGCATCATTTTGAGCGACATTACATCCGGAAGTATAAACATCGAGACAGGAAACCATTAACGATACTGACATCGGCTAGGGATCTTAATTTGTAGCAGAATATCTGCACGTTGGGCGATTGTGAAGCGGACGGAGACGGGAGGCTGGCAGGAGAACGGGAAAGACACAAGCGTGGCAGGCAGGCCTGAGACCTGAAGACAACAGCGTAAGCTACTCTGGAAACCCCAGGCGGGTGCACCGCGACTTAGCGGGAGCCATGTGGCCGAGGACAAGGAAAAGACACAAGGGCTCGCTCACAAAACGCGTGGCGGCGTGTAGGTGGTTTTCCCAACGGCCGGAGCGGAAGCTTCTGGAACAGTCTGGAAGCTTCTAGAAGCTTCGGTCGGTTGCAAAAATGAGATTGGTCGGCGCTCGGAAACGAACGCCTTCCAGCAACATGATTGGCCACACACATTAAAAGGGGGAAGAAAAAAGAACAGGAGCTACGAAAAAGCGTAGCGACTGAGAAAGACTTGCTCCTGGAGCGTCGAGGAGAGAAGTTGGTCCTGGCGAGGTGTGCGACCTCGGTACTGGGACAGAGTACTTGTAATGAGAGCCTGAGGATCGTCTGGTGTTCCACGGCAGCCGCGGAGGTGGCCACGGAAGCTTTTGGTGAAGTAGAATTTATGTTATCTCGCTGAGCCGAGAACCTTTGCAGCGATAAGCGTGCAGATCACTGTAGTGGTCGTGCGAGGGAAGTAAAGTAAATTGCTGATCACGTGTCTTTTTCGTTCTATGCTGAGGCTTCACGTTGCTAGTCGCGAGTGTAGTTCTAAATATAATTGCAATTGCCACAGCTGATGTCAGTCTTCCGCGCTTGAATTAACGACCGCGATTATATATCACAGGACAGCGCCAGACAGAGCGATTACCAAATGTGAACAGGCAGAACTATAATGTTGCTCGTACTGTGTAATCTTGAATAGAGTGAAATGCAGAAGAGTAAAGAATTTAACACTACTGAGTGTATCATTTCATAGCTAGTGCTTTCCGTTGTCATTTTATTATGTCCTTATTTGTGTATTTCATGTTTGGAACCACCTGGTGGAGGCAGTGTTAGTAGGTCAGCACATCTGAACATTCTAGCGTATGCTGAGGATATGGTTAGAAACTAATCAGATTTGCATACGACTAGTTAACGTCACATATAGAGCAAAGGATAAGCTTATCCTTCTGGAGAGCGCATAAGTGTCAGGGCGACAAATTAGCGTTATAAAATCCGTTGTGCAAAATTTTTCACTTATACGTTCGGCTCTCCGGCTTAACCATCAGCAGAAAAGAGCAAAACAGAAGCGGTAGCTTACAAACCAATAACGTAGATCATAGTAACTGTTCAATGCGATGACCGCCAGTTTCAATGAATGTATTGCCTTGTCTGGAGCGAGGACATTCCCCACGTCACCCACATCTGTGGCCTCCAGCAACTGTTTTCTGTCAGTGCACGGGTGGACATTCTCCAAGATCACCTAACAGACCTTTATTTGCTACCTCTCCGTTTGACTGGTCCACGTTGCCTGGTGTTCCTGTGAGATATGCTGCCACAGTTCTTGGAGATCCTACCCCTCTTTGTCAGCGAAAGGATATGGATTCAGTATCACAGTGCACCAGCCTACTTCAATCTTAATATCCACGAGCACCTGAATAACACATATCCTCATCGTTGGATTGGAAGGGAAGGTCCTGTCTCATGGCCAGCGCGATCGCCGGATCTCACACCTCTTGCCTTTCCGCTGGGGTAACGTCAGGATGTTGGTGTACGAAACCCCCGTAGAAATGGATGAAGACCTGCTTGGTAAGATTCAAGCTGGATGCCTGTCTCCTGGTACAACAGACACCAGCGATCTTTCCGAGAGTGTAGTAGAACTTCAAGTGCCGTTGCCATGCGCGCATTGACACTGGCAGTCATCACTTTGAACAGTAACTATTAACTCCGTTGTCATACGTTGTACGCTGGGTACGTCTGTAAAACAACAAACATGCATTTACAACTATTGGTTCCCTATCTCAGTATAATCGGTTGTGAACACACCATCACCTATTTCAGTTTGATCCAAAAGGTTTGAGATACCCTGCATACTTAACTTTGTGTTCTCCCTTACGGTAGGTCTTGTCACGGGGCAAGCCTCGTCAGAGAGGTCCACCGCACGAGCGTCTAGGAAAATGATTCCAGTGGTGGTTTCAAATGGTTCAAATGGCTCTGAGCACTATGGGACTCAACTGCTGAGGTCATTAGTCCCCTAGAACTTAGAACTAGTTAAACCTAACTAACCTAAGGACATCACACACATCCATGCCCGAGGCAGGATCCAGTGGTGGTTTCCCGTTGCCTTCCACTGATGATGATAAAATGATAATGAGGACAACACAACACCCAGACCCTGAGCGGAGAAAATCTCTGACCCAGCCGGCAATCGAATCCGGGCCTCTGGGCGTGACAGACCGCTTCGCTGGCCACTCAGCTATCGGAGCGGACACCCTGCCTATAGCCGCTTGGAATCAACTTTTCATCGACGTGATGTCAAAATCGTGATATTCCTTCCTTTTTTTAAGTGTCTATATTCCATAATTAAACAACATTTTAAAAGCAGTAGAAGAGATACATTGCTTAAACTAATAAAGTAATGGCAGTACCAGTCTTGCTTATGTATGTGAATGGTGGACATTTACTAAATGACGAATGAGAAGGATAGAAAGGGCAGAGATGAAATTTCTGAGAGTACTAGTTGGCTGCACCTTCTTGACAAAAAGAGAAATAAACACGTCAGGAAAGAAGATACTTAAGGGGCCCCGGAACGCCCTGTACTTGCAATGTTAAAATAACGCTTATAAATTACATCTTTCCTCACAAAGTATTTGAGGTAGGAAGTTGAACTTTTTACAGATTATTTATTGGAATATGGGCTACAACTTAACACAGGGATTTTACAAAATTTTAGTTCAGTTATTAAAGATGATTTTTTTCAATTCTAATGAAAATTCACAATATTTTTTTGCAATTTTTTATTTATATATTCAAAAATATACAGTTTTTTGGAAAAAGGCTGTGTTAAATTATGAAGAAGGTACTGTGTAACATTTACTGAAAGTTTGAAACAAATATGTTTGGAAGATCATTAGAAAACATGTAATTAGTATGAGAAAATAAAAGTTTTGGGAATCGAGCGACAAAGATTGGATTAACTTTTCAGTGCATTCCAGGTCCATAGGATGGATTATCTTCGTCCTCTGCAAACTCCTCCTACAGCTTCCTCTTGTTCCTCCTCCTGTTTACTCTTGCCTATATTTCTAGACTCTTTACAGCCCTGTCTGCAGCCCGAAGGCGTTCCTTGTCTAAAGCAAGCATCGCTCGTTGTTGTGTTCGTAGATTTTGCTACCATTTTCTTCAGTTGCAGTTACTGCAACACTGTTCCAAAAGGTGGTCATGTATGAACACTTATCACATTTCAGTTGTATTTCACTAGCAAGTCCTACGTGCTTTATTATGGAGAGTTCCAGACCAACTTCACTACAATGAATACATCTTACACAGTTTGAAAAAATTCCTTAGAGATCCGACATATCAAATATTTCATTCACATCCTATTCGCCCATAAAACATTCATAGTTTTCACTCATTGAACCAAGCTTCTTCTGTGAAGTATTTTCTTTCCCACTTTGACTGCTATGGGCAGGTGTACTTGAGAGGTTAGGTTCACTCACTTGGTTATCGTCTTTATTGTTTACAGTAATAACACATACCTTTGGCTTTCCAACATTTATCCTTTTCTTAAAAGCCTTCAGAGGATTTCTAATAACTTTATTTTTACTCATTATTATACTTCAACAAAACAGAGACTCAAGAAACAGAATTAATTACGAATATTTTCGAGATAACGACAGAGTAAATAAACATGAAACAATCGACAATCACACCAGCGATATATATTGAACCATCACAGGTTAGCCACAACACATACTTTATCTCACATCACTAAAATGTACCTGATGAACACGGACGTTAATAATAACACCATTTGACAGCAGTTTAACAGCGCCACAGTGGGTCACGCCCATGTAGAACACATTTCAAAAAAAATTTAAAAATAGTTGTAGTCTTCGGAATTGATTAAATTATATATCTATTAAAAGGTAATAGTCTGCAGATTCAGAAAACGCAAAAAAGTAAAAATTGAACTTTTCATGATTTTGAGCCTTTCCGGAGCTCCTTAATCTGAACAAAGGAATAGGAAAGTTCAGGAACAAATGGAAAAAGCAGATGACAAAAATGTGTGGAAACAGAATAAAAGGTCACTTGTGAAGGTATAAGCCAAAATAAGAAAAAAGTAAGATCGATCGACCAATTAACGGCCGGCCACTGTGGCCGAGCGGTTCTAGGCGCTTCAGTCCGGAACCGTGCTGCTGCTACGGTCGCAGGTTCGAATCCTGCCTCGGGCATGGATGTGTGTGATGTCGTAAGGTTTGTTAGGTTTAACTAGTTCTAAGTCTAGGAGACTGATGACTTCAGATGTTAAATCCCATAGGCCATAGTGCTCAGAGCCATTTGAACCATTTGACCAATTAACAGATGGATAGAAGAAAATAGTTCAGCGGGGGACAAATGGTGAAATTCTTGATGTTTCATATTAAGGATGTTATTTAACATACTATCAAAGCGTTATAGTACGAGGTGTATCATAACTAATGGGATAAACCCATACAGATGAAAGTACACGGTAAAAGAAGCAAAATAAACATGGGCTAAAATGCATATCTTAAGAGGAATGAATACTTCTTCATCTTCGATACTGTGAAACAAATCACTTCCACTGCAAACTCTTTGCTTTCCATATTTTGAGAGGAGGTAACATGGAGCGAAACAAGAAAAAAAGTCCAGTAAACGTGGGCTCTAAAATGCATACCTTAAGAACAATGAGCACTTGTTCCGTAGAAGCAAAGATGAAGAAGTTCTCTTACCTCTTTAGATTCGCCTTCTAGTTTACAGTTTTGCTTCTAGTATTGTGTACTTTCAATAGTATACATTTAAGCCATTAATTATGATACAGCCTGTATAACCAGCCAGCCACTAGGTGGAAGAATAAATAAATTTGTCTAGAAACACTACACGTGTTTTGTCTGTACGGTTTCTCGTCTACGTTTCACCTCCACGTAGGCTACACTCCAAAGAAGTACTATCAAATAAAATTACCTAACATTCAAACATAATATCAGACTAGACATCCGCATCGGCTTCGCACGGGTATTGTTAAATATCTCCGGCGGGACGAAAGACACTAGAAAAAACTAAATCACTGGTCGTAAAAAATATGGATGAAAATTGTTATAACCTAGAGCAAATGAATAACACGACGATCATGTTTATTGTGATAAAGATTCGTATTTTGTCGCCCAAATGACTCAATTAAACTGAAGTTTTTCATTGTTTATATGCCAAGCTATCCAATTTGCTACTGCTGGTCTGCCTTAATGGAAAGACTTTTCTTTAGACACATTTGGGAGGAACAATTCCTCCATGTCATTTAATATAACTTACACAATTTAAGCATCACACGCCAGGTATGTTCTTAGCAGATTCAACTTTTCGACAAACACCATCACAGTTTAGGCAGTTTGCACGAGACATTTACAAATTACCACATAAAGTTTCGTCGTGAATTAGACTATTGATGACCGAAAATCGTATTAAGATTCCCTTCATATACAGACAGAAAAACGTGGCGGGGGACTTTAATTTATGAGTACAGATGTTAACATATGTCTCTTTTCAAGAAAGTTTTTACTATTGTTGCCTGTGTACATTTTATATCCTCTTTGTTTATGCCATCGTCAGTTATCTTGCTACCAAAATATCAAAACTCGTCTACCACTTTTAGCACTTCATTTCCTAATCTAATTTCCCCAGCATCACTCAAATTAATTTGGCTGTGTTTGATTACCCCTGTTTTACTTTTGATGATGAACCTATTACAGACCTTTTTTAAGACACTACTGACGTCAGATTTGTTCAGTTTATCTTCCAAGGTCTTTGACGTATTTTAAAGAATTACAGTTTTATCAGCAAACACCCAAATTTTTGCTTGTTCTCTCTGAACCTGTATTGCTTTACCAACTTTCTTCTCGGATTATTTTCCTGTTTGCTCTGGGTGCAAATTGAGTAATACCGTGGATACGTTACAACCCTGTCTCATTCCGCTTTCAAATAACTGCTGCCGTTTCATATAATGCAATTTAATTTCTCTGCAAGTCATAGATAACTTTCATTCTGTGTAAGGTATCCCTGATAACTTCAGAACCCCAAAGAGTGCACTCCGGTTAACACCGTCGGATAATTTTCCAAAATCATGAAGTTTTAGTAACGTGGATTCTCCTTTCTTTAGCGTACCTTCAAAGAGAAGGGGTAAAAAAAGACGTGATCTATGTAAGAGGAAATAAACGCCAGGCGCAACTGAGAATTCAACAGTGGCCCACTGCTCTTTATTTTTTTTTTTTTTTTAGTGTGGCTTTCCTTTATCAACAAACACAAATAAGCGACAATCGAAGTTCAGTTAGTATTTACTAACACATTGTTTCAGTCTATACTGAAGCCAGACTTAGATACACCCCAAGGTGTGACTTTACTGCTTGATGAACGCGACCGCAGTCCAGAGTCCAGTGCAGTACAGGCGGTACGCCACCAGAGGCGCTAGCGGCCCACGGTCGCCTGTCCCTCCCTCAACCCCCTTCCTCTTCCGCAAAACCCTCCACCCTGCGAGCCATGACCCGCCATTTATCTCACCCCCTCCGCGCGGGGGCTAATAAAGTGACTGCAGTCTCCATTGAGTAATCGCTTTAACGAGCGCGCATAACACAGTCATTAGTTTTTGAATGCGAGCTGTAATTATTCAAATAGCAGGGTTTTACTGCACTGCGGTGCCGCAGTCATTTGTTCGGGTGATAAAACCATTAGCGTGGGTAATGGCGCGCGCCGCTCCGCTTTTGTTTATTCATTCATTACACGAGTATTACTCGAGTTTTCATCTCTGCGGCGTGGAGGCCGTTCTCTCGGGAGCACGAAAAATGAAAGAGAGAAAAAGAGACAGGACAAACGTTTGCAGAATATAGGTCTCCCCTTCCCACAGAAATTTGGATGGAATAACAGTCAACGGGGGTGCTGCTTCCATTCAAAATGATACTAACAGCGTGTGTGTGTATGCTTGTGTGTGTGTGTGTGTGTGTGTGTGTGTGTGTTTGTCTGTGTGCGAAACCAGTATCAAGAGTACCGTCATATATATGTATGAAAATTTTTTATTGTCATTGAAGTGGATGATATTGAATTACATGACGTAATATAATATTATCCGTGTTCCATTATTTTGAAATGGAAATCTGCACTTAACTAACAGATCCCGTACAAAGTTTCCTTTAAATCAAACAGTCTCACAGAAATATCGTATCCGTAACGGTAAAAATAAGTAGACAATCCTTAAAGATATTCCTCTCGCGAATAACGTGTCTGCTGCCGTTCGCACTATAACCGTCGATGGTAATACGAGAGAGTTTAATTGTGTACACTGCTGGCCATTAAAATTGCTACACCAAGAAGATGACGTACTACAGACGCGAAATTTAACCGACAGAAATAAGATGCTGTGATATGCATATGATTAGATTTTCAAGGCATTCACACAAGGTTGGCGCCGGTGGCGACACCTGCAACGTGCGGACATGAGGAAAGTTTCCAAGCGATTTCCCATACACAAACAGCAGTTGACCGGCGTTGCCTGATGAAACGTTGTTGTGATGCCTCATGTAAGGAGGAGAAATATGTACCATCACGTTTCCGACTTTTATAAAGGTCTGATTGTAGCCTATCGCGATTGCAGTTTATCGTATCGCTGCGTTGCTGCTCGCGTTGGTCTAGATCCAATGACTGTTAGCAGAATATGGAATCGGTGGGTTCAGGAGGGTAATACGGAACGCCGTGCTGGATTCCAACGGCCTTGTATCACTAGGAGTCGAGATGACAGGCATCTTATCCGCATGGCTGTAACGGATCGTGCAGCCACGTCTCGATCCCTGAGTCAACAGATGGGGACGTTTGCAAGACAACAACCATCTGCACGAACACTTCGACGACGTTTGCAGCAGCATGGACTATCAGCTCGGAGACCATGGCTGCGGTTACCCTTCACAGACAGGAGCGCCTACGATGGTTTACTCAACGACGAACCTGGGTTCACGAAAGGCAAAACGTTATTTTTTCGGATGAATCCAGGTTCTGTTTACAGCATCATGATGGTCGCATCCGTGTTTGGCGACATCGCTGTGGACGCACATTGGAATCGTGTATTCGTCATCGCCATACTGGCGTATCACCCGGCGCGATGGTACGGGGTGCCATTGGTTACACGTCTCGGTCACCTCTTATTCGCATTGGCGGCACTTTGAACAGTGGACGTTACATTTCAGATGTGTTGCGACCCGTGGCTCCACCCTTTATTCGATCCCTGCGAAACCCTACACTTCAGCAGGATAATGCACGACCGCATGTTGCAGGTTCTGTACGGGCCTTTCTGGAGACAGAAAATGTTCGACTGCTGCCCTGGCCAGTACATTCTCCAGATCTCTCACCAATTAAAAACGTCCTGTCAGTGGTGGCCGAGCAACTGGCTCGTCACAATACGCCAGTCACTACTCTTGATGAACTGTAGTATCGTGTTGAAGCTGCATGGGCAGCTGTACCTGTACACGCCATCCAAGCTTTGTTTGACCCAATGTCCAGGCGTATCAAGGCCGTTATTACGGCCAGAGGTGGTTGTTCTGGGTACTGATTTCTCAGGATCTATGCACCCAAATTGCATGAAAATGGCCGGCCAGAGTGGCCGAGCGATTCTAGGCTCTACAGTCTGGAACCGCGCGACCGCTACGGTCGCAGGTTCGAATCCTGCCTCGGGCATGGATGTGTCCGATGTCCTTACGTTAGTTAGGTTTAAGTAGCTCTAAGTTCTAGGGGATTGATGACCTCAGCAGTTAAGTCCCATAGTGCTCAGAGCCATTCGAACCATTTTGCAAGAAAATGTAATCACATGTCAGTTCTGGTATAATATATTTGTCCAATGAATACCCGTTTATAACCTGCATTTCTTCTTGGTGTAGCAGTTTTAATGGGGAAGTAGTGTATATCTCTTTCGTAGACATGTCAGCTAGACAGATGACTGATGGGTGGGACATCGTTCGTGTGATGGAACACTGGCGGGTGACGCTAGTGCTCAGTCAGCCGATGGTTGACCTGTACAGCTCTGGCAAGACGGTGAACTGCATCTGGACACCGAGCCACACAATTCCAGGAGATGAATTCGCTGTCCATCTAGATAAAAAGACGCAACTACAGGAAATCAACTTGACGTTGGACACGGGGCACCGCCTTCGACTCAGTATTTTGAGGCCTTGGAAATTGAAACGGCAGTATAGTACGACCCAGAACAAGTTGAGAGCGCTGAAGGGTCCAGTCACGTGTGGCATACATTTTTTTCAGGCCTCTCGGAAAGATGCGATTCTGTTGTGCTGACTACGCATCGGCCACACGAGACTCACTATCTAGTTCCTTATGCGTCGGGAGGCTCCTCCCCACTGCTGCTGTGGTAGTCTACTGACGATAGCGTATGTGCTTGTTGAGTGCGCCCTGCTGGCCGATTTGCTGCACGCTCCGAGGTTGCTTACGTCCCTACCTCAGATACTTGCGGATAATGAGACAGCCCCTACCAAAGAGTCACATTTCCTGAGGGAGATCTGATTTTAGGATTTTACACTAAACCTTAATACTCCTCCTCTCCTCTTTCAGTGTTAGGGGTGGATGTGGGGGGGGGGGGGGGGGGTAGCATCCCCCTGTGGCTGGTAACCCCTATGCGACCATGGGTTTCTTTCTCCCTACCTCACCTCGTGCCCTTAGAACCTCTTGCGCAAGATACTACCTGGGTTATGTCCATTTTCTTTTACCAATCGTGCTGTAACTACTGTCACACAGTTAGAGAAGCCAAGTTCCCCTTCTGCATAATCGGCTCATGAAACGGAGGAACTGATGACCCAGTAGTTCAGTGCCTTTAAACACATGCCTTTGGAGTGTAGCCTATGTGGAGGTGAAACGTAGACGAGAAACCGTACAGACAAAAACAGAACAGAAGCTTTTGAAATGTGATAGTAGTAGTAGGAGGAGGAGGAGGAGCAGCTTTATTCAACCTTTGATCGCTTTTACAAGACCAATGAACAATGAGCATGTCAAGATACTACAATTTAAGAACAAAGTAACATCATTCATATATACAGGCATTCACATAGTTACAGGTGTAGTTTGACAAGGATGAGACAGGTAGAAAAAATGGTTCAAATGGCGCTGAGCACTATGGGACTTAACATCTGAGGTCATCAGTCCCCTAGACTTAGAACTACTTAAACCTCACTAACCTAAGGAGATCACACACATCCATGCCCGAGGCAGGATTCGAACCTGCGACCCGGCTGAGACAGGGAGAAGGATATGGCAATGTGATAGGAACCATCCCGGAATTCTCCTGAAGGAATTCAGAAAAACCACGGAAAATCCAAATCAGGATGATCAGATTTTCACGGGACCCTCCGTCCTTCGAAATGCAACACATGTCTGTGTACAATAGCGCAACCTCATTCGGTTTATCCCTAGTGTAAAATATTCTTTTGCAGAGAAGTTATTTAACAATGTAAAATACTAGTGTTACGCTGTTCATTCACATCACAGTGCCAGAGACTTCATACACTGAAACTACCGGGTAGATTAAAACTGTATACCGGACCGAGACTCGAACTCGGGACCTTTGCCTTTCGCGGGCAAGTGCTCTACCATCTGAGCTACCCAAGCACGACTCACGCACTACATACGCTATACACACACTATTTCATACTACACTGTCCAGTCATATTAATATGACCACCTGTCGAGAACTTGAATAATCTTCTTTTGCAACGCGTACGTTTCCCAGGAAGAGAGTCAGCAGGTTCTGGAAGGTACCGACAGGAATCTGAAATTATACCGACTCCAGTGTCGTGGCCAGCTATGCTAACTTTCTCCGTTGACGGTCTATGGGGCGGACAGCCCGATCGAGGTGGCCCCAGATATTCTCGAGTCGGTTAAGTTCGTGGAGTTTGATGGACAGTGTCGTAGGCTAAAGTCATCCCGGTGGTCTCCGAACCGCACACGTAAAATGCGAGCCGCATGACCTGTGGCACTGTCCTGCAGGTAGATGCCGAGGAAAACAATTGTGTGTAGATGTTTAGACTGGTCCTCAAGAATAGACGCATACTTGGGTTGATCCATTGTGCCGTTCAGAATGACCAGGGAAGACCACGAAAGCATTCCATAGCCCATAAACCGACAATTGTTGCTCTGCATTCGCTTTCCAACGTTTCATACCGTACATGACAGCGGCGATCTGTTCGACGCAGCATAAAACGTGATTCATCTGAAAAGGCCATCTGTCGCCACTCAGAGTCGTCGATGAACAACAGTCAGCATGGGTGCATGAACCAGGTTCAAATGGTTCAAATGGTTCTGAGCACTATGGGAGTTGACTTCTGAGGTCATCAGTCCCCTAGAACTTAGAACTACTTAAACCTAACTAACGTAAGGACATCACCCACATCCATGCCCGAAGCAGGATTCGAACCTGCGACTGCAGCGGTCGCGCGGTTCCAGACTGAAGCGCCTAGAACCGCTCGGCCACTCCGACCGGCCCATGAACCAGGCTCCACCTGCCGAGGCCCAAACGCACCAACGTTCGCTGACCGGCCGTTGAGGAGACACTGTTGGTAGCCCCCTTGGTTTATCTGGGCGATCAGTTGATCAACACTCTATTCTCCCGTACACATATCTGCAACCGACCCCTGCTATCTAAGGCCCGTGGGTGCACCACAGTTGCCTCGCGCCGATTTTGAATGGCCCCATTTTGACGTGTACGGTATACTTTAATTACGGGAACACTTTACACACTTAGTCGTTTCGGAAATGCTTCCACGCTTGGTCCGAAAGCCAGTGATCCTGCCCTTTTGGACATCAGATAAATTAATCCGTTTCCGCATTACGACAGCGACTGCACTGTTTTCCGTGTCCCCCCATCTGATTTTATACACCCTCCACTGCTAGTGCTGCCACCTGTCGTCTGCGAATCGTTATTGTACGATCTGCATCTACATCTACATCCATACTCCGTAAGTGTGGCGGAGAGTACCTTGAGTACCTCTATCGGATTTCCCTTCTATTCCAGTCCCGTATTGTTCGTGGAAAGAAAGACTGTTGGTATGCGTCTGTTTGGGCTCTAATCTCTCTGATTTTATCCTCATGGTCTCTTCGCGACATATACGTAGCAGGAAGCAATATACTGCTTGACTCCTCGGTGAACGTATGTTCTCGAAACTTCAACAAAAGCCCGTACCGAGCTAATGAGCGTTTCTCTTGCAGAGTCTTCCACTGGAGTTTATCCATCATCTCCGTAACGCTTTCGCGATTACTAAATGATCCTATAATGAAGCGCGCTGCTCTCCGTTGGATCTTCTCTATCTCTTCTATCAACTCTATCTGGTACGGATCCCACACCGGTGAGCAGTATTCAAGCAGTGGACGAACAAGAGTACTATAACCTACTTCCTATGTTTTCGGACTGCATTTCCTTAGGATTCTCCAATGAATATCAGTCTGGCACCTCCTTTACCGACGATTAATTTTATATGGTCATTCCATTTTAAATCACTCCTAATGCCTACATGGAATTAACTGCTTCCAGTTGCTGACCTGCTATACTGCAGCTAAATGATAAAGGATCTTTCTTTTTATGTATTCGCAGCACATTACACTTGTCCACATTGAGATTCAATCGCCATTCGCTGCACCATGCGTCAATTCGTTGCAGATCTTCCTGCATTTCAGTGCAATTTTCCATTGTTACAACCTCTCGATATACTACAGCATCATCCGCAAAAAGTCTCAGTGAACATCCGATGTTATCCACAAGGTCATTTATATATATTGTGAATAGCAACGGTCCTACGACACTCCCCTGCGGCACACCTGAAATCACTCCTACTTCGGAAGGCTTCTTTCCATTGAGAATGACATGCTGCGTTCTGTTATCTAGGAACTCTTCAATCCAATTACACAATTGGTCTGATAGTCCATATGCTCTTACTTTGTTCATTAAACGACTGTGGGGAACTGTATCAAACGCCTTGCGGAAGTCAAGAAACACGGCATTTACCTGGGAACCCATGTCTATGGCCCTCTGAGTCTCGTGGACGAATAGCGCGAGCTGGATTTCACACGATCGTCTTTTTCGAAACCCATGCTGATTCCTGCAGAGTAGATTTCTAGCTTCCAGAAAAGTCATTATACTCGAACATAATACGTGTTCCAAAATTCTACAACTGATCGACTTTAGAGATATAGGTCTATAGTTCTGCACATCTGTTCGACCTCCCTTCTTGAAAACGGTGATGACCTGTGCCCTTTTCCATTGTTCTGGAACGCTACGCTCTTCTAGAGACCTACGGTACACCGCTGCAAGAAGGGGGGCAAGTTCCTTCGCGTACTCTGTGTAAAATCGAACTGGTATCCCATCAGGTCCAGCGGCCTTTCCTCTTTTGAGCGGTTTTAATTGTTTTTCTATCCCTCTCTCAACTATTTCGGTATCTACCATCTGTGCGGCAGTCTAGAGAAGGAACTATGATGTCGAACATAGGCCGTGGTCATTTTAATGTGAATGAACTGGTGTGGCGCTACCATTACGTACATCTCTTTCCGATAATGAGTAAAAATGGCTGCTTAAGATTCTTAGTTGTGCAAGAGGCAATACGTAGGTTGGAACGTAAATAGTAGCAAGACAGGTGTAGAGAGACTGTGCAGTGGAATCTACTATTGTCGCTGATAGCACACGTTGTTGACATATCTACCTTACCTCCGAGCAAATGGACTCGCCCGTCCCACGTCACAAGCGTGCACACAGTCACTTGTGAGCGAGCGGTCTAACGCAACGGTGTCACTGTGTTTTCTAAGCAGGAACACCGGAGTTGGATCAAGACTGAATTTGCCAGAGGTCGTACAGCACGACAGTGTCATGAAGGTCTTCAAGAGGCATTGCCGTACAGAACAGTGGCATGTTAGGCAAAAGCCTTCAACGAAGGCCGGCAAACTGTGGCAGACATGCATCAGGCAGTTTGTCCTAGCGTCTGTGAAGCAGAAGTGCATGCTGTTGCCGCGTTAGTGGACAGTGATCGATGCCACACGATTCGTGAGCTCTCCCACGAAACCGGATTAGCACATACCACTGTGCTTCCCATCCTGAAGAAACGCTTGGGCATGCGAAAAATTGCATCACTATGTGTTCCGCATGACTTGACGGAAATGCAGAAGTGGATACATTACGACGTTGCACAGACGCACTTGGAGCGCTATGATCGCGTAGGAGAGGCTTTCTTACGCCGTATCGTTACATTGGATGAGACATGGGCCACACCGTACGAGCCAAAGCTGAAACGCCAGTCCATCGAATGGCGTCATTATGGGTCGCCGCGAAAGTCGAAAATGCGTCAGAGCCCCAGTATGGTGAAAGTTATGGTGATTCTCGTCTACGACTGTGACGGTGTTACCCTAACGCATTACATTCCTCCAAGGCAGACCGTCAATGCACAGTATTATTGTTCGATTTTGGAGCATCACCTGCGATCAGCTTTGCGAAAGAAGAGGCAACACTTTCTGCGCAACCCACCCATCATTTTGCACGACAATGCGCGGGCGCATACAGCGCAATCTGTGGCTACTCTGTTCGGTCGATGGGACTGGGAACTACTGTACCATCCACCATACTCCTCGGACTTAAGTACTTATGACTTTGATTTGATTCCGAAGATGAAGGAACCACTTCGTGGCATTCGCTTCAGAAGTGTTGCTGAGATTCGACAGGCAGTAGACCGCTCCATTCGCACCATCAACAGAACAGGCTCTGCTAACGGTATACTACGCCTTCCACATCGCTGGCAACGTGTTCTACACAACGCTGGTGACTACTTTGAGGTGCATACATGTAAATTTTTTTGTACCGTTTGTGAACCTTCGTACATCGTTAGTGGTTTCTGTCGTATGCTTCGTTAATTTCCCTTCGCTGGGGCATGCCTGTGAGGGTACACTGATGGACCTAAGTGGTCGCAGCACTATGAATATAGATCGGTTTAAGCTCTCCCGCGTTGGGTTTCTCGTTCACAGAAATATTGTGGCAACATGCTGGCCGATTCCCACTGTCCGCGAGATGACATAGCGTTGGAAGATAGCTGGACGACCACAGATCCCTTCGTGTGACGAATCCGCATTTCCTGTCAGCTGTTGCAAGTATGCGACACCAACATTGTACCGCGTTCAGTGTGGGAAAATTGTAGTACCTTACTGTTCGGATGATGTCAGCCAATCACATGGGTCGTAGGCATAGGCACTGTAGCGTGATTGTCTGAACCAATGAGTGGCGACACACCATATACAGTGTACCAATCTCTGGGCAGTCAACGGGCATGCTACAATCGATAGTGTGTTGAGAGGAATTCTTGGTCGTCAGTGTGAATCCTCCCCTCTAGGCAATAGTTTTATTGGAGCACAGAGGAACGGTAGTCAGTTGTGGAGTCTGTGCAAGGAGGCGTGGCCGAAAGGTCACGGCGAAAGAGGGGGGACGCTTGGTCGCAGCCTGGTAGCTTAAGCTGAACTGATCGAGTAAATGCAGCCTTTATAGCGCTGACCCGGGCTTTGCTCTGAGCAGATCACAATTTACCAGGTAAATTCGACGAATTTTGATGGTTTCTTAGAGTCTTTACTTGTTTGGATCTTGGATCCGGATTGCAGTTGTGAGCTGCACATGATTTGGAAAGCCATCTTCTGTTCAGTTGTAGGTATCAACTACTTGTTTGCAGAACAGTCTGTCCCAAGTGCACTTTGCTCAAACGATCATTTATTTTAATTTTGGGCACTTGAACGTACATTCCATTGTGGAAATTGATTTTTTCAGATTTTTGCAGAGACAATTTGTTTCTTATATGAGCATTAAACAAGAAACTGTTCATTGACTAATTTTCGAGAAAACATTCACTTTACTTATGTACCAATTTAAGGAAAATAAATCTAGTAATTGAAAACTGCTAATATGTTTCCCCCTTTTTCTTTAGTCCTACAACAAATTACTTTAGGCAACCCACAACAAAGAAATATGACGGATTTATTCTGCATAGTTGAATTGTGCTCTCACCGTGGCGTTTTTCTGTTGCAAAGCAGGTGCCTCAATACGGAAGAATATATAAAGGTTAGGAATTTTAGTTAATTTTCATGACAAACGACTGATGAAAATTGCTCTCATTTATTATTCTCGGCCACAATGGCTATGTTTGTGAACCGTGATGGTGTGGGATAATTACTTATTTGTAATTTCTGCTACCAGACACTTTTTTATTTTTTGTTTTATGTTTAATCTAACATAACACAACGCTTTTCGAACACGTTTCAGGCGGTTACACATTCAAACATACAGAGAAATGTTACTTAAAAATAAACCCTCTTAAACTAGATTAATCTAGAACTCTTTGTCCATTGTTTATTACTGTAGTGGCTGGTGTGGCATTTGGGGAGGGGGGGGGGGGGAGGAGGGGGGCAGTGGATGGGTAGAAAGCGATGTCAGTGATATCTTCTGCTGGTTTTCTTCCTTGTGGTTGGCTATGTATGATATCATAGCCTGTATAGGTTGCAGATAGTTTTGCATCAGTTGTGTGTTACGAAAATATCACGAAAGGCTTTTATATGACAGTTGATCACTTACGATTTCATCACCTTGCACCTTCACTTGCATCACTGGTGTTGATTAACATTACACTATTGCACATTGTATTTTGTTACTGATTTCCAACGTAATTCACTGCACAAATTGCTTCGACATACATGTAAACATTATGCACGTAACACAAGATGGCGGATTGTAGCATGTGTATCAGTATTGATTATCGACGTTTTGTATCGATACTCTTGGTACTGGCAGATTTGTAGTCATTTATTTACATTGACACATCTTGAATCTATTGAGTTAGAACTGGCTTAAGATTGTTGAAGCATTTTGAGTTTTTGAATTCGGTTATCGCATTAAGAATGTTATCTCAATGCTTAATATGTATTATGTATGAAAATTTCCATTTCTTCCATTGTATCCATTCTTTTACTTTTTCCTATTTTGTGTAAAATTTCGAGGTTGTCTTCGATTTTCAAAGGGTGGCCTGTATCTGTAATGTGAGTTGCTACAGATGATTTGTTATATTTATTAAGCCTGTAGCAGTCTAAATGTTCTTTGAATCTGGTTCTGGAATTTCTTCCTGTTTGGCCGATATAATATTTATTACATTGCCTGCAGGTAATTTTGTAAATGCCGGATGCATTAAGACTTGGTTGGCTCTGAGCACTATGGGACTTAACTACTGTGGTCATCAGTCCCCTAGAACTTAGAACTACTTAAACCTAACTAACCTAAGGACATCACACACATCCATGCCCGAGGCAGGATTCGAACCTGCGACCGCAGCAGTCGCGTGGTTCCGGACTGCGCGCCTAGAACCGCACGGCTACACCGGCCGGCATTAAGACTTGTATCTGATGGTTTTGTATAGCGAATAAGATTCCTACTTAGGTTGCTGTTGGTGCTGAAGCTGATTTTTTACTTCTGTTTTTTTAATAGTCTTGCTAATTTGACAGATACTATTCCAAGATATGGCATTTTTACATATTTGACTGCTGGGGCACTGTCAGTTGAGAGTGTAGTTTGATGTTGTTTGTTTAGTTTATTTTTTATCTGTTGTGGCATGGTATTAATTAGAGAAGGATCATATCCATTGCTTATTGCGGTATATCCTATGGTTTCTGTTTCTTGCTCGAGTTCTGTATGTTGAAGTGGAAATTTGTGTGCTCTGTACAGCAATGCAGCTTTTTTGTGGGAGAAGGGATGTGCAGAGGAGTTTGGTATAACGGTGTCAGTGCCAGTAGGTTTTCGGTAAACATTGAAAGCTACCTTTTGGTTCTGTTATGATATTTTTATCTCAAGAAAAGGTATTGTGTTATTCTCTTCCTGTTGAAGAGTGAATTGAATATTTTTTGTAGGCTATTGAATTTGTTAAAAAGGTTTGTCACTTCATCCTCTGTGCCATCAAACAGAATGATGGTGTCATCTACATATATTTATAGAATTTAAGTGATGTTATCATTTAAGTGATGTTATCATTTAGTGTCAGTATTGTGTTTTCCATATGGTTGATAAATGTGTGCAGTGATGCAAGTGAAGCAGCAAGGTGAAAAGTCTTAAGTGATCAACTGTCATATAAAAGCCTTTCACGCTATTTTCGTAATACACAACTGATGCAAAACTATCTGCACCCTATACAGGCTATGATATCATACACAGTCGACCACAAGGAAGAAATGCCACACCAGCCGCTATAGCAACAAACAATGGACGAAGAATTCTAGATTAATCTAGTTTAAGAGGGTTTACTTTTAAGTAACATTTCTCTGAATGTGTGTATGTATAAACGCCTGAAGATGAACAGAACATGTTCGAAACGCGTTGTATTATGTTAGATTAAACATAAAACAAAAATAAGAGTGACAGGTAGCACAAATTACAAATAAATGATTAAAGCTCTCATTTATGTTTAACTGTTTTGGAACCACAGAGTACTTTTAAATTCTGGCTTCACGATTTGCTGCATTAAGACAATATAAGGACTACACCACTTTCCATATCGTTTGTGTGGTGAGCAAGTAAGTGTGACAGGCAGACAGCGGTTGCAACTGCTGAGTCCCAGCATGTCATGCACATACAGCAACGATGCTAAGAGCTGTAAATTTCACGATATACTCGTATAACACGTCGCAGTCTGTCAGATGACGTCAGGACCATAGCGGTTATGTTTGGTTTCCACTTTGTGTACTGCAACTTCTTATTTTCTAGCCGAAAAAACTGAAACAGCTTCGATCTGCACTGAGTGAGATGCTGAGCTCAAAAATATGTTAGTATTGCGCATTGCATAGCTTTGGTAGTGAGGTTTTCCAGAAAAAAAAGGAAAAAGAGAATGCACGGAAAGCGCCAACCATGCTGTCCATGCCCTCTGGCAGTCACAATGATCTACATCGGCTGGTTTTCCCGAGGTGCAAATCAGTCATCGTGGATTCAGACGCGGTAATATAAACTGTCGAGCAACGAACTAACGCTATGAAAGGGTGGCCCTGACAAATGAGTCCTGTCTGTTGGTTCTCTCATCAAGCATCAATAATCTAAATAAAAGAGTATTCATCAGTCTACGGGAACTGGCCACACTTTATTATAAAAGCTGTGTATCAAATAGATAACTCAAATTTTCAGACAAAACGATATTTTCAGACAAAAGTGATAGGAATAGTTCAAAAGCCAAGATCGCTTAAATACTGTTTACTGGATAACCGGTTTCAACACATTGAAGGTGCCATCATCGGATCCGAATGTAGATTAACATTTGTAAATGGTTTATAAATGTTAATCTACATTCAGATCCGATGATGGCACCTTTAGTGTGTTGAAACCGGTTATCCGGTAAACAGTGTTTAAGCGATCTTGGCTTTTGAATTATTTCTACAACAGAGTGATCGCCCCACTACGCACTATGTGTTCACCGCAAAAAGTGATAGGTCACAGAAAAATAAAATAACCAGTCTTTATGGCTGATGACTAATCTAAAGCACTGGTTGATTCACTCGATGAAGACAGTGGGGAATAAGGGAATAGGTGTCATCTTGCAAATCATTGTTAAAAAGTATCGGGGTGCCCGCATAGTTATTGCTCCGTCTTTCCAATAAGGCATTACGTGTCACGTGCAAAGACCATAAGTAACTGGGTCACTAATGAGCCCTGGAACCCTTAACCGAAAGTATCGATATCCGGGAATCTAACTTAGTACGAATCACGCGCCGGCGGTACGACAGACAACTCTCATTTCTAGTCGCCTGCGCTGCAGATTCTCACCATGATACAAGCTGCAGAGTGGAGAAGCCTGGACGGTTGCCATGACTTCCCGCTGGGTACCGTCTCCTGCCTCAGTAGAGGGCCCGTCCCCTACCAGAGTCACAGAAGGAGCTGGAGAGCAGAGTGCCCTCGCAGAGGTGTATAACCCATGTGTGTGTTCACGGGGCTATCCCAGCGCTCTCCCAGAACTGTCGAATCACAGCTATCTCCTCTCTGCATTTCCCAAAGGTCACATAAACCGTCCTTCGACTAAGACTCTATTAAATTCTGGACAACGAAAATATTGGTTACAAAAATGCAAAATTTCCCCCCTAGGAAAATTTTTAACAGCCAGGCAATTGCTTGTGGCCGGCCGGGGTGGCCGTGCGGTTCTAGGCGCTACAGTCTGGAACCGCGTGACCGCTACGATCGCAGGGTCGAATCCTGCCTCGTGCATGGATGTTTGTGATGTCCTTAGGTTAGTTAGGTTTAAGTAGTTCTAAGTTCTAGGGGACTGATGACCTCAGATGTTAAGTCCCATAGTGTTGTTGTTGTGGTCTTCAGTCCTGAGACTGGTTTGATGCAGCTCTCAATGCTACTCTATCCTGTGCAAGCTTCTTCATCTCCCAGTACCTACTGCAACCTACATCCTTCTGAATCTGCTTAGTGTATTGATCTCTTGGTCTCCCTCTACGATTTTTACCCTCCACGCTGCCCTTGAATGCTAAATTTGTGATCCCTTGATGCCTCAAAACATGTCCTACCAACCGATCCCCTCTTCTAGTCAAGTTATGCCACAAACTTCTCTTCTCCCCAATCCTATTCAATACTTCCTCATTAGTTACGTGATCTACCCACCTTATCTTCAGCATTCTTCTGTAGCACCACATTTCGAAAGCTTCTGTTCTCTTCTTGTCCAAACTATTTATCGTCCATGTTTCACTTCCATACATGGCTACACTAAATACAAATACTTTCAGAAACGACTTCCTGACACTTAAATCTATACTCGATGTTAACAAATTTCTCTCCTTCAGAAACGATTTCTGTGCCATTGCCAGTCTACATTTTATATCCTCTCTACTTCGACCATCATGTTATTTTACTCCCTAAATAGCAACACTCCATTACTACTTTAAGTGTCTCATTTCCTAATCTAATCCCCTCAGCATCACCCGATTTAATTTGACTATATTCCATTATCCTCGTTTTGCTTTTGTTGATGTTCATCTTATATCCTCCTTTCAAGACACTGTCCATTCCGTTCAACTGCTCTTCCAAGTCCTTTGCTGTCTCTGACAGAATTACAATGTCATCGGCGAACCTCAAAGTTTTTACTTCTTCTCCATGAATTTTAATAACTATTCCGAATTTTTCTTTTGTTTCCTTTACTGCTTGCTCAATATACAGATTGAATAACATCGGGGAGAGGCTACAACCCTGTCTCACTCCTTTCCCAACCACTGCTTCCCTTTCATGCCCCTCGACTCTTATAACTGCCATCTGGTTTCTGTACAAATTGTAAATAGCCTTTCGCTTTCTGTATTTTACCCCTGCCACCTTCAGAATTTGAAAGAGAGTATTCCAGTTAACGTTGTCAAAAGCTTTCTCTAAGTCTACAAACGCTAGAAACGTAGGTTTGCCTTTTCTTAATCTTTCTTCTAAGATAAGTCGTAAGGTTAGTATTGCCTCACGTGTTTCAACATTTCTACGGAATCCAAACTGATCTTCCCCGAGGTCCGCTTCTACCAGTTTTTCCATTCGTCTGTAAAGAATTCGCGTTAGTATTTTGCAGCTGTGACTTATTAAACTGTTAGTTCGGTAATTTTCACATCTGTCAACACCTGCTTTCTTTGGGATTGGAATTATTATATTCTTCTTGAAGTCTGAGGATATTTCGCCTGTCTCATACATCTTGCTCACCAGATGGTAGAGTTTTGTCATGACTGGCTCTCCCAAGGCCATCAGTAGTTTTAATGAAATGTTGTCTACTCCCGGGGCCTTGTTTCGACTCAGGTCTTTCAGTGCTCTGTCAAACTCTTCACGCAGTATCTTATCTCCCATTTCATCTTCATCTACATCCTCTTCCATTTCCATAATATTGTCCTCAAGTACATCGCCCTTGTATAAACCCTCTATATACACCTTCCACCTTTCTGCCTTCCCTTCTTTGCTTAGAACTGGGTTGCCATCTGAGCTCTTGATATTCATACAAGTGGTTCTCTTCTCTCCAAAAGTCTCTTTAATTTTCCTGTAGGCAGTATCTATCTTACCCCTAGTGAGACAAGCCTCTACATCCTTACATTTGTCCTCTAGCCATCCCTGCTTAGCCATTTTGCACTTCCTGTCGATCTCATTTTTGAGACGTTTGTATTCCTTTTTGCCTGCTTCATTTACTGCATTTTTATATTTTCTCCTTTCATCGATTAAATTCAATATTTCTTCTGTTACCCAAGGATTTCTATTAGCCCTCGTCTTTTTACCTACTTGATCCTCTGCTGCCTTCACTACTTCATCCCTCAGAGCTACCCATTCTTCTTCTACTGTATTTCTTTCCCCCATTCCTGTCAATTGTTCCCTTATGCTCTCCCTGAAACTCTGTACAACCTCTGGTTCTTTCAGTTTATCCAGGTCCCATCTCCTTAAATTCACGCCTTTTTGCAGTTTCTTCAGTTTCAATCTGCAGTTCATAACCAATAGATTGTGGTCAGAATCCAAATCTGCCCCTGGAAATGTCTTACAATTTAAAACCTGGTTCCTAAATCTCTGTCTTACCATTATGTAATCTATCTGATACCTTTTAGTATCTCCAGGATTCTTCCAGGTATACAACCTCCTTTCATGATTCTTGAACCAAGTGTTAGCTATGATTAAGTTATGCTCTGTGCAAAATTCTACAAGGCGGCTTCCTCTTTCATATCTTCCCCCCAATCCATATTCACCTACTATGTTTCCTTCTCTCCCTTTTCCTACTGACGAATTCCAGTCACCCATGACTATTAAATTTTCGTCTCCCTTCACTACCTGAATAATTTCTTTTATCTCGTCATACATTTCATCAATTTCTTCATCATCTGCAGAGCTAGTTGGCATATAAACTTGTACTACTGTTGTAGGCATGGGCTTTGTGTCTATCTTGGTCACAATAATGCGTTCACTATGCTGTTTGTAGTAGCTAACCCGCACTCCTATTTTTTTATTCATTATTAAACCTACTCCTGCATTACCCCTATTTGATTTTGTATTTATAACCCTGTAATCACCTGACCAAAAGTTTTGTTCCTCCTGCCACCGAACTTCACTAATTTCCACTGTATCTAACTTTAACCTATCCATTTCCCTTTTTAAATTTTCTAACCTACCTGCCCGATTAAGGGATCTGACATTCCAGGCTCCGTTCCGTAGAATGCCAGTTTCCTTTCTCCTGATAACGACGTCCTCTTGAGTAGTCCCCGTCCGGAGATCCGAATGGGGGACTATTTTACCTCCGGAATATTTTACCCAAGAGGACGCCATCATCATTTAATCATACATTAAAGCTGCATGTCCTCGGGAGAAATTACGGCTGTAGTTTCCCCTTGCTTTCAGCCGTTCGCAGTACCAGCACAGCAAGGCCGTTTTGGTTAATGTTACAAGGCCAGATCAGTCAATCATCCAGACTGTTGCCCCTGCAACTACTGAAAAGGCTGCTGCTCCTCTTCAGGAACCACATGTTTGTCTGGCCTCTCAACAGATACCCCTCCGTTGTGGTTGCACCTACGGTACGGCCATCTGTATCGCTGAGGCACGCAAGCCTCCCCACCAACGGCAAGGTCCATGGTTAATGGGGGGGGGGGGGGGGG
The DNA here is from genome assembly GCF_023864345.2 of Schistocerca serialis cubense. Taxonomy (NCBI): domain Eukaryota; kingdom Metazoa; phylum Arthropoda; class Insecta; order Orthoptera; family Acrididae; genus Schistocerca; species Schistocerca serialis. The sequence goes on along the minus strand of NC_064641.1, from coordinate 82,935,778 downwards.
GCCCATAGTGCTCAGAGCCATTTTAACCATTTGAATTGCTTGTGTTTCTGCAAACACGGCACTTTAAAGCTTAGCGAGAAATATCCACCATTCAAAAGTATTTATATCACAGCTAATATGCGGTTCTCCTGCGTCTGTACTTCTGAGAGAGCGACCTGTTTTCTCCCGCTCTCTGGTAGTTGGTGGTTTTTTTTTTCGATGCAACCAACGGATCTCTTCCCACTTTTCTGGGACACGAGAAGCCATTCACCCAGTGCGCAGAAGGTGTCTAGCGGCTGACGGCAGCTCGCCTCCACAAGAGGAAAAAAGAAATTCTAAAAAGGAACTCAACTGTTTCCCCTCACGTGAAGAAGAGGAGATTTTTCTCTGCGAGTGGCGTTACACTCTCCTTTCTATCAAGGGTGCCGGCCATAGCAAACAAAATTCTATAGATTCGTACTCTGACTGAATAGCTTTCACTTGCAAAAAGGGCAATGTCCTGCACAGTGCCTAGTTTTCATCACGTCTCATTATACCAGCTTGTTAAGGTGGAGTCGATGGGCACTCGTACTGTACTCTCAACTGTATTCAGAGAAAACGTTTGCGACCTCTGGTAGTTGGTCGAATAACCTAAACAAAACAGACCGAATTACCTGTCCTGTAGTCTTACATGCGCCCTACACACCCTTTGCTAACTTTTCTCAGAAATGCAATCGACTAGCCCGGAAACACTGAAACTAGCCTGTCCCTTCCTTAGCTCATTACATGACGCAGACAAGTAGCTACAGAAAAGTTCAACAAGCAATAGCTACCCTATCTGAAGAGGATTTTAAAATTGGAATTCACGGCTTCATCGTTACAATCATTGAGGCTGCACTAACACATTTAATCGGCACAGAAATGTCTCCGATGCGAAAAATAAACTAAAGAAAAAAAATTAAATAAAACTGAGGCAAATCAGCCCAGAAGGGACTGACGCGTTCCAAGACAGCACTAAAGTACTATGTGAAGTGATAGATGTTTTACTGTTATTATTAATAGTTCATGGTGTGGGTCCCTGTTGTCATGTCCTAGTTCATGAACCACGGGCAACGTATAAGTGGCCAAGTAAGTGGTCCTGACAGTCAGGACACCAGTTACTTTGGAATAAGGTTGGGCATCTCGGACATGTTCTGAGTCGTGGTCACCTTTGTGCTCAGACGGCAAAGACTACCAAATCCACCGGATAGTCCCTCAACCGTTAGGGGTAAAACCCAATGGGATCAGGGGCAACTAAGGCTAGCAACCTGCTTCCCTGGTGTTTTAAATATGATGCTGGAAACAATCAGAGCAAAATGCCTCGGACCTTTGGAGGTGACGGAATCCCACCTTTAATTGACAAGCCAGGGACTCCAAAGATACGACTCGGCAAACGAATGGTAATGAGATGGGGAGCTATTAATATCAATGGGGGCTACTCTGGGAAGAAGGTAGAGTTGGCAGAGGCTGCAAGTAAGATGGGGCTGGACGTTTTAGCTGTTAGTGACATTCGGGTAAGGAGTGAGAAAGAAGAGGAAGTGGGAGAATACAAGGTTTACCTGCCAGGAGTCAAAGCAGGAATAGCACAATGGGGTGTAGGGCTTTACATCAGGAAAGAAATGGAACCCAGCGTAGTTGCAATAAGGTACATAAACGAACGACTGACGTGGATATATTTGACAGTGTCTAGCATGAAAATTAGAATTGTGTCAGTATGTTCGCATTGTGAAGGGACAGATCAAGATAAGATGGATAGTTTCTAAGACGCACTCAGTGACGTAGTTATTAGAGTAAAGGACAAGGACAGTGTTCTGCTCATGGGTGATTTTAATGCCAGGATTGGAAATCGAACAGAAGGGTATGAAAAGGTTATGGGTAAATTTGGAGAGGATATGGAGGCCAACAGGAACGGGAAACAACTCTTGGATTTCTGTGCCAGTATGGGCTTAGTAATCACAAATTCCTTTTTTAAACATAAGAACATTCATCGGTATACTTGGGAAGTCAGGGGAACCAGAACTGTCATTGACTATATAATAACAGATCAGGAATTCAAGAAGGCAGTGAGGGACACACGTGTATTCAGGGGAATCTTTGATGACACTGATCACTATTTAATCTGCAGTGAAATTGGTATTGTGAGGCCGAAAGTGCAGCAGGTCAGGTCCATATGTAGGAGGATAAGAGTGGAGAAACTTCAGGATAAGGAAATCAGGCACAAGTACATAACAGTTATCTCAGAAAGTTACCAGTTAGTTGAATGTACTCAAATACAGTCATTGGAAAAGGAATGGACAAGGTAGAGGGACTCAGTACTAGAAGCGGCTAAAAAATGTCTTGGAACAGTAGTGTGTAAAGATAGGATGAAGCAAACAGCTTGGTGGAATGACAGTCAAGGCAGCCTGTAAAAGGAAAAAGATGGTGTATCAAAAATGGCTACATACTAGAAATCAGGTAGACAGAGAAAGTTATGTTGAAGAGAGAAACAAAGCCAAACAGACAATTGCAGCATCCAAGAAGAAATCTTGGAAAGACTTTGGAAACAGGTTGGAGACTTTGGGTCAAGCTGCTGGAAAACCATACTGGGGTGTAATTAGCAGTCTTCGAAAGGGAGGAAAGAAGGAAATGACAAGTATTTTGGACAGGTCAGGAAAACTGCTGGTGAATCCTGTTGATGCCTTGGGCAGATGGAGGGAATATTTTGAAGAGTTGCTCAATGTAGGTGAAAATGCGATCAGCAATGTTTCAGATTTCGATGTACAATGGGATAGGAATGATGATGGAAATAGGATCACATTTGAGGAAGTGGAGAAAATGGTCAATATATTGCAGTGCAATAAAGCGGCTGGGGTGGATGAAATTAAGTCGGAACTCATCAAATAAAGTGGAATGTCAGGTCTTAAACGGCTACACAGGATAATTGAAATGGCGTGGGAGTCAGGACAGGTTCCATCAGACTGGACGAAAGCAGTAATCACACCAATCTTTAAACATGGAAACAGAAAAGATTGTAACAACTACAGAGGTATCTCTTTAATCAGCGTTGTGGGTAAAATCTTCTCAGGTATTGTTGAAAGGAAAGTGCGAGTATTAGTTGAGGACAAATTGGATGAAAATCAGTGTGGGTTTAGGCCTCTTAGAGGATGTCAGGACCAGATCTTTAGCTTACGACAAATAATGGAGAAGTGTTACGAGTGGAACAGGGAATTGTATCTATGCTTTATAGATCTAGAAAAGGCATATGACCGGGTTCCTAGGAGGAAGTTATTGTCTGTTCTACGAGATTATGGAATAAGAGGCAAACTTTTGCAAGCAATTAAAGGTCTTTACATAGATAGTCAGGCAGCAGTTAGAGTTGACGGTAAATTGTATTCATGGTTCAGAGTAGTTTCAGGGGTAAGACAAGGCTGCAACCTGTCTCCACTGTTGTTCATATTATTTATGGATCATATGTTGAAAACAATAAACTGGCTGGGTGAGATTAAGATGTGTGAACACAAAATAAGCAGTCTCGCATATGCGGATGACTTAGTTGTGGTGACAGATTCGATTGAAAGTTTGCAAAGTAATATTTCAGAGCTAGATCAGAAATGTAAGGACTATGGTATGAAGATTAGCATCTCCAAAACGAAAGTAATGTCAGTGGGAAAGAGATATAAACGGATTGAGTGCCAAATAGGAGAAACAAAGTTAGAACAGGTGGACTGTTTCAAGTACTTAGGATGCATATTCTCACAGGATGACAACATAGTGAAAGAACTGGAAGTGAAGTGTAGCAAAGCTAATGCAGTGAGCGCTCAGCTACGATCTACTCTCTTCTGCAAGAAGGAAGTCAGTACCAAGACTAAGTTATCTGTGCACCGTTCAATCTTTCAACCAACTTTGTTGTATGGGAGCGAAAGCTGGGTGGATTCAGGTTACCTTATCAATAAGGTTATGAAGGATATGAAAGTAGCTAGGATGATTGCTGGTACTAGTAGATGGGAACAATGGCAGGAGGGTGTCCACAATGAGGAAATCAAAGAAAAACTGGGAATGAACTCTATAGATGTAGCAGTCAGGGCGAACAGGCTTAGATGGTGGGGTCATGTTGCACGCATGGGAGAAGCAAGGTTACCCAAGAGACTCATGGGTTCAGCAGTAGAGGGTAGGAGGAGTCGGGGTAGACCAAGGAGAAGGTACCTGGATTCGGTTAAGAATGATTCTGAAGTAATAGGCTTAACATCAGAAGAGGCACCAATGTTAGCACTGAATAGGGGATCATGGAGGAATTTTATAAGGGGGACTATGCTCCAGACTGAACGCTGAAAGGCATAATCAGTCTTAAATGATGATGATGATGATGATGATTAATAGTTTTACAGTCAGGTGACAAAAGTCATGAGATAGCGATGTGCACAAATACAGATGGAGGTAGTATCGAGTACACAACGTATAAAAGGGCAGCGCATTGGCGGAGCTGTCATTTGTACTCAAGTGATCCACGTGAAAAGGTTTCCTACGTGATAATGGCCACACGACGAGAATTAACAGACCATTAACGCGGAATGGTAGTACGAGCTAGACGCATAGGGTATTCTATTCCGAAAATCGTTAGAGACTCCAATATTCCCAGAGCCGTAGTGTCAAGAGCGTGCCGAGAATACCAAATTTTAGGCATTACCTCTCATCACAGACAGCGCACTGACCGACGGCCTTCACTTAACGACAGAGAGCAGCGGCGTTAGCGTAGAGTTGTAAGTGCTAACAGACAAGCAACACTGAGTGAAATAATGGCAGAAGTCAATGTAGAACGTACGACGAACGTACCCTTTAGGACAGTGCGGCGAAATTTGGCATTAACGGGCTATGGCAGCAGACGAGCGACTTGAGTGTCTCTGTTAACAGCACGACATCGCCTGTAGCGGCTCTCCTGGGCTCGTGGCATATCGGTTGGACCCTATAAGGCTGGAAAGGTGAGTCCAGATTTCAGTTGTCAAGATCTGATGGTAGGATTCGAGTGTGGCGCAGACCCATGAAGCCATGGATCCAAGTTTTCAACAAGGCACTGTGCAAGCTGGTAGTAGCTCCATAATGGTGTGGGCTGTGTTTACATGAAATGGGCTGGATCCTCTGATCCAACTGAAGCGGTCATTGACTGAAAATGGTTGTATACGGCTACTGCGAGACAATTTGCAATGAAACAACGATGAAATTTTCATGAATTAAAATGCACCATGTCACCAACTGTTCGCGACTGGTTTGAAGAACATTGTGGAGAGTTCGAGAGAATGATTTGCCCATCCAGATCGGTCGACATGAATCCCATCGCACATTTATGGGACATAATCGAGAGGTCAGTTCGTGCTCAAAACCCTGCACTGACAACACTTTCGCACTTGTGGAACGGCTGTAGAGGCAACGGCTCAACATTTCTGTGGGGGGCTTCCAACGACTTGTGGAGCCCGTGCCACGTCGAGCTGCTTGGTCCGCTACGCCGGGAAAAAGGAGGTTCGACACCATATTAGGAAGAATTCCATGTCTTTTGTCACCTCAGTTTATTACTATTTACTTTTTATTTTCTTTTTAGCTGTCCTGTTACCTAAGTAAGTCATCACTGTACAGAGCGTATTGCTTAACAAATAAGCCCGTTTCAGTAATCTCTTTAATCTCCTACTTTTGGGGGAAAATGTTTAGTCACTTGCAGTTCAATATCAGTTGAACAAGTGAGATACGGTTAAAACATTTCCTGAGTATGTTTTGATAACTGAGAGAACTTTGGTGGAAATTGTGAAAGCAAAATAAACTAACCCACAAATTTGCTTCCGTTGACAACTACCATCAAGACAAGTCCAGTATCATGTAATGAATGTGAAAGAGAGTTTTCCCAAATGAATCAGATCATTGCTGAGGAGAGAGCTTTTTTTTTTTTTTTTTTTTTTTTAACGGAAGCTGTTTCTTCACTACATTTTATGATGTTTGTGATGATACAGGACTTTCTACAATATTAATTATCCCAGCAACGACATATGGCAAGTGGCCGCCTGAACTTACTCATGTTAAATATAGTATACACAATATTTGTATACAGAATGAAAATTCTGATTTTCTGAAACATCCCCCAGGCTGTGGCTAAGCCATGTCCCCGCAATATCCTTTCTTCCAGGAGTGCTAGTTCTGCAAGGTTCGCAGGGAGCTTCTGTGAAGATTGAAAGGTAGGAGAAAAGGTACTGGCGGAATTAAAGCTGTGAGGACGGGGCGTGAGTCGTGCTTGGGTAGCTCAGTTGATAGAGCACTTGCCCGCGAAAGACAAAGGCCGGCCAGTGTGGCCGAGCGGTTCTAGGTTCGAATCCTGCCTCGGGCATGGATGTGTGTGATGTCCTTAGATTAGTTAGGTTTAAGTAGTTCTAACTTCTAGGGGACCGATGACCTCAGATGTTAAGTCCCATAGTGCTCAGAGCCAAAGGCAAAGGTCCCGAGTTCGAGTCTCGGTCCGGCACACAGTTTTAATCTGCCAACAAGTTTCAGTGTTTCTCCAAATAGTGTTAATTTGTGTTTTGAAACCTACAAATGTGTGTGTTTGTTGTTTCTTATGTTTCATGAGCAGCGCAGCAGCTAAGTGGCAGCGGAAGGAACCTTCCACCTGGGCCGGAATGTTGAAGTCGCCTCACGCAGACGACAAAGTGGCCCTGCGTAGGAGTAAGATGCCAGAAGTTCCCTTAGATGGTGTGGCCTATGTTTTTAACAATGAAATTATGTTTCATAAACGAAAATGTAACGTTGTAACTATAGTTCGATGTAAGAGTTCGATGTTCGCTGTTCAGAAAAAACATGCTTGATGGCAGATGTACGCTGAAATACTTACGTAGAAGTCATCTGTGTATGGTGTTACAAAATAAAACTTTTTTGTCATCTAGAAAGATAAGTGTTAAACAATTAATTATTTTGCAAATTGGTGACTCCTGTTTATTCGTACTGAGATGTGTGTCAAGATCAGGAAGGGCGGTGATTTTTACTGAATGAAAATGTATATACCTTACGACGCTAAAAGAATTCGAGAAGTGATATAAACTGTGAATCTAGCACTGATTTTCAAAGCATAGTGATCTGTTAGGGCATGTCAGTGAAACTTTACCCCTTTTTTATTCAAGAGGCGTCTAAACTGAATACAAATTACATGATTAATAATTTCCTGGATTTCAGTATTTTAATGCGATTTCCAGAAATAATTGTGCTTACGGATCTTGGTGATAAAACTCATCCTTTATCCGCATAGTAACGGATAAAAGAACAGAAGAAGATTCAGTGCCCACAATTCGAGCGCTAACGCTGAGTGAACCTGTCTAAATAATAATTTTACTAATCTTCAGATAGTTAGAGTTGTGGTTAGGAGTGATCACCGTGAAGAAGAAGTGCAACGGACTTTGCCTATGGGCTACGACGATACGCTTAACCAGAAGAGTCTTTAAGCTTCTGATCACTAATGTACCTATAGGGAGACTGAGGCGTGACCCACCCAGAGGTAGTAACATCTCAAGTTGAATGGCCCACCACTGACTCGTTTTGACCCTTCAAAGTACGCGGAATCCTGACTGCTTCGTGGACGGCACTCCGAAATGGACACATAAAAACAGAGAAGTGCGGCGTAAAGCAAAAACCTTCAAAGCTTTTGACAGTTTCATACACTGTAAGTTAAAATATTTTCCTTTTTTTTAAATCCCCTCTAGTTCAAATTTATATGTGGCCACCTTAAGAAAATTTTCTTTTTGAAACAAATCGTAAAGTGAAAACTAATCTTTTACTTAATTAATAAAACACGTAATAAAAGATTCTTGGCGCACATGGGAGTTTCATTTTTTACCAGTACAAATATTGGATTCACACTTCTAAATATTCAGAAGAGCGTTAAAATAACGTTTTTGAGAAGTCTACATTTCAAAAACACCCACAGGATGACCACAGTGCCCGAACATGTCATGCCTAAACATCCGCGCAAAGGGAACACCCAGTTTTCTCACTCAGAAAAAATATGCTATAAAACTGATTGATGCGTCCATTGATTTCAACATTAGACTGAGTTCTCCCAGCAGTTTAACATGTACAGCATCACTGGGTCTTATCACCGAAGCATCAAAAACAATACACATCACCAGCTTCCTTGAGAATTGTACAGAGCTTAGACAATGTCATTGCCAAGCATATTTCATTTCAGGAGAACAAAGGTCATCAAACCGTAGCCATACGAGCTGTATTTTGTCAGGGACTGTCTGTAAAGGTTTAAAAATACATTTTACATTAACCACTACTGTACATAATTCGGAGATATCTAACTGAGGTTTTATTATGCTAGGTATTTGCAGGAAAGACCCTCATCATCAGACAGTTATCGGAATACAGAAGCATATATCTCAAGTACACAAAGAGTTTCCTGTGGTATCACTCTCTTGGCCGGATCGCTGTTGCGCTGTCGCATACTAACTTATCATTATACCATTCGCTTGACAGTGCACACCAAGATCCTAAGCATGTTGTTTCAGCCAATTAAGATACGTTACAAAATGTTTATTGGCAAATTGTGACAAAATGACAAAAGTAATGTCATTATTGAAGTAGTGGAATTAGGCAAATGCCAAACATTACTTGGGGTTTAGCCTGCTGAACATCTTAAACAAATTTTATACCAATATTTTGAATAACATACCAAAAACGATATCTAAATGTCTCTCAAGGCAAGAATAACTCTTTTTTAGAAAGAGAAGATCTTCAGCAATCGTAATATTTGTGTTACAAAAGACAAAATTTAATAGCAAAACTAACCCGGTATGGCCTTTATAAGAGTTTAGATAATGTTGGTAGGAAAACACAGGGAATATTGTGGAAAAAGAGAGGTTCATTTCATTTAAAAGATTTCGGACCCTGTGGTGCCTGGAAATCGAAAGGATCGCGCCATCGAGTTCAGTTTCAGAGTACCATCAACATAGCCTTGACCTATCAATTATGTGAATATTGACTAGGAACGACACGTGGTTCGGATTATACGTTAGACTGTAGATCCCATTCCCCGCTAGTATTACTGGGGTGGGTTAGGGGCTAGAAGCACATCGGAATGGCGTCCAGTTGGAACACTAGCACCAGGCAGTTGACTCACACGGAATTATTATTATTGTTTCAAACATGCTTGTGAACATTCTGAAGTGGTACCAATATAATGCTAAATTCATAACGAAATTTTTCAGACATGGATGTGGCGTATCAGCTAGGATTTTCATCACACATATTGACGATGGAACCTCGGAGAGAGAAACAAAATTTGATGCAATTATTCCGATACGGAGATATTTTAATTAGTTCCTTATATGCTACACTTATGGCTGAAATAGATGATACTCTACGTACGGTAACGCGCTTGTTCGGCAAAATATGTAAAATTATGCCTTTTATGCGATAAGATACCCCCGTCCCCTTTCCCCCTCCCCCCACACGCACACATACATAAGAAAATTAATGTTGTCAATGGTGAAATATTACAACGAACATATTAACGTATATTTTAGATCTACCTTTGTATGAAACAAGCACGCAGAGAAGAAACTAGCAAAATTTACAAATATTTGTAAGAATATAACAAGAAATATAAAAAACAAAACCAAAGAAAAGCTTGACTGAAATTCCGTAAATCCAGACTTGTTCCTACATTGGGATATCGGAAAACTCATGTGTTGTAAGTGAAAATAAGAGATTGGCGTGTAGCAAGCAGAATGAGAATTATCTGTGCTTTGAAATGATAAACAGAGTTAAGAATGATGGCATCAAGAACCAACTGAAAATCTCTAGCTAAGGAAATGAAATCCAGGAAATCAGAACAGAATTGAATTAACTCATTAACAGAGTATCTCTGCCTTTCAGAACCACAAGACATGAACGCTGGGAGAAGAAATGGAATACCTAGGAATAGATAGAGATCCTAACAAATCAAGTGGCTAGTGCATTAAGAGGAGAAGAAGAACAGGAACAACGAAGACGACAACAGGAACAAGTAGTTTCCGTTGTGCTTAATCGTCAGCTCCTTGGTTCATCATGTGCGCGCCCAGAGAATGTGCTGCCTCTTAACAGCCCAGAAAAATAATAGAAGAAATGATCAAATAATTTTATATTATTTAATATATAGCTCCTTTGTGAGTCACTGACAGCTTAAGTAATAAGTAACAATAGTAATTTTTTTCTTCTAGTGTTGCAGGTATGAACATCACTATTCTTTTCAAACTGTAACATATTATTTGTGACGAATTTGACTAGCCTAATTCCTTCAAGAGGTACCCCCAGGGGTGACCTCGTGGAAACATTACATATTATTCTTATTGTTCGCTTTTCTACAACAATACTGTATTTGTAAGCGAAAAGTTACCCCAGTAAATTACTCCATAAGTGGAAATATGCAAACTATGTTAGAACGTTGATTCGTTTGTTTCCAAGATTAGCAATCATATTAAGAGTAAATGTAGTTGTACTTAACTGTTTGAAGATTTTCGACATAGTCGCAGCAAAAATCCGCACTGTTCCAGGAAGGTATTTGTGTATATTTACTCTAGTTACATATAGCAAAATTTTTATACCCTGTTGTTAATTGGGTCAGTAATGAACATATTAAGACCTGAGTGCATACAATTTTCTATTTACACCGAGTCAGCATTTTTATATATGCTGGGTGTGCTTAGAAAACTGTGTGTTCTCAAGTCTCAAAATGATCGTTACTGATCGAGATAAAAAAAATGGTTGATCGGCAACTGGAATAATTACACCGTGTGCTTCCGTGATGATGTTAGAAACTTTCAAGGATGGCGGAGAAGGATAAATGTACCAACTTCAGGTGAGGGATCCTGGTCCCTCGCCTCGAATTGATACATTTACCCTTCTCCGACATCCCTGGAAGTTTGTGACATCATCACGACATCACCCTGTGTACAAGGTGATTCTTGTTAACGTTAACAAACCCACGAAGCCACGTAGATGACGCTGAGATAAGTAATTTAATATAAGACACATAGATCAAATGAATCAAATGGCTCTAAGTACTATGGGACTTAACGTCTGAGGTCATCAGTCCCCTAGACTTAGAACTAGCCAAGCCTAACTAACCTAAGGACATCACACACAGCCATGCCGGAAGCAGGATTCGAACCTGTGACCATAGCAACAGCGCGGTTCCGGACTGAAACGCCTAAAACTGCTCGGTCACTCCGGCCGGTTACACATAGATCCCAAATGTCCGAAAATACCCGAAGAATGGATGAGAAATGTTGAGCATGTGACGTGTCCATACGATATACTTCACCGCACGTGCAGCGGTTGGGCTTGAGCGCGAATGGATGATTGATTGAGCCATGCGTCAGAGCAAATGATGCAAACTTCGAACACCTTCCGTAAATGTGATCTGTTGTAAGTATAAGTTGTAAAATTATTATCTTCGCTGTGCCCGCATCTCGTGGTCGTGCGGTAGCGTTCTCGCTTCCCACGCCCGGGTTCCCGGGTTCGATTCCCGGCGGGGTCAGGGATTTTCTACGCCTCGTGATGTCTGGGTGTTGTGTGCTGTCCTTAGGTTAGTTAGGTTTAAGTAGTTCTAAGTTCTAGGGGACTGATGACCATAGATGTTAAGTCCCATAGTGCTCAGAGCCATTTTTTTATCCTCGCTGTAACCAGGTAAAAGCTATACTTATTTTTTTGTTTCCTTCCTTCGGTTCCTTCTTCTTTTGTTTAGATCGTAGGTCATCTACTGGTAACAACCCAATTCGGAAGCTTAGCCTCATTTATTTGTGATGCTATACGGTAGGTGATTGTTGTACTGCACTCTGCAATAAACCAGCGGAAAAGGCGAGACCTGTAGATAAAATAATAAACTTTACCTCAATGTAAACACATAAATGTCTAACACAGTGAAAAAAATACTGCCTGCCAGACGCAAAACGAGAACCCCGAGCCCGACTCAGTAAAGTCGCGCATGTGGACGAGAGCCACATTGACGAGAATATTTGACTTGGATGAGGAAGATCAGTTGCGACAGACAGACACGCTAAACCACTGCTCGAGCGGTGAGCTAAATCTCCTGGTGAGGTCGCATGTTCAGCATTTTTCTTCAACTATTGGGATATTTCACGATTTTTGCACCCATGTGTCTCATATTAATTTACTTATCTCAGCGTCGTCTACATCGCTTCGCAGGTTCCTAAACGTTAATAAGAATCACCCTGTATATAAATTACTTGTCTAACCAGCTCAGTAATACACTACTGGCCATTAAAATTTTCACACCGCGAAGATAACGTGCTACAGATGCGAAATTTAACCGACAGGAAGAAGATGCCTTGATATGCAAATGATTAGCTTTCCTGAGCATTCACACACCTAAATCGTGCTGACATGAGGAAAGTTTCCAACCGATTTCTCATACACAAACAGCAGTTGACTGACGTTGACTCGTTAAACGTTGTTTTGATGCCTCGTGTAAGGAGGAGAAATGCGTACCATCACGTTTCCGACTTTGATAAAAGTCGTATTGTTGCCTATCGCGATTGTAGCTTATCGTATCGCGACGTTGCTGCTCGCGTTGGTCGAGATCCAATGACTGTTAGCAGAATATGGAATCGGTGGGTTCAGGGGGGCACGCCGTAACTGGATCCCAACGGCCTCGTATCACTAGCAGTCGAGATGACAGGCATCTTATCCGCATGGCTGTAACGGATCGTGCAGCCACGTCTCGATCCCTGAGTCAACAAATGGGGACGTTTGCAAGACAACAACCATCTGCACCAACAGTTCGACGACGTTTGCAGCAGCATGTACTATCGGCTCGGAGACCATGGCTGCGGTTACCCTTGACGCTGCATCACAGACAGGAGCGCCTGCGATGGTGTACTCAACAAGGAACCTGGGTGCACGAATGGGAAAACGTCATTTTTTTCGGATGAATCCAGGTTCTGTTTACAGCATCATGATGGTCGCATCCGTGTTTGGTGACATCGCGGTGAACGCTCATTGGAAGCGTGTATTCGTCATTGCCATACTGGCGTGTTACCCGGTGTGATGGTATGGGGTGCCACTGGTTACACGTCTCGGTCACCTCTTGTTCGTATTGACGCACTTGTGGACGTTACAATTGAGATGTGTTACGACCCGTGGCTCTACTCTTCATTCGATCCCTGCGAAACTCTACCTTTCAGCAGGATAATGCACGACCGCATGTTGCAGGTCCTGTACGGGCCTTTCTAGATACAGAAAATGTTCGACTGCTGCCCTGGGCAGCACATTCTTCAGATCTCTCACCAATTGAAGACGTACTGTCAGTGGTGGCCGAGCAACTGGCTCGTGACAATACGCCAGTCACTACTCTTGATGAACTGTGGTATCTTGTTGAAGCTGCATGGGCAGCTGTACCTGTACACGTCATCGAAGCTGTGTTTGACGCAATGCCCAGGCGTATCAAGGCCGTTATTACGGCCAGAGGTGGTTGTTCTGCGTACTGACTTCTCAGTATCTATACACCGAAATTGCGTGAAAATGTAATCACTTCTCAGTCTAGTATAATATATTTGTCCAATGAATACCCGTTTATCATCTGCATTTCTTGTTGGTGTAGCAATGTTAATGGCCAGTAGTGTATGTTTATCGCGGTTCAGTTTTTCAACAATATGTAGACCCAAAAATTGGGAGCATTCTAGCCCATTTACCTGTTGGCATGATTGTATTTGTATCAGAAATACCCTCCGACACATACCGTAACGTGGCTTGTGGAGTGCAGATGCGTTTGGTAGAAATCGAAAGTGTGACGATAAAGGTGATCCGGATATTTCGGCCGTCAGGATGGTCCCTGCGAATACCACACGCCCTGTAACACATTTCGAGCACTTGCGAAGGGCAGGGCTACGTCAGCAGCTCAGTCTCCCTTGTGACCGGGCGCCAATAAATCACAGTTTTTGCCCACGATAGGGCGAGGTCCGTCCCGCAGAACTAAACACCTGCCAGGTAAGAGGCTGCTGTCGTAAATATCGGCGCGGTCTCCTTTTCTGTTAGCAAGACGTCGAGAGAGTTTCGCGGCAGTTAATAGCTGGTCCTGCGGCTGAATAGGCGAGTCCCAGGGACTGTCCCTGCCCTCTGCGGAACGTGCCGGGAGTGGAGCCGGCTGCAGACCCGGCCACTGCCCCAGGCAGTAAACTCGGACACGCCGCGCACCACCCTTTTCGGACGCGCCGGCTCAGAAAGTGGCTCACACTGCGGCAAACGCGCGCTTAATAGACTCCGCGGCCGAGGCGCTTTGTGCGCCGCGATGAAGTCTGCAGGCGCGCGGCGACAATGGCGCGACGGCCGGGGCAGTCGGCTCGCTAACCGTCACTTTAGAAAATTAGCTCCGCCATTGACCGGTGCGGGGCGCGCCTTTGTCGGCGGCGGGGCAGCCCTGATTCCCGGAAAATGGCTCGATCGGCTGCTGGCAGGCGCCTGGCCCGGCCCGCAGCCACTGTGCAGCTGCGCAGCTCCCAGGTCCGCGGCCAACAAATCTGTGTCATCCGACCACCTTGTCTGAGGTGCGCACCGCTGGCTTCTTCGTGCTTACTGACTCAGAAATTAGCAAACGTTCCTACTACAGTGATGGAAATTAGTGTAAAGACATGTCGTTATTTGTGGAAAAATGGCTATTTGATACGGTATTTCACGTATTTTTCCCGTGCAGTTTGTTGTGGCGTAACAAGCTTGCTGCGCCACACTGGGAAGGGAGCCGAAAGAAAGGCACGCGTACACAAACGCCGACTGGCGTCAATTCTGGAATAGGATACGTTATGACTGCTATAAAGAAAATACGTAGCTTTGGAATATACTTAACTTTTAATCTTTGTTGGTTTACAACGTTCTTCTTGAGACATTTATACGATAACTCTCAAACTAGGTAAGGCTAATGGCGCCTTGCTAGGTCGTAGCCATGGACTCAGCAGAAGGCTATTCTAACTGTCTCTCGGCAAATGAGAGGAAGGCTTCGTCCATATTGTCGCTAGCAATGTCGTCCGTACAACTGGGCCGAGTGCTATTCCGTATCTCGAGACCTGCCTTGTGATGGCGCTCGGTCTGCGATCACACAGTGGCGACACGCGGGTCCGACATGTACTAAATGGACCGCGGCCGATTTAAGCTACCACCTAGCAAGTGTGGTGTCTGGCGGAGACACCACACAGTTTACCACAGAGAAAAACAAAATACCTTGTCATTTTAACATTAGCGTTAATTCTTAAGAAAATCAGCCTTATGGGTGGAAATTGATATAAAGCCATTTACGAATTTTCAGACCAATCTAGCACATATAGTAAATAGATCACAACTATTACCTAGTATTTAGTCGCACCTCCATTGTTCTTAATAACAGCGAAAACTCTCTTAGGCACTGGTTGTGTAAGAGCAGTAATCTCTTCTTCCGAGATGGAGGTTCATTCCATTCGAATTGCAGTTTTCAGCTCGGCCGCAGTTAAAACTGCCGTCCATTGCGATAAACACATCGTGCTAGGATCTTCCTTACAAGGGAACCTCCCCACGCACCCCCCTCAGATTTAGTTATAAGTTGGCACAGTGGATAGGCCTTCAAAAACTGAACACAGATCAATCGAGAAAACAGGAAGAATTTGTGTGGAACTATGAAAAAATAAGCAAAATATACAAACTGAGTAGTCCATGGGCAACATAGGCCACATCAAGGATGTTGTGAGCTCTATAGCGCCGTGGTCCCGTGGTTAGCGTGAGCAGCTGCGGTTCGAGAGGTCCTTGGTTCAAGTCTTCCCTCGAGTGAAAAGTTTAAATTTTTATTTTCAGACAATTATCAGAGTTCAGGCACTCACACATAATCAACTTCGCTCTCCAAAATTCCAGGACATGTTCAGATTTGCTTGGACATATGCAGGATTTGACGGTCTACACACGGAAAAATTTGAAAACGTTAAAAACATATGTTTTGACAGAGCACAGAGAAAACTGTGCCACTGTGAAACTGTTGCATTCATTTGTTGCAGTTTATGTGACACACTCTTATGTTTTCATCACTTTTTTGGAAGTGATTATCACATCCACAAGAAAACCTAAATCGGGCACGGTAGAAGAATCTTTTTACCCATTCGCCAAGTGTGCAAGTTAGGTGGGTCGACAACATATTCCTGTCATGTGACGCACATGCCGTCACCAGTGTCGTATAGAATATATCAGACGGGTTTTCCTGTGGAGGAATCGGTTGACCTATGACCTTGCGATCAAATGTTTTAGGTTCCCATGGGAGAGGCACGTCCTTTCGTCTACTAATCACACGGTTTTGCGGTGCGGTCGCAACACACAGACACTAAACTTATTACAGTGAACAGAGACCAGAGACGTCAATGAACGAATGGACAGATCATAACTTTGCAAAAATAAAGTAAGTAAACTTTTCGCTCGAGGGAAGGCTTGAACCAAGGACCTCTAGCTCCACAGCTGCGCACACTAACCACGAGACCACGGCCCGCTTATGCTCACTTTCTCCTTGATATTGCCTATGTTGGCCATGGACTACTCAGTTTCTATATTTTGCTTATTTTTTCATAGTTGCACACAACTTCTTCCTGTTTTCTCGATTGATCTGTGTTCAGTTTTTCAAGGCCTATCCACTGTGCCAAATTATAACTAAATCTGAGGGGGGTGCGATGGGGAGGTTCCCTTGTTAGATTCTCAGTGGGATGTAAATCGGAATTTCTCGATGCTCAGCTCAGAAGTGGAAGTCCTTTATCTTAGACCTTTGTATCCCAGCGTCATCGTGTTAGAATAGTAAACTATGATCTTCAAATTCCTCATAGATACGAACCAATTCAGTTTCCAACATTCCTGTATAACCATCGGACTTCATTCTGGGGTGCAGCCATGCTATGTCTGACATGCTTTTAGCATAAAATGCTGCCGATACCATAACGCTGCGCCGGCCAGTGTGGCCGAGCGGTTCTAGGCGCTTCAGTCTGGAACCGCGCGACCGCTACGGTCGCAGGTTCGAATCCTGCCTCGGGCATGGATGTGTGTGGTGTCCTTAGGTTAGTTAGGTTTAAGTAGTTCTAAGTTCTAGGGGACTGATGACCTCAGATGTTAAGTACCATAGTGCTCAGAGCCATTTGAGCCATAACGCTGCCACTGCCAAAGTTTCTACTCATCCAAACGTGTTCTTCTGTACGGAGATCATGCCAGTAATATTGAAAACCATGTGGCCCCATTATATCGTCTCTCTTCTTTGTTTTTAAAGTATTTTAATTTTAATGTAAAATATGGTAGGGATTGTTTGGAAAAAGGTAAAGGATATTTAATACATTCACATGTTTTTTATTCCAGTCTTTGATCAGAATATCAATTCTTTAGACGATGACCGGTTTCAGTCCGTATTGACCATCCTCAGATCTACAATATACAAATATATACACCTACTGAGCAGTGTGTCTTTCAACATAATACAGCAATACATATCACAATATACTATCATACAACCAGGGAAATGTACAGATAAAATACGGTAAAACGTATCTTTTTTACACCATGTCCTAAAGTGATAAGGCCATAATGGCATCGTCAAAACATGTAAATATAATCAGCACAGCATCGTCACATAGATCTAAAATAAGGTGTAGAATAGGTCACATCGTCCACATTATTGCAACTGGCTATTGAAGTACAGTAGCTATCAGAAATCTGTTTGCCTACATCCTCCCTAGATGTCGCTACTGTGGGCTTAGATGTAGTCATCGTTTACGCAATAAACATAATCTGATAAAAACATATTTAATACATTGTTGACGTCGCCTATTTCTGCACGCTCGTAACTGCGGCTAACCTATACGCCGACGATAATCAAAGCTGCTACGTAGGCAAAAAATTAGTAAAATGGGTACAGTTTTGCTTGCAGTAAATTAATTACGTTAACCAGACTCGCGGGTAGCTCGAAGATAATCAGAAGTAGCATGAAACTATTATTGTTCTTGCCTGACAAATTAATTGTTGCGAAGAGAGAGGCGATACATCCGCCTATTTAGCGTTAGGATTTGTACTCAGTTTGGTTAAGCATTTACTTGACAGAAATACATTTAAAGGCAAACTCAAAGATATTGTGAAGCAAATCTAAGCCTTGCTGCCTACAACAGTTAAATTTATCTACTAATTTATCTGCGCGATTCCGTAAAAATTCTGATAAAATGAATTTTGCAAATGTTGATTCTTGAAAATTGTTATATATTCAAATTATTTACTATGTTAACTCGAGGGTGAAGCCCAATAAGTAATAGTTTAATTAAATTCCTCGTAATAGCTACCTGTGCGCCGTTACGAAAAAAAGAGAGCCAGATGGGCTGTCTTCTTCAGATCTCCCTTTAAATAATTACTTCCAGTTAAATATTTCCACAGAAAGGGACAGGTTTTGAATAAGGACAAGAGAAATCAACTTTTTGCCAAATATTGTAACAGAAAATACCTACATCAAATACTTAGTGCGTCAGAACAGCTAAGCGACTTAATTCTTCAAGAGCAGAGACAAAAGTACGCTTAGATCTTTGAAGCAAGTATTTTTAAAATCAATGAGATAGGATTTTCATGGTTATAAAGAATGTCTTTACACTGTGTAGTTATTCTTTGATACTAAAATACAAAAGTTATTAACATTTAAAAAAAAAGTCATATTAACGAGTTTTAGGTTTTATAATTATCTGTCGTAGTAGCTATAGCTTTATCGACGGAAGTACACTCAGTTTTGTACTTTCCTTACACTTCACATTTACACGTCTGGTATAGGTTTAGTTTAAATTTTGTAGGTCTTCCCAGGACACCTCACACCAACCAAATTAAACTTCTTGTCAGCATGGAAAATTCTTTTGTTCCATACTACGGTCCATGACATATGTTCTTCCGCAGACTTCAGTCCAGCCTCCTTAATGCGCATTGTTCGAAGACGGCTTAACGAGCTGTTTCTTGAATGCCAGATTTGCGTCTTGAACCAAGGTTTGTCTAAAGCGTCTGAAAGTGACTGCTAACCACAAATCAGCCACGATTTCAGTGGAGTACAAGCTGTTGACCTTCGCTTTACGCAGAATCAGATCAGTATCTGTTGCTGACAATTTTCGTACCCGCCCATAATTGCCGCTTTTCCAATACTGTGCACTCAATCTGACAAAATTATCAGTAACACAACTGGAACCCCCTAACTTCTCCTCAACCTGGCGATTAGACAGGCCCATTTCTTTTTTTTATGCGTCTAAATACTCGCTTGGTCGTCACCCTATAGAGACTTCCCACGCGGCATTATCACAGTATCTGCCGTGCGATATTAGCAGGCACATCTCAAAATGGCAGGGATCTGTTGACATTCACCATTATGGATGTCACATAGCGGACCTGCCTTTATGCCAATTCCGCCCCTTTCTACCCAAAAGACCATCCTTTTTCTCAGTTTTTTGGTACTCAGCCTAACTCTAATCGTGAAATGAGAATGTATTTTGTTTCGCTTTGTTGTAAGCTCTACGGGGAAAATGTGTTCAATACCAAATACATTAATACGTCAACTTTTTTTTTCCACAAATAACCACGTACATTTATACTTTTCCGCCCTACACACAGCTCTGATGTGCCTCGTGTGCAGAACACATAAACATTTCGGTACTTCTTGCTTTCGAGTACTTTCTCCTCCATACCGATACTTCTCAATCAATACTTTTACTCATATCAGTACTTCACCACTAAATACTTGATTCTTTAAAGACTCGGACTCTCATGTATAACATGTCCTGGCCCACTCGTTTCTTAAAGGATGCCAAAAGGTTGCTGGTTTCTCGTATGGCTGTACAACAATTCAAGCAAATCACGTTAATGGTTTTTATTACAGTAAAGCAGACTGACAATACTTTGGTTTACATGTCGTCTCGCAAGCTATTGGCGACATGAAAATAATCACTGTCTTTCGCTATATACACACATCAAAAAAAGTTTTGCATCCCCCCGGTTCCCAGAACTCCTGAAAATTGACGTTTGTATCACAGACACGGTCCCTTTGACTGTTCAGAGATGTCATTAAACCCGCTCAAAGACGTAAACTACCATGCATGAGCAGCTCCTATTAGACGAAGGGGGTCCGGCAGCCGATCAGTTCCAGTCATTACACCAGGAAGGAGATACAAGGCTCGTGTTGTCTGTAGTTCAACAATGCCAGACGGTCAATACCGCAGTTCGATGGCGTCCGCATTGTTACTTTGTGCCAGGAAGCGCTCTCAACAAGGGAAGTGTCTCGGAGTGAACCAAAGCGATGTTGTTCGAACATGGAGAAGATACAGAGCGACAGGAACTGTCGATGACATGCCTCGCTCAGGCCGCCCAAAGGCTACTACTGCAGTGTGTGACCGCTACCTACGGATTATGGCTCGGAGGAATCCTGACAGCAACGCCACCATTTTGAATAATGCTTTTCGTGCAGCCAAAGGACTTCGTGTTACGACTCAAAGCGTGCAGGATGTACAACTTCAGTTCCAACGTCCAGGGCGAGGTCCATCTTTGCAACCACGACACCATGCAGCGCGGTACAGATGGGCCCAACATGCCGAATGGACCGCTCAGGATTGGCATTACGTTCTCTTCACCGATGAGTGTCGCATTTGCCTTCAACCAGACAATCGTCGGAGACGTGTTTGGAGGCAACCCGGTCAGGATGAACGCCTTAGACACACTCTCCAGCAAGTGCAGCAATGTGGAGGTTATCTGATATTTTGGGGTGGCATTATGTGGGGCCGATATACGCCGCTGGTGGTCATGCAAGGCGTCGTAACGGCTGGGCGATGCGTGAATACCATCCTCCAACCTATAGTGCGACCATATCGGAGAATATTGGCGAGGCATTCGTCTTCATGGACGACAATTCGCGCCCCATCGTGAACATCCTGTGAAGGACTTCCTTCAGGATAACGACATCGCATGTTCTCTGGACATGAAACCTATCGGATATGCCTGGGGTAGATTGAAAAGGGTAGTCTGTGTACGACGTGACGCATCAACCACTGTGAGGGATCTTCGCCAAATCGCCGTTGAGGAGTGGGACAATCTGGACCAACAGTGCCTTGATGAACTTGGGGATAGTATGCCACGACGAATACAGGCATGCATCAATGCAAGAGGACGTGCTACTGGATATTAGACGTACTGGTGAGTACAGCAGTCTGTACCACCACCTCTGAAGGTCTCGCTGTATGGTGGTACAGCATGCAATTTGTGGTTTCTATGAGCAATAAAAAGGGCGGAAATGATGTTTATGTCGATTTCTATTCCAATTTTCTGTACAGGTTTCGGAGCTCTTGGAACCGAGGTGACGCAAAACTTTTTTAGATGTATGTAGAATGCCCATGCGAGTAATGGAGATGGATCACAAGTAAACGGTTCTTCTGGTGCTGTCTTCGATTTCGGGTGTACTAGTGCCCGTCTTCTGGTGTCAGGCAGATGCAGGCAGGAGCGGCGCTTGTATTCCCTTCTTGTAGAGGCCTCTCCTGTCGTGGCGCTGTCCTAGTCAGCATGTTATTGGCTGACATCGCCTCACAGCCGTCTCTACTCTTGTGTTCTTCTTCTTTGTGCTGTCGTTTGCCGTTACCCCGGAACAGCTTCAAACGTATGATTACTTTACAAATGAATTAAGGTGTCACATATTTCCCTTTAAGCACGTAAGCGAAAAAAAGCAAGATTTTAAATTATGCTTTAAATTTGAAGAAAGTCGCTAAGTGCTCTCATTATGAAAGAGTGGATGAATCTAATCTGTGTAACTTGCGCTCCATTTTAAGCGAAGCTAGTATTTAGAGCATTTAAATGTTTATGACGTTATATTTCCTGTAGTGTGTGTTGTCTAATGATACAATTTTGCAGGTATTTTTAGTAGTATATGTTGACATCGTCTGCAAAATGTGTTACGAATAGAATTTGTATTATAGAAGTAATAAATAGGAAGTCATGCCTCAAACTGAAGTTTCATTGCATGAACAACGAAAGTGTAGTAGGCGATAAACATTTTTCCTTTCAACATTTTGTGGTGCGTTCAGCGAGAAAAAGTTTGTTAAGGGTTTGAAATTACGTTTAAATTTTGTTGGAAGTCGCTCAGTGCTCTCGTTCTTAAATACTGGATGAATTAAATCTGTGTATTTTGCGCAGTCAACTGCGCTGCCTCAACATACACAGTCTCTAACTGTAATAATTATTGTGTTAAACTTTTAACGTAAGTTTTTTCCTCTGAATGAGTACATTAAGACAGCGTTTTATATGATACAGGCTTACAGCTTCCGGGATAGCCTTATAGTAATAAACAGGGCGATCAGAAACAGTCAGGAATGTAAGGGTAGGTTACGCTGGGAAATGATTGTTAAGAAAAAAAAATATATATATACATTGTGTGGTCTGTGCGGCTGGTCCCGGCGGAGGTTCGAGTCCTCCCTCGGGCATGGGTTTGTGTGTTTGTCCTTAGTATAATTTAGGTTAAGTAGTGTATAAGCTTAGGGACTGATGACCTTAGCAGTAAAGTCCCATAAGATTTCACACACATTTGAGCATTTTTTTTAACATTGTGTGGTTTCCGAAATACTTGTCATTGGCCAATCAGGCCGTTGGGTGCGTAAATGCAAGCAGCCCGCCAGATACAATATTTCTTACAGTGTCAGTCGTTCTCAAAGCGTTGATGACAGCACACGAGACTGCTCAGCCTTTAGCTCGGGTTAGCTTCTTATTACCGTCCAATGTCCAACTTTTGTCTCGCTCTCTTGTTCGGTTTTTTGGAAACCAAACGAACACGTTTCGCGACACTGACTCTGGCGGAACGCTTGATTATCGCATGCAACGGCCTGATTGACGAACTTCCAATGCTAATCCACTCAGTAATGGCGCAACGTATCGAAATTTTTCCTTCACAGTTACCGTATTTTGCGGAATATAGGACGCTACGGACTATAAGACATAGCACCTTAATTTTTAAGCAATCTTTTTAAATGTCATTTCTACCGTTTTTATTATTATATTGCAAAGCTAAATCAAAACAATTCTTAGCCTATAAAAATTCACTGATCTTTGCGTCAATTCCAGCAACAAAACCCCTTTTCGGTCACAGAACTAATAGCCATAAGCTTTCTGATGGAGAAGGTTCGCTTGTTCTTCTTTGGTTCACTCGCGGAATGAGAATGCATCCACTATTGGGACTGCCCATTTGTTTTTATTTTCGAAATGAGCCCAAGACTAGCTCATTATGACAAGTTTGTTCAAAAAATCTCCTTCGTCATGGTAGCGCTGGATAAACATGAAGACAGCATCCATTAGCTGCGTTTTGTGGTGGTCGGATAGCATCTTTGGAATCCGTATCACACATAGTTTGCGATACTGAAGTCTCTAATTCACGCTGGTATAGAGACCTGACCTAGAAACTTCGAGATACGAAACACTAAACACAGAAATTGTGAACCAACAGTTTTGTCGAATCATCTTATCCACTCGCTGAACAAGATCAACGGTTGGTACTCGCTTCCTGGCCTTACCGCCTGAATCTTGAACAACTGGAAGTCCTGCTTCAAGGTTCCCGCAGCATTGCCACGTTTTGCTGTCACTCAAGAACGTTTCACCGTACACGTTACTCATCTGCCGATGAATTTCGGATGCATTGCATCCATCAGCATGAAGAAATCGAATGTCACCACGCACGTAACACTTGGAGGGAGACTTTATTGTTCTAGTCACTTTTACGTGCTCTTTTCGCTCTCAGAACTGACACGAGCGACCTGACGCGTCTGACGCGAACGCTAGAGACACTGGGCAACTCATCTGCTCAGAGTTTCGTAGGGTTTTCGCTGAGGTTTTAGACCCTGACAAAAAAAATGGTCCTCGTAATATATTCGAAAATTATACCAATCGTCAAACGTTTAAAAGTAAATGCGAATAGTTTAAACAAGCATAATGGGAGCAGAGTGGTAGATGCAGTAAAAAAAAATAAGTTGAACAAGAAAATAGAAAGCATATTTGGACAAACTGAAGATAATCATTTGGCTGTAATATTGCTGCAAGGCTCAGAGAGATACATTTTCAGGACCCTAGAACTTGTGATAGGCAGTATCTACAACAATGCGTTTATCAGCAACAAATCTTACTGAGGAGTTCCTAGATAACAGAACGCAGCATGTCATTCTCAATGGAGAGAAGTCTTCCGAAGTAAGAGTGATTTCAGGTGTGCCGTAGGGGAGTGTCATAGGACCGTTGCTATTCACAATATACGAGGGGCGTTCAGAAAGTAAGCTCCGATCGGTCGCGAAATGGAAACGACTATGAAAATCCGATAAAGCTTTGCACAGATGTGTTGGGTAGTGTCTCTAGTATAGCCCCAGTTAGCATCACGTCGCTCTTCTCATTTCTGAGCTCGCAGTGAGTGCGTAAAGATGTCTAGAAAATAGTGTCTGCCGCCAAGTACGAGGGCCTGGTGAGAAATTTCGCCTGAAGCTATGCAGCTAACATTACATAACTGTCGTGCTGTTTCGTCTTCACGACAATTCTCAGCCGCATTCTGCAGGGGAAATGAAGATGCTCCTGCATCGTTTTCAAATGGAAATGTTAGATTACCCACAATACAGTCCGCAATTGTCTCCCCCTGAGTTTCATCTCTGGTCACATGAACCGCTGTCTTTGAAGACAACATTTTGACACAGACAACGAGGTGTAGGCCAGCGTGGAGAATTGGCGGAAAGCACTGGCGGCTGCCTTCTATGATGAGGCTATTGAAAAGTTGGTACAACGCTATGACAAAAGTCTAAGTCAGAACGGCGACTACGTAGAGAAGTAGCTGAAAGGTGTAGCTAATAGTTACAAGTAAAACATTTCTGATGTTCACTGTGGTTTCAATTTGGCAATCAATCGGAGCTTACTTTCTGAACAGGCCTTGTACATAAATGACCTGGTGGATGACATCGGAAGTTCACTGAGGCTTTTTGCAGATGATGCTGTGGTGTATCGAGAGGTTGTAACAATGGAAAATTGTACTGAAATGCAGGAGGATCTGCAGCGAATTGACGCATGGTGCAGGGAATGGCAGTTGAATCTCACTGTAGACAAGTGTAATGTGCTGCGAATACATAGAAAGGTAGATCCCTTATCATTAAGCTACAAAATAGCAGGTCAGCAAATGGAAGCAGTTAATTCCATAAATTATCTGGGAGTGCGCACTAGGAGTGATTTAAAAGGGAATGATCATATAAAGTTGATCGTTGGTAAAGCAGATGCCAGACTGAGATTCATTGGAAGAATCCTAAGGAAATGCAATCCGAAAACAAAGGAAGTAGGTTACAGTACGCTTGTTCGCCCACTGCTTGAATACTGCTCACCAGTGTGGGATCCGTACCAGATAGGGTTGATAGAAGAGATAGAGAAGATCCAACGGAGAGCAGCGCGCTTCGTTACAGGATCATTTAGTAATCGCGAAAGCGTTACGGAGATGTTAGGTGAACTCCAGTGGAAGACTCTGCAGGAGAGACGCTCAGTAGCTCGGTACGGGCTTTTGTTAAAGTTTCGAGAACATACCTTCTCCGAAGAGTCAAGCAGTATATTGCTCCCTCCTACGTATATCTCGCGAAGAGACCATGAGGATAAAATCAGAGAGATTAGAGCCCACACAGAAGCATACCGACAATCCTTCTTTCCGCGAACAATACGAGACTGGAATAGAAGGGAGAAACGATAGAGGTACTCAGGGTACGCACCGCCACACACCGTCAGGTGGCTTGCGGAGTATGGATGTAGATGTAGATGTAGATATCTCCTACACAAGTAGTAACGAACCAGACAGTTATTTTTGTCATGAAACCATGCATAATTTTCGGAGTCATCACAAAACATTAGCTCTTAGTAAGCAAAAGAAAAAAAAATATGGAGCAGTCACCTCTTTCGAAATTGCTACGGCTGGTTAAAAGGGTGGAATGAAAACACCTGTATCGCCACTGTGGGCTAATCCTTTACAGTAATGGGAAGACCAGGAAGTTTTATACTCCAAGCTTTGTAAAAGCACCCAACGAGTACCCAATAGTTTCAGGGACATCAATGCCTTAAGAGCGTTTATTTGCAAAGGGAGGCAGCTTAGTGTCTAAGTCTCATAACAGATCTTGAGATAAACGACTGGGTAAAATACTGTTTTTGAGTGACTGTACAGAGAAGAATGTGGAGTTAAGATAAGATTTAATTTAGGTACTTTTAGGCAGCATTCAAATGTTCTCTGTCAATATGTCCTGTAATTTTACAATTCAAGTTCCAAATTTTTAAAAATTGTGATCGGTATGAAAATAGTAACACTGCTTGAATAAGCATTTGTATTATTCTGTTTCAAAACTGTCAAAATCTAATATCTCTCTCTATAATAGATAGATTCTAAAAACAGAAATGGAGAAATTGGAGAAATGGAGAATAATCACTCTAATGCTTTTATCAAAGATAAGTAGCGATATCAGACAGTATCGATACTTCTCTTTCGTCGTCTTTATGAGTACGGAATTTTTCTTAGGGTAGCATTTATGAGTAAACTATCGATACTTTTCGTTCGATACACAGGGGAGTGTGAGATGACCATTACCATTCACGTTATTTATTAATGACACAACATAGAGAGTTTTGTTCTGATTTTCTATACTTTTAAGAATGTGTGAATAAAATTATATTACTTTTGCAGTGTAGTTTGATTTGATACTCTAATATGTCTAATAGAAGACTGTGACACAGGAATAACACGTCAAGACCAAGTGACCATTAAAAACTGAAGAGTCGAACACATGGTTGTCCGTCCTTTTGAATGTTTCGTGTAGAGAGGAATGGTGATACTTTTTTTTTCAACCGTAATACCAGGTGAATAATAATGTCGACCGCATATCAGATATCTATGTGGTATAGTATTGTCATTTATCTGAAATATGTTCAGTTTTGATCAACACCTAGTAAAAAAGAATCACCGTTTTGCATTTTCTAATACTGTAGTTTTCAAGGTCCATTGATTACTACGCTAGAACGCACAGAGAAGACACAGATATTCAAATACCCGTAGAAGAAAAGAAGAAGTACCCAAATTAGACAGTTTGTGGATAGTAAGCAGCGTCAACTCCTCTACTGCAAAAGCTCCATCCATAACACACGACGGTGCTACTCCATGATCTTTGCTAGTGATCTGATTACGTCACATACGGCGGTTGCTCGTTTGCGTATAAAAAATTCGGCTTGCTGAGCTTCTTTAACTTCTTAAATCAACTAACGAAGGGATGTCTCCACTATTAGGAGACAAAAAATTGGGCAGAAACATTCCTTCACCACAAACTAATACTAGGGTTGCTAGGCCTCCTGT
The DNA here is from genome assembly GCF_023864345.2 of Schistocerca serialis cubense. Classification (NCBI taxonomy): domain Eukaryota; kingdom Metazoa; phylum Arthropoda; class Insecta; order Orthoptera; family Acrididae; genus Schistocerca; species Schistocerca serialis. The sequence continues at coordinate 82,908,408 of NC_064641.1, read as the reverse complement.
ATTTTACGGGGTCTGCCGTATTTTACCCACATTTTCTCCTGTCCCCCGTATTTTCGATAGGTTTCCCATATTTTACGGATTTTCCCGTATTTTACTCATCTTACGTACTTAACATACTTGATAACGTTTTCCATCGTGTTTCATAAAGTTTCGTTGATTTATTTATGCTAAGATTTCTGTATCAGTCAAAGATTATCGTTCACAAATCACCAATCGATATTTTCAGTTTATCGTCTTCGTATTTTCTCTGTTTCGTGTTTGGCAAATTGAAGCTTCCATCACGGAACTTCCGTCTTCTGGTTCGATAGCGTGTAGACGTGCAGCTCGATCTCGGTTCAGTGTGCATTTTGTATTGTAATTAGTACACCCATTTTACTGTGGGTGGGGAAAGTGACGAAGAGGATCATTCGATGCTACCACCAAAGAAGAGGGCTCACTATAAGTGCGTTTATCTGCCCCATTGGGAAAAACTTATTTTTGGGTAGGATCAGTAAAAAATAACAAAGTTTTTGGTTCTTTATGTAGAAGGGAATTCAGCACACGTAGGGGCAAGAGACTTTCTGCAGCGTACATCAACTCCAGGTAAGGTAATTATTTATTGTATTGGTAGATTTACAGACTGCAGCAGTTATATTGACTGCTTAGTTAAATCCTAGCCTACCCACAATTTTGCTTATCTAATTAAAAGTTATTTGAGGTGTTTCAAGATTGTCCTGAGATTCTACAGAAATATTTCAGTGACGATGAGCCTGAAAAAGACTTGAGGTTTATTTCAGATTTTCCACTTATAGTGGTAGTATTCTCCTCCAGACTTCTAAGGCAATACAAAATTCTGATTTGAGTGTCATGGAAACTTTCAGTGCAATAAATGCTTTCCTTGATAAAATATGCCAAGGAATTTCACTCAATCCTACAAGTCTTGGTACTCTCACTTTAAGTACTTCGATATTGAACAAAATAGGCCAGTTAATAATTTTATTCCTCTTTGCCGTAACGAAGAAGTTAAGATCAGTGAATTACAGACTATTTTGGACATATTTGAATTCGAGTTGAACGAAGATGAAATGTATGATGAATCCCATAGTGTTAGAGAAATTTTGAGTTATGAAGTTAATTTTGCCAGAAGGAGATGGCTGTCTTTTGTGAATGTATTAACAAAGGAATTAATGTGCCAAATTTGGCAAAAGTGTTATGTTTTGTAATGAACATTACAGGATCCAGATCCCACACTGAAAGGATGTTTTCATTCATGAGTGACAAATGGGCTGATGTAAGAAACAAAAGTTCTGTTGAACCTATTAAGGCTGAATAACAGATTGTTACAAATTTAAACTATTTTTGTAGCGAGTTTTTCAAACATGTAAAAGATGTTGGCACATTTTTGAACGAGAGTAAAGTAAATAAAAAATATGAATAGAGTAATTATACTATGAATGTTGTTGCAATTACAGTCCGTGAAAGACTCCATTATACAAAATTCGGAGTAATTATATTCCGGCAGAGTTGCTTCTTTGTGTATCTGTTATTTTATTTTTGCTACCGGTTTAGAGCATGGTTCATTTTCAAGCGGTGCCTAAGTATAACCAAGCGGTTATCGGGAACTATATTCACGACGGTTGGAATTTAAATAGTAGCAACTATTTATTTACAATCGATACAAAAGATTTACATGTTTGCACCTGTTACTCTTCAAAAAATGGTTCAAATGGCTCTGAGCACTATGGGACTTAACATCTATGGTCATCAGTCCCCTAGAACTTAGAACTACTTAAACCTAACTAACCCAAGGACATCACACAACACCTAGTCACCACGAGGCAGAGAAAATCCCTGACCCCGCCGGGAATCGAACCGTTACTGTGCAAATTAGTCACCAGCGTTGAGCAGAACCCGTCGCCAGCGATGTGGAAGGCGTAGTATACCGTTAGCACAGCCTGTTCTGTTAATGGCGCAAATGGGGCAGTCTACTTCCAGTCGAATGGCTCTGAGCACTATGGGACTCAACTTCTGAGGTCATTAGTCCCCTAGAACTTAGAACTAGTTAAACCTAACTAACCCAAGGACATCACACACATCCATGCCCGAGGCAGGATTCGAACCTGCGACCGTAGCGGTCTCGCGGTTCCAGACTGCAGCGCCTAGAACCGCACGGCCACTTCGGCCGGCTACTTCCAGTCGAATCTCTGAACAGTTCTGAAGAGAATGCCTCGAAGTGGTGCCTTCATCTTCACAATCAAATCACAGTCACAAGGACTTAAGTCCGAGGAGTATGGTGGATGGTACAGTACTCCACAGTCACATCGACCAAATAGAGCAGCCACAGCTTGCACTGTATGCGCCAACGCATTATCGTGAAAAATGATGGGTGGGTTGCGCAGAAAGTGTCGCCATTTCTTTCGCAAAGCTGCTCGCCGGTGATGCTCCAAAAACGAACAATAATACTGCGTGCTGATGGTCTGCGTTAGGATAACACCACAGTCGTACACGAGAATGACCACAACTTTAGACCACTCAATTCGCACTATCAACAGAACAGGCTCTGCTAACGGTAAACTACGCCTTACACATCGCTGGCAACGGGTTTTACATAACGCTGGTGACTACTTTGAAGAACAGTAGCATCTACGCACATTTTTTGTATCGGTCGTATATACAGGGTTGTCCCTTGATCGTGACCGGGACAAATATCTCACGAAGTAAGCGTCAAACGAAAAAACTACAAAGACCGAAACTTGTCTAGGTTGAAGGGGGAAACCAGATGGCTCTATGGTTGGCCCTCTAGGTGGCGCTGCCATAGGTCAAAAGGATATCAACTGCGTTTATTTAAATAGGACCCCCCCCCCATTTTTTATTAGATATTCGTGTAATACGTAAAGAAATATGAATGGTTTAGTTGGACCACTTTTTTCGCTTTGTGATAGACGGTGCTGTAATAGTCACAAACATATAGCTCACAGTTTTAGACGAACAGATGGTAACAGGTACGTTTTTTAAATTAAAATATAGAACGTAGGTACGTTTGAACATTTTATTTCGGTTGTTCCAATGTGATACATGTACCTTTGTGAACTTATCATTTCTGAGAACGCATGCTTCTAGTGTGATTACCTGTAAATACCACATTAATCCAATAAATGCTCAAAATGATGTCCGTCAACCTCAATGCATTTGGCAATACGTGTAACGACATTCTTCTCAACAGCGAGTAGTTCGCCTTCCGTAAAGTTCGCACATGCATTGACAATGCGCTGACGCATGTTGTCAGGCATTGTCGGTGGATCACGATAGCAAATATACTTCAACTTTCCTCACAGAAAGAAATCCGGGGACGTCAGATCAGGTGAACGTGCGTGCCTTGGTATGGTGCTTCGACGACCAATCCACCTGTCATGAAATGTGCTATTCAATAACGCTTCAACCGCACGCGAGCTATGTGCCGGACATCTATCATCATCGAAGTACATCGTCTTTCTGTCATGCAGTGAAACATCTTGTAGTAACATCGGTAGAACATTAGGTAGGAAATCAGCATACACTGCACCATTTAGATTGTCATCGATACAATGGGGGCCAATTATCCTTCCTCCCATAATGTCGCACCGTACATTAACCCGTCAAGGTCGTTGATGTTCCACTTGTCGCAGCCATCGTGGATTTTCCGTTGCTCAATAGTGCATATTATGCCGGTTTACGGGTGGAATCGATCTTGATGTAGCATTCTCAACACCGTCGTTTTTGAGATTCCCGATTCTCGCGCAATTTGTCTGCTACTGATGTGCGGATTAGGCGCGACAGCAGCTAAAACACTTACTTGGGCATCATCATTTGTTGCAGGTCGTGGTTGACGTTTCACATGCGGCTGAACACCTACTGTTTCCTTAAATAACGTAATTATCCGGCGAACGGTCCGGACACTTGGATGATGTCATCCAGGATACCGAGCAGCATACATAGCACACGACCGTTGGGCATAGCACACGCCCGTTGGGCATTTTGATCACAATAGTCATACATCAACACGATATCGAGCTTTTCCGCAATTGGTGAACGGTCTATTTTAACACGGGTAATTTATCACGAATCAAATACCGCACTGGCGGAATGTTACGTGATACCACGTACTTACATGTTTGTGACTATTACAGTGCCATCTATCACAAAGCGAAAAGAGTGGTCCAACTAAAACATTCATTTTTCTTTACGTACTACACGAATATGTAATAAAAATGAGGGTTCCTATTTTAAAAAACGCAGTTGATATCCGTTTGACCTACGGCAGCGCCATCTAGCGGGCCAACCATAGCGCCATCTGGTTTCCCCCTTCAAGCTAGATACGTTTTTTCGTTTGACGCTTATTTCGTGAGATATTTGGCCCGGTCACTATCAAGGGACCACCTGTATATATACGTAATCTGAAAACCAAATTCCTGTAAGGAGTGTTGTTAATAACACATGACGTTTAAAACATGGTGGACGATTGCTTCATTATCCACTGGTACGTCCGTTTTAAATATGTTGAAATTCTAGAATGTTTCTAAGCTTAGATCAAGGCCCTCTTGTGAGGAAGGCAAGATGTACTAACACAGAGTACTACACTCCTGGAAATTGAAATAAGAACACCGTGAATTCATTGTCCCAGGAAGGGGAAACTTTATTGACACATTCCTGGGGTCAGATACATCACATGATCACACTGACAGAACCACAGGCACATAGACACAGGCAACAGAGCATGCACAATGTCGGCACTAGTATAGTGTATATTCACCTTTCGCAGCAATGCAGGCTGCTATTCTCCCATGGAGACGATCGTAGAGATGCTGGATGTAGTCCTGTGGAACGGCTTGCCATGCCATTTCCACCTGGCGCCTCAGTTGGACCAGCGTTCGTGCTGGACGTGCAGACCGCGTGAGACGACGCTCCATCCAGTCCCAAACATGCTCAATGGGGGACAGATCCGGAGATCTTGCTGGCCCGGGTAGTTGACTTACACCTTCTAGAGCACGTTGGGTGGCACGGGATACATGCGGACGTGCATTGTCCTGTTGGAACAGCAAGTTCCCTTGCCGGTCGAGGAATGGTAGAACGATGGGTTCGATGACGGTTTGGATGTACCGTGCACTATTCAGTGTCCCCTCGACGATCACCAGTGGTGTACGGCCAGTGTAGGAGATCGCTCCCCACACCATGATGCCGGGTGTTGGCCCTGTGTGCCTCGTCCGTATGCAGTCCTGATTGTGGCGCTCACCTGCACGGCGCCAAACACGCATACGACCATCATTGGCACCAAGGCAGAAGCGACTCTCATCGCTGAAGACGACACGTCTCCATTCGTCCCTCCATTCACGCCTGTCGCGACACCACTGGAGGCGGGCTGCACGATGTTGGGGCGTGAGCGGAAGACGGCCTAACGGTGTGCGGGACCGTAGCCCAGCTTCATGGAGACGGTTGCGAATGGTCCTCGCCGATACCCCAGGAGCAACAGTGTCCCTAATTTGCTGGGAAGTGGCGGTGCGGTACCCTACGGCACTGCGTAGGATCCTACGGTCTTGGCGTGCATCCGTGCGTCGCTGCGGTCCGGTCCCAGGTCGACGGGCACGTGCACCTTCCGCCGACCACTGGCGACAACATCGATGTACTGTGGAGACCTCACGCCCCACGTGTTGAGCAATTCGGCGGTACGTCCACCCGGCCTCCCGCATGCCCACTATACGCCCTCGCTCAAAGTCCGTCAACTGCACATACGGTTCACGTCCACGCTGTCGCGGCATGCTACCAGTGTTAAAGACTGCGATGGAGCTCCGTATGCCACGGCAAACTGGCTGACACTGACGGCAGCGGTGCACAAATGCTGCACAGCTAGCGCCATTCGACGGCCAACACCGCGGTTCCTGGTGTGTCCGCTGTGCCGTGCGTGTGATCATTGCTTGTACAGCCCTCTCGCAGTGTCCGGAGCAAGTATGGTGGGTCTGACACACCGGTGTCAATGTGTTCTTTTTTCCATTTCCAGGAGTGTATTAGGTACTGTATATTTCCGACAACGGTTGTATATTGTCTATACCACGGTTATGTAACAAACTTAGAGTCCCGACACGGAGCTGTGTCGTGGAAAAAGGAATATTTATGTCGAGAGCAACGGGTAGAGAAACATATTTTATACCGAAATAACTAAATAGAAAAGATGAAGAATTCAGCGTGGAATAGGCGTTTATCTTCGTCTAACTGCAATATTTCAGACTCTCTGTCACAATAAGTCAGTTATATTCTGTTTTACTGTCGGTTTTCAGAAGAAATTGCGGTACACGGAGGATAAGTTACACTTTTTAACATTCAATGGTCAGCCTGCTGAGGATTTGGGAAAATAAAATAACTAGAGAATTTTACTTCAGAGCATTATCACTATTAATCATTCTCTTATATGCTAACTAAAATGCAACGTAAAAAGCAACGACAATTTTCATATAATTTGAGATGACTGCCAGTATCTAAAAATAAGCGTTAATGTCTCCTTTGCTAAGGCCCTGAGCCTTTCAAAACCACATTAAATTAATGCACTAATGAAAGCGTTTCAGATTCCCAATGTACGGGGTGAGTCACTAACTATCGCCACCTAGAATAACTCCGAAAGCACGGTAGTAGCTGAAAACTTTGTGGGACAAATGCTGCATGGGACAACGGGGGCCATAATATGACATTGGTTTTTTGTTGCTAGGTGGGGTTGCGTCGGAGATATGAAGGTCAACTTGTTTTTTTTAAATGGGATGCTATAGTTAGGTACTTATTTTCTGATAGCGGCTATAGAGACGAATCCAATGATGTGTAACACTAAGGTCTTTGAAGGTCAACGAAGGCCAAAAAAGTGGCATGAACGTCCATTTACAGAATGTGTTCGAAGTGATGACCACTGGTATCAATGCAGTGCTGCAATCTTCTTATCATGGATTAAGTGGTATTCCTCATCACAACTGCACTTATCGAAGCACTTGCTCTGACAATTCTCTCTCGTTTATCGTGCAAATAGTAAATATTCGCCGAATATGGCGTATCTATCTAACGTGCCATTGACGTGTAAACACCATTCGACGGTTTCGCAATACGGCACTAATATGAACGCTAAGACTAGTGTTGTCGAATCAAGCGAATGTGAATGATGTATTCATTCGAAGAACATGTCGTTATGCTCTTCATTTACGGAGAATGCCAATGAAATTCAGTGAGAGTCAGTGACTTATACGCTGAAAGATATCCTCAACGTACGCACCCTACTTGTCGTACATTAATGATGTGTGTAATAAATTGAGAACAACTGGATCGTTAACGCGTCGGAAACATACCCAACAAAGGAAAGTTACTAACGAGGAAATGGATATTGGTACTCTTGTCACAGTGGTTCGTGATCCTTGTGTTAGTTCGCGTCAAATCGCAAGGGAATCTGGCAAGAGCCAGAGTAGTATTGTTCGTGTTATGCATCGCCATAAATATCATCCTTACCATATCAGTCTCCACCAAGAATTATCTGGTACGCATTGTATGCGTCACACTGAATTCTGCCGATGGGCTCAACTTTAGATTCAGACGGATGACACATTTATTACTTTGATTTTATTTACTGACGAGGCTACATTCGAGAACCATGGAAATGTCAATTTGCATAACATGCATCATTGGGCAACTGAAAATCCAAGTTGGCTGCGGCAAGTTGCACACCAAAACCTGTGTTTGGTGAATATATGGTGTGGGACTCTGGAGGACAGAATTATAGGCCCCTACTTCATCGAAGGAAATCTTAATGGTAGGAAGTACACCACATTCCTGTAAGAAACATTAGCTCTGTTATTGGAAGAAATACGTTTAGGAACGAGGAACAGAATGTGGTATGAACACGACGGGTGTCTGGCACAATTTTTGCTGATGGCTTGAAATGAGTTGCAGAGACAATTCCCAAATCGTTGGATTGGACGCGGATGAGATGTGTCGTGGCTGGCCTGTTCGCCCGACTTGACGCTCCTGGATTTTTTCTTGTGGGGATTCGTAAAAGACATTGTTTATAAAGACATTCCAACTACACCTGATATTGTGCGACAGAGGACAGAGAATTGTCAGAGCATGAGTTTCGATGACTGCCGAAGTGATATGGAATACCACTCAATCCATGATAAGAAGATTGAAGCACTGCATTTATGCCAATGGTCATCACTTCGAACACCTTCTGTAAATTGACGTTCATGCCACCTTTGTGACCTTCGTTGACCTTCAAAGACGTTACTGTTACACATCATTGGATTCGTCTCGATAGCCGCTATCAAAAAATGGTACTAAACTATAGCACCCCATTTAAAAAAACAAAGTTGACCTTCATAGCTCTGAAGCGACCCCACCTATCAACAAAAACCAACGTCATCTTATGGGTCCCGTTGTTCCATGCAACTTTTGTCCCACAAACTTTGCAGTTCGTATCATGCTTTCGGAGTTATTCGAGGTGTAAATAGTTAGTGACTCACCCTGTATAGTGTTTATCCGTAAAAATATATATCGATTCTAAAATCAATAAATTAATCACTACTTTTGGAAGACGAGTGGAACAAGAAATAAATTTCTGAAGAGTTGGACGAGAAGGGAAACACAGTTGGTGCTGGTCTTGTCATACGAAAGTGGAAAGACAACTGGGAATAAAAAGAACGAAGAGATAACTCCTACCAAAAGAATTAAAAATATACTTTATGATGTTGTGATCTTCGATCTGACCACGATAGTCTATCCAGTGCAAGTATCTTGATCTCTGCCTAACTACTGCAACTAACATTTACATATTCATCCCCGCTCCCTAAACTTAGTTCCAGTGCCAAATAAGCTATTCCATTATGCTTCAGGGTGTCTCGTATCAACTTATCCATTCTTTTAGTCAGATTGTGGCTTATTTTTATTTTTTCGCTGATCCAGTTAAGTACCTCTTCATGGATTATTTTCTTTTTCTTTTTTCGCTGATCCAATTCAGTACCTCTTCCCACCTAATCTTCAGAATTCTTCTGTAGTAACACATTTCAAAACCTTCTACCTACTTCCTACCTGTACTGTTTATGTCCACGATCCACTTGCGTACAAGGCTACACTCAAGACAAACACTCTCAGACAATCTCCCTAACACTTAAATTTGTGTTCGACGTTAACATACAGGTATTCCTATATATCGGAAATACTTTTCTTGCTATTGCAAGTGTAAATTTTATATCTGTGTGACTAAAAAGAAACAAACAGTATTTTGCATAGGGTGGATTAAAAAAATTGTAATAGCAAACAGGATAAAACGTAAGAGGAGCTTTCAACCTCAGCAAGATTTTATATACGAGGGTTGTAACTTTAATAGTGGCAACTGTTTATTTACATCTCGTACAAAATAGATATACGTTTCAAAGTTTTATTTACCTTCAAAGTAGTCACCAGCATTGTGTATAACCAGTTGTCAGCGATGTGGATGTCGTAGGAACCTCTTAGCAGTGCCACTTATGTTGACAGTTCGAATGGCGCGGTCTATTGCCCGATGAATTTGTAGCAGTTCTGAAGCGAGTACCGTGAAGTGTTTCCTTCAGTTTAGAAAACGAGTTGAACTCACGTGGGCTTAAGTCAGGGGAGTGCAGTGGGAGGTAGAGCACTTAGCAGTCCCATCAGTCAAACAAATCAGTGACAGCTTGCACTGTACGTGCTTGAGCATTGTCCTGCAAAATGATGGTCAGTCCTGCAGAAAGTGTCATCACGTCTGTATGTTGTTCATTTTTGGAACACAACCTACGACCAGCTTTGTGACAGAAGTGATGACACTTTCTGCAGGACCTGACCATCATTTTGCAGGACAATGCTCAAGCACGTACAGTGCAAGCTGTTTCTATTTGCAATCGAGGCGGATTCTTTATAATCATTAAATTATTCACGATTGCTGACGCGCTGCTATGTTAAAAGTTCTCATGTCACTGATTTGTTTGACTGATGGGGCAGCTAAGTGCTATACCACCTATTGCACTCCCCTGACATAAGCTCTCGTGAGTTCAACTCGATTTCTAAATTGAAGGAAACACTTCACGGCATTTGCTTCAGAACTGCTACAAATTCGTCGTGTAGTAGACCTCGCCGCTCGAACTGTCAACACAAATGGCACTGCTAAGAGTATCCTACGACTTCCACATCGCTGGCAACGGGTTATACACAATGCTGGTGACTACTGTGGAGGTCAGTAAAACTTTGAAACGCGTATCTATTTTGTACGAGCTGTAAATAAATAGTTGCCACTATTAAAGTTCCAACCCTCGTATCTGGTTTACTTCTATGTTGTCATTTGTTTTACTGTCAGTCTAAATAGCAAAACTCGTCTACTACTCTGAGTGTCTCATTTCCTAATCTACTGAGCTTCACCGGATGTAATTCGACTACATTCTGTTGGCCTTTGATATTCATCTTATAGCTTCATTTAAAGACACAATCCATTCTGCTGAATTAATCTTTCAGGTCCTTTGCCATCTCTGTCATTACTACAATATCGCTGGCCAGTCTCCAACTTCTTTATTTTTTCTACCTGTAGTTAGATTACTTTTCCAAATTCATGCTTTCCTTTACTGCTTCACCCATGAACATATGTAATAACGTTGGACATGCTGCAATTCTGTCTAACTTCAAAATCAACTAATGCCTCTCCTCCGTCTCATTCACCTCTTAGAACTGTAGTCTGGTTTCTGCACAAATTGTAGATATCCTTTCACTGGCTGCTTTTTATCCCTGTTAGCATCAAAATTGCAATGAGTGTATTTCAGTCAACAATGTCAAAGGCTTAAAAACTTTCAGATTTTTCTTTCTTTAACCTGAGATACATCGTAGAGTTCTTCTGCTTTTTCCTGATGATTATCCCGTATCTTCACTGGATGTGAAAGTTTATTATTGAATTTAGGAATGTTAGTGGTAAATTGTGACCAAAGTCAGTCCCTGTCTCCATAACTTCCCTCCGGGACGAATTCTGTGTACCTCATCTATGTGCGTCTAGTATTATCCCATGCGACAGTGTGAGAACGTCTTCTAAATGCTTGCGACTCATGTAACTGAGGAGGCACACGGGTACCACCTCGATATTTACCTAGTCGGATGTGGCTAAAAAACACATCCAGCCCGCCCAGCAATCAGATTCTAGTCATTAATCTGACGGGGCAGATTTGATTCGGGGCTGGCGCGTCAGAATTCCGGAAGCAGCATGTAATGTGTGCATCTGTCAGGGCGGGGCAAGTCATAGAGTTGTGACATTGAAAATAAAAGAATGTGATGAAATAATCGACAAACAATTTTGATAGCGATGCACCAGATATTTCCGTGATGTGTATACAAACGTTCATGGTTGATTGAGAATGGTAAATGTATGATTTTAAGACCGATAGCGCTAGTCCGGAAACGGACAACGAAAATGATAATGTTAACAATCGAAATCGAAACAATATTATAAGAATTGTATTTATGTCCACGTGATATTTCGTTTACAATTCCAGTACCGATCTGCGCCCACCAGCTTTTATTAAGTCATGACACTGGTTCAAAAAATTCTGTCTTACACGTTGAAACGACCCCAGTGATTTTAAAATAATGTGACAGACAGGCAACAAAATTTCTTACCATGGGTCCCCTATGTCTCAACTGGTTGTCTTCATCAAGTACTGTACGCGGATGTACCCTAATATAACTCACATACCAAGCAAACGTGACATATTATATGTTGGACTACAAAAACTCTTGAATAGTGACGAAAATTTATTTATTTATCGTGTGGGATATACACATATACGGCCTTCCACTGCTTCATTGGTAAGCGATACTAAGACCCCATAGTCTCTTTCGGGATCAAAATATGGTTCAAATCGCTCTGAGCAGTATGCGACTTAACTTCTAAGGTCATCAGTCGCCTAGAACTTAGAACTAATTAAACCTAACTAACCTAAGGACACCACACACATCCATGCCCGAGTCAGGATTCGAAGCTGCGACCGTAGCGGTCGCCCGGTTCCAGACTGTAGCGCCCAGAATCGCACGGCTACTCCGGCCGGCTCTTTCGGGATCCTCAGTTTCTATTATCGATTGCAGTTTTTCTTCCAGAAGTGCTTCGTACAATGCTAACGGCGTTGCCGCTGTGGTAACACCGCTTCCCGTCGGATGACCGAAGTTAAGCACTCTCGGGCTTGGCTAGCACTTGGATGGGTGACCACACGGGTCAGTCGAGCGCAATTGGCAAGCGGGCTGCACTCAGCCCTTGTGAGGCCAATTGTGGAGCTTTGTGATTGAGAAGTAGTGGCTCTGGTCACGAAAACTGACAACGGCCGGGAAAGTGGTGTGCTGACCACATGTCCCTCCATATCCGCATCCAGTCACGTCTATCGGCTGAGAGGGGTCACGGCGGTCGATCGGTACCTTTGGGCCTTCTGAGGCCTGTTCAGAAGAGGAGATTATTGTTTAACGTCCGGTCGACAACGAGGTTATTAGAGATGGAGCGCAAGCTCGGATTAGGGAAGGATGGGGAAGTAAATCGGCCGTACCCTTTCAAAGGATCCATTCCGAAATTTGCCTCAAGCGATTTAGGGAAATCACGGAAAACCTAAATCAGGATGGCCGGACGCAGGTTTGAGCCGCCATCTTCCCGAATGCGAGGCCAGCGTGCTAACCATTGCACCACATCGCTCGGTCGCCTGTTCGCACGGAGTTGCTATATATACATATAAGGCGAAATACTGTGTATACAGAAACATTTCAATTTTAGAAGACAAGCAAATATATAGCCAAAAATAAAATAAAGGCGTAAACTACATATGAGTGTCTAATTGTTCAATTCACACTATCGCAGCTGGGAATAATCTGAGCAGGTTCACCGTGTCACCTTGGTAGGCTCCTTTTTGGCACTCTTGACCAATATGGAAGATTGTCTGGCTGTTCGCTCCACAGTCATATTTGGGTGCAAAGCCAATTCGCGTCCAGAGGAAAACACCGCACATACGCCTTGGGTAACCCTAAGGAACAAGCAATACATTGGCAGCCAGACAATCTTAGCATATCCCAGCTATTATGTTCACATTGAAAATAATGTAACGAACGCGAGCGTTACACCCGACTCGAGCAACCAACTAAATCATCTGTCTCCAGACATTGCGTCGCCTGTGACCGTGAAATAAATACAGTCGTCTCTCGCCAGTTCGAATATCGATAAATTTAATTTGTGTATAAACCTAACTTGGTTCTCAATTTCCGCAAGATACCCCGACAGGTCGAAGAAACCTTCAGTATTTTGGCACACTCGATATGTCGAAGCGATTGCTATGACATACACTACTGGCCATTAAAATTGCTACACCATGAAGAAATGCAGATGATAAACGGGTATTGATTGGACGAATATATTATACTAGAACTGACATGTCATTACATTTTCACGCAATTTGGGTGCATAGATCCTGAGAAATCAGTACCCAGAACAACCACCTCTGGCCGTAATAACGGCCATGCTACGCCTGGGCGTTGAGTCAAACAGAGCTTGGATGGCTTGTACAGGTACAGCTGGTCATGCAGCTTCAACACGATACCACAGTTCATCAAGAGTAATGACTGGCGTATTGTGACGAGCCAGTTGTTCGGCCACCATTGACCAGACGTTTTCAATTGGTGAGAGATCTGGAGAATGTGCTGGCCAGGGCAGCAGTCGAACATTTTCTGTATCAAGAAAGGCCCGTACAGGACCTGCAACATGCGGTCGTGCACTATCCTGCTGAAATGTAGTGTTTCACAGGGATCGAATGAAGGGTAGAGCCACGGGTCGTAATACATCTGAAATGTAACGTCCATTGTTCAAAGAGCCGTCAATGCGAACAAGAGGTGACCGTGACGTGCAACCAATGGCACACCATACCATCACGCCGGGTGATACGACAGTATGGCGATGACGAGTACACGCTTCCAATGTGCGTTCACCGCGATGTCGCCAAACACGGGTACCACCATCATGATACTGTAAAGAGAACCTGGATTCATCCGAAAAAATGACGTTTTGCCATTCGTGCACCCAGGTGCGTCGTTGAGTACACCTTCGCAGGCGCTCCTGTCTGCGATGCAGCGTCAAGGGTAACCGCAGCCATGGTCTCCGAGCTGATAGTCTATGCTGCTGCAAACGTCGTCGAACTGTTGGTGCAGATGGTTGTTGTCTTGTAAACGTCCCCATCTGTTGACTCAGGGATCGAGACGAGGCTGCACGATCCGTTACAGCCATGCGGATAAGATACCTGTTATCTCGACTGCTAGTGATACGAGGCGGTTGCGATCCAGTACGGCGTTCCGTATTACCCTCCTGAACCCACTGATTCCATATTCTGCTAACAGTCATTGGATCTCGACCAACGCGAGCAGCAATGTCACGGTACGATAAACCGCAATCGCGATAGGCTGCAATCCGACCTTTATCAAAGTCGGAAACATGATGGTACGCATTTCTCCTCCTTACACGAGGCATCACAACAACGTTTCACCAGGCAACGCCGGTCAACTGCTGTTTGTGTATGAGAAATCGGTTGGAAATTTTCCTCATATCAGCACGTTGTAGGTGTCGCCACCGGCGCCAACCTTGTGTAAATGCTCTGAAAAGCTAATCATTTGCGTATCATAGCATCTTCTTCCTGTCGGTTAAATTTCGCGTCTGTAGCACGTCATCTTCGTGGCCAGTAGTGTGCCATCCGCAAGGACTCTGTAACTGAAAGTCGGCGGCCATCTAACACTCGGTAATTCCAATTGTTTCATCGGATGACTACGTATAAGTTTCGTCATTCAACTCTTCGCTACACCCTTTTGTTTTTTCAATACATGACTTACTACACTGGACCTACTAAGTCAGCTGTAAAAATGACTTTAAAGAAATACAACCTTTGATTTTCACAAATATAACAAATCCTGGGACGTGGAGTGAAAAAAAAGTGTCAAAACGTTTCGGAATTCGTCGTCCACACCGTCTAAAATCCTGGAACATAGAGACAAGATTCCTGAAAAGTATCATAAGGAGGGAGGAGAGGGAGAGATAAATTCCCGCATCTTGCAGAAAGCTTTTGAAATGACTTATTATTAGTCAATCTATGTGACAAAACACATCCGTCGCTGTTAGTTTCGGCATTGGTGGAATCGCCCCTTGTTGAGGATGACCCACTAGTGTAACAAAACGTTAAATTCGTTTTTATGACAATTTGTGGAGAAAATGCGAGCTTTATTGACACAGCTTGTTCAGGACGGGAAAATGAAAGAAACCAAAATTTTTATTTGTATGCTCGGAAATTTTCTGTCCCTCTTTATTCCGTCTGTATGTTACCATACATACCAGAAAGTAGTGTAGGGATTTTGATACGGTTTTCACCAATAGGCAGAGTGGTTCACGAAGAAGGTTTGTTTATGTAATTTAATGTTTGTAGTAGTGATATGCGTCTAACATATGTACTTCTATCAGTTCCATATGCTTCTGGCATTTGGAGTGACGTGTGTAATATATGAACTGTTATCTGTTCCATAACCAGATGGCAGTTATAAGAATCGAGGCGCATGAAAGGGAGGCAGTGTTTGGGAAGGGAGTGAGACAGGGTTGTAGTTTATCCCTGATGTTATTCAATCTGTATATTGAGCAAGCAGTAAAGGAAACAAAAGAAAAATTCGGAGTGGGAATCAAAATCCATGGAAAAGAAATAATTGTAATTCTGTCTGAGACGGCAAAGGACCTGGAAGAGCAGCTGAACGGAATCGACAGTGTCTTGAAAGAAGGATATAAGATGAACATCAACAAAAGCAAAACGAGGATAATGGAATGTAGTTGAATTAAGTCAGGTGATGCTGAGGGAATTAGATTAGGTAATGAGCTTTGCTATTTGGGGAGCAAAATAACTCTCGGTGGTCGAAGTAGAGAGGATATAAAATGTAGACTGGCAATGGCAAGGAAAGCGTTTCTGAAGAAGAGAAGTTTGTAAACATCGAGTATAGATTTAAGTGTCAAGAAGTCCTTCCTGAGAGTATGTATGTGGAGTGTAGCCATGTATGGAAGTGAAACACTGACGATAAATGGTTTGGACAGGAAGAGAATAGAAGTTTTCGAAATGTGGTGCTACAGAAGAATGCTCAAGATTAGATGGGTAGATCACATAACTAACGAGGAGGTATTGAATATAATTGGGGAGAAGAGAAATTTGTGGCACAACTTAACTAGAAGAAGGGATCGGTTGGTAGGACAAGTTCTGAGGCATCAAGGGATCACCAATACGGTATTGGAGGGCAGCGTGGAGGGTAAAAATCTCTTGAATACACGAAGCAGATTCAGAAGGATGTAGGTTGCAGTAGGTACTGGGAGATGAAGAATCCTGCACAGGATAGAAGAGCATGGAGAGTTGCATCTAACCAGACTCTGGACTGAGGACCACAACAATAACATCCGTTACATATGTAAGTGGCATTTGGAGCGACATCTCGTGGCAGTGACGGGAGCTACGATCAGGTCAGCTAGATAGAAACTCAGTATGTGTCGGGAAAAGCAGGAAACAGCCGCCGCAGCTCTAGATAGCAGCGAAGCTTGACAGAATCTACACGTTAGTTAAAACTCATCTCCCATTTTTCTGACTTTATATGAAGGCTAATATCAGAAACTACCGTGGAGATTTTGATGTGGTTTTATGTAACAGATTGACTGGTCCATGCGACAGTTCTGCGAATATTATTATGTGCAGAGTGGGACAAATAAAAGTGGTCTAGAGAACAGCGTCCCCGGGTACAAAGAAACACAGAAGAGGAAAGGAAGTGTAGTAGTAACCTGAGTATAGCAGATGTTGAAAGTGACCATCATTCATCTCTGGGTACTTTTGGGTCTCGGTCAGCAAGTTGCTGAAGAACGGATCGAAGCTGGACTGCTGGAACTGCTGCAATCTTATCCGAAATGTTCTACTGCAGCTCATGAAGACTATGAGGGTTGTTGCGATGCACCTTAGACTTGAGCGCTCCTCATACAAAGTAATCTCACACTCACAGATCAAGTGACCTGGGTGGCTAGCTAGGCTGGCAACCAGACTGATCTCTTTTAACAGTTCTGTCAGGCATGAAGACTCTGTAACTGTGCTCCAAAGATCGGCCGGCTGTATGGGCAGTTTCTCCATCCTGTTGGAAGTAATTATAGGTCGCAGGGTGTGGTTATGTGGATAAATTCACGTTCCACCGTATCCACTCGTCCAGGTCACTTTTATTTGCCCTACCCTCAATTATAAACAAGTCGTCCAATCGTGATACTTACTGCTAGTGATGGGACGCTGGGACCGGTAGCTAGTGTTGAATGAATAACTACTAAAAGAAGTAAAAGAAATTGCAAAAATACACTTATTTAAAAAGTCAGCTAAAAAGTATCTATTATGCAATACACGCTATACATTGAAGGATTACTTAGATAAAACAGAGTAGGGGTTTGGTAAAAAAATGTTATACAAATAAAAAATAATCATTATAAAACATTCAGCATTCCACATAACACCCTCATACTATGATTTTTTCCTTCTTTTTTCTTTTCTAGAAAAACTTACCCCAATATACGCAGAGCACAATACTAACGCCTCTTCCTCTTTCTGAGGGATGCTAACTCAGTTTTTCAGGATAGTAAATGGGAAGTTGTGGTACATAAAATGGCTCAGAGATCACCAGTGTACGTGTGTTTGTGTGTGTAGTAAGTGAAGTGTTATGAAACTGTGTGTGTATAGCGTGTGCAGTGACTGATAGTGAGATATGAGTGAACAGTGTGACATTACATTATTTAATAAGTTCTTTGTAATAAAAGAATACCAGGAGTAAATCTAATGCTTGTGTCTAACTAGAAATCTGTAAATGTATATGTACACGAATTAGATTATTTTAATTGGTCTAAACTTGTAAATACTTTGACATGTCCTATATCCTCGTAAAAATTGATCGACAAATGAATAAAGCTGATACTACTACTACTACTAACTATCTTCATAGGCGTCCACAAGGGTAGTCGAGACCGGGCACTTTGACCTAACTGGACACTGAAGCACAGAGATTTTATTCGTTGTGAAATTCTTGTAAACATCTCTTACACCTTAGTTCTCTGAGGTACAAGGTGTTTAGTGTCACCCAAAAAATTTAGTTCTTGTGGCATGGCACGTCTGAGCAACTAATTTATATCAAAAATGTACATTTTAGAGTATTGTTCCCTACTCTCCTCTCTCCCCTATCCTACCTTCTGGATAAATTTCTGCTGACGCCCACGAATACGTAGGAAAAAAATCAACTTTGTTATATCTTAGTTCTAGTTATTACTTTCTGCTTAACTTTGTAAAAGAATTATGCTTGTTATTGAAAATGGGGAGCATTTGTTAACTTACATTCTCATTCCGACTTTTTCTTGGTTCCATCTTGTTAATCAAAATTCGTTAAATCGAACTCTGAATTATTACAACCTTTTGTTAGGTCCCTTGAACTTCGCACTATCGAGGGTCGACTGAGTCAGAATGCGTGATGCAGGAGTCGAATCTCGGGGGCAGTGTATTTAAGGAGGTAATCGAGGTTATAACAGTGAATAATTTAAACAATAGGGACAGAGGCTTTAACTTACGTAAAGCTTGGAAAATAGCAGTTTACTTCAGTCACGTATGAAAACATCTCTACTCTCTCTCTCTCTCTCTCTCTCTCTCTCTCTCTCTCTTTGCTCACAGATAAATGCCTAATTAGATGCATTTTAGTGAAGGGTTTTATCTTTGCCTCATATAAACTTTTTGACGTATTAATATGCTTTTCTGTTAGTTTTGATTTGTCATTGTTGAGGGCGTTGGGAAACAATAAATAGAACGGCGTGCAGAGCGTGTCACGTTCACAGATGAGTTGGATTCCACTAGGAGAGCAACCAAATCTGCAGTAGACACCTGACAAGGACGACTAAAGAAGTTGTCGAAATACCGTGAAACAGAAATCACCACTCAGCTTCAAACACCAAGATTATGTAGATGAAAACACGATCTTACATTTTTTATTACATTTTCCTCAAAATTAATGCTACGACTGTGAAAACTGGGACACTTAGAGATGAAAGCTCAGAAATTTACCTCTAAGAAAATCAAACAACTGTAGTTATGATTGTTTATTCATCAACCTTTTAACATATTTTCAACAAACGAAATCTCCCAATCTGTACCTCACTAAACATTCCTCTAACACCACTAATCGGATTTCAGTGCATTCTGCTGAAATGAATGACACATGTACCTAACTTATACTCTAGAAGCTTTTCAAGTAAAACGTAAATGAGTCTGTAACAGCATTTTGAAGTTACTGTACACTGAATTAATCACGTGCATTTCTCAAAATACTTCACCATAGCAAATAATTCTAGAGTTTTGGATTCATCTTCTGACGTATAAAAACTGATAGAACTTGCCGTCTGGCAGGTGTATGCTTTCAGTTTTTATATGCACCCAAGGTTATTAAAGTTAGTTTTTGGGGAAATCAGTGTTCACATATAGCTAAAACGTTCCAAAGTCATAATCCTTTGCCTTTATCTTCTTATTTACCCTCTTTGATATTCCTGTTCCTTCACATATTTGCAGAAGTTCCCTTTCAGAGTCGCGCAGGATTAGCTGAGCGGTCTATGGTGCTGCAGTCATGGACTGTGCGGCTGGTCCCGATGGAGGTTCGAGCCCTCCCTTGGGCATGTGTGTGTGTGTTTGTCCTTAGGATAATTTAGGTTAAGTAGTGTGTAGGCTTAGGGACTGATGACCTTAGCAGTTAAGTCCCATAAGATTTCACACACATTTTTTTCCTTTCAGATTTCATGACACCTTCTCAGTTGAAGAGTAACAATGCTGAAGAGCGATTGTTTCCTGGTTTTATAACCATTCTACCCAAAACAAATTTCCTCGCTCGAGCTCCATCACTGAAGCAAATAACAGCATCAAGCAGAAGAATTTCCACCCAAAGACATTGTTTCCAGCAGCCTTTCCAAAATACTCTGGTTGAAGCTTTCATTCGTTTTCTGCATACAATCATGAATTTATTTATTTACTTAGCGCCCATTTTATCACATTCATGACATTGGAGTTGTCAACAAACAAACTGGTACAAAATTTTATTTATTTCCATTCACATACAAAACAAAGTCACATATAACTAGTAATATTTCCTCAAGGACAGATACTTTCTTATCAACACATCTTCATGACTGTAGTGACATAAACAGTTTTGTACATAATTTGGTATGAGAAAATAAAATTTTGTATGTACATATACAGAAAAGAGACATATTGCTGAAAAATTACTGAAACACCTTAACACCTTGGTCGATTTCACTAAAGTATTAAATATTGTAGTTAAATATGCATAATAACATGTAGAATTTCATATCCATATACATGGCATTAAAGATAGGCACTTAATTACATACATGAGCACATTAGTGAAAGGAGCTTAATTTTACCTATGAATACTTTGATAATTATGAATTTTTGTTTAGATAGATTCTGAGGCAGAACCTACAGATTTGAGCAAAATTCTAGACTGCAGAAGCTGCTATTTACTGGCAGATTTTTTAGTTCTTTTTTAATTATATTAATGTTTCGTATTTTTTGGGTGTTATTTGGCAATGTGTTACAAAGGATTTTTGGTCTGTAAATTACACTGTCCTGATAAATTCATTTTCTGTGTGCATCCCTATGACAGTCATCCCTATTCCTTATTTGATAATCATGAATCTCACTGTACAATACTGAAAACTCTCTGTGGCTCTTAATGAAGGTGATACATTCAAATATAAATATAAATGGTAGGATCAGGATTTTTAATTCCTTAGACATACCTCTACATGGTTCTCTGTAAGCTACATCCTTTAGTAATCTAACAGCTTTCTTTTGAAGATTAAAAGACTGTTTGCAAAAGAGGTATTTCCCCAAAATATTATGCCATATCTTAGCAGACTATGCATGTAGGTACGAGGGTCAGTCAAAAAGTAATGCCTCCTATTTTTTTTTCTACGTTTAATTGTCAGGAAATTTAAATGCAATTACATAGGTTGAAAACCACAACATTGAGGATCATTTTGTCATTTTTCAATGTAATCTCCGCCCATCTCTACAGTTTTGGTCCATCTTTGAACAAGGGCATGTATCCCAGCATGGTAAAAATCACAGCTCTGCTTCCTAAGCCATTGACGCACGGATGTTTTGACGGCCTCCTCATCTTCAAAATGAATCCCATGATGAGCTTCTTTTAGTGGCCCGAACAGATGGAAGTCTGATGGTGCCAGGTCAGGGCTGTATGGGGGATGAGGCAAAACTTCCCATCCAATTTTGACAATCTCGTCAGAGGTGTGACGACTGGTGTGTGGTCTTGCATTGTCATGCAAAAGAAGAACATCTGCCATTGATTTTGTTGGGCGAACTCGCTGAAGACGTGCTTTAAGTTTGTTGAGGGTTGTGACGTATTGAACAAAATTTATTGTGCATGCCTGCTCCAAAAAATCAACCAGAATCACACCCTCTGTATCCCAGAAAACTGTTGCCGTAACTTTCCCTGCCGATCGCACAGTTTTGAATTTTTTCTTCCTCGGCGAGCTTGTGTGACGCCACACCATTGACTGCCTCTTTGATTCGGGTTCAAAAAAATGCACCCATGTTTCGTCCCCGGTCACAATTTTTTTCAGAAACTCATCTCCCTCCAAACGGAAGCGCTGCAAGTGTTGGGAGGCTATTGTTTTCCTTGCCTCTTTATTCTGATCGGTTAACATTCTTGGAACCCACTGTGCACAAACTTTTGAGTACCCCAATTGTTTAATAATCGTGATCACACTGCCTTTACTAAGAGAAATAATGCGACACACTTCATCTGCAGTCACCCGACGGTCACCACGAATGATGTCATCAACTTGCTGAATGTTGTGTGGAGTCACTGCACTCACCGGCCTGCCGCTCCGCTTTTCGTCAGTCAACGGTGTTTGCCCTTCAGCTTCCTTACAACGACGAACCCATCGTCTAACAGTGCTGACATCCACTGTCACAACACCATACACCTTCTTCAGTCTTTCATGAATGCGTATGGGCGTTTCACCTTCTGCATTCAAGAATTCAATCACACAACGCTGTCTCAAACGAACATCGATGTCGGCCATCTTACAAACTTCTGCTGTGCTGCCACCTGTTGACACAGAAAGTTACTACTGCAGTGGATTGCAGAAGAAGGTTTGAGGAATGGCGCCAAATTCAAATTTTTCACTTAACTTAATTGCTTTAAGTAGAAAAAAAATGGGAGGCATTACTTTTTGACCGACCCTCGTATAATAAGTACTTAATTTTGTTACAGCATTACAGCAATCTTTCAGGATTCTTAATATGTAACAACACTTGCTTAGCTTTCTGTTGAGTATATCTTCATGTTTCCATCTTAGATGTTCATCTGCCCATAGTCCTAAAATTTTTATGTGGTTCTTTCACTGAATTTAGCTATTCCCTAATGTAAACTTTACATTAGTCCTACTTTTGTTCCTTATATGATTTAAGTTAATCCATACAGTTTTCTTGTGATTAACAGTCATACAGTTAGCTTTACATTTTCTATTTTTCCAGCTGTTTCTACAGTTTTGTCAGTTTTTTACTGCAACTCATCATCATTTTTTTCTTTTATAAAGAAGCTGGGATCATCAGCAAATAATACAGTATCAGCTGTTGAAAATTGCTGTGATAGGTCATTAATAAAAATCAAGAACATTAAGGGCACCCCACAATTAATGGTTTTATATTCAGTGTGGAACACATTACCATCCAGAAAAATTTGCACTGTTTGTTTCCTATAAGATAACTATGACTTGAACAACTAACAGGGAACATTAGATTTTTAAAATTTTTGAAAACATAGTCAGCGATCTTAAAAGTAGTTAAAATTAAAATTTAACTGTATTAAATTTTAATTTCACAGGGAACAACTCAGAAACGACAACTGTATGGTTTTAAAAGTAAGGTCCAAAAACAGCCCACAAATTAGTTCATGGTCCTGAATAGGTTTGTAAACATGTTTTAGGAAACTGAAGAGAACTGTTTATGTTTATCTACCTTTTCTGGAACCATTCTGTGCATTTACAAGACCTTTGTTTTTGTTTCGGAATTCTAGGAGTATATCATTTTTTCTTTCAATTATCTTTGAAAATACTGGTATTCATGAGAATGGCCTAAAATTTCTAATATCAAACTTGTAACCACTTTCATAAACTGGTAATACTGTTGACAGCTTTTTACTTGGAAACACACCAGTTGCAAAGGAATTATTGATTATGTCCACAAGTTGAGAGAGAACGCTATTGGCATTATTTTTAATAATTCTTTATGGATACCATCAACTCCACAGGTCGTTTTACCCTTTAGTTTACTGGTAGCCCTTTGTACTTCTTTGGGCATTATTGGATATAGGTACATTGTCCTTTCACTTATTGGATATTCTATCTTCATCTTTGGATTACATTTACTTATGATCAGGTTTTGAGCTACAGAAATATAATGATCATTAAATATATTAGCTATTACAAGTGAATCATGAACAATTTTATTTCTTTGTTTTATGGTGATTTCATTACTTGTTTTATCATGTTTGCCTGTGTGATCATTAATAACATTCAACATGTATTTCATTTAGTTTTTTCTCTTTCTGATTATAAATCCTTGTACTCCTTTTTTGCTGCAACTATAGCTTTTCTGTACTTGCACTCTTATATAGCATTTGAAGACTTTCTGATGACTTTTTGATTTCACTTATAATCTATGTATTTGATTTCTTTGTTAATTTTCGTTCTCTTCAGAGGGAATGAAATAGCACAGCAGATAATTAGACAAGAACATGCTGTTGAGTAGTCAATTGTTCTGGGTTTGAGGCCAAATTGTCAAGTATAAAAAATCTCAAACCCAGAAGAATTTTATTGATTGTGACAACAGCTGCAGAAGCCTATGTTTACACATGCTGGAGAGTAAATTATCGATTGCAAGTTATATATATGAGGGTTTTATTACGTCCATCACAGCTACTGGTTAGGAATGTTTGTGTTGATGCATATCGGCTTCAGAAATCTGTCTCTGCCATCTTCCCCTAAAACCTAAGCCTTTTGAGCGCAGTCCCTGTATTGGGTTCTCTTAGGTTGCCAAATTATGGAAATAAGTAACCCATACTGCCTTGATCATCTTTTTTAGATTTCTAGTATTAGCACTTATGGCTAAGCCATGGTACATCTGAAGCTTATCTGTTTCACCATCTGCTAGCTATCCCTTTCCTTTGATTGTTTTCCCACCTGACATCCTCTTTCCTGATAGCTCTTGTTGTAGTTTTTGCATTCCATCAAAAGCAGCGACAGCACCTTTATGCCTATCATTAGCAGGAATGCATTCCTTGCCAGCTTTTATCTTAGAATCATCAGAAACATCTTTCAGAACCTTTAGGATTATACTGTTATATACACAAAACTTAGCAAGAAGAACTTACCAATAACTGATTATCAGGTCAGTAGTATTTAAACATTTCAATAAACTTTACAGACAGCAAAAGTAATCAATATGTCTCTATTATATGTCATTTGACTCAGAAAAGAGTTCTCTGTAACACTGATCAAATATAAAATTCGTATTTTTTGGCTATTTTCATGTCCTTTTTACCTTCCTATCTATTTTGGTGAGGAATCTTGAAGGATAAACACCATGAATACTTCCATGTATTTGCTATTCCCTCACTCACCATGTTTAAAATTAAATACTGGTAAGCTAGGTAGTCAATACTTTCAAGTCTCTGATACATCTAATGTGTCTTGTTAACCTTTGATTTAGTATTACAGATTGCTTTGTACATCCAAAATATCTTAAAATATAGTGTTAATGTCAAATTTCGTTTACTGATTCCAAAATTATTTTATTTGTTAATTTTTTTCGAAAAGCAGTCAAACAGATTCCATATTTCACTTTGTAAACTCTGAAAACATGTTCATGTTTGAGACTAATGCTCATGGCACCTGATGAATGAAGTTCTGTTTTACAGAATATGGTACCAGCTTTGTGACAGGATTCTGGACTCCCTACGAGACAGAACTCAGCATCACATTCTTAACAAGGTGAAAGTTTCTTATATGAAAGTAGTTAGTTACTTAGTTTCATGTTCGATAGTTTATTTATACAGTTAATGATAATAATGTGAAATGAGTCATTTTATACTCACGTTATACGAAGACCTCAGCCTGTAAACAAAAGTAAGGGACAAGATGGTTGTTTTGAGAAATTGCATAGTAAATTTTCAATAAAATCTCATAAATATGATATTTGAAGTATAGCTGTTGTGACTTTCTTATTTAGATAAGTCATTTTTTAAAATATTTTTAAAATTGTTAATTCTATGCAGAACTGTATTCTTGAAAGTATATCAATGGCTAGGGCAGTCTAACATCGTTTTCTTGCAAACTGATTACTCCTAACAGAGTTCCCATCGAGTTACCACTGTTTTGTTGCTGTGCAAGTTAACTAAACATTGGAAAATCTCTCAAAAATACAAGTTCAAAAGCTCCAGATTGTTTCAGTTTGTGGTACTAAGATAGGTATTACCAAGTTTAGAAGTAATGAAGTAAAACATCCTGAGAAAGTGGTCTATGATATTGAGATTGTACCTTAACATTTCTGCCAGCGCACTGTCACAGCAGTCAAATAAACAACAGAAAGGGATATTATTCATTTCCTTGATGATTTATTCACATTTAACTGATTAGCAACAGCTTCTGAAACGAATTTCCGTTCAGGAATAACTTCAGGATCTTTATCTGAGGCATAGTTACCCTCATCATCCTCTTTTTTGTGCAGATCGTCCCTGAAAAGTATTCTCCAGGCGTGAACACCACACATGTTACTATCATTAGCAGCCATATTTTTGGCACTAACAACTTTTTACATGCATATATCTGACAAAATTATTGTTAGTGAAGTTATAATATTAGAGATAGAGCTGCCTTTTCTCGCTTCATCGCGAATTTGTCTACTTATATAAATAAAGCACATTACATACCATGTTTTACGAGTGATAACTCTGCTCCTCATTCGTTATCCCTTACCATTATTTACAGCTAAGGTATTCATATATAAATATGGCTAAACGCTATTTTACCACATTTTATACATTACAAAAATACCCAAAACGGATTGTTGTAGGACCGTTACTGTTCACATTGTGTATTGATGATTTGTGTATAACACCAGAAAACCACAATACTAAAGCTGTAGCGAAATGCAGAATAATCTGAGGGAATCTATGCTTCGTGCAGGGGCCGGCTGTTGTCCGTCAACGTAAGCAAATAACATTATTGTTCGATTAGGCACTTGGAAATAAATCGCTGAAAAAAGTATCAGTCATAAAGTATCGAATAACATGCGTCTGAAGTGACGTAAAATAGAACGAACTCATAAAATTAAATATAGGGGAAACAGATGCCGTGCTGATCTTATCAGAAATTCTTCTTACTTTTTTTTGTTTTTTATCTATGTTCCTCCGAATGGTTTGATGTGGCTTGCCATGACTTCCTCTTTTCTGCACTTCAAAGTAGCAATTATAACTACTGTGCCTGCTTATTTGATGGACTGTGCCAGATGGGGTCTTCTTCTACAGTTACTGCCTCGTATAGCTCACATTATTATTTGTATCTTGGAAGTTACTTCCTGATCTCTTAACAGATACTGTCACTCTGTCCATTTTTCTAGTTAGTCTTTTTCCACCTATTCAATTTCCCGCCTATTCTGCGCGGAACTTCTTCAGTTCTTATCAGTCCACTTAATTTTCAGTGTCCTTCTGTAACGCCGAAATATAAACGCTCTAATTCGATTTACTGACAGTCCATGATTCACTTCCATAGAATGCTGTGCTCTAAACATATATTTTCAGAATTTTCTTACTCAAATTAAGTTTAGTGGACTCCTTTTACCAAGGAATGTCCTCTTTGCCTGTGGTAGTCAGCTTTTTGTATCTTTCTTGCTTTCCCTGTCATGCTTCATTTTGCTTTAATTTTTACTTGCAAGGTAGCAAATTTCCTTCGTCTACTTCATGGTCCTCAATTTTGATATAAGGGTTATCGCTAGTCCTTCTGCTGTTAGTTCTCATTAGTCTACTATTGTCTTCCTTCACTTTACTTTCAGTCCGTAATGTGTGTCTACTAGAATGCTCATTCCATTGAACAGGGTCTGCAGTTCTTTCTCACGTTCACTGAACACAGTAATGTCACCACCCAATCTTACCAGGATATCCTTTAACCCTGAGTTTTAAGCCTACTCATGAAATTTTCTTCTTTCTTTCGTCAATGGTTATTGGATGTACATTGCTTCTTGCGTGTATAGTTTATTACGTTTCATCTTCTGTAGCTTTTATCTATTTTTCTGAAAATTTCACGCATCTAGCACAATTTTACGTTGACGAATGCTGGTTCTAGTTCTTTAGCCCAGAAGGTGCCCTGATTTTTTAAATGACTTATCTGTATTAACAACGTAAGAAATGCCTTCTTTCTTGTCAACAACTTAATTAGCTGCTAAGCTAATTATGCAGTAGTTCTCGCACTGGTCTACCTTTGCTGTCTTCGTAATTATATGGCTAGTTTCCATGCTAAAGTCCGATGGTGTATCTGCAGTCTCTTGGATTCTACGCACTAACCTGAATATTAGCTTAGTCGTCATTTCCGAAAATTATTTTAGAAATTGCGATGTAATGTTTTCATCCTTTCTTCTTTGTTAGTTCGCATGTATCCCAAAGCTCTGCCATATTGTGGTGCTAATACCGGTTCCCTTATCCCTTCGAAATCGACATCCACTTCTTCTTCTATCGAATCAGAGGCCAGTTTTATGGAATTGGAATCCACCCACGAAAGAAATGCCTTACAAACCAGCTCGACGGATTGTTCCTATTTTCCCGTGGCAGTGCCATAGTTACATTCAAACCAGCTGACGGGAATTCATTCACTCATATAAGCTGGATGCAAGCGTTCTGGAAATTTCATCCTACTGGCGCGAAATTCAGGAAACTATTCTTTGATATGAAACGGGAATGCCCATCCACAGGACGATTTTACGCTTGTCTGTATCCTTTCAGCCATACTTGGAACTTTACTAATAGATAGGCTATGGGTATTTCCATTGTGGGTACTTAGTTGTTTACTTCTTGTATGACGATACTCACAATAGCTCACTATGATGCGGCATATATTACTTGATCTATAAAAATTATGTATGTCCTTATGCAATATATCACGAAGCTTACCAGGAGTTGTGTCTAATTTCTATTTAATGTGGTTTTCCAAGAATGACGATTGGACTTGGAGGAAAGCAAACGTATTGCGAGAGGAATTAAATCTTTTAACGACATTGTTAAGCCGCTATTTGAGAAATGTTGTATCATTCGTAAAGTTACGAGTTATTAACTCAGGTTATATTATCAGAGTTAGCACTTTTGTGTATTAGTAGTTTCAAAATATAGAGTGTCAGCTACCAAAGGTACGTCGTGTCAATTTTGAGTTGACGGAACCCAAGTACTTTTTAGTGATATAGTTAGTAAGTCGTGTGGATCGATGGTCTGTGGATTCTACTAGAGTAACTGTATCACACGGTCCTGTTCTTATTTGCTGAACAGCTTTTTTCCCGTTTTTCACCTCTTTATAAAGCACTATTTAACTGGATGACTGTCATCCACAATCTGTCGAAATATTCATCATTTCATACAGATGATTCCATGTGGTGTGCAAACATCAGAAATAATTTCAGAGATAATCCCAAATAAGACATTGCATCATAGTAAGGAAATAGAGCAGCACTGCAAATATTCTAATTGGGTTGACTGAAGATAGGTTTAATAATTTTACACTAAGCTATACATGCGTGTACCTATCTAAGACGCAAGTGATAGACATTACTCACAAGGTTTATGTAAATAGGAGTTTTATCTGACGCTGGATTGCTCTGACAGGATTTCTCTTTAATATTAATTGAGGACAATTGCTTAATTACATCACTTGTTAATTGTCAGATATGAACAACATTTACACGCTACACCCTTGGTAGCTTGGGAGTAACAGTTAATGAATAGACGCATTCTCAGAAACAGTGTATCTGTTGCAACAGATGTATACCACATGCTGGTTGATCTAAGAGGTTCGTTACTACGGTGTACACTCACATACATATTCTGTAATGTTTTACTAACTGTCCATCACAATGGGAACATATTGATGGATATTAGCAACAAAGCCACCCATAACGTCGCATTACGCTTTGAAATAGCTATGTAACCACCTGTGCACCATCTTAAGATGAGCCTGAAAAGGTTTAGAAACCGGTTCATAGAGCCGGCCGGAGTGGCCGTGCGGTTCTAGGCGCTACATTCTGGAGCCGAGCGACCGCTACGGTCGCAGGTTCGAATCCTGCCTCGGGCATGGATGTGTGTGATGTCCTTAGGTTAGTTAGGTTTCATTAGTTCTAAGTTCTAGGCGACTGATGACCTCAGAAGTTAAGTCGGTGCACAGAGCCATTTTTGAACCAGTTCATAGAATAAATAACTATTTCAAAAATAAAAGTTACAGTAGTAGAGGTAGGCTGTTTCTGGGACAGCTTGCATTGTTGACAGATTTATCCAAGATGGCGGACCAAAGATGGCAGCCACAGATGTGGCAATGTTGCACTGATGTAATGGCAGGATAATAAAATTTTGGTGGGAAAAAGAGCAACTGGGGTACCTCCATTCACCTATCTCCCTCCAGAACTGCCCCCACTCCTATGATGTCGCCAACCCCCTCTGCCCCTATGGAAATGGTGGGAATTTAAAAAAGAGTGAGAATTTCAAATTTTGTATGTTTACCTTGAGGTTCAGAGTCCAACTTAGTTCACAATCCTGCCATGAAAGGACGCTGTTGGCCCTTCCCACTTCTTCTCTCTCCTTCCTCCTTCCTACACTCTCTCTTCTGCACTTGTGAGGAAACTTCGATCTGCACTGAGCTGACAGACAGGATGGAGGTAAGTCTTTAATTTATTGTATGTGTGATGTATTCAGTGGAGGAGATGTTGGTGTTGCACAAAGAAGAGTTCAACAGCTATATTACTTGTAATGAAGCAGCTGAGGACTGTGTTGATAGCTCCTGGCACGATGCTTGGGAAGCGGAGATATTGGATTAGTGTAAGAAAACGTTTTATCAAATAATGAAGATGCAGTGGGATGGACTGAAGTTACATTTCGCAACTCATGCTGATAGATGCTTGTGCTGTAACTGTAGACCTTTCATGAAAAGCCCAGTTGGTCTTCCAAAGTGCATGAGGCAAAACGCTCATCTGCTCTGGGGTAGGCATCTTGTTCTAAATGTGCTCAATTGAGGAGATGCTGGTGACAAGCAAGGAGGATTTTAATAAATGTACTACGTGTAAGCACACAGCTGAGGATTACATCCATAGCTCCCTAAATGAGGACTGTATAACGGATGGGCATAAGAAGAACACCTTTCACCAAATAACAGTGATGAATCACAATGGGTTGATGATGCATTTTGCAATCCATGCAGATAGCTGCATATCCTATAACTGTCTGCATTTTTTGAAATGCTCCATCAGTATGTTTAAGAGATGAATGTGTGTGTGTTCTTCACCAACGATCCAAGACCGAATGAGGTAGTTTACAAAACTACTGCAGTGAGTGCTTGAAGTGGGAAATGCTCACCCAGTACTTCCTCTCAAGGAACTAATATGAATGGAGCATTCCGCTCTCCACACCTGAAAATTGGAGGGAGCCAATGGGAATGCAGGAATTCTATACCCAATCACATGACCATGATGACAGCAGTGATATAAGGCAAATGTGGCAGTCCACCAGTGGAGTAGTAGTAGCCATGAAATGTGAAAGCAGGATCCTCATCTGCCTCCATCTTGCAGAAGAAATGGAATAGTGAGTACTCATTATATTCTTTGCTACTATTACCGCTTGTAGTGATTCTCTGTTCAACTCCATGTCTTTGTCTGTGGAAGCTTACTGTTTACTTGACTTCTTTGTTCAGTGGGTTCCTGCATGTTCGGACCAGCAGTAGCATCCACCAGTTTATTGAAACCTGTGGCAACCTCCGCTGTTGCCTGCCAGGCTGATTTTAGACTGCAGCACATTGTACATCTTGCGCCCTCGTAACTGAATATTAGTTTGCAACACGATGTGCCACACCTCTTGTGGAGCATCACAGGCACCACAATAGAGGCAATTCAAATAATCTATAGTTATGATGGCCCTTGACGCAACATGTGTGATACACACATATCTTGGATCTTAAACCTACAAATTCCGCAATCGGTAAACCATTTGCCTCGTCTTTTATTAAGCCAATAACCTTCTTCTTCTGCAAAACAATACTGTAATGACTACCGGCCATGAATGATGATGTGTCGAGTTCATCACCATAGTACCTAATTATCGCATATGGACTGCAGCTCATCAACCAGTGAATGAAACTATCTGTATCCATATAAAGTAACTCTGGACTAGCGAAATGAGTTTTTGGAAACTCGTAATGAAAATGGTACATGTGTAGGTTGTATAGGTCTAATGCACAAACTCCCACATAGAGAGCTTTTGCGAACTTGATTGTAACCTTCGCCACCTCCACAGTGACAAAGTTCTTATTGAATATGGTGACCCATTTGAAATTTGATCTGACAATGCATTTCAGTACGCCATAACGTCCATACCATTCGGTTCTAATATGGATATCGTGATGGTTTCTTAAATTCCCTATATTTTTACCTAAAATCACGTTATTCATTAATTTAAAAAATGTTTTTCAAAGTCACAGGTCGCAGAAGCTCTTTGTCTCGTAATCAGATCAATGTACTCTTTCAACCATGGGGATAGCTCGAAGGAGATAGCGCACTCATCTGTAACTGAAGACATTGCTGGAGTTACAGTAATGAATAATGTACCTCTGCTTGCCTCCCAGAATTGTCATCAGCTTTAGGATGGAATCTGTGCCTCACAGAGCTAATCACTCTAGACATAGCAGCAAATCAGCATGTTCACCATGCAAACTAATAGGGTATGTGAGGTCTGCCACCACAATATACCATACATCAGAATCATCTGCCATGCCACTTTTTTTAAAAAATCTCACTTAATCCTTTAATATTTTCTTGGGTACCCATTGAAATTCACCAATAGGCCGTGACAGTTGCATGTCATGCCCATATAAGTCATACACATCCAAGTACATCATATATATCAAAACTCATTGTATTTGTTGAATATCTCACCGCCATGTGGGTTATTTTCCTTGGTGCGCCTATGGACACTCTGGCAAAGTCTCCCACACATCCCTCACTCAAAGAAAAGAAGCATGTCCACATCGGTCATTTTCTCGATGGTTTTGTTGATTTTCTGGAGCATAGCATCCAAAGACAATCCCGGTGCTGTGTAATAAACGGCAGGATCGAGTTTGTTAGTGGTCACGCATACAGTCTGGAATTTCTCTAAAATGTCTGCAAGCAAACGTACGTCCATGTCCATACACAGTTTTGCTTAGTGGCCCAAAGTTGGGACATTAAATTTCTGACAGAAATTCACAGCAAATTCATACTCTGCATCCGTTATGGGGTTGCCCGAGAGATCACTGGAGAATGTAGCTATGTTAGTAAGTCTTGTTTCGTCGAGTTTTGCCATACTATCCAGATACTCATATGGGAAAATCCTCTTCCTATTTACAAGCTGGAACTTTTCCTCGTCAGAAAATGCATATTGGATAATATGCATATCCTTCAGAGGTAGAGTCTCTACAAGTTCCTGGAATGGTGCTTGCATAAAACGTAGCGAGTTGAACGAGTGAAGCGTAATTCTAGGGTCATTCGTTTAATTCAGCCACTTGCTCAACAAGAAGGTGAGCATCATACCTACTGAAATTATAAAGAAAACGTGTAAGTGTCGCTGTGACTGATACTTCAAGTTGCATGTATTGTGAGCTGCACCGCGAAATTTCCCCACAAGATGACAGTGCTCCTTACGAAGATTCTAACAGCAACCCACAAATATGACAGTCAACTGTGTGTTGTATGGATCAATATTCTCTTGTAATTCGGTCATGGGAATGTTGGTGCTTTAAAGCGTACCAACCTCCTATGACAGCTTCTTGATGTCAGTGAGAAATCAAATCGCAGGATTCCTCGCAACATATGATCTGTGGCAGCTGAGATTGGAATCAAAGTTACATACCACCTTGTACACCAGCGCATAGAGTATGTGTTCCTCAGTGAAGCTCACATATGAGGCTGTAGGATCCCCTTCACATCGTGTCACTGGAGTAAGTAATCGCTCAAAGTCAGCATACATTACAAAGGGACATTGCTCCTGGTGATGGTTGCTCTTAAACTTTGATTTTTTTTTTGTCGGCATTTGAACACTTACTGCGTCCACCGAAGAGCAACAATAGCATTCTCTGCTACCGACTCACTTGAGAAAAGTAGTTGAGGCACCAGTAGCAAACATGCTTTTTATTCTTGTGTTTATTCTGTTGGGAGGAAAGGAGTCAGGACATACCCTTGACTTACATATAGTGTTGATCTTCATTCTCATCTGAGATTAGCAGCATGTTAACATGCAGCTAGTGCTGACCTGTAAAATCGGATAAATGGATGGCTCTGACGACTTTGTGGGTGATTACACTGTTATAATCTGGCTTGTTTTTCAAGCCAAAATTGGTAACTGAAATAGCCTCATTTTGATTCTAGAATCTGGATACGTCCTGAAGTTTTATGAGGAAATCAGTACCACCAAAGTTTTAATACGCATGAATAGTACCACCTGCATTGTATCTTTTAGGATGTTCCAGATGTTATTTATAATTTATTTCACAAGCAAGGATTGGCCGCGTGAAACAGGTCTTGTCTGTTTTATTCTGAACATTAACACACGCCTTTCTTGTCAGCTATATCTTTTGGTAGCTTGGTATACCTGGACACTCTCGTACTGGGAGGTGGGTCATAGAACCACTCAGTGATTAAGATGCCCTGTGATATGACACCATTTTCCTTTAAAAGATATGAAATATTTTTCTCT
This sequence comes from Schistocerca serialis cubense, assembly GCF_023864345.2. Lineage (NCBI taxonomy): Eukaryota > Metazoa > Arthropoda > Insecta > Orthoptera > Acrididae > Schistocerca > Schistocerca serialis. Next base: position 82,874,280 of record NC_064641.1, on the reverse strand, counting down.
TAGAGGACACCTTTCTCTTTGGGAGAATGTGATATTTTCCAGCATAGTGCGGCACTGCATTTCAGGAAGGGATATCATTTTCGTGATCGATGAACTCTCTCTTCACGACAGGGCGGCACGCCAACAGGAAGCTAGTATCTCCTTGTACCACCCCTCCTGATTCTCAGTCCTTGTAAACAAGATGCTCTCATCAAATGCGTCTTCGATTCCTGTGTAGTCTAGTTCTGGCATGACGTTCTAGCATGACGTTCTGGCATGACTTTCTGGAATGACTTTTGTAATCTGACGTCCTGTAATAAGATAGGGGAGGGGACTGCTACTAGCCATATCACTAACACTATTAATGCTACCACTACCGCTACAACTACTAATACTACAACTAACCAAAGGCGATGGTGATGGCGATGGCGTAGAACGCTGGTGTGGAGCACGAGAACCCTGGCTTGGCCAGAACAGACAGCCAGGTTGCAAAAATGCCAGCCATTGTGACTGCAGTTGCAGGCTACGGCGTTACTGTTTCTCTGGCCGGCAGCGTGTGGACCAGTCCATGATGGGTTCAGCAAGCTGCACACGCAGCACCCATACAGGGGTCAAGTGCGGAGGTAGCCTGCTACCAGATACTGCTGGTTGACTAATAGCAGAATGAAAAAGTACATTAATTAAACACATAGATGCATCAGCTATATAGCGAGGAAGAAAAGTTCATTGGTTAAAAAAAACAAATACTGCAAGCAGAGAACATGTGTGAATATATTTATTTACCTGAGTCAGCAGCCCTGCTAATGTCATCTTTTTGGTGCTGGGAGACGAACATCCCCCCTGCCACCCCCCCCCCCCCCAAGTCATCAGGCTCTGCATGGCCTCAATCAGGTAGCAGCAACATATGAAGTGATGTTATTCTTCGTGCAGTGTTATTATCAGTAGAAGGTATGTGTAGTGCTATTTTTTAATATCACTGCAGTTCTCGTTTTTGTTTTAACGCCTCGTAATTTCGATGCATATACTATTTTAGAGGGTTCTTTCAGTTATAATTTTAGATTTAGTCTTTTTTCTGCCAATTCACAAATGGAGCAGAGGGATTTATTTAGAGCTGTAAGTGAAGGAATCATCCTATGTAGAGTAACTATTTATTTTGAGTCTGCCTGCTACTATTTTCGAGTGGTATTATGAATTTTTTCCAGCAGAATAACACCTGTTATATCGCATCATCAATTTTGAGCCATATTGCGATCTTATGCACCCACTGTGTAGCACTATGTGTATAGATGTGTAATTAACAGCGGTCTTTACTTCAGTTTCCTACGAAAAATAAATAAAGTACACTAACCTAACTTTCTTTCCTACAGCTCAGCACAGTCTGACTGTTTCCCGCCATTACCAGGTGAGGGGTGTTGTTTCAGCAGGTGGCATCATAGGAGTGGGGGCAGGGGTGGGAGGAGTTATTTTAGTGAATGTACTCCAGTTGCCCCATTTCCCACTAAAATTAGGATTTCCCACCATGATGTCAGTGTGATATTGCCACATTTATGACTGCCATCTTGTACCCGCCATCTTGTGTAAATCTGGCAACAATGCAAGCAGTCCAAGAAACCACATATCCTCACTACTAGTGACCAGTTGCAGTTCTCTGTATTTATACACGTAAGTTATTCCGTGATGTCTTAGCAGATGTCCTATCATCCTGTCCCTTCTTCTTGTCAGTGTTTTCCATATACTCCTTCCTCACCTGTTCTACAGAAAAGCTCCACATTACTTACATTATCAGTCCATCTAATTTTCATCGTCTTCTGTAGCACCACATCACAAATGGTTCTATTCCCTTCTGTTCCATTTTCCCCACAATCCATGTCTCACTACGACAGAGGGATGTACTCTTAATGTACATTCTCAGAAATGTCTCCTTCAAATTAAGACCTATGTTTGATACTAGTAGATTTCTCTTGGCCAGGCATTCCTAAACTTAATCTGCTTCATGATCACCAATTACTATGTTAAGTTTCTCACTGTTCTCATTTCTGCTATTTGTCGTTACTTTCGTCTTTCTTCGATTTACTCTCACTCCATATTCTGTACTCATTACTGTTCATTCCATTCAACAGATCCTGTGATTCTTCTTCACTTTCACGGAGAATAGCAACGCCATCGACAAATCTTAGTACCTATATCCTTTCATCTTGCAGTTTAGTTCCAATTTTGAACCTTTCTTTTATTTCCGTCATTGCTTCTTCGATGTATAAATTGAACAGTAGGGGCGAAAGACTACATTCCTGTCTTACAACCTTCTTAATCTGTGCAGTTCTTTCTTGGTCTTTCCCTCGTAATGATCCTTCTTGGTTCTTCTACATATTCTGTATTGCCGGTCTTTCCCAACAGCCTGTCCATATTTTTCTCAGGATTTCGAACATTTTGTGCCATTTTACATTGTCGGAAGCTTTTTACAGGCCGACAAGTCCTACGAATATGCCTTGATTTTTCTTTATTTCTGCTTACATTATCAACTGCACCGTCATAACGGGCTCTCTCGTATCTTACCTTTCCTAAAGCCAAAGTTGATCGTCATGTGACAGGTACTCCGCTTTCTTTTCTATTCTTCTGTATATTATTCTAGTCAGCAGCTTGGATGCATGAGCTGTTAAACTGATAAAGCGATATTGCTCGCACCTGTCGGCTGTTGCAATCTACCGAATTGTTTCGATGATGTTTTTCTGAAAGTCTGATGGTATATCGCGTCTCATAAATTCCACACACACACACACACACACACACACACACACACACACACACACACACACACACCAACGTGAATAATCGTTTTGTTGCCACTTGCCCCAATGATTTCAGAAATTCCGATGGAATGTTACGTATTCCTTCTGCCTTATAGGATCGTAAGTCATCCAGAGGTCTTTTAAATTATGATTACAATATCGGATCCCCTATCTCTTTCCTATCGATTCCTGTTTTTTCTTCTATCACATCACCAAATAAGTCTTCCCCTTATAGAAGCCCTAAGCATACTCTTTGCATTTAGATGTTACCGCCCTTGCCTTTAATTTCACCAGAATTGTTTTGACTTTTCTATATGCTGAATTAGTCCTTGCAACAATAATTTCTTTTTGGATTTCTTCGCGTTTGTTACGTACTATTTTCACCTTAGCTTTCCTGCCCTTAGTGTTCATTTCATTCCTGAGTGACTCGTATTTCTGTATTCCTGTATTTCCCGGAACATTTCAGTACTTCCTTCTTTTGTCCATCAAGTGGAGTATTTCTTCTGTTACCCATTGTTTCCTCGCAATTACTGTTCTTGTACCTACATTTTTCTCCCCAAATTCTGTGATTTCTCTTAGAAGAGATGTCCATTTCTCTTGAACTGAACTATTCATTACCGCAGTATCTATAGCCTCGGAGAACTCATTCCTTCATACTTGCGTATCTCACTTCCTTGCACATTTGTTCTTCCTGACTAGTGTCTTAAACTTCCCCCTGCTGTTCAGAATTACTACATCGTGAGCCGAGTCTCTGTCTGTCCGCAGATACATCTTACAATTCAATATCTTATTTCTGAATCTCAGCCTGACTATGACGTAATCCAACTTAAATCTTTTCCAAGTATCCCCCCTCCTCTTGTGATTCTTGAACGTAGTATTTGCTATTACAATCTGAAATTTACTGCAGAAAACAATTAATCTTTCTCCTCTCTCATTCCTATCATCAAGCGCATACTTTCCCATAACCCTCACTTCTACTCCTTTCCCTACAACCGCATTCCATTCCCCCATGACAATTAGGTACATTCGCATACTGCATTACTTCTTCAGTATTGCCACATACTTTCTCTATCTCTTCATCTTCTGCCTGCGACGTCGGCATGCGTACTTGAGCTACCATTGTCGTTCTTGGTTTGCTGTCGATTCTGATGAGAGAATCCCATCAATATACTGTCTACCGATCACATTCTCTGTCTTACCTTCCGAACTCTACCCCCGTTATAGGATTTTCTGCTGCTGTTAATATTACGCTACACACGTCTCACCAGAAATCTTCGTCATCTTTCAATTTTACTTTAATGACTCTCGCTTTAGATCGACTCTTAGCACTGCCGTTTTCAGATTTTCCGTCTTCCCTATCACGTTCAAATTTGTGACATTCCATGCCCCAACTCGTAGAACGTTATCCTTTCGTTGGTTATTTAATCTTTTTCTCACGGTCATCTCCCCCTTGGCAGTCCCCTCCCAGAGATCCGAATGAGGGACTAGTCCGGAATCGTTTGCCAATGGAGAGATCATTATGAAACTTTTTCAATTACAGGCCGCATGTCTGTGGATGCAAAGTACGTGTCTTCAACGCAGTGGATTTCATTGGCTTCTGAATACTCATGCCGTCGATCATTGCTGATTGCCGCGCGGGATTAGCCGAGCGGTCTCAGGCGCTGTAGTCATGGACTGTGCGGCTGGTCCCAGCGGAAGTTCGAGTCCTCCATTGGGCATGGGTTTGTGTGTTTGTCCTTAGAATAATTTAGGTTAAGTAGTGTGTAAGCTTAGGGACTGATGACCTTAGCAGTTAAATCCCATAAAATTTCACACACATTTGAACATTTTTTGAATCATTGCTGATTGTTTCAGCTTTTAGGATAGTTTTACAGTTTCTCAGTCAAAATATATCCCTGTAAGATGGCCGTTTACATTAGATGTTGATAGAGAACGCGTGTTTATATCAATTAACTACAATGTGCACTTAAACACACACACACACGTCCACGCACGCACGCACGCACGCGCGCACGCACCGACACACACATAGACATGCACACACACACACACACACACACACACACACACACACACAAATACACACACACACACAAACCAGGTGTCCCTCCTTAGAGTCGTCAGGAACATTTTAAAGCTTTGCTTTGTTTCCCTTTACAGACAAAATGCTTTTTAAAGTAAGATTTTATGTGCCCATTCGAAAGGACTGTCTCAACTTAGTCTAGTGCGATATTCGTTTTATCTATATGTATTGTCAGGGACAGTAAACCACGAAGAGTAACCAGTATTCTAGCAGCGACTGAGCAGCACTGCTGCATGTTGATCAGCGAGGGCCAGGGCTATACTGCCGCTGCTGTAATAGTGTTTCGCTGTCCCTGTTAATTAATATCGATCAAATGATTACAGCACTACACAAGTTCTGGACCGCTTTATCCAGTGGGTCCATAAAAATCATTTTGTTTATAGTGGGAAACAAACTGACACTGCCTGCCGACGTCGGGAGTCACATGAAAGACTGATAAGCAGCATTTGTTTGTGCTGACTCCAGCTACACATTACAAAAACGAAATTTTCTGTGTTGCTAAACCAGTTGTTGTTGTTGTTGTTGTAGTCTTCAGTCCAGAGACTGGTTTGATGCAGCTCTCCATGCTACTCTATCCTGTGCAAGCTTCTTCATCTCCCAGTACGTACTGCAACCTACATCCTTCTGAATCTGCTTAGTGTACTCATCCCTTGGTCTCCCTCTACGATGTTTACCCTCCATACTGCCCTCCAATACTAAATTGGTGATCCTTTGATGCCTCAGAATATGCCCTACCAACAGATCCCTTCTTCTAGTCAAGTTGTGCCACAAATTTCTCTTCTCTCCAATTCTATTCAATACCTCCTCATTACTTATGTGATCTACCTACCTAATATTCAGCATTCTTCTGTAGCACTAGATATCGAAAGTCTCTATTCTCTTCTTATCTAAACTATTTATCGTCCTCGTTTCACTTCCATACATGGCTACGCTCCATACAAATACATTCAGAAACGACTTCCTGACACTTAAGTCTATACTCGATCTTACCAAATTTCTCTTCTTCAAAAACGCTTTCCTTGCCATTGCCAGTCTACATTTTATATCCTCTCTACTTCGACCATCATCAGTTATTTTGCTCCCCAAATAGCAAAACTCCTTTACTACTTTAAGTGTCTCATTTCCTAATCTAATTCCCGCAGCATCACCCGACTTAATTCGACTACATTCCATTATCCTCGTTTTGCTTTTGTTGATGTTCATCTTATATCCTCCTTTCAAGACACTGTCCATTCCATTCAACTCCTCTTCCAAGTCCTTTGCTGTCTCTGACAATTACAATGTCATCGGCGAACCTCAAAGTTTTTATTTCTCCTCCATGGATTTTAATACCCACACCGAATTTTTCTTTTGTTTCCTTTACTGCTTGCTCAATATACAGATTGAATAGCATTGGGGAGAGGCTACAACCCTGTCTCACTCCCTTCCCAACCACTGCTTCCCATTCATGCCCCTCGACTCTTATAACTGCCATGTGGTTTCTGTACAAATTGTAAATAGCCTTTCGCTCCCCGTATTTTACCCCTGCCACCTTTACAATTTGAAAGAGAGTATTCCAGTCAACATTGTCAAAAGCTTTCTCTAAGTCTACAAATGCTAGAAACGTAGGTTTGCCTTTCCTTAATCTTTCTTCTAAGATAAGTCGTAAGGTCAGTATTGCCTCGCGTGTTCCAACATTTCTACGGAATCCAAACTGTTCTTCCATTCGTCTGTAAGGAATTCGTTTTAGTATTTTGCAGCCTTGGCTTATTACACTGATAGTTCGGTAATTTTCACATCTGTGAAAACCTGCTTTCTTTGGGATTGGAATTATTATATTCAGTTATTACACAAAATTAATGTCAATTTAATCACCTCATTTTAATCACAACAGTTTAAAGCTGTTCTTGTTATAACAAGTTTGTTTGTGTGGCCATCCTCCGCAGCAAGCATATAAATACTTGTTTTGTAAATAAAACTGCCTTTTCCTGCTGCTGCTTACTTTAATTATCCCACACGCGTTTCACCTTCTCCTGTTGTAAGGCATCCTCAGTGGGATCTGTAACGATACAGTTTTGTTAGTTTTAGATTATTAAACAGTTCAATTCGCAATTTTTTTGTAAAAAAAGTAATTACTTACGATTTGCTGATCTGCGTTTCCTCACATCTGATCTGGTGGTCGCACTACCACTTTTATCACTGCCATATAATCACATCTTTGTGTTCTCGTCTTCCACACACTGTTCATCATGTTTCTCACTCTTTTTTGTGGAGGACTATTGTTCTTTTGTCAGTGGAAGGGTGGTTCATGGACGAGTGAGTGTGTAGATGTTAGGTTATGTTATTATTATATTGGACAGTATTATTATATTAACACTTTTTGCGAACGTTGGCAAGTGTACACCCAGAACCCCCCCCCCCCCCCCTCCCCCGAAAAAAAACTCTTCGGCTCTATCGCCCTCTCTCTCTCACTCATACACAAACATTATAGATAGAAGTTAGTTCGAACAAATAGTTCGTAGGTTAGCAACAAATAGGTAAACATACCAAAGAATTTGAAACAGTAATGGAGTCGTAATATTTACGTTTTGAAAAACAGTGTACGACGAAATAGTTGTATCGAGTGACAAAAGAACAATAGTCCATCACAAAAAAGAATGAGAAACATGGTGAACAGTGTGTGGAAGGCGAGAACACAAAGATGTGATTATATGGCAGTGATAAAAGTGGTAGACTGAACTCCAGACCAGATGTGAGGAAGCGCAGATCAGCAAATCGTAAGTAATTACTTTTTTTACAACAAAATCGCAAATTGAACTGTTTAATAATCTACAGGGTGTTTCAAAAATGACCGTTATATTTGAAGCGGCAATAAAAACTAAACGAGCAGCGATAGAAATACACCGTTTGTTGCAATATGCTTGGGACAACAGTACATTTTCAGGCAGATAAACTTTCGAAATTACAGTAGTTACAATTTTCAACAACAGATGGCGCTGTGGTCTGGGAAACTCTATAGTACGATATTTTCCACATATCCACCATGCGTAGCAATAATATGGCGTAGTCTCTGAATGAAATTACCCGAAACCTTTGACAACTTGTCTGGCGGAATGGCTTCACATGCAGATGAGATGTACTGCTTCAGCTGTTCAATTGTTTCTGGATTCTGGCGGTACACCTGGTCTTTCAAGTGTCCCCGCAGAAAGAAGTCACAGGGGTTCATGTCTGGCGAATAGGGAGGCCAATCCACGCCGCCTCCTGTATGTTTCGGATAGCCCAAAGCAATCACACGATCATCGAAATATTCATTCAGGAAATTAAAGACGTCGGCCGTGCGATGTGGCCGGGCACCATCTTGCATAAACCACGAGGTGTTCGCAGTGTCGTCTAAGGCAGTTTGTACCGCCACAAATTCACGAAGAATGTCCAGATAGCGTGATGCAGTAATCGTTTCGGATCTGAAAAATGGGCCAATGATTCCTTTGGAAGAAATGGCGGCCCAGACCAGTACTTTTTGAGGATGCAGGGACGATGGGACTGCAACATGGGGCTTTTCGGTTCCCCATATGCGCCAGTTCTGTTTATTGACGAAGCCGTCCAGGTAAAAATAAGCTTCGTCAGTAAAGCAAATGCTGCCCACATGCATATCGCCGTCATCAATCCTGTGCACTATATCGTTAGCGAATGTCTCTCGTGCAGCAATGGTAGCGGCGCTGAGGGGTTGCCGCGTTTGAATTTTGTATGGATAGAGGTGTAAACTCTGGCGCATGAGACGATACGTGGACGTTGGCGTCATTTGGACCGCAGCTGCAACACGGCGAACGGAAACCCGGGCCGCTGTTGGATCACCTGCTGCATTAGCTGCGCGTTGCCCTCTGTGGTTGCCGTACGCGGTCGCCCTACCTTTCCAGCACGTTCATCCGTCACGTTCCCAGTCCGTTGAAATTTTTCAAACAGATCCTTTATTGTATCGCTTTTCGGTCCTTTGGTTACATTAAACCTCCGTTGAAAACTTCGTCTTGTTGCAACAACACTGTGTTCTAGGCGGTGGAATTCCAACACCAGAAAAATCCTCTGTTCTAAGGAATAAACCATGTTGTCTACAGCACACTTGCACGTTGTGAACAGCACACGCTTACAGCAGAAAGACGACGTACAGAATGGCGCACCCACAGACTGCGTTGTCTTCTATATCTTTCACATCACTTGCAGCGCCATCTGTTGTTGAAAATTGTAACTACTGTAATTTCGAAAGTTTGTCCACCTGAAAATGTACTGTTGTCCCAAGCATATTGCAACAAACGGTGTATTTCTATCGCTGCTCGTTTAGTTTTTATTTCCGTTTCAAATATACCGGTCATTTTTGAAACACCCTGTAAAACTAACAAAACTGTATCGTTATCGATCTCACTGATGATGCCTTACAACAGGAGAAGGCGAAAGGCGTGTGGAATAAACAAAGTAACTAGCAGCAGGGAAAGGCAGTTTCATTTACAAAACATGTGTTCTTGTTATCACTAATTCACTACCGTTACAGAAGGTGTGGAATATTTTTAATTGAAATAAGTTATGAAACAGCTACTAATCACTGAACTCATGATTATTTAACCCTAGAGTACTAATCCCTCGTAAAATTTACGATTGCAGTAGGCTATAAGACACGACATTTTGTACTTAATTTGGAATGTAAACGTACCATTGGAGACCTAATTGTTCTTTGTGATCAATTCAGTAGTTTTCAGTTTTTTCACAGATAAATTTACCAAATAGACGCCGTACCCTCAACGTATTGTCAACTAACAAAAAAGCTCGTTGTTGTTACGCCTGCTCTGAACGATGTACGCCGCATGTAGTCCATATTGCGCAATAATCTCTAATAGTAGATCTACGCACAAATATTACTGTAAATAATGTTACCAAACGGTGATTCATGAACTATTGTCCTGAATAGCAAGCCGCCCGAGGTAGCCGCGCGGTCGCGGACGGCTTGCCACGATTCGAGCGGCTTCCCCCGCCGGAGGTTGAGTCCTCCCTCAGGCATGGGTGTGTGTGTTGTCCTTAGCGTGTCAGTTTAAGTTAGATTAAGTATTATGTAAGCCTAGGGACCGATGACATCAGCAGTTTGGTCCCATAAGATCTTACCATAAATATCCAATTTCCTGAATACCAAGAGCAGGCATTGAATGCAGGGGGAGCGACTGTTAATTCAAAGTTTTTGAAAAAAGCCACAAGCAGCACTTAGTATTTTTTATTTACCGGTTACGCTCATCAAATGAATGACAGCATTATCAGAATATCCAGTTTAAAGTTGACTGTAATTTAATCTTTTGCGCTGTGTATGTTATCATTTACTATTGTTCTTTAAACGTACTTTAAATGCAAGTTTAATAACTATTGTACAGCCAGTGTAATCTTTACAGCCGTCAGCCAACTTTAAACGTAGTCTTTAGTGCTGTCAGCCTACTTTAAATTGTATGTCCTGATGATGCTCTCTCCCATTTGAAGAGCGAAACCGGTAAATAAAAAAAACCAAGTGCGAGTTGTGGCTCTTTTCAAAAACTTAGCCTTCTGTAGTTCTTCTTCACAGGAATATTATCTCATTTCAGTTACGACGTTCGGAGCTTCAGTAACCGGAAGCTGAATTTCAGTAGTCATTTACTGCGTCTTGTTTCAGTTAGTTTCTCTAATAGAGAAAATGAGATATGAATATGACCAATTTTATCTTTAAATGATATAAAACTGGTTTTATATCAGTTACACCTGGATTTGTAATCCGTATTCCTATGGCCAAGATGTAGATATTTTTCTGTTAGCTTCCAACGGCGTGATATAAAAAATAATAGCATGGCACATTGTCTAAGGAGGATGTCAGCTGATGCTCGGCTTGTTTGCTGGTGTTTCATTCTGGATCTGGTGATAAACCAGTGTGTGTTTATGCGACAGTGTGTTCACTGAGTGGATTAAACAAAAGTTTCTAATCGCCCGTAAAGGAAATATTCATTTTCAAAGCCCATGATTGTGTCTTCAGATTCGCCGTGTGACGACGAGTTCCGTAAAGCCGGTGTAAGGTTATCATATCTCCTTCCCTCACCAACGCGCATACACGATTTGTGAAAGACTGCAAAAGAACATACTGCAACACCTGTCATCAAGCTTGGTACACACATCTGTTGAAACTTTTATAGGTTTGTTGTCGATTTTTCGACCACAAAACGTAGGCGCATTTTCGCATTGATTTACATTGTGATTTAGTCCTTTTGGCTCCAGCACATCAGAGAGATGGTTTTGTGATTGGAAAAGTGGCCACAATGTAGTTCGCTAAATTCTCAACACATAGTAGGATCAAATTGTCATTGTGGTTGAAAAATCGACCATAGAATGTTGCCGGCCGCGTCAGAGGCATTTATCGCCTTTGTTACTTTGCGGGCAAGCGTATTGTTGTTTTTACATAAATTTTACCCATTGTAGTCGTTCTCTAAAGTTTTGTCTTTGGAAAAGTAACAATAGTGTCTTGAAATCGAAAGTTGGTAGTCTTCAAACAAACGATTTGCAATTACACTGTTCAGCAAGCGCTTCATTACAGGCTGTCGGTTTTTGTTAACTGTGACCCAGGAAGGTGTGGTCATCATTTTCATACATACTTTTTGGTAAGTGAAATGTTGAAAGAACATCACAGAACTTGACGTACGTCAAGTAACTTTTCCACTGAGATGTTATTTTCAAGTGGTATGCACATTTGGCATGCTGCAGTACAGAGATGGGCATCCTACATTTTCTTCTGCTTGGCGTCAAGACGGTTTGCTTTGAAGTAATTCTTATTTACGAAATATCTATCGTAGCTGCTTGTACTATGTACTACATGAGCGTTCAATGTTTTTATGGTTGTTATTTTCTTTTGTGGTCTATAATGGGTTCATTAGCGCAATTTCTTTTGTAGTGAAATGGCTAGACAAAGACCGAACGAAGCAGAGATAGTGCAGAGTCTTGAAGATTTATGTGTGATGTTTCTTCGGATGATTCTGAGTAAGGGGGTGATACAGATGCAGAAGATTCACGGATTCATCCTGATCCCAGGACCAGTCAGTGCCTCCCTGATACAGTTCATTCTGTTCAGGGTGGCAGTTCGGCAGAGGAATTAGACTTCAATAACAGTACCTATGATGAACGTGAAGAACCTGCAGTTATTACTCAGCCTCCACATTCTTCGACAAGTGCTGCTACGAATTCAGACAGTGACTCAGAGACTGATGGTACAGCAATAACACAGGGGGCAATATCAGTTCGCTAAATGTGGAGGTGAACCAAGAAAATTCACAGTGTTTATAGTGAATGTTTTGGGCCAAATATTCCAGTAAATTTAAGTTCCCCATCTGCGATATTTTCACTGTTTTTTCTGACACTTCTCTCAATTTCATAGTTGCTCAGTCCAATGTGTATGCTATTCAGAGAGGAGCAGCTCTCAATCTGAACTTAAAGGAGCTGAAAGCTTTTATTGGTATACTAATTATAATGTGGTTCATGGTGTGGGTTCCTGTAGTCATGTCCTAGTTCATGAGCCACGGGCAACGTATGAGTGGCCAAGTAAGTGGTCCCGACAGTCGGGATACTAGTTACTTTGGAATAAGGCTGGGCATCTCGGACATATTCTGAGTCGTGGTCACCTTTGTGCTCATACGGCAAAGACTACCAAATCCACCGGTTAGTCCCTCAGCCGTTAGGGGTAAAACCCAATGGGACTTGGGGCAAGTAAGGCTAGCAACCTGCTTCCCTGGTACTTTAAATATGATGCTGGCAACAATCAGAGCAAAATGCCTCGGACCTTTGGAGGTGACGGAGTCCCACCTCTAACTGTCAAACCAGGGACTCCTAAATACGGCTTGGCAAACAAATGGTAATGAGATGGGGAGCTATTAATATCAATGGGGACTACTCTGGGAAGAAGGTAGAGCTGGCAGAGGCTGCAAGTAAGATGGGGCTGGACGTTTTAGCTGTTAGTGACATTCGGGTAAGGGGTGAGAAAGAAGATGAAGTGGGAGAATACAAGGTCTACCTGTCAGGAGTCAAAGCAGGAATAGCACAATGGGCTGTAGGGCTTTACATCAGGAAAGAAATGGAACCCAGCGTAGTTGCAATAAGGTACGTAAACGAACGACTGATGTGGATAGATTTGACAGTGTCTAGCAAGAAAATTAGGATTGTGTCAGTATATTCGCATTGTGAAGGGGCAGATCAAGATAAGATGGATAGTTTTTATGAGGCACTCAGTGATGTAGTTGTTAGAGTAAAGGACAAGGACAGTGTTCTGCTCATGGGTGATTTTAACGTCAGGATTGGAAATCGAACAGAAGGGTATGAAAAGGTTATCGGTAAATTTGGAGAGGATACGGAGGCCAACAGGAACGGGAAACAACTCTTGGATTTCTGTGCCAGTATGGGCTTAGTAATCACAAACTCCCTTTTTAAACATAAGAACATTCACCGGTATACTTGGGAAGGCAGGGGAACCAGATCTGTCATTGACTATATAATAACAGATCAGGAATTCAGGAAGGCTGTGAGGGACACACGTGTATTCAGGGGATTCTTTGATGACACTGATCATTATTTAATCTGAAGTGAAATTGGGATTGTGAGGCCGAAAGTGCAGGAGGTCAGGTCCATATATAGGAGGATAAGAGTGGAGAAACTTCAGAATAAGGAAATCAGGCACAAGTACATAACAGCGATCTCAGAAAGGTACCAGTTAGTTGAATGTAGTCAATTACAGTCATTGGAAAAGGAATGGACAAGGTACAGGGACACAGTACTAGAAGTGGCTAAAGAATGTCTTGGGACAGTAGTGTGTAACAGTAGGATGAAGCAAACAGCTTGGTGGAATGATACAGTCAAGGCAGCCTGTAAAAGGAAAAAGAAGGCATATCAAAAATGGCTACATACCAGAACCCAGGTAAACAGAGAAAGTTATGTTGAAGAAATAAACAAAGCCAAACAGATAACTGCAGCATCCAAGAAGAAATCGTGGGAAGACTTTGGAAACAGGTTGTAGACTATGGGTCAAGCTGCTGGAAAACCATTCTGGAGTGTAATTAGCAGTCTTCAAAAGGGAGGTAAGAAGGAAATGACAAGTATTTTGGACAAGTCAGGAAAACTGCTGGTGAATCCTGTGGATGCCTTGGGCAAATGGAGGGAATATTTTGAAGAGTTGCTCAATGTAGGTGAAAATGCGATCAGTAATGTTTCAGATTTCGAGGTAGAATGGGATAGGAATGATGATGGAAATAGGATCACATTTGACGAAGTGGAAAAAATGGTCAATATATTGCAGTGCAATAAAGCGGCTGGGGTGGATGAAATTAAGTCGGAACTCATCAAATACAGTGGAATGTCAGGTCTTAAATGGCTACACAGGATAATTGAAATGGCGTGGGAGTCGGGACAGGTTCCATCAGACTGGACAAAAGCAGTAATCACACCAATCTTTAAACATGGAAACAGAAAAGATTGTAACAACTACAGAGGTATCTCTTTAATCAGCGTTGTGGGTAAAATCTTCTCAGGTAGTGTTGAAAGGAAAGTGCGAGTATTAGTTGAGGACCAATTGGATGAAAATCAGTGTGGGTTTAGGCCTCTTAGAGGTTATCAGGACCAGATCTTTAGCTTACGGCAAATAATGGAGAAGTGTTATGAGTGGAACAGGGAATTGTATCTATGCTTCAGAGATCTAGAAAAGGCATATGACCGGGTTCCTAGGAGGAAGTTATTGTCTGTTCTACAAGATTATGGAATAGGAGGCAAACTTTTGCAAGCAATTAAAGGTCTTTACATAGATAGTCAGGCAGCAGTTAGAGTTGACAGTAAATTGAGTTCATGGTTCAGAGTAGTTTCAGGGGTAGGACAAGGCTGCAACCTGTCTCCATTGTTGTTCATATTATTTATGGATCATATGTTGAAAACAATAGACTGGCTGGGTGAGATTAAGATATGTGATCACAAAATAAGCAGTCTTGCATATGCGGATGACTTAGTTGTGATGGCAGATTCGATTGAAAGTTTGCAAAGTAATATTTCAGAGCTAGATCAGAAATGTAAGGACTATGGTATGAAGATTAGCATCTCCAAAACGAAAGTAATGTCAGTGGGAAAGAAATATAAACGGATTGAGTGCCAAATAGGAGGAACAAAGTTAGAACAGGTGGACGGTTTCAAGTACTTAGGATGCATATTCTCACACGATGGCAACATAGTGAAAGAACTGGAAGCGAGGTGTAGCAAAGCTAATGCAGTGAGCGCTCAGCTACGATCTACTCTCTTCTGCAAGAAGGAAGTCAGTACCAAGACTAAGTTATCTGTGCACCGTTCAATCTTTTGACCAACTTTGTTGTACGGGAGCGAAAGCTGGGTGGATTCAGGTTACCTTATCAACAAGGTTGAGATTACGGATATGAAAGTAGCTAGGATGATTGCAGGTACTAGTAGATGGGAACAATGGCAGGAGGGTGTCCACAATGAGGAAATTAAAGAAAAACTGGGAATGAACGCTATAGATGTAGCAGTCAGGGCGAACAGGCTTAGATGGTGGGGTCATGTTACACGCGTGGGAGAAGCAAGGTTACCCAAGAGACTCATGGATTCAGCAGTAGAGGGTAGGAGGAGTCGGGGCAGACCGAGGAGAAGGTACCTGGATTCGGTTAAGAATGATTTTGAAGTAATAGGTTTAACATCAGAAGAGGCACCAATGTTAGCACTGAATAGGGGATCATGGAGGAACTGTATAAGGGGGGCTATGCTCCAGACTGAACGCTGAAAGGCATAATCAGTCTTAAATGATGATGATGACTAATTATAATGTGATTCCATTCTTTTGCGAGCATTCGCCAGTATTGGTCAACTGACCCCAACTTTCCCGTACCAAGAATTGCAAATATAATGTCACTCAAACGATTTATAAAAATTGTTTATTATTTGCATCTGAATGACAATGTAAATGTGCGCAGTAAAGGCGCTCCAGGCTATGACAAACTTTGTAAAGCAAGACCACTTTTGAATCATGTGAATGAAGTTTTCAGAGCATCATTCAGTCCAAGTAGATTCCTTTCAGCAGATGAAAGTATGATAGCATTCAAAGGCAGGACCTCTCTCAAGCAGTACATGCCGCTCAAACCAATAATGCGTGGGTACAAAGTTTTTGCTATACGCTGCTCTGTAACAGGATACATGTTGAACTTTCAGATTTATGAAAGAAAGACTGATGAACTTAATACACCCATGGGAGAGAAAGTTGTATTGTCACTTTCTTCATCGTTCCAACATCATGGATACTGTTTATTGTACGATCGTTTCTTCTTCAGCTTCCCTCCCCTATCTAAATTGTGACAGAAAGGTTAGTATGGGGAAATCTGAATTTGCTGTGTCAGGAGATGTGTCTGTAAAAAAAATGGAAAGACAGGGGTACTAAGTCAGTCATTGCTGCAAGCAGTAGGCACAATCCTACAGAGGAAACATTTGTTACACGTCGTGACAAGAAGGGAAGGAAGCAAATGATCCCTTGTCCTCGCCGGCCGGTGTGGCCGAGCGGTTCTAGCCGCTTCAGTCTGGAACCGCGCGACCGCTACGGTCTCAGGTTCGAACCTGCCTCGGGCGTGGATGTGCGTGATGTCCTTAGGTTAGTTAGGTTTAAGTTGTTCTAAGTTCTAGGGGACTGATGACCTCCGAAGTTAAGTCCCATAGTGCTCAGAGCCATTTTGAACCTTGCCCTCAAGCCATTGCTGATCACAGCCGCTGAATGGGTGATGTAGATAGATTTGACCAGCATCAAGCATTCTGGAATGAAGCATGGGAGTCTAAGCGTTGTTGGATGAACATTTTTTATTACTTTATAGATGCAGCAGTAATGAATGCCTATGTTTTGTACAAGGAAATTACCAGCAAACTAGCCATGCACAACAGTCACCTTTAACATTCCGGAGCATACTGGCAAATGATCTAATAGGTAGTTTTTGTTCCAAATTAAGGACGGCAACTATACCACATACAAAAGTCATTATTAGTAAGAATAAATCACACATCACTTCCAAGGTCAGCTTGTCTCCTACCATTACAGCACACATGCCTGCGAAATGTACCTGAAGGAGGTGCACAAAGTGCACTACCTGAGCAAAACCGAAAAGAAGTTCTCTTAATTTTAGTTCCTGCAAGGTAGCACTTTGCAAGCAATGCGGTTCACCATTCACAGTATGAAATGATGGAGTGTTATTGGATGCATTTTGCTTGGTTATCAAAATAATTTCGAAAGATGGATATGCTTACACAATGTAGTTAGAAAGGTAAAATTTTTATTTTCAATAGAAAAATTGTTTTGAAAATGTGAATTTTGTTCATAGTATTTGTTTTAATGTCAAACCCAAGAATAAAATTGTTTGCCACCTTCAAGAGATGACTTTTTTATTAATATACGAGTTAAATATGAGTGTAAAGATTGTGTTCGAAATATCAACCACAAAACATTCAGGTAATGTATGTGACCTTAAATTGTTGTGGCCGATTTTTAGCCAAGCAAAAAAATTCGTAAAAATTTAAGTTTTGTTTTTCAGTGTAAACAGCTGTATTTCCCGTTTCCAAGCGTAAATAGAAACTTTGTAATATTCGTGTCTGCTGCTTTGAACGAAAAAATTGCTGTGCCCTGTAGAGGGTTAAGGAAGCCCGTGGAAAATATAATTAGACACTGAGCATTCTACTGTTCACGGGCCAAACTTTCTGCAAAATTTAGTCTGTTGTCGGGTTAACATTCTTCTTTACAACAACGTAGCTAGAGGAAAAAATGTATTCGAAAGTTTTTTTCTCTTTATTTCTTTCTGCTGTTGAGAGGCTACGTTCAAATACAGGGTGACCGAACACAGACTGAAAGCAAAGTGGTTATTAACACGTAGTCGTGATCTGCCTCTCTCTCACCCGCCACGTATGCGGAGTACAGCGCCTCGCTGCGGCCGCGTATGATATTAACTCCACGGCAACACATCTCGGTAGACGTTTGCCGCGCCACATATTGACAGTTTATGTAACTACTTGCGTACACCATTTCAGCTTAGCGTATACAAAGCGTAGATAATTTTTTGATTCTTCGAATGCCACTGTTACAGGTCATTTATTGATTATCAGCTCTGGAACATCGCCAGTAGTTTCCTGTTTTCATAAGCCTTGCGACGTCGGCCCTTAGGTGGTAGTAAATTATTCAAATTCTAAAATTCTACCTTATATCTAATGATGGTTCTACAAAATTGACACATTTACTTGACTTTCTTCGTCAGCAATCTAATGATTTCTAAAAATATACAAATCTGAAAATAAACGGTAAGTTGTAAAACTGTAAGTTGTAATGAGTTAGATAAGAAGGTCTGGCTACCAGCCCATTACCTACAGTATTTTCCATCGGTTACAGAGACAGACTGTCCCATTTTCTTCATCTTTCTCAGAATTCAGTAATTTTGCTATTGTTGTAATTGTGACCAATATGAAGGGAAGTAATTCCGCAAGTTGATTGTTGAATCATTCCCATGTTTGATTCCTACACTGAAGGAATTTTTATATTATTTTTCCCTCGACTATCACCCTGTAAATGGCAATCATTGAGTCTGACTGATATGTTGCGCTTCTTATTTCGCTAGATTTTTGGTGCCATATTCTGTCCCAATCTCTGACATACTACATGTGAGATAACACCGAGTTATATGTCACTGCAACAGGAAATGTTATTTATAAATGGAAGAACTGGTAATATAAACCAACTACTTTCGCTAAAGCACAACTTAACTTTTTTACAATTCCTTACCTAACAACCGAAGCTCTGATGATGAAGTTGTGACTTTGAAACGTACTTTGACGTAAAACCGCTATTAAGAAGACAGTACTGTAGACAGTTTTCATTATTATCTTTTAACTTTTCCATTCATTTCACTGTCTACCTTTGCTCAACAGTAGCCTCTGTGGTGGCTGTGAAAAATTATTTATACATTCTTGAGACTTCATTCAGAAAAAGAAACTTTTTTATTTTGAATTTCAGTCGACGGTTTCGCTTCTGTTACAAGCAATTGTATACACTGATTTCTCCACACTTTCTCTGACATCCAAAGTAATTCTTTAAGGAGAGATCATACTTTGGAAGCTGATGCATCGCTATAACTCCAAACAGGAAGTATTTTTTATGTTACAAACGTTAAAGAATAATTTGTTTGATGCAAATTTCTCTCACTGTGTATGGACTCAGTATTCCACTGAACACTCAAGTCGACCGTTTCCATATCTAACTGGAAAATAAATTTACCACACAGGGGACCGTAAATCAAAGGACTGAGATATTCACCTACAAGTATAGCAGTAATTTCTGAACATCCTATGCTTCTGTTGATTTGAACTTTGCTGTGATAAGGTAATTTATGTGCCTACAGACTCTATATTTCAATGAGAAGTTTCAACTTCCTTCCTAGTCTCCCGGTTTTTTAAAATCGCTGTTGCACCATTGTTGTTGAAAGTGGAAAGAGAACGAAACCTTTTTTCTCTCCATCCACAGAATCGTGTGTAGACATGTCATGTTAGTTCACTTGAAACTTTCTCTTTTCCGATATGTCGAATGATGTTAGATACTGCACCACGGAATTATGTATGATTTGCAATTACTGCGTGATCAACAAGCCCCGATTTTGTTCTACTAGTGGTAAAATGGGTTATAGATTTCAGATTCTGAGCCCATATATATTCCATGTTTGTCACATTCTGTATGCTTATGATATAGTCAATTATTATTATGGAAATATTGTTTACGGACTTGTAAACAAGAAGCTGGCAGACTTTACTTCCTCCTGAGATGCTCATCTTGTGGCTATCGCTCACTTTTTGTGCGTGTTTGCTTCCTAACACACTGAGGTGACAAAAGTCATGGGATATCTCGTAACATCACGTCGGACCCCCTTTTGCTCGGCCTAGAGCGACAACTCGGCATAGCATGGACTCAACAACTCATTGGGAGTCCTCTGTGGAAATAATGATCCATGCTGCCTCTAAAGCCGTCCATAATTGCGGAAGTGTTGACAGTGCTGGATCATGTGCATGAAATGACTTCTCTATTATGTCCCGTAAATGTTCAGTGGGTTTCATATCGGGCGATATGTGTGGCCAAATCATTCACTCGAACTGTTCAGAATGTTCTTCAAACCAAAGGCGAACAGTTGTCGCCCGGTGACGATTCCATCGTTGTTTGGAAACATGAAGTTTTCGCGGATGATGCTGTAGTACACATTTCGCGGATGATGCTATAGTATACAGAGAAGTTGCAGCATTAGAAAATTGCAGCGAAATGCAGGAAGATCTACAGTGGATAGGCACTTGGTGCAAGGAGTGGCAACTGATCCTTAACATAGACAAATGTAATGTATTGCGAATAAAATAGAAAGAAGGATCCTTTATTGTATGATTATATGATGGCGGAACAAACACTGGTAGCAGTTACTTCTGTAAAATATCTGGGAGTATGCGTGCGGAACGATTTGAAGTGGAATGATCATATAAAATTAATTGTTGGTATGGCGGGTGCCAGGTTGAGATTCATTGTGAGAGTCCTTAGAAAATGTAGCCCATCAACAAAGGAGGTGGCTTACAAAACACTCGTTCGACCTATACTTGAGTATTGCTCATCAGTGTGGGATCCGTACCAGATCGGGTTGACAGAGGAGATAAAGAAGATCCAAAGAAGAGCGGCGCGTTTCGTCACAGGGTTATCTGGTAAGCGTCATAGCGTTACGGAGATGTTTAGCAAACTCAAGTGGCAGACTCTGCAAGAGAGGCTCTCTGCATCGCGGTGTAGCTTGCTGTCCAGGTTTCGAGAGGGTGCGTTTCTGGATGAAGTATCGAATATATTGCTTCCCCCTACTTATACCTCCCGAGGAGATCACGAATGTAAAATCAGAGAGATTCGAGCGTGCACGGAGGCTTTCAGACAGTCGTTCTTCCCGCGAACCATACGCGACTGGAACAGGAAAGGGAGGTAATGACAGTGGCACGTAAAGTGCCATCAGCCACACACCGTTGGGTGGCTTGCGGAGCATAAATGTAGATGTAGATGTAGAAGTCCATGAATGGCTGCAAATGGTCTCCAAGTAGCCGAACGTAACCATTGACAGTCAATGATCTGTTCAGTTGGACCAGAGGACTCAGTCCAATCCATGTAAACACAGCCCCCACCCGTATGGAGCACCCCCTGCTTGCACGATGCCTAGTTGAAAAATTGCGCCAACGGCTTCGTGGGGTCTGCGCCACACTCGAACTCTACCATCAGCTCTTACCAACTGAAATCGGGACTCATCTGACGAGGCTACTGTTTTCCAGTCATCTAGGGTCCAACCGATATGGTCACGAGTCCAGGAGAAGCGCTTCGGATGATGTGCTGTTTAGCAAAGGCACTCGTGTCGGTCGTCTGCCCCCATAAACCATTAACGGCAAATTTTGTCCACTGTCTTAACTGATACGTTTGTCGTACGTCCCACATTTATTCCTGCAGTTATTTCATGCAGTGTTGCTTATCTTAGCACTGACAAAAACCATTGCTCTCGGCCGTTAAATGCATTGTCCGTCGTGAGAGATAATGCTTAAAATCTGGTCTTCTCGGCTGGGCACTGTAGATCTCGGAATATTGAATTCCCTAACGATTTTCGAAATGGAATTTCCCATACGTCTGTCTCCAACTACCACTCCGCGTTCAAAGTCTGCTAATTCGTGTCGTGCGGCCGTTTTTTGAATCACGTGAGTACAAACGACAGCTCCGCCAAAGCACTGCTGTTTTATACCCTGCGCACACGATATTACCGCCATCTGTATACGAACATATCGCTATTCCATCACTTTCGTCATCAAATGAACAAAGTAAGAGCATACGGACTATCAGACCAATTGTGTGACTGGATTGAAGAGTTCCTAGATAACATAACGCAGCATGTCATCCTCAATGGAGAGAAGTCTTCCGAAGTAAGAGTGATTTCAGGTGTGCCGCAGGGGAGTGACGTAGGACCGTTGCTATTCACAATATACAGGGTGTTTCAAAAACGACCGGTATATTTGAAACGGCAATAAAAACTAAACGAGCAGCGATAGAAATACACCGTTTGTTGCAATATGCTTGGGACAACAGTACATTTTCAGGCAGACAAACTTTCGAAATTACAGTAGTTACAATTTTCAATAACAGATGGCGCTGCGGTCTGGGACACACTATAGTACGATATTTTCCACATATCCACCATGCGTAGCAATAATATGGCGTAGTCTCTGAATGAAATTACCCGAAACCTTTGACAACGTGTCTGGCGGAATGGCTTCACATGCAGATGAGATGTACTGCTTCAGCTTTTCAATTGTTTCTGGATTCTGGCGGTACACCTGGTCTTTCAAGTGTCCCCACATAAAGAAGTCACAGGGGTTCATGTCTGGCGAATAGGGAGACCAATCCACGCCGCCTCCTGTATGTTTCGGATAGCCCAAAGCAATCACACGATCATCGAAATATTCATTCAGGAAATTAAAGACGTCGGTCGTGCGATGTGGCCGGGCACCATCTTGCATAAACCACGAGGTGTTCGCAGTGTCGTCTAAGGCAGTTTGTACCGCCACAAATTCACGAAGAATGTCCAGATAGCGTGATGCAGTAATCGTTTCGGATCTGAAAAATGGGCCAATGATTCCTTTGGAAGAAATGGCGGCCCAGACCAGTACTTTTTGAGGATGCAGGGACGATGGGACTGCAACATGGGGCTTTTCGGTTCCCCATATGCGCCAGTTCTGTTTATTGACGAAGCCGTCCAGGTAAAAATAAGCTTCGTCAGTAAAGCAAATGCTGCCCACATGCATATCGCCGTCATCAATCCTGTGCACTATATCGTTAGCGAATGTCTCTCGTGCAGCAATGGTAGCAGCGCTGAGGGGTTGCCGCGTTTGAATTTTGTATGGATAGAGGTGTAAACTCTGGCGCATGAGACGATACGTGGAGGATGGCGTCATTTGGACCGCAGCTGCAACACGGCGAACGGAAACCCGAGGCCGCTGTTGGATCACCTGCTGCACTAGCTGCGCGTTGCCCTCTGTGGTTGCCGTACGCGGTCGCCCTACCTTTCCAGCACGTTCATCCGTCACGTTCCCAGTCCGTTGAAATTTTCCAAACGGATCCTTTATTGTATCGCTTTTCGGTCCTTTGGTTACATTAAACCTCCGTTGAAAACTTCGTCTTGTTGCAACAACACTGTGTTCTAGGCGGTGGAATTCCAACACCAGAAAAATCCTCTGTTCTAAGGAATAAACCATGTTGTCTACAGCACATTTGCACGTTGTGAACAGCACACGCTTACAGCAGAAAGACGACGTACAGAATGGCGCACCCACAGACTGTGTTGTCTTCTATATCTTTCACATCACTTGCAGCGCCATCTGTTGTTGAAAATTGTAACTACTGTAATTTCGAAAGTTTGTCCGCCTGAAAATGTACTGTTGTCCCAAGCATATTGCAACAAACGGTGTATTTCTATCGCTGCTCGTTTAGTTTTTATTGCCGTTTCAAATATACAGGTCATTTTTGAAACACCCTGTACATAAATGACCTTGTGGATGACATCGGAAGTTCACTGTGGCTTTTTGCGGATGATGCTGTGGTATATCGAGAGGTTGTAACAATGGAAAATTGTACTGAAATGCAGGAGGATCTACAGCGAATTGGCGCATGGTGCAGGATATGGCAATTGAATCTCAATGTAGACAAGTGTAATGTGCTGCGAATACATAGAAAGATGGATCCCTTATCATTTAGCTACAATATACCAGGTCAGCATCTGGAAGCAGTTAATTCCATAAATTATCTGGGAATACGCATTAGGAGTGATTTAAAATGGAATGAGCATATAAAGTTGATCGTCGGTAAAGCAGATGCCAGACTGTGATTCATTGGAAGAATCCTAAGGAAATGCAATTCTAAAACAAAGGAAGTAGGTTACAGTACTCTTGTTCGCCCACTGCTTGAATACTGCTCAGCAGTGTGGGATCCGTACCAGATAGGGTTGATAGAAGAGATAGAGAAGATCCAACGGAGAGCAGCGCGCTTCGTTACAGGATCATTTAGTAATCGCGAAAGCGTTACGGAGATGATAGATAAACTACAGTGGAAGACTCTACAGGAGAGACGCTCAGTAGCTCGGTACGGGCCTTTGTTGAAGTTTCGAGAACATACCTTCACCGAAGAGTCAAGCAGTATATTGCTCCCTCCAACGTATATCTCGCGAAGAGACCATGATGATAAAATCAGAGAGATTAGAGCCCACACAGAAGCATACCGACAATCCTTCATTCCACGTACAATACGAGACTGGAATAGAAGGGCCCGCATCTCGTGGTCGTGCGGTAGCGTTCTCGCTTCCCACGCCCGGGTTCCCGGGTTCCCGGGTTCGATTCCCGGCGGGGTCAGGGATTTTCTCTGCCGCATGATGGCTGGGTGTTGTGTGATGTCCTTAGGTTAGTTAGGTTTAAGTAGTTCTAAGTTCTAGGGGACTGATGACCTCAGATGTTAAGTCCCATAGTGCTCAGAGCCATTTGAACCATTTTTTGGAATAGAAGGGAGAACTGATAGAGGTACTCAAGGTACCCTCCGCCACACACCGTCAGGTGGCTTGCGGAGTATGGATGTAGATGTAGATGTAGAAACATAAATTCTTCAAGTGTAAATGAATGTCGTGTAGCGAGGGCCTCCCGGCTGATAGACCCGATCGTTTGGTGCAAATCTCTTGAGGTGACGCCACTTCGGCGACTTGTGTGTCGATGCGGATGAAATGATGATTATGAAGACGACAAACACCCAGCCCGTGAGCGGAGAAACTCTCCAACCCACTCGGGAATCGAACCCGGGCGCACAGCAAGACAAGCCGACGCGCTATCCACTCAGCTACGCTGCAACACTCGGTGACGTTTCAACATCGTCAGGAGATTCATTTACCTTTTTTCAAATAACATGTAAAGAAATTTTGCATAATAATACACGCAGTTATTAAGGCTATAGTGTTTACTGTTATAATATCGTTAACAGAAAAATATTAGGAGAATAAATAGGTATCTTACTACCTTATACTAACGTTTGTATGCCTGTCTGAAATTTACAACACAACTGATGTTTTGTTCCAGCTTGCTATCTGCAATTAATGAGGATTTCTCAATGTTGTGTTACATATATTTACCAAACCGTTGGGCCCAAAATGAAAAAGAATAGCTTCTTTTCCTGCTTTACTAATGTTAGGTTACGTTACTGTCATTATGTTACATGCTAGTGTCAACGATAGCTTGCCTTTTATTCTTTAACTATCGTTTGTTAGCTTAAACTAATATTTCTCGAAAATTTTCATTATGAATGATATTTGCTCCTAAGAGGTTGTGACACTTTAAATAATTACGTTAAAATATTTAATTTCCTCTTTACGGCAACAATACCACATTGTTGTGACAGACTACTATCTTCCGAAACATTTTACCAGTAGTTAGTGGCTTCTGCGACTTTTTTAGTTCCCATATATTTTAGTCTCGCACAGCGACGTGTTTAAGTGTAATTGTTGTGAGAAGCTATATTTTACAAAAATCTTAGGCAGTTCGAGAGTTAAAAAAGCACTTAAGGTGTGTTAACCTTATAATTCGTAACTTTAACATAGTTGTTATCATGCAGATCAGCGCCTGTGTAAACGGCCGCACACATGAGCGGCAGATCGCAGCGATTTGACGCAAGCAGTGTCGCCTGCAGTCGGGCGCTCGCCTCGACACCGCAACACACGAGTGACTTGCCAAGCAATTTCAGCCAGTGTTACCAACACTGCTGTGGCGAGAAGTGCTGCGTGGAACATCAACTGGTATTTTTAGCAGCAGTGGTAGTTGATCTCCGAATCTCCGCAAATGCCTGCCACAATACTTTTGCCTTAAAAAAAGGCGAAATGTAATTTATTAAACTTGTTTTGAAATGCTTTTCTCGGGATCTGTATGCTACTTTTCAGAACATATTACATTTTTCACTGACGCCAAGTGGCTTGCGTACGTCTTTCCAGTCTGCTAATTCAATTAATTTTTCATTTATTAGTCCTTAATTCGTTTTTAATTCATTAGCTTTATAGTTTGCCAACAAATATTTACATAATTCGTTTTGTAATCTCGATCTACGTTTAGAAATGTTGTCAGTATCAGCACTCATGATTACAATAACTCTAGTCTGTATGCGGGATAGATGGTTTATATGAAATGACAAGGGACGTGAGTGTAGATTATAATAAATTTACTTAAAATGCGAACATTTTAGGTTAGGCTTTACCGCGACTGTTACTGACTTACATGAAACATCAGTCACTGTTTATTTATCTCCACACAGCATTTCAAACGTTTAAACCTCCATCATCAGGTGGATTTACGTTTGTTAGTATGATATTGGTGTGTGTGTTGTATTACGATTTTTTGAAGGAACTTCTGGCACTGTCTAGTGGAGAACACAAACCACTGTTTTTTCAACCATGTTCTGCAATAGTGTTTTGTTTTCTCCACTAGACAGTGCCAGAAGTTCCTCCAAAAAATCGTAACACAACACACACACTAATGTCATACTAACAAATGTAAATCCTCCTGATGATGGAGGTTTAAACCTTTGAAACGCGTCGTGGAGGTAAATAAACAGTGACTGGTAGCAGCAAACTTGTTGTTTCATTTAATAATAATAAATTTGCCTTAAACAGTTAGATTAAAATCTCCACTTAATGTTGCGGAACATCGTTCTGTTTAGAAATTATAAACCTTGATAATGCGTGTAGTTGTTTCACGAATAACCCTAATCATCAGATGGATGATTCAGTGTATCGTTAATACTGCCTTGAACTTCCCATCACTTCCACTTCTACATCACGAGCACCAAAATGCTAATCACTGCACAGTCGGAGGATGTTAACCTTTTTATATTTGTATTACTTCTTAACACAAATAGCAACTGCGGCCTCCACTTGTCACAGTGGTTCGTGCTCCCTGAACATAAATTATAATTTAAAATTCATACTCAACGTGTGCAGCACGAAGCGAAGCAAAGCTACACAACCACACTTAATGATTGGACAAATGAGTCGCGGTCAGGCAGCCATATTGCTACACATCGCATGTGATTCTTCAGATCGCAAGAGAATCCTGAGAGATCAGCGATCGGTCACTGGGGTCTACATCTTGCCCACACACGTGATACTTCCTGACAAACCGGTACACAGCGCGTAATCTTTTAAATGTCTCATCCCCAAACCACAACAACTAGAGAACATTCCACTGACGGGTGCAGAACCCATTTATTGCGTTTTTCAAGATTACTTTCTGTGTGGAATTACATTTTCTACACGCATTTCTCCCAATATTTGGATGTAACCTCTGAAGATAAATAATACTAGTCTTGAGAATTCTGTTAGTCTACAGAAAGTTCAGTTTAAATAGAAACAATTTCATTGCGTTTTTCCAACTCGATAATTTATTACACTACATTACCAGATACTAACATATGAGAAAAGTCACAGTCAGTGATTAGGAGACCTTCGGCAGCCCTGCATCAGATGGCTAATTACAGTGTGTTTGTTGTTGAGTCTTTCAATGAGTCAGAAATCGAACTGAGTCAAAAATTGAATTTTCCAGAAAAGTATATGACCGTTCAAGATCCAGCTAGCTGAGCTCAATGTGATATTCAATACTCGGCATATCTACTACACGTATTATTCACTCCTGAAACCCTAACAGTTGTCACAAACTTAAAAATTATCCGTTTCTCGAGTGTGACGTAGCGATTATTATCCATTATCAGCAATAATTATTTGCATTCAAACACACTGATAGTACTCTTCAGATGGTTGACTGCAAATAATTATTACTGGAGCCAGATAAACACATGGAATTACGAGTATGACAATGTGGGGCAGTTATTTTTAACTTGTCAAATACGATTGTGTTAGCCAAAATGGCGATCTACGCGGTGGTACCCGAAATTTTTCGAAATTTGAATTTTGCGTGCAATATCTTACGACTACACTGATATACGACTGTTTGTTTCCCCAAACATTCATCTTGAACCGGTGTGGGAGGTGGCTTCCAACAGAGTGGTTTTGCTTAGTTGACCGTCGTGTTTCCGTGAGTTGGCGATTTTGCTGTGGTTTACGTCAAAAAGCAGTGCGTTTCTATAAAGTTTTATTTGGAACTTGGAAAACCCGCTGCAGAAAGGCACCAAATTTCGAAGCAAGCATGTCAAGACAACGTCCTAGGTCACTTCTAAATACGGGCCAACAGCGACTGATAACGACCGTTCTGGTAAACCGCCAACTGATATCACACTAGAAAAGAGATAGAAAGTGAGGGATCCGACTCTGCAAGATCGTAGAAGACTGTCCAAGACTTCTGCAACAAGGCTGTGATCCTGAGGCAACAATCGTCGTAATGCAAGAGTCTTTCTTCACCTCGGCCAAAGACAGCTCGACAAATCGAGAGTAACTTTAAGTCCATGTTATTTTTTTTCATCTTCAACGTATATACTGATGGGGCTGCTTGCAAAGATTTCGTTCCCTCTCATCAGACAGTCAATAAAGAGTTACAGCGCGACATTCTAAGACATTTGAAGGAGCAGATGAGGATAAAAAGTCCGAGAAGTGGGATGGGGGCAACTGAGTTCTCAGTGATGACAATGCATGATTGCATATAGCCTACATTATACATGAATTTATGATTAAAAACAAGGTAACAATTTTCCCTCCTCGCTTTACTCATTAGAATTCTGCTCCTTTGATCTCTTGCGCTTACCAGTGATGAAAATCAAGTTGAAGTGGGAAGGTCCAGGCGGAATCGCTGAATTCACTACATACCGTAAGAAAGAAAATCTTCCATGATGGCAGAAACGTTGGATAGGTGTATATGTTTCCAAGGGGGACTGCTTTGAACTTGATGGTGAAGAATAAGAGATGAAATAATTTTAATTAACATATATCTGGAACTTCTGGATACTACCTCGTGGTAAGAGACAGTCTTCACTATTTCCGATCTGATTATGTAAGTGTAGAAAAGTTGTGGAATGTTTTTAAAGAGATAGTATCGACAGCAATTGAGAGATATACCACATAAATTAATAAGTGATGGTACTGATCCCCCACGGTACACAAAACGGGTCAGATCGTTGTTGTAGAAGCAACGAAAAAAGCATGCCAAGTTTAACAGAACGCAAAACCCCCAAGATTGGCAAAGTTTTACAGAAGTTAGAAATATGGCGCGTACTTCAATGCGAGATGCTTTTAATAATTTCCACAACGAAATTCTGTCTCGAAATCTGGTAGAAAACCCAAAGAGATTCTGGGCATACATAAAGCACACCAGTGGCAAGACACAATCAATACCTTGACTGCGCGATAACAACGGTGAAGTCACTGATGACAGTCACACTAAAGCAGAGCTATTAAACACGGTTTTCCGAAACTCCTTTACCAAAGAAGACGAAGTAAATATTCCTGAATTCCAATCAAGAACAACTGCCAAGATGAGAAACATAGAAGTAGATATTCTCAGTGTAACAAAGTAGTTTAAATCACTTAATAAAGGCAAGGTCTCGGGTCCAGATTCTATACCAGTCATGTTCCTCTCAGAGTATGCTGATAAAATAGCTCCATATTTACCAATTATATACAACCACTCGCTCACAGAAAGATACGTACCTAAAGACTGGAAAATTGCTCAAGTCACACCAATACCCAAAAAGGGAAGTAGGAGTAATCCGCTGAATTACGGGCCTATATCACTAACGTCGATTTGCAGTAGGGTTTTAGAACATATACTGTATTCGAACATTATGAAGTACCTCGAAGAAAACGATTTATTGACATATAGTCAGCAAGGATTCCGAAAATATCGTTCTTGTGAAACACAACTAGCTCTTTATACTCATGAAGTAATAAATGCTATCGACAGGGGATGTCAAATTGATTCCATATTTTTAGATTTCCAGAAGACTTTCGACACCGTTCCTCATAAGCGTCTTCTAATCAAACTGCGTGCCTACGAAGTATGGCCTCAGTTGTGCCACTGGATTCGTGATTCCCTGTCAGAAAGGTCACAGTTCGTAGTAATAGACTGAAAGTCGTCGAGTAAAACAGAAGTAATATCCGGCGTTCCCCAAGGAAGTGTTATAGGCCCTCTACTGTTCCTGATTTATATTAACGACATAGGAGACAATCTGAGTATCCGTCTTAGATTGTCCGCTGATGATGCTACCATTTACCGTCTTGTAAAGACATCAGATGATCAAAACGACTTGCCAATTGATTTAGATAAGATATATGTATGGTGCGAAAAGTGGCAATTGACCCTGAATAAAGAAAAATGCGAAGTTATTCATATGAGTACTAAAAGAAATCAGCTAAATTTCGATTACGCGATAAGTCACACAAATCTGAGGGCTGTAAATTCAACTAAATACTTAGGGATTACAATTACAAATAACCTAAATTGGAACGATCACATAGATAATATTGTGGGTAGAGCAAACCAAAGACTGCGATTCATTGGCAGAACACTTAGAAGGTGCAACAGGTCTACTAAAGAGACTGCTTACAGCGCGCTTGTCCGCCCTATTCTAGAGTATTGCTGTGCGGTGTGGGATACTCATCAGGTGGGACTGACGGATGACATCGAAAAAGTACAAAGAAGGCCGGCCGGTGCGGCCGTGCGGTTAAAGGCGCTTCGGTCTGGAACCGCATGATCGCTACGGTCGCAGGTTCGAATCCTGCCTCGGGCATGGATGTGTGTGATGTCCTTAGGTTAGTTAGGTTTAATTAGTTCTAAGTTCTAGGGGACTGATGACCACAGATGTTAAGTCCCATGGTGCTCAGAGCCATTTGAAGTACAAAGAAGGGCAGCTCGTTTTGTATTATCGCGAAATAGGAGAGATAGTGTCACAGACACGATACGTAAATTGGAGCAGCAATCATTAAAACAAAGGCGTTTTTCGTTGTGACGGGATCTTCTCATGAAATTTCAATCACCAGTTTTCTCCCCCGATTGCGAAAACGTTCTGTTGGCACCCACCTACATAGTGAAAAATGATCATCACAATAAAATAAGAGAAATCAGGGCTCGCACGGATAAATTTAAGTGCTCGTTTTTCCCGCTTGCCGTTCGAGAGTGGAACGGTAGAGAGACAGCATGAAGGTAGTTAATTGAACCCTCTGCCAGGCACTTTATTGTGAATAGCAGAGTAATCACGTAGATTTAGATGTAGATGGTACTCCAACGGGCACCAATTGTAACTAGAAAGAAACAATAATGGAATTTTATAAAACAGCTGTTGCTGCTATCTACCTATACCGAAATTAACACTATGTAATAAACGAAGAATCCATACTGTAGAAGTAAGATTTTTCGTTTAGTTTTGTGTACACAAGAAGAGGAAGAGTGAAAAAAACGTGAGACGGACGGAGTTGAACATCCTGAGCTCAGGAGAAAATATTGTAAATTATTAAACAACTCCTGGAACGGCGCACGGCGGACGGAAGATTATGCACATGGCCACCAAAGTGAAAAAAGCGTTGACAGAGCAAATGGCACACAAATCCAACTGCTGTAAAACTGTGCTTGCAACGGAACTTTTGTCTCTATTGCAACGGACCTTTCGTGTCTGTACTTGATGGAAGAACAAAAATAGGAAGAAGACGCTGTAGTGGCGTCATTCTGTTGTAGATTTTCTTTGGTTTCTTTTAATCACTCAACCTAATGTAAAAACGGTTATCAGGAGGCACTACCGTGTAAAACTCTATATGTTATTTCGAAATGTTACAGACAGCTCCACCGTGAAAGGACTGCACTCACTGCAGGATACACTACAACTGTTGGGGAGTACATAAACTAGTGTTCTAGTTGAAAGCATGTCCGTTGATCAGACGAGGTAAATTAATCTGAAGAATGGTGATTTCTAACGATAATTTTTAACATTTTTATGCAGCGACAGCAACTGATATTGTTTATATAAGAATATACATAAGAATGAACCTAACTAGGTAGACTATGGGGATGAGTTTACTGCGCTATAGTGAAAAGTGCAGCATGTGTTTGTACTAACCTCATAACCTGGCCGGATTAGTTTGCCAGCCTAAAATCAGGTCAGACATACAGTTACGGCTGGGTCATCCCCATGCACTGAGCTATGGGCCGCGTACATTGCAGTACGCACTGAATGAATGGGAAGGTCATTTCCGTAGCTGTGCTCTGTTCAGTAAATAACTGAACCCTGCCTCCTGAGAATACGTGGTGGCTGACTCACAGATAACAAAATTTTAACTGTGCTTTCGAAATTCTGTTCGGGATCTTTGCCTGCTGATGATACATTTCTGATCTCGACAGCGAAATGCCATTGTCGGCCAAAGAGATGGACAGTAAAACCGACTTCTAAAAGTAGATCTACGGCTACGTCCATGCTCTGCAAACCACGTTTTCTTACCGTTCCACTCTTGTATTGAGAGAAGGTAGAATAGCTGCTTAAACGAATTATGCGTGCTTTAATTAGTCTTACTTTGTCTTCGCGGTCCCTACGAGAGTGGTACGAATGAAATTGTAATGTATTCTTAGTGTCCTCACGTAAAATGAATTGGACTGTCATGTATTCCTAGTGTCCTCACGCACTGCGGGCTGCTAAAACGCAGAGCGTAGGCTGGTACTGGGTAAATACACTCCTGGAAATGGAAAAAAGAACACATTGACACCGGTGTGTCAGACCCACCATACTTGCTCTGGACACTGCGAGAGGGCTGTACAAGCAATGATCACACGCACGGCACAGCGGACACACCAGGAACCGCGGTGTTGGCCGTCGAATGGCGCTAGCTGCGCAGCATTTGTGCACCGCCGCCGTCAGTGTCAGCCAGTTTGCCGTGGCATACGGAGCTCCATCGCAGTCTTTAACACTGGTAGCATGCCGCGACTTTGAGCGAGGGCGTATAGTGGGCATGCGGGAGGCCGGGTGGACGTACCGCCGAATTGCTCAACACGTGGGGCGTGAGGTCTCCACAGTACATCGATGTTGTCGCCAGTGGTCGGCGGAAGGTGCACGTGCCCGTCGACCTGGGACCGGACCGCAGCGACGCACGGATGCACGCCAAGACCGTATGATCCTACGCAGTGCCGTAGGGGACCGCACCGCCACTTCCCAGTAAATTAGGGACACTGTTGCTCCTGGGGTATCGGCGAGGACCATTCGCAACCGTCTCCATGAAGCTGGGCTACGGTCCCGCACACCGTTAGGCCGTCTTCCGCTCACGCCCCAACATCGTGCAGCCCGCCTCCAGTGGTGTCGCGACAGGCGTGAATGGAGGGACGAATGGAGACGTGTCGTCTTCAGCGATGAGAGTCGCTTCTGCCTTGGTGCCAATGATGGTCGTATGCGTGTTTGGCGCCGTGCAGGTCAGCGCCACAATCAGGACTGCATACGACCGAGGCACACAGGGCCAACACCCGGCATCATGGTGTGGGGAGCGATCTCCTACACTGGCCGTACACCACTGGTGATCGTCGAGGGGACACTGAATAGTGCACGGTACATCCAAACCGTCATCGAACCCATCGTTCTACCATTCCTAGACCGGCAAGGGAACTTGCTGTTCCAACAGGACAATGCACGTCCGCATGTATCCCGTGCCACCCAACGTGCTCTAGAAGGTGTAAGTCAACTACCCTGGCCAGCAAGATCTCCGGATCTGTCCCCCATTGAGCATGTTTGGGACTGGATGAAGCGTCGTCTCACGCGGTCTGCACGTCCAGCTCGAACGCTGGTCCAACTGAGGCGCCAGGTGGAAATGACATGGCAAGCCGTTCCACAGGACTACATCCAGCATCTCTACGATCGTCTCCATGGGAGAATAGCAGCCTGCATTGCTGCGAAAGGTGGATATACACTGTACTAGTGCCGACATTGTGCATGCTCTGTTGCCTGTGTCTATGTGCCTGTGGTTCTGTCAGTGTGATCATGTGATGTATCTGACCCCAGGAATGTGTCAATAAAGTTTCCCCTTCCTGGGACAATGAATTCACGGTGTTCTTATTTCAATTTCCAGGAGTGTACTATATGGAACATTGTCCTAGGGTAAACAGCGATCTAAAGGTATGTCAATAAAATTTTCTAAAAACAGCCTTGATCGTATAAATGTTTTATGTAAACTGATATTGGTTTCGATGTATTATACTTAGCTCGTCTTCAGACCTTGTACTCCATGTTGGTGTCAGGAGCTAGGCTGGCTGGGCAGGCTGCTCTAGAAAGCAGTCGATTACATGACGAAATAAATCTCGGGTGAACAGCCTAGTATTAGTGTGCATACAGACTTCCAAATACTGGGACTGTGTCATCAAAGAAGCCATAGAGGTCAGAGTAAGAGAACCACAACTAAATCGTGACAGCGGTTACATCCTTAGCAAGGCGTGGGAAGCCGCGGTCACCCGGATGAAGAAGAAAAAGGATATTTCCCAGAGTGTACGGACGTCGGGGGAGGAGGGAAGAATTACGAGAGCGGTGCCGGCAGACCCTCCTGAACGAGAAGACCTAGGAAGCAGCGCCCAGACGGCGGGAGAACGGACGCTGTACCTGGACCGCACCGACTCTTAGGAAGCGCCTGAGGGAGGAGCGGGAGGGGGACTGTCCTATATATACCTGGAGCCGGCCCACCGCCGGTCAGTACATCAGCGCACCTGATGATGGCAACGTGGTCGATTGCCGAAATATTGTGTCCTATGCACACTCATACCAGGCTGTTCACCCGAGATTTATTTCGTCGTAAAATACGCCTGGAGAAATTGAAGAATCACAGTCGATTACATCTCTCTAGAGCAACCTGCTCAGTCAGCCCATCTCCTGTCACCACCATGGAGTACAAGGTCTGAAGACGATCAAAGTATAACAGATCGAAACCTGTCACCAGTTTAAATATAATATTTATGCGATCAAGAGTGTTTTTAGCAAAATTTTATTGTTATTGGGTAGTTGGACTCAATATTCAAGCGTCTGCCAATTCATCTTCTTCACCAATTCTGTGACGCTCTACCACTGATTAAAGAAACGTGTGAATATTAATGTTGCTAAAGGTCTTTCCGCATGGTAACTTCGGTTCTTGTCTGATCAACGAAGTTAAGCCCTGAGCGGCTCGGCTATAACTTGGATGGATGGTCGTCCGAATCTGCCGTGCTCTGTTGCCAACCGAGGTGCACTCAGCTCTTGTGAGGCCAACTGAGGAGCCAGTTGACTGAGAAGTAGCGGCTCAGTTCAAGAGAACTGACAACAGCCGGATGCGCGGTGTGCCGGCCGCTGTAGCCGAGCGGTTCTAGGCGCTTCAGTCCGGAACCGCGCTGCTGCTACGGTCGCAGGTGCGAATCCCGCCTCAGGCATGGATGTGTGATATCCTTAGGTTAGTTAGGTTTCAGTAGTTCTAAGTCTAGGGGACTGATGACCTCAGATGTTAAGTCTCATAGTACTCAGAGCCATTTGAACCATTTGATTTGAAGCGCGGTGTATGACCACATGCCCATCTGTTTCCACATCCAATGATGCCGATCGGTTTCGGATGACAATGTGGTCGGTCGGTACCGTTGGGAATTCCGAGGCCTGTTCGGACGGAAAGAGAGAGTTATTACTAACGCTGACCATCGTTGTATACGATCCTGCTAGTCCTATGCCTTATGGGTCCCATACGGTTGTGCAAAATTCTAGGGTTGGCCGTAGGAGTGTTTTGTAAGCAACCTCATTTACAGGCTGAATGCAGTTTCCCAACATCCTAGCAATGGACCGAAGTCTGCCATGTGTTCCCTATATGATCATTCCATACAATACGCTCATAATTTGTTACATTCGATTATTTGCATGGTTTGACTAATTCCAGTTATGACTCACTGTTTTTTTAGTTATAGGATAAATACTACATTTCTGTATCTTACATGCACGAACATTAAATCAATTCTCGATTTTTAGCAACACTTTGCACTATCATCAAAGTCTGCCATGACATTTGTGGAGCCTTTTTTCAGATAGTGCTTCAGTATAGATAACTCTATCATTTTCAGAAAGCCAGAGGTTGACGTTACTATAGTCTGCCAGCTCATTAATATACAGCATGAGCATCAAGGGGTCCGAAACACGTCCCTGTGGCACGCCTGAAGTTACTTCAACATCGTCAAAGACTTTCCACCCAAGATAAAATGCCACGCCCTCCCTATCTAGAAGTCGTCAATCCAGCAACAAATTCCGCTTGATAGCCTATACGACCATAATAAGCGTAGGAATGGTACTGAGTCAAATGTTTTTCGAAATAAATAGTGCCACCTTCTGATTGCCTTGATCCATGGCTCTTATGATGACATGGGAGAAATGAACAATGAAAAACGGTTCCGGAATCCACGCTGGTTGCCATGAAGGAGAAGGACGTAATTCTGTCCGAGGTACCTCTCCACATTTCAACTCAGAATATACTCAAAGACTGTAGGGTAGTTTTGCGAGTCAATACTGTTACGTAACTTGAAGACATTTACGAACCGTATGTTCTTTATTTACCGCCAAAATAATTATCCCGTAAAGAATGTCACACATTGTTCGACCATCTTGATAACAAGAGAATTTATCACTTCTTTCAGCTTTCCCATATTTCAGACTGTTCACGTTGTACCCGAACCCAGAAACAGGTTACAACTAACATTCTAGAAAAACATCAAAAGCGTGTCCTTATGTCGTCCTGAGTTGTAGACAGCCACTTGTAGTCGGTCTTCTGTCACTTTGGTAGTCAATCAGTCTGTCGAAAGTTGTGTGTGAGGTGAAATTAGCATGGGAGTTGTTCCGTCTTTTGCGACACTATGCAGTTTTATTTTGAGCAGACGCGTGTTGCATTACCTAAAGCATATTTAGTGGCCGCTGTAAAATTGTGGTTTTGTTTTCAAATCGGTTTAACGAGATCATAAACAGATCTCACGTTTAAAATTACTTTTATTATTCACATTTTACGGCCCCTGCAATATGTTTAAGCGTTCTTCTATACACAAGCGTTAGATCTTTAGCACAATGCACTCAACTGACGCAAAATGTTTTCTCGCTAGCATGTTTTTATATACCCATATTAACATCGTGTGGATCGCGCGGAATGTCTGCTGTGTATTTCTATGTTTTCAACTCGTGTTTGCGTGCGTGTGTGTGTGTGTGTGTGTGTGTGTGTGTGTGTGTGTGTGTGTGTGACCGATCTGTAAGCAGTACCTCAGTTGCCACAGTATCCACTGAAGATGCTTCAATTAGAGCAACACGCGTCTGCTTCGAATAAGACTATATACAGTCGCAAAAGATGGAATAACTCCCATATTACTAGTAAAACTGCGCCTGGAGAAAAAAGGTCACAAAAACAGAACGACAACATGGATGTGTCTGGGGGAACCTACAGCTAATTCTGCACTCCCCTTCACAAACTGTGATTTGAGTAACTTTGTGATTTATATTTCATTGAGTCGAGTGGTGGGGGCCAGCCACCAGCCAATCACAGTCTTTCCTGTATTAAACGACGTCAGGTTTGCGACCCATCGACAGCGATATCGTTAGAACCAAAGTGCTCTATCAGATTATGGAAACGGCAAGAAGGGATCAAAATACGTCGTTTTCAAAGCAACCAGCGCCTTCAGGGAAGTACCGGGAAACCCAAATACGAACCATTGTCCTGGCGAATAAGAGCCCACAGTGGTACCTGGCTCGGCTCCTGTCAAGAGGACCATCTTTAGTTACTGGTCGGTAGTATCCACTGGGAACGACACGGAGTTAGCTCTGTCAGAATATCCGTTATCATAGAGTTTGGGCCGCTATCTGATAGACTCAGTCGTGCAGTGACTCGTTGATCAGGTGAGAGTAGGTACCCGCTGCGGAAGTCGTCCAAAACGTGAGGCAATCTAGTAGTCACTAGTACCACGGTCCCTTTGGGAATACAATGGAACGCCTTGGAAGATACATGGTAGTTATTGCTAGAACTGTGTGAAACTACCATGCCTCAAGTTCCTAGGATGATGAGCATTCTTAGGCAGTGTAACATGTGTGGTACGGGTAGAGTCCAAGCGCCCTCGTCGGTTATTCGTCCATGACGGTGAGAGAAACCATACCAACGTGAGAAATAACATATTCATGGGTTTGACGGCTAATTTCTCGAGGAAACTTGGATAAACTGGACTAAATCCTGGCGAGCCAGAGAGAACAAGGCTTCGACAGTTGGCAGGTCTGGTCAACTACATTCTGTAGCCATTTAAAGGACAAAAATGGTTCAAATGGCTCTGATCACTATGGGACTTAACATCTGAGTTCATCAGTCCCCCAGAACTTAGAACTACTTAAACCTAACTAACCTATGGACATCATACACAGCTATGCCCGAGGCAGGATTCGAACTTGCGACCGTAGCAGTCGCGCGGTTCCGGACTGAAGTGCCGAGTGCCGCTCGGCCACCGCGGCCGGCATTTAAAGTGCACAGTGCGACAGCTATGGAAGCTGAGTTACATAAACGCAAAGGGGCAGTTTGACTTGGCGGAAGTGGGGACCTCTCCACGCTGGGTCCACACAGGCACCGGCTACGGTGTATCCAGGCGGCTGTGGCTAAGTGGGCTCCTCCAACTGGAGTGCCAATCTCATTTTTAGGGATAGTTTCAAATGGCTCTGAGCACTATGGGACTCAACTGCTGAGGTCATTAGTCCCCTAGAACTTAGAACTGGTTAAACCTAACTAACCTAAGGACATCACAAAAATCCACGCCCGAGTCCACGCCCGAGGCAGGATTCGAACCTGCGACCATAGCGGTCTTGCGGTTCCAGACTGCAGCGCCTTTAACCGCACGGCCACTTCGGCCGGCAGGATAGTTTCCATATTGGTAGCTGATGAAGCTGCCAGTAGATGAAAGCATAGACCTAACACCAGGCCAGAGAACTAAAGACAAGTAATGTGTTGTGCACGCCATGCAATAGCATGTAGTAACTGAAACAGACCTTAAGCCCATTAACCTATTTATACGTTCGAACATCCACACCACTAGGGTGGGCTCAAGTCCCAGACTGACCAGCCATATTCACTGTCGGGTGTGGGCTAAACCAGGTTATTAGGCAGTTATTATGACGCCCATGTAATATTACGATTATTTATATATTGGCGAGATTATTCCCACCACTTCTGAGGAGTTGCCGGCGAGGATGCTTGTCCACATGTTGCAAAGTCAGACTTGTGCAGTTGAGAACTGGTTTAGCATGCCATCAGTCCTCAACACTCTCGAGTATTTGTCATTACACAGAGCCTGTCGTAATAGATAAGGGCGTCAGAAATGTCAAACACAAGTGTGCTTAAGAAAGAGCGTTTATTGTTCAAAGTTCACACGTAGACGGGAAGCTGCTACGAGCCGCCACGCTGAACGAGCGCGAGCACGTCGTTGAGGACGGAGAGGACGCTGTCGAAGGTCTCCTCGCTGGTGGGGACGATCTGGTCTGCGGGCAGCAGGTGGCCGAACTCGCCCGTGTCCCGCAGTTCCCATGCGAAGGGGAAGCGTTTGCCCTGCACGCCCATCAGCCAGTCGATGCTGCTGCCGGCCGCCGGGTCTGAGGCAGAAGCGCGTCCCTCAAACACTTTATAAGTTTCTCTACGGTATCAAGTTCAAGTAAGCAGTCAGGAAGAATCCATTAGTAAAGAAGTTTACACACGAAAAGCACAAACATGTCATCATTAGACTAATGCCGACTATATTCATAAAAGATCAAACAGCACTGGTGACCAACTTTGAAAGGATATTATACGTGGAGACTGAGGTGCAAGAACAGAGAAAATGACATCTTTGATAGTGCAATTGTAACATAATTGAAAGCATAGAAGCCAAACGGTAAACAAGTGTGAAAGAGCTATACCATAAAAGAATAAGATTAAACTTAGACAAAACAGTGATGTGTGTGGGGGGGGGGGGGGGGGGGAGAGGGGGAGAGAGAGAGAGAGAGAGAGAGAGAGAGAGAGAGAGAGAGAGAGAGAGAGAGACATGTGGTGAGGCGAAATAAGAGGACGACAATATGAGGAAATAATATACTCAACAAAGAGCAGAGATACATGTGGACAAAATAACAGAACAGCCCATACAGAAATTCAAATTAAATTGTTAATATCATTAAAATAAATACAAGAATATTGGAGAAAAGCCTGGAAAGGAATAACACATGGAAGGTGATGCAAAAACAGAGTAAAAGATAACACTAATAACTATAACGCGATAGTATTGTATGTACAATGTTTAGGCGACCGAATCAGTCGTCTTCTTCAGGTACTGCGAGATTTGCTGTCACATTACATTAGATTAGTACTTGTTCCATAGATCATGAATACGACACTTCGTAATGATGTGGAACGTGTCAGGTTAATAAAACGTGTATATACAAGATATTACGTTACACAAAATATTACATGACACTTAATATTTTTTATTTTTTTTGCCGGGGGGGGGGGGGGTTGGGAAAGTTACCCACTTACTATATCCAAAAATTCATCTAATGAGTAGGAGTTGCCATTAAGAAATTCTTTTAATTTCCTTTTAAATGCTATATGGCTATCTGTCAGACTTTTGATGCTATTAGGTAAGTGACCAAAGACTCTCGTGGCAGCATAATTTACCCCCTTCTGAGCCAAAGTTACATTTAACCTTGAATAGTGTAGTTCATCCTTTCTCCTATTGTTGTAGCCATGTACACTGCTATTACTTTTGAATTCGTTCGGATTGTTAATAACAAATTTCATAAGTGAATATATATATTGAGAGGCTACAGTGAAGATCTCTAGCTCTTTAAATAAGTGTCTGCAGGATGATCTTGGATGAGCTCCAGCAATTATTCAGATTAAACACTTTTGTGCAATGACCACTGTTTTACTCAATGATGAGTTACCCCAGAATATGATGCCATACGAAAGCAGAGAATGAAAATAGGCATGGTAAGCTAATTTACTGAGATGTATATCGCCAAAATTTGCAATGACCCTAATAGCATAAGTAGCTGAACTCAAACGTTTCAGCAGATCCTCAGTGTGTTTTTTCCAGTTCAACCCTTGATCAATGCATACACCTAGAAATTTTGAATATTCTACCTTAGCTATCGATTTCTGATCTAAGTCTATATTTATTAATGGTGTCATTCCATTTACTGTGTGGAACTGTATATGCTGTGTTTTGTCAAAGTTTAATGAGAGCCCATTTGCAGAGAACCACTTAATGATTTTCTGAAAAACATCGTTTACAATTTCACCAGTTAATTCTTGTCTGTCAGGTGTGATAGCTATACTTGTATCATCGGCAAAAAGTACCAGCTTTGCATCTTCGTGAATATAGTATGGCAAGTCATTAATATATACATTAAGAACAGCAGAGGACCCAAGACCGAACCTTGCGGCACCCCATTCTTGATTGTTCCCCAGTTTGAGAAATCACCAGTTTTTTGCATATTATGTGAACTGCTTTATACTCGATGTCTGGACTCCAACTGATGTAGCACTTGAAGAAGGCGATTGGGTCGGTCGTCGAAGTATTGTGCATAAGTTTTAAAAAACAACTTGGCAGAACACCCAGAAGAACATTTATCAGTCAAGCTGAGAAAACTTGACGTGAATGGACACAACAAGTCTTTAGAAGTCCCCTGCAGAAATACTGAACCATGCTGCCCCTATAGCCTCCCATAAGTGCGAAAGTGTCGCCAGTACAGGATTTTCTACATGAACTGACCTCTCGATTATGTAGCATAAATGTTCTATGGGATTCACGACTGGCGATTTGAGTGGCCAAATCATTCGCTCGAACTGTCCAGAATGACCTTCAAACCAATCGCCAACAATTGTGGCCCGCTGACAATTCCATCGTTGTTTGGGAGCATGAAGTACATGAATATCTGAAAATGGTCTCCAAGTAGTCGAACATAACCATTTTCAGTCAATGATCGTTTCAGTCCGTCAGGGGACCCATTTAATTCCATATAAACACAGCCCACACCATTATGGTGCCACCATCACGCTGCAAAGTGCTTTGTTAAAAATTTGGGTCCATGGCTTCGTGGCGTCTTCGGCACTCTCTATCTCTCCCATTAGCTCTTACCAACTCAAATCGGACCACGGTTTTCCAGTCGTCTAGGGTCCAACCGATGTGGTCACAAGCACAGGAGAGGCGCTGCAGACAATGTCGTGATGTTAACAAAAACACTCGCGTCTATAGTCTGCTGCCATAGCCCATCAACGCCAGATTTCGCCGCACTGTCCTAACGGATACGTTCGAAGTACCTGCCACATTGATTTCTGCGGTTATGTCAAGCAGTATTGCTTGTCTGTTAGCACTGACAATTCTACGAAAACGTAGTTCCTCTCGGTCGTTAAGTGAAAGTCGTCGGCTACTGCGTTGCCCGTGGTGAGATGTAATGTCTGACGTTTGGTTTTCTCGGCACACTCTTGACACTATGGATCTCTGAATACTGAATTCCGTAACGACTTCCCAAATGGAATGTTCCATACGTCTAGCTCCGGCTACCATTCTGCGTCCAAAGTCTGTTTATTCTCCGTCGCTATCCTATGCGTTTTATCACCGCAGTGTATAACGATTTGGAAGACATTGACAGTCGCAATAAAATAAATAAATACACGGAGAAATGGAAGCATAGAATGTAACGTATAGTGTGTGAAGAATTGAAGATATTTTGAGCTTAAGTGATGTTAAGATAGGGGAAGTATTAAACTATGTTCTGTCATGTAACATTAAATGAGGATTGTGTGTGTCAGATGTCTCCAGGGCTTCGGATGGATTCGGTTTTCACCCTTTGCTTGCCAGAAAAAGGACCTCGGACTGTGGCTGGAACACGCTCAGCCAATGTGTAGTCAGAATTCTACGACTTCGAATTGCGTCAATGGTCAGTCATTATTTTTGCTATGTCTCAACCTGACTGCCGCATGTAAAACGTATTAGTCAAGATGAACCAGTTTACATCCACCACTGTCGTCTATTCAAAAATGGTTCAAATGGCTCTGAGCACTATGGGACTTAACTTCTGAGGTCATCAGTCCTCTAGAACGTAGAACTACTTAAACCTAGCTAACCTAAGGACATCAGACACATCCATGCTCGAGGCAGGATTCGAACCTGCGACCGTAGCGGTCGCGCGGTTCCATACTGTAGCGCCTAGAACCGCTCGGCCACCTCGGCCGGCTCTGTCGTGTATTAACTGGGTCTTGTATGTTGAAAATATACTGGATTGTTGCTTTTCTCAAATAGTAAAAATCTTCACACATGCAGAATTTCAGTGTTTTAGCTACAATCTACGGCACTTGTCCTAAGTGCGAGATAGTACACCACCATTTGCAAACACTGGAAAAAACAGCTGAGGAAACATAACGGAAGACTGTGGCTTGGTTTTTCGCTTCTTGTGTTACGTGTGACCAATCATGACTGGGTTATAGCCTATGGTTGACGCAATAAATTTCATAGTGTCTAACTCTCCTCGGAAATCTTCTTTGGACACTGGATCAGGTATGAGATGGTGCACCAATGAATCGAATGCTGCTTGTTTGTGAATGACTGGGTGCTGTGGACAAGAAATTATTAGACAACACTGTCTGCAGTTATACTCTTCCTATATATTTTGCCTTTGAGGCCTCTGTTCCATTTACTGACAACTTTGCGAAATCTAAATTAAAGAGTCAATATCCGCAATGGGCGGTTCAGATGTTTCGCTAAAGTGTTTCACTTTTCTAAGACTGTTATTATAATTATAATTATTACCATTATTATTATTCTTATTTTTATTTTCAAATCTTTTTTTTCTTTCGTTGGATGTGAGATGCAATCCCAGATCCTTTCAGTTCAAACACCGAAAGCGTGGAACAATCAAAAGCCGTTGTAATGAATATTGATTTCGAGGCAATTAATTTCCGTCAAGCGACCATCTTCAAGACACGGTTTAACCCTACACAAGCTCAAGGCAGATTCCTTTGCGTAAAATATGTATTTATTTGGTTGCAGCATCTGACGCATAAACTAGCTACCAGTCTCCGTAGATGTAGTTTCAGTGACGCAGATAAATACGTAATACTTTTTTCTCAGGATACGTGCAATTCCAAAGAATAATATGTCTGCATTACCACTGCCGAATAATAATTCCTATTAATCTAATTTTTGATCTTATGGTGAAACACGTATGTATTCGGTAACAGCGATGGCGAGGCATGACAGAATCTCTGACCAGAGAGTTATTTATCGTTGCCAGTCTGCGCTTCACCGCGAGAGAGTTCTGTTCTGTTGCGAGGCAGTTGCTGTACGTAGCGAGTCGCGAGAGCATGTAGTTCAGTCAGCGTTAGAAGCGCGCGAGATAGTCGGAGTTGTGTGTGAGGAGTCGGCGGGCGTCGACATGGGTCTCTGGTCAAGGTTCAGGACGAGGTATACTTTAAATAAGGTAATGAAGCAGCATTGCGCACATCTGATAATGTAATGTATATTAACTGTAATTAATTTGTTCAAGAATTGCCCCAATAATAATTTTGTTCTGCAAGCAATCGTTTTAAGAAAATAATCATTACAATTGAAACAATATTTCCTTTGCTTTTCCTACCAGAATCAATTTATCAGGTTGATTATTGCACAGGGCCTAAGGTCAGCGCAGATGACCTTATATAAATTTATCAGGTTGATCTTAACGTTAATTTTGTGGGGACTTAGCATTTTTGCACATTTTTATTATCATTGAGTTTTATTACTGTGGGAAGCTAACACTTGGCTCTATTTGCAATTCTATTCAATTCTTTTCATTTTGCTTATTTTTTACCGGGAGGTTACGTTTAGCACGATTTTCATTATCATTTAAACATTGTCATTAAAATTTTTGTGGGGAGGTTACAATGGTATTGGGAATTTCAGTATTGAGGAGAGATGGAAAGAAGAAACATGCTGTCCAGTCATGGGCTATGTTGCCGCATTTCTTGCAGGCACGGAATGATTCTGGAGTAAGCAGTATCGCATATACATCTGTTTAGCCGATTATGTACAATAGGTTGTGTTT
The DNA here is from genome assembly GCF_023864345.2 of Schistocerca serialis cubense. Taxonomy (NCBI): domain Eukaryota; kingdom Metazoa; phylum Arthropoda; class Insecta; order Orthoptera; family Acrididae; genus Schistocerca; species Schistocerca serialis. Next base: position 82,829,312 of record NC_064641.1, on the reverse strand, counting down.
CAGGAACAGTGAATAGCACTTAAATGTTACAGGAAGGTTAAATGTCTTTCAAAGATGCTGTAAGGAGACGGGCGACTATATGTCCCATCTTCCTCAAACCAAACCTGTACGTATGTGAATGACTATACATATGAATTACATAATTTTTGTTGTTCTTCAGTTGTAATACTACAACATATCCGATATCCCCGTAAAAGTGATCTACGGACGAATAAAACTACTACTGCTACAATTATTATATATTTTTGAACTGATATCTTTTTAGTTGCAATGGCTTTTGTTATTGGTACACAGTATATTGTTGCATCAGAATCGTGTTGGTACTCACAGATAGTGTCCACAATGCTGCCGTATGTGAACTGGGTGCCGTATCTGGAAGCCAGAACTTCTGCAGCCCTACCCGCTATTTCAAGCTGGAAAAAAGCGGAAACATTCGTTTGAGTCATTTTTACGTTAGAAGACAGACTGAAGCATTTGTAGATTTAGAGAAGGCTTTTTATAGTATAGACTGGAATACACTCTTTGCAACTTTGAGGACAGCAGGGCTAAAACAAATAGAGCGAAAGGTTATCTACAACTTATCCAGAAACCAGACTGGTGTTTTAAGAATCGAAGGGTACGAAATAAAAGCATTAGTTGGGAGTGAGACGATGTTAACTAATCTGTACAGCGAGCAGACAATAAAAGAAACCACGCAGGAATTTGGAAAAAGAATTGAAGTTCAGGAGAAAAAATAAAAACTTTGTAGTTTGCCAATAACACTGTAACTATGCCAGAGACGGCAAAGGACTGACAACAGCATTTTAACTGGAAGCATAGTCCGCTGAAAATAAGGCGTAAAGTGAATATCAATGAAAGAAAAACGAGAGTTGTGTAGTCGAAATGTAAGGGCGATCAAAAAGCTCCCGTTCGAGGGCGTTGCTGCACCGTACATGCAACATAGCGCTACTCCGATGCGCGTGTATAAGAAGCAACACGTAGGCAAGATATTAGTGTAGCATTCGTGCCTTTCCGACGTGTGTGCAGTGAATGGAATCGTGAGCTATGCCGACGTTATTACCAGATGCGTCCAAAGAGAACCAACGACGTGTTATTTTTTTATGGACTGCCGAAGGACCAACACCAGCAAACATCCATCGGAGAATGAAGAATGTGTACGGGGCAGCAAGTCCGTAGAAAACCGCCGTTGTGGAAATGTGGTGCAAGTACAGTGCTGGATGTTGCTGTTGCATGACGTCGCACGTTCCCGCATCGCAAATGTCGTAACGCAAAGTTACGCCAACTCGTGGGAAACACTGGAACACCTACCCCAAAAGCCCTGGTCTCCCCCAGGCAATTACCACGCCTTCGATCCCTTAAAAAAGGCCTTGAAGGGTCTGCTACTCCTTTCGAAAGAGAATGTACAGCAAGCAGGTCGCTTGCAAGGCCTCAGTAACCAGTGTGTCCGTCTTTCACACGGATAACAGTGGGGAACCGTAGTGGCGTGAAAACAATGAGGTCTTGGTAGGTCTCTGGAGGGAGCTGACACCACATCTGCACACACACACACGCACACACACACACACACACACATACACACATACACACACACACACACACACACACACACACACGTCACCTAATTCCTGTAAACTCCGTGGAGGGGGGCGATGAGGTCTGACGTCCCCCAGATGCGTTCGCCCCAGCTCGAATCTGGCGAGTTGGGGGGCCAGAACGCCAATGGGAACTCGGCACTGTATTCGTTGAACTACCCCCATCACACTCCCGGCCTTGTTACATGGCGCATTACCGTCTTGAAAAATACCACTGGCTCTAAGCACAATGGGACTTAACATCTGAGGTCACCATTCCCCTGGACTTAGAACTACTTAAACCTAACTAGCCTAAGGACATCACACACATCCATGCCCGAGGCCGGATTCGAACCTGGGACCGTAGCAACAGCGCGGTTCCGGACTGAAGCGCCTAGAACCGCTCGGCCACAACGGCCGACTGCTGTCGGGAAATACGATCGTCACGAAGGGATGTATGTTGTCTGCAACCGATGTACGATACTCCTCGGCCGTCATGGTGCCTAGCACGAGCTCCGCCGTAATCAAATTGCGTGCATATGGAGTATCGTCTCAGTTGTGTGACTGTATTCGTGATTTCCTCTAAGAGAGGTCACAGTTCGCAGTGATAGACGGTAAATCATCGAACAGAACAGAAGTGATACCTGGCGTTCCGCAAGGTAATGTCAGAGGCCCTATGCTGTTCCTGATTTACGTAAATGATCTAGGTAATAATCTGAGCAGCCCCCTTAGATTGTCTGCAGATGACGCTGTAATTTACCGTCGGTAAAAACATCAGACGATCAATTCCAATTACAAAATGATCTAGAGAGAATTTCTATATGGTGCGAAAAGTGGCAATTGGCACTAACCAAAGAAAAGTGCGAGGTCATCCACATGGTTACTAAAAGAAAACCGATAAATTTTGGTCCGCAGCTCGTGGTCGTGCGGTAGCGTTCTCGCTTCCCAAGCCCGGGTTCCCGGGTTCGATTCCCGGCGGGGTCAGGGATTTTCTCTGTCTCGTGATGACTGGGTGTTGTGTGATGTCCTTAGGTTAGTTAGGTTTAAGTAGTTCTAAGTTCTAGGGGACTGATGACCATAGATGTTAAGTGCCATAGTGCTCAGAGCCATTTGAACCATTCGATAACTTTTGGGTATACGATAAATCGCACAAATCTAAGGGCTGTCAATTCGACTAAATACCTAGGAAATACAATTACGAGCAACTTAAATTGGAAAGACCACATAGAGAACATCGTGGGGAAGGCGAAAGAAAGACTGAGCTTTGTTGGCAGAACACTTAGAAGATGCGACAAACCCACTAAAGGGACAGCCTATATTACATTTTTCCGTCCTCTGCTGGAATATTGCTGCGCGGTGTGGGATCCTTACCAGGTAGGTTTGACGGAGGACATTGAAAAAGTGCAAAGAAGGGCAGCTCGTTTCGTGTTATCACGCAATAGGGGTGAGAGTGTAACTGATACGATACGCGAGTCTGGGGTGGCAGTCACTGAAACAAAGGCGGTTTTCTTTGAGCCGAGATCTGTTTACAAAATTTCAGTCACCAACTTTCTCTTCCGAATGCAAAAATATTTTGTAGACACCCACCTACGTAGGGAGAAATGGTCATCATAATAAAATAAGAGAAATCAGAGCTCGAAAGAAAAGATTTAGGCGTTCCCATTTCCCACGCGCCATTCGAGAGTGGAATGGTAGAGAAGTAGTATGAAAATGGTTCGATGAACCCTCTGCCAGTGTGAGTTGCAAAGTAACCATGTAGATGTAGATGTAGATGTAGACATGAATGTTTCCGAAAGTGTAATGGAGCCGGCGCCAGCTTGTGTCTGCCGAGCAATACAGGTGACAAGGAGCCGTATCCCTGGAAGACGACGGTTTCGCGTCCTCCCATCGGCTGATGAAAAAGATATCGGGACTCACCAGACCATGCAACGCTCTGCCACTGCGCCCAAAGTCCTGTGCCGATGGTCACCTGCACGTTTCAGTCGTAGTTGCCGATGTCGTGGTCTTAACATTGGCACCTGCATGGGTCATCGGCTGCGGAGGCGCGTCCTTAGGAGTCTTCAGTACATTCCGTGTTCAGACACACTTGTACTCTGCCCAGTATTAACGTCTGCTGATAGTTCCGCTACAGTTCGCCGCCTGTCCTGTTTTACCACTCTGCCCTGCCTACGACGTCCGACATTTGTAGTGAGGCGTTGCCGCCCAACCCCACGACGTCTATACATCGTTTCACCTTGGTTTCGCCCCGTGTTGGAGCACTCCTCCAACACCCGACATGTTGTGCAGTTTTGGAAATGCTCGTCCCGAGCCTCGGGGCCATCACAATCTGCCCTCGGTCAAACTCAGATCGCATGCCTTCCCTATTCTACACACGGACAGCGCGCTCATATTACATGCACCGTGCGTGTCTCGGACTAGCAGTCATTCCTCGCCAGGTGACGCTGCTATCACCCGGACGGGTTTATATCGATTGTAAGTCGATGGTGATAATGTTCTGGCTGATCAGTGTAGGTATAGCTGCCTTCTCAGTGTTAAAGAGAACTTAAATGATTTTAACCTTATAATGACTATGCACTAGACAATCAGTTCATATACCCGGAAGTTGGGTAGCTAATGTTAACAACAGCCACAAATATCCAGGCAGCAGGTTTTTCAACATACTTCCAAAGCTGCCCATTCAGTTCCCTACAGTATATCAGAAAGTTGTTTTACCAGAATGGTTTAAGAAAAAAGCGTGCTACTTCAAAAAGAGTATGAGGGATTAGACTGAAGTGACATGAAGTTCTCACTAATTACTGTCATACTAACTTGTAAGTTGTTACAAGTCGTCGGTTAGTATATTCCTGTATATATGATTTTCACGTTATGTGTAACGATGTGCCACTGATATATCGTGAAATATTATGTGCCTCTTGTATCTTAGCTTTATATATAAATATTTACACCAACAAAATGTAAAATGTTCGAAGATATACAAACTCTGTACTACTCTATTCTTCTTCACCCAGCAGGAGACGCTGTTTTAGCAAAAAGATATTTTCCACCTGGTACATCGGTGGGATGGTTGCCTCAGTGCCCATAGCGGTTTTTCCTGATTGGCGTACCAAGTCTGGATTGTATGGCGTTCGAACAGAAAATTTTTGATTGTCCCTTATAAATTTGGTGATACAGATAGAATAAGATTATTAAATGAGATCCTTCATCCATTCACTGAATTTTGCTGTTCTGGCAGTAAAATAATTGTCAATGGCCGAACTGAAGAGGATCTAAAACACAACCTAGCAATTGTAATAAAAGGGTTTTTCAATAAGATAAATTTCCTAACGTCGAATAAAAATTTAAGTGGCAAAAAGTCGATTCTGGAGGAATTTACCTGGACTGGAGCCTTGTATGGAAGTCGAAAAAAATGGCTCAAACGGCTCTGAGCACTATGGGACTTAACATCTATGGTCATCAGTCCCCTAGAACTTAGAACTACTTAAACCTAACTAACCTAAGGACATCACACAACACCCAGTCATCACGAGGCAGAGAAAATGGAAGTCGAACATGGACGATAAAGAATTCTGGCAAGAAGAGAATAGAAGATTTTGAAATGTAGTGTTATAGAAGAATTTTGAAAATTAGGTGGGTGAATCGAATAACGAATGAATTATGCTGAATAGACTTAAGGAAAAAAGAAATTTGTGGTCCATTTGGACTAAGAGAAGGGATCGATTGGTAGCTCACATCCTGAGACATCAAAGAATCGTAGTTCCTTAATGGAAGGAAGTATGTGTGTTAGGGGGGGGGGGGGGAAGGGGGCGAATCGTAGAGGGAGGCCAAGACTTCAATACAATAAGTAGATTTAGGTTGCAATTGTTATTCAGAGATGAAGAGCTTCGCACAGGACTGAATAACGTGAAGAGCTGCATCGAACCAGACTTCTGATTGAAGACCCCTATGACAAAGATTCATTTTGCAAGGCTGTTTCTTAAGAAACACGGACAGCAAACAGTGTGAGAAGTTTGTTATTTATCCCTGCTTAGATTGGAGAAGATGGTGGTATTATCAAACAGAGTGAAGTATGAGTGAACTGCAACAGACTGGAATGGTGCTTCAGTTGCCTCACCAGCTCGTCGTAGTTGGGTGCGACCAGACTTGAGAGTCCGTAGGGGAACATGAGCATCTGGCCGTAGCTGTGGAAGTCCAGGTAGAGCTGGAAGTCGTCGCCGAGGCTGGCCAGGAACTGCGAGTAGGTCCTCGTCTCCACCTCCGAGAACGGCGCCGGCCCGGCAAAGTAGTTCGTGCAGCCAGTCGTGTTGGCGCCTTCCTCTGTCAGCGCCAAGGCACATTCCATTGTTACTGAGTAACTAAAAAAACTACAACTGCAATAATACAATGTAAAATGGACATGTTTCAAAATCTGCCCTCCTCATCGATCTCCTTCAGTATCATCACTGCTCAATGATTGAATTTACTCAAGAAGGGTTGCCCTAAAGCACATTTCAGAAGTGAGAACAGACGGCGAGGTGGAGAAAAAACGTGCCCAACAATATGCAAATGACTTTGCAGTGGGGTTATCCGGCGCTGTCAAATCTTGTTCTAAACATGAAAAACTTTAGAGTACGTCACCAATCAGTTCAGTAAGTCCGTCTGCTATGGATCCGACACTAATATCGTCCGTTTTGGATTTTTTTTATGCCTTCTGTAAGCGTAGAATTGTGTCGTTGACCATCGATAGTCGCCTCTCTGCCGAGCGCAGAGCAACAGTTGCGAGTCGTGGCGAAGCTTTCGTGGAGCGCGGGCGGAGTATTGTGTTGATGCCGTGGCTGCAGCACGTATCTTACAAGCTTTGGTGAAGCAATTGAAAATGTTTGCCACAAAAGTTTTACGTTTAATTTCAATGTTCACGACGCAGTGCCAATGTTTATCCGAAAGGTGATGTTTCTCGGTTTCGTGTGTCGTGTCGGGAGAACAACAATCAACCGCGTCGCGACGGTTACGGACAAATAATGTGAACTGGTACGATCATGATTGCAAGTTATAAGTGAAAGAAACACATATCGTTTTGACTGGCTGAATATCACGAGCGCAGGTACTTTCGCGTTCGTGTCGTAACCGAAATTTTATGGAGCATTCGCGTAGCGATTCTGTCACGCGCATGCTCATGTTATAAGCTAATAAACTGCTCAGTACTGTTGGAAGAACTGTGCCAATCGTCTACTGATAAAACATGCGTAGAACAGTGATTATCTTGTGTTCTATGCATCGTGTTTTTGCATTGGATGTCATCATTTAGACAGCAACCTTATACGGCGCAACGGACACGTACTTGGAGTACAAATACTGCTCACGTCCATTGTGGAATAATGTTAGTTGTGAACAATGCAGCCCCACCCGGTGCGAGTGTTTAACGGAATACAGTGAATTCTACCAGATCAACTTGGTGTTGTTGCTGTGAGTGGCTCCTCTCCCTGCTAGATAATACTTATTAAAGGACGCATCATAGCAGGCAGTGTAGAGAGCAGCGGATCAACCGCTGCGGGAACGACCAGGTATGTGTGTTTAGGCACACGGTCGTTAAATATCCAGCCACGTTCCTGTGTCTAAGGAGTGCTGTACAGTATCGAGTGCTGAAGGCTAGCTTTTATTAGTACTGCATATGCACCCCCTTTCCTCCCGGGCGCTTTACACTACCCCTACACACACTAACCACATCCCTTCATCTACATCTACACTCTACATACCACTGTGAAGTGCAAGGTGTACAGTATTTCCCACTGTATCATTTCTCGTTGTTTCTTCCTGTTTGATTCGCGTATGGAGTGTGGGAAGATTGCGTGCTTAAATCCCTCAGCTAATCTTGTCTTCGCTGTCTGTACGAGAGCAGTATGAAGGATTGGTTCAAATGGTTCTAAGCACTATGGGACTTAACATCTGAGGTTATCAGTCCTCTAGACTTAGAATTACTTAAACCTAACTAACCTAAGGACATCACACACATCCATGCCTGAGGGAGGATTCGAACCTGCGACCGTAGCAGCAGAGCGGTTCCGGACTGAAGCGCCTAGAACCGCTCGGTCACATCGACCGGCAGTATGTAGGGGTTCGTAGAAAACGTCCAGAAACACTTGCATTGCAGAGAGTATTTGGGCTGAAACTTCCTGGCAGATTAAAACTGTGTGCCCGACCGAGACTCGAACTCGGGACCTTTGCCTTCAGCGGGCAAGTGCTCTACCATCTGAGCTACCGAAGCACGACTCACGCCCGGTACTCACAGCTTTACTTCTGCCAGTACATCGTTCCTACCTTCCAAACTTCGAGTTTGGAAGGTTCGAGTCTCGGTCGGGCACACAGTTTTAATCTGCCAGGAAGTTTCATATCAGTGCACACTCCGCTGCAGAGTGAAAATCTCATTCTGGAGTATTTGGGCTGTTTCCCGTGACGTTACGGTTACACTTCTTGTTTGGAGTGTTTCAATTTTATGTGACTTTATGACGTTCATATCAATGAACTCGTGGAAGTCGCTGCAGTCAGAGAAAATAAATGCACAGCGAATCAAAATGCTGCGCTTTGGAGGGAGTAGAGCGACATCATTATTACTCTTTGTTTTTTATAACACTTGAATGTTTTTTAAGACGGCCGTGAAAGCGGTGTGTTGACCACATACTTCATATCCGCATCCAGTGACGCCAATCGGCCAAGGATGATGCGGCGGTCGGTCGGTACGTTGGGCCTTCCGAGGCCTGTTCAGATGGAGATGATTGTTAAGAATTTGTTATTCTCAATTTGTTATCGCATAGCTGCATAAAGAGTTACTTCATAGCTTTATGTCGGTGCGTGTTATTTGCATAGTATTTAATAGCGAGCATGGCCGTCAACTGTTATTTGTTTATTATGTTTATTTATTTATCAAACACAAGAAAGCCATTTAACTGGGGCTTGAATGCTTGGGGTTTAGCACTCCGTTCTTTCCGTTCTGCTGAATGCCCACTAAAAATGAAACCTGCTAAAAAGTGCGCACCTATCTCTACAATGCTTAAGCACTTGTTATACAAGAGCACATCGTCTCGACTGAATGAACGTAGCAGTTCACTCTGAATGATTCAGTATTGTCAACAACAAATCCCATAAAGGAATAGATGCAGAAGGATAGCAGTGTTAAAGTCCGCTGCACGTGAACAACGGCCTACACGAAGTTCACGAACTGACACTGCAAGTCGCTCTGGCCGCACTATTATAAGCTAAGAATATCCCTGTCGTGCACACAGAACTGCCCCAAATATGATACCAACGGCGATACTAGAGTTCCAGTGTCAGAGGCGCTGGAGATCATTTTTACAGTGAAGATAGTAGCACTAAGTTTCTACACAAGTTTCTGAGCGTGGTTCTTCCGAGCAGACTTTCTGTCTGTCCTCAGTCCTATGAATTTAAAATGGTATTCATCGATTGTCTGACCACCTGGGCCGGCCGGGTGGCCGAGCGGCTCGAGGCGCTACAGTCTGGAACCGCGCGACCGCTACGTCGCGGGTTCGAATCCTGCCTCGGGCATGGATATGTGTGATGTACTTAGGTTAGTTATGTTTAAGTAGTTCTAAGTTCTAGGGGACTGATGACTTCAGAAGTTAAGTCCCATAGTGCTCAGAGCCATTTGAACCATTTGACCACCTGGTGACAGCAAACTTTTACTTTTACAGTAGTCCCTGTAATAAACAGTATGCGTCGCAGTTTGCGTCACAGTTAATCAATAATCTGTTCTCTGATAGTCACTTGCTGATGTACCTGACTAACTTATTAGCTACAAGATTTACATGATGTTCCACCTCTTTGACAATAACGTTTGTGTCGTCTGCAAAGAGTAGCTGTTCTGAGTCAGTTGTCATGGGAGAATATAGTAAATACGGCAAATGTCGTTTAAGACCAGTCCTTAACGACGTTGTCCAGTTTGAATGGGCAATAATGTAAATTTAAAGAAGTTAATAACAATACCCTAGCTACCTGAGATGTTTAAAACAACGTTCTCCAGGCAATTTCGCAATTTTCTCAGTCTCTTTGGTTAATCTGTAACGAATGCTCTATTTGGACGACAATTCGGGGAGCGGGTTCAAGAAACGAAAATGCTGGTATAATTATAAAACAAGGCGATGACAATGTTCGAAAAAGTCATGAGAATGTTTGCAGGAACGAGCAGCTAAAATGATGAGACTACCATCAATCATATTTCCACCAATTGATAAAAAAAACAACTGTACGTGTTCCCCTATCACATATAGACTGTGTTCGAGGGTCTTCCCGAAATCTACTTTCTATGGCCGCAGGAATTAAAAATGGGATGTATGAGCACCCTTCTACAATGGGTATAGCTCTACAACACTCTCGATAGATATTTCGGCAGTAGTAATTAAAATAAATATAGTAGCCTAAAGTTAGTTCGTGGCCGTGGGCTGATGGATAAGGGTAGTAGGGTCGGAAGGGCAGATGCTGCAACAATATCACAGGACTACTTTATAATATTGACATTAATTTAGGTTCCACTGTAGTCAAAATCATTGTAGGCTTTTAAGATGCAAAAATGTATTCTTTTTAACACAAATATGATGCTGTCACCCACTCGTCACACAAGCTAATGATTGTTAATTTCTGCAAGGTCAAAAATGAAATAGTAATCGTCACGCGCCACTTCGATGACATATTTGCAGGAGAGGTTCTGCTGAGAAATAACTGTTAAGAAAAAATTCGTAACGTTGCTCCGTTTCCGAGTTAAGCTGCATGTTCATTTTATCATACCTCTTTTATTTTACACGGCAGTGACTAAGTAATATACTGTACTTAAGTTTATATGACACTCTATACGACCATGCTGCTAGAAGTAAGAAAAAGTAAAAAACAAAAGTAAAAAAAAAAACATAAATTTTATGCCGACGAAGTCATTCAACTCTTCAGGACTTACCCAATTGGACCGGCCTCCCGCAGTTCAGCTAAATGGTGGTCGTCTGATCCAGCGCTGATGTGTCAAAGGCACACTTCCAAGCATGATCTGTGTTTCCTAATACCCTTTGGAAGGGAAACTTGTCACAAGACTGGCAGGAAGCAACAACTCAACTACTATGAGCATTAGCACGGAAGTACCAATTGAAGTGCCTAGATTCTTCTCTGGAGGCTGGTTAACCGAAAGGCCTGTATGTTAAAATAATATCGTGGTGCGGTTTAGGTTATCGGGAGTCAATCGGCAGTCCTCGCGACGGTAGAACGAGAGTCGTGAGTCATGTGGGGCGAATCTGACGTTTTAAAAGTGTTAGGTGCGTAAAGTCAATTCAGTTATCCTCAGCGAACAACGATGTTGTTTTCCGGTTTTTAGGAAAAGGGTATCGACTTAATGAGGGAGCATTTGCTAGATGGTCAGAGATCTCATATAATAATATTAAAGACATGGATTAGTGGTATGGAAAAAATGACCTTTTTGACCCTGTTTCACCGGTCAAAGCGTGGCTGCCCGCCCTTATTTTGCTTGACAGTATGTGTATGGAAGTGCACAGAAATAGTACGGCTCAGTCAATAAATGTTTCGGAGGACGTGTACAGAGCAATACATCACGTGATTTGTCTCGTGCACCGCATGGCACAGTTAGTGCGTGGATTCGCCGCAGTGGCGAGTAGGACTTCGCCAGATGCTACGTAAGCTCCGAGACGACAGATGAGAGGCAACGTCTATTACAACTTGGCCAATAGCAGGGAGTATCTTAGGTAACAGCCCACTAGAGCAGAGGTAGCATTTTCACAACGAGGGTTGTTGCAATCCGTCTGCTGCAACAAACGAAAAGAATCCCATGCACATGAGGACGACTTTACGAACAATGCGTTATTTGACGAAGTATAAATAGACAAGTCTCAAATTTAATAGTCATTGTGTCCTTTAAAAGTGCAAATTCCGGAATCATCACGACCTACTTGTGGTCAAACAATCTAATGGCGTTCACTGCCGTGAAAGGGACGATAACAGCTATGCGTCGACTGAAATTTGTACATAATCATCTCTTAAAGTATTATACCTATTTTCTGTGTTGAAAATTTAGTGTAACATCGGTCCTATAAATGACATAGTGATTTTATAGCTTAAATGCTGACTGTTCGTGTTTACAATAAATTCTAACAAATAAGAGTTACTTCTATTCAAAATAAACTCTTCTCGACACTGCATTATTTTCAAAGTAATACATGCCGAATGTTTCCTCGTTTTTCGCGGATATTACAACGTTTTTTTTTTCATGTGGTGGAATTAAAAAAGTGTTATTTGGTTCAGATGCATGTTGAATGAAATTGGTTGACGTGTTACTTATCAAAATGTTTTACAAGGAAAATTTCAGTGCTACCGACACATGTTCAAGTACGAAATGTTAGTATTACACCGTTACTGACTAAATATATGAATGCGTTTAGAACATAACAGTGACAGTCTTCTGGTGCTTCATCATTATCACTTAGAAAACATACTTAACACCCATAGACTTCCTCCAGACTCAACATGATAAACTAAGCATTCGACAAGGCAATCTGTAATACTTGCTTTTAAAATTACACCTCAACAGACTCTGAATTCTGTCATGAATTGCTATATCTTCAAGATGTATACTGCCCTTTCTAAATCAGAACATATAGTGGGCACCAATGAGTTACTCTTCTTGCTTATAATCGTCAGCTCTGCTATTTCTCCAAATAACGCGGAGGTTTCTCGAAGCTGACTCGTATGCGGGAGGACAACGGTTCAAATCCCAGCCCGGCCATCCAGATTTACGTTTTCCATGTCTTCCCTAAATCGCTCCAGGTAAATGGCGGATGGTTCCTCTGAAAAAGGCACGGGCGATTTTCTTCCCCATTCTTGCGTAATCCGAGCTTGTACTCCGTCTCTAATGACCGCTCTGTTACGCGGACGTTGAAATTGACTCTTCCTTCCTTCTCTCGAAGCTCTTCGTAATTACGCAAAATGTATTCGAAAAAGTCGCCAATGTTACCAAAAAGTGTGTTTCAGGAGACGCAGGGAACCGGCAGGTGCCTTACCTGCCCAATGGAAATCCCAGTTGCGGTTTGGATCAGCGCCGTAGCACGGCGAGTAGGGGGTGCGGGTCCTGCGCCAGTTACGATCCTGCGAACAGAAGTCCGTCGCATCAGAGGCGCAGTAACAGCTGTGATAATTTGACGAGGCATTAGGTATCCGAATGTCTGATCGTGTAATGTCTCCATAACCGCTCACTGTAACAAACAGTTAACAAAATTCAGGAATCCGAGTTGCACGTCAAAGTAACGAACATTTACTATGAAATACTTGACTCGCTGACACCGACGATGATGTCAAATGTCTACTTCATCACATTCAATGGTCTATAGTAAACCGTATCCTTACTCTCTTGTTTTATTGTTACAATGTGTACTGATTCACCCTCTAGTTTTGTGTAGTGAGTTCTAGAATGTCGATTTTGGATATATCAGATTACTGTGAATAGTCAATAGTCCAGACTTCACAACTAGCAAATCTGACACCCAAGGTTGTTGCTGCTTTGAGGAAGCATCAAAATTGCTTACAGTTTACAGTGCAGACACTGAAAAATCGAATCACGAATTGTCGTTAACTTCAATTTCGAGTCAGTTTACTATTTTCTACAAAAATTTATGAAAGTTTTTATTGCATGCCAACCATTATAATTTTCCAGACAATTATGAATATAAATCAAACAACAATTGGACATAGAATTTTCTAGTTAAGGGGTTATATATCGAAGGTCTCTGACGATACTTTCCCATAAAAATGTGTGAATTTTTAATAATCATTTACTTTTCCATCTCAGCTGCACATGTGCAACTGTAACGGAAAAATAAATAATGTATAACTTTTTTAATGTCGACACAGTTGCTGAATTTTCTCGTGACGAATATTTCGGTTATATTGACAACTGTATTTTTATTGGTTGTTTGAAATGTGCCTATTGTATAGGCAACACTGTGTATCTAATAAACCATCTTTCCACATGTCATATGCGTCAGCTAAAATACGACATTTAGATGTTGCAAAGGAGACAAAGTAAAGAAACAGAGCATTGTTGTTACAAAACATAATGCGAAGGACATCAAATTTTATGCAGTATTTCAAAAATACATTCCCTCGCTTAAGCTTTCGAAATTTTGTCTGTGAGTATTTAATAACTTCAATTAACATAACGCTATGACGGACACGTAAACCAGTTTATTCGCTAAGCCGCTGAGGCCTTTGAAAGCATGCTGTTTGCTTGTATCAGCTGTGGCAACGTGAAACACCCAGCTGTATGAGTCTCAGACAAATTGTAGCCAGATGACTAAAATAAAGAGAGTGAAGCCGAATAAAGACTACCCCAAACAAAACATTTCGAACCAAGATATTTTCTATTAGCCAACATGTGATTACAACAGTAACATTTTAAGAGAAACTACACTGGTGTCCAAAATTAAGGCAACAAACCGTTATTTCCCCTTCCTGTGTATAATTCAGGTTATAAACATGTTAGCCATCAACCAGATGTTCGTACGATCTTGTTCTGCACGGAAGTTGGCATTCCGGTCAATGGACAACCATGCGAACGATGTCGTCAGGACACCTATGAAACGGGGTTGTATTTGCTGGGTAGTCTCACATCCACAGTCGCTGCGTACACAGTCACAGACGGTGCAGTATGGCACAGAGAATATGCCTATTAGACTCTCTGCCATGGAGGGCCGTAGAAAGAACGGAAGCAGGTCAATCACCCGATGGCTTAGTGTGAATCGTTCCGCTGTTTATCAGATGTGGCGACAGTTTGTAGAGACCGAAACTGTCTCCCGAAGACCATGGCAGAGCCGACCACGTGTGTCTTCAGAAGAGAGGACCGTTATTGGCTGTAAGGGCACGACGGTACCGCCTTAGTATTGCTCGGCAACTGGCAGATGAGCTCGCAGCGTCCACTGGACGTGTTGTATCGAGGCAAACGGTGCACAGAAGGCTTCGGCAGAGTGGCCTTTGTTGGAGGAGACATGCTGTACGTATTACTCGTACCTCTGACGCGTCTTCACAGAAGGGAACGTCTAGAATGGAGTCATCAACACGCCACCTGGGCAGTCAAACAGTGAGCCAATGTTGTTTTTACAGATGAGTTCCGATTTAGTCTGGAGAATGATTATCGATGGATTCGCATCTGGTGGGAACGTGGAACACAATTTCGGGACCCAAACATTGTGGAAACAGACCGTTATGTTTGCCACTCGAACCCCTTTTCATGAAATTGTACGGGTGGCTCGGCGAGATTTAACTGCTGACAGGTATTGTGACGAGATCTTGGGATCTCGTGTACGGTTGCTGCGAGGTGCTGTGCGGCCAGACTTCGCATTGATGGACGATGATGCTCGACCTCATAGAGCACGAGTGGTTGATGTTTCCTTGGAAACGGAAAATCGTACTGCACCCATGGAGTGGACTGCTCGGTCTCCCGATTTGAATCCTATAGAGCATTTCTGGGACGCAGTAGGGAGATGGCTTGCACCGCGTCAGAATCCACCTACTACTCTCCAAGACTGCGAGAAGCTCTGCAGGAAGAATGGTCGCTATAGCCTCAACATGAGACTGATGACATCATTTACAGCGTGCCTGTCCTTCTCAGGCCTGTATTGCAGCTAGAGGGGGACACAACCCATACTGAGCACATTAACCAGTTATCGGAATGTGTGTACAAATCTGTTAAGTTGGAAAAACGAAGAACATTTTTGTCTACCGTTATGCAGGTTGCAGTTGTTGACGTTCTGAATTCTTTGCATCGTTTCTACATTACAATCACCTGTTTATACTGTTTTGTGGCAAAATAAAAGCACCTTGCGAAATTTCCTTTTGTTTCTTTAATTTTGGACACCAGTGTAGATGCTGAAGTAGACGTGTATTCACGAAACCCAAGTGAGTTGTTTTAAGTTATGGCGGTGTGCAGAATGATAACTTGTCGCAACTATTCAACATATCTTGAAAAAAATTCAAAGCCAAGATTCGGATAGCTTCTCACCGTAGTCCAGGTGTACTCGTAACCGTCGGGGTTGAGGTTGGGGAAGACGTAGAAGTTGAACTGCCTCACGACGTTGCTGATCTCCGTGTCGTTGGTGGTTAGCATCTGGTTGGCAAACCACGTGACGCTGGCGGGGCCGATCCACTCATTCGCATGGATACCTGTCGGGTCAGAATTCCGCAAATTATACTTTTGGTTAGAAGACGTTCACATGCCTGAGAATGAACACTGTCATGAAATGTTACCATACTTGTTCCCAGTATACAACCTAATATACTGATTTTTTT
The DNA here is from genome assembly GCF_023864345.2 of Schistocerca serialis cubense. Taxonomy (NCBI): domain Eukaryota; kingdom Metazoa; phylum Arthropoda; class Insecta; order Orthoptera; family Acrididae; genus Schistocerca; species Schistocerca serialis. The sequence continues at coordinate 82,813,425 of NC_064641.1, read as the reverse complement.
CGTATACTTTGAACTTATGGACGAAGAAATGATAGTGCCCACAGGCAACTGTTGAAAACATACTTAATTTGTTTCACACTGGAGATGTGTGAGTTAAGTCACAAACCAATATAACAACGTCATTTCGTAATATAGCTTTGAGACAATACACAACTTCAGTTGAATCTATCTATCCGCTAACTGTCATAATTGATTCTACATGATTTTGAACAGCAAAATGCAAGACCTACTAGCATGGATCAAGTGATTTAATTATACCGCTCTCTGAAGAAAACTTCCAAATTCCAGGTAACACTTGAAGCTCCCCTCTTTTCTTTTTTTGTTAGAATATAGGACTACAGCTTTTCTGGCATATTCTAATAACTTTTTGCACTGCAATTCACCACACATACTAGTTACAATTGGGGTTATAAGCCATTAATAGCGATGTTGCCCAACCCACACGTCACCGAACCAGTTGGTACATCTGTTAAGGCACTGGCCTCACATATCGAAGAAACGAAATTCAAATCGCGTTCCGACTATCTAGATTTCCCATTTCATAAATACTGTGAAAGGTTAAGGTCGGTTTTTAACCTCCCCACCCTGCTCCTCACAATCTCTTGACACATTTACTGTCCAACAAGCATTTTTTCCCGGAGAGCAGAAAATGCTCCTCCTTGACTTGCCCCTGTGATATCGTCATGTCTGCTTATACAGTAACAGTTCACTCGACAACTGGCCGTTTAATAATTCTCAGTAATAAGCGACAGTTGAAAATAAAAATTTAAAAAAATATTTAAGCAAGAAAACCGTTGGAAAAAGACCACACGGCTCTGTGTCATTATATGCAGAACACCGTATTAAGCATAGCGAATAAAAAATTAGTCGATTCCCAGTAGACATCACGCTAATACCGCGTAACATTGCATATGATGACCTCAGTTCGGTGCGGAAGAGAACGCAAAACTTTCTTCAGATACGCCGCATCAATCTGAAGACGTACACTGATTGGGTACGTTAGAGCTACCAAATTACGGAGATGTTGATCGTTATGTTTCGGTCAGTGTTCCACATAATTCTGGGGATAGTTATGGGTTAAGATCGGTTGATTTGACAGGCCAGTCGATACACGACAGGGTGCTTGAGGATTCGTCAAACCGGAAAAGTGTGCGTGAAACCTTTGAAGTCGGCTATTGTCGTCTTGGAATACGAGACTGTTTATTATGTACTAAACGTGAAGATGTAGAAGAAAGATCAACCTGAAGTAAACATCCGGGTTTTTGTTCAGGGTAACCTGAATGAGTGATCGCAAGTCGTGGTATGGAGAACACCCTCAGAACATCAGGGAAGTATCCTCTGCCATAATTACACCCTCCACACTGCGGGGTAAGCACGACGTGGGGCCGTCGGTGTACTCCGTGCCTTTCACCATCCGAAAAAGAGGTTCAAAAAATGGTTCAAATGGCTCTGAGCACTAAGGGACTTATCATCTGAGGTCATCAGTCCCCTAGAACTTAGAACTACTTAAACCTAACTAACCCAAGGACATCAGACACATCCATGCAGGAGGGAGGATTCGAACCTGCGACCGTAGCGGTCGCGCGGTTCCAGACTGTAGCGCCTAGAACCGCTTGACCACTCTGGCCGGCCCGAGAAAGAGGCAAAATCGCGACTCATCAGAGCGTAACAACACGTTGCGTCAGATTTGTGCTCAACTGGAGACTGTTTCAAAATCGTGCAATGATCTTATCTGGAAAGCTGCTGAACTCAACGAACCTTCTTCCTTTAACTACACCACAATGAATTTCTTGAAACAGAGTAATAATATACACGGTGATTTTTTCCAATGTGTACAAACCCTTGGGATTGATCGGTGTGAGGATACGAAACAAAAAATGTCTAACGAAATTATGATCGGAAATGCATGGTTTTCATACTACAGACCATTTTTTGAATCATATTTTGTTACAGACACTGCGCTGTACCTCGCAGCCACAGTTATAGAAAGCATGGTTCCCTCCTAGAGGATGGCACTGTTCCTCATACGTCATGCTCTAGCACCCTCTGCTGCCATAGTAATTGGTAATGTTGTGTCCGATTCATTTCTCTTGCTGACTCACCTTGTAGTGAATGTGATACAGTGATGTACACAATATTTCCGTATTCGAATCGAGAGCTTGCCGATAAGGTGTTTTCTTACGGAAAGGCAAGTAGCGACGGGCGGCGGGCAGCAAGGTTGTGTCAGGACACCTATCTCCTACGACAACAACCACAGCATTCAACGTCTACAACATTGTTTCGCCGTTTCTCTAGACAGGATCGTTTCAGAAAGCAGGAAATCATGAAGGGAATACCCGCAATGTTAGGCACCAGACTTGGGGGAAAACATGGTTAACACTGTGGCAGCTGACTGCCGTGTCAGCAACAAAAACCTGGCGTGCCAGAACAGGGTAAGCCAGACGACTGTGTGGAACATTCCCCATGACAGTTGTTACTACCCTAGTCGCTTATAGCGTGTGCAGGACTTACTAGCGACAGACTTTCCGCTTCGGGAGCAGTTTTGTCACTGTTTTCTTCACTAGGTAACCACGATTCCGGAACTTGCTTATCCACTCTATTCACAGATGAGGCCACATTTACGCGGAGTGGTATCTTACACTTTCATAACAGTCATCTGTGAGATAAAATGCAAGACCCCCATGATATCTTGGCAGCGAATCACCAACAAAGGTGCAGCCGGAATGTGTGGACCGGGACAGCTGGTGAGCGCATTTTGGGGCCAGTCTTCCACCAACGTCGCCTAACGGGCCGGAACTACCGGAGTTTCTTGCGCTTGACTTTGCCTCCCCTGGTGGAAGAAGTGCCAGTGATAATTCGAAGCGTTATGTGACTGCTGCATGACGGTACTCCAGCCCACTTCGCTGTTAACGCCCGGATGCATCTCAATAGTGTCTTCCCTGGTCGGTGGATCGGACGAGGGGGTCCATCTGCGTGGCCTACTCCGTCACCGGATCTCAACCTGTGCGATTTCTGGTTAAGGGGGCATCTCAAAAGTATCGTGTATGCAGGGCCCATTCCAGATGTGGAGATAGTGGAGCAGCGCATTCGTGCTGCCCTCTGTCACTGTTCGGATGCAGCCTGGCCGGTGTGAACGTGTGAGACAGAACATGCTCCGGCGCGTACACGCATGCGCTGGGGCACATGGAAATCATTTTCAACACATACTGTAACCGTGGCTGCATGGTACAGTGTGTATCAGACTGCAGTCTCTGTAACAGTGTATGACTGAATAAATGAACTCTAGTATGGAAACCATGCATTTCCGGACATAAGTTCATTACGCCTTTCTTGCTCCGCATACTCTCATCGATCAGTCCCTAGTGTTCGCACACGGTGGGAAAAATCACCCTGTATAGAACTATAAATTTCTGTCATTAATACATTAAAAAAGTACTGAAGCTTTTATTGTGATGTATTTTTCGTTCTACGAAAAATGGTTTAATTATTTAGTATTAACTTGTGTAGCGACAATAGTTCTTAATAAAATCAATTCAGTTGTTAAGTGAAGCCGGCCGGGGTGGCCGAGCGGTTCTAGGCGCTACAGTCTGGAACCGCGCGACCGCTACGGTCGCAGGTTCGAATCCTGCCTCGGGCAAGGGTGTGTGTGATGTCCTTAGGTTAGTTAGGTTTAAGTAATTCTAAGTTCTAGGGGACTGATGACCTCAGAAGCTAAGTCCCATAGCGCTCAGAGCCATTTGAACCATTTTTTTGTTAAGTGAACCTTGAAAATCAAAGGTCCTTTGGTAATACTTTATATCACATTATCCGTAAGGATCATGACCATACCCGGACACCATCTACCAGAAACGTATCATATGAACGGATTTTGTGTACTATGTAGTATACGAGATACAAGCATCGTATTGGAAAGTAATATGCAGTGTGTTTGTCATCCTTTGAAGGAAAGGAGAGTTCCAAGCAGTAATATTTTAACGCAGCGCTCTACGTAATACAGCATAATGAAGAAATCTGAGTAAAGCAGAATATACGGAACATGAATTTACCAGAAATATAACATCGCGTAGAAAGTAAGCATCAAAGGAAGTTTGTAGTACGTTTCAGAGAAGAAATACCATGTCGACAAGAAAAATGGATATCACAATGACATGCATAACATCTGAATGTTGAAAGGATACTACGGATAATTAATGCATGAGATCTAAGCGAAAGTTCCTTCCAAGAATTTTATCTGCAACGCAATAAGCATCTTGAGTGGAACCGACCATATACAGTCAAACAGGGCGAGTTTTCACCAGGCAGGGTATCTTTGTACCATTTGCTACTTTCGTTTCAAATGTCTGCTGCTCCACCTGCTTTCATTATTTTGCACTAAAAGCAAGGGTTTTATTGCCTCTGTGATTTCTAGTTAGTATTTCAGTTGTGTTCTCACCTTGATATAAGCTCTAAGGCTTTCGATTATCCTTTAACTGCATTGGCTGTGAAGAGAGATTCTGGCGATAGTGATTTAAGCTGAGCAGTGACAGCTCGATACAAATACACTCCTGGAAATGGAAAAAAGAACACATTGACACCGGTGTGTCAGACCCACCATACTTGCTCCGGACACTGCGAGAGGGCTGTACAAGCAATGATCACACGCACGGCACAGCGGACACACCAGGAACCGCGGTGTTGGCCGTCGAATGGCGCTAGCTGCGCAGCATTTGTGCACCGCCGCCGTCAGTGTCAGCCAGTTTGCCGTGGCATACGGAGCTCCATCGCAGTCTTTAACACTGGTAGCATGCCGCGACAGCGTGGACGTGAACCGTATGTGCAGTTGACGGACTTTGAGCGAGGGCGTATAGTGGGCATGCGGGAGGCCGGGTGGACGTACCGCCAAATTGCTCAACACGTGGGGCGTGAGGTCTCCACAGTACATCGATGTTGTCGCCAGTGCTCGGCGGAAGGTGCACGTACCCGTCGACCTGGGACCGGACCGCAGCGACGCACGGATGCACGCCAAGACCGTAGGATCCTACGCAGTGCCGTAGGGGACCGCACCGCCACTTCCCAGCAAATTAGGTACACTGTTGCTCCTGGGGTATCGGCGAGGACCATTCGCAACCGTCTCCAGGAAGCTGGGCTACGGTCCCGCACACCGTTAGGCCGTCTTCCGCTCACGCCCCAACATCGTGCAGCCCGCCTCCAGTGGTGTCGCGACAGGCGTGAATGGAGGGACGAATGGAGACGTGTCGTCTTCAGCGATGAGAGTCGCTTCTGCCTTGGTGCCAATGATGGTCGTATGCGTGTTTGGCGCCGTGCAGGTGAGCGCCACAATCAGGACTGCATACGACCGAGGCACACAGGGCCAACACCCGGCATCATGGTGTGGGGAGCGATCTCCTACACTGGCCGTACACCACTGGTGATCGTCGAGGGGACACTGAATAGTGCACGGTACATCCAAACCGTCATCGAACCCATCGTTCTACCATTCCTAGACCGGCAAGGGAACTTGCTGTTCCAACAGGACAATGCACGTCCGCATGTATCCCGTGCCACCCAACGTGCTCTAGAAGGTGTAAGTCAACTACCCTGGCCAGCAAGATCTCCGGATCTGTCCCCCATTGAGCATGTTTGGGACTGGATGAAGCGTCGTCTCACGCGGTCTGCACGTCCAGCACGAACGCTGGTCCAACTGAGGCGCCAGGTGGAAATGGCATGGCAAGCCGTTCCACAGGACTACATCCAGCATCTCTACGATCGTCTCCATGGGAGAATAGCAGCCTGCATTGCTGCGAAAGGTGGATATACACTGTACTAGTGCCGACATTGTGCATGCTCTGTTGCCTGTGTCTATGTGCCTGTGGTTCTGTCAGTGTGATCATGTGATGTATCTGACCCCAGGAATGTGTCAATAAAGTTTCCCCTTCCTGGGACAATGAATTGACGGTGTTCTTATTTCAATTTCCAGGAGTGTAGGTTGACATTTCAAAGTAAACCTACACTACCGAATTAACACAATTTTTTTACTTCTTATTAATACCTGATTTCTTTCTGGAGTGATCTAAAGTTACCCAGAGCATAAGACATAGGAAAAACACTATACTTTTTAGGACAGGTCTAAAGTTACCCTACATGACAGGGTAAGAGTATTAAATTTGAAATTTTATTCTACTAGGTCACAGTTAGTAAACATTTTAATTTTCTCAATCACTCAGTAACTTCAGATGTAAAATGTTACAAAGTCTGCTCTGATGGGGAATTTTTTTTTGTGTCCAGATTTTGAAAAAAATGGAAAAAGTGATACATAGTAACCTCGATTGACCGTAGTCAAGAGTGTATCTCCATGAGGGTTATTCTAAATAAAACATATGTAGCAAGATACAAGCACTGCTGTGTGGCAACGGTTAGCCAGAATCATTGAGTTCAGCTCTCTGGGAAAATCAGGCCGTCGGTGGTAATGCGTGTATTTGGTTAACGGCCGTTATCGCACTGAGTATTCTTCCATACATTTCTGTCCCATGTCGACAGGACGTTAAGAAATATAACTTTAGTTTTACCGTTTACTACTGATTATTACCTTAAAAATTATGCTACTGGCCCCTGAACACGTACGAATGACTGGAATAGTGTGATATAAGTCTTATCACTTCTCGTTAACTCGTTTACGGAAGCGCAATGGAGAAACAGTCCAGATGACGCAGGACTGTCGTCAGCCATCTTGAATAGTCAGTGTGGTCAGATAGATATGTCAAGATGAGAAGACGAGATGGCAAGAACTTTTCTATGTTAAAATTTTGACAAACCAGTGCCGGTTTAGTACGCAATAAGTGAACAGTGAAATTACTAAACGTATATGAGATATTTAGAACACTGGATTAAGCCATCAAATTATAATTAAGGTGTATGTCGGAAGATAAAACAGAAATTGTAACAGGGATTTAACAAATTAATTTACTGTTATTGTCTAACCGCTTCTCCTATACAAAAAATAGAAGTCGAAAGTAGGTTTTCCAAAGTGAATTAAAATGAAATTTTGTTGTGTTTATGTTGGTGTTTGTGTGTGTGTGTGTGTGTGTGTGTGTGTGTGTGTGTGTGTGTGTGTGTATGTGTGTGTGCGTGCGTGTGTGTGTATCTAGGGAAAGAAGGATGGATGCGTGTGGAGCTAACTATTTTAAATATCTTCTCCTCCTCCTCAAAGCATTCACTCTGGATTTATTAAATACAAATTAATTATAATTTTCAGATCCCTAAGAGTAGGCTAATTGTTTACGACAATAATTAAATTCATTTCGCGCTATTTCGACCAGCTTTTATCAGTGCCTCCTTGTTTTTCAGATGTTAGATATAGAATTATTGTTTAAATGTCTCCTGGTTAAACAAGAAAAAAGGAAACTGAACGTTTGGTGTGAGAATTTTATGCGTCAAATTGTGAATATAAAATCTGTGAATGAACGCAGGGCTACGGTGCTGAAGACTGCTATTAACTTTCATTGTTAGAAGGGCTCATAAATTCTTGAAAGATATGTTATCCACTGTGATAATGATTCTGCATCTGTTGTGATTTTTGACAATACTTTAAAGGGACTAACAACCGCATCGAGATTTTTAGGTTTGGCTACTTATAGAAAACTTGTTTTTTACTCACCTCCCTCAATGACTACGATGGGATTGCCCGGTGCGAAGGTGATGTTCACACCCAGGATCTCTCGACCTTCGTAACTGGATCCGCCCACAACCAGTGTCACAATGTCCGGGTATGTCTCCGACAGAGAGTTCAGCCAGGCATGAATCTGTAAATCAAGCTTTTGGTCAGAACTGGGATAGGCTCACCTACAGCTGTTGCAAAGGAATGACTCTGGCAGTAGTGTGAGGATTTGGATGAAACTCATAGAAAATATAGTACTTGGTACGTACTTTAACGCCTCTGCTCTTCAATACGTGTTGGTTGTCTTTGTGCGTGTTTTGGTTTGCATTTCTCAGATAAGCTCTTTGAACAGCTTCGTTTCCTTGATGAGCCAATAAGGTGACGATGATAAATGGAGAGCATTCAGTGGGGAATGCATGAAGTCACATCAATGCTTGGGAACATACGGGCGAATCTTTTGATGATAACTATAGCTATGGGTAGTTTGTCGCAGAAGTACTGACGTATTTCTTGAGAAACTTCCTGGTACACTCTCGATCATAAATTAAGGATAATTGCAGAATGTGGTGCCACACATACATGTGCCGAAGTACATGTGCTACAAAACATTACTGTTTCTTGCGCATGTAACACGACATCAATATGGGATATGGTCACCATGCACACGTACACAGCCCGCACAACTGGTTGGCATACCCTGGATCAGGTGGTCGAGCAGCTGCTGGGGTATAGCCTCCCATTCTTGCACCAGAGCCTGTCGGAGCTCCTGAAGTGTCCTAGGGGTTTGAATATGTGCAGCGATACGTCGACCGAGAGCATCCCAGACGTGCTCGATGGGGTTTAGGTCTGGAGAACAGGCAGGCTACTTCATTCGCTTGATATCCTCTGTTTCAAGGTACTCCTTCACGATGGCAGCTCGGTGGAGCCGTGCGTTATCATCCATCAGGAGGAAGGTGGGACCCACTTCACCCCTGAGGCGGACATATTGGTGCAAAATGACGTCCCGATACACCTGACCTGTTACAGTTCCTCTGTCAAAGACATGTAGGGGTGTACGTGCACCTATTATAATCCCACACCATCAAACCACGACCTCCATACGGGTCCCTTTCAAGGACATTGAGGGGTTGGTATCTGGTTCCTGGTTCACGCCAGATGAAAGCCCGGCAAGAATCACTGTTCGGACTACACCTGGATTCGTCTGTGAACATAACCTGGGACCACTGTTCCAATGACCATGTACTGAGTTCTTGACCTTGCAGGTCAGACTATACCTGGACTCGTCCGTGAACATAACCTGGGACCACTGTTCCAATGACCATGTACTGTGTTCTTGACCTTGCAGGTCTCCGGGTGAATAAATCATGTCTGTTGAATCGTCTGTAGACTGTGTGTCCGGAGACAACTGTTCTAGTGGCTGCGGTAAGGTCCCGAGCAAGGCTAGCTGCAGTACTCCGTGGCCGTCTGCGGGCACTGATGGTAAGATATCAGTCTTCTTGTGGTGTTGTACACGGTGGACGTCCTGTACTGTAGCGCCTGGACACGTTTCCTGTCTGCTGGAGTCGTTACCATTATCTTGAGATCACACTTTGTGGCACACGGAGGGCCCTTGCTACGACCTGCTGTATTTGACCAGCCTCCAGTCGCCCTAGTATTCTACCCCCCATAACGTCATCAATATGTGTTCTTTGAGCCATTTTCAACACACAGTCACCATTAGCACGTCTGAAAACGTGTGCACACTTACTCGCTGCACCGTACTCTGACATGCACCAACATACTTCTGCGTATGTGGACTGCTGCCAGCGCCACCGTGCGACGACCGCAGGTCAAATGCACCGCTTGGTCACACCCCGAGGTGATTTAAACTCGCAAACCGCCCATCAGAGCGTTGTTTCACCATGTATTAGCTTTATCCTTAATTTATGAGCATGAGTGTAGAGTGAAAGTGTGTACCGGACCGGGGCTCGAACATAGGGATATTTCCTGTGAGTTGCCAGTGATATTTTCGCATGAAACTGACAGCCATTCGACAGATAGATCCCACCCAGTTTTATAAACAGTTCGTTCATGTCGGTTCTCTTGCTGCATGTATATCACTGAAACTGAAAATTGCAAGATTCATGCACTTCAAAACATGGAAAGAAAAATTTAACAGTGTCATCTATTTCACTAAAGTAGGCATTAAAACGAGCACTTTAACCATAATCCAAAATTTATTTCCAACAAAGATCTTGATGCAACCTGTAGAAATGATCTGAAGTAGTGCTATAGAACGTAGACAATCACAGTGGGACTAACAGCTTTGAACTGCTTGTGTACACGAGTATATGTGAACTGTTCACGTGTGGAACAATGTCCAAGAGTATAAGTAATACTGTAGTATCCTCCCCCAGTGCCGTAAGCTGTTGCTAAAGTGGGCATTCGTTGCACAGCTTTCTGTCGTGACAGTGACCGCGACATCAGCTCCCTCTTGTAGTTACCTCGACCTCTAGCTTAATAATTGTTATTGTGTTCAAACTACCAATAGAAATTATGGACAGGTAGGAAGATTACAGAGCTACAGAAATAATATTCGCAGACAGGCTGAAAGGAACATTTCTCGAATATAACCTTCACATACAGGTAAAGGAAAACAATTTCATCAAATCAAATGAGAGCATTAAAATGAGTGGTAAAATATGCTTAAACTGTTCAACTTGTACGGCTTATTGAATTGGCAGCCACACGTCAGTAAAAAGGAGAAAATCACACACGATCAGTGCTAAAATACTGATGAGAAACATAGGTAAGCCAGAGAGATTCTGTCAAACGATATTGTGGCGGTGGAAGACTTTACCTGAATGGCAGCGTAGATGGGTCCGACACTCGGTTGCGCTCACATTTTGGAGCTATCATCGTAATGTTTATTAATCAAGTTGCTGCGCCGTACCAGCAACGAGCACGTTGAAAACTGGAAGCCATGACCAAACTTATGACGCTTCAGCACTCAGGAACCTACTACAACATGGCGCCTGCATGTGACCCACAGGCTGACTGTCCTTAGCGATGAAAAACAGCTTGACGTCATCGAGGAGGTTCAAAAAATGGTTCAAATGACTCTGAGCGCTATGCGACTTAACTTCTGAGGTCATCAGTCGCCTAGAACTTAGAAGTAATTAAACCTAACTAACCTAAGACCATCACACACATCCATGCACGAGGCAGGATTCGAACCTGCGACCGTAGCGGTCGCTCGGTTCCAGACTGTAGCGCCTAGAACCGCACGGCTACTCGGGCCGGCCATCGAGGAGGTCCAAAACGTGCTTAACTGAAGGTTACTGCCCGCTCTGAGTGCTTTTTAAAGCCTCAGCTCACAATGATGACAATCGACTCAGACAAGTAGCATTATTTTTTATGATCAACCTGTCTTTTGCAGAAGGACCACTGGAAGGACCACCAAGTGACCTTACTTTGCCAGGTACAAACGTCCCTTAGTTGCGGTTCTGCGCTAACCCGGACGAACATCTTCAGCAAGTATGTTGACGACTTGGGAAGAGCTCCCACTCTTCCAATCTGGAGAGGCGCAGTAGATTTACTCTTGGCGTCGTAGTGCTGGGAGCCATCGAGAATGACTTCAGGTAACGGTGGTAGTGATTTAGGGACACGTCACTGACACCCCGCGTCCTTACATGTCGCCGGCCTTGGTGTCCTAGTGGTTCTAGGCGCTTCAGTCTGGAACCGCGCGGTCGCAAGTTAGAATCCTGCCTCGGGCATGGATGTGTGTGATGTCCTTAGGTTAGTTAGGTTTAAGTAGTTCTAAGTTCTGGGGACTGATGACCTAACATGTTAAGTCCCATACTGCTCAGAGCCATTTGAACCTTACATGTCACCTCTCATGCAACAATACCAGTGTGCCATTTTTCAACAGGACAATGCTCATCCACACATCGCACATGTCTCTATGAACTGTCTGCTTGATGTTGCGGTCACAACCACCCCCAGATCTGTCCCTGATAGCACATGTGTTAAGACCAGTTTGGACATCAACTTTGTCTCAGTGTCAGTGTCCAGGAAATGAAAGACCAGTTGTAACAACTGAGGGTTAGTTTGTCTCACGAAAGGACACAACTGCTTTATGACATCCTTCCTTACCGAATAAGGACATGCATCCAGGCCAGAGAAGCTGCAATGTCACACTGACAAGTGGCTCATACTGCCAAGTTCTTTGTAAATTTTTCTCGATTTTGTAATCATGAAATAACATCAAATGATCTCTCAACCCGTAATATTTCATTTCATTTCCTCCTTCTATTCTGCATGCTTAACGTTTTCTGTCAGGCAGTAGATTTATCATCTGACCCATCCAGATAGCCGCGCACGTTAGCACGTTCATTGCAGGAAAAAATTTGGAAATTTGTGGTAAGGACTATGGGACCAAACTGCTGAGGTCATCGGCCCCTACGCTTACCCACTACTTAATCTAACTTTAACTTACGTTAAGGACAACAAACATACCCAAGCCCGAGGGAGGACTCGAACCTCCGACGGGGGGAGCCGCGCGAACCGTGACAACACGCCTCGGACTGCAGGCTACCCCGCGCGGCTTCTTTGCAGGACTCGGGTAAATTTGCCGTCCCCGCGTCGAATCCTCCAGGCAGATTAACAACGAGGGCTGGTGTCCCGGCCAACCTGCCTGTAGTTTTTAGGTGGTATCCCACTTCCGATTAGGTGAATATCGGGCTAGTACTCAAGTCCTGTCTCAGTTACACGAATCGTAAAAATTTCCAAAATTTTCTCACGCTTTCATGTGGAATAACAATAGACGCAGAATGATATCGTACGCAGCTTCCGTCCCAGGGAGAATAGGTGGCGACAGAAAGGGCTTCCATCCACCCTCAACCATTAACATCACCAACATCTGAGGTCATCAGTCCCCTAGACTTAGAACTATTTAAACCTAACTAACCTAAGGACACCACACACATCCATGCCCGCGGCAGGATTCGAACCTGCGACCGCAGCAGCAGCGCGGTTCCGGACTGAAGCGCCTAGAAACGCTCGGCCACAGCGGCCGGCCCGTGAAAACACGGCATATGGCCTAGAGAAGGAATTGCTTCTTTTTTTTTGAAATCAGGTTAGTTTTGTCCAGGATTCCAATACACAATATTATTGTGCACTCTTTTGGCTACAAAACCTTATTTTTCAAAATAACCTCCATCGAATGCGACGGCCTCGCGCCACCTCACTGGGTAAGCCCACATAATTCCACCCTACTGGTCGATATCGGAGCCAACGTCTTGCTGCATCAAAAACCTCCCCATCATTCACGTACCGCTTTCCGCGGAGTGTATCCTTCATTGGGCCAAACAAAGGGTAGTCGAAGGTGCGAGATCCGGGCTGCAGCGTGGATGAGCAAGAAGAGTCCAGTGAAGATTCGTGAGCTCCTCTCTGATGCGCAGACTTGTGTAGTGCCTTGCGTTGTCAAAGAGAAGCACACGTGCGTTTGCATTTTTGTGGTGACGAACAGTCTGAAATCGTTTCATCTGTTTCCTGAGGGTGTGGGATGTCGGCCGGCACGCGGCAGATCGGACGGATTTGTCCGGCCTTCTTACGATGATGACAGACGGAAATTGAAAATTTGTGGTAAGAACTACACTCCTGGAAATGGAAAAAAGAACACATTGACACCGGTGTGTCAGACCCACCATACTTGCTCCGGACACTGCGAGAGGGCTGTACAAGCAATGATCACACGCACGGCACAGCGGACACACCAGGAACCGCGGTGTTGGCCGTCGAATGGCGCTAGCTGCGCAGCATTTGTGCACCGCCGCCGTCAGTGTCAGCCAGTTTGCCGTGGCATACGGAGCTCCATCGCAGTCTTTAACACTGGTAGCATGCCGCGACAGCGTGGACGTGAACCGTATGTGCAGTTGACGGACATTGAGCGAGGGCGTATAGTGGGCATGCGGGAGGCCGGGTGGACGTACCGCCGAATTGCTCAACACGTGGGGCGTGAGGTCTCCACAGTACATCGATGTTGTCGCCAGTGGTCGGCGGAAGGTGCACGTGCCCGTCGACCTGGGACCGGACCGCAGCGACGCACAGATGCACGCCAAGACCGTAGGATCCTGCGCAGTGCCGTAGGGGACCGCACCGCCACTTCCCAGCAAATTAGGGACACTGTTGCTCCTGGGGTATCGGCGAGGACCATTCGCAACCGTCTCCATGAAGCTGGGCTACGGTCCCGCACACCGTTAGGCCGTCTTCCGCTCACGCCCCAACATCGTGCAGCCCGCCTCCAGTGGTGTCGCGACAGGCGTGAATGGAGGGACGAATGGAGACGTGTCGTCTTCAGCGATGAGAGTCGCTTCTGCCTTGGTGCCAATGATGGTCGTATGCGTGTTTGGCGCCGTGCAGGTGAGCGCCACAATCAGGACTGCATACGACCGAGGCACACAGGGCCAACACCCGGTATCATGGTGTGGGGAGCATTCTCCTACACTGGCCGTACACCACTGGTGATCGTCGAGGGGACACTGAATAGTGCACGGTACATCCAAACCGTCATCGAACCCATCGTTCTACCATTCCTAGACCGGCAAGGGAACTTGCTGTTCCAACAGGACAATGCACGTCCGCATGTATCCCGTGCCACCCAACGTGCTCTAGAAGGTGTAAGTCAACTACCCTGGCCAGCAAGATCTCCGGATCTGTCCCCCATTGAGCATGTTTGGGACTGGATGAAGCGTCGTCTCACGCGGTCTGCACGTCCAGCACGAACGCTGGTCCAACTGAGGCGCCAGGTGGAAATGGCATGGCAAGCCGTTCCACAGGACTACATCCAGCATCTCTACGAACGTCTCCGTGGGAGAATAGCAGCCTGCATTGCTGCGAAAGGTGGATATACACTGTACTAGTGCCGACATTGTGCATGCTCTGTTGCCTGTGTCTATGTGCCTGTGGTTCTGTCAGTGTGATCATGTGATGTATCTGACCCCAGGAATGTGTCAATAAAGTTTCCCCTTCCTGGGACAATGATTTCACGGTGTTCTTATTTCAATTTCCAGGAGTGTATGTGACCAAACAGCTGAGGTCATTGGTCCCTAGGCTCACACACTACTTAATCTAACCTAAACTAACTTACGTTAAGGACAACACACACACCCATGCCCGAGGGTGTTCTCGAACCTCCGACGGGAGCAGCCACGCTAACCGTGACAAGGCGCCCGAGACCGCACGGCTACCCCCCGGGCGATGATAGACGCCTCGCCCAACAATTCACAGTTCTTTTGTTCACCGTCAGGTCTCTGTGAACTTTCTGCAAGTGCCTATGAATACCTGCGATGCTCTGGTTTTGTACAAAAGGAACACAATGACACCTGTCTGCTTGGAACGCTCCTCCATTACAGACGCCATTTTGAATCCTACGTAGAGCGTCGCCACCTTTCGGATGTTATGAAATTACAGGGGCTGAAGCGAGAATATTTCACGAAGTCATACAACAAATTCAGTATTGGCCGAGTAAGAAATGTGTTGCGTTACTTATTGAACGCTCCTCGTATTATCAATCAGTTACCATCGCATCACACATAAAACTGAAATCCAAATCTTTCGACTCTTTAATTCGTGAAGTTTCTGAATTACAATTCCTGTCTTAAGCGCTCCATTTTCTTTAGTCTAGTTGGTTCTAAGGTTTTGTCGCCACAGTACCGTGGCTCACGTTCCCGAGATTTAAGTAAGTTTTTGTGCAAATAAATGGACAGGAGTAGTAGCGTTGCTGATACTGAGTCATAATTAAACGACAGCTGTGTGAAGTTTCTCATCGCGAGAAATGAGAAGGAACGATCTGTGTCTACTTCACAGAAATTCTTACAGTTAAGGTCTCGCTCAAAACTATTTTCTATTGAACGGTTTCGACAGGTGCAGCTCTCATCTTCAGATCTACAAAAACTTTTTTGGTTGTACGTCATGTTCCATTGTGCGTTCATTACTTATGCCATACTAAAATGTGTATCTTACATGCCGCACAGGTCTATCACAAATAAAATTTAAACAGGTTTGTCACAAGTAAATGCAACTTCTACAATTTGTCATGTCCAAATACAGAGCACTCGTTTGATGCTAGTCAGTTGTTAAACTCCGCAGTATATAGTGAAAGGGCACATTTATACCAATATTTATATTTACTTGACGAATGAAGCACATCTTAGAACCATCTCATTCGAAATACGTAGTGCATAGAGCAAGTTTTTGAAGATCTGAAGATCACAGTTTCTACCTTCGAAACCCGTCAACAAAAGATAGTTTTGAACGCGATCTTGGCTATGAACATTTCTTTAACACGAATCTCCATGATGCTGGAATTGCTGTGGGTCAGCAATTTCTGTTAGTCATTACAACAAAAAAGAAGCCAATACAGGTTGGTATGCGCTGTAACTGTACATTCTCACATTTTTTACATGATTTTTGCATTTTCGAAAATGGCTCCCGGTCCGAAACTAGTCATCGAGTGAATAAAAAAAAGTGAAATCTGCAACTTGGGCTGGTTTTCGTTGCACTGTTTTCTTTAACAGTTAGTTGTATGTATCAATTTCTTGCCCTGAGGATTGGCATCGATTATTATCACTTTGGAGCCAACGGCTTTGTCGTGTTGATAACTCCGGTTCCCGGCTTATCACTGAAGTTAAGCAACGTTGGGCTCGGCTAATACTAGGATGGGTGACCCTATCAAAAAATACCGTGTTACGAAAAGTATAAGTAGAGTGTTCGTAGCAAGAAAGCGACTCCTCGCTACAACAGTTACCATTGTCAGAGAGTGTTAACGGTGTTGAAAACATTTAATACAGAAATCCGTTATGAGGGGGGGATGACATGTTCAGTACGCTCTGTGTGTGTTTGCTGAATAAAGCCACTCTGCCGTTCTAAAGAGCAAGTGGTATCTACCATCGTAACGTCAGAGTCACTAGTGCCTCACGTCTGCTGTATCCTTCTTGACAACAATACATAGTATATACGCGATGTAAAGAACGTACCTCCGTGAGGTTGTAGTAGTCGTCCCATCCAAAGGATTCTCCTTGTCTCCTGAATCCTCTCTCGTTGTCTATAAGTCTGGAAGAAGAGATACGTGATTAGATGTGCCCAGCAGATATATTCAAGATATAACACAAAGTTAGACAAGATGTAGAAAGTAGGGCTAGTCTTGTGTTTCAGTGTTTGCTTCGGAGGTCAAATCAAAACAGTATGAATAGATGAATTACCTTCTTAGTTATATAGCAACAACGTGCTTATTGAATCTATTATTCGAAAGCTAACATGGGGTGTGTCAAACCTTCACCTACAGCTCTGCTGGGGAATCTTTCATAGAGGTTTCTGAATGTATCTGCAGGATCGGCAGACCAATCTTCCTCAAGAGCCTAATCCAGACAAGAGGAGGAGATTAGTGTTTAACGTCCCGTCGACAACGAGGCCATTAGAGACAAACCACAAGCTCGGATTTGGGAAGGATGGGGAAGGAAATCGGCCGTGCGATTTCAAAGGAACCATCCCGTCATTTGCCTGAAGTGGTCTAGGGAAATCACGGAAAACCTAAATCAGGATGGCCGGACGCCGAATTGAACGGTCGTCCTCCCAAATGCGAGTCCAGTGCGCTAACCACTGCCCCCCTTCTCGGTTCCAGAGAAGATATTGAGTTTGGACGCAGGAGTTTCAAGTGGAGTCGACATTCTGACTCATTCTAAAGGAGTTCTGGGTTCAGGTCAGCACTCTGGGCAAGGCAGTTCATTTCATGAATGTTTCTGTCCACAAACCACTGCTTTATAGCAGATTGCATTGTCATGCCTATACAAACAATCATCGTCTACGAACAGTTGCTCCACTGTACACTGTACACAATGCTGCAAAATGTGTTCATATCCTTCCAGATTTAGCTTTTTTGTAAGTGCAGTAAGGACCACACCTTAACCAAGAGAAACACTCCCACACCGTAAACACCACCTCCTTCGCACTTCACTGTTGGCACTATGCATGATTTCAGATAACATTCTCCAGGCATTTGCCAAATGCAAATTCTTCTCGTTTCCACTTCACAATCACACCACCAACAGTCGAACAACTTTGGAAGGGTTGAAATGTCCCTGTTGGATATGTTACTCACGTGACATCCAACGGGTAGGCCACGTACAAAGTCACTGAACTCTCCTGATTGACCACGCATTCTACTGTTAATACTTCTCTTACTGACAGTACAGTATTCCCCGCTTCATTTTATACTGGCAGGTCTGCCTCACGTGGCATCTAGTGGTCAATTCCGCTTTGCATAGCAGTGTCAAAATACTTTTTATCAGATAGTGTATTTGCAAAATCCTAGATGGAACACTGGGAGAGGCCTTGGGAGCCTTCTGTATACCAGCTGCTACAAGCCCTTGGAGCAGAACTGTGTATATCTAAATAATCAGTCAGTTCGTTAGTTACACTTCTCAAGGGTTAACTTTGGTCCATATATAGTAGTGTCGTGGAACGACTTGGTTTAAGTAATATCACCTAAATTTTTGTTTAAACATGGCTACATGCCGACTATTTTTCAAAGGAGTCCACGTAACGGAGAACAATATTTAGTTTAATAACGTGTTTATGTATGTACATATTTCAATTACATACGCCAAAATATTCGAAATATGTAGTCCTGTTAACAGTGTTCTATATTTCACTACGCGGTATCGTAGAAAATAAATATGGTATCAATCAGTAGTATCCACATACTTTTGCACGTTGTCCACGTAGACAGCCGCCTCCATGCCATAAATTTGGATCATCTCCAGGAAAGCACCCTCTATCCGCGGTGATACCATGACATCCACCGGTTTGTTCACGGCTTTGGCTTCCTTCCAGAACTGTATCTGCAATATAGTGTTAGATTTACAAATAATGCTGAATTAATCTACAAATGTCACTAAAATAATTTTTAAGTCATTGATTACTGGGCGCATCTCTGCTACTTCTTGAGCCCAGACTTCTATTACTCAGGAAAGAAAATCAAATATATATGAAGTGCAAAATCAAAATTATTTTTTGTGACTTTTTAAAAGTCCAACTTCAGTATGCAAATTACGAAGTGTGTTCGTTTGTACAAGTCTATTATTAGTTGGCTCTGAGCACTATGGGACTTAACATCTATGGTCATCAGTCCTCTATTATTAGTTGTAACACCTCCACTGACGAGTCAAAGCATTATGTTCACCTACTTAATAGCTTGTCTGTACGTCGTTGGAACGAAATACATCGCTGATTCTGCTTATCAGGGATTGCACAGATTGTTCGTATGTTTGTGGAGGAATGTGGCATTAGACGTCTACGCATAGGACATGTAATTCCCGTAAATAACGCGCGCTGATCTGCGTATGTAGTGCTGGCCCTCGATAGCGACGCAGATGGGTCCCATAGGATACACATCAAGCGAATTTGGCTGCCGAGACATCAATGTGAGTTCACTATAATGCTCCTCAAACCGCTGAAGCATGGTTCTGCCTCCAAGACACGGGCAGTCATGCGAGGGTTATTCGGAAAGTAAGGAACGATCGGTCGCGAAATGGAAACCATAGTGAAAATCCGATGAAGTTTTGCACACGTATGTTGGGCAGTGTCTCTAGTATGCCCATCGTTGTGTTTAGTTCTGGCCGAACAGGGAGCACATAAAGATATATAGAAAAATAGTGTCTCCCGTCAAGTAGGAGGGCCTGGTGAGAAATTTTGCCTGAAGCTATGCAGCCAACATTACATGACTGTCATGCGTTTTCTTCTTCAAGACTATTCTCAGCCGCATTCTGCAGGGGCAGTCGGAAATGTTTGATCACCCACAATTCAGCCCGTACTTGTCTTCGTCTTAGTTTCATCTCGGCTCACATGATCCGCTGGCTATGAAGACATTTTGGCACAGACAATGAGCTGTAGGCCAGCGTAGAGAATTGGCGAAAAGCACTGGCGGCTGCCTTCTATAACGAGGGTATTGGAAAGTTCGTACAAAGCTACGACAAAAGTCTAAATCGGATTGGCGACTATGGAGATAAGTAGCTGGGAGTTGTAGCTAACTGTTGCAAATAAAACAGTTTTGATTTTCACTGTGGTTTCCATTTCGCTACCTATCGTTCCTCACTTTCCCAATGGCCCTCGTACTTCTGAAGGATGACATCGCCGTCGGTGAATACATCATACGTGAGGGATGTAGGTGGTTGGCAGCTGTCAGCGTGTCTTCGATTACTACCAAAAGTCGCATGCAAGCATGGGAGAATGTCTTCCATGGCTTAATACTACCAAGCTGTATCCGTGACATGCTGCACCTTTCGAGCCACCGTTCACCTCGATTACGGCGTTTGTGGAGACGACCAGCGATTTAGCGTAACAAAATGTGATTCACCCGAAGACCACCATATATGTTACGTTTCCATTGATCGACGGTCGAATCCAGATGGTCCCGTGCCCACTGCAATCGTAACTGACGATGTCGTTGGGTCAACATGTGCACTCGTAGGGGTGGTCTGCTGCGGAGCTCCATGTTCAGCAATACACGATGAAACGTGTGCTCCGAAGCACTCGTGTGTGGACCAGAATTGTGCTCTCTCGCCAAAGATGCCACGGTCACCATCTGTCTTACATTACTGAGCAGACAAGCCTGCAAACCCCGCGTTCTGTGAGGAGTCGTGGACGTCCAACCATTTAGCGCCTAGTGGTAGTTCCACAGTCGTTCTACGTCTTTCCATAGATGCTCACGACAGTAGCACGTGAACATTCGATCAGCTTTGCCGTTTTCGAGATACTCGTTCACAGGCTCTGCGTAATAATAATCTGCCCTTTGTCAAAGCCGCTTATCCTCAATGAATTTCTCCATTTGCAGCCCGTATCTTCGTTTGGATGATACACCGTCCGTGTCTGCTACGGTTACATACGGTATTTTTCGTACCGCATCATGTGCCCGCAACGGCAGCAGGCGCCATCCAACGTCGCGGAGACCAGTGGTCATGATGTTTTGTCTCCTCAGTGTATATGGCTGTTAGCTGTATGTTTAGAACTCTGACGTTAACATTGTAAGTATCACTACAGCAAGTTGTTGTTTTGAACCAAAGAGTAGCTACCAAGATACGTTGCAAGTCTTCCGAAGCAAGAGTGATTTCAGGTGTGCTGCAGGGGAGTGTCGTAGGACCGTTGCTATTCACAGTATATATAAATGACCTTGTGGATAACATCGGAAGTTCACTGAGGCTTTTTGCGGATGATGCTGTAGCATATCGAGAGGTTGTAACAATGGAAAATTGTACTGAAATGCAGGAGGATCTGCAACGAATTGACGCATGATGCAGGGAATGGCAATTGAATCTTAATGTAGACAAGTGTAATCTGCTGCGAATGCCAGACTGAGATTCATTGGAAGAATCGTCTGCCCCCGGTAGCTGAGTGGTGAGTCTGCCTTCGGCGGTGCTACGGCACGGACGTCTGTTTACGTCCCTGCCGCAGAAGCTCGCGCTCGCGCAGTTGTTTACCTCTCCGGCGTACTCGTGCGTTTAGACGACTCGATGTAGAATGGCACATGCATACCGAAAGTCGACTCTCAAGATTAGTTTTTCGAATGAATTTGCGAGACTGAAAGCCTACGAAATAGAAAGGTTCCTACGAGACGAAGTTAAACTTGACTACAACGAACTTATCGGAATCCACCTCTCCATAGTGAGCAGTGTCTACGTCAAGCTGATTAACGATGCAGTATGTGACAGAATCATCCGAGATACTAAACATGGACTCAAATTTCGTCACTCTGATGGACATGTTGGAGAAGTAACTATTGATCATGCAGGACTGGGCTTACGAAACATACGTATTTTCGAACTTCCCTT
Organism: Schistocerca serialis cubense; assembly: GCF_023864345.2. Taxonomy (NCBI): domain Eukaryota; kingdom Metazoa; phylum Arthropoda; class Insecta; order Orthoptera; family Acrididae; genus Schistocerca; species Schistocerca serialis. The sequence continues at coordinate 82,791,927 of NC_064641.1, read as the reverse complement.
CGAGGTTCCGTCTGACTTGGTCGTTGACGCCTTACGCCCATATGGAAGAGTGCTTAGCCACGTTGAGGAAAAATGGTCCAACTTCACGACTTACCCCGTTCTCAGTGGGGTGCGTCAAATCAGAATAGAACTTACACAACATGTACCCTCGTACTTGTACATCGGCGGATGCAGAGCTATAGTCATCTACGATGGACAACCCAAAACATGCTGAGGCTGCGGGAAAGAGGGCCACGTCCGTTCCGAATGTATGCAGCGGAGGATAGTGCAAGTTCCAAACGTCGAACCCGTACCCCCGTCCACGTTGACGCCGCTGCCACTAACGTATGCGGACGCATTTCGAACAGATCCCATCCCGAAGAATGACCAGCTACAGAATCCTGGCAGTTTACGGCAACCGACTGCAGCAGAGACCGCCTCCAGTGACGAAACGACGCACTCCTCTGCCGATCCGGCGCCGACGACGCCCTTAACCGAGCGGAAAGGATCGGTAGGAGGTATGGAAATTGATCCTGCTGTTGTGCCGACAGCTGCTTTCGTCCCCGAGCACCCGGAGTCACTTCCGCACTCGGATACGAGGCGCACACGAGTAAACAACGATCGCCGAAGCGCCACAAGAAACGACGGCTAGCGCCGTCGGATACCTGCTTACTGCAGTCCACGTCAGATGGACTTGGGTGTAACGTCGATACAGTGCATCCGGATGCGCAACGGGAGGTTCTACCTCCCACACAGCTGTACGACGCGAATCATGCTACACAGGGGTTGGATACAGACACACCGGACGGAAAGCCGACGGAAGGAGTCCCTCCACCTACCGCAGCAACGCCACCGCCTTCGGTCAGCCATGCCGGAGAGACACGACGGGAGCTGGACCTCCAGCACAGGAACTGGGCCGACGAATCCGATACTGACCCACACTCCGACGACGTACCCGCAATGGCGAGTGCTGCGTCTACCGGATGTTAACCGCGCAGAAGATGCAGACTGATGCACAGACAGCATGTCACCGAGCAGCAGCACGCAAATTAACATAAGCCTTCATGTGCGCTTTACGCACTGAGGAACAGCGGCAGGCATATCGAACAGCCCCTATTAATATTAATACGATCAGAAGGCCTGTCAAATTGCAATTATTACGAGACATGTTGCATGCGTCAGACGTCGTTCTGCTGCAGGAAGTATGTGTTGAGAGCTTCCCCGACCTCTATGAGAACGATACGTACATTACACCTACTACCGACGGCGGCAGCGGAACAGCGATACTTCTACGTAGCGGCATAGTAGCCGAGGACGTGGTGTACCTGCCGTCAGCGCGAGGACTGGCGCTCACAGTGCTGGGAGTACGGGTCGTTAATATTTACGCACCGTCGGGGTCCGACAGACGGCAGACGGCGCGACCGATCCTTGATTTTACGCAGAGGAGATTGCAACACTATTCTTAGGTCGGTATGAACATGTCTTATTTGGAGGCGACTTCAACTGCGTGCTCGCACCAAAAGATCAACACCCACGTTATACTTCATGCCCGGAGCTGCGGCTACTCATACAGGATATGAATCTCATTGATACATGGGAGAAGATACATGGCGACAGACGTGGATACACCTACGTCACGAGTCACTCTGCAAGTCGTCTCGATCGCATTTACGTAACACGTCGTCTCGAACCTGCGATCCTCGATGCGGAATTGTGGCCTGTCGCCTTTTCAGATCACATAGCATATATATGCAGGGTCTCCCTGAGTCGTCAACAAGTGTGGAGGAGTCGCAGTGTTTGGAAACTGAATACAGCACACCTCAGGGAACCTGAGTGCAGACGCTTAGTCGAAGACACTTGGCACGTGTGTGAACGACGCCTCCCGACATATCCGACGACGTTGCAGTGGTGGCTGGAATGCGTTAAGCCTGCATTGCGCCGAGCGTTAATTGCATACGGAAGAGAGCAGATGATGTGGAGGCGACACACGACGGAATTTTATTTCACGATGCTCCGCGAACTTTCTGTACAAGCACCTTCACAGGAGCGTCGTGCCGGTATAAAACGAGCGCAGGCCCAAATAATTTCCATAACGCGCCGCCGTCTGGAGGGTGTCGCAATCCGTGCAAGAGCCTTTGAACGAGTCCGTGGAGAATCACCGTCGATGTATCACGTTATCAGAGAAAAACAACGTAGCCGCAGAACCTTAACACAGACGGTCGTACTGCCAGATGGTCGTCGTATGACATCGCAAAAAGACATTGCCAACGCTTTTGTGGAACACTGCGGTCATCTCTATGAAGAAGCTGAACACGATCAGGCAGCCTTTCATGAGGTCCGACGAACGCTCTCCGCGTGTCTCGACGAGTCGGCCAACCTGGAGTTAACAGGTGAAACCACAGTTGACGACGTAATGGAAGCGATTGATAAGGGAGCGTCGCACAAATCGCCGGGGCCCGACGGGTTCCCGTTAGAGTTCTATCGTACATTTAAAGATCTCATGATTCCTCTATGGACTGCCATGTACTGCGAATTGATGTCTCCCAACGTGCCTCTTCCACTCTTCTTCGTGGAAGGAATGATCATCCCCATCCACAAACCATCTGGCGGCACAGGGATACAGGCCTACCGGCCACTGACCCTTCTTAATTGCGACTACAAGATCTACGCCAGGATACTTGCAGCACGCTTTAAACGCGTGATACGCCAAGTGATTTCACTCGACCAAACCCAGCTAGGAGGAGCTAGCAATATACAAACGGCACTCAGCGACTACCGCGATGTTATCGCACTGGCTTCAACATGTCGTCTCCGGGGTGTATTGGTATCGATAGACTTCGATCGCGCATTTGACAGGCTGAGTCATGCTTATCTCACGGACGTGATGACGAAAATGAAGTTTCCGGAACGTTTTGTCACCGTCGTCATGAGACTACACCACTGAGCCGCATCCAAAGTTCTCATCAATGGATGCTTGGTGGGGCCCATCACCATCTCACGATCGGTCAGACAAGGGTGCCCGCTGTCAACGATATTGTATGCCATCGCTGTCGAGCCGCTGCTCTGCGGGCTCCGGAATCGACTCCAAGGAATGACGATAAGGCACAACACGTTTATATGCCGAACATACGCAGATGACCTAGTGTTTTTAGCACGGTCAGGCAACGAGGCAAGAGCGGCCTTGCATTGGATTAATTTGTATTGTGTGGCTACGGGAAGTCGCCTGAACATGGCAAAGTCGGGAGCGATGAACATCGGGAGAGGACTCCCGACAGGAAGTGTAGCACCATTACAGCCGATCAACAAGATGAAATGCCTAGGAATTATCTTCACTACAGACGTTCGACGCACGGCGGCACTGAGTTACAGGCATCTTCTGCAAACAATTCGTGCGAGTGTCCGAAGTCACAGGTTAAGGGTACTGGATATGATACAACGGGTCACCTTTGCCAACACTTATCTAGCCTCTTGCATCCCCCACTTGGCACAAGTTCTTCCTATGCCGGTGGTGTTGGCCCGCAGAATCCTGGCGGCACTAGGATATTTTGTGAGCACAGGTCTGCTTTTTAAGGTAGGATACGAAACCCTCACCCTTCCTCGTAGTCGTGGAGGTCTTGGACTAGTCCACGTACGCGACCGAGCAGTGGCTATTTATGTAACCACAATGATAAAGATGTGGACACGACACCAGACATGTCTGACGGGCACCTTGATAGACGAACTCGCTCCACCTTCTCGTTCGGCTCCGGTAGCGGTGGCTCACATCTCACCATCGCTTGCCCATATGCGAACCTTTTTTGTGGAACACAGTTATGTACAAATGGAACTACCGACTACCAAGACGGCAACGGCACGTGATATATATCACATCTTGACTCGACGACGGCCGAATAATGCCGTAGAGCGCCGCCAACCAACAGTTACGTGGTCAGTGGTATGGCGTACAGTGCACCACCCACACCTTGATACGGGAACGCGCGCACTGTGGTATCAGGTGGTAAATGGGAAATACGTGACTCGTTCCAGGTTGCATACAATTCCGCTATCGGGTGGAGAAATGTAGGGTCCCCCTGAATAGGTCAGGCGTGCACTACACGCCGGAAGCGGCTACAAGGGTAGCGGAGTACGTGTGGAGTGCACATGGGGTTTTTTTAGGTTAGAGAATTCCCTCCCTAGGCCCGACAAGACGCCTCCTGAGACGCAGCAAGGTAGGAGTAGGCAAAATGCAACAGGGAATAACAATATTAATGTGCTAATAGTAAACTGCAGGAGCGTCTGTAGAAAAGTCCCAGAACTGCTCTCATTAATAAACGGTCACAACGCCCATATAGTACTAGGGACAGAAAGTTGGCTAAAACCAGACGTAAATAGTAATGAAATCCTAAACTCAGATTGGAATGTATACCGCAGAGACAGACTGGACAGTGAAGGGGGAGGCGTGTTTATAGCGATAAGAAGTGCAATAGTATCGAAGGAAATTGACGGAGATCCGAAATGTGAAATTATTTGGGTGAAGGTCACGGTTAAAGCAGGCTCAGACATGGAAATTGGATGTCACTATAGGCTCCCTGGCTCAGCAGCTGTTGTGGCCGAGCACCTGAAGGATAATTTGGAAAATATTTCGAGTAGATTTCCCCACCATGTTATAGTTCTGGGTGGAGATTTTAATTTGCCGGATGTAGACTGGGAGACTCAAACGTTCATAACGTGTGGCAGGGACAAAGAATCCTGTGAAATTTTTTTGAGTGCTTTATCTGAAAACTACCTTGAGCAGTTAAACAGAGAACCGACTCGTGGCGATAACATATTAGACCTTCTGGTGACAAACAGACCCGAACAATTTGAAACAGTTAACGCAGAACAGGGAATCAGCAATCATAAAGAACCAAAGACATGGAGATGGTAAACGAGCCCCTGACGGACTGCCAGGAGCACCAGACCGAAGATGGAACACCCAGAAGTGGGACTGGTGGGCGCGGACCGCAGAGGGAACATCCAGAGCCGCAGCAGACGAAAAACGGAGCGGCAACGCTCCAACAGGTCTTGGTGAGCGGGCGCGGACCGCAGAGGGAACGCCTGGTACCCCAGACCGTAGATGAAACCCCCAGGAGCGGGTTTGGTGGGCGCGGACCGTAGAGGGAACACCTAGAACCGCAGCGGACGAAAACGGAGCAGCAACGCTCCAGCAGGTCACAAGGAATGGGCGCGGACCACAGAGGAAGCGCCTGCAGCCGTTGGTGGAGGGGGAAGGCCATAGGCATAAATACTGGACCAGGTCCACTCGAGGAGCAGTCTCAGGTCGCACCTGATGAAGGTCTCGAGCTACGTGACCGAAATATCGTGCAAGTACGACGCTGTTATCCGGCAGAACACCCGACAACCCAAGATGTAATCATAAAGCAGTTACGGCATCGATGATTTCAGTCGTAAATAGAAATATTAAAAAGGGTAGGAAGATTTTTCTGTTTACCAAAAGTGACAAAAAGCAGATTTCAGAGTACCTGATGGCTCAACACAAAAGTTTTGTCTCAAGTACAGATAGTGTTGAGGATCAGTGGACAAAGTTCAAAACCATCGTACAATATGCGTTAGATGAGTATGTGCCAAGTAAGATCGTAAGAGATGGAAAAGAGCGACCGTGGTACAACAAACGAGTTAGAAAACTGCTGCGGAAGCAAAGGGAACTTCACAGCAAACATAAACATAGCCAAAGCCTTGCAGACAAACAAAAATTACGCGAAGCGAAATGTAGTGTGAGGACGGCTATGCGAGAGGCGTTCAATGAATTCGAAAGTAAAGTTCTATGTACTGACTTGGCAGAAAATCCTAAGAAATTTTAGTCTTATTTCAAAGCGGTAGGTGTATCAAAACGAAATGTCCAGACACTCTGTGACCAAAGTGGTACTGAAACAGAGGATGACAGACTAAAGGCCGAAATACTAAATGGTCTTTTTCCAAAGCTGTTTCACAGAGGAAGACTGCACTGTAGTTCCTTCTCTAGATTGTCGCACAGTTGACAAAATGGTAGATATCGAAATAGATGACAGAGGGATAGAAAAACAATTAAAATCGCTCGATAGAGGAAAGGCCACTGGACCTGATGGGATACCAGTTCGATTTTTCACAGAGTACGTGAAGGAACTTGCCCCCTTCTTGCAGCGGTGTACCGTAGGTCTCTAGAAGAACGTAGCGTTCCAAAGGATTGGAAAAGGGCACAGGGCATCCCCGTTTACAAGAAGGGACGTCGAACAGATGTGCAGAACTATAGACCTATATCTGTAATATCGATCAGTTGTAGAATTTTGGAACACGTATTATGTTCGAGTACAAAGACTTTTCTGGAGACTAGAAATCTACTCTGTAGGAATCAGCGTGGGTTTCGAAAAAGACGATCGTGTGAAACCCAGCTCGCGCTATTCGTTCACGAGACTCAAATAGCCATAGACTCGGGTTTCCAGGTAGATGCCGTGTTTCTTGAATTCCGCAAGGCGTTCGATACAGTTCCCCACAGTCGTTTAATGAACAAAGTAAGAGCATATGGACTATCAGACCAATTGTGTGATTGGATTGAAGAGTTCCTAGATAACAGAACGCAGCACGTCATTCTCAATGGAGAGAAGTCTTCCGAGGTAAGAGTGATTTCAGGTGTGCCGCAGGTGAGTGTCGTAGGACCGTTGCTATTCACAATATACATAAATGACCTTGTGGATGACATCGGAAGTTCAGTGACGCTTTTTGCGGATGATGCTGTGGTGTATCGAGAGGTTGTAACAATGGAAAATTGGACTGAAATGCAGGAGGATCTACAGCGAATTGACGCATGGTGCAGGGAATGGCAATTGAATCTCAATGTAGACAAGTGTAATGTGCTGCGAATACATAGAAAGAAAGATCCCCTATCATTTAGCTACAATATAGCAGGTCAGCAACTGGTAGCAGTTAATTCCATAAATTATCTGGGAGTATGCATTAGGAGTGCTTTAAAATGGAATGATCATATAAAGTTGATCGTCGGTAAAGCAGATGCCAGACTGTGATTCATTGGAAGAATCCTAAGGAAATGTAGACCTCGCCTGAAAATCTCAACATCCCTGATATATATACGCTGGATACTACAAATATAATTAAAATGCTTGCTGTGATTCAGTAGTTTATTCTATCGACCTTATAACAGGCAAGTAAAATAACTGATCGTATATTTATGGTTGCAAACTCAAGACTCATCTCTGCACTAGATGCGGGTACTGTGGACTACTAGCTCAACTTGCTTGAACCACCATATACGAGGGTGAGTCAAATGAAAATTTTAAATCTGTAATAACAAATCGAAATTTCGCGCCCCTTATCCTGTAAGTTGGTAAGTGTGCTACAAACACCGTGCAGAATGGCCTGTAACTGGCAGCATAGTGCAGATGCACACATACCGTCGCAGCATCAGTATAAAGATGGCCGCCCCACTTACGACTTGCACCAGGGAAGAACAGCGTTCTTTTATTCGGATTTTGCGTAGTGAAGCTCTGAAACCTATTGAAATTCATCGACGAATGAAGGTTCAGTATGGTGATTCATGTTTTTCACAGCAGTAAGACTACAAATGGAGTAGGAAGTTCGCAAATGGTGTGACTTCAGTGGAAGATGCTCCTCGTCCAGGTCAGGCACAACGAGTTGTGACTCCACAGAACATTGCAGCAGTTGAAGCCATAGTGAAGGAAAACCGCCGAGTGACACTGAATGACATTGCAGCATGTTTACAGATTAGTCATGGGTCAGCACACCACACTGTGCTTGATGTGCTCCAGTTTCACAAAGTGTCTGCAAGATGGGTGCCACGCCAGTTGACTCCTGAAAAGAGAGAACGACATGTTGATGCTTGTGAACAACTTCTTCGGCGCTTTGAACGAGAAGGTGATGGCTTCCTTGCAAGAATCGTTACTGGGGACGAAACCTGGGTTCACTTCCACCAACTGGAAACGAAGAGAGCGAGCAAGGAATGACACCATTCCTCATCACCAAAACCAAAGAAGTTTCGAACAGAACCATCAGCAGGGATGGTTATGCTGACTCTCTTTTGGGACGAAAAAGACGTCCTTTTGGAGCATTATGTCCCTAGAGGGGCCTCTGTCACCAGTGCATCGTACACAAATCTCCTAAAAAATCATCTGCGGCCTGCAATCAAATCAAAGCGACGTGGATTGCTGTCAGCAGGTGTCCTTTTGCAACATGATAATGCAAGGCCCCACACTGCCCGTGCAACAGTTGCAACACCCACAGACCTGCATTTTGAGTGTCTTCCTCATCCACCATACTCACCAGACGTTGCCCCAAGTGATTTCCGTATATTTGGACAACTCAAAGACGCAATGGAGGAAAGAAGTTCCGTTCTGATGAAGAGGTTGCGCGGACTACCAAAAGAATTTTTTTCTCAAGGAATTTATGCAGTTTGCAAGCGCTGGCGGACTTGCATAGAGCCGCGCGGGATTAGCCGAGCGGTCTAGGGTGCTGCAGTCATGGACTGTGCGGCTGGTCCCGGCGGAGGTTCGAGTCCTCCCTCGGGCATGGGTGTGTGTGTTTGTCCTTAGGGTAATTTAGGTTAAGTAGTGTGTAAGCTTAGGGACTGATGATCTTAGCAGTTAAGTCGCATAAGATTTCACACACATTTGAACATTTTGAACTTGCATTGAGGGTGGTGGAGATATGTTGAAAAGTGATACAGCTTTGTACCACTTCTGGACAATAAATAATATTTAAAAAATATTTAAGGTTTTCATTTGACTCGCCCTCGTACGCTCCCGGCGTGCACTACTAGAGCACGTCCACCTCCTAGTTCGGTCCGTCGAAAAGTGGCTGAACTTATCACTGCATTCACGCTCTTCTTAATGTGGTAGAAAGTTTTCTGGTCAGTGCTGAGCGTAGCGTTCTGGCGATCGTTTCAACTTCGAGAATGGAGCATTTTCACTCACACGGCAGTTGGCACGCACATAATGTTGGAGCGCCCAGCAGGGTTGAGTCTCGCTATGTTCCGGGAGGAGTCCAGCTTGTATGATTACATAGATTAATCTGTTTACATTATTTCACTCGCTCAGTGTAGGTGGATACAAAGGAAACAGTGAGAAATGGAATATACCACATGTGCGACTGGATCATTATGCCTGTAAAATAGATATCATTTTTCACGAAAATGGGAAGTAGTGAGCGGAAAGAATACTCACGTCTTCGTGGAGCTGGTCAAGCCCGGCCAACAAGCGCAGCTGCTCCTCGTCCGCGGGCAAGAGCCGGTAGACGCTATAACCGTCGAAGCGGATCACGTGACCGCACACCGCCGCCACGGCAGTCGCCAGCAGAAACGCAGCCCTCCACAGCATGCTAAAACTTCAAATTCAGACCACTTGTAACTTTTGGTATCAGCTGCATCGAGCTGCCGTGACAAATTGAACTAACCTAAATGTAATAAAGGTAGCATTAGTCATTGTTCTGTGAGATACGAATTTACTGGCGGAAACATTTTAACGTAAACACGAAGTATTTAATTTCTGTGGCCTTGCTGCACATTCTAGAATTTATTTCCTTAACTCAGCAAGTACGGCAAATCACATGAAGAACAGCTTGAGATTAAATTTTGTCGTGTAATGATTACGTATCTCCACTTTCACATGCACAGTAGCATTTAAACAGAACAGAGAGTTTACAACAGTTCAATGCAGGCTTACGCTATTTGCGTCCTTGATGATTTTTGTTTTATGGTCACCTGAAAGTGTTCCGTGGCATATTTCACCATCCAATGTCCCGTCTGATGACGTGGCTATGCGGAAACCACGCAGCTCTATTGTAGCGAATCTTTATACGGCAAAATTTGAAGAAACTGCCCTTCAGATGGTGAACAATAAACCTTAGCTTCGGTACGTTGATATTTGCGCTATATGGGCTCATGGATAAAAAGAACCCTCTGAATTTTCAAATTTTCTGAATTATATTAGTTCTTATATAAAGTTTACCATGGAAAAAGAGATAGAAGGTTAAATTTATTTTCTGGTTGTACATATAATTAGAATACCGTGATCAACTTTAGGGTATAAAGTTTACATATAGCCTACTCACGTGGATAGATGCTTACACAAAAATTCCATTCACTTTCCCAAGCAGAAATGCGGGGTGGAGCGAGCTACAAGATCTGTGAACCACAGCTCGATCATTTAAGAACTGCTTTCAGGCGAAACGACTGCTCTGACAAAGAGATAAATAGGACACTATTGCCTAAAAGATCTGGAGCTTCTAGTAATAAACAACCCACTGAGGGATAGTTTTCCTCTCATTCACAAAAACAGTAAAAGAAATGCGGCAGCAGAGTAAGAAGTAGAGATGGTAGCGATACTGTGTTCAGAATAAGTACAGATATTAGTGATACTGTGTTTAAATCATCAAGGTGAAGTGTAGGCAGTCTCTTTAGTACACCTACTCATCTAATTGTTACTCCCGTAGTAAATAGCAGTCTTTGATTTGCTTTCCCCACAAGATTATATCTTTGTGATCGTTCGAATTAAAGTCATTCGTAATTGTAACCCCCCCAAGCATTTAGTTGAATTGACAGTTTAGTTATGTGTGATTCATCGTGTAACTGAAACTTAGCGGGTTCCTTTTAGTAGTCACGTGGATGACTTCACACTTTTCATTATTTTGAGTCAATTGCCACTTCTCGCATCATACAGATATCTTGTGTAAGTCTCTTTGCAACTGGTTTTGATCACCTGATAAATCTGCAAGATGATAAATGACAGCATCCTGTGCAAACAATCTAAGAGGTCTGCTCAGATTGTCACGAAAATCGTGACAATTGAGACGATACTCCGCAGCAAGCTGTTCCATTAGGAGTTGCTTGTGAGGAACTATGTCAAAACCGTTCTAGAAATCAACATGGAATCAACTTGACACCCACTGTCGATATCACCCCTCTCACCGTGTTGATACCGGTCTTGCTGCAAGCAAGCCCCCTTTCTGAAGCGAGATCCGTGACGTGGCTGTGCGATGCTGTATAGCAGAGCGTACAGTATGTCTGTCTTCCCGGGCACTAGGCACACGCGGACCCTGAGATCCTGCATGGATTTGAATATGGCCTTCCTGAAACCACGAAGCCCGTAATAGTTCGACGGTCGTAGAAACCCGACCACTTGAGAATTTGTGTCTGACGAGAAGCGTGCTAGGGTAGTCCTTGCGATTTTGGTGCTCACTGTTTCTGGATGGCGTAGCGGTCAGCGCATCTGACTATTGGGTTCGAGCCCCGTCCAACACAAATTCTCAACATTCCCCGTTGATTAAAATCGATGCCCGCTGGCAGCTAATGTCTTTAATTCCTTTGTGTCTTGCCACTAGCAATGTCGCAGGATGATAAACCGTAGTCTGTAAGGATGACGAGGCTGCCGCTGTCGAATTGCGACACCTGCTGGTAACCGTCTCTCTTTCTTATAATAAATATAACAGAATCATTTCACAAACAGCACTGAAATACTATTTCTGCTTAAGAATCCCGCTACAAATACTTCTTTTACACACAGAGTGTAGATGCCGTTATACCTGTCTCCTCTGTGTGGTAGATGTGAAACACTGATAGTACGCATTTAATGCACTTCATGTCAATTTGACGTTTGTTGCTTTTCCCCTTTATGGTGCTCTCACTTTAATGACCAGTGGCTCACCGGTGTCCTTGTAAGGGTTATGCTGATTTCTTAATGCTGTACGCTTACCGTTCTTTACGTCACTGAATGTGAGCAAGATGCAATAAATCATCCACGCGTTTCTGAAACGGAACTTACATGTTCTGAAGCTCCAATATCATCACACACAGCATTAACTACGCTTCGTTCCAGTTGTATGGATACGAACACACTATTTAATTCGTTATCTCGCAGTTATCAAACTATTCTGGACTAGTATACCGCGGACAGATTGAAGAAATTTCTCATGTAAGAAGGAGAAACGTCCGTCGGCATGCTGTATTCACCGTTAACTTAGAGGTAGCAGGAAGCGAACCTCCAGCTACAGACTTCAGTGGCTATAGGACAGTGCTATAGTTGCGCGCTAACTGCTGTCATGTCATAGAGTAGCTGAAATAAGAATAAATAATGTATTAAAATAACTAGCTGTACCTTGCCACGCTCTGCTGTGGCTCAGACTGCTTAAATGGAAAAGAAAGAAAATATGTATGGGATTTGGATATACGTCCTAATATGGATGGGAATTGGATATACGCCCTAATCTGCTTCTTTCCACTGTCTCTGTCCATCTCTCCCTTCGCTTTTCTTTGTCCCTCTCCTCCTGTTTCCTCCTCTCTCTGCCCATCACGTCCTCCCCATTCTCTCTCTCTCCCCCTCTCTCAGTCCACCACCTCCTGGCCCCATTCTCTGTCCACTTTCTCACCTCCCCCCCTCCCCGCTACCGATCACTCACCATCCCCTCATGCACTCTCTCTTTTTGTTCACCTCCTCCTTCTCGTTTTGTATGTCCATTTTCTCTCACACCCTCTGCCCATTTTCTCTTCCCCCTCTCTCTGACCTTATATATATTTCGTATGGCTTGAAAATACAGTGTGTTGTTACAAAATGCAATGTACAATTATTTAGATATTTACAAACATATACAGGTTTAGACCTCGATCTGTGAGTAACATCAGTATTATTACAGATGGATGTTCAGTGACCTTAACCACTCCAAGGCTTCCTCACTAGCCTGATGGATCTCCTCCATGAAATCATTCAACCTTCGAAGTGGGCAATCCATAACGATGTGGTTTATGGTCTGAGGCACGTCTGCACAGTTGCAGAAAGGGAAATCAGCAATCTTCCACTTGTGCTTACAAAACTGACATCTGCCGTGTTGGGTTCTTATCTGGTTAAGTGATGTCCACATTTTCCTGTGTTGGTTCAAATTAGGGGGTTTCTTGGTTGGTTACGAGATCAGTCCAGATTTGTCTGGGTTCGAGGATAGCCAGTCGCTGCGCCAAGCTTCACTTACTGTAAACTGATCCTGGGCCAGCTTCTTTCCTAGAAACAAAGAGGAGTCCAGAGATTTCAGCCTGAGATCTTCATGTAGAAAGTCTTCATATATTGGTAAGAGAAGGTTGTCACAGCACTTATGCCATTCCTTCTTCAGTGCTAATGCTCTTTGGAGATGAGCAGGTGGAATGTTACGAAGTACCAGTAGCCACTTCTGAAGAGTAGACTGGATGGTGCCCGATATAATCCTCATTATGTCGTTCAGCTGGACATCTACTTTCATTGTATGGGTACTGTTAAGCCATACTTGACTGCAGTATTCAGCTACTGGGTATACTAGGGCAAGTGCTGTAGTTCTGAGAGTGGCTGCAGAGGGACCCCAGCCTGTTCCTGTGAGTTTGTGTAGGATGTTGTTATGGCTTTTGATTTTAACAGATATTTTACTTAGATGTGCCCTGAAGGTTAAGGATCGATCTAAGATGACTCCTAGGTATTTAGAGTGAGGATTGAACTCCAACAGGTGGCCACGATATTGAACTTGAGGAATATAGTTGGCTTGTCTGTTGCTCAGATGAAAGCTGCTGACCTCTGTTTTCGTTTGGTTTCAGTCTCCAGGTTTTGAAGAACCAGTCGAGTCTCTGAAGATCTTCTGTGAGTGCGGTTTCTGCTGCTGCGAAGTCATTGGACTGGGCTGTCAGTGGAAAGTCGTCAGCGTACAACTTTCTAGCAGTAGTAGCTGGTAAATCCGCAGTGTCAATGTTGAACAGCAATGGGGCAAGGACCGATCCTTGTGGTAATCCATCATTCATTGTAAGGTCTGCTTACGTTGCCATTTATATGCACTTCGATCGCTCTGCTGGCCAACATGTTGTTCAGAAGGGTGGCAAGATTTTTGCTGTGGATTATATTAAGGCATTTGAGGATCATCGCTTTTCACCAAACTGTGTCGTATGATAATGTCAGATCCACAAACACAGCTACAGGCTTCTTGCGGTCCTGAAACCCTGTTTCTGTGTGACTTGTTAGAGCCAGCACCTGGTCAGTACAACTGCGCTTTGGTCTAAAGCGAGCTTGCTCTATTGGTATGTTGTTATCTAGGGTTGTAGACGAGATTCTATTATATATTATTCTTTCCAGCAGCTTGTAGCAGACACTCAGGAGGGCAATAGACCTATAATCTTCTGTATTATCTCCACTTTTCCCAGGTTTCAGTGTTGTGACAATTTTAGCTCTTTTGAGTATTGGTGGTAGCTGTCCATTGCGTAAGATGTTGTAAAATTTAGCAAGCAATTCAGTTGTTCGAGGACCACAGTGTAATAGAAATTCTGGATGACTCAAGCTTAAAATGGCCCTTCTCTCTGACCTTGAGACTTGTCTATTGTTATTGAAAATTCAGATTTTGTAGTAGTATTCTAAACGTAAACCAATAAGCCATAAATATAGCTTTCCTGTTGGATAACAACGTTTAATTATTGTATGTTTTATGACGTTTTCCTGTTATTAAATTTAAATAAATTTGTGTAGTAGCCACCAGCCGGAGTGGCCGTGCGGTTCTAGGCGCTACAGTCTGGAACCGAGTGACCGCTACGGTTGCAGGTTCGAATCCTGCCTCGGGCATGGATGTGTGTGATGTCCTTAGGCTAGTTAGGTTTAATTAGTTCTAAGTTCTAGGCGACTGATGACCTCAGAAGTTAAGTCGCATAGTGCTCAGAGCCATTTGAACCATTTTTTTGTGTAGTAGATATGTTTAAAAAATAGGTAAATGAAAACACAGACGTATGCCAATGGAACATCATGCCAAAATTCCGAAGCAATCGGTCAAGAACTTCCGGAGATACACGATTTTGAACAAATGGACATTTACATTTTTGTTTAAATAGATGTACTCGTGCACGAAAACATGCTGACGTTTTGCTGTGTTAAGAAGACGTGGGGCTAAGGTAAAGTTCTGAAGTTAATCCAACCTAACGCAGTAGAAGGTTATGAACTTACTGTAGTTCAGTTTGGACTGCAGTTAAAGACTACAGCCTCTCACTAAGTAAACACTTTGATTATCACTTCGACTAAACTTCGACACTCGGCGGTAACTGTCCGACGATTGTATCTGGTCGGCAACCGAGGGCTGCAGATGAGGAATGTTTGATTGCTGTACGGACTGTAACTGTAGACAACTATATCTAACAGAATGTCAGCGTGCAGACGCTTAAACCTTATATTCTGCGTATCAGTTTGCAACTTCGGTCTATTTGGTGGATGCATCAGATCGTTCCGGGTTTCAGCACTGTATATGGTGGTAGACGCAGCTATCGACGGATGAATGGGCTATATGAATGTCTCTTAGCGGAATTATAAAGTAGTTCCTGGTATATGAGCGTGGTTTGGTAAGTCTGGTAAACTTCTGTAAAAGAATGGAACATTTTTGCTGCACCTTCATGGTCGGCTAGTCTGATTATTCCAAGGACCGTATAAAGAATTTCAACAATGTACAACGTACAGCTCATTATTGACAGCTGTCCGAATTGGTCAGCGAGTCGACAGCGATTGAAAAAAGGAGAAAACCGAGTTTCATGCTGTTATTAAACATTTTTATTTGAAACGTTGGACTGCCGCACTAATCAAAACAGAATTGGGTGGAGTTCACGCAAACTCTGCATCATGAATGAAGGCCATTCACTTTTGGATTAATGAATTTAAACGTGGTCGGACAGGCACCTAAGACGAAGTGCGTCCCCGCCGTCAAATTGAGGTCACCACAAAGGAAACGACTGATAAAATCTATGATTTGGTAATGCAAGACCGTCGAATAAAAAATCGTGAGATTGCTGACACTGTAGGCAACTCAACTGAGCGAATGCATAATATCCTGCGCTATGAATAAGCTGTATACGGGGTGGGTGCCGTAATTACTTAGTCGACCAAAAGGCCATCCGGCACAACATTTCAACACAATGTCTGGCAATGTTTAATCACAATCCACAAGACTTTTTGCGCCGATTTGTGACTGTTGATGAAACCTCAAACCATCATTACGCACCAGAGTCAAAACGGGTCAAAACAATGGACAAAGGCTGATGAAAGTGCGCTGAAGAAGACAAAGACCATTTTGTCAGCTGGTAAGCTGATGACCACTGCTTTTTGGGACTCCCAGGAAAAATCCTCATAGAATCCTAACTGGACACTATTACGCTGTATTGCTCGTTTGAAACTTGCGTTGGCCGAAAAAAGACCAAGGTAGGCAAGCAAAAAAGGGCTCTTTCATCAAGATAATGCATCATCCCAAACATCAGCGACAACAACGACGAAAGTGCATGAATTTGGCTTGAAATGGTTCCTCATTCATCCTATTCACCAGACTTAACCTCATGTGACTTCTTCCTGTTCCCTAACTTGCAACTTTGGGTTGCCGGGAAGAGATTTTCATCAATTGAGGAAGTGATAGTTGCAGTCAATGAGTATTTTGCAGAGTTTGCCGGAACCAACTTTTCCGACGGGATGAAAAAGCTGGAGGCTCGCTGTGCCAAGTATATATCCCTCAAAGGAGACTACGTCGAGAAGTAAAGTGAGTTTTTTACGAATCAAAAAAATTTTCTTGCTTTTTTAATAAGACTTATGTAACCACCCTCGTATATGCCATCTAGCAGACCCGCCCATGTTATGTGTGACACCATGCTGCGACTGCACGAAGTGTGGCGCCCTCAGAAGTCTAGCACTGTTTATCGCATCTGTCGGAGACAAAGACGACATGTGCCGGAATTAGACAGCGACAGCATTATCGCCTATCCATACTGTTTTTTACAGTTCCGAAATGGTCTGGATCCCACGACTGTCGTGTGAATGTAGAATCAATGAATTCAACAGGGCCATAGCGCCATGTAGCATGTCGGCTGCCCCACGCGTCTAGTGTTCGAGAGGACAGATACGTTGTTCACTCAGCCTTGCAGCCCCGACACGTACCTCGATTCAGGAAATGGACCAGTTTGAAACTAGACAAGTACCCACAAGAGATGGCGGCGACGGTTGGAGCATGACGGACTCTCCGCACGGCGACCATTGCTGCGGCTTTCCTTGATGCAGCAGAAGAATAAGCGCACGTAGTGGGGTACCTGACAAGAGCATAGGACACAGGAGTGGTAAAACGTCGTCTTTTCAGACGAATCTTGGTTCTACATACAGCATGACAATGGACGTATCTGTGTGTTAAGGCACCGAGTAGAACGAATGTTGCCATATCGTGTTCAACATCCTCATACAGATTCGGCACCTGGCGTGATGGGATGGGACACCACTGGTTGCACAATACAATCATCTGTGAAGTTTAGTAACTAAATGCGGAAGTGAAGTTTTCAGGGAACTCGTCAGTCAGTCGTGCCTCAGCTCAATTAGTAAGATAACTGTTTGCGAGAGGCATATTTCTCAGTTCTCGGTTTGAACACTGGTCCGGCACACGGTGTTAACCTGCCAGGGAATTTCAACAATTAATTCTCTCAGTGTCATAAAATCCGACTTTTGTACACCCATAAAAATATTTCTTGGTTTCTGTTGTAGCTATTGTTACGCACACCTTAACCTCATTGCAGTCAAGTATCCTTCTCCCCCACCAAACCATAGTTAGTTCCCGAAACCCACAGTGGTGCAGTCTTTCTGAAAATCACTTCTTCGGCGCTCTCAGTGTCATAAAATCTGACTTTTCTACACCCATAAAAATATTTCTTATTTTCTGTTGTAACTATTGTTCTCAAAATTTCAACAGTTGTAGTACAATGAGGTAACAAAAGTCATGGCATACCTCCTAATATGGTGCCAGACTTCCTTTCGCCTGACATAGTGCCAGCAGCTCGACATGGCATGGACCCAACACGATCCCTGCCAAGATACTGAGCCAAGCTGCCTCTATAGCCGTCGATAACTGTGAAAGAGATACCGGCGCAGGATGTTGTGTACCGCAAGTCTCTAGAGGAACGAAGGGTTCCAAATGATTGGAAAAGAGCACAGGTATTCCCAGTCTTCAAGAAGGGTCGTCGAGCAGATGCGCAAAACTATAGACCTATATCTCTGACGTCGATCTGTTGTAGAATTTTAGAACATGTTTTTTGCTCGAGTATCATGTCGTTTTTGGAAACCCAGAATCTACTATGTAGGAATCAACATGGATTCCGGAAACAGCGATCGTGTGAGACCCAACTCGCTTTATTTGTTCATGAGACCCAGAAAATATTAGATACAGGCTCCCAGGTAGATGCTATTTTTCTTGACTTCCGGAAGGCGTTCGATACAGTTCCGCACTGTCGCCTGATAAACAAAGTAAGAGCCTACGGAATATCAGACCAGCTGCGTGGCTGGATTGAAGAGTTTTTAGCAAACAGAACACAGCATGTTGTTATCAATGGAGAGACGTCTACAGACGTTAAAGTAACCTCTGGCGTGCCACAGGGGAGTGTTATGGGACCATTGCTTTTCACAATATATATAAATGACCTAGTAGATAGTGTCGGAAGTTCCATGCGGCTTTTCGCGGATGATGCTGTAGTATACAGAGAAGTTGCAGCATTAGAAAATTGTAGCGAAATGCAGGAAGATCTGCAGCGGATTGGCACTTGGTGCAGGGAGTGGCAACTGTCCCTTAACATAGACAAATGTAATGTATTGCGAATACATAGAAAGAAGGATCCTTTATTGTATGATTATATGATAGCGGAACAAACACTGGTAGCAGTTACTTCTGTAAAATATCTGGGAGTATGCGTGCGGAACGATTTGAAGTGGAATGATCATATAAAATTAATTGTTGGTAAGGCGGGTACCAGGTTGAGATTCATTGGGAGAGTGCTTAGAAAATGTGGTCCATCAACAAAGGAGGTGGCTTACAAAACACTCGTTCGACCTATACTTGAGTATTGCTCATCAGTGTGGGATCCGTACCAGATCGGTTTGACGGAGGAGATAGAGAAGATCCAAAGAAGAGCGGCGCGTTTCGTCACAGGGTTATTTGGTAACCGTGATAGCGTTACGGAGATGTTTAATAAACTCAAGTGGCAGACTCTGCAAGAGAGGCGCTCTGCATCGCGGTGTAGATTGCTCGCGAGGTTTCGAGAGGGTGCGTTTCTGGATGAGGTATCGAATATATTGCTTCCCCCTACTTATACCTCCCGAGGAGATCACGAATGTAAAATTAGAGAGATTAGAGCGCGCACGGAGGCTTTCAGACAGTCGTTCTTCCCGCGAACCATACGCGACTGGAACAGGAAAGGGAGGTAATGACAGTGGCACGTAAAGTGCCTTCCGCTACACACCGTTGGGTGGCTTGCGGAGTATAAATGTAGATGTAGATGTAGATGATGTTGCGCACAAAATGACCTATCGGTTAAGTCGCATAAATGTTCGATGGGATTCGTACAGGGCGATATGGGTGGCCAAATCTTA
This sequence comes from Schistocerca serialis cubense, assembly GCF_023864345.2. Taxonomy (NCBI): domain Eukaryota; kingdom Metazoa; phylum Arthropoda; class Insecta; order Orthoptera; family Acrididae; genus Schistocerca; species Schistocerca serialis. Next base: position 82,772,545 of record NC_064641.1, on the reverse strand, counting down.
GCTCGAATTGTCCAGAAAGTTCCTCAAGCCAGTCATAAACGGTTGTGTCATCAACAAAAATTCCGAAGTTGTCTGGGAACATGAATCCATGAATTCCTGCACATGGTCTCCAAGTAGCCGAACATAACCATTTCCAGTCAATGATCGGTGCAGTTGGACCAGAGGACACAGTCCATTCCAAGTAAACACAGCCCACGCTATTATGGAGCCACCATCAGCTTGCACAGTGCCTTGTTGACAATTTGGGAACACGGGTTCGTGGGTTGCGCCACACTCGAATCCTGCCATCAGCATTTACCAGCTGAAATCCTGACTCATCTGAAAGAGCCACGGTTTTCCAGTCGTCTACGGTCCAACCGATATGTTCACGAGCACAGGAGAGGCGCTGCAGGCGGTGTCGAGTTGTTAACTAAGGGGGTCGTCTGCTGCCATAGTTCATCAACGCCAAATTTCGCCGCACTATCCTAATCGGTACGTTCGTCGTACGGCACACTTTGATTTCTGTAGTTATTTCAAGCAGTGTTGCTTGTCTTTTAGCACTGGCAAATATACGAAAACGCTACTGCACTCGGTCGTTAACTGAAGCCGTCGGCAACTACGTTGTCCGTGGTGAGAGGTAAAGACTGAAATTTAGTATTCTCGGCACACTCTTGGCACGGTGGATCTCTACTATTCAATTCCCCAACGATTTCCGAAATGGAATGTCCCATACGACTAGCTCCAACTACTACTCCGCATACAGAGTCTTAATTCCCGTCTAGCGCCCATAATGACGTCGGAAACTTCTTCACATCCATCACATAAGTACAAATGGCAGCTCCGCTAATCCACTGCCCTTTTATGCCTCCTGTAAGCGATACTGTCGCCGTCAGTATATGCGCATATAGCTATCGATGACTTGTCGCCTCATTGTAGGTAGTATCGCTAATATTATTGCTATTCATTTTTAGTCAGTATTGTTAAACCAAATGGTATAGGATAAATCCGGATCTTGCTCCAAATAATCCTCAAATATACTGTTATTACCGTGTATCATATCAAAATTATTAACGTTCTTTAAGTAACAATGATGTAAAACGTACTGTGTCCACAAAGTTCTGGTCTTATGCAACAGAGAAGCTGAAGGCCTTAATCCGATCCGGTTAAATAAATAAATAAAATATTACGATAAATTAAGATGTGATGTCCAGTACTACGCTTTAAAGGTAATCTGTAATTTACGCAACTCCCGTTCGACAGTTACTTGAGTGGTGCTCTTCAGTCTGTAACCCTTACGAAGGAAACAGATAAGATCCAAAAAAGCTACACGGAGATCATCTACCAACTCAAGTGGCAGCCATTACAAAAGAGGCGCTGTGTGTCAAGCTGTGGTTTACTGTAAAAATTCCGAAACTGTGATCCACTGTTTAATTTCAGAGGAAGTACGTTCCTATAAGAGCCAAAATTCATACTGCGTCCTCCTATATATATCTGTGTAAGAATCATGAAGATACAATTAGATTCGGAATAACTGGAAGCTTATCAACAGCCGTTTTCTCTGGGCGCTTTTCGGTACTGGAACAGGGAAGAGAGAAAGGGACAGAGGTACAAACAATACATTCCGCCACACACCGTAATGTGGTTTTTGTAGTATATATATCTAGATGAAGGTGCAAACTTTTTATTTAAAAAATATGAATTATACTGCGTCATAAATTTCCGATGACTTGCCCGGTGACGTAAAATACCTGACAGACAGTAAAACTAACTAACCGTGCTATGAACGTTGATAAGCTCTCCTAATCTCGAGAAGAATTTTATTTTTTAAGCAAAAAGTTGAGCAGTACTTTCAAAAGGAGGCTACACTTGGAGCAAATATTTTTTTTTCCTTCTCGAGTATTATGCAACGTATTTTGAGATGTTAAAACAGTTCTACGAACAGGGACTTGAATCTGGATTTCCCTACTTTGTGCCTAGCACACTTGTTTAACTAATCACACATGATCAGCAGCGTATACGCCTGTTGCTGTTCGTGAGTACGCTCCTCTGTTGGTTCTACTCATTTGTAAAGAGCGCTAAACAGTTATGAATAATAATGAAAAATATTGATAGTATGGTAAGTGAAACGTTCAACATCAATACGATTAGATTTACTTATACAGCTGCATGACTACTCTGAAATTCATACTTAAGTCGAACCACCTTCAGACTTGTTCTGTACAGTTCCACTCTCGAACGGCTCGCGGGAAAAACGAACATTTAAATATTTCTGTGCGAGCTCTGAATTCTTTTACTTCATTGAATGATAATTTTTCCATGTTTAGGTGGGCGTCAACAGAATATTTTCACATTCGGAGGAGAAATTTGGTGATTGAAAGTTCATGAAAAGATCTCGCCGCAACTAAAAACGCCTTTCTTCTCATGATTGCCATCCAAACCGGCGGATCATATCCGTGACACTCTTTCCCTTTTTTCGAATTGCCCTTCTTTGAAATGTTTCAATGTCCTCCCTGAAGTTAAGGATCCCAAACTGCACAGCAATATTCCGGATGAGGGCTGTCAAGCGTGGTGAATGCGGTCTCCTTGGCAGATCTACTGCATCTACTGAGATTTCCGCAGATAAAAGGCAGTCTTTGGTTCGCCTTTCTCACAAAATTTTGTGTGATCTTTCAAATTTAAGTTTAAGTTGCTCGTAATTGTAACAGTTAGGTATATTGTTAAACTGACAGCTTTTTAATTTTTATGATTTATTATGTAGAAGAAATTTAACTGATTGCTTTTAGTGTTCATGTGGACGATCACATACTTTTCATTATTTAGAGTTAATTGCCACCTTTTGCGCCTTATAGATATCTTGTCTAAATGATTTTGCAATTGATTTTGAACTTCTGATGACATTACTAGACAATAAAAGACAACAACATTTGCAAACGATCCTCTCAAGGTGTCTCCTAAATCGTTTATATAGATTAGAGTCAATATATCAAGGCATACCATGGAAAAGTACACAGTTTCACTCTCGACATACTTGTAATGCGTGATACGAAACGCCTATTATATTTATAAAAAATCATGAAAACTTTACAACTAAGCAATAATACTTACAGATGTATGACACTTGTGTGGTCACAAAATCTGAACCGTGAGTTTCTTTTATAGCACCTCCAACCTTCGAGGACGTTTGTTGTGCGTGCCCGCAAATCTTCCATTTACAAATTATCAATATCTGATAAGATGGAACCCAGCACTTGAGGCGACTCACTTAGTAACGAGGAAGGCATCAAACTTTATTACGTAACGATAGACTGTAGCTTCCTTTCAACTCTAAATCATAGACTGAAAATTAAACCTTCAGTTACAAATTTATAGATTAATACGTTGCATAGGTACTGATAAGAGTCGTGTCTTCCTTTTTAGTAAGGCTTAGTCGGTGGCTTACTTTGAGTTTAATAATGCTCCGAATCAGTTGTTGCAGTATACTTTTACTAAAAATGTCACATGAATATGACGACCAAGACGGAAAAAATACAGCAAAAGAGTGTTCCAACTGAATAACAGTGCATTAATGAAAATGTCTTATGCGTTCGTAGATACGCTACTATGACAATAATAAAGCAATCAGCCAAAATGATATACAGCTAACATTTTAAATTTTGCGGAGTCGCAGAAATTATGTCAGTTTCAATAATGGTCTAGTAGCAGTTTAGTCAATTATTAATGAATACAGAGACTCCATACGATTTCTATCATTTGTGCATGACGCACTGAAAATTCCTGTACAAAATAAGTGAAGATTTTATATTATGACACTCTCTCGAGAGTTTTTCAAATCGTTTGTGCCTCTCCTGTTGTAAGCACTGTACTAGTAAAATGTTATCAAAATTTATGTAAATTTCAGCAGCTGGACTGTTTAATTACTATCAGAACTCTCATTTTTTGGTCGAATTCGATTTTAACAATGCCTACACGCCGTAACCAATATGAGTACAGTTAAAGCCAATTTGCTTAGGCCACCATAGTTTTTATTCTAGAAGATATGCTCAGCTGATAATGCCAAATATGCATTTACTCACCAAATACTGCATACTTTAAATAATACAATATAAAGAGTTAACTGTTTTCCAAGTTATTTGTTTGTAACGATCGTGACAGTCTTGAATTAATCGTGTTACAAACAGTTTGTTTGAACAATATTTATCAAAAAGATCGAACAGTTGTTGCTGAATAATTCCAACAATGCTGAAAGCATGAACATTGCATGAGCTCAGATGTCATGAATCGACTCAATCAAGGTTTAAATTTGGGCCAATTTTCATTATTTATATGTGTGATTGACTTTACACTTATCACACATAAAGGAGAGGTCATATATTTTAGTGATGACACGAGTATGACAATTATTCTGTTTAATGTAATTGGATAGATAAAAAATCTAACCAAGTGGCGGCAGGAGAACACACATGTAAAAAACGGTTTTATGTATGCAAGCTTTCAGAGAAACTGACTCATTTTTCTGGCAGAAGGGGTGAAGGGGAAGGAAGGGAGTTGACGGTAAAGGGCTGGAGAATTCCAGGAAAAGAGGTGATATTCGCAAAAGCCACCTAGAACGTCGGCTCAGGGGAGACGTACCAGACGGGATGAGAGGAACGTCATTGTTGGGGACTGTCCCGAACGAGATTTGAAAACCTGAGAGCGTAAAGATGGAACACAGGGTAATATGCAAGACAGACACTACTGCAGAAAAGTCATGCATAAGTTAATAAGAGTGAAAAGCTAAGTCCATTGTACGTAAGAGGGGTGGGAGGGGGAAGGTGAAAAACAGACTGGTCAGCATACGAAAGACGTGGAAAACTAAAACAGAGTAAAGAAAGGAGTAGTCACTGTGAAGAAATGCTGAGACGGAAGAAATTAACGTAGATTAAAACCAAGTGGGTGGCCAGAACCAAGGACATGTTGTAGTGCTAGTACCCACCAGCACAGTTCTGAGATACTAGTATCTGGGGGAAGAATCCAGAATGAGCGTGTGGTGGAAGAGGCACCGAGGTCACGACTGTCAGATTCTAGAGCATGCTCTGCAACAGGACAGTGTGTGTTGCCGGTACACACCATCTGCTGAGCCCATTCATACTAACTGATAGCTTGATGGTAGTCATGTCGATGAAAGGCGCTGAACAGTGTTTACATGATAGCTGGTACATGACGTGTCGTTTCACTCTGATAGTATATGTTTTATCCCATTACGGAGCTGATGTAGGTGTTGATAGGAGGGTGCATAGGGGAAGTCTTCCAGCGGGGATGGTTACATGCGTAGGAGCCATGGGGTAGGGAGATGGGTGCAGAAGGAGCATAGGGTCTGACAAGCATATCGTGGAGACTGGGAGGGCGACGAAAAGATATTGTAGGTGTGGTGGGCAAAATCTCATCTCAGACAGAAGGTATCTCATTTCAGGGCACGTTCGTTGTTAAATTAATCTGTTTAGGAAGATAGCAATCAATAAAACTATTAATAAAAATCTTCAGAGACTCAATTAGCAGTTCTGTAAAAATGTATTCTCCCTTAAAATTGCTACACCAAGACAAAATGCAGATGATAAACGGGTATTCACTGGACAAATATATTATACTAGAACTGACATGTGATTACATTTTCACGCAATTTGGGTGCATAGATCCTGAGAAATCAGTACCCAGAACAACCACCTCTGGCCGTAATAACGGCCTTGATACGCCTGGGCATCGAGTCAAATAGAGCTTGGACGGCGTGTACAGGTACAGCTGCCCATGCAGCTTCAACACGATACCACAATTCATCCAGAGTGGTGACTGGCGTATTGTGACGAGCCAGTTGTTCAGCCACCATTGACAAGACGTTTTCAATTGGTGAGAGATCTGGAGAATGTGTTGCCCAGGGCAGCAATCGAACATTTTCTGTATTCAGAAAGCCGGCCGAAGTGGCCGTGCGGTTAAAGGCGCTGCAGTCTGGAACCGCAAGACCGCTACGGTCGCAGGTTCGAATCCTGCCTAGGGCATGGATGTTTGTGATGTGCTTAGGTTAGTTAGGTTTAACTAGTTCTAAGTTCTAGGGGACTAATGACCTCAGCAGTTGAGTCCCATAGTGCTCAGAGCCATTTGAACCATTTTTTGTATTCAGAAAGGCCCGTACAGGACCTGCAACATGCGGTCGTGCATTATCCTGCTGAAATGTAGGGTTTCGCAGGAATCGAATGAAGGGTAGAGCCACGGGTCGTAACACATCTGAAATGTAAAGCCCACTTTTCAAAGTGCCGTCAATGCGAACAAGAGGTGACCGAGACTTGTAACCAATGACACCCCATACCATCAAGCCAGGTGATAGGCCAGTATGGCAATGACGAATACACGCTTCCAATGTGCGTTCACCGCGATGACGCCAAACACGGATGCGACCGTCATGATACTGAAAACAGAACCTGGAGTCATCCGGAAAAATGACGTTTTGCCATTTGTGCACCCAGGTTCGTCGTTGAGTACACCATCGCAGGCGCTCCTGTATGTGATGCAGCGTCAAGCGTAACCGCAGCCATGGTCTCCGAGCTGATAGTCCATGCTGCTCCAAACGTCGTCGAACTGTTCGTGCAGATGGTTGTTGTCTTGCAAACGTCCCCACTGTTGACTCATGGATCGAGACGTGGCTGCACGATCCGTTACAGCCATGCGGATAAGATGCCTGTCATCTCGACTGCTAGTGATACGAGGCCGTTGGGATCCAGCACGGCGTTCCGTATCACCCTCCTGAACCCACCGATTCCATATTCTGCTAACAGTCATTGTATCTCGACCGACGCGAGCGGCAGTATCGCGATACGATAAACCGCAATCGCGATAGGCTACAATCCGACCATTATCAAAGTCGGATACGTGATGGTACGCATTTCTCCTCTTTACACGAGGCATCACAACAACGTTTCACCAGGCAACGCCGGTCAACTGCTGTTTGTGTATGAGAAATCGGCTGGAGACTTTCCTCATGTCAGCACGTTGTAGGTGTCGCAACCGGCGCCAACTTTGTGTGAATGCTCTGAAAAGCTAATCATTTGCATATCACAGCATCTTCTTCCTGTCGGTTAAATTTCGCGTCTGTAGCACGTCATCTTCGTGGTGTAGCAATTTTAATGGCCAGTAGTGTATTTATACACCACACAGTTAACTGAACATGTGAATTGCAGTCAGCGAGTGGAGTAGAATGGTTCAGAGTTTTTGGTGCATACTGTAATGGATCTGAAAGATGTGTTATTTTCTACCGGATTTGTCGATACCAAATCTAATGAGGGAAGTTGTAAATGTTTTGTTATATTTTTGTCAGAATATTTTTTTTGTGAATTGTAATTTTTGAGAGTGACAGCATATTGATTAATATTAGTAGATGTGACGAAGAATATCAAAGAGACTGGTTACAAGTGGAAGCTTGTGTGTTGTGTGAAATGTCTTCGACGCTGGAGTCGTCTTTGACCGTAGTCAGTCGGCAGTGAACTCTCGGTGTGTGTGACACTGGAACTATGTGCAGGTCGCCGTTATAAATATTTGCTAGTGAACAGGAAAAATGAATTATGTTACTATTTTTTTAATATAAACATCAAGAAGGAACCACATTCGAAGAAATGGTATTTGAAGCACCAAAAATTAGGCAAACGCATTGAACCAGGTCATTTCTGCAGCCGACGATACTGCATTGTGGAATCATACTTTCACTAGCCGACTGAAGCCAACACAAAAAGACAATTATCGTCTTGTAAACATTTCACGGAAAAGGTACTGTCACGGAATATGCTAAATACAGTATATAAAAATAGTGAGCATATTTCAATACGTATTAACAAAAAATTAGACTCAAAGGAAGAAATTATTGAGTGTCACAGACGGGTAAGTCAAGCTAATTTCGTTCTTTGTGTAATTGCTAGTTTTGGAAATACAGGAAAAATATTTTGTGTTTTTCCACTTATTAACGCAGTTCAGCGTAATATTGCCATCATTTTCAAATAAAAATTGATTTAAAAAATTAACATTGAAAATATAAAATTCCACCAACTCACATTCACCTCGTAGGCGTCTCTTCAAGGAGCCTGGCTTTCCAGGAACATCTTCACATGATTCTTATGGCATTCTCTACATATTTTTACTCCGTAATATCACGCCAGGCCACAAAAGATATATATCACTGAATTTCTCATATGTCATAGCTCCGTTTAAAAGTTGATGCCTTTGTCACTGTGGTTAATCCAATTTCGAAAAAGCTCACATATTTGTTTCCTGAATTCCTGGTCACTATTAGTCTAAACGAAAGAGATTACAAATGACTTTTATTAGCTAAAGGCTTTTTCAGTTTAAAATAGTGTACAACTCGACATTCAGTGTTAGTTTTCAGTTAAATTCGTTGTAAATAGTCCAACACAAATTGAGAAGAGTGGTATGCACAACACTAGAACATGAAAAAATACCTCATCAAGAGGACTGTTAGTGGGTCAGAAAGGTATACAATATACACACGCAAACATCTTTCATTATTTGACGTATTTCCTGTTAACTTTAGTCTCGGGATCTTTGGTGGACGGTTATTTAATGAGTATTCTGACTTTTTGCCAACGTGAATGATTGGCATTCTCAAAGTTTCACCCACCACTGCTGGTAGCTGCCTGAAGTAAACCCATGGACAGCACTCTCCATTATCGCTGTATCTCTTCCTTTGTATTTGCAAAGGTCGTTCGTTGTAACATGGGAATCCAGGCTCTGTTTATCTTGAAGCTTCCTTCTTTCTTGTGAAAACTATTGTCATGTTTATGGATTGCAGTGGCTTCCCTGAACAAACGGGCTTATTAGGTCTTCTTCACAGAGAGAACATGCATGCCAGGGGAATTTTATCATGCAGTTCGTCTCATACATTGCGTGCTCCTTTACGACCCACTTCTCCACCTGTCCTAGCCTACAATACCGTTTTTATTCGATGATCCTTGTACTGAAACAAGGTCCAGTCATTCTATTATAGACTTTCTACACGTAAACGGTATGCAGTATTCTTCCAACACTGCGAGCGGATCTATTTCTCTTTGGCGATTTGATACAAACTGATTTTGGTGATCGGTTTGTAATATACAGGGTAGAGAAAAACTGTGTCTCGAAATTTTAACCCTGGACAGCTAATGCCAGTAGGAACCAAAATTACAAATGCTCTGTAGGTCTACAACGCACCATTTTGAAACTACGGAAACTTGGCGCCACGCGCTCCGATTCGCCGTGGGATTTCCCTGTAGCCGTTCGTCGGTTGACGGGCAGCGCTATGGTAAACGGATCACACATACAAACGTCCCTCGGCCCGCCACTGCCCCAACGTCATACGGCCACGAGTCGAATAGGTGTTGCTGTTTGTCTCCACCTCACGTCAGAGGCATTCACACATAAGCTTCGCTTTGGAGTGCACACACGTCACCTGCGATTTAGCCATACAGTAAGTATGGCGGCACAGTATTCGTCTGAAGAACGACGAGGAATGGTTTTTGTTTATGGACTAGCTGTCGGTAATGCGCATGAAGCTCGACGGATTATGAGGAACAGTGCCCAGCAATACGCCACCCACGCCCGCAAACGTTTACAGTAGTTCACTGGCGACTTAGCGAAATAGACTCGTTAGCGGGATATCACGGTGATGCTGGAAGGCCTCGAAGACGACGGGATGCTGCATTTGAAGAAAGTGTTCTCGAGCGCTTCGAGGAAGAATCTATGACAAGTATTCGAGCTGTTGGGGATCACTAATCGGTTTGTCTGGGAGGTTTTGAGAGATGACGGCCAGCATCCATTTAGTTTCCGCGCTGTCCAAGACCTAAATCCTGTGGCGGACTATGAATACAGGCTAGGGTTTTGCCGGTGGTTTCTGCGACGTTTTTCACTAGATCCCGACTTCTCCGCCCTTATGTTGTTTATTGACGAGTGCACTTTCCATCGGGAAGGCCTTTACAACACTTGAAACGTTCATTACTGGGCAAAGGGAAAGCCTCATGTCACGTACGTCCACGGACACCAGGAATGATTTTCGCTCAACAGTTTTGCAGGCATTGTGGGTGATCGTCTGATTGAGCCGGTCCGTCTACCACCTCGACTTACCAGGAGAAAGTACCTTCACTTTTTGCAAGAAACTCTACCTGGCCTGCTGGAAGATGTTCCCCTGGACATACCGCTACGCATGTGGTTGCAGCATGATGGGGATCCGCACATGACAGTCGTGCTGTGCGCGGATATTTAAATGAACTCTTCGACGACGCGGTAATTGGCAGAGGTTCTCGTAGGACATGGCCACCTCGACCACCAGGCCTCACGCCACCGGACTTTTTCCTGTGGGGATTCTTCAAGGTTCCAGTTCACGCACCCAGCCGCGAACCACCTAGAAACGAAGAGGAATTGATGGATCGCATTCAACATGCCGCCGATCACAGCAGGGCAATGCCAGGAATCTTTGACAGAGTTTGGCAAAACACCTTTCGACGTTACCAAGCTTATGTCGCGTCAGAGGTCGCCATTTCGAGCACCTGCTTTAAGTAAACAATGTCCTAGGTATAAAAAAGGCTATTTTCAGGGCCGACGCAATTTGTAAAAGACTTTCTGTACGCGAACGAGCAGCTGTTGACGGGTTTGTTCCCGGAACGTCTTGTCATGAAACTACAATGGATGTGTCGGAACCCCGGCGGACTCGCCCCCAGGCCCCCAGAGTGGAAGGCTGGCGCGCTACCACCGAGCGTGGGGCCGCCTTTGGTACATCGCGATCCGCGGCAGGCAAAGCATTCGCGGTTATGCTGTGTCCAGAGCATCTGGCAACAGGGTAATCGTGCCGCCAATCGGAGCGCGTGGCGCCAAGTTTCCGCAGTTTAACGACGGTGCGTTGTCGACCTACACAGTATTAGTAATTTTGGTTGCTACTGGCATCAGCTATCCAGGGTTAAAATTTCGTAACACAATTTTTCTACAGCCTGTATTTTTAGACCGTGTCTGCGCAAGATACAGTCGATTCTGTCCTTCATCCTGGGGATGACTGACATAAAAGCTTCTTCTTTTGATCTGTCACTTCGCCACGATTGTCCTGATTCGTTATGGAGATGCTACAGTAAATAATAACTTATCGATGTTCATTAACCCCATAGAAAAGGAAGGAATGATAGGTGTTGTAACACTTCTTACATAACTGTTGGAGTCCTCATTCTCCCTTAGCACGCATTCCAGGCGTTGCATCTCTCACTCGATATGCTGCGCCTGAGCGTCAAACGAATGTGTGACAGCCTAACGGAATGTGAATAAATAACATTGCAACAGAAGAACATGGTGTGTTTATTGGTGAAATCCGTAGTAGGTGGAAAAGTTTTTAGGACTACTTAGACCCAGTGGACGCTCGAACAGGTGAAACTGAGGTGGCTAAGGCAATGGTGAAGCACTGAACTCAGATACGGGAGGACAACAGTTCAAATCTCTGTCAGGCAATTCAGATTTCACTACACTGTTTAAGGCAGATGTAGAGATGTTTTCCTTTAAAGAGGAAAGGCCACTTTCTTCCCTGTCCTTCCATCGACAAGAACCCTCTACCAGGCAGAATTGTAGGACGTTAAATTCTAATCTCACCTCTTGAATCCGATAATGGTGAGTGTAAATAACCGTTTTTATTTACTGTAGCAGCTACACAATCCACTGCGACAATCCTTCGCCGCCACACCCTATGACCATTTTTATAGAGTCTGCACGATTCACAATTTCAAGTCATGCTTAAACCGTGCGCTAGTCATTCGCACTTGAGCCTATCACATGGTTGTCTCCCAGGGAAACCACTTTACTCAAAAACTCTGAATCGGGCCTTATCTTTAAGCTGGTCCTTTTTTTTTTAATGTCCAACGCCAAGACAAAGGAAAGCCTTCACTACATTGTCAGTTGAAAATATTAAGCTGCACCTTCGTAGACCTGACAGGTACAATTAATAATTTTTAGATTTTGTATATATAAATCTTTGGAAACCGACAGTATTTATAGATTTTACAAGTACGGATATTTGGCAAAAAGGCTTTGACAAAACAAGAAGAACTGTTTCAGGAAGATCGTATTCGATACAACTTTACTTTTTTTAAAAAAGAAGTTTCCGTCATTTGAGTGTTGATTGTTCATTTATTTTACAAATCATGATTTTGGCTTTACAGCCATTCTCAAGTGCTTACTGAAACGTTAAATATTGTCTGACAGCCTAAGACGTCATCGTCGAAACATTTCAAGTTTCAACTAGTTATATGGTTGTTGTTGTAGTTGTTGTTGTGGTTTTCAGTCCAGATACTGGTTTGATGCAGCTCTCCATGCTACTCTATCCTGTGCAAGCTTCTTCATCTCCCAGTACCTACTGCAACATACATCCTTCTGAATCTGCTTGGTGTAGTCATCTCTTGGTCTCCCTCTACGATTTTTACCCTCCACGCTGCGCTCCAGTACTAAATTGGCGATCCCTTGATGCCTCAGAATGTGTCCTACCAACCAATCCCTTCCTCTAGTGAAGTTGTGCCACAAACTCCTCTTCTCTTCAGTTCTATTCAGCACCTCCTTATTGGTTACGTGATATACCCACATGCTTATAAAGCCGAAATCATGATTGTGTAAAACAAGTGAATAATTATCAGTCAAATGGCGGAAATTTCTTTTAAAAATTCTATGTGACCGTTGTCACACACATAGGAAAGCATTTGATAGAGTAATTCTAGTCATGTAGTGGAACTTGGAGTGAGCGTTATCGCATAAATCTCTGTGAAAAAGAAGTAGTCTTATCAAATGGCGGTGAAATATTTCTCGTAACCGTCTGGTAATTTGTGTACATAATGAGACATAGTTCTATTCAATATTCTAAATACTATAACAAAATAGTATGCTCGTTTCATATCAGTAAGGTATGATTGCCAACGGCCTTGTCGCAGTGGTAACACCGGTTCCCGGCGGCTCACCAAAGTTAAGCGCTGTCGGGCTGGGCTAGCATTTGGATGGGCGACCATCCGGTCTGCCGAGTGCTGTTGGCAAGCGGGGTGCACTCAGCCCTTGTGAGGCAAACTGAGGAGCTACTTGACTGACATACGGCCGGGAGAGCGGTGTGCTGACCACATGCCCCTCCATATCAGCATCCAGTGAGGCTTATGGGCTGAGGATGACAAGGCGGCCGGTCGGTAGCGTTGGGCCTTCCAAGACCTTTTCGGGCGGAGTACGGTACGATTAAAATCAAAGATACATTTGAAAATTATATGATCTTTGCTTACAATGTGATTAACGCCAGAGTTCCTCTTCCGAAACGAATAAATTAGACATTAAATGCATATTACTGTGAAATAAAGTGAGGTATGAGCGTGAGGCTTGTGTAACTTCAACGAAGATGACACCAGCCGTACAGTTTCCATCAAATATTGGAAATACAACATATCTCCGAAATATAATTCCATAGAATTGAAGCGAACTTCGAGTGCCGCTCGAGTGACAGGGATAAAAAACGTAAACAAACTGTTCAGATAAAGCATTACGAAACAGTTTATAAACAGTCTCGTTTCATTCACCTCTGTCACCAGTATACATCCGCCGACACTAAAGCAGTCGGGACATTCAGCGATAAAACCGATAATGAATTTCTTAAAGATGTATGGGTGTTACAGTCTTTCTGAACGTAGTTTTGACGCTGGATTTGTAATGCCAGTTTGAATCAGTGTCAAAACGATCATTCAGACTTATTCGGAGCGTAAAATGTATAAATAGGCTGCCTAGATATTACAGTTACGAGCAATTTAAATTGGAGCAATCACAAAGATAATTTTGTTGGGAAGGCGAATCAAAGATTGCGTTTTACTGGCGGAGGCACTTAGGAGATGCAAAAGATATACTAAACAGGCTGCCTACACTACGTTTGTTCGTCCTCTTCTGGAGTATTTCTGCGCGGTATGTTGGCGGAGGACCTGAAAAGGTTAAATATTGATGGCTCGTTTTGCATTATTGTCAACTAGGGGAGAGAGTGTCACGTATATGACACGCGAGTTGGGGTGGCAATCATTAAAACAAAGGCGTTTTTCTTTTCACAAAATTTCAACCACCAAATTTCTCCTCCGGATGAGAAAATATTCCATTGACACCCATCATCATAGGGAGAATGATCATCGTAATAAAAGAAGAGAAATCGGAGCTCACACGGAAAGATTTAAGTGTTCGTTTTTCCAGCGTGATGTTTGAGAGTGGAACGGTGAAGAAATAGTCTGAAAGTGGTACGATGAATCCTCTGCCAGGCACATCACAGCGAATTGTGTGCAAATTACAGAGTCGTCATGTGGATGTGGATGTCAGTGTGTCGATATGTAGACAGACACACGGGTGGCCAAATGGAGATATTACTTAATTTTTGAAACTTCATTTATCGGTTTAAAATCAAGTAAAGCTTCATAATATTTGAAAGTCCCACGTATTCTCAATACAAAGCCTCCAATATTTTCAAAATGCGTGAATAATTTTGAGCAAATGATATTGTTCGTCGCCACTTGCCGTGTTTCGTCATACAGGAGCGCATTTATTTGTGGGACCACTCTGAAAGTCGGGAGAGGAATGGATTTGAGATTCGATATGTAATGGGGAATTTTCGTTGGTCGAAGACGTTTTGATCCAAAAAGAAGCTTTGAAGTTCTATGTTGCAAAATGACACACTGTAGACAGCACGTAGCCTTCGATTTGATTGCAGGTCGAAAACTGTTGTTCTAGAGAGTGACATTGGAGGTAGTAATCTTCGCTGGTGTTACATCATCGAAGATTACGTTTCGTCCATCTCAAAAGAACATCAGCATAGCATCCCGGAAGACGGATGCGACAGAAATTAAATTTTGAATTAAAGGAAATCTGTGTTCGCTCTTTCTGTTTACGCGTTTGTGGTATTAACTATACAATGCCAGCCACTGTTTACTAATAGTACATAGCAGACTCTTATACCAACATAATAGCAACCCCTCGTGATGGCTGGGTGTTGTGTGCTGTCCTTAGGTTAGTTAGGTTTAAGTAGTTCTAAGTTCTAGGGGACTTACGACCACAGCAGTTGAGTCCCATAGTGCTCAGAGCCATTTGAACCATAATAGCAACCTCTCATGACCTGTAAGTAAGCGTCATTGACTTCTTCAATGAATTACTGAATTGGAAGTGTCCAGCATGTTGCAGACACTGTGCCGCAGTGAATAGGACAGCTGGACGAGGCACCTTGCCGTCTTCGCTTTGTTTTCCAACGTCCAAGCAAGAAATGGAACGAGTCATTGAAATATTTTAGATTGAAGATCATCGGAGTTACGCACTTGATGCGGAGAAATTTCTGCCATCGCTGGGTTTCTTATGGGGTTGGTGTCTCAATTCAGATAAAATCGTCAGCCTCCCATAATTAACTGCCGTGGTCAGCAGCTTATTGCCAATACAACGCCTTAAGATGCCTCTCTCCTACCTGATGTGCAGACACCACCGTTCCATGTTAGTTTGTTTTCAGAAAAACGACAAGCCACAGAAATTGCCGGCCGTTGTGGCCGAGCGGTTCTAGGCGCTTCAGTCTGGAACCGCGCGACCGCTATTTTTCGACATAGTCTCCTTGCGTTTCAACGCACTTTGTCCATCGTTGTACAAGATTCCTGATGCCCTCATAAACGAAGGTTCTCGGTTGAGCTGCGAGCCAGAAATGCACCACTTCTTTCACTGCTTCGTCTGAGGCAAATCGACGGCCCCTTAATGCCTGTTTGAGTGGACCAAACAAGTGATAGAAAGGGCAAGATTGGGACTTCAAATTTGAGTTTCTGGAGCGTTTCAGCAGTGTGGACAGCAGTATGCGGACGGGCATTGTCGTGTAACAAACAAAACACCTTTTCACAGCAATTCTCGGCGTTTGCTTCGAAATGCGGGCTTCAGCCTGGCGGTAAGCATCTCACTGTAACGTACACTGTTTATTGTTGTGTCCCTTTCCTCATAACGTTCCAGTACTGGACCTTGTGCGTCCCAAAAAACCGTAAGCATCAGTTTTCCTGCGGACGGTTGGGTCTTGAACTTTTTCTTGCACAGCGAATTTGGATGTTTCCATTCCATGCTCTGCCGTTTACTCTCCGGCTTGTAATGATGGATCCATGTTTCGTCACCAGTAATGATCCTGTCTAAAATGTTTTCCCTTCGTTACCATAGCGATCCAAAAGTTTCTTGCAGATGTCCAAGCGCGTTTATTTATGCAGCTGCGTGAGTTGTTTTGGGACCCATCTTGCACTAACTTTATGAAACCCAAGTCTGTTGTGGATGATTTCGTAGGCGGAACAGTGACTAATTTGCAGACGATGTGCCACTTCGTCAATAGTTAATCGTCTGTCTAAAAGAATCATTTCACGTGCACTCTCAATGGTTTCTTCATTTGTGGCGGTAAACAGTCATCCGGCTCCTTCATCGTGCGTAAAACTTGCGCGACCATTTCGGAATTTTTCAATCTATTCGTACACACTCCGTTATGGCAAAACACTGTTCCCGTACTGTACCGAAAGTCTTCGATGAATATCGGACCCTGATACACTTTCAGACCATAAAAAACGGATCACTGAACGTTGATCTTCTTTGGTGCAAATAGAGAGCGGAGCAGCCATGATTAACAGCACGGCAGCTATAACGAAACTAACCTAGCAGCTTGAAAATTGCAAACATATAACAACAAATAAACAAAGCATGCCTCATCAACAGTACTACCAAAATAAACAAAAATATAACTAAATTGCGGATAATAATTGACTTACCCTCGTATAATCATATTAATTAGAGAATTATATGCTCTGGCCTATCTATATTCGACACAGTCTGAGGGCATCAAAAATACTGCAGCGCTTCAGGACGAAGTAGGGACTTTCGGAGTACAACGTGACTTGCAGATGAAAAAATGAAATGATCGTATGGTATTGTTGGCCTACCTGATACGCCAAACCCGTCGTTAAATGAATTTTTGCTGTGTGAGACTTTGGTACGTTATTGATTGTAGGATTCAGAATGTTTTACCTACAATCTTCAACTAGAATTACAGGACTGCCCTCTCCGTAGGAGATCTTCACACCCCTCACAATATCGCGGTGCATTTCCGATAGTGTATTCATACCGGCGTAGATCTGCGACCGAGAACAGAAGTCTCAACAACTGTAGCACAACGTGCATGAGTTACTTCGGTGGATCCTGAACAACTAAATATGTGCTAGGTTAAAAAAAAACCCTTACGCTTAATGTAGTTGTTGTTGATGTTGTTGTGATCTTTAGTCCGAAGCCTGGTTTGATGAGTTCTCCGTGACAGTCTATGTTTTGCAATCCTTTTCTTCTCCGCGTAACTCTTGCAACATACACTGATTAGCCAAAACACTATAACCACCTGCTTAATAGTTTGTTTGTCTGTCTTTGATTCTCCGCGTCAGGGATCCGACAGTTTATTGGTATGTTTGTGGAGGTATGTGGTATTAGACGTCTACGCATAAGGCATGTAATTCGCGTGAATAATGCTGATACGCATGCGCGGTGATGGCGGCCGATAGCGACCCAGATGGGTGTCATAGGATTTACATCAGACGAATTTGGTCGCCAAGAGATCAACGTGAGTTCACTATAATGCTCCTCAAACCTCTGTAGCACAGTTCTGGCTCCGAGACACTGACACATATCCTTTGGGGAATAATTCGAGCATGAAGGGATGCAGGTGGTTAACGGTTGTCAGTATGTCTTCGAATACAAACACAGGTCCCATGCAAGAAGAATGTCTCCCATAGCATAATGCTGCTCCCACCAGCCTGCGTCCGCGGCGCGATGCACGTTTCGAGCCGTCGTTCTCTTCGATGACGGCGTTTGTGGAGACGACCATCGACCTAGTGTAGCAAAAATGTGATTCAACCGAAGAGCTGATACGTTTCCTTTCAGCGACGGTCTAGTCCTTATGTTCCCATGCCCACTGAATCCTAATTGACGATGTAGTTGGGTCAACAAGTAAACACGTAGGGGTGGTATGTCGAGGAGTTCCATGTTCAACAATGTATGATGAACGGTGTGCTCCAAAACACTTGTGCGTGCATCAGAATTGTGCTCTGTCGGCGGAGATGTCACAGATCACCATTTATCCTACTTTACAAAGTAGACAAGCATCCGAACCGCAACTTCTGTGAAGTGCCGTGGACGTCCAACCATTTAGCGCTTGGTGGTAATTTCACTGCCCTCCTACCTCTTTCCGTAGTTGCTCACGACATTAGCACGTTAGCATTCGACCACCTTCCCCGTTTTAGAGATATCCGTTCACAGGTCCTGCGTAACAATAATCTGTCCTTTGTCAAAGTCGGTTATCTCAATGGATTTTCCCATTTGCAACCCATACCATCGCTAGGGTGATCCCCCATCACGTGTCCGCAACATCACCAGTTGACATCCAACGCATCCGTGGGTAGTGGTCGTAATGTTTTGGCTGTTCAGTGAACACCCTTTGGTATAATCGAGTCTCGGTCAGTCTTAACAATTTTTACCTCCCACACTGCTCTGTAGAACCAATCTGACTATTCTGTGATGCCTCAGGATGTGTCCTATCAACCGGTCATATCTTTTAGTCAAGTAACATAAAACTCTTTTATCCCCCAATCCGATTCGGCGTATCTTCATAAGTTACTCAATCTAAGGATCTAACTTCCAACATTCTTCTATAGGACTACATTTCAAATTATTATATTCCCTTCTTGTTTATACAGCTTATCACCCAGGTTTCACTGCCAGATAAATATCCTACTTCGGCCATCGTCAGTCATCTTGCTGCGCAAACAGAATAACTACACTCCTGGAAATGGAAAAAAGAACACATTGACACCGGTGTGTCAGACCCACCATACTTGCTCCGGACACTGCGAGAGGGCTGTACAAGCAATGATCACACGCACGACACAGCGGACACACCAGGAACCGCGGTGTTGGCCGTCGAATGGCGCTAGCTGCGCAGCATTTGTGCACCGCCGCCGTCAGTGTCAGCCAGTTTGCCGTGGCATACGGAGCTCCATCGCAGTCTTTAACACTGGTAGCATGCCGCGACAGCGTGGACGTGAACCGTATGTGCAGTTGACGGATTTTGAGCGAGGGCGTATAGTGGGCATGCGGGAGGCCGGGTGGACGTACCGCCGAATTGCTCAACACGTGGGGCGTGAGGTCTCCACAGTACATCGATGTTGTCGCCAGTGGTCGGCGGAAGGTGCACGTGCCCGTCGACCTGGGACCGGACCGCAGCGACGCACGGATGCACGCCAAGACCGTAGGATCCTACGCAGTGCCGTAGGGAACCGCACCGCCACTTCCCAGCGAATTAGGGACACTGTTGCTTCTGGGGTATCGGCGAGGACCATTCGCAACCGTCTCCATGAAGCTGGGCTACGGTCCCGCACACCGTTAGGCCGTCTTCCGCTCACGCCCCAACATCGTGCAGCCCGCCTCCAGTGGTGTCGCGACAGGCGTGAATGGAGGGACGAATGGAGACGTGTCGTCTTCAGCGATGAGAGTCGCTTCTGCCTTGGTGCCAATGATGGTCGTATGCGTGTTTGGCGCCGTGCAGGTGAGCGCCACAATCAGGACTGCATACGACCGAGGCACACAGGGCCAACACCCGGCAACATGGTGTGGGGAGCGATCTCCTACACTGGCCGTACACCACTGGTGATCGTCGAGGGGACACTGAATAGTGCACGGTACATCCAAACCGTCATCGAACCCATCGTTCTACCATTCCTAGACCGGCAAGGGAACTTGCTGTTCCAACAGGACAATGCACGTCCGCATGTATCTCGTGCCACCCAACGTGCTCTAGAAGGTGTAAGTCAACTACCCTGGCCAGCACGATCTCCGAATCTGTCCCCCATTGAGCATGTTTGGGCCTGGATGAAGCGTCGTCTCACGCGGTCTGCACGTCCAGCACGAACGCTGGTCCAACTGAGGCGCCAGGTGGAAATGGCATGGCAAGCCGTTCCACAGGACTACATCCAGCATCTCTACGATCGTCTCCATGGGAGAATAGCAGCCTGCATTGCTGCGAAAGGTGGATATACACTGTACTAGTGCCGACATTGTGCATGCTCTGTTGCCTGTGTCTATGTGCCTGTGGTTCTGTGAGTGTGATCATGTGATGTATCTGACCCCAGGAATGTGTCAATAAAGTTTCCCCTTCCTGGGACAATGAATTCACGGTGTTCTTATTTCAATTTCCAGGAGTGTATTATTTTTAGTGTCTCATTTCGTAATCTAAATTCCTCAGAATCACCTGATTTTACACTCCATTACTCCATCCCCCCCCTTTTTTTTTACTTTTGTTGCTGTGGCCACCATTTTACGCAAAATTGTTAGCAGACTATGATGCGTTTCCATACTTCATGTTCATGGTGGAAGGGTATGCCTTCACTATATACACAGACCATCGGTCACTGAGTTCCGCGTTTTCGCAGCCACGAACTAATTATCCCCTAGTGCAGATGAACCACCTACATTTTATTCCGTAGTTTACAACAGACATTCAGCGTATAAATGGTTCGAAAACGTCACCACTGATGCCTTGTTTAGAGTGGAAAGCATACCTTCGTCTGTGACTCACAGCGTACTGGCAAGCAGTACAAAAAGGCGACGAGGAGTTGAAGGACCTGCTGAAAGGCGAGACAGCTGTGCACTTGTGTCGTATGACGCTGCCAGGCACTGGGGGCTGATATACTGTGACGAGACAGCAGGCCGACAGTGGCCGTTATGTATCTGATCTTCTACAATGATGAGTTTTCGGTTCTCTAGATGGGCTCAGTCATCCGGAAATTCAAGCTACCACAGCGCTAGTGACGCAACATACTGTGTGGCTCGGTATACGGAAGGGCTGCCGTAAGTGGACTCAGACCTGCACAGCCTGCCAGAAATGCAAAGTAACACAGCATGTACGAGCTCCATTGGGAAGTTTTGACATCCCAGAGGCACGATTCTCGCACATTCACCTGGATTTGGTAGGACCACTCCCAGCTGCACGTAACTATCAGTACTGTCTCAAGGCAATCGACAGGTGGCCAGAGATATTCTCACTGGAAACCAAACCGCCGCGAACGTGGCGCGAGCCTTCACCAGTTGTTGGATTTCACGTTCTGGCTGTCCCCAGCAAGTTACTTCCGACCAGTGTAGGCAGGGGAAGGAAAATATTTTTCATGCAATCGCCCAGTTGTACAGAATACGCCTGATAAGGACATCACCATATCACGCAGCTCCAAACGGCATTTGGAGCGCCTATACCGTTCGTTCAAGGTTGCTTTAATGTGCCACACACAAGACTCATGGATTGACGCCCTTCCGGTAATGTTTTTGGGATTGTGCAGTGCATTAAAAGAAGACCTGCAGGTCTCCCCAGCAGAGCTAGTGTAAGGTGAACCTTTGCGTCTATCGCGAGCAAATTGAGGCCATACAACTGAGTGGGACAACACGGCACGGACAATAGACTACCTTTGTTTACAAAGATCTGGCAACGACAGTGGACGTTTTCTTCCAACGTGGCCCACTACTAAGAGTACTGGAACTGCCCTACCACGGCCCATATGGGAGGAAATGATAGGACACTTACTCTCCGCGTTAAAGAGGTGGACACAGTAGTGTACATCCACTGCTGCAAGCCAGCCTGTCTACCGGTAAGTGCAGAAGGCGCCATCTTCTGCAGCAGTCATGTGAAACACCAGCCGATCCGCCATTACCCAGCCACAACAGAAACGCATTACGAAAGGAAAGAGCGGTTTCGACCCAGCAGAATTTCACACTTCAAATCAGTAAAAATATTTTTTTTTTTTCTATTCGTGGTATGGTGTAGTGACCTCATCTTGCACATCACTCCATCCTATCCGTTGGCAACGTCGCGAACGATCAACGTTGAGAAGACGCCGCTCTCTAGCGCTCTGTACGCATCTCCAAGCCGCGGCACGAGCAACGGTGTTTGTATGGTTATAGGACGGGCGTTTATAGCAATGATAATGTCATATTAGTTGCGTATCCAGTAGTTGCGGTATTTAGTAAAACGTTCTCATCTCAAACTGAAGTGTACCCTTTATTAAGTACCTACACAGAAGTGCAAAATTAAAGCAACAGGCGGAAATGTTGCAAGGTTGGGTTTATTTTGCCACAAAACAATATAAACAGGCAACAGTAAAAAAAATAATGCGAGCTTTTGTCATCGTTGGTCGGGAAGCAGCATCCGGAGAAGTTCGGCTGCCAAGTGCGAGTTTTATTTCAGTCGACGACACATTGGGCTACTTGCGCGCCGGGAATGGTAATGAAATGATGATGAGGACAACACAACACCCAATCCCCGAGCGTAGAAAATCTCCAACCCGGCCGGGAATCCAACCCGGGCCCGCTTGCATGGGAGGCAAGCGCGTTACCATCCAGCTAAGCAGGTGGACAGGCAACTAAAGTAGAAGCAATGTAAAGAACACAGAACGTAAACAACAACGTCGATAACGGCAGACAAAAATGTTTTTCGTTCCTCCCAACTTAATGGATTTGCACACACATTCCGATAACTGGTTACTGTGCTCAGTATGTGTTGTGACCGCTTGTGGTAGCAATACAGACCTTACAAAGATCGCAAGTGCTGTGAATGACGTCATAAATCTCATGTGAGGCAATAACGCTCATTTTTCATGAAGAGCCCCTAACAAGTCTTGGAGAGTAGCTGGCAGATGCTGACGTGATGCAATCCGTCTCCCTAGTGCATCCCAGACATGCTCTTTTGGATTCATATCGGGAGAGCGAGCAGACCATGCCATGCGTACAACATCTTCCGTTTCCAAGAAAACATCAACTTCCCGTGATCTATGACGTCGAGCATTATCGTCCAGCAATATGAAGTCTGTGTCCTCAACACCTCGCAACAGTCGCACATGAGGTCCCAGGATCTTGCCACGATACCTGACAGTAGTTGAATCTTGTCGATTCACTCATACAGTTCAACAAAGAAGTATCTGAGTGGTCAGCATAATCCCTGCCCGCACCATTAGATATCATTCTCGATATCGGTCTCTTTCCACAGTGTTTGGGTCGCAAAATCGTGTTGCACGTTCCCTTCAGATGTGAATACGTCGAGAATGACTCTTCAGACCAAATCGGGGCTCATCTGTGAAAAGAACATTGGTCCAGTGTTCGACTATCTAGGTGGAATCTTGGAGACCTCACTTTAGACGTTCCCTTCTGTGAAGTCGCGTCAGTGGTACATAATACAGCAGGTCTCTGACAATAAAGGCCACTCTGCCGAAGTCTTCTGTGCATCGTTTGCCTGGATACAAAACGTCCAGTGAATGTTGCGAGGTCGGATGCCACTTGTCGTGCAGTACTAAGGCGATGCGTGTCGTGCCCTTACTGCCAAATAACAGTTCTCTTTTTCAGATCTCACACGTGGTCGGCCCTGTGCTGGTCTTTGGGATACAGTTTCGGCCTCTATAAACTATCGCCACATCCGAGAAACAACAGATTCATATTAATCCATCTGGCAACATTAGTTTGTGACTGACAGGCTTCCATTTTTCCTATGGACGCTTACCGCAGAGACTCTGATAGGTGTCTTCTCTGTGCTTACAGAACCGTCTGTGACAGTATACACAGCGATGGTGTATGTGGGACTACCTGCCAAACACTAACCCGTTTGATAGGTGCCCTGACGCCACGACTCACGACCAGTCCCCACAGCTTTACTTCCACCAACATTTCATATCCTACCTTTCAAAAATCACAAAAGGTGTCCGGTGAAACTTGCAGAATTAACACTCCTGCAAGAAATGATATTGCGGAGACATGGCTTGCCACTGCCTGAGAGATGTTTCCAGTAGCGGAGTGTGCGTTGATATGAAACTTCCTATCAAGTTAAAACTGTGTGGCGGACAGAGGCTCGAACTCGAGATCTCTGCTTTGTGTAGGCTGGTGCCACCGACTGGGGTAACAACGAACGACTCATGATCAGTCCTCACAGTCTACCAGGTAGAGCACTTGCCAGCAAAAACCAAAGATCCCGGGTTCCACTCTCGGTGCGACACACAGTTTTAATCTACCAGGAAGTTTCATGTAGTCCACCCTCCAGCAACAAAGTTTCTTTAAAAAAGAAAAAAAAAACACTGGCCCTCGAAAGACAAGGGGCCTGAGTTCGAGTCTCGGTCCGCCATATAGTTTTAATCTGCCTTGGTTCGTCTTCTTTTCTTTTTTTATTTCTCAACCATAAATGGATATTTGCAAACTGAATAACCTAGAGCTTGCTGTAATATTCTAGTAACTGTCGCTTAGGTCTCTGATCAAGCTGGTAGCGCCAGGCGTCATCCGTTCCGAAGATAGTTTACAGAAACGGTACATATGAAGGAACTTCTCAGCAATTATCTTTTGCGCTGTCTTCTTCTACTTGTCGCACAATGTGTACAACGCAAGAGGTAAACGTGTCTTTTGGGGAGAGTGGCATCACTCTGCGACGTTTCGCGTAATCTGTGACAGCACTTGAGTTTATGCATTACTCCATTTGATTACGGTGCGAATATTGAATCTCATTAGCCCTGCACTCGATAAATCTGCTGCAGCTTATAGTGGACTAGATGCTTCGACGCCCTTCTCGACGTGTTTCACCCCAGATACGAACGCATTTTTAAAAACACCAAAAGTGTTAAAAGAATCATTTGTTATTGTACAGCGACCAAAATGTATTCTACCTATCTTTCAGGATGTCAGCTGTGGAAAGAACCCACGTTCACGAATACTATGGGGATGCAACTAATGCTTCCTAAACTTCCACTTCACTATAATCCGGCGGAATAGATGATCGCGCGGATGAATGCTACTGCATTGTTTAGGAGTATCCAAGCACTCTCGTAATTGTGTTGTGTTGTGGTCTTCAGTCCTGAGACTGGTTTGATGCAGCTCTCCATGCTACTCTATCCTGTGCAAGCTTCTTCATCTCCCAGTACCTACTGCAACCTACATCCTTCTCAATCTGCTTAGTTATTCATCTCTTGGTCTCCCTCTACGATTTTTACCCTCCACGGTGCCCTCCAATGCTAAATTTGTGATCCCTTGATGCCTCAAAACATGTCCTACCAACCGATCCCTTCTTCTAGTCAAGTTGTGCCACAAACTTCTCTTCTCCCCAATCCTATTCAATACCTCCTCATTAGTTACGTGATCTACCCACCTTATCTTCAGCATTCTTCTGTAGCACCACATTTCGAAAGCTTCTATTCTCTTCTTGTCCAAACTAGTTATCGTCCATGTTTCACTTCCATACATGGCTACACTCCATACAAATACTTTCAGAAACGACTTCCTGACACTTAAATCTATACTCGATGTTAACAAATTTCTCTTCTTGAGAAACGCTTTCCTTGCCATTGCCAGTCTACATTTTATATCCTCTCTACTTCGACCATCATCAGTTATTTTACTCCCTAAATAGTAAAACTCCTTTACTACTTTAAGTGTCTCATTTCCTAATCTAATTCCCTCAGCATCACCCGACTTAATTTGACTACATTCCATTATCCTCGTTTTGCTTTTGTTGATGTTCATCTTATATCCTCCTTTCAAGACACTGTCTATTCCGTTCAACTGCTCTTCCAAGTCCTTTGCTGTTTCTGACAGAATTACAATGTCATCGGCGAACCTCAAAGTTTTTACTTCTTCTCCATGAATTTTAATACCTACTCCGAATTTTTCTTTTGTTTCCTTTACTGCTTGCTCAATATACAGATTGAATAACATCGGGGAGAGGCTACAACCCTGTCTCACTCCTTTCCCAGCCACTGCTTCCCTTTCATGCCCCTCGACTCTTATAACTGCCATCTGGTTTCTGTACAAATTGTAAATAGCCTTTCGCTCCCTGTATTTTACCCCTGCCACCTTCAGAATTTGAAAGAGAGTATTCCAGTTAACATTGTCAAAAGCTTTCTCTAAGTCTACAAATGCTAGAAACGTAGGTTTGCCTTTTCTTAATCTTTCTTCTAAGATAAGTCGTAAGGTTAGTATTGCCTCACGTGTTCCAACATTTCTACGGAATCCAGTCTGATCTTCCCCGAGGTCCGCTTCTACCAGTTTTTCCCTTCGTCTGTAAAGAATTCGCGTTAGTATTTTGCAGCTGTGACTTATTAAACTGATAGTTCGGTAATTTTCACATCTGTCAACACCTGCTTTCTTTGGGATTGGAATTATTATATTCTTCTTGAAGTCTGAGGGTATTTCGCCTGTCTCATACATCTTGCTCACGAGATGGTAGAGTTTTGTCAGGACTGGCTCTCCCGAGGCCATCAGTAGTTCTAATGGAATGTTGTCTACGCCTGGGGCCTTGTTTCGACTCAGGTCCTTCAGTGCTCTGTCAAACTCTTCACGCAGTATCTTATCTCCCATTTCGTCTTCATCTACATCCTCTTCCATTTCCATAATATTGTCCTCAAGTACATCGCCCTTGTATAAACCCTCTATACACTCCTTCCACCTTTCTGCCTTCCCTTCTTTGCTTAGAACTGGGTTGCCATCTGAGCTCTTGATATTCATAAAAGTGGTTCTCTTCTCTCCAAAGGTCTCTTTAATTTTCCTGTAGGCAGTATCTATCTTACCCCTAGTCAGACAAGCCTCTACATCCTTACATTTGTCCTCTAGCCAACCCTGCTTAGCCATTTTGCACTTCCTGTCGATATCATTTTTGAGACGTTTGTATTCCTTTTTGCCTACTTCATTTACTGCATTTTTATATTTTCTCCTTTCATCAATTAAATTCAATATTTCTTCTGTTACCCAAGGATTTCTATTAGCCCTCGTCTTTTTACCTACTTGATCGTCTGCTGCCTTCACTACTTCATCCCTCTCGTAATTATCCGTTCCTAAAACAGCAGCGACTCGCTGAAAAGAGTGTAAGTTCAGTACATACGTGGACCAGCTTTTGTGATTTAGGCGATACTTTGATCGATGTAAATTTTAAACTAAGCTATCATTCGAAACCAGGGAGCATTGACTTCTATGTTTACATCGACACTTACATCTACACGATTACTCTGCAATTCACAATTACGTGCCTGGCAGAGGGTTCATCAAACCACCTTCAAACTGTTTCTCTACCGTTCCACCATCGAACAGCGCACAGATATAACGTACACTTCTATCTTTCTGTGTGAGCTCTGATTTCTCTTACTTTATTATGACTGTCATTCCTCTCTGTTAGATGAGCGCCGCGAAAATATTTTTACTCTGTGAAGAGAAAAATGGTAATTGAAATTTCATGACAAGTGCTGCCGCAACGAAAAACGCCTTTCTTTTAATGATTGCCACATCATTTCACGTATAATACCCATGGCGCTCTCTCCCCTGTTTTGCGATGGCACAACATGAGCTGCCCTTCTTTGAACTTCTTCGATGTCCTCCGTCGATACTGTCTGATGCGGATCCCACACTGCACAGCAATACTCCAGAAGATGGCGTACAAGCGTAGCGATACCTTTTGGTACTCATGCGGATGACTTCAAACTTTGCGTTAATTGTAGTCAATTTCCACTTTTCGCATCTTACAGATACCTTATCTAAATCATTTTAAATCGTTAATGTAGATCAGGAACAGCAGACGCCCTACAACACTTTCTTGGTGAATGCCAGATGACTTTGCGTCAATTACTACGAACTGTGACCTATCTGATAAGAAGTCGCGAATCCAGTCGCACCACTGAGACGATAGTTCATATGCACGCATTTGATTAGAAGTCGCTTGTGAGGTACGGTGTCAAAAGCATTCTGGAAATCTAAAAATGTGGGCTCAATCCCCTGTCAAGAGCAGTCATTACTTCGTGAGAATAAAGGACTACTTCTGTTTCACAAGAATGATATTTTCTGAAGCCATATCGACTGTTTGTCAATAAATCGTTTTCTTCAAGACAACTCATAACGTTCTAACATAGCATCTGTTCCAAAATCCCACTGCAAATCGACATTAGTGATTCAACAGATTATTCCTATTTCCTTTCTTAGATATTGCTGCTCCTTGTGCAACATTCCAGTCTTTAGATACTGCTGACATCACAAATCTGTGTCACAACTCGTATTATGAATGCAGTAAAAATTATTTAATGAACTAATGTTGCTGATAATCTAGCAAATTTATCATATAAAAATATATGTAAATCATTTCTAAGCATGTATAGTGTCATTATTACAGGAATTTGTGCCTCTTTCTATTCAAACACACAGGTTGGAGGTATCTCTCACTCCATTTTCTCATAACTTACATATTCGACTTTAATTTTGTTATTAGTAACTTTTCCTAAATAAAATGGAACGTATTACACCAACTGAAAGTGTGATGATGATAGAGTGCTCCTAGCTTGAGAAGCTGTTGTTTGTCCTTCAAAACTTTCAAATATACATACAATACAAAATACTGTGGTAGATAGTAGATGTTCAGGGCTTAACCAAAAAAATAGTTATCTTAATGATGTCCCCCCTTTAGTATGGTTAACTAGGGTTTTACTGTAAGTATTTGTGTAATTTTAATACTTGGTTTGGCGTTTTGTATTGCAATTCTGAGTAGCTGACCTGATAGTTTTAACCATATGCTATCCATTGATACATTGTCAATAACCATGAAAATGTGTATACACCAGTTCCCGCGGGTCATCTAACTTAAGAACTGTCGGCTGTGGCTAGTACTCGAATGGATGCCCATCCGGGTACATTACGTGCAGTTGACCATTTTCCCTTTGGCTTTATGGCAGAAGGACAGGAAGGATGGGGGCATAAAGCCCCTGGTCA
Organism: Schistocerca serialis cubense; assembly: GCF_023864345.2. Lineage (NCBI taxonomy): Eukaryota > Metazoa > Arthropoda > Insecta > Orthoptera > Acrididae > Schistocerca > Schistocerca serialis. Next base: position 82,743,736 of record NC_064641.1, on the reverse strand, counting down.
TCAGTCTTTCAGGGGCAGGGACTGCTAACATGGAGAAGTGCCACTGGCAAAGGCAGTTGCATCATGAAGGCAACGACTGGCCAACATTGCACTCCATCAGCAATCCCGGGTGTCAACAACTCCTGAGGCAGTGGAATTCCTCAGCCAAGCCACTGTTATTCTGTACTGGTGGCAAGATGAAATAATAAAGAGCACTGAGTATTTGTAGACTGTTTCTGTGGCACCATGTCTGTACAACCATATCTAGCTACAGACACCCATGATGGCATCTAGTACACTTGTGCAGCCAGTTACTGACCTCCACACACTAACAGCCTTGAAGTCCACGGCTTTGCCACTATCTTACCACTCCCAATGTCCTTTGGACTCGAAAACAACCATTTCTTTCCTTACACTCCTTACAAACTATATCCTGGCTCACAACAACTTTTCCTGAGAAGGGAAGGTATAGAAACAAATCTGCAACAGAGCAACTGTCTATTGCCCACCTAGAGGAAATGTTCCTAGCCTCCTAAAACTCCCGACCCCTACTCAGGTTTATGTTCATTGATGATATCTTCATGACATGAACTCATGGCAAAGACAGCCCATCCTCATTCTTTCAGAACCTCAGAACCTCCTCTCCCATCTGATTCACTGGGTCCTCCTCAACCAAACATGCCACCTTACTGAATGTTGACCTTGATCTCACTGATGGCTCCACCCATGTGTCTATCCACATTATACCCACTAACTACCAACAGTATGTGCATTTCGCCAACTGCCATCCCTTACACACCAAAAAATTCTTCCCACACAGTCTAGCCACCTGTGGAAAATGTATCTGTAGTGATGAGAATTCCCTTGCCCAGAATACTGAAGGTCTCATGAAGGCCTTCACAGACTGGCACTACCGCTCAAACCTAATCTACAAATAGATTTAATGTGCCATATCATCACACTCTCCCCATCATCCCACCACCACCACCACCACCACCACCACCACCACCACCAGGAATCAGCTACAGAGGTGTCCCCCCTCTCATCACCCAGTTGGATGGGAACAACTGAAGAATATGCTCTGTCAGCACTTTGATTAACTCTCATGATGCCCTGAAATGAGGGACATTCTACCCTAGGTCCTTCCCACCCTCCTAAAGTGATGTTGCTCCATCAGCCGCACACCTATGCCACTCTCACTTGCAACCCCTTGCCACAGGGATCACATCCCCGTGGTAGAATAAGGTGCAAGACCTGCCCAGGCCATCCACACAGGACTAATCCAGTCCTGTCACAGGCTTATCTTACCCCATCAGAGGCCGGGCCTCCTGTGAAAGCAGCCATGTCATATACCAGCTCAGCTGCAAACACTGCACAGCTGTTTATGTCAGTATGATGACAAACCAGCTGTCCACCAGGATGAATAGCCACCACCAAACTGTTTCCAAGAACATCGTTGATCACCCCGTGGCACAACATGCAGCTGAGCATAACATACTTAACTTCAGTGGCTGCTTCAGTAGGTAGTCATGAGGATTCTTCCTTCTAAACCACCAGCTTCTCTAAACTAAGCAGATAAGAGTTATCTTTGCAAAATATCGTTTGCTCCCATAACTGTACTTCTCTCAGTCTTCTGTAACCCACTGTCTACATATCCTCTGTCCAACAGTTGCTCCTTCCTCCATCCTGTCACTGCCTGCCAATTCACACCCCTGTCATCTTCAGTATATCCCACTTCCCGCTGGCTACAACAACTGTGCATCACATCCCTACCCTGTGTAACTGCCACCTTCCCTCCAGCATTCCTAGCTGGCAAATCGGCCTTCACCCTCCAAACCAGTAGCCACACACCTCCAGTCTCTCTCCCTCACTAGTGACCACCTGACAAAACCCCACCACATCGATATGCAACACTGGCACTGTTCATCCAGCTGGTATCATGTAGGGATGTGTGTGTGTTTTCTGTGTATGTTTAAATTGTTTAAGTTCATCATATTCACCACACGGGGTAGCCGTGCAGTTTAAGACGTCTTGTCATGGTTCGCGTGGCTCCCCCCCATCGGAGGTCAGAGTCCTCCCTCAGGCACGGGTGTGTGTGTTGTCCCTAGCATAAGTTAAATTAAGTTAGGTTGAGTATTGTGTAAGTTAGGGACTGATGACCTCAGCAGTTTGGTCCCATAAGACCTTACCACAAATTTCCAAATTTTCATCATATTCAAGAATGGGAGGTGTCATCTGCAGGAAAGTGCAGTGATTCCGCAAAAAATTGATATTTAATAGTTCATAGTGCAAAACATGTTCGAAATGGCTAGTATAAGGAATTCTGTGCCTGAAATGTAGTTTCTGGCTGATGTGCAAAAGTATGCCTAAATGTTATTAGTAATAATATTCAGTGGTCAGGTCTAGACTATTCAGATAACAGATATGAAACACAAAAAATTATATTTGTAAGAAAACTAAAGTGATAAGTGATCATAACTGGAAATTCAAATCAAGTGATAAGTGATTAACTTTACTGCTCAGATGCAGAGTGCACTGCAACTGTAGAGGATAAGACTTTAACAATATTGACCTTTAGAAACATTAAATTTTTTAAAAATTAAATAAACCAGCAAACAATGAAAACCAAGCTGTAGATAAATTTCTGCAAGTAATCTCAAAACCAAGACATTAGGCAGACTCCCAAAACACAATTTTTAACTAGTTAACAAGACAGAACAATTCGTCTTTATGGGTTACACAAAGGGTTCACGCCAAATAATTTAAAATAAAATTTAGAACAGGATTATAATATGTATTAAACCCAACAATAATATTAAAGGAAAATTCCCTGTGCAAAGCCAATTAATCAGATCAAGGCCTCTTGACTGACAGCAAAATTTCATTTACAGTGCAAAACAGATAGAAAGTGCTCGCCTTGAGCAAACAAATAGCAAGGCACGCTAAGAAAAGCTAGAGAGCCATCCAGACAGTGACAAGAAGCCAGAATACGAATATCTGTTCAAATAGGTTGCGGAGTGGGAAACTGGTGCACAGAGCTGAACAACCAGATATGCATAGCATAGGTGAACCACTCCTTTTGCCTTCTACCCAGTCCTGGTGAATAAGAGTGAATGAGAACCCAGAAAAGATGCTGTGCCACTCAGCACTGCATGTCCTTGGCATCAAGCACTGCTGCTGGTTCCAGTTCCACAAGGCATAGAGACTACACATAAACTGCCTCCACTGCACTGTTCAAAGGCCTCCCTCGATGTTGCTCTAGTGGCCGATTCTGAAGCCTAACCAGAGCACCGATAACTGCACACTTGGTGAGATGCCAGCTAGAAGCTACTGATAGTGGGAAGGTGAAATGAGCTGCTACAGCTCAGCAAGATTCTTATTCTTCTTCCTTTGGTACACGGTCAGGGTGCACTCTGACTTATCAGTCTTTTTCAAGATCTTCAAAATCTTGAAAAAGACTGATAAGCCAGAGTGCACCCTGACAGTGTACCAAAGGAGGAGAATAAGAATGCCATTATTCTCAACACACTATACCCTGAAGCAGCAGTGGCTGAAGAAGGAAAGAAGAAAACAGAAACTGTTATCTTCTACGATGCCACAAAGAGTGGTGTAGACATTGTGGATAAAATTATTTGTAAATATTCTTCTAAGGTTGTTTGCAGGAGATGGCCAATGCATGCATTTTACAATGTCCAAGACACAGCAGTAATAAATCCATGGATCTACAGTCAAGTAATCATAAATAACCTAAAGTGGAAAGAGTTTAGTCTACAGCTTGAAAATGCAGTCACAAATAAGTAACAATCAATAAAATGGTCATAGACTGGACAAATGAACAATGTGAAAGAAGTGTCAAGTTACAATGTGCAAAGAAAATAAGACCAACAACATATGTGAGAAATGCAAAATAAATAATAAGTAAAAAATAAAAACATGTTTGGAAAAATGTATATGGGAAATACCAATAATCTACTCAAAGTGTGTTTTATATTTAGAAAAAAATAAATGAAATAAATGAATAAATCAGTAAAATTTAATGTAAAAATGCTATGTTTTGCATCTAAAATAGTAATCTAAAGTAGTTAAAACTTTAGTATAAGTCTTTGCTGAAATTTGTGCATGATGTAGAAGTGAATGGAAAAAATAAATGAGTGTGTTAACTGCTTTGTTAATTTTAATGCAAATCACAATTAAGTCAAATGACATATTCCCGCTGTCCAAGGACTGTCTCATTTTCTGCCATTCTAATGTTAAGCAATAAGTGCATGCTTAAATACATTTTGCATTTAAATCAGCTAGAATCAGAAATGCTTAGTAAAAGGTCTGCTGATGTGGCCAAAATATTAAATAACATGGGAAATTAATAAGGTATGATGAGGATAATAAACAGTCAGATATAACAAAAATATTGATACCTAAATGCACCCTTGTTATTGTGGTTATTGTTACAGCCTTCAACCTGAAGACTGATTAGATACAGCTCTCCATGATTATCTATCCTGTACCCTATGACTTATCTTAGAAAATAGATTAAGGAAAGGCAAACCTATGTTTCTAGCATTTGTAGACTGAGAAAGCTTTTGACAATATTGTCTGGAATACTCTGTTTCAAATTCTAAAGGTGGCAGGGGTAAAATACAGGGAGTGAAAGGCTATTTACAATTCGTACAGAAACCAGATGGCAGTTATTAGAGTCGAGGGGCATGAAAGGGAAGCAGCGGTTGGGAAGGGGGTGAGACAGATGTTATTCAATCTGTATATTGAGCAAGCAGTAAAGGAAACAAAAGAAAAATTTGGAGTAGGTATTAAAATCCACGGTGAAGAAATAAAAACTTTGAGGTTCACCGATGACATTGTAATTCTGTCAGAGACAGCAAAGGATTTGGAAGAGCAGTTGAACGGACTGGACAGTGTCTTGAAAGGAGGATATAAGATGAACATCAAGAAAAGCAAAACGAGGATAATGGAATGTAGTCAAATTAAGTTAGTGATGCTGAGGGAATTAAATTAGGAAATGAGACACTTAAAGTAGTAAAAGAGTTTTGCTATTTGGGAAGCAAAATAACTGATGATGGTTGAAGTAGAGAGGATATAAAATGTAGACTGGTAATGGCAAGGAAAGTGTTTCTGGAGAAGAGACATTTGTTAACATCGAATATAGATTTAAGTGTCAGGAAGTCATTTCTGAAAGTATTTGTATGGAGTGTAGCCATGTATGGAAGTGAAACATGGACGATAACTAGTTTGGACAAGAAGAGAATAGAAGCTTTAGAAATGTGGAACTACAGAAGAATGCTCAATATTAGATGGATAGATCACATAACTAATGAGGAGGTATTGAACAGAATTGGAGAGAAGAGGAGTCTCTGGCACAACTTGACAAGAAGAAGGGACCTGTTGGTAGGACATGTTCTGAGGCATCAAATTTAGCATTGGAGGGTAGTGTGGAGAGTAAAAACTGTAGAGGGAGACCAAGAGATGAATACACTAAGCAGATTCAGAAGAATGTAGGTTGCAGCAAGTAGTGGGAGATGAAGAAGCTTGCACAGGATAGAGTAGCATGGAGAGCTGCATCAAACCAGTCTCAGGACTGAAGACCACAACAACAACAAGCCTCTTCATCTCTGCATAGCTAACACTATCTACATCCACATGAACCTGCTCACTCTATTCAAGTCTTGGTCTCCCTCTACAATTTAACCCCCACCCCCTCCCTCCACACACATTCATTCCATTACCAAACTAACAACTCCTTGATGCATCACAATGTGTCCAATCAACCTATCCCTTCTTTTATACAAGTTGTACCATAAATTTTTTTTCTCCCCAGATTATTTTAGTACCTCCTCATTTGTTACTCAATCTACCCATCCAGTCTTCAGCATTCTTCTGTAGAACCACATATCAGTAGCTACTCTTCTCTTCTTCTCTGTGTTGCCTGTCATATATGTTTTACTTCCATACAAGGCTACACTCCAAACAAATGCCTTGAGAAAAGACTGCCTAACACTTAAATTTATGTTGGAAGTTAACAAATTCTTATTTTGCTGTTTTTCAGAATTGTTTCCTTGCTATTACCAGTCTGTATTTTTTATATTCCCTTCTTTCACCATCATAAGCTATTTTGCTGTCCAAATAGGAGAACTCATCTACTACTTTTAGCACTCCCTTCTCAACTATGGCTTTCATTTTGTGCCCTTTGACTCTGGTAACTTTATTCTGGTTTCTGAACACATTCTAAATTACCTTTTCTCCCTGTATTTTATCTTCATTATTTCAAAGAGTGTGGTCCAGTCCACATTGTCAATCGAATTCCCTCATCACATTATTTAATGTGGCTACATTCCATTACCCTTGTTTTACTTTTATTGATGTTCATCTTATAACCTCTTTTTAAAACACTATACATTCTGTTCAACAGCCCTTCCAGGTCCTTCACCATTGTTGAAATAACTACAATGTCATCAGCAAACTGCAAAGTTTTTAATTCTTGTCCCTCATCTTTAATTCTCCTTCTAAATATCTTCTTGGTTTCCTTCAGTGATTAAATAACTTCAGGATAAGCTGCAACACTGTACCACTCCCTTCTCAACTATGGCTTTCATTTTGTGCCCTTTGACTCTGGTAACATCATTCTGGTTTCTGAACACATTCTAAATTACCTTTTCTCCCTGTATTTTATCTTCATTATTTCAAAGAGTGTGGTCCAGCCCACATTGTCAGAAGCTTTCTCTGGCTCTACAAATGTTATAATAACGTAGATACGCCTTTCATCAATCCATCTTCTAAGATGATCCTCAGCTCAGTATTGCCTCGCATGCTCCTAGGTCTCCCCAGAAACCAAACTAATCTTCCTCAAGCTCAGTCTCCAGCAGTTTTTCAACTCTTCTGTAAATAATTTGTTTCAGTAAATATTACATATTAAACTGATGGTTTGGTAGTAGTCACACTTGTGAGCACCTGCCTCCTTTGGAACTGGAATTATTACATTCTTCTTGAGGTCTGAGGCTACTTTGCCTGTCTCATGTATCCTGCACACCTGATGGAACAATCCTTTCATGACTGGTTGTCCCAGGGATCTCAATGATTTTGAGGGAATGTCATCTACTTCAGGGGCCTTGTTAGGTTTTTCATTGTTCTGTCAAATTCCTTTTTACATTATCATCTCTCTCTTCTCATCTTCACCCATTTCCTATTCTATTTTTATAATACTGTCCTGACATTTGTTTCCCTTATATACAGGGTGTTCATAAAGTCCCTTTACAACTTCAAAATTTTATTACAAGGGCAGTTGTTGAAATATTTTAACAACAATTCTTTTATTGTAATCAGTGTTTATAAAAGTTTTTTTGACAGTGTTTAATAGACCTCTATATGGGCACCTTTAGTTGGACGAAGCACATCAAAACTGCACTTGTTTTCTTGCCATGTTGGCTGTAGCATAGCATCATCAGTGGTGGCAATGGCATTACGAATCCTTTGCTTCAAGTTAGCATGATATCTTTTACATACTACATGGTGCTACATATTCGGTCAGAAGGTTGAGGTAAACATCTGCAGTAATCATTGACTCTTTGAAGAAAAGTGGACCAATTATTCAGTTGCACATGATTCCACACCACACATACACTTTTGGACCATCCCGGTGAAGCTCCCTAGTCACATGAGGGTGTTCAGATCCCCAGATTCTCACATTGTGTCTGTTTAATGTTCCAGAAACATAAAAAGTTGACTCGTCACTGAAACAAACTCGCTTGAGGAATGCTTCATCCTCCGAAAGGTGTTCCAACATGTTGAGTGCAAACTCTGTCTGTTTTGGCTGGCCATTTGGTTCAAATATCTGTAACAGTTGCACTTTGTAAGCATAAAACCATAAGTTCTTGTGGAGGACCTTATGCACAGTTGAACGTGGTAGCTGCAACTGTCTGGCAGCAGTGTGGATGACTTCGTAAGTGAATGAGTGAAGACGTTTAAAATGTGCTCGATGTTTTCCTCAGATGTTCTTGGTCACCTGCTCCTCCCTTTATCCAACACTGTCCCTGTATCCATAAATTTTTTGTGCCATTCACGGATTGAAGGGCATGATGGTGGATCACTTCCATACTTCGTTCTGAAGTTTTGTTGAGTCTGAACTTCCAATGAAGAACACACATTGTACCTTCTCTTGAGGAGTTGCCATTTTATAGAGGATCAGTTCCTTCCATCAACAGAGTATCTGAAACATAAAATTTCAGTAAATATAAAAACTTTAGTAAACAGTGATTACAATAAAAGAAATTTTGTTAAAATATTTCAAAAACAGCCATTGTGATAAAATTTTGAAGTCATAAAGAGACTTTTGGACACCCTGTAGATCATCTTTATATTTCACCTTTCATCTTTCCCTTCCATGCTTAATAGTCACCTGTAATACAAGGTCCTCATGTTCGTACACTTGCATCTCTTTTGTCTGAAGTTCTCTATAATGTTTCTATAGGTGGCATCTATCTTTTTACTGGTTGGATAGAAAAAAAACCTACTCACCAAGTGTTAGCAGGAGGACACACATTCAGGGCTATTACAAATGATTGAAGTGATTTCATAAATTCACTGTAGCTCCATTCATTGACATGTGGTCAGGACACACTACAGATACGTACAAAAACTCATAAAGTTTTGTTCGGCTGAAGCCGCACTTCAGGTTTCTGCTGCCAGAGTGCTCGAGAGGGCAGTGAGACAAAATGGCGACAGGAGCTGAGAAAGCGTATGTTGTGATTGAAATGCACTCACATCAGTCAGTGCAACGACACTTTAGGATGAAGTTCAACAAAGATCCACCGACTGCTAACTCCATTCGGCAATGGTATGCGCAGTTTAAAGCTTCTGGATGCCTCTGCAAGGGGAAATCAATGGGTCGGCCTGCAGTGAGCGAAGAAACGTTTGAACACGTGCAGGCAAGTTTCACGCGTAGCCCGCGAATAAAGCAAGCAGGGAGCTAAACGTACCACAGCCGATGGTTTGGAAAATCTTATGGAAAAGGCTAAAGCAGAAGCCTTACTGTTTACAATTGCTACAAGCCCTGACACCTGATGACAAAGTCAAACGCTTTGAATTTTCGGCGCAGTTGCAACAGCTCATGGAAGAGGATGCGTTCAGTGCGAAACTTGTTTTCAGTGATGAAGCAACATTTTTTCTTAAAGGTGAAGTGAACAGACACAATGTGCGAATCTGGGCAGTAGAGAATCCTCACGCATCCGTGTAGAAAATTCGCAATTCACCAAAAGTTAACGTGTTTTGTGCAATCTCACGGTTTAAAGTTTACGGCCCCTTTTCCTTCTGCGAAAAAAACGTTACAGGACACGTGTATCTGGACATGCTGGAAAATTGGCTCATGCCACAACTGGAGACCGACAGTGCTGACTTCATCTTTCAACAGGATGGTGCTCCACCGCTCTTCCATCATGATGTTCGGCATTTCTTAAACAGGAGATTGGAAAACCGATGGATCAGTCACGGTGGAGATCATGATCAGCAATTCATGTCATGGCCTCCACGCTCTCCCGACTTAACCCCATGCCATTTCTTTCTGTGGGGTTATGTGAGAGATTCAGTGTTTAAACCTCCTCTACCAAGAAACGTGCCAGAACTGCGAGCTTGCATCAACGATGCTTTCGAACTCATTGATGGGGTCATGCTGCGCCGAGTGTGGGAGGAACTTGATTATCGGCTTGATGTCTGCTGAATCACTAAAGGGGCACATATTAAACATTTGTGAATGCCTAAAATAACTTTTTGAGTTTTTGTATGTGTGTGCAAAGCATTGTGAAAATATCTCAAATATTAAGTTATTGTAGAGCTGTGAAATCGCTTCAATCATTTGTAATAACCCTGTATAAAGGTACTGAAATTTACAAGTTTTCAGAACCAGTGGCTCCTTTCTCTGGCAGAAGGGTTGGACAGGAAGAGAGAGGGGTGGAGGAAAAGAACTGGTGAGGTTTAGAAAATGAAGAGAGTTCAGAAAAATTGTCCAGAACCCCAGATGGGATGAGAGGGAAAGACTCATTATTGGGAATTGCACTGAGTGAGATTTGAAACTCTGATAGCCTAAAGGTGGAAGATAGGTAATATGCAAGACAGAGATTACTGGCAAAACATCAAGTACGAGTTAAAAAGAGCAGAAAGCTAAGTGCATTGTATGTGGCAGAGGTGGGGAAGGGGTGGAATATACAGGTAAGAAAATAAAAGATATATAAAACTGAAAGGGAGTGAAAAAAGGAATTTTTTTTTGGAAGATATGCTGAGACAAAGAAATTAATGTAAATTAATGCCAGGTGGGTGACGAGAACCAAGGGCATGATGAAATGCCACTTCCCACCTGTGGGAAGACTGACTAGTGGAAGAATCCAGATCCTACTGTACACCAACTCCTTTCACAATTTCAAGTATAGTAGTCTCTAGCACTTACCCAGCTAATCTATGACCATTGTGCCCCATCTGCCAGTTGTCATTCCAGCAGACTTCTGTCCTTCTTAAAAATCCAAGAGTTATCTGCCCCTCATATTTCCTTCAGTTGTATCATCTACCATATCAATTTCAAACTGCACAGAAGGCCAGACTTCAGCTCAAAAAGCTATACCACTTTCTCCTAAACAACCTCAACACTGATGTTTCCCTTCCTGTCCCTCATCAGCTCCCAAAACAGACACCATCAACCATCACTTCTCTCCTACAAACCAAGCTTGGTCAACCTTCTTAGCCTCCCCCAGCCTTCACCACTGCCTCCCAGAGAAATAATAACTCATGATCACAAGAACTAGTCACAATAGTACAGTGTTTCCAACCTTTCATGTAAGGTACTTTCCCCTCCTGAATTATCTGTGTTATCCAAGGGTCTCACTTTTAGCCCTTAACCTGCATTTAATAATGCTGCTTTGGTGAACGACCTACTTTCCTTCACATCTAATGTCAGATGGAAAATATCACTTTGCAAACTAATCCCAATACTTTTCCAACAGCAGACCTGACATTGAACCCTGCCTAGAACAGTTCCAATCACAATCCCAACTTGATCCACCACCACTACATCAAAATCATTCCTTATAAGCCTTCCAAGAAGTCTCATCTTCCAACATACTTCACAACCTACTTCAAGTCCATACAACATGACCCTAACCTGTTGCCTGCGGAATCCCAGGCTCCTTGTTCCCTAAAAACTAATGACTCCATCATTATCCTCCCAGTGGAGAAGGGATCTATCATTGTTGTAATTGACTGATTGAAGTACTTGTATGTAAGTGAGGGTCTACACCAGCTTTCTGACACCTCTACGTACAGCATCTGTCATCAAGATCCTATCCCTATAATACAAACCAAACTAAAGTTCCTCCTTAAAATCTTAGGCCCCTTACACAGACTAACACCTCAATCCACAGAACTTCTTACCCCACCAAACCCATGCACATCCACCTTTCACCTTCTTCACAACATCCACAAACCCTACAACCCTGGCTGTCCCATAGTTGCTGGCTTCAAAGCATCCTCTGAACATATGTCTGCCTTAGTTAATCAACACCCTAAACCTATAGCACAGAGAGTTCCCTCCTATATTAAAGACCCTCAACTATTTCCTAGATTGTCTGAGATCTGTACCTGTCCCACTTCCACTACACACATTGCTTGTCATAACTGATAACACCACCCTCTATATCAATATCCCCCATGTACACGTTCTGTCTGCTGCTGGGCATTTCTTCAATCAGTGTCCACCTGATTCCAAACCTATGACATCATTCCTGCTCACCTTAATCGACTTTATACTTACCAACAACTACTTTACCTCTGAGGGGCAGGTATACAAAACAGATCAGAAGCACAGCCATGGGAACCAGGATGGATCCTTCCTATGCCAACCTTTTCATGGGTCACTTGGAGAGGGCTTTCCTTGGGATCTGTAAATAGATTCTCCCAATTAAATTTCACATGGTCCTATTCCAAATTTCGTGCCACTTTCCTTGATGTTGACCTCATCCTCACTGAGGGTCAGCTACACACTTCCAATCACATTAAGACTACTAACAAACAATATAACTTATATTTTGACAGTTGCCTCCTTTCCATGTCAAATATTCCCTCACATACAGCCTTGGAATTTGAGGCAAATGTATTTGTTCAGATGCAGATGCTTTACAGTAATACACCACCATTCTCGCCTCAGCATTCATTGGACATAGTTCAAAAGCAGATTTTCTGGGCCATCACATTCAGTCCTGTTAGGGCTGATCCATCCAAAAACAACTTAGGAGTACTCCTCATGTCACTCAGTAATGTCCAGGTCTTGAAGGCATTAAACAGCTACTTCAATAAGGCTATGACTTCCTAAAATCATGCTCTGAAATGAAGTTCATTCTGCCTGACACTTTGCTCACCACATCTAGAATAGCTTTTTGTTGCCCTCACAGTCTCTGCACTATCCTTGTCAGAACCTATGCACCTTCAGCACCCATTTCCCCACCTTATAGCTCCTATGCCTGTGACTGTCCTCACTGTATGACGCCCTATGCACCCTCCAACCATCACCTATACCAGCCCTGTAACTGGCAAAATATGTACTATCAATGAGAGAGCCACTTATGAAGCAACACATCACGTACCAGCTGTTATAGAATCTCTGTTCAGTTTTTACATTGGCATGACAACCATCAAGTTATCAGAACAAATAGACATAGGCAGAGGGAGTACACTGGCAGTCATGATCTCAGTACCTGTTCCACCCTGTGTGCCATCGGGATTCTTCCCCCAGACACCAGTTTCTCAGAATTCTGCAGGTGGGAACTGGCATTAAACATATTCATGATTCTCGCTACCATCCTGCCTTAATTTATGCCAGTCTCTTCAATCTCAGCAATTCTTCTCAATAACTGTTCCTTTTTTCAGTCCCTTTTAGTTTTCTATATCTTTTATTTTCTGACCTGTCTCTTTTTCCCCACCCCCTACTTCTATCACATGCAATGCACTTAGCTTTCTGCTCTTGTTAACTTGTATATATGTTTTGTCAGTAATCCCTGTCTTGTGTATTACCATAGCTTCCACCTTTAAGCCCTCAGGTTTTCAACTCTTGTCTGGTGAGTCGATTTTTTTATCCATCCAATTATATTATATTTTCAAAAATTGATTATTTTTGTAGATATGTTGTTTTGCCTGCTTCTACAGTCTTGCATTTGTCCAGTAACCATTCCTGCTTAATCATTTTGCACTTTCCGTCAACCCCATTTTTCAGATGTCTGTATCCTATTTGCCCACTTCATTTGTTGTACTTTAAACTTTCACCTATCATCAATTAAATTCAATATCTCCTGCATTATACAGAGATTTCTACTAGACCTTGTCTTTTTACCTATGCAAACCACAGCTACCTTCCCTACTTCATCTCTCAAAGCCTTCAATTCATTTTCTGTTGTATTTCTTTCTCCTGTTTCACCCTGACATTTCCTAATGCTCCCATTGACACTCAATAACTTCTGGTTCTGTTGAATTTATCCACATCCCATCTCCTTAATTTCCTAACCTTTCGCATTTTCTTCAGTTTTGATCTGCAATTCACAACCAATACATTATGGTCAGAGTCCACATCTACACCTATAAATGTCTTAGCCGGCAACGGTGGCCAAGCGGTTCTAGGCACTTCAGTCCGGAACCACGCAGCTGCTATGGTCGCAGGTTCAAATACTGCCTCAGATACGGATGTTTGTGATGTCCTTAGGTTGGTTAGGTTAACGTAGTTCTAAGTCTAGGGGACTGATGACGTCAGATGTTAAGTCCCATAGTGCTTAGAGCCATTTATAAATGTCTTACAATTTAAAATAATGGTTTTCTAATATCTGTGATACCATTATATAATCTATTCAAAGGTGTTAGTGATGATAATTATACTCTGTGCAAAAGTCTTCCAATTGGTTTCCTCACTCATGGTTTTCCCCCAATCCGTATTCTCCTATTACTTTTCTTCTCTTCCTTTTCCTACTACCAACTTCCTGTCAACCATCACAATTAAATTTTCATCTGCTTTAACTATATGAATAATTTCTTTTGTCTCAGCTAGCATTCTTTCAGTCTTTCCATCATCAGCAGAGCTAGTTGGCATATAAATTTACACTACTGTGGTGGGTGTTAGATTTATGTCTGTCTTGGCTATGATGATGAATTTCATATGCTGTTGATAGTCACTTACCAGCATTCTTAATTTCTTATTCATTTTAAGCTTACTACTGTATTATCTATATTTAATGTTGTGTTGATAACCCTGTACTGATCTGACTAGAAGTCCTGTTCATCCTGCCACTGCACTTCACTGATCCTCACTGTATCTAAATTCAGCCTATCCATTTCCATATTTAAATTCTCTAACATTACAATCCAATTAAGTGATCTATGATTATATTATGAATTGGACAGACTGCTACTCACACTTAGAGCAGATGTTGAGTCACAGACAGGTGCAATGAAAAGACAGCTATATTGGTACATTTGGGCTTTTGACCAAAAGGCCTTCTACTAAAGGCATCACTGGCCAGAGACAGTGACCATGTGGTGTGAGTTGTGCTTGCATGAATGTGTGTGTGTGTGTGTGTTTTGTACTTTATAAGAAGGCCTCTTGGCCAAAAGCTCATATGTATAATATTCTCTTTCTTTGTGGCTGTCTACGACTCAGCATCACCTCTATGCAGTGAGTAGCGATCTATCCTTTTCATAATATTGTCATTATTCCCACCTCAATTATCCATTGATTGATTAAGTGATCTAACATTCCAGGATGACATCAAATCCATCTTGGTTTTGCTGATGATGTCATCCTCCTGAGTAGTCCCTACTGAATGGGAAATGTGGGACTATTTTATCTCCAAAATATTTTATCCACGAGAATGCCTTCATAAGAAAGCCACATAGTAGGAAAAAAATCACAGCTGTCGTTTGCATTTGATTTAAGCTGTTCACAGCACACCAGCAGTGCAGTCTGTGTTGGCTAGTGTTACAGGGCCAGATCAGTTGACCGTCCAGACTGTTGCCCCTACAACTACCAATGAGGCTGCTGTCCTCCTTCAGCACCCACAGGTTAGCCTGATCTCTCATGGGTACTCCTCCATTATTGTTGCACCTACATTACAGTTATCTGTAACTTTTAGGCAAGCAAGCCAGTGACTTCAGCAAAATCCATGGTTTGTGAGGGGAAATGCAGCCTAAGAAAAAGAAAAAAGAAAAAGAAATAAATAAAATGGGTCTCCAAGTGACACAACTAAACATTCAATAGTTCAGCAATAAGTGCATACAAACATAGTAAATAATAAGTGAAAAGATGCAGATTTAGCTATTCTCACAGGACATGGTGTATCTACTAATTTCAGTTGTCAAAACATAGAACTAGCAGGATTACCATGTATTACAAAAACCACCTACAGTTCACAAAACATGATTTAATTCCAGAACTTTGTGTAGGAATGACATTTGAAGTTGCAGAAATAATGGAAGGAGCAGCAATGAAGCTAGTTGTAAACAGTGCCCATGAATTTTACCAGATCTGCATAGTTCCCCCCTACTAATAGAGTTAATGATTTCTTACAAAACATAGAAAACGTTATTGTGATTTTATGTAGGAAATATAGACGTATTTTAGCAGTTGATTTAAATAATGATTCCTTGAAGTACTCTACAAAAGATTATGAACATTTGAATGGCATTCTGAGTAAATATTATTTTTCAGAGAGAGCTGACAGATTCTAGACTGACTAAAAACACCCCTGGCTGTCTTGGTCATATCTACATTAATTTATGAAACTTCCTGGCAGATTAAAACTGTGTGCCCGACCGAGACTCGAACTCGGGACCTTTGCCTTTCGCGGGCAAGTGCTCTACCAACTGAGCTACCGAAGCACGACTCACGCCCGGTACTCACAGCTTTACTTCTGCCAGTACCTCGTCTCCTACCTTCCAAACTTTACAGAAGTTCTCCTGCGAACCTTGCAGAACTAGCACTCCTGAAAGAAAGGATATTGCGGAGACATGGCTTAGCCACAGCCTGGGGGATGTTTCCAGAATGAGATTTTCACTCTGCAGCGGAGTGTGCGCTGATATGAAACTTCCTGGCAGATTAAAACTGTGTGCCCGACCGAGACTCGAACTCGGGACCTTTGCCAGGCAAAGGTCCCGAGTTCGAGTCTCGGTCGGGCACACAGTTTTAATCTGCCAGGAAGTTTCATATCAGCGCACATTCCGCTGCAGAGTGAAAATCTCATTCTGGAAACATCCCCCAGGCTGTGGCTAAGCCATGTCTCCGCAATATCCTTTCTTTCAGGAGTGCTAGTTCTGCAAGGTTCGCAGGAGAGCTTCTGTAAAGTTTGGAAGGTAGGAGACGAGGTACTGGCAGAAGTAAAGCTGTGAGTACCGGGCGTGAGTCGTGCTTCGGTAGCTCAGTTGGTAGAGCACTTGCCCGCGAAAGGCAAAGGTCCCGAGTTCGAGTCTCGGTCGGGCACACAGTTTTAATCTGCCAGGAAGTTTCATATCAGCGCACACTCCGCTGCAGAGTGAAAATCTCATTCTGGATACATTAATTTAGATTGCTGTAGAGTTAATGTAATAACTGCTCATCCCTCTGATCACTTTTTTCAAGGAACTGAAATACTAAATATGTATGAGTCATATAGTATGAATGAATAAGGGAAATTAAGTGTGTAAGTGAAAAATCTTTAGAGGATGTGGAGTCCTCACTGTAATCTGAGACTTGGAACAATGTATTCTGTGCAGAAAAATTTGCACACGAGTAGAAAAGCTGTTATTAACACAGTCCCCAGATATTTCAATGTAACATGCCCATGATTTAAAAATAAAAAAAGTTCAGAAGTTTGTGACTTTCATATGAAGTGATACAACTGAAGGAGCAAATGTTTATCACATGGAAAATATAGAATGAGTTCCTAACTGGACATAACTATCAGCCTTGTTGAGCGGCCTATAAATAAGCCTTGAATATACACACCACAGAAGTTACTTAGCAAAAAACATACAGCTCAAAAAACGTCCACCTGAGAAGTGAGAGCTTTAATGCTTGTTGCCCTAGTATGGTCAATACTACTTCAAACAATTGTTTTATTAATTCATGAATCTTATGAACTTTGGCTATGGTGCTTATAGAACTTATAAGCAGGTACAAATATCAGTGTACAAGCATGGTGGAGATAAACTGAAATAAAGACAGTCATAAATATTGTGCAAAATATAGCCTCGTTCGGCTGGTATATGAAATTTCTTCACTTATTTTAACAATATATAAATATTGACTCATCGCATTCTGCTTAGCGCAATTGTTTAAATAAAGTTGAATTTCCATCAAATTAAAATTTGCAATAGTTGAACTGTTGCACAAAAAGGGTAGTGCAAACAAATTTGAAACCTATTGATCAGTCATTTTAATTCTGACCTTAATCAAACTGTCACAAAAAGTTATTGCTTTGAGATTAGAAAATTTTATTGTCAAAGAAAATGTAATATGAGAAACAAAAGATAGTTCTAGAAAAGGTAACTGAATTTTGTCTGTCATATATTATCTAGTATACACAATATTAATGAAATTTGAGGACAAAGAATTAGATCTACCACATGCATTAGATACTGTTTCTCATGAGCTGCTGCTTAATAGTCTTGAAACTTATTGTATCAGATGATAACTGAAACTGTCTTACAATCATACTTACAAGACAGGTATTATATTACACAGACTGAAAACAGTGAGGCTAACATTATTCAGATGTACAACTCTAGTCCAGCTACAGTTAAGTGTGGTGCACCCCATAGACCAGTTCTGGGAATCTTAGTGTTCTTATTATGTGCTAATGATTTACTCACAATGTATAATAGCCAAGCATTTAATTATGCAAATGACACAACACAACTCTTACCAGGGGATGCAATGAGAATGATCTCACCCTGAACTGTTTTGAATAAACACAGTGATTTTGTGGACATAATCCATAACTTTCATATTTCATAGTGACAATCTTAACTGAACTTGGACACACTCTTAAGTGACCTCAGACATTTTTCAGATGGTGCACTTGTCTGTAATGAAGTATTATCTGGGAAAAAGTCTCCTATGGCTACAACATCAGTGAGTTGCAATTGGAATCAGTCAACTCATACAAATACCTGGGTTGATAGTTAGCAGGGATATGAAATGAAATGATAACATAGGCTCAATGCAGACTTTGGTCCATTGGGGGAATACTATGGTCCATTGGGAGAATACTATGCAATCACTCTATGAAGGAGATTGCAAACAAAACACATGTGACCCATCCTGGAACATGAATAGTAACAGGTTTATTTGACCCATGCAAGAGTGTCACAAAGATGCTTTACAAACTGAACTGGCTGATACATGAAGATAAGTGATACCTATCCCTTGAAAGCCAACTTACGATGTTTGAAGAACCATCTTTAAGTAATGAATCTAGGAATATACTACAGTTAATACAGATTACTCACTTAGAGAGGCAGACTAATTAAAGCATGTACAGAGGCGTTTAAGCAATCATTCCTCCCATGATTCATATGTGAATGGAATGGCAAGAAGCCCTAACAACTGTTAAAATGGACAGTACCCTCCAGCAATGCACTTCACAGTGCTTTGTACAGTATGGACACAGATGTTCAAGAGGAATAAATTATTTACATCATCATCAAAATATGTTTCTAAACTGTACAACTGATTTAAAGATACAAGCAGTTCAATGTTTCAGTTAAGGTGTCCATACTTATGACACTGGGGGATGTTGTGATTGGCACCTGGCACAACACAACATGAAAGGTGTAGACAACAGCCCTTGTCACTTGGGGATTAAATCACTTAGCAAACTTCCAAAATTTACGGAAAACTTGTTTTGAAATAG
Source organism: Schistocerca serialis cubense (assembly GCF_023864345.2). Lineage (NCBI taxonomy): Eukaryota > Metazoa > Arthropoda > Insecta > Orthoptera > Acrididae > Schistocerca > Schistocerca serialis. Next base: position 82,724,843 of record NC_064641.1, on the reverse strand, counting down.
TTCTGAAGAGCTATCTTACTAACAACATTTTTGGAGCATTAAATAACCCATGTCACAAGGAAACGTCACCAATTTGACCTCTTATTTTAAGGAGAGAAAAAAAAAACACACTTGCAAGACATTAACTCCAAAAATCGATCCCACTTGAATGTTTGGACCATAATTCTGACAGCACACAGTTATAACCTTCTGAAAGTACAGCTTTTAAAAATGGATAGGCAGCAGTTATTAGCTACACCTCACTTCAGCTCCCTAATGCCTGAGCACAAATACTGTACAGCAGAGTGAGTAAGAGGGTTGCGTTCATAAAGTTGATGAACCAGTAACTGATAGTCCAGCACCTCCAGAAGCATGATGGAATGATTGTCAAATCACAACTTTTAAAAATCAAAGAATGAGAGACCCTCAAAGTCATAACTGGTAAGTGTCATTATTTGCAGATATTCAACTACATCTGATATGTGGCAAACAAAAGTGTATAGGAATTTCTTTGTGTTATTATTTATGCCTTTCAAATTCATTGCAGAATTCATAAACAGCTTCATGAATGATGATGAGCTTGGTACAGTACAAAATAATGAGCTGACCTTCAATGCTTCTTTATGTAAGGACACCAATGACAACAATGAGGCTCCTCTTACACGCAGTCACATTCACTGAACAGCTTCATTGGTACAATAGGGCAGGGATGTATAAACAATGAAGTAAGTGATGATGAAACCTGCTATGGAGCAAGTGATAAATAATCAGTGCATGCAAATATTTAAAAGCTGTACAATCAGAAGATCGTAACTGCATCCTATCAGAATTATGACCCAAATTTTTGCGTAGGATCAATTTCTGGAGCTAGTATCTTGCAAGTGTGCTTTTTTATTCTTAAAATGAAAGATAATGTGAGTGATGTTTCCTCCTGAGACAAGTAGATTATATTTATCCACACCATATTATTTATATGTAGCTGAAATATAATGTGGTTTTTTAATTGAACACAGGGAGTTACGACATGAATTATAAAATTTGCCAAATCTTAAACAAATCTGTATTTGTGTATGGAGAATAAATAAATAAAAATTCCATAGGTCCCTTCAAAAAGGGTGAGATTTGTTTTCAAATGACAACTAAAATGTAGAAACTTAACTTGCACACTGTATTAATAATGAGGTATCACTCTGTTACTTGACAAAATGAACTAGGATAGATTGCTACTCACCATATAGAGGAGGCATTGTACAAAAGAGACATACATTTAAAAGTAGACTAATGCATATTTATAATTATTGGAGAAAGGTGTTGAATCTGAAATTGGCCTTGTGGGGATGGGGGCAGATGGGTGGTTGAATGGATTGGTTTGTGCATGTGTGTATTTTTTTCATTTGCCCGACAGCTAAAATGTAATAATCTACTTTCAAAAGAGTCTGTCTGTTGTTAATTGCCTTCCCTGTGTGGTGGTAATCTATCGTAATTCATATTACTATTATTTGACTCTGTTACTTAATGTAACACAGCAAATAGAAAGAAAGCTGCTACTTTGATGAAAGCTGCCACTTCCATACATATAGGAAATATAAGTAGTTTACATACACACATGGCTGCAAGAACAGACACTTTTGACAGTCCACAGCTCTACAAAATAATTCTAAATTAATTCACTGTATGTGAATTTCTTGATATTAGCTGTGTTGGGTATAGATCTTCTACCAAACAGTGACATGAAAATTTGTGCCAGATCTGTACTCAAAAACAGATTTTGTGCTTTTTGTGAACAGTCACATTAGCCTCTTCAGCTAACCGTGCATGCTCCACGGACCAACCCAAACTTTCCTATGTCACAATGTCTACAGCCTTATATCATAGTCCACTGAATTCATCATCTAGTGCTTGCAGTATTATATGGATTACTACAACAGGGAGAATATCACTATTGTGTAATAGATCAAAAACTAATACAGCTGATGTCAAGAACTTCACATTCAGAGAATTAATTTTGAATTATTTTGTACAACTGTGTATTGTCAACATTTTCTATTTTTCAGGAATGCAAGCCTGAGAAAGCTTGTAATGTTAAACAACACTGATCTCGATTCCTCTTTGTCTCATTCCCCCTGTTGTGGGAATCCAGGTGCAGGGTGTTTCAAAATGAATATATGGGTTGTAAGGCTTTGTAGTACATATTACATTCACCTTACAATTATAAATAATACACCAAATGAAAGAGTAACAGTTTTTCTTACAATTATTCAGTGTGAACACCAGTCACACATCGAGTTGATTGGTGAGTTGTTCCAAAACCTTGATTAATGTGTCAGGAGTAACTGTTGCAATAACACTGTTTCTAAAGCCAGATCAGCTAGTATTGGAGACACACACACATGATTGCATCAGATCGTGTGTGAACATGGAGGTCATGCATATCATGCTGTTTCAACTGGCCCATTGTGCCCAATTCACTGGTTGGATACAACATTGTTTAACCAGTCTTATACTGAGATATGCCTGTGAGGCAGTGTACCATCTTGTTTCCAAATAAAGATGTGTTTTCAGCTTCTTCCCACTGAGGCACGGGCCATAGCTGCAGCCCATCAAGATAAGAAACATCAGTTACAGTTGATTCACCGAAAAAGAGAGGCCCATAAACTTTCCGTGGGGATATTTCTTGGGGCTTAGTGTGAAAGACTCACATTCGTTCAACACAGTTTTCAGTCACTCTTTGTCATTCCATACTCTTCCCATTGCGCACAGGTATACAAACAAAACTGTTTGAGTTGCTCTTTCATTTGGTGTATTATTTACAATTGTAAGTGAACGTAATAAGTGGTACAACACCTTAAAACCGGTATGTTCATTTTGAAACAACCAGTAATGTTGTGAGCATTAGGGATGATTTCAGTGGGCTGTGATATAAGGATGCAGACAGTGTGACATGTGAAAGTTTGGGTTGATCTTGGAGCATGGATGGATAGCTGAAGTGGTTATGGTGGCAGATCATGATAAAAAGAGAAATATGGGTTTGAGTCCTAGTGCAGCAAAAATGTTCATGTGTCACTATTAGGTAGTTGAGCTGTTCCTTACACAGCTGATGTCAAAAAATTCAGCAAATTAATTTCAAAATATGCGATTTATTTTCTATGTCTATCTTTGTACAGCCCAGATTACACAGACATTTTACAAAGTAAACAGTTTTCAGCTCACATTAATCAACTCCTATGTATTTCTTGTTGATAACCTAGTATTTATTTGATTACATAAGTATTTTTCAAATAAAGTAGTTACCTACATTTGTAAATACAGAGTCCTGTTTACAATATATTATTATTTATGGTGCATCTTTACAATTAACAAGGCTGCTTGCCATTTAGCTAACATAGACATTACATACTTGAAACTAGATAATTAGATAATCCTTAAAAAGTGTGCCTAATGAGGTAGGGTACTCTTCCAATTTTCTTTTGAATTGGCAGGGTTTCACAATGCCTTGCTTTATGTTAGATGGAAGTTTGTTAAGTATCATAACACTAGAGTAAATAAGTCCATTCTGAGCCTGGAGAAGGAGACACTGTCTACCTACAAATCATTTTTATGCCTTTTGTTCTATTTTGTACATCACAGTTAAGATTTGTTTTCATTACACGTAACAAAACTGTTAAGGAGTAAATGTACTCTGAAGTGAGTGTAAGAAAAATTGTAGCTGTCTTACGTACTCCATCCTTACCAAAAATGTTGATACTGATAGTAAAGATGTCTGTGCAGAAGCAGACATCTCATGTGATAATTACTATGAAAGTAGCATGCTTGGGGAATCTCAGTCAGCACACATTTGACCCCTCCTCTACATTACGGGTGTTCCCCCTCTATACTTGCCCATGCAACGTTGCCTTTAGCAACACACATTCATGTTGTCTCTACATGTTTTCCAATGTCATTCACCTACCTTCCATTACTTTATTTATTTTAATTTTAATTATTGATTTATTTAGCCTAGTAAGAATGATTTCCCACAACATATCACCCATGGAGAGAAGATATTGTTTGCGGATGACAGCAACATAGTAATCGCCAGTAAGACACCAGCGCAAATGTTGGAACATTCTACTGAAGTGCTGAGGGATGTTCACAAATGGTCTCAGGAAAACAAAGTAACTCTCAACATAAAGAAAACAAATACAATATGCTTTAGAATGAACAGAAAGCAGAGTACCTTAAATTTAAAACTGGATAACATCTACATAGATGATGTACCTACAAAAGAATTCTTAGGGTTGCACATTGACAGCCAAATGAAGTGGAATGAACATGCTATGAAACTCTCAAAATAGATATCCACAACATGTTATGCACGTAGAATCCTTGTATCTGCATGCAGTAGTGAATGTTTGAGAACTGTATACTTCAGTTATGTTCATTCAGTAATCAGTTATGGCATTATTTTCTGGGGAAACAGTTCTCAGAATTTACAAACAGTATTTAAAATGCAAAAGAGAGCAGTAAGAATTATAACAAAAAGCAGTAAGTGGGCCCACTGCAGAAAACTTTTCAAAATGTTAGAAATTCTAACTGTTCCTTGTGAATTCATATTCCAAACCATAGTGTACATCAAGAAAAATATAGAAAATTATAGCACAAATAGCAGTTTTCATAACTATAGAACAAGAACAAGTCACTGTCTTCACCTAGACAGGAAGAATAAACATAAGACTCAAAATAGCTTATTGTGTGAAGGTGTAAAACTGTATAATAAACTGCCGCAGAAAATAAAAGAAGCAGATAACATGTACCGCTTTAGGAAAAATATTAAATTTTTTTTGCAGGAAGACTGTTTTTACACTATAAGTGAATTCCTTAGTACAAAATGATTGTAAATAGCTTTTGTTTCACAATAAATTGATAAGGAGCAAAAATGATTGTAAATAACTTATATGTCACAATGTTTAACTACTTGTAACAAGAAACTGTATAAATATATGAATGTACACATCTGACAACATCCATACATTTTAAAATGTCCACGGATGGCTAAATAAATAAATAAAAATAAATAAAATATGGCCATCAGCTCATCTTACATTTAACCAGGCATTTTATATTTTACATTATGTTCATAATTACAGACATATTATCAGACCTCTTACACTGAAAATGGAATCTGACACATAGTGAGCTTCATGTTCCATGGATCAGTTGAATGATAAATCACAATGACATGGAACAAGTCATTTTACACTCACATTGCGGATCAAGTTGTAAATATAACTACATGCTGAAATTTTTAAGATTTTTTTATACATATAAAGATGTGAGTTAGTAGGTCCTACCCACCACTTTTTACAAATCACAATAACAGAAATTCTTCTACTGAATAGAAAGGTCTGTCAAAGAGAAATTTTTTCAGTTTGTTTTCATATTTTACTTTGCAATCTGTTGGACATTTCATTTCATTGGGTAAATGATCAAACATTTTAGCTGCAGAATCCTGCACCCCTTTTGTGCTAAAGACAACATTAATGTGGAGTAATGAATGTTATTTTTTCTTCTGATGTTGTAATTGTGTACATCACTAGTCCTTTTGACCTGCAGTGGATTATTTATGACAACCCTCATGAGAGAATAAATATACTGTGAGGCAGTAGCTAAAATGCTCAAGTCCTTAAACAGATGTCTACAAGATGATCATGGGTGAGCACCATACATTGTTCTTCCAGCACATTTCTGAGTAATGAAAACTTTCTTTCCTAAGGATGAGTTACCTGAGAACAGTGTTCTGTAAAACTCTATTTAGCAGTTCCAAAATGTGTTTTTTTCCAGTTTAAATTCTAATCAGTATGGACACCTAAAATTTTTATGTTGCTTCTCTGTTCATTACTTCCTCATAATGTGTTATTAATATAACTATGACATAAATAATGGAAACAAACAGAAAACCAAAACATAGCTTGTAGTAGTTCTGAAAAGTAGAACAAAAAACACAAACTAAAGGTTAGTAGATTTAAACTGGGGGCAGTGGCAGCAATAAAATGAGAGAAGGGATCAGAGTGTGAAACATTCTGGGTTGCTATTAAGACAAACATCAATTATAAGGTTCAGCATACAGAGATACTTGCAAATGACAGACTGTTTTTGGAGCATGAAACTATTCATAGAGATTCAAATACTTATGCTGATATATCAGATGTGACATTGGTTGTTGATCAAGTGAGTGCATCTTTCCTGTTCACTGCAGAAGTCCAGCGTTTGCTTTTGGAGTATTCAAAGTGTAATGTAAATCATATATTTTTATTTTTTGAAAGAAATTTTCAACACACAAGTATTTATTTATTTGTTTCCAGACAGTTGCAAATAAAGGTTTATTATCCCTTGAACATGGTTTCAGTATTTGTAAAAATATCTTCTTCAGAAGTATTGGCCTTATTACGAGGGCAGTTCAATAAGTAATGCAACACATTTTTTTTCTGAAACAGGGATTGTTTTATTCAGCATTGAAATACACCAGGCTATTCCCCAATCTTTTAGCTACACAACACTATTTTTCAACGTAATCTCCATTCAATGCTACCGCCTTACGCCACCTTGAAATGAGGACCTGTATGCCTGCACGGTACCATTCCACTGGTCGATGTCGGAGCCAACGTCGTACTGCATCAATAACTTCTTCATCATCCGCTTAGTGCCTCCCACGCATTGCGTCCTTCATTGGGCCAAACATATGGAAATCCGATGGTGCGAGATCAGGGCTGTAGGGTGCATGAGGAAGAACAGTCCACTGAAGTTTTGTGAGCTCCTCTCGGGTGCGAAGACTTGTGTGAGGTCTTGCGTTGTCATGAAGAAGGAGAAGTTCGTTCAGATTTTTGTGCCTATGAACACACTGAAGTCGTTTCTTCAATTTCTGAAGAGTAGCACAATACACTTCAGAGTTGATCGTTTGACCATGGGGAAGGACATCGAACAGAATAACCCCTTCAGCATCCCAGAAGACTGTAACCATGACTTTACCAGCTGAGGGTATGGCTTTATACTTTTTCTTGGTAGGGGAGTGGGTGCGGCGCCACTCCATTGATTGCCGTTTTGTTTCAGGTTCGAGGTGATGAACCCATGTTTCATCGCCTGTAACAATCTTTAACAAGAAATTGTCACCCTCAGCCACATGACGAGCAAGCAATTCGGCACAGATGGTTCTCCTTTGCTCTTTATGGTGTTCGGTTAGACAACGAGGGACCCAGCGGGAACAAACCTTTGAATATCCCAACTGGTGAACAATTCTGACAGCACTACCAACAGAGATGTCAAGTTGAGCACTGAGTTGTTTGATGGTGATCCGTCGATCATCTCGAACGAGTGTGTTCGCACGCTCCGCCATTGCAGGAGTCACAGCTGTGCACGGCCGGCCCGCACGCGGGAGATCAGACAGTCTTGCTTGACCTTGCAGTGATGATGACACACGCTCTGCCCAATGACTCACCGTGCTTCTGTCCACTGCCAGATCACCGTAGACATTCTGCAAGCGCCTATGAATATCTGAGATGCCCTGGTTTTCCGCCAAAAGAAACTCGATCACTGCCCGTTGTTTGCAACGCACATCCGTTACAGACGCCATTTTAACAGCTCCGTACAGCGCTGCCACCTGTCGGAAGTCAATGAAACTATACGAGACGAAGTGGGAATGTTTGAAAATATTCCAAAAGAAATTTCCGGTTTTTTCAACCAAAATTGGCCGAGAAAAAAAATGTGTTGCATTACTTATTGAACTGCCCTCGTACATCATATGATGCCACAATAGACACAATAGATTAGATGAAGCTGAACGGCTCTTGTCATAAACGAAATTGATGAAACAAGAGTTATTCCAAGCCATGACTTTAGATAGCATCAAACTGCATATATTGTACTTCAGAAAGACTACTCATTAGTAAATGCTCACAGGTAGAGGCTCTTTTTAATTTCATAATTTAACATTCTTTTCTTACATTTACATGTTGACAAAACATTCAAAACAAAGAATTAATATCAGTGGTATCATAATGCTGCCACATTACATTTGCTGATTAACTTTCTGTCAGCTCCCCACCTTTGCATGACATAAAGCATCACACAGATTCCACATCTGTATGAAAACACACTTCCAGTGGCATGTTGAAACCCATGTCCCGACTTGCCAGGAGGTGAGAGAGTACATCCATGTCTGTGTGTTGAATTGTGAAGTGGTACTGAATATCATATGCATGCATCAATGAAAACAGGGCTGAGTGCTAGAGGCACTGTGATATTTTCTGTGGAACATTGGCCCCCATATGAAAAAGGGTCAGCAGAAGCTTTTGGCCAGTTAGGTGGTTGATCCGCTGACTGTAAACATTATCATGGAATTTTTTTATTGCGAAAATTACTGCTACGGCCTCTGTCTCAATCTATATGTAGCTTCATTGGGCCACTATCAAAGTTTTTGAAGCAAAGGCTATGAGGCATTCCATTCCATTTACATTGTGGGATATAACTATTCTAAGTTCATAATCTGATGCATCCACAAATATATTAGAAATTTCTAAAGATCATAAGCTATCAAACAAGTTGGCTGGAGGACAGCCTACTAGAAGCCTTGTGATACTTTTTGATTGGGGGGGGGGGGGGGGGGGGGGGTGATCAATGCTGTTTTATGTCTTTTCACAGAAGGTGGTGCAAAGGCTATGCAGTGCCTGTGGCATGAGAAATAAACTGTCTGAGAACTGATTTTGATTTTTTGGCGTCAGTGGCACTGGAATTTTTTGTATCGCCCCACATGTTGAGGTGTTGGATGGATCTCTGAGGCATTAAAAATATGTCTGAGATATTTTATCTGCCAGACAAAAAAAAATTCATATTTCTCTTTCAAACAATGGAAAATTTAGGATGGAATGTTACAATATTATGAAAAGGAAAGTTGCTACTCACCATATAGTAGAGATGTTGAGTCACAAATTTTTTGTTTCTTTTTTTTAAAAAAAAGCTTTATTTGCGACAGTCATTTTGTTGTGCCTATCTGTGACTCATATTTCTCTTTGTTGCATTTAAGGTTGGCTTTTACCAAAACTTGAAACAGTGTTTCCAGATCCTACCACTGTTGCATTTAAGGTTGGCTTTTACGAAAACTTGAAACAGTGTTTCCAGATCCTGCCATAGGTCTCTTAAGTCTTTTCCCATCACAATAGTTCCAGGGTCATCACATGTCAACTCTTCCAGGTAGCACTGGAAAATGACAGGTGCACTTGAAATTCCAAGCAGCAACCAGATGTACATGCATAACCTGAACAGAGTATTGGCCACTAGGATGTGTCTGGCCTCGTCATCTAATGGTAACTGGAGGCATGCTTCTCAGAGGTCTGTTTTACCAAAAAGGTGTCACCTGCCAGTTTGAACATGATGTCTTCAACTTTCAGTATAGGATATGTGTGCACAGCTGTCTGGGGATTCACTGTGGACTTAAAAGTCTTCACAGACATGCAAGAACCCGTCCAGTTTTTCAACCAGTGCAGTGGGTGTGGCTCGCAAACTGATGGATGCTGGGATGAGTACATCTCCTTCCTGTAGCCACTGGAGCTCTATCTTTAATTTGTTCTGCAAGGCAAATGGAGCAATCCTTAATTTGCAAAGCTTTGGAACCGCTGAAAGGTGCAGTGTGGGGTGGGCCTCGTACTTGCAAAACGTCATCTGTCGACTGAAAATGGAGGCATATTTTGCAAAGAGATCCTAGGGGTGCAAACTGGATAAAGAGGTCTGTATCTGATTTGTGCAGTTATGCACCTCAAGGCCTAATTTGCAGAAAGGTCTAGTCCTAAAATGTTGGTGACCGATGGCATCTTGATTAGCAATAATTTGGCTGTGATGGCTGCCCCTAATAGCACATGGTATGACTAAAGCAGCTCAGCACTGAAATAATATTACTGCTGCAGCTCTTTATTTGCTTTATAAACCACCGAAATGCCAATGATACTAGTTCCTGATACAGTGGCATATTGATAATTGTCACTGAGGAGCCAGTGTCTATGTGGAATCTGGCTGGTGTATCTTATGAACACTTTCAGCTTCAGTGTACAGGTGGAAGAGGGCAATACTCCATGACATTGGAGCACATCAGACTCTAACCATGGGAGGTCTGGCTCACTGTCAGAGTCTGCATCCAGAAGGTATGTGCTGTCCAGATTCATTCTATGGACAAAGTTGCAGACCTCAGCCTTGTATCCTACGTTATGACACAGTGCACACCTAAATTTTTGAAGTAACTCTATTGTCGTTGGTGGGTGATGAAACAATGAACACATGACAATAACTTCTTGGAGGGTCATCTAACTGATGCCTCAGGAGAGTGGATGGCAGAGTATAGAGGAACCATGCCCTTTGAATGGTAAGTGTGAGTCTGGCTCTGGTAAAGTTGTTGAGTGGAAAAAACCTAAGACAAGTCCTGTTAGGCCATTGCTGATCACATCATTTGCTTGAACACCAAGTGAATATATACATATTGCCAAAGAGGGTCACTAAGCTTCACTAAATTGTCTCTGAGGCCTTCATCCAGCAAATGAACAAGGATCACACAGCACAACAATGAGTCTGCACCTGACTGTTTCCATTTTGGATTTACACACTGACATCTGCAGACCACGGTCAGGCCTTGTAACTGAGTGATCCATTCCCAGTAGCTTTAGCTACTCTTTTTATAACAATAAAAAACTTATGGTGAATTGCAGGAACATGAATCTGAGAGTCAAAATAGTTGAATAACTTGGTTTTAATTGGTTCATAAGTTAAGCTATGACATTCTACTTCTGATTTTAGCTGTTGGTACAGTTGGTATTCTTCAACACTAGAGCGAACTCATAAGAAAGCCCTTTGTTAGATATCACATGTGATGCAGTGGGTGATGAAATGCTGCTTGTAATCTGCCATCTTGTTCCTACTTGCAGTTATTCTCTACAATAAGCAAAATCTTTTCTGAATATTTGAGAGGAGCGAAGATTACAATTAACTTTCTAGTTTGTTTAGATTTTTGTGTAGCATTTGTTCCAGTTCTTCTTGTCTAGGGGTCTATTTCTTGAAGCTCAAAATGTCACATTTTAGGACTTCACAATTGGATTGATCTAAATAAATTTGAAGATTGTTGTTGCAGAATTTTTGTTGTTACATCACTGTATTTTGTCACAGTTTAGTATATCATACAGTCTTTTGATTTTTCACATTAACAAAGCCGAAATTACGTTGTTCACACAAAATACAAAAATACACCCAATCACATCAGAGACAAGTTTACTACTATCTCACTCCACAGATATAACAATATTCCAAAGGGTTTACAGTTTTCTTGAAAAATGAATTTCTATTAGTTTCGATTATTATTTCATGATCGAATCCAGAAATAAACGCAGTAAAAAGTACTAGATTGCATAATTAATAACATAAATTTTAAGTGTGCCAAATAATTCATAATTTCAAATGTTTCTAAAAAAATCATTTTAATTGTACGTTCAGGACTAGTACTCACTCATTATAACACTCAAAATAAAGTAATTCCTTTACACAAATTTTAGCTTGAAATATAACATATTGTTTACAAAATTATGTGAAAGTTTTCTTAAAACCAGCTGAGATAATAGTGACCTTTCCAAAATTCGAAAAATAATACTGGTATCCACAACTACTGTTGAGGAAAAGTAATGCTAGAGGAGGATGTACCGTCACATGCTCAAGCTGTGCTATGTAGTTCACACATTGTTCCACTTCCTTGTCAAAGCTGGTGAAAGGTGGCAGCACCAAGTCAGAAGCCTTTGACCCAAGACTCAGTGCATGAGAGATGATTTGAAATTTCTGTTGTTGTGGTGATGCCAGCCATCTTCTCCAAGAACAGTTCCTATGCCTGCTGCATATTTTGTAACAGCAAATGTATTTGAGTAGTTACATGCCCATGGGTTGTGCTCATACTGAAAGGAAAAAGACGATATTAATACAACAGCCAAGAGGCAAGAAAATTTTGTAAATGTCCTATGGTATGTGCTTACTACTCTGGGAACATTTATAAATTTCAGAGTCCTACGTCCCTATCACCATTAACTTTGGTGAACAGAGTGATCACACACACACACAAATAAGATTACCAAGTAGTTCAAATGAATAATACTCTATTTAAAAAAAAAAAAAAAAAAAAAAAAAAAAAAAAAAAAAAAAAAAAAAAAAAAAAAAAGGAATGCATTCTCATAAGGTCTCAATACATACAAATTGTTATCTTCCTGATTTGTTATTACAAAAGAAATTATAGCTCTCAGAGGTTACTAGTACATTGGCAACAACCAACTACTTGCAAGTTCACCATCCTGATTCCTGCAGTCTCTTCTCCTTTGCCAGCCCATAGTTGTGAAACTGAAAGTCTTAATGAATAACGGATGGTGCTTGCTTAATGATATATACAACACCACTGTTTTGAATTCACTTTTCACACATTTATTAAACTCATAGTCATGCTGATAGGACGGTGCCCAGATTCTTATCTTTGTAAGATAAATTGCACAAAAATCAGATCTGCACTCACATATAATGACAGTTCTGTGTCAGAATTTAATAGATAAATTACAGTGATGTTGAAGCACAGTTGTTAGAAACACTGCATAAGAATCAACTACAGTTCTACAAAACTAGTAAGTGTGGCATATAACACAGCTCATATTTACACTGTACATCACAGTAATTACACTGTCTTTCCATGTGGTAACACAAGCACCATGAGTGGCGTAGCTGACACCACACTTTTCCATGGTGTCTGTCAGACTCTAACTTGAAAACAAACTGACAAGTTTTGGTCAGCCTCTGTGTTGATATACAATCCACCCAGTGTTGGAAAGTCAGTGTGGGTCCTGAACTACAGCAACCCACTGATTATCCATATTGTGGGTAGGTAAGGTTGTAGTATGCAGCACATACACTAATCAGCCAGAACATTATGACCACCTCCTAACAGTCACTATGTCCACCTTTGGCATGGATAACAGCAGTGACACATCATGGCATGGAAGCAATGAGGTCACTGGAGGGAGTTGGAGCCACATCTGCACACACAAGTCACCTGATTCCTGTAAAATCCAAGGAGGAGTGCAATGGGCTCTGACACCATGTTCAATACGTCCCAGATGTGTTAGATTGGGTTCAAATCTGGTGAGATGAGGGGTCAGCACATCAATTAGAACTCCTGGCCTTGTGGCATGGCACACTGTCTTGCTGAAAACTGCCACTGCCATCAGGAAACATGATCGTCATGAAGTGGTATACGAGGTCTGCAATGAGAGTATGATACTCCTTGGCCATCATGGTGCCTTGTACAAGCTCCACTGGTCCCATGGATGCCCATGTGGATGTCTCCTAGAGCATAATGGAGCCACCATCAGCTTGTGTCCATCCTGCAGTACAGATGTCAAGGAGTTGTTCCCTTCTTCTTTGTTCCTTTCTTGAATTTCTCCTCGGATTTACCAGTTGTTGTGCCTATTAGCTCCACTCCAGGAACCAGCGTCACTTTTGTTGAACAAAATCTGTAAGTTGGTCTCCAATTATCACCATAAACACACACATGCCACTGCAGCACCTGTCGAGTTCTATTGTTGTCATTAATAGCCCCAGTTTCACGAGAATGTACCTATTATTCAATTATATTGGACTATATGTCAGATTTAAGTCACAAGGAACAATTAAGCATGGTTTCAAGAGTGGTACATGTGTTTTCCAAACCACTTAAACCTGAAGAATGTTTTTTTTCTTGATTTAAAAAGAAAAAAAAAAAAAACGCTAGTGACACTACTGGATAAGGTCTTACAGAACTGTTACTGTTACTTCTGATACTACATAACTTCAACATACCACCTGCAGATTGTTGGGGACAATCTTATGACAACGGGAGCAACATGATGGTCAAGAAGAGTGGTACTCAAGCTTGGATAATTGGGTTGTAAGATCTCAGCTTAATAACATGAGACTTGCATTAACAGAATTAAAAAAACACATGTAAAAATGATCAAGTATGTTTCAGTGAAGTATCTAGCCTCTTGAAAGATATCTTAAAATTTAAGTTTTATTTGTGTGCTGTGGTTTTGCATAATGTCCTTTGCCATGTCAACATAGTAAGCAAAACAGTTTAGCAAGAAGGTATGCAATCAGACACTGCAGTAAAATTAATAAAATCAACACTTAGTGTTATTGAAGAATATAGAGCCAATGGTTTTGAAAAGACTAAGAAAGAAGAAGAGGAATTGGTTGCACCTTTTGGAAATGTTACTGAGTTAACAGAATATAGATCCGTATTCATTAAAAGGCAGTTTTCTTATGACAGTAAGGATGAACCAATTCTAGAGAAGAGAACCACTTAAGGGCAAACTTCTTCTATGTTGTTGCAATATACCTCTATTCTGTCTTTGAAGGGAAAGTTTCATCAGTGCAATAACTGCTGCGACATGCTCAGTGCTATTTTTGACATTAAGAGCTTACCAAAAAAGAAAGATGACCTCAACAGAGGATGTAGAAATCTCGCACAGCCTCCAGAGACTCTAAAACACATTCAAGAGACATAAATTCGCAGGATCTTGCAAACGAATTGGAACTGTTGTCCCTTAAGCTTCTACAAACTGCAAACACATGTGAAGAAGTAATTCAATACATCTTAGAAATTAGATTGCAAGACTTTTTCCCAAATGTTGAGAAAAAAACTGCATTAAGATTATTTTTGTACATGCCAATGTCTGTATCTTCTGCAGAATGTAGGTTTTTCCAGGTTAAAGATTGTTAAACCTATCTCAGATCTCCAATGAACAACGAGCAGCTAGGTGGTCTTATTTATTTATTTGGCATCCAATAGATCACACATGGGATACAGGATTTGTCATTTGAATACACGTAACACATAAGAACACATACACATAATAAATGGACAAACATATACAAACATCAAAACAAATTACATACACATAGTACATAAGTAGTGTACAAGAACTTATTACACAAAAACAAAAGTATGTGCTCATGATAAGCAATTATAGATCATGAACTACACTTTATACACAAAATATATTACGGATATTTAACTGATATTTCATAAGTACCATAATTATGAAGTTGAAAACATAATTAAATTAGTTTAAATTTTAAAAAAAATAAGTACAGGTTTCAATCCACAGTCTGAGACAGGTATTCATTTACACTGTAGTAGCATTTTTCCATCAAGTATTTTTTTACTTCACTCTTGAAATTATTTTTGCCTTTCAACTCTTTAATTTGAGATGGAAGTGCATTTAAAAGCTTTATTCCTAAGTGGCTAACATGTTTCTGACTTCTAGTTTTTGCTACATAGGGAATGTGGAAGTCTCTACAATGCCTTGTATTGTGATCATGGTAGCTTGAGTTGGTTTGGAGATAGCAGTTATTTTTACTGATCATTTCCAAGCATTGTAAATGTATATCGATGGTATTGTCAGTATCTTTAGTTGTCTGAATAAGGGTCTACAGTGAGTTTGTGGTGGGCTGTGTGTCATGATACGAATAGCTCTTTTTTGCATAATAAAAATGTCATTTAGTCTTGACCTGGTTTTTCCCCAAAAACTTATGCCATAGCTTGCAACTGATTGGAAATAACTAAAGTACACCACTCTAATACATTCCTTGCTACATACCTTGGATATTATTCTTAAGGCAAAACATGCTGAGCTAGGTTTCTGAGTATGATATACACTGTGTTCATTCCAGTTTAAATCTTGGTCAATTTGCATTCCCAGGAATTTTGTGGTGCACACTTTTTCTATTTGTACGCTATCCAGCATAAGGCACATATTTTTCCCTTGACACTTGCTTCCATACTGTATAAAGTTTGTTTTCTTTGTGTTTAATGCCAGCTTATTTGAATAAAACCATGACTGTATGTATGAGAGCATTTTTTCTGCTGTAGTACACAATGATTCTTTTATATCACTAATCATGATACTCGTATCATCTGCAAATAGTAGAATTTTGGTTGAGCTGTCTGGAGCCTGTATATCATTGATATAAATTAGAAATAACAATAGGCCCAGAATGCTGCCCTTTGGAACACATATTTCAATTTGTTTTTGTTCAGATACGAGTTTAAAATTGTGAAGATTGCTGGATGACCTCAGCTAAACAACTTGTGACCTGTTTTGCAGATAATATTCAAACCATTTTTTAACAGTACCCCTGATGCCTATTGCTTCAAGTTTTCCTAGTAATATTACATGGTTCACAGTATCGAAGGCTTTGGATAAATCTAGATTAATTCCAACAACCTGTTTATTTGACTCCAAATTTCTTACTATTTCTGTTGTGTAGTCCAATATGGCTGTTTCTGTACTGTGCCCTGCTCGAAAACCATGTTGCCTGTTATTTATTAGTTTATGTTTTTCTAGATTTTTGTAACCCTGATTTTCATTAATTCCTCAAGTATTTTGGAGAAGGCTGGGAGGAGAGATATAGGTTGGTAATTTTCTATTTTATGTCTGTCATCATTTTTGTATAGAGGTATCACTTTAGAGATTTTAAGTTTATCCAGAAATATCCCTTCACTACGGGACATTTTGCTATGTGCAAACACATGGAGCAATTTTGTTAATTATTGATACAGGTACATCATCCAACCCAGAGGACATTTTGGATTTCTAGCATTTAATGACTTTTAGAACTTCATGCTTATCTGTTGGGATTTACCATTGGAGTTGTCACTGTTGGTTGTTGCTTAAATTTACTACTTAAAGTAAGGGGAATATTTACAAAATTATTGTTTACATAGTTTGCCATGGCATCTTTTTCTATGGAGATATTTTCATTATTTTTAATATTAATTTCCTTTTCTTTAGTTTGATCGCCACTTTCTTTTTTTTTACCATTTTCCACATCATTCTGGACTTGTTACTAGCCTGCCTTATTAATCTATCATTACTTAATAATTTTGCTTTTGCTATTACTTTGCGGTAAGTCTTTGTATGTCCTCACATACTCAACAAACAGCTGATCATGACATGTTTCTAACTTTAAACTTAGTAATTTCATGGTTTCACTTGACTTTTTAATTCCGGGTGTAATCCAGGTCCCTTTGGATCCAGATGATCTATAACTCAAAAGCTTTTTTGGAAAACACTTTTCAAAGTATGTCATAAAAGTGGAAGCAGATGTATTGTAAGCATCATTTGTGTTTGTTTGTGCCAAGACCTCTGACCAAACTGCATTTTTTAAATTATTTTTGAACTGATTACAATTTTCAGTAGAGAAAAATCATTTGTACGCCTTTTTATTTTCCTCCTCCTTGGGAGTTGCAGTGAGATTGAAGGTTAGTGCATTATGATCAGATAATCCTATATTCATATTTGTAACTGCAACTTCATGTGTGACCACATTTGAGAAGATGTTAGGCTAGAAGTTAGGCTTTCACTGGAAACTGTTGTTCTAGTGGGAGCTGATACGTGGGGGAACATGAAGCTTTTTAGTATGTCCAAAAACTTGTTTTTTACTGAACTTTGGACCAATAGATTAATATTAAATTCACCACAAAGAATTATGGTAGAGTTCTCATTTGAGAAAATGTTGAGCATTTCTTCCAAATTCTTAAGAAAGACTTCAGTATCTCCAGATGGTGATCTGTAAATTGCTGCAACAATTATTTTCTTCTTGAAACTATATAACTGAATGGCCACTGCTTCAAAATCCTTTTCTATGATTAATGGTTTAGCCTAGTATCTTAAATTTAAGCTTGGGATTTGGATAAATGCATACACAACCACCTGTGGCATTTTGCCTACAGTACTGACTGGCAAATTTATATTGGCTTAAGTTTATGCTGTTTAGTTCACTGTCCGTGCACCAATGTTCCATAACACATAAACAATCAATATGGTCACTATTTGCTGCTACCTCTTGCCATACATAGTAGCAATGGAGAAACAGACTACACTTTCGCTTGGTATGGGGAAACTGGTGAATGTCTTCGCTGCTCAAAAAGCAAGAAAAGTGAAGATTTTGGTGAGTAACTTTAAAATAACGTTTGTACAATTTAGTGGGCTTTTCCCTTTTTTATTTATCGTTAGACAGAATATGTTAAAATGTATTCCTAATTTTGCATGATTATAGCAGTACGTGTAAAAGTTATTACAACCAAGTCAGCCACGCTTCACTTACAATTATGGTGAGCTACTTAACGTGTGGTCATCATCGATAAAGGACCACGAAAATAAAATTTAAGAATACATATACAAAGTAATATAATTTATTTCCATGACAGCTCTCACCGGCTGCTTCTCTTGAATTTAAAAACAGATCAAAATTTTCGCAATCAGGAAACCCAGCGTTGAACCAGCCGCTATTGCTTCTTAAAAAGTAAAAATTACGATGAAACGCTCAGTCATTACGTCCGCTTCAGCATCTATAGTAATGTGTGATTCCCTCAATTTATTTGGAATACAGTAAGTAAGTCTTCTATAAATTTCTAAATCGCCATATACATGACGTTAAATTTGTGAGTTAAAGAAAAACTTGGTATCAGACATTATAGAAAAACTTTATATCAGACACTATGGATTATCGGATAGGCCTAAGGTTATTTTGCAAGCAACATTGTAGCAATGAAATTCAACTTTGAGCTATAATGTGATGAGACGGTATTTTTCCAAATGCGGAAACTACTTTCATAGATGAAAGGATAATGCTTTTCTAAAAGATTTGGAAATATATTTAGTAATTTACTATATCAAACACAACTAAAATCGTTTCAGAATTGGTTCAGAGTTATTGTAATGCCAGAAACGTCTAATACACTCCTGGAAATGGAAAAAAGAACACATTGACACCGGTGTGTCAGACCCACCATACTTGCTGCGGACACTGCGAGAGGGCTGTACAAGCAATGATCACACGCACGGCACAGCGGACACACCAGGAACCGCGGTGTTGGCCGTCGAATGGCGCTAGCTGCGCAGCATTTGTGCACCGCCGCCGTCAGTGTCAGCCAGTTTGCCGTGGCATACGGAGCTCCATCGCAGTCTTTAACACTGGTAGCATGCCGCGACAGCGTGGACGTGAACCGTATGTGCAGTTGACGGACTTTGAGCGAGGGCGTATAGTGGGCATGCGGGAGGCCGGGTGGACGTACCGCCGAATTGCTCAACACGTGGGGCGTGAGGACTCCACAGTACATCGATGTTGTCGCCAGTGGTCGGCGGAAGGTGCACGTGCCCGTCGACCTGGGACCGGACCGCAGCGAGGCACGGATGCACGCCAAGACCGTAGGATCCTACGCAGTGCCGTAGGGGACCGCACCGCCACTTCCCAGCAAATGAGGGACACTGTTGCTCCTGGGGTATCGGCGAGGACCATTCGCAACCGTCTCCATGAAGCTGGGCTACGGTCCCGCACACCGTTAGGCTGTCTTCCGCTCACGCCCCAACATCGTGCAGCCCGCCTCCAGTGGTGTCGCGACAGGCGTGAATGGAGGGACGAATGGAGACGTGTCATCTTCAGCGATGAGAGTCGCTTCTGCCTTGGTGCCAATGATGGTCGTATGCGTGTTTGGCGCCGTGCAGGTGAGCGCCACAATCAGGACTGCATACGACCAAGGCACACAGGGCCAACACCCGGCATCATGGTGTGGGGGGCGATCTTCTACACTGGCCGTACACCACTGGTGATTGTCGAGGGGACACTGAATAGTGCACGGTACATCCAAACCGTCATCGAACCCATCGTTCTACCATTCCTAGACCGGCAAGGGAACTTGCTGTTCCAACAGGACAATGCACGTCCGCATGTATCCCGTGCCACCCAACGGGCTCTAGAAGCTGTAAGTCAACTACCCTGGCCAGCAAGATCTCCGGATCTGTCCCCCATTGAGCATGTTTGGGACTGGATGAAGTGACGTCTCACGCGGTCTGCACGTCTAGCACGAACGCTGGTCCAACTGAGGCGCCAGGTGGAAATGGCATGGCAAGCCGTTCCACAGGACTACATCCAGCATCTCTATGATCGTCTCCATGGGAGAATAGCAGCCTGCATTGCTGCAAAAGGTGGATATACACTGTACTAGTGCCGACATTGTGCATGCTCTGTTGCCTGTGTCTATGTGCCTGTGGTTCTGTCAGTGTGATCATGTGATGTATCTGACCCCAGGAATGTATCAATAAAGTTTCCCCTTCCTGGGACAATGAATTCACGGTGTTCTTATTTCAATTTCCAGGAGTGTATATTTATAGACTTCTCTTTTTCCAGTTCTATCTGTTTTAGTGTATATTTCGGGTATTTTTGTGCATATTGTTGTAATGCATAAGTGCTTACATTTACCACGGCAAAGCCAACTGGCGACTTAGCCAGGGCAGCGGCACTATCTGTTAACATTAAAAAAAAAAGGATGAATGGAAGTGTTGTGAATTCTACACTACCCGGTATTCTTATAACTTGATGTTAACGGGCTACACAACATATAAAAAATAACTGAGTTTTTATCAACAAGTACTAGCTTATCCACGACTTCGCATGGGATTACCATGTGAATTCAGGGGTAAGTTAGTACTTAATAAACTCCTCGTTTGTTTCTACATAAATTCATAGAATCCTCAATCCGTGAATTTCGTCGAAACTGTTTGAGCTGTGCACACACACACACACACACACACACACACACACACACACACACACACAAACAAACGCTCGCGCGTTCACAACAATCATACAATATAATGACGAAAATCATACAAGTCTCAACAACATTAGAGGTCCCAGAATTCCTCAAACCGGCGCTGATCATCGACTTAAAATTTTGCTTGCACGTACCTTCATTTTTTCCGTTAGCACTATCATATCTCTCTCCTACACGTAGTCAATAAATTTAACGGCGTTAAGGGCAAATCGCTGCTGTTGCTCGTGAAGGCATTTTCTGCGATCATTTTCCTTGCGTGCAGCAAGACAACAACGCGCGATACTTTTGAACTGGAACGTAGCAGTATCTTTTCACCTCAGCAAGCTAGTTTCCGCTACAATTCTCTTTGTCGAGTAAATCATAATAAGCCGCGGAGATTGTGTTTATTAAGAAAAACGAGCAGGAAGGAGTTTCTGTTCACAGCTACGATTCCAGCCGCTCGTCGCTGGAAGATACACCTGACCATGACCGTTGCTAACTTTCAAGCAGTTGCTGCACTTCCCTTGCACTGAGGAAAATGACGCGAGGAAAGCACCGTCATTTGTTTCAGCTAGTTGTGTCTTGCGCTTTTCATTTACGGACATCTTCTCTTATATGAGAACAGCTTTCATAACCTTAAATCTTTTTCTAAAAGAAATATTTTGACTCGCTAGCATGATTGGAGTCAGACATAAAAATCAGCACGTATTGCATTCGGGGAGTCTTGTTATTTTATTTTATGTTTTTTCAATTTTCAATCCAGGACCGGCACTAGCATTTTCGTGCCGCAGGTAAGCGTTTAAACACATTAAGCAACAGTGATCCACTTCACTGCACTCGAGAACTGGCAAATGTGATGAACTGTAACCATTCCACGATCGTGCGACATTTGCATGCAATGGAAAAGGTTCAAAAATCGAGTGTACGGGTACTGCATGCTCTAAGCCAAATTCACGAAAATCAGCATATTTGCATCTCTTCTTGCTCGTTATCAATTGGTTCGTACACAACACCGACCATTCCTATCCTACATCGTTACTAGTGATGAGAAATGGTGTTCTTACGCTAACGTAAGGGAAAGAAAGGAATATATAAGAAACTATCAGCGTCAATTGCGTTAGTGTTCAACCTTTACCTAGGTTTCACCCCAAGTAATTGAGCCTTCTTCAGAAGATAAACCTGATTCTATAATATGTCTGCGAGGGCATGGTCTAAAAGTAAAAGTAAAACTGCCTGAATTGGCGTAGCCACATTTTAAAAATGCGGTACGTATGTACTAAGTCACCACCAAGACTTACGCTCCGGCGAACGCCTCGTCTCCATGGACGCCGTGCGGTGGGCCTCGGGAGCTCACGTGAGCTACGCCTATTCAGGCTGTTTTAGTTTTATTTCTAGACCATGCCCTCGTAGACATATTATAGAATCAGGTTTATCCTCTGAAGAAGATTCAATTACTTGGACTGAAACCTAGGTAAAGTTTGGTTTCATTTCCGCAATCGAGGCTGATAGTTTCTTATATATTAGATTATCACGATTGCTGACTGGGCTGCAATGTTGAAAGTACTAAAAGAAAGGAATGGTTGAGCCCAAACAAAGCAGCAGCTCCTAGTTCAAAGTCCTGCGCGCGTCCACCAGAGATAATGATATGCTTCTGATGGAACAACGGCAATATGGTACACTGCACTCAAGCACCAAAGAAACTGGTATAGGTATGCGTATTCAAACACAGAGATATGTAAACAGGCAGTATACGGCGCTGCGGTTGGCAATGCCTGTATGAGACAAATGTCTGGCGCAGTTGTTAGACCGGTTACTGCTGCTACAATGGCAGGTTATCAAGACTTAAGTGAGTTTGAACGTGGTGTTATAGTCGGCGAACGAGCGATGGGATACAGCATCTCCGAGCTAGCGATGAATGGGGATTTTCCCGTACGGCCACGAGTCTACAGTGAATATCAGGAATCCGGTAAAACATTAAATCTCCGACATCACTGCGATCGGAAGAAGATACTGCAAGAGCGAAACCAACGAAGACTGACGAGAGCCGTTCAACATGACAGAAGTGTAACCCTTTTGCAAACTGCTGCATATTTCAGTGCTGAGCCTTCAACAAGTGTCAGCGTGCGAATCATTCAATGAAACATCATCGATAATGGGCTTTCGGAGCCGAAGGCCCACTTGTGTACCCTTGATGACTGTGTGACACAAAGCTTTTCACCTCACTTGGGCCCGTCAACACCGACATTGGACTGTTGATGACTGATGATGGTCAGACGAGTATCGTTTCAAATTGTATCGATCAGATGGTCGTGTACAGATATGGAGACAACCTCATGAATCAATGGAACCTGCATGGCAGCAGGGGACTGTTCAAGCTGGAGGAGGCTCTTTAATGGTGTGGGACGTGTGCAGCTGGGGTGGTATGGTACCCCTCATACGTCTAGATACTACTCTGACAGGTGACATGTACGTAAGAATCCTTTCTGATCATCTGCATCCATTCATGTTCACTGTGCATTTCGACGGACTTGGGTAATTCCAGCAGGACCATGCGACACTCCACACATCCAGAATTGCTACAGAGTGGCTCCAGGAAGACTCCTCTGAGTTTAAACACTTCCGCTGGCCACCAAACTCCCCAGACATCAACATTAGTGAGCATATCTGGGGTGCAACGTGCTATTCGGAAGAGATCTCCATCCCCTCGTACTCTTACGGATTTATGGACAGCCCTGAAGGATTTATGGTGTCAATTCCCTCCAGCACTACTTCAGACATTAGTCGGGTCCATGCCACGTCGTGTTGCAGCACTTCTGCGAGCTCGGGAGTCAGTACACGATATTAGGCAGATGCACCAGTTTCTTTGGCTCTTCAGTGTATGAATTGCTTTACCGAAGTGTAACCTTCACTGCTGAGACGTCGTGCTTACGCAATTCAAGAACAACGAGCACGAAGACTGAATGAAATGATGCTACTCCACGATTTGCCCACCCGCATTCTGCTGGACCAGGGGTCGCCATATTACGGCCCGCCGACCATACTTAAATGTGCGTCATTAAACGTATGGAACAAGTGTTGCTGTGATACAATTTAAATACACTACTGGCCATTAAAATTGCTACACCACCAAGATGACGTGCTACAGACGCGAAATTTAACCGACAGGAAGACGATGCTGTGATACGCAAATGATTAGCTTTTCAGAGCATTCAGACAAGGTTGGCGCCGGTGGCGACACCTACAACGTGCAGACATGAGGAAAATTTCCAACCGATTTCTCATACACAAACAACAGTTGACCGGCGTTGCCTGGTGAAACGTTGTTGTGATGCCTCGTGTAAGGAGGAGAAATGCATACCATCACGTTCCCGACTTTGATAAAGGTCGGATTGTAGCCTATCGCGATTGCGGTTTATCGTATCGCGACATTTCTGCACGGGTTGGTCGAGATCCAATGACTGTTAGCAGAATATGGAATCGGTGGGTTCAGGAGGGTAATACGGAACGCCGTGCTGGATCCCAACAGCCTCGCATCACTAGCAGTCGAGATGACAGGCATCTTATCCACATGGCTGTAACGGATTGTGCTGCCACATCTCAATCCCTGAGTCAACAGATGGGGACGTTTGCAAGATAACAACCATCTGCACGAAGAGTTCGACGACGTTTGCAGCAACATGGACTATGAGCTCGGAGACCATGGCTGGTTACGCTTGACGCCGCATCACAGACAGGAGCGCCTGCGATGGTGTACTCAACGACTAACCTGCGTGCACGAATGCCAAAACGTCATTTTTTCGGATGAATCCAGGTTCTGTTTACAGCATCGTGATGGTCGCATCCGTGTTTGGCGACATCGCGGTGAACGCACATCGGAAGCGTGTATTCGTCATCGCCATACTGGCATATCACCCGGCGTGATGGTATGGGGTACTATTGGTTACACGTCTCGGTCATCTCTTGTTCGCATTGACGGCACTTTGAACAGTGGACGTTACAGTTCTGGTGTGTTACGACCCATGGCCCTACCATTCTTTCGATCCCTGCGAAATCCTACATTTCAGCAGGATAATGCACGACCGCATGTTGCAGGTCCTTTCTGGATACAGAAAATGTTCGACTGCTGCCCTGGCCAGAACATTCTCCAGATCTCTCAGCAACTGAAAACGTCTCGTCAATGGTGGCCGAGCAACTGGGTCGTCACAATACGCCAGTCGCTACTCTTGATGAACTGTGGTATCGTGTTGAAGCTGCAATGGCAGCTGTACCTGTACACGTCATTGAGCTCTGTTTGACTAAATGCCCAGGCGTACCAAGGCCGCTATTACGGCCAGAGGTGGTTGTTCTGGGTACTGATTTCTCAGGATCTATGCACCCAAATTGCGTGAAAATGTAATCACACGTCAGTTCTAGTATAATATATTTGTCCATTGAATACTCGTTTATCATCTGCATTTCTTCTTGGTGTAGCAATTTTAATGGCCAGTACTGTATTATTTTTAGAACAATAGGAGACCTCCTAGCTGCAATGTTCCTTAAGCTTACCATTTTCAGTTTCAAATTATTGTATCTAGATGTAGTACAAAAGGGTGATATGACCCGCGCCATTTTGTCAGTTATCCGGCCCACTGTGACAGAAGTTTGACGACTTCAGCGCTAGACTGACGAAAAACACTATACAGTGGGTGGGTTGGGAAGTCATTCCGCACCCACCTTATCCACCTGATCTTGCGTCTTCAGATTTTCACCTTTTCCGATCTCTATCGAACAGCCTTCAAACAGTGGAACTCCAGGTAACAATATCAACAATGTAGAAAAAGACAGATTGCTGCTTACCATAAGGATGGCACCCTAAGTTGCATCAAACATTCACCATACATTCGCACAAGCAAGCACACCTCACACATACACATGACTGCAAACTCCAGCATCTCGGGTCAGAATGCCAAGTACTTCCTTTCCGTACTATGAAGATGCACTCCGAAAATGACTCGACGAGTTCTTCGCCTCAAAAGCACGTGATTTTTACAGTCGCGGAATCGAAAAATTACCCCAGCGTTGCAAGACTTGTAAATAGCGAAGGAGAATTTATTATTGATGACCGAAGTCTCTGTTATGTGTATCTGTTGTGTATTAGTCTTGCGGAGAAACGCTGTGAGCTTATGCACCAACCCAATAGTATCCCATTACTTAATTTATTTAATTCTTCCACCGGACTCTTAAAATCGCCACTTTCAACATTTAATGCTGCTTCCCACATTTGAAGCACAACATTACGTATGTTTATTGCTGCTAATACTTTGTACCACAATGAAGACATCAAGACGTATTGAATCGATTTGAATACTTCTGAATGGCTTTTAGTTTGTTACGTTCCTCCGCAATCATATTAAAGTTAAAATCGGGTTCAATCTTCCTCTGTAATCTTGGCAGTTGTTTGGCAAACGGAGGCACGGCATCTGTCCATGCAGGCCATCTTGTTTTCGATAACCCATGAAGAGACGATCCAATGTTTTCTCTTGAAACTTTTCATCTTCGTGGTCTAGACTGATACTTATGCTTCCTTTAAAATCTGGTAGCAACTGACGGAAATAAAAGTACGCTCATAACATATACATAATTATCCCACAGGTTCAGTGAGGGCCTCCAGCATTCAGGCCTATTATCGTTATCGCAGATTTTAAAATTTGCGTTTGATTTCTATTTAATAAGGCATTCGCCCCCTCCTCCTCCCCCCCTCACCCCCGCGCCCCTCCGACAGCCCTGCTTCCACCAAACATTGTTGTCGCTATTTATAAAAACACTGGCCAACAATGAAAATGCTTCGTTCTCAAAAATAGTTAATTCTTATGTATTTCCACCTGCTGAATTAAAAAGTCATCATAAAAATTATAGATTAGCTCTTGATTTAGAGATAAAGTGACATTTCATTTTCACAGTCAACATTTTCAGTTTTGGAGAAATTTTGTTTTCGGAGTTGGCACATCTGTTCAATAACAAAACATAAATGCTCTTAAGCTGTTTGTAAGTCATAAAAATAGATGCTGTTACTGTGACTGTGAGTGTCACATAGTTTCTGTTGTAATTATAGCAAGATTTCTGGTCTGAGAGAGGTTCGTAAAAATGCCACGTAAATTTGTAAATAAAGTGAATAATTTTTATTACATTTATGGTGAAATATCATTTCCTTCACTGAAACTCAATCTGACGCCTTTTGTGACGACTGCATCAGCATTATTACGGTATGAAAGTAGAGGACCCGGATATGTCTTGGGTTCCACATATATGTTGCAACGCATGCTCAGTTACACCGCGAGAATGCCTGAAAAATAAGAAACGATCTATGGCTTTTGATGTGCCTATGGTTTGGCGGGAGCCTGTTAACCATACACCTGACTGCTATTTCTGCTTGAATCCACCTATAAAGACAGAATTGTCGCTGTAGAACAGAAGAGCAGTTCAGTACAAGAAGCTTCGATATGCTATTCGACCCATTCCGCATTCAGATGGTTTACCAGTTCCTACTCCACCCTAAAATTGTATGTTTGAAGTGGAAAATGAAGACGTGGTACAAGAAAAAGAGAAGAACCAAACGAGCATTCCACATCCTGTGGCTCTGATTTTGAGGGAACAGATGATAAATCGCATAGATGAGTCAAGCGAAATTGAGTGATCTCATTAGAGACTTGTCAAAGGAGAAGCTAGAAATTCTTGGGTCTCGGCTACAGCAATGGAATCTTCTCGTAAGTGAAGTCACAGTCTTACAATACAGAAAACATCGCATGGAACTGTTTCCCTATTTTGAGAAGAAAAACAAGCTTGTTGTTTGCTGCGACATTAATGGCTTGATGAAATCTTTGAATCTGAACCATGATCCAACTGAATGGAGGCTATTCATAGACTCCTCCGAGCTTAGTTTGAAAGCTGCCTTACTTTACAATGGTAGCCGTCTTCCTTCTATTACTGTTGGTCAAGCAGTTCACATGATGGAGACATATGTAAACATGGCAGCCCTCTTGGACTCAATCAAATATCATGAACACAAATGGAAAATCTATGGCGATCTAAATGTTATTGCCATACTCTTAGGAATGCAACTGGGGTACACAAAACATTGCTGCTGCTTATTTATGTGCTACAGTAGGGAT
Source organism: Schistocerca serialis cubense (assembly GCF_023864345.2). NCBI lineage: Eukaryota > Metazoa > Arthropoda > Insecta > Orthoptera > Acrididae > Schistocerca > Schistocerca serialis. The sequence goes on along the minus strand of NC_064641.1, from coordinate 82,697,045 downwards.
CGGAAATTGCAATACATTAAAGCAGACTTGCCTGCAAGAAATTTTAACGCTAGGGAGAAAAATGTCAATACCGAGCCTCTCGTGGACCCAAAAGATGTTCTTCTTCAAATGGTTCAAATGGCTCTGAGCACTATGGGACTCAACTGCTGAGGTCATTAGTCCCCTAGAACTTAGAACTAGTTAAACCTAACTAACCTAAGGACATCACAAACATCCATGCCCGAGGCAGGATTCGAACCTGCGACCGTAGCGGTCTTGCGGTTCCAGACTGCAGCGCCTTTAACCGCACGGCCACTTCGGCCGGCTGTTCTTCTTCCAGCCCTGCGTATCAAGCTGGCTTCGCTGAAGAATTTTGTCAAAGGTATGAGCAAGAAGGACGGGCCTTAAGCACATAAGCGAGAAATTTCCGAAAATAAGTGATGCAAAAGTTAAGGAAGTTATTTTTAACGGGCTACAAATTCGGCATCTTGTAAAAGATCCTGCATTTGACTGAGATTTGGAGGGAAAAGAAAAGATAGCTTGAGAAGCCTTCACGGGAGTTGTTCGTGGATTTTTAGGTAACAAATTAGATGATAACTACACTCAGTTGATAACAGTGCTCCTGCATAACTGCCATAACCTTGGATGTAACATGTCTCTTAAAATCCATTTTCTCCAGTGCAACCTTGGCTTTTTCCCTCCTAGTTGTGGAGCTGTCAGTGATGAACAAAGAGAAAGATTCCATCAGGACATTTCTGTTATGGAACAAAGATATTAGGGTCATTGGAATGAAGCAATGCTTGCGGATTACTGTTGGTCTTTGTGTAGGGATGCTCCGGAACTCGCCGCGCGGTTTCAGGCGCCATGTCACGGATTGCGCGGCCCCTCCCGCCGGTGTCTCGAGTCCTAACTCGGGCGTGTGTGTGTGTGTGTGTTGTTCTTAGCATAAGGTAGTTTAAGTAATGTGTAAGTCTAGGGACCGATGACCACAGTAGTTTGGTCCCTTAGGAATTCACACACATCTGAACATTTTAGAACCGCTCCGGAACTCGTTTACAAGCGACAAGCTAAAAGACGACGATCTCATGCAGCCACCAAATGATTCTCTTCAGACCCAACCATTTCCGATGTATTCTTCCAACAATTTAGGACTCTTAAAATGTAAAACTACTATTTAAAAAAATTCAAGTGCTCTTTCAATGTTGTAAGCATATGTAATTAAAATGTATCTTTTGCTCTTAATCCGTTAATATGAAATACTTCCACCTAGTGTGTATCACAGAAACTAGAGCTAAGAAAAATTTTTCATTTCGTTTTCCTCGACCCAAAATTAGTAACAGTGACAGAGCCGCTCGTGTTCCTGCTGCTAATAAGACGAGTACACCGTTCGTTTATTACATATCTTTACTAGCTTCAAACAGGAGCGACTTATTTTCAGTTACCTCTGTAGTTACTAGCATATTTTTGTAATTTCTTGCATGTTTGAGAGCTTACTAGAAACAACCTTTTATTTTAAAAACAGCGTAGCCTACAGTACCGCCGTTGCTATCGACCCTCATATCGTAAAGGCTTTTGTTTGTTTTGCTTAGAACAGCTCAGTGTCGGCTATACCATCAGTGACAAAGCCACTCGTGTTCCTGCTGCTAATAAGGCGAGCACACCATTCATTTATTACACATTTTTTCGAGTTTCAAACAGAAGCGACTTCAGTAATGGATAGGCTCTGTGATTGCTGTGTACAGATGCGAGCTGAGTTGGTGACCCTTCGCTCACAGCTCCAGGCAGTATTGGGTTCCGTCACACAGTTTGAGGCTGCTGCCAGGGAGCATCACTGTGGGGGGTTGGACACGGAGATGCGAGGGATGTCGAGCACAACCCACGTGTCCTCTGATCGGTCACCTGCTGTGGCTGCCCCGGGTACTGCCTGCACTGAGGCTGACCAATCACCCGTGGTCGAATGGGAGATCATTCCAAAGTCTGGCAGGCAGCGAAAGACTTTCCAAGGGGCCAATCGTAGGGCCTCCCCGGTTCGTTTGACGAACAAGTTCGGGGGTTGTCTGTAGCTGACGATGTCTCTGAGTCAGATGCAGTCGTCCACCCTGTTCCAGAGGAAGCTTCTCGGCCTGCAAGGTCTGGGCATTCAGAGAGGGTGGGTTTGCTGGTGGTTGGGAGCTCCTTACGTTAGGCACGTATTGGGACCCATTAGGAACATTACTGCCTAGGAGGGGAAGGAATCCAGTGTGCACTCCATGTGCATTCCGGGGGGAGTCATTTCGAATGTGGAAAGGCTACTTCAGGATGCCATGGAGAGTGTACCACCTGCAGCCAACTGCAGGTGGTGGCCCATGTCGGTACTAATGACGTGTGTCGCTTTGGATTGGAGGATATTCTCTCTGGTTTCGGGCGGCTAGCGGAAATGATAGAGACAGATAGTCTCGCTTGCGAGATTAAGGCGGAGCTCACCATCTGCAGCATCGTCGACAGAACCGACTGTGGTCCTTTGGTGCAGAGCCGAGTGGAGGGTCTGAATCAGAGGCTCAGGCGGTTCTGTGACCGTGCAGGGTGCAGATTCCTTGACCTGCGCCATCGGGTGGTGAGTTTCCGGGTTCTGCTTAATAAGTCAGGAATCGATTACACACAGGAAGCGGCTACACAGATAGTGGGGGCTGTGTGGAAGGGACTGGGCGGTTTTTTAGATTAGAGGATCTCAGGAAATCACAGAAAGGGCGTCCGTCTGAAAGCGGGCAGGTAAAACACAGTAAGGTAGTTGTAGAAACGATCGGTACTGTAGTTGTAAATTGTCGTAGCTGTGTTGGGAAAGAACCAGAGTTCCAAGCCCTAATAGAAAGCACTGAAGCTCAAATAGTCATAGGTACGGAAAGCTGGCTAAAGCGGGAAAAAAGTTCAGCCGAAATTTTTTCAAACGATCGAACAGTGTTCAGAAAGGGTAGATTAAATACTTTTGGTGGTGGGGTATTTATTGCTGTCAGAAGTAGTTTACCTTGTAGTGATATTGAATTAGATAATGCCTGCAAATAGTATGGGTAGATGTTATACTAGACAATCGGACTAAACTATTAATACGATCGTTTTACCGACCCCCCACTCAGAAGAACAGTTTAAAGAAAACTTGAGTCTCATTTCAAATAGGTACTCCACTCATACAATTATAGTCGGTGGCAACTTCAATCTACCCTCGATATGCTGGAAAAATTATTCGTTTAAAGCCGGCGGCAGGCATAAAACGTCATCCGCAATTGTACTGAATGCTTTCTCAGAAAATTATTTTGAACAATTAGCTCATGAGACCACTCGAAGCGTAAATGGTTGCGAAAGCATACTTGGCCTCTTCGGCAACAAATAATCCTGGACAAACAGGGAGTACTGTGACGAATACATGGATTAGCGACCACAAGGCAGTTGTTGCTAGGCTGAACCGTAACACTCACAACCATCAAAAAGAAACGCAAAGTGCATCTATTTAAAAAATATGATAAAAATGCTCTTAACGCCTTTTTAAGAGACAGTCTCCACTCCTTCCGATCTGATCATGTAAGCGCAGAAAAGATGTGGAATGATTTCAAAGAGATAATATCGACGGCAATTGAGAGATATATACCACATAATTAATAAGTGATGGTACTGATACCCATGGTACACAAAACTGGTCAATCGCTGTTGCAGAAGCAACGAAAAAACAATGCCAAACTTAAAAGAACGCAAAATCCCCAAGATTGGCAAAGTTTTGCAGAAGTTCGAAATATAGTGCGTGCTTCAATGCGAGATGCTTTTAATAATTTCCGTAACGAAACACTGTCTCGAAATCTGGCAGAAAATCCAAAGAGATTCTAGTCATATATAAAGCACACCAGTGGCAAGACGCAATCAATACCTTCACTGCGCGATAACAATGGTGAAGTCACTGATGACAGAGCCACTAAAGCAGAGTTTCCGAAACTCCTTCACCAAAGAAGACGAAATAAATATTCCTGAATTCCAATCAAGAACAACTGCCAAGATGAGGACATAGAAATAGATATCATCGGTGTTGCAAAGCAGCTTAAATCACTTAATAAAGGCAAGGTTTCCGGTCCAGATGTATACCACTCAGGTTCCTCTCAGAGTATGCTGATACAATAGCTCCATATTTAGCAATTATATACGGCCGCTAAGTCACAGAAAGATCCGTACCTAAAGACTGGAAAATTGCTCAAGTCACACCAAGGGAAGTAGTAGTAATGCGCTGAATTACAGGCCCGTATCACTATAGTCGATTGGCAGTAGAGTGTTGGAACATATACTGTATTCGAACATTAAGAAAACGATTTTAAACACTTAGTCAGCACGGATTCAGGAAACATCGTTCTTGTGAAACACAACTAGCTCTTTATACTCATGAAGTAATGAGTGCTATCGACAGGGGATGTCAAATTGATTCAATATTTTTAGATTTCCAGAAGGCTTTCGACACCGTTCCTCACAAGCGTCTTCTAAGCAACCTGCGTGCCTAAGGAATATCGCCTCAGTTGTGCGATTGGATTCGTGATTTCCGGTCAGAAAGGTCACAGTTCGTAGTAATAGACGAAAAGTCATCGAGTAAAACAGAAGTAACATCCGGCGTTCCCCAAGGAAGTGTTAAAGGCCCTTTATTGTTCCTGATCTATATTAACGACATAGGAGACAATATGAGTAGTCCTCCTAGATTATTTGCAGAAGGGGAAAAAGTGGAAAACGCTGTCCTTGGATGGCACCAGTACTTAAAAGACCAAAAATATACGACCGAAATTATCTTTTTTTGAGTGATTTACGTACGTAGAAAATTTTTATCGAATACCATTAGAAGACTGAAATTTTTTAAATTTTTTATGTAGTAAACATCGAGTATAGATTTAAGTGTCAGGAAGTCGTTTCTGAAAGTATTTGTATGGAGTGTAGCCATGTATGGAAGTGAAACATGGACGATAAATAGTTTGGACAAGAAGAGAATAGAAGCTTTCGAAATGTGGTGCTACAGAAGAATGCTGAAGATTAGATGGGTAGACCACATAACTAATGAGGAGGTATTGAATAGAACTGGGCAGAAGAGGAGTTTGTGGCACAACTTGACAAGAAGAAGGGATCGGTTGGTAGGACATGTTCTGAGGCATCAAGGAATCACCAATTTAGCATTGGAGGGCAGCGTGGAGGGTAAAAATTGTAGAGGGAGACCAAGAGATGAATACAGTAAGCAGATTCAGAAGGATGTAGGTTGCAGTAAGTACTGGGAGATGAAGAAGCTTGCACAGGATAGAATAGCATGGAGAGCTGCATCAAACCAGTCTCAGGACTGAAGACCACAACAACAACAACATGTAGTAATCAGTTTCGGATCCCACAATTTTGATTTTTCCGGTACAGATCTATAAGGTTTTCTTATTTTCTGATGATACCATGGATACTCATTTTGAGACACGACGTAAATTAATTTATACACCACCTGTCGGAACACTAAAGTCACGTTCCGGAATTGCAGCGAGAGATCCCGTCCAAACAGAGCGAAACCGAAAGAACCGTTTCCTTTGATGTGCCGACACTCTGTAGGACCTGTTCGTTGTTGCTCGACAATTCACAAGAAGGTGCGGTTTGTAGTCTACAAAGGACGACGCCCCGCGCTGAACCCAACCTACGGTCTTGATTTAGCGCGGAGCGGCGCTTCAGGTGTGGACACATCTTAAAACTTTAAATCTCGATTTCTCGGAAACGCCTGAGAAATGCCCCGTATTAGAGCAGTATTCAGTGTAACCACGTACGTACTAGAATTGTGCGAAAGAGGAGTAAAGTGGCCCGTTGGGTGTATTGTTCGCGGAAACAAAATTGACAATCAGCGCGGTAGCTGATGGGAGCGACTGTAAATGGGAAATGCCTTTACGGTCGCTCCCGTCAGCCACAGCGTCGAATGTCAACTTTGTGTGTGTGTGTGTGTGTGTGTGTGTACTATGCTTTACTTGTGAGAGTCCCCCTACATAGCGTAGCGGTAGCGTTACTGCCTACCACGCAGGGGGCTCGGGTTCGATTCCCGGCAAAGAACTGGGTGTTGTGTGTCCATCATCATTGACTCGCAAGTCACCGATGTGGCGTCACCTAAAAAGGACTTGCAATACGGCGGCCGAACTTCCTCGAATGGGGTTTCGCGGTCAACAATGCCCTACGATCATTTACATTTCCTTGTGAGAGCTCTCATCTACCAGAGGAAGTTCTGTGATAGCGCAAAAATTGCATTTTGGAACAACGTTCGTTTTAAAAGTTTGTACCACACAATTCTAGGTTCATTAATTGTATGGAATTTTACTACACAATATATGAATTAAGGATTTGAGGAATTAAAAAGAAGTAAATTATTAAATTAAACAACACGGTTTAGTAACATCGCTATGAAAATTTATATTTAAAAAATGAATAAAAAGATGAGATTCAATCCCATGCGAAAAATCGGTATTCCTATTTTAATGTCAAATTGTTACCTATACTGTCCAGTCACATTCATGTGACCACCCGCCAAAAGCCCGAATAATCACCTTTTGCAGCGAGGACGTACAGGAAGAGCGTTAAAGAGGTTCTAGAAGGTATCCGCAGGGATGTGGATCCATGCCGATCTCAGTGTCGCGACCAGCTGGGCTAAGATTCGTCGCTTAACGTTATGGTGAGAGCAGCCCGATCGAGTTGGTTCCACAGATTCTCGACTGGGTTTAAATCCGGGAAGTTTGGTGACCAAGGGAATATGATAAACTCCTGGTGCTCTCCGAACCACGCACGTTTACTGCGGGCTGTGTCACACGTTGCATTGTCCTGCTGGTAGATGCCACTGTGCCGAGGAAAAAAATGGTTCAAATGGCTCTGAGCACTATGGGACTCAACTTTTGAGGTCATTAGTCCCCTAGAACTTAGAACTAGTTAAACCTAACTAACCTAAGGACATCACAAACACCCATGCCCGAGGCAGGATTCGAACCTGCGACCGTAGCAGTCTTGCGGTTCCAGACTGCAGCGCCTTTAACCGCACGGCCACTTCGGCCAGCCGTGCCGAGGAGAAACAAACTGTGTGTAGGGGTGGACAGGGTGTCCAAGGATTTATGCGTACTTCTGTTGATCCACTGGTACTTCCAGAATGACGAGATCACTCGGGGAATGCCACGAAAACATTCCCCAGACAATAACGCTCCTTCCTCTGGCCTGGACCTGCCCGAAGATTATTGCAGGGTCTTTACTTTCAGTTCGATGGAGCATAAAACGTGATTAATTTTGAACAGCACCTGTCGCCACTCAGTGGACGTCGAGATGTGGTACTGGCGTGCAAATTCCAGTCTTCACCGCCGATGAACTACAGCCATCATGGAGGCATGAATAGGCGCCTGCTGCAGAGGAACGTACGGTGCAACGTTCGCTGAACTGTCGTTGAAGAGACACTGTTGATCCCTAGGTTCATCTGGGATGTCAGTTGCTCGACCAGGTGTACGTCGATTGCCCGTACGGATATTCGCAGTCGTCGTTCAGCGCCGTCATCTAAGGCCCGTGGTTGTCTCTGCGCCGGATTTGGATAGCGCCATTTTGCCACGCTCGGTATACTTCAGCCATGGCGGCACGCGACAATTTACAAACTTAGCCGTTTCGGAAATGCTTCTATCCATGGTCACAAAGCCAACGATCGTACCCTTCCGGACGTCAGATAAATCGCTTCGTTTCCGCAATACGACAACGACTGTACTGTTATCCGTATCTCCCGACACACTTTAAATACCCCCCACAGTCACCTGCCGTCTGCGAGCGGGCATTGCACGTTGATATCGAACATAGTAACCTTACAAATGGCAATATATTGAAATATGTTCTTCAGTCTATTGTAGGATACAATTCGTGTTGAAACAGTTCCAGCACTTCATTATTTTGTTTTTATGCTTATGTACATATATGGTTCTTTTAATAAAGAAAAAAAACATAGGCGGTGATCACATCAATTTTTTGTTAAACAAATATAGTTTAACAAAAGGAATACATCAGCAACGAAATCTTTACCTGTATTTAATTGAAATACAATACTTTTCCAAATAATCGGCCTTACAATGAAAGTTTGAAATACTCTTACAGGTTTGCATGCACACTTCCTACTGATGGACTACTTATTTAGTGGACTTAAAAATCACTTTCAATACTGGGCGAAGGGAAAACGTTGAGCCTGTCTTGCTAGGTTCGAAGCCTGGTTTTGATCAACTTCAGTTTTGAAAAATTATCTTTTTTCCACTGCTGATTGTGGTAACAAGTGACGGCCCCATGTTGTTAGAACGACTTCGAGAACAGGAAAACGAACCTGGCACAGGTGAACACAGTCACGGAAGAATTGAACTTTCCGTGAAACTGAACTCATTTCAAATTGCGCTTACCGTTCCTTTAAAAGGACGTAGCTGTTCAGCCACCTGAACCCCAGACTCCTGACAGGACGCCACGGGGAACTCGATGTGAGCCGGCCGATGTGGCCGAGCGGCTCTAGGCGCTACAGTCTGGAACCGCGCGACCGCTACGGTCGCAGGTTCGAATCCTGCCTCAGGGATGGATGTGTGTGATGTCCTTAGGTTAGTTAGGTTTAAGTAGTTCTAAGTTCTAGGGACTGATGACCTCAGAAGTTAAGTCCCATAGTGCTCAGAGCCATTTTGAACTCGATGCGAGGAACGCGAGGCTGAGAGGTGGATATTGACTTAATTCAATTTGCTGCACACTGAAAAATTCACCCGAACGAGTCCCTTCAAATACCTCTTTTTCAATTAGAAGGCGTCCTGCACCACAGTATTAAAGAAAGGTATTTTTTATTTAAAATTTTTGGGGCCCCCTAGGTCGCAGCTTCGAAAGTCTGCTCGTTAAGTGTGGCTCAAGTGCTCCCCTAGTCGAACGAGAGGAATTGTGACGGCAGCGATCGGCTTGTGCGTGCTGCGTTGCCGAGGGTACAAGAGCCCGTTTATCAGCCTGCGTGGCGTGACGCACCCCAAGCTGTATCGTGGCAACCGACAAAGCTCGAGCCCTCCCGTGGCAACCACTCTGCTTGTCATTGCATTGTCGGCTTCACTCGCCGAGCACTGACGTCGGCAGCTCCTCTACCAGGTAACTGAATACATACTAAGCTTCCGATGGTAGTGATCGCGCTCTCCAAGACGTACCAGTGGCGGCATTACGATCTTTTTATTGTTTTAGAAATGTTATTTCTACATCTGCTTCTATTCCCTGCAAACCAACTTACAGCGTACAGCGCAGGAGGCTTCTGGCAGCACCATAATTTAGTCCCCTTTACTTTTCCATTCGTGAATTGTGCGTCGAAGGTACGGTAATTAAAAATGGTTCAAATGGCTCTAAGCACTATGGGACTTAACATCTGAGGCCATCAGTCCGCAAGACTTAGAACTACTTAAATCTAACTAACCTAAGGACAAAAAAAAAAAAAAAAAAAAAAAAATATGTGTGTGAAATCTTATGGGACTTAACTGCTAAGGTCATCAGTCCCTAAGCTTACACACTACTTAACCTAAATTATCCTAAAGACAAACACACACACCCATGCCCGATGGAGGACTCGAACCTTCGCCGGGACCAGCCGCACAGCCGGCCGCGGTGGTCTAGCGGTTCCAGGCGCGCAGTTCGGAACCGCGCGACTGCTACGGTCGCAGGTTCGAATCCTGCCTCGGGCATGGATGTGTGTGGTGTCCTTAGGTTAGTTAGGTTTAAGTAGTTCTAAGTTCTAGGGGACTGATGACCACAGATGTAAAGTCCCATAGTGCTCGGAACCATTTGAACCATTTTGAACCAGCCGCACAGTCCATGACTGCAGCGCCTAAGACCGCTCGGCTAATCCCTCGCAGCTAACCTATGGACATCACACACATTCATGCCCTATGCAGGAATCGAACCTGCGACCGTAGCAGCAGCGCGGTCGCAGACTGAAGCGCCTACAACCGCTCGATCACAGCGGCCGGCTACGATAGTTGATAAACCTTCGCATGACATCTATAATTTCTCTGTCTTTTTTTGCGAGATATATGTGGGAGGACTTACATGTGTTCTTGAAACGTCAAATCTCTGAATTTAAACTATGGTACACAGCACTTCTCTAACAGTCTCCCACTAGATCTCGCTTAGCATCTTCAACGCTCTCGCTCTTCCTAATCGAATGCATGAAGAAGTCACGTTACGCGCCACTCTTCTTTGGATCTTTTCTATGTCATCTAGTAATTATCCTTCATAGTGGTCTCTGACGGAAGAGCATTACTAAAGCATCGGTGGCACGAGCTTGTATTTTGTAGGTAACTTCTTTCGTGAATGAATTATACCATCAGATTGTTCCAGAGAAACTCCACCTGGTGTCTCTTTTTCCTTCACCTAGTTTCATGTGGTTGTTTCAGTTAAGGTTATTGCTAAGTATTTTACGATTGTCAGTGTATCCAGAGATTTATCGCTAATACTGTGATTGAAAAGCAATGCTCGTTTTGTGACGGTAAGCGTCTGTACGCTGTACCAGTACCTCTAACGGTAAAAAGCGTCAAAATAACGCGTTCTAAGGCGTTTTTTTTTTTCTACGTTACAATTACTTAGGTGGAGGGTTCGCTGCCAGTCCCTACAAGTACACGAGCATTGATCCTCCGCAGCTCCTCTTATATTTCGCTTCGATTTCGTTGCAAGTTTCCTATATATTACAGCATCGTCGGTGAACAGCATCACGAATTTCCAGACCTTATCCACGAAATCATATATAGACAATATATCTCTACGGTAGCAGTCCTATACACCCGCCAGGGACGCTCAATAAGTTACTTTACGTCTGACGATTTTCATCTCTTTAAAAAGGACGAGTTGAATAGTGTCTGGGAAAATGCATTGAATCCAACTACAAAACTGATTCAGTTCTCGCTATCTTTATTTTCTTCACTAAGCGACGGTGCAGAACTTACCGAAATCCTTCCAGAATTCTGTGCCCCGTTTCTACAGCCTCTGAATCTCAATGACAAACAAGCTGAGCTGGATTTCACAATACCTCTGTTTGCGAAATTCATGTTGACTTTTACAATTGAGTTTTTCGATCTCCAAAAACGTCATAATGCGTAAAACATATTCCATACTTCTAAAACAAGCTGACGTCACCAACATAAGCCAACAATTACGTGCGTGTGTCCCAGGACCTTTCTTGAAAACGGGAATGGCACGTGCTAGGAGTTGATCACGTTCTACATTTACATATATACTCTGCGAACCACTGTAAAGTGCACGGCAGTGGATACGTCCCGTTATACTGGTTATTAGGATTTTTCCTCGTTCCACTCACGTATGGAGCGCGGGAAAAATAATGTGTGTGTTGTAATTAATCTAATCTTATCCTCATGATCCCTGTGGGGCTGTGTGACTGACTGCACTTCCCTAGTATTCTGCCAATATACCGAACTCTGCTATCTGCTTTAGCCGCGACTCAGCCTGCGTGATCGTTCAAAAGTGTCATATCCAAGCATTTGTATGAGTTTACAGATTTCAACTGAGACTCAGTAATGTTGTATTCATAGGATGCTAGTTTTTTGTTAGTGCTAAGTTTACAAATTTATATTTTTGAACATTTAAAGCAAGCTGCCAATCATTCCGTCACTTTGAAATCTTATCAAGATCTAACTGAATATTTATGCAGCATCTTTCAGACAGTACTTCATATTAGATAACTGCGTCATCTGAGAAAAGTCTGAAGCTACTATTAATATTGTCCGTTAGATCATTAATACATGAACAGCAAGGGACCCAATACGCTTCTCTGGGGTACATCCGAAGCTACTTCTACATCTGTTGATGACTCTCCACCCAAGATAACAATCTGCCTCCTCCGCATCGAGATATCCTCAGTCCAGTCACATATTTCGTCTGATATCCCATATGATACTACTTTTGACAATAAGCGTAGATGTGTTACTGAGTCAAGTGTTTTTCAGCCGCGCGGTCTAGGGCGTCTTCTCACGGTCCGCGCGCAGCTTCCCCCCGTCGGAGGTTCGAGTCCTCCCTCGGGCATGGGTGTGTGTGTTGCCCTTAGCGTAAGTTAGGCCAGCTTAGATTAAATACTGTGTAAGCTTAGGGGCCGATGACCTCAGCAGTTTGGTCTCATAAGTCATTACCACAAATTTCCAATTTCAAATGCTTTTCAGAAATCGAGAAATTCTGCTCCTAGCTGACTGCCTCGACTGCCGTTCTAATCTTAAAGGTCCAAATACCTTTGTTGTGGATTTGCAGGAGACCAACCCACTAAATTGAGAGGAAGCCGAAAGGCATGCGTTTAAGCTCACGCAGGCTGGCGTGAGGCCTGGAACAGGACAAGGAAATGAGAACTTAGAAAAACGGACGCAGATGGTGGAATACTTAACTTTAATCCATTAATGTTGAACGTAGCTCTTGTCTGTACATTCTTTACAATATCAATAGCAACTGATAATGGCGCCTTGCTAGGTCGTAGAAAATGACGTAGCTGAAGGCTATGCTAACTATCGTCTCGGCAAATGAGAGCGTATTTTGTCAGTGAACCATCGCTAGCAAAGTCGGCTGTACAACTGGAGCGAGTGCTAGGAAGTCTCTCTAGACCTGCCGTGTGGCGGCGCTCGGTCTGCAATCACTGATAGTGGCGACACGCGGGTCCGATGTATACTAACGGACCGCGGCCGATTTAAAGGCTACCACCTACCAAGTGTGGTGACTGGCGGTGACACCACAACCTTCCCATGTCGAAAGGATTTAGTTGATTTTTCTGTTCTTCTGCGTTTTATCGCAACATACTAAATTTTCCCCCCATGAACCATGGACCTTGCCGTTGGTAGGGAAGCTTGCGTCCCTCAGCGATACAGATAGCCGTACCGTAGGTGCAACCACAATGGAGGGGTATCTGTTGAGAGGCCAGACAAACATGTGGTTCCTGAAGAGGGGCAGCAGCCTTTTCAGTAGTTGCAAGGGCAACAGTCTGGATGATTGACTGATCTGGCCTTGTAACAATAACCAAAACGGCCTTGCTGTGCTGGTACTGCGAACGGCTGAAAGCAAGGGGAAACTACAGCTGTAATTTTTCCCGAGGGCATGCAGCTTTACTGTATGATTAAATGATGATGGCGTCCTCTTGGGTAAAATATTCCGGAGATAAAATAGTCCCCCATTCGGATCTCCGGGTGGGGACTACTCAAGAGGATGTCGTTATCAGGAGAAAGAAAACTGGCGTTCTATGGATCGGAGCGTGGAATGTCAGATCCCTTAATCGGGCAGGTAGGTTAGAAAATTTAAAAAGGGAAATGGATAGGTTGAAGTTAGATATAGTGGGAATTAGTGAAGTTCGGTGGCAGGAGGAACAAGACTTCTGGTCAGGTTACTACAGGGTTATAAACACAAAATCAAATAGGGGTAATGCAGGAGTAGGTTTAATAATGAATAGGAAAATAGGAATGCGGGTAAGCTACTACAAACAGCATAGTGAACGCATTATTGTGGCCGAGATAGATACGAAGCCCACACCTACTACAGTAGTACAAGTTTATATGCCAACTAGCTCTGCAGATGACGAAGAAATTGAAGAAATGTATGATGAAATAAAAGAAATTATTCAGATAGTGAAGGGAAACGAAAATTTAATGGTCATGGGTGACTGGAATTCGAGTGTAGGAAAAGGGAGAGAAGGAAACATAGTAGGTGAATATGGATTGGGGCTAAGAAATGAAAGAGGAAGCCGCCTGGTAGAATTTTGCACAGAGCACAACATAATCATAGCTAACACTTGGTTTAAGAAAAAATGGCTCTGAGCACTATGGGACTTAACTTCTGTGGTCATCAGTCCCCTAGAACTTACAACAACTTAAACCTAACTAACCTAAGGACATCACACACATCCATGCCCTAGGCAGGATTCGAACCTGCGACCGTAGCAGTCCCGCGGTTCCGGACTGCGCGCCTAGAACCACTAGACCACCGCGGCTGGCACTTGGTTTAGGAATCATGAAAGAAGGTTGTATACATGGAAGAACCCTGGAGATACTAAAAGGTATCAGATAGATTACATAATGGTAAGACAGAGATTTAGGAACCAGGTTTTAAATTGTAAGACATTTCCAGCGGCAGATGTGGACTCGGACCACAATCTATTGGTTATGACCTGTAGATTAAAACTGAAGAAACTGCAAAAAGGTGAGAATTTAAGGAGATAGGTCCTGGATAAACTGAAAGAACCAGAGGTTGTACAGAGTTTCAGGGAGAGTATAAGGGATCAATTGACAGGAATGGGGGAAAGAAATACAGTAGAAGAAGAATGGGTAGCTTTGAGGGATGAAGTAGCGAAGGCAGCAGAGGATCAAGTAGGTAAAAAGACGAGGGCTAGTAGAAATCCTTGGGTAACAGAAGAAATATTGAATTTAATTGATGAAAAGAGAAAATATAAAAATGCAGTAAATGAAGCAGGCAAAAAGGAATACAAATGTCTCAAAAATGAGATCGACAGGAAGTGCAAAATGGCTAAGCAGGGATGGCTAGAGGACAAATGTAAGAATGTAGAGGCCTATCTCACTAGGGGTAAGATAGATACTGACTACAGGAAAATTAAAGACACCTTTGGAGATAAGAGAACGACTTGTATGAATATCAAGAGCTCAGATGGAAACCCAGTTCTGAGCAAAGAAGGGAAAGCAGAAAGGTGGAAGGAGTATATAGAGGGTCTATACAAGGGCGATGTACTTGAGGACAATATCATGGAAATGGAAGAGGATGTAGATGAAGATGAAATGGGAGATATGATACTGCGTGAAGAGTTTGACAGAGCACTGAAAGACCTGAGTCGAAACTAGGCCCCCGGAGTAGACAACATTCCATTGGAACTACTGACGGCCTTGGGAGAGCCAGTCCTGACAAAACTCTACCATCTGCTGAGCAAGATGTATGAAACAGGTGAAATACCCTCAGACTTCAAGAAGAATATAATAATTCCAATCCCAAAGAAAGCAGGTGTTGACAGATGTGAAAATTACCGAACTATCAGTTTAATAAGTCACAGCTGCAAAATACTAACACGAATTCTTTACAAACGAATGGAAAAACTAGTAGAAGCCAACCTCGGGGAAGATCAGTTTGGATTCCGTAGAAACTCTGGAACACGTGAGGCAAGACTGACCTTACGACTTATCTTAGAAGAAAGATTACGGAAAGGCAAACCTACGTTTCTAGCATTTGTAGACTTAGAGAAAGCTTTTGACAATGTTGACTGGAATACTCTCTTTCAAATTCTAAAGGTGGCAGGGGTAAAATACAGGGAGCGAAAGGCTATTTACAATTTGTACAGAAACCAGATGGCAGTTACAAGAGTCGAGGGACATGAAAGGGAAGCAGTGGTTGGGAAGGGAGTTAGACATGGTTGTAGCCTCTCCCCGATGTTGTTCAATCTGTATATTGAGCAAGCAGTAAAGGAAACAAAAGAAAAATTCGGAGTAGGTTTTAAAATTCATGGAGAAGATATAAAAACTTTGAGGTTCGCCGATGACATTGTAATTCTGTCAGAGACAGCAAAGGAGTTGGAAGAGCAGTTGAATGGAATGGACAGTGTCTTGAAAGGAGGACATAAGATGAACATCAACAAAAGCAAAACAAGGATAATGGAATGTAGTCGAATTAAGTCGGGTGATGCTGAGGGAATTAGATTAGGAAATGAGACATTTAAAGTAGTAAAGGACTTTTGCTATTTGGGGAGCAAAATAACTGATGATGGTCGAAGTAGAGAGGATATAAAATGTAGACTGGCTATGGCAAGGAAATCGTTTCTGAAGAAGAGAAATTTGTTAACATCGAGTATAGATTTAAGTGTCAGGAAGTCATTTCTGAAAGTATTTGTATGGAGTGTAGCCATGTATGGAAGTGAAACATGGACGATAAATAGTTTGGAAAGGGAGAGAATAGAAGCTTTCGAAATGTGGTGCTACAGAAGAATGCTGAAGATTAGGTGGGTAGATCACATAACTAATGAGGAAGTATTGAATAGGATTGGGGAGAAGAGAAGTTTGTGGCACAACTTGACCAGAAGAAGGGATCGGTTGGTAGGACATGTTCTGAGGCATCAAGGGATCACCAATTTAGTATTGGAGGGCAGCGTGGAGGGTAAAAATCGTAGAGGGAGACCAAGAGATGAATACACTAAGCAGATTCAGAAGGATGTAGGTTGCAGTAGGTACTGGGAGATGAAGCAGCTTGCACAGGATAGAGTAGCATGGAGAGCTGCATCAAACCAGTCTCAGGACTGAAGACCACAACAACAATAACAAC
This sequence comes from Schistocerca serialis cubense, assembly GCF_023864345.2. Lineage (NCBI taxonomy): Eukaryota > Metazoa > Arthropoda > Insecta > Orthoptera > Acrididae > Schistocerca > Schistocerca serialis. The sequence continues at coordinate 82,680,746 of NC_064641.1, read as the reverse complement.
TTAATTTTGGCGTTCGTATGATGACTGAAAGGAGGAACCATAGAGGAGGAGATTAGTGTCTAACATACCATCGACATCGTGGTCATCAGAGACGGAGAACAAACTCGGGTCAGGGAAGGATAGAGACGGAAAGCAGCCGTGCCATTTTTAAGGAACCATCCCGGCATTTGTCTTAAGGGGAGTTGGAATGCCCTATCCCGACAATGTTAAATTTAGTGACTTGGCTTCCCTGTATTTCAGAAACCACTCTAGCTATTGTCATCCAACTTTTACAGGACATTAAACTGTATGTTCTGAGTCATGTGAACTACAATAATTGCATTTCAGCCACTGGTTTCGGAAAAAAATTTCTAATTACACAGTTGAAGTTCTGTGTACTATTTTGTACGTTGTCCTAAGTAATTTTAATTATACATAACATTATATTCTTCTTTTAGTTCAGTACACTCAGGATATGTATGTTATTACTCCATGAAAATTTGAGTACTCTACTCTAAGTGGTTTCTGAGATTTAGGGAAAAATGCAACACAAAACGCAAATTTTCAGGAACGGCTTCTAAGGTTTCAAAAGACTGTAACTCACTTAATATATCCTTAATTTTTTTTACTTTTAGTCGCTCAGAAACACCCTGCATCTTACTGTATATCATCTTCTAGATCTTTTTCCAAGTTTTTCTTCTTTCTTCTTCTTAGTGGCCAACTGTGTTGTATACTCTGCTTTATCAATGCGAACCTTGCCCATCCGTACAAGTTCTCTGATGTAGTTTGCTCCGGGATTAATTCCCATATGCTGTAGCACTTTCACCCTACCAATGTTTCCATCATTAAAAGCAATAACAGCAACACTGACCCCCCACTTTAGTGTCTTCATTCCAACAAAAACAGTTTCTTGGTAATCGAGTCCATATAAGATTATTGAACGACTCATTGAGATTTTGAGTCTGACTGCACAGACAATTCTTCAGTAATTCAGGATTTGCCAGGTCTCTGTAATTAGGTTTTATGATATCCCTGCTGGGATGGAATGTTTATGGCTGTATGAACTGTTTGAGTACTGGGCATAGCGGTAATTGCACCATGAATCAGGTCCAGGAGGGCAAAGGTGGTGTACTGGTTTTTCATCAGTTGAAGGTCTATGAAAGAAGATAGCCCATGCTGCTTGCTTCATTTTCAACAAATCCTCAGTATTATTTCAAATGGCCATCCCATAATACTGCTGTAGTTCATCAATGAATTTGTCTGTCAGCCTGCCTCTTATGGTTTTACCGTCAGAAAGTTTTTGGCTCTCAAACTTTGTTTCAACTTCCTCAACCTGGTGCCCATCCTCTTCTGGACATGACCTCTACAACACAGCAATCCACAACCTTCTATGTAAGAAATTACGTATTTTATTAGATCTTGAAGTAATGCACATAAAAATTTTAACATTTTCAAGCGGTGTAGATTATATTTTAAATAAAATAAAATAAAATACTTTCCATGTGAGTTTATAAGTGATACATATATAATTTTATTCGGGAAACTGCAAATTTTATAATGAGATAAAAATCTGAAAATGTGATGAAAATTGTTTTCCGTTCTAACTCCCCTTAAGAGACTTAGGGAAATCACAGAAAATCTAAATCAGGACGTTCGGACGGGGGTTTGAACCGTCGTCCTCCCGAATGCCAGACCAGTATGTTAACCACTGCGCTACCCCGCTCGGTCAGAAGGAACCGTATTACAATTTTCCGCGGGGAAACAGTTTTAGAAGGCCGAATTCAATGTTTCAGCCCTCTGCCTTTCATCTCCATTTCCGGTGTCAGAATGGTCATTGGGCAACTGACTAATTGATTTTGAGCCAATTGCTGACTCCATGTAACACAAAAAGTTCTTATAAGATTTTTCGTCAGACCACTCGGTGAAATTTTGCTTACGAATACATTCAGTGGTTCTCGCCACGCTTCCATAACTACCTTTAAGCTTCGTTCAGCTTTTGTCAACCACGCTCTGATTTTCCGTAAATCTGTGACGAAGCTTGCCTTGCTTACGTGGCAACCTTGTAGCACGGCGGATCTTCCTTATCCTTCACAATCTTCCCTGGTACATTCATGTCTAAAACAAATTATACAGGGCATTTGAATTTTAACTGTTTGTCCCAAATGCTGAATATTCGATGAAAACTTGCTTGTCGCATATTCTGCAAACTTTTTCATAAGATTAATTCCTTTTGAAGTAGTTTCAAAACACTCTTTTATTAGCAGTCAGAGCTGTTTGCCACATGGAGAAGCAGTTTCTCCAAGAATACGATTACGTTTACATTCAAAGAGTACATTACAGAGTGGTGTGGCCCGGCGGTTAAGAGGTGAGAGACAAGTGTGAGGTGGCCGCGAGTTTGATGTGACGTCACTCAGTGTTTAATGCTCGTTTTTCTTTTTGTACTGTTCGATGGAGGGCAAGCAAAAGAGGAATAACACTGGACATAAAGATTGGAGAAAATGTGCGCAGGGTAGAGATTGGTCTGTTGGAGACCACCAGTAAACCTACAAACTCGTACTGAGTACCGTGTTAAAGATTTGGAGGTCAGAACACCCATGCAACATTATGCCTCCGCGCACTATATCACCTGGACCACCAAAACGGTCATGTCCAATAATGATCCTGGTTGCTTTAAGTGTCCCCACCTCACGCCCATCGCCAGCCTCTGTGGCCGAGCGGTTCTAGGCACTTCAGTCCGGAACCGCGCTGCTGCTATGGTCGCAGGTTGGAATCTCGCCTCGGGCACAGATGTGTGTGATGTCCTTAGGTTAGTTAGGTTTAAGTAGTTCTAACTCTAGGGGACTGATGACCTCAGATGTTAAGTCCCATAATGCTTAGAGCCATTTGAACCACTTGAATCGCGCCCAGCAGTGTCGAACGCAATAGTTTTGGTGGTCCAGTTGTTGTAGTGTGGGGAGGCATAATATTGCATGGGCGTACTGAGCTCCAAACCTTTGAACACAGTACTCTCACTGGTCAAAGTTTTTGCGACATTGTACTGCTTCCCCTCCAGAGTCTTTTACGAGTGCATTCGGCCCTGTCTTCAATCGGTTAAAACGGTACCTTATACGATCACTTAGTTCTCCATCTGTATGTGTGTCTTTCTGATTGTTCAAAAATCCCTTTCCTCAGGGACAGGTACATGTACCAAGTTAAAATATATGTCACTTACTAAGGTTAATAGTTGTAGTGGAACAATGTCTGTTCTGGCACACTTTTGATATCAAATTAATTATGGAAATTAATTTACTGAACAATTAATTACCCCCAACCTCTGATGAGGTCATGGGTTTTTCCTGGCAGAGACATGTCCCCTTCCCCCACCACCCTTCTGGGTAATCCATGCACCATCCCTCCCCTCACCTCTCACCTTCCCCCTCACAGAAAAAAATGACAGGAAATTCAACTTAGCAGGTTAATAGGGCAACAGGGATACCTTCACTAAGCTAATCCCTCCCACTACTATGATATCACCCATCACCCACAGACCTCTCCACTCCTGCCCCTGGAAATGGTGGGAAAAATCGCTCAGTGTTGGACTGTTGTATTGGGAGGATCTCATGACAGTAGGCTAATACATAATCACATTGCATTAAACAATTTAAGGCACTGGAATATTGTTTAAACAATTTTGGGGCACTGTTGGTTTAAATAATTTTCAAGAGTCAAGGCTGTGAGGAATATCATTTATTTAAACAATCTGCAGTTATGGATTTCACACAGTATATGTATTATACCTCTAGAAAGTCGAAACTTTAGCCAGGTCATTATGTGAGACATGTTGCAAACCATTGAGTAACTAGAATCTGATCTTGTGGAGATTTTTATGTGAGAACTCGAAAATAGAGGAAACTGTCGGTTCCACTTATACTTCTTAATGAATACCTGTGTCAGTGATATAATAGATTCCAAATCATTCTTGTACTTTACAACGTCAACTAACCTTTCAATACTCTTAATCATATGTGTCTCTCATGACGAGAGAACCAGTAATGTCTCTTCCGCCTGTCTTTCACTATTCTGATGCAAACAACACATCAGAACCTATGTTCTCTCAACAAAACTAAGACGAGAAATGTGTAGAATGGTAGTACAAGCAACCTCTCAGTTTCAATTGGTGGGAAATAATTGTCCAGCGCAAACACTAGCCATATTGAATGTTCTCAAATTTCCGCATAAAAATCGGAGAATACCCAAAACAAACACAAACACGAAATCTGCTCAACTCATACTGAGTATTAGTTTGCTATCCACCTGCCTAGAAGACGACCCAGTTAGGTTAACTACATGAAGCACACCAGCGGTCTGTACCTTAAACCAGAAATGTTCATTTGTTCTAAACACCGGCTACCTCCACCACATGCTCCACACGCCAAGCGGTGTCGTCATAGGAATCCAGCCACATATTTATCAGTTTAATTAGAACTTCAGCGCCAATCTGGTGATATTCGACAATGAGCTAACTATCGGAAATACCTCCTCCTAGTGACTGTGGTTCTGGAAATATCAATTTTCCCACGTAAATGTACATCCTCCTAATGACTGGACAGTATTTTCCACGACTACCGACTCACTGAAATTGCAAATTTCCCACGTCAAATCTATACATCCCTTTCGAACAGGCATAGTAATTTACTCTGCACACGCTGGATCACTGACCACAGTAACATTACATTGCAACAGCATAAAATTCCTGACAAGTTGCGTGATTATCGTTTATAGGTGTATAGCGTCCGAAAAATGTCCACACTCATACCAGCTGGGTGTCGTTTTGCCTGCCCTAGCTTCTCAGTAGCAAACCCCCCCGCCACGTCGTCGTTATCACGTATTTGTCGAGAAATATCAGGCACAATTACAACTAAACCCCTCGATCTTTTATTTATGTTACGTACATTTTTGTACAATAGCCGGTGTTGTCAGAGCCATTGGAACTGATGCCCCCAGCCAAGTCACAGACCCTTGCTAATTCTCTCAAAATCCCATCACGTTTCAACGGCACTGTTTCATAGTGAGAAGCTGTCTAGTCCTGCATCCATTACTGACTATAGGTAGAGAGCTGTCACATCGATAAAAATAGCACACTAACTTACAGGAGGAAGTTCACAACCATGCAAAGCGTACGCAGACTACACAAAGAAATACAGAAGCATAACACCTACAGTTCATCAATACCGAATGGACTGTCTGTAAAAATGCCCCTGTATATGTCCTGATCTCCTTTATAGTATTCTTATGTTTATCACGCTATAAATACGACAGTGTAATGGTATCGTAGTTTTCGTAGACTCCACTGTCTCTCTCCTCGTTATTTTAAGAACGTCAACGGAGTAAAACTATGAAACTTAAAAGCTTGTTTAACGCCACCTGATAGAGAACCCAGTAAGATTTTACTGCATCAATCTCTTCTGATATATCGCAAACGAATACCGCCTGTGCGTTGACATCGACCATGCGTGGTGATCCCATTAAATGTATATGTACTGGTCCACTGGAGCAGGGGCGCAGTGGACCTGTGTAAAGTCTAGTCGCCTATACTGGTGCCGCTGTTTATAAGCAGTTTGATACAATGCTTTTTTTTCTGTAACACATCGAAGGAGTACATGACTAGAGCTATGTACTCATCCATACACTTTCCTTTTTCATGTATGACTTTGAAGTCTGTGTCAGGTACTAAACTGACATTAAGGGGACATAGTATGTCCTGTACCGCCAATATTAAATTATCGAATTTTGTGACCCATTATCTTGGAAACTTTTTAAAACACCAACTTAAAATTTTCCATAATTGCACCTTTCTATATATACTGAACTAGAATTATTACTAAAATTGTATTGTGAGGCATGTTATCTTGTTTTTCAAACACTCAATTTTTTGACAGAATTTTGTGAATAAATGAACATAAAAAAAAAGTAACTCAGGGTATTTTAATTTTTCTAGTTCCATATGTGTTGAATTTCACACTTGGCATGCTGTGAAAATTTCGTGTGTCTGCCATCAGTACTTTTTTTGGAAAACGGGTCATTTATTGCAAATAATGTAGTTCAGAGATATTGAGATTTAAAACACCTTTTTAGTACAAATTCTTATACAGACTTACATTTCTGCGTCTTTTATGCAATATAATTGCCCTGGCCCATAGTCTGTCTCTTCTTCAGTGTCACAACAGCCCAGTTTTTGCCGCCTCCTTTTCTTTCTTGCGTCTTTGGTCATTTGCTGAGCAGCTAACTCTGCTTTACATACGCGAAGCTCATCCAGTTCCCACAGGGCTTTAGCTGTGTTCTGTCCAAATCTTACCCTTAACTTCTCCAGAACCTTAAGTCTTCCGTAGTTCCCATCATTAAAAGTTATTACAGTATCAGACACCGCTAACTTTAGAGTCATAAAGCCAACAAATACATTTTTAGGCACATGGCACCATACAACATTACTGAAGGACTGATTCACATTCTGGGTCTTCCCACGTAAACACTTCTTTAGTAGCTCAGTATTTGCCAGATCTCTGTAAATAGGTTTGATTGCTTCCATTACTGCCAAAGGAAGAGAATATTTATGTGTAAACCCGTTTCTAAGTTACTTTCCTTTTCGACGCACGAGGGTGCTTGGTCACTTCAGAAACATTATCGTGGTTTACTTCACTGCTAGAACACGTGTTTTCAAATACTTCAGAAGAAAACGCAGGTCTCACATATCTGTTACCAGCAAATTTGCGTTTCTTGTAGTTATTTTTACGCTTAGTGATTTTATTTACATATAAAAAGCAATAGAAAGTAGCTTACTACGAAAATAGCCGATAACCACACTACTTTAAACGAAAACTTGTATCAGAAACAAAGGACTGATTTGTTTATTCGTAATGCCAACTTCTGAGACGTAGCAGTAGGCAGAAAACAAAGCAACTGACAGCATTCTAGACTGTGTAGTTCCCAAGATATGACTGCTCAACTGCGGTAGTATATGCGTAGCCGCGAAATTTGACAGTCAATCGTCAACATTCAAAATATTATTTGAAGGTCTCACAATTGTCTGATTTTAATGAATTATGTACCAAAATGTTCAGGAAAGTTCAAAGTACATTATGGAGTAGAAAACAGATAATGTCAAACTTCAACGAATTTCACGTACCATGTTCCCTTAACACATTTCGATCCATTGACTCTCACAGAAAGCTGAACATCACTTAGGGTAAATAAAGCTGCTCCCACAACACACCGAATGGTTGTAATAAAAGACAGAGGCGGTGTTTTTAATTGACAGAAATGTGGAAAAAATCTCAGTGTATGAAACTGGTAGAGTTTGTGGCATTATGGAACATTCCCAAACAGCTATCCATAGGTGATAGATAACCTCTACATTTAATCTCAGCTTCCACAGTGATGGGGAAGCAGCATAGCATTGATTCCTCATATTGGTGGTGCAAATTGCACCCAGGTACAGTGTGTAGACTTTTAGATGGCAGGCCTCTCCCTAGTCCTGAATCGGTAGAAGTCGGTAAATGTCGTGAGGCTTCGGTAGGCACGCAGTTTCGACTGCTGCCAACATTACGTAGCTGACTGTGTTGTACAAGGTAGCTATTGTCGTCTGCTTCGTTATTGTTTTACGCTGTACTCTTCTGGGTGTTTTTATTGTGCAGTTGTGCTAAACATTATCAAAATGAGTGAAGAGGCAAATAATGGATGCATAAATCTGGGTACTTTCCCGCGGTGGCCTCTCATTGTTTATGACGTCATATCTCCTCATGAATGTGTCTTATTTCTTTTTTTTTTTTCGGCTAGGAACTTTCGTGGGCGTACGGAGAACAAATAACCAAAATTTCATCGCAATCGCATGAATGGTTTGGGAACGCACAGACGGCAGACATACATACATTCATTTTTATATATAGAGATTGACAGTTACGTTATACTATATGACCTGTTTATATTTAAATTTTATAATTAATAGTTTAACATTGCGGGGAATGAAATAAAAAATTGTGAGCAGTGAGAATCGAACCTAGGTCAGCTGCATGGCAAGCCTTGACCTAATCAATTGCGCTACACATGCTACTATAACTAGAATGTTGAAACATTGTCCATTACTCTTTTCGGGCGTTCGGAGAACAACTCACCAAAGTTTCATTGCAATCGGAAGAATGGTTTGTGAGCGCATATTAGACAAACGTATATATATATATATATATATATATATATACGTTTGTCTAATATGCGCTCACAAACCATTCTTCCGATTGCAATGAAACTTTGGTGAGTTGTTCTATATATATATATATATATATATATATATATATATATATATATATATATATATAGATTTTAATGTACATGACGATTTCATTTCAGTTTCGTTTACGAACAACATTTAAAGCGAGTTTTACTTCCAAGCCTTTCGTCTGCTTTTGTGTAAGCATGATGCGCAATTTGTAGTGCCAGCACTGCAACTGGTAGGCGTGCCTTGTCCCCCCTCCCAACGGCTCCTCTCCCCTCGCCAGCCAATGCTTGCTTCCTCCTCTCCCCGCACTCCCCTCACAACTCTGCCGTCTTACAGTTAACACACTGTATGTGACCGCTGGTTAGGTGTCCTAGGTTGTAGTCATCCTGTCCCTCAAATCTTTGGGCACTGCGTCTTTCATTTTTATGACTTACAATGCATTACTGCATGTGGAACAATGGGGTATTATGCAGGACTTACATCCATAGAGCACAAATAGTATACATCATCAGTTGTCACTCCCGAAGATGGAAGAATAGAATCATTGTCATACACCCAGGGAGCACGTAAGTATCCTCAACTCATCCTTGTCGTATTTTCATAAATTTCACGTATTTTCCATTAATTTATTAATTTTACTAGGTGTTCCATAATTTTAACAGCTTTTACTCACATACTCGAGGTCCAAACCACCACTCTCGGCCAATTGTCATATCGATCATGATGCTATCAGTCAGTGACATTGCAGCACGGAGTTTCTATATCATAGCTAAACCACCCCCTCCATTACTTTGCGAGGGTCATGCACATATGGACATATCGTTTAACCCGTTACACTGCCTACACCACATGACGCAAAATCTGTTTCTTATTGTAGGAAATAGCAATCAGCAGAGAGGAAGTGCAAATACTAGGTTCCTCAGCCAAAACACTTTATAAACTCGGTAAGATTTTATTACGATTTGCCATCTCTCCCTATGTGGACGAGAGTCACAAATAATTCTCACATTTGCAAGATAAAGTCGAATATTAAAACATCTAGCAATCTGTCCTCTAATTCGAAATCAGCTACTCCTTCCTTGAACCTATCGGGTAAGGACCCTGCGAAAAATTCTAAATGGCCTCTCTCCATGCATGTCATAACTCTTCCTCTGTCTTTAACCAACCCTCCCTGCAACATTATGTCCAATTTAATTTGGAACTGACTAGAAGTAGGAGGGTACTAGACCCGCTACGTTTGACATCTCATGAAAGAACAGAAAGAGCTGAGTTCCACGTAATCGATACACATCAATATGTTGCTTTCGCAAAGAATATAAGCACTCCGTCTTCAGGCCACGACTGGCCTACCGGGACCATCCGACAGCCGTGTCATCCTCAGAGGAGGATGTGGATAGGAGGGGTGTGGGGTCAGCACACCGTTCTCACGGTCGTTATGATGGTATTCTTGACCGAAGCCGCTGCTATTCGGTCGAGTAGCTCCTCAATTGGCATCACGAGGCTGAGTGCACCCCGAAAAATGGTAACAGCGCATAGCGGCCTGGATGGTCACCCATCCAAGTGCCGACCACGCCCGACAGCGCTTAACTTCGGTGATCTGACGGGAACCGGTGTATCCACTGCGGCAAGGCTGTTGCCCCGCAAAGAATATAACATGTGTTCCAAACTTGCACTGACCGACACTGGTGATATAGATCAATATTCTCATTCCAATACGTTAACTGTTGTTCTGTGAAGACTGTTCCATATCAATCTTACAAAACCCATCCAATTACACATGAACTCTCTACGTGCTTGAGGAAATTAGCACTCCTTATTGGCGTACAATAGATACGAGCCAGATATATTAGAGTGTGTTGTGGTGATCTAACAGACGATGAAGAAGAAGAAGAAACGTATGATTTATGCGTAATGGACGTCCAGACGGAAGGAGTTTAAAACGTTTTACGTTAACTACTTGGATATGAGTTCTGTGGAACTGTTGTAGTTTTTGGATTCTATACCAATAAGGCACTGGGAAGAGAAAATGATCACAGAACATAAACACACACTCCTAGGGCTACACGGTTCTGCATTGCATGCCATAACGTTAAAGCAGTGTGATTTCCAATATATTAGTCACATGGAATGAAATGCTGTTAACACTCCAGTGCAGGAAATATATTTCCAACACATGAAATATGAGTTCATTCACCCTGAGAATTTTCTATCCTACTCACTATGGTGAGAAACTTCAAGACGATAAAACTACTACCTCCTGCATCAAAGGAAAAAATAAAATAAAACATAGATTCTTTGTGATCTATGCACTGTATAGCTTTCCAGAGGTATATAGTGTTCACATCCGATTACGGTTCAGAAATTATGCTATGCTCGCGTCAGTCTTTTAAAACGATCGTCAGCAACGGAAAATGCATGAAACAACGACATCTTATGAGAAAATAGACAAATATAGCAGCGGAGTTTGACATGTCAAATTATACGGTGTTTGACATGTGAAGTTACACGCCATGCTGCTTTAACTCTGTGAACAGAACACAGTCTCTTCCACACACACTATCTATCAAGCAGGTGTATACACAGGGATTGCAGTATCAGACAAACACCTGTCACTAACTTAGAACCACTGCAGTCATGAAACGGAAGATATTAATGTCCAAGATGTTGCAGGGGGATGGAGTACTTCACATACATCTTTGTTCGTCTGGAAGGTGGTGCCGAAATACGGTTTCCATCGGTTTGGTGGACCCGATTTATGACACATGCGTTGGAAGTCCTGTGCTGACTGTGGTATGGAAAGGTTTGCTGTTAACGATCCCAGGTAGATAGCGTTCTAAGTCACACACAGAACACGCACTTGAGTACGAGTCGAATGCAGGTTGTACCACACCTCAAGAGTACAAAGGAAAAAAATTCTTAAATGTGCGATAAATGACCTGCCGCAACATCTCCCTCTCTCTAGAACGCATCATCAGTCTACCATTAAATTATACCTCGTTACAATCCGTCTCAACCAATTACTCTCATCTATTTTCTGTCATCCTTTAATGCAGATCCAAGTCAGCTTAGAGGCAGATGGTTCTCTTTTCCAGGAAAGCATCTAAGACAGCAGTTACCTTGTATGTATTCCATTACCTTCATAGACATACAGAAAAATATTGTTAAAAATCATGCAGCAACTGTTATGTAAAGTATTTAATAGCTGACATGGCATTGCTGTGATTGGTAAAGATTACAGAGCAGCACATTGTAAATACTGTTTGTTAGAGCTTAAAACATGTAAACAGTCTTGCATAGGATCAAACCTCAGATCGATTCTGTAGTTGTATATTGCAGCCCCCAAACTGGTAATTCAATGCTCTTAGGCAACAGACATTTTATAAAAATCTATAAATTGGTTGCTGATAACTTTGAGGTGACACCTGGGCTTATGGCCCGGCATATAGAAATCCATTACTTTACGTTTGTTGGTTATCCACGTTAAACAATCTATTCGACCATCTTATCTCTGTCCACGAAAAATGAATGCTTCCCTGGTTCCCAGTTCTTCCGTGTCAACTTTTTCCTGTATTCCTCTTGCTGTCACATACTCGTTCCCATGTACACGAATTTTCCTGCACCAAGCAGACATGTACGTACCTCCTCAATATTGGTATATCTCACAACAGCAGGGCTGCTGCTACAGAACAAGAAAACTAATGTATTCACCGCATGTTGAGCATCTGTTTTCCAAACGAAGGTGTAGTATTTCTGTTTATACTCATTATGTTTATGTAGTACAGTTCTGTACAAACACGTTGTAGTTATTGCGAGGTCAGGTAATTGACCGTATACAGCTGTCTGCACAGTGTTATCTGTAAGGGAAATTTCAGTTGACTGTGAAAATAGCAAACATGAATAAAGTAAATGAGTTATTAAAAATGCCATTTAGCGACAGGACTCTCAGATAAAAAACACTAGGCAGGCTACTCCCGAATCTGAATCTGTAGCAGCAAACAAAAAATCGATGCCGTTAAGTTCAGTCCAGAAATTTACCAAAAGAAGAAATGGATTTGTGAAGAAAGCAACGCTGTTTTATGTTTTCCTTGTGTGTTATTTGGGAGAGATGTTCATTGGTGCAAGACCGGAATTTATGGTCTAAAACGGAAGTACATGAAATGTCAAAGCGACACATGAATAATGCGCTTAGTCTTTCATTTCTAGGCAAAAACAACATTCAGCAGAAATTAGATTCGCAATATAGACAAAACATTGACAACCACAACAAACATATAAAAAGAATAGATATATACCGAATTTAACTGTAAACTGTATTCGTTTCTGTGGTGCTATGGGGCTGATGCCTCTCAGAATGGGGGGTTTTTCGCGAGCTAATTCAGTTTAGTGCGGAACTGGATAAAGATCTTCAAGTTCATCTCATTCAAGCATCAGTGTTCAGAGGCGTTTCTAAGACTGTTCAGAATGAACTGTACCATGATGAAGTTCATAAAGAAATAAAACGTGGCGATTATGTTGCAATAATCTTGGATGAAAGAACAGATGTATCTTGCGAATGTCAATTAGTTATTGTTTCGCCTTATGTTGTTGAGGGAGAACTTCTTGAAAGATTTTGGAATTTTGTTAATCCAGAAAGTCAGTATGTTGATTCTATAGCTGAGAGTACTCTGAAAGAAACTGAACCGTTAATTAGCGATGACTGAGCAAAACTAATAGCTCAGAATTGCGATGGTGCGAACGTTTGAGTGGCAAGTCGACTAAAGACAAATATCCAAATGCAAACTACATCCATTGTTATGTACATCAGTGCAACCTTATGTCTATGGCAGCCTCTGTTAAGCGCAAAGCCCACATTTTTTTTTTGCACGCCTTTCAGGTAATTCGTCTTTCTTTCTAACTCGCCACAGATATCAAAAGTGTTGCATTGCATTATTGAAAAAAGCTTGCCCTATGTGTGTGATGAGATAGAATTACCATCCACGAGTAGTAAAAGATGTTTTTGAAAACAGGGAAAAATCTTATTACTGTTGTGGAAGTCACTGAAACAAGTGAGAGCGTAAAATTAACTTCTACTATTGAAGAAGCTGGTTCATACAAACAAAGACTGCGAGATAACGAATTCATTTTCTGGCTATCATTTTTCTATAAGACAATGCCTCATGCAGATGTACTTTTTAATCAGCTTCAGAGGAAGATAACCGAACCGAACACAGCCACACAAGACAATCAGAACTTTGAACCGGTAATGCAAAACATCAGAGATGACACTGATTCGATCCGTAACGAGATTAGTTTCGAAAATGACGAAGCGATGCCTGGCAAGAAGCCACGGATTCTTGATGAGCACAAAAAAAGAGATGCTTTGGAAGTGTGCGATGCCGTCCTTCCTGAAATAAAATTACGTTTTTAGTTCTCTGGACACCTCATTGCAGCCAACTTATTTTATGTAAATCAGTTTGACAAATACATCACAGATTTTCCAGACAAATACCTTGAAAGTAAAGACACACATACATTTCTGGAAAAAAGAAAGTTGTAGGGTGAACTTAAAGCCTTCTATGCTAGGCCTGAGTTGAGAGCAGTTTCTTGAGCAGTTCCGTTTCCTTCGCTGATTCTAGAGGATGAACATCGTGACACATCCGACGAGACTGTTAAAATTTTCAAATTGCTAATCATGACGCCTATGTCTACATCATAAGCTGAGCGGTGAGTTTCAATGCTCAAAAGAATTACGGATGCTATCCTCTGAAAAGTCATTCATGTGTAAAATTTAACATTTCAATCTGAGATGACGGATTTATTTACCAATAAGAAGGAGCGAGGAATCGGATTACAATATCATTCCCAGTAATTATTTTGAAGCTGTCTTCCCGAAGTCATTGAGTTGCTGATTTTGGTGAGTACAGTGTTTTTAGTTTTAATTGTAGGTAATTTGATTAAATTTGCTTCGCAAAATCCAGATTACAAGTACGAATAAGTTCTACATGCTCTATTATTTCTCATACTGCCACTCCTGTTGTAGCGGACACTCTTCTGGCAGTCGGCCGCGAACGTAAAACAAACGAGGAGTTCTGGTTGTCGAGGGATGAAGAGCGGAGTGGGGGACAAGCCACGCCTCCGTTTCACAGGGCTGCCAGCTTACGTCCGTGTTCTGTGCTCCTGGGAAGGCAGAACCGATGTAATAATGTACATATGGATCGCTGATTCCATCTGGTGTTGTGAGAGTCAGATTCGAACCCTGTGACACAGGAAGATTGCTCTCTGCACTCATTTCAAAATGAGAAAAGGAAACAACCAGCAAGCACAACTCAAAGCAAAACAGAGCACATAAATCATTTGATAACGGCTAGAGCACAATTATTACCTGAGGTTGGTGCTGTCGTTACGTGGTAGTTCAGGCCCGATCTCCACCGGTATCTTAAGTAACCATACACTCCAAAACACCCCCTGCTTACGACTGCGACGTAAAAGTGACCGAACATACTCCGTGAGGAGTGAAAAATTGTGCTGTTAATATATGTGCGCGGGTGTGCACTTGTGGATGCGAGAGAGATTTTCGGAGTTAGTGTTACGTTATATATTTTATGCCGACATGCGAAAAAGAAAGCTAAAACAAACTCGCTCTCTCTCTCTCTCTCTCTCTCTCTCTCTCTTACAAAATCACTTGCTATCGTGTCCTCCTGGAATATATCAATCTCTTACTGTGCAAAGAAGTGCACTGTTGTAATAAGTGCATATTTCTGTTTCTCTATACGTGTCGTTTGATATAATGTCTTATGAAATATATGAATTATCGACAAAATTCTGTAATACGTTCGATGCTACCAATATTTTTTTCGGTTTTCTGGAAATATAATTTCCACTCTTTATCTTTGTAATTGTACTATGCAGGCAATCGGTGGCATACTGCTGTGTGGTTGATATCAAGAACAGTCGTGTAAATGGTATAGCGCCAAGTGAAAATACACTAA
Source organism: Schistocerca serialis cubense (assembly GCF_023864345.2). NCBI lineage: Eukaryota > Metazoa > Arthropoda > Insecta > Orthoptera > Acrididae > Schistocerca > Schistocerca serialis. The sequence goes on along the minus strand of NC_064641.1, from coordinate 82,665,551 downwards.
ATTCTGAAAATTTTCATTTGCTACTCGTTGATTTCAGTGCAAAATTGTCACAAATACATCTTTTTTTCTTTGTTCTTTATTGAGATTCGATTCCCCCAAAGGGGGCGGGCTGGCAGTAGCTTAGTATGCCGTTCTTCAGCCTACAGAATTTGTTAAAAAAAAATGAAGACAATGAATAATAAAAGCAGGCAATAAAATCGGTGACGTAAATGGTAAAATGGCGGAAAATTGTGGAACTTAAAACATAAAACAAAGTGTTGGCGATGCTAATAAAATACATAGGAAGCATACAGGTAAAATAATAGACAGACAATTAAAAAACACGGGCACAGTCTGGTTTCTGTTCGCAAGAGAAGTAAAAATCACACCCAGCGACAGTATCATTTCTGTTCGCAACACTTTGGAAAAGATGCACAACACTAAACACTCACTTAAAACACTGCACTAAAAAGTTGGCACAAATATGACACACCACAGCCAAGGGCAGATGGGGGGAACCTGCACAGATGATTGGAAAGGAAAGGGGGAAGGAAAGGAAAATCGAAGTGGGGGGAGAGGGGGGATGACCCGACAGAGGAAGATGACTCATAAGAGGTGGGCGGCCAGACACGAGAGGGAGTGGGGAAAGGCAGAGAAGGGGAACACGAAAGGACTCGTGGGGGCCGGGGGGGGGGGGGGGTAGAAGAGAGGGAGAGGGAGCGTAGGCATGGAAAAAACAGGATTGAAGGGGGGGAAGAGGGAGCCCGGGGAAAGGACAGAGGAAAGGAGGGGGAGGTGGGGACCAGAGTTGATAGAAGGGATAAATGGAAGGAGAGAGGGCATCATCCGGGAGGGGGAGTTGATGGAAGCCACCTATGGAAAGGAGATGAAGGGTGTAGAGGTGGAGGGCAGGGGTACACAACAGTGAAGGCATGGCAGAGGGCGGGGGTTGGAGAGGAGAGGAGAAACCAAAGGATGAGGGGGATCAAGGCAGTGGGAGTTGTAGAGTAAGCGGACATATTTGAGGAATAGGAGCAAATGGGGGAAAGGAATCAGGTCGTAGAGGATCTGCGTGGGGGACGGGAGGCATATACAGAAGGCAAGGTGGAGAGCATGGTGCTCGAGGATCTGGAGGGACTTATAGAATTTGGGTGGGTGGGGGGGGGGGGGGGTCACATATCCAGGCAGGACTGGCATAACAGAGGATGGGATGGATTAAGCTGTGGAGGATGGTAGAGGGGTGCAACCCCCATGTCCGGCCAGAGAGGAGTTTGAGGAGTCAGAGGCAGTTATGGGCTTTGGATTGGATAGAGCGGAGGTGAGGGATCCAGGTGAGGTGACAGTCAATGGTGAGGGCAAGGTAGGTGAGGGTGGGGGAAAAACAGATAGGATGGGCGGAGGCCTGACAAATACATCGTTTTCTAGCGTGTAAAATAGGATATTGCAGCTAATATCGGTTTCGAGATTGCTAAATTAATTCACTATTGATGAAGCATTTCTTATCCACAAAGCTCTGAAAGTAAATGCTCTTGTAATCCCAAAGTCTGGAGATGGTCGCATGTCGCTGCAGAAACCACGGCAGCAAGCAGGACAGACTGGAAAACATTACTGTTAGCGGACGCCTTTGTGCCAGGGGAACCAGCCCAGACTTAATACACCAGTTCAGAAAATCGTCACTGTCAGCAGAGGGCACTCTGATCACACATCAGTCCAGCATGTGCCTCATGAACGTTGGCCGTGGTGGATGACTGAACGACCTCATAGCTGCGAGTGTATACAGTGCATGTCCTTATGTTTTTGGGGTCTGCGTGTGTTCATAGTATATGAGCGTCTGGTAGTCGATAAGTATTTGCAGGATACAGGAGTGACGATTTTGTATGGTGCAGGATACGAATTGTGTTCACTACAACGCTATGGTATGATTGTACAGTCGTTTGTGGTGATATAGCCTGGTTGGAGATCAGTTTCGCACTTAAAAATTCAAGTTTTCCTCGATACTGGAAAGAGCAGCGTAATTTATAAAGTGTCTTGGCGGCAGTTTCTGTTCTTCATGATCTGTAGACCACTTTTACAGAGTTCAACTGTCAGTGCAATATGACTGCTGTATGTTTTTCGATCTGTACAAAATAGTTTTCCGCTAAAATTTTCGTAATTTGTCTGTCTGTACAAAGTGGCGGACAGTGCTTCCAGCCGGACGATGAGGCCGAGCGGTTCTAGGCGCTTCAGTCCACAACTGCGCTGCTACTACTGTCGCAGGTTCGAATCCTGCCTCGGACATGGATGTGTGTGATGTCCTTATGTTAGTTAGGTTTAAGTAGTTCTATGTCTAGGGGACTGATGACCTCAGATGTTAAGTCCCGTAGTGCTCAGAGCCATTTGAACCATTTGAACAGTGGTCCCACACCACCACCGGCAATTTGGTGGGTAAATTCAGTAAGAACCATTTGATTTTATTTTCCCATCTGTGCTTAGACACCAGTGTGCTTCGAAAAGTGAGGAAAATGAGAAATAAGTGCCTGAACATCCCTGACTCCACCAGCATACATAAATTAAGCCGACTCAGCGTTTCAGAAAAGTGATGGACACCACAGCAGCTGCAGGACTCATGAAGTTTTTTTCTCTTTGAAAATGTCTTCAAACAAGGAGCTAAAACTCGAAAAGTAATCAGATATTTACTAATTTATTTCGAGCTGTAGGTGAAAGGAACGCACTATGTAGAGTTTGAGTGTGCCTGTTACTAGTTTCAAGTGGTAATGAGATTCTTTTCTTCCAGCTGGATAACACCAGTTGTGTGGCACCATCAATTTCGAGCTGTACTGTGATTTTAGAAATTAATAAACTGCATGAACTCCATCCCTGCAAATTGTTTAAATAAATAATATTTAAATAAACAATATCCCAAAAATTGTTTAAACAATATTTTATTGCCTTAAATTGTTTAATGCAGTGTGATAGTGTATTAGCCTAGTCATGAGATTCTCTCAGTCCGACAATGACTGAGCGATTTTTCCCGCCACTTTCAGGGGTGGGGTTGGGGTTGTGGGTGATAGGTGACATCATAGAAGTTGGGGGGAGGGGTTAGGTTGGTGGAGGTGGCCGAATTGCCCTACTTTCCCGCTAATAGTTGAGTTTCCCGCTACTTTTTCTGGAAGGGGGAGGGGAAGAGGAGTTGTGCAGGAATTTCTCAAAGAAGTGGTGGCAGAAGGGGACAGGTGCCTGCCAGGGATAACCTGTGATGCCATCAATGAGTGAGGGTGATTATTTGATTAATTAATCTGATATAAAAATATGTGCCAGAACAGACATCATCTCACTACTTACAGACCCTTGACAGTACAAATAATTGAAGCTTGTAGGTCAATGCAGTCAAAAATATGGCCAGTTATGTCACTTATTTTGACACTCGTATACTTACTCATCAAAACCTATAAGGTTCATCCCGTTGGTTTAGAATCAGAGAACTCTCATGAACCAAAGTTTCACAGTAGAACCAAAGGAAAAAATCCGGAAGTTGTTTATATTTAATTTCATCCACGAAAAATATCTGTCTCTCTGACCGTCCATTAAGGCCCCTTTTTCTCAGGCACGGGTATACGTATCAAGTTGAAATTTTGTCACACACTGGGATCTACGGTCCCTTGGCGGTATAATAAACGTTAGCTTCTATCAACGTAATTTAATACTCGCACACTTACTGGTGATAAGCTATAGGGGATCTTCCCACTGGTCTACATTCATGAAATTTGGCAATAAGCAAGGTTTTACAGTAAACTAAAGACGAAAAAAACAACAGAAAATTGTTAATCTGTACTTATGTCTCACGAAAAAGTATTTCTTTTCTCGTTTGCAATCCGACTTCAAACTCGAAATTAAAATATTCTCAAAAGTCTTGGAACCCCTAGGACCAATATCTTGCAAGTATCAATGTCGGTAACAGTCAAGAACCCGTGTATATTCTCGATTCTCGGAATGTATAAACTGGCTCCTGTACATAATTAAGTATGTACGGACTCCTCAGTGCGCGGGACTAAGACAGCAGCGTATGTTCTGGACCAGTTTTATTGCGCATGACAATGCGCGACCACATCGAACTGAGTAGGTGCAAGACCTCTTTGAACGAGAGGATATTCAGGGAATGGACTGGCCTCCCCGTTCCCTCCAATTTAAATCTTTGAGAAGACACTGCAGCACGGCCACATGCACCTAAGACCACCTGACAGATGTCAACCACGCTGGTAGGGGAATGAACGCCCTTCCACAAGGACTCCTCATCAACCTTGTGGCCAGCATGGGAGCACGGTGCAGAGCATGCATAGCCGTCTGTGGTGATCACAAACCTTATTGAGAATGGTGTCCAGCTTTTTGTAATGTTCAGGGGACCACCATAAATCGTGGTGACTTCAGTGTACTTATTGTGCTTGTGTAAAGGTGGCATACCTGTTCATCTCATTGTGTACTCTTTTCAGTTACCTTCTTTACCATATCGTAGCAGTTCTTTCTATGTATCGTCCAAGTTTCATCAAGCTATATTAGTTGGCAGTGACACAGCATGCGGAGGTTACTTTCGGCTAAAGTTTTGCACACCAGTGTAGTTTTTATATGTATGTATTCCAGTAGACATTACACTGAGGTGACAAAAGTCATGGGACACCTCCTAATATCGTGTTGGACCTCATTTAGCCCACCATGGTGCAGCTACCCGACGTGGCATGGACTCAACAAGGCGTTGGAAGTCCTCTGCAGAAATACTGAGCCATGGCCTGCCTCTATAGCCGTACATAATTGCGAAAGTGTTGCTGGTTCAGAAGCGTGTGTGCAAACTGACCTCTAGATTATGTCCCATAAATGATTCATGTTGAACGATCTGGGTGGCCAGATCACTCGCTCGACTTTTCCAGAGTCATCTTCAAACCAGTTAAGGACAATTGATCGATTCAGTTGCACCAGAGACCCCAGCCCATTTCCTGCAAACACAGCTCACATTATTATGGAGCCACCAGCAACTTGGGTCCGTGGCTTTGTGGGCTCTGTGGCACACTCAGAATCTACCATCAGCACTTACCAACTGAAATCGTTACCCATCGGTCCAGGCCACGGTTTCAGTAGTCCAGGGTCCAACTGATATGGTCAGTAGCACAGGAGGTGTGCTGCTGATGGCGTCGTGCTGTTAGCAAAGGCACTCGTCTACTACTCCGCATTCAAAGTCTTGCGGCCGTAATCACATGGGAAACCTTTTGGCATGAATCGCTGGAGTACAAATGACAGCTCCGCTGTTTTCCTTTTTTTTCTTTATTGTGATTTCATTTCCCTGCCCCATATGGGCAGGGGAGGGCTGTCAGCAGCACAATCGGCCGCTCTTCAGCCGAGTGACATGACAACTAAAACAAGGATAAAATGCTACATATATAAGACGATAAAAAAGGGAAACATAAAACAGAGTAAGGGGAGATAATGGAGGTAAAAATACACTGACAGGGAGACGTTCGTGGGGGAACAATTAAAAAAGTCACCATAAAGTTTAAAAAACGCAGTTGGCGAGTCTTAAAACACAAAGAAGACACTGAATGCACATGAACAGATTAAAAGTCGGCCACAGTTTTAAAAACACTCCATAACAACACACTTAAAACCCACTTGGAGCACACACGGTGAAGTATAAAACTGCCAGGTGGGACCTGCCGAGGGAGAGGTCGGAGAGGATGGAAAAGGAGGGAAGAGCAAGGGGCAGCAGGGGAGGCAGAGGGATGAAGAGAATAGGGGCATCAGCGGGTACACTAAGAGGCAGGACACTGGTGGGACAGGAAATGAAGAGGGAAGACAAGGCAGGAGGGAGTGCAGACACACCAAAGGGCAGCACAAGAGAGGGAGGGGGAGTAGGAGGGGGAAGCCGCTCAGGAGAAGGTAGGGGGAGGAGAGGGAGTCCTGAGGAGGAGGCAGGAAGATGGGGTTAGAGTTGGTAGGAAGAATAGATGTCAGGTCGAAGCTCATCATCAGGGAGGGGTAGATGGTGGAAGTTGGGAAATGATGCAGATGGTGTGGAGATGGGGAGAGGGTGGGAAACAGCGGTAAAGGTGCAGCAACAGATTGGGGTTGGAGAGGAAGGGAGACACCAGGGGGTGAGGGGGATCAAGGCGGCGGACAATATATAGTGTGCGGATGTGTTCAAGGAAAAGGAGAAGGTGGGGGAAGGGGATGAGGTCATAGAGGATGCACATGGGGGACGGAAGGTGGATGGGGAAGGCGAGGTGGAGCGCATGGCATTCGAGGATTTGGAGAGCTTTATAGAACTGGGGAGGGGCGGAAATCCAAGCTATGCTGGCATAACAGAGGATGGGCGGTTCAAGGATTTGGAGGTGTGAAGGATGGGGGAAGGATGCAGACCCCACATCTGGCTGGACAGGAGTTTCACGAGGCGGAGTCCGTTGTGCACTTTTTTTTGGATGGTAAGGAGATGGGGAGTCCAGGTGAGGTAGCGGTCAAGGTTGAGGCCAAGGTATTTGAGGTTAGCAGTGAGGTGGATAGGACGGCCATAAATGGTGAGGTAGAAATCATGGAGACGGAAGGAGTGAGTGGTGCGGCCTATGATGATCACATGTGTCTTGGAGGGGTTGATATGGAGGAACCACTGGTTGCTCCAAGCGGTGAATTGGTCAAGGTGCGTTTGGAGGGTACGTTGGGACTGTTGAAGGGTGGGATAAAGGGTTAGGAAGACAGTGTCATCAGCAAACTGGAGAAGATGAATGGGTGGGGGAGGTTTGGGCATATCAGCAGTGTACAGGAGATAGAGGAGAGGGGAAAGGATGGAGCATTGGGGCACGCCGGCAGAGGGACAGAAAGTGCAGAAGTTGGAATTGTCGATAGTCACATAGGAGGGACGATGAGAGAGGAAGGAAGCAACGAGACGGACAAAATTGATGGGGAGAGCATAGGTCTGGAGTTTGAAGAAGAGCCCGGAATGCCAGACACGGTCATAGGCGTTCTGAAGATCAAGGGAAACAAAAACAGCGGAGCGATGGGAGTTACAAGTTAAGGAGCTGGTCATCAGCGGAGAAGGAAGGCCGGAAGCCACATTGGGTGAGGGGAAGGAGGTGGTGCTGGTTAAGGTAGCAGTGAATACGGTGAGAGAGGATGGCCTTGAAGACCTTACTCAACATGGAGGTGAGGCAGATGGGACGATAGAAAGAGGAATCAGAGGGGGGTTTGTTAGGTTTAGGGAACAGCAGGACATGGGAAGTCTTCCACAGGTCAGGGTAAAATCCAGTGGAGAGGAGGATATTGTACAGAGTAGCCAGGACAGTCTGGAAGGATTTGGGGGGGGGGATTCCTTGAGGTGGCGGTAGGTGACGCCATCATGACCAGGGGCGGTGTTGTGTTTGGAGCGGAGGACGAGTGTGAGGTCTTGTGCGGTGATGGGAGTGTTGATGTCTGAGGGGGGTAACCGATCCAAGTACTGGAAGCTAGGGGCGAGCGGGGGGACAGAGGTGTCAGTGCGGTCAAGGACGGTGGGGAAGAGGGAATAATCAAAATAGGGATCGTCAGGAATGGAGAAGACCTCGGAGAGGTGGAAAGCAAAATGGTTAGCCTTACTGAGGTTGTCAGGAAAGGGTCGATCGTCGTGGAGGATTGGGTAATGCGAGATGGGATGGCTACCAGTAAGGCGGTGGAAGACTTCCCGTACTTGGAGGAGTTGACAGGGAGGGTGAAGTTGAGGCGTGTGACAGCTCCGCCAATGCACTGCCCTTTTATACCTTGTGTACGTGATACTACCGCCATCTGTATATGTACATAACGCTATCCCATGACTTTTGTCCCCTCAATGAATATTTTTTGATATACCGATATGACAGCTTCCTGAACATATGATATCTGTCACTGTTGAACTAAAGCCCGATTAAAATTACTCAATGAAAAAATGAAATGAAGTCCCATGCTTCTTTACAGAGCGTAGGGGAACGATGCGGTGAATGATGATGATGAAGACGACACTACAACACCCAGTCATCTCGAGGCAGGAAAAATTCCTGACCCCGCCGGGAATCGAACCCATGACCCTGTGCTAGGGAAGCGAGAACACTACGCGAGACCACAAGCAGCGGACAAATTATTCGATAGTTGACGTTTAAAACTTGCCGCTACAGAGCTGCCACGCCCACTGCGTGCCACCGCTCGGTTATAGGTGGGAAACACGGTTGGTCACTTCCATGGTCGCTTCATAAAAGCTGTTAAATGTGTAGCGCAGAGCAATGTTGGAAGCAGCCGCCGCAGGTATGACGCAAATGCGAGATGCACTGTCGACAGCTGAGTTTAAGTAACGAGTGACTGAACTGCGGCAGACGACGCATTCTGTAGACCTGACTTATATTCTAACGTAACCGCAACCTCGTGACCTGCAATGTATTCGAGAAAACGGCAGTCAATAATGAGCGGCAGAACTAAAATCATGGTCGCTTTGTTAACTACGATTAAAGCTAATCTCTAAGAGCAAATTCAGGACAGAAAAATTTCAGTTTCAGCGCTAAAAAACAATCTGTGATTTCTCGCTGTCATTCATTGGTTACCTTGAACATTCCTCAGACGGGCTACACGAACTGCTGCTTTATCAACTGATGAACAGTCCAGGGTGGTTGTTGATTGTAGATTATAGACGATACAGGCAGATTCCAAACGGAAAAATCTTATAGAAAGGGAAAAAAGTTTATAGGAAGAGAAATAAGGGTAAATAAAAATGTCAATACGGTAGTGAAAATGACTCGGTAAATTATTAGAAATTTAAAAAAATACATTTAAATCAATTAATTGAATAAAAATAATAATTAAATTCTTTTGGTTGGATTTAGAAAGAGGAAAATTTTCGTTGTGCGTCACGAGATTTGAACCTACACCCTCCTACACAAGAGATGAATGTACCAGCTACTGGTTCAAATGGTTCAAATGGCTCTGAGCACTATGGGACTCAACTGCTGAGGTCATTAGTCCCCTAGAACTTAGAACTAGTTAAACCTACCTAACCTAAGGACATCACAAACATCCATGCCCGAGGCAGGATTCGAACCTGTGACCGTAGCGGTCTTGCGGTTCCAGATTGCAGCGCCTTTAACCGCGCGGCCACTTCGGCTGACAGCAGCTACTGTGCTATGACTCTATGCGGTGTAAAGTTGTTACGTTTATCACTGATAGCCCAACTGAGCTTCACGTGTTGTCTTGCGAAACTTATCCAATGTAGGTCAATCTCTGTGATTATAATCAATGCTGAATCGTGTCTAGTGCAACAGGATCAAGTAGAGTTTGGTTATTGCCGTATATGAAACTCGCGTATATCGTTAGCATCGTTGTATGTGGGAGAGTAGATTGTTTTTGGTGTGGTTATGACGTGTGTTGAAATACAAAATGAAAGCTGGGCAATGTGAACTGACCATTTGCAGTGGCATTCTGGCAACAGTGAACAGTTCAGGTGTGACGTTCAGTGCTCTGATTGGAGGCAACCAGCTCCATCGATTGAAGTGTCAACTATCAAGTAATTTTGATCGAGCTATAGTGCAGCAGTATCGTCGACACTGGCTGACAACAGCTGTTGAGAACTGCCCCCTCACTGGAGTGTGTGCAGGGGAGTGATGGCGCAGCAGCAGAGCGTGCCTGGGGGCCTGGCGCTGTTCGGCACGCCTGCGCCGCGCACGCTGCACACCCCCGGGGGCGGCATCCGCCGCCTCCGCCGCCCACGCCCCAGGCCAGCGCCGCCGCCACAGACGCCAGCCTCCAGCCGCCGCTCCTCGTCCTTTTCGTCGGACCCAGAGCTCAGGCTCGACCTGGATGGGCTCAGCTGCAAGGCCGTGTCTTCCCAGGGAACTCCAAAATCCGGCAAGGTAACACTCAGTGTTACGATACCGTAATAATCTGCCTCCTGAAATGAATCCTTTTTGGGTCGTGATTTATCCCTACTGCCGCTACCCGCATTTATTACAGGATGGACTCAGTCGCTATAACCGTTGTTTGTCATATCAATGAAATCGTGGTCGAGAAAAGTTATGTGGGTTCATAGGCGTCCACAAAAAGAGGGGGGGGGGGGGGGGGGGGGGGGGGGGGGCTAGTCACTTGCAGTTTGCCGCCCCCTGCCAATCTGGAGCGTATAGTTTTTATTAATTACTGAAATCTCATACACTTGTAACTTATAGAACTGATTTCACTAAGCCTCTCATTTAGTCAATTGCAAGAGTTTCCTGTGTACTGACGAGACTGGTGCTTTTTTGGCAGCTGTGGCGCATCATACGCGTAAGTTAAATGTATTGCGATTAACTTGCATGCCAGTCCCACACCGTGACATACCATACGATATGTAGCACCCTTGATGGAACAATACTCTCCAAAACTAGTCGTGCTAATTAAATATCATTGATAATTGAAGCGAATTTCTCATTTCATTAGTATGATCCTCAGTTGTGGTTATTCACCAAATCAGACTTTATGTACCAATTTATTACTTTACATGAAGCTAATTGGTAACAATCACTTGCATTTGCCTACACTGCTACAATGAATGATGTCACAGGCAAAACAAATCATGCGCGACAAATTCGTACGGATATGATATAGCTGTTGTGAGCTCAACCATTTTTTCGCACTATTAGTCTCGTAGTTACTAGTGATTCAGATGTAATGTTATTGTCATACAAGAAAGTTCGACCGACGAGCAAAGAGACGTTTTCACATCAACAGAGCTCAAATGACAGTCGCGTTCCATCCATGAATAGGATAGGAAAAGGAGAAAACTGTGCTGGTACATCTATGACACTCCACCACATGCTTTATGTCGGCTTACGGTGCAAAGATGTAGGTGTAGAGAAGACTGCATAACAAAGGATCCGTAAAAAGAAATGTGGTTGGATCAAGACCCAGAGAGAAGTTAACAAATAATAGACAACCTTAGGATTCCGGAGAAATGGACTGGATGAAGCGATATCCTTGCCAGGATGCATCTTGATGTTGACTAATCACTTGAAGGCTTAGAGAGTGACATCCATTTGTGACAACAAGGCTAAACCACAAAAGGGGAAGATCAAAGCTATAAATAATGAAGGTGCTCAATAATTTAGAAGCCTATTCAGCTCCTTGGCAATGGCCTTGCTGCAGTGGCTGCACCGGTTCCCCTGAGATCACTGAAGTTAAGTGCTATCGGGTGTGGTCAGCACTTGTATGGGTGACCATCCAGGCTGCCGTGCACTGTTGCCATTTCTCGGGGTGCACTCAGCCTTGTGTTCATTGGTCAACACTTTTGGGACGAGTTTGGCACACACCTTTCTCATGTTCAAATCTTCAGTCACAATGCAGAATACGGTTGTTTTTGACATGTTTAGAGTTTGTGCTATCAATTGAAGGCTCAGCCGTCTGGCAGAGCTAAAATAACCACGCACACACGTCACATTTTTGTCAACTCGTGCGATTGATGGCCGTCCACAGTGAGGTTCATCAGTGATCTTCTCTCAGCCCCCCATGAATGACTTGTGCCATCGGAAAGCTTGTGATATGGACAAGCAATCAGTTCCAAAGGCATGCTGAAGTAATGGAAACGTTTTGGTGGCGGACTTCCCAAGTTTAACGCAAAATTTGATAGCGTACCTTTGCTCTACAGAATGATCCATTGTGCCGTGTTATATAAACTCCAAACAGGGTTGACAGAAATGCACGTCCTGACTCTCCGGCAGCTCGCAGCTGACTGAGACAAAGAGCGTTTTGAAGCTAACACCCCCCCCCCCCCCCCACTCCCACTTATCCCAGCCGGTTACAACATGCTGTGGTGTACCATTGCGTCAGGAAAAAACTGGTCGCATTACTTATGGAATGCACTCTGTAATATGTAATCTTTCTTACCCATTATTTCTGTTAGTCATTTATTTACACTCTGGTAATATCAGTCTATGGATTTTGCTAATAATTATAACAATGCTGATCATTTGTGCACCCCATTCAACCACATAAACACATGGCATTCACCCATTCAGGTCTGTTCGTTTCAGCTAATGTAGCCCCATCCGCTTTTGTCTGCGGGAAAGTTGTTTTATTTCTAGCTGTGACAGGGATTCCCCTGGGAGAGACATCACACACACTGTGCACACATTTAAAAATCAACTTATGATTCATTCAGAAATCAACTTAGAATGTGTTCAAAAATTTTCAAAAACCAGTTGGGATGTGTTTCAAAATCATACGAATAATCGATAAACCAACCAACGATGCTAGGCACTTCGTGAAACGAGGTTTTTTTTCTTTACTAATATGAATTTGGTGCCTCCTGAAATTGCTACCCAGGCCAGACACACTGGTTTGCTCCTCCCTAGATCTGGGCCTGAATAGTTATCCACTTCTGTAACAGCAGAGGCTCGTTTACAGTACATTACTACTTGTCACACAGCCTTACAATAAACCCTGTTAGTTTACCATGTGACTAAGAGAACTTTTCATTTGTTGAATCTAGATAATTTGTATAATAAATTTTCTCTTGTGTTAAATCAGAGTTTGTTGAATACCTTTGTATCAGAGTATTTAATTCCATTTTGGACCCTAGATGAGGAGCACAAGTCTATAGTAATATTATTTTTGTGTCTTGCATTGATGATGTGTAAACCAGGGCTGCCTGGCAGAGCTGTCCCATGTGAACTTAGACATTCATTGTCATCATCATCATAATTATCATTATCATTCATCAACCATCTCCAGTAGTAAGAATGTAGTATATGAGTACACTTCAATTTTGTCTGTCCATGAACACTACTGCCCTCTTGACAAGGTGCCATTTGACTCTTCTTCCATCCAGATCCTGGGCCAGCCTCTAGGTCTCTTGCTTTCAGATTCTTTTTCAGGCCATTTTCTTGATGTTCCCCATTGTTTCCTCCTCTTTACATGTCCAAAACATTTCAGTCTTGATGTCCTTATGCTTTTGCATAATTGGTTACTTCATTTGTGTTTCTTGATGGATATTTTCAGTCCATATCTAGAGTTTTCTTATATTTTGGAGTACTGAACTTAAGAACTTTATTTCTGCAGTCTTGAATCTGCTATTGTCTCTACTGTTAGGTTTCAAGGGCATCCACAGTTATTAGTTAAAAAACTATGATAAAGGGTTTTCTTAGCTCTTAAATGGATTTGTTTGTCCCATGGAAGAGTTGTAACTTTTTGCCTAACTTAATAGTAAAAGTGAGGTCCTTTTTTTAAATGCTGTTAGTTATTTCCATGGAAGACTTACTGTATTAACTTACTGTACTACTAAGGAACTGATTGTGGTCATTTCCCAATTTATCTCCATCCAGGTCAACATACACACGTAATCCTTGTTTGCTGACTGGCATCATAATGTTTTTGTGTGTCTCATTTTTATGTCAAACTGCTTTTATTGGTGGTTACATATGTTTAATTTCTGTTACTCTTCTTCTGTGCTTTCCCACACCACCACATCATCTGCAAAGGCCTATTATTGGATTACTTACAAGTGTTTGTTTCCCTCTCTTTAGTACTTCATCTATCATAGTGATGAACAAGTATGGTGATAGTGTTGCTGCCATGTTCCACTCCTTTGTTTATGGTATACTACAAGGGTTGTCCAGAAAGTAATGCACCACATTTTTTTTTCTCAGCCAAAAACAATTCTACGAATGTGAAATGTTATGTATGTATTATTTCAAGTTTCCTAAGTTAGTGTGCCAAGTTTCTGTCACATCTGATGGATAGTGTAGCTACAGGACAGTTTCAAAATGGTGTCTGTAGGTGATGTATGTTACAAGCAAGATCCTGTCACTGAATTTCTCATTGCAGAGAAAGGAACTGTCAGGAATAGTCATAAATGCTTGTGCAAAGTCTGTGGAGCATCTGTTGTTCACAGGAGTACACTTAATTACTGTCCATGGAGGGTGAGGTCATCAGAAGGCTGTTCAGCAGAGCGCCACAATTTGCAGCGATCGGGGAGACCATCCAGCGCTGTCACACCTGACACATTGCAGCGAGCTGATGTTGTCATTCACGGGGACAGATGCATTACAACTCAGCAGTTGGCACTGCATCTGTCACTCAGCAAAGGAAGTGTGGATGCAATTATCCACACTCTCGGATATTCAAAAGTGTATACAAGATGGATCCCATGGTGTCTTAACGGTGGATCACAAATTGCACAGAAAAAACATTTGTATTGATTTGTTGCAATGTTTTTTATGGTCCCATTCCCACTCCCCCCAGAAGAAAAAATTCAACGCAACTGCTTCCACTGGTAAGGTCATGATCACTGGGTTCTGGGACTGTGAAGTTGTGATTCTCATCAATGTGATGCCAAGAGGCAGTACCATTTATTCAGAAGCATACATTAACAAAACCCAAGAAGTGCTTCTGGTGCCTTCAGGGTTATAGCAACCCAGGAGATGTTTTGTGGCAACATGATAACACTTGGCCCCACACAAGTCTGAGGACTGCTGAACACATCACAAAACAGGGTTGGAGAGTGTTGCCCCATCCACACTACAGCCCTGACCTAGCCCCCTCAGACTTCCATTTCTTTGGGCCAGTAAAGGATGCCATTGGTGGAAGGCATTTGGAAGATGATGAGGAGATGATTCACACAGTGAAGCACTGGCTCCGCCACCAGGACAGGGATTTGTACCGACAGGGCATACACACCCTTGTTTCATGCTATAGGAAAACTATAGAATGGGATGGAGATTATGTGGGAAAATATGGTGTGTAGATGAAACACCATTCTTTCATGTGTGTAATTCATATTACATTCAATAAAGAACTGTTGAAGAAAAAAAAATTTGATGCATTACTTTCTGGGCAGCCCTTGTAGTCAGAGCACCTCCTATATGGGTGCATATATGGCAGTGGTTATAAAACAGTTTTACTTTGCTGATAGGAGACTCTGGTACTTTCCTCCTTTTATAGACATTCCAGTAATCTGTTTCTTGAAAGCTTTCATAGGTCTTTTCTGAGATTGGAAGACGAATATGGTATCCCTTCTTTTCTCTCTGAATTTTTTCATTATCATTTGAACCTAGACATTGGTGTGGTAAAATATTTGTAGTATCCTTTACATCTATCAGATTGTTCTCTTACATTTTGAGTGTTCAAGTAGGACAGTGAATGACCATGCCCTGTAGTAATCACAGCTGTGTGCGAGAGTTGCATTTGCATGAGCACGCGAGTGTTTGTGTATGTCTGTGTGTGTGTGTGTGTGTGTGTGTGTGTGTGTGTGTGTGTGTGTGTGTGTGTCTATTGTTGATGAAGGCCTTAATGACTGGAAGCCTTAATTGGGAGAGTCTTTTTGTTGTGCTACCTACGACTCAGCATCTCTCCTACTTCTCGTAATTCTGCTAGAAAATGTTAGTATTGCACAGTCTCTCATCCAGAGACAGCAATTCTGTAGCTGAAGAAATATTCACATACAGAACTGGCCAATAAAGGAAAGAGTGGTTATCACTGAGGTCGTTGGCATTTTCCTTGGTTGCTTTCTACAGCTTGGGGCTAAGTGTCATGGGGAGTGACTACATTGTGGTGTTGGCTTAAGACTATCTGCATCTTTCACCCCACATTCATTCAGTACAATGTGAATGGAGTACCACACAGTACAAGTACTCATAGCAGCCCTCAGTAACAGTCAGTAACGCGTCTGAGACAGCCTCCATTATCATAAAATTTCCTGCTAGGATTTCATGCCTTTTTGCTGGCTTTCCACACATGTTTCTCAATTTTTCCCTTTGTTTCTGTAGAAGGTATAAAACTTCAATACTGAATCCCTATTTTCAAGCTTTCACTGGCTCTTCTATGACACTTTTATTCAGAATCAAAACTATTTCATTTCTTGTCTGCCTTCAAAGTACAAAGCATTTTTTGGTGACATCCATTCCAATAGATTATTAAGTAGTCTACTTCCATTTGGTTAAGCCATCCAGTTCATTTTTCATTATGATTTGTCTCCTATCAGATATTTCTTACACTTTGTTTGTAGCCCTCTATGTTCTGTGTATTACAACAAATGAAAATTTAGAAGAGACTGAAATTTAAACCCACATCTATTGCTCATTGTGAGATGTTGCCGTAACTATTACACTGTCTGAACATGCATTCTGGAATGACCCAAACATTCATTGTCACATATGTTATTTTTCTATTTTTCAGTGCACCAAGGCCTAATTGTTTAAGGTGATTCTTCACAATAAGCAAGAAATTATAGATTGGCTCCTCAGTCTGGCACAATTTAAAAAAACAAGAGAAAGACTGGTGTTTAACATTCAACTACAACATATTCATTACTTTGCAAGTTCAGTATTTCTGAATGGATTTCACTGATATTACTTCATGTCATTGTGTTTCATTGATTTCATACTCACAGAATCTATACATTTCATGACACTGGCTTTAATCCGGCTGATTAATTTTTGAGTTTTATTTTAACATATTATCATACAATGTTGTTTAAGCACAGGCAGTTTGTATAATTAGCACTAATAATTTAAGATACATCTTGACATGCAGTTACTAAGATGTAATAGACTAAGCTTATTTATTATGATAATAATACTGTATAGGGTGAACATTAATAAAACTGACAAGCTGCAGGGAAGGATTTGTGACTGTAAATTGAGTAAAACAGTTCCCATGAACATATGTCCTGGAATGGACAGTGTGCGTGCAATGACAACAGATCATGTCAGAACACAGTACTAAGTTGCATCACATCCACGTCATAACAATTGTTTAAAGTGTCCTTCATGGGATTGCAGGTGATAGGGGTAGTGGCACTTGTCATGCAGGATACACATAATTATACTTTGGCTTGAGCTTGCACTAGGATTTGCCTCAATATCCAGCAGAACCTGGTCTTCTAAATCTGGTGTACACACAATCCACCACCTCCCTGCATGTTCATCTGTATGAAAGGACCCATGATCACACAAATGCCCAAAAAGGGCTTGAAAAATTGTGTGATGAGGTTGCTATCTGCGAGGATACTTGTTTTGGTATAGCTGTGCTGCCTCTCAAACATTTCCATCTGCTTGGCGGTACACGAACACCTACTCGGCTTGCTCCCAACTTGAATACTGGACCATTCTGCTGCTTACGGTATGCTGCATCAATCATGCAGCCTGCAACACACAAGAAACACGTGGAGTGTGGTCAGATGAACTGTCATTCATCAGCACAATCTACTGTGGCAACAATGCATTTCTGCACACATGTTCATGGGACTTTTTACCTCCATTTCCAGTGAGGGATCCGTCCCTGCAGTTTATTGGTTTTATTAATGTTCATCCTGTATAGAATCATTTCAGTTTAATTTCTGGTCATTAAATCAGTGAATACTGAGACAGTTTTCCCTCGGTAGTGATAGATGCTAATTATAAATTTGTTACTGCCTTATGTTACTGGAATAATTAAATGTTGTCAACAGGGAGTTACCACCGATACTCAACAGACTGTTTGCATCAACACAGTGGATTCCAGAAGAAACGATGTCTGTGTAAGTGAAAACAAGCCTGTTGCATCCCTCCACTCTACAGAGGCAATGTCAATGCATCCTTATTGTTATGGCAGATCATCACCTGCAAATTATGAACAAGATGCTCTGAGTCATCACAACTTACTGAATGGAAATTGTGATTCTTCAGCAGATTACAAATCTGCAAGCCCTGCCCTGATGAACATTGCTTGTGCTACTAATTCTCAGACATCATTGGTTCCTGCCAGACACAGTGAAGACTGCATGATTCCTGTACAAGATCCGCAGCCTCGAAAAAGCACATGGTGTGCAGTAAAAGTGAAACCTGAATCAAATGAGCATCTTAGATTGAAACATGAGCCAAATTTTCAACCAGGAAAATGTATTTCTTTAGCATATAACCCCATTTTGGATTCTTGTAACTTGATGACTAAAACCTCTGGGCATTATCACACTTCATCCAAGAATCCTAAACAGTATTTGGAGGAAACAGTCATTGTCAACCAGTTAGCATATGCTTCAAGTGATAAACCAGGGACTCACACACAAGATAAACACTCAGGAACTGAATCAAATGACCCCAATACCTCTACAGCTTATAAAGTAATGGACTCTGTGACTTTAAATAGTGAAGAAAACTCCAAAAACCAAGAAAATGTTTGCAACATTTCTTCTTTCTTCAGCCAATGTTCTGAAGATGTAGTAGTCATCAATGAATCCATTCTTCCCAACTTTAATTACAGTCCTGGCAATAGCACTAATTCAACATTATCAAAAGAGGTCACAAAAGAGAAAATTACTGTAGGTCTGCCTATCTGCTACCAGTCAGAATCACTGCTGTGCACTGGGAAAGAGACAAGAGAAAAATCAGTCTCTGAAGTTTCCAGTTTTCATAAGACCCAGTGTTGTACAGATAATAATATTTTTGGTCAGCACACAGTTTTGAAGTCAGAATGGTCTAGTAGTGATATTTATCATGAGACCAAAAGAAATTTGCCCAATGAAGGACAAATACATATAACAAGGCCCATTAGTCTTAGTTTTGAACATTGTCAGTCAATTCCATATGCCACAACCTTTGCTGGACAAAGTGAAGTCACAATATTTCAACTTGATTTAAAGTTTTCAAAATCTTATTCAGAAATGGATTTTACATACAAATTCAGTTCTGAGATACTTCCCTCCCAAAACATGAAGGCATCTAGACCTGACACTCTATGTTTAGACAATGGTGAGAAATTCCATCAGAATTATGCAACAATAGATGGGTCGAAAACCAAGGATACTAATAATTTTATAGAAACAGATAATTCAGTTAAATTGATTGACAGAAAGTCAGAAATTTCTACACAGCCTCATCATAATGTAGATTTGTGTAAAGCAGTCTTTTACAAGATGGTTTCCAGTGAGAATGAAAGTTCACTATCATATCGAAAGTTTTCATTCTTTTGCCAGCAGTTTGCTGAAGCAATATTAGGAAGGACACTACTTCATAGATTTTATGCATCTGAACATTCACACACAAAAGCACCAGGAACAAATATAAATATCAATAGTGGAAACTTGTTCTTGTACTCATTTTATTTCCAGGATGTCTCTGAGTCACTGAAACTGTTATTCGACAGGTATAAGGAAATCTCAAACACTAAAATTGTGATGGACAGTAGAAAATTATGGCCTGAGGATCATATCATTGAAAAAGAATGTAATGAAGATTACCAACCTGTTGTGCCATGTTCTAGCTTCTTTTTTATTGCAAATGATGACTTAGAATTAATAGTTTGTGAAAACCAGATGTCAAACGGACAGCTACTGTATTACAGAAATGACAAAAAATTAACACTGGTTGACCTTCAGAATTTTGTGAACTCTCAAAACGAAAATTGTATACATCTTTTGTTAGTATCTAGCAGTCCCAAAACAAGTGGTAAAATAGTGTCTCATTCAACAGAGTCTATAATTAAAGAAATGTTCTTTCATTTTATTACATCAAATGGAGCCAAAAAACTGGAAGTGACAAATAAAGCACATGGAAATAAAAAAATAAGTTTTGAAATGATAAATTATTGCATAGTGCATAAATTACCTGCACAGGAGAGAAGCTGTCAGATGTGGCATTATGATGAAATAAAACAAGGAGATGCAAGTAGTATCACACATTATCAGCTTAAGAAAGGTGAAACTAGAAAATATTCTTGTACTAGCAAGGACATATTGCCATATGACAAACATTTGTTTACAAATAACTCATGGTTGCTTGTACACATTGTCACTGAAGCAGACATGAAAATACCTCGAATGATGCATTTCAGAGGAGATACAAGTCAATATCTCAACATATTTAAAATAACCCATAAATTTCTAAGTAATAATTTTGATTATAGTGGCATATTATTTTCTGGTTTGAGAAATGACGATGACAAAAATTCCTCAACTCCAAGAAAACTGACTATAGGTGCAGAAGTGCATAAAAACAAACCTAAGTTTGGCGTAAAAAATGGAAAGAATAATGATAATTCAGATTCTGGGATAATTCTATTAAGTGATATTGGATTATTGCATGGTTCATTCAGGATTTATGTTAAAGAGAAAAGAATTGCTTTGGATGAAAATGGCAAACAGACCTCAGCTGATGTACAAGAATATTTAGAAAATAATTTTTGCGATGATAGTGATGTACACAAGCTGTTCCATGTAACCCAGCAAAACATGCCCCCTAAATTACAGGTTGATGCAGAAGTAGTGCAAAGCACATCAATATATTTGCCTTCTGGAGAACAAGTTAACAAGACAAATTCTGAAGCTAGAACGTGTTTCAGTGAAACATCACAGTTTGAAGAGGAAGATATGAGTGCAAATGCACAAATAGAACAACTCTGCAATTTCGGTGATCTAAAATGTGGTTGTGGTTGCCTGTTGAATACATTACAACAAATAGAAGTAGGTTGTAAACAAATAAAAGCTGGTTATGAGAAATCAAGATCCCAGCCATCTGATCTTAAAATTACAGACTTCCCATATGGAAGAGGTACACAAACAAATTGTGAACAATGGATTAATAACTGCAAAATGATTGGTATGATAGATCATGGCCCTAATTTTGCTTGTAGTGGGTACTTTGGAAGAAAAGATGTCTTGTTAGGAAATGTGCAAGAATCTGAGATGAATCAAACACCAGAAAGTTTAAGTTCCTGCAGTATATTTTCATATGATACAGAAGATTCAGAAAAAATTGTTGAAAGCTATGTCTCACAAGAAAAATGTGAACAGAGTAGCCAAAACTCACAGTTTTTTGTTAATGGAAGTGAGAGTCATGAAACAGATGATTTTGATTGTATGTTATGTGAAAATAATGAAGACCAGAAGTTAAAAGGATTAAATTTTGAAAGCCAGGGAGTTTTTAAATGCCAAGAAACAGATACAATGAATACAAAATCAGATAGCATCTCAGTATCTGCTGATGAAGTTCGACAAATGGCATATCATGCACGTCATCTTGCGGAAACTTTAGAACATCTGCTTTTGAAATCTTCCACATCTTCTCAAATAGCAAGAAATTCTTCATTGCTTTAGGAATTGTTTCCCCAAAAATCATGCAGACCAAGAAGCAGTAGCAGCTCACAATAATGAAAATACAGTATTTCATCAGAACCATGTATGATATTTTCTTTGAGACCAAATACTGAAGGTTGCTTGAAAGAAGGGGCAAATGTGTCCCATTGTAAGACCAAAGAAGAAGATACCAAATGTTGTCATTACACGCATCCAGTGGGACACAGCACAAACAGACACTATGCATTCATATAACTGATTACATCATCTAGCTGGGCAGTGGATCTACCTTCTTCAGTGCAGATGCACAAATACGTCCGAACTCCTGTGAGAATTTCAGAATAGTGAACATGGAGGAAATGGACAGGGATTGCAGATAGGTGGTGCTTGATGGGAGTGTGAATTGGCCATGAGGCATGCCGAGATAGTCCATGCAGTCATGATAATGCTGTGTCCTGGATGGTGCAGTGGTTAATGCACCTGTCTGTAAGCAGGGGACCCCGGTTTCAGTCCTGATCTGGTACACATTTTCATTTGTTACCACTATGTGATGCCCCGATGCAGCTGACAGCAGTGATCCTTTCCCTTTCCTTTTCTTGCTTCCCCTCTCCACCTTCAATTTACACATAAAAAAACACACTGTCTCTTACAGTAGCTGCTTAAAGTGTTGTCCTTATAATTAATCCATTGTGCCAGCCTCCCATTCAGTCATCAATGCACTCTCTTCTGTGGTTCCCATTATAAGGAGAACCTTCAATGATGCAGAATGAGTCAAAGCATACATTAAGAAAGTGAAGTGGCTGTTACAAGTTGCGTTAATCCAAGATTCACTTTGAAAAAAAAAAAAAGAGAAAAAAGAAAAGAGAGCTTCTGCTTCCCTTTTTTATGTTAATTGCTTCTGATTATCTCATATTGATAGCTTAATGTCTATGGGAAAACTTAATGTTTATCATACAACAACAATTGTAAAAGAACGCATGTCTGTTTACAGTGAATATATAGCCATACTATGCAGCTACTAGGAAACTTCAGTTTGTGAACATAGATAACCAGTCAGTTTGTAGGAGTGGCTAATAAGCTACTTTTTATTTCTCTTTGAATCTACAAAGATTCCCAATTCAGTATTCAGATGGGAGCTTCTTGAAGATCTTTTCTTTGTCTTCAGACACCCACACTGAACTTTAGATAAGGAAGAGTCTAAATGATATTATCTAACAAAAAATTGATATTAAAATGTCTACAATTCATGACTATCATATCGAATTGTTACGTACACCTGTTTTCTCCAGCATCATCATTGCAGGTTTCTCCATTTTGTGCAGCTAAGTTGAACTTTGAATATGCCATACAGGCATACTTCACTTTATATATGTGATTTCTGTTCTTTAGGACATGTCTGAAAGAACCGTCACCTTGTGTGATCCAGCAGAAATACAAATACTATTCACAGGTTTTCAGTGACATTAGATGCATTTGCACATTGAAATGAATCAATGGCAATAAGTGAAAATTTGTGCCAGACCATGAGTCAAACTAGGATCTCCCACTTAATGCAAGCAGTCTCCTTAACTGCTTTGGCCATCTGAGCCTGCTTACCATCTGATCCAAAGTCCTTGCCCTTGTTGCTAATAATATTCATATAAACAAAGTTGACATTTGATGTGGTGGGTGATGGGAGTGACTGTAAATGGGAAATGCCTTTACAGTCACTCTCATTAGCCACTGCACTAAGTGTCAACTTAGTTTACATGTATAGTAGCCATTATTGGGTAATTTTAATTGCAAGTAATTTCTATGCATTTCTGGTTAACTTAAAATCAATTTATCAATGTGACTTTTACATTCAAACTCACGTGAGTGCATTTAGTACTGCTTCTGCCTTTCTACACACGTGTAATTATTACGTGATTTCAGTTTCAATTAAGTCCATAAAAAACAGTAACATTTGTCCCATATGAGCTGGAAATCATTATTAATTAATCTGCAATCCAAAGTTCATACTATTTCAATTATTTAGCCAAAAATATAACTAACTACTGTTATTTATTTAGCTTGTTACAAAATTATCTTTTTGATCATTGTTGTATACTTGGTAAGTATCTGCTTGATAGTGATCAGGCTGTAATTAGTTGCATTGTTTTAGTTTGCCTAATTCTTTGGAAGTGATGCCTTTTCATGATAAATAGTTCATAGGTCATTAAATCACTTAATACCAAAGCGTGTATTCATCTTTACAGGACATCATATATTGTATATATTGGTGTTCTGAGCCTAGAAAAATTAAAACTTTTTATACATTCAGCTGTAGTTAGCAGCTCTGTATTGTGAGAGAAAGACTGCTGAACTTGAGAATGGAGGCAGAGTGGCTTCTACGAAGTCACAAGGCAATGCATAACAGTGAGCAGAATCCTGTCAAAAAAGTTGGGGAAAAACAGTCACCGAGTACTCAGAATACATAAACGAGTTTGAAACAAAAATAAAATCAATATTAAGTCAAACCTACAGCTGGTACATGATGGTGCAGATGTTTCTGACAGCAAGTAATGAAATAACACAGAATATAAGGATTGATTTAGGTAATGAATAAATCATTTGGACACTAAAATTGGTAATCAAATAAAGACTTTGACCAATCATATGAATAGTAACCAAGGTGAACTGAAAAGTAAAACAGATATGATGGACAGATCAATGAACAGTAAATTAAATAGGATGATAAATGCTTCAAGTAGTAAACTTGATAGTAAGCTAGGTTCTTTGAGTAAATCAGTGAGATAGGAATTTTAAAAAAGGATAGAGGTTTTTAACAATGCAGTGAGCAGCAAATTAAGGGAGAGTATAGATTATATGCGTAAAGTGTTGAACAGTGAATTCAAAAATGACATAAGTTCTAAGCAAAATAAATTGATTCAATCAATGAGGAATCAGATTAAAGAAGGTATTAAGAATCAGGTAACTGTTTGTAGTAATTTTGATGTGAATTAGGTTGTCAAGTTAAGATAGTCAGTGATGGCATAAAACAACAAGTAATGAAATCGGTACTGAACTGAATTGATCTGTAGATGGTTTGAAGAAACAGATTGCGCAGGTTCAAAACAGTACGAAAACACCATTACAAGATTTCAAGTTAGCAGTTGACCACAAATTGTCTGAAACTGTAACAGTAATCAGTACAGGCATTCAATGTAAAACCCAGAGTCTAGAAATTAACATAATAAACCAAAAGATCACAGAGCTCAAAAACAACGATGTAGAATGTTTCAGATTATAGATCAATTAACATATAGAAGGTCTAGAAGTGCGGTTGTCAACCTTTTTCCCCACTGCCTACTTTTGTTTATCTCTTAGTAATAAAATTTTCTACCACCCACTGGTTCAATAGTAATGGTGATTCATAAAGTAGGGAAGTTACTGTACTCCATAAAATTAATAAAGCAGAGTTACAGCAAGTTAAAGTGTATAATAATAATTACTTACCAAATATTTTTATGGCCAAATTTTATGCACACCTAATGGAAACCTTTTTGAAATTCCTGCTGCCTATCAGGCAGGAACACTCACTAGTGGGTAGTAGGGACCAGGTTGATTAGTGCTTTTCGAGAAGGTATTTAAAAAATGGCATTAGGAGGGTATGCCACAACCTAGTGAGCACTGAAATAGAGAAATTTGATCCGAAGGGAAAGATCAACCTGTAACTTTTATGAATGTGTCTAAGAGATTGTTTCCTGAAAAGAACTACGTGTTACTGGTGAAGATGAAAATTAGAGGAGATGTGCATAATTGGACAGCTCATACAGCAGAAGGTTGCAAAACATTAGAAGAATTTTTTAATACATTTGAGGCTGAATAATTGTCATATGATAAACAGAGACAAATATATCAGGAATTCCTGGATGCTCCACTGTACCGATCAGGTGGAGGAAAGGGAATGAAGTCTTATTGTAAAAAAATTGTGCATGAAAGTGAAGCACTTTGCAATGTTACCTCATGGATATATTTCACTGTGTGTCTTCTCTACTAAGTACTCCACATGAGCAAATCATATATAACTTTATCTGACGTTGCTCACATCTTTGGTAATTGGGCTCTGTGTGGCTCTGTTGAGAAAGGAATAGCTTTATAATGTAGTAGGGTCAGGTTGCACACGTCTGCTTTGATGCCCAGCAGCTAACTTTCTCCAAATAATAACCTGTAGCTGTGATTCTGCAGTCAATCTGTGCATTGGATAGAATTATGAATTAGTAAAATAAACATAAATATTAAGTAAAATACAAATGAATAATTAATATAAGGATCCTATTCTAATGTCTGTAATTGAGGTAGATGACATGAGTTCATGTCAATAATTTTTATTATTAAAATCTTAGAACATGGTATAATACAAGAATTAATTTTTCAGGGCCTCTTTGGGCATTACATTATGCATGTGTTTTTGTATCAGCTTAGACATAAAATGTCACATATCTTTGAAAAACAATGTTTGTATAGCTATGAATTCTCACTGAAGTTATGAGGACTATCTTTTTAGTATTAAGTTACCTTATGATGGCCCAGGAACCTGAAAGCTGGTTCATAATGATCCATTAAATAAATATTATTGTGGAACATTAATACTGCTTTTTTATTATTGAATATTGTTAACATTCCTTTTCACTGTAAGATTTACCTGTGGTCTCGACAAGTACAAACAATATATCTCCGCCATCGCAAGTTCTTGAACCTAATGGCCCATACCATCTTGCTTGTTCAGTTCGCGGTATGATTTGTTGTACTGTGGATGTATGTATGAAATATACCAAGTATTACAGAAATGAGTGTGTTTCCTTGGGCTACAACCCAACAGAAATACTATAGTGGTGACCCTGAGTAAGAATTCATGTTTTGTTCCCTTGTAGTGCAAGTATTTTCATGTCTACCATGCTGGCTTTGTTTACACCTTCATTCGTTCTGCTTGGCCATGTATCCTGCCAAGCAGCACATGGAGATTGAAGCTCCTGCACCTACAATGGGACATTTCATCACTTCACCACCACCTGAACTCTGTAACAAGTTTCCTGCAGTTTCATTGCCGCAACACTTTTGCCACTTGACAGTGCATGTGACTGCAGACTTAGGCTTTGCCTCTCCAGCAAATGTGCATCAACACGTGTATTTTGAAAAAGATAATGAGAAGAGCAAAGTTCCTGCATTTCATCATGCTGATGTGTATTCTGCCTTTCATGCACAGACTATGTCTCAGACACTGGCTGCACTGGTGAACATTACAACAGTGCTGTGTACAACCTCGCCTTTGTCCAGACACACTACGAGTACCAATCATGCTCCCGAGACATCTGAGTGCTTTACTGCTTCATCGGTCTACAAAGTGGACAATGCCCAGTGTATATAATGAATATTTCCAGTCCCGTTTCCACCCCAGTGACTGTTTGGCTCCTCAGTACACTTAACAGCCTACTACCTGACGTGAACAATGAGGTTTCTGCCCCTTTAAACATGCCACAGCTCATCATGTCCCCCCCCCCCCCCCCAACACACACACACACACACACACACACACACACACACACACACACACACACACAAACCCCCTCCCAGTCCAGTGCCACTGCAAGTAAACTTGCAGGGCCTTTCAGCTGCAGCTGTTCACCCACTCAACTTTCACATGGTGTCGATCATGCCTTCCACATCAGACAGTTCTCCAGCATCATTTCCTAGTGCTTTGGTGCCATTCTCACCCTCTTGACAAACTGTTCCCTCACACCCTACTCAGTGCCATCTGCGTCAACCGCATCAGTTCAGCATCAGTGTCATGGACTCAGGGACTCAGAACAGAACTAGCTGCACCTTCATCATGCTTACCGACCCTGCCCCCCTATCCAAGGACAACCCAGCAACATGGTTTGCACTGGTGGAGAACTTGTTAGAACTATAACATGTCACCAACAACTCAAAATCCCTATGCCTCATGACTCAACTGCATGAGCACACAGACATGATCTGTGACCTACTTCTGATGCCACCGATAACTTCAAAGAATGATTTCAAAAACAGACCATCATTGAGTGTCTCTTGCATTCCCCAAAAGATATTATTCTGTGAATACTGTGTGAGGAACATCTCGGCAACTGCATCCTGTCCCAGCTTTGACACTGGCTGTGCCTCCTGGTCAACGAACGGACGATTTTGGACAAAACGCTGTGGTCGGTGTTGTTATCAAAACTGCCTACAGATCTCCAAGTTCATCTCCTCCCCCACGTCCTGAAATCCACCAGTTTGTGTTTGCAGATGGCTGACCAGGTCTGTTCACTCACTCACCAGTGCCACCAGCAGGAGCTCAAACAACAGACTGGCACTCCTGCACCAGTAGCTTGCCTGGCTGCAGGCAGGGGCAGGCCGTGCTCTGCTCCCCCCCCCCCCCCCCCCCCTGGACTGCTGCACCACCTGGCACCCACCAGTGTGTGAACCCAAACACATAGAGGATGATTGTCCACCTCCCCTTACAACGTACCTCACAGCTAGTACTACACCATATTCAGCAATGACACAAAAAAGTCCCACCCCCGAGCAAGCATCCAAAAATCCAATCACCTGACAAGTGCCAACCCGCATTTTATTCTCTAGCATACCCCAAAATTGAGTCATCCACACAGCTTGTGTCCAAACAGTTCGTGTGGTGAGACATAAAGCATGATTGTCAGAGCTGGGGCCAGAACTGCATCATCTGTCAGCACAACAAAGTCACCAGGCTCACTGTCCCACCTCTCTGCAAATTCAACATTCCATCTGGCTGCTTTTACCACGTATACCTGGACCTGATTGACCCCCTTCCAGAGTGCTTCTATTATGATCTTTCTTGCACTGATCATTTACCTTGATGGGTAGAGGCTGTACCTCTCACCAACATTACCATCAAAACCATAGCTAAGGCTTTTGTTTCTTCCTGAATTTCCGAATTTGGCTGCCCCACTATCATCACCATCGAACAGGGCTGGCAGTTTGAATCAACATTCTTCGCCCAACTCTGCTAGCTGTGTGGTATCGGCAAATGTTGCATGACTGCCTACCACTCCCAAGCAAATGGACTGATAGAACAGTGGCATCGTACTTTCAAGACAGCACTGCGGTGTCACAACAGTCTTTGGGCCGAGGTCCTCCTATGGGTACTCCTTGGCCTATGGTCATCATACAAACCAGATATCAAGGGCACCACAAGTGAGTTTGTCTATGCTGAAAACTCTGTCCTTTGTGGGGAGCTGTTACAACCTACCTCGCCCGACAATCCCACCCCCCGTCCTGACTTCATAAGCCATATCTGAACACATTTTGCAAACATTTCCTTGACCCCCCCTTCTAGTCATACTGCCCCCTTCCCCCTACACCTACATGGCCTCTGATATCCTTTTCGTGCAAGCATTTTTCTCCATGACACCATCATGCAGGTTCCACTTGCCCCACCATTTTCAGGCCCATACGAAGTCATAAACCGCACCGCTAATATGATGGACATATGGGTTAAAGGTTTGCCACTCACTGTTTCTTTCCACCACATGAAACCAGCACACCTTGACCCACCATCTTTTTTGCCTGATGATGTTATAAGGCTACCCAGCACTGAGGACTCATGCTCAAGCTATGATCCCTCAGAACTGCAGCTGCAGCCCTCACCCAAACTTGTGTCTGTATTACCATCAATGTTGTTCCTTGTGTTCTCGCCCTCTCTCTACCTCCTCCCCCTTATCCCCCTCTAGTGGTTCTGCAAACCAATGTCCCGTCCAAACGTGTGGAGGATGTCACCATCCTCAATGACAACAACCACATCTTCATTCTGGTGCAAGACAACTCGCCCCATCCAACCGGGGGCCGGCTTGTCAGACGATCACCAGCTTAAGCCTGCTCCTGTGTGGGGTTGACCGCATGCTCCTTTGAGCTGTGGTAACTCCCCTATGGAGGGTTACAGTTTGAATGTTGCCAGCCGATCATGTGAGGGACACAGTCCATCCCCACATGCAGGCCGACGCCTCGTCTGCCCACACCACCTACAGGAGTTCCTCGTTGATCTCCCAGCATGGTTCCTGCCCTGGAGTTGGACATCCACATCACATCACTGCTGTCTCCCTCTCCACTTTCACCACTGGACATGCCCCCTTCCACTGCAATCAAACCATGCTCCACACTGTGGGAGGGGTGGTCTGTGTGACGTCGACAAGTACAAACGATATATCTCTGCCATTGCAAGTTCTTTGGCTCTTAATAATTTTTTCATAATGTGGGGCCACAGTCATAATATATTTCTTTAAAGTCAGTACCGCGATTATACTGTTTTTTATTTGCAGTGTTGCACTTACACGATCATGATTTTGGCTTCAAAGTGCCATTATCAAGTGTTTTAATGTTATACAGTGCCTAAGATGGCAAAGTGTCGCATTTAAAATACAATGTGTCTAATAATGTATTTTAAATGTGACAGTACGCCATCTTAGGCACTGTATAACATTAAAACACTTGATAATGGCTCTTTGAAGCTGAAATCATGATCGTGTAAATGTAACACTGCAAATAAAAAACAGTCTAATGGCAGTACTGACTTTGAAGAGGTTCTTTGACTCTGTAACCTAATGGCCCATGCCATCTTGCTTGTTCAGCTTGCAGTATGATTTGTTGTAATGAGGATGACTGTATGAAATATACCGAGTATTACAGAAATTAGTGTGTTTCCTACAACCCAGCAGAAATCCCACACACCCATTAAAGGAAATGAAATAAGAAATGATGATTGTCATTAATAATGTTTTGTTGACACCAAGACTATTAGGAATGGAAGATCATCTCTGTTGGCCGTGGATGGTGAGCGTGTATTTGGTAGTAGTAGTAGTTGTAGTTGTTTACATTAGATTAGATTAGTACTTGTTCCATAGATCATGAATTCGACACTTCGTAATGATGTGGAACATGTCAGGTTAATAAAAGGTGTCTGTACAAGATATTCCATTACACAAAATATTAGACGACAACAATTTTTTTTTTTTTTTTTAAGGGGGGGGGGGGGGGGGGGTTGGGGAAATTACCCACTTACTAAATCCAAAAATTCACCTAATGAGTAGAAGGAGCTGCCATTAATAAATTCTTTTAATTTCCTTTTAAATGCTATATGGCTATCTGTCAGACTTTTGATGCTATTAGGTAAGTGACCAAAGACTTTTGTGACAGCTTAATTCACCCCCTTCTGAGCCAAAGTTAGATTTAACCTTGAGTAGTGAAGGTCATCCTTTCTCCTAGTGTTGTAGCCATGTACACTGCTATTACTTTTGAATTCATTCGTATTGTTAATAACAAATTTCATAAGTGAGTATATATATTGTGATACTATAGTGAAGATCTCCAGTTCTTTAAATAAGTGTCTGCAGAATGGTCCTGGATGAGGTCCAGCAATTATTCTGATTACATGCTTTTGTGCAATGAACACTCTTTTACTCAATGATGAGTTACCCCAGAATATGATGCCATATGAAAGCAGAGAATGAAAATAGGCATGGTAAGCTAATTTACTGAGATGTATATCGCCAAAATTTGCAATGACCCTAATAGCATAAATAGCTGAACTCAAACGTTTCAGAAGATCCTCAGTGTGTTTTTTCCAGTTCAACTCCTCATCAATGCCTACACCTAGAAATTTTGAATATTCTACCTTAGCTACCAATTTCTGATCAAAGTCTTTATTTATTAATGGTGTCATTCCATTTACTGTGTGGAACTGTATATACTGTGTTTTGCCAAAGTTTAATGGGAGCCCATTTGCAGAGAACCACTTAATGATTTTCTGAAAAACATCGTTTTCAGTTTCACCTGTTAATTCTTGTCTGTTGGGTGTGATAGCTATACTTGTATCATCGGCAAAAAGAACCAGCTTTGCATCTTCGTGAATATAGAATGGCAAGTCATTAATATACACTCCTGGAAATTGAAATAAGAACACCATGAATTCATTGTCCCAGGAAGGGGAAACTTTATTGACACATTCCTGGGGTCAGATACATCACATGATCACACTGACAGAACCACAGGCACATAGACACAGGCAACAGAGCATGCACAATGTCAGCACTAGTACAGTGTATATCCACCTTTCGCAGCAATGCAGGCTGCTATTCTCCCATGGAGACGTTCGTAGAGATGCTGGATGTAGTCCTGTGGAACGGCTTGCCATGCCATTTCCACCTGGCGCCTCAGTTGGACCAGCGTTCGTGCTGGACGTGCAGACCGCGTGAGACGACGCTTCATCCAGTCCCAAACATGCTCAATGGGGGACAGATCCGGAGATCTTGCTGGCCAGGGTAGTTGACTTACACCTTCTAGAGCACGTTGGGTGGCACGGGATACATGCGGACGTGCATTGTCCTGTTGGAACAGCAAGTTCCCTTGCCGGTCTAGGAATGGTAGAACGATGGGTTCGATGACGGTTTGGATGTACCGTGCACTATTCAGTGTCCCCTCGACGATCACCAGTGGTGTACGGCCAGTGTAGGAGATCGCTCCCCACACCATGATGCCGGGTGTTGGCCCTGTGTGCCTCGGTCGTATGCAGTCCTGATTGTGGCGCTCACCTGCACGGCGCCAAACACGCATACGACCATCATTGGCACCAAGGCAGAAGCGACTCTCATCGCTGAAGACGACACGTCTCCATTCGTCCCTCCATTCACGCCTGTCGCGACACCACCGGAGGCAGGCTGCACGATGTTGGGGCGTGAGCGGAAGACGGCCTAACGGTGTGCGGGACCTTAGCCCAGCTTCATGGAGACGGTTGCGAATGGTCCTCGCCGATACCCCAGGAGCAACAGTGTCCCTAATTTGCTGGGAAGTGGCGGTGCAGTCCCCTACGGCACTGCGTAGGATCCTACGGTCTTGGCGTGCATCCGTGCGTCGCTGCGGTCCGGTCCCAGGTCGACGGGCACGTGCACCTTCCGCCGACCACTGGCGACAACATCGATGTACTGTGGAGACCTCACGCCCCACGTGTTGAGCAATTCGGCGGTACGTCCACCCGGCCTCCCGCATGCCCACTATACGCCCTCGCTCAAAGTCCGTCAACGGCACATACGGTTCACGTCCACGCTGTCGCGGCATGCTACCAGTGTTAAAGACTGCGATGGAGCTCCGTATGCCACGGCAAACTGGCTGACACTGACGGCGGCGGTGCACAAATGCTGCGCAGCTAGCACCATTCGACGGCCAACACCGCGGTTCCTGGTGTGTCCGCTGTGCCGTGCGTGTGATCATTGCTTGTACAGCCCTCTCGCAGTGTCCGGAGCAAGTATGGTGGGTCTGACACACCGGTGTCAATGTGTTCTTTTTTCCATTTCCAGGAGTGTATATTAAGAACAGCAGAGGACCCAAGACTGCACCTTGTGGCACCCCATTCTTGATTGTTCCCCAGTTTGAGAAATCACCAGTTTTTTGTATATTATCTGAACTACTTATTTCAACTTTCTGCACTCTTCCTGTTAGGTATGATTTAAACCATTTGAGCACTGTCCCATTCATACCACAGTACTTGAGCTTATCTAGAAGTATTCCATGATTTACACAATTAAAAGCCTTTGATAGATCACAAAAAATCCCAACGGGTGACTTCCAGCTACTCAGAGCATTTAATATTTCATTAGTGAAAGTATATATAGCATTTTCCATTGAAAAAACCTTCTGAAAACCAAACTGATATTTTGTTAAAACTTTATTTTTACAAAGGTGTGAAGCTACTCTGCAATACATTACTTTTTCAAGAATTTTGGATAAGGCAGCCAGAAGAGAGATTGGGCGGTAGTTGTTGACATCAGATGTATCCCCTTTTTTATGCAGTGGTTTAACAATGGCATACTTCAGTCTATCTGGGAAAATACCCTGCTTCAGAGAGCTATTACATATGTGGCTAAGAATCCCACTTATTTCTTGGGAACAAGCTTTTATTATCCTGCTGGAAATGCCATCAATTCCATGTGAGCTTTTATTCTTGAGAGAGTTTATTATCTTCCTAATTTCAGAAGGAGAAGTGGGTGGAATTTCAATTGTATCAAATGGTGTGGGTACGGCCTCTTCCATTAACTGCCTTGATTCTTCTAATGACAATTTAGATCCTATTTTCTCTACAACATTTAAAAAATGATTATTCAAAATGTTTTCGACTTCTGGCTTGTACAGGAGTACAGGATGATGGCATCACCATCAAGTTTCCATTTGCTTTGATGGTGATGCCATCATCCTGTACTCTTGGTTGCCCTGTCTCCCTTGTAATAATATTCCAAACTGTTTTGATTTTGTTATCAGAGGTATTAATCTCAGATATGATGCACACGTTTCTGGACTTTTTAATAACCTTTCTTAATGTAGCACAGTAGTTTTTATAATATTTGGCTGTTCTGGGTCATTACTCTTTCTTGTTGTTAGATACAGTTCCCTTTTGTGGTTACAAGATATTTTTATTCCTTAAGTAAGCCAATGTTTTTTGCATGGTTTCTTATAATTAGATTTAACTACTTTCTTGGGGAAACAGTTTTCAAATTCTCTTACAAGTGTATCATGAAATAAGTTATATTTTACATTAGCATCGGGTTCCTAGTACACCTCATCCCAGTCTAACTGCTGAAGATTTTACCTGAAATTTGTAATTGTTGAGTCATTAATTGAACGCACAACTTTGGAGGGTAGTTTTGAATTACTGAATGGAGCTATGTCATATACTGTAACTAGCTGAGCATCATGATCAGAAAGGCCATTCTCAACAGGACAAGAATTTATGTTTTTAAACATATCTTGGTCTACAAAAGTGTTATCTATTAATGTGCTGCTGTCTGTTACTACCTGAGTAGGAAAATGAATGACAGATGTCAAATTGAAAGAACCGAGTAAGACTTCCAGGTCATTCTTCCTATTACACTCTTTCAGTGAATCAACACTGAAGTCCCCACAAACAATAATTTGCTTTCCTTATCTGACAGATAGCACAACAAGACATCCAAGTTTTCCAAGAATAAATGAAAGTTTCCTGAAGGGGACCTATATACTGTTACAATTATAAAAGCACCCTCCTTCAGTTTAAGTTGACAGGGACATGCTTCTATATGTAGCTCTAGACAAAACTTTTTTGTATCTACGCTTTCTACACAGTGATAACTTTTCACATATATGGCAACTCCTCCTCTCACCTTACTCTTTCTACTCATATGTGCAACTAGTTTATAACCACTGATATTTACCTTTTCCATATCAGACACAATGTGATGCTCAGACAGGCATAGTATATCTGTTACATTATAAGATTCAATGTCATCTAAACAAACCAGGAGCTCATCTACTTTATTCTTCAATCCCAGGATATTTTGATGAAAATGGTAACATTAT
Organism: Schistocerca serialis cubense; assembly: GCF_023864345.2. Lineage (NCBI taxonomy): Eukaryota > Metazoa > Arthropoda > Insecta > Orthoptera > Acrididae > Schistocerca > Schistocerca serialis. The sequence goes on along the minus strand of NC_064641.1, from coordinate 82,631,155 downwards.
TTTTTACTTTACTTTTGTGAGAATCTACTTTTTTCTTTAATCCACCAATATTTCTGTTAAATATGGAAACATTATCATTTACTTTCCTGTTGTCAGAATTTTGTGAGTTTTGGACCTCTTTAGAACCTGCCTGCCTGAACTTCTCATTGGTCACTGATATTAGTCTAAAAAAGAGGTACATCCATGAGTACTACTGTACCCCCTCATGGATTTCACTAACAATCCTGCCAGTTTACCATTCCCTTTCCTATAGAGGAGTTGTTGTTGTTGATGATGTTGTAGTAGTTTTATTTATCTATGGGTCATTTTTATTAAGATATTGAACATGTCATGGTTGTGCAACTTAAGAACAATGACAATAACATACTTTATATATACACACAGTTATATACTTACATGTTTAGTTGAACAAAGATGGGATAGTCTGTTAGCTGTGGCCTTATAGTAGAAACCATTAAGGCATTTGCCGGAAGTAATTTAGGGAAACAACAGAAAATCCAAATCGGGATGGCCTGATGAAGATTGGAGCCTCCACCTTCCCAAATACCAGACCAATAAGCAAAGAAGGGAAATCAGAAAGGTGGAAGGAGTATATAGAGGGTCCATACAAGGGTGATGTGCTTGAGGACAATATTATGGAAATGGAAGAGGATGTAGATGAAGATGAAGATGAAATGGGAGATATGATACTATGTGAAGAGTTTGACAGAGCACTGAAAGACCTGAGTCGAAACAAGGCCCTGGGAGTAGACAACATTCCATTAGAACTACTGACAGCCTTGGGAGAGCCAGTCCTGACAAAACTCTACCATCTGGTGAGCAAGATGTATGAGACAGGTGAAATACCCTCAGACTTCAAGAAGAATATAATAATCCCAATCCCAAAGAAAGCAGGTGTTGACAGATGTGAAAATTACCGAATAATCAGTTTAATAAGCCACAGCTCCAAAATACTAACATGAATTCTTTACAGATGAATGGAAAAACTAGTAGAAGCGGACCTCGGGGAAGAACAGTTTGGATTCCGTAGAAACACTGGAACACGTGAGGCAATACTGACCTTACGACTTATCTTAGAAGAAAGATTAAGGAAAGGCAAACCTACGTTTCTAGCATTTGTAGACTTAGAGAAAGCTTTTGAAAATGTTGACTGGAATACTCTCTTTCAAACTCTAAAGATGGCAGGGGCAAAATACAGGGAGCGGCAGGCTATTTATAATTTGTACAGAAACCAGATGGCAGTTATAAGAGTCGAGGGACATGAAAAGGAAGCAGTGGTTGGGAAGGGAGTAAGACAGGGTTGTAGTCTCTCCCTGATGTTATTCAATCTGTATATTGAGCAAGCAGTAAAGGAAACAAAAGAAAAATTCGGAGTAGGTATTAAAATCTATGGAGAAGAAATAAAAACTTTGAGGTTCGCCGATGACATTGTAATTCTGTCAGAGGCAGCAAAGGACTTCGAAGAGCAGTTGAATGGAATGGACAGTGTCTTGAAAGGAGGATATAAGGTGAACATCAACAAAAGCAAAACGAGGATAATTAAAAAGATTATAAAAATAAATTTATTTAAGAAGGCAGTTAAAAAGTACATGTTAAGCAATTCATTCAATACAGTGAAGGACTACTTAGTTAACACAGGGTAGGAATTTGGTAAGTAACATACATAAATAATAATAATAACAACAGTGTCGAAACGAGGCCTCAGGAGTAGACAACATTCCATTAGAACTACTGACAGCCTTGGAAGAGCCAGTCCTGATGAAACTCTACCATCTGGTGAGCAAGATGTATGAAACAGGTGAAATACCCTCAGACTTCAAGAAGAATATAATAATTCCAATCCCAAAGAAAACAGGTGTCGACAAATGTGAAAATTACCCAACTATCAGTTTAATAAGTCACGGCTGCAAAATACTAAAGCGGATTCTTTACAGACGAATGGAAAAACTAGTAGAAACCGACCTCGGGGAAGATCAGTTTGGATTCCGTAGAAATGTTGGAACACGTGAGGCAATACTGACCCTACGACTTATCTTAGAAGCTAGATTAAGGAAAGGCAACCCTACGTTTCTAGCATTTGTAGACTTAGAGAAAGCTTTTGAAAATGTTAACTGGAAAACGCTCTTTCAAATTCTGAAGGTGGCAGGGGCAAAATACAGGGAGCGAAAGGCTATTTACAATTTGTACAGAAACCAGATGGCAGTTATAAGAATTGAGGGACATGAAAGGGATGCAGTGGTTGGGAATGGAGTGAGACAGGGTTGTAGTCTCTCCCCAATGTTATTCAACCTGTATTTTGAGCAAGAAGTGAAGGAAACAAAAGAAAAATTCGGAGTAGGTATTAAAATCCATGGAGAAGAAATAAAAACTTTGAGGTTCGCCGATGACATTGTAATTCTGTCAGAGGCAGCAAAGGACTTGGAAGAGCAGTTGAATGGAATGGACAGTGTCTTGAAAGGAGGATATAAGGTGAACATCAACAAAAGCAAAACGAGGATAATTAAAAAGATTATAAAAATAAATTTATTTAAAAAGGCAGTTAAAAAGTACATGTTAAGCAATTCATTCAATACAGTGAAGGACTACTTAGTTAACACAGGGTAGGAATTTGGTAAGTAACATACATAAATAATAATAATAACAACAGTGTCGAAACGAGGCCCCAGGAGTAGACAACATTCCATTAGAACTACTGACAGCCTTGGAAGAGCCAGTCCTGATGAAACTCTACCATCTGGTGAGCAAGATGTATGAAACAGGTGAAATACCCTCAGACTTCAAGAAGAATATAATAATTCCAATCCCAAAGAAAACAGGTGTCGACAAATGTGAAAATTACCCAACTATCAGTTTAATAAGTCACGGCTGCAAAATACTAACACAAATTCTTTACAGACGAATGGAAAAACTAGTAGAAGCTGACCTCGGGGAAGATCAGTTTGGATTCCATAGAAATATTGGAACACGTGAGGCAATACTGGCCCTACAACTTATCTTAGAAGCTAGATTAAGGAAAGGCAAACCTATGTTTCTAGCATTTGTAGACTTGGAAAAAGCTTTTGACAATGTTGACTGGAATACTCTCTTTCAACTTATGAAGGTGGTAGGGGTGAGGGGATATGGTATAGTTGTAGGTAAACAACTAGAATTCTCTCATATACAGATTTATTCACACTTAGCGTCTACACAGATACAAGTCCGGAGGCTAACTGCCGTTAACGTCCAACATCCTGCCGCCCAAAGCCCTCTCCTCAAAGATAGCACACTTGCGCACAGAACAAATATTGATATTTATGGCGCTCTACGCCACATAGCCCCCCCCCCCCCCCCCCCTCCCAGTATGGAGTATGTCCCTGTGAATAGGGGGGGGGGGGTGAGAAGTTAGGAAGGTAATGCACAGTTCTTCTGCGTCAGGCGGAAGCGGTCGTGAAGATGGTTCACGAGGCAGGCGAAGCGTGCGCTGTCGTCCAAATCACAGACATTGAATGTTTGCTCAACCAGGTTAAACCAGAACTCTGGGTGAGCGGGTTTGAAGTCTGGTAATTTCGGCAGATTCAGGCACTGCAGTGACTGTGGAGGTGCGCCTATTACTTTGGATGGAAGTAGAGCATGCAGAAGATTGCGAGTCCGAATTATTGGCGTCCCGTAATGCGGGAATCGCGAAATTCACTTGACGCCGGGGGGGCGGCTGAGAAGCGGCGGACGCTCGAACGGTGTGAGGATCATAGTCAAAATGTGCATTCTCATTGACGTGGTAGCTCAGAGAGAAGCCACAAGTGCTTAAGTACGCCGGTGAATGAATGTCCGTTATGCACACAGTATTCACTCGACCGTGAGTGGTGGGGCTGGTTGTAGATGTCGGGGTAATTACTGTCCAGCACAGAATTGTTGACTTGATTAGAAGCAACACAAGGATCCCACACATGTCCACTAGGATGTACACTCGGTGTGATATTTGCTGTTTGGCGAGCATTGAACACCTGTTGACTAGCTGGCACGGAAGGATACACATGTGGTGGGAACTGATTCGAGTTTGAATTTACTACTGGATTTTCCAAAGTAGCAAAACCTTGCTCTACGCCATGAACTGTATTGAATTGTGTGTTCGACACAGGAGTAGGAATGTTCCGACCAACACGCTGTGGAGAACACGTGGGAAGGTCCATGCTAACAAAGCCAGAGTCCACGACCGTTGGCGGTTGGAAGATACTGGCGGTACTCGATGAATTCCACTGCATGTTCTGGCTGAAGGATTCCAAAGATTCTTGCGGTGAGTCCACTACGATGGCAGGAGTGCTGGAGAGATGTTGCTGGAATCCGGGCGGCGGTGAATGCTGAAAGGCCATTGTCTGGAGCTGAACAAAGGCCCTCGCAATCGCGGAGAAACGCGACACGGTAGGCGCGTAAATAACCTTCGAGTGGTAACTCGGGCGCGTATTACACAAAACGGGGTCAGAAGGTTGCGTGTTCATATCACGTGGGATCACCAGTGAGGGGATATGGTATAGCTGTAGGTAAACAACTAGAATTCTCTCATATACAGATTTATTCACACTTAGCGTCTACACAGATACAAGTCCGGAGGCTAACTGCCGTTAGTGTCCAACATCCTGACCCCAAAGCCCTCTCCTCAAAGATAGCACACTTGCGCACAGAACAAATATCGATATTTATGGCGCTCTATGCCACAGGGGTAAAATACAGGGAGCAAAAGGCTATTTACAATTTGTACAGAAACCAGATGGCAGTTATAAGAGTCGAGGGACATGAAAGGGAAGCAATGGTTGGGAAGGGAGTGAGACAGGATTGTAACCTTTCCCCGATGTTATTCAATCTGTATATTGAGCAAGCAGTGAAGGAAAGAAAAGAAAAAATTGGATTAAGTATTAAAATCCAGTCCTGAGACTGGTTTGATGCAGCTCTCCATGCTGCTCTATCCTGTGCAAGCTTCATCATCTCCCAGTACCTACTGCCTTCTGAATCTGCTTAGTGTATTCATCTCTTGGTCTCCCTCTACAATTTTTACCCTCCACGCTGCCCTCCAATACTAAATTGGTGATCCCTTGATGCCTCAACACATGTCCTACCAACCGATCCCTTCTAATCAAGTTGTGCCACAAACTCCTCTTCTCCCCAATCCTATTCAATACTTCCTCATTAGTTATGTGATCTACCCATCTAATCTTCAGCATTCTTTTGTAGCACCACATTTCAAAAGCTTCTATTCTCTTCTTGTCCAAACTATTTATCGTCCATGTTTCACTTCCATACAGGGCTACACTCCATACAAATACTTTCAGAAATGACTTCCTGACACTTAAATCTATACTCGATGTCAACAAATTTCTCTTCTTCAGAAACGCTTTCCTTGCCATTGCCAGTCACATTTTATATCCTCTCTACTTTTATCATCATCAGTTATTTTTCTCCCCAAATAGCAAAATTCCTTTACTACTTTAAGTGTCTCATTTCCTAATCTAATTCCCTTAATTCGACTACATTCCATTATCCCCGTTTTGCTTTTGTTGATGTTCATCTTATACCCTCCTTTCAAGACACTATCCATTCCATTCAACTGCTCTTCCAAGTCCTTTGCTGTCTTTGACAGAATTACAATGTCATCGGCGAATCTCAAAGTTTTTATTTCTTCTCCATGGATTTTAATACCTACTCCGAATTTTTCTTTTGTTTCCTTCACTTCTTGCTCAAAATACAGGTTGAATAACATTGGGGAGAGACTACAACCCTGTCTCACTCCATTCCCAACCACTGCATCCCTTTCATGTCCCTCAATTCTTATAACTGCCATCTGGTTTCTGTACAAATTGTAAATAGCCTTTCGCTCCCTGTATTTTACCCCTGCCACCTTCAGAATTTGAAAGAGCGTTTTCCAGTTAACATTTTCATAAGCTTTCTCTAAGTCTACAAATGCTAGAAATGTAGGGTTGCCTTTCCTTAATCTAGCTTCTAAGATAAGTCGTAGGGTCAGTATTGCCTCACGTGTTCCAACATTTCTACGGAATCCAAACTGATCTTCCCCGAGGTCGGTTTCTACTAGTTTTTCCATTCGTCTGTAAAGAATCCGCTTTAGTATTTTGCAGCCGTGACTTATTAAACTGATAGTTGGGTAATTTTCACATTTGTCGACACCTGTTTTCTTCGGGATTGGAATTATTATATTCTTCTTGAAGTCTGAGGGTATTTCACCTGTTTCATACATCTTGCTCACCAGATGGTAGAGTTTCATCAGGACTGGCTCTTCCAAGGCTGTCAGTAGTTCTAATGGAATGTTGTCTACTCCTGAGGCCTTGTTTCGACACTGTTGTTATTATTATTTATGTATGTTACTTACCAAATTCCTACTCTGTGTTAACTAAGTAGACCTTCACTGTACTGAATGAATTGCTTAACATGTACTTTTTAACTGCCTTTTTAAATAAATTTATTTTTATAATCTTTTTAATTTTACAACCAGTTTATTTTGCAATATTATTCGTAGGTGTAAAATGCTGTTTTCAGTTTTATGCTTATTTTTTCTGGGCAAATGTAAATTCAGTCTAGATCTTTTCCCATGTTCATGGTCAAAGGTGTATATGCAACAATTACCAATCTTACTTCTGATGTGTATAAATGATTGGTAAATGTATTCACATTCATATTCAATTAAAAATTAAAACTACTCATGTTTTGAACAGATCTTTACAATGAGCTTGACTAATACTTTTGGTTATTATCCCCATAGCTCTTTTCTGTGCTTTGAAAACTGTGTTCATATTTTGTGCATTTGCACCCCAAGAAAGAATGCCACAATTAAATGTTTACTATGTACATGTGAATATTGCGTAACTAAAAGACAATGGCTGTTGCACACTGATGACAGGTCTCAAAGGACATAGTTATTTGAGGTATGCATTATCTCTGCTCTTTTTACTCTATTTGCTAGGTATGATCAATAACTACCTCCATTACTTCTAATGCCTCTAGATTATGTAGAAGAATTTTATCATAAATAGTATCAAATACTTAGAAGGTTCTAAAAATGTACCTGTGACACACTCATCTCAGTCAAGAGCATCAGATACCACTTTTGTGAATTCTGTGGTTGATTTTGTACTTCTATCACTTGGGAAACCAAACTGTAATTCACTTAAACAGTTGTATTTATTGAAGTACTTCATTAATCTGTCTTTCATAATATTGATTCTATTATTTTTGAGAATGAAGACAGCTGGGAACCAGGCCAGTAGTTTTCTGTGTTCTGTGTTACCTCTCTTTAGCAGAGGCACAACTCTTGTTGTCTTAAGTACTCTGATAAGTTCCCTGATGTGAATGACTCATTTATTACATTTGTTAAGGGATCTCATATAATCCATATGCATGGTTTCAGCTCACAAATTGGTACCTCATCAAAGACTACTGACTTTTCTATTATTTCAGGACTAAAAAATAATGTGTTCGTTAATGCTAACATTAAACATGACTATATATCCTGTAACTGACTCATTCTATATTGTTTTGATAAAATGATCACTCAAATGATCTAGGGAACATGTAGCTACCTACTAGATGTGATGGAGCAAGCTGGGATCTCTTTACTTCCTCCCTTGCTTTGCCATTTGCCTCCTTAAATTCATTTTATTTCCATTTTTGCCTAATTACCATTAACATGAGTGAGTATAATCTGCAGTTTCATAAACGAGAAAGGTTGACCATCAGTCTTAAGGAATTTAGTACCAGGTCTAATTTTGTGCTTATTTTTGTGTATGTAATTTCCTAATTTATTTTGACCATTCCCAGTTAATATCTTTTGCTATACAGTGAAATTAGTAATTGTTTCATGACTTAGATTCTATTGTTGACTTATAAATAAATATAAATTCTGTACTAATTATAAACACTTGGAAGAAGAACTATTAGGATTCTTAAAGTATTTATTTGGCTCTACTCGAAAACATATTAGCAAAGCCAGATCTTAATTAATTCCAAAATAATTACCAGGTTTGTCAAAAATATTGTGTGTATAACTATATATGTTAATATCATTATTTAAACAAATAATTTGGCCTAACCTTTATGACAGAAGGTTTCAGGAACTGTTAAACAGGAGGAATTTATCAATGTATTCAGTTAATTGAATGAGTTGTGTTTTAATTGTAATTTCTGTAACTAAAACATTGAACAATGTATAGTTTCAGTGCCTATTATTGTGAGGATATAGAAAGGTCCGATTTTTGGTCTCGAGACAATCAGTCCACGGCTGATTTTCAGACATGAAACATGTATCAGTTAGATTAACAACAATGCATCAACTTAACAGTAGAATAAATATAACACAAATAGGCCATGTGTTAAAACAATTAATGACAACATCTGTTCAATTTATTTGAGAAATAGTGTCACATGTACTGTATTATTCTGCAAGAAATGTGAGTTGTGTGGTTAGGTTTTTACTGCTCATAGATGTTCAAGAACAAACTATTGTAGCAGTATGCTTATATTTGCCTGCAACCTGTTAATGAAGCTTATCAACATTTACCAATAGTGAACTGGCCATATAATTGTGTAATATTGGGGGGTTTGTGAACATGAAAGTAAGGAACTATGAAACGCAATTATGCAACTGTCGGTTACATCACTTACAGTAGTCAGTGTTGAAGCCCCCACCACCTCCCCATTTTTCAGCCAGTATAACAATGCAATATGTTGACAACATGGACTATCAACAAAGAAATTTAGCAGTTAATGTCACAAGGTTGTGTACTGTTTTACTGACTTCATGGTTTGTAGTAACATCATTTACAAAGTGCATAGTTATTTACAGGTTTATGTATGCTTTGGTGATTTTTTTTAATTTCTCTGCAGTACTTGAAAAATGTTCATACAACTAACCCTTAAAAATTGTTATTATGCCTTTGTTTGTGTCTTCCTGTTTCCTTTTTAATGACATCCCAGACTGCTCAACTTTATTCTCAGTGTTGTATATTATCTTTCATTAAATGACTTTTATGGAATCAAGTACACCAACCATCAACAGTACCTCCTGTTCAACAACTGTCACCTGTTCCATCTCAAAAAGTATCTCCCTTACAGCCTTTCCACATGTAGATGCCACTTCTGCAGTGGAAAGAAGGAGTTGTCAAAATGTACTGATAACCTTACTGACTTTACTGACAGACAATACACACATATCCAGCTCATCAATAAATAAATCACTCAAACCATCAGTTTCTCTGGCGCCACTAAATCTGTTAACCAATTACCAAACAGCATTCATCTAACCACCCAATTTCACCCTGGTCTTGTACAGCTCAACCACATCCTCCATCAGGGTATCAATACCTCTCATCGTGCTGGCACAGAGAACTCTGCTACAAACAGATGACGATGTAGCAGATATTGGAACCTTTGCCTGATTCTAGGTTTCTTTGTTTGTTGATGTTATTGTAATTGAAAAATTATTCTTTCTTTAGTAATTTTGTGTTTGATGCTTGTTATGAACATTCATGTGACTGCCACATTCTTGCCTGCTTGTGCCATGTATGTAGACTATTCTTGCTGTAGCCCACTGACACAGCTTTACTGGCCAATGTAGTGACACATGCCAGTGTGGTCTTGTGCCAATCTTGCAAATTAATGGATTCTGAAAGTTTGTGGCGTTTGCATAAAATATTTTTGCGGCTCCTTTGTACCACTGTCACAGCACTCGGATGTCCATGATGTGATGTAGTTCTTGCGTCAGAAAGTCCCAAGGTGTGTGTAATGATAATGGTCTTTTCAGCACCTTGTTCTGAATTAGTTGATGGTGCTATAGATTAGTGTTGGCAGTGTTGCCCCAGATGATGGCTGTCTATTCGAGGACAGGTTGGCTCACAGCCTTATATAGTCTCAGTTCAAGCTAGTCTGAAAGAGATGAGTTGGGTTGTATTGGGTATGGTAGTTTTAGTTTTCCCAGTGTTATCCCACTGATTTCTTCAATGTTGTGATGCTACATCAGTCTGCAATTGAGCATGGCACTTAGGCATTTAGCAGTGGTGCTCTAAGATACAGGGCTGCCCTTCAATGAAACACTTGCCTCTGCAGGAGGGATGTGCCACTTACTGATTATGATTGCCTGGCTTTTGTCAACATTATACGCTAGCCCCCACTTGGTTGCACAGGCTGAGAGGTGGTGGGTGCCCAACTCTGTGTATGTTCAATATTCCCTGTTAGCCTTTTCTGGTACAGGTCCCACACACTTGACAAGTGTTCTAGAACCAATTGTATGAGTGATTTGTAAGCAGTCTCCTTTGTAAACTGATTGCACTTCCACAGTATTCTACCAATAAACCGAAGCCTACAATCTGCTTTACCCATGACTGAACCTATCTGATCATTCCATTTCATATTTCTATGAAGTATTTCACCCCGGTATCTATATGAGTTAGCTAATCTCAACAATAACTCATTGATATTATAGTCATATGATACTACATTTTTTCATTTTGTGAAGTGCAAAATTTTATATTTCTGAACATTTGGAGCAAGTTGCCAGTCTCTGCACCACATTGAAATGTTATTGAGTTGGATTGAATATTTATGCAGCTTCTTTCAGGTAGTACTTCATTATAGATAACTGCATCATCTGCAAAAAGCCTGATTTTACTAGTAATATTGTCTGCAAGGTTGTTAATATGTAACATGAACAGCAAGGGACTCAAAACACCACCCTGGGGCACGTCGAAAGTTACGTCTATTTCTGACAATGACTCCATCTGAGATAACATGCTGTGTCCTCCCTAGCAAAAAGTCCTCAATTCAGTCACAAATTTCACTAGATACACCATATGATCATACTTTTGACAATAAGCTTAGGTGTGGTACTGAGTCAAATGCTTCTTGGAAATCAAGAAGTACTGCATCTACTTGATTGCCTTGATCCAAAGCTTTCAGTATGTCATATGAGAAAAGTGCACAGTGGTTTCACATGATTGTTGTTTTCAAAATATATGCTAGCTGGCGCTGAGGAGGTCATTCTGTTCAAGATTGCTCAGTATGTTTGGACTCAGAATATGTTATAAGATTCTACAACAAATTGATGTCAAGGCTATTGGGTGGTAGTTTTGCGGATCACTTCTACCACCCTTTTTGTAGATGGTTGTGACCTGTGCCTTTTTCCACGAACTGGACATGGTTTTTTGTTTGAAGGATCTATGATACATTATAGTTAGGAAAGGGTCTAACACAGCCACAAGACAGGGATTTCATCGGGCCTGGAGCTTTATTCAGTTTTAATGATTTCAGCTGTTTCTCAACACCACTGACACTAATACTTAATTTCATTACTCTTTTAAGTGGTACGAGGATTAAATTGGGGCAATTCTGCTGGGTTTTCCTTTGTAAAGGAATGTTTGAAAAATAGTTGAGCATTGCATCTTTTGCTTTTCTACCCTGTTTCAGTTCCTGCCTCATTCGCTAGGAACTGGACACCAACTTTGGTGCCATTAACAACCTATACATACAACCAGAATTTCTTCGTGTTCTGTGAAAGCTCACTTGACAATATTCTGCTATGATAGTCATTGAAGGTATCACATATTTCTCCCTTGACAACCAAATGTGTTTCCTTCAGCATCTCTCTATCTATAATCCCAGGCTTTGTTTTACACCTATTACGCAGTAATCTCTGTTATTTTAGAAGTTTCTTTACAGTAACTGTGCACCATGGAGGTTCCTTCCCATTATCAATTGTTCTACTGGATACATATCTATCCAGTGCATGGTCGACTATTCTTTTAAACTTCAGCCAGAGTTCCCCTACATGCTCCTGCTCTGCACTCAAAGTTTCAAGTACCTCATTGAGATATGACGTGACTGTTTTTTTCTCTAGTTTACTGAACATATATATCTTTCTGCTTATTTTAGTTGTTCTTTGTCCTTTGGTAATCATAGTTAACACTACCGCATCATGGTCACTGATACCAGTCTCTGTATGGATATCCTCAAAGAGGTCAGGTCTGTTTGTTGCCATTAGATCAAATATATTTCCATCATGAGTGGGGTTGCTAATTATCTGTTACAGGTAGGTTTCAGAGAAGGCATTTATTAAAATCTCACAGGATGTCTTATCATGCCCATCACTTATGATTAAAGTTTCCAAAGATGATTACAGTATGATTGGGGAACTTATGTACAAGGGAACTGAGGTTTTCTCTAAAGTGTATGACTAAGCTGGGTTGCAGCTACCTTAACTTTCATTCTGGTATTCTTTAGAATCCTTAAAGTCAAAATGACTCCTCTGCATTTTTGGCAAATAGTTAAACATTTCTGTTGATCCTGAAGAAAAGCCCTCGAAATAAGTTCAAAACTGGCCTCTTTTTTAAATCCAAATTGTATTTTATTTCCTAGTGGAGGGCTTTTAGTATTCTTTAATAGGTGTGGGACATCACATATCACTGCAATAGGTTTATCACTAACTTAAAAATGAAATGGGCTGGACTCAGTCCATTTCTCACTGCAGAGTTCAGTCAGTGGCTCTCTGGTTAGTTACATCCTGGTCACAAGCTGTACAAACTACCTTCAGCCCCACTTTTTGCAGTTGCCTTACAATATTGATAATTAGAACTTTTGAAGTAGTACTTGAAACCATGGTCTGAGTAAAGTAATATGCAACAACTTGCTTCCAACTTTTATGTACACCTCTGACCATCAATAGCAATGAATGCTCTACTTATGCATTTGACCTTAGTGAATCCTGATACCCTGTGATCTGTTGCTTGCTCATATCATAACACAAACCTCTCTCCAAAGACGTTTCGTCAAACAAAACAGCACAATATTTATGAATGTTGCACACTGCCTGAACTTCTGCTTTTATTACATTCATCACCGCAGGATTAAATTCTGGTTCAAAAAGCACAGAGAGAACTGAGATTTCAGATGTAATGAAGGAAAAGAAAAACAAATTGACAAATACCTGTATAGGTGAGGGCTTCACTTGCATAAAGATGGAGCAAATACTTTGTCCTCAGATATCCATCACTTAACATTTGCTGGTCGATAGGAATTCCTTAACTGACTGTTTATGAAACCTTCGGCAACAGAATTTAAATTGGTGTTTGTCAGAGAGAAAGTATTGCTATTGTACAAATCTTTGAGTGTTTTTAGTTTATTTTTCCAATGATGTAGATTTTCTTTAAATTTCGCTCGCCTTGCTAGAGTATTCATATGAATATTATACATTTTCAATTTGATGTGAGATTTTCAGGTTAGGTGCCTGTCTATTGTGACTCCCAGGTACCATGATATGGTGCCCATAGGATGAGGGTGCCACATACATTGATGGAAGGAAGGTCTGCCAGCAGTCTTCTTCTGCAGAGTGTGATGATTTGTGTCGTGATGCCATTGAAAAGTAGATGCCATTTTGTTGCCCACCTGCTGTGTTCATCCGTGGCCCTTTGCAATCTGTGCTAGATGATTCTTGTGCTTCTGCTCTTTGCGTTGAGTGGGGTGTCATCCACATAAGGGGCAGTGCTGATTCTGGCATTGTTGGGAGGTTGCTGATGTAGAGGGTGTACCTTGAGGATTCACCATCCTGGGTTGATACAATAAAGGTGCATCCATGGAAGTAATTGTGCAGTAGTCTGATGTGTGATAAGGGTACCTCTCTATCCAGCAGCTTCAATAGGAGGCCCTTGTGCCACAGGGAATTGAAGACTTGTGATACATCCAGGAAGAATGCCTCTAGAAATTCCCAATGTTCAAAGGCTTCCATTCCCTCTTCCATGAAGGAGAGCAGTTGGTTGGTGTGGATTGGTGCTTTCTTAAGCCAAGCTGTTCTTCTGGCACTAAGCTTTGTGCTTCCAAATGTCAAAGTAGTCTTCTTAGGTAGAGTCTTTCAAACACTTTTGGCAGCACTGGTAGCGACAGATTGGCCCATAGCTGGAGGACAGCCACTGGTCTTTTCCAGCTTGTGTGACATGCACCATGGTTGCATGCTTCCAGGCCTTTTGGTAGCTCCCAGTCTTTAGTTTAGAATGTTGATGAAGATTTGCACAAGGTGATACTGCTATGTTCAGGTGCTGGTAGATAAATAGTGGAAGCCTCACTCATTGTCTCTAGTGTAATGTCATTGGTAGCCAACGGCTGTAAGACTTGATTACATTGTGCAAAGAACATGTATAAAATATGTAATTGTTAGAAGTTTATTCCTTGAGCAAACAATGAAGAATATTTTGATGTTATAAGGAATAAAATACATTATAAAAAGTGTCAAAATACAGAAATGCCAGCTAGTAACTAGGGAAATGATGTGGAATCGATAGGTACCATCATCTGCCAACAGATGTGCTTAACCACATGCAGTTAGTGCAGTACACTTATGTAGTGCGTATCTTACATAAATTAGCTGCTTGTTATGTCACTATGTTTGCCCAGATGTATTTATTCTTTGTTTAAATGGCAGAGCCACTGCTTACAAGAAAAATACAGACATAAAGCTTGTATTACAAGACATAGTTACTTTGTACGAGTGTAGGAGATGTGTATATCAAGAATGCACTTAATTCCAAATCAAAATAAGTTATAGTTGCAAACAGTGGTACAATTAATTACAGTGATACAGTGAGAGCTATCCAGGTAAATATTTAGATACGTATGTATAATTTGCAGTTCGTTATAGCATTATGTTTGCACATACATAATCTTTATTATTTAAATGGTCACATCATTGTTTACAAATATAGCAGTACAATGTTATAGTATGTATAACAAAACAAATATGTAACCTTCATGCAAATGTAAAATACATGCATATGTCAAGAATCCAAATGACTTTAGATCTTAGCCACTAAGAACAGAAAAATTACAGGGATGAAGTGCTGCAGTGAAAATGATTCTGCATAACTGTTAGGTAAGTATTTAGGTTACTCTTTGTAATATCAAAGACTGAATGCTATAATACAGTACCATATTTATGTTACGTAAAATATATGTCAGATATTACAGGCTAAAACGCTGTAATGAGAGAATTATAGAAAAACAGAAGTATTTTCTAAATATTCTGTAAATGCAATTTATCTGTTGACATGAGAGTAAAATATTTAAAACAGTAAGATAATCAGTAGCACAAGAGTCAAACATCTTATGGCCCTTATGCGAACTGAATTTTAAAAATACATGTATGGATGCTATAGGGTAATATCTGCAACCCATGAATGTTTGTATCAAATGTAAAAAAACTTTATACAAATGCTCAATCAGAATTACATTTGATGTCAGTTTGTACATAACCCTTAGCCACCTAGGAACAACACGTTAATAACAGTGATGTCATGGACATATGAACTATTGATATTTCAGAGTTCTCCATGTGGTCCCTAAAGAACTGTTGCTTAATACCTTTGAGGAACTTGATATTTGTATGCACCACAAAAAGAACCTTCAGCCCTATGTAATGAATAACTAGATTGTAACTCTAGAGCAGCCGTGCCTATATATAAAGTGTGGCAACTGCAAATAACATTGTCGTGCACGGTTCCATTGTTGTTTTACAATAGCAAGCCTCTACCTATTCCTGCATTATTGTTTCAGTTGGCACAATGAGAAGTTGTGTTGTCATAGGTTCATGTCAGCTACAGCAATTTAAAATAACCTGTGAGAGTGTCATCTTAGTGTACAAAGTATTCCACGTGCCTGGTCATGTAAGTAATTTTTCCTTCACTTCTATTTCATTCCTTTTTAATCAATTCAAAAGATAACACATAGCAAGCAGGTATATCACTGTGCAGGGTGAGATCAAAGCTGACACACAATGAGCTTGACTGGTTACTCAACAAGGATCCAGAGGAAAACGATGACAACTCTGTAGAAGAAGAGGAATTTATCATACAAAATGACTACAATTCAGATTCTGATCAAGTCTGTGATTCAGATGATGACTGTGAAGAGCCACTCTCCACTGGTGGTATTTTTATTGGGAGGGACAAAATGTGTAAATTGAATGAAATTTGTCCTAATATGACTTCGAAAACAAAAAGAAAGAGTAATGTGAAAATATTCCCTGGGCCTACACATGTTGTCAGAGGGGTCACAAGTGAAACAGAGGCTTTATGGACAATACTTCACCTGGAAATTATTGATGAAATTGTAAAATACATGAACATATATATTCAATCTAAAAAAGAATGTGTACAATATTCCAGAGAAAGGAATAATAACATAATAATGACATTGTTGGGATTGCTGTATCTCATCAGGACTAAGAAAGCAAACCACACAAATGTCATTGAGCTGTGGACAGCAGACGATACTGGTACGGAGATTACGAGAGCTGTGATCAGCTACAGATTTCTGTTCCTTTTATGATATATCCATTTTGATGACAAGAGTACAAGGCAAGAAAGAAGAGTAACTGATAAAATGCTGCAATAGGGTGAATATCAGATGCCTTTGTGGTGAACTACAAGAGTGCTTATAGTGTAGGACAATTTGTGACAGTAGACGAAAAGTTGCGAACTTTCCAGGGTCACTGTTCTTTTGCTCAGTACATCCTGAACAAACCCATGAAACACTGGATAAAGAGTTTTGTTTTAGCAAATGCTAAAACATTCTTCACTACTAATATTGAAGCATACTGCGTAAAACAAGCTAGAGGACCATATGATGTTTCTAATCCTCCCTGTGATATTGTAGGAAGGCTAGTCACATACACTGAAAGCTCAGGAAGAAATGTTTGCAATGGTTAATTGGTATACTAACTATTCCTTAGCCAAATCCATTTTGAAAAAGTGACTAACACACATCAGCACATTGAGAAAAAACAAACGCGAGATCCCATAAGAAATTTTACCTAGGAAATGTAGGGCTATCCGCTCCTCTTTATTCAGTTTTCAGAATGATAGACATTACTTTTGTATGTGCCAAAACAAAACAAGGCAGTTATATTACTTTCATCTATGCACAATTTTGAAACAATTGACAAAGTTACAGGTAAACCTGGTATAGTTTCATTTTACAATATAACAAAGGAGGATTTGACATAGTTGATCAACAGCGAGGTTTGTATTCTGTCACATTGGTGACAAGAAGATGACCATTGGTTGTATTCTATGCTGTAATGGATATAGCAGGAATCAATGCTCGAATAACTTTTCATGCAAATGAGACAAATCTGAAGAAGAAGAGAAGAATTTTCTTCAAAGATTTAGCACTGTCTCGTATGAAGCTCAATTAGTGGAAAGGGCTAATATTCCTTCACTTCCTGCTGACATTGCAACTTTCCTCATGAAATACAAAGACAACATGTTGAAAGAACTGAGGAGCCTACCACCAAGAAAAGAGGTCAGTGTGTAACACATGGATGAGCAAGAAACACATCTACTACCATAAGGTGTAACTCATGCCATAGTTTTGTTTGCAAAGGACATGCAATAACAGTGCATACATGTAAGAAGGGTAAAGCATTTACTGAAAATACAGAAGACAATTAACTGTCTAAAAGGAAGAACTTTGTGATAACTGACACGTCTTAAATATATAAAGCCTTTCTCCTTTTATATTGCAATGAAAAAGTGTTTTTGTTCAGTATGTGCTTAAAAAAGTCTTGGAATAGACTGATATGTCAGTTGCAGCAATAGAATACTGTAAAAGTTTCTTATTTGCTTAATCAAATAGTAAATTAGTGATGTAATATAAGTTTCTTGTATTGTTGTTTAAATATACTAAAATTAAACTGTGATTTAACTCATACCTTGTTAGCATAATAACAGCTTTTTACTACATGTGTACAAAGTACGCTGTGTGCCTGCTCATGTTACAGAAATTGGTGCACCTGCTCAACGGTTAAGGGAAAATTTTTCTTCAATCTTTTCAATGAAGTAGTCTTCACATTGATAGTTTGCCAATTAGATTCTACCCCCACATAGGTCAGACCATATTTTCAGTTATCCTACTATAATTAAATATGGAGTGACCATTATGCTCCAATTTTTATTTTCTTTCTAGTACTACTGATTATTTTACAACTTACCATCATAAAATATTTTTATATTCATGACAATATGTATGTCACATCCTTTGAATAGCATGCAAATATTACTGTATGTCATAAGATCTCCATTACTGTATTTCAGCTTTAAATGTTCACTTTCACTTTTCAAGTAGTCTAATGGCTACAATTAACTTTTTACTATGCTATGTCATCACTGTTATTTGTCTTTCCTAGGTGACTAAGAGTTAAGTACGAACTTATGTGAATTTCAGTCCTGATTGGGCAGTTGCATAAAATATTTTGCCTTTAGTACAAACATTCATGAACTAAGGGTATTACCCTAAGATTCATCCATATGTGTACTTTCAAAATTCAGTTTAGACAAAGTCTAACATGTGTTAGGCTGTGGTTTACACAAGGGCTATCAGTAATTTGATTATTGTGCTACCGATCATCTTGCTGTTTTACATTATATACATCAAATATTCAGCAAATAGTGTTGTTTTTCTATAATTCCTTTATTACAGCATTTTGTCCTGTAATAACTGACATACATTTTATGTAGCTTAAGTATGGTACTGCAATGTAGCACTCAATCGATGGTATTACAAATAATAACCTCAATATATAACCAACAGTTATGCAATCTCACTTTCACTATAGCACTTCGACACTGTTAATTTTTCCGTTATTAGTGACTAAGACTTATCTATGATCTAAAGTCACTCGGATTCTTGATGTATGCATGTATTTTACATTTGTATAAAAGTAACATATTTATGTTGTTATCCATACTGTAAGACTGTATTATCATATATGTAAACAGTTATGTGGCCATTTAAATGGTAAATATTACATATGTGCAAGTGTAATAACACTACAGCAAACTGAAAATTATACATACATTTGTAAACATTTACCAAATGGTCACACAAGATAGCTCTTACTGTACTACTCTTAATAATTTCATCGCTCTTTACAACTACAACTTATTTTGATTTGGGATTATGCATTCTTGATACACACAAGTATATTACACTGGTACAAAGTGACTGTTTATCTTGTAATGCATGCTTTAGATCTGTATTTTCCTTGTAAGCATTGACTCAGCCATTTAAATGAAGAACAATTATATGTGGGCAAATGTAATGACATAACAAGCAGCTAATTTACATAAAATACACATTAGATAAGTCTTTGCACTACCTGCTCATGGTCACATACATCTGTTGGCAGATGATGATACTTATTGATTCCACATCATTTCCACAGTTACTAGTTAGTGTCCTTCTTGTCAAATACTTCTACGGTATAAAAGGAAAAACATTAATCTGCAGCCGGCCGTGGTGGCCAAGCGGTTAAAGGCGGTACAGTCTGGAACCGTGCGGCCGCTACGGTCGCAGGTTCGAATCCTGCCTCGGGCATGGATGTGTGTGATGTCCTTAGGTTGGTTAGGTTTAAGTAGTTCTAAGTTCTAGGGGACTGATGACCTTAGCAGTTAAGTCCCATAGTGCTCAGAGCCATTAATCTGCATACCACAAACAGCACAATTCATGACCATGGAACCAAATCCAGACTCTGTTTACATCTAAACAGAAGAAACAAATCAAAAACTCAAAGTAGTGTATTACATCATGGTATTAAATTGTACAACAGATTACCACTAGAAATAAAATATGTAAATGATCCCCACACCTTTAGTCAAAGGTTAAAAAAATATTTATTAGATAATAGCTACTACACTGGAGATGAATATTTAAAATAACTATAAGACTAATGTTCATGAACATTGTACTGTGTAACAAATTTAACTTGACATGATTATAAAAAGTAGAACTAAGTATAGGAGCCGTATATACTATAAAGAGTCATTTTTATTTTATAAGAAATATTGTACAAACATTTGACGACATCCATGCAACGTATATTGTTCTACGGATGAATAAATCAATCAGAAATAGCCGCGGCCCATCAGGGAGTTCAAGAGCATTTAAAAACAACTGGATTGTTATTGTTCTTAACATGATCCACATACTGCCACACATACACTAGCCATTAATGTGTATGCAGTAGCTGTTAGCCTGGTACCATGTGCCAGAGTCAACTTGCATGACTACCAAACCAAATAAGAAAGTTGAATATCTAAATACATGTTCCACAGACATAGCATAGGACCACACAAAACAAAAAAAAGTTGATTTTATTTAAGAAAGAAGTCCCAAAATGTCCTGTGATGACACACAATTGGGCTTATGCGGTGAGGAACTGCCAGTTGATTCCCTTAAAGCACTGCACTAAAGTCCCACCCATAAAGGTCAATTCACACTGGCCATCAAGACATCATGACATTATGGTGCCATCACATCAAGGCATATTCACACTGTCCCTCACATCACAGCATGTCAAGTCAATTTTAGTCACATGATCTCAACTCACATGATTGTCCTGAGCTTCTTTTCTCATGGGAATTACGATCTTTGTGAGGTTATTTTCAATTGTTTTCACACATGAAGTGCTTATGCACAAACAAAGTAGCTTATATACATGGAGTGCACATTTGAATGAAAATGACATTTATTGGATTCAAATGGTTTGCAGCTTGTAGGAATAGCTTGTATATTAGAGAAGGCAGATATAAGTGCAAAACAACAAAAAAAAGTTTGTGGGTCTGAAAAATGCCAGAACTTCACACACCATACAAGGAGCCTGAGGAAGAGGGATTTGCATAATATATTTTAGAAAGTTGAATCATAAGGTTTCTTTCACTTGTTATGTGAAACTGCACACAGAAATACGAAAAGGAACAAAATGTTATGAGTTGTCATCACATCCAATGAAAAATTGGTTTATTTGACGTTAATTTTAATTGCTAGCCCAGCAGAAATTTTTTTGCAGGTGTCATAACTCCCTCAATATTTTTTCCTTCAATATTTACAGGTTTTCTTTACTTCTTGTATTTGGCTTTTATTAATTCAAATGCCTTATTTGTGCTGAGGTTAGTTAGTGAAACCACATAAATATTGACCACTGATGCCTACAAAACTGTTTTGCATGCAGTCCAGAGAGCTACTTAACAATAAATAAACCTGCCAGAAACACATATTAAAACAGACAACTTGCAGTGTCTGAAGGTTTCAACCCATTTCCTTGTGAAACATTACATTTGCCTGACAACATTAAAATAAATTTCACCCACTAATCAATCTGATTCTACCCACAACACTTTCTTCATTTCGAGTTGCAGCCATACTGCAATCCATTTCATTATAAAATATTAAATATGGTACCAGTATGTATAAAAATCCACTTTGTAAATGTAGTAGAGGGCAAGTAATTTGGTACACTCATGTCGTACAAATCAGATTGCTAGCTCATTGCTTCAAATAATTATTCATCATTTATTATAAATTTTAACAAAAGAAATAATGAAATGAAAAATTCTGTTACAAATAATGAACAAGAAACAACTCTTATCAATCACAATGTAATGAAATATGAAGATCTCCAATGGTCATGAATCAAGAGGAAATGGGCTTGTGGGTCACATGATCAATAATGGATGGATGACATCAACTGTCAAAACTTTCTTCCTGAGAAGCCTTGATAGTGACATGACATCACATGACAGGATGGGATGACTAATGTGGATGTCACTATTTGAAATGTGTTGAAGAATGTTTTGACGGGATGTGATGTGATGTGATGGCCAGTGTGAACTGGCCTTAAGTGGATCGATGTTTTTTTTAATCAAACCATGGGAGAAGGTAGTGGGATTAATGTTTATTCATAACAGAGTCACACTTTCAATATATTAAGAACCAGTGTTCCAACTACCTTCACACATGATTTCATTAAAAACCTTTGGGCCACTTAATGAGTGTGCTCATGCAGATCAATTGCACATTGCCAACATTAGCCCACTATGATACTGCTGCTGGAAGTAAAATTTTATCACACAGTATAATCAGGTATCATGGCTGTTGGCTATAGGTATATCTGGTTGCAGAATACCAACCGCCTGCTTTGACCCATGACATGTGGTGATGATGTGTTTATGTGGTATGTTATTATATCTGAGGGAGATGTTTGGGTCAGTTACACCAAACAATACTCCCACTTTACAGTAGTTCATTTATTCACATCTTTACACAAGCAAGGCTTACACAGAACTAAAATGGCGGCACTGCACAAAGATAATGTTTATCTTAGTTCAAAGACGATACTCGGATCAATTCTGGTGTCGACCTCATCAGTGCCACATATCATTTAGTATCCAATAGCATGTGATCTCATTCTTTTGGTGTTCCACAGTGCACTGATCTAATTCTGTTGATGGTTTTCCAATTTTGTTTGGGTAGAAGTGAGTAAGTGTGATTTTTCAAATATGTTTGTGTACGGTGTGTTCCATTAATAAAGTTACTTCCTCAATTGGAAACTGTTTTCCCCTAAAGGTAACTCAAATCAAGCAGAAGTTTAAAAATAAACCATGGTTTACACATGAAGAAAAGTTATCATGTGGAACAGAAAGGAAACTGTATCTACTATCTAGGAACACCTCTGAAGTTAGCATTGTAAGGCATTACCAAGAATACTGCAAAATACTGAAGCAAATAATCCAGAAATCTAAGCAGCTTTATTATGAGAAAAAGATAATTACACAAAGCAACAAAATAAAAACTATATAGGGTATAACAAAGACAGAGACAGATGGGGTCATAAATGGACAGAAACAATAGCTCTAATAATAAATGAGACATTGATAACAATATTATGAAAAGCGTAGTAGTTACTCATCATATAACAGAGATGCCAAGTTGCGGAAAGGCACAACAAAAAGACTGTCGAAAAGTTAGTTTTTGGCCAACACGGCCTTTGTCAAAAATAGACAAAACACACACACACACACACACACACACACACACACACACACACACACACACACACAGATATATATACAGAGGGGTCCAAAAAATGTATCCACTGTTTAAAAGTTCATAACTTGCAAACTAATTGACGGAGTGGTCTCATTTTTGGTGAAAGTGTAGCTTAAAGTCCAACTTAGAGATATCACTGTATGTGTTTAAAATAGTCACCATTAACATACACACAAATTTTAACAAAAGAAATAATGAAATGAAAAATTCTGTTACAAATAATGAACAAGAAACAACTCTTATCAATCACAATGTAATGAAATATGAAGATCTCCAATGGTCATGAATCAAGAGGAAATGGGCTTGTGGGTCACATGATCAATAATGGATGGATGACATCAACTGTCAAAACTTTCTTCCTGAGAAGCCTTGATAGTGACATGACATCACATGACAGGATGGGATGACTAATGTGGATGTCACTATTTGAAATGTGTTGAAGAATGTTTTGACGGGATGTGATGTGATGTGATGGCCAGTGTGAACTGGCCTTAAGTGGGTCGATGTTTTTTTTAATCAAACCATGGGAGAAGGTAGTGGGATTAATGTTTATTCATAACAGAGTCACACTTTCAATATATTAAGAACCAGTGTTCCAACTACCTTCACACATGATTTCATTAAAAACCTTTGGGCCACTTAATGAGTGTGCTCATGCAGATCAATTGCACATTGCCAACATTAGCCCACTATGATACTGCTGCTGGAAGTAAAATTTTATCACACAGTATAATCAGGTATCATGGCTGTTGGCTATAGGTATATCTGGTTGCAGAATACCAACCGCCTGCTTTGACCCATGACATGTGGTGATGATGTGTTTATGTGGTATGTTATTATATCTGAGGGAGATGTTTGGGTCAGTTACACCAAACAATACTCCCACTTTACAGTAGTTCATTTATTCACATCTTTACACAAGCAAGGCTTACACAGAACTAAAATGGCGGCACTGCACAAAGATAATGTTTATCTTAGTTCAAAGACGATACTCGGATCAATTCTGGTGTCGACCTCATCAGTGCCACATATCATTTAGTATCCAATAGCATGTGATCTCATTCTTTTGGTGTTCCACAGTGCACTGATCTAATTCTGTTGATGGTTTTCCAATTTTGTTTGGGTAGAAGTGAGTAAGTGTGATTTTTCAAATATGTTTGTGTACGGTGTGTTCCATTAATAAAGTTACTTCCTCAATTGGAAACTGTTTTCCCCTAAAGGTAACTCAAATCAAGCAGAAGTTTAAAAATAAACCATGGTTTACACATGAAGAAAAGTTATCATGTGGAACAGAAAGGAAACTGTATCTACTATCTAGGAACACCTCTGAAGTTAGCATTGTAAGGCATTACCAAGAATACTGCAAAATACTGAAGCAAATAATCCAGAAATCTAAGCAGCTTTATTATGAGAAAAAGATAATTACACAAAGCAACAAAATAAAAACTATATAGGGTATAACAAAGACAGAGACAGATGGGGTCATAAATGGACAGAAACAATAGCTCTAATAATAAATGAGACATTGATAACAATATTATGAAAAGCGTAGTAGTTACTCATCATATAACAGAGATGCCAAGTTGCGGAAAGGCACAACAAAAAGACTGTCGAAAAGTTAGTTTTTGGCCAACACGGCCTTTGTCAAAAATAGACAAAACACACACACACACACACACACACACACACACACAGATATATATACAGAGGGGTCCAAAAAATGTATCCACTGTTTAAAAGTTCATAACTTGCAAACTAATTGACGGAGTGGTCTCATTTTTGGTGAAAGTGTAGCTTAAAGTCCAACTTAGAGATATCACTGTATGTGTTTAAAATGGTCACCATTAACATACACACACAAATGATACCACCGAACTGCAGCATGAACTGCTGACTGCAACGTGTTCAGTTGGATCTTTGCTCATGAATGGACGATGGATTCTCGAAGTTCATCCAATGTTCATGGCTTTTGTCAATAAACGACATCCTTTAATGTTCCCCACAGGCAAATGTCCAGAGGAGTTAGGTCTGGGGAACATGGATACTCCACAGCACCTCTATGGCCTATCCATCTTCCTGGTAGATTTTCGTCGAGATACGCCCTAACATGATTTTGGTAGTGGGCTGGGGCACCGTCTTGTTGAAAGTAGACTCTTCCATCTCCATACAAGTCTTGGATGGCAGGTAAAATGGATGTCTGAAGCTTCTGGAGGTACACCTCACTGGTAACTGTGCCATCAAAGGAGAATGGTCCAATCAAGCCCCGGTAAGACAACCCACACCACACATTTACTCCAGGCAAATTCACGGCTTTGTCTACATGGACGTTCAGATGTTTGGTGGCCCAGTAGATGCAATTGTGGCAATTTACTGTACCATTGAGTATGAACTGTGCCTCATCAGACCACACAATCATCTCTGCAACTCTTCATCATTGTGCACCATGTTAGTAAACCACTTGCAGTACTCCATTCTATGATCTGGGTCATTCTTGTTCATTGCGTGTAGCAATCATGGGATGTAGCATTTCCACTTTGCTGTCTTCAAAATTCACCTTAGTTAGCTAGACTCGTTACTGTTACAGGTCATCCAGATCATTGTTTGTGTACATCTTTAACACAGCCTTTGGCTTCAAATTTGTCTTGAATGTGATGAACTGTTAAACGTGTCGGTGGCTCTGTTTGATACTCATTTCGCTGTTGCCGTTGAATGTCATTAATGTTTTCGTACTTAAAATACCACTTCAAAACTGACTTCCTTTCATCGAATGTAAGCCTTGCGCCAGCCATGTTTACTCGAGTAACTAGGTGCAACTAACAACAAAACACTGACTATCTGGTGGCTGTCATCTGACAAAACAAAACAATGCTTGTGTCTTTGTGTGTGCGGATGGATATGTGCGTGTGTGTGTGAGTGTATACCTGTCCTTTTTTCCCCCAAGGTAAGTCTTTCCACTCCTGTGATTGGAATGACTCCTTACCCTCTCCCTTAAAACCCACATCCTTTCATCTTTCCCTCTCCTTTCCTCTTTCCCGATGAAGCAACAATTTGTTGCGAAAGCTTGAATTTCGTGTGTATGTTTGTGTTTGTTTGTGTGTCTGTTGACCTGCCAGCACTTTCGTTCGGTAAGTCACATCATCTTTGTTTTTAGATATATTTTTCCCACGTGGAATGTTTCCCTCTATTATATTCGTACACACACACACACACACACACACACACACACACACACACACACACACACACACACACACACACACACACACACACACCCACGCACGCACGCACACACACAAAAAAAAAAAAAAATATATATATATATATATATATATATATATATATATATATATATATATGAGGGAAACATTGCACGTGGGAAAAATATATCTAAAAACACAGATGATGTGACTTACCGAACGAAAGTGCTGGCAGGTCGATAGACACACAAACATACACACGAAATTCCAGCTTTCGCACCAAACTGTTGCCTCATCAGGAAAGAGGGAAGGAGAGGGAAAGACGAAAGGATGTGGGTTTTAAGGGAGAGGGTAAGGAGTCATTCCAATCCCGGGAGCGGAAAGACTTACGTTAGGGGGAAAAAAGGACGGGTATACACTCGCACATATCCATCCACACATATACAGACACAAGCACAATATATATATATGCAAACACAACCCACACATACATGACCACAGTCTCTGGCAACTGGAGCCAGACTGTGGTGAGCATCAGCGCATTATGGGGGAGGCAACCAGGTGGGGATAAGAAGGAGGCTGGGGAAGGGAGGGGGAGGGATAGCAGAGTGGGGGTGGAGGATGCTAAAGTGCTGCTGGCAGCATGCAGGGTGAGGTGGAGAGTAGGGCAGGTAGGTTCCATTGGGAGGTTAGACGGGGCAGAGGAGAGGACGGGGGGAGAGGGGGGTGGGGTGGGTTGGGAGGGGGGGTAGCAGAAAAGGAGAGAAGTAAAAAGCCTGGGTGCATTGGTGGAATAGAGGACTGTGGATTGTGTAGTGTTGGAATAGGACGGGGAAGGAGTTAGATGGGTAATATAACTAACGAAGGTAGAGGCCAGGAGGGCTATGGGCATGCAGGATATATTGCAGGCAGAGTTCCCAGCTGCGCAGTTCAGAAAAGCTGGTGTTGGTGGGAAGATCCAGACAGCACAGCTGTAAAGCAGTCATTGAACTGAAGAACGTCATGTTCAGTGGCATGCTCAGCAACAGTGTGGTCCAGTTGTTTCCTGGCTGTAGTTTTTCAGTGGCTCGGAGGACAGGCAGCTGTTGTCATGCCCACATAGAATGCAGCATAGTTGTTGCAGCTCAGCTCCTGGATTTTCCATTATTAAACATTCATAACAAGTACATGTAGTGTTGCAAACCTCTTAAAAGAGTACTTTGTTTTTGTTACTGACAGCTTGGGCTTATCAGGTTGAGTAAACAGTAAAACAGAATATCTGAGATCAGTCTCTACAAATAACATCAGTAAATTGGAAATGACACTCACTTTGCCTAAAGTATTGGTACCAATCATAAAATCCTTAAAATCAAAGTATTCTTGTAGTTATACTTATTTATCAACAAAGTTAATGAAAGAGTACTTGTGTGTTTTATCTTAAGTTATTTGTGTAATCAAGCTCTTATCTGTGGAACAGTTCCAGACTGGCTAAAATATACTGAAGTTAAGTGTCTTTACAAGAAAGGGGGGCAAAGAGATAGCTTCAAACTATTGACCAATTTAACTTCCTCTGGCTTTTTCAAAAATTACTACAACAGTTGTGTTCAAGTGTCTTCTTAAGCACCTGACTTAAAATAATGTACTGCTCAAGTCACAGTTTTGGCTCCTTAAGTATTCCAAGGCTATTTACATGTACAGTGAGAATGTGCTTAATTCATTAGATAACAAATTAGAGATTACTGGCATTTTCTGTGACTTGTCAAAAGCCTCTGACTGTGTGAATCACAGGTTCTCCTAAGTAAATTAGAATATTATGCTGTCACTGGCAGTGCTGCAAAATGGTTTGAGTCTTATCTAAATAACAGGAAACAAAGGGACTCATTGTGAAGTACCAGTGTAGTAAAGCAATTTGTGTTCACCTGACTGGGAAGTAATTACATTTGGTGTTCCTCAAGGTTCCATCTTGAGTCCATTTTGTTTTCTTGTCTACACTAATGACCTCTCATCTGCTGCAGTGCCAGATGCTAAGTTTGTTTTCTTTTCAGATGATACGAACACTGCAATAAGTAGCAGGTCAAGTGGAGGTTTAGAAGTGGCTGATAATCAAAATTTCACTGACATTAATAAACGATTTAGAGCTAATTCACTGTCATTAAACTTTAGAAAGACCCACTATATGCAGTTCAGAACCTGTAAGAGATTTCCTTTCAGTATGTGTATGACATATGAAGGCATATAAATAGAAGAAGCAGGCACTGTTAAGTTTCTGGGATTACAACTTGATAATAAATTCAGCTGGGAAGGGCACCCAACGAATTGCTGGTGCTTAAACAATTCAGTATCTGCAATGCACATGATGTCAGATGTAGCAGATATAAGGAAAAAAACCTCGTGTACTTTGCATACTTTCATTCTTTTATGCAATTACGGATTATATTCTGGGGTAAGTGTACGTTTACACTGCCTGCGATGCGATGCGACGCAACGCGATGCGAGGCATAATGGCCAAAGCGATGCAATGCGATGGAGCGTTCACATTGCACACGATAGATACAGCACGCGCGCTCGATCTGGCCAGCAATTGAGTAGTCTCGGCACGATGTCGTGTTTCCTCGACCCAGTAAATTCTTTTTTATTAGAAAACAGTGCTCTGAGAATTCAACGTAGTCATGAATGAAATCAACAAGGAGAGGAGGGCATTAGGAGAATTTCATCATTTGTAAAGTGACTTGAGAAAAGATGAGGATAAATTTTGGAATTATTTCAGAATGAGTACAGAGACATTTGATTATATAGTATCGTCTGTTTCAAATAGATTACAGAAGCAAAACACAAATTTCAGAATGGCTATTACCCCTGAAGAGAAAGTTATGATCACCGTCAGGTAAGTACACAATATTAAGTTTACAGCAATCATTTTATTATGAAAAATGTACAAATTGTGATAGATTCAAACTTTCTTTTAATAAATTTTGACGTAAATGACAATGAGAAGTAAAATACATCCCAGTTCACTCGCTAAGTATCAAAGTTTTCAGAATCTTGGTGGCTTGAAATAACAATGTCATCAGGTTGAATTTCAGAAATGACTATATCATTCTGCGGATTTCCAGCAATTACGATTTCAACTGGATTTTCAGGTGCATAGGGTGACATCAACGAATGTGCAGTGGAAGTGGTTGATTGTTCCAATTCTTCAAAAAGAACCTGCTGAAGTTTTATCCTGGCTCTCAACTGAGCTGCTGGTCATAGTTTTCACATTGCTGGCAACAAACTCACTACAAAATGATAGCTGTCATCTTGAGTTTCTGATTTTGACATTTGTTGCTCAATTAGCTTTAACTTTTGCTTCTCTATATTTAGCAACTCCGAGTTTGTCGATTTCTGGGATCTCTTGTTTTGGTTTGTGTGTAGGGTGGGTGAGGGAGGAGGCATTGAAACGCTACCCTCTGAACTTACAGACAGTCTTGAACAGCTGGCTTGGTTGGTTTCATCAGGTGAAACACTCTCTCTCTCTGTAAGAGCTTGTGAAAATGGTACGTCGTTGTGTGCGTCGTCGTGTCAGAATTAACATTAGTCTTCGTCTTCAGTGGCGTCATTATGTCAGTCAGGAAGGTCATTAGCTCGTACCACGGCCAATTGTATTGGAAATGCGGCATGCCACTTTCGTCTCCTGAACGTTTAGCACGAGTTTTTTTGAGTTCAGAGCGGAAAGTGTCACGTAGGTTCTTCCATTTATTCTTCAGTACCTCGCCTGAAAATATAGACGTGAAAATATGAGTAAATAATTAATTACACTGTATACTTAATACATTTTTTGTCCTTAGCACATTAACTGCAAATCCCACGGAGATCCTACATATCCTTCAATTACGCTGATTTCATTCTTTTTCAGATATTTGTAGGTTGGGATGTCTTTCCATGCACTGTCACAGTCGTTTCGGATGGGTCTAACTACATTCGCACAATGTGTGCATGAAATGTGTGCCACAAAATGTGATATTCTGAGTCCTGTACACCTGCCTTCTCCTACTAAACCACTGCTTCAAACTGCTTCAAAACACAAGTATGCCGACTGGAATTTTCCGAATTGTGTCTGTTCCACAGTCTTCAGCTATTTCATTCCATGCTTGACGAACAAAATCCCTATTGTGGTAATATTTATTTTTCTGGTCCCACAACACGGGGCATTCACGCACATTGTTAATTAGTCTTTTGACGTCCATCACAAGCAAGCAATTACTCCAGACGCAAGCGCAAACAAGCAATCGCTTCAAACACTCGCGCGAAACGCAAACTCGGTTGCGACTACAGCGGAGTCATCGCATTGCACCGCATCACATCGCTCGGCCCAGCCTGCAGTCCAAACGGGCACCATTCTGTTGCCACTGTTAAACCAAGCCTGCCCATTGTCACGCGATTTCAGCACGTCATCGCTCGGCTCGGCTCGGCATCGCATTGCATCGCGGACAGTGTAAATTTAGCCTAACTCATCAAAACAAGCAAACGTTTTTATATTGCAGAAGTGTGTAATAAGACCCTTTTGTGGTGTAAATTCAGGAACATCATGTAGAAACCTGTTCAAGAAAATGGGTATTCTAACCACTGCTTCCCAGTATACTTATTCCTTAATGAAATTTGCTACAAATACTATTTCTCCATTTCTAACCAATAGCTCAATACATAATATCAATAATAAGAACAAGAGCAATCTCTATACAGACCTAAATTCACTTCCCTTGGTTCAAAAAGGGGTCCAATATTCAATAACACACATTTTCAATAAACTGACAGCAGCTATTAAAAACTTGGCTTCAGAAAAAGCACAGTTTAAATAGAATGGAAGGTAACAATATTATGAAAAGGACGGTTACTGCTCATCATACACTGGAGATGCTGAGTTGCAAACAGGTACAACAAAATGACTCTAGAAAATGAGCTTTCAGCCAACAAGGCTTTCATCAGAACTAGAAAACGCACACCTTTACAGGGACTGTTAGATCAGCTTAAGTAAAAATTACTGTTAGATTAAAGTTTTGACAGCATTTGGCCATAACAGACAAAATTAGGTATTTTGTGTATGATTAATTAAAAGTACTTAAATGTGTTGCATTCTGACAGTGTATTAATTCTGTGAATATTTGCAGTTCCAATTTACTGTAATGTATTCACATGTTGTGATAATATCCAGACAAATGATCAGGGAAGTGAGTATTACATTCAAAGGTTCTATGTTCTTCACATTATACGTTCTTCTATGTTCCACACCCACAAGAATCATCTCAGTTTTTGGTTCTATGGAACTAAAACTGAAACTAATCTAATATAGGTGATTTTACTGTACGATTTGTTTGTTCAGATGTTACACTGTTTTGTTGTGGTTTGCAGTCTTTCCATACATAGATTTGAGCATGGAAATTAATTGCTTTGCCCTGGGGGGCAGAGGTGGGTAGTTATCCACTAGGGATGATGCATTTCTTACAGTTGATTGGGCTGATGGCAGAATGTGTGCAGGTCACCCATGAAGGTGATGAGAGTGGTACCTGCATGGACCAGAGATCTCTATATTTGGCATTGTCGATGTGATAGTTTGCGGAGATCTTCCAAAGAGGTTCCTGATTTGGGCATTTTAGGCTGGCTTTGCATTACATCGTGCTCTTGATGTGTAACTGGTGTTATCATAATCCTCTGTGGCCACGTGTACACGAGATTGGATTGAGTGAGTCATCAGTGATTGATTGGTATTTATTTTGTTTGGGAATTTGTGAGGAGTAATTAAGTATAGGTTTTTTGGAAGGGAGTGGGGAGGGTGGGGACAGCGGTGGGAAAGGCGAACAAAGTGGGTTTCAGTTGTTAGATTGATATAGCAATGTGTTGAAGAGGCTTCCACTATTATCTCTAACTCTTTTTCTTCATATAGGAGGCTGAGGTCTTGTGGGTGGCATCATTTGACAGTTAACCATAGTACTGAGTTTAAAAATCATTTGACAGTGGCATGTACAAATATGACTGAGGGGTATTTGGTGAAGCCATTAAGTCTGTTATACAAAGGTAGAGGAGGTGCACTTATTCTCTGCAGTCTCATCCTGATGATTACTGTTGGAGGAGAAGTGTGAATGAGGGTGGTGGGGAATACATATAGGGCAACGTTTGTAGGTTATATGTGGAGTGTTTGTGTGTGTGTGTGTGTGTGTGTGTGTGTGTGTGTGTGTGTGTGTGTGTGTGTGTGTTTTATTGTGTTTACGTGTGTGTGTGTGTTATGCAGGACCAGTCTAGCTGCAGGCAGGAGTTCATTCATATGGTAACTATGCTCTCTTAGTGTTTTTTATTTTTAATGTGATAAGTTACAGGTTTGTGTCACACATATTTTGTTACTTTTAGGTGTGGGGTTTCTGATTTATGGTAATTTTGATATTTTTAAGTTTCTTGGTGTTTGGGATACTGGCTGTTGCAGTTTTGGGGGAGGGGTGTTTCTGGTATTCTGGTCTGGTCTAGAGTTGAGCTATATATGTGAACTGGAGATTGGGATACCAGCTGTAGTAGTTGTGGGGGATGGGTTATTTGTATCCGGGTGTAGAGTTTAACTATGTAAGTCAACTGGAGATTGGGATAGTGGCTTTTGTAATTATGGTGGAGTATTTATTGGAATCCTGGTCTAGGGGCTGAACATGCTAATCTGTTATCAATAATCATTGATCCACCTACCTCATTCCATGATTTAATTAGTGTACATTGATACACTCACTCAGTGTTCTTGCACAGATAGATCAGTGTGTGTTTTTTACAGTTTTGTTGAGTTTTAATTTTTGGGTGTTACATATTTATTGGTGGTGTTGTTTTTATTATTGAATTTGTAGTTTGTCCCTGTCCAAAACCCCCTTTTTCTTGTGGTGTTCCCATTAATACCAAAAACCTCTATTTCAAGTGTATCCAGCATGGTGACCAAAACATCTATCATAACACCCGGAAAAATAAAAATACCACACGAAGCAATACTCTGACTAAATCCAATGAAATTCACAGGACACTGTGGGAGAAAGAGAGTTTTGGGTGGGGAAATACTAAAAATTCAATAATAAAAACCGCAACACCATTCAAAATGCAACTTTCTGGGAGGGAGAAAAACCTCTCAAAATTGTCAAAAAATAAATCCTGATGAAGCACACCATAAGACCGTGGATCCCAGTCACCAGTTAATCTATATAGCTCGACTCTAGACCAGGATAGCAACTGCCCCTCTCAACTACAAAAGTTGGTATCCTAATCTCCAGTTCACCTGTATAGTTCAACCCTAGAACGGGATACCAATAATCCCACGCCACAACTAAAAAAGCCAGTATCCAAATCTCTTGTTCACTTATGTGGCTTAACCATTGAGTACTTAACAGTATCTGCAGTTTTTCTGTTGCAAGTTACAGTTAATAACTGCATGTGTGATGAATGATGGGAAGTGAATGCAATGAATGTTGAGTCAGATAGGATAGTACAGCAGAACCCATGGAAAATAGTTTTCAGTAAATATCGTAAGTAAATCAATGTTTTTTTTTTTTTTTTAATCACACTGTAGGAGAAGAGAGGTAATAAATTTTTAATGAACAGTGGGACAAGGAAGATGGATCAATGATTTTCATTAAATCATAGGAGAAGGTAATTGGATCAATGTTTTTAATTAAATCATGGGAGATGGTAGGTAGATCAGTGCTTATTAATAATAAAGTCTCATGTTTGATATGCTAATAAACATTGATCCACATATCTTCTCCCATGATTTACTTAAAAACAAAGTTCCACTTACTCAGTGGTTATGCCAGCATCTAAGTGTTCAATTTAAATTTTATGACAGATTCTGTTTTATATGACAACAATCTGGACAATATATTCCATTGCGCCACCACGTAACTTCCTGAACTGCACATCATGATGACTGCAGCACACTAAATGACACAACAATATAATTCACAAACACATCACCACCACATAATTAAACAACTAGAGCACACCACCTCTTCATACACCACACTCTCTACAACATTTCATTCCTGCTTCAAAACAAACACACTGCAGCTCAATGATTTCACACAGCTCATTGCAGTACAGTGCAACTACATCACAGGTCAAAGCAGATGGGTGGTATCCTACAATCAAGTGTACACACCAAAGTCTACCATCTGATTTACACACAGTTGAGTCTATGTGATGACTCTGTTTCATATGCCCACAAATTGTTACAACTGGGTATTTACATGTTATTCCAATTTTGGCTAAGTAATTTTGTAATCATATAGTAGTACTTTTCTGAGTTTTTTGAACTGCACTATATACATTTCTGTATGTTTAAAGCAGGTTTTCAGTCTATGCATCACTTTGAAACCCTACCAGAATTAGCCTATTTACTGCCAAAGGTCTTTTTTTTCCACAAAGAAACTCACCATAATAACTGCATTAGCTGCAAAAAGTGTGAGGTTGTTATCAATACTGGGTGCGAGGTCACATTGTAATTATTTTGAGCACTGATTCCAGTGTGATCACTTCTTTAATCCGGAAATTCTGGTATTTCGAATCATCATAAATCATTGTACAACTTCATGGTCCATGAGAAATTACTTAATCAGTAGTGAGCACTGAAGTGTGATGAGGAACCAAAATGATTTATTGCTCTTAACCAAATAACATTTAACAGTGACTTGGTGTCAAAGTGTAATGTAGCACCTGTCAGTCATTTGAGAATTTTCATAATTAAAATAACTAGTCTGCTGTCATGTATGGAAGAAATAAACCATTGATACAGCTGTGTAACATACGTTAACATTAAGGATAGGGATGAGCTTAAGGTTTGTTGACTGGTACACAAGGGTTGTTTGAAAAGTTCTTGGAATCACCACAAGAGATCAGTGCTAGTGCAACGAGTTGTTCACGTGGTATTCATTGGACTGTTGCCTGTAAACATGTACCACATCAGAGCTCTTGGAAGAGAGCTTTGGTAGTGATGTGGCTCTGTTGTTGTTCCCATGTAGTGATTTGCGAAGATGGAAAAAAATCAGATTCGTGCAGTGATTACGTACTTCGTAAAGAAAGTTTGAAAGCAAAGGACATTTATGCTGATTTCCAGAATACACTAGGGGAACTCTGCTCCCTCATATTCAACTGTTGCCAAGTGGACAAATGAATTTAAATTTAGTCGGGAGAGCTTAGATGATGATCTGCATAGATATGTCACTACTCCAGAAATCATTCCAAAAGTGCACAAAATGGTGATGGAGGATGGCTGATTGAAAGTATGTGGCATTGCTAATGCTTGCCAGATGTCATTTTAAAGGGTATATCACATTCTGAATGAAGAATTAGAAATGAAAAAATTATCTGTAAGGTGGGTGCCGCGACTCTTGACGGGCGCCCACAAACATGTGCCATTGCCATGGCAAAATTACATGAACTAAGGTATGAATTTTTGCCACATCTGCCTTATTCACCTGATATGGCTCAGTGGGACTTTCATCTCTTCTCAAAACTGGAAATTTTTCTTGGTGGATGAAGATTCACTTCAAATGAAGAATTGATAGCTGGAGTTGACAACTATTTTGCAGGCCTGGAGGAAACTCATTTTCAAGGTGGGATCAAGGCACTGGAACATTGTTGGACCAAGTGTATTAATATACAAGGAGACTACATTGAACAATACAAAAAGTTTCAGTGATGTAAGTACTTTTTTTCTATTCCGTTCCAAGAAGTTTTCAAACCACTGTCGTATATTGACAGACACAGTACCAGAGGTAGTTAGAGTAGTCCTCTTGGGTCCACACGAGACATTTTAAACCATGTGCCTCACTACCATGCACCTCCCATATATTTGTAAGGACTTTCTCAGTGTGAAATCGTTGCACAACATTGAGGATTCACCAATGAAAATCATTTATCAGACAGGGTAGTGGGTAATATCAGTGTATAGATAGTCAATTAACTGCAATGAAATGTAGTACATACAGTTTCTGACAGAACATGGGTGATCATTTACTGTCACAAGATAGTGCTATTAGTGAAGTAAAATATAAAATTTCTGGATTTAAACTAGATGAGATGCTTTCTTGGTAGTTTCACATTAATGATATTGTGCAGAGGCCTGCCTTCATCATCACAGCCGGCCGGTGTGGCCGTGTGGCTCTAGGCGCTTCAGTCTGGAACCACGTGACTGCTACGGTCGCAGGTTTGAATCCTGCCTCGGACATGGATGTGTGTGATGTCCTTAGGTTGGTTAGGCTTAAGTAGTTCTAAGTTCTAGGGGACTGATGACCACAGATGTTAAGTCCCATAGTGCTCAGAGCCATTTGAACCATTTTTCATCATTACAATAATCTCTGCTGTCACTGACTCTGAAATTTGACAACATGGCCATTTTCCTTCTCTTACTGCAGTTGAAGAATAAGTAATGACTCTGTGTGTTGCATTTCTCAATAGATGATAGCACTGGGGCATAACTAGTTTCAGCGCATTCCATTGAGAGTCTGCTACAACCTCACTTAGCTGCAAGCTACCTCTGTCGTTATGTTCATAGTTATTGTCATCCTACCCCTTGGCAGCCTGTATATACTAGAACTATGCAAATTTGTAAAAAAGTAATATTACAAAATTTAATAAAAATGTAAATGTCCATGACCATGGTACTAGACAGAAAATGAAACTCCATGTTAAAGAAATGCGCACTTCTGCCTTTAAAAACTCTCCCTTCAACAAAGGCATTAAAATGTACAATAGCCGGCCATCAGAAAAAAAACAGTAAGTCCCTGACTGTATTCAATAAAAAATTAAAATCAGTCCTACTTGATCATTGCTTCTACAGTGCAAGCGAATTTCTGCTCCACATGGGTGGAAAGAAACATGAAACAAATTGCAGCAAAAATTTATGTACAGAGTAAAACATTAATGCAAGTGTTGAGACAGTGCCACGACATTTAACAGTGCCGCCACGACAGTACGCGCAAATGGCGATAGAGGCGCTCCGCAACTCGGGTGAGTGCGGGAGCGCCACCTAGCTACGAACGGCGCCAGCCGCATGTCACGGCATGGCAGTCGAATGAGAGATACTGAGTTGTTATCATGTAACCAGCTATTGTTTCTAAGTTAGTGTGTTTGAATATCCACGCAATTATTGGTGATTAGAGGTTATAACACTTTTTGGCGACGAGGTCGGATATTTTCACTGCGTTGTGGATTTATGTGTTCGTGATGGGGCAGGCATGGAACAGCTTATGCAAGTGCTCATTGAACTACAAACACAGCTGACAGCTGCTATTCAGGTGTTGTCGACGCCGCTTACTCATCGTCTGTCTTCCTCTTCTCCACCTCCATTCCCTCCTTACAACGAGGCCACTGAAGACTGGGAGGATTATGAGAAGCATTTGCGGCACACTTCTTGGCTTTCGGCGTTGTCGACGCACCTATGTGTAAGTCGTTATTTCTATCTTGGATTTCCTCATGGATCTATCAGCTGCTATCTCAGTTAGCCCCTCTGCGGGAACCTGCCTCCCTGTCCTTCCAAGAAATGTATGACTTATTGTCTAACTATTACCGCAGAAACACTCACGTCGTTGCCGCCCGCGTGGCGTTCTACCGGTGTCGTAAACAGCCCCATCAATCTTACCGGGCTCGGGTGGCGGAACTACACGGTCTGAGTAGGAAATGTCAGTTTGTCACAGACACTCATCATGAGTCTTATGCTGATTCTATGGTTAGGGATGCTATTCTACGGCTTGCTCCTGATAAAGAAGTTTGGCAACGTGCCCTACAACTGCCAAACCCTTCGTTGTCAGAAGTTCTAAGCATCGCTCAATCCTTTGAAGTGTCTCACGCTGCTGGTGTGCAAATAGACGCGTGGTGTGATGTAGGCGCTGTACAGTCAACTTTCGACACGGACAATTTGCCTGTTTCACAGGAGAACGAAGATGTGGCGGCGGTTCACTCGTGTAAACAATGTCGCGTTGGGCCGCAACGCTCGCAGCGAAAACAGCAACCACAGAAGCAGGTTCGTTCCACACGTCCTTCTTGTCCACGTTGTTTCATACAGCATGACAGGGCCGCGTGTCCAAAATGTTGGGCCACATGTAATTCATGTAGGAAAAAAGGCCACATTGCTTCTGTGTGTCAGTCCCCTAAAGTTCCTGTCGACAAGGACGATGCATCGGACATGGATGTTAACTGTGTGCTTTCTCCAACAAATAAGTTGTTTGTTACTGTTCGTGTTCTGGATAAAGACATTCGCATGCAAGTGGGCACTGGCTCTGCAGTAAATCTCATTAATTCTTGCACGTATTTGGAGTTGGGCTCCCCTCCCTTGTCTCCAGTTACGCGAAATCTGAGAACTTATAATAAACAGAAAATTTCTATCATTGGCCAGTTTGATGCTTCCACTGCCTACAAGTCTGTTGTTAGGCCCCTCACGTTTTATGTGGTGGATCATGCGGGCACTGAAAACCTGTTCGGTTATGATGCTTTCCAGTTGTTTGGGTTCTCCATTGATGATGATGTGCACCTCATATCTGAGGATATTCCGTATCAACAGCTGGATGGATTGTGTTCTGAATTTTCGTCCGTGTTCTTTGCTGGTCTGGGTCGTGCCAAGGATTTTGAAGCCCACATTACTCTTAAACCTACAGCTTGCCCTAAGTTTTTCTGGGCACGCCCTATTCCGGTGGTGTTGCATGCACCTGTCAAGGCTGAGATAGACAGGTTAACAGCTTCAGGGATTCTCCTTCCTGTTGCCTCCAGCGAATGAGCATCGCCAATCGTGGTGGTTTCTAAACCAAACGGGAGTCTGCGTTTGTGTCGTGATTTTAAAGCCACCGTCAACACTCAGAGCCTCATTGACACTTATCCTCTTCCCCGTCCTGAGAAGTTATTTACCAAGCTCGCTGGGGGCCAGTTCTTTTCCAAACTTGACTTATCGGAGGCGTACCATCAGTTGCCGTTGGATGCTTCTTCCAAGGAATTTCTCGTCATCAACACTCCTTGTGGGTTGTATCAGTACCAGCTGTTACCATTTGGCGTCGCTAGCGCGCCGGCCACTTTTCAGCGGTTTTTGGAACAGCTCACGGCTTCCGTTCCCGGCTGCATCAACTATCTGGATGACATTGTTGTCATGGGGACCTGCACTGAGGAGCACCTTCGCAATTTGCGTTTACTGTTTCGGGTTTTGCATTTGGCTGGGTTGAAGTGCAATCTGGACAAGTCACAGTTCTTCCAACCCTCCATTGTGTATCTTGGTTTCCACTTGTCTCGTAAGGGTGTACGTCCTCTACGTCAGCACGTTGCGGCCATTAACGCTCTACCCCGGTCATCTACAGTCAAAGAACTTCAGGCGTTTCTAGGCAAGATTGATTATTATCACAAATTCATTCCATCCGTGGCGGCGGTAGCTCATCCTCTGCATCAGCTGTTATGCAAAAACGTCCCTTTCTGTTGTTCCGTCTAGTGTGAGCAGGCTTTTGTCCACCTGAAGGCTCATTTGCAGTCGGTGCCTTGTCTTGCCACATTCCGTCCGGGTCAGAACTTGGTTCTGGCGACTGACGCGTCACAGTATGGCCTAGGGGCTGTTCTCGCCAATCGGTATGAGGATGGGTCGGAACGACCCACCGCCTAAGCTTCCAAGACCCTCAACGATGCGCAACGGCGTTACTCTCAAATCGAAAAGGAGGTGCTCGCTATCATTTATGATCTAAAAAAGTTCAGCATTTTTTTGTATGGTTCTAAGTTTCACCTCATCACTGACCACAAGCCGCTGGTCTCTCTGTTCAGCCCATCGGCGTTGCTTCCGGATAAGGCAGCTCACCACCTGCAATGTTGGGCCTTATACTTGTCTCGTTTTCACTATGAGATTCACTATTGCCCCACGGCCCAGCATGCCAACGCTGATGCATTGTCACGATTGCCGATGGGCCCCGCCCCGGTTTTCGATCGTGATGAACTACTCTGTTTCCACATTCATGAGGAAGAACGTCGTGTGGTTGAGGGTTTCCCACTTAAAGGTTCACAGGTTGCGTCGGCTACTGCACGGGACCCGGTCCTGCGTCAGGTGATCGGTTTTGTTCAATGGGGTTGGCCGGACAGGACCAAGGGCCGGGCATCAGATCCCCTTCGCAACTACCATGCCTTGCACCTTCGTCTGTCTGTTCATGATGGTGTTGTTCTTCTGGCCACGGATGGTGCATCTCCACGGGTCATGGTGCCAGCCTCTCTTCGCAAAGATGTTCTCAAACTGCTGCATGAAGGCCATTGAGGGATTTCTCGGACTAAGTCCCGGGCCTGCAGGCACGTTTATTGGCCCGGTATTGATTCGGACATCGCCCACACGGTTGCTGCGTGTGGTCAGTGTGCTCAACAACTGGCTGCACCTCGTACAATGCCCTCTCCATGGCCTGATCCGGCGCAGCCATGGGAATGGGTGCATGCTGACTTTGCCGGCCCCTTCCTCGGTACTTATTGGCTACTGTTGATTGACGGCTTCTCGAAGTTTCCGTTTGTTGTTCGATGTCCGTCGCCCACCACAGTGGCGACGACACTGAGTTTGTCCAAAATCTTTGCGCTAGAAGGTCTTCCATCCACGATCGTCATGGACAATGGCCCTCAGTTCTCTTTGCAGGCCTTCCGTGATTTTTGTACTGGACAAGGGATTCATCATGTTACAGCACCGCCCTTCCATCCGCAATCGAATGGGGAGGTCGAGCGCCTTGTCCACACTTTCAAAAGCCAGATGAAAAAATTCCTTAGTGATTTTTCCACAGATGACACTCTGCTGCAGTTTCTGAGTTCTTATCGCTTCACACCTCTGGGTGATCGCAGCCCTGCTGAACTCTTGCACGGCCGCCAACCACACACTCTACTGCACCTGCTTCACCCTGTCAGGCCTTGTGCTGTGTCCCCTAGTGCCGGAAAATACTCGGTGGGCGCCTACATGTGGGTATGAGGGTATGGATCTCGCCCTAAATGGATTCCAGGGGTGGTCAAGGCTCTTCGCGGCCGCCGGCTTTGTGAAATACGTACGGACGACGGCACGGTTGTTCGCCATTATGACCAGATGCGCCCACGAGTGGTGGCCACGCCAGTGCCACCGCCCCTTCCTTCGCCTCCACCAGCCCGAGAAGCCAGTCCTGTCACTGCTGCTGATCTACCATACGTGTTGATGCAGCCGACGTCGCTACCGCTTCCAAGTACGCCGGAACCGGCCCCAGTCACGATGCCGCCTTCTCCAGGACCCATCTCACTGGAGCACACCCCCAGGTCCACTACACCTATGGATGCTGCTCCGGAGTTTTCACCCATCATCTCGTCCAGGAGGCACGTTTCACACACGAGCTTCCGTCCTGGACGTTTTCGACCATACTCTCGTGTCTCTCCGTGGGATCTTCTCGGGGCGTCACAAGAGGCCATGGATGTCTCTGCACTGTCCATCTCTCCAAGGAAGTGAGTGTTTTTTTTTCAAGGGGGGAAAAGTGTTGTGACAGTGCCACGACATTTGACAGTGCCGCCACGACAGTACGCGCAAACGGCGATAGAGGCGCTCCGCAACTCGGCTGAGCGCGGGAGTGCCACCTAGCTACGAACAGCACCGGCTGCATGTCATGGTACGGCAGTCGAATGAGAGATACTGAGTTGTTATCATGTAACCAGTTATTGTTTCTAAGTGAGTGTGTTTGAATATCCACGCAATTATTGGTGATTAAAGGTTATAACAGCAAGTATGTGCAAAAATCTTGCATCTATATCATCTGCTACTAAGCAAATTAAGTGTAGAAATAATATCTAACCAGCTACTGTTGTGTATATGTGTTAGAGGAATACAGCACTAAAATACAAATGTGTAACTGAGCATGTAATCTGCGTGTTCATAAATTTGTGTGTTCATAACTTCTCAGAAAATATTTATGTTAGCTCATGTTTGTGTAAACTTTTGGCATATTACTTCATGCCAGCAAATTATCATAATGTTGAACATCAAATGTATGTTTGTGCATCACCATGTGCATGTCATGTACAGTATTGATTCAGAGGACAATAAATAAAATAAATAAAAAATAAATAAATAGAAATGGAACAATGCAAAAGAGCTTGTCTCAGTGGTAGAAGGAACATGCTGTCATTGGGTTCCTAACAATAAAAAGCGTTGCTACAGTTAAAATGTATTGAAGAAAGAAAGTATTTTATGGTAATGAGTGTGTTGATGTCATCACTGTGCAGTGCAGTGTAAACAGATGTAAAGCTGGCTGACCTGGAGCAATGGAACTGAGTGACGAACAAAGAGATGGGCTTTGTCTGGCAGCAAGCACTGAATTTCACAATTCTCTCTGAATAGTTTAACTGAGTGAGCATTTATTGTTCTATGAAATTTCATTTTCCCTTCTTTGTTAAAACTTCTTTATGGAAATTCTTTGTTGTTACCATTTGACTATCACAATTAAATAAACCATTTATTATCGGACTCATATCTATTTAATGAAAGACTACTGGATTTAGAAATAAATTATTGATTGGTACTGCACTATATCCATTAGTTATTGTTGTGAATGTTATTATGTGGACCAAACCAAAGTTGGACACCAAAAACTCAAAATGATCTTGAGCAGATATATTTGAGATTAAACTAATACTGAAATCTCCACACACAGCCATTTTCCAGTAATTTCTATTACATCAGATTAAACCAATACTGAAGTCTCCACTCAGTCATTTTCCTGTAATTTCTATTACATCAGATTAAACCAATACTGAAATCTACATACACAGTCATTTGTCAGTAATTTTTGTTACATCTTATTAGTGTGCCTCTAGTTTATAGATCATTTTTTATTGGTCCAGTGTTACAAAGCACAAATAGGACAAGTGATACTGGACAGGTCAAAATGAGGATATGGGTGTAATTAGTATCACCAAAAAAGGAAGTGAATATAGGTATGTACATATTCTTGTAGCAGTCTGTAAGTTTATCAGTGCTTGTTTAAGAATAACTCAAAATAAGGATATAGAAATATATGACATCAACAAAGTAAGTAGGCAGATTAAAACTGGGTGCCTATTTTAACAACCTAAGTATATCAATAATTGTTTAAGTAACATTTATTTTTACACATGTCTTCAGAAATATTTAAAAAAATAGAAATGGTGATTTATTAGAAGAGCCTTTACTTTAATTTTACATATTGGACACATAGCAATTATTGTTTCCACTGCTATCTTATTATGCCAACATTAATTATGATCCTCTGACAGGGTGTTGTTCTAGGTCATGTTTAGTGTGTATTTAATTAATGGAAAGTTCAGGTTGGAACATCAACAGATATGGAAAAGGAAGATTTCTAATTATCATAAACATGGCATACACAGTTGCAGACAGGCACAACAAAAAGACTGTTACACATTAAGATTTTGGCCAAAGCCTTCATGAGAAAAGCGAAACACACACACATACATGCACACAAACAAGTACATCTCACACACACTTGACTGCTATCTCTGGCTGCTCAGGCTGAGCAATGACTGCAGCAGAGCTGCTACACAACAGGAATTTTCATTTAACTGAAGCAACAATCCTTAATGGAATAAGGAAGTGGGAGGGGTATTGGGATCCAGGTGGGGGAAGAGGAAACAGTTCTGCCTGGTGGCACATGCAGTGACTTGAAGTGGCAAACAAGGCTACTGAGTGTTGCATTGGGAGACTGTAGGCGAGGGAGAGAAGAGAAAAAAGGGAACGGAAAGGAGAGGAGAAGAAAACGAGAGGGAGGGAAGGGATAAAGTGTAGCTGAAAGGAGAGGAGCAGAGAAGGGTAAAAGATTGGTGGGGTGCACTGGCAGAGATTGGTGCACAATGAGGGTGGGGATGTGAGATGGGAGGAGGTGATCGGACAAAGGAGGCAGAGGGTGGAGGGCGTGGGGACAGTAGGTCACCATAGGTTGAGGCCAGGATGATTTCTGGAGTGGAAAATGTATTCTTAGGATAATGTATTAGTTTGGGATTTAGTGACAGTAGATATTGAGC
This sequence comes from Schistocerca serialis cubense, assembly GCF_023864345.2. Lineage (NCBI taxonomy): Eukaryota > Metazoa > Arthropoda > Insecta > Orthoptera > Acrididae > Schistocerca > Schistocerca serialis. Next base: position 82,587,062 of record NC_064641.1, on the reverse strand, counting down.
ATCAGTGACAGAGGGGAGCAAAGATCATTATTGTCAGGGATGGCAGGAGGGAAGCGACTCTTTGTGGGCGGCGGAGTGGGTCAGTGAGTGAGGTATGAGTGTAACACTGGTGGTTTCGCTAACCATCATTTATTGAGACATAAGACCCTTTAAACAAACAGAGTGATACAAAGTGTTTTAACTTGCTCAGTTCCTCGGCACTGTGGAGTGGTGGAGTCATGGAGTGCAGATTCTGGTGACAGCTGATGTGGCGACAGCTCATGTTGCAGTGGCGGGGCGTATTCTTCCATTCTTCCCATGATCCACTCTGGTGGTGGTGCAGCCTTCTCCATATGAATTCACTCATTGCATTATTAAGAAGCAGCTATGGCATGGTGCAGAGTGCTCTGTCCTGGAATCGAACCCTTAGTTTCAGTGTCTTCTGGTGGAGTTCATCAACCTCTAGGTTCACTGGTGACCCATTTGATGATTCCACAGTCCCTTGATCCTCACCAGCCACTTGGGTAAATAGCACACAAACTTCTTTCTGGTAACATCTAGAATGGCATCTCCTGTGTTGACCTAAGGGCATGGTACCAACATCTTCTTCCACCAAGCAGGCATAGTGGCTAAGTCGTTGTAGCAAAGTATGACAGCCGCTAACTAACCATCAGTCTGTCCATCCAGTTGACGTTTCTTTGAGTCTTCTTTCTTCCCTTGATGGACTTCCTCAAAGGACCACCTCATGCCCATTTGTTGGAGGTATTTATTTCGTGTTTTTGCCAGTGTCGTGAAGTTTCTAGGGTGGCCACTGACTCTTCGGTCATTGATCTATGCTTCTCATGTTGGGCAGAAATGTGACCAATATCGACACTTGTGCTGGCTTTCCATTGTTTTGCCTTTACGCTGGCACGGTCAGGCATTACCCTGTCATCTTCTCCCGCATCGCCAGATATGTCACGCATGTGAGTTCAGTATGCTGACAGTTCATGGAGCATTGACCACTGATGTGCAAACAGCACTGGTCATTGTTCACTTTGGAAGCATTGTCCATCTGCTCAGTCATTGATCTGTCAAAGTACTGCTGTGCAAACTCTGCTGTTCACAGCCTTCTCACATTGTGCAGAAACATGACCAATGTTGAGACACAAGCCAGCCTTCCTTGTTTGACTGCTGCTGCTTCTGAATATTGTGACTTAATGTGTCAAAGTCTCTAAAATGTTCACTTAACCTTTAATAAGTCTTTGCGTGTTTTTCTGCTTTGAACAACCATAAATAACACATAATTATTGCACATAATTATTATAGATTCTACAGTAACTACCATCTGCACAGTTCATTGCTGTTGGTGGTGGGGAGGATCCAGGTGGCCTGTGTGGTGAGGCACCCAATGAAATTGAGCATGTTATGATCAGATGCATGTTGTGCAATAGGATGGTCCCCTTTGCTTATTTATTTATTTATTTACATGTCGAGTTCAGTAGGACCAAATTGAGGAGCAAATCTCCAAGATCATGGAACGTGTCAGTACATGAACTTACAACATAAAAGTAATAACAGATAAAAATAAATGTTCATGAACCTGAAAGAAAATCAGTCCATAAGTTTAAGCAAACGCTATCAGCAATACAATGCTCTTGGCCAGTTTGGCAGTGGCTGTACATCCTGGTGGATAGCTGGTTGGTAGTCATACTAACATAAAAAGCTGAGCAATGACTGCAGCAGAGCTGGTACACAACATGGTTGCTTTCACAGATGGTCTGTTCTGTGATAGGGTAGGATAAGCAAATTACAACATTACTCATGGGTACTTGCTACTCTATACAGTCAAGTTTCCATTTAGCAAATCCAGTGATTAATGGCAATATGCAGGTGTTAACAGATCAAGTGGCTCAATCAAAAGGGGTGGGCTACACACCAACACTCTGTAGTCCTTGTTATTCCACAATGTGCAGAATTCATGTTGCCCTGTGTACATAGAGAGACAAGTTAGCAAATGATAAAATGTCTACTGAATTATAACAGCTTTATTTATGTTTCTATCAGCACAACTTTCTGAATGGTAACCTTGCACATATTAACAGATAGTTTTAGCAACATTCCTGATTTCTTAGTAGTAACATTCACTAAAATTGTGATTTATGGCACAATATCATTGAACTAATTAAACCACATCAATATTGAAAGTCTGAAAATCTACACAAATCCTCTTGTTAACCATATCTCTTAAGTTCACAAAATCACAGCCAAAATTTGTTGAATTTGTGGCACACGTGCCACCCAAACAACAACCTATAAAGACAAGGATCAGCAACCAAAGACCTCTTTTTGATTGCTCTGCTGAGCATGCTTATAAACTTGGCCACATGACCAGTAGCTGCTTTACTTCTGACCACCACCCAAGTTTTATACTACAATTTTCATCAGATTTATAATTATTTATAAGTTAATTTAATCACTTTACAATAATATATGATTTATATAATTTCAAGAATTTTTTTCAGTATTTCACATTTTAGCAAACACTTGTAACATCACATCATGACAGGACTGGAATAGGAAAGGCTGGTTGGATGGATTGGGCAGGTCTTTCACCAGGGTCTACCACAGGGATGTGATCCTTATGGCAAGGGGTTGGGAGTGAGAGTGGCCTAAGGATGGACTAAGAAGTTGTGAAGGTTGGGTGGGCAATGCAATGGGAAATGTGTTTGTGGACTAAGTCTGGGACATAGAGTCTGTCTGTGAAGCCTTTGTGATACCTTCAGTGTACTAGCCGTGGGAGATGCCAGCATTGAAGATGTGTTATCCCTGGGTGCATAGGCTGTATGGGAGGGATTTTTTGGTGTGGAAGGGATGGCAACTGTTGAAATGCGGGTGTTGTTGGTGTTGGCAGGTTTAACGTGGACAGAGGTGAGGACAGAGCCCTCAGAGAGAAGGAGGTCAATGTCCAGGAAGGTAGCTTGCTAGGTTGAGGAGGACCAGGTGAAGTGGATGGGAGACAAGGTGTTGAGGTTTTTAAGGATTGTAGATAGGGAGTCTAGGCCCTGAGCCCAGATCATGAAGGTATCATCAATAACCTGAACCAGATCAAGGTTCTGAGATTTTGGGAGGCTAGGAAGGTTTCCTGTAGCCAGCCCACGAACAGGTTTGTGTAGGAGAGTACCATGCATGTCCCCATGGCTGTGCTATGGGTTTGTTTGTATACCTTCCCTTCAAAGGAGAAATTGTTGTGTGTTAGGATACAGATAATAAGGTGTATGTGGAATGAGGTAGTGGGTTTGGAGTATGAAGGACAGTGGAAACATAGTGTTCAATAGTGGCAAGACCACGGGCATCAGGAATATTGTTGTATAGGAACATGGCATCATCAGTGATGAGAAGGGGTGCAGTGGGTAAAGGATTGAGGACTGTGGAAAGTCCATGAAGGAAGTGGTTGTATCTTTGATGAGGGATGTTAGATTTTTGGCAGTAGGTTGGAGATGTTGGTCATTGGTCAATGAAGGCTGAAATTCTTTCAGTGGGGGCACAATAACCAACTACAGTGGAATATCCAGAGTTGTTAGGTTTGTGGATTTTGGGGAGCTTTTAGAGAGTGGATATGTGGGATGTGAGGGAAATGGATACAGGGGAGAGGTTCTGGGCAGGGCCTGAGGCTTTAAGCAGGTTTTGGAGGTTATGTTGGTCTTGTGGGATGGGATCACTCTTGTAAAGTTTGTAGGTAGCAGAGTCAGACAGCTGGATGCCATCTGCCAGGTAGTCACTGTGATTTGTGATGGCAGTTGCAGAACATTTGTCTAGTGCTAGGATTGTTAGGTAAATATCAGTTTTGAGGCTGTGTATGGTGGTACTCTCTTCTGCTGAAAGGTTGGTGTTCTTGGAGAGAATGGTGAGGCTAAGTTAGAGTTAAGGGATTTCTGGAAGGTGGCCAGAGGTGGTTAGATCTAAAGCATGGTGAGGATCATGGTTAGATGGTGGTACCAACTTGGGTTAAGTAGGCTTTGACTGGAGGGATTGGTGCAAAGAAGTGCTTCCATTGCAGTAGGGGTAAAGTTGAGGGCTACATGTGTACATCCCTGGTAGATGCCGTGTTTCTTGACTTCCGCAAGGTGTTCAATACAGTTCCCCACAGTCGTTTAATGAACAAAGTAAGAGCATATGGACTATCAGACCAATTGTGTGATTGGATTGAACTGTTCCTAGATAACAGAACACAGCATGTCATTCTCAATGGAAAGAAGTCTTCTGAAGTAAGAGTAATTTCAGGTGTGCAGCAGGGGAGTGTCGTGGGACCATTGCTATTCACAATATACATAAATGACCTTGTGGATGACATCAGAAGTTCACTGAGGCTTTTTGTGGATGATGCTGTGGTATATCAAGAGGTTGTAACAATGGAAAATTGTACTGAAATGCAGGAGGATCTGCAGTGAATTGACACATGGTGCAGGGAATGGCAATTGAATCTCAATGTTATGTTATGTTATGTGTTTTATTCATCTCATTACATACAATTTTCAAATAATTTGATTTGATGTACAGGAGACATGTCAAGGTTTACAAAAGAAACTTTTTTCACTTTTTTTAAAGAGAAATACAAAAGTTTACATTATATTTTACATTTCTAAGTTACAGCTACACATGTACATAAAATAATAAATGTATTACAATCCCTGTGTTCAGATTGTGAAGCTGTCCTCAATGAATTCATTGACAGAATAATAACACTTTTCCACCAGGAGAGTAAAGAGCAATCTTTTCAGTGAACCAATCTCCATTTTAAATATATTACTGCCTTTTATTTTATTGAAAATTTTTAACCCCATATACTCTGGCGTTTGGGCATAAAGTTTTAAACGATGTGTTGGAAGTTTGAAGTTATCTCTGTGGCGAGTGCTGTAGTTGTGGTCAAAACGGAAATTGTCTAGTGTATGTTGATTTCTATATAGGAACACCACCATCTCATACACGTAAAGTGAGTGGATAGATAGTACTTTTAAATTTTTTAACAGTGGTCGACAGGATTCCCATTTTTTTGCAACACACATGTTTCTAATTACTTTCTTTTGTAATACTAGGAGCCTAGTGACATTTGCTGAATTTCCCCAGAAGATTATGCCATAACAAATAACTGACTCAAAGTAGCAGTGATAAACTATCTTTCTGGTATCCATGTTTGTGGCACCTGACAAAATACACATTGCAAACGCTAAGTTGTTCAGTTTATTTGCTAAGTAATCTGTGTGTACCTTCCAATTTAAATTTTTGTCAAGATTTAGGCCTAAGAATTTCACGTGTTTTGCTTCTGTGATATCCTGATCATTGCAAGTTATCTTTATTTCACTCCTTTCTACTGATTTAGCTTCAAATTGCATCATTTTGGTTTTAGTTACATTTAGTTTTAGTCCATTTTGATAGAACCAAGATTCAAGTTTTTCTAAAGTATTTTTGGCTTTTTCTGGAATATTTTCAGATACCTCATTTTCAATTAGAACTGATGTATCATCAGCAAATAAGACTGAATGAACATCAGTAGCAAGTGGTAGGTCATTTACGTAAAAAAGAAACAGATAGGGACCCAATATCGAACCTTGTGGGACTCCTTGGGGAACTGTTTTCCAGTCTGATGAATAATTGGTTCCATTTGAAGTTAAAATTACTCTTTGTTTCCTACCTGACAGGTAAGAGCTAAACCATTTTAAAGCAGTGTCTCTGATTCCGTACATCTGTAATTTGTGGAGGAGTAATGCATGGTTCACTGAATCAAAAGCTTTAGTCAGATCACAGAATATACCTGTGACCTTTCTACCTTTATCTAACGTGGAGCATATTTTTTGGATAAACTCATTTATAGCATTCGCAGTGCTTTTACCCTGTTGGAATCCGAACTGTTTCTTAAAAATTATATCATTTACAGTAAGAAAGTTATTAATTTGTTTTGCTGCAATCTTTTCAAACACTTTAGAGAAGACCGGCAAGAGAGAGATAGGGCGGTAATTCCCCATATCTTCTGTCGATCCTTTCTTGAATAGAGGTTTGATCTCACCATATTTCAATACCTCTGGAAAGCATCCCTGTTCATAAGATTGATTTATAATAGTTGACAGTGGTTGGGAAATAATATCGTACACATACTTGATTACAGATGTTGTTATTTCATCCCACCCATGTGAGGTTTTGTTTTTTAGAGACAATATTTCCTTTTCCACATACCTTTGGGTTATTTTTTCAAATTGTTTAAAAGATGTGTTCTTGCTGTTTTCCAAATTTGTGATGCCCTCATAGAATGTCATATCCACATCCGATCTTACTACGTTTAGGAAGAATTCATTGAAACAACTTGACATCTGAACAGGGTTTACTATAATTTCATTTTCATGTCTAATTTTCAAAATCTCATGAATTTTTACTTTGGCTCCTAGTTCAGACTGAACAACTGACCACACTGCTTTTGTCTTATTTCTGTGTTCTCATATGAACGTGCTGCAAATACATAGAAAGAAAGATCCCATATAATTTAGCTACAATATAGCAGGTCAGCAACTGGAAGCAGTTAATTGCATAAATTATCTGGGAGTAGGCATTAGAAGTGATTTAAAATGGAATGATCGTATAAAGTTGATCGTCGGTAAAGCAGATGGCAGACTGAGATTCATTGGAAGAATCCTAAGGAAATGCAATCCAAAAACAAAGGAATTAGGTTACAGTACGCATGTTTGCCCACTGCCTGAATACTGCTCAGCAGTGTGGGATCTGTACCAGATAGGGTTGATAGAAGAGATAGAGAAGATCCAACAGAGAGCAGCGCGCTTCATTCCAGGATCATTTAGTAATCGTGAAAGCGTTATGGAGATGATAGGTAAACTCCAGTGGAAGACTCTACAGGAGAGATGCTCAGCAGCTCGGTACAGGCTTTTGTTGAAGTTTCGAGAACATACCTTCACCGAGGAGTCAAGCAGTATATTGCTCTCTCCTACGTATATCTCGCAAAGAGACCATGAGGATAAAATCAGAGAGATTAGAGCCCACACAGAGGCATACTGACAATCCTTCTTTCCACGAACAATACAAGACTAGAATAGAAGGGAGAACCGATAGAGGTACTCTAGGTACCCTCCGCCACACACCGTCAGGTGGCTTGCGGAGTATGGATGTAGATGTAGATGTGTATAGGGGTAAAGTTGGGGCCTTTGGAAAAGACTGAAACTTTTCTGGGGCTGGGGATTTTCGTGGAAAGTTTAACAACAGTGTTCCAGGATTGTTCTGGCTCTGGATTTGGTGAAATGTTGAATGGGAGTTTAGGGAGATGTGGCAAGTCGACAAAATCAGTTAGGCAGTTTTTTGATGCTATGAAGAATTGATGAGGAGGGACTCTGTGGGTAGTCTAGGGGTTGGACAGTGGTACCTCAGGGTGGCAGTAGGATGTCAGAAGGCAAGATAACTTATGGACGTGGTTTTTTGAGTGCTCTTCCACTTGCTGGAGTACAAGGAATTCAATTTCAGAGATGTGATGTATGTAGTATTGATTGTACGTATCAGTATCTTGTGGAGGGAGCACAAGTGGTTCTGGGATGTATGTGCCATGGAGATGTGTTTTTGTAGTACCAGCTTTGTGAGGGATGGGGACTGACAGAATCTGAGAAGGTGAAGGTAATTGTGAAAGGTGGAATGGGCTCCAGAGAAAGGGATTGTTAAGGTCAGGCTGTCAGGGGAAGGGGGATTCCATAGTTTAGGCAGCATTCAAGGAACAGGATGTGGGACTGGGTTTTAGCCATGGAAGTGATACTTTTCTGAACTGTTCCAGAAAAAGTAAGCAGGGGACCATTGTGGTAGGGATGACATAGAGGAAACGGGAAATGCATGGGATATGTACAAATGAAGGCATTAAGTGGTGGGGGGGTGAGTGGGTGGGAGGAGGGACAGCTGGTTAACAGAAGAAGCTGTATAAAAATATGTAACACAAAAATATGAAAAAATATATGTAACACGATTAGAGCAGATTTAAAGTTTCTTGCCATCTCAGTTAATGTGATCTGCTCTAATTGTGTCACATTAACTGAGATAATTCTTGAGAAATGCGGCAAAAAATATATGTAAGTATATAAGAATATGCACAAACAAATATATCATAAATGGGGAAAATGAGAGAACAGTTGATGTATGGGAATATGTGCATGTTGGGATAAGGTAAGAGAGCGAGAGAGAAGAGGGGGTATTGGTTGGATGAGGTTCACAATTTTATGTGGCTTAGGCACATGTGGAAAATATGAGGGTGAGTCAAATGAAAACCTTAAATTTGTAATAACAAATCAAAATTTCACACTGTTATCCTGTAAGTTGGTAAGCGTGTTACAGACAGAATGCAGAATGGCCTGTAGGTGGCAGCATAGTGCAGATACACACATAGCATCGCATTATCAATATAAAGATGGCCACCCAACTTGCGACTTGCACCAGGGAAGAACAGCGTTCTGTTATTCGGTTTTTGCGTGGTGGAGGTGTGAAACCTATTGAAATTCATCGACGAATGAAGGTCAGTATGGGGATGCACGTTTGTCACAGCAGCAAGTCTACAAATGGAGTAAGAAGTTTGCAAATGGTGTGACTTCAGTGGAAGATGCTCCTCGTCCAGGTCAGGCACAACAAGTTGTGACTCTACAGAACAATGCAGCAGTTGAAGCCATAGTGAAGGAAAACTGCCAAGTGACACTGAATGACATTGCAGCATGTTTACAGATTAGTCATGGGTCAGCACACCACATTGTGCATGATGTGCTCCAGTTTCACAAAGAGTCTGCAAGATGGGTGCCATGGCAGCTGACTCCTGAAATGAGAGAATAACGTGTTGATGCTTGTGAACAACTTCTTCAGCATTTTGAACAAGAAGTTTGAACGAGAAGGTGATGGCTTTGTTGCAAGAATCATTACTGGGGACGAAACATGGGTTCACTTCCACCAACCAGAAATGAAAGAGTGAGCAAGGAATGGCGCCACCAAGGAATGGCGCGACCAAAACCAAAGAAGTTTCAAACAGAACCATCTGCAGGGAAGGTTATGCTGACTCTCTTTTGGGATGAAAAAGGCATCATTTTTTAGCATTACATGCCTAGAGGGACCACTGTCACCAGTGCATCATACACAGATCTCCTAAAAAATCATCTGCAGCCTGCAATCAAATCAAAGCAACGTGGATTGCTGTCAGCAGGTGTCCTTTTGCAACAAGACAATGCAAGGCCCCACACTGCCCATACAACAGTTTGCAACAATCCAGACCTGCATTTTGAGTGTCTTCGTCATCCACTATACTCACCAGACCGTGCCCCAAGTGATTTCCATGTGTTTGGACCACTCAAAGACGCAATGGGAGGAAACAAGTTCCGTTTTGATGAAGAGGTATGCCACGCGGTGGTTGCGCGAATGACCAAAAGAATTTTTTTCTAAAGGAATTTATGCACTTTGTAAGCGCTGGAGGATTTGCATTAAGTGTGGGGGAGATTATGTTGAAAAGTGATACAGCTTTGTACCACTTCTGCACAATAAATAATATTTAAAAAAAGGATTTTCATTTGACCCACCCTCGTAGATGAGAAAGTACATAAAGATGTGGAAGGAAATGTGATCACTAGGAATAATTAAAATTATTCATGAGAAGAATTCAGGGCATGAGAAGTTGCACCAACAGTCTGCAAGGTCACATAGTCATGTGTTGTGCAGTGCCTTAACCATGTGGCTTGGATGTCAGATATGCAATTTGGAAGGTGATGAAAAACACAGGAAAGTAGAGAAAAAATGGACACTGAGTATAGTAATGCTTCAGACAACAGCAGAAAGGAAAACATCACAGAGTTGTGGAATGGGAGAAAACCTGGTAGGCCAAATCAAATAAGTCCAGGTTGCAATATCAACAAGAATGGACAAGATAGATTCTTACTCACCATAAAGATGACATGTTGAGTTCCAGACAGATGCAATGAAAAACTGTTATGTATTAAGCTTTTGTCCAAAGCCTTCCAATAGAAAATAGAAACACACACACATTCACACAAGCAAGCAAACAGCACACATACATGACCACTATCTCTGGCTGCTCAGGGCAGATTAAAACTGAAATGTATTGAACTGGAGCAACAATCCATAGTGGAGCAGGAAAGGGGGTGGGATAGCAGGATACAGGTGGTTGAGAGAAAACAGTACTGCCTAGTGGGGCATGAATGGGCTAGAGGTGGCAGACAATACTACCTGGTGAAGTGTTGGAAGGCTTAGGCACAGGAAGGGAAGGGAAAAAAGGGAGCAGAAAGGAGAGAAGCAGAGAAGGGGAAAACATTGGTGGGTGCAAGACCTAACCATAAAAATTCCTTTCTGTAGATCCCACCCATTCTTTCACAATGACCTTCACCTTTTCATATTTCATCAGTCCCTATTCCTGGTATTCACATCTCTGCGGCACATACATCCCAGAACCACCCCTGCTTCCTCAGAAAGATACTGCTACTGTGCAAGCCCTACTACGTACATCACTTCACTTAAATTGAATCCCTTGCATCCAGCACCTGGAAGAGTGCTCAAAACGCCATCGCCATTAGTTATCCAGCCTACTGACTTCCTTCTGCCACCTGGGGCATCACTATCCAACCCCTATGCTACCCACGGAGTCCCTCCTCATCAATCCTTCAAAGCATCCACAACCCACCTAATTGATCTTTTCAACTTGTCACATCCCCCTAAACTCCTTTCTGAAAATCCACTAAATCCAGAGCTGAAACAATCGTAGTACATTTTTAACCTTTCCACCAAAATCCTCAGCACCGTAGAAGTTTCAGTCCTATCCAAAGGTCTCAATTTCAGCTCTACACTCAAATTTAGCCACACTGGAATTGTCAAAGACCTACTCTCCTTCTCCTGATCCCTTCAGTGGAAACACTTCTTTGCCACTGATTCCTCCAGCCTAATCACAACACTGAACCCTGCCTCCCTAAGTTCAAACCACCATCCAATGTGATCACCCCCTTCACCTAACCACACCCCGGTCACCTTCCATGAATTCCTTTCTCCCAATCTGGCTTCACCATCCTTCCACTGATACCTTCTTAAGAATACCAACCTTTTGGCAGAAGAGAGCACAGCCTTGAAACAAATCCTGACCTAATAATCCTACCTGCAGAAAAAGGCTGTCATCATGAATTGCATTGATAACCTGGTGGAAGGCCTCCACCAATTGTCTTGATTTCTCCACCTATAAATTCTGCCCGAGTAATCCCACCCCAGAAGTCCAGCATTACCTCCAATCCTGCTTAAAGCTTTTGGTCCTTCTCAGAACCATTTCCCTCCTCACCCCTATCACGCTCTACACATCCACCTTATACATGCCCCACAAAATCCACAAATCCAACAATCCTAGATATCCCATTGTAGCTGATTTCTATGATCTGCAGAAGGAATTTTGGCCTTCATTAACCAACATCTCCAACCAACTGCCCAAAATCTAGCCTTCCATGTCGAAGATACCAACCATTTCCTTCACCCAGTCTCCACCATATCCACTCCTTTACCTTCTAGACTCCTACTCATCATTGTTGATGTGCTTCTCTGTATACCAAATGCCTCATGCCCATGGTCCTGTTGTTACTTAATATTCTCTCCCCCAACATCCATCAGACTTCAAATCCACTACCTCATTCTTCATACTCCTTACCAACTGTATCCTAACACACAATTACTTCTTATTTGAAGGTAAGATATGCAACCACAACTGTGGCACAGCCATGGCTCATGCATAGCATCCTCCTATGCTATCCTATTTATGGGCTGTCTGGAGGAAATCTTCCTAGTCTCTCAAAATCCCAAACTCCTGATATGGTTCAGGTTCACTGATGATATCTTCATGATCTAGACTCATGGCCAGGACATGTTATCCTCATTCCTTCACAATCTCAACACCATTTTTCCCATCCATTTCACTTGGTCATTCTCAACCAAGTGTGTCACCTCCCTGGACATCGACCTATTCCTCTCTGAAGGCTCCATCCTCACCTCTGTCCATATTAAACCCACCAACAGCACCTGCATTTCAACAGCTGCCATTCTTTCCACACAAAACTTACAGTGGCTGCATCTCCCTTAGCCAGCACACTACAGGTCTCACAAAGACCTTCACAAACCACCACCCACAGATCTAGTCCACAAAGAGATTTCCCATGCCATATGCCCACACATCCCAAATCCTCCCACTACACCTAAGAACCAGCTACAAAGAAGCAAGTCCTTGTCACCCAGTGTCAACCCAGAGCAGAACAACTGAACTATTAAATTGTCAAAGTATTCATAGCAAAATTCCTGAATTTACAGTCCTTCAAGAAACTTCTCATGCTCAAATTATTCTCAGGACTGGGAGCTGGCTGAAACCCAAAATAAAAAAAGTAAAACCCAAAGTAAAAAAACTCTGAGATACTTAGCGATTCATGGAATGTATACCAAAAAGGCAAATTAGACACCATAGGAGGAGGTGTGTTCATTGCAGTTGACAAAAATACTGTCGAATTTGAGTGTGATGTTGAAGATTGGAATACATCCAATAAATAATTGAGGACATAGGTTGCAATTGCTACTCAGAGAAGAAAAGGTTGGCACTCAAGAGGAATTCGTTGTGGGCTGCATCACACTAGTCAGAAAACTGATAACTGGCAAAAAAAGAAAAAAAGTGAAGTTATCTGGTTGTATATAAAAAGCCTAAGTGAAATCATGTTAATTGTTGGATGTTTTAACTGGCCACTGGATTTTTCTGTGATAGTTTTAGACTCTATGACATAAAGTCTACAGTCAGTAGTGTGGTGCAGAAATATCCAGATCATGCAGTACGAGGGCTATCCACAAAGTACATTACGTTTTGGAATTAAAAATAAATAAAGTATTGGAAAATTTTTATATTATATACAGATGAAAGCCACACTTAAATACTACTTTTCTACATAGTTGCCATTTAAATTAAGGCACTTATCATAGCGATGGACGAGCTTGGAAATTCCTTCATCATAAAATTCGGCCGCCTGCGCCTTCAACCACGTGGTTAATCAGTAACCCGGTAGAAATACGATTTTTATGGATTTCCTGGAAAGAGGCACTACAGTAAACTCTCAAAGGTATTGCCAAACTCTGCACAACCTCAGAAGAGCAATACAAAAGAAGCGCAGGGGAAAGTTCGGCTCAAAGATCTTGCTGATTCACGACAACGCCCGGGCCCACACGGCAAATGCCACTCGTGAAGTTCTCGAATCTTTTAAGTGGGAGTTGTTTCCTCATTCGCCGTACAGTCCCGACCTGGCACCGAGTGACTTCCACTTATTCCCAGCAATGAAGATGTGGTTGGCTATGCAGCGTTTTGATGATGACGCACAGCTTCAAGAAGAGGTAACCACATGGTTGAAGGCGCAGGCGGCCGAATTTTACGACGAAGGAATTTCCAACCTCGTCCATTGCTACGATAAGTGCCTTAATTTAAATGGCAACTATGTAGAAAAGTAGTATTGAAGTGTGGCTTTCATCTGTATATAATAAAAAAATTTCCAATACTTTATTTATTTTTAATTCCAAAACATAATGTACTTTGTGGATAGCCCTCGTATTAGTTGGAGACATCTTTAACCTACTGAGTATAGACTGGGACATCTATGGATCTATTATACAGGGGTACAGGCAGACAGTCTTGTGAGGTTCTCTTGGACACGTTTTCCAAAAATTGTCTTGAGCAGCTAGTTCAGTAATTCACATGCAACAGAAATATTTTAGACCTCATAGCTACAAACAGACCTGACCTAATCAACACCTCTTCTGTAGAGACAGAGATTACTGACCATGCTGTCATCATAGTAGCTTTGGTCACTAAAGTCAATAAATCAATCAAGAAGACTAGGAGAGTATTACAGCTAGAAAGAGCAGATAGGCAGTCATTAGCATCCCACTTAGACAATGAATTTACATCACTTATTTCAGTATGGTGGATGCCGTGTTGCAGGGACTAAAGGTGGCACACACAGCTACCCAGTGCAGTGTTGGGAGGCTGTGGGAGATGGAGTGAAGGAAAAAAGGGAGCAGAAAGGAGAGGAGTAGAGAATGAGGAAAAGACTGGTGGATGCACTGGCAGAGGCCAATGCACAAGGATGGTGAGGATGTGAGTTGGGAGGAATTGATAGGACAGAGGGGGCAGAAACTTGGGTGGAGGCTGTGGGGACAGCACATTACTGTAGGTTGAGGCCAGGGTGATTTTGGGAGTGGAGTATGTGTCATTTGGATAACTCCCGTCTGCACTGTTCAGATAAGATGGTTGTGGAGGGGAGGTTCCCGATGGTCCATATTGTGAAGCAGCCACTGAAATCAAGCATGTTACATCCAGCTGCATGTTGTGCAACAGTATGGCACACTCTGCTCTTGACCACAGTTTGGCAGTGGCCATTAATTGTGGTGAATAGCTGGCTGGTAGTCATACCAATATAAAAAGATGAGCAAAGATTGTAGCAGAGCTGGTTCACAACATGGCTGCTTTTACAAGTGGCATGGTCTGTGATGGGATAGGATAAGCCCATGACAGCACTGGAACAGGAAGGGCTGGGTGGGTGGATGGGACAGGTCTGGCATATGATCCCTGTGGCAAAGGGCTGGGATTGGGACTTGCATAGGGATGGACTGAAAGGTTGTTGAGGTTGGGTGGGTAGCAGAGCACCACTTTAAGAGGGCTGGGAAGTATCTTGGGTAGGATTTCCCTCATATCAGGGCATGATGATAGACAATCAAAGCCCTGATGAAGGACCGACATCTACATCTACATTTACATGTTTTGCAAGCCATCACATGCTGAGTGTCGGAGGGTACCCTGTACCGCTGCTAGACATTTACTTTACTGTTAAACACACAAATAGAGCAAGGGAAAATGATTGTCTGTATGCCTTCATATGAGCCCTAATCCCCCTAATCTTATCTTCTTATTCAATGGTGGTAGTAGAACTGTTCTGCAGTTAGCCATATATGCCAATTCTCTAAATTTTCTCAATAGTGCTGCTCTAAAAGAAAATCACCTTTATCTAGTGATTTCCATTTTAGTCCTCAAAACATCTCCATAATGCTGGCATGGTGATCAGACCTACCAGTATCAAATATAGCAGCCTGTGAATTGGTTCAATGTCTTCTTTAAATCTGACATGGTGCAGATCCCAAACACTAGAATAGTACTCAACAGTGGGTTGCATTAGTGTCCTATATGTGGCCTCCTTTACAGATGAAACATTTTCACAAATTACTCCCCATAAACTGAAGTCAACCATTTGTCTCCCCTAATACAATCCTTACATGCTCATTCCATTTCATATTGCTTTGCGACATTATGCCTAGATATTTAATCAATGTGACTGTGTCAGGCAGTATATTGCTGATGCTATACTCAACATTATGGGTTTGTTTTTCATATTCATCTGCATTAAATTACATTTTTCTACATTCAGAGGCAGCTGCAGTTCATCACACCAACTAGAAATTTTGTCTAAGTCATCTTGTATCTTCCTAAAGTTACTCAACAATGTCAATGGACAAAGTTTAAATGGACTGTAAATCATACACTGGAGAAGTACATGCTCAGAAAGTGGATTAAGGATGGAAAATACCACCAAGCTTTAACAACGAAATTCGAGAAATACTGAGGAAGGAAATGCTGTTGCACTCGCAGTTCAGATGTGGGTACTTAAATGATGGCAGATGAAAGTTAATATAAATTCAGGTATCTGTAAAAGGATTGATGCATGAAGCTTATAATAAATATCTCCATCATATCTTTGCAAAACATCTTATTGAGAATCTGAGAATATTCTGGTCTTATGTAAGATCACTAAGTGGATCTAAGGCTTCTATCCAGTCACACATTGGCTAGTCTGGTATGGCAGTAGAAGCAAGCAAAAGTAAAGCAAAAGTTTTAAATTTCACATTTAAGAAATATTTGATACAGGAGAGGCATACAAACATACTGTCATTTGACCATCACACAGACTCCCGTGTGCAAACATCACTGAACAGCTGAAAGAATTGAAAAGAAAAGTCACCACATCCCAATGAAATCCCAGTTTGGTTTTGCAAAGAGTATTATACAACATTTATTATGAATATCTCACCCAGTGCAAAGTCCAAACAACTGGAAAAAAGTTCAGGTAACTTCAGTATATAAGAAGGGTAAAAGAATAGACCCACAAAATTTCAGATGAATATCTTTAACATTGGTATTCTGCAGAATCCTTGAACTTATTTTCAATTCAAATATAACAAATTTTCGTGAGAGAGCAAAGCTTCTGTCCACAAACCAGCATTGTTTTAGAAATCATTGCTCATGCAAAACTTATCTTACCCTTTTTTCACACGAGATCCTATGCACCATGGATGGAGGGCAACAAGTGGTTTCCAAATTGCTAGATTTCTATCAAACATTTGATATAATGCCACAGTGCTGACAGTTAATGAAGGAATAAGCATAAAGATTAGGGTCCTAGGTATACGTGTGGCTAGAAGACTTCTTAAGTAATAGGACCCAGTGTGCCAGGAAAGTGTGATAGAAGCACTGTTAAGTTCAGTACACATAAATGATCTGGTGGACAGGGTAAGCAGCAGTCTGCAGCTCTTTGCTGATGATAGTGTGATGTTTGGGAAGGTGACATTGTTGAGTGACTTTAGGAAGATACAAGATGACTTAGACAAAATTTCTAGTTGGTGTGATGAACTGCAGCTACCTCTGAATGTAGAAAAATGTAATTTAATGCAGATGAATATGAAAAACAAACCCATAATGTTGAGTATAGCATCAGCAATATACTGCCTGACACAGTCACATTGATTAAATATCTAGGCATAATGTCGCAAAGCAATATGAAATGGAATGAGCATGTAAGGATTGTATTAGGGGAGACAAATGGTTGACTTCAGTTTATGGGGAGTAATTTGTGAAAATGTTTCATCTGTAAAGGAGGCCACATATAGGACACTAATGCAACCCACTGTTGAGTACTATTCTAGTGTTTGGGATCTGCACCATGTCAGATTTAAAGAAGACATTGAACCAATTCACAGGCTGCTATATTTGATACTGGTAGGTCTGATCACCATGCCAGCATTATGGAGATGTTTTGAGGACTAAAATGGAAATCACTAGATAAAGGTGATTTTCTTTTAGAGCAGCACTATTGAGAAAATTTAGAGAATTGGCATATATGGCTAACTGCAGAACAGTTCTACTACCACCATTGAATAAGAACCATGAAGATAAGATTAGAGGGATTAGGGCTCATATGAAGGCATACAGACAATCATTTTCCCTTGCTCTATTTGTGTGTTTAACAGTAAAGTAAATGTCTAGCAGCGGTACAGGGTACCCTCCGACACCCAGCATTTGATGGCTTGCAAAACATGTAAATGTAGATGTAGATGTCGGTCCTTCATCAGGGCTTTGATTGTCTATCATCATGCCATGATATGAGGGAAATCCTACCCAAGATACTTCCCAGCCCTCTTAAAGTGGTGCCCTGCCACCCACCCAACCTCAACAACCTTTCAGTCCATCCCTATGCAAGTCCCAATCCCAGCCCTTTGCCACAGGGATCATATGCCAGACCTGTCCCATCCACCCACCCAGCCCTTCCTGTTCCAGTGCTGTCATGGGCTTATCCTATCCCATCACAGACCATGCCACCTGTAAAAGCAGCCATGTTGTGAACCAGCTCTGCTACAATCTTTGCTCATCTTTTTATATTGGTATGACTACCAACCAGCCAGCTATTCACCACGATTAATGGCCACTGCCAAACTGTGGTCAAGAGCAGAGTGTACCATACTGTTGCACAACATGCAGCTGGATGTAACATGCTTGATTTCAGTGGCTGCTTCACAATATGGACCATCGGGAACCTCCCCTCCACAACCATCTTATCTGAACAGTGCAGACGGGAGTTATCCAAATGACACATACTCCACTCCCAAAATCACCCTGGCCTCAACTTACAGTAATGTGCTGTCCCCACAGCCTCCACCCAAGTTTCTGCCCCCTCTGTCCTATCAATTCCTCCCAACTCACATCCTCACCATCCTTGTGCATTGGCCTCTGCCAGTGCATCCACCAGTCTTTTCCTCATTCTCTACTCCTCTCCTTTCTGCTCCCTTTTTTCCTTCACTCCATCTCCCACAGCCTCCCAACACTGCACTGGGTAGCCGTGTGTGCCACCTTTAGTCCCTGCAACACTCCACCGGACAGCACTGTTTTGTCTTCCCCCACCTGTACTCTGCTGTCCCTCTCCTTTCCCAACTTCATTATGAATTGTTGCTCCAGTTCAATGTGTTTCAGTTTCAGTATGCTCTGCAAAGATGGAAATGGGGAGGGGGGTGTACAAGTTTTGGGCAGTAGGCAGATAGGTGGGGTTCTTCATCTTCATGCTTCTCCTCCCTTTCTCAGCCCTCCATCCTCCACCACCTCCTATCTTTCTCCCCGCCTCAATCTACTCCTTCCATCCTCATTGCTGCTCTTGTATGACCACAAGCGTTGTTATGCTATTCCATCCCCCAGGATGCTCAATGCTATTTGGCTATAACCTTCCATACACACATCAAAAAAGTTTTGCATCACCCCATTTCCCAGAACTCCTGGAGACAGACATTGACTGTGGATATTCTATCACAGACACAGCTCCTTTGGCTATTCAGGGATATCACTAAACCCACCCAGAGGTGTAAACAACCATCCATGAGCAGCGTCTATTAGACGGTCTGGGTCTGACAGCTGATCAGTTCCAGTCATTCCACCAGGAATGAGGTACACGGCTTGTGTTGTCTGTAGTTCAACCATGTCTAGATGGTCAATATTGTGGTTTCATCATGACTGCATTGTTACTTTGTGCCAGGAAAGGCTCTCAATGAGGGAAGTGTCCACACGTCTCACAGTGAAGTAAAGCAATGTTGTTTGGACATGGAGGATATAAAGAGAGACAGGAACTGTCGATGACATGCCATGCCCAGCCCACCCAAGGGCTACTACTGCAGTGGATGACTGCTACCTACAGATTATGGTGTGGAGGATCCCTGACAGCAATGCCACTATGTTGAATAATACTTTTTGTGCAGCCACAGGATGTCATGTTACAACTCAAACAGTGCACAATAAGCCACATGATGTGCAACTTCACTCCCAACATCCACAGTAAGGTCCGTATTTGCAACCACAATACTATGCAGCACAGTACAGATGGGCCCAACAGCATGCCGAATGGACCCCTCAGGATTGGCATCATGTTCTCTTCATCAACAAGTGTTGGATATGCCTTCAACCAGACAATCATCGGAGACATGTTTGGAGGCAACCCAGTCAGGCTGAATGCCTTAGACACACTGTCCAGAAAGTGTAGCAAGTTGGAGGCTCCCTGCTGTTTTGCAGTGGCATTATGTGGGGCCGATGCACACCGCTGATGGTCATGGAAGGCACTGTAATGGCTTTACGATACTTGAATGCCATCCTCTGACCGATAGTGCAACAATATCAGCAGCATATTGTTAAGGCACTCGTCTTCATGGATGACAATTTGCATCCCCATCATGCACATCTTGTGAATGACTTCCTTCATGATAATGACATCGCTTGACTAGAGTGGCCAGCATGTTCTCCAGACATGAACCCCGTTGAACATACCTGGGATAGATTTAAAATAGCTGTTTATGGATGATATGACCCACCAAACATTGTGAGAGATTTACACCCAATCGCCATTGAGGAGTGGGACAATCTGGACCAACAGCGCCTTGATGAACTTTTGGATAGTATGCCACAACGAATACAGGCATGCATCAATGCAAGAGGACATGCTACAGTGTATTAGAGGTACTGGTGTGTACAGCAGTCTGGATAACCACCTCTGAAGGTCTCACTATATGGTGCTACAACATACAATGTGTGGTTTTCATGAGCTATAAAACTGGCGGAAATGATGTTTATGTTGATCTCTATTCCAATTTTCTGTACAGGTTCCGGAACTGTTGGAAC
This sequence comes from Schistocerca serialis cubense, assembly GCF_023864345.2. Lineage (NCBI taxonomy): Eukaryota > Metazoa > Arthropoda > Insecta > Orthoptera > Acrididae > Schistocerca > Schistocerca serialis. The sequence goes on along the minus strand of NC_064641.1, from coordinate 82,567,039 downwards.
CGAGGTGATGGAAAACTTTTTTGATGTGTGTACATTGCAAATTTGGTACCACTTTCATCTTGTTTGTTTAAACAGATAACTTGTGATTTTAGTGCCATTAGCAGCCCTAATTCTTGTTGGTTTGTGAAAGACATCTTTGCGATTCAATTCTGTTTTTACTAGGAACATGTCAGAAATTGATTTATTTTCATATAATTAGGTAAGGTTCGTTATGGTAAGGTTTATACACTTGTAAGGGGTTGGAAGTGATGATTTTTTAATGTCCTATTACTTTTTAATACTGATGTTGTGGTTCACATTTAACGATTTTTATGTACCACCATGGCTTATAACTATGTCGTATGCACAGTATGTGGTACTGTTATGCTTCACTGTTCTGTGGTTTTTAGTATTTTATTGCTTTTGGTAAAAATTTAAAAGTATTAATTTTATTGTTGACATGTATTGTTATTGTATTAATTGTTGTAGTTTTGATGATTTGAGAATATTGTAATAAATAAAAAAGGTGTTTCCTATATGCTGAAAGGATGCATGTAACGCCGGAAATGCATATCCTCCTGTTTCCATCTATTGTACTATAAATTTTTTCCTTATTTTGTTACCTGAAGATATGACATTTCTGTGTCTTTATATATTGTAATTGTTTTACTATTTGTATATATATATTTATGCATTTATGTCGATGTATAATTGGTTTGTTTTGTAAATATTATTTGTATTTTACGCTGGGTCTTGCCTAGGGAAAACTATGCTATCGAACAAATACATCGATAGGTCATGTGGAGAACCAAAGTGTTTAGGATCTTTGGTAGTGTTAACTCTGCTGCGTGGAGCGCGGGCAGAGCAGAGAGAGTCTGGGTGGGGTAGGGCGGTGGAGCAGGGGTGTTGTGTGACGCTCTCGCGAGTTGCCGCGCTTTCAGGGTTTGGCAACATGTAATTGCGCTCGACTTGCTATGATAGTTTCTGACACAGTATCACGGATGGGAAGCATTAGCTGGCGCACATCAAGAACCCGTTTCGCCTGGTGACCGTGTCGAGAAGAAGGCGTGCCAACAGCCAGCTTCTGCAACAGCAACGGTCGACAATGAGTGACTGTTGCTACCTCCTCGATCGACGACTTCAAACCTTCAATCAAGGAACAAGGAAGACTGGAAGCACGTAAAGTTTTAGAACTGTATGGCAGACCTCAGCTTTTAAAACTGTTGCATCACAAAAATACAGCAACTTAGCATGAAACTTTGTTGCTCATTGTGCCAATCGCATTACCATGTAGGGTCCCTTCCTTTTCTGGAATAAACCCGAGTGTCATTGAAATTCATACGCCAGCATTCCATTTCACTGCTTTAATTTCAAAGTTCAGTTAAAGTATTTAGATTATGCAAGCAGAAATTAAGAGTGAGAGTTTTGTTACCATATTGTAGCTTACCTGTGACTGCAGCTCAGCTTGGTACATACTAAATGTTACTATTGTTAATTGTTCAGAATCATTTAATTCAAGTTCAAAGTTAAATCACTTATTTCTAAATTGCGTAGATTCAAGTAGCTTTTGAAATGATTGTTGAGGTAGCCCAAGACTAACCTTATTTTACTGAATTTCGTAATGCTTCAGAAACAAATCTCACTATTAATTTCAGTCACTAAATTAACTTTCAATTTTCCAGTTTTATTAACTCTTTTGCTAAATTAAGTCAGAGTGTAGCGAAATTTATTACTTCTGACAAACATTCAGTTTTCACACCCATGTGTCAACCTTCAGTTGCAACACTTTTAGTGCTAATATATGTGCATTAATCTTTCATTTGCAGCTATTTTAGTAGTTGTCCATAGGACTGGCGACCGTAATTTCCCCGAATCTCAAATATCCAATTAATTGTTAACGTAACAACTGCACATTTACTTTCTTTATTAACTTTACCCCTTTTCAAAATTAATTTCTACCAGTTTCATTTGCATTTTTCCTTTCATTTAGATGTAACCCTTTCCTCCCTCTTTACTGACAGATTAACTTCGGTGATGATTGCTTTTCCCAAATTTCCATTAGGTACATGCGGTTTAATTTTTCACTGTCATTAAGGACGATAAGTGAGGGGGAGGTTACATGCACACTTCCCCAGGTTTTCTTATGGAAGTGGGAGTAGGCTGCCAGTTATCAGTATGCTCAATGACTGTTCAGTAATACTTTGTCATATCTTATGTTTGTTATCTTGACATGATTCTTATATTTTGGGAACTGCAATTCAGACTAAGCATAGATTCTGTATTTCTGACCAGTACTGTTCTGTAGGATGGATTGAAAAATATGTCCTGACCTGAAACTAGTCATCTAGTAAATAAAAGTGAAATTTGAAACTTTGACTACTTTTGTGTTATACTGATTAACACAAGTTGCTGCTCTGCAATTACTTCAGTGCGCTAGAAATTCCTAAAACATGCTGGTACATGGAATGTCAAGCCAAGGATTTACGAGGTGCATTCAAGTTCTAAGGCCTCCGATTTTTTTTCTCTGGACTGGAAAGAGATAGAAACATGCGCATTGTTTTTAAATGAGGCTGCGTTCATTGTCAATATGTCCCTGAGATGGCAGCACTGTACGGCAGATGGAATTTTACCACCAGCGGCGAGAATGAGAACTGTTTTAAATACTTAAAATGGCAACGTTTTCCTTACTTGAACAGTGTGCAATCATTCGTTTTCTGAATTTGTGTGGTGTGAAACCAATTGAAATTCATCGACAGTTGAAGGAGACATGAGGTGATGGAGTTATGGATGTGTCGAAAGTGCGTTCATGGGTGCGACAGTTTAATGAAGGCAGAACATTGTGCGACAACAAACCGAAACAACCTCGGGCTCGCACAAGCCGGTCTGACGACATGATCGAGAAAGTGGAGAGAATTGTTTTGGAGGATCGCCGAATGACTATTGAACAGATCGCCTCCAGAGTTGGCATTTCTGTGGGTTCTGTGCACACAATCCTGCATGACAACATGAAAATGCGAAAAGTGTCATCCAGGTGGGTGCCACGAATGCTGATGGATGACCACATGGCTGCCTGTGTGGCATGTTGCCAAGCAATGTTGACGTGCAACAACAGCATGAATGGGACTTCCTTTTCATCGGTTGTGACAATGGATGAGACGTGGATGCCATTTTTCAATCCAGAAACAAAGCGCCAGTCAGCTCAATGGAAGCACACAGATTCACCGCCACCAAAAAAATTTCGGGTAACCGCCAGTGCTGAAAAAATGATGGTGTCCATGTTCTGGGACAGCGAGGGCGTAATCCCTACCCATTGCATTCCAAAGGGCACTACGGTAACAGGTGCATCCTACGAAAATGTTTTGAAGAACAAATACCTTCCTGCACTGCAACAAAAACGTCCGGGAAGGGCTGCGCGTGTGCTGTTTCACCAAGACAACGCACCCGCACATTGAGCTAACATTACTCAACAGTTTCTTCGTGATAACAACTTTGAAGTGATTCCTCATGCTCCCTACTCACCTGACCTGGCTCCTAGTGACTTTTGGCTTTTTCCAAAAATGATAGACACTCTCCGTGGCCGCACATTCACCAGCCATGCTGCTATTGCCTCAGCGATTTTCCAGTGGTCAAAACAGACTCCTAAAGAAGCCTTCACCGCTGCCATGGAATCATGGTGTCAACGTTGTGTAAAATGTGTACGTCTGCAGGGCGATTACGTCGAGAAGTAATGCCAGTTTCATCGATTTCAGATGAGTAGTTAATTAGAAAAAAAATCGGAGGCCTTAGAACTTGAATGCACCTTGTATTACAGAATAAAACTGTCTACTATTGGAAACTGGAAATTTGGCATGCTGGTGGAGTTATCCACATAAATTTCCCATAACCAAACAAAGTTGTTCCCTCTACTCATTACACAGAGCATCTTCAAACTGTAAAAAAGAGAATTCATCAGAAGAAAGAGAATGTTTTGTTGCATCAATATCACACTAGGCCACATACATCACATGCCACCATGGAAGAACCTAAAGACTGAAAACCATGTTAATACTGCATTAGCCAAGCAGCAAAGATGTAGTATCTGTGATTACCTTCTGGTATCTAATGTATGTAAGGATTTCAGTCTAAAGATTGTGAACCTAAGATGTTGTTACTACATTCCCACAGCAATCACTGCTGTGAGTTACAATATGCCTTTGTGAATAACAGAGGTGTGATTCACCTTCTATTTTTCTCACTTCTCTTCTGTCTCTCTTGCTGCAGCTTATTATGTAAGACATTCATATAATTACTCATAAGAATGTTGGTAATAATAATTGAAATTACTATTTATGTTTCATTTATAGATCTTTCATTACTGCCATACTAAGTTTATTAATTTCAGTGTTTTTGATGTAGCAGTGAGATGGAAATGTTTTAACTTGCATGCCATTATATGCAGATTTGCATCAAAGGAAGGTTGAACCTTTGCATTCTGAATTTACTCTATGAAGTCCAATTCACATTGTTTGATGTAATGCAATTTATTCTTTGCATTTTATTTAATATGAACACAGTCTGCCGTCTCCAGACTTACCTCCTCACGAACAATTATTTGGAACCCGACAATCATCAAAGCAGCAAATCAGCTAAATTATCATGATCAATTGCATTAGAAGTCATAATACATTGGTATAATCATTTTCACTTATGCTTTTATCATATAGCTGAGATGCTGAGTCGTGATAGGCACAACAAAAAGATTCACACAATTATAGCTTTTGGCCATTAAGGCCTTTGTCAGCAGTGGACAAACACACATGTCTGCAACTTGCACACATGTCTGCAGCCTCAGAGAACTGTGTGTGTGTGTGTGTGTGTGTGTGTGTGTGTGAATCTTTTTGTTGCACCTATCGCGACTCAGCTATATGGTGAGTAGCAACTTTACTTCTCTGGTATTGTTACATTCCATCCTGGATTTTCCATTGTTTGATTCACTTATGCTTTTCATATTTAATTCCTGCAGTGGTCAGTGTAAATAATCTCAACTTCTGAGTGATTAAGGTTTGGAAGAATGCTATGTCAGTATTTCAGAATTATAAAACTTATAATTTACTTTTTTATCACTATGGCTCCAGTGAATAAATGATGATGAGCACCTCATTGCAGAAACAGAAGCTGAAGTTCTTCTACAGCAGCTTCATGGAACCTTTTATCATATCCATTCATTTGGCTATTATGTTGAGAAATGAAAATGTCATGTGTTTCATTTACTACATTAATCCCATCCTGTTACTTGTACTGTCCAGGGAAGTATTACTTATCATTTAACCCTTTCAGTTATGTTCTTTCCTACTTTGTTACAGCATTCTTAGCCCAGACGAGGATGCTGAGAAAGCTTTTGCTATGTCAGTTCAAAAACTTCTTGCAGGACACCTTTCAGGCAGCTAGGAAATTTAATAGAGATAACCCCAATACTCTACCATCATATTCACAGTTAATAACATGGATTCCTTTTAAAAAGAAAACTGAAACATTTACAATACATTGTTTGATGTTAAAGCTACAGAAATTACAATTAAAATGTAACTCATTCAATTAACTGAATATATAGAAAAATTAGTCATTTTAAACAGTTACTTCTACCACAAAGGTTAGGCCAAATTATTTGTTAAAAATGAAATTAACAGATATAGTTATACTAAAAATAATTCTGACAAACATGGTAATTATTTTGGAATTAATTAAGGGCTGGCTTTGCTAATATGTTCTCAAAAAGAGCTAAATAAATACTTTAAGAATCCTAGTAGTTCTTCTTCCAAATGTTTATAATTAGTACAGAATTTATATTTGTTTATAAGTAAACAATAGAATTTAAGTCACGAAATAATGAAAAAAGATATTATTAGGAATAGTCAAAATAAATTAGGACATTGAGTACATACACAAAACTAAACACAAAATTAGATCTGGTAGTATATTCCTTAAGACTGAGTGCCCACCTTTCTCTTTTATGAAAATGCAGATTATATGCATGTATGTTAATGTAATTAGGCAAAAATGAAAATAAATTGAATTTAAGGAGGCACATGGCAAAACAAGTGAGGAAGTGAAAGGATCCCAGCTTGCTTCATCACAACTAGGAAGAAAAGGCAGGCTTACTCTGAAAGAAATTGATTCCCTTCGTTTATTTTATGGGAGAGATATCAGAAAAAACACACATAATTTAGAGGCAATTAGGCATGCTATGTGGGCAATTTTTTTCCACAAACTATCCATTGACAATCCAGTTTCATAAACTGACATACGGCCAGGAGAGTGGGTGTGCTGACCACATGTCCCTCCATATTCACATCCAGTAATGCCTGGGGCCAGTCGGTACAATTGGATCTTCCATGGCCTGTTCAGACACAGTTTAGTTTTATCCACTGACCAAACACCAAATGCACAATCTGTATCTGTAAGACAACTGGTGTAAGTTCAACAACAGAAATGAGACCTATTCACTTAAACACTCATTACCAGAACCTGTTATGAAAGCAGTTAAGCCCACGTTCAGGTTTCTTGCAAACCCTGGTTTATTGAGGAAGTGTCTTCAAGGAAAGACACAAAATGCAAATGAAAGCCTCAGTAATTTAAGTTGGATTAGATGCTCAAAAAGGTCATTCTGTGGAGCTGAAGCACTCAAAATAGGTGTCTATGATGAAGTTTTATGTTACAATAACAGAAGTAATGGCAGAATTGAAGTGCTGAAGAGAGTTGGTATAGATTCTGGTGTGTTTATGACAAAAGCATTTTACACCATCGATGATAGCAGGGCCAAGAAAGCTAACAGATAAGTGTCTTACCTACAAATATAGGCCAGGCAGAGCAGAGAAACTTAGAGGATGAGGAGTATCAGTATGGAGGATTTTAAAATTGAGGTAAGCTTATTACATGTAGAAATATGAGAAGAAAATCTTTGAACAACATTTTCTCTGTTTTACATTTTTTATGTCATGATTATGAATAAAAAATAGGAGTGCAGGTAAGCTACTACAAACAGCATAGTGAACGCATTATTGTGGCCAAGATAGACACGAAGCCCACACCTACTACAGTAGTACAAGTTTATATGCCAACTAGCTCTGCAGATGATGAAGAAATTGTTGAAATGTATGATGAGATAAAAGAAATTATTCAGGTAGTGAAGGGATACGAAAATTTAATAGTCATGGGTGACTGGAATTCGAGAGCAGGAAAAGGGAGAGAAGGAGACTTAGTAGGTGAATGTGGATTGGGGGGAAGAAATGAAAGAGGGAGCTGCCTGGTAAAATTTTGCACAGAGCATAACTCAATCATAGCTAAAGCTTGATTCAAGAATCATGGAAGAAGGTTGTATACATGGAAGAAGCCTGGAGATACTAAAAGGTATCATATAGATTATATAATGGTAAGACAGAGATTTAGGAACCAGGTTTTAAATTGTAAGACATTTCCAGGGGCAGATGTGGACTCTGACCACCATCTATTGGTTATGACCTGTAGATTAAAACTGAAGAAACTGCAAAAAGGTGGGAATTTAAGTAGATGGGACCTGGATAAACTGACTAAACCAGAGGTTGTACGAGTTTCAGGGAGAGCGTAAGGGAACAATTGACAGGAATGGGGGAAAGAAATACAGTAGAAGAAGAATGGGTAGCTCTGAGGGATGAAGTAGTGAAGGCAGCAGAGGATCAAGTAGGTAAAAAGACAAGGGATAGTAGAAATCCTTGGGTAACAGAAGAAATATTGAATTTAACTGACGAAAGGAGAAAATATAAAAATGCGGTAAATGAAGCAGGCAAAAGGGAATACAAACGTCTCAAAAATGAGATCGATAGGAAGTGCAAATTGGCTAAGAAGGGATGGCTAGAGGACAAATGTAAGGATGTAGATGCTTATCTCACTAGGGGTATGATAGATACTGCCTACAGGAAAATTAAAGAGACCTTTCGAGAAAAGAGAACCACTTGTATGAATATCAAGAGCTCAGTTGGAAATCCAGATTTAAGCAAAGAAGGGAAAGCAGAAAGGTGGAAGGAATATATAGATGGTCTATACAAGAGCAATGTACTTGAAGATAATATTCTGGAAATAGAAGAGAATGTAGATGAAGACGAAATGGTAGATACGATACTGCGTGAAGAGATTTACAGAGCACTGAAAGACCTGAGTCGAAACAAGGCCCCAGGAGTAGACAACATTCCATTAGAACTACTGATGGCCTTGGGAGAGCAAGTCCTGACAAAACTCTACCATCTGGTGAGCAAGAAGTATGGGACAGGCAAAAAACCCTCAGATGTCAAGAAGAATATAATAATATAATTCCAATCCCAAAGAAAGCAGGTGTTGACAGATGTGAAAATTACCGAACTATTAGTTTAATGAGTCACAGCTGCAAAATACTAATGCAAATTCTTTACAGATGAATGGAAAAACTGATAGAAGCCGACCTCGGGGAAGATAAGTTTGGATTCCGTAGAAATATTGGAAGACGTGAGGCAATACTGACCTTATGACTTATCTTAGAAGAAAGATTAAGGAAAGGCAAACCCACATTTCTAGCATTTGTAGACTTAGAGAAAGCTTTTGACAATGTTGACTAGAATAATCTCTTTCAAATTCTAAAGTTGGTAGGGGTAAAATACAGGGAGCGAAAGGCTATTTACAATTTGTACAGAAACCAGATGGCAGTTATAAGAGTCGAGGGGCATGAAAGGGAAGCAGGGAGTGACGACAGGTTGTAGCCTCTCCACAATGTTATTCAATCTGTATATTGAGCAAGCAGTAAAGGAAACAAAAGAAAAATCCGGAGTAGGTATTAAAATCCATGGAGAAGAAACAAAAACTTTGAGGTTCGCCGATGACATTGTAATTCTGTCAGAGACAGCAAAGGACTTGGAAGAGCAGTTGAACAGAATGGACAGTGTCTTGAAAGGAGGGTATAAGATATAAGATGAACATCAACAAAAACGAAATGAGGATAATGGAATGTAGTCGAATTAAGTTGGGTGATGATGAGGGAATTAGATTAAAAAATGAGACACTTAAAGTAGTAAAGGAGTTTTGCTATTTGGGAAGCAAAATAACTGATGATGGTCAAAGTAGAGAAGATATAAAATGTAGACTGGCAATGGCAAGGAAAGTGTTTCTGAAGAAGAGAAATTTGTCAACCTCGAGTATAGATTTAAGCGTCAGAAAGTCATTTCTGAAAGTATTTGTATGGAGTGTAGCCATGTATGGAAGTGAAACATGGACAATAAATAGTTTGGACAAGAAGACAGTAGAAGGTTTCGAAATGTGGTGTTAAAGAAGAATGCTGAAGATTAGATGGGTAGATCACATAACTAATGAGGAGGTATTGAATAGATTTGGGGAGAAGAGGAGTTTGTGGCACAACTTCACAAGAAGAAGGGACTGGTTGGTAGGACATGTTCTGAGGCATCAAGGGATCACAAATTTAGCATTGGAGGGCAGCGTGGAGGGTAAAAATCATAGAGGGAGACCAAGAGATCAATACACTAAGCAGATTCAGAAGGATGTAGGTTGCAGTAGGTACTGGGAGATGAAGAAGCTTGCACAGGATAGAATAGCATGGAGAGCTGCATCAAACCAGTCTCAGGACTGAAGACCACAACAACAACAATGACAACATGTTATTAGAAGCCTTCTCTCAAAAAGTATATGTGCTAATGCTATGAAATTTTCAGGAACTGTTTGTAACATGTTGCTGTCTCCCTGGAACTAGAGAATATGAGATCCTGCAGTTACATTTTGATTTTTAGATGATTGTATGTAGAAAAAAATTTTGGATGCACAAAATTAAAAACTCTGTTATTGATACAATTTATACCATAAATTAATAATTCTATTTCAGTAGTCTTATAACCTTTTCAGGACACTACAATAAAATTTTTGGATTAATTGCTTAATTAGAATTTGACTTATGGCTTTTTGTAAAAAAGACAATAAAAAAATTAAAAATTACAATTTCTGCCAAAATATTAATCCTGCATATTTTATTATGTTTTTCCACTAAAACATAGCTCTTTTGATTTACACGTGCAAAATTTTAGATTTGTACATTAATAAATATGGCTGTAATGAATTTTTAAATAAATGTTTACATTTTCCGTTACATCCCCCCTTAATGTTACCACCTTTGTTTCTAATTTCACAAGAGATTGTTTTAAATTTCTATATGTTGAATCAGTCCTTAAAACCTTATTAAATAAAAGCCCATGGTCTTGTTGGTGTCACAACAGTAAGGCAATCAAGTGGATTGTTTTATAGAGCTCACTGTAACTTAAATATCTAGTGCTCAGCCAGGTGGATGTTGATCTGTACCATCAATCAATGATTTTCTTCTGTTAAAATCTTTCCATTATCATTACTCAAGAAATGTGATATAATTCACATTATTTTCTCATGGCAATAGTTTATAGCAATCACTCTGCTTTATAGAGGTCCTCTTTGGTCAGATTGTGTTAAGTTTATTAGTAGGCCATGCTACTGAACTTACAATGTTTATTATGTAATTGTTCTGATAGTTTTATAAATGTAAGATGTGAAATCTTGCCACTGGAAAAGACGTGTATTCTTTGTTCTTATACAAATTACATTGTTACTACAAAATTTTTCCTGAACTGTTGTTATTGCACAGTATAATATGGGTTCAAATATGAAAATTATATGGTGCAAGAAACTGTAAAATATAGGTAAAGTAGAAGTTCTTTTCAATATAACACATATACCTGAGTAAAGAAATAACACCGAAGCATTGCTTGCAAGTGAACAAGAAAAATAACAAGTTTTTGGATACAAAGAAGCAATTATTATATCATACTATTCTAGTGATAATCTGAAACTACTCATATATTTACTCTGAAACTGCAGTAGTGCAAGGTATATGGGAGAAAGATGTATAAAAATGATCAGATTTTGAAAAAAATACATTGAGCAAAAGTGTGTGGATGGAAGCCTGGAGATAGACATAGTTACTTGTTTGACTCCAGTACAGTCTTTTAAAATATCCCTCCATATGAAGCTTCTACACTTGGGTCTCATTCACCAAAAGATAATATGCATGTCATAAGTTGTAAAACTGTTCCCCACCAAGATTAAACTGACTTCTTTCTCCCCTCTGTCCCCTCACCCTCCCCCCCTTTTTTTACACATTCGAGAGTTATTTTGTACATATAACATAGTATTCACTTGTGTATTATTTTCATCCGTACATTCTTGTACTTTTATTAATCTTTGAGTATAGTGTAAGATAGGGTTAATTTTTATAGCTTCTTTGTGTATTTCATTATGCTTGTGTTTATCATATAGATATATTGTTGTGAAAGGATTCAAAAAGTTAGAAAAGCAATATTTGCGCAGCTATAAATTGCCACTGATGTGTGAACTATCTGCTGAGTCTTAAACCGACTGAGGATAGTGTAAATATCTGAAAGCCTGTTTGCAATGAAATATAAGATAAATATCATTGTGGAATGACAATACTGTGTATTTCAGTTTTTAAAATTATGCAAGAATTTATGATTAATCTACAGAAGTTCCACTTGCTGCATGGTTTTTGATACTCTTTTACAGAACAGGAATCTTGCTAGAAGGCAGTGCATGTATTAGAAGAAGGTTTCAGCATGAGAACTGAAAAACTGATTCAAGAAAAAAAACTGTATTACACAATTCTAATCCACTAGAACAGCCCACTCTTCATTGTCAATATTATTTTTATAAAATTTGTGAGTTTTCTCTCCTTTCTTTCTGTAATTTTCTTTCCTCTTCACTCAAAAAAATAATCTATCTTTTTAAGTATTATCTCTCCTACTGATTGATCCATATGTTCAGAAAAACAATATGGGATTGTAGATCTGCCTTGATGCACTCTGTTATCCCCTAACTAGTTTCAGTGATAACTCACCATCATCTGATATGTGCAGTTCATTTACTTTTTCTGTTTCATAGTTGCCACAATATTAATAATCTGCTTTATTTTCCCATAAAACATGTTACATTAGCCTCAATTTTCTAAGAGACGACTTTGAAAGCTAAATGAATTACTTACTATACCTGCTACCATCATTTTTATCGGCTGTTTCTATCTTCCAAGACATTTGCCTAATGATGTATTCTCATTTGAAAGCAGTGCTCTATAAATGTAAGGTCAATTCATGACTGCTTCATGGGAGGGGGGGCGTTATTAATGTGATGATATGTATGAAACAGAAAGAGTAAAAGAACGAGGATAAAATATATTACTAATTATTTTTATTTTTTAAATCACATTTGTAAATGGAAAGAGCAGGGAACAGATATTACAATTACAAAAGAACCAATGAAAACTATGAAAACAAGGCTTTGGTCTTTAATAAAAACAGTCATAGAATCACATATAACACAGTGTTTCAGAATGAGTTAAAATCTATGTACAACAAATTTAAACAGCCAAATGTACAACAACAATGGAAAAATGGAATGAGGGAAAGAGACAACCTGTTAAACCCTTATGAGTACAAAGTACAGTCTTTGTATATCACCACATGCTATATCTTCATAACTTCATACAAAACCACCACAGTTCTGGGAATGAGTTCTTCAGTCAGTTTCTAACTTTACTGGATAATTTTCTAGTTATTTCTATCTTTACTATTTTTAACAACTGTTTCTTCCTTACAAGTCAGGTGTTGGATGCTGTATTTCCATCACAGTATTTATTTACTTCTCAATTTTATTAATCAAGTTTCCTTTTAATTTGATGTATAAATCCAGAAAATGAGTCCATTTGGCTTTGAGCAAATGTAATTATAGTATTTGTGTAAAGTGTAGAAAAGGTATGTGGAAATATTCTCGCTTGATTCTTGAATGAACTTATCTCTGCCTCTAGTGGTGCATGTTATGTAAGGTCACACTATAGAAATTATAACCCATTGAATATGTCATGCATTTAAGTTATGACCTTTTAAGGTCATTGAAACTGACACACACTTCAAATTGGTTGCAAAGTATAAACGTAGATTTGATTTCTGTTGTCGTATGTTTGTCACAGAATTTTCTCCTTTGTCTTTTTGATTAAAAGAATCTTTAAGTCCTTTGTAATGTCACTCAAAGAAAAATTTGAGTGCTCTGGTTTTGGAAAGTAATTAATACTCATTATTTTGATGCTCAAAAGCTTCAAATGAGCCACAGTGACAATAATTAAACTAGTGCTTTCAGTAATTTCCAACTGTACATCAAGTGGCAGAAAGTAATCTGATCTCTTTCTGTAGTTGTAATAATAAAACATATTATATATTATACCTATACATGTATGTGTGTGGTTACAGTAAATTCAGTTGACCAGAAGTAAAGCTCTTTTTTTCAAATTTTGGCCTTGTTGGCAAAACTATGCATTCTGCTGTACATGTTCTTATGGTATAGAAGATTATAAAGAGTTGAACAAGAAATATCACTACCAATAAGTTTAGTTGTGGATGGAAGTTAAATGCCACTAATAGAGACAAGAAAGCACAGACTTGCCAGAATTATACAGGAGCTGCAATTACACAGGAGGAGAATACACAGAATTTGGTAATTTTGCATGGACTGTAGTAAAATAAACTGACAGCCATGGTGTTGTAACAGAAAGGCTCAATGGCTAAATAGATGCCAGATTACAAATCCAAAGGTTTAAATCCTCATTCAATTCAAGGGTTTTTATCTGTCACTGATTACTTCTTTTACCTCTGGTATACATTTGTTAAAGTGAAAAATGTAAAATTTTATTGTCGTTCTGATTAAATTGTAGGTTCCCCATTAGTCCTCCAATAAATGACTCAGCAGGCCAGTTTAAAAGTCGAATAGAGGAAATGTCATACCACCTCCAGTATTACAAGGCCTAGTAAAGTGCTGAGATGTTCAAACCAACCTTAAAGTTGATGATGGCTTCAGTTTTGCCTTGACAAGAAACATCTGACAAAACGTGATTTTTTTTTTTTTTATTCAGGTGAGAACAGTGACCTATGACCAGTTACTAATAACTGTGTAATATTTTCATAGCTAGACATGCATGAAAACTTTTCGACTAAAATGCTGGTTGGGAGCTTTGCCATAAAGAATTAAATTTCATTGAAAGTGTTGTTTTCTAGATCTCTCTGTGCTCAGAGAGAAAATAAATACTTAAACTCTCACTTTGGGCGAGAGTTCAGTAACCTTTACAGTCACTTACAAGGCTGTGACTTTTCATTGGTGAAGTGTTGTAGGAGGTGCAGTTACCATTAATGTAAATCAGAAACAGCAAAAAATTTCTATTTGCAAATTTCTGTTCCATGGAAAGTAGAAAATAATATGATACAATGAGAAATGGTCAGCAGATGGCTCACATCAGTTTTTGGGCAATCAAGCAATCAAGTTTGTTTCTCTGGTGACTAGATGGCAACTTACCGTGGACTAGGTGACAATACGCAGTTTTGTGCTGCCATGCAAAAGAATAGATGATACAAAAGTGGAAGCAGTTAGTTATACTTTTCATTCTTATATGCTCTTTGCTCACATCTTCTTTCCCATACACCTATTCAACACTGAATTCCCAACATCTCTTTTCAGTGGCAGTAGCCATAATCTGAAACACTGACATATAAATATAATTTTTTTCCATGTCAAAAACTATGTGTCCTTCAGATAGGTACCACAAATTTGTTGTGATGAACTGCCTGGAAAAAAAAGAGCTAGTATGCCTCCCAGCATAAATATAATTCTATTATAAACAAAAGTAATGTTAGGGAAGTTCATTTGAAAAGGAATATGAAGAAAAAAACTGATGCTGTATACACACCAGAAGTGAAAAATATTAAATTTTGAAAATTTTTGTTACATAAAAAATCATCAGCACAAATGTATTACTTTTCAGTCAAATGAATGTAAAGTGATTTTATAAGAGAAGTCATATATAGTTGAAAATGTTAACTGAAGGAACTTTTAAAAAGCAGTTTAAGAACAGGCTTACCTAAAATTCACCTATACCTTGGAAATGTCACGAAGAGAAATTTTAGCATCAGTTATATCTTAGCTATAAAGATAGTGACAAATTGTATGTATTCAACTTAATATTTTACTGTGGTGTGATATATAGCACCATGGACTTCAGTATTCTGCAACACTGTATAAACATTTATGGGGCATAGATAAGGCTATATTTGCTCTGTCATTGGTAACATACGTAAAATTACATATTGAAGACACAAAAAGATAAAGAAAAACAACTTAGTGAGCTCCAAATATGCATTCTTCTGTGATGCAGTTGCAAGTGTATAAATTCCAGGTCTAAAAACTTTCAATGGTACGACAAGGGAATGTTTGGTGATATTGTAACACAGAAATAAACCATTGCATGGAATCAATCATTGTGACATATATCTACATCATTTGCATGCTTTCAGATGTTCAGTTTCTGACCTCCGACATTTACCAGTTTTTGGTTGCTTATTAAGAGTAGTTACAAACATTTCTCTTATTATAGTCTTCCTTTTCAACATCACACTGGCTCTTTTTCTCTGTGTGATATAGGTCATACCACATTTTCTTTGTGAAAGTACTACTCTAAAATTTCTGAAATACTGCAAGATGATGTCGGATGATAAATTTCTGCTTTCCAATTTTGCTCCTAACTCAATTTTTATCATCCATGTGTGGAGAAAATACCAGAAGTACAGATGTGCCTTATGTTTCTTTGGTAGTCATCATCTATACATAATGTTCTTCCTACATTTTCCTAGAAAGTCATATATCCTTATCATCCCATTTTGCTAGAGCATAGAATGGTGACTGCAGTGAGAATGTCAAAACTTAACAGAGAACTGTGGTACCTTCATTATCTGCATACTAAAGTTTTGGTGAAATTTCTCCAATGTCATATTAGGGGCCTATCCCACTGTCCATGCTTTCTCATTGACTCTCTATATTTCATCTTTTCCTTAATTATCAATAATTTGTGTTAGTTACTTTATTTCTCCTACTTTTGGAAGCAATCCAGAACTGCCATCTTTACTTTTTATCATAGTTTTTCATTGATTTATTCATTTACCATTCTTGGTAGAGTGGTCATGTAATTCTCTTTGATATCCTACACATTTTGTATTTCTTCACATGGTATGATCTTGTCAGTTGTCCCTTTTTACAAAAATAGGCTATGAAGTGAAGATAGTATAGTATGTAATGAAGGTTGCAGCACAGCATTTTCTATGCATCAGCATTCTGTAGAAAGGAACAACATTTTACCAACAAAAGAAAGTGTGTGAGATGTATGACAAAGATTTTTGAGTTCCTCATGTGAGACAGAAACTACATTAAGTAGAAAGATCAGGACTGAAGGTGGAATCATACAGTAATTCAATCATTCATTCATGGCATAGTTGTAAGTGAGCCTTAAGCCTCTTTTAGTCAGCTGCACATTGTATTACAACAGACTGCTACCAATCTTGTAACACTCTATTGTGTGTTATACAACATTTTCTCTATTTAGCTGCATATCTAAAATGATTCAACTAACTAATTAAATTCCTCGAGCAAAGCAGTAAAATCTTTCTCATTTTAACTTTAAGAGTAAAATTTTGCATTTTCTCCTTCAAATAATTATTCTGGTATTTCTTCTTGAAGAAGATTAGAAAACTCATGTTTTTATCTGATTCATTGCAGTCAGTGTGGTTTTAAGAAAGCATGCAAACCAGGCATCTGTACAAAGGGGATCACAGAGATAAAACAGTTTTGTTAAGAGGGTAGAATGAGTACCTCTAAGGGAAGAACTTCTTGTTCTATTTTGTAAACTGGTTTTGGAGATACACTTGAATAGAAATCAAAAAGTTCTTTTATCATGTAAATATGCACAAACATTTTAGTGTGTGGTACTTAATGTAAAAAAATCTGATTTTTTATTAAAATTAATAATATGACTAACGATTAATACATTCTCAATTATATATATCGATTTTCAGTCAGAGCTGTTCACAAAAGTTTATATCCATTTGTATACGTAAGAGCACATAATCTGTCCACATCATAAACCATTTAAGGTTGTTGCTGGTAGGAGTGGACATCTACTTTAAATCTCTCTTAACTAACAATTATACTTTCTTCTGATATCCTTTAGTCATTACATAATATTCCTCCTCATACATGTAACTGTTGCAGTATTTGCAAAACTGTACACATTTATCATAAATTATGCTTCATCCAGGTAACACAAGTTTTCAAATACCATATTCATTTCCACTGAAAAGAATAGTGATCATCAAACAATAATGATATTTTTGCCAAATAAGTCTATAAATTGTCCATTCAAATAAACTTACTTTGAGACAAATAATGATTAAGCTCACCATCGCAGCCAGGTAGAGCATTTCATACTGAGATGAGCATTTCAGCTCACAATATGGTGTTCCATTTGATTTCTGACTCCTCTTTAAGAAGCCACTTGTAGTGCTGGATCACAATGTAACTGCACCTTCAAGCTCTGTAAGCAATTTAGATGCAGCTGTGTGTGTCACAGCTTCTAGACTTTTATCATCCCCCTGGGAGCCTCACACATCTGGTGTGACTTTTTGCAGGTATCAGTGGCTGGCAGATCGGCTCGCAGAGCCAGATACACAGACACCGTTCTCGAGAGGGCCACGCCGTGCCTCCATCACTGCTGCCCTTTCTTCCTCCTCTTCTTCAGCAAGCAAAGCTTCTTCATCACCTAGGTCTTCCTCCTCCTCCTCCTCTTCTATCACACTGTTCTGTATCCAATCACGGATACGGTCCTTCTTGGTAGATCGATCAACTGTTGTTTCAATGCCGTACTGAGTAAGTGTGTAAAGCAGCTTGTCCTTCTCTTCCTGGCTGCTGTGGAAGCTGTACATGGATGGGCACAGCTCGTCGTCCTCACCTGTAACACAAATTATCATCTAATAAGGTTTCAGCACCATGATTGTCTATGCAGCATACTTGAAAATTTTGTTTTTTGTTGAAACTAATCTTGTGAAACTGATATTGGCACAACTATTCAAGGGTCACTTCGAGTGATATTCATTTATTCAAGCACCTTCCATAGAATTCACCAAGAAGGAGAACCTTCAGGTTTGTGGAATTAATCCAGCTATACACTAACAAAAGAGAAACAGTTATAAGGAACTTAATCTGTACATTTCATTAAGAATAAACTATCACTATTTTGCTTAATATTATTTGTGCTTATGCCACATAAAGTAAAGAAAGCTGCTATTTTCTAGAAAGCTGCTCCCACAGTTAATTTAAATATCTTCAGTTCATCTTCAATTTGTAGCTCAGTATTTACTTGAATCCACTGACATTTTACAGAGTAGGTGGTAGTGTCTTGAGAGCCTATCATGACTGCATGTCTGAATTCAATCTTCTTGGTTTTCACGTTACATCATTTTGAATAAAATACATGAGTTTTTGATCTCCACTATCATTGTCAGGAGTAAAAACCAACAGTAACACTGAAAATGCAGATAAAATATCTTCTGCACCATCCAAAATTTTTCACCGTTTAACATCCATTGATAATTTGTACAGTACTTCTGATTATGAATCTGTAAACTTTATTACAGAAACTATATTTAATACATAATGGACATAATATTGTTTTTATTTCTGGTTGTATATAATTGATTGTAATTATAACGAAAATTCTGTTAATTGCTGGGCAATAGCCATGAGAACTTTATATAGCAACAACAAAATGGCAGTTGCTGTGCCGTTGTTTATCTTGAGAGCATTTGTCATGCTGTGAGCAAAGAGGAGGCAGGGCAGCCTGAGTCATGAAAGAGTGTGGAAGTGATTGTTGGGTGCTTCCACAGATGTGGTGTGCAGCTATGATCACGCTAGTGTAGGTGCACATATTTCGATAACCCACAAATATTGAGAGCATGGTAGGAGTGAACAGGCAGGGGAAAGCTGCAATTCTAACTGTTTCCTGTCCCATAATTATCTCTGACTCTAGAAATGACTCATAGTCCTCCACCAGCCTCAGAATTGGCATCGGCTACATTCTTCACTGTGTACAACTAATACTGTACAGGCATTAACCAATGGCATTGCTTTCACAATTTTCGACCAACTTTCATGAATAATAACCTGCAATAGTTAGAACTTGTAGGGCACCTGTGCTGCCATTGTCCTCAGACATTATTACCATGCAAGGTCCCTTTCCTTTCCATTCAATTTACCGAGTGTTGTAAAAATATGAAAATTGATTAACTACATACTGCCAGTTTTGTTTCTTTGCTAAAGACCAGTTCCAGTCTACATTTTGCTGCCTCAGTGACTGTTGATTCTTGTATTCCATAACAGAGGAGTAACTAATTTATAGTTTTGAGTATTAACTTCAATCACTTAAAGTAATGTTAAATTTTGCTTGTAAAACTAATAAATAAACATACAGTACAAATTAAGAGTGTGAACTTTCATTTATTCTGTATTTAGCTTAGCGAGTGACTTAAAAGTAAAATCAGCTGCTATTTTGCTTAAAGTAAATTCAGTTCAGTATTTCAAATGAAAAGTAAATTGCTTGTCCTTTCCTCATTTTTGGATTGTGTTATGCTGAGGTTGCTGAAAGTTATTTTTTTATGTAATGAAGTTTCAGTTACAGCCAGTCATTTATTTAACCAGTAACTTCATTCAACTTTGTTTTCAAAATTTAGTATTTTGGATTAAGTAACTGCAGACTCAGTGCTTTCTGATTCATTTATTTTCTCATGAACTGTTGTGTTGTGGAAAAGCATGATAACCTTATGTTGTCACATGTGACTATTTGCTCAGTTTTCTTTATTGTTACCTTTCTTAGGATTTTGGATATTCATTGCCCTAGTAGGCCAGTGACAGTTTAATGATTGTTTTTTGGTAATCAGTATTCCCTTTGTATTAAATATTACATGGTACCATTCTCCCCCCTGTGAGATTCCTGAGCAATTGCACTAAATTTCCATCCATTTGCAAATAGTTAGCAGTATATAGAATGGGTTTAGAAGGGTCTGTTGTACACTTCCTTCCTACTAACCAGTTTTATTTTCCTTTGGTAATGATAGCCTTACTCACTGTAAAATTTCATTAGGCATATGCAATCACAATCAATTATTTCGCAATCCAGTAGGCTGATTAGGGAGGGAGTAAAACAGGCAACATGATGAGCACATGAAACTGATAATTAGATTGTACTTAATAGGGAACAATCAGTAGAACAAGGTGAATGCTGGCAGCTGAATTCATTGTTGAGGAACTGGCTGGCTAGCATCACCAATGCTACCACTGAAACACAGGAACTGACAAGAATTGAATTTGTGGCATCTGCAGATGCTACAGAATTCAGAATAAAAATCAGAACTGAATACGTTGGCAGTGGATACAATGAAACCATTAAGAAAGAATCAGAATAAGAGTGAAAACCAGTAATGTCTGGAAATATAAACTATTTGTTGGACATGTTGAACAGTCCAAATCAATTAACAGTAAAATTGTTGCACAGTTAAGTAAAATGGACGATCGGGGCAAAGCAATCGAGATTGTTAACAATAATATTGGAGTTGTTAAAATGAGAGTAGATGAAATCAAGAAAGAAATAATTGTAATCAATAACAAAACTGGTAATTTTAAGCAGGACATAACAGAGGTACAATCACAAATAGGAAGCATAAATATTCATTTTGAGATGGAAGTAGAGAGGATCGAACAGAAACTGGAACAGACTGTTGACCCCGTTATTGAAAATAAAGTAACTGAGAAGGTAGAATTAGCACAAAAAGATGATAGGGAATAGGCTACAAATCTGCAAACTTTAGTATCAGACTTAGATACTAGGGTGAAGAAACAGTTGGCTACATGTGATGAGGAAAAGAGGGAATGGAAATGTTTGCGATGACCAGTTGCCCAATAGTTGCAAAAGTAACTCAACTAGAAAAGAGATTAGATGAAAAACTGCACTATGTCATGCCACGTCATAATACTGAAATGTTGGCAAAGGAGGAGCATTTCGATCCCCACAAAAACAGGGTAGATTGTACACTATCGACTTCATTGAAAATTGTGAAAGGGTATTGCCTGAATCATGAATAGATAAGAGAAAATTTAATGCAGTAATCAACATGCCAGTGGGTGAAGCTAAGCGATGGGGCTTAAACCTCAAATTGTGTGAACTTGAGTTTTCAAGAATTTAAGAATGCATTCTTGAAAGAATATTGGCCAGAGCTGAAGCAGAAGACTGAATGGCACGAATTCATAGTGTCAAAATCCTACGATGCAAACTCACGCAGCTCGATGAAAGAATTTTGCAGAAATTGGATCTGCAAATTAGAATATTTGCATGATTGACGGACTGAATCAGAGAAGAAGTTTCCAGATGATTCCAAGAGGTACATAGGCAGTAGTTACAGACCAATTATTGCATTTGATAGAGCACTTGCCTGCGAAAGGCAAAGATAATTGGCATAATAACCACGAGAATTTTAAGAGTTGTCATAATAGCAACAATTGCCACAATGGCAATAACCATAATAACAATAACCATGATAATAATGGTAGCCACCACCGTAGTAATAACTCACAGTACTATAATAGTATCAGTCATTGTGGGAACCATAATAGTAGAAATGGCAGAAGCCAGTATGAGGCAAATATGGTATGTGATTCTCAGCAGAATGATTGCAGGCAGGAGTAAAATCAGCAGTTGCAATAGCCAGATGGAAACAGGACTGTCATACTTAATCAGGGAAACCATAGCCATGATGGTTTGAGGCCCACGGGGCATGGGAAGACATTGGCGACCCAGAAGAAAGCTTAGGCAATGTCACTATAATAGATCTGAATGGATAAATCAGCAATGGGAGAATGTGCAAGATGACAGAGTGAGTAATGCAACCTGTGGTAACAATAACTGAAACTGAAACAGCAGTCAACCAAGCAATCATTGTCTGTAATAACAATGAAAATCACAGAGGTAGACTTCAATTTATTGGTAGAATAATGGGGAAGTGCAATCAGTCTACAAATAGACTGCTTACAAATCACTCGTGTGACTGGTTCTGGAATATTGTGCAAGTGTGTGGGACCCATACCAGATAGGACAAACAGGGGATATTGAATGTATACACAGAAGGGCAACATGAATGGTCACAGGTTTGTTTAATTCATGGGAGAGATTCACAAAGATACTGAAGCAACTGAAATGGCAGACTCTTGAAAGACAGGGGTAAACTATCACAAGAAAGTATATTAACAAAGTTTCAAGAACCGGCTTTAAATAATTTCTCTAGGGATATACTACAGCCCCCTATGTATCGCTCATACAGAGATTGTGAGGATAAGATTAGAATAATTACTGCATGCACAGAGGCAATCAAACAATCATTCTTGCCGCAAGGAGTGGCATGGTGCTTTGAGGCACCATGTCATGGATAGCGTGGCCCCTCCTGCCGGAGGTTTGAGTCCTCCCTCAGGCGTAGGTGTGTGTTGTTCTTAGCATAAATTAGTTTAAGTAGTGTGTAACTCTAGGGACCGATGACCTCAGCACTTTGGTCCCTTAGGAATTCACACACACACACACACAAAAAAAAAAAAAAAAAAAAAAAAAAAAAAAAAAAAAAAAAAAAAAAAAAAAATCGCCGGCCGCTGGTTCTAGGCACTTCAGTCCAGAACTGCGCTGCTGCTATGGTTGCAAGTTCGAATCCTACCTCGGTCATGGATGTGTATGATGTCCTTAGGTTAGTTAGGTTTAAGTAGTTCTAAGTATAGGGGACTGATGACTTCAGATGTTAAGTCCCATAGTGCTTAGAGCTAATTTGAACCACACACAATCATTCTTCCCATGCTCCGTACATGAATGGAACAGGAAGAAACCCTAAGTGTTATGGTGACACGCATTATAGCTTATGTAATGATCTGTCAGAAAAGCTAACATTTGAAAGGCTCTTTAAAGCTGCTTTGACACAATTTTATGAGAGCATTCCCATAAAGAAATGCAAAATAGTTGCCAAAGGCTTCAAAAGCAAGGCCACAAATAAGAAAATCCATGGTATAGTGAACAGCCAGCAAATCTGAAAAACCAAATTATGCTGTTGCACAATGTACATAAAGGTCTGAAGACTGATCATGCCAGATCAATCTGCCTTAAATACAGAAATGAGTATAAAAAAAGCCATTGTAAAAGCCAAATAAGCACAGAATCTCAGCAGTATTGAGAATTCCACCAACAAGTGCAAACCCGCATGCAAACTAATAAATAGCCATCGCTAAAAATGAAAGAAATAAGAAAATTCATATATGTCCCCAAAAATTCAATGATTGTTACATTAAATCAGTTGAGGAAGTAGGAAATTATATTGTGAAGCTTGATATTAGTTCATCAGAGATTCTTTCAAGAATGTTTGTTAACCACCAGTTAATATACGCACATCTGCCTTCTCTGAGGTCCCTCCTAATCGTGTCCTAAGAATAGTAAAACAGCTAAAACCATCAGACAGTGTAGATACATATGACATATCTTGTAACATACTGCAGAAAGTAACAGATTGTATTGTGTATCCCTTAACATATTGTATAAACAAGTGCATAGCTGAGGAACATTTTCCTGATGAGCTAAAAGTGTGTAGGGTAGTTCCAAAACAAAAAAAGGAGATACTGACTGCTTCAAGTTACAGACTAATTTAACAATTTCTGTAGTCCTTGCTTTTTCTGTAGTACTGCAATGTGGAATTTACTATAAATTATATGTTTACTTTGAAAATCTAGGAATAATTAGTCAATCACAGTATGGTTTTAGGAAAAATTTGTCAATTGTTGATGCTAACGACTCTGTAGTCAAGTACATACACAAGTGTTTGAGGGTAAAGGCTTTTCTCAAGCCACTTTTTGTGATCTAAGTAAAGTTTTTCACTGTGTAGAGCACACACCACTACTGGAAAAAATTGAATTCTTTGACACTGAAGGTAGCAGCCTTAAGCTATTAGAATCATATCTAAAGAACCATAGACAAATTGTCTGTGTTGGCAAGAAAATGGCGAGAATAGAAAAAGTTAAGGCAGGTGATCCCCAAGGATCCATGTTGTGCCCTTTTTTGGTCCTGATAATGATCAATGATCTTCCATCATTTATAAAGTTCTTCATTGTAGTAATGATCTCAACAGCCCTGAAAGTTGTGTTGCAAAGACAATGGACTAAGATTCCACCTGATTTAAAGCAAATGGCTTCTGATTTAAAGCAAATGGCTTCTTATTGAATGACAACAAAACACAGCACATGGTTTTTAGTCTGAAAGACAAGCTTCTGTCAGATGACCCTAGTTATGTTAAGTTTATGGGGGTATATTTAGTCGATAAATTATATTGGGGTCAACATGTACAATATATTAGTGGTAAGCTGTCAAGAGTAATTCACCTGTTAAGGGATGTATGGACTGTGTACCCGAAAAGTATGTTAGAACATCCTTTTTCTTTCTTCCAAAGCATGCTAACATATACTATTATTTTATGGGGAACTCTAGTTGTGTGCATGACATCTTAATACTGCAGAAAAAAACTATTAGGGTAATTGCTGGTTCTTTATATAAGGCACACTGTAAACTATTGTTTTGTGGATAAAAGATTATGACTGTAATAAACTTATAGTATCTTTTATTTTACACAAAAAGAAGTTATCAGAAGCAAAATGCAGAGAAAATGTACATTGTTACAGTACAAGAGGGAAAAGATGCATTTATACCCCATACCACAGACTGTCAGAATCAACAGTTATGAACTCATGGGGCACAAATTATTTAATAAGATTCCACAATCTGAATAAGAATTACCTGTACAAGCATTGAAACAAATACTGTATGACTGGCTAGTTACCCACCCATTCTACTACATAATTGAATATTTCAACTGTAATATTGTAACACTAATAACAATCCTGTTTCTTTTAAATTATTGATTGTATTGTATAATACCTATGACTTGTCTATTGTTGTAATGGCTAAATGACAATAAAATAATAATAATAATAATTATTATTATTATTATTATTATTGTTATTATTAATGGTATGTATCCTCTGCCATGCACCTCTCAGTAGTTTTCAGAGTATAGATGTAGAAAAGAAAGTACCGGTCATTAAGGAAGAGGCAGGTGCTATTGAAGAGACAGTGTGCCACAGGCTGCACTGTGCTGTGATTTGCTGGAGGAGTTATAGAAGCCAAAAGTGGATAAAACTTCCGTTATCAAGCAGGTTATCAACTCTGTACCAAAGAGACAGGCCTTTCCAAATGATATAGTACTTCACGTAGTCAATCCCAAATATGCTGGTGATAAATAAAACCGAGGTGAAATTTCTGATTAGGGCCAAGACAAGTTTGCTGATGAAGCCACATGGATTACAACGAGTTTGCTGATGAAGCCACATAGATTACAACATCTACGAGGTTAAGGCTGATATCATACAGTCAGACGAGAGTAGTATGGGTTGTGTGGGCTTGGGAGAAGAATTAAGAGAAGAAAAAGAGCACATTCCTCCAAACAATTTGGAAGATGTTAGCCGTCTTTCCGAAGAAAATTTATCATACTTGACAGTTAGCAACTTGTTGGTAATATAATTGAAAAATTGATAAAATTGACGGTTAGGAAATTGTTGGTAATACAATTGCAGAAACTGATAAAAGGGTTACAGTGTTGGGGTCAAAATGGCTTCGCAACTGCAGAACAGGCAGATAGAAATCATAAGTGTCCAAGAACAGGAAATTAAAAAACAACCAGATAAACCACTGTTGGTGTCAGAGTCGGATGGGTTTTTCTAGAATGACCTTGATGTGGAGGAGGACTTGTTATGGGAAAACCAAGAACCAGACACAGATAAGCATAGACAAATACTAGTGCCCATCGAGATGCACAGCCTACCCATGCATGTTTCAATAGATATAGGGCAGAGCTAAATGCTGTTTCAGGTAAAATTTTCAGTTGATTAAAAGAAAAACCAGGAGTAGTAGTAATTCCCATACTGGGAGTTAAAACAATCTGTGTTACCAGAAAGAGTAGCAAACTTATATCTTATCATATATTTGTCTGTTTCGAAATTAGAGGGGAGCAATTTGAACATGAATTTATAGTCGTGCCAGATTTGAGCACTGAGATAATAACTGGCTTAGATTGGTTACTGTAATACCAAGCAGTAATTGACTGCAACAATAAAAAATGACATGCATTTCAAATGATAAGACCAAATTACTGTGAGTTTTAGTGAAACAGGTGATGATGTGAACAGATAATACCAACTTATTCACATTACTACTTGGTTTGATGAAACTGACCGAAATATGGGAACATATTGTTACCACAGTCACAGAGCGCGGGGAAATTATATAAACGATTTTGAAAAGATATGAATACCTCGACCGAAGAATCTGCAGGATTCCTATTAGACCATAAGTCTGAGTCTAAAACTCTCGAAGAGATGGCTGATTTCCCTCCGTGAATTAATACTGACATTGAGACAAAGAAAGAACGTTTACGAGAGGTAATGAAGAAGAAAGCCGAGGTGCGAGTATGACGTCATGACGCGAAAGCGCGATTTGCAAAATTTTCAATTAGCGACCTCGTTCTCTTTAAAGCGAGTGAGAAATCGAGCAAGACTGATAATGAGATTTCAAAATTGAAATTCATCTATAATGGGCCATTTAAGATTTTCATCATACTTTACACTAACGCTTACTATTTAGCTTTTCCTAATGCTGGCAAGCTGTTACGTGTTGTTGACTTGAAACTGCATCAGTCAAGAACTGACTGATCTGAGAAAGAATTTCCAGAAAAAACTTAATTATTAGTGCAATTTTCAAAATTTATTCCAAATTCATTCTTGGATCAGACGGTTATCAACAAATTTACAAGAAGTATAATGAGAAATTTAGCTCACAGGATAGATGTTCTGAAAGTAACTGAAATGAAACATCCAAGCTGCGACCAATGTGTATAAACCTCACTCTGGTATATATATCATTTGTAATATTGTAAATAATATGTTGTAAAAAAGTTCTTTTATATCGTATATTATCTAAGTGAATACCAATGCACTCAGATGATGTTAAGTTTCAGGTCCGTGTATGCATGTGAATATGGCAGTGTTGAGTTATCCACTGTGACAGATGTATAGGGACTCCTTGAGATTACTTGGGAGCTAGTTTTCAGAGAATGCAAGACAGGTTCTGCAGGAGTTCTACTGCACGAACAAATAGAGAAATCAAGGCTGCCACTGTGGCACATGCATCAGTGCATGTCTGGTTTGGGATGCTGTGGGCTCTTAGAACGCTGCAGCATCCTTTGTATATACACATAAGGAATGTGGTGTTTCTTTATTTTTTTTTTTAAGCACAACCAGTGCAAACCTTTGTTGTAAACATTTAAGTTTTATCTCGACACTTATTTGAAACACAAACTCTCATAATGAGAAATTCAGTCTGTTAATGATTATGATATTTATGAAAAACTACGGTATGTACCCCCCCCCCCCCCCCCCCCCCCTCCCCATGGACCTTGCCGTTGGTGGGGAGGCTTGCATGCCCCAGCGATACAGATGGCCGTACCGTAGGTGCAACGGAGGGGTATCTGTTGAGAGGCCAGACAAACATGTGGTTCCTGAAGAGGGGCAGCAGCCTTTTCAGTAGTTGCAGGGGCAACAGTCTGGATGATTGACTGATCTGGCCTTGTAACATTAACCAAAACGGCCTTGCTGTGCTGGTACTGCGAACGGCTGAAAGCAAGGGGAAACTACAGCCGTAATTTTTCCCGAGTACATGCAGCTTGGGTAAAATATTCCGGAGGTAAAATAGTCCCCCATTCAGATCTCCGGGCGGGGACTACTCAAGAGGACATCGTTATCAGGAGAAAGAAAACTGGCATTCTACGGATCGGAGCGTGGAATGTCAGATCCCTTAATCGGGCAGGTAGGTTAGAAAATTTAAAAAGGGAAATGGATAGGTTAAAGTTAGATATAGTGGGAATTAGTGAAGTTCGGTGGCAGGAGGAACAAGACTTTTGGTCAGGTGATTACAGGGTTATAAATACAAAATCAAATAGGGGTAATGCAGGAGTAGGTTTAATAATGAATAAAAAAATAGGAGTGCGGGTTAGCTACTACAAACAGCATAGTGAATGCATTATTGTGGGCAAGATAGACATAAAGCCCACGCCTACTACAGTAGTACAAGTTTATATGCCAACTAGCTCTGCAGATGATGAAGAAATTGATGAAATGTATGACGAGATAAAAGAAATTATTCAGGTAGTGAAGGGAGACGAAAATTTAATAGTCATGGGTGACTGGAATTCATCAGTAGGAAAAGGGAGAGAAGGAAACATAGTAGGTGAATATGGATTGGGGGGAAGAAATGAAAGAGGAAGCCGCCTTGTAGAATTTTGCACAGAGCATAACTTAATCATAGCTAACACTTGGTTCAAGAATCATGAAAGAAGGTTGTATACCTGGAAGAATCCTGGAGATACTAAAAGGTATCATATAGATTACATAATGGTAAGACACAGATTTAGGAACCAGGTTTTAAATTGTAAGACATTTCCAGGGGCAGATGTGGATTCTGACCACAATCTATTGGTTATGAACTGCAGATTGAAACTGAAGAAACTGCAAAAAGGCGGGAATTTAAGGAGATGGGACCTGGATAAACTGACTAAACCAGAGGTTGTACAAGTTTCAGAGAGAGCGTAAGGGAACAATTGACAGGAATGGGGGAAAGAAATACAGTAGAAGAAGAATGGGTAGCTCTGAGGGATGAAGTAGTGATGGCAGCAGAGGATAAAGTAGGTAAAAAGACGAGGGCTAATAGAAATCCTTGGGTAACAGAAGAAATATTGAATTTAATTGATGAAAGGAGAAAATATAAAAATGCAGTAAATGAAGCAGGCAAAAAGGAATACAAACGTCTCAAAAATGAGATCAACAGGAAGTGCAAAATGGCTAAGCAGGGATGGCTAGAGGACAAATGTAAGGATGTAGAAGCTTGTCTCACTAGGGGTAAGATAGATACTGCCTACAGGAAAATTAAAGAGACCTTTGGAGAGAAGAGAACCACTTGTATGAATATCAAGAGCTCAGATGGCAACCCAGTTCTAAGCAAAGAAGGGAAGGCAGAAAGGTGGAAGGAGTATATAGAGGGTTTATACAAGGGCGATGTACTTGAGGACAATATTATGGAAATGGAAGAAGATGTAGAAGAAGATGAAATGGGAGATAAGATACTGCATGAAGAGTTTGACAGAGCACTGAAAGACCTGAGTCGAAACAAGGCCCCGGGAGTAGACAACATTCCATTAGAACTACTGATGGCCTTGGGAGAGCCAGTCATGACAAAAATCTACCATCTGGTGAGCAAGATGTATGTGACAGGCGAAATACCCACAGACTTCAAGAAGGATATAATAATTCCAATCCCAAAGAAAGTAGGTGTTGACAGATGTGAAAATTACTGAACTATCAGTTTAAGAAGTCACAGCTGCAAAATACTAACGTGAATTCTTTACAGACGAATGGAAAAACTGGTAGAAGCGGACCTCGGGGAAGATCAGTTTGGATTCCGTAGAAATGTTGGAACACGTGAGGCAATACTAACCTTACGACTTATCTTAGAAGAAAGATTAAGAAAAGGCAAACCTACGTTTCTACCATTTGTAGACTTAGAGAAAGCTTTTGACAACGTTAACTGGAATATTCTCTTTCAAATTCTGAAGGTGGCAGGGGTAAAATACAGGGAGCGAAAGGCTATTTACAATTTGTACAGAAACCAGATGGCTGTTATAAGAGTCGAGGGGCATGAAAGGGAAGCAGTGGTTGAGAAAGGAGTGAGATAGGGTTGTAGCCTCTCCCCGATGTTATTCAATCTGTATATTGAGCAAGCAGTAAAGGAAACAAAAGAAAATTCGGAGTAGGTATTAAAATCCATGGAGAAGAAATAAAAACTTTGAGGTTCGCCGATGACATTGTAATTCTGTCAGAGACAGCAAAGGACTTGGAAGAGCAGTTGAACGGAATGGACAGTGTCTTGAAAGGAGGATATAAGATGAACATCAACAAAAGCAAAACGAGGATAATGGAATGTGGTCAAATTAAATCGGGTGATGCTGAGGGAATTAGATTAGGAAATGAGACACTTAAAGTAGTAAGGGAGTTTTGCTATTTAGGGAGTAAAATAACTGATGATGGTTGAAGTAGAGAGGATATAAAATGTAGACTGGCAATGGCAAGGAAATCGTTTCTGAAGAAGAGAAATTTGTTAATATAGAGTATAGATTTAAGTGTCAGGAAGTCGTTTCTCAAAGTATTTGTATGGAGTGTAGCCATGTATGGAAGTGAAACATGGACGATAACCAGTTTGGGCAAGAAGAGAATAGAAGCTTTCGAAATGTGGTGCTACAGATGAATGCTGAAGATAAGGTGGGTAGATCACGTAACTAATGAGGAGGTATTGAATAGGATTGGGGAGAAGAGAAGTTTGTGGCACAACTTGACTAGAAGAAGGGATCGGTTGGTAGGACATGTTTTGAGGCATCAAGGGATCACAAATTTAGCATTGGAGGGCAGCGTGGAGGGTAAAAATCGTATAGGGAGACCAAGAGATCAATACACTAAGCAGATTCAGAAGGATGTAGGTTGCAGTAGGTACTGGGAGATGAAGAAGCTTGCACAGGATAGAGTAGCATGGAGAGCTGCATCAAACCAGTCTCAGGACTGAAGACCACAACAACAACAACAACAACGGTATGTAAAGTAAACTTTGTACCTAATGATTTCTTGTTTCTTGTCATTTTACTCATTATTTTTTCTATGCCTTTAACTATGTTACTTACGTTTTCTTGTACAGTACTGACGTGAAATTTGCATTTCAAATGTAATGATTTTTTGAAAGATGTAATTTTGTTGTTTAAAATGTATTATGGAAGTCGACGATGATCTGAGTTATAATTACACAGTGTTGTCATGCTAAATACATACACACATGTAATTTTGATAATTAATGAGAAGCTTAATGAGTGAGTAACAAAAGTTATGTAAACAAAACTGAATGCATTTACGCATCTGCATTTCCTGTTGTATTTCTTTGGACATTCACTAACTCTGTTTCCCTGCAGGAAAAAACTCATGGAATGTGTGGCACATGTAATACTGAAGATGCAGATAAAATACCTTCTGCACCATCCAAAATTTTTCACTATTTAATATCCGTTAATAACTTATACTGTACTTCTGATTCAGAATATGCAAGCCTTGTTGCACAAACTATATTTAACACATAGTGGATGTAATAGAATATTTATTTCTGACTGTACTGGTATGGCCATTTCCTATTTCTACTTATAGCTTATAGCATTTCGTCCACAAACAGCTGCCTGGTGCCAGTGCTTTTCAAAGAGTAGCGCTAAGAGCCTATGTGAAGTTACAATGACAACATCATGACCAAAACCTGGAAAATGTGCCAGTAGACGATACTTCCAAATATAAATTGGCATCAGACAAAAATTCTAATACAAATAATGTTTTAAGTGACTAAAACAAAACACATACGGTAAAATAAACACAAACTTTAGTAGTTGTTAAGAGACAGTTCAAACACATTGAATATTTGTATAACATATCATTGATACATGTTGAACTGACCATTACTCCAAATTAAAAAAAAAAAAAAAAAACAACAGACAAGTGCAAGTATGACGCACACTCTGAGGATTCCGTAAAAACGTAATTATTTGCATAGATAGTTCACTTACAGTTTTTGATGAACGAGTTTGTATCAAACTATGTAACTAAGGGACCATAGAGTTTAGTATTCGAAACAAATTTCAATTTGATGCCTGAACCCGTTCCCAAGAAAAATGTGTATTTACAGATGGACAGATAGGCAGACAGACAACAAGTGGCAAAACTATATTTTTTATGTGATATAATTACAGATTAACAATTTTTCGATTTTTTCCTTTACTTGTGATGTGAAACATTGATTCTTGCCAATTTTCATGATTATAGGTCAACAGGGAATACCATATATATGTTTCGATGAGTGAGTTTATATATAATTTATATGTAATATAAATGACCATATCTTTTGATCACATTGACTTAGAAGTTTAAATTTTTTACATTGCCAAGGAACCATAGATCTTAGTATTTTACGTAAATTTAAACTTAAATCCCTCACCCATTCCTGAGAAAAAATGGATCTTAACAGACTGACACAAAGACTGATGGTCAATAAAGTGATCCTTTAAGGGTTCTGTTTTTACCAAGTGAGGGAAGGAATGCTACAAATATCTGAATAATAGAGAATACATCACTAAACATTGTATAAGATGTAGCATAATGTAAATATGCTTTCAGAATGTCCACATTCTTAGAGTATGGTATGTATTATCTAATTAGTGGAAGTAAGTATTATCTTAGCAGTTGAGGAATCTTTGGCATGTAAACAACTGTATGCAAAACTGTGAATTAATAACGTATTTGTTCTTGTGCTCCATGTATGAGAAATGTTATATTCCCGTAATGTGTAAGTAAAGATGTCATTGAGATTATATAAATATACAAATATATATGGTGACTCAGAGCAATTACAGACATTGATGTGATTGGGCATTGATTTAAATCAGTTGGGAAAGTTGAAAATTTGGGTTGGACTGGGATTCAAAGCCATGTCTTCTGCTTACTAGGCAGATGCTCTGACCACTGCATCTCCCCTCAGACCCAACTTCTCAACTTGCCCACATATTACTGATGTAGTGCATATATAATTAAGTAGTAGTGCACATATAATTAAGGCGAGGGTGCACCAATGATGATTTCAATGCAGATGCGCACTATGCTTGAACTCTTACAGCAGTCAGTAAAATGCCATGGGCAATGAGGATAATGGGCAAGGGGTACTAAAGCAGTAGTGAATGGATAAATTGAGGATTAGGGTCAGATAGGAGACATGCTAGATATTCCATGCAGTTGTGATGACCACTGTGTCTGGATGATCTGCATTGTAATCAGGAAAACAGCGTTCGAATCCCTGTCCAGGACAAATTTTCAAGTTTCCCCATTGATTTAAATCAATGAATGCTCACAGCCAATGCCTGTAATTCCTTTGTGTCTTAATTCGTATTGGCTGATAGATCAAAATGGAGTCTGTTCTTTTGGACATGTCAGAGAGAACAGACACAACATATACAGGGTGATTTTTCCAGCATGTACAAACTCTAGAGATTGATTGATGAGAGGATACAGAACAAAAAGGTCTAATGGTTTCCATTTATTCAATCATACACTGTTATAGAGACTGCGGTCTAATATGCACTGTGCAGTGCAGCCACAGTTACAGTATGTGGTGAAAATGATTTCCATTGCCTCAACACATGCGCGTACATGCCATACCATGTTCTGTATCACATATTCACATTGGCCAGGCTGCATCCGAAGAGTGTCAAAGGTAGAATGAATACACTTCTGCAGTATCTCCACATCTGGAGTAGATTCTGCATACACAATACTTCTGAGATGGCCTCATAACCATAAACTGCACAGGTTGAGATCCAGTGAATGAAGAGGTCATGTGACAAGACCCCCTTGTGCGATCCATCAATCTTTGAAGACTCGATTGAGATACATCTGGATTTTAATGGTGAAGTGGACTGGATCAACGTCATGCGGCAGCCACATAACCCTTCGAATCATCAATGGCACTTCCTTCTGCAGGGGAGGCAAAGTCGCCTGCAAGAAACGCCGCTAGTTCCGGCCTGGTAGGCGACGTGGAAGGAAGACTGGTCCCAAAATACGATCACCAATTTTCCTGGCCCACAATCCGACTGCACTCACGCTGATGATTCGCTGTCACCATACCATGGGGATTGTGTATACTATCCCACAGATGACTGTTACGAAAGTTGAAGGTACTACTCCATGTAAAGGCGGCCTCATCTGTGATTAGGATCGATGAGACAAATTCTGGAATCGTGGTTACCTGGTGAAGAAACTAGTGATGAAACTGCTCCCAATGTGGAAAGTCTTTCACTAATAAGCTCTGCACATCCTGCAAGAGATCAGGGTAGTAACGATTGTCACGGAGACTGTTCCATACAGTCATCTGGCTTACACTTTGCATATTTCCACCCGTACTTTGCATATTTCCACTCAATAATGTCTTATGGAATAGTTTTCTGGGATAACTCACCACTTAGATATAAAATATTGATTGCATTAAAGAGAGCAGTGAGAATAATTAGTGGTGTTCACCCAAGGACTTCATGTAGGCACCTATTCAAGGAGTTAGGTATTTTAACTGCACCACCAGAGTACATATATTCGCTAATGAAATTCATTATAAATGATCCATCTCAATTCGTGAAGAACAATGATGTTCATACGTACAACACTAGAGGGAAAAATGACCTTTCCTATCTGTTATTGAAGCTATTAGTTGCTCAAAAAGGAGTACAGAATTCACGAATAAAAATCTTTGATCATTTGCCCAGCAAAATAAAGTGTCTGGCTGGTATCAGATCAAGTTTTAAATCTAGCTTAAAATCATTTCTTTTGGACAGCTCCTTCTATTCCATGGACGAGTTTCTGTTTCAAAACTGGCAAAAAAAATTGAACCTCTAAATGTAGTTGCATGTGTAGAACTAAAAATGTCAGTAATATTAATATTAGCACTATATATATAAAATCTTGTAATCTGACTTGTTCCAAATCACATCGATAAAATAATTGTGAAAATGATCTACGGAATATGACATTAGTAAACTAACTAAACTAAACTAAACTGTACTGGTGGGCCAGTTGCCTGGTCGCTTTCCACAGTGTTAACCACATTTTCATCCACGTCTGGTGTCCGAATATTTTGGGTACGTCCTTTGTTTCCTGAAACGACCCTGTCTCAGACAAACAGCGAAACACTGTTCCCAACATTGAATGCTGCGGTTGTCGTTAGCGGGGATAAGTTTTGTGATACAACCTTGCTGCCTGCCGCTTTTTGCCATTTGCCTTTCCGTAAGTAAATACCATGTCAGCAAGCTCTCGATTCGAATACGGAACCATTGTGTGCAACACTGTATCACCTCCACTGTGAGGCAAGTCAGCAGGAGAAGTGAATCGGACACAACATTACCAATTACTAGGGCACAACGCGTAAGGAACAGTACCACCCTCAAGGAGGAAATCGTGCATACTGGAACTGTGGCTGCATGGTACAGTGCTTATTAGACCGCCGTCTCTTAACAAAGTGTGATTGGACAAATTGTTCATTAGATCTTTTTTTCCGTATCCTCTCACTGATCAATCCCTAGATTTTGTACACGATGGAAAAAATCACGGCCGGCCGGTGTGACCGAGCGGTTCTAGGCGCTTCAGTCTGGAACCGCGCTACCGCTAAGGTCACAGGTTCGAATTCTGCCTCGGGCATGGATGTGTGTGATGTCCTTAGGTTAGTTAGGTTTAAGTAGTTCTCAGTTCTAGGGGACTGATGACCACAGATGTTTAAGTCCCATAGTGCTCAGAGCCATTTGAACTATTTTTTGAAAAAAATCACCCTGTATATGTAATGATGACGAATATTATTATGTAGCATTGTGCCTAGTGGCAGGTCCACGTCTTCGTGCAGAGAATTTCTGATTCCACTGTTCCCTGTCTTCAGTTTCTTCCGTCAGTGTGTTGTATCTCTTCCATCTTTTATGTCGTCCAGATGCTGAATTCTTCTTCTTCCTCGTCCTGTCTATTCTCTGAGTTTCCCTTCGATGACATCATGTATGAGTCCCTCGTGTCAAAGTACATGTCCAATCCAGTTGGCCTTTCTCTGAAGAACTGTACGCAGAATACTTCTCTTCTCTCCTACTCTTCGCAGCACATCGTCCTTTTTTATGCGATCTGTCCACTTGATCTTTTGCATTCTCCTCCAGAACCACATTTCAAAGCTCTCTAAGTATTTTTTCTCCTTCTTTCCCACGGTCCATGTCTCTGCTCCATACAATGCAATGCTCCTAATGTAGCACTTTATCAGTTTTTTCCTCAATGCCAAACTCAACTTGCTGGTCAGCAGAGTCCTCTTCTTGTTGAAAGCAACTTTTGCCATGGCGATTCTTGCTCGGATTTCGTCGGTGCACTGGGCATCCTTTCTGATAAAACTTACCAGGTACTTGAACTGATTCACATAATGATGCATACTAAAATAGCTTAACCTTTCTGGAAAGGGGCAATAACATCTGCAACAATCTTGGAACACTGGCATAAGCAAATCATTACCACATTAAAACATTTTATCAAATTTATTGTTATTCTTACTAGTCTACTAAAATCAAAGGCATGTTAAAAGTGGTAGTGATGGAAAGTGATATTTGGGACAGAGAACCAGTAAAATTAACCCCGGTGGGGGGCCGGGAAAAAACAAAACGCTGAAAGCAGCAGACAATAGAGTTTCCTGAAGGGGACCTATATACTGTTACAGTTATAAAAGAGCCCTCCTTCAGTTTAAGTTGACAGGCACATGCTTCTATATGTCGCTCTAGACAAAACTTTTTTGTATCCAAGCTTTCTACACAGTGATAACTTTTGGCATTTGTGGCAACTCCTCCTCCCACCTTATTCTCTCTACTCATATGCGCAGCTAGTTTATAACCACTGATATTTACCTTTTCCATATCAGACACAATGTGATGCTCAGACAGGCATAGTATATCTATTACATTATTAGATTCAATGTTATCTAAACAAACCAGGAGCTCATCTACTTTATTCTTCAATCCCAGAATATTTTGGTGAAAAATGGTAACATAATTTTTACTTTACTTTTCTGAGAATCTACTTTTTTCTTTAATCCACCAATATTTTGGTTAAATATGGTAACATTATTATAACATTATTATATTATTATAACATTATTATTTACCCCCCCATGAACCATGGACCTTGCCGTTGGTGGGGAGGCTTGCGTGCCTCAGCGATACAGATAGCCGTACCGTAGGTGCAACCACAACGGAGGGGTATCTGTTGAGAGGCCAGACAAACATGTGGTTCCTGAAGAGGGGCAGCAGCCTTTTCAGTAGTTGCAAGGGCAACAGTCTGGATGATTGACTGATCTGGCCTTGTAACAATAACCAAAACGGCCTTGCTGTGCTGGTACTGCGAACGGCTGAAAGCAAGGGGAAACTACAGCCGTAATTTTTCCCGAGGGCATGCAGCTTTAATGTATGATTAAATGATGATGGCGTCCTCTTGGGTAAAATATTCTGGAGGTAAAATAGTCCCCCATTCGGATCTCTGGGCAGGGACTACTCAGGAGGATGTCGTTATCAGGAGAAAGAAAACTGGCGTTCTACGGATCGGAGCGTGGAATGTCAGATCCCTTAATCGGGAAGGTAGGTTAGAAAATTTAAAAAGGGAAATGGACAGGTTAAAGTTAGATATAGTGGGAATCAGTGAAGTTCGGTGGCAGGAGGAACAAGACTTCTGGTCAGGTGACTACAGGGTTATAAACACAAAATCAAATAGGGGTAATGCAGGATTAGGTTTAATAATGAATAGGAAAATAGGAAAGCGGGTAAGCTACTACAAACAGCATAGTGAATGCATTATTGTGGCCAAGATAGATACGAAGCCCACACCTACTACAGTAGTACAAGTTTTTATGCCAACTAGCTCTGCAGATGACGAAGAAATTGAAGAAATGTATGATGAAATAAAAGAAATTATTCAGATAGTGAAGGGAGACGAAAATTTAATAGTCATGGGTGACTGGAATTCATCAGTAGGAAAAGGGAGAGAAGGAAACATAGTAGGTGAATATGGATTGGGGGGAAGAAATTAATTTTGCACAGAGCACAACATAATCATAGCTAACACTTGGTTTAAGAACCATGAAAGAAGGTTGTATACATGGAAGAACCCTGGAGACACTAAAAGGTATCAGATAGATTATATAATGGTAAGACAGAGATTTGGGAACCAGTTTTTAAATTGTAAGACATTTCCAGGGGCAGTTGTGGACTCTGACCACAATCTATTGGTTATGACCTGTAGATTAAAACTGAAGAAACTGCAAAAAGGTGGGAATTTAAGGAGATGGGACCTGGATAAACTGAAAGAACCATAGGTTCTACAGAGTTTCAGGGAGAGCATAAGGGAACAATTGACAGGAATGGGGGAAAGAAATACAGTAGAAGAAGAATGGGTAGCTTTGAGGGATGAAGTAGTGAAGGCAGCAGAGGATCAAGTAGGTAAAAAGACCAGGACTAGCAGAAATCCTTGGGTAACAGAAAAAATATTGAATTTAATTGATGAAAGGAGAAAATACAAAATGCAGTAAATGAAGCAGGCAAAAAGGAATACAAACGTCTCAAAAATGAGATCGACAGGAAGTGCAAAATGGCTAAGAAGGGATGGCTAGCGGACAAATGTAAGGATGTAGAGACTTATCTCACTAGGGGTAAGATAGATACTGCCTACAGGAAAATTAAAGAGACCTTTGGAGATAAGAGAACCACTTGTATGAACATCAAGAGCTCAGATGGCAACCCAGTTCTAAGCAAAGAAGGGGAAGCAGAAAGGGGGAAGGAGTATATAGAGCGTCTATACAAGGGCGATGTACTTGAGGACAATATTATGGAAATGGAAGAGGATGTAGATGAAGATGAAATGGGAGATACGATACTGCGTGAAGAGTTTGACAAAGCTCTGAAAGACATGAGTCGAAACATGGCCCCCGGAGTAGACAACATCCATTGGAACTACTGACGGCCTTGGGAGAGCCAGTCCTGAGAAAACTCTACCATCTGGTGAGCAAGATGTATGAAACAGGCGAAATACCCTCAGACTTCAAGAAGAATATAATAATTCCAATCCCAAAGAAAGCAGGTGTTGACAGATGTGAAAATTACCGAATAATCAGTTTAATAAGCCACAGCTGCAAAATACTAACACGAATTCTTTACAGACGAATCGAAAAACTAGTAGAAGCGGACCTTGGGGAAGAACAGTTTGGATTCTGTAGAAACACTGGAACACGTGAGGCAATACTGACCTTACGACTTATCTTAGAAGAAAGAATAAGGAAAGGCAAACCTACATTTCTAGCATTTGTAGACTTAGAGAAAGCTTTTGACAATGTTGACTGGAATACTTTCTTTCACATTCTAAAGGTGGCAGGGGTAAAATACAGGGAGCAAAAAGCTATTTACTATTTGTACAGAAACCAGATGGCAGTTATAAGAGTCGAGGGGCATGAAAGGAAAGCAGTGGTTGGGAAGGGAGTAAGACAGGGTTGTAGCCTCTCCCCGATGTTATTCAATCTGTATATTGAGCAAGCAGTAAAGGAAACAAAAGAAAAATTCGGAGTAGGTATTAAAATCCATGGAGAAGAAATAAAAACTTTGAGGTTCGCCGATGACATTGTAATTCTGTCAGAGACAGCAAAGGACTTGGAAGAGCAGTTGAATGGAATGGACAGTGTCTTGAAAGGAGGATATAAGATGAACATCAACAAAAGCAAAAGGAGGATAATGGAATGTAGTCGAATTAAGTCGGGTGATGCTGAGGGAATTAGATTAGGAAATGAGACACTTAAAGTAGTAAAGGAGTTTTGCTATTTGGGGAGCAAAATAACTGATGATGGTCGAAGTAGAGAGGATATAAAATGTAGACTGGCAATGGCAAGGAAAGCGTTTCTGAAGAAGAGAAATTTGTTAACATCGAGTATAGATTTAAGTGTCAGGAAGTCATTTCTGAAAGTATTTGTATGGAGTGTAGCCATGTATGGAAGTGAAACATGGACGATAAATGGTTTGGACAAGAAGAGAATAGAAGCTTTCGAAATGTGGAGCTACAGATGAATGCTGAAGATTAGATGGGTAGACCACATAACTAATGAGGAAGTATTGAATAGGATTGGGGAGAAGAGAAGTTTGTGGCACAACTTGACCAGAAGAAGGGATCGGTTGGTAGGACATGTTCTGAGGCATCAAGGGATCACCAATTTAGTACTGGAGGGCAGCGTGGAGGGTAAAAATCGTATAGGGAGACCAAGAGATGAATACACTAAGCAGATTCAGAAGGATGTAGGTTGCAGTAGGTACTGGGAGATGAAGAGGCTTGCACAGGATAGAGTAGCATGGAGAGCTGCATCAAACCAGTATCCGGACTGAAGACCACAACAACAACATTATTTACTTTCCTTTTGTGAGAATTTTGTGAGCTTTGGACCTCTTTAGCACCTGCCTGCCTGAACTTCTCATTGGACACTAATATTAGCCTAAAAAAGAGGTACATCCATGAGTACTAGTGTCCCCCCTTATGGATTTCGCTAACAACCCTGCCAATTTACCCTTCCCTTTCCTATTGAGATGTAGGCCATGCCTTGTGAATACCCCCCTATCGATAGCCTCGACAGGAACCAATCCAATGTCCGACAGAGTGGCCGCCCTACGCAACTGATCCAACTCCATATTTACCCTCCTGACAGAGCGGTTCAACTGGGGCTGATCATGCCGCACAAA
This sequence comes from Schistocerca serialis cubense, assembly GCF_023864345.2. Lineage (NCBI taxonomy): Eukaryota > Metazoa > Arthropoda > Insecta > Orthoptera > Acrididae > Schistocerca > Schistocerca serialis. Next base: position 82,526,540 of record NC_064641.1, on the reverse strand, counting down.
AGCAGGCACCAGCCCAACACTGGGAAGGGGCGTGCCGAGGCTATTTCCACCAGGTCACACTCAATACTGTAGCCCTGATTCCCATCAATACTGTTTCCCACTCTACCATCATCACATGATCCTGCTTTGTCAATCCCTTGCACAAGGAACCTGTATCCTCTACCACCTGGCTAAGACTTGCACTTGGCTTGAAAAAGTTTGTGATCTGGTACCTGTCACCTAATTTTTCCTGCAAAATCTGGCCCACACCTCTTCCATGGCTGCTACCTAGCAACAGAACTTTCCTCTTACTGTCTACTTTTTTTGAAACAGTTGATTTCCTAGTGAGATTCTGTTGCATCTTAACTACATCTACTTCTACTGGAGCCTCTTCCTTACTTATAGCATTTAAAAGGAAATATATATATATATATATATATATATATATATATATATATATATATATATATATTGAGTGTCATGTAATATTTTGTCTAATGTAATATTGACGTCGCCTTGTAGCAGGGTTTTGGAGCATATACTGTATTCAAACATTATGAATCACTTCGAAGGGAACGATCTATTGATACATAATCAGCATGGTTTCAGAAAACATCGTTCTTGTGCAACGCAGCTAGCTCTTTATTCGCACGAAATAATGGCCGCTATCGACAGGGGATCTCAAGCTGATTCCATATTTCTAGATTTCCGGAAAGCTTTTGACACCGTTCCTTATAAGCGACTTCTAATCAAGCTGCGGGCCTATGGGTTATCGTCTCAGTTGTGCGACTGAATTCGTAATTTCCTGTCAGGAAGGTCGCAGTTAGTAGTAATAGACGGCAAATCATCGAGTAAAACTGAAGTGATATCAGGTGTTCCCCAGGGAAGCGTCCTGGGACCTCTGCTGTTCCTGATCTATATAAATGACCTGGGTGACAATCTGAGAAGTTCTCTTAGGTTTTTCGCAGATGATGCTGTAATTTACCGTCTAGTAAGGTCATCCGAAGACCAGTATCAGTTGCAAAGGGATTTAGAAAAGACTGCTGTATGGTCTGGCAGGTGGCAGTTGACGATAAATAACGAAAAGTGTGAGGTGATCCACATGAGTTCCAAAAGAAATCCGTTGGAATTCGATTACTCGATAAATAGTACAATTCTCAGGGGTGTCAATTCAACTAAGTACCTGGGTGTAAAAGTTACGAACAACTTCAGTTGGAAAGACCACATAGACAATATTGTGGGGAAGGCGAGCCAAAGGCTGCGTTTCATTGGCAGGACACTCAGAGATGCAACAAGTCCACTTACACTACAGACAGCTTACACTACACCCGTTCGTCCTCTGTTAGAATATTGCTGCGCGGTGTGGGATCCTTACCAGGTGGGATTGACGGAGGACATCGAAAGGGTGCAAAAAAGGGCAGCTCGTTTTGTATTATCACGTAATAGGGGAGAGAGTGTGGCAGATATAATACGCGAGTTGGGATGGAAGTCATTAAAGCAAAGACGTTTTTCGTCGCGGCGAGATCTATTTACGAAATTTCAGTCACCAACTTTCTCTTCGGAATGCGAAAATATTTTGTTGAGCTCAACCTACATAGGTAGGAATCATCATCAAAATAAAATAAGAGAAATCAGAGCTCGGACGGAAAGGTTTAGGTGTTCGTTTTTCCCGCACGCTGTTCGGGAGTGGAATGGTAGGGAGATAGTATGATTGTGGTTCGATGAACCCTCTGCCAAGCACTTAAATGTGAATTGCAGAGTAATCATGTAGATGTAGATCTTGTGTAGACACTTGTTATTAACCTGACACGTTCCACATCATTACGAAGTGATGTATTCATGATCTATGGAACAAGTACTAATCTAATCTAGCCGAGGTACTGACCTCCTTGCCGGGTGTCGGTGGGCGCGCGGCCCAGCCAGCGGTCCTCGAGGAAGCGGTGCAGGTCACGCAGATCGCTCGGCCGCTTGTCCAGGCGCGGCTCCAGCAGCTTCCGGAAGAGGCGCTGCGCGCGCGACGACAGCTGCTTGAACAGCTTGGGCCTGCGCACGGGCTGCAGCATGCCGTTGCTGCCGTGCCAGTGCACGTAGCGGGCGTAGCGGGGGTCCTCGGCCGCCGCCTTCTGCCACGGCAGGCACCCCGTCAGGCAGACGAACACCACAATGCCGAACTGCCACACGTCGTGGCACGTCTCTGCCCTGCCGACATACGCAGCGACTGAGCACGTCCACTCTAGGATATCGGTACACAAGTTTCACTGAACTACACTACTGGCCATTACAATTGCTACACCAAGAAGAAATGCAGATGATAAACGGGTATTCATTGGACAAATATAATAGAACTGACATTTTCACGTAATTTGGGTGCATAGATCCTGAGAAATCAGTATCCATAACAACCACCTCTGGCCGTAATAAGGGCCTCGATACGCCTGGGCATTGAGTCAAACAGAGCTTGGATGGCGTGTACAGGCACAGCTGCCCATGCAGCTTCAACACGATGTCACAGTACTTCAAGAGTAGTGACTGGTGTATTGTGACAAGCCAGTTGCTCGGCCACCATTAACCAGACGTTTTCAATTTGTGAGAGATTTGGAGAATGTTCTGGCCAGGGCAGCAGTCGATCATTTTCTGTATCCAGAAAGGCTCGTACAGGACCTGCAACATGCAGTCGTGCATTATCCTGCTGAAATGTAGGGTTTCGCAGTGATCGAATGAAGGGTAGAGCCACGGGTCATAACACACCTGAAATATAACGTCCACTGTTCAAAGTGCCGTCAATGCGAACAAGAGGTGACCGAGACGTGTAACCAATGGCACCCCAATCCATCACGCCGGGTGATACGCCAGTATGGCGATGACGACTACATGCTTCCGATGTGCGTTCACCGCGATGTCGCCAAACACGGATGCGACCATCATGATGCTGTAAACAGAACCTGGATTCATCCGAAAGATGACGTTTTGCCTTCGTGCACCCAGGTTCGTCGTTGACTACACCATCGCAGCCGCTCCTGTCTGTGATGTAGCGTCAAGGGTAACCGCAGCCGTGGTCTCCGAGCTGATAGTCCATGCTGCTGCAAACGTCGTCGAACTGTTCGTGCAGATTATTATTGTCTTGCTAACGTCCCCATCTGTTGACTCAGGGATCGAGACGTGGCTGCACGATCCGTTACGGCCATGCGGATAAGATACCTGTCATCTCGACTGCTAGTGATACGAGGCCGTTGGAATCCAGCACGGTGTTCCGTATTACCTTCCTGAACCCACCGATTCCATAGTCTGCTAACAGTCATTGGATCTCGACCAACGCGAGCAGCAATATCACGATACGATAAACCGCAATCGCGATAGGCTACAATCCGACCTTTATCAAAGTCGGAAACGTGATGGTACGCATTTCTTCTCCTTACACGAGGCATCACAACAACTTTTCACCAGGCAACGCCGGTCAACTGCTGTTTGTGTATGAGAAATCGGTTCGAAACTTTCCTGATGTCAGCACGTTGTAGGTGTCGCCACCGGCGCCAACCTTGTGTGAATGCTCTGAAAAGCTAATCATTTGAATATCACAGCATCTTCATCCTGTCGTTAAATTTCGCGTGTGTAGCACGTCATCTTCGTGGTGTGGCAATTTTAATGGCCGGTAGTGTATAACAGCCCAAACAAAGCAATACTAAGCTTACCTCCATTTATATCATAAACAGTATCCCTTATGAAACTACTTACTGTGGAATAAAAACCAATATACAACAAATATAAAGGCTGTCTGCCAGCAGCTATGTACATAGTTGTCGGATTATATCACCGATGTCAGTTGGTTACAGAATTTCGGAACACGTTTTACCTGCGTGTATTCTGAGGACAGTAAATCTCTGTACGGATTACGCGAACGACGGTCGAGTGAAACCCAGCTCGCTCCGTTCGTCCAGAAGACACAGAAGGCAGTAAATAATGGCACCTAGGTTGCTGTTGCGTTCCTCGACTTCCGGAATGTATTCGATACATTTCTGCACTATCACATAATGGAGAAAATACTGACCATCTTTGTGTCTGGGTTGAAGAGTTCCTAGCAACTAGAACACAAAATTTTCTTGATGAAGAGAAATTTTCGGATTTAAAAGTAGCTTCAGGCTAACCCATGAAAATGTAGAGGATCATTATATATAAACGACCTAGTGGACAATATTGGAAGTCTCATGACGCTATCCACAGACGACGTTGTTGTGTACATAGAAATCTCAACGAAAAAGCTAGTGAAAAGCAGGAACATCTGCGGTGGGTAGTTGCTTGGTACAGGTATTTCCAAATGATTCTCATCATAAACAAATGTAACGTACTGCACAAGAACAGACAGAAAGACCCACCATTCTACGACTGCTCGGTTGATGGACAAATAGAGGATACAGTTATATCCATTAAAAATCTGGGACTATACATCCGGAGAAATTTAAAGCGGAATGGCTGCGTGAAACTAGTTACAGGAGAGGAAGATGCCAGACAGAATCACTGGAAGGAGGAAGGAAGGAAGGTAAGGATTTAACATCCCACTGACAACGGCTTCATTCGATACGGTGCACAAGCTAGGATTGTTAATTTCAGAATGGTGATGGAAATCGGCTGCGTCCTTTCAAAGAAATCACTCCAGCATTTGCCTGGAGCGGTTTAGGGATATCACGGAAAATCCAAATCTGAATATATGGAGGAGGATTTGAACCGTCGTCCTCCTACATGTGAGTCCAGTGAGCTAGCCACTGTGCCACCTCACTCGGTGAGATCCACTGGAAGACCTAGTAGTAGTAGTAGTAGTAGTAGCTTTATTCATCTGTAGATCTCTTTTTACAAGGATGTAGGATATGTCAAAGTATTTACTAGTTTAGACCAATTTAAAATAAGCTAATTCGTATACACACACTTTTGCAGACTTCTAGTTACAGATAATCATTAGATTTACTCCTGGTATACAGTACTTTTTTTACAAATAACTTATTAAATAAGGTAATGCCACACTGTTCACTCATGTCTCACTATCAGTCACTGCACACACTATACACACATTGTTTCATAACACTTCACTCACTAAACACACAAACAGACACGCACTGGTGATCATTGGGCCATTTTCTGTACCACAACTTCCTATTTGCTATCCTGAAAAACTGAGTCAGCATCCCCCTGTAATGAGTGAGATGTTGAGCTCAGAAAGAGGAATAAGTGTTAGTATTGTGCAATGTATAGCTTGGGGGTAAGTTTTTCTAGAAAAGGAAGAAAGAAGGAAAATAAAAAAAGTGTGAAGGTGTTATGTGAAATGTTAGATGTTTTGTAATCATTATTAAGTAATCCTTCAATATATAAAATGTACTTCATAACAAGTACCATTAGCTGCCTTTTTAAATAAGTGTGTTTTTGCAATTTCTTTTATCTCTTTTGGTAATTTATTGTACAGTTTTATTCCTTGGTATAAAATGCTGTTTTGAGTTTTTTGTTTATTTACCTCAGGAAGGGTAGTCCACCAACAATGAAGGTAACTTACAAAACACTTGTTCGACCGATGTTTGAGTATTGATAGTCAGTCTAGGATTTTTACCAAATAGGATTGACAGAGGAAACACAGAAAATGTAAAGAAAAGCAGCACATGTCACCACAGGATAATTCAGTAAGCGTCAAATCGTCACAGAAATGTTGGTCCAACTCTAGTGGCATACACCACAGGAGAAGCGTTATCAGAACAGTGTAGTTCACTCTTAAAATTCCAAGAAGATTCTTTCCTGGAAATTTCAACTAAAATATTGCTTTCTTCTGCACATTCGCTCCAAAAGACCAAGAAGTTAAATTAGAGAGCATCTAGTTCACAGAGAGGCTTACCAAAAACCATAGTGACCACGAACCATTTGTGACTGGAATGGGGAAGCGGGGAAGTGACAGTGCTATTCACAGTACCCTCCATACACCATAAGGCGGCCTGTGCGGCGTAGTTATAGTGTAGAGGAGAAGAAATTAGAGAAAACGTGAACAAAACGAGACTGAATAGTTCCAGAAGAGGTTCCACAGGAAACGTCAGCACCATAAAATCACATAGTAGAACACACTAAACTAATATTCAGGAGGACAACGATTCATCTGACCGTCCAACTTAAGATTTTCTTAAATCACTTGAGGCAAATGTCTCGAGATTTCGTCTAAGGAGATACAGCCGAATCCCTCTCTATCCCTGACCACACTCAACAAGTTCTCTGTCTCTGATGTCTTGGATGTCGATGGATTGTTCACCTCTTGCCTCCCTCCCTCCCCAATACCAGATCATCTTTGATCCATTTCACCCGAATATCTGTGAATGTCTCTGCGCTTAGATTCAAAAGAAGTGGCGTATGAAAGAACAAGACTTATGAACCTAAAAATAACTTTAATGTGAAACAATAACCTCACAATAACCAAAATAATGCCAGCCCGTTCGAAACTGCACGTTTTTTACAGAAATGTGAAATGACGACATACTGCTGCATAGCATTCAGTAACGTATTCCTCCATACCATGAGTCGGAACATACTTGGCCTGCTGTCGACTGGGTGGTCAGCTGTGTTCGCACTTCAGTGGCAGCCACTTTGAGGTCATCCAGTGTGTGAGGAGGGTTCCTGCGATGATTCACAGCAAGTTGCAGCTGCTCCCAAGAATGCTGAATCTGTTTCATGCCAGCAGATACTGCAGGCCATTCCATTCGTTTGATTCCTGCTTCCTGTACACGAGTTGAGGATGGAGTGTTCATGCGTTATCGTCTTGGAAGACCAGCTCATTGGTGACATACTGACTCTAGGACTGGACAATAAGTTGCAGGTTTCTGTTCCTATAACGCACAGCACTCAAATGGCCATCGATAACCTTGAGAGGCATCTGATATCTGTACATGATACCAGCCCAGATGGTGACTGACGTTCCTCCAGTACATTTGAGACTGTGTGGCTAAGGTGTGTACTTGTGAGTGTCCATCTGCACACTCTTCTGTGATGACCATCAGATGAAGAGAACCCATGACAATGCTTCATGTTCCATTCCAAGTGCTTCTTTGCCCATCTGCTTCGCTCACTACAGTGCTGGAGGTTTAATTTTTTTACTCATAATGAACGCCTAGAGATCCATCTGCTTATATGGAGATGGTTGCGTACTATCTGGCTCGACGCAGCCCTCCCTTTGTCTCCAAAAACACAGTATCCAGTTTTGCTGCAGTCCCCTCTTGGCACCTACGAGCCATAATTTGTGTGTAGCGTTCACCAGGTGGTGACCGCAGGTGACCACTGAGAGCGATCTTCAATTTATTTTTGTCTCACAATAACAATTGAATTTTCCACTTGCGTCGTTGTGACTCCAATTTTCCAGACAACTTCACTTGCTGACAACCTTTCTTATCGTTACGTGACAGTGCGTGGAATGACCCTTCGAAGTATGTTGCCAGACTGCACAGATTCACTTTAACCTCCATTACACTGCCATTTCCTGTGGCCAAAAGAGTACTGACAATGAGGTTTCCGAAAAAAGGGGGCGGGAATATAACTCTGCTCAAAGTACACTGTAAACTGTATTCGCCTGTACTTTATTTCATACACTCTGCAGGACGACCGTGCTATTTGCCATTCCCTGAATGACCGCTACCCGCTAGGAACAGTAAGAACAAAGTGGCTTTCGAGCAGTCACGAAAGCAATATTACTATCGTCGATTTTAAGTTAGTTTCTTCTGAAACGATACTAAAATGTTATTACCAGGTCCTTGGCTCCAAATCTGACAAAGAATATGAAAAGAAAGTGAATTTTAGTTCCTGAAATTCTGTTTTCTTAGCTGCAGCATATCCGATGTACTGGTGTCTGTTACCAGATTTCATACGCCTATGAGCAGTTGAGAGTCGGTTCCGTTTTATTCCGTTCATTCGTGGTCCCAACAATATTTTGTATTGTTCTGAAAAAGGGAAAAAACCATTACATGAAATCCAGAAACTGAAGAAGGGGAAGGTGAAACAGAGCAAAACGAAAAGAATATCAGTTCAGCTACTGCCCTGACTCTTCAATAGTTGCAGCCGCCTATTTTACGTTCAGAAATGGCTGTCGATGGGAAGAGCAGATGAAGATCTACAAGACTGGCTTGTTGAAGTCTGACAAAGTGACGGGTTCTGAATGTAAGGCGGTCTTTCGCTTGACTCCAGAAAGAAATTGTTTCAGAAAGTTTCATATTTCACGAACTATTACTATTTTGTATGTTTTAGTTAATGTTTTCTAATGTTTAAAGTATTTTATCTCAATGAATACCAGTAATATGACAAAGTTCAACAATCTTGTTGTTTCAACGTGAAAAAAGCTCGTCTTATCTTTGTACACTAAAATAAATTATCATTTATTTATACCCATTCGTTATTTTGTATAGTCAGCAATCTTACGTATCGAGTACAATACATAACCTGCAACAATGTTTTGGCTTAAGCATCAAAAGTCATGAACGTATATACAATCATTCAGCCAAACAAAGCATCAAAGATTGTTTGTTTTAATGTACTGTATGACTCTGTCATTTAAGCTCCAGAGACCGGAAGTCAAACAACTGGAAAAGAGGACTAAACCTATTTTTTAGGTATGTATAGCTATTAGACCCCTAATATCAAAAAGCGAACATTCAGCCACTCTGGTAAAGTACTCGTACTTTCGCATAAAAACTTCTAGAAAACTGTCATTGCACATAGGATAAATACGATATTACAGTGACTGTGTTCTATATGTACATTGAAGCGCCAAAGAAACTGGCATAGGTATGCGTATTCAAATACTGAGGTATGTAAACAGGCACAAAACGGCGCTGCGGTCGGCAACGCCTATGTAAGACAAATGTCTGGCAAAATTGTTAGATCGGTTTCTGCTACTAAGATGACAGGTTACCAGTATTTAAGTGAGTTTGAACGAGGTGTTACTGTCGGCACATGAGCGATGGGATGCAGCATATCCGAGGTAAGGATGAAGTGAGAATTTTCCCGTACGACCATTTCACGAGTGTACCGTGAATATCAGGAATCCGGCCAAACATCAAATCTTCGACATCACTGCGGCCGGAAAAAGATCCTGCAAAAACGGGACCGACGACAACTGTAGGGAATCGTTCTACGTGACAGAAGTGTAGCATTTCTGCGTGCTCGAGGGGACCCTACACAATTTTAGGCATGTGTACCAGTTTCTTTGGCTCTTCAGTGTATACCATATCTCTGTTGTGTGGTAACCCGATGCAGTACCCCTTGGAGTTTCGGCTGTACCGCAACACATTCAGCCTACCAGCGACTGTCTCTTTCCGACTCGACCGCCGGTAGTAAACTCTAGAGATGCTGGCTGTATTTTTAATTTGTATTAAGAACTTATATTTGTACGTCGAAATCTTTTTACTGTTGTACTGCGGAAACTGCAGTTCTGTTAACATGACACGTTCGAAACTCCTGTTGCTGTGTGGTCTTTGCTGTTCAAAGCCAAAAGAACATTAAAATTAAACACTAGAGATTCCAATCCCACTGTCGGTAAATGTAAACATATTCACCGCAAGATTTACGGGAAGCTCCGTATAATACAGCGGCCCTAGCATCACTCCCGGCGGCGTCATAACCATGAAAATATTTCCCTACACCGGCCACGTGCCGCCTGGAAACCGACCGTGTAATCTGTCCCCGGTCGTGGATATAACTTGCCGGCCGACGCATAGCCAGTACTGTTCTCGCCGAACTCCCATCATGAACACCATAGGTCTCCACGGTCAACCAAACAATCCACATGACCGACCATAGGCTCGAAGGACACTGTCTGCAGTACGTACCGTCTCGAGTCACCTCGCTGCCTGCCTTTGACCACAGCCTCACGGACCGAGCTCCGCATGCTCTACAAGCCGCTAAGCCGTCACCGAGCAGCGGCCGCGTATCCGTCGACCATGGCCTCGCTGAACGCCGCCTGTCCTACGCTCTTCGGCCAGCTCGGCTGTCACGAGATGCAGCCATTGCCTACCACTGACCACTGCTCGTGGTACTCGGCATTTAGGGACGCTATGAGAAGTTTATTATTTCAGTGGTCCAACATAGACTCTCTGAGAACATCCTATTGGCGGATACAGTGTTAACCTTATTTATCATTGTCAAACAGTGACTCTTATTTTCTGGATATTCATGATCTATGTTCTGTGAATTTATAAAGCATTGTTCACTGCTACCAGTGGCATATTAATCAGTGTGTTGTTGCCCTTCCGGTCATGGACATAAAAAGTTATATGGAGTTCTCTTCACAGTGTTTGCCAGAAAACTGATGGAGATGCTCCTCCATTCACTGGCAGCACCAATTCCGGTCGGGTTTGATACCGACTGACACTGACAGAGAATGAAACTCGCCTGCGGTCCCTGTTGGCTGGGGTCTTTTGACAACCACTGTTGTGACGTATTTCATGGCTTGGCTGCAATTGGCAAACCATTACGTGTAGATTCGTTGGACAGTACATGGTCGGCCGGTGTGGCCGAGCGGTTCTAGGCGCTTCAGTCTGCAACCGCGCGACCGCTACGGTCGCAGGTTCGAATCCTGCCTCGGGCATGGATGTGTGTGCTGCCCTTAGGTTAGTTAGGTTTACGTAGTTCTAAGTTCTAGGGGACTGATGACCTCAGACGTTAAGTCCCATAGTGCTCAGAGCCATTTGAACCAGTTGACAGTACATGTTGATAGCCCATCAACTCGGGCACGATGTGATCATGGGCATGACCATACACGATAGCTCATACCTGTCATTCTCTCACGACTCGACTTTCACGCATCTTACTGTGTTGATTCGACATACCGGACTGGTACATGCAATCCGCTTCACTGCGTCAGCCGTGGGATGTCGGACGACCGCCTGGTACGCCACCCGCAGAGCGGCCATTGTGCTCTTGTGGCGAGTGTAGTCTTTGACGGGGATGGTTACCATATTGACCAGTGCACTTATTTATAGAATGTCCCGCTAATCCTATGCTGATGACGTTTCTTCCTGATGACAGTTATCTTGTCCTGGTTTTATTGTGCACATAAAGTCTTTCAGCCTGCTGTTACCTTCCTTACCTTGATTACGTAATTTTCGTTTACGGCTCACTCCACCAAAGCAAAATCTTTTTTCTTGCTTTATTTTAGTCTGTGCGTAGTGTTGAGAATGGACGCCATTACAATGAATAATTGTTTCATTGGGAGCTTGTAAATATTGTGTGGCTCCCAGCCCAGCGAATGCTTTTCCATTTGATGTCACTTCGACGGCTTTTCTATCGACTTAGTTGTTTATTTATTGAAGCAGCATCTCATTTGGTCTCACAAAGAGATCCCGGAACCAGATTTTATATCGCAAGACATTTTCAGGGTCAGATGTGGACTCTGACCACAATTTATTGCTTGCGAATTGTAAATGAAATAGAGAAGGCAGCAGTGGATTGAATAGATAAACAGACAAGTCCTAGTAGAAATTCTTGGATAACACAGGAGATACTGAATTGAACTGATGAAAGGAGAAAATATAATACTGCAACAAATCAAGCAGGCGAAAGGGCATACAAACGTCTAAAACGTGAAACTGACAGGAAGTGCAAACTGGCTAAGAAGGAATGGCTCGAAGACAAGCGTAAGGATTTAGAAGCGTATTTCGCTAAGGGAATGATGGACACAGCCCACAGAAAGATAAAAGAGGCCTTAGGTGAAAAGAGAAGCAACTATATGAATATTAAGAGCTCAGATGGAAAACCAGTATTAACCAAAGAAGGGAAAGCTGAAACGTGGAAGGTATATATAGAGGGTCTGTACAAGGAAAACGAACTTGAAGGCAATATAGAAATGGAAGAGGAGGTAGATGAAGATGAGATGGGAGAGATGAGACTGCGAGAAGACTTCGATATAGCACTGAAAGCCTTACATCGAAACAAGGCCTCAGAAGTAGATGACATTCCATCAGAACTATTGATAGCATTGAGAGAGCCAACCACGACAGAACTCTTCCATCTAATGTGCAAGATGTATAAGACAGGCGAAATACCCTCAGACTTCAAGAAGAATATAATAATTCCAGTTCCAAAGAAAGCAGTTGCTGACAGGTGGGGAAATTACCGAACTGTTAGTTTAACAAGTCATGATTGCAAAATACTAACACGAATTCTTTGCAAAAGAATGGAAAAACTGGTAGAAACCGACCTTAGCAAAAATAAGTTTGGATTCCAGAGAAAAGTAGCAACACGCGAGATAATACTGACCCTGCCATTTAGAAAATACATTAAAGGAAGCCTACATTTATAGCATTTTTAGATTTCGAGAACGTTTTTTGCAATGTTGATTGGAACACTCTATTTGAAATTCTGAAGGTAGCAGGGGTCAAATACAGAGAGAGAATGGCTATTTACAATCTTGTGCGGAAACCAGACCGCAATTACAAGAGTCGAGGGGCATGAAAGGGAGGCAGTGTTTGATAAGCGAATGAGACAGGGTTGTAGCCTATCCCCGATGTCATTCAATTTGTACAATGAACAAGCGGTAAAGTAAACCAACGAAAAATTTGGAGCGGGAGTTAAAGTTCAGGGAGAAGAAATGAAAACTTCGAGGTTTGTCGATGACATTGTCATTCTGTCAGAGACAGCAAAGGACTTGGAATACCAGTTGAACGGAATGGACAGTGTCTTGAAAGGAGGATATAAGAGAACATTAACAAAAGCAAAACAAGGATAATGGAATTCAGTCGAATTAAATCAGGTGATGTTGAGAGAATTAGATTAGAAAATGAGACACTAAAAGTAGTAAATGAGTTTTGCTATCTGGGAAGCAAAATAGCTGATGTAGACTGTCAATGGCAAGAAAAGCATTTCTGAAGAAGAGAAACATGCTACCCTCGAATATAGATTTAAGTGTGAGGAAGTCTTTGCTGAAGTTATTTGTCTGGAGTGCAGTCACTTATGGAACTGAAACATGAACGATAAACAGTTTAGACAAGAAGAGAGTATAAGCTTCCGAAATGTGGTGGTACAGAAGAAGATTAGATGGATAGATCACGTAACTAATGAGGAAATACTGAATAGAATTTGGGAGAAAATGAATTAGTGGCACAACTTGGCTAAAAGAAGGGACCAGTTGATAGAGCACATTCTGAGACATCAAGGGATCACCAGTTTAGTATTGGGGGGAAGTATGGAGGGTAAAAAAGCACAGAGGCCAAGAAATGAGTACAATAAGCAGATTCAGAAGGGCATAGATTGTAGTAATTACTCGGACGCGAAGAGGCTTTCACAAGATAAAGTAGCAAGGAGATCTGCATCATATCGGTCTTCACATCGAAGACCACAACAACAACAACAACAACATGGCGGCGTCATGCGTACGTGCTGGTGCAGTGTCCGTTGGCTGGGACCACAGAGGTGGCCAACAGTGAGCAACGATTGAGTGTGGCGACATAAAATTAGCCTTTGAAATTCCTCATGGCTCCTCAACTTGCACAGACTCGTTACTAGCCGCTGGCCATTTAAGAGCCGCAGAGTTGTCGTTGTGTGGGCAGCTAGGATATCGTAAGCAGTGCCCAGCAGAGTCAGACAGTGGGGCGCCTATATCCCGACGCCAGGTGTGGAGTGCTATTAGGAGGCCTGACCCGGTTTCATAGCCCCGCGCCTCACGTCTGTCGGACAGACATCCAGACCACCACCTTCCTTGACAGCCGTGTCCCTCACCTGCGGTAATTATTCATCTTCAGAAGAGAGCTAATTCCAGATACATTAACAATACCGAAACAGACGGAAAAGCTGACTCATCATAATGAGGACTGGATTCTTAATAAGCGTGCCAAGTTCTTCGGTAGTCAGACAAACATGCGATGTCCATTGTAGGTTTGACAGTGTGGATGTTTGGTTCGAACACTCGTGTTTTTTTAGCTTTAGTCAGAAAGAGTGGGTGGGTGTTATGAGCTTCGGATATGTGAGTTACAGGTTAGAGTCGAGTAGTGGAGTTACGAGATGGTCAGACTGAGTGATAATGAACACGGTTATGTCTCAGTTATGCGACTGGATTCGTGATTTCCTGTCAGGGGGTCACAGTTCGTAGTGACTGACGGACAGTCATCGACTGAAACAGAAGTGATTCCTGGCGTTCCCCAAAGTAGTGTTATAGGCCCTTTACTGTTCCTTATCTATATAAACGATTTGGGAGACAATCTGAGCAGCCGTCTCAGGTTATTTGCAGGTTATGCTGTCGTTTAATACCTAGTAAAGTCATCACACGATCAAAACAAGTAGGAAGGAGATTTAGAAACGATGTATGAATGGTGCGACAATTGGCGATTGACTCTAAATAGTGATAAGTGTGAGGTCATCCAAATGAGTGCTAAAAGGAATCCGTTAAACTTCGGTTACACGTTAAATCAGTAAATCTAGTAAATCACTTCAACTAAATTCCTAGGCATTACAGTTACGAACAACTGAAACTGGAAAGAACACACAGAAAATGTTATGGGCAGGGCGAATCAAAGACAGCGCTTTATTAGCACAACACTTAGATGACGCGACAGATTTACTAAAGAGACTGCCTACGCTATGCTTGTGCGTCCTCGTTTGGAGTACTGCTGCGCGTGCGGCTGGTCCCGGCGGAGGTTCGAGTCCTCCCTTGGGCATGGGTGTGTGTGTTCGTCCTTAGGATAATTTAGGCTAAGTAATGTGTAAGCTTAGGGACTGATGACCTTATCAGTTAAGTCCCATAAGATTTCACACACATCTGAACATTTTTTTAACTGCTGCACGTTGTGGGATCCTTACCAGATAGGATTAACAGAGTACATCGAAAAAGTTCAAAGAAGAGCAGCGCGTATTGTAATATCGTGAAGTAGAGGACAGAGTGTCAAGGGTATGACACAGGATTTTTGGTAGAAATCATTAAAACAAAGGCATTTTTTGTTGCAGCGGAGTCTTCTCACGAAGTTTCAAACGCCAACTTTCTCCTCAGAGTGCGAAAATATTTTGTTCACGCTGACCAACGTAGGGAGAAACGGCCATAAAGTAAAATAAGGGAAACCGGAGCTCGCACGGAAAGATATAGGTGTTCGTTTTCTCTGCGCGCTGTTGGAGAGTGGAACAATAGAAAAACATCGTGAAGTTCATTTGATGAACCGTCTGCCAGGCACTTAAGTGTGATTTGCAGAGTACTCATGTAGATGTAATTGTTGATGTAGAGTAACGTGAATGATTGGTACAGCAGGAAACCGTGAAGAAAGGAAAGAAATGAAATTAATTAACAATAAAAGTGAAGAGATTGTGACAGCAAGTTATTAAAGAAGTGGCATTGTAATTCAGAGTGAGCGAAGTAACTGAAATGAACAACAGTGTAAGAGTTTTAAGAAACAGTAATACGCCATTTATGATGTTTAAACTAAATCCCACGCCTTTAATGGTATGTATTAAATCAAGACGGACAGCGAACTACCTTGTACAGAAGTCATTAGGGGATACTCCAAAATGACACAGCCACTAGGGAAAGTAGTAGTGTAATAACAGTGAAGGGTGCCAATGCTCACTTCAACTGTTAAGTTTCAGGTTTCTAATAAGCAGTGAGTTTATCGCTTCCCTGACTTGTTCTGAATTATATTCTCTTCCAACTGAGAATTTGAGCTGCATAGCACAATTCAAGGGTAATTTTTTCGAATTCCCGTAATTGTCTCCAGTGGCAACGCAGAAGTTTGAAATTAGGTTCAAAGGCGCCTACGACCTTCCTCTGTAATGGTGCGAAAGCGTGTTGCTCCGTGACGTCACCATCGGGCTCAGCGACGCTTCAAACAGTAAGGTGTAGACACATGCGAAAGAAACGCCCGAACTCTAAAGGTCATGTGAGGTGTAAGGTGGGTCACTGATATCATGTTGGCACGAAATTTCACCAAAATTCTGCT
The DNA here is from genome assembly GCF_023864345.2 of Schistocerca serialis cubense. Classification (NCBI taxonomy): domain Eukaryota; kingdom Metazoa; phylum Arthropoda; class Insecta; order Orthoptera; family Acrididae; genus Schistocerca; species Schistocerca serialis. The sequence goes on along the minus strand of NC_064641.1, from coordinate 82,510,641 downwards.
CAACGCTGCGATGGCCGTATCACACGATGAAAACGTTGTCACCCACTCGCCTTATCCACATTTCACCCCTTCTTTTGACACCTCTGCGGTGGAGTTCAGAATCATAAATCCCAGAGTTGAAATCAAGCGGTTTATTATAGATTGCCAAAGGAAACATTCCAGACACACTGTCGCTCGACGCGAAAGCTCCTCACGGGGTGGCATAAAGGACTTCAAAGAAACACTCTCTTTCGTTTGGGCATTGGTTCCCACACATGTCACGGTCGAAAACAACAGTTCGCAGTGCAGTGAGCAACAGGACGAGATTCTTGACAACTCTTGGCACTGCTGACTCTACCTAGTTGATTCAACCCTTCTCTAAGGACACTGAGGGCTAGCAACCACAGTGAACGTGATTTCACCCTTTGGAGTGCAGCGGGACTGTAATTTTTGCTCTTACCTACATGGTGGAACCACTAGGGACCGTTCAAAACCATTCGACGAAATTTGAACGAGATCTGAAGCAGTATGGGGATGTGACATTGACACATGCATGAATAAAACAGCAAAGTCTTCCGCTAAGAGTACCCAGATCGGCAACACCCTCTGTGCCACCCACCCTCATTTTTTGAACTCTTTAAAAGGTACCTGTACAGAGACAATCCGTGTGGAGCCCTAAGCGCCTGCAGGCTGTTTGCAGTACTGCCCTACACCCTGTCAGGGGGCACGCAGAATAGGATGGGTGTGAGCGGGTTGCCTGCCTGCAGGCGCCTTGGACACTGTACATCTACATTTTTAAAGTGCTACAATATCGTGGGTGGATGACACGGGCGGCGTTGTCGAACTGGAGAATCTTAGATGTGTTGCCTAACTGGAGAATCTTAGGTGGACACTTTGCCGTTTTATCCACGATGTGTCAGTGTCACATCCCCCCCCCCTCCCCCCCATGATCATGCCACAAGAGTGCGCAAAACAGGAGGACTGACGAAGCATAGGCATCCTTTGCTGCTTCAAATCACGTTCAAATTTCGTCGAATTATTTTTAACTGTCCGTAGTGGTTCCATCCTGTAGACAGGAGCAAAAAATGGTAGCCACACTACACTACAAATGGGTGAGATCATATTCAGTACAGCTGCAGACCACACAATGTCCTCAGAAAAAGGTTGAATCACCTGTGGAGAGCCATGAGTGTCACAGGTTGTCAAGAACTTAGCCCTGCTGTTCACTGTGCTGCAAACTGTCGACTGCGAAATGTGTGTGAACCAACGTCCAAAGGAAACGGATGGTTTCTTTCATGTCCTTTCCTCCGCTGGGTGCTAGAACTGGGTTTTCCAATTAATCCACTGGGTCTGAAAGCGTTCCAGGAAGAGAAGAAGGTGTGGGAAATGAATGAGTTATAGAACGCAAAATAGAGGAGATACGTCGTTGTGGAAGATGAAGCGGAAATCATGTAGTTTTAGGATTTGAAAGGATCTGTAGAATTTACGAGAGGCAAAGATCGAGGCCTAAGTTACGGTGGAATAGGTGCAGACGATGGTAGCAAGGTGTAGATCACAGGTGATGCCTTTTATAGTTGTAGTCAGTTTAGGGCTTTATGTTGGATGATATGGAGGCTCATATTCCACATTAATTTTCTACCGATGGTTAGCTCTAAATACTTTACTGTGCTAGTAGGAGGAACTGGGTGGTTAGAAAATTGGGTGGCAGTATCTCCAAGTGGTGTGACCGAAGATCGTAGCTTCGTTTTTCTATGGATTTACTCAAAGTTTCCATGTATTAGACAACTCGACCAGCAGAGTCAAGCAACGTTGGAAGAAAGGACGGGAAAGTTGAAGGACGTGGTGGGTAGCTAGGTAGGTGGTGTAATTAGATGTTGCAAGAGGTGGGTTTACTTGGGCAGGGTGAAGGGGTTACGTTCATAGATTGTAGAATCGTACTTACGTTCAGAATTATTATTAAACAACTGCATGGCTTGGGTGAGTATACGTTGCAAAAATATCACATCTGCCAAAACAAAAATCAAGATTTATACTTCGTTTCAGTAATCTGACAACGAGAAGTAGATGAGAACTCACTTATAGGTGTCGTCGGTGTTGGTGAGTAGCACCTCTGGCGGCGAGTACGGCAACCACTCGTTGCGCCTGCGCACCAGCGTCCCAGCACGACGCGTCTCGCCGAAATCGCAGAGCTTGACGCGCGAGAAATCCGACCGGAAGACCAGCACGTTGTCCAGCTTCACGTCGCGGTGCACCAGCTCGCGCGCGTGCAGGTGGTCCAGCGCCGACGCCAGCTGCGGCACGCACACCACCAGTTTACTTCCAGAAGCACTACGCACAACGGGAGTTGCACATCTCTGAACTATGACCAATAACCAGATTACTTCCTGTCGTATCCAATGGTTCCTCAAGCTAAGCCCTTCCAAAATCCAATTATAGGACGAGCCCACTAACCATGCAACAGAGAGCACACAGCAGATTAAAATTACTAACTGGCCAATCATGGAATTTGGATCCGTCCATCATTCTCTACACAAACAAAGCTTTGATTCGATCCATCCTCTCCTGTGTAATGGATATACACTCCAGTCACTTTCTATCAGTATTTTCAGATGTTGAATAGAAGGACTCCGTTTCGCTTATTACCCTCTCCTACTCGACACCTTTACCGATTCATCAATTTTCTCTCCCGTCTCATTGAGGCTGAATATCTCCGTACTTCCTACACATCCCGCAAACTTGCCTCCATCAACCCTTTCATGTTGCCCCTAGTAACCAATACTGGCACACTGCCGAGCCAATACCAATACTTCCCACTCCTCTTACACCTCCTTAGCCTCCCTGTCGCCTCCCATTACAGCTTCAACAGACTTAGAACCAACGAAATTTTATCTGACGGCTATGCTATCTGTCATAGCTAACCCACTTTACCTATCCTTTCGCCCATCAGTGTTCCCTTCTCCTTCCCCTGGCTTCCTTTTCATGCCGCCACAACCGTGGCTAGGCATCCATTCTAATCATCCGTCTCTAAAATTTAATACAACCTTCTGGTCACACTCTTACACTACATGCCCCAAATACAACCCCTCCAACACTATTGCCATCCCATTCATAACAACATCACTTATCCCTCCCACTCTTAACTCATCCTCTTCCATTGCAGGTGCTAGAACCTAGTATAGAGAAGTTTAGTGGTTCCCCCTTTATCCACCTTCCCACTGAATGGCGTTGAAATATCAGTAAAAAATATAAAAAAAGACCAATTTTCCAACCACTGAAATCGTCCAAGTGTGGCAGCATGAAGTTAATTAGGAACAATGGTGCAACCCTGCTCCGCACAGTATTAGTCTAGACATTGGAAAGGGGAGGATAATATAGCATTTATGTAGAAGGGCTCTTCAGTCGTCTGCTCGAAGAGGATTGAGTGACGCTGGCTAAAATACAGTAACCGTATTCTGAAGGGGCACGGCTCACATTTTCGTGTTGAAACCTAGTTTCAGAATTTTTGCAGCTTCACCAATTTATTTCAGTTGAACGTACTACCAATTTCCTCAGAGAGACTAAGAATTGTTTCTTGTCTGGTACTTGATAAAAATGAAGTTTGGCTCTGTTTCTAAAGACATTGCCATAGACGAAACTTTTATCCTAAAAGTCTCTTCTTCCATTCTTGAATGGAAAAGCTTTCCTCCTTCACGCTCGTTGGTACCCGTCAACGTAGTTTTTTTTCCAAAATAAAACTGGTCCAGAAAATAAAAAATGGCTCTAAGCACTATTGGACTTAACAGCTGAGGTCATCAGTCCCCTAGACTTAGAACTATTTAAACCTAACTAACCTAAGGACATCACACACATCCATGCGAGAGGCAGTATTCGAATCTGCGACCGTAGCAGCAGTGCGGCTCCGGACTTCCAAAAAATATTTCATGCATTTTAAGACAGGCAACCAGACTTACATTATCCTTCCCAGAATACTGTCAATAAGTGTTTTACAAACTACAGTACAGTAAAATCAAATACTGTAAACCGAATCTGTAGCTTCACTACTACATAGAGTAAACGTTCGATGTGACGATCATCGGCTTCGTTACATAATGTGTAACGACGAACCATGTTTCGTCAGTTTCTCTGTAAAATTCCACTCTCCACTCTGATGGTGTCAAACGCTTAAAGATGCATTCAGTAAGTTCATCTGTTGTTCCTACTGGCGTTTAATACACCAGTGACTTTACAAAACCCCAGACAAGAAAGTTAAGAGTTTCTAGAATGAAATTTTCACTCTACAGCGGAGTGTGCGCTGATATGAAACTTCCTGGCGGATTAAAACTGTGTGCCGGACCGAGACTCAACTCGGGACCTTTGCCTTTCGTGGGCAAGTGCTCTACCGACTGAGCTACCCAAGCACGACTCACGCCCCGTCCTCACAGCTTTAATTCTGCCAGTACCTCGTCTCCTACCTTCCAAACTTAACAGAAGCTCTCCTGCGAGCCTTGCAGAACTAGCGCTCCTGAAAGAACGGATCCGTTCTTCCAGGAGTGCTAGTTAAAGCTGTGAGGACGGGGCGTGAGTCGTGATTGGGTAGCTCAGTCGGTAGAGCACTTGCCCGCGAGAGGCAAAGGTCCCGAGTTCGAGTCTCGGTCCGGCGCACAGTTTTAATCCGCCAGTAAGTTTCAAGTTAAGAGTTGTGAGGTCAGGAAACTGGGCATCTCCTTCAAAATACTCTCTGCCTACAGTTGTCTGTGAGATATGCCCTGGCCCAACGATCAAAGTGCGCTGGAGAATCGTCGTTCCGAGAGCATAAACTAGTGTACAGTTGCAGGGGAACGTCCTCCAGGAGTTTAGGCAAGGCATTTATCAGAAAGTTAAAATATTATGCACCGTTCAAACGATCTGGAAAGATGTGTGGTCCAGTAAGGTGGTTTCCAAGAGTTCCAGCCTAGATTGTCACTGAGAGGTAGCGTGTGGATTTTCAACAGCCTAGTGGCGGCTGTAGAATTTTATTTCACATTTTCGGCTATAGGTTCCTCATACCAAGACGTTCAAAATTTCATCCTCTGCAGTCTCCCACATTTTTAAACCGTCATTTTTTACACCTTGTATATGAGATACAGCTGTTACAACTCATCTAATAAACTAGGCTCTGTCCGTTGCAGTTTGCCTTGAAAATGGCGGGGTGTTCTCCCGCCGAAATATCGGCGGTCGCTGAAAGTGTTACCTGGCTGAATTCCCGGAAGTTATTTGATAGGCTCTGTGTCATCAACAGACACGTAGACTAGACTGAAAATGTTGCTAGCTTTCTGACGAATCCTTCTTCAGATTTACGAGTATCCATATGCACAAATACTTCCGCACCACTACGTTGTTATGATTGATTACATTGTTCCCACACTTTAGTGTGATTGTGGTGGTGGGGGAGAGGCGGGGGGAGGGGTGTGTCTGGTAAAGTGGCCCCTCAACACTCCCTCCTCCTCCCCGCCTCCTTTCTCCCCTCACCCATATCGCACAATATATTATAACGTCACACCCCAGTGGAGCTGCAATGTGGAAAAAAATATAACCAGCCGAGGCAAGGCAGTTGCGCATTTGTGTTTATGGGTACTCCATAGATCTGAACAACGATTCGTCCAAAAGCTCACAACGTCCTCAGACTTTCGTACGTGCAGGTTGACAACTCGGTGCCTCAACAATTCGCAACTATTAGTGGAGTGTTGCTTTTACTCCTTCCACGCTTTATATACCACCAAGGACATTCCATTACCATAACATTTTAGCACCATCTCATAAATATTTTACGTTTCAAAATAAAATCTGTAAATTAGAGAAGGGACTTAAAATTGGATGTTGTCTCGCTGGCACACTTGGCAGATATTTTCGAAAACATCTTGAGAATAAATTCTTTACTTACACCAAACGATAAGTGATAAAATAATGTACTATTGAAGACATTTGGAGGACACGATTATTCTTATCAACGGAGGCGGAGGCAATCATGTGATTAATGAACTTTAAAGCAGTTTAAACAACTTCCACAATACTATGATCTTTACAACGGAATTCGAAAAAAAAAATCCGCGATCAGCTTCCTAGATCTTAGAATTAGCAGTTGCAATGGAGTACATATTTCCAGCGCATAACGTAAAGTAGTACTGCAGACAACTTCAACCATGCCTCACAATGCCACCCGCTTGCAGATAAAAAAATTTCTTTCATGCAATGATTAGTAGGTTAATGCGGGCTCCAATGTCTGAAGATAACAGAATCAACAGAATCCATAAACTAGACACACTCTGATGAACGGCAAACAATAATGGTTATCAGATGAAAATAGTTGACAAAATGTACGAAGAAAAATGACAACCCTAATTAACATCAATAATAGAGAATTACCGTTAGAAAATATTAGAAGAAAAGGTAGTAAAACTCAAGTTGCATTTTTACTATACAGAGTGAAGATAAATAAAATGATAGCCTGTAGAGACGGATTCCTGACTGCAAGTGGAGTGAAACATGTGTCAGAAAATGGACGGTGTGCGTGCAACGATAACAAATCGTCCAGGAATACAGTACTAAGTTGCATCGCATCCGCGTCACAACAGACGTACACAGTGGCCCCCATTGGATGCAATACACGGGTCCACATGTCGCATCCTGGATGGCTGATGACAGAAATCCGATAATTGTGATGGTCTAGTGCAAAAACCATCGATAAAATCCTTCCCCTACAGAGGATAATCCGTGCACTCGTTGCAGGTGATAGGGAAACGCATAGTCGTACTTTGGCTTACACCATGTTTGCGGGCCTTGCCTGGAACTCGTACTAGTGTTCGTCTCTAGATCCTGTAGTATCCAGTCTGAAAGGACCCGTAATCACACAAACGCCCAAAAAGAACTTTAATGTTGTGTGACGTGGTTGATGTCTGTGAGGGTACTTGTTGTGGTATAGCCGTGCTGTCTCTCGACCGTTTCCATCTGTCTGGCCGTATATAAACACCATCTCGGCTTGTTCCCGACGTGAATACCGAACTATCCTGCTGTTTACAGTGCGCAGCGTTTATCACACAGCCTGCAACACACGGCACACGGTCAGAGGAACTTTCATTCGCCAGCGCCATCTACCGTGGCAACGATGCATTTCCAGACATGTGTCCATAGCACCTTTTTTCCTTCATTTCCAATCAGGACTCGGTCACTGCAGTTTGTCGGCTTTATTAATGTACACCCTGTATGTACGGCCAATGCCAGACAGATAATCCAAATACGAGTATTATGGAGATCCAATGTGAAAATTTGCTTTGTAACTGAGAACCATACAAGAAGTCCAATTTGCAAATGTAAGGCCTATTGTTGCATGCCGACAACTCGAATAGCTGCGTTGTTATGTGATGGGGAGAACGTGTGACAGAGGTACAGGAGATATTTTATATAAATGTATTGTGCCTATCGTGTGCTAATCAGGTTTGTAAATGAGTGTTTCATTTCCATTTTAACACCGTTATGAACTGTACGACAATAGCCGAGTAATTCAGTGTGAATTCGTTTTCCATACGCATCACATATACAAGCCATCCTCCGAACGGCGTTGCCTTCATGTTTTGATGTAAACTTCCTTGACCAAAACAATTAACTTGGACATGTGTTAATCTATCGAATCAAAGTGTTTTTATTATAACTTGTTTTCACATGAGTATCTACACACGATTTTCTGCATATCACTGTTATGATTTATATAAAAGTATTTGTACAAAAATTGGTTCAAATGGCTCTGAGCACTATGGGACTTAACATCTATGGTCATCAGTCCCCTAGAACTTAGAACTACTTAAACCTAACTAACCTCAGGACATCACACAACACCCAGTCATCACGAGGCTATTTGTACAAGTCCATCTTATCTTGTGGCCTTCTTTCTGTTATGTTGATCGACTTGAACATAGTACTTTCTCCTAAAAACGATTTTCAATGAAGTATTTCTCATTAAAGGCAGCACATCCATTGAGCGCCCTTAAAGTCGAAACACTCAAAAGCAGCATAACGTGGCAACACGAATTGTTTCAAATAACTGTTCAGAGTATATGACTGTGACAAATGAAGTGTTATATTTGCAGTGATAATTTCTGCCTTGCTGTGGGAAACCTGCGTTTAGCAAGGCAGCCATATATTCATCTCCAGAAATCCTGTTACAAGGCAGCCATAAAATCGTCTTCCACCAATATTCCTCCCCATGAAGTTCTGGAGTCCAGGGCCTTTTAGTGGATAATTCAATCAACTGCACCTTCCATCCAACCTGGAGGACCACTCTCGGCGTGACCAACAAGGAAATCACGCGTTTGACTGGGACCGATACCTTTCAACTCGAGAAACATTTGTAAAGTATTTATCATCACATATAACTGTATTCAGGCACTTGCATATGGATAATTAACACACTGTAAATCTTCCACACTGGATAAGTGCTCGGAGATATATCGGAAATGGTTCCGTTTCCTTGTTTCATTGAAAATATAAATTAACGGTGCAAGTGTTTAATAGTGAGCTTCTGGGTGTTCTGCGAAGTTGTTGTTTCCATTTTAAGCACAATATTTTCACGACCGACCCAGATGTCTTCTTCAGGTGCTGCGAGTTTTGGTGTTATGTGTACTACCTGTTAACCTCTTTTCCTTCATATAATACTTTTACAAATCTATAAATTTTGTCATTATTGGTCTACCTTCAGCAGTCTATCGCCCAGCTATAAAAAAAAATGGTTGAATAGATGAGAGTCATTACGTAATTGGTACGCAGAGTGGGCCCTCAAAATTAACGACTGCGTAATTGGCACCCAGCGTGGAATCCATCAAAGTAACCAGTACAATGTGGATGAGACTGGAAGTAAAAATAAAGCAAACCTGGTACTGTTACACAGACTTTTCGTTTCGTACAGCATCAAGGGGACCACCGGCTATGGGCAGCCATTTTGGCGAAACGTGTTTTCTCCAAACACCATGTTATTTTCACCTGGTATCCCCATAACGGAGCGACCGCAGCTGAAAATATTCGTAATAAATTCTCGAACAATTTCTGTGCCGATTTCATTATTTAACATGTGTTTATAAATGGTAAGAACTTAATTCATCTTTTTAAAATTTGTTTGGAAAACTAAAGACCACTTGAAATAACTTACGTCTTCTTTCACTTCCCCTCTCCTTCTTCTCAGCACTTTCTCACTCATTCCTTATTTTTTCTTTTCTTTCTTCAGTCCATAATCCCCCTGAGTGATCCTTTGTTTCCTACTGCAAGCCTTTGAAATTTTTTACTTTTGCTGTGTACTTTCTTTTTTCCTATTTTTTCCTCCATTTTTTCTGTTTCCCTCAGGTCTGGTTTAACTTGTTTGATCCACGTCATTGAAGTTATTGAGTTTCCGCTAAAAAAGTTAAAAATTCCTTTTGTTATTCTGCTCTCATATAGCCATTTTAGTATCCATGGAATACAATTCTCCTCTTCCTCATAGTGTCTAATATTCATTCTATTTTTTCATAAACTTCTTTATTACAGTACTTTTTAATTTCCATTTCCCATAACTATATGTTGGTCTCAAGATTTTTCTGATTATTTTCCTTTCCTTCTTTTCTATTTCACCTATTTCTTTGGCATTATTTTTGTTTTTTCATTCTTTGTTTACAGCTTGGAGTGTAAGCGCCGTAGAAATTACTAACAACCAGCGAATAAGGTTATTTCAAGCAGGTCAGTGCAAGAACACATAGTGACATTCCTTCTATGATGGACTGTGTATGGAGTATGGAGTACCTGAAGGAATTTGTGGACTCTCTTCTTTGTTGTATTGTGGCTGGAGACATTGATGAGTAGATCTCATAGTGCTACCAAGGTGCAGCTGTGTTGACAGCTACGTTTCACCCTCTGTTCCAAACAGTCCCATCTCCAAAAACATATAGAAATATCTCCAGCCTGAACTGTTCCCTGCCGGCCGGTGTGGCCGTGCGGTTCTAGGCGCTTCAGTCTGGAACCGCGTGACCGCTACGGTCGCAGGTTCGAATCCTGCCTCGGGCATGGATGTGTGTGGTGTCCTTAGGTTAGTTAGGTTTAAGTAGTTCTAGGTTCTAGGGGACTGATGACCACAGCAGTTAAGTCCCATAGTGCTCAGAGCCATTTGAACCATTTTTTTGAGCTGTTCCCTCTGCGCACTACAGGTCAAACGCCCTCACAAGTCCGCCAGTACTGTCGACGCTTTCTATCATTTGAAAAGAGGCAAAGCAGTGACTCGTCGGATCAGACAACAAAATTACAGTCATCAATTGCCCAGTTTCTTTGTTGTTTGGGGTAATGAAAAAGTGTGTTTCAATGAACCTGACTCAAAATGTCTTTATAAGCAGTTCCATTCACAGTGTTTGTTTGTCATTGACAAGACGTGACATACGTTTACACCGTTTTACGACCACTGCTCCTATGCCGTGTTACACTGCTGCAAATAGTACATTATTGCTTGTAGAGTCGTCGGCCAGCCAGTACACGTTGAGTAACTAATGAGGCGACGTCAGTCACGGTGAGGTCACGGCTACGTCCAAACACGATAGCTCCTTTCTGCCACTGTGCCATTTCTCCACGTTGACACCCTCCTGCGCTGATTTCATACAACGGACTGACGAAAATACACCCCACTTCACTGCCGTGACGTACCACCTAGTACGAGTTATAATGCGCTTCAAAGTGATAAGTGTGCTCTTTAAGAGAGTGAATACTACTATATCTGGTGATCTTTCTTACGTGCAACGAGTAACTGGAAACACAAATACTTAGATGACCCGAGCAACAGCAGCAGAGAGAGTGAGACAGAGAGAGAGATCGGCCGATACGCACACACACACACACACACACACACACACACACACACACACACAGAGGAAAATTCAGGATGTAATGTAACAATATAATGAAAAGGATAGTTGCTACTCACCATATAGCGCAGATGCTGAGTCGCAGAAAGGCACAACAGAAACACTGTCACAGAACTAGCTATCGGCCAACAAAGCCTTTGTCAAAATTAGACAACATACACACACGCACACACTCATTCAAACGCAACTCACACGCACGTGACCCACGTCATGCTGGGTGTTGTGAGTTGCTTTTGCCTGAATGTGTGCATTTGTATGTTGTCTAATTTTGACAAAGGCTTTGTTGGCCGAAAGCTAGCTGTGTGACAGGCTTTTTGTTGTGCCTTTCTGCGACTCAGCATCTGCGCTATATGGTGAGTAGCAACTGAAGAGAGAGAGAGGAAGAGAGAGAGAGAGAGAGAGAGAGAGAGAGGGAGGGAGTAAAATCAAGTTTTACGCTTGATGGAGTACCTCATCCCTCCCACCGCCCTCCACCCCCATCCGCTCTTGAAATATGGAACGGACCTTGCCGAGGTAGGGTGGCTTGCGTGCCTCAACGGTACAAATAGCCGTATGGTGATGCAAACACTACAGAGGAATAGTTGTGGAGAGGTCTGATTAACCTGTGGTTCCAGAAGAAGGGCAGCAGCCCTTTCAATGGTTGCAGGGGCAACAGTCTGGAAAATTGACTGATCAGGCCAACGGGCTTTGCTATGCTGGTACTGCGAACAGTTGAAAGCAAGGAGAAGCTAAAGCCGTTAATTTTTCTCGCGAGCATGCATGTCTACTGTACAGCTCAATGGTAATGGCGTCCTCTTGGGTAAAACATTCTGAAAGTAAAATAATCCACCATTGTGATCTCCTAGGAAAAGCGAACTTTGCATTCTAGAGGACGGAGCGTGGAATGTTGGATCCCTTGATCAGATAAGCAGGTTAGAGGCTTTAAAATGAGGGAATTTGTGAACTTCGATGGCAGGAAGAAAAGGACATCAGGTCAGTTAATGCAGGAGCATGTCTAATAATGAGCAAAAAAAAAAAAAAAAGTGAAAGCATTATGATAGCCAAAACATATACCACACCAACATCCACGACAGTAGTACGAGTTTATATGCCAGTCGGTACTTAATGTTAGCTTTATGGATAATTGCATTATTTGCCAAAAGTATGAGGATACAACTGGGTTTCGTTCGCCACAGGCACCAGGCCGGGCGTAACGAATACTGCTACCAGAGGTAGCTGGATAGCAATTGGTGGCAGCCAACCGACGGCCATTGTACAAACATGACCACGTCGGCTGGCGCAATGTATAAGAGGCCGCCGCGAGCTACCATCAGCCGCCTTGAGTACTGTGATTCACGCCTGCGAGTACTCAGCCTCTGTCTCAGTGCTTAGGGCATTACAGAATTGGCTAAGGACCTGCAGTCCTTAATATTCTCTGTTTGGATCTGACTGCATTGTGATTAGTAACTCTTCGAATTAGTTTAACGCTTTTTAACAAATTATTGTCGTGTTTCTCCTTTGCTTACAGTCTTTAGAAACAACGCTTAGGAACAGGATGCAACGGGGAGTGAGTCGTGCTTGGGTAGCTCAGTCGGTAGATCACTTGCCCGCGAAAGGCAAAGGTCCCGAGTTCGAGCCTTGGTCCCGCACACAGTTTTAATCTGCCAGGACGTTTCACATCAGCGCACACTCCGCTGCAGAGTGAAAATCTCATTCTGGGAACTATTAACATTGTCTGGCAGGTCATACAGCATGAACAGGTAGTGCCCGCAACATCATCATGTTGCGTCCTCTTACTGTGTATTCCTAAGTTCAGTTTAATACCGCATCTGATGATACTTCTGTTAGTAAGCGTTTGATAGTTAACAGCCACAAATAGGTAAAGGTGTAAGCTACTATAAGCATTATCATAGAGAGACACAAACCTAACACCCACCACAATACTACCAGTTTATGTGCCAACTAACTACCTAGATGATGGAGAGATTGAAAGAATGTATGATGAGATAAAGGAAATTGTTCAGATAGTTTTGGCAGACAATGACTGAAATGAAAGAGGGACTGGAATTCTGTTGTACTTAAAGGATGGGAAGGCAAAGTAGTAGGAGAACCTGGACTAAGGTAAAGGAATGAAAGAGGAAATCGCTTGACAGAATTTAGCACAAGAATAATTTAATCATTGCTCGCACTTAATTTAAGAATCATGAAACAAGCTCGTATACACGGAAGAAACTTGCGGACAGTGGAAGGTTTAAAACTGATTATATAACGGTAAATCAGGTATTTCTAAAGCAGATTTTAAACGGTAAGGCATATCCAGATGCAGATGAAGGCTCTGCCCATAATTTATTGGTTATGGACTGCAGATTAAATCTGAAAAAATTGCGAAAATGTAGGATTTCAGGATTTTAAGGAGATGGGCCTGGATAAATTGAAAGCACCAGAGGGTGTTGAAAGCTTCAAAAGAATCTTGGACAATGTTGGACGAAAGAAGACGAATGGGTAACTTTGAGAAATGAAGTAGTGAAGGCAGCAGAGGATCGCATAGGTAAAAAGTAAGGAAAAATAGAAATCACTGGATAAAACAGAAGATTTTAAATTTGATTGGCTTTAGGAGATTATATGAAAATACAGCAGATGAAGCAGGCGAAAGGGAATACAGAAGTCTAAAATATGAGGTTGAAAGAAAATGCAAAATGGCTAAACAGGAATGGCTATAGGACAAATATAAGGCGGTATGAACGTGCATGACTAGGGAAAAACAGATGCCGCCTATAGGAAGATTAAAGAGACCTTTGGAGGAAAGGGAAGCAGCTGTATGCATATCAAGAGCACAGATGGCAAGCCAATATTAAGCAAATAAGGAAAGGAGAATGGTGGAATATGTAGTGGGTGTCTACATTAAGAAGACAATTATAAAGAAAATATTACTGATAGAGAAGTTGGATGAGATGAAGATGAGATGGAAGATATGATTTTGCTAGAAGAACTTGGCTTAGGACCATAAGACCTAGATGGACTGAAGCCCATGGAGTAGGCGACATACTCTCAGAATTAGAGAGATCCTTGGGAGGACCAAACATGACAAGAATTCCCTGCCTTGTGTGCGGGATATACGAGACCGGCAATATACCTCCAGACTTCATAAAGAGTCTGAATGCTGACACGAATTCTATACAAAAGAATTAAAATCTGGTCGATGCCGATACTGGGGAAGATAAGTTTGGGCTACACAGAATTGAAGGAACACGTGAGGCAATATTGACATCTTCTTATAAGTTGAATACAGGCAAACCTACATTTATAGCGTTTGTAGATTAAAGGAAGCTTTTCTCAATGTTGGCTGGTTTACACTCTCTGAAATTTAGATGAGAGCAGGACTAGAAAGCAAGCTATACAGAAACCAGACAGTTGTCATAACAGACGAAGTGCATGAAAGAGAAGCAATGTTTGAGATGAGAGTGAATAGGGCTGTATAGCCTACTCATGATGGTTAATTTGTGCGTTGAGCAAGCTGTCTAGGAAACCATGGAGAAATGTGGAAAGGGAATTAAAGTTTAGAAAGAGGAAATAAAAACTTTGATGATGACATTATATTTTTCTCAAGACGGCAAAGAAGTTGGAAGAGAAGTTGCATGGAACAGATCGAGTCTTGAAAGCAGGATATGAGATGAACATCAACAAAAGTAAAACACTGGTAACTGAGTGTAGTCGAATTAAATCAAGTGATGTTCAGGGAATTACGTTAGGAAATGAGAGAGTAATAGTAGTAGACCGAATTTAGTTATTTTGGCAGCAAAATAACTGATGATGGCCGAAACAGAGAGGGTATAGCACGAGAAGCATTTCTGAAAAAGAGATATTTGGTAACATCGATTACAAATGTAAGTAATAGGAAGCCTTTTTTGAAGGTGCTTGCCTGGCATCCGAAAGTGAAACGAGGATGATAACAGTTTAGACAAGACGTGGATAGAAGCTTTTGAAATTTGGTGCTGTAGAAGAATGCTGAAGGTTAGATGGATAGATCGAATAGCTAATGAGTACGTACTAAATCAAACCGAGTAGAAAAGCAATTTATGGCAAAATTTAACTAGAAGAAGAATTCGGTTGATAGGACACATCCTGAGGCATCAGGGAACGGTAAATTTGGATGGAGTGTTGGGGGTAAAATTGTAGATGGATACCAAGACTTGACTACAGTAAAAAGGCTCCACAAAAGAAGACGAAGTAAATATTCCAGAATTAGAATCTAGAACAGCTGCCAATATGAGTAACGTTGAAGTAAATATCCTCGGAGTAGTGAAGCAATTTAAATCACTTAATAAAAGCAAATCTTCTGGTCCAGACTGTATACCAATTAGGTTCCTTTCGGAGCATGCTGATGCATTAACTCCATTGTTATATACAACCGTTCACTCGACGAAAATTCCGTACCCAAAGACTGGAAAGTTGCAAGGGTCACACCAATACGCAAGAAAGTTAGTAGGAGTAATCCACTAAATTACAGGCCCATATCGTTAACGTCGATGTGCAGCAGGATTTTAGAACGTATATTGTGTTCGAACATTATGAATTATCTCAAAGAAAACGGTCTATTGACCCATGTTGACTGTGTGTCAACATGGGTTTAGAAAACATCGTTGCTGTGAAACACAACTAGCTCTTTATTCAGATGAAGTGTTGATTGCTATTGACAAGGGATTTCAGATCGATTCCGTATTTCTGGATTTCCTGAGGGCTTTTGTCATTGTACCACGCAAGCGGCTCGTGGGGAAATTGCGTACTTATGGAATATCGACTCAGTTATGACTGGATTTGTGATTTTCTGTCAGAGAGGTCACAGTTCGTAGTAACTGACGGAAAGTCATCGAATAAAACAGAAGTGGTTTCTTGCTTTCCCCAAGGTAGTGTGTAAGTAGGCTGTTTAGGTTCTTATATTGGTAACGCCACCGCCACGTAGTGCTCTGTATGAAAATAACTGGCTGTGCTGCGTGCAGTCTGTGGCTGGGTGGCAATGTTGGAATTTGCTATTGTAGTGTTGGGCAGTTGGCTGTTAACAGCGCGTAGCGTTGCGCAGTTGGAGGTGAGCCGCCAGCAGTGGTGGATGTGAGGAGAGAGATGGTGGAATTTTGAGAGCGGACGATCTGGAAGTGTGTCCATCAGAAAGAGCAAATTTGTAATATTGGATATCATGGACTGATATATATATATTATGACTTTTGAACACTATTAAGGTAAATACATTGTTTGTACTCTATCAAAATCTTTCATTTACTAACTATGCCTATCAGTAGTTAGTGCCTTCAGTGGTTTGAATCTTTTATTTAACTGACAGTAATGGCGCTCGCTGTATTGCAGTAGTTCGAGTAACGAAGATTTTTGTGAGGTAAGTGATTTGTGAAAGGTTTAGTTTAATGATGGTCAGGGTCATTCTTTTGTAGGGATTATTGAAAGTCAGATTGCGTTGAGCTAAAAAATATTGTGTGTCAGTTTAAGCACAGTCATGTATAATTTTTCCAAGAGGACGTTTCAGGTATTATAGACCGTTTGCTGTTCCTCATCTATATAAACGATTTGGGAGACAATCTGAGCAGCCGTCTTCGGTTGTTTGCAGATGACGCTGTCGTTTATCGACTAATAAAGTCGGAAATACGGAAGCGTCCGATCCCACCCGTTTGCTTTGACCCATGACGTCACAAATATGGCGGAAACAAAAACAAACACACACACTTCTCACAAGAAGCCTAATGACACTAACGGGACAAGCTCAGGAAATGGGGTGTTTTCGGTGGATGGCAAACTAAATATAAACAAATTTAGACGCCTTGCGTAGCTACAATGTGTAAGTGAAGACAGCCATGCATGAATACCCACCCACCTCCCCAGGGGTCTAACCCCTGCAACCCATAGAAGATAGAGATGCTTCAGTAGCTGATTAGTGTTTTTTGTCTTTAAAAAAAAAATCTCACGGGATAGAACGAACAGATCAGAAAGATAAATATAATAAACTAAAACAGAAATTCGAGGAAACAGATAATTAAAATAAGTAATAAGTGTTTTTAAATTTAAAAAAAATCTCACGAGATAGAACGAACAGATCAGAAAAGTAAATAAAATAAGATAAAACAGAACTGGAGACAGCCACACTCAAACCAAACTCCGCGCCGTCATGACGTCACACACGACAACACCCTTACGTCACGGGTCAAAGCCGACGCGTTGGATCGGACGCTTCTGTCGACCCATAAAGTCATCAGAAGAGCAAAAAACACTGCAAAACGATTTAGAAGAAATATTGGAATGGTGCGAAAAGTGGCAGTTGACTCTAAATAACGAAAAGGCTGAGGTCATCTACATGAGTGCTAAAATGAACTCGTTAAATTTCGGTTAAACGATAAATGAGTCTAATCTATAAGCCGTAAATTCAACTAAATACCTAGGTATTACAATTACGAACAATGTAAATTGGAAGGAACACTGGCCGAGCGGTTCTAGGCGCTTCAGTCTGGAACCGCGCGACCGCTACGGTCGCAGGTTCGAATCCTGCCTCGGGCATGGATGTGTGTGATGTCCTTGGGTTAGTTAGGTTTAAGTAGTTCTAGGGGACTGATGACCTCAGCTGTTAAGTCCCATAGTACTCAGAGCCATTTGAACCATTTTTGAACACACAAAAAATGTTGTGGGGAAGGTTAACGAAAGACTGCGTTTTATTGGCAGGACACTTAGAAAATGCAACAGGCCTACTAAGGAGACTGCCTACACTACGCTTGTCGGTCCTCTTTTAGAATACTACTGCGTGGTGTGCGATCCTTACCAGATAGGACTGATGGGGTACATCGAAAAAGTCCAAAGAAAGGCAGCACGTTTTGTATTATCGCGAAATATGGGAGAGAGTGTCACAGAAATGATATAGAACTTGGGCTGGAAATCATTAAAAGAAAGGCGTTTTTCGTTGCGACGGAATCTTCTCACGAAATTCCTATCTCAAACTTTCTCATCCGAATGCGAAAATATTTTGTTGACACCGACCTACATAGGGAGGAACGATCACCGCGATAAAATAAGGGAAATCATAGCTTGTACGGAAAGACATATGTGTTCATTCTCTCCGCGAGCTATACGAGATTGGAATAATAGAGAATTGTGAAGGTGGTTCGATGAACCCTCTGCCAGGCACTTAAATGTGATTTGCAGAGTATCCATGCAGATGTAGATGTAGTTGTTGTTGTGGTCTTCAGTCCTGAGACTGGTTTGATGCAGCTCTCCAAGCTACTCTATCCTGTGCAAGCTTCTTCATCTCCCAGAACTTACTGCAACCTACATCCTTCTGAATCTGCTTAGTGTATTCATCTCTTGGTCTTACTCTACGATTTTTACCCTCCAAGCTGCCCTTCAATGCTAAATTTGTGATCCCTTGATGCCTCAGAACATGTCCTACCACGGTCCCTTCTTCTTGTCAAGTTGTGCCACAAACTCCTCTTCTCCCCAATTCTATTCAATACCTCCTCATTAGTTATGTGATCTACCCATCTAATCTTCAGCATTCTTCTGTACCACCACATTTCGAAAGCTTCTATTCTCTTCTTGTCCAAACTATTTATCGTCCGTGTTTCACTTCCATACATGGCTACACTACATACAAATACTTTCAGAAACGACTTCCTGACACTTAAATCTATATTCGATGTCAACAAATTTCTCTTCTTCAGAAATGCTTTCCTTGCCATTGCCAGTCTACATTTTATATCCTCTCTACTTCGACCATCATCATTTTATTTTGCTCCCCAAATAGCAAAACTCCTTTACTACTTTAAGTGTCTCATTTCCTAATCTAATTCCCTCAGCATCACCCGACTTAATTAGACTACATTCCATTATCCTCGTTTTGCTTTTGTTGATGTTCATCTTATATCCTCCTTTCAAGACACTATCTATTCCGTTCAAAATCTCTTCCAAGTCCTTTGCTGTCTCTGATAGAATTACAATGTCATCGGCGAAACTCAAAGTTTTTATTTCTTCTCCATGGATTTTAATACCTACTCCGAATTTTTCTTTTGTTTCCTTTACTGCTTGCTCAATATACAGATTGAATAAAGTCGTGGAGAGGCTACAACCCTGTCTCACTCCCTTCCCAACCACTGCTTCTCTTTCATGCCCCTCGACTTTTAGAACTGCCATTTGGTTTCTGTAGAAATTGTAAATAGCCTTTCGCTCCCTGTATTTTACTCCTGCCACCTTTAGAATTTGAAAGAGAGTATTCCAATCAACATTGTCAAAAGCTTTCTCTAAGTCTACAAATGCTAGAAACGTAGGTTTGCCTTTCCTTAATCTTTCTTCTAAGATAAGTCGTAAGGTCAGTATTGCCTCACGTGTTCCAACATTTCTACGGAATCCAAACTGATCTTCTCCAAGATCGGCTTCTACTAGTTTTTCGATTCGTCTGTAAAGAATTCGCGTTAGTATTTTGCAGCTGTGGCTTATTAAACTGATTGGTCGGTAATTTTCACATCTGTCAACACCTGCTTTGTTTGGGATTGGAATTATTATATTCTTCTTGAAGTCTGAGGGTATTTCGCCTGTCTCATACATCTTGCTCACCACATGGTAGAGTTTTGTCAGGACTGGCTCTCCCAAGGCTGTCAGTAGTTCCAATGGAATGTTGTCTACTCCCGGGGCCTTGTTTCGACTCAGGTCTTTCAGTGCTCTGTCAAACTCTTCACGCAGTATTATATCTCCCCTTTCGCTTTCATCTACATTCTCTTCCATTTCCAGAATATTGTCCTCAAGTACGTCGCCCTTGTATAGAACCTCTATATACTCCTTCCGCCATTCTGGTTAGTGTAGTAGTTATTCTGAAATAAAGAGCCTTGCACAGGAGATACTAGCATAGAGAGCCACTACTGAAGACCACAACGACGTCAAAATGGAGTGTGCTTTTATTGGTTAATAAACGGATAGACTAAAGATGTTCATCATAGACTTATAATTTCTGCATCGCACACGAACGAGGCAAGCACTGCAGACAGTTGTAATAAATTCTGTCGAGCTCTTTCAGTGCTAATGGGGACTCGCGTTCGGAAGCGAAGTATCTATTGATTAACTGGGGAGAGACGCGATTAATAACAAAGCCCCGTGGCCTGTTATGAGGCAGCGTCGGACGGTGGCAGCCTGACGCCGGCGGTTGTTTTATGGAGGGGTGGGCCGGTAGCGCGGGGAGAGCTTAACGGCGCGTGACCACCGGCGCCTGCGCTCTGTGGTGACGCAGTGGCGCATAAATCTGTGTAGGGGCACGGGGGTGCTCGTGGCAGCCAACGCGTGTCGCCGTGTTTAGCAGCAGCGCCACGGGCACGCGTGACGCGATGCGGACGTCTCCCTGTGCAGTGTGTGCGCTCAGTGTCAGGCGTCGCCAGTAACTTTACCTCTGGGAGCAGTAAGCTTATACAGGGTGTTACAAAAAGGTACGGCCAAACTTTCAGGAAACATTCCTCACACACAAAGAAAGAAAATATGTTACGTGGACCTGTGTCCGGAAACGCTTACTTTCCATGTTAGAGCTCATTTTATTACTTCTCTTCAAACCACATTAATCTTGGAATGGAAACACACAGCAACAGAACGTACCAGCGTGACCTTGTTACAGGAAATGTTCAAAATGTCCTCAGTTAGTGAGGCTACATGCATCCACCCTCAGTCGCATGGAATCCCTGATGCGCTGATGCAGCCCTGGAGAATGGCGTATTGTATCACAGCCGTCCGTAATACGAGCACGAAGAGTCTCAACATTTGGTATGGGGGTTGCGTCGACAAGAGCTTTCAAATGCCCCCATAAATGAAAGTCAAGAGGGTTGAGGTCAGGAGAGCGTGGAGGCCACTGAATTGGTCCGCCTCTACCAATCCATCGGTCACCGAACCTGTTGTTGAGAAGCGTACGAACCCTTCCACTGAAATGTGCAGGAGCTCCATCGTGCATGAACCACATGTTGTGTCGTACTTGTAAAGGCACATGTTCTAGCAGCACCGGTAGAGTAACCCGTATGAAATCATGATAACGTGCTCCATTGAGCGTAGGTGAAAGAACATGGGGCCCAATCAAGACATCACCAACAATGCCAGCCCAAACGTTCGCAGAAAATCTGAGTTGATGACGTGATTGCACAATTGCGTGCGAATTCTCGTCAGCCCACACATGTTGATTGTGAAAATTTACAATCTGATCACTTTGGAATGAAGCCTCATCCGTAAAGAGAACATTTACACTGAAATGAGGATTGACACATTGTTGGATGAACCATTCGCAGAAGTGTACCCGTGGAGGCCAATCAGCTGCTGATAGTAACTGCACACGCTGTACATGGTACGGAAACAACTGATTCTCCCGTAGCACTCTCCATACAGTGACGTGGTCAACGTTACCTTGTACATCAGCAACTTCTCTGATGCTGACATTAGGGTTATCGTCAACTGCACGAAGAACTGCCTCGCCCATTGCAGGTGTCCTCGTCGTTCTAGGTCTTTCCCAGTCGCGAATCATAGGCTGGAATGTTCTGTGCTCCCTAAGACGCCGATCAATTGCTTCGAGCGTCTTCCTGTCGGGACACCTTCGTTCTGGAAATCTGTCTCGATGCAAACGTACCGCGCCACGGCTATTGCCCCGTGCTAATCCATACATCAAATGGGCATCTGCCAACTCCGCATTTGTAAACATTGCACTGACTGCAAAACCACGTTCGTGATGAACACTAACCTGTTGATGCTACGTACTGATGTGCTTGATGCTAGTACTGTAGAGCAATGAGTCGCATGTCAACACAAGCACCGAAGTCAACATTACCTTCCTTCAATTGGGCCAACTGGCGGTGAATCGAGGAAGTACAGTACATACTGACGAAACTAAAATGAGCTCTAACACGGAAATTAAGCGTTTCCGGACACATGTCCGCATAACATATTTTCTTTATTTGTGTATGAGGCATGTTTCCTGAAAGGTTGGCCGTACCTTTTTGTAATACCCTGTATATTAGAATCGAAGAGAGCTACGTTGTTCAGAAACTAGTTAGCATTAACGAAGAGACACTTTTGTTTAGTTAGCATTAACGAAGAGACACTTTTGTTTCATTAATTAAAAACAGTTTATTTCTTTTTAACTGACATTACACATTTCGTTCAGACACACGCACACACAAATCGGATTGGTTTTCCTTAGCAGACAACAAGTAGTTTCATGGTGTCGTTTCAGATTACTGGCTTTGAACTGTGAGAATGTTATTTGACATAAGAAATCCATTGGTTTATTGGTTCTCTCTACAAAAACGAATCTCTATTCCCGCTCTCTCTGTTAAACACTTTATTTTCCCCTTCATATTTACTCTTCTTGGACACCATCGTAACTGTTAAGGGCACCAACAATAAGCGCAGCTTTACTTGAACAATGTTGTGAATGGAGAAAGTTACTCGCTATGGGAGTCTGACTATCTGCTGCACACAGAGTTATTATTCTTCCAGGGCGGCGCAGTAACCACTACGCAGAAACAAACCCGTTTCTGGCATTGTGCACTGACGTCAAAGAGGAGAGCTTCGTGCCCTATATTTGTATGATGGAGGATGTGTGGTTTCGCTTTGTTACTTTTGTTTAGTGAGTGCCTTGCAGTTAAAAATGTTTTGAGTATATAAAAGCAACGCTAAAGACACTGACGTAGTGCTTCACGCTTTCCCTCGTAGTGCAAATCCGCTAACGATTTGGTTGTCGAAGTGCTATAGAAATGACGCTGTGAATGCTGCAAATGCTTGAATATGCAGTAATTTCAAAGAAATTGGTTAGATGGGTTCGGAACTGCTAAATTTACCACGAAAACGAGTGCTTAAGAGCGATGCATTTCCGTCGCGTAACTTGCCTTGTAGTATTACCGCCCGTAATTACGGAAGAAAGGAAGAAATGTTTCGGCAAACGTGAGATCCGTAGAAGAAGCACAGTGACTTTAGAAAAGCTGTCACCGCGGAATAGGAATGCTGATGAATGTGGAGCTTTTTTCCGAAAGGTACTAAATCCAACTGGGCAAATTTTTGAACTGAGCAGAAAAATTCCCTGCAGCCACAGTAGTTCTCGTACGCAAACTATAGTTGATGTACAGTTTGTCTGGGACTCAATGATATGTCATGTAGAAAAATTTACGGTATTTCTTATTATTACTGTAGTGTTATTAGGAATTTAATTTTGGATTGACTTTTTGCCATAAAATTATTTTAAAGTGTTCAAATTATACTTCATGAAAAAAAAACCACTCAATACTAACATATTTTGTGACATATTAGAACACATGTTCAGAAATTACAAGTTTAGAACATAACTTGTCTTTGTCTTACTTGGAGCATAATTCATCATATAAAACTGTCTACTGGACCTTATACAATGGGATTTAATCCAATTCGCACATAATTATTTTGCCTGAGTTGTTTACACTTACTGTATTAATAATTGTTATACATATAGGAACTAATTTTTGTTGTATTAACGATATTTGGTTCAAAACATCAGTCATCATACTGAACGTCTCTGTTATCATCGTCTCCATCCTCATTAACTAGCCATACATCATTATCCTATATCGCACTTTTGTAGAAAGGGATTTGGTACAATTCATAGACCACTGCAGAAAATAGGGGTGCCACGTCATTTTTCTTTGTTATTGTAAATGATAACTATCTAGTAATTTTTTCTTTTTTTCTTTTTTTTTTTTTTTTTGAGACAAGACGCGATCATATCTTACTCCACTTCTGATCATTTTGTGCTTCTACACTGGTGCCTTTGCTTATGCAGACCAACCGGTGGTGATGTATAATGAACAGTTAGCTTCACTAATTCTGAAGATGTTCGTTCTATTGGTCAAAGAGGACCATTTGCAAGTCCACTACTTTGTGTGCCGTTTCCCAGAAAAATTAAAATTTTCTCAAGGGAAAAATCTCGCTATGTCCTCTGCCTGCATTGTCAACTTTGAGTCTTTGGATTAATCCCAGTTTCGGTTGCTTCTCAGGCAATTTTTCACGGTATTTTAGTTAGATTTATTTCTAGATATAAAGCGCTTGAGTGAGAACGACAGTACCCACCTATTAGTTTAAGTTACTTTGAACTTGTGAAGAAAATGGTTCAAATGGCTCTGAGCTCTATGGGACTTAACTACTGTGGTCATCAGTCCCCTAGAACTTAGAACTACTTAAACCTGACTAACCTAAGGACATCACACACATCCATACCCGAGGCAGGATTCGAACCTGCGACCGCAGCAGTCGCGCGGTTCCGGACTGCGCGCCTAGAACACTTGTGAAGAGTACGAAATGAAAATGAGCATTACATGTATCTTGTTAAAGCTTTTGTCAGACCCAAAGTAAACCTCTTCGCGTTCAATCACAACATCTACTTATTTCACTTTAATCCCCTATTTAAATGTTACAATTTAGTACACGCTGTGTGTCTTAATAAATTAATTATCGTCGATCAAATGCTGGTGTAATGTTCCTATATAATGTAATATGATTGTAATATTCCGGCTGCGAGTACCAGCGATGATGCGCTACCGTAATTTGATACGACAACGCTCTTTCCTCTGACGACAAAGCTCTTTGCTGAAAAAAAATAGAAGCATCTAGGTTTTCTTGTAATTGTTGGAAATAAGCAATACCGATTGGATATTGTGTCTTTTTTTGTTTTTTTTTTTTTTTGTTGGAGGTAAGTTTGCATATAGAGGAATGTGAAGTGCAGAGGTCAACATGTAATCGCGATTATCAAGAATGAAAATTGAATTTGTGAAAAAGGTGAATATCGTTTACGAACTTTTATCCGATGTTTTTTGAACAAAAAACTGTTAGTGTGTTTTGCAATGCAGTGCATAGTGATTTCTTCGCGAACTAACAATACTGGGCGAAGCTGCTACTATCACGGTCCGAACGACGCGCAATATTTCGCCGCCAGCTTGTGTGTTCAAGACGTTCCCTTTGCGACCGGTTTGTTAGTCAGAAGATACCACACTGCCACTGTTTGTTCAACCTTCTCATTTTGAAAGCGTAACCTCCGACCGCCAACTCGTCCTGTACCTAACCCGTTCTCTCCTTACAGCAGCCCCAAGGATACATATTCATCTGTAGTCAATTTTTTTCACAGATTTTTTTATCTGGTAAAAATTTTATAATGTATGCATCTAAACAAAAAAATCAAAGGAGAGCTTTTTAAGATAAAAAGTCAAAGAGCAAGCAAGTTAATTAATTAATTAATTTTTCTTTTATGGGTAGACGTTTCATTCCAAACGTAGAAGAGCTCATTTCACTGGACAAGTTACAGAATGTAGCAGTAACGTTCTAGCAGTAGCAGACTAGCAGCTTATATTTCATTACTTCAACAGAGACTAAAACATACCACAAAAACATCGCATAAATGCGCGGCACACATGCTATAGCTCTGTTCCCGAGGCGATGATGTTCCTTAGTGACGTCACAGCGTCAGCCAATAGCAGCGCCCAACCTCCTTCTTCTACGGACCTTGAGAGTTAAGCCGTCGGCACACGGACCGTGCTGTCGAACGTTAACGTTGAGCGTGCCAAGTTCAAGGTGCTGCTGAACGCTCAGGAACGATGCGACCTGTGCATACGGTACGTGGGCCCCAACGTGGTAAACGCGATCGCAACGCACTCCAGCGGCAGTTGAGGGATGTTTCTAGTTCGTAAATCACACTGATTACTCAACGGGCGATCGTAAAATTCCCACGTGAGCTCTATTAAAATCCACATTTCCTCCTTCGTCCACGAAAAGGAAAGTACCATGTCCAGCCAATAAGGACACAGGCATATAAAAGTTCCATTACAAACAGTGCGTTACAAATTTGGAATGCTTTTCCGCATAAGATGAACATTATTTCATCATTCCCACATTTTACTAAAATCACAAGGTCAGTCTTACTTGATGACTGTTCCTGCACAGTAGCAGAATCTTTGCAACATGTGAATTACGAAGTGTAAAAGAAAAAGGAGCAAAATATCTTTATACAAGTAACGCAAGCTGTCCTGTAGATTAAGCCAATCGAATAAAGTCACCCCTCAAAAAAAGGTATTTATACTTACATAG
The DNA here is from genome assembly GCF_023864345.2 of Schistocerca serialis cubense. Taxonomy (NCBI): domain Eukaryota; kingdom Metazoa; phylum Arthropoda; class Insecta; order Orthoptera; family Acrididae; genus Schistocerca; species Schistocerca serialis. The sequence goes on along the minus strand of NC_064641.1, from coordinate 82,484,692 downwards.
CATCAAATATTGTAGTATATACTTATATTAAACTAATAATAAAGTGTCAGAACCTAATAAAAACGCGAATGTTAAAGAAAAAAAATTGGGAGTGTCAAGTTGCGAACCAGCGCCGTCAATAAAATTCTTGTTGTGGGAGACTGACGCTACTCATTACGCTAAACCAACAACAAATTTAGTGTCTCTAATCACATATGTTACCCCATGCTGAAAACCTTAATCGTAGATATGTTACTTATTGAAATTTAGTTATAACAAATTGTACTAAGAATAATGCGTTTTGGGTGGATCTTCAGTGTGTCGATGCCTTCAAATATCCTACTCTCATAATACCCAAGTTTCAACAATTCTTTTGTCACGAATATGATGTTTCTCATTATTTTATTGGAACGAATAACGCAGTTAACAACTGTTTTTCCAGTGATTCTTACTTTGCTGGTGCTCAGAAACGGCATATATACATATAGGCTGTCCGCCCCAGTAGCTGAGTGGTCAGCGTGACGGATTGCCGTCCTCTGGGCCCGGGTTCGATTCCCGGCTGGGTCGGAGATTTTCTCCGCTCAGGGACTGGGTGTTGTGTTGTGTTCATCATCATTTCATCCCCATCCGGCGTGCAGGTCGCCCAATGTGGCGCCGAATGTAATAAGACCTGCGATATGGCGGCCGGACCTGCCCCGCGAGGGGCCTCCCGGCCAATGACGCCAAACGCTCATCATCATCATCATATAGGCTTGAAATGAATGCCAATATGGCGCCTCACAACTCTGTACTGAAGGGAGATGGCGTGCGTGTGACGTAAGTGGCGTTGTGACATCTCATTGGTCAACGCTCAGACGCACGCTCAGAATATCTGACATGCCAGATATTACTCTGCACTTTCGGAAAGACCCCCGAACGTGCTATTCCACGCTATGACGTCAGAAACTCGGCACGCTCAACGCTCAACGTTCGGATGCACAGTCCGTGCGCCAACGGCTTTACTAAGGTGACAAGAAGCATGCGCACGGACAGCACTGCCAAGTCTGAAGGAGCCGCATTAGTGTGCGGGGAGACGCACAGGTAGCTGGCAAGCCGCGGTGTGCCACTGCAGATCGTCAGGTCAAAAATCTCTGAGAATTGATTAATAAAAAATGGAGAATAGTTAAAATGGTGGTTTTAATGCTTCAGGTGTTCTACATAGTCTCTGCTCACATGCGTGCAACGCACAGAATGTTCATACAACCGTGGCAAACTATCAGAAAAGTCCTAATTTCGAATGATGTTCAACTCGCGTGTCACGTTCGCGGCTTCTTCGGTCTTGGCGATCCATGAGAGACCCATTCTGCACGTTGTCGTTTTGTGGCAGGTGCGTACTGATAACTGAACGCGTTTTTCATTTCAGTCAAGTCGCAGCAGGCATCAACGCGCCGTTGTTTTATGCTCGGGAGTCAAGGTGTGCGGAACAAACTTTGCACTTTTTTTTTTTCTTCAAAAAATTTTGGAGAATGTCTTGAACAACTGATTTAGGGGTGATCAGCTCGTTGCTACGCTATTTATGGCACAACAACGTCGACACACTACGGTGACGGTCTCACATCTGCTGTTTAACACTGCCTGCTCACTACCAACTGCTCGATTCTTTTCTTACATATGTTAGTTGAAGCTGTCATCATAGTTACTGCACTGACGTCGTTTATTCGCCAGGAATAAAATCAGTCACGGAACATTTTGGAGGGGCGGCGTATACACCCTGCAAGGTATCAGAGAGCATTCTTACCGTATCATTTCTTGGGGGTAGTAACGGATCCTTTAAGAGGTACAGTGTGTCAAAGTCGACTGCATATAAGCCTCTATCCAGGCTGTTTGTTGCGACAGTGATGATTTTAGAGCACTTAGAGGCTTGATTATCACAGCAGTTACTGCATATTATGTATAAATTTTTTGAATTGAGCAAGTGAATCTTCTCTTACAAATAGTAGTACTGTGATAGTGTGTCGTGGAACTGTCTTAGCATTTTCTAGACTATGAGCCAATATGAACCTTGGGCAGATCCGAAGGGCTAGGACACGCGGGAAGAAACTCTAGTTCTCATCAGTGCCGACAGCTGCCGATTCAGTGCAGTCTCTGAACAAAAATTATATTGCATGAGTGAGCCTAGAACGCCTAAAATATCACTTTTTAAGTAGTTAGAAGTATTTACAAATAAGTTAATTAAAATAAAGAATGAATATGATGCATAATAATGTGCATGCCACCATGCACTCTCATCCACTTCTCCGTAGAACTAAACTTAGATTGCTACTTTATAAAATTAAGATTTCGTGGATAAGAAGATTAAAGCTTTTCCCCGGAAACAGGTGGCTGGTTGACGACTAATATAAAATCTGTTCCCTAACAACACACTACTCGAATAGAGGCCAAATCGTTTAATACTCTCTTATCACCATACAAACAATATTCAATTAAAATTGTTATAATGAGGCCACATGCAGTGTTATCTGGAGGCTCTTCATGTCGCAGAAGGAAGCCCTGAATTGTAGGGAGGTGATTTGTATGAAGGCGACCTAAAATGATCCGATTTCGTCTGAGTGGCTGGACGAAAGTACGTCACGGTCAGGTGATAGGTTTTATATTAACATTTAACAAACTCATAAGTATTGGGCAGAGACGCCACAACTCTGTGACGTCACAGCCGTACTTAAAGAATTTTCCCCGTATCAAGAGCAATACCTATTAAACGACAGCATCTGGAAGTCTTGATTGAAATGACATTTAATTTTATTTTGTGCAAGCATCTAAGTAATGCAGCGATGCACGAACTCTGTAATCATTAACGAGATGAAAAATAGGCAAACATCATACTATCATAGTATTACATGTATGTGTACTGATTTGGAAAAATATCACTTAATCTCTGTTTTCATGCTGATTCTGATTCTGAATCTCATTAGGGTTATCATTACCGATGTGAGATTGTCGCTGTGCTGTATTATTTGATGTAAGTCTTCGTGTGATAGCTGATTTGCATAAAACAATGTAAGGAATATTTTCTGAGTATAGACTACATTATTTAACCAGCATGTCAGTGAAAACTATAGTAAAAGTGTTTATTTTGATCAAAGTGTAATATTAAAATACGGAGGCTTTTCGTTTGGACTGCGATTTTTTTGAAGCGATATTGTGTCCCTGATTACAGTTTAGTTGTTACAACGTGTACTCATACTCGTTTTACGAAGTCCGAAGAGAAAACATTGTGTCTTTACGCGGTCGATTAAAAACAACTAGCAAACGAATCGTTCTCCAAGGTAACTGTGGGCCGTAGCGACTTTCAGAAATTAAGTATATGAGAGTTATAGCATTATTAATTATTACAGACTTTCATGCAAACCAATTACGATAATCAAGGATGAATATTTTCATATTTTGGTCCCTGTTCTTCTTGTAACGTTATAATCAAAAGTAGAATTTTCCGTAAGTGACTCACGTAACTTGAAGTTTAACTACTAATAGATTTAATATCTAAACTCAGTTTTATTTTAGATATAGGCGTTAATGTTATAGCTCCACATAAATCTACATAAACTGAGTGGCGAAAAAGCCACGGGAAGGGTTGTTACATCTGAATACGTGTCGTGTATGACGCCGAATGGAATGAACAGTCTAATGAGTACAGAGTGTGGATTGAGAGTAAATCGAAGAAAGACGAAGGTAACGAAAAGTAATAGAAATGAGAACAACGAGAAACTTAACATCAGGGTTGATGGTCACGAAGTAGACGAAGTTACGGAATTCTGCTACCTAGGCAGTAAAATAACCAATGACGAACGGAGCAAGGAGGACATCGAAAGCAGACTAGCAATGGCAAGAATGGCATTCCTGGCCAGGAGAAGTCTACTGATATCAAATATCGGCCTTAATTTGAGGAAGAAATTTCTGAGGATGTACGTCTAGAGTACAGCATTGTATGGTAGTGAAACATGGACTGTGGGAACACCGGAACAGAAGAGAAGAGAAGCATTTGAGATGTAGTGCTACAGACGAATGTTGAAAATTAGGTGGACTGATAAGGTAAGGAATGAGGAGGTTCTGCGTAGAATCCTAGAGGAAAGGAATATGTGGAAAACACTGATAAGGAGAAGGGACAGGATGATAGGACATCTGTTAAGGCATCAGGGAATGACTTCCATGGTACTTGATGGAGCTGTAGAGAGCAAAAACTGTAGAGGAAGACAAGAGATTGGAATACATCCAACAAATAATTGAGGACGTAGGTTGCAAGTGCTGCTCTGAGATGAAGAGGTTGGCACAGGAGAGGAATTCGTGGCGGGACGCATCAAACCAGTCAGAAGACTGATGACAAAAAAAAAAAGACGCCAAAATGTTGGTAGAGATTGCGGCGTGTGGCGCAAGCGACACACGGCATTGACACACGGTATCGCAGCAGCCTACTGCATTTAGGCGTGTATTAAACGAGGAAGCTCGTTGGGAGTTAACCGACTTTGATCATGAGATGATAAATCGGTGCAAGCCGTAAGGATCATAACGTATCGGAGATTATACAAGAATTCGGAATTCCGAGGTCAGGAGTACACAGAGTAAATCCTCAGTATTGCAGAGAAAATGTTTCCACACACGTAAACCACGATACAGGACGACCGCATGTCTTCGACGCACGGGCGTCACATCGCCTCCTCACAGCCATACGAGGCGATCGGCTGTCAGATCGCTGCCGATTTGAGTGTTCTAGGCGCTTCCGCAGGAACCGCGCGACTGCTACGGTCGCAGGTACGAATCCTGCTTCGGGCATGGATGTATGTGATGTCCTTAGGTTAGTTAGGTGTAAGTAGTTCCAAATTCTAGGGGACTGATGACCTCAGATGTTAAGCCCCATAGTGCTCAGAGCCATTTGAACCACTTGAACCGATTTGAGTGCGGGGCGTCAAGGAGTCGTTTCTAGCAGGACTGTAACGAGACAAATCCACCGCTGAGGATTCAGTAGCCGACCTCAACGACTGGCATGAGCTGGCGAACATGGGCACAGTGGAACAATGGTGCCATAGTATGATAAGATGAAACCCGGTTTCCGTTGTATCGAGCTGATGGGGGCGTGGCGTATGTCCCATGTATCTATGGATAGATTGTGTCAGTATTATTTTCGCTCAAGCAGCTGCCGGAGAGCCACTTTCAAGTGCTAAAACCATGCGTTACTGCGTATGCGCAGCTACGATGATGGAGAAACCCGTGTTTGGTGTTTGCTCTGCTTAAATGCTTCTCACCGAGCGAGGTCGCGCAGTGGTACCACACTGGACTCTCATTCGGGAGGACGACGGTTCAATCCCGTGTCCAGTCATCCTGATTTAGGTTTTCCGTGATTTCCCTAAATCGCTCCAGGCAAATGCTGGGATGGTTCCTTTGAAAGGGCACGGCCGACATCCATCCCCATTTTTCCCCAATCCGATGAGACCGATGACCTCGTTGTTTGGTCCCTTCCCCCAAACAACCAACCCAATAAACGCTTCTCGTCCCATTCCTGATTGGATTCGTGTAGTGCTCCACAAAACACCTATTTTTCGAGAGCGCCATGTTAAAATCCGTTTGTACTCTAGACAAAGGCAATGTATTACTAAACTGGGGTAATAAATTCCTAATGCAGATGTAGGCACTGTCGCCCAAAAGATTCAAATCCCCAACTTTTCTGTAGGGTGTGGTTGACTGTCGACGTAGGTTGCAAATACTACTGTGAGATGAAGAGGTTGGCACAGGAGAGGAATTAGTGACGGGCCGCATCAAACCAGTCAGAAGACTGATGACCCCCCCCCCCCCCCCAAAAAAAAAAAAACAACCCTCCCGTCATGGTCAGAACCCGGATAACAGACGAATAAGTCCCGAATCCGTCGATTGCACCAATAGCACCAAGCACCCTATTTCCCCGGAAATTGGCCTCAGTTTGTGCCTTTCCCTCGATAGACGGCCACTTCATAGCGCCAACTCCTGAACTACCAACAAAGTAAATCACTCTTTCTAAAACATGGTGCAAAGAACGAATCTAGATGTTAAATCTGTCTGTTAAGTATCTAAAACTTGCTGCGTCGTGGCCAACAAACCACAAAAAGATCACAATATTCTGTAGTGTAAGCAGCTTCGTATGTCTCCCTGGCTGATACCTATAATGGTTAGAGTTCTGAATTTTTCACTCAATTCCTCTCCCACATGACGCCGCGCACGTAAATGTTCCATAAATTCAGTGTCTCTATACAGCAGTACCATATTCTAGAATTTTTTTTGTCTTTTGGTACGATGTAACACTTCCAACTCCTCGTTACTCGACAAAAAAATCAGATTCCGTTTCAATGTACGTCTCGAATAAATGGCACTTATAAGTTTCATGTTTCCACCAATTTCAGTTCTTTTGCACTTCTACATGTAAAGGTATAGTAATAAGTAAAATGATTACCGTACAATTAACGATGAAGCGTAATTATGTTGTAGTCGAACAAGGCAACTGCATCAGCTTCCAAAATATTGAAGAAAGTGCCGCAAACAAAACATGTGTCATGTGGAGTCTACTCCCTATCTAAGTCAGACAGCTCAGCGCATGCGCGAATCTGGCAGTTTGGGAGCGCCAGTAAATGTTGAGTAGACTCTGGCTGCTTGCCCTCACTGCTTGTACAGCTAACCGCCACGCTCCAAGTAGCCAGAAGCGGGACAATGCGCTGCTTATACGCGATTTCAGCTCCGAGCATGCGTGTGTACTCGCTGGCAGCTGCTTGAACGAATCTGTTATTGTGTCCAAGCAGGACACTCACTTATGGTCTGGGCTGTGTTTACATGGTCCCAATAAGGCCCCACTGTCCGCCTGCAGTGACTAGTGACAAGAGTATATACTGAAATTCTGGCAGACCATTTGCATCGCCGCGCGGGATTAGCCGAGCGGTCTCAGACGCTGCAGTCATGGACTGTGCGGCTGATCCCGGCGGAGGTTCGAGTCCTCCCTCGGGCATAGGTCTGTGTGTTTGTCCTCAGGATAATTTAGGTTAAGTAGTGTGTAAGCTTAGGGACTGATGACCTTACCAGTTAAGTCCCATAAGATTTCACACACATTCGAACTTTTTTAACCATTTGCATCCATATCTGGCATGACAGTATTCTGATGGAAATTTCAAGTTTGAAAAGCAAATGCGACATGACGCTAGTCTTCGGTCTCACGCAGATGGTTTGATGTACACTCGTGTGAATACATTACTATAGCTAGCACACTTTCATAATCCAATCTTAACACGCTACAGCACTTATTGAACGCTGTCGATACTTGCGTATTCTCAATGAAGTCAGCATCAGCTGCAAAAGAATTAAGAATGGCACTGCAAGATGCGTGTATCTATATGTCCTTGCAGAGTCCGTGCCTCGACTTGTTACTGTACGTGTGAGGCTTCGTGAAGGGCTGACAAACTATTAACATTAACCACATTCTGTGTCTTCCCATGAAGTTTGGACACGCAGCGTGTATATTTCACTAATCTTTGTGCAGTGTACGGCGGAGGGATTTCCACGAATATTAGCGAATTTCTACCTTGTATGAGACAACGGAAAATGAGTGTGTATAATGTCCATACGCTCCCCAATCTCTTGCTATTACTGTGCCTACTCCGGAAATTATGATAGAGATGGCAGAAATGTCGCTCATTCTTCCTCAATAATCGAATATCTAATATTAACCAACAGGATTTCACAAATATATCTTCACCGTTAACCTGTGACGAGAGAAGTCCGCTTCTGAATTCGTTCGACGTCGGTAGCCATTCCGACTTGATACAGACTCAAAACACTAAAATATTTAGAAATGGCCACTCTAGCGCCTTGTATGCGATTTACTTTCCAGATTTAATGAACTTCCCCGGAACCCTTCGAACAAATCCAAGTCTTCTATCGTGCCATTCCTAATACTGATCTTACATGTTCGTTTCAGTTCATATCGCTTATTAGTGTTACCCCACATATTCCGCACTTTTTTTTTGCTTTTATTCACCAGCGTTGCCATTAATTACGCTAAGTATAAATTTTGCCCGTTTCTGTATTTTCATACGATCGCTAATTACAGTACTTCCTGCAACGACATCGTCAGTGAACAATCTGACATTGCCGCTGAACCTAGTCGCGACAGTTTCCTTACCTCAATAATGGACCACCACCCTAGCCTGCATGTCTCGCACGTTCAACAATGTGAGATCTGCTGTGGCTTTGCAGACAGTCCAGAGAAGTACAGGAGCTTTTGGAAGGTCTCCCAGAAGGTGGAAGGTGTCGCTGAAATGTTGCGACAAACTTCGAGTGGCTGTAGAGGGTGTCCTGAGGAACAAATTGAGGAAAGCAACCTGCATGCAGAGAGTCATCGAAGGACGCTACAGAGCGTCGAAATTATAGGCGCTGGCGCCTGCCACTAGACTACCCCTTCGGCAGCAAACGTGACTGTACGCTGACGGACTGTATTCAGAAGGTCTCGCTAGATTGTCTGTTATTTAGCGATCGTGACTGATTGCCACGATCGTCGGTGAAGAAGATGCAGCTACCTGCTGCACAGAAAGGCCTTGCCTCCTAGGAATGCAATGCCCTGTTGCTTCAGTGGATGACAGTGTCGGACACAGGTTTCCATCCACAGATTACTTTTTTTCCTGGAACCCTCTAAAATACGCAATGTTTTTCGGTACACAGGAGAAAAATAAACTGCAGACGGAAACACTTCTCCGAAACAATCATCCAGTGAGGCAACAGAGCATCGCATTCACAGGTGACAAGGCATTTCTGTGCAGCAGCTCGCTCCAATCTCCGCTACTGACGATCGTGGCAATCAATCGTGATTGTGAATAACAAACAACACTGCGAGACGTTCCGCCTATGGCCCGTCAACGTACAGTCTCGTTTGCTGCCGAAGGAGTGACCAAGTGACAGGTGCCAGCGTCCAGAAATTCTACGCTCTCTGGCGTCGTTGGATGAGGCTTCCAAACACGGGTTTCTATCCTCTACATCTCATCTACATCTGCATCCACACTCCGCAAGCCACCTGACGGTGTGTGGCGGAGGGTACCTTGAGTACCTCTATCGGTTCTCCCTTCTATTCCAGTCTCGTATTGTTCGTGGAAAGAAAGATTGTCGGCATGCCTTTGTGTGGGCTCTAATCTCTCTAATTTTATTCCCATGGTCTCTTCGCGAGATATACGTAGGAGGGAGCAATATACTGCTTGACTCCTCGGTGAAAGTATGTTCTTGAAACTTCAACAAAAGCCCGTACCTAGCTACTGAGCGTCTCTCTAGCAAAGTCTTCCACTGGAGTTTATCTATCATCTCCGTAACGCTTTCGCAATTACTAAATGATCCTGTAACGAAGCGCGCTGCTCTCCGTTGGATCTTCTCTATCTCTTCTATCAACCCTATCTGGTACGGATCCCACACTGCTGAGCAGTATTCAAGCAGTGGGCGAACAAGTGTACTGTAACCTACTTCCTTTATTTTCGGTCTGCATTTCCTTAGGATTCTTCCAATGAATCTCCTCGATTTGTTCCTCAAGACACCCTCTACAAGAGCTTGAAGTTTGTCGCAACATTTCTGGGACACACTGCAGATGCAACACTCATAATAAAGGTGCTATGCCATTAGAAAATAACAGTTGAAAAGGGGGTGCCGTTTGTTGCTCATAAAAGTTGGATTTTCGAAATGTGAGGCTGATACTAGATCAGCTAGTATTTAATGAACCTAAAGTACGAAATATTGCTCCAGGTCAGTGGCAACAGTGACAGGAAATCTCTTCCATTAAAAATATGACGCTTTCAGACAACAAATACAGTAACATACCTCCTCACTGCTAATCGACATTATCAGACATATCTGTGTGGACAGTTGGGAATGTGGGTCTCACGGGAAGAGTGCAAGGGATAAGTCCCTGCAGTCGCGCTATTAATCTGTGTCCTCGGTGGCTCAGATGGATATAGCGTCTGCCATGTAAGCAGGAGATCCCAGGTTCGAGTCCTGGTCGGGGCACACATTTTCAGCTGTCCCCATAGGGGTATATCAACAACACCTGTCGGCAGCTGAGGGTTTCAATCGATTATCATTTATTCTAGAGAAGCTGCACGGTCGTCAATGGTATCTGTTCTTTCGAGAACAGCTACTATCTTCATATATCTGTGTCCTACTGAAAAAATATTAGCACATGACTTTGTATTCCGACATTTCCTGACACGAAGAAAATCACACGAAAAATTCATAAGTAAGAACCACATTTCAGTATCTTATCAAACGAACTGTTTTTAGATCTAGAACCAAACCGAAAATTGTAAATATGTTTGATTCCACACCACTGACAATGTTTTAAGCGAATTAAACGAACGCGTATGATAAAATAAATACGCATTTTTAGTAGTTTCGAAGACGTACTTGAAATACCTTATTACGGATACCATGAGGACATAAATGAAGAATTTTCGACAAGCAGTCTACTGCAACAAAATTAGCCCATGCTGTAAACATTGCAGGTGCCGATATAGACAACATTTGTTTTGTTAACCATCAACGCGACGGAATCTTGCTACAAAAGTTCAGCGTGTTACTTGCTTTTGTTCATAAATGAACTGTGCTAAGACAACGCACTCCAGTCGATTTCTTGGCCTTTCGTGACCGGAGTGGCGAGCAGCGTAATGAGGCACGGATTCCATTAGCGTGGTGCGCCCGTCTTCCTCCCAGCTACGCCCTACGCCACCTGACGCCACTCACTTGTTTTCTCCGATAACAGATCTGTAGGCTACCATTCATCCCGAAGTAGCGCCAACGTTAATGTGGAATGATTTGAGGCACTGATGCGAAATCTAGATGAGCCTGACTGTACGGGGCTACGTATCCCGACCGCACATCTGTTCCAGAACGGTCGTAATATCGAGTGAGTAAGAACGGCATATTAATTTCAGCTTATTATGTTCAGATCCGCTTGCTCGCAACGATCTATGCAGTGCAGTTAATTGAAGTCTGCAGCGAGTCACGCAAGCAAAATCTCGGCTAAATAGTAGGTCACGGGGGAAATGATTTGCGACCAAGATCTGTATCGAGTTAATAGTGTCACATTCAGTTTGAGTCCATCTTCTGCCAGGACGCATGCTTTTAGAGCCGGCTTCTGGAATGTCTTAAGCGGCAAGATGTCAATGTCTTCAGGCGAAGGCCAGTTTCCCGGATGGAAAACTGGGTGAAGGGAACTCTCATGTGCTATTCGCGCAGTCACGGCGCGGTGGCTGACTCAAGCAACAGGCAGTACACGGCAAACTCCTTTACAACCGCTGTGTTTCTTAGACAGCAGGAATATTAGCCGCTCTTCTCTATTTTCAGACATTCCCATACATACTGAAGCAAAGTTGACTATTTTTCATAAAAACATGTCTTGATGACTAAGAAATCTGTGCCTCATTACGCTGTTCGCCACCCTGGTCACGAAATGCCAAGAAATCGACCGGAGTGCGTCGTCTTAGTACAGTTCATTAACGAACAAAATCTAACACTTTGAACTTTTGCAGTGAAATGGCTATACAAAACACATGTTGTGTACATCGGCATCTGAAATGTCTACAGTAGTGGCACAACGAGCCCTCCGCCGCACACCATACGGTGGCTTGTGGAATGTAGATGTAGAAAACGGAATGAAAATATGCAGAGAATTCAAATGCACTCTTGTAAAATAAAACTGAGCATCATGGAAGAGTTGTAGTAAAATCATGAAGCTTTTGTCACAGTAACAGTAGCAGGAAATTTTTTTTATCTGTGACGTTAAAAGTTTTGTAATGTGGACTAACTCCGTAGCCAAATGATTAGCGAGGCCTCCTGCGGTGCTGAAAGACCCGAGGGAACGGGGATCATGAACGCGACTTAGATCGGAAGGCGGTGCAACTGCGAGAACTTAAAGTTGTGACGTCTTCGAGAAGAGGCGAAAGTCAACAGCTGCCTTCTTTTATGTCAACAACGTGTTCTATTATATATATTACAATGTTTGCAAGCAACATTGGAAGACAAGTAACAATTCTAGACTGAAGTAGAAACATACAGTAAGTACTTCACCTAGCAAACAAAGGCCATAAACTCAACCTGCTGGAAGCACTGCAAATTAACAAACATCTTGCGCACAGTCCAGATCTAATCCTAAATGACCAGAAACAGCTCAACACTTCGACTTGCCTAAACTTCATATAATCATCTCTGCTGTTCATTACTTCCCACACTGTCTCTTCACACTCCCAAAGACTGCATTTACTGCCGGTTCCCTCAAACGCCTACATTTTCCTGCATTTATTTATTTCTGTTTATCTTATTGATATTGCTTAAGTTCCTTATGTGTTCTGTAGTTACATTGATAACTGTCTCTTCTTTTAATTGGTTTGTGTATCACTCTCCATGTTTCATACCTCTTGATGTAGCCTTGTCTAGTACTAATATTATTTTATTTTATTAGTTTTGTTTATTAATAGAAACTGTTATGCAGGCATGCTATTCCTATTTTGTGCTAAAGGTTTTCCTGTCTAATCCATTGTTATTTATGTACTGTTCAATTTTTACTTTTTCATTGCATTACCACCACACTGTCAAAGATGTTACTTACTGTATGTTTCTACTTCAATGTAGACGTGTTACTTCTCTTCCAATGTTGTTTGCAAACATTGTAACTTCTATGGTGATAATACTCAATAAATGCCTGAAGGTGGCCTTGTAAATCGATAACCGGTTAAGAAAATAAAAGTAATATTGTAGAACAAAAGCAAACTTGTGCTTGAACCGACGGAATATTCTGTTAACATTATAATTCTTTGTGCTATGTGATTGTCACAAATTTGTTATTCAAGTACTCATAAATCATATTATGTGTTACTAAGTTGAGTTTGTGTAAGTTTAATGCGACATAATACAGGATGACCCAGAGGGCCGTTAATGTTTAGAAATGCACTAACTCACAGAATAACGTAGGTACAGAAGTTAAACTTGACACTCTTGCCTGAAATGACAAGGGGTTTTATTTAAATCAAACACCGACCAACAGATGGCGCTGGACAACAACACGGCCGTGACCCCGCATGAGAATCGTGCATAAAGTGAGCTGTAGTGAGAGAGAGAGAGAGAGAGAGAGAGAGAGAGAGAGAGAGTTAAATGCGCCAGCAATCGCGTCATGTTGACTTTACCAGAAAAAGCACTGTTAGTGAAGCATCGCTATCAGAATGGAGAATCCGCTACAGCAGCTTTACAATCCCATCACCATAAGAAGAATTTTCGAACGGATAAAGGTCCTATGACAAGGGTCGCCGTGAAGAAAACGATCACGAAGTTCGAAGCCACGGGTAGTTTCGACGATCGGACCCGTAGCGGGCGTTCAGACGCAGGTGGTAATGTTGCTCGGACAATTCAGGAATAAATGGAGACGTTTACGTGTGAAGTCGCACGTGAACTCGCACGTCGCACCAGCCTTCCATGCTCTGCTGTTTGTAGGACACTAAGGCGTACCCTCCAATGCTGTCTACACAAAATACGACGTCATAGTGAACTGATAGCTACCGACTGTGTGGCGCGGAGAGCATTTGCGGTGTAGGCGCTTCAAAAAATGGGGGAAGATAACGGTTGGTTGTCTAAAGTGTTGTGGACCGATGAAGCCCGTTTCACACTCCGAGGGTCTGTCAACACCCACAACTGCCGAATTTGGACAACCGAAAATTCTAGAACAGTCGTGATAACCACATTTCATGACGAGGTCATGGTATGTCGTGTATTTACCATATCAATCGTGATCGTACCCTCTTTCATCGAAGAAATTCGGGCTGCTGCTTTTGAAATTGCCAGCGTGACGGGCTGGCCTGGCTGATAAAGACCTGCTGGAAAGTATGACTTTTACGCAGTATGGCACTCAATCTCGTATAGCTGCAGGTATGAAAGATTTCTTGCGCACATCGCTTGGTGAGGACAGCGTGCTGAGCCGTGGTTTCTGTCATGCTTGACCTCCCAGGGTCCCATACCTCAATCTGCGTGATAATTGCTTGTGGGCTTTCCTGAAGTCGCAAGTCTGTCGCGATCAAAATGGTTCAAATGGCTCTGAGCACTATGGGACTTAACGTCTGAGGTCATCAGTCCCCTAGAACTTAGAACTACTTAAACCTAACTAACCTAAGGACATCACACACATCCATGCCCGAGGCAGGATTCGAACCTGCGACCGTAGCGGTCACGCGGCTCCACTGTCGCGATCACCCGCCCTCATTAAAGATGCTAAAAGACAACATCTGAGGGCAATTTCTGGCCATATCTATTGATATGCTGTACAGTACTGTTCACCTTATTGTGCTTCGACTACAGGTAATGTTAATGAATGACGACCGAGATGCTGAGCATTTTTTGTAAAGAACATCGTCTTACGCTGATTATTGCTTTTGTATCGTATAAAGCACCATCTGTTGGCCAATTTGTGCACTTTTTGGTTTTAGTAGAATCCCATGTCACTCCAAACATGTGTGTCAATTTTCACCTCTCTATTTACATCATTCCGCGAAGTGTTCAATTTTCAAAAATTAACAGACTTTTGGGTAACTTTTTACATGTTTATTCAGCTTCATCTTCATTGTGATTCTGAGGCGTTGCGTACCTTATGGTTATGGAAGTTGCGAAGCAGAAAACAAGGTCCAGGCGTTCAATTTTCCTAAAGACGATGTAATCAGAGAGAAATGGCTCAATTCAATTTCATATCAGGATTTCACAGTTAATAATTATTCAGAAGTAAGTTTAACATGTTTCTTTGATTTGAATGTAATTTACTAACGCATGTTTTCGATTATGACATATTATTGTTTGCCGGATCACTTGTCTCAATTATGTTATTATTATTGTACTTCACTGCTCATTTTTGAGGTGTGTTACAGGCATTTAAAAGCTAGCAATATTATCTACGAAGTATCTACCGCAGGCGGGGAGAGCATAACTGCTCCACTTTGATAACCACGGCTTACTTCAAAAGCTGTGCCATGCATTTTTCCTTTCTGTCCAACCTACCCACCTTCAGCTGCAGGACCATTCAGAGAAAGACCAGAAGGAAAACTGGAGCACGCTGGAGGCAACAGCATTGCAGGAAAGCATAAAGATTAACGAAAATTAAAAAAATGTCTTATAACAGCCTTCACGAACTGAAGGATAAAGTTAATGTAATATCTTTACAGAAGAACTGGGTGAAAATAGTGAAAGAAGAGTGTGTTATTTTTATGTATAGTATATCAGTCTATCAGTGCAGTCCCGCTACTCAGTGTGCATTGTGATTGGTAGTCTTTAGAAAATGGAAATCTGTTCAAAAGGAATGTCATTAAACAAAGCTCTAATCACCGAACTGTCCGCAGCTCGTGGTCGTGCGGTAGCGTTCTCGCTTCCCACGCCCGGGTTCCCGGGTTCGATTCCCGGCGGGGTCAGGGATTTTCTCTGCCTCGTGATGAGTGGGTGTTGTATGATGTCTTTAGGTTAGTTAGGTTTAAGTAGTTCTAAGTTCTAGGGGACTGATGACCATAGATGTTAAGTCCCATAGTGCTCAGAGCCATTTGAACCATTTTTTGAATCAGCGAATTTGTTCTTGAAGCTGTACTGGCAACAGAAAGTTGTGTGGATACAACCGAGTGTGATGTCCATGTCCCAGTGTTTTCGTGTTAACAATACTGTTTGGAAATGTGTGATTGTCTATTGAAATGTGTGACTGTCTATTGAAAACTACCTATCCATGAAAATACGATTTCTTCTAAGATGTGAGCAGCTTTGTTTACCGATGTGGTAGTCATATAGTACGTGGTTTGCTCCAAATTAATCGCAATTAAGCGGTCTTAGTTGGTTTCTACTTAAACAACTATATGTGATTTTTCTGTTAACTAACATCACGCTTACAGGCGAAAGTGGATTTTTGTTCGTTCTTTAGATGATGTGTCGGTCTTTACCCAATCCTTCTAAATGAATGGTGATCGGAGCCAACCGGGCTGGTTTCAATGGCGAATAATTTTCCCATAACCGCTGGTGGTTTCCAACATCCACTGCACAGAAATTTCTGGAAGACCTTACAGGAAGCAGAACCTTACAGAAGAGCTATAAACGAAAGCAGGAATACCCAATGGGAAAGCCTAGAATCTGCTACTGAGTTTCACTGACCCAAAAGGCTTAAATGTTAAGTACTTTTGTGGAGAGTTTCGCAGCTCGCGAAATCGAGGAGTTGGCTGTAAGCCCTTGTTGATTATACTAGTCGTGTGCCCTCTGAGGCGGATATGGTATTTTAGTAGTGTGCTTCACAAGTGTCCAGAATAGGTTATCCTCTGGTGACCAACAAAGTTATTTCTCGGAGTACAGCAATTTGTGAGGGCATGAATGTGCGTTCCTGTAAGCGGGAGTGGATTTCGGGTTGTCATTCTGGTTTTCTAGGCGACTGTTGCCGTTTATCGAATGTGCACGCGCTCAATACGCAGATACCTCAAATTACATTGTGGGGCCAAGTAGCCAGCGCGACAGTGTTGCTCAGTGAACGAGACGGAGTTGTTGAGGTTTTTATTGAAGACAATAAACTATATACGTTTCCGTGTTACCTTAAGTGTGGTGTTTCTGTGTGAGATTTTTTCTAATTGACGTTGAATGGTATTCCTATATTGTTGTAGTGGCGAATATCGACGGCAGCTGTAAGGTGTCAGTTGGAGACCGTGTATTGAATTGTTAGTGTTGTACATTTTTCGGTCGAGTGGTTGACTCTCGGAATCTTTCTGATATTATTTGGATTGATAAAGTGATTAATTACTAAATTTGGAGCAGTGAGCAGCTTAAACCTGTCTCGCGGTTCAAAGCGAGGCTGCCAACACTTATTTAAACTGATTTTTTAAAATATGTGGCAGAGCAAAGAAGTAACCTGGGCCCACCAATAAATGTTTCCGATTAATTCTGAGGACCTGTAAGTAGTGAAAGATGTATCGATTGTGCGCGTGTGGTTTCGAGCAGTACAAAGGAAGCTCAAGGACATAGGCAGAAGGAATGTGTGAGTTTGAGGTGGTCATGGCTGCGTCAGGACTTGGAAGAGCAGTTGAACGGAATGGACAGTGTCTTGAAGGGAGGATATAAGATGAACATCAACAAAAGCAAAACGAGTATAATGGAATGTAGTCGAATTAAGTCGGGTGATGTTGAGGGTATTAGATTAGGAAATGAGACACTTAAAATAGTAAAGGAGTTTTGCTATTTGGGGACCAAAATAACTGATGATGGTCGAAGTAGAGAGGATATAAAATGTAGACTGGCAATGGCAAGGAAAGCGTTTCTGAAGAAGAGAAATTTGTTAACTTCGAGTACAGATTTAAGTGTCAGGAAGTCATTTCTGAAAGTATTTGTATGGAGTGTAGCCATGTATGGAAGTGAAACATGGACGGTAAATAGTTTGGACAAGAAGAGAATAGAAGCTTTCGAAATGTGGTGCTACAGAAGAATGCTGAAGATTAGATGGGTAGATCACATAACTAATGAGGAAGTATTGAATAGGATTGGGGAGAAGAGAAGCTTGTGGCACAACTTGACCAGTAGAAGGGATCGGTTGGTAGGACATGTTCTGAGGCATCAAGGGATCACCAATTTAGTATTGGAGGGCAGTGTGGGGGGTAAAAATCGTAGGGGGAGACCAAGAGATGAATACACTAAGCAGATTCAGAAGGATGTAGGTTGCAGTAGGTACTGGGAGATGAAGAAGCTTGCACAGGATAGACTAGCATGGAGAGCTGCATCAAACCAGTCTCAGGACTGAAGACCACAACAACAACAATGGCTGCGTGCTCCGATGGCTTGATTGGTGGAGGCTACTGCTCGCAATAGGTAAGAGATACGAATTCGAATTCTGAATTGGTACAAATTTTCAGTTGATAAATGGATCCATGAAAATGTCCGAAAAAACAAGCAGTGTCTACTACTAATCGAGTCACACGTTACACTTCTTTAAACAGAGCGTTTCGTGTGGTACGAAGTGCTGTTCCATCCGTTGGGAAGATATTTCACAGACATAAGAGTTAATGTCTATGCTCTTGTCTGGTGATGGACACCTGCAAGCGTTTTTAAATGTATCAGATGCACCGAAGAGCAGCTGAAAATTTATGAAGTGAAACCGCGACAGATTGGTTTGACAACATGGTATTGAATAAAACTGAATAGCCAAACGTTCAGGCTTTCAGTTTCACTTCTGGGTACTACACGTAGTCTGCTTTGAGACAAGGATGTGTCTACAAGGTGCAGAATAGTGTTGTAAAGTTGTGATTTTCCAGCAGGATGTATTTAGTAAAGTCCTCTTCATAGTTTTAGCTTAAGACCTTAATCATAATTTTCTAACACCGTTTGTAGGAATAAAACCATTGAAGTTCCTTGTTGAAGCCAAAGACATAAAATTATAACCAGATATGGGTAAATAATCACTTATGGACCGATAGGAAGTTGAAGCCTTACTGAAGTTTGGCAGCCGATTTTAATGGCAGGAATCAGAAGTTCCATGCTACAAGACCCAAGTTCTCCATCCAGATAGTCTAGAAATCACTTCTGAGAAAACTTGCTGAGATCTAACTATACGGGAGGAAACAGTTTCAGTATTTTATAGATAAGAAAAAATGAGGAGTATACTCCATCTTCTTCTTTTCCACCTCTGTAATCGTAAATGATGCAATACTAAAATTATGTCTATGCTAATGTAAACTGTAAGCACAAGAAGCCACTAAGAACCATGAACTTCGCCACAGTGAAGTGACACATGTTCCTTGAGATCAGATAGCCATTCTGTAGGTGCTGACACATAGGAAGGGCATCTATGTAGAGATCAGACTAAAAAGTGGTTCCTGAAGAAGAGCAGCAGCCTTTTCAATAGTTCAATGGGATCAATCTGGATGATTGCCTGATCTGGTCTTGTAACATTAGCAACATGGTCGTGCTACGTTGGTACTGCGAACCGCTAGAAATAAGCGGAAAGAACAGCCAATATTTTTCTCGAAGGCTCGCAGCTCTAACGTATGGTTAAATGATTACGGCATCTTCTTGGGTAAAACAGTCTTCCTTTCGGGTGTTGTGATCAGGAGGAAAAAGTACAGGCATTTAAACGGCTGGACAGTGGAATGTTAGATCTGTCAATATGCTAAGTCGGCTAGACGGTATAAAAGGGGAAAGGAATAGGTTTAATTTAGATATGGTGGGAATTACTGAAGTGTAGCTGCAGGAAGAACAAGGGTTCTGGTCAGGTGAGTACGGGGTCATAAAACGCAAAAACAAAAAGCCGTAACGCTGGAATAGATGTCATATTGAATAAGAAAGTAGGAGCACCGGTTAGCTACCACGAACAGTACAGTGAAAGCATTATAATTGAAGTGTCGGCAGAAGTGCCAACACCGTGTTGTTTGAGGAAGCCGAAATGCACGCTATAAGCTCACGCAGGATGGCGTGAGGTCTGAAACAGGATACTTAATGAATGCTATAAAGAAAAGTACGTAGCTGCTGGAATACTTAACTTTAATCCACAATTGGTGAACATTGGTCTTGTTACTGTACATGCTTCATTAGATTCATAGCAAAGGATAAATGGCGCCTTGCTAGGTCGTAGCAATTGACTTAGCTGAAGGCTATGCTAACTATCGTCTCGGCAAATGAGAGCGTAATTCTCAGTGAACCATCGCTAGCAACGTCGGCTGTACAACTGGGCGAGTGCTAGTAAGTCTCTCGAGACCTGCCGTGTGGTGGCGCTCGGTCTGCTATCACTGACAGTGGCGACACGCAAATCCGACATGTACTAATGGACCGCGGCCGAGTTAAAGCTACCACCTAGCAAGTGTGGTGTCTGGCGGTGACACCACAATAATAGCCAAGACAGTCACAACGCCAAGACCCGCCACAATAGTAGAGCGTGCATGCCCACTAACTACGCAAATGGTGAACACTTTGAAAGAATGTAATATGTTGCGAAATAAATTATTCAGAGATGAAATTTATTTGTGACGGGGGACTGAAATTCAGAGTTAGGAAAAGGAAGAGAAGGAAAATATTAGGAGAATATGGATTTCAGGTAAGGAATAAAAGTGTAAGCCGTCTGGTAGTACTCGTATTTTGCGCATGGAACAAGGTAATCTTTGCTGACACTGGTTTTAAAATCCTGAAGGAAGGCTGTATACGCAGAAGAAATATGGAGATACGTGGATACTTGACATAGATTATGTAATGGTTAGACAGAGATTTCGAAGCCATATTTTAAACTGCAAAACATTTACAGGGGACTCTGACAAAAATTTATAAGTTATAAGCTGCAGATTAAAACTAAAGAAATTGCAGAAAGGTAGGAAATTGAGAAGGTGTAAGTGGATAAGTTGACAGTACAAGAGGTTGCTGATAGTTCCACAGGGAGCATTGAGTAAAAGTTCACAAAAACGCAGGAAAAAAAGATGATAGAAGGCGAATAAGTCGCTTTGAGAAATGGAATGGAGAAGGCAGCAGTGGAGCATTTAAATAAAACAACAAAACCTTGTAGACAGCCGTTCATAAAACACCAGACACTGAATTTAATAGCCAGCAGTATAACTACGTACTACCTGGTGCACTTTTCACTTAAATCCAAACTAGCGGCCACTTTGCACTTAAACGACCTTGAACACATGATGTCACGAGCCACACTCCATCTTATCAACGACAGCGTCACTCCTTATCAGTGACGTCATAATTGTGACTCCGTAAGCTACGCCCTTTCTTTCTATGAAGTCACGTTCATGAGAAATAAAAAAAAATACTAATGAAATAGGAAGTCAGTATGTATGCACCTTGTACAATCCGAGCAACTAGTATAATTTTAAAAAAATACGTAAGCATCACCTGAGTTGCATAAAAATGGCGCCAAGTACAAAAAAATGCGAATCTCTCTGGCACACATGATGTAAACCACAATTAACTCTGTAATTAGATATTTCCACATCTAAATTGTTCTATGAAACACATAATGCTTTTCAAGTGGCACAATGTTTTTTCGAAGTGTAAAATATCTGAAAAAATACATCAACAACGCTAAAATGCAGTGTTTATGTCAAGTGCCACAATGTTATTTTCACACACACACACACACACACACACACACACACACACACACACACACACACACACACACACACATAACTATTCGCAAAAAATGGTGCCAAAGAATGATTGTGGGCTCTCAAATTAGCTGTCCTTATGCCCCCTTCTACTTCCAGATCGTTACAAAATATGTTTGGCTAAAAAATTAACATGCTAAGCAGACAACTGAAATTTCATTTTTACGCCTAATGAGGCTAAGTACAAATACACACCTGGTCAAGCTTATAACTACACAAAACACATGTTGGCTAAAATACTAAGCAGGCTATCACGCATACAAATGAGTAGTCTGAATTACTAGCAGCTATTGGAAGAACTCAATCAATGCATCACGCCTAAAGCATAGCTGTTGACTCTCAAATTAATTGACGCAATGCTAATTCCACATCTAAATTGTTGTGTAACTGCAAAAAACACATGTACCATGCTAATCAGGCAGCCGACATTTCGTCCTACGAGTAAATGGGAGTATTAACAAAATTAAAGCAACGATTCAGGGGGGAGGAGGGGCAGAGGATAAAGAGTCACAAAATGTTTATTTCAAGTGTCACAATGATACTTCCACATTTAAAATGTTTGTCAAAATAAGTAAAATGTCTAAAACATATATCAAATAATTTTACAAGTTTTTAAGTTGATTCCATATTTTTTTAGATTTCCAGACGGCTTTCGACACCGTTCCTCAGAAGCGTCTTCTAACCCAACTGCGTGCCTACGGAGTATCGCCTCAGTTGTGCCACTGGATTCATGATATCCTGTCAGAAAGGTCACAGTTCGTAGTAATAGACGGAAAGTCATCGAGTTAAACAGAAACAATATCCGGCGTTCCCCAAGGATGTGTTATGGGCGCTCTATTGTTCTTGATCTACATTAACGACGTAGGAGAAAATTTCAGTAGCTGTCTTTGATTGTTTGCGGATGATAATGTCATTTACTCTCCTGTAAAATCACCAGATGATCAAAACGAATTGCAAAACGATTTAGATAAGATATCTGTTTGGTGCGAAAAGTGGCAATGACCCTGAAGAAAGAAAAGTGTGAAGTTATTCACATGAGTACTAAAAGAAATCAGCTAAATTTTGATTACGCGATAAGTCACACAAATCTGAAGGCTGTAAATTCAACTAAATACTTAGGGATTACAATTACAAGTACCCTAAATTGAAACGATCACATGGATAATGTTGTGGGTAGAGCCAACCAAAGACTGCGGTTTATTGGCAGAACACTTAGAAGGTGCAACAGGTCTGATAAAGAGACTGCTTGCACCACGCTTGTCCGCCCTATTCTGGAGTATTGCTGCGCGGTGTGGGATCAGCATCAGATGGGACTGACGGATGGCATCGAAAAAGCACAAAGAAGGGCAGCTCGTTTTGTATTATCGCGAAGTAGGAGAGATAGTGTCACAGACTTGATACGTGAATTGGAGTGGTAATCATTAAAGCAAAGGCGTTTTTCGTTGCGACGTGATCTTCTCATGAAATTTCAATCACCAGTTTTCTCCTCCGATTGCGAAGACATACTGTTGGCATCCATCTATATAGGAAGAAATGATCATCACGATAAAATAAGAGAAATCATGGCTCGCACAGAAAAATTTAGGTGCTCGTTTTTCCCGTTTTTCGCCATTAGAGAGTGGAACGTTAGAGAGACAGCTTGAAGGTGGTTCATTGGACCCTCTGCCAGGCACTTCATTGTGAATAGCAGAGTAATAACGTAGATGTAGATGTAAACATCATCTCACCAAGCACCATTTTAGAGAAATAAGATAATGCATCATGTTCTACATTAGAAAAATATAATCTATGGTACTGACGGGTTAAAATTGCTTTTTATTAAATGGGATATAGATTTACACGCGGTTATGTACAAAAGCCAACTTCTAAAGAAATTTTACAATGTGAGTACGTAATACTGACTATGAGCTAGTAACGTTAATGCTGGCTGTAATTGTACTACTGCTACTGCTGCCACTAATCGTGATAATAATAACAGTAATTATAAAAATAATGACAATAATAACGTTGATGATAGTGGCAGATGTAAAAAGAATTTATAGATGTACAAAACAGATATGTTCTGATATAGCAAGTTCTGAGAAAAGGAAATTTATGAAGACTGTATCAGCTAAGAATATCTGGTTAGAAAGAAGAATGCACAAAGGCAAACGAGCGCGTAGAGGGACAATGGTAATCGTTTTTGTTGCTTTCATAGATGTGTCGTTAGCTGTCTTATGGTGCTGCAGTCGTTCTTCAGTTCTTTAATATGATGCGGGAGGTTATTCATATTATTGAGAATGAGTTCGATAAGGTGGCACAACGATGGAATGGGACAGAAAGGATCTTGTTCTGACTGGAATGAGTGTTTCTGCCATGTTGTTCAGACAAGAAAGTTAAGGTCAAGGAGAGATATAGGAGACATTGTACGTTGATAAGGGAGTAGAGAAGACGGAGGGTATGGATATTCCTGCACTTGTCTGAACGCAGCTAGGACAGTCTCGTAATACTCGTGTTTCTTAAAAAGAAAATTGAATCTCTCACCTTTGTTACACTCAATGCAAAATAATAGAAACAATATTTTAACGTCTGAGCCCTTGTAATATGAGAATATGGATGTTGCAGCTGCAATAAATAGGTAGCACCAAAGATTCATTTGACAAACTGCTTGATAAAGTTTTTAGTATCTGTGGAATGTGGGGAGCATCGTGTGTAAATTCACCAGCAAACGAATAAAAACGGGGAAAAAACACTTCGACAAGTTTTACGATGTAGAGAAGCTTGACGAATCCTGTTACTAAAATAAGTGTGAAACTTTTTTACTGAATGATTGACATCATTTTATTTACAACCGAATATGCGGTTTCAAGGAATTATGGAAATTACAGACCTTCATAGGGCAGTATGATCCCTTACCGGCAATGACGTAAATCTTAAATATAAAGCGTTTAAATTTACTCTATATCCTGATGATGTTTCTCCTAAATAGCCACCATAAATATTGCCGTTTTCAGATAATCGGATACTTGAATTATAAATGGGTTTTATAATTCGCGTAGGTTCTTTATAATTCACGCATCCGATGATCTGAATAAAGTAATATAACTTTGTTGAAATTGATGATCAGGATACGTATCAACTGCCATGTGGGCAACGAAACGTCTATTTTGGAAGGTTTTTTATTTGCAGATCACTTCCTTTCTGACAGTGTCAGATAATTACAAAAAATGGGTAGTTTCTTCAATAATCCGTAAATATTTATTTAGTTTGGCAATGTTATGAATACAGAACGAAAGAGGACGAAATATTTAATTTTCTAGGGTAAGAGACCATTTTGAAGATATAAAAAAACTTCCAAAACATTATTGAAGTAAAAGAAAAATTAGGTCATTAAGCTCATAAATTCCAGAGGCAATTTTATTTATAATGGACATGCGTATTTATGAACTTCTTTCTTCAATTAACTTTTGTTTTTGCTTTGGCATACGATATTACCGAGACGGACTTTTACCTCAAAATTAAGCCACAAAAAACTATGGTCCGGCTTATCTGTGTAACCGTGCAAATACCGGTAGATTTTCACGTAATAGAAGCTTCAACTATAGTATTCATTCCTTAGAAGCGGAGCAATAATATGACTAGTTTTTGGAAATAAATCGGTGTTTGTGAGGCAACAATTTAACCGTCTTCGAGTGCTGAGGTTTCAGGTAGGTAATGATTATTGCTGTCACACATTGAAGTTATTTTTCACAACAGGGCAGACACAGATTTTCTCTAACTAAAGAGTAAAATTTCGTCTTCACCAATGAGTGGCAACTTCGGAAGATAATTATCAACAAACTTTGGAATTCGTAGCAGTTATTCGTTAAGTAAAGAGCACAGCTAACTGAGAAACTGACAAAAATTATGATATGGACGAGACTAATGTGTGGCATTTAACCGCGTTGGTGAATAAGCTACAAACTGCCGTTCTGTCAAAGAAATCTAACAGAGGCTTAAACCTGGATAATCTCTTGAACTTGAAGACAAAGTTCTTTGTTTTGTACAAGATAAGCGGAAATATGCTTACATGTCTCTCGGTAAATAATTCAGTTAAAGGACTTAGAACCGAGAACATGTTAAAAATACCACAGACAGAATTCCGTGGGCGTATCGGTTACTGCCTCATGTTTGCGTATATCTGACGCAGTTGTAAATGGATAAGGTAACATACATTTTTCTCCATTGCGTTCCTCTCTACCGCAAGCATCCCGTCCCCCCCCCCCCCCCCCCACTCACATCTCCCCTCCTCCACCCTTTCACTCTGCCCTCTAAAAATAAAGGATGCGGCTTATATTCGTGTGAGACTCATATTGGAGCCAATGCGACACATATTATTCCACTTCTTTCTGTGTTGAATTTAGTTTTTGATAGATCTATTTTGAACGTAAGACGGTTATGTTACTAGTTAATTACAGATGTTACTAAAAATATATTTTTGTATGACATTTACCCCGAAAAGTGTTTGCATTTATTGTGTGCAATGATGTAGGGATGGAAAAGCAATTTAACTACCGATCTAGCAAAAATAATATTGTTAATCAATTGTTATATTGTTAAGATAATTTTGCTTTAATAAACTGCTGAAGATAACTAATCTTCTTATTGTAAAAGTGTTTCTTATTAATTTGGGTTTTTACCTGAAATGTGAGGAGAGTAGACAAAATGATAAAGTAGTGCGTGTGTGTGTGTGTGTGTGTGTGAGTGTGTGTGTGTGTGTGTGTGTGTGTGTGAGAGAGAGAGAGAGAGAAAGGGAAGTAGATGAAGATGAAATGCAATAGTGCGATAAGTATTTGGCAAGCCTAATTAGAAACAAGTATCAGGTTACAGACATCGACACCGTTACTACGTCTCGAATCTTATTCTTATCTATCGCTCTGAAACGAAGATCACAGTTGCTGCGGGGATCGCCCGTCAGCTAAGGAGAGGGGTGAGTCTTGGTGCCTGCAAAAGAGACGCTCAAGTAGTCAGTCTGCGGAGTGAGATCACAGGGCGAATATGCATGAGACGGGGCGCGGCACCATTCACAGGAATAGTTATGGAGAACTGTTTTTTCGAAGTATATACAGTATAATTATAACGGCAGCCGTGCTGAATTTAAAAAGCAATAACTATGTGAATTGTGTGTATAGCTAGATCAGGTAGGAGACACGAACTGATGATACCGTAAACAAAGTGTCGTTTGGAATCTGTTTCATTCAACGATCTTTATCCATCATAATGTATTTAGAGTATCAGACATGTAGAAGAGAGAAAGTTTGACTTTGAAGGACGCGTATCACATAATAGTACGGCCAGGAATGCTAAAATAGGGATATGTGTACCTCGGGAGTAAGTGTGTCCAGTAAGGTTTCAAATGGTTCAAATGGCTCTGAGCACTATGGGACTCAACTGCTGAGGTCATAAGTCCCCTAGAACTTAGAACTACTTTAACCTAACCTAAGGACAACACACACATCCATGCCCGAGGCAGGATTCGAACCTGCGACCGTAGCGGTCGCGCGGTTCCAGACTGTAGCGCCAGAACCGCTCGGCCACCAGCGGCTGGCCCAGTAAGGTTTCCCGATGTCGAAGCAAAAGACAGCAAACCGTAGGTCAAGCGAAAGAACAGTACAATAGACTCGTAGAACAGCGTAGTCAAGCATCCTGAAGCAGAAGACATCCCTTCAGATCTACTCCTCCTGGTTCGCAGGATTTCTGACAATACGCGAAATGTCTTCAGACTTCAACAAGAAATGTAATAACTCCAAAGGCGGCAGGTGTGGACAGTACAAAACTAACACTTTTATAAGTCTTGGTTGCAAAATACTGAAACAAATTAGTTCCAGCAGGGAATGGTTAGACTAGCGGAAACCAACAACGGGGAAGATCAGTTGGGTTCACGCGAGGCATTACTGACCCGACAAATTATGTTAGCAATTAGAGTGAAGATAGGTAAACCTCCGTTTGTAGCATGTGTAGATTTAGATAAAGCTTTGGGCAATGTTGACAGGACTACACTCTTCGAAATTCTGAAGTTAGCCCGGATAAAATACAGATCAAATGTCGATTGACTCCAAATAAGGAAAAGTGTGCAGTCATTCATGTGATCACTAAAAGGAGTCCTCTATATTTCGCTTACTCGATAAATCAGACAAATCGAAAGACAGTCGATTCAACCAAATATCTGGGAATTGCAGTATTACGAACAATGTAAATAGGAACGATCACATAGATAACCTTTTGGGTGAGAGCAAACCAACGACTGCGTTTTATTGACAGAACACTTATAATATGCAGAAGATCTACTTAAGGAACTTCCTGACAGATTAAAACTGTGTGCAGGACCGAGACTCGAACTCGGGACCATTGCCTTTCGCGGGCAAGTGCTCTAGCAACTGAGCTACCCAAGCACGCCTCACGACCCGTCCTCACAGCTTCACTTCTGCCAGTACCTCGTCTCCTACCTTCCAAACTTCACAGAAGCTCTTCTGCGAACCTTACTGAACTAGCACTACTGGAACAAAGGATATTGCGGAGACATGGCAGCTCAGTTGGTAGAGCACTTGCCCACGATATTCAAAGGTCCCGAGTTCGATTCTGGGTCCGGCACACAGTTTTAATCTGTCAGGAAGTTTCATATCAGCGCACACTCCGCTGCAGAGTGAAGGTCTCATTCTGGATCTACTAAAGAGACTGCCCACACTATGCTTGTCCATTCTCTGCCAGAGTATTGCTGTGCGGACGGGATCCTTACCAGATAGGATTGACGGGGGACATCGAAAAAGTCCAAAGAAGGGCAGCTCGTTTTGTGTTATCGTGAAATAGGGCAGAATCTGAGATGGATGTGATAAGCGAGTTAGGATAGCAATCATGAAAACAAAGGGGTTTTTGATTGTGGCGAGACCTTTTCACGAAACTTCAATCACTATCTTCTCTGAATGAGAAAATATTTTACTGACTTCAACCGACAAAAGGAAGAAATAATCATCAAAATAAAATATGAGAAATCAGAGTTCATACGGGAAAGTTTTAAGAGTCCATTTTCCCACGCGCGGTTAGAGGATGGAACGGCAGGGAAAGAGTGTGAAGGTGGTTCGATGAACCCTCTGCCAGGCACTTTTTTGAGTCTGAATTGCAGATTAGTCATGTAGATGTTCACGAGAGCCTTAGATTAGAAAATTAGACCCCAAAAGTAGTAGATGAGTTCTGTTATTTGGACAGCAAATACCTCAAAATTACTTAATTAGAGGAGATACAAAATTGCGGAAGGAATACAAACGTCTCAAAAATGAGATCGACAGGAAGTGCAGAATGGCTAAGCAGGGATGGCTAGAGGACAAATGTAAGGATGTAGAGGCTTATCTCACGAGGGGTAAGATAGATACTGCCTACAGGAAAATTAAAGAGACCTTTGGAGATAAGAGCTCAGATGGAAACCCAGTTCTAAGCAAAGAAGGGAAAGCAGAAAGGTGGAAGGAGTATATAGAGGGTCTATACAAGGGCGATGTACTTGAGGACAATATTATGGAAATGGAAGAGGATGTAGATGAAGATGAAATGGGAGATACGATACTGCGTGACGAGTTTGACAGAGCTCTGAAAGACATGAGTCGAAACACGGCCCCGGGAGTAGACAACATTCCTTTGGAACCACTGACGGCCTTGGGAGAGCCAGTCCTGACAAAACTCTACCATCTGGTGAGCAAGATGTGTGAAACAGGCGAAATACCCACAGACTTCAAGAAGAATATAATAATTCCAATCCCAAAGAAAGCAGATGTTGACAGATGTGAAAATTACCGAACTATCAGCTTAATAAGTCACAGCTGCAAAATACTAACACGAATTCTTTACAGACGAATGGAAAAACTAGTAGAAGCCAACCTCGGGGAAGATCAGTTTGGATTCCGTAGAAACACGGGAACACGTGAGGCAATACTGACCTTACGACTTATCTTAGAAGAAAGATTAAGGAAAGGCAAACCTACGTTTCTAGCATTTGTAGACTTAGAGAAAGCTTTTGACAATGTTGACTGGAATACTCTCTTTCAAATTCTAAAGGTGGCAGGGGTAAAATACAGGGAGCGAAAGGCTATTTACAATTTGTACAGAAACCAGATGTTAGTTAAAAGAGTCGAGGGCCATGAAAGGGAAGCAGTGGTTGGGAAGGGAGTAAGACAGGGTTGTAGCCTCTCCTCGATGTTGTTCAATCTGTATATTGAACAAGCAGTAAAGGAAACAAAAGAAAAATTCGGAGTAGGTATTAAAATTCATGGAGTAGAAATAAAAACTTTGAGGTTCGCCGCTGACATTGTAATTCTGTCAGAGACAGCAAAGGACTTGGAAGAGCAGTTGAATGGAATGGACAGTGTCTTGAAAGGAGGATATAAGATGAACATCAACAAAAGCAAAACAAGGATAATGGAATGTAGTCTAATTAAGTCGGGTGATGCTGAGGGAATTAGATTAGGAAATGAGGCACTTAAAGTAGTCAAGGAGTTTTGCTATTTGGGGAGCAAAATAACTGATGATGGTCGAAGTAGAGAGGATATAAAATGTATACTGGCAATGGCAAGGAAAGTGTTTCTGAAGAAGAGAAATTTGCTATCATCGAGTATAGATTTAAGTGTCAGAAAGTCATTTCTGAAAGTATTTGTATGGAGTGTAGCCATGTATGGAAGTGAAACATGGACGATAAATAGTTTGGACAAGAAGAGAATAGAAGCTTTCGAAATGTGGTGCTACAGAAGAATGCTGAAGATTAGATGGGTAGATCACATAACTAATGAGGAAGTATTGAATAGGATTGGGGAGAAGAGGAGTTTGTGGCACAACGCACAACTTGACCAGAAGAAGGGATCAGTTGATAGGACATGTTCTGAGGCATCAGGGGATCACCAATTTAGTATTGGAGGGCAGCGTGGAGGGTAAAAATCGTAGAGGGAGACCAAGAGATGAATACACTAAGCAGATTCAGAAGGATGTAGGTTGCAGTAAATACTGGGAGATGAAGAAGCTTGCACAGGATAGAGTAGCATGGAGAGCTGCATCAAACCAGTCTCAGGACTGAAGACCACAACAACAACAACAACAAAATGCGGGCCGGCAGAAGCAGAAAATCCTTCCTGAAAGAGAGGAATTTCTTAACATCCTCTATAAATGCGTCAGGAAGTCGTTTGTAAAAGTATTTCTGTGGAGTGTAGCTTTTTAAGAAAGTAAAACGTGGAAGATAAACAGTACAGTCAAGGTGTGAATATAGACTTTTGAAATGTGTAGTTATAGAAGAATGATAAAGTTTAGCTGAGTAGGTCGGTTAAGTGTTGCAGATGTACTGAATCGAATTCGGGTGAAAATAAATCTATGACACAACTTGATTAAAAGAATGGATCGGCTGGCATGACAGATCCTGAGGCACCACATTGTTGTAAATTTGATAATGGAGAAAATTGGGGAGATGGGGTAAAGGGGATAAAAATCGTAGAGGAGAACCAAGGCTTCATGATATTAAGGAGCACAAATGAATCGAATGTTGCAAAAGTCATGCAAATATGAAGAAGCTAGCACAGGATAAACTAACCAGTCTTGGGGCAGTAGACCACAACAACAACAACAACAACAACATGCTTGGGGAAGTTTTAGAGAATACAGAAGAGCGTGGGACGCGCCGGTCTTCGCGGCCGCACCTGAACCGCAGAGCCAGTCGAGTATTTATAGAGCAGGGGAGCGAGACAAATAGATATCGGCGTCGGCGCCTGCGGGCTGTGGACAACGGGCAGTGCCAAGCATCCCGTGGGCGGCTGATCAACCTGCGTCACGGCCGCCGTTGCTACTACTGTGTGCGGTCGAGGGCGGCTGCACCGGCGCGACTTTCGACCCGCTCAGTACATCAACTCCCGAACTTTCCCAAGACCGCCCTTACTGTCAGTATACCAGCTCCGTAACTAGTAGCATACCTGGGGTTTTCTCTTGGGCAGTGTAACAGTAAGCCATATTTAAGGAGTGTAGCAATGTTAAGCTGACGAGTATTAATATACCGTTATTACGAGAGTGAGTCAAATGAAAACCTTAAATATTTTTTTAAATATTACTGTGCAAAAATGGTACGAAGCTTCCAACATAATCTCCCCCATGCTCAATGCAAGTCCTCCAGCGCTTACAAAGTGCATAAATTCCTTTAGAAAAAAATTCTTTTGGTAGTCCGTCCAACCACTCATGCACCGCGTGGCGTACCTCTTCATCAGAACGGAACTTCTTTCCTCCCATTGCATCTTTGAGTGCTCCAAACATATGGAAATCACTTGGGGCAAGGTCTGGTGAGTATGGTGGGTGAGGAAGACACTCAAAATGCAGGTCTGTGATTGTTGCAACTGTTGGAGGGGCAGTGTGGGGCCTTGCACTGTCATGTTGCAAAAGGACACCTGCTGACAGCAATCGACGTCGCTTTGATTTGCTTGCAGGCCACAGATGATTCTTTAGGAGATCTGTGTATGATGCACTGGTGACAGTGGTCCCTCTCGGCATGTAATGCTCCAAAATGACGCCTTTTTCGTCGCAAAAGAGTGTCAGCATAACCTTCCCTGCTGATAGTTCTGTTCGAAACTTCTTTGGTTTTGGTGATGAGGAATGGCGCCATTCCTTGCTCGCTCTCTTCGTTTCCGGTTGGTGAAAGTGATCCCAGGTTTCGTCCCCAGTAACGATTCTTGCAAGGAAGCCATCACCTTCTCGTTCAAAGCGCCGAAGAAGTCCTTCACAAGCATCAACACTCCGTTCTCTCATTTCAGGAGTCAGCTGCCGTGGCACCCATCTTGCAGACACTTTGTGAAACTGGAGCACATCATGCACAATGTGGTGTGCTGACCCATGACTAATCTATAAACATGCTGCATTGTCATTCATTGTCATTTGGCGGGTTTCCATCACTATGGCTTCAACTGCTGCAATGTTCTGTCGAGTCACTGATCTGGACGAGCAGCATCTTCCACTGAAGTCACACTATTTGCGAACTTCCTACTCCATTCGTAGACTTCCTGCTGTGACAAACATGCATCACTGTACTGAACCTTCATTCCTCGATGAATTTCAATAGGTTTCACACCTTCACTACGCAAAAACCGAATAATAGGACGCTGTTCTTCCCTGGTGCAAGTCGCAAGTGGGGCGGCCATCTTTATACTGACAGTATGTGTGCATCTGCACTCTGCTACCACCTACAGACCATTCTGCACGCTGTTTGTAGCACGCTTACCAACTTACAGGATAACGGCGCGAAATTTCGATTTCTTATTACAAATTTAAGGTTTTCATTTGACTCACCCTCGTACAAAACTAGCCGTTCCCGGGCACCCATTGCTGTGTCTCAGTTCTGTTAAACAGAAAATAAAGAAAAGGGAAAGCGCACGTTTCTAATGTACATGGGAATTGGATATGCGTTCCTAATCTCGTTAACTTCCCTGGCCCTGTCCATTTTCTCCTTCCCCTCTCTTTGTCTATCTCCTCATCCTTCCCCCTCTGTCTGTCCATCTTCTCTGACCCCATCTCTCTCCAACTCCTTACGAAAAGCTCCCTCCCCCTCTCTTTATCCATCACGTCCTCTCCCTTTTCTTTTTGTCTGTCTTCTCCTCAATCCTCTCTCTCCATCTCCCTCTACTCTTCTCTCTGTCCATCACCTCCTCCTCCCTTTCCATGTCCATATTCCCTCCCCACCCTCACCCCATCCATTAGCATCATTTCTTGCCCCCTCTCTGTGTTCATCTCCTTTTCTCTTTCTGTCTCCATTTCCTCCCACCCCTCTGTCCATCTTCTCTTCCCTCCTCTCTCTGACCTCATGGTTTATTTACTGTAATTGCATATTCAAATTCTGTAGCAGTATTCTAATCATAATGCAATAAGCCATAAAGTCAGCTTTCCTGTTTGTTAACAGTGTTTCACTAATACATCTCATATACGTCAAAATATATAGCCTGTGTTCGTACGAATGTTATTTAGAGTATTGACTAAAAATTGAAAATAAATAGGTCACAAACTTTTTGAAATTTTTGGGAATAACATTTAGCTTTTATATATCACATATTTATTTATTTATATTAAAAAGTAGGTATATAAAAACATTTGTGAATTCGAATGCAACGTTTTGTCCGAATTTCAAAGTAATCGGTAAAGAACTTACTGAAATTCCAGATTTTGAATACACAAACATTTACAATGTATGTAGATGTAAATTTTCGTTTGAGCAAAATCATAAAGCTCCGAAACAACGTTGCATTGCAATATGCGCGATTGTTAGCAAAAATTTCATGATATTTCTTCAAAAGTTTAAATCTCTGAAGGTTTTCACCGACTCTGTCTAAATTTTGACACAAACACGCTCGTAGTCGAATGTCACTTTGTGTCAAAATTTCGAAGATATACGATTTTGAACAAACGAACATTTACAATTTTATTTACATGGATTTAAAAAAGGTAATTATTATATTTTATACACTAACTGACAAAAGAATGACAGAATCGGTTTTAAGGAAGGAAATTATACAACACAAAGCTTCAAGTGGAAGTTCTTATACTGAGAGGATACTTTTAAGCTAACGATAACATTCAAGTTTGGTACGAAACACAGTTCAAAAAGTGTAATCTCTCCACCTTTTCGTTTCGCAATTTTATTCTCGATGAAAAATCGTATTTCTTTTATTTCTTGTCAGCCTTGGCACGAAAGCAGAACCGACATTATTTAGTGACCTGTAAGAGACTGTTTGTACTCTTCTGAAATTGCGAAAATGCAAATTATCGGATGAGTTAGTGCGAATACAGAGTTGAAATGAGAATTAAAACTCGCACGCAGTTGTCATCTTTCCAGGCGCAGAGCACTCGTCTGCCAAAATAAAGAGATAAAGATGCTTTGTCTTTTATTAGGTTGACAGCGAACTTTGCGGGTAATGGGTCTCCTGGCATGATGTTCATCGGTCACAAATCGCATCTCCTACTGCTTCACGTTTCAAGTGAGAAGCAGTAACGAAGCCATTTTCCCCTTTCACACTCATAGCCCTGTCCTTCTCATTGCTCTTTTTACTGATTTCCTACCTGTCTCTTGTACGAATGGATCGCCAAATATGTTTCCCACGTACCTAGACACAAGATCAGTTCCTTTAGTTCTGTTTGTTCGAGCATCACCAACCCTGAAACTTCCTGGCAGATTAAAACTGTGTGCCGGATCGAGACTCGAACTCGGGACCTTTGCCTTTCGCGGGCAAGTGCTCTACCAACTGAGCCACCCAAACACGACTCACGCCCCGTCCTCACAATTTTAATTCCGCCAGTACCTCGCCTCCTACCTTCCAAACTTCACAGAAGCTCTCCTGCGAACCTCGCAGAACTAGAACTCCTGGAAGAAAGGATATTGCGGAGACATGGCTTAGCCACAGCCTGGGGGATGTTTCTAGAATGAATTTTTCACTCTACAGCGGAGTGTGCGCTGATATGAAACTTCCTGACAGATTAAAACTGTATGCCGGGCCGAGACTCGAACTCGGGCCTTTGCCTTTAGCGGGCAAGTCTCCGCTATATCCTTTCTTCCAGGAGGAGAGCTTCTGTAAAGTTTGGAAGGAAGGAGGCGAGGTACTGGCGGAAGTAAAGCTGTGAGGACGGGGCGTAAGTCGTGCTTGGGTAGCTCAGTTGGTAGAGCACTTGCCCGCGAAAGGCAAACATGCCGAGTTCGAGTCTCGGTCCGGCACACAGTTTTAATCTGCCAGGAAATTTCATATCAGTGCACACTCCGCTGTAGAGTGAAAAACTTGTTCTATCACCAACCCTGTTCGCCAGTAGATTCCACTTTCCCATACTACATGTAAATTTCTATAGGAGGGGTAGGAGGGGTAGGAGGGGTAGGAGGGGGGGGGGAGGTTTCTGGACCCCTTTCGCTAAACACTACTTTTGCACTATTCTACGTCTTCAGTATCACTATCCTACATGTCTAAAGCACCTTGCAGTAACTTGCTCTCTCAGCAGGAGAGTCAACACTACTCTGACGCCCGCACAAGCCACCTGACGCTAAGATGATGTTGCCGGACGTACCTTTTTGGCACAAAACACGTGAATTCGAGTAGGGAGTTCACCAGTCTCTTCCTATTTTCGGAGTTGCGGAGCTCTTAGCAGATGTACAGTACAGTAGATGTATCCGAAGTGCTGTCTCGCAACGAACTTGAGATAAAACCCGTATACTCTCGTGTTGGTACAACGATGTGGTAGCTGTACAGGTATTGCATCTACTAAAGCCCTCTACAGGAAAATCATGGCCATTCTTTTCTGCTCTGCTCGGCGTCATCTGCAATTCGCGAGTCTCTGAAGCCGCCATATTGGAGCCTTCTGTTACGTGTGTGATGTATTTTTGGAAGTTTCCACTGAAATAATGCCACAGTGCTGTACTTTCGGGTGCACTTTTCTATGTCAGGAGGGAGGGAGGTGCTATAGGATTCATATATGAGGAGAGACGCAACAAGAAGAATTTTTCCTCATTAACGAAGATCCTCTCAAAATTAAACATTCGCCGCTGGGTATATCTTGGAACAAAGAGCTGTAGTGTTTTAGTTTGCACAAACTCGAGGTTAAATTAGCTGTATAATAACGTGAAAAATTATTGACGCGTCGATGTGTTCATTTGTCTACGGATGGCTGAAACAATAAAGAAAATATCTCCTATAACTTTCTGTACCTAATACTTGACGAGTATAGTCAGTTTTCACGCAGATGTCACCACATAATGTAGACCAGATACTTTGTATCAGTGTTTGGCAAATCCTGTTTAGGTTATACACATGAATGTATTTATTACACATATTTTGGTGAGTTTTAGCTTTCTTTGTTTTTTTCAATGTGCATTTTGAACAATTTTATCATTGTTTTTCACTGTGTATTTTCTTATTCCGTTTCCACGATGTACATCTGAGTTCGTTAACATAATCAAGCATTGGTGTTCCTCTATAATTTTTCCCCTCTGCAATAGGAACAGAACATTTTTTAAAAAAAATTCTCGGTATTTTACTCCTGTCTCTATGTTAAACTAACATGTTGTTGTTGTTGTGGTCTTCAGTCCTGAGACTGGTTTGATGCAGCTCTCCATGCTACTATATCCTGTGCAAGCTTTTTCATCTCCCAGTACCTACTGCAACCTACATCCTTCTGAATCTGCTTAGTGTATTCATCTCTTGGTCTCCCTCTACGATTTTTACCCTCCACGCTCCCCTCCAATACTAAATTGGTGATCCCTTGATGCCTCAGAACATGTCCTACCAACCGATCCCTTCTTCTGGTCAGTTGTGCCACAAACTTCTCTTCTCCCCAATCCTATTCAATACTTCCTCATTAGTTATGTGATATACCCATCTAATATTCAGCATTCTTCTGTAGCACCACATTTCGAAAGCTTCTATTCTCTTCTTGTCCAAACTATTTATCGTCCATGTTTCACTTCCATACATGGCTACACTCCATACGAATACTTTCAGAAATGACTTCCTGACACTTAAATCAATACTGGATGTTAACAAATTTCTCTTCTTCAGAAACGCTTTCCTTGCCATTGCCAGCCTACATTTGATATCCTCTCTACTTCGACCATCATCAGTTATTTTGCTCCCCAAATAGCAAAACTCCTTTACTACTTTAAGTGCCTCATTTCATAATCTAATTCCCTCAGCATCACCCGACTTAATTAGACTACATTCCATTATCCTTGTTTTGCTTTTGTTGATGTTCATCTTATATCCTCCTTTCAAGACACTGTCCATTCCATTCAACTGCTCTTCCAAGTCCTTTGCTGTCTCTGACAGAATTACAATGTCAGCGGCGAACCTCAAAGTTTTTATTTCTACTCCATGAATTTTAATACCTACTCCGAATTTTTCTTTTGTTTCCTTTACTGCTTGTTCAATATACAGATTGAACAACATCGGGGAGAGGCTACAACCCTGTCTTACTCCCTTCCCAACCACTGCTTCCCTTTCATGTCCCTCGACTCTTATAACTGCCATCTGGTTTCTGTACAAATTGTAAATAGCCTTTCGCTCCCTGTATTTTACCCCTGCCACCTTTAGAATTTGAAAGAGAGTATTCCAGTCAACATTGTCAAAAGCTTTCTCTAAGTCTACAAATGCTAGAAACGTAGGTTTGCCTTTCCTTAATCTTTCTTCTAAGATAAGTCGTAAGGTCAGTATTGCCTCACGTGTTCCCGTGTTTCTACGGAATCCAAACTGATCTTCCCCGAGGTTGGCTTCTACTAGTTTTTCCATTCGTCTGTAAAGAATTCGTGTTAGTATTTTGCAGCTGTGACTTATTAAGCTGATAGTTCGGTAATTTTCACATCTGTCAACACCTGCTTTCTTTGGGATTGGAATTATTATATTCTTCTTGAAGTCTGTGGGTATTTCGCCTGTTTCATACATCTTGCTCACCAGATGGTAGAGTTTTGTCAGGACTGGCTCTCCCACGGCCGTCAGTAGTTCCAATGGAATATTGTCTACTCCGGGGGCCTTGTTTCGACTCAGGTCTTTCAGTGCTCTGTCAAACTCTTCACGCAGTATCATATCTCCCATTTCATCTTCATCTACATCCTCTTCCATTTCCATAATATTGTGCACAAGTACATCGCCCTTGTATAGACCCTCTATATACTCCTTCCACCTTTCTGCTTTCCCTTCTTTGCTGAGAACTGGATTTCCATCTGAGCTCTTGATATTCATACAAGTCGTTCTCTTATCTCCAAAGGTCTCTTTAATTTTCCTGTAGGCGGTATCTATCTTACCCCTAGTGAGATAGGCCTCTACATCCTTACATTTGTCCTCTAGCCATCCCTGCTTAGCCATTTTGCACTTCCTGTCGATCTCATTTTTGAGACGTTTGTATTCCTTTTTGCCTGTTTCACTTACTGCATTTTTATATTTTCTCCTTTCATCAATTAAATTCAATATTTCTTCTGTTACCCAAGGATTTCTACTAGCCCTCGTCTTTTTACCTACTTGATCCACTGCTGCCTTCACTACTTCATCCCTCAAAGTTACCCATTCTTCTTCTACTGTATTTATTTCCCCCATTCCTGTCAATTGCTCCCTTATGCTCTCCCTGAATCTCTGTACAACCTCTGGTTCTTTTAGTTTATCCAGGTCCCATCTCCTTAAATTCCCACCTTTTTGCAGTTTCTTCAGTTTTAATCTACAGGTCATAACCAATAGACTGTGGTCAGAGTCCACATCTGCCCCTGGAAATGTCTTACAATTTAAAACCTGGTTCCTAAATCTCTGTCTTACCATTATATAATCTATCTGACACCTTTTAGTATCTCCAGGGTTCTTCCATGTATACAACCTTCTTTCATGATTCTTAAACCAAGTGTTAGTTATGATTATGTTGTGCTCTGTGCAAAATTCTACCAGGCGGCTTCCTCTTTCATTTCTGTCCCCCAATCCATATTCACCTACTATGTTTCCTTCTCTCCCTTTTCCTACACTCGAATTCCAGTCACCCATGACTATTAAATTTTCGTCTCCCTTCACAATCTGAATAATTTCTTTTATTTCATCATACATTTCTTCAATTTCTTCGTCATCTGCAGAGCTAGTTGGCATATAAACTTGTACTACTGTAGTAGGTGTGGGCTTCGTATCTATCTTGGCCACAATAATGCGTTCACTATGCTGTTTGTAGTAGCTTACCCGCATTCCTATTTTCCTATTCATTATTAAACCTACTCCTGCATTACACCTATTTGATTTGGTGTTTATAACCCTGTAGTCACCTGACCAGAAGTCTTGTTCCTCCTGCCACCGAACTTCACTAATTCCCACTATATCTAACTTCAACCTATCCATTTCCCTTTTTAAATTTTCTAACCTACCTGCCCGATTAAGGGATCTGACATTCCACGCTCCGATCCGTAGAACGCCAGTTTTCTTTCTCCTGATAACGACATCCTCTTGAGTAGTCCCCGCCCGGAGATCCGAATGGGGGACTATTTTACCTCCGGAATATTTTACCCACGAGGACGCCATCATTATGTAATCATACAGTAAAGCTGCATGCCCTCGGGAAAAATTACGGCTGTAGTTTCCCCTTGCTTTCAGCCGTTCGCAGTACCAGCACAGCAAGGCCGTTTTGGTTAATGTTACAAGGCCAGATCAGTCAATCATCCAGACTGTTGCCCTTGCAACTACTGAAAAGGCTGCTGCCCCTCTTCAGGAACCACACGTTTGTCTGGCCTCTCAACATATACCCCTCCGTTGTGGTTGCACCTACGGTACGGCTATCTGTATCGCTGAGGCACGCAAGCCTCCCCACCAACGGCAAGGTCCATGGTTCATGGGGGGGGGGGGGGGGGGGTTAAACTAACATAACCAATTTTAAATGGAACTATTAGGTGCAGTATATGCGTGAAACGAAGTCTGTGCCTCAGTTTTGCTGAAAATTGAAATCTCACAACATTGAACTTCTGTTAGAAGTAGTTTATCTTGAAGCGAAATTGAAGTAGGTAGTTCCAGTGATTTAGCGTGGGTAGAGGTCATTCTTGGTAACTGGAATAAAATAATAATTGGATCCTTTTACTGACCTTTCAACTCAGATGATACAATCGCTGAAACGTTCAAAACAATCTTGAGTATAATTTCAAACACGTACCCCACTCATGCTATTACAGTTGGTGGTGACTTCAAAATTTGGAAGTTTGTGGTAATATCCTATGGGAACAAACTGCTGAGATTATCGGTCCCTAGGCTTATACTGTACTTAATATAACTTAAACTAACTCTACGGACAACACACACACCCATGCCCGACGGATGACTCGAACCTCAGACCTTGGCAAGGCGCCCCTAACGGCGCGCCCACCCCGTGCGGCGGTGGTGACTTCAATTTACCCTCCGAATATTGGCTAAAATTTGTGTGACGGATGTACTCACACAACGCCATCCGAAATCGTCATAAACGTATTCTCTGGAAATTATTTCGAGCATTTATTTCACGAGCCCACTCGAACAGCAAACTGTTGTGGAAACACGCTTGAGCTCTTAACAACAAATATTCCTGAGCTAATAACGAGCATCAAAACGGATGCAGGGATTAATGAACACTGGGTTGACGTAGCGAGACTAAATACCGTAAGTCCCAAATCCACTAAAAATAAACGACAAAAATATCTATTTAGATAAATTGGAAATTTGTGGTAAGGACTATGGGTCTAAACTGCTGAGTTCATCGGTCCCTGGGCTTACGAACCACTTAATGTAACTTAAACTAACTGACGCTGAGGACAACACATACACCCATGCCCGAGGTTCGAACTTTCGACGGGGGGGGGGGGGGGAGGGGGCGGGAGGGGCGGGGGGGGGGGGGGCGGGAGGGGCGGGGGGGAGCCTGCGAACTGTAACAAGACGCCCTAGACCTCACGGCTACCCAACGCGGCCGTCTATTTAGAAAAGCAGATAAAATTTTGCTTGACGCCTTCCTCAGAGACAATCTCCACTTCTTCCAAATTAACAATGTAAAGTTAGACCAGATGTGTCACGAATTCAAGGAAATAGTATGGACAGCAATTGAAAAATTTATACGAAATAAACTTAAAAAAGACGGAGTTGATCCCCCATATACACAAAACAGGTCAGAGCAATGTTGCAGAAACAACGAAAGAAGCGCGTCAAATTTAAACGAACGCAAAATCTCCGGGGTTGGAGAAGCTCCAAATTTAGTTTGGGCTTCGATGTGAGATGCTTATAATAGTTTCCACAACGAAATTTTGTCTCAAAACCTGGCAGAAAATCCAAAGGGATCTTGGCCATATATGAGGGAAGACACAATCAATGCCTTCTCTGCGCGACAGTAAAGGAAATACTATCGATGACAGCGCTGCTAAAGCAGAGTGACTAAACACAGCCTTCCGTGCCGGCCGATGTGGCCGAACGGTTCTAGGCGCTTCAGTCTGGAACAGCGCGACCGCTACTGTTGCAGGTTCGAATCCTGCCTCGGGCATGGATGTGTGTGATGTCCTTAGGTTAGTTAGGTTTAAGTAGTTCTAAGCTCTAGGGGACTGATGACCTCAGATGCTAAGTCCCATAGTGCTCAGAGCCATTTGAACCACGCTAAAACCATTGCGCAATAAGAGTGGTCCACTATCAGAACAGAGTACATATTCTGTGTTTCTTATAGAAACATTTCTGTTGCAATACGTATGAGTGCTTCAGGTAGTGTGACTCAAATGGTGCGACACTGAAACGGGACACTAAATTTGAAGTACGCTGGACATTACGATTCTTGCTAATCGGCAAATTGCAACATACAATTTCCATATCTACGGCAGTGGTCTGAAAGAACACCTGGAGGAAAGATTTTCCAATGACGAAGATGTCCGCACAGGAGTTCTCGAATAATTCGGCGACCAAGGAATGGGTTCTTGTTGCCGAGGAACTGACCAATTGCTAGAACGTTCTGAGATTTTACAGAGACTTGGTGACCAACTGTATGTTGCACAATAGTGTCATTTACCTGTGCCACTTCGAAGTGTAGTGCAGCATTCAATACAAGTTGCCTGTCCTGTCATAACAATGTGTGACTTACGTTCTGAAATCCCCTCGTATTTCTGTGATAAAAGGTTACACTGTATTCCTTACAAACATATCAAAAGTTATGGTTTATTGGGAAACTATCGGTCCAATAATTTATGTTGCACTCCTGTTTCCGCGTCCTCCAAATGCTATTTATGAAATGGTGAGGATTTTGAGAAGTCCAACGTCGATTGTTCTGTACCCCACATGCACGATACCAGAACGGAATGGCACGGTAGAGAAGAATGATAGCGGCATCCAATAGGAAGCGAGCTAGAAAACGTAGTGGGGACAAAACACAGTAATCTGGTCTTGGATTTAAGAGGAAAGAAAGAAACTGGAGATCCGAAAGAACGTCTCCAGAACACGAGTTTGTCACGATTTGTGTGACCGATTTTTTGTTAGCAAGCGGCCGCTTATTGCAAGTGTTGCGATTTTGATTATTTCGCGAGTCCATCGGAACTCATAATTTTTTCACAAGTGAGACCATACAAGAACTCTAAAGTTTTCTTAACGAAGTGTGCTGTTACATATTGTGGACGTTACTGTTTAATTATTATTCATGAATTGTTGGGGACACACTGAGTCTGCTTTTCGTGAATTTGGTTGCCACCTAATATTTACTGCGATAAATAATGCGACCATAACAGTTAAGATTTATTGAATAAGCAAGTGAACGTCAAAGTTATTCTTTGTGTCACCTACCTCATTTGGTGTAATCAACTCCAACCACATTCCTTTCATTAATATTGTTGCTAACAAGTTTGCAAAGAACGTATAAACTTGCAATCTTTTAAAATAGGAACTCTTCTGTGTTGGTGTGTGATCGATCTCTAGACTA
This sequence comes from Schistocerca serialis cubense, assembly GCF_023864345.2. Taxonomy (NCBI): domain Eukaryota; kingdom Metazoa; phylum Arthropoda; class Insecta; order Orthoptera; family Acrididae; genus Schistocerca; species Schistocerca serialis. The sequence continues at coordinate 82,442,138 of NC_064641.1, read as the reverse complement.
CAACAGGTGCCCCAAAATCATTTCACGTAAATACTATCGTGCGTTTATATTCTATTCCCAAGACATGTTTATCAGGGTGATAGCTAACAGACCGTACACATGTTGTCACTTCACGGCAAGAACAGTTGTCAGCAGGGAAAATCTTCCGTGTATTTGGTGAGGCGATTTGAACATTCAACTGCTATCGTGAGAAACAAAATACTGAACACATATTTCGTACTGGTCACATATGTTCAGCAACGCTACCTTATGACGGTTACCTAAAAATTATGGTTCGTTTGTACCCCAAGAAAAATGCAAATCCAGTGCGCACTGTCTTTTTGGAGGGCTGTGCCGAACCAGACAGTACACAGCTGTCTCCACACGATCAGTTTGGGCTCGAGACATCCACTACGAACAACGAACGTGGAGAAGGTGGGCAAGAGAACACCTGGAGCGTGAATCAATATCAGCGGTTTCTTTCTGACGACGAGTACAGGATTAGTGTGGCGTCTGATGATCATCGTAGAAGAGAGTGTTAACTACAACTGTGATTTAATTGTGCTGAAATTTCTAGCGTAGTCTGTTCTCGATCAGTCCCGTTAGATTTAATTCACTTTTGGGTTAATTTCTTCTCTTAATGGCATTAAAGCAGCTTGGAGAGCTACTTCGAGACCAGACATTATCACCATGATATTTCATGACATGCAAAATGTTCGCAAAATATTTTCAGTGTAGTCGGGTCCTACTTTTATCTTGTAGAAACTACGCTACTGGCCATTAAAATTCCTACACCAAGAAGAAATGCAGATGATAAACGGGTATTCATTGGAGAAATATATTACACTAGAACTGACATGTGATTATATTTTAATGCAATTTGGGTGCATAGATCCTGAGAAATCAGTAACCAGAACAACCAACTCTGGCCGTAATAACGGCCTTAATACTCCTGGGCACTGAGTCAAACAGAGCTTGGATGGTGTGTACAGGTACAGCTGCCCATGCAGCTTCAACTCGATACCACAGTTCATCAAGAGTAGTGACTGGCGTATTGTGATGAGGCAGCTGGTCGGCCACCATTGACGTTTTCAGTTGGTGAGAGAGTTGGAGAATGTGCTGGCCAGGGCAGCAGTCGAACATTTTCTGTATCCAGAAAGGCCCGTACAGGGCCTGCAACATGCGGTCGTGCATTATCCTGCTGAAATGTAAAGTTTCGCAGGGATCGAATGAAGGGTAGAGCCACAGGTCGTAACACATCTGAAATGTAACGTCCACTGTTCAAAGTGCCGTCAATGCGAACAAGAGGTGACCGAGACGTGTAACCAGTGGCACCCCATACCATCACGCCGGCTCTGAGCACTATGGGACTTAACATCTATGGTCATCAGTCCCCTAGAACTTAGAACTACTTAAACCTAACTAACCTAAGGACAGCACACAACACCCAGTCATCACGAGGCAGAGACAATCCCTGACCCCGCCGGGAATCGAACCCGGGAACCCGGCCGTGGGAAGCGAGAACGCTACCGCACGACCACGAGCTGCGGACCCATCACGCCGGGTGATACACCAGTATGACGATGACGAATACACGCTTCCAATGTGCGTTCACCGCGATGTCGCCAAACACGGATGCGACCATCATGATGCTGTAAACAGAGCCTGGATTCGTCCGAAAAAGTGACGTTTTACCATTCGTGCACCCAGGTTCGTCGTCGAGTACACCATCGCAGGCGCTCCTGTCTGTGATGCAGCGTCAAGGGTAACCGCAGCCACGGTGTCCGAGCTGATAGTCCATGCTGCTGTAAACGTCGTCGAACTGTTCGTATAGATGGTTGTTGTCTTGCAAACGTCCCCATCTGTTGAGTCATGGATCGAGTGCACGATCCGTTACAGCCATGCGGATAAGGTGCCTGTCATCTCGACTGCTAGTGATACGAGGCCGTTGGGATCCAGCACGGCGTTCCGTATTACCCTCCTGAACCCACCGATTCCATATTCTGCTAACAGTCATTGGATATCGACCAACGCGAGCAGGAATGTCGCAATACGATAAACCGCAATCGCGATAGGCTACAATCCGACCTTTATCAAAGTCGGAAACGTGATGGTACGCATTTCGTCTCCTTACACGAGGTATTACAACACCGTTTCACTAGGCAACGCCGGTCAACTGCTGTTTGTGTATGAGAAATCGGTTGGAAACTTTCCTCATGTCATCACCGGCGCCAACCTTGTGTGAATGCTCTGAAAAACTAATCATTTGCATATCACAGCATCTTCATCCTGTCGGTTAAATTTCGAGTCTGTAGCACGTCATCTTCGTGGTGCAGCAATTTTAATGTCCAGTAGTGTACGTATGAATGCTAGTTATGCTAGCTATGTGAACAATGCTAATTGACCCAGTTACCTAGAAATGGAGCACGTTTCGGGAACACGTGTACCAGCGCCCTGACACCGCGACTTTAAGGGACGATTAAACTCCGTTCGTGATTGAGGTCTGGGAGTGGCTGAAGCGACGGTGCCAGGCGGCAGTAAGCCAGCGCTGCCCAGAGTGCTGAAGGTCGCGCGTGCGGAGGCAGGAGAGCAACAAAGGGACAGCGTGGTCGCTGGGAAAATACAATAACTGCATGGCAGATCTGCCTCATCGCTCGGCTAGCTAAAGTGCCAGCCACTTGTTTTATTTACCGTTTAACAGTACTGAAATCCTCGTTTCGTCCCTCCTCGAAGCTCCCGTGGCGTCCAACGCCGTCCCACTCGCGACCGCAGGCCTCATAATAAATCCGTCTTCTCACGGGACGTGACAACGCGTGTGGACGAGGAACTGATGCATGGACAAAAAATAAAAACACCTACAGCCGTCCTTATGATTATATTTTATTTCGTCGCTACCAGTTTCGACGCTTCATTGCGTCATCTTCAGGCTGTTTTGATGCGGTACAGCTTGATACGATCTCCGTGCATAGCCCATCAGTTGCCAGCGTTACTGGATTCGCAGATAATCTGAAACTCACCTCGGCTGACAATAATATTTTGGGTAAACATTCCCCCTCTCTTGCCCTGTCCGTTTCGAATCTAGCCACTGATGACGACCAACCAATAGCGGTAGCAGGCATTTCAACCAATAACCCTTCTCCAGCATAAGTGTGGAATAGTGCCTTTCTATCCAACGACGATGACCGCCAATGGTATCCACAGGAGATGACCTACCAACACCTCTTCTTCTGTATTAGCCTATGACTACGGCCCACCAATGGTAGCCATATGTATTTTAACCAATAATATCACTTCTCCAGCACGAACGCCAGAAAATTCCCCCCTTATAAGTGGACGCGACACTCGTTTCTGACAGTGTTCTAGCAGTAGTGGACGCGACACTCGTTTCTGACAGTGTTCTAGCAGTAGCGGACACTAAAAGATCCTGAGGAAGATCCCAGCAGAGGGGTCGAAACCTCGAACATTTTAGAAGAAACATGACGCGACCTAATAACCCAGAAGATTTTAACTTCAGCAACGGCCACGAAAGCCTGCAGACTTACATAATCTGAAACTTACGTGTCAGCACTCCAACCATCAACTGGTAGCGACAAAATAAAATAAAATCATAAGGACGGCTGTAGAGGATGGACATACAAAAATTCAGCGTGGGATTCCACGTTCCAATACACTGCGGAGCGTGAAATAAAGTATGTGGCATGCCGCAAGAAGAGAAACGTGATCAGTGAGATGCAACATCGTTTTCTGTCACAAGGAGAGCATAGGAGCCGCCATATTGTAATGCGTTAAACATCGTGTTTGGCGGGTTTGCTTTCTCATGGAGTATGCGGTATGGAAATAAACTGTTTGAACGCATTAGCAAATTGAGGACCTCTCGAAAACGCTTCGTTGTAGCTACTATTTGCTATAATAAAAGGATGGGAAACTGCACATCGGCAGGTAAAGACTTCCTGTAGTTGATGTTTTTAGTGTTACAACTCGTGTGCTACGAAAGTATTCGTTTTGAATACAATGGCACAATGACGATCTATCAAAGTGCATCTTTTGGTACAATTTGTATACTACAAATCAAATAATTATATTTGCAGATACAATCCATGCAGAGAGTAGATTATTCTATCGAAACTGCAGTGTCGTGCTCTGGCGTTATGAAGAATAATGGGGCAGCTTTGCGCCCACTTTCTTCGGATTTTATTTTCACGTTTTGTTTTCTAAAAGAGTCTGAGTTTTCCTTATTCATGTAATAGAAGAATTATGTCAAAAGTCGATGTTATTTATTATAAATAAAGCATTTTCTGCAATTCGTGTGGCAAAGGCCAACGACTGGAATGTTTCCCCAGTGACCAGAAATCTTAAGCTGATTGCTAGACTAGGTCTAAAAATAAACACAAGCTAGAAACTGGAAGTTTTTGCTGTCATGGTACTTTCTGTGATATATATATATTATATATATATACCTGTCTGTGAGTTTATGGACTGGCTTATGTTTGTATCTTGCCGGTAAACGTATTTTTCAATGATGATGGGCAGCTTCGAAAACATCTCCTCTTCCATTCTAATGAAATTATGAAACGGATCTTGATCTAGAAATATATGCGATAAAGTACGCTATTTCAGAGTGCTGGTAATCAATGCAACATCGAGAATACGCATATCGTGTATGAACAAACTGACGTTAGAATCTATACGTTAACTATAATAAATTTAATGGGTTAAAAATTCAGTTGAATTAACGAATAGGCTTGTAAGTAGGCTGTTTAGTTTTTTATGTTGGTAACGCCACGTAGTGCTCTGTATGAAAACCACTCACTGTGCTGTGTGCATTCTGTGGCTGGTTGGACTCATTGTTGGAATATTTGCTTGTGTAGTGTTGGGCAGTTGGATGTGAACAGCGCGTAGCGTCGTGAAGTTGGAGGTGAGCCGATAGCAGTGATGGATGTGGGGAGAGAGATGGTAGAGTTTTGAGAGCGGACGATCTGGACGTATGTCCGTCAGAAAAAGGAAATTTGTAATACTGGATATCATGGGCCATTCTTTTGTAGGGATTATTGAAAGTCAGATTGCGTTGCGCTAAAAATATCGTGTGTCATTTTAGTGATGATCAGAATAAGTATAGAGAAAACTGTTTGAGTACGTTGAGTTTTGCTCAGCTGTTTGAAAACCAACATAAAAACCTAAACAGCCTACTTACAGGCTTAACTTCTGCTAGTACATATTTTAGACGCTGTACAGCATTACGTAGGGCTCCTCTACCAGCAATTCGCTGTTCAAGCCGTCAACGACTTCAAAATCTTCTTCTCGATTTTCATCGCTCTTCTTCAACAGAGTTAATCTAGCTTTGTAGTAAAGAAAACTGCGCGGTTTGCGAGCCAAATAAAGCCGATGACGACTACTGCAGAGCGCAAACCACGTTTACCAACTCGTCCCGTGTGCCGACGGCGCTGCCTCTCGTGAGGTCGAAAGACCTGTTCACGTCCACGTCAACGTTAGCTGCCACGTTCCTTGTGATGACGGCCTTAGCAGTATACCGCCAGCCAAACGAATCACGAGACACATCACTTCGCAAGCTTATATGGAACGTATAGAGGGGACCCGGCTTAATCTCTTGCACTATTAAATAAATCTAAATAATGGTCACCAGCCTCTCTTAGATCTGCGAGGGAGTGTTAAAATTCTCAGCACTAACACACCACTAATTAGTGATCTGTAGCAATATAACTGCTTTCAATAAGATTCCAAGATCGGTTCACTGGAATGGAAAATATTCTCTGCTATCAATTTTTATACAGCCTCCAGTTAGGTGACAGCAAAATCTCCCTACAATTTCCACAGCAATAGGATAGAAACACAGTTCAAAGTCAGTTGGTCAAAATACAAATAGAAGGCCACCTGACCTCTCAATTTTTCCCTAACTTCATGAAATTATTTTTAACATTTACCTCTTCCATTCATTTTTCGCAATCTTCATGAAATTATTTTTAACATTTAGCTCTTTCATTCATTTTTCGTAAACTTCATGAAATTATTTTTAACATTTAGCTCTTTCATCTAACCAGCTCACTGGTCATTTCCTACTCACGGTAATAGCGCTGTCCACCAAAGAGCTACTTCTTGCTAGGGCTTTTCAAAATTTATCTCCATTTTATCCAAGGAAAATAATTCTGATTTCAGCATAGTAAGTCTCAACCAGAATCCCTTTAGATGGATTACGGAAAGGGCATATAATCTGCAGCCGAATAAAGCCCCCTTGCTCTGAATGCTACACGCTGGCTCTGGTGGCGACAAAAGCTGGCGGACAAGTGGACGATCGAGGTCAGGAATGACATGTGTATATTGTTATCGTAAATGTCTGGAAGACAATGACCTGAGACATGCAAACCGCTTCCCCATAGTGTTAACGAGTCGCGAAAGACAGACTCTGCGATCTTTTGGTGACAAGCAGGTAGCCTTAGAGAGTCATCCAGTAGAGCCAGCCAGCTTCATTTATGTCGAGTCTTTCATGTTCCAGCAATTATTTCGACTATAACTGTATAGTCATGCTCTAAACCAATGTAGAGTCCATGACGTAGGGTAATTCACAATCTTACTTCTCTGTTTTATATGCTAATCGCGGATTGGGGATTAGGGCAAAGAAGATCCCAACGCCCCCGAATGTGCCATTTGTCTTATAATCCCACTAGACAAAATATTAGTCGCCGTCTTCAAACAACACTGGTCGCTTTGGCGCACCGTGTTGTTGTGGTCCAGAGACTGGTTTGATGCGGCTCTCCGTGCTATTCTACCCTGTGCCTCTTCATCTCCGAGTAACTACTGCAACCGCCATCCTTCTGAAACTGGTTACTGTATTCATGTGATGGTCTCCCTCTACGATTTTTATGCCCCATATTTCCCTCCAGTACTAAATTGGTGATCCCTTCTGGCCTCAGAAGCTGTCTTATCAAACTATCCCTTCTTCTAGTCAGGTTGTGCCACAAATGTTTCATCCCAATTCTGTTTAGTATTTCCTCAATAGTTACATGATATACCATCTAAATTTCAGCATTCTACTGTGGAACCACATTTTAGAAACTTCTATTCTCGCCTTCTCTAAACTGGTTATTCCAGAATGACATTTTCACTCTGCAGCGGAGTGTGCGCTGATATGAAACTTCCTGGCAGATTAAAACTGTGTGCCGGACCGAGACTCGAAATCGGGACCTTTGCCTTTCGCGGGCAAGTGCTCTACCAACTGAGCTACCCAAGCACGACTCACGCCCCGTCCTCACAGCTTTACTTCTGCCAGTACCTCGTCTCCTACCTTCCAAACTTAACAGAAGCTCTCCTGCGAATCTAGCAGAACTAGCACTCGTGAAAGCAAGGATATTGCGGAGACATGGCTTAGCCACAGCCTGGGGGATGTTTCCAGAATGAGATTTTCACTCTGCAGTGGAGTGTGCGTTGATTGTCCATGTTTCACTTTCATTCATGGCTGCATCTGATACAAATACTTTCAGAAAAGACTTGCTGACATGTAAATCTATATTCAATGTTAACAAATTTATCTTCTTCAGAAATGATGTTCTTGGCATTGCCAGTCTACATTTTATATCCTCTCTACTTCGCCCATCATCAGTTATTTTTTTGCCTAGACAGCAAAATTTATCTACTAGTTTAAGATTCTCGTTTTCTAAAATAATTCCCTCAGCATCACCTTGTTTAATTCGACTTCACTCCATTATCCTTGTTTTTGCTTTTGTTGATGTTCATCTTATATCCTCTTTTCAAGACAATGTCCATTTCTTTCACGTGTTCTTCCAAGTCCGTTGCTGACAGAATTACAGCGTAATCGGCGGACCTCAAAGTTTTTATTTATTCTCTCTGGACTTTAATCCCTACTCCGAATTTTTCTTTGGTTTATTTTACTGACAGCTCATTTTATAGATTGAATAACATCGGGGATGGGCTACAACCCCGTCTCACTCCCTTCTCAACCACTGCTTCCCTTTCATATCCCTCGACTCTTATGACTGCTCTACGATGTCTGTACAAGTCGTAAATAACCTTCCGCTCCCTGTATCTTAACCCCTGTTGCCTTCAGAGTTTCAAAGATGGTGCAAAACTGGCACCGGCGGCTCATGTGAACCTCCACCACTGACGCAAGTCATGGTAGTAAAGTGGTGAGTATGTGCCAGTCGGTTGTATAGAGTCGGCTCTGTGAGATTAACCGACGTGGAGACCTGATCCTGCTCTCAGTCATTCAAACTACTTTGAACATGATCCAGAATTTTTATTTCACCATTATCGGCGACCAAGTGTTGCCTCTCCTATATTCTAATGAGTATGCTGGGTATACTCAAGTCGCAAACGTTGACAACAGCCGTGTTCAGAGGGCTGCCCGCGTATGTTCCTGATTTGATGAGCACTCAGGTCCTTATCGGTTCTCGAGTTGTACGCTAAGTCACCCGATCTTAATTCCATACAAAATGTCTGTAACCCTGGGTGGAACAATCATAATTACTGTGTTTTGTTAACTCTATCGGATCTAATAATCGGTGAGTGGCTTCAGCTGCATATTATGGTGTACCCGAAGAAACACGTGAACTCTCTTCCTCGCCGAACTGAGGCTATTATGAAGCTAGAGGCTTTGCTACCAGGTACTAGCACGATGTCTCCTGGGGGGGGGGGCTGAATAATTTTTGTCTAGAGAATTTGTTTTTATCACTGTAACGCAGTTTCCGTGTTTGAAATGTACTGTATAGCACCCAGTGCTCAATTTTTATATATATATATATATATATATATATATATATATATATATATATGACTGCTCTACGATGTCTGTACAAGTCGTAAATAACCTTCCGCTCCCTGTATCTTAACCCCTGTTGCCTTCAGAGTTTCAAAGATGGTGCAAAACTGGCACCGGCGGCTCATGTGAACCTCCACCACTGACGCAAGTCATGGTAGTAAAGTGGTGAGTATGTGCCAGTCGGTTGTATAGAGTCGGCTCAGTGAGATTAACCGACGTGGAGACCTGATCCTGCTCTCAGTCATTCAAACTACTCATTCAAACTACTTTGAACATGATCCAGAATTTTTATTTCACCATTATCGGCGACCAAGTGTTGCCTCTCCTATATTCTAATGAGTATGCTGGGTATACTCAAGTCGCAAACGTTGACAACAGCCGTGTTCAGAGGGCTGCCCGCGTATGTTCCTGATTTGATGAGCACTCAGGTCCTTATCGGTTCTCGAGTTGTACGCTAAGTCACCCGATCTTAATTCCATACAAAATGTCTGTAACCCTGGGTGGAACAATCATAATTATATATATATATATATATATTTACAAAAGAGAAGGAGGAGATTAGTATTTCAAGACCCGTCGACAACGAGGTCATTAGATACGGAGGCCAAGCTCGGATTTAGAAAGGATGGCTATGGAAATATGCCGTGTCTTTCAAACAAACCATCCCAGAATTTTCCTGAAACTATTTGGGGAAATGACAGAAAACCTAAATCAGGATGGCCGGACGCGTGTTTCAATCGCCGTCCTCCCAAATGCGAGAAAGTGTACTAGCCACTACGCCACCTCACTCGGTCTGTTTACAAAAGAAAGCAATACTTTGCTAAATAAGTTGTTTTCCATGAAGATCGATAGCGAGAATAGACTGTGGAGCGTGTGGTAAACAGTGACTGTGTAACGTGGAATCTTGTGTGGTTCGATGGATTATCTTTCTGCATTGATGACATACCAATTTAAGTTCCCAAACTTGTGTTGTGAAGCTTTCGCCACTAGATGATTGTAGATTGCCTGATATGGACGAGAAGCCCACGGCCTTACAGCACGCTCCTTATTAATTTTGGCGCAAGGCGGGAACACCTTGCAGTCTAGTCACAAGGGAACAGTCAGTGGTGTAACAAGTGAGAAGGAACTAACTGGCACTCATAGCTGCATATTTTGCAAATGATTGAAAGCGGATAAATGTGCAGAATTTTTATTTTGGTAACCTAGAGACGATAATTCATGGTTGTCCTAATCAAGATCCTTTCATTCCTAGATCGTGATTTCAGCATTAGACTATGAACAGCTTAAATGTTCGGTAAAGCATTTGAGTTGACCCTGAACCATAATTAATTATTTTATGTAATTAATGAAGCTTAGAAGTTTTACATTTAGAGATCAGGAACGCCGCGGTTTATGAGTCCATTGTTGCTGGTTGCATACTTCACAAATGAAGGCGCCGCTGTTACATTGCTAAGGCCTCCTTCATTCCCGCTGTAATTGAGTAAGACGAGTCTGAGAACTGTGGTGCTGCTGCCGCTTCATATTTATTCCACGCATTCTCTCTTACTGAAGCATGCAGGGGTCTTAGCCTAGTCGCGACGTACTCTTAGTACTGAAGATATATACACGAGTTGCTCCTGTAAAATAGCACCGACAACGCGAAGTGACTGACTGTCAGAATCAGATGGCCTAACGATGCTGTGTTTTATGTGACCGTGAAAGTTGGAAGACGAAAATTAATGTATACAGTGTACACAATTGCTAATGTAATCTGTTAGAGGAGGAGTGATGTCTGGAATAAGTTTCATGCCAATGCCCATGATTCGGACGTAAAACAAACAAACTTTTCCAAATCCAAGCAAAATGTTTCTATTCTTGTTTATTTCAGTCCCACCATGAGATAACACATGTGCTGTATCAAACGAAAACTGAGCACAGAATAAAGTCACCGCTATCCTGCGACCGAAGAGAGCGCTATTTCTGTAACCATTTGGTCAAGACAACTTGCATTTATCGGTTGTTACTGAGTTGTATAGCTTAGTCTATCATGCGTTTCTGTAAATTTCTCGAAGACTGTTATAAATACATTTTAATAATTAATCACAATTTAGAGATTGGACTTCATTAGCATCCCATGTTTTCTGTTCCTGTTGTTACAGACTCGATAGCGTCTCGAAAGCACGTATTTGTCAACACAATTGTTAGACTTTCTCTGAATAGATATTAAATATTAAAATAAATTTACACACACACACACACACACACACACACACACACACACACACACACACACACACATGACAGAACACCATTCACTGATAACTGATCACTCATTATACTGACACACTAATTACGAATCTACTACCGATATAAACCCATCCACGCGATACTAACGACACCTGGCGAGGAATATCTGCTAGCCAGGCACAAGCATGGTACATGTAGTGTCAGTAAGTGTCGTGTCCGTGTATAGAATGGGGAAGGAACGCTATCTACGAGGGTTGGAAATTTAATAGTTCCAACTATTTATTTACAGCTCGTATCTAATAGATACGTGTTTTAAAGTATTACTGGCCTTCAAAGTAGTCACCAGCATCGTGTTTGACCCTTTGCCGGAGATGTGGAAGTCGTAGAATACTCTTAGCAGCGCCAGTTGTGTTGACAGTTCGAGCGACGCGGTCTATTGCCCGACGAATATGTAGCAGTTCTGAAGCGAATGCTGTGAAGTGTTTCCTTCAGTTTAGAAATCGAGTTGAACTCACGAGGGCTCAAGTCAGGGGAGTGCAGTGGGTGGTACAGCGCTTAGCAGCCCTATCAGTCAAACAAATCAGTAACAGCTTGCAATGTTCGTACTTGAGCATTGTCCTGCATAATGATGGTCAGGTCCTGCAGAAAGTGTCATCGCTTCTGTCTCTATGCTGTTCATTTTTGGAAGACAACCTACGACCAGCTTAGACACAGAAGTGATAACGCTTTCTGCAGGATCTGATCATCGTTTTGTAGGACAATGCTCAAGCACGTACAGTACAAGCTGTTACTGATTTGTCTGACTGATGGGGCTGCTAACTGCTATACCACCTACTGCACTCCCCTGACTTAAGCCCTCGTAAGTTCAATTTGGTTTCTAAACTGATGGAAACACTTCATGGCATTCGCTTCAGAACTGCTACAAATTCGTCGGACAATAGACCGCGCCGCTCGAACTGTCAACACAACTGTCACTGGTAAGAGTACCCTACGACTTCCACATCATTGGTAACGGGTTATCACAATGCTGGTGACTGCTTTGAAGGTCAATAAAACTTTGAAACACGTATCTATTTTGTACGAGCTGTAAGTAAATACACTCCTGGAAATTGAAATAAGAACACCGTGAATTCATTGTCCCAGGAAGGGGAAACTTTATTGACACATTCCTGGGGTCAGATACATCACATGATCACACTGACAGAACCACAGACACATAGACACAGGCAACAGAGCATGCACAATGTCGGCACTAGTACAGTGTATATCCACCTTTCGCAGCAATGCAGGCTGCTATTCTCCCATGGAGACGATCGTAGAGATGCTGGATGTAGTCCTGTGGAACGGCTTGCCATGCCATTTCCACCTGGCGCCTCAGTTGGACCAGCGTTCGTGCTGGACGTGCAGACCGCGTGAGACGACGCTTCATCCAGTCCCAAACATGCTCAATGGGGGACAGATCCGGAGATCTTGCTGGCCAGGGTAGTTGACTTACACCTTCTAGAGCACGTTGGGTGGCACGGGATACATGCGGACGTGCATTGTCCTGTTGGAACAGCAAGTTCCCTTGCCGGTCTAGGAATGGTAGAACGATGGGTTCGATGACGGTTTGGATGTACCGTGCACTATTCAGTGTCCCCTCGACGATCACCAGTGGTGTACGGCCAGTGTAGGAGATCGCTCCCCACACCATGATGCCGGGTGTTGGCCCCGTGTGCCTCGGTCGTATGCAGTCCTGATTGTGGCGCTCACCTGCACGGCGCCAAACACGCATACGACCATCATTGGCACCAAGGCAGAAGCGACTCTCATCGCTGAAGACGACACGTCTCCATTCGTCCCTCCATTCACGCCTGTCGCGACACCACTGGAGGCGGGCTGCACGATGTTGGGGCGTGAGCGGAAGACGGCCTAACGGTGTGCGGGACCGTAGCCCAGCTTCATGGAGACGGTTGCGAATGGTCCTCGCCGATACCCCAGGAGCAAGTGTCCCTAATTTGCTGGGAAGTGGCGGTGCGGTCCCCTACGGCACTGCGTAGGATCCTACGGTCTTGGCGTGCATCCGTGCGTCGCTGCGGTCCGGTCCCAGGTCGACGGGCACGTGCACCTTCCGCCGACCAGTGGCGACAACATCGACGTACTGTGGAGACCTCACGCCCCACGTGTTGAGCAATTCGGCGGTACGTCCACCCGGCCTCCCGCATGCCCACTATACGCCCTCGCTCAAAGTCCGTCAACTGCACATACGGTTCACGTCCACGCTGTCGCGGCATGCTAACAGTGTTGAAGACTGCAATGGAGCTCCGTATGCCATGGCAAACTGGCTGACACTGACGGCGGCGGTGCACAAATGCTGCGCAGCTAGCGCCATTCGACGGCCAACACCGCGGTTCCTCGTGTGTCCGCTGTGCCGTGCGTGTGATCATTGCTTGTACAGCCCTCTCGCAGTGTCCGGAGCAAGTATGGTGGGTCTGACACACCGGTGTCAATGTGTTCTTTTTTCCATTTCCAGGAGTGTACTTGTGACTGTGGAAGTTCCAACCCTCATATCTGAGTTTGACAGAGGGCAGGTTGTGATGGCCCGGAGTCTCGGCACGAGCATTTCGGAAACTGCACGAGTTGTTGGGTCTTTGAGGAGTACTGTGTTGACTGTCTTCAACATGTTGCGAAACCACGTCCAGAGGTCGGGGGTGAGCGGCCATCCCTAATTACAGATGATGGAAGTCGTTGGCTGGGCGCACTGATAAAACAGGACAGGCTGCGACTGTGGCGGAGCCGGTCGCTGTGGCCGAGCGGTTCTAAGCGCTTCAGTCCGGAACCGCGCGGCCGCTAGGGTCGCAGGTTCGAATCCTGCCTGGGGCATGGATGTGAGTGATGTCGTTAGGTTAGTTAGGTTTAAGTAGTTCTAAGTTCTAGGGGACTGATGACCTTAGAAGTTAAGTCCCATAGTGCTCAGAGCCATTTTGACTGTGGCGGAACTAACATCAGACTTTGATGCTGCGCATAGTACAAGTGTGTCTGAACACACGGTGCACCGAGCACTCCTAACGATGGGCCACCGCAACCGACGATCCATGGATGTGCCAATGTTAACACCACGACATAGACAACTACGACCAAAATGGGCTCGTGAGAAATCACACTGGACTTTGGTGCAGTGAAAGAGCTTTGCATGGTATGATGTACCCCGATATCTTCCTCTTCATGCGAAAGGAGGGCTCGAATCCGTCGGCTTCCAGGGGAACAGCTTCTTAACAACTGTACTGCGGTACGGAAACAAGCCAGCAGTGACTCCATTACGTCCTGGTCATCATTCACGAGGGCTTCCGCGGGTCTTGTGGAGTTCGTGCAAGGCACCACGATGGCCAAGGAGTAAACCACGTACACTCCTCCATGACATCATGTTCCCCGACGGCAGTGGCAGTTTTCAGCAAGATAATGGGCAATGTCAAAATTTGTCAAGAGTGTGATGGAGTGCTTCTAGGGACACAGAGGCGAATTTCAACCGATGTGCTGGCCTCCCAGCTTGCCAGATCTGAACGCGGTCGAACACATCTGGGATGTGATTGAACGTCGCGTCAGAGCTCATCGCCCCCCCCCCCTCCCCCCCACACCTCCTCGCAATTAATGGGAATTAGTTGACTTGTGTGTGCAGATGCGGTGACAACTCCCTCCAGCTACCTATCAAGGCCTCATTGCTTCTATGCCACTACGTGTCGCCATTGTTATCCGTGACAAAGGTGGACATACCGGGTTGTTAGGTAGGTGGGCACAATATTCTGGCTGATTAGGATATAGTAATATTCATGTCTACTGGTTGCTTATGTCATTTAGGCAGGTTGGGTATTTTACGACATTTCAAAACCTGAAAACGGCTCTGAAGCCATTGTCGTGATTTATGAAATAAATAAATAGTAATTTACAGTCTAACGGCGAAATTCCTTTCAAAAAGGTTGCGTAGTAGTAGGAATGCCACGAGTTGGCTGTTATACTTGCAAACCCGTCTGCTCACTCTCGTTTCTAAGCGAGTCGAGTCGACTTGTACCCGACAACAGGTGGCGAGAGGACTGCGGCGGAGACTCGCGAGTCCACACTAGGAGCACATCGAGGTGGCGAGTTCGGAGGTAAACAAATGAAAGGAGCTCATTTCTGATTTTTACTTTACATACTTCACTGATGCAGGTATGGTATCTCCTTAGCAGCAGCTATAATGAACTTGTTTAAAGTAACACACAGCCCGTCCGGACAGCAGTGTGTGTTAAAGGATCACTTCTGAGATGACCCCAGATCGCATCGGCTCGGCGCATTAAAGACGAGGATCTATGCGCCAGGAGCCTGGATGTGGTTTTTAAGTGGTTCCTCACATCTCAGTAGGTAAATACCGGCCTGGTACCCAAATCCCGCCTCAAATTTTTTTTTAATTGGCTTTCGGGACGTGCCCATAAAGCCATTTCAAAAGTGGAACGTCTTTTATGACGGTAGGATCGTGTGGACAACAAGAAAATCTCCGACCCGGACGGGAATCGAACCTGGGACCCTCCGCTTAGCAATCCTCCGCCCTGACTGCGCAGCTACGGAAGCGAATATCTTCTGTTACCCTATTCGCAAACATTTAGAAAACTTTGGCTCTCTTTCACATATGGAAATGTCGTGTGGCTAGGGCCTCCCGTCGGGTAGACCGTTCGCCTAGTGCAGGTCTTTCGATTTGACGCCACTTCGGCGACCTGCGCGTCGATGGGGATGAAATGATGATGATTAGGACAACACAACACCCAGTCCCTGAGCGGAGAAAATCTCCGACCCAGCCGGGAATCGAACCCGGGCCCATAGGATAGACAGTCTGTCACGCTGACCACTCAGCTACCGGGGCGGACTCTCTTTCACATGAACAGCAACACAGTTGAGGTCCACATACTCCGTCTCGCTAGGGTAACGGGTTGGCGACAGGAAGGGAATCAGGCCACCCTTTAAACTAAACGTGCCAGATCCATTAATAATCATGCCACCCCTACGCCGATGCGGCGCAAAAGCACAAGAAAAAGAGTTTAAAGTATCATTCAGCGTTCCAGGAGGGTATAATCAAATATGGAAGTGCGAAGTTAGGGACCAGACTGCTTTGTTGTCACTCAAATAGAAGAGTGATGACCATATATTCCACGTTTTCCATTTCTTCAAGTGGGACATTATACACATTTTTCAAGTAGCAGTTAAAGTGAAGGCCCTCCCCCACACCCACCTGGCTAAAGCGGCTGACTGCCATGAGGAGGACCTGGATTCGATTCCCGGTACCACCAGGGATTTTTCCTTGCTGAGAAGACTGGAACGGGGTGCACTCAGCCTCATGAACCCATCTGACTGAGTTTTAGCAGCTCCATGTCACCGAAATTGACAATAGCTGTGAAAGATGTGCGCTGATCACACGCCTCTCCATACCACACCAAATGACGTCATTGTCGGATGACGACAAGGCGATTGGTCGACTGTGGAGGCAGTTTACATTTTACTTATAGTGATTTTCAATATCGTTTGTGTGAAAATACGTTCGTAGCAATTATTTCTAAATTTGAAGCAAGTAGCGGTTCAATCCTCTATTCAGTGGACAAATGCTGCCCGACTACAGTTTTATTTGTAGTAACTGTTGGATGAGAGTAGTAAACAGTGCTATATTCAGTTTCTTAGCTGCTGCGCACATGTTTTCCGGTTTGTTTGGCTCTCAGAGTCCCCACAGGTGTCGAATTACGGATTAGGAGTTCCAAAGATATGTAGTAATGCCTAGCACGATAGTAGGTTATGCATCAGTCAGTTTATTTAACTTTCTTGCAGATTTATGATGCATAAGAAATAACATACTTTTTAGCATAATGTAAATAGTATGGGTTTTTTCATTGTGTAAATATGGCAATTTTTAGCTGGTGGACGCCTTTTGGGGAAATCTAAAATCAAATATTCAAAAGTCTGTGAATTCCTAAAGGACAAAACTGCTGAGGTCACCGGTCCTTAGACTTACTCACTACTTAAACTAACTTATACTAAGAACGACACACGCCCTTGCCCGAGGAAGTACTCGAACCTCCCGCGAAGGGGTCGCGCAATCAGTATCATGGCGCCTCAAACCGCACGGCTATTCCGCTCGGCAAATCTAAAATCGTTCCGCGTTTTGTGTGAATGTTTTAAACTGAGAAACACTACACACTTCCCAACTGTGGTAATCCCATTAAATTTTCTCCCCTAACATGTGACAGCCTGGAGCGATAGCCCGTACGTGGCTCTCCTTATACACTGCAATCTCGTTGTGCCAGGCCGTAGCATTGGTAATGTAAGGGGAGCCGCTGAAACGGTGCTATAGGTACCAGAAATAAGGAAATGTGATTTTATACGAGGTTGGTTCAAAATGTAAGGTAACAAGTTCTCTGCGAGGAACGTTCAATCAGGAAGCAAAGAACTACACGAAGTTACTAATGCAATGGTACATGTTAATTTTCCATAGTCACTGTGGCTGTCTAAGCATTTCTTCTATCGGTAATTCAACATGTAATAAATCAAGTTCCAGGTGTAAACAACAGCCACCTGAGAGTTAGCATCGGTTTTGAAGTGGTGCCCAGCCACGTGCTTTTTCAACGGTCCGAAGAGATGCAATTCGCTTGGTGCGAGATCCGGCGTGTATGGAGGGCGTTCCAGTACAGTCAGTCGGAAATGCCGGACCAAATTACGCTTAACCGAGACCAATTCGGTCGGATGTTGTAGTGCAACAACACGACTCCCTGTTTTTCCTCCGAATCTTTTTCTGCCACAACAACTGGCACCTTTCACCGTTACCACAAGGGCGAGGGAGTCAAGTAGAACCACAAGCTGCGTGTCGCAAAAGACTGTCCACAACTTTCTTCTCGGATACCTTTCTTTTGTACTTCACTGCCAAATGTGTACATGTGAACTATCATTCGTTTCTTTATGTTATAAATAAACCGGTATGCATGCGACAGTAACCCTAACTAATATGTTCCACAAGGACGTACATAAAAATAGGACTTTCCCGGGGCTCATATCTCGGGTTCGGTGGATTATAGAAAGGTATTTTCAAGTGTTCTGGATACCCTTTGTACTAGGGAGCATTTGTATGCCCAACATAAGGATCGTCTTCATGTAATTATACTACATTACAGGATCGAAGTTTGAATACTACTCACTTCCTCCAGCTTAGACAAATGGAGCAAATTAGTTGGTTCATTTTGATTACACATGGTCTGCGGCGAGCATTAAGAGGCTTATGCAGGCACCATTTCGTTCCTGGGAGGTTTCTGAGAAATCCCGAAGAACATAGTTTTTGAGTATCGAAATCGACATGTGGATTCGAAGACGGCTAGGCACACCAAATGGCACATTGTTTAGAAGATCCTGATCTCGAATAACCATGAACATTTTCTTGATATTTTTTATCTCTTTCCGAGATACAGAATTTCAAAGTATCCTACTTGTGTGCGTAAAACACGCACGTAAAATCCGATGTGTGGCGAAAACGTAGTTCATAAAGTGACGTAGCACGGAGAAATATGCTGTGAAGTGCCTCCGTTATCATCACAAGCGTTCTGGTAATCCCTTGTTGTAGTACAGAAGCGCAGACAGAATCTTTATGCACTTTAAATCCGGTCTAAGATGTAAAATTGATAGTTATGCGTTATTTAGATTTCACGCAAGGAATCTATCAAAATTTTACTGACCGACGGAGTTCTTTTCATATAGGTGACATGCCCCGCTGCAGCAGAGAAAAGATGGGAACCAGCGGAAATATGCTCCTATCGGAGCGCAGAAAAGGCGAATATGCTCGTGTTTATTTAAAGACTGACTGAAAAGTGTGGTACGAGCTACCTCGTTCTAGCTTCCACAGCACCTTTAAAAATTTTCCAAAAATTTTTACCTGCGAAGATTTTCGTGCTTTTTCATGCTGAGAGAGAAGCAGACAGTTAGAGATAGAAAAGTAATATAAGTATGTAGACACAGATAGTGGTTGCGGCATAGAAAGAGTGACGGAGACAATCGCAGTGTGCGGGAAAGGGATGGACACAGTGGCAGTGGAACACAGTTGAGGCTAACAGGAAAATGGTAAAGGAGACAGTCCCAGTGTGAGAACAGAAAGGAAAGGAGGAAGTTGACAAGGGTGAGAGCTAGTGATGATGAGAGACAGTGTATGGCAATGACAACGAGGAAGAGAGAGATAGCGACAGTGACAAAAGGCAGCAGAAGTGAGATGGTGTGAATCAGATAGTAGAGAGCAAGGAGGAGACTGTTACAGTGAGAAAAGACAGTAATAGCAGGACAGAACGAAAGAAACTGTGGCTGTGAGACAGGGGACAGTGACATCCAGACACAAAGAGATAATGACAGTGTGTTGGGCTGAATGAGTGAGTAAGAATGGGCAAGGAGGAGTGGATGGGTGTGAGGGACTTAATGCAATGGACTAGTGGGTGTGAGCGAGTTACTGATAGGGGAGCTTGTGGAAGTGAGAGGTGAGTCCCATCATAAAAAGGAACGCACATATATTCACATGCCAAAAAATTTGGGAAAATATTTGAAGGTGCTGACGAGGGCAGAATGAAGCAGCTGGTACCCTACTTTCTCGTCAGTTTTTTCATGAGCAGGAGTATATTCGCCTTTATGTGCTCCGATAAGGGCATTTTTCCGCTGGCATATAATAGCTCTGTATTTTAACGTTTTGTAGAAACCTTCCTACGTTAGTTATTAAATAGACGCTGCGGACAATGCCGTAGTCACTAGACATACAGAATTCATTCGTTGATGCTCGTACAGTCCATCCGCACAGGACTTAAATTCCGTGAAATCAGTCATCTGTGTAGTTATGGCAGATATTTCCGAGATGAATTTTCACTCTGTAGCGAAGTGTGGGCTGATTATAAACTTCTTGGTAGATTAAAATGTTTGCCGGACCGGGACTCTAACCTTGAATCTTTGGCTTTCACGGGTAAGTTTCTAACGACTGAGTTCTCCAGACACGACCCACGACCCACAACCAGACCTCAAAGCTTTACTCGTCCTACCGCTAGTACCTCTCCGCTATGTTAAAAACTTTACAAGCTTTCTCTTCCATACTTTGCGGGACTAATGGTCTCAGAAGAAAGGAAATTGGCGGGAAAAGGCTTAGTCACGGCACACGGGATTTTTCCGAAATGAATTTACACTCTGTAGACGTGGGTGTGCTGAATTGATACTTCCTGACAGATTAGAACTGTGTGCTAGACTGTGACTATAGCTCGGCTTCGAATCCCGTCGCCTCACACAATTTCAATCTGACAGGAAGTTTCTATAGCCACTTGCTTGATTTAGATCTTTCACAACATTTGTGGGTTACTGATCTATTCCGAAATACATTACAGCTTTACGTTCAATCTGATTACAATATGATCAGAGACAATAATTTAACACACGTAAAATTAAAGTTAAATCCGACGATGTTCACACGAATTATTTAAAAATTGTTTGAACTAAACTAATCTAAACTCCTCAATATTCTCTTTTGTCTGTGAGGTACTGGATGGGCTAAACAAAAGGTTTCGAACGCTTAGCATATTTTTTGATTTAACTGAGGCATTTGATTGTGTTGATCGCAAAATATTGCCCCAGAAGTTGGTTCACCTCTTACTGTAGCAACAGGCAGCAAAAGGTCATTATTCACAATGTTGATAATGGCTGTGATGTGGCATCTGAGTGGGGCACTGTGAAGTGGGGGGTGCCCCAGGGATCAGTGTTGGGGCCACTCCTGTTCCTTATTTGTATAAATGATATGCCCTCTAGTATTACAGGTAACTCTAAAATATTTCTATTTGATGATGACACTAGCTTGGTAGTAAAGGATGTTGTGAGCAACATTGGCCCGGTTTCAAAAATGGTTCAAATGGCTCTGAGCACTATGGGATTTAACATCTGAGGTCATCAGTCCCCTAGAAATTAGAACTACTTAAACCTAACTAACCTAAGGACATCACACACATCCATGCCCGAGGCAGGATTCGAACCTGCCACCGTAGCGGTCGCGCGGTTCCAGACTGAAGCGCCTAGAACCGCTCGGCCACTCTGGCCGGCTGGCTCGGTTTCAAGTAGTGCAGTACATGACCTAAGTTCATGGCGTGTTGA
Source organism: Schistocerca serialis cubense (assembly GCF_023864345.2). Lineage (NCBI taxonomy): Eukaryota > Metazoa > Arthropoda > Insecta > Orthoptera > Acrididae > Schistocerca > Schistocerca serialis. The sequence goes on along the minus strand of NC_064641.1, from coordinate 82,421,002 downwards.
AAATACACTAACGATAAATCACCGTAAGACTCAGTTTTTACAGTTTCTAAGACAAAATTCAACAAAACCTAACGTTTTAATTTCACAGAACGGGCATATTATTAGTGAAACTGAATAGTTCAAATTTCAAGGTGTTCAGATAGATAGTAACCTGTCGTGGAAAGCCCACGTTCAGGATCTTGTTCAAAGACTTAATGCTGCCATTTTTACTATTCGAACGGTATCAGAAGTGAGTGATCTTTCGACACGAAAATTAGTCTACTTTGCTTAATTTCATTCGCTTATGTCGTATGGTATTATATTTTGAGGTAACTCTTCCCATTCTAAAAGGATATTTTTGGCTCAGAAACGGCCGGTTTGGCAATAAGTGGTGTAAGTTCACGAACCTCTTGTCGACCCCTGTTCACGAGTCTGGGTATTTTGACATTGGCCTCTCAATATATATATTCCTTACTGTCATTTTTTGTTAACTGTATTACCTCATACCCAAGAATATGCAGCTTTCAGTCGGTTAATGCTCGGCAGAATTCAAACCTGCATTCGGATCGGACTTCCTTAACTCTTGTGCAGAAAGGTGTGCAGTATACTGCTGCATCCATTTTCAAGAAGCTACTACTCGAATTCAAAAATCTTTAGCAGTAATCCACGCGCTTTCAAATAGAAACTGAAGTCCTTCCTCATGGATCACTCCTATTCTGCCGAGGAGTTCCTTGAAAAATTAAGCTGATTCTTACTGAATTGTTGGTTGCGTTTACTTAAGCTTATGGACTGCCTTTTTTAGGGTTCATGAACATTTATTTTTATCTGTTATTACTTTTGTGTTGTAATTTCATGTACTGACACGTTCCATGACTTTGGAGATTTGCTCCTCAATTTGGTCCTACGGAACGTAACGTGTAAATAAATAAATAAAAATAACAGGCCTGAAGGCCTAACGGTACCGACCGACCGCCGTACCATCCTCACAGCCCACAGGCGTCACTGGATGCGGATATGGAGGGGCATGTGGTCAGCACACCGCTCTCCTCGCAGTGTGTCAAGTAGCTCCTCAGTTTGCCTCACAAGGGCTGAGCACCCCGCTTACCAACAGCGAGCGGCAGACCGCATGGTCATACATCCAAGCCCGACAGCGCTTAACTTCGGTGATCTGACAGGAACCGGTGTTACCACTGCGGCAAGACCGTTGGTAAAAATTGTTTAAATCATCTAGTAACCACCGACTGGACACTGGACGCGGACGAAGAATGGGTAAATGAACTCAAGATCAGCTGTATTGCGCTTGTGACCCGCTAAGCATTAGATGTGGCTACAGACCTGCTTGGCGACGCGCTTGGTGTGCAGTTCGCCGATGCCCGCCTCGGACACGTTGGAGGTGAGGTCGCCGAGCGGCGCGTACTCCTGCGAGAAGACGTAGAAGCCGGCCGTCTCGAAGGCGACGTCGTACGTGGTGATGATGTTGCGGTGCGCTGACAGGTGCAGCCCGTAGTGGAACTCGCGGAAGAAGTCGCGCAGCGCGGTGTACGGCTTGGGCAGTGCCTTCAGCACCATCTCGGTGTCGGTGGCGCGGTGCTCCACCAGCAGGATCTTGCCGAACCAGCCCTCGCCCACGATCTGCAGGATGTCGAACTCCTCCGCCAGGCTCACCTGCAACAGCGCAGCGCCGCAGGGCGCCTGCCTGAGGTGCTACCTTCTAGCAGCGATTCATCGTATGTCGCTGGAGCTACGAAAGGCAGCTAAAAACCAGGAAAAAAGGAGCAGATTATTCCTGTTTCAAGAAGTTAGTCTTGTTTTCTTGTTGTGACTATCTTTCTAATTCAAAGAGAGGGCTTGTTAGACCCCAACCCAGAGGTGTACATATTCCGCTCTTAACCAGCCCGTACATGCCTGTTAGACAGGAAGGCAAGCTGCAGACCGGGAAGGCTGCTTCACACCCCAACTCAAGCAGGCTAAACGAGTCTTGCCTGCCAGCCCGTCTTCCAACTGTGCTACGCTACGTAGCAGTTTAACTGTACACTTTCGTTTTAATGTTAAGATAGGGTTCGGAAGTTGATGGAAAGTCTTTTTTTCACACGAGTATCACAAGACGAGACTTAACGGAATAGGAATTCGTTTTGGGTCATTGCAATCCAGAAAATAGTGGATTTTTCTGGACCCTTACTTCCTTATCGGCTTGTTTGGGGCTTATTTATTTACTTCGGTGTGAATGATTTTCTCTGCTACTTCAGCGTCTTTCAACTAGTACAGGGTATTCTCAATTCTAACATCATCAGGCCACCTCTACTACATGTTTTCTGTAGTAAGCAGATCAATCTCTAAAAGTCAAGAAGATCCTGTACAACTAAGAACTGAAGCTGTCTGTTATAGTGCAACGCCAACTAAAGCAAAGCTTTAGAAGTCCAGTTTCTATAACCTTAGAATGTTCCAGCTAAATAAGATCCCTGTTACATCAGTTTTAATTATTTTTCCAGGATGTGTTTTGCGAGTTCGTTGAATTCATTCTAAGTTGCCAAAATAGTTCATTCTAAATTCGGCAAATGCATTTTCACAAACACGATGTTCGTTTTTCACATTACGTTAATTTGAAAAGAAAAAAAGTTTTTGTTTCTTACTAAGCTTTCTTCATACTACACTGAGTGCCCCCAGGATGTGGTTTTTAATATGCACTAAGCCACATTTTTTATCTTATTTCAGTCAACGTTTGCTCTAAATTTAGGAAACCTATCTATTGCTATGTCGCCTCAAGTCCTTAGAAAACGTGTCCACACTTGTCAGCCACTAAGTCTTTCTCTTCTTTCAAAATATTTATGAAGTGAGGAAACTGCTAGTCAAATTTACAAACATGTCGTAACATATTCGAGGTTCCCGAATGAGTGTTTAGTAACTTAAATAGACAGTTCGCATTGCGAGACACCTACCAAATTAAAGTTAAAATCTTCTGGGTTGTTAGGCCGCGTCATACACTCCTGGAAATTGAAATAAGAACACCGTGAATTCATTGTCCCAGGAAGGGGAAACTTTATTGACACATTCCTGGGGTCAGATACATCACATGATCACACTGACAGAACCACAGGCAAATAGACACAGGCAACAGAGCATGCACAATGTCGGCACTAGTACAGTGTATATCCACCTTTCGCAGCAATGCAGGCTGCTATTCTCCCATGGAGACGATCGTAGAGATGCTGGATGTAGTCCTGTGGAACGGCTTGTCATGCCATTTCCACCTGGCGCCTCAGTTGGACCAGCGTTCGTGCTGGACGTGCAGACCGCGTGAGACGACGCTTCATCCAGTCCCAAACATGCTCAATGGGGGACAGATCCGGAGATCTTGCTGGCCAGGGTAGTTGACTTACACCTTCTAGAGCACGTTGGGTGGCACGGGATACATGCGGACGTGCATTGTCCTGTTGGAACAGCAAGTTCCCTTGCCGGTCTAGGAATGGTAGAACGATGGGTTCGATGTCGGTTTGGATGTACCGTGCACTATTCAGTGTCCCCTCGACGATCACCAGTGGTGTACGGCCAGTGTAGGAGATCGCTCCCCACACCATGATGCCGGGTGTTGGCCCTGAGTGCCTCGGTCGTATGCAGTCCTGATTGTGGCGCTCACCTGCACGGCGCCAAACACGCATACGACCATCATTGGCACCAAGGCAGAAGCGACTCTCATCGCTGAAGACGACACGTCTCCATTCGTCCCTCCATTCACGCCTGTCGCGACACCACTGGAGGCGGGCTGCACGATGTTGGGGCGTGAGGGGAAGACGGCCTAACGGTGTGCGGGACCGTAGCCCAGCTTCATGGAGACGGTTGCGAATGGTCCTCGCCGATACCCCAGGAGCAACAGTGTCCCTAATTTGAGGGAAGTGGCGGTGCGGTCCCCTACGGCACTGCGTAGGATCCTACGGTCTTGGCGTGCATCCGTGCGTCGCTGCGGTCCGGTCCCAGGTCGACGGGCACGTGCACCTTCCGCCGACCACTGGCGACAACATCGATGTACTGTGGAGACCTCACGCCCCACGTGTTGAGCAATTCGGCGGTACGTCCACCCGGCCTCCCGCATGCCCACTATACGCCCTCGCTCAAAGTCCGTCAACTGCACATACGGTTCACATCCACGCTGTCGCGGCATGCTACCAGTGTTAAAGACTGCGATGGAGCTCCGTATGCCACGGCAAACTGGCTGACACTGACGGCGGCGGTGCACAAATGCTGCGCAGCTAGCGCCATTCGACGGCCAACACCGCAGTTCCTGGTGTGTCCGCTGGGCCGTGCGTGTGATCATTGCTTGTACAGCCCTCTCGCAGTGTCCGGAGCAAGTATGGTGGGTCTGACACACCGGTGTCAATGTGTTCTTTTTTCCATTTCCAGGAGTGTATTTCCTTCTAAAATAATCGAAGTTTCGACCTCTTTGCTGGGAGCTTCTTCAGGATGTCTTCCTGAAGAAGATCCAGCAGAGGGATGGAAACATCGATTATTTTAGAAGGAAATATGATGCGGCCTAACAACCCAGAAGATTTTAACTTCAGTGACAACGGCCACGAAAGCCTGCAGACTTACCTACTGAATTATCTGGAGCTGCCTTATTAACATCTGACAACTTTTCCCACTCTATACTTGGGCTCTGTTTACTGATTGGTATATGTTCATAAAGTGGATATAATTATGTACGTGGCTACAAGTTTAAAGTGCATAATGTATGATCATATGTTAATAAAGCCCTCACTACATGAAATTATTCATTAAATATTGTCACCAAACCGTTGGGAAAACACATACAGAGATAGTGAAAGATGTGGCGAAGAAAAGTCAGGAGAAGCAATGATGTCCGTGAATACGCTCCGAATTGGCAGTCGACTATTACACCAGTTGTGATTCAAGTACAGGATTTCCGGAAACCATCTAATTGCAGTTTCCATTACCATGATGCATATAACACCGTGGCTGTAGTTTTCATCGATATTTAATTCAAAGAAAAAGGATTTTTAACAAAAGCTAAATAACACACAAAACGTTTATTAGTTATGCAACATACCGCGGTGATGCAACTAGAATCGATATTTAATGACTGCGCATTCGTCTCGCGAGAAAATAAGCCATTAACGTCCTCCTACTAAATAATCGAAATATACGCAAGAAAAGTAAAGATTTTTGTTTCCAACTCCACAGTCCGTCTAATGCACGTGGCGTATGCTTTCTCTCGACCCCCGCCGCCCCCTCACCACCCAAGTTGTGGTTGTTCATACAAAGACTTTCACCTACATTTGCCCAACGGAAGCAGAAGTCACATTCCCCGATCAACGTCACGGAATAAAACAAATCGATACATACATGGCCTGGATCCAAACAAATTCCTGCTTCAGGCGCGTCGATAATGTGAGAACATCTCTGCTTCAATGGACATTTTCGTCTTCTGAAGCGATAAAAAGAGTGAAGGAACTTGTTTCTCATGCTTACAGCCACTTTTCAAGTGTCGTGGGATAGATACGCATAATTATAGGACTTCATGGCTGACATCAATCTGTTACAAAATTACGAAACGTACACTCATCAAAAAAGTTTTGCATCACCTCGGTTCCGAGAGTTCCGGAACCTGTACAGAAAATTAGAACAGATATCAACATAAACATCTTTTACGCCCTTTTTATTGCTCACGAAAACCACACATTGCATGTTGTACCACCGTGCTTCGAGACCTTCAGAGGTGGTGGACCCGACTGCTGTACACACCTGCATTGATGCATGTCTGTATTCGTCGTGGCATACTATTCAGAAGTTTATCGTATCACTGTTGGTCCAGGTTGTCCCACTCCTCAACGGCGATTCGGTGTAGATCCGTCAGAGTGATTGGTGGGTCACGTCGTCCATAAACAGCCCTTTTCAATCTATCCCAGGCATGTTCGAAAGGGATCCTGTCTGGAGAACATGCTGGCCACTCTAGTCGAGCGACGTCGTTATCTTGAAGGAAGTCATTCACAAGATGTGCACGATGGGGCGCAAATTTTCGTCCATGAAGACGAATGCCTGGCCAATATGCTGACGATATGGTTGCACTATCGGTCGGAGGATGGCGTTTACGTACTGTATAGCCGTTGCGGCGCCTTCCGTGACCACCAGCGGCGTACGTCGGCCCCACCTAATGCCACCCCAAAACAGCAGGGACCCTCCACCATGCTGCACTCGCTGGACAGTGTGTCTAAGGCGTTCAGCCTGACCGGGTTGCCTCCAAACACGTCTCCGACGATTGTCTGGTTGAAGGCATATGCGACACTCATCGGTGAAGAGAGATTGGTGCCAATCCGGAGCGGTCCAATCGGCATTTTCTTGGGCCCATCTGTACCGCGCTGCATGGTGTCGTGATTGCAAAGATGGACCTCGCCGTGGACATCGGGAGTGAAGTGGCGCATCATGCACCCTGTTGTGCACAGTCTGAGTCGTAAGACAACGTCCTGTGGCTGCACGAAAAGCATTATTCGACGTGATGGTGTTGCCGTCAGGGTTCCTCCGAGCCATAATCCGTAGGTAGCGGTCATTCACTCAGTAGTAGTAGCCCTTGGGCGGCCTGATCGAAGCGTGTTATCGACAGTTCCTGTCTCTCTGTATCTCCTCCATGCCGAACAACAACGCTTTGGTACATTCCGAGACACCTGCACACTTCCCTTGTTGAGAGCCCTTCCTGGCACAAAGTAACAATGCGGACGCGATCGAACCGTGGTATTGACCGTCTAAGCATGGTTGAACTACAGACAACACGAGCCGTGTGGAATGGAACGACTGGAACTGATCGGTTGTTGGATGCCCTCCTTCTAATAGGCGCTGCTCATGTATGGTTGTTTAAATCTTTGGGCGGGTTTAGTGACATCTCTGAACAGTCAGAGGGACTGTGTCTGTGATGCAATATCCACAGTCAACGTCTATCTTCAGGAGTTCTGGGAACCGGGGTAATGAAAAAATTTTTTTGATGTGTGTATTTTTTTCTCGTATAGAAGGTGGAACAAATCTACTAAAGAGATGGCACACACTACACTTGTCCGCCCTCTCTGCTGTCTTTCTGCTCTGTAAGATCTCTCTACCAAATAAAACTGACGGACGCCATTGAAAATATTCAAAGAAGGGCAGCTTGTTTAATATTATCACGAAATAGGGCAGAGAGTATCGCGAATATTATTTGTGAGTGAGGTGGCAATCATAAAAACAAAGGCGTTTGCCGTTGCGGCGCTATCGTTTCATGTAATTTAAATTACAATCTTCCCGGGTTCGATTCCCGGCGGGGTCAGGGATTTTCTCTGCCTCGTGATGGCTGGGTGTTGTGTGCTGTCCTTAGGTTAGTTAGGTTTAAGTAGTTCTAAGTTCTAGGGGACTGATGACCATAGATGTTAAGTCCCATAGTGCTCAGAGCCATTTGAACCATTTTTTGAAATTACAATCTTTCTCCTCTGAATGCCAAAAGACTTTGCTGACCTCCACCTACATGTGGAGAAATGACTCTCGTGAAAAAATAAGAGGAAACAGCTCCGCACTGTCGTTTCTGAACGAGTATTGGACCAGAATTGTTAGTGATTCCAGTTTTTCGTTGCAGATAGAACTCAACACATCGTTCTTAATGGAAAAAGTTCAACAGATGTAAAGGTGATCTCGGAATTACCTGCAAGGGATTTTGATGGGACCATTAACGTTTACAGGATGAACCCCAAATCCGCCGACAAAATTACTGACACTCAATAATTAACGAGTTATAAATGATTGTGATCCCTTTTACGTAATAAAACTGATGTGACTCTGTTAGTACTATAACATGCACATGGATAGAGAGCAGTGTATTAAAATGACAGACATATAAGTCTTCCTCTGTATTATATTGATTTACATCACATAAGAATTCTCGCGATTTCGTAGAAACATACGCTGCTCTGAAGTAATAAGGTACTAGAGTAATATTTGACTCACATATAAAGAAAGATTAGTAGCCTGAAACACGGTAAGCAATGCGCGCATCACTTTCAAACTTCCCTAATTGATCACCGCAGTAATAAATAATAAAAACAAATTTTTCATATCAATTCTTATCTTCCCTAAAAAATTCACTGAACGTCTTGGATTTTGTTGCTTCGTATTTACGCATATTTCACTGTATGTCGGAATTACGCTTATTCAAACATATGCGAGACTTTATGAATGACGCTATATATCAGTGCTGTTACAGCGCAATTACGACGACGTGGAAAAGGAAAGAACATAAACTTTTACACTATATTTGTAAACACAGTATGATATCAAAACTGAAAAATAAATGTTTAACAACATGAAATTAAGTAAGCTGTTAAGGGATATGAAACTGTACTTTGAAAAGTGTGTTAATAAGAGCTGATGAGAACCACTAATTGATTTTTAGGTTATTAATGTAATGATAGAACATCGATACTTTACACAGTAGGTGTAGTGGTTCAAGGTAAACGAAACGTTACTGAATTCACTTTTAAACATATATTAACATAATTAATACTATCACTGGTCCATATCCTAACACAGTTCTAAGGGAATTACATCCATTGCCTCGCACTAGTGAAGAAGAGCTATAGGCAGTCTGAGCTAGTGCTGGAAATGCCGTTCACATGTTCTTCCATACAACAGCATTGCCAGGTGTCCCGGTTTTCCGAGGCAGTCCTCGTTTCAGATTAAAGAAATCTGTGTCCCGAAAAATACTTTCGGGGTGGCAGTTTACTCCGAATTTCGGATTTCAGAGAAATACTCTCATATTATCTAATTTTTTCTCCAAATCCATGCGTGAATTTATATTTCCATTGTCGCTGTTATGCTAAATAACGAAAATTTGTGAGGTAATAGTTGATTGAGACCCTTAAGGCGGTAAATTTTTGATTAATGTCCCTTACCTGATTCACATTACGCTTTGCAGCAACGTGGTTCTCTGCTTCTCTGTCTGAATAGTATAGCTGTTAATTTGTTATTAAAGTGCTTGTTTCAAGTGAGCTCATAATACCAAAGCGGAAGTGTTCACTCCACGAAAAATGTGCAGAAGTATAATTTTTCATAGAACGATGGAGAAGTGACTTTGTAGTAGAATGGTGATTTGTGTTCCATTGCACATGGGGAAAGAGCAAAATATTAAGTATCTTTTATCTGGCGCAAAGAATAAACCAACGTGCATTCTGCAAGCACTTAAAATGGGCAGTTATTTCGTTTCAAATTAATTGAAACGGATCAAATTAGTAACAGAGCAGAATTACCAATGTAAATTAGCAAAGTGTTGTCATACCGGTAAACATCAAAAGTCTGTTAAATCTGTGGACTGTTCTTCTAGGCTAAGCTCAAAACATTGCAATGATTTAGAAGCAGCAAAAATGTGACGTTGGGCAGAACAAAATCAAGAGAAATTGTGAAATCAGTGTTAGTTCGCGGCACTGTCAAACAAAGATGGAATGATCTTTCAAAAATCCGTTATTTTGGTATAGCTACAGAGAGTTGTTTTTTTTTGGAGGGGGGGGGGGGGGGGGTGGCAGGAGACTAGAGAGCGAGGTCGGAAACCATCCCAGCATTTGCCTGGAGCGATTTAGGGAAATTACGGAAAACCTAAATCAGGATGGCTGGATTCTGGATTGAACCGTCGTCCCCCTAATGGCGAGTCCAGTGTTTTAGCCACTGCACCAACTCCCTCGGTCATAAAGCCGAGAAAATATTTCCATTAATTAATTAATTTTTTAAGCTCAAGGGAAATATCCCAATTAGTCCCAGTTTCTGCTTCCCAAATTACGTCCATTTTTAGTCAGTGTAAGAGAAATGTCCTGGTTTCTCAAACGGAAATTATGGCAACCCTACCATACAACGACCATGAATATGTATTTAGCTCAAAATTGCTGCTTTATTTTTATTATTATTCTGAGATCATTTTACTCCGTCTATGAGAGCCAACGACCTTTCAGTGAATTTTAGTGCAAGCTTTGAGATCTTCGTCCTCTCCGTCATACACTACATAACACATTCGTTGCCGTTCCGCGCTCTTAGCTCATTAGCAGCGCTCTGCCGACTCCCATAAAAGAGGGGCTTCCCCTTAGGTAGTATTATACTTGTGCACATTGCTCTTCAAACGTCTTTGCTAGCCTTTTGAAGCGTATTTGGAAAAAAAAAATATGGATATAATAATTTAAAAATGTGATTATAACAGAATCCATTTATCACATAAAAGACGCAGAGAAAAAAATGTCATACTTCTTGTGGGAGGGTTCAGCATTGCATTGTACGTAGTACAGATGAATCTTGTGACGGGAGAGGGAAGTTTTCGTGTGGTGTACGTGCGCTGCTTACATCGCGCGGCTGCCACGCGTGCACGCCGGCTCCGTCCAGCTCCGCGGTGAATGGAGCGAGTCGCGTGTCTGGCTGCGTCCGTGCCATTTGTCGGTGCGTATTTCTGTCCGCGCGACTCTTCCCTGCGACGCGGCGGGGCGGTTGCATCAGCTCGGTGGCCGAAGCTGCCGGAACACGGCCAGCTGCAGAACGGGGCCGTCTCCGCGGCTGCACTGTGTCAGCTGGCACCTCCGAATCAGTGGGCCCTGTCGTTAACCTTTGTCTTTACAGGTGGTGTTGTCACTTCGCACCTCTAACCTCCCTCTCAATAATGCACGTACTTTTCACCCACTGATCGCCGTAGTTGTTGTTGTTGTGGTCTTCAGTCCTGAGACTGGTTAGATGCAGCTCTCCATGCTGCTCTATCCTGTGCAAGCTTCTCCATCTCCCAGTACTTACTGCAACCTACATCCTTCTGAATCTGCTTAGTGTATTCATCTCTTGGTCTCCCTCTACGGTTCTTACACTTCACGCTGCCCTCCAATGCTAAATTTGTGATCCCCTGATGCCTCAGATCATGTCCTACCAACCGGTTCATTCTTCTTGTCAAGTTGTGCCACAAACTACTCTTCTTCCCAATTCTAACCAATACCTCCTCATTAGTTATGTGATCTACCCATCTAATCTTCAGCATTCTTCTGTAGCACCACATTTCGAAAGCTACTGTTCTCTTCTTGTCCAAACTTCTTATCGCCCATGTTTCACTTCCATACATGGCTACACTCCATACAAATACTTTCAGAAACGACTTCCTAACACTTAAATCTATACTCGATGTTAACAAATTTCTCTTCTTCAGAAACGCTTTCCTTGCCATTGCCAGTCTACATTTTATATCCTCTCTACTTCGACCATCATCAGTTATTTTGCTCCCCAAATAGCAAAACTCCTATACTACTTTAATTGTCTCATTTCCTAATCTGATTCCCTCAGCATCACCCGACTTAATTCGACTACATTCCATTATCCTCGTTTTGCTTTTGTTGATGTTCATCTTATACCCTCCTTTCAAGACACTGTCCATTCCGTTCATCTGCTCTTCCAAGTCCTTTGTTGTCTCTGACAGAATTACAATGTCATCGGCAAATCTCAAAGTTTTTATTTCTTCTCCATGGATTTTAATACCTACTCCATATTTTTCTTTTGTTTCCTTACTGCTTGCTCAATACACAGATTGAATAACATCGGGGATAGGCTACAACCCTGTCTCACTCCCTTCCCAACAACTGCTTCCCTTTCGTGCCCCTCGACTCTTATAACTGCCACCTGGATTCTGTACAAATTGTAAATAGCCTTTCGCTCCCTGTGTTTCACCCCTGCCAGCTTTAGAATATGAAAGAGAGTATTCCAGTCAACATTGTCAAAAGCTTTCTCTAAGTCTACAAATGCTAAAAACGTAGGTTTGCCTTTTCTTAATCTTTCTTCTAAGATAAGTCGTAAGGTCAGTATTGCCTCACATGCTCCAACATTTCTACGGAATCCAAACTGATCTTACCCCAGATCGGCTTCTACCAGTTTTTCCATTCGTCTGTAAAGAATTCGCATTAGTATTTTGCAGCTGTGACTTATTAAACTGATAGTTCAGTAATTTTCACATCTGTCAACACCTGCTTTCTTTGGGATTGGAATTATTATATTCTTCTTGAAGTCTGACGGTATTTCGCCTGTCTCGTACATCTTGCTCACCAGATGGTAGAGTTTTGTCATGACTGGCTCTCCCAAGGCCGTCTGTAGTTCTAATGGAATGTTGTCTACTCCCGGGGCCTTGTTACGACTCAGGTCTTTCAGTGCTCTGTCAAACTCTTCATCTCCCATCTCATCTTCATCTTCATCTACATCTTCTTCCTTTTCTATAATATTGTCCTCAAGTACATCGCTCTTGTATAGACCCTCTATATGCTCCTTCCACCTTTCTGCTTTCCCTTCTTTGCTTAGAACTGGGTTTCCATCTGAGCTCTTGATATTCATACAAGTGCCTCTCTTTTCTCCAAAGGTCCCTTTAATTTCCCTGTAGGCAGTATCTATCTTGCCCCTAGTGAGATAAGCCTCTACATTCTTACATTTGTCCTCTAGCCATCCCTGCTTAGCCATTTTGCACTTCCTGTCGAACTCATTTTTGAGACGTTTGTATTACTTTTTGCCTACTTCATTTACTGTATTTTTATATTTTCTCCTTTCATCAATTTAATTCAATATCTCTTCTGTTACCCAAGGATTTCTATTAGCCCTCGTCTTTTTACCTACTTGATCCTCTGCTGCCTTCATTACTTCATCCCTCAGAGCTACCCATTCTTCTTCTACTGTATTTCTGTCCCCTATTCCTGTCAATTGTTACCTGAAACTCTCTACAACCTCTGGTTTAGTCAGTTTATCCAGGTCCCATCTCCTTAAATTCCCACCTTTTTGCAGTTTCTTCAGTTTAATCTACAGTTCATAATCAATATATTGTGATCAGAGTCGACATCTGCCCCTGGAAATGTCTTACAATTTAAAACCTGGTTCCGAAATCTCTGTCTTACCATTATATAATCTATCTGATACCTGATTAATAACAAATTGTTTTTATGATTATTTATGAAGTAATTGTTATTATATTATGTAGGTTACTAAAACTAAACTAAACTCCTCTCGAATAGGCCGTGAAGGTCCAACGGTACGACCAGCCGCCGTGTCATCCTCACACCACAGGCTTGGATGCGGATATGGAGGGGCATGTGATCAGCACACCGCAGACAGCACAGGGCAGAACGACGACGAAAACGAAAAGCCAGACGTTGTTGAGTTCAACCCTGGCTGAAAAGATGGGACGAAGGCAGGGGATTATATTCACTGCTTATGAAAGAACAGAGGCACGATGATCCGCATGAATTTCGGAGCTTCGTGAGGATGGACATGGCCTGTTTCGAGAAGCTGCTGTCTATGATGGAAGATGGAATTAGCAAGTGTGACACAGTCACGAGGGAGGCTGTCTCACCTTCGCAAAAGTAAGAATTAAATCTTATGTTTATATGTTTTGTGATCATATCAGACTAGATCACGAGTAAAATATCTGTAAATGCCCGGTTTTGATGCAGGCTGGTTGTAACATTGCGTTCCTGGCAACTGGGAAATCTTTTAGCCACAGGATAGCACAGCCCGCCATTTCAAAAGTTCTTGTTGGTGTATAGATTGCAATTTGCAACACTTTAAGGGAGCGATACCTAAAGGTGCACTTGTGTTATTTATCCAAGTTTGGAAAATGGAATGCAATGTGCTATGTGCTATGTACTACTCAGTTTTTCAGTTCTCGTCTGTCGCACTGGGCGAAACTGCACGGACTTTCTCACCATTAATGCCCATTTCTCTTTTCTGGTATGCTGAAATAAAGCAAGAGATGCAATCAAATCAAATATGAACTTTCGTAAGCTAATGCATTAGGAAACAAATCGAAAATCACCGTGTGGCGTTATATGCATATTAATCAAAAAGAAACGATAGGCAACGTATACCCTCATGATACAGCGGGTAGGTACATACACCTTTCCTCGATGTATGCCTGAGTTAAGACGCTTAACGCCTCTTTGCTCCATTTCGTTTCTATAATACGAAGTAATCAAAAGAACAAATGCTTTCACAAACAGCTAGTATAAAAGAAAGCCTACTCGCAAAGACATGTGTTTTCTTTCTTTTTTTTTGAATTTATGAAAACCCATTAACTGAAAAAAAAAAACGCGCCGGCCGGTGTGGCCGTGCGGTTCTAGGCGCTTCAGTCTGGAACCGCGTGACCGCTACGGTCGTAGGTTCGAATCATGCCTCGGGCATGGATGTGTGTGATGTCCTTAGGTTAGTTAGGTTTAAGTAGTTCTAAGTTCTAGGGGACTGATGACCACAAATGTTAAGTCCCATATTGCTCAGAGCCATTTGAACCATTAAAAAAAAAAAAAAAAAAAAAAAAAAAAAAAAAAAAAAAAAAAAAAAAAAAACGCGGAAAATCCCAAACACGAAAATGTGAAATTAGGTACTAGCACAGAACAATAAGCAAATAAAAAGTAGAAAGCACTGCGGTACCCCCTTCTGCGCATGCTCGAGTTATCGATACCTAGTGCCCGTGCGCGGACTGACGGCAGTTTAGAACTGGTCTCTAGTCTGGCGTGAGCATAATGTGATGAAACGCGAACAATGTGTCTGCTAATTTTGGTCATTTCACCTGTTCTACTGCTAGATGGCTCTCGCGCTTGACCAGTACCGTTCGTGGCGGATCGCCATGTAATAACCGCCTTAGGCATGTGTACCAGTTCCTTTGGCTCTTCAGTGTACATGAAATAAAATCGTCATAACTTCTGCAAGGTTTGCGTTAGGACGTTGAAACAGCTCGGTCGGCCGCGGAACATTATGGGAGTTGGTAAACGCATACATGGTTTCGTTTAGAGATAAAGCCCACTTTCATTTGTATGTGATGTCCTTAGGTTAGTTAGGTTTAAGTAGTAATAAGTTCTAGGGGACTGATGACCTCAGAAGTTAAGTCCCATAGCGCTCAGAGCCGTTTGAACTAAGTTCGTCAACAAGCAAAATTGGCGCATTTTGGGAACTGATATTCCGCATTTCGCGCTCGAGAAGTCTTCAAATGGTTCAAATGGCTCTGAGCACTATGCGACTAAACTTCTGAAGTCATCAGTCGCCTAGGACTTAGAACTAGTTAAACCTAATTAACCTAAGGACATCACACACATCTATGCCCGAGGCAGGATTCGAACCTGCGACCGTAGCGGTCGCTCGGCTCCAGACTGTAGCGCCTAGAATCGCACGGCCACTCTGGCCGGCTCGAGAAGTCTCTTCACCCTCAACGGGTGACTGTGTTGGGTGCAATATCCAGTTACGGAATAATCGGTGCGATATTCCTTGACGGCACCATGGCTACCGAACGACATGTGAATGCGTTGGAAGGTGATTTCATCCTCAAAGTGGCACTGATTTCGTGGTTCATGCAAGAAGGAGCACGACCCTCTCGAAGCAGAAGAGTAATGTCCTGACATTGGGAACCGCATTTTGGCTCTCGGGTACCTGGAGGCCACTGGCATGGCCGTCGATTGGCCGCCATATTCTCTGGATCTGAACACAGGGGACTCCTTTTTCTGGGGCTATATTCAAGAAAAGATGCACACCAATAACCGCAAAACCAATGCTGAGCCGAAAGCAGTCATTCAGGAGTTCATCGACACCATCGATGTTCCGACATTCAGCGGTTCACGGAGAATTTCGATAGTCGTTTGCACCACATCATCGCCAATGATGGCGGGCGTATCGACATGTCAGAATCTAATTACGAATATCCATAGTGACGTCTACATTTAGAATAAAGTGTGTGCACGCCGTGGTTTGCAACTAATATAGTTTTTTTTTTCATGTAGTGCAATAATTTTCACCCTGTCTATGTGCTCTGCATGGTGAATGTAAACTTCTACGACGAAATTTCGGACTTTTTCGGGAATTTTTTTTGTATAAGAGATCCGTGGTCGCAGACGGCTAGTCACAAGGTAATAACGTAAGTGTGATTTATTCGGTTTGGTGCCCCGATTAACTATGCGTCTTTGAAAATATCTTCATAACAGTAAAAAAAAAAAAAATCATGAAATAAGCTGTCGTCATAGCACGCAAAACAAAGAGTAGTGCAACAACCCTCAAACAGATGCAAAAGTACTCTTGTGTGGTTGCCGTCAGCGGGAACAGCTCAGCATACAGTCGCTGTGCTGTTCTTCAATATTGCGCCTAGTAAAACCATAGACTAATCCATATCGGGAAACTCTTGATCAGTGAACCTAGGCGTACTGCTGTATACCACTGTTGACGCAGGCCTACACTTAACGTTGCCGGAGAAACAGAGCTGAGACAAAACAGAGCAACACGGAATGCATGCGTGAAGGCGAAGTGTGAAGTGGGCGATCGTTGCCAACAGCCAGTACAGTGAGTGAATGGGACAAGTTTGTTTTCATACAAGGTACATGGCCTATACTACCAGGATTTGCATCACTGTGCAGATGTTGCAAGGATACAGATATCGATCGTCTCTCGGAGGGATCGAATCTACCCTTTCGTGTCTTTGATCCAGCGAGTCAGCGTGCTGACGGGGAAGTCCCGTCTTACTAGAAGTTCGCTGCTTAGCGCCCGCCATTTGCTTTGGCGGGTAAGTGAGTCAGTCCCGCCTGAGGTTTCTTAAAGATAGGATCACAAGTGTACGTGCGGTAAGCGAACAGGAATAAAGGGCATTAATTTGCGGAACTGAAATTATTTGGACAGTCGACGACCGTAAGGAACTTACCAGCAATGGCAAACTAAATTCAAAAAGTGTTAACTGCAAGAATGCGCTCGCAGAGTGAGTGTCATTAGCCTCGTAGGGCTAATCTTGCCTGTGATTAAAGTGCAGTAAACGAGTGCTGTCAAATCAGTGTGGACTTCATTTAACCTGGTCACATTAATGATAGTAATTTGGTGGCACTGTTGATTAAAATTATGTGAGTTGTATATTGTGCACGTCTCAGCAGGCACACGATTGAGAAGGTTCTCAAACAGGCACATGGACCTTGGGCGTTAGATCGCTGTCCATGCAGAAAGTCCGACTGCCCATTAAAATTTAGACAGCCAAAATACGCGAGTTTGCTTAAATATAAGGGGGAGCAACAGACAATATTTTCAATGCAATACAGACACGAAGGTAATTTAGGGTAATAAATCAGTCGAAATGCAATCCCTCTGTAACGAACCACCGGATACCACGGATACATCATACCGAACACTCAGAAAAAAAAAAAAAAACGACGAAGAAGCTCCGAAGTTTTGTCGCTATATACTATGCAAGACGGTGCGCAGCTGAGAGCATGTCTGCTACATTTTACTTTCGAATTCATTTAACGTTTCTCGCGTCGCTCTTTCTTGCTCATTTACGGTTCTTTCATATTTGTTTGTCAACAAGACTTGTACTTTGCTTAAATCTGTGACGAAGCTCAGCGGCTCTTTGTCGTCCCTCACCACTTCGCTAGGTACACACAAGTCTAAAGCATAATATACAATACTCTTGAATACATTCATCCTACACATTTTCGTTTCAAAAAAATGAATGTTTGATATTGAGTGCTCAGATAATCAGCAGTCTGTTTCCCGTCACTTTTCCTAAGCAAATATACGCCGGCCGCGGTGGTCTACCGGTTCTAGGCGCTCAGTCCGGAACCGCGTGACTGCTACGGTCGCAGGTTCGAATCCTGCCTCGGGCATGGATGTGTGTGATGTCCTTAGGTTAGTTAGGTTTAAGTAGTTCTAAGTTCTAGGGGCTGATGACCACAGATTTTAAGTCCCATAGTGCTCAGAGCCATTTGAACCATTCCTAAGCAAATATATACTGCCGCCTTTCTTAATTTTCCTCTGCGTTAAATGATTCGATAAATACAGGTCTGTTATATTAGCAGATCTAGAAGCTTAACACCACGATTTGCTCCTCTAACATCAACACTACCAGTCAATAGGACCTCTGATCACGCAGCATCCACACTCGCTGACGATGCTCATTTGGGTTAGTGCAGAAGCGCGATTCATCGGTGAACGCAATGCGACGCCATTCATTGGCAGTCTATGCTTCCCTGCCAAGAAATCACTCCAAACGCCGCCGTTTGTGATCTGGTGTGCTGGTGTTAACGGCAACCCACGTAATTCCCGTATCCGGCTGCTGCTAGTCTCCGACCAACGGTGCGGGATGACGCAGAATACTGCAGGGATTCCAATACTTGTTCTCGGGTGGCCGTCACAGATCTGAAAGCGCTTAGATGTGCTCGGTGCACAAAACGGCGGCCCTCCATTATGGTGGTCAGACGTGTGTTCTCATTCCCTCAGTTTCCTATGCAGCCCAATGTCAGACCACTGTCACGTCCGACTGTCCCACAAATCTGGATACTGCACGATTCGACCAGGGCACACACAATGAGACACATTTCAAACTATGACAGGTGCTGATAATGCTGTCTCGTACGAGTACGGAACATCTCTGTGTCCTTCTCAGTTATCTGTCTATATCTGACACTGTTCGAGCCCCCTATATACCCTACCAGACCGGCGAAAAACACTCAATACGAACAACACTAATTCACTCTGGTGGCATTTCCATCAGTCACAGAAACTTGCAATGGTTATATACCAGCCGATGGGGTGCACGTGGACGACGTTACATTGAAACCTTACCGTGCTTTTTTTGGTGTTATGCTGGTAAATCTTCCGTATTGTATTGACGTGATCAACGAATATTTTTCCTTTCCGGCGTTTCATCAAGAGCTGCGTTGAACATCAGAACTGCTTCTAGTCCCGCTGAACCTTGCCAACTGATTGGTTTGCCATCACAGAGAGACATAAATACCGTGAAAAGGCAGCGTGGTCGAAGTTTACAAGTAATCGAGATATAATCCTCGTCAAACAGAAAACTTAACTATGTAACTATCGTCTGTCAAATATAAAACGTGTCTATCGATTCTGTGGAGTTACCGTCCGTATGTCACTCACCTCTTTTTTCTGTTGCAATTGTCTCCATGTTAATGTATTTCGATGGCTTCTCTATACAGCCGTTCGTCAGTGTAGATAAAATTTTGTCTTCGGCAAACTTCACTTTATTGTTCCGCCAGTGAAGAGCATGCTCTGCTCCAGGTGATTTTTTTTTCCCCCTAGTATTTGCGCCTAGCTCTGTGGAATGCACAGATAAGTTTTACCGTTGACCATAGAAAAGAAATATCTATGGAATAGTATTCGGATGTGGAGGAGGATAATTCTGTCCGCAACATCTCCTGCAGCTCAAGTTACGTGATCTTGAGATGGCGCAATTTAGCCCGTATAGTGCTTAGCATATTTTGAGTGTTATTGCTTCGCTGCTACAGACAAATCACCTTCAGAAATACCGTGAAACTTTGTATACAGACATCGTAATAATTTGATATCAGCAACTGAAGTTGGCTTAAAGAATGAAGAAAAATGGTACTTTGCTTTTTCGCCACAGTTATCATAGCTCAGATTCCACTTTATGGTTTTTCGGTAATGGGACAAGAAGTGACAGCCAACAATATTTTTTTACGTTTTCTATTGTACTCATTCACATTGGCGAATCTCTGTTCTAATTAATTGCGTTACAATGGCACTGTGGAGGGTGCCGAAGCATCACGAAAAAGCAACGCATTAGGAACTATGAGATTGCTACAGTAGATATGGCAGGCAGTTGGCACCACTTACTTGTTCATTATTATTTTCAATTTTTTATTTATTTTCCGTTCAGCTTTTCATACACAAATAAAATATCTATAACATTTTTTCGGCGTCTCATCAGAAAAGTAAAACCATTCACTAAGCACAAAAAAAAGAGAGATCAATGCTCGAAATGTGGAGTAATAAAATAAGTGACACCCAGCATAATTTTTTTAAGTCTTGTATTGCACTTATTCATATCGTCGAATCTATTCTGATTAATTACGTTACAAGAACACTGAATAGAAATCTGTCTCATGCAGAAATATATAGATAAACACAAAGAGCTGAAAACCTGCATAAATTGGAGGAAATTAATCGGTCTATGAAGTATAAATTTTATCTGCATATTAACGTAGGGTCAACATGTACACATTGACTTACAGTTTACTCAAATACACTAGCAAATTTACGCTGTACTTGTCTCGTGAACACACGGCCATGAAATCAGAAAAATTATCTGTAAAATATTAGACTTTACAATACGTGTCTCGATATTTTTCAACACATGAAGTGCCTCATATCAAAATGACATTTACAATTATACATAGTTTCATCTCTCTGAGACTGCAGACGTGTGTGCAAATTGCGTTTGCGTGAGTGTGTGTGTGTGTGTGTGTGTGTGTGTGTGTGTGTGTGTGTGTGTGTGTGTGTGTGTGTGTGCGCGTGTGTGTATGTGTGTTTACTGCTGACAAAGGCCTTAATGGGTGAAAGCTATGAGTGTGTGAATCTTTTTATTGTGCTTATCACAACTCAGCATCTCCGCTATATGGAGAGTAGCAACTTTCCTTCTCTGGTATTGTTACATTCCATCCTGGATTTTCCATACTTTGACAATTATACATTTGTTGTACATAACCGTGAAAAGTATTTGGTCTTCCTTTCACATACTCCTCTTTAGAGACGGAAGGGCGACAATACTGCACCGTAGCTATTACTAAAACTCAAACGCCCAGAAACGTACACTCCTGGCCATTAAAATTGCTACACCAAGAAGAAATGCAGATGATAAACGTGTATTCATTGGACAAATATATTATACTAGAGCTGACATGTGACTACATTTTCACGCAATTTGGGTGCACAGATCCTGAGAAATCAGTACCAAACCGTAATAACGGCCTTGATACGCCTGGGCATTGAGTCAAGCAGAGCTTGGATGGCGTGTACAGGTACAGCTGCCCACGCAGCTTCAACATGATACCACAGTTCATCAAGAGTAGTGACTGACGTATTGTGACGAGCCAGTTGCTCACGCACTATCGACCAGACGTTTTCAATTGGTGAGAGATCTGGAGAATGTGCTGGCCAGGACAGCAGTCGAACATTTTCTGTATCCAGAAAGGACCTGCAACATGCGGTCGTGCATTATCCTGCTGAAATGTAGGGTTTCGCAGGGATCGAATGAAGGGTAGAGCCACGGGTCGTAACACATCTGAAATGTAACGTCCACTGTTCAAAGTGCCGTCAATGCGAACAAGAGGTGACCGAGACGTGTAACCAATGGCACCCCATGCCATCACGCCGGGCGATACGCCAGTATGGCGATAACGAATACACGCTTCCAATGTACGTTCACCGCGATGTCGCCAAACACGGATGCCACCATCATGATGCTGTAAACAGAACCTGGATTCATCCGAAAAAATAACGTTTTGCCATTCGTGCACCCAGGTTCGTCGTCGAGTTCACCATCGCAGGCGCTCCTGTCTGTGATGCAGCGTCAAGGGTAATCGCAGACATGATATCCGAGCTGATAGTCCATGTTGCTGCAAACGTCGTCGAACTGTTCGTGCAGATGGTTGTTGTCTTGCAAACGTCCCCATCTTTTGACTCAGGGATCGAGACGTGGCTGCACGATCGTTACAGCCATGTGGATAAGATGCCTGTAATCTCGACTGCTAGTGATAAAACACCGTCGGGATTCAGCACAGCGTTCCGTATTACCCTCCTGACCCCACCGATTCCATATTCTGCTAACAGTCATTGGATCTCGACCAACGCGAGCAGCAATGTCGCGATACGATAAACCGCAATCGCGATAGGCGACAATCCGACCTTTATCAAAGTCGGAAACGTGATGGTACGCATTTCTCCTCCTTACACGAGGCATCACAACAACGTTTCACCAGGCAACGCCGGTCAACTGCTGTTTGTGTATGAGAAATCGGTTGGAAACTTTCCTCATGTCAGCACGTTGTAGGTGTCGCTACCTGCGCGAACCGTGTGTGAATGCTCTGAAAAGCTAATCATTTACATATCACAACATCTTCTTTCTGGCAGTTAAATTTCGCGTCTGTAGCACGTCATCTTCGTGGTGTAGCAATTTTAATGGCCAGTAGTGTATATAAAACAAGGCGAATACGTGTAATATTCAAGTTTCGCTATTACTGCAAATTATAAACGAGCAACGTCATCGCAGAATCACGTGACATACGATATTTCTATTGGTAAGTTTTATCTTGGACAGGGTTTATCTCTGCCGTTCATGTGTAAACATGTACAACGCCTCCTTATTTCGCTCTTCGACGTCCGACCCGTTAGTCGGAAAGACTCAGCGGAACCAGGAACACCTCCGAAGACATACAACGCAGCTCTGAAAGAACCGCCAGGAACGGGTAAGTTTCATGTTCACGACCAATCGGTAGATCCAACAGCAGCTGAAAGCCTTCATTATATGATAGGTGTTTGTTTGAATTGTTGTGTTCTAGTGTCTGTCTGGAGACTACGAGAGTGGGGATGCGGCCGCCACCCGCCGGGACGCCGTGAAGGCCGGCAGGCGGCGAGCCAGTCTCCCAGAATAGAGCGCTCTCCACAGCTAAGTGGCACAGTCCATTAGTGTGGCCGCGGAGCAGCAAGGGCGCCAGGGTCCGCACTGGGGCGACGACCGCGCAGCTCCCATCCAGCAAGTATACCGCTCCAGAATCACGTAGGGTGGGGGGTGGCGCCGTACTGAGAACGCATTACTCTTCTGGACAAGCTCGCTCCGACCATCGATATTTACAGTACATCTATACTGACCAAATCAATGAGAAGTGTGTGCAAACGGTCATTGCCCTAAGTTCGATACAGTTTAGAAGTTAAGTATTACACGGCAACTGTCCGGCGATGGTTTCTAGCGAGAGCTATGACGCCTGGCCCTTAGAACTACGAAGAGCAGGGAGGGGCAAGGCAGAGTAGGCCAGAGCAGTGACGAAAATACACTAATGGCCATTAAAATTGCCACACCACGAAGATGACGTGCTACAGACGCGAAATTTAACCGACAGGAAGAAGATGCTGTAATATGGAAATGGTTTGCTTTTCAGAGCATTCACACAACGTTGGCGGCGGTGGCAACACCTGCAAAATGCTGACGTGAGGAAAGTTTCCATCCGATTTCTCATACACAAACAGTAGCTGACCGGCGTTGCCTGGTGAAACGTTGTTATGATGCCTCGTGTAAGGAGGAGAAATGCGTACCATCACGTTTCCGACTTTGATAAAGGTCGGATTGTAGCCTATCGCGATTGCGATTTATCGTATCGCGACATTGCTGCTCGCGTTCGTCGAGATCCAATGACTGTTAACAGAATTTGGAATCGGTGGGTTCAGGATGGTAATACGCAACGCCGTTTTGGATCCCAACGCCTCCTATCACTAGCAGTCGAGATGACAGGCATCTTATCCGCATGGCTGTAACGGATCGTGCAGCCACGTCTTGATCCTTGAGTCAACAGATGGGGACGTTTACGAGACAACAACCATCTGCACGAACAGTTCGACGATGTTTGCAGCAGCATGGACTATCAGCTCGTGCACCGTGGCTGCGGTTACCCTTGCCGCTGCATCACAGACAGGAGCGCTTGCGATGGTGTACTCGACGTCGAACCTGGGTGCACGAATGGCAAAACGTCATTTTTTCAGATGAATCCAGGTTCTGTTTACAGCATCATGATGGTCGCATCGGTGTTTGGAGACGTCGCGGTGAACACACAGTGGAAGCGTGTATTCGTTATCGCCATACTGGCGTATCACGCGGCGTGATGCTATGGGGTGCCATTGGTTGCACGTCTCTGTCACCTCTTGTTCGCATTGACGTCACTTTGCACAGTGGACGTTACATTTCAGTTCCCTGCCAAACCCTACATTTCAGCAGGATAATGCACGACCGCATGTTGCAAGTCCTGTACGGGCCTTTCTGGATACAGAAAATGTTCGACTGCTGTCCTGGCCAGCACATTCTCCAGATCTCTCACCAACTCATAACGTCTGGTCAATGGTGGCCGAGCAAGTGGCACGCCACAATGCGCCAGTCACTACTCTTGATGAACTGTGGTATCGTGTTGAAGCTGCATGGGCAGCTGTACCTGTACACGCCATCCAAGCGCTGTTTGAGTCAATGCCCAGGCGTATCAAGGCCGTTATTACGGCCAGAGGTGGTTGTTCTGGGTAGTGATTTCTCAGGATGTATGCACCCAAACTGCGTGAAAATGTAATCACATGTCAGTTCTAGTATAATATATTTGTCCAATGAATACCCGTTTATCATCTGCATTTCTTCTTGATGTAGCAATTTTAATAGCCAGTAGTGTATTTTACGACGCTGTGTGTGCACGTAGTGGGAGGCAGTTTCCATTGTCGCACCCACTCCGCGAGAGCACGTGGTTTGTATGCCATCAATGTCCTTCATAAACTGTGTCTCGGACACCTGCGGCAAAGGCGTAAGGAGGCCCTGTACTGCCCTGCTCCTCAATTTTCACTGTTGTATTTATACCAGTGAGTCAGAAAAGACCGTCGCTGCGCGGCCCTGCCCTTCGTCGGCTGCGTCCCAATGCGCGCCGGGCCTTTGGCTTGCAGGTGTTTGTGTTTTTTGCTGCGGCCGATGCCCCTGCAGTGCGGCCACCCGCGCGACGTGGGTTGCAGGTTTGCAGGCTGTTGTCTTGTGGGAGGAACGCAGCAGTTTCATATAGTACGATCTACGCTAGCCGGTCAAACCTATCCGACGAGTCATACAATGAAGGCCTTCACGACCGGATGTTTGAGCTGCTCAGAATTTTTCCGGGTTGTATGTCTGTGGTCCATGGAACTCTTCAATCCCTGACGTTTCCTCCATGGCTACGTTGAATATCTTCGGAGGTGCTCCTGGTTGTGCCGAGTCTTGCCGGAGCACCTCCGAAGATGTCCAACGTAGCCTTGGACGAAACGTCAGGGATTGAAGAGTTCCATGGATCACGGCCATACAGTCCGGAAATATCCGATCAACCCTACGTAATGTGGCATATTGACCACTGTATCTCACTAGAGGGTTGGGTTGTTTGGGGGAAGAGACCAAATAGTGAGGTCATCGGTCTCATCGGATTAGGGAAGGATGGGGAAGGAAGGCGGCCTTGCCCTTTCAAAGGAACCATCCCGGCATTTGCCTGGGGCGATTTAGAGAAATCATGGAAAATCTAAATCAGGATAGCCGGGCGCGGGATTGAACCGTCGTCCTCCCGAATGCGAGTCCAGTGTGCTAACCACTGCGCCACCTTGCTCGTTGAATCTCACTAGAGCAGGACCGTAGTCGAAAGTGGAATAGGCATTAGACGTCCCCTAACAAACCCATTCTAAAGCTCATCAAGTCGACTGTTGTCGATGTGATTATAGAGTGGAAGCGCGAAGGAACAACCTCGACTAGACTACTACCAGGGAGACCACATGTACCGAGCATTGCAGAGGGTGCTTGTAGTAAATCGCTGGATAGGCTACAATGGTTGAGCAGCTCCTCAAAAACCACATACTGTTCTATAGTCAGTGCTAAGCGACGCTTGGAGAGTGGACGAATTGAAGCGAGCGATTTGGAGTGATGAAATACGCTTTACTCTGTGATAGTTCGATGGAAGGGTTTGGGGTTGGCGGATGCCTGGAGAACGTTGCCTGCCGTAACATGTAGAGCCAACAGTGAAATACAAAGGATATGCTGCTACAGGATGAGTGATGTTTTCGTGGTTAGAGCATTATATTGTACTTAAAAAACGCTAAATGAGGAAGGATATGAACATATCTTACAGCATTTTGTACTCCTTACAGCAAGAGAACTGTTCGCAGAGGATGACTGATTGTATCAGCATAACAGTCCAACCTGTCTAAATACAGCATCAGCAAGACATCGGTTTGTGGACAATAACATTACTGAAATGGGCTGGCCTGCACACAGACCCGACGTCAACCCAGTGGAACACATTTGGGAAGAGTTAGAACGCCGACTTCGCTCCAGATCCCAACGTCCAACATTACTACCACCTCAGCTTTCGGATTTTGAGAAGGCAGCCTCTTCCATTCCTTCACAGAAATTTAGAGACATCATTGAAAGCTTCCCCAGCAGAGTGCAAGCCGTCATAAAGGCGAAGAGTTGACACACCCCATAGTAATGGCATTAATAGACGTCCGGATCCTTTTCATCAGATAGCGTATTAAGTTTTTCCTTGTTCCGTTCGCATTTGGAGCTAGGGAGTTTGACGACTTAAATGCTTCTGTGGGGGCTGTAATCACCATAATCTTCTCTTCGCGGCCTCCAGAGACACGCAGAATGTTAGAGTTATATTCCTTGA
Source organism: Schistocerca serialis cubense (assembly GCF_023864345.2). Classification (NCBI taxonomy): domain Eukaryota; kingdom Metazoa; phylum Arthropoda; class Insecta; order Orthoptera; family Acrididae; genus Schistocerca; species Schistocerca serialis. The sequence continues at coordinate 82,394,822 of NC_064641.1, read as the reverse complement.
GTCCTCACTTAGTGGTAGTTCTTGAAACTTTGTAAGTAGGCTTTGATGGACAGTTGGCGGCATCCACAAGTACCTGCGAATTAGAGTTTTCACTATTTCCGTGGCACTGTCCCACTGGTCAGACAAACCTGTAACCGTACTGTATTTCTTCGTATACGTTCAATAAATATCTCGTGCTAGTCCTATTTAACGTAGGTCCAATACACCTGAGCATTTACCCTCTATCCTTCCAATCTACCTTATCTGCCACCTGTTACCTGCTTACGACTGAGCCTGTGTGATCATTTCATTTCAAACTGTTAAGTAATTAATATTATTGTCATACGATACAATGTTTTTTCATTGCTTGAAGTATATAATTATGCTGTTCTGAACGGTTAAAACAAATTACCGATCTCTGTATCAACCCGAAATGTTATCAGGGTCTGACTGAATATTTGTGTGGCTTATAGATAGCTACATCATATGGAAAGAGATTATTATTAACGTCGTCTGTCAGGTCAGTAATATACAACATGAACGGATATGGCCTGAACAAATTTCCCTAGAGCAATCTTCAAGTTACTTCTGCATTACATATATCATGCTGCTTCCATCTTATCGAAAATTCTCAGTCCATTCATAGATTGCGTTTGTACATCACATGCTCATAGTTTCGTTAATCAGCGTTTGGTAGCAGAAAGTTTATTGGAAGTCGAGAAACAATGCTCTTGCCTGATTTCCTTGATATGTAGCTTTCAGGAGGCTATGGCAGAAAAGTGTGAATAGAGTTTCGCATGCGAGATGTTTTCGAAATCCATCGTAGTTTGTTAGTATGAGGTCGTTCTGTTCGAGATACCTTCTTGTGTGTGAGTTCAGAAAACATAATAACATGGTACTACAGATAGATGTTAATCATATTGGGCAATAGGTTTGTAAATTAATCGTTCAAAGTTATCAGTGTTTTTGATAATGATCATGCTGAATGTTTAACCCATCTATTTCATGCTTCAGATCTCACTAGACTTACAGTCCCTCTGCCCCACCAGTGGTTCCCATGTGGTCTCGTGGTCGTCGTATGTGTGCAGTTCTTGGTGTTCCGCAGTGATGCATAGGCGCGGATTATCGTTGAAAAGTGGCAAGAAACACATGGTGCTTAACCTTTTGCTGAAGTGTTTAGAAAAATGTTCGTCGCTACACACTGTAGAAGAAACATCCGCATTTACAGTGGTGCAAAGATTAGCAACTGGCTTTAAGTTTGCAGAAAAGTAAAGTAAATTTGTACGCTTCATACAACGCAGAAAATACACTGACGGGAAAAAGCGCACCACCAAGAAGGAGTTCTGCTACATAACGGAAAGTTGGTAGGAGTGTTTCTACACCTGGAAGATGATATCTATTTAAATTTTGCGGCAGTCGCATAAGTGAGGTGCTAGGAGCGCCACTACAAGTATGCAAATAAGGTTTGCTTTAAATATACGTTGTAACAGTCGAAAACGTTAGTTATCTTTGCTATTGGACGTGGTGAGTTGATGCTGATCAAGAATGCCTTTAAGGCGACAAAGACGGCATTATGAACTCCTCAGTGAGTTTGAACGGGGTTTGTAATAGGGCTAAGAGAAGCTGGATGTTCCATTTGTGATATCTCAAAAAAAGTAGCCACTGTACGTGACTGCTGGCAGTGGTTGTCACGAGAGTGTACGGTCGCAAGATCTGGCTCCGGACGCGTACCAGGAGGGAAGGTCATCCTGTTTAGCGTTTGGCTCTGGCGCATCGTACTACCGGTATATCTGCAGCAGGTATTTGAGAAGCAGTTTCCACCACAACGATGCAACTAACTGTTACAATTACTTCAAGGACAGCTCCGAGCCAGACGCCTTGCAACGTGCATTCCTCTCACGCCAAACCACCTCCATTTACGGCTTCAGTGGTGTCAAGCTATTGGCAGGACAGAGTGTAAGTCTGCTATGTTTTCTGATGGAAGCCGGTTCTGCCTCGGTGCCAGAGATGGCTGTGCGTTGGTTAGGAAGCCAGTTGAAGGTCTGCAACCAATCTCTCTGCATGCTATACACAGTGGACCTACACCTGGAGTACGGTCTATGGTGCGCTTTCGTATGACAGTAGGAGCAATCTCCGTGGTTAACCAACGCACGCTGACTGCGAATTTGTACGTCAATCTGATGATTCGACCTGTTGTGCTGCCTTTCATGAAGAGCATTCTAGGGCGTGTTTTCCAACAGGATAATACTCGCCCACAACCCGCTGTTGTAACCGAACATGCGAAACGTTGCCTTGGCCTGCTCGAACACCAGATTATCACCAGATCTGTCTCCAGTAGAGCACAAAGGGCGTTGACCATCCCTGTATCGACCAAATGAAACAGGCATGGAATTCCATCCCACAAACTGACGTCCGGCACCTGCACAACACAATGCAAGCACATTTGCAATGTCCGAGCAGTTTTAGGCGCTTCAGTCTGGAACCGCGCGATCGCTACGGTCGCAGGTTCGAATCCTGCCTGGGGCATGGATGTGTGTGATATCCTTAGGTTAGTTAGGTTTAAGTTGTTCTAAGTTCTAGGGGGACTGATGACCTCAGCAGTTAAGTCCCATAGTGCTGAGAGCCACTTGAACCATTTGAACATTTGCAATCTTGCATTCAAAATTCTGGCAGCTACACCGGTTATTAACGTACCACCACTTCACATTTGCAATGGCTTATCTCGCTCTGACATTCAGCTGTTATATTGGAATGTTAATCACATAAATATGTTACCTAGGCAATGTATTCCTGAAATTTCATTACACTACATTAATTATTCATTGCCGCGCGGGGTACCCGCGCGGTCTCGGGCGCCTTGCCACGGTTCGCGCGGCTCCCCCTGTCGGAGGTTCGTGTCCTCCCTCGGGCATGGGTGTGTGTGTTGTCCATAGCCTAACTTAGTTTAAGTTAGATTACGTAGTGTGTAAGCCTAGGGACCGATGACCTCAACAGTTTGGTCCCATAGGAACGTACCACCACCAATTATTCTTTAGCGTTGCGATTTTCTTTCTGTCAGTGTAGTACACACTGTCACGGTGTTAATGTGTTGCATTTGGAATCAGTCAACCCATATAAATACATAGGTGTAACAATTTGTGAGGATATGAGATGGAGTATTCTTTGTCGTTGCCATTTTCTTTCTGTCAGTGTAGTGCACACTTTTACAGTATTACTGTGTTGCATATAACTTACCAACGGAAGCCACCGCATCTACTGTCGGTAAACACATGCATATTTACCGGCAGGCTTCCAGGGATGTCCTAACAATCCCAAGGTTTATGAGGATATGAAATGGAGTAATCCCATTGGCTACGTCCTCGGCAAAACAGGTGGCTGATTTAGTTTCACTGATAGGTAATTGTAAGCGATACCCCTGGAATACTAGACTGTACCGCAATACAGTCTCGCCACAACTGGAACACCGGGTATTAAGACTTACCAACGGAAGCCACCGCATCTACTGTCGGTAAACACATGCATATTTACCGGCAGGCTTCCAGGGATGTCCTAACAATCCCAAGGTGCCAGCGTCGCCCCAGGCTGCACCACAAGCACAGAACTATTTTCTATTATGCCTGTCACGTGCCGGCTGCAATCCGATTGTGTCAGCTTCCGCCCGGCCCATAATCGCTCCGTTCCGAGCGAGACACAGCCAGCACCGCCGACTACAGCCTGACAGAACTCTGCCTGCAGCATGCTCCCGAGCCGCCTCACTTTCGCACGTGCGGTCGCCGCTTGCCTCGTACGATACCGCTTCTTCGTACGCTCCACGAACAGCTACTCGATCGCCGTGTGCAGCCGCCGCTCGCCACCTTCAACGGCCTCTCCGGACGCTGTGTGTCGTATTAGGGTGAGTTTATGCAGCCCCCTCGCTACTCGCCGGCATGGTGCAGCGATGGTGGGTCAAACCCACTGGGTCTTATCGTCTCATCTAATTTGCACCACCGCTCTTCGTCTCACTGCTGGCCGCGATCCTCGCTAGGCGATGATACCAATTTGGCTTGTGCTTCACGTTACGACCATCGGCGTATGTTCTGAAACTTGAGATCTCATTGTCTGCTTCAGGGTCACTCCAGAAGTACCGTATTTGACTGCTGCTTGTTGCGTGTTGTTTCTCCGGGCCTATATGCAGGCAGTTTTGCTTGTTGCGAACTGTGGAGACAATTCAGTAACAACAACTATGAGTGATGATTTTAAACAGATACTGAGCCTTTTCACTATTAGGACAAAAAACGCTGTTCCACTTGGTCTTGTCTTCTTGCATTAATTTCCTAAAATAGATACTATTATTAAGTGCTATGCATAGTTCTTTGAAAGTGCAGATAGAGACGATCTAAAGTATTCAATTATTTACACCTTGTGGTACTTCTCTTTCCCATAACCACAAAAGCACAAATATCAAAAATGAACATTTTGATATTAGTCAAACTTAGACGTAAACGTCTATAAATGTTATATCTTTTAGCATCTATAGTTTTTAATCTCGAACTAGGAAGGGATTAAGTACAATGTTGCAAGGGTTTTTACACTCCATCCACAATGTAGTCTGATCTTAATTTAATATTGTCTTCTAGTTCCAAATGCCAAATGCACATTCTGCTAGCTGTAGGATGTTCACAACTTACAATTGTTTGCGATTTATAATACACTCCTGGAAATTGAAATAAGAACACCGTGAATTCATTGTCCCAGGAAGGGGAAACTTTATTGACACATTCCTGGGGTCAGATACATCACATGATCACACTGACAGACCCACAGGCACATAGACACAGGCAATAGAGCATGCACAATGTCGGCACTAGTACAGTGTATATCCACCTTTCGCAGCAATGCAGGCTGCTATTCTCCCATGGAGACATTCGTAGAGATGCTGGATGTAGTCCTGTGGAACGGCTTGCCATGCCATTTCCACCTGGCGCCTCAGTTGGACCAGCGTTCGTGCTGGATGTGCAGACCGCGTGAGACGACGCTTCATCCAGTCCCAAACATGCTCAATGGGGGACAGATCCGGAGATCTTGCTGGCCAGGGTAGTTGACTTACACCTTCTAGAGCACGTTGGGTGGCACGGGATACATGCGGACGTGCATTGTCCTGTTGGAACAGCAAGTTCCCTTGCCGGTCTAGGAATGGTAGAACGATGGGTTCGATGACGGTTTGGATGTACCGTGCACTATTCAGTGTCCCCTCGACGATCACCAGTGATGTAGGGCCAGTGTAGGAGATCGCTCCCCACACCATGATGCCGGGTGTTGGCCCTGTGTGCCTCGGTCGTATGCAGTCCTGATTGTGGCGCTCACCTGCACGGCGCCAAACACGCATACGACCATCATTGGCACCAAGGCAGAAGCGACTCTCATCGCTGAAGACGACACGTCTCCATTCGTCCCTCCATTCACGCCTGTCGCGACACCACTGGAGGCGGGCTGCACGATGTTGGGGCTTGAGCGGAAGACGGCCTAACGGTGTGCGGGACCGTAGCCCAGCTTCATGGAGACGGTTGCGAATGGTCCTCGCCGATACCCCAGGAGCAACAGTGTCCCTAATTTGCTGGGAAGTGGCGGTGCGGTCCCCTACGGCACTGCGTAGGATCCTACAGTCTTGGCGAGCATCCGTGCGTCGCTGCGGTTCGGTCCCAGGTCGACGGGCACGTGCACCTTCCGCCGACCACTGGCGACAACATCGATTTACTGTGGAGACCTCACGCCCCACGTGTTGAGCAATTCGGCGGTACGTCCACCCGGCCTCCCGCATGCCCACTATACGCCCTCGCTCAAAGTCCGTCAACTGCACATACGGTTCACGTCCACGCTGTCGCGGCATGCTACCAGTTTTAAAGACTGCGATGGAGCTCCGTATGCCACGGCAAACTGGCTGACACTGACGGCGGCGGTGCACAAATGCTGCGCAGCTAGCGCCATTCGACGGCCAACACCGCGGTTCCTGGTGTGTCCGCTGTGCCGTGCGTGTGGTCATTGCTTGTACAGCCCTCTCGCAGTGTCCGGAGCAAGTATGGTGGGTCTGACACACCGGTGTCAATGTGTTCTTTTTTCCATTTCCAGGAGTAGCTCATTGTGAAATTATAACAGATGATTGGCCAGCGTAATCGAACGTTGCTAGATGAAGATGTGCATACATTTTGATTTTTCTACACGTGGATCATTAAAATAACACTAAGGACCGAACTAGACCTACACTAATGGTTGGTGATTCGTTTTTTCTATCGTGCAGTTTGACACTATGCTAAACCTGCGTGAACTCTATAGGCTTGCGACCGCAGCATTGACGCCATTTAATAACTCACTTTAATAATTCACTTGTGAACGAACACATATATCAAAGCCACTACCATTTCAAAACTTTTCTTGTACCTGTAACTATATTGCACTCCAATAATGTACGGTCTATAATATATATAACGGTGAGCTATCTGCTATCGCTCATTTTCGCTACAGGATTTGTAAATGAAGTGGACATGGTTGACAAATAGCGTCATTTCACAATGGCTCTTACGAATTATGGAAAGGTAAATAGTTTATTAAGAAGCTAAGATGCTACAGTATTATGTGTGCAAAAAATCAGAGTTTTTTGAAGACATACTTCTTCCAAAATCGATTGAGAAACGTTACAGAAGGAAAAAAATCACGCGAAACGAAAAGTAGGAGTTTTCTTTTTTCACAGGGAAAGTAAAGCTTTTAAGAAAACGGTATTTTGATAAGACGATGTGGTGTAGTCTTACAGACTGCCAGAAGTTTTTAGCACGTGAAAATCATTTTTCGCTGTCCCAGCTCGGTGCGCAGCGAGATGCGTATCCTCAGGTTATGTTTATGCTGCTACCTCGTAAGCTTAGCGCTCGCCTAGTGCCTTGTTCATTTCCGCTGCACCCTCGCTGCTCCGTGCCCACCGGGAGTAATTACCCTACAGCTCGTCACATATCGAATGAACTGCTAGCAGAGTCAAACGTCGCTCTTTTGGAATGACTTTGAAACAGCCTGTAACGGCCCGAGTTTCAGGAGACATGGCGCTGGTCATAGCGAGAAACAAACCAGCTTGATATCATGGCCGGGCTAAGATTGTAGAGGGCTGCGTTGATGCAGGTTAAATGGAACGGTAAGACCCAGTGTTCTGACACGTCATCGCCATGCCACGCTGGTGAGCAGTGAGGTGGCAGCATAAATCCTAGCGTTCTTCGAACGGCCCAGCCCTTATCAGGACCGCCATGGCTCATTGCTGACCACTGCCTCGTTGGAACTCTGTATTCATCGACGCTGGGGGAAACTCACTATTTCTTTGGTCGAACGTAGGCTGCGTGAACCTCCTCCTAGTGTGGTGCAGTGTTTCCCTTACATCAGACCTGTCAAGCAGTGACTTCTACTATCTTTTTGTGAAACAGTGACTCATCTTTTCTTGTGTGGACAGGTTTCCAGTTAATCTGTTGTTCATACCAATGTACACTGATATGATGATCGAAGTTTCTTGTTAATATCAATGTTCATTGAAATAACAAGTGAAGTTTCATTGCTACTGGTGGAATGTCATTTAAAATGAGTTGTTTCGTTGAGGCCACAGACACAAATGTAGGATATTGGGAAAACGCAACAGTTTGTGAGACCGATACCACATAGGTCTAACAGGAGATAATTAACATGTAAAAACGAAAGCATTCACTGCCACAGATTTGATTGATCTATAGGAAGGCCTCATGGAAAAGCTAAAAAAGCATGAACTGCCAGTCGCTAGAAGATGGACGCCGTCTACACCGCAAAAGTCAGCCTAAAAAGTTTAAAGATACAACATTGAGTGAAGAAACTAAGAATATACTACAGCTCGCTGTACGTCGCTACCTCAGGGAGTGTGAGACAAGATTAGTCTAACTGCTGCTCGTACAGAGACATCCCAGCAGTCAGTCCTCCCGTGCTCCGTACGTGAATGGAATAGGAAGAAACCGGCACAACTTTTCTGAACACCTCTCTGGAAGTTTATACAAGGTCCAACAGAACGCAAATTCATCAGCGACAACATTTTTCGTTACACAGGCGGAACCTTCTGCTACAAACTTGCTGGCCGGCCGGAGTGGCCGAGTGGTTCTAGGATCTACAGTCTGGAGCCGAGCGACCGCTACGGTCGCGGGTTCGAATCCTGCATCGGGCATGGATGTGTGTGATGTCCTTAGGTTAGTTAGGTTTAAGTAGTTCTAAGTTCTAGGGGACTGATGACCTCAGAAGTTAAGTCTCACAGTGCTCAGAGCCATTTGAACCATTTTTGAACACACTTGCTTTCGTGTGCGTCATTCTACCTTTCGTGGTAGAATATCGACAAAGCAGCTAATATATAACTAGAGCGGCCGTCACGAAATTAGACATCTCAAGGTCACACTCAAGCTGAATGTCTTGTGTTTCTCTGTGATATTGTGTGTTCACATGTGGTTTCGGACTTCCGTGGAATGTGCGCTGACGCGTGTTTGGTGGTGTTCGAATGACCCTGCCAATAGCGAAGAAGGCAGGAATAATATAAACTTCCCCCAAGTTCGTAAAATACTATCTTTTTGTGAAACAGTGACTCATCTTTTCTTGTGTGGACAGGTTTCCAGTTAATCTGTTGTTCATACCAATGTACACTGATATTGTCGTATTTGCCAATACACTGCATTCCGTGTTAACAGTGTAGTAACATCAGCACAATCTATGGATGTGAGCACGTGTTTTGATTCTGCAAGAAAGGCATATAGATGAAAACGGAGATAACGTAATTTGACAGTTTTGAAAAACGTTGTTGAACAGAACTGTACTTCGATACTACGACAGAGGCGAATATCTGTTAGCTAGAAAAATACGTAGTGATCTCCGTCAAAAAATTAATTAGTCTCTATTCTTTCTCTTCTCCGCTCACTTGGCTCTGAGCACTATGGGACTTAACTTCTGAGGTCATCAGTCCCCTAGAACTTAGAACTACTTAAACGTAACTAACCTAAGGACATCACACACATCCATACCCGAGGCAGGATTCGAACCTGCGACCGTAGCGGTCTAGCGGGTCCACATTGTAGCGCCTAGAACCGCTCTGTCACTCCGGACGGCGCGCTCACTTGGTTTTTGATTGAGAAAGTATAATGATGGGCAAAAAATTTTAAGAAATGCAGAGACATTTCAGCAGCAAGAAGGAAGTTTTTTTTTGTGAAATGCGCTTACCGCTTGCTGACGACACTAGTCATACACTATAAATCGACAGAAGTTGGATTTCACAAAACAACACGCAAAAATATATGTTGCTCTATTCCAACGGAAATACTGACCTCAAAGTACCTACGGGATTTTTATACAGTGTATATTAGTGATTTGGGTGTTGGGTGCAGTGACGAAGGGCCAGTGAGAGCTGCAAATAAATTTGAGAGAGATAGGGAATATTCTCGGTCCTACCAAGGCGAACCGTCGGAACTAAAATCCTGGCGGCGTAATACAAGTAATCGCGCACTATCGCTCACGGAATCTCTAAAAATAAATAAATAATGCGTTCATACGTGACACGGTACCACGATGATGTTTCAGGTTACCAAAATTAATTTCATACTTTTCTGAACACCTCTCTGGAAGTTTATACAAGATCCAACAGAACGCAAATTCATCAGCGACAACATTTTTCGTTACACAGGCGGAACTGTTTCACTCTTGTTACGGTTTTTCTTTTTAGCTCTATATACGATGAAATATGTATCACAATATACGTAAGCTTTGAGAATGTTCATACATTATTCTCAGTCCAAGTATGTCAGTGCTTCAGTTTTTCCGCGGGTTGAAGTAAAAAAAAAAAAAAAAAAAATTGTTCAAAATTTCTTTTAACGTTCATTTTTAATTCCTTTCGTGGCAGCTGGCAAGAATTTTCTTTTGGATAATACGCTATCATATTCTAGAATAAAAATAGAGATCTATAATATTTTTTCGGAATTTTTGCTATCATTTGGAAGTATCACTAACTGGCAATGCTGTTGGACGGTGAGATGATCTTGAGATGCCCATTTTCGTGACGGCCGCTATAGGGCCTACTTCCTGTCGCGTAACATTATCCGGTGGATGTCTACTACAGCCAACGACCAATCACTGATCTACGGTTAGTTTGCACCAAGGTTGAAATTAAAGCTGTTCATTAGCCATTAGCACATTGTTCGGCATGAGATACTCAATTTAATTTACAAAACAAGAAAATTTAAAAATGCTTCAAATAAAGCAGACAGAAGAGTATACAGTCGTCTAAAAATGGGATTCACAGAAAATGCTAAATGCTAAACAGGAAGGGTTAAGGAAAACTACATGGATGTTGAAGCATTCGGACTATAGGAAACGTGCCGCCCATAAAAAAAAATTAAAAAAAATAAAATAAAAAAATAAGCATATCTTTGGAGGAAAGAAAAGCGGTTGTATAAAATATCACGAGCGTAGGTAAGAAGCAGTAAGATGCAAATAAGGGTTAACCGAATGGTGGCAGGAATACGAGTATGCAGTAGTGCTGTACAAGGTATATAAACCCGAAGTCAACATTATGCTAAGGGAGGACGTAAATTATGATGAGATAAAAGGTATGTTATTATGAAAAAAATTGACATTATAGAGATCAACGATGAACTTCAGCAGGTGTCACTTGACGTCCGCCCAGACCAAATGCAGCGAACAATAACGAACAAAATGAAAATATAAAAAAAGTTGGTAGACTGTATACGTTGGCAAGCAGATATACGTAGGTCGCTGGTTCAAATCCGGCCTGAAGTAATATTTTATCGCCTCAAGGTATATGAACCTGAAGATAACATTATACAGAGAAGACTAAGTAAATTATGATGAGATGGATGATATGATATTGAGAAAAGAATTTGACATAGCAGTGGACCATGTAAGTCGAAGCAAGGCATTTGCAGTAGACTTTTCCCTCAACATTATTCAGATTATTGAGAGAAAATACTATGACAGAACTATTCCACCTGATACGCAACAAATATGATATAGGCGAAATATCCTCAGACATCAAGAACAAAGTAACATTTCCAATTGCTAAGGTGACAGTTGCTGACAGTTGATAATGTTACCAAACTATCGGTCTAGTAAGTGATGGATGCTACCCTATAGCGGCCGTCACGAAAATTGGCACCTCAGGGTCATCTCACGGTCGAACAGAATTGCCAGTTAGTGATAATTCCAAATGATAGCAAAATTTCTTGCCAGCTGCTACGAAAGAAACTAAACATTAACGTTAAAAGAAATTATGAAGAATTTTTTTTTTACTTCAACCTTCGGAAAAACTAAACCACTGACATACTTGGACTGAGAATAATGTATGAACATTCTCAAATTTTATGGATGCATGTGACACATATTTCAGTCAACATTGTCGAATGCTTCCTCAAAATTCACTAATTATTTTATAGAAATATCGGAAAACTAGTAGAAGCCGAGCTCAGGGAACATCAGTTTGGATTTCAGAAAAACGTAGGAACACACGAGGCAATACTGAAATCACTATAAAGGCATGGGTATTTGCGAAATAATTAACATTGTCGGTTGAAAAAATGGTTCAAATGGCTCTGAGCACTATGGGACTTCATATCTGAGGTCATCAATCCCCTAGAACTTAGAACTACTTAAACATAACTAACCTAAGGACATCACACACATCCATGCCCGAGGGAGGATTCGTAGCGGTCGCGCGGTTCCAGACTGAAGCGCCTAGAACCGCTCAGCCACACCGGCCGGCACATTGCCAGTTGAAATAGTTGTGCACAGTGTATATTCAGTAGCATGAAATCCAGCACACCGACAAATGCAATCAAATGGTATCGCTTTTGATGTCAGTAGTGCAGTATATAACAAGACATTAATGATTCAGGTTGCACAGGATTGAAATCGGTGTAATGGCATTCGGCTCTGTGCGGTGTTAGTGTGTGCGTACTCACGTGCCTTTGCTGCAGATAGAAGACAGATGCCATTAGTGACAGTGCATTTTGTGCACATACACCACGACTATGACGTTGCCTCGTGGAAAACAGCTATCATGTCTTTAAAAGCAAAAATCGGCAGGCACAAGGAAATGGGACTCTCTAATAATAAAATTACCAAGAAGTTGAAATGTTCAACTACAGTGACTGATAAATTCGTTAGACCGGGCGCACGATACGGACAGAACGGAATATATGGGCAAAGTAGAAAATTATCTGAGCCATATAAAGGGCTACTTTTGCGCAGACTAAGGTCATAAATCGTTTTTCTTTCAGCTTGTTGCTGTCAGTAACTGCCAGACGTGTACGACAAATTTTGTCACATAATGAAAACCATGCATTCGAGCAACAGCTGCAGAAACCCAGGCTAGACTGGAGTTGCTGAAAGACATACGTATGTCATGGACTTCAGAGTGGTATAAAGTGACCCTCAGTGATGAGAAGAAAATTAATTTTGATGGGCAGGATGGGTTCCAGTGTTACTGGCACAATCTGAGAACAGAGCAGCAGACAAGAATGAGCAGAAGCTTTGAAGGTGGAAGTGTAATGATTTGGGCAGCCTTCTATGCTAAACGTAAGTCATGCATTGTTTGGCTGAACACTAGAATGAACCATAATATGTACACTGAGATGCTAGAGACAAAATTGATTAGAATGTATGAGGACCTAGGGGACGAAACTCTGATGTTTCTAGAGGATAATGCATCTCGTATGTTTCTGCTACAACTAAAAAGTGGTTTGAAGATAAAGATATCGCTGTCTTGCCATGGCCCTCACATACCTCGGATTTCAACCCCGTGAAAATCCTTTGAGAATACTTTATTACAGTGGAAAGCAATTTTAAGGCCATATGTGCGCTGAAAAGAGAGACACGAGAAGAGTAGGCGACAATTTCACTGCAGTTACCATTAACCCTAACGAAATCAATGCTGAAGAGAATTTTTAAGGTAATTAGGAAGAACAGAGGTTGGACAGAGTTCTGATAACACAACAATTCAGCAAGACAGCCAGTTCCTTTATACCAATTTCCATCCAGGAAATGCAAGAGCCCTTATTTTTTTACTAGTGTTATGAAAGAAACTATGTAAGTCCACCATTATTTCTTGTGTATTATATGGATCTACTACTTTCGTAGTAAATTCGATACAGGTATGCTTCAGACATTGTAGCATTACTTCGTGGACTCCTGCGCTTACACCCACTACTGTATTGCAAGATAGGCTGACAAAAGACGAACTTGCGTTTATACCATTAGTTGATTTTGAGAAAACATTCGACAATGTTGACTGGAAGCCGCACTAAGATTCAGAAGGTCACAGGATAAAATACAGGGAGCGAAACGTTATTAGCAACTTGTATAGAAACCAAACAGTCGTTAAAATACATGAAAGGTAGGAGTCCTAGTACGACATCTACTCAAAAGTAGGACTGGCCAAATAATTCCCTCTGATCTTAGTTTATGATGTTAGATTGCAGTCTGTGAATTCGAAAATTATTCTTAACTACGCTTAACTACGCTTTAGAGCAGACCTCTAGTTACAGAAATGTGAATAACTGAATAAAACTCATTGGCTTATTCGTTCGGTTACCTCGGCAATTGTCGGGTCCCTGTCTTTGAAGTGCCAAGTAGGAGATGCTCCAGACACAGCTCAATTGCGGAAACGCTGTTCCTCCTACCACTAGCTTGAGACGTGGCAAAATCCCAAATATGTCTGACAACACCGAAACCGTCGATGTACTTGCTGGAGGGACTGAGAATTATCTTGCTATATTCACTTGGTATTTTCCTGTAATTGCAACTGAATAATCTGAGTGAGTCTCACTTATGAAAGGACAGAGCGTTAGCAAATTTATCTTCTGGAGTCCGAGAAGTTAGTTCTAAGCAGAAAATACAACTAAACTCCTCTTTTACATTGCGTATTATCCGTTTTAGCCATCATTGGAGGAAAGATGGAGGGCTGTTTGGCGCAATTGTCTAGTAGATCAGCGGTAGAAGGTACACTTTTCAAAGGGAAGACTCCGTTAGCAGTCGGTTCTAATCTTGCTGAAGACAAGACTTTATCACCGCTTTTGTCCAGAGCTACAATTAGGCAGATCGACAATCACTAAGGATACCTCCTCCATAATTTTTCTCGTTACCTTCATTCAGTAACCTTTTAGATGCAAAGGTGAGGAAACTGCAGAATTACACACGTGCTAATGCCTGATTTATCTGCCTCCACTAAGCTAATTTTTGGTTTCTTGTATTGAATACACAGTTGTATTGCCTTAATAGTACAAATGAATAATTTAACTGCATTTCATCATACGTCTACCCCTGCTGCTAAATTTTCATACCTTCGTGGTAGTTCTGTAATGCTACTTCTGGGGCTTGCGGACTGTGCGTAGACACAGACCGTTGCGAGACCAAAGTGCCTAATATCTTGCTAATTCCTGACGATTTGAGCACGCTCGTATTGCGGTTGCTTTGTTTTCTTTAAAAAGACATTTGTTATAAAGTTATCATGGTAACTTGTAATCCATTTGCATTAATACAATGCATACTTTGTAATGTTTTTCTATCCTCTATTGAACAAAACAAAAATAAAAGCTAAAGCAATTATTAGGAATAGAGTTTCCCTTATTAAGTTAATCAGTCCGACACTCAATCAGGTAGCTTTTCGACTTCACGCTGTAGAAATCTATTAATCTGGAGTGAAATACTTCATCAAGCCAAGTATGAAATCATCCTGATTTAGATTTACCGTGATTTCCCTAAACCACTTAAGGGAATGATGATTCCTACGAAATGACATGGTCAGTTAATTTCTGCATCTGCCCCATCTTCAATGATTTCCTTGTCGATGACACGTTAAGTATTAATTCATTCCGTTGTTCTTTGACTTTTGAAACTTGTCCATTGGATATGACGTATAATTCAAACCAAAACAATCGGCCTTGAAACAGCACAAATGTCTCGAGCTGCGTCCACAGCCTAATCCCCTCCACCCCATCCCTTATCAGTATCCAACGCAAACAAAATGTCACAACTGTTAGACCTTTTTCCAATTGGCGCAGGGTTTCGTAACGCTTAAAGAATACTCTTATTAACCACCCAGTGCGCAAGATGCAATCCGTCACTGCAAGTAAATTACTAGAAACTAAAAAAAAGATGTTAATACACTTGTAGCAGCCTGCAAGACAACACTCTAAACAAAGGTGCCACGAACGTATGCACTAACCTCTTTTCTTTGTCAGGAAAAATTTGTCGGCAGCTGCAGATTACATAGTTCAGTATTCCTCTTGTCATGAGATCCATTAGCAATGGTCGCAGGGCTGTTGTTACTGCACGGGGTTCACTCGGTTTGTGCCATACATTTAGCGCAGTAGATCAAACCATAATAATAAACAGGTTTATGCTTGTCAAAGCGAATGCTGCAACGTGCGCTATAGATCATAGGCGCAAAGCGCGAAGCGTTGAGATGACCTGCACGGATGCTGGCTGGCTTCAGAAGACTGGCGGCTGTTTCCGTCATTTGCTGCATCAGGATGAAACTCTCGACCACCGATGGTTCTGATCGGGACAGGGAGTCACGAGCTCTCACGTGGAACTGCTTCTCGAGGGTTGTTTTCTATGAAGCGCATATTAGAAAAGGAATTAGATTATCTTCGTGTTTGCATCAGCCTGATACTTTTAGCAGTGTACATGAGGTTTAAAAAAATGAAAGAAGTAGTGAGTCCGAATTCTCCACTAATTACAAGTCGATTGTGGACAAGTCTGTTCCTCAGCACCATTGCCTAATGGACCGGTTCTTGGACATTACCTGAAGGTCTTGTGATCGATTCTCTTCTGGCCCACAAATTTTAAAGCGCGCCAAAAGACGTCCATTAGTTCTGGCAAAGCTAAGTGAAATACGCCAGGCTCGACCGTTGTTCAGAATACCATTAAAACAGAAATATCTCCACGACTAACTGGACTCGCGTTGGCTTATATTAGACCATGACAGTGGGCGATGTCACAGCAAATGAAAGCTCCTACACACGAAATTTGTGACATTATTGAAACATAAGCTATTTTATAATTCACTATCCATTTCGAACAGAAAGTTTCAAGAAATTCTTGTCGTGCTATACAGTTCTGTGTTTATTTTCTTAGTACATAGATTCTTTCGATATTTCTGTACTATACTGTAAATGATCACACGAAAACGTCGGGCCTGCTGGTCTGCCGGTAAAGCACGTCTGGAAACCGAGAGACTGTGGGATCAAATCTCTGTTGGACTACAGATTATTTCAGTCTTCTTTTTAACTAGCCTTCATCTTTCAGCGATGCGAGGAGTCGCCAGAAATGACACGTGGTTCGGGTTCAGTTCAAACTTTAGGTCCTTTTTCCTCGGTTAGATAAATAAGGTAGGTTAGGGACACGCAAGCTGCCGAAGAGGCGTCCAGTTGAGAGACTTGTACCAGGATATTGAGCCATTCGAAATTATTACTATTGTTACCACAATAATTTCCTCGTAGACTTTGTAATCCATCAGTATATTAAAATTACATACGCGTTTTTCTTTGTGACGACCAGATCATTGCGAGCAGCTTATGGAACATATGGAAATGCAACAAAAACGTGATAAAGACTGGTAGTGAACCATTGGAACCAATGTTACATCAGGTGGTAAGAGTTAATAAGTAACCTAAGTAACCTAATCTTTCTAACAAAACACGATGTTTTCAACTCTCCTTTCAAATAATCATCTGTGTTAGTAGTAATGTTTATCATTGATTGCTTTAAGATGCCTATTTTGCCACTCTGATTTTAGAAATTAGACAGACTATTGATAAAAATAATAACCACTATAACTTACAGCTCCAAGGATTATTTTATTTTGTTTTGTTTTATTTCATTTTTTTATTTATTTTTGGTGTGTGTGTGTGTGTGTGAGGGGGGGGGGGGAGGTGTTCGTTAGAACTATTGTTTGCACATTGATCCCCGACGCCCTAGCAGTTTATTGTGTTAGTAATGGACCTATAGAGAAATTCTTGTCTATCACTTCAGAGCTAACTTAAATTTTTCTTACATTTAAATAAATATTTTAATTTATTACGTCAACTGTAAGTGTTAAAGACTAGTTACCTGCATCTTTGGGATTCACCGAAAGTCCATCTCCTCATTCGCGTGTGATCAGGGTGACAGAAACGAAATATCGAGGTGACAGAAACGAAGTACTAGCTACTGTTGGTGTGAGTAGTTCGTTACCGTCACCTAATTCATGGAATTCCATCCGATGTTTGCACCGTTTTATTCCAGTTTGTGAGAAATGTTAAGTAATGTGCCTGAACTGGGACATATCAAGTCTTATTCTTGCCTCCATTCGCTTAGAGTACGATGACAGCTATGTAGAAAAGCCAGTGTCAATCGTGACGAGCATATAAAGCTGTGGGAAAAATAAAACTGTGGATCAGTAAATCTGTTTGCGAGGTCCACATCATGCCATACAAAACGCTCATCATGTAGAACGTCGATATTACCATTCTGCCATCATGTCTTATGACTGAATAAAACTGTCTTTTGTCTGAAACCCATTTTTTAAAATTCGTTTTTGATAACTTCTAATTTGGATCCACTTGGTGTCATATTTTTTGTTTCCTCTATGGTACACAATGCCTCTCCTTGTATGTTATGCAATATAACGGACAGTAAAAGTCTGCGGTGCAGCATAACAAAAAGGCGAGAGGTCACGCTAATTCCGTCACCGAATGTACGTTAGGTATCGTCCAGAATATCTGAAGAATGTTAAGTCTGCTATACTGCAATCAGATCTTTACAGACGCGCCTATACAGGCTGATCTGTCATATCAAACTGAGGCATATTTTGCACACACAAGATGCAGAAAATCCGTCAGTTTATCAATATGCATGGCCGCTTTCAGTAATCTAGCGATACTTGGTTTAGTTCTAAAAAGCCAAGACTGTTTTAAACGTAGGAATTAATGAGATATAAATAAATACTGTTTGACGAAAAAGACAAGAGTCAGTTTGTTATAAGAAATTATTTTTGTTTCTTCTTTTACTACCATTATTCCTGTCATCAGTTTTGATATTTGAATATGAGGTCCCTGGAAGTGTTCATCATTCAAGAAACTCAACAGGTTGAAATACCTTAACTTTGGTTTGTATGCTGTAATGAAATCGCTTCCTGGTTTCCGACACCCCTCTAATTTTTTAATTCCTACCTATTAATGTTTGTATAATAATATTGTTTATTTTAGAAATTGCATTATGTGTAACTTCCTGGAACTTTCATTTCACCGCACACTCCGCTGCAGAGTGAAAATCTCATTCTGTGTATGTGTGTTTGACCCTAGTTCTGCTTATTTCATTTAATCCATTAAACCAGTTGTTTCCTCTCGCGATCGTGATAATTTTTCGATTACCTGTTATATGAAAAACTCATGGTAGATTTTTATAAATAACTCGATGCACTGTTTTTTACTTTAGCACGTCATCCAATGTTCTACCTATGTATGCACTGCGATTCTTCTTAACAGAATCCTGTAAGACCGCTACGGTCGCCGGTTAGAATCCTACCTCGGGCATGGATGTGGGTGATGTCCTTAGGTTAGTTAGGTTTAAGTAGTTCTAAGTTCTAGGGGACTCATGACCTCAGAAGTCCCATAGTTCTCAGAGCCATTTGAACCAAGCTATATCGATTGTTTTCACGTGTCTGTTCCAGCAGTCCACAACTTCCAGTTTGATTGTATAGGCGTAACAGCGCATGTACACCTGTCAGGTGTGCTTGAAAGTGAGTCCCCACCATCAGTGTGAAGATTTTAAAAAGAACCAGATCTTTTTGCAAGGGTACAATTCAAAATTATTTTTGCGTATACGATTTATAATTGCACCTTGCAGATTTCAGATATTGAATTTAGTGGTCGTGGAGTAGGAACTCCATTAAAACCATGCGTTGGTGGAAAGGCATCTCGATCTCATCACTGAGATATCTGTGAAGTTCGACAGAGATTATGCGAAAGAACTTTCTCCCCGATTTTCAAGAATGTATAACAGGTCGCTGGAGCAGAGAGGTATACTTATCGATTGAAGAAAAGCGTACGTCATTCCAGTTTTCAGTAAGGGTTGTAGAAAGATGTACCTAATTATAGGCCTATATCGCTGACATCAATGTATTAAGGTAGAATTATAGAAGATAATTTTGCTCACCTATTATAAAGCTTCTTGAAATTTCCTCTATAAAGCATGGATTCCGCAAACAGAAACTTGCGAAGCTCAGCTCACTCTGTTTGTCCACGAGATACGCAGCGTTGTAGACAATGGTGCCCACGATGATGCCACGTTCTATGACTTTAAGAAGGTATTTGGTTGTTTCGCACCGTCGGTTAGAGAACAAACTACATCACTGAGTTGTGCCGATTAGTGGCACATCTGCTACTTATAAGGGAAACTCCCCATCGCACCCCTTTCATATTTAGGATTTTATTAATACCTTCAGCTGCTAACGGGCGTTGATATACTGTATATCAACGGGGACAGGTGAAAATGTGTGCCCCGACCGGGACTTGAACCCGGGATCTCCTGCTTACATGGCAGACGCTCTATCCATCTGAGCCACCGAGGGCACGGAGAATAGTGCGACTGCAGGGACTATCTCGCGTACGCCTCCCACGAGACCCCCATTCTCACCTTGGACGTCCACACACTACATTCGTAGTGTCCCACCCCATATACATATATGACCTTCCTCTTCTGTGCAGACGCACACATATTCCCCGAAGTCTTACGGGACTTGGTAAAAATGTCTTCCACGAGTAATGAGTGTGGTGGGGTGGGACACTACGAATGTAGTGTGTGGACATACAAGGTGAGAATGTGGGTCTCGTGGGAGGCGTACGCGAGATAGTCCCTGCAGTCGCGCTATGCTCTGTGCCCTCTGTGGCTCAAATAGATAGAGCGTCTGCCATTAATCAGGAGATCCCGGGTTCGAGTCCCGGTCGGAGCACACATTTTCACCTGTCTCCGTTGATATATATCAACGCCCGTCAGCAGCTGAAGGTATTAATAAAATTCTAATTTCGTTCTAGACGGCTGCAGGTCATCAATGGTGTCTGTTCTTTCGGAAGAAGGTGCACTGAACTGTGAAAAAAATAAAAAATAAAAACAGCGAACACTCTCAGCTTAAAAAGTGCAATATCTAGAGAAACTGAACTGCCGCGGCTTCGTGGTTAAGTGGTCACGGTGTTAGAGTGTAACCCGCACGAGCCGTATTCAGAACTCCCTCGTGCCGATTATTTTATTTTATTTATTTTTCACAATGTTATGAACTGTCCGTCCGCAGCTCGTGGTCTTGCGGTAGTGTTCTGTTGCCTCCCGCGCACGGGATCGCGGATTCGATTCCCGGAAGGGGTCAGGGATTTTTCCTGCCTCGAGATGACTGGATGTTGTTGTGTCATCTTCATCATTCATCCCAATTACGGTCGGAGGAAGGCAACGGCAAACCACCTCCACTATGACCTTGCCTAGTATGGTGGTGCGGGTCTCCCTCATCGTCCCCTAGGCTCCTCGGAGTATGGGACCTCATCACCATCATGAACTGTCCGTCCGGTCACTGAAGTGTTTTCTCTCCTTCTGTAGTCTTGACAGTAATACTATACACTGGTTATAGAACATGTGTCACGTGCTAAGATTACGTTACCGTCGCAAGTACACGTGATGAATAGTGAGAACATGCGAGATACAACATAGACATCTCACAGAAATGAAAACAACAAATAAACGGGTTTGAACTATGTTACAACAAAGAGTTCAAGGACCACAACTTCCCAAAGGGAAAGCAACTTCAGCAATGTTAAAATCGTATGTTTTGAGAGAACACAGAGAAGCTGTGTGAATGTGAAACTGTTGCGATCATTTGTTGCAGCTTATGTGCCAACTACTATGGTTTCCTCATTTCCTTCAGGGTGATCACATTCACATTCGTACGGGCAAGAAGGCATACCTCACTCACTCACTCACGAGGCGTACGAATTAGGTGCGTCGATAAGAGAGTCCTGTCATATGACACACGTACTGTCACGAATACCGTGAATGACACAGCAGACGTGTTTTCCGGTGGAGGATTCAGTTGACTTGTTGCCTCGTAATGAAACCTTTGCGGTTCCCATTCGAAAGCCACTTCCTTTCGGCTGCTGATAGAGTAGTTGTGCAGAATCAACTGTCATTATAGGTCCCCACCTTACACCTCGGTGTTGCAAACGTACGTTACATCACGACACAGACAAAAATTTGAATACAGCACCAAAAAACAAAGGAAAAAAGGCACGAGGAAGGTTTGAACATGCCTCACCGGCTTGGTAGTCCAACACCATGACCACATAACCACGACACCGTCGCTCTTCCACGCTGCTCTATATTGCACTTGCTGTCCTTGGACACTTCTACCACTAAATCTGAGGGAGGTGCAATGGGAGTTTCCCTTGTAAGTAATAGACTAAATGTACCACTAATCGGCACAACCCGGTAATGTATTTTGTTCACTGAACGACAGTGTGAAACTACCAATACCTACTTGAAGTCATAGAACATGGCATCAACCTGGGGGTCGTTGTCCACAACGCTACCTATCTCACTGTTTCTGTTTTGCTTTCTGTTTTCATTTAGTACATCTTCTCCCTGTTTTCACGCTTGATCTGTGTTCAGTTTATGACGTGCTGTCTCTCTTTCCATTAAGTCTGACGGGGGTGTAATGGGTAGTTTCCCCTGTTAGTGCCTCTCTCACGCTCTGCCGAAATCGGAGGAGCGTGGAGGGAGAGTTGGTTAGTGAGTCTCTGTCAATGAGTTGGTATCCGCTGTGAATGTGTAGTGCTGTTTTCTGGAGGGCGAACGCCACTGAGTTGGTTTTGGGATACGTCAGCGCTTATCTGTCTTTGGTGGCCTAGTCTGTAAGGGGGATGTCTTACAACTGTTGCTTGAGGCGGAGATTATTTCAATGTGGTGACTGACTTAAGTCCATCAGACTATTAATACGGTACGTCAACCTGTGTGTTCCTACGCCCTATACAACTGCTGTATAAAATGGCAGCTTGCATTTTCGGTTGTTAAAGTGATGACATATACTAGTGGTGTAAAATTATTCCACTTACATGATTTTTACTTTCGGTGGGTTGTGATACTACCGCTGTAGGTGGTATTCATGTGCTAGCTCAGTTCGTTTCTCATTCTGGCGTTGCCTTTCTGAGAGTCGTGTACGCCACAGCCACGTCCTCGTGGGATACGGCATGTAGTATTGTGTGTGTGGCACAAGCACAGTGAGTCTGAGAGTTCGGTTTGCATCGGCAACCATACTATGCAGATGTACATTGAAAGTTCTTTTTGAGTATGCTAAGGCGTGTCTTCACTATTGAATTAGGTACAAATTTATTGAAGTAATCGCTGTTAGCACCCGATGTCTTTTGATTTAACTCTGTGCGTTTTCAGTAGAATCAATCAGACACCCTTTGCCACGGTACGGCTAGTCGCTGCCGTTAATGTGGCTGGCCCTGCAGCTGATTGGGGCGTCTCGATTGCGTAGGCGGAGCTTCGGTTCTAAGAAAGTACATTATTGTTTGTTAAACCTTTGGCATTTTTAATGAAAGATTTATTACTATAGTCACTGTTACTTAACTGTAGGATAACTTTAAACATTTGACTTCCCTAGTGTGCAAGGTGTGTAAGTGGTGTTATTAAATTTTTTATTTTAATTCATATTTCATTGGTTACAGAACTTGATGGGTTTCTTTAAATGCTTATTGTTGTTTTTAAATTCACTTTACCAGGAAGTTTTCAGAACTATTAAAATTTCACCTGTAGTTTTGAATTCAACGTCTTTGTGAACTGTTTAAATTTGGTGTTTCATCAATTCGTCCGCTTGGACATCAAACTGTGGAGAGTGTATTTATCATTGATGGTTAACAGTTCAATAGCTTGTGACTACGTCTTTAATAAATATTTGAAACTGTCAGTCAGCCTTTTTAACACT
This sequence comes from Schistocerca serialis cubense, assembly GCF_023864345.2. Taxonomy (NCBI): domain Eukaryota; kingdom Metazoa; phylum Arthropoda; class Insecta; order Orthoptera; family Acrididae; genus Schistocerca; species Schistocerca serialis. The sequence continues at coordinate 82,371,814 of NC_064641.1, read as the reverse complement.
CTGTTCTAGCTCCACCTATACATGTATTGCGGAGTATTGGGGCACATTTCTGTTTCTCCAAGACTTCCTTGCAGAACTTGTCAATGCAACAAAATCGAGAGATGTAAAGATAATGTCAGGAGTACCCCAAGGAAGTGTGTTAGAGCCGTTATTGTTTACGGTACACGTAAATGATGTGGTGGATAACGTCGGAAGGTTCACGAGGATGTTCGCTGACGAAGCAGTTGTCTGTAATGCGGTAGCAACGGCAGTAGATTGAAGCGATTTACAGGAAGACCTGCAGAAGATCGATGATTGGCGCGGGAACCGGCAGCTGGTCCTGAACATTACTAAATATAACGTAGTGCGCATAAAAAAGCGAAGAGATCCACAACTGCTCCATCACACTATTGCCGACAAATTACTGGAAATTGTAACTACTGTGAATTACGTCTTAGGCCTACCCATCCGTAGCGATCTGAAATAGGATGAGCACGCAAAACAAATAGTAGGAAAAGCAGACGTCGGGCTCAAATTAGTTACAAGAATCTTATTGAATTCATCCACGAAAGGAGTGCCTTGCATAATACTTGTTCTACCGATTCTTGAATATTATACATCAACCGGATGACCCTTACTTTGTTGGATTGGTGATGGAGGTAGAAAAGATCCAAAGAAGGGCGATGTGTTTCGCCACGGGATCGTTTAGCCGGCGCGAGAGCTGCTCAACAAACTGCAGTGGCAGACGCTACAGGAGAGGCGTTGTGCATCACGGAGGGGCTTGCTATCGAAAATTCGAGAGAGTACGTTCTGGGAGCAACATACTGCTTCCTCCCACACGTTGTTGTTGTTGTGGTTTTCAGTCCTGAGACTGATTTGATGCAGCTCTCCATGCTACTCTATCCTGTGCAAGCTTCTTCATCTCCCAGTACCTACTGCAACCTACATCCTTCTGAATCTGCTTAGTGTATTCATCTCTTGGTCTCCCTCTACGATTTTTACCCTCCACACTGCCCTCCAATGCTAAATTTGTAATCCCCTGATGCCTCAGACCATGTCCTACAAACCGGTCCCTTCTCCTTGTCAAGTTGTGCCACAAACTCCTCTTCTCCCCAATTCTATTCAATACCTCCTCATTAGTTATGTGATCTACCCATCTAACCTTCAGCATTCTTCTGTAGCACCACATTTCGAAAGCTTCTATTCTCTTCTTGTCCAAACTATTTATGGTCCGTGTTCCACTTCCATACATGGCTGCACTCCATACAAATACTTTCAGAAACGACTTCCTGACAAATCTATAATCGATGTTAACAAATTTCTCTTCTTCAGAAACGCTATCCTTGCCATTGCCAGTCTACATTTTACATCCTCTCTACATCGACAATCATCAGTTATTTTGCTCCCCAAATAGCAAAACTCCTTTACTACTTTAAGTGTCTCATTTCCTAATCTAATTCCCTCAGCATCATCCGACTTTATTCGACTACATACCATTATCCTCGTTTTGCTTTTGTTGATGTTAATCTTATATCCTCCTTTCAAGACACTGTCCATTCCGTTCAACTGCTCTTCCAAGTCCTTTGCTGTCTCTGATAGAATTACAATGTCATCGACGAACCTCAAAGTTTTTATTTCTTCTCCATGGATTTAAAACCTACTCCGAATTTTTCTTTTGTTTCCTTTACTGCTTGCTCAATATACAGATTGAATAACATCGGTGAGAGGCTACAAGCCTGTCTCACTCCCTTCCCAACCGCTGCTTCCCCTTCATTCCCCTCGACTCGTATAACTGCTATCTGGTTTCTGTACAAATTGTAAATAGCCTTTCGCTCCTTGTACCAACTTTAGAATTTGAAAGAGAGTATTCCAGTCAACACTGTTAAAAGCTTTCTCTAAGTCTACAAATGCTAGAAACGTAGGTTTGCCTTTCCTTAATCTTTCTTCGATGATAAGTCCTAAGGTCAGTATTGCCTAACGTGTTCCAACATTTCTACTGAATCCAAACTGATCTTCCCCGAGGTTGGCTTCTACAAGTTTTTCCATTCGTTTGTAAAGAATTCGCGTTAGCATTTTTCAGCTGTGACTTATTAAACTGATAGTTCGGTAATTTTCACATCTGTCAACACCTGCTTTCTTTGGGATTGGAATTATTATATTCTTCCCACATACCTTTCGTGAAATGATCGCTATGAAGAAAGCCGAGAAATTAGAGTTCATGTGGAGGATTACAGACGTTAGTGTCACTCTTCCCACGCACTTTTCAAAATTAGAATAGGGAACAGGCCAAAAGGTAATGAAAACCACAGGTGATGGAAGAGTGGGTTGCGCGTTCCTGTGTCGCAGCACATGTCGCAGCACATGTTACAAGCAATTGATTTCGCTCTACAGTTTAGGTTCTAGATTTTCTGCATAAGCTACAGCTAGCCTACATTTGCAGCTTTGTACTACCTGCAGAACCTCACATTAAAAAACATTTTAATTGTAACGAATTGTAGAAGATTGCTCCAAGATAATCAGGAACTAGCCCACCTCAAGACAACTAATCCACTGGTAATAGTCACTAAAGGGAACCAAAGTCTCAATAAGCAGTAAAAATGTAGGTGAATCAAAAGACATTCTAACATTAAATGTAATGGGTTGGCCGATAATTGTCCCTCAAAACGGTGCATTTAAAAACATCTTATTACCGCCATCAGACTTTAAGGATGTCCCACGAGGAATGGTCAGTATTCAGGGATATAACAGGAACGATCATTCTAAGTAAAAAATTCTAGTAAACATCGGCTCTAAAATGCGCATCCTTAAGAGCTATGGGCACTTCTTGATCTTCGATACTGTGAAACAAACCTCTTCTACTGTAAGCTGTTTGCTTTCCATATTTTGGGAGGACATAGTATGGACCAAAATAAGAAAAAAATCCCCAGTAAACGTGGAGCTCTAAAATGCATACCTTAACAGTTACAAACACTTGCTCAGTGGAAGAGATGTGTTTCACACTAGCGAAGATGAACAAGTTCCCATAGCTCTTAAGGTATGCGTTTTAGAGCCCATGTTTAGTGGTCATGTTTTCCACGTTTTGGTCCGTACTACCATCACTCAAAATATGGACAGCAAAGAGCTTGCAGTTGGTTTGTTTCACAGTATCGGAAATGAAGATGTGCACATAGCTTCTAAGGAATGCACTTTAAAGCTCATGATAACTATAATTTTTTGTACCGAATGATCGTTTCTTTCCTATGCCGGAATATTGACCGTTCCTCCTCAGGAACCCTGAATAGAAGAACAAGACACCAGTGGGAAGACGAATATGAATCACCGATATGCAGCAAAGGGAAATATTATGCACAAATTCAGGCAAACATCCCATCGAATCCCTAGTTTCGAACAGATAAGGCAAACAAAAAAAGTTTATAGGTTCCATAATTCTCACGAGGTTTAATCTTGGATCGGTCCCCAGCCATCTTCACCGAAGACACGTTGGAGACAACTCTTATTGTGCACGTGATGGAGCAATAATACGAGATGTCAAACACATTTTTTATGCAGACCAGAAAACTGACTTCACATATCTACATCTGGATCTACATCTACATCTATATCCATACTCCGCAAGCCACCTGACGGTGTTTGGCGGAGGGTATCTTGAGTACCTCTAACGGTTCTCCCGTCTATTCCAGTCTCGTATTGTTCGTGGAAAGAAAGATTGTCGATATCTCTCTGTGTGGGCTCTAATCTCTCTGATTTTATCCTCATGGTCTGTTCGCGGGATATACGTAGGAGGGAACAATATACCGCTTGACTCCTCGGTGTTGGTATGTTCTCGAAACTTCACAAAGCCTGCACCTAGCTACTGAGCGTCTCTCTTGCAGAGTCTTCCACTGGAGTTTATCATCTCGCCTCGTAACCCTTGTCCTGGGTGGCCTCCAAATTTCGACGGTCTCGATATTCGGAAGCTCTACAGGACCAGACCACTTTTCATCAAATGTCAAACAAAGCCAAAATACGTTTAGTTAATAAGAGGCAGTTTAGAGTTAGAAGCCCAATACGTACGCAAAATATATACATAAGTACCAACGTACATATTGTAAGTAGGCTGTTTAGGTTTTCCTGTATGAAAATCACTGGCTGTGCTGTGTGCAGTCTGTGGCTAGTTTGCATTGTTGTCTGCCATTGTAGTGTTGGGCAGCTGGATGTTAACAGCGCGTAGCGTTGCGCAGTTGGAGGTGAGCCGCCAGCAGTGGTGGATGTGGGGAGAGAAATGGCGGAGTTTTGAAATTTGTAAGACTGGATGTCATGAACTGCTATGTATATTATGAGTTTTCAACACTATTAAGGTAAATACATCGTTTGTTCTCTATCAAAATCTTTCTTTTGCTAACTATGCCTATCAGTTGTTAGTGCCTTCAGTAGTTTGAATCTTTTATTTAGCTGGCAGTAGTGGCGCTGGCTGTATTGCAGTAGTTCGAGTAACCAAGATTTTTGTGAGGTAAGTGATTTGTGAAACGTATAGGTTAATGTTAGTCAGGGCCATTCTTTTGTAGGGATTTTTGAAAGTCAGATTGCGTTGCGCTAAAAAAAAAAAAATATTGTGTGTCAGTTTAAGCTCAGTCTTGTACAATTGTTCAAAGGGGACGTTTCATAATATTATCAGACCATAGTAATTGACAATGAATGTGTTCAGAATTTTGAGAAATATTTAAGACGTTGCATGATATTTAAAAGCTGTAGATTGATAACGAGTTATCTGCTAGACACATTTATTCTACATGAAACACTTTGGCTGTAACCCTGTAAAAATCTGGTAGAAATGTACGATGAGTTTGATAAGGAGCAGGTGCTGCAAGAAATAAAAAACTATCGTAGACATCTACGTGTAACAGCTATGGATGTGGACGTTGCTGCTAGATAGACGGCCCAAGAATCGTTCAATTAATGATTAAATAGGTCTTTGGTGAATCATTACTTTGTATGCCACTTAGAATCCAATATTTCTTGATCTTTTCCGTCTCGGTCGCATCATGTAAGAGTTTCTCTAAACTGAAACTAAAAAAAAAAAGTCTTCACTATGAATCATAATCGAAGAGGTAATCTGGCCATATTATCGATTGAAAGAAAAATTTCCAATGAAACAGGTTTTCAACATCAGTAATAACTGCTATCTCGTACTAAGGCTATGAAAGTAACTATTAAAAAATAAAAGGTAATTTTCTCATTTTATTCTTTATTCTTTCTTTGCTTGATGTTTGCTGCTCTAAATGCTTATTCGTATTGTAATTTTTTCACCTGTATGTTTAACCATGTATACCTCAATTACTTGAGCGTAAACACTTTATAAATACACTCATACGAAACGATGCAACACGAAGGAACTACACAAATGTGACATAAATCGGTAGATATGGTGTATATGTACTCACAAAGAAATTATTACAGTTTCAGAAAAACTGAATGATTTATTCAAGAGAAAGAGTTTCATAAATTGAAAAAGTCAATAATGCGTTGGTCAACATCTGGCTCTGAAGCAAGCAGTTATTCGGCTTTGCATTGATAGTAGTGTTGGACGTCCTCCTGGGGTATATTGTGCCAGATTTCTGTCCAATTAGCGCATTAGATCAATAAAACTCCTAAATGGCTGGAGCTATAAATGCATTCAAAGACACAAAACCATGCAACACGAAGGAATAACACAAATGAGACTTAAATCGGTATATGTGATGTACATGAACACAAACAAAAGTTATTAAAATTCCAGAAAAATTAAATAATTAATTCAAAGGAAAGAGCTTCACAAGTTGAACATATTAATAGCGCGTTGGTCCACCTCTGCCCCTTATGGAAGCAGTTATTCTGTTTGGGATTGATTGATGGTGTTGCTGGATGTCCTACTGGGGTATACCGTGCCAAATTATGTCCATCTGAAGCGTTAGATGATTAAAACCGTTAAATGGCTGGAGAGCCCTGCCTATAATGTTCCAAACAATCTCAATTGGAGAGATGCGGCCATCTTTGCTGGGCAAGGTAGGGATTGACAGGCACGATGACAAGCACCAGAAACTCATTGGTATCCCACTGCTGTCTGGGGAATTTCCAGACACTTCATCAGCCTGAAATCATATTTAGTGAAGCAGAACTGTCTTCAGTGATGAGTGCCGCTTCGAACTGAGCACCAATGACCAGCGACGACGTTTCTAGGGACGACTTGAACAGAGGTGGGATGCCAGGCAGACAACCGGAACTGATGGCTTGGGGTGCCATTTCATTTCATAGCAGGAGCCCTCTTGGTGCCTTCCGCGGCACAATTACAGCATAGCAATGCGTCGACGATATAATACGCCCCGTTTTGTTGCCCTTCATGGAAGCCACCCTGGGCTCACATTTTAACACAGCTTTGTGCTTGCCACATCATACCTTGGCCATCAAGGTCGCCGGATCTCTCCCCAATTGAGAACATTTGGAATATTATGCGCTGGACCCTCCAACCATTTCGGGATTTTGACGATGTAACGCGCCAGTTGGACAGAATTTGGCACATCTCTCAGGAGGACATCCATAACTCTATCAATCAATGCCAACCCGAATAACTGCTTACATTAGGACCAGACGTGAACCAACGCATTACTGACATGTTCAATTTGTGAAGCTCTTTGTCTTGAATGAATCATCCAATTATTCTGAAATTGTAGTCATTTCTTTACATGTACATCACATCTACCGGCTTCGTATAATTCCTTCGTGCTGCGTCCTTTTTTTTTTATCTTGGAGGGTATTTGACTTTTTTCTGTCAGCCATTACACATAAAAATGGTTCAAATGGCTGAGCACTATTGGACTTAACATCTGAGGTCATCAGTCCCCTAGAACTTAGAACTACTTAAACCTAACTAACCTAAGGACATCACACACATCCATGCCCGAGGCAGGATCCGAACCTGCGACCGCAGCGGTCACGCGGTTCCAGACTGAAGCGCCTAGAACCGCACGGCCACACCGGTCGGCGATTACACATATATTAATCAGTTTTTATACAATATGTATCCTACATATGTGGTGTCACCTCAAGGCACCACACTTGCTAGGTTGTAGGCTTCAGATCGGCAGGAGTCCGTCAGTACACATCGGACCCGCGAGTCGCCACTGTCGACGCTAACAGACCGAGCGCCGCCACTCGGCTGGTCTTACGAGACAAGCTAGCGCACTGGCCAGTTCTACAGCCAACTTTAATAGGAATGGTTCACTCGCTATAGCTTCACAGATCTCATTTGCAGAGACGTTAGTTAGTATAGCCTTCAGATAAGTCAGTAACTACGACCTAGCCAGGCGCCACATACAGTTTTTGCATTGCCAGTTGATCTATATGTGTGAAGCAATGAGAATTGTAAAGGAGTATTCGCAGTTCAGTCTATAACTGAACTCGTAAATATTATTGTACAAAGTGAAGATCGACGTTCATCGCTGATGCTCAATTAAAGCTAAGTGTTTAATTGTATTCCTGTCTACTAACTTCTAATCACCTAAGATGATAGAGATACATCCCGTCAAGTATAGTTCATTGATCCTCACGTCAGCCTACGTGATCAACGCATGCAATAATGGCCACCCCTTGTGATCAGACTAAGAGTCAAATTGCGTGACTCAGCCGGGTCACTCTTTTTCCATGAGGCCCATAGTTCCGCCTCATACATAACAACATATACTGGGTGATCAAAAAGTCAGTATAAATTTGAAACCTTAATAAACCATGGAATAATGTAGATAGAGAGGTAAAAATTGATACAGGTGCTTAGAATGACATGGGGTTTTATTAGAAAAAAAAAAAAGTTCACAAAATGTCCGACAGATGGCGCTCGACAGCAAAACGTTAGTGAATGCGCATGACAATCGTGTATAAAAGGAGCTGTAATGAGAGAGAGAACCAGATGTGCCAGCAGTCGCAGCATGTTGACGTTACCTGAAAAGGCGCTTTTAGTGAAGCTGTATTATCAGAATGGGAAATGTGCTAGTTCAGCGTTACGATCCTATCGCCACAGGAAGGGGATTCGAATGGGTAAAGGTCCGTTGACAAATGCAGCTGTGGCGAGAATGATTTCGAAGTTCGAAGCCACGGGTTGTTTAGACGATAGACCCCGTAGTGACCGACCGAGCACATGGCGTAATGCTGCCGAGACAGTTCAGGAAGAAATGGAGACTGTAGCGGGTTCGTCTATGCATGGGGAAGTCAGCACTCGTGCAGTCGCACGTCGTACCAGCATTCCATACACTAATGTTTGGTTGGCACTGAGGTGTACCCTCCGATGCTATCTGTACAAAATCCGTCGGCATCATGAACTGTTACCTGGCGAATTAGTGAAGCGGAGGGCATTTGCGGTGTGGGCGTTTCAAAAGATGGCGGAAGATGACGATTGGTTGAGTAACGTGTTGTGGACGCTCCGAGGGTCTGTCGACGCCCACAACTGCAGAATTTGGGCTACCGAAAATCGTAGAACTGTCGTGGAAACTCCATTGCGCGACGAGACAATCACGGTATGGGTTGGATTTACCACATCTATCGTTATCGGGCCTTTTTTCTTCGAGGAAATGCGTGATTCTGGTTTTATAACTGCTACCGTGACGGGTGAGAGGTACGCCGATATGCTACAGAATCGCATCATCCCCAGCCTGGCTGATAAACACCTGCTGGAACGTACGATGTTTATGCAGGATGGACGCGTGAAAGATCTCTTGCGCGCGTCGTTTGGTGATGATCGTGTGCTCAGCCGTCACTGTCGTCGTGCTTGGCCTCCCAGGTCCCCAGAGCTCAGTCCGTGCGATTATTGGCTATGGGGTTACCTGAAGTCGCACGTGTATATTGATCGACCGACATCTCTAGGGATGCTGAAAGACTACATCCGATGCCAATGCCTCACCGTAACTCCGGACATGCTTTACAGTGCTGTTCACAACATTATTCCTCGACTACAGCTATTGTTGAGGAATGATGGTGGACATATTGAGAATTTCCTGTAAAGAACATCATCTTTGCTTTGTCTTACTTTGTTATGCTAATTATTACCATTCTGATCAGATGAAGCGTCATCTGTCGGACATTTTTTGAACTTTTGTATTTTTTTGGTTCTAATAAAACCCCATGTCATTCCAAGCATGTGTGTCAGTTTGTACCTCTCTATCTACATTATTCCGTGATTTATTCAGTTTTGAAATTTATACTGACTTTTTGATCACCCGGTACATCAATTTCCAAACAGACCGTGGGCGTCATTTAGGTTCAGCAGCCCGGGCGCCACTGCTTACGCCCATTTTGCAGGTGGCAAGTGTGAAACATGCGACGTGAAGCGACCTCCGTGTCCAGCAGCAGTGGCTGCATGTCGTAAGTGAGAGTCGCACATAACATAGCCGCCGGGGCACAATGCGCGGCCCCTTCGCCTCGGCTCGCCACGCCTGCCAGAGGCGGGTATAAAATTAAGGCGCCCCGCCCCGGCCTGCCCTGGCCCCTGTTTACTGCCGCTGCTGGCTGCTGGCACGTGTCCCCCGCTGCGTGCACCACTCACTCCTCTGCTGTTTGTCGCTCCTCTCTGCGTCTCCAGGCGGCGTGAGCCTTCTGGTGTTACGTAACCAGCTGAAGGCTGCACTCGTACTGACCCTCAAACAAGAGTCATACCGGCAATCACTCTCCCCGCGCACCGTGCTCGAACTGAATAGCAAGGGAAAATAATGCTTTACTTGTTTACTCATTTGTTCGCTGCTATTTGCATGAACAAAAGACATTCAAAAGCTCTGCACACTGGAAGACAGTGTAATATCTCTTTATATTCTACTAATTATCCCTGCACAATTCTATGAGTGTATTACGTTTCCTACTTGACCATCTATATACTCGCAGAATCGATGCGCAAAGTGGTACAGTACTATTACTGTTCCATGAGCGCATGATTACTCTTTGTAATATTCTCTCTGGTGTGTTGAGGGGACTTCTAGGATCATCTCCGTGCCGAATAGCCGCATTGAATAATTGTAATTTTGCTATCGAGATTACTGGAAGAAAGAGATTGAAAATATATTGTATGCTCCTCAAGAAAATATATACTGAGCATTTACATCAAAAGGTGTGTAAGGAGTTTCATTATACACTCTTGGAAATTGAAATAAGAACACCGTGAATTCATTGTCCCAGGAAGGGGAAACTTTATTGACACATTCCTGGGGTCAGATACATCACATGATCACACTGACAGAACCACAGGCACATAGACACAGGCAACAGAGCATGCACAATGTCGGCACTAGTACAGTGTATATCCACCTTTCGCAGCAATGCAGGCTGCTATTCTCCCATGGAGACGATCGTAGAGATGCTGGATGTAGTCCTGTGGAACGGCTTGCTATGCCATTTCCACCTGGCGCCTCAGTTGGACCAGCGTTCGTGCTGGACGTGCAGACCGCGTGAGACGACGCTTCATCCAGTCCCAAACATGCTCAATGGGGGACAGATCCGGAGATCTTGCTGGCCAGGGTAGTTGACTTACACCTTCTAGAGCACGTTGGGTGGCACGGGATACATGCGGAGGTGCATTGTCCTGTTGGAACAGCAAGTTCCCTTGCCGGTCTAGGAATGGTAGAACGACGGGTTCGATGACGGTTTGGATGTACCGTGCACTATTCAGTGTCCCCTCGACGATCACCAGTGGTGTACGGCCAGTGTAGGAGATCACTCCCCACACCATGATGCCGGGTGTTGGCCCTGTGTGCCTCGGTCGTATGCAGTCCTGATTGTGGCGCTCACCTGCACGGCGCCAAACACGCATACGACCATCATTGGCACCAAGGCAGAAGCGACTCTCATCGCTGAAGACGACACGTCTCCATTCGTCCCTCCATTCACGCCTGTCGCGACACCACTGGAGGCGGGCTGCACGATGTTGGGGCGTGAGCGGAAGACGGCCTAACGGTGTGCCGGACCGTAGCCCAGCTTCGTGGAGACGGTTGCGAATGGTCCTCGCCGATACCCCAGGAGCAACAGTGTCCCTAATTTGCTGGGAAGTGGCGGTGCGGTCCCCTACGGCACTGCGTAGGATCCTACGGTCTTGGCGTGCATCCGTGCGTCGCTGCGGTCCGGTCCCAGGTCGACGGGCACGTGCACCTTCCGCCGACCACTGGCGACAACATCGATGTACTGTGGAGACCTCACACCCCACGTGTTGAGCAATTCGGCGGTACGTCCACCCGGCCTCCCGCATGCCCACTATACGCTCTCGCTCAAAGTCCGTCAACTGCACATACGGTTCACGTCCACACTGTCGCGGCATGCTACCAGTGTTAAAGACTGCGATGGAGCTCCGTATGCCACGGCAAACTGGCTGACACTGACGGCGGCGGTGCACAAATGCTGCGCAGCTAGCGCCATTCGACGGCCGCGGTTCCTGGTGTGTCCGCTGTGCCGTGCGTGTGATCATTGCTTGTACAGCCCTCTCGCAGTGTCCGGAGCAAGTATGGTGGGTCTGACACACCGGTGTCAATGTGTTCTTTTTCCATTTCCAGGAGTGTATATGTATTCTCTAATTGAAAATTTCCACGGAGATGTCGTTTCGTTGGTAATCAGAAGGAAACTTCCGATGAATTGGAAATGAACCTGCAGTTATTAGCCGGCCGAAGTGGCCGAGCGGTTCTAGGCGCTACAGTCTGGAATCGCGCGACCGCTACGGTCGCAGGTTCGAATCCTGCCTCGGGCATGGATGTGTGTAATGTCCTTAGGTTAGTTAGGTTTAAGTAGTTCTAAGTTCTAGGGGACTGATGACCTCAGATGTTAAGTCCCATAGTGCTCAGAGGCATTTGCAATTATTAGATCCAAGAGCTCCATTATTTCATCGGATAATTAAACTCAATGAAAGCAAACTTTCCGCTTGGTCTGAGGTTTCCCGACTGACTACACAACGCAAGAAAACCAAGACATTTTATTTACACAGGACTGCAGATCGCTATAAATCATCGAGACTGCCGACAAGGAGAGTCATCGTCCGATTCTAATTAAACAAGTAAAGCTTAATTATAAGTTTCCTGAGCGACTGTGATATGGCTGCTTATGAATGAGATCAGTAATAAAATACTAATAACTAACGTTCCTCCTCACCAGCAACCAGTATAAACACAATATTATTTAAAATTACAACAGAATTGAGGAAAATAATTTATTTTACAGAATACCTTTACAGGCCTCCAATATCGTCTCAATTCTTGCTTACAACAGTTTGCTAACGCTTTGGCAACATCTGCATTCCAGGTATGACACTTTCATTGTTGAGCTGTCTGATTACTCGAGTTACCTCACTGGAAGCTTCATCAGTCGTATCAAAAGGTTTTCCACACTATTGTTCCTTCAATTTTGGAAATAGATCAAAGCGTGGTGGACTCATGTCAGGACTGAATTGTGGGTGGGGAAGTCTTTCCCGTCCATATTTATCAAGCGTTTTTCTCATTGGGAGGGTAGTACGGCCTCTTGGATTATCGTGCTAGAGTGAGGACACCAACTGAAAGCATGTCAGGCCTTGAATTTTCGGACGGAAAACGTTTTGCATAAACAACTTGCAGTAAGCGATTGTTACAAACGTCCCTTGGGGCACTGTATTTGTAGCTACGACTTCATTCATGAAATACGCAAAGATCATCGTCAGTTTAACCTTTCACTGTTGGGGGTGGAATTTTTTCAGCCGTGGAGAGTACAAACTTTTCCATTGCCACGGCCGGCCGCTGTGGCCGATCGGTTCCAGGCGCTTCAGTCCGGAACCGTGCTCCTGCTACGGTCGCAGGTTAGAATCCTGCCTCGGACACGGATGTGTGTGATGTCCTTAGGTTAGTTAGGTTTAAGTAGTTCTAAGTCTACGACCTCAGATATTAAGTCCTATGGTGCTCAGAGCCATTTCAACCATCAATTGCCACGACTGAGACTTCGTTTAGGGCTCAAAATCTCGTATCCAAGTTTTATCAATTGCAAAAATTATTTTCAGAAACTGCTCTCCGTTTGTTTCATTATGTTGGAGCAATTCGTTTCCGATTCTTTTGCGACCTGCTTTCTGCTCGTCACTCAGATCATGTAAAACGGCTCCGGTAGCAACTTCTCTGAACTTTCACTTCTCAGTAATGATTCTGTAAAGTGAAGTGACAAGCACTCTGGCCTCATATGCAATTTCCGCACATGTTTTTCGTCGATCCTCTTTCAAAATCTCATTAACAAAAAGATGAGAGGTATAGTCTGTCGCAGTTGATGTCCTTCAACTTCTTGTGTCGTTCTCAGTGTTTACCCGACCTTCACGGAAACGAGCGGATCAACGACATGCTGTCTTAAGATCCACTACGCTACTCCTGCACATCTCTCTCAAAGCGTTGTAAATTTCCGTTGAGTTTTTTCCACGTAGGGATTCCATTTTCAAGTAGGAATGCTGGTCAATACGTGAATCGGACCTCACTTCGAAATTTGAGGTAACTTCCTATGGGACCAAACTGCTGAGGTCATCGGTCCCTAGGCTTACACACTTCTTAATCTAACTTAAACTAACTTACGCTAAGGAGAACACACACACCCATACCCGAGGAAGGACTCGAATCTCCGACGGGGGAAGCCGCGCGAACCGTGGCAAGGGGCCTGAGACCGAGCGGCCACCTCACTCGGTTTCAGCTACGATTTTAAAACTGAATTACTCACGACATAACCACGCGAACCACGAATCAGCAAACACATATACGACCGTCACGTCCAAAGTTCACTCACAACTGACATGAGGTCACGGCGGAGGTTCGAGTCCTCCCTCGGGCATGGGTGTGTGTGTTTGTCCTTAGGATAATTTAGGTTAAGTAGTGTGTAAGCTTAGGGACTGATGACCTAAACAGTAAGTTTTTACACACATTTTTAACTGACATGAGTTTCAACTTCATTACGTCACCGTATGGGTCGCGCATGAGCAGTGTGCAGGACTTTTGATATGACACTCGTCAAATGAGGGCTAGAAAAAGTCACAAATCCTGTCGTATAAGAGTATTTCATGAAATGATGATTTTTTTTATATTTAGTAAAAAAACTGCATCACTCAAAATCACATTCCCATTTCTGCCAGCAAGCGCCGCTGACGATTCTACGCTCCCCACAGACGATTGCACCTCGCTTCTGGTGGCGTAAACACTGTTGGTCTGTGTATTTCCTCGTCTCAAAGAAGTCCCACCAGCTTTACGGCAGCCACAAATAGTGCGGACGTACCAAACACTATTAATCTTGCTACGTCCATTAGGCGAGGAAAGTTGCCCTTGTAAACTGTTTCTTTCATAACGGAGGAAACATTCCAGCCGTTGCGGATGTCTTACGAGTCCGCAGCGGGTGGGCCATAACTGCAGTGGCGACTCGGCGGGTATTTCTCAAAAGTTTAGCGTACGGCCTGACAATTAGGAAGCCCACCACCAGCGTGAGCCGGCAGGCACGCGACGCAACCACGGAGACCTCGTACCGGTCGCAGGCGGGGGAAGGGGAATATTTCACCACCGCCTTTCGTATAATCCGGGAACATTAGCGGCGGGCAAAAAGGAATTCACATTTATTTCAACGGTGCCCGTCGCGGGGAAATTGTTACGGCACTAGGGAAGTTCAAGGTTAGCTGACACTTGTAATGCAAATGAACTAACAATAAATGGAGTACGATGTAACTGCCTGATAATAAAAGCTCGTCGTTCGGCGTGTCACGGATCGAGCGTGCGCAGTGTGACAGACAGCAGCGTTCGTCTTTGGTTCAAAATGGCTCTGAGCACTATGGGACGTAACAACTGTGGTCATCAGTACCCTAGAACCTAGAACTAATTAAACCTAACTAACCTAAGGACATCACACACATCCATGCCCGAGGCAGGATTCGAACCTGCGACCGTAGCAGTCTCGCGGTTCCGGACTGAGCGCCTAGAACCGCTAGACCACCGCGGCCGGCGGCGTTCGTCTTCTCCGGTTCCAGCGCTTATCTAGGAAGCACTTTGTGATCATAATATTACAGAAACGTATCTGCTATGTATTTGGACCTTCTACTGTAGCGATGCAAACGCCGTTTTTTGTCCAGTTGAGATTTCACCTTCTTTTCCAATTATTGCTGGTGGGCACCAGGAGGGTGCACTTTCACCGCTTGCTATTCGTTTTGAGTAGGTACCCCATCTGAGTACCGTGCTTCGTGCTGATGACGTGTTTCTCCAAGATCTTTATCTTGGACCCTGGTCTACAAGTATAACTTAAACCTTAACTGTTATCACACGATTTTGTAAAGTGTGTGGTACCATGGCGTCTGTTAAACACCGGGAATTTACTACAGAAACCCCTATTATATTGTTACCTTTTTGGTTCTTTATGGAAATCGGCTAATTACAACATCTCTTTTCAAGCATATGACTACGAAATAAAATAAATAAATAAATAATAAAATATGAATAATAAAGAAGAAAATGCAGAACATACGCAAGTGAGGCTCGAAAAGTGTAGACTACCGTACGTTTCTCACAAATCTAGAAATATATCTTTTATTAATCCTGTACTATGCCAGTCTTTCGTAAACAACCAAGAATCAGAAACACAAAAGTAAAATTGCTGGAAGATTTCAAGAATAAATTCACATTTTGATGTTAACTTTCAAATTTGTTACAGGCCACAATATAGGCCTTTTACAGGGTGAGTCGCGTTAGACGTAACATCCCCTTTATTCCGGGGGCGATTGCACTTATCGGCATGCGGTTTCCGGCGAATCGTAGCGGACTATGGGGTACATACGTTGGCACATGCACAATAATCACAGCGTTTATAATGTCCGAGGTAATGAGGCAAGTATATGTTTTTTAAATGGGACGCCATACTTTTTTACCATTATTCGAACGCTCTGGAAAAGATGCGTATAGTGATGTAACGCATGTTGCTATTGTGATTCAAACTTTCTTAAAAGAGGGCGGATGAGGATTTACCTTCGTAGCGTAGGCCGTGAATGGTGCATAGAGCACGGAAACTCGGCCCGCGGGTTGCGCGAGGCGTGTTTACAGTCTGCAACCGCTTCCGACCGCCTCGACCTTAAACCGTACAATATTTCCCAGCGTCTTTTAAGCGAAGTTTGAATCACAATAGCAACATGCTTTACATCACTGTATGCGTCTTTTCCAGAGCGTTCGAATGATGGTAAAAAAAAGTACAGCGCCCCATTAAAAAAACATGCACTTGCCTCATTATCTCGGTCAATATAAACTTTGTGATTATTGTGCATGTACCAAAGTATGTGCCCCATAGACGGCTATGATTCGACGAACATCGCTTGTTGATACGTGCAATCGCCACCGGAATAATGGGGGTGTTACGTCATACGCGACTCACCCTGTATACGTACTGAATCCTGGTATTTGTCATCTAAACAATCATTAACCTTTACTTCGATGTTTTCTTGGCAGTTCATCCGAAATCTACCCAGACCGCGGAAAGGCAGTAGTGTTTCATCGATACACAGGCAATTCCCAATAAACCTGTTAAAAATGTTTGACACTTTTGTAGTTGCATCTTGTTTTTTTCCTTTTTTTCCTCTGTCATATCTGTTCTCAAATCGAAGAGCTGTCGATATGAACAAATACCTTTGTAAATAGTCTTCACTGGTTTGCCGCAGGATCACGTTGTGCAAATTCCACAATATTTGCTCCGAGGAAATATTGTGGAATTTGTCACAACGTGATCCGGCGGCAAACCAGTGAATCACATCCGCCGGGAAAGCTTGAAGAGTCACAACAAATACCTTTGCTTATAGTACTGTGAAAAATGTCGCATCCGGTACCAGCAAATGAGAGAAAATTATTTGTTAATTTATTGTCAGATTAGGAGATTGCCGTGAATACAAGTAAGCCTATTACAGCTTTCAGATCAAGAACATTAATATCATGTACAAAATATTGGTTCTTTTGATGGTACTCATATTTCACCGATTTTATTGTTCGACAACTGTAGAATCCCAACCCCATACTTGTTCAACATCTGAATTCCTACTAAAGACGTTAGCTCTAAGGCTCAGGCAAGTAATGATATGTTGTCATGTTCTGAAACTTGTTGGAGTTATGTTTTTCTCTGTTTGAAGCAATTTCTCCAACCATAAAAGTAGGAATCAGGGGTTATGATGCCGGTTTCTATTTCCCTTGTTCCATCACCGTTATAATAATCCACTTCCTTTTCTGAAGTCATATTATCATCACTTTATATCTAGTAATATAGACCAATGTCACTGTCTGCCAGAACATATTTAATAATTTCTTCAAATGCATATTGAAGTTTGATTCATTTACTCTCATAACTCATTAAGAGTAACCAGTCTGCTCAGACTGTTTGGAACGCGGAGATGGGTCAGACAGAAGATCCATATTTGTGCAAATTAATCACGAGACCATGTTACTAATAATCTTAATATGTTACGCTGTAATTTTCGCAACAAATACAAAATATTGATAAGCATTTCTGGGCGAATAATACATAATTACGCAACTGCTATCATACGCCTGCCAGATGTCACGGTAAGTTTACATGGTCTATAAACAGGAGTCAGCATGTGTGCGTGAACCAGACACCTGCTGCGGAGGCCGACATGCAGCAACGTTCGCTGAACGGTCGTTGAGGAGATACTATTGGTAGCCCCTCGGTTCATTTGGGCTGTCAGTTGTTCAACAGATGCACGTCTGTTCGCCCGAACACATCTCCACAGCCGCCGTTGACCCCTGTCATCTATGGCCCGTGGCGCACTACAGTTGCTTCGGCCTCCATTTTGGATAGCGACATTTTGCCATGCGCGGTATACTTTAACAACGACGGCGCGCGAACCGTTTACAAATTTAGCCGTTTCGAAAATGATTCCACCCTTGGCTCGAAAGCCAATGATCAGGTCCTTTTGGACGTTCGATAAATCTCTCCATTTCTGCATTACGACAACGATAGGACTGATTTCGGCGTCCCAAAAACATGCTTTACATACCCGCCTCTGCTAGTGCTGCCACCTGCAGCCTATGAGCGGAAATTGCACGTTGACGTAGAACTTAGGTGGTGGGCACAGTAATGTAACTGGACTGTCCATAAAATCTATGTAAAATCTAGTCTGGAAATAGGTAATACTCTGCTTTCAACTTTAAAAATCATTCTGATACCTTAAATAAATTACTTATGCCGTCACGTGTAACTTACGGTGCACCAGACGTGAAATAACAGCGTTTACATTTTTCAATGCAAACACTGCATAATGGTTTACTTAAATACCAAACAACATAATACCTCTGGTCAATAATGAAACAATAACTATCACGTTGTCATGTAACAATGTGATTCGATTAAAATTATCATTTTCTTGTAACTGAAGCCAGCCCATGTGCCCGAGCGGTTCTAGGCACTTCAGTCCGGAACCGCGCTGCTGCTACGGTCGCAGGTTCGAATCGTGCCTCGGGCATGGATGTTTGTGATGTCCTTAGGTTTAAGTAGTTCTAAGTCTAGGGGACTCATGACCTCAGATGTTAAGTCCCATATTGCTGAGAGCCATTTGAACCATTTGTAACTGAACAAGTGTCTCAAAATCGTTCGAGGAAGAATCAGTTGCTCTGTAACGGTCTTGAACACACGTGAGTGCAGCGGCGCCGCAGAAAATTATCTACACGGGCACCGTGCGGCAAGCATCCGGTCATTTCGTTTACGGCCCAAGCTATGGAAGCGAAGTTCCTAGCAAGAGATAGTACCAAAGGGGAAAGTAATTTTCTATACCTGCGACACTTGTATCATTTTGATCTATCGAGCTACTGAAAGAACTTTATCTTTTATCTAATGGAATAGTATACTTCTATACCTTCATTCACATCCTCTGGGATAGAGCTCACTGCTATAAAATCTTTTAAGGTGTAAGAGTATAAACATGGCGGCACAGGGCTCGAGGTGATGCCGGAAACGTTGCGATGCGGTAGGGGTACAATAAGTTTTGAGAAAATTTCACTGAAACCTTAAAGAGCGTTACATTATTGATCTCGTCTGATGAAGAAGTTCCGAATGCCGGTAAAAAAAATGTAACGCTCCATTAAAAAACATAATTCCGTCAATATTGGAGTAAACAGAAAAGCTACAAGTACGGTATTGTCAGTTCTTTTATTGAGAGTTGTTGCACTGGTATCTGTTCGTTACTGAATAATGAGTAGCGAAGGGACTTAGAGTATCGATTCCACAGTTTCTAATACGTTTTCTTAATCAATTTTTTTTCCACATGTAATTCGTGCCGACTATGTCATGTGACTTCCGGCAGATTATTAATGATTTTTGTACTGCAATATTCCTTTATTAAGAAAATACTAGCGCTCAGGAATGTCATCTCAGATATAAAATGCGTTGAATAATGAACGTAAGAACGAAAGTAATGAATAGCGAGTACTTTGTATCGAATATATTCAGTTCATAATTTAATCCACCGTGATAGATGTGAAAGTCGCTTTACGACATAAGAGCGAGCCTACTGCAGCATTTAAAGGTGCGTATACACTTGCAGGAAAACGTTCGCTCAACCGCTCAGCTCGCAAGTGTACAGGAGACGGAACGCGGCCACGGGAAGGTGGAGAGTGAGTGTGGTTCGTGAACGACCTTGGTGTGCTGTGTTTGAACTCAGCTTTGCCCCTCCTCCTGCCAACGCACATCTGGCAGTAGCACTTTCTGCCAGCAGGACTGAAACCGGCTGCGTCCGGATTGTGGGGACTTCCGCCTGCCACAGGGGCGTGTTGCTGGCAACACACTGCCATCGGTGTAGCATGGCTGACATAACTTTGCGGCTGGTATTTGTTGACATGCCGTGACAGAAATGGAAAGTAAAGCACCGGTGCGATATTTATCAGACATCGAGGAGGTATTCACCACGTAACGGGTATTAAGTGGTTACACTTTCATTCCATCGAAAATAATGTACATCATCTGTTCATTATGAAGTGTGATCCCTTACAAGCAGGAATGCGCTCTCGTGTACGTTTTGGCATTGAAAGAAAAAGCATCTGAGTATCACCTCGAGGAATTTCTTCCAGTGCCTGAAACAAAAGCTGTTTCAGTTCATGGAGATTCCTGGCTTGGGCTAGGTATGAAAGTATACATTTTCTTCCCATCCCAGACATGCTTCATGCGTGACCAATCAGGGAACTGGCAGATCAGTGAAGGAACCATCCATTCGACAAGGTGGCCGCGGTGTGAACTGGTGAAATGCTGCATTTGGTATCCTGGGTATGACAACAGGGTTTACATTTCTCGCCACATATTGGCTGGCATTCACACTCCCTTCAACAAATACCAACTCAGTCGTGTTATCATACCCAGTAGCTTCCCACACCAGGTTTCCACGAGACATAGAGGTGTGGGGTTCAGGAATTGCTGCTTTCTGTATGCTGTATCTTTGTCCTTGGACATCAATGTCGATAACATACAATCGTCGCTGCCGAGAACTCCGCCAGTGACCCACGGGAAGTGGACAAAAATCGTCACGTTGTCATTGCCGCTGACGACGCGCAGCACGTAAGAATGATGGCTCCGAAACTGACCTACGCTCGATATCTTCCTGTGTTCTGCTATTATTCGGTCGTCGACTCTGCGCTTATTCATCTCGCTGTTTACGTGGACTCCTCTTTGTATAGTCTCAGGAATACTAACTGCACTGCTGCTGAAGGACTTGGCAGATAGCTTACTTTCTGGGTAACCCTCTTTGAGTACTTTCTAAACGTCATGATGACCCAGCTCAAACTCGTACTTTGGTAACTGTCAGCACTATTTGCGTATGAATCTAAACGGCGCAATAATGTATATTCGTTACACCGTAGCTGGAGTAATACACCGACGTTTCACCAGGCCGTCTACGGACACATAGGCGTCGATCTCAAGGCAAAAACAGAAGCGCGACCACACACTGCAGTTCACAGAAGGCCACTCAGCGTCCCAGATCACCTTCGCACTACACCTTGGTCTGTGGTCTGGTGTCAGTCGTAAACGGTGCGTGGGAACTCGAGATCTCAACACCACTTGCAGCAATCTCTTCCCACCGGTTTTTGCTGAAACTGTCCGACTCCTTAGTCGAGTGGCCAGCGCATCTAACTTCCATGTAACAGGCCCGGGTTCGATTCCTGGCCGACTAGGAGATTTTTCTCCGCTCGAGGAATATGAGGAATAGATGTTGTGTTGTTCTCATCACCATTTTATCATAATCGACACGCAAGTCGCCCAGTGTGTTGTCAAGTAAAAAGACGCAACTCGGCGGCTGAACTTCCACAGGTGGGAACTCACAGTCATCAATGCCAGATGATCATTTCATTTGGTGGAATTCTGCCTGTGACCTCAACCTGGATTTCTCTGTTCCCTTTCCGGAGTATAAATGTAGATGTAGATGTAGAAATGAGAACCAGTCGAACAATTCCTATGATCATCTCATGCCAGTCCGTCCGGAATAGCGCGCGCCTACTCTTTCTGGTAAACTGTCGTCCTGCCTCTCTCGTCAGCAGTCATTCTGCGGTCATCACTGTCTGTGCAATCTATCGGTATGTTCCCCGCGCCAATGATTACAACTTTCTGAAAACGTATGGGACGGGGATAAGCTGCAAGTGCACACCTTCTGAGCGTGAACTGTTGCTATCTCTGATAAGTTGCAAGTGCTCACCTTCTGGGCGTGAACTGTTGCTGTCTCTACCAGAAAAGTTCCAGTAGCGTTCGACACGTCCAAGAGCCGTAATGTACCCACACCATTCTTCATCTCTCGGAATGTATTCTTTGTGCAGTGAAAATTAGCTCCCATAAGGATGAAATTTTAATCACCATATCCCACAGGCTTGCGAATACTGCAGTATCAGTTTACTGGCAATGAAACAACACTTTCATAGCGTAGCACTTACCATTTCAGTCGGTGTGATTACCGCGACACCGCTGAGGGAGGGTGACTGTAGGTACACTACATTTCAATAAATTATTGAGGAAGAAACAGGATTACGGTCTAACCTCACGTCGATAATTTTGTCATTGCAGACTGCGGAAGGATGAGAGAAATCAGCTGTGTTCTTTTCTTTGGAACTGTCCTGCGTATTGCCTTCCTTAGGGAAGCAACGAAACACGAAAATACGGGTGGCCGGACAGGGATTTGATATTCGCCCTTTCGAACATTAGTCCAGTGTTTTATCACTGAAGTATCTTGGTCGGTAACGTGAATGAGACTAATGGAATATTGACGTAATATCATATGTTTGTAAGTAGTAAGAACAAACGTATTACTTGTCAACAACGATTGTCACGCATTCAAAAAATCTGAGCAGCTCGGAGGGCTGTAATTCTTACGGTTTCACCGACGTTTTTAAGGTCACTTTCTAGTGAATCTGCTTCAAAAATTCGAATTTTTTTCCATCTTAAATCAATATTTAGAGTTCTGTGAACAAAATGACAGTTAATTGAATCGATTCTGACATCAAGAACATCTTTAAAAACAAATTTAAATATATGTCGGTATGCGGCAACGATAGTGTTTCCGCTGCGGTCGGAAGTCAAATGCCGTCATTATTACTTGTGTTGACTTAGATACAAGAGACGCGGAAAGAAACAAGGTTTCACAATACAGCTGAAGGAAAGTAACGGAAAGTGTTTAATTTGTAATTACATAAGACGAAAAAACACTTTTTCTCTGAGTTCCTTTAATCCGTTTTTCGGTTTATATTCCCGTCTTTGAGAGCGTTTTTCCCTGGGAAAGTAAGCGTGCATCAAGTTGAAATTGATATCACGTACTAAGGTGGGTGGTCGCTTGGCGGTGTCAAAGTTAGAAGCTTGTAAGTGAAGGCAGCGAGGAGTTAGGGTAATTTATGCGTTCGCGATGTGTCTAATTTATGCGATTCTCTCACTGTCACTTATTTGGATTTGTGCCATTATAAAGGAACAGCTAGCGAGTGTAGCTCAGTAGATTTGTATGCTTAACACAGTTGGGAAGCAAACAGTTGAACTGTCAAACCTAAAATTACATACGACATATGTGCCCCTGAGGAGCAAATGAAGGAGGAGGGAAGATGTGGCGGGTTTTAAGAACAACAGAGGTAACAGATGATGTACATTTCCCAAGAATAAAATTTTCTGACATGTTTATTTTATGCCCAAAAAATCATATTTGAGCAAGAGGTCTGAAATTTTTTGCGATATTTCAGGCTGTCGTTTGGAGAAAAGTAGATAACAAACACCAGCTTACTATCACAGGAGGAAAAATATACCCTTAGTAATGGATTTCACACCTACAGGAAAGAGACCGCCAGGGAGACCCAAGAATCGTTGGAGGGATGGACTCCATGAAGATTTAAAACAAATGTCAATAGATGTGGACGAATGGCGGATAGCAGCAATGGACAGAATACAGTGGAGGAGGAAACTTGTAGATGCGTGCGGTCCACTGGGCCTGATCACGTAGTAGTAGTAGTAGTAGTAGTAATTACAAAAAAATTACCTTAATTTTGATTGTCTAATTTATAGTATAAAAACTACTGATTGAAATCATTTGATTGTAGTTTACTTTTTAGATAAAAATGTCATAAATGTGTGCACAAAGTTTGAAGCATCTAGGAAAAGTAGTTAGAAAGTCTATAGACTTCAAACGTAGACTGGCATGAAAAATTTTAAATTACTGACGGACATAAATGTTTATATAATAAAGTTTATATCGAAGCTATTCTGATTATTCTTACACCGAAAATCTTCATCCTCAAAGCACTTTCATTGTCCTAAAATTTCTTTGTGTTCGGAGTTCACATTAAGTAGTTAGACCCTCATAAACTTTATGAAAATTATTACTGTTTTTCCAGCCGTTCAGTGGCAAGTTACCTTAATGGGCTCCGTTTTTGTGTCGGTAGAATTTCCAGCGCTTTCTCGTCAAAACTGCATTATAAGCTTTGCAAGTTCCTGCTACTTTAAAGTTTCTCGTCACAAATTCACTTCTCGATAGTTTTCTCATGTACATACCTTCCGCCCAGTCCTTTACACCTGAAACTTTGACACAGCTTAGCGTCAGACGCTTCAACGTCTTCAATGAAAAAAAATCATAGATGTTTGCTGCTGACATGATTTGTTTAGGTCAGATCCGTTGCATTCATGACGCCATGGGAGGGAGGTAATTACAGAGCAGAAACATAGCAGACATTTGCAGCGCACACAAACAACAGCTATGAACACTGCAGTGTGACCATTCGCAGGCACCAACAGGCGTTTAATCTGACAGGAAATTTCATTGTTCTCTTTAATTGTTTAGTGCTGTGGGTAAATGAAGACTTTATACGACATCTTCCCTATTCAGAATGAGATTTTCACTCTGCAGCGGAGTGTGCGCTGATATGAAACTTCCTGGCAGATTAAAACTGTGTGCCGGACCGAGACTCGAACTCGGGACCTTTGCCTTTCGCGGGCAAGTGCTCTACCAACTGAGCCACCCAAACACGACTCACGCCCCGTCCTCACCCCTTCACTTCCGCCAGTACCTCGCCTCCTACCTTCCAAACTTTACAGAAGCTCTCCTGCCAACCTTGCAGAACTAGCACTCCTGAAAGAAAGGATATTGCGGAGACTTGGCTCAGCCACAGCCTGGGGGATGTTCCCAGAATGAGATTTTCTCTCTGCAGCGGAGTGTGCGCTGATATGAAACTTCCTGGCAGATTAAAACTGTGTGCCCGACCGAGACTCGAACTTGGGACCTTTGCCTTTCGCAGGCAAGTGCTCTACCAACTGAGCTACTGAAGCACGACTCACGCCCGGTACTCACAGCTTTACTTCTGCCAGTACCTCGTCTCCAACCTTCCAAACTTTACAGAAGCTCTCCTGCTCAGATGCTGCTCAGATGGTAGAGCACTTGCCCGCGAAAGGCAAAGGCCCGAGTTCGAGTCTCGGTCCGGCACACAGTTTTAATCTGCCAGGAAGTTTCATCTTCCCTATTCTTTCAGTTCCCATCAATTTACTGAATTTACTATATGACACCGAGCGAGGTGGCGCAGTGGTTAGCACACTGGACTCGCATTCGGGAGGACGACGGTTCAATCCCGTCTCCGGCCATCCTGATTTAGGTTTTCCGTGATTTCCCTAAATCGCTTCAGGCAAATGCCGGGATGGTTCCTTTGAAAGGGCACGGCCGATTTCCTTCCCCATCCTTCCCTCACCCGAGCTTGCGCTCCGTCTCTAATGACCTCGTTGTCGACGGGACGTTAAACACTAATCTCCTCCTCCTTACTATATGACATTTTGCCTCAACTAATACCATTGCTAGTCTAATGCAGACTTTCACCACGGTTCCGAATCCGCTTTAAATTGTAAATCTCTTTAGAACGTTCTGGGGAAGTCAGTCAAAGAGAGGAGGAAGCAGGATATACCACCTCCAAGAAAAACACTGTAGTGTTGAAACTAGCCATCGGCTTGTATACACTTTACTTTTCATGCTGAAACTGCATTCCGAATCTTTGTAAGTCGGGTGGTCCCTTGTAGCCTCACTTTTACAACTCATCACTCGCCAGTACAGCGCGAACACGTCACCATTTGAGGGTACGTGAAGTCACGATCCGCTGGCGTCCAGTACGAGTTGGTCCTCACACGGCGCTGTACGTGTTTAGTTCGGTATTTTCCCTACAGTGAGAGCACACCGCCTGCCAATCCGCCTACGCCCCCGCATACCCCGCGCCGTATATTTGCCTCCCTGTTGCTACGGTCTTCCGGAAATATCGGCGAAGCACCGACTGGCCGCATCCCCGTGGCGCTGCCACATAACTCATACGAACAGCGCGGGCTCTAACACAATTCTTCTTGCGTTTCACCTCCTGGCAGCAGAATGACGGAGGGCTCAGGGGCACATCTCTCTTCCTCGGTGCCAGCCACCCGCGTCAGTTATTGCCCGTGGACTGATATAAGAAAGCGCTGCCGTAGATCGTAAAACAGACATATATATTACGACAAAACTCTTGTGCTCCATGGTAAACAGAAAAAGAAGACACAAAGGAGGTAGCATCAGAAACTATTCCTGACAAAGCTAAGCTTTCAAAGGACAGCTAAGTAAACGACGAAAGAAAGTAGCATGTGCCGAAATATGTATATCTGTTCCTGTAGTAGAAACTGGCACGGAGTGATTCCAAAGAAATTACACAATTTTCGTTCCGTAGCTATATTCTGCGAGAAGGTACATCTACATCTACATCCATACTCCGCAAGCCACCAGACGGTGTGTGGCGGAGGGTACCTTGAGTACCTCTATCGGTTCTCCCTTCTATTCCAGTCTCGTATTGTTCGTGGAAAGAAGGATTGTCGGTATGCCTCTGTGTGGGCTCTAATCTCTCTGATTTTATCCTCATTGTCTCTTCGCGAGATATACGTAGGAGGTAGCAATATACTGCTTGACTCCTCGGTGAAGGTATGTTCTCGGAACTTCAACAAAAGCCCGTACCGAGCTACTGAGCGTCTCTCCTGCAGAGTCTTCCACTGGAGTTTATCTATCATCTCCGTAACGCTTTCGCGATTACTAAATGATCCTGTAACGAAGCGCGCTGCTCTCCTTTGGATCTTCTCTATCTCTTCTATCAACCCTATCTGGTACTGCTGAGCAGTATTCAAGCAGTGGGCGAACAAGTGTACTGTAACCTACTTCCTTTGTTTTCAGACTGCATTTCCTTAGGATTCTTCCAATGAATTTCAGCCTGGCATCTGCTTTACCGACGATTGATTTTGTATGATAATTCCATTTTAAATCACTCCTAATGCGTACTCCCAGATAATTTATGGAATTAACTGCTTCCAATTGCTGACCTGCTATATTGTAGCTAAATGATAAGGGATCTTTCTTTCTATGTATTCGCAGCACATTACACTTGTCTGCATTGAGATTCAATTGCCATTCCCTGCACCATTCGTCAATTCGCTGCAGATCCTTCTGCATTTCAGTACAATTTTCCATTGTTACAACCTCTCGATACATCACAGCATCATCCGAAAAAAGCCTCAGTGAACTGCCGATGTCATCCACAAGGTCATTTATGTATGTTGTGAATAGCAACGGACCTACGACACTACCCTGCTCCACACCTGAAAACAATCTTACTTCGGAAGACTTCTCTGCATGGAGAATGACATGCTGCGTTCTGTTATCTAGGAACTCTTCAATCCAATCACACATTTGATCTTATAGTCCATATGCTCTTACTTTGTTCATTAAACGACTGTGGGGAACTGTTCAAATGGCTCTGAGCACTATGGGACTTAACATCTATGGTCATCAGTCCCCTAGAACTTAGAACTACTTAAACCTAACTAACCTAAGGACAGCACACAACACCCAGCCATCACGTGGCAGAGAAAATGCCTGACCCCGCCGGGAATCGAACCCGGGAACCCGGGCGTGGGAAGCGAGAACGCTACCGCACGACCACGAGATGCGGGCTGGGGAACTGTATCGAACGCATTGCGGAAGTTAAGAAACACGGCATCTGCCTGGGAACCCGTGTCTATGGCCCTCTGAGTCTCATGGACGAATAGCGCGAACTGGGTTTCACACGATCGTCTTTTTCGAAACCCATGCTGATTCCTACAGAGTAGATTTCTATTCTCCAGAAAAGTCATTATACTCGAACATAATACGTGTTCCAAAATTCTACAACTGATAAACGTTAGAGATATAGGTCTATAGTTCTGCACATCTGTTCGACGTCCCTTCTTGAAAACGGGGATGACCTGTGCCCTTTTCCAATCCTTTGGAACGCTACGCTCTTCTAGAGGCCTACGGTACACCGCTGCAAGAAGGGGGGCAAGTTCTTTCGCGTACTCTGTGTAAAATCTAACTGGTATCCCATCAGGTCCAGCGGCCTTTCCTCTTTTGAGCGATTTTAATTGTTTCTCTATCCCTCTGTCGTCTATTTCGATATCTACCATTTTGTCATCTGTGCGACAATCTGGAGAAGGAACTACAGTGCAGTCTTACTCTGTGAAACAGCTTTGGAAAAAGACATTTAGTATTTCGGCCTTTAGTCTGTCATCCTCTGTTTCAGTACCATTTGGTCACAGAGTGTCTGGACATTTTGTTTTGTCCACCTACCGCTTTGACATAAGACCAAAATTGCTTAGGATTTTCTGCCAAGTCAGTACATAGAACTTTACTTTCGGTACATTGTATACACTTGTTATTTGCAAGAGAACCAATAGTATAGCTCTGACAGGCATTGCACGATGTGGGTAACAACATTCCAGCTCCAGAATTTGTGCACCGATAAAAAGAAACGACACGATGACGCTGCCTGGAGTAGCAAGCGACTTATTTTTGTCTTAATGACATTAGTACAGAATCGTAGGCAGTTTGAGTTCACAATTAAAGTGCAATTCCAGAGGAAAAAAATATTAAGGCTTAACACAGCGTCGATGACGACGTCATTAGTCACAGAGCATAAAGTCAGATTGGACAAGAGATAAGGAATAGAGAAACGAGGCTGCGAGAACAATTTGTCAAAGCAGGGCTGCAAGACCAAACTTGAAACAAGGCACCTGGAATAGATCAAATTCCCTCAGAGTTACTGAGATCCTTCGGAGAGCCAGAGATAAGGAATAGAGAAACGAGGCTGCGAGAACAATTTGTCAAAGCAGGGCTGCAAGACCAAACTTGAAACAAGGCACCTGGAATAGATGAAATTCCCTCAGAGTTACTGAGATCCTTCGGAGAGCCAGCCTTGATAAAGCTATTCGATCTGGCGCTAAGTATATATGAGACTGACAAAACAACATCGAACTTCAAAAAGGATCTAATAATTCCAATTCAAAAGAAGATAGGTGCTAAAAGATGTGAGTCTTACCGAACAGTAAATTTAACAACGCTCTTTGCAAAATACTGACACGAATTACTTACAGAAGAATGAAAAGACTGATGGAAGTTGACTTTGGGGAGGACCAGATTGAATTCCGCAGCAATTTAGGAACACATGAGGCGATACTCACGCTACGACTTGTATTAGAAGACAGGTTAAGGAAAGGTCAACCTATGCTTATAGAAACTGTAGACTTAGAGAAAGCGCTTGCCAATGTTAACTAAAACAGACTATTTCAAATTTTGAAGGCAGCAGGGATAAAATACAAGGAACGAAAGTTTATCTACAACCCGTACAGAAACTAGACTGCGGTTATAGCCGTCGAAGAAAATGAAAGCGGGGCAGTGGTTGAGGAAAGAGCTAGACAGTATTGTAGCCTATCACTGATACTCTATAGTCTGTACATTGAGCAAGCAGTAAAGGAAACCAAAGGAAAATTTGGAAAATAATTCAACTTCATGGCGAAGAAATAAAAACTGTGAGGCTTGCCGAGTACATCGTAGTTGACTCAGAGACAGCAAAGAATGGTGTCTTGTGAAAACAGGTTATAACATAAAAATTAAAAAACTAAGACAAGGGAAATAAAATGTAGAAGAATTAAATCAGGAATAGTGTGGGCATTGCATTAGGAAATGAGACACTAAAAGAAGAAGTCGAGTTTTGATACTAGATCAGAAAAGTCTCAGACGATGGCCGAAGTAAAGAGAATATGAATTGCAGACTAGCCACAGCAGAAAATTGTGAAAAAGAAAAATTTCTTAAGATATAAATTTAAGTTACGGTTACCTGACTTGCTCATTCAGTGCAGGAGCCGATCTATAGTTTTGTACTGATATCTTCTTTTGAAAACAAATTTATTTGCAAAAGATCGCTATGTTAACACAATTATTGGATTATTTGTTTCGGCAATATGCCTTGCCATCCTCAGAGCCCTAAAACCAGACAGTGGTAGTTATATCATACAAAACTTTCAACACTCTGTCACATAAGGACTACACTACGTGTATAAAAAGTCGAGACATTACAATGATATGCCAGGAGTTCTATCAAACTACGTACAACTTTGAGCATGCATGGCACGAACGAGACAGATGCATCTCAAGTCTTGCTGCTTCGTGGCATAATGCCACGTTGGCTGCGACAGCGCTGGTTTCAGTTTCTCTGTCGTAGACAGCACGGCTTCATACCACGAAGCAGCAAGCTGTGACATGTACTTGTCTTTTTCGTGCCATGTGTACTCAACTTTGTACACACTTTATGATAGAATACCGGGCATGTCACTGTAATGCCTCGAGTTTTTATGCACGTAATGTAGTCCTTATGTGACTGAGTGGTGTAGGCATTGTATGATGTAGCTACCACTGCCTGGTTTTATGGATCTGAGGATGGTGATGCATACTGCCGAAACAAATAATCCAATAATTGCGTTAACATTGTGATCTTGGCAGATACATTTGGTTTCAAAAGAAGGCTGCAGTATAAATTTAAGTATTAGCAAGTCTGAAAGTACTTTTCTGGAATACAGTCTTGTACGGAAATGAAATGGGGGTGATAAACAATACGGCCAGGAAAAAAATTGAAGCAACTGAAATGTTGGTGCTGCAGATGAATGTTCAAGATTAGATGCGTAGATCAAACAACGAGTGAGTGTAAGCAGTTTCTAGTGGATGTAGGTTGCAATAACTACACAGCAGTAAGAGTCTTGCACAGGATAGACTAGGGGGAACAACTGCATCAAACCAGTCTTCGACTGAACAATGACAACAGAAGATATGCGTAACAGCAATAAAAATGGTAATGATTTATCACGGTATGAAGTAGGCAAATGGAAATACAAATGACTAAAAATGAGATTGACAGAAAGTGTAAAATGGCCAAGCGGGAATGGCTAGAGGACAAACGTAAGGGTTTAGAAGCATATTTCATTAGGGTAAAGATAGAGGTCTTAGGAAACAAGAGGAGCAACTGAATGAATAGCGAGAGCTCAGATGGAAAACCAGCCCTAAGCAAAGAAGGGAAAGCTGAAGGGTGGAAGGAGTACATAGAGGGTCTACACAAGGGAAGTGAACTTGAAAGCAATATTACAGAAATGTGAGAAGACATAGATGAAGACGAGATGAGAGACATGATACTGCGAGAAGAACTTGACAGAATATTGAAAGACCTAAGTCGAATCAGGATCCCGGGAGTCGGTGGCATTCCTTCAAAACTACTGATAGTCTTGGGAGAGCCAGCCTTCAGACTTCAAGAAGAATGCAATAATTCCAGTTCCGAGGAAAACAGGCGCTGACAAATGTGAATATTACAGAACTATCAGTTTAATAAGTCATGGTTGCAAAATACTAACACAGAAGAATGGAGAAACTGGTAGAAGTCAACCCGGGGAAGACCAGTTCGGATTCCGGAGAAATGTAGGAACACGTGAGGCAATACTGATCCTATGACTTATCTTAGAACATAAGTTAAGGAAAGGCAGATCTAGAGAAAGTTTTTGAGACTGTTGACTGGAATACTCTCTTTGAAATTCTGAAGGTAGCAGGTGTTAAAATACAGCGAGCGGAAGGCTATTTACAACTTGTACACAAAACAGACGGCAGTTATAAGATTCGAGGGGCATGCAAGGGAAGCAGTGGTTGAGAAGGGAGTGAGACAGGGTTGTAGCCTATCGCTGATGTTACTCAATCTGTACGTTGAGCAAGCAGTAAAGGAAACCAAAGAAAAATTTGGAGTAGCCATTAAAGTTTAGGGAGAAGAAATAAAAACCTTGAGGTTTGCCGATGATATTGTAATTCTGTCAGCGACAGCAAATGACTTGGAAGAGTAGTTGAACGGAAAGGACAGTGTCTTGAAAGGAGGATGTAAGATATACATCAGCAAAAGCAAAGAAGGATAAAGGAATGTAGTCGAATTAAGCGGAGGTTTACTATCTTTCTCCCAAAAAAAAGCATATTATTTGAGAATTTTTTTCTCGGGATCTGTTATAGATATCAATGTGAAATTTGGTCAAAATGTTTATTGATATTTCCTCTACAAACTGGAATTTTTTCGACCGGAAATGTCGAAGAGCAAAGGTGGAAATGCCGTCGGACAGAACAAAATTTCGATGTAGATCTTCACGCGCGGTATGTCACAGGTCAGCCGGCTCGTCTGAGGTCAAAATTGAGTTGACTTTAGCGAAGAATATAAGATTATTTAGGAGCTGTACCTCGCTTAAGTTATTTGGACCATAGGAAAGAAAATGGCGGCCATATGAAAAAAATAAGGTTTTTTTCATCGATTTTTCGACTTCGTCGGGCAAGTAAAAATATTTATAGTTGATGGATCGGAATAAAAGTGGTAAAACTCATAGACAATTTATTTAGCTTCGTCGGAAACAAAGAATCATGCCAATCGGCTCAGTAGATTTGTAGTTGCCATACCGCGCGATAAAAAAAGTTATTTCGAGAAAAACGCGTTTGAAGTTTTAACTATATATAAGTACAATATTATGCAACTTACGTTCAATCTGCTATACCGGGTCCATAAACTAGTCCTCCCTCTTCCTCATAGAGGGCCTTCTGCTCGATCTGGGCCATCCTGCGCTGCTCCAGAGCCGCTCGTACGGCCGGTGACAAAAGCGGTTTCCGGCCACTTGAATTCGGTGGTCGTCCGAATGCTTGGCGAACTGAGTCGAATAGAGTCCCAGGGTGACGTCCATCGTTGTCGTGGTCTTCAGAATTGCTGAATACTCTTCGTTGAAGCTGCTCACTGCCAGGAAAGTCGCTATCTCCACAGTCTTCGCACCAGAATGCAAATGCTTGGGGGCTAACTTCCGAACACACGCGTTCAAACTTTCATTTGAGTTTTGTGTGTTTCCTCCGAAGCAACGGTACAATAACTCGTCCTCCGAAAAAAACCTGGTGGGTGAAAAGGCCGATTTCAGGCAGGTGCATTTTTTTGTTCAACCGCGAGTAACAAACATTTCCGTTCCGTATTCGGAAAAGTCGTTTCAGGGGTGGACTCTAAACACTTTTATAGATCCAAATATGCAATTTAAAAAAAATCTATTTTCTGAACCAAAAGATAGTAAATCTCCCCTTAAATGAGGTGTTGCTGAGGAAATTAGATTAGGAAATGAGCACTTAAAGTGGTGGATGAGTTATTTGGGCAGTAAAATAACTGATGATGTCCGAAGTAGAAGGATATAAAATGTAGACTGGCAATGGCAGAAAAAGCGTTTCTGAAGAAGAGAAATTTGTTAAGACAGAATATAGATCAAAGTTTTAGGAAGTCTTTTCTCATAGTATTTGTGTGGAGTGTAGCCATGTATGGGATTGAAACGTGGACGATGAACAGTTTACGCAAGAAGAGAATAGAAGCTTTTGAAATGTAGTGCTGCAGAAGAATGCTGAAGGTTAGATGGGTAGATCACGTAACTAATGAGCAGATACTGATTAGAATCGGGGAGAATAGAAATTTGTGACACATCCTAATAACAAGCACAGAAAGAGAGAAAGAGAGAAACCTGTAGGCGGTTCGAGTGGTATGTGTTACCGAATAACCATAGCTTCTCTATTTCAACAGAGTCCGTTCAGTGTTCACGTATAACTTTTCTGGAGACCAAACAACTCCCGTTTGGGAATCAACATTTTTTTTTCACCAGCACCCATCATGAAGAGCCAGTTTCCCTTTCCTGCATGTACTTCATAGGGTCATTCACAGATAACCGTGTTCAGGTGTACCTCTGTTCCTTTTACCAACAAAACTAAATATCTACTTACGGAGTATCCGAACAGATACGTGATTCGATTGAGGGTGTCCTTGTGAAGTGACGAACGTATGTCATTCACAATGGTGCAGCTTCAGAATCGAAGATAGCATTTGCAGCACCTCAGTGTAAGGTATTAGTTGCGCTGCTGTTCACTGCACATACACTACTGGCCATTAAAATTGCTACACCAGGAAGAAATGCAGATGATAAACGGGTATTCATTGGACAAATATATTATACTAGAACTGACATGTGATTACATTTTCACGCAATTTGGGTGCATAGATCCTGAGAAATCAGTACCCAGAACAACCACCTCTGGCCGTAATAACGGCCTTGATACGCCTGGGCATTGAGTCAAACAGAGCTTGGATGGTGTGTACAGGTACAGTTGCCCATGCAGCTTCAACACGATACCACAGTTCATCAAGAGTAGTGACTGGAGTATTGTGACGAGCCAGTTGCTCGGCCACCATTGACCAGACTTTTCAATTTGTGAGAGATCTGGAGAATGTCCTGCCCAGGGCAGCAGTCGAACATTTTCTGTATCCAGAAAGGCCCGTACAGGACCTGTAGCATTCGGTCGTGCATTATCCTGCTGA
Organism: Schistocerca serialis cubense; assembly: GCF_023864345.2. NCBI lineage: Eukaryota > Metazoa > Arthropoda > Insecta > Orthoptera > Acrididae > Schistocerca > Schistocerca serialis. Next base: position 82,337,627 of record NC_064641.1, on the reverse strand, counting down.
AATGTAGGGTTTCGCAGGGATCGAATGAAGGGTGGAGCCACGGGTCTTAACACATCTGAAATGTAACGTCCACTGTCCAAACTGCCGTCAGTGTGGACAAGAGGTGACCGAAACGTGTAACCAATGGCACCCCATACCATCACGTCGGGTGATACTCCAGTATGGCGATGACGAATACACGCTTCCAATGTGCGTTCACCGCGATGTCGCCAGTCACAGCTACGAGCATTATGATGCTGTAAACAGAACCTGGATTCATCCGAAAAAATGACGTTTTGCCATTCGTGCACCCAGGTTCGTCGTTGAGTACACAATCGCAGGCGCTCCTGTCTGTGATGCAGCGTCAAGGGTAACCGCAGCCATGGTCTCCGAGCTGATAGTCCACGCTGCTGCAAACGTCGTCGAACTGTTCGTGCAGATGGTTGTTGTCTTGCAGACGTCCCCATCTGTTGACTCAGGGATCGAGACGTGGCTGTACGATCCGTTACAGCCATGCGGATAAGATGCCTGTCATCTCGACTGCTAGTGATACGAGGCCGTTGGGATCCAGCACGGCGTTCAGTATTACCCTCCTGAACCCACTGATTCCATATTCTGCTAACAGTCATTGGATCTCGACCAATGCGAGCAGCAATGTCGCGATACGATAAACCGCAATCGCGATAGGTTACAATTCGACCTTTATCAAAGTCGGAAACGTGATGGTACCCATTTCTCCTCCTTACACGCGGCACCACAACAACGTTTCACCATGCAACGCTGGTCAACTGCTGTTTGTGTATGAGAAATCGGTTGGAAACTTTCCTCATGTCAGCACGTTGTAGGTGTTGCCACCGACGCCAACCTTGTGTGAATGCTCTGGAAAGTTAATCATTTGCATATCACAGCATCTTCTTTCTGTCGCTTAAATGTCGCGTCTCTGGCACGTCATCATGGTGTAGCAATTTTAATGGCCAGTAGTGTAGACAAGGTGTCTCTCCTGAAGGTCTTCAGCCGAATTTCTCTGGTGCTTCAGCAGATATTTGCGATTTAGGGTTTGCATTTGTTTCTGTAGTGAGCACAGAAAAATAGTGATCATCACGTCCTTCATGCGAATCGCAGTGTCCACGACGGAAGCGTCAGCTTGTTTTCCGTTACAAACAAATTAATTTTTAAACAGGAATTTTACGTTTCCGTTCGTTAGAGCGATCCCAGATTCGTTTTTGCTGTGTATCAACAGGGACACTAAAACTCGACGAATAACCGGTACTCCTCCAGCGGCAGCACTACCTGGCCCGCGCCGACTGCTACCGCTAGTGAGTCGCTGCTGGCCTTATGGTTATTCTTCGAGTTTTAGTGTCCCTGTTTAATGGAAATGTCGTGTGACTAGGGCCTCCCGTCGGGTAGACCGTTCGCCGGGTGCAAGTCTTTCGATGTGACGCCACTTCGGCGACTTGCGCGTAGATGGGGATGAAATGATGATGATTAGGACAACTCAACACCCACTTCCTTAGCGGAGAAAATCTCCGACCCTGTCGGGAATCGAACCTGGGCCCTTAGGATTGACATTCTGTCGCGCTGACCACTCAGCTACCGGGGGAGGACAGTGTCCCTGTTAATACACGGTGATAAAAGTAGTGTAGGACTAGGGTAACTAGTTTGAGAGAGTTCTGTTGAACAGGCACGCAAAACTCCCATTTATAAATAATTCTCTTTGTAATGGGAAACAAACTGACGCTTTCTGTTGACACTGGGCGTCACAGATAAACGCTATTTGTTTGGGCTAACTCTAGTTACACAAAACAATAATGAAATTGCAAATATCTGCCGAAACACCACAGAAAATGCGCCCGACGAGTCTTTTCGCTACAGAAGACTATTTTTCATTATAATATCCATTCAATGCGACGACCTTACGCCACCTTTCTGGGACGGCCTGCATGTTCTCATGGTCTCCTGCGCAGCCAACGACTTGTCACATCAATAAACTCCTCATCAACCACGTACTGCTTCCCGCGGAGTGCACGCCGAAATGATGGAAGATGCGAGATCAGTGCTAGAGGGTGGATGAGCAAGAACAGACCAGTCAAGTTTTGTGAACTCCTCTCAGGTGCGCAGACTTGGTGCGAGGCCTTGCGTTGTCATGCAGATGGAGAAGATCAATTGCATTTTTGTGGTGACAAGCTGGAGTTGTTTCTTCAATTATCTGAGGCTACCACAATACAATACAAAGTTGAACAGGACTAACGATCTCGCTGTTTGCTCCCCTCCCTCCATATCAACCAACCAACAGAGTTGATCGTTGCACTATGAGGGAGGTCATCAGATATCACAACCCCTTCAAGGTTCCAGAAGACCGTCGCCACGATTTTACCTGCTGAGGGTGTGCCTCTGAACTTTTTCTCCGGAGGAGTGGCGGTGTGGCTTCATTCCACTAATTCCCGTTTCGTTTCCAGTTCGAAATGATGAAACCATGTTTCACTGCCTGTGCTTTTGTTCACTGCCAAGGTTCTGCAAGCAACCATGGATATCTGCGATGCTCTGGGTTTCCACAAAAAGAAAGTCAACGATATACAAGTCTCTGCGTGGAGTGTACCACCTTCCAGACGCCATTTTGATCGCTATGTATAGCTCCGTCACCTATTAGAATTTTGTGGAACTATAATGGCTGAAGCGAGAATATTCCATGATATCCCACAACAAATTCCACAATTTTTTCAACTGAAATTGGGCCAGAGAAAAAATGTGTTGCATTACTAATTGAACGGCACTAGTAGATATCGTTACCCCTAACTACTTTGTCGACTGCTCTGACCTGCTAATTGTTTGCGTAACCAATCATGTAGTCACTTCACGCCTTTTTTACCCTTTCTTTCATACCGCTTCATGTTATCGCAATTGTCTTGGCCAGGTACGCGTCGAGGAATTCGTGTCTGAATTGTTGTAAGCTAGAACCACCAAATAAATCTACAAAAAAAATTAGGCAGAGGGAAGACTCAAGTTTATTGGGAAGATATTAGGAAAGTTTAATTTATGCACAGAAGTGTTATGTCATCCTTTACACACTGTCTTGTTCTTTAGTGTATGCAGGAACGAGGAACAGATGCCGTTCATGAACAGAGAATCCAGATATTAATTTATTCTACACTCCTGGAAATGTAAAAAAGGACACATTGACACCGGTGTGTCAGACCCACCATACTTGCTCCGGACACTGCGAGAGGGCTGTACAAGCAATGATCACACGCACGGCACAGCGGACACACCAGGAACCGCGGTGTTGGCCGTCGAATGGCGCTAGCTGCGCAGCATTTGTGCACCGCCGCCGTCAGTGTCAGCCAGTTTGCCGTGGCATACGGAGCTCCATCGCAGTCTTTAACACTGGTAGCATGCCGCGACAGCGTGGCCGTGAACCGTATGTGCAGTTGACGGACTTTGAGCGAGGGCGTATAGTGGGCATGCGGGAGGCCGGGTGGACGTACCGCCGAATTGCTCAACACGTGGGGCGTGAGGTCTCCACAGTACATCGATGTTGTCGCCAGTGGTCGGCGGAAGGTGCACGTGCCCATCGACCTGGGACCGGACCGCAGCGACGCACGGATGCACGCCAAGACCGTAGGATCCTACGCAGTGCCGTAGGGGACCGCACCACCACTTCCCAGCAAATTAGGGACACTGTTGCTCCTGGGGTATCGGCGAGGACCATTCGCAACCGTCTCCATGAAGCTGGGCTACGGTCCCGCACACCGTTAGGCCGTCTTCCGCTCACGCCCGAACATCGTGCAGCCCGCCTCCAGTGGTGTCGCGACAGGCGTGAATGGAGGGACGAATGGAGACGTGTCGTCTTCAGCGATGAGAGTCGCTTCTGCCTTGGTGCCAATGATGGTCGTATGCGTGTTTGGCGCCGTGCAGGTGAGCGCCACAATCAGGACTGCATACGACCGAGGCACACAGGGCCAACACCCGGCATCATGGTGTGGGGAGTGATCTCCTACACTGGCCGTACACCACTGATGATCGTCGAGAGGACACTGAATAGTGCACGGTACATCCAAACCGTCATCGAACCCATCGTTCTACCATTCCTAGACCGGCAAGGGAACTTGCTGTTCCAACAGGACAATGCACGTCCGCATGTATCCCGTGCCACCCAACGTGCTCTAGAAGGTGTAAGTCAACTACCCTGGCCAGCAAGATCTCCGGATCTGTCCCCCATTGAGCATGTTTGGGACTGGATGAAGCGTCGTCTCACGCGGTCTGCACGTCCAGCACGAACGCTGGTCCAACTGAGGCGCCAGGTGGAAATGGCATGGCAAGCCGTTCCACAGGACTACATCCAGCATCTCTACGATCGTCTCCATGGGAGAATAGCAGCCTGCATTGCTGCGAAAGGTGGATATACACTGTACTAGTGCCGACATTGTGCATGCTCTGTTGCCTGTGTCTATGTGCCTGTGGTTCTGTCAGTGTGATCATGTGATGTATCTGACTCCAGGAATGTGTCAATAAAGTTTCCCCTTCCTGGGACAATGAATTCACGGTGTTCTTATTTCAATTTCCAGGAGTGTAGATCTAATATCAGTTGGTAAAAATAATACATAACTTTGTTGCTGTAGTAGCAGTATCAGTTGCTAACAATAGATTCGAATGTAGAAATGCACTAAAGGGCCAAACAAACTGATATAGGCAGGCGTAAAATACAGAATTATGTAAACAGAATATGGCGCTTCAGTGGGCAGTAGGCCGCGGTGGCCGAGCGGTTCTACGCGCTTCAGTCCGGAACCACCCAACTGCTACGGTCGCAGATTCGAATCCTGCCTCGGGCATGGGTGTGTGTGATGTTCTTAGGTTAGTTAGGTTTAAGTAGTTCTAAGTTCTAGGGGACTGATCACCTCAGATGTTAAGTCCCATCGTGCTCAGAGCCACTTGAACCATTTTTCAGTGGACAATGCCTATATAAGATAACAAGTATCCAGCGCAGTTGTTGGATCACTTACTGCTGCTACAATGGCAATTTCAGTGAGTTTGAACGTGGTGTTACAGTGGCGTACGAGCGATAGGACACAGCATATCGGAGGTACCGGGGAAGTGGGGATTTTCCCGTACGACCGTTTCACAAGTGCACCGTGAACATCAGGAATCCGGTAAAACATCAAATATCCGACATCGTTGCGGCCGTAAAAAGATCCTGCAAGAATGGAACCAACGATGACTGACGGGAATACTTCAACGTGACAGAAGTCAACCATTTCGCAAATTGCTGCAGATTTCAGTGCTGGGCCATCAACAAATGTCAGCATGCGAACATTCAACGAAACAGGCAATCAGTGATCATAAGGCCGTTGCAGCATCCCTGAACATGGAAGTTCGTAGGAATATAAAAACAGGGAGGAAGGTTTATCTGTTTAGCAAAAGTAATAGAAGGCAGATTTCAGACTACCTAACAGATCAAAACGAAAATTTCTGTTCCGACACTGACAATGTTGAGTGTTTATGGATAAAGTTCAAGGCAATCGTAAAATACGTTTTAGACAGGTACGTGCCGAGTAAAACTGTGAAGGACGGGAAAAACCCACCGTGGTACAACAACAAAGTTAGGAAACTACTGCGAAAGCAAAGAGAGCTTCACTCTAAGTTTAAACGCAGCCAGAACCTCTCAGACAAACAGAAGCTAAACGATGTCAAAGTTAGCGTAAGGAGGGCTATGCGTGAAGCGTTAAGTGAATTCGAAAGCAAAATTCTATGTACCGACTTGACAGAAAATCCTAGGAAGTTCTGGTCTTACGTTAAATCAGTAAGTGGCTCGAAACAGCATATCCAGACACTCCGGGATGTTGTTGTTGTTGTTGTTGTTGTGGTCTTCAGTCCTGAGACTGGTTTGATGCAGCTCTCCATGCTACTCTATCCTGTGCAAGCTTCTTCATCTCCCAGTACCTACCGCAACCTACATCCTTCTGAATCTGCTTAGTGTATTCATCTCTTGGTCTCCCTCTACGATTTTTACCCTCCACGCTGCCCTCCAATGCTAAATTTGTGATCCCTTGATGTCTCAGAACATGTCCTAACAACCGATCCCTTCTTCTGGTCAAGTTGTGCCACAAACTTCTCTTCTCCCCAATCCTATTCAATACTTCCTCATTAGTTATGTGATCTACCCATCTAATCTTCAGCATTCTTCTGTAGCACCACATTTCAAAAGCTTCTATTCTCTTCTTGTCCAAACTATTTACCGTCCATGTTTCACTTCCATACATGGCTACAATCCATACAAATACTTTCAGAAAAAACTTCCTAACACTTAAATCTATACTCGATGTTAACAAATTTCTCTTCTTCAGAAACGCTTCCCTTGCCATTGCCAGTCTGCATTTTATATCCTCTCTACTTCGTCCATCATTAGTTATTTTGCTCCCCAAATAGCAAAACTCCTTTACTACTTTAAGTGTCTCATTTCCTAATCTAATACCCTCAGCATCACCCGACTTAACTCGACTACATTCCATTATCCTCGTTTTGCTTTTGTTGATGTTCATCTTATATCCTCCCTTCAAGACACCATCCATTCCGTTCAACTGCTCTTCCAAGTCCTTTGCTGTCTCTGACAGAATTACAATGTCATCGGCGAACCTCAAAGTTTTTATTTCTTCTCCATGGATTTTAATACCTACTCCAAATTTTTCTTTTGTTTCCTTCACTGCTTGCTCAATATAGAGATTGAATAACATTGGGGAGAGGCTACAACCCTGTCTTACTCCCTTCCCAACCACTGCTTCCCTTTCATGTCCCTCAACTCTTTGCCATCTGGTTTCTGTACAAGTTGTAAATAGCCTTTCGCTCCCTGTATTTTACCCCTGCCACCTTTAGAATTTGAAAGAGAGTATTCCAGTCAACATTGTCAAAAGCTTTCTCTAAGTCTACAAATGCTAGAAACGTAAGTTTGCCTTTCCTTAATCTTTCTTCTAAGATAAGTCGTAAGGTCAGTATTGCCTCACGTGTTCCAGTATTTCTACGGAATCCAAACTGATCTTCCCCGAGGTCGGCTTCTACTAGTTTTTCCATTCGTCTGTAAAGAATTCGTGTTAGTACTTTGCAGCTGTGGCTTATTAAACTGATTGTTCGGTAATTTTCACATCTGTCAACACCTGCTTTCTTTGGGATTGGAATTATTATATTCTTCTTGAAGTCTGACGATATTTCGCCTGTTTCATACATCTTGCTCACCAGATGGTAGAGTTTTGTCAGGACTGGCTCTCCCAAGGCCGTCAGTAGTTCCAATGGAATGTTGTCTACTCCGGGGGCCTTGTTTCGACTCAGGTCCTTCAGTGCTCTGTCAAACTCTTCACGCAGTATCGTATCTCCCATTTCATCTTCATCTACATCCTCTTCCATTTCCATAATATTGTCCTCAAGTACATCGCCCTTGTATAGACCCTCTATATACTCCATCCACCTTTCTGCTTTCCCTTCTTTGCTTAGAACTGGGTTTCCATCTGAGCTCTTGATATTCATACATGTGGCTCTCTTATCTCCAAAGGTCTCTTTAATTTTCCTGTAGGCAGTATCTATCTTACCCCTAGTGAGATAAGCCTCTACATCCTTACATTTGTCCTCTAGCCATCCCTGCTTAGCCATTTTGCACTTCCTGTCGATCTCATTTTTGAGACGTTTGTATTCCTTTTTGCCTGCTTCATTTACTGCATTTTTATATTTTCTCCTTTCATCAATTAAATTCAATATTTCTTCTGTTACCCAAGGATTTCTACTAACCCTCTTCTTTTTACCTACTTGATCGTCTGCTGCCTTCACTACTTCATCCCTCAGAGCTACCCATTCTTCTTCTACTGTATTTCTTTCCCCCATTCCTTTCAATTGTTCCCTTATGCTCTCCCTGAAACTCTGTACAACCTCTGGTTCTTTCAGTTTATCCAGGTTCCATCTCCTTAAATTCCCACCTTTTTGCAGTTTCTTCAGTTTTAATCTACAGGTCATAACCAATAGATTGTGGTCAGAGTCCACATCTGCCCCTGGAAATGTCTTACAATTTAAAACCTGGTTCCTAAATCTCTGTCTTACCATTATATAATCTATCTGATACCTTTTAGTATCTCCAGGGTTCTTCCATGTATACAACCTTCTATCGTGATTCTTAAACCAAGTGTTAGTTATGATTAAGTTGTGCTCTGTGCAAAATTCTATCAGGCGGCTTCCTCTTTCATTTCTTAGCCCCAATCCATATTCACCTACTATGTTTCCTTCTCTCCCTTTTCCTACACTTGAATTCCAGTCACCCATCACTATTAAATTTTCGTCTCCCTTCACAATCTGAATAATTTCTTTTGTTTCGTCATACATTTCTTCAATTTCTTCGTCATCTGCAGAGCTAGTTGGCATATAAACTTGTACTACTGTAGTAGGTGTTGGCTTCGTATCTATCTTGGCCACAATAATGCGTTCACTATGCTGTTTGTAGTAGCTTACCCGCATTCTTATTTTCCTATTCATTATTAAACCTACTCCTGCATTACCCCTATTTGACTTTGTGTTTATAACCCTGTAGTCATCTGAGCAGAAGTCTTGTTCCTCCTGCCACCGAACTTCACTAATTCCCACAATATCTAACTTTAACCTATCCATTTCCCTTTTTAAATTTTCTAACCTACCTGCCCGATTAAGGGATCTGACATTCCACGCTCCGATCCATAGAACGCCAGTTTTCTTTCTCCTGATAACGACATCCTCTTGAATAGTCCCCGCCCGGAGATCCGAATGGGGGACTATTTTACCTCCGGAATATTTTACCCAAGAGGACGCCATCATCATTTAATCATACAGTAAAGCTGCATGCCCTCGGGAAAAATTACGGCCGTAGTTTCCCCTTGCTTTCAGCCGTTCGCAGTACCAGCACAGCAAGGCCGTTTTGGTTATTGTTACAAGGCCAGATCAGTCAATCATCCAGACTGTTGCCCTTGCAACTACTGAAAAGGCTGCTGCCCCTCTTCAGGAACCACACGTTTGTCTGGCCTCTCAACAGATACCCCTCCGTTGTGGTTGTACCTACGCTACGGCTATCTGTATCGCTGAGGCACGCAAGCCTCCCCACCAACGGCAAGGTCCATGGTTCATGTAGGTTCAAACAATTGCTTATATTGCACATATACTGCACTTAGTCTTGAACCTGGAAATCAAAAAGTGCAAGTGTGTTTAAGCCAAAAATGTTAGTTGTTATCCAAGAGTTTACTACCAGTACAGTTAATTGACACGCCACACTTCTACACTAAGAGCAGAAACTGATCTGACGTCACAAAGGGGTTCGAATGTCCACTGTATGTTGAGCATTCTGCAGTGTCCACATTAATCAGGCACACAGCTGTGCCAGCACTCAACTACAAATCTCCTATTGCTCCACTAATTTCCAGCTGCGGTAAGAGCTTCTGCATCCCATTTGTGGCTGTTTTGTTGTCATCTACTCCCCAAGGTAGACATTTCCTCGATGCAGCAGTTTGCAGCATGTAAAACATGTGATGAAATGGAATGATCAGGGATGATGTCAGTTCCTTGGGCCTTAATCTGAACACTATTTTATTGCACTGACTTTTCAGGGGCTATTTCGCAACAACCAGGAAAAAACTTTTGTATGCGCTTCTGCTTGCTTTGGGACATGCCAATGGCGAATAATGTGGCTCTGATTATGCATGTCTATCAATGATGAAGGCAATGGACCACTAAGTACTGATTTAATAACTGAATCTCTCTTTGCCTTGCTACCAGTTGATTGGATGCTTGATAAATTGGATGGTTGTCATGAGTTAATTGTAGAACACAATGGTGACTATTATTACTAAGGAAGTCGACACTAGTAGTGTGGTGAAACATAACTTATGCTGATGGTGTTTCTTTGTGAGCTTTGGCAATTTTAGTACATTTTTCAGGGTTTCACATTAACTTCTCCATCAGGAGATAGACATGTAGTAACATTAAGGATTAATGATTCCACATGTGACATGCTGCACTGTTTACAGCAAAAATCAAATTTGCTTGCTAAGCCTAACAAATCAGAAGTCCACGCTCCATACATCTGCTTACATTGCTGTGACATATCGAGTAAATGCAAGCCTAGTTGCAACTTGGTGGGTTTGATGACCATAATAGCGTCATCAAAAAAGCTCAAACTTTTGTTGTCCACAAGTGAGCACAGTTTTTGCTCCACTTTGTACCATTTATTACTAAAAAACAGTAAGAGCGTACACTGACATTCAGTGTCAGTTATGTGACTTGCCTTGCAGTGAAGAGCAAAACTATGTAAATAGACCTCCCAATTCTTATTTGCCTCACCAAGGCAAGCAAACGACTGAGGGAAAGGCAATGATGTTGCAGCAACACAATGTTGTTGGTTTTTCAGTAGTTACGAACAGCAATACTGTTGTTTTTGAAATTCCCACTGTCTTTTGTGCTGTTGGTGTTACTGCTGCCACAAGTTTTAAATTCAGGATCCATGCTTCACACTACATTGTTGCACAGTGAGAAAATCTACATCACCATTTTTCTGTCGTATTTGGTGTAGGTAGTACACAGTTTATGATCACTCGCACTAGCGGTGACATGGAGACCATTCGAACAAACAGGCAGTTCCTTTGCCTGACGATGGCAGTGTCCACAAAGAGAATGGTTTGCCAGAAGAAAAGTCCAGAATGTAGCAAAAGTCATCATAAATGTACAAAAACAGTAGAGGTACTGATTCAAGAAACATGGAAACAGGTCAATCACTTTACTGTCAATGGCAAGTTAGCCACAAGAAAAGTCCAGAATGTACCAAAATTCATCATAAATGTGCAAAAACAGTAGATGTATCAACTCTAGAAACATGGACTCAGGACAATCACTTTACTGTCAATGGTAAGTATCAAAGGATTCAGACAATGGTGTAAACTGCTGGACTACTGTGGGGCCATAGTATTTGCAGACACACTTGTGTCAGTGGATAGGCCCACATGACAGGCCTGCTGCAGTAGTGCCCTCTGTGGGAGAGAGCTGTGGTCGTGGTAAGATCTCTCTTCCATATTGATAGACAGGCTGTGTGGGAAATCCGAAATCACTGTCAGATACTAAATTTTGCCTCCTTGTTTAGGGTTCACAGAGGAGTTACCTGGTGCAAAGGTATTCAGGAAGGACCCATCTAACATAAAGCTAAAAACTGGGAATTCCAAGAACTTAAAAAGAAAATTTGCTATACAAATTACCTGAATTGAAAAATGCTGTTAGCTACATTGCAAGTAACAGCATTTGCTGTAAAAATGCGTGACACGTAGTATATACTGTGTAAACAGGACTCAGTATTTACAGATATACACTCCTGGAAATTGAAATAAGAACACCGTGAATTCATTGTCCCAGGAAGGGGAAACTTTATTGACACATTCCGGGGGTCAGATACATCACATGATCACACTGACAGAACCACAGGCACATAGACACAGGCAACAGAGCATGCACAATGTCGGCACTAGTACAGTGTATATCCACCTTTCGCAGCAATGCAGGCTGCTATTCTCCCACGGAGACGATCGTAGAGATGCTGGATGTAGTCCTGTGGAACGGCTTGCCATGCCATTTCCACCTGGCGCCTCAGTTGGACCAGCGTTCGTGCTGGACGTGCAGACCGCGTGAGACGACGCTTCATCCAGTCCCAAACATGCTCAATGGGGGACAGATCCGGAGATCTTGCTGGCCAGGGTAGTTGACTTACACCTTCTAGAGCACGTTGGGTGGCACGGGATACATGCGGACGTGCATTGTCCTGTTGGAACAGCAAGTTCCCTTGCCGGTCTAGGAATGGTAGAACGATGGGTTCGATGACGGTTTGGATGTACCGTGCACTATTCAGTGTCCCCTCGACGATCACCAGTGGTGTACGGCCAGTGTAGGAGATCGCTCCCCACACCATGATGCCGGGTGTTGGCCCTGTGTGCCTCGGTCGTATGCAGTCCTGATTGTGGCGCTCACCTGCACGGCGCCAAACACGCATACGACCATCATTGGCACCAAGGCAGAAGCGACTCTCATCGCTGAAGACGACACGTCTCCATTCGTCCCTCCATTCACGCCTGTCGCGACACCACTAGAGGCGGGCTGCACGATGTTGGGGCGTGAGCGGAAGACGGCCTAACGGTGTGCGGGACCGTAGCCCAGCTTCATGGAGACGGTTGCGAATGGTCCTCGCCGATACCCCAGGAGCAACAGTGTTCCTAATTTGCTGGGAAGTGGCGGTGCGGTCCCCTACGGCACTGCGTAGGATCCTACAGTCTTGGCGTGCATCCGTGCGTCGCTGCGGTCCGGTTCCAGGTCGACGGGCACGTGCACCTTCCGCTGACCACTGGCGACAACATCGATGTACTGTGGAGACCTCACGCCCCTCGTGTTGAGCAATTCGGCGGTACGTCCACCCGGCCTCCCGCATGCCCACTATACGCCCTCGCTCAAAGTCCGTCAACTGCACATACGGTTCACGTCCACGCTGTCGCGGCATGCTACCAGTGTTAAAGACTGCGATGGAGCTCCGTATGCCACGGCAAACTGGCTGACACTGACGGCGGCGGTGCACAAATGCTGCGCAGCTAGCGCTATTCGACGGCCAACACCGCGGTTCCTGGTGTGTCCGCTGTGCCGTGCGTGTGATCATTGCTTGTACAGCCCTCTCGCAGTGTCCGGAGCAAGTATGGTGGGTTTGACACACCGGTGTCAATGTGTTCTTTTTTCCATTTCCAGGAGTGTAGATAACGATTTCCTTTGGAAAGTACCAATGCATTCAAGTAAATATTAAGCTACCAATAGAGAGATGACAAGCAGTTGTTTAGTATAACTGATGATGCAGAAATGGTTTTCAAAGTAGCAGCTTTTTTCTAATTTATGGAGGTTGTTCAATAAAGAATAATCATAATGTTGTTTGACGACACACTTTTACTTATCCTCATAATTTTGATGGTCCTTCTGAATATAGCCTCTCTTGGATGTGATGCACATGCCCAGCTTTTCTGCCAGTCTGCAACGACATGCTGTAAACCATTTTTTGGAAGGTCCTTCAGAACGGTCTCCTCAGCCTTCGTTAATGCTTCTTATGGTGCAAAATGCCTCCCAATAAGATTAGGGAAAATAAAAAAACCTCACATGGGGCTACAAGAACTATAGGGAGGATGAGGGATACACTTCATATTGATTTTTACAAAATATTCAGGAACAACATTGGCAACATGCTGCTGTGCATTATCTTGTTGCACTATCCAGTCTGTTTCACTAATATGTGGTCTTCTGAAATGGACTTGTAAAGTTTTGAAGACATCCCTGTAGTATCACCAGTTATTGATGTATGTATGTGTGTACAGGTACAGCATGCCAATAGAGCTTTCCATGAATATCAAAAAATGAAATGTCTGTAACTCTACCAGCACGAGCAGCTACTTATATGCTTTTTTAGGATTTGGTGATGAAGAAGATTTACACAATGAGCAATGCTGTTTGCTCTCAGGATCAAAATGATGTAGTCAAATATTATCAGCTTTGAAAGAAACTCAAGAGCTTCCCCTAGCATCATCTTCTACTGCATGTAGACTTGCACACAATTGTCCTTTTGTTCTGGAATCAGCAGCCTTGGAACCCATCATGCACAAAAACGTCTCATGTGAAAATTTTGTCACCGACTTGTGGGTGGCATCCAATAAAATTTTCAATATTTTGGAAAGTGTTTTTAGGGTTATTCACTGATCATCTCGTAGGGTTATCCGCTGATCATCTCTCACAACGACAGCAGCACTACAGCAGCAGTGTTGATGTTTTCTTCTGTAAGTGAAGTAATTGGAGTGCCAGATTCACCTTGCTTTCAAATTCATTGTGTTCCCTCTGCAAGTAAATTAAACCATCTTCAAGGGTTGCTATATGGAACAACAAACTCTCCATAGGCCTCTTGTAACACTTCATAGGTTACAGCTGAATATCTGCAGAGATGAAAGCAGAATATCAAAGCCGCATATTGTTCATCACATGTCACCTCCACTTACCATGTCACTGGGACCCAGCAGTACCACCAACAGAATTAGTACTGGGTGTTTGTTACACATTAACAAAATACCACAAGACTAAATTCTGCCATAAGAAATTATGACCATAAAAAATTATGATAATTCTTTATTTAATAGCACTCATACTTGACAAAATTTAGTTATTGCAATCATAAATAGTGTGAGGTTATGTAGTGACGGTTTACGACATAAAAGTTTTCAGGGTTTGGCACCACGTCACAATACAAAAACCACTGCTGCTGGAGAAAAAACCAACGTTTCGGCCACAATTGCAGCAGCCTTCTTCTGGGTCTAATAGGGTTTGGTACTGTGTCATAATATGGCCAAAACATTGGTTTTTTCTCCAGCAGCAGCAGCTCCCATACTACGACGCGGTACCAAACCCAGAAAACTTTTATGTCGACTGACTCTGGCCGGGGAAGCCTATGCAATTACACTCCTGGAAATTGAAATAAGAACACCGTGAATTCATTGTCCCAGGAAGGGGAAACTTTATTGACACATTCCTGGGGTCAGATACATCACATGATCACACTGACAGAACCACAGGCACATAGACACAGGCAACAGAGCATGCACAATGTCGGCACTAGTACAGTGTATATCCACCTTTCGCAGCAATGCAGGCTGCTATTCTCCCATGGAGACGATCGTAGAGATGCTGGATGTAGTCCTGTGGAACGGCTTGCCATGCCATTTCCACCTGGCGCCTCAGTTGGACCAGCGTTCGTGCTGGACGTGCAGACCGCGTGAGACGACGCTTCATCCAGTCCCAAACATGCTCAATGGGGGACAGATCCGGAGATCTTGCTGGCCAGGGTAGTTGACATACACCTTCTAGAGCACGTTGGGTGGCACGGGATACATGCGGACGTGCATTGTCCTGTTGGAACAGCAAGTTCCCTTGCCGGTCTAGGAATGGTAGAACGATGGGTTCGATGACGGTTTGGATGTACCGTGCACTATTCAGTGTCCCCTCGACGATCACCAGTGGTGTACGGCCAGTGTAGGAGATCATTCCCCACACCATGATGCCGGGTGTTGGCCCTGTGTGCCTCGGTCGTATGCAGTCCTGATTGTGGCGCTCACCTGCACGGCGCCAAACACGCATACGACCATCATTGGCACCAAGGCAGAAGCGACTCTCATCGCTGAAGACGACACGTCTCCATTCGTCCCTCCATTCACGCCTGTCGCGACACCACTGGAGGCGGGCTGCACGATGTTGGGGCGTGAGCGGAAGACGGCCTAACGGTGTGCGGGACCGTAGTCCAGCTTCATGGAGACGGTTGCGAATGGTCCTCGCCGATACCCCAGGAGCAACAGTGTCCCTAATTTGCTGGGAAGTGGCGGTGCGGTCACCTACGGCACTGCGTAGGATCCTACGGTCTTGGCGTGCATCCGTGCGTCGCTGCGGTCCGGTCCCAGGTCGACGGGCACGTGCACCTTCCGCCGACCACTGGCGACAACATCGATGTACTGTGGAGACCTCACGCCCCACGTGTTGAGCAATTCGGCGGTACGTCCACCCGGCCTCCCGCATGCCCACTATACGCCCTCGCTCAAAGTCCGTCAACTGCACATACGATTCACGTCCACGCTGTCGCGGCATGCTACCAGTGTTAAAGACTGCGATGGAGCTCCGTATGCCACGGCAAACTGACTGACACTGACGGCGGTGGTGCACAAATGCTGCGCAGCTAGCGCCATTCGACGGCCAACACCGCGGTTCCTGGTGTGTCCGCTGTGCCGTGCGTGTGATCATTGCTTGTACAGCCCTCTCGCAGTGTCCGGAGCAAGTATGGTGGGTCTGACACACCGGTGTCAATGTGTTCTTTTTTCCATTTCCAGGAGTGTATATTAGTGATGGTTTATTGTCAGTACGGTATACAGATGGGGTTTCTATGGTTTGTGTGACTTTTGTTAATGTATATCTTGACTTGTTTCACATTCCCGAAGGTTCTCCTTCTTGATGTGGTTTACAGAACACAATGAATGAATTCATGGTATAAAGAATGCATGGTACAATACGGCACAGTGAAAGAATAATCAGAATCTCCTCGTAGACAACTGATTAAATAGTTAAACACTGTCACTGCATCATTGAAATTTAGGAATTGTTCCTTATGTCACAATGCATTGTTGTAATTCTGAACTTTGTTATATTAGTGTTGGCCTATTACTGCATGGCGTGTTTCAATTTAGGTAGCCATGAAATGAAAGGCAAGCAGAGAAGAACAGTATGATACTACTTTCAAGCATAATATAATTCCTTACAGTGAAAAATATGGTAAAACATTCTGATGCTGAAGCAAAAGTTTTAGAATTCATCCATGAAAAGAGGAAGAATGGACAACATGTGATTAGTGACACAATAAGAAACAAAGCAAAATAGGTGGCTACAGTTCTTAATGCATGGAGGCAATAGTTTAAGGCTAGCCATGGATGTGTTGATCGCTTTATGTAATGGGCAGGCTTACTTCTACGACCCCATTATAACAGTATGCCAAAACCTTCCATAAACTTTTGAGAAAAAACTTCAAACGATTTCAGTGCTATGTTATCACATTTTGGAAAGAGAAGAATTTTTCAATGGGCCAAATAGGCAACACTGATGACATGCCAATTTGGTTCGACATACCATGTAATTACATGATTGATGAGAAGGGAATAAAAGAAGTTACCATGAACACATTAGGGTGTGAAAAACAGTGCATAACTGTCAAGCTGGCAATCACAGCAGATTGACCCAAACTACCCCCTTCTTTAATCTGCAAGTGAAAAACAAGCCGCAAAATCCCTAAAATGAAAAGCTGTTCTCTGATGATGCAATTATTCGAAGTCAAGGGAAGGGATCGACTGAAACCTTAACAATTGACTGGCTCTGAAACGTATGGGACCTCTGTCCTTGTGTGCTTTCCAAACTACCATCAATGCTTTGTCTTGACGCATTTCATAGTCATCTCACTGATGACGTAAAAAAGAAGATCCACAGTCTTGCCGGTGATCTGGTTATTGTTCTTGGAAGAATGACTTCTCTGTTACAACCCCTGGACATTAGTATAAATAAACATTTCAAAGGTTACATTCATGAACCATAAGAAAAATAATTTTGTGAGCCAAACTGTGAACTGACTCTGAAAGGAAAAATTAAGTGTGCTACACCTCACATTACTACACACTGGGCTTCGACTGCCTGGAAAAGCACTGAAGCACCAATGGTCATAAAATCATTCAAGAAATTCTGTATTTCAAATACTCTGGACAACAGTGAAGACTATGTGCTCTGGAATGACACCAGTGTGATGGGAAAAGTGGAAATAAATCTGCTTCCGATGTAGACTCCTCAGAGGATACAAGTATGATAATATTAGTGAATAATGATGAGTAATGCCTGTAATTTATGGTATGTTAGTTTTGCATGTTATGTAGGTAATCATGTTAGGGATTCTCTTTTAACAATGACTGTGTCACTTAACAATGGGTAGCTTAAAAGTAGTAGTAGTTTTGATTGTTCATGTGTACATCCCCTGTTGTGTAAAATAAATTTAGCCTACCAGTGATGTGTCAACAAACTCTCTTTTTATGAATTTAATTTTTAAAACTGGGGTGCAGATTTTTATATGGTGCACTAGATTCATATGGTTACAATATATCTGGTATTTAACTAAATATTTCTTTCTGTTACGTATGAAGTAAATGGGCAGCATGGAGTCATTACAAAGTCCATGAAATATATAAATAATTATACTAACTGTACCCATCTGTCAAATAATTTGCACCCAATTCAAGTAGCACACCCTACAAGTAATTTCTGTGGTACTGATAATTTTTGTTATTTAATGAAACATAATGATCACATTCTGTCACGTGGTAATAGTAGAAGATAAATTCAATCCCTGTAAGAAAGTATTCAATAAAATTGAACATGCAATTTTTGTGTTCGAAATGTTCATATTACCTACCTTATTGCATGATGGGCACTGTGTTATCTGCAGATCTGGGAATAAGTTTCGATAGAACTGGAACCTCAAGGGTTTTGGCCGTTTGCAGATGAGTACACTTCCTGGATCCATAGTTTTTAGGACAGCTCTGCTAACAAGCACAGGCACAAACTCACCAGTTTCAGTCTGGAATCTATGTGGGATGATGATGGCATTAAAACAGAGGATGACACGCGTAAAGCTGAAATACCAAACACCTTTTTCCAAAGCTGTTTCACAGAGGAAGACCGCACTGCAGTTCCTTCTCTAAATCCTCGCACAAACGAAAAAATGGCTGACATCGAAATAAGTGTCCAAGGAATAGAAAAGCAACTGGAATCACTCAACAGAGGAAAGTCCACTGGACCTGACGGGATACCAATTCGATTCTACACAGAGTACGCGAAAGAACTTGCCCCCCTTCTAACAGCCGTGTACCGCTAGTCTCTAGAGGAACGGAAGGTTCCAAATGATTGGAAAAGAGCACAGGTAGTCCCAGTCTTCAAGAAGGGTCGTCGAGCAGATGCGCAAAACTATTGACCTATATCTCTGACGTCGATGTGTTGTAGAATTTTAGAACATGTTTTTTGCTCGAGTATCATGTCGTTTTTGGAAACCGAGAATCTACTACGTAGGAATCAACATGGATTCCGGAAACAGCGATCGTGTGAGACCCAACTCGCTTTATTTGTTCATGAGACCTAGAAAATATTAGATACAGGCTCCCAGGTAGATGCTATTTTTCTTGACTTCCGGAAGACGTTCGATACAGTTCCGCACTGTCGCCTGATAAACAAAGTAAGAGCCTACGGAATATCAGACCAGCTGTGTGGCTGGATTGAAGAGTTTTTAGCAAACAGAACACAGCATGTTGTTATCAATGGAGAGACGTCTACAGACGTTAAAGTAACCTCTGGCGTGCCACAGGGGAGTGTTATGGGACCATTGCTTTTCACAATATATATAAATGACCTAGTAGATAGTGTCGGAAGTCCCATGCGGCTTTTCGCGGATGATGCTGTAGTATACAGAGAAGTTGCAGCATTAGAAAATTGTAGCGAAATGCAGGAAGATCTACAGCGGATAGGCACTTGGTGCAGGGAGTGGCAACTGACACTTAACATAGACAAATGTAATGTATTGCGAATACATAGAAAGAAGGATCCTTTATTATATGATTATATGATAGCGGAACAAACACTGGTAGCAGTTACTTCTGTAAAATATCTGGGTGTATGAGTACGGAACGATTAGAAGTGGAATGATCATATAAAATTAATTGTTGGTAAGGCGGGTACCAGGTTGAGATTCATTGGGAGAGTCCTTAGAAAATGTAGTCCATCAACAAAGGAGGTGGCTTACAAAACACTCGTTCGACCTATACTTGAGTATTGCTCATCAGTGTGGGATCCGTACCAGATCGAGTTGACGCAGGAGATAGAGAAGATCCAAAGAAGAGCGGCGCGTTTCGTCACAGGGTTATTTGGTAGCCGTGATAGCGTTACGGAGATGTTTAACAAACTCAAGTGGCAGACTCTGTAAGAGAGGCGCTCTGCATCGCGGTGTAGCTTGCTGTCCAGGTTTCGAGAGGGTGCGTTTCTGGATGAGGTATCGAATATATTGCTTCCCCCTACTTATACCTCCAGAGGAGATCACGAATGTAAAATTAGAGAGATTAGAGCGCGCACGGAGGCTTTCAGACAGTCGTTCTTCCCGCGAACCATACGCGACTGGAACAGGAAAGGGAGGTAATGACAGTGGCACGTAAAGTGCCCTCCGCCACACACCGTTGGGTGGCTTGCGGAGTATAAATGTAGATGTAGATGAAACATCATCAGTGTGGGGTTTCGGAGCTGAAGGCCCAAAAGTGTACCCCTGATGTCTGCACGACACAAAGCTTAGCGCCTCGCCTAGGCCCGTCAACACCGACATTGCACTGTCGATGACTGGAAACATGTTGCCTGGTCGGACGTATCTCGTTTCAAATTGTATCGAGCGGATCGACGTGTACGGGTATGGAGACAACCTGATCAATCGATAGACCCGCCATGTCAGCAGGGGACTGTTCAAGCTGGTGGATGCTCTTGTTAGTAGCTTCTTTGTATGTTGGCAGCACTTTAGACTGCATTAATATCACTGACAGCGCTGTGCGCCCTCTGTAAGACACTCTGCGGCTGGACGGACTCGCAGTTAGAAGTTAACAGTTAGCAGTGATGGAGGTTTGCAGTTAGCGCTAGCGGACAGTCTGGACGTGTGTCCGTCATGGAGATTTAATATTGGCTGGAAATGGATTGTAAAATGTGGGTAATGGAATTATTGACGATTATATAATTTTTTGAACTGGGTGTCACATGATTAAGGTAAAATTTGCTAAATACATTGTTTGCTCTGCAAAAAAATCTTCCCTTTGCTAACCAGATGCCGTTTAGTAGCTAGAGCCTACAGTAGTCAGAATCTTTTTATTTAGGTAGCTGTATAGTTGCTGCAATTGGTGTAGTTCGAGTTATGAAGATTCTCTGTGAGGCAAGTGTGTTAGGGAAGAGTGTAGGTTATTGTTAGGATTTCTTCTAATTCAGGGCAATTCTTTTGTGTTAATTATTTGAGCAATCAGATTGCGCTATTCTTGTATATTGTGGATAATAAATGAACAGGATATGTTTGAGTTCTATGTGGGAGGGAAAATTCTGTATGTCAGTGTTTGAAATGAAATGACAAAAACAAGTAAAGCATCCAGCAGTTTAAGTAAAAACGTTGAAGTTTCACCTTCTCAGTTATTTCAGTTTAAGTAAAAAATTTTTATTTAGAAGTTTCATATGTAATGGTGTGGGGTGTGTGCAGTTGGATGATATGTCTAGATACGACTCTGACAGGTGACATGTACGTAAGCATCCTGTCTGATCACATACATCCATTCATGTCCATTGTGCATTCCGATTGAGTTGGGCAATTCCAGCAGGACAATGCGACACCCAACACGTCCAGAATAGCTACAGGGTGGCTCCAGGAACACTATTCTCAGTTTAAACACTTCCGCTGGCCACCAGACACCGCAAGACATCAACATTATTGAGCGTACCTGGGACGCCTTGCAACGTGCTGTTGAGAAGAGCCCCCTCCCCTCGTACTCTTACGGATTTATGGACAGCCCTGCAGGAGTCATGGTGTCAATTACCTCCAGCACTACTTCAGACATTAGTCGGGTCCATGCCACGTCGCGTTGCGGCATTTCTGCGTGCTCGCGGGGGCCTTAAACGATATTAGGCAGGTGTGCCAGTTTCTTTGGCTCTTCAGTGTATGTACAGAAACAGAGGATTTATAAATCTGTCACTCGTCAGTACAATGTCAATCCAAAAAATGTCGAGCCCTGGTCGCTACGAAAGTTTGTAAATGTTATGCGATCGGAAAACACACAAAATCAGTCCAGTGCATGAATGTTCGAAGTTAAGCATACGCGTTGCTGGCGCACTGGAGAGAGCATGCTTGCATCTCATTGGCAGCGCCTTCGTTCGTGGCGGCTGTAGGAAACGCGGTGGCTTAACCGGCGGCGGTCGTTTTTTAAAGTGCGGTGACGGAATAGCGGCCGATGCCACAGAAAGACGTCGCTTAGAAACTCTCTGTAGGCCAATTCCTTGATTGTTTTCTGATGTAGAACCCTTACCAAACTAGGTTAGTGAAAGAGGGAAAATTCAATGAATAGCGGCTCGATGATTTGTCATGGATTTGTTTAGTCAGTGTGAGTGAGTTAAGGAAATGCTGGCAATAAGAGCCAGTTGCCAAACATTCCACCAGGCTGACATGTTGTCGAAATCCATTTGGATGTTACTGCAAATTTCCTAACTGATAACAGCATCATCTTCGGAAGGCCTATAATTGTAGCTCATACTATCCATTAAGTCATTAATACATAACATAAATAGCAACACCGGCCGTGGTGGCCGAGCGGCTGTAGGCGCTACAGTGTACAGGTTCGAATCTTGCCTCGGGCATGGATGTGTGTGATGTCCTTAGGTTAGTTAGGTTTAAGTAGTTCTAAGTCTAGGGGACTGATGACCTCAGAAGTTAAGTCCCATAGTGCTCAGAGCCATTTGAACCATTTGATCCTACTACAATTTTTACGAGCACATAAGACGTTCCACGGGAGGAAACTTTAAAATATGCTTTGCTCAAGTGGTAAACTGGATCCCTCGAGTAACAATACGGAGTTAGTGGAGAGATTATCAGACAACATGCTGTAAGTATTGCGTTCTGTGGCTTCAGCATTTGGTAACAGGCAGAAACCTCTACAATATGCTGTTCATGCTCTAAAGCCGACGATCTTCACCCACGTAAAACATCTTTTTTTTCCCTACATCACTCCGACGTTCCTGTTGATACCCTGTGTAACGTACTGCGAAAGTCTAACCATGCTTTTCTTTCTGTACCTAGTGTAGCAAATCGCGTTTGACGTTTTACTGCTTGTCCGCTGTTGGTTATTTTTACCAATCGCATACATGTGGAATTTGACTTTTCAGCTTTCGGCTGTTGGAGACTTTCATACTGCAGTCTAGTCGTCGCCTCGCGCTATGTTCAATTCTTTTCTCTTGGCGGCGCGCGCATGCCCTCCCAGACGCGGGAGATTGCCACGTTGCCAGTTGCAAACGACGTACGCGCCAAGAGAAGCAGCACCATAGCATAGTATAGTTTGCAAACTTACGTTTAGGGGGGAGCGCGCAGTTCATGAAGTAAAGCCACCATGGCTGCATTAACCCTTTCGCTGCTACAGAGACGTGCTCCCCGCGTTCCGCGCTGTGCGCCATTTTGTCATCACTGCACTGCTCGCCTGTGCTGACACATGGTGTTCCAACTGCTTTGACACACTTATCATTCGATTTCACAAAAACTATTTGGCCCAAAAACTTCATTTTTACACATCTTTTTGACTGATACCTCCCTCCCCATAAATGACTTAATTTTGTTTCGATGTTCAACGCAGTTATTGTACAGCATTAAATGTAGTAAACCATTGCACGAAATTTTGAAGAGTTTGCAGAGGTAAAAGTCCATAGTGTTTACTTTCCATATGGTCGATTTTAGTTGCCACAATGTTGAGAATGAAATGTGGACAAGATACCTAAATTTCAGTGAAATTTACTGTACAACAATATCTCATTTAATTTAAGTCACAGATAGGTGTCGTATGTAATATTGAGAAATATTCCGTCTTTCACGACTTTAATAAAAGTTTTATTTATACCAGAGTCATTTCGCAATTTTCTAAAAAGTTCTGATTAAAACAAAGTTGGCAAAGTACTCCAAACTGAATTGTGGACATAATAAAACATAGAAACTAAGATATACTGTCAGTGAGGCTCAGTGCGCAAACAATTTGTGTTTGTCACAACAGACAGCAAAACATAGATCAGTCGACGAAAACATTGAATATGATGATGTTGCCAAAGCAGCGAATCACAGAATTGCTTCAGACAATCAAGTAGCTCGGCAACGTACGAACCGAAATTCTGCTCTAAATAATACTTTTAACACTGTCGCAAAAGAATATATCTCAATATGAATAGTAAAACAGCGACTGCGGAAGAGAAGATATACAAACAGATAACATTAATATTATATGTGTGCCTTTTCATTGTTTTTATAGCTGTGAAAAGAAATATTGGAGGACAAAATTAGAAAAACCGAAAAATTATTGTGATTATAATGAAGAGACAAAGCACTAGAAATTTCAAAAAATTGCATTCAAACGAATAAAATTCATGAAGTAAGACACTTCGATATTGTTTTAAAAACAAGTATATTTTAAGCATCGAACAAGATTTGAACTCAGAACCTTTCGCTTAGCAATGAAACACCTTAACCATTATGCTTACGTAGCTTGCCATTCAAGCTAATACCTGGAAGCTTGTAAAATATGACGCAGAATACCGACAAACACTGTATACACACTGGTATGACTATGAATTAAGTTTCATTGAAGAACAATAGGAAATAAACAATTACTGTTGTTCTTTATTGCGAAAAAGCGGTTCGTGAGAATGATAAAAAACACCTGTCCTTGCTATCGCCTGAATTAGGCTTATTGCTTGTTTGGTTTAATTAATTAATAGAATATGAAGCAATTGGTATAAAGAATGCTTTTTACAAACTTTCTATAAAAGAAAGTCCACTATCAAGACATTGCTTTTGTTTGATTACATTATTTATGACTGAACGTTTCTAAAACTGAAGACACTCGTCCGTGCTTTTCACTGCAGTTGAGCTCTGGCAACGTCGTTCTCTGTTCATTGGCTGACTGTGTTTTGTGACGTCAGATGCGGAGAACGAACCTAAACTCGACCGCCGGCGTAAATGGCGCGCACTATAGTCCCAGAGACCTGCGTGAGAGGAAGGGGAGCTGCAAGTCAAATGCGCCAGTGCGGTGACGTGCATTCCGCGAAGCTGCAACATAAACATACCCTCAAAATCGAACACGACTGAACTCGACAGGCGCGTAGTTTTTTGTGCGGGAAGGGAATCCACTGACGTAACAACAAACGCCGAAGAATGCATAGCCCATTGTTTATTTGCATAATAGTCTGTACGCCGCGCTTGCCGCATTTCCCCTCCGGGACTATCGCCTAGATCTAGGGCGCAACGTCGCTTGCAGGGAGACAGCTGCCCCCCCCCCCCCCCTCCCGTGCCCGCTGTCGATACGCCTTATCTGGCCACCGTGCGCCGTGCCAGCGCGCTCCCCCAGCTGCCGGCGGGTTTTATTGCCGGGGCGTGGTGTCTAGCTGCGCCTCTCCCTGCCCTCCTGCCCTTGTCTCGCTTTCGTTACCTTTACAGGCTCGCTCCGCACGCTATATAACGGTGGTACTGTGCTTCCTCACTGCATCTGACTGCGCAGCTCAGCGTTCCCAGTCTGTCGTCGGTATCTTGCGCATTCATCTCTCGTCCCAGTCACCGCCAGATCTATTTTTGACCACAACTTACCGCGTTTCTGTACTTCATTTTTCTGCCACTCCATCCACTATCAAACCAATGTTGTTGTCACAGCCATCAGTCTAGAGTAGAGGTATTCAACATTTTTAGACTCGAATTCTATTAAACGAAATTTAGTCGATTTACAGATCTACTGTCTTAAAAATTCATAAAGGTTTAAGAGCAAAACAACATCGTAACCATTTTAATGACATAAAATACATAAAAGGTAACTTTCTCTCCATCAAAAGCCGGCCGAAGTGGCCGTGCGGTTAAAGGCGCTGCAGTCTGGAACCGCGAGACCGCTACGGTCGCAGGTTCGAATCCTGCCTCGGGCATGGATGTTTATGATGTCCTTAGGTTAGTTCGGTTTAACTGGTTCTAAGTTCTAGGGGACTGATGACCTCGGATGCTCAGATCCATTTGAACCATTTGAACCAAAAAAATTTAAATATGAACCATCACAAATGGTTTAGTGAGATACTTCGGTTTGCATATCATTGGCAATTTGATTATAATCTGGTGATTAATTTTTCAGACACAACTTTTCACAGTCTGAAAGATTAGGATCAGTCAGTTTATTTCTACACTTACATTTCGCTATATCCAGCGGTTGTAGAAGTGATATTACATTTTCCAACAGCTCTAGAGACAAATTTTTTTGTAGGTGGCATTGCATATGTGGCGAAGCAATTTAAAATCGAAGATTCTTTTCATGTGTTGCTGTGATTTTACCAACAAAAGAACGGAAGCATTTACCGCTGCCTGGTCCAAAATTCCATGAAACATGAGAATTGGCCGGCGTCCTGTACATCTTGAAACAGAGTATGCATCATTTTGTAAAATAAAACCTTCCTTCCTCTGGAGCTATTATAAAATTCTATGATCTCTGATTTCTTTGTTGTATGGTCAGCATCAGGAGCACGGTGCATAGTTGACAGAAGTACCACAGATTTTCCCTTTTTAGGTGTGGAGGACACAAGTATTTTGTTCTGATGAAAAGCTAATTCGACAACAGTACTTTCTTCTTTCTGTCAGGTAAGAAACTTGGTGGGATTTCCACCTTACTTTTCTTCATCATGCCAACAATTGCCAAATTTTCTTTCAGCATATTGTATGCCAAAGGTATAGATGTGAACCAATTGTCCAATTGTCACAAATCACGTGAGGAATAGTTGTGGACAGAGCTTTCACATAGTATGTTGCAGAGTATCGTTTGTCTTTCTATTCTCTTCACCCATATATGGAAGAGCATCTATCACATAATATGTCCTGGCATCATACATTGCGATGAATTTGATGCCATATTTATAAGGCAAAGTAAATACAGAATGAACATTTGCTACGAAATCCTAATAGCTACTCATCAGTTTTTACATAAATATGAGGAGAGCGAATTGAGCGGCAATTGGTTACAAAAGCTGTCCAGACCTCACCAATAGGTGAAAATTTATTTTCCTTATTTCTCTTGGTCTTATCATCAAATCTCAGACAATTTAGAAGAAAGTTGAATCTCACTTGAGACATAATACATTTGTACACTGGTGAACCACACCACATTTCTTCAGTGTTGAGGTATCATCTCTTTTGCTACCTGACATATAAAGTAATCCCACTAGTGCGCACATTTCTTTCCCGTCCGCTTCTTGGTGAAGATTAAAAAGAAGAAAGCTCTGGTCGGTATATGTGCATCTTTTACTTTGGATTTCCTCATTTGTCCTAGCTACACTTGTATTTAGTGATCCTCAAAACTCAGTCAAACGAGTATTTTTAAATCACTTCTTTCGCATATGAATTACGTTTCCTTAATATTGTTGAAATGTATCTTAACCAGACATCTGATTTTCCTACAACTACTTTTACGTGGCCATTCCTCTTTAGTTTGTTCCGGAGAGTTACTGGAAAGTATTTTGCACTGAAGCGACAAAAGTCATAGGATAGCGATATGCTCATATATAGATGGCGGTAGTAACGCGTACACAAGATATAAAAGGGCACCGCATTGGCGGAGCTGATATTTCTAATCTGGAAGTTAGTGTGAAAGGGTTCCTGAAGTGACTACGCCCGCAGAGAAGGAATTAACGGACTCTGAACGCAGAGTCGTGTACTCGGAGCTAGACGCATGGGACATTCCATTCCGTAAATCATAGGGAATTCAATATTCCGAGATCCACAGAGTGAAAAGTGTGCCGAGAATACTAAATTTCAGAGCGACCGAAGGCAGCGGCGTTTCTCAGTGCTAACAGACGAAGAGCGTGAAACAACCGCAGAAATCAATGTGAGACGTACTATGAACGTATCCGATAGGACACTGAGGCGAAATTTGACGTTAATGGGCTATGACAGCCGACGACCGACTCAAGTGCCATTGCTAAGAGCACAACACAGTCTGCAGCGCCTCTCCTGGGCTCTTGACCATGTTGGTTGGACCCTATACCGTGGTCTGGTCAGATGAGTCCCGATTTCAGGTGGTAGCAGCTGATGGTAGTGTTGTAGTGTGCCACAGCCCCCACGAAGTCATGGACCCAAGTTGTCAACAAGGTATTGTGCAAGCTGATGGTGGCTCCATAACAGTGTGGGCTGTGTTTATATGAAATGGCCATTTGCAGCCATTCGTGGACTTTATTTTTCCTAAAAACGATCTCATGTCACCGGCCACGATTGTTCGCGATTGATTCGAAGAATATTCTGGACAATTCGAGAGACTGATCGTCCGATATGGGGCACCATCAAGAGATCAGTTGGTGCACAAAGCCCCGAAACACTTTCCCGGTTATGAACGGCTATAGATGTAGCATGGCTCAGTAGTTCTGCATGGGACTTGCAGCGACTTTTTGAGTGTATATAACGTCGAGTAGCTGAACTATGCCTGGCATAAGGAGGTTCAACAAAATATTAGGAGGTTTTCCTTGACTTTTATCATCTCAGTGTACATTGCTGTTGTTTACAATGATTTATCACAAATAACATACTCAAAGAGTGATGATCTTTTCTCCTTTTTATTGATCAAATGTTTGAGCAGAGCGAAAACAAGATATCCTTGAAATTACATAATGGAATTTTATCTGAATTTTCATAACCAGACGAAGGTAAGAAATGGACAACTCGGGAAGGTATCAAATTGACCAAAGTGAGATCTAGTTTTGTAAAAAAAGTAATTGCTGGAAAGTAATCAGGGGAATTAAAAAATCTTAATTACTGATTCGAGGGAAGACATATGTTTCACAAACAGCTGCTGCTGGATATGTAAATGAAGAAGCTAATCACTTCAAGGACTAGCTATTACGCACATAAAAAGTTATATTGGTGTTTTTAAATGTCAATAAAAATAATTCTGAAAAAACGGTCAGATATTTTGTGAAATTACGAGGGCAGTTCAATAAGTAATGCAACACATTTTTTTTCTCGGCCAATTTTGGTTGAAAAAACAGAAAATTTCTTGTAGAATATTTTCAAACATTCCCACTTCGTCTCGTATAGTTTCATTGACTTCCGACAGGTGGCAGCGCTGTACGGAGCTGTTAAAATGGCGTCTGTAGCGGATGTGCGTTGCAAACAACGGGCAGTGATCGAGTTTCTTTTGGCGGAAAACCAGGGCATCTCAGATATTCATAGGCGCTTGCAGAATGTCTACGGTGATCTGGCAGTGGACAAAAGCACGGTGAGCCGCAAGGTCAAGCAAGACTGTCTGATCTCCCGCGTGCGGGCCGGCCGTGCACAGCTGTGACTCCTGCAATGGCGGAGCGTGCGAACACACTCGTTCGAGATGATCGACGGATCACCATCAAACAACTCAGTGCTCAACTTGACATCTCTGTTGGTAGTGCTGTCACAATTGTTCACCAGTTGGGATATTCAAAGGTTTGTTCCCGCTGGGTCCCTCGTTGTCTAACCGAAAACCATAAAGAGCAAAGGAGAACCATCTGTGCGGAATTGCTTGCTCGTCATGTGGCTGAGGGTGACAATTTCTTGTCAAAGATTGTTACAGGCGATGAAACATGAGTTCATCACTTCGAACCTGAAACAAAACGGCAATCAATGGAGTGGCGCCACACCCACTCCCCTACCAAGAAAAAGTTTAAAGCCATACCCTCAGCCGGTGAAGTCATGGTTACAGTCTTCTGGGACGCTGAAGGGGTTATTCTGTTCGATGTCCTTCCCCATGGTCAAACGATCAACTCTGAAGTGTATTGTGCTACTCTTCAGAAATTGAAGAAACGACTTCAGCGTGTTCGTTGGCACAAAAATCTGAACGAACTTCTCCTTCTTCATGACAACCCAAGACCTCACACAAGTCTTCGCACCCGAGAGGAGCTCACAAAACTTCAGTGGACTGTTCTTCCTCATGCACCCTACAGCCCCGATCTCGCACCGTCGGATTTCCATATGTTTGGCCCAATGAAGGACGCAATCCGTGGGAGGCACTACGCGGATGATGAAGAAGTTATTGATGCAGTACGACGTTGGCTCCGACATCGTCCAGTGGAATGGTACCGTGCAGGCATACAGGCCCTCATTTCAAGGTGGCATAAGGCCGTAGCATTGAATGGAGATTACGTTGAAAAATAGTGTTGTGTAGCTAAAAGATTGGGGAATAACCTGGTGTATTTCAATGCTGAATAAAACAACCCCTGTTTCAGAAAAAAAATGTGTTGCATTACTTATTGAACTGCCCTCGTATTTGTCTAGAAGTAAGAAATGAAACAGATTAGCCAAAAATTTGACGCTCCTTTCAATGATGCTCGAAATAATGTTCACATAATGAGATAATGATTGAGAATTCAAAGTTCAATGTCTAACTTAGGACCTTAGAATTTTAAAGAGTGTTGCAGTATATTCATCTTCTGGCTTTTGTAGACCATGCAGTCACATCTGCTGTATATGATTTGAAGCATCATTCAAAGGCGCACCAAATGTTTCTCCAATTTATTTTATGTATTACTTTCAGAGAAGCCATTTAAAGAAACATTCAATCATTTTTAATTATTTTTACCCGCTAATCATTACGTTCATTTATGTTCAGAGTCAACTACCAGTCCCTGCATCAGTCTTCAATCCACATCAAGCCTCCCTGCGTTTTGCTACAGCCTCCTGACATCTCCCTATTGGCAACATCAGCGACCGCGCACAGTTTCATGGAACTTAGTACTTTATCTACCAGATCACTCACATTTTGAATTCACCAAAGGACACAGCAGGACTGTATGGGCTGCCTTCCGAAAGTCACGCAGCATGGCATCAACCTGGGAGCGTTATCTAATGCACTCTTACGTCGTGAATGAACAGAGAAAGCTGAGTTCAACTAGATCCCTATTTCCAGAAGCCACGTTCATTTTTATAGAGGACATTTTCGTTCTCCAAAAAGGTCTCAATGAGTGAATATAAAACATGTTCCATTTTTCTACACCAGATAGATTTCTGCGGTATGTGCCTATCACTCTATCGCTTTGTGAATTTTTCCGACGAGTGGGAAAGAGTTGCGTTTTTTCCAAGCAGTAGGTACCTTTACTTGCTCCAGGTACTACGGTAAATTGATGTTAGGATAGGAGCAACTTCTTTCACATAATCTCTGCAAGATCTCATAGATATTTCGTACAGTTCGACGCCCTATCCACTGACGAGCGATTTTCTATTCTGCGGGCACTTATCTCAATATATTCCATCTCGGCGTTCGTGCGATAACTGAAAAGAGAAACCGTATCACCATCTTACGCAGCGAAATCATTTCGGAAAACCGAATTCAGTATTTCGTCCTTCCCTGTGTAATCTTCAATTTCCGTGCCAGTATAATCACTGAGCGACTGGATAGATGATTTTGATCTACTTAATGATTTTATATACAACCATAAATTCTTAAAATTTATAGTCATTTCGCATGGAAAAATTCTACTTTCGAATTCATTGAACGCTTTTCACTTTGCTTTCCTAACTGTATTTTTGGTTTCATTCAAATTTTGTTGGTCAACAAGACTTTGAGTTCGCTTAAATCTGTGGTGAAGTTCTCCTTGCTTTCGTGTCAACTTTCTAATATGGCTGTTGAATCACGGTGTGTCTTTCCTATCCTTCTCAAACTTACTCGGTGCGTAGACGTCTAACGCATATTGTCCAGTGCTTCCGAATTTTATTCATTTGTGCTCCACATCTTCTGTCAAGCACCTGATTATATGATACCGACTTTGCAGTTTGTTTTCTGTCACTTTTGCTAAGCGGAGATATTTCTTACCTTTCGTAACACCTACGGTCATTGATGCCTGGGAGCGACAGAGGTAACAGATGTTCTGCAGTATCATAAAGACTTGTCTCGAGATAGAATAAATGCTTCATAGACGGTGCATATACATTCCTGTTGACACTTAAGCTCACTGTGACCCTGCTCTACATTAAATGATTAGAACGGTTCTGTTGCTCTAAAACGTTAAAAGGAGCTCTAAAACATTGCTCTTACGAATCGGTTCCCTTATTAACTTAACGAACTATTTTTCCGACGAAAATGTTCCTGTCAGTCTCATACGAAACCATACCTCTGACACCGATTTTAATCGCATGATAAACCTATTATACAGCTGATGAACTGAAATGTCCCTCATTCTCGCGTTTATTACAGTAGCATGATTGGAAAAGTCGTCTGGGATATTCTCCAAGTTTTCTCCGAAACCCTCTGTCTTTATAGCTCCTAAAGTAGGTGTCTATGAAAACTTCTGATAACCAGATTTGTGCTTACGTCCACGCAGGTTATGACGGAAAACGCACATTTCTGCCCCAGATCGTCACCAGCAACAAAGCACAGAATTACTCTTCCGATCAATCCCTCACAATGCGAGCTATACCCTTATAAAGTTGTGATTAAAACGTCTTTAGATAGTAAATTCCATCTTGTTTTATCTATACTATTTTTCCCTTTCCTGCCTTCCTCCAGTTCTCCCTTTTCTTTCTATTTTGTAGAGATCAGTCAATACTTAAGGCTACAAATGGTCTGTGAAACGAAAGGTAATACGTAAAGGCTTCGTGGTAACATCTGCCCACACATTCCAGAACTTTAAGGAAACAGATGTTTTGCCACGTGACTTCCACATTCTTGGCGACTCGATGAAAGGTATTTGTGGACACCATTTAGCAGCGGAGAAGAGCTCTAGTGCCTGGGAGCAACAGGGCTAACAAAGGCTCTGCATAATACTTAAAATTTATCTGGAGGTGGAATAAGTGCCTCACAAACGTTACATATAAATTCCTGTGACACACGCGAGGAAGCTGCTGTAAATACACATTGCTGACATTCGCCACGTCGGCAGCGTGGATTAATGCGTCGTAGTAAAGGCGCTCACGCATACTTTGTGATGTGCCGCCCTGCAGCTCATATTGCATTCCAGTGACACTGACGTCGTAACCTCGATACCGTTCAGTATTTGGAGCTTCTGGATAAGATATGTAACAGGACAATTAAAACAGAAAATATACTGGAGGAGGGAGCTAAGAAAGTCTCTTCACACATATTCATAAATAGTAAATACGTCGAGGTTCAGTTGTGATGCAATTCTATTGAACTCGCCTCTCTTTTCATAAACACAATATCGATTGCGACCAGCCGATCTATTTCGAATCAATTGCCTTAGATAAAAATTATATGTAAACTATAAACTAAAGCTCTACGAAAGTTGATCCTGATGTTGTATAACAGAAACTCTGGGCCACTACATAAAACTGCTTGAAATTATGCGTCCCTTTCCATATAGGTCTTTGTATTCGTACTTACCTTTCCTCGAGTGGTTAAAGCTTTCGAATTTTGTTTCACTTTCATAAATTATCCTCAGCTTTATTAACATGTATTGTATGTGAGAACCACCTTTTACTCGCAGAGACACAATAGATTTTGTAGGCGATAGCTTTCATAGTCTGATAAGAGAATGCTCTCATCTTAATTTTGACGGTTGTTTTAGAACGACCTATTGCAGCAATTAAGGCATTTCAATCGGAACAAGAGGTCGAAATACCTCGAATCTGAAAAATGGTTGTTTTAATTACCATTAATTAATTAAAACATCGATAAGTTTTGCAGTACTTTGCCTAGACAAAATCCCGTTTTAGTTTCGTAATCCACTGATGAAATGGAATCGTTTACTCACCACAGCATTCTGTTTCATTTTTATTTTGTCATTTTTAGTGATTTTTCTTTTCGTATGTTTTTTGCTCTTGCACCCACTTTCAATCAGATTCATTCAATATATTATGAACACAATTTGCGTACAAACAGAACAGGCTATTTATGAAGGACTCCGAAAATAATTTCGATGCAGTGATTTATCTGCATAATATGTCATCAACATGACTTAAAATTCCTTTCTGAATAATAGAGATAACCAAACATACAACGGTACGAACAGTTAAAATAGTACAGACAGAAATACATCGGCCCAATTAACAATCAGATTTCAACCACGCACAGCCACACACGCACACACACACACACACACACACCCAAAGTGAACTGTTACAAATTAATTACAGTTTTTAAAATAAATTCCACTAATGATTTTATAAATGTCAAACTTCTTCGCAAACAAGAGGATTAATAAATGAGAAGAAAGCGTTTGATGTATGCGCACCAGCTCTGTAATCAGCCACTCGGATTCAGCCGAAAAAGATGTGATTAATGTGTTTGAGCTCCACACAGTTTCAGTACAGCGGTGGTACGAGGGAAGATCTACGAAGGTGTTGTCGACGGCAGCCGTGGTTTAATATCAACCTGGCAGTGATTCTCACGAGTACCTGGGGTGGTAGTTTGGGATACACCACACGATCATCACTGATTCACATAGCCGGTAATTTGGGCAGCAGGTGTTTCATTTCTGATGTGTGTAATGACACAGTCCCCTAGTCGAGCTATTAAAATACATTGAAGAAGCTAGGCACTTGGTTTCTGTGCACTCCGTTTCCTGTGATGGGAAGGGAGGGGGAGGGGGGGGGGGGGGTGGCGCGAACGATTAGTGGTGCCACTTACCAGTCGAAGGCAATGTAGTTTGTTGTTGGAAATGACCGTCCTGAAGGCCGAAATACTGGTGCAGATAGATTTCCGCGAGCGGCATTTAACGGCTGTCGGCTTTACTGACTGAAGAAGGAGGAGTGGGATGTCGTCTTAGCAGGTGGTAGCAGTGTTCAAATTTGTCTCTGCCTTTAAAACGTAAGACAACTTGTTATACATGCAAACACTTGCAATACTTCTCTAAAGGCGATGGCAATGTGTACTAAACTTTATTGCATGTAACCACAGGATCTACAGGAGTGCGCTGGTGATCTCGTCATAACACGAATTGTAAAGTAAATGCCATAATTTCCACCAGCTCACTCTCGTTCCTTATTGGCCGTTGCCTACAGGGAGGGCCCATTTAGCTACAAGGAGATGTACTAAGGCTTTCCCCGTCATAGCTACGTCAGTTTACACGTGTTAAGGCCGTTGGCTGTGCGCTATCTTCCACTTCTCTATGATGTCATCTTCATGAAGATAACGCGAGACCACATATTATCCGTGCTGTAGTGACCTGCATGTGGTGGTCAAAAACATGGAAACACCACAAACACCACGAATTACCATGCCTAACACAGTGCAGGAAACCCGTTGGCACTGAAAGCAGCTTCCAAACGTCTCAGAGTGGATCAGTACAGGTTTCTATGGTTTTCAAGGGAATTTTACACCGTTATTCCTGTAAAATAGTGGCAAGGTCAGGTAGCGAAGGTGGAGGTGGATAACGATGACGCACCCTTCTCTTAAAAGTAGACTAAAAAGCTTAATAAAACCGAGATCTTGTGAGATGCGACAACTCTTCCTCGTGCTCAGAAAACCAGTCCTGGACGATGGGAGCTGTGTGGACAGAGGCCCTGTCGCCTTGGCACACAGTATCGCTACTGGGGTAACAAACATTGTATTACGTGGTGGGCCTCATCAGCCAAAATAATCACATGATCCTTGGTTGTAATGAAACCTTGCAGAGTACCCTTGGAACCCATGGAATAATACGATATGGCTGCCCAAATCACCCGCGCCCTGTTTCAATCTTAGGTCGTAAACTCAGCCAGTGTGAAGCGGCGCTCATCCGACTAAATGACATGCCTCCATTGCTCCATAGTCCAGGTTGTAAGGCTTCGGCACCACGTTTCCTGTTGGGGCTTGCCTATCACCGATGAGTGATTTTGGAATTCCGTGCTTCTCTGGTGTTGACAGGGTTCGCGAGTGCGACATTCATTTCTGCAGTGACTTTCGCAGCTGCGTCCTCTTATTCTTCGTCCGAATCCTTTTCAATGAGCGTCTGTCACGTATTTTCAACACACACTTTCGTCCACGTTGTGACTTAGCAGATGACGTTTTTCTCCTTTCTCTGTATCCGGTATAAATCTTCGAGGCGGTCCCCCTTAGAGCACCAAACACTTCGGCTAACTTGTTTACGGAGGCACCCACCATAGGAGCACCAAGTCCGAGTTCGTTTATTTCCGACATAATGTACTCATCATTATACAGAACACTATTCTGACAAATTACACAGGTGGCGTTCTTGGTCAAATACTACAGCTCAACCTGCTGGCTTGGTTACGATCTGCTATGATGTTCAATCATGCAGCGGTGCTCCCATACTTTTGTCGAACCGCTGTGCCTCGATAAGACGCTTGTCCTGGCCAGCAGATTCTCCAGATCTCTCACGTATTGATAACATCTGGTCACGGGCTGCCGAAAGACTGTTGCGCCACCACTCAGCCAGTCCGATTGATGAACTGAAGAGTGGATGTGGAATACGTTCTAAGTGCCAAATCTCACATTGGTCAGGAGAATTAAAGACTGATGTATCTCTTGTACGTAACTTATTTGTATCCAAAATATTAAGGCGGCATTCTAACAGCATATAACTATGCTGCCCACCTCACCACTGCGAAAAATAATGAGACTAATTAGAAACTAAATAACTGATTAAGAACATTGTCAATGCCATACCAGGATACTGACCGGTTTTAAATGCCGATAAGAAAGTTTTTGTCCGAACTGCCGTTAATACAAAGGGACAACGTTTTATTTGTGATAATACAAGTACGGAAATACAGTAGAAATATTTTAATTAGTGCAACTGTATCAAAAACCATTCTTCATTTCTTTAACTTTTTTTTAATGAGAGAATAACATAACTAAAATCATGAAAAAGATCTCACACTGTTGATATCTGTTTCTTAAATAACTCCGTCCTTGGTATCAGACGTTGCAACGTTTACCGTAAGACACCCTGTGCTTTTGTGTCACAAATGACAACACCATTTACAGTTCTTTCTATTTTGAAAGTGATAAGCGTTGCTGATCTTTCATTTGAAGTACATATATCTGCCATGGAGTTTCCTCTTTTTAATACATTACGCTATCCCACTCACTTGTTTCAGAGTAAGAATTGTTAACAGCTATTTGAGTATTCCACTCACCTGTTTCAGAGTAAGAATAATTGTTAATAGCTACACTCCTGGAAATGGAAAAAAGAACACATTGACACCGGTGTGTCAGACCCACCATACTTGCTCCGGACACTGCGAGAGGGCTGTACAAGCAATGATCACACGCACGGCACAGCGGACACACCAGGAACCGCGGTGTTGGCCGTCGAATGGCGCTAGCTGCGCAGCATTTGTGCACCGCCGCCGTCAGTGTCAGCCAGTTTGCCGTGGCATACGGAGCTCCATCGCAGTCTTTAACACTGGTAGCATGCCGCGACAGCGTGGACGTCAACCGTATGTGCAGTTGACGGACTTTGAGCGAGGGCGTATAGTGGGCATGCGGGAGGCCGGGTGGACGTACCGCCGAATTGCTCAACACGTGGGGCATGAGGTCTCCACAGTACATCGATGTTGTCGCCAGTGGTCGGCGTAAGGTGCACGTGCCCGTCGACCTGGGACCGGACCGCAGCGACGCACGGATGCACGCCAAGACCGTAGGATCCTACACAGTGCCGTAGGGGACCGCACCGCCACTTCCCAGCAAATTAGGGACACTGTTGCTCCTGGGGTATCGGCGAGGACCATTCGCAACCGTCTCCATGAAGCTGGGCTACGGTCCCGCACACCGTTAGGCCGTCTTCCGCTCACGCCCCAACATCGTGCAGCCCGCCTCCAGTGGTGTCGCGACAGGCGTGAATGGAGGGACGAATGGAGACGTGTCGTCTTCAGCGATGAGAGTCGCTTCTGCCTTGGTGCCAACGATGGTCGTATGCGTGTTTGGCGCCGTGCAGGTGAGCGCCACAATCAGGACTGCATACGACCGAGGCACACAGGGCCAACACCCGGCATCATGGTGTGGGGAGCGATCTCCTACACTGGCCGTACACCACTGATCATCGTCGAGGGGACACTGAATAGTGCACGGTACATCCAAACCGTCATCGAACCCATCGTTCTACCATTCCTAGACCGGCAAGGGAACTTGCTGTTCCAACAGGACAATGCACGTCCGCATGTATCCCGTGCCACCCAACGTTCTCTAGAAGGTGTAAGTCAACTACCCTGGCCAGCAAGATCTCCGGATCTGTCCCCCATTGAGCATGTTTGGGACTGGATGAAGCGTCGTCTCACGCGGTCTGCACGTCCAGCACGAACGCTGGTCCAACTGAGGCGCCAGGTGGAAATGGCATGGCAAGCCGTTCCACAGGACTACATCCAGCATCTCTACGATCGTCTCCATGGGAGAATAGCAGCCTGCATTGCTGCGAAAGGTGGATATACACTGTACTAGTGCCGACATTGTGCATGCTCTGTTGCCTGTGTCTATGTGCCTGTGGGTCTGTCAGTGTGATCATGTGATGTATCTGACCCCAGGAATGTGTCAATAAAGTTTCCCCTTCCTGGGACAATGAATTCACGGTGTTCTTATTTCAATTTCCAGGAGTGTATTTGAGTTACATGACAATGAGACATTTTGATCATACTGCATTTGGAGATTCTAATCTCCTGCTTTGATTCCAGTGCTTCAGGATTATCTTAAAAATCAAAGTAGTCAGTTGAAAGCACTGGAACGGCATTTCGAACTTCTGAGGGCAGCACTGCTTGGCACGTTTTAGTAATAAATGTCTGAAATGTTTTCTACCTGATTTGATTGTTGAAATGCGTCTCGGGGATATGAAACAGGGCGCAGAGAACACAATGGCATTAAAATAGATTTTTGGAACGTTTTCCATATCCACTCTCCAGTTCCGGCCGACAGATGAAGCAATATGGAATGATGTCCCGTATCCGTTATCCAAGCCGAGTTCGACGCGATGCCCAGACGTGTTAGAGCGATTTTTGCTGCCACGGGTGGCAACTCCGTGCTTTAAATTTGGCGTCCTGTATACGTCTAAATCATCTACAAAATTAATAATCTGTACTGTAAAGTATACGCACAGTAAGTACAATTTCGTTAATGCCGTCCTCCGTGCTGCCGCAGTTTTAATGGCCAGCCAGCAGGGTACGTCTGTTTTGAGGTGACATCTGCAGCCAGTAAACGTTTCTCCTGGACACAAGACTTTCTAATATCAGCAGCTCGTGAGCAGCACGGCATGGTGCTGCCTGTGTCGGCGGTTGTTTGTGCAGACGTGAGACACGCCCCAGCACTTGGCGCCTGGCTGGTATGAGCTAGTGTGACGTAGCCGGCGTGCGCCGAGTCCGGAAATAGCAGGCACGTCGCAGCCGCTGGCGGAATGTCTCCGTGGAGCTCTGTGAGGGAAAGGGCCGGTGGGAGATGCACGCGTCTGTCACCCTGTGGTATGTCAGCGCACATTTGGCAGACAATGCAGATTCATCTAATGAAGTACTGTCTGAAAAAAGCTGCAGAAATACTGTCAGATCTTGATAAGTCTTCAAAGTGGTACAAAGATCGACAACTTGCTTTAAATATTCAGAAAAATAAAATTTCTAACTCCCACAAACAACTGGGTGGAATAATTTGTGGGGATATGAAATGGAATGAGCACGTAGACTCAGTCGTAGGTAATGTGGCTGGAAGACTGTTTCATTGTTAAGGTGCTGGGAAAATACCAACATTCTACAATAGTGATTGCTTAAAAAACAGTCATATGAAACATGCTACAATATTGCTCGAGTGTGCAAGACCCGTACCAAATAGGCCTAATAAACGATTTCTCTGCCTCGTGATGGCTGGGTGTTGTGTGATGTCCTTAGGTTAGTTAGGTTTAAGTAGTTCTAAGTTCTGGGGGACTGATGACCATAGATGTTAAGTCCCATAGTGCTCAGAGCCATTTGAGCCACTAATAAAAGAACTGAACGTCTACAAAGAATAGCAGTACAAAAATGATGACAGACTTGAGTTACTCAATGGAAAGCGACACTTTGATGCTGAAAAACAGAAATGTTAGACTCTTGAAGAAAGACGCGAAATATTCTCAGAAAAACTACCTTACACACAGCACAGAGGAATATCCGCATAAGCTTCGTTTGCACATCTGACTGCGGTACTACTACATCAGTGATGTCTTTGCCGCCACCACAAGGCACTCTGGTGGTATAAACGAAACTGGTAAACAGAAATCAACTAAAATAGTGCACGGACTGTGTGCTCATTAGCATCACATCCTAGAATTAATGAATCGCCATTTCTCATTCATGTTTATGGCGCATATGTTTACTGCTATTGATATACAAAGGAAATTAATTTATTCTGCGTATTTCCATCCACTAGCAACTCAAGTCAGAGAGCATGTACAGGGTCCGGCAGGAAGGTGTTACAATTTTCAAAAAATTCCGACATTAATTTTTTTAAACAAATTTTAATTTTTATTCTTTTCAGAGATTACAAATGTAATGCTATTTAATAAACATAAGGCACGAACAAGAATGCATTGTAGTGCGGAAAATGACGTGTTCCAAATCGTGGCTGTTCTTGTCCAGGCACTGTTACACGGGACTGGAAAAATTGTCCATACACCTATCAAGCATAGCAAGGGGAGTTCACGAGTTTCTCAAGTAATTACTTCCGAAGAAGCTTCAAGAGCCTGTGGTTCTTCAAAGTAAACCCTAGATTTCATATAATCCCACAAGAAATAATCTCGCGGAGAAAGATCTGGAGGTCGAAGAGGCCACTCCACGTCCCCGCACAAGGAAATGAGGCGACCTGGAATATGCTCTTTTAGAAAATCCGGGGGTGATCTTCAGTTATCGAAAGTAGCTTCAGCCGCGCGGAGTGGCCGCGCGGTTTAAGGCGCCATGTCATGGACTGCGCGGCCCCTCCCGCCGGACGTTCGAGTCCTCCCTCGTGTATGGGTTTATTTGTTGTTCTTAGCATACGTTAGCTTAAGTTAGTTTAACTAGTGTGTAAGTATAGGGACCGATGACGAAAGCAGTTTGTTCCCTTGCGAATTCACACACTTTTGAGCATTTTTTTGAAAGTAGCTTAATCCTGTAGAAAGCTAACATTACCGAGGTCAGTCATCTTCTCAGTTCTGGCATAAAAGATTTTCACAATATCGTCAGGTAACGCTATGAGTTGACACTCAAAGCGCATCCATTTTCTCGGAAAAAGTAGTATCCAATGATACCAAATCGGGATAATCCTCCCACATAGTTACTTTCTCACTGCGTAGTTCCCGTGGATTATTTTCCGACCTGTACCTGCAATTTTCTTTGTTCGCAGCACCTGTTAACTGAAGTTGAGTCTCATAACTCCCTATCAGGATACTGTCATTTCAAAGGCGTCCAGCATCCCTTAAGCGAACATATGCCACCGTACATAGTCATTTTGCTTCAGCTGTTGAACCACCATGATTTTAATAGGATGAACGTGTAGGCCAAAGTCCAAAATGCGGCGAAATGACCTGTCCGAAATGCGCAGAGCGCGAGCATGTCGTACCGCTGAACGCCGAGGGCCTGTCTAACTTTGTCGATATTTTCTGCTGTTCTAACTGTCCGAACACTTCGAGCTGTTCCAGAGCTCACTGTTCCTCTCGTTCTGAAGTTCTTGAACCACTTTTATTACTGTTGGGCGAGATAGGGCAGCACCGTGTTGACCAACATTGAGCTGAACGCGAAATCTTCGCTGTGTCTACGATATCGCATGACCAGTTGCAACAAAGATGTCGTAAACAAAGAAGCGTTGGTCAGATAACCAAGGCTTCATGGCTACCGAAATGACAACTAGTAACAAATTTATATCAACCACTGCGCGTGCGCTAGTTCCTTCACGCTTATGGCGGACTCTAAAACGCAACACCTCCCTGCCGGACTCTGTATTTCCGGAATACAGAAGCGTATTATTACATCAGTTAATAATTTTAGATTATCCTGCAGAGACCTTTTGAAAAACTTTGATAATTTGACAACTGCTTCACGATGCGTACGTTCATTGTTAGTCGTCTGTTGTGATGAATATTTCTGTTCTGCTACAATAACAAAATAGAGCAAAGCAGGAAGAAAAGGTAAAAACAAAATAACCTCTATCAGGACTTCAAGGGATTATCATTTATATAGAAAGGAGTCAGACCCAAAGATTCACGTGTATTCCATAACCTGTTAGAGCACATAAAATTTGTGATGGGTTACGGTTGAGTTTAGGACCGAATTAAAGTATTTTCTGTTGGCAACTGCCTCCTCCCCACTGAAGAGTATCTTCACGGAAACTATCAATATTAAATGTTTAGTGTTAATTTGTAATTCGCGTTAAATAATATTTCGTAATGTTATGGCATTTATTGCATTACAGTTAGATAGACCGAACATCCTTGTTTTCTTTCACTGTCATAGAGACACCTGTGTAGGTGATCCACAGAATACGATTAACGTGGTGTAATACTTTAAGCTTTGCTGTATGACGAATTTATTCTGATGTTTTCTGTTAGCTCGTATCATCTACATACTTCGATCCGTCCAACCCCAACAGTTCTTTCTGAAGAACACTATTATGCAGTCTACTTTCAATCAGTGCCCAATGTAGTTCTTTTCCTATTCTTTTTTGTAGCTAGTAACTGCCTTTCATTAATTGTCTTTTCATTTTGTTGACTCGTTCTTTTCTTTACGCTTCAGATTCCACGAATTTATGACTGCTACCCTTGTTTTCATTTCTTCACATCTCATCTCGTTGCCTTCGATTTATATTCACCGAATGACGTTTTCTTAAAAAAATATAGAACTAGCTATAACCACAAACCACATTTTATTCGCGCCATTAGCATATACGACCTTTTTCCCGGTTCGGTTCTCCTTCATCCTTATTTATAATATCATGTGATGGGAACATGACCCTAGAAATGTGCCGCAACTACAGATAGACTGAACAAGTTGTAACTGGTCGACTAAATCAGGTGTGCATGAAATTAAACACTCATAGTGCACCCATTACGGTCTGTATAAGGAGAATGTTATAATGCAGTTTTTCCATTAAGAGGAATGCCTTTCATCATTCTTTATCGATCTCAGCCCGTTGTACAATAAAAGACTCAAAAAAGGAAAGATGCACACAATAACTCGATGAAGCAAGAAAGGATTTTTCAGTTTGCATTAATTTCAAAATTTTACTCTCTCAAAATTGCTTATTATCACCATAAGGTAAGTCTGTAAAAGAAATGGAAACGGAACTTAAGATTGATTTGGTGAACCCAGGCATCGAAACGTTTTCTGTTAACTTACAAAATGCAAATTTTAGAGACCAACTACGTTCATTTTTTTGGAAACGGTATCAGTTCTCTAGTTTAAGAGCCTTGGGCTGTGCAACACAACGGTTCTTAAAGTTTTGTCGGCGACTGCGATGGACTTCATTAGATCACTGTCGCAAACTCCTCTGCATTGCCCTTATTGGAAACACACATGAAACTGTATGGTCGAAGTTCAAATGGGTCTGAGCACTATGGGACTTAACAGCTGTGGTCAGCAGTCCCCTAGAACTTAGAACTACTTAAACCTAACTAACCTAAGGACATCACACACATCCATGCCCGAGGCAGGATTCGAACCTGCGACCGTAGCAGTCGCGCGGTTCCGGACTGCGCGCCTAGAACCGCGAGACCACCGCGGCCGGCTATGGTCGAAGTGTCAGCAAAGAATATGATTCTTACATCTCAGTCTTTAAACTTTAGAAGCAATGAATTTTCATATCTGCAAACATAACAAAATTCGACACGTCATGGATATCAATCATTACATTACATAAAACTGCATCGAAAACAAAATTCAGAGCTCACAGCTACATTCCGGAGCATAGCCTATGTTTCGAGCATTTAAGTTTCTTCGGATGGCACGTAATATCAGACTAATTTTTGTTACTTCATGAAATGAATATATAAACTACGCAAGACATGCTTTATAAAATCAGTAACCTTCCTGACGGGCTGCAAATATCATTGACAGAGGGCATCATAGGCATGCTGTTCCACGGAACCAGCAGATCGTTCCGTTCCCTCAAAGCTTCGACATGCTTCAAGAAACTGATCCCTGTACAAATGGGGAAAAGCAGGAAACGTTGGGAAGAAATGTGGCCTTCGACTCACGCCGCCGGGTTTAAAGGCGTCAGTGCAACAGACCTTGACAGACAGAGCTATCTGGGATATAGGTTTGAGTATTCGGTATCGTCATTCAAATTAAGTCCTAACGAACCTTTAGCTTTGTAGTACAAAAAGCGACGGCGTAGCTAGCTAAAATCTTAGCTGAAACACAACTGTAGAAGCTACTTGATTCATATCTTACGTATAGACTCTTGTAGCGTGCATATGGTTCTCAAACGAATTCGAAACATTCGATAGGTTACATGAACAGATTCGAGGGAAGTTATAATTTGTTGTTACATACCTGCCAACGATAATAAAGGATCTCGTAGTTTAATGATTCACAAACGACATATTACGTATGCGAGCATGCTCTAGTGTAACGCCACTAACCTTCTCTAGCTCAAATTCTCTGATACGGTGGATGCTTCCTCCAATTGCCTTCTTTGATAAGCTGCCCATGACCTGAAACAGGACACACTGATATGTAGATTGAGTGACTGTGCAAAATAATATACTTACTATTGTTACCTAATAGCAGCTCTATTTACTCTTTATTGTATTATCCTATTTTTGTTATTTCTTTGCTCTTACGTGCCTGTTGTCTAATGATATACAGTAAAGATAGTAAAATTAGGGATTACAGGGTACCTACAGACAGTCGTTCATCCAGGTGTGCCATGTGTGAGAGTAATACAAATATTGTGTGTGTGTGTGGGGGGGGGGGGGGGGGGGGAGACTGATTTAAGTAAGTACTTTAAGGGGGGTCGGCCGTCAAACGGGCCGACTTGGAGCAGGAGAGGCATCACAGGACATTTTAATTTCCAGTGTCTATACTTTTACAAATAAATTCATAAAACTTTGTCATCATGACCAGGAAGGATTCAGGATTCAGACTCATTGCAATGGAAGTTCGAAAACATAGCAAAATATTTTTTTTATGTGTGAAATTTCATCATTTTTTCACTTACTAATGGCTGCATTTGTTGCTATAGGTACACTTTTCTTCATAAGTTAGATTCTTCGACGAATTTTGCATAGTATACATACCTACCTACAGGTGTACGAAACTCTAGGATTTATTTAATTTGTGAGAAAACGAAAGAGCTGTTGTATTTTAAACTTCATGTTTAGAAAAAACACTAATTTTGTAGTTAATTACCTCAATTTTTACCCCAGTTTTTAATAGATTCGGAAAATTCTAGAGTTCCATACACCTTTAAGTATGGTTTGTATGCTGTGCAAAATTCATCGAAGAATCTCTCTTACTT
Organism: Schistocerca serialis cubense; assembly: GCF_023864345.2. Classification (NCBI taxonomy): domain Eukaryota; kingdom Metazoa; phylum Arthropoda; class Insecta; order Orthoptera; family Acrididae; genus Schistocerca; species Schistocerca serialis. The sequence goes on along the minus strand of NC_064641.1, from coordinate 82,292,892 downwards.
ACGAAGAAAAGTGTACCGATAGCAACAAATGCTGCCATTAGTAAGTGAAAAAAATGATGAAATATCATGTATAAAAAAAGTATTTCGTTATGTTTTATAACTTCCACTGCTAAGAGTGTGAATTCTGAATGCTTCCTGGTCATGCTGACAAAGTTTTAGAAATTTATTTGTAAAAGTATAGACAGTGGAAATTGAAATGTCCTGTGGTGCCTCTCCTGCTCCAAGTCGGCCCGTTTGACGTCCTAACCCCCTTCAGTAATTTTTGACGGCGTACAGATTTAGTTACTGTAGGATTGGTTGGCCTCGCTACTGAATCTGCGCTGCGGTGTAGCCTGACTTGGAGGGGCGGCCGGAGCACTTCAACCAAGCGACACTTGGAGTGGGTACCGTACCGTCTGCTAAACACTAGGGACATGGCGAGCTTGCTGAACAGGCAGAATTAAGGCAGTTAAGAGCTGCAGTTGGCAGTAGTAAAATTCAGAACAGTACAGAGAAGTGAACTGTCGTCAAACATTCTAATTTAGCCAAGACGTTACATAGAAGCTGCATTCTGGTAGCTTTATTCTACACGTCTCCAGCAGCTTCACTGCTCTGAAGATTGCAGACAAAAGTATTCAAACAGCCAAAAAGGTCACGGGCATTCGTACAAGACATGGAAAAATAGTAATAATTAGAGAGGGATGAAAACAGAAAGAAAGTATTTCTGGGAGTAGTTACAGGAGGGGATTTTCAAATTAGTATGCAGCTCAGAGGGTAGAGAGTATACGATAAGCAGTTTTTATAAGCCAAATACAAGTTCAGTGCTGTCATGTTTAATGTAGCCTCTATGGGGAAAGATCTTGGTAAAGAAGATCATGTAGTCAGAATGAAATTTCACTCTGCTGCGGTGTGTGAGCTGGTACGAGACTTCCTGGCAAATTGAACCTGCATGCCGGATCGTGATTCAGATCTTGGACCATTGTCCCTCGCGGGCAAGTGCCCACTGGCTGAGCTATCCCAGCACGACTCGCGACCCGACCTCACAGCTTTACTTCCTTCACTAGTTCATGAGAGCGGGTCGTGAGTCATGCTCGGATAGCTCAGTCGGTGGGAGTTTACCCGCGAGGGACAAACATCCCAGGTTCGAGTGTCGGTCTGACACACAGTTTTAATTTACCAGGAAGTTTCAAAAGCATGGTTCAAATGGCTCTAACCACTATGGGACTTAACATCTGAGGTCATCAGTACCCTAGACTTAGAACTAATTCAACCTAACTAATCTAAAGGACATCACACACATCCATATTGGTAAGAAGTTACTTGTACAACGGAATTCCATAAATACTCATTGCAACTGGTACACCCTCTGTCAAATCCTTCTGACTTCCAATATTTTCACTAAGCATTTCTGGGCAATTTTTTCGAAAGATAGAGGTGCGAAACAACTGTAGACACACTTGCAGCAACGAGTAGAGAAACAAAAAAAAGGTAGCTTGTACAGCACAAAGGGTACAAGTGTCACTGCGGAAGTGTTATGAATAAGATCGACAAATGCGTACTGCATTCAACAGCTGTTTGAGTGCTGTGCTTCATTATTAGATTACAAAACATAGATAGGTTTCTGACAGTGTAAAGGCACCCAAGAAAAAAGATTTTCAAACTTCATGAAGCAATTAGGAATAAGACTTAGTAGAAATTGTCCTCGATGGTGAGTGTTCATCGGAGGTGAGGGTATCATCTGGAGTGCCCCAGGGAAGTGTGGTAGGTCCGCTGTTGTTTTCTATCTACGTAAATGATCTTTTGGGTAGGGTGGATAGCAATGTGCGGTTGTTTGCTGATCATGCTGTGGTGTACGGGAAGGTGTCGTTGTTGAGTGACTGTAGGAGGATACAAGATGACTTGGACAGGATTTGTGATTGGTGTAAAGAATGGCAGCTAACTGTAAATATAGATAAATATAAATTAATTCAGATGAATAGGAAAAAGAATCCTGTAATGTTTGAATACTCCATTAGTAGTGTAGCACTTGACACATTCACGTCGATTAAATATTTGGGCGTAACATTGCACAGCGATGTGAAGTGGGACAAGCATGTAATGGCAGTTGTGGGGAAGGCGGATAGTCGTCTTCGGTTCATTTGTAGAATTTTGGGAAGATGTGGTTCATCTGTAAAGGAGACCGCTTATAAAACACTAATACGACCTATTCTTGAGTACTGTTCGAGCGTTTGGGATCCCTATGAGGTTGGATTGAGGGAGGACATAGAAGCAATTCAGAGGCGGGCTGCCAGATTTGTTACTGGTAGGTTTGATCATCACGCGAGTGTTACGGAAATGCTTAAGGGACTCGGTTGGGAGACTCTAGAGGAGAGGAGGACCTCTTTTCGTCAATCGCTACAGAGTAAATTTAGAGAACCAGCATTTGAGGCTGACTGCAGTACAATTTTACTGCCGCCAACTTACATTTCGCGGAAAGACCATAAAGATAAGCTAGGAGAGATTAGGGCTCGTACAGAGGCATATAGGCAGTCATTTTTCCCTCGTTCTGTTTGGGAGTGAAACAGGGAGGAAGATGCTAGTTTTGGTATGAGGTACCCTCCGCCACGCACCGTATAGTGAATTGCGGAATATGTATGTAGATGTAGAAATAACTGGAAAATAGCTTTTAAATTATAGATTGCAGCAATCAGTCATTCTTTTTAAATTTTTAAATTTAATAAGAAATTTTGTAATTTTTTGTATTTAAGGTACGTAAAGTTGAGAACTCATATCAATCAAACGTAGCAGATCAATGCAAAATTCTCGAGAAACTCGACTTCAAATGTTTCCGAGTGCCTTTAATAGCCCAAGCAAAGCCATTTTTTTTTTCCATGGGCTGCATGGCTCTATGGCAGAATGCTCACTTGCAATGTGCGAGGCCCAGGTTCGATTCCCAACTGTGGTAGATATTCAAAATAAGGTGCGTGATCTAATAGTATTTCCGTAATGCGTAAAATAAATCAAAATGAAAAAAATTGTAACGTTTCTTTACTCTAACAACTCTTTTATAAAAGATCGGTAACTGAGAAATTATATTTGAAATTAAAACTGGATTTTTGTGTGCGAGATGTCATTAGAAATAATGACTTGTATTTTTCATGAAAATGACAATAAGATATGTATTAATTAACATATATTTGATGAATTTTTTATTTAAATGACGTAGCTATTCGAACTGACTGAAGGAAAAAAAAAGATCGAAACGAGAATGGAACCAGCGATCCAGCGAATAACATTCTCAAGCGCTACCGATTTTTTTTCTATGTTTATTTATTTTACTCTTCAGGAAAATGCTCGTAGATCACGCACCTCTATTTAAAAATTTGCGTCGGCTAGGAATGAGACCGATACCCCCCTCGTTGCAGGCGAGCATTTATCACAAAGCCACGCCACCTGTCGAGAAATTGACCTTGCTTTCGGATATTTAAGACATCAGGAAAACTTCAAAGTCGATTTTCTCGAGAATTTCTGAAAGTCGGTTCGAACTGCTGTAGAAGATGAATATTTGACTTCTGAAATTTGCGTACTATAAATACAAAAAAATTTAAAAAATCAGATTGCCGTCTGGCCTCCTTATAAGATTGAAAAAGTCTACAAGATGGTCTAGTGAGAATATTACGTAAAGCTGTGAACAGAACATCTTGCGGAAAAATTTTAAGGAACCTAGGGATACTTACACTTATTTGTCAGTACATAAACCGCTAATGGTATTTGTTGTTAATAAGAAGACTGAATAAAGACTGATCTGTGGAATTCACAATCACAATACGACAAATAAAAATATATACTATAATGACTGCGCATCCACGAGTAGGTTTTAGAATGGAATTTTATACTCTGTTGAAAAACTCTGTATCAGATTGCCAGTACATCAAGCAGGAAACAAAAATCCCAAGGTATTCAAAAGCAAAGAAAAAGAATACTTCATTAGCCACTCTTCTGCAGTTTGTCATAAATATTAGATTATGTCTGTACGAAAGAGATCTTGACTTTGCAAGTTTATAGGAATCGGCTGAATCGTATAAGAGGAGGAACAGTGAATTAATAATAAGCACAACGACGTAGTTTCTATTTTCGATCGCCATAGAGAAGCTAAAATAACAGTTGTAGGAATACGTTGAAGCAAAGCCAGTACTTTCCTACCGCTCGCCACTACATAAATTCTCGCTCTGCATTGCTATTGCTCACCTGCAGGAAGCGAACACAGCCAATGAAATTTGGTGCAATGTACCATACTTAGTAAATTTTGTTCAGTAACCAGTACTCATTAATTAAATTCGAGAGAGTTCATTTTATAAGCCACAGGCATAAAAATTTTGTTACGTTTTGGTTACTAATTTGGATATGACTAGCATTAAATCGATGTTCCTGAATTGAAAACAGCTGCGAATTTGAAAATTTGAGGTAGAATGTAATTTTAAAACTTATGCACGCCTATAAATGCCATTTGAACATACCTATATAGCAACAGTATTCAAAAATTTGTGCCGCGCGGGGTAGCCGTGCGGTCTGTGGCGTCCTGCACGGTTCGCACGGCTCCTCCCGTCAGAGGTTCGAGTCCTCTCTCGGGCATGTGTGTGTGTGTGTGTGTGTGTGTGTGTGTGTGTGTGTGTGTGTGTGTGTGTGTGTGTGTGTGTGTGTGTGTTTTGTCCGTAGCGTATTAGTTTAAGTTAGATTAAGTAGTTTGCAAGCTTAGGGACCGATGACCTCAGCAGTTTGGTCCCATAAGATCTTATCACAAATTTCCATTTTTTTCCAAAACTTCGTAACTTTACCTTGTTCAATTGCCATCAATCGCTATTTGCTGATAACTGTTTCGGCTTGCTGTATAATCGCCAGCCAACGCCACTTAGTCAAATACAGCAGTATTTTAAATGATTTTCAGAAGGCACCTCGTGCACGGATAAACTCGTTTGTAAATTATTTAGGATGTAGACATGAATAGCAGTCAATGAGATTTCCTTATCTTTAATAGAAGAGGGTATCTAAATAGAAAAAATCTCATGATTGGCGAAGACCTAATTAAAATGTTATATCAGATTTAAACGAATTAATAGAGGATTTTTCTCGTTTTTTTTTTACATCTAGTAGATCATCTTGATTTGACTAAGTGGCACTGGCTGGCGATTATAATGCAAGCCGAAACAGTTATCAGCAAATAGCGATTGTTGGCAATTGAATTTTCGACTGAGGGATTTTATGTGTTGGAAAACATATTCCTAAGGAGAAGATTCATGCAAATTGAGGAGGCGTCTCCTTCGTATATCTTCTGCCTTAATTATGGTATATATTCTATCTTGTGTTGGCTTCTTCAATGGATGGAGGTAATTATATACTTTGCTTTAAAGGAGCGAAGCAGAAATAATAGTAGAAATTGAAGAGGTACGAATGGAATGTGTTTCTTTACACGGCCCTACAGACAACTGTTAAAAAAGAGAAAATAGAAACTTTTTAAAGAATCAGAAGACGAAGATGTACTTAGGACAAGTCGGTCATATGTAGATGGTATTTTTTGGGAAGCGTAATAGAAAAAACGTACTGTAAGATGTAAAACAACTCGATTAATGTTCACTGATCTAGAAAAGCCATACGATACGGTGCCATTAATAAAGTGCTGGCTGAGCATGAATAGTGGTGTCTTAATACATTACACAAACGCAGTTAGAGCCTTATAAGATCCGCACAGAAAGCAGTAGAGTCTCCCAAAAACTCATAGTAGATGGGAACTGCTACATACAAAAAGCTGTATTACAAGGAAAGTAAGTCTTGCATGAAAACAAGACACATGCAACAAAACATTGTTTGCAGCTTTCAAGAGCTAACGAAGACATATCTATATTTAAAGTATAGTAATCAGACTTCTTCACATATCCAAACACACACACACATTGTAGCACATAAGTTCTTCCCCAAAAGACTCACTACTACAGTTCTCACCAAAACATTCAAATTAGGGCCGCACTGAACAAAGAGACGAACAAGTGAGCGCCTCCGTATAAGTGTGGAGACGCAAGTGTTTGCGAAAAATTCTTGTGAAGAAAAAATATGAGAGTGAAGTACAAGAAAAAGTGTGGAATACAGTGCACGGAATACCAGTTGAAAGAGGTATCTACTAAAGACACGCAACTGGACAGAAAACATAAGTACAGTGACATACACAACCACTAATTACGAAAAAGTGTTTCCAAAATAAGCAAATTTCTTCATGATTACTTTGGAGGTGACATGCCGTCAAACGCTGAAAAGGCACAAAAAACCGACCTGCAAAAAAGTAGTTCTCATAGACGGCGTAATTGCAGGTGAGAAATCGAAAAAAAAAAATCAAAGATGTGTATGTTAAAGTTTTTAGGCCTAAAATAGAAAAACAACCGTGAACATTGTATGGCATTTTATAGTAATAAATCGATACCCACAAAAGATAACAGATAAGTGTCGAAACATGGCTGGATAAATAAAAAAGAAATATACTGTGCTTTGCGTAAGATGGAGTTTAAAAAAAAAAGCTCGCAAAAGATTGAAAAAACGTCAGCAGAAGCTTCCAACCAAAGCACGATGATTCTGCTCTCAATCCTTTTGTCTGATACACTGCACCATCCAGATGAACCGCGTGGCAAGTGAATATAATTTCCTGAATGGTAACGCCGATGTACACAAAGATAAAAAAAGAAAGACGCACTACGGAGGAATTACCGAAATGGGACGGAAATCGGAAGATATGACATGTACATCCAGACAAACAAATTGTGATAGTTTCAGAAAAATTCGATGGTGTACTCAAGAGAAAGATCTTCACAAATTGAGGTAATCAATAATGCGTCGGTTCATCTCTGGCCCTTATGCAAGCCGTTATTCAGCTTGGCATTGATTGACAGAGATTTTGATATCCTCCTGAGGGATATCGTGCCATATTCTGTCCAACTGGCGCGTTACATCGTCAAACTCTCTGCCCATAATGCTACAAACATTCTCAGTTGAGGCGACATCCGGCGACCTTGCTGGCCAAGGTAGGATTTGGCAAGCACGAAGATAAACTGTAGAAACTGTCGCCGTGTGCGGGCGAGCGTTGTCTTGCTGAAATTTAAGCCTAGGATGGCTTGCCATGAAGGACGACAAAAAGTCTTAGTGTATATCTTTAAGATAACTTATTTAGTGCAACTGCTCGTATAATAATTAAAGCGTTAACTTCTATCTGGGAAGTACTTGCTTTACAGCACAAAAAATATCTGCCGAGAGTAAATAAACAGAGCAAATTGAAATTGACGACCCTGATTACGTAATTAGTAGCATCAGTAGATACGTTTCCTTTTCAAACCTGTAGTGTGATAAGGGTTTCTGCATACGTAACAGAGCACCAATTAACGACGATATTCATAAAGTTTTAATTATCACCTTGAAATACGCGAGCTGTGACCATGAAACCGGCTGATGGTGTTTGTACTCCGTATATTCACTCTTCAATGAGACACATTTTTCCCAGCAACGATGACTTGGCGGCTACATACGTTGTAAAATTCTGCATTTTGGCTATCCAGGACAGGTTCCACCTCGAAAATCACCTCGTCGTCACTCTCATTTGAGGAAGGAGGAAGAAGTGACTGGATGGCATGTCAGCAGAATAACCGTGGGATCCGGGGGGATAAGGCAAAATCTGGCAGCCGTAATATCAACATCTGTGTCCTGGGCGGAATCAGCTGGGGCGCTGACGTTGTGCCAAAGCACCTTCTGGACAGCTTCCCGCGAAGCGTCGTCTTGACAGCCTCCCGGAAACTTGTCGGGCAGTTTCGGTAGCTCGTTCTTGGGACTTGCATCCACATCGACATCTACAGCTACACGGATGCACTGCAAATCATATTTAAGTGCCTGTTCATCGAGCCACCTTCACAATTCTCTATTATTTCAGTTTCGTACAGCGTGCGGAAAGAACGAGCACCTACATCTTTCCGTACTAGCTCTGATTTCCATTATTTTATCGTGGTGATCATTTCTCCCTATTTAGGTCGGTGTAAACAAAATAATTTCGCATTCGGAGGAAAAAATTGGTGATTGGAATTTCGTGAGAAGATTCCGTCGCAACGAAAAACGCCTTCGTTTTAAATATACCCAATCCAAATCCTGTATTATTTCTGTGACACTCTCTCTCATATTTAGCGATAATACAAAACGTGCTGCACTTCTTTGAACTTTTTCGATGTGCTCTATCAGTCCTGTCTGGCAAGGATCCCACACCGCCTGGCAGTATTCTTATAAGAGGACGAATAAGCGTAGATCTGTTACGTTTTCTAAGTGTCCTGCCAAAAAAATGCAGTCTTTGGTTAGCCTTTTCCACAACATTTTCTATGTGTTCCTTCCAATTTGAATTGTTCATAATTGTAACTACTAGGTATTTAGGCCATTATATTTGTCTTATTTATCGTGTAACCGAAGTTTAACGAATTCCTTTTAGCACTCATGTGGATGACTTCACACTTTTCGTCATTTAGGGTCAACTGCTAATTTTCGCGGCATTTAGATATCTTTCCTAAATCGTTTTGCAATTTGTTTTAATCTTTTGATGACTTTATTAGTGGATGAACGATAGCGTCATCTGCAAACAACCTAAGACGGCTGCTCAGATTGTCCCCCAAACCGTTTATATAGATAAGGAACAGCAAAGGGCCTATAACATTACCTTGGGGAAATCCAGAAATCACTTCTGTTGTACTCTATGACTTTCCGTCAACTACTACGAACTGTGACCCCTATGACAGAAAGTCACAAATCCAGTCACATAACTGAGACGATATTTCATAAGCACGCAATTTCACTACGAGCCGCTTGCGTGGTACAGTGTCAAAAGCCTTCCGGAAATCCAGAAATACGGAATCGATCTGAAATCCCTTACTAAAATACAGGGATTGAACAAAAATATAGAAACAAGGCGAGAAATGCCTGTTTGAATAGAAACTCAGATGCTAGCTGGGGGTTGCGCTGCTGTGTTTTACCTCAAACGGCAGCTGTAAAATGTCCTCAATATGTTATAAGTGCCAGTCGTGCTCAGAAAAACACACAGGGAAAGGAGAGAAACATCATCGTTAAGTCATAATGCGGACGAAAGTATCTGTAGAGTCATTGGGACGGACGGTCATTGAAGAGGACTATGACGACAGCTACAAAAACCACTGTAGACTTGCATGTTGCACTCGCGAACCATGTCAGCATTAAAACAACGAGAAGGGAGCTCGGTGAGCGGGAAACTGCAAAGCAGGCTCGAATGACAAAACAGTCACGAGTGACGCAAATACCCTTAACAGGATAACGTGGCGCCGAAGCCATATAACCTAGCTTATGGCAGTGGAAGAATGTCATTTGGTCGAATGGTCTTGTTTCACACTATTCCCAACTTTAGATAGGGTTTACGTTTGGTGTGCTCCATCCCAAGCTTGCGATGCAAACAGCTTGCTTCCGAGATCGATAGATGGCGGGGGGCTTTGTGATGACTTGGACTGTCAAATATTCCATGGGCCCCATGGTTACTTTACAAGTTGGCACTATTGCCAAGGGTTAGGTGACTGTTTCGGCTCATCAGATCTATCCCACAGTACAATGGTGATGCTATGTCTCAGGACCACAGAGCCCCTGTTTCCACAGCTCGTGTCGTCCAGGACTATTTTTGTGAGGACGAGGACAAAACGTCGCATCTCCGCTGGCCACTGCTGTCACCTGATCTCAGTATTATTCAGCCTCTCTGGTCAACTTTAGAGAGAAGGTTGAGTGATCGCTGTCCATCTCCATCATCTTTACCTGAACTTGTCACTATTTTGCAGGAAAAATGGTATAAGATTCTCTCTAAAACCGTACAGGACCCGTATTTATCCATTCCAAGACGATTGTTCTGAATGTCAATGGTTTCCCTGCACCGTAGCAGGCATCTTAATATGTTGTGTGTCTTGTGTTTCCAAATTTTTGTTCACCCCCTGTATCTACATGATGCAGTGACGTCAACTCTGGCAGTGGAGGGTATATAAAGCGTGTCTGGGGGACGCAGAAAATAGTGCACTCTTAATCGTAATGCAGATCAGAGCTCTTTAACTGACGTCCAAAAGAGCGTGATAGTTGGCTTTTGGTCCAAGGATGGAAGCATGTCCAAAACGGTACGTTTGTAAGCCGGCCGGTGTGGCCGAGTGGTTCTAGGCGCTTCAGTCTGGAACAGCGCGACCGCTACGGTTGCAGGTTCGAATCCTGCCTCGGGCATGGATGTGTGTGATGTCCTTAGGTTTGTTAGGTTTAAGTAGTTCTAAGTTATAGGGGACTGATGACCTCAGATGTTAAGTCCCATAGCGCTCAGAGCCATTTTATGTTTGTAAGCTGTTCGAGTTCTGCTGTGCTTAAAGTACACTGTGCATGGCAAACTGACTAATCCAAAACCGCCACTGTGGCAATTAGGGGTGTACAAATGGGCCGTAGATGACAGGGGTGAACTACGGCTGCGGAATTGTGTACGGGAGGTGAAACTGTTGACCAATTGGCTGCCCAGCGGAACCAAGCGGCTACCAACTGTGTCTCGCCAACGAACGTACAGCGAACATTGCTGTGTATGGGCCTCCACTAGGCTCCAATTTCATGCGTCCAAGCCGACTGCTGTTCATCGACGACGAAGGTTGGAATTTGCACGCCAGTACATTAAGCGGCGACTCGTGGCCTTTTCAGCTGAATCACATTTTATGATCCATCGAACAGATGGCCGTTGGCGTCTACGGCGTGAAACGTCTGAACGCAAGTGGCTCAGGCCGGAAGAGGGAGAGTACGGTCCGCGGAATGTTTTCGTGGCATTCCCTGGGTGATTTCGTCTTTCTGGAACGCACAATGGAGCAACGCAAGTGTGTATCTATCTTTGGGGACCATGTCACCCCTACATGCAGTTTGCTTCTCCTCGGCACGATGGCATCTACCAGCAGAATGATGTAACGTGTCATACATCTCTCAACGTACGCCAATGGTTTTGGATGAGTTAACAGTACACCACTGACCACCAAACCGATAAACCCAGTCGAAGATCGGTGGAAGCACTTCGATCGGGCTGTTGGCGCATTGATCCTCAACGGAGAAACCCGGCACAGCTGGCCACCCAACTGTAATCGACATGCCTCCACATCCCTGTCGGTACCTTTCAGAACCGCTTTGACCCTCTTCCTGCACATCTTGCAGCGGTCTGCGGTGCAGAAGGTCGTTATTCAGACTTGTGACAGTTGATCACATTAATATGACTCGACAGTATATTATCACTAGGTCACTGCAGTTTGAGGAAACACTCAGTCCTGCATGTCCGATGGTGGTTGGTTTTTTGCCATTTTCGGTGGTGGTAAAAACAAGTTTTCACTGTCTGGGGGTCATGATGGTACAAGATGGCGTCTGTATTGGTGTAACATAGCTGCAGTATTTCTGTTGTTGCTTCAGATCGCTCAGGCTTTTTCAGTTGGTGGGTGCAGTCGCAGAACCCAGCGAACGGCGACCTTCGTCATGTTCAAAATGTCCTATGGGATGATCCGTGACTGAATTTTACCTTTTTCATCATCGGCACATTTCTGATACGATGGTCTTCGAGCATCTGAGACTCTTATTGCGATTCCCAGCTCTTCACAGAGAGATGGTCTGCCATATTCTTCTTCATCTTACAGACTTGTTTGACCACACTGGAAGCATGTGCGCCATGTAACACTCTGTCGCATGATGGTGTCCTTTTTTTCCTACTCTCACATTAGTTCAGCATGAACTGTTTCCCTTCAGATGCAGAAAACGAAACATCGCACGATACTCCAGCTTACCAATGGACTGCGTCATTTCATTTTGCCTCCTTTACTAGTGTGCTACGGTACAGTGACACAGGAATCTCACTGTTAACCAGGACTACAGACATGTACCCGCAAACAAACAAAAGTTTGAAACATCGTGGCAGATTAAAACGCTATGCCAGACCAGGACCCAAACCCCGACCATTTGCCTTACGCGGGCAATCGCTCTTCACACAGAGCTATCCTGCCTCAACTCACGACTCCACCTCACAGCTTCACTTCCCCCAGTACATCTCCTACCAACCAAACTTCACAGAAGTTCTCCTGCATACCCTACGAGTCTAGCACCCCTGAAGGAAGGACATTGTAGAGAAATGACTTAGTCACAGCCCAGGGGATTGTTTCTAGAATGAAGTTTCACTCTGCAGCGAAGCGTGTGCTCTCCTGAAACTTCCTGGCAGATTAAAATGCTCCCGACGGAACAAAGTCCACAGGACCTGGTAGAGGTGTCCGATAAATTCTACTCCGAGTGCGCGGAAGAACTGGAACCTCTTCTGCAAACAATCCCTAGCAAATCGCTAGATCGACGGAGTGTCTGACATGGTTGGCGTTGGCCATTTCTATCGAAACAAGATTATTTCCAATCGCCTTTTCTTCGTTCATACTACGAATGGCTATATGCATCTCATTTAGTATTACTTGAGCAAATCATTGTTTTGATCATCAGCTACTTGTTTTTCAGACAGAACTTCAACTATACATACATTTAAACAAGTTAAGGAATGTTAGTATAATGCCTCTCTTTTGTTAGTTACTGAGCTGTGTACCATCTTAATTGATGAAATGTGATGTCTACCTAGAATAAGATTATGCTCTGGCGACTTCAATAATCCTATGGTTTTTTGCTTGTCTCAACAAAATTTCATTGTATCATCCTATATCCTATTGAAAACTACCTTATGTAGAATCATCAGCGACTTGACAGTCATTGCTGCAATATTAATAATAATAAGATTTCAATTAGATTACATCATGGTCAGACAGAGATTCCGAAACCAGATACTGGATTGTAAGGCGTACCCAGGAGCAGATATAGACTCAGATCACAATATAGTAGTGATGAAGAGTAGGCTGAAGTTCAAGACATTAGTCAGGAAGAATCAATACGCAAAGAAGTGGGATACGGAAGTACTAAGGAATGACGAGATACGTTTGAAGCTCTCTAACGCTATAGATACAGCAATAAGGAATAGCGCAGTAGGCAGTACAGTTGAAGAGGAATGGACATCTCTAAAAAGGGCCATCACAGAAGTTGGAAGGAAAACATAGGTACAAAGAAGGTAGCTGCGAAGAAACCATGGGTAACAGAAGAAATACTTCAGTTGATTGATGAAAGGAGGAAGTACAAACAAGTTCCGGGAAAATCAGGAATACAGAAATACAAGTCGCTGAGGAATGAAATAAATTGGAAGTGCAGGGGAGCTAAGACGAAATGGCTGCAGGAAAAATGTGAAGACATCGAAAAAGATATGATTGTCGGAAGGACAGACTCAGCATACAGGAAAGTCAAAACAACCTTTGGTGACATTAAAAGCAACGGTGGTAACATTAAGAGTGCAACGGAAATTCCACTGTTAAATGCAGAGGAGAGAGCAGATAGGTGGAAAGAATACATTGAAAGCCTCTATGAGGGTGAAGATTTGTCTGATGTGATAGAAGAAGAAACAGGAGTCGATTTAGAAGAGATAGGGGATCCAGTATTAGAATCGGAATTTAAAAGAGCTTTGGAGGACTTACGGTCAAATAAAGCAGAAGGGATAGATAACATTCCATCAGAATTTCTAAAATCATTGGGGGAAGGGGCAACAAAACGACTATTCACATTGGTGTGTAGAATAGATGAGTCTGGCGACATACCATCTGACTTTCGGAAAAGCATCATCCACACAATTCCGAAGACGGCAAAAGGTGACAAGTACGAGAATTATCGCACAATCAGCTTAACAGCTCATGCATCGAAGCTGCTTACAAGAATAATATACAGAAGAATGGAAAAGGAAATTGAGAATGCGCTAGGTGACGATCAGTTTGGCTTTAGGAAAAGTAAAGGGACGAGAGAGGCAATTCTGACGTTACGGCTAATAATGGAAGCAAGGCTAAAGAAAAATCAAGACACTTTCATAGGATTTGTCGACTTGGAAAAAGCGTTCGACAATATAAAATGGTGCAAGCTGTTCGAGATTCTGAAAAAAGTAGGGGTAAGCTATAGGGAGAGACGGGTCATATACAATATGTACAACAACCAAGAGGGAATAATAAGAGTGGACGATCAAGAACGAAGTGCTCGTATTAAGAAGGGTGTAAGACAAGGCTGCAGCCTTTCGCCCCTACTCTTCAATCTGTAGATCGAGGAAGCAATGATGGAAATAAAAGAAAGGTTCAGGAGTGGAATGAAAATACAAGGTGAAAGGATATCAATGATACGATTCGCTGATGACATTGCTATCCTGAGTGAAAGTGAAGAAGAATTAAATGATCTGCTGAACGGAATGAACAGTTTAATGAGTACACAGTATGGTTTGAGAGTAAATCGGAGAAAGACGAAGGTAATGAGAAGTAGTAGAAATGAGAACAGCGAGAAACTTAACATCAGGATTGATGGTCACGAAGTCAATGAAGTTAAGGAATTCTGCTACCTAGGCAGTAAAATAACCAATGACGGACGGAGCAAGGAGGACACAAAAGCAGACTCGCTATGGCAAAAAAGGCATTTCTGGCCAAGAGAAGTCTACTAATATCAAATACCGGCCTTAATTTGAGTAAGAAATTTCTGAGGATGTACGTCTGGAGTACAGCATTGTATGGTAGTGAAACATGGACTGTGGGAAAACCGGAACAGAAGAGAATCGAAGCATTTGAGATGTGGTGCTATAGACGAATGTTGAAAATTAGGTGGACTGATAAGGGAAGGAATGAGGAGGTTCTACGCAGAATCGGAGAGGAAAGGAATATGTGGAAAACACTGATAAGGAGAAGGGACAGGATGATAGGACATCTGCTAAGACATGAGGGAATGACTTCCATGGTAGAAGGAGCTGTAGAGGGCAAAAACTGTAGAGGAAGACAGAGATTGGAATACGTCAAGCAAATAATTGAGGACGTAGGTTGCAAGTGCTACTCGGAGATGAAGAGGTTAGCTCAGGAAAGGAATTCGTGGCGAGCCGCATCAAACCAATCAGTAGACTGATGAAAAAAAAAAAAAAAAAAAAAAAAAAAAAAAAAAGATATACATAAGGCTAAGAGTCATTAATGTTCCAAATAGACTAGGCCAGCTTCAACATCATCAGCAACAGCAGCGGCCATTAGCTATCCATTGTTGGATCAAAGTTCCCCCAGACCCGACCGTGTGTCACAGTCTTCACCTGTACGCATCCAGTATGCTGCAGCACACATTCTTGTAACAGCTATCCGCCTTCCGTTAGGTCATCCTCTCGATCTTTTACTGTCTCCTGGAATCTAGCAGACTGTGTCTATCCTTTGTGTACCGTCCATCCGTTCGTTTGGCTAAATGCGTTGCCCACTTCCATTTCACTATCATTAGGGTCTTAACTACGTTTTCCGCTCAATCTGTCTCCTGATCCGTTGTTTGTTTGCTATGTTTCCCCCAAATTCCCAACAAGCACCCTGAGTTAGATATCACAGTAACAGCGCTAAAGTGAGAATTGAAGAACTTTGTCTCAACCAGCGCATTAACCTGGATTTCCTGCTTATAGTGAGGAGGCGCTGGAGAATCAGCCGATCCAAGCAGAGGAAGGCAACTCCCAGATTGTAGAACAATACCGTAGTTTTTGTACGCCATAAAAAAGACGCCATACAGAACATCATAAAATTCAGGTTTTTCAGCCTCCTGCCCGTAATCAACAAGATATTTATCAGCAAGCCGGTAAAATACCATTAGATTCAATCTGGCAAAGGAGCAAGCTGACGTTATGAACTGGTACAGCACAAGGGATCATTTGATAGGCGTGAACAAATTACAGAACGGAGCAGTGAGTATGAATTACCACTTTTCTGATAATTGTAGATTCTGAGACAGCTTCTCATTCAGTTTCAACTGAAGTTAGGCTATTTGAGAATCAAGGCATCGATTCCATATGCGTTAGCATATTAAAGAATGTATACATATGCTACAGCATCCAATAAACTTCATCAGACTAGTGGGAGAAGAATTAGGCAAGTAGATTCCATATCGCCTAAACTATTTTCAGCACTCCTTAAGAAAATATTCGGATCCTTAAAACGAGAAGAGAAATATACGCTTGTTAATGGGACATACCTGAATCACGTTCATTTTACTGATGCCACTTTAATGTTTGCCTCTGGGTACATGAACTTCGACAACGAAAGGAAGGACTTAATAGAGCACGTTTGAAAGTAGGATTGAAAACCTGTTACAAGTAGACTAAGACAACGATGAACCAGCATATCGAAAATGGTACGAGTTAATACTATCAAGTCTTATGTCCAAGTGATTTGTTTTTATTTCTAGGGCAGACAATGACTGGATGAACGACAAAAGAAATCAAGAATAGAGTATAACTGCCCATAGCGCTGTTTGCAAACTAAATAGGCTTTCAGATGTTAAGCTTACAGTGTCTCTAAAAAGAGAAAATTACAATCTAAGTGTATGACCGGTGCTGAGTGATGCTGTGGGACTTGGACCTCTAACGCGAAAACAATTCAAAAATTGGGGGTCGCTCAGTGAATCATGGAGTGGCATGTGTAGGGAACTAGTAGGAGACACGGAGAAGCAAATAATCAGTAATAAGGAAACAGAATGGAACGGAAGACGCCGTTATGACTGCAATCAGATTGAAATGGAGATGACCGGGACATGAATGGCAGATGGACCAACTAAGTTCTTTGCTGGATTCCGAGGGAGAAGAAAAGACTAATATGATGACCTAATCGAAGATGGGTTGATGACATTACAATATGTGCAGGAGAAATACGCATGATTAAATCTAAACGCCTGTACTGCGTAGCGATGTGAAGGACAGACCTTTATCCCACAGCGGATATCAAATGGATGATGATGACGACAATGACGTTGACGACGACGATGATGATGATGATAACTGATGACACTAGGCAAGATAAAACAACGTCACCAGTGAAACTTATAAATTTGGAAATTTGGATCTCTTGATTGTTCTACAGTAACATTTGCTTCAAAAACTTGTTTATTGTAAAACAATCGATCCTCGCTGTTAATGTGTGGCCTATCCCAGTGAGACGAGTGCATGGGATAGTTAGTTTCCATTCTGAAGGTTAGGTACTCCGTTTACGTAATATTTTGTAACTATAACAGCATTCGTTTACAGTTGAAATAAGTCAACTCATACAGATACCTGGGTATAATAGTTTGTAAGTATGTGTAATGGAATGATCCCATACACCGAGGGGCGGGAAAGATTTGGGTTGGCAGTTTGTTCCTTGGCACGAGGGCCATAGGACTCCACCTCGCTGCACGTTTCCCCCACCGCCACGGCCCGCCGTGTGAGCGCTTGGTGGGGGGATGTGGAGTGGGAAAATACGAACGCGCCGCATTTAAATGGCAGTGCAGCCGCACTTTGTTTTATATTTCACATTTCTCAACAGCATAGGTTACCAAAAAGAAAATCGGTATTTTTTAATCGTTTTGGCGCTCCGAAGACATACTGTAATTGTTGTCTGTTTCAAACTGTCTGCATATGGATAGCCAAAAACATTCTCACAGGTTTCCGCACTCTGGTTCCCATGCAGTCGCGATTTATTCAGTTTCACAATCGAAAAAAAAAACCATGTATCACACTTATATGTCACTCGAAATATTGCAGCGCGTGTGCAGCCTCATTGTGGAGACGTGAAAACTACCTGAGGAAAGCAGTGTAGACGTCCTGGATACTTTTTACGTAAAAGGTTTTGCATTAAAATGGGAATCAGTTACATGTGCACATCCACAGAACTCTTTCAACTGAAACGGTAAAAGGTCTCGATAACAGCAAAATGTTCAGGCAGCTATCCTTCACAAGGCCACAATGAATATTTCAACCTCGCAGTTTCTTTAAGTACATTACGAGCAGAGAATTGAACTGAATTTCTCAGAATGTGCTGAAAAGCATCCCCATCAAATCAGAAAGAAGTTGTTTTTCACCTCGCAATTTCGGTTTGTTGGCAGTGTGCAGTCGAGTCGATGTCTGCAACCCATTCCGAATGTTTTAATTTTCGCTCCTGCGCTCCTTTTTCTTGCATACAATCAACAATAGCGAGTTTTGTATCGAAAAATTGTTCCAGACTTCCCAGTTAACTCAACCAACGTACATACCAGTAATATATAAATTCTCCGTAGTCTTCGTTCATTTCCATAGGAAACTGTTGAAACTGACAGTGAAATAATGCGTGCAACTTCAGAATTTAACTATTCATACCACCAATTTCGTCTCGTGCTTCAATGCGCAAGTTTAGCACAAAGTACTTTCCGAAGTACTGAACGACGAATCTCGTCTTTCGATCGTTGTAGTTCTTTGCTCCTTCATTGCCAACTAAATCTTTAAATTGCACACGGTATTGTAAAATCGTTTCATAGCAAATCTGCAGCAGCGTTGCTTAGACGAGTGCGTAATAAATATTGAGAATTTTCATCCCTCTCTTCTATCATTTCCATTCATTTTAGGCTTGTGTGATAGGTCGCCAGACAGAGCGTGACATTTGGCACAGACTGCCGATCAGTTGTAGAATATTAGGAAAATCTATTGAGTCTTCAAAGGAGTTGCTTATAAAACAGTCGTGCGACCCATCATAGAATATTGCTCAAGTGTGTGGGACCCGTAACAAACACGACTAACACGAGACATTGAATGCATACAAAGAAAGGCAAAGCTAATGAAAGCAGATTTGTTGGACCCATGGAAGAACGTCAAGGACGTTCTCAAAAACTTGAACTGCTAAACTTTTAAAGACAGATGCCAATCATTCCGCCGAAACCTACTTACAAAGTTTCAAAAATCAACATTAAGTGAGCAAAATTATAAAGAATGTAGCAACGAGTCCCGGAAACATAATTTATTTATCTTGTTGCAAATCGATTACGACTGATATGAGTCATCATCGGTGCATTTTTCTAACCGATACATCCCATAAGCAAAAGTACTGTCCTTGGCAGATTTCTATTTCATAATAGAAATTTGCCAAGGACACTACTTTTACTTATGGCATGTATCGGTTAGAAAAATGCACCGATGATGACTGATATCAGTCGAAATCGATTTGCAACAGGATAAATAAATTATGTTTCCGCTACTGGTGGCTACATTCTTTATAATTTTATATTCCACGGTCGCTGCACAGAAAGGGAACCCTATAGAGCCCAACATTCCTTAAGTGAGCAGTCTAGCAATGTACTATTACCCCCCCAAGTATCACTGCTGCAGGGACGGCATAGATAAGACTAGGCTAATTAGAGTGCTCACCAGTGTTTCTTTCCGTACTCTACTCTAGTACTTGGTACAATAGAAGCATCCTCTGGCACTCCGAGCGAGGTGGCGCAGTGGTTAGCACACTAGACTCGCATTCGGGAGGACGACGGTTCAATCCCGCGTCTGGCAGTACTGATTTAGGTTTTCCGTGAGTTCCCTAAATCGCTCCAGGCAAATGACGGCATGGTTCCTTTGAAACGGCACCTCCGATTTTCTTCCTTGTCCTTCCCTGATCCGATGAGACCGATGACCTCGCTGTCTGGTCTCCTCCCCCAAAACAACCCCAACCCATCCTCTGGCATGTACTTCAAAATGATAGCAGATAGTAGCTGTTTATGTACACGTAGACGCAGAGTGCCGCCTCTTCCCTTGACAAACGAATGTGCGCCTCCTGTGTTGAAGACACACGGTCCACTCACATTAAAGCGACCACCTGCCAAAGCCTGAATAACCGCCCTTCGCAGCGCGGGCGTGCAGGGAGTCGGTGAGGTTCTGCAATACACCGACACGGATGTGGAGCCATGCCAACTCAAAATCCTTGGCCAGCTGCGCTAGGTTTTTTGGTCGAGAATCCGTAGCGCAAACAGCCCGATCGAGGTGGCTGCACAGATTCTCGTCTGGGTCTAAATCCGCGGAATCTGATTGCGAAAGGAGAACGGTAGACTCACCCTGGTGCTCTTCGAACCACGCACGTACATTTCCAATAGTATGACACGTTGCGTTGTTCTACTGGTAGATATCATCGTGCTGACGAAAAAAAAAAAAAACTGCATGTAGGGCTGGATATGGTCTCCAAGGATAGATGCATACTTGTGTTGATTCATAGTGCTTTCCAAAATCGCGAGATCAGCCAGGGAATGCCACGGAAACATTCCCCAGACCACAATGCTCCCACCTCCGTCCCGAACCATTCCAACGATTGTTGCAGGGCCGTACACGTCAACGGCCATCTATCTGTCGGATCTTAGAATATGACTCTTCTGAAAAGGCCACTCAGTGCACGTCTCGTTGCAGTACTGGAGTGCAAATTTCAGCCTTCGTCACCGATGAACAGAGTCAGGATGGGTGTACGAACCAGGAGCCTTCTGCGGAGGCCCAAATCCAGCAACGTCCACTGAACGGTGGTTGAGGAGACACTGTTGGCAGCGCCTTGCTTCATTTGCGCAGTTAGTTGCTCAACAGTTGTGCGCCTACTCTGCAACTGCCGTTCACCCCTGTCATCTATAGACTGTAGTGCACCACAGATGCTTCGGTGCCGGTTTTGAATAGCACCATATCACATGCACGGTATATTTTCTCCAAGATGGCACTCGATAAATTACAAAAGCTATTTCGGTAACGCTTCCAGCCATGGTCCCACAGCCAGTGATCATATGGAAGCCAGAAAAATCGGTTCGTTTACGCATTGGGACAATGGTTCCACTGTCTCCTCCCCCCCCCCCCCTCCCCGACACAATTTATATACCCTCCACCGCCAGTGCTGCTACCTGCTGTCTGTAAGTGGTTATTTCACGTTGACGTCGAACATAGACAGTGATCACATTAATGTGACTGGACGGTGTAGTTTACAGACATTCAGGCTGCTGGAAGAGATCAGTAGACTGTCAGTGAGGAAAATTTTTTCAGATGTGTCCCAAGATCGTGTCTGCATAGGAAATCATATCCCGAGCGACTTATGTTGTACAGTGGTTATTTCACGTTGACGTCGAACACAGATAGTGATCACATTAATGTGACTGGACGGTGTAGTTTACAGACATTCAGGTTGCTGGAAGAGACCAGTAGACTGTCAGTGAGGAAAATTTTTTCAGATGTGTCCCAAGATCGTGTCTGCATAGGAAATCATATCCCGAGCGACTTATGTTGTACAGTGGTTATTTCACGTTGACGTCGAACACAGATAGTGATCACATTAATGTGACTGGACGGTGTAGTTTACAGACATTCAGGTTGCTGGAAGAGACCAGTAGACTGTCAGTGAGGAAAATTTTTTCAGATGTGTCCCAAGATCGTGTCTGCATAGGAAATCATATCCCGAGCGACTTATGTTGTACAGAGTGTTTATAAATGAATGTCGGGGTTTTAACGCTTTATAATATTTATTACATTAAACTTAGAGTTATAAATGATATGCCAAATGAAATAGCAACTCAAACAGTTTTACCAATAACGTTATATATGTTCAATGTGAGCACCATTTGACACACGGCACACATCAAGTCTATTTATCCGCGTACCCAAGCGCTGGATAGGCCGCAAGGGGCCTAATGACAGGGCTTGCTTTGCATGGCCTGCACGTTCACCCGACCTAACGCCATGCGATTTTTTCCTTTAGGGCTTCATCAAGGATCGTGTGTACGTGTCTCCGCTACCAGCAGACCTCCCTGAACTAAGAAACCGGATTGAAGCAGCTGCTACTACAACCACTGAAGACACACTTATCAACGTTTGGGAAGAACTCGGCTATAGACTTGATGTGTGCGGTGTGCCAAATGGTGTCCACATTGAACATTTATAAGGTTCTTGGTAAAACGGTTTGATTTGCGCTTTCATTTGATATTTCATTTATAACTGTATAAATATTATAAAGCGTTAAAACTCCGATATTCATTTATAAAAACCCTGTATTTGTGCCTTACATTAGAAAGTTCGCAGAAGAACTTATCCCTGTGTACCGGAAGCAAGTTTGGGATTCGAAGGGAGGTACCATGTCTCGGGTTCACTCCTATCAGCTATCTTCAGATAGCATCGCAGCACCATGTTGAAGTCGTGCGCCGCTGTCGTCTGCGAGCGCAGCGTATCCCAAAGCGACGTAGTGACTCTTGCCAACCGTTTATTATTCGTTTATTTGCTGACTTTCACCAGCAGTTTATCATTCGTCTTTTTGATTGGTCTGTGGCTGAATATTCGTGATTTACTTAGCTAAAAAGTAAGTGAATTGTCATACTTTGTTATGAAACATTTTTATATACAGACAGTTGTTAAGTTACACGAAATTAATAAAATAAATAGTTTTCCAAAGTGCCTTGTGGTCAATTAAAAGTATATATTGTGACTGAAATAATATGAAGACAATCTGTATTGGTCTCGTGTGTCCCGCTGCGTGGTATCGTTTTAGGAACACCTGTTTGAGCAGCAGCGTACTTTGCTGTCATTTTCAAATGATGTCTGTAGAGTGGGTGTCTTTATTACCTCGAGCTTCCCTTATACTCTCACCCCCATCCCATTATCCACTAGCCGATCTCACGTGGCGTCTGGCGGAGCACTGGAAGAATGACGCGATCGCCGAATGCTGGGCGCGAACTCCACTCCTTCAGAGCTTCCGCAACTCTATCGAGCATGGAAGTCGCTCTGAGCTTATATGACTTCAGTTGACTTCTGTTGCCTGACCGCTGGGCCCGGCGTTTTACTGAGACTGAAGTCAACGTCTCCACTGATCAGGCCGGCGGTCACTCGTATCTCAAGAGCCTCCTCTTAGTACTTTCGTTTATTTATATTGCACAGAGTTCCCTGTAGGCAAGCAGTATAAAGGAGGTGCCACGTAGTGAACGCGCTCATGCTACAGGCAACACCTCGAGATGGCGCTAAAGCACACAGACGATGTATTATTTTTCGTTAACGACTGCACCCTACTGGACGCCCGACTGCAAAACAGGCAGCTGATTCGCCAAGAGAGCCTAAGATCACACACAATATGACGACAATCGTTGAATGATAATTGACATGGAATGCAGATTTCCCAAGGCAGTTGTTTAGTACAAAAGCATAAAAAGGTGAAGAGACAACACAATAATATTGATAAGTAATAGTGATGAAACTGCATCATACTATGGTTGCACAATGTGTACAGTCGCTTATCTGCACTGCAGTGTCTGCTAATATTCTTCAGTTTGATATGTGTTTGGAAGTTATTTCTTTCTGCGCCTGTGTCTAATAAAAGCCTTATTACTGCGATCGATTCGCGGAAACGTCTTGTTCAAGTTTTGCTCTAGACATTGCAAGTGTCAGGTTTAAATGTGAAATTTTTATTATTAACATTCTTATCTGATAAATGCACCTTATCCACTACCTGAGCCATGAACATGAGCCGCTTCTGTGGTTTGACAGCGTTCCAATTGATCCACACTGAGCACCATAATATAATTAATTCTAAAATCAGATTCCGAGGCCCGTTCTATTTTTGAAAGCAGAAGTCATAATCCACTACTGCCTTTCTGGGCCTATCGTAGCTTCACCAGAACCCCTTCGCCGTCACTTTTCAGGGTTCCTGTAGGGCCTTAACATCTACTGTAGCGGTCCCGGACACATGCAGTCCCCACTGCACCTCGCTCCTACAGGCAATCCCCGACTTCATGCCGTTGTCCATCTCCCACGACTTGGACGAGCATTGTAGTGATGGATGACATAATGAGTACAGTAGCACAAGTAGTTGGTGAAAGGAGGATAAAAGCTATGGTGTTTACAGATGATCTGATGATTTGGGGGAATAAGGAGGAAGTACAAGAGCAGTTGGACGTATGGGAACGAACAGTACAAGAATAGGGGATGACATTTAATATAAGTAAGAGTGAGATGATTATCACAACAAGACAGAAGGAGAGAGGAACAACTGAAATAACAATTGGTGGGGAACGATTGAGGAGAGTAGAGTGTTTCAACTGCCTAGGAAGACTGATACAGGAAGATGGAAAAAACGACAGAGAAATAAACGAGCGGGTGAGAAAATCAGAAGCATTTGGGAAGAGTGTCAGAAGCCTGATATGGAGCAAGAATGTACACCAAATCAGTAAAAAGGTTATATGCCGGTCATACTATGTGCCGATCCTGACATACGCATCAGAAACCTGGGTTATGAAAGGAAGAGAGCAACGCAACGTACAAGCTAGTGAGATGAAATTCTTGAGAAACAGTATTGGAGTGACAAAGATAGACAGGTTAGGAAATGAGAAGATCAGAGAGTTAATGAAGGTGGAACCACTACAGGAGGAGATAGAGAAATCAAGGCTGAGATGGTATGGGCATGTTAAGCGAATGGAGGAGAAGAGGATACCGAGGAGGATACACGAGATGAAACTAGAAGGGAAGAGACCAAGAGGAAGACCGAGAGACAGATGGCTGAAAGGAGTAGAGGAATGCGTCCAGAAGAAAGGAGAAGACTGGACCAAGGTGAAGACGGAGAGATGATGGCAAGGCAGAAGACGATGGAGAGGTCTATGTTCAATACAGACCCGACCAGAGGCTGGAAACTGTTCAAGATGATGATGATAAAATCAGATTCTCTTGTTACCAGCTTGTTACGTTGCTTCCCTTCCCAACTGCTAGGTACTAGAACACAGATACTAACTCCAACTCTCGGTAAGTAGGTGATGATGTGCGATGTACAAGTCGCGAGCCGTTTTCGTTTTGCGGAGTAACCTAAAGTGCGTGGTATGGTGATGGAGTACCTGTGGGACAGTTATGCGCTCGCGTGCGGTGTTTCGGGCTGAAGCTGTTTTGTGCGTGGCTTAGCTTACCAGCAGCAGCTAGGCAGTAGGCGGTCGCGAAGCTGTCTATTAATAGGCGGCCGAGTCCAACTGCTCGAGGCGGCGACAGACGAGGAAACGCGACGCGACGCGACAGACAATGGCCCCACTCTGGTTCACTTGCGAAACCAAAACCTCGTCTCACCGGCACACACCGTCCTCTGCCTCATCCTCCACCAGCGAGTCCGGAATCTTCAGGAAAATCTGGAAAACACACGCCAAATGTTCAGCACAGTCAAAAAAACACAATGAGACATATGTATATGTATATCACGATTTGATTATATTAGGTGCTCCCTAAGACATTAATATGTTTCCCTATTGTCGAAATGTTCAAGCCTGCAATAAACAAGAGTTCTACGAAAGGACGTGACAATGTGACTTTTCGAGCTACACGGAAAAATCAACTGATGTACAGATTATACTGATAAGATTGACGCAAATCAGCATTTACGGAACTATCGCTAGTTTTCTGTAGCTCTCAAACTAAAAGTTGGCACGACAATTAATACGTGAAATTGTCTCATCGCAAATATTTCACGAAGCTACTTTGTCAAAGTGAAATACATTGTCGCAAAATCTATGATTATACTAGTAGATAACGAAGCTAGAGGGTCGTTATTATGGAGACACCATACTTCCTCAGGATTTGGTTGACGGAACTACGTGGCAAATGTAATCTAGGTTAGCGAATGTGGCATGCAGGCCGGCCGCGGTGGCCGTGCGGTTCTAGGCGCTCCAGTCCGGAGCCGCGCTGCTGCTACGGTCGCAGGTTCGAATCCTGCCTCGGGCATGGATGTGTTTGATGTCCTTAGGTTAGTTAGGTTTAAGTAGTTCTAAGTTGTAGGGGACTGGTGACCACAGCAGTTGAGTCCCATAGTGCTCAGAGCCATTTTGTGGCATGCATTTCCGTGTACGCATCCGCCGCGTATTGTCGACACTGTCAGGTAGGGAGTCTCCTGTGCTGACGCTCGTTCTGAGATCCGCGCGTGGCTGCCTGTTACAGCCACAAGCAGTTTCCTAAGGTCATTCGCATGTAAAAAAAACTTTCGTGTCAACTATTGACTAACCCACTGACCAAAAAAGAGGAATTATCGTCTGAAAGTTATCTGTACTTTCTGCAAGCGAAGTTTTTACATGCATCAGGAAGTCATCTAAACACATTATAAATTAAGCTGCCCTTCCGCGTTTTCCTGTCTGTATGTGAAGGCCTCAGAAACTACTGCAGGAATTTTGATACGGTTTTCACTAACAGACAGGCTGATTTCACGAGGAAGCCATCTGTAGACCACTACATATTATGAACGAGTAGTCCAGCCGTACATACTTACTGCTACATACTTAAGAGATTGTAAATCCGTCTTTCCAGCTATTAAAGCGCATTTTTTATTTTATCTAAAACAATGTTAGTGGTCCATTGATGAAGTTCTAAATGAATCAGACGAAATCCATAGGCTAAAATACGCCCTCATTTTTAATAGTAGTAAACACCGATTTGAAATACTTTATGTAGTTGAACAGCAATTGCGGACAGCATGGTCTCACTAATACAGAATAGATACGTTTGTGTGTGTGTGTTTGTTTTTGTGGCCCAGCACAGTTCTTATTCGCCTTTAGCAAATTCAACCAAATTTGATACTCATAACTTGCCACGAGACAATTTCCTTAGGGATAACATTCGCCTCGCAGCCCTGTTTGGGGAGGGGCGGTGGTGGTGGTGTGTGTGTGTGTGTGTGTGTGTGTGTGTGTGTGTGTGTGGAGTGAGGGGTGGGGGGGGGGGGGGGGGGGGGAGAGAGGAGAACTAACGACAAATAAGCATAACTTTGGATTGCATGAGCCAAAACTTTAAGCTAGGTATACACGCAAGAGGTTTTCACGACCAGAGAGCTTTTGCGAGTAGTAAGTGTCGTGTAAACAGCGTCGAGAGAGCTCGCCGGCAATGTCCGAGAGTGGGGCAAGATGTCAGATAGCCGCACTCTGCGAGTTTAGACCTCTGATGTAGACAGCTCTCAGGCAAGAGAAACTGCACTAAAAATTTGTCGGGAGAGCTGAGAGTGTTGACCGGCGATATTGCTTCGCATGTTTGTGCCGTATTTCACAGTTCGTTCACTATCACAACTTAGTAATATATTTCTCCGTACTCATGCAGATATTAAATCAAAAGCACCCACGAAATTGCATGTTTTGGGCCATGATGATCGAAGAAATCACCAGTTTTGACTGTAAAAGAACAGCACGACAGTTAGCCTATTTCGGAAGTTCTAGACTTAAACAATGATACGTAGCAAATAACATATAAAAACGTCATAAACATATTATATAGAATCAACAAACGAAAATAAAAAATTGTCACCGTAGAGACTCGATCCCACGACAATATGAATAACATAATAGCGCGCTACCTACTACGCCACATGAACACTACAACACGCCCATGTAGGCTTTCACGGCCGGCGTCTTTATCAGTAAACACTTCCGGGCTAAGTTGCCGTGGTCGATCTGTAGAAATTCTTCTCCCTGACGTTTCGTTCTCAACTACGGAGAACATCTTCCGAGGTGAGTCGACGACTGGCTGCTAGGAGCTGGGGCCGCCGCTTATATGGAGATCGTAGAGGGTGCCACCACACGTCACGTGGCGTCGATGTGTGGCTATCTCTGGCTATCGTCTGTTCTCTCGATACTTTTCCAGCTGATGGTTGTTGCTGTCTCCTATTTTTAGGCATTTTTCTACTTTGGTGAAGTGCACGGTTACTCTCGTTTTTCGTATAACCATTTTTCGCAAAAGCCATTCGTAAATGATTTAGTTCTTCTTGTAAGTAGCCTGGTTCACAAATATTATTGGCCCTATCCACTAGTGTTTTTATGACCCCCCGCTTTTGCCTAGGGTGGTGGTTTGAGTTCTTATGGAGGTAGCGATCAGTATGTGTACCTTTCCTGTAGACCTTATGGCCTAAGGTCCCATCCACCAGTTTGATTACTGATACATTCAAAAAGTTAAATTGTCCGTTCTTCTCTTTTTCCATAGTAAATTTGATCTTTGGGTTGATGCTATTTAAGTGCACCAGGAAATCATTCAAGTCTTCTTCCTCATGATTCCATATTACAAAGGTATCATCAACATACCGGTACCATTTCGAGGGGCTTTTTTTGGCCGACTGCAGTGCTTGATGTTCAAAATATTCCATGAATAAATTCGCAATTGCGGGGTTTAGGGGGCTTCCCATGGCTACCCCATCAATATGTTCATAAAATTCACCATTGTACTGAAAATAGGTCGAGGATAGACAGTGTTGGAACAAGGCCACTATATCAGTAGGGAACATATCGGCTATATGAGAGAGAGCTTCATCAACTGGAACCATAGTGAAGAAAGACACTATATCAAAGATGACAAGGATGTCATTAGGACCGACAGTAATTTCCCTCAATTTCTCAATGAAGTGTAGAGAGTTTTTAATATGACTCTCAGTTTTGCCTATTTAAGGTTGTAACAAAGAGGCAAGGTGTCTGGCTAGTTCTTGGGTAGGAGCTCCAATTGCGCTGACTATTGGTCTCAAAGGAATATCGGGCATATGTATCTTTGGTAATCCATATAATCTCGGAGGATAAGCCTCCGTTTTACAAAGATACTTTTTAACTTCTGTAGGAATGGAAGACTGTTTTATCAGACGATTGGTGGCATTCAGCACATTCGTTGTGGGGTTGGTGGCATTCAGCACTTCACCCAAGTAGAAAAATGCCTAAAAATAGGAGACAGCAACAACCATCAGCTGGAAAAGTATTTCTTCCGTTCATCCGTAACATCACTGATCGCATTGGAAAAGTACTAGCCAAGTTTCAGGTGGAGACTATTTTCAGACCTACTAAGAAAATTAGTGAATGCCTAAGATCAACAAAAGATGCTCGTCACCCCCTAGCCACCCCAGGGGTATATAAAATTCCGTGTAGTTGTGGCAGGGTTTACATAGGAACTACAAAAAGAAGCATCAATACACGGTTGACGGAGCACAAAAGAAACTGTCGCTTGCGACATATCGACAAATCGGCAGTAGCGGAACATGTTTTTAAGGATGGAAATCACGAAATAAAATTTGGTGAGACAAGCGTGCTAGCGAGGACGTCGCATTATTACACACGTATGTATAGAGAGGCAATTGAAATCCACAAACATCAATACAATTTTAATCGTAAAGAAGAAGGATTAAAATTGAACAATATATGGCCGTCGACGTTGCATCAATCACGTGACAATCGATTGCCTGCAATCGAGAGAACAGACGATAGCCAGAGATAGCCACACATCGACGCCACGTGACGTGTGGTGGCGCCCTCTACGATCTCCATATAAGCGGCGGCCCCAGCTCCTAGCAGCCAGTCGTCGACTCACCTCGGAAGATGTTCTCCGTAGTTGAGAACGAAACGTCAGGGAGAAGAATTTCTACAGATCGACCACGGCAACTTAGCCCGGAAGTGTTTACTGATAAATAACTACAACACGCTTCTCTGTAAACATATACCGGCAATGTCGGGACAGTTTAGGCAACTATTGCGATCGATACTCACTGTGAGTGACTGTCAGCGAAGTGTCGGTAAACAAAGTTTGAAGAAAGCTACCAGGAAGTGGACTGGAGATGAATTTGTGCATTTAATTAGTTTGTACGAGGAAAGGCCAGCATTATTATTATAGACTACAGGAGCTGAGATAAGAAGCGAAGTTTGTTGGCCGAATTTACTACAGTTTTTAACACCTCCACAGAAGAAATTTACCAGTATATCCACAACTCTATGAACAAGGCAAATTATTTTTATAACATAGATTAATTGACATAGAGAAACAAGTGAAGTTATGTTTGAAAGTAATCGTTTCGGAAGTCGTAAAATTGCCATTTAAATCTCTTAATACAGCTATATGTATTAATATAATGTGGTATTTATTGATCCTACAGGGTGTTCGCAAATTCACGTTACAAACATCTAGAACTTGTAGACGGGAGTGAGTACATAATATTTTGAATAGGAACTCACGTCTGGAAACGTATCGTTTCCATTTTACGACGGGCTCAGTTCAGACGTGCAACGCATCCATGTCTGCTGAGGGAACGGAAAAGTCTCAGAGGAGCTCTTTCTGATATGCAATGGGGTATACAGGATGACGTGTACTATGTCAGTTACCCGATTTCACTTAACGTCTGCCGTGCTGCGAGCCTCCTGGGAGAGAATGGAAAACCGGCTGGCACGAATTCTGGCCGCAGCATCAGAAACTGAAGAGACACCGGGGGGGGGGGGGGGGGGGGGGGAGTGTGGAGTGTGCCAGAACATGCTTCGTAGGTACAATATGTGTAACAAGTTTGTGGTCGCCACATCGTGCTGCTGTTGTAATGAATCAGTACTGTTCTGGACGTACAGTATGCTGGGTTCTTTTTGTTCTGGAATAATGTAAACACGCAATATTTTAGTGTTAATTCGAACAAAAGTGCGTAACTGATAAATGAATATTTCGTTATATTTCCTTTTAATTGTTGTCTAATAATTGTGCTGCGTCACTCCTACTTCAATTCCTCAAACAGAAGTGGGTGAATTAAACATCTGAATTGAAACCGACGTAGAACGGAAAGGGAACGTTTCCGGACATCGGCTCTTATTCAAAATATTATGTACTTACTCCCATCTACAAGTTCTAGAAGTATATAACGGAAATTTCCGACTACCCTTTATTATCATATTGGGTGTTGAAGAGATCTTCAGGAATTACGAGTGGTTCCTTAAGTTAATATAAGTAAAAACATTCAAATAAACGTATGTTCGGAAACGCTCCATTTATCAGATATCCGCCCTATTTGGTTTTTGGGCGTGTGTGGGTATCAAAATGAATTTGTTGTAGTATTATTTTATCGCAATTGTTACTCTACCGAATATTAAACAGAATAAAAGTAGCTGATGCTGGAAATAGTAGTAACAGAAGTATCCTGTCTTTAACATTAATGGTTTTACATGTGATAGATGGCGATTTAGGATACTATTATAAAGAGTATTTCTTCCATATTCATCACTGTCATTCTTGTAAAATATCCATATTGTTGTGGGTTTTTCCATCACACGTTCTACAATGACATTCTTGCATACTCAAAAATCATCCCCGCCGAATCCTCTCTATTATTCACCAGCAACACTGTCGTTTCCTTTTTTTACTTGCCAGTAAAGGAATTAAAATTGCAGATGCAGGTCGCCGCTCTTCCATCTCAAACGCTTCCTTCACACACAAAACTAGGACAGAAAAATCTCGCAGAGAGAGAGAGAGAGAGAGAGAGAGATTTGTGAGCTGTCACAGACACTCTCACCTCGCTATGTGGAAACACTTCCGACATCTGCTCTCGCAAGACTCTCAGACACTGACAGAAAGTATTCGGAAGGAACTATTAGATACTAACTATCAGCAATAAATTCGCCCGTAGTGTAAACAATTCTGCGAGTGCTACCACAGAACACAGATGCAAGATGAGCGGCCTTCCCTGTGGTGAAGGACCGGCAGGCGCGTGCTCTGACACTCCACCTCTTGGATACCTACGGCACCTGCCGCAGTATCAGTCTCGCTGCTGTTTCCTGTCTGTTTGTTTACTCACTGCCTCATCTCGCCTTTCTGTTGGGTTTGCTTTGTATTTGTTTGTTTGTTTACATAAATGACCGAATTATTTCAATCATTATTTCAATAATATAGGGACGAAGTGCTCAGATTAAAAGGGGTGTAAGACAGGGGTGGAGCCTTTCGTCCCTACTATTCAATGTATACATGAAAGTAGCAATGACGGAAATAAAAGAAAGGTTCAAGAGTGGAATTAAAATTCAAGGTGAAAGTATATCAGTCTTAAGATTTGCCGATAGTATTGCTATGAAAGTGAAGAAGAATTGCAAGGTGTGTTGAATGAAATGAACAGTCTGATGAATACAGAATATAGATTGAGAGTAAATCGAAAAAAAGATGAAAGTAAAGAGAAGCAGCAGAAATGAGAACAGTGAGAAACTAAACATCGGGATTAGTGGTTAGGAAACACATGACGTTAAGGAATTCTGGTAGTCAGGCAGCAAAATAACCCATGAAGGACGGAGAACGGAGGACACAAAAATTAGTCTAGCACTGGCAAAAAGGACATTCCTGGCCAAGAGAAGTCTACTAGTTCAAACGTAGGTCTTCATTTTAGGAAGAAATTTCTTAGAATGTGCCTTTGGAGCACAGCATTATATTGTAGTGAAACATGGAGTATGGTAAATCCGGAAAAGAAGAGAATCAAAGCATTTGAGATGTGGTGCTACAGATGAATGTTCAAAATTAGGTGGACTGATGAGGTAAGGAATGAGGAGGTTCTCTGGAGAATTGGCGAGGAAAGGAATATATCGAAAACAGTGACAAGAAGAAGGAACAGGATGGTAGGACATCTGTTACGACGTGGGGGAATATCTTTGATGGTACTTAGAGGAAACTGCAGAGGGTAAAAACTGGAGAGGAAGACAGAGACTGGAATACATCCACGAAGTAATTGAGGACGTAGGTTGCAAGTGCTACTCTGAGATGAAGAGGCTGGCACAGGAGAGGAAATCATGGCGGGCAGCATCAATCCAGTCCGCACATCGATAACTGAAAAAGAAATGGTAACGTTGTGAACAAAGTTAGATAGTTCATCCATACTGGGAATCGAGAACCTCGAAGATTTTGCCTCTTATCGATATAGATACTGGTGAGATATCAGGACATGTGACATAAACTGCTGTATATTTTGATTACATTTGCGTTGAAGCTTACATTTCTTACGCCACGGAGGGAACAGAGACTTTCGTATGTGATACAAATTTCAACTCGATGCACCGTTTCAGATAAAATGGGTCTTAACACATGGACAGAAATGCAGTGATAACATGACGAAAACGTTTTGTGTGTGATATAATTACAAATTAACAATTTTAGGATTTCTCGTTTACTTGTAATGCACAATGTTGGTGCTTGTTAAATTTCATGATTCAAGGTCAAAGGGAAGTAGCCTATAGGTTTTTATCAGTAAGTTTGCGAGTATCGTTTGAGTGGATTGTGTAACAAGTTTAAAGCTTCTACACCGCCAAGGGACTATAGGTCCTAGTATGTGATATAATCTTCAACTTGATACGTCTGTCCGTTGCTGAGAAAAAGAGGTTCTTCGCAGTCAGGCAGAAAGATGGATGGATGGACAGACAGGAAAAAAAGTGATCCTATAAGGGTTCCGTTTTTACTGCTCAAGGTAGGGAACCCTAAAAAAACATACAGTGAGCGTCATGAATTTATGACTCCCGGTGTCTTTTCATTTCTTTAAGATTTGCTTTCATATCCAGCTTCGATTTGTATTGACAGCATAAGAAGAAGAGAAACATGAGTCCATACTCTATAGCAGATGCGTAAGATCAACTTCGTCATGGACAATCTCCAGCATATCTCACGTATTTTCTTGAGTATCGAGCGGGGTATGAATCTCCTTCGACCTTTAAAAACAATTTCTATATGTTAGCTATATTGCGTAGACAGAATGTATGGCATAAAACCCACAAGACGTAAACTGGCCAGCGACTACGTTTTTCACTGCAAACTTTTCAAAATATGTGCAGTGTTGTACTTTAGTTTGAATTATAACAATAACAATTGGCAATAACGAAAAAGAAAACAAGTTCATTATCAAGCTGTGATGTGTGGTTATACTATGCGCAACTATTTTTATATTTATTAATTTTTGTTTGACGGATACTTTCCTCAAAAGCGAATGAGAAAGATAGCGGAGAATACGCACGAATCCCAAAAGCATTGGTTTTTATTTTTTTTCACGCAAAGTGAATGTTTTACTGAGAAACCAGCTACAGAGAGGGATGAAGATTTGCTTCGCCTACATAAAACAATTATTTTAGGCAAATTTGATAAGCTGAAATTTCACTCCCCGTCTATCGCACTTGCGAGTTGCGCGCAGCGGCCAGCGTCCCTGTGATTGTGGGTACTCAGAGGGAGTGGAAGCTTGACACACCTTGTGCGACCCGAAGGCCACTCTGTTTACTTCCATGCTCTGTTAGCGCTAGGTGAAAGTGGAAAACTGTCTGAGAGCAAGAAACTCTCACCTGTATCCCAGCCATTATGACCACTACCACCGGGGGATTGACTGCCACCTGGTGCCGTTGCGGAAAACGTAAAAGCGGAGCACTGGCGAATGAGGGATCATCCTGACAACGGTACTGGCACCACATGGAGAAAATCCACTGACGTAGGCTAGATTGCTATAGCTAGGGACTTGGGGGGAAGGAGAAAGCAGCATAGGCGTCCGTATGTGTCAAATCTGACGACAAGGTGCAATGCTGATGCCTGCAAAAGTGTTTCGGAGCACACCATTCTGTGCACGTTGTTGAAAATGGGGCTTCGCTACAGAGGACCCTATGTGTTCTTATGTTAACCTAACGATATTGCCAATTACGTCTGCAGCCGATGCGGGGACATCGAGACTGGACCGTGGCTCAATGGAAACGAGTCACCTGGTCAGATGAATTGCGTTTCCTGTTGCACTAAATCGAGGGTCGTATTCGGATACGCTGTCATCCTGGTGACCGACTGCTCGAAACAGGCATAGCCCCAAGGAACGCAGTCTGATGAGAGCAGCATTATGCAGTGGGTTCCGTTGGCGTTCACCTGAACTTCATTGGGGATTATGGTAATCACTGAAAGCACCATGACATCTGTAGACCAAGTGGACATTACAGCGCGCCACATGTGTCCCTTCATGTTTGATGTCATCTTCGACGGCGATGGCATCTTCCAGCATGTTACTCGTCCGTGTCACAAAACCGTAATCAAGTTACGGCGACTTGAGGAGCATTATAGTGAACTCGCCTGGATGTCTTTGCCACTAAATTCGCCTGATCTGAACCCGATGGAGCGCCTCTGGGACGCTACCAGGCGCCAGCTTCGCTCTCACAAACCACCGACCCGTAATTTACGGGAATTACGCAGACATCGGATACCATACAACTCCAGAAACATACCAAGGACTTGTCGAATCCATGTCACGCAGTATCGCTGTTCCAAAGGTGGCTCAAATGGCTCTGAGCACTATGGGACTCAACTGCTGAGGTCATTAGTCCCCTAGAACTTAGAACTAGTTAAACCTAACTAACCTAAGGACATTACAAACATCCATGCCCGAGGCAGGATTCGAACCTGCGACCGTAGCGGTCTTGCGGTTCCAGACTGCAGCGCCTTTAACCGCACGGCCACTGCGGCCGGCTCCAAAGGTGGACCAACACGCTTGTTAGCGGGTGGTCATAATCTTTTGGCTCACCAATGTATATGATTTATTGAAACTTACTGGCAGATTAAAACTGTGTGCCCGACCGAGACTCGAACTCGGGACCCTTGCCTTTTGCGGGCAAGTGCTCCACCAACTGAGCCACCGAAGCACGACTCACGTCTGGTACTCACAGCTTTACTTCTGCCAGTACCTCGTCTCCTGCCTTCCAAACTTTGCAGAAGCTCTCCTGCGATATGATTTATTATCTGACGAAACATACAATAAGGCATGCCGAGCACCCTTTACGGTGTGATGCAGGTATGAGGGGATAGCACAAAAAAATAATCGAAAACGAACGACTATTAGTAGCGAGTAGTACGTAGTTTTCGGGGTTGCTGGGCTTATGGTTACAGTGCTGATGACTTTTAACGACTTCGAGTGGAGATGATAGTAAGAAATAACACGGGAATCCTTGGAAAGATTTCAGCCAAATTTGGTATACATAACACGAGGTACAGATAAACAACTAACGGAGCGAATGAGCTAGTGTCGTAATGTGTGCGTGAGCTGTGATCGCGCATTGAAATATTAATTTTCCGGTTACTCTCTCATTCATATGCATCTGACTTACTTTAAGCTGACAGACTGCTCTAAATAATTTACGACTGGGGAAGAAATGTGAGTGCTGATAGCGAAAAAACCTTACAATCTCAGTGTACATACACCGATCAGTTGATTCCTTATAACGAACCTCATCCATACTTACTTTTGTTCATCACGATATACACAGTCATTGAGATTTAAGAAGAACGCCCTCCTTTCCCGCCCCTTCCAATCTCCATCGCTAGTGACATCTCCTGAGGACCACCCTTTGGGCGTTCGAATGAGAAGTATGCGGTCCAACAACTACAGAAAAACTAACTGAACACAAACCCTACATTTCGCCTGAAGATGGCGATCAGGAAATCCGTCGAAATGTGACGATAACATGACGCCACGACTCGGATGATAACACGAGAAATTTCATCAGAAGTTCTTCGAGAAGACCTGCATTCCCATGTATCTTACTTGTTTGTCTGTTGCCATAATTTTAAGTACCCAAGTGATTTATTCACTTAAGGAAAAAGAATGAAACCTCAATTAACGACGTAAGTGAAAATTAAGAATGCTGAAAATGGTAGAATAACTAAGGCGTTATTCGTATGCATCTCGCCACTACCAGATGTCCGGAATGTTTGCCCAAACTTCTATACTGTTTCAGATCAGGGATGTTTTTCACTTCATTACAGAACCGACTAGCCGGCCGCTGTGGCCGAGCGGTTCTAGGCGCTTCAGTCCGGAACCGCAGTGCTGCTAACGTCGCAGGTTCGAATCCTGCCTCGGGCATGGATGTTTGTGATGTCCTTAGGTTAGTTAGGTTGAAGTAGTTCTAAGTCTAGGGGACTCATGACCTCAGATGTCAAGTCCCATAGTGCTCAGAGCCATTTGAACCATTTTGAACAGAACCGATTAGTTGGTACTCACTGTCAGGCAGTTTTTTATAGCACATGCTGTAGAATTATAAAATTATTATTTTGCGTAAATTAGTGTTCAGTTGAACTATTCGCTGCATTCTTACATTGACCGAGTTCTACACAGTGACATAAGCTGTTGTTCTGTTGAACGATACAGTGAAACAGACTACTGCTAAGGTCAGATTTGATCTCATCTGCGACATTATCAGTGAGTTCTGCTCAAAAATTTTCAAATTAAAGCAGCAGCATATAGTCGTTGAACAGAGATATCCTCTAGAGGGGCAAGAAGTGGCATTTGTTTCCCACCCGCCCACGCCGCGACGGGTAGCCGTGCGGTCTAGGGTGTCATGTCACGGTCCGCGCGGCTCGCCCTGTCGGAGGTTCGAGTCCTCCCTCGGGCATGGGTGTGTGTGTTGCCCTTAGCGCAAGTTACTTTAAGTTAGATTAGGTAGTGTGTAAGCTAAGGGACCGATGACCTCAACGGTTTAGTCCCATAAGTCCTTACCAAAAATTTCCAAAATCCCCCCCCCCCCCTCACCCGTGGAACATAAGAGTATGTAGTTTTTATTCATTACAGAATTCTCATACTAGAAGTCAGTGGATAACCGTCCGTACTCGAGTTTTTGGTGTCACCTATAAAATTTAGTTCTTGTGGCATGAGAGGTCTCGAAACTGACATTCATATCAAATATGGCAATTCCGGAGATTTGCCCCCTGAAAAAATTTCTGGGATGCCTGTGTCCTTTAAAAATCAATACCCATTTAGCGCGTAAACGCAAAAGCGCGCGCAGCATCTAACACTTATATCTATTAGTGGCAGGTTTACATTAGGTAACTGTGTACCTACGATTATTGAGTGTGTGTTGGTTATTAGTTAAAGTCATTTATTTGTGATAGGAAATTTAAAGTATTGTTATGTATAAAAAGAAAAAACTAAATGATGTCTTAAATAATGAAATTTTATAATATGTGTATATTTAGAAGAAAAACTATGTATATTGTAATCTGGTTCATGCTTAGGGCATTTGTGTTTGTAATATGTAAAAGACGTAGGGAAGTGCCTCCGCAACGGAAGTGGCTCGGCACAATGTAAAAGGTGGTTTTTGTCGTCGAACTGGGCGGCTCCTTGGTGGGAACGGTACGCAGTCAGTGGCTAGCCGTTACACTGTAAACATCAAGGGTGCCAAGGGAGGCAGTTGGAAGCCGTTTTGCAAGGAAGTTTGCCTCGGATGTGGATTTGGCTGTTTCATGGTACTCTCGGCAATAAGGAATGGCTCTAACACATTAAAAATCCGTCGCCAAGAAGAAATTGTAAAGAGCATGCAAACATCAAGAGCCGTGAGTGCAGTTAGCCGCCACGTCGCTTGCCACCACTGCTTCGCCACTGCTCCACCAACTTCATGCATACAGATATGTATCAGAGCATGGACCAGTTAGTTTGTGTGAGTGATTTCAATAATAATCCAAGTGCTATAAACCTGTGTATAGAACCATTTTTGTCCTAATCATGAACCTATGCAGGATCCTCTCGTAAATGTTCAGAAAACCGAGTATCCTGTTACAAATGAACTAGTGATTCCTTTATTTTTGTCAAATATGCAAGGATTAGCAAGAGTTGAAGTTAGTTAAAATGTTGCTAAAGTGATCTCAGTTTATTTCAAAGCATCGTTTTGCAAAAATTCAGTGCAAGACCGTGTAAATGTACTATCTAAAATACCTGCTTCACAGGTGATGAAAAAGGCACTTAAGTTAAATGTATTTGAAACATAATTGAGCCTTGATTACTATCATGAACGATTTTTTGAAGTTAACTGAGCCCAGTCTTGAATAATTTGCTTTGAAAAAAAATATAAACAATTTCGAGTTAAGAATTAAATTTAGTTGAACTGAATTTTGCTACTGAAATAATCATTGACTAATGATACAATATCCGTTTACGGGTCCCCACCATATTCTTCTTATATTAGAAAGATAATTGGAATATTGTTACTACTAAGGAAATGTGATACATTCCTATAAATGGGAGTTTAAACAGCGCAATTGTGGTATTATTTACTTTTATTTGTGGTATTTGTATGTCAGTTAAGTCAGAACCCCCTCCTGGCCAGTTTTAGTTATGCACTTCTGGCATTAACATTTCAGTAGTGATCCAAGTAACAACATGTGAGTGTAGCTTTTATTAGTGTGAGTTTGGTACGAGTTTGCTTTCTATGATAACTAGTACGTGCATTATTAGTAGCTACTGATATCCACAGCTCAGAGTGCCGTATGTCCGTTTGTATCCTGCGTACTAT
The DNA here is from genome assembly GCF_023864345.2 of Schistocerca serialis cubense. Classification (NCBI taxonomy): domain Eukaryota; kingdom Metazoa; phylum Arthropoda; class Insecta; order Orthoptera; family Acrididae; genus Schistocerca; species Schistocerca serialis. The sequence continues at coordinate 82,253,976 of NC_064641.1, read as the reverse complement.
TCACAGGGAATATTATTGAAAGTAACTTCAGTAACTGATATTCAGTTTTCTTAAACTTATATTTCCAAATTATTGTGCCTACTTAGGATGGCGACCGTCCGTTTTTTCATTCAAATATGCATTTTACTACTTTTATTAAACCCCAGAATTAGAGTCTGTTTAGTTCTTCTGTTAATTTAATTTGAATATATTCATAATTACAGTTCAAAATGGTTCAAATGGCTCTGAGCACCATGCGACTTAACTTCTGAGGTCATCAGTCGCCTAGAACTTAGAACTAATTAAACCTGACTAACCTAAGGACATCACACACATCCATGCCCGAGGCAGGATTCGAACCTGCCACCGTAGCGGCCGCTCGGTTCCAGACTGTAGCGCCTAGAACCGCGCGGCCACTCCGGCCGGCCAAAATTACAGTCCGATACCTTTATCTGCTGCTACGGTCGCAGGTTCGAATGCTGCCTCGGGCATGGATGTGCGTGATGCCCTTAGGTTAGTCAGGTTTAAGTAGTTCTAAGCCTAGGGGACTGATGGCCTCAGATGTTAAGTCCCATAGTGCTCAGAGCCATTTCAACCATACCTCTTTATCCGTTAGACAAACACGCGGTCAAAATTTCCCAAATCCTCTCAGAGGGTGACATTAGCTCGTGTCACGGTGGGCCGTGTTATAAGCCACGGCTACTGCTAAGCCGTGGTCAGTCGTGCGTGTTTCCCATCGTGAAACTCACCAGACGTCGTGTACGTCGTGGTTGCTGCACGCTCCTGCATCTCACGGAACTTGCTGCTCATAGTTAGTTGCGACCTCACCGCTCTCCAGCGGAAGTTCTCGGCTTCATCTGGCACGTAAATCACAGAGTTTCTTGACGCGCGCAAAACAGCTCCGTTACCTCTGTTAGCGACTGTCGGAGAAGAGCGGAGAATATCAGAAAGGAGATTCTGGACTCGTCGAAGGCTTGAACAGTGAACTGCTGGTAGAGTAACACTTCACAATGCTGTACGACGATCTGAGGTACGTACTGCTAGAAGTTATTCGTTAATTCAATTGAATCTCCTTCCCATTTTCTGTTTTAAATTGAAAATAGTTACAGTACGTAATGTCAGTATACGCATGCATTATATCCATATTGTCGGTGTTGCATTGACTACTAGCACTCTGAAGTAAGTTCATCACAGAGATTTGAAGATCGAGATTCGTTTCGTAATTTCACTTGAATAGAAGAGGAGATATTTTATAGCGTGCTCAATATCATTTCTCGGCGAGGTACAAAAATGAGGCAGTCCTTAAAACAAAGAGATAGGTGTACATGTTTTGCACAGAGTTTCATAATAGCAGAGACTTCCAGTGTGTAAGTTGCGTTTACTTTGTGACATAGACTAGCAATTCTGGGCGTTAGGGAAACATTCAAGTCGTTGGCCTATGCAACAGAATTGCAGCAACTACATTGACTATTGCAGGTATACTTCTATTAAATTAATAAGAAAGACCCAGAATCTTTTAGAAAACAAAAGATGAAAATAATGTCTGGAAAGGATGTGGACGAGGACCTGCTACTTTTCTCTTCACAGCTGACGACGCTGTCAACTATACTATAGATTCAGTTTGGTAGCTGTTTCTCCGTATATGATATACAATGTGTAACGACTGTATCTACGAATACCATTATTTGATATTAGGGCATGATCATTCGCTTTCGCGCCAAGGGAGGTAGCATTTCCGAAACGGCTAATTCTGTACCCAACTATTCCAATGCCGCTGTGGATAAAGTATATCGTGCAAGGCAAAAACGATGCTACCCAAAATAGGTAATGAGACAAGTGGGGTGCATACGGGTCATAGATGACAGGGGTGATAGACGGCTGCTTAGATGTGTACGGGCAAATAGCAAATAGACGTACAACTGATGAGCAACTGACCACCCCCCTCCCCCCCCCCCTCCGTTGAACCAAGGGGCTACGAAGAGTGTCTCCTCAATAACTGTTCAGCAAACGTTGCTGTGTACGAGACTCCGCAGTAGGCGCCTGGTTCCTGCATCCAAGCTGACTGCTGTTCATCGGTGATGAAGTCCGGGATTTGCACACCAGCACGGCAACTGGGTGTCCGCTGGGTGTCGACAGGTGGGCTTTTCAGATGAACCACGTTTTAAGCTCCAGGTCTGGGGAATGTTTTAGTGGCATTCCCTGGGTGATCCCGTCGTTCTGGAAGGCATCTACATCTACATTTATACTCCGCAAGCCACCCAATGATGTGTGGCGGAGGGCACTTTACGTGCCGCTGTCATTACCTCCCTTTCCCGTTCCAGTCGCGTATGGTTCGCGGGAAGAACGACTGCCGGAAAGCCTCCGTGCGCGCTCAAATCTAATTATACATTCGTGATCTCCTCGGGGGGTATAAGTAGGGGGAAGCAATATATTCGATACCTCATCTCGAAACCTGGACAGCAAGCTACACCGAGATGCAGAGCGCCTCTCTTGCAGAGTTTGCTAAACATCTCCGTAACGGTATCACGCTTACCAAATAACCCTGTGACGAAACGCGCCGCTCTTCTTTGGATCTCTATCTCCTCTGTCAACCCGACCTGGTACGGATCCCACACTGATGAGCAATACTCAAGTATATGTTGAATGAGTGTTTTGTAAGCCACCTCCTTTGTTGATGGACTACATTTTCTAAGGACTCTCCCAATGAATCTCAACGTGGCACCCGCCTTACCAACAATTAATTTTATACGATAATTCCACTTCAAATCGTTCCGCACGCATACTCCCAGATGTTTTACAGAAGTAAATGCTACCAGTGTTTGTTCTGCTATCGTATAATCATACAATAAAGGATGCTTCTTTCTATGTATTCGTAACACATTACATTTGTCTATGCTAAGGGTCAGTTGCCACTCCCTGCACCAAGTGCCTATCATCTGCAGATCTTCCTGCATTTCGCTGCAATTTTCTAATGCTGCAACTTCTCTGCATATTGCAGCATCATCCGCGAAAAGCTGCATGGAACTTCGACACTATCTACTAGGTCATTTATATGTATAGTGAAAAGCAATGGTCCCATAACATTCCCCTGTGGCACGCCAGAGGTTACTTTAACGCCTGTAGACGTCTCTCCATTGAGAACAACATGCTGTGTTCTGTTTGCTAAAAACTCTTCAATCCAGCCACACAGCTGCTGTGATATTCCGTAGGCTCTTACTTTGTTTATCAGGCGACAGTGCGGAACTGTATCGAACGCCTTCCGGAAGTCAAGGAAAATGGCATCTACCTGGGAGCCTGTATCTAATATTTTCTGGCACAGTGGATCAACAAAGGTACGCATCTATCCTTGGGGACCATGTCCACACCTACATGCAGTCTGTTTCTCCTCGGCACGATGGCATCTACCAGCAGGACAATGCAACGTACGTACGTTCGAAGAGCACCACGATGAATTTTCCGTGCTTCCTTGGCCAGCAAACTCATCTGATTTAAACCTAATTGAGAATCTTGTAGCACCACGTCGCTAGGGCTGTTCGCACCATGGATTCTCAACAGAGAAGCCTGACGCAGCTGGACACGGCACTGGAGTCGGCATGGATCCAAATCCCTTTCGGTGCCTTCCAGAACTTCGCTGATTCTCTTCCTGCATGTCGCCCAGCGATCCGAGCTGCAAAAAGTGATTATCCAAGCGTATGACGGGTCGTCACACTAACGTAACTGAACAGTGTAGTTTCCTGTCATTTTATCAGAAAAAATCGTCTCTGTAACGACGCGTTTTCGAGAGATTCTCAGTTTTCTGTTGCATTGAAAAGGCTTATATTCATATCACGTACTCTACAATGAGAAAAAACACCAAATATGATGTTTAACTTCAGGCAATACGACGACTCCAAAATTCTGCTTGTGGCGTAAACACGATGTCGCGTCTCACTGCTCACGTCTCTCTCCGCGAGACAAGAATCTGACATGGCAGACTTTTCATTTCACGCTCCCAAGTGTAGTGGAACCTGGAATTTCACGCTGTGACGTCACCAGCTCCTCGTCTTCGTGTTCCTTCACGTCCCGTGAGAGAATGGCTTTATTGCTTGTCAAGTGCATCTCCGTGCCGGAAAGCAGTTCTGCTGTCGAGGTGTCTGTTGATGGAAATGGAGATCGTTTCACAAGACAACCTTTCTCTGTGAAAAAAAAAGTTGTTCACTTGAAAGCTGCTTATGAAAGTGGAGGTTGCTATTCGAGAGTAATTAAGAGCCACTGCACATCTTCCTGTATTTTGCTACAGTTTTCAGCTTCGCTGTAGATAACACTATAGCCCTCGGGGAGCTTCCGAAGCTCCACTAACTTCCTCTGGCAGTTTTGGCTTACGTGGTATTCTTTCAGCTTCCCGTTCATTGTAAAGAAATGAAAATCTGTCATTGCTGCGGTAACAGACCAATATCTTTGCATCGGTTTGCTATATAATCCTTGAGCATATTCTCAATTCGAATATAATAAATTTCCTTGGAGGGAAAAGCTTCTGTCCACAAATCAGCACGATTTTAGAAAGCACCTCTTGTGAGAAACTCAGCTCGCCCTTTTCTCACATTATATCCTGCGAACTATGGATGAAGGGCAACGGGGGGATTTCATATCCTAGATTTACATAAAGCTTTGACGGTGCCAAACTTTTTTTTCACGAATTCCTATCCTGTGCTAACCTCTTCATCTCAGAGCAGCACTTGCAAACTACCGACTGTAAACGACGTTATAAGCATGCGGTTCCCAGATATACGAGTGGCTCTAAGACTTCTTAGGTTGCAGAACGCACGACGTTGTCATCGACGACGAGTGTTTCTCAGACACAAGGCTATCGTCAGGAGTTTCCCAGTACCGCTGCTAAATCCTGTATATATAAATGATCTGGCGGACAGGGTAAGCAGCGGTCTGCAGCTGTTTGCTGATGATGCTGTGGCGTACGGGAAGATGTCGTCTTTGGCTTGGGAGTATGAAAAATGACTTAGAAAAAATTTCTAGGTTGTGTGGTGTATCTTAGCTAGTTCTGAATGTAGAAAAATGCAAGGTAATGCAGATGAGTAGGAAAGACAAACCTGTAATGTTCGGATACAGCTTCAGTTGTCTGCTGCTTGACACAGTCACGTCGATTAAATACCAAGGCATAATGTTGCAAAGCAATGTGAAATGGAATGAGCATGTAAGCATTGTAGATGGGAAGATGAATGGGAGACTTCGGTTTATTGGGAAAATCTTAGGAAAGTGTGTCTTATCTGTAAAGAAGAGCTTTTATAGAACACTAGTGTTACCCATTTTTTGTATACTCTTCGAGTGTCTGGGATCTGCACCAGGTCGGATTGAAGGAAGGCGTCGAAGCAATTTAGAGGCGGATTGCTAGATTTGTTACCGGTAAGTTCGAACAACACGCAAGTATTATGGAGATGCAGGAACTCAAATGAGAATTACAGGAAGGAAGGCGACGTTCTTTTCTTTTCGACGAGCACCAATGAGAAAATTTAGAGAACCGGCATTAGAGGCTGACAGCAGAACAGTTCTATTTCAGCCAATGCATATTTCGCGTAAGTGACCACGAAGATTTGAGATATTAGGGCTCGTACTGAAGCATATAGACAGTCGTTTTACCTCCGCTCTATTTACGAATGTAACAGGAAAGGAAAAGACTAGTACTCGTACAGGGTACCCTCCACCACGCACCATACCGGAGATTCCGGTGTACGTATGCAGATGTAGATCTGGAACAGTAGATGCACTGAGTCAATTATATCAACTACCGATATTCGGAACAGCAGAGAAGTAAGTTACGTGGTACTGTTTTATCAACAGCGATATCTGCTGTGTATATAGACTGCAACAATTAATGGAAGTTTGACTCAGACAAAAACATCAGAAAGAAGCATCATAAATTTTTACAAGTCGGCAGAATAAAGTGGGGAAAGAAATTTCAAGAGAGGCCTTCAGAATAACTAAAGGACTGAAGCAAAGATGTTGTCTGTGTCCAATACTTTTTACGATGTGTGTGCAGAAGGTAAGGAATCTATGGTATAGAAAATGCATGCGCATGGGGGTTGAAGTAGGAAACTAGTGTATGTACACACTTTTCTACGTTGATGACCGAGTTGTAGCAGTAAACGATGAAGAGGCAATATTTTACATGTTTAAGAAAACGATGTAAGAGTGTAGAAAGTGGGATCTGAAAATTAATTTTGAATAGACGGAATATTTATGTTGCGGAGAAGAGGGAAGTAACTTGGACATTGACAAACATCTTGTTAAAGTGTGCGAACGGTTTAAGTACCTAGGTACTATCCTGTCAAGTGGTAGAAAATGAGATAGGGATATACAACAACGAATGAGGCAGGGAAGGGCGGCTATCCAGAAACTAAATCCTGTACTTTGATCCTCGAAAACGAGTTAAAAGTTAAAATGCTTTTATACAAATCCGTCACAGAACCAGTAACAAGCTGTGGGAATGACAGCATACGTAATTGATTGACCAATTCATACAGTATAACAGATCTTTACATACATATTGTAAGGTGTATGCTTCGCCGGCGATGGACGAGGCATGACAGAATCTCTGACTAGAGAGTAGTTTATCGTTAGTTGTTGCTTGTCGCGAGTCTGCGCTAGTCTGCGCGAGTCGACAGTAGAAGTCAGTCTGCGCTTGTCTGCGCGAGTCTGCAGGAGTAGTCAGTCGGATACAGTAGTAGTCGGTCGGCTTTAGTAGCGAGTGGACGGTAGTAGTCTGCGGGAGTCGGCATGCGTCGGCTGTGTGCTCTGCTCGCGACTCTGGTCAGGACTCTGGAGGATGAGTATTGTTGTAGAAGGTAAAGAAGCAGCCTTGCGCATATTTAATAATGTATGTTAATTGTAATTTAATTTGTTCAAAAAATGCCCCAATAATAATTTTTACAATATAAAGTAACCTTTTTTTTTTAAAAAAGAAAAGTATTCATTTCAATTTAAAGAATTTTTCCAATGTATTATCATTGCTTCCAAGAATCAAAATTAAATATACGCCAGCATTGCACGAGGCTGTGTCGATAAATAAGAGCAGAAATAGTTGCAGTTTTTACTGAGGTAAGAATTTTTGCTTTTGTCAGCGCTGCTGCCCTTATAAAATTTACCAGATATTATTATTTCTGTTAGGAGGTTACATTTCGTTCATGGTTCATTATTTAATTGATATTATTGTGGGTTTTTGGTCAATTTTCATTTATCAATTTTCTGGGGAGTTTACGCATGGCTCCATTTCCATTTTCATTATTTTCATTTATCAATATTTTTGTGGAGAGGTTACACTTGGCTTCATTTCACAATTTTTATTTAATTTATTTTGCGGGGAGGTTACACTGGTGTGTCAAGCTGGGCAGTGTTCATTGTAACAGAACGTCCCGCGTCATCAATTGTCGTTAAATTAACAGAGGACACAATTGAATTTGTTTCCTCATCGTTAGCAATAAATTCATTACCGGTGATCAGCAGCAGGCACTGATTGTCCGTAAATGGGGAACTGTCATTATTACACTGCGTGTCGCAAGTACTATCGGTCAAATTATTAGAGTCGTTTATTTCACTCATTGTACATCGCGATGTACTGTTTACAGTTTTTCGCGGCATTTTTACACAAATCAAAATTATTCACAAATGAAACAAAGACAATGCAAAAAGCAACAAACACAATTACAAGAAAGAGCAACAAATTGCCGATGATCTGTGAAAGAAAGAGTGATAAATTAGTAAATGCATTGCGCCAAATGCTAATTACATTTAAGTAAATAAGAGCAGATATATGACTACCTGTCAGAAGATTCCCAAAGAAATACGATCCTGGCCGGATGTCGACAAGTGTAACCTCCCCGCAAAATAAATTAAATAAAAATTGTGAAATGAAGCCAAGTGTAACCTCTCCACAAAAATATTGATAAATGAAAATAATGAAAATGGAAATGGAGCCATGCGTAAACTCCCCACAAAATCGATAAATGAAAATTGACCAAAAACCTACAATAATATCAATTAAATAATGAACCATGAACGAAATGGAACCTCCTAACAGAAATAATAATATCTGGTAAATTTTATAAGGGCAGCAGCGCTGACTTTCGCCCTGTATTCTGAATAACAAAAGCAAAAATTCTTACCTCAATAAAAACTGCAACTATTTCTGCTCTTATTTATCGACACAGCTTCGTGCTGCTGGCGTATATTTAATTTTGATTCTTGGAAGCAATGACAATGCATTGGAAAAATTCTTTAAATTGGAATGAATACTTTTCTTTAAAAAAAAAAGGTTACTTTATATTGTAAAAATTATTATTGGGGCATTTTTTTTGAACAAATTAAATTACAATTAACATATACACTCCTGGAAATGGAAAAAAGAACACATTGACGCCGGTGTGTCAGACCCACCATACTTGCTCCGGACACTGCGAGAGGGATGTACAAGCAATGATCACACGCACGGCACAGCGGACACACCAGGAACCGCGGTGTTGGCCGTCGAATGGCGCTAGCTGCGCAGCATTTGTGCACCGCCGCCGTCAGTGTCAGCCAGTTTGCCGTGGCATACGGAGCTCCATCGCAGTCTTTAACACTGGTAGCATGCCGCGACAGCGTGGACGTGAACCGTATGTGCAGTTGACGGACTTTGAGCGAGGGCGTATAGTGGGCATGCGGGAGGCCGGGTGGACGTACCGCCGAATTGCTCAACACGTGGGGCGTGAGGTCTCCACAGTACATCGATGTTGTCGCCAGTGGTCGGCGGAAGGTGCACGTGCCCATCGACCTGGGACCGGACCGCAGCGACGCACGGATGCACGCCAAGACCGCAGGATCCTACGCAGTGCCGTACGGGACCGCACCGCCACTTCCCAGCAAATTAGGGACACTCTTGCTCCTGGGGTATCGGCGAGGACCATTCGCAACCGTCTCCATGAAGCTGGGCTACGGTCCCGCACACCGGGGAGAATAGCAGCCTGCATTGCTGCGAAAGGTGGATATACACTGTACTAGAGCCGACATTGTGCATGCTCTGTTGCCTGTGTCTATGTGCCTGTGGTTCTGTCAGTATGATCATGTGATGTATCTGACCCCAGGAATGTGTCAATAAAGTTTCCCCTTCCTGGGACAGTGAATTCACGGTGTTCTTATTTCAATTTCCAGGAGTGTATTATTAATTATGCGCAAGGCTGCTTCTTTACCTTCTACAACAATACTCATCCTCCAGAGTCCTGACCAGAGTCGCGAGCAGAGCACACAGCCGACGCATGCCGACTCCCGCAGACTACTACCGTCCACTCGCTACTAAAGCCGACCGACTACTACTGTATCCGACTGACTACTCCTGCAGACTCGCGCAGACAAGCGCAGACTGACTTCTACTGTCGACTCGCGCAGACTAGCGCAGACTCGCGACAAGCAACAACTAACAATAAACTACTCTCTGGTCAGAGATTCTGTCATGCCTCGCCCATCGCCGGCGAAGCATACACCTTACAATATGTTAAAACTATTAAAATATAAAACTGAATGAAAATCCAGCTGTAGCTGTATTTATTTAAATCGATCAGAGGCCCAAACTAAGGGCGTAAGTGCTGGGAACTCACAGAAAGAAATAGAAAGAGTCTTAGTGTTGTAGAAATGGACCACTTGGGAAGAGTACGTAGATTTTACCGAATTTATCATGTGCGAAATGGGGTGATAACAGAAAGGCCGTGGATTCATTATAGTGTTATGAACAGAATAGAAGAATGACAGCTAGGATGGTTTGGGTATGCCAGAAGAATGGATGAAGACAGATGACCCAAGAGGGTACTTTCATGCTAACGTCCTGCAAGGAGAAGAAGGGGAAGACCACACAAGGGGTGGCTACAGTGTTCTGGCGTAACCACAAGCGCCGGAACGAGGACGAAGACCGGAAGACCAGAGAAGACAGTGAGGCGACGTCGGCCAATGGTCCGCTGATTAGGACCGAGCCACGACAGGAGCGACACAAGCAGAAAGTGAATATAAGCGGCTGCCCCGCCTGTCCCGACCGGACCTTAGTACTCAGTACAGGACATTACTGGACTGTATTCTCAGAGTACTAGCACGGCCTTGCAGAGAGCTCTACGGACCGTTATTAGTGATCCAAAAACTGTGCGACAAACTTGCATGAACTCTGACGTGGTTACATGTCGCCCATCGTTTGCGAAACCTTTGTAGATACAAGTTAAGTATTGTCAATCTGCTTTATAGAAATAAAACTACTAATGTTATTTGATTGATTTGTTGTATAGCGTTCCGAGAACGCAGCATCCCTTAGGAGCTCTATACGAGTGGGCAAGACCCAACATAAAGGATATCCAAGAAGCGACTGAAAGAAGAGAATAAGCAGAGGTGAGGAAAATTGCGAGATCGAGGAGTTTGGTGACAGAGTTGCGGGATATGGCGACATCTGTAGGGTCCCCACAAAAAAAGTATACGTTAACAATAGCAGTTGTAGTAGTGGCGGTAGTAATTCTATTTTTATTCATCTGTGCGTAACTTTCCGTCGGATATTGGACATGTCAAGGTGTTAAAACTTAAGAGCAGCAAAAGTAACTTAGTTCATACATAAAGGCAGTTACGTACTAACAGCTGTTGTTTGACAAGGACGGAACAGGCCCGACCTTATGTCAGAAACAATCCTGGTATTTATCTGAAGTAATTTAGGACAACCAGGAAAAGTTAAATATTAAGGATGGCCATATGAAGATTGGACCCTCTATCCTCTCATATCAGAGAAGACAGTAGTACATATTAACTATGAAGTCATAGATGGAGTTGACAGATTTGCCGTGAACGCGAGTTTTCTGGCAATTCGCCGGCGATCGGTTGATCGAGTGGAGTTTCCTGGTTTTGGCCTGGGGATTTGACGAGAAGGTCGTGAACTGCCGAAAACGTAAATGCTGAGGCTCGCACAGCGAGAGAGAATTGAGTTGTGTTTACGTCTGGAGACTGTGTGGAGGCCCGTTGTAGTGTGTTGGACAGGGTGCAGCGTTCCTGATAATAGCCGAGCAAAGTCGCAAGGAGGCGACAGTTACTCGAATAGGCGGTTGTCGTGCCGCGGCAGTCACGTTTGACAACCGTCTGAAATCGTACAGACGCCGGCTGAGCGTTAATTTGCCGATCATATTACAGACGTCCCTTAGGGTGAGCATCCCAGAGTCCGGGCATTAAACAGATTTTGATAGTTCTGTCCATTGGCCCTGAGTTAGGCTGTGTGCATTTAGGCCGTTGGCAGTACCTGTTAAATTACAACAAGCTAACTGAACTTTTATACAGTGAGATCCAAATCAATGTGTCGGCAGGTCGCGCGTGTTGTAATCCCATCCGATGAGCGTTCGGATTTGTATTTTGTAATTACGGTGACACATAGATCTCCTGTTAACTGGAGAGAGTAGTTAACGCTTAAAATTGTCTTTACCGTGTGGGCTGATTTATGTCAGTGGAAGTTCACATGTGATTCTTTTTACCGTGTGTATCCGGATTTATATTTTGTAATTATTGTGATACATAAGTTTTCTTTTAACTGGAGAAAGTAATTAACGCTTAAAATTGTTTTGTTGTCTTGTGACCATGTTACTTCGAAACTGTGTGGGCTGATTTATATCCGTAGGTATTCGTATTTGTATATTGTACTATTGAAATTTAATGTTACGTCTATTTCTGTTGTAGGCAGACTGTGTGCCAGTTATAGTTTCTATATTTGACTATGTAACGGCGTGCGGGTAGCGCCACTGAGCCTGACCACCTGTATTAACTTCTGTTAGTCCTTAACTCACAAGGTGACTTTTATGTAACGTATACTACTAGATGTCGTCTCTGAGACCTCTATCTTTAAACCAAGTTTTAAGTTATAAATTATTTGAAAATTTAATTAATTTTATATAACATTTACGGTTACAATTATATAAGTGTTGTTTAAATACTCCTTGTCGATTTTATTGCTCTAAATAAAGCCAGCAGTATTTTATTTTTGTATCACGCAAAACTCGCATACAAATGTGAAGCTTTTTCAATAGCACACATAAACGAACTGTTATAGGACGGACGTTTTGAAAAATTATGGTATCTCTGTAGAAAGCAAATTTTCATATGAAACTCATCTCCGGTGTTTATTGCATATAAAAACTGAACTCGATAGTCAGAAAAGGCTGCAAAATTAGCATTCAGTGCTGAGAGCTACATTTTTCTTTCCCACTACTCAAAACGCATTGAATTTTAATTAACACTTCGAGTATTTTGTTGGGGAAACAGAAAGGTGCTCATTACCATTGTCCTGAAGTTCTTCCTCTGAATGGTCCTGTCGTTGGCTAGCAGAATTGTGATCAGTCGTTATTGAAAAATCGTTTTATTCATTGTCTACTTCTCGTTCTATGTCTTGACATCATTCTCCATCCACTGACTAAAAATTTCATCGAACTTACAGAGCGTAAAATAGTCACATTCTTGCCAACACATTTTGCACTGAGCTGACGAAAACAGGTGTTTAGTTCACGAGGCGTGTTCTAGGACACCCCATGTCAACAACACACGTCAGCAACAATTAATAAGGCGATAACGCAAGTGACAATAATTATTTGTAGGGTTCGTGATGAACAGAGGGTAGGTGATGTATTCCGCCATAACTGACCTACGAGAGCGACTTGGAAAATTCTGGCGCGGTCTGAGAGACCACACCCCGTGAGTTAAGGGTTAGGTCAAAGGCTTTGGTACGGATCATGATCAAACATGGAAACAAGTTAAAGAGTTGTGAAGATCCTGAACTTGTAACAAAGCCTCAGGTGTTAGACAAGTTGATGTTAAATTGTTCCTTTTGATTTTACAAATGTATACCGTTGTGTTTCCGATAGTTCTGTAATCGATGTGTTGTACTATGTTTCAATTATGGTCTAGTTGTTTTACATGCAGTAAAGTAGAACGGTGCCTTGGGGTTGATGTTTGATTAACTAAGTGGGGTGAATCCGAGAGAGTGTAAAATTAGTTCCACGGCGTGTTAGCCTCGTGAGAAACTGTATATTTGTTGGTCTACTATTGTAATCTCTGTATCAGCGAACTGTTTTGTTGCATTCTGGGCGCAACATTAATTACTGCTGAGACTTGGCTTTTGGCGTGCCCATTTGATATGTTTTGGTGGAGCATTCCACCGGTTACGCTCGTGTCTATGTTAAATGGCAAATTGAACCATTAACTCGTCAGTTAGAATCGAGTAGCTTGTCATGATTTTGGGTGCTGAATTGTAATTTGAAATTGTCTGCAGAACCGAGCACTGTAAAATTTAAGTGATTTACGTTTCTTTGAATAACTGTCTTGGCTAATTTACCAGAAAAACTGAGCTAAGTACAAGCCCTTATTGTGGGTTGTTAGGCCTGAAGTAACTGTTGCTGCTAAGACTTACTTGTATAGACCGTCTCCGTATTGTTCATTAGCACATTTTGATTTGTTGTCTATTCAACTAGTAAAACTTTTGCTATTGGTTACCACGTTATGAATTTCTTTGACTAAAAGCGTGATGTAAATTCTGGAGCAACCGTCAAGCGCATATTTCTGAATCCTTTTCAATTTTCTAAGCTTCATTAAATTCACTTAATGATTCATTCATTTATTTAAATATTTCATCCTATTTGAATTTAATCCAATGCCTTTCTTGATGTTAAGTCTAAAGCAGCCGGTACTGCGGTAATGTTGATCTCTGAAGTGTGAGTAACCTTTGCTCGATGGCCCTGGAGTAATAAGTACAGTTCAGTTTTGTAAAGTTGTGATTGGCTGCGAGTTGTGTGTCATAAAAAATTGTTTAATCACAGACCTCTGTAGTTTGTCAAGATATCTAGTTTATTTAATAAATTCATATTGTCTACTACACTACTGGCCATTAAAATTGCTACACCATGAAGATGACGTGCTACAGACGCGAAATTTATCCGACAGGAAGAAGATGCTGTGATATGCAAATGATTAGCTTTTCCGATCAATCACACAAGGTTGGCGACACCTACAACGTGCTGACACGAGGAAAGTTTCCAACCGATTTCTCATACACAAACAGCAGTTGACCGGCATTGCCTGGTGAAACTTTGTTGTGATGCCTCGTGCAAGGGGGAGAAATGCGTACCATCACGAATCCGACTTTGATAAAAGTCGCATTGTAGCCAATCGCGATTGCGGTTTATCGTTTCGCGACATTGCTGCTCGCATTGGTCGAGATCCAATGACTGTTAGCAGAATATGGAATCGGTGGGTTCAGGAGGGTAATACGGAACGCAGCGCTGGATCGCAACGGCCTCGTATCACTAGCAGTCGAGATGACAGGCATCTTATCCGCATGGCTGTAACGGATCGTGCAGCCACGTCTCGATCCCTGAGTCAACGGATAGGGACGTTTGCAAGACAACAACCATCTGCACGAACAGTTCGACGACGTTTGCGCAGTATGGACTATCGGCTCGGAGACGATGGCTACGGTTACCCTTGATGCTGCATCACAGACAGGAGCGCCTGCGATGGTGTACTCAACGACGAACCTGGGTGCACGAATGGCAAAACGTCATTTTTTCGGGTGAATCCAGGTTCTGTTTACAGCATCATGATGGTCGCTTCCGCGTTTGGCGAGATCGCAGTGAACGCAAATTCGTCATCCCCGTACTGGCGTATCAACCGTCGTGATGGTATGGGGTGCCATTGGTTACACCTCTCGGTCACCTCTTGTTCACATTGAAGGCACTTTGTACAGTGGACGTTACATTTCAGATGAGTTACGACCCGTGGTTCTACCCTTCACATGATCCCTGCGAAACCCTACATTTCAGTAGGATAATGCACGACCGCATGTTGCAGGTCCTGTACGGGCCTTTCTGGATACAGAAAATGTTCGACTGCTGCCCTGGCCAGCACTTTCTCCGGATCTCTCACCAACTGAAAACGTCTGGCCAATGGTGGCCGAGCAACTGGCTCGTCCCAATACGCCAGTCACTACTCTTGATGAACTGTGGTATCGTCTTGAAGCTGCATGGGCAGCTGTACCTGTACACGCCATTCAAGCTGTGTTTGACTCAATGCCCAGGCGTATCAAGACCGTTATTACGGCCAGAAGTGGTTGTTCTGGGTACTGATTTCTCAGGATCTATGCACCCAAACTGCGTGAAAATGTAATCACATGTCAGTTCTAGTATAATATATTTGTCCAATGAATACCAATTTATTATCTGCATTTCTTCTTGGTGTGGCAATCTTAATGGCCAGTAGTGTAGATCCTTTCATTTGGTCACCAGCACCCCACAGCTCCAACCTAGCACCGTACTGCCTGAACAGATTTCTATATTTTGAGTAGTTGAACAAAACAGCAGAACAACAGGCGCAGAAGTGCTATTGTTAAATTTACCCGTGTACTAAATGGGACTTTTCAGGAAAAGTTTACAGAATGTTTTACTGGCTCTGAAATTTCATAGTGAGAGTTTCAATGTGAAAAGTTTTCAATAACTGAAGGTTACTCAGCTAACATGTTAGTGGAGGAAGTAGAGAAAAAATGAGTCAAGAAACAGACTGAAGCGGACAACGTAATGATGACCGTAATGAACGCTAAATGGAGGTGGTTCAGGCGATCAGATGGTAGAGGGCCAAGCAAAGTCACTGCTGGATTTCAAGTGAAAAAGAAAGGACCCGGAAGACGACAGGCTGGAAGCTGGACAGACGTTAATAAGAATCATGCAGGAGCAGCGTGGATGCATATGGCTTCAAGACCAAAATGTACTCGAAGGCGTTGAGGAGGCCTTTGTGCAGCAGTTTCTCTAATGTGGAAGACGACAACGACGACGATATCTGGTTAATCTTGATCACAAAATAGATTTTGTTAGCTGTTAGAGCTGCTAAGTTAGAAAGAATTTATTTAACATCACATTTCATTTAACTACCAAAGAACATAGTACTGGTTTCTTTTGGTTGCTGTGTTACAAACTGATTCCAGCAGCAGCGCGCCTTAAGGATATGCGCTATTTCGATGGTTAGCTATTCAGACACGACACGAGATCTGGCAATCTTCAGAGGCTGTACTCATCTTCCATAAGTACGACTGCAGTGCATATACGTCTCTGGCACACATCATACCTTTCAGTGACGGCGCTCTAATTTACTTGGATTATTAGTGTAGTTTTTCGTACTCTCTCTCTTTCTCTCTCTCTCTCTCTCTCTTTCTCTCTCTCTCTCTGTCTCTCTGTTACACACACACACACACACACACACACACACACACACACACTAACACACACACACACACACAATCAACTACAAGTACCATCTCTATTTTTCTCACATTTGTATGTACGACAGAAAATTTTGCCATCGATGAGAATGGAGTGCAGTACATATCCATTCACAGTAGGACAATCATATAGCAGAATCACAGAATGTGTCGAGAGGTCAGACATATTGGTAGAGTGAACTGCTCAGCAGAAGTGTGAATCGGCTTTGAAAATAGCAAGCGTGCACTTTTCACACTTCTGCATGAATAGCACAGTGCCTGCTAGCGAAAATAAACTGCCGTGTGTGAATGCTCTAACACGTGGAGAGAGAAGCTTGAGAAAAGTGATGTATGATATGTTGGGCAGTGTACCGTTTACGTGCGATTCAGACAACGCACATGCTGGAATGTGAAGAAGGACAAACGAGCAACTGGAATGGGCGAGACGGTGGACGTTATGTTAGCTGGCATAGCGACCGCTGCGCCCTGCCAAGACCTACAAGCCAGCCGCCAGACAGGTTTAACGTCCCCACACACCACTCACGTCACCGTCAACGGAGTTGTCCTCCATCCATTCCCTCGCCTTCCCCCCTCCCCCCCCCCCCTCCTGCCTACTACTACGTAACACACACACACAGTCACACACATACAAATATTCCGACACGGACCTCAGGGAACCTTGAATTTACGCGTCAACAACCTGCATGGGATACCAGGTACATGCTGATAAAACAAATATACAGGGCGGTCCATTGATAGTGACCGGGCCAAATATCTCACGAAATAAGCATCAAACGAAAAAACTACGAAGAACGAAACTCGTCTAGCTTGAAGGGGAAAACCAGATGGCGATATGACTGTCCCGCTAGATGGCACTGCCTTAGCTCAAACTGAGTTTTTTAAAATAGGAACACCCATTTATTACATATTCGTGTAATACGTAAAGGAATATGAATGTTTTATTTTGACCACTTTTTTCGATTTGTGATACATGGTGCTGTAAGTCACAAACGTACAAGTACGTGGTATCACGTAACATTCCGCCAGTGCGGACGGTATTTGCTTCGTGATACATTACCCGTGTTAAAATGGACCGTTTATCAATTGCGGAAAAAGTCGATATCGTGTTGATGTATGGCTATTGTGATCAAAATGCCCAACGGGCTACTCGGTATTCTGGACGACATCTGCCGAGTGTCCGGACCGTTCGCCGGATAGTTACGTTATTTAAGGAAACAGGAAGCGTTCAGCCACATGTGAAACGTCAACCACGACCTGCAACAAATGATGATGCCCAAGTAGGTGTTTTAGCTGCTGTCGTGGCTAATCCGCACATCAGCAGCAGACAAATTGCGCGAGAATCGGGAATCTCAAAAACGTCGGTGTTGAGAATGCTACATCAACATCGATTGCACCCGAACCATATTTCTATGCACCAGGAATTGCATGGCGACGACTTTGAACGTCGTGTACAGTTCTGCCACTGGGCACTAGAGAAATTACGGGACGATGACAGATTTTTTGCACGCGTTCTATTTAGCGACGAAGCGTCATTCACCAACAGCGGTAACGTAAGCAGGCATAATATGCACTATTGGCCAACGGAAAATCCATGATGGCTGCGACAAGTGGAACATCAGCGACCTTGGCGGGTTAATGTATGGTGCGACCTTATGGGAGGAAGGATAATTAGCCCTCATTTTATCGATGGTAATCTAAATGGTGCAATGTATGCTGATTTCCTACGTAATGTTCTACCGATGTTACTACAAGATGTTTCACTCGTGACAGAATGGCGATGTACTTCCAAAATGATGGGTGTCCGGCACATAGCTCGAGAGCGGTTGAAGCGGTATTGAATTGCATGTTTCATGACAGGTGCATTGGTCGTCGAAGCACCATACCGTGGCCCGCATGTTCACCGGATCTGACGTCCCCGGATTTCTTTCTGTGGGAAAAGTTGAAGGATAATTGCTATCGTGATCCACCGACAACGCCTGACAACATGCGTCAGTGCATTGTCAATGCATGTGCGAACATTACGGAAGGCGATCTACTTGCTGTTGAAGAAATGTCGTTACACTTATTGCCAAATGCGGACATGATTTTGAGCATTTATTGCATTAATGTGGTATTTACAGGTAATCACGCTATAACAGCATGCGTTCTCAGAAATGAAGGTACATGTATCACATTGGCACAACCGAAATAATATGTTCAAACGTACCTACGTTCTGTATTTTAATTTAAAAAACCTACCTTTACCAACTGTTCGTCTAAAATTGTGAGCCATATGTTTCTGACTATTACAGATCCATCTATCACAAAGCGAAAAAAGTGGTCCAACTAAAACATTCATGTTTCTTTACGTATTACACGAATATATAATAAAAAATGGGGGTTCCTATTTTAAAAAACGCTATTGATATCCGTTTGACTTATGGCTGCGCCATCTAACGGGCCAACCATAGCACCATCTGGTTTCCTCCTTCAAGCTAGAGAAGTTTCGTTTTTTGTAGTTTTTTCGTTTGGCGCTTATTCGTGAGATATTTGGCCCAGTCACCATTAATGGACCACCGTGTATACAGCGCGAGTCGCTTACGGCGTGAACCATCATTTACTGTAACCGGGAAAATTATTAGTCACCCACTTAAAAGAGTGTACTGGTTGCTTCGGAACGCTGCAGATGATGTCGAACTGGTACCAGGTGGTCATTCGACGCGTCACTGATGACTTGGGTCATGACAGA
The DNA here is from genome assembly GCF_023864345.2 of Schistocerca serialis cubense. Classification (NCBI taxonomy): domain Eukaryota; kingdom Metazoa; phylum Arthropoda; class Insecta; order Orthoptera; family Acrididae; genus Schistocerca; species Schistocerca serialis. Next base: position 82,234,978 of record NC_064641.1, on the reverse strand, counting down.
GAAATGTTGTAAATATTCCAGTCGCTTGTATGGAATTAGCTCTGTAAGATTGATCGACGTTAAGACAGAAAGTAGCTATCGTCCTTGGACGTGATGATGACCACATCGTTGGTGGTGTTATCAACGCAGTCTGTCCAACGTTTGTACAATGAATAATCTACCACTTATAGCCATGCACTACGGTGTTACAGCAGTGCTTGTAAAGAATTCAAGCCGACCGTGGCTAGATACCACTATCACATTAGAAAATGTAGGTCCACATAAAAACAGCTTCCGAGCGATCACTGTAAAGGGAACTGCATCCAGTGGATGTTTATAGTCGATTGCCTCGCAAAGGGCCGTTGCTCACAGCGGCACATAAAGCTGCACGTCCTTATTCGGCCAACCAGCACAGAAACTGGACAGAGCTGACTGAAGTCGATGTGACGGTACAGCACCGTTGACACCAATAATTTTTTTTCTCTCCACATGTGTTACAATATTAAGTTTTCATTATATGTATCTTGTCTAACGAATAAAATCGTGAATAATTATGAACTATGTGTATGTTAAAACTGAAATAATGTACGAGAAACGAAAACATTTTCTTAGACGATGTAGCAGATAAAGTGGCAATGTAAGTTTAGCACTGTATAAAATCTTCGGATTCGACGCATGATAGGCCGTAGAGAAGCGGTTCCCAACCGCTCTGAGACCATTACCTCTAAGCGCAACCAGGGAGTAGCTACCCCCCCCCCCCCCCCACTCCCAGCCCCTATCCCACCATCGTCAAAAGCAGCGTCAAACTAAACTTTAGAATGAAAAAGAATTTTTTTGAACAGCTCAGTTTTTAAAATGGCAAAAGATAAATGATATTTAGTTTTTGTAGGTGTTTTATTAAACCACAAACTGATGAGACAGCGAGACAATTCGTACAGCGTATATCAAACAACAACGATGAAGCAGTTTCCAGTGCATCGGAAGTGTTACCTGCAACTTCTTTTTAGAAAAGAAACCTAACTATGTACTTTGAGCACACAAGATGCTTCCTTTGCGCCCCTCCTCTGTCCAGCGACACTTGCTTCACTAACACGCTGCAACCCCATTTGAAATCAACCAAGATAAAATGTGTGCACGATACTTACAAGGGGATCATTAGACCTGATAGTGACGGATGTCGATGAGTGTTTGTTGTATTCTAGAGGGACCTGTCCTAAATACCTTGCTAGTGCATTTCGTGCGACAGCCCCCACTTTCCCAGAAAATCGATTTCGAAATTTTATGCGTACCTCCTGTATGCGTAATGTTACTGATGTTTACACCAAGTGAACTTAGTGAAGTGGCCGAGGTTCACGGCTAACCTGTTGGCGGTACGGGTTCAAAACCTGTTCGTGTGCTTTTTTCCGTTTCATCGCACACTATTACTTTTAAATAACATATCTCATGCAAAATTATCCAAAAATAGTCGTTTTAGCAGTAGTAAATTCGTTACTAAATCAACGATCACAGCAAAATTTCTTCAAATCTGTATGCCGTTTGCTACAGAATAGATTATAGAATCGTCTTACTCGCTGTCGCTTGCATCGTTCGGTGTGCTAGAACAGAATTCTGGCTGTTTGTCGCAGAAGCAACCGAAACACGAATTCGTGAAGCACGACACACATTTAATGGAAGCTATTACCGTGCAGGCACACCGATTTTTCAAAAGCGGTACCGGAAAATACAGTTCGTTTAAAATCAGAATGATTGGCTTCTCTTTGATTGACTTCGATGCAAACCACGTGTGTTTGATTATTTCTGTGTATGCAGGTGCACTAAATTGATGCAGTATTAACGAATGTGTTTTTGTTTAATGTTCCCTCGAAGATATTTCTCTATTAGTTTTATCCAAGTCTGGAGCATTTTGACTTTTTCTCGTGAAAATTTTAACCTGTCTGCAAAAATAAACATCACAGAGTTGATAAAGTGGAGCACATTTGGGTGTGATAATTTCTACGTCGCAGGTTCCCGCTTTAATTTCCGGTACAAAAATGTGATCGCGAAGTGTGTGATCAATGTGCCCTTCCCACGAACTAATAATGTAAAAACTAATTTCGTGTCCAACGTACGGAAGAATGACGCATTTTAATAACTCTTCGCACATCTCTTTCGTGAACTACCCTTATTTCGTGCAGGTCAAAATCAAAAAATGGCTCTGAGCACTATGGGACTTAACATCTGTGGTCATCAGTCCCCTAGAACTTAGAACTACTTAAACCTAACTAACCTAAGGACATCACACAGATCCATGCCCGAGGCAGGATTCGAACCTACGACCGTAGCGGTCACGCGGTTCCAGACTGAAGCGCCTAGAACCGCACGGCCACACCGGCCGGCCAGGTCAAAATCACATTTTATAATTTGAGTCAGCTCGTCAACTCTTTTTTGATCAGTCCGCTCAAATTTCCTGGATGGTTCGTGCATAGATAAGAAAACGTAAGGGAATATACACTTCTGGAAATTGAAATAGGAACACCGTGAATTCATTGTCCCAGGAAGGGGAAACTTTATTGACACATTCCTGGGGTCAGATACATCACATGATCACACTGACAGAACCACAGGCACATAGACACAGGCAACAGAGCATGCACAATGTCGGCACTAGTACAGTGTATATCCACCTTTCGCAGCAATGCAGGCTGCTATTCTCCCATGGAGACGATCGTAGAGATGCTGGATGTAGTCCTGTGGAACGGCTTGCCATGCCATTTCCACCTGGCGCCTCAGTTGGACCAGCGTTCGTGCTGGACGTGCAGACCGCGTGAGACGACGCTTCATCCAGTCCCAAACATGCTCAATGGGGAACAGATCCGGAGATCTTGCTGGCCAGGGTAGTTGACTTACACCTTCTAGAGCACGTTGGGTGGCACGGGATACATGCGGACGTGCATTGTCCTGTTGGAACAGCAAGTTCCCTTGCCGGTGTAGGAATGGTAGAACGATGGGTTCGATGACGGTTTGGATGTACGTGCACTATTCAGTGTCCCCTCGACGATCACCAGTGGTGTACGGCCAGTGTAGGAGATCGCTCCCGACACCATGATGCCGGGTGTTGGCCCTGTGTGCCTCGGTCGTATGCAGTCCTGATTGTGGCGCTCACCTGCACGGCGCCAAACACGCATACGACCATCATTGGCACCAAGGCAGAAGCGACTCTCATCGCTGAAGACGACACGTCTCCATTCGTCCCTCCATTCACGCCTGTCGCGACACCACTGGAGGCGGGCTGCATGATGTTGGGGCGTGAGCGGAAGACGGCCTAACGGTGTGCGGGACCGTAGCCCAGCTTCATGGAGACGGTTGCGAATGGCCCTCGCCGATACCGCAGGAGCAACAGTGTCCCTAATTTGCTGGGAAGTGGCGGTGCGGTCCCCTACGGCACTGCGTAGGATCCTACGGTCTTGGCGTGCATCCGTGCGTCGCTGCGGTCCGGTCCCAGGTCGACGGGCACGTACACCTTCCGCCGACCACTGGCGACAACATCGATGTACTGTGGAGACCTCACGCCCCACGTGTTGAGCAATTCGGCGGTACGTCCACCCGGCCTCCCGCATGCCCACTATACGCCCTCGCTCAAAGTCCGTCAACTGCACATACGGTTCACGTCCACGCTGTCGCGGCATGCTACCAGTGTTAAAGACTGCGATGGAGCTCCGTATGCCACGGCAAACTGGCTGACACTGACGGCGGCGGTGCACAAATGCTGCGCAGCTAGCGCCATTCGACGGCCAACACCGCTGTTCCTGGTGTGTCAGCTGTGCCGTGCGTGTGATCATTGCTTGTACAGCCCTCTCGCAGTGTCCGGAGCAAGTATGGTGGGTCTGACACACCGGTGTCAATGTGTTCTTTCTTCCATTTCCAGGAGTGTATTTCCTGACTCATAGTGCAGTGTGTTGTGAAGGAATGACTAATCTCGTTCAAATCTTTTTTCTGCACAGGGACTGTTTCGCTCCCTGTTCCGCGAGGTATTATGCGCTTATGAAATACTGATAATAGTAATGCCCTTGTAAAAATAGTTTCGTGGCCATAACACAGTCGAATCCTTTTGTTTTTATCGCTTAGAAAATTTCACTGCGCCCCTCAGGGAGTAATTACCTCAGGTTGAGAACCACTGTCGTAGAGGGAGAAGCAGTGCTGAAACTGCGAGAGAGGACCGTTGCAAGAGTCGGTGACTGTCGCATGGCCCAGGCAAAAGAAGCAAGTTCTTGTAGTTACAAATGCAGTAAGGACTGTAAGATCGAACCACTACAGACTCTTAGCTGTGGAAAAGGCTTGCCAGTATTTTGCGTAGCATGAACGATACAATTTTCGTATGAAATGTAAGAGCAGTCAGTGGCAATCATTTCCGAAGTCGTCATTCCCTGGAATAGTATCCAAGTCCTACTGCCCTGTATTCCGATCGTCATATCCATAAAAAATGATGTTTGACAGTTAACTAGATTTGTTAATGTTACCAGAAAGTAAATTAAAATCCTGCCGAAATTTGAAAGTACCGATTGATTCCAAGTAATTAAAAAAATCCTTATGCCTTATGCCTTGGTGAAAGTCTTTCAACTGGACGCGACTTCGGCGACTTGCGTGTACTTGAGCCAACGGCGCTCGGTTTTCTGACGGTCACCCATCCAAGTACCAACCGGATACAGTGTTGCTTAATTTGGAAAAGAGGCTAAAATGCAACTCGTTGGTCCACACTATAGGGGATTTTGAAAAATCAAACACATTAACTCAAATATGAATAACAACAGAAGTAAAATCTTTGAAGTTAATGTCCGCAAGATCTAATGGAAAGAACATTATCTGGCGAAATTCAGTAATTTATATTTTTATTATGTGAATTATTTCGTTTTTTTTTGTGCATATTGTGATTTTTCGTACGGATATTTTGGATACTACACTGCAGCGTTACAGCAGTTACGTATCTACAGAAAGTATTAATTTGATTAAGGAATATTGTTAAGAATATTTGGGTATTTCGGAAGAATTGTCTGTTAAAATGCGCAACAGTGAGGTAAAGTAATTTCATAATTGCCGCGTCACATAATGTAGTTATCCATTCATTTAATATTCTATTAATCACCGGATTAAATAATTCTATAATTTTTTTATTATGAATTCAGACATATTGAAATTTTAGCATCCCCTCAGAATAAAATTTACTTCCACACGAGTAGTGTCTGCTGTTACCGAATGAGTATAATTAATTGTAATGTGAACATAACTCTGTTCGTAACTAATTTCAAAAACAAGTTGTCCACTTTAGGACTGGGCGACCGTATTTTCTTTTTCGTTGATATATTGGTATTTTACTGCAATACGAATAATATTCAGCCATAATCCTAGCTAACCAATATCAATTCATCATTGTAATTACGATTCCTTTAAGTAAGTGTTTACTAAGACAGTACGATAATCAGCCATTCAGGAGACTAGTTATTGTATCTCCCCGTATCGTTTTGGACAAAATATTCGGAAGTGATGCCGTACAGAATTACTATGTGAATGTGTTCACAGTTAATTAAACAGAACAAAATGAAGGGTTTGCGGTGAACAGTGTGGTACAACGAGTTGCATTTTGGCCTATTTTCCAAATGTAGTAAGGCGTCGATTACACCGCTGGAACACCTCCAGTGAGTGGAAGGAGTATATCAAGCCATAGGCGTTTCTCTGATCTTTTGGGAGGTGTTTTTGTACCATAACTTGTGCCTACTCATTCAAGTTATTATGAACGTGCATCAGAATGTTATTTCAATATTTTTGATGACAAAGTATTGCACTTTCCTCTAGATCTTCATTATGAGCATGCCGGGGCACTCCCAACTTCCAAGATGACAACAGCTAAACGTCTACACACACACACACACACACACACACACACACACACACACACACACACACACACACAAACACTGTCGTACTTCGACTGTTCAGCTAATCGTCCGATCTTCAGCCCATATAACGTCTGTAACTATTTGGAATAGCGGATAAAATTTAGTACCCAACATTCCCGGAATTTGGTAGATCTACCGAATCTAATCATCAATATGTGGCTACAGTTAGATGAAGACTAGAGGTGGTGTTGTATTAATTTAAACTGATGTGTCCTGGGGTTGACTAATTTCTGTCTAGTGCACCTATTTTCTTAACAGTTCAACATATCAAACCAAAGTTTACGGCAAGTGCCAGTTTGCAGACGAACACGTAATTTTGCCACTAAAATTAAGTCTTGTACCAACTGAGATAGTGTAGCGCTTGTCTTTTATAGTGGAATGGTATATTTAACTCTATTTGAAAGTTCTTGAAAATATTAATGCACCTTTTACTCTGGAGCTGAAACGTCTGACGAAAGTTCATAAAAATATGCTAGCATTGACAGGTAAGGCTGCCGGGATCCGCTGTTGCGGGGCTTTACATCAACATCTATATCCCTTCTCTGGAAACCACAATGAAGTGGATCGCAAAGGGTAGTTGATGAAATAATTCCTTTTCATATCCAGCCAGTCCAAAAGTTATGAGACTGTACTAATAAAAGTATACCTACTCTGAAGGGTACTGTGATGATGAACAAACAGAAACTTGAATTACAGATTGTTGCAATATCCACGATATTCGCCACAGATGGGACCCAGCAATGGCTCTATTGGATGACGATAGGTTCGGGTTTAGGAAAGGTAAAGACACTAGAGCGTCTGTCCTGTTGTTACAATTGATAATGAGTTTAACAAAAATCAGTTCTGACGGCCAATAAAAATAGTGTGATAATATAAAATGTTACAAGATGGTTGAAATCCTCACAAAAACTGATATAAGCAATGCGGACATAGAGGTATTATAGTATACAATACGTGTAAGAACAAACACTACTACAGTAAGTCCAAGAGAGAAGGGCTCGGTTTAAAATTGGAAAAAGGTGGAGCTGTAGTCCTTTCCCCTATCTTTCAACCTGGATATCCAATAACCCAAGAAGACAGTAAAAGAATGGTTCAGGACGAAAAGATACAATGATAATATTCGCTGTTGACTTTGATATCCACCGCGAAATAGAGAAACAATTACAACTCCTGACTGGAGTGAGCAGTCTATAGGAAAAGAATACAGGCTGCAAGTAAAAGAAGGACAAAAATATTAACCAGTAACGTAAATGTGATTAGCGATGAACATAAAATTAATTTAAAAAAAAAAATGGTTCAAATGGCTCTGAGCACTATGGGACTTAACTTCTGTGGTCATCAGTCCCCTAGAACTTAGAACTACTTAAACCTAACTAACCTAAGGACATCACACACATCCATGCCCGAAGCAGGATTCGAACCGGCGACCGTAGCGGTCACGCGGTTCCAGACTGAAGCGCCTTTAACCGCACGGCCACACCGGCCGGCAATTAATTTTTATTTAATTGTTTTGATTGCATAGCTTTTTGATTAGAATTGCTAGTTTCGGACCTGCAACAGCGATCTTCACATTCTGCTACCATGCAACTAGTCATAACATGCAAAAATAAGACAAGTAAAAACTGTCACGTGTGCATCAGCTAGTCATATACAGGGTGGTCCATTTACAGTGACCGGGCCAAATATTTCACGAAATAAGCATCAAACGAAGAAACTACAAAGAACGAAACTCGTCTAGCTTGAAGGGGGAAGCCAGATGGCGCTATGGTTGGCCCGCTAGATGGCGCTGCCATAAGTTAAACGGATATCAATTGCGTTTTTTTTAATTGGAACCCCCATTTTTATTACATATTCGTGCAGTACGTAAAGAAATATGAATGTTTTAGTTGGACCAATTTTTTCGCTTTGTGATAGATGGCGCTGTAATACTCACAAACGTGTAAGTACGTGGTATCACGTAACATTCCGCCAGTGCGGACGGTAATTGCTTCGTGATACATTACCCGTGTTAAAATGGACCGTTTACCAATTGCGGAAAAGGTCGATATCGTGTTGATGTATGGCTATTGTGATCAAAATGCCCAACGGGCGTGTACTATGTATGCTGCTCGGTATCCTGGACGACATCATCCAAGTGTCCGGACCGTTCGCCGCATAGTTACGTTATTTAAGGTAACAGGAAGTGCTCAGCCACGTGTGAAACGTCAACCACGACCTGCAACAAATGGTGATGCCCAAGTAGGTGTTTTAGCTGCTGTCGCGGCTAATCCGCACATCAGTAGCAGACAAATTGCGCGAGAATCGGGAATCTCAAAAACGTCGGTGTTGAGAATGCTACATCAACATCGATTGCACCCGAACCATATTTCTATGCACCAGGAATTGCATGGCGACGACTTTGAACGTCGTGTACAGTTCTGCCACGGGGCACAAGAGAAATTACGGGACGATGACAGATTTTTTGCATGCATTCTATTTAGCGACGAAGCGTCATTCACCAACAGCGGTAACGTAAACCGGCATAATATGCAGTATTGGCCAACGGAAAATCCACGATGGCTGCGACAAGTGGAACAACAGCGACCTTGGTGGGTTAATTTATGGTGCAGCATTATGGGAGGAAGGATAATTGGCCCCCATTTTATCGATGGCAATCTAAATGGTGCAATGTATGCTGATATCCGACGTAATGTTCTACCGATGTTACTACAAGATGTTTCACTGCATAGCAGAACGGCGATGTACTTCCAACATGAAGGATGTGCGGCACATAGCTCGCGTGCGGTTGAAGCGGTATTGAATAGCATATTTCATGAGAGGTGCCTTGGTCGTCGAAGCACCATACCATGGCCCGCACGTTCACCGGATCTGACGTCCCCGGATTTCTTTCTGGGGGGAATGTTGAAGGATAATTGCTATCGTGATCCACCGACAACGCCTGACAACATGCGTCAGCGCACTGTCAATGCATGTGCGAACATTACGGGAGGCGAACTACCCGCTGTTGAGAGGAATGTCGTTACACGTATTGCCAAATGCATTGAGGTTGACGGACATCATTTTCAGCATTTATTGCATTATGTGGTATTTACAACAACAAAAAATGGTTTAAATGGCTCTGAGCACTATGGGACTTAACAACTGTGGTCATCAGTCCCCTAGAACTTAGAACTACTTAAACCTAACTAACCTAAGGACATCACACACATCCATGCCCGAGGCAGGATTCAAACCTGCGCCCGTAGCGGTCACGCGGTTCCAGACTGAAGCGCCTATAACCGCACGGTCACGCAGACCGGCTGTGGTATTTACAGGTAATCACGCTGTAACAGCATACGTACTTAGAAATGATAAGTTCACAAAGGTACATGATTACATTGGAACAACCGCAAAAAAATGTTCAAACGTACCTAAGTTTTGTATTGTAATTTAAAAAATCTACCTGTTATAAGAAAGATTTAAACTGATCAGATTTTAACAAAATGTTTAAAAATAAAAAATTAATTACAGAAACAATTCTAAAATTGAATACAGTCTCAGTATTTTTTCCTTTTTTTCACTTGATTCTTAGTTCATCCCACTCGCCTCATATGGCGGGGAGTGAGCTGTCGGCGGGACAATGAATGAAGAACAAAATTTGGGGCTGTTATTCTATTTTAAACTAAAAATCAAGGAAGTATAGCTGAAAAAACGAAAATATATACATTTAATAAACATTGCAAAAATGTGAAATTCTTCTGATAATAAAATACTGAAACACTGCACTTTCACGTAGAACCTGAAGGATCTGCACTGGGTGAGAATTATTGTCGGAGGAGAGAATATATTCCGTAAGGATGAAGGGTGAGGGTAAAGAGATAGGGCCTGTTGGGTAGTGAAACGATGGAGATGGTAGATAGGTGGGAATACAGACGGGGGGAAAGACAGAGGGTGGGGCGTAGTGTGATGTGTGGGGGAGGTAGAGGCTACAAGAGGAAAGGGATAGGGATGGATGGAAAAGTAGAGAGGGATCCCTGATGTGGAGTGGGATATGTGGGGAAGAGTTAATGTTGATATTAGGCATAAATATCAGAGCAGACATCAGTATCTGGGAGAGAGGGATGGTTGACGTTCTGTTGAAAGACGATATGGAGTGTTTGTGGGTGAGGGATTGACGGATGTGTTTCTGAAGGTGCTGTAGCATTCCAGGGTTGGTGATCGGAGGGGGAGACAATGGGGTTATTGGAATCTAGTTTGCAGGTAGTATAGGAGATGAAGAGGTGTTCCTTGTGGTTGAGAAGGGTGCGAGTTTGATAGGATGGTACAGAATTCAAGTGGGGGAAGGTAAATGGATTCCGAAAGTGAGACGGAGTGCATGGCGTTCGAAGGTTTGGAGGGACTTATAGAACTTGGGTGGGCAGATATCCATGCAGCATACGACTAGCAGAGTATGGGTAGGATCAGGGTTTTGTAGATGTGGAGAATAGTGGAGGGGTGTAGATCTCAAGTTCGGCCTGTTAGTAATTTTAGTTTGTTATGGACTTGAATGGTTAGTTGGTGAGGTATCCACGTTAGCTGCCAGTCGATTGTTAGTCCAAGGCATTTTAGTGTGTTAATTGACTGGATAGGACAGTCACAAATGGTGAAGTGGAAGTCGTGGAGGCGGAAGGAGAGGATGCTTCGTTGTAAAATTATTGCTTGGGTTTTTGAAGCGTTGATTCTGGGAACCATTGGTTACACCAGGAGGTAAACTAATTGAGATGGACTTAGAGGGATCATTGAGATTTCTGAAGTGTAGGATAGAGGACGAGGAATGCGGTGTCATCAGCATACTGAAGGAGATGGGCTGGTGGGAGTATTTTGGCCATATCAGCAGTGTAGATGAGATGAGAGAGGACAGAGCCTTGGGGCCCATGGGGGATGGAAGGTAGGGGAATTGATATTGTTGATAGTGACAAAGGAGGGGCGAGCAGAGAGGAGAGATGCAATAAAGCGGACACAGTTACTTAAAAGGGCTCATGTCTGGAGTTTGGAAAGGGACTGGAATGCCATACGTGGCCATACCCTTTCTCTAGGACGAGGGAGACAAAAATAGCGGATTTATGGGAGTTGAGTTGGTGTTATAGGAGATGGGTGAGATGCAGGAGCCGGTGATCAGAGGAGAAACTAGGACAGAAGCCGCACTGGTTAATGGGAAGGAGGTGGTGTTGGTTCAGGCGCTGATCCATGCGTTGGGAGAGGATGGATTCGAAGGCATTGCTAAACAGTGAGATGAGGCATATTGGGCGGAAGGAGGAAGTATCTGTAGAAGGTTTGTGCAGTTTGAAGAAAAGTAGAATTTTGGAGGTTTTCGATTGTTAAGGATAGTAGCCTATGGAGAAGACAGTGGTGTAAAGCAGCATGGGCGCGGCCCATTTGTGGGCCGTGGGTGGCGTGGCACTGCGTCATGAGGGCTGGTCGCGAGTTGAAGAAAAGATAAAAATTGTTGGCAGTTTCAGTATTGCATCTGCTAGTCGCCAAAGTCAGAGAGTTGAAACAGGAATTGAAAGAACCTGTCGCTATTCTATACCACTCACAAGAGAGTGGTCGATTCTGTCATGTCGAAGCCTTACCTGGTTTCTTTTTTATAACCCCCCCCCCCCCCCCACACACACACACACACACATACACAGGAAGAATAGATCAAAGAAGCCGCTCAGACGGACAGCCAGTATTTTTCTACATGTAGAAAATCACCAACATCGTTTGTCACCAGGCGGCTGGAACTGTACACCAGTACAGACTGCGCTGCAGGGCTTGTGCGTGGCATTAGCTGGTTTCTCATGGCATCATTACATGGCAAGCCACAACCCGATCGTAATTTATCGAGTTGGTAGCTTCTCGGCCTCAATTTTTCGCAAGAACGACTCGCTTGCATTTCTTCATTTAATATCCTGACACAAGAAGTCCATGGCTAAGATTATGAGCGATCTTTCTCGGATTTATTCCTACTGGAATGAAATGGGCAACCATGGTCCTTTTTAAGGAGTCATCCTGGCATTTTCATGGAGTGACCTGAGTGACTGCTGAAAAGCGATATATGCGAGGCCAACGCTAGAATTGAACATGGGTCTCTTAAATGCGAGTTGAGATCGCCAGTACAACCCCATAGGCGAAACAAATACAGGCCCTACAGTCTACCCGCCGTTCACTCTCTAGCAGATTGGACACTGCTGCGAGGCTTCGTGACTGACTGAAGCTGCGGCCAGTCAGTTATAAAATATTGTTTTCATTACTACTTTTTGAGCCAGGTGAGGTTCACTTTGAGATGAGGAATGCATAGTCATGTTTGTAGCGTGTGGCTGGGAACTGTCTCTGCGACAAGAAGACAGGACTTCGCATTGTGTGTTAGAGATATGACGAGTTCTGTTGAAAAACTGACGAAGTAATTAAAGCAAGCTTCTGTTTCGACACAACTATCCATTTCAGTAATACGTGGCTATACAGGGCTATTACAAATGATTGAAGCGATTTCATAAATTCACTGTAGCTTCATTCATTGACATATGGTCACGACACACTACAGATACGTAGAAAAACTCATAAAGTTTTGTTGGGCTGAAGCCGCACTTCAGGTTTCTGCCGCCAGAGCGCTCGAGAGCGCAGTGAGACAAAATGGCGACAGGAGCCGAGAAAGCGTATGTCGTGCTTGAAATGCACCACATCAGTCAGTCATAACAGTGCAACGACACTTCAGGACGAAGTTCGACAAAGATCCACCAACTGCTAACTCCATTCGGTAATGGTATGCGCAGTTTAAAGCTTCTGGATGCCTCTGTAAGGGGAAATCAACGGGTCGGCCTGCAGTGAGCGAAGAAACGGTTGAACGCGTGCGGGCAAGTTTCACGCGTAGCCCGCGGAAGTCGACGAATAAAGCAAGCAGGGAGCTAAACGTACCACAGCCGACGGTTTGGAAAATCTTACGGAAAAGTCTAAAGCAGAAGCCTTACCGTTTACAATTGCGATCTCAACTTCGCTCAGTTCCCGTGCAAATATGTTTGAATTGCTGTTCACTAAGACTCTTGATGTGTTTTTTCGACCAGCTATGAGAATGATCCTTTTCAACTTTACTTTTTGTGAAAAGTAAGTACAGGAATAGACAAACGTAGATAATGATTTGAGGCTAAAATTAACCAATCTTTATTCGAAATATTGGCTATTTCGTGGATGACAAATAATGTCAAATTTCCCATTCAGTTCTTTTTAACATTGACCATTCGAGTGCGAGTTTTCATGTAGTTGCGACGGCTAAGTAAATATTATAAAATTATTTTCTATGTAAAGGATATAAATATTTTTCAATCCTATTTGTACAGTACAATTTATTAATTAAGCCTACTGAACACACACACACACACACACACACACACACACACACACACATACACACACACACACACACACACACGTACACACACAAGTGCTCGTCTGTGTGTGTGCATGTGTCTGTTTATAATTTTTACCTTTTTATTCACTTATTGGGCCTCGTAAGTTTTTTTTTTTTTTTTTCAAAATAGGTGGTCTGCATCGCTAAAAAGGTTGCGAACTGCTGGTGTAGAGGGTTGCTGGTGTGACTAGAAAGAAGAGGGGCCATATCGTGACAGGTTGAAGTGTTGCGTTTTTTTGTGAAGTACTTGTTTTATGTCGTGTGCTGCGGTTCGTGTATTTAATTCTGTTTGTGGTATGTTGTCGAAGTACTGCAAACAGGGAACCACGGGTGGGACAGAGCTATTTGTGCGTTCGTGGATGATAAGAAAAAGCGTGTAAGCAAAATGTGGGTCATCAGGGATGGAGAATGTGCCACAGAGATTGTATGCAAAATGCTTGACGTTGCTCAGGTTGCTAGGTAACGAATGGTTATTGTGAAGAAGCGGGTAGTGAGGTACGAAGTTATTGCCAGTTGGTCGATGGAGTGCTTTCCAACACTTGGAAGAGATAATAGGGAGTGTAGTGTTGAGTCTGGTGCATGTCTAGCGCCAGTCTCGGTCTTTCTTTTTTTTGCAAATTCTTGCTATACAACTTCATTTTTTTTTAAATGTGTGGTTGCAGTGGAGTCCTATCACCTTTGGCGATTTTGCTGCCTGTATGTTAGGTAAGGGAGAGGTTTCAAACTTTATTTATTGCTCTGTATTTACAGGCGTGGGGCACACAAAGGGGTCCTTTCTACTGTAGGGATGGTAGGTGTGTTTTTTTTTACTGTGATTCATACTAAAAGTGATGCAATATAGTGTCCTGCAGATGCAGCTTCATTATCCGCCAGGATGGATCCTGGCCATTTACATCTGAGCCATCGTTGGGGAAAAATTGTGCCTACTGTCGCTAATTGATGAGTGGCGTGACGTAGCGCATCGATCCTCTCAAACAGCTTTTAGGCGCAGGGATATTTCGGGAGTTCCGTTGCCCTTATCCTTCATGTGCTGTGAGCGCCCATAGAAGAAATTTGTTTTGTATTACTTGGAGCTCCTTGAAACTGACGTGATGCCTCTAAATTCAGTGGTATAATGGACGAAGACGGAATTAATTTCGAGAACATGTATATTGTCCTGTTTCTCGTAATTCAGTTTATATTTAGATTAGGACAGTAAGTAATAAAAATGAAAATGAAACGTGAACGGACGTGAAGTAGCCGAAAGAAGTGAATTACGACCATATTTCAATAAACTAAATAACAGTTAATATAATTTTTAGTGGGAAGGTAGTGAAATGGAGCGATGGTCGGTAGATAGCGCGAGTTACTCGTCGTAGTCTGATGTTACTTTCTCTTGGCTTCAGTTCCAGTTGTGCTATTCAAGGTAGCGGGCATTCCTGCGGGGAATGGCGCCCTGCCTCAAGTGCCGTAAGTCGTGTTATTTTTACATGTTGTGACTTTCTGCAGTGCAGCAGAATGAGAGATATGTTGTTTTTTTATTATAACTTGTGGCATTTGTTTTTAATCTCTTAATGTATTAGCTGGTAATGCACTTTATTTTACTTCTATTGTAGAATCTGACAATGGCTATTCCATTGTCGAAACGGTAAGTCTGTTCAAAAAGCTATGCGATGAAGACAATTAAATAAAAATCATGCACAGAATAATCACTCTCCAAATTGTCATTTATATCAAATTCTGTTCACTCAACATTAAAACTGAGGAACAGCAATGTGGAGGAGTTCTGCTACGTAGGAAGCAAGCTAAGAAATTACAGACGAAGCCGATTAGAACAAACAAAGACATCATTTCCCGCCAAACTAAGTGTGTTAGCATGAAGCATACGGTAGATATTAGTCTGTCAAATAAATTTAAAAGAATGTGCGTCTGGAGAGCAGCACTGTATGAAAGTGAATCATGGAATGTGGAAAAACGGGGAGAGGAGACAACTGAAGCGTTATGTATAAAGTCTTACAGAAGGATACTGAAAATAATGTGGAATCACAAAATAATAAATGCTTACGTTCTCCGCAGAATCGACGGGGAAAGGAACATGTGAAAAATCCTTACTATAAGGAGGGAGAGTATGATTGGACATGTGTGTAGATAAGAGAAGATAAGTTCCAGGAAGCTAGAGGGTAAACATCATTGGGAAAGAGACTTAAACATGAACAATGAAATATCCACTACTATATTTTATTCAGAACAGTATTCATGACAGCATTGTGTGTGGAATTTGAGCGTGCAGTCTCGTGTTATTAATAAAAAAGGACTTCATCGGTGCTAAAATAATAATAAATAATTATTGTCAGTGACATAATTTAATTTTCTGTCATAATTATATCTCAGACAATACTCATGGAAAAAGGTATTGGAAGTCTTCATCTTTTGCTACCTATAATTTTTCTAGAATAATCCTTCTTCTTGAAACTTCCTGCCAGATTAAAACTGTACGCTAGACAGAGACTCGAACTCGGGACCTTTGCCTTTCGCGGGCAAGTGCTCTACTATCTTAGCCAGTTCTGCGAGGTATGCAGGAGAGGTTCTGTGAAGTTTGGAAGGTAGGAGACGAGGTACTGGCGGAATTAGAGTTGTGAGGACGGGTCATGAGTCGTGCTTGGGTAGCTCAGATGCTTCGCTGCCCTCTGTAATAAAAAACTGAGTCAACGGCTCACCACTGAATTTGAAAAGGTGTCCTGGGACATCTGCACCGAACAAATGCAACGAGCAACATCGAACAAAATGAGAAAAAAGGAAAAAAAAGATGATAGAGCACTTGCCCGCGAAAGGCAAAGGTCCCGAGTTCGAGTCTCGGACCAGCACACAGTTTTAATCTGCCAGGAAGTTTCATATCAGCACACACTCCGCTGCAGAGTGAAAATCTCATTCCGGATCCTTCTTCGTTTTCGATCTGTCGTAATGATCGGACACGATTGATGTCTTGTAGCACTGAGGTCGGTAAAAACCTACATTATGTTGTTAAGTAATAGTTGAAAAACAGAGTTTCTGTGAAATTGAAATCAATACGAGTGTTTGAATTTTTATTTTAATGTGATACTCGTCCTATATAAATGTTAAGTTTTCTGTTCAGATACAATGGCGCAGCCATTAGCGCTATTGATCTACAGCGAGGATTATTGGTAAAATGCTGAATAATGAGTGATTAACATGGGGAAATACTTTTAAATGTTAATGCATATAGTTAAGGTACAGAAAAGATTTAACATACCGCGTATATTATTTGTTGAGAGTAAAACAACGCCTTAACCAGATTCGATAAGTGACTGTTTTATGTTATCAGCCATCTTAGTGAAATATTGCAGCGGCAGTTTTAAATCAGACTACTAATCTCATATGAATCTTGATGGTGAATTTTTACAACAATAATTGTGTATTCGTGGCCCAGAACCCACCCAGAAATCATAAATGCCGGCCGTTGTGGCCGTGCGGTTCTAGGCGCTTGAGTCTGGAGCCGCGTGACCGCTACGGTCGCAGGTTCGAATCCTGCCTCGGGCATGGATGTGTGTCATGTCCTTAGGTTAGTTAGGTTTAAGTAGTTCTAAGTTCTAGGGGACTGATGACCACAGATGTTAAGTCCCATAGTGCTCAGAGCCATTTGAACCATTTGAAATCATAAATTCGACTTAGATTATAAATAATTTTCAAATATTGTCCAAACCAGTATCTTAAGTGGTAAAATTGTTCTCTTCTAATGTATGCACCCTGATAATTTCGTAAGAACTATTACGAAATATTTTTTGACAGGAAAGAATATATTAGTGTTGTGCACGTGTAGTGTTGTGTGTAAAAATAGTTCATTTTGTTTAAGGAAAAATGTTGCCACCTTGAATAATAGTTCGCTTAATCTGGTGCCATTTACCGGTACACTGCTTGACAGACAACATTGGTGCACGTTCCGAGGTCGAGATTTCTTTAACAGGATAACTAGCTTTAGCCGGGAGAGGCAGCGATTAAATGAAACCTCAAGTTACGCTAACGATAAGTAATTGGTTTTGTTGTAGTTCTGCCCACGATTTGTAAAATACCGCAATCCTAACCGCACGCCACAAGAACAAATAGTTGAGGAGGATGTGTATAAGTACTGCTCTATCCGCCCCCGGTAGCTGAGTGACCAGCGCGAGAGAACGGCACTCGTAAGGGCCCAGGTTCGATTCCCTGCTGGGTCGGGGATTTTCTCCGCTCAGGGTCTGGGTGTTGTGTTGTCCTAATCATCACCATTTCATCCCCATCGAATCGCAAGTCGCCGAAGTGGCGTCAAATAGACCCCGGTGAACGGTCTACCTGACGGGAGGCCTTAGTCACATGACATTTGCATTTAGAACTGCTCTAAGACAAAGACTTTGGTTCAGTAGGTGAGGACGTGGCGGGGCCGCTTCAGAGCAGCCAAAAGACTGATGACCATGAAAAGATTCTGCCTTTCACCTATCCTTTAGTCTAAAAGAAATTTATGGCTAGAAAATTTTTGAACTTCATACATAGTTTTAGCAGTTGTAGATATTTATTTAGCAATCGTTACTGAATTACATTTGAAGAACGAAATTCTCTCACTGGAGAATGGATGGAAAAAGTACATTGAGCTAAAAGGAGACCACGTCGAACAATAAATTTAGTTTTCACCCGAAAAACGAAGCCTTTCACAGAACGGTACAAGCGTTCGTTTCGCACGTGCAGCCATTTCAAAAATGACTTAACAACGTCACAATAAGCCCCACATTTTATGATCTGAATGGTCATAAATCAATTTAGGGGGAAAATAAGCTGGAGATATGAATTGAAGTTTGTGTTGGGGAGGGCATTCGACTTGGATAGTTCGTACCGCAATGTTGACCATAGTGCTGCGGTGGTGGAATGGTCAGCATTTCTGCCTAGTAAGCAAGAATTCCCCGGTCGTGCCACAAACTGTAATTCATTTCTTCACCTTCCAGCATTATCGTGAATGAAATATATACGTAATTTCAAATATGGGGAACAATCTGCTGTATAATTGAATGGCGTCCATGAAAATTTGTGCCTGATCAGCACTCGAACCCAGATTTCCCAACTTATCGCGAGCGTGTGCCTTACCATTAGGCTATTCAAGTACGACTTATGAACACCCCAAAACTTCCATTGTCGTCAACCATGTGTCGACAACCTGTTCTCGTACATCCATTATGCTTATTCCTGTACAGGCGAGACATTTTACTTGAAAGCCGCTTGCTCGGTGTCGGCGGATGCGTGCATGTCCAAAGGAGCATTGCATCGTAATTCGGAATAACACAGGCACTTCAATATCGTACTTTATTATCTAAGCTGAAAAGCCATCAATAACACATTACTTTTATTCTATATAGGAGCTCCTCACAGTTGTTAGTAGACATAGTAGCGTCAATAGCCGGCCGATGTGGCCGAGCGGTTCTAGGCGCTACAGTCTGGAACCGCGCGACCGCTACGGTCGCAGGTTCAAATCCTTACTCGGGTATGGGTGTGTGTGACGTCCTTAGGTTAGTTAGGTTTAAGTAATTCTAAGTTCTAGGGGACTGATGACCTCAGAAGTTAAGTCCCATAGTGCTCAGAGCCATTTGAACCATTTCAACCAAGCGTCAATACGTGTATCGCATCGTAAATCTCTTACTATCGTTTAACTGACACTTTGTAAGCTATATCTATGTATGTTATAAATTAATGTGCCCCGTCACGTTCTCATGTCTGTACGTGATGACTTATCTCAGGAACTCCTGTAGGTATTTTGATACTGTTTTCACTAATAGATAGACTGCTTCACAGAGAAGGTTTGTGTGTATAATTTATAATTACGGTAATGATGAGTGTTTTTAGTTTTTTTTCTTTCAAACAACAGTGTTGGCCCCTTAAAATTAGTTTCCCTCGGCAGCTATACCATGGCGAAATCGTTGGTCCCAGTCTAGGTGGCAGCGCTGGAAGGCCTCAGCTGGTAAGGCCTTCAGCATGTCGGTCACATTCATCTGAACGTTAAAAAATGACGTCCTAAAATGACGTCCCTTTGAGACATCTTTAAACTTCGGCAAAAGAAAAAAGTCACAAGGACTCAGAGCATGTGAATGGAAGGGGTTGTGGAACAACAGAAATGCCTTTTGAGGTCAAAAATTCTGTGATGGGGCGTTGTAATGATGCAGCATCCACTTGTTTGCAGAGTCCAGTCTCACTCGATTTACCCTTTTCCTGAGTCTTTCAAAGACATCTTTGAAAAACACTTTGTTGACAGTTTGTCATCGAGGAACAAATTCCTTATGGTTACTGTCAAAATGGAAAACCAGCATTGTTTTAATCTTAGATTTGCTCATTCTAGCGTTTTTCGGTCTGGGAAATGACTCCTCACTTTGCCGCTTTGTCTCTGGATCGCACTAAAAACTCCAGAATTCATCACCTGTGGTCATACGTTTCTTCGCTTGTCCTTCTACACAGCTGTGACGTTTTTCGTCACAATTTTGGCAAAAACCTTTCGCATATACAATACTTTGGTCGTAATTTGATTTACGGTGGAATTGTTTAACAGGTCACCCATCATCCTTCTTGTTAAACGTCGGTCTGATCTCACAAGAGCACGAACAAGTTCGAATTTTCCGCCGGTTTTTGAAGTTGAAGGTCTCCTTGAGTGAGCTACACCTTGAACGTGTTCTCGGCCTTCCAAAAATGACTTGTGCCAGCGAAAAACTTGTGCTCTCGGTAAGGCATGTTCCCCATAGGCCTGTTTCAACTTTTCGAAGGTCACACTGCTGGATTCCCCAAGTTTAACACAAAACCTGATGGCATGACATTGCTCTAACTAAATTCCGCTGCTCCATTTTCGTAACACACAACAAAAACACTTCTTCATTGATGGCGCTGTCAAAAATCACGCGATCCCTGTACGGAGCTGAAACTCGAACTGATGATTTGGAAGGGATATACAAGTAAAAGAACACAGCGTTGCCAGATCACTTGCAGCTCTGTCAGTCGCATTACTCACACATAGTATTTCATATTTATTTGGCTTCGGAGAGACTTCTCGCGGCAAGGTGGGTGTCACAAGCTGGTCGCCTACAGAGGAGGTGCTATCTGACGCGAAAAACAGTAAATAGCCGCCGCAACTCCAGAGAGCAGTGAAGCTTGATCAGTATCTATACATATTTTCTCCTATACATATCATAAATTAGAGCCCCCGCCAAGTTTCACTGCCACCATATAAGGGTATTATCAGGAACTACCACAGGGATTTTGATACGAATTACACTAGGCAGAGTGACTCACGAGTATGGTGTGTGTGTATGAACTACTTCCGCCACGGCAGACAAATCGTCCCGCCGTACTTAGCGCTACCCTTGCGAAGACGGGGCGGTTCGCTTGTACGTTGAAATTATCTGTATGAGCGTTTAACTTCGGATCTAATCCTCTCACTGACGCTAAATAAAAGATATAGCAATAGTAATAGGAACGTGAATTTTAAATTTACGTACATCACCAAACATTAAATTTAGCGGTATTTTATTTCACGATCAACGAATTACAAATGAAGTCTACGTCTATATCTGAACCTGCACTCTGGTAAACACTGTTAAGTGCTTCGCAGAGGGTATTTCCTTTTTAAGATTTCTTCTCGTTCCTTCCACGAGTGGACACCTGCTAGTACGCGTTTATTAAAGCTGTTATTTTCCAAATTTTACCTACACGACGTATACTGGATACATAATAAGGTGCAAGTTCTCAGTGTGCAGATGAAGGTTTTCGCGACATGCCAAAGAAATGACATCTTCGCTGGTTTTTTGCAGCGTCAAATCGCAGTGTCTCCGCTATGTTTCTGAAAGGCTATGCTCTCCTTCCATCTTCTGACGAATATTTAATCCTCTTGAGAGATGCTCATGTCTTTCTTGAGTGTCTGCCATTTAAAATTTATCAACGTTTCTGTTACAATCTCTAGCTAATCAAACAAGCTTGAGACCAAACGCAACACTCGCCCTTGTGTACTCTCGACCTTCCCCGATAATCGGACCTAATGTGAGCCCCACACAATTGTACGGTCTTCATGTGTGGGCTGTGCCAGTGTTTCTCACGCAACCTCTTTCATAGACAGACTCCTGTTTTCATTTACACTACCAATTGATCTAAGCTTATCATTTCTTTACGTGCAACTTGGTCTGTACAGTTGTTTCATTTCATATCACTACTGATTGGGACTTCTAAATATTTCGCTGAACTGACTGACGCTAATTCTGACTTATTCAGTTTATGCACCAGGATAGTGTTTACCCTTCAAGTCATATAGGTACCGTGATTTAAAATGGAATGATCATATAATGTTGATCGTCGGTAAAGCAGATGCCAGACTTAGATTCATTGGAAGAATCCTAAGGAAATGCAATCCGAAAACAAAGGAAGTAGGTTACAGTACGCTTGTTCGCCCACTGCTTGAATACTGCTCAGCAGTGTGGGATCCGTACCAGATAGGGTTGATAGAAGAGATAGAGAAGATCCAACGGAGAGCGGCGCGCTTCGTTACAGGATCATTTAGTAATCGCGAAGGCGTTACGGAGATGATAGATAAACTCCAGTGGAAGACTCTGCAGGAGAGACGCTCAGTAGCTCGGTACGGGCTTTTGTCAAAGTTTCGAGAACATACCTTCACCGAAGAGTCAAGCAGTATATTGCTCTCTCCTACGTATATCTCGCGAAGAGACCATGAGGATAAAATCAGAGAGATTAGAGCCAACACAGAGGCATACCGACAATCCTTCTTTCCACGAACAATACGAGAATGGAATAGAAGGGAGAACCGATAGAGGTACTCAAGGTACCCTCCGCCACACATCGTCAGGTGGCTTGCGGAGTATGGATGTAGATGTAGATGTAGAAGCTAACGTTCCATCGGGATTTCAAATGGATGACACATACCTGTCCATGAATCATATTAAGTACATTGATAAGAATCTGGGAAAGTCAATGTGTCTACGAAAACAATTACTTATGAAGCACCGGTGGGTCTTTCAATGAAATATTTGCAAATGCGTGGTATACATATTTTTATGCTAGCAAAGCTAGAAACTAAACTCCTCCCTAGCATCCCTAGCAGGCCATGAACGCCCAACGGTACTGACCGTCCGCCGTGTCATCCTCAGCTCATAGGCGTCATTGGATGCGGATATGGAGGAGCATGTGGTCAGCACACCGCTCTCCCGGCCTTATGTCAGTTTCCGAGACCGGAGCCGCTACTTCTCAATCAAGTAGCTCCTCAGTTTGCCTCACAAGGGCTGAGTACACCCCGCTTGCCAACAGCGCTCGGCAGACCAGATGGTCACCCATCCAAGTGCTAGTCCAGCACGACAGCGCTTAACTTCGGTAATCTGACGGGAACCGGTGTTACCACTGTGGCAAGGCACAGCTAGACCGAATACAAACAAACGCGGCAAGTATGGTCCAGATTTGGAGTGTTCAAGAATTTCACTTAAATGAATGGCAGTATGTCGATGAAATATGATAATCCTTTATCAAAAATCTATACAGTTTCTCATATTTTCAGAAAAGGTCTAAGAAAGCCGTGGAAAGAGTGATACTGTATTCTCATAGACGTAACTGGGATATTGTTACGTTAATTACGGCTCGCAAAGAGGTCACGTGAACTAAGATGGAACAAGATTATCATTTAAAGTATTCGTGTGGAAGCTACTTTCTTCCACACAGACCATTCTGCTGTAAACAATACAGGCGGAGATAGGCACTGCGTTTGCACAGCTGTGCCAGTAGTGAAAAGGAAGTGTCTAGCCTCCTGTGGCACACACTAACAGTTCCCGTGCTCTGTACAGACGATTTATTTTGCCTAGTCAGCCGCCGCTACCGACAGGCTCTATAGACACCGCCAAGCGAGTGATTGCCCTCAGTCCCGCGCCGTGTTTTTATGTTTACATGTTCCACGCTCGACACCCAAAAACGTCCATTTTCATTTCCATTACCTCAAAAACGACTCGCATTCCCTCCGCTACAATGAGATCATGAATGGGAATAAAGGTCAACACCCTGTGTCACCGACGTAAGAAAATAATTTGAGGTAATGAACAAACAGTAGACAGTACCCTCTAAGGATAAGCTCTCGCTCAAATGGCTCTGAGCACTATGGGCCTTAACATCTGAGGTCATCAGTCCCCTAGATCTTAGAACTACTTAAACCTAACTAACGTAAGGACATCATACACATCCATGCCCGAGGCAGGATTCGAACCTGCGACCGTAGCAGTCGCGCGGTTCCGGACTGAAGTGCATAGCACCGCTCGACCACCGTGGCCGGCTAAGGATAAGCCTCAGACTGTAATAGGAAGGTTTGTTTTCCAAGTAGCTTTTTCTGAGATAAAAGCAGCCACCAGTAATGAGCAAGGAACACCATTCATAAAAATATCGTCTAGGAATTTTTCAGCTAGGTTGTGTTTAACAAGGGCCCCGATAAAGTTCATGCCGTGTTTCTTGACTTCCTGAAGGGAATCAGCACAGTTAGAAGTTGTCACGTAGTGAACGAAACACAAACTTACGGAATATTAGAATAACTACACCGGATACAGGATTTCCTAGCAGACAGAACCCAACAGATCACTCTCAACGGATCGAATTCGACAGATGTAAACGTAACTTCGGGAGTATATTGATTGTCGTAGGGGCGTTACTATGTATGACATACGTAAACAGCCTGGTGGCTAACGTCGCTATCTCCGTGAGGCTGTTGGCAGACGACGCTGTTAATTAATTAGCTAATTTCATGTTCTGTGCACCATTTTTACGATTAATCATAATCATGTGGAATGAGTCATTTTACGTTCACACTGCCCATTCATATACAATTATGGATACATGCCGACCATTTGCGATTGTGTGTCTTTTTTTTTTTTTTCAACTACAGTAGAGAGTTAATGATTCGTCCCCATCACCCTTTGCACATTACAGATATAGAAATTCTTTATGCGAAATAGGAGTTATCAAGAGAAACTTCCAGTTTGTTTCCAAATTTAACTCTGCTGTTTGTCGCTCACTTTATATGACTGGTAAGAGAAGAAAAATGTAGTGGCAGTACTGTACACTCGTTTTCGGGTTAAAGACAACCTCAATGTTTAGTAATGAATGCCATTTTTTCTTCTTGTATCGTAATTATGTAGGTCACTGTTACTTTTGAACTGCAGTAAATTATTTAAAACAAACTTCTTGAGGGAATACTGTGAATCAGTAGTGAAAATACGTAACTTCTCCTATAGACAAGATGATAGTAGACAGGATGATCGCAGACTAGATTTTGGTGGGTGAACCCTGCATATCCTTAGAGCACGTTTTTGAGCAATGAAGACTTTCTTTCTTAAATATGAATTATCCCAGAACATTACACAATATGACATTATTGAATGAAATTACAAAAAATATCTCAACTTACTGGTTTGTCTCTCCTCAAGATTTGCAATGAGTCAAAGTGCAAATCTGGCTAAAATATGTTGTTTTAGGAGTTTCAAAATATGTTTTTTCGAATTTAAATCCTCATCACTATGGACACCAAAAAATTTTGTTGTTTCAATGCTGGTTATTATTTTCTCGCCATGTTTTACACTTATAACTTGTTTTGCAAATTCAGAGTGCGACCATTCGCAGAAAATGGTTCGGTAATACTTTTAGAAACATTATTTACATGTCTTCTCTTCCTGTATGTATGGCTGGAGTGATTACAATACTAGTGTCCTCCGCAAAACGATCTAATTCCGCTACTTGTATTTTAATCGGAAGGCCGTTTGCATATGAGAGGAACAACAGTGGACCTAAGGTTGAGTCTCGTGGAACCCCATAAATAATTTCTCCCCGGTCAGAAGAGTCTTCCCTGCTTATATTGGTTGAACTACTAAGTATAGCTGTTCTGTGGTAACCAAGCGTCAGCACGAAGATCAAGAACGATACAGTAGAGAGGGCTGTGAGGCGACGTCAGCCAATAGCACGATGACTAGGACGTCACTACGATATGAGCGGCATCTACACGAAGAGAATAAAAGCCACACGCCGTCTAGCCTCGATCATCTCCGGCGGTACTCCGCAAGGTTACCGCCCTTCGATTGTGCCATTCCAACACTAATCGAAGTGCTAGGTTTTTCAGGTGCCAGCCAGCTAGCCAGCCCGGCAGCAGCAGTCCCGGTCCCGGCCAGCAGCAGCGGTCCAGCCGGCACCAGCCAGCCAGTCCTCCTGCAGCAGCAGCAGCAGCCCCGGCCCCGTCCGCGGCAGCAGCAGCACCTGCGGCGTTCCTGCCACCCGCCATCGCCATCGCCATCGCCTTCACCGTCACCATCTCCGGCGCCGACTGCTGTGTCCACGTCGGGACCTGCCCCTCCCCGTCACTTCCCTATAGCTCCCGTCCCTCATATCACCACCACCCTTCTGCCGCCGTTAAACGCCCTAGTGGCACCACCACCTCCTCCGCTCCCAAAAAGGACCCGCCCATCCTCCCTCCCCCCCCCCCCAGAATGCCATGGATGTCTCCCCGCTTGGCCCCACTCCCTCTGCCTCCTCCTATTCCTCCTCCTCCCCCCCTCTTTATACAAATACCTCCTCTCCCGTCCCAATCCTTCCCTTCTCGAGGACCGGAATCTCTCCCTCCTCCTCTGCCAACACTTCCCTGGTGCCCCCATCTCTCTCCTCACTCCCAGACGGGATTCCGTTCTCATCTCCTCCCCAGCCCAACCCTCCATACTGACATCCTCTCCCGCCTCCCCATCACCCGTTTTGGCCCCAACGCCTCCCTCACCCCTGCTCCTTCTCCATCCCCTACCCACCAACCCCAACCCCCGCGTCACCCGCTGACCCTCACCGCCGTGATCACTCGGCTTAGTCCGACGATCACGGAGGAGGAGGTGTTGGTGGAGCTCAAGGCGCATCCCACGCTGGAGGTGTGGGCGGTCCACCGCATTTTCAACTCGGCCGGCCCCACCCGCCTTATGCGGGTTTTCTCCGAGGAAGCCACCCCCATCGACCGTCTCCTGAAGGAGGGTGCCCTCCTCTTCAGCCAGCGCTACAAGGTCGACCCCTCCCGTTCCCCTCCTCAAGCCCAGCGCTGCCAGAGGTGTCTGCGCTATAACGCACATGCAACAGCCGAGTGCCGTGAGGCCCCCACCTGCCCGCATTGCAGGCTGGCGCACTTCCTCCGGCAGTGCCATAACCTTCAATCCCCTCCCACCTGCAATACCTGCAATCTCCCCTATCCCACCTACTCCCAAAAGTGTAAAGCCCGACCCCCTCCGACCACTCCTGAACTCACCGTCCCTGTCCGTCCTCCGGACGCCCCCAACCCTCCCCGCAATTCCCTTCGCCCACCGCTACCGCTGAGGACATCATCAGATTCCTCACCGTCGTCCTTCAGAATGTTCATCCTTTTCAGCGCCCCCACACTCTCCAACAGATATCCCTCGCCGCCCGTTCCATTTTCCAACTCAAAATGTACGCCACCTACTCCAACAAACAGGCCCATTTCACCTTCTCCCATCTTGACACCCTTGTCTAAATCCCTGACATGGCGCGACAGCACCGTATCCTTTTCAACAATATCCGCTCCCTTCCTGCCAACAAGAACCTCTTCCTGCACACCCTTACCACCCACCGTGTGGATGCCTTCCTCCTCAATGAAACCTTCCTCCAACCCCACTACACCATCTACACTTCGCCCTATCTCCTCCACCGCTCCGATAATCCCCTCCCGATTGCGTGTGGCGGAGTTGCCATTGGTCACCATCGCCAGATCCCCGTTCGGCTCCAACCTCTCCTTCCCGACCCCACTGAACACCTGATCCTTAGTCTCTTCTTCCCCAGGCTTACCATTACCTGCACCACCATCTATGTCCGCCCTAGTCCCTTCGACTTCCTCTCCCACATTGACCGTCCCTTCTCCTCCTACGTGATCGCCGCCGACCTCAACATCCATAGTCGTTCCGCCACCCAGTTACGGCGGTGGCATCAGTTCCTCTCTTCCCTTCAAGGCGACCTCATCCCCATCCCCCAGCACACCCGTCCCGAATCCAACTCCACTCCCGATGTTGTCCTTTCCTCCCCCAACCTCCTTGGCAACATAACGGTGGATGTCCTGGAGCCTATTGGTAGCGACAATCTCCCTGTCCTTCTCACCGTTTCAGACGGTCGTCACCCCCGCCCCGACCCTCGTAATGATCCTCCCCCTAAGTACGTCCATGACTATTCCTGTGCCAACTGGAATGCCTACCGGGATACCCTCTCCACCCAGGTCGATAGCCACCCCTTCACCTACCACCACCCTGATGATGTCACCCATGCCGCCTCCTTTCTCCAGCAAACCTTGTCTGAGGCCATGGAGGCCCACGTCCCTACTGTCGCCATCCACCTCCACCGTCCTACCTTACCCCCACAGGCCATCCTCCTCCTCCATGAATCCCGCCATCTCTACCGTGCCTTCCTCCACACGCATGACCCAGACACACTATGACGCCACTGGCAACTCCAGCGACACATTTGTAATTTGCTCGTGGCTAAGAAAAGCCGGGACTGGCGACAGACATGCACCCGTTTAAATGCTACCCTACCTTTCAACTCGTCCAAGTTCTGGTCAGCCTTCCGTCGCCTTACCGGAACTAAACCCTCCCCCTACTATCCTCTTCTCCATGACGATCACCCCTTCCCTGACACCCTTAGTAAGGCCAATCACTTTGCCTCCTACCTCTCCGATGTGTTTTCCATCCCCGATGATCCCCAGTTCGATTACTCCCTCTTCCCGGATGTCCGCGATCGAACTGACACCTCTATCCCTCCCCTCGCACCTGGTTTCCAGTACTTGGACAACATTTCACACACAGAACTCAATGCCCCTATCACTACACAGGATCTCATTGCTACACTCCGCACAAAACGCAACACCGCTCCTGGTCACGATCGTGTCACCTACCGTCACCTTCGTGAAGCTCCTGTCTCTTTCCTCTCCGCCCTGGCCAGGCTCTACCCCGACCTGTGGAAAACCTCCCGTATCCTGATGTTCCTTAAACCTGACAAACCGCCATCCACCATCTCCTCCTACCGTCCCATCAGCCTTACCTCGGTCTTCAGCAAGGTTCTGGAATCTATCCTCACCCAACGCATCCACCAGCATCGCCTCCTTCCCGTTACCCAGTGTGGCTTTCGACCGTCCTTCTCTTCCGACGACCTTCTCCTTCACCTCACTCATCTCCTTTCCGAACAGCTTAATTCCCGTCGCTCCGCAGTCTTCCTCTCCCTGGACCTTGAACGTGCTTATGACCACATATGGCATTCCGGTCTCCTCTTCAAGCTCCAAACCTTCGCCCTTCCCATTAACTACGTCCGTCTGATTGGTTCCTTTCTCTCCCACTGTCCTTCCTACGTCACCATCCATAACACGGATTCCTACACCTTTTTCCCCTCTGCTGGTGTGCCCCAAGGCTCCGTCCTCTCCCCCCTTCTGTACCTTTTGTACACAGCGGACATGCCGCCTCCGTCACCCCCCGTCCACCTTCTCCAGTTTGCCGATGACACCGCCTTCCTTGCCCTTGCCCCCACCCTGCAGCGCTCCCAACACCTTGTCCAATCCCATCTTGACCGGTTCACCACTTGGCGTCACCCTCGACCATCGCCTCTCCTGGACTCCCCATCTCCGGACAATCCAAGCCAAGGAAGCCAAGGCACGCTCCCGACTCCGTCTCCTCAAGCTCCTTTCCGGCCGTACGTGAGGTCTGGACCCCTCCACCATCCTCCACACCTATAAACCCCTCATCTGGCCTATCCTTTGTTACGCCCATCTGGCCTGGGTCTCCGCCCCCCCCCCCCTACCTTTTATAAATCACTACAAATCCTTGAACGCCATGCTCTCCGCCTCGCCTATCGCATCCGTCTCCACTCCCCCATGCGGATCCTGTATGATCTCATCCCTTTCCCCACCACCTCCTTTTCCTTGAGAGGATATGGATCCTGTACACCTCCTGCAAACTCGATCCTCCTCATCCGTCTCACCCCTCCTCTCCCACCCCCGCCCACTGCTGCGTCTGTGTTCCCACGTCCCACCCGGTCTCCATCTCTCCACCGTCCTTACCCTCTCCCAAGGTGGCTTCCGCCAGCTCCCTCTCCCTGATGATGTCCTCCTCCGCTCCATCTACCCCTCCTATCAACTTTGATCCTGCCCCCCCCCCACTTCCGGTGTCCTTTCCTTTAGGCACCCTCCTCCCTTCTCTCTCCTTTTCCCCCCATCCCTCTTCTTCCATCCCTCTTCCCCCAGGCTTCCCCTCCCCCTTCCTCCTTTGCCGGCCGCGGTGGTCTAGCGGTTCTAGGCGCGCAGTCCGGAACCGCGCGACTGCTGCGGTCGCAGGATCGAATCCTTCCTCGGGCATGGATGTGTGTGATGTCGTTAGGTTTAAGTAGTTCTAAATTCTAGGGGACTGATGACCACAGTAGTTAAGTCCCATAGTGCTCAGAGCCATTTGAACCTTCCTCCTTTATCTCCTCCACCCATGGCATCTCTGCTCTCCCTTCTCCCTCACCCCCCCCCCCCCCTCTTCCTCTGTTGGCAGGTCCCCGGACTCGCACACGCTACGTGGACTTTCGCGCGCCGGAGGTCATCGCCATCAGTGTCTCGTGTGTGTGCCTTCGTTTGTGTTTCGTGTTTGTTCGCCGTCACGCCACCACTGTTCACGTGTACCGTCGCCATCATCCCTGTTATGTGCGCCGTGTCAACTAGTGTTAGTGATGTTTTCTCGTCCAGCGTGAACGGCTCCATGTTTTTTGTTTTTTAAGTGTCTACATTTTTTGCCCACCGTTTTGAATGTATTCTCTGTGCCACCTATATGTACTACTTCTTGTAAAACTCAAGGCTGAAGAGCGGCGTACTCTGCTGCTGACAGCCCGCCTTGTGTAAGGTGATGAAAATCACAATAAAGAAAAAAAAATAGCCTCGATCACACTAGTATACCCGGACTAGAAGAGAGCGCTAGAAGAGCCGCAGTGATATTAACGAAAGCAGTGACTTATGAGCTTGTGTGATTAGTTTGCATGGAAATTGTATCTATCAAAGGACATTGATTATTGCGTGTCGCCAATTTCTTGCGACCCATCATGTAGAAACGAAAGTAAATTATTGTAAATTCCATTACTGTAATACATCTACATCTACATGATTACTCTGCAATTCACATTTAAGTGCTTGGCAGAGGGTTCATCGAACCACAATCATACACTCTACCATTCCATCCCGAACAGCGCGCGGGAAAAACGAACACCTAAACCTTTCTGTTCGAGCTCTCATTTCTCTTATTTTATTTTGATGATCATTCCTACCTATGTAGGTTGGGCTCAGCAAAATATTTTCGCATTCGGAAGAGAAAGTTCGTGACTGAAATTTCGTAAATAGATCTCGTTGCGACGAAAAACGTCTTTGCTTTAATTAATGACTTCCATCCTAACTCGCGTATCATATCTGCCACACTCTCTCCCCTATTATTTGATAATACAAAACGAGCTGCCTTTTTTGCACCCTTCCGATGTCCTCCGTCAATCCCACCTGGTAAGGATCCCACACCGCGTAGCAATATTCTAACAGAGGACGAACGAGTGTGGTGTAAACTGTCTCTTTAGTGGACTTGTTGCATCTTCTAAGTGTCCTGCCAATGAAACGCAACCTTTGGCTCGCCTTCAACACAACATTATCTATGTGATCTTTCCAACTGAAGTTGTTCGTAATTTTAACACCCAGGTACATAGTTGAATTGACAGCCTTGAGAACTGTACTACACTCCTGGAAATTGAAATAAGAACACCGTGAATTCATTGTCCCAGGAAGGGGAAACTTTATTGACACATTCCTGGGGTCAGATACATCACATGATCACACTGACAGAACCACAGGCACATAGACACAGGCAACAGAGCATGCACAATGTCGGCACTAGTACAGTGTATATCCACCTTTTGCAGCAATGCAGGCTGCTATTCTCCCATGGAGACGATCGTAGAGATGCTGGATGTAGTCCTGTGGAACGGCTTGCCATGCCATTTCCACCTGGCGCCTCAGTTGGACCAGCGTTCGTGCTGGACGTGCAGACCGCGTGAGACGACGCTTCATCCCGTCCCAAACATGCTCAATGGGGGACAGATCCGGAGATCTTGCTGGCCAGGGTAGTTGACTTACACCTTCTAGAGCACGTTGGGTGGCACGGGATACATGCGGACGTGCATTGTCCTGTTGGAACAGCAAGTTCCCTTGCCGGTCTAGGAATGGTAGAACGATGGGTTCGATGACGGTTTGGATGTACCGTGCACTATTCAGTGTCCCCTCGACGATCACCAGTGGTGTACGGCCAGTGTAGGAGATCGCTCCCCACACCATGATGCCGGGTGTTGGCCCTGTGTGCCTCGGTCGTATGCAGTCCTGATTGTGGCGCTCACCTGCACGGCGCCAAACACGCATACGACCATCATTGGCACCAAGGCAGAAGCGACTCTCATCGCTGAAGACGACACGTCTCCATTCGTCCCTCCATTCACGCCTGTCGCGACACCACTGGAGGCGGGCTGTACGATGTTGGGGCGTGAGCGGAAGACGGCCTAACGGTGTGCAGGACCGTAGCCCAGCTTCATGGAGACGGTTGCGAATGGTCCTCGCCGATACCCCAGGAGCAACAGTGTCCCTAATTTGCTGGGAAGTGGCGGTGCGGTCCCCTACGGCACTGCGTAGGGTCCTACGGTCTTGGCGTGCATCCGTGCGTCGCTGCGGTCCGGTCCCAGGTCGACGGGCGCGTGCACCTTCCGCCGACCACTGGCGACAACATCGATGTACTGTGGAGACCTCACGCCCCACGTGTTGACCAATTCGGCGGTACGTCCACCCGGCCTCCCGCATGCCCACTATACGCCCTCGCTCAAAGTCCGTCAACTGCACATACGGTTCACGTCCACGCTGTCGCGGCATGCTACCAGTGTTAAAGACTGCGATGGAGCTCCGTATGCCACGGCAAACTGGCTGACACTGACGGCGGCGGTGCACAAATGCTGCGCAGCTAGCGCCATTCGACGGCCAACACCGTGGTTCCTGGTGTGTCCGCTGTGCCGTGCGTGTGATCATTGCTTGTACAGCCCTCTCGCAGTGTCCGGAGCAAGTATGGTGGGTCTGACACACCGGTGTCAATGTGTTTTTTTTCCATTTCCAGGAGTGTATATCGAGTAATCGAATTCCAACAGATTTCCTTTGGAACTCCATTAATTGGAATTCCATTAATATGATTTGCTTGTATGTTGTCTAGTTATCCGAGGAAACAGCTTCCTAGGCAGCCTATAAGAGACGAGTGAGCAGGATCCCACAATAACTTTCTGCATTCTTTTAGTTAGATACGACATTACCCATTGTGTTGCCATACTGTCAGTTCCATAAACCTCAGCTTATCCAGGAGAATATTGCGATTCACACAGTCAGATGCCTTAGATACATCACAGAAAATAGCAACATTTGCTGTTTTGTTATTTAATACTTGTAAAATGTGATGAGCGAATGTGTATTCTCATCTGTGCAACTCTTCTGAAATTCATACTGTGGTTTACTGAAGATATTATTGTTGCTCAACTGGGGTACTATTACGTTGTCAGTAGTGAAACGAGTCGCAGGTTTCTGAAATCTCTCCTATCATCTTTTCTATAGAGGCGTTTAACAATAGCATGTTTCAACTTCTCTGGGAAAATTCTCTGAGTTAGTGGCGTATTACATATTTCAGATTGTATTATTGTATGTGAGCAAGTATTTAGTACTTAGCCGTGCATAGGAATGTTGCAACGTCAGCAAACTGTAATAAAATACAGCAAGACTTATGAAGGATCAACAGTTGGTGTAGGAACTAGCAGTTGATCCCCAACGTAAATAAATGTAACGTACTGCGTACAAATATAATATAGTGCGGCGTATAAATATAATATAAATATCATGTGAAACGGTGACAACCGTAAAATTGCTGAGCGTAACTGTCCAGGGCAAAATACAACCAACAGCCACACACACACACACACAAACCGCAGGCTGTAGGAAAAGTGGATGCCAGATTGATATCCATTTGCAGAATCCTAAGAGCGCTCATTTCAGTGGTTCTTGAGTACTGCTTGTCAACCTGGGGCTGTCACTAGGTCACTAGGTAGGAAACATAGAAGATCCAAACAATAGTGACGCATTTCGTCTTGGGTTCATTCAGTAAGTGGCAGAGTGTTACGAAGACGCTAGAGGCAGTGCATTTACTGTAAATAGTAATGTAAAGCGGCGTTAAAGGATACACAAAAAAATTGTTTATAAACTTTCATTTCCATCTGGATCTGCTTAAAAAGGCCGGTTACGTTGTATCTCATGTGATGTACAGGGCGTTGTGCATCTAGCAAAAGAATATCCGTGTGCAGAGATAAGAACCGACACAGTAACTACATATACCGGGAATTTGTAAAAAATTGTAAATACGAAGTTTTATAACGAAATTCCGCAAGAATATGGATGAGAAGGGTTGAAAATGGACACCCAATAAGATATGGAATGCTTGAACAGTAGTGTAATGCAGGAAACAAAATACAAATTTAAAGTTTCCGAATGCTCTCGGTTGGAAGAATTGCGAAAAGGAACAGAGCTAATTGTTAACGCCATAAAACAGATAGCTTACAGCAAAAAAATTAGATGTGTATTAGAATCTGAGAACATCTATTCTCTGTATTTGTCGAATTACCGTTGGGAGAAAGAATTAGATGATTCTAACGTAGATTTAAATCGTAAGTTATAATTTAAGCTGCATGTTTTTAAAACTATGCCTAGCAAACGTAAAGAAGGAGTTGTTTTCTGTGTGTAATGCATATAAAAAAATTTAAAAAATATTTGGTAAAGGAATGTTTGTTTCCTTACACGTGCCGGCCGTTGTGGCCGTGCGGTTAAAGGCGCTTCAGTCTGGAACCGCGTGACCGCTACGGTCGCAGGTTCGAATCCTGCCTCGGGCATGGATGTGTGTGATGTCCTTAGGTTGGTTAGGTTTAATTAGTTCTAAGTTCTAGGCGATTGATGACCTCAGAAGTTGAGTCGCATAGTGCTCAGAGCCATTTGAACCAACCTTACACGTCACCTGGCCAAAAATCCTAAATAAAATGTCTCCTATTTACAATAATGTACATGTTTCTTTTGGATAGTGAACTGAAAAGATGTTGAAAGTGAGGTGTTGGATGACATTGAAAAGTAGCTGAAACTAAGTAGCTAAAAACATCGCAACCCTAATTTCGTACGCACAGAAAACCACTGTACCATATAAATTCTAAATACCCCTTATTACAACTGGAGTCTATATAAATCTCTGCAGTTAACCAAGTGTGAATGTAACTTTCTTTGGTCGTAATCCTTTTTTACAATAAATTTTATATGTAGAGCATTTTTTTAGTTTTTTACACCCCGTTCCCTCTGTAATACGGTACAAACCGAGACACACAGACTCTCACAGAGAGAGAGAGAGAGAGAGAGAGAGAGAGAGAGAGAGAGAGATGAAATTTACTGATGAGTCAGTACAACATTTGACATAAACACAGAGAGATGGAATTTACTGATGGGGCATGCAGGAGATGAAATTTACTGGGAAGACTGTACAGTATTTGACATAAACATTAAGTAAAACACGTAAAGCATAAAAGCAATGACATTTGTTGATGAGGCTACAGTAATGACACAAATATTTGTATGTGTGTGCGGATGTGCGTGTATGCATGTGTGTTTTTGTGTGTGTGTGTGTTTGTGTGTGTGTGTGTGTGTGTGTGTGTGTGTGTGTGCACGCGCGTGAGTGCATGTGTGTGTGTGTGTGAGAAAATTTTGATAAGTAATTGAAAAATTCAGGTGAAGAAGCTTGTGGAAATATTGCAGTATAGTTGAATTGTTTATAACATGGCGGTGTTTGGCAAAATATACTATGCTGTCACTGGCTGTTCCATTTTAACTAAAATTTCTCCTTTGTGCCATCTTGTATTTTTCGGATAAGGAGGCGTGGGTTGTGCTGTCACAAATGTAAACAAAGTGAGCCCAT
This sequence comes from Schistocerca serialis cubense, assembly GCF_023864345.2. Taxonomy (NCBI): domain Eukaryota; kingdom Metazoa; phylum Arthropoda; class Insecta; order Orthoptera; family Acrididae; genus Schistocerca; species Schistocerca serialis. The sequence goes on along the minus strand of NC_064641.1, from coordinate 82,199,582 downwards.
AGATATGTTATTGTTTCTTTCTGTAAGTCGTAGACAACAGCAAAGAGAAATTAAATGAAGGTACACGAGACAGTGATCTGCTTAACTGTGCTCTGAGGGTCAGTGATTAACAATACCATAAGTCATTATAGTAGATGTATTAGTATTTGCAGCATAAATTTTGGTACTAGAAGTTGCTGTAGATAAATTAAGATAGTGTTTCTAATGATAGTACTTTGTTACATCTGCAGTAGTTGTAGTATATCCAGTTGTAATTTCATTAATAGCAGCAAGTATGTATAAAGATAACTGTAAAATTACCTAAAAAGATTGAAGTAATGAAAACTTATGAGTCTTTTTCTCTCACGGTAAAGGAAAATTCGTCTGAGAATGGAAGAAGATGATATACATTAACCACAAGTAGAGTATTACATCGTGAGCCATCAATTGTTAGAGCAGTAGTAGCTAAGAAAAACAGAGGTAAAGAAAAATAGTATGCTAAATGCTACAAACTTAGTTCAACATCCACAATAGAAAAAAAACACAAAAAACGTTTATCGTAATAATTCACTTAAATGTAATTGGACATGTAACAGACCATTAGTGGATCTAGAAAGTGGACTAGAATGAATAAATAAACAAATAAATACATAAATTATACGTAAATGGTTCAATAATTTCCAGAGATGTTAAAAATTTAGTATCGTATTAAATTTTGAATACACAGCCCCTTTCTTGCAATACACTCGCAGTGCTGATCGTAAAAGCTCTGGAACACCTTGACAAAAGCTTCAGCTCCAGTGTCGCCCAGAATTGCAGTCGCATTCCGTTGAATCGATGCAAAATCTTCGAAATCTTTCCCTGTTTATGACAGATTTGAGTTTAGGGAAGAGTATGATGTCTGCCAGGGTCAAATAAGGCGAATATTGTGAATGCGGAGGGGGATATTCGAGTATCGTAACACCTCTTTCGGTCAACAACTAACTTGCAAGAAGGGTATCGTGGGACAAAAAACAACGACAAACACTATCGCAGATCCTGTGCCCTCGAAACAGATAGTCGTCAACTACTATGAAAGGCAGTTAGCAAAGAAAATTTCGGTTTATGTAGCTCCATATTTATTCGACTAACTGGGTCACTTGTCTTTTCGTACCACAGATCAGTCTCGAACTGACTGAACCTACTGTATGTAACCTACTTGGAAAGGTAGGACTGTATCGGGAATACTTAGCGTATGTGCTGCAATACAGGCGGTGCACGTATCGAACGTATGTGAGAATGGAGGAAGAACTTCAGACTCAGAATATTGAAGCGGTAAGGATTGCGAAAGAGCTTATTACAGCAGTCCAGCGCGGGTCACATGGGGAATGAAGCATTTCAAGTGACTGGAAAAATACGCGGATCATTCCTGTTTTAAAGGAGGGTCATCAAACCACCGCACGCAACTATGTGTCTATATCGCTGACGGTAATCTGTTGTAGAATTTTGAAACATGTGTTATCCTTGTATGATAAGACGACGTCCCCTGTAGGAATCAACATGGATTCTACAAACGACGATCGTGTGAAACCCAGATCGCTCTGTTCCTCCACGAGCAGATAAGGGCGCCCAGGCTGATGCCGTCATCCTTGACTTCCGTAAGTTCGATACAGTTCCGCACTATCGCCTCATCAACAAAACAGGAGCGTGTGGAATACCAGACGAGATTTGTGGTTGCACACTAAAGAGTCCCTTGGAAGTGGAACATAGTATGCCATTCTTAATGGAGAGAAATCTTCAAACGCAAAAGAGAAATCTTCAAACGCTAAAGCAACTCCGGGATCACCCCAAAGAAGTGTTACAGGAGCATTATTGTTCGATATATATATATATATATATATATATATATATATATATATATATATATATATATATATATATATATAAACCTTTGAACATAGCTGCTAAGGTTCAGTGACCATGTCAGAATTATGTTGGAACAAATAAGCCCTCGATGACAAATATTAAGTCAAAATTGACCTGGTTTCGACGCTACTATGAGCGTCGTCTTCAGTAATAGACTAACTGTTCTAAAACATATTAGGTAGATAGTACATTAATAAAATTAAAGTTTGTACTGACTGGAAAAGATGCAGTACTTACAAGTCACATATTAAAAAAGATCTAAGCCGGAAAGGCGCGTCATGAACAGTTGTGAGATGGCGAGCCGCTAAGGGCTGCTCGTACTGTGAACAAGGGTTGCAACGAGACTGACCCAGTGGATAACGTCCGAAATTTCATGAGGCACTTCCTGGAAGTAGGTCTTGTGTGTAGAGAAGTCGCAATACTAGAAAATAGTAACGAAATGGAGGAAGACCTGCAGGGCATGTACACTTGGTGCAGAGACTGTCATTTGGCTCTCAACGTAAGGAAATGACAGGACCCGATACCGTGTATTTACACTATTGCCAATCACTCGCTGGAAGTAGTCACATCCGTTAAATATCTGCGAATTTTTTGTTGTTGTTGTGGTCTTCAGTCCTAAGACTGGTTTGATGGAGCTCTCCATGTTACTGTATCCTGTGGAAGCTTCTTCATCCCGCAGTACCTACTGCAACCTACATCCTTCTGAATCAGTTTAGTGTATTCATCTCTTGGTCTCCCTCTACGATTTTTACCCTCCACGCTGCCCTCCAATACTAAATTGGTGATCCCTTGATCAGAACACGTCCTACCAACCGATCACTTTTTCTAGTCAAGTTGTGCCACAAACTTCTCTTCCCCCCAATCCTATTCAATACCTCCTCATTAGTTATATGATCTACCCATCTAATCTTCAGCATTCTTCTGTAGCACCACATTTCGAAAGCTTCTATTCTCTTCTTGTCCAAACTAGTTATCGTCCATGTTTCACTTCCATACATGGCCACACTCCATACAAATACTTTCAGAAACGACTTCCTGATACTTAAATCTATACTCGATGTTAACAAATTTCTCTTCTTCAGAAACGTTTTCCTTGCCATTGCCAGTCTTCTTCGACCATCATCAGTTATTTTGCTTCCCAAATAGCAAAACTCCTTTACTACTTTAAGTGTCTCATTTCCTAATCTAATTCCCTCAGCAACACCCGACTTAATTCGACTACATTCCATTATCCTCGTTTTGCTTTTCTTGATGTTCATCTTATATCCTCCTTTCAAGACACTACCCATTCCGTTCAACTGCTAAGTCCTTTGCTGTCTCTGACAGAATTGCAGTGTCATCGGCGAACCTCAAAGTTTTTATTTCTTCTCCATGGATTTTAATACCTACTCCGAATTTTTCTTTTGTTTCCTTTATTGCTTGCTCAATATACAGATTGAATAACATCGGGGATAGGCTACAACCCTGTCTCACTCCCTTCCCAACCACTGCTTCCCTTTCATGCCCGCTCGACTCTTATAACTGCCATCTGGTTTCTGTACAAATTGTAAATAGCCTTTCGCTCCCTGTATTTTACCCCTGCCACCTTCACAGTGTGAAAGAGAGTATTCCAGTCAACATTGTCAAAAGCTTTCTCTAAGTCTAAAATTGCTAGAAACGTATGTTTGCCTTTCCTTAATCTTGCTTCTAAGATAAGTCGTAGGATCAGTATTACCTCACGTGTTCCAATATTTCTACTGAATCCAAACTGATCTTCCCCGAGGTTCGCTTCTACCAGTTTTTCCGTTGGTCTGTAAAGGATTCGGGTTAGTATATTGCAACCGTGACTTATTAAACTGATAGTTCGGTAATTTTCACATCTGTCAGCACCTGCTTTCTTTGGGGTTGGAATTATTATATTCTTCTTGAAGTCTGAGGGTATTTCGCCTGTCTCATACATCTTGCTCACCAGATGGTAGAGTTTTGTCAGGAATGGCTCTCCCAAGGCCGTCAGTAGTTCTAATGGAATGTTGTCTACTCACGGGGCCTTGTTTCGACGAATTTTTTAATATGATGTAAACAATCTAGACCGCAAGAAACCTTTATTTGTGTGGTTACCGGTTTCGGTCAGTTACTGATAATCTTCAGATCTCATACGAAACAATTGACGTTCGTGGAGTCCGTAACGCCTGCTCCATTACCGCCTCCGCCTACGATTATTCCTAAATATCTCAATTTATTGATGAGGTAGATAAAATGTTTTTCTAGTATAAATAGTACAATTGACTTCGAATCAGAAAAATTGATATAAATCAAGAAAACAATCCTACCAACGTGGTATGAGGTCTGAAGATAGTCAGTAACTGATCGAAACCGTATCCACAAAAATAAAGTTTCCTTGCGGTCTAGACTGATTATGTTCATTTTAAAGTACTAAGAGAAACCAAAGTTCTTCACGAGAAATGTTCAAGAATTGTCTGCGAATATGTGTGCAGAGCGATTTAAATTTGAACGACCACTTAAAAGTAATCGTAGAAAAGGTGGATGCCAGACTGAAATTCACTGGGAAAAGTGTCAGAAAGTGTAGTTCACTCACGACAGAGGTAGATTACGAAACTCTTGTTCCATCGATACTCGAGTATTGTTCGTCAGTCTGGAACCCTTACCAGATAGGATTAGTAAAGTAAATAGAGAAGTTCCAAAGAGGAGCATTGAGTTTCGTCACAGATTCGTTTAGTATGGACAAAAGCGTCACTGAGATGCTCGTCCATCTCCAGACGCTATTAGAGAGGCATTGTGCATCACAAAGTCTTCACTGTTAAAATTCCGAGAGCCTATGTTGCTAAAAGAGTCAGCTAACTATTTACTTCTTTCTACGTATATCTCGAGCAAAGACCATGAAGGCAAAATTACACAGAGAGGACAAAAGCTTACCAACTATCGTTCCTCCTGCGCACCATTAGCGACTGACACAGGAAAGGGAGGAAGAGGGGAGAGGAGTTACAGTGGTGTACAAAGTACCCTCTGTCACACACCATAACATGGTTTGCAGAATATAGGTATAAACGTCCATGAAGTCGGCTAGTACTTTGTAATCACACAAAGAGTAACAGATAAGAGACAAAAGAGCCTGTTAGAACAAACTGCAGTTGACGTTTGTTGAGGACCACCTACGCTATACGTTTTTCGTATTAGATGCATTGTACTGCCACCTACTGCCAGGTACTCCATATTAGCGACCTCATTAGACATTAGACATTGTGAGAGAGCAGAATGGGACGCTCCGCGAAACTCACGGACTTCAAATGTGGTCAGGTGACTGGGTGTCACTTGTGTCATACGTCTGCACGCGAGATTTCCACACTTCTAAATATCCCTAGGTTCACTGTTCCCGATGTGATAGTGAAGTGGAAAAACATACAGCACAAAAGCGTACAGGCCGACCTCGTCTGTTGATTAACAGAGACCGTGTGTAATAGACAGAAATTAATCCATATCATCACACATGAATTCCAAACTGCATCAGGATCCGCTGCAAGTACTATGGCAGTTTGGCGGGAGGTGAGAAAACTTGAATTTCATGGTCGAGCGGCTGTTCATAAGCCACACATCACGCTGGTAAATGTCAAACGACGCCTCGCTTGGTGTAAGGAGCGTAAACATTGGACGACTGAACAGTGGAAAAACATTGCGTAACGAATGGCAGGGTGTGGGTATGGCAAATCCCCGTGAGCGTCATCTACCAGCGTGTGTAGCGCTAACAGTAAAATTCGGAGGCGGTGGTTTTAGGGTGTGGTCGTGTTTTTCATGGAGGGGGCTTGCACCCCTTGTTGTTTTGCGTGGCACTATCACAGCACAGGCCTACATTGATGTTTTAAGCACCTTGTTGCTTCCCACTGTTGAAGAGCAATTCGGGGATGGCAACTGCATCTTTCAATACGAACGAGCACCTGTTCATAATGCACGGCCTGTGGCGGAGTGTTTACACGACAGTAACATGCCTGTAATGGACCGGCCTGTACAGAGTCCTGACGTGAATCCTATAGAACACGTTTGGGATGTTTTGGAACACTGACTTAGTGCCAGGTCTCACCGGCCGACATCGATACTTCTCCTCAGTGCAGCACTCCGTGAAGAATGGGCCGCCATCCGCCTTCCAGCACCAGATTCATCGTATGCCTGCGAGAGTGGAAGCTGTCATCAAGGATAAGGGTGGGACAACACCATACTGAATTCGAGCAATATCGATGGAGGGCGGCACGAACTTGTAACTCATTTTCAGCCAGGTATCCGGATACTTTTGATCACATAGTGTATATGATACTTCCTCCTTTGGCGCCTTCTTATGCTGTGCTGTTGGTCTAGACTAGAGGCGCTGTAGCCTTCAGCTGCCGCCAGCTGGATGACTTCGGGAGTTACTTCTGCAGAAGTAGTCGTGGTGGCGGGAGAACAATGGACGTGAAAACATTTGGCACTGCCAGTGTGTCGCCACGGCGAGGCCCGTATCTGTATGCGTCACGCGCGTTTTCGCGGAACTACGAGATAATTCATTTTCTTTACTACTGGTGTTTCCCTGTAACATTTCCCAATACGGATTCGATAGCTTAATTTACGTTACTCAAAAAAAGGTCTTGAAAGTTAATTTGGTGACACTGAATACAAAAGTGACTTTAAACTTCAAATCGTAGCCGTTATTTACTATTATAATTTTTCGCTAAGTGTCAGGTTCGAATATACGCAGTTGGCACCATTTTATGACTTTGTCGTAATTCTCACAGCATCACGCCATCATGTCGTAGGGTGCATGGGCTGCACATGTTCATCACTGATCATTAGCGTTGTGGCCATAGAACTGTCTGCCGTTCTTATAAGAACTGCTGTAAGTGGTACTGTGTTTTGTCGCTTCTCGAAGTGCTTTCGTGAGAGTATTGTGTTCTAATGAACTTCCAGCTAGCAACCTGCTATTAACACTCGTGTAAAACACTATCTCGTTAATGTAAAAATAATGCAGATAATTCCTTTACATTTCCGGAAGAAGATTTAATTTACACCTTCTGCAAAAAAAGGTCTGTTTCTCGCATTCTGTGAGACGGAGGAACAAGACAGGAATCTAGGCTCCACACGTCTGCTGTACTGCTTTACTACATGTTCGTCCAATCTCAAGGAGTGGGTAGATCGATATACGTTGTATGCCGTTTGGGCTGTTGATGATTTAGATGCAGTCCTCCAATCGAACTAATGACGTGTTTTATGCAGATTCTCCTACAAACAAAAAGATACTGCACAAAGAAAAACTCGGAGTTGTGTATAATAATAGACACTTTGCACGCTCTGAAAAAGAACTTCTTAATTCTGAAACTCCAGGGAAGATTTCGGCGAACAATGAAGTCTTAACTGGAGATAGAGACCATCCAGTTTGAGAGGCGAAGATTTATTTTCCCATTCTGTTTCTAAAAAGTGGGAGCAGGGTTTTTATTGGTCCACAGATAAGAAAAAATTTTAAAGTCAGTTAGAGTTAACGATGAAGGACAAAAAGAAAAATTTAAATAATCTATGAATAATGTGACGTGCTTGGATAAGCTGTTACCTTGTCACATACAACTAAAACCACCCTTCTTGCAATTACACCTTTGAGGCGCAGTCAAATGAAAACGAGACAGGCAGAACAAAAGTAAGTAAACTGTTCTTTATTTACAAAGTAATCGGCATAACTGGTAATACATTTATCGTGCAACGAGTCGTGGAGAAATGTTTGCCGTTCCCTACAGAACTAGGATTGTACCCAGGCGTGCTCATCGTCGTCCGAACCAAATTGACTGCGACGAACGCCTTTCTTCCAGACTCCAAAAATACGGATATCGCATGGGGAGATATCGGAAGTGCTTGGAGGATGAGTAAGGGTTCCAAGCGAAGCTTCCGCAGCGTAATCGAAACAACCTTGGCCCGCATTTTGGCAAAATTGATTCGACTATGCTGCAGAAGTTTCGGTTGGACGCCCTTACACAATCTCCACGCACTTCCGATATCTGCCCAAGCGCTTTTCCGTATTTTTAGAGTCAGGAAGAAAGGCATTCGCGGCAGTCGATTTGGTTCGGACGAAGAGGCGCACACCTGAGTCTGTAAGCAACCGAAAGCATTTTTCCATGAAGCAATTGACCGTTTCGTCTCACTGTAGGATAAATGTTTTATTAACAGTTATGGCGATTATTTTTGAAGTAATAAACAGTTCACTTTTTTTTCAGTCTTTCTTGTTTTCATTTGACTGCCTCTTATAGACAACTTGTAGGGAAGCAGCCTACTCACGCCTTATAAAATTCACATCAGTCCTTTCCATTGTGTGCCAGCCTAGTCCGCTGTAACTAGCTCTGACGTCATAAATATTGCGCAATACTTTAAAATGAAGTAAATAACATGAAACGTTTCTAGTATGTCAGGAGTAATACAAAATCAATTTGTGTTGGATATCAGTTCAATAACTTTAACCATTTTCGAAATTTGGATCTTTTTCTGTAAAAATCACTGGCACAACAGAAAAGAGCTAGAAACTTAAAAATTTATATTTAGATTCCTTTTGCATAATCATTTAGTAGAAACAGTATTCTGGATCTCACAAATTAAAATTTTAGTTGAAATTCATGATTTTCTGGTTTTTGTCTTAGAAATTAAGGAAGCAAGATAGATTAAGTAGGTGAATAAATAAAGTTAGGATGTTTAAGTTTAAGTAGAAGGGAGATCCGGTATAATCATAAAAATGTAAGAAGTTTCAACAGAATAACTAAAAAACTATAGCTATAGCGTATCTCCAAAGAGCAAGTTCAGAGCTCATCTACTGCGTGTAGTGTAATTAAATTAATTCTCTCGCCCAAAATATTTGACTTACCCACGTCAGACTTTCATTATGATTACTTACTTGTGTGCTGATTGCACAATTAAATTGAAAGCTTCATAGGCCATCAGCAAAGGAAGCAATGATTTATTCGATAACTTAAAGTGGTGCATTACTAGTCCAGCGGCTAGTCGGGAGAGCAGATTTGATCAGGCGTTCCATTAGCCGTCCGCACCGCGGCTTTATATGTAAGAACGCTGCGCAAGAGAAGGAAGGCCCCAGTTCTCTCCAGACGCTGATTAGCGCACCACCTGTGCGGGGAGTCGCGTCGCGTTGGTATCGTTGATATGAACAGCCTCGGATGCAGTAATAAGTTACTCGGGATACCCGTAACCATGAAATCGTTTTCGAGTGAAGTGTTAATTTTGGGATGACGTTAATGATCTATCTTTAGTTTGCGTATGTCGTATTTTCACGTGCCGCCGCAGGACAGACATTCTACCATTATTAGCGTGGCGTTTGATGAACATTATCATCAAATTATGGCGAGCATTCTCTTAAACATTTAATTTGAACAGTTATAGTTGCATCAGCACATTTGACTCTGAACTGCTCTGGTAGTTGGATTGTGTGGATTGTGTTTGGTCTGTGACTTTCAGAATATAGTGAACATTTTAGAGAGAATGGTTTTTGATTATGAATCCCAGACAATCTCCTAATTCCTCAGAGCTATAAGCTGTAGCTATAAATGTATTTCTCAGATGAAGTGGGCACTAGGAATTCTAATTACAGGCTTCACGTTTTGCTAATCACTTTCTGGTTGCCAATATTGTAGTTGGAGAGCCAGCGTTGAGAACAGCATAAATACAAAACATTTATTGCACTATTCCACCTGCCGCCCCACAAACTTCTCACCAAATTCTAATAATGTTAGAGTATTTCACTATAAAATAAAAGGGAGTAATGCCATATCAAATATTATAGTCGAATTATTTAAAGGACTGTCCTGCATCACGGAACCAGGGACAAGCGGAAAGGAGAAGCTCTTGAGGTATTTAATATTTTTTCATATTTTCTTCTAAGATACTTAAAAAAATTTCCATATCCCAAAAAGAGAGACAGTTGTTAAATTAAATTTTGTTTTACCTGATTCAGAACCCATAAAGAAATCATTTTCTATTCGCCATACCATTCAACTTTTCAAAATTTGGAACCCATTCTTGTTCTTCACCCATCCTGATTTGATTTCTGCCACGTTTTGTCTAAATCTTCATGCACCACCATAACGACTGATAATGTAGAGGTATTCATGTTGCGATGGTGCAATATGTTATGATGACGCTACATGTATAACTGACTCAAGTTCACATTTGCCCCAGTGACCTTAATTGTCATTATAAATCTCAAGCTCGTACTTTTCACTAATTATGTAATTGTTCCAAAAAGTGATAAACGGAAATTCATCGGTCGACCCGAATGTTAAGCTCCTTCCCGGGTTCTGGCTGCGACAACGGTAATTTTTATTAAATTACGGAAATTTCAAAATATATTTCTCTCAGCTTTTTTAACAAGTGTGCTGGGTGGATGGTTGGGGGGGGAGGGGGGCGGGAAGAACGGAAACCTTCCATCCTATTCTCTTGGCTCAACCAGTGAGATGATGCAACACATCTGGATGCACTGAAGTGGCTGATCTATTTCTGAAATAAAACAGAATTAATTTAAAAAAGGAACTTCTATTTCATTGCACCCTCAGGTCCCTGAATTTCCTTAATGAGGAGATGAAAAATTTCACCGCCACTTTATTTCCTAAAAGAGCTGTGGGATGGGAGGGAGGGGGTGGCTTATTTTGAAATTTCTGCCGCTTAATACCAAATAGGTTATTTGCTAAAACTGTCATTGTCAGGGTTCAAACCGAGGACGGGTTATTACCGTATTTTTGACTTAATGACGACACTCACGTTTATGAGTGTAAATGCTGACCACGAGCCACTTTCTTCCTTATATCATCAAAACCTACGCACAGTAAAAACATAAACATTGTACTGGAAGACCCACTACTTCACCATTCATACAGTATTAAATATACTTGTATTTGTTGTTAGAGTAAGGTTAATTTACTCCTTTAACAAAATAAAATCGCTTTATTGTAAGAAACCTATTGGTAGTAGATGAAGGTATTAATTTGCTATAGAAACTACTCAGAGACTCGAGCCTAGAATAAATGGGCTCGATTCTTTACTGCCAAAGACGAAAGTAGAAAATTAATGAGTGAGTGGAGTAGTCTGCTATTGGAAAGGTCGACTTTCGATGTGTATTCCGTGGTTCCCACGCAACCGATCGAAAAATGAGGACGCTATAATCGCTTCTTTTTATTTATTCTTTTTCTTTCATTTGCATCTAAAGCGCAACAAATCTACCGACGCCATCAGATATTTATTTCACCCAAGGATCATAAAAGTAAGACAAGAGCCAAGCGGTCTAAGGCGCTACAGTCATGGACTGTGCGGCTGGTCCCGGCGGAGGTTCGAGTCCTCCCTCGGGCATGGGTATGTGTGTTTGTCATTAGGATACTTTAGGTTAAGTAGTGTGTAAGATTAGGGACTGATGACCTTAGTCCCATCAGATTTCACACACATTTGAACATTTTTTAAGACAAGAGAGTTTAGGATCCGTAGCAAAACGTGTAGACAATTGTTTTTCCCTTGCTCAATAGGCAAATGGAGCAGCACACAAAAACGCAAACATTGGTTCGAAGGAGCGTCGGCCACGCGCTACAGAGTGTAAGTAAACGTAATGGCAGCTTCCCGTAGAGTGAGGGTATGGCCTCCTGTTGATGGTGATCCGTCTATTGGGCTGCGATGTTTATCTCTGATCCTCCCTTGGTGCTATTAGAGAGCAGAGGTTTACGTGCCAGCACCGAGTTTTATCCTTTTTATATCCCACGCTCCCTCTCTCTCTCTCTCTCTCTCTCTCTCTCTCTCGCTCTATCACCAACAGAAACACCACACTTTAGACGTACACACCAAGCAGTTACAATGAAGCAACAACACTCACACTTTCATTTACGAACAAAATTAACTCCTCTAGTTCAGACTACTTAGCCACTAAATGACTTATTCAGCTCCCGTCGGGTACATCTCATATCACGCGTATGTGTGCTAATGGCGTGAGAGACACAAACAAGTAATTCAGCGGATGTTTGCCGTAAGGCTACGATCACCAAACGTCGGCTGATAAAATCATCCAGAAACTTGGTCACATTTCGTCGGACTATAATTCTCATTTGTTTGTGGAACGAATGCCTCAGAAATTCTGTAGTTTGAAACAAGTACCATACTGCAGTTCATTTGATCACAAAGACGACGAATTCAAATAAGTGGAATTATTGTTTCCGGAGAAACATGTGCTGTTTTCTAACTTATTCGTATAACCGGATTAATTCTTTGAACACACGATGCTGAAGAAAGAAACGGTGTATTGTTCACGTGTTAACGCTTCTACATCACATCCTATAAGCAATAAGCACGGACAACTATAAATGCCATTTCAAATTCTGAAACTATTACGCATAAACAGCTAAATTTCGTACGAAATTGTATATATAGTCTAAAATTTAATAAATATAAATAAGAAAGCGCTGATATTTTTCAGTGCAACAATAGTGACTCAAGTTCCCTTGCTTGATGAATGGCGAATTTTCATATTGACAATGACAAAATGGTACGTTACGAAATTAAGGTATTTCTATACAATGTGTAAAATAATCATGTTTCTAGGTGAATACCTCTTATTACGACGCACGAAGTAAAAGAGTAGTAGAATTTTTTTTGCATGAAAACTGAATCATTTATTAAGCAAAACTCCAGAAATTCATTTAGCCCACTCTTATTTGGTAAATAATGTTTCACAACACCACGTTTTTCGCAATCCTTCTGATGCCGGAAGCGGATGTTGCTCGAATCTGTCGAAGAAAACAAACAGATTTGAATTCCACCAAACACGGTCCAATTTCGGAAGTGTCGGCCTATAAGGTAGGTTGGACTCCTAATCAGATCTCGCACAAGATATCTTTCAGGTACGAAAAGATCGACGGCTGTGTATTTCAGTCAGCCAGCGTCAGTTCAGCCGGCGACATTTTTAGTCCATCGTCGGCGGAACTTCGAACACGGCCTGAGTGACTTCCTAGCTGTACACCACTTTAATTTAGTTCTTCGTTCGCGTCTCGCAGAGATGTCCCAACGTCGCGAGTGACCAAACATTTCCAACTCAGAGGATGATTGCTATAACGTATCCCTCAACCGCCAGATTCACACGAGTGTATCAGTAACCATTCAGCGCCGACATTCCGGCCGTCTGGCTGCTGCTGCGACAGTAATTTGGTTGTGTGTATGGAGCCTGTGGTGGGTGGGTGCGATCGCAGAGGCAGCACGCTGGACCCTGGCTGGAGAGCTGGTTGTTACCTGCTGTGTAGCGGGCAGCGCGCGCATCGTCTTCGCGGTACGCGAGGAGACTGGCCCCTCCCCCAGGCTCTCCTGCCCGCTCAGCTCTGCTGTGAGGGGAGAGGAGAGGAGAGGAGAAGAGAGGAGGGAGCTATTTCTGTCGCGGCTGCAGCTGCACAGCCGTCGCCGCAGCCCAGTTCCTCTCCGGGAGGAGTCGCTCCCTCCTCAGAGGCAGAATCCCGCCTCGTCTGTCCACCTCCCTAGGTTTCAGGTGCCGCCAGCATGAGTACATCTACATCTACATGTACATTTATACTCCGCAAGCCACCCAACAGTGTGTGGCGGAGGGCACTTTACGTGCCACTGTCATTACCTCCCTTTCCCGTTCCAGCCGCGTATAATTCGCGGGAAGGACGACTGCCGGAAAGCCTCCGTGCGCGCTCGAATCTCTCTAATTTTACATTAGTGATCTCCTCGGGAGGTATAAGTAGGGGGAAGCAATATTTTCGATACCTCATCCAGAAAAGCACCCTCTCGAAACCAAGAGATGCAGAGCGCCTCTCTTGCAGAGTCTGCCACTTGAGTTTGCTAAACATCTCCGTAGCGCTATCACGCTTACCAAATAACCCAGTGACATAACGCGCCGCTCTTCTTTGGATATTCTCTATCTCCTCCGTCAACCCGACCTGGTACGGATCCCACACTGATGAGCAATACTCGAGTATAGGTCGAACGAGTGTTTTGTAAGCCACCTCCTTTCTTGATGGACTGCATTTTCTAAGGACTCTCCCAATGAATCTCAACCTGGCACCCGCCTTACCAACAATTAATTTTATATGGTCATTCCACTTCAAATCGTTCCGTAGGCATACTCCCAGATATTTTAAGAAGTAACTGCTACCACTGTTTGTTCCACTATCATATAATCATACAATAAAGGATCCTTCTTTTTATGTATTCGCAATACATTACATTTGCCTATGTTAAGGTTCAGTTGCCACTCCCTGCACCAAGTGCCTATCCGCTGCAGATCCTCCTGCATTTCGCTGCAATTTTCTAATGCTACAACTTCTCTGTATACTACAGCATCATACGCGAAAAGCCGCATGGAACTTCCGACACTATCTACTAGGTCATTTATATATATTGTGAAAAGCAATGGTGCCATAACACTCCCCTGTGGCACGCCAGAGGTTACTTTAATGGCTGTACTTCCTTCATCGGTTGTGGAGGTCAATACCGCACCATGTATTGCTTTGCAGTTGCTACGTCATAAGATTATCCTACCCCCGGGAAGTAAACCGCCCTGTCACGTTGAGCACGTACGGCCGTGCGTTTATTCCTGCAGCCTTGTATCTGGGATACACGTGAGAGTTTTTTGCTGGCAGACAGTGTGGTACTCTCAGGCAGTACTCGCAAAATTATTTACACTAGAGGCGAATTTTCGCTAATAGTTACTGCCTGAATGATGCAAAATTACTACAAAATCGCTGAGAAAACAGTATTACATGTTAATAAAGAAAAGACAGAATACCTGCCCGTAAGTAAGAAAACCATAAAAGATGCACGTCTGACTGTAGATGGATTCAATTTCAAGAGTGTTGATCACTTAAAGTACCTAGGAAGTCTTTTTAGTAATAACAACAGAACTGATATAGAAATAGATGCCTGTTTATCAACAGCAAACAAGACTTTTTTAGTTTCATCAAAATTCTAGGAAAAAGATCACTTATACTTGTGATGTTACATGGACGTGAAACATTAATATTTAGAAAGAAAGATGAAGAAAAACGGTTAATATTCGAAAGAAAAGTACTAAGGAAAATTTTCGGACCTGTATAGGACGAAAATAACATGGAATGGAGAATAAGAAGAAATGAAGAATTAAGAGGGCTGTACAAACACTGTAACATCGTCGAAGTGCTCAAGAGGAGAAGGTTGAATTGGACAGCCATGTAGCAAGAATGACAGAATAGACTACCTAGATTGGCATTCACCATAACAATAGATGGAACGATAGGAAGAGGGAGACCCAGAATCAGATGGCGGGATAACATTCAGGAGGACACAGCTAGGATGGACAGCAACACCAACTGGATAAACAGCGCATTGGACA
This sequence comes from Schistocerca serialis cubense, assembly GCF_023864345.2. Classification (NCBI taxonomy): domain Eukaryota; kingdom Metazoa; phylum Arthropoda; class Insecta; order Orthoptera; family Acrididae; genus Schistocerca; species Schistocerca serialis. The sequence goes on along the minus strand of NC_064641.1, from coordinate 82,184,338 downwards.
ATCAGAAGTGGAAGAGGCTCATAGAGCAGGCGTATGGTCGATAAGGCCCTTGCCACTTGTAAAGTAAAGTAAAGTGAAAGTAAAAGTTACTGCCTGACAGTTCCTTTACATTCTGTAAGTGTCCGAGAGTCTTGCGAGAGCAGATGTCGTAAGCTTTTACACACAGGGTAAGAGTTCCTGTGAGTGCAGAGAGATCACTCTGCGTGAGATTTTTCTGTCGTATTTCTGTGCGTGAAGGAAGAGGCTGTGATGGAAGAGCGTCGGGCTACAGCTGCAGTTTCAATACATCTGGTGTGCAAAGAACTAAAGTAAACGAACGTGTTCTTGTTGGATGAGAGAGCAGATTAGGCGGCGGGACGGTTTTGGAGCGTTCAACAGTCTCATTGTAGAGCTTGTCATAGAACATCCACATCAATATCTGAATTCTACGAGAATCGCAGCGATGTAGATGGAAGAAATAATCGCTATAACTGGACTCAAAATTGTCAGTCTGTCTACTGTTACGCGTAAATCTATTAAAGACAGACAGGTTGCCGAGCGGATCTGGACGCTTCCGTCTGGAACCGCGCGACCGCTACGGAGGTTCGAATCCTGCCTCGGGCAGGATGTGTGAGATGTCCTTAGGTTAGTTAGCTTGTTCTAAGTTCTAGGGGACTGATGACCTCAGATGGTAAGTCTCATAGTGCACAGAACCATTTGAACAGACTGGTTGTGAAACTAATATTTCTAGCATCAGATACATTCATTCTTTTTAATATTTATTGAAATCGCAATTACGATGAAATAACATTACACCAATTTCACCTTGCTAGCCATAGACTCTTGAATGCCAAATACCGCGGATATTTGACAAATGAAGTATTTCCGGACATTTATTTAAACGTACATTGACTTACGGAAGCACTCGTAAATTTATGAATTTCTGCTCTTCAACATACAGTACAATTATATAATCAATTTTGACACCCCACCCATTGCTTGTCCGATTTTTGCGTGTGTTAGGAGTGGAACTGTACCCAAAAATGGATAACGCTAGACTTAAATGTGGTTCTGTCACCCCTAATTAATCTGCAGTGGTAGTGTTGACGATAAATCACACCTATTTTTACTTCCAAACATGAACGATCACGAACACTTAGGGTGTTCAATGACATCAAGCACATACACAAAAATAAAATAAAGCAAAAGGGTGAATTCAGGATCAACTACTGAAGGTAAAGGCTCTACTGAAACACAATAATTTTATTATAACCTTCAGATCAATGCTGAATAAAACACAATGAACAATTTAGAAATTATCCTCCTAACTTGCATTGGCAGTAACTGTGTTAAAATCGGTCCAAAACGCGATCTCATATAACACATATACGAAGAATCACTACACTCCAAAGTATAGTGAAACCTCTGTGGAAACAGCAGTTGCACGTGATCCAACTACTTAACGTTACTCCTAACACAAGCGGAAGCGGGAGCGATCTCACCGTAATATTCCTGTCCTGTTGTAGCGGCGGTCTCCGACGGAGACGGCGCGGCTGTGCGATCGGCGTGTGGCGTCTCGGAAAGTACACTCCTACAGTATTCGGACAACAGACTGCTGTCCGGCAACTTCTCTAACAGCGACAATGTTTCCGCCAGCAATGAGCTGGCGCGGCTAACGTCCTCTCAGAACGAAAGACCAAGAGGGGAGACGACTTGGCTGACGTCCTCTCAGTGCGAGAGCCCAGAATGGAAGACCACGACCGGGAGTCGAGCAAGATCGCTCTTCGCCTTTGTTTTCTCATCTCCACTTTTTTTTTTTTTTTTTTTTGGGTCATGAGTCTACTGACTGGTTTGATGCGGCCCGCCACGAATTCCTTTCCTGTGCTAACCTCTTCATCTCAGAGTAGCACTTGCAACCTACGTCCTCAATTATTTGCTTGACGTACTGCAATCTCTGTCTTCCTCTACAGTTTTTGCCATCTACAGCTCCCTCTAGTACCATGGAAGTCATTCCCTCATGTCTTAGCAGATGTCCTATCATCCTGTCCCTTCTCCTTATCAGTGTTTTCCACATATTCCCTTCCTCTCCGATTGTGCGTAGAACCTTACCTCATTCCTTACCTTATCAGTCCACCTAATTTTCAACATTCGTCTATAGCGCCACATCTCAAATGCTTCGATTCTCTTCTGTTCCGGTTTTCCCCACAGTCCATGTTTCACTACCATACAATGCTGTACTCCAGACGTACATCCTCAGAAATTTCTTCCTCAAATTAAGGCCGGTATTTGATATTAGTAGACTTATCTTGCCCAGAAATGCCTTTTTTGCCATAGCGAGTCTGCTTTTGATGTCCTCCTCGCTCCGTCCGACATTGGTTATTTTACTGCCTAGGTAGCAGAATTCCTTAACTTCATTGACTTCGTGACCATCAATCCTGATGTTAAGTTTCTCGCTGTTCTCATTTCTACTACTTCTCATTACCTTCGTCTTTCTCCGATTTACTCTCAAACCATACTGTGTACTCATTAAACTGTTCATTCCGTTCAGCAGATCATTTAATTCGTCTTCACTTTCACTCAGGATAGCAATGTCATCAGCGAATCGTATCATTGATATCCTTTCACCTTGTATTTTCATTCCACTCCTGAACCTTCCTTTTATTTCCATCATTGCTTCCTCGATGTACAGATTGAAGAGTAGGGCCGAAAGGCTACAGCCTTGTCTTACACCCTTCTTAATACGAGCACTTCGTTCTTGATCGTCCACTCTTATTATTCCCTCTTGGTTGTTGTACATATTGTATATGACCCGTCTCTCCCTGTAGCTTACCCCTACTTTCTTTCAGAATCTCGAACAGCTTGCACCATTTTATATTGTCGAACGCTTTTTCCAGGTCGACAAATCCTATGAAAGTGTCTTGATTTTTCTTTAGTCTTGCTTCCATTATTAGCCGTAACGTCAGAATTGCCTCTCTCGTCTCTTTACTTTTCCTAAAGCCAAACTGATCGTCACCTAGCGCATTTTCAGTTTTCTTTTCCATTCTTCTGTATATTATTCTTGTAAGCAGCTTCGATGCATGAGCTGTTAAGCTGATCGTGCAATAATTCTCGCACTTGTCAGCTCTTGCCGTCTTCGGAATTGTGTGGATGATGCTTTTCCGAAAGTCAGATGGTATATCGTCAGACTCACAGACTCATATATTCTACACACCAACGTGAATAGTCGTTTTGTTGCCACTTCCCCCAATGATTTTAGAAATTCTGATGGAATGTTATCTATCCCTTCTGCCTTATTTGACCGTAAGTCCTCCAAAGCTCTTTTAAATTCCGATTCTCATACTGGATCCCCTATCTCTTCTAAATCGACTCCTGTTTCTTCTTCTATCACATCAGACAAATCTTCACCCTCATAGAGGCTTTCAATATATTCTCCTGGGTGTTGTGTGCTGTCCTTAGGTTAGTTAGGTTTAAGTAGTTCTAAGTTCTAGGGGCTGATGACCATGGATGTTAAGTCCCATAGTGCTCAGAGCCATTTGAACCATTTTTTCAATGTATTCTTTCCACCTATCTGCGCTCTCCTTTGCATTTAACAGTGGAATTCCCGTTGCACTCTTAATGTTACCACCGTTGCTTTTAATGTCACCAAAGGTTGTTTTGGCTTTCCTGTATGCTGAGTCTGCCCTTCCGACAATCATATCTTTTTCGATGTCTTCACATTTTTCCTGCAGCCATTTCGTCTTAGCTTCCCTGCAATTCCTATTTATTTCATTCCTCAGCTACTTGTCTTTCTGTATTCCTGATTTTCCCGGAACATGTTTGTACTTCCTCCTTTCATCAATCAACTGAAGTATTTCTTCTGTTACCCATGGTTTCTTCGCAGCTACCTTCTTTGTACCTATGTGTTTTCCTTCCCAACTTCTGTGATGGCCCTTTTAAGAGATGTCCATTCCTCTTCAACTGTACTGCCTACTGCGCTATTCCCTATTGCTGTATCTATAGCGTTAGAGAGCTTCAAACGTATCTCGTCATTCCTTAGCACTTCCGTATCCCACTTCTTTGCGTATTGATTCTTCCTGACTAATGCCTTGAACTTCAGCCTGCTCTTCATCACTACTATATTGTGATCTGAGTCTATATCTGCTCCTGGGTACGCCTTACAATCCAGTATCTGATTTCGGAATCTCTGTCTGACCATGATGTAATCTAATTGAAATCTTCCCGCATCTCCCGGCCTTTTCCAAGTATACCTCCTCCTCTTGTGGTTCTTGAACAGGGTATTCGCTATTACTAGCTGAAACTTGTTACAGAACTCAATTAGTCTTTCTCCTCTTTCATTCCTTGTCCCAAGCCCATATTCTCCTGTAACCTTTTCTTCTACTCCTTCCCCTACAACTGCATTCCAGTCGCCCATGACTATTAGATTTTCGTCCCCCTTTACATACTGCATTACCCTTTCAATATCCTCATACACTTTCTCCATCCGTTCATCTTCAGCTTGCGACGTCGGCATGTATACCTGAACTATCGTTGTCGGTGTTGGTCTGCTGTCGATTCTGATTAGTACAACCCGGTCACTGAACTGTTCACAGTAACACACCCTCTGCCCTACCTTCCTATTCATAACGAATCCTACACCTGTTATACCATTTTCTGCTGCTGTTGATATTACCCGATACTCATCTGACCAGAAATCCTTGTCTTCCTTCCACTTCACTTCACTGACCCCTGCTATATCTAGATTGAGCCTTAGCATTTCCCTTTTCAGATTTTCTAGTTTCCCTACCACGTTCAAGCATCTGACATTCCACGCCCCGACTCGTAGAACGTTATCCTTTCGTTGATTATTCAATCTTTTTCTCATGGTAACCTCCCCCTTGGCAGTCCCCTCCCGGAGATCCGAATGGGGGACTATTCCGGAATCTTTTGCCAATGGAGATATCATCATGACACTTCTTCGAATACAGGCCACATGTCCTGTGGATACACGTTACGTTACTGAAGTTGCAGAAGTTCCTTAATTTCAGGAAGCATTTCCGGGGTCCGAAATGAGCGGAGCTGAGGTGTGTATACCAAATGAGCTTGTTCATTACCTCATCCAGTACACACACTGCCCACAACGACTCACCAGGGTTTCTCCGGTAAAAGAGTATCCCTTTCCGTAAAAGATAGTGCTGCCTGATTTTGGTTTGGCTCCTATCTTTCCACTTCTCTTTTATCCCTAGTAGTACGGGATCTTTGTCCTGTTCGTTCTTAATGTCAAGCATTGTGACGAAGATATAATTTTCAAACGCCACTTTCCGCAGGTAGAACAGAGAAGAATGCTCCTGTTTGAGTTCTTCTGCCACAGATACTGTTATCCCCAGAGGGGAACGGGGTAGAGCGTCCTCAATGACATTCGTTGGACCTGCGACGTAGATCGTCGTAAAGTCATACTCCTGGAGAACAGCGACCCACCTTGCTAGTCTTCCATGAGTTAGTTTTGCCGTTAGGAGGAACTCCAGAGCTCTGTGATCTGTGTAGACCCGCGTTTTCCGTCCAAACAGAAAATACTTAAACTTCTGGAATCCCCAGACCACAGCTAGGGCCTCAAGTTCTGTTACCAAGTAATTCCTCTCGCTCTTTGTTAACACCCTACTGCCGAACGCAATTGTTTTATGTATCTTCTTCCCGTCTTCTTCGTATTCCTGAAATACCATGACCCCCAGCCCATTTTTTGCACTGTCTGTGGCCATACAGAAATCTTGTGACAAATCAGGATGTGACAGTATCGGTGCTTTCGCGAGAGCTGACTTGAGAACATTGAATTCTCTATCTGCCTCTTCGTCCCATACCCAGGGCGTGTTCTTTCCCGTCAACTGACAAAGTCGCGGGGTCGCCAATGCCGATACGTATATAATTTTTTTGTAAAAATTGGTAACGCCAGGAAATCCTCTTAATTGTTTTCTGGTCATCGGCGTTGCAAAATCTGCAGTTGCGGTTATCTGCTCTGGATCGGGTGTGGATCCCTCCCCTGAGATGATATGTCCCAGAAAACGTACCTTTCTTTCTCCGAAACACGACTTATTATGTTCACGGTCACCCCATGTTTTCTCAGCTTGGATAAAACTTCTCCTAGGAGAGCGTTGTGGGATTCCCAGGTATTCTCCGCTATGAGAATGTCATCTACATAACATGTAATTTTATCCCTCAGTTTGTCATCAAGAATTGTTCCGAGACCCCTAACAAAGGCCGCTGACGAAATGTTTAACCCAAAGGGGAGTCTTTTGAATTAGTAGCACCTACCAAACGCAATAAATGCTGTGTATTTTCGGCAATCAGGGTCTAATACAATTTGCCAAAAGCTCGATCGCATATCGAGAGCAGAGAACACCGAAACTCCATTGAACTTCTGAAATAGCTCGTCGAGCCTCTCCGGTCTGTCAGTTTCAGGTACAATAATCGTGTTAATTTGTCTAGAATCTAACACGAGCCGAATCTCTCCGTTCTTCTAGTCCACAATCCGTAAGGGGCTGTTATACTGAGATTTCTCGTTTTCAATGAGATCCTCCTGTAACATTCTCTCCATTTCGGTCAAAACGCTATCCCGATATGACCAGGGAATGGCGTGTGGTGGTACCCGGAAAGGTTTGTACTTTTTCACTTCGAATCTGTATTCGTAACCTTGGATCGCACCCGTCTTCGGAAGAAAGACTTTGACATTGTCCCTCTACATGTTATCCAATCCTTCCTTGTCAGCGTACTTTATGTCTTTTATTGCTTCTAATTTTGTATTAATTTCTCTGTGGATTTCCTTCAACCGAGCTTCAATGGATTCGCCCTCTCTTCTACTCTTTCCATCGTGCGATTCATTTCTCAGATCCGCCTGACTTGAGGACTACAGTCTCAGGCAGCTCTTATGAATCTGACCTGGCGTTGCTTGCTCATCGAACCGAATATGAATTTTATCTTCTCCTAGCGTCAACTCCCCTCGTCCCAAATCGAGTATCGCTTTATTCATAGATAGGAAGTCCATTCCGATGATGACATCAATTGAAAGCTTGGGGATTACCATCAAATTCGCCGTTAATTTATGCCCCTGACATTCGAACTCCAACCGTGTCTGTTGTGAAATATCCATACTTTTTCCTAGAAGCGCACCCCTAACTTTGGTCTTTTGTATTCCTAGAGTCGGTGGATTCCGCGTATTTTTGCATTTCCTGAACGCTTCCTCGGAAATTCCAGAAAGTTGACTTCCACTGTCAATTATTGCTGCCAGTACCAAATCTCCTATCTTAATTTGGACTACCGGATAAACTTCTTTATTCTGTTGCCCATCCTTTTCTTCTAATAGTAATTATGTCACATCATCGTACTCCACGATGTTTATGTAACTGGCTTTTACTGAGAACACGAACTCGTTAAGGGTCGTGTCCGTTCCGCGTCCTAGTCAGTTATGTTCCACATCAATAACGTGAGACGGCCGAGGTTTCGATGGTCGAGTTTCTACTTCTTCTATGACATTGTTTCTATTACCACCTTGCCAACCCTGATTCGGTTGCTGACCTCTTTCCCACGTCTTATTCCACTTGTTATTGTCGGGAGAGCGCCTATTCCCAGGCTTACTGGTACTCTTATCCTGACCAAATCCGTTGTGATTATGCACCTGTTTTTTCTCCCACTGTGAGCCGTTATTTCGTCGGCCGTTTTGCCATTCACGCTGTCGGCGTTTCTCACGGGCCTGCTCCTCGTTAAATGCGAACTCGAGTTCCCTCAATATTCCTTTGAATACTTCTATGTCGCTTCCACACCTTCCGGCAAGTGTTTGCTGGTAGGCAATCGGTAGCTTCATATAACACAGGCGTATAATTTCAGCTGCGCTGCACGGATTGTCGAGATACTGGTTCCTCTTTGTCATATTCTCGAAGAATTTTACAGGACTTCGGTAACCTGCGTCTTCCATATCTCCAGACATCATTAATTCTTGCTTAATGCGTTCATATGTTTCAGGGTTATAAACACAAAATCAAATAGGGGTAATGCAGGAGTAGGTTTAATAATGAATAGGAAAATAGGAATGCGGGTAAGCTACTACAAACAGCATAGTGAACGCATTATTGTGGCCAAGATAGATACAAAGCCCACACCTACTACAGTAGTACAAGTTTATATGCCAACTAGCTCTGCAGATGACGAAGAAATTGAAGAAATGTATGACGAAATAAAAGAAATCATTCAGATTGTGAAGGGAGACGAAAATTTAATAGTCATGGGTGACTGGAATTCGAGTGTAGGAAAAGGGAGAGAAGGAAACATAGTAGGTGAATATGGATTGGGGGACAGAAATGAAAGAGGAAGCCGCCTGGTTGAATTTTGCACAGAGCACAACATAATCATAACTAACACTTGGTTTAAGAATCATGAAAGAAGGTTGTATACATGGAAGAACACTGGAGATACTAAAAGGTATCAGATAGATTATATAATGGTAAGACAGAGATTTAGGAACCAGGTTTTAAATTGTAAGACATTTCCAGGGGCAGATGTGGACTCTGACCACAATCTATTGGTTATGACCTGTAGATTAAAACTGAAGAAACTGCAAAAAGGTGGGAATTTAAGGAGATGGGACCTGGATAAACTAAAAGAACCAGAGGTTGCACAGAGATTCAGGGAGAGCATAAGGGAGCAATTGACAGGAATGGGGGAAATAAATACAGTAGAAGAAGAATGGGTAGCTTTGAGGGATGAAGTAGTGAAGGCAGCAGAGGATCTAGTAGGTAAAAAGACGAGGGCTAGTAGAAATCCTTGGGTAACAGAAGAAATATTGAATTTAATTGATGAAAGGAGAAAATATAAAAATGCAGTAAGTGAAACAGGCAAAAAGGAATACAAACGTCTCAAAAATGAGATCGACAGGAAGTGCAAAATGGCTAAGCAGGGATGGCTAGAGGACAAATGTAAGGATGTAGAGGCCTATCTCACTAGTGGTAAGATAGATACCGCCTACAGGAAAATTAAAGAGACCTTTGGAGATAAGAGAACGACTTGTATGAATATCAAGAGCTCAGATGGAAACCCAGTTCTAAGCAAAGAAGGGAAAGCAGAAAGGTGGAAGGAGTATATAGAGGGTCTATACAAGGGCGATGTACTTGAGGACAATATTATGGAAATGGAAGAGGATGTAGATGAAGATGAAATGGGAGATACGATACTGCGTGAAGAGTTTGACAGAGCACTGAAAGACCTGAGTCGAAACAAGGCCCCCGGAGTAGACAATATTCCATTGGAACTACTGACGGCCTTGGGAGAGCCAGTCCTGACAAAACTCTACCACCTGGTGAGCAAGATGTATGAAACAGGCGAAATACCATCAGACTTCAAGAAGAATATAATAATTCCAATCCCAAAGAAAGCAGGTGTTGACAGATGTGAAAATTACCGAACTATCAGCTTAATAAGTCACAGCTGCAAAATACTAACACGAATTCTTTACAGACGAATGGAAAAACTAGTAGAAGCCAACCTCGGGGAAGATCAGTTTGGATTCCGTAGAAACACTGGAACACGTGAGGCAATACTCACCTTACGACTTATCTTAGAAGAAAGATTAAGGAAAGGCAAACCTACGTTTCTAGCATTTGTAGACTTAGAGAAAGCTTATGACAATGTTGACTGGAATACTCTCTTTCAAATTCTAAAGGTCGCAGGGGTAAAATACAGGGAGCGAAAGGCTATTTACAATTTGTACAGAAACCAGATGGCAGTTATAAGAGTCGAGGGACATGAAAGGGAAGCAGTGGTTGGGAAGGGCGTAAGACAGGGTTGTAGCCTCTCCCCGATGTTGTTCAATCTGTATATTGAGCAAGCAGTAAAGGAAACAAAAGAAAAATTCGGAGTAGGTATTAAAATTCATGGAGAAGAAATAAAAACTTTGAGGTTCGCCGATGACATTGTAATTCTGTCAGAGACAGCAAAGGACTTGGAAGAGCAGTTGAATGGAATGGACAGTGTCTTGAAAGGAGGATATAAGATGAACATCAACAAAAGCAAAACAAGGATAATGGAATGTAGTCTAATTAAGTCGGGTGATGCTGAGGGAATTAGATTAGGAAATGAGGCACTTAAAGTAGTAAAGGAGTTTTGCTATTTGGGGAGCAAAATAACTGATGACGGTCGAAGTAGAGAGGATATAAAATGTAGGCTGGCAATGGCAAGGAAAGCGTTTCTGAAGAAGAGAAATTTGTTAACATCCAGTATTGATTTAAGTGTCAGGAAGTCATTTCTGAAAGTATTTGTATGGAGTGTAGCCATGTATGGAAGTGAAACATGGACGATAAATAGTTTGGACAAGAAGAGAATAGAAGCTTTCGAAATGTGGTGCTACAGAAGAATGCTGAAGATTAGATGGGTAGATCACATAACTAATGAGGAAGTATTGAATAGGATTGGGGAGAAGAGAAGTTTGTGGCACAACTTGACCAGAAGAAGGGATTGGTTGGTAGGACATGTTCTGAGGCATCAAGGGATCACCAATTTAGTATTGGAGGGCAGCGTGGAGGGTAAAAATCGTAGAGGGAGACCAAGAGATGAATACACTAAGCAGATTCAGAAGGATGTAGGTTGCAGTAGATACTGGGAGATGAAAAAGCTTGCACAGGATAGAGTAGCATGGAGAGCTGCATCAAACCAGTCTCAGGACTGAAGACCACAACAACAACAACAACAACAAGTTTCTCTTGACCAGAATTTGCCCAAGAAGACATTCCTGAACGCATCATACGAGTTACAAGTCCTGGCAAAGTTCCTGATATATTCCGCTGTGGCTTCTTCCGTATGTGAGCACACGAAATCGAACTTATACATGAGTGGCCAGTGGGGAGGCAGAGACAGGTCAAATAGGCCTATAAATGTTTTGGGATGAAGACTATTGCCTTCGTATCTGTAATGTTGAAACTTCCTCACCGAGATGAAGTGTTTAAAATCAAATCTATCTTCGCCATGATAGTATTGATTTCTTCCTACATTTTGTTGAATCGGTATTTCCGGGTGCAAACTTCCCTGTTCAGAAACTCTGTCTTCCTCTCTGTCAATGTGGGTACTCGACAAATGTTGCGTACTACGTACTAGGCGACAGCAATTGTGCCCCGTCGACGTTTGCGTGCCCACCGAGTTTTCTACGGGCGCCGGCGCGGCGTTACGGTATGCTCCGCTGCTACCAGCTTCCGCCATGTTACTCGAGCCGTCCAAATTTTTTCAGCACTCACTACCTCTCTGTTCTGTTGCTATCATTGCCAGCTATTTCGCCAGGATGGCTACCTTGAGTTGGTATTGCGGTTTTCCCGATAATGCGTATAACTTCATTTTCTAGGTTTCGTTTTAATTTGGCGACTTCATCTCTTAGTGCGTCCCTAGGCGCCACGTCCGGTTGTTGCTGTTGCTTATCGTCAATTCGCTTAATGCGACCCTGCAATTTGGATAAGACAGCCTTCCCTACTTTCGCGGTACTCTGTGTCGAGTCGCGAGTTTCCTTCGCAATTTTCTTTGCCCCCTTTGCTATCAGCTTCGCTTCATTGGCTGTACTTTTAATTATAGCTACCTCCTTTTCTAACTTTGCACCTAAGTTCTCTACCTCCTCTTTCATTTCACTCATCATTTTCGCACTCGCCTTGTCGGAGATCGATAATTTTATATTAAGACCGGAGTTATATTTTTCGACGCTGGATATTTTTGTACTGAGATCGGCGTGAAGCCAGATGTCGTCTTTTTTTTTTATTTCTGCCTGCATTCCTATCAAAATTTCTATGATGTTCTCTAGACTTGGCCCATTTTGAATTTCTGTCCCCTCTGTCCTACAATGAGCGCCGTTTCTGGGCACCAGTCGGGTCGCTGGACTGAACCACTGGACTGGGGTCGGAAATAATTCGTTTCAGTGGCACTATGGCTCCGTGGGCTGTATCCTCCATAATTATGGATTACGACATCAGCCTCCACGTGTCTCGGTTCCTCAGCGTCGCTGTCGGACTCGTAGATTCTACTACCCACTGGGCTGAACCTATTCTTATCATCACCTTCCGGCATCTGCATTTCACACTCGTCACTTTCGCTTGCAGTACCCTCGCGACTGTCACCCATTTTATCACTATTAGAGACGAGATTCTGCTCTGCTGCGGCCCTGGCTTTCGCTCTCGTCAACATGTACATTAATGTGAATCGTACACTCGACAACAAAATATATTTTAGTCTTAACAATAAAAAGGAACAAAATTCCAATCACAAAACAAAATGCTAAACTGGGTTTGCGCAGTGAACAGAAATGCCACCAACTTATACTTGCTAATGGGATTAACACACAAACGATTGTGCACCTACTGTTCAGCATTTGCTGAATACAAGTAACATTAGCACACACAACGAAACAACAAAAGAACAACGCGCTAGCACCAAAGAAGCAAAAAACACAACAACAACAAAAAAAACACAATTTGTGCTGCTTATTTTTATCCGTGATTCTACTATCAAAATGATCAGACAAGTTGGATCACAGTGAAAAACAAAACTGAGGTTTCTCCTAACTGCACCTCAGGCAGATCCCAAAATTACTAATCCTAGGCATGGATCAGTCATATGTAACACCCCACCCGTTGCTTGTCCGATTTTTGCGTGTGTTCGCCCCTGACAAACAATTTACAGAGAAATTGGGAGTGGAACTGTACGCAAAAATGGATAACGCTGGATTTAAATGTGGCCCTGTCACCCCTAATTAATCTGCGGTGGTAGTGTTGACGATAAATCACACCTATTTTTACTTCCAAACATGAACGATCACGAACACTTAGGGTTTCAATGAAATCAAACACATACACAAAAATGAAATAAAGCAAAAGGGCGAATTCAGGATCAACTACTGAAGGTAAAGGCTCTACTGAATCACAATAATTTTATTATAACCTTCAGATCAGTGCTGAATAAAACACAATGAACAATTTACAATTTACAGATTATCCTCCTAACTGGCATTGGCAGTAACTGTGTTAAAATCGGTCCAAAACGCGATCTCATATAACACATATACGAAAAACCACTACACTCCAAAGTACTGTGAAACCTATGTGGAAACAGCAATTGCAATTGATCCAACTATTTAACGTTACTCCTAACACAAGCGGAAGCGGGAGCGATCTCACCGTAATATTCCTGTCCTGTTGTAGCGGCGGTCTCCGACGGAGACGGCGCGGCTGTGCGATCGGCGTGTGGCGTCTCGGAAAGTACACTCCTACAGTATTCGGACAACAGACTGCTGTCAGGCAACTTCTCTAACAGCGACAATGTTTCCGCCAGCAATGAGCTGGCGCGGCTAACGTCCTCTCAGAACGAAAGACCAAGAGGGGAGACGACTTGGCTGACGTCCTCTCAGTGCGAGAGCCCAGAATGGAAGACCACGACCGGGAGTCGAGCAAGATCGCTCTTCGCCTTTGTTTTCTCATCTCCACTTTTACCGAGCGAATCACATCACTAGAAGCTCTCAAAATACCCAGTTTTCCAGTGCCGACCAATGTACGGCCTGGGAATAGAACTCTTTTCCACAATTCTTTTATTTCTACAAAATTTCACAAGCAAACTCCGCCCTCGCCGGCTGGGAAGGACCACAGCTGTGGGCAATAGCACGTTTACTGGAAGTTTCCTCCCAAGAGACCACTCGAGATTCCCCGTCGTAGCAAACACAGATTCTTGCATTGAAAGTTTGTTGTTCGGAACTCCTGGCCTGCCCCACTTGAGTTACTCGAAGGCGTAAAATTAGTGGGACACAGGCGAGAGCACGCACAGGAAAGCCCGTCCAGCTATCCACTGCTCTGTTTTGGTAAACACTTGAACAATTGCAGCCGTGCGTCCCTCAGAGGTAGGCGGATTACAGAAACCCCCCAGTTCACCATTCATACCGTCAGGCTGTGGCCTTCGGCGGTTAGACAGGGACGTAGGCGAGCTCTGTCTCGCGTACTGCCTTTCCGCAAAATCTTATAATTACAAAATAGCGGAATTCTCGCGTGCCGATGCGTTTCCGCATAGATTTCGTACACCGTAATTTAGAGTATTACTCCAACAAAACCTAAAGTGTCACGTTAAATGGACTCGGCTACCCCGCGCGGCTTAGTCGTGGTAATTCAGGTAAATTTCTTCTGTAGAGGTTTTTAATTCGAGTAGCCATTCCAGCCAACAAACTTTGCTTCTTATCTCAGTTGCTGTAGTCCAGCAACTGTACATTCCGTAACGCTAGCCTTTCCTCATACAAACTAACTAAATGCACAGCTTCGTCGTGAGTCCATTTCCTGTCAGTTTTCTTCACTACTTTTTTGCCGATACATACATCGCTGATATTGATTCACAGTGTGTATCCATCGCGATACGATTCTCAACTGTCCTAGCAATGTGGATACACGTTTAGCCAGTGGCGTGGTGTAGTGTTAATCCGGCGCAACTGGTAGGGTACTGCTTTTTGTTTATACATGTTTTCACTTTGACGTGGGATCGAGTCTCTTCGGTGACAATTCTTTTTATTTTCGTTTGTTATGCTTAATGTCTGTATGATATTGTTGTGTGTTATTTGCTGCATATTGTTTAAAGATAGAATTGTCGAAATAGGCTAATTGCTTCTGCTGTTCTTTTAGGGAGTAAAACGAGAGATTTCCTCGCTCAGAAACGTGCCACGGCCACATATATGTCTCAATACATGCAGTTAGTTGGGAAATTTTACTTAATGTGTGCATGAGTAAGGCAAACTCGATTACCAAGTGGTGACAGTAAACATACTGTGAAATACGACACAAATCTGAGACGCAATATGACCGTGCAGCCATCCTTGAATACTCTCACCCCTCAGCTCGACAATGCTGATACATTTTTTGCTGTCTGAGATCTACAGCGAGCAGGTCTCCACAGTAGGAGGTTGCCGCCTACACGACAGGTCTAAACTCGCAGAGCGCTTTTATCTGACATCTTGCTCCACTGGCTCTCGGCGAAGTTTACGCGACACTTATTACTCGCAAAAGCTATCTGAGGCTGAAAAACTCTCACATGTACACCTAGCTTTCGCTTTGCAGCATACATGTGGCGCAATGGATCTGCAACAGCGGTGCACTGCGCTGCGATTCGAGTCAGGCGGGGACTATGCTACACTGCAGCATGAACGTGTCTCAGGGCCGAAAAATAAAAACGTGAAATGCCATGTGCATGTGATCCATGAAGACGATCAAAAGTGGGAAAACAATAAAACTTTAAATCCCATTTCTACATCTACATCTACATAATTATTCAAATGGCTCTGAGCACTATGGGACTTAACATCTGTGGTCATCAATCCCCTAGAACTTAGAACTACTGAAACCTAACTAACCTAAGGACATCACACAACACCCAGTCATCACGAGGCAGAGAAAATCCTTGACCCCGCCGGGAATCGAACCCGGGAACCCGGGCGCGGACATAATTATTCTCGAATCCACACTTAAGTGCTTTTGGTAGACGATTCGTAGAACCGCTTTCAGATTATTGCTCGGCCGTTCCACTCTCGAAAACACGTTGGAAAAATGAATACCTAAATAGTTCAGAAGAGTACTGACAAACTTAGTGAAGACAGCCTTTTCAGATTCGTTGTATCGTCTAAGTAGTCTGCCAATAAAAAGCGGCTTGTGGTTCATCTTTACCACATTTTCTATATGATGTTTCCAATTCCACTAGTTCGTAATTGTAATCTCTAGGTAATTAGATCAATCGAAAACTTTTAAGTTTATGTGATTTATTGTATAATCAAAAGTATACGGATTTTTTTTTGTAGTCATGTGAAGCACCCTATAATTTTATGCTTAATGACATTATAACCTGTAAACATTCTAAGCTCATATTGTCTCCTACATAGTTTATATAGATTAAGAACAAGAGAGTGCCTGTAACAGTGCAGTTTGTAAAAATACAGGGTGGTCCAAAAGTTCGGACACAACCTGATAAAATCCAAATGGAGTAGGAAACAAGGAAACGGAGTCGCTATACACGAGGAACGGGAAGGAGGAAACTTTATAGGCTATGCCACCAACATGGCGGCCATCTTGAAAGCCGCCATCTTGGATTCAACTCCAATATTTCAAATGGGAATGTGGTCCTGTGGCATATCAAACAGATAGAGAATTTCACCAGAAAAATAATGCCGTTGTTATTTTAAACATAGCTTTATTCATTCTCGGGCTATAGCCAATTACTTTCGGCAGCAGTGGGACGCTCGGCAGCGTGAGTATTACGTACTGAGAAGTCATAAAATGGAGTATGAAACGGTGTAAAGTGACTATCCCATGCCTGATATGTTCCATGTGTTTATCTGTTAGGTATCATTTACTCATGCTAACGTTTTAATCGTTGTTTCCTTATTTACAGGTTACAAAATGTCCTTAACACATGAAGAACGCATTGAAATCATCTTGATATCAGGAGAAAGAAGCACACGGGTCATTGCTGAGGATTTCAACAGTCGTCACCCAACCAGACAGCCCATCACTCACAGCGCAGTTGCCAAGCATTGGGCCAAATTCCGAGCAACAGGTTCTGTCGCAGATAAACCTAAGGCTGGAAGACCAAAATCCGCCACCGATGAAGTAACAACAGTGAGCATGTTGGCATCATTTGAAGAGTCTGCAACGGAGTACTCGTCGCCTGTCACAAGAATGTGGGGTTAGCCGTACCACCATACTGCGAATTTTATCGCAGCACAAATGGCACCCATACAAAATTCAGCTGCTGCAACACCTGAACGAGGATGACCGTCAGGTACAGTTCGCAAAATGGGAGACACAGCAGCTGCAGATAAACCCATTTTTCGCCTATCAGGTGCTGTTCAGTGTTGAAGTCAATTTCTTTATCAATGGTGAAGTGAACAAGCAGAATCACAGATACTGGTCCGACACAAATCCGCAATGGATTGATGCTTCCAAAACGGTCGACTCACAAAAAGTGATGGCCTGGTGTGGTGTGTGGGGTACCAAAGTCGTTGGACCTTTTTTGTTGATGGTACGTTAACAGCCAACGGTTATCTGAGGTTATTGGATGAAGAAGTGTTTCCCTCGTTGTTAATGGAGGACGGAACATTTCCGGAATTCTTCCAGCATGATGGAGCCCCACCATATTATGGGCACAATGTGCGAGCATACCTGGATGTGCAGTTCCCTCAAAAGTGGATTGGTGGTAGGGGTGCTGTGGAGTGGCCACCACGTTCACCAGATTTGACTCCTTTGGATTTTTATCTCTGGGGTCATGTCAAAGCACTGGTTTATTCTGTGAAAATACGGGACTTGCATCATCTAAAGCAGCCCATTGTTGATGCGTGTGGTCAAATTCAGCCAGATGTGTTGGTCAAAGATCATCAGGATTGGGTTCAGAGGATAGCATTAACAATCCAACATAATGGACAACATATCGAGCCATTCCTATGACTGTTCATGGTCTCTCGGGACTGTGTAACAGCGGCGTAATGTCTCTTCGGCGCATAACACACATGCTGCCGAGCGTCCCACCGCTGCCAAATGTAACTGGCTATAACCCGAGAATGAATAAAGCTATGTTTAAAATAACAACGGCATTGTTTTTCTGGTGAAATTCTCTATCTGTTTGATATGTCGCATGACCACATTCCCATTTGAAAGTTTGGAGTTGAATCCAATATGGTGACTTTCAAGATGGCCGCCATGTTGGTGGCATAGCCTACAAAGTTTCCCCCTTCTCGTTCCTCGGGTGTAGGGACTCTGTTTCCTTGTTTGCTACTCCATTTGAATTTTATGAGGGTGTTTCCGGACTTTTGGACCACCCTGCATTTATTTTATATGCGTCAAAACACAGGTAACGCGCTTCGTAAGGGATCAGGTGAAATGCATTAGTTGCTCGGAAGAGGATTATCGCAGACATAGGATTACTATCTGAATGAAGAAGGTGTAATGTAAGAGTGTTTACTACTAAATACTGAATTCACTAAAGACAACACTAACAGTCAGCCGAGGAATATACGACACGAGGGGAGTTCAAAAAGTGATGCAAAACATATTTTTCTGAAAGCAGGTTTATTTATTCAGGGCTCCAGTGCACCATATTATTCCTCATTATTGTCGCTACAAAACCCTATTTTTCAGCATAATCTCCGTTGAGTGTGACGGCCTTACGCTTGGTACCACCCTACTGGTCGAAATCTGAGCCAACGTCCTGCTGCTTTAATAACCTCGCCATCCTTCACGTACTGCTTCCCGAAGAGTGCTTCCTTCATGGGGCCAAACAGATGGTTCTTCATTGCTCTTATTGGTCATCTGTTATGCGGTGAGGAAGACAGCAGGCACACACCTTTGAGTAGCTCAAATGGTGGATGAGAGTGTCAGTAGTACCAACAACGTTTTATTGGCAGGACACTTGGAAAATGTAACAGACCGACTAAGGAGACTGCCTACACTACGCTTGTCCGTCCTCTTTTAGAATACTGCTGCGCGGTGCGGGAAACCTTACCAGATAGGACTGACGGAGTACATCGAAAAAGTTCAAAGAAAGGCAGCACGTTTTGTATCATCACGAAATATGGGAGAGAGTGTCACAGAAATGATACAGGATTTGGGCTGGACATCATTAAAAGAAAGACGTTTCTCGTTCCGATGGAATCTTCTCACGAAATTCCAATCTCCAACTTTCTCCTCCGAAAGCGAAAATATTTTGTTGACACTGACCTACATAGGGAGGAGCGATCAGATCACCACGATAAAAGAAAGGAAGTCAGAGCTCGTACGGAAAGATATAGGAGTTCATTCTTTCCGCGTGCTATACGAGATTGGAATAATAGAGAATTGTGAAGGTGGTTCGATGAACCCTCTGCCAGGCACTTAAATGTGATTTGCAGAGTATCCATGTAGATGTAGAGACGTCCAGTTATGCAGCGAACTGTTTGATTGTGATCCACCAGTCACCTCGAATGAGAGGGTAGCTCCCTCACATCCAGCATTGCAGGAGTCACGGCTGTGTGCGGCCAACCGACGAGTGCGGGATCAGTCAGGTTTGTGCGACCTTTTTACGATGATGACAGACGGCTCGTCCAAAGACTCACTGTACTTTTGTTCACTGCCAGCTCTCTGCAGACATTCTGCAAGCGTCTGTGGGTATCTGTAATGCTCTGGGATTCCGCCAAGGAAACTCAATGACTGGTTTCTGCGCGGAACGCACCTCCGGTGCAGAAGCCACTTTGGATGCTGCATTTAGTGCCACCAGCCGTAGGAACTGCAACTGCTGGCGAAGGAATATTTCACAATGTCCAACAACAAATTCCGCATTTTTTCACCCTAAACTGGCCAAGGGAAAGATGTGTTGCCTTACTTATTGAACGCCCCTCTGAGTTTCGAATGCTGGAGCTGTCGTCTGCTACCGTGATGAGGGGCCTCTCAAGAAAAGCATCCGTAAAGCCATGCAAGTGACACGCAGGAAGCTTCAATTTCACGGCATATTTGAAAGAATTTTCACTTTTTTCCCGACACGCATGACTGTCGTCTTTTCGTCTTCCCAGTAGTAAACAGTTTACCGATGTTCTGTTTACCCTCTCCACGCACCTAATACACTTGACACAGAAACTTCGTCAAATCCAAATATTATTAATGCAATATGTCATATCGGTTGCGATAGAATTTTTTTCCTGAAAATTTCTGGTAAACATTAAGCACAACCTATTTACCACCACTTTTTAGTGGTTTTCAGTGTCTGTGGTTCACTGCAAGACACGAAGCAAGCTGACACATTTTCACATACAAGACCACGTGTGCACGGCTGGTGGGACAGAGAGATTTGAATCGAGGATAGCGCGAGCTAAAAATGTAGTATGGCGATAAGCAACGACACCGAAGCGTTCCTCATTATATTAATCGCAGTAGTATAAGAAAAAGTAATACATAAGTAGGACTGAACTTGCGATGAGCATATTACAGAAGAGAAAGTAAAACATCCAAATAAATGCTTACGAGTTTACAACTGCTACCAGTGGCAATAACTACACTATATGGCTAAACGTAATTGGAGGTACTACGTTGTTCGTTCATTTTCTGATAGCGTGAGGCCGATAACTGACAGTGCTGTTGTCGCGAATCATCAGAAGACGCCAGTCGATGCGGGGGCGGGGGGGTTCCGCACACTCATTCACTACAGGCAAAAGTTCAAGTGGGAAACATTCAAGTATCCACCCTATAGCTACAATCTCTCCTCGTGAGATTATCATACCTTCGGTACCTCCAAATGGCCGTGATGCGTTGGCGATTCTTGTCGGACAAAGACGTGCACCTCGCGGTTACGAACTTCTTCACCCAAACCGCTAACTTCAACCTGGTGCTTAGGTGGATGATTCCCTCTGTCCTCACGGTGAGTTTACCGTTTCGACATACAGATTCTGGAACGTACAGCCATCGAACAGAGAATTTTTGATCACCCCCTGTTATTGTTGTTGTTGTCTTCAGTCCTGAGACTGTTTGGGGCGGCGGGTGGAATTAATTGTTGTTAAATGTTCCTATTATTTATGCAGTCTTTTGCCGTTCTCAACACTGGCTCTCTAACTACAATATTGGCAACCAGAAAGTGATTAGCAAAACGTGAAGCCTGTAATTAGAATTCCTAGTGCCCACTTCATCTGAGAAATACACTTATAGCTACAGCTTATACCTCTGAGGAATTAGGAGATTGTCTGGGATTCATAATCAAAAACGATTCTCTGTAAAAGGTTCACTATATTCTGATAGTCACAGACCAAAAAGAATCCACACGATCCAACTACCAGAGCAGTTCAGAGTCTAATGCGCTGATGCCACTATAATTGTTCAAATTAAATGTTTAAGTGAATGCTCGCCATAATTTGATGATAATGTTCATCAAACGCCACGCTAAATAATGGTAGAGTGTCTGTCCCGCGGCGGCACGTGAAAATACGACATACGCAAACTGAAGATAGATCATTAAAGTCATCCCAGAATTAACACTTCACTCGAAAATGATTTCTTGGTTACGCGCATCCCGAGTAACTTATTACGGCATCCGAGGCTGTTTATAGCAATGATACCGACGCGACGCGACTCCCGGCAAAGGTGGTGTGCCAATCAGCGTCTGGAGAGAGCTGGGGCCTTTTTCTCTCGCGCCGCGTTCTTGTATATAAAGCCGCGGTGCGGACGGCTAAGGGAACGCCTGATCAAAATTGCTCTCCCGACTAGCCGCTGGGCTAGTAATGCACCACTTTAAGTTATTAAATAAATCATCGCTTCCTTTGCTGATGGCCGATGAAGCTCTCAACTTAAATGTGCATTCAGCACACAGGTAAGTAATCATAATAAAAGTCTGACGTGGCTAAGTCAAATATTTTGGGCGAGAGAATTAATTTAATTACACTACACGCAGCAGACGAGCTCTGAACTTGCCCTTTGGAGAGACGCTATCGCTATAGTTTTATAGTTCTTCAACTGAAACTTCTCACATCTTTATGACTATAGCGGATCTCACTTCTACTTAAATTTAAACATCCTAGCCTTATTTATTCGCCTACTTAATCTACCTTGCTTCCTTAATTTCTAAGACAAAAACCAGAAAATCATGAATTTCAACTAAAATTTTAATTTGTGAGATCCAGAATACTGTTTCTACTAAATGATTATGCAAAAGGAATCTAAATACAAATTTTTAAGTTTCTAGCTCTTTTCTGTTGCGCCAATGATTTTTACAGAGAAACGTCCAAATTTCGAAAATGGTTAAAGTTATTGAACTGATCTTCAACACATATTGATTACTCCTGACATGCTACAAACGTTTCAGGTTATTAACTTGATTTTTAAAGTACTGCGCAACATTTATGACGTCAGAGCTAGTTACAGTGGACTAGGCTGGCACACAATGGAAAGACTGATGTGAATTTTATACGGCGTGAGTAGGCTGCTTCCCTACAATTCCTTCAACTGCTCTTCCAAGTCCTTTGGTGTCTCCTACAGAATTACAATGTCATCGTCGAACCATAAGTTTTTATTTCATCTCCATGGATTTTAATACCTACTCCGAATTTTTCTTTTGTTTCCTTTACTGTTTGCTCAATATACAGATTGAATAACATCGGGGAGAGGCTACAACCCTGTCTCACTCCCTTCCCAACCACTGCTTCCCTTTCATGCCCCTCGACTCTTATAATTGCCATTTCGTTTCTGTACAAATCGTAAATAGCGTTTCGCTCCCTGTGTTCTACCCCTGCCACATACAGAATTTGAAAGAGAGTATTCCAGTCAACATTGTCAAAAGCTTTCTCTATGTCTACAAATGCTAGGAATGTAGGTTTGCCTTTTCTTAATCTAGCTTCTAAGATAAGCCTCACGTGCTCCAACATTTCTACGGAGTCCAAACTGATCTTCCCCGAGGTGGGATTCTACCAGTTCTTCCATTCGTCTGAAAAAGAATTCGCATTAGTAGTTTGCAGCCGTGACTTATTAAAACGATAGTTTGGTTATTTTCACAACTGTCAACACCTGCTTTCTTTGGGATTGGAATTATTATATTCTTTTTGAAGTCTGAGGGTATTGCGCCAGTCTCATACATTTTGTTCACCAGATGGTAGAGTTTTGTCAGGACTGGCTCTCCCAAGGCCATCAGTAGTTCTAATGGAATGTTGTCTACTGCCGGGGCCTTGTTTTGGCTTAGGTATTTCAGTGCTCTGTCAAACTCTTCACGCAGTATCATATCTCCCATTTGATCTT
The DNA here is from genome assembly GCF_023864345.2 of Schistocerca serialis cubense. NCBI lineage: Eukaryota > Metazoa > Arthropoda > Insecta > Orthoptera > Acrididae > Schistocerca > Schistocerca serialis. Next base: position 82,161,611 of record NC_064641.1, on the reverse strand, counting down.
CATCTACATCCTCTTCCATTTCAATAATATTGCCCTCAAGTACATCGCCCTTGTATAGACCCTCTATATACTCCATCCACCTTTCTGCTTTCCCTTCTTTGCTTAGAACTGGGTTTCCATCTGAGTTCTTGATATTCATACAAGTGGCTCTCTTTTCCCTTAAGGTCTCTTTAATTTTCCTGTAGGCAGAATTTATCTTACCCTTAGTGGGATAAGCCTCTACATCCTTACATTTGTCCTCTAGCCATCCCTGCTTAGCCATTTTGCACTTCCTGTCGATCTCATTTTTGAGACGTTTGTATTCCTTTTTGCCTGCTTCATTTACCTCATTTTTATATTTTCTCCTTTCATCAATTAAATTCAATGTGTCATCTGGTACCCAAGGATTTCTACTAGCCCTCGTCTTTTTACCTACTTGATGCTCTGCTGCCTTTACTACTCCATCCCTCAAAGCTACCCATTCTTCTTCTACTGTATTTCTTTCCCTCACTCTTGTCAATTGTTTCCTTATGCTCTTCCTGGAACTCTGTACAACCTCTGGTTTAGTCAGTTTATCCAGGTCCCATCTCCTTAAATTCCAACCTTTTTGCAGTTTCTTCAGTTTTAATCTACAGTTCGTAACCAATATATTGTGGTCAGAGTCCACATCCGCCCCTGGAAATGTCTTACAATTTAAAACCTGGTTCCTAAATCTCTGTCTCACCATTATATAATCTATCTGGAACCTGTCAGTATCTCCAGGTTTCTTCCATGTATACAACCTTCTTTAATGATTCTTGAACCAAGTGTTAGCTATGATTCAGTTATGCTCTGTGCAAAATTCTACCAGGTGGCTTCCTCTTTCATTTCTTATCCCCAATCTATATTCATCTACAAGGTTTCCTTCTCTTCCTTTTCCTACTATCGAATTCCAGTCACCCATGACTATTAAATTTTCGTCTCCCTTCACTATCTGAATAGTTTCTTTTATCCCATCATACATTTCTTCAATTTCTTCGTCTTCTGCAGATCTAGTTGGCATATAAACTTGTACTACTGTAGTAGGCGTGGGCTTCGTGTCCATCTTGGCCACAATACGGCGTTCACTAAGCTGTTTGTAGTAGCTTACCCACACTCCTATTTTTTTATTCATTATTGAACCTGCCACCGAACTTCGCTAATTCCCACTATATCTAACTTTAACCTATCCATTTCCCTTTAAAAAATTTTCTAACCTACCTGCCCGATTAAGGGATCTGACATTACACGCTTTGATCCGTAGAACGCCAGTTTTCTTTCTCCTGATAACGACGTCCTCTTGAGTAGTTCCCGCCCGGAGATCCGAATGGGGGACTATTTTACCTCCGGAATATTTTACCCAAGAGGACGCCATCATCAATTAACCATACAGTAAAGCTGCATGCCCTCGGGAAAAATTACGGCCGTAGTTTCCCCTTGCTTTCAGCCGTTCGCAGTACCAGCACAGCAAGGCTGTTTTGGTTAGTGTTACAAGGCCAGATCAGCCAATCATCCAGACTGTTGCCCCTGCAACTATTGAAAAGGCTGCTGCCCCTCTTCAGGAACCACACGTTTGTCTGGCCTCTCAAAGATACCCCTCCGTCGTGGTCGCACCTACGGTACGGCTATCTGTATCGTTGAGGCACGCAAGCCTCCCCACCAACGGCAGGGTCCATGGTTCATGTGGGGAGGCACCTCCTGTATAAATTAATATTAATGTCAGTGACGTTTAGAAATATCTAAAATCGCTAAAATTAGACAAGGATACATGGCCTGATGGAGTCTTTCACGTTATACACACAAGATACTGCTGAATTAGCTACGATTACAGCTATAAGACACGTGGACCCTTGAACAAAAGTCAGAATCCAGAAGCAGGGGTCACGCCGGTCTACGACGAGGGTTAACTACCAATCTCATATTCGTACATCGGTTGTAGAACTATCAACATGTTCAGAGCTCAAATAAAATGCTGTACTCGAACAGAATGACCTCCTCCATGCCTCCCAGCAATGATTCCGAAAATGTCGATTACGTGGACCCTGATTTGCATTTTTTCTGATATACTGATCAAGTATATCAGATAGATGTAATAATTCTTTATCTCAGAAATCATTTGACTCGACACCATGCCAACGTTTACTAACTAAAGTACGATTATGTGAGGTATCAAACAACATTTGTGACTAGTCTGAGGGTTTCTTGGTAGGTAGGGCGCAGCATGTTATCTTGGATGGAGAGTGATCGTCAGGAAAAGAAGTAACTTCAGGCATGCCACAGGGAAGTGTCCCTCTAGAATATTAATGACCCTGCACACTACGTTAGTAGCAAATTCAGGCTTTTTACAAATGATGTAATTATGAATAATGAAGTACTGTCAGAAAAAAAACTGTACAAATGTATAATTGTGTCTTGATAAGGTTTGAAAGCGGTGCGAAGATTGCCATCGTACTATATGTGTAGAGTCACGTAAAATATTTTTACGTCACAAAACGATAAATATTAGTGATTCACAGTTAGAATCAGCCAGCTCATACGAATACATCGGTAAATATAATGGAATGATCACATTCAGTCAGTTTTAGTTAAGGCAGGTGTCAGACTTCGGTTCATTGGTAGGATACTGGTGAAATGTAGGAGACTGGTTCTCAATCACTTGTGCGTCCTATCATAGAATATTGCTCACGTGTGGCAGCCCCATACCAAATAGTACTAACAAGGGACATTGAACGTATACAAAGAAAGGTGGCACGAGTTGTCACTGGTTCGTTTGTCTCATGGGAGAACTTCACGGAAATGTCGAAAAACTTGATCTACATCTACATCTACATTTATACTCCGCAAGCCACCCAACGGTGTGTGGCGGAGGGCACTTTACGTGCCACTGTCATTACCTCCCTTTCCTGTTCCAGTCGCGTATGGTTCGCGGGAAGAACGACTGTCTGAAAGCCTCCGTGCGCGCTCTAATCTCTCTAATTTTACATTCGTGATCTCCTCGGGAGGTATAAGTAGGGGGAAGCAATATATTCGATACCTCATCCAGAAACGCAACCTCTCGAAACCTGGCGAGCAAGCTACACCGCGTGCAGAGCGCTTCTCTTGCAGAGTCTGCCACTTGAGTTTATTAAACATCTCCGTAACGCTATCACGGTTACCAAATAACCCTGTGACGAAACGCGCCGCTCTTCTTTGGATCTTCTCTATCTCCTCCGTCAGACCGATCTGGTACGGATCCCACACTGATGAGCAATACTCAAGTATAGGTCGAACGAGTGTTTTGTAAGCCACCTCCTTTGTTGATGGACTACATTTTCTAAGCACTCTCCCAATGAATCTCAACCTGGTACCCGCCTTACCAACAATTAATTTTATATGATCATTCCACTTCAAATCGTTCCGCACGCATACTCCCAGATATTTTACAGAAGTAACTGCTACCAGTGTTTGTTCCGCTATCATATAATCATACAATAAAGGATCCTTCTTTCTATGTATTCGCATATTCCCTTGAGGACAAACGAAGAAATAATGCCACGAAAGCATACTTGCAAAATTTCAGGAACCAGTATTAAATGTAAAATCTAGATTTATTATTCATGCCCCTACATAACTGCTCCAGTACGCTCTGTGAAGACAAAATTAGAGTAATTACAGCACACGCACTGGGATTTAAGCGGTCATTCGTACCACCCTCTATGCGTGAATGGAACAGGAAGAGAGAATAACATGTGGTACCATGTTAACTAGCATGTGCAAAGCATTTTCCAGTGGTTTGCAGAGATAAAGATGTTGATTTAGGGTGAGTCGTGGACTGTAAGTACGGGTACAAAAAACTCTTGACTTCCGTGGCTTGAAAAGAGAGAACTTCTTTACTCTCGTCAGAGAATTCTCTCATTAGTTTGTCACTAAAACGATTCGATACACTGCGCCGTTCCCGAGTTAATTAGTATTGAGGTTAGCCAATGAGGCCGTTGTGTGCGCAAATGTAGGTGGCCCACCAGATACGATCAATGTCAGTTGTTCTCACAGCGTAGATGATAGCGCACGAGACTGCTCAGCCTTTGGCTTGGGTTCGATCCTTACTGCCATCTCATGTCTAATTCTTGTATCGGTCTCTTGTTCGGTTTTAGGGAACGAAACGAAGAACATGTTTGGCGACACAGCCTCTGGCGGGCAGCGTGATTGGCTAACTTGAATGCTAGTTAACTCCGAAAGGGCGCAACGTATCGAATTTTTTGTTAACAGTTATTCCTCACCACAACTTATCCTACAACATTCTAATAAGCTTTTCTGAGCATTTCTGACCTACCTGTACGTATATTGTCTTCAAAATCTTCCCCAAGCGAAATCGATCTTTTGCAGCCCAAGCAGTAGTTTGTTTCCATGACGTTCAACGGTAAAAATAGACAAATATATGCCACTGTTTCGGGACCTGGGTGCCATCGTCCTTCCCAGGTGGTGTTATGGCAGAGAATTCACTCTGTATTTTTCTCCCTCCGTCTGGAAGCTACCATCACAAATGGCATAGGACTACCATAGACGGTAGGTACCACCTACGATCAATGACAGGTTTTTATACACTATTTCGGAGCCGCGATAACGATGCGCTTCCATCACGGAAACTTCCCTATCACCTCTGCACAATAAGCATCAGAGACTTCAAAAGTTGTTCGAGTGATTCTACTTCACAAGTTTATATAAATTGAATATTCTTTCCATGTGAGCGATTTGGCGACCAGCAAGGAACTTTGTGCAAGAGTGTAAGTAACTTGCAATACTAAATGTCTACTAACATCACCACTGTCCTAGCATGAGTAAATGTAAAAACGTTCTCTTCGACTTTTGAAGATCCCGTTACTTGTGGGATGGGCTTTTAAATCACTCTGTCGGTGTGAAGGTACACGCATTACAAAATCGTTTACGAACCGCATTGAGTATTCTGGAGAGGATATTTAGTTTATTTCATCTTTAGGATAGTTTCGCCAATGAGAGGAAGGAATCGGAAGAAGAATGAAAGTATGACATTAACCTTAAATCTTGAAATCGGGCAAAAGTTCTAGCGCTGGCGAGCAGATAATGGAAAAAAAAAGTGTCATCAGAAGCTATATGAAGATACGCTCATGGTCCAAAGTGAAACGTCCCCTTTGAAAAATTAATGAATTACTGTGCTGGAAAACCTTTTACGTTATTTGCTTTTCAAACAGCTGAGCAGAACTGAACGTACTCAGACATTTCTCTCTTTACTTATTCTGATCAACACTGAACTGACCCACGTTATTTTTAGCGCAACGCAATCTGACTTTCAATAATCCCTACAAAAGAATGGCAGTGACTAACAATAACCTATACCTTTCATTAATCACTTACCTCACAAAAATCTTCGTTACTCGAACTACTGCAATACAGCGAGCGCCAATACTGCCAGCTAAATAAAGGATTCTAACTACTGAAGGCACTAACTACTGATAGGCATAGTTAGCAAATGAAAGAATTTGATAGAGAACAAACAATGTATTTACCTTAATAATATTCAAAAGTCATCATATATATATATCAGTTCATGATATCCAGTATTACAAATTTACTCTTTCTGATGGACACACGTCCAGATCGGCCGCTCTCAAAATTCTGCCATCTCTCTCCCCACATCCACCACTGCTGGTGACTGACCTCCAACTGCGCAACGCTACGCGCTGTTCACATCCAACTGCCCAACACTACAATAGCGAATATTCCAACAATGCCAACCAGCCACAGGCTGCACACAGCACAACCAGTGATTTTCATACAGAGCGCTACGTGGCGTTACCAACATAAAAACCTAAACAGCCTACTTACAAAAGGAGTATGACCACTGCACACCGCGATACTGAATGCCCATTGGTGACGTTATGGGCACGCGATGGGCAAGGAAAGTATATAAGCGCAGCGGAGACGAATTGTAAATCATTCTAGCAATGATACGGGCCGCGAATGGTGAAAGCCACCGACGTGAGCAGCTTTGACAAAGGGGATTTTGCTACGGTCCGGCGCCTGGGACGGCGAAGCTGCCCGGCTGTACGCGTGCTACTGTCTGAGCGTCTATGCAAAGTAGTTGACAGACGGTGGAACCGCGAGTAGGCGACAAGCTGTTTGACGATCACACACTTTCTCATAACGTGAAGGTCTGAAGTTAGCCTAGTCTTTAAAGTAGGATAGGCGGCAATCAGTGTCAGAGCTGGTGCCACAATACAATACTGGTGCAAGCACAAGCGTTTCGGAGCACGCCGTTCAGCGCATGGGGCTATACGGCGGACAACCCCTACATGCTCCCATGTTGCTCCAACGACATCGTGAATTACGATTGCATTGGGCGCGGATACATTGATATTAGATCGTGGATCAATGGAAACGCGTCACCTGGTCCGATGAACCACGTTCACTGTTACGCCAAGATGATGGTCGTGTCCTGTCACGCCCTCAACCAAGCGAACGGCTGCTTGAAACATGGAAACCGCCACGGACGCGGGACGGTGTGGTCGTTGTTACGCTACGGAACACACTCACCTGAACTCCCGGGGGCTCGTGGTAATAATCTCAGGCGACCTGACAGCTGTCGACTATGTGAACGTTATTGTGGCTACTTCCAAGACACCGAGGACATCTTCCAGCAGCATTTCTGTTCGTGTCGCTAGGCCAGAATCGTGCTAGAGCGGTTCGAAGAACATCATAATGAACTCATACTGACGTTTTGGCTGCCACATTCGCCTAATCTGAACCAGATGGAACTCAAAATCTGATGCCAATTCTGCGTCCACAAACCAATGGTGCGTAATTGATGGCAACTGCATGACCTGTACGTAGACACACTTGAAAGACGTGCACTTCATTCAACCATTCAGTGCTCGTTCACATTCCTAATCCCAGCATTCTGCTATTCGGTAATATAATAATTCAGGCCCTGTTAATAATTTCTATGGGTTGCCTAATTTATTTGAAGATGTTTACACACTGATCTGTGAGAGGAGCTTGGCGCCAGGAATTTTCTTTATTTATGGGCGAGGGCAGCTGTCTTCCTAGCAGCCATGATGGCTCCCCGTTTCCCATCCTTTTTCCGATCGCCAAGGTAGCACGTGGTCGTTTGAAAGTTCAGTAGTGGCCAAAGTTTCTCCTGTTCTCAGTTCCCAAACCTGGATTACCAACCTTGTAACTGCTATTTCTGCTCGATTTTAACGTCGCTAGGACGCCTCCCTGTGAAATTCCGGCCCCATGATTGGCCAGTTCAGGTGCGCGCCCGTTTTTCGCGGGTAGGCGCCAACCGCCCTCCGCGGGTGGACAGTGGACAAAGGGGCAGTAGGGCAGTTCTAGTGTGACCGTGCCGGAGGCCGGAGGTGCTGCTTCCAGGAGATGAAGTTCGCTAAGCATGAGCGCCAGCGTGCACTGTAGATTCGCGACCTGCGGCCCAGAGGGAACCTTAATAGGTCATTACACTGATGTGCGTTCCTTGAATAACAGTTTATGCAATTTTCTCCGGGTTATAAGAACGTAGGTTTTCCTTGTACAGTTGGGCGTAAGGTGCGAGATGCGTTGGTTAGTCACAGTAGCTTGCAGTACGGCACTAAAGTGCATACATTCATGCTCACTTTTCCGCTTCGTCTGGGAGTAGCTCTTTCAGTTCTCCTGTGCAAAATTCGATTCACAATGTAGGTCTTCCTAGCTTGAAAACTTGTGCCCTTTGTCCTACGCCACGTGGTGAGTGTCTGGCGCCCCGTCATGTTTCGTTAACGTAGTCGGACCGCAAGCCAAAGTTATCTAGTATCGCCAGTATGAATAGTTTCGCGTCTTGCTGGTATTATTCCTTTAGTACAGGAGGCTACCTAGCGATTCACCCACAGTAGCATTTTTCTTAGTCTTATGCTGATTCATGGTGGTGGTCGTTGCATGCCTGCAACCCCTTCCTTTAGTAAATTGGACCCCATTTGATAATACGGCGATCGTTCCTAAAATTCCTTTTCTCCGCTACCGTGGCTTATTATGAACGAGCGTTGGGGCAGGCTGCTGAACTCAATTCTTTCTTCCCCCACCCCCATTTGATTGTATAACTGTTCAGTATTCAACTGTTAAATAAATGAGTCCTTTAATCTGTACATTCTCCCTTTCATTACGTCAAACCATCCTTAGTGTCACAGTAGAATAATGAACAACTATAACGGTTGCTACACGGTCGTGCAGGTCTCACGCCATTAACAATAGGATAAAGATTCAATATCGCGCGCCTGGCACGACCATTGCACGCATGGCACCGATAATAGTAACAATATTTATCAATTATCCCCATTGATAAACTGGGAAGTGTTCACGTCTCAGTGTGAGTACGTGAACACTAAATCCAGTTGATATGGTGGAAGTAGTGGCCTCTGTTTTACCTTGCTGGTTTTAAAAACATATATAAAAAATTACAGCCCCTACAGCAAGGGATAGTAAACTGTAAAATAAAACGAGCCACCGCTTTTACACTCCTCTGGGAAGCTATCAACGTCTTATCGAAATCATGCCGCACAGAAACGCTGCTGTATTCCGCTGTACAGGTCGACCATCATTCCGTAAAACAAGTGGTTACTCTATTTGCTCGCCAGAGCAAATTTGCAAGAGAAAGGGTATGAATTTAACGTGTCACATCTACATCCTCCTCCTCAAGTCACCTGACGTTGTTGGCAGAAGATATTTCTAATACCACTAAGTGATCTCTCCTACCCTGTTCCAGTCGCGAATGACGCGTGGGAAAAAATGATTGTCGGTAAGCCAATGTGTTGGTTCTAATTTCTAGAATTTTCTAGTCGTGGTCATCACGCAAGATGTATGTGGGAGTAAGTAATACGTTGTCCAGCTCTTTCCGGAAAGTGCTCTCTCGAAATTTCAATAGTAAACCTCTCCGTGATGCACAACCCTTTTGTTGTAACGTCTGCCATTGGAGTTGAGGATATCGATAACGCTCTCGGTTCGAACAAACGATCCCGTGACGAATCGTTCCGGTTTTCGTTGGATCTTCTCTCTCTCTTCTATCAGTCCTACCTGGTAAGGATCCCATATTGATGAACAATACTCAAGAATCGGTTCAAAAAAGGGCGAACTAATAAGCAAAGTTATATTTGCTTAAGATTCTTCCTATGAATCTGTCTCGCATCTGCTTTCTCTACTGTTTGTTTTCTGTGGTTATTGCTCTCAAGGTCGCTATCGATAGTTCTTTTACCGTAGATACTCTTTTCAACAGTTTCTCATCAACAGTGTTGTTGTACGGTGGTGACTTCATTTTGTTATGTATGCGCAATGTGTTACACTTATACATTCAGAATCAACTGCCAGAGCCTGCATCATTCATCAGTCCTTTGCAGATCATTCTACAAATCGATACTGTCTTCTTGCGTTGCTACTTTCTTATAGACAACTGCATCATTGGGGAACAGTCTTAAAGGCCATCCGACGTCTTCTGCTAGATCATTTATGTATACGTTGTTAACAATAACGGTCCTAACACACTTCCTTGCGGTTCTCCGCAAGTTACCTTTTCAGTCTGCAAGGATATATTGAATTCAGTCGCGAAAGTGGTCCGATACTCGATAAGCTCGTATTTTCTTTTCATTAAAGAGCAGTGCGGGACGGTGCCAAATGCCTTCCTGGAGTCGAGGAACCCGCATCAGGCTGAGCGCCGTTGTCCACTGCGGTCTGGATCTCGCGGAGGAACAGAGCGAGCTGAGTTTCGCAAGATCTCTGTTTGCGGAATCCACATTCATTTTAGAGAGCAAATTTTCGTTCTCAAAAACCCTCATAATCCTTATGCATAAAACATATTTCGTAATTCTACAGCAGGTTGACGTCAACGATATAGTTATATGGATATGATGTCTGTTCTTTCGGACATGTCCGAAAGAACAGACACCATATCCATATAAGTATATAGTTCTCGCAATACCGGCCATGACCTTCCTCTTCTGTGCGGATGCACACATATTACCCGAACTCTTACGGGACTTGGTAAGAATGTCTTCCACGAGTAATGAGTGTGTTGAGTAGGGACACTACGAACGTAGTGTGTGGACATATAAGGTGAGAATGTGGGTCTCGCGGCAGGCGTGCGCGAGATAGTCCCTATAGTCGCACTTTCCTCTGTGCCCTCTGTGGCACAGATGGATAGAGCGTCTGCCATGTAAGCAGGAGACCCCAGGTTCGAGTCACGGTCGGGGCACACATTTTCACTTGTCCCCATTCATATATATCAACTCCCGTCAGCAGCTGAAGGTATTAATATATATAATTCTAATTTGAACGGTACAGATCTGCAATTAAGTGCATCCGTTCTATGACCCTTCTTGAAAATGGGAATGACCTGCACTTTTGCTGTTGCTAGGTACCATTCGTTGCTCCAGTGATCAACAATAAACTGCTGCTAGTGCTAGAAGGAAAGCAAATTCTTTCGCAGAATCTTTGTAGAATCTTACAGGTATCTCACCTGGTCCTGATGCCTTTCCACAACTAAGCGATTGTAGCTGCTTCTCTGTTCCGCAATCTGTTATCTCAATATCTACCATTTCGACATTCGTACGATGCTTGAAAGGAGGGAGTGTGTTACGATCTTCCGCAGTGATAGAATTTCGGGAGAACACATTATTTCGGACTCCACTCTGTTATCTTCCGTTCCGGTGCTGTATGGTCTTTGAGTGAGTGAGTAAGTGATTTAGAACCGCTTAAACCACTTACTAGGTTTGCGCACGGCCGAAACCTCTTAGAGTTTTTTGTCACATCGGCCGTAAAAATTTTTCTTCTCTAAGTGCTTTCCTTACGCCCATTTTCATTTCGTTCAACTTTTGTTCGTCAGCTTGGTTTTGACTTCAATCTGAGAAGCAGTTTTCTAATTCGATTATTAAACCACGGTGGGTCTTTCCCATCCTTTGAGACCTTTTTCGGAACATAGCCGGACGAACTAACGGTTGATAGGTTAAAGAAGGTGTCTGCTCATTTCGTCGCAATTTCGAGTTAAAGAAGGAAACTACAGAATGTTGAGAAACATGGAAGAGTTATTTGTACTGCGGTCGATGAAAACTTGCGTCTGTTCTATCCCTGATGACCTATGTGACCAAGTTGTCTCCCGCCAGCTTCTCAGCCATTCTGCCAAGTCATCAACCATCTTAAACTTTGTACAGAAATTTCATTAGCAAATCCTATCCTTGAGAGGTAACCACAGACAGTACTAAATTTATGTCGCGTCCTTAAGTGAGCGGTCAACGCGACCCACGCAGGAAACCCAGGATCCATTCCCGTTACTGCTAGGGATTTTTCCTTGGTTGTAGGTCTGGAAAACGATGGAGCTAGCTGAGTGAGACATAATGGCTCCAAGGTCTGAGAGCTAACAACGTTGACTCCATGCCTCTTCACAACGCATCCGAATGACGCCACTGGCAGAAGATGACACAGAGGTTGGTCGTTAGTGAATGATCCGTCGCGGGCAGAACGCAGATCGGATAATAAATTTATCATGAAAAGAAAAGTCTCCATTATTTCCGAAAGTCTCTGTGTATCCAGTGATACTGTTACCGAAAATCAGTCTCGTTCAAACTGCTTGAACTAGATCTGGGCAATCCGAGATTCCTTCCATTACGTTCTCAGGCACCACGTCCGCGAACAGGACCTAACAATTAAGAATGCGGATCGGCACGTGCTGGCGGTACTGGATGTGAGAAACAGAACAGTTGTGGGTTTTCTCTTTTAAGTCTCGCATGTGTATTCTCTTCCGTTTCTTTCCATACGTATATTTTTAAAAAGCTGCTTCATTTTTACTGCATATTTCCAGTAACAAAAACGGTTCAAATGGCTCTGAGCACTATGGGACTTAACAGCTTAGGTCATCAGTCCCCTAGAACTTAGAACTACTTAAACCTAACCAACCTAAGGACATCACACACATCCATGCCCGAGGCAGGATTCGAACCTGCGACCGTAGCGGTCACGCGGTTCCAGACTGAAGCGCCTAGAACCGCTCGGCCACTCCGGCCGGCCTTTCCAGTAACATAACCTCACAGAATTTCTCTAAGAATTGTTCTATTAATTCTCAAACACGATTATTTAATCGTAAAATGATAAAATATGTTGAAAAAACTAATGACAATACTGAACTTGGCATAATTTGAATTAAATTTTAGAGTTAAATTCTCAAAGATTAGTTAACCTCTGTTGCAACAGCAACTACGTTTTTTACTTCAAATTCTTTTAATTGCGTGAATATACCGAATAGTTCCCTTAAAAGCGCATCAGGATAACTACCTAGCAAAGAAAAAACGCGCTAGTACAAAACAATATTTTATTTATATGTTTTTCTGCAAAAATTAAATTTTCATTCGAAAAATTAACTTCTAAAACGGATGTAGTTTCGATTTACACAAATCTGTTTTCATTAGTGGCTCAGCAGGCGTTACGAAGTCCCACGTTATGAACACAGCCACATCAGATATAGAAGAGAGAACTTTTACGATTAAGGCCGGCAGTGTGGCTGAAGTTTACCTGACCCTAGCAGCTGGGGATGGTGGTTACTGCTGAAAGAAACGGTTTTTGGTATACCAGTTATTTTTTCACGCCAGTTTAACCTGATTGTTAAACTTGATTGTTAATACCGCTCAAAATAGACTGTTTCTGAAATAAACGGTTTTTTTATTCCCACTATTTCCTGTAAGAAACGTAGAAACCGAACAAAGATTGAAAAATTTTGACTCACTCCGTTTCAAGATCATAGAATCAAGATATTAAATTAAACAGGCAAATGAAAGAAAATTTAGTCCGTCCACTGTTCGCTGCTTTTCTCGAAAAGTGATCACCAGCGTCTCCCTACTGACTCTAGTTTTTTATACTCTGTTCAAAAATCGTGTCTTAATGTGGAATCATATGAGGCTACTATTTGGATATTACGAATAGTCAGTGCTTATGAGTCAAAACTGAGATGGAAGGACTTTCATCGTATGTTTGTTGTTGTCGTGGTCTTCAGTCCTGAGACTGGTTTCATGCAGCACTCCATGCTACTCTATCCTGTGCAACCTTCTTCATCTCCCAGTACCTACTGCAGCCTACATCCTTCTGAGTCTGCTCAGTGTATTCATCTCTTGGTCTCCCTCTACGATTTTTACCCTCCACGCTGCCCTCCAATGCTAAATTTGTGATCCCTTGAAGCCTCAGAATATGTCCTACCAACCGATCCCTTCATCTAGTCAAGTTGTGCCACAATCCTAGTTGTCCCCAATCCTATTCAATACTTCCTCATTAGTTATGTGATCTACCCATCTAATCTTCAGCATTCTTCTGTAGCACCACATTTCGAAAGCTTCTGTTCTCTTTTTGTCCAACTATTTATCGTCCATGTTTCACTTCCATACATGGCTACACTCCATACAAATACTTTCAGAAAAGACATACTAACACTTAAATCTATACTCTATGTTAACAATTTTCTCTTCTTCAGAAACGATTTCCTTGCCATTGCCAGTCTACATTTTATATCCTCCATACTTCGACCATCATCAGTTATTTTGCTCCACAAATAGCAAAACTCCTTCACCACTTTAAGTGCCTCATTTCCTAATCTAATTCCCTCAAGGTCACCTGACTTAATTCGACTACATTCCATTATCCTCGTTTTAGTTTTGTTTATGTTCATCTTATACCATCCTTTCAAGACATTGTCCATTCCGTTCAACTGCTCTTCCAAGTCCTTTGCTGTCTCTGACAGAATTACAATGTCATCGGCGAACCTCAAAGGTTTTATTTCACTTCCATGGATTTTAATACCTACTCCGAACTTTTCTTTTGTTTCCTTTACTGCTTGCTCAATATACAGATTAAATAGCATCGGGGAGAGGCTACAACCCTTTCTCACTCGCTTCCCAACCACTGCCTCTCTTTCATGTCCCTCAACTTTTATAACTGCCATCTGGTTTCTGTACAAATTGTAAATAGCCTTTCGCTCCCTGTATTTTACCCCTGCCACCTTCAGAATTTGAGCGAGAGTATTCCAGTCTACATTGTCAAATGATTTATCGAAGTCTACAAATGCTAGAAACGTAGGTTTGCCTTTCCTTAATCTATTTTCTAAGACAAGTCGTAGAGTCAGTATTGCCTCACGTGTTCCAACATTTCTACGGAATCCAAACTGATCTTCCCTGAGGTCGGCTTCTACCACTTTTTTCATTCGTCTGAAAAGAATTCGTGTTAGAATTTTGCAGCCGTGTCTTATTAAACTGATAGTTCGGTAATTTTCACGTCTGTCAACACCTGCTTTCTTTGGGACTGGAATTACTATATTCTTCTTGAAGTCTGATGGTATTTCGCCTATCTCATACGTCTTGCTCACCAGATGGTAGAGTTTCGCCAGGGCTGGCTCTTCCAAATCTATCAGTAGTTCTAATGGAATGTTGTCTACTCCCGGTTCCTTGTTTCGGCTTAAGTCTTTCAGTGCTCTGTCAAACTCTTCACGTAGTATCATATCTCCCATTTCATCTTCATCTACATCCTCTTCCATTTCCATAATATTGTCCTCAAGAATATCGCCCCTGTATAGACCCTCTATATACTCCTGCCACGTTTTTGCTTTCCCTTCTTTGCTTGGAACTGGGTTTCCATCTGAGCTCTTGATATTCATGCAAGTGGTTCTCTTTTCTCCAAGGGCCTCTTTAATTTTGCTGTAGGCAGTATCTATCTTACCCCTAGTGATATACGCCTCTACATCCTTACATTTGTCCTCTAGCCATCTCTGCCTAGCCATTTTGCACTTCCTGTCGATCTCATTTTTGAGACGTTTGTATTCCTTTTTGCCTGCTTCACTTTCTCCTTTCAGCAATTAAATTCAGCATTTTTTCTGTTACTCAAGAATGGCTACTAGCCCTCGTCTTTTTACCTACTCGATCCTCTGCTTCCTTCACTATTTCATTGCTCAAAGCTACGCATTGTTCTTCTACTGTACTTCTTTCCCCCACTCCGGTCAATTGTTATTACTGTTACCGTATTTTCCTTCCTTTTTTATAATTTCATAGAAATGACATACAAATGTTTCATCTTTTAAAGCAGAAAAAGCATTGTACCTCATCGTTGCGCAATTTCGTAAAAATATTTGCGGACTATGGTTGGTGCCATTCTGCAGTACAACGGATGTTTAGCGACGACAGCGAGAAACTACGGTACGGACCAGGTATGGTCTTAGACGCTGCATGTACATGTGTACCTTAAGCCATGACAAATGTCAACAAAGACATTACTGTCTCACCAATGTTGTACCAATTCCGATGTCATTTGTTTGTTGCTCATTTCTGTCGGCATTTTTATTAAAATAAGACGGATAACTTTTCCCATTTTCTATAATAACACAATATTTCAAACCCATGCAGATTTTACGAATATAAGCTACTCATTTCCTTAAAAAACCTTATTTAAAAACGACAAATTTTAGTACTGATGCTATGGCTAACTGATATTTCGGTCTTTTACTCGACTGTTAGTAAAAAATAAAAAACACCTGTTACAAACGAGACCAAACAAATACCAAAAATATGTGTTATTCAGAACTGAAATACCGGTATCAACTGTAACCGGTCTATTTTCCCACCCCTACTAGGGGCCAGACTGTGCTTGTACACGTTCTAGAGCACAGACTTCTCGATTCCGTGTAGCGCTCCACCCGTCTGTAACTTGAGCTTTCTGTAACGGAACTAACTTTCTTTGCCGGCGTCTTGCTCATCTAGCTGGCACAGTGACTGGCTGCCGTCTAGTGACGTCACCGATGAGGTATCCTCTGCCGCATTCCGCCGTAGGAACCACGCCAACGGCCGCCCTGAGCTGAGTCAACAGTACCCTGTGGGCGACTTGTGAGTTCCGGGGGAATGTCACATCGGCAGTCAGCTGCATCCTCACTTCTTTTCTTCTCTACAATGACGGCGAGAATACTGTTTCGGTAGAGACTATAAATGTTTGGGAAGAACCGTTCGCGGCACTGGATTTGTTAACTGCATTATTTTCTATCTGTACGTGACAGCCGTCAAATAACAGAGAGAACCATTCAGTTTGCTGTGAATTATGCGCTGTTCTTGATAGAGCAGTGAAAAAGAGCACTGCCTGTGAAAGACAGGTTTTAAATGGTTGGTTCAAATGGCTCTGAGCACTATGGGACTCAACTGCTGAGGTCATTAGTCCCCTAGAACTTAGAACTAGTTAAACCTAACTAACCTAAGGACATCACAAACATCCATGCCCGAGGCAGGATTCGAACCTGCGACCGTAGCGGTCTTGCGGTTCCAGACTGCAGCGCCTTTAACCGCACGGCCACTTCGGCCGGCGCAGGTTTTAAAGCTCGAACCCCGGTCCGACATACAGTTTCAAAATAATGCTTACTACGCTTCAGCATGAAAGATTCATTCTGGAAACAGTTCATTCGTATCAGGGGCGCAGGAAGAAAGACCACTTCGTGTCTGTGTGCATGCTGTGAGTAGTCTAACCCTGTCTTCTCACTCCCTATGGAAGTGGCAGACACGTAGGGCACTGTAGTATATTCCTAGGTTGCCCACTTAAGGGGAGGTTTACTATCTTTTGCCCGAAAAAAGCATGTTCTTTGAGAATTTTTTTCTCGGGATGTGTTATAGATATCAATGTCAAATTTGGTCAAAATAGTGATTAAAATTCTTCTGCGTATTATGTCGCGTCATTGCTAAAAACTAACAACAATAATAAACAAAAACCGACGTTTCGGCCAAATTGCAAGGGTCTTCCTCAGGGTCAAAATGTTTATTGATATTTCCTCTGATGATGATGATGAGGTCACATACTCCGAGGAGCGTAGGGGACGATGCGGGAGACCCGCATCGTCGACTAGACGAGGTCCTAGCGGAGGTGGTTTGCCATTGCCTTCCTCCGACGATATTTCCTCTACAAACTGGAATTTTTTCGACCGGAAAAGTCGAAGAGAAAATGCGGAAGTGCCGTCGGAACGAAACAAAATTTCGATGTAGACCTCCACGCGCGGTATGTCACAGGTCAGCCGGCTCCTCTGAAATCAAAACTGAGTCGACGTTAGCGAAGTATATAAGATTCTTTAGGATTTGTACCTCGATTAAGTTATTTGCACCATAGGAAACAAAAAGGCACACATTTGAAAAAATAGTGTTTTTGTTCATCGATTTTTCGACTTCGTCGGCCAAGTAAAAATGTTTATAGTTGATGGATTGGAATAAAAGTGGTACAACTCCTAGACAATTTAGTTAGCTTCGTCGGAAACAAAGAATCATGCCAACCGGTTCAGTAGACTGGAAGTTACCATGCCGAAAGATAAAAAAAAGTCATTTCAAATTTTGACTACATATAAATGCAATATTATGCAACGTATGTTTAATCTGGTATTCCGGGTCCATAAACTAGTCCTTCCTCTTCCTCATAGATGGCGTTCTGCTCGATCTGGGCCATCCTGCGCTGCTCCAGAGCCGCTCGTGCGGCCGGTGATAAGCGGTTTTCGGCCGCTTGAATCCGCTGGTCGTCCGAATGCTTGGCGAACTGCGTCGAATAGAGTCCCAAGCTAACGTCCATCGTTGTTATGGTCTTCAGAATTGCTGAATACCCTTCGTTGAAGCTGCTCACTGCCAGGAAAGTCGCAATCTCCACAGTCTTCGAACCAGAATGCAAATGCTTGGGGGCTAACTTCCAAACACATAAGTTCAAATTTTCATTTGAATTTTGTGTGTTTCCTCCAAAGCACCGGTACAATAACTCGTCCTCCGAAAGAAAAAAACTGCTGCGTGAAAAAGGCCGATTTCAGGCAGGTGCATTTTTTCTTGTCCAACCGCGAATAACAAACATTTCCGTTCCGTATTCGGAAAAACCGTTTCAGGAGTGGATACTAAACACTTTTATGGATCCAAAAATTCAATTTTTTTAAAAAAAATCGATATTTTGAACTAAAAGATAGTAAACCTCCCCTTAATACCGTGTCTTTACACTTTATAAGTAGGGGGAAAGGTTGCCGTGTGTCTGCAGGTGTCTGCCAGTTCTGGCTTTTCGGCATTACTGTGAGATTCTCCTGTGGCTGAACCACATCTGTGACCATTCGTTACCCCCTTCATTGCATTTGTTTCCTGTACCAAGTACGTTATCTCTCTCTTTACCGACATATGGGTGGATGTGTGTGTCTGTTTTTTTTTTTTTTTTTTTTTTGTTATTTTGTTATTTGGCGACCGAACTGTGTGTATCTACAACAAAGTACATGTGATGTGTAAGGTCAAGTGGTTTAAACAGCAAGTGGAGCAATCTAATGAGTTCGGACTACACAGCACACACACACACAGATCACATCGTTTAATGCTGAGAAAATTATGAAGCTCGAAGTAGCTGCATATTTCAAATCTGGAATGAATAGATCACAGTTAACAGACTTGACCTTTAAGCTAGCTAGCTCTTGATTAAGAACTTACCTTTTAAGTGACAGCAATCATTGTCATGAATCACGAGTAATTACATTGAATGTCCAAAGATAAAATTCTAATCTGACATAATTACCGATCTTTAATTCTGAGCGAAATAATTATTCAACTGCATGATTGTTCGATATACACTCATGCTCATAAATTAAGGATAATGCTGATACATGGTGAAACAACGCTCTGGTGGGCGGTTTGCGGGTTTAAATCACCTCGGGGTATGACCATGCGGTGCATTTGACCTGCGCTTGTCGCACGGTGGCGCTGGCAGCAAGAAATGATTCAAATGGCTCTGAGCACTATGGGACTTAACAGCTGTGGTCATCAGTCCCCTAGAACTTAGAACTACTTAAACCTAACTAACCTAAGGACATCACACGCATCCATGCCCGAGGCAGGATTCGAACCTGCGACAGTAGCAGTCGCGCGGTTCCGGACTGCGCGCCTAGAACCGCGAGACCACCGCGGCCGGCCACGCTGGCAGCAGTCCACATACGCAGAGATGTGTTGGTGAATGTCAGAGTACGGTGCAGCGGGTAAGTGTGCAGACGTTTTTAGAAGTGCTAATGGTGACGGTGTGTTGAAAATGGCTCAAAGATCACATATTGATGACGTTATGAGGGGTAGAATAATACGCGACTGGAGGCTGGTCAAACACAGCAGGTCGTAGCACGGGCCCTCCGTGTGCCACAAAGTATGATCTGAAGATTATGGTAACGATTCCAGCAGAAAGGAAACGTTCCAGGCGCTGCAGTACGGGACGTCCACTGTGAACAACACCACAAGAAGACCGATATCTCACCATCAGTGCCTGCGTAGGCCACTGAGTCCTGCAGGTAGCCTTGCTCGGGACCTTACCTCAGCCAGTGGAACACTTGTCTCCAGACACATAGTCTACAGACGACTGAACAGACATAGTTTATTCGCCCGGATACCTGCAAGGAACATTCCACTGGCCCCTGGTCACAGGAGAACCCGTAAAGCCTGATGTCAAGAACACAGTACATGGTCATTGGAACAGAGGTCCCAGGTTACGTGCACGGACAAGTCCAGGTATAGTCTCAACAGTGATTCTCGCCGGGTGTTTGGCGTGAACCAGGAACCAGATACTGACCCCTTAACGTCCTTGAAAGGGACCTGTATGGAGGTCGTGGTTTGATGGTGTGGGGTGGGATTATGATTGGTGCACGTACACAGCTGCATGTCTTTGACAGAAGAACTGTAACAGGTCAGGTGTATCGGGACGTCAGTTTGCACCAGTATGTCCGCCTTTTCAGGGGTGCAGTGGGTTCCACCTTCCTCCTGATGGATGATAACGTACGGCCCCACTGAACTGCCATCGTGGAGGAGTACCTAGAAACAGAAGATATCAGGCGAATGGAGTGGCCTGCCTGTTCTCCAGACCTAAACCCATTGAACACGTCTGGGATGCTCTCGGTCGACGTATCGATGAACGTCTTCGAACCACTAGGACACTTCAGGAGCTCCGACAGACACTGGTGCCAGAATGGAAGGCTATACCCCAGCAGCTGCTCGACCACCTGATCCAGAGTATGTCAACCCGTTGTGCGGCGAGTGTACGTGTGCATGGTGATCATATCCCATATTGATGTCGGGGTACATGCGCAGGAAACGGTGGTGTTTTGTAGCACATGTGTTTCGGGACGGTTTTCTCAACTTGTCACCAATACCGTAGACTTATAGATCTGTGTCGTGTGTGTTCCCTACGTGCCTATGCTATTAGCACCAGTTTTTTGTAGTGCCACGTTGTGTGGCACCACATTCTGCAAATATCCTTAGTTTATGAGCATGAGTGTACTTTGTGTACGTTGTGCTACCGCCATCTGTTTATGTGGATATAGCTATCCCATGGCTTTTGTCAGCTCTGTGTGTATCGAAGTTAGCTTTAACTCTTGATAACTCACACCACACACATACAAGTTTCACTTACTTGATGAAGTTTAGTCACCTTTTACGTTGATCTAAGGAAGCTGTTACCACTCCTGAAATTCTTCAATGTGACACACACAGAAATAGTTTCTGCACCTTGCAGGCAGATCACGGGCCCACCCGTGTGCAATGTTGAACTGTCATATATAAATTCGGAGATCCTGGAGCGGAGTGAATGCAATTTGCAAATTAAATTGTCCAATGATGAGAATAGAAGTATTACGACCGTTTGGAAATTGCAAGTTCTGCCATGCAACCGAATTATATAGAGTGGCAGTTACTCAATGCTAACGGTTCTTGGTAAGTCAAAAATTATCTTCAAAGACGCGTCTTAATTCCATATATGTACTGAATAATCTTTGTAAGCACTTTTCATACATTTGACATTATAATTTCATTTCCATTTCTTTGTACGTGCCTAAGATGGTGCACGACAATTAACAAAACATATTACAGTGTAGAACTCGTTCGCCTTCATGCAGCATGAGAGTCAGAGTCGCTCCTTCTAAGTCTTATTACACTTAGCAATCACATAAAAATTAAGAATAATGAAGCACTCGGCGACAGTATTGCACCGAGCGTAAGGAAGCCGTCCCAGGCGCTTGCGGTTACACCTTTCGTAGTCAACTGTCCTCCTGCGCGTTAGAGAAGAACACGAAATGTAGTATTCAGCGCTGACAGATCGCACCTAAATACAGCGGTATTTGCACTTGTTATGAGTTTGCACACGAAACAATAGGAGATAGCACACATGTTAGTCCTATTTCGTAACGGGTCCACATAACTGAGGAATATTTTACGACAGGTCGCACTAGTGTTTTGTAAGTAACCTCCTTTATAACGGATTATATTTTCCTAAAGGAACCGAAGTTGTCATCTGTTTTACCTATGACTGAGCCTACGTGATCTATTTATTACACTACATTTTTCAATTTGTGAAGCGCACGATCTTATACTTTTGGACACAAAGCAAGTTGCCAATCCTTACACCACACTGGAATCTTAATCAAGATCTCATTGATAATTTGCTCAATTTTTTTCAGAAAGTACTGCAGTATCTACAAGAAGCCTGAGGTTACTTCGTAATTGTTTGCCAGGTCATACAACACGAAGCTAGATGCACATCTGTTCATGACTCTTCATCCAAGGAAATTTTCTGCGTCCTCCCAACCAAGAAATCCTCAGTCCAGTCACAAATTTCTTTAGATACCCTATGTGATTGTTCTTTCGTTAATAAGCTTTTGTGTGGTACTGAGCAAAATGCTTTTCGGAAGTCTAGAAATACAGCATCTACCTGATTGCCTTCACACATGACTTTTAGAATGTCATGTGGGAAAAGCGCGAATTTGGTTTTTATGGTGGATATCATTCCTTTCGAGGCGTCTCACAGATACCTGAGGTCTTCTTTTAAGTTTAGGCAGAAGGAGAGAAGTACTGGCAGTAATGAAGCCGCGAATGTTCGCTCAGTCGGTAAGAGTAAGAGAGTGTTTTGGGATATTCCTACTCGCAAAGGAAGAGGAACTGCATCGTGATCAGAAGAAAAGCACCGAACGAGTTGATGCAATGATTAAGCCATTAAAGCCATATTGGGGAGGAACGGCGTTCAACTCCCATCTGTTATCTTTTCAGGTTTTCTGGGGTCTTTCTAAATTGATTTAAGTTAAAGCAGGAGTGGTTCCTTTGAAATCACAGGGTCGATTCCCTTCCCCGTACTCTCACAATGTGACCTTGTTCTCCGTCTCTAATGAACTCTAAGCAATACTTAAGTATTCTGGTGAGTAGTTCCGTATGGACACGACAGATTGCTTATACAATTCTATAGATTTGAAGATGATCAACTCTGATCGAAACTAATGATATCATAAAAAATATTGCGCAAGTTAGAAGGCAAAATAAATGATAATAATTTAAAAAAGACATAAATGTTAATACGATGGTTGGAACTTTAATGTACATCTACATTTACGTAATTACTCTGCTATTCACAATAAAGTTCCTGGCAGACGGTTCAATGAACCACCTTCAAGCTGTCTCTCTACCGTTCCACTCTCAAACGGTGCTCAACTATTTATTTACAGCTCCTACAAACAGTGTCTATGCTGTTCATGTTTGGAACACAACCTACGACCAGCTTAGAGACAGAAGTGATGACACGTTCTGCAGGACCTGACTTTTTGTACTAGATGTAGTTTAACATGCCTACTAAAACATATGAATGTAAAATAAGTAGAATGCCTGGTTAGATGTAAGAGAGGGCCTGATGGCCCTAATCTTGCCAGGTTAAATAAATCAATAAATAAATCAAATAAATAAATAAATCATTTTGCAGGACAATGCCCAAGCACGTACTGTGCAAGCTTTTACTGATTTGACTGATTGATGGGGCTGCTAAGTGCTATACCACCTACTGCACTCCCCTGACTGAAGCCCTCGTGAGTTAACTCGATTTCTAAACTGAAGGAAACACATGACAATCACTTCAGAACTGCTACAAATTCGTCGGGCAATAGACCGCACCGATCGAACTGTCAACACAACTGGCACTGCTAAGAGTATACTACGACTTCCACATCGCTGGCAATGGGTTATACACAATGCTGGTGACTACTTTGAAGGTCAGTGAAACTTTGAAACACGTATCTATTTTGTAGGATCTGTAAATAAATAGTTGCCACTATTAAAGTTCCAACGCTCGTACTTCTCACAACGTATGAATAAATTCTGCTTTAATTCAGTCGATGGTACTTGTGACCAATAAGTAATAACGTAAGATATCGAACAACTTGGATGATTTCTATGTTATTCTTAGGAAATGTATAATGTTATTATACAAACAAGGCCTGGTGATTCAAATGGAGTCGGTTCATTTTGGAAACAGATTAGTCTGTTTATCCTGTAGGACACACTGTATGAAATGTACTGTAAGCATGTTACTGTCTGTTTCTATTATCGAAAGTTTCAAGTGCAATCAGTATTTCGAATACCAACACACCTCATCAAACAACAAAAAATACACACAAGTAGCTGTTTGTTATGGAGATGCAGTCTGTTTTTATTGACAAGGCATGGGACTAAGACTTACTATGCTTTCTGACGTCTTTCAACTTATACCTGCCGGCCGTTGTGGCCGAGCAGTTCTAAGCACTTCAGTCTGGAACCGTGCGACCGCTACGGTCGCAGGATCGAATCCTTTGGGCATGGATGTGTGTGATGTCCTTAGGTTAGTTAGGTTTAAATTCTAGGGGACTGATGACCTCAGATGTTAAGTCCCATAGTGCTCAGAGCTATTTGAACCATTTTTGAACGTATACCATGAGCTTTAGATTCTCCTGAACACAATGATTCTAACTCTAATCGTCAGGGTAGAAAGGGTACTAAAAATGTGAACCAACGTTTCCGAGTTCGCATGGCTCAGGAATGTCTCAAAGTTCACATTATTATAAGAATTAAAACTATAGGTGCAGCTATCAACACAGTTACTGTTTTTCTCGCCCTTAAGACATACCTTTAGTTCTTTCATCTACTGCTGTGGGAGCTCAGAATATGATAATAATGTTAATATTGGGATGATGCATAAATTTTTAGAGTTTTCCCAAAAGTTTAACAAACGCAACACATACACACTACAGAGGCTTTGTCATAAATACTATATTTTCCTTCTCTAGATACAACAGTCTGCCAATTCTTGAGTAACTTTTCGGTTCCGCGACTCTAGAAATCACGTGGTTTTGTGGCGAAGAATTCGTCGAGCCATGTTTGGAGCGCACTTTCGTCAGGAACCGAAGTTCGTCGAAGGTTGTCCGATACAGAGCAGAAAATGTAAAAATTTGACGGCGCAGGGTCAGGTGAATTAGGTGGATGCGGAATGATTTCGCAATTTAGCTTCTGTATAGTGTTTTTTGTCAATCTAGCACAGTGGTTCCCAACCCGCGGGTAATTATCACACGAGGAGTAAAATTACTTTTTTAGGGGTAAAAACTAAATGATTCGATTCTATTTCAGTCACGAAACTAAATTATTTTCAAAAGATCATTAATATTATCACAATTTTGTAAGACTCTGTAAGTAGACTGTTTAGGTTTTTTTTTTATTGATAACGCCACGTAGAGCTCTGTATGAAAATCACTGGCTGTGCTGTGTGCAGTCTGTGGCTGGTTTGCATTGTTGTTTGCTATTGTAGTGTTGGGCTGCTGGATGTTAACAGCGCGTAGCGTTGTGCAGTTGGAGGTGAGCCGCCAGCAGTGGTAGATGTGGGGAGAGAGATGGCGGAGTTTTGAGAGCGGATGATCTGGACAGTAAATTTGTAAGACTCGATATCATGAACTGATATATATATATATATATATATATATATATATATATATATATATATATTATGACTTTTGAACACTATTAAGGTAAATACGTTGTTTGTTCTCTATCAAAATCTTTCATTTGCTAACTATACCTGTCAGTAGTTAGTGCCTTCAGTAGTTTGAATCTTTTATTTAGCTGGCAGTATTGGCTCGCTGTATTGCAGTAGTGCGAGTAACAAAGATTTTTGTGAAGTAAGTGATTCATGAAAGGTATAGGTTATTGTTAGTCAGGGCCATTCTTTTGTAGGGATTATTAAAAGCCAGATTGCGTTGCGCTAAAAATATTGTGTGTCAGTTAAGTGATGATCAGAATAAGTAAAGAGAGTAATGTCTTAGTACGTTCAGTTTTGCTCAGCTGTAAGATAAGCAAATAACATAAGAGGTTTAAGCACAGTCATTTATAATTTTTCTAAGGGGACGTTTCAACTCTAATACTGATTATATTAGTCACCAATAATTACTTTTTCTCAATTAGTAGCGTTGATGCGGTGGAGGTTACAGCTTCCTTACATCATCCACCCACTACTCACGTATGTAGTGCTTTGTCCCGTCATTGCTGATGATAAAAGTGAGACACATATGTAACAATATCTCACGAAATGTCTTCTCCAAGTTGTAGATAGTACCTCCAATAGTCCAGAAATTGCTTTATTAGTCACGTCGAAACAGATAAATGAATTAATTGACAGCACAACACAGCATTAAGTACATAAGGGTTATTATAGTACTATACACAGTTTTATTATTATTATTATTGTTATTAGAGTGGTTAGACACAAAGCATTAACACCCTGAGGTCCTCCAGTTTCTGCCAGTCAAGAAGTAAGGAGCGCAGTGATCTGTGAATAGTAATTGTAGTGCACAGATCTGAAATTGTTTGATTTTAAATGGGGCTGTAGTGTGCAGGTCAAGCAAGTGCCGCAATGGAGAGGAATAATGCAGGGGAAGGATGTTTTGTAATAAGTGTGTACCCTCATTGTGGATAGTTAGCTTTCTTTTCTGAGATGGCGTTGTGGATAGCACTTTTGGTGCACCATGAATTCTTTCGTCATTCATTCTAACACACACACACACACACACACACACACACACACACACACACATGCTCGCTCGCGCAAACACACACACACACACACACACACACACACACACACACTAAAATATCGTTCATCATTTTAAAAAAAACTAAAATTTTCTAAGAAACGTCTTTCATGCTGTAGTTTATTTACGTGCTGAAGTTGTTGATAATGTGGTGGAGAGAGGGGGAAGGGCAACAGATGGGGGTGGGGGTAGGGCGTGAGTACTAGTTATT
Source organism: Schistocerca serialis cubense (assembly GCF_023864345.2). Classification (NCBI taxonomy): domain Eukaryota; kingdom Metazoa; phylum Arthropoda; class Insecta; order Orthoptera; family Acrididae; genus Schistocerca; species Schistocerca serialis. The sequence continues at coordinate 82,135,527 of NC_064641.1, read as the reverse complement.
GTCTGATTTCTTTCAGGGGTGATGGTCTAAGAAATGTTGGGAACCACTGGTCTAGACGAATGCAGGAAGGCGTTATCTTGGAGTATTATCACTTCACCCAGTCTTCCTGATCGTTGTTCTTGGATTACGTCTGCAAGACGTCTTATTTCTTGGCAGTAAATGTCAGTTCTGACGGTTACACCTCGGCGAAGCAATTCGTAGTATACCACACCGTCGCTGTTCCACCAGATGCATATCATCATTTTTTGCGGATGCACGAAGGTCGTTGTATGGGGGATTTCTGCTTTGTTCGGGTTCAATCATTCCTTTCATTTTCCTATTTTAGCATAAAGACATCATTTCTCGCCAACAGTCACGATGCAGGATATGAATGGTCGGTGTTATTCACGAGCTAATTGATGACGAGCAAGCACAGATGCGCATACGGACACCTGCAGTTTTTGTGGCTTTGGCTTGGAGTATGCGGCAACCATACGCCCGATTTTGAATCTCCCCCATTTCTTGCAAATGTCGCATGATGGTGGAAAGGTCACATTTCACGACATTTGCCTGTTCTCGAGTACAGTGCCGTGGGTCACTGTGGATTAATGCGTTTAAACGTCTTCATCAAACCCGGAATGTCTTCATGAACGTGGAGAGTCATTATTATCAAAAAGATCCTCCTTGAAACGAGAAAACCATTTCCTTGCCGTGCTCTCTCCAGTGGCATTATCCCCATGTTGTCGTTGTTGTTGCTACGCGGGGTTAGCCTAGCGGTCTAAGGCGCTGCAGTCATGGACTATGCGGCTGATCCCGGTGGAGGTTCGAATCCTCCCTCGGGCATGGGTGTGTGTGTTTGTCCTTAGGATAGTTTAGGTTAAGTAGTGTGCAAGCTTATGGGCTAATGACCTTAGCAGTTAAGTCCCATAAGATTTCACACACATTTGAATTTTGTTGTTGTTGTTGTGGTCTTCAGTCCAGGGACTGGTATGATGCAGCTCTCCATGCTACTCTATCCTGTGCAAGCTTCTTCATCTCCCAGTACTTACTGCGACCTACATCTGCTTAGTGTATTCATCTCTTGGTCTCCCTCTACGATTTTTACCCTCCACACTGCCCCCCCCCCCCCCCCAAATACTAAATTGGTGATCCCTTGATGTCCCAGAACATGTCCTACCAACCGATCCCTTCTTCTAGTCAAGGTGTGCCACAAATTTCTCATCTCCCTAATTCTATTCAATACCTCCTCATTAGTTATGTGATCTACCCATCTAAACTTCAGCATTCTTCTGTAGCAAAACATTTCGAAAGCTTCTATTCTCTTCTTGTCCAAACTATTTATCGTCCACATTTACTTCTCTACATGGCCACACTCCATACAAATACTTTCAGAAACAACTTTCTGACGCGTAAATCTGTACTCGATGTTAACAAATTTCTCTTCATCAGAAACGCTTTCCTTGCCATTGCCAGTTTACATTTTATATCCTCCCTACTTCGACCATCATCAGTTATTTTGCTCCCCAAATAGCAAATCTCATTTACTACTTTAAGCGTCTCATTTCCTAATCTAATACCCTCAGCATCACCCGATTTAATTCGACTACATTCCATTAGCCTCGTTTTGCTTTTGTTGATGTTCATCTTATATCCTCCTTTCAAGACATTTTCCAATCCGTTCAACTGCTCTTCCAAGTCCTTTCCTGTCTCTGACAGAATTACAATGTCATCGGCGAAACTCAAAGTTTTTATTTCTTCTGCCTGGATTTCAATACCTACACCGAATTTTACTTTTGTTTCCTTTACTGCTTGCTCAATATACAGAGTGAATAGCATCGGGGAGAGGCTACAACCCTTCCCAACCACTGCTTCCATTTCATGGCCCTCGACTCTTGCAACTGCCATCTGGTTTCTGTACGAATTGTAAATAGCCTTTCGCTCCCTGTATTTTACCCTTGCCACCTTCAGAATTTGAACGAGAGTATTCCAGTCTACATTGTCAAAAGATTTATCGAAGTCTACAAATGCTAGAAACGTAGGTTTGCCTTTCCTTAACCTATTTTCTAAGACAAGTCGTAGAGTCAGTATTGCCTCACGTGCTCCAACATTTCTACGCAATCCAAACTGATCTTCCCCGAGGTCGGCTTCAACCACTTTTTTCATTCGTCTGAAAAGAATTCGTGTTAGCATTTTGCAGCCGTGGCTTATTAAACTGATAGTTCGGTAATTTTCACATCTGTTAACACTTGCTTTCTTTGGGACTGGAATTACTATATTCTTCTTGAAGTCTGATGGTATTTCGCCTGTCTCATACGTCTTGCTCACCAGATGGTAGAGTTTCGCTCTTCCAAATCTATCAGTAGTTCTAATGGAATGTTGTCTACTCCTGGGGCCTTGTTTCGGCTTAAGTCTTTCAGTGCTCTGTCAGACTCTTCACGCAGTATCATATCTCCCATTTCATCTTCATCTACATCCTCTTCCATTTCCATAATATTGTCCTCAAGTATATTACCCTTGTGCAGACCCTCTATATACTCCTGCCACCTTTCTACTTTCTCTTCTTTGCGTAGAACTGGGTTTCCACCTGAGATCTTGTTATTCATACAAGTGGTTCTCCTTTCTCCAAGGGCCTCTTTAATTTTGCTGTAGGCAGTATCCATCTTACCCCTAGTGAGATATGTGTGTACATCCTTACATTTGTCCTCCAGCCGTCCCTGCTTAGCCATTTTGCACTTCCTGTTGATTTTATTTTTGAGACGTTTGTATTCCGTTTAGCCTTCTTCATTTACTGCATTTTTATATTTTCTCCTTTCATCAATTAAATTCAATATATCTTCTGTTAACCAAGGATTTCTACTAGCCTTCGTCTTTTTACCTACTTTATCCTCTGCTGCCTTCACTATTTCATCCCTCAAAGCTACCCATTCTTCTTCTACTCTATTTCTTTCCCCCATTCCTCTCAATCTTTCCCTAATGCTCTTCCTGAAACTCTCTACAATCTCTGGTTCTGTCAGTTTACCCAGATCCCATCTCCTTAAATTCACATCTTTTTGCAGTTTCTTCAGTTTTAATCTACAGTTCATAACCAGCAGATTGTGGTCAGAGTCCACATCTGCCCCTGGAAAGGCCTTACAATTTAAAACCTGATTCCTAAATCTCTGTCTTACCATTATACAGGGTGATTCAAAAAGAATACCACAACTTTAAAAATGTGTATTTAATGAAAGAAACATAATATAACCTTCTGTTATACATCATTACAAAGAGTACTTAAAAAGGTTTTTTTTTACTCAAAAACAAGTTCAGAGATGTTCAATATGGCCCCCTCCAGACACTCGAGCAATATCAACCCGATACTCCAACTCTGTAGCATATCAGGCGTAACACTTTGGATATCTGCTGTTATTTCTCGTTTCAAATCATCAATGGTGGCTGGGAGAGGTGGCCGAAACACCATATCCTTAACATACCCCCATAAGAAAAAATCGCAGGGGGTAAGATCAGGGCTTCTTGGAGGCCAGTGATGAAGTGCTCTGTCACGGGCTGCCTGGCGGCCGATCCATCGCCTCGGGTAGTTGACGTTCAGGTAGTTATGGACAGATAAGTGCCAATGTGGTGGCGCTCCATCCTGCTGAAATATGAATTGTTGTGCTTCTTGTTCGAGCTGAGGGAACAGCCAATTCTCTAACATCTCCAGATACTGTAGTCCAGTTACAGTAGCACCTTCGAAGAAAAAGGGACCAAAAACTTTATTGGCTGAAATGGCACCGAAAACGTTCACCTTAGGCGAGTCACGTTCATACTGAGTTGTTTCCCGCGAATTCTCAGTGCCCCATATACAGACATTGTGACGGTTCACTTTCCCGTTAGTGTGGAAAGTTGCTTCATCACTAAACACAATCTTCGAAACGAAAGATTCATCTGTTTCCATTTGAGCAAGGATAAAATCACATAAATCGATTCTTTTAATCTTATCAGCTGCAGACAGTGCTTGAACCAATTTCAGACGATAAGGTTTCATAACTAACCTTTTTCGTAGGACTCTCCATACAGTTGATTGTGGAATTTGCAGCTCTCTGCTAGCTCTGCGAGTCGATTTTCCTGGGCTGCGAACAAATGCTTGCTGGATGCGTGCTACATTTTCATCACACTTTCTCGGCCGTCCAGAACTTTTCCCTTTGCACAAACACCCATCCTCTGTAAACTGTTTATACCAACGTTTAATACACCACCTATCAGGAGGTTTAACACCATACTTCGTTCGAAATGCACGCTGAACAACTGTCGTCGATTCACTTCTGCCGTACTCAATAACACAAAAAGCTTTCTGTTGAGCGGTCGCCATCTTAGCATCAACTGACGCTGACGCCTAGTCAACAGCGCCTCAAGTGAACAAATGTACAACTAAATGAAACTTTATAGCTCCCTTAATTCGCCGACAGATAGTGCTTAGCTCTGCCTTTTGTCGTTGCAGAGTTTTAAATTCCTAAAGTTGTGGTATTCTTTTTGAATCACCCTGTATAATCTATCTGAAACCTTCTAGAATCTCCAGGCTTCTTCCATGTATACAACCTTCTTTTATGATTCTTTTCCTACTACCGAATTCCAGTCACCCATGACTATTAAATTTTCGTCTCCCTTCACTATCTGAATAATTTCTTTTATCTCATGATACATTTCATCAATCTCTTCGTTATCTCCGGAGCTAGTTTTCATATAAACTTGTACTACTGTAGTAGGCGTGGGCGTCGAGTCAATCTTGGCCACAATAATGCGTTCACTATACTGCTTGTAGTAACTTGCCCGCATTCCTATTTTTTTATTCATTATAATACCTACTCCTGCGTTACCCCTATTTGATTTTGTATTTATAAGCCTGTATTCATGTGACCAGAAGTCTTTTTCCTCCTGCCACCGAACTTCACTAATTCCCACTATATCTAACTTTAACCTATCCATTTCCTTTTTTAAATTTTTTAACCTACCTGCCCGATTAAAGGATCTGACATTCCACGCTCCGATCCGTAGAACGCCAGTTTTCTTTCTCCTGATAACGACGTCCTCTTGAGTAGTCCCCGCCCGGAGATCCGAATGGGGGACTATTTTATCTCCGGAATAGTTTACCCAAGAGGACGCCATCATCATTTAACCATACAGTAAAGCTGCGTGCCCTCGGGAAAAATTACGGCTGTAGTTTCCCCTTGCTTTCAGCCGTTCGCAGTACCAGCACAGAAAGGCCGTTTTGGTTAGTGTTACAGGGCCAGATCAGTCAATCATCCAGATTCTTGCCCTTGCAACTGCTGAAGAGGCTGGTGCCCCTCTTCAGGAACCACACGTTTGTCTGGCCTCTCAACAGATACCCCTCCGTTGTTGTTATACCTACGATACAGCTATCTGTATCCGTATCGCTGAGGCACCCAACCCTTCACACCAACGGCAAGGTCCATGGTTCATGGGAGGGGGGGGGGGGGGGGGGATTTTCCCCATACACGGCGCAAATTTTTCTGGCTTCCCCTGTTGCTGTCACACCTCTGCTGAACTCAAACTTAAGAAACCTTCAGATTTCTCCACTTGACACTCCATTTTCTAGCGTCCACAGCTCCACTCAGTATCTCCAAATAAAAAAAGACAATATGTAAACTCAAATAGTAAAAGTGAACTAGAAATAAATAAATGACAATCAATAGATAAACGCATAGTAATCGGAATACCAACATGCAAAATAACAACGCTACAAACTTATGCACCAACCTAATGCAAGGAGATAAAACCAGGACGCTTACACATTGGAGATTAGATATTTCGCAGACGTATGAAGTATACAAAGTATTTCCCCTTCGATTAGGACGACGTTGTGCCTTTGGAAATGATTACCTTCCGTACAGTTTCGAAATATGCGCACCATTGCAAACGTGCAATGCAATCAGGAGAAAAAAAGTAATCTTAGTCTGCAAAAGTTGCAGTGTAATCAAGAGAAAAATAATCTCAGTCTGTCGCAACTGAGTTCGAATGAACCTAACGGTAACACTCATATCGTAATGATGAAGTTTTTGTTTTTATTATATTTTTGAATTACTTAAACGTTCAGTACATCAACTTATTATTTATTAATACTGACATTTCACAAATTTGACGTAGGAACTTTTGCATATAGACTTTAAAAAATTTTTGTATGGGCGTAAAGAAAATTGCAAAGTCAGGCATAGGCACTACCGGATTCGCTAAAGTATGGAAGCAAACGTAAGTTTACCCGCTTCGCTCGCCAGTGAAAGCCCCCTACTCTGTGTGTGTATGCCTAACTATTTTTCAAGATCCTTCTATAAAATCACTTTTCAAATGCTTCGTTTCCCTTGTTTTCCGGTTTACTCACAACCCACGACTCCCTGCCTACAATGCTGCTCTCCAAACGTACATTTTCAGAAATTTCATCCTCAAATTAAGGCCGATGTTTCATACTAGTAGGTTGCTTTTAGCCAGGCATGCCCTCTTTGTTTGTCCCTCCTTACTTTGTTCGTCATGTGATATTTTCCTTCCAAAGATTCCTTAACTTCGTCTACTTAGTGGTCACCAGTTTTGATTTTAAGTCTATCGCTTATCTAATCTCTGCTACTCGTCATCTCTGTCATCTTTATTCGGTTCACTATCATTGCATGGTGTGTGATCGTTAAACTATTCATTCCACCAAAGAAGTCTCGTAATTCTTCTTCACTCTCGCTGCGGAAAGCAATGTCGTAGCGAACTTACCAGTCATATCCTTTCACCCTGAGTTTTAATCCCATTCTTGAAACTTTCTTTTATTTCCGTCACTGCTTCATCAATGTGTAGATTTAAGAGGAGGGGCGAAAGACTACATGTAGAACATCTTTCACCATTTTAGACTGTCAAACAGTTTTTAAAGATCGAGAAATCGTGTGAACGTATTGTGATTTTTCTTACTTCTAGCTTCCATTATCAAGTCGCAACGACAAAACTACCTCTCTGGTGCCTTTTCCTTTCCGGAAGTCAAACCGATCGTCATCTAACAGATCCTTAATTTTCTTTTCCATTCTCCTGTATATCATTCTTGTCAGCAACTTGTATGCATGAGCTGTTAATATGACTGTTCAAAAGCTCTCGCACTTCTCTGCTCTTGCTATCTTCAGGATTGTGTGGTATATCTCTAGTGCCATAGAGTCTACAGGCCAACTTCAAAATTCGTTTGGTTGCCACTTCCTCCACTGATTTCAGAAATTCCGTAAGAGTATTTGCTATCCCTTCGACCTTATTTGATGGTAAGTCTTCCAAGGCTTTGTCAAACTCTAACAATTGAAACGTCTCCTTAGACAAATTAATGAACTACTGTGCTGGTAAACCACTTACGTTATTTGATTTTCAAACAGCTGAGCAAAACTGAACGTATTCAGACACTTCTCTCTTTACTTGTTCTGATCATCACTAAACTGACACACAATATTTTCAGCTCAACGCAGTCAGACTTTCAATAATCCCTACAAAAGAATGGCCCTGACTAACAATAACCTATACCTTTCATGAATCACTTACCTCACAAAAATCTTTGTTACTCGCACTACTGCAATACAGCGAGAGCCAATACTGCCAGCTAAATAAAAGATTCTAACTACTGAAGGCACTAACTACTGATAGGCATAGTTAGCAAATGAAAGATTTTGATAGAGAACAAACAATGTATTTACCTTAATAGTGTTCAAAAGTCATTATATATATATATTATTCAGTCTTACAAATTTACTGTCTCTGATGGACACAAGTCCAGATCATCCGCTCTCAAAACTCTGCCATCTCTCTCCCCACATCCACCACTGCTGGCGGCTCACCTCCAACTGCGCAACGCTACGCGCTGTTAACAGCCAACTGCCCAACACTACAATAGCAAATTCCAACAATGCAAACCAGCTACAGCCTTCACACAGCACAGTCAGTGATTTTCATATAGAGCGCTACATGGCGTTACCAACATAAAAACCTACACTCCTGGAAATTGAAATAAGAACACCGTGAATTCATTGTCCCAGGAAGGGGAAACTTTATTGACACATTCCTGGGGTCAGATACATCACATGATCACACTGACAGAACCACAGGCACATAGACACAGGCAACAGAGCATGCACAATGTCGGCACTAGTACAGTGTATATCCACCTTTCGCAGCAATGCAGGCTGCTATTCTCCCATGGAGACGATCGTAGAGATGCTGGATGTAGTCCTGTGGAACGGCTTGCCATGCCATTTCCACCTGGCGCCTCAGTTGGACCAGCGTTCGTGCTGGACGTGCAGACCGCGTGAGACGACGCTTCATCCAGTCCCAAACATGCTCAATGGGGGACAGATCCGGAGATCTTGCTGGCCAGGGTAGTTGACTTACACCTTCTAGAGCACGTTGGGTGGCACGGGATACATGCGGACGTGCATTGTCCTGTTGGAACAGCAAGTTCCCTTGCCGGTCTAGGAATGGTAGAACGATGGGTTCGATGACGGTTTGGATGTACCGTGCACTATTCAGTGTCCCCTCGACGATCACCAGTGGTGTACGGCCAGTGTAGCAGATCGCTCCCCACACCTTGATGCCGGGTGTTGGCCCTGTGTGCCTCGGTCGTATGCAGTCCTGATTGTGGCGCTCACCTGCACGGCGCCAAACACGCATACGACCATCATTGGCACCAAGGCAGAAGCGACTCTCATCGCTGAAGACGACACGTCTCCATTCGTCCCTCCATTCACGCCTGTCGCGACACCACTGGAGGCGGGCTGCACGATGTTGGGGCGTGAGCGGAAGACGGCCTAACGGTGTGCGGGACCGTAGCCCAGCTTCATGGAGACGGTTGCGAATGGTCCTCGCCGATACCCCAGGAGCAACAGTGTCCCTAATTTGCTGGGAAGTGGCGGTGCGGTCCCCTACGGCACTGCGTAGGATCCTACGGTCTTGGCGTGCATCCGTGCGTCGCTGCGGTCCGGTCCCAGGTCGACGGGCACGTGCACCTTCCGCCGACCACTGGCGACAACAACGATGTACTGTGGAGACCTCACGCCCCACGTGTTGAGCAATTCGGCGGTACGTCCACCCGGCCTCCCGCATGCCCACTATACGCCCTCGCTCAAAGTCCGTCAACTGCACATACGGTTCACGTCCACGCTGTCGCGGCATGCTACCAGTGTTAAAGACTGCGATGGAGCTCCGTATGCCACGGCAAACTGGCTGACACTGACGGCGGCGGTGCACAAATGCTGCGCAGCTAGCGCCATTCGACGGCCAACACCGCGGTTCCTGGTGTGTCCGCTGTGCCGTGCGCGTGGTCATTGCTTGTACAGCCCTCTCGCAGTGTCCGGAGCAAGTATGGTGGGTCTGACACACCGGTGTCAATGTGTTCTTTTTTCCATTTCCAGGAGTGTAAATAACCTACTTACACAATAACACAGGACATTCACTGTACCCTCTCTACCCATCCGCTCTCTCCTTAGCTTTTAAAAGTGTAATTCCCGTTGCACTCTTAAGATTCACGCTCTTACTCTTACTTTCACTGAAGGTTATTTTGACTTTTCAGTACGATGAATCAGTATTTACCACGACCATTTTCTTTCGATTTCTTTACAGGTTTCCCACAACCGCTTCGCGTTTGTCTCCCTGCACTTCCTATTTATTTCATTCCTAAGTGAAATATTATTATATTTCTATCTTTCTATGAACATTTCTGTACTTCTTCCTTTAGTCGATCACTCGAAGTATCTCGTCTGTTACCCAAGATTTCTTCGCAGTTATCTTCCTCGTACCTACATTTATCTGTTCATCGCCTGTGATTGGTCGTTTTAGAGAGCTCTACTGCTCACCAACCGCATTGCCTACTGTGGCACTATGTGCTGCACCAGAGAACTTCATTTCATCTCTTCATTCCTCAGTATTTTCGCATTGATTCCCCCGGACGCTTCTCTTAAACTTCTGTCTACTCTTCATCACTGCTAAATTGTGATCCGAGTCCGTATTTGGTCCTGGGTACTTCTTACAATCTAATGTCTGATACCGAAATTTCTGTCTGATCATAATGGTTTGCTGTCGATTCTGATGCGAAAAACCCTATCACTGATCTGACCAGAGTGAGTCATCTTCTGTCATATTTCTTATTCGTAACTAATCCTACTCCAGTTATAACATTTTCTGATGCTACTGGTATTACCCTACATTCGTATGACCAGAAGTCCTTATCTTCTTACCATTTCAGTTCACTGACCCTCACTATATCTAGATCGAGTCTTTGCATTTCACTTTCCAGAGTCTGAAGCTTCTCTCAGCACGTTCAAACTTCTGACATTCCACGACCCGACTCGCTGAATGTTCCCATTTTATTGGTTATTCACTATTTCTCTACTGGTTAACTCTCCCTTTGAAGTCCCATCCTGGAGCACCGAATCTGTAACTAATCCGGAATCTTTTGCAATTGGAGAGATCATCATGGTTCCTTTTCAATTACAGGCGACACGTGTCCTGCGGACACACTTTATGTGTCTTTAATGCAGTGGTCTCCATTTCTTTTTGCTTATTCAACCCATTGATTACTGCTGATTCTTCCGCCTTTTAGGGGCAGTTTCCTACCCGTAGTGTAAGGCGTTGTCCTAGACTTTGCCCGTTCCTCCACCCTCTTTGACAAGATCGTTGACAGAGCGAGGGAGACTCGTTACAGCAGAAGACTTCTGCCGCTATTACTGATGATTTTTATTCAAAATTTAAGCAGTGGCTGCCCTACACTGTTCTCTAAACTGCACTACAAGAGGATCCAAGTAAAAAAAATAAGTTTTCGAAAGACGTGAGTAATTTTAGAGTAACTGCATGGCTTTGGCGTCTCTCTCCCAGGGACTCACCTTTAGTACCTCAGTTCTACTATCTACAATCTTAGTTGTGACCAACTTACAGACGAAGTCAAAGCAAGGACGCAGGCAGCCTGGATGAAATGGCGGACGACAACAGGCGTCAGCTGCGATCGTCGGATTAAGGATCGTCTTAAGTCGAACGTCTACCGGACTGTCACCCGTCCAGTTACTCTCTATGGTATCGGGTGTTGGTCAGCTACAAAAGAGGCAGAACGACTACTGGAGGCCATGGAGACTAAGATGGACAAGTGGCATCACTCGAATGGATCACATTTCGAACCACACTATTCGGAATCGTTTCGGGGTCGCATCAATCCAGAAGAAAATGCGGGAATGCGTCTGCTATGGTTTGGGCGTGTGCTGCACGCACAGAACGATACCACTGCAAAGGCATCACACACTGTGGAAGTCATTGGAAAGAGACCCAATGGACGATCCAAACAGCTTTGGGTCGAAACTCTGCACAAAGACCTAAAGGCTGTAAAACTTCATCCAGACGTGGCCCACGATCTAACAAAATGGAAAAAGCGAATCCACACAGAGGACTCTGCTACCAGGGGAGGGCGCGGGCGAGTGTAGGAAACGCTAAAGAAAAAGAAGAAAGGTAATGGCTTCAACGCCTCGACAGCGTCGCACTGTGCCTCTTTCAACGTTCACAAATGTGCAACGTTATTAAAAAATTTAAAAATAAAAACATGTGTGACGTCTGCGTAAATTTTTACGTGGCAGATGGAGATGGCAGATAAAGACGTATTAGGAGCCCTTGCTTTATTTGTAATGCCAGCGTTTTCAGAATATGGTTATGTTCTTTAAAGCAATGATTCTTCCTTCTATCCAGAGTTGCTGACAATGAAAAGATTTCTCCGTATTAAATGCTGTTTTTTTTCATTTTTTGTATCAAATCTTTCCGAGCTGCCCTGCGTAGCGAGCAGCGGTTGGTACGCCTATCGGAGGGAACTAAAATGTTAATTAACAGACATAGGTTAGGTTGCAGTACACTCAAAAACCGCGAATGGAAACGTATAATATATACTCCAGCGACACTCCCAGTAGCCTAGTGGATTATTTCTTCTAACAAAGAAGCTTCACGTCCGAACATATTAAATACCAATGCTTTGCTAAGCGAAGAAGGGTGTGGAGGTGCTATCTGCGATCGTGTTGCCAAAAAGGAAGATTTATGCTTCCACCTGTCAACACTGTCATAACTACCACGCTGCCTCCTATGGCGTCTTTAGTAGGCTTAAGCTTCGTAACAAATGTAAGAGCTAATCATCATATCGTTGCATTCTGTACCAGCGCTTACTCTCCAAAACCATTTGTGCACGGAAAAAGTAATCACCCCATTGTGTGCAATGTACGGGAAATGCTATCATCATTCAACAACTTCCAACGTGACGTGGGTAACTGGAGAATTAAGGGCATTGCGGAATTAAAGGAAACGAAACATTCGCATTAAATATTTGTTTTACGCATTGAAACTCCTTGCTGCAATCTATATTTGTTTACGATCCAGACGCGTTTCCTCCATTGCGTTAAGGCACCTTCAGCGGATTTAATCTGGAATAAAACAATTTTGTTTTTATAAACGATATGAAGTGAAAGAGTCGAGGGATGAAATAGTGAAGGCAGCAGAGCATCAAATAGGTAAAAAGACGAGGGCTAGTAGAAACTCTTGGGTAACAGAAGAAATATTGAATTTAATTGATGAAAGGAGAAAATATAAAAATGCAGTAAATGAAGCAGGCAAAAAGGAATACAAACGTCTCAAAAATGAGATCGACAGGAAGTGCAAAATGGCTAAGCAGGGATGGCTAGAGGACAAATGTAAGGATGTAGAGGTTTATCTCACTAGGGGTAAGATAGATACTGCCTACAGGAAAATTAAAGTAACCTTTGGAGAAAGGATAACCACTTGCATGAATATAAAGAGCTTTGATGGAAACCCAGTTCTAAGGAAAGAAGGGAAAGCAGAAAGTTGGAAGGAGTATATAAAGGGTCTATACAAGGGCGATGTACTTGACGACAATATTATGGAAATGGAAGAGGATGTAGATGAAGATGAAATGAGAGATATGATACTGCGTGAAGAGTTTCACAGGGCACTGAAAGACCTGAGTCGAAACAAGGCCCCCGGAGTAGACAACATTCCATTAGAACTACTGACAGCCTTGGGAGAGCCAGTCCTGACAAAACGCTACCATCTGGTGAGCAAGATGTATGAGACAAGCGAAATACCCTCAGACTTCAAGAAGAATATAATAATTCCAATCCCAAAGAAAGCAGGTGTTGACAGATGTCAAAATTACCGAACTATCAGTTTAATAAGTCACAGCTGCAAAGTACTAACGCGAATTCTTTACAGGCGAATGGAAAAACTGATAGAAGCCGACCTCGGGGAAGATCAGTTTGGATTCCGAAGAAATGTTGGAACACGTGAGGCAATACTGACCCTACGACTTATCTTAGAAGAAAGATTAAGGAAAGGCAAACCTTCGTTTCTAGCATTTGTAGACTTAGAGAAAGCTTTTGACAATGTTGATTGGCATACTCTCCTTCAGATTCTGAAGGTGGTAGGGGTAAAATACAGGGAGCGAAAGGCTATTTGCAATTTGTACAGAAACCAGATGGCAGTTATAAGAGTCGAGGGACATGAAAGGGAAGCAGTGGTTGGGAAGGGAGTGAGACAGGGTTGTAGCCTCTCCCCGATGTTATCCAATCTGTATATTGAGCAAGCAATAAAGGAAACAAAAGAAAAGTTTGGAGTAGGTATTAAAATCCATGGAGAAGAAATAAAAACTTTGAGGTTCGCCGATGACATTGTAATTCTGTCAGAGACAGCAAAGGACTTGGAAGAGCTGTTGAATGGAATGGACAGTGTCTTGAAAGGAGGGTATAAGATGAACATCAACAAAAGAAAAACTAGGATAGTGGAATGTAGTCAAATTAAGTCGGGTGATGCTGAGAGAATTAGATTAGGAAATGAGACACTTAAAGTAGTAAAGGAGTTTTGCTATTTGGGGAGCAAAATAACTGATGATGGTCGAAGTAGAGAGGATATAAAATGTAGACTGGCAATGGCAAGGAAAGCGTTTCTGAAGAAGAAAAATTTGTCAATATCGAGTGTGGATTTAAGTGTCAGGAAGTCGTTTCTGAAAGTATTTGTATGGAGTGTAGCCATGTATGGAAGTGAAACATGGACTATAAATAGTTTGGACAAGAAGAGAATAGAAGCTTTCGAAATGTGGTGCTACAGAAGAATGCTGAAGATTAGATGGGTAGATCACATAACTAATGAGGAGGTATTGAATAGAATTGGGGAGAAGAGGAGCTTGTGGCACAACTTGAGTAGAAGAAGGGATCGGTTGGTAGGACATGTTCTGAGACATCGAGGGATCACCAATTTAATATTGGAGGGCAGCGTGGAGGGTAAAAATCGTAGAGGGAGACCAAGAGATGAATACACTAAGCAGATTCAGAAGGATGTAGGCTGCAGTAGATACTGGGAAATGAAGAAGCTTGCACAGGATAGAGTAGCATGGAGAGCGGCATCAAACCAGCCCCATCACCTATTAATGTAGCACATTAATAAAAAATAAGTAATAGGATAGTTACTTGTATGTTTTTGGGTGTGCATATTGATGAAAATGTAAAATACTAAAACCATGTATCAGACTTCCTAAAACATTTAGGTTCAGTCACTTTCTCCATAACAATAATTTCCAACTTTAGGGACATAGTTTACATAGTTTCGTTCACTGCTGCCCTATGGGATAATATTCTGTAGAAACCTCACATTTGGGCAGAAAGTATTCCTTGCACTAAATAAAGTAATTAGATATCTACACTCCTGGAAATGGAAAAAAGAACACATTGACACCGATGTGTCAGACCCACCATACTTGCTCCGGACACTGCGAGAGGGCTGTACAAGCAATGATCACACGCACGGCACAGCGGACACACCAGGAACCGCGGTGTTGGCCGTCGAATGGCGCTAGCTGCGCAGCATTTGTGCACCGCCGCCGTCAGTGTCAGCCAGTTTGACGTGGCATACGGAGCTCCATCGCAGTCTTTAACACTGGTAGCATGCCGCGACAGCGTGGACGTGAACCGTATGTGCAGTTGACGGACTTTGAGCGAGGGCGTATAGTGGGCATGCGGGAGGCCGGGTGGACGTACCGCCGAATTGCTCAACACGTGGGGCGTGAGGTCTCCACAGTACATCGATGTTGTCGCCAGTGGTCGGCGGAAGGTGCACGTGCCCGTCGACCTGGGACCGGACCGCAGCGACGCACGGATGCACGCCAAGTCCGTAGGATCCTACGCAGTGCCGTAGAGGACCGCACCGCCACTTCCCAGCAAATTAGGGACACTGTTGCTCCTGGGGTATCGGCGAGGACCATTCGCAACCGTCTCCATGAAGCTGGGCTACGGTCCCGCACACCGTTAGGCCGTCTTCCGCTCACGCCCCAACATCGTGCAGCCCGCCTCCAGTGGTGTCGCGACAGGCGTGAATGGAGGGTCGAATGGAGACGTGTCGTCTTCAGCGATGAGAGTCGCTTCTGCCTTGGTGCCAATGATGGTCGTATGCGTGTTTGGCGCCGTGCAGGTGAGCGCCACAATCAGGACTGCATACGACCGAGGCACACAGGGCCAACACCCGGCATCATGGTGTGGGGAGCGATCTCCTACACTGGCCGTACACCACTGGTGATCGTCGAGGGGACACTGAATAGTGCACGGTACATCCAAACCGTCATCGAACCCATCGTTCTACCATTCCTAGACCGGCAAGGGAACTTGCTGTTCCAACAGGACAATGCACGTCCGCATGTATCCCGGGCCACCCAATGTGCTCTAGACGGTGTAAGTCAACTACCCTGGCCAGCAAGATCTCCGGATCTGTCCCCCATTGAGCATGTTTGGGACTGGATGAAGCGTCGTCTCACGCGGTCTGCACGTCCAGTACGAACGCTGGTCCAACTGAGGCGCCAGGTGGAAATGGCATGGCAAGCCGTTCCACAGGACTACATCCAGCATCTCTACGATCGTCTCCATGGGAGAATAGCAGCCTGCATTGCTGCGAAAGGTGGATATACACTGTACTAGTGCCGACATTGTGCATGCTCTGTTGCCTGTGTCTATGTGCCTGTGGTTCTGTCAGTGTGATCATGTGATGTATCTGACCCCAGGAATATGTCAATAAAGTTTCCCCTTCCTGGGACAATGAATTCACGGTGTTCTTATTTCAATTTCCAGGAGTGTATATGAGTTTCATAACCTCGGTAAGGAGTTATTCACGTTTGTCTTAATCCTTTCGCTATACTTTGGAACGTTGACGTTTCTGTTGACAACTATAAACGAAGGAGACATGATTTCTTTAACCTGTACAGGCATAATACGTCCAGTGCTGTATTCTGTTTTCAGAACGCCTCCTAGCAGCGACGGATCAGTTTGTTAACGAGCACAGGCTGCCCCTGCGGGTCAGGCGACACCGCAGAGCACACTGAGTTGAGTATGCAGCCACAGCGACACACCCACCTACCTCCGCCGGCGCTTCGCAACCTAGCCATTCTGGCCAGATGTTAGAAAGACTCAAAAGACAGCATTATTAGCACAGAGTATCGCAGCTATCTTTTACTGTTGACAGATTCAAAGTTGTGCACGCCACGAAACGCATAAGCGAGTAGAGTTTGACTGTAGGCTTAATAAACCACATCTAGCGTCAGTCATGTCACACAAATATTTGGAATTATAAATGTTTAGTGACAGGAAGTGGGACAGCAATATGGGGTTAGTTGCAAGTTTTAAATATTGAAAATATTGATGCGCGAAGGATACGGTAATTTCCATCGACATCCGCTAGCATTATATATTGCTGTGAATCCTAGAAAATATTGGTTCTACGTTAAATTACTCAGTGGCTCAAAGACCTCTGTTTAGTCACTCGAATACCAGTCTGGCGTGGCAGTAGAAGACATCAAATGGAAAGATGAAGTTGTAACCAGATAATCGTCGATACATACCTTCATTTTCCTACCGCACAAACTTCAGTTTGGAGAACATAGAAGTGAGCATAAATGGCGTTAGAAAGCAGCTGTACATGTTAAAAACGAGCAAGTTGCCAGGTCCAGATGGAACCCCAGTCTTGTTTCGTAGAGAGTACTCTTCAGCAATGATCTTTACTTAGCTTACATTTATAGCATTTATAGCGAATCTCTCACCCAGCGGAAAGCACAAGTGAACGAAAAAAAAAAGCGCAAGTAACTCCCGTGTATAAGGACGGCAAAATAACTGATTTGCAAAATGACAGACCAATATCCTTAATCTCTAGGATATTCCAAGTTCGAATACCACTAATTCCCTTGAGAGAGGAAAGCCTCTCTCCACAAATCAGCATGGACTGCGATGCTGCGCTCGTGCGAAACTCAGCTTGCCGTTTCCGCCCACAACATGCTGCAAACCATTGATGATGGGCAATAGGCCGTTTCCATATTCTTAGATTTCTGACAAGCTTTCGACAAAGTGTTGCACTACAGACTGTTAAAAAAGGTTCGAGGATACGGAACAGGTACTCAGATATGTAAGTGGCCCGAAGACTTAGGTAATGGAACCCAGTACGTCGTCCAGGACAGCGAGTGCACATCCGAGACAAGGGTATCGTCAGGAGTGTCCCGGGTAAATGTGATGAGCCCGCTCTTGTCCTCTCTATGCATAAGTTATAAACGATTTGACGTATAAAGCGAGCAGCAATCTGTGGATGTTTGCTGGTGATGCTGTAGTGTACGGAAAGGTGTGATGAACGATAGCTTGCTATAAATGTGGGAAATGTAAATTAGTGCAGATGAGTAGGAGAAACAGTCATATATCTACTAATACAGTACTAGTGCAGTGCTGCTTGACATAGCCACTTCGATTAAATATGTAGGTGTAACGTTGCAAAGCAACATGAAATGGGACGAGCACTTAAGGTCGGTTGTACAGAAATGGTCGACTTCTGCTTTTTGAGAAAATTTTTGGAAAGCGTAGCTCATCTGTAAAGGAAGCTGCGTACATAACACTAGTGCGAATCATTCTAGAGTACTGCTCGAGTGTTTGGGACCCCACCAGATCCAATTAAAGCAAGGCATCGAAGAAATTCGGAGGCATACTGCTAGAATGGTTGCCGGTAGGTTTGATCAACACCTGGGTACTACGGAAATGCTCCGTGAAGTCAGACGGACTCACTGGAGGGAGGAAGACGTTCTTTTCACAAAACGCCATTGATACAGTTTAGAGAATCGCCATTTGTGACAGAATGTAGAAGAGTCCTACTACCACTGACGAACATCTCGCGTAAGGGCCAGCGAAGACAAGATATGAGAAATCAGGGCTCGTACGCAAGCGTATAGACAGTCGTTTTTCTCACACTCCATTTGCCAGTAGAACATGAAAGGGAATGCTTAGTAGTAGCACAAGGTACCCACCGTCACGTACCATATGGTGGCTTGCAATGTATGTATTCAGATTTAGATATAGCAAATGGTAAGCCGCGATTCACTGATAGGATACCGGAAAATTGCAGTTTGTGTGTGTGTGAATTCCAAAGGGACCAAACTGCTGAGGTCATTGGTCTCTTACAGTTTGTCTTGTAACACCTATTTTCGACCTATTTTGTATCTTTATCGATATGTCAGTTTATAGTGTTGCTTGTGTAGAGTGTTATATCTGTCATGGAAATTCTTTGACTATGTATACATTTTTCAGTTATGTGAACTTTTTGAACGATGTTGTTTAAACTGTGCTTTTGGATTTGAATAACTGCGGCGGCGCGGTTCGTTCCCTCCCTTTACGACGGACCTGCACCTACCTGTGAACATTGTCACAGCAGATCATCAGTAGGAAAGCTGAGTGAAACCTACTGTACTTCGACGTGAACCAGGCTGCAATTTAAGTAACTAATCTACGTTTCGGGAAAAAGTTCTCACACAAATGAAAGGTTGGAAATTTTGTCCACAATTAATATATTCTGAAACTTGGGTGAACAAGTATCACTGCCAAGCCCGTGCTAGTCTTAACACAGCCACTCATAATCCCTTTCACTCACGTTAGCAATTTTATGGTGTTGCATTTCCCGAAAACGTAATACCTACAAAAATACTGATTGTTTTTTATTAATAATGCTCGCTAAATATTAAGTCTGTCGGTACCAAATGCAGTCACAGTTTTTAGCCTCCGACCTGCTCAATACGCCACGCGGTATATATGACTTTTCTCCTCACAAAATTCACTTAAAAATTCCGAAATTTCTACACACACATCGGAATAATTATGCCGTCACTATCCAACACTTTTGATGTATGAAACACTGCTAGATCCGGCAACTTATCATTTCCATCGGAACTACTACTACACACGTCCGATCTGTTTCATGGCTAGGCTTCGACCCTTGTCTAGAATACTCTAAGTCTTCTCTACCAGCAGAGAAAGGCGCACGAAGAATATTGCTTTACCATTGGTCAGTTTACTCAACAGCCAATAGCAAAACAACATTCTCCAGCGTCAATCCGCGTGTTTCATCAATAACCAATCGCAAAATAGTAAACCTAACGACTGCACTTTTTACCGAAGTTATTATCTAATATAATGAAGTTTTGCTTATGCATTAAGTTGTTTACTATTGTTATTTACACCTGAATTAACATTCCCTTTACCATAAACTTACTTTACAAATCTATTCTACAAAAATCCCCTTTGTCCATATCCATACTTCTTCGAAATGTTCCCGCACTAAATCCTACTACATAACTCGTTAAACAATTATCTTCATATTAACCTTAAACTACACTCACGCGTCATTCATACTGCTAAAACACATTTATAACATTTTACATACACAAAAAGAAATAATAACACTTTATGAAATACTAGAACAGTTTATGAAAAACATTCTATTACTTTAATGCACTCTAGTGGGCACAATCGAAACTAAAATCACAGTCCCCCTCTATCGGCTGATACATAAAGTACGTGCGCTTCCAGTCTCGCGTCACCATCTGTCACTATCCAGCTCTGAGAGACATCTCCCACTTAACCGCCTTTGGAGGCAAGATTGTTATATGGCACTACGCCTCATAACTACCTGGAATGGTTGTTATGTAATGTACTGTAAATGATTTTGTCCGTAGTTAGGGAACGTAGGGTTGAATGTAAAGGATGTGGGGAAGCCCCGCAGCTACGGAAGTGGAATGGCGGAGTGGAAAAGGTGTGGTTGGCGCGAAAGTGGCAACTCATCCTTTGTGACAGGTAAGGAGTCTGAGCTGAGCAGTGCTGTGGTTGGAGTTTTGAGGGTAGAGGAGCCTAAGACCAGTATTTATGGGCCTCGGATGCTGCATTTGGCGATACTACACTCCTGGAAATTGAAATAAGAACACCGTGAATTCATTGTCCCAGGAAGGGGAAACTTTATTGACACATTCCTGGGGTCAGATACATCACATGATCACACTGACAGAACCACAGGCACATAGACACAGGCAACAGAGCATGCACAATGTCGGCACTAGTACAGTGTATATCCACCTTTCGCAGCAATGCAGGCTGCTATTCTCCCATGGAGACGATCGTAGAGATGCTGGATGTAGTCCTGTGGAACGGCTTGCCATGCCATTTCCACCTGGCGCCTCAGTTGGACCACCGTTCGTGCTGGACGTGCAGACCGCGTGAGACGACGCTTCATCCAGTCCCAAACATGCTCAATGGGGGACAGATCCGGAGATCTTGCTGGCCAGGGTAGTTGACTTACACCTTCTAGAGCACGTTGAGTGGCACGGGATACATGCGGACGTGCATTGTCCTGTTGGAACAGCAAGTTCCCTTGCCGGTCTAGGAATGGTAGAACGATGGGTTCGATGACGGTTTGGATGTACCGTGCACTATTCAGTGTCCCCTCGACGATCACCAGTGGTGTACGGCCAGTGTAGGAGATCGCTCCCCACACCATGATGCCGGGTGTTGGCCCTGTGTGCCTCGGTCGTATGCAGTCCTGATTGTGGCGCTCACCTGCACGGCGCCAAACACGCATACGACCATCATTGGCACCAAGGCAGAAGCGACTCTCATCGCTGAAGACGACACGTCTCCATTCGTCCCTCCATTCACGCCTGTCGCGACACCACTGGAGGCGGACTGCACGATGTTGGGGCGTGAGCGGAAGATGGCCTAACGGTGTGCGGGACCGTAGCCCAGCTTCATGGAGACGGTTGCGAATGGTCCTCGACGATACCCCAGGAGCAACAGTGTCCCTAATTTGCTGGGAAGTGGCGGTGCGGTCCCCTACGGCACTGCGAAGGATCCTACGGTCTTGGCGTGCATCCGTGCGTCGCTGCGGTCCGGTCCCAGGTCGACGGGCACGTGCACCTTCCGCCGACCACTGGCGACAACATCGATGTACTGCGGAGACCTCACGCCCCACGTGTTGAGCAATTCGGCGGTACGTCCACCCAGCCTCCCGCATGCCCACTATACGCCCTCGCTCAAAGTCCGTCAACTGCACATACGGTTCACGTCCACGCTGTCGCGGCATGCTACCAGTGTTAAAGACTGCGATGGAGCTCCGTATGCCACGGCAAACTGGCTGACACTGACGGCGGCGGTGCACAAATGCTGCGCAGCTAGCGCCATTCGACGGCCAACACCGCGGTTCCTGGTGTGTCCGCTGTGCCGTGCGTGTGATCATTGCTTGTACAGCCCTCTCGCAGTGTCCGGAGCAAGTATGGTGGGTCTGACACACCGGTGTCAATGTGTTCTTTTTTTCCATTTCCAGGAGTGTATTATCACGGCACCGTTTATGGCCCTGCAAAAATATGCTTCCGACGCCAAGATCTGTAAAAGGGCGAGGCCAACAGTGCTGCCGTGGCTGCATCACCGCCACTGCAAGTTGCACCACCAGTGCCACCAGCCTGCCACTAAATTGTGTATATTCGGCACTCTGTAAATGGACCAGGTGTTTGTGAAATTGGGTTGATTTTAATAATAATCGCGATGTTGCTAAAAACTCTATCTTACACCTGTGATTATCCTAAATCACAAACCTGGACAGCAATCCTATCCTAGTGAATTTAATTCCGAGTGTCTTAATTTATTATGGAAAGACTTATTCGGCAGCTGCAAATAGTTGTGATTGCTTTCTAATGTGTGGAATTATAGTGTTTAAAGTTCAGTTTTATAATATGAGAAATACTCCACTTCCAGTGCATTTTTAAATCAATCCGCAGGCATTTTCTTAAATAGTTTGCCTTACTAGAAAATCTGCCTGAAAATAGTAAAGTTGTTAGATAAAAGGGAAATAATATTTATCTGAAGTGAAAAGATTATTAATTATTGCATTTTTGCACTCTGAACAGAATTACAAAGTCTTATCATTGTTCATTTCATGAGGAAGTGTTTGAACTTGAATTTAATGTTGTTTTGGCATCTGCACTGCCAGCTACACAACTGGCCATTAAAATTGCTACACCAAGAAGAAATGCAGATGATAAACGGGTATTCATTGGACAAATATATTATACTAGACCTGTCATGTGATTACATTTTCACGCAATTTGGGTGCATAGGTCCTGAGAAATCAGTACCTAGAACAACCACCTCTGGCCGTAGTAACGGCCTTGATACGCCTGGGCATTGAGTCAAACAGAGCTTGGATGGCGTGTACAGGTACAGCTGCCCATGCAGCTTCAACACGATACCACAGTTCATCAAGAGTAGTGACTGGCGTATTGTGACGAGCCAGTTGCTCGGCCACCATTGACCAGCCGTTTTCAATTGGTGAGAGATCTGGAGAATGTGCTGGCCAGGGCAGCAGTCGAACATTTTGTGTATCCAGAAAGGCTAGTACAGGACCTGCAACATGCGGTCGTGCATTATTCTGCTGAAATGTAGGGTTTCGCAGGGATCTGAAATGTAACGTCCACTGAGCAAAGTGTCGTCAATGCGAACAAGAGGTGACCTAGACGTGCAACCAATGGCACCCCATACCATCACGCCAGGTGATACGCCAGTATGGCGATGATGAATACTCGCTTCCAATGTGCATTCACCACGACATCGCCAAACACAGATGCGACCATCATGATGCTGTAAACAGAGCCCGGATTCATCAAAAAAATTCGTGCAACCAGGTTCATCGTTGAGTACACCATCGCAGGCGCTCCTGTCTGTGATGCAATGTCAAGGGTAACAGCAGCCATGGTCTCCGAGCTGATAGTCCATGCTGCTGCAAACGTCGTCGAACTGTTCGTGCAGATAGTTGTTGTCTTGCAAACATCCCCATCTGTTGAATCAGGGATCGAGACGTGCTGCATGATCCGTTCCAGCCGTGCGGATAAGGTGCCTGTCATCTCGACTGCTAGTGATACGAGGCCGTTGGGATCCAGCACGGCGTTCCGTATTACCCTCCTGAACCCACCGATTCCATATTCTGCTAACAGTCGTTGGATCTCGACCAACGCGGGCAGCAATGTTGCGATACGACTAACCGCAATCGCGATAGGCTACAATCCGACCTTTATCTGAGTCGGAAACGTGATGGTACGCATTTCTCCTCCTTACACGAGACACAACTACGTTTCAGCAGGCAACGCCGGTCAACTGCTATTTGCGTATGAGAAATCGGATGGAAACTTTATGCATGTCAGCATGTTGTAGGTGTCGCCACCGACGACAGCCTTGTGTGAATGCTCTGAAAAACTAATCAATTGCATATAACACCATCGTCTTCCTGTCGGTTAAATTTCGCGTCTGTAGCACGTCATCTTCGTGGCGTAGCAATTTTAATGGCCAGTAGTGTATATTTGAGTAGGTTAGAAGACTGATTATCAAAGCACATTTGTTATTTAAACAGTTATAGTTTGTTGTGCTTTACTTAATTAACAGTTATTGATGACAATACTTACAATTTTTCATACATACTTGTGTAGTTTTGTTGTTGAGCATGGTTCTTCAAAACATGAAAGTTGAAGGGCCCTCATGTGCTAGGCTAGTTAATGAATGAAGCAAAGCAAAGGCTCCTTCAGAGCCAGTGTAGTTAGATTTGCATTCTGTTTACTTGCTTCAAACTGAGTTTAAAAAAGAAATATTTACTGTTTTAACTATTCAGTTGCAAGTTAGTTAACACACAGGCTTAGAGACCCTGTATTAAGCCATGATGTTACAGAATATGATCATTAATAGACCCCCTGATTTAAATCTGAATCATTTCATGCTCTTCCCTGCGTAGTATTGCTATTAGTTTCATGTGTGTTGGTGACTGGTTCTATAAACTGCTGCATACAGTTCATTTAAGGTACTTGTTGTTGAGCGGCATACGTTACTGTTTGCTATCTCATTGGCCATTTGTTTGTCTGAGTTCCGAGTTAGTAGTACATTTACGTGCAAGGTTAGGTTACTGTATTGCAGTGTGAACAGATATAAAGAAAGAGTTTAGTGTGTGTGTCGAGGAAGGCCAGGTTAGCCTTAGCGCTGCCTTCTACTTTATTATATTGGTTGACACAAGAATGCCTAATTAGGCATATTAATACGTAATATTACAACTTAACTTTTGTGCCGGGAGAACGTCTGTTCCTGACCCACCTGTTTACTGTTGGTTATACTCTGCTCGAGTATTTCCGATACGAATCCCAGTCTGATTGTTCTGATCCCATTAGGTTATTTCACGGTCACAACTTTCTCAAAAATTCCTCGCAGAGGTTTGATGTTAGCATCGACGGCCGTTTAAGGTGGTCGGTATTACCATGACAGTCTGCAAAAGAAACTGCGTAAAAACATATGGACAGCCTATACTTGAGTACTTTTCAGGTGTTTAGGATTGCCTACAGGTTGCACTGAGATGGGGCATCAGTTGTTTCGAAAGAATAGTAGTGCGAATGGACAGAGGTTTGTTTCAATGGTGAGAGATTATAACAGGAATGTCGTAAAAAATGAAAGGGACAGACACGCGAAGAAAGGTACAGTACATCCTACGACACCGTTCTTAAGAAACTTCAGCAGCAGCCTTTCAGGCGAGAAACTACGAATACTCTTCAACCCATCATGTGTCTTTTCTGTAGAGCTCGTGCAGGAAAAAATAGGGGAAACAACAGAGCAGAATAATACTTGCTTGACAGAAACGTTGCCCGCGACACAGCTTATGAAGAAAATGACAATTCTCGCGTCAAGAAAGCAAGAATACACAGTCTGGAAGAAAGATGGAAAATATGAACAGCAGTTTGGCAGAGGCGATGAATAAGTTTTTCTTTAAACAGCTCTTCTGGTGCCAGATACTTTACTCCAAACAAAAAAGTTGTCACCTTTTCGAAACCTTGTAATTGTTTCCCGTGGCGAGGTGTAGATTTCAGTTTTGCTCAGAGGTGTGCCTACAACAATCTTTTGTGATGGTACAAACACGTGGCGCCCTGCAACGCCACCTTCGGCAACGGTTCAAAGGGCAAGGTGTCGAAACGTGCGAAAAGAAAGGCAACAGCCCCGAAGTTCATGTGGGTATAAGGTGGGTTACTGATATCCCATTGACAGCAGAGTTCACCGCAATTCTTCCCAACGCCATCGTGGACATGTAGTACGACCGAAAAGTTGTCACACTTCCTCTTATCAACATTTCACCCCTGCCTTTGACACCTCTGCGATGGAGGTCAGAAACGCGGCACTCAGCGTTGAAAGCACGTGATTTTTCTTATGGGTGGCCAAGGAAACTATTTCAGACACATCGCCACTCAGAATTGACACTAAAACACCTCAGGAGTGATACAAAGGGTATCAGTGAAATTACCCGTTCCCTTGGGGCGTTAATTCCTACACATTTTTCGGGGCCGAGAACTACAATTCGCAGTACTACGAGCAACAGCGCGACGCTCTTGACAAAGTTCGACATGCTGAAATCCTCCAGACGATTCAGCCTTACTGTAAGGACACCGTGGGTCTATAACGTCTTGAAGGTGATCTGACCCCCTTGTTGTGTGGTCCACGCGTGCCAAACAATCAAGCAACACTGTTTGTGCTCAGTGCCAACGTCAAATGGTAAAATGTTCGTCTTGTGCGCAAAAACTGGGAAGTTTACTATCGGTTCCCCGAGTTTTTGTAAATTTTTGTTATACAGGGTGATTCAAAAAGAATACCACAACTTTAAAAATGTGTATTTAATGAAAGAAACATAATATAACCTTCTGTTATACATCATTACAAAGAGTATTTAAAAAGGTTTTTTTTCACTCAAAAACAAGTTCAGAGATGTTCAATATGGCCCCCTCCAGACACACGAGCAATATCAACCCGATACTCCAACTCGTTCCAAACTCTCTGTAGCATATCAGGCGTAACAGTTTGGATAGCTGCTGTTATTTCTAGTTTCAAATCATCAATGGTGGTTGGGAGAGGTGGCCGAAACACCATATCCTTAACATACCCCAATAAGAAAAAATCGCAGGGGGTAAGATCAGGGCTTCTTGGAGGCCAGTGATGAAGTGCTCTGTCACGGGCTGCCTGGCGGCCGATCCATCGCCTCGGGTAGTTGACGTTCAGGTTTCATAACCAACCTTTTTCGTAGGACTCTCAATACAGTTGATTGTGGAATTTGCAGCTCTCTGCTACCTCTGCGAGTCGATTTGCCTGGGTTGCGAACAAATGCTTGCTGGATGCGTGCTACATTTTCATCACTCGTTCTCGGCCGTCCAGAACTTTTCCGTTTGCACAAACACCCATCCTCTGTAAACTGTTTATACCAACGTTTAATACACCACCTATCAGGAGGTTTAACACCAGACTTCGTTCGAAATGCACGCTGAACAACTGTCATCGATTCACTTCTGCCGTACTCAATAACACAAAAAGCTTTCTGTTGAGCGGTCGCCATCTTAGCATCAACTGACGCTGACGCCTAGTCAACAGCGCCTCAAGCGAACAAATGTACAACTAAATGAAACTTTATAGCTCCCTTAATTCGCCGACGGATAGTGCTTAGCTCTGCCTTTTGTCGTTGCAGAGTTTTAAATTCCTAAAGTTGTGGTATTCTTTTTGAATCACCCTATATATCTCATGTGCCACATGGTAATAGCTTGGAGCCGTCGGCTCCATGTTGAAGTTTTGAAATGTTAGAAGATGGACATGAGAAAGAAAGCTTTTGGACATCCGGGAAAGCTTTTGGACATTCGGGAATGACCTGACGAAGGAGATGGTAGGTGACTGCCATCTGGGGCTGTTGGGCGCACTTTGTTAGTCTCGAGAACGTAAGTTTTCGCTATCTACGGTAGTACTAGCCGCTTTCTGTAAGTACCTAAGTTGCTGATTTACATTCTAAAAAATCGGTAGATGTGATGTACATGTACAGAGAAAAGATTACAATTTCAGAAAAACTGGATGCTTTATTCGAGAAAAAGGCCCCACAATTTGAGCAAGTCAATAATGTGTTGGTCATGTGGCAAACGTGAAGGCAGCAGCCGAAACTCTTGTCGTGTGGCTGGGCATTATCTTGCTGAAATGTAAACCCAGGATGGCTTACCTTGAAGGTCAACAAAACGGGGCACAGAATATCGTCGACATAACGCTGTGTCGTACGGGAGCCGTACATGTACGTAACATCTACCGATTTCCGCCCCATTAGGATAATTCCTTCGTGCTGTGTCGTACTTTTTTTTCGTTGTCTCAGAGTGTAACTCTAGTTTGTATTTTGTTTCTTTAGCCTTGTACCCACGAACTGCACAGATAAGGATGTCTTGATATCTTGGTGCTTCATTCACCATGCACGCCTTCTTTCATTTAGTACCTCCCGCAGTTAGCGTCACTTTTCCGATGTAATTTCGTAATTCAATTATTTTTGTTCATTGAGAACTTTTTACTAAACTTTATGAAACTTAAGAGTAAATAAAGTTCTTTTAAAAGTAGTCTTGTCCTCTGTTTCAGAGTCCTTAACTTGACGTACGACTGTCGTAATTAAGCAAACCATGAAAATGTAAATATAACCTGGTTTACTACCAACTTGTGCTTGTTGTGTTTACGTTATCCTTTGCGTACAGTGACCAGATTAGACTATAAGTTTTTCACTGATTCATTTTGTAATATCGACGAGCATTGCACTTAGCCCCGCTATATCAAAGACTAGGTCACCAACTTTTCAGCAGCAGCGGAGAAAAACAGTGGGAACGGACGATGGCCAGAACATGTAAAACATGCGGTAGAGGATACTGAACACAGTAGTAAAGTAGAGGTGAAACTATGAGTAGGAGATAGGAAAAGGTGAAGGACAGCCTAAAATCAGCCAAAATGCTGATGACTCCAAAAACGCAACGCAAATTCCTTATACTACCAACAGATGGTGTAGGAGAAAACAACTGTCGATGGCTCTCCTTGTAAACTGGAATTTCTCTATGTTTATCCTCGAGGTCATTAAGCAGAGGGTTGTGGAATACACTTCTTCACTTGTATTCCAAGAACGTGTCACAGAGATCTAATGCAACACATTTTTTCCTCAGCCTGTTTCGGTTGAAAAAATACGGAATTTGTTGTGGGACGTCGTGGAATATTCCCGCATCAGCCCATATACTGATCGTTGGGTGAGGTGTGTGTCATCATCGCAACCAGTTCGCGCCAACTGTGCGAAGCCGGCCGCACATAGCTATGACTCCTTCAATCTCTGATTTGAGATGATCCACAGAGCGCAGTCAAATACCTCGCTGCTCAACTGGACGTCTCTGTTGATAGCGCTGATACACTCATCTGCCAGCTGGGGTACTCAAAGTTGTGTGCTCGCCTGGTTCCTCGCCGCCTAAGAGAAGACCATAAGGAGCAACGAATGATGACCATCTGTTCGGAATTGTTTGCGCGTTACGAAACGATCGTGACAACATTTTTCAAACATCGTCAAAGGTGATGAAATACGAGTTCATCACTTCAAATCGGAAACAAAATGGCAATCCATGGAGTGGCGGAACGCCACTTATCCTCCGGAGAAAATGTTCAAAGACGCGCCCTCAGCAGGTAAAGTCATGGCGACGGTCTTTTGGGAGTCTGAAGGGGTCATTCTGTTTGATGTTTTCCCTTACGGCGCAGCAATAAATCAGAAAGTTTATTGCGCCAGCCTGAGGAAACTGAAGAAACAACTTCAGCGTGTTCAACGCCACAAAAATGCAAACGAACTTCTCATTTTTAAATGAACACACCGCCATTTGACTGTATTGTTGTTTATTTAATAACGACGCAGGTTTCCGCCTTTTATGACATTTTCAAGTGATTGAGTTTATGTCAGTAACACATATAGGCCATAACTTAAGAAAAATATTGGCCAATTTTGAGCTTGACGTCCTACAATATATGTTAAAGA
The DNA here is from genome assembly GCF_023864345.2 of Schistocerca serialis cubense. Classification (NCBI taxonomy): domain Eukaryota; kingdom Metazoa; phylum Arthropoda; class Insecta; order Orthoptera; family Acrididae; genus Schistocerca; species Schistocerca serialis. The sequence continues at coordinate 82,106,325 of NC_064641.1, read as the reverse complement.
CATAAACTCAGTCACTTTAAAACGTATGACTGTTGCTCAGCAACATCAAAAACTGGTTACAGACATCTCATTCTCCATGACAACACAAGACCTCACACAAGTCTACGGACCCGAGGGGAGCTCACAGAACTTCATCGGATTGTTCTTCACCGTCCACGCTACAGCCCGGATCGCGCACCTTCTGACTTCTATCTGTCTGGCCCAATGAAGGATGCGCTCCGAGGAAAGCAGTACGCGCATGATGTTGCAGGTTATTCATATAGCGAGACGTTGGCTCCGCCGTCGACTAATAGAGTGGTACCACATGGGCATACAGTCACTCCCACCAACTTGGCGTAAGGCCAGCACCTTGAATTGAGATTATTCTGAAAAGTAGTGTTTTGTGGCTAAAAGAGTGGGAATAATATGACGTATTGGAATCGAGAATAAAACCAACTTGCTTCTCGGAACTTATTGAACGCCTGTCATAATAGCACAAAGCAGTGTAGAACGGAAAAACGTGAAATCAGTAGAAAGGAATGCATATCGGAGTTCTCGAATTGATTGGATGATTCTGAGAATTTTCGGTGCATGTGTAAACGAAAGCACTAATGACGCGATTCCGGTAGCGTTTGACACACAAGTTAGTCAGGGCAGCAGACAACGAACGAATGCAGGACACACTGATGGGATTGTTACAGGTCGGTTTAGTTCACACAGGAGTAAAAGAGAGATGTTCAGGGAACTTCGGTGGATCACCTTTGAAGAAAGACGGCATAGCTATTGCGAAAGTCAGTTGGGTAAATTTACAGAACCGGTTGTAATGTTGTTGCATTAATTTGTTCTGAAAGCGGTGCTGATATTCAAGACAATAAAAGCGGCCTAAAAGCCGTGAGCTATCTGGCGAAGTTAACCTTGCATTACTGAGCAACTGTTTCACCAGGTATTCAATCTAGCTTACCAAATTCCCAACCAGACTAGCATTAATTATATATATATATATATATATATATATATATATATATATATATATATATATATATATATATATAAACACAATTTAAATAAAAAGAAATAAATCAGTTTATATTTGGACATTTATTTTAACATTGATCATTGTTCCGTTAAAATTTCAGCATATGAAACTTGATTCATAACTAAACTGGTGCCTTACTTAGGATTGTGAAAATGTGAGTTTGTAATCTTACGGAACACATCAAACATGGAGCCAAGATTGGGAGACTGCATACAACACTGCATTAATAAAATAACACACGAAGAACGTTGAAACATATGCAAGAGGAAATTAATCACAACCAACCGATTCAATTTTCACCCAAAGAAGTTACGTTCGTAGCGCAATCCTGTCCATCATGAAATTACCACACACTGGTATACTAAATTCATACTAACTCTCTGTGAAACCTTCCCGAAAAGAATAGCTGAGGGCTACTTTGATGATTACACTACATGCTTCACGTGGTCAACTTGGTTTACACAAAGAGTGTAACTCCACAATAATTATGATAATTAAAATAAATTACACCGAAACACAAATTGTAAAAGAAAAACCTCGAACTGGTTACTATCGTCTTACTACTAACCTGATGGGTCAAACAGTTGTATAAGCACGTGGTACTGGTCTCCAAAGTACACCCCACGTGGGTTGAACATAAAGAAAAGTTGCTATATTGAAAAATATTGTCAAGACGAGACGTTATAATCTCACACACATTCGCATTTAAGATGGTTCCACTTTACTCACAAAGTAATGACAAAGCAACTACTGGAAGATATTCTGAACTTCACACGCGAATTACACTGCGTTTGCAATTTATGATAACATTAGATATTTTAGATCTAAACCTGAAATAAAGGTGATTAAATTTTCAGTTAGGCTGAACTTAACAAATCCATTGTCCTATGGACTTAGCAGAGACACGCTTAGCCGAAGATCTTACCACTTCAGACGCTCGCCACGGACAGACTGCCTGGGCCCCTACCGAGGGTGCTTAACAGATACAAACGGAAGTGACCAGAGAGGCAGCTTCCTATACCAACATGACAAGGGACGGACAGGACCATACTAAGAATAGAAACCTTTCTGCTTTTAGAAAGCATAGCTACCTGTTCCGACGTTGGTCCTACTGTTCTCTAGCAGACAGGCTGTCTGCTACCATCAAGCATGCAACTAGAAATACATTTGCTCATTCATCCTCTCACACAGACGGGAAGGGGAATGACAATATCTTATCATATACAGTATACAAAAGAAAGCGGATGTAGGTACCGTATGAGACTGTGTGACATGAATTACATATAAACTGTGTTTTAATGTGTAGTAGTGTGACAGATCATCCTTGTTTATGTTTAAAAGTAACGCGTTCCACTGCTCAGTCTCCTCCCAGATAGTCAGGAACACCACAGTAAATTTAGAAGAGGAATTTACACCGTAAATGACAACAGATTTAAGAAATTAACATGAAGGGAGTCCAACAGAGACCTTTCACGGTATTCGAGGAAGGCTGTGCGACCATTTTGCTACCACCGTCAGTGTTTCGCGGAGGGACCGCGAGAATGAGATAACACAGTCATTTGTTATGTTGGGTTCCACAGCCGACACGAGTTTACTGACAGTTCCATCGAGGCTGTCAAATTTTGTCAAAATTAATTTTTTATTTACCTTCATTAACGGTTTGTTGAATGTGTCAAGTTGTACTTGAGGCACATATCCACCAATGTGCCACTTTACAATGGATAAAAGCCGAGATAGGTCTTGTAGTGGCTGTTAATAAATTCTTAATATTGACAAAAGTTTACCAATTTGGCCGAACTATGGCTTTAATCTTCCGTGAACGTTAAGAGAGAAGGCCGGATACACATGCATATAGATACTCATTTTCCCTGTCTTCCAACTACACTCCTGGAAATGGAAAAAAGAACACATTGACACCGGTGTGTCAGACCCACCATACTTGCTCCGGACACTGCGAGAGGGCTGTACAAGCAATGATCACACGCACGGCACAGCGGACACACCAGGAACCGCGGTGTTGGCCGTCGAATGGCGCTAGCTGCGCAGCATTTGTGCACCGCCGCCGTCAGTGTCAGCCAGTTTGCCGTGGCATACGGAGCTCCATCGCAGTCTTTAACACTGGTAGCACGCCGCGACAGCGTGGACGTGAACTGTATGTGCAGTTGACGGACTTTGAGCGAGGGCGTATAGTGGGCATGCGGGAGGCCGGGTGGACGTACCGCCGAATTGCTCAACACGTGGGGCGTGAGGTCTCCACAGTACATCGATGTTGTCGCCAGTGGTCGGCGGAAGGTGCACGTGCCCGTCGACCTGGGACCGGACCGCAGCGACGCACGGATGCACGCCAAGACCGTAGGATCCTACGCAGTGCCGTAGGGGACCGCACCGCCACTTCCCAGCAAATTAGGGACACTTTTGCTCCTGGGGTATCGGCGAGGACCATTCGCAACTGTCTCCATGAAGCTGGGCTACGGTCCCGCACACCGTTAGGCCGTCTTCCGCTCACGCCCCAACATCGTGCAGCCCGCCTCCAGTGGTGTCGCGACAGGCGTGAATGGAGGGACGAATGGAGACGTGTCGTCTTCAGCGATGAGAGTCGCTTCTGCCTTGGTGCCAATGATGGTCGTATGCGTGTTTGGCGCCGTGCAGGTGAGCGCCACAATCAGGACTGCATACGACCGAGGCACACAGGGCCAACACCCGGCATCATGATGTGGGGAGCGATCTCCTACACTGGCCGTACACCACTGGTGATCGTCGAGGGGACACTGAATAGTGCACGGTACATCCAAACCGTCATCGAACCCATCGTCCTACCATTCCTAGACCGGCAAGGGAACTTGCTGTTCCAACAGGACAATGCACGTCCGCATGTCTCCCGTGCCACCCAACGAGCTCTAGAAGGTGTAAGCCAACTACCCTGGCCAGCAAGATCTCCGGATCTGTCCCCCATTGAGCATGTTTGGGACTGGATGAAGCGTCGTCTCACGCGGTCTGCACGTCCAGCACGAACGCTGATCCAACCGAGGCGCCAGGTGGAAATGGCATGGCAAGCCGTTCCACAGGACTACATCCAGCATCTCTACGATCGTCTCCATGGGAGAATAGCAGCCTGCATTGCTGCGAAAGGTGGATATATACTGTCCTAGTGCCGACATTGTGCATGCTCTGTTGCCTGTGTCTATGTGCCTGTGGTTCTGTCAGTGTGATCATGTGATGTATCTGACCCTAGGAATGTGTCAATAAAGTTTCCCCTTCCTGGGACAATGAATTCACGGTGTTCTTATTTCAATTTCCAGGAGTGTAGAATAGAATAGGACAGCATCAGACTATAATATTGCTGCCAAGCACCCTCCGGTATGCGCGACCTATATAGCGTTGTAGATATAGAGCTTTAAGGCGGAATCTTAAGACTACGTTTTTGCGTTAGCGGAGAGTTGACTAAATTGTACCACTTTTGAGGTTTTATTTATTATAGCCTAAACCAGGGATTCCCAAAGTGGTTTCCTAGGGGTCGACATAAACGAAAACTGATTTTGGGGGTAGACGAGGTCTAAAAATCGACCCCTATTAAATTAACACAAGTTGTTATTTAAAACTTTCAAGATAGGTAGGTACTGTATTGTTTATGTTGTGTTACGTGTACTAAGAATAATTAACATTTTTGTAGGAAATAGCATTGTTGTAGTAATGTAAAGTCTCAAGTTCGAACAAGATGAAAAACTCGGCAAGTCTGTGTGGACAAGTTTGTGCAAGATAATGAGTTCGAGCGTACGTCTTTCAGGCGCGTTTTCACTTGCTCTCTATTTGACGCTTACGCGATTTAACACGAACGAATTCATGATCAAGTCCAAACATGTTCCTGATATTTTACTATTTAACGAGCTTGCACTTAGGTTGAGAGTTCATTTGTGTTTTGAAATTCGTTGGAGCTTGAACGATAATAACTCATATAAGTACTCATTTATTTCAAGAGATTACAAAGTTATTACGTAGCTAAATTAAGTGAAGTAAAGTGACCATTATGAATAAGGGGGTTGATCTTAAAAGTAGGTAATTTGGCCGCGGGGGTCTGAGGTAACAGTTCATTTAGGAAAAGGGGTCACTTGTCCAAAATAGTTTGGGGATCCCTGGCCTAAACAGTACGTTGCAAACTAATTTAAATTCGTGACTGAGGACGGTTTACTGAACAACATTACATTACTACAGCAGATCGGGTGCTGAAATGAGGACATATGGACGCGAAACGATGAGTCTATACTGACAGGTGTAGTAGGTGCAGTACGACCATGCAGAAAACATCATGTCGTAATGTTTGTGGGAAGACTGTCCAACGCAGAGAGAAAACAACCAACAAACTGATGTGTGTATGTGTTAAGGTACCACCTATAAAAATATCCGCACTTACACCCGTTACATCCTCTATTTAATTCTCTACGCATCTGTAATGTGGTGCAAATTAGGAATCTGGTTTCCTAACCTATATTAGTGGGTGCATGAATTGTACAACCCTAATGAACTATGTCATTCTGCTTAAAGATATACAGGGTGATTCAAAAAGAATACCACAACTTTAGGAATTTAAAACTCTGCAACGACAAAAGGCAGAGCTAAGCACTATCTGTCGGCGAGTTAAGGGAGCTATAAAGTTTCATTTAGTTGTACATTTGTTCGCTTGAGGCGCTGTTGACTAGGCGTCAGCGTCAGTTGATGCTAAGATGGCGACCGCTCAACAGAAAGCTTTTTGTGTTATTGAGTACGGCAGAAGTGAATCGACGACAGTTGTTCAGCGTGCATTTCGAACGAAGTATGGTGTTAAACCTCCTGATTGGTGGTGTATTAAATGTTGGTATAAACAGTTTACAGAGAATGGGTGTTTATGCAAAGGGAAAAGTTCTGGACGGCCGAGATAGAGCTCTTCATCACTGGCCTCCAAGAAGCCCTGATCTTACCCCCTGCGATTTTTTCTTATGGGGGTATGTTAAGGATATGGTGTTTCGGCCACCTCTCCCAGCCACCACTGATGATTTGAAACGAGAAATAACAGCAGCTATCCAAACTGTTACGCCTGATATGCTACAGAGAGTGTGGAACGAGTTGGAGTATCGGGTTGATATTGCTCGTGTGTCTGGAGGGGGCCATATTGAACATCTCTGACCTTGTTTTTGAGTGAAAAAAAAACCTTTTTAAATACTCTTTGTAATGATGTATAACAGAAGGTTATATTATGTTTCTTTCATTAAATACACATTTTTAAAGTTGTGGTATTCTTTTTGAATCACCCTGTATATTAGTCTGAGTTTAAGGAAATGTTCCATACTTTAGTTCTTACATCACTATCTGCAGGCGTACAGCACAACTTTTTCCGTCTTTCCTCCACCCCTGAACACTTTCCACGAATCCACATTTTGTATTTCATGCGTCTTATCATTCCTTCCATTTGATCTTCCTTGCAAAATTCGTAAGACATTTCTCCTGTTTTACGAATGAGTATTTGTGGTGGCTTCCCTGCTGAGTTTTCAAAACATACAGGGGGAGATGCTGATCTCGATTTCTTCTCCTTTGTTTTGTTACCTCTTCCCTGCATTTTCTGCTCTTCAGCTCACAGGCTCCTTGGCTAGACCTTGAAGGTTTACTTGGAACTTTCATCCTCTACCCCGGATTCGGCGATATTTCATGGATGGATACCTTCAGCCCACTTTTTTCCTATCGCGGCTTCTTCTTCATTGAAATTAGGAAACAATCCGTCCTGTATAGCAATGTCAAAGGTAATGTTTCTTACGTCCGACATGCTTAAACCGAACATTTGCTCTTCGAAAGCCACAATATGCTCTTCCAATTCGTTTCCAATTTCGTTGGTAAATACTTTCCTGCAGCCGAGAATTTTTGTATCACCGTTTGCTTGTTTTTCTTTATTTTTAGCGTGCCTTTTAATTGCTGGCCTAGGCACATTTTTATATACTTGCACATTAATTTCGATGGTCCCCATTTAGATATACTGCTACAGGTAAGTGCAGCTCATCTGTGCCCCATTTTTCATACCCTAAGGCCTTTCTGTTCTGTACGATCATACAAAACAATTGTTCAGTCAATAACCTAGGATAAATACACTAGAAAATTCAGCACGTCATTTCTAAACATTATGTCGCGCTACTAATGCCAAATGCATTTTTTTACGCTCACACGTTTCTTAAATTGTACCGGTACAATATCGAAAACATAATAGTACGTTATAGGCAACATCGCCATTTTCTCTTTGCTAGTTTCCTAGTAAAAACTACAACGAAGGGATTCATGACTGTCTGAAAACTAAGATTATTTAATGTACGTTCACCTATGAGTAAAAAATTATTTTGCCACTTATCTTGCAACAATAATGTTCTTCGCCGCATGGACAAAACATTAGATAAAAACTACAAGAAAACCAACACTATCTTCAGACGATCTGTTCCTCAACACGAAGTACTCATAGCTGACGTAATGACGCCAAGAAACACATAATTCACGCTGATCCCACTAAATTTCGGATGTTAAGAAAGGTACGAATTATACGGCAATGGTACAAGTTGGGGGTCGGTACAACAAATGCAATATATACCTGTAAATAGTATTTCTGTGACGTTCTCACGACTGCTAAAGAAACCGGTCACAAATAACACTAAACACCGAAAAAAACTAGCTTGTGAGCGAGTATGATACGAAAGAGGAGGAGACAACTTGAGTGCACACATACGTTTTTTTCCAGATTTTAAATGTTTTCTGGTACGTTTATTTATTGTTTAGTTTTAACGTTTGCAGTTATATTACTATTGCACTCTCAGAGATGACACTTAATCTGTGTTCGCACCTCACTTTAGAGGTGTAATATCATTCTGAATGCAGTTTACCAGTATTGAACCCTCTTTGCTGAGGGCAATCAGTTATTGCTGATGGCGGTTTTGCAAGGCGAAGATGGGTTAACTACATACTGTAGAACGTAAACAATTTTGTGATTTTCATTTATGAATATTAAGTTGTTCTACCAAGCATGGATGGAACAATCACTTAACACGGTATTTGATAAGTGATCAAAGTTGTAGCATTTGTCTCTTTCTTTTGTACCGGTCCTCGTACAAGAAAAATTTCCTGGCGCACATCGTGAATAGCACTGCTTGTATGACAGCTCCGAATGAAACGCACGCTTTATATGTCGGATTAGAAGTACACAAATTTCCATTATTAGCCGTGATTTTTTTCATTTTTTCTAACTTGGTACGTGTTGTTTTCCAACGAAATGGAAGAATATGTTTATGATAAACCTCTCGTCGGCTACCATTGAGTTGACCTGTATGGATGGAACTAGCCGCAGCGTAATGATACGAGGGCAATTCAATAAGTAATTCAACACATTTTTTTTCTGAAACAGAGGTTGTTTTATTCAGCATTGAAATACACCAGGTTATTCCCCAATCTTTTAGCTACACAATTCTATTTTTCAACGTAATCTCCATTCAATGCTACGGCCTTACGCCACCTTGAAATGAGGGCCTGTATGCCTGCACGGTACCATTCCACTGGTCGATGTCGGAGCCAACGTCGTACTGCATCAATAACTTCTTCATCATCCGCGTAGTGCCTCCCACGGATTGCGTCCTTCATTGGGCCAAACATATGGAAATCCGACGGTGCGAGATCGGGGCTGTAGGGTGCATGAGGAAGAACAGTCCACTGAAGTTTTGTGAGCTCCTCTCGGGTGCGAAGACTTGTGTGAGGTCTTGCGTTGTCATGAAGAAGGAGAAGTTCGTTCAGATTTTTGTGCCTACGAACACGCTGAAGTCGTTTCTTCAATTTCTGAAGAGTGGCACAATACACTTCAGAGTTAATCGTTTGATCATGGGGAAGGACATCGAACAGAATAACCCCTTCAGCGTCCCAGAAGACTGTAACCACGACTTTACCGGCTGAGGGTATGGCTTTAAACTTTTTCTTGGTAGGGGAGTGGGTGTGGCGCCACTCCATTGATTGCCGTTTTGTTTCAGGTTCGAAGTGATGAACCCATGTTTCATCGCCTGTAACAATCTTTGACAAGAAATTGTCACCCTCAGCCACATGACGAGCAAGTAATTCCGCACAGATGGTTCTCCTTTGCTCTTTATGGTGTTCGGTTAGACAACGAGGGACCCAGCGGGAACAAACCTTTGAATGTTCCAACTGGTGAACAATTGTGACAGCACTACCAACAGAGATGTCAAGTTGAGCACTGAGTTGTGTGATGGTGACCCGTCGATCATCTCGAACGAGTGTGTTCGCACGCTCCGCCATTGCAGGAGCCACTGCTGTGCACGGCCGGCCCGCACGCGGGAGATCAGACAGTCTTGCTTGACCTTGCGGCGATGATGACACACGCTTTGCCCAACGACTCACCGTGCTTTTGTCCACTGCCAGATCACCGTAGACATTCTGCAAGCGCCTATGAATATCTGAGATGCCCTGGTTTTCCGCCAAAAGAAACTCGATCACTGCCCATTGTTTGCAACGCACATCCGTTACAGACCCCATTTTAACAGCTCCGTACAGCGCTGCCACCTGTCGGAAGTCAATGAAACTATACGAGACGAAGCGGGAATGTTTGAAAATATTCCACAAGAAATTTCCGGTTTTTTCAACCAAAATTGGCCGAGAAAAAAAATGTGTTGCATTACTTATTGAACTGCCCTCGTACTGAGGAACGCCGAGAAACGCTTGTGCAGTAATATGGCGCGGCAAACAGTTCTTTTGTAAAGTAAGAAAGATACGTACGACATTGCTGGCTCAGAGACCAATGGATTGTTCAATCTCCTAAGTGGGAAGGGTTTTCTTCCTCTGTGCACACTGTAATGGACATACGTATAGTGTGATGTCGTCGCCTGTGTTGTGTGATGATGAGAGAGATAAAAGGATGAAACCCAGCGCTGGCAGATAGCCTTCTCCTCTCTGATAGCACCAAAGGAGCCAACGAACTTAACCTCCTCATCCAACGGAAGGAACCATCAACAGGGTCACACGTCCTCACTTTACGATACAGTGCGAAGAAGTTTGGAATTTAAGCCAGTGCGTTGGTGCAAGGTCTGGTAATCAAGAACTTTACACCACCGTCTCTCCTGCCCCTGTCGGCCAAAATTTTTTTTCCTGTACAAGGATTTGAAGCGACTTTCCAAGAGCCGCGCAGTACCACAGAGGCACGCGTTAGCAGTAGCTGCTATGGAGGCAGGCAACTCATCAGTAATGCCAGCAATCTTGCAATAGGTGTCCACACATTACATATCCAATAAATATATTTTTTACCTAGAGAAGATGCGCAGAGACTCGCACCCGCGTCTACGGCGGTTCAAATTCTCGTCTGCCTATCCAAGTTCAGGTTTTTTATGATTTCCCTTAACTGCTTAGATGCAGTATCGGGAGGGGATGACTGGTTTCAAACGGCAAGGCCGTTTTCCTCCTTCAGCCTTGAGCAGTCCGAGTGTGAGCTCCATCTGTAGTGACCTCGTCATTGACAGAACTTTATACTATAATCTTATCCAAATGTGTTTGAGGTCAGCAACTGTTTATTGGCTGATCTGCTGTCAGTATTAAATGACAGAATAATGTCGTATGCTTTTTCAAGTTCTGTGTTTGGATTCCTTCATAGTTTATAATACACGATAACTTGTTGTGCTGTCACCAGAGTTATCTCGTCCGTTTAATGTGCCTACAAAATAACGGGACTATTGCTGTAAAACACTTTATTTGAAAGACGTGCATAATTAGATATTGTCAGCCTCAATATACTCCCCTCACTATCCCTACAACGCTGCATGCGTATTTTCCATTGACGGAAACAGTGCTGGAACCCCTCCTCTGTGGGTTCTTTGAAGAGGTGTGCCGCTTTTTCTTCAGCGAAATGAAATCTTGTTCCTTTTCGTGAAGATTTGACCTTGGGAAGTAGATAAAAGTGACATGGTGCTAGATCAGGCGAATAAAGTGTGTATTCTGACACTAGGCTGCTGTACTTCGCCACAAGCTTCTTAACACTCACAAGGGGAGGCCGCCAATTGTGAAATTCAGATTCGATTCATACTGCGCATAATGAAAGCTCATGGCCAGAGGTGTAATGTGGCAAAGCACCAAGATGCACTTCTCAGCCGTTGTCGAGAAAATCGACAGTTGAAAGAAACCGTTGCGTTGAAATACTCTCTACCATTAATAATTTTCTACAGCGTCGTGGCGCAGCGGTAAGTGCTCGGGTTCGTAATCCGAAGGTCGCCGGATCGAATCTCGCGCCATGTGACCTTTTTATTTTTTTTAGTATTTGTTTTTTGTAATTCAAATGTATATATATATATATATAATTCCTGGCAATCAGTTGCAACAATTATGCATATAATAAGTTGTTGAAAGTCGTTTGTCGTGGAAAAACTGGCGACTTCGAACATCATTATGTTTTCCTCAAACAAAGTTGTATTTCACAAATGTTATTAATTGTCTTCATAATGTTAACCACGTATAGTTAACGGAAGACGTAGAAACGATATTCCGAAACGAATACGTATAGCGTAAGTCAAACGTTCGAATTAGAATAGAGACCCCACGAACACAAATTTGCTGTGGCAGGTATGAAATATAAACTCCGTTACTCGCTCGTTACACTTGAAGGACAGATGTCGAATGGGCCGAAACGAGCCACCGCATAACAGCGTAGTTGCCTGCTAACTTCGAAAGAAGGTAGATACGTTCCCTAGCGCAGCTTATAACATCGTCGAAAATCAGTGCGGACGGGAGAGCTTTGGTACACCCTGTTAAATAACGGAAAAATGGAGGCGGTACAATTGGAGAGCGATCCGCCTTCACCAACATGCATAAGCAATTCATTAATAATTATATATATATATATATATATATATATATATATATATATATATATATATATATGAATTATAAAAAACTAACAATAAAAAAAAGTTGCATGGCGCGAGATTCGATCCGGCGACCTTCGAATTACGAACCCGAGCGCTTACCGCTGCGCCACGACGCTGTAGAAAGTTATTGATCGTAGAGAGTATTTCACGGCAACGGTTTCTTTTAACTGTCGATTTTCTCGTCAACGGCTGAGAAGTGCATCTTGGTGCTTTGCCACGTTACACCTCTGGCCATGAGCCTTTATTACGCGCAGTATGAATCGAATCTCAATTTCACAATTGGCGGCCTCCCCTTGTCAGTGTGGTATGAGCTGTTACGTTGTCCTGATACAGAAGCCATGACTTGGAGCTGAGAAGTTATAATTTTGATTAATAGTTTGACCTTCAGGAACCCACTGAAGATACAAAATTCCGTGAATATCGAAAAAAAAAATAGTCATCGCTTTGAATCTTTATGTACTCATTTAAGTTTCTTTCGCTCTCGATCAACTTGAGCCTTTCCAGTGCATGGTTTGGCACTTAGTTTCTGGATCATACGTGAAAAACCAAGATTCGCCACAAGCTATAACTCTTTCCAAGAAACCAGGGTCATTTTCAGTGGTATTCAAAGTGTCAGTACAAACATTTTTAAGATCTTCTTTCTGGCCGATCGTGAGAATTTTCGGCACCAGTTTTGCACAATTTCCTCATGTATGTTTTCAGCAGTCAATCGAAAACCCCACCGACAGTCAGTTCGAATCGAATTACCTACTTTTTCGATGTTTTAATTCGTTTTTGACGTTGAAGCCTGTCCCGGGCGTGAGTCTTCTCGGTATCTTGGAAACGATTGAACCACTCAGAAACTCACGTACGTGATAAACAGCCTCCGTCATTCACTTCTCTTAATAAAAGATAGGTTTCAGTATCAGTGTTTCCAAGTTTCATGTAAAACTTCACGACATTTCGTTGCTCTTTTATTAAACTTATCGTTTTGTCTGCAAAACAGAATAACAACTTTTACACAACCGAAGGACACGGTTACACTGATTTGACTTCAGACACCACAGATTGAGAATGAGACAAATAATGCTTCACTCTCCACAGCTATGGTCGTTCATCTTTCGCGCATGCGTACTTACTCTACGACAGCATCGGTCCCTTTATTTTATAACCACACCTCGTACCTTGTATCTTACCACGTAGCTTCACTTGACTGACGTTTGGTTTAGTCTGTGTTGTTTCTCTAATAATCTGTAAACTGTGTATTGAAAATGAAGTCCATATCACTAATTTTAGATCTTTGTATGATTCAGAGAGAACATATATGTGAATGAGGTGAGGACTTTCAGGGGGATAGTGTAGTATTGACATATGTTTTGCACTACAAATGTCTTTATTTCATAAACTGTATTAACTACACTGATCTCGGAATATTTCAGTAATATTAATTTATCTATGATGCTGGTGGCCCTGTGGATCTGAATCAAATTACTCGAAGAAACACAGCAACCATCCACTTTTTATACTTCTTTTCAATATAACAAGACATGTTTCAGGTTTTCATCCGTCCTCAGCTGGCGTAGTAGAATGATGCAGCCCAGCGTTCTTCAAATTCTGCACTCAATGCTCCGCTGTATCAGTGAACAGAACTGTGTGTGTATTATGAATATACGAGATGTGCGAGAAAAGCATTGAGACTGGCAACACTGCGAGCAATCTGGCAACGCCGCGCTTTCCTACTTGTGTAGACCGGTGTGTTCATCCATTCCAGATGCTCAGTCCGAGTTTCAGCTCCGTACAGCCATCACAAGATTATTGAGAGCACCATCGGTGAAACATTTCTTTTTTTTTTTTTTTTTTTTTTTTTGTGAGTTACGAAAATGGAACAGTGGAATTTAGAAGAACTTTATGCCATCTAGTTTTGTGTTAAACTTGGGGAATCTACTAGTGTGGGCTCTGAAAAGTTGAAACAGGGCTATGGGGAACATTCCTTATCAAGAGCACAATGTTTTCGCTGGCATAAATCATTTTTGGGAGACCGAGAATACTTTGAAGACGAACCTCGCTCAGGAAGACCTTCAGCTTCGAAACCCGACGGAAACGTCGAACGCGTGCGTGCTCTTCTGATATCAGACCGACATTTAACGATAAGGACGATGAGTGACCTGTTAAACTTAAGCACTTTCACCATATATTAGATTTTGACCGAAGTTTTGCAAATGTGAAAGATTTGTTCCAAAATGGTGCCAAAAGAAAAGAAAAAACCTCGCAACTGAGCAGAAGGGCAATCGAAGGAACGCGTGCGTTGATCTTGTTGAGAGATTGCCAATGACCACTTACGTTTCAGTTGTGTCATCATCATTGATGAATCCTGGATTTCGTGAGACAAAGCGACATCGTGAGGAGTGGCGCACTGAGACATCTCCTCGACCGAAAACAGCTCGAATGAGTAAATCAAAGTTCAAAACAATGCTGACTGCCTTCTTTTGGCACAGGGATGTTGTGCTCCAAGAATTTGTTCCTTCAGGACAAACTGTCAACCAAGTGTTTTACAAAGACATACTTGAAAGGCTTAGGAAAAGGATGGATCGAGTGTGACAGGTTTAGCAGACAAGTGGATGCCGCATGATTACAACGCCCAACGTTAAAAGGCCACTTCCATTACGGCATCACCGAATTTTTGACCTGAAAAAGCAATCCTGTTGTTCCACAGCCCTCCTATTGACGTGACCTGAGCCCTTGTGACTTTTTTCTTTTCCCTAAATCGAAAAATATCTTAAAAGGACGTCATTTGGGACTCTGGAGAACATTCGAAACAATGTGGCCAACATGTTAGAGTCCCTATCAGTTGATATCTTCCAGCGCTGCTAGTAAGACTGGGAAGGACGAGTCGGTCTGTGTGCAGCTGCCGAAGAAAATTACTTTGAGGGGCAGAATATAGTTGTCTGTAAAAATTAAAACTTTTGGTAGATAAGAAAATCAGTCTCCTTATACCAGTCAAACACGTCGTAAATGCAAAACAAAGAGCTACAAGTTACGGAATGGAAGGTATCTGTAGGTTTCAAAATGCAGCAGAACGTTGTATTATTGAAGATCTTGATGGTTTAAGCCAATGGAAGGTAGGTGAAAATCAGAACTGTGTCTCGGCATAAGTAAAGGTCTTTAAACAGTGGCTGGTTGCTGTATTTTTTCAAGTAATGCTTGAATAATAATAAGAAGCGCGCCCTTGAGTGCGCAAACCACCAGGCATCAACGTCATTGTGAAGCGGTGCTGCAGAGTCGGCTCCTCTGCAAGGCAGAGACTGGTTGGCCTCCTTATGCGCCGCCCCCAGCCTCTGGGTCTGGTTGCTCCTGCTGGTCGTCGGGAGCGGCAGCAGCATCAGCTTCCTGCCCGTCGCCCCCGGCGTCACCTCCGCCCCCGGCGTCACCGCCCCCGCCGTCCCCGCCACCCCCGCCGCCCTCCTCCTCGTCGTCGTCCTCGTCGTCGGAGGGCGGGAACCAGGCCTCGGCGTCGACGGCGCCCTCCTCTGGCCCCGGGCTGATGTAGCACGGCTGGAACTGCGACAGCGCCAGCACCGCGTCGCCGCGCGTCGCCTCCACCACCACCACCAGCTTGTCCGTCCTGTCAGCAGTACAGCACACATTGAACCGGACGTCGTAGCTGCTGATGAGCCCTTCGGGCTGTATGCCCCTGGTCGATCACGAAGAAACTTTTTGTTTCTGACGTTTCGTCCAGAGCTGCGCTGGACATCTTCGGACGTGCTGCTAGTGATGTTGAATCTTGCCAACTGACAAGCCGGACATCCGAGAACGACATAGATACTGTGTAAAGTGCCTGTGATCGAGTTTACACGTGACCAACAAAGATAATATTAGTCAGAGATAAAACTTAACTACCGATTGTTGCCTGTCAATGATAATAACTTGCTTTCCCAAACGGAAGCGGGAGCGACTGAAAGAAATAACATTCCCCCAGTTATGTGCTTGCGTGGTCAACAAGTCTGCTGGAGTGTGTTCACAAGTATGGTACTAAATGAAACACTGATGATGCCATCATCAGGTGTGCCATCATCGTCGCCAGTCAAGATGAGCAGGCTCCCAGTGGTACTGAGCAAGGCGCACCGGCGGCTATCCAGGCCCCCCTACCCCTTATCGAAGAGGGGCAAGCGCGATGTGCCGAGGCGAAGACGTAGCCGCCGACTCAGTTAACGGTGACAAGCGCCATGCTGCGTATTTCCACCGACAACACAGTGGCCGCTCTCAAAGCCGCTTGGGCAGGAGAGAGGGCTGCCTTAAAGGCAGAAGTTCAACGCCAGCTGCAGCAGCTGCGGGAGTAGCTGAGAGTCGCCAACAGAAAAAAAAAGACGCCAGACCACCACCACCACCCCCCCTTCTCCCCCCACAACATGGGGCTGAGATCGGGGGATGCAGACGGACGCCTCAATGGTCACTGCTGGCGATCCCCGGAGAGGAACAGAATAACGGAAAAGAAAGATGAAGAAGAAACTCCTGCTCCAGCCACCCACTCCCCAAAGGGGCCAGTGGCCACGCAGCAGTGCGCCCCCGATACCGATCGCCCCCAGGGGCCAGCGACGTCACCAAAGGCTGCTTACAAAGCCACCCACTCGTTGTCGCTCCCCAGGGCACCAGTTACAGCGCAACCACCCGCGGGCCTCCATCTCCCAGGCAAGAGCAGTGTGGGATCAGTGCTGTATAAGACCTCCATACGCTGAGATGAAGAGGTTAGCACAGGAAAGGAATTCGTGGCGGGCCGCATCAAACCAGTCAGTAGACTGGTGACCAAAAAAAAAACCGCTGCAGGACGAAGCCTAACCCCATCTCGTCAGTGCCTATCCTTTCACCCCTCCCGATCAATGTAGACATCCTATCCTCCATCATCCTTATCCTTCCACCCCCGCGCAGCAAGTGGCGCTGCTCAAATTCCTCTCCCTGCAATCCTTTATCATAATCAGTGCCAGTGCCGTTTTTACCCCAGCCCAATGGGGGTACGTTGTTGGCGTTGAGGAGGAGACCTTCCGAGAAGGTCTGCAACACCAGCAGAAAGGATGAAAAACCCACCACTACAGACAAGCCCTCTGAGCACCAGCTCGGAAGCGCCTCAAAGAAGAGGAAAAGGAATAAGAAAACGACGAGGACCTAATCTGGATGCTCATCACCATTTGTTACGTTTTATTCTGATTTCAGATCAACTACTGCCGATTCTGCATGAGAGGGCACACTGAATCAACCTGTGAAGGCGAGCAGGAGTACCACGAAAGTATTTAGCTTGTGCCATCTCAGGTCTAGGTGAGGCTTTTCATCCCAGCGACCAGTAACCAGTGACCCAGGCGAATGGTTCGTCAGCGCACCTGATGAAAGCAACATCGTCGCTTGCCGGAATATTGTGGCCGTTGAACGTTGATGTCCGGCTATGTGAACTATTTCGTCATGAATTACGCTGGGAGGAGCTGAAGAATCGTACTGACAATGGTAATTGCACACTTCGATTTTGTATTGCTTAAATTATAATACAATCAAAGTTTCGAAAGTTTGTTGCTATTAATAGCTCTTAAGAGCTATTAATAGCAACTTTCAGTTCAGACAAATGTAAATTATTTGAAAAGCAGTACCCCATAAATGTGTCTTCCAATTACCTTAAGGTCATTGGATGACACATTTATGGATCTCAACTGAAACTTCTTGGAAGATATGTTAAAGCGACGTATTAGCTGCTCATGTGAACAAATTATTATTATTATTACATTAAACATTTTATTCTTACATTTTATTGTTATTATTAACATCCTAGGCATCTGTGGCACATGAACTGAGGTTAACCCTCCAGAACGGAACCCACGACCCGCGCCTACGACCAACACACTAGCACTGCCTTCAACTTATCCCGGCTATCCAAACTACAACAACGTTACAATATCACAACCACCAGAACGTCTGTTCTAACAACAACAACTAACTACTGCTACAGCTACCACTACGACGATGACGACAACTACGACGACAATATCAACAGCTTGCTAGCAGTACAACCGCTACCACCAGATTATCAGTTCTATCAACAACACACTAGCACCACCAAAAAACAATTGATTAATCTCATTGACGTGACATCAACGCTCATTGACACTGCTCTCACCAGGAACACTACCTCCAATCTTCATGTGACCTCCTCCTTACTGGACATGGAGAGTCTGTGAAGTTTATTCGTACAAGAACACGACAGACGATTTTCTGTATGAGCTATTATTAAAATTTTAGTGACAATACAGGATGGAGAAAAATAATCTGATGTCAGCGCATGTAGGTGACGTCAAACCCAGAAAAATTTAGCAGTGAAGTTTCGTCCGACTAAGTTGCCATTGTGTTATGCTGTGGTAGTTGTGAGCCACTGCACTTGCCGAGTGCTGCAGCGTGCAGCAGTCACCATGAATACACACATACAAATAACGAAGCAACTGGCATTCTCATGCCTTATGGAGCAGCGGGGTGCAGTACTGTAGCGGCGAGAAGGTGGCATGCTGAACATTTCCCAAACTGAAAGCTACCAGCAGGCGCCATAAATATGAGTGTTGTGCTCTCGAAAAGATAAGTTATTTAAAAAGCAGTAACAGTTAGCTAGTCCACATTAATCAATAAGTTCGTGGATCAGAGTGTATTTCAAACTTACTATTAAAGGGTTTTTCTTTACTTTGCGTCAAGATCTAAAAGTTTATAAAATCGAGTTGTAGTCCTATGTTGTTTACGTTTTGGCACAATAAACTTAATGAATGTGGTTTAATTGTTCCTTTTCTTTCCATAAATTGAAGTACAGCACATCCATTCATTATTTACTTCGTATTTCCTGAAGGTAGTCTAGCGTTTACGTTGTCTTTTTCAGAATCGTATACATTCAGCTGCGTATAGGCAAAAATTTGGAAACTATTTTTGTTTATTGGTAATTTATTTGACTTGTCCTTACTAAGTTATTATTTTACCACGAGTGAAAAGTTCATGACTTGCCATATAATTATCACTTCTTGGATATAGCGTGATAGATGCTGTAGTTTTTTCTATAGCATTGACTAGTGGCTTGGGAATAGGTGTCCTTCAGACTGTATTAGCTAAGGTTAGGAAAGATCTGGACAGATGAAGGACGTGGACGATAAAGATACGTAGGAAATCGTAACAAGTAATAAAAGAAACAGGCATAAAACTTCATCTGGCGGCTTTATGGTGAATGCGAAAAACACATTTGAATTGTTGCTTCTGTTAGAAATCGATCAGCCTGCAGCAGCTATAGGTGTAGAGAGAGCACAACAATCTTTCAGCTGTAAAATGAGAAGTGAGGATGTAGGAAGGCCAGTAAAGAGAAAGAAAGTTTTGTTGCTCGATTGTTCTCTTGTTAGAGGTGTAGTCCAATTTTTACAGGATGAATTAGGTTCAGAACACCAGACCACCGACTTTTTTACGCCTAGTGCTAGTCTGGGTGACGTGACAGATCATTTTGTAAAGACTTCATGAAGGAAGGCACCGTGATTACAGAGGGTGGGCCGGACAATAGTATTGACAAAGATACTTGGTACAATATAGAGTGTGACCTGCTAAGGACTGCACCACCATCGAGACATATCAGAATTGATTTTGTACCTGTTCTGAAGCGTCAAGACCAACATCATCTGAATACTTATATCAGGAGAGATAATTTGGAGTTGGAATAGCTACTTACGTAAGGTGCAGGGTCACATACTGGCATGATTCCTGTTGATTCTGTCCCTAGGTGAGATTATATTAGTCATGGCCTTTACCTCACGAGGAAAGGGAACAGCAAACTGGCTGAGCTTGTAACAGGAAATCTAACTGTCATGAGTGGTAAAATACAGTGGTTACAGGTGTCAGAGCAGTAGCTTTTCAGCGTGGGTAGGACAGGAAGAAACAAAGTTATGAGAGTGGCTAGGATTGAAACAAACCTCCAGTTTGAGAAAGAAGCTAAACAACATAATCCTGATATAATGCATCGATAAAAACAGCTGTTGAAAGGTAATTTTTAGCAATCACCAGAAATTTGACTTCCACCCAGTTACATCTCAGTCAGTGTGAAGTGCCAGCTAACTTAACTGCGTCAAATCATTCGATGATTAAGGAGAAAAATTAATGAACTATTATTTGCATTGGTGAATTATAACCACCAAATCCAGTTGACATAATTTACCTCTCTGAATATCATGTGGCAAACTAGTACAGAGGTGTTAAGTGTTACAGGACTCGGGCTAGCGTCTCACTTCTGCGCAGCAGAAATGGTGAAAGAAGCAGTTGCCTCATTCATTAGGTATTGTCATAAATTTAAGAACATATGCATTCATAAATTTTGCCACAGAAACAGAATTTCGTTATAAATTATTTATAATATTAAGAATATACTGAGGACCTGCTGTTAATTTTAATCTGTTCATAAGTCACCTCTAAGCTCTATTGATCTGTGAAACAGTAAAGAACAAAGAAAAAGTGCTTGCTGGTGATTACAATGTAGATTTCCTTATAGACTCTTCCTGTGAGAATTTATCGCAGTCAGTAACATCATCATTCAACGTAATATCTGCTATAACCTTCTCAACTTCCCAAGGACCATTGATAATATCCTCATAGGGAAGTCGAAAAAACATAATTATATTATAAAACCAGTAATCAATGGCCTCTCAGACCACGACATGCAGTTAGTTTTCTTAAATATTAATACTAATTAGGATGCAAAATCCACTAAATCAGAGATCAAGAGGGTAGCCAGGAAAGTAAAACTTGGTTATTTTATGAAACTCCTCAATAACACGCTCTGGAGTGATGTATACAGTGCTCATGGCGTAAATGGAAAATGCAGCACTTTTATTAATAAAGCCCTTACCTTAGTTGCAAGCTGTTTTACTCCCAAAAGTAATTCAGTTTAGACCAAAGTCTACAAAGAAACCATGGATTACTCAACTAATAAAGGTACCTATTAAGACACCAAAGGAAACTCTATCTTTCAGTCAGAAAACTCTCTCTGTCTGTACCTCGTGGAAAGAAATACAATGGAACCTCGCATAGCGCTCATAATTCCTTCCAGAACCTTACTTATAGTGCAAAACACTCGTTAATGTAAAATACGATAATGCGTTCCATGCAGAAAAAGTACTAAAATTTTATCTTATTCATGCCATTTATTCAAAGAAAATTAGTCATATAGTATTATGTAATTTATTATTCAAGATACATACTAATTCTTTTTTACTAGGAAGCTATCTACAGTCAATTGTTTCTTCCAACGCTTCAGCACTTGGCGAAAATGCGACACAGCATTATCGTCAAATAAATTTGTAGCTCGCATAACCTATGCTTTACTGGGGTGATGATTTTCAATGTACGATGCAATCAATTCCCATGCTTTCAGCATTTCTGTTATTGCGCGAGAAGATTGCTGCTTTGCTGTTATTGCTTCCTCCTTCTCCTCTGAAGAACTCCTCTCCACAACTTCCTGCTGTGAAGCACACTGCAAATCCGTAACCTTTTCGGTGACCGTTTCTTGGTTATAATCTTCCATAAGCTCATCGATACATTGTTATTCACTTCTAGCCCCGTGCTCTTGGCCAGAGGGACAATGCAGTTGACTACAAGCTCTACAGGTACTGACTCAAATGCCTTAGAGTCACATTCGACAACGCACTCCGGACAAAGCTTCTTCCAAGTAGAAGTGACAGTTCTCTTGGTAACCGTTTCCCACTCCTTTCCGATCATTATGAAGTGATATTTCCAAAACTCTCTGAGAGTGAGATTGGTAACTTCAGTCAACTCAAAATAATGCTCGAAGAGTGCTTTAGTGCGTAATTAGAAATAATAGAAATAATCTGCTGGTCCATGGACTCGGGTAACAGAGTGGTGTTGGGAGGAAGAAATTGGATCTTGATGAATTGGAATTCTTCAGAGAGGTGGTCTTGTAGGCCTGGAGAATGGGCAGGAACGTTGTCCATAAAAAGTAACACAAGGAGTGGCACATTCATCTCAAGCAAATATGTTTCACCGAAGGACCGAACACGTCAATGATCCATTCACAAAATAGATTACGTTTAACCTAACCCCTTTTGTTCGACCTCCACACCACATTTAACCTGCTCTTCTGGACTTCAAACTTCTTGAAGGCTCGCGGAGTTTCTGAATGGTAAACAAGCAGCGATTTAATTTTCAAATCGCTGCTTAGATTGGTACAGAATAGCAGTGTGATACAGTATTTCATTGGCTTGTGACAGGGCAATGCATTCTCCTCTGCTATTATAAAGATACGCTTCGACGTCTTTTTCCAGAATACACCCGTCTCATCACAACTGAAAATCTGTTGCAGCACATAACCATCAGAATCTACGAGCGTCTTGAAGTTGATGATGAAGTTCTCTGCTGCCTTTGTGTCGGAGCTGCCTGCTTCTCCATGCCTCACAACGCTGTGGATCCCAGTTCTTCTCTTCTCGAACCACCCACGGCTTCTCTCAAACACTTTTCCGTTCGCTGATGATCCTGCCGTCTTCTTAACGAGGTCGGCGAAAGTCATTCTCGCCTTCTCACAAATGATGTTCTCGTTAATAGAGTCGCCTTGCAACTGTTTTTCATTTACCCATATAAGGAGCAATCTTTCGACATCGTCCAGAATATGAAACCGTTGTTTAGATATTCTAGTCAATCTAATTGAAGCGTCTGTCTCATTAATCTTGTCCACGTTCTTGAGGTTAGTACAAATAGGTGATGTAGACCGATTGTAAGTGCATGCTAAATTAGCAACGCTCACATAACGTTCGCATTTTTCATATTTTATGTTTAATTTCTAAGGTAATTTTCTTTCTGTGATGGTCGTCTTCTAGCGGCTTTTTCTTCGGGGACATTTGTACGAAGGTTATTAAAATTTGCATACAAAAAAACACAGTGTCAACACAAGTTTAGAAAAATGTGTGATCACAAGCTGCAGTAAGATGGTAGCATAAAGAGCGCTAAACCCAGACTGCAGAACGTACTGAAGACATTGTTCATATGTCGCTGCCGACAATGAATGGTGTTCATATTGTTGAACGTTTCCACCGCCGCGCGCGAACGGCTGGTGGCTGGTGACGTCACACTAAATCGTCGTCACTCGTTAAGTGAAATATCACTCGTTAAGCTGTCATTTTTTTTTTATTTACAGTTTGTTTCACTCGTTATGCGAATTGCGCGTTATGGGATGTGCTTGTTAAGCGAGGTTCCACTGTATTGAGAATAGTTATACCGACATCAAAGAAAATACAGCACAAGAAAAAGATCGTTACATTAGATAACAAACCAAAGGAAATATGGGTTATATGGGAGAAAGACACTGGTAAAACAAAAAGGAAGAAGAGCAAATATCATTAAGGCTAAATCCTACATTGATATCAGAAGAGTGCAGTCTTGCAGAAGGGTTTTGACAAATATTTCATAAATTTTACTGAAAAGAGGGGTTGTCAGGTTCAGTAGCTGCTGACATGGAATATATCAGACCACCTATTACAAATAACTTCAGTAGTATGAATATGGCCCTTACTACACTAGTAAAAGTAATGTCCACCATAAAATCCTTAAAAATAAATAATGAATAGTAGTTATGATAAATTATGAACAGAACTACTTAAAAGGTATTCTACCAATTCATTTTTCACTGGAATATTTCGTGACTGGCTGAAGTTAAGCATCTCTATGGAAAGGAAATAAGGAAATAAAGTCAAACTCCCATCCAATTTCAATTTTCGTTAGCATTCTCGAAAATGTTAGGAAAGATATTATACAAGTGGCTCCATAAGTATTTTACTTCAAATAATACATTGTCAAAGTCACAGTTTGGATTTCTAAGCCTGTTAACACCCACAGCGGGAATACACTTAATTCATTAGGCAATAAGTTACTGGTTGCTCGTATATTGTGTGATTTGTCATATGCATTTGGATGCGTATATCACAATACGCTTTTAATTAAATTAGAATATTACGGTGTAACAACCATTGCTGCAAACTCATTCACCAATCTTATCTCTCTGGCAGGAATCAAAATGTGTGAACAGGAAAGAGTCCTGTATTAAGCCATCAGGCATCAGCCAACTGGAAATGTATTACATGTGGTACCCCCACAAGGTTCGATTTTAAGATACTTACTCTTGTGTATATTAATGACCTTTCATCAGTATTACTAGATACCAAGTTTGTTTTGTTTACAGGTGATACAAACATTGCAATAAATAGAAAATCAAGCGTAGTTTTAAATGTATCATTTAATTAACTTTTAGAGAATATTAATAAATGGCTCCTAACCAATTTTTGTCACTAAAAACACATTATATGGAGTTCAGATCTGGTAAGAGAATTCCTGGCAGTATATGCTCAAAATCTGACGACAGTTTGATACAATTGGTTGATTATGTTAAATTCTCGGGATTATAGCTTGCTGGTAAACTAACCTGGGAGGAGCGTATCAGAGAATTGGTGAAACGCCTAAACGAATCTTTATTTGCACAGCAGATGTTGTCAGTCAGAGGTGGTATAAAAACAAAAACGGTTGGCATACTTTGCTTACTTTCGTTCCATAACGTCCTTTGGGATTATTTTTTGAGGTAACTCTTCAAGTCAAGGTAAAATTTTCCGAGACTAGAAGAATGTAATACGAATTACTTATGATGTGAACTCTAGAAAGTTCTGCGAAATTCGTTTCAAGAAACTGAAAATACTAACTACAGCTTCCCAATTAATTTCTTCTTCGATGAAGTTTGTCATAAATCATACATCCCTTTCAAATCAACATTTCATGGAATCAATACTAGAAATAAGAATAGCCTTAACAAATATTTAAAGGTACCTGCTTTTGTTCAGGAAGGTGTCCATTACTCAGGAATACATATTTTCAATAAGTTACCGGCTGCCATAAAAAGTTTAACAAATAATACGGTTCTGTTCGAGAGGTACCTACAGGATTTATTGGCGGCCAACTCTTTCTACTTCATTGATTATTTTTTTATTTGAATCGACTGGAATCTAAAAATTATAACCAATATCAAATAATGTGAGTATGATGTGAAAGCTGGTTATGTACATCTTAAGTGCAGTAATGTGATGAATGTAAACTGATTTTTCTCTTTGTTTATTCATGGCTACAGCCTAAAATAATATGATAAGCGTAAGATAATCTGCACGTCAGTGTATTCTACATGTACGTATTTGTTGTTAGCTTTTGACTGAAAATATGTTTCATATTTTTCTTATTCCACAACCATGAGGAGCATTTCACTTGGGATCTGTGAACAGTATGTTACCATATCTTTTATTCTTTGTAAAACTGTAATGTGTTTTTCATGTTCTACATCCTTCAGGATCTCCTCATTACGGATGAGTTGGAACCAAAAGGACATACAACATAATCCAAACACCTTCACGGCAGTGGACCATCGCTTCAGACAGACAATTTTCTTTCCTCGCCGAAAAAAGAAGATACTTGACGGTGCAGAACAGTGAAGAACTTGGAAAATGATGAAGAGGTAGTCTAGCGTTTCAAAACAATGCTGTCAACCTGTATAAGAGTAACTGGTCACGAAGTAGTTAATTTAATAGTCAAGCTTTACACAATAAACATCACAGAAAATTAGTATCTGATATAACATCTCATGGATGGACATTTAAAGTTTTCCTGGCGCTGATGATTCAGCTGAACCATTATCTGCAGAAAATGTAATTAGGAATAGTATATTTTAGCACAACAGGTTTCAGCAAGGTGTTAGGCGGGAAAAGTCAGTTTAAATGTACACAATTCCGCCGACTTGTTACTGATTGGACCACAAATGGTTCAAATGGCTCAGAGCACTATGGGACTAAACTGCTGAGGTCATTAGTCCCCTAGAACTTAGAACTAGTTAAACCTAACTAACCTAAGGACATCACAAACATCCATGCCCGAGGCAGGATTCGAACCTGCGACCGTAGCGGTCTTGCGGTTCCAGACTGCAGCGCCTTTAACCGCACGGCCACTTTGGCCGGCGATTGGACCACATTTTATGGCCATGATTCCACAGAGGTGCATTTCTGACCCACGGTTAACTTGCAAATTTCGCTCGATTTGATGTCTCCTATCCTGCTCTGGTACTGTTATCGGGCTATTTTTCTCCACCACGTACCATCCGAGGTCAACTCGCTACCATCAGACGCTATGCTTCAGAAATGTCGTAGCATAATGGCTGTTTCATGAAGCTATTTTTTTCTTTCTTCAAAGATACAATGTACAACTTACACTGTTCGTCTTAGAACTACAAAAATAGCAGTCACCAGTTTGATAATGGCGGGGACAGAATTGTTGATGGGGACCAAGGACAGAAGATACACTACTGGCCATTAAAATTGCTAGATGACGTGCTACAGACGCGAAATTTAACCGACAGGAAGAAGATGCTGTGATATGCAAATGATTAGCTTTCCAGAGCATTCACACACGGTTGACGTCGGTGGCGACACCTACAACGTGATGACATGAGGAAAGTTTCCAACCGATTTCTAAACACAAACAGCAGTTGACCGGCGTTGCCTGGTGAAACTTCGTTGTGATGCCTGGTGTAAGGAGGAGAAATGCGTACCATCACGTTTCCGACTTTGATAAAGGTCGGATTCTAGACTATCGCGATTGCGGTTTATCGTATAGTGACATTGCTGCTCGCATTGGTCGAGATCCAATGACCGTTAGCAGAGTATGGAATCTGTGGGTTCAGGAGGGTAATACGGAACGCCGAAGTGGATCCCAACGGCCTCGTATCACTAGCAGTCGAGATGACAGACATCTTATCCGCATGGCTGTAACGGACCGTGCAGGCACGTCTCGATCCCTGAGTCAAAAGATGGGGACGTTTGCAGGACAACAACCATCTGCACGAACAGTTCGACGACGTTTGCAGACGACGTTTGCAGCAGCATGGACTATCAGCTCGGAGACCATGGCTGCGGTTACCCTTGACGCTGCATCACAGACAGGACCGCCTGCGATGGTGTACTCGACGACGAACCTGGGTGCACGAATGGCAAAACGTCATTTTTTCGGATGAATCCAGGATCTGTTTACAGCATCATGATGGTCGCATCCGTGTTTGGCGACATCGCAATGAACGCAAATTGGAAGCGTGTATTCGTCATCGCCGTACTGGCGTATCATCCGGCGTGATGGTATGGGGTGCCATTGGTTACACGTCTCGATCACCTCTTGTTCGCATTGACGGCACTTTGAACAGTGGACGTTACATTTCAGATGTGTTAAGACCCGTGGCTCTACCCTCCATTCGATCCTGTGAAACCCTACATTTTAGCAGCATAATGCACGACCGCATGTTGCAGGTCCTGTACGGGCCTTTCTGAATACAGAAAAGGTTCGGCTGGTGCCCTGGGCAGCACATTCTGCAGATCTCTCACCAACTGAAAACGTCTGGTCAATGGTGGCCGAGCAACTGGCTCGTCACAATACGCGTCACTACTCTTGATGACCTGTGGTATCGTTTTGAGGCTGGATGGGCAGCTGTACCTGTACACGCCATTCAAGCTCTGTTTGACTCAATGCCTAGGCGTATGAAGACCGTTATTACGGCCAGAGGTGGTTGTTCTGGGTACTGATTTCTCAGGATCTATGCGCCCAAATTGCGTGATAATGTAACCACATGTCAGTTCTAGTATAATATATTTGTCCAATGAATACCAGTGTAACATCTGCATTTCTTCTTGGTGTGGCAATTTTAATGGCCAGTAGCGTAATTAGGAACAGTAAATTTTAGGATAACAGGTTTCAGCAAGGTATTAGTTGGGGAAAGTTAGTTTAAATGTATACAATTCCGCCTACTTGTTACTGATTGGACCACATTTTATGGTCATCATTCCAAAACGGCGCATTTCTGACCCACGGTTAACTTGCAAATTTAGATCGTTCGATGTCCCCTATCCTACTCTGGTCTTGTTATCGGTTTTTTTTTTCTCCACCATGTACCATTCGAGGTCACGTCCCCAGAATCAGATATTATGCTTTAGATATGTCGTGGCATAATGGCTGTTACATGAAGCTATTTTTTCTTTCTTCAAAGGTGCACTGTACAGCTTACACTGTTCGGCTTAGAACTACAAAAAAAAACCAGTCCCATGTTTGATAGTGGTGGGAACAGAGTTGTTGATGGGGACCAAGGACAGAATATAGAGGGTGGTCCATTGATCGTGACCGGGCCAAATATCTCACGAGATAAGCGTCAAACGAAAAGACTACAAAGAACGAAACTTGTCTAGCTTTAAGGGGGAAACCAGATGGCGCTATGGTTGGAACGCTAGATGGCGCTGCCATAGGTCAAACGGATATCAACTGCGTTTTTTTAAAATAGGAACCCAAATTTTTATTACATATTCGTGTAGCTCCTATTTTTTCGCTTTGTGATAGATGGCGCTGTAATAGTCATAAACATTGGCTCACAAATTTAGACGACCAGTTGATGACAGGTAGGTTTTTTAAATTAAAATACAGAAAGTAGGTACGGTTGTTGCAATGTGATACATGTACCTTTGTGAACTTATCATTTCTGAGAACGCATGCTGTTACAGTGTGGTTACCTGTAAATAGCACATTAATGCAATAAATTCTCAAAATGATGTCCGTCAACCTCAATGAATTTGGCAATACGTGCAACGACATTCCTCTCAACAGCGAGTAGTTCGCCTTCCGTAATGTTCGCACATGTATTGACAGTGCGCTGACGCATGTGGACAGGCGTTGTCAGTGGATCACGATCGCAAATATCCTTCAACTTTCCCCGCAGAAAGAAATCCGGGGACGTCAGATCCGGTGAACGTGCGGGCCATGGTATGGTGTTTCGATTACCAATCCAACAGTCATGAAATTTGCTATCAGTACCGCTTCAACTGCACGCGAGCTATGTGCCGGACATCCATCATGTTGGAAGTACATCTCATGCAGTGAAAAACCTTGTAGTAACATCGGTAGAACATTACGTAGGAAATCGGCATACATTGCACCATTTAGATTGCCATCTATAAAATGGGGGCCAATTATCCTTCCTCCCATAATGCAGCACCATACATTAACCCGCCAAGGTCGCTGATGTTACACTTGCCCAATAGTGTATATTATGCCAGTTTACGTTACTGCTGTTGGTGAATGACGCTTCGTCGCTAAATAGAACGCGTGCAAAAAATCTGTCATCGTCCCGTAATTTCACTTGTGCCCAGTGGCAGAACTGTACACGACGTTCAACGTCGTCGCCATGCAATTCCTGGTGCATAGAAATAAGGTACGGGTGCAATCGATGTTGATGTAGCATTCTCAACACCGACATTTTTGAGATTCCCGATTCTCGAGCAATTTGTCTGCTACTGATGTGCGGATTAGCCGCGACAGCAGCTAAAACACCTACTTGGACACCATCATTGTTGCAGGTCGTGGTTGAAGTTTCACATGTGGATGAACAATTCCTGTTTCCTTAAATAACGTAACTATCCGGCGAACGGTCCGGACACTTGGATGATGTCGTCCAGGATACCGAGCAGCACACGGCTATTGGGCATTATGATCACAATAGCCATACGTCAATACGATATCGACCTTTTCCGCAATTGGTAAACGGTCGATTTTAACACGGGTAATGTATCACGAAGCAAATACCGTCCGCACTGGCGGAATGTTACGTGATACCACGTACTGATACGTTTGTGACTATTACAGCCCCATCTATGACAAAGCGAAAAAAATGGTCCAACTAAAAGATTCATATTTCTTTACGTACTATACGAATAGGTAATAGAAATGGGGTTCCTATTTTTAAAAAAACGCAGTTGATATCCGTTTGACCTATGGCAGCGCCATGTGGTGGGCCAACCATAGCGCCATCTTGTTTCCCCCTTCAAGCTACACGAGTTTCGTTCTTTGTAGTTTTCTCGTTTGACGCTTATTTCGTGAGATATTTGGCCCGGTCACTATGTATGGACTATCCTGTAGTAAGTGGGTTAAAATGAATGAAACAGTTATTCAGGGAAGTAGAGGCTTGCTCTGGACACAATGGTGTGGAGAGATTCATCAAAGCAGTCTTCGGACTGAAGACCACAACACCAACAGCTGCGGGAGAGAGAGCAATATTACTACAAAGGAGACTGGACAACCAAGAGTGCAGGATGACGGCATCACCATCAAAGCGAATGGAAACAACAAATCGGAAGTCGAAAACATTTTGAATAATCATTTCTTAAATGTTGTAGAGAAAATAGGATCTAAATGTTCATTAGAAGAAGCAAGGCAGTTAATGGAAGAGGCCTTACCC
Organism: Schistocerca serialis cubense; assembly: GCF_023864345.2. Lineage (NCBI taxonomy): Eukaryota > Metazoa > Arthropoda > Insecta > Orthoptera > Acrididae > Schistocerca > Schistocerca serialis. The sequence goes on along the minus strand of NC_064641.1, from coordinate 82,076,072 downwards.
ACACCATTTGATACAACTGAATTTCCACCCACCTCTCCATCTGAAATTAGGAAGATAATAAACTCTCTCAAGAATAAAAGCTCACATGGGATTGATGGCATTTCCAGCAGGATAATAAAAGCTTGTTCCCAAGAAATAAGTGGGATTCTGAGCCACATATGTAATAGCTCTCTGAAGCAGGGTATTTTCCCAGATAGACTGAAGTATGCCATTGTTAAACCACTGCATAAAAAGGGGATACATCTGATGTCAACAACTACCGCCCAATCTCTCTTCTGACTGCCTTATCCAAAATTGTTGAAAAAGTAATGTATTGTAGAATAGCTTTACACCTTTGTAAAAATAAAGTTTTAACAAAATGTCAGTTTGGTTTCCAGAAGGGTTTTTCAACGGAAAATGCTATATATATATTCACTAATGAAATATTAAATGCTCTAAGTAACCGGACGTCACCCGTTGGGATTTTTTGTGATCTCTCAAAGGCTTTTGATTGTGTAAATCATGGAATACTCCTAGATGAGCTCAAGTACTGTGGTATGAATGGGACAGTGCTCAAATGGTTTAAATCATACCTAACTGGAAAAGTGCATAAAGTTGAAATAAACAGTTCACATAATATGCAAAAAAACTGGTGATTTCTCAAACTGGGGAACAATCAAGAATGGGGTGCCGCAGTGTTCGGTCTTGGGTCCTCTGCTGTTCTTAATATATATTAATGACTTGCCGTTCTGTATTCACGAAGATGCAAAGATGGTACTTCTTGCCGATGATACAAGTATAGCTATCACACCCGACAGACAAGAATTAACTGGTAAAATTGTAAACGATTTTTTCAGAAAATCATTAAGTGGTTCTCTGCAAATGGGCTCTCATTAAAATTTGACAAAACACAGTATGTACAGTTCCACACAGTAAATGGAATGACCCCTTTAATAAATATAGACTTCGATCAGAAATCGGTAGCTAAGGTAGAATATTCAAAATTTCTAGGTGTATGCATTGATGAGGGGTTGAACTGGAAAAATCACACTGAGGATCTGCTGAAACGTTTGAGTTCAGCTACTTATGCTATTAGATTCATTGCAAATTTTGGCGATATACATCTCAGTAAATTAGCTTACCACGCCTATTTTCATTCTCTGCTTTCGTATGGCATCATATTCTGGGGTAACTCATCATTGAGTAAAAGAGTGTTCATTGCACAAAAGCGTGTAATCAGAATAATTGCTGGAGCTCATCCAAGATTATCCTGCAGACACTTATTTAAAGAGCTAGAAATCTTCACTGTAGCCTCACAATATGTATATATTCACTTATGAAATTTGTTATTAACAATGCGAACGAATTCAAAAGTAATAGCGGTGTACATGGCTACAACACCAGGAGAAAGGATGATCTTCACTACTAAAGGTTAAATCTAACTTTGATTCAGAAGGGGGTAAATTATGCTGCCTCAAAAGTCTTTGGTCACTAACCTAACAGCATCAAAAATCTGAGAGATAGCCATATAGCATTTACAAGGAAAATTAAAAGAATTTCTTGATGGCAACTCCTTCTACTCATTAGATGAATTTTTGGATATAGTAAGTGGGTAATTTCCCAACCCCCACAAAAAAAAATTAAAAATATTGAGTGTCATGTAATATTTTGTCTAATGTAATATCTTGTACAGATAGACACCTTTTATTAACCTGACACGTTCAACATCATTACGAAGTGTCGTATTCATGATCTATGGAACAAGTACTAATCTAACCTAATCTATTCTAATCAGAGAACAGAGAATGGAGGAGACTGACTGCGGCTTGGCGGCGGCGGCGGCCTGGTAGTCTTCGTCGGTGTCGGCGACGCGCGACGCCTCGTCGGGCTCGGAGGCGTCGAAGTAGGCGCGGCGCAGCACGAGCTCTCGGTGCTCGGCGAGCGCGTCGGCCAGCTCCTTGGCCTTGCCGGCGTCGAAGACGAGGACGGCGCGCGGGGGCGGCGGGGGCGGCGGCGGCCCCAGCAGCCGGTCCGCCAGCTCCGGCAGCAGCAGCGACGTCGCCAACGCGCGCGCGTGCGCAGTGCGCGGCGCCCACACCGTGGGGAAGCGCGCCGCCGGGCTACACACAGGATGGCGATTATTCTTCACTGTGAAACGTGCCAGCCCTAATACACAGAGGAAGAAAGGTGTAAACACAAAACTTTGCAGACCCAAGTTCGGTGCCAATGCGCATGCTCAAACATTTTGCAGTGGCGCCGCAATCGTGCAGGGGTCCTAATTAAACAGCGCAGAATGGACACGTGACGATCACACCCCGACTCGAGGAGGACACTAGTAGTTGCAGGATTCCAGGTGGGCCTAATCGTCTGCACGAGAACTCCAGGCTTGTCGACACGACCTGTGGTTCTCCAGGTCGATCGTTCAGGGTGTTCCGTCAGACGATGTTTGGAGCAGTGGACACGAGATGGCACCCACGTGCGACTTACAGGGTCTGGAGCGACCAGGGAGACAATGAGGCGACAGGATCGAAGAATCGTGCGGCAAGAGAACAGGTATCCTTCACTGACTCGCTCCACAATACAGGCACATGCACGGGTGTCAAAAAAATGGTTCAAATGGCTCTAAGAGATCTAATTCAGTTTCTTTTATACATTATGGTATGGATAAGGACTGTGCTTGCTGTGAACGGACAGAATGAGAAATGGCTGCTGTCGGTAAACAGCTGGAGGCAGTGTTGGCTACAGTCCACAGGCTTGGGCCTACTGCTCAAAGTTGAGGCGACATCAGGGTGCCGATGAGGGTTGGAATCCGCTGGTGACCAGGTTGTCGCTGCGTCTTCTGATACGCGACATCTGACCGGTCCATCTTCACTCCTGAGTGAACGGCGGAAGGTAGCGTGTTCGCAAGTCACTGGGCGGAAAGCGAAAGAGGGAATGGGCCGCAAAGCTGGCTCCTTACACCGTAGCAACAGGTACGAGGTGCTACCCAGTGTTGATAATACTTGTGATCCAGCACGGGATGCCTCTCTTGTTGTGCCAGCGGCCGATTTTCCTGCGCGGTTTAGACAACTGCAGAGGGCGGTTATCCTAGTGATTGGAAGCTCCAACGTTGGGTGGGCAATGGAACCCCGGCGAATAGCAGACAGAACAGGAAAGAATACCAGTGCGCACTCAGTATGTTTGGCAGGGGGCCTTGCCCGCGACGTGGAGAGGGCCCTACTAACACTGACGAGCACACTGGGTGCAGCTGGCTGCAAATGGCTCTGAGCACTATGGGACTTAACATCTGAGGTCATCACTCCCCTAGACTTTGGACTACTTAAACCTAACTAACCTAAGGATCTCACACACATCCATGCCTGAGGCAGGATTCGAACCTGCGACCGTAGCAGCAGCGCGGTTCCGGACTGAAGCGCCTAGAACCGCTCGGCGACAGAAGTCGGCCACGGGTGTCAGTTGTTCCACAAACAGCAGCGCGGTTCCGGACAGAAGCGCCTAGAACCGCTCGGCGACAGAAGTCGGCCACGGGTGTCAGTTGTTCCACAAACAGCAGCGCGGTTCCGGACAGAAGCGCCTAGAACCGCTCGGCGACGGAAGTCGGCCACGGGTGTCAGTTGTTCCACAAACAGCAGCGCGGTTCCGGACAGAAGCGCCTAGAACCGCTCGGCGACGGAAGTCGGCCACGGGGGTCAGTTGTTCCACAAACAGCAGCGCGGTTCCGGACTGAAGCGCCTAGAACCGCTCGGTCACAGCGGCCGGCCATACATTTCCGACCTTTCCCCATTTTTTCCATATTTTTGGTGCCCTGAAAAAAGACGTTCGTGGCGGACGATTTGCTTCGGAAGAAGAAGTGCACGCCCGAGTACTAACATTTTTTCATGTGGGCCTTGACCTACTTGTCTCACAGTGGGATAAATATATTAATAGTTACGACGATTACTTTTGAAATAATAAGCAGTTAACTCACTTTCTTTCAGTCTGTCTCATTTTCATTTGACTGTCTATTATAACACCTAAAAACCGAAATAGGGGCAGTCGACTGGCTTATATTCATAAAATTTATGTCTTTCACTGACAGGTGAGGTGAAACCATTATGCATTAGCGAGCGAAAAGGCGCAGTAGCTAGCACACCGGACTTGCATTCGGGAGGACGACGGTTCAAACCCACGTCCTGCCTTCACGATTTAAGGTTTTCCTTGATTTTCCTAAATCGCTTCAGGTAAAAGGACGGGATGGTTCCTGTGAAAGGACACGGCCGACTTCCTTCCCCAACCTTCCCTAATCCGATGGGGCCGATGACCTCGATGTCTGGCCCCCTTCCACGAATCAACCAACCAACCAACAACTAATAAAAATGGAAGAGATGCTTTATTTCTCACATCTCTATTGCTGCACTCCTCGCACGACGTGTGGCGTAAACATCTGTTGTCTTAGAATTTCTCCAGAAACTCTGTCGCAAAAGTTTCAGCCGCTTCGCTTTACGTCATATTTTGGATATTTGAAGAGTGTTCGTTCCCGCACCCAGTGACAGAAGACGAACTTTTGTCGGGCGGTTGGCACGACAGCGCTACACACGATACAGTTTGTTGGGTGAGGTGGCGCGGGGATCGGCTGTAGGGTGGTCAGACCCAGCCGACCATCCAACGAGCAAAATCGGTCTCCCAGTCGCTCAAGAAGACTACACACGTGCGGGGTAAAGCCGTCGGCACACGGACCGTGCATTCGAACGTTGAGCGTTGAGCTTGCCGAGTTTCTGACGTCATAGCGTGGAATAGCACGTTCGGGAGTCTTTCGATACGTGCAGAGCAATATAGGGCATGTCAGATATTCTGAGCGTGCGTCTGAGCGTTGACCAATGGGATGGCACAACGCCACCTACGTCACACGCACGCCGTCTCCCTTCAGCACAGAGTTGTGAGGCGCCATATTGGCATTCATTTCAAGCCTATATATATATATATATACCGTTTCTGAGCACCGGCAAACTGAGAATCGCTGGAGAACGCGTTGTTAGTTGTGTGATTCGTTCCAGTAAAATAATGAGAAACATCGTATTCGTGACAAAAGAATTATTGTAACTTGCGTATTATGAGTAGGCTATTTGAAGGCAGCGACACACTGAAGATCCATCCAAAACGTATTGTTACTGGTACAATTTGTTGTAATTAAATTTCAATTAGTAACACAATTATCTACGATTAACGTTTTTAGCAAAGCGTAACACAATATGGTTAAGTACGACTAGCCTGTTGTTGGTTTAGCGTAATGAGTAGCGTCTCTGTCTAGCAGTGAGTCTTTGTTGGGGTGGTGGTTCGTATCCTAACACTTCCATCAATTTTTCCCTAACATTCGCGTATTTATTAGGTTCTGATACTTTATTATTACTTTAATGTAAGTATATGGTACAATATTTGATGTTATGTAAATATATATTCACCTTTTTTTGACTTTGTTCGTCTGGCTTAATCTACAGGACAGCTTGCGCTACTTGTATAAAAATATTTTACTTCTTTTTCTTTTACGCTTCGTAATTCACATGTTAGAATGATTCTGCTACTGGGTAGTAACAGTGATCAAGTAAACCTAACCTTGGGAATGATGAAATAATGTTTATCTTATGCGGAGAAGTATTCCAAATTTGTACTGCACTGTTTGTAATGGAACTTTTATAAGCTAGTGTCTTTATTGATTGGACACGGTACTTTCCCTTTTGTGGACGATGGAGGAAATGTGCGTTTTAACAGAGCTAACGTGGGAATTTTACGCGCGCCCGATGAGCAAACAGTGTGATTTATGGACTATAAACACCCCTCAACTGCCGATGGAGTGCGTTACGATCACGTATTCCACGTTGTGGCCACGTACCGAATGCACAGGTCGCATCGTTCCTGAGCGTTCAGCAGCACGTTGAACTTGGTACGCTCAACGTTAACGTTCGACAGCACGTTCCGTGTGCCGACGGCTGAAGGGTGAAGTGTATGGTGACGCTGGCTGGCGCCTACCTGTCCGGGCTGGCGCCTTCGTCTGTCTCGCCGTAGACGGCGCGCACCACGGGCTCCAGCGCGTCTGCCGGCGGCGACAGCGGGGGCGAGTCGGCGTCCGCGTCGCCCGGGGGCGGCTCGGGCGCGGGGGCGGGCGCTGGGGGTGGCTCCGCCGCCTCCTCCTCGCCCTCGGCCGCCTCCTCTGCCCCCGGCGGCGGCACCTCCACCACGTCCACCACGCACCTCACTGCACCCTCCGCCGCCGCCGCTGCCGCCTCCTCGCCCCACAGCTGCGGTACACACCAGCCGTCACCATCAGAGATCGACTACGCCTTCTTGATTTTCCTTTTTTAATAATCTATATATTTCTAGTAAATAGCTGATAATCGAGAATTTCACGTGCAAAGCCGTCTTTCACGCTTAATACACTATTGACCATTAAAAGTGCAACACCACAGAGGGCAGCAAATAATGAAATTTTGCTTATTTCGAATACCACATGTAAAAAATGGTTCAAATGGCTCTGAGCAATATGGGACTTAACAAAAAAAAAGTTCAAATGAGTGTGAAATCTAATGGGACTTAACTGCTAAGGTCATCAGTCCCTAAGCTTACACACTACTTAACCTAAATTATCCTCAGGACAAACACACACATCCATGCCCGAGGCAGGATTCGAACCTGCGAGCGTAACAGTCGCGCGGTTCCGGACTGAGCGCCTAGAACCGCTCTTCCACCGAGCCGGCCCGCATGTAACACAGCCTCAAGTATTTTACCGCACTTGTTTCTGCGATTTCAAAACTAATTTTTTTAATTATATGTACTTATTAGTTTTGGCAGTAATTAGTTTTTATCAAACTGTAATATGATACTAGAGAACAAGTAAGAAATAATTATGTCAAAGCTTTGGATAATTCAGTGCAGTTTCCATGAAGTGTTACTGGTTCAAATGGCTCTGAGCATTATGGGACTTAACATCTCAGGTCATCAGACCCCTAGAACTTAGAATTACTTAAACCTAACTAACCTAAGGACATCACATACATCCATGCCCGAGGCAGGATTCGAACCTGCGACCATAGCGGTCGCACGGTTCCAGGCTGATGCGCCTAGAAACGCTCGGCCACACCGGCTGGTCATTATCTATTGTATGTGTTCTTAACTATAAATAACATTAGTGTATGCCAACTTACAATCATTTTGTTCATGTTACACATGCCATTAACATTTTAGCTCGCGCGACTGCATTATTACTCACTCCCAGTTATTAGATGATTTCAAATTGACGTCAAGCACTAACCGAATTTAATTTCTTTTCATCTTTGAGCTGGCGACTGTAATTATTCTACAGTCTACATTTATTCGATATGCAGGGTGAGGCAGTGAAACGGCACGATTTTGTAAAACCACCAAAGATTTATTTACAAGTAAAATCATAATAGTTGAACATGGATCTCAAGTACAAGAGTGGAAATTAAAGATTTAACTTAAAAACAATCATTTTTTAAATATGGTGTCAGTGAGGTGTCGTCCTTGGTTTTGCACACATTGTCTAAGCCTGAGATGAAATTGTCCCATGACGTTTCGTAGCATCTGTACTGGAATGTTGTTAATTTCCTGTCGAATTCGCTCCTTCAGGTCTTCTTTTGTTCTTGGTGGATTTTTCTGGAAGACTTTGCACTTGAGGTAGCCCCAAAGAAAAAAGTCTGGTGCCGTCAGATCTGGTGAACGGGCAGGCCAGGGGAAATCGCCATTCCTGCTGATTAGACGTCGTGGAAATGCAAGTCTGAGCAATTCCATTGAGACATTAGCAGTATGGCTTGTTGCACCATCTTGCTGGAAGAGTGTTTCAGCATCTGGATCATGTCGATCAATTCCAGGCAGACCAAAAATGGTCAACATGTCAGTATAACGTCCAGAGTTTACCGTCACTGTGTTGCCATCTTCATCTTCAAAAAAATAGGGCCCCACGATTCCACGAGATGACATTGCGCACCAGACTGTTACTTTTTCAGAATGGAGAGGTTTTTCATGAAGTTTGTGCGGGTTATCTGAGGACCAATATCTGAAGTTTTGCTTATTTACGTACCCAGTAAGATGAAAATGGGCTTCATCACTCATGCATAAGTTATGCACTCTTTCTTCATTTCGTTCAATAACGTTAAGCATTGACTGGCAAAAGCGTATACGGTTATTGTAGTCATTAGGTTTAAGGGCTTGCACTACCTGAATTTTGTATGGATGATAGTGAAGGTCACTCTTCAAAATCCGTCTTACTGATCGATTGCTGAGACCAAGTTCTGCGCTGTGCCGTCTCGCGGATTTTCGCGGACTTCGTCCCAACGCTTCGCGCACACGATTAATGTTCTCGGGTGTCCGGATTGTTTTTGTGCTGCCGCCTCTTTTCTTTGTTGTGCTAGCAGTAGCTTCAAAGGTTTTAACCCAAAGGAGAATGGCTTTCCTTGATGGCACGGGAGCCCGTGGCGGCAGGTTGAATTCACGACGAAAGGCGCGTTGAGCACCAACCACACTATCCGCGTTTTTGTAATATGCCTTTACGGCATATGCACGTTGCGCACTCGACCAACGCTCCATGGCTACTGAAACTTCCACCACTCTAGACGCCCAAGGTCACTTCCCCCACTCTCGCAACCCCCCTCCGCGCCCGACAACCACTATCGAAATCGTGCCGTTTCACTGCCTCACCCTGTAATTATTCAAAATTATTACTATCTACAGTGAATCAATAAAACTGGAAATTTACTGTAAGGTCTTATGGGACCAAACCACTTAGGTCAACGGTCCCTAAGCCTACACATCACTTAATCTAACTTAAACTAACTTACGCAATGAACAACACGCACACACACACACACACACACACCCATGCCCGAGGGAGGACTCGAATCTCCGACGGGGGTGCCGCAAGGACCGTGACTAGGCGCCCTACACCGCGCGGCTACCCCGCGCGGTTAGTGAATCAATAACTTGTTATCATTTTTCTACCTCGATCGTTTTTTAACTTAAAAACACCTCCTGCGGCAACGACCAGGGTATAACTACCTGTATTGTTTCGTTAAACATTGATCTTCGAGTTGGGTTGGGTTGTTTGGGGGAGGAGATCAAACAGCGAGGTCATCGGTCTCATCGGATTGGGGAAGCATGGGGAAGGAAGTCGACCGTGCCTTCCAAAGCAACCATCCCGGCATTTGCCTGAAGCGATTTTAGGGAAATCACGGAAAACCTAAATCAGGATGGCCGGACGCGGGATTGAACCGTCGTCCTCCCGAATGCGAGTCCAGTGTGCTAACCACTGCGCCACCTCGCTCGGTGTGGTCTTCGGAATTGATACCTTGCTTGCATTACTTGCGCAGCATTAGGTACACGTGTGACGAAACCTTTCATACAAACAGGAGAGTACAAATACGCTAAATATAGTATAGCATACAGGATTAAATTTGTAACTGATTTGGGGTACATACAGAGTGTGAAATTCAGTACAGGGAGCTGTCACCTCTGACAGTAACATAGGCTTTTCCTCAGCTGAGTATCAGGTAGAACTGAGCTCCAACGGCAGATACGGGTGTGTCATTCTATACTGCCACAGCTTTACATCTGAGTTTATAGAGTGTAGTGGCTGGCACGTGGTGGCATCCCAGTTTCTAGGAAACCAGTGGCCGGATGTTTTCAATGGGTGAGAGATCTGGAGAACGTGCTGGCCAAGGAGACAGTCGAACATCCTTTGTATCGACACGTCTGTATCGATTTCTACCCGGGTCGATAAGAGGTCGCAGGTCCTCCTCTTGGCGAGAGGCGCTTGCCGCAGTTTTGGGGAGAATTTTGAAGCAGCACGCAACCCCGAAACGTGGCCTCCGAAAATTTGGAGATCTGTGGTAAGGTACTATGGGACCAAACTGCTGAGGTCATCGGTTACTAGGCTTACTAAGTACTTAATCTAACTTACGCTAAGGACAAAACACAAAGCCATGCGCGAGGGAGGACTCTAACCTCCGACGGGAGGAGCAGCGCGAACCGTGACAAGGCGCCTAAGACCGCACGGCTACCCCGCGCGACGAAACATGGCCTTGCTTGTGGAGAGTGAGCGGAGCGTACGCTGTACAGGAGGAGGAAATTGGCGCTCGGGGACACGTCCTGGTGTTTAAATCAGAGATCAACAGGCAGCCGGAGTGGCAATTCCAGATTTGCCGCCGTCCAGAAAGCACGTGGGCGGAAGGAGGGGAGGGGAAGAGGAAGAGAGAGAGAGAGACAGAGAGAGAGAGCACGGGAGGGGGGGGGGGAGGGAGAAGGAGAGAGAGAGAGAGAGAGAGCAGCAGGCTGTCCCTGGGCCAGCCGGCCGTAGTGCGGGTTGTACAAGCCGCACTGCACTGAAAGCTGAAGTTCTGCTCTCCGCCTCGACGTCCGATGAACACAAGGAGTTTTCTGGACACCACAGCCAAGTTTAGTTTTTTCTAGTGTTCTGAACATCACACAAGGGTGTGACACGGTGATGATTTGTCTCCGTTGTTTTTCAACTACGTTTTCGAAAAACATCCTCCTAACCTGGCGGGAAAAGAGCAGCATGCGACTGAGAATGGGAACCAGATTTACTGTAATGGGAGTTCACTGTCCAATGTCGCCATCCTATCAGAAAACAAGCAAATTGCTCGTAACCAAATGGATCTGCTAAGGAGACCATCGAACAAAAGCATTAGAGAACACAAGATTAATGACCACAACTGCAGCCAAAATACGGATATTAGAAAGAAAATTAAGTTCCTCGATGAAATTGCCGTAAAAAAACGGAATATATAAAGAAGTCCTTTGGGAATACATACGCAAAAACGAGATCGCCCACCAGTCATCTCGAACAACCTGTAACAAAAAAGTCCATTCCCAGAACATCGAGTCGCTTCATTATTCAAAAGTTCTCAAAAACAGTAGTTTTTTACGTAGACGAAAGCCTCTGCCTAGATGGCGATGGACGATTTCTCAGACAACTGGTGAAGAGTCTCCGATCATAGGCAGGATACGGGGAAAGCGCAACCAGTCTGCAAAGGAAACTGCTTAAAATCATCCGTGCGCTCCATTTATAATATTGCTCAACTGTATGGAAGCAACAACAAATAGGACTAACAGGGGATCTGAAATTTTCTGGCAGATCAAAAATGTGCGTCGGACTGGGACTCAGCGAATGCTGGTCGTTCACAAATGAGGAACGTCCCGAAAATGTTGGGAACCTGATTTGGCAGACTTGTGGTTAGACGTATGTCATACAGAGAAAGTCTACTCCAAAAATGTCAAGAACCAGTATTAGGCGAGAAATCTGTGCCCTATGTACCGGCCGGCCGGAGTGGCCGTGCGGTTCTAGGCGCTACAGTCTGGGGCCGAGCGACCGCTGCGGTCGCAGGTTCATATCCTGCCTCGGGTATGGATGTGTGTGATGTCCTTAGGTTAGTTAGGTTTGATTAGTTCTACGTTCTAGGCGACTGATGACCTCGGAAGTTACGTCGCATAGTGCTCAGAGCCATTTGAACCCTATGTACCACTCCCGTAGAGATGGTGAAAACAATAGTAGACTAATGACAACGTGCATAGACGCATTAACCAGTCATTATTCCCGCGCTTCATACGCGATTGGAATGGGAACAAATCCTAGCAGGGTCGATGGTAAGTATCCTCAGTCACGCAATTCACGGTGGCTTGTAAGCAGATGTAAATGTGAAATACTGGTATCCTTTTACAAGAATAACCTTCGTAAAAAAGTGTAGCACAGAAATCGTATTGAAGTACAGGGGCTGGAATAAATTACGGAAGCATCGCGAAAAACGTATTCTTCAACATAAATTCATTGGCTAGCCAAGCCTGCAAGTTACACTGTTGTTATTTGACCATGAACGGCACCTGTGTAATGTCCTCAATACGCTGCAAGTGTTAATTGCGGTAAGAACAAGTATTCTGAGTAGTTCTGAGTGCATTATGTCAGAGCTAAACGATATCGAACGCTGGAAAACTGTTCGTTCCCGTATTGTGGTTGTTTCTGTAACCAAGGTAGCCGAAGTATTTTATGTTTCAAGAGGCACCGTACCGAAGACTGAACGAGATATACCACATAGAGGGAAAGCGGAAAAACGTCATCCGCAGAATGACAACGCGGACGAAAGCATCTGTTGAGTGATCGCGACAGATGGTCATAGAAGAGGATTCTGACGAAAAATAAGAGGACGTCAGTTGCAGAAGTCGCTGCAGAACTGAATGTCGCACTCGCGAACCATGTCAGCACCGGAACGGATCTCCATAAGTAGGAACTGTAGGGCGAGCTGAAATTCCAGACCATTCATAAGTATGTAACTGAACGTAACCGTAAAACGTGGTGACAGAGCTGTAAAACCAGGACTATGAAGCAATGGAAGAAAGTCGTTTGGTCAGCTGAATCTTCTTTCCACTTCTGGTCGAGTTTACGTTTCCCAAAGATGAAGATGGCGGGGGTTCGATGTTGATTTGGGCAGCTATATCGTGGTATTCCATAGACCCCATGGTTACTCTGCAAAGCCGAATTACCGCCAAGGATTACGCGACGATTTTAGCTGATCGGATCCATACCATGGCACAATGTTTGTTTCCCAATGGTGATGCTGTATTTCAGGAGGACAGGATCCCTATTCACGCTGCTCGCATCATCCAAAACTAATTTTGTGAGTACGAGGATGAAGTGTCGCATCTATTCTACGTAGCCCCCACAGTCAGCAGTGTACTGAGCCTTTGTGGTCTACTTCGCAGAGAAGGGCGCATGGTCGCTATCCACCTCCATTAACGTTGCCTGAAAAAAAAAAAAAAAAAAAAAAAAAAAAAAAAAAAAAAAAACCGGTTCAAATGGCTCTGAGCACTATGGGACTTAACATCTGAGGTTATCAGTCCCCTAGAACTGAGAACTACTTAAACCTAACTAACCTAAGGACATCACACACATCCATGCACGAGGCAGGATTCGAACCTGCGACCGTGGCAACAGCGTGGTTCCGGAGTGAAGCGCCTAGAACCGCTCGGCCACAGTGGCCGGCTTCGTTGCCTGAATTTGACACTATTTCGCAGGAAGGATGCTATAAGATTTCCTTGAAAACCATATATGACATGTATTTATACATTCTGAGATGATTGGAAGCTGTTTTGAAAGTCAAAAGTTTTCCTGCACAGTAATATGTTTTGTTTTTGGTCCACCACCTCTATGTTATACAGCGAAAGCCTACTTACAAAACTTCAAGAATATGGAGACATTCTTCAGTATCCTTCGTATCGTTCTCGTACGGATCCTGAAGAGAATATTAACCTACTGACAGCACACATTAAGCAGTCATTCTTCCCGCGCCCCACACGCGACTGGAAGGGGGATCAAATCCTAAGATCGTCTATGGGAAGTACCCTCTGCTACGCACTTCACAGTGGCTCGCATGCACATGTAGCATTCTGGCATCCCGTTACAAGAGCGACATTCATAAAAAAAAGCCACAGAAATTTACATTGCAGTAAAAAAAAAAAAAAAAAAAGAACACGGAAAAAAACGTACACGATTTTATTGTCGCCTACTTGGACTAATGGACGAAACAGGATGACTGTAAAGGTATTAGACTTTCTCGATATAAAACCCAAATCCGCAATGTTTTGATTAAGAAGTGCCAAAGAAGATAACCTAATATTAGATATATAGCTCAAGGTACTTTCGATAGAGATCTTTCCCCTTAAAAAAACAGTGGCAGCGGTAGAGGTCGATCCAAAGAATCAAAAAGACGACACCCCGTGGACAGAGGAGCACAAGCAAATCCACTCAAAAAGTAATGTGTATCATGCTGAACGCCACATCTGCCTTGACACTAATATTAATGAAAACCATTTCATGTAGGGACCACGCCTACTCGTCGTCAAAGATTTCGTCCAAATTTATGGTGTATGCAGAGCTTGGTCAGAAATGAAAGTAACAGAAGTGGGAGCCACAGATGACGAAGCATTTAGGAAAACAATAACATTTATGGTGCGGATCCGGCGACTCATGAGCCATTTATGTTAGCGTAACTCCAAGGCAATGGTTGACGCAGCGGGAACAGTATAGAAAGGTAATCCGACATCTTGGAGTCGAGTTCCTATGTGGAAAAGTTTTTTTATTTCCAATTTTTATGTTACTTGTACTGCAAGTAAAGCGAAATAACGCTCAGTACACTGTTACAATTAATATTTTCATAAATGGTATGAAACAGAAAGGGATGGGAAAATTTGGAGTTGCTAACAAATTTCCAGGAAGAGACTGTAAGAAGTACTCGAAGACTTCGTATATAAACTTATATTCTTTTTTATTTTAAAGTTAATGATTTACACGTTCTGGCGTGATATTCATCTTGAAAACAGGGTACCCTGTTTTTCTGTCCAGTTGGCGAAGGCTGCTCAAAGGCCAAAACGAAACTAACAGAACTCCTTTAAAGGAAAATAAAAAGGTGGTTTCCACCTGTGAAGTAGACCTCACGACCCAAGTATTATCGTTCTGTACTCTTTACGCTGTCCTGAAAACTTGCTAAGTTAAATGCTTATGTCTTTCCTGGCCCGCGCCAAAAATGCTTCTTTTTGTAAACGCTTGGTTATCTGAGCTTCCACTTATATCACTTTCGTTTCTGGCTGAGCACTGCATGTATCATACACTACTGGCCATTCAAATTGCTATACCAAGAAGAAATGCAGATGATAAACGGGTATTCATTCGACAAACACATTATACTAGAACTGTCATGTGATTACATTTTCACGCAATTTGGGTGCATAGATCCTGAGAAATCAGTACCCAGAACAACCACCTCTGACCGTAATAACGGCCTTGATAGCCTGGGCATTGAGTCAAACAGAGCTTGGATGGCGTGTACAGGTACAGCTCCCCATGCAGCTTTAACATGATACCACAGTTCATCGAGAGTAGTGACTGGCGTATTGTGACGAGCCAGTTGCTCGGCCACCATTGACCAGACGTTTACAGTTGGTGACAGATCTGCAGCATGTGCTGCCCAGGGCAGCAGTCGAACATTTTCTGTATACAGAAAGGCCTGTACAGGACCTGCAACATGTGGTCGTGCATTATCCTGCTGAAATGTAGGGTTTCGCAGGGATCGAATGAAGGGTAGAGCCACGGGTCGTAACACATATGAAATGTAACGTCCACTGTTCAAAGTGCCGTCAATGCGAACAAGAGGTGTCCGAGACGTGTAACCAATGGCACCCCATACCATCACGCGGGGTGATACGCCAGTATGGCGCTGACGAATACACGCTTCCAATGTGCGTTCACCGAGATGTCGGCAAACACGGATGCGACCATCATGATGCTGTAAACAGAACCTAGATTCATCCGAAAAAATTACGTTTTGCCATTCGTGCACCCAGGTTCGTAGTCGAGTACACTATCGCAGGCGCTCCTGTCTGTGATGCAGCGTCAAGCGTAACCGCAGCCATGGTCTCCGAGCTGATAGTCCATGCTGCTCCAAACGTCGTCGAACTGTTCGTGCAGATGGTTGTTGTCTTGCAAACGTTCCCATCTGCTGACTCAGGGATCGAGACGTGGCTGCCCGATCCGTTACAGCCATGCGGGTAAGATGCCTGTCATATCGACTGGTAGTGATACGAGGCCGTTGGGATCCAGCACGGCGTTCCGTATTACCCTCCTGAACCCACCTATTCCATATTCTGCTAACAGTCATTGGATCTCGACCAACGCGAGCAGCAATGTCACGATACGATAAACCGCAATCGCGATAGGCTACAATCCAACCTTTATCTAAGTCTGAAACGTGATGGTACGCATTTCTCCTCCTTACACGAGGCATCACAACAACGTTTTACCAGGCAACGCCGGTCAACTGCTGTTGGTGTATGAGTAATCGGTTGGAAACTTTCCTCATGTCAGCACGTTGTAGGTGTCGCCACCGGCGCCAACCTTGTGTGAATGCTCTGAAATGCTAATCATTTGCATATCACAGCATCTTCTTCCTGTTGGTTAAATTTCGCGTCTGGTAGCATGTCATCTTCGAGGTGTAGCAATTTTAATGGCCAGCAGTGTAAATTCGGACGAAATTGGAGATGAGGAGTTGGCGCAGTCCCCTTTATCAGTTGTATTGTTACACATTTATTGCCTTACGACGGGTTTTCAGTAAAATCAATACTGTGTTATGCAGCCGCAAAGCAACAAACCATAGTATTAAAAATGCGTGTTATGTAGTAAGCTGAAGTGAAAGTTTTGGTAGTTTAGCATCCGCTGCTGCAATGTTTTCGAGTGCTTTTTCGCTTTATGAAGAAAATAAAATTTTAGCGGTACATTTGTGTGGTGCAGAGACTTGGGGTGGACGGCACCACACGAACTCTGACCTATCACTTACATCTGGCTGTAGATCGGTCGTATGTTTCACATCGTATTGCTTTCGGTAATGCTAGCGTGTCTGTGAAGTATAAGAAAATTCTACTTGGACTTTGGACGTGGTGACTGCCTCGATCAATCTTTACGGTTCCAACGGTTTACGACCGGCCTACAGCAGCGCCGAAGCCGATCACACGAGTCGTTAAAACGTCCGAGAGTAAACCGTTGGCTCATTCAACTGCGCGCTCCTATCGACCCGTGCCTAGATTCCTCCTAGCAGAGGGGCCGACGTCTAGCCATAAAATATGGCGCTCGCCCTGAATCTACTAGACGAATGACATTCAAAATTTCATTAGTTCCGAGAATGGACGTTTCGTGTATGATGCAGAAGGAAAGGGACTAGACAAAACAAACGAGAAAACAAGCTATATTGGTAACTAGTGCACTTACGAATCTGTTTCACATTATCATTGTGGCTGCGCTGAGGTTTATATTACTTAGTGACACTTCGGAAACAAACAATTTTAGACAGCAGTAGCTCTAAATCACAAGCTCAACTGGCGCATAAAAGTCGGAACCAGTTAACGACTACCGCAGCAGGCTGGTTTTGGACTCGGAAAATGATGCTTAAGTCAGGTTCTTAACCTCACAGGAGACATGACTCTGGTGAACGTTTCCGAAAGATGGTAGTTACTGCTGTTGCAATAGTACATCTATTGCGTTACTAAAAATCACAGACCTGCTTTAGACTATAATTTGGTTCGAAGAATTCAATTCGTAGTTTCGCGTAGGCGATTCTATGTCTGGTTTAATGTTAGTCAAAATTAGAAGAATGGTTTCGCACAAGGTAGTGTGCTAGCATAAAAAGTATCCGTCCTGTACACAAATGATAAGCTATTTGTCCGGCTACGAGACATCTTCTTTATGTAGATATTCTTTGCCTCACTGTACAAGCGCAAACTTTTAAAAAGGTTGAAAAACTTACAATGTAAACAATGTGCCTTTCATCTTTGCTTAAGATTGGCACGAAGTACCTTAATGTCCCATGCGCCAGATACTAAATCATCGCCAACAACACACACAAACACACACACACACACACACACACACACACACACACACTCACAAAACCACACACAGCCTGTTCCTGGCATGCTGCCGCAAAACAGTAAGCTAGTACTCTTTCCAACCGAGCTCAGCAAAGCTATGTATCTAACCGTTATTAGGTTTTCCACCTACAATGACTATTGTGCGCACTGTTGAAAGCTGCAGCAAATAACATTCCAGGAAAATGGCGTGCGGCAAACAAGGTGCAAGCCTACATGATCTCAAACGAACAATCAATGGTTTCTTTTTCTCGGCAGCCGTAGCTGCCTGCCCAGTCTAATCTACAAGTACATCAATATCCTGCAAGCCGCCTGACGGTGTGTGGCAGAGGGCACTTCTTTGCACGGTATTACCAACTGATCCCTCCTTCCCTGTTCCACTCGCGAATGGCGTTTGGGAAGAATTATTGTCGGTAAGCCTCTGCGTTACCTCTAATTTCGAATGTTTTCTCATTGTGGTAAAGTGCGAGGAAGTGATGTGTTGTCCGTCTCTTCCCGGAAAGCACTCTCTCAACAGTCCAATAGTGAACCTCTCCGTGATGCACAATGCCCCTCTTGCAGTGTCTGTCACTTGAGTTTGGCGAGCCTCCCCGTAACGCTCTCGCGCGGACCAAACGATCCCGTGACGAAAAGCGCCGCTCTTCCTTGGATCTTCTCTATTTCTTCTATCAGTCCTACCTGGTAGGGATCCATGACTCGTGAACAATGCTCAAGAGTATATACCGTCCCCAGTGAAATATTAAGAAAAGACTGAAAAAACAGTATTTATAAAGAAGAGACATTTAAAAATTGAATAATAAGTGGACACTAGCCGCTCAGGCGAACATGTATTTTTCTCATGTATCCGTATTATGATAATTTCTCTGTGTAAGTTTCGAGGGCAAAGAACTATAACAAAATGATCTAAAGAGACGACAATATACGCTCTTTTGTTAATTTTTTAGTCGTCTTCACTTCTTCTATTGTCTTGGTTGCTTGTAGACGGACATGTTGCGAGTGCTGGCAACTGTAAGTATATTTGTACTAATTAAGCAGATAATATATTGATTTAATATTATTGTTCACTTTTAATTTGTAAGAGGTGATCCCGACGTCCGCCTTCCTTGAATTAACCTGCATTCGAGTAATTTACAGTGCAACAATCGCAGCGGCCGATGCAGCCAGCGACGTCATTACGTGGCGATATTAACTTATAAAAATTAGCGGAAGCGAAAAACTCGCTCGCTATTAACATAAGATACATTTTTCTCCATAGCCGCCCGACAATGAAGAAAATACGTAGCTTTAAGATTCTTATTTTCAGTACAACAGCTGAGAGGCAGAGCCAGGACTCCGACTACAATGCAATGGTAAACTGAGGTAAGAAAAAATACTCTCGCGCGTGTGTGGGTCGCAACTGTAATTAATAACTAAAGATTTCTTGCTTTAAAGTGTACTGACTAGCTGAGGAAATTAATATGAAAAGTTTATTCCATTGTTCAACTTATATGCTCATGTATTAAGACGCAGTGATTCTTTCGTCATTAACGTAACAAATGATTTCTACTGAAGATTAATATTGTTAAAGAAAGAGACAACTGCACAAAAGCATTTAATTGTAAATCAAAATTGAATGAAATATCATTTTGATTAGTCGGCAACAATCACCATTACCAATCAATTTCTGTAATAAATGATAAATTAAATTACGACGGCCGACGGACGCGAGAAGTCCTACCTGGTAAGGACCCATGACTCGTGAACGATGCTCAAGAATCGGTCGAACAAACGCATTGTAAGTTGTAAGTAGGCTGTTTAGGTGTTTATGTTGGTAACGCCACGTAGCGCAGTGTGCAGTCTGTGGCTGGTTGGCATTGTTGGAATATTCGCTGTTGTAGTGTTGGGCAGTTGGATGTGAACAGCACTTAGCGTTGGGTAGTTAGAGGTGAGCGGCCACCAGTGGTAGATATGGAGTGAGAGAGATGCCAGAGGTTTTCCAGCACTGTCATTCATAATTTTTTTAAGGCGACGTTTCAAAGTCACTTCTTTCGTAGAAGAGTTTGTAACAACAACAACGTTATACTATTGTACATATAATAATTTTTTCTTCTGATTTTCGATAAATTAGTGTAAGCAATGTTCTAATTTCATTTCTTTTTTTCTTTTCATGTCATTATGTTAAAGAAACTGTAAACAATTTTCGATGTGAATATTAATGTTTATGTCAAATTGCAAGCAATATTATAACAAAATGGAAAGGTAAGAAATGTTGAAACTGTTGTAAGATGTTAAAGTTGTAATTGTGCGCCTGGTCCATTCGTAGGCAATGTATTAGGATATGTAGAATGCAAAACCTCGGGTGAATACCCTGTCTGTAGGGGAGCGGTAAAAGGGGATGGCAGGCGAGCGCGGGAAAATGCACACGGGCACTGTTCGGCATAACGGGCTCAGCAGTAGTAGTCGGAGTTGGGCATTGGTCTGAGTAACAACGTTCTGGATCGAGGAGGCTCTCCTGGAAGACGTAGTTTCGTTGAGCCTCGGATGTGCCGTTTCCGACGCCTATACAGCATGGCAATATTCCATAGGCACTAAATGGAAAAATATTGCGACGCTAAGAAGAAGTAAAGTGCCGATACATCAAGAGCCATAGCTGTGATTGTATGTGTGCTCTGCGCCTCGCCATCTCGCCGCCCGCCAACCGCCGCACCGATACGAACAGGTTTGAAACTTTTAGTACTGTATTCGTGTGGACCAGTGTTACTTTTGTTTCTGACTGTTCAATAACAACTTCACTTTTACCAGAACTGTCCTATCATTTAATTATCCTCATCGCTAACCTAGACAGGGTCCCTTCCACATGTTGTGCAATCCGAGTGTCCCGAAATGAAGATTTAAAGTTTATGTTAATAATAATTACCTGCAGACCTATCTATGTTAGAATGATGTTTAAAGAACTTTGTTGTTAATGAATCAATAAGTAAAGAACAAAGATCTGACAAAGTTGGAAGATAATGTTGAAATTGGATTAGTGATGAAGTTTAGTTAATTTGAGACAAAAATAATGGTAGTTAAATGAGCAAGAAATAAGACAGAAAGAGTAGTAACTCATATATTGGAAATCTTGAGTGCTTAACGATTCCATAATCAAAATTTTCAGTACAGTGATCATAACAGTTTCAGGGTTCCCTTTCCCCCCCCCCCCTTTTCTTTTCTATTCATTTAAATTCTGAAGTGTACTGAAATGATTTGACCAGCAAAGCTAAAGTCAATATAAAACCTAAATTTATCAGTGTTTTACCATTTTAAAAATTGACATTGTATGTACATTTCGAAAGTACTATTTCTAGGGTAACCTATGCCCGATTTTAATCAGATCAGTAGACAGTACGAAGTTTGTAGTAAACATTATAGTGTATTGTTGTGTGTTTGTGGCTTGTTCATATTAGTACAGAAAGTGAAATTATTAGTTCAGTAGATTTTCGGATTCTAAAATTTACCATATTATGCAGTGTCATTATGTGTTGTTTTGTATGAACGTACATCAACTTGTACTGGGAAGAAACTCAGTTAATGCCTAATTAGGCTGGCGACCGTATTATTAACAATTTGGTAGCATCTGCTGTGTTGTTTCTTGTCCGTCCTAACGTGTAGTTGCACTTCAGACTTGCTTGACGTATCATTGTTGTTACTGAGTGGGTGAAAGTCTGAATTTGCCTCCATTCTGGTACACGCGGTCAACATATATACCAAAATCCTTTCTTATAAGGTGAAGCCCGTCAACTTACCATAGTACAGGCTTTAATAAGTATCGTGCGCAGTAGCGTAGTGTTACAAGTTACTTTTCCTTAAGATGATTCGTAAGAATCTCAGTGCGGCAAATGCTTGTCCTATTATAAGTAGCGATCAAAAAGTTACCGTCTGAGGGCGTTGCTGCAGCGTATAAGCACCGTATCGCTACATCGATGCAGGTATATAAGCGCCGACATGTACGCAAGACATTAGTGTTGCATTCATGTCTTACTTGCGTGCGTGTGGTATAGGTGGTTACATGAGTTGTGGCGAAGCTATTACCAAATAAGTCCAATCAGCACCAACGTGCTGTTGTTCCATTCTTGGCTGCCGATGGACAAACCCCGGTAGACATTCATTGGAGAATGAAGAATGTGTACGGGGGACCATGTCCGTCGAAAAACACCGTTGTGGAATGGTGGGAATGGTGCGCCAATTTCCGTGCAAGGGGTGCTGCTGCCATCGCAAATGTCGTAACGCCGAAGTTCCACCAACGCAAGTGGGGAACACTCCAACACCCACCGTGTATGGTAGTCCTGATCTCTCCCCATGCAGTTACCACGCCTTCGGTCCGTCAGAAAAGGCCTTGCACGATCGACGATTCCTGTCGGACGAGGCTGCACAGCACGCAATTAAGGATTTCTTCACGCAGCAGGACACGGTGCTCTATCAAAGCGGTATCGTCAATCTGGTGCGTCGGTGTAATAATTCTTTCAATGCTGACGGCGATTTTGCCTGATTTGCATACCGATTCTGGACCGTACGTCCTCCGAACACAAAGTTTTTGAGCGCCCCTTATATTTGTTTTGGGGCAACGGCCCTGCCGCAGTGGATACACCGGTTCCCGTCAGATCACCGAAGTCAAGCGCTGTCGAGTGTGGCCGGCACTGGGATGGGTAACCATCTGGGCCGCCATGCGCTGTTGCCGTTTTTCGGGGTGCACTCAGCCTCGTGATACCAGCTGAGGGAGCTACGCGACCAAACAGTAGCGGCTCCGGGCACAGAAAACCATCGTAACGACCGGGAGAGCGGTGTGCTGACCACACGCCCCTCCTATCCGCATCCTCAACTGAGGATAACACTGCGGTCGGATGGTCCCGAAGGGTCACTTGTGGCCTGAAGGCGGAGTACTTCTTTATATTTGTTTTATGCGATCATGCAGGTTGATGTCACCCTGGATAGCTACTGATAGATATTTTACGATGGCTACTGTTTCCAGCAAGTTGTCGCCAATGGTGTAGTTGTACAGTAGTGGATCTTTTTCCTGTGTTTGTGCAAAATGTTAGATATATTTACGTTCAGGATAAACTGCCGGAAACTGCACCATTCCTCATTTATCTGTAGATCATTTTGCAAATCGATACTTCTTCTGGCGTTGCTACTTTCCTATAGACATACTCATGATTGCGAATAGTCTTGAAGAGCTTCCGTCAGTTTTTACTAGATCATACATACACAATGCAAACGGTTATATTCCTATTACACTTCCTCGGGGTACTCCGGAAATTACCTTTACATCGATCGATTTTGTTTCGGTAAGAACGACGTGTTGAGCTCTATCAGCGCGGAAGTCTTGAATTCAGTTGCAAGTCTGGTCTGATGCTCGGCAAGCTCGTATTCTCTTCACTAAACAGCAGCGCGGGACGGTGTCAAATACCTTCCTGAGGCCAAGGCACACGGCACCAACCTGTGGGCCATTGTGTGCAGCGAAACTGATGTCATGGAGGTACAGAGCGAGCCGAGTTTCGCAAGATCTCTCTTTATGGAATCCATGTTGATTTTTATGGAGGAGATTTTGGTTCTGCAAAAACGTCATAATTCTTAAGTATAAAATAAGTTCCATAATTCTGCAAAATATTATTGTCCGCCGAGGTGACTTGTAAGTAAACATTCCCCCCTTTCTCCGTCCGTCCGTCTCTGTCCGTTTCGCGTATAGCCAATGATGATGGCAGCCAATAGCAGTAGGGGCAAATTCTACCAATAACCCTTCTCCAGCGTAAGTGTGGAATAATACCTTTTTATCCAATGACGACGCGCCATGAGTAGTATCCACAAGAGTTTAGCCAATAACGCCCCTTCTTCTGCATCAGCGCGGGAATATTAGCCTATGACGATGGCCCACCAGTGGTAGCCATAAGAATTTTAACCAGTACTCCCTCTTCTCCAGCACAAACGCGGGAAAACTCTCCTTTATAAGAGAACGCGACACTGGTCTCTAACAGTCTTCTAGCAGTAGTGGACACAGAAACATCCTAAAGAAGATCCCAGCAGAGAGGCCGAAACGTCGATTATTTTAGAGGAAATATGACGCGGCCTTACTACCCAGAATATTTGAACTTCAGTGAGAACGGCCTGCAGACTTACATAATTCTGCAACGTCTCTCTAAAGTGCTCTACCACTACAGCTCTTGAGCCACGCAGTCCATAATAGCATCTGAATACCGTTTTTGTCTGACCTTTGATGCTTAACTTCATCCATATTAACCCACATTCGGAAACCATGTAACCTCGTCGGATATTATTTATTTCTTTACTGCAATAAGTACGCCACCACCATTGGTGAGCCGGCCGGTGTGGCCGTGCAGTTCTAGGCGCTTCAGTTTGGAACCGCTTGACCGCTACGGTCGCAGGTTCGAATCCTGTCTCGGGCATTGATGTGTGTGATGTCATTAGGTTAGTTAGGTTTAATTAGTTCTAAGTTCTAGGCGACAGATGACCTCAGAAGTTAAGTCGCATAGCGCTCCGAGCCATTTGAACCATTGGTGACTAACCGATCCTTACGATAAATATTCCAATCTGAACTTAGGGTTTCCTTCCTATTTACTTCCGATTTAAACCAGCTTTCTGTTCCTAATACTACCGGGTAATCAAAAAGTCAGTGTAAATTTGAAAACTGAATAAATCACGGAATAATGTAGATAGAGAGGTACAAATTGACACACATGCTTGGAATGACATGGGGTTTTATTAGAACCAAAAAAATACAAAAGTTCAAAAAATGTCCGACAGATGGCGCTTTATCTGATCAGAATAGCAATAATTAGCATAACAAAGTAAGACAAAGCAAAGATGATGTTCTTTACAGGAAATGCTCAATATGTCCACCATCATTCCTCAACAATAGCTGTAGTCGAGGAATAATGTTGTGAACAGCACTGTAAAGCATTTCCGGAGATATGGTGAGGCATTGGCGTCGGATGTTGTCTTTCAGCATCCCTAGAGATGTCGGTCGATCACGATACACTTGCGACTTCAGGTAACCCCAAAGCCAATAATCGCACGGACTGAGGTCTGGGGACCTGGGAGGCCGAGCATGACGAAAGTGGCGGCTGAGCACACGATCATCACCAATCGACGCGCGCAAGAGATCTTTCACGCGTCTAGCAATATGGGGTGAAGCGCCATCCTGCATAAACATCGTACGTTCCAGCAGGTGTTTATCAGCCAAGCTGGTGATGATGCGATTCTGTAACATATCGCCTTACCTCTCACCCGTCACGGTAGCAGTTACAAAACCAGAATCACGCATTTCCTCGAAGACAAATGGCTCGATAACGGTAGATGTGGTAAATCCAACACATACCGTGACTTTCTCGTCGTGCAGTGGAGTTTCCACGACAGTTCTAGGATATTCGGTAGCCCAAATTCTGGAGTTGTGGGCGTTGGTAGACCCTCGGACCGTGAAATGAACTTCGTCGGTCCACAACACGTTACTCAACCAATCATCATCTGCCGCCATCTTTTGAAACGCCCACACCGCAAATGCCCTCCGCTTCGCTAAATCGCCAGGTAACAGTTCGTGATGCCAATGGATTTTGTACGAATAGCATCGGAGGGTACGCCTAAGTGCCAACCAAACAGTAGTGTATGGAATGCCGGTGCGACGTGCGACTGCACGAGCGCTGACTTCCCCGTGCATAGACGAACCCGCTACGGTCTCCATTTCTTCCTGAACTGTCTCAGCAGCATTACGCCTTGTGTTCGGTCGGTCACTACGGGGTCTATCGTCTAAACAACCCGTGGCTTCGAACTTCGAAATCATTCTCGCCACAGCGGCATTTGTCAACGGACCTTTACCCGTTCGAATCCCCTTCCTATGGCGATAGGATCATAACGCTGAACTAGCACATTCCCCATTCTGATAATACAGCTTCACTAAAAGCTCCTTTTCAGATAACATCAATATGCTGCGACTGCTGGCGCATCTGATTCTCTGTCTCCTTACAGCTCCTTTTATACACGATTGTCATGCGCAGTCACTGACGTTTTGCTGTCCAGCGCCATCTGTCGGACATTTTGTTAACTTTGTTTTTTTTTTTTTGTTCTAATAAAACCCAATGTCATTCCAAGCATGTGTGTCAATTTTTACCTCTATATCTACATTATTCCGTGGTTTATTAAGTTTTCAAATTTATACTGACTTTTTAAACACCCTGTATATGGACGTTATAACGTTCAATAAGTGATACTAATTCTGGGGCCTTGCCCTGAATTCTCCTGTAGTTTTCTAATATCACATTAATCTGTTCTACACCCGATCTGGAGAACGAGGATTCTCTGAAAACATAGTGGCTCATCATCTTAGATTTTGGCTAGCAATTCGTCACTGATCCCAAGGAGGGGGGTTACTCTAAAACCCTGAAAACCCGGATGTGCATGCCACTTCTACTCCGTTACACTTGATGTCTCTTTCTGCGTGCGTTCAGTGCATATCTGGCCTATTAAGGGGAATAATAGCTTAGACCTTCCACTCTGCTCCAAACCAGAGGACCGCGATTGAACTTGTGTGTGGTGCTACAGATATTGAGCTGAGGCTACAACTGGTGTGCGATGCTAATTGCCTTCACCAAATCAGTCGAAAGGAACTGAGCATGGCCTCAGAACCCAAGCGTCGGGCGTCATTCGTTCAGCCTTGAGCCGCTATTTGCAGCTTGCTGCATCCAGTGTGTTCGTCAGTGTTAGTAGGGCCCCCCTCCACGTCCCGGGCAAGACCCCCTAACAAACATACTGAGTGCGCACTTGTATTCTTTCCTGTCCTGCCTGCTATTCCTCAGGGGCTCCATTGCCCACCCAACGTTGGAGCTCCCAATCACTAGCATACCCGCCCTCTGCATTTGTCTAAACTGCGCAGGAAAATCGGCCGCTGACACAACAAGAGAGGCATCCCGTGCTGGATCATAAGTATTATCAACACTGGGTAGCGCTTCGTACCTATTGCTACGGTGTAAGGAGGCAGCTTTGCGGCCCATTCCTTCTTTCGCTTTCCGCCCAGTGACTTGCGAACACACTACCGTCCACCGTTCACTCTGGAGAGAAGATGGACCGGTCAGACGTCGCGTATCAGAAGACGCAGTTACAACCTGGTCGAACACACTACCGTCCACCGTTCACTCTGGAGAGAAGATGGACCGATCAGTCGTCGCGTATCAGAAGACGCAGTGACAACCTGGTCACTAGAGGATTCCAACCGCACCAAAAGTGTTGCAGTTCTCCTCATCGGCACCCTGATGCCGCCGCAACTTTGAGCAGTATCCCCAAGCCTGTGGACTGTGGCCAGCACTGCCTCCAGCTGTTTACGGACAGCAGCCATTTCTCATTGTGTCCGTTCACAACAAGCACAGTTCTTATCCATACCGTACTGTATAAAAGAAACTGAATTAGATCTCAAAAAGTACAAACAAAGTAGTCAGGAGTAACCGAGAAAGCGCAAAACAGATCCCTGCAAAACGGAAAGTTAATCGATTTGTCACTACTGAGGTTGGAGTGTACGCAAAATATAAACGAGGAGAATAAAAAAAACACTAAAATATGCTCTGCAGAGTTCTCACTATATCCTAAGTTCGAAAGACCAGCAAGCTCTTAAAAACAGAAATGAGTTTCTCCGCTGAAAATGGGCGTATTAACAGTTACTGTTTACTAGAAACTCTGCTTACACAAAAGCTACTGTAGGAAATAAATAAACAAATTCCGAAACACTGATCTAAACTATATGCTGTGTACAAACACGAGATTTAAGCGTAGCCGCCGGCCGGAGTGGCCGTGCGGTTCTAGGCGCTACAGTCTGGAGCCGAGCGACCGCTACGGTCGCAGATTCGAATCCTGCCTCGGGCATGGATGTGTGAGATGTCCTTAGGTTAGTTAGGTTTAATTAGTTCTAAGTTCTAGGCGACTAATGACCTCTGAAGTTAAGTCGCATAGTGCTCAGAGCCATTTGAACCATTTTTAAGCGTAGCCACGTCACGTGGCGCTTCTAGCGGCAGGAAGCTACCCGAAATAGCTACCTCACAGAAATATATCCACCTAAATTTACGAAAAAAAAAACTTAGAGTAAATTAGAAAACCACTAGTCTACTCAGAAGTTAAGTTAGGAGACCACTAATGTAAACGATGTATACAAACCGCATACAACAATTAAGCTGCTCTTGCTGATCTCCGCTCTCTTGAATATTTACTGTTTCCTACAGTCACGGAATCAAGGAAATAAAGCGACACTCCCTACTTCTTCGGCGCAAAAATACACTAAAGAGCAAACTCACTCAACACAAACGATCGAAATACACTACTGGAAATGGAAAAAAGAACACATTGACACCGGTGTGTCAGACCCACCATACTTGCTCCGGACACTGCGAGAGGGCTGTACAAGCAATGATCACACGCACGGCACAGCGGACACACCAGGAACCGCGGTGTTGGCCGTCGAATGGCGCTAGCTGCGCAGCATTTGTGCACCGCCGCCGTCAGTGTCAGCCAGTTTGCCGTGGCATACGGAGCTCCATCGCAGTCTTTAACACTGGTAGCATGCCGCGACAGCGTGGACGTGAACCGTATGTGCAGTTGACGGACTTTGAGCGAGGGCGTATAGTGGGCATGCGGGAGGCCGGGTGGACGTACCGCCGAATTGCTCAACACGTGGGGCGTGAGGTCTCCACAGTACATCGATGTTGTCGCCAGTGGTCGGCGGAAGGTGCACGTGCCCGTCGACCTGGGACCGGACCGCAGCGACGCACGGATGCACGCCAAGACTGTAGGATCCTACGCAGTGCCGTAGGGGACCGCACCGCCACTTACCAGCAAATTAGGGACACTGTTGCTCCTGGGGTATCGGCGAGGACCATTCGCAACCGTCTCCATGAAGCTGGGCTACGGTCCCGCACACCGTTAGGCCGTCTTCCGCTCACGCCCCAACATCGTGCAGCCCGCCTCCAGTGGTGTCGCGACAGACGTGAATGGAGGCACGAATGGAGACGTGTCGTCTTCAGCGATGAGAGTCGCTTCTGCCTTGGTGCCAATGATGGTCGTATGCGTGTTTGGCGCCGTGCAGGTGAGCGCCACAATCAGGACTGCATACGACCGAGGCACACAGGGCCAACACCCGGCATCATGGTGTGGGGAGCGATCTCCTACACTGGCCGTACACCACTGGTGATCGTCGAGGGGACACTGAATAGTGCACGGTACATCCAAACCGTCATCGAACCCATCGTTCTACCATTCCTAGACCGGCAAGGGAACTTGCTGTTCCAACAGGACAATGCACGTCCGCATGTATCCCGTGCCACCCAACGTGCTCTAGAAGGTGTAAGTCAACTACCCTGGCCAGCAAGATCTCCGGATCTGTCCCCCATTGAGCATGTTTGGGACTGGATGAAGCGTCGTCTCACGCGGTCTGCACGTCCAGCACGATCGCTGGTCCAACTGAGGTGCCAGGTGGAAATGGCATGGCAAGCCGTTCCACAGGACTACATCCAGCATCTCTACGATCGTCTCCATGGGAGAATAGCAGCCTGCATTGCTGCGAAAGGTGGATATACACTGTACTAGTGCCGACATTGTGCATGCTCTGTTGCCTGTGTCTATGTGCCTGTGGTTCTGTCAGTGTGATCATGTGATGTATCTGACCCCAGGAATGTGTCAATAAAGTTTCCCCTTCCTGGGACAATGAATTCACGGTGTTCTTATTTCAATTTCCAGGAGTGTACTCGCTAACTCTTACAAGAAGAATAAATAGCTCTACTAAAAACAGCTAAATAATCAGCTACTGTTCACCTCTACTGAGACGTAAGTTAGTATACCACTAAGCCAAACGACATGGGCCTATACAAACTGGGTACAACAGATAAGCTGTTAATGCTCCCTGTTGACCTCAGATCTGCTTGGAGGTTGGAGCTCTACTGAGTCTGGAATAGATTTGCCTTCGCGAAGATGTAGACGTCATCCTCAAAGAAACGTAGGAAATAATACCTCGTAGCTTGAAGGCTACACCTTTGGAGAAACTGCACAAAGTAGCTGTGCTTCTGCTCCAACAGTGCGACGAGCAGCTGAGAATACAGTGAAAAATTCACGCAGACCTTTGCAGAGCTCTCTATTTGCAGCATCGTTCCCAGAGTGGATCGGGGTCCTTTGGTTTGGAGCCGAGTGGAGGGCCTCAACCAGGGGCTTCGTCGACTCTGTGTCGGTCTTGGCTGCAGATTTCTAGACTTGCGCTATTGGGTGGGGAATTGTAGGACGTCCCTAGATAGGTCAGGGGTGAACTACACAAAGGAAGTGGCTACTTGGGTAGCAGAGTACTTGTGGCGTGCACATGGGATTTTTTTAGGCTGGGCAGTAGTGCGAGGTGTCATGATGAACACTCACCAGTCGACGTGCAGGCAGGGAAATCAGGAAGCGCTCAGTGTAAAGACACTTCAGCTATCAAGATATTAGCAGTAAATTTTCAGAGTGTTCGGAATAAAGTTCCTGAATTTACTGCCCTCCAGGAAGCGTGTGGCGCGCAAATTATTCTCGGGACTGAGAGCTGGCTGAACCCTGAGATAGGAAGTTCTGAAATATTTAGTGAGGGTTAGAACGTGTATCGGAAAGACAGATTAGACACCGTAGGAGGTGGTGTCTTCATTGCAGATGACAAAAATATTGTGTCTACTGAGGTCGAAGTAGAGTGTGATTGTGAAGTTATCTGGACACGTTTAACAGGGCTAGGAGGAATAAAGTTAATTGTTGGGTGTTATTACCGGCCACCAGGTTCCACCGTGACAGTTCTAGAATCATTCAAAGGGAGTTTACACTCTGTATCGCAGAAGTACCCGGATCATGTTATATTAGTCGGAGGCGACTTCAACCTACCTAGTATAGACTGGGATGTCTATGGATTCATTACAGGTGGTACAGACAAGCCGTCGTGTGAATTACTTTTGAACACACTATCCGAAAACTGTCTTGAGCAGCTAAATCGACAGCCAACGCGTAATGGAAATATTTTAGATCTGGTAGCCACGAACAGACCAGACCTCATCGACGGTGTCAGTGTTGCGAGAGGGATTAGTGATCATGATGTTGTCGTTACGACTATGGTTACGAAAGTTAAAAAGTCGGTCAAGAAGGCTAGGAGAGTATTTTTATTAGAAAGAGCAGATAAGCAGATGTTAGCATCCCACTTAGTAAATGAATCTACTTCATTTACTTCCGGTACGATGGTCGTGGAAGAATATGGGCAAATTTTAAACACATTGTAAATCACGCATTGGAGAAGTATGTGCTGAAAAAGTGTGTTACGGACGGAAAAGATCCACCGTGGTTTAACAGCGCAATTCGGAGAATGCTCAGGAAGCAAAGACAGTTGCACTCGCGGTACAAGAAAGATCGGGAGAATGAGGACAGGCAAAAGTTAGTAGAGATTCGTGCTGCAGTAAAAAGAGAGATGCGCGAAGCATACAACCACTACCACCGTCATACCGTAGCAAAAGATCTTGCTGAAAACCTAAGGAAATTCTGGTCTTACGTAAAATCGGTAAGCGGGTCGTAGGCTTCCATCCAGTTACTCACTGATCAGTCTGGCCTGGCAACGGAAGACAGCAAAACGAAAGCTGAAATTTTAAATTTAGCATTTAAGAAATCTTTCACGCAGCAGTATCGTACAAACATGCCACCGTTTCTGAGTCTCGTGCAGATTTCCGTATGGAGGACATAGTTATAGACATCCCTGGGGATCTGAAGCAGCTGAATGGGTTGAAAATAAATAAATCGCCAGGTCCTGAGGGGATTCCAATTAGGTTTTACAGAGAGTACTCTACTGCATTGGCTCCTTACTTAGCTTGCATTTATCGCGAATCTCTTGCCAAACGTAAAGTCCCAAGCGACTGGAAAAAAGCGCAGGTGACGCCTTTATATAAGAAGGGTAGAAGGACGGATCCTCAAAATTACAGACCAATATCCTTAGCATCGGTTTGTTGCAGGATTCTCGAACATATTCTCAGTTCGAATATAATGAATTTCCTTGAGACAGAGAAGTTGCTGTCCATGCATCAGCTCGGCTTTAGAAAGCATCGCTCCTGCGAAACGCAACTCGCCCTTTTTTCACATGATATCTTGCGAACCATGGATGAAGGGTATCAGACGGATGCCATATTCCTTGACTTTCGGAAAGCGTTTGACTCGGTGCCCCACTGCAGACTCCTAACTAAGGTACGAGCATATGGGC
This sequence comes from Schistocerca serialis cubense, assembly GCF_023864345.2. Taxonomy (NCBI): domain Eukaryota; kingdom Metazoa; phylum Arthropoda; class Insecta; order Orthoptera; family Acrididae; genus Schistocerca; species Schistocerca serialis. Next base: position 82,044,379 of record NC_064641.1, on the reverse strand, counting down.
TTGGTTTCCAAATATGTGAGTGGCTCGAAGACTTCTTAAGTAATAGAACCCAGTACGTTGTCCTCGATGGTTAGTGTTCATCGGAGGTGAGTGTATCATCTGGAGTGCCCCAGGGAAGTGTGGTAGGTCCGGTGTTGTTTTCTATCTACATAAATGATCTTTTGGATAGGGTGGATAGCAATGTGCGGCTGTTTGCTGATGATGCTGTGGTGTACGGGAAGGTGTCGTCGTTGAGTGACTGTAGGAGGATACAAGATGACTTGGACAGGAATTGTGATTGGTGTAAAGAATGGCAGCTAACTCTAAATACAGATGAATATAAATTAATGCAGATGAATATGAAAAAGAATCCCGTAAAGTTTAAATACTCCATTAGTAGTGTAGCGCTTGACACAGTTAAGTCGATTAAATATTTGGGCCTAACACTGCACAGCGATATGAAGTGGGTCAAGCATTTAATAACACTTGCGGGGAAGGCGGATAGTCGTCTTCGGTTCATTGGTAGAATTTCGGGAAGATGTGGTTCATCCGTAAAGGAGACCGCTTATAAAACACTAATACGACCTATTCTTGAGTACTGCTCGAGCGTTTGGGATCCCTATCAGGTCAGATTGAGGGAGGACATAGAAGCAATTCAGAGGCGGGCTGCTAGATTTGTTACTGGTAGGTTTGATCATCACGCGAGTGTTACGGAAATGCTTTAGTAACTCGGGTGGGAGTCTCTGGACGAAAGGAGGTGTTCTTTTCGTGAATCGCTACTGAGGAAATTTAGAGAACCAGCATTTGAAGCCGACTGCAGTACAATTTTACTGCCGCCAAGTTATATTTCGTTGACAGACCACAAAGATAAGATAAGAGAGATTAGGGCTCGTACAGAGGTATATAGGGAGTCATTTTTCCCTCGTCCTGTTTGGGAGTGGAACAGGGAGAAGATGCTAGTTGTCGTACGTGGTACCCTCCGCCACGCACCGTGGGGTGGATTGCGGAGTCTACATGTAGATGTAGATAAAAGGTACGTACGGATCAGAGAAGGTATCGGCGTACCACAACAACTAAAATCAAGACGAACTCTCAGGCCACAGTTTAGTGGACAGGCATTAAAGTTCCGTGGAAGATGAAGCGAGTGCTTAGACTTCTGCGTAGCTTGAACGATGAGTAATCCTTCGTGGCTGCAGTCTGGTGTAAGACTGCAACTGATGTCGGGATCCATGGTCGTCTGTTCAAGAGCATCCTGATGATTTATGGAATGCACATAAATGTGTCTGTACACAAGAAGAGTTCTTATACGGACAAATTACCTGTAACGGGCTGAAAACAAGATCTTTTTAACCAGCGGCGAAAGCAAACACCAAAGATGTCATGCAGAATCAATTATTAACATAGATCAGTCCTCAGACTGGAGCAGCATCTTCATCCAATTCGAGCGTGTCCTCGGTCTGCAATGGTGTCTATGTCTTTCACCATGGATTGTAGCCTTCAGCTTTTTTAAGCAGTATTTTTACCAAAAAAAAGAAACAGTATACACTCGTTGCTTCCTGATACTCAAAAATAGTTCAAATGGCTCTAAGCTCTTTGGGACTTAACTTCTGAGGTCATCAGTCCCTTAGAACTTAGAACTACTTAAACCTAACTAACCTAAGAACATCATCCACAGCCATGACCGAGGCAGGATTCGAACCTACGACCGTAGCGGTCGCGCGGTTCCAGACTGTAGCGCCTGGACCTGATATTCATTTTTTCGTCTAACTCGCTCTTTGTATCTGTTAGTTTCACACAACCCTCCCCCTCCCCTCCCCTCCACTCTGACTCTCTTTTTCTCTGTCCCTCGCTCTCTCTCCTTCTCTATCTATCATTCCCCCTCTTTCCTCCTCCTTCTTGCTCTTTAGAATCACTTGCTCGTCGTCTTCTTTAAGGTCGACTGCCGCATAAAAGAAATCGCGTTTCTCACACACACTATCAACGGAAGCTTCGAACAATGGTCCCCTTAGGTGCGAGGACTACCTGAATGAACAGCTTCTGTAGCGTAAATGTCGACTGTTGGCGTTGTTAGGTGTATTTTTAGAATCACAGTGAGCTTTATCTGCTGTTGGTACTGCTTAATGATGACTCGGTGTCTGTTCGCCAACCAACCACACACACACACACACACACACACACACACACAAACTGTTCTCGGCATGCTGCCGCAGAACAACAAGCTAGCACTCGCCCCTGTCGAGCTCAGCAATGCCAGCACACAGGCCAAGTGGCAGCCAAACCATCATTTGGCGGTGTCTAAGAAGTGTTTTCTGGTGGATGATCACGCTTGTTGAACACCTTGCAGTTTACCAAGACGACTGGTAAAGCATCTGAGAGGTCCTAGCTCTCAAATCTTGTTCAATTACCTTGATTTATGTTTCCCACCTATTCTCCAGTACATCCCATAAAACTGCCAATATGATGGTTTGAACTCTACTGTCTTTCGATTTCTCTCAGGAAAATTAACTCTGTATTAACATGTGTCATAATTAAATTTTAGTATAGTAACTTACACATTTAACTAAATTTATTATTTCCAACAACCTACGACTACACCAAGATACTGGGCATTTCACTGTACTACATTTTAGGAAGATAAGAAGATAATTCGCCGGCCGGGGTGGCCGAGCAGTTCTAGGCACTACAGTCTAGAACCGCGCGACCGCTTCGGTCGCAGGTTCGAATCTTGCCTCGGGTATGGATGTGTTTGATGTCCTTAGGTTTAAGTAGTTCTAAGTTCTATGGAACTGATGACCTCAGAAGTTAAGTCCCATAGTGCTCAGAGTATTTGAACCATTTTGAAGATAATTCATAAGTACAGACTTTTAGATAAAGGAAACAAAAGAAAAATTTGGAGTAGGAATTGTAATTCTACCAGAGACAGCAAAGGACCTGGAAGACAAGCTCAAAGGAATGGACAGTGTCTTGAAAGGAGGATATAAGATGAACATCAACAAAAGCAAAACGAGGATAATTGAGTGTAGTCGAATTAAATTGGGTGATGCTGCAGGAATTAGATTAGGAAATGAGACGCTTAAAGTAGTAAAGGAGTTTTGCTATTTGGGGAGCAAAATAACCGATGATGGTCGAAGTAGAGAGGATATAAAATGTAGGCTGGCAATAGCAAGGAAAGCGTTTTTGAAGAAGAGAAATTTGTTATCATCGAGTATAGATTTAAGTGTCAGCAAATAGTTTCTGAAAATATTTGTATGGAGTGTAGCCATGTATGGAAGTGAAACGTGACGATAAATAGTTTAGACAAGAAGAGAATAGAAGCTTTCGAAATGTGATGCTAAAGATGAATGCTGAATATTAGATTGGTAGATCACATAACTATGAGGAGTTACTAAATAGAATTTGGATGAAAAATTTGTGGCAAAATCTGATTAGAAGAAGGGATCGGTTGGTAGGGGATATTCTGAGGCATCAAGGGATCACCCATTTAGTATTGGAGGGCAGCGTGGAGGGTAAAAATCGTAGAGGCATACCAAGAGATGAATACACTAAACAGATTGAGAAGGATTTAGGTTGCAGTAGGTGCTGGGAGATGAAGAAGCTTGTACCGGATAGAGTAGCATGGAGAGCTGCATGAAACCAGTCTCAGGACTGAAGACCACAACAACAATAACAACAATATCATAGATACTTAGATGTCTGGTGTGACAATAATGGGAGAGGTGACCGTGAGCTTAGAGCAGCAATCACTGCTGCCTGAGGAAGTTTAGGAAAACACAGCAAATGTAAATCAGGATAACCGGATGGGGATTACGAGGGCTATTCGGAAAGTAAGGAACGATCGGTCGCGAAAAGGAACTGCAATTAAAATCCATTGAAACTCTCCACAGATGTTTTGAGCAGTGTCTCTAATACGCTCTTGATAGCGTCACTTCGCTCCTCACAGTTCTGAATGCACAGTGTGTGCGTAGAGATACCTAGAAAAGGGGTCCCCCGCCAAGTATGGGAGCCTGCCGAGAAACTTCGCCTGATTTGATGCAACCCCACACAACTAACTGTTTTGCAGTTCCTTCTTCATGACAGATTTTGGCCGCCCACTGCAGAGGCTATGAGGACGCTCCTGCAGCGTGTTCGATGGGAAGTGTTTGATCAGCCACCGTATACCCCGAACTTGGCTCCGTCTGATTTTCATCTCTGTTCAAATGAACCGCTGGCTATGAAGACCACATTTTGGCACAGACAATGAGCAGCATTCCATCGTAGCAAAGTGTCAGAAAGCATAGGAGGCTGACTTCTATGACGAGGGTATTGGAAATTTGATACTTGTAACGTTACGAGTATATGGGCGAGTTACTCGTCCACCTAGCCGCAGTATTGGTACGTGGCAAGATGAATTTGTTGTTCAGCTGAACACTTGCGGATTCAGGTTTCGGGGAGCCCTGTGGCAGCTCCGGCTTCCGTCTACGTGACCGATGAGAGAGAGTCTAGATACAAAGACTAGTTGTGTCGCCAGAAACGGGTAAAATCCCTAAGCTGGCAATTTGGACAACTGTTCCTCGCATGGCCTTTGTGCAGGAGACGCACCAAGAAATGGCGAAATGTCAGACAATCTTAATGATGGCTAAGTTACAACTCTTTGAGATTCAACAATAACTCTTATCAAATTATGCAAATATGAATAGATTTGTGATAGCAAAAAAATGAGGCGCATCCAATCAAACAACTGTATCTCAATGCCTTTAAAACGACAGAAGTTAATGTCTCACAAAGAATAAGCATTTTCGCAATGACCCTCTGAATTAACAACTTGTAATCACTTCATGTGGTTTCAACAAACGTTATCTCCAATTTATAACATTGCACAACAGCTATCATCCCTGACAGCTGCATGTCTATATTTATTTTATTTATTGATTTACGACTTCTTTCATATCTTTTTCATTATGTAACTATTTGTCAGAACATCGTATTCTCCACGTTTACACAGCAAATGAACACAGCATCAATATCTCATATTTTGTCATGCTTGTGTTTTTATTTAATGAACAGTTTACTATTTTCGCAGTAATTTTATTAAAATGGTGGTTGCAAGTGCTATTAAAAAACTGTGCTAATTTAAAAGTGAACACTCGCATGTTTTAATAAACACCACAATTGAAAAGAAAACCAAAAGACACTCCTGTTAACAACGCGTAAATAATTGTTTTAATAATATTTAGGGATAATCTGCAGTAGTTTAACTGGCTTATCTATTTATGAACCAAGTATTACTTACATTTATTATAAATGATGTGAGCGTAACGGAATGTTTATGACGTTTCTTTATTTAAATATTGTTGTGATATGTCAGTTTAGTCTGGGAAGTGATCGACTTGGATCAGATCATGTCTGTAGAGCTTAAGGACGATGTATTTTTGTGGGGATGGCCGTCAGCCAATGGAAAAGCAGGTAGTAGCGGAACACCATAGTAAAAAAGTGGAGACTGGGGCATCTCGAGCGAGGAGCTCAAGGGAGCCACTCTGGACATTTTATGTCGAGTTCTTGAAGAAGGCAGACATGCCTGCTACAACATGCGTGATTTGATTGTGCGGGCGTTTGATTCTGGGTGATAAACAGCTGCTGTAATACTTCTGAAGAGACTTTATATTACGAAAGGTCTGAATGTGTTCCAAAATAGGACTCTAACTTTTGCCGCTTGATTTACGGAACTGAGAATAGACTGAGTATGAGTCACCCTTTTTTGTACCACGTATGTTGATTTGTGAATCATCACGTTGACTTATTCTGGCCGTTACATAAATATCCCTTTCCTCTTACATGAGATTTTAATTTCCTTGGTTATCCATTGCTTACTTGTTTTTTGAAATAGATATTTTGAATAATTGTCTAGGAAAGCGACTTCCAAGTACCGACAAATTTATTATAGAATAAACTGAATCTGACGTTAGCATCTCTCTCTACATACCGGGTGATCAAAAAGTCAGTATAAATTTGAAAACTGAATAAACCACGGAATAATGTAGATAGAGAGGTACAAATTGACACACATGCTTGGAATGACATGGGGTTTTATTACAACCAAAAAAATACAAAAGTTCAAAATTTTTTCGACAGATGGTGCTTCTTCTGATCAGAATAGCAATAATTAGCACAACAAAGTAAGACAAAGCAAAGAAGATTTTCTTTACACAAAATGCTCAATATGTCCACCATCATTCCTCAACAATAGCTGTAGTCGAGGAATAATGTTCTGAACAGCACTGTAAAGCAGGTCCGGAGTTATGGTGAGGCATTGGCGTCGGATGTTGCCTTTCAGCATCCGTAGAGATGTCGGTCGATCACGATACACTTGCGACTTCAGGTAACCCCAAAGCCAATAATCGCACGGACTGAGGTCTGGGGACCTGGGAGGCCAAGCATGACGCAAGTGGCGGCTGAGCACACGATCATCACCAAACGACGCGCGCAAGAGATCTTTCACGCGTCAAGCAATATGGGGTGTTTTTTTTCGGTTCTAATAAAACCCCTTGTCATTCCAAGCATGTGTGTCAATTTTTATCTCTCTATCTACATTATTCCGTGGTTTATTAAGTTTTCAAATTTATACTGACTTTTTGATCACCCGCTACATCTCATCCTATACCAAACCTTTTAGCGTAGGTTACTCTTACAACATTTGTATCCTGTTCTCATTAATAAAACTCACTGCTTTGTATGAACCTGCCTCAGGGTTTTAAGATGTGGTACTGTTTATTTCCATTAATTATGGACGATGATCAGGTAGTCCACAAGCAATTAGGTACACAGTAATTGTTTCACCCTGCTTATTGTATATATAAATGTTGCGAATCAGTGTCCTACTGTTGTGCTGCACTCGAGTGGGAAAATTGATTACTGATATTGGACTGAAGCACCCAAATAGTAATTCTAGTTCATTTTTCCTGTCCATATCTTTTAAGAAATCTACTTTGAAATCTCCACAAACTACTAACTGTTTCTTCGTGTCTGACGGTAGCTCAATAATGTATCTAGATTTCTCATAAAGAGCTGGAAGTCTCCTAGACTGGATCTGTACACTGTTACAATTGTTGTCAAAGAAATATTCTCCAGTAATAACTCACAACCACATGCTTCTGCGTTCTGAGCAACACAAAAACTATTTTTTCAGCATTTTTGACTTTGTGTCCAGCCTGTACACAGGTTGCTTCCACATCAACATCTAAATCTACGTAGATTCTCCGCAAGCCACTGTGTGGTGCGTGGCGGAGGGTACCCTGTACCACTACTTGTCATGTCCTTTCCTGTTCCTCTCGCAAATAGAGCGAGGCAAAAACGACTATCTGTATGTCTCCGTATGATCCCTAATTTCTCGTATCTTATATTGGTCGTCCTCACGCGCATTGTATGTTGGCGGCAGTAGAATCGTCCGGCAGTCAGCTTCAAATGCCGGTTCTCTAAATTTTCCCAATAGTTTTTCTCGAAAAGAAGGTCACTTTCCCGCCAGCGATTCCCGTTTGTGTTCCCAAAGCCGCCCAGTAATAAGTGTTTTTAGAACCTAGCGTAACGAATATAACAGCCCGAATCCGAATTGCTTCAATGTCTTCCTTCAGTCCGACCTGATACGGCTCCCAAACACTCGAGCAGTACTCAAGAATAGGTCGCACCAGCGTCCTGCATTCCGTCTCCTTTACAGGTGAACCATTCTTTCCTAAAATTCTCCCAATAAACCGAAGTCGGCCATTACCAAACACAGTTTGCAACGTTGTGCCCAGATGTTTAAACGTCTTGACTGTGTCAGGCAGGACACTAGTAATACTGTATTCGAACGTTAACTTACATTTTCCCAGATTTAGAGCTAGCTGACATCCATCACACCAACTAGAAATTTTGTTTGAATCGTCTTGCATCATCCTACAGTCACTCAACTTCGACATCATACTGTACATCACAGCATCATCAGCAAACAATCGCAGATTACTGGCCACCCTGTCCACCAAACCATTTATGTATATAATCAACAATGGTCCTACCATACTTCCTATCACAGTCCTGACGATGACCCTGATGAACACAATCTGCCGAGGACAACATACTGGATTCTACAACTTAACAATTCTTCGAGCCACTCACATACTCACATATTCCATATGCTCGTACCTCCTTTAACAGCCTGCAATGGGGCCCCGTGTCAAATGCTTTCCGGAAATCTAGAAATATGGAATCTGCCTATTGCCCTGTATCCATAGCATGTGAGAAAATGGCAAGCTGAGTTTCGCACGAGCGATGCTTCCTAAAACCATGCTGATTCGAGGACACAATCTTCTCAGTCTCAAGGAAGTTTAATATATTCGAACTGAATACGTTCAAGGATTCTGCAGCAAACCGAAGTTAGGGATATTGATCTATAATTTTGCGGGTCCGTTCTCTTGCTCTTCTTGTATACGAAAGTCACCTGCGCTTTTCTCACTTGGTACTTTGTGCTGGCCGAGAGGTACGGGGACAATGCTTTACTCTTTGTAAAACCGATTTGAGTCTCCATCCGGACCTGGGGGTTTATTTGATTTCAAATCTTTCAGTTGTTTCTCTAAACCAGGAATGCTTATTACTATGTCATCCATGCGGGAGTCTGCCCGATGGTCTAATGACGATATTTTTATACGATTCTCCTGCGTGAACGACTTTTGAACTTTAAATTTTTAAACTTTGGCTTCCGTTTTGCTATTTTCAACTGTCACAGCAGACTGGTCAACAGGGGACAGGATGGAAGCCTTAAACCCGCTGAGCGATCTTACATAGGACCAGAATTTTCTTGGGTTCTCTACCGGATCTTTTGCTAAGATCTGGCAGTGGTAGCTGTTGTATGCTTCACGCATAGATCTTTACAAAGAGGCAGAAATCTCTACTAATAGTAATCTAATCTTTGCCTGTCGTCATTTTGCGTTCTCTTTTGAACCGAGAGTGGAACAGCCTCTGCTTTCTCAGTATCGTCCGAATTTCTTAATTAAACCATGGTGGATATTTTCCATTCTTTATCCACTTACTAGACACATATATCTCCAGACCACGATTTACAATCTGATTAAGCTTTGCCCATAATTCCTCTACGTCCATCTCACTGGAACTAAGTGATGTCAGTTCACTGTCTGTGTGAGATGCTAACAACTGCTTATTTGCTCTGTCTAGCAGAAACAGTCTTCTAACCTCCTTGACTGATTTATTAACTTTCGTAATCATAGTTGCTATGATGACACCGCGATCGCTAATCCCCATTTCTATACTGAGAAGGTTGGTAAGGTAAACCCTATTTGTGACAAAGAGGTCTAGGATATTTCCATTGTGTATGGGCTGCCGGGCTGACTGCTCAAGAAAGTTTTCAGTAAAAGTGTTCGGATATATTTCGCGTTCGCGTTACTGTCTCTCTGTACCCTCCGCATTGAATCCATAGACATCCCAGTCTATACTCGCCAGGCTTAAGTCGCCTCCAACTACTACTGCATGATCTGGGAATTTACGCACTACCGACCGTAGACCTTCTTTTAACGACTCTAGAACTATCATAGTGGAATCGGGTGGCCGGTAAAAACATCCACCAATTAACTCGGTTTCACCTATACCTGTTATATGCGACCAGATAACTTCACTGTCACACTCACTTCGACCTCAATAGAGACAATATGTTTGTCAGCTGCAATGAACACTCCCTCTCCTATGGCGTCTAAGTTCCACGACTCACTAAATATCTCGGAGCTTTCCACTTTGGCTTTCAGACAGCTCTCGGCTCCAAGAATAATTTGAGTGCAAGAACTTTCCTGGAGGACATTAGATTCGGAAACATTATTACGCATACTTCTTTAGTTTTCATTGTATTGTATGTTAACCGGAGACCTAGAAACGACGGAGAGGCTCCGTCCCCGCCGCAGCCGCAGTGGTCCACAACCCCACGACGACTACCGCAGTCCGCTTCACACCTCCGCCGCCCCACACCGAACCCAGGGTTATCGTGCGGTTCGGCCCCGGTGGACCCCCTAGGGAACGTCTCACACCAGACGAGTGTAACCCCTATATTTGTGTGGTAGAGTAATGGTGGTGTACGAGTACGTGGAGAACTTGTTTGAGCAATCGCTGACATAGTGTAACTGAGGCGGAATAAGGGGAACCAGCCCGCATTCGCCGAGGCAGATGGAAAACCGCCTAAAAACCATCCACAGACTGGCCGGTTCACCGGGCGGATTCGTGCCGGGGACCAGGCGCTCCTTCCCGCCCGGAAAGCCGTGCATTAGACCGCACGGCCAACTGGGCGGACCCACTTTTCCAGTTTACTGATAAAATTTTGACAGTCGAAGTGTCTATGCTCTGAAAGCCGTCGGACTTACCTTGCTGCATGTCGACAGGCGAATGTTCATCAGAGCACCTCTAATTACCGTCTAGTTTAATATACCTCCATTGCACTTCAAAAGTACTCCGCTACCCGAGTAACTGCTTCCTTTGTGTTGTATACCCCTGACCTATTAAGGGAAGTCCTACAAACGCCCACACGATAACGCAGGTCTAGGAGTCCGCAGCCATGACAGTCACCGAGTCGTCGAAGCCTTTGGTTGAGTCCCTCCACTCGGCTCCAAATCAAAGGACCATGATCCACTCTGGGAACAATGCTACAAATTGGGAGACCTGCTTTGCAACGTGAAAGAGAGGCCAGCTGCGTGTATGAATTGAGGGTGGCCTCAGAACGCATACGACAGGCGTCGTTGGTGCCGACGTGAGGCACATCTTGCAGATGACTGCACCCTGCACGGTCTATAGCCGCAGACAGCCTCCAAATCTCGGATGAGGCCCAACAGCAGACATACCGAGTGCACATTGGCTTTCTTTCCACTCCTGACCAATATCTGGCTAATGTACTCCAGAACACGCTTACTGTGAGAGATCCCGATAACTAGTAAACCACTCCCCCCGTGTGCCTGCTCGGACCCTGCTGAAGGAACGGCCACGCGTCCTCTGACAGGGTGAATGGGCGTGACCAGGCGGCCAGTCTCCACGTTGGCCCTCCGCCTCGAACCATGCAAACGAGCTACCACCCGCTACTTACCCTGGGTGGATGCACTAGGAGATGCCTCGGAAGCAGAGCCTGTGGACAAAACAAGTGACACCTGAGCTGTCCCTTGTGACGAGCCAGATTCTCCGCCACCGCTACACCCCAAAGCAGCAGCCCCGCGCTGATGACTGTAGCCAAAAGCACAGTCAGCTGTTCGCGATCTGTAGCCAGCACCTCCTGCATACGCACACAGCGTGCACACCTTCTAACCATCCTAGCAAGAGTAACCGAAGAAGTAAACTATAAAAGCAGACGGAATCCTAGATATGCAACTTGCGACCCTCCTGATCTACATCTACATCTACATTTATACTCCGCAAGCCACCCAACGGTGTGTGGCGGAGGGCACTTTACGTGCCACTGTCATTACCTCCCTTTTCTGTTCCAGTCGCGTATGGTTCGCGGGAAGAACGACTGTCTGAAAGCCTCCGTGTGCGCTCGAATCTCTCTAATTTTACCTTCGTCATCTCCTCGGGAGGTATAAGTAGGGGGAAGCAATATATTCGATACCTCATCCAGAAAATCCAGAAACGCACCCTCTCGAAACCTGGCGAGCAAGCTACACCGCGATGCAGAGCGCCTCTCTTGCAGAGTCTGCCACTTGAGTTTGTTAAACATCTCACACTGATGAGCAATACTCAAGTATAGGTCGAACGAGTGGTTTGTAAGCCACCTCCTTTGTTGATGGACTACATTTTCTAAGGACTCTCCCAATTAATCTCAAGCTGGTACCCATCTTACCAACAATTAATTTTATATGATCATTCCACTTCAAATCGTTCCGCACGCATATTCCCAGATATTTTACAGAAGTAACTGCTACCAGTGTTTGTTCCGCTATCATATAATCATACAATAAAGGATCCTTCTTTCTATGTATTCGCAATACATTACATTTGTCTATGTTAAGGGTCAGTTGCCACTCCCTGCACCAAGTGTCTATCCGCTGCAGATCTTCCTGCATTTCGCTACAATTTTCTAATGCTGCAACTTCTCTGTATACTACAGCATCATCCGCGAAAAACCGCATGGAACTTCCGACACTATCTACTAGGTCATTTATATATATTGTGAAAAGCAATGGTCCCAAAACACTCCCCTGTGGCACGCCAGAGGTTAGTTTAACGTCTGTAGACGTCTCTCCATTGAGAACAACATGCTGTGTTCTGTTTGCTAAAAACTCTTCAATCCAGCCACACAGCTGGTCTGATATTCCGTAGGCTCTTACTTTGTTTATCAGGCGACAGTGCGGAACTGTATCGAACGCCTGATATGTCACCATAGGACGCCGATGCGTTAATGAGCTTTGTGGCTGGCTGTTCAGTGGGTAACTTGCGCTGCAGAGTGAATGAATCCACCCTTACAAAAACGCGAGACTGAACCTCTTAAACAGAAAAACACGCACGAGATTTAATAAATATACTACGAGGAATACACAGAAAAAGATAATCACTTAACTTGCCACTCAGTAGTTGTACTCGTGTATCAGCCGAGAGCCGGAACCTGACTGACTCGCTTACTGATCGAACGGACCGTTGTCTTCAAAACAAAACAAATGGGCAACTACTGCGCTGCATACTGAATGAATGGTTATTTCATACCAGGAGCACTTTTTTCTTCCTAATATTCTGTACGCTCGTGGTCTTCCTGTTCGAGGTTGTAGTGTGGTGCACATTTCACGCTTCTAGCAGTATCTGAAACTCTTCTCGACCTTACATCTGGCAGTGATTGATATCTCTTGGCAGTGTTTATAATGAAATGATCAGGTCGATTTCTCTTTGTCCCTGTCTTCCTACCAACTATCAGTTCTCAGTCACCCTCTCCCTTCTGTTTCCCTTCGTTTACATCAGTTCCCTCTTTGCTTAAGCCAACTGTGCCTGAAGGGCACAAATTTTCCTTCATGATCTTGTATCAGAATGTTCCTCGTCCATACTCTGCAGTTCCAGGAAAGATCCTCTTCAGTTTTTCCAGTATTGTCCCCACCCGCCCCCGCCCCCGCCCCCACCCATCCTTGTGAAAATATTTCCTACAAGACTGGCAACAAAAAATTCCCATAACCTACCCTACGACAGTTACCGCTATTACCAGTCATGTTGTACGTAATTTAGAAGGAATTAGCTGCAACAGAATCTGGACTATTCGACAGTATGACACTTGCAAGAACGTATACAGTTTGTTAAGACCGCGAGTCTGGCTGTGTGAAAACAAAGACGGCTCTAAGTTGTTTTGTGCTGTTGCCATTGCTTTTGCATAGGTTTAGAGATGTAATGTTAAAATGAAGTAGTAGTTCCTTTGTTTCTAAAGAATTCGCGTAACTACGATTGGTTACGTTTATAAAGTGGAAAAATTTAGGCCTAGGTGCAAAAAAAATGTTCGTGAAATCTAATGGGACTTAACTGCTAAGGTCATCAGTCCCTAAGCTTACACACTACTTCACCTAAATTATCCTAAGGACAAACACACACACCCATGCCCGAGGGAGGACTCGAAACTCCGCCGGGACCAACCGCACAATCCATGACTCCAGCGCCTTAGACCGCTCGGAAAATCTGTGTGAAATCGTATGGGACTTAACCGCTAAGGTCATCAGTCCCTAAGCTTACGCACTACTTCACCTAAATTATCCTAAGGACAAACACACACACCCATACCCGAGGGAGGACTCGAAACTCAGCCGGGACCAGCCGCACAGTCCGTGACTGCAGCGCGTCAGACCGCTCGGCTAATACAGCGCGGCCCTAGGTACAACTAGTGACGTAATACAGAAAGAATTCAGAAACAAGGTTTATAAACGTTAAACTGCACTTTTATAGCCAAATTGATATAATTTAACTAGAAGATGCCGTCTCTTAAAAAATTTAATAAGTCTAGTGTTAAGAAAAATGAAAATAGATTTTTCAATTATATGTATTCGCCTTTGTGAATAAGGACAACCATCTCCTATAGAATGGAATGGAGACGATGAAAACTTTTGCCGGACATGGATTCGAACCCAAATTTCCCGCTTATCTCGAGCGGTCGCCTTACCTTTTTTTCTGTTGTTTTATTACAGGGGGCAGCTAATCCTCTGACCGGACACGCTGAGCTACCGTGCCGGCGACCATTTGGCTACTCTAGCATGGCTCAGGACCGGGCCCATACATCTACATGTCGTCCACCATGCGTATACAACCTGTACTGGTATATCCATTATGTATATTCCCGTACAGTGGAGACATTTTATTTAAAAGCCGCATGCCCACTGTCGGCAGATAAATATGATATTGCATTGCCTATGTTATTCCGAATTACGATAAAAATGTCTCCCCTGTACAGGAATATACATAATGGATGTAAGAGTACAGGTTAGTGTATCTACATCTACGTGATTTCTCTGCTATTCACAATAAAATGCCCGGCAGAGGGTTCAATGAACCACCTTCAAGCTGTCTCTCTACCGATCTACTCTCGAACGGCACGTGGGAAAAACGAGCACTTAAATTTTTCTGTGCGAGCTCTGATTTCTCTTCTTTTATCGTGATGATCATTTCTCCCTATGTAGGTAGGTGCCAACAGAATGTTTTCGCAATCGGAGGAGAAAACTGGTGATTGACATTTCATGAGAAGATCCCGTCGCAACGAAAAACACCTTTGATGATTGCAACTCCAGTTCACGTATCATGTCTGTGACACTATCTCTCCTATTTCGCGACAATACAAAACGCTGCCCTTCTTTGTACTTTTTCGATGTCATCCGTCAGTCCCATCTGATGCTGATCCCACACCGCACAGCAATACTCCAGAATAGGGCGGACAAGCGTGGTGTAAGCAGTCTCTTTAGTAGACCTGTTGCACCTTTTAAGTGTTCTGCCAATGAATCGCAGTCTTTGGTTTGCTCTACCCACAATATTATCTATGTGATCGTTCTAATTTACGTTATTTGTAATTGTAATCCCTAAGTATTTAGTTGAATTTACAGCCTTCAGAGTTGTGTGACTTACCGTGCAATCGAAATTCAGCTGATTTCTTTTAGTTCTCATGTGAATAACTTCACACTTTTCTTTATTCAGGGTCAATTGCCACTTTTCGCAACGTACAGATATCTCATCTAAATCATTTTGCTAGTCGTTTTGAATATCTGATAACTTTACAAGACGGTAAATGACAGCATTATCTGCAAACAATCTAAGACGACTACTCAGATTGTCTGCTATGTCGTTAATATAAAACAGGAACAATAGAGGGCTTATAACACTTCCTTGGGGAACGCCGGATATTACTTCTGTTTTACTCGATGACTTTCCGTCTATTACTACGAACTGTCACCTTTCTCACAGGAAATCACGAATCCAGTCGCACAACTGAGGCGATACTCCCTAGGGACGCAGTTTGGTTAGAAGACGCTTGTGAGGAACGGTGTCGAAAGCCTTCTGGAAATCTAAAGATATGGAATCAATTTGAGATCCCCTGTCGATAACACTTATTACTTCGTCAGTATGAAGAGCTAGTTGTGTTTCACAAGAACGATATTTTCTGTTGTTCGTCTGTATGGGACCCTTACCAGTTGAGTCTGATTCAAGAAACTGAGAAGGTCCAAAGAAGAGCAGCAAGATTCGTGACTGGTACATTCAGCCATCGCGAGAGCGTTACAAATCTCATAGAAAGTTTGAAGTGGGACACACTTGCAGATAGACGACGCGCTTAACAGAAGGGGCTGCTCACTAAATTCCGAAATCCAATCTTCGCCACGGATGTAGAGCATATATTATTGCCACCGACTTTCAAATCGCGTAATGATCATCATTGAAAGATAAGGGAAATAAGAGCTCGTAGTGAGGCGTTCAGACAGTCGTTTTTCTCTCGTGCGATCGGCGAGTGGAACAGAGGGGGGCGGGGGGGGGGGGGGGGGAGGGGGGGGGAATATGACTTGGGCGTGAATTGTGCCCTCCGCCACACACCGCTTGGTGGCCAGCGGAGTATATATGTAGATGTAGATGTAGATGAAACCGTGCTGACTATGTGTCAGTAAATCGTTTCCTTCGAGGTACTTCGTAATGTTCGAATACAGTATATGTTACAAAACCCTACTGCAAATCGACGTTAGTTGTAGACACATGATTGACAACATGTGGAAGTTTTGGTCTGTGCGTGAGTCCTGCTCGGGTAGCCAAATGGTCAGGCGTCCGCTAGCGATTAGCGGGACATCCGGGTTCGACTTCCTGTCCGGCACAAATTTCCATCGTCGTCATTGCATTCTACAACTGGTGGTTATCCATATTCGCGACTGCGAATATATTTGATGTATTTAATAACGGCTGTAGTCGCCGCAGTACCTGTTCCTTCGGACATGCGAATATGGAAAAGTATCAGCTGTAGAACGGAACGACGACAATGAAAATTTGTCCCGGATAGGTATTCGAACCCGGACTTCATACTTCTTAATTCTGAGTTACACAGCCACTGCAAGATCGTAGATTTTTCGATGTTTGCAACATTCTAAGTATCAGCCCAGCTCACAGCTGTCGAAATTTCAAATAACACCAGTTGTTTTAAAGATAAATGTACTACAGTAGCTAAATATTCTTTTGTGTAACAAGAATAGACAACAGTAAGGATGCAACACAAGATAAATTTAAATCAAATACTACTTTAGTGTTAAACATGCCAGTTATACTTTTAGGTATACTGGTATTTACACTGATCAGCCGGAACATTATGACCACCCACCTACTATCGATATAAACCCATCCAAACGATAGCAGCGTCACTTGACGATGAATGACTGCTAGACAGACACACGCACGGTGCATGTAGTTTCAGGAGCTTGCTGCCCATGTGTAGACTGGGGAAGCCACGCGATCTATCCGATTTTGACCGAGGCCAGATTGTGATGGCCCGGAGGCTCGGTACGAGCATTCCGAAAACTGCACGACTTTTCGAGTATTCGAGGAGTGCTGTGGTGTCTTCAACACGTGGCGAAACCAAGGTGAAACCATGTCCAGCCATCGTGGGGTTGGAGGGCCACACCTCATTATAGACGTCGGAGGTCGTACGCAGGACAGACTGGCGAACTGCGGTGGAACTAACATCGGACTTTAATGTACAGGTGTGTCTGAGCACACAGTGCACCGAACACTCCTAACGATGGGCCTCCACAGCCGAGGACCCAAACTTGCACCGATGTTAACACCACGACATCGGCAACTACGACTTAAATGGGCACGTGACCATGGGCACTGAACGCTGGCGCAGTGACAGAGCGTTGCGTGGTCTGATGAATCCCGCCTTCATCACGCCGATGAGGGTGGCGCAATTCGTCGTCTTCCAGGGAAACAGCTCCTTCATACCATATTGCGGGACGGAGACAAGCTGCTAGTGGTCCCATTATGCTCCGGGAAACATTCACGTGGGCATCCATGGGTCCACTGGAAATCGTGAAAGCCACCATGAAGGCCAAAGAGTACCGTACACTGGTTGCAGACCACGTACACCCCTTCATGACGATCATGTTTCCCGACGGCAGTGGCATTTTTCAGCAATATAATGCGCCATGTCACAAAGCCAGGAGTGTGATGGAATGGTTCGAGGAAAACAGTGGCGAGTTCCAGCCGATGTGCTGGCCTCCCACTCACCAAGTCTGAACGCAATCGAACACATTGATGCGATTGAACGTGGCGCCAGAGCTCGTCGTTCCCTTCTACCAAATTTACGGAAATTAGTCAACTTATGTGTGCAGATGTGCTGCGAGCACACTCCATTGACCTGCCACGGCCTCATTGCTTCCGTGCCACAACGTGTCGCCCCTGTTATCCTTGTCAGAAATTGACATACCGGCTATTACTTAGGTGGTCATAATGTTCTGGCTGATTAGTGTATGTAACGCACTCGGTGGCCTATTGTTCTGTGCTGCAGATATGGAATATATATTCTCACCAGAAGAAAGTTAAAGTTTATTTTACTCAACTTAAGATTAAAACTGCAAAATATTTTATTCTAGCTTATGGTAAAAATTATGAATAGAACCAATGCAGTACGCATCAGTGGCACACCCAGCAACAACACAACGTCTCCCTTAACTAGACAAAATAGTGAATAATTAGCAGATCGGCACCTAATGGCGCAAGCACGCTGAGGAACTGCACTGTGCTGAACTAAATATTCATATTAATACGTGACTGAAACAGCAAGTGCGCCGTTTACAGAATTCGTAAGATAGTCGCGGTGCTCATACAGTTCCACATAACACATGGGTGAATTTGAGAATATGGTTCAGTCAGTCGCTTAACTGATAAAAGAAGAAACGAAACGATACGGAAGTAAGAAGAAGAGACGTCAGTCATCTAGACCAGGAGTCGGCAGTCTTTTTATCTGAAAAATCTGAATACTTCGTGAACCCACATGTTTCCTGCTTCATACCTTATAATGTCTTGAATAAAAAATAAGTTAGAATCAACTATAATTTTTTTGCTTCTAACACTGTTAGAATCTAGCTTAAAATGAAACATGTATTGTTATTTAATGCATGTGTTAAACTGTTGACTTTATTTAAGAACAAATAAGAACAATAAACTTGCGCTTTTATAGATACGCACAAGAGATAAATTATGCGTACAAAAAATGCAACTGCAAGGGCTGCAGAGAAAATCTGTTTGTATTCTGCAGTAGACATCCTTGCGATTGCATAATAATGAAAATATTATTTTGATCAGATTTTATCTAATCACAGATTACCCAATAACAGCTTACGTGTCTCGAATCTGAGGAAAAACACAGAACGAAATTGATATCTTCTGAAATTTGGTTAAAGAAAGGGATGAATATCATTCACGGTACCACAAACCATTTGTCATGTTTTTGAATATGTTGTGGAAATTTGTGGTAAGGTCTCATGGGACCAAACTACTGAGGTCATAGGTCCCTAAGCTTGCACACTACTTAATCTAAGTTAAACTAACTTACGCTAAGGACAACACACACACCCATGCCCGAGGGAGAATTCTAACCTCCGACGGGGGAAGCCGCGCGGACCGTGATAAGACGCCTCAAACCGTGCGGCAATATGTTGCGCTATCAGTACATGAGCTGTAAAGCGGATTGAAGACTGTCTCGAAATTTTAGTGTCAAGGATACACCTTAGTCTCCCTCAACAAAGTCTTGGGAAAGTCGATGAAATCGCCAAAAAATTTGAGCCACGCCAATACATTGGTAACCATAAAATAAACATGGATAACGGAGCGGTTCGAACCATTTAGGTATTGCTGGGTCGAATGTCATCGATGAGGAGTAGCTGAAGCACAAAGATTTTCATAATTATTGTAAGTGTTTAATACAGGCGACGAAACTTGCCCACATAATACAATGATGAATGAAAAAGGGGGCCATGTCAGGCTCCGTTGGCAGAGACAAAGAAAAGTGTTGCTGCCGTGTGTGGAAGCGTGGTTGTGAAATGTATTTATGAAATGTATTTACTTGTATAAAAAGCACCAAAAAAACCGTGGTTGTTTTGTGTCGTGCATCTTGATCGAAACAGTGATAGCTCTGTGGACTGCATCTAGTGGTTTCACCGGTCTACCTATGATCCAGACGCCTATTTCTAGACACTCACTCATCTGAATAAAACGACTAACAAGCTAACGCCCGTTCTACATCTTCGAAGCAGCAACATACCTGACAATGGCTACAGCTCATGTAGCTGCCCAGCTTCTGTGTTAAGCTGGCAGCTAGACCAGAATAGAATGAAAGACACATTATATGTGATACCAGAGGCGTAACGTAAAGAGTAAGCCGGTCAAATAAAAGCTGAATCATAAATCAACCAGCCGACGACTTCTTTCATGAACGTTTCTAACCCAAGGTCTAGCTTCATTCAAAAACATCGTTGTCAATGTAGAACTGCTTCTTTTACATTTCTTTCCTTCTTACGCCCGAGTGATGCTGCCCATTAAAATTGCAACACCATGAAGACAGTGTGCAGCAAAAGTCAATTTGTCTAAAATATATTACATACACTCCTGGAAATTGAAATAAGAACACCGTGAATTCATTGTCCCAGGAAGGGGAAACTTTATTGACACATTCCTGGGGTCAGATACATCACATGATCACACTGACAGAACCACAGGCACATAGACACAGGCAACAGAGCATGCACAATGTCGGCACTAGTACAGTGTATATCCACCTTTCGCAGCAATGCAGGCTGCTATTCTCCCATGGAGACGATCGTAGAGATGCTGGATATAGTCCTGTGGAACGGCTTGCCATGCCATTTCCACCTGGCGCCTCAGTTGGACCAGCGTTCGTGCTGGACGTGCAGACCGCGTGAGACGACGCTTCATCCAGTCCCAAACATGCTCAATGGGGGACAGATCCGGAGATCTTGCTGGCCACGGTAGTTGACTTACACCTTCTAGAGCACGTTGGGTGGCACGGGATACATGCGGACGTGCATTGTCCTGTTGGAACAGCAAGTTCCCTTGCCGGTCTAGGAATGGTAGAACGATGGGTTCGATGACGGTTTGGATGTACCGTGCACTATTCAGTGTCCCCTCGACGATCACCAGTGGTGTACGGCCAGTGTAGGAGATCGCTCCCCACACCATGATGCCGGGTGTTGGCCCTGTGTGCCTCGGTCGTATGCAGTCCTGATTGTGGCGCTCACCTGCACGGCGCCAAACACGCATACGACCATCATTGGCACCAAGGCAGAAGCGACTCTCATCGCTGAAGACGACACGTCTCCATTCGTGCCTCCATTCACGTCTGTCGCGACACCACTGGAGGCGGGCTGCACGATGTTGGGGCGTGAGCGGAAGACGGCCTAACGGTGTGGGGGACCGTAGCCCAGCTTCATGGAGACGGTTGCGAATGGTCCTCGCCGATACCCCAGGAGCAACAGTGTCCCTAATTTGCTGCGAAGTGGCGGTGCGGTCCCCTACGGCACTGCGTAGGATCCTACGGTCTTGGCGTGCATCCGTGCGTCGCTGCGGTCCGGTCCCAGGTCGACGGGCACGTGCACCTTCCGCCGACCACTGGCGACAACATCGATGTACTGTGGAGACCTCACGCCCCACGTGTTGAGCAATTCGGCGGTACGTCCACCCGGCCTCCCGCATGCCCACTATACGCCCTCGCTCAAAGTCCGTCACCTGCACATACGGTTCACGTCCACGCTGTCGCGGCATGCTACCAGTGTTAAAGACTCCGATGGAGCTCCGTATGCCACGGCAAACTGGCTGACACTGACGGTGGCGGTGCACAAATGCTGCGCAGCTAGCGCCATTCGACGGCCAACACCACGGTTCCTGGTGTGTCCGCTGTGCCGTGCGTGTGATCATTGCTTGTACAGCCCTCTCGCAGTGTCCGGAGCAAGTATGGTGGGTCTGACACACCGGTGTCAATGTGTTCTTTTTTCCATTTCCAGGAGTGTATTTCGATATATGAGAGACAATCACATGAAACGAGACAG
Source organism: Schistocerca serialis cubense (assembly GCF_023864345.2). NCBI lineage: Eukaryota > Metazoa > Arthropoda > Insecta > Orthoptera > Acrididae > Schistocerca > Schistocerca serialis. The sequence goes on along the minus strand of NC_064641.1, from coordinate 82,022,867 downwards.
AGTGAAAAAAAGTATGTATAAACTGTTTGTTATTTCAAAAGCAATCGCCACTGTGAGACAAGTCGGTGATTGCCTCCAAGGGTCCGCAGCTCGTGGTCGTGCGGTAGCGTTCTCGCTTCCCGCGCCCGGGCTCCCGGGTTCGATTCCCGGCGGGGTCAAGGATTTTCTCTGCCTCGTGATGACTGGGTGTTGTGTGATGTCCTTAGGTTTAAGTAGTTCTAAGTTCTAGGGGACTGATGACCATAGATGTGAAGTCCCATAGTGCTCAGAGCCATCTGAACCATCATCTGCCTTCACGGAAAAATGTTTGCAATTGCCTACAGAACCAAGATTGTTCAAATGGCTCTGAACACTATAGGACTTAACATCTGAGGTCATCAGTCCCCTGGAACTTAGAACTAATTAAACCTAACTAACCTAAGGACATGACACACATTCATACCCGAGGCAGGATTCGAACCTGCGACCGTAGTAGTCGCAGGGTTCCGCACTGCAGTGCCTAGAACTGCTCGGTCACAGCGGCCGGCGAACCAAGATTGTACCCAGGCGTGTACGTAAATCGGCGGCCACAAATGTCTTCCTTCAGGGCTCCAAAAACATGGAAATTGCATGGAGAGAGATCAGTACTTAATGAAGGATGTATAAAGACTCCCCAGCGAAACTACTGCAGCGAAGTCTAAACAATCTTGGCAACATGTCGGAGGGCATTTTCCTGCAACAGAATGGTGCCGTCCATCAACGTTCCTCAGCGTTTGGACTTACGGTGAGATTCAGTTTTTGCGAAGCGTCCACGTACCGCTGCGCGTTAATATTGTGACGCCGTGTTCCGAAAAGTCAAAAAGCAGTAGGTCCTTGCAGTCAAAGAGAAAGGTCATTCTGACTTTCCCGGATCTGGCTTGACTATTGTTTCGACTACTCCGTAGAAGTTTCGCTGGGAAACTCTTACGCACCCTCCATACAGTCCCGATGTCTCCTCACGAGATTTTCATATTTTTTGAGCCCTGAATAAAGCCATTCGCAGCCTTCGATTTGCTTCGGAAGAAGAGGAACCCGGCTGGGTACAATCGTAGTTCGGTGAGCAACTGCAAACATTTTTCCGTGATGGCACTGACCGTGTTGTCTGGCAGTTTACTTAATTTTTCCATCACGTTTTCATTTGACTTTCACTTATATAAAGGATTAGCGTTTCAGTGCGATTTCAAAATAAAAATGTAAACGTCGTGTGACTAGGGCCTCCCGTAGGGTAGACCGTTCGCCGGGTGCAAGTCTTTCGATTTGACGCCACTTCGGCGACTTGCGCGTCGATGGGGATGAAATGATGATGATTAGGACAGCACAACACCCAGTCCCTGAGAGGAGAAAAATCTCCGACCCAGCCGGGACTCGAACCAGGGACCTTAAGATTGACATTCTGTCGGGCTGACCACTGAGCTACGGGGGCGGACGATTACAAAATGTAAATAGAAGTAACACCACCTAGATTCTGTATATCAGGAGCTATTATGAAGCAAGTTCCTCGTACAGAAATGGCGTCTAAATGTTGGTTGGTTGTGAGAAGATTGTGGTATGCCTCGTGTTAGAAGGATAAACGTCTGCAATTGACCCCACCACTAGTTCAAGCTTCTCTGGTGTTCCGGGACTGATATCCCTCTGTGGTGGACGGATGAGGAGCAGAAAGCTGTGCTGCACCAATCCTGGGTCTGGTCAGCGTATTCTGGGCACATGCGAGAACTGCCAGCAGGATGGTGATGGGAACTTCATCCCCCAGCTGAAAGACCAAAATATTTCAAGGAAGTTTTAGAGGCTCGGGTTGTACGCTTGGCCCCCACAATACTAAGAACCTGTGAAGCCCTGGAATCGTTCATGGTCTGGTGAGAGCACTCGCTTCTGGTTCGGATCGACAATGTGTAGACTCGGCCACCAATTGCAGGCTGTATCATGTTTGTTGAATCTCACTGTACAAATTTGAACCGTGTCACGGATCAGCATATTTGGTTTACCCGCGAGATTATTTCACTTGTTTTCGACGCAGCGATAGGGGGCGTGATCGCTGTGCGCTGGTGGCGCTGGTGCGCGAAGCAACAGTTTTTGGGAGGACGGCTCGGTCGGTATATGGAGACAGGGCGGAAGCGGCGGGGAGTCAACTGGTGCCTGCCGATTAAGGACTGCGATGAGTGTGGCTGTTTGCGAGCACGTGGGGAGGACGGAATGCTCGCTTGCTTAGCGTGGTTCTCCAAGACCAGCTGTTGTTTGTTGAGTCTATCACTCGAGTGTAACAGGAAACTGCATTGGTGTGGTTCTCGTCACCTGGCCAAGGCCGAAATTTTCATCTACTTTATTATATTTCATGACCATTACGTCATTATGGGGTTGGTACTTGTAGCCAACATTTTGTGATTTGAAATACTTCAGAGAATATCATCATGTGCCAGGTGTCTACTGTGAATAATTCTTAATTTGTTTCGTAGTGTGTGGCACGGTATCCACTATCATCGATCATTTTATGAAAGTTCTGTCCAAATTATTATTACATTAGACTTTGTTAAAATTGGTGCGTTTAAATTGCAAATTTCCTAATTCTACTAATATTGCCTGGGATAAACCCATCTATTTCTTGATATTGCCATATTTGTGTATTAAGTTGTGTTTCTTCTCGAGACTGACTGAATTGATTTTGGAACACGTGGGGTGGAGTATTTAAATGAAAATTTGCTAGTTAACACAACCGTCGTGAAATTGAAAACATGACAGTGTTTACTCGTGTCACCAGTCGTTAATGTCATTTCTGTCTTGTAGCTTAGTTAACTGATATAAAATAATTAAGAAATTTTGTGTATTTGTCACGAAAGGTGAACTAATGTCACATGACATTGACATTTGTGTAGGGTTTACGTAAGCTTAAGTGAAATGAGGAGGTAAAAAAACAAAAAAACAAAAAAAACAAGAAAAGAAATTTGTTGCACTCTTGCCAAATTGGATTTTTTTAAGGTTTGATTTACATGTAGTACAAATCACAAGTTCAATATTTTTCTGGTGTAATTGTTAATATTTGTACATGTTGCACTATTGTACGATATAATATACCTTTTACTGACAGTACCTTTATGTAATGTTTCAGAGTGGGGCTATATGTACTTCCAGAGAATGTTTTAAAAAAATTTTATTGCTAAAATTTCCTTTAAACTGTTAATTGTATTAACTTGGATGTATAACCAATTATCGTTAATTAATAAATTTGTGTCAACAAGGCTTGGACCAAATAAATGTGCCTACACCTTCCCCATCCTGGCTCTGCTACCGTCAGTACATCACAAAATTCTATACCAGCCTCGTTTAAACGAAGGGATTGCTTCTTCAGATTTTGGAACACCAACTGCGTAAGCAAGCGTTTACTGGGCGAAATCCAGCGACCTTAATATCTTGCTTAGAAGTCTCCTGCAATGTCTGCTTACATCCTCTCCTGAACAGACACTGTTTTCCATGTTGTATACAGTTTTGGCCACGGCATGTTATGCTCTCAGAATTTTTGCACATTGGCGAAGCCAGTGTTCTATCTGCTTTCGTGTAGTGTGGGACATATTAACCTTTGCTTATTACAATTAACGACAAGATCAAATGCGATAATATTCGATATGTAACGGAAATGAACATGCGCCGCTTCCTGGGATGGAGCTCCACCTTTTCTTGACGATATCTACTTTGGGTAGAGAGCGTTGGGTTGAGTTGTTTCGGGGCAGGAGACCAGACAGCGAGGTCATCGGCCTCATGGGATTAGGGAAGGATGGGGAAGGAAGTCGGCCGCGCCCTTTCAAAGGAACAATCCCGGCATTTGCCTGGAGCGATTTAGGGAAATGACGGAAAACCTAAAAAAAATGGTTCAAATGGCTCTGAGCACTATGGGACTTAACATCTGAGGTCATCAGTCCCCTAGAACTTAGAACTACTTAAACCTAACTAACCTAAGGACATCACACACATCCATGCCCGAGGCAGGATTCGAACCTGCGACCGTAGCGATCGCGCGGCGGAAAACCTAAATCAGGATGGCCAGACGCGGGATTGAACCGTCGTCCTCCCGAATGCGAGCCCAGTGTGCTAGCCACTGCGCCACCTCGCTCGGTTTGGGTAGAGACCGTGACTGGTTAGTGGTTAATTTCTTGCAGACCGGTACAGGCATCTCCAAAAATAAATGCTCCCTTCGCAGTAGTTCTGCCACCTCCAATCAGTATCAACTTCGGGTAAAAAAACTGAGTTGTTGATAGTTACCTTGTCGGTGACCTCTGGACTATCTTCCTGGACTGAAGCCCTGTCGCTGCAGTTATCTGGATTGGACATTGGTTACCTTCTCGGCGATCTCGGCGGGCACCTCCAGGGAGAGCTGCTCCTTGGGCTGGAGGCCCGCCTCCTCCAGGTTGCGCAGCACGTCCGCTCGGGGCTCGCAGGCCTCGGGGTCCGCTGCCTGCAGGTACACCACCAGACCCACGGCGCGCAGCAACTCCTTCAGCGAGCGCATCCTCCGGCGCTCCTCCCGCCTTCTAGCCTGTTCTGCACACACATACACCCACACAAACTGCGACCTTCCTGCCAAATCCATTCTATGGTACTCTTTAGCGAAGAGCCAAAATTCCTAGTAGAGGTTTAAGGAAGTTCCTACTTATCGTAGAACACACGAAGGACTTATTTCAATAGTGGCACACGTCCATTTTTGTTCATATTGAAATACAGAGTCCTAAAGTTAAATGAGCGCTGAAAAATCTGCCGTTGAGATACCAGAAATATTCAAGCATATGGTGACTTGCTAGAGATGAACCTTTCTTTCTGTTTGTTTAACTCATTAATTTCAGAAGCATTATAGACAGAAAAGTGAAGGTAATGTGGACTTGTACCACTATTGAAATAAGCCCTTCATATCTACCTCTAAGTCAATGTCTTTATTCCACTTATCACTGTAAATTTCGTTTCAGCGTGGATGACTGACTGATTAATTGCTGTTATATGAGCTGCAATGAATCTAATCTGTGGTAATACTAATGTTGTACAGATCCACAATCTGGTGCAAGTCTTTCAGCTGATTGGCACTACAGCAATTTTCCTGTCCCTGAGCCAATGGCACCCAGGGCTCCCAGGTGGTCACTGATTCAAATACTAACTGGACCCAACATTGCTTAACTTCAGTGGTCAGACGAGAACTTGTGTATCCAATGTGTCAAGGCTGCTGGCTATTGTGTGGTGATGCACGAGGAAAAGTAAGATTGCTTAGTACGGTTCTAGGCGCTCAGTCCGGAACCGCGCTGGTGCTACGGTCGCAGGTTCGAATCCTGCCTCGGGAATGGATGTGTGTGATGTCCTTAGGTTAGTTAGGTTTAAGTAGTTCTAAGTTCTAAGGGACTGATGCCCTGAGATGTTAAGTCCCAGAGTGCTTAGAGCCATTTGAACCAAGTACTTATAAGGAAATCTCGTAGCTTGGTTGGATTAGGATGAGGGAGGTATGAATCTTAGCATTGTTAAAGGAACCTTCCCGTTGTCTACATGACGACTACTCCGTCGGTGAAGGGGAAGATTATGGATTTTACACCTCGCTGACGATGACGTCATTAGAAATGGAGCAAAAGCATGGACCGGACAGAGTGCTGGAGGAAAGGTGGCATCCTTTTCAAAGAAACCGTGTTGGCATTTTCATTTAGTGATACAGGGAAACCACGGGAAACCTGATTCTGCATATCCCTATGAGGAACTGAACTTCTTTCTCCTCAATGCGAGCCCCGTTCCAACGCCTCGGCATGAACAATGTTCTATGACACCATTCCGTAAGCGAATGTAGAAGATACTGCGGCAATGGCTGAAGTCACTACCGTCTGGCTCTTCGTTGTGCCAGTAGCTAGTTCGAATGTCGGTGCTAGGAAAGGTTTCCGTCATCAAACTCCGGCTGAAAAAGCGAGAACAGGGGTCTCTGTAGAGATCCTGGCACCAGACTTTGCACATATGTTCTCAGCTAAATCCCAAACCTGTCAACTGCATCGTATGGAATCAGGTCACGTGACCCTATTGAATGTTATCAGTTCGTCAGTGAATTTGGTGGCCTTCCTGGTGCTATAGAGGAGCAGAAGGCTACAGGCCTTCACCGTTTCTTTTCTCTAAAAGAACTGTTCTCTACAAGTACTCAACTGCGTCATCTAGAGACACGCTTGACACAACAATCGCGCAGCAGGAAGAATGGCGGAGGAATTCGGTCCCTGTTAGGTAGGTGAACAAGCCTTTAGGGTCTCACAGACGACACTGCATCTCCCTGCCTCCGGCCCCCGTCTCTTCCTCCCTCCCTACCTCCCTCCCTCCCTCTCCTCTCTCTCTCTCTCTCTCTCTCTCTCTCTGTCTCTCTCTCTCTCCCTCTCTCTCTCTCTCTCTCTCTCTCTCTCTCTCTCTCCGTCTTCTTCTTTCTCTTTCTCTATGAACTCTATGAAATGGTGCAACCCATGATGTTGGCCTGAAGTCAGACAGTCAAACATGTACGCCGCTAACTCCAGCTCTCTACTCGACCAAAATTATGCGGACAATAAGACAACGATGTATTTGGGCCACCAGGAAATAAGTGAGCAAACGTCTGATAGAATAGAACACCATGCCATCATCGCAGTTTAGAGGTATCTGTTATGTTGGCAAGTCTACGAAGTAAACACTCCACAAACGAATTCACGATATCATACTGATGGCTCCGGTTATGCAAGTATCGATATATCTGACTATCTGTACATGGAATGCATAGGGGTCTGAAGATGACATTAATCAGATAACAAAACCGATCGTCTAAATAAAATAACTTCTCGGCAATTTTTTTCGTAAATATCTGTTATGAAGCTTACAGACGCAAGCGAATCATACAAGGTGTAACAAAAAGATGCGGCTAAACAGAACACATTCCTAACACACACAAGAAGAAAATATGTTGATAGACACAAGTAATGAAACGTTTTGTTTATATATTAAAAAAGTTTTCTATTGCCCTTCGTAATACACCATGAGAAACACATAGGAAACTAATGTATCACCATAGCGCATGAAGCGTTCCTGACGACCCTCGTTGGCCTTGATATATGCGTCAATCTGCGTTGCATTGAATCCCAGCTGTGCTGATGTATCCTTGAGGTCTTGCACTTGGTTTCGCAGCCTTGTACAGTACTGGCACAAATAATACTTCCGTTTCGTTCCATGGTTCGATACACAAGAGCTTTCAACTTGCCCCATTAATAGAAGCGTAATGGCTCACGGTCTAAAAAACGTGGAAGTCAAGGAACTGGTCCCCCTCTTCATATTCCTCCGTCGCGGAATGTGATCTCTAGAAGTCGACGAGATTAACAATGACATGAGGGTGATATCAACCGAGTATGAAGAACATGTTTGTCACACTGGCGAAGGCACATCTTCTAGCAGATCAGATGCAGTATTGTCTAAGACATCATTATACATTTGGCTGCTGAGGTTGGTTGGAAAACACGATGCTCTAAGCAGCCTTGAACATAACCAAACGTAACCAGGTGTCATTTTAAACACTTCATCTACAAAAGGTTTTCATGTTGTAGGATGTTTGTCTCTGCTCCAGTGTGGTTCAAATGATTTATGTACTATGAAGAACTGTAAAACATGAAGCCGGCAAGCAAAGAAAGTGAAATTGGTGTCAAAAAGGTGTACAACATGCTTGAATACGCAACTGATTATCATTTCAGTACAACAACAAAGTACACATTCCACATACAATGGAAAGATTGTCTAGTTCGTTTCTCGTTTAGGTATCGTATTTAAATGTTGCTTGTTTGTAAAAAGATGCTATAATTCCCCATGTAAGAAGAACTAACGTCAACCAGCACATGTTGGAATTCGACTGCAGTAGGATCATGGCCTATGCAAAGTGTATTTATCGTGCTGCAGTATGTTCGCTTATGTTGGTTGGGACTCAGCAGCTGTCACGGGAAAGTGTGACCGGTGGGGTCAGTGGGGCATATTCAATGCCACGTAGGATCCCAGTGGCGCCACGCGAGTAGCGCCAGAGAGGACAGATATAATACTTGCTCGTCCATGGAGGACATTACAGATACGTCATGTAGTATGAGTCAGGAAGTGGCCTTATTCGCAGCAGTAACTACCCACACAGACAGTGCGATGCAGTCTGCTGCTCCACGAACTGCCAGCGTGGCGACCACTGTAGCAGCTTATCTTGACACGGCAGCAGAGAAAGGCGTGCTGACAGCGGTGCGCCCAACGACAACCTTGGACACCGGAGTGGCACCACTTACTCTTTTTCAGACTGTGCTAGTTCGTGTGCAGCAACACAATGGACGTATCTGTGTATTGAGGCTCTGAAGAGAACGAACGATGATAGACTGCACGCATGATCGTCCTAAGGATCCAACACCCGGCGTGATAATATGAGGTGTCCTTGGATATACAATGGTTCATATAGCTGATAATCTGGACAGCAGGCGTTACAATTCTAACATGTAAAGGGTGGTAGCTGTGCCCTATCCCTAAGGTCTCACTGACACTATCTTTCAACAAGATAACGAAATACCGCATCCGTCTGTGCTGCCCTGACCTAGAGAGCATGTATCCCTGACATACCTCGACATAGAGGCTTATGCCACGGACAGTAGATCTACTACGCAAAGAAAAGAGGTTGCTGAGAGACTGGCACGCCACCATTCGCCAGTCACTATCACTAATGAATTCTGGCAGGAAGTTGAATCAGCATGAAATGACGTACCACTATCTCTCATTCAAGATCAGTTCGATTCGATGGCCAGCGACGTTAGAGTCATTTTTTGTGTACTAAATTTCGCAACCTATACACATCCAAATCAGCTATAAATTTAATCATTTATTAAACAATGCAGTTTCCATGTAAACACGTGAGCCAGAGACAGAGGTCATGTGTATGTGAGACTTCTGTTTGCATGAATATATATACACTCCTGGAAATTGAAATAAGAACACCGTGAATTCATTGTCCCAGGAAGGGGAAACTTTATTGACACATTCCTGGGGTCAGATACATCACATGATCACACTGACAGAACCACAGGCACATAGACACAGGCAACAGAGCATGCACAATTTCGGCACTAGTACAGTGTATATCCACCTTTCGCAGCAATGCAGGCTGCTATTCTCCCATGGAGACGATCGTAGAGATGCTGGATGTAGTCCTGTGGAACGGCTTGCCATGCCATTTCCACCTGGCGCCTCAGTTGGACCAGCGTTCGTGCTGGACGTGCAGACCGCGTGAGACGACGCTTCATCCAGTCCCAAACATGCTCAATGGGGGACAGATCCGGAGATCTTGCTGGCCAGGGTAGTTGACTTACACCTTCTAGAGCACGTTGGGTGGCACGGGATACATGCGGACGTGCATTGTCCTGTTGGAACAGCATGTTCCCTTGCCGGTCTAGGAATGGTAGAACGATGGGTTCGATGACGGTTTGGATGTACCGTGCACTATTCAGTGTCCCCTCGACGATCACCAGTGGTGTACGGCCAGTGTAGGAGATCGCTCCCCACACCATGATGCCGGGTGTTGGCCCTGTGTGCCTCGGTCGTATGCAGTCCCGATTGTGGCGCTCACCTGCACGGCGCCAAACACGCATACGACCATCATTGGCACCAAGGCAGAAGCGACTCTCATCGCTGAAGACGACACGTCTCCATTCGTGCCTCCATTCACGCCTGTCGCGACACCACTGGAGGCGGGCTGCACGATGTTGGGGCGTGAGCGGAAGACGGCCTAACGGTGTGCGGGACCGTAGCCCAGCTTCATGGAGACGGTTGCGAATGGTCCTCGCCGATACCCCAGGAGCAACAGTGTCCCTAATTTGCTGCGAAGTGGCGGTGCGGTCCCCTACGGCACTGCGTAGGATCCTACGGTCTTGGCGTGCATCCGTGCGTCGCTGCGGTCCGGTCCCAGGTCGACGGGCACGTGCACCTTCCGCCGACCACTGGCGACAACATCGATGTACTGTGGAGACCTCACGCCCCACGTGTTGAGCAATTCGGCGGTACGTCCACCCGGCCTCCCGCATGCCCACTATACGCCCTCGCTCAAAGTCCGTCAACTGCACATACGGTTCACGTCCACGCTGTCGCGGCATGCTACCAGTGTTAAAGACTGCGATGGAGCTCCGTATGCCACGGCAGACTGGCTGACACTGACGGCGGCGGTGCACAAATGCTGCGCAGCTAGCGCCATTCGACGGCCAACACCGCGGTTCCTGGTGTGTCCGCTGTGCCGTGCGTGTGATCATTGCTTGTACAGCCCTCTCGCAGTGTCCGGAGCAAGTATGGTGGGTCTGACACACCGGTGTCAATGTGTTCTTTTTTCCATTTCCAGGAGTGTATATATATATGTGTGTGTGTGTGTGTTTATGTGTGTGTGTGGGTGTGGGTGTGTATGGGTGTGTGTGTGTGTGTGTGTGTGTGTTTATGTGTGTGTGTGGGTGTGGGTGTGTATGGGTGTGTGTGTGTGTGTGTGTGTGTGTGTGCGCGTGTGTATTGTCTATTTCAGAAGAAGACCTTCTAGCAGGAAGCTCACTTGTTTAGTAGTCTTTCTGTTGTACCTGTCTGAGACTCAACGTCTCCGCTATATGGTGAGTAGCAATCTTTAATCATCTATTGTTTTTTCTATACCGCTTATGCACAATAAGTACCATTTCATATTTGATAACCATCCTGGTTATGAAATTTTAATGTGCAATGAAGCATTTTCTTTTGTAATATATGAGAAATATGTCCTAGGAATTTGGCAGCATTTTCTTGTTGCATGCTGTGTTAATAAATTCTGATACGAACCCAAATTTTCCTATAGATGACCAAAGCCTCTTATTCTAAACTATTCGGAGATACATAACCCCCAAAATCCAAGGAAATTACTTGCTAATATCTTCAAGCATCTATAAAAATCACACGTTTGAGTCACACTGTCCTGAACAAGTCCTGCAGTTTATATCAACATAGCGTGGTCCATGCGAGCTGCGTGAATTCCGGCCAGGCGATGATTCCCAAGCCCCTCATGGCTGCCAAGAAAGTATTAGGACATCGAAAGTTCTGCCGACGCCATGCAGAATGACCCAACGATGAATGGAAATGATTAACGTCGTCCCATCGATCTTGCCCCCAGCCGCAGGGCAGGTGTCGGTATGTGTGGTGGAAGACCAGACAAGCTTCTGACAGAGGATGTGTAGCCCATTAATCGAAGGGTTAAACAATGCGTATTCAGAATATATGAACAGTGAATGGAGAAAACATTCCCAGCTGAGGGAGAACATAAATAAATGCAACGCAATGTTTGTAGCTAGGCAAAAAGATGCGATATCGTCTGACTATATGATTGGCAATTGATCGCTGGAATCAGTCACACTCTTCCAGTATCTGGCAGTTTCTGTCTGGGGTGATTTAAAGTAGAACCTCCACATAAATGTAGACACAGGTAAGGCAGGTGTCGAATTCACATTTTTGAAAGAGTCCTGAGGAAATTTAATTCACACACGAAAGAATGCACTTACTTGAATACTGTTTGTCGGTGTAGGATCCGTATCAGGTTCGATTAAAGGAAGGGATAGGACAGATTGTAAAGATAATACATAATACTACGTAAGATAAAGGAAAGGGAATCACCCACCTACAGCTGGCTGAAGAGTGGTGCATAGAAACACACAAAAGGACACAACATTTACACTGGCTATCGAGCTCATGCACTTTCTCTATAAAAAATATACACACACACACAAACACACACTCACAGCAACAAAGACACGCAAAAGCACAAACTCGCGGCAAGACTGACTTTTGATTGTCGGTTATTGACAGCAATTGTCTATAAGATGAAGGTGGGGAGTAATAAGACGCACGTAGCGACGAGAGATTTAGAACGGAAGTTGAGGCATGTCTTTCGATAGATGACTTAGCGGGTGCACAACAAGACGAAAGAAGTGCAGAGGGTAGAAGAAAAAACAAAAAACAGGTAAAGAGAGAAAGAGGGGGAGGAGGAGAAAGAAGGCGTGGAAAGGAGAGGAAAATGGAGGAGAAAAGGGAGACAGGTAGGGAAGAGAGAAACAAAGACTGCTGGAAAAAGAAAAAATTAGGGAGGGAGAGAGAGAGAAAGAGCCCACATTGAGGGGAGAGAGGACAATGAAGAGTGGTCGGAGAAGGCAGTAAATGTGAAGAGGAAAGGAGTGATTTTGACAGAGCAGAAAATGCGAGGCATTGGGAAACAGGCTAGCAGAAGTGCAGACCAGCGGTATTTTGAGAGTGCGGAATGTGCTCGAGAGACAATTCCCAGAAGCACAGTTCAGAGAAACTAGTGCTGGAAAGGAGTATCAAAATCGCTCGTGCAGTGAAGCAGCTGTTAAAATCATTTGTGTTGTGGTGCACAGTATGTTCGACAAGTGAATTGTTCTGTTTGCGGCTGGCCACATTTTGGTGACGGCCATTGATGAGATTACACAGTTGGTTATTTGCCATGCCCATGAAGAATGGTGCATTGTAACTGCAGCATAGCTAATACACAACGTGGCTGCTTTCACGTGCGTCCCTGTCTTTCAAAGGGTAGTAAATGCTTACTGCCTCCTCGCCTCGTGCTTCCTTCGCTAATGTCTCCCCACTTCAACCTCGCGGGCTCTCAATAGCCGATGATCAACAGTTGGTCTCGCCGAGGCAGCGGTTGTGTATGTTTGTGTGTTGTGGATATTTTTGCCAGAGGAAATGCAAGATCACGAAAGATAGTGTAAATACTGTTTCCTTTTTTGTGCTTCCATGCGCCACGGATCAGTCAGCTAGAGGTGGACGGGTTGCCTTTCCTTTATTTTACGTATTATTCAAAAATGGTTCAAGTGGCTCTGAGCACTATGAGACTTAACATCTGAGGTCATTAGTCCCCTAGAACTTTGTTGTTGTTGTGGTCTTCAGTCCTGAGACTGGTTTGATGCAGCTCTCCATGCTACTCTATCCTGTGCAAGCTTCTTCATCTCCCAGTACCTACTGCAACCTACATCCTTCTGAATTTGTTTAGTGTATTCATCTCTTGGTCTCCCTCTATGATTATTACCTTCCACGTTGCCTTCCAATACTAAACTGGTGATCCCTTGATGCCTCAGAACATGCTCTACCAGCCGATCCCTTCTTCTAGTCAAGTTGTGCCACAAACTTCTCTTCTCAGCAATCCTATTCAATACCTCCTCATTAGTTATATGATCTACCCATCTAATCTTCAGCATTCTTCTGTAGCACCACATTTCGAAAGCTTCTATTCTCTTCTGGTCCAAACTAGTTATCGTCCACATTTCACTTCCATACATGGCTACGCTCCATACAAATACTTTCAGAAACGACTTCCTGACACTTAAATCTATACTCGATGTTAACAAATGTCTCTTCTTCAGAAACGCTTTCCTTGCCATTGCCAGTCTACATTTGATATCCTCTCTACTTCGACCATCATCAGTTATTTTGCTCCCCAAATAGCAAAACTCCTAGAACTACGTAAACCTAACTAACCTAAGGACATCATAAACTTCCATGCCCGAGGCAGGATTCGAACCTGCGACCTTAGCAGTCGCGCGGTTCCAGACTGAAGCGCCTAGAACCGCTCGGCCACCGCGGCCGGCCTTACGTATTATTCCCTCCAGGAATTTCCATTATTGATATAGATTGTAAGGATAGGCGAGCGATTCTTCGCGGGTTTGGTTAGCCAGTGTGAGAGTATTACTTAAATGCTCAACACATTCGGTATGAAACGTTACAAAAAGGATGTCAGTCAAAGAGCCCACGTTGCTACATGAGTCAAGGAACACTACTTTCTCCAACTTACATCTCGCGGACTGATCAGGACAAATGTTGAGAGAAATTAGGGTCCATACATCTACATGTACATTTACATCCATACTCCGCAAGTCACCTGACGGTGTATGGCGGAGGGTACTTTGAGTACCTGTATCGGTTCTCCCTTCTATTCCAGTCTCGTATTGTTCGTGGAAAGAGAGATTGTCGGTATGCCTCTGTGTGGGCTCTAATCTCTCTGATTTTATCCTCATGGTCTCTTCACGAGATGTACGAAGGAGGGAGCAATATACTGCTTGACTTCTCGGTGAAGGTATGTTCTCGAAACTTCAACTAAAGCCCGTACCGAGCTACTGAGCGTCTCTCCTGCATAGTCTTCCACTGGAGTTTATCTATCATCTCCGTAAAGCTTTCGCGATTGCTAAATGATCCTGTAACGAAGCGCGCTGCTCTCCGTTGGATCTTCTCTATTTCTTCTATCAACCCTATCTGGTACTGATCCCACACTGGATACCGACAGTTTCATCTCACCTACCAGCAGGAAATGGGGCAGACAAAGGAAGAAAAGTGGACTGTACACCCTGCGTTCCCATGCCACACTCCGCGCATTGACTTGCGGAGTGTAGACCCAGCTGCAGATGTAGATTCGAATGTGTATACCAGGCTGGCAGCATTGGAGACCCCACACTACTGGAGGGTCTACCCGTGGCAGACGGAACTCACCTTGCGCCGCCTGCTCCTTGGCGAGCGCAGCCAGGCGCTTCTTCTCCTGGGCCTCGTGCCGGATCCGCTCCTCCTCCGTCAGCTCGTCAAACGGCAGCTGCAAACCGACACAGGCGCACCATTAGCGTCGTCCTCACCACACACCTTCAACAGGCTAGCCTACAAATTGCTTACATTTGGTGTAGTTTACCCATAGGACGACATTAAGCAAACGCTTGATGTCTCCTTATCATTATTACCTTTGTCTTCTGGCTGATTTGACAAGCCCCGCCGTGACTTCCTCTCCCGTGCCAATCTCTTCATCTGAGAGTAGCACTTACACCCGACGCCTTCGATCATTTGTTAGACATGTTCCTGTCTGTGTCTTCCTATATACTGGGTGATCAAAAAGTTAGTATAAATTTGAAAACTGAATAAATCACGGAATAATGTAGATAGACGGGTACAAATTGATACACATGCTTGGAATGACATGGGGCTTAGAACCAAAAAAATGCAAAAGCTCAAAAAATGTTCGACAGATGGCGCTTCATCTGATCTGAATAGCAATAATTAGCATAACAAAGTAAGACAAAGCAAAGATTATGTTCTTTACAGGAAATGCTCGATATGTCCACCATCATTCCGCAACAATAGCCGTAGTCGAGGAATAATGTTGTGAATAGCACTGTAAAGCATGTCCGGTATTATGGTGAGGCACTGGCGTCGAATGTTGTCTTTCAGCATACCTAGAGATGTCGGTCGATCACGATACACTTGCGACTTCAGGTAACCCCAAAGCCAATAATCGCACGGACTGAGGTCTGGGGACCTGGGAGGCCAAGCATGACGAAAGTGGCGGCTGAGCACACGATCATCACCAAACGACGCGCGCAAGAGATCTTTCACGCGTCTAGCAATATGGGGTGGAGCGCCATCCTGGATAAACATCGTACGTTCCAGCAGGTGTTGATCAGCCAGGCTGGGGATCATGCGATTATGTAGCATATCGGCGTACCTCTCACCCGTCACGTTAGCAGATACAAAATCAGAATCACGCATTTGCTCGAAGTTAAAAGGCCCGATAACGGTAGATGTGGTAAATACAACCCATACCGTGTCTTTCCCGTCGTGCAATGGAGTTTCCACGACAGTTCTAGGATTTTCGGTAGCCCAAATTCTGCAGTTGTGGTCGTTGACAGATCCTCGGAGCGTGAAATGAGCTTCATCGGTCAACAACATGTTACTCAACCAATCGTCATCTTCCACCATCTTTGAAACGCCCACACCGCAAATGCCCTCCGCTTCACTAAATCGCCAGGTAACAGTTCATGATGCCGATGGATTTTGTACGGATAGCATCGGAGGGTACGCCGAAGTGCCAACCAAACAGTAGTGTATGGAATGCCGGTGCGACGTGCGACTGCACGAGCGCTGACTTCCCCGTGCATAGCCGAACCCGCTACAGTCTCCATTTCTTTCTGAACTGTCTCAGCAGCATTACGCCTTGTGCCCGGTCGGCCACTACGGGGTCTATCGTCTAAACAACCCGTGGCTTCGAACTTCGAAATCATTCTCGCCACAGCTGCATTTGTCAACAGACCTTTACCCGTTCGAATCTCCTTCGTATGACGATAGGATCGTAACATTGAACTAGCACATTCCCCATTCTGATAATACAGCTTCACTGAAAGCGCATTTCAGGTAACGTCAACATCATTTTATACTCGATTGTCATGCGCAATCACTGACGTTTTGCTGTCCAGCGCTATTTGTCGGACATTTTGTGAACTTCGTTTTTTTTCTAATAAAACCCCTTGTCATTCCAAGCATGTGTGTCAATTTTTACCTCTCCATCTACATAATTCCGTGCTTTATTAAGTTTTCAAATTTTTACTGATTTTTTGATCACCTGGTAGTTTTTGCCCTCTCCTACCGTGGAAGTTATACCCTTATATGTTAAAACATTTACTCTCATCCCATCCCTTCGTCTACTATGTGTTTACCAAATATTCCTTTCCTCTCAGATTCTTTCGAGAACCTCTTCTTCCCGTATCCACATACTTTTCAAAACCTTCCAACACCACCACACTTCAAACGCTTTCATTTTCTTCCTTTTTCAGTTTTCCCAAGGTCAACGATTCACTATCATACAATACTGTGTAAGTAGGCTGTTTAGGTTTTTATGTTGGTAACGCCACGTAGCGCGCTGTATGAAAATCGCTGACTGCGCTGTGTTCAGTCTGTGGGTGGCTGGACTCATTGTTGTAATATTCGCTATTGTAGTGTTGGGCAGATGGATGTGAACAGCGCGTAGCTTTGGGCAGTTGGAGGTGAGCTGCCAGCAGTGGTGGATGTGGAGAGAGAGATGCCAGAATTTTGACAGGTTACTGTGAACGGACGATCTGGACGTGTGATCGCCAGAAAAAGGAAACTTGTAAGATGGTTGTCATGAATTGATAGATATACATGATGACTTTTGAATATTATTAAGGTAAATACATTGTTTGTTCTCTATTAAAATCTTTCATTTGCTAACTATGCCTATCAGTAGTTAGTGTCTTCAGTAGTTAGAATCTTTTATTTAGCTGGCAGTATTGGCGCTCGCTTTATTGCAGTAGTTCGAGTAACGAAGATTTTTGTGGGGCAAGTGATTCATGAAAGGTATAGGTTATTGTTATAGTCAGGGCCATTCTTTTGTAGGGATTATTAAAAGTCAGACTGCTTTGCGCTAAAATATATTGTGTGTCAGTTTAGTGATGATCAGAATAAGTAAAGAGAAAACTGTTTGAGTACGTTGAGTTTTGCTCAGATGTTTGAAAATCAAATAACGTAGAAGTTTACCAGCACAGTCATTCATAATTTTTTCAAGGGGATGTTTCAACTGTGCTTCAGGCGAATATTCTCGGAATTTCTTCCTCAAATTAAGTCCTATGTTTGAAACCAGTAGGCTTCTCTCAGGCGGGAACTCCCTGTTTGCCTCTACTCGTCTGTTTCTTGCGTCATCCTTGCTTCGTTCGTCCTGCTTTATTTTGCTACGAAGGGAGCAGATTTCCTTCACTTCGTCTACAACTTTAACACCAATTTTTTGTTGTGTTTATCGCTAACGGCATTAATTTTATTTTGTTACTATCATTAGTGTATTAACTGGTAAAAAAAGTTTTGCGACGCCCTCATGACTTAACAAACTGACCATAAAAAATCGCAGCACCAAGAAGAAGTTGTGTGACATAATCGAAACTTGGTAGGTGTGTTTCTGTATCTGAAAGATGATGTCTACTCATATCTCGCGCCAGTCCCAAAAGAGGGGCGCTAGCATCCCTACTATAAAGACGCACGTTAGAGGTGCTTTAAATACACATTGTAATGGTCGTGAGCGTTATCTACCTTCGGGTTTGGACGTGGTGAGTTGATGTTAGTCAAGAATTCCTTTAAGGCAACAAAGATGTCATTACCAACAACTTACTGAGTTTGAAGGATATGGTGCAATAAGAATATGACAAGCTGGATGTTCCTTCTGTGATACTGCAGAAAGGTTTACCAGGAATATAGCCACAGTACGCTATTGCTGGCAGCAGTGTACACGAGAAAGGACTGTCGCAAGAAGACCAGCTCCGGACGACCACGTGGCACTACCGACAGGGAAGACCATCGCATTCGGAGTATGCCTCTGGCGCCACATACTGCATCTGCAGCAGCAATTTGAGCAACAGATGGCACCGCTACTTCGGTGTTACCACGCGTGAGCTCGTTGGGGGGCAGGGTGGAAGTCTGTTGTGATTTCTGAAGAAAGCTGGTTCTGCCTCGGTGCCAGTGATGGCAGTGTGTTGATTAGAAGGAAACCACTTGAGGCCAGCAACCAACTTATCTGCGTGCTAGACACACCACGAGTTATTGTCTGTGGTGCGATTTCGTATGGCAGCATTTAACGGTACTTTGCGGCAGGCGTGTCAATTAGCATCATATTAATTGAAATCGGGGAAGAATTAAAAAGGGGAAAGTAATACGAAACTTTAATAACTGCTCAGTATTACTAAGAAGCAATATAATGAAAAGTAATAAAAAGCAAAGTAGCTAAGACCAAGCGGGACAGAAAGATATAGGAGCCCGTTTGTTTTTTAATACATATAAAAGAACATGTAACACATTATTGAGCTCTCTACCTTCAATTATCGCGATCGGGCTAGTCGATGAAAAAGTGGTACGCGACTGCGAAATTCGTTAAGGAGATTATTTAAAGACTCTTCAAGCACGTTTAAAATACATTACGTGTGACGAAGTGATCAGAGACGTTTATTGTCGGGTGAAGTGAAAATGAATCCGACAACATACTTCGAACTTTGTATTAGCTGGGAAAAATACTCTTGGGAAACTATTATGGTTGTGGAACCCACGAAAGTTGTGCCCAACAGAAAGCTATAGTTTACGTAATTCTGCATTTTATAAAATGGTGAAACGCGTGTGCGCGGAACATTAATAGAATCTTATCCTTAGACGGTTGCGGGGGTAAGTGATACAAACAACGCTCCAGCATAAAAAATAGTTTGCGTATTAACTACCAGATATTAATTAACGGGGACCTAAAATACTAAAAAAGAAGGATAGGATCATCACCTCCAATCCCGATTCATATTTCATATTTAATTAGTGAAAAGAGAAGCGTTAATAAACAAACTACATTTCAATTTTATCCACGATTTTGGTTGGCTTCATTACGTAGTCTTAACTACATGATAAACAATATCTGTGGAAGTTGTATGCAACGTATCGCCATAATATTTAGCCAACCAATATTGTGGGACACAAAAAAAAAAAAAATGTAAATGCATGAAATTGTTACAGCGGATGTATAATGTGTGAGTGCGACGAACTATATTGAGAAACTGAACATCCATTACGTACTTGCATGTTTATCTGCGAAAATAGTTCGAATAGAATCGCTGGAACACTGCAAACCATTCAGATTAATCGAACATCTAAATACGCATAATGCTGGTACCACCAGGATGTGTTCTTTCTCCTCACCCCCGTGGCAGTAATTGAATTAAGAGTCAGCCGGGAAATACATTTAAATCAATTGACGAGAATTGAGCTAGCGTCACGAATTTTCAAACGTCCACTGCCATGTATGAAGGCGAGTGACACCACGAGTGTTAACGTCGATCGAGGGGTGTCGTCGTGATCGTATTGAATGACACTGAGCGGTTACAAGCAGGAGTACCCTCGTGGTTCTCCTGCGTTCCTGACTCCAGATCTGTACGTCATTCTGGTGGTTACACCTCCTGTGCTGCCATTTCCGAACAGCATTCCAGGAGGTGTTTTCCAGCAGGATAACGCTAGCCCAAAAACTGCTATTGTAGCCCAGCATGCTCCACGGATTGTCGATTTGTGGACTTAGCCTGCCCGATACCAGACCTGTCTCCACTCGTGCGTACACGGTCATCATCGATGATAACTCCAGCGTCATCCACAAATAGTAACAACCGTCCCTGTGTTGGCCGACCAAGTCCACAGGCACGGAATTCAGTCCCACAAACTGACATCAGGCACCTGTGCAACACAATGTGTGTGCGTTTGCATGCTTGCATTCAACATTCTGGCGGCTACATCGGTTACTGATGTACAGTAGCAGCATTTCACATTTGCAAGGCTTATCTATCGCTTACCTTTATCTGTAATCTTGCTATGTTAATAACTTAAATATGTAACCTAGACGAATGCATTCCCGAATTTTTATTACTCGACATGAATTTCGTTTGGAGTTGCGATTTTTTCCCGTCAGCGTAGTATATATACAGGGTGGTCCATTGATCGTGACTGGGCCAAATATCTCATGAAAAAAGCGTCAAACGAAAAAACTACAGAGAACGAAACTCGTCGAGCTTGAAGGGGGAAACCAGATGGCGCTATGGTTGGCCCGCTAGATGGCGCTGCCATAGGTCATAAGGATATCAACTGCATTTTTTTTAAACAGGGACCCCCATTTTTATTACATATTCGTGTAGTACGTAAAGAAATATAAATGTTTTTGTTGGACCACTTTTTTCGCTTTGTGATAGATGGCGCTGTGGGTCCCACGGGAAGCGTGCAAGGCATAAGTCCCTTCAGTCGGGCTACTCGTCTGTGTCCTCGGTGGCTCAGACGGATTTTTTTTCCGTAATGTTCGTTGCGTTTGGTCTGGGCGGAGGTCACAGGACATCCAATAAAGTTGATCGTTGATTCCCTTACTCAGTTTTTTTTTATTATTATTAGAGAGGGCCAGCGGCCCTCTGACCGAACAGGCTGAGCTAACGTGCCGGCTTGTACCTTAAAGTGATATGCAGTAACATAGTAATAATTAGTTATTCCACAACCAATAATTTATTGAAATCTTCCTGTTTCATTAGCTTTCGTCAGCTAAATGTTCTGTAATAAATTAGCAGGAAAGTCTTTAGCTAGAAAAGAGGTTGCTTTCTACAGTTACATAAAATGACTGCTGCTTCTCTCCTATTAGGAATATATTTGTGTTATTCAAATGAAGTGTAAGGGACGGTCAAATGAAAACCTAACAGCTGCCACAAGGGACCATGGAATGGTTCCATTCAAAAGTAATCACTATACGCGTTAAGACATGTACCCCCCTGCGAGGTGAGACAATCAATATCTCTTTCGTAGAATGCGGGCGGTCGCTGACGGATCCACAACTGCACCCAGTCTTGCACTTACTCGTGCGATTGAAACCGACGTCCACATAGGTCTTTCTTTAGATCACCAAATATGTGAAAACCACATTGTGAATGATCCGAGCTCTGCGGAGGATGTTACAGTGTTTCCCAACCAAATCGCTGAAGCGCAGCCTTCGCACGATTAGCAGTGCGGAGGCGGGCGTTATCGTCCAACAGGACAATCGTGACCTTACCGGGACTTGTGTAAAAAGCTTTGGGTTTCTTTGGCGTGGGAGATGTGGTTTTGCCGTTTGGTTTGGGCTGCCGGAATGCTGTCGGACGGAATCATCTTGTTGCACGATAACGCCAGCCCCCACATCGGCAATCAGGCGAAGGCTACGCATCAGCGATTTGCTTGCGAAACACTGCAACATCCTCCTCATAGTCCGGATCTCTGACCGCGTTATATTCATATCTTTGGCGACGTGAAGAAAGGTGCGTGGACTTCGGTTTCAGTCCAACGAGGAAAAGCAAGAGTGGGTGCGGTTGTGGATCCACCGGCGGCGGATCCCGTTCTACGAAACAGGAACTGATCGTCTCGTCTCGAAGTGGGATAAATGTCTTAATGCGTGTGGAGAGAACTTTTAAATGGAATCATTCCCCGGTCCCGTTGTGGCGGGTGTACAGTTTTCATTTGAGCTGCCCGTCATAATTAGCCACATATACAATAAGAAGGATGGGTTTACAACGCATTACTACGTGTCATGTAGCCTTACAATGAACAGTTCTGGAATACAGATAATCATATTTCGAGAAGGACTAGTTAATGAGGTACGTCTGAGTTTTCTTTGAACCCGTAAGATTTCCAATTTCTTGTTTTATATTGGATAGGAGCTTGATGTGTACCTTAACACTAGAGCACATAACTCAGCTCTGGATCCTAGAGAAGGAGGCAAAATCTATATGGAAATCGTTTTTGTGCCTTGTATTGCTTTTGTATAGATCAGAGTTCAGTGATACTGATTTTGGCTGTCAGCAACAGAAACCATTAAGGAGTAAATGTACTGGTAAGTGAGCATAAACTTTCCAAGATCTTGAAAGGAACTCTGGCGGATGGGCTCTTGTCTGTTTTACTCAGTATTCCTCTGGTAAATAAACACTTTACTTACCTTAGATGCACTACCCCAGCAGGTAACTTCACTACACAATAGGCAGTGGGAACATGCAGAATAAAGCAACACATTTCGCTTTAGGTACACACAGTATGGGGTAAGCACACCGGGCAAAAGCTTAATCACCCCAGGAGACAGCAGCAAATTACCGCGTAACACCGCTTCTAGGGCTGACAACGGGATCTGCTCGCCGATAAAGAGTCCACGAGTTTCTTCAGGTATGCCACAATCAGCTGAAGACACTCATCGCTGATTAGGTCCCGTAGAGCTGCCAA
This sequence comes from Schistocerca serialis cubense, assembly GCF_023864345.2. NCBI lineage: Eukaryota > Metazoa > Arthropoda > Insecta > Orthoptera > Acrididae > Schistocerca > Schistocerca serialis. The sequence goes on along the minus strand of NC_064641.1, from coordinate 82,000,259 downwards.
ATTGCGAGAATGTTGACTGGTATGTTCCAGCTGCTGTTTCAAATAGTCCTAGATATTTATTACGACATTGCGATCGGGTGGTTTAGTGGGCCAGTCGAGGCGCCATTAGGGATCGCGAGTCTTTGTCAAACCAGAACGTACGTATGTGCAGCTCTCTGATCATACTGCGAGGCAGGAGTGGTCACAGTATACCTATCATGAAGGTGTAGAAAAAAAGGCAGTAACACTTGGCCACCGAGTATGCTGAAATACACATCCTGGTGCAGTAGAAAGAATTTTCACTCTGCAGCAGAGTGTGCGCTAATTTTAAGTTCTCTAAGGCGCTGCAGTCATGGACTGTGTGGCTGGTCCCGGCGGATGTTCGAGTCCTCCCTCGGGCACGGGTGTGTGTGTTTGTTCTTAGGATAATTTAGGTTAAGTAGTGTGTAAGCTTAGGGACTGATGACCTTAGCAGTTAAGTCCCATAAGATTTCACACACATTTGACCTTTTTTTATTTTAACTTCGAAAGGTAGAAGAAGAGGTACTGGCGGAAAAAGAGCTGTGAGGGTGGGTCGTTTGGCGTCTTTGATCGCTCAGTAGGTATACCACATCCCAGCAAAGGCCAAAGGTCCAGGTTCGAGTCCCGATCCAGCACACAGTTTTAATCTGCCAAGCAGTTTGAAAACCTGTTACATGTTTACGGTAAGGAAAAAAGGAAAAACACGTCCAAAACATCACAGAACCAACGGTAGTATGGACTATATCCTCCACACGCTACGGTTTAAAAGCCTTTTGGGCCGTCGCTGTACCTGACAGTGGATCATTTGGAAATGGGCCACATCGCGACTCGCATACTATGCACCCTCAATCAGCTACTGCCCAGTTACTGTGTTTTTTAGCCTATTGAAAGCGTTCAGCTGTATGTTCCGCTCTGAGGAATGTTGTTTTGGGAGGTATGCGACTCCAAACATCCTATTCATGCAGTTTTCTTCATAGTGTTCACTCGAAGATTGGTTGAAACGGACTGACAGCAGCAAATCTTGACTGCAATAGAGAAGATTTGACACTCGTCTTGGGTCCCTTTCGGCTAGTTTATCTTTCCAACCTTGGTTAATGTGCTGTGTATTGGATGGCTGTGAGTAGTACGCCATTCCTTATAGACACGTTGCACAGGCCTCGTTGATATATCAATTAATCAGGCAACTGCATTCATGATTTGGCCATGGGCAATGCCGCACACGATAACTCCTTCCTCATTTTCTGACATGCCCCTCATGGACTGTGCGGCTGGTCCCGGCGGAGGTTCGAGTCCTCACTCGGGCATGGGTGTGTGTGTTTGTCCTTAGGATAATACAGCTTAAGTAGTGTCTAAGCTTAGGGACTGATGATCTTAGCAGTTAAGTCCCATAATATTTCACAGAAATTTTGACATGCCCCCACCTCGACCCTTTCTTACTGCGCTGATAGCGTACAACCGACCGGCACGAAGAGAAGTTCACTGGCATGATTACGTCAGCAGCGGAGGGTCGCATTGGGATACCAGTCCTGCTGCATCTATGGAGGCCCAAAGCGGCCTTTGGGCGTTTCTAAGCGGATGACTAATATTGTGACCGGTGAGCTCACCCCTGACAGCAAGTCCTACAGTCACTCGGTTTGCTTGTCAGCCGGAGAGCCGGCGAGCACTGACCGCTGCCCTCTCGCGTTCCCCGCGCAGCACCTTGCTCTCGTTCTCCAGCTCCTCCACGATCAGCCGGCTCAGGCGGGGCGCGTTCGCCCCGAACATGAGGTTCACCAGGTGCCCGCTCTGCACATAAAACACCCAACACTCACACGCTTTCCCAAACACTCACAAGAAAAGAAGTATACAGGTACCTTGGAATCGACATCGACGAAAAGCAAAACACGCATGCATATATAGAAATTGTCTGCGAAGAGAGGCATTAAAATCTTAAATAAAATAGCAAGAATTGGCCAAAGAAGTTTTCAGCTGCCACTAATTGCAATAAGAAAGTACAACAACTCATTCTCGCCAGAATGAGATTTTCACTCTGCAGCAGAGTGTGCGCTGATATGAAACTTCCTGGCGGATTAAAACTGTGTGCCCGACCGAGACTCGAACTCGGGACCTTTGCCTTTCGCGGGCAAGTGCTGTACCATCTTTTTTTCCCGTTACTGATCGTTGTGTTTGGTCGTTGCGGACGTCGCAAGACATCCTGTTCATGTTCGGTGGTTGATCCTTCCGCTGAGTTTTTTATTACATAGGCCAACCGGCTCTCTGACCTAACACGCTGAGCTACCGTGCCGGCTAAAAACTGATTTTCGGGCAGAGACGCTACTCATTACGCTAAACCAACACCATCTGAGCTACCGAAGTACGACTCACGCCCAGCCCTCACAGCTTTACCTCTGCCAGTCCCTCGTCTCCTACCTTCCAAACTTTACAGCACCTCTCCTGCGAGTTCGAGTCTCGGTAGGACACACAGTTTTAATCTGCCAGGAAGTTTCAACTCATTCTCGCTCGCTATTGCGGGCTATGGGTCGAACGTTTGGTATCTTGGAGCCAGAAAGGTAAGGATAGCACAGGCTCTGTGGCGAGCATGAAGGACTGTACTCCTGCGCCTGACAGGGGTCTATAAAACAACACCGACTGATGCATTGTTGCTGATGACAGGCTTGCTACCTCCAAACCTAGCGGTAAGAAAGAGAGATGCATAATATTGGCTTAAAAAGCGCAAATGTGATAAGGTAAAGGAGATGTTGGAGGTTGGGTTGGGTTGATCTGGGGGGAAGAGACCGAACTGCGAGGTCATCGGTCTCATCAGATTAGGGAAGGATGGGGAAGGAAGTCGGCCCTTTCAAAGGAACCATCCCGGAATTTGCCTGAAGCGCTTTAGGGAAACCACGGAAAACGAGATGTTGGACACAAGAGCAGTATCGAATAAAGAAATAAAGGCATTGATAGCGATGGCAATAAATCTGGAACAAGGTGGAAACAGAGATGAGAACCTACCAGTTTCTTCCTAACATAAAAGAAAGGACAAGAATGATATACTTCCTTCCGGCCAAGGGAGCCATTCAGTACTCTGAATGATGTGCTGCTCTAATTAGCCACAAAAAAAAAAAAAATCGTCGGCTCCCAGTTCTCACTTACACATTCATTTATGTTTCCTTCCCTACCAGCCATGCGGGGGTAGCTGCGTTGTCTATGGCGCCTTGCCACGGTTCGCGCGGCTCCTCCCGTCGGAGGCTCGAGTCCTTCCTCGGGCATGGGTGTGTGTGTTGTCCTTAGAATAAGTTAGTTTAAGTTAGATTAATTAGTGTGTAAGCCTAGGGACTGATGGCCTCAGCAGTTTGATCCCATAGGAACTTACCTCAAATTTCCAAATTTTCGCTACCAATACTACCGATAATCTTCCCATTTACTACGTCGGTTTTTTTTTATTTTATTTATTTACGCGTCAAGTTCCGCAGGACCAAATTGAGGAGCAAATCTCCAAGGTCATGGAACGTGTAGTATATCAAAGCTAGCTTTTATGGAGTGCAATTCTACTTGTGACTCGGTACCCAATGACATACAGTACCTGTCGGGACATGGTCCTTATCCCAGCTACTTACCAAAAATACGATAGCGCACCACAAACACTTGTGAATGCGGAGCAATCGGCACCACAGATCACATCGTCTGGGACTGTGGCGTTAGCCAAGATTTACAGACCTGGACAGAAATGCATTTGGAAATGCGACAGCCTATAATATAATAACAAATGTGGAACTGTGGCATACACTGAACTCGATGAGAGCTAAGGTATCAGCTTAAGAATTGCAAGCCTATATGGCTGAGAGACAAACAAGAGACCATACATCAAGATAATTAAATGCGCCACGGCAGAACATTCGCCTACAACAACCTTCTGGAAGCAGTGAGGAGATGAGCCTCGGGGAGGACCTTCCTGAGACCCTGACAGTAGGTTCTCATCCCTGTTTCCACCCTGTTCCAGATGTATCGCTATTCGCTGTCAATGTATGCCTTTATTTCCTTATTTGATACTGCTCTTGTGTCCCAATCTCTACACCTCTAATAGAACAGCAGCGTAGACCCTGTGTATGCTGAATAGCACCCCAGCATGCAGGGGGATAGCCATCCACACAAACGAGAAATTCAGCGTGGTTCTGATACCAAGTACAGTAGAGTAGTGTAGTGTAGTTTTGTGCAGGTAGTGCTATGTATTGTGGTGTTATGTAGTGGTGTAGTCCAGAATTATAAATTACAAAATTTGTGATCACCAATGCAGCATAGCGTAACAGAACAGTAGCGTGTGCCTGGTGGATGGCCAAATGGTAGTATGTAAACTTTTTAGTTATTTTTTTTTTCTTTTTGTGTAGATTTCTATGTAGATTTTCCCTTATACAGCATAATGCTTAATTATTACTATCACATTTGAAATTATGTTAAAATATTATGTGCAGTATTCACGCCAATTCACGTGTAACATTCGCTCTGTTCTTGCATATATATGGCAGACTAAAAGAAAATAATAGACAAATAAATGAGTCACAAGTAGAGTTGCGGCCCATCAAAATTAGCGTTCAAAAAATGGTTCAAATGGCTCTGAGCACTATGGGACTCAACTTCTGAGGTCATTAGTCCCCTAGAACTTAGAACTAATTAAACCTAACTAACCTAAGGACATCACACACATCCATGCCCGAGGCAGGATTCGAACCTGCGACCGTAGCGGTTGCGCGGTTCCAGACTGAAGCGCCTAGAACCCCTCGGCCACTCCGGCCGGCAATTAGGGTTCGCTAGTTATGGTACAACACATAAACGACGTAGTAAATGGGAGGATGATCTGTAGCATTGGTAGGGAAAGAAACATCAATGAATGTGTAAAAGAGTAACTGGGAGCTAACGACAAGTCTTTATCTTTGTTTACTATGTTGTTTGTTTTCCTCATAATTAGAACTGCACATCATTCAGAGTTAGTCCACTGTGTATTTTATATCCTTACAGAATATAAACTGTACTTTATAAGTAATAAAAATTAGTTGATCGCGCAACATCTGCACTTTTATGCAACCAAAGCAATTATTCTGATGCAAGTACAGTTTACATGCACAAACGTAAGGAATTATATTTATAATTATTGGCGTTATTTTGTAGTCAACGTTTTTCATCATGACGAAATCTAAGAGTTTCCTGTTAATATTGATAAATGCCAAAGTTGTTCATAAATAACAGAAACATGTTTTATATACATCTGACGAAGTATTGAGGCGATGTTTGATATATGTACATATATATTACCTTTTTGTTGAGGAAAGTGCGTTTTCTAGCACTATGTGATAAATCTGTATTTTTTTCCTCTATTTTTATTGCAACATCCCTCTGTTTTACCTTACAAATCAACTATTTTCGAATAAAATCCAAATTAAACACTGAAAATTTCTATTTTACTATAAATATTGGTTTTCCTTAAGTAACAGACAGGAGGGCAACTATCTCTCTCTTTCCGACCATTAATCCCGACTGGCGAGGTCTGCTGTTATGGTTAATCGGGTTTGGCGTGGTAATTTTTAGGGGTGGCCAGATGCCCTTCCTGTCTCCACCCCATACACCCCTGGACGAACCTTGTGTACCCCAACTGTCTGTGTCTAGTATAATCCATGGAATAGTGCGAACGTGTTTCAAATGTCTGCAAGTCGTGTAACTGAGGCGGAACGTAGGGACCAGCCCAGTATTCATCTATCGAGATGTGGAAAACCACCAAAAAACCACATCCAGGCTGGCCAGCACACCAGCCCTCGTCTTTAGTCCGCCGGGCGGATTCAATCTTGGCCCAGCGCGCCTACCTGAGTCCAGGAAGCAGCGCGTTAGCACTCTTGACCACCCTGCCAGTAGAATAAAAATGTTGCAGAGGCTACCCAGTCAGTTATGAAGTATATTCTCACTCACTTTCTAGACGATTCACTGCTTCTGATTTTTAGGGGAATCTAGTATGACTCTGATCGCATATGTAAAGAAAGCGATCTTCATGACGTAACGCCCGATAGGTATGCAAAACACCTAACGTGCAGGTAATGCGGATACGACCATAACTGCCTAGAGCTACTAGGAAAAACACCGTAGTCTGTGTTTACATCTACATCTACATCTATACTCCGCAAGCCACCTGACGGTGTGTGGCGGAGTGTACCCTGAGTACCTCTATCGGTTCTCCCTTCTATTCCAGTCTCGTATTGTTCGTGGAAAGAAGGATTGTCGGTATGCTTCAGTGTGGGCTCTAATCTCTCTGATTTTATCCTCATGGTCTCTTCGCGAGATATACGTGGGAGGGAGTAATATACTGCTTGACTCTTCGGTGAAGGTATGTTCTCGAAACTTTAACAAAAGCCCGTACCGAGCTACTGAGCGTCTCTCCTGCAGAGTCTTCCACTGGAGTTTATCTATCATCTCCGTAACGCTTTCGCGATTACTAAATAATCCTGTAACGAAGCGCGCTGCTCTCCGTTGGATCTTCTCTATCTCTTCTATCAACCCTATCTGGTACGGATCCCACACTGCTGTGCAGTATTCAAGTCGTGGGCGAACAGGCGTACTGTGACCTACTTCCTTTGTTTTCGGATTGCATTTCCTTAGGATTCTTCCAATGAAACTCAGTCTGGAATCTGCTTTACCGACGATCAACTTTATGTGATCATTCCATTTTAGATCACTCCTAATGCATACTCCCAGATAATTTATGGAATTAACTGCTTCCAGTTGCTGACCTGCTATTTTGTAGCTAAATGATAAGGGATCTATCTTTCTATGTATTCGCAGCACATTACACTTGTCTACATTGAGATTCAATTGCCATTCCCTGCACCATGCGCCAATTCGCTGCAGATCCTCCTGCATTTCAGTACACTTTTCCATTGTTACAACCTCTCGATATACTATAGCATCATCCGCAAATAGCCTCGGTGAACTTCCGATGTTATCCACAAGGTCATTTATGTATATTGTGAATAGCAACGGTCCTATGACACTCCCCTGCGGCACATCTGAAATCACTCTTACTTCGGAAGACTTCTCTCCATTGAGAATGACATGCTGCGTTCTGTTATCTAGGAACTCTTCAATCCAATCACACAATTGGTCTGATAGTCCATATGCTCTTACTTTGTTCATTAAACGACTGTGGGGAACTGTATCGAACGCCTTGCGGAAGTCAAGAAACACGGCGTCTACCTGTGAACCCGTGTCTATGGCCCTCTGAGTCTCGCGGACGAATAGCGCGAGCCGGGTTTCACACGACCGTCTTTTTCGAAACCCATGCTGATTCCTACAGAGTAGATTTCTAGTCTCCAGAAAAGTCATTATACTCGAACATAATACGTGTTCCAAAATTCTACAACTGATCGACGTTAGAGATATAAGTTATGCACATCTGTTTGACGTCCCTTCTTGAAAACGGGGATGACCTGTGCCCTTTTGCAATCCTTTGGAACGCTACGCTCTTCTAGAGACCTACGGTACACCGCTGCAAGAAGGGGGGCAAGTTCCTTCGCGTACTCTGTGTAAAATCGAACTGGTATCCCATCAGGTTCAGCGGCCTTTCCTCTTTTGAGCGATTTTAGTTGTTTCTCTATCCCTCTGTCGTTTATTTCGATATCAACCATTTTGTCATCTGTGCGACAATCTAGAGAAGGAACTACAGTGCAGTTTTCCTCTGTGAAACAGCTTTGGAAAAAGACATTTAGTATTTCGGCCTTTAGTCTGTCGTCCTCTGTTTCAGTACCATTTTGGTCACAGAGTGTCTGGACATTTTGTTTTGATCCACCTACCGCTTTGATATAAGACCAAAATTTCTTAGGATTTTCTGCCAAGTTAGTACATAGAACTTTACTTTCGAATTCATTGAACGCCTCTCGCATAGCCCTCCTCACACTACATTTCGCTTCACGTAATTTTTGTTTATCTGCAAGGCTTTGGCTATGTTTATGTTTGCTGTGAAGTTCCCTTTGCCTCCATAGCAGTTTTCTAACTCGGTTGTTGTAGCATGGTGGCTCTTTTCCATCTCTTACGATCTTGCTTGGCACATAATCATCTAACGCATATTGTACGATGGTTTTGAACTTTGTCCACTGATCCTCAACACTATCTGTACTTGAGACAAAACTTTTGTGTTGAGCCGTCAGGTACTCTGTAATCTGCTTTTTGTCACTTTTGCTAAACAGAAAAATCTTCCTACCTTTTTTAATATTTCTATTTACGGCTGAAATCACCGATGCCGTAACCGCTTTATGATCGCTGATTCCCTGTTCTGCGTTAACTGTTTCAAATAGTTAGGGTCTGTTTGTCACCAGAAGGTCTAATATGCTATCGCCACGAGTCGGTTCTCTGTTTAACTGCTCAAGGTAGTTTTCAAATAAAGCACTTAAAAAAAATTTCACTGAATTCTTTGTCCCTGCCACCCGTTATGAACGTTTGAGTCTCCCAGTCTATATCCGGCAAATTAAAATCTCCACCCAGAACTATAACATGGTGGGGAAATCTACTCGAAATATTTTCCAAATTATCTTTCAGGTGCTCAGCCACAACAGCTGCTGAGCCCGGGGGCCCATAGAGACATCCAATTACCATGTCTGAGCCTGCTTTAACCGTGACCTTCACCCAAATCATTTCACATTTCGGACCTCCGTCAATTTCCTTCGATAGTATTGCACTTCTTATCGCTATAAACACGCCTCCCCCTTCACTGTCCAGCCTGTCTCTGCGGTATACATTCCAATCTGAGTTTATGATTTCATTACTGTTTACGTCTGGTTTCAGCCAACTTTCTGTCCCTAGTACTATATGGGCGTTGTGACCGTTTATTAATGAGACCAGTTATGGGACCTTTCTATAGACGATCCTGCAGTTTACTATTAGCACATTAATATTGTTATTCGCTGTTGCATTTTGCCTACTCCTACCTTGCCGCGTCTCAGGAGGCATCTTGTCGGGCCTAGGGAGGGAATTCTCTAACCTAAAAAACCCCCATGTGCACTCCACACGTACTCCGCTACCCTTGTAGCCGCTTTCGGCGTGTAGTGCACGCCTGACCTATTCAGGGGGACCCTACATTTCTCCACCCGATAGCGGAGGTCGAGAAATTTGCACCCCAGATCTCCGCAGAATCGTCTGAGCCTCTGGTTTAAGCCTTCCACTCGGCTCCAAACCAGAGGACCGCGATCGGTTCTGGGAACGATACTACAAATAGTTAGCTCTGATTCCACCCCGCAAGCGACGCTTTCCGCCTTCACCAATTCCGCCAACCGCCTGTACGAACTGAGGATGACCTCTGAACCCAGACGGCAGGAGTCATTGGTGCCGACATAAGCAACAATTTGCAGTCGGGTGCACCCAGTGCTCTCTATCGCCGCCGGCAGGGCCTCTTCCACATCTCGGATGAGACCCCCCGGCAAGCAGACAGAGTGAACACTGGCCTTCTTCCCCGACCTTTCCGCTATTCCCTAAGGGGCTCCATCACCCGCCTAACGTTGGAGCTCCCAATAACTAATAAACCCCTCCCCCCGTGTGCCTGCTCGGACCTTGCTGAAGGAGCAGCCACATGTCCACTCACAGGCAGAGCGGGCGATGCCACACGGCCAGCCTCCACATTTACCCTCCGCCTCGTGCGCCGCGAACGCCGCTGAACCCGCCACTCCCCTTGGGGAGAGGGTGGTCCAACCGTGCCCGGTACCCGGAAGATGTCTCGACAGCAGGGACAGTGGGTGAAGAATGTAACACCTGGGGTGTACCTTGCGACGCACCAGACTCCCCACTGCCGCTACACTCCGAGGCAGCAGCCTGAAGATGGCTGATCGCGGCCATCAACACGTTCAGCTGTTCGCGAACAGTGGCCAGCTCCTCCTGCGTCCGTACACAGCAGTCACACTTACACTTACATCACTACTTACGGTAGTCTACATTAGTCTGTGGTAGTTCTACAACACTGCTCACAACGCATCAGACAAGACAAAGTGAAAGTCACTAGCTAACTTCTCCTCATCACAGACATCAGTTAAGGGAGAGTTGGATAACATGCACAAACGCAATTCGTAGGCATTCAGTATTTGAAACTTGCGATGAGCGTGACGGCTTCTGACTACTGCTGCCCTCTCCCGATTCCTGTAACAAACAGGAACAAGAAGAAAGCTGTCATTTAAGCAGAGGAATTCGCGTGTGTGAGAAAAATGAAACAGGACAGATTCTTGTTATCTTCAGCAGACAGAAAACAATGAAGCAAACTTCAGTTCTTACTGACACTGAATATACGAGGCCTGTTCAGAAAGTAAGCTTCGATTGATTGCCAAATTGAAACCACAGTGAACATCAGAAATGTTTTACTTGTAACAATTAGCTACACCTTTCAGCTACTTCTCTACGTAGTCGCCGTTCTGACTTAGACTTTTGTCATAGCTTTGTACCAACTTTTCAATAGCCTCATCATAGAAGGCAGCCGCCAGTGCTTTCCGCCAATTCTCCACGCTGGCCTACACCTCGTTGTCTGTGTCAAAATGTTGTCTTCAAAGACAGCAGTTCATGTGACCAGAGATGAAACTCAGGGGGAGACAATTGCGGACTGTATTGTGGGTAATCTCACATTTCCATTTGAAAGCGATGCAGGAGCATCTTCATTGCCCCTGCAGAATGCGGCTGAGAATTGTCTTGAAGAAGAAACAGCACGACAGTTATGTAATGTTAGCTGCATAGCTTCAGGCGAAATTTCTCACCAGGCCCTCGTACTTGGCGGCAGACACTATTTTCTAGACATCTTTACGCACTCACTGCGAGCTCAGAAATGAGAAGAGCGACGTGATGCTAACTGGGGTTATACTAGAGACACTACCCAACACATCTGTGCAAAGCTTTATCGGATTTTCATAGTCGTTTCCATTTCGCGACCGATCGGAGCTTACTTTCTGAACGCCCCTCGTATTACTAAAATCTGTAACTCATTATATCATTGCATTGCTTTCTTTCTAAATTTAATAGTGATCACATTATTATATAATGGCAGACTAGGGTAATGGTGCGCTAAAATAGAATAAAACAAAGAACAATAGGTACGCACCCCCTTGAAGAAGAAGGTGAAAAAAGCTGAAATGAAACAGAAAGTAAGGAATGAAAATGAACAACAGACTGGGTTCAAGCACAAGAATGAGAAAGCTGAATGTTGGTGCTTTAATGAGCATCCAGAAAAGAAGAAAAAGAAAATTAGTGCTAAGGAAGATACACGAGAGTCATCGGAGGTATCGGATATTTCTACTATTTGTGATGATGGTGATAATGATAACGATTATTACTATAACCATTTTAATTGATCCAAGTATGGGTTCTTGGTGAAACTTTGTATACTGAATTAACTGAACGAAATACTTTCTGTCTTGTTTCAGAAACCTTTATTATTTTTGTACGATATAGGTTTCAGTTGGTAAGCCCATTTTCCAGTACACAACTAATTCCAAAGGTGGTAACCTATCAAAGATAAACTCGAGTCAACTTTTTAGTCTACCAGTTATCGACTTAACATATAAGGGTAAACTCTGTTAAATATTTTGGTACAGTACCTTGTGACATTCATTAGGTCAGATTTAACTGGGAATAAACCTACAATGGAATAGCGCTTTGTGCACAGGGGTGGTATATGTGTGATAAAAATCACACAAATTCTGGCAGGTAAATCAGGACGGCTTTAAATAGAGTTCTTATCAGCCTTACCGGATATAAAATGTAGACTGGCAATGGCAAGGAAAGCGTTTCTGAAGAAGAGAAATTTGTTAACATCGAGTATAGATTTAAGCGACAGGAAGTCGTTTCTAAAAGTTTTGGACAAGAAGAGAGTAGAAGCTTTCGAAATATGGTGCTACAAAAGAATGCTGAAGATTAGTTGGGTATATCACATAACTAATGAGGAGGTACTGAATAGAATTGGGGAGAATAGGAGTTTGTGGCACAACTTGACCAGAAGAAGGGATCGGTTGGTAGGACACGTTCTGAGGCATCAAGGGATCACCAATTTAGTATTGGAGGGCAGCGTGGAGGGTAAAAACAGTAGAGGGAGACCAAGAGATGAATACACTAAGCAGATTCAGAAGGATGTAGGTTGCAGTAGGTACTGGGAGATTTAGAAGCTTTCACAAGATAGAGTAGCATGGAGAGCTGCATCAAATTAGTTCAATACTGAAGACCACCACAACAACATCAGCCTTACCCGTTTTGCAAACAGATCGCAAATATCATGGCAAAAGGTAACTGAAAAAATTAAGAACTCCGTCTTTGATCTTCGTCACAGATAGTTCAAATGGCTCTGAGCACTATGGCACTTAACATCTGAGGTCATCAGTCCCCTACAACTTAGAACTACTTAAACCTAACTAACCTAAGGACATCACACACATCCATGCCGAGGCAGGATTCGAACCTGCGACCCTAGCGACAGCGTGGTTCCAGACTGAAGCGCCTAGAACCGTTCGGCCACACCGGCCGGCGATCTTCGTCACATCTGGTAGATATGAAGAGGGATTCTATTGTTATGTAAGCATTTATAACATATGTCATTCCTTAAAATCAGTTATTTAATTGTCAATAAATGTTAGCAATCACTGGATAAAAGTGTTTCTTAAACCCAGTTACGGGCTCTGTCAGCCTCTAGTCGTTCAAGTGCCTTTTTACTGCTCGAGTGCATTTAAGCAATTCACATACATCGATCAGTCTTCCACTGATTTTGAAAATTTCGGCAAGTAGTTTCTCTCATGACCCTTCGATGCTGCGCTTTCTGACAGCACCCAAACAATATTTCACTGTGACAAGACACGGGACATTCGGATGACGGTGATTGAAACCCCCTCCCCCCATCCACAATGAGGTTTAACGTCTCCCCCCCCCCCCCCCCCAATACCGCTGAGGCAAATGCTGAGATGGTTCCTTTGAAAAGGATAAGGACAATATTCTGATCCAGTCCTCCACGTGGTTGACCTCGTCGTCGACGGAACGTTAAACACTAATTCTCCTTCCTTTACTTCTGACAGCGCCATTACTAAGAAAAAAATGGTTCAAATGGCTCTGAGCACTATGGGACTCAACTGCTGAGGTCATTAGTCCCCTAGAACTTAGAACTAGTTAAACCTAACTAACCTAAGGACATCACAAACATCCATGCCCGAGGCAGGATTCGAACCTGCGACCGTAGCGGTCTTGCAGTTCCAGACTGCAGCGCCTTTAACCGCACGGCCACTTCGGCCGGCCAGTACTAAGAGCTCATATGCAGCTACAACGTCCGCACTCTCAGAATGCAAGGCGTTAAGTACTGTACTGATTCTTTGAACCTTTAAGACCGTTTGCTACACTTCGTTCGTTGGATTTCTTGCTCTTACGAATTATGTTTAACGAATTAAGAATATTAATGAATATCTCTGTAAGTGCGTAGATCGGAGGTATGTGCCAACCGATTTGTCTCTGGCGTTACCTTGGAAATGTTCACAGGACAGGTTTTTGAATCCTATCATCGTAGGTGGCCAATAACTTGTAGATTTACTCAACTGTTTCTAAATACAGGACTGTTTCTTGATTAACCGCTTGTCTCTGCAGCACTTTTAAGGGCTAAATTTAAATTGTAATCCTATTATTTTTTACGCACCATTGTATACGCCACTCATGCTGAATGCTCCTTCACAGCCTTGGCGGGAACACTTGCTCGCAGCTAGCTGGTCCCTGTCGTTCTATAAATTCATATTACTTTTGCAGCGTATACATTGGCTAATGTCGACGAGGGTAAAATTAGAAAAATGGTTCTAATGAAAATTATTGTTCTTACGTACCGTCCGCGGCAGTTATTGGAATGTTCTTTGGTGGTACTGGTGTACTAAATACCCTAGGCCTTTTTTGGCATATGCTTTTGTCCGATGACACCTTTCATCCCTTAAACGTATCTTTACACTTTTGTACAGGATTTATTTATCTCCCAACACTTACATCTCGCCTGCCTTTCCTCTCACACTTTTGCCAGCTTCCTATAATATCCTCCCCAATCCGACATACTTAGGCAAACCTTTCAACCAGAATTTGATAAGCCCCCCTTCACATCATCACCAGCACGTATCAGAAAGACATCATCGCATAATGCTTTTCAGCATCATTATGTTATCTTAATAAAAATTATGTTAGTCTTATTTTAATTATAAATAAAACATGATGAGCGGTAGCATAGTTGTTGCTAGCCCGGTCCCATAATTGGTGATAATTTCGAATAAGTAAAAAAAAATGTAGTCCAATAAACCAATCAAAAAAAGCAGCACAATAGCGAAACCATTGAAAAAGGATATGTACACGATCGCGTTCGTAAAATATAAAAAAAGCTATAAATCTTGATAGTTTCAGAAACTGTTTAATCTAGTTTGAGGAACGTAAAGCTTAGTAGTAGGAGTTGTGATGAGAGATAAATGTTGAATATCCGTTTAACATATTTGGTGTCAACATTCAAAAGAGGGATCAAGAGCTTTCCCAAAACACAAGTGTCCCCTCAATTACAAGCTGGATTTTCTGTTATAGCATTGCCACTAAATACCGATAGACCTTTTAGCTGAAAAAGGAACTATGCTCTATTTAATTTAAAGACTCGTTTACAGAATTTTGTTCCAGCCCAGTTGCTCGAAGGAGCTACGCCTTGGTCTAATAGGTGGGTCTGCAACTTGTTGACCGTCAATTCCGGTCAGTCTCCCTCCCAGTGGCGCATGCTTGAGCGTCTAGCTCAAAAGCGAAGCCGCAACAAGAGAACGGTGTACAGCATAGTTCAGGTGTGCCTAGAAGAGGAAAGTAGTATTTTTCTTTCTCCAACACCTCGTGAAACAACTGTGGTGGTAAAATCAGAGAAATTTGAGATCCTGTGGAGGCTTACCAGTAGATGTTCTTCCAACGAACAGTGAGATATAAAGGAGAAAATTGTAGTAGTATACCAACCACCCTCAGCCACACAATGTAAGGTGGCTGGTGAAGTTACAATGAAGATGTAAGTGACGATGTAGAAGCGGGTATTTTGGTACCCAACAGAATATCACCCGCTTTCCTAGCCTTTTGCAGAGGAAGCAGACCTTTTGTAAAATACAGAATAGATCAGATCTATACAACGTTTTTTCCGTAGACATATACTGTGGAGATACAATACATATTTAGAAAATAATTGATATTCTAGTGTTGTTCTGCAGAGCCATAGTAATATGGTCCTCAAAGACGGGAGGAAATTCAAAACGTCTATACATTTCCACACTGATTACGAAGTTTCTACAACATTTAAATGTATATACACTAAAGCGCATCTTGTGATTCCAAGGTTCTTATCGTCAAGCATTGTCAAAAACAAACACAGTGAGCAAGTTCACGTAACAGCACCGATGCTGACCTGAAGTCAGGTGTTACGTAGCTTTCATGTTACGACAAATGATTGACAATAAGTACAACAATTGGTTCTGGTGAGAGATTCATCAATGCAGTGGAAGGAACTGCCCACCGATAAATCGTTTAAGCTCGTGTTAAAGTGTACTTTATTAGTACGTAAGTTTTTTATGATTACTGTCAAACTACTCAAAATGTGTTTTCCTGAATTATGGACTGGACACCTTTCTGCATAAAAGTGAGTGATCTTAAGTCTTTGTGAAGAGTGATCTTTTTTCCTTGTCCGTAAAATAAGCTGATGGTTGCAAGAAAGATATACGAGGGTTGGAATTTAAATAATGGCAACTATTTATTCACAACCGATACAAAAGAGATGATGCTCCAGAGCCCCAGTATGTTGAAAGTTAGGGTGATTCTCGTGTACGACTGTGATGGTGTTATCCTAACGCATTACGTTCCTCCACGGCAGACCGTCAATGCACAGTATTACTGTTCCTTTTAGGAACATCACTTGCGACCAGCTTTTCGAAAGAAGCGGCGACACTTTCTGCACAACCCACCCATCATTTTGCACGACATTGCGGGGCGCATACAACGCAAGCTGTGGCCGCTCTGTTCGGTCGATGGGACTGGGAAGTACTGTACCATCCACCATACTCCCCGGACTTGAAGTCCTTGTGAATTTGATTTGATTCCGAAGATGAAGGAACCACTCCGTAACATTCGCTTCAGAACTGTTCCAGAGATTCGACAGGCAGTCTCCATTCGCACCATCAACAGAACAGGCTCTGCTAACGGTATACTACGCCTTCCACATCGCTGGCAACGGGTTCTACACAACGCTGGTGATAGGACAGTAACAGGTGAAAACATGTAACTCTTTTGTATCGGGCCGGCCGCGGTGGCTGAGCGGTTCTAGGCGCTTCAGTCCGGTACCGTGCGACTGCTACGGTCGCAGGTTCGAATCCTGCCTCGGGCATGGATGTGTGTGATGTCCTTAGGTTAGTTAGGTTTAAGTAGTTGTAAGTTCTAGGGGACTCATGACCTCAGACGTTAAGTCCCATAGTGCTCAGAACCATTTGAACCATTTTTTTTTTTTTTTTTTTTGTATCGGTTGTGAATAAATAGTTACCACTATTAAGTTCCAACCCTCGTATTTCTTTTTTATTTAAGGTAATTCGTATCCGTCTTTGCAACTATTAAAAATGGGTATTTATCTTACCATCCCCGTTTCGTTTTGTTTATTTGAAACATAGTCAGTAGCAGAAGTTTTGTCCGAGTTCCACTTACGTCCGGAAGTGTCTTCATGCACATTTTCCTGCGTTTGGCAATGGTGTTTTCGACCTACTTGTGCATGCATAAGACACATCCAAATGTAAGCGAAAACCAGATAAAAATTACAGTTTGAAGTTTTAAACTAATGAAATGAAACGTGTATGATGAAGTAACAGCATTTTTGGTACTTACAAAGATGTGTCTGGAATACCTCAAATAATTGTGCAGCGAGTACGGACAATATAGCCACAGAAATGGAGCAATATTACATACGATATATTTCATTAACGAACAAATGTGCTGAGAAGCAGTGGTTAAGACGTCCGTTTCCTTGAACATGGTTCAGCAAGATTTTCTTGTATTTACTTTACAAATAATTCTTATAACATATTTTTCACCCAGAGAACAGAGCTTGGCTTGAAGAGTCACTCCAAAATGTGATATCGTACTATGGCATTATAAAACGAAAGTAAGCAGAGCAAGCCAGGTTCATTATTTTTATATCAACCGTGTCTCAGAACAGTCGCATTGGAAACTAAGATTTGCCTAAACGTTTCAGCAGTGCCTGAATTTTGGTACTATTAAGTTTTATCCCAAGAATTTAGCACCATCGACCTTCGTCGTCTGCATGTACTCATACAAATGTTGGGTGGGTGCCTCTCGCAGCTACTAAACTGCACATTAAAATTTTTTTAACTGAGTACCATCGGAATGGTTAGACATCATTCAGTAATATAAACGACAATTTCTTTCTAAGTATGATTTAGTGTTTATCACAACGTTCATATCAACTGCAAAGAAAAGAAATTTCGGACATGATGTTACTGATGAAAGATCATCTATATGCAGCAGAAAAGGTAGCCAGATTCATCAGTGGTGTTCAGGTATATTCACGATGCTGTCTTAAAGAGTTCTCTCCCTCTTGCAGTCCAGTTTATCGAAAATAGCTCTTCCCTGTTGAGGATTCATGGTCGCAGTCGACGTCACCCTTGGGCAAGAACTGAAATTTGATCCGCACCATGAGCCCCTGTTACGTGATGTGCAGATAAGCTATGAAAGTCAAAGTGGGTGGCCAACGGCACTGAATGCTGGTAACTTCGGATAAGACAGTTTGTCACTGACGCACCACGAGGCGCTGTCTCCTGACATTTCGTGGCTGGTCACCAGACCCGACACAGGGCCTTTCCTGCCCCACTGTTTTCCACTAAGAAGAAATCTAGTAAGAATCATGACAGATGGCTAATTTCGGAATATCACTCCAACTGTTTCGAGATGGGCATTAAGATGAGTTGCCAAGGTGTAGTCCCTCTATAAATATGTGTTCAACGATGAACTCGATGGTGTTGGAGCCCTCAGTCATGGTGACAGCAATCTGATTATGAGAATTTGCGTAATTTAATTATGTAATTTCAAGATGGATCAAGGACAGACATTTCCTGGCGTAAATGATCTAAAAAGAAATCAGAAAATAATGTCAGATACTCTTGGATGAAAACAAACGTCAGAAAATGCTGACCCTTAAAGTGTAGTGGTAGAGGAACGATCGGCAATTAAATTAAACTGCGACTTGCTGTTTTGCTAGTTGTTCAAATGGCTCTGAGCACTATGGGACTTAACTTCTGAGGTCATCAGTCCCCTAGAACTTAGAACTACTTAAACCTAACTAACCTAAGGACATCACACACATCCATGCCCGAGGCAGGATTCGAACCTGCGACCGTAGCGGTCGCGCGGTTCCAGACTGTAGCGCCTAGAACCGCTCGGCCACTCCGGCCGGCATGCTAGTTGTCATTATCAGTTCCAGTCAGTGTGGTGTAAAGGCTAAGCAAAAGTTCACGTAGCGACTGATGTGAAAAATTAGTAAGAAAAGGAAGAAAACGCATACTTACTCCGATAAACATCCACGTGGGTTCGCTCTTATTCCGGAAGCGTTTCAGACACTCGATACCGTCCGCCTTAGCCTGTAAGAAAACAAACATGCATAAGAATGTCTTATCTCCTGTGTCAACTGAAAATGCAACCTGCGACCGGTATTCCCTGAATACGTTATTCAATAATAAACCCTAGATACGCTAGCACTCCACTGTAGTAAAACTTCCCTAGTTTGAGTTTCAGACGTCCTCAAGATGCTATCGTATTTTTTTTTATTATCAATGAAATATGTTTGAAGACATCAGTGCCAAAGTCAGTCCCAACAGATGTTCCATTATAAAAGGCTTTTTCCAGTATTTCTTTTCCACACAAGCACCCTACTCCACAGGTTGTGTTCATCTGCACCATGCGGAAAGAGGAGTCCAGGAGACAAAGATTCATGCACAGATGGGCTAATGGTGTTACTTATCACGCTCAAGCGGCTGGTGTGATCTTCTCTTTCTACAGGTTCTGCTTGCAACAGTCTAGGAAAAGTCCCGGTATCTTACCTGCCGAGGCCGCTCAGGGTCTCCGGAACTGCAGCTCCATGACGTTCCATGAGAGAGCCTCGTTGCAGCCAGTCAGAAACATCATGATGACGAGCACAGAAGTCATCCTGCAGCGTCCTCTTGGTGGTGGTGGGTTCCTCTACTGTTACGCAGGCACCTTTGGTGTTTCATCTTCTACTTTATCTTCCTAAAGTGTTCGGGCTGCTGAGAGCAGCTCTTACGAGGCGGCTGCCTGGGTTCTGCTGTGGTTGCTCCAAACATTCTTTCCTCTCTGTGACTGCTCCAAATCTCCTTTCCTCCTGGTAAATTTACAATTGCTTCAAGGGAATCTTATTTGCTATTTCGTTACATTTGAACCACAAACGTTCTTCTCTATATACACTCCTGGAAATTGAAATAAGAACACCGTGAATTCATTGTCCCAGGAAGGGGAAACTTTATTGACACATTCCTGGGGTCAGATGCATCACATGATCACACTGACAGAACCACAGGCACATAGACACAGACAACAGAGCATGCACAATGTCGGCACTAGTACAGTGTATATCCACCTTTCGCAGCAATGCAGGCTGCTATTCTCCCATGGAGACGATCGTAGAGATGCTGGATGTAGTCCTGTGGAACGGCTTGCCATGCCATTTCCACCTGGCGCCTCAGTTGGACCAGCGTTCGTGCTGGACGTGCAGACCACGTGAGACGACGCTTCATCCAGTCCCAAACATGCTCAATGGGGGACAGATCCGGAGATCTTGCTGGCCAGGGTAGTTGACTTACACCTTCTAGAGCACGTTGGGTGGCACGGGATACATGCGGACGTGCATTGTCCTGTTGGAACAGCAAGTTTCCTTGCCGGTCTAGGAATGGTAGAACGATGGGTTCGATGACGGTTTGGATGTACCGTGCACTATTCAGTGTCCCCTCGACGATCACCAGTGGTGTACGGCCAGTGTAGGAGATCGCTCCCCACACCATGATGCCGGGTGTTGGCCCTGTGTACCTCGGTCGTATGCAGTCCTGATTGTGGCGCTCACCTGCACGGCGCCAAACACGCATACGACCATCATTGGCACCAAGGCAGAAGCGACTCTCATCGCTGAAGACGACACGTCTCCATTCGTCCCTCCATTCACGCCTGTCGCGACACCACTGGAGGCGGGCTGCACGATGTTGGGGAGTGAGCGGAAGACGGCCTAACGGTGTGCGGGACCGTAGCCCAGCTTCATGGAGACGGTTGCGAATGGTCCTCGCCGATACCCCAGGAGCAACAGTGTCCCTAATTTGCTGGGAAGTGGCGGTGCGGTCCCCTACGGCACTGCGTAGGATCCTACAGTCTTGGCGTGCATCCGTGCGTCGCTGCGGTCCGGTCCCAGGTCGACGGGCACGTGCACCTTCCGCCGACCACTGGCGACAACATCGATGTACTGTGGAGACCTCACGCCCCACGTGTTGAGCAATTCGGCGGTACGTCCACCCGGCCTCCCGCATGCCCACTATACGCCCTCGCTCAAAGTCCGTCAACTGCACATACGGTTCACGTCCACGCTGTCGCGGCATGCTACCAGTGTTAAAGACTGCGATGGAGCTCCGTATGCCACGGCAAACTGGCTGACACTGACGGCGGCGGTGCACAAATGCTGCGCAGCTAGCGCCATTCGACGGCCAACACCGCGGTTCCTGGTGTGTCCGCTGTGCCGTGCGTGTGATCATTGCTTGTACAGCCCTCTCGCAGTGTCCGCAGCAAGTATGGTGGGTCTGACACACCGGTGTCAATGTGTTCTTTTTTCCATTTCCAGGAGTGTATTATAAAACTGTTTTACTCGGAAAGAAATTCCTTTCATCACCGGTCTCATCTGAACGTCTATTTCACTTCCAGAGCACATGACCCGGCGTTCAGTCACAGCCACGTTCACATGAAATGCTAATTCTTTGTTAGGTTGAATTCAGATAGCTCGGGTGTGCTTCTTGTTCATCTGCATCTATATTTAAACTCTTCAGATCATTGTGAAATACATGGAATAGTGTGCTTTCCAATAAATCATTTATTAGGGCTTCTTCCCGTTCCATTTGCGTATGAAATGCGGAAGGATTGATTGCTTAAGTGCCCCTATGTCGGTTGTGATTAATCTTGTCCTCGCGGTCGGTACGCGAGCGATAAGTATGGTCTTGAGGAATATTTATAGATTCCTCACTTTATCCTGTGTCTTCAAAATTTGGATTTAGCCTTTCTCGACAGTTGGCGATCAACATCAAGCGTCTGCCAGTGTGGATTTTTCAGCATCTTCAATAGGTTCTTTGATTCGTCAAACAAACATGTGACCATCGTTCGCCCTTCTTTGTACGCGTTAAACATCCCCTGTTAGTCCTATTTGTTACAGACCCCAAACACTTGAGCAGTATTGTGGAAATGTATTTTGTAAGCAGTCTACTTTGTAGACTACGTTTTTCTCAGTATACCACCAATGATTCGAAATCTGCCACTTCCTTTACCTATGACAGGGCCTATGTCATTATTGCATTTCATATACCTACAAATCGGAACATCCAGGGATTTGTATGAGTTGACCAATTCCAACTGTGACTCACTGATACTATGATCATTTGCTCTTTTCGTGACGTGCTCAGTTTTACATTTCTGAATATTTAAGTCAAGTTTCCAATCTTTGCACCTGTCTGAAATATTTTCAAGATCTGTTTGAATATTTATTCAGCTTTTTCAGACAGTACTTCATTATAGGTACCTGTATCACCTCCATAAAAATCAGAGGTTATTGTTAATGTTATCTTCCAGATCATTAATATATAACATGAAAAACAAGTGTCCTATCACACTTCCATAGGGCATGCCCGAACTTACTTCTAAATCTGTCGATGACCCTACATCGAAAATAACATGCTGCCTCCTCCGTACCGAAAAATCCTCAGCCTATTCACAAATTTCGTTTGATGCCCTGTGTGATCGTACTTTCGTTAATAAGTGTAGATGTTATACTGCTTTTCAGAAGTCAAGAAATACTACAGCTACCTGATTGCTTTTATCTTTGGCTTTCAGGACTTCAAGTGATAAAAGCGTGAGTTGGGTTTCGGGTGAGCGTGTTTTCGGAATACATGCTGGTTGGCATGGAGGCAGTCATTCTCTTCGAGACACCTCTTCCAGTTTTGCTTCAGCAGTTGCAGCCTGTGAGCCGAGGCGCAAGCTGCGTCACCTGCGATAGCTGCCAGAATAGCTTCGCAATACGTTCTGATTCTTTGTAACTGAATTCCAAAAACTTTTTTTTGCTGACGTCTTTGATGTAGGAGGAGACGTTTTGCCTCTCGTCTAATAGCAACCCCAGATATCTAACCGTCTCTTGTTTTTATGGATGTTCTTCATGTATTTCTATTGTATAATTTCTAATTCTTGAGAGATAAGCACTATGCAAGCTGTCTTTTCTGCGGGCGTCTGGACTTTATTTTAAGTACACCATTCTTGCAGCACTTGTAGAAACTGTTAGCAACTGTCTTCTAGTTTGCGTCTTGACTCTCCTGTCACCATCAGCTAAATGTCTACCTATGCCAGAAGTGGTCACATTTCTCTTCCTTCGCTGAAGGTAATTGTCTTCCGTAGAAACTGATCTGTTCAGTCTCTTCAATCATGGAATATGTAGTGTTGTCTAGCCTGAGGGTACGATGTCTTCCAGGTGTTACTCAGTTTAAGAAAATTTTACATGTACATCAGTACTCAGCAAGCCATCTGACGATGTGTGGCGGATGGTACTTCTGTTACCACTAACTGATCCAACCTTTCCTGTTCCATTCCCGAATGACGCGTGGGAAGAATGATTGTCG
The DNA here is from genome assembly GCF_023864345.2 of Schistocerca serialis cubense. Taxonomy (NCBI): domain Eukaryota; kingdom Metazoa; phylum Arthropoda; class Insecta; order Orthoptera; family Acrididae; genus Schistocerca; species Schistocerca serialis. The sequence goes on along the minus strand of NC_064641.1, from coordinate 81,977,337 downwards.
GAAAACCGATGTATTAGCTCTAATTTCCCGAATTTCATCGTTGTAGTCACTTCGCAAGACATGTGTTGGAGGAAGTAACATGTTGTCGACTCTTCCCGGAATTTCAATAGTAAACCACTCCGTGATGCACAACGCCCAGCTTATGGAGCATCTCTGCAACGCTCTCGTGTCGACTGAACGATCCCGTGACGAATAGTACCGCTTTTCGTTGGATCTTCTCTATCTCTTCTATTAGCCGTATCTGATAAGGTGCCAGAGTGGTAAATAATACTCAAGAATCGCCCGAACAAGTGTTTCGTAAGTCATTTCTTTCGTGCTCCAGTTACATTACTATAAGTCTCTTTCTATGAAGTCTGCCATCTTCTCTTCCTTCATTTTATGTGGCCACTCACCTAAGGTCGTTGTGGATGTTTCCTCCTAGATATTTTATGGTAGATGCTGTTTTCAGCAATTAGTACAGTAGCGAAATTTTTTTCTCCTATGTATGCGCAATATCTCACATTTACGTTCAAAGTGGACTACCACTGCCTGCACTATTCATCAATCCTGTGCAGGTCCTTTCGTAAATCACTGCAATCTTCTGGCATTGCTATCTTCTTAAAGGCAACGGTATCATCTGCAAATGCCTTATGAAGTTTCCGGCATTTTCTCTTAAATACATCGTAACCAGAGTAAAGGCCCTATCACACTTCCTTGAGGTACTCCAGAGAGTACCTTTACCTCTGTCGATTTTGTTCCATTAAGAGCGAATCTTGAGTTCTATTTGCAAAGAAGTCCTGAATCCAGTAACACAAATGGCAGTGCGGGACGGCTTGTTGGCTCGATCACACCAGTAACCAGGTTATGGTTCTCTGCTTTAGAGCGTGAAATGTACTGTGGAAACGTCCCCCCCCCCCCCCCCCCCTAGATCGTGGCTAAGCCAGTTGTTTGCAATTTCAAGAAGTGTTAGTCCTGTAACACTTGCAGGAGAGATTCTGTGACGTCTGGAAAGTAGAGGAGAGGCATAGGTGGAAGCGAAGCTGCGATGTTTGGTCGCGAGTCGTGCTTGGATAGCTCAGTCGGTAAGAGGACTGCCCTTGAATGGTACGATTCTGAATTCGCTTTGGGAAAATGGTTCAAATGGCTCTAACCACTATGGGCCTTAACATCTGAGGTCATCAGTCCCCTAGAACTTAGAACTACTTGAACCTAACTAACCTAAGGACATCACACACATCCATGCCCGAGGCAGGATTCGAACCTGCGACCGTAGCAGCAGCGTGGTTCCAGACTGAAGCGCCTATAACCGCTCGGCCACAGCGGCCGGCCGCGTTGGGAAAGACTCGATCCAGGTTGCGTGCTAGTTTTCTGGGCCAACTGAAACAGAGTTCAGTTCGTTGGTTGGCTTCTAAAGCTAAATAAAAAATACCTGCACGGTGTATGATGTCTTTCACTTAACCATTTCCTCACTGTCAGGGAGTAGAACCTCATCACAGAATGTGTAATATATTGAGCACATTGTGTTTTATTGCAGACGAGATTCATGCCATAAGCTATGAATCACGAACTGATTCTTTTAATGCGTTCAGTACTTGACATAAATCTGAAGCAATCGTGATAATATCATTGTAAAGGCCATACAGCCTTTTTACCTGACACAGACACAGTGATTGCAGTTTTTTAAGGTAAATGTCGGAATCTCGAAGAATGGCGCAGGCTCAGGCTCTTCATAGTTATTTCTGGGATAAGGCCGGTGTCCGATACTACCACACAGATAATGTACACAGACGCCTTTATCCATAGGGCTGTTACCTTACCTGCAAGACCCCCATTGTTTGGCAAGCTTCTCATTGCGAAGGGTGTCAAATCGTGAGTGCGGGCAACAGCGATGTCTGTCAGCGCAATTGATCATTGTATGCCAGGTCGACTGCATCAAATTTTTATCGATTACTGGGCTGCGGTTCAGTGCATTTTGAATTTTTTACTGTCTGCAACCATGAGAGGATCGTATTTGCAGTATGGAGGATAGTCTTTCATTAACTGATACCGAGGTCTCCACTCATGCCTGATTATTTCAGCGACCTCGTCGTCACTTCATAAATAATATGTAAGCGCCTGGGGTTTGCGTCCAGGTGTGTTGTCTGATTTGATGTCCTTTTGATCCCTGCATTCCCTACTCCTATCATCTATTTCTTTTTTCTTCATTTTGTCCACGTAAGAAGTGCGCTTAAACTTAGTAGTTGGTTTGATGGTGTCTACTTTCTGATTTCCCATAGCATCTTCATGAATTTACTCTGACTAGTTCTTGCTAGTCTTCTTTCCAAGCTTTTCCGCGAATCTGTGCTTCGTTATTAGTGTTCAAAGGTCAAACGATTAACTATATTTTCTGCTGTCATCTTCATACATTGTAGGCCTTCCGTAGTTTCTGATTTTGACCTTCTTAGAATTCATAATGTTGAGTAGTCCTTTGGTGAGCCTATTATTGCCCGTTTTGTAAGTAAAACCATAGAATTTCAAGTGTCTCTTGGGCACGGTGTTAAAGAAATAGCTCGTATCTATTTGTGTGTAGAGATCAATTTTCTCCTCTTTGTCCAAATTCAGTTTTCTTGTATGGAATCATATATTTTTTTCCGCTTTTGTTTTATTCGAATGTGGCATCTTCAGACTTCCCTCCAGCAGGTACGGTCTCTGATCCAGATTCCAGTAAAAGAAATGTTTTGTAATGTTTCAATTTCGCGTTGCGCGTTATTACTTTTTTGCTACAGAGGTTTCAAGTAATTTTCAATGCCTTTTGAAGTTCACGACTATTTCTAGGTTTGCGCTAGCCTCCAATCCTTACGGTATTATGATCCTCCAGGGCATTTAAAGGAACAAGACATTCTATACAAAACCAAACAAGACAACAAGACAATGAGTGTCAAATGCAACCCTCCAGACGTCTTATGAAAACCCCATTACATGGAAAATGAACATCTAAACAGCTTTAATCTATTTGCTATTATTTATTTTTGTTTTTACCATTATTTTCAATTTAAATTTTCATAGTAAAACATTATACGAGGCTCATTTTTGAAGTAAGTACCGTTTTCAAATATGACATTGGAACTTTGTGATCGCCGTACTGTTGATTCTCCCAAAGTATCTTCAATTGTTGCCAATAAACAAATGCCATTACGGTAGCTTCCGCTTGCACAAACTTTTATTCGTGTGTGTTCAAATGGCACAGCCGACTGAAAACGCCGCCAGTTGTGAAATCCGCGCAATTATCTGTTTCTTAAATGCAAGTGAGGCGAAAGCAGCTGAAATTCGCTGGCAGATTAATGAGGTTTATGCAGAAAGCGCTATGAACGCTAGAATGGATAGAAAATATTTTAGAGCATTTCAGGATGGACACACAAATGTGGACGATGAGAAATGAAGTTGACGACCGTCCATCATAACTGATGACTGGTGCAGAAATTCGGTAAAAAATTCGGCAAGACTGACGCTACACGATTTCATCGTTATGTCTGTCTCCCCACGTTTCAAGAAGTGTCCCGTATGAAACTGTAACAGGAGCCTTAAAGTGTCGGAAGCTGTGCGCACGCTTGTTTCAAAAAATGCTGGCTGAAATGCATAAAACTAATCGTTGATCCAGTGCGATGACTTTTCTCCAGAGGTATTACACTGAGGTGACAAAAGTAATGGGATGCCTCTTAACATCGTATCGGGCCTCCTTTGGCGGTGCGCAGTGTAGCAACTCGGCGTGGCATGGACTCAACAGGTCTCTGGTAGTCCCCTGTAGAAATATTGAGCTAAGCTGCCTCTACGGCAGTCCATAATTGCGAAGATGTTGCCAGTGCAGGATTTTGTGCGGGAACTGACCTCTCGACTATGTCCCATAAATGCTCGATTGGCGATCTGGGTGGCCAAATCATTCGCTCGAATTGTCCAGAAAGTTCTTCAAACCAACTGCGAATAATTGTGGCCCAGTGAAATGACGCATTGATCGTTGAAAATTTCATCGTTGTTTGGGAACAATTGGTTTCCAAGTAACCGAACATAGCCATTACCAGTCAATTACCAGTTCAGTTGGACCAGAGGATCCAGATCATTACATGTACCAGATCATTACGTGTACACAGAGCCTAAACTATTACGGAGCCACCACCAGCTTGCACAGTGCTTTGTTGACAACTTCGTCCATGCCTTCTGTGGTCTAGGCCACACTCGGACCATATCATCAGCTCTTACCAACTGAAATCGGATCTCACCTGACCAGGCCATGGTTTTCCAGTCGTCTAGGATCCAATCGATATGGTTAAGAGCCCAGGAGAGGCGCAGCAAACGATGTCGTGCTGTTAGCAAAGGCATTCGCGTCGGTCGTCTGTCGCTGTAGCCCATTAATAACAAATTTTCCCGCATTGACCGAACGGACACGTTCATCGTACTCCCACATTGATTTCTGCGGTTATGTCACGCAGCGTTGCTTGTCTGTTAGCACTGACAACTCTACGCAAACGACGCTATTCTCGGTCGTTAAGGGAAGCCGTCGGCCACTACGTTGTCCGTAGTGAGAAGTAGTTCCTTAAATTTGGTATTCTCGACACACTCTTGACACTGTGGATCTAGGACACTGAATTCCCTAACGATTTCCGAGCTGGAATGTCCCATGTGCTGGTTTCAACCAACATTCCGCGTTCAAACTCTGTTCATTCCTATCGTGAGTCCATAATCACGCCGGAAGCCTTTTCACATGAATCACCTAAGTACAAATGACAGTTCCTTTTATACTTTGTTTACGCGATACTCCCGCCATCTTTATATATGCATATAGCTATCCCAAGACTTTTGATCTCAGTGTATATCGAAGGAAATAAGATCTAAACAGAATTGTCAACAGTGGTGAAACATGGCTTGCTCACGTTATAGCGAAATCAAAACTACATTTTTGGAATGGAGGCAATCAACATTAGCCAGGAAACTTAAGTTCCAAGGAAAAAGTTCAACCCAGAAACAGAGTGCGTTTTTCTGCCGCAGGTAGCAGTTAGTGCAAATAGGTATTGTGAAATGCTAAAGAAACTGTGCCGTGCAATCCGAAACATAAAGCTCAGTAGATCGATTGTTTCGCTGCGCGACAATGCACGTCCACATATGGTTCATCGCACTTGGTTAGCATCGCGTGGTTGGGAACAATGTCATCACCCTCCGTGCAGCCCTAGTGACTATCACTTGTTTCTGCACTTCAGGAAAAAGCTCACTGGTCTGTGCCATCAGGAAAATGACGTCGTCAAAACGTCAGTACAATATAGGTTAAAAAATCAGGCTGCAGATTTATATGAAGATGTATTTCAGAAGCTGGTCATACGCTGTGATGAGTGCCTTAATGTAGGTGGAAATTATGTTGATGATGATGTTGTTCGGCTTGTGGGGCCCTCAACTGCGCGGTCATCAGTGCCCGTACAAAGTCTCAATTTTTTCACAGTCCAATTTTTTTCCACACACCAATCTAGTCACTGTCACGGATGATAAAATGATGAGGACAACACGAACAATCAGTCCCCGGGCAGAGAAAATCCCCAACCGGCCGGGAACCGAACCCGTGACCCCGTGATCCAGAGGTAGCTGCGTTAGCCACTAGACCACGGGCTGCGGACTGGAAATTATGTTGAAAAGTGGGTTAAGGTTGAGGCTTGCACATAAAAATAAAGTTGTTGTAACACTGCATTTGTTTTTTATTTTATTTTAATATCGTACTTACTTTAAAAACGCGCCTTGTGTTACTCAGTCTTTTTTTTCTTTTTTTTTATGTAAGGTCTGGGTGAGGCTGCTCCAAAGATTTGGTCTCATTGACACAGAGGTCCGCTTAGAACAGAACAACAGGCATACAGTGCAACAGGCGTAACTGAAGCGTTGTGACATGTGTCTGCTGACACGGCAGTAGATACTCACGATAGCCAGGTTGAGTAGATCGCCGCCCACCTCCAGCTTGAGCTTCTTGAGAGTGCCCACCATGCCGAGGCAGGGCCCGCACCACTCCGAGTACACGTCCACCACTGTCAACACAGCACACCACAGCCGCTAGCGACCTCTGCACTGTTCACAGCCTGGACTCTTTTTTTCTTGAGCACTAGTAAGCGAGAGTTTAGGGGAATGGATATTACCCACACGTTGGCTGACACACGAAGAGAAGTACAGGGTAGATGTAATTAAACTTTCGCTACTTGAGAGGGCTCCCATGTGATCGTTGAACACTGATACTTTATGGAAAGATTTGTAAGCAGACACGGAATACCTATAACGAATAAACCGCTGAAAGAAAAGCATATTAATTTCCACACGAGACCATAACATTTCTTAACTGCTACCGTATTACGTTGATTGTTAAAAACGCTGCTCAGTGTGATGACCATCTGCATCCATAATAACCTGGCACCTCACTGGAGATTGCTCTACTGCCGCCCAAAACAACAGTGGACCATGTAACGTTCAGCTGTCGTTACACAGCTCTGTGCACTGCCTGAAGTTCGCACATTGCATCCAGCATCCTCACCTGCGTCAACAGTAACTTCATCAACAATTCTTGCCGCAATTGGCCATCAGCCCCTACCAGAAGCAGTTCCCAAATCGCCAGTTAATTCTAACTTCCGAATTATGTTTTTCAACCTCAGAGTGGAAAGAGGACCTCTCCGTATTCCTTTGATGCGTCGCTATTCGTGGAGAGCAGCAGCACTATTGCTGTTGTTTTGATAAAACAGCCTCATGGAAAACTGGAAATTTGTGGTAGGTTCCTATAGGACCAAACTGCTGAGGTCATCAGTCTCTAGGCTCACACTCTACTTAACCTAACTTAAACTAACTTACGCTAAGGACAACACACACACCCATGCCCGAGGGAGGACTCGAACCTCCAATGGGGGAGGAGCCGCACGAACCGTGGAAAGGCGCCTCAGACCACACGGCTACCCTGCGCGGCCAGCCGCATGAGCAAAGCCTTGCTCATCTTCTCATAGCCAAGTAGCAGTTGACAGGCGTTGCCCGGAGAAACGTTATTGTGGTGCCTCGTGTAAGGAGGAGAAATGCGTACCATCACGTTTCCGACTTTGATAAAGGTCGGATTGTAGCCTATCGCGATTGCGGTTTATCGTATCGCGACGTTGCTGCTCGCGTTGGTCGAGATCCAATGACTGTTAGCAGAATATGGAATCGGTGGGTTCAGGAGGGTAATACGGAACGCCGTGCTGGATCCCAACGGCCTCGTATCACTGGCAGTCGAGATGACAGGCATGGCTGTAACGGATCTTGCAGCCACGTCTCGATCCATGAGTCAACAGATGGGGACGTTTGCAAGACAACAACCATCTGCACGAACAGCTCGACGACGTTTGCAGCAGCATGGACTATCAGCTCGGAGACCATGGCTGCGGTTACCCTTGACGCTGCATCACAGACTGGAGCGCCTGCGATGGTGTACTCAACGACGAACCTGGGTGTACGAATGGTTCAAATGGTTCAAATGGCTCTGAGCACTATGGGACTCAACTGCTGAGGTCATTAGTCCCCTAGAACTTAGAACTAGTTAAACCTAACTAACCTAAGGACATCACAAACATCCATGCCCGAGGCAGGATTCAAACCTGCGACCGTAGCGGTCTTGCGGTTCCAGACTGCAGCGCCTTTAACCGCACGGCCACTTCGGCCGGCTACGAATGGTAAAACGTCATTTTTTCGGATGAATTCAGGTACTGTTTACAGTATCATGATGGTCGCATCCGTGTTTGGCGACATCGCGGTGAATGCACATTGGAAGCGTGTATTCGTCATCGCCATACTGGCGTATCACCCAGCGTGATGGTATGGGGTGCCATTGGTTACACGTCTCAAAAAAATGGTTCAAATGGCTCCGAGCACTATGGGACTCAACTGCTGAGGTCATTAGTCCCCTAGAACTTAGAACTACTTAAACCTAACTAACCTAAGGACATCACAAACATCCATGCCCGAGGCAGGATTCGAACCTGCGACCGTAGCGGTCTTGCGGTTCCAGACTGCAGCGCCTTTAACCGCACGGCCACTTCGGCCGGCTTACACGTCTCGGTCACCTCTTGTTAGCATTGGCGGCACTTTGAACAGTGGACGCTACATTTCATATGTGTTACTCCCGTGGCTCTGCCCTTCATTCGATCCCTGCGAAACCCTACATTTCAGCAGGATAATGCACGACCGCATGTTTCAGGTGATGTACGGGCCTTTCTGGATACAGAAAATGTTCGACTGCTGGCCTGGCCAACACATTCTCCAGATCTATCACGAATTGGAAACGTCTGGTCAATGGTGGCCGAGCAACTGGCTCGTCACAATACGCCAGTCACTACTCTTGATGAACTGTGGTATCGTGTTGAAGCTCCATGGGCAGCTGTACCTGTACGCGCCATCCAAGCTCTGTTCGACTCAATGCCCAGGCGTATCAAGGCCGTTATTACGGCCAGAGGTGGTTGTTCTGGGTAATGATTTCTCAGGATCTATGCACCTAAATTGCGTGAAAATGTAATCACATGTCAGTTCTAGTATAATATATTTGTCCAACCAATACCCGTTTATCATCTGCATTTCTTCTTGGTGTAGCAATTTTAATGGCCAGTAGTGTATAAATATTGAGCCCCTTCACACCCACACTTGCTTGGTGACCATTCAAGAAGATCTAGTGTCACCTCTGCTTTGGTTAGTATCTAAAAAGAATTCCGTTGAAAACGCACCAAAAGTAGCGATTTCTTTTTGCATGGGTTGTTAACGACTTGTAGCTTTCAGAGAAGCGTCGTGAGTGACGAACTTTGAGTAAAACCTACATTTTTCTTGTTGCTTTGTTAAAATCTGATTCTTTTGCCAAAAGACAGTGGAGCTTAAAAAATGTCAACGCAGTAACATTTTGTGGGTATGTAATTGCGAGACAATTCTGAAACATTGGTTTAGTAAGTTTGTTAAGTGAGGGACTGAGGGAAAGCAATGCCAATAGCTTCTGAAAAAGTGCGTCATCGGTACAAAAATAAACGTGTAAGGTCTTCACATATGTTGCTCCAAAACCCACAGCATTTCTCGTTCCACCAGCTATCGATGGCCCATGCAAATTACATGCTTCCATCGAAAAACTCACTAGTTAGCGGAATAACATTGTAGATAATGAAATTTTGCATAATAACGATGCGGAAAAGACTCTCCCCTTTGCATGCTAACATATCCAAAAATCTCATTCCTATATCTCAAATCATTTAACAAATATGAGGATTTTTGTGGATGTTTCATCCTCGTTTTATCACTGGTGCGCGCGATCGCAAATGAGCGTACTGCATCTGATCAGTTTTCTCAAGATGGATGACAAGACTGGTGACCTCACCCAAGTCTAAAGAAAAATTCAGTATGTTAGCTAAATTCCATATCCAGCAACATATTGAGTAATAAACACCGAACGCAAAATCATAGCGACCCCTATTTTTCCTTGTAAGCTGAGGTCACTGAAAGTCATTGTTCACGTATGAACTTCAGTACTAACATACAGTTTAATTGCATATTTTCAAATCATTACTCGATTGACTTTTTTCAAAATTTAATGACAAACATAAAGTAAGAGTGACTTCTCAGTTTTCTTTATTATTACATACTCACTTAAAATTAGTGTCAAAAAACGTGACAACCTTCAGTTGCCACGTCAGTGTTTAATAATGCATGTTTTTCTTTCCCATCATCTTGTACAGGATTTTGGATGTAAATTGCGCTAGTGGGCTGGCGACCGATAAATATTTCCTTTTCGTTCATTAGTGTAACTTTTGTATTCATGATCAGTGGTATCCCTTTTGTGCCCAGTGTTGTCCGTGAGTGAATGCACAAAATAACTTTCATTTTCCAAATTATAGCCCTGTTCGGTTTAATTACTTCCATCAGAAGGGTCGGTTGTACACTTTCCTGCTACTTATCGGTATCACTTGTTCGGCAAAGGTAGCCTTATCCAGTTAAAACAATCCATTAGGCATAACGCGATCCACGGTCATATTTTATGTCGCAAGCAGGATAGGCCGATTAGTAAGAAGGAGGTTACAAGTTCACTGAGAGTGGTGCCTCGTGGGTGGTAGCGTGACATTCTCTCAGCAGTCCATGACCAGATGTTTCCAGTGGGTGAAAGATCTAGAGAAAGTTCTGGAGCCAGGACAATTGCCGAACATCATCTGTATTGAGGTAGACCAGGTCAGGATGTAACACTATTATCGATCTTATCTGCACTTACCTAACTTCTTTGTCTGCTTATGTTCACTGTGACTCCTCCTGTATCATTATGTTCTTCGATGTAACATCTATGTAAATGTTCTACTCAATATTTATGTCTGTTTATGTCACTGTAATTAATCTATGGAGGAAATTTTAAAAGTAATGTCCTGCAAAGCAATGGAAATGTTAAAACTTTACAAAGGGTTCTTCTTATGGTGAGTCGCATCTGTATAAGTCCATTTTGTAAAACTAAGAAACTGCACATCAGTAGCTTCATCCAAAATCTTTTGTTGTATACACGACTAGTTTCGGAGTACTTTAAGTTCCATCGTCTGGCGCAAACTATAGTAATGAAAATATTCTGTTACACGCGGATGAGAGCGGATCCTCAAGTCTGAAATATCAAAAGCAATTATGCAGCTAAAATCTCTAAACTAAAAGAGAGAACAAAAAATAAAATCAATCATCTGAGGTCATCCTCACCTCAGTGTTGTCATAGAACCAAAGATTTCATGTCAAAAGCTTAAAAAAATCTTAAAAAATCCGGAGAAATGGATATAACAACCACACACCAAATGTTTTCAAAATAATGAAACATGTAAAATGCAATAAAAATGGGGACAAATCACATATTGCGTGGAATTACTTACATGCATTCCATAAAGACCGTTCGCCCATGCTGCGTGACCAGAAACACAAACACGAAAACTATGTAAAAGTAAATACCAGCCGTCGGTACTGAAGCCGAACGTGACCCAAGTGCAGGAGCGGTTCTAAACAGATATGTGATTGGTGAACTGTTTAAACTGGCAAAGTGGGAGGTAACAGCAGACAGGAGACAAACAGTCACAACATTAAAAGGGAAGTTGACATGTACACTTTAAAAAAAAGGAAAAAAGAAAGAAAGATTACGTTATACGTACACCTTAATCAGCCTGGACAATGTCACAATTAACTAAACTATTTCTGTGATACACTCTGTGCCTTCATTAATTATGTCGAGAAGATGCAAAAGAAGACTTCTTAAGATTTCAACGTTTTCCAGAACACTGAGTAACCGACTTTTCTCTGCAGTGTGTAAGACAGTGAAGTTAACGCTAACGTGGTGGCTGTCAGTCAGATGCGTCATCAGATCTGCCTTGGAATTGGTCAGATCTTTTACTTGTAGTACTGGTCCATGCATAGGGTTTCAGGTTTGTAATCACGTAAAAGCTAGAGGGAAGTCCGTACGCAACGAAATCCACCTGGCGGGAACAGAAAAGGTGGACTCGGCGCTCGAACTCAGGGCTCCTTTGCGGCACGAGTTAGTCGGTGGTAAACAGTGAAAGTCGGTGGCTCGGCGGCAGAGTGTTAGCACCTTGTGTGCTGAACGAGCCGACAGGAGCAGCAAGATTATGTAACATAGCCCTCTGATGTGGAAGCAATTTGGTTTATTATTCATAGCATACATCGGTTAGCTCTGTACTACGAACATCCAACGTACATTGGTTAAATCTGTACGACGAACATCCAACGCTAAGAAGAGAATTTTCAGAGCTTGTTAGACACCAAGAACCATGAGCACTTTCGCTGCCTTTTTGAGTAGCTACAGAATATCGCCATAGCCACCACCTTCTTCTCAAATTATCAGCTGAGTACTGTACAGAGTGCTTGAAATACGAGGGCAGTTCAATAAGTAATGCAACACATTTTTTTTCTGAAACAGGGGTTGTTTTATTCAGCATTGAAATACACCAGGTTATTCCCCAATCTTTTAGCTACACAACACTATTTTTCAACGTAATCTCCATTCAATGCTACGGCCTTACGCCACCTTGAAATGAGGGCCTGTATGCCTGCACGGTACCATTCCACTGGTCGATGTCGGAGCCAACGTCGTACTGCATCAATAACTTCTTCATCATCCGCGTAGTGCCTCCCACGGATTGCGTCCTTCATTGGGCCAAACATATGGAAATCCGACGGTGCGAGATCGGGGCTGTAGGGTGCATGAGGAAGAACAGTCCACTGAAGTTTTGTGAGCTCCTCTCGGGTGCGAAGACTTGTGTGAGGTCTTGCGTTGTCATGAAGAAGGAGAAGTTTGTTCAGATTTTTGTGCCTACGAACACGCTGAAGTCGTTTCTTCAATTTCTGAAGAGTAGCATAATACACTTCAGAGTTGATCGTTTGACCATGGGGAAGGACATCGAACAGAATAACCCCTTCAGCGTCCCAGAAGACTGTAACCATGACTTTACCAGCTGAGGGTATGGCTTTAAACTTTTTCTTGGTAGGGGAGTGGGTGTGGCGCCACTTCATTGATTGCCGTTTTGTTTCAGGTTCGAAGTGATGAACCCATGTTTCATCGCCTGTAACAATCGTTGACAAGAAATTGTCACCCTCAGCCACATGACGAGCAAGCAATTCCGCACAGATGGTTCTCCTTTGCTCTTTATGGTGTTCGGTTAGACAACGAGGGACCCAGTGGGAACAAACCTTTGAATATCCCAACTGGTGAACAATTGTGACAGCACTACCAACAGAGATGTCAAGTTGAGCACTGAGTTGTTTGATGGTGATCCGTCGATCATCTCGAACGAGTGTGTTCGCACGCTCTGCCATTGCAGGAGTCACAGCTGTGCACGGCCAGCCCACACGCGGGAGATCAGACAGTCTTGCTTGACCTTGCGGCGATGATGACACACGCTTTGCCCAACGACTCACCGTGCTTTTGTCCACTGCCAGATCACCGTAGACATTCTGCAAGCGCCTATGAGTATCTGAGATGCCCTGGTTTTCCGCCAAAAGAAACTCGATCACTGCCCGTTGTTTGCAACACACATCCGTTACAGACGCCATTTTAACAGCTCCGTACAGCGCTGCCACCTGTCGTAAGTCAATGAAACTATACGAGACGAAGCGGGAATGTTTGAAAATATTCCACAAGAAATTTCCGGTTTTTCAACCAAAATTGGCCGAGAAAAAAAATGTGTTGCATTACTTATTCAACTGCCCTCGTATTTCCGAGTATCCTATTTTACTGAATCAAAAGCAGTTATTTTGTATAACAAAATTTAATACCTTTTGTACAGTAGTAGATTTTATAATTATTCAGTGAGCCTAGGTTCTGAAGTACTCCACGTGTTTCGTAAAAGGAAAGTGATAGTTTTAGAAAACTACAACTGCAAAGAATTTATCTAAAGTGTTTTACTTACGTGTTCTTACTGAAATCCCAGCATATTATTAAAGTTACGTGAATAAAACTGGGATTATTCAGAATAGTTACTGGCTAGTGAAACTGAAGGGTCAGCATTAGGAATAACTGCTGTACAGCTTTGTATTAGTGTTTCTGTTTTAATGTGTTTTTAGTTAAAAGATGTTCCTCTTACTGTGTACTAGCGAAGATGTTCATTTTGATCTGAGTCAGTGTATAGAATAATTTCTGGGTCTCCATGGCAGTTTTTCTGTATATATTACAATATGATGATGATGATGAGTCCCATACTTCTTTACAGAGCGTAGGGGAGCGACGCGGGAACTGTACTAAAAAAGTGCAACTTTCATTCTTACAACTTGTGTATGCTATAACTAGTAACTGACTACCGCTATGCAGACTGTAACAGACCTACGAACCACATGCTTCATTTGAGCCATGTAATACAAAGAAGTGAATGCTTCTTAAGAAAACAAATAGTAATCAGAATAGAGAATATAATTACCTGAATATCATTTCTGTGCCAGTACTTCCCAACAATTAAGCCAATAAAAGAAACTCTTGTCCAAGTTGCTCCACCATTATTAGTCATTCACCTATAATGGTCGTTAGCTTCTTACTATAATGTACACATAGTAAGCGTTATTGAGAACAGTTGTTGTCAAAACATTTAATATTACCTCTGGCGTAATGCCAAGTCACTGCTTCATTGCTTCCTAAATTGGGCTACAGCCTGTACCTTATTTACAAAAGAGAATTTGAGCATCAAGCAAAGTCAGTCACAATAGTTAACTTTCTTTATGAACAGTCCTAGTACTTTGTTCAACTTTGCCTAATTGGGCTGGCGACCGTTTCCTTTTGCGTAATTCCAGTTTACTTATAAGTGACAGAACCTTGGTTCGAATCACGTTTGTTCTTCTATTGCTTCCTTTCAACAGTAATATTTCGAGGAAAGGATAAAGAGTCTGATACCTTCCCATTACACACAGTCACAGTCATTTCAAATCCTTTAACAGGAACAACATTATCGGTATATTGCTTATTCAGTAAGAACCTATAGTGTTATACGGACAAAACATGGTTCAAATGGCTTTGAGCACTACGGGACTTAACATCTGAGGAGCTGCAACATGCTCCAACATGCGGTCGTGTATTATCCTGCTGAAATGTAGGGTTTCGCAGGGATCCAGTGAAGGGTATGGTTCAAATGGCTCTGAGCACTATAGGACTTAACTGCTGAGGTCATCAGTCCCCTAGAACTTAGAACTACTTAAACCTAACTAATCTAAGGACATCACACACATCCATGCCCGAGGCAGGATTCGAACCTGCGACCGTAGCGGTCGCACGGTTCCAGACTGAAGCGCCTAGAACCGCTCGACCACACCGGCCGGCTATAAGGACAACATGGGCAATACTTGGCCATGCGTTATCTTGTTGGAAGATCACATCAAGGAGACCTTGAAGACAGAAGACTGTCACCGGCCTAAACGTGACAGAAATGTGACGGCTACCGTACTGCTGTATATAGTACCGGTTTTGCGAGCCAGAGATGATCGTGTTGCGTACCCAGTGGCACCACGTACCATCACTCAAGATGCTACGATTGCGTGACAATAGCGATTGCAATCTGACAACATTAGTTTTAGTATTTTATCGATCTGTAGCAACTGTAGTTGTATTTATTGGAATAATCAACAACCAGCTGTACAAAAGACATTTTATTTCCTTAACCGGTTTCAGGCACTTAGTGCCTTTTTTCATAAGGCTGTACAGAAAAATATACCACCAGTAAATAGAAGTTAGGTAAGACTATTAATATTTAGCAATGAAAAATATAAAAATGTTAAAAATTTAAAGATAAAAAAGTACATAATTATAACTACCGCATTACTAGCGAGTGTCAAAAAATAAGATGCATGCAGCATATTGCTGTGGCCCTAAGGATGCAAGAAAAATATTTAATGGAATAATGAATTCACTAACATAAAAAGAGATCGTAAGTACGTACATATGGTTCACAGTGCCTGTACAAAAATTGTATAAGGAAGCCAAACAACAAGTGAGGCCGTCATGCCAGAACTGGAGCTAATCAGCTAATAAGATGCATAACGCATATCTTCTAGGCGGGGGCTAAAGTACTATCTACATCTACATCTACGTGATTACTCTGCTATTCACAATAAAGTGCCTGACAGAGGGTTCAATGAACCACCTTCAAGCTGTCTCTCTACCGTTCCACTCTCGAACGGCACGCGGGAAAAACGAGCACTTAAATTTTTCTGTGTGAGCCCGGATTTCTCTTATTTTATCGTGATGATCATTTCTCCCTATGTAGGTAGGTGCCAACAGAATGTTTTCGCAATCGGAGGAGAAAACTGGTGATTGAAATTTCATGAGAAGATCCCGTCGCAACGAAAACGCCTTTGTTTTAATGATTGCCACTCCAATTCACGTATCATGTCTGTGACACCATCTCCCCTATTTCACGATAATACAAAACGAGCTCCCTTCTTTGTACTTTTTCGATGTCAACCGTCAGTCCCACCTGATGCGGATCCCACACCGCATAGCAGTACTCCAGAATAGGGTGGACAAGCGTGGTGTAAGCAGTCTCTTTAGCAGACCTGTTGCACCTTCTAAGTGTTCTGCCAATGAATCGCAGTCTTTGGTTTGCTCTACCCACAACATTATCTATGTGTTCGTTCCAATTTGGGTTATTTGTAATTGTAATCCCTAAGTATTTAGTTCAATTTACAGCTTTCAGATTTGTGTGACTTCTCGCGTAATCGAAATTTAGCTGATTTCCTTTAGTACTCATGTGAATAACTTCACACTTTTCCTTATTCAGGGTCAACTGCCACTTTTCGCACCATACAGATATCTTATCTAAATCATTTCGCGAGTAGTTTTGATCATCTGATGACTTTACAAGACGGTAAATGACAGCATTATCTGCAAACAATCTAAGACGGCTACTTAGATTGTCTCCTATGTCGTTAATATAGATCAGGAACAATAGGGGGCCTATAACACTTCCTTGGGGAACGCCGGTTATTACTTCTGTTTTACTCGTTGAGTTTCCGTCTATTACTACGAACTGCGACCTTTCTGACAGGAAATCACGAATTCAGTCGCACAACTGAGGCGATACACCGTAGTCACGCAGTTTGGTTAGAAGACTCTTATGAGGAACGGTGTCGAAAGCCTTCTGGAAATCTAAAAATACGGAATCAGTTTGACATCCCCTGTCGATAGCACTCATTACTTCATGAGTATAAAGAGCTAGTTGTGTTTGACAAGAACGATATTTTCTGAATCCGTGCGACTATATGTCAATAATTGGTTTTCTTCGAGGTACTTACTTCATAATGTTCGAATATGATTATAAATAATATTATAATAAACTGTACCAAGGGTGACGTGTTCGTGATAATGCTTCAGTGCGCAATTCCCTTGAAACGGCATTCTGAAAGTAGTGATACAAAAACAGCTAAACGC
This sequence comes from Schistocerca serialis cubense, assembly GCF_023864345.2. NCBI lineage: Eukaryota > Metazoa > Arthropoda > Insecta > Orthoptera > Acrididae > Schistocerca > Schistocerca serialis. The sequence goes on along the minus strand of NC_064641.1, from coordinate 81,960,428 downwards.
GACGAAACCAATGTGCCGTCTTATAACCCCCCCGTGCTTCCCGGGATTTGCGAAATTACAAGTTAACAATGACCGTGAATTATGAATTTTGACCCGTGTCGGGATAAGGCATCCAAATCCGAAGTAAATAATGATTATTCCGCGGGAAACAGGAGAGGTTGTAACTTGAACGTTATTGAATGAGTAATTTCATTCAATAACGATCGGTAAATGAAGTAATGAAAATAATTTGGAAATAAATTTTGCCGAAATAAATGATTAAGTTGTAAAAGCAATTAAAAAATCGGTAGCCAGCTCAACTGATGAGCGACAGCACTGTCAAGTACGTGAATAATTGTGTCAAAAATAAAGTTTACCTGTTTGTAGCGCAGCGGGTGGAATGCGAACTTTTACGTAAGTGCTGTGTCAGCCTCAGTAGTCATATAAAATAATGTCATAAGAATCTAACTACATTTAAACATTAATGGTTAACTTTCAATAGCTTTTTGATAATTATTTTGTTCATAATTTTTCAGCTAAGTGCAATGCTGACAACACAGATAATCATCGATATTTTGAATAATGGACTGTCATTCTGTCTTTAAAATCACGTATTTTTCACTGTTTAATCTACTGATAATGAAATATATTTCCAATACTTGATTAACTATGTTTTGAATGATAATAATTCATTAATTGGGCGATTGTCAAGTGGAATAAGCTATATAGTTTCATGAAATATCCTTGAACTAACTTCAGCTGAATATGCATTGAAATAAATCTTAATAATCAAATTTATTACTTCAATCTATTATTAAGTTACTACGGTTGGCGTAAGCTTATTAAGTGCAACGATTAACTACGATAACCAATCGTTCAAAACAGTCTGAAATATAGTCTTCACCGTCTATGCAAATTATTTGATAATTAACATATTTTCTCTTGATAATGGCGTGACACACTCAGTTCAATAAGGTAAGGATCGGAAGGAACCTACTTGGTGTTATTGTCGGGTGGAATGTAAGTGCAACACTTGATTATAAAGTGTTTGTTATTAATTGTTCAACTTCAGAGAATAGCACAGCCACTGGCAAGCCTTTTACAATTTTATCCTACGAAAATTACGTAGATTTTATTTCCCTCGTTGTCGGTGGATCTACAGAAGTCCACGGAGGCGACACAATGTGGGAGCGGGCTTTTATTGTTGCGACTTGGGCCCACAGTGTGCTTCACATTTAAGCCCTCGTTTCTTCAGCACGGCGTCACTGCTACTACTGCCCGCTGGCGCGCTCCCGCGCCCAGCGGCACGACAAAACAATCTCTCTGACTTCAACGTTAACTAAATATGCCCTGACTTGCGAGTGTTATATTACATAATTTAAACACAGTATTTACAATACATATTTACACTAGACAATACATCGTATACAAACAGTTTCATGTGTTAAGCAAGCGAAAAAATTCATAGCAAGGACTGCCGGCCGAAGTGGCCGTGCGGTTAAAGGCGCTGCAGTCTGGAACCGCAAGACCGCTACGGTCGCAGGTTCGAATCCTGCCTCGGGCATGGATGTTTGTGATGTCCTTGGGTTAGTTAGGTTTAACTAGTTCTAAGTTCCAGGGGACTGATGACCTCAGCAGTTGAGTCCCATAGTGCTCAGAGCCATTTCATAGCAAGGACTGCGTTGTAGCGTCACAATCTGTCGCATCGAGTGACACGTCGTTTTGACCTCTCTTCTCAAAGAGCGGCTGCTGGTGTGGGGGAAGAGTTGGGGTAGCTGGATAAGGAGCCGCAAAAGCTTTGAAGTTTGCCGAGTAGGCCGCCGCCGGTCCCGTTAGCAGTCCGGGCTTCGCGCTAGCCGCACAAGCAGCGCACGGATCGAAGTCATCGCCTTCTGGGTGAGCACCTGTCAGCAACACTGCCCAGGAACGCCGTCCGCCGGTCCCAGGTGCCACGCTTAGCCGCACCTCGTCCAACCCGCGGTCACCGACGTCGAGCTACGCATCCGACAACCGCCGACGCCCGCCGTCCCAGAAATATCGCGTCCCAGCGGCAGCTAACGCCGTCGAGCTGTGCCCCCCGCCGAATCATGAAGTCGCTGAAGTCCAAGGTTCTCGAGGACATACTCCTAGTACAAGGTTGGATCTACATCTCCATCTATACTCGGCAAGCCACCTTACGGTGTGTGGCAGAGAGTACTCCGTGTACTAGTGTCGCTTCCCACTTCTCCTATTCCAATCACATACGGTTCGTGGAAAGAACCCGATTGCTGGTAAGCCTCCGTGTAGGTTAGAATCTCTCTAATTTTATCTTCGTGGACTTTTCACGAGATATACGTTAGAAGAAGCAATACAAAGTGAGTCAAAAAGGACTTTACAACTCTGTAATGATACAGAAATTTATTGAGATAATTTACAGTATCTGTAAATGTGGCGAACAACCTCAATTTTCACATAAAAGTGTCAGTGTCATTATGATTCAATGTGAGCACCATTTTTGATTCGGCAAACATCCCACCGGTAGCAAATTTCTTCCCACACTCACTGCAGCATACCAGGCGCAACTTGCGCAGCAACAGCGTAGATCCCGTTTTTCAGGTCGGCTAAATCGATGGTAGGGGAGGGACGTACAAATGATATTTAATGAAACCACCGAGAAAGAAATCCAGTGGTGTCAACTCTGTGGATTGAGTGGCCATGCGATTGGCTCTTAGAGAACAATCCACCGAGCTAGGAAGCGATTATCGAGGAAATCTCGAACTTCCGTGAGGGAATGAGACGGAGCACCGTCTTGCCGGTTGCAAACCATTCCATCTCGGTCACTGAACAATTGTTGCTTGGTTCCATGAAACCAAAACCATAGTGATCAAGCTCAGCACCAGTCAAACTAGTCATTTTCATCTGTTTTCCGATTTTCCCTTAGCTACTTAGCTAAATTCGTGGACGTATGTACCGTCTATGCAACTAAATGAAGGCAGTTAGTTTGTTGCCCTACACGTTTCGTTTAATTTATTTGGGAAGCATCATCAGTGGCCTGAAATTCATGTTTCTCTTTATACATAGAAAAAACGTATTATGTGATAGATATAATATGCTGATATATTACATTTTGTCGTGTTTTTTCTCGTACTTTTCAGGTGAGAAGAAACTTTTGTAGCACAAGTTTCGTATTGTGAACGTATTATTCGGTGTTAAGATTTCCGCAGCTGTTAATACATGTCTGTGTTCCTGCAGATGTACACTACTGGCCATTAAAATTACTACACCAAGAAGAAATGCAAATGATAAACGGGTATTCATTGGACAAATATATTATACTAGAACTGACATGTGATTACATTTTCACGCAATATGGGTGCATAAATCCTGAGAAATCAGTACCCAGAACAAACTCCTCTGGCCGTAATAACGGCCTTGATACGCCTGTGCATTGAGTCAAACAGAGCTTGGATGGCGTGTACAGGTACAGCTGCCCATGTAGCTTCAACACGATACCGCAGTTCGTCGAGAGTAGTGACTGGCGTATTGTGACGAGCCAGTTGCTCGACCACCATCGACCAGCCGTTTTCAATTGGTGAGAGATCTGCAGAATGTGATGGCCAGGGCAGCAGTCGAACATTTTCTGTATCTAGAAACCGTACAGGACCTGCAACATGCAATCGTGCATTATCCTTCTGAAATGTAGGGTTTCGCAGGGACCGAACGAAGGGTAGAGCCACGGGTCGTAACACATCTGAAATGTAACGTCCACTGTTCAAAGTGCCGTCAATGCGAACAAGAGGTGACAGAGACATGTAACCAATGGCACCCCATACCATCACGCCGGGTGATACGCCAGTATGGCGATGACAAGTACACGCTTCCAATGTGCGTTCACTGCGATGTCGCCAAACACGGATGCGAACATCATGATGCTGTAAACAGAACCTGGATTCATCCGAAAATATGACGTTTTGCCATTCGTGCACACAGGTTCGTCGTTGAGTACACCATCACAGGCGCTCCTGTTTGTGATGCAGCGTCAAGGGTAATCGCAGCCACGGTCTCCGAGCTGATGGTCCATGCTGCTGCAAACGTCATTGGACTGTTCGTGCAGATGTTTGTTGTCTTGCAAACGTCCCCATCTGTTGACTCAGGGATCGAGACGTGGCTGCACGATCCGTTACAGCCATAAGGATAAGATGCCTGTCATATCGACTGCTAGTGATACGAGGCCGTTGGGATGCAGCACGGCGTTCCGTATTACCCTACTGAACCCAACGATCCCATATTCTGCTAAAAGTCATTGGATCTCGACCAACGCGAGGAGCAATGTCGCGATACGCTAAACCGCAGTCGCGATAGGCTACAATCCGACCTCTATCAAAGTCGGAAACTTTATGGTACGCATTTCTCCTTCTTACACGAGGCATCACAACCACGTTTCACCAGGCAACGCCGGTCAACTGCTGTTTGTGTATGAGAAATGGATTGAAAACTTTCCTCATGTCAGCACGTTGTAGGTGTCGCCACCGGCGACAACCTTGTGTGAATGCTCTGAAAAACTAATCATTTGCATATCACAGCATCTTCTTCCTGTCGGTTAAATTTCGCGTCTGTAGCACGTCATCTTCGTGGTGTATCAATTTTAATGGCAAGTAGTGTATTTGTTGGTCTTCAAACTCCAGCTGGCCGATTTCTGGCGTTGTTTCATACACACTTGTCACATCGCATGTTTCACTTTCACTTCCATTTGGTGATCAATATATGTGTGTGTTCGGTGTGTAGTATTGCCAACTGTTGTTGTGCGTTTGCCTGGCTTTTGTTTCTGTTGTGTTTGATGTTTTTCATTTGTTGTTTGTGTGTGTGTGTGTGTGTGTGTGTGTGTGTGTGTGTGTGTGTGTGTGAGTGTGTAATTTGCTGTATGCAAATGTAGTATTATTATTTATATATATATATATATATATATATATATATATATATATATATATATATATATATATGGGTTTATGCGTGGTGTGTGGTGGGGGGGGGGGGGGGGGGAAGGTGTATTTTGCTGTCTGCAAATGATTTTTTAATAAATATGAGTATGTGTGTGCAAATACTCTTTTTTATAAATATGAGTTTATGTGTGTGTGTGTGGGTGGGTGGATGTGAGTGGGTGAGTGGGTGTATTTTGCTGTGTGCATTACACTGGCGCTCCTGGTGGTAGATTGGGGTACTGATGCAGTACAAGAATAAAACTTTAGACGGATGCTACAAAATGACACATTTACCGATTCTGCAAGTTATCTCAACACATTTCTATATTATTCCAAAGCTGAGTCATTTTTGACTCAGCCTGTGCATTGGTTGACTCTTCCAGGAACGTATGCTGTCGGAATGTTTACACTAAACCGCACCGCGATTCAGAACGCCTGTCTTGCACAGTCTGCCTCTGGAGTTGCCTGAGGATCTTCGTAACGCTTTAGCACTTACTAAATGCACTTGTAGTGGAACGTTGCGTTCTTCTTTGCATCTACTATGTTTTCCCTATCAATACTATCTGGTACGGATCCTGTGCTGACAAGAATATTCAAGGTTTGATGGAATACATTTCGTGTGGATACTTTCAATGAATCTCAGTTGACATCTGCCTTACCTACGATTAATTTTATGTGGCCGTTCCAATTTAAATCGCTCCGTACACGTATTCCTAGATATTTTATGGAATTAACTGCTTCCAGTGGTTGTTCTGCAATCGTTCAATCATACGATAAGAGTTATTTCTATGTATCTGCAATATGCCACATTTGTTTTATTGAGGATCAATTCCCTCTCTCTGCACCAAGCGACAGTCTTCTGCATGTCTTCCTGCATTTCGCTGCAGTCCTCCAGCGTTGTGACTGCTCTGTATACAACAGCATAATCTGGGAAAACCCTCATGCAACTTATGACGTCATCTGCTAGGTCATTTATAAACAGGGTGGTCCATTGATCGTGACCGGGCCAAATATATATCACGAAATAAGCGTCAAACGAAAAAACTACAATGAACGAAACTTGTCTAGCTTGAAGGGGAAAAGCAGATGGCGCTATGGTTGGCCCGCTAGATGGCGCTGCCAAAGGTCAAACGGATATCAACTGCGTTTTTGTAGATAGGAAACCCCATTTTTTATTACATATTCGTGTAGTACGTAAAGAAATATGAATGTTTTAGTTGGACCACTTCTTTCGCTTTGTGTTAGATGGCGCTGTAATAGTCACAAACATATGGCTCACAATTTTAGACGGACAGTTGGTAACACGTAGGTTTTTTAAATTAAAATACAAAACGTAGGTACGTTTTAACATTTTATTTCGGCAGTTCCAATGTGATACATGTACGTTTGTGAACTTATCATTTCTGAGAACGCATGCTGTTACAGCGTGATTACCTGTAAATACCACATTAATGCAATAAATGCTCAAAATTATGTCCGTCAACCTCAATGCATTTGGCAATACGTTTAACGACATTCCTCTCAACAGCGGTTAGTTCGCCTTCCGTAATGTTCGCACATGCTTCGACAATGCGCTGACTCATGTTGTCGGTGAATCACGATAGTAAATATCCTTCAACTTTCCTCACAGAAAGAAATCCGGTGAAAGTGCGGGACATGGTATGGTGCTTCGACGACCAATCCACCTGTCATGAAATATGCTATTCAATGCCGCTTCAACCGCACGCGAGCTATGTGCCGGACATCCATCATGTTGGAAGTACATCGCCATTCTGTCATACAGTGAAACATCTTGTAGTAACATCGGTAGAACATTACATAGGAAATCAGCATACATTGCACCATTTAGATTGCCATCGATAAAATGGGGGCCTATTATCCTTCCTCCCATAGTGCCGCATCATACATTAACCGGCCAATGCCGCTGATATTCCACTTGTCGCAGCCATCGTGGATTTTCCGTTGCCCAATAGTGCATGTTATGCCGGTTTACGTTACCGCTCTTGGTGAACGACGCTTCGTCGCCAAATAGAACGCGTGCAAAAAATCTGTCATCGTCCCGTAATTTTTCTTGTGGCCAGTGGCAGAATTGTACACGACGTTCAAAGTCGTCGCCGTGCAATTCCTGGTGCATAGAAATATGGTACGGGTGCAATCGATGTTGATGTAGCATTCTCAACACCGACGTTTTTGAGATTTCCGATTCTCGCGCAATTTGTCTGCTACTGATGTGCGGATTAGCCGCAACAGCAGCTAAAACACCTACTTGCGCATCATCATTTGTTGCAGGTCGTGGTTGACGTTTCACATGTGGCTGAACACTTCTCGTTTCCTTAAATAACGTAACTATCCGGCGAACGGTCCGGACACTTGGATGGTGTCGTCCAGGATACCGAGCAGCATACATAGCAAACGCCCGTTGGGCATTTTGATCACAATAGCCCTACATCAACACGACATCGACCTTTTCCGCAATTGGTAAACGGTCCATTTTAAAACGGGTAATGTATTACGAAGCAAATACCGTCCGCACTGGCAGAATGTTACGTGATACCACGTACTTGTACGTTTGTGACTATTACAGCGCCATCTATCACAAAGCGAAATAAGTGGTCCAACTAAAACATTCATATTTCCTTACTTACTACACGAATAGTTAATAAAAAATGGGTGTTCTATTTAAAAAAACGCAGTTGATAACCGTTTGTTCCTATGGCAGCGCCATCTAGCGGGCCAACCATAGCACCATCTGGTTTCCCCCTTCAAGCTAGACGAGTTTCGTACTTTGTAGTTTTTTCGTTTGATGCTTATTTCGTGAGATATTTGGCCCGGTCACTATCAGTGGACCACCCTGTATATTGTGAAAAGTAAGTACCGTAGATCAGTTTTGACGACCGAGCTTTCAACTGAGATAAATTCACGCTGCAGCGTTCTGCTTCGGCGTGCCTCTAGAGAAGTTCTAACGGTCTTCGGACGACAGGAGAGACAGTGTGGTACTGGGGTGCAAGACTCACACGTCTCTCGCAGTTGTGTGCATCCGATCTTCTTCTCGGGTCAGACGGCTGCGTCGATCTTCAGAAACTCTTCTTCCCCAAAGACTATAGCTGGTTAAAGGAATATCAAAATAGACTTCCTTTCTACTGTTGAAATGATATTGTACTCTCAGGACACTTTTGTTCAACTCTGTTATATTTTCATCTCCACAATAAAACAACTTCACAAATTTCACACAAGCGTTCAACTCTCGCGAGCCAACCCCGTCTGGGGTCATTACAAACTAACAGATACAATTATAATGTGTTTGGTTTAATAACCACTATAAAACCAGTTCTTGCTTCTCGCAAGTCCAACACCCGAAAATCAAATGTAAAAGCCTTTAGTTCAATACATAATTCATTTGTTCACAACAATACAGTCGTTACACCACCAAGCAATAGAGCGTGCTTGCTTCTTGTGCTGGTCATACAGCTTATTCGCGCGCTGCAAACACTTGTCCGCGCCGATCGACCGTCACTATTGCCGTATTCTCCCGATACACGTCCATCCTGCACACACAGAAACCGGCGGCGAGGTAGACACATCTCCACTCACTCACCCTCGTACTTAAAATATCGGGTGTTCGAGACGGTGGAAACCGAGTGTCTCTAGATTTTACACCGAACGTCTCGAGGCACTACAAAGTGTGCGCAGAACCAACTGCGTGAAAAATCGCTGCAATAAGCACGTTTATTGAAATACAAAAGCCGACTTCGAAATTTTCCTTTGTGCGACACCGCGTGTACAAGATATGTCTGCCTATTTGAAGTTCTAGATTCGCATATTTTATTGTTCTCGTCGCTTCTCCGTAATCTTTCACTGATTGTACCAATACCCGTTTCTATTGTGATATATTGTGAAATTTCTAATTTTCACAAATGCCACAATAAGCTCGTACTGTTAACGTTAATTATTGTGCCCTTTTAAAACTTTTGAAAATGGGAGACCTATTCTCGTTCAAAACAATCGTTCTCTAATTTCATTGCACAGTTACATGAGAAATGGCTTATTTTTGAGAATTTTGGGATGCTTACAAAACTATTGTATATTTTTGTAAGTTACCGGTATGAGTGTTTTGGATATGTAACTTATTTCTTAGTCGACGGCCGCGGTGGCCGCGGTTCTAGGCGCTTCAGACCGGAACCGCGCCACTGCTACGGTCGCAGGTTCGAATCCTGCCTCGGGCATAGATGCGTGTCATGTCCTTAGGATAGTTAGGTTTAAGTACACTCCTGGAAATGGAAAAAAGAACACATTGACACCGGTGTGTCAGACCCACCATACTTGCTCCGGACACTGCGAGAGGGCTGTACAAGCAATGATCACACGCACGGCACAGCGGACACACCAGGAACCGCGGTGTTGGCCGTCGAATGGCGCTAGCTGCGCAGCATTTGTGCACCGCCGCCGTCAGTGTCAGCCAGTTTGCCGTGGCATACGGAGCTCCATCGCAGTCTTTAACACTGGTAGCATGCCGCGACAGCGTGGACGTGAACCGTATGTGCAGTTGACGGACTTTGAGCGGGGGCGTATAATGGGCATGCGGGAGGCTGGGTGGACGTACCGCCGAATTGCTCAACACGTGGGGCATGAGGTCTCCACAGTACATCGATGTTGTCGCCAGTGGTCGGCGGAAGGTGCACGTGCCCGTCGACCTGGAACCGGACCGCAGCGACGCACGGATGCACGCCAAGACCATAGGATCCTACGCAGTGCCGTAGGGGACCGCACCGCCACTTTCCAGCAAATTAGGGACACTGTTGCTCCTGGGGTATCGGCGAGGACCAGTCGCAACCGTCTCCATGAAGCTGGGCTACGGTCCCGCACATCGTTAGGCCGTCTTCCGCTCACGCCCCAACATCGTGCAGCCCGCCTCCAGTGGTGTCGCGACAGGCGGGAGTGGAGGGACGAATGGAGAAGTGTCGTCTTCAGCCATGAGAGTCGCTTCTGCCTTGGTGCCAATGATGGGCGTATGCGTGTTTGGCGCCGTGCAGGTGAGCGCCACAATCAGGACTGCATACGACCGAGGCACACAGGGCCAACACCCGGCATCATGGTGTGGGGAGCGATCTCCTACACTGGCCATACACCACTGGTGATCGTGGAAGGGACACTGAATAGTGCACGGTACATCCAAACCGTCATCGAACCCATCGTTCTACCATTCCTAGACCGGCAAGGGAACTTGCTGTTCCAACAGGACAATGCACGTCCGCATGTATCCCGTGCCACCCAACGTGCTCTAGAAGGTGTAAGTCAACTACCCTGGCCAGCAAGATCTCCGGATCTGTCCCCCATTGAGCATGTTTGGGACTGGATGAAGCGTCGTCTCACGCGGTCTGCATGTCCAGCACGAACGCTGGTCCAACTGAGGCGCCAGGTGGAAATGGCATGGCAAGCCGTTCCACAGGACTACATCCAGCATCTCTACGATCGTCTCCATGGGAGAATAGCAGCCTGCATTGCTGCAAAAGGTGGATATACACTGTACTAGTGCCGACATTGTGCATGCTCTGTTGCCTGTGTCTATGTGCCTGTGGTTCTGTCTATGTGCCTGTGGTTCTGTAGTTCTTTCTGTCAATAAAGTTTCCCCTTCCTGGGACAATGAATTCACGGTGTTCTTATTTCAATTTCCGGAGTGTAGTTCTAAGTTCTAGGGGCCTGATGACCTCAGATGTTAAGTCCCATAGTGCTCAGAACCATTTGAACCATTTATTTCGTAGTCAGTCAGCACTAATTGATCACAGTTCTGCCAAAGAATACATCACCCCTGAATTTCATTGTATACCACCACAAATAAACGTGCGATTTTGAGAATTTCCGGGAGCTACAATTGACCTTTGCATAATCTTTGAGAAACGTGTAGCAAATCGGCATCTGTTATTTAATTACTGTGGCAGAGATTATAATTAACGTATCGTGTTACATCTACTTTTCCCTTAAAGAGGAGTAGCCCTAAATATTATCTGCGTTTATCGTAAATCAACTCTGTTTTCGAGTTTCCTAACAACTATAATTAACCTCAAAACGCTTTAGGAAACTAATAATTTTTACCACAGCTTTTGTACTACCTTAACAGAAATCTCGTTTTGTGTATTTGCTTCAATTCTTAGAAGGAATTAACATATTTTTAGGTCAACAGATTAAAAGATAATCAGTGGGCATAATTTAAAGTTTCTTTTTACTACCTTGTAGTTCAGTCCACCTGCCAAAACGCTTTCTGACTGTGAATACTGTTCTCGAACACGGGATGAGTTGCTTGAGTTCGTAAACAGCTGGAAATCGCCCGGACTACTGTCAAACGATTGGCATCTGGCCTGTTGGAAGAGCTACCGAGAGTCGTGTGCCATAGATACCTCATCTACTTTCGTCTTCTGCGGATCCTGTCTCCTCTGCAGAAAGTACAGAATCTGTCATTACTGGTCCACTCTACTGCGAGTGGTAGATCTAGACATCCTGTATAGAGTGGACGGCGATCATGGCGGACTTGGGGTGCTGTACCGACCCCCCTAACCAACACCTCTGGGGTGCCGTATTTCACTGAAACTGAAAGTGAACCAGTGGGACTCACTTCAGCTGTTTTGGGGAACCTGTTTTGTCTGGTGCGAAGAGGGGGCAAACGCCAAAGGGTAGGGGTCTATTAATCGTCAGCAGTTCAAATGTACAGTGGATGATGGTGCCCCATACGGAAATGGCAGCACGGAACAGGAAAGGACACCAGGTGCACTCAGTTTGTATGCCTAGGGGCCTCCTTCAACATGTTGAAGAGTCTGTTCCAGCGGTCATTGAGGGAACAGCGTGCAACACGTTGGAATAAATGATGCCTATCGTCTGGACTCCAAGGTCATATTTGGGACACTCCACAGACTGGCAGTGAAGGTTGAGAAGATCAGCCTTGCTGGTGGAGTTTCAACGATACTTACAATTTGCAACGTTGCCCCCACAACTGATTGTTGTTCTTTGGTTCTGAGCGTAGTGAAAGGACTGAACCAGAGACTTTGAAGGTCCTGTGACAAGCTTGGGTGCGACTTCTTGGACTTGTGATATAGGGCTGAGAATTGTAGGGTCCCCCTAAATGGGCCAGGTGTGCACTACACATCAAAGGCTCCTACTCAGATGACTGTGTGTGTGTGGAGGAGGTGGGGGGGGAGTGCATACAAGGGTTTTTTAGATTAGGCGACTCTCTATCCAATCCAGATAACGACAGCTATAGGAAATCCAGAAGTACCAGTGAAAGATCGGAAAATTCTAATGGTTAACTACCGAAGCATTCGCTACAAAGTGCCCGAGTTTAAAGCGCTCATGAAAAGCAGTGAAGCTCACGTAATACTAGGTACAGAAAGCTGATTGAAACCTGAAGTTGATAGCAGTGCCGGCCGAAGTGGCCGTGCGGTTAAAGGCGCTGCAGTCTGGAACCGCAAGACCGCTACGGTCGCAGGTTCGAATCCTGCCTCGGGTATGGATGTTTGTGATGTCCTTAGGTTAGTTAGGTTTAACTAGTTCTAAGTTCTAGGGGACTAATGACCTCAGCAGTTGAGTCCCATAGTGCTCAGAGCCATTTGAACCATTTGATAGCAGTGAGAATTCTGGGGAAAATTTAAGTGTATATCGAAAGTATAGGGAAATGGGAAAAGGAGGCGGAGTATTTGTGGCAGTAGACATGAAACTCAAATTCAACGAAACAAAAATTGAAGCTGCGTATGAGATTGTTTGGTCTAGACTTGGTATCAGGGCTGGGCATTAAATGGTAATTGGACCCTTCTGTCACCCAACAGACTCATCTCTTGGTGTAACCGAAAACCTTAGAGAAAACCTCAGTTCATTTGAACATAAGTTCCACAATCATACTGTAATCATCGGTGGAGACTTTAAACATCCAACAATTAAGAAACTTCCTGGCAGATTAAAACTGTGTGCTGGACCGAGGCTCGAACTCGGGACCTTTGCCTTTCGCGGGCAAGTGCTCAAGGTAGGAGACGAGGTACTGCCGGAATTAACGGGTGTGAGGACGGGTCGTGAGTCGTGCTTGGGTAGCTCAGATGGTAGAGCACTTGCCCGCGAAAGGCAGAGTTCCCGAGTTCGAGTCTCGGTCCAGCACACAGTTTTAATCTGCCAGGAAGTTTCATATCAGTGCACACTCCGCTCAAGAGTGAAAATCTCATTCTATCCAACAATTAATTCGGAAAATTACAGTTTTGTTAGTGGTGGGCATCATAAGACATCGTGTGAAACTTTACTAAATGCCTGCTCTGAAAACTACCTAGAGCAGACATTTACCAACCCCACTGTTGACGGAAATATATTGGATCTAATGACAGCAAACAGACCACTCCTCTTTGAAGATGTCCACATAGAAACCGGTATCAGTGACCATGACGCGGTTGCGTCAACAATGATTACCGAAGCACAAAGGACAACTAAAACAAGCAGAAAGATATATATATTCAGTGAATTGGATAAAAGATCAGTAGTGTCATATCTAAATGAGGAACTTGAAATATTCAGAACAGGGCAGGAGCATGTAGTGGAAGTGTGGCTCAAGTTTAAAAGAATAGTTGACCACGCACTGGGTAGAAATGTACCCAGTAGAACAGTTTATAATAGGAGGAAACCTCCGTAGCATACAATCACTGTAAAACTTAAAAAAAGGAATTATAGATAGAGATATGCTGAATGAAACGCATTTTGCTCTCAAGAGAGCAATCCATGATGCCTTCAGCGACTACCGTAGCAGAATATTGTTAAATGATTTCACAAACCCAAAGAAATTCCGGTTGTATGTAAAACCCATTAGTGACACCAATGTTAATAAGCAGTCCCCAGCGAATGAGATAGGAACTGAAACTGAGGGTAGCAAAGCAAAAGCTGAAATGCTTAAACCGTTTTCAAATGTTCCTTCACATAGGAAAACGCAGGAGAATTCCGTCAATTTAATCTTCGTACCACTGAAAAGGTGAATAAAATAAATATTAATATCAATGGTGTTGAGAAACAGCAGAAATCGTTAAAATTGAACAAAGCTCTAGGCTTTGATGGAATTCCTGTCAGATTTTATACTGAATTTGCAACTGAATTAGCCCCTCTTCTAACTAGAATCTATCATAGATCCCTTGAACAAAAAACAATGCCCAGCTCTTGGAAAAAAACAAGGGTAGTGGAAGTGGTCCACTAAGCTACCATCCAATATCCTTGACATCGAGTTGTTGTGGAATCTTAGAATATGTTCTGAGCTCAAACATAATGAGGGGTCTTGAACCTCCTCAATGCCAACTAGCATGGATTTCGAAAACGTCTATCATGTGAAACTCAATTCAGACTTTTCTCACATGACATACTGAAAGCTTTGGATTAAGGCAGTCAGGTAGATGCAGTATTTCTTTATTTCCGAAAAGCATTTGGCTCAGTACCACATCTACTCTTATTGTCAAAAGTACGATCATACGTTGTTTCAAGCGAATTTTGTGAATGAGTTGAGGACTTTTTGGTAGGGAACACGCAGCATATTGTCTTGCATGGAGAGTCATTGTCAGATGTAGAAGTAGCTTCAGGTGTGCCCGAGGGAAGTGTGTTGGGACGATTGCGTTCGTGTGGTATATTAATAACGTTGCAGACAATATTAACAGTTACCTCAAACTTTTTGCAGATGATGCAATTATCTATAATGAAGTACTGTCTGAAAGAAGCTGCTTAAATAGTTAGCCACGTCTTCAAAAGATTTCAAAGTGGCGCAGATATTGGCAGCTTACTTTAAATGTCCAAAAATGTAAAATTTTGCACTTCGCAAAACGAAAAAACATAGCATCCTGTGACTATAATATCGGTGAGTCGCTGTTGGAATCGGCCAACTCATACAAATACTAATGTGTGACACTTTACCGGGTTATGAAATGGAATGGTCGCTATACCGTTCCCAGTGAAATGCTAAGAAAAGGCTTAAAAACAGTATTTATAAAGAAGAGACATTTAAAAATTGTAATAATTTCTCTGTGTAAGTTTCGAGGGCAAAGAAATATATAGAGCACTCGAAACAAAATGATCTAAAGAGACGACAAGATACGCTCTCTTGTTAATTTTTAGTCGTCTTCACTTCTTCTCTTGTCTTGGTTGGGTGTAGACGCATATCTTGCGAGTGCTGGCAAATGTAAGCATATTTGTGCTAATTAAGGAGATAATATATTGATTTAATATTATTGTTCACATTTAGTTTGTAAGAGGTGATCCCGATGTCCGCCTTCCTTGAATTAACCTGCATTCGAGTAATTTACAGTGCAACAATCGCAGCGGCCGATGCAGCCAGCGACGTCATTACGTGGCGATATTAACTTATAAAGATTAGCGGAAGCGAAAAACTCGCCCGCTATTAATATAAGAGACATTTTTCTCCTCAGCCGCCTGACGTTACAGAAAATATGTAGCTTTAAGATTCTTATCTTCAATACAACATCCGAGAGCCAGAGCCATGACTCCGACTACAATGCAATGGTTAACGGAGGTAAGAAAAAATACTCTCGCGCGTGTGTGGGCCGCAGTTGTAATTAATAACTAAAGATTTCTAGTTTTAAAGTGTACTGTCTAGCCGAGAAATTAATATGAAAAGTTTATTCCATTGTTCAACTTATATGCTCTTGTTTTAAGATGCAGTGAGTCTTACTTCATTAACGTAACAAATAATTTCCACTGAAGATTAATATTATTAAAGAAAGAGACAACTGCACAAAAGCATTAATTGTAAATCAAAATTGAATGGAATATTTTAATTAAGGCCCAACACGTAAGTCGGCGACAATCACCATTACCAATCAATTTGTGTAGTAAATAATAAATCAAATTACGACGGCCGACGGACGCAAGACTGCATAGACTCAGTTGTGGGTAGAGCATGCGGTAGACTTCGGTTCATTGGTAGAATACAGGGGAAGTGCAATGAGTCTGCAAAGGATATTGCTTACAAATCACTCGTACGACTGATTCTAGAATATTGCGCAAGTGTCTAGGAGTAACGGGGGATATTGAACGTATACAGAGAAGGGCAGCGTGAATAGCCACAGGTCTGTTTGCTCCGTGGGAGAGTGTCACAGAGGTATTTCAGGAACTGAACCGCAAGCCTCTTGAAGGTAGATGTAAACTATCACTCGAAGGTCTATTAACAAAGTTTCAAGAACCGGCTTTAAATGATGACTCTAGGAATGTACTGCTGTTCCCTAAGTGTCACTCACATAGGGGTCGTGAGGGTAAGCTTAGAATAATCACTGCACGCACAGTGGCATTCAAACGATCATTCTTCCCGCGCTCCATACGTGACGGAACAGGAAGAAGCCCTAATAAATAGTACAATGGGATAAACCTCTGCCATGCAGCTCACGGTGGTTTGCAGAATATGGATGTACAGATCATTATCAGCCCTTTCTGCTATGCCACCTACTGTGACTCATGGACTCCATCGAGCACGCGCGCTCCAATCAACGTGTAGGAGAGACACTTGGTTTGCATTTTAGTTATGTGGACATTCATCCACGACGTTGTATTTGAGTTTTGTTTCTTATATCGATAACAAACAGGTTTTGTGGTACTTGTGCATTGGTCATCCGTAGCACCCCCGGGTCATGGACACGAAACCCAGCGGCCCGGGGTACCGCCCCACTGTGTCAGTATTGGCCCTTGAGCAAAAAATTTGACGACCACTGTTTGATGTTTTTTTGCATGATGTCTTATGGTATTGCAACTGTAATGGCCAACAGTGAACATGTTCGATTTAATGGGTAACGCTGGAAGCTGCCCTACGGCAGCATTAGTGAATAATGCTGTTGTATAAAGGAAAGTAGCTCCACAAAGCAGTAGTAAAACGTAGAGCGACCTACAGACGGTCGACGCTTGGTGCAGCAGCTGTCAGTTGACCTTCACCGCAAGTAAATACATAAATACACTACTGGCCAATAAAATTGCTACACCAAGAAGAAATGCAGGTGATAAACGGATATTCATTGGACAAATATATTATACTAGAACTGCCATGTGGTTACATTTTCACGCAATTTGGGTGCATAGATCCTGAGAAATCAGTACTTAGAACAACCATCTCTGGCCGTAATAACGGCCTTGATACGCCTGGGAATTGAGTCAAACAGAGTTTGGATGGCGTGTACAGGTACAGCTGCCCATGCAGCTTCAAAACGATACCACAGTTCATCGAGAGTAGTGACTGGCGTATTGTGACGAGCCAGTTGCTCGGCCACCATTGACCAGACGTTTTCAGTTGGTGAGAGATCTGGAGAATGTGCTGACCAGGGCAGCAGTCGAACATTTTCTGTATCCAGAAAGGCCCGTACAGGAGCTGCAACATGCGGTCGTGCATTATCCTGCTGCAATGTAGGGTTTCGCAGGGATCGAGTGAAGGGTATGGTTCAAATGGCTCTGAGCACCATAGGACGTAACTGCTGAGGTCATAAGTCCCCTAGAACTTAGAACTACTTAAACCTAACCAACCTAAGGACACCACACACATCCATGCCCGAGGCAGGATTCTAACCTGCGACCGTAGCGGTCACGCGGTTCCAGACTGTCGCGCCTAGAACCGCTCGGCCACTCCGGCCGGCAATGAAGGGTAGAGCCACGGGTCGTAACACATCTGAAATGTAACGTCCACTTTTCAAAGTGCCGTCAATGCGAACAAAAGGTGACAGAGACATGTAACCAATGGCACCCCATACTATCACGCCGGGTGATAGGCCAGTATGGCGATGACGAATACACGCTTCCAATGTGCGTTCACCGAGATGACGCCAAACACGAATGCGACCATCATGATGCTGTAAACAGAACCTGGATTCATCCGAAAATATGACGTTTTGCCATTCGTGCACAAAGGTTCGTCGTTGAGTACACCATCGCAGGCGCTCCTGTCTGTGGTGCAGCGTCAAGGGTAACCGCAGCTATGGTCTTCGAGCTGATAGTCCATGCTGCTGCAAACGTCGTCGAACTGTTCGTGCAGATGGTTGTTGTGTTGCAAACGTCCCCATCTGTTCTCTCAGGGACCGAGACGTGGTTGCACGATCCGTTACAGCCATGCGGATAAGATGTCTGTCATTTCGACTGCTAGTGATACGAGGCCGTTGGGATGCAGCACGGCGTTCCGTATTACCCTCCTGAACCCAACGATCCCATATTCTGCTAACGGTCATTGGATCTCGACCAACGCGAGCAGCAATGTCGCGATACGATAAACCGCAATCGCGATAGGCTATAATCCGACCTTTATCAAAGTCGGAAACGTGATGGTACGCATTTCTCCTCCTTACACGAGGCATCACAACAACGTTTCACCAGGCAACGCCAGTCAACTGCTGTTTGTGTATGAGAAATCGGTTGGAAACTTTCCTCATGTCAGCACGTTGTAGGTGTCACCACCGGCGCCAGCCTTGTGTGAATGCTCTGAAAAACTAATCATTTGCATATCACAGCATCTTCTTCCTGTCGGTTAAATTTCGCGCCTGTAGGTGTATCAATTTTAATGGCCAGTAGTGTACATAAATGTGTGGAAGGACTCCTGTTTTTAAACTAACAAGGTAACATCACTAACTTGACGTCATATTTCAAGGATAAAAAGGCGTGCTTGCAAGATATCAGCCCCAGGAATCGACCCCGTACGAAAATTTCGGCTATAATTCTGATAGTTCGCAGTTATGACCTTCTAAGCGTACAACTTTCGCTTGCCGGGGTTGCTTCTTCCTCGCCCCTCCCCACTGCAACCGCCTAATGCCTGAGCGAAAAGTACTGCGCGGCGGCCTGACAACCAGAGCCTTTCTATTCACAGGCTGTTGAAGACGAGGTAAGAGGAGGGGCAGGTGGAAGCATCTGCCCAACGTGTTTCGAGAGCGTGTTGAGAGCACACGTTATTCTGAGCGAAAAATGGTAATTAGTATGAGCATATAATATATCAGCCTCACGCACTTGCGTCTCCAATGTTATTTTAACACTATTCTCCTGATGATATTCTGCAGCTATATATATATATATATATATATATATATATATATATATATATATATATATACCTTAAAATAAAAATGAATAAATTTAAGCAACTGAAGAATGTTTATGAAATGAAGTCAGTGATTGTCTATTTACAATTTTAGCATACCAGTCACGCTGAGAAATAGCGCATCTTCTGCAAATGCACTTCATTTTAACAGTGCCAGCTTTAATCTTCAAAGAAAATTACACACAACAGCGATGCTGATAATTAAATAGTGCTACGCTACTTCTTATTGACACACTCATTCGTTTTATCCATTTACACTGCATTTGTTCATCGCAAAGCAAAAATGTTGAAAGCAAAGAGATCTCTAGCAACAATTGCATGGTAAAATCGAGCACTTTTGACACAATGAACAAGCATCTTACCAATGTCAAAACGGTATTTCACAAACCTCTTACTCACTTCACTGTACTGTACTTCGCCCTTGAGAATTAAGCAATTTCAGTGATTACTGTTGAACGTGCATGTTTAAAAGCTGTGCTTTCAGAATGTCATATCTGTGTACAGTCAGAATTATGACTCAAATTTTCGGGCGGAATTGATTGCAGAGCTGATATCTTACAAGCGTGCTTTTTTCTCCTTAAAATATGACGTGAAGCTGTTGATTTTACTTGTAGGACCGATTATAGTATTGGTAGTACATCACTGGAAACATAAACAGCCCTTAAACATCTAGCAGTAATCATAGCTACGCAAACTGGAACGACAACATAAAATTAATTGCAGAAAAAAAAACAGATGTCAAGCGAAGTTTCATTAGAAGGATTCGAATGAAATTAAAGGCAACGGCCTTGCCGCAGGGGATACACCGGTTCCCGTGAGATTACCGAAGTTAAGCGCTGTCGGGCGTGGTCGGTACTTGGATGGGTGACCATCCAGGCCACCATGCGCTGTTGCCATTTTTCGGGGTGCACTCAGCCTCGTGATGCCAATTGTGGAGCTACTCGACCGAATAGTAGCGGCTTCGGTCAAGAATACCATCATAACGACCGGGAGAGCAGTGTGCTGACCCCACGCCCATCCTACCCGCATCCTCCACCGAGGATGACACGGCGATCGAATGGTCCCGGTGGGCCACTCGTGGCCTGAAGACGGAGTGCTAAGGAAATTAAACTTATAAATCACTCGTTTACCCATTCTTGAATGTTGTTCGTTGGTCTGAAACTCATACCGGATACAACTAATAGTAGAGATAGAAAGATCCAAAGAAGAGCGACGCATTTGGCCATGGGTTCGTTTAACAAGCGCTATGGGAATTCACATAGAACTCCAGCGGCAGACACTAGTAGCCAGAGGTTTATGATTAAAATTCCAGGGGTTCGCTCGACAGTGACTGACGCAGACTGTTCTGTTCGTCCTGTGGTTAAGTCAGTGCATTATGCGGCTGAGATTATGTTCTGAAATCTGTGTTGTGGTCTTCAATAGACGCTTTGCATTACTGTTGTGATAGATCTGTTATCAAAGCACAAGAAGCTTGTTACAAGTATACGTAGTTTGGTGGGAATAAGTATGATGTATTCTGCACTCTGGGATGATCCTTCTTCACGAACGTATGTGCTTCTTTCTGAACAAAGGGCCTGGGTATGGAAAGGAAAACAGATATTCAGTATCCTGGAACAGAGGTGTAGTGATATCCGACATCTGAATTAAAAACAGTCTTGGTTGCAACGTATTCTTTTATTAACAACGTGTTTCACCTTCGTGGGACATCTTCAGATTATCTTAAAATTTTCCTTTTGCAAAATACCAAAAATCATAAAATGTCTCTGTGCTAACCTTGAGAACGCGTCGAATATGATGAACCCGGAGAGGCCTTTCACTTCTTCGTCATTTTAAAACCATAAAACGACTCTGTGCTAGATAGATTCCATAGTTCTCCTGTGTACCTGCCGGACGCTCTTGTCGTGAAGTTACGGCCGCAGAACTGTGTCTTATGTTTAAATGTGTACAGTTATTTGTGAGAGTGGTCCTACCATCGCACCGTTCTGGCCTGCTGGTACGACATATAAAAGCTCTCTGCGGGTTCGTCCGATTCGAAGCGTGCTTCCGCCTAGCACAAAGTCGTTTTGGAAAAGCAAATGAACTCTGCGGATTCATCTGATCCGACACATGCTTTACGGTTTTTAATAAGCTGTAAAAGGAAAATTTCAACATAATCTGGAGGCGCCCCCCGAAGGCATAACGAGTTGTTAATAAAAGAATAAGTTGCGACCAAGACTGTTTTTAGTTCAAATATTCTGCATACGGCTGCTGTACCAGACGGCCTAATGGCTTGGAAGAAATTTTACATAGTGCGATTCATTGAGGGATATATTGAAAGATTTTCTAAACTGGACTTCCCTCATATTTATGTGTCACACACCTGAGCTGAATTCGTTTGTGATTTGGGGTCAGTCTCAATGTACCTCAGAAACATAATGAGTTATGAGACGTTAATCGGATTAGCATCCCTGATACCAACTCAGCACTCATCTTCTTAGCAACGAAGTGAATCACTCATGCAGACGCTTCTGAGAAACTGTGAACATGCGTGGGCATGTGGTTCTTTATGTGAGAGGTAGTTCTGAATCACGAACACTCGTAAGCGCAGTGTCGTGGAGAGAAGTAAATATTTCGTTGAGCACGAATTGGAATCGAGTTAACTGCTACCTTCAACTAAAACCGTTGCTCGACTAAGGCATTCCTCCAACCACGTACTTGTTCAGGACCACGCGACAGAAGAATAATTCGCACTTGTAATATAACAGTAATATAACACAACCCGAAGTCCTGTGACTCTGGCGCCACTTAAAATAACGTAATTAAGAAATGCGGCTTCACAGACGCTCTGTGACTGTGCATTGGGGGCATTAACAGAAATTCTGATAGAAACTTGGATGAGACACATCATTTTATTTTCAGTATGCATTGAATGAGAAGCAATATTTTTGAGATTTTCGTGTCATACTGGCGCTGTGTGTAACAATATTATGAAAAGGATAGACTGTCTTCAGCTGCCAGAGACAGTTGTCAAGTTTGTTAGTTGCGTTTGCGCGAGTGTGTGTGTGTGTGTGTGTGTGTGTGTGTGTGTGTGTGTGCGCGCGCGCGCGCGCGCGCGCGTGCGTGCGTGCGTGTGTGTGCCTGTTGTATTTTTTTCGACAAAGGCCTTGTTGGCCGAAAGCTCATTTTGAGGCAGCCCTTTTGTTGAGCCTATCTCCGACTCAGCATCTCCGCTGTTTGGTGAGTAGCAATTATTCTTTCCATAATATTGTTACATTCCATCCTGGATTTTCCATTGTTTGGTGCTACGTGTGCATCTTCATGATTAATCCCTAATGACCCCAGAACACTTAGTTAAAAAATGAGGCGAGACGCTCTTCTGCCACATCCTTGTAATTCATGTATACTAATCCATTCTTTTCCACCTTTCCACAAAATTGATTTTATTTTTATTGTGTTAGATAACGATCAGTTTGGCTTTAGGAAAGGCAGAGGCATTAGAGAGCAATTATCACGTAGCGGATGGTGACGGAAGTAAGACTAAAGAAAAATCAAAACACGTTCGTGGGATTTGTCGACCTTGAAAAAGCGTTCAATAAGGTAAAATGATGCAAGATGTTCGAACTTCTGAGAAAAATAGGGGAAGCTATGGGGAGAGACGGGTAATATACAATATGTACAAGAACCAAGAGGGAATAATAAGAGTGGACGACCGACAATAAAATGCTCGGATTAAAAATGATTTAAGGCAGGGATGTAGTCTTTCGTCCTTAATGTTCAATCTGTACATCGAAGAAGCAATGATGGATATAAAAGAAAGGTTCAGGAGTGGAAATAAAATTCCAGGTGAAAGTGATCAATGATCGATTCGCTGATGTAATTGCTATCCTGACTGAAAGTGAAGAAGAATTACATGATCTACTGAATGGAATGAACCGTGCCGGTCGGAGTGGCCGTACGGTTCTAGGCGCTACAGTCTGGAACCGAGCGACCGCTACGGTCGCAAGTTCCAATCCTGCCTCGGGCATGGACGTGTGTGATGTCCTTAGGTTAGTTAGGTTTAATTAGTTCTAAGTTCTAGGCGACTGATGACCTCAAACGATAAGTCGCATAGTGCTCAGAGCTATTTGAATGAACCGTCTAATGAGTACAGAATATGGATTAAAAGTAAATCGGACAAATGCGAAAGTAATGAAAATTAGCAGAAATGAGAACAGCGAGAAACTGAACATCAGGACTGATGGTCACGAAGTAGATGAAGTTAAGGAATTCTGGTACTAGGTAGCAAAATAACCGACGACGGACGGAGCAAGAAGGACATCAAAAATAGACTAGCATTGTCAAACAGGGCATTCCCGGCCAAGAAAAGTCTACTAGCATCAAACACAGGCCTTAATTTGAGGAAGAAATTTCTGAGAACGTACGTTCGGAGCACAGCATTGTACGATAGCGAAACATGGAGTGTGGGAAAACCGGAACAGAAGAGAATCGAAGCTTTTGAGATGTGGTGCCACAGACGAATGTTGACAATTAGGTGGACTGGTAAGGTAAGGAATGAGGAGGTTCTGCGCAGAATCGGAGAGGAACGGAATATGTGGAAAACAATGACAAGGAGAAGGGACAGGATGATAGGACATATGTTAAGACATCAGGGACTGACTTCCATGGTATTAGAGAGAGCTGTAGAGGGCGAAAACAATAGAGGAAGACAGAGATTGGAAAACATCCAGTATGTAACTGAGGATGTAGGTTGCAAGTGCTACTCTGAGGTGAAGAGGTTGGCACAGGAGTGAAATTCGTGGCTGGCCCCATCAAAGAAATCAAAAAAATATAAATGTAAATATAAAATAAAAATATAAAATATAAAATTAAACTTAAAAATTAAAAAAGAGATTGCTTACACTCGGTAGTAAAATATTACAGATGCGCTTGCCATCGATTTGTGGGTAGAGTTGTGTGAATCCTATCCCTCCACTATCCTGAGTGTCATCGACGTAATCCGACCACACACAACCTGGCGTTGGTTGCCAGGTGTTCGGAATTTTATCGAACTGTCGGTATTTCAGCCCGCACTCAGTTTTCGGTTCCGAAGTATGAGTTGTCCGATGTTTTTAGAATTCCATTCATACCACTAATTTATTCATTGATATGCAAAAGCATACTACACCAAAACTCCGCCTGTAATTATTATCTTTCGATGTTGAAAGTCTTACAGTAAAAGTTACTGGTGAATATCCTATCAGGGCTAAAACAGTGGAGGTGCTTAAAATGGTTTGGTTTGATTAATCAAGATTATCGTGCCGTGTTTCGCCATATATCAGTTAGGTGGGAAACTTTACTGCCGACTGTGAAGGGGCTTTTGCGTGATTTCGAAAGCGATCAGAACGTACACTGATCAGCTAAAATATTACGATCGCCTACCTACCAACCGGTATGTCCGCGTTTGTCACGGATAACAGCAGCGACGGGTCGGGCAAGGAAGCAATGAGGCCGTGGTAGGTCGCTGGAGGGAGTTGGCAACACATCTGCACACACACGTCACCTAATTCACCCCCCTCCCCGGAATTTACGGGAACTGAGTGACTTTTGTGTGCAGATGCAATGCTAACTTCCCCTAGCGACCTACCAGGGCCTTACTCCATCCATGTCATGACGGTCGCCGCTGAGCTCTGACGCCACGTTCAGTCACGTCACAGATGTACTCGATCGGGTTCAGGCCTGGAGGATTGAGGGGCCAGCGCACCAATTGGAACTCATTACCAAGTTCCTCGAACCACTCCATCATACTCCTGGCAGTGTGACATAGCGCATTGTCTTGTTAAAAAATACCACTCCCATCGAGAAACATTATCGTCATGAGGGATGTACATGGTCTGGAAGCAGTGTACAATACTCCTTGGCCGACATGGTGCCTCACACGAGCTCCATTTGGGCAAACGAATGGTCCTCAGGGCATAACGGAGCCGCCGCCAGCTTCTCTCTGTCCCACAGTACGAGTGTCAAGGAGCTGTTCGCCTGGAAGACGACGGATTCGCGCCCTCCCATCGGCATGGTGAAAGTTTCGGGACTTGTCAGACGATGCAACGCTCTGCCTCTGAGCCAACGTCTAGCGCCGATGGTCACGTGTCCCTTTCAGTCGTAGTTGCCGATGTCATGATGGTAACATTGGCACATGCATGGGCCGTCGGCTGCAGAGGCCCATAGTTAGGAGCGTTCGGTGCACTGTGTGTTCAGGCACACTTGTAATCTGCCCAGCATTAAAGTGTGGTGTTAGTTGCTCCACATTTCTCCGCCTGTCCTGTGTTACCAGTCTGCCCAGCGTACGATTGGTTGGTTGGTTTTGGGGGAAGAGACCAAACAGCGAGGTCATCGGTCCCATCGGATTAGGGAAGGACAGGGAAGGAAGTCGGCCGTGCCCTTTCAGAGGAATCATCCCGGCATTTGCCTGGAGCGATTTAGGGAAATCACGGAAAACCTAAATCAGGATGGCCGGACGCGGGATTGAACCGTCGTCCTCCCGAATGCGAGTCCAGTGTGCTAACCACTGCGCCACCTAGCTCGGTTACGACGTCCGACATCAGTAATAATGGAGTGTATTGTATTTTATGTTAATCGGGGACCTAGAAACGACGGAGAGGCTCCGTCCCCGCCGCAGCCGCAGTGGTCCACAACCCCACGACGACTACCGCAGTCCACTTCACCCCTCCGCCGCCCCACACTGAACCCAGGGTTATTGTGCGGTTCGGCCCCCGGTGGACCACCCAGGGAACGTCTCACACCAGACGAGTTAACCCCTATGTTTGCGTGGTAGAGTAATGGTGCCGTAAGCGTACGTGGAGAACTTGTTTGCGCAGCAATTGCCGACATAGTGTAACTGTGGAGGAATAAGGGGAACCAGCCTGCATTCGCCGAAGCAGATGGAAAACCGCCTAAAAACCATTCACAGACTGGCCGGTTCACGGGACCTCGACACAAATCCGCCGGCGGATTCGTGCCGGGGACCAGGAGCTCCTCCCCTCCCGGAAAGCCGTGCGTTAGACCGCACGGCCAGCCGGGCGGGCATAATAAGGTATGGCCGCAGAACCTTACGAAGTCTGGACGTGGTTTCGCGTTGGTTTCACCTCTTGTTGAAGACACTCGCCACAGCACTCCTCGAACACCCGACAAGTCGCGCAGTTTCCAAAATGCTTGTGCCGAGCCTCCGAGCCATCACAATCTACCCTCGGTCAAACTAAGATAGATCGCGCGCCTTCCCCATTCAACACACGGACAGCACGCTCACTGATACTACATGGCCGGCCGCTGTGACCGAGCGGTTCTAGGCGCTTCAGTCCGGAACCGCGCTGCTGCTACGGTCGCAGGTTCGAATCCTGCCTCGGGCATGGATGTGTGTGATGTTCTTACGTTAGTTAGGTTTAAGTAGTTTCTAAGTGTAGGGGACTGATGACTTCAGATGTTAAGTCCCATAGTGCTCAGAGCCATTTGAATCATTTGATACTACATGCACCGTGCGTGTGTCTGACTACAAAATCATTCCTCGGCAGGTGACGCTGCTATCGCCTGGGCGGATTTATATAAACGGTAGACCGGTGATCAAATATTCTGGGTGATTACTGTATTTCCGCCATGAGGGTGAGAATGAGTGCAATAAGCTTATTTGGTCTTTCATCGCTGATGAAGAAAGGGGATGCTAGAGTGCTATATTTATTTTGTACATCATTTATTAAAGTTATAACAGAAACCTATTAAATTTCTGGAATCTGAATACATAAATCCTTTTATAATTAAATACTGAATCGCGTAAGAACGATTCTATCTTCGGAGCAAACGCTAACCAAGAAATGTTAAAACTAAATGAGATTGAGAGGAATGAATTCAAGAATGGAGCCTTCGTAGCCTTCCAGAGGGTCGAAGATTATCTTAAAAAGTTTAAGATTTTCAGTTACGTGGATGTAGGAAATTTAACTCCTACATATGAAAAATATATACACGCATCAAAAATGATGCGTGTTGATGAAGACATTGATAAAGAAATTTTATCGGAGATCTGTATACTGAATAAAAATTTGGAACAATTACAAAGTCAGGATTCTGCGTCCTCAAACTCATTTTCATGGAAAACGTTTTTAAACAGAGAAGAAGCGCCTAACATAAAAAATTATCAAAAGGATAATGGCAGTTCCATACAGCAATTCTGTATGGAAAGAGTCTTCAGTCACACAAGTCATTTATGGTCTGACACTAGGCACAAATTGAATATCGATATCATAAAAGCAGAATTATGCATGCGTTACAATTTGAAGTTTGCAACATGCAACTACTTTTACCAAAAAATTAAAGATAATAAAATCTGTTGAAACCTGCAACTAGCTATAATAAATATAATTTTTTATGTTTACGAAGTTTTTTATTGTGTTCAGCCTCAGGCCTTTGCTCAGTAAATCCTTTCGCCAGGCAGTGTTCCGTAATTTCGTCAGTTTAATCTGGCAACCCTAATCCTGGCAGGTATTAAGGAGGACTTCCATGAGCAGCCCTCCCCTTGCTCCAATGTCATCATTTCCGTCATTCTTGCTGACGTCGCGACGACGTCACGATTCCAATCTGATCTGCGATCACAGGAAGAATTTATTTCAACGAATTACTATTCCTTGCAAATGATATTGTCGTTTGTAAAGTATTTTCCTCCACCCACACAATGAAGGAAACTTTAATCGAACCAACTACACAAGTCGTTGCTGTAGTACATGTTTCTATTGTATGAATCGTTAATTGCAATAATACGAAAACAAATATGACGTATTCTGTGTAAAACCATTTAAATGTGACACTAACTGAACTGAACCAACCGGTGTGTATTTTACGTAATATATTCAAAGTAAACCATATTCTGAAAATTTTAACATAATATTCCAAATAATCTGACATGATGTAAACCAAGATTAAAAGTTTCTCTCGTGGTTTCCCTTGGCTTTCCACGAGACTAGTGTGAATAGGGATACATCAGTTAAATTTCATACAAGGTTGCAAGATTCCTAACCTTCTAAAATGAGCACTAGGTGCTAGAGTAGCTAAATCAATTGTGGGAAAGCAGTCGTAGCCAAATATTGTAAACTGTATGTCAAAGCATGTGTCACGCTAAACAGATGTAATTTTTCATTCGGTCGCAGCAATAATGAAGAAAATATACTGTCACCTAATAATTATTTACTCGTCAAGAGAAAACTTTGATAATCACATGTGTATTGTTGAAATATTAATCTATCACGGAACTGAGTTATTGACGTATCTAATAAACTTACAAAATAGATATATGTGTGCCTCATGAAAAAATAAACGTGACTGAAACCTATGACCCTTATCCTATCCTTAAGGTGGACTTCATTCATAGTAATTAATGTCGTATGACCAGAAAACAATTTTTGACATTCAAGGAAAATTGATTGACCTTAAGTGTAAAGGTTGTAGTAACAGAATAGTACCAGAAACCTTAATTCCTTTATGATCTTTGGTTCCTTTTGTGGCTCTGTAATGTCTCATGACAGTAATTAATGTGTTTTGCGTTGGTCAGAGTAACTGTTTATTAGCAGAAGAAGAATTCCACTGCAACTGCACAAAGTGCGACGTGCTATACAAGGTGTCTCACCTAACTCTGCCATCTCAAATATCTCTGGAACAACAATAGATATTCAAAAAATGTTTTCACCAGCATGAACATGCGGCAGGGGTTTAGGAAACCAAATACTATGCGAAATTTTAAAACGTAAGCAACTTGTGTATTTTTAAGTAGACAGCCCCTATTATTTCGTATGCAATCAAAAGCATGAAAAATCACAGATATAATGGCGTTGGTTGCATCGAAATACGTCAATTACATCCAGAGAAATTGCGAAGCGAAGTTGACACTTGAAATAAATGCAGCGCACAGCTAGCGAACGTCCTGACACTCTAGCGTGCACCTAACGCTGCCTGTGTCAGAGGTTCACACAATGGAAAGGTATGCACAATTCACAAAAATAAACAAGTAACTCGTAAAGCGCAAAGTTATGTTTTTCAAATTGTAAATGTATGTTTATTCTAGCGAAATGACAGCTAGAGCTACAAATAGAGATAATACACTTGAATCCACTTTGCTAAACACATTTACTAGTGCCCTGTCGCCCACAGCAACTGTATTGTTGTGCATTACATCCAGCATAGAAAATACACCCACATCTTGACCAAGGAAACTGTGTCACGTCAACATATGCCCGAAGTGCCCTCCGTTTGCATGAATACCCGTTTGCAGACGGGTAACGAGAGACTGTTGCACAGATTCTAAAGTTTCTACAGATATTGCCGCACACGCCGTAGTAATATGATGTTGCATATCCTCTATTGTCGTTTGGAGATCTTGATACAAACTGTCTCTCACTGCGCCCCAGACAAAGAAGTCTAATGGCGTGAAGTCGGGGGACCATGTTGGCCATCGCACAGTACCTCCATGCCCCAACTACCTATTTGCAAATGTCGCATCTAGAACCTCTCTGGCAACTTTTGCATTGTGTGTGGGACATCCATCATGTTGGAACCACATCGATAGACGAGTTTCCAATCCTAGATCCTCGATGAGGAGCACTAGTGTGTGTTGAAGAAATGATGCATATCGCTGTCCATTCAATGTTCCACGGTAAAAATAGGGACCTATAATAAAGTTAGCAATGATACCGCACCAAACATTGACACTTCACTGTCGTTGATGAGCAACTTGGCGAATCCAGTGTGGATTTTGAACGGACCAGCAGTGCATGTTCCGCAGATTCACATTACCATGATTTATAAATGAAGCTTCGTCCGTAAACAACGTATTGCTTAGGAATACTGGATTACCTTCCAACTGCTGAGTGCAAAACGACACAATGCAATGCGGGATTCAAAGTCATTCCCGTACAGTTCTTGGTGCAGTGATATATGGAACGGATGAAACCGGTGCCGATGCAAGATTCTGCACACACTACAGGGTTATTACAAATGATTGAAGCGATTTCACAGCTCTACAATAACTTTATTATTTGAGATATTTTCACAATGCTTTGCACACACATACAAAAACTCAAAAAGTTTTTTTAGGCATTCACAAATGTTCGATATGTGCCCCTTCAGTGATTCGGCAGACATCAAGCCGATAATCAAGTTCCTCCCACACTCGGCGCAGCATGTCCCCATCAATGAGTTCGAAAGCATCGTTGATGCGAGCTCGCAGTTCTGGCACGTTTCTTGGTAGAGGAGCTTAAAACACTGAATCTTTCACATAACCCCACAGAAAGAAATCGCATGGGGTTAATTCGGGAGAGCGTGGAGGCCATGACATGAATTGCTGATCATGATATCCACCACGACCGATCCATCGGTTTCCCAATCTCCTGTTTAAGAAATGCCGAACATCATGATGGAAGTGCGGTGGAGCACCATCCTGTTGAAAGATGAAGTCGGCGCTGTCGGTCTCCAGTTGTGGCACGAGCCAATTTTCCAGCATGTCCAGATACACGTGTCCTGTAACGTTTTTTTCGCAGAAGAAAAAGGGGTCGTAAACTTTAAACCGTGAGATTGCACAAAACACGTTAACTTTTGGTGAATTGCGAATTTGCTGCACGAATGCGTGAGGATTCTCTACAGCACAGATTCGCACATTGTGTCTGTTCACTTCACAATTAAGAAAATATGTTGCTTCATCACTGAAAACAAGTTTCGCACTGAACGCATCCTCTTCCATGAGCTGTTGCAACCGCGCCGAAAATTCAAAGCGTTTCACTTTGTCATCGGGTGTCAGGGCTTGTAGCAATTGTAAACGGTAAGGCTTCTGCTTTAGCCTTTTCCGTAAGATTTTCCAAACCGTCGGCTGTGGTACGTTTAGCTCCCTGCTTGCTTTATTCGTCGACTTCCGCGGGCTACGCGTGAAACTTGCCCGCACGCGTTCAACCGTTTCTTCGCTCACTGCAGGCAGACCCCTTGATTTCCCCTTACAGAGGCATCCAGAAGCTTTAATCTGCGCATACCATAGCCGAATGGAGTTAGCAGTTGGTGGATCTTTGTTGAACTTCGTCCTGAAGTGTCGTTGCACTGTTATGACTGACTGATGTGAGTGCATTTCAAGCACGACATACGCTTTCTCGGCTCCTGTCGCCATTTTGTCTCACTGCGCTCTCGAGCGCTCTGGCGGCAGAAACCTGAAGTGCGGCTTCATCCGAACAAAACTTTATGAGTTTTTCTACGTATCTGTAGTATGTCGTGACCATATGTCAATGAATGGAGCTACAGTGAAATTATGAAATCGCTTCAATCATTTGTAATAGCCCTGTACTGTGGCTTATTCCTGCACCTCGTGCAATTTCTCGTACACCCACCTGAGGATTGTACGCTATAGCAGCCAGAACAGCAATTTCGTTTCCATTGCCAGTCGCTGGCGTTGCACGTCGACGTTTTGTGAGCTTCCTGTTTCCGTGAGTGTGTTGCAGATGTTGCCAATGGTTCGACGTGACGGACACCGCCGATGATGGTAGCGTTCAGCATACAGTGTCACAGCTGCGGTAGCATTTCTGTGACATTCGCCATACATTAAAATTATGTCTACTTTTTCTTCATTACTGAAGGCCAGCATATCAAGTAGATGACGGCAAATGTAACAAGCCACAAGAAAACGGGTTTTAATGTGGCAACGTATGTGAATTACGCTACAGTATGAGAGCAGTTCAACAGACAAGATTAGGAGACACTTGTACACTGAAGGTAGAGCGAGCCGTGGTGCTATTGGTATGTTTACGGCAGGATACAAGCGCCAGAGCAGGCAACCCCTGCTCTGAGCACAGTACTGCATGCAATGTATTACGTCAGAAACTGTGACGCCACATAGTTCAGAACTTATGAGGTTTGGAAACTTGAAACCAAGTGTGTTATCACTAATTGTACCTCTAGTTGTCATTTCGCAACAATAAACACTATGCACAGCACATCCATCATTTTCATACCACATTATTTGACACATTATAAAAGGTGGACCGGTTCAAGTAAGGTACAGCTCAAGAAGGGGCTAACCTATCATCCCTCTTTAGCAGTGCCATCAATGACATATGGGCCAATGATGTGTTGTTATACAATACCACACCATACATTAACACTCCACTGACGTAGTACGTCAACCACATCACGATTACCGGCAGCGTGAGGTGCACGCTTGAGTCTCAGGTCGTGTCGTGCGCTTGCTGTGTGCTTCATTTATTTCAAGCGTCAACTTCGCTTGGCAATGTCTCGGGATGTAATTGACGTATTTCGATGCACCCATCGCCATTGTTTTTTTGATTTTTCGTGCTATTGATTGCATACGAAATAATAGGGGGTGTCCTTTATAAAATGCACGAGTTTGAGTTGAAAGTAGTCTTTGTTCACGTTTTAAAATTTCGCATAGTATTTGGTTTCCTAAGCCCCTGCCGTCCGTTCATGCTGGTGAAAATCATTTTTCAATAAAAGTGGTTCAAATGGCTCTGAGCACTATGGGACTTAACTTCTGAGGTCATCAGTCCCCTAGAACTTAGAACTACTTAAACCTAACTGACCTAAGGACATCACACATATCCATGCCCGAGGCAGGATTCGAACCTGCGACCGTAGCGGTCACGCGGTTCCAGACTGTAGCGCCTAGAACCGCTCGGCCACTCCGGCCGGTATTTTTGAATAGCTACTGTTGTTCCAGAGATATTTGAGGTGGAGAGTTAGGTTCAAATGTGTGTGAAATCTTATGGGACTTAACTGCTACGGTCATCAGTCCCTAAGTTTACATACTACTTAACCTAAATTATCCTAAGGACAAACACACACATCCATGCCCGAGGGAGGACTCGAACCTCCGCCGGGACCAGCAGCACAGTTTATGACTGCAGCGCCCCAGACCGCTCGGCCAGATTTAGGTGCGACAGACACCCTGTATATTTAATTTGTTTGGAGATTTGGAAATAAACCTATCTTTACATTGGATTTTTCTCAATTCTTTAATCAAGATTCAAAGTCCTAATAAGCAAATTAAAGTAACGTTTATTCCAGGAATTGTTGCTGTTCTCCGTCATGTAATATAGGACCTGCAACTTTGGATCGCTGTTTGGGAATTGTTTTCAAATACATGATTCGAATAAAAATATATTTCATATCGTTGCTGACTATTAGCTTGAAACAATATTGTGCCCTGCACAGCGCGCGATACTCTTCCAGCTGTGACTTATCTGCTCTCAATTCCAAAATAAAATAATAGTAAAAAAAAAAAAGATTTTCTCTTGAGAAAAGCATATGAATCAGATTTCCAAATATATAAAAATGTTCTATGTGCGTCACATCTAGCAGACAAACTGTAAGAATAAAGTGATAGCGAAATAATTCATTCTTAGTCTTTGCTTTCGTCTTAAAGCCACATTTCTTAATTACGATATTTTAAACTAAACACATTTTGGTAGCCCCATATGAACGACGAAACCGTAAACACACCACTAGCCAGTTAGATCTGTAACAAGAACTAAATTGCTGAAATATTTGGTACAGTAATAACAAGAATACTGAAACCTTTTTAGTGCTTCAGCATGCCTCATTATATCATTCGTGAGAGAATGACAAACAAAATACCAAATTCATAAATAGGGTATATTTGTCGTGGCGCTGCAGCACGCAGGGAACAACGACCAATAGCTGAGTGTGTGTTTGTTTGCATTTGGACAAACGCAGATGCCCTAACCACGACGAGAATCAGGACCGGTTTAAGACCCAAACTGCACAAGCTGCCAGCCATGGCGGCAAGCCGAGAGGGCTGCCGGAGGTGCCGCAACTGTAAGACTTCTGTACAGGACGTGTCAGAATTAGTAGTGGCCGTTCGGGGCGCCAACCGGAGAGGAGCAACATTCATGTACAGTGCGTACCATAACTGAAAACTGACGTGGATGAAAAGGGGTGAAGGTGAAGGGTGTGAAACGTTAAGTCATTTGTGTGGAAAATGTCCTGAAACCGACCCTAACCACAATAGTCGAACTACGGAGGAAAGGTGCAATATTAAACGACTACAGACAACATCTACATCTACATCTACATGGATACTCTGCAACTCACATTTAAGTGCCTGGCAGAGGGTTCATCGAACCACCTTCACAATTCTCTATTATTCCAATCTGGTATAGCGCGCAGGAAGAATGAACACCTATATCTTTCCGTACGAGCACTGAATTCCCTTATTTTATTTTTGTGATCATTCCTCTCTATGTAAGTCGGTGTAAACAAAATATTTTCGCATTCGGAGGAGAAAGTTGGTGATTGGAATTCCGTCACAACGAAAAACGCCTTTCTTTTAATGATGTCCATCCCAAATCCTATATCATTTCTGTGACACTCTCTCCTATATTTCGCGATAATATAAAACGTGCTGCCTTTCTTTGAACTTTTTCGATGTACTCAGTCAGTCCTATTTGGTAAGGATCCCACACTGCGCAACAGTATTCTAAAAGATGACGGACAAGCGTAGTGTAGGCAGTCTCCTTAGTAGGTCTGTTACATTCTCTAAATGTCCTGCCAATAAAACGCAGTCTTTGGTTAGCCTTCCCCACAGCATTTACTATGTGTTCCTTCCAATTTTTGTTCGTAATTGTAATTCCTAGGTATTTAGTTGAATTTACGACTTTTAGATTAGACTGATTTATCGTGTAATCGAAGTTTAACGAGTTCCTTTTAGCACTCATGTGAATGACCTCACTCTTTTCGTTATTTAGGGTCAACTGCCACTTTTCGCACCATTCAGATATTTTTTCTAAATCGTTTTGTAGTTTGTTTTGATCTTCTGATGACTTTATTAGTCGATAAACGACAGCGTCATCTGCAAACAACCGAAGATGGCTGCTCAGATTGTCTCCCAAATCGTTTATATAGATAAGGAACAGCAAAGGGCCTATAACACTACCTTGGGGAACGCCTGAAATCACTTCTGTTTTACTCGATGACTTTCCGTCAATTACAACGAACTGTGACCTCTCTGACAGGAAATCACAGATCGAGTCACATAACTGAGACGATATTCCATAAGCACGCAATTTCACTACGAGCCGCTTGTGTGGTAGAGTGTCAAAAGCCTTCCGGAAATCCAGAAATACGGAATCGATCTGAAATCCCTTGTCAATAGCACTCAGCACTTCATGTGAATAAAGAGCTAGTTGTGTTTCAGAAGAAAGATGTTTTCTAAACCCAGGTTGGCTGTGTGTCAATAGACCGTTTTCCTCGAGGTAATTCATAATGTTCGAACACAATATATGCTCTAAAATCCTGCTGCATATCGACGTTAACGATGTGCGCTTGTAATTAAGTGGATTACTCCTACTATCTTTCTTGAAGATTGATGTGACCTGTGCAACAATCGAGTCTTTGGGTACGGATCTTTCGTCGAGCGAACGGTTGTATATGATTGTTAAGTGTGGAGCTGATGCATCAGCAGAATTCATAGCAACAATCTGTTTAAAAAAAGTTGGGTGTTACAACTGCACCATCTGTGCACAACTACCGATATATTATGGACATAAAGTAAAGTACTACTAATTATTACATTAACGGCTGTATTCACGATAAAGGAACAAGTG
Source organism: Schistocerca serialis cubense (assembly GCF_023864345.2). NCBI lineage: Eukaryota > Metazoa > Arthropoda > Insecta > Orthoptera > Acrididae > Schistocerca > Schistocerca serialis. The sequence goes on along the minus strand of NC_064641.1, from coordinate 81,924,813 downwards.
CCAGCCTTAACTTACATGTATCGAACAAAACCAAACGAAAAAACACAATCTAGTATTTTCTTTTTTTCATAGAAAATTCCGCACTGACTGTATGAATGATTTTTATTAAATCTGCGACCGGTTTCGCACCACTTATCGGTGCATCCTCAGGCAATATACGCTATTTATAACATAGTAACGTTGAGCATTGCCCTGTAGCCACTCCCCACCATTCACGTCCAGTATACCGTCATCTGGTGAAAGCGGTAGTTAAAATTTAGAAGTCTTTTTTAAAAATTATTTAAATGATGGGAGCGGCAATGACTGTGCAAGCTGAGCGGAGCCGCGCGGCAGCGGACACGGCCCAAGTCAGATGTTAACAACATCCATGTGTCGTCGACTGTTCTTAGTTAGAAACGTTTAGTCTAACTTTTTTAACGCTGTTTCCCCAGAACAATAAAGCTAAAGATCCTTAAGATTGGTACGTTTAAACAGGCAGTTAAAGTACAGCTCTTAAATAATGCATACTATACAGTAAATAATTACTTAAATGACACAAAATAGGGCTTGGAAAAAGTGTTAGCCTTGGTAAAAAAAAAAACCTCAAATAATAAAAATCTCAATCATTAATCGGTATACTTTTTAAAAGAAGTCACTTGGGCTCTATCAAGGTACGGCATGTTATAGTCCACCCAATAGTGCGGGGAAAAAGCAAAGTGTGATGGCGTCCTTCTAAGAGTTTCGCACAATCACAGTACGTACGTGTAAAGTGCATATGAAACATGGAAAATGTGCAATCTTAATCAGGGTTATGTCATTGCGGCATTGTACATAATACATTAAAATGCATTATTTAACTACTGGAGTGCGGGATCTGCGTCTTAAAATCAAATTCAATGCATTTCAAAGAACATAACCGCATCGTCTTCTTTTTCTGAAACAGTGTATGCCCAAGATCTCTGAAGGAAAAAGCTAATCTCAACTTCTTGAGCTCAAAATCTCCTTTATTAGCAAGGGATGTTGACTCAAAGTTTCGGACAGATAAATGGGAACGCCGAAGGAATGTAATCGAATGGTAGGTGTTGGTTCAAATGGCTCTGAGCACTATGGGACTTAACTAACTAGAACTAATTAAACCTAACTAACTTAAGGACATCACACACATCCATGCCCGAGGCAGGATTCGAACCTGCGACCGTAGCGGTCGCGCGGTTCCAGACTGAAGTGCCTAGAACTGCTCGGCCACATTGGCCAGCTTTGAAATATGCTTGGGTTGCCAGGCTATGTCTTGTTTTTAAAAATTCGGATGGAGTGACTTTTTGTACCGTGATGGAGAAGTAGAAATATTAGACTAAGCATGAAGCTGTCTACCTGCAATATTTAATTTATGAGAAATAGAGGTTGTGCAGACTAAATTAGAAACTGGAACAGCTATTTTCCAGACGCCATATTTAAATGGGCTAGCAAATCCGCTTGCCAGTGGAAAACAATTTCCGAAATTCAGTTTTCGTCTTCTGGAAGAAGTATTATATGTAATTGCAGTGTATGTATGTGATCCAGCTATATTTACAAAATTTTATGTACTCACTATATATGAACAATGAAATACAGACAAAGACTGTAGCGTCTAGTACCGCTCGGCCACCCCGGCCGGCATGGTAAGTGTGTCATGTCGAAAGCGAGGGTGTTCAGCATTAGGAGCAAGTGCAGTGCCTTCAGTCACTAGTGCGGAGATGTGACTAAGTTAAAGTGAAAATAAACCACTTCCATAAGTAATAATAAGCGTGCCTTTCAGTTATGTTTTCGCTGTGGCGTGCCTGTTACTGACGGGCGGAGCAGCTGGGTACTCACCGAGCAGGCCCTCCTTGGCTAGGATCTTGTCCCACTCCTCGTCGGTGTTGATCTCCGCCTGCAGCTGCACGATCGCCCCCTTCTTGCCAGCCATCCTCCTGCCGACGCCCGCCTGCGCAACACAAACATAAGCGAGCCGGTCAGACACGGTTTCCCGCGCGGCCGAAGCATCTGCGAGCAGCCGGCGCGCGGGGCCGCAGCCTCCGCCGCCAAATCGCGCCTAACCGGGTTCTTCTTCTTCTTTTTCTTCTCCTTCTTCCTGAAGAGAGCCATGGCTGCAGGTCGCGCACTCTCGCCGATCGGGTGACACAGCGGAGATGAAGGCACAGTGTCGCAGACACTGTCGATGCGGGCGGGGAGCAGAAGCGCTCATATTTATATACCAGCCGGTGCCAGCCAATTATGACGCAAGAGCAAGTTTATACTAATGGGCGGCTGCGAGGCAAAAAGGGACTAATGACGGAACGGGGCAAGTTGTGACTCGTACCATTGTGTGCGACCGGCGCACGCGAGGCCGCCGCTAATGCCGAGCAGAGTAACGAGCGGCCAGACATGCGAGCGGCGCGCGCGGCCTTATATATATATGTATAACGAGCCCTAGTCTACTCACTCACCGCGGGCTCCCTCGGCGATACCCGAAACGCGCTTGCGCCTCGATTTCTTCGCTTTTTTTACGCCGCCGAGAACGTCACGGATTCGATATGGCGGCACGCGCTGGAGAGAGGGTTGTTACATCGTTTCCCGTGGCAACCGGCCTTCCGCCGGGCGCGAGACACCTCGCAAGTCGCTCCGACCAGACGCGACGATCGCGTTCTTCGATACTTTTCCCTGCCCAGATTTGTACCTGTCGGCGATAACGCCAGCGAAAGTAAAATCGAAGAGATATACGGCCCAACTTCCCTTTTTAGCTTAACCTTGAAACCGCACCGAAGAATACCAGCGAAACAACCCAACTTAACCTTACTACTGTTAACCACTGAAACTTCTACACAAATTAACGCAGAGGTCACAGTGAACTACGAGGGTGAGTCAAATGAAAACCTTAAATTTGTAATAACAAATTGAAATTTCCAGTCGTTATCCTGTTGGGGCATAGCGCTACTCAACACCTGTTATAAGATCTTCTCCAACTGCCTATTAGAACGAATAAAACCTATAGCAACAGACATAATTGGAGAATACCAAGGAGGTTTCCAGCCAGGGCGATCAACCACGGAGCAGATTTTTGTCCTAAAACAGGTCTGTGAAAAAATGTACGAATACGGACGAGAGATACATCTCCTGTTTGTAGACTTCAAGAAGGCTTAAGACAGTATATATAGACCTAGCCTGATCAGAACTATGACAGAGTTTGGTATACCAAAGAAGTTGGTCAAACTGGTAGAGGTATGCCTAAATGACACAAAACTTAAGGTTAAGGTAGGCAATCAAATGACAGAAACTTCCAAGTTGTAACAGGGTTACGCCAAGGAGGTGGGCTATCACCTGTCCTCTTCAACCTGGCACTTGAGAAGGTAATGCGGGATTTCAACAAAGAAAACATCGAGGGCATTCAAATTGGTGATGAACACATTACATATCTGACCTATGCAGACGACATTGCACAATTAGCATGCACACAAGAAGATCTGAAGAGAAGTATCCAGACCTTGGAGTTATTGGCAGCTAGGATCGGTCTACAAATTAGCTCTGAAAAGACAGAGTATAAGACCATAGGAAGAAAGATCCAGAACTCTCAAGATTTAATTGTGAACAACACCAGGTATAAACATGTGGAAGAGTTCAAATACCTTGGATCATTTTTTTACAGAAGTAATTGAAGCAGAGATAAAAGCACGACTGCAGGCGGGAAACAGATACTATCACTCTCTAGACCCTATATTAAAATGTAGAAGTATCTCGCAACAACTAAAGCTACGGTTGTATAAGACATTAATAATGCCAGTAGTACTTTATGGTTCTCAAACCTGGAGCACTCGAAAACAAGACCTTAAGCGACTGCTAACATTTGAAAGGAAAGTCCTCAGGAAAATATTTGGACCAGTCAGAGATCAGACTACTGGAGAATGGAGAAGACGCCATAACACTGAATTAGAAGAGCTGTACAAGGAGCCTAACATCTTGGGAGTGATGAGAAGCAAAAGACTGCAGTGGGCTGGACATGTTGTTAGAATGGAGGCAACAAGATGGCCCAAAATCACAATGGACTGAATCCCGTCAGGCAGCAGACCAGTGGGAGGACCTAGAAAGAGGTGGATCGATGGAGTGAGAGAAGACCTGTTGCAGCTGGAAGTCACGGAAACTGGAGACAGATAGCAGAGACGGATGGAGAGCTCTAACTGTGGTGGCGCGCGGTCCTGTGGGCCTGATCGCGTGAAGATGAAGATGAAGATGAAGAAGAGATCCTGTAAATTGGTAAGCGTGCTACCAACAGCGTGCAGAATGGCCTGTAAGTGGCAGCATAGTGCAGATGCACACATACCTTCGCAGTATTAGTATGAAGATGGCCGCCCGACTTGCGACTTGTACCAGGGAAGAACAGCGTTCTGTTATTCGGTTTTTGTGTGAAACCTATTGAAATTGATCGACGAATGAAGGTTCAGTACGGTGATGCATGCTTGTCACAGCAGCAAGTCTACAAATCGAATAGGAAGTTCGCAAATGTTATGACTTCATTGTAAGATGGCTCTGAGCACTATGGGACTTAACTTCTGAAGTCATCAGTCCCTTAGAACTACTTAAACCTAACTAACCTAAGGACATCACACACATCCATGCCCCAGGCAGGATTCGAACCTGCGACTGTAGCGGTCGCGCGGTTCCAGACTGTAGCGCCTAGAACCGCTCGGCCGGTTCAGTGGAAGATGCTCCTCGTCCAGGTCAGGCACAACGAGTTGTGACTAGACGGACCACTGTCACCAGTGCATCATACACAGATCTAAAAAATCATCTGCGGCCTGTAATCAAATCAAAGCGACGTGGATTGCTGTCAGCAGGTGTCCTTTTGCAACATGACAATGCAAGGCCCCACACTGCCCGTTCAACAGTTGCAACAATCACAGACCTGCATTTTGAGTGTCTTCCTCACCCACCAAACTCACCAGACCTTGCCCCAAGTGATTTCCATATGTTTGGACCACTCAAAGACGCAATGGGAAGAAAGAAGTTCCATTGTGATGAAAAGGTACGCCACACGGTGCATGAGTGTTGCGCGGACTACCAAAAGAATTTTTTGCTAAAGGAATTTATGCACTTTGTAAGCGCTGGAGGACTAGCGTTAAGCGTGGGTAAGATTATATTGAAAAGTGATACAGCTTTGTACCACTTCTGCACAATAAATAATATTTTAAAAAAAATATTTAAGGTTCTCATTTGACTCACCCTCGTATTTGGTCGGTGCATAAGGTCGTAGCGTTTTTGTTTTCCATGTTCGTATTCCCGTTGATATGGGTTTAAATATCGATTGTCATTTTTTATTTATAGTTCATTATTGCTATTTGAGTTTACATATAGTAATTTTGTCACCTGAAGGTAGTGAGTGGAGCTGCGCATTCTAGAAAATGGAGTGGGAAGCCAAGAAATCGAAACATTTCCAACCTATTTTCTGATTGAGTTCAGTAGAGGCGTGACAGCAGCACAGGCAGCCAGAATCACTTGCGCCTTGTGTGGTGGATGATGCCATTGCACAGAGCATGGCAAGAAAATGATTTTCTCGTTTTAAGGAGCATCATTTTGACATTAGTGAATCTCCACGTTCAGAAAACCCTTCGGAGTTTGATGAAGATCGTTTAAACGCATTAATTCACAATGATCCACAGTAATGTACAGGCAGTTTCTCAATCATCTAACCACGAATAACATATTATCAAGAACACAGTTTGGATTTCTGAAGGGTTCTGATATCGAGAAGCCTTTTACACCTACAGTGAAAATGTACTTAATTCATTAAATAACAAATTAAAAGCAGCAGATATTTTCTGTGATTTGTCAGAGGCATTTGATTCTGTGAACCACAACATCCTTTTAAATAAACTAGAATTCTATGGTGTCACAGGCAGTGCTGCAAAATGGTTCAAGTCATACCTCGCTAACAGGAAACAAAGGGTGTCAGTGCAAGGGACTAGTGAATTAAGTCATCAGTCATCAGCAGAATGGGAAGAAATTACGTGTTGTGTCTCACAAGGATCCATCTTAGGGCCATTGCTTTTTCTTGTGTACATTAATGATCTTTCATCAGTTACACTGCCAGAAGCAGAGTTCATTTTGTCTGCACATGACACAAGTATTGCAATAAATAGTATGTCGAGTGTAGTTCTAGAACGATCTGCTAATGATATTTTCATGGATATTAATAAATACTTTAAAGCCAACTCACTGACATTAAACTTCGAAAAGACTCACTATATGCAATTCAGAACCTGCAAGAGGTTTCCACCCAGCATAGGCATAAAGTATGAAGAAGAGCAGATAGAAGAGGTTGACAGTCTTAAATTCCTGGGGTTGAAAAAAAAATTGACATGTTCCACATCCACGAGGATCTCCTCAGCACGGATCTATGGAACGAAAAACTAATCTAATCTAATCTGAGCGTACTCGACAACTGGCAAACGCGATGAAATGTAATCATTTCATCATCGCGCGACATTTTAATGCAATGGTGGGAAAGGTTCAAAAATCTGGTACTGCATACTGTAAGTTAAAATAAAAAAAAATAAAAAAATCGGCAGGTGACCTTATGTGCACATCTGGTTACTCGTCATCAATTGGCTCGTGAACAACATCGAACATTCCTATCATGTATCGTTACTGGTGACGACAAGAGGAGTCTTTACGGTAATATAAGGAAAAGAAAGGAATAGCTGAGCCCAAACAAAGCAGCAGTTCCCAGTATAAAGACCTACGCGCATCCACAAAAGATAGTATTATGCATCTGGTGTAACAGTGACGGTGTGGTGTACTACGAATTGCTTCCCCGAGGTCTAACTATCACTGCTGACATTTTTCAACAACATCTGAGACGTCATGCACACGCAATCCAAGAACAACGACCAGGAAGACTTCGTCAAGTGATGCTGCTCCACGTTAACCCCCGCCTGCATTCTGCTAAACTGGTTGGGAAGTCATTCCGCATCCACCTTATTCATCTGATCTTGCGCCCTCAGATTTTCACCTTTTCTACTCCCTGCGGAACAGCCTTCGAAGAACTTTCTTTCCGATTGGAAATCCGCTCCGAACATGCCTCGACGAGTTCTTTGCCTGAAAACTATGTGATTTTTACAATCGCGGAATCGAAAAGTTTCCCATCGTTGGCAGACTGTCGCAAATAGTGAAGGAGAATATATTATTGATGACTAAAGTCTCTGTTATGCGTATCTGTTGTGTTTATTAAACTTATGGAAAAACGCTACGAACCTGCACACCAAATCAATATTCTATGCAAATTTGCTTTTCAGTAAGTCATTATAACACCCACGCACAGAGTACAGCATGGAAGGTGGTAACCATTTTAATTTTAAAATTGACAAAAGAGAGTGTTAACGGTTTTTGCTGTCGTAGTCTTCAGTCCGAAGACTGATTTAATGCAGTTCTTCACGCTAGTCTACCCTACCTGCGCCTCTCCCTTTCTGCATAACTACTGTAATCCCCATTCACTTCGATCTGATTTCTGTATCATATTAATTATAACTATTAATTAACGTCTCAGTATGCGCCTACCAACCAATTCCACCTGATACTCAAGTAGTACAAAATTATTTAGACAAGATGATGCAAAGCAGCAATTGTCTCTAAGTAACGAAAAGTGTGAAGTCATCCTCGTGAGTACTAAAATTAATTCTCTAAACTTCTGTGACACGATAAATTACCCAAATCAGAAGGCTGTTAATACACCTAAATACTTAGTGATTTCAATTACGACCATTTTAAATTGAAACTAACACACATATAAAATTGCGCGGAAATCAAACCAAAGACTTTGACTGATTGGCAGAACACTTAGAAAATGTAATAGGTCCGTTAGAGAGACTGCCTTCACCTCGCTAGTCCGCCCTCTTCTGCAGTACTGCAGTGCGGTGTGGGATCTGCATCAAAGAGGTTTGACAGAGGACATCGACAAAGTTCAAAGAATGCCAGTTCGTTTTGTACTATAGCGATATGAGGAAGAAAGTGCCACGGGTATGATAAACGAGTTGGGGAGGCAATCATAAAAACAAAGGCGTTTTCCCCTGCGGCAGGACCTTCTCATGAAATTTCAATCACCAGCTTTCTCCCCAGACTGTGAAATTATTTTGTTCGCACGCAGCTACATAGGGAGAAATGATCATCATAACGAAATAAGAAAAATCAGAGCTCGCACTGAAAGAAAGAAGAAGTGTTTGGTTTCCCCACGCGCTGATCGAGAGCGGAACGGTACCGAAATATTTCGATGAACTCTCTGCGAGATACTTAATTGTGAATTGCAGAGTGATCGTGTAGATGATGTAGGTGTCTTTTCCTGTCGCTCTTAGCAATTCCCAAAATGCATCTCTCCGTCGCTCGCTCAATTTCTGAACGATATCCGCATTAAAAATCCGTGTGTCAGTGCCACATTTCAGAACTGGTAATACACGCTAGACCCTTAACTGCACACGTCAGAAATTACGTTAAAAGCCCCTACTTTGTTTACCAGAAGCACTACAGATCATTTATTATCTTCTGTTTATTCCTTTCAGAATCTGGTGGCTCAGTGGGCAGGTGACAGACCTTAATACTCACCCAGTACTGGGAATTTTTCTGTCACTTATCGCTTTTGTCACGTGTGACATTAATTTGTCTTGTGTACAACGTGGAGTTGAGGAGTAGTCTGGAAGCCACGCTAAACTATAAGCCTTTCTACAACTGCTTGCCTGTGTAAGTCAGCTGAAAAGTCGAAGCAAGGCAGAGGTGCACCCATTGCTGTAGAACAGGGCCTAGAAAGCATTTCGTTGTTTTGGTCGAGGATGGCTTTACTTATTACTTACAATCACCTTAAACACGATATCTCATCGATTGGTTCTATGACTTCGTAGTTAGTTTATAATATCATCTTTTCGGTGTGCACATCAAGGTGTGTGACGGAGTGTACTTTGTGCATCACTGCCATTTTCTCCTTTTCCTGTTCAAGTCGCAAAAGGTTCACGGGAAGAACGCCTCCTGGTAAGCCTCTGTGTGGGCTCGAATCTCTCAGATTTTATCCTCGTCGTCTTTTTGCAGGATTCACGTAGGAGGAAGCAACTTATTGGTTGACTCTTCCACCGCACCGTGATGCAGAGCGCCTCTCTTGTCGCATCTGCCATGTTGGCTGAGCATTTATGTGACGCTTTCGTTCTTACTAAATGACGCTGTGCCGAAACAGGCCGCTCTCCTTAGGATCTTCTCTATCTCCTCCATCAATCCCATCTGATACAAATCCCAGACTGACGAGCAATATTCAAGTACTGGTCGAATGAGTGTTGCGTAAGCTATCTCCTTTGTTGATGGATTACATTTCAGCAGCATTCTTCCAATGGATCTCAGTCTGGCATCTGCCTTTACGCACAATTAATTTTATAAGGTCATCCCATTGTAAATCGCTCTCTACGCGTATTCCTAGGTATTTTATGGAACTAACTGCTTCCAGTGGTTGTTTTGCAATCGTTTGGTCATACAATAATTATTCTTTCTATGTATACGCAATACGCTACATTTGTTTTTGTTGAGGGTCAATTACCACTCCCTGAACGAAGCGTCAGCCCTCTGAATGTCTTCCTGGATTTCGCTAAAGTTTTGCAGCGTTGCTACTTCTCTACATACAACAGTATCACCCGACAAAAAACTCATGAAACTTCTGAAGTTATCTGCTAGGTCATATATATATATATATATATATATATATATATATATATATATAGAGAGAGAGAGAGAGAGAGAGAGAGAGAGAGAGAGAGAGAGAGAGAGAGAGAGAGAGTCCGAAAGCCTTCCGTAAGTCTAGGAAGAAAACTTAACGTCTACCTACCCGCCTGTACCTACTACTTTCTGGGTCTCGTGGACGAACAGAGGTGGGTTTCACGCAATAATTGTTTTCGGAACCCATATTAATACCTACAGAAGAGATTTCAGGTCTCAAGAAATGTCATAAGACTGGAGCATAAAACATCTCCCGCAATCTACAACAGACTAACGTCAGAGATATAGTCCTACTGTTCTGCGCGTCTGTTCAACGTCCCAACCACTGTGCTTTTTCCCAATCGTTAGGAACGCTTCACTCGTTCAGAGACCTTCGCTACAGCGTTCGTAGAAGAGAGACAAGTTCTTTCTCATACTCTATGAAGAATCGATTATATATTTTTAGTCTAACAATAACTGATTTTCAGTCCTACTTCTAATTTGTTCAGTTAAATTCTCCTAATCGTTCCTGTAGTCGACCTCTACTAGAGGATAACATGTCATCAACAAAACGAAAATGGTTAAAATACGTTCCGTAAAAACGTATTACGTTTTCTCCAGTTTAAGGGTCTGAAAACATGAGCTGAGTAGAATGAGAATTTCACTCTGCAGCGGAGTGAGCGCTGATATGAAACTTCCTGGCAGATTAAAACTGTTTGCCCGACCGAGACTCGAACTCGGGGCCTTTGCCTTTCGCGGGCAAGTGCTCTACCATCTGAGCTACCGAAGCACGACTCACGCCCGGTACTCACAGCTCTACTTCTGCCAGTTCTGCATGGTTCGCAAAGAGCTTCTGTAAAGTTTGGAAGGTAGGAGACGAGGTACTGGCAGAAGTAGAGCTGTGAGTACCGGGCGTGAATCGTGCTTCGGTAGCTCAGATGGTAGAGCACTTGCCCGCGAAAGGCAAAGGCCCCGAGTTCGAGTCTCGGTCGGGCACACAGTTTTAATCTGCCAGGAAGTTTCATGAGCTGAGTAAATGATTCTACAGCATATAATACATTTACAGCACCTCTCGTTACTGACCTGTGTCTGCAGAACCCACTGTTTCGCACCTGTGGATCCACCTTCATGTGCTTGCCATATCCAGATTAGTTTAAGCGATAATGCATTATTGTAACGGGATTTTTTTAAAACACCGTGAAATGTAGGTTGCCACACACTAAAACACATTAATTTTAAAATACCGTGATTAGTGTCATGCGGTCTGAAACGAGGTTCTGTGTTACATGTAAATTAAAGCTGGAGTGAGGGAGAAAGCAAAGGAAAGGGAAATGAAAGCTGATGTCAGCTGCATCGGGACATTACGCAGAATCAATGGCGACGAGTGACAGTGTCTACAGGACGAGGATTCGAACCTGAGCTCTCTTGCCTACTAGAGAGGTGCGTTAACCACTGCATCTTCCGGGACACAGTGTTATCACAACTGCGCTGGCTACCTCGGCACGCCTCAAGGCCGCCCCACAATCCCACCAAGCGCCACCTATCGACAGTCCCTGTCTATTTCCTCCATGCTCGCTACTCTGAGATTCCCGCACGAGGTCGGACCTACTTTTACACTCGCACTGCTAAAGGTGGTTCCACTGCCCACATAGACGAATCAATTATATGAACGCGTGGTGTCTTTTCTCTTGGTCATGTCCGGAAGAACAGACACCACACACTCATATAACGGTTGTGTGTTGGCGTCCCTTCTTTTCCTCTGTACTTGGCAGCCATGTTACCACGTAATCTCATGCTGAACTAACATACCAATTAGATGGAGAACTTTTTCAAACTTTCCAAACTAAGAAAAAACTATTTACGGTCAGTTGAAATCGGCTGTATTATTTGAGAAGGCGCTGCATCAAATGATATTACATCGTAAGAACTACAACAGTCACTGCATAGCTACAAGAGCCTGTATTATCAATTTCTGCTCGCCATTAGTGCATAAAACAGTTTCTTGCCTAACCCAGCACAGGCACTCTCCTCCCAGACCAGAACATGTACATTTCAGAAACAGCGCTAAAGCCATTAAAACTGCAGTTCAAGGAAGTATAGGAAATGTTACTTGCTGCACTTATACAGTGTAGTAGGAAGACTACACGATTAAATGTGTAGGTAATTTGGGGCTCCACAGGGCGTGACATTCAGTACACAGAGCTGCCACTTGCGGCAGCAGCACCCAATCTGAACATGCTGGGCACTGAGTCTAAAGGCTAGGCGCAAATTGAGACGCGTATAGCGCGTGTGGCGCGACGCAGCGCAGCGCGCGTTGTTGTAACATCACACATTCAAATGGGACCGCGCAAATTGCGACGCGACGCGACTGGGACGCGACACGCGCCTGCGCCAGGTCGCGCGGCGTTGTGGTTGAGGCACAGTTTCTCGCGCCGCGCGTCGCGGGTGCCTCGCTAGCACCGTGGGAAATCTGAGGCGGGGAGCGGAAAAGCAGCCCGGCCATATGCTCACATCGGAACGGCGCATATGAGCAGTGGTAGTTTTGCCCATACGATACATTTTGCCTTACTGTGTACTATATTTAATTGCCTTTGGGTAGTGTTTCGTTTTTCGCCATTTAAACGTTCCAGGTTTCTTTGTTAGTACATTATACTTTTCTGTTATTTATATGTGTATAGTTTTGTTTCGTTTTGTTTTGTTTTTCTTCCGTCAAGAAAAATGCATACTTCAGTAAATTATGAGCCACTGGCTGCTGGAATTGTATCATACGCCTCCGCGATGTTTTCAGATCGCAATAAGGGACAGAGGGTAGTGCAAGGAATATTATAAAACCATTTGATTAAGAAGCAAGGCAGGAAAGTAAAACAAGGTTATCTTCTCGCTGCCTAGTATGCTGGCGTATCTGTATGATCTGTTAAAAAATTTAGAAAGTGGTAATCTCCACAGGTGTGATCCCTTTGTTCTCCTGGTAAAAAGTGTCCAAGACCTGAAGTGTAGAAGTCTCACTGTGATTACATGGATATGGGTGTAATAATGTAATACGACACACTGTAGTATATGCATCTGAACATCACATTTCCACTGCAAGCTAGAAACAGTCGAAAAGCAGTCGCAAATAACAATGTTTCAATTGGTTCCCCGTGATGAGAAAAAACATTTAAATTGTTCCATGCACATTATCAGCATTAATAAACTAGTTATACAACAGGCTACACAAATGAAGAAAATGGTCGGTATTATCACGAAAGTAGGAATATCCTAAAAGAGTGTTATGATTAGATATATTTAATTTGTTGAAATGCACTGCTGACAAAGGTAGATCTACTTTGATGACAATGTTTTTCGAACTCGAACTCACAAGGCACGCATGGCTAGCTTGTGCATTCCTGTCGCGCGCAATATCCTCCGCTGCTGACAATACATTGACCATTGTGTTGTGCAACAGATCAATTGTTTATTTTTCTCAATAACAACTATTTTATTCGCGATCATACATTGTCAGTTTGGCAAGCCGTAGGTGAGTAACCAGTACCTGGCATGTGCCTATCATTCCGCCTGAAGGAACGCTCGTCATTATTTTAATACTGCTCGGATCAAGCAATAAAATCCTTTGGTAAGTTTCCATTCCAGTCGCTCAGAGTTAAAAATACAATGAGTTGCGGGGATTCCACCAAAATTTCAACAGAATTGGCACCCTATTTTTGTGTGATTTGTTAACCTTTTTTCATTCGAAGAAACATCACCGTTTGTGAGTAACGGTCACATTTCTCTTGGTGACTGGTTTAATTGTACATCCTTTGTCACAGTGTAATTTGCCAAACTCATCTCACAGCAGCTATTGCGACAGAATTCCAAAACGGAGTGTCTCATTAAACAAGTAATTGGCAATCACAGAGCTCAATAGCTTACGAAAAATCTCAGTGTCGGTTTGCAGTAACATAAAAGAAGAAATTTCATGTTTATTTTCAAACTAGGAAGCTCTTGTTTCGCTAGCTGTCGATAACTCTTAAAAAATTACAGTCACTGGAGTGAAATAAATAAAAAGGAAAGTATAAGTACTGATATATCGCCATAGATAAGAAAGTTCCGTGTGTTTAAGAATTGGCAAAACACTCTCCTCCTTGTGTGCTATCATTCGCCAAACTTTCGTTTCGATGTCTTGAGCGGCTTAGGAGATATGAGAGATCTTGCGGGTATTTCATACTCGCGGGCGTGAGGTCGGAAGAGAGCGCGCTACATGGGATCCATTTTCTGGAGATCGGAGGCAGATAGAGATCTCCCAAGTCTAAACAAAAATTCAACATGTTAGCTAAATTTCATACCCAGCAACATATGGTGTACTACGCACCAAACGCAAAATCATAGCGACCCCCAATTTTGGTTGCAAACTTTTTGAATTTTGCGTAGCGTCTTACTAAAATGTGTGCGTCACAATAAGAATGATCATTAGCGAGATGTTGGGGACTTCGCCACGAAGCTGACACATAACGCTACAAGTAAGACAAAAATCAAATATTTTCAGTGAATAGTTTCTGTAAAATCGTTTGAGAAAGATAACAGCGTGCGCGCGCTTCGGTTCTGTCAGCGCAGAGCGTCGCCAGTCGGCGCATGCGCAGTATGGTGTACGCGTAGCAATATGCGCTGCACCCGCGCGACTCGTGCGGCACGTGCGTGTCGTGCTGTAGTGTCGTGTCACGTCACACGTGCTACACGCGTCTCAATTTACGCCTAGCCTAACTGAGCACAGGGGTGTATCACTCCATTCTGCTTCAACTCTCCGCTAGATTCCAGCTACAGGGCGTAGCAGATGGAACTCCTCTGTGAGGCACACAAAGAAAACCGAAAACAAGTAAGACAGGATACCTCAATTTTTATCATCTAAGAACACTCATAATGCCGTTTAAGAATACGTAATATTACTGTTTTAAACAATACTTCACTCAAATGGCTGTCTCCATTGTTGATGCGTTGGAACAGCTGTTCTCTCAAGTTGTTCATTACACTGTGAATCATGTCGGCCATGACTGAAGTCACAGGGTGTCAAGTCTGACGAATGTAGTGGCTATGCGATATTACTACACAAAGAAATGGCATGTCCATGAAATATTTCCCTCACCAACGCTCGTGACTGAAGTGCTGTGTGTCCTGTAGCTGCGTCTTGTTGGAACCAACATTCTTAAGGTCGTTAAACAGTTCTCCTATTTTCGCTGTAGGAAGTCACAGAGCATAGCCCAGTACCGATTGCTATTTACAGTAACACTCTCACAACTTTATTCAAAAAAATGCGGACCAGTCGCACCAAAATTAAAAACAGCACACCACACTGTTACTTCGGGACTATGGAGTATCGTTGATGAGGTTCCGGGTGGTTGTTTCCAGACCAGTAACTGCAATTTTGTTTGATTACTGCAGCTGGCAGATTAAAATGTGCCTCGTCTAAGAAAATCACAACATCGTCTCTGTGAATACAAAAATTTTATGATGGCACATTCATGCAAAGATTCAGAACCTCTGTATAAATATAAAGTTCAGTGTTGCCATCAAATTTGCACTTAGTGAAATTTCCTGGAAACAGGGGCATGTGTAACAACAACAACGCTTTACTACTGTACATATAATAATTTTTTCTTCTGATTTTCGATAAATTAGTGTAATCGATGTTCAGATTTCATTTCTTTTTTGTTTCATGCCATTATGTTAAAGAAACTGTAAACAATTTTCGATGCGAATATTAATGTTTATGTCTGATTTCAAGCAATATTGTAATAGAATTGAAGTGTAACAAATGTTGAAACTGTTGTAAGATGTTAAAGTTGTAATTGTGCGTCTGGTCCATACGTAGGCAATGTATTAGGATAAGTAGAATGCAAAACCTCGGGTGAATACCCTGTCTGTAGGGGAGCGGTAAAAGGGGATGGCAGGCGAACGCGGGAAAATGCACACGGGCACTGTACGGCATAACGGGCTCAGCAGTAGTAGTCGGAGTTGGGAATTGGTCTGAGTAACACGTTCTGGGTCGAGGAAGCTCTCCTGGAAGACGTAGTTTCATTGAGCCTCGGATGTGCCGTTCCGACGCCTATACAGCATGGCAAAATTCCATAGGCACTAAATGGAAAAGTATTGCGACGCTATGAAGAAGTAAAGTGCCGATACATCAAGATTGTATGTGATTGTATGTGTGCTCTGTGCCTCGCCATCTCGCCGCTCGCCAACCGCCACATCGATACAAACAGGTTGAAACTTTTAGTACTGTATTGGTGTGGACCAGTATTACTTTTGTTCCATACTATTCAATAACAACTTAAATTTTACCAGAACTGTCCTATCATTTAATTATCCTCACAACTAACCTAGACAGGGTCCTTTCCAAATTTTGTGAAGAATTAAAGTTTATGTTAATAATAATTACCGGCAGACCTAGCTATGTTAGAATGACGTTTAAAGAACTTTTTTGTTAATGAACTAATAGACGAATAACAAAGGTCTGACAAAGTTGGAAGATAATTTTGATATTGATTTAGTAATGAAGCTTAATTATTCTGAGACAGATATAATGGTATTTAAATGAGCAGGAAATAAGACAAAAAGAGTAGTAAATCATATATTGGAAATCTTGAGGGCATAATGATTTCAGTAATTAATTGTTTTAATACAGTGATCATAACAGTTTCAGGGTCCCCCCCCCCCTTTTTTTCTTCATTTGAATTCTGAAGTGTTCTAAACTGATTTGACCAGCAAAGTCAAAGCCAAAATAGAAACCAAAATTTATCAGTGTTCTACCTTTATCAAAATTGACATTGTGTGTGTGTTTCGAAAGTGCTATTTCTAGGGTAACCTATGCCCGATTTTAATCAGATCAATAGACAGTACGAAGTTTTGTAGTAAATATTATAGTGTAATGTTATGTATTTATGGTTTATCCATATTAGTACAGAAAGTGAATTTATCAGTTCAGTAGATTTTCTGGTTCTAAAATTTACCATATTATGCAGTCTTATTAAGTGTGGTTTTGCATGAACGTACATCAACTTGTACAGGGAAGAAACCCAGTTAATGCCTAATTAGGCTGGCGACCGTATTATTGACAAATTGGTAGCATCTTCTGTGTTGTTTCTTGTCCGTCCTGACGTGTAGTTGCACACCACAGCAATGGCTCTTGATGTACCGGCACTTTACTTCTTCATAGCGTCGCAATACTTTTCCATTTAGTGCCTATGGAATTTTGCCATGCTGTATAGGCGTCGGAACGGCATATCCGAGGCTCAATGAAACTACGTCTTCCAGGAGAGCCTCCTCGACCCAGAACGTGTTGCTCAGACCAATGCCCAACTCCGACTACTACTGCTGAGCCCGTTATGCCGTGCAGCGCCCGTGTGCATTTTCCCCGCTCGTGCCATCCACCTTTTACCGCTCCCTTACAGACAGGGTATTCACCAGAGGTTTTGCATTCTAATTATCCTAATACATTGCCTACGTATGGACCATACGCACAATTACAACTTTAACATCTTACAACAGTTTCAACATTTGTTACACTTCAATTCTATTACAATATTGCTTGAAATTTGACATAAACATTAATATCCACATTGAAAATTGTTTACAGTTTTCTTAACACAATGACATGAAACAAAAAAAAATGAAATCAGAACATCGATTACACTAATTTATCGAAAATCAGAAGAAAAAATTATTATATGTACAATAGTACAGCGTTGTTGTTGTTACACATGCCCCTGTTTCCAGTAAATTTCACTAAGTGCAAATTTGATGGGAACACTGAACTTTATACAGGGGTTCTGAATCTTTGCATGAATGTGTCATCATAAAAGTTTATACCACAAACTCCCTTTTACTCACATTATAGAGGTCTATACTTTTTAATGTATCGAGAATATCTACCTATCATTACGTAAGTGCCTTTGGCACAGTCCATCCTCCTATCACAACATAATTTAAATAGCAAATTACTCATTATTATTAAATTTCTCAGAAAAATAAAATCAAATTTTAGAACACAAACACTTAACTACAAAAGCATATATAAATACCTATATATACTATAAAACAATTTGTTGCTGCTTGCATTGAATGGCAGTCCATTTCCTTATTTACTAATAAGACCTGTCTAGGTTAGTTGTGAGGATAATTAAATGATAGGACAGTTCTGGTAAAATTTAAGTTGTTATTGAATAGTATGGAACAAAAGTAACACTGGTCCACACGAATACAGTACTAAAAGTTTCAACCTGTTTGTATCGATGTGACGGTTGGCGAGCGGCGAGATGGCGAGGCACAGAGCACACATACAATCACATACAATCTTGATGTATCGGCACTTTACTTCTTCATAGCGTCGCAATACTTTTCCATTTAGTGCCTATGGAATTTTGCCATGCTGTATAGGCGTCGGAACGGCATATCCGAGGCTCAATGAAACTACGTCTTCCAGGAGAGCCTCCTCGACCCAGAACGTGTTGCTCAGACCAATGCCCAACTCCGACTGCTACTGCTGAGCCCGTCATGCCGTGCAGCGCCCGTGTGTTACTGAAGCATGTCTTGACACAACGTTGTGGTGACTTTGTAATCTCATCCACACAGTTCTTGAACCAACACAGTCTTGTAGGAATGCATTTTCAAATCTCGATGCAGGATTCTTCTCACATTTCGATCCGATAATAGCAAGACTAACGCATGCTTTCTCGCAGAATGTTGGGGAGGTTGTTGAACTGAGTCTCCCTCTGCAGCAACATGTTCTGGGCCTGTAGCTGTCCGCCGTCGACCCTGGGGTTTGCACTTCAATGCAGAACGTGTCTCTCGAAAATTCGAAACCCACAAATAAATTGTTTTCGTGTCAGGAACAGGGTTCTGTCCATCAGCACGAAGCGAATGCAGAAGAAACGTTGAGTAGTTATTGGCGATCGGCCATTTTGAATAAACTGTTCAACGTCAAAAGCGCGATGTTCACCTGACCAAGCCACTGTCTACACTGAAAGTGGTACCTGTGCAGCTATTCAAGGACACGACACCGCTCCCCACACACACACCACTCCACCCTGTAGTTGCCCACTGCACACTGAGACTCAAATGAGGGAGTTCCTTCCGCCGCACCCTGTTGGCCAGTTGAAGCGTGCCTGCTGTCGGAACCATATGGCCGGTATTTTCAGCTGGTGAGAGATCTGGAGAACATGCTGACCAGTGCAACAGTCCAACACCATATGTATCGAGGTAGGTCAGGACAGCACAGGCAACGTGCGGTCTTGCTCTGTTTTGTTGAAAGAATGTCCCCCCATGCGTCGAAGGTAGGTCACAGCCATCGGCTTTAACACGTTATAAATGTAATTCCCGCTGTCCAAATCACCAGCTATGAGAACCAGAGGTGCTCGTGTCGTGTATCCCCTGGAAAACCCATTCCGTCACACCAGGCGCTGTGCCCATATGACGCTGACGTATGCAATCTGGCACCATTTGACCTCAACATACAGGTATGTCCAGCGTGATGCTCTACACCAGTGGTTGTCAAACTCTTTTCCTCTGGGCCCCTTCACGAGAAAATTAAAAGTATCACGCCCCCATAACCTATTTCATAATAAAAGTAGTCATTTTTTATGTTTTATTCCCCTTATTCTGTATTTTATCGACTTCAATTTAGAAAGATTTTATGCAAAAAAAAACAAAACTGCATGAATTATTGTAACGAAAATATAGAGCAAACTGTTTCACATTTTCATCTGTTGAAAAACTAACAAATAAATAATATTTACAATTTAGCAAACAAGGATTAAAAACATAAATCAAAAAGGTCGATGTGATGGATGAGCTTGCTTTTGAGAAGAAAGTTTGTCAGGACGTGGTGTTATAGCAGAAAGTGCCACTCAAACCTCTTTGCTTGCCATTTTATGTCGTTGCGAAAAGGAATCAGCATCTTCAT
Organism: Schistocerca serialis cubense; assembly: GCF_023864345.2. Lineage (NCBI taxonomy): Eukaryota > Metazoa > Arthropoda > Insecta > Orthoptera > Acrididae > Schistocerca > Schistocerca serialis. The sequence goes on along the minus strand of NC_064641.1, from coordinate 81,905,171 downwards.
TGCATTTTAGCCCAGCATTGGGAATTCCTTGCTAATATGTATATTGAATTTATTCTTCAGTGAAATATCACTAGCGAAATACATTAGTTTTTCTTACCCTTTTATATTTAGACTTGATGGTACATGAGCGTCTTTGAGTGGATTTTTTAATCCAGTTAAATTTATCAAAAGTGTCACTAAAATACTTTTAGAACTGGACTTTTAGTGTTGCAAGATGATGGAGAAAGCTCGCTTTTACATCCGTTGAAGTATCGGATTACCTGTGTCCTCTAACAGTGTCACTAGAGTAAGGAATATATCTATTATGCTACTTTCCATTCGGTTTGGCCACAGCTCTAATTGCTTTATGAACGCCTTCATTTTTCTATTCAAAGCTACTATAGTCGCTTGATTACCTAGAAGTGAAGTGTTAAGTTTCTCAAAAATTTCAGTGAGATAAGCCATTTGCAATAGAAATTCTAAGTTGCTGAAACTCTCTGCCAGAGAGTGACTTCTCTTCTTTAAGGAACAGAACACCTAATCGTGAGATCAAATATTCTTTTTAGTGCTTACCCCTCGAAAGCCATCGGGCATTACTGAAAAAAATAAAAACAATTGAGTGTGCGCATCACCCATCTACTCACATAGCACTTTTAAAAGTTTGAATTTATGGATTTTAGCTTAAAAATTTTAACTGTCTGTATAAGCGTTTGCAGCACTTCTCTAAGGTGTGGGCTAAGTTCTTTAGCTGCCAGAGCCTCCCAGTGCATCACATAGTGAGTCCATACTGCATTAGGAGCTATAGCTTTGACTATAGCTTGCAGTCCACCATGAATTCCAGACACTGAGTGAGCTCCATCTGGGCATAGTCCAAAGCACCAATTCCATCATATCCTGATTTTACTTAATAAAATATTGCTCACGGCAAAAAGGCTTTGAGCTGTAGCTGTTTTCAGTATTGGCTCACAGAAAAGTAATTCCTATTGAATGTTAAACTCAGCAACGATACGAATGAAAGCAATCCCATAAGCATCTTCATAATCAGTTACTTTGTCCACTTGAAGTGAAAAATATTTGTTACATGGTTTGGCTCAAATGGTTCAAATGGCTCTGAGCACTAAGCGACTTAACTTCTGAGGTCATCAGTCGCCTAGAACTTAGAACTAAGACTGTAAAGGGTCATTGATATACACGAACCATAGCTTACACTCGTGCAGTAGTTGCTAGTTAACCTTGCATCGCTACCATGTATCATCTCTGCTACGATGGGTCTCTTGGACCCAATTTGCTTCTGTCTCCTATTTTTTACTGACCTCAAATACAGAAGCGCTTGACATTGAATTATGTTGTGTATATAAAGTAGGCAAACTCATTTTGCTTTGTGTAGAGTAAACTTTTCCTTGTTTACACAATCTTTTCACAATGTTAGCTGTGCAGCCGCTCAGCTTATAAGGTGCATTTAGTTACTCTCCTAAACAAACTTCCAAATTTGAGGTGTAAGCTGTTCTTGCATCATCTGGATTGAATACTGTCATTCAGTATTTGCTAAGCATGGAAGGAATTTAGATTCGAAAACTAGATCGTCCTAGAAATTTTACAAGCGTAATATCTACCATCACATATTCTCGAACAGGGTAGAGCTCCATTCATTTTTTAGTGAACAAATCAATTTCGTATAAGAGCTATTTATTCTTTCCATCTCTCGGACTCAGCTGATTTATCATCAAATCTTGACACTGCGCCAGAATCCAGAACCTCTGTAGGTTTACTGTGGAACAGAATATTTCTAAACCTGTACCACTCCAGAATACTAAATTTATCCAGTCAACCATGTGCATTCCACCAAAATACATCAGACCAATAAAGGCTTCGATTTCAGCTCTATTTATCTCATGAATGAAGGACAGTGTAGAAGAGCATTTAGGAATTATTACATAACATCACTTCATCTATTGTTTCATCAGTAAAAAACAACCGCCATGTTTCTGTTTCTGACTTTTTATTCTTTGTAATTACCCTCACACCTTGAATATGTGGTACAATATTATGTACACAGTTCTGATAACTAGGACAGGAAATGCTTTTCATCAATTTATGAAAAAAATTATTATCATTCTGATTAGTGTCACTGTCATCCCCATTTCTTCATTTTCTACAACGTGTTCACAGATATCTAGTTCAAAGTCGAAGACTAGGTCTTCACCTGATTTTTCAGTAACCATTTCATTTAGCAACACACACTTACATAGATCTTTTGTTTCATCCATTTTTAGTATTCTCCTGAAATAAATAAGCTGATTCAGTGTTTTGAATACGTTCTAAAACCGTATTTGTGTTATGAAAAATGATACCACCATTATTACTGCTGGTCCTGTCGAACCACAGTACTTACCTGCTTGCTACCATCGGTTATGACAGACCCAGACATGTGAAAAACACTCTTATACAATGCACATCAACCAAAACTCAACAATCAAATTTCATAACAATGAAACATAAGAAGCTACACGAAACGTGGCACAGGTTCAGTGCTGTAAACGTAATAAAGATTAATTACCAACATAGCTCTGGGTACAGGAGGCCCAACAGTAGAAATAGGAGGTTAAGGATATTCACAGTGCAGCCCACAACGGGCGATTCTGCCGACGGCCGACGTCGCCCAGCTCGCTCCAACATTTCAAACAGTGCTATAAATATGGCCACAGTTTCAGGAGTTGTCGACAGCGTCTGGCATAACACAGATATTGGGCGAAATGCAACCCAGGTCAACGCCATCTTCTTTGTTCGAAGGAAAAGATAAACGCAATTGTTTGTTATTAAGATTTTTTTATGTTTGAAAAATATACTGCACACCCATTGCACGCCCTTCTCCCTCAACCCCCCCCCCCCCCCCCCGCCCTCTCTATAATTTGAGAACCACTGCTGCACGAAGACTGGGACCAGTGCCTCTCGCCAGTTCTGCGTCAAGATCCACTGTTGTCTTTGGGCACACCACTGGAGGTGTGCGTCCCTCTCCTTCTGCCTCAAGGGAAGCCGCAAGAATGACCCCCATGCTGACACTCCGTGGTGCTTCACACCTCGTCGCACTGTCCGTATGGTGCGAAACAAGCCCACTTCCTGATCGCGGTACGATCCTGCGTGGCGGAACCAACATCGTGTCTGTCCCCCACCTCTCCCTCCGGCTGCTAATCGCGAGGGACCGTTGATATTCAGTGAGCGAGGTGGCACAGTGGTTAGCACGCTGGACTCGCATTCGGGAGGATGACGGTTCAAATCCGCATCCGGGCATCCGTGATTTTTCTAAATCGCTCCGGACAAGTACTGGGATATACTTACATGGATATGGTGTCTGTTCTTTCGGACATGACCTGCAGCCGTCTAGAACGAAAATAGAATTACATTAATACCTTCAGCTGCTAACAGGCGTTGTTATACATCAACGGGGACAGGTGAAAATTTGTGCCCCAACCGGGACTCGAACCCGGGATGATCTGCTTACATGGTAGGCAATCTATCCATCTGAGCCACCGAGGGCACAGAGGATAACGCGACTGCAGGGACTATCTCGCGCACACCTCCCGCGAGACTCACATTCTCAGCTTGTATGTCCGCACAGCAGTTGAACGGAATGGACAGTGTCTTGAAAGGAGGATATGAGATGAACATCAACAAAAGTAAAACGAGGATAATGGAATGTAGTCAAATTAAATCGGGTGATGCTGAGGGAATTAAATTAGGAAATGAGACACTTAAAGTAGTAAAGGAATTTTGCTATTTAGGGAGTAAAATAACTGATGATGGTCGAAGTAGAGAGGATATAAAATGTAGACTGGCAATGGCAAGGAAATCGTTTCTGAAGAACAGAAATTTGTTAACGTCGAGTATAGATTTAAGTGCCAGGAAGTCGTTTCTGAAAGTATTTGTATGGAGTGTAGCCATGTATGGAAGTGAAACATGGACGATAACTAGTTTGGACAAGAAGAGAATAGAAGCTTTAGAAATGTGGTGCTACAGAAGAATGCTGAAGATAAGGTGGGTAGATCACGTAACTAATGAGGAGGTATTGAATGGGATTGGGGAGAAGAGAAGTTTGTGGCACAACTTGACTAGAAGAAGGGATCGGTTGGTAGGACATGTTTTGAGGCATCAAGGGATCACAAATTTAGCATTGGAGGGCAGCTTGGAGGGTAAAAATCGTAGAGGGAGACCAAGAGATGAATACACTAAGCAGATTCAGAAGGATGTAGGTTGCAGTAGGTACTGGGAGATGAAGAAGCTTGCACAGGATAGAGTAGCATGGAGAGCTGCATCAAACCAGTCTCAGGACTGAAGACCACAACAACAACAACATGTCCACACACTACATTCGGAGTGTCCCATCCCAACACACTCATTACTCGTGGAAGACATTCTTACCAAGTCCCGTAAGAGTTCGGGGAATATGTGTGCATCCGCACAGAAGAAGAAGGTCATGATGTTCCCGTTGATATATAACAAAGCCTGTTAGCAGCTGAAGGTGTTAATATAATCCTAATTTCGTTCTAGACGGCTGCAAGTCATCTGTGGTGTTTGTTCTTTCGGATATGTCCGAAAGAACAGACACCATATCCATATAAGTACACTCCTGGAAATTGAAATAAGAACACCGTGAATTCATTGTCGCAGGAAGGGGAAACTTTATTGACACATTCCTGGGGTCAGATACATCACATGATCACACTGACAGAACCACAGGCACATAGACACAGGCAACAGAGCATGCACAATATCGGCACTAGTACAGTGTATATCCACCTTTCGCAGCAATGCAGGCTGCTATTCTCCCATGGAGACGATCGTAGAGATGCTGGATGTAGTCCTGTGGAACGGCTTGCCATGCCATTTCCACCTGGCGCCTCAGTTGGACCAGCGTTGGTGCTGGACGTGCAGACCGCGTGAGACGACGCTTCATCCAGTCCCAAACATGCTCAATGGGGGACAGATCCGGAGATCTTGCTGGCCAGGGCAGTTGACTTACACCTTCTAGAGCACGTTGGGTGGCACGGGATACATGCGGACGTGCATTGTCCTGTTGGAACAGCAAGTTCCCATGCCGGTCTAGGAATGGTAGAATGATGGGTTCGATGACGGTTTGGATGTACCGTGCACTATTCAGTATCCCCTCGACGATCACCAGTGGTGTACGGCCAGTGTAGGAGATCGCTCCCCACACCATGATGCCGGGTGTTGGCCCTGTGTGCCTCGGTCGTATGCAGTCCTGATTGTGGCGCTCACCTGCACGGCGCCAAACACGCATACGACCATCATTGGCACCAAGGCAGAAGCGACTCTCATCGCTGAAGACGACACGTCTCCATTCGTCCCTCCATTCACGCCTGTCGCGACACCACTGGAGGCGGGCTGCACGATGTTGGGGCTTGAGCGGAAGACGGCCTCACGGTGTGCGGGACCGTAGCCCAGCTTCATGGAGACGGTTGCGAATGGTCCTCGCCGATACCCCAGGAGCAACAGTGTCCCTAATTTGCTGGGAAGTGGCGGTGCGGTCCCCTACGGCACTGCGTAGGATCCTACGGTCTTGGCGTACATCCGTGCGTCGCTGCGGTCCGGTCCCAGGTCGACGGGCACGTGCACCTTCCGCCGACCACTGGCGACAACATCGATGTACTGTGGAGACCTCACGCCCCACGTGTTGAGCAATTCGGCGATACGTCCACCCGGCCTCCCACATGCCCACTATACGCCCTCGCTCAAAGTCCGTCAACTGCACATACGGTTCACGTCCACGCTGTCGCGGCATGCTACCAGTGTTAAAGACTGCGATGGAGCTCCGTATGCCACGGCAAAGTGGCTGACACTGACGGCGGCGGTGCACAAATGCTGCGCAGCTAGCGCCATTCGACGGCCAACACCGCGGTTCCTGGCGTGTCTGCTGTGCCGTGCGTGTGATGATTGCTTGTACAGCCCTCTCGCAGTGTCCGGAGCAAGTGTGGTGGGTCTGACACACCGGTGTCAATGTGTTCTTTTTTCCATTTCCAGGAGTGTAGCTCTGGCAATACTGGCCATGACCTTCTTCTTCTGTGCGGATGCACACATATTCCTCGAACTCTTACGGTACTTGGCAAGAATATCTTCCACGAGTAATGAGTGTGTTGAGGTGGGACACTACGAATATAGTGTGTGGACATACAAGGTGAGAATGTGGGTCTCGCGGGAGGCGTGTGCGAGATAGTCCCTGCAGTCGCGCTATCCTCTGTGCCCTCGGTGGCTCAGATGGATAAATTGTCTGCCATGTAAGCAGGAGATCCCGGGTTCGAGTCCCGGTTGGAGCACACATGATCACCTGTCCCCGTTAATATATGGCGACGCCTGTTAGCAGCTGACGGAATTAATATAATTCTAATTAAGTACTGGAATGGTTACTGCGGTATTGTCCAAAGATCGCGACGCCACACCAAGCCAGCAACGCGCATCTATACTGCAGACATTAGCGATATCTCGCTGCAATCCGTAACGACTAATGGGAGGCGCATCCTCTCTCTTAGCAGCACAGCACCATCACACGGAGGTCGATATACAAGGTGAACATCAATAAAACAGACGAACTGCACGGACACATTCCAGACTGGAAATGGAGGGAAAAAGGTCCTTTGAACATGTGTCCAGAATTGCAATGTTGCCACGGAAGACGGCGCTGACAAATGACAGTTGCTCTTACCAAGTGCAGTGCATTCCTTCTGTGTTGCAGGCTGTGCGATGTAAATGGCATTATTGCTACCTTCTTTGTATTGCTGCACTGAAATAGCATTCACTTGCATGTCAAAATCTTGTTGTACATTTCAAGTCAGTGTGTCTTTTGTTGCATGTAGTCTTCATGGTGGTGCAGTTTTAATGACCATGTCCTCTCTCTTAGCACCGCAGCGCCATCACACGGAGGTCGATGTAGAGCCGACCGTGGACTCACTCTACCCCAATTCGTGACCTCCGATGAAGCAGTTGACATCATCTACTTAGATACCTAGTACTATTAGGTCTCAGATATATCTGTGTTTTTGGAAATGTTGAACTCAAACTTCAAGAAAAGAGTCTGTAATAGTGTGCATCAAGTGATGCTTTAACGTTCAAAGACAGTGAGTTGTTGGACGCTCTGGAAAGTGAAGATATTGAACGTATGGAAGACCTGTGTAGTACTCGGATCTTTTCATATGGAGGGAGTACCTGCACACGTAACGGCCAAAAGAAAATTTCTACCGCTCTCAAAGGCCACATAACAGCTCGCCCATTAGCGTTCAGTGATGTACACTGTTGACAGTACTAAGGAACAAGTGATGCTAGCTAAGGAATCTCTGCCAATTGCTGCGGAACAACTGACAGTTGCTTTGGAACACCCGACCAATGACAGTAACAGAAAATTTAGAGGACGGGACGTGTTAACTGCAGTGTGCACGAACGCTTGTGTGCATTCCACAGTCCATGCTGCACTGTGTGTGACGAAGGTTGTTGTGGAACCTGTTAGTGTGGCACTCCACGTGGTACAACAATGACTGCAAGACATCATTTCAGTGCTTCAGATGCTGGATGTGCAATTTAATGGCCCGAAGCTGGCAAAGTGTCACTACTGTGGGCACAGTAATGGGTGTGCCCAAAAGTGTCTTCTCGCGATTGAAGAAGGCCGCTGAAGGTGCAAATGCTATGCGAAAACATGTCGGTGGTCGTGGACGGACCATCACACCACATGAGGATCGACACGTAGCCCTAGTAGCGAATGGGAACAGACGCCTCACTCTTAGGCAGATCGCTGTAGACCAAGCAACTATTACCGGTACATCTATCTTTTGCAGAACCACATCGCGACGATGATACCAGACTGGTTTGTAGGCTCAGAAGCCTGTTGAATGCACACCATTTCAACCACGCCATCGCCGAGAAACAATCCGTTGTTGCCTGGAGCATGTTGGTTGGGTTCAGTAACAGTGGCCCCAGAGTGATGTCCTCCGATGAATGCCGCTTCACTGTGGCAAGTGATTCTGGCCATTGGTTAGTGTGTGGAGAGAGGGGAACACGTTACACACCAGATAATGTTCACGAATGTCTTGGGTATGGCCTAGGCGTTACGTTGCGAGTGGGCATTATGCATAGCGGCCGAACATCCCTGCGTATCTTTGGGCGAAGTACCCTTACAACACAGTGGTACTGCAGGTACATTATTCTGGACCATGTCCGTCTGTTTATGCGTGTTGTAGGTCCTGACTTTCCGTTTACTGATGTCAATACCCGCCCACACTGAACCACTGAGGTGTCGGGCACACTGGAAAGTGAAGATATTGAACTATGAAATGGCCTGCCCATTCCTCGGATTCAGACCTTATATAACATACCTGGGATCCTCTCGGCAGACGTTTTCCTCAACGAACACCTCTGGCCCGAACCGTGCGATAACTGAAAACCGCCTTGAAACATGAGTGGGACAATGTCCCCAAGGACTCAACAGTTTCGTACCCACAGGGACGACAGATGCAAAACGTGCATTAGTGCCCGAGGAGGACATATTGCATATATTAAAAGTACGATATCGACATTTATGTTGGGAGTCTGACCTGCGTCAAACATGAAAGTTATTTACGTCTGTTCTCCTGCTTTCCCATGTGGTAAAATCTGTAACATTTTTCATCGTAAATTTACCACTCCATCTCTATTACGTATGTACTTTGTTTCGTGACATCCATCATTGCCTGTGATTATTCCTGTCCAACAATGTCTCTCCTTAGCAAGCTGAGTAAGTGTTGTTTCATATGGCATTATTGACTATATCACATCGCAGCTGCGACTGAAGTAAACAATCAGCTATAACTTTCCAACAGTTATTGCATCTCTCTGTAAATCAGTATATCTGCCCTTGCAGAAATTTCTTGTTGTGGTCTTGTCATCTTCGTAAATATCATGAAGATGTTTCTCACTATAGAATTTGCACGTTTTAGCCCCAGTGCGATTGTGTTGGCCTAATGATTTTCATTCCATGTTGCATCGTGAAATGTCGAGTAATTGTCCGTAACCGATACTACGTTTTGGCAACAGGGGTCCTCTGGTAATTAGGTCAGAATTACGCTAGGCAGCAGCCGCCAAAAGACAATGCAGAAGAAATTCACATAGTCGGAGCGATCTTCCCCTTTACTTTTCGTGTTGCTGCTGCCAACAAATCGCAAGCTTATAAACGCAAATCACTCGGGATTACGACAGTGTAGGTCTTCAGGAGAAAAAGGGTTTCACTAATTTTGGGAAATGGTAAATGCGGAAAGACGGTGAAACTGCAGTTTGAACAAGTTAGCACATGCAACCGTAATTCTAGAAGTTAACGTCAACCTACAGCAATTACGAATGCTCTGCCTATCGAGCGCGACTGCTTCCCTCTAACTCACGAACTTACGTAATTCTCTTCAACTGTCGTTCGTATAGTGCCCCCTTAATTAGCTGCCGTGATCTGTATCAATAGATCTCGCCCGTGAGCGAGGCACAAAAATAATCCACTCGGTTGCTTGCCGAGACGTTCGCGTCAAGAGCGCATAGTGGTTCTTGCCAAGAGTGTTGGCTAAAACGAAAAACAAATAACTGTTCGCTTGTGTATATTCAGTCTGCAACAACGGTACGCAGTTACCACCGGCTTGAGAGACAGAAACTGATTAGCAAGGAGCCCAGATATAAAGATGGACATAATGAACCATCAAGCCTACTACTAACCAAATACGATCAGGGGGAGTATCTTCGCAAAAATGTGATTGTCTCAAGAAACATTTGAAAATAGAACCCAGCACATTAAGTTCCACACAGATGAAATTAAAATCGAGTATGTCCCAAGGAAGTGTAATACGACTTCTAATGCTTTCAATGCAAGTAAACGATTTGTCAGATAGGATCAGCAACACCACTGGATTTCTTAACATGAAAGTATCAGCTTTTGGACGATTGTAAGATATTGCAGAAAGACTTGGACAATATTTCCCATTGGTGTCGTCAAGGGTAGCTCGCTTTAAATGTGGATTAATATAACATCTGCAAGTGAGAGAAAGTTGTATTGTATCATATTATTGTAGAAGCCTTAAATAATAAAATATAGCCATTCGGTATTTTTTGTGATCTTTCCAAGAGGTTTAATTGTTACTGTCTAAGAAAAACTCAAGGTTTGGCTATACACATGGCTGGTTTTAATCATACTTTACAAAAAGAATGCAAGGGGCTGTGCTGAATAAATACTCAGACTATGAATGAACGATGCTATTGTTACAATAAATCCAATTACAATAAATCCCATCAGAGAGAAAACAGCAGAAGAGAATTATAAAGTGGTTTTCTGAAAATGGACTCTCCCTAAATTTTGAAAAAAATAAACCATATTAGGTCTGTACAACGCATAGTCATACCAACAACTGATGCAGTACTTGAGCAGGAGTTCGCAAATAGAGTAGAACGCTCCAAAAATTTTTGAGTGCACTCACTGATGAAAACTTGAACTGGAAGAAGCATATTACTGAGCTCAAACAATTAAGTCCAGCTACTTTTTCTCGTCGTATAGAGGCTAATCTTGGAAACGAACGAATCAACGTCCTGACATACTTTGCATATTTACACTAAATAATGTGTTATGAAATAATTTTCTTTGATAACTCATCACAGATAAAGAAAGTACTGATCGCACAAAAGTACAATATTGGTGTTCACCCACGAATGGTGTGTTGGTAACTCTTCAAGGAGCTAGGTATTTTAACTGCACCGTCACAATACATTTATTCGCTAAAAAAATTCGTCGGACATAATGCATCACAATTTCTGAAGAACGGTGAAGTCCATGAACACAACACTAGAGGGAAAAATAACCTTTATTACCCATTATTAAAGTTCTCCTATAAGTGACTCAGAAAGGAGTTCAATATACATCAACAAAAAATTTTGATCAATTACCTAACAACATAAAATGTCTGACAGGTAGTACAGCAAATTTTAAATTTAACTTAAAATGTTATAAAAGAGCCGTTCAAATGATCCGTGGAACATGTAACTAACTATTACGACCTTGTGATGTTTAAAGTTTTCCGGCATACTGATTGTTCCATGAAAACACGGGAGAACTGCCGGATATCAGTAACGTCCTACCACGATATTTCGGCGCAGAGTCTTCTGGCCATCTTTATGTGAGTGCCACTGTAGTAGTACTGGCGAGTACGCACTGAGCTCAGCTATTTAAAAACATACTGAGGTGACATTGCGCATGCGCTGCTCAGCGTCTTCGTTCATAACAGCTCCGTGCGCTGCGCCTCGCGCCCTCCACGGTGAAAGCTTGGCGTATCGATATCAAGTCGATATTCATCTTTATGCGAATAACTACGTCGACTACGATGTTTCTCTATAACAGGATTCCAAGCAGAGTTTAGCTGATAACCACTATCTCAATTGATGAGAGTCTCGTTGTCAGTCAATCTTATTTCCACAGATTCATTGATAATCGAACTCCAAAAGTTTGATGTATGGGCCAAAATTCTTGTGTCGTTGTAATTCATGGAATGCTCTGTGGAAATACAATGTTCGGCGATTGCGGACTTGGTGGGTTGGAGAAGGCGAGTATGCCGTTGGTGTTCCACAATGCGTTCCTGCACAGTTTGTGTTGTTTCCCCTATATATGACACTGGCACCATCGTAAAACTCGCGTAAGGATCATGAGAAATAGATAAGAGAGGTTAGGGCACGAACAAACGCATATAGTCATGTCGCCCAAGACGCTAATGGACCTGGAAAGAAAGTTGATAATATCGGCACCATGCTCCCTCCACCATGCACTGTGCAGTGGCTTGCAGAGTATTTGCATTTATGCAGATGTAGAAGCCTTGTGTCTGTAGTTTTATTACCAGTTCGGCATATTAGTCTCACCAACATATTTGCTTTCCATTATCTACAGGGACAGCAATGTTCTACTTCTGTGTGATGCATCGATTTGCTGCTGGGTTTACGGACCATTTGAAGCGAAAGAAGAAGGAAAACAGCTGTAGAATACCAGGTTCCGCTGATCAAGTTACATGTAAAAGCCTAAATCGCTTTTCATAGTCCGAAGAAGTACCAGTTTTCCGATCGTCTGTTGTGTTTCATAAATGGTCTCTTGAAATCAGCTGTTCCCGTTGCCAGTTTAGTTAGCGCAATAACTGTTTCTCTTCCGTTAATTACAGGAGACGAATGATTTGTTGGTTAGTCCAGTATTTTCCTCCTTCACTACACAAAATGTGACTCTGTCCAGATTTTAAAAAAAGGACAGATCCTTACAACTCAAATATATTTAAAATAAACGGTTGAGCGTTCACATGAGCCTGAACAACGATTGTGGCAGGGGAAATCACGAATCCAGCGGAATGTACGAGGGCGGTTCAGAAAGTAACCTCCGATTGGTCACAGTGCGGGTTGTGGGGGGAGTAGCGACGCCATCTGTGCGTTCACGCACTCAACAGGTCAGTCGGCATCAAGCCGTGGTCAAGTGAACGTCGTACCTGCGCTAGTTTAGTTTTTGTGGCAGTTTGAAATGTGTGCTGCAATAGAAAACCCCGCCAAATGTGAAGTGCGTGCTGTCATAAGGTTTTTTACAGCCAAAGGATATTCTGCAGCAGCTATTCATCGTGAGCTTTGTGCCGTGTACGGACCAAGAGTTATGAGTGAAGGAGTTGTCCGTGAATGGGTACGTTTATTTAAAAGTGGACGAGAAAACGTTCATGATGAAGAGAGGAGTGGTAGACCATCATTGGTGACTGACGAACTCGTTCAGACAGTTGATGCAAAAGTTCGTGAAAATCGACGTTTCTCAATGTCGGAGTTGTCTACTGGTTTTCCCACCTACGATGGGTGCCCAAAATTCTTACCGACCACCACAAAACTCAAAGAATGGCGTCTGCATTTGACTTTCTGTCACGTTATGAGGACGAAGGAGAACCATTGTTAAACAGAATCGTGACCAGTGACGAAACCTGGATTAAGTAAGTGAACCCTGAGACAAAAGAACAATCAAAGATGTGGGCACATTCAAATTCGCCTATCAAACCAAGAAAAGCCTCGTAAGATTTTTCTGCCAGAAATCTGATGGCAACGGTGTTTTGGGATGCCAAAGGGGTGTTGTTGGTTGAATTCATGGAACGTGGTACGACCATTAATCAAGACGTGTACTGTGAAACAATAAAAAAGTTACGACGGGCTTTACAGAACAAACGCCGTGGTATGCTGACTTCCGGTATCGTTTTTTTGCACGATAACGCCCGTCCTCACTCTGCTCGCAGAACAACGGCCCTTCTTGAGTCCTTCAAGTGGGACGTTATCAACCATCCACCTTACAGCCCAGACCTGGCGACAAGTGATTATCACCTCTTCATGCATTTGAAGAAATGGCTCGGGTCACAGCGGTTTGATGACGACGAAGAGCTCAAAGATGCGGTCACAGGCTGGCTCCAGGCACAAGCGGGTGATTTTTATGCAGAAGGAATTTCAAAGCTTGTGAAGAGATACGATAAGTGCCTCAATCGCTATGGAGACTATGTAGAAAAATAGTGCAAAGATGTAGTTGTAAGATGTATATATTAAAATATTTTTATTTAACTTGGTGTATTTTTTTAAATCAACCGGAGGTTACTTTCTGAACGGCCCTCGTATTTTAAAATGGGTATATACCGACTGTAACATTATTTATGTACTTAATTGCTTGGTGCATACCACAGACAACCTTCATAAACACGGGTAGCATTCATCTCACTCTAGTTGAGGAGAGCCCGACGTCATAGTGGCGTAGGCACGCATCATCATGAGTTTCACGAGTTGTCCTATCGACTGTTGTGTGCATTCTGTATATATCGACTGTTGAGTTCGTCTTGAATCTGCATTGTTATTTGTTTATGTGCTTTCATTGTCCTATTGTCCGGTGTTGCTAGCGTGTACGTCGTTCTGAACATGGGCTCTAACGGAGATGAGAGAACTTTCGAGCAGATCCATGATGATAGTCTGAACGATTTCACTATCTTTCTTAGTTGATTTACAACACGAAGGCAAAATTAAATGGAACTAGATGGTTTAATGTTTCTAGCAACATTCGGAATTATCTTCAGAACCACTTTAATTTATCAGTATAACGTTTCTGCCCACATGAATTACGTACAATTCATTGGACTTTATAAAAATACGAAACACTTTAATTTTTTCCTATTTCACGTCTTTATCCACATGATTTTTTCAATATTAATCGGATTGAAAACATGACTAGACACTTTTTTAACTTTCGTTATGGTTATGATTCCTTCATTTAGATATTCGTTACGTTCATGAAACACACAATAACATCCCACATTCTTTGGATTGCAGCTTAATAATTAATTACTTCACTTTTCTGTCCACAAGATTTATGCACAATTCATTGGATTTAAAAAGAATGACAAGCTTTCTTTTTATTTCGTTATGGCTCCTTCGCTCAGACATTAATTATGTTCAAAAATACACAATAACATCGCAAATTGTTGGGATTACATTTAACAATTCATTCAGCTGGGATTTATTTCGTTATGGCTTCTTCGCTCATGCATTAATTATGTTCAAAAATACACAATAACATCGCAAATTGTTGGGATTACATTTAACAATTCATTCAGCTGGGATGAGTGTATCAAACAACTTCTGCCACTTCGTTTGTACACATGTATTTACATTTAGCTTTGACGTTATCGGTACAACTGCAAAGATCGATATACATACGCATTTAGTCGATTTAGGTTATTTACGTCACGATGATGTAGCGTTACGTCATTATGACGTAGGGTTATCCTCACCTAGCGTGAGATTAATGCTACCCCATAAACACAGGCAGCGACAATCTACGCACAACCATGGCAGAAATCTTAGTTGCGAGACTTAAAAAACACAAAACTCTTGTATGTTTGTACCAGTTCAGTTATTTAACATGATACCAACACAAACAGAAGGTGTGTCACTGAATGCCTTCAGAAACACTGCAGAAATATGGCTTAAGCAATAAGCAATAACCCAATATACTTGTGATTGCTAACATCCTATCAGTTAGTCAATGTTCACTAAAACAAATTACAGATACTTCTTTTAATTGCTCTGACAGTAGTACTTCTAGCTCATTAATTTTATTCTGCAATGACTGCACATTTTGATGGACCAATTATAAACTTGGGTTTTCTGCTTAGCATATCTAATGATTCATGTCTCCTTCTATATTTCATAAATCACATAATGAAGATTCCGTCAGTCCTATTCACAACAGGTGAGTAGGTGATTTCCTTGGTTTAAGTGCATGTGCATAATCATTGTTATGAATCGTCAGCTCCTACTCCACTCTGTAAACCAAAGGAATAATGCTATTTTAGGTTTCAGCTGGCTCCATTGTACACCTTTTGATATCTTGGTCGAATCACATTGCGTCTGCCAGTCATTTTTCGTTTTTTTCATTCATTAAGCTCAGCCTTCTTGATCAGAAAATCTACAGTTTGGGATTTCGCAGAAGTTCATTTCTCGATTCGCTAAGCTATCTACTATTTCAGTATGTGAGATGCCACTGTGCCCTGGAATCCAGAAGAAATTTGCCTGTTTGTAACGACTTCTTTGATAACGGTTATGATGATAGGCGACACACCTTTGTTCCATTTTGGTTTATTAGTCTATTTAGTACACTCACGGAATTGGTTAATATCACCATACTGCTTTTGTCGAAGATATTCCGTATTTTACTGATTCCCTAACTAAGATGTTTCTTCTTAATAACTTGTTACTTCCTTAGGTACAGAACATCGGACTTGACAATTTTCTGTATGTTGCACATCCTACTTTGTCACCATAGATGTTCTTCAGTTCATCCATATAAATCTTCGTCCAGTACAGGAAAATTATATTTAGCAAAATTTTAATTTCGGTCTTCAGGACCTTTATATTGTAAGATGTTACCAGGGATTAGTACATTTCCATCTCGACAGCTGACTGGGCCTAGGAATTCTGGTAAGAGGTATTTCTGTATTTTATTTTCATACAGGGTCCACCAGTCAAAGTTTTTCATAATCAATGGTTTTCTTCTATTTCCAGAGAAATAGTCAATTTTTTCGGTGTCTGATCCATACTTCATTATGCCATTGATTAGAGAGTGTCTTGTCTGTGAGATTCGCTTCAAAATAAATTTATTTGCAAGTTTTCTCCTTCTGATACTCGGTGGTGGTTCCATTACCACAACAAGAAGAGTATTTGTAGGTGTGGATAGCACAGCGCCAGTGCATACTCGAATACTAGGCACTGAAGTTTGCCCAGCTTTGCTGTCAAATTTCTTGTCCCATCATGACAAAATATGCTATCCATATTCCAAGACTGATCTCACATGAGCCCCATACAAATTGAGCAGAATTTTTAGGTGAGCTTCCCACCACATGCCGACCACACATCTCAGTGCATTCATCATTGCTTCTATCTTAGAAGAAATATCGTTTCTATGAGGCCACCTTGTTAGCCTTGAGTCAATTCTCATGCCTAGAAACTTCGCTTGAGTCCTAAATGAGATATTTATTCCACCAACCCTCATACTATGTAGGCAATTTGCAACTCTTCTTTGCATAAAAATAACTATGTCATGATTTTTCTAGTGTTGTCTCCAGCCAAAATCTAAGGTTTGATACAGCATGAACCTTTATTTCTTTTGCTGTTCCTATGGAATAAGCGGTCGAATACAGGCAGAGATGATCAGCGAACTGTAAGATAGATACTCTTGGCGAGAAACATTTTTCAGGGCCTTGCATATACACTATGAACAGGAGAGAACCCAGCGTCGCTCCCTGAGGGAGAAGTATCCAAGACCCGATGGCATGTCCATTGTTCTTAACATAGATTCATATTTCTGAGAGCAAAGATTTAAATCCACAAATTTTCTTTACAATACTGTGATTTTCACATTGTCATAAGCTCCAACAGTATCACAGAATACCAAAAACAGGAAACATTTGTACATGAAGCTACAATGAAGGCCAATTGTCAAAATTCTTGTTTTGTCAAGAGACTCTTTCCTTCCAAAAACCAAACTGATTCTTGGGAAAAACATTATCCATCCACCATTCTAATCTGTTCTTAACCATTCTTTCAATGGTCTTTGAAAACGTGAAGTTAGTGATAATGGAATTGTAACATGACAGGTTTAGAATTTGGTGTTTGGTTCAAGGACAGGAATTAAAATCTGCATGTCCATTCTTGAGGTGCTGGACAACACATTCATATTTCATTGTACAGCCTAAGTAGTATAGAAACTGCCTCATATGACAAGTTTTGGATCATGTTGTATTGTATTTCGTCGATACCTGGTGCTGTATTGGGTGAATTTTGGAGAGCAATAATCAGTTCTTGTTCTGTAAAAGGGGTACACATTTTTTGCTGTGTTCCATCGTCAGGAAAGAAACGTTGTTGCAGGTTGAATCTGGTGCATTTCTGTCCAGGAACTACTCTAACCAAAGCATTTGTTTTTCCATGAATTTGTCTTTGATTTCCTATTTCTAAAACATATGATCTGATCTTATCTTTTTGTATTGAATATAACTTTCCCTCTTACGCGCCTTCAAAACTTTTTTTTATTGTAGCTTCTGTTCGCTCGTAATGTAAAAAATTTTCTAACGTTGGTGATTTTCTATATTGCAACAGAGGTAATCTTCATGCTAAAGCCCTGGACCAGTCTGTGTTCCATCAGACAACTGCCGGCCATTTGTCTTTATCATTGCTTCTGTTATGTAGCTGTTCATTTGATATCATTATCATTTATATGTGAGTGCAGGCTTTCTCGGCGAATTTCATATATGGAATCTTAAAGGGTTGTCAGCCGAGTAGCGTCGTCGTCTCGTAGCAACGTTTCGATAGAATGCGTCTCCATCATCTTCGTCTGAAGATGATGGATTCCATCGAAACGTTGCTACGAGATAACTGCGCTACTCAACTGACAACCCGTGAAGACTTCATATATCAATATCAGTTGCTGTTAACTAAATAACTAAGCATAGCAATTGATTCAAATTTTATCTGTGCAATCTTTAGACATTCATGTAGGATCCCATTTCCCCGTTTTCGAAGCTCCATATCCATTATCAAGATAAACCCGAAAATCGAAGTTTTTGGCTGCCAAAAGTACCATTTGCGGGGATGGCGACTTCTATAACCTCTATTCAGTGTAAACGGTCGACATTTTTGCCATATGTTCTCAAGATGATGTTCTCAGGGAACCCTGAAACTCTTTTCAATATCATTATCCTAGACCCACAGGTTCAAAGTTACCATACTTATGCATGTTTACTATGCATGTAATATCCAATCTGAGGCGTAAATGTAATTTTGATGGACGTATTGAACAGATGTTAAGGGTTCTAAGATCACTGCAAGGTTTCTGAAGTAACCAAACTATGTTTTAGGGGACCATTTTTTCACCAATAAAATTTATGGCACACTGTCTCTTTACGATGGGCACTTCGCACCTATATACGAGGGCGGTTCAGAAAGTAACCTCCGTTTGGTCACAGTGCGGGTTGTGGGGGGAGTAGCGACGCCATCTGTGCGTTCACGCACTCAACAGGCCAGTCGGCATCAAGCCGTGGTCGAGTGAACGTCGTACCTGCGCTAGTTTAGTTTTTGTGGCAGTTTGAAATGTGTGCTGCAATAGAAAACCCCGCCAAATGTGAAGTGCGTGCTGTCATAAGGTTTTTTACAGCCAAAGGATATTCTGCAGCAGCTATTCATCGTGAGCTTTGTGCCGTGTACGGACCAAGAGTTATGAGTGAAGGAGTTGTCCGTGAATGGGTACGTTTATTTAAAAGTGGACGAGAAAACGTTCATGATGAAGAGAGGAGTGGTAGACCATCATTGGTGACTAACGAACTCGTTCAGACAGTTGATGCAAAAGTTCGTGAAAATCGACGTTTCTCAATGTCGGAGTTGTCTACTGGTTTTCCACAGATTTCTAAGACTCTCTTGTACGAGATAGTGACAGCAAGATTGGGTTACCGTAAGTTCTGTGCACGATGGGTGCCCAAAATTCTTACCGACCAGCACAAAACTCAAGGAATGGCCTCTGCATTAGACTTTCTGTCACGTTATGAGGACGAAGGAGAACCATTGTTAAACAGAATCGTGACCAGTGACGAAACCTGGATTAAGTACGTGAACCCTGAGACAAAAGAACAATCAAAGATGTGGGCACATTCAAATTCGCCTACCAAACCAAGAAAAGCCTCGCAAGATTTTTCTGCCAGAAAACTGATGGCAATGGTGTTTTGGGATGCCAAAGGGGTGTTGTTGGTTGAATTCATGGAACGTGGTACGACCATTAATCAAGACGTGTACTGTGAAACAATAAAAAAGTTACGACGGGCTATACAGAACAAACGCTGTGGTATGCTGACTTCCGGTATCGTTTTTTTGCACGATAACGCCCGTCCTCACTCTGCTCGCAGAACAACGGCCCTTCTTGAGTCCTTCAAGTGGGACGTTATCAACCATCCACCTTACAGCCCAGACCTGGCGCCAAGTGATTATCACCTCTTCATGCATTTGAAGAAATGGCTCGGGTCACAGCGGTTTGATGACGACGAAGAGCTCAAAGATGCGGTCACAGGCTGGCTCCAGGCACAAATGGGTGATTTTTATGCAGAAGGAATTTCAAAGCTTGTGAAGAGGTACGATAAGTGCCTCAATCGCTATGGAGACTATGTAGAAAAATAGTGCAAAGATGTAGTTGTAAGATGTATATATTAAAATATTTTTATTTAACTTGGTGTATTTTTTTAAATCAACCGGAGGTTACTTTCTGAACGGCCCTCGGAAATATGCCGAAAGTGGTACTGCAGTGACGAAAAACTGGATATAAATTGTCTTAAAATGCCTTTAAAAAACTTAAACTGACTGCCAAAAATTACATAAAACTGGAAAGTCTACAAATTCAGTAAAATATTTCTAAGAATATTTTTACTCTTTTAAAATACAAATCACAAGCTGTGCATTTTCGATGAATTGGGATCAGTGATAAAAGAATCCAGAAAAAATGTAAAACAAACGATTTTGTGTTAACCTTATATAATGTGTTCTTATTTACTGTTTATATGTGTCGAAGTACAATAAATAATTTATTGACCTATAGAATTCGTTTTATCTACGCAGTACAACATGCTGTAGCAGGTAAAAATGGAACCAGCGGAAAAATCCGCTGACAGGAGCACAGAAAAGCGAATATCTTCCTGTTTAAAAGACTCTGACAGAAAAATGAGGAACCATTTGCCTCAGTCCTCATTCCGCCTTCCTCACCAAAAATTTTGGCATGCAATCTGTTAAAATACTGCATAGCACAGTGGAAATAATGCTTACTCCTTCACCATACATCCTGCCGTCCGTGTCAACGATATGGTGTGTGAAGCCAGATTATAAATCTACTGCCCCTCGTCGATGATTCCTGTGTAATAATTCAATAACAACTGAATAAAATTTGTTTTTGTCATCTAACAAGACTATCTTCAATAATCACACTTCCATGATTCAAGGCAAACTATTTCATGACTATTAATTAGCAGTTATCATCACACGCTCCACTTGTCAGAATTTCTTTGTTAGACTTGAAATTCAGTTCTGTATGTCATGATCTGTGAAGTTCTCACAAAGTTGGTTATTCACTGTATTGCTCGTAATATCATGGAAATTGCTGCTGAGTAATAATGTATTTATTGAGAGAACTTTTCAGGACTTTTGTTTTTTTAGGTAAATAGTTCTGTTCCACTCATCTCAGTATCGAGCCCTCCTAAATAATAAATTGCACTGAAACTTCCTGGCAGATTAAAACTCGAACTCGGGACCTTTGCCTTTCGCGGGCAAGTGCTCGGTCGGGCACACAGTTTTAATCTGCCAGGAAGTTTCATATCAGCGCACAATCCACTGCAGAGTGAAAATCTCATTCTGGAATAAATTGCACTGCTCATGTGGTAAATAACAGGAAGTTAAGAAGAGTGCATCAAGCAGTTAATCTACTGCTGGTGGCCTCATCTATTGTATGTTAATCACAAAGATTATCATGATCGCAAGAAATGACAAGTAGTGATTCACAGGTAATAAAACTGCAAGAAATTGTCTTGTAACATTTTCTGCCAAAGCATATGAACAATTTTTTGGATTCAACATACAGTTTATCTGTATTTCATTTTTCATATATAGTGAGTACATAAAATTTTGTAACTATAGCTGGATCACATATATGCACTACATTTACATATAATACTTCTCCCAGAAGACGAAAACTGAATTTCGGAATTTTTTTCCACTGGCATGTTTATACCTTAAGGCTTGAAGCGGATTTGCTAGCCCATTTAAATATGGCGTCTGGAAAATAGCTGTTCCAGTTTCTAATTTAGTCAGCACAACCTCTATTTCTCTTCAGTTAAACAATGCAGGTAGACAGCTTCATGCTTAGTCTAATATTTCTACTTCTCCATCACTCTACAAAAATGTCACTCCATCCGGATTTTTAAAAACAAGACATACCCTGGCAACCCAAGCATATTTCAAAGCTGGTCGATGTAGCCGAGCAGTTCTAGGCGCTTCAGTCTGGAATCACACGACCGCTAGAGTGGCAGTTTCCAATCCTCCCTCAGGCATGGTTGTGTGTGATGTCCTTATGTTAGTTAGATTTATAAAGATATAAATCTTGAAGGGAAAGGTATTGAGGGAGATATCACTGTTCTGCAAAAATTTGCACTGGACTGGTAACTAAACTTAACCTTAAACAAACCATTTTTTCAGAGGATGCGATATAAGCTCATAACATTGTGTTGCTTTCAGTGATTTTGGGTACAGTTTGACATAACTAATGAGACTAGTGCTTTGTCCTATTTCTCAAGCTCCTTGTATAGTGTGCGAAATTCCGTTACTGTACATTTAATGACATTTTTTGGACCAACACACTGCTTTTTGCATTGTTTTGCACTACTGTCTTCCTTCTTTTAACATACAAGCTGTAAACCATTTGAGACCAATAAATGTCATTTTTATACAAATGTGCAGTCCAGCATCCACGTATATAAGCTGCTGCATTATGTATGTGCAATTTCGCATAAAAACACCTAAAAATGATCTCGCAAGCAGTTGAGGACAGCAATGCCAATTGAGATCATGTGATCTGAATTGATCTGACATCCGTAACGTGACAAACAATGTGAATACACCTTGAAATGATGGTGCCATGATGTGCCGGTGCTGTGACAGCCAATGTGAATTAATCATTATGAAATCCAGTTTTGAGAGACCCATGTAAACATAAGGAATGGATATAGTACCCTGGATTTATCAGTCTAGACAGTATAATTAATTCTAATATGATGACACAATAAATTATGATTTATCCATGTGTTAAAAACTTGGCTTTTATTTCTGAATGTTATTACAAGAAATACAATAATGACCACACATTTATAAATTCATCACATATGGAAAATCATTGCTGCCCGATCAACAGACAGCACATCTAGATGCCACTGCCATGTGAACTCGACTAGTAATCACCAGTTGACACAAATTGCAAATGGGCAACATGAGCATAGGGTGGAAACAGTATCTCCCAATAGAGTCACTTTACTGTTAGTGTGATATTACAAAAATTTATGATGTGAATCATATTTCAGTGCAAGCACTATGAGAAAAGCAGCATCAATTTTTAAAAGAGCTTTCAAAATATGGTGCCTGCCGCTTTGCACTTCACCAATTCTTGGAGATACAACCAGGAGTGCATATAATGTAAAAGCTAGAACTACAGCACAAAAAGACATAAAAATCAAGAAGAAATGATAGACACTAATATTAATTACAGAGCTTAATTAAATGTTTTTATATGAACAAGCCATTAGCTGTCAATATGGGTCTAGTAGAATATTAAATATATATAAGGGGTGATCAAAACGTTCTTTTCAAAGACCATACAGTCCAGAATTGGTATGTCACGAGCATGGATTCAGTCATCCCACTGATGCATCATGTTGAAGATAACCATTTGGTAAAACAATGTGTCCTGTTGTGTGAAGAGGTCTGTAACTGCCTACTGCACATCCTCTTTTGACAGGACCTATCTACCCTTCAAGGCCTTCTTCAAATGTCAGAAGGCATGATAATCACATGGGGGAAGGACAGCGCGGTAAGGCAGGTGCTCGAGGGTCTCCTACTTTTGTGTTGCAACATTTGCGATATGGGGATGTGTGTTATCATGAAGCGACCAGCACAGGACTTGGCACACCATTCCACAACTGTGGTTTTCGACAGACATGCTTCCTCATGCCATTCTTCATTCTCCTATGGATATCTACCAGTGTTTGTCCTTCGATAACCAAGAAAAGAATAACAAGAGTGTTAGTCCTGTTTGGACGCATTTGATAACAACAGTTCCACAGTTCACATTTCTGCCTTTACCGCATGCACATTGGAAAAACATGAATTCCACACTAATCCCCTGTCTTTTTTTGCTTTGTTGCTATTTCATACCACTCAGCCCACAGAAGTAGGGTGTGGGCCATCAGCAGTACAGGATAGTACTCTCCAGCCTAGGTCACTTTAAAAATACACCATAGAGAAACGGAGGTCCAGAATTAAAAATTAAATGGCCTTCACCATATTGCTACGATGAATAAAAAGTAACATGCAGTCAACAGGTCACTCGTCGTTCTCTAAAACGGCCGATAATTCGAATGGTAAACCCAAGTGGGAACATAAATGGTTAAAAAAGTGCGCATTCCATCAGGAAATGGCAAACAGCTAAAACTGAAATGCGCAAAAAGTGGTGGGGGAGCGCCACTTAACAAATGGTGATGGCTAAAAAGGCAGCGCCCAATACGCAACCTAGTTAAAATGAACATCTCGCCACAGGACTCTGAGAGGACGTCGTCCAAGCCGCTGGGAGAGGTTTAATAACCTGGAGCTTATTCCCATGATGGGAGGAACAGTGACGATGCCAAAGTGACACCACCTCCTGACAAACGGCAACACAGAGATCATTGAAGGAATAGTGGGCTGAGGTATAAGGTCTGCAACCTTAGCAGCAGCGTCAGCCCATTGTTTTCTGGCAGACTGACATGACCAGGAATGCACATAAACATCACAGTGGCTCCATCAACAGTGAGCAAGTGACAGTTTCCCTGGACCCACTGCACTAAGGGATGGAAATGTACAGCGCACAGAGGCTTTGAAGGGCACTGAGAAAGTCTGAGTGAGGACGCAATTGAAAAGGGGCGAAGAGCTCTGCTGTAAATACTGAGCAGTGTGCTGAAAGCTGATACCGAAAAACGTCAGCGCCAATGATGAAGGCACACCTGACACCACAGTCAGTCCAAGAGCCACGAATGCATACAAAGGTGCTATTGCTAAGTTCCTTGTGAAGGTCGTGAAACTGAAGTCGATAGAGCGAGGCTGGAGTAGTGTCCTTAGGAACGGAATGAAGGTCAAGGTGAACACTGGCCACTGCATGAAGCCAAGGTGGTAAAGGGTTCACACCCACTGGAAAAGTTGCAGGTAGTGTGAGTCTAAGCAGCCAGACCAAGGGCCAAAAGCGAACTCCAGGACATAACAGAGCAGAGTAATGCGCCCCATACTGGCGATCAAAGGAGTCGTCAAAGAAGGAGGCATAGGATGGGTGGCTATGCATGGCAGACAAACGGCTTATTCCTGCTGAGTAAAAGTCAGGGTGGTAGGACAGTGGTAATTCAGCAGCTTCTGCATACAGGCTCTCAGCTGTGCGAGTATAAAAGGCACTAGTGGCCAAATGGATGCCATGGTGATGGGTAGTAATGAGACAGCGTAAGAGGGACGAATGTGCACATGCATAAACAAAGCACCCACAGTCTAGTTTTGAACAGACAAGGGACCAGTACAAACAGAGGAGGGTAGTTCGATCTGCACCCCAGGAAGTACCATTGAGGACATGTAGGACATTGAGGGTTTGTGTACAGCAGGCTGCCATGTAAGACACGTGGGAGGACCAAGAGTGTTTCCCATCGAGCATGAGCCTCGGGAATTTAGTAGTTTGAATGAACGGAAGAGCAACAGGCCCAGGATGTAAAGATGGTAGGAGAACCCAAATGCGTAGCCAGAAATTCATACAAATGGTTTTGTAAGTGGAAAAACCGAAGCCATTGTCGATGCTCCATGAGTAAAGACGATCGAGACGTTGCTGAAGACGCTGCGAAATGAGACAGATCCGTGGAGAACTGCAATAGATCGCGAAATCGTCAACAAAAAGGGAGCTGGAGGTGCCCAGCAGGAGACAGGCCGTTATAGGACGACGCTCAGGAAGGAACCCTGAGGCACACCATTTATCTGGATAAAGCTGTCTGACAAGGCAGAACTGAAACAGACCTTGAAAACTTGGTCTGTTAAAAATCCCTCAAGGAAATGGAGCAGGCAGCTACGGAAGCCCCATATGTAGAGAGTACAGAGGATACTAGTCCTCTCAGCCATCCTGATTTAGGTTTCCTGTGATTTCCCTAAATCGCTCCATGCAAATGCCAGGATGGTACCTTTGAAAGGGTACAGCCGACTTCCTTCCCTGTCCTTCCTTATTCCAATGAGACCGATGGCCTCGCTATTTGGTCTCTTCCCCCAAACAAGCAATTAGTTCTCCAGCAGGTATTGTAGGCTTTCTCCAAATCGAAAAACACCTCACAGTCTAGGATTTCTGCAGGAAACCATTCACGACAGAACTGGACCAAGTAACGAGATGGTCAACTGCAGAACGTCTTGCTCGAAATCCACACTGTGCAGACCCACAATCACAGCTGGGCATGAATCATACATTCCATCACCTTGCAAACACAGCTGGTGAGTGAGATGGGGTGGTAGCTAGAAGGAAGGCGTTTTTCCTTACCAGGCTTTGGTATGGGTATGGCAGTGGCTTCACGTCAGAGTCTGGGAGACGTGCCCCCTGCTCAGATGCGGTTGTACGTATTAAGCAGAAAGTGCTTGCCTGCAAGAGAAAGGTGCTGCAACATCTGAATGGCAACAGCGACTGCCCCTGGGGAGGAGGATTGGGATGAAGTGTGAGCATTATCTGGCTCCCTCCTAGTAAAGGTGGCATTGTAGCACTCACGATTCTGACAAGATAAGAGCTTCCTCCGTTTGTTTCCAATGGAGGAAGGCAGGGTAATAGTGGGAAGAGATCGAAAAAACGTGGAGACCACGTCTCCGCGCGCAAATTGCGTCGCGGTATACCTCAGTCCACCAAGAGACTGGGACATTGCGTGGTAAAGAGGAAATGCGAAGAATGGAATGCTCTGCAGAGGTAAGGATAACATCTGTGAGATATTCCACCTAGTCATCACAACTGGGGAAATCTTGTTCATCAAAGGTCGCCAGGGAGGAGTAAAGCCGCCAGTCGGCCTTAACTGCCATTTGGATGTGCATGCTGGTGAGGTAGGAGTCAGCAAATAGATAGCACATGGGAAATGGTCGCTCGAGTAGGTGCCAGAAAAAACAGACCACTCGAGATGATGGGCAAACTGGACAGTGCAGAAGGTTAGGTCCAAATGGGAATAGGTGTGCCAGGAACGTGGGTGCTCCTGTGTTAAGGCAGAAGAGGTTAAGTTGATTAAGAAAGTCAATCAAGATGGCACCTCTCTTACAGGTTCTGGGAGAACCCCAAAGGGGATGGTACCCATTAAAATCACCGAGCAGCAGAAATAGGTGAGGTAGCTGCCCAGTAAACTGGAAGAAGTCTGCCCTGGTGACATCAAATAATGGAGGGATATAAATGGTGCAAAGGGAAAAGGTCAAGTGAGGAAGGAAAAGGCAAACTGCAACAGCTTGAAGATGGGTAGCCAGGAAAATGATGTTGACTATGAACATCATCCCATATGAGCAACATACTCTCCCATTAGATGGCATGCTGATCTCAGGGGGAAGGTCAAAACGGACCAGGAAAAAGTGTGAAAGTCAAAGCAGTCATGAGGACGAAATTTTCTTTCCTGAAGCCAGGACCATCCCACTACATGAGGTCCACAGAAGTATCGGCTTTCTTGTGCTGTCGACTTGCAGGGGAATCCAATGCAGAGAAATGGTTGGTGCCCACCGGCGATGCAGAGGCCGGCTGGGTGAAGGTATCACATGGCGACACCGTCAAAGACGATCTTTGAGTCGGTGAAGGAGAAGACCATTTGTCTTGCAGTGGTTAGCACACTGGACTCACATTCAGGAGGACGACGGTTCAGTCCCGCGTCCGGCCATCCCGATTTAGGTTTTCTGTGATTTCCCTAAATCGCTCCAGGCAAATGCTGGGATGGTTCCTTTGAAAGGGCATGGCCGACTTCCTTCCCCATCCTTCCCTAACCCCATGAGACCGATGACCTCACAGTTTGGTCTCTTCCCCCAAACAACCCAACCCAACCCAACCATTTGTCTTTGTTGGACTTCTTCGAGCCTTTCCAGTTAGCAGAGGAAGACTTGGGTGTTGGTTGGCTAGAAGGACATAGGAAGTCTTCACGGGAGTATTTGTTCTGTCCTTCCTGGTCTGTTGATTGTGTAGCTGGTGACATCGCCCCTTGAGGCGAGAGTTTGATGGCATGTTGCACAGCTGGACGAGGGGACAGCGCTGCTACAATGATTCTGGGTGATTTCACAACCTCAGAGGTTGAATTTCAGGTCGCATGTCTCCATGGCCATGTCCTTTATGGAGCGAGATGTAACAAGAACAGTACTGTAAGTGCCAGACAGTAGAACACAGGATTTGCGACTAGCCAACAACTTGCGAGCGACTGGATAAGGAACTTTTTCCTTTACCTGGATCTCCTGGACGACTCACTCACTGAGATAAATGGGACAATCTTGAGAAGAGGCGGTGTGGTCGCCATTGCAGTTGGTACAGTGGGGAGAAGGAGGTGAACAATCACCCTCGTGCATGTCCCTATCACAGGCTAACATTTGGCCAGGTGTCAACAAGACATTTGAGTGTGGTTGAAATGATGACACTGGTAGCAGTGCATTGAGTTCAGAATGTGCAGTCGAACTGTGATAACTTCGTAGCCTGCTTTGATCTTGGAGAGAAGCACCACTCGATCAAAGGTGAGAAAAAGTATGTGTGTGAGCGCTAAGGAGACATCTACCTATTTCATCACCTGATGGATGGCAATGATGCCCTGATCAAAGACATATGTTTGGATTTCTGCCAGTCAGACCCTCGAGCAGCCTAGTGTCAATAACACAATGGGAAGGGTTCGGGTTCTATGGGCCTCAATACGAACAGGATAGCGATGGAGAATTAAGGTGACAACCAGTTGTTGTGCTTGAGAATCCAAAGTAGCTCCAAAAGCAAAGAGCCATTCCGTAAACGAGAGCAGAATTTCACAGGTCTGGCAATTGCATCAACACCCTTCTGGATAATAAGAGGATTTACTGTCGTGAAGAACTGACCATCTTCAGAACTTGGTGCAGGTGGAAAGGCCTTTGAATCATTAGCCTCATTGTGTTTACAATTGGTAGACATTAATTGTGAAGATGACTGGCTCATTGCGAGGAAATCCCCCATGATTGCCAGTGTCTCCGATGGCACGCCCCTCTCAGCTGGAGACCCCCTTCACAAGGGGGCGCAACTGTCAGGTGGCTGCTCACACCTCACACCTCAGGTCGCACGTACCGAACACCTGACAGCTGGACCAATTGGCAATTAGGGTAGGTAGCAGCTCAGGCAATCACCCTTCCCTGGGCCTGGCCTACCAGGGTGTACATGTGAACCCTACCTTTAGACCCAGGGCTGGGAATTACGCTTTACCCAGTCACCTGTAACGCATCAGACATGTGGCCTGGCCTTCAAGAGCGCACAGGGAGGAAGAAGAAAAAGAGGAGCCTCAAACGCCGAAGCCGAGGAAAGATAGGAGAAGGTGAACAAAGAAAGGGCAAGGGAACGAAAAACAGACATGAGACTGTTCCTATGTCAGCTGCAGACAATGAAGAACATTCCCAAAAAACATCCCAGACACGTTCACCAAGGGAGGGGATAAAGAATAGCAAGAGGATAGACATGCAGCACAGAACGGAAAAGATGCTGCAAAGGCTGGGGCCCCATAGTAGCCAAGCATGAAACCACCAAAGAGTGGCGATCCCCCTGGAAAGGGGGGGGGGGGGGGAGTTGGGGAGATGAAGGTAGGCATTTGGGTGGACAGTGGAAATATAGAAGGTGGAAAAGACAGAGGGTGAGGAAGAGTTTGGTGTGTGGGCAGGGCAGTAGTAACAGGAAGAAAGAGATGGGGAGGGAGGAAAGTTGAAGTTGGTAGGAAGGATAAATTTCAGGATGGGTCTCATTGCCTGGGAGAGGAAGAACTAATAGAAATTTGGTGGGCCTGATATCAAGCAACATTTGCATGGCAGAGGAAGTGTCAGATCATGGTTTTATAGGTGTGGAGAACTTCCTTGCTTAACCCATGAGATGGTGCACCTTAGAAAGTTACACAGTTTGGTGCACAGGAGCAAAATGCTCATGCTATTTAAATCATATTTTTAGAAAAAGGTAATATAATACTATTATAAGGGGGTGGTTTGTGTTGTTGGTCCGGATGATGATTACCCGAATATTTTGTCAGGATTTGTAAGTGGCGGGTCCTTGAGGTACGGCAATATGCGAACACCGAGAAGTATGTTTAAACAGTTTTATTAACAAAAGGCTGATTATAAAACACCTACGCTACATGCACCCAGTATCACTGAGTCTGCCATCCTAACACCGACTAATTACGGTCGTATTGAAGGCTCCATGGTGAGCTAAGAAAAGAGACATATTTGCGCCCGAGTCCACGCTAGTCAGTACTTAATCTTAGTCAGTACTTAAATCAGTTTACTCGATTTCTGTTTCTACCATGAGTGAGAAGTGTGTGACATGCCGTAGGATGGTTAGTTCCAGGCTATGGTGTGATGGGGCGAATGCAGTGGCGTGGGAAATGGGGACATAAATGAGGCTCACCAGTAGTATTGTAGGATCTGCAGCAGAGATAGGAAAATACTGGAACAGGAAGGGAAAATTGCAGCTCTTCAAGCTGACCTAGACAAGGCAAGGGAGGATCTGGAGAGGTTAAAGAGGGAGAAGGGTGAACAGAGGAGGGAATTGGCAACAGATAATAGGGGGAACAGGCAAAGGAGAGCATCAGACAGCTTTGTCATAAATCTTAAAAATAGATTTGACCTGTTGCCTCAGTCAGAATCGGGTGCGCCTCATGTAGCTGAAGCTGTAGAAAGGGCTCAACAAGCTTTCAAGGACTTGAAAAAGGTAGGGAAATTTGGAAAGAGAAAGAAAGTTCTGTTGTTAGGTAGTTCCCATAGTAGAGGTGTTGGCCAACTATGCAGGAAAATCTAGGTCCAGAGTACCAGGTCACAAACTTTTTCAAGCCTAGTGCAGATCTGAGTCAGGTAACAGAGGATGTAGGTTCTTTATGAAAGGATTTCACAAAGGGGGATGCCGTGGTTATAGTGGGTGGTCCGGGAAATAGCATTGACAGAGACTCTGAATATTCCATAGAGAGTGACCTGGTGAAGATAGCATCAGCAATGAAACATACGAGTGTGGGATTTGTGTCTGTGTTGAGACGCCATGATCGGCCTCATTTGAACTCTTCCGTAGGGACGGTGAACTTGGAGTTGGAGTGGCTGCTTAGGACAGATATAGGGTCCCATATTGGTTTGATTCCTGTGGATGTTATCGATAGGTGGGACTACACTAGGCATGGCCTTCACCTCAATAAGAAAGGGAAAGGAGAACCGTCTGAGTTGATTGCAGAAAACTTAAGGGGGGACACTGTCACAAGTGGTAAAATACCAGTGGTCACAGATGTCAGAGGGATGCCTTTTTTAGGATAGGGAAGGGGGAAAGAAAACGAATTTTAAGAGAGATTGGCAGACACACTCAGTTTGAGATAACAGATGAACAGGAGTCAGATTTTAGCATACAGCCTCCATTTAAACGATGTTTAACAGAAAGTAATCAGAAACTGCCAGTTCATCTTCGCCAAAGCAGTTATAATCCCATTAGTATGCAGTGTCAGTTATCTTTATTACACCAGAACATTCCAGGACTCAGAAATAAAGTTGATGAACTACTCTTTTGTGTCGCTGAAATGAATTCATCTAACCAAATTGGCATCATCTGCCTCTCTGAACATCAAGTGACCGCTGGTATAGATATGTTAGACATTTCAGGATTTAAGCTAGCTCTCTACTTCTGCAGAGTAGATATGGATGGAGGAGGAATTGCCACATTTTTTAAAAACAGCCATAAATTCAAGAATTTGACATTAATAAATTCTGTTTAGAGCAGCATCTAGAAGCATGTGCAACAGAAGTAGAGTTCCATAACAGATCCTATACAATAGTAACTATTTACCTAGCACCTGCAGGAAATTATAATCTATTAATAAATCATCTAGAAGCTCTTTTGGGTTATTTAACAGGAAGAAAGAAAGAAATTTTGATTGCTGGTGACTTTAATACAGATTTTCTAATGCAATCTTTCAGTAAATGTTCACTGCAGTTAGTAATGTTGTCTTTCAATCTAACTCACACTGTAAACTTTCCAACTAGGATCACTAAATCCTCAAGGACAGCCACTGATAACATTTTTATACACAGATCAAAGGAACAAAATCATATCATAAAACCTGTTATAAATGGACTATCAGATCACGACATACAGCTCCTTGTTTTAGATGTAAATTCTAAGCAGATTATCAAGACTGCTAAATCTGAGTACAGGAGAGTAGTCAATCAATCAAAAATTGAGTGTTTTAGAAAACTGCTCAAAGATATGAACTGGAAAGATGTTTATAGTGCTCAGGACATGAATGAAAAATATAACACACTCATGAACAATGTCAGTACCATGTTCGAAAACTATTTTCCTCTAAAAGTTACTCAAATTAAACAGATTCTATAATAAAACCATGGATTACACAAGGAATAAAGATTTCCTGTAAGACAAAAAGGAAAATGTATCTGTTGACCAAGAATAGCTCCAATGCTGATGATTAAGCTAAATACAAGGAATACTGTAAAATACTACAAAAAGTAATTCAGACATCCAAACAAATGCACTACAAGAAGAAGATAGCAATGTCAGAGAACAAAATAAAAACAATATGGAATATAGTGAGAGAGGAGACTGGTAGAACCAGAAAGGAACAGGAGCAAATAGCACTAAGGGTAGATGACACATTAGTAACCGATGAGCATAGTGTGGCAAATCTATTTAACAAGTACTTTATATCTGTTACTGATAGAATGGGACTGTCAGGGTCAGTAAATAATGCCCTTGAATATCTGAAACTAGCCTTTAAAAATAGCTTCAGGAACATGAATATGTCTCTCACTTCACCAAAAGAAATAACTTCCATAATAAAATCATTAAAAACAAAGCATTCTAGTGGTTATTATGAAATTCAACAAAGTTAATTAAAGCATGTTCTTGTGAGTTCAGTACAATTCTAAGTTACTTGTGTAAACAGTCAATTATAACTGGGACATTTCCTGACTGGCTAAAATATGCAATGTTAAGCCTCTATTCAAGAAAGGGGATAAAGAGATACCATCAAACTACAGACCGATTTCACTTTTGCCAGCATTCTCAAAAATTTTAGAAATAGTAATGTACAGGCAGCTGCTCAACCATCTGACCACAAATAACATTTATCAAGCACACAGTTTGGATTTCTGAAGTGTTCTGATATCGAGAATGCTATCTACACCTACAGTGAAAATGTACTTAATTCATTAAATAACAAATTACAAGCAGCAGGTATTTTCTGTGATTTGTCAAAGGCATTGTCGATTGTGTGAACCACATCATCCTTTTAAATAAATTAGAATTCTATGGTGTCATGGGCAGTGCTGCAAAATGGTTGAAGTCGTACCTCGCTAACAGGAAACAAAGGGTGTCAGTGCAAGGGACTAGTGAATTAAGTCATCAGTCATCAGCAGAATGGGAAGAAATTACATGTGGTGTCCCACAAGGATCCATCTTAGGGCCGTTGCTTTTTCTTGTGTACATTAATGATCTCTCATCAGTTACACTGCCAGAAGCAGAGTTCGTTTTGTTTGCAGATGACACAAGTATTGCAATAAATAGTATGTCGAGTGTAGTTCTAGAAAGATCTGCTAATGATATTTTCATGAATATTAATAAATGGTTTAAAGCCAACTCACTGACATTAAACTTCGAAAAGACTCACTATATGCAATTCAGAACCTGTAAGATGTTTCTACCCAGCAAATGTATAAAGTATGAAGAAGAACAGATAGAAAAGGTTGACAGTCTTAAATTCCTGGGATTACAACTTGATAATAAATTGAGCTGGGAGGAGCACACCACAGAACTGCAGGAATGCCTTAACAAATCTGTATTTGCTATTCGAGTGTTAGCAGACATAGGCGACAAAAAAATGGAAATGCTTGCATACTTTGCCTACTTTCATTCCATAATGTCATATGGTATAATATTTTGGGGTAACTCTTCGAGTCAAAGAAAAGTTTTCAGAGTCCAAAACCGTGTAATATGTATTATTTGTGGAGTAAATTCACGGACATCCTGTACAAACCTCTTCAAAGAACTGGGTATACCAACTACTGCCTCTCAGTATATTTATTCCCTAATGAAATTTGTCCTAAATAATATATCTCTTTTTCCGACAAACAGCTCAGTTCATACATACAATACCAGGAACAAAAATGATCTGCACAAGGACTTAAAAAAAGCACTTACTTTAGTTCAAAAAGGGGTCCACTACTCAGGAATACTCATCTTCAATAATTTGCCAGCAAACATAAAAAATTTAGTTACAAATAAAGATCAGTTTAAAAGGAGCCTGAAAGACTTACTAGTGGCCAACTCCTTCTACTCCATTGACAAATTTTTAATAGAAACAAATGATGTATTGTATATATTCATACTATCAGTATTGCTATTTCAGCTTTAAAAAAAAAATTGACATGTTCCACATCCACGAGGATCTCCTCATCATGGACCTATGGAACGAAAAACTAATCTAATCTAATCTACTTAATACTGCCCGCTGCAGACTGTGACCAGCCGCATACCCCCGTCGCAGTGTGGCTGGACAAGTGTCTACTGACCACTCAAATTTTCAGCATTCCAGATGGGTCGGCTGGCGAGCGCGTGTTAACGTACCGCACGGTTGTGCGCAATCCGTAGACCCTTACACTATCATAAAAAATCATTATATGAAATGAAAGGCACTTATCTACGTAATCATAGTATTTATTAAGGTATAAGTAACAAAAAATGCAGTCTTATGCATAAAAAAGTCTTGTGAACTTTGGTTATTTACTTATGGCACATATAATGAATTTAATATATAAAAAATCAAAAAGTGCATATATTTTCATTAATCAGTCTTCCATAGAATCTGGAGAAATGTGTCTTTCATAGCATAACATGAATGTTACATGCCCACTGTAGAGTGATTTGTGACACAAAGTACATGCTTTTTTAGAGCGTTTATTCTTCCTTCTTGGATAAAGCGCACAAAAGCCACTGGGTCCTGTCTCTGTTTCCATATTAGGAAGCGGTATAAACCGCACATTCGTAACTTGAGATCCGATGAAATGTTCTGCAATGTTATTCTTCTTGAAATATGTGGTTTCACCATCTCTAGAGCCAAATATTTCAGGAATACACCTCTTACATTTTGTGTGGTTTATGTGCATATAATTTGTGCGTTGATCCCAGTTATAATCAAAATAGTGAAAAACAGTCTCATTGGTCACCATGAAGAAATTCACGCAACAGAGTAATCTTCTTTCTTTTGGTCAACAACGTCCACATCTCCTTTAGTACTGTTGTAAAATATAACACCTTCTGGTTTAGCTTCAGTATCTGTCTCTTGACCGATATTATCGTCGTTGTGGAGTGCGGATAATATAAGTACAATTTTCTTCGATATGATAACATTGTTTTCACTGAAACCAAATATAGAACTTGGTAACGGTCTGCTCTTTGTTGACAAAAATAATGGAGCGCTTTCTTTTCTATTTTTGCGTAATGTGCCGACTGCTGTTGTTCTGTAGACATTTTTCAATTCTATGAGTAGTGGAATGTACGTGAAATAATTGTCCAGTGTTATGTTCCTACCACTGTTCAATATAGGAGCAGCAACCGTCTTAACCACGTCAACAGCCGCGTTGCTCAAATTGTAAGGTCCCTAGAGGCTGATTTCCGGCAAATATCTCCAACTTACACGTATAAAAGGTTTTCGCATCATGAGGGTGTAGATTTTTATGCCGTATTTTGCGGGTTTACTTGAAATGTATACCAGAAACTTACAGCAGCTGCTGAACGACTCCAACATTTCATCAGTAGTACAGTACTCTCCAGGTGTATAATTGTCGTTACAGTGTCTAAACGTGCCCTAAAATATTTCTCAGTTAGGCACTAGGTTATCAACTTGTTTTCTTGCCTCCCGAGTACTAACATCATCAAAACGTAATACTCAAAAATAAGAAGCGCTTCTGGACATTGTTGCTGTAAAAAAATTATAGGCTGTACCATCATCAGTCGACATTTCTTTCACATTCAAATGATCTGTTTTCTTCAAACCAGCCATGTACAACAATCCAATGAATGCCTTTATTCCAACAACGATTGTCAGCTTACAATCCCGTTCTCGTGAAAATTTTTCTTGTAATTTTGTGATATATATATTTGTGTATATAACTATTTTATCAATCATTCCATCATCCAAAAACATAGAAACACATTGTAAGGGAGTTTGTGCATTCTTAGCTGCTTGTTTGACCCCTGGCAAATGAATTACGATATTCCAAGTCCTAGTACACATATTACTTATGGGTTTGTGTATAAGCCATTTTGTAGACCCATCTTTTCCAGTATAAAATGGTATCCTACCTCTTGGTTTGTGTGACTCTTCATGTGCAGTTTCATCCGGAGATTGTTCCATATCTGTCTGATGGGGACTATCAATATCAGAGCAGTTGCTTTCAGGGTTGTCTACATGATTGTCATCTGTATCATCCAGATCCAATATACATTCTTCGTCCAAATCAGGGTTTTCCAGCCATGCAAGTATTTGTTTTGTTTGTCGGTCATCAATACTGATTATTGTAAGCTGTATATAATGAAGAACATTATTGCTAAAAATAAAATCACCTTCAGCTTGTTAAAATGTAATAAAGCAATAAATAAACATTTACACAACAAGAAAAAAATACTTACACAGATAGGAGCACGACGAGCAAAATGTTGCACTTAACCGTGCGATGGCACAACCAATTCGCTGCGAGATTACAGGCACTCTGAGCAACGCGAAAGTGTGTTGTACGGGAAGGTAATGAATGCTTAGGAAGGTACTGAGATGCTCGCCGTGCTATCGTGTTAATAACAAACAGTTATCGAATTGAATTTTTATGTGAGAGAAATGCTCATAGCGCACCTTCACATGGGTTAAATATCGGTGCTTATATACCCACATCAGAGTCCAGCTACATTGAAAGTACACTGCAGCAACGCCCTCAAATGGAAACTTGATCGCTTCTTATACAATTTCAGTCTGAAGACTGACTTAAGAATGTGTGTCATAAAATGTATGTATGAAGATGGTCAAATGTTACTTGTTGCAATCAGTCACCTGCCTTACAACATACCACATCCTGTCATATGTTACACAGATGATACTACACTGTTTACCTCTCATCAGAACATCTCTGAATCAATCAGAAACCTGACCTGGTGAAAATAGAATCTGCAACGAACCATACAAATGTTGGCTTGGTTCTTTCTTTCATGCTGTATGACTGGCCCCAATTGAACAGCTCTGTCAGGAGGTTCAATATGGAGCTAGATCAGCTGCTTCGGGTGGCTACTTTGTCAAGCATAGGTTTGGTTCCTGTTGATGGTATTGGTAGGTGGGACTTCCCAAGACATGGCCTGCGTCTCAATAGGAAAGGGAAGGGTAATCTGGCTGGGATGATAGCAAAATCTTTAAGAGGGGGGGGGGGGGGGGACTGAAACTCATGGGAGTACTTTTTTAGGCTAAGATCAGTATCCAATCATCCTACATTGATTGAAATTAATCTTAATGAAAAGTTCAGACAGGCACGTACTAGAGATGTGAAAATATCACAACGTTCTCATAACAGTAAAGTGAAAAATAATGTTAGTATGTCACAAGATTCACATAAAAGCACATTAAAAAATAATGTTAATATATTGCATCAGAATATCAGGGGATTAAAAAACGAAGTAGATGAGCTTCTTGTTTGTATAGAAGATTTAGAAACTGAGGGTGCAATAGCTGTACTATGCCTGTCTTAACATCATATAGTCACAGGTATGGATATGGTAAATGTAGGTGGAAATAAGCTTTCAGCACATGTAGGTAGAGACACTATGAAGAGAGGAGGAGTTGCCATATATGTTGACGTCAGTCATAGTGTGAAAAATTTTAAAACTAGAAAATTTTGTGTAGAGCAACACATAGATGCATGTACATCTGAGCTTAAACTAAATAAAGGCACTTTTATAATTGTAGCTATGTATAGGTCCCCATTGGGAAATTTTCAACTATTTTTGAAAAACTTGGATTCTTTGTTGTGCTACTTGTCAGACAAAGGAAAGCAAATTATTGTTTGTGGGGATTTTAATGTAGATTTTCTGACAGAGTCAGATAGAAAGCTTGACCTTGAAGTATTACTTGGTTCTTCCAATTTGACACCAGTTATTGATTTTCCAACACAGGTGGTACATAGACCAAGATAAATTTAATCAAATAAAACCTTTTGCTGTTAAGAATGGTCTGTCTGATCATGATGCAAAGCTAGTTACAGTATATGATATAGCTCCATACAGTATTGCAAAACAGTCCTCCAAAATAGTGTGTTCCATTAACGATTTAACATTTCAAAATTTTAGGGAAAGCTTGCAACAGTTAGACTGGGTTGAGGTGTACAGGGAACATGATGCTAATTTAAAATTTAACATATTCCATGATACCTTTGTGAGTATATTTGAAAACAGTTTCCCTAAGAAAACAGTGAAATATAATTGTATGAAACCATGTAAAAAGCCATGGTTTACTAAAGGGATAAACATATCTTGTAAACAGAAAACGGAAATGTATCTTATAGCGAGGAGGAGTAATGATCCCGAAACAATGAAACATTATAAAAAGTCCAGAAGTATGTGCATTATGTCTGAGATTACCACATCTGATAATAAAATTAAAACAATTTGGAATATTGTGAAAAGGAAAACAGGGCAACTGAGAGCACACGAAGACTGTATTTCTATCAAACAATGAAAAGTTTGTCAGCAAGAAGTCAGAAGTAGAAAACACTTTTAATAATCATTTTTTAAGTGTTGTAGAGTAAATAGGTTCGAGCTATTCATTAGAAAATGCAAGGCAGTATATGAAAGAGGCAGTACCTATGCAATTTGATAAAATTTGAATCCAACCCACCCTTCTTACTGAAATTAGGAAAATAATGCTAACTACTACCACCCAATCTCACTCTGACAGCTTTATCCAAAGTTCTTGAAAAAGTAATGTATTCAAGAGCAGCATCACATATTTGAAAAAAAATGAAGTACTAACAAAATGACAGTTTGGTTTTCAGAAAGGCTTTTCAACAGAAAATGC
Organism: Schistocerca serialis cubense; assembly: GCF_023864345.2. Taxonomy (NCBI): domain Eukaryota; kingdom Metazoa; phylum Arthropoda; class Insecta; order Orthoptera; family Acrididae; genus Schistocerca; species Schistocerca serialis. The sequence continues at coordinate 81,866,496 of NC_064641.1, read as the reverse complement.
TATTTATGCTTTCACTGATCAAATATTAAATGCAATGAATAACCATACATCACCCACTGGGAAGTTTTGTGATCTCTCAAAGGCTTTTGATTGTGTGAATCATGAAATTCTTCTAGATAAGCTTAAGTATTGTGGCATGAGTGGGACAGTGCACAAATGGTTTAATTCATACTTAACTGGAAGAATGCAGAAGGTGGAAATTAACAGTACAGATAGTCTACAAAAACCAGCAGAGTCCTCTAACTGAGGAGGTATCAAGAATGGTGTCCCACAGGGTTCAGTCTTGGGTCCTTTTTTGTTCTTAATATGTATTAACGACTTGCCACTCTACATTCATGAAGATGCAAAGTTAGTTCTTTTTGCTGCTGAGACAAGTATAGTAATCACACCCAAAAGCAAGAATCAGCTGAGGAAATTGCAAATAATATCTTTCAGAAAATTATTAAGCGGTTCTCTGCAAATGGTCTCTCACTAAATTTTGAGAAAACAAAGTTTATACAATTTTGTGCAGTAAATGGCATAACACCATTGATAAATATAGGCTAGGAACGGAAGTCTGTTGCTAAGGTAGAATACTCAAAATTTCTGGGTGTTTGCATTGATTGAGAAATTGAACTGGAAGAAACACATCTGCTGAATAGGTTAGGTTCAGCTACTTATGCCATTAGGGTTATTGCAAATTTTGGAGATAAACATATCAGTAAATTAGCCTAATATGCCCATTTCCATTCACTAATTTCATATGGCATCATATTATGGGTCAATTCGTCATTAAGAGAGAAAGTATTCATTGCACAAAAGCGTGTAATCAGAATAATAGCTGGAACCCACCCAAGATCACCTTGCAGTCATTTATTTAAGGAACTCTGGATACTCACAGCACCTTCGCGATACATATATTGTCGTCCACTCTCCACCAGGCTCAACATACTTACTTTTGTGTATATATATATATATATATATATATATATATATATATATATATATATATGTATATATATATATATATGTGTGTGTGTGTGTGTGTGTGTGTGTGTGTGTGTGCTGCAGAACGTCATATTAAAAATAATATGACAGAACTTGTTGTCAGGGGGAAGTTCATGACCACAATATTAGAGTTAAGTCGAAGTTAGATATACCTGGGTACAGGTTAGCAATGACTGGAAATTCTCACGAAGTAAACCCACTCAGAATTTTCAATACGTTACCAGTCTTTTCATCGGACCATGGATATAATTAGTTTTAAACATTAGTTGTACAACTGGTTAACAGATCACCAAGTCCTTTAATCCATACATGTATTTTTTCATCGTTACTATTACGACAGGAGCGGGTATACAATGTAAAAGGTATGTTACTATATATATAACTAGGTCTAGATTGGGTCTTAGCACCCATTCCACAATGCTAGGTCTTGTAAGCGATGATATCTCGGTTGGCGAATGATTCCAATCCAGGTAAAGAAGCATTTTCACATCGGACGATAGCGAGAGTAAACCATCCACTTCCAGTACTCCCTGTGGCAACGTCAAAACTGAAATTAACTCGACATCCACGGAAAAAATCGGTCCATTCAATATGACACTTTGTGCAGCTCCATTTGTGTGATACTTTGATTTGCCAGGTTATTATATTAACTTTTAGAAACTGTTACTTTTAATTGTATTATTATGTACTTCATGAACTTTGTAAAACTAATACTTAATGCTACATATTGTACTACTGTGCATTGTATATACTTTATCTTGTATGAAACTGATGAAATCTATATCGTTGTGAACTGATTTACGGTGAATAAAGATTCTTGATTTTTGACATATTTATAAATCCTTTTAATTTATGACGGCTAAAAGGCTTGCATGCTACAAGCCAACAGTAAATTAACAGAATGAACGGCTGTCAAGTGACGAGCAAGGATGTTAGTATTTTTCAGTTCTTGAGGTATGTATGTTGTTCAAAGATCATAAAAGAAGGTAAACAACATGGCGTTTGTGCGCGGCGTAAAGACTAAAACAGTTGTTTGGAACAACTTAAAACAACAAGTCCGTTTGCGTGTTGTGCTGTGCTGGTATTTTTATTTTTTTATATAGTAATGTAGGGCTTACGTTACACTAAAGTGTGACAATGGCAGTGAAACGTTTGTACAATTTAAAGCTGCGGCTTATGAATGAAAATGATCAGAAGAAGGTAAGCTCCTGCCAGGTTTATTGATGTACTTGTTGTAGCTGAAGTTGTAAGCTTGTCATGGCCCTATCATGATGTCTTTTTATGTGAATTTTGCAGCGGTAACTTTTCCTCGATCGATAATAAAACATCCGATGTACTGCAAAATTTAATTGTGTAGTTTTCTAGACCCTACTATTACGCTGAATGTATTTTAAGTATGTTAATATTGGTGGAACAGCCAACATCGCAGTATTTCCTGTTTATGATATTATATGCCAAAATTCCATATTCTTGTTGACGCATTTTTAGACCGGTGAAGTAATTCTACAAAATGCTGGCATTTTATTCGGAGAAACAGTTAAAATGATCCGTAAACGTTAAATTGGATGTTGCAGGAATAAGATTTTTCGTTCACCCAAGTATTTTAGCATTGGAGAAATTAGGAAGCAACCGATTTGTTTTATGACATTGTGCACGCTAACTGAATTCCGATGTCTGGTTTATCTGTTGATTGGGCATCAGTAATGTTGTTTCACTAGCACCCTTGCAGCAATAATTATACATATCGCCAGTCTCGTAAGTGTTTGGCCAGAATTTACTCTGTTGTTTGGAAATATCGAGTTAATTTTATCTCAAAAATGTTAAGAATGTAAAATGTGTTAAGATCTAACCCGATATATAAGATAGGTGGCCATACCATTTATATTACGGGTTATTTTACTAGGCCCTATTACTCTTTGCTCTATCATAAAGTCAATGACATGTTTACGCAGTCCAAAAATTCCAAATATTGGATTTACATTTCTCTTCAGAATTATATAGGCCTATGGTGAGTGAATTGGTGTAATACATTTTATTCCCCACTGGGAAAGGTTAAGTATGGAATTTAAGTCAGGCATTTGTTGATGCTAAATTGGCTTGTTTACTTAAATAGGAATATCTCAGGCTGAAAGGCAAAACATGCATAAAAATTCTTTAAAATATGGAGGTATATGTTTACCACATATCAAGATTATTTTGTCTGCAAAGAAAACAGTCATTTGGTTACATTTTATGTTTGAAGGGTTTTTTTTAAAAAAAAAAAAAAACAGCTTCCTGCACATTGATGTAGTACTATGGTGTATATGCATGGCAAACATCTGGTTGCAAAGTTAGTATTCCTGCTGTATCATTTGATAATATGATCTTAGTCACTTTTGCCATTAGACTACTACAGTGCAGATACCCGAACAGTTATGTGCCATGTCTACTTTTGACTTTGTCAAGTGTTCATACTGTTCAATTCCACTGTGTTTTAAGCACTTAATTGAAACTCCATATTTACACTTTGATGACAAAATAGGGCCTAAAGGAAAAATATATGATAATACAACTTCCCTTTTGGGAGATATGTCTGTGTAAGTAGTGCACATGTTAAAATGTGGTGTTTCGATCTAATTATTAGCTTTTTTCGAAATAGTACCTCATTTATGACTTGTGAATCTAATAACTTGCTTGTCTGTTACATGGTATCGAGTCTTTAGCAACATTTGTTAGCCTTCAAACATTAGTTCTACATGAATGGAGAGTTTTTCAAATGAATGATCTTGGAAGGTGGTAAAACAGGCACATCTCCATATTTTTATTTTGCTTTAGCCGTTTGGTATGAGATGCTTACTTTTTCACTTCAGTATATTATTAAAGTGTAGTGTTGGGTTTCCAGAATCAGAGTCATATTTCCATGAGCAGATAGTGGTAGAAAATGCGATGATGGAATTTAAACAAGAAGTAACTTAAATTTTAGGCTAATTTGAATTCCTGCAAAATTTTTGTATAGGTCAGTTTTTTCATTAGGCCTAATTATGTCTGCTGCATATTAACAATTATCATTGGGCTCGTTAAGTTCTGAATGTGGGTTGGAGTTTTTGGCATGCCAGATTTTATCAAGTTTACAATCCATTTTTTTGTAAGTACCAGAGACAATTGCTGTTGTTTGCCACTAACTTACGTTCTTTTATTGAACGCCTCTAAAAGTTCAAATGCATATGTTTTGAAGACTGGGGCTATTTAATGTAAATCATTATGTAAACTTGTCAGACTATAAAAATATTGGAACACTTTTTATAGCCTGGATAATTGACCTAACTTTTTACATTAAATAAACTAAGTTGTCAACATTTATAAAGCCTGAAGAGTTGTTGATATAAAATTTTGCATTTATGGCAACTAACAGGTGTGAGAGTGAATACTATCTAGTAGTGTTGTGGACACGTAATGCGGTATGAAAAGTATTTAAGTGGAGCAGAGATCAATGTAGAATCTTGGGCCACATATTGAGAAATCCAGTGAAATAAGTTGCTTCGACAAAGAGCAGATTGTTATGGCCTGGCACCTGGGAACTAGCATCTTGGAAAGAGTGAAGGTATTTGCATGCTACTGTTGTGAGCATCTAAGGAAAATGGTAGAAGGATAATGAAACAAAGATTAGGCGACAAAGTGATGGACTGATGAAAGAGTACATCACTGATGCAGGCACAAGTGTTTGAGAGCACAACATTCAGTGCACGTTGTTGAAGGGATTCATGGTAGACAACAGTTGTATGTTCCTACATTTGTCCTACAGTGTCACCAGTTACGGTTGCGGTGGGCTTGGGATCATCAGTATTGTACCATGGATCAATGGCAACATACTACCTGATTGGCTTAATCATGTTCCTTGTTACATCATGTTGATGCTGGTGTCAGGACACACCATTAAGAAGGCAAATGGTTTCTTGAAATGTGTACCATGTCACAGATGTGGGCCAGTAGGGGCAGTATTATGTTGTTAGGGTCAATCACCTGGGTGTCCATAGTCTGCAGTATTCTTTCTCCCAGGAGCTAGTCCTAAAATGTATGCAGGAGAACTTCTGTGAAGGTTGGAAATCAGGAAATGGGGTATTGACAGAAGGGAAGCTTCGAGGGCGGGTTATGAGTCGTGCTTGGACAGTTCATTCCTAGAGCACCACCTGCAAAACACAAGTGTCCTGTTTTCGAGTCACAGTCTGGCACACAGTTTTCATCTGGCAGGTAGTTTCATATCATTGCACACTCCGCTGCTGAGTGAAAATTCATTTTGGAATATGATACATAATTGGCAGAAAATGAGACAAGTTGATTGTGTAAACTAACTGGCTGTGGTGCAGCTCCACCCAATCACTGAGGTGAAATGCAGTATTAAATACATCACTGGGTGAGAAAATCTGTTGTCGTTTTATTGCACAGTTGTCAGTAAATCACTGGAGACAGTCATATCCATTAAATTCCTGGGACCGTGAATATGTGGTGGTTCAAAGTGGAACAACCATATAAAAATAATGATAGTAAAGTAAAATGCCAGACTGATTTATTGGAAAACTACTCAGGAAGTGTAGTCTATCTGCGAACGAGTTTGCTTGCAGCACCTGACCAATACTTGAGTATTTGCTTCTCAGTGTTGGGCACCTGGAAGGTAGTATTGATAGAGGAAATAGAAAAAATACAAAAAGCAGCAGCTTGTTTCATTTTGAGTTTAGTTACTAGGTGCAGAAGTGTTCCATGATAAATTCATATCATTATTTGAAAATAGTTTTCCACATTAGCTAACCAGAAAGGAACTAAACAGCCATGTAAAGAAAAAGAAGGGATTCTGCAGTAGTTGAACACAACGAAAACTACTCAAAATTACTAAAAAGATTATTAAAAAAAAAACCTGGAACATGCACACCAGCCTTGGAGATTGGCCTTTTGGAGAGTGACCTCAGCTCAGTTTTGCGGGAGAAGGTACTTCGCACTTGGGGTGAAGAATGGCGCACCCTTCCTTCACCCAACAGACTTCAGGCCACCAAGGAGGCTACCAGTGCGTGGCGCTCCTCCTTGCAGGTCTCTTGCAAGGACTCTGTTGTCCTCTGCCGGCTGCAAATTGGCCACACCTGGATGACACACAGCTATTTATTGCGCCGCGAGGACCCACCTTTATGTCGCTGCAGGTCAGTTTTGATGGTGTTCCACATCTTGTTGGGCTGCCCGCTTTTAACTCCGCTAAGGCAGACGTTTGCGCTGCCTGATACGCTTCCTGCACTTTTATCAGATGATGTTGCGATGGCAGATTTAGTTTTGAGTTTTATTCGTGCAGGGGGTTTTTGTCGCTTGATCTAAGTGTTTGTCCTTTTTTTGTGTTGAGTCTGGACTTTGGCCTATGATTTTAGATTGGGTTTTTAGTGTGTTTCATGGTGGTTGGCTTTTCCTTTTTTGTTTCTATGGTTAGCCAACCACTGTCACAGTCGGTGTGATTGTAATTTCTTTTTTCTAGTCTCTGTCTGTGTCTTTCTTGTCCTGTGTCGTCTCTTGTCATCTCCATTGTTTGCTTTTATTCTTTGTGGGTGTTTCAAGTTCATGAAAAAAAGGACCGATGGCCCTAGTAGTCTGGTCCCTTCAATCCCACAAACCAACGAACCAACCAACCTAAAACTACCATTCTCTTATAACTCTCTACTCCATGATGGTAGTCTTTGATGTGGACTAACTGAGGAAGAATGCCTTAACCCTTTAAGTAACAAAAGGTTTTCTCAGCACAACAGTGAAATACATGGCAGTATGTTCCTCTTTGGGGATAGTAATGAATAAACCTGGTCAGTTTATTATATATTTTTAAGTCTACCATGAGGTATGGGGTAGTAAATATTCATAGGAGTGAATGAGGAAAAAACAATTATGGTAATTCCAGTTGTTTGCCATTGATATGTATCCAGTAGTGTCACTTAAAAGCATTAAATTGCTGCATACTATGTTGATGGTCCCTTGTGCACAGTAACTTCTTAAATTCATATGTGCATTTAAAAAATCTAGTGCGATAATGCAAGAATCAAGACTTTCCTACTCCTAGAGGATATAACACATATGGAAAAAATAGGATAAACACAGAACAAGCATTTTGAGATGTTTGCACACTGGTAAACTCAAACACCTTCAGTGAATAAATACCTATGAACATTACACTTCAAGCAGTAACCATTAGAGTACAAGTGAGTATACTGATGACAATCTGTAGTTTCTACAGTACACCTTGTTGAGATAGTATCTACAGAGAAACAGAAGACTGGGTGAGGTAACGCAGTGGTTAGCACACTGGACTTGTATTTGGGAGGATGATCGTACAAACCGTTTAGGTTTCCCGTGATTTCTTAAAGTTGCTTCAGGCAAATGCTGGGATGATTCATTTGAAAGGGCATGGATGATTTCATTCCGCATCCTTCCCTCCCCCTATGGGACTGATGACCTTGCTGTTTGATCACCTCCCCATAATAAATAAATAAATTGTTAACCAAGAAAAGGAAGAGATAATTAAATAGTTAAACCTACCTTTGACTGTATTGGGAAATTTTAATTACCATAATTACATAAGGGGCAGTTTGATAATGACTCATAGAGGCCAACTACTAGAGAGGCTGTTCTCAGGCACTGATCTCTGCCTAATACATTTGGGAGCCGCAACACATTTCAGCACCACCTATAGGTCCTATTCGGCAATAAATTTGACGATCTATAGTCCTAATCTTGCACTTGTGAACCAGTGGAACATTCACAATGACTTTTGTGATAGTAACCATTAAGTGATTACTGCATTGGTTCCAAATTTACACCACACAGATTCTTTATCATGTTGCTCACTGTGAAGGTGCAATTGGAATGCTTTCACTGCTTAAGCATAGGTCACAATAAATACAGGGGAGAGTAGTAAAGGTAGTAAAAGACGCGATAGAAATAATCATTCAAACTGCGAACACTATAGTAATGTTCTCTTCAGGTCCTCCTAGATCAAGACAGATGGCTGTTCCACAGTGGTGTAAAGAAATTGCAGATGCCTTCAGAGAATGACAAAGGACTCCACAGTGACATAGGCAAAGGCCAAAAGCACTTTACGTAATGAAACAAAGGAGGACTGTTGGGAACATGTTTCTTCAGTGACAGTACATACCCCAGTTTCACAAGTGTGGTCCATATTATGACGAATTAGCGAGTTTCAAGCCACTAATAGAATCTGGAAAATCGTCGACAAAGCAGGAATTAACACTCATTGCGTAGACGTTGCTAACTTCTGGCAATGTATTAAGCAGAAATGTGTGCATTCACGAATTGCCATCATATTTTTGCTCAGCATCAGCTTTTAACAGAATGCAATACCATATCCATATCTTTTACATCAATAGACCTTGCAACTTACAGTGTGCACTTTATGACCTGTAAACTAAATAACACATTGAAACAATGTACAGATACATCCCCAGTGCCAGACAGCATTCATAATTAAATGCTTTAACATCTTGGTGAACTGTCTTAGAACGAACCAGCTGGCAGCAGTAAAACTGGAAGATTTCCAGTGTGAACTTCGGTTTCGTTCAATTACCTGTATGCAGTACTTGGTCACGAATGCTTCCATGGTATGTTCCCCAACCAGTAGTTGAGATGGACCCAGGATGTGATACCAAAGACAAATGACTCCCAATTTTTATCACTATACATTTTATTCAGTCATCCAAGAGTATCATCATTTTATTCTCCCTTTACACAGATGAATCCAAAGATAATGAAAGAATTGGCTCAGCAAACATAGATAACTGAAATGGAGAACAACTTCCTGTATTAAAAGAATTCAAGCTTCATACTGTAGGGTTAATTCCCATCCATAAAGCACTTCAAAAAATGACTTTACCTTGACAAAATTTCATTATATGCAGTGAGTCCTTGAGTTTTTTGCAGACAATGCAAGTGCTATCCAAAACATCCATTGGTATCTGCTATCCATGAGCAATGGTAAATCCTCTGCAGCACAAGGATACCCTGCTTGCTGAGTTCCACCATCATTCCAGGTAAGCTGTGACAATGGAAAAACACTAACTAGATATTCCAAGTACTGAATTTCAACACGATATCATGAAGAAATGGGAAGACAAATTGGACACAGTCCAATAAACTGCTGACTATTAAACACACTACCGAGGTGTGGTAGACTTCACTACAAAGCTCAAGAAGGGAAGACGTTGCCTTATGCCATCTCAGAATTCAACATTCCAAAATAATTAGTGAATTTCTATTAAGACACCACTCACAGTGCGTCTTTGGTGACACATTAATGGTTCACTGCGTCATTGAATGTACGACTAACCAAGATCTTTGACATCAGATGGACCTAAGACACAATCTGTCAGAGATTGTAGTGCATTATGAAATGGCTCTAAGACATGTGCTACACTTTCTATAATGAAATGGATATTACAAAAAGATTTAAAGGCATTATTGTTGCTCTGGGGATCACCCTGTCTGGAGTAGGGACTGCAGTGTCTTCCTTGAAGAAAGGAAGGTACAAGAGATCAAAGCAATGAAACACATCCTGTATGGTGAGGCTAAAAAGATCTATAGCGGCTGTACAGCCACCACGTATGCCACATCCTTTACTTCAGTTGTTAAACAGCCGGTTCATGAAACCGTTGCTGCTACATGAACATGGGGTTGCTAGTGTCAGCACTTGTAACTGTATTTGTCAATGCTCTTGTGCTGCAGCAGTTACTTTGAAGACCACACCTTCTCCCAGAACATCAGACAAGGCTGCAATAACCCATGTTGCGCAGCTCCCTGCTCCTCCAGTCTGGTCTAGCGCTGCCACTATCATGTCTGCGCTTTTGGCGCCAAGGTCTCCCCAGGCAAAAAAGTCAAAGGCAAAGAATCTGCTGCTAATGGAGATGGGAAATAAGCAGTCTGATGTCGCTCTCTTTGACATCTCTCATGATTAATTTTTGGAGCCGACGGACGATGATGTAGACCTAGGACATTCATTTCGCCCCAAGGCCAAGCCTCCACTCATTGCGGGCACCCTTTTCTGGCAGAAGGAGAGGGTGAAAGTGCAATCCCCATGATAAATAGCTCCCATAACATGTGGAGGAACTGAAACTCCTGGTGCAGGAATGATCCTTGTGCTTGTGTTTGCAGGAAGCATATGATGCCTCTCTATTACAGGGCTGTACCCTTCATCACAAGGATGACCTGACAGACTGAGAGACTGCTGTGTTTCTCAATACTGAACATGTCCCAGTAGTTACCAGAGCATTGCATTAATGAACTGTGTAGGAAAGACCCTAGAGTGCATGATCAACCATAATTTGGTTTGGATGTAGTCCGGGCGGCTCCTTAGCTGCTGTCGGTGTGGATTCAGGAGATGTCAGACAACTGCCAACAACCTGGCCCTGCTAGAGTCGGAAACCCAGCTGGCTTTCCTATGTAATGAGCATTGTGTAAGGATATTTTTTGATATCAGTGAGACATACAACACTACTTGGAGGCACATTATTCTCAGTTGGTAACACCAATGGGGCTTTCATTGCCATCTCCCTATCTTCATTTGGTCCTTCCTCTCAAGATGCCTTTTGAGGTACAGCGTGGGTGAGGTGCTGTCAGATAGTTGTATGCAGAAAACTGGTAAAATGTTAAGTGTTGCTCTCTTTGTCACTATCCATTAACAGTATCACATACACAGTGTAGAGTCCTGTCCAGTGATTCTTATTTGTGGATGATTTTGTGGTCTTCTGCGCTTCATCCAATACTGCAACAGCAAGTTATCAGCAATTTGTCATTTTACACACATTCATTTCTTCTAATATGTGTAGGGGCACTGACTAATTCGCCATTGAGTGCCTTTAAGCTCTAAAAGACACAAGATTTTAGAGCAGCTACTCGAGCATACAGCTCCATAGACAATATAAAAACAGAGCTTGTACAGACACTGGTAAGCCATTCCACTCAATATGGATGTAGAATACCAAGAATGCCAATAACAAATTTAATGATTAGCCCACATTTGGCGCAAGTCATGAAATGTGTTCAAAGCGGCTAAAGATAACCCACTACAGAAAGAAACGAGTGATACATGCCCTACAGTATATCGAGCCAGCTACAGAAAATCACTTGCACACTAAAAAGGGAACCAGAGTGTTTGGGGGTCTGAACACTTGTTTACCAAATTCAAAATTGCTGCCGTAGCAGTAGATGGCCACTCATGATAAAGTCCACTGTCTTGAAGTGAGATGAATTCCCATATGGTTGAGTGGCTGACCACTTGAACTCCAACCAGTGTCTCAGTGCTGTCCATATATTGTTGCTTGCTACCTCCCTGTCTTTTGGCAGGAAGGTAACCTTTGATTACCTGGCAGCTGGTCAGAGACATTCGCCATGAATGGCCATTATCGATATAAGTGAATAGACCCAATATGGAACATGCATGGCTCGATTCTGTCCCCTTAAGTTGGAACAGGTGGAGGTGTAGGTGATGAAGTGTTAGGGGTCTCTCAGCATCCTGGCCGCAGTGAAGTTGGATGCCTACCCTTGTTATACTGGCCACCCTACCTCCAGTGTGGTGCAAGTGTGATGTCATTCCTGGCAGTTTCCCAGTTATTCTTGATGACTTTGGGATCATTATTCTTAGCCAGGAGGTCATTGACAGACTAAAAAGTTTGACAGTGGGGAATTACCAGGGAAGGTAACAATTAACTTGTCAAGAGTTGTCCTATGGGATTCGTGTACAGCAGTGAGGAAAGTGAAATTAAGCCATCCTTCATCTGAGACTCTGGGGGTAGATGATCAGGGCTGACTTAAAAATACAGTTAACATGCTCAGCAAAGGGAGGCTGTGGTTAGGAGGGGTTTGCGGTTACATGTGTTATAGCGCTGGTAAAACGAAACTTCTGAAATTCCCAGGACACAAAAACTGGTAAATTCTTACCAACTAGAACTCTTGGGCTCCCAAAAGTAGAAAAAATGTGACATGTTTAATAGTTATGCTAGATATACCTGACCTGCCTGTCAGTAGCCAAATGAATCAGGTAAATGTGTCCACCATTACTAACATGGAACTGTTGATTTGTTTCGTGCAGAGTAGGGAACCTATGTAATCAGTGAAAAACCTTGTTCATTGGGTACTCCAACCTATCAGAGCTAAGTTCCCCTGTCTGTATCAGGGTTGGACTTAGCTCTAATGCACTGTTCATACTGGCCAACTAAAATTCAGATATCATCATTTAACATAGACCAGGTGAAATGTTCCATAATGTTCATGATAGTTTTGAATACTCATAGGTGTCCTCCACATAAGGAATGATGAAAATACTTTAATAAGGGATGAATCAGCTCCCGAAGCAGGCAGATTTTTTTTCCTATTTGCTATAGCGGGTGTGATAGCAGAGCATTCCCTGTTTGAGTGAGTACCCTGGCGACTTTTTCCCCTCTCTAAGTGCTGTATGTCGTGTAACTGAGCTTCAGCATACTGTTTCTCTGCTAAACTTCTGAACAGACCTATAATCTCTCCAAGGATTGCTGGCACACAAGCAGGTTCCATGGCACTTTGCCGATAGACCTCTGCCTCGTCCTCAGGCTGAAACATTCTACTAAGGGCATAGGCCACATGATTATTTACTCTTATTATAGGTCACACATCAAAAGGGAAGGTGAATATCGTCAAAGTCCACCTGACTGTTCTCCCCATCTTCAGTGGTACAGCTAGTACCCAACTCATTGTGTGGTTTTCCATCTCTAAATTGAATGGCTTGTGCTCAAGATAAAAAATTAAAGAGCCAAGTAATACAGTGAGATCCTCTGATTTGTACACAGAATACTTGCTCTCCATGGCTGATAATGACCAGTAGGTGTACCATATAGGCTTTCTCTCTCCCCTGCCTTGTCATGGAGAAGCAGAGCTGTGACACCAGAATTAGATGGGTCCATATGCAGAATGAATTCTCCATTGAAATAAGGCATGGCCTGGACAGGTATGCTAGCCGAAGCTGCATTCAAGGTATCGAAGGATGCCTACTGATTTTCACCCCATTGGAAACGTTCTCTCTTCCACTGTAGCTGGTTAAGAGGGGCAGCCAGTTGGGCAAATTGGGAATGAATTTATGAAAAAAGAATTATCATGTCTATATGTTTCTTGTCCTTATGTCTGGGGAACAGGTAAATTTCTTTGGACTCTCAGACCTTCATCGAACACGGCACGGCACAGCAACAAAATCTTCTTTTGATCCAAGGTGACTAGATGGTTGTACAATCAGCCCTACTTTATGTAGACAGCAAAGGACTTGCCATATGTGATCCAGGTGCTCATTTAAAAGGTTTTGCAGTAAACCGCCACATTCCCCAAGTAGTTTTAGACAAATTTAAAATTTAGGTCACCCAGTATCGAATTTTACATTCTCAAGACAGTACAACTGCCCCTGTAGCCCATCTGAATGGAACACATTTGTACGTAATGAGGTTTCAATCTCTTTGGTGAGAGGCACCTGGTGGCAGACCTAGTTCAGGTTGAATATCATAAAGTACTGTGCATTGGAAAACCATGTGAAGCAATTATGCAGATCAGGCAGTGGTACTAATTCTAGAACAGCCTTTTGATTGAGGACCTGATAGTTAACCATTGGATGGCATCCTTCCCCAATGGGTTTGGGTTCTGAGATCATTGGTGATGCATAGGGGAATAGTGGAGGCCAGACTACTCCGTCAGCCTAAAGTTGGTCAGTAACTTTGCTCAGGTCTCATCTTAGCTGGTGACACTCTATAGGGAGACTTTCGTACTGGAACCTGATCCTTGAGCAAAATCTTGTACTGTGTGTGATTGGTCACCCCCAACCTATCAGTCACTACCTCTGGATATCGTGCTGAAACCTCCAACAGAGCCCACCCCTGCGCTATGCCTAATGAGAAATATCAAAGTGCAATCTCTGTGCTTCCACAGATCGACTTCACAGCATCACTTATATTTACACAAAAGATACTTCTCACATAGCCTAAATTTGAACGTGATTACACTATCTACAGAATTCAGTACATACCCAGTTTACTTGAGAAAATTGCATCTCAGGAGCACATCTGTGCTCAACCCTTCTATTATGGTAAACTCTAGGGTACAGGACAGCCACCGAATTGCTAAGATGCAGCTGAACCTTCCCCACAACATGTAATCGTTTTCCATTTACCGTGTGACATGACATGTGACCTCTCCACACAAGGAAGCGTACAAATATGAGAAAATTTATTTTGCAGCCTTGAATTCACAAGATACATATTACTCCACAAGTAAATGCACGCACTGATATTACCACAGGATTTTGATAACATGTGCACGCTCCTCCACTCGCCTGCACCAGAATGACGCCAACACTGCATCACCTTCCTCTTAGGGTACTGGGCAATCCTGTGCTAAATGCCCTGCCTGCTATCACCGAAAACTCAACTTCACTTTGTCTGATGTAGGATTAGGTTGGCTGTACTGAATGGTTGACTTTTGCACCCTTAGCTCAGAAGTAGATGATGCCTTACGATACTTTCCATCACTGAAACAGATATTTTCAGTGCTCACCACTAACCTAAGTTATCTAGCTCAGAGATGATTGGAGGCTTGCTATAAAATGGAATCCTCATCCATGTAGTCGTATCCCTTATGATGCGTTATTTATGGCTTCCAACTCCCACTCTTTAAGGCACAAAGCCGTCGTGGCGATACGGGTATCCTCAATGTACTGCACCAGGGTTTCTGTATGTCCCTGAACCTGATAAGAATATTGACTCATAAGAGCATTGCAGAATTGGCTAGACAAATTTCCTTCAGTCTTCTTTGGAACCCACTTAATGATTCACTTTTCTCAAGTGCTACTGACACTATTCTGGTTAATTTACCATGAGTTGAAGTAAATATCCTGAAATGTCACTCCGTCAGTGACTTGCAAGGTGGCTGCTTCGTCCCACAAGCACACAGCCACATATAACCTCTCACTTATTCATTCACATCAGTGGATAGGCTCATGATTTCCTTACCAGAGACCAAAACAGGCGAGGCAACTTGTTAAAAAATCCGCAACCTTCTGCTGGACCCCACCTTATGAGCTTGGATGTTTGCTGCTGATTGACCTGCCCAGAGGCACAATTGTCTTTCTGTGTTGCACTTTCTTGCCAATTCAGTAAGCTACTTTTGAGTTGAGGATGGATAATGTTATCCAGCAATTCCGTAATTGCTGATTTCTGTTTAGAATCTGAATGTACTAAACTGAGATAGGTTTCGGTTGCCTAATTGATTAAGCTTGGCTTGGATTCTAAATACCTGAGCACATGTAGGAACATTGGCCTGTATTAATTCAATGTTAGCTTGCACACCCATCTAGAGTCAGTTGAAAGTAGAGCAACTGCCACTTACCTCATCCATAATGCCAGTTGTAATGATAAGCCTTCAGACCAACGCCCTTCATAAGCGTTGATCCAGTTAAACCACACTGTCCTTTCTCTCTGCACCACATGTAGCTATCTCATATTGCAATTGGGCTTTTGTAAGATAAAATATTCTGAAGACTTGTCTCTGATGCTTGACTGTCCATGTTTTGACAATTCTCTGAAATGAAAACGAAAATACACAGCACACAGCAAAATTGTATTTCCATAAATAACAATTTGTTACCTCTTAAATAAAACAATCTCTGAACAGCAAAAGGTATCAATTAAGTTGGAAGATTCAATGACTTTTGATCAAAAATTAACTCAAAAACAATTAATACAGTTTTCAAAATCTTAAAAGCTCAGAACAATAGTACCATACAGCAGAGCCTAAAATAAGATACAAATATGATTCAGGGCAACACTAGCAATTTGCGATGAAGAGATTCAGATCAAGTGATAACAACAATGACGATAATAATAATCTTGAATAACGACACTATGTGATCAAAAGTATCCAGACACCTGACTGAAAATGACTTAAAAGTTCGTGGCGCCCTCCATCAGTAATGCGGGAATTCAATATGGTTTTGCTCCACCCTTAGCCTTGATGACAGCTTCCACTCTTGCGGGCATACATTCAGTCAGGTGCTGGAAGGTTTCTTTGGGAATGGCGCCCATTCTTCACATGGAGTGCGACACTGAGGAGAGGTATCGATGTCAGTCAGTGAGGCCTGGCACGAAGTTGGCATTCCAAAACATCTCAAAGGTGTTCTATAGGATTCAGGTCAGGATTCTATGCAGGCCAGTCCATAACAGGGATGTTATTGTTGTGTAACCACTCCGCCACAGGCCATGCATTATGAACAGGTGCTCGATCATGTTGAAAGATGCAATCACCATTCCTGAATTGCTCTTTAATAGTGGGAAGCAAAAAGGTGCCTAAAACATCAATGTAGGCCTGTGCTGTGATAGTGCCACGCAAAAGAACAAGGGGTATAAGCCCCCTCTATAAAAACACGTCCACACCAAAACTCCACTGCCTCCAAATTTCAATCAGGGTGTATACGACCCGAGACAACCGAGAGATCCAGGAAAAACCCGGGAATTTTTTCATGCGGGAGAAAACCGGGAAAAACCTGGGAATTGTTTAGAATTGCTGGAATTTTACATTGTTTTAGTTTTCAGTTAATTTTTTGTAATTTTGACTGGCGAGAACCAGTACTCTAACAAAGGATATTATTGTATGCCGCTACTGCAGAATAATACTGCAGCAACAAAACATGAACGGGAGAAAAAAAATGAAAATAAAACTTAAGTTGCCTAGGAAATGCACTGTAAAGTGTGTCAAAGGCTTTAGGAACACTGCAGTGCTTTATAACAACAAATTGCCTCCAATGAGCGTGACGTGACAACTGTTTAAATTAGATTCGTTTGAGCAGTTGTGGGCGGGCTCTTGCGCATACGCAGTTGAGTCACGTATGAGTAGTACCTTCTTCCGCTTCTGGTTATGGAAGTGTGGCTGGGCGCCACTACTTAATATTGCTCCTGTTCGGAAATATCGTAGATCCGGGGCTGATGCACAGAGCAGTTCGAGTTGTGGTGGGGAGGTGGGTCGTCTCCACGTGACCTATGTTTACGTTCAGTGATTTTGTTGTATCTTCTTCGTTTATTGCTCTCACGTTAAATGATAACAAAACAGATTTTTGTGGCCGGGAGCTATCAAATGAATTATACATTTGCATAATTACGACAGGCTAAAATATGTTAATAGATTCAGATTTTATTTCCACCTTTGACAGTCAAGCATTAATTGCCTTACAGAACAATGAAGTTAATTTTTGCCGGTTTGCTAAAGAAATTTGGCTTTTATTAATCCTTTCTACTGAGGCAGTCAATTTATTTGAAACCAAGTGTTTAATTTCACACTATTCGCTAGTTTCAACTGTTCGCTGCATTTCAAGTGCATGTATGGCATAATGCTATAATAAAGAACCAAACATATGTACTGGTACTCCAAGAAAATTTACATACGGATGTGCGTTTTAAGCCTAATTATGCATTTTAGTATGTTTCGCGAAATCCCAACGCTCTTGAAGTATCCTTTGATGTCTTGTTTCTTTTATAACATAATGTAAGATCTTTTAATGTTTTACACGTACGAACATATGGGCTTCCTGTGTTGTCGTAGCTGTGCAAGCGCGGTGACGCCAGTTATCTGGCGCTTTCTTGCAACTGCTGAAACAAACCTATTTCTAACAGGTCGCGGGAAAATATTGCGAATGGTGGTTTGAAAAGCGTTACATTCAAAGCAGATTTCCTTTTACGCAAGATGAACTATGTGCGAGAATGTACGATGAATTTCTTAAATCACAAAGCTTTTTACTCTCATTTAAAAATCAACTCTTTGAGGATGACCATTTAGAAGAATTTCAAGCCCAGAAGATGAGACATTATCGTCATTATTAAAAATTTTACTGGCACATTTGTGTGATGTATCTTAAAGTGTAACACGTGCATAAAAGATCAACGTTATGTGTGGAAGCTTAGCTTCTCTTCCAACTTATTAATCTTCGAGACCAGTACTATATGTGAATATTATGTATATTAATTTAAACCATTAACTTTTCTTATTTGTGTATTCATGCTACTTAAGAGTGATCTTGCTATTGGCTGACTACATCAGATGTCCTATTGCTGTCATCAGCTGGCGAGATCACGTGAATGAGCTATGATGCTTACAAAAGCACATCGCAATCTCGATTCCAATGCTTCGGAAAGTGACATGCTTTGTTTGGTGGAATTCAAGTGACATGCTTTGTTTGGTGGAATTCAAATTTATACCTTCGTAATACAAAAATATGCAGCGTACATGTTGCTGCACATCAAAGGTCTTTCAAAATGTGTTCCCCCCCTCCCCGAGTTTCGTTTTCTAAAGTGCCGGGAAATTCTACGTTGGTATGTTGTTGTGGTCTTCAGTTCTGAGACTGGTTTGATGCAGCTCTCCATGCTACTCTATCCTATGCAAGCTTCTTCATCTCCCACCTACTGCAACCTACATCCTTCTGAATCTGTTTAGTGTATTCATCTCTTGGTCTCCCTCTACGATTTTTACCCTCCATGCTGCCATCCAATACTAAATTGGTGATCCCTTGATGCCTCAGAACATGTCCTACCAATCGATCCCTTCTTTTAGTCAAGTTGTGCCACAAACTTCTCTTCTCCCCAATCTTATTCAATACCTCCTCATTAGTTATGTGATCTACCCATGTAATCTTCAGCATTCTCCTGTAGCACCACATTTCGAAAGCTTCTATTCTCTTCTTGTTCAAACTAGTTATCGTCCATGTTTCACTTCCACACATGGCTACGCTCCATACAAATACTTTCAGTGACGACTTCCTGACACTTAAATCTATACTCGATGTTAACAAATTTCTCTTCTTCAGAAACGCTTTCCTTGCCATTGCCAGTCTAGATTTGATATCCTCTCTACTTCGACCATCATCAGTTATTTTGCTCCCCAAATAGCAAAACTCCTTTATTTCTTTAAGTGTCTCATTTCCTAATCTAATTCCCTCAGCGTCACCCGACTTAATTCGACTGCATTCCATTATCCTTGTTTTGCTTTTGTTGGTGTTCATCTTATATCCTCCTTTCAAGACACTATCCATTCTGCTCATCCAAGTTCTTTGCTGTCTCTGACAGAATTATAATGTCATCGGCGAACCTCAAAGTTTTTATTTCTTCTCCATGGATTTTAATACCTACTCCAAATTTTTCTTTTGTTTCCTTCACTGCTTGCTCAATATACAGATGGAACAACATTGGGGATAGGCTAAAACCCTGTCTCACTCCCTTCCCAACCACTGCTTCCCTTTCATGTCCCTCGACTCTTATAACTGCCATCTGGTTTCTGTACAAATTGTAAATAGCCTTTCGCTCCCTGTATTTTACCCCTGCCACCTTCACAATTTGAAAGAGAGTATTCCAGTCAACATTGTCAAAAGCTTTCTCTAAGTCTACAAATGCTAGAAATGTGGGTTTGCCTTTCCTTAATCTAGCTTCTAAGATGAGTCGTAGAGTCAGTATTGCCTCATGTGTTCCAATATTTCTTTGGAATCCAAACTGATCTTCTCCGAGGGCGGCTTCTACCAATTTTTCCATTCGTCTGTAAAGAATTCGTGTTAATATTTTGCAGCCGTGACTTATTAAACTGATAGTTCGGTAATTTTCACATCTGTCAGCACCTGCTTTCTTTGGGATTGGAAGTCTGAGGGTATTTTGCCTGTCTCATACATCTTGCTCACCAGGTGGTAGAGTTTTGTTAGGACTGGCTCTCCCAAGACTGTCAGTAGTTCTAATGGAATGTTGTCTACTCCCGGGGCCTTGTTTCGACTCAGGTCTTTCAGTACTTTGTCAAACTCTTCACGCAGTATCGTATCTCCCATTTCATCTTCCTCTACATCCTCTTCCATTTCCATAATATTGTCCTCAAGTACATTGCCCTTGTATAGACCCTCTGTATACTCCTTCCACCATTTTGCTTTCCCTTCTTTGCTTAGAACTGGCTTTCCATCTGAGCTCTTTTCTCCAAAGGTCTCTTTAATTTTCCTGTAGGCAGTATCTGTTTTACCCCTAATTCAAAGGATTGATGACTTTTACAGTGCCGAGGAAGAGTGTACTGTCACCTAACACGGAAAAAGTGTATTTTTACCCGGGAGAAAGTGTATTTTTGACCGGGAAATTCGGGACCGTTTTTTCCCTTGACCACGTATACACCCTGTCACTGTTGGCACTACACACGCTGGCAGGGCGATTGTCATATCCACATTCTGCCATCATATCGCCACATTGCGTTACCCCCTGCGGATCCGGGGGGGGGGGGTTAGAATAGGCCTGAGGTATTCCTGCCTGTTGTAAGAGGCGACTAAAAGGAGTTTCACACGTTTTGGCCTTTGGGATGGTCCCCTGTAGGGTTTCACCTCCATTCTTCAAAATTTTCCCGAAGAGCGAACCAAGTGGAGAAGGGCTCTTTACATAGTGCATTGTGTCCATCGTGCGTTGTGTCCATCGTGCATTGAGATCTTTAGCCCACTTTAAACCCACTTTCTTGTCTTTGCATTGCAGTTCCACCCATTCTCCATCTCTTGGGTGAGGACACTTTCATGGGAGTGTTTTCCACCATGCAATTTCTGCGTCAACGATGACCATGGACTTCTTTGCACCTGATATCCAGCATGGTAGCCAGTCCATTGTGGTGGGGCTGCCATATACCCTGTTGGTTGTAGACCCCTGACCACACAAGGATTGCTCTGCTGATGCCTGCGCCATTAACTTTCCACGTATGCTGAGGAGTAGATGCCCATCCCCCTGGGGCATCGGGACTCCCGGCAATGGCCATCCTGCCACGTGGCCTTTGCTGCGGCTGGGTGGCGCCCATGGGGAGGGTTCCTGGTCAGAGTGGCTGGCATCAGGGCCGATGACACGTGATGAAGCGTAGTCCATCATCTCTTGCTGGTGGTAAAACACCAGCAGTCTCTAAGCGTTCATGAGCTCAATTCAATGTACAGAAGTACAACCTCTAATCATTCCCCTCCCTGGTCACACCATGGGAAGAATGTCAGGCTAAGGATGGCAGCAGATCTTATTCATCCCTCTACCTTGTATGTTCGAGGGCTGATGGGGAATGTTTCATAATGATGAAGCCTCAGTTTTTTGTTGAGAATTTAGAGGACAAGTTCGGGGAGGTGGAGGGCTTGTCCAAAATGAGATCTGGGTCAGTCTTCATCAAAACAGCATCCTCTGCCCTGTCAAGGGTGTTACTCGCTTGTAACAAGCTGGGGGATGTTCGTGTTACCATCAAGCCCCATAAGAGCTTAAATATGGTCCAGGGTATCATATTTCACAAGGACCTCCTTTTGCAGTCTGACGATGAGCTGCGCGCCAATTTAGAGCATCGAGGTGTACATTTCGTCCGGCGTGTCCACTGGGGTCCGAGGGATAATCAGGTTGCCACTGGTGGTGCCTTCATCTTGGCCTTAGAGGGTGATACATTTCCCGAGAAGGCCAAGGTGATGGTCTACCACTGTGATGTAAAGACCTATATCCCTCCCCCAATGCGGTGCTTTAAGTGCTGGAAATTCAGCCATGTCTTTCCGCTGTACTTCCAACATCACATTCCAATAATCCATGTCCCCCGCCTCCCATCTGTGTCCACTGTGAAGAGCATCATTCGCCTTGCTCACCAGACTGCAGGATTCTCCAGGAAGAAAGGAAAATCATAGAGTACAAGACCCTGGACCTACTGGCCTAGACTGAGGCTAAGAGAAAATTTGAACGCCTGCATCCTGTGCGTATGACATCGTCTTATGCTGCCATTACAACCACCATCAGCTCCGCCAACCCCAGTCACCTCTCAGAGCTGGAAGACTACACCTGCCCCCTTGATGGTGGGGGGCCATTTCCCTCCCCCCCCCCCCCACCCATCAACCATCTGGGACGTCTGTCCCCAGTTCTACGCTGGAGAAGCATAAGTCTTCTTCGGCTTCTCTCGCTAGGAAGGGGTCCCTTGGGTCACTCCCTTCCCAGGATTCTGCTAGTGGGAAAGAAGACACCCGCCAGTGGCTGAAGAGCCCAAAAGCAGCTGGTTGTAGGGCTTCACACTCATCCACAGCCCCGGAGACTGAGCCAGTGAAGTCCTCCTAGCCAGGGAAACCCAAGGAGCAGCAAGAGAGATCCAAAAAGAAAACCCTTAAGATCAAGGAAATTGCAGTGGCACCCACACCACTACTACCTACAAGCTCTGCATCTGAGGATGGGGTGGAGATTTTGGCGTCCGCTGAGGACTTAGATCTCGCCAGACCCTCAGACATAATGGATATAGACTGCTCAGACAAAAAGTCGGTGGCAGAGGTGACTCTTATGTGTAAACTACCTCATTGAATGTTCAATGCCTTCCCAGTCTCATGATGATGTCATCCTCCAGTGGAAATGTGGCGGGTTTTTCCACCACCTGGCTGAACTATGGCAACTGTTAAGCTTTACATCTGTTATCTGCATTGCCCTCCAGGAAACCTGGTTCCTGGCAATGCAGGCCCCTGCCCTCTGTGGCTATAAGGGGTATTACAGCATGGTAGCCAGTCCATTGTGGTGGGGCTGCCATATACCGTAGCAACTATAACAGAGAGTCAGGTGGAGTTTCCGTGTAAGTCGTAAACTTAGTCTGTAGTGAACTTGTGCCCCTTCAAACCCCTCTTGAAGCTGTGGCTGCCAGAACAAGGATGATGCAGGAAATGGCTGTCTGCAATGTATATCTTCCTCCAGATGTTGCAGTACCCCTGAATGTATTAGGTGCACTGATGGATCAACATCCTAAACCTTTCCTACTTGTGGGAGATTTTAACGCCCATAACACCTTGTGGGGTAGCACTGTGCTTACTGGCCGAGGCAGAGATGTCGAAACTTGACTGTACCAGTTCGACCTCTGCCTCTTAAATACTGGGGCCACCACACATTTCAGTGTGGCTCATGGTAGTTGCTCGGCCATTGACTTATCAATTTGCAGCCCAGGACTTCTCCCATCTACTCACTGGAGAGCACATGACAACCTGTGTGGTAGTTGACTACTTCTCCATCTTTCTGCCACAGCCTCAGTGTAAGACCCCTGGACACTTGTCCTTATGGTCTTTAAAGAAGGCTGACAGGGAAACTTTCACCTCTGCTGTAACCACAGAATCTCCCCCACACGGTAACATCGATGTGATGGTTGAGCAGGTGACTACAACAAATGTTTCTGCGGCAGAAAACACGATCCCTTGCTCTTTAGGGTGCCAGAGTTGTAAGGCAGTCCCTTGGTGGTTGCCAGAAGTCGCTGAAGCAATTAAGAAGTGTCAGCGAGCTCTACAGCGGCATAAGCAACACTCATGCCTTGAGCACCTCATAGCCTTTAAATGGCTCCATGCCTGCGTTCGCCAACTTATCAAACAATGGAAGCAGGAGTGTTGGGAGAGATATGTCTCGACCATTGGGTGCCATACATCACCTTCCCAAGTCTAGGCAAAGATGAAACTTCTTTTTGGGTACCAGACCCCAACAGGTGTTCCTGCTGTTACCATAAATGGTGTGTTATCTACTGACACAAATGTGATTGCCGAGCACTTTGCTCGAGCCCTGCATTGGAGAATTACCCCCCAGCCTTTTTACTCTCAAACAGCGGCTGGAAGGGAAGGTCTCTTCTCATTCAGTACACGCCACAGTGAATCCTATAACGCCCCATTTACAGAGTGGGAGCTCCTCAGTGTCCTTGCACATTGCCCCGACACAGCTCGTGGGCCTAATCGGATCCACAGCCAGATGATTAAACATCTCTCATCTGACTACAAGCAACATCTTATCATCGTCTTCAACCGGATCTGGTGCGATTGCATCTTTCCATCACAATGGCGGGAGAGCACCATTATTCTGGTGCTCACACTCGGTAAGAACCTGCTTGATGTGGAAAGCTATCAGCCCATCAGCCTCACCAATGTTCTTTGTAAGCTGCTGGAACGTATGGTATGTCGGCAGTTGGGTTGGGTCCTGGAGTCACGTGGCCTACTGGCTTACATGTCAGGGCGGCTTCTGCCAGGGTCGCTCTACCATTGATAATCATGTGTCCCTCGAGTCAGCCATCCGAACTGCCTTTTCCAGATGGCAACACCTGGTTGCCATCGTTTTTGACTGAACGTAAAGCATACGACGCAACCTGGTGACATCATATCCTTGCCACATTGTATGAGTGGGGTCTCAGAGGCCCACTTCTGATTTTTATCCAAAACTTCCTGTCACACCGTACTTTCCATGTCCAAGTTGGTGCCCCCATAGTTCCATCCATATCCAGGAGAATGGAGTCCAGCAGTGTTCTGTATTGAGTGTCTCTATTTTTAGTGGCCATTAATGGTCTAGCAGCAGCTGTAGGGCCGCCCGTCTCACCTTCTCTGTATGCAGACGACTTCTGCAGTTCATACTGCTCCACCAGTATCGATTCCTAAGACTGATTTTCGACGCTCAGTTAACTTGGATTCCTCATCTTCGTAAGCTTAAGCGGAAGTACTGGCAGCACTTCAATGCCCTCCGTTGCCTGAGCAACACCAATTGTCGTGTAGATTGCTCTACGCTGCTGCAGCTCTACAGAGCACTTGTCCAATCCCGAACTGACCATGGGAGTGTGGCTTATGGTTCGGCAGCACCTTCAGCATTGCATTTACTCTACCCTGTGCAACACTGTCGGGTTCGATCAGCGACAGGAGCTTTTAGGACGAATCCGGTGATGAGTGTACTGGTGGAGGCTGGGGTCCCTCCATTGCAGAGGGGACATGCACAACTGCTCGCCAGTTATGCAGCACACATTCGTAATTCTCCTGAGCATCCAAATTACCGTCTCCTTTTCCTGCCCATAGCAGTCCATCTCCCACATCGGTGGGCCAGGTTGGGGTTAACGATTGCAGTTCACATCCGTTCCCTTCTCTCCGAGCTGGTGTCCTTCCCTTTACCACCTCTACTTGTGGTCCATTCATGTTCACCTCCATGGTGTATGCCTCGGCCGCAGCTTTGGCTCGACCTTAAACATGGCCCTAAGGACTCCGTTAACCGTGCGGCTCTCCGCTGTCACTTCCTCTCGTTTCTTGATGTGCTCCGGGGCTTTGAAGTGGTTTACACAGATGGCTCGATGGCTGATGGTCACGTTGGCTTTGCCTATGTTCACGGCGGCCGTATTGAACAGCATTCCTTACCTGATGGCTGCAGGCTATTCTCTGCAGAGCTGGTGGCCATTTCTAGTGCACTTCAGTATCTCCGTTCGTGCCCTAGGGAGTCTTTTCTTTTATGTACTGACTCCTTGAGCAGCCTGAAAACGTATCGATGAGTGCTACCCTCGTCATCCTTTGGTAGCGTCCATACAGGAGTCCATCTGTGTCCTGGAACAGTCCAGTTGTTCAGTGGTGTTCGTCTGTACCCCTGGTCACGTCGGAATCGCAGGAAATGAACTTGCTCTACAGGCTGGCCAAACAGGTTACACGGAAACCACTTCTGGAGATGGACATCTGTTCAACTGACCTGTGTTTGTTATTGCGCCACAAGGCTTTTCAGCTTTGGGAGATGGAATGGCAAAATCTCAGTACACACAACAAACTGTGAGCCATTAAGGGGACCACAAATGTGTGGAAGTGCTCGATGAGGGCCTCTTGCAGGGACTCCATCTTTCTCTGCTGGCTCCGCATTGGCCATGCCTACGCGACCCACGGCTACTTCCTGCGCTGTGAAGACCCACCTCAGTGTCAGTGCGGCGCCCGGTTGACAGTGCCCAGTTGACAGTGGCCCATGTTGTTCTGCTCTGTCCTCCTTTGGCTTATCTTCGGTTGCTGGACTCATAATCATTGATTTTAGCAGACAATGCCTCATCAGCTGATTTAGTTTTACATTTCATCTGTGAGGGTGGTTTTTATCATTCGATCTGAGTTTTAGTGCATGTCCTTTGTCCATCTGTGTCCTCCACCCTAGTGCTTTTAGGGTGGAGGTTTTAATGTGTTGCAGGGTGACGCTTTTCCTTTTTTATTTTTGTAGTCGGCCAGCCAGCCACTGTAATCTGCTTCCTTGTTTTACTCTCTTCTAACTGTTTCTTGCATATCTCTGTCGTTTTCATGTCCTCTTTTGTTCCTTTTAGTGTTCATTGCCTTTCCTTCATTTTTGTGGTCTTTCCTTTCTTTCCGTTTTGTGTTGTCATGTCTGTTATATTCCCACACTTCTGGCATTGTTTTATTAGGAACAAGGGACCGATGATGTAATTTAGTCTCTTTCCCCCTCTTGTAAACCGACCAACCAATCACCACATTGGGTACTGTGATTTGTCATGCCATAAAACGTTTTTCCATTGTTCAGTCGTCCAATGTTCACGCTCTTTACACCAAGCGAAACATCGTTTGGAATTTACCAGTGTGATGTGTGGCTTATGAGCAGCCACTCTACTGTGTAATCCAAGTTTTCTCACCTCCCGCCTAACTGTTATAGTACTTGCAGTGGACCCTGATGCAGTTTAGAATATCTGTGTGATGGTCTGGATAGATGTCTGCCTATTACACATTACGAACTCCTTCAACTGTCGGCGATCTCTGTCAGTCAACAGACGAGGTTGGCCTGTATGCTTTTGTGCTGTACGTGTTCCTCCACTATTGCATTGGAAACAGTGGCCCTACGGATGTTCAGCACTATGGAAATCTCGCGTACATACATATCACGCAAGTGACACCCAATCACCTGACCACGTTCAAAGTCCATGAGTTCCACGGAGTGCCCAATTGTGCTCTCTCACGATGTCTAATGACTACTGAGGTCACTGATATGGAGTACCTGGCAGTAGGTAGCAGCACAATGCACCTAATATGAAAAACGTATGTTTTTGGGGGTGTCCGGATACTTTTGATCACATAGTGTATATTAGTGGCCTGTGTCAAATCAGGTCATTTCAGAATATCCCTCCAAAGTTTCTGCTGATGTACAACCAGACACCAGCCAGTGGCTGAAGGAAGGTCATAGTGCTTTGCGATCTCCCTCAGGCACTGAAACTCTTTCAGGAAAGCCCTCCCAGCCATCCAAACCCCCTTGGAGAAAAAAGATGAAAGAAAGTCTTCGAAGAAGGAGATACCAGTGGCCGCCACACGGCTGGATTCACATGTTCTGCTTTTGTGTCCAAGGAGGATATCTTGGTGGCCCCTGAGGTTCCAGATTGCACCACACACACCATGTCTTGGAACCTGTGTGTCTTGATACCATCACCTCTCCCCTGGTGGCCACAGGCGACCCTGGGACGTAACATGCCTCCTTGGTCCCTTCACGCCCTCACAGTATACCCACAGCATGGTTCTCCAGCTGAAATGTATCAGTTTCTTCCACCTCCTTGCTGAATTATGACATGTCTTAAGGTGTTCCCGTACTTTCTGCATTGCCCTTCAGAAAGCTTGATTTCCAACAATGTGGACCCCTGCACTTTATGGCTACTGGGGATCTACATCTACATCCATACTCCACAAGCCACTTGACAGTGTGTGGTAGAGGGTACCTTGAGTGCCTCTATCGGTTCTCCCTTCTATTCCAGTCTCGTATTGTTCGTGGAAAGAAAGATTGTCGGTATGCCTCTGTGTGGGCTCTAATCTCTCTGATTTTATCCTCATTATCTCTTCGCGAGACATACATAGGAGGGAGCTATATGCTGCCCGACTCCTCAGTGAAGGTATGTTCTCGAAACTTCAACAAAAGCCCGTACCGAGCTACTGAGCATCTCTCTTGCAGAGTCTTCCACTGGAGTTTATCTATCATCTCTGTGGTGCTTTTTCGATTACTAAATGATCCTGTAACAAAGTGCGCTGCTCTCCGTTGGATCTTCTCTATCTCTTCTATCAACCCTATCTTGCACGGATCCCACACCGGTGAGCAGTATTCAAGCAGTGGGCGAACAAGTCTACTGTAACCTACTTCCTTTGTTTTCAGACTGCATTTCCTTGGGATTCTTCCAATGAATCTCAGCCTGGCATCTGCTTTACCGACAATTGATTTTGTATGGTCATTCCATTTTAAATCAGTCCTAATGCCTACTCCCAGATAATTTATGGAATTAACTGCTTCCATTTGCCGACCTGCTATATTGTAGCTAAATGATAAAGGATCTTTCTTTCTTTGTATTCACAGCACATTACACTTGTCTAGATTGAGTTTCAATTGCCATTCTCTGCACAATGCGTTGCCATTCCCTGCATAATGTGTCAACTCTTTGCAGATCCTCCTGCATTTCAGTACACTTTTCCATTGTTACAACCTCTCGATATACTATAGCATCATCCGCAAATAGCCTCGGTGAACTTCCGATGTTATCCACAAGGTCATTTATATACACACATATTGTGAATAGCAACAGTACTACGACACACCCTGCAGCACACCTGAAACCACTCTTTTTGGAAGACTTCTCTCCATTGATAATGACATGCTGCATTCTGTTATCTAGGAACTCTTCAATCCAATCACACAATTGGTCTGATAGTCCATATGCTCTTACTTTGTTCATTAAACGACTGTGGGGAACTGTATCAAACGCCTTGCGGAAGTCAAGAAACATGGCATCTACCTGGGAACCTGTGTCTATGGCCCTCCGAGTCTGGTGGACTAATAGCGCGAGCTGGGTTTCACACGACCGTCTTTTTCGAAACCCATGTTGATTCCTACAGAGTAGATTTCTAGTCTCCAGAAAAGTCATTATACATGAACATAATACGTGTTCCAAAATTCTACAACTGATCGACATTAGAGATATAGGTCTATAGTTCTGCACATCTGTTCGACGCTCCTTTTTGAAAACGGGGATGACCTGTGCCCTTTTCCAATCTTTTGGAACGCTACGCTCTTCTAGATACCTACAGTACACTACTGCAAGAAGGGAGCAAGTTCCTTCCCATACTTTGTGTAAAATTGAACTGGTATTCCATCTGGCCCAGTGGCCTTTCCTCTTTTGAGCTATTTTAATTGTTTTTCTATCCCTCTGTCATCTATTTCGATATCTACCAATTTGTCATCTGTGCGACAATGTATAGAAGGAACTACAGTGCAGTTTTCCTCTGTGAAACAGCTTTGGAAAAAGACATTTAGTATTTTGGCCTTTAGTCTGTCATCCTCTGTTTCAGTACCATTTTGGTCACAAAGTGTTGGGACATCTTGTTTTAATCCACCTACCGCTTTGACATAAGACCAAAATGTCTTAGGATTTTCTGCCAAGTCAGTACATAGAACTTTACTTTTGAATTCATTGAACGCCTCTCGCATAGCCCTCCTCACACTACATTTCGCTTCGTAATTTTTGTTTGTCTGCAAGGCTTTGGCTATGTTTATGTTTGCTGTGAAGTTCCCTTTGCCTCCGTAGCAGTTTTCTAACTCGGTTGTTGTACCATGGTGGCTCTTTTCCATCTCTTACGATCTTGCTTGGCACATACTCATCTAATGCATATTGTATGAAGGTTTTCAACTTTGTCCACTGATCCTCAACACTATCTGTACTTGAGATAAAACTTTTGTGTTGATCCATCAAGTACTCTGAAAAATGCTTTTTGTCGCTTTTGCTAAACAGAAAAATCTTTTTTTTTTAATATTTCAATTTAGGGCTGAAATCACCGATGCTGTAACCGCTTTATGATTGCTGATTCCCTGTTCCGCGTTAACTGTTTCAAATAGTTCGGGTCTGTTTGTCACCAGAAGGTCTAATATGTTCTCGCCACGAGTCGGTTCTCTGTTTAACTCTTCAAGGTAGTTTTCAAGTAAAGCACTTAAAAAAATTTCACTGGATTCTTTCTCTCTGCCATCTGTTTTAAACTGTTGAGCCTCCCAGTCTAAATCTGGTAAATTAAAATCTCCACCCAAAACTATAACATGGTCGGGAAGTCTACTAGAAATATTTTCCAGGTGTTCTGCCACAACAGCTGCTTAGCCATGGGGCCCATAGAGACATGCAGTTACCATGTTTGAGCCTGTTTTAAACGTGACGTTCACCTAAATTATTTCACATTTCGGATCTCCGTCAATTTCCTTCGATACTATTGCAATTTTTATCACTATAAATACGCCTCCCCCTTCACTGTCCAGCCAATCTCTGCGGTATACATTCCAATCTGAGTTTAAAATTTCATTACTGTTTACACCTGGTTTCAGCCAACTTTGCGTCCCTAGTACTATGTGGGCATTGTGACCATTTATTAATGAGAGCAGTTCTGGGACCTTTCTATAGACACTCCTGCAGCTTACTATTACCACATTAATATTGTCATCCCCTGTTGTGTTTTGCCTACTGCTACCTTGTCACGTCTCAGGAGGCATCTTGTTGGTCCTAGGGAGGGAATTCTCGAACCTAAAAACCCACATGTGCCCTCCACACGTACTCTGCTACCCTTGTATCCACTTCCTGTGTGTAGTACACGCCTGACCTATTCAGGGGGACCCTACACTTCTCCACTCGATAGCGGAGGTCGAGAAATTTGCACCCCAGATCTCCGCAGAATCGTCTGAGCCTCTGGTTTAAGCATTCCACTCGGCTCCAAACCAGAGGATCGCGATCAGTTCTGGGAACGACACTACAAATAGTTAGCTCAGATTGCACCCCATGAGCAAGGCTTTCCACCTTCACCAACTTCGCCAACCATCTGTATGAACTGAGGATGACCTCTGAACCCAGACTGCAGGAGTCATTGGTGCTGACATGAGCAACAATTTGTAGTCGGGTGCACCCAGTGCTCTCTATTACCGCTGGAAGGGCCTCCTCCACATCTCTGATGAGACCTCCCGGCAAGCAGACAGAGTGAACACTGGCCTTCTTCCCTGACCTTTCTGCTATTTCCCTAAGGGGCTCCGTCACCTGCCTAACATTGGAGCTCCCAATGTCCACTCACAGGCAGAGCGGGCGATGCCACACGGCCAGCCTCCACATTGACACTCTGCCTCGGGCGACACGAACACTGTTGAACCCACCACTCCCCTTGGGGAGAGGGTGGCCCAACCGTGCCCGGTATCCGCGAAGATGTTTCAACAGCAGGGACCGTGGGTGAAGCATGTAACACCTGGGGTGGACCACGTGCCCGGTATCCGCGAAGATGTTTTGACAGCAGGGACCGTGGGTGAGCATGTAACACCTGGGGTGGACCATGGAATGCACCAGACTCCCCACTGCTGCCACACTCAGAGGCAGCAGCCTGAAGATGGCTGACCGCGGCCATCAGCATGGTCAGCTGTTCGCGAACAGTGGCCAGCTCCTCCTGCGTCTGCACACAGCAGTAACACATCCTATCCATCCTAAAAAATCAACAGTTTACTGTAGAGAGTTAAGTAATCAACTTTTAATTAGACTGGTAATTCACCAAAGGCTGCTGATAGCTGACTAAACTGTGGTTACTGGATATACACATCTTGTTGGAAACAATGAAAATAAGCACTAACTGTCTCTGGACTGTATTCAGAACAAACATGAAATCTATGGAACACTATTACTAGTACTCGAAAATTAAAGCTTCCTTAAAAAAAAAAAAAAAAAAAAAAAAAAAAAAAAACCACGGACAATGAAGTGACAAGTAAGAAAAACATAGTTAATACTTAAAATTTACGTAGCTTGCTGCACGGGAGATATGAACCAGATGGCAGTACGATTTTAAGAATCATGCTGACTATGATATAGTGTTGGGTGGAGTTTCCACGTATGTTCTGGATTATGTATATAACGAACATGTGCCTCTTGATAAAACTTTGGAGGCTGTGGCTGTTTGGGTAAGGGGAATTTTAGGGTTTTAGCATCTGTAATGTTTTATCCCCCTCCCAATGGTGGAGTATCTCAGAATGTATTGTCTTCATTGTTTTTTTGGCTCTCCTCCATCTATCCTAATTTTGGGTGACATCAATGCCCATAGTGGTCTGTGGGGTGTACTTGTCTCTGGCGGTGGTGAAGATATCGAAAACTTACTGGTAGCCCCACACACTGCAGTGTGGTAAACGGAACTTACTCGGCTATTGATTTTTCTGTTTACAGCCCTGATCTTCTCCCATCCATCCATTGGAGTGTCCATGATGACCTGTGTGGTAGTGACCACTTCCAAGTCTTACTGTAGCTTCCTCAGCATCACTCATGTGAACACCTGCCCAGATGGGCTATCCACAATGCTGATAGGGATGCTTTCACCTCTTATTCTCAGCTACTCACTATATGGGGGCATTGTTGCACTTGTCCGGAGTGCAACAACAGATGTTCTATTGGCAGCAAAGTTAGCAATCCCTTGTTTTTCAGGATTCCTGCTTCGGAAAATAGTACCTTGATGGATTTAAGAAATTGTAAAGGCAATTGGGTATTAGAGGCAGGTTCTCAAACGCGATAAGTTGCATCCATCAATGGAGCATTTCATTGCCCTTACATGGTTCGGTGCCTGGGTCGCTACTTAATAAAAAGACGGAAGCAAGAATGCTGAGAACGGTACATTTCAACCATTGGACAACATACGCCTCCTTTACAAGTGTGGGCGAAAATCATACACGTGTATGGATACTAATCCCCTGCAGATGTACCTGATATTTCCATGAACAGTGCAGTTTTCACTAACCCAGATGCCATCACTGAACATTTTGCTCTGTGTCATGCTTGATGTTCTGCATCTGAGAACTTTCAACTTCCCTTTTGTGTCTGTAAACAGCAGATGGAACCATTACACTTACCTTTCACTATATGTCACCTGGGGCCCTATAATACTCCATTCAGTGAGGGGGAATTCTTCAGTGCTCTAGCCCTTTGCGCTGATACAGCCCCAGGGCCAGACTGCATCCGCAACCAAATGCTCAGATACTTATCAGTGGATTGGTAACATCATTTCCACACCATCGTCAAGCATATGTGGAGTGTGGGGAGTTCCCATCTCAATGGCAAGAAAGCATCATCATCCCATTACTGAAACCAGCAGGTAAGTGTCCCCTGAAGATGGACAGCTATCACCTAGTTAGTCTCATCAATGATCTGTGTAAGTTGCCAGTGCTGTGTTAGCTTCTTCAGTCTCAGGTCCTTCTGGCTCCAACCCAGGGCAGTTTTCACCAAAGCCGTTTCACTGTTGATAATTTGGTTTGTCTGAAGTCTCCCATCCAGACAACTTTTCACCAACATCAACAGCTTACTGCTGCCTTCTTCTATGTACAAAATGCTTATGATGTCACATGGGGACACCATGTCTTCACTACCTTTTATGAGTGGGGTCTCTGGGGTTCGCTTCCGATTTTTGTCTAGAACATCTTGTTGCGCCATGTTTTTTGAGCACGAGTTGGTGTTTCCCACACTACTCCCTATATCCATGAGAATGTGGTCCTGAAGGGCTCTACATTAAGTGTCCCTCTTTTTCTAGTGGCCATCAATGGTCTTAACAGTAACTGCGGAGCCTTCAGTATTACCCTCCTTGTATGCTGATGACTCTTGCTTTTACTATTACCCCTCTAGCGTGGGTGTTGCTGAACGCAGACTGCAGGGTGCCATTCGAAAGGTGCAGTCGTGTACTCTCACTAACGACTTCCAGTTTTCAGCTGCCAAGATGTGTGTGATGCACTTTTGTTTGTGTCGTACTGTTTGCCACAACCAGAACTTTATCTTGATGACCAGTTATTCAATGTTGTGGAAACATATTGCTTTTTGGGACTGGCCTTTGATGCCCGGCTGACATGCCTTCCTCATCTTCATCAACTTAAGCAAAGGTGCTGGCTACAGCTTAATACACTTGGCTTCCTCAGTAACACCAGCTGGGGTGCAGACTGCAATACCCTTCTGCAGCCTTAGGAACCCTCCTCCTGTCCCATCTTGATTATGAGATTTTGGCGTGTGGTTTGGCATTGCCCTCAGCATTACAGTCAGTGGATCAGATGACCATTGTGGGATCGGACTTGCAACAGAAGCCTTTTGAGCTAGCTCTGTGAACAGCCTACTCCTGGAGGCTGAGGTCCCTGCACTACAGATCAGGCCACAACAACAGCTGCTCAGTTACGCTACACAATTTTGCGGCACACCTAAGCATCCGAACTGTTGTCCTTTTTTCCTAGTAGGGGGGGTAACTTCCCACAACAGTGACCCAGATCTGGGGTCACAATTGCAGTTCGACTACTTTGTCTGTGCTCTGAACTCCGCAGCTTGTGGTCTAGTGGCTAGCATTGTTGCCTCCGATTTTCAGGATCCCAGGTCGAGGTTTTTCTTTGCCAGAGGGCTGGATGTTTGTGTTGTCCTCCTCATTTCATCATCATTTGGGAAAAGTGGCGTGACTGGACTGTGAAAAGATTGGGAATTTGTACCGCTGCTGATTACTCTGTATTTGAGTGCCCCACAAACCAAATGTCGTCATCATCATCATCATCATCTGCTCTGCACTACAACTTCCCACACTCTCACCTCTGGTCAGGGAGTGTTCATGTAAGCATCTATGGCGTGTACCTCGACCTCGGATCTGTCTTAATTTATCTGTGGACCATAAGATCCAGCTGATCCCCATGGTATTTCATCATCTGCTCCTGGCTGTCCTTGATGTATTTCCGTATTCGGAAGTGGTATACATTGACAGCTCAACAGTTGGTGGATGTGCCAGTTTTACTTACACACATGCAAGGTGCATTGAAATCCATTCCCTGCTGAGTGAATGCAGTGTCTTCGCTGCTGAATTGATGGCCATCAAATGAGCCCCTAGCCATGCTCATTCTTGCACCAGCAAGATGCTTCAAATCTGCAATGACTCCCTGAACAGCTTTCAGGCTATAGACCATTACTACTCTTGTCACCCATTAGTCATGTTAATTCAGGATCTTCTTTCTGCCCTCCATCAAGCTGGACAGTCATCTTTATTGGGGCCTCAGGGAATGAACGTGCTGACCAGTTGGCAATATTGGCTAGTAGGATGCTGATTTTTGGAAATGTACGTCACAGAATTGGACATTCGGTCGACAATATGAGATTAATTGTTGGAGGTTTGGAGCTTCAAATAAACTGAGGGCAGTAAAGAAGACAGTGCCATGTGGCACTCTTCCTTTTGTTCTTCTCACAAGGAATCCACTGTCCTGATTCAAAAACCTGAAATTGTATTGTATTATAATAAATACACAAAGCGAGTGGATAAGGTAGACCAATTACTTAGTTCTATCCATCTATATTCGGATCCCGCTCCAGCTACTGCCGGGTCTGGGTGCTGACGAGTCCTCTCCATTTGGCTTGGTCCTCCCACCACTTTTCTTCCTCCACTTGCTGCCAGGCCACACCTCTCCTTTCCACAGATATTCTCACTCCCATTTTCCACCATTTTCTTGGTTGCCCTCTAGGTCTTTTCCCATCCATCTTCAGTTCTTCCATAATTTTAGGGAGTCTCTTCCCTGCATCCTCTTAACATGCCCATACCCTCTTAATATCTCTCTCTCTCTCTCTCTCTCTCTCTCCCCCTCTCTCTCTCTTTTCAATTTCTTCTCTGATACTTTCTTGTCTAAGGTCCTTTCTAATCTCTACATTCCTTACTCTGTCCATTCTTGTTTTTCCCTTAACTGCTCTGAGAAATTTCATTTCCCCTGCTGGCAGTCTGCTCCAGTCCCTTTCTGTCGTTGTCCATGTTTCTCCACCATAGGTGGCAATAGAGAAGTGACAATTCTTATAAATAAGGAGTTTTGCTTTTTTTGAAATTTCCTTATTCCAAATCAGGTGTTTTATTGTTTGGTAGAAATTGCCTGCCTTCTGCAACCTCCTGTTAATTTCGTTGGTTATTCTTCCCTCACTAGATATTTCACTCCCTAAATAAGTGAAACTTCTACCACTTTGAGGGGTACTCCATTCAAAGTAATATTTCCGTTGATCGCCTTCTCTCTTCCAAATACCATTACTTCACTTTTATCTTTATTTATTTTTGACCCATACCTGTTCATTATTTTCATCCACACATCAAGTTGTAACTGTACATCTACCTCTTTATCACCCCATAATACCATATCATCTGCAAAAACCATCTTTTTGTCTTTTTCTTGTATTATATCTTTAACTGCCCTATTCATTCCCTCCATCACAACATTAAAAAGTGCAGGAGATAGAATACTTCCTTGCTTAAGTCCTTGTCTTATTTTGAAGTATTCAGAGTTCCCCATGGTGTTCTAATTCTACAATTGTGTCTTCTGTACATTGTCTTTATTACATTAATGTATCCATCTTCTATATATATCTTCTTCATTTCTTCCCAGAGTCTTTGCCTGTTAACTGAGTCACATGCCTTTTCTATGTCTATAAAAACCATTATCACCCTTTTGTTACACTCCCAACTTTTTTTCATCAGTTGACGGGTAGAAAGTATCAGGTCGATCGTGCTTCTTCCTTTCCTAAACCCATACTGTTCTTCACTCAGCTCCTTTTCTATCTTTTCACTTATTCGATTTAGTACAATTCTTTCAAAAATCTTGGCTGTATGACTCATAAGGGTTACAAAGTCTTTTACTGCCTTTTTTGAAGATGGGAACAGTGTCTCTCTCCAGTCTTCAGGTATTGTACTATTTCTCCACTCACTTGATAGTACTCTATACAGCCACTGCGTTCCCACTGGACCTGCTGCTCTTATCATGTCCACTGATACTTCATCAGGTCCTAGGGCTTTCCCCCAAGTCATCTTCTTCACAGCTATTTACATTTTTTCCAGTGTACTTTGTCCTAATTCTGCTTCCCAACTTCTCTCAATTTCTCCATTATTTGTTGTTCACTCGTGTACCTGCTTCTCAGTGTTTAACAGTTTCTTAAAATGTTCTTTCCAGAGATCTTTTATATTCAAAGGATCTTAAATCACAGTACCATCCTCTGTTTCCATCTTTACTGGTACTTCAAAGCCTTCTTCTTATTTTTCATCATTTTATAGAACATTTTCTTATCGCTCTTTACATCTTCTTCAAGCTTTTTGTAAACTCTTCCCACACCTTGTTCTTTGCTGTTTCCACTATTTCTTTGCACTTCTTCTTTTCCTCTGTATATCTTTTATGGTCTTCGTCATTTTTAGTTTTCGACCACTTTCTCCATGTTCCATTTTTTTCTTCTAACTGCTTGGATTGTGGTATCATCCCACCAACTTGTCTGTCTTACTTTTTCCTTTCCAGTGTTCTACCACATACTTTTTGTGCTGCTTCGACTAAATTGTCTTTGAATGAACTCCATTCTTTTTCTACATCACAGAAAACTTCTTTTCGAAATTTTTGTGTGATTGATTCTCTATACTTCTCAGTACTTTAACTCTCCTTCAGTTTCCAATCCCATATCTCATCACTTTCTTCTGTTTTCTATTTTTCACACACTGATTCATTTTCCATTGCCCCACCGGTAATCTACGGTCTCCATCTGCATTCACACTAGAAATTACCTTCACATTTGTTACTTTATCTCCCCATTCCCTATCTACTAGAATATAATCAATGACACTCTTGGTTCTTCCATCCCAACTTTATCTGGTGATAATATGACTTGCTCTCTTCATAAACCAGCTGTTTGCTACTTTCATTCCATTTCTCTGGCACAAATCCAGGAGTATTTCCCAATCTTCATTACTGCCTCCATATCCAAAACATCCCAACACCTGCCTGTGCATTAAAATCTCACATCACTATATTAGCACTCTCTATATGGTTCTCTAACTCATTTTCGAAGTCCATCTTCTCTTCTTCGCGACATCCCAACTGAGGTGCATAAATCTGGATAACTTTCAGTGTTTCTTTTTGGAATCTCAGGTTTAAGATTATGATCCTGTCTAATACATATCTCACACTTCCAATACATACTTGTACACTCTTATTCACCATCATTGCCACACCATTTCTTCTAAACCTGTTATTCCCACTCCAATACAGCTTTCCTCCTCCTCTCAAATTCTTCTCACCTTTTCCCTTCCACTTTGTTTCGCTTAATCCCAATATATCTAACTTTCTCTCTGTTAGTACATCTGTCATTTCTTCCATTTTTCCATTGAGGGTTAATATATTAAAGGTGTCAATATTTAGGTTATTTTTTAGTCCGGTTGGTTTCATCTTCTTGTACTGCCATATCATTAGGTCTCCCATCATTCGCACCAGTACTTGAAGAAGCTGTGGGGTCACATCCTGAATGGCTCATTCCGAGGCTTGTCTGTGTTTTGAAAGCAATGTATGAAGACTTTCCTACTGGCTTGTTAGGCCTAACGCAAGAAAGGATTTTCTGTTGGCGTTGTCTCCCTTAGCCTTTGGAGTTTCTCCTCCCACCACAAGGCAGTGGTTCCCTACTCATTTAATCCCCAGAAAGGAGGGTTGCCTCATCTGCCAGCTGTGCCGTCGCTGCCTTTGAAGTCTTCACCCGTAACCCTGGGCATGGGTTCCATGTTATACCCCACGGGATTGGGTCCCTGCTTGAACTCAGCTATCCTAGCACTCCGGCCTACTGAAGTGTAGGATGCCCACCCCTGCGACGTGGACGCGCCAGACAGGAATTACCCCAGTGGAGGAATAGGGAAAGGACCCTACCAATTACTTAGTTACTACACAATATTTAGGAAAACTATTACAAAAAGGTCAAAAAATTGTTGTTATACATGTTTGATTGCCCTTTATATAATGTGTTCATACTGTATCAACATTACAATACAAAATGCAAGAGTCTCCGTTTTAATGATTTTTTTTTTTTTTTTTTTTTACTGAAAATATGTGAATCTTTCCTCAAGAATCATTTACCTGCTTCTGAAGAGAACATGGAGGTCATTGTTACATCGTCTGCTCCCAGTTGTGATTCAGTCAACAGAGTTTCTGGGAAGCTAAAGCTACACCAGCTGACACATATTTCCAGAAGCAACAATTTTAAACAATGAAGATGCCATGTATCTTATGCAAACAGAAAAGTTAGAAATACATAGTATTCAAGAAAATACAATAAATAAATATATGAAACGAAAAATCTTGCTTTGGTTACATACAGTCAAACCTGTTTTTGTGGGATAAATTGGGACTGCATAAACAGCAACTGATAAGAAAACTGTTCAGAAACTACAAACCACGGGTGGCCAAGACTTCAGGACAATGCCCAGGCCTGAGTGCCAAAGTGCTCAGCCTTGATTCACATTTCCACCACTGCCATGCCATTCTGTCAGAGTATGGGGAGGGGAAGAGTGTAATACAGTGAACATGCCGCATTTAAATGACAGTGCAGTTGCACTGCATGTGACTTGGTTTTATTTTTCTTACTTCTCAACAACATAGATTACAAACAAAACAAATTTTCAGTATTATTTGTATTACAGAAGGAAAGTTGCTACTCGCTATATAGTAGAGATGCTGAGTCGCGATAGGCACAGCAAAAAGATACACACAATTATATCTTTTGGCCATTAAGGCCTTTGTCAGCAATACACACACACACACACACACTCACACTCACACTCACACTCACGCAAACGCTATTGCACACACGTCTGCAGTCTCGGACAACTGAAAACACACTGCAGTGTGGTTTCAGTTGTCTGAGACTGCAAGTTTTGTGTGTGTGTGTGTGTGTGTGTGTGTGTGTGTGTGTGTGTGTGTTGCTGCTGACAAAGGCCTTAATAGCCAAAAGCTATAATTCTGTGAATCTTTTTGTTGAGCCTATCGCGACTCAGCGTCTCTGATGTGTGGTGAGTAGCAACTTTCCTTCTGTGATATTGTTACATTTCATCCTGGATTTTAGATTGTTTGATTTCAGTAATAATTAATTATTTTTGGCATGCTAAAGACATAATTTAATTTTTATCTGGTGCAGACTGTCAGCTTATGGACAGATGCTGACATTTTCACAGGGTTTCCCACTCAGCTTGTCATGTAATCATGACTTATTTAGTTTCAAAATTGAAAAGAGATCTTTCACACAAATATTTTGATCAAAATGTTGTAGCCTTTTTGCAACCACATTAGGGAGACTTGGGAAATCTCCCTGAGGAAAGCAAGTATACTCTTCATGAACAGCTTTAATGTACCTTGCAGGTTGATCATTTGTGTCTGCATAAGCACAGGGTGCTTTCAACTGAAACATCAAATGGTCTCGAAAAGACATCTAAGACTGACAGTGTCCTCAGAATCTTTATAAAACTGTTCTTTTAATTCTTCTATCCTTGCACTTTCTTTAATGCCAGTGAGCTTAGAGAACTGGAGTGTCTTTGTCAGAATGTGTCCCTTCTATAATGCAATTTTCTTTTTAAATGCATCCCCATCATGTCAGAACTAAGTGGTTTCTCACCTTGCCTTGTCTTACTGACGGCAGTGTGCAGTGAAGTCCACTTAAAATGCGAAGTCTGCAGCCCATTCTGGGTGTTCGAGTTTTTGTTCCTGCACTCCTTTTTCATTTATACACTCAACAATTGTGGGTTTTAAATTGAAAAATGGTTCTAGGCATACCCCTTGACTTCAACGTACTTTGCTGTAACATATGAATTCTCCATTCTCTTCATTCATTTACATTGAAAAGTGTAGCAACTGACGAATAGGATAATGGATGCAACCTCAGGAATTTTACCATTCGTACCACCAGTTTCTTCAAATGCTCCATGCCAACAAATGTAGCACAAAGTACTTCTTGATGTACAGAACAATAAGTCCTGTCTGTTGACTGTTGTAATTTTTTGATCTTTCATTGACATCTAAATGTTTAAATTCTATCTGTGTGATACTGTAATGTTGTTTCACAGCAAATAAGCAGTACTCATCGCTTATGCGAATTGAGAATTCTCATCCCTCTCTTCTGTCATTCCCATTCATTTTAAAGTATTGTGGTGACAGATCACTAGAGGGCCTCTTTTTGCAGCCACTGGACCTGTGAGTGTCCTTCATACCACGAACAAATAATGAAGGATAAACAGCACTGGCACCGCAATTCTGCCAAACTTGAGTTGTCTGACCAAAAAATGCCACAGCACAATGCTAAATGAAATGTCATACTGCTCTGGCTACTTCCGAGAAGGCTCCAGTAAACCCGAGTGACAGGCTGGGCCTGAGCTTGCCTGCAACCCGCAAGTGCTGCATGCATGAAGTTTAGTGTGCTGTGGCTGGCCCTGGTATAAATGGTTAACAACAAATAATTGTTTACAACATAGTAAAGAAAATTGTTATGCGGTGGAGAGAGAATGAATAAAAAAGTTGCACAAAATAAATAGGACCCCTCAAAACCAGGTATGAGTACACATCCTTTAGATTATGGGAAAATAGAGGGGCAGGATCGAGATCTTGTGGGAACTGACAATGAGATTAGTAAAATTGAGGATGTTTGCACTCCCAAAGACCTTGAAAACCCACAGCTGACAAGCAACGTAATCAGAGTCAGTACTGCTGGCACCAAACAAAAGAATCTCGATTATATGTGTGGATAGCATAGTGTTAATACTTGAGCCGTACAGCCTCTTTGTCATCTTCTGAGAGACTGTTTGCTAAAGCAGGGTTTGTTCTCTATTAACAGTGCAAGAGCCTGAAGAGGAAACTGTTCTCAGAACTCT
Source organism: Schistocerca serialis cubense (assembly GCF_023864345.2). NCBI lineage: Eukaryota > Metazoa > Arthropoda > Insecta > Orthoptera > Acrididae > Schistocerca > Schistocerca serialis. The sequence goes on along the minus strand of NC_064641.1, from coordinate 81,825,032 downwards.
TATTTTCACAGTCTGTATCCATAAAGTGACATGAAGTGTACTAAATTATTGCTGCATTTATTGATTAATAAATTCGATATTAAGTGTATTTGTGTGTTGCTTTTTACGCTGTTCTATAAACTTGTCTTTTGAAATCAATGATTTGAGCTCCATTATTACTGACCATCAGTGTTTGGACATCAGTGAAAGGATAAAAGGTAAACTTATCATGCCTTGATGACCATATAATAATCGACAGACTGCCTGGTCATCCTGTCATTCATCATTGTATGATGGGACATTGGGTCAGTACACTGCCTCCCGATGTGTTGTAAATGTTCCAATCTTTGGAGCCACTGCATCAGGGAGCTCCTCAGTTGGAATCATGAGGCTGAGTGCAGCCAGGTCCAGTCCTCCCAGCAAGGAAAAAAACCCTGGAATCAAACCTTGGTCTCCTGCATGAGGATCTCTCTCATTGACCGTTTGGCTATGGAAGCGAGCAGACATCACCGATGAAATCAAAATCAGCATCAATAATTTGCCAGCCTCACACATCTATAATTCAAATGCCGAGATGGTACCTTTGAAAGGGCACGGCTGACTTCCTTCCCTGTCCTTCCCTACTCCGATGAGACCGATGACCTCGCTGTCTGGTCATCCCCCCGAAACAACCCAACCAAACCCACAAAATTCCTCATCTGCTCAACTTCCTGGTTGCAGTACAAACCATCCAATGAGTACACCTTGCAGAGAAATCTGTCCAAACCATCCAAGACACCCTCTTTCACATACAATATCTAGAGGAGAAGGTGATATCCTGCTGCATAACAGTACGTCTGGGAATTTGTGTCAATGTATTGGATACAGCAGCCAAGGAGGCCTCCACAGTACTTATTGTTCCACAATGTACATTTGCATACATACATTCTCCACATTCTACTGCCAGTGCGTGGGAGAAGGTACTTTGTACCACTATTAGTTATTTAGTTATTCCCATGTTTGTTCCAATTGTAATGTAACAAAGAAAAATTATTTCTTGTATAGGGAAAGTAGGTAATGTCACTTTTTTTTTAATCGAATAGGTTCAACAACTTAAAATTCTTTGAAGTATGATCCTTGTGCTCCAATTCATTTTTGTCAGTGTGATTTCCGTGCATCATAAGGTCCCTGGAACCATCAACTGGGATGCTGTTGAAGGAAGCCGTCGAAGTAGCTTTGACAACATCCACCAAGATACTTTCCTTTTAGGTCTCTTTGCAGCTGAGCGAAAAAAAATGTTAACTGGGGCTGTGTCGCGACTATAGGGCACAATCCCAGTGCTGAAACCTGGTGCGGATCTGCTGGTGGTTGATAGCTATCGCCCTATTAGCCTTACCAATGTTATGTGCAAACTCCTGGAACAGATGGTGAGTCGACGGCTTATGTGGATCCTCGAAGCTCAGGGCCTCCTAGCCCAGCAACAGGGGGGCTTCCGTCAGGGCTGCTCAGCGATCGACAATTTAGTCTTGCTAGAGTCGGCTATTCGTACAGCTTTTACTTGGCAAGAACATCTAGTTGCTGTTTTCTTTGATCTTCAGAAGGCGTACGATACCACCTGGTGCCATCATATCCTTGCTACGCTGCAGGAATGGGGCTTACGGGGTCCACTTCCGATTTTTCTACGGAATTTTCTCTCCAATCGCTCCTTTCGGGTTAGAGTTGGCACTTATTTTAGCTCTCCTCATATTCAGGAGAACGGTGTCCCGCAGGGCTCGGTTCTCAGTGTTCCCCTCTTTTTGGTGGCGATTAATGGTCTTGCGGCTGCGGTGGGCTCATCGGTCTGTTCCTCTCTATATGCTGATGACTTTTGTCTTTATTACAGATCCCCAAGCATCAGTGTCGCCGAACGGCAGCTGCAAGGAGCTATCTGTAAGGCACATTTTTGGGCATCCAACCATGGTTTTCAGTTCTCAGCCTCTAAGACCCGAGTGATGCATTTCTGTTGTTGTCGAACGGTCCACCTCTATCCAGACCTCTACCTTGCCAATGAACTCTTTCATATTGAGGAGACGCATCGCTTCCTTGACATGCTGTTTGATGCTCAGCTCACTTGGACACCTCATCTTCGCGGCCTTAAACAACGGTGCTGGTGGCACCTCAACATCCTATGCTGCCTCAGCCACATCGTTTGGGGGGCTGCACGAACAACCCTCCTACAGCTCTATAAGGCCTTAGTCCAGTCCTGTCTGGAATACGGGAGCGTGATGTATGACTCAGCAGCACCTTCAACGTTGCAGATCCTCGACCCGATTCTCCATTGTGGCGTCAGACTGGCGACAGGTGCCTTCCGCATTAGTCCAGTGACTAGCCTTCTTGTAGAAGCTGGAATCCCTCCCCTACCATTCCGCTGACAACAGTTGCTTGCGTCATACATCGCCCGCATCCATGCCCTGCCCGACCACCCAAATCACAGGCTCCTTTTTCCGTCTTCTGCACTCCCCTTCCCACAACGGCGGCCTAGGTCGGGTCTCCCAATCACGGTCCGCATTCGTTCCCTTCTCTTGTCACTAGAGTCCTTTCCCCTTCCTCCATCCTTCCGGCCCTCTTCTTCTACCCCTCCTTGGTCCCTCCCTCGCTTACGGCTTTGCTTGGATTTGTCCTGCGACTCCAAGTCCTCCATTCCACCTGCCAGTCTTCGTCAACAATTCCTGGCTCTTCTTGCCTCGTTTCGCGATGCAGATGTACTCTACACCAATGGTTCTGTGGTCGATGGACGCACTGGGTTTGCTTTCATCCATGGCGACTACGTTGAGCAGCATTCCCTGCCTTGTGGGAGCAGTGTTTTTACTGCGGAGCTGGTTGCTCTTTATCATGCACTTGCTCACCTTTCCTCCTCGCCTGGGGAGTTATTTGTCATATGCAGTGACTCCCTGAGTGGATTGCAAGCACTCGACCAGTGTTTTTCTCGGGACCCTTTGGTGCATGGTATTAAAGATGCTGTTTTTGCTCTCACTGAGTGTGGTCGTTCAGCGACGTTTGTGTGGACCCCGGGCCACATCGGCATTCCATGATCAGTTGGCCAAGCAGGCCACCACTTCACCTCCCCTGGTGCTTGGTCTCGTGGAAAGCGACCTCCGGTCAGCCCTACATCGCAAGGTCCGCGATGTTTGTAGCTCTGAATGGTCTGTCTTGAACACGCCAAATAAGCTCCGCATGGTCAAGTCATCCACGGCCGTATGGAACTCATCCTTGAGGGGCACTCATAGGGATTCAGTTGTTCTCTGCCATCTCCGAATTGGACATACGCAGTTGACCCACAGTTATCTCCTTCGTCGTGAGAACTCGCCCAAGTGTCGCTGTGATGCAGGGCTGACAGTGGTCCATCTTCTTCTGGACTGCCCCCTTTTAGCCCCCTTGCGGCAGTCCTTTAATTTACCACCTGCACTTCCTTTAATTCTAGGTGATGATGCCTCTATAGATGACTCAGTTTTTCGTTTTATCCGTGCAGCTGGGTTTTATCACTCGCTCTAGTGTGGGCGCTCTCACATGATTTCTCAGGCTACACTCTCTCCAGCGACTTTTAATTGTGACGTGGATACCAAAATAGTGTCTTTTATGGAACAAGTTGTGTTGGTGCCTCTATCAACGCTTTCCAGCTGGAGGTTCTTCATTTGTAGTTGAGTGGTTGACCTTTTACCTGATCCATCAACCACTGTAGTCTGTTTTACTCTAGTCAACTTTTTGCTCTGCTCCTTTTAAGTGTCCTCTATTTTGTGTTACTGCAGTGTTCATTTTAGCTCTGTACCCATTGGTGTTCCCTCCCTCTGGGTGCAGAGGTTACGCTTTTACTGTATAGGCCTTTTACAAGTTTGTCTGTTTGGAACAGGGGCCTGATGACCTCGATGTTTAGCCCCCACCAAACCCCAAAACCAACCAACCAACCAACAACCAAAATTTCAGATGGTGTACAAATCGCCCAAAAATGGGTCGGCCAGTTAGGATACAATTGAAAGCTTTGCAGTTGGACCTGCAGGTGCCCTGATGCCTGTGTGCACAGTGTTTCCTCACAGACCCTCCCCCCTCCCCCCTCATCATATTATGTACCAAATCCTATGGTTTGGACAGATGCTTTTATTGACGTAAGAAAAATGCTCATTCCACCATTCTCAGAAGCCTGTTCTGTTCAGCACTCTGTGACTACCCAAATTTGACATACATCTACGCAGATGGGTTCAAAGTCAACGATAGCATCAGTTTTGCATTTGGACACTCAAGGGGCTGCAAGTAGTACTCTCTGCCAAGTGCATGCAGTGTATACACTGAAGAGTTGGTCACCATACTACGGGCTCTGCAGGTACATTAAAACTCTTGCCACAGAGGGTTTCCGGATTTGTATTGACTCCATGAGCTGCTTAAAAGGCTTATTTCAATTGTTCCTTAGAAACCCTTTGGTCACTGATTTCCAAGCCCTATCATTTGACCTGGAATGAGAGTAACATTCTTCTGGACAGTGAGCCACATGGGTATTCAGTGAAATGAACTCTCTGACGAATTAGCTAGAGAAGCAATCACGGGAGACAAACTTGAACTCGGGAGTACTGGACACATGCTTAAGGTTGAAACTGTGATATCAAATTCAAAAAACTGGGGGCAAGGCATACTTCTTCCCAGGCCTCTGGGTGAGATGACATTTTACTACGCCGACTGCGTATCAGCCACACCAGATTTACCCACGGGTGCCTTTTGCATCAAGAGGACTCCCCTCAATGCAGCTGTGGTAGTCATCTCGTGATTGCCCATATACTTGCGGTTTGTGCCCTGCTAGCTGATCTGAGAAAAGAAACAAAGTTCTACGTTTCCTGAGGGAAAGTGGATTTTATAACATAATTTAATGCATCTTCACGTTCAGCATCAGATGTTATTACGGGTGCAGTGCTTCCCACTGCTGTGTGGCCCCGAGTGGCCTCAGGCTACTTTCTCCTCCGTACACTATGTACTTTTTAAAATTTTTGTGTATGTGTTTTATTTAGCTAACTGCCTAAGTGAATTAGCTCCCTAGTCCATACAGTTTGCATTTTCTCACCCCATTCCAATGTCTTGCCCCATTTTAGTTGTGCTATGATGTGGTGTATCCTTCAGTGATAAGCTACAGTTTTTAGCTGCCTGACTTTTATCTAACTTTTGACATCTGGCCAAAGTTACTGTCATGTATATTTTCAACCAGCAGACGTGGCCACAGACCCGGGAGTTGACAATTCTCCTTTTCTCGTGGAGATAGAAAACAAAAAAATGATGATCTCCTTTTCTCATTCCATTTCCTTTAAAAATAATTTTCCTTGTATTGAGGGACTGATAACCAAGTAGTCTAGTCCCTTTAAACCGATAATTATCATCCCCTCAGGGTCCTTATGACTCTTCCGTCAGTATGTGCAAAGCACCCTAAGCTATTGCAGCACCTCCTTTCGTTCCTGTGCCGCTATTTCGGAAATCTCTCATTTCTGACTAGCCTTCTTTCTCTTGCTCTCTTCCTCATGGTGAAGGCCTTTGATGTCCACCTGGCTCTCCCTAGATTCTGCCTTCCTTTTCTGGAATGTTCTTTCATCCACCATGTTTTGATTAAAATAATTTGTGGGCCCCTTATAAGTATGTCGTCCCCCCCCACCCCCCCACCCCCTTTTTTAAGGTATGGACTGACTGGGGAAGAACATTTTAAATAGTGCATACTACGTGCAGTGTTAAAAATCATATGCACACAATATCTGTGTGGGCTCTTATTTGTGCTATAAGCTATAGGCCCATATACAGTTGGTGGTAGTATTGTGTGTATAAGTTATAAAAATACAGTGCATTGGTAGAGCTGTCATGGTACTCAGGTGATTCATATGAAAAGATTTCCGATGGTATTATGGCTGCATGACGGGAATTAACAGCCTTGAACATGGAATGGTAGGTGGAATTAGACGCATGAGACATTCCATTTCGAAAATCGTCGGGGAATACAGTATTCAGAGATTCCCAATGTGAAGAGTGTGCCGAGAATACCAAAAATCAGGCATTATCTCTAAAAATGGACAACACAGTGGCCAAAGGCCTTCACTTAATGACAGAGTGCAGTGTTGTTTTCTTAGAGTTGTCAGTGCTAATAGACACACAACACTGCATGAAATAACAACAGAAATCAATGTGGAATGAAAAACAAATGTATCTGTTAAGACATTGCAGCAAAATGACATTAAGGGCTATAGCAGCAGATGACTGACGCAAGTGCCTTTACTAACAGCACGAGATTGTCTGCAGCATCTCTCCTGTGCTTGTGACTACACCAGTTGGAACCTAGACAACTAGAAAATCATGGCCTGGTCAGATGAATCATGATTTCAGTTCGTAGGAGCTTATAGATGGGTTTAAGTGTGGTTCGGACTCCACGAAGCCATGTACCCAAGTTGTCAACAAGGAACTGTGCAAACTGGTGGTGGTTCCATAATGGTGTGAGATGTATTTACATGAACTGATCATTGACTGGAAATGGTTATGTTCGGATAGTTGGACTTCAGTTTTTGTTGTTGACAGTGCACCATGTCACTGGGCTGCAGTTGTTTGTGATTGGTTTGAAGGACATTCTGGACAGTTCGAGCGAATGATTTGGCCACTGAGATCACCCAACATGAATGCCATCAAATATTTATGGGACATAATCAAGCGGTCAGTTCGTGCACAAAATCCTGCACTGACAACACTTTCGCAATTATGGATGGACCAGAGGAAACATGGCTCAGTATTTCTACAGGGGACTTCCAACAATTTACTGAGTCCATGCCACATCGAGTTGCTGCACTTCGCTGGGCAAAAGGTCTAACACGATATTAGGAGGCATCTCATGACTAGTCGCCTTATTGTGAATTACACCAGAAAATGGCCGTTTTGATCCAGCCATCTCTTCAGATAGGCATCTAAACTTCAATGCTGACTGTTACAATCCTACTGCTTTCCCTACCCTGGCTACCCCATGGGAAGAGGGATAAGCCATACATCTTAGAGCAAAACAATTTATTTGATACTTACTGTGTACTGAAACTGATGAGGATACTTTTACTGTGACAAAAACATTATTTTTTTGTGGAGCATATTGAAGGTAAATTTGGAGAAGTTGAGCCGTTCGCAAAAATAAGCAGTGGATTGGTACTGATGGTGCTCCTTGTGTTGCACAGTCTACAGCTCTTCAGGCATGTGAATGTCTATGTGACAGACCAGTTACCGTTGCATCACACGAGACTTTGAATATAGTCCAAGGAATTGCCTGCCACCGAGGTCTTATGCTCCAAATGGACAAGGAACTATGGGATAATCTTAAGTGGCAAATCATACATTTTGTCCAACGTGTCCGAGAAGGTTCCTAGAATAATAGACTAGATGCAGGCACCTTTTCCTTAGCCTTTGAAGGGAGTGTCCTCTCGGAAAAAAGTCAGGCATGGTGTACAGATGTTATGTGATACCTTATGTCCCACTGCACATGAGGTGCTTTCGGTGCCATACATCATCCTACTGCACGACAGACCCAAAATGTGGTAACTGCAGATGATGACTTCATGAAGGTAGGTAGACCTTCTTAGCAATCACTGTTGTGTGTCAGATACGTGAAACACCATCCTCTGTGTACACCTCTTTGCTCAGTCTTCAAGAAAGTAAAGAAAAAAAAAACTGGAATATAAATCTATTGGGCACCTGTCATGTACTGGGATGTGTAAAAATATGATTACATCCTATTGATATGGCATCCCATTATGGGAAAGTCACAGCCATCACTACCTCTTTTTTTTTTTTTTTTTAAAAAAAAGCCAGTTGCCCACTGTCCTCTCTTGTGATTCCCACAGCACTGTCTTCGGGAACCACTTCCCAGATGCAGGCAGAGAAGCAGCTCCCTCTTCCAGTGTCTGCTGGTGACAGGGCTCCATCTTTTTTCCCTTGGTCCCAAGTTGTATATATCCAGGGAATGAACTGGCCAACTGTTTGGCTGAAGGAGCGATTACTCATCCCCCATTCACTTTGTCAGTCCCAGGTGCGGATTTGTGGCTGCAAATAAGACCTCTGCTCACTTGGAGAAGGAATGACCTGGTTGGCTATTCTCCCTTCTAGTAGACTCCACAGTATCAAGGAGACTATGCGACATAGCACTCTTCCTTCCGTTCCTCCTGGAAAGAATCCACAGTATCACGTTGCCTCTTCAGTGATCGTAACAGGCTAACTCGTGGTTTTATTTTATGTAATGAGCCACTGCCATATTGTAGTCGCAGAGCCTTACATCCTAAAAGCCTCATTTCCTGGTGGAATGCCCCCTTCTTCTGGCCCTCTACGCTAAGCTTGGCCTTTTAATTTCTTTTGCTTCAAATATTAGCAGACAGTTCACAGATGATTGAATTGGTTCACTGTTTTCTCTGTGAAAATGGTTGGTTTCAGAGATAAGGTTTGAAGCTACATTCAAGGCAGTGGCTGGGCACTTGGGGTTGTGGCTTATCCCACTGCTTGCTGGGTCTGGGGGACTCCAACCAAACCTCCTTGACTAGCTCACTGTTCCACCCCTCTCGTACTCTGTCTTCATTGTTTTTAGGTGTGGTTTTGCTCTTTTGTCACAACCTGTTTTCTAGGACTCTGTTGAATGATAGGTGCTCTTTAATACTTTGACAAACTGGGAGCAGGGCTGGGATGGCTATGGGTCTGACGACTCCTGTCGCATGCAGGGCCTTGGGGAAGCTTACCTGCTGCCTTACCCATTTCCCTCCACTTGTTCTTTTTACTGACAGTCCAACTGATGTCCATTACATTTTTAGTCATCCCAGTTTTTCTGTTTTGAATTTGCCAACTATAAAACATCTTTTGGTCTCTGTATTCACCCTTGATTGGGCCGGGGTGGGGTTTTCTTACCATAGGGTGAGCCCTGGGATAACACTGGTTTGTTTTGACATCTGTACTGGTCTGATCAATACACTTCTGTCAATTTTTGATCAGCTCTGGCATCAGTATTGCTTCCAGTGTCTCTGTCTTATTGCTCCTATGTACTTTCATCATCAGAATGTGTACTTCAGGGGTGTGTCTAATACCTCTGAATTGAGGGACTGATCTTGTTGTTTAGTCCCTTAACCACCAACCAACAAACCATAATCATTATCTAAAAGTAAAGGGGACCTGTTAACACTGAAAATATAGAGTGTTGTAGAACAGTCATAACTGACTGCAAATTGAGTACATACATGAGTATTTTTATTTATGAGTTTAACTTACAGTCAGTTACGATAACCTGAACATAAGACTAGCTTAGAACTATCACCATTGTGATGATCACCTGAGGCTGCAACTAGCTGCAAAAAATAGAGAACAGTGCCAGTAATGTCTGTCTTGACTACAATCATGTCACTTCGACAATATTTAACATTTATGGGATGTGTAATGGGGAAAAGTTTGTAATCATATTTGTATCAAATTTTTCCTTAATTTTTGACATTTTTTACGCAAATTGGTAGTTGCTTATGAGATTTTAGTCACTGGTTTCATAATTCTTTACCTGTACAGACCATGACATTACAAAAATTAACTATGAAAGAATTTCAAATCTGACCTTGTTAGTGCATTACTTGACTCTAGCATTTTAAGGGAAAAATGACAAGTGACACACTAAATTGCAAATCTATAGTTTGTTGGTAAACTTAAGGAGCTTTCTCTAACCCACAACTTCATTAGGAGCACGTAAAGGCTGTTTCACAGGGTTATACAAACACTACTGCAGCACACCTTTTCAGCGAGTGGCACTGCTGTGCTTAGGCGCACCTGGAAACTGTGTTAGCAACATATGAGGTACAGAAATTAGTAACTAATGTAACAGTTATAAGAAATGCACATCAACAGAGTCTACATAAATCACCAGACACTGCTCTGTACTGCTATACAGAAACTGATTCTTTACCAGAGAAGGAAAGTTGCTACTCACCATATAGTGGAGATGCTGAGTCATGATAGGCACAACAAAATGATTCACACAATTATATCTTTTGGCCATTACGGCCTTTGTCAGCAGTAGACACACACACACACACACACACACACACACACACACACACACACACACACAAACGCAACTTCAGAGAGCTGAAAAGTGGAGACTGCAGACGTGTGTGCAAGGTGTGTGTGTGTGTGTGTGTGTGTGTGTGTGTGTGTGTGTGTGTGTGTGTGTCTACTGCTGACAAAGGCCTTAATGGCGGAAAGCTATAATTGTGTGAATCTTTTGGTTGTGCCTATCGTGACTCAGTGTCTCCGCTATATGGTGAATAGCAACTTTCCTTCTCTGGTGTTGTTACATTCCATCCTGGATTTTCCATTGTTTGATGAAATTGATTCTTTAGTCATCCTGTACAGAAGGTAAGATGTTCTTCTGGGAAAGCCCACTTTCCCCTCCATGAACCTGGCTTGTTCTTTGGATTACAGACAGATTAGATCTTAGATAAGAGGAAGACGAGTACCTGCAATCTGTAAAAGGATCATGCCTTTGAAGTGAGTGTTATTCAAAACAAACTTTTGAGTGTTGGTTCCAATATGGTACACATTTACTTTATGAGAGAAAATGACTTTGATGTTATTTGGTAGCAATAACTGTAGGTTAGTGAGTACTTGCTTTATGGAATTGGATATTCTCTCAGTAGATGGATTTTGGTTCTGTATACTTGATAAACTGAGAAACATGGTCTTCATTTTTATTTTTTATCAAATTTTGCTTCAACAAATGAACTATCACACAGGACAGGATATACATGCAGGGCTTAGTGCCAACCAGGCTGCTGGAGTCCACAGGGGATTCACATGCACTTCCCACATTTCAGACATCACAATGTTTCGGTGACATCACATTTGCCATTTACAATCTTGATGAATTAATGAAAGGGGTTAACATACCATGAAACCGAGCTTTGTTTGTTTAATTGACATAATGTCTATGGCTCATTGCAATTCATGAAGTTTACAACACATTTCAAAGTTTCTACACAATAGGTATAATCACAAATATTACACGTTGTTTTCTAGAAAAAATATTTTGAACTGTGTTAGCTTTCTAAACTCTCCACAGTTCTGTGCAGCTTCATGAAGTAATATAAACAGTAGAATTTCTCTCAGACAGGACCATTGAGGTTTTGCCCATGACATAATGCATTCCTGATTGGTGGTTAAACACTTCATGACACTTCCAAAATTGCTTGCTTCTCTTACAGGTAGTGGACTATATCCAGCTGTGCTTGTGTAGTAATAACAAGATCATTGGTATCAACACCAGTTACCTGTTCAGCAATGGTTTCCTTGAATTGAGTAACGGATTCTTTCTTGAATTCATAATAAATGTGTACTGCATTCAGTATTAAGTTCATGTGAATCAGTATTTGTATGGCTGCCAGTATTTCAGTACCATTTTATCCGGTGATCTTCTAAATCAACAAATGGTGTGTATTTGTTATAGGTTCATTCCACATCAAATCAGCCAATTTTAGAAATGATCATCCCCACCTGACCATCTCCACTTTTGTTAAAACTTTTACCATAGCTGCAAGCACGTCTTAACAGAAGTTCTGTAAAGCTTTAGCTCAAGATATGGTGTACTTTTGATACCAGAACTGTCAGCTTGGAGGTTGCTCAGCCGATGTGCGTATTATCACGAATAAGTCATTGTGTTTGACAACACTATATTATAAGTTGATTATTGCAGTGAGAAATCTGCAAATTGGTATTTCTACTCAACTTTTGGTGGTGTGTTCAAATATGACATAGACAAGATAAATGAGGTAGCACACATGACAGAAAAAGGGAGGGAATTGCTTGTGTAATGTTATAAATCCAAATACCGATGAAATTCAGCTGCTGCTTGCACTTGGTACATTTAGCCATGTTGGATCTGTTACTGACCTTTACATTTTTTTTTGATTATGTATAGTCGCCTTTATGAATTGAATTGTTCTGGTAGTCCAGCTACACTGTCCTACTGCTATGTACAAACTTTCTCTTCTTCGGGCTTTGTTTGTTTGCAGGGTGATGCTAAAGTATGAGATCAGAATGACTGTTTCGAGCTATGAAATAAACTTCGAACCCTTAAGATTCACTTCTCTATATTTTAAATTCTTTCGCTCTCATGACAACAGATCCCCTTAATTACAACTCGAAATAATGTAAACTTTCGCCTCAGTATTGTGTGTATGATCTGCAGGCCATACATCAAAGTTCCACCTTTTTACACCAGAAAGTGATACATTTATTTCAAGTCCCCATTGATATTAGGTGCCCTCTTACTCCAAGCTATCCATGACAGTACCAACTGAGTGTCGAAGCATATCCGTATCCTTGTGCAGCAAGCGAGTGGTGCTGATCCGCTTAAGACTTGTCGCTGCTCACGGTTCTGCTGCTCGCACAACCTCTGTACAAATATAACCCGGGGTGCACAGTATCTGCTCCTTTTTTCCACATTGCTTAACATATATTAGTTACTACGATCCACTTTAGATGGTATGAATTTCTAAAACCCCGAACTCAGGGATTGTAATATGTCAGAACAATTGAGAGGTATGGTTTGGGGGAGAGAGGTGATTCATGCCGAAGCATGTAGAGAAACGCTGGCAAGTATGTCATTAAATTTATTGGATCAAAAATACACAATTGGCCTTTCGCTGATAACGGTGATGGAGCGACACAGCATGGGGGTGTGGGTCAGCGTCAATGACAGTGCCAGAATTTGTTATGGTGGCATCTAGTCATCCAGCCTTGCAGACACAGTGCTCCTACTCATGCCACAACTAAGTGGCTACCATGTGTGTTGGCTGCACCATTAGCCCAGGGCATGGCTGACTGGTCCATCAAATGCAACTTGTGGACCCCTTTTAGAGCACAAAAGGGAAACAGGGCAGCTCGTTCAGTGACCGCAGGCAGCTTTGCATCCCGGAGGCCGCCAGCTTGCACCCCGTCTCCACCCTTGTGGATAGCGGCTTGCAGTTTGCTGGACAATGTTACCCAGAGAGCAGAGGCCAACAATATTCTTGCTCCGAATACCGGTGCAGCTCTAAGGTGTGTGGCTACCCCACCAAAGCTATGCGCATACACGCAGCAGAGGTTGGTGATAGTTTCAGCAGGCTGGTTGATTGTTGATATCCATCACCAGAGGTCATTGTGGTTGGCCTGCTACTTAAGCAGTCGTAATTCTCTCCAGTTGTAGACATGGACAGAATCTCCGGGCTCACTTATGTATACTTTTTTCCCCTACTCCTCCAATTTAGTTCCTCTGGAGGGGACAAATGGAATGCTCTTTAATAATTAAGTCAGTATGCCTCAGCCTGCTTCAGCTCCTACACTTGGCACTGTTGTAACTGCTACAGATGGGTTCTTCACAGCATATCAGGGCCCTGTGCTGCCCTGATTACTTCAAACTTGTATACAGCGCCTACTGGACCGTGCCTTCTCACTTGTGAGCGGTGTCATAAACCTGCCTCACAGAATTGTCTGCTAAATATCAACAGTTCCTGTATCTGCCATCCAATGTGACAGTTGGTCCCTTCCAGCTGCAGCTGCAGGAAATATACAATAATTCTCCAAATCTGTACCTATTTGTAGCACACCAGAATATTAATAGTGGAGCAGAGGATTTGATAAAATGACCTGTTACACTACATATGCTCGCACTCAACGTAAAGATTTCATGCCAAATTGCCTATTAGTATTTATCTATTTTGTATACTCAGCACATATTTTGTTTATGTGCCTCATTATTGACTTCCACTCCATTTCATAATTTACTATATTTAAGAAAAAAACATATTAAAAAAATACATAATTTTTCACAAGTATTTAAACTGAGAAACCATTTTTATTTTCCATATTTTGTGTTCAAAAACCTTGCTGCTTGTTTGTTGCATGTCATATATTCCGTTTTTTCGAATGATGTTTGTAGTCCTACTTTTTCCACAACTTCTTTAAGAATTTCAGTTTGGTTTCGAGCTGTGGTAATATCCATACTTAAAATTGTCAGGTCATCTGCAAAGACGATGCAATCTGCTCTAATATTACTTCTACCTAACTTGAATGATTAATCTATATTTTGACTCAACTTTTGCTCTCGCCATTCTGTAATTACCTTTCCCAAAACACAGTTAAACATTAACGGGGAGAGCCCATCTCCCTGTCTGACACCAGTATTTATATCAAATGGTTCAGAAATTTCCCCCATGAATTTAACTTTAGAGTTAGTGTCAGTTAATGTTTCTTTAATCAGTGTTAGTGTGTTGTTATCTAGCCCTTGTTGTTCCTTTAAAATTTGGAAAAGATTCACGGGCAACTGAGTCATAGGCCTTTTTAAACTCCACAAATGTACATACAGTATTGTTACCAAAAATCCTTTGGTGCCTAAGGATTAGTTTTAAATTCAGAACTTGTTCAGGACATGATCTATTTGGCCTAAAGCGTGCTTGGTATTCACCAGTTTTAGATTCTAACTGTTCTTGCGTTCGATCAAGTAAACACTGTGGGAGAATTTTGTATGTGACCGGGAGAAGAGAGGTTTCTCTGTAATTATTAGCATAATTTCTGTCCCCTTTCTTATGAGTGGATGAATTAGGGCAGTGATCCAGTCCTCAGGTATTTTCACTGTTTGTCAGATATGTCCTATTAGTTGCATGATCTCTTTTATAGTGTTAGGGCCAACTGTTTTTAGTAGTTCTGTAATTATCCTGTTTTCTCCAGATGCTTTATTGTTTTTAAGTCTCCTAATTTGTTTAATTATTTAGATTTTGTCTGGTTCTTTAGGATTAAGGGTTGGTGTTATCAGTTCGCCGTGGTTGGAATTTGTTCACTGGTTCTGGACAGTTGAATACTTTCCAAAATAATTAGCAAGTACCTTACAATTTTCCTGGTTGTTAGGAGCCAAACTGCCATTTTAATTTTTGAAACAGAACTTTGAGGTTGGTAACTGGTTAGTTTTGTTTTTGGAATGCTTTATAAAAGTTTCTTGTATGAAGTCTTTTTTGATTTGTAAAAGCTAAGCATTTTTGTAGTTTCTTGTAGTCTGTTGGATTAATTTAGATGTTTCATTTCTTACAGTTAGAAAGGTGTTGTACGTATTTTCAGTTATGTTACTTTTCCACTTTTTGAATGCCTCATATCTAGATTTAACTGCTGTTTCACAATCTGCATTCCACCAAGTGTGTTTTTGTTTCTTTCAATGTGGAATTAAATTTTGTGCTGTTTGATGAGCTTTTCTTTTAGGCTTTGCCGATTGTTGGATTGTTTTTTGCCAGGTTTGCTTTTAGAGTTGGGCTTATTTTAGCAATGTCACATTTTGGGATAACATTTTTTGTTTTGAAGAGTTTTTGAGGTTGAAGTTTAACTTTTATTCACGTTAAATAATGGTCAGAATCAATGTTAACCTCTTTCCTAACTTGGATATTTAAAATTTCTTTTTAGTGAGGGTATGAAATTGCTACATGATTGATTTGAAATCCCCCAATGAATGTATTGGGTGCCTGCCAAGTTTTTTTTTGTTTAGAAGGGTTCTTTTTAAAATGTGTTCATATGATTTAAAGTTTAAAATTTTTGCACGTTTCAACAAGTCTTTGGCCATTTTGCTTTGTCCATTTATGCGTAGGAAATCCATTCACTGTTTTCTTACATTTTTTTCTGTTTATGTAACTGAGCACTAAAATCACCCATTAAAATTTTAACATGGTTTGAGGGAATTTTTGGGATGATGCTTTCTAATGTTTCCCAAGCTTCATTAACTTCTGGTTTTTTATGGTTATCCTCCTTTACTGGCATATGGGCATTAGTTAAAGTGTATGTTTCATTTGCGCATTTATGAGAAATTGTCATTAAGTCTATTATTAATGGGTTTTACCTCCTTTATTGAATTTAAAATATTTTTGGAGTCTGCAAAAGCAACTCCCAGATGTGGTGTATTATTAAGTATTTTTTAGCAGTTTTTCTTTTAAAAAGGCAATAATTATCGAAATCTATGGTGGTGGTGTCCGTCATTTGTGTTTCTTGAAGTGCCAAAATTCGAATCTTCTGTTCTTTTAATGTATTTCCCAATTTATGAAGTTTACTCGGTTGCAAAAGTGTTTGTATGTCAAGTGTTGCAAAAAATGCGTTTGAGTTGGTTTTAAATTGGCCAGAGGACTCAGACTTCTGCTGTTGAATCACATTTCATTTTAACCTGGCTGCACCAGAATCTGAAAGACCAGTTGTGCCAGTAATAATGGCAGTGGATTGACCGCCTGAGGTAATATTGTGATTATCAAAATGCTTCATGGTGATTGTATCTGGAATCAGGTGGGGTTGAGTAGACTTATTGAGTGAACTGAGATAATTAAGACTGGAAGGTTTAGTTCCAGAATATAAATTTCATCCGCACCACTGGTGAACAGTCACTGACCACTTTGCTGCTTGCTGCAAGACAGACACAAAGTGGATTTTATTTTATTTTGCTTTGGTCTGGACTGCTTATTCTGTATTCACAGCTGTCCACCGTATCTGATGGAACATTCACTATCCACCACTTGTGACCCATTCAATAACTTACTTTGGCAAGGTCAGCTTCTTAGACTTTTGGTTACAAAGTCTTGAAGCCTGGAAAAAAGTACATTGTTCGTTATAAACATCACATGTCATATTTAAGCCTTACACCATGGTTTTTTTTTCATAACTTCGTTCGGTAGGTGGTGTACTTTATCTCATTTAAGAGATCAGGTTGCTTTAAGTGATTCTAACTTCTTTGCATGCATATATTCTCTTCTATGTACTTCCATTACACTTTCCTGTTTCAGAGGAATCGTAGATTGACTGTACCTCCTTTGTTTCAAGTACACATCCAAATTTCAAATGTTTCTGCATTAATATGCATGGAGATCCATACAATGTAATAAGGAAAATTATCTATCATGACCAGCTAGGAAACCTCATCTTTGGTGTGATCAGTTGTCACTTCAATTTTTTAAATCGTCTTTTTGCATTATTGCTGACCCCCTTTCTCTGGGTAGGTACTGTGCAGCCTTATTTTTATTCATGTGAAAGTGCCTCATACAAATTCCCTACCAATATACGGTGCAGACCATTTCTTTCCCAAATGTACCTGGCCGATGGCAAAGATTAGTCTCTATCATGGATCTCTCTATCCGCCATTTTATTTCTACCTGCTTGTAATGCATGTTCACTTCTGTATTTCTATTTTAAACCAGTTGATAGCACCTCCTCAACTTTTCTGCTATTTTTCCCCTTACATTGGTTCGAAGAGGTTCCTTCACTTGACAATACCTAGATGTCAACCTATACTCTTCCTCATTTCAAATTGCAAAATTCTTTACGCTCTGATTATATCATTTTACTTGAAGCAAATCCACATTCTTATAATATTTTATACAATAATTTCCCAACTTACCTTTGTAATTAAAGTTCAGAGCTTTGTACCTACCTTTGTATAATCTACCATGGTGCGTGCTCTTCACTGTTCAAGTTTATTAATGACATTATTTGTTAGTACAAGTGAGACATTGTTACTTCATATTTCTAATTAATGTATGTTCTTGGGTCCATGCATCTAAATGACACTAAAATCACAATGTTTTTAAGATGTCTTCTGCTTTGCACTTGCCTATTCCCCCAAAAATGTGTGACATGCCTAAACCTACTGGCACTTAAATTACTTGTTATAGTTTCAACGTCTTATGTTACACGGGAGTAGAACGATCTCGGCAATGGTGTGAAAACAGGTTGAAGGTGAATGGAAATGAGGTTTCCACAAAGAGACTATTGCTTATGGCAAGAGGGGAAAATAAGACTGGAGCTCTCAAAGGAGAAGAAAGAAAGGAAAAAGAAGAATAGATTTGTTGAAACCAAAGAAGAAAAGACAGACTCCAAAGAGAGATCCACATCCCCCCCCCCCCCCTCCCTCACCCCACCCCAGAAGAGACCCCGTCTGGATAAGCTCTTCACTGAGATGCTGGAGAATGAAGAGTGTTAACATGCCCTACAGAGTGGATTGTTTCTGCTTCATTGTACTGGAGACAGTGATCTAACACTACACGTTAAAAAATCTAATGGTATAGAAACTAATCATTAGATTAATTGTATATCTATGAATTTTTAAAGTTGATGTAGTTCAGTGTCATTGATATTATACCTTATGTGCATTTAACAGCTGACCAATAACAGTTGGTAGTGTTTTATGATTTGTTCATTATACTGCATAACAGAAATAACTTCTGATTATGTTCTCTTTATTTTACTTTTAACAAGGTAGTGGTTTATATGTCTTCAGTATATCTACATCCCTTGTATAGTCCATTTTCTTAATAGTCATTGCGATTGACCTGCAACCTACATCCATCTGAATCTCCTTAGTGTATTTGAAGTAATGCGCTAGCAGAATAGAAATGCGGAGAACACAAGTCATAAAACAATTTATTGGACTCACAAAAACGAAACAATAATAGTGTCTCCAAAAGAACAACAGACTCGATCACAAGTGCGGATCATCACAAATATAAAATAACAAATAATAATAGAAAAGACCCGACTCTTTTCGCGGGCAGAGATCACTGTAAAACAATTCTACAATATCAAGATGTTCGTCAAGTACTCTAAGTCCATGTGCAAGAGATTGGTCAGCTAGAAGAGGCGTCTGACTGTGGCTGCTGGGATGGCACCTCTGTATACATCCAAACAGTGCGTCAAACTGCCCTTTGCCGGCTGTGCGCCACCCTATAAAGCCTGTTTGACAGAAGTTATCTGCCAGAACTATTTGTGATCGCATGCTGGCATATCAAAGTAGTTCCTGGGCTAGCTGCGACCTTTGGTGAAGCTGTTCTGCAGGCTCCGCGAATGGGTAACAGTCCCTGGTGGCCGTTTGTGGAGACCTGGTGTTGTGTTGTGTTGTGGCTGCCAGTAAATATTTGTATTGACAACATAGGCTTTCCTGGTGAATGTACGCCCTGTGATGCAGGCATCCCGTGTTGGTTGGACGTGAAGTCTGATGCCTGTGCAGCAGGCATTACAATCTATAAACTGCGGCCACAGCAGACCTCCCTCCCCAGCTCCCACCCTCCAGGGGTGAGTGGAAGGCTCATTTCAATATTGGGCCCCAGGGCCATCAGCGACAGGAGATCGGGGGCGGTCGAGGTGCAGGATCCAAGTCCATGGGTGTAGGGACCCTTGCTGGAGGATCTGCCTGGGGTGTGATCGGTGGCGATGGCGGAGGTAGTGTTTGGGCTGGGAGAGGAGCGCTGTCATCCTCGAGGACTGACAGCCGTGGAGATGGCAGAGGAACCACCTGCGGGCCACACCGGGGGTTAAGCTAGTTGCTGTGCTTCCAGCATACTGTACCATCATTGAGGGTGACTGCCACCATAGCGCGGCTGATGAGCGATGAAACCCTGGCAGGGACCCACCGGGAACGATTGCTAGTGAACACCCTCACCCAAACCGGATCCTGCAGAGAAAAATGGGGCCATTGTGGAACACGGAAGAGCTGGGCGGGGAGAAGATGGAAACAGGAGGCACAAAGGGGACCGATGAGGGCGGCCGTGAAGTTTTTCAGCTGAGGATGACCCATCCTGAACAGTGGATCAGTAGAAGAAAAGAAAGATGGTAAGGGCGTCACCCAGGGAGTGTTAGGAATACAATTTCGACACCTGGACTTTGAATGTCTGGACAAACCGTTTGGCTAATCCTTTAGATGCAGGATGAAAGGGAGCGGTATGAATCAACTGGATGCCCAGGGAGGTGCAGAAGGAGGTAAATACAGCAAAGCTAAATTGAGGGCCGTTGTCGGTCACCAACGTCTTCGGAAGGCCCTCAATTGCAATGATGCAGGAAAGAACTTGGATGGTATGGGCATATGTCGTGGAGGACATGCGGGAGACATAAGGAAACCAACTGCTTGCATCCACCAATCCACCAGCATAAGCTAGGGGGAGCCGAGGAATGGGCCTGTGAAATCCAAGTGCAAATGGGACCAAGGAGAAGGAGGAGGAAACCACGGGAACAAGCGTCAAGGGGGTGCAGACTGGTGCCATTGACAACAGGGACACCAAGCCATTTTGTCAGGACAATCCCCCAATGACCAACGTGCAGGAGCTCCAAGGCCTGTTGGTGGAGAGAGGGTGGCAACACAACTCGCCAACAATCACCACCACCCAAGATGAGGAGAACCCCATCTCTGAGAGACAGATCCTGGCAGTGGTGCCAGTAGGCCAGACCTCTGGCTGTGGCAGCTGACGACAGTCTGATGGCCATCCCATCCTGAACGTGGTGCATCAGCACCTGGAGTGTCGGGTCGTCTGCCATGCGACTAGCTAGGCATCCGGTGGAAAATCAGCTACTGCCTTGACAGCAGGGTCATCCAGGTGGAAACAGGCAACTGGGTCAACATCGAACTCGGGGTTGGCACCCACCGGGTGACAAGAGAGGTGATCCACATTGCCGTGGAGAGTTGTGGCCCAAAAATGGATGTCATAGGAATATTCCATGAGGAACAATGTCCAGTGCTGGAGGCTGCGAGCTGTCCTTGTGGGGATGGCGGATATAGTGCTGAACAATGAGACCAGGGCTTGTGATCAGTGCATAAGGTGAAGCGACTGTAGATGAAATTGTGGAATTTCTTAAGCCCAAAGATTATGGCCAAGGCCTCCTCCTCAATTTGGCTGTAGTTACACTGAGCCAGGGATAGCATTTAGGAGATGAAGGCAATTGCTGTGGTGATATGTGAATCGGTGTCGCGGGGGTGGCTACGACCTGTGCCAGGTACTGCATCATGGGAGCAGAGCAAAAGGACTGTGCAGGAGCATAGATAATGGATAAGCAGGTATCTAAAGAGGTATCTTTCAGCTTCAGAAGATCAGTCTGTAAGGTATCATTTGGGGCATGGACAAGAATCATATCACAAATGAGAGCCAAACCATAAGATTGCTTGCAGTGGGGATTACCACAGAAAAAACGACAGTCATGGGAGAGACCTTGCAGTGTAGAAATCCATTCCCTGACAACAGAACAACTTCCGACATGCCACCGCCACATAGACCTGGGTCCAATAGGCTAGAAGTCAACACCTTGGAGGAGAGAGCACGAGGTTCTGCATCGGGAATCAACTGTTGCAGAAGGTGATAAACTTCTGGGCCCACATAGACGAGAAAAGATGTGCGATGCTGATTGTCACCTGTGACATCATGAGCAATAAAGTGGTGCTCCAGATGAGTCAAGTAGTCCCCCAAGGCTCAAGGGATTTGTCGAACTTGGGAAAGGCAGGGGGTGCGGCATGGAGCCCTAGAAGCGGGGAAGCTGAGTGGGACCCTTGCATAGTCACCCCACAGGGGAGAGTGGACATCCCCTGTAACTGCAGAATAATGAGCTTGTTCATTTGTTACATACTTTCCAACAGCACTATGACTCGCACTAAGGGTTCATCAATACCTGGAATGCTGTCTGCCATAGTGGACAACAACGGAACAGTGTAGGAAACTCTTAAACCAACTCTTCGCCACAGAATTATCTGCACCAGCAGAATAGAAATGCAGAAAACACAAGTCCGAAAACAGTTTATTAGACTCACCAAAACGAAACAATAATACAATCTCCAAAAGAACAAGAGACTCGATCTCAAGTGCGGATTGTCACAAATATAAAATAATGTATAATAATAGAAAAGACCTAACTCTTCACAGGGAGAGATCACCATTATAAAATGTTAAGATGTTCGTCGACTGTACCATGTCCATCTGCAAGAGATCAGCCAGCTAGAAGAGGCGTCAGGCCATGGCTGCCGGAATGGCAACTCAGTATACTTCCAATCAGTGCTTTGAACTGCCCTTTGCTGGCAGTGCACCATCCTATAAAGCCCATTTGGTGGATGTATCTGCCAGAAATATTTGTGATCATGTGCCTGGTGTATCGAAGTAGTTCCTGGGCTAGCTGTGACCTCTGGTGAAGCTGCAGGCTACATGAACAGTTAGTGGTTCCTGGCGGCCGTTGGTGGAGACCTGGAGCTGTGTTGTGGCCGCCGGTAAATATTACTATTGACAATGCAGACAACGTAAGTTTTCCTGGTGAATATACGTCATGTGATGTAGGCATCCCATGTTGGTTGGACATGAAGTGGGATGCTGATGCAGTAGATAAAATCATGTATGAAGTGGGCGGCCACAGCGTTATTCATCTCTTTGTCTCCCTGTACAATTTTGACTCTCTACACTTCCCTCCAGTACTAAATTGATGATCTCTTGATGCCTCAGAACGTGTCCTACCAACTGATCCCTGTTAGTTACGTGAGCTACCCATCTAATCTTCAGCATTCTTCTGTAACACCACATTTTGGAAGCTTCTATTCTCTTACAATGTCATCGGCAAACCTCTAAAGTTTTTATTTCTTCTCCATGGATTTTAATTCCTATTCCAAATTTTTCTTTTGTTTCCTTCACTGCTTGCTCAATATACAGATTGAATAACATCGGGGAGAGGCTACAACCCTGTCTCACTCCCTTCCCAACCACTGCTTCCTTTTCATGCCCCTCCATTCTTATAACTGCCATCTGGTTTCTGTAAAAATTGTAAATAGCCTTTCACTCCTTGTATTTTACCCCTGCCGCCTTCAGAATTTGAAAGAGAGTATTCCAGTCAACATTGTCAAAAACTTTCTGCAGGTCTACAAACACTAGAAAAATCTACCTTCTAGGAGAAGTCGTAGGGTCAGTATTATCTCCTGTGTTCCAACATTTGTATGGAATCCAATAGGGAATCCAAACTGATCTTCCCTGGGGTCGGCTTCTACCAGCTTTTCCATTCGTCTATAAAGAATTGGTGTTAGCAGTTAGCAACTGTGACATATTAAGCTGAAAGTTTGGTAATTTTCACACCTGCCAGCACCTGCTTTCTTTGGAACTGGAATTATTATATTCTTCTTGAAGTCTGGTGGTATTTTGCTTGTCTCACACATATTGCTCACCAGACGGTAGAGTTTTGTCCTGGCTGGCTCTCCCAATGCTATCAGTAGTTCTAATGAAATATTGTCTACTTCTGGGGCCTTGTTTTGGTGTAGATCTTTCAGTGCACCATCAAATTCTTCACGCAGTATCGTATCCCCTTTTCATCTTCATCTACATCCTCTTCCATTTCCATAGTATTGCCGTCAAGTACATCACCCTTGTATAGACCTTCTATGTACTCCTTCCACCTTTCTGCTTTCCCTTCTTTGCGTAGGACTAGCTTTCCATCTGAGCTCTTGATATTCATACAAGTGGTTCTCTTTTCTCGAAAGGTATCTAAATTTTCCTTTAGGCAGTATCTGTCTTACCCCTAGTAATATATGCCTCTAGATCCTTGCATTTGTTCTCTAGCCATCCCTGCTGAGCCATTTTGCACTTCTTGTCAATCTCATTTTTGAGACATTTGTATTGCTTTTTGCCTGCTTCATTTACTGCATTTTTATGTTCTCTCCTTTCATCAATTAAATTCAGTATCTCTTCTGTTACCCAAGGATTTCTACTAGCCCTCGTCTTTTTACTTACTTTATTCTTTGCTGCCTTCACTATTTCATCTCTCAAAGCTACCCATTCTTCTTCTACTGGATTTCTTTTGCCTGTTCTTGTCAATCGTTCTCTAATGCTTTTTCTCAAACTCTCTACAACCTCTCGTTCTTCGGTTTATCCAGGTCCCATCTCCTTAAATTCTTATCTTTTCGCAGTTTCTTCAGTTTTGATCTACAGTTTGTAACAAATAAATAGTGGTCAGAGTCCACATCTGCCCCTGGAAATGTATTAAAATTTAAAACCTGATTCCAAAATCTCCGTCTTACCATTATACAACCAATCTGAAACCTTCCAATATCTCTAGGCCTTGTCCACGTATATACAACCTTCTTTCATGATTCTTAAAGCAAGTGTTAGCTATGATTGGGTTATGCTCTGTGCAGAGTTCTACCAGGTGGCTTCCTCTTTCCTCCCTTACCCACTGTTCATGTTCACCGAGTACTTTTCCTTCTCTTCCTTTACCTACTATTAAATTTTCTTCTCCCTTAACTATCTGAATAATTTCTTTTATCACATCATATATCTCTTCAATCTTTTCATCTATGGAGCTAGTTGGCATGTAAACTTGTAGTATTGTGGTAGGCATGGACTTCGTGTCTATCTTGGCTACAATAATGCATTCACTATGAACCATGAACCATGGACCTTGCCATTGGTGGGGAGGCTTGCGTGCCTCAACGATACAGATAGCCGTACTGTAGGTGCAACCACAACAACGGGGTATCTGTTGAGAGGCCAGACAAACGTGTGGTTCCTGAAGAGGGGCAGCAGCCCTTTCAGTAGTTGCAGGGGCAACAGTCTGCATGATTGACTGACCTGTAACACTAACCAAAACGGCCTTGCTGTGCTGGTACTGCGAATGGCTGAAAGCAAGGGGAAACTACAGCCGTAATTTTTCCCGAGAGCATGCAGCTTTACTGTATGGATAAATGATGATGGCATCCTCTTGGGTAAAATATTCTGGAGGTAAAATAGTCCCCCATTCGGATCTCCGGGCGGGGACTACTCAGGAGGATGTCGTTACCGGGAGAAAGAAAACTGGCATTCTACGGATCGGAGCGTGGAATGTCAGATCCCTTAATCGGGCAGGTAGGTTAGAAAATTTAAAAAGGAAAATGGATAGGTTAAAGTTAGATATAGTGGGAATTAGTGAAGTTCAGTGGCGGGAGGAACAGGACTTCTGGTCAGGTGAATACATGGTTACAAATACAAAATCAAATATGGGTAATGCAGGAGTAGGTTTAATAATGAATATAAAAATAGGAGTGCTGGTAAGCTACTACAAACAATATAGTGAACGCATTATTGTGGCCAAGATAGACATGAAGCCCACGCCTACTACAGTAGTACAAGTTTATATGCCAACTAGCTCTGCAGATGATGAAGAAATTGATGAAATGCGTGATGAGATAAAAGAAATTATTCAGGTAGTGAAGGGAGATGAAAATTTAACAGTCATGGGTGACTGGAATTCGACAGTAGGAAAAGGAAGATAAGGAAACATAGTAGGTGAATATGGAATGGGGCTAAGAAATGCAAGAGGAAGCCGCCTGGTAGAATTTTGCACAGAGCACAACTTAATCATAGCTAACACTTGGTTCAAGAATCATAAAAGAAGGTTGTGTACATGGAAGAAGCCTGGAGATACTGGAAGGTCTAAGATAGATTATATAATGGTAAGACAGAGATTCAGGAACCAGGTTTTAAATTGTAAGACATTTCCAGGGGCAGATGTGGACTCTGATCACAATCTATTGGTTATGAACTGTAGATTAAAACTGAAGAAACTGCAAAAAGGTGGAAATTTAAGGAGATGGGACCTGGATAAACTGAAAGAAGCAGAGGTTGTACAGAGTTTCAGGGAGAGCATAAGGGAACAATTGACAGGAATGGGTGAAAGAAATACAGTAGAAGAAGAATGGGTAGCTTTGAGAGATGAAATAGTGAAGGCAACAGAGGATCAAGTAAGTAAAAAGACGAGGGCAAGTAGAAATCCTTGGGTAACAGAAGAGATACTGAATTTAATTGAGGAAAGGAGAAAATACAAAAATGCAGTAAGTGAAGCAGGCAAAAAGGAATACAAACATCTCAAAAATGAGATCGACAGGAAGTGCAAAATGGCTAAGCAGTGATGGCTAGAGGACAAATGTAAGGACGTAGAGGCTTATCTCATGAGAGGTAAGATAGATACTGCCTACAGGAAAATTAAAAGAGACCTTTGGAGAAAAGAGAACCACTTGTATGAATATCAAGATCTCAGATGGAAACCCAGTTCTAAGCAACGAAGGGAAAGCAGAAAGGTGGAAGGAGTATATAGAGGGTCTATATAGGGGCGATGTTCTTGAAGACAATATTATGGAAATGGACGAGGATGTAGATGACGATGAAATGGGAGATATGATACTGCGTGAAGAGTTTGACAGAGCACTGAAAGACCTAAGTCGAAACAAGGCCCCGGGAGTAGACAACATTCCATTAGAACTACTGACGGCCTTGGGAGTGCCAGTCCTGACAAAACTCTACCATCTGGTGAGCAAGATATATGAGACAGGCGAAATTCCCTCAGACTTCAAGAAGAATATAATAATTACAATCCCAAAGAAAGCAGGTGTTGACAGATGTGAAAATTACTGAACTATCAGTTTAATAAGTCACAGCTGCAAAATACTAACGCGAATTATTTACAGACGAATGGAAAAACTGGTAGAAGCCGACCTTGGGGAAGATCAGTTTGGATTCCATAGAAATGTTGGAACACGTGAGGCAATACTGACCTTACGACTTATCTTAGAAGAAAGATTAAGGAAAGGCAAACCTACGTTTCTAGCATTTGTAGACTTAGAGAAAGCTTTTGACATTGTTGACTGGAATACTCTCTTTCAAATTTACAATTTGTACAGAAACCAGATGGCAGTTATAAGAGTTGAGGGGTACGAAAGTGAAGCTGTGGTTGGGAAGGGAGTGAGACAGGGTTGTAGCCTATCCCTGATGTTATTCAATCTGTATATTGAGCAAGCAGTAAAGGAAACAAAAGAAAAATTCAGAGTAGGTATTAAAATCCATGGAGAAGAAATAAAAACTTTGAGGTTCGCCGATGACATTGTAATTCTGTCAGAGACAGCAAAGGACTTGGAAGAACAGTTGAATGGAATGGACAGTGTCTTGAAAGGAGGATATAAGATGAACATCAACAAAAGCAAAACTAGGATAATGGAATGTAATCGAATTAATTCAGGTGATGCTGAGGGAATTAGATTAGGAAATGAGACACTTGAAGTAGTAAAAGGAGTTTTGTTATTTGGGTAGCCAAATAACTAATGATGGTCAAAGTAGAGAGGATATAAAATGTAGACTGGCAATGGCAAGGAAAGCGTTTCTGAAGAAGAGAAATTTGTTAACATCGAGTATAGATTTAAGTGTCAGGAAGTCGTTTCTGAAAGTATTTGTTTGGAGTGTAGCCATGTATGGAAGGAAACGTGGACGATAAATAGTTTGGACAAGAAGGGAATAGAAGCTTTCGAAATGTGGTGCTACAGAAGAATGCTGAAGATTACATGGGTAGAGCACATAACTAATGAGGAGGTATTGAATAGAATTGGGGAGAAGAGTAGCTTGTGGCACAACTTGACTAGAAGAAGGGATCGGTTGGTAGGACATGTTCTGAGGCATCAAGGGATTGCCAATTTAGTACTGGAGGGCAACGTGGAGAGTAAAAATCATAGAGGGAGACCAAGAGATGAATACACTAAGCGGATTCAGAAGGATGTAGGCTGCAGTAGGTACTGGGAGGTGAAGAAGCTTGCACAGGATAGAGTAGCTTGGAGAGCTGCATCAAACCAGTCTCAGGACTGAAGGCAACAACAACAACAACAACAACAACAACAGTAGCTTATTCGTGCTCCTATTTCTTTATTCATTATTAAACCATCTCCTGCATTACCTCTGTTTGATTTTGTATTTATAACCCTGTATTCACGTGACCAGAAATCTTGTTCGTCCTTCCACAGAACTTCCCTAGTTTCCACTGTATCTAACTTTAACATATCCATTACCCTTTTTAAATTTTCTAACCTACCTGCCCAATTAAGGGATCTGTCATTCCACACTCTGATCTGTAGAACACCAGTTTTGTTTCTCCTGATAAAGATGTCCTCCTGAGAAGTCACCCCCTGCAGGTTCGGGGGTAAGAATAGGCCTGCAGTATTCCTGCATGTCGTAAGAGGCGACTAAAAGGAGTCTCAAACGTTGCGGCCCTTATGTGATATTCCCCTCTTGGGTCTGACCACCTTATTTCAAAATTATTCTGAACAGTGAGCCAATTGGGGAAGGGCGCCTTACTTGGTGCATTGTGTCCATCGTGCATTGAGACCTTTAGCCAGATTATTCATCGTTGCATTGCAGTCCCGCTCGCTTGCCATCTCTTGGGCGAGGGCACATTCCTGGGTGCAATTTTCACCATGCACTCTGCAGTGACGCTTTCTGCGCTGACGACAACCATGGACCACTTGCCACCTAATATCCAGCACGGCAGCCAGTCCGTTGTGGTGGGGCTGCCATGTACCCTGTTGGTTGGTTTTTTCCACCATCTTGCTGAGCTCTGACAACTTCTCAGCCTTCACCCTTTCCTCTGCATTGCTCTTCAGGAAACTTGTTTTCTGGTGATATGAACCCCCGCCCTCCGTGGCTATCAGGGTTATTATAAGAACCGGGCAGCTTATGAGAGGGTATCTGGTGCTGCCTGCATCTACGTCCTTCATTCTCTTTACAGGGTGTCTGTCCCTGTACAAACACTTTTAGAGGCTGTTGCTGTTCAGGTGTGGATGCCTCAGGCTGTTACTGTCTGCAGTCTCTATCTTCCACTGGTTGGTGATGTCCCGCAGCATGCCCTGGCTGCACTGGTAGCCCAGTTGCTGCCACTTTTTCTGTTACTGGGCGACGTCAGTAC
Organism: Schistocerca serialis cubense; assembly: GCF_023864345.2. Lineage (NCBI taxonomy): Eukaryota > Metazoa > Arthropoda > Insecta > Orthoptera > Acrididae > Schistocerca > Schistocerca serialis. The sequence goes on along the minus strand of NC_064641.1, from coordinate 81,796,547 downwards.
CCATAACCCTCTGTGGGGTGGATCAGTGACAACAGGCCAAGGTAGCATCATTTAGCAAGTATTGGCACAGCTTGACCTTTCTCTTTTATACACTGGTGCCTTCACATTTCAGTGTGGTGCATGGCACTTACTCAGCTATCGACCTTTCGATCTGCAGCCCTAGCCTATTACCATCTTTCCAATGGAGTGTGCGTGACAACTTGTGCGGTAGTGACCACTTTCCAATCTTTCTGTCACTGCCACAGTGTCACTCTTCTGGGCGACCCTGCAGATGGGCTATGAATAAGGCTGACTGGAACTTGTTCACCTTCATTGCCACTATTGAGCCTCTTTCCAATGACTCCATTGATGCAGTGGTTCACTCGGTCACCACCGGCATTGTTACTGCTGCAGAATCTGCCATTCCCTGTTGTTCTGGGTCGCTTCGGCGGAGGACTGTGCCTTGGTGGTAGCACGAGATCGCTGAGGCGATTAAAGATCGCAGGCAGGACTCCAGCGTCACAAGTGGCATCCCTCATTGGCACACCTCATCGCCCTTAAACGGCTCCATGCGCAACCCCGCCGTCTCATTCGCCAACACAAGCAGGAATGCTGGGAAAAGTATGTCTCCACCATTGGCCTCCATACCTCTCCATCGCAGGTTTGGGCCAAGATTAGGCGACTATGGCTATCGGACCCCCGTCAGTGTACCTGCGCTTCCACTGAATGGAGCAGTCTGTACTGACTCTGACACATTGCAAACCGCTTAGCGGAGCATTTTGTTCAGAGTTCTGCTTCTGCAATTTACTTACTGGCCTTCCGCTCCCTGAAAGAGCTGTTGGAACATTGGAGGCTTTCATTTCACATGCGCCACCCTGAATTGTACAATGCTCCATTCAGTAAGTGGGAATTCCAAAGTGCTCTAGCAGCTTGCCCTGATGTGGCTCCCGGGCCAGATCGCATCCACTGTCAGATGCTCAAACACCTCTCGGTGGACTGCCAGCGACACCTCCTAGACCTTTTCAACTGTATCTGGGTTGAGGGTGAGTTCCTGTTGCGGTGGCAGGAAAGCATCGTAATCCTCGTGTTGAAACCTGTCAAGAACCCACTGGAATTGCACAGTTACCGCCCCATTAGCCTCACCAACATTCTTTGCAAGTTGGTCGAAGGCATGGTGAGCCAGAGGTTGAGTTGGCTACTTGAGTCTCAGGATCTTCAGGCTCCATCTCAGGGTGGGTTCCATAAGGGCCGCTCAGCCACCGATAATCTGGTGCGCCTGGAGTCTGCCATCCGTACGGCCTTTGCCTGCCATCAGCATCTGGTTGCCGTCTTTTTTGACATGCAGAAGGCATACGATACGACATGGCGACATCACATCCTCTGTACGCTTCATGATTGGAGTCTTCAGGGTCCGCTCCCGATTTTCATACAAAATTTTCTGTCGCTTTGCTCCTTCCGCGTGCAAGGTGCAGCCTCCCATAGTTCTTCCCGAGTTCAGGAGAGTGGGATTACCGCAAGGATCTGTCTTAAGTGTCTGCCTCTTTTTAATTGCAATTAATGGGCTCGCTGTGGTCGTGGGAACATCTGTCTCAGCTTCCTTGTATGCTGACGACTTCTGCCTATACTTTAGCTCCACTGTCATTGCAGCTGCTGAACGGCAGCTGCAGGGCGCTATCCGCAAGGCACAGTCTTGGACTGTAGCGCATGGCTTCCAGTTTTTGGCTGCCAAGACCTGTGTTATGCATTTCTGCCGGTGACACACTGTTCACCCTGAGCCACGGCTTTATCTTGGTGGCGAACCTCTTGCTGTGGTGGAGAGGCATCGGTTTTTGTGATTGGTGTTTGATACCCGGTTGACTTGGCTCCCTCATATTCGGCAGCTTAAACAGACAAGCTGCCGGCATCTAACACTCTTGGTTGCTTGAGTCACACCACCTGGGGTGCCGATCAGTCTACCCTTCTATGGCTGTACCAGGCGTTAATTCAGTCCCATTTAGATTATGGGAGCTTGGCTTACAGTTTGGCATCACCTTCCACATTGCAGTTGCTTGATCCCATCCTTCACAGCGGGATCCGACTCGCCACTGGAGCTTTCTGGACAAGCCCTGTCAGCAGCATACTTGTGGAGGCAGGTGTCCCTCCATTGCGGTTCTGGCGCCAATGATTACTGGCCGCTTATGCTACACACGTTTGTAGCTTGCCTGGGCATCCCAATTATTATCTCCTGTTCCCTCAGTCGGTCGTCCATCTTCTGGAACGACAGCCCTGGTCAAGGTGTACAATCGCGGTTCGCACCAGAGTCTTCTCTCTGGACTTGAGGTTTTCCCTCTTCCACCTCTTTTCTGGGCCCGTCTGCGTATACTTCCATTGTATGTGCCCTGCCCATGCCTTTGGCTTAATTTGGCACAGGGCCCGAAGGACTCAGTCCCTCCTGAGGCCCTGCGCCGCCACTTTCTTTCAATCCTTGGCGCATTTCAAGGGTCTGACGACGTTGTCTGTACTGACAGTTCGATGTTGCTGGTCGTGTCGGTTATGTTCTTACTCTAGGGGATCATTATGAACAGCACTCATCGCCGGCTGGATGCAGTGTTTTCGCTGCCAAGTTGGTGCCCTCTCTCACGTCCTAGAGTATATCCGCTCCCGCTCAGGTAAGTCCTTCGTTATCTGTAGTGACTCCCTGAGCGGTTTACGAGCTATCGACCAGTGTTTCCCTCGCTCTCGTCTGGTGATGGCTATCTGGGAGTCCCTCCATACTACTGCCCGTTGTGGCTGATCTGTTGTCTTTGTGTGGACCCCGGGTCTTGTCAGCATCCCGGGAAATGAGTGTGTTGATATGCTGACCAAACAGGCTGTCGGTGCACAAGCCTTGGAGATTGGCCTTTCGGAGAGTGACCTTAGGTCAGTTTTGCGGAAGAAGGTACTTCGCACCTGGGGTGAAGAATGGCGCACCCTTCCTTCACCCAACAAACTTCGAACCATCAAGGAGGTTACCGCTGCGTGGCACTCCGTGCGGGTCTCTCGTAGGGACTCTGTTGTCCTCTGCTGGCTGCGCATTGGCCACACCTGGATAACACACAGCTATTTATTGCGCCGCGAGGACCCACCTTTATGTCTCTGCGGGTCAGCTTTGACGGTGGTCCACATCTTGTTGGACTGCCCGCTTTTAACTCTGCTCAGGCAGATGTTTACGCTGCCTGATACGCTTCCTGCACTTTTATCAGATGACGTTGCTATGGCAGATTTAGTTTTGAGTTTTATTCGTGCAGGGGGTTTTTATCACTTGATCTAAGTGTTTATCCTTTTTTTGTGTTGAATCTGGCCTTTGACATACGATTTTAGACTGGGGTTTTTAGTGCGTTTCTTGGTGGTTGTCTTTTCCTTTTTTGTTTCTATGGTCAGCCAATCACTGCCACACTCGGTGTTATTTTAATTCCTTTTTTTCTGGTCTCTGTCTGTGTCTTTCTTGTCCTGTGTCGTCTTTTGTCATCTCCATTGTTTGTTCCTATTCTTTGTGGGTGTTTAAAGTTCGTGGAAAAAGGGACCGATGGCCCTAGTAGTCCGGTCCCTCCAATCCCACCAACCAACCAATCAACCAACCAACCTGAGTAGTCCCTGCCTGGAGATCTGAATGGGGGAGTATTTTACCTCCGACATATTTTACCCAAGAGGACGCCATCACCATTTAACCATACGGAAAGCTGCATGCCCCCAGGAAAAATTACAGCTGTAGTTTCCCCCTTGCTTTCAGCTGTTTGTTTTATGTTACAAGGCCAGGTCAGTCAATCATTCAGACTCTTGCTCATTAATTTATGTGGTATATATCTCTAAATTGCGGTCGATACTATCTCTTTGAAATCATTACACATGATCAGATCAGAAGGAGTGAAGACTACTTCTTAAAATGGTGATAAGAGCATTTTTACTAGCTTTTTAAAATAGATGTACTTTGCATTTCTATTTGATGGTTGTGGGTGTTATGTTATTCAGCCTAGCAGCACTAATCCCTGTATTTGTCATGATACTCTCTATTTGTCCAGGATTACTTATTGCTAAAAGGTCAAGTATGCTTTCACAACCATTTACACTTTGAGTGGGCTCATGAACTAATTGTTCAAAATAATTTTCTGAGAAAGTGTTCAGTACAATATCGGATGACATTTTATGCCTGCTGCTAGCTTTAAACATATCATTTTTCCAGCATATCGAAGGTAGATTGAAGTCTCCACTGACTATATTTGTATGGGTGGGGTACCTATTTTTCACATTGATGAAGCATGCAGTATTTTTGATTCTAAGCCACAGACAGTTGTTTTGAGGAGGCATTTGGGATCTTCTCTGAGTGTAATTCTGTCTATCATTAGCTGAAATTCTTATATATTGTATATACAGAAACTGAATGTGTTCCAGAACAACTGACAAACATACTGTTTTGGACTTAATTCACAGAATTTAAATAGCTCTTTTTGGTGCTTCTTGAACTTCCGTCCTTCAATTCTAGTAGAAACTTAATCTTTGAGCCCACAATACATCCTGCTATACTCACTATCTTCATAAAATTGTAGAACTTTTGACTATTTGACTTGTGTTTCTTTGCTTTATTTCAGACAGTGCAAGTATTCCCCTTTCTTTTTTAAACTTTTTGGCAATCTTCACATGGCTTTTACTTGGTTGCATCACTTCATCAAACTCAAAACCACTGGTGTTGTCGGTTTTGTTACTGACAAGAGCCTGTGCTTCAGCGATCTTCTGCTTTGCGTAACCATGCCTGCTTCAGCTACTTTCATACCTTCACCACAATGTAATTGTGGTGGTGGTGGTGGTGATTATGATTTGAATTTAGCATTTGCTTCTGTTCTGCATGCTGTACCAAGCTTCTGGCCATGCTTCACACAAATCTCTGTCAAATCTTCAAGCTTCTTGACGTTGGGGTCATTGATTGGTTGAAGGCTTTTTTTTATTTTGACTCTTCTTCAAAAAAGAGTTGCAGCAACCAGTTGAACATGGATCTGTGGCAGGCATAATTCCACATCTTGGAACTGGATGGAAAGTTCCATGTAGGCATTCACAGTAATTAAGCTTGCTAATTAATTTGACTAGATAGCATAAATTATCAGTGTAAGTTTTAAGTCGAACGCGTGCAAAGATAAATGCAATGGTTATTCTTTATTTGTGAAGTCAAATGCCATGAATAGGCAGGTGTATAAAATAAAGTTCACAGCTTTGGAATAATATCCAGTTTATATGGCCTTCGTAGCAAATGGATTATCTTAGATCCATTTACATCAGATACCAGTTTACTGTGACAAAGTTGCTTACATTTGAAACTAAATAATATCCCTTAAATGAAAGATACCAACAAGCAAAAACAAGTTCCTAAAAGATAAGAATCTGCTCAATCTAATGAAATTAGTTAGAAAAAAATTGTTTGGCCTCTGTTTTGATATATATGACCCCAAACTTTGGTGAAATATGACAATTAACTTGTACATACAGTTTACGTCCAACTATCTAAATAACTAAACAAGCTTGAAGGTTAATGTTTATCATGTGGCCCTATATCGACTTCCTTGGGGAAAAAATATAATGACACAGAAATGTTTTAGGCAAGCTGGAGATCAGTGATTGAAACTGGGGTAAGTCTGAATGTGTTAAGTTTTTTATTTTTTAAGCAGTAATTGTGGATAATTTGCTATCTCATTGACATTGTTCATGTCATATTTGAACTTAGAATCAAAAATTGAGTAGAAATACCAGTTTGCAGATTTCTCACTGCAACAGTTAACTTATAAAATGTTGTCAAACAAACATGATGATTTATTCCCGACGATATACACATCTGCTGAGTGACATCCAGCCTGATGGCTCTGTTGTCAAAAGTGCCTTGCAACTATGGTAAAAGTTTTTAACACAACTGGAGATGGCCACGCGGGGACCATTTCTAAAATTGTCTGATTGGACATGAAATGACCTTATAACAAATACAAACTGTTCGCTGAGTTAGCAGATCAGGGGATGAAATGGTACATAAATACTGACTGCCATGAGCATACCGAATGCAGTACATATTTATAATGAATTCAAGATTAGAATCCATTACTTAATTTTTTTAAAAAAGTTAAACATCTAACTGGCATTGTTTTCAGTGATTTTGTTAGTTTTACACTCGTACAGCAGAAAATATTCCACTATCTATAAGAGAGAGAGAGAGAGATTCTGGAAGTGTTATGAAGTGTTTAATCATCAGTCAGGAATGCATTATGTCATGAGCAAAACTCAGCACTTGCAGGCCTCTGTCGACTTGATACGGAAGACCATACACTGTTGTCCATGCATAGCTGAAGACATATGTGCCAATAAGTAATTAATAGTACGCTGACACTATGGCCTCACAAGGAATAAAGGTGCTGGAAGGTAAAGGTAGTGGATCCGTGAGACCAGTAGTCACTAAAACTTGAACACAACTATTTGACGAGAATTCTCGCAAGAATAATGTGAAATATAAATTACCAACTAACAGATAAGATCCAGTATATTACAAATATTTAAAAAAATATATTGACTCTAATGGATATTCATGTCATCCTATATGTGGAACGCAAGGTGTTGAAGAGTTTTGTATTATATGTTGACACACATACATACTCAGTGTTCATTCTGATATTATTGTTTTGTTGCAGAAGGGAGAGAGTGTGAGATAAGACTAGTCAACATATTGGTAAGTGATAAACATGAATATATTATTCTTTTCTATTATTTTATAGGCAGGAAAGGTATCTTGCAAAAGTGTCTTGCGGCAGGCCAGTGCCCCTGAAAAGTCTGGCATTCCTCCACTAGTTGTCTGGGACATCACATTATTTCTCTTTCTCATGCAAACACCAGCAACATTTATTAGGACAAAGTAAAAATTTGACATCACAAAATAATTATTAATTCAGTACCACTTTGATAAATATCTATTTTTGCTTACGTATCCTTTCATTTCTCATTTAAAGTAAGTTTTCTGCAAAAGTCACATAACTTTGGATGACATAGACATCCTTGACCTCTGGCAAAGATAAGTGTATATTGAAAATACAAAGTTGCTTTGTGTGGTAAATGCAGACTTGCTCTGTTGTTTAGAGTCGACATCAAACTGTAGGTCCCCCTGTAACTATCTAGAGAAGTTATTTCATAGGTCCGAGAATGGCAAAGGCGTACCACCTCCAATAAGATCATGACTAGTGAAGCATTGTGGCATTCAAACCAACTTTCAGGTTGAGGAAAGGTGCACTGTACAACATATTCTGAAGATTTTGCCCTTACATACATTTCTACCTATAAAAGGATTGCCTTTTTGTAAGTTTCTACATAAACAATGAAAGGAAAACATATTTAGATGCAATTTTTTTTTTCCACATGAAGTATTTACCTTTAAAATCTGTACACTTCTGCATACCTTCAACTGATTCTGGAAACATTTTTTCCCATGCTGTTGTTGGTCCATCAAAAATGTGATTTAGGAAGGATTCAGCAGTTTCTCAGACAATGGAAAATCCAGGATGGAATAATGATAACATTACGAAAAGGATAGTTTCTACTCACAATATAGTGGAGGTACTGAATCATAGATAGGAACAATGAAGAAAGACTGTTAATAGAATCTTTCAGCCAAACAGGCCTGCATCAGAATTGAACTCACACACACACACACACACACACACACACACAGTCAGTCTGACCACCAAGGCCTGCTAACACATCAATTAATGCTCACACATTTTTCATTTTACTTACGGAAACAAACAGTCGTCATTAGGCAATAAATAAATGAAGTGAATATTAGCAACAAGGCATCAATTCGGTGATTTTTATCGTATCAGGTAATCAGTTGCTAAAGATGAATTCTGGTGCCTTGTGAAATCGCTTCCCAGGCGATAACTCCAGGTGTCGGTTGTGTGTGTAGTACGCAGACAGGTAGGTTGCAGGCCGTTGACGGGCCTCCTATCCAGAACGAAAGGAAGATAATGGAATACGATAATCTGGACCGACTGACCTACACAGAGGCTAAGAGGAAATTTGAAAAGCTAAACCCTGTGCATGTGACATCATCTTATGCTGCAGCTACAACAACGGTTACAGCCCCATCAGTTCTGCCATTCATGGTTGGCCCTCGGCTGCAAGACTACACCTGCCCCCTTGATGGCTGTATGCTCTCCTGCCCCTGCTACTTCTGGAGCAATGGCCTTCTCAACCAACAGGGACATCAGACCCCACTTCTCAGCCAGTGAAGCATCAGTCTTCTTTGGCTCCTGTTACTAGGAAGGGGTCCCTTGGGTCATTCCCTTCCAAGGTTCCTACCATGTGAAAGAGGATATTTGCCAGTGGCTGAAGAGCCCGCAGGAAGCTGGTTGTAGGACTTAAATGAAGTGAACTCCCGAAACCTTTCCTACATTTGGGAGATTTTAACACCCATAACCCCTTGTGTGGTGGCACCAGTAATGACCAAGGTAGAGATGTTGGGAATTTACTGTCTCAACTCGACCTTTGCCTCTTAAATACTGGTGGCCCCACATATCTCAGTGTGGCTCATAGCACTTGCTCAGCCATTAATTTATCACTTTGCAGCTCAGGACTTCTCTCATCTGTCACTGGAGAGCCCACGACGAGTTGTGTGGTAGTGACCACTTCCCCATCTTCCTGTCTCTCTACCAGCGTCATTCCCCCAGATGCCTACCCAAAATAGGCTTTAAATGAGGCAGGCTGGGAAGCTTTCTCCTCTGCCACCAATCTTGAATCTCTCCCACATGTTAACATTGATGTAATGGTACATAGAGAAACTTCATTGGTCATTTCTGCCGTGGAAAATGTGATCCCTCATTCCTCAGCGTGCCCCTAGCAAAAGACCGTGCTTTGGTGGTTGCCGGAAATCCTTTGGTGGTTGCCGGAAATCGAGGCCATTAAAGAATGTAGGTGGACTCTACAGCAACAAGCGGCACCCATCACTGGAACACCTAATAGCTTTTAAATGTCTCCATGCCTTTGTTTGCCAGCTCATAAAAAGATGGAAACAGGAGTGTTGGGAGAGGCATGTCTCAATCATTGGGTCACATACGTAGCCTTCCCAAGGCTGGGCAAAGATCAGACATGTCTTTGGATACCATATAATGGTTTCTTGGACAACAAGAGACAGTGCGGTGTTGGGTTGCACGACTCGCACATCTCTTCCAGTTGACGTTTACAAATTGTGCGTGCAGTCTATCCTCTTCTTTGGGTTATCAGCTATGTCGCTCTCGCCGTTTAATTCTTCTCTGAAGACTGTATCAGGTTGAGGGGAATATTATTAACCAGCTCTATGTTCTTGAAATAAATTATGTACTTGTTGGCTCTTGTCAGATAAACAACCATATATTTTTGACTCTTGTCCCAAAGAAACAATTGTTATGTACAAACTCCAGCAAGCCAACTGGTCCAAGATAAAAGTCAGAATCTACTATACATTCATACAGTTACATACATTCTGCCTCATGCAGACCCAAGACATAAAGTAAAAGTCTATATAACACATGCTTCATCTGTCTCTGTAACAATCCTCACGCCACCACGCACCATGGAAAATTATCCATATTCTCTTTGACCTTTTGATGTAACTTCTAAGGTGCTGCTTGTAAGTAATTGTCGAGGCCACTCATCTGACACAGCTCCTGGCTCCTCGTGAGAGCTGTCCTTCCTGCTCATACAGACACGTGTGGCACAGTAAAAAGGCTCTCTCACCCTTGTCATTAAAATATCGGGTGTTCAAGATGGTGAAGAGCCAAGTGTTTCTAGAATTTATGCTGAAATTCTCGAAGCACTACAACCAGACCCCAACAGGTGTATGTGACATATCCATCAGTGGAGCTTTGTCAACCAGTGCAAATGCAGTTGTGAAACACTTTGCTGAGAACTATGCTCAGACCTCTGCATTGGAGAATTACCCCACCCCTCCCCCCCTGCGGGTTCGGGGGTAAGAATAGGCCCGCGGTATTCCTGCCTGTCGTAAGAGGCGACTAAAAGGAGTCTCAAATGTTTCGGCCTTCTATGATGGTCCCCTCTTGGGTTTGACCTCCTTTTTTCCAAATTTCCGTTGTTAGTGCGTGCCATTCGGGGAAGGACGCCTTACGTGGTGTTTTTCTATTGGTCCATCATGCACCACCATCTTGCATGTTACCTATTGTCGTGTGGGGGGGATTACAACCAACATATTCTGGTTTGTCCCCTTCTCGTCTTGTGCGCAATCCTCTTCTTAGCGCCTCGACAACTGTGGACCCTTTCAACACTTAAAATCCAGCACGGTAGCCAGTCCGTTGTGGTGGGGTTGTCATGTACCCTCTTGGTGGTAGCCCCCTGACCACGCAGGGATCGCACTACAGATGCCAGAGCTGTTTCCTCCCCATGCATGCCAAGGAGTATGTGCCCATCTTGTCTGGGGCACGGGGACTCCGGGCAACGGGTTATCGGTCAGGTACCGGTTGCTTTGGCTGGGTGGCGCCCTTGGGGAGAGCCCTCGTTCGGAGTAGGTGGCATCTGGGCGGATGTGGCGCAATGAAGCGCAATAAATCACACCCAGCTGGTGGTCGCATGGCCACCGGCATCTCTAAGCGAGGCAGAGTTGAGTTTGATGCTGCGCAATATGACCCTCAGTCGTTCCCCTCGTTGGCTGCGCCATGGGAGGGACGCCGATCTAGTGCCAAGCGGGAGCCTTACGTACCACAATACCTTGTCTGCAGCAGGACTGATGGTGACTCCTTTCTTATGACGAAGCCTCTGTTTTTTGTGGAACACCTGGAGGATAAGTTTGGGGAAGTGGCGGGGTTGTCTAAAATGAGGAATGGGTCCATCCTCCTCAAGACGTCCTCCCCAGCCCAGTCACGAGCGTTGCTCTTGTGTGATAAGCTGGGTGACGTCCCTGTCACCGTCACTCCCCACAGTAGCTTAAATATGGTCCAGGGGATTATTTACCATCGTGACCTCTTGTTACAATCCGATGACGAGCTGAGAGCCGACTTGGAACGACGTGGTGTACATTTTGTCCGTCGTGTACATAGAGGACCCAAGACTAACAGGGTGGCCACCGGTGCCTTTATCTCGGCCTTCGAGGGTGATGTCTTGCCTGAGAAGGTCAAGGTAATGGTTTACCGTTGTGACGTCAAGCCATACGTCCCTCCCCCGATGCGGTGCTTCCAGTGCTGGAAGTTTGGGCATATGTCCTCCCGTTGCCCATCCAGCGCTACATGTCGAGATTGCGGACGCCCCTCTCATCATGATTCTCCATGTGCGCCTCCGCCTGTATGTGTCAACTGTGGGGAGCACCACTCTCCATGCTTGCCTGATTGCACCGTTCTTCATAAGGAGCGGAAGACAATGGAATTTAAGACCCTGGACCGGCTTACTTATCGAGAGGCAAAACTGAAATATGAAAGGTTGTATCCTGCTTCCATTCGAACATCTTATGCTGCACCCACGTTATCGTTGCCCACTTGAGCGACGGTTGTCGCCTCATCTGTTCCGCCTTCAGTGGGCCCTCGGGGCCGTGCATCTCTGTCTGCCCCCCTCGTGTCTGGGGGCAAGCCTTCCTCTGTTGCCCCCTTAGCGGTTGGGGGCAAACCCTCTTCTGTCGCTCCCCCCATTCTTACTTCGGGAGTGACATCTGCTCAAAAACCGGGGGGCTCGATCCCTCCCCCTCCTTGTCCACCGGCGTTGCCTCTGCTGGTTCCTCTCTCACAGAAGGGTCCCTCGGGGCTCACCCTTCCCCCGTTTCTTCTCCTACCCAGCCGGATGTCAGCCAGTGGCTGAAGGTTCCACCACCTGCTGGTCGTAGGGCTTCTGCGTCATCGTCAGCTTCCGACGCTTCTTCGGAGAAGCTCTCCCAGCCCTCTAACCCTAAGGACAAACGCGAGAAGAAGGAACGGAACGTGTCCAAGAAGAAGGACGTTCCGGCAGTTTCAGTACCGCCTGCTATAAATAGTTCTGGCTCTGGGGATGAGGTGGAGATCCTCGCATCTGCCGCAGATCTCGCCCTCACGGAACCCTCGGCGGCCTTTCCTATGGACACAGCTGACTCTCCCCCGGTGGCGGCAGTTGGCTCTGAGGCACCGTCTGCCTCTTAGTCGCCTTCACGCCCTCCCAGTCCCTTACTGCTTCCATTCTCCAGTGGAATTGTGGCGGTTATTTCCGCCACCTGCCTGAGCTCCGAATGCTGCTGAGTGTTTCCCCTGTTCTCTGCATTGCTCTGCAGGAAACTTGGTTTCCAGCAATGCGGACCCCCGCTCTTCGCGGTTATCGAGGCTACTATAAGAACCGCACTGCCTGTCAACGAGCGTCAGGTGGAGTTTGCCTCTTTGTTCACCACTCTGTCTGTAGCTCGCCCGTACCCCTTCTGACGCCTTTAGAGGCAGTCACTGTCAGGGTTGAGCTCTCGCCGGCTATTACTGTTTTCTCTGTTTACATTCCTCCGGATGGGGAGCTCCCCCGACATGTCTTGGCTGCGCTGCTGGCTCAACTCCCGCCACCATTGCTGCTTCTGGGCGATTTCAATGCCCACAACCCTCTATGGGGTGGGACTGTCTCCGATGACCTCGGTCGTGCCGTGGAGCATTTGTTGGCTCAGCTCGACCTCAGCCTCTTGAGCACTGGTGCTCCCACACATTTCAGTGTGGCCCATGGCTCGTCCTCGGCCATCGATCTCTCTCTTTGCAGCCCCGGACTTGTCCCATCCCTCCACTGGAGGGTGCATCCTGACCTTTGTGGTAGTGACCATTTTCCCATCTATTTGTCACTGCCCCAGTGTCATTCTTCTGGGCGCCTGCCCCGCTGGGCTCTCCACAGGGCTGGCTGGCCGGCTTTTACTTCCGCTGCAACCTTTGAGTCTCCCCCACAGGGTGACATTGACGAGGTGGTCCGTGTCTTAACCATGTCAATTATTTCGGCGGCCGAGGCTGCCATCCCCCGCTCTTCTGGACTCCCTCGGAGGAAGGCTGTATCCTGGTGGTCGCCGGAGATTGCTGAGGCTATTCGCGACCGTAGGCGGGCTCTCCAGCGTCATAGGTGGCACCTGTCTCTAGAGACCCTCATCGCCTTTAAGAGGCTCCGTGCCTTGGCCCGTCGTCTTATTGCACGGCGTAAGCAGGAGTGCTGGGAGAGGTACGTCTCATCCCTGGGCTCCCGTGTCTCCCCCTCGCTCGTGTGGTCCCGGATCCGGCGGATTTATGGATACCAGACCCCTATGGGTGTCCCTGGGATCTCCCTGGACGGTGTTGTCTTCACGGACGCTGCCGCCATTGCTGCACACCTTGCTGCGCACTTTGCTAAGAGCTCTGCGACTGCAACTTATCCCCCCGCCTTTCGCTCTCTCAAGGAGCGAGCCGAGTAGACGCCATTATCATTCCACACGCGTCGTTCTGAACAATACAATGCTCCTTTCAGCGAGAGGGAATTCCTCGCTGCCCTCGCCGATTGCCCTGATACAGCACCAGGACCAGACTGCATCCACGCGCAGATGCTGAAGCATCTCTCCAGGGACTGCCAGAGACACATCCTCACCATCTTTAACCGCATTTGGAGCGAGGGCGTGTTCCCGTCGCAATGGCGAGAGGGTGTTATTGTCCCCATCTTGAAACCCGGTGCGGACCCACTGGCAGTGGACAGCTATCGTCCCATTACCCTCACCAACGTTTTGTGCAAATTGCTCTAACATATGGTGGGGCGGCGTTTGTGTTGGGTCCTTGAGTCACACGCGGTCTCCTCGCTCCATTCCAGGGTGGCTTCCGTCGGGGCCGGTCTGCATCGGACAATTTGGTGCGGCTGGAATCTGCTATCTGTACGGCCTTTGCCCGAGGTCAGCATCTCGTTGCTGTCGTTTTTGATCTGCAGAATGCGTATGACACCACATGGAGGCATCACATCCTTGCTACGTTGCATGAGTGGGGTCTTTGTGGTCAGCTCCCGGCTTTTCTTCAAACCTTTTTATTGCGCCGCTCTTTCCGGGTGCAAGTGGGTGCCGCCTCTAGTTCATCTTATATACAGGAAAATGGGGTCCCGCAGGGCTCGGTGTTGAGCGTCTCCTTATTTCTAGTGGCCATTAATGGTCTGGCTGCAGCCGTGGGTTCGTTGGTGTCTCCTTCTTTGTATGCCGACGACTTCTGCATCTCATTTGGCTCCACGACTACGGGAGTTGCCGAATGCAGGCTGCAAGTAGCCATTCGCAAGGCAGCATTGTGGGCTGTGACTCATGGTTTTCAGTTCTCTGCAGCCAAGACTCGAGTTATGCACTTCTGCAGGCGTCAGACGGTCCACCCTCATCCTGAACTTTACCTCGACGGCCACCTGCTTGAAGTGGTGGACACTTGCCGCTTCTTAGGACTCGTCTTTGATGCCCGGCTCACATGGGTTCCTCATATTACTCAGCTGAAGCAAAAGTGCTGGCAGCACCTCAACGCCCTCCGCTGCCTGAGCCACACATCTTGGGGTGCGGATCGCTGCACGCTGTTGCGATTATACAGAGCCCTTGTGCAGTCCAGGCTTGATTATGGGAGCCTGGTCTATGGGTCTGCATCACCCTCAGTGTTGCAGTTGTTAAACCCCATACACCACTGTGGGGTTCGGCTTGCAACTGGCACTTTTCGTACGAGCCCCGTGGATAGTCTACTGGTGGAGGCCGGGGTTCCCCCGCTGCGGATTCGCCGCCATTGACTGCTCGCCGACTATGCTGTCCATGTGCAATGCTCGCCAGGCCATCCCAATCGTCGCCTGCTTTTCCCTGCCATGGTCCTCCATCTGCCCGAACGGCGACCTCGGTCTGGGCTTTCCATAGCTGTCCGCATCCAGTCCCTGCTGTCGGAACTGGGGTCATTCCCTCTTCTGCCTCCCTTCCGGGTCCGTGCACCTACGCCTCCCTGGTGTTTGTCCCAGTCGTCCGTCCGTCTGGACTTGGCACAGGGACCCAAGGACTCGGTTCCACCTGTGGCCCTCCGTCGCCGTTTTCTTGCGCTCCTCGCCTCATTTTCGGGCTGTGAGACTGTCTTCACTGATGGTTCCCTGGTTGATGGTCGCACTGCCTACGCTTTTGCTCACGCTGCCCATGTTGAACAGCGCTCCTTGCCGGCTGGCTGCAGTATTTTTACTGCAGAGCTGGTGGCCATATTGCGCGCTCTTGAGCATATGCGTTCCTGCTCAGGTACGTCCATCGTCATCTGCAGTGACTCCCTGAGCGGCCTCCAGGCCATCGACCACTGCTATACCTCTTCTCCTCTGGTGTCCTCTATTCAGGAGTCTGTTTCCGCCATTACCCGCTCTGGTCGTTCCGTGGTCTTTATTTGGACGCCAGGTCATGTTGGCATCTCGGGAAACTAACGTGTTGACAGGCTGGCCAAAGGGGCGATCGGCGCCCCAGCTTTGGAGATCGGCCTCACGGCTCGCGATCAGCAGCTGGTGTTGCGCCGTAAGGTACTTCGGATGTGAACTGCTGAGTGGCGTGGCATGACATCCCCGAATAAACTGCGGGCTGTCAAGGAGACAACCAATGTGTGGCGCTCCTCCCTGCGGGCTTCTCGCAGGGACTCTGTCATCCTGTGTCGGCTGCGCATCGGCCATACCTACCGGACGCATGGTCATCTTTTGCGTCAGGAGGATCCCCCCCGTGTCGGTGTGGGTCCCGGCTGACGGTCGCCCACATTTTGTTGGAGTGTCCCCGACTGCGCACCCTCCGGCAGTCTTTTAATCTCCGGGGCACTTTGCCTTTGATTTTATGTGACGTTTTAAATTTTATCCGTGGTAGTCCTTTTTATGGTTCCATTTAGGGAGGTCCTGAACCTTTCCCTTTCTGTGTCTTTTGTCCTCGCGTCTCTCAATATTTGTTGCTGTTTTGGTGTGTTGTCGGATGGTTGACTCTTTCCCTTTTTTTTGTTCTCATGGTCAGTCAACCAGTCTCCTGCCATCTTCTTTTCTTCTGTTTCTTTCTGTCTGGTGTTCATCTGTACTCTTCGTGTCTGTAGTGTTCGTTGCCGCATTTGTGTTCTTTTAGGGCCTGGGGGGAGTCTCCTTCCCCTTGGGGTTTTACCTGCTTCGTGAATTTATGTCTCGCCTGTTTTTGGAATGAGGGACTGATGACCTTCGCTGTTTAGTCTCCCTTAAACATCCCAATAACCACCACCACCACCCCACCCCTCCCTCCGTATTTTGTACCCTCAAATGACCAATGGAAAGGAAACTTCTCTCTCGTTCACTACAAGCCACAGTGAACCATATAATGCTCCATTTACTGAGTGGGAGCTCCTTCGTGCCCTTGCACATTCCCTCGACACAGCTCCTGGACCAGATCGCATCCACACTTATGTGATTAAACGTCTCTCGTTGGACCACTGCAATATCTCCTTGCCATCTCCTTGTCACCTTCAGCCCCATCTGGAACGATGGCATATTCCCATCACAATGGCAGGAGAGCAACATTGTTCCAGTGCTCAAACCTGGTAGAAAACTGCTTGAAGTGGATAGCTATCGCTCCTTCAGTGTAACCTATGTTCTCTGTAGGCTGCTAGAACTTACGGTGAGGCAGCGGTTGTGTTGGCTCCTGGAGTTGTGGGGTCTACTGGCTCCATCCCAAGGTGGTTTCTGCCAGGGTTGCTCCACCACTGACCACTTAGTGTCCCTAGAGTTTGCCACTCAAACAGCCTTTCCCAGATGCCAACACCTGGCAGCTGTCTTTTTTGATTTAAGAAAAGCCTTCGACATGACCTGGCAACACCACATCCTTACCACATTACATGAGTAGGTTCTCTGGGACCGACTCCCAATTTTTGTCCAAAATTCCTATTGCTCCTTACTTCCTGTGTCCAAGGTAGTGCCTCTCGTAGTTCCCTCCATATCCAGGAGCATGGGATCCCGTGGGCTCAGTATTGAATGTCTGTTTATTTTTAGTGGCATTTAACATTCTAGCAGCAGCTGTGGGCTGTTCATCTCACCTTCTTTGTATGCAGATGACTTTGCATTTTTTATTGTTCCTCCAGTAGTGGTGTTACTGAGCGGCACCTGCAAGAAGCCATCCAAAAGGCACAGTCATGGGCTCTAACCAACGGCTTCCAGTTTTCAGCTGCAAAGTTGTGCGTCATGTACTGCTGTCGGTGTTGTATTGTTCATCCTAGACCAGAACTTTACCTTGATGATGATCCACTCACTGTAGTGGAGACATATTGATTCTTAGGACTGGTTTTTGATGCCTGATTGACTTGGCTTCCTCGTCTTCATCAGCTTAAATGGAAGTGCTGGCAGCACCTTAATGCCCTCCGCTGCCTGAGCAACACCAATTGGGGTGCAGATTGCTCTACACTGCTGCATTTCTACAAAGCCCTTGTTCAGTCCTGCCTTTGACTATGTTAGTCTGGTCTATGGCCCGGCGGCGCCCTTAGTATTGCGGTTGCTGGACCCAGTGCACCACTGTGGGGTTTGACTAGCAACGGGAGCTTTTAGGGTGAGTCCAATAATCAGCCTACTGGTGGAGGCTGGGGTCCCTCTGTTGCAGATCAGGTGCTGACAACTGCTCACCAATTATGCTGCACACATTTGTAGCTCTCCTGAGCATTCAAATTACTGTCTTCTTTTCCCAACCACAACGGTTCCTGTCCCGCATCAGTGGCCCAGGTCAGGGATTATCATCACTGTTCGCATATGATCCCTTCTGTCTGAACTAGTCCTTTCCTTTACCATCTGTCCTCTGGGTCCATTCACATACACATCCATGGCCACAACTTCAGCTTGACCTTTTGCATGGCCCTAATGACTCGGTTCCTCCTGAGGATCTCAGTTGTCACTTTATCTAGATTCTTGAAACATTCCATGCCTCTGAAGTAATGTGGATGTCTGACTCAATCGCTGATGATCTCATTGGCATTGCTTTTGCTCACACAGGATGTATTGCTCCTTGCAAGTTGGCTAGTGTTTTCACTGCAGAGCTGGTGGCCATATCCGTGCTCTTGAATGTATCTGTTCCTACTTCGGTCAGTCTTTCCTTGTCTGTAGTGACTTCTTGAGTGGCATACAAGCTATTGACCAGTGCTACCCTTGCCATCCTTTGGTAGCAACCATCCAGGAGCCCGTCTATGCCCTGGAATGGTTTGGCCATTCAGTGATGTTTGTTTGGACCCCCAGGACACATCAGGACCTCAGGAAATGAACTTTCTGACAGGATGGCCAAACAGGCTACTTGGAAACTACTTCTGGAGATCGGCATTTCTGAAACCAACCTGCGCTTGGTATTATGCCACTAGGTTTTTGGGGTACAGAATGGCATAATCTAGTTACGCCTAATAAACTGTGTACCATAAAGGAGACGACGAATGTGTGGAAATCCTCCAATCAGGCCTTTCGCAGGGCTCTGTGGTCTTCTGCCGGCCTTGCATTGGCCACACTTGGCTAACCCAGGCTACCTCCTCCCCTGTGATGACCCACCCCAGTGTCAGAACGGCAGCCGGTTGACAGTGACCTACATTCTGTTGCACGCTCCAGCTTTAGCTGCCCTGTGACAGAATTTTCAGTCATCATCAGTTTCAGCTGACAACACCTCATCGGCTGATATGGTTTTACATTTTATACATGAGGGGGGAGGGTTTATTGTTCCATCTAAATTTTAGTGCATATCCTTTGTCCATCTGTGTTCTCTACCCTAGTGCTTTTAGGCTGGAGGTTTTTGTGTGTTGCAGAGTGACTGGCTTATCCTTTTTTATTTTTGTGATCAGCTAGCCACGGTCATCTGCTCTACTGTTTTAATCCCTGCTACCTAGTTTTTTTGTCTTATTTTGTCCATTGTAGTGTTTTTTACCCTTTTGTAATTCTTGTGGTTTTTCTTTTCTCCAGGTTTTGTATGATAAGTCTTGTTTGTTTTATTCTTTCCCTAGTGGACTTGTTTTATAGGAACAAGGGACTGGTGACCAAGCAGTTTGGCCCCTTGCCTACCACCCCCCTTAAACAAACCAACCAACCAACCATCCCCATAGTGGCATTACTAAGTGCCACTCATATGCGACTGGCACAGAGTTTGAATGGACATCATCTTTCAGATGTCGAAGCACACCTCTTGGTGTTGCAATTTTTATTGTGTCAGTGCATGTACAAGTTTCACTTATTGTAGTGTTGTATATGGAATTTGGACTTCCTCATTTTTGAGGTTTTCTGTATACGAAGTGATACAAACATGACTTTGAGTTTCTGTCAAATTTTACAGAACCATTTGGAAACAGATCTTTATTCACAGCTAAATGTTCATGCAAGATCGAATGTCCTGCAGCATGAAGGTGCCTCTGCCCCATGGTAAAACAAATGCTGAACCTTTTCATTCATGTAGCACATTGCATCACTGGAATAACAACTGCGTCATTGGAATAACAACTGATTGCTGGTTTGGTCTTCACAAAATCTATCGATGGCAGAAGCATGAGCATGACAAAATTCTGCAAACGAATTGTAAACATCATTTTCTGAAGGTAATTGATTATCAAATGTGGAATGAAACAGTTTGAGCTGTGAGGCTTTTACAAAAGTCTTAAAAAAAAATCCAACAAAAACTTCCATGTGAAATTGTTGTTTCAATTTCCCCTTCATGACAATATTTTTTAAAAGCTCACTCTAAATAAACTACTTGGCCAATTTCAAATGCTTATTTGCAAGATATTGCAGTAAGTTGTACACTATAGCCAGCCAGTTACTACTGTACATATTTGTAATACTGAATACTGTAAAAATTTAAAAGCATTTCTGAGATCATGTAACTACACAGTTAGCAGTGTGTTATGTCAGAAAACATTACCAGCATTACATAAACAATCAAAGATAAATATGCTGAATTGGCTCGAATATAAGTTGCCCTTTTTCCCCAAAATTCGGCCATGAAATATTAGAGAGGGGCTTATCTGCGTGACACTACTACTGGTATACTTTTACGTAGTAGAAACTTCAAATTGTAGAGTTCATTTCTCGGTTCGGATTGGAATAACAATGTAGCAAGAGTTTGGGAATCAATTGGTGTATGTGAAATAACACTGTAACTGCCATAGTTTTTGATAGCAAGCAGGGTGTCACAGTGGTTAGCATATGGGACTTGTACTTCGGAGGAATAGAGTCCGTGTCTGCATTTAGCCATCCAGATCTAGGTTTCCGTGACTTTCTTAAATTGCTCCAAGGAAATGCTGTAATGGATCCTTTTACAGGGCATGGCCAAGCTTGTGTGCCATCTCGACAGTGTGCTGTCTCGACCTTGACCTTGATATCGATGGAACGTAAAATCTTTTCCTTCCTTCGTGCCTTCAGTTATTGATGTTTCATTTATGTAGTGACTGTTATTGTCTTCACAGTGTGTTAATTTACGTGACATGACTGACACAGCTTTTGTGTAACTGAAGAGGAACCCAAAAAGCTATACAGATTCGCGTTTAGAAGGGCGTCATGCATCACTCCTTCTGCCATATGTGTGAAAGGATTTTCTCTTCATGGCAAACAGTGTCACCAGATTTTATTACCAAAAGGTTAAAGAAGTATTGCACGTTCAGTGCCCTGGATGATAAAGAAATCAAAGTGCCATGGGAGGAGCGTGATGTAAATACTGGCAGTGGGATAACAAATACCAGTGATGAAGTTGATGGTGACATTAACGAAGACTGTGTGATTTATTTACATAACAACATTAAAAAAAGTGTGACCATATTTTGAACAACTTTTGTAAATGGGTAGTGCAACATAAAATATTCTCCATTGAGTTCATATTTTTCTTCCCCCTCCAAAAAATTAAAGGTGTGGCTTCAGTTAGACTGTAGCTTATATTTGAGCCAATATGGTTGTTGTTGTTGTTGTTGTTGTTGTTGTTGTGGTTGTGGTCTTCAGTCCTGAGACTGGTTTGATGCAGCTCTCCATGCTAATCTATCCTATGCAAGCTTCTTTATCTCTCAGTACCTACTGCAACCTACATCCTTCTGAATCTGTTTAGTGTAGCCATCTCTTGGTCTCCCTCTATGATTTTTACCTTCCATGCTGCCCTCCAATACTAAATTGGCGATCCCTTGATGTCTCAGAATGTGTCCTACCAATCGATCCCTTCTTCTAGTGCCACAAACTCCTCTTCTCCCCAATCCTATTCAATACCTCCTCATTAGTTATGTGATCTATCCATCTAATCTTCAGCATTCTTCTGTAGCACCACATTTCGAAAGCTTCTACTCTCTTCTTGTCCAAACTATTTATTGTCCATGTTTCACTTCCATACATGGCTACACTCCAAACAAATACTTTCAGAAACGACTTCCTGACACTTAAATCTATACTCGATGTTAACAAATTTCTCTTCTTCAGAAACTCTTTCCTTGCCATTGGCAGTCTACATTTTATATCCTCTCTACTTCAACCATCATCTGTTATTTTGCTCCCCAAATAGCAAAACTCCTTTACTACTTTAAGTGTCTCATTTCCTAATCTAATTCCCTCAGCATCACCCGACTTAATTCGACTGCATTCTATTATCTTCATTTTGCTTTTGTTGATGTTCATCTTATACCCTCCTTTCAAGACACTATCCATTCCATTCAATTGCTCTTCCAAGCCCTTTGCTGTCTCTGACAGAATCACAATGTCATTGGCGAACCTCAAAGTTTTTATTTCTTCTCCATGGATTTTAATACCTACTCCAAATTTGTCTTTTGTTTCCTTTACTGCTTGCACAATATACAGATTGAACAACATCGGGGATAGGCTACAACCCTGTCTCACTCCCTTCCCAACCACTGCTTCCCTTTCGTGTCCCTCGACTCTTATAACTGCCATCTGGTTTCTGTACAAATTGCAAATAGCCTTTTGCTCCCTGTATTTTACCCCTGCCACCTTCAGAATTTGAAAGAGAGTATTCCAGTCAACATTGTCAAAAGCTTTCTCTAAGTCTACAAATGCTAGAAACGTAGGTTTGCCTTTCCTTAATCTAGCTTCTAAGATAAGTCGTAGGGTCAGTATTGCCTCACGTGTTCCAAGATTTCTACGGAATCCAAACTTATCTTCCCTGAGGTCGGCTTCTACTAGCTTTTCCATTCGTCCGTAATATGGTAATATATCCATAAAAGTTGACACCCTTAAAGTATTCCACAGGTTGTACATTTGTGTAATACAGTACTTCATTAGGCACTTTTTTCATAAAAAAATTTTGAAAGTGCTGTTTGAGGGACTAAGAGGTGAGGTCTAGATTTCTTAACCCTTAAATGTATGAATTGTTATTTATTTTCATTAAAAAAATTTCCACTGTTGTGTTTAGGAATGATAAAAGCCAGAAAAATAGTTAAAAACATTTATTTCAAAATCTGAGGACCTTAGATACAAATTAATGGTTTGTAGCTGAACGGCTACAACATGCATTTAGCGGTTAACTGACATACCACAGTGAAGTGACAACTTTTCATCAACTAGTGCTTGGGAATTCTGGTCAATTGCAAAAGTGAACATTGCCCATACACTCTCACAGAGACTTATTCACTGACATTAAGCAAGGAATAATAATAATGATAATAATATAAAATTTTAAAAAAAATTACATAACCTTCAGTAGGTTACGAAAGCAACACAAAAATTCACTTAAATGTAGCACAGAATTAGTTTAAAAATTTTCAACATAATGTAGGATGTGCAACAGTCCTATTGCATATGATATTCCTTAAAGCAATTTTTATTTTTGTGAAAGCATAATGGTACTACAAACTTTTTACAATAAACCCATGTAAATCCATTACATCCAAGAAATTTACATCTCTGCCTTATTTTACAGTACGATGGGAAATGACACACTTGGTCCAGTCTTACATCCTTTGGCGGCATATGAGCAGTTGGTCCTCTACTCTTCTTTGCTTGGACCTGTTGTTCCAATTCATTGCTTGGTCTCCCATATTTTGGTGTTGTGGTCCCAGCATGGCATAAAAATTCATCAACTTCCCTATGGAATTTGCTTAACTTTATGGTCTTCTGATTTCCTTTACACACTGCTACTCTTTTGTATAAAATCCATGCATTTACTATGCCCACATCTAACAGATGATAGAATATTCTAAGATAACACTTAAGAAATCTCATAAGGATTGTATGTCTGCCCATAATACTGTTCAATAAATCTACACCTCCCTTAGGTTTGTTGTAAAACTTTAACAATTGAGGGCATGGCACTGTTATTCTTGTTTCTGTTTTCCTATTATACCTGCTAACTTCTTCCACAGGTTCCTTTCCATCAAGAGTAGAAAGAAGCATAACAGTTTTGATGTATTTCCAATCAACATTGGAGACTTCAGCTCCATCACCAGTTACCACACATCCAATACACATACTTCTTTCCAGTTTTTTCAAATCATCTTCTTTTGGGAACTTGAAATCTGTCACTTGTTTTCTTCTCACAGTTCCTAAACAATAAATGCCCTGTTTATATAAGTAAACTAAAAGTGGTAATGATGTGTAGTAGTAGTAGTAGTAGTAGTAGTAGTAGTAGTTGTTGTTGTTGTTGTTGTTGTTGTTGTCTTCAGTCCTGAGACTGGTTTGATGCAGCTCTCCATGCTACTCTATCCTGTGCAAGCTTCTTCATCTCCCAGTACCAATGTGTAGTAATTGTCACAATGAAGTTTGTGGCTTACATTTCTTTGCAGTACTTGGCTAAGGTGAATAACAGTATTTTCACTGGCTCCTGAATCCTCTTCCACAGGCAATCTTTTCTCAGTGCAGTTTTCGTCACCAGTGAAAATTTCAAAATCATATGCGGACCCTGAGATTCCACTATTAATGAATAGCTTGTATGTATGTGGCTTATTTGGCATATATTGTTTGAGGTAACTCCTCACTTTTGTGGAACACATTTGCTCATCAACAGACACGCATTCTTCAATAGGAACTGTTTGGAATCGAGATCTCAGCAGGTCAGTTATACCCTCAACTTGGAAAGTCTATCATGGCCATTTTCTCCCCTTAGGAATCATGTTAACGTTGTCATTGAAATGAAGTTTTTTTTTTTTCTCTCTGATGAGCTAAACCTACCTACCAATGACAGTATTCTGATAATCTCTTGTGTTGGGCACATGTACAACAGACATTACAATACAGATACCAATAAAATTTCTCACGTCATCACAGGATATAGCTAGTGGATTATTGGGATATTTCTGAACACTGTACTGTGTGATTCCTCAACAATTATTTCAAAATATTCTGCCGAGAACGTGGGTAAAAAAACTGATAAGGAGTATCTAAGTTCATTATTTCAGCTGGTAACTGGTTCCGTGAAATTTTGACTGGCTTTCAGAAATAACTAAATGGTTCTCTTTCCAAACAACATTTCTGCATTTCTTTGGCACACTCATATGTTGAAATTGGATTCATTGTTAGTATTTGCAGAGTCCTTATTATTTCTTTCACTATATGGTGATATTATCAGTGCACTATTTTCAGAAGAAGTAGGTAGCACTGCCCCAGGAGTAGATTGTAAGCTTTGTGAAGTCTACATCATTCCTGTACTTCATCTTTCATTATTACTGCTGTTGCCAGAATCTTCACATTCTTTCGTAAAGTAAGTTGGATCTTGTGAAGAGTCATCAGATGATAGGTGCAGACTATCTTAACTGCATAAAGGGGTGTCCAGCCACTCCAATATATCTTTCTCCCATCTCTTTGTGTCATGGTTGGGTTGCATTCTGAAATACGGTAAATGCATGTTGTAGCTGATTAGCTAGAAACAGTATTTCATGATTTTCTACACTTTAAATGTTACAGTATAGGCCTAAACATATTATGATTTAAATAGTTCCACATTCCTTAGTAATGCCCCAAAAATTTTTAAACCCAGTTATCAGCGTACAAACATACGAAATTTCTGGACTTAGGTTTTCTCAAAGAAAACGCGCGGTTCAGTAGCAGCCCAACTGTACAAAACATCGATTGTAGCAGCCTTATGGTGCCATCTGTTGCAGTTTTCTTGTACTGTGTATCAAATTGAGAATGTATACAAACGAAAATGGCACATATTGCATGTGAGAAACAAGCTCATATGCTATGAATCGAAGAGGAATGGTTTGTAACTGATAAGCTACACTGTGCACTTAAGGGTTAATTTTTTCCCCTACAGAGGAGATGACAGTATTGTGTTGATAGGAGAAGTAGTCATAAAGTTTTAGTTATTATGTATTACCTAATTATTTCTTTGTTTTTCCGCAGGTACATGTCACATTGGTGGTGCGCATTGAAGTCCCCAAGCCACTACCATATCACGTCAAATGAGCCAGAACAAAAAGGTGCAGACCATTGATAAGGTGGAAGTTATCATTATCAGTGTTCTGTCCTAGAGCAGGTCTTCACATGTAGCTCTCCATGCAGCCCTGTTATTTGCTATCTTCTTCATTTTCTCATGATTGTTTCCTATCCACATACTATCCACCATCTGAACTTCTTCCATTCACTGTTCCTTCCATAGCATCCATCAGTAAACCATCTCTTCTCATTCAGTGTCCAAGCCAATTGAGTTTCTTCTTCCTGATTAGCTTTAAAATTTCTTGGTCTTCCACCAGTCTTCTCCAGCATATTATTTCTCACTTTGTCTATCCATTTTATCCCTTCCATCCTGCTCCGAATCCACATCTCAGATGCTTCTATCCTTCTTTCTTCCTCTTTCCTCAGTGTCAATATTTCAGCTATGTATAAAGCTTGGTCCACATGAAGCACTTTGCCAGTTCCTCCCTCAGGCCCCTGTCCATGCACCCACAGGAAAGCCTCCTCTTCTTATTAAATGGCATCTTGGCAATTGCTGTGAGTGTTTTCACATCCTTACTACATCTCATGTCATCTGGAATAAAGCTTCCCTGGTATTTGAAAGCACTAACTTGTTCTTCATCTTCCTGTCCTAATTTTACTTTTCTTGCACGTATCACCATACATTTTGTCTTATTCTTTTTCATTCTGATTCCCTCTCTGGTCTTATTTAATTTTTTTTAACAGTCCAGTCATAGTTCTTTCACTCTCTGTCAATGACATCATATCATCTGCAAGTCAAATACATTGTATCCTCCTACCACCAACCCTCACTCCTGTTTTTTGTTTCAGATATTTCTGAATGATATGCTCCAAATATATGTTAACAAAACAATATTGAGGAGAGACAGCAGCTTTGCCTCACTCCCCTTCCAATGGGATGTTCCTCTGTCATGGGGTGCACTATTTTGTTTTGGCTGCTCAGTGACATGAAAGGGTACTGTGACATGGGAATTTCAATGTGTACTGGGACTGCAGATGCTCAGGAGAAAAGAGGTCGTGTATGGTTGGGTAAAAGTTTAATGAACTTCATGTTTTCTCATTGGAGGCTGTTTTTCACATTATCTGTTCTCTATTTCCATAAATTCTGAGCGTAGTTCTGCAACCACATTTGGGTGTGGTGCTGTAATATTGTGACATAGTGTATGAAAACCTTAGTTTAACCACACAGATCACGAAGATGGTACAAATGCATACAACCGAGCAAGATAGCACAGTGGTTAGCACACTGGACTCACATTCGGGAGGACAACAGTTCAAATCCACATTGGGCGATCCAGATTTGGGTTTTCTGTGATTTCCATAAACCCCTCCTGGCAAATGCTGGAATGATCCCCACGAAAGGGCACGGCCGATTTCCTTCCCCATCCCTGACACAATCAGAGCTTGTGCTCCATCTCTAAAGACTTCGGTGTGTGTGACATGGTAAACCATAATATTCCTTATAAATGTATACACTGAAAGTTGTACAAAGACTGTAGAGCTTGACCAATACCCTTAAAATCTGAGATGCATAGCGTTCTTGGTTTCAGTGAGTCACTACCTGAGACTGACTGACAGTCCGCCCACTTAGCTGAGTGGTTATGCGCTTGCTGACAATGCAGTGGGTCCAGGTTAGATTCCTGGCCACACTGGAAATTTTCTCCACCCGTGGACTGGGTGTTGTGTTGTCCCCATCATCACAAACACACAAGTCGCCCAGTGTGGCGTCACATGAAAGAAGACTTAGAACCCAGTGGCCGAGCATTGATAACCTCACCGTTGGGTGTCCACAAGATCCCAAAACATCACCACCACCCAGTGGCTGAATTTCCTCAGATGGGCCCTCCTGGCCAACAATGCCACACAATCATTTTTTTACTGAGAGTTAATATTAGCAATAAGGGAGAAGTATTGTGCAATGAAGTGAGAAAAATGATGAACATAACCAGATCCTTGAATGAGGAATTTGAAACAACTACTGAATTTATGGTAATATTCAACTCCCCACTTGTGTCAGTATACGAGTATATTACTACGAGCTGTGGTGCAGTGTGACATGGTGCTTAGTCGCTGGCTGGTGTTCTGCAGGTTGCCAGTTTAAAACTGACCACCAGCAGTTATATTATATTTAGTATTTGTCTTTTGTGGAAGGTTCTTGAGATATCTTATTTGTGTAATATTTGTATGTTCTGGAATTTTCCATGTTTGTATAAATACCAGCATTCTAGAATATTCAGTGTGTGTGTGTGTGTGTAAGTAGCTGCTCCCACCATCTAGGCAAGTTCTGTTCTGGCTAGTTGGTGTTCTTAATACATACTTTCAGTGTATTTCATTCATGACCATGATTTTGTTTGGTGGGGAGTCAGGTATTTCAAAACATTTACCTCACCATGGCTCCAGTTAGGTAAATAAAAGCCATCGTTTATACAGCCAAGAACCAAAATACGAGCAGTACACCATTCATAAGATTTGGATGTTCATGAGACAGATGGGTACTAAAACAGCAGTAAGTCGTCTGCTCATCAAACATTTATCAGTGTTTTCCAGAGGCATTGGTCAGGGCCACACAAAGTGACTGAAGGGATTCAATCAAATCACTGAATACAACAGGTGGGATGATGTGTTTGGCAAGTGTGTGCTTTTGCATGGATGGCACAGCCCAGCAGTATTTTGAGAAGAATGAGGGGGTGGTCAATAGCTGGGATAAATTCCAGGCCTAACGGAACAAAACATTTGGCAACACTCAGCAGCAAGTCCATTAGCAGAACAACAACTGAAGAACAGGGCCTTTGTCATGTGGAAACGACCCAGTCGTAGGACTTACGCCAGATCATGAATGCAAATATAACAGAAGCCAACAAAATGTCACACTTTATTAAAGGAGTCGCAAAAGACTTGTACCGAGCTCTTCTGGTAAAGGATGTCATAATTACAGAGGAAAAGCAACAGAAAAGAGTCAGGCGAAAGAAGTATGACCGACTGCTGAATGTGGTTCATATGGCAGTTGTGGAAGACCACTAAGAACTCAACTCTCTTTTACCTTCTTAGTATGGCAGCCAGAACTGTCAAACCAAACATACAAGGAACAGCAGCTATGAATGTAGACACGCAAACATCTGGATGTATTAGAGAATGTCAAACGAGGTGTATTGGTGTATAGCACCAATCTCTGCGACCTGCTGAAAGAACCAGGAAGAATGGACTCAGCCAATTCATACTTATGCTGCAACTATCAAACAACCACCCATCACCTGACCAGTGTATGACGCTATGTAGTTGATCTCTGGGACAAAGTCCATTACCACACCCTGGACGAGATCACTCCCCAGCTTGCCTTAGCAGTTTGCATCATGATACAGAGGTATTAGTCACTTGTCCAACTGCCAAGTTCAGGAAAACTAATTGAGGTGACCAATTATGGAGGTGATGCCACCACAGATGCGATACTCCATGATCGAGTCACCCAGATGTCGGGAAATACCATTATCATCATCTATGGCCATCCTGTTCTAATGTTAGTCAACACAGATGCTTTCTTTCCTGTGGTGCTGGATGCTTTTCATTATCAGCTAAAGTAGGCTACATTCTGTAATATGAAAGCTATTGTGCCGAAAGTCACAGGTGGGAAATGTGTCCAGCCAACAGGAATATGTACTGCAAGAATAACTATCAGTGGCAGAACACAGCACTCCGAAGTTGTTGTTTTATCAGAATGTAGCCATAATGTTATTTCTGGATGGGATTTCTTGCAGGCATCACAAACAGTCATAGATGGTGGAAGATCGGGTATCTGTATTGATGAAGCTGTTCCAACAAGCACGCATAACAAGAGTTGCTCAAGGCGGTGGTTCGCCATTGAAGATGTCATTCTATCATCATCATCATCGAAACAAGTTCCAATTGTCAGTCATGATGTTCAGTTAAACTGTGAAGCTTTTGCCGATTTCCAAATGCTAGTCAGGATCACAAAAGAAATTTACATGCATGTGACAAAGCTTTTGTCCAGTCTGATGGAACCTGTCCCGACTCCCAGGCCATTTCAATTATCCTGTGTAGCCATTTAAGACCTGACATTCCACTGTATTTGATGAGTTCCGACTTAATTTCATCCACCCCAGCTGCTTTATTGCACTGCAATCTATTGACCATTTTCTCCACTTCCTCAAATGTGATCCTACTTCCATCATCATTCCTATCCCATTCTACCTCAAAATCTGAAACATTACTGATTGTATTTTCACCTACATTGAGCAACTCTTCAAAATATTCTCTCCGTCTGCCCAGGGCATCAACAGGATTCACCAGCAGTTTTCCTGACCTGTCCAAAATACTTGTCATTTCCTTCTTACCTCCCTTTCGAAGACTGCTAATTACACTCCAGAATGGTTTTCCAGCAGCTTGACCTATAGTCTCCAACCTGTTTCCAAAGTCTTCCCAAGATTTCTTCTTGGCTGCTGTAATTATCTGTTTGGCTTTGTTTCTTTTTCAACATAACTTTCTCTGTCTACCTGAGTTCTAGTATGTAGCCATTTTTGATAGGCCATCTTTTTCCTTTTACAGGCTCCCTTGACTGTGTCATTCCACCAAGCTGTTTGCTTCATCCTACTTTTACACACTACTGTTCCAAGACATTCTTTAGCCACTTCTAGTACTGTGTCCCTGTACCTTGTCCATTCCTTTTCCAATGACTGTAATTGACTACATTCAACAAACTGGTACCTTTCTGAGATCGCTGTTATGTACTTGTGCCTGATTTCCTTATCCTCCTACATATGGACCTGACCTCCTGCGCTTTCGGCCTCACAATCCCAATTTCACTGCAGATTAAATAATGATCAGTGTCATCAAAGAATCCCCTGAATACACGTGTGTCCCTCACAGCCTTCCTGAATTCCTGATCTGTTATTATATAGTCAATGACAGATCTGGTTCCCCTGCCTTCCCAAGTATACCGGTGAATGTTCTTATGTTTAAAAAGGGAGTTTGTGATTACTAAGCCCATACTGGCACAGAAATCCAAGAGTTGTTTCCCGTTCCTGTTGGCCTCCATATCCTCTCCAAATTTACCCACAACCTTTTCATACCCTTCTGTTCGATTTCCAATCCTGGCATTAAAATCACCCATGAGCAGAACACTGTTCTTGTCCTTTACTCTAACAACTACATCATTGAGTGCCTCATAAAAACTATCCATCTTATCTTGATCTGTCCCTTCACAATGCAAATGTACTGACACAATCCTAATTTTCTTGCTAGGCACTGTCAAATCTATCCACATCAGACGTTCGTTTACATACCTTATTGCAACTACGCTGGGTTCCATTTCTTTCCTGATGTAAAGCCCTACACCCCATTGTGCTATTCCTGCTTTGACTCCTGACAGGTAGACCTTGTATTCTCCCACTTCCTCTTCTTTCTCACCCCTTTCCCGAATGTCGCTGACAGCTAAAACGTCCAGCCCCATCTTACTTGCAGCCTCTGCCAGCTCTACCTTCTTCCCAGAGTAGCCCCCATTGATATTAATAGCTCCCCATCTCATTACCATTTGTTTGCCAAGTCGTATTTAGGAGTCCCTGGTTTGTCAGTTAGAGGTGGGACTCCGTCACCTCCAAAGGTCCGAGGCTTTTTGCTCTGATTGTTGCCAGCATCATATTTAAAGTACCAGGGAAGCAGGTTGCTAGCCTTACTTGCTTCGAGTCCCATTGGGTTTTACCCCAAACGGTTGAGGGACTAACCGGTGGATTTGGTAGTCTTTGCTGTATGAGCACAAAGGTCACCACGACTCAGAATATGTCTGAGATGCCCAGCCTTATTCCAAAGTAACTGGTATCCCGACTGTCGGGACCACTTACTTGGCCACTCATACATTGCCCGTGGTTCATGAACTAGGACATGACTACAGGAACCCACACCATGAACCACAAGAAAAGATTGTAACAACTACAGAGGTATCTCCTTAATCAGTGTTGTGGGTAAAATCTTCTCAGGTATTGTTGAAAGGAAAGTGCGAGTACTAGTTGAGGACCAATTGGAAGAAAATCACTGTGTGTTTAGGCCTCTTAGAGGTTGTCAGGACCAGATCTTTAGCTTACGGCAAATAATGGATAAGTGTTACGAATGGAACAGGGAATTGTATCTATGCTTTATAGATCTAGAAAATGCATATGACCGGGTTCCTAGGAGGAATTTATTGTCTGTTCTATGAGATTATGGAATAGGAGGCAAACTTTTGCAAGCAATTAAAGGTCTTTACATGGATAGTCAGGCAGCAGTTAGAGTTGATGGTAAATTGAATTCATGGTTCAGAGTAGTTTCAGGGGTAAGACAAGGCTGCAACCTGTCTCCACTGTTGTTCATATTATTTATGGATCATATGTTGAAAACAATAGACTGCCTGGGTGAGATTAAGATATGTGAACACAAAATAAGCGGTCTTGCATATGCGGATGACTTAGTTGTGATGGCAGATTCGATTGAAAGTTTGCAAAGTAATATTTCAGAGCTAGATCAGAAATGTAAGGACTATGGTATGAAGATTAGCATCTCCAAAACGAAATTAATGTCAGTGGGAAAGAAATATAAACGGATTGAGTGCCAAATAGGAGGAACAACGCTAGAACAGGTGGACGGTTTCAAGTACTTAGGATGCATATTCTCACAGGATGGCAACATAGTGAAAGAACTGGAAGCGAGGTGTAGCAAAGCTAATGCAGTGAGCGCTCAGCTACGATCTACTCTCTTCTGCAAGAAGGAAGTCAGTACCAAGACTAAGTTATCTGTGCACCGTTCAATCTTTCGACCAACTTTGTTGTATGGGAGCGAAAGCTGGGTGGATTCAGGTTACCTTATTAACAAGGTTGAGGTTACGGACATGAAAGTAGCTAGGATGGTTGCAGGTGCTAGTAGATGGGAACAATGGCAGGAGGGTGTCCACAATGAAGAAATCAAAGAAAAACTGGGAATGAACTCTATAGATGTAGCAGTCAGGGCGAACAGGCTTAGATGGTGGGGTCATGTTACACGCATGGGAGAAGCAAGGGTAGAGAAGCAAGGTCACCCAAGAGACTCATGGGTTCAGCAGCAGAGGGCAGGAGGAGTCGGAGCAGACCGACGGAGAAAGTACCTGGATTCAGTTAAGAATGATTTTGGAGTAATAGGTTTAACATCAGAAGAGGCACCAATGTTAGTACTGAATAGGGGATCATGGAGGAATTTTATAAGGGGGCTATGCTCCATACTGAATGCTGAAAGGCATAATCAGTCTTAAATGATGATGATGATGATGATGTGACAAAGCATTGTAGGTCGTCAAGGAGAACTTTGGATCACTGACTGTCATGAGCAACTGCAACTCATCCCTAAAGGTATGTGCATAAGGCAGCCAAACAAATTTGGAAAACACAGCTTAGTATCATCAATGAAGAATTGTGTTCCAGTTCCACTATAGACAATGCAGGGTAGGAAGCTACTATTATACTGCCAATAGGATCTGGTCCAAATGAAATACAATGTCGACAAATAATGAGCCATTCTCTGTCGGTATTCATTTGCTTTCAAATGTGTAGCAGAGAAAAGACAGACCAAGTAACCCATGTTCAAACACTTTATCAACACTAGGTTTCATCCACTAGTTAATTACCATTTACATTGTGTGTCATCAGCTTAACAAAGGGGAATCTGGAAGACAGAGAAGATGCTGCAAGATGACGTCATTGAACCTTAAAGGAGGCCTTTGTCATCTCCATTGGTTCTGGTAAGGAGGAGGATGGCACATGGCATATCTGTGCTGACTACCAACATCTGAACAGAATTACAAAGAAGACGTCTATCCATTCCTTCACATTGATGACACCCTAGACTGCTTAAAAGGAGCAAAACTTTCTGAACTATTGACATGGAGACAGTCTTCTGGCAAATTAAGATTGACAAAGTTGACTGGGAAAAGACGGCCTTCATAACTCCTGATATACTCTGAGTTTAAAGTTATGCCATTTGAACTGTGTAATGATCCATACGATGTATGACCTGCCTTGACACCTTAAATGGTTCGCTTGGCTATCAGGATGCCTTTCTTTCTTTCTTTCTTTCTTTTTTTTTTTTTTTAAAGACATTTGAAGGACATCTAAGCTGCCCGAGTGCTCAGACTGCAAGCCTCTGCCTGAATCTGAAAAAGTGCCTCTTTGCTGCCCAAGAAATAAAAATCTTGATGCATCTAGCAAAAAGATGGGGAGCCCATTGTGATACAGAGAAAATGAGAGCAGTCACAGATAATTGAAATTCACTCATACAACAGGCAATACATAGAGGACTTCTGTACCAAGACAAGTTCCTTGCAAGAACTAATGCAGGGAGATGGCATGATTTTCTGAAATTAAATGCAAGAAATTTCTTTTCTTGCCCATAAGGGGTTGTAATAGTGTCTCCAGTCCTAGAATGGGAGAATGCTGAGACAGAACTTCACCACACAGATGCTAGCGGTTGTGGGGCAGATGCAAATCCAGGAAGGTGCTGAAAGGGTGATAGCTTATGCTTCTACATTACTTAGCAAGTCTACGATGAACTGTTATATGCAAATTAGAAAGAACATGAACCATGGACCTTGCCGTTGGTGAGGAGGCTTGCGTGCCTCAGCGATACAGATGGCCGTACCGTAGGTGCAACCACAACGGAGGGGTATCTGTTGAGAGGCCAGACAAACATGTGGTTCCTGAAGAGGGGCAGCAGCCTTTTCAGTAGTTGCAGGGGCAACAGTCTGGATGATTGACTGATCTGGCCTTGTAATATTAACCAAAACGGCCTTGATGTGCTGGTACTGCGAACGACTGAAAGCAAGGGGAAACTACAGCCGTAATTTTTCCCGAGGACATGCAGCTTTAGTGTATGATTAAATGATGATGGCGCCCTCTTGGGTAAAATATTCCGGAGGTAAAATAGTCCCCCATTCGGATCTCCGGGCGGGGACTACTCAAGAGGACGTCGTTATCAGGAGAAAGAAAACTGGCATTCTACGGATCAGAGCGTGGAATGTCAGATCCCTTAATCGGGCAGGTAGGTTAGAAAATTTAAAAAGGGAAATGGATAGGTTAAAGTTAGATATAGTGGGAATTAGTGAAGTTCGGTGGCAGGAGGAACAAGACTTTTGGTCAGGTGATTACAGGGTTATAAATACAAAATCAAATAAGGGTAATGCAGGAGTAGGTTTAATAATGAATAAAAAAATAGGAGTGCGGGTTAGCTACTACAAACAGCATAGTGAACACATTATTGTGGCCAAGATAGACACAAAGCCCATGCCTACTACAGTAGTACAAGTTTATATGCCAACTAGCTCTGTAGATGATGAAGAAATTGATGAAATGTATGAAGAGATAAAAGAAATTATTCAGGTAGTGAAGGGAGACGAAAATTTAATAGTCATGGGTGACTGGAATTCGTCAGTAGGAAAAGGGAGAGAAGGAAACATAGTAGGTGAATATGGATTGGGGGGAAGAAATGAAAGAGGAAGCCGCCTTGTAGAATTTTGCAGAGAGCATAACTTAATCATAGCTAACACTTGGTTCAAGAATCATGAAAGAATGTTGTATACCTGGAAGAATCCTGGAGATACTAATAGGTATCAGATAGATTATATAATGGTAAGACAGAGATTTAGGAACCAGGTTTTAAATTGTAAGACATTTCCAGGGGCAGATGTGGATTCTGACCACAATCTATTGGTTATGAACTGCAGATTGAAACTGAAGAAACTGCGAAAAGGTGGGAATTTAAGGAGATGGGACTTGGATAAACTGAAAGAACCAGAGGTTGTAGAGAGTTTCAGGGAGAGCATAAGGGAACAATTGACAGGAATGGGGGAAAGAAATACAGTAGAAGAAGAATGGGTAGCTCTGAGGGATGAAGTAGTGAAGGCAGCAGAGGATCAAGTAGGTAAAAAGACAAGGGCTAATAGAAATCCTTGGGTAACAGAAGAAATATTGAATTTAATTGATGAAAGGAGAAAATATAAAAATGCAGTAAATGAAGCAGGCAAAAAGGAATACAAACGTCTCAAAAATGAGATTCACAGGAAGTGCAAAATGGCTAAGCAGGGATGGCTAGAGTACAAATGTAAGGATGTAGAGGCTTGTCTCACTAGGGGTAAGATAGATACTGCCTACAGGAAAATTAAAGAGGCCTTTGGAGAGAAGAGAACCACTTGTATGAATATCAAGAGCTCAGATGGCAACCCAGTTCTAAGCAAAGAAAGGAAGGCAGAAAGGTGGAAGGAGTATATAGAGGGTTTGTACAAGGGCGATGCACTTGAGGACAATATTATGGAAATGGAAGAGGATGTAGATGAAGATGAAATGGGAGATAAGATACTGCGTGAAGAATTTGACAGAGCACTGAAAGACCTGAGTCGAAACAAGGCCCCGGGAGTAGACAACATTCCATTAGAACTACTGATGGCCTTGGGAGAGCCAGTCATGACAAAACTCTACCATCTGGTGAGCAAGATGTATGAGACAGGCGAAATACCCACAGACTTGAAGAAGAATATAATAATTCGAATCCCAAAGAAAGCAGGTGTTGACAGATGTGAAAATTACCGAACTATCAGTTTAATAAGTCACAGCTGCAAAATACTAACGCGAATTCTTTACAGACGAATGGAAAAACTGGTAGAAGCGGACCTTGGGGAGGATCAGTTTGGATTCCGTAGAAATGTTGGAACACGTGAGGCAATACTGACCTTACGACTTATCTTAGAAGAAAGATTAAGAAAAGGCAAACCTACGTTTCTAGCATTTGTAGACTTAGAGAAAGCTTTTGACAACGTTAACTGGAATACTCTCTTTCAAATTCTGAAGGTGGCAGGGGTAAAATACAGGGAGCGAAAGGCTATTTACAATTTGTACTGAAACCAGATGGCAGTTATAAGAGTCGAGGGGCATGAAAGGGAAGCAGTGGTTGGGAAAGGAGTGAGACAGGGTTGTAGCCTCTCCCCGATGTTATTCAATCTGTATATTGAGCAAGCAGTAAAGGAAACAAAAGAAAAATTCGGAGTAGGTATTAAAATTCATGGAGAAGAAGTAAAAACTTTGAGGTTTGCCAATGACATTGTAATTCTGTCAGAGACAGCAAAGGACTTGGAAGAGCAGTTGAACGGAATGGACAGTGTCTTCAAAGGAGGATGTAAGATGAACATCAACAAAAGCAAAACGAGGAGAATGGAATGTAGTCAAATTAAATCGGGTGATGCTGAGGGGATTAGATTAGGAAATGAGACACTTAAAGTAGTGAAGGAGTTTTGCTATTTAGGGAGTAAAATAACTGATGATGGTCGAAGTAGAGAGGATATAAAATGTAGACTGGCAATGGCAAGGAAATTGTTTCTGAAGAAGAGAAATTTGTTAACATCGAGTATAGATTTAAATGTCAGGAAGTCGTTTCTGAAAGTATTTGTATGGAGTGTAGCCATGTATTGAAGTGAAACATGGACGATAATCAGTTTGGACAAGAAGAGAATAGAAGCTTTCGAAATGTGGTGCTACAGAGGAATGCTGAAGATAAGGTGGGTAGATCACGTAACTAATGAGGAGGTATTGAATAGGATTGGGGAGAAGAGAAGTTTGTGGCACAACTCGACTAGAAGAAGGGATCGGTTGGTGGCACATGTTTTGAGGCATCAAGGGATCACAAATTTAGCATTGGAGGGCAGCGTGGAGGGTAAAAATCGTAGAGGGAGACCAAGGGATGAATACACTAAGCAGATTCAGAAGGATGTAGGTTGCAGTAAGTACTGGGAGATGAAGAAGCTTGCACAGGATAGAGTAGCATGGAGAGCTGCATCAAACCAGTCTCAGGACTGAAGACCACAACAACAACAGAAAGAACATTGCAGTCGTGTGGGTCATCACAAAGTTCCAGCCATATTTATTTGGCAATCCATTCACCATTGTGATGGACCATTGATCCCTGTGCTGGCTGACCTGCGTGAAGGATCCATCGATTTTATTGTGGTCACTGAGACTTAATGTGTACGGTGCACAGCAGTGTGCAAAAGCAGTTAGAAGCACAAGGCTGCTGACTGCCTTTCAAAGAATCATTTGGCCGAGCACATCATGAATGAAATCTCTGTCATAGCTGCATTACATGACATTGCTTCCGAACAGAGGGGAGATCCAGCGCTGCGAACTGTAGAAGCCTGAAAGAGGAGGAATGGACCAAATGAGAATTCTAAACAATAAACAAAGCATGATCTGGTGGGCATAAATGGTTGGCCATCATGCCAACTAGTCTTTGGCCAGTTACTGTGAAGTATTTCCATTTCACTGTAACCTCTGGTCATTTGGGATACTTGTGGACAGAATTAGACATAGGTATCACTCAACATGTCTGTAACGATTTGGGAGACGCAATGTGAGTGGCTGTAAGGAACATCATCAACAGAAGCACATGCTGCAGTTATTCCTGAAGCACCTCATAGCTATCCTGCTTGCAGCAGTACCACTCTACCAAAGTGGAATCGATTAATCTCTGCCTAATAGTCTGCACTGACTGCCTTAACAGCAATGCTGTCACCAAAGTTGTACCAGCTGTCCAAGTTCCAGAAATTGGAAAGTTCCTAGTAGAAGACATCATTTTGGAGGTCAGAGCTCTCCATTTGGTATCCTCTGATTGTCAAAAAGTGTTGCATTCGAGAGTGGTATCAGAGGTAATTACACATTGCGACATCATCCACATGATGACATGTCTACCATCCACAGACAAATGGCCTCACAAAACATTTTTAACAACACATTTGCATATATGCTTTGATATATGTTGATATCTAACAGAAGTATTGGGATACAATACTTTTTGCCGTGACATTCACATACAACACAGTGAAATAGGACACTACAGGCTTCGCACTGTTCTTTCTCCCACAGTCGCAAGTTCAAAATGACAATTGATGCATTGTTGCTGTTTCGACTGGATGATACTAAGGATGATTTATTACATTACATTACATTTATCATTTTCCATGGATCCCTTGGAGATGAGTCTCTGGGATGTGGAAGGGTCAAAGTTCCCCCCTTCTCAGATACATGGGTATTGTACAGTTCTAATGGAGACAGGGTTATGAGCTATAATGTTTGTGAAGATATTCTTCAATGGAGTAGGAGGAGTTGGCCAGCAGGAAGTTCTTTAATTCACCCCAAAACCGATCTTTATCACTTACAAGACCTTTGATATGCTCTGGTAAGTTATTGAATATATGAGTACTCATGTATTTGACTCCTTTTTGTACTAATGTGAAGCTTTTATAGTCCTTATTCAGATTGTTTTTGGTTCTGGTATTGTAATCATGTTTTGCACTATTTTGTGTAAAAGGAGTCATGTTAGAAATGACAAAGGACATCAGTGAGTATATGTACTGAGAAATAATAGTTAGAATACCAAGCTCCTTAAAGAGGTCTCTGCATGGTGATCTAGGACTGACACCATATATAATTCTAATGACTCGTTTCTGAATTTTGAAAATGTTCTCTTTGTGAGAGGAGTTTCCCCAAAAGAT
This sequence comes from Schistocerca serialis cubense, assembly GCF_023864345.2. NCBI lineage: Eukaryota > Metazoa > Arthropoda > Insecta > Orthoptera > Acrididae > Schistocerca > Schistocerca serialis. The sequence goes on along the minus strand of NC_064641.1, from coordinate 81,757,735 downwards.
GATTTCTTTAACTCATCAGTGAATGAAAGTAGGTCAAATAAAGTAACTTCTTCATTTTTAAATCGTCTATTTCTCCTATATGTGTACTGCAATGTAGCCGAACTAACACTTCATCCCCAGGACTAAAGACCGAGCGAGGTGGCGCAGTGGTTAGACACTGGACTCGCATTCGGGAGGACGACGATTCAATCCCGCGTCCGGCCATCCTGATCTAGGTTTTCCGTGATTTCCCTAAATCACTCCAGGCAAATGCCGGGATGGTTCCTAAGAAAGGGCATGGTCGACTTCCTTCCCCATCCTTCCCTAATCCAATGAGACCAATGACCTTCTGTCTGGTCTCCTTCCCCTAACAACCCAACCCCAACCAGGACTAAAGAAGTGAGGCTGCTGGATCGCATCGGACACTGGATGACCAGGGAAACACCAAGAATTACATAGTACCAAGCACTGGCCAGTGAGATACGGCACGAGTGACTCGGTTTAGATTTTTATGCCTGTGCAGGAAGTGGCTAACGCAAAAGTTACTGAAGTGCTATTGTGGGCTGTATTGCATACTTCGTCCCTTGTTAGACATCATGTATGAAGTCGAGTATTATGACCCTTCTCGAGTAGACTAAAGCACAGTATGAAACCCTACAACACCCAGAGGTGCTGATCATTGATGTGGGGTCAAAGAAACTGAAGACCCAGTCTATTACTGCAAAGCTTCTTTGGAAGGGATGGGGACAGTCTTTAATGTGCATCATAGTCAAGAGCATGTAATAACATGATCAGAACATAAGAATCCATTAGGGCTATCATACAGAGGACCATTGACAAGATATAGATCCAGGATGCTGCAGTCGGCTCCAGTGAAAATGTATGAAGCAGCAGGTTGTTGTTCCTTGGAGGGGGTGGGGGGGGGGTGGGGGCGGGGGGGGGGGGGGGGGGGGGGGGAAGAGAACAGAGAGCAATGCCACAAACTGTTGTGTAGTGTGGAATAACAGTGTCAGAGGGTGACTTTTTGTTATTTAACGTTTATCATTTCCAGAAGGTTCTTGAAATATATTTGTATATTCTGGAATAATTTATGTTTGTGTTAATACCACATTCTGTACTATGTGATGTTCAAGTCAGTTCTTTTATGGCTGTATGTTGGTGATGCTAATAAATGTGTTTTCAATTCTAAGTGTTGCATTCCATTGACAACCCTGCCTTTGGATTTGGACTTACTCTTTTTTTTTACATGACCATATCAAAACAGGAATTCTCTGCCTTAAAGTACAGTACAATCGTATAGTCCTAATCTTTGGAACCGCAAATATCAATGCTTTGGCCGTGCCACATTACCATATTTACCATGTATGTGTCCTGACCTTACACATCAAAGTTTTTTGTTAAGAAGATATGTTACATAAGTTACCTTCAAGTTGTGTAAACTATTCCCGTAGTTATTATGTGTAGACTAGATGCGACCCAAGGAAAGAAAGGTCCAAGAATTGGAAATTTCTAAATCTTCACTTGCTGTCAGATTTTCACAAATTTTTGTCTGTGATTAAGAGTTGTACGGAAGAAGTAATTGTAGAGTTGATTAAAATTTGCTTTGCTGCATGTTAGACAATTTATACACTCCTGGAAATTGAAATAAGAACACCGTGAATTCATTGTCCCAGGAAGGGGAAACTTTATTGACACATTCCTGGGGTCAGATACATCACATGATCACACTGACAGAACCACAGGCACATAGACACAGGCAACAGAGCATGCACAATGTCGGCACTAGTACAGTGTATATCCACCTTTCGCAGCAATGCAGGCTGCTATTCTCCCATGGAGACGATCGTAGAGATGCTGGATGTAGTCCTGTGGAACGGCTTGCCATGCCATTTCCACCTGGCGCCTCAGTTGGACCAGCGTTCGTGCTGGACGTGCAGACCGCGTGAGACGACGCTTCATCCAGTCCCAAACATGCTCAATGGGGGACAGATCCGGAGATCTTGCTGGCCAGGGTAGTTGACTTACACCTGCTAGAGCACGTTGGGTGGCACGGGATACATGCGGACGTGCATTGTCCTGTTGGAACAGCAAGTTCCCTTGCCGGTCTAGGAATGGTAGAACGATGGGTTCGATGACGGTTTGGATGTACCGTGCACTATTCAGTGTCCCCTCGACGATCACCAGTGGTGTACGGCCAGTGTAGGAGATCGCTCCCCACACCATGATGCCGGGTGTCGGCCCTGTGTGCCTCGGTCGTATGCAGTCCTGATTGTGGCGCTCACCTGCACGGCGCCAAACACGCATACGACCATCATTGGCACCAAGGCAGAAGCGACTCTCATCGCTGAAGACGACACGTCTCCATTCGTCCCTCCATTCACGCCTGTCGCGACACCACTGGAGGCGGGCTGCACGATGTTGGGGCGTGAGCGGAAGACGGCCTAACGGTGTGCGGGACCGTAGCCCAGCTTCATGGAGACGGTTGCGAATGGTCCTCGCCGATACCCTAGGAGCAACAGTGTCCCTAATTTGCTGGGAAGTGGCGGTGCGGTCCCCTACGGCACTGCGTAGGATCCTACGGTCTTGGCGTGCATCCGTTCGTCGCTGCAGTCCGGTCCCAGGTCGACGGGCACGTGCACCTTCCGCCGACCACTGGCGACAACATCGATGTACTGTGGAGACCTCACGCCCCACGTGTTGAGCAATTCGGCGGTACGTCCACCCGGCCTCCCGCATGCCCACTATACGCCCTCGCTCAATGTCCGTCAACTGCACGTACGGTTCACGTCTACGCTGTCGCGGCATGCTACCAGTGTTAAAGACTGCGATGGAGCTCCGTATGCCACGGCAAACTGGCTGACACTGACGGCGGCGGTGCACAAATGCTGCGCAGCTAGCGCCATTCGACGGCCAACACCGCGGTTCCTGGTGTGTCCGCTGTGCCGTGCGTGTGATCATTGCTTGTACAGCACTCTCGCAGTGTCCGGAGCAAGTATGGTGGGTCTGACACACCGGTGTCAGTGTGTTCTTTTTTCTATTTCCAGGAGTGTATTATTGAGCAAATGACCAGATTCCTTTCTGGAACTGACTGCTTATGTAATGAGTAGTGCAGGTCATTTTTTCCTTGTCTTGTAGCAGAGTACATCATTGTTCTTCTGTAACTGTGATGGATTGTTTATGAGGAGTTTCAGTAATGACGTTGTGTGTTGTGTAGCTGCAGTTAAAATTCGTAACTCCTTTGTGAGGCGTCTACAGGGTGAAGGCGATTGAACACACATCACATACATTGGGAGCAAATTAATTAGAGACATCTACCTAGTAGTATGCAGGCCCTCTTTTAAAGTAACTGCATTTCTTGACAAGAACACCACAAGAAACAGAAAGTGTTGGAAAGCCACCCTGATCCAAGGGTACTTAAATGCCTCCCATAACTCATAAATATTGACTAGAGCTAGTTCAAAGGTGTGCAGTGTGGGGGTTCCGACAGTCTTGAAGTGATTTTTTTGTGTATGTCAACACTTGCTGTTGCCCAACATTATTCATGTACCACAACTTCTACTAAAAAAGTAAAAAGGTTGCATACATCCAGTTTACAATCTAAATATTTAATAACTCACACTTGACGTACAAAACATGACAGTTCTGTATCGGCTATCTCCTTTTCTCAATAAATACGCACAGGTCTCAAATCGTTGTAAAGCCCAAGGCACAGAACTTTACATGGAGGGGCTCCATGCTGTGGTGCATGGTGCTACAGACCCCTGTACAGTTCTTTTACTCATACATCCCTAGTTTATTAAATACACTTGTACCATTATGGCTACTGCACCTGTAATTGAGAAATCATGTCAACTTTTAAAATACTTATTTATAATATTTGTTACTGTAATTCTCTTTTTTATTAATTGCATGTTCAATGTTTGTATTCAGTATTTCTTTTTGCATACTCAGTACAAACTACATTGCTTGACAATTACAAATGAAGAATTGACACATATTAAGAAACAACTTCCAGCTGCTACAGAACACACAACCATTGTTAGTAAAAGGAAATGTAGAGTGTGGAACATGTTAATGGCCGCAAAGCCTGTACACAAGCATCCTGTATGCTTTCGACAGTTCAAGCAGTGCTGTGTCGCAGAAGGTGATTGTGTGTGGAACTGATTAGTGCGACATTGTCATTCTCACAGTTAAAAAAGACCGCTGAAGATGGAAGTGCTATGCGAAAGCATGAGAGTGGCTGTAGATGGACCACCACACTGCAAGAGGATTGATATGTAGTCCAAGTGGTGAAAAGGTACAGACGTCTCACTGCTAACATTTACTGTGAGAATTTGCAATAAAATGATGCATTTTCAGATTTTCAAGGTTAGCCACCAACACTTTAAAAAACTCTTCTCATGATTGTATGACTGTCACCATTTCAGTTCTGTCTTGTGTCACCCATTGTTTGTATTTTATATAGTCAGGCATCAAATCATCTTCTTTGGCTTCTTCAAACACGTCACGTAAGGCTTGCTTGCCTGGACAATCTTCACATTTTCCCTTAATCATACAATTGTAATTGTCAATATTGCATACCATAACTTCCAAAAGGTCATTATATTCAACTCTAAGATTGGCCCCATCTATCATCAACTTTACATTCTGATGATACAAACACAAACATTATGGGTGCCAGATGGCCCTGCAACAATACACCATCTTGGTCTCAACTTGTAAAACTTTGATCTTCCAATTTTAGTGTCAGGATTTTCTTTTTTAAATTCAGTGAATAGTTCATTTAAATTATACAATATTAACTTTTTTTGTCTTTGACTCTTAGAACCATATTCTTTCACAGAAACATAGTCTTTTTTTGCAAGACACCAAACGGATGTTATTGTCATCATCATAATATTTAATAACTTTATTGATTGTGTTTTCATTTACCAAATTAGATGCATTTTCTTTTATAATGCTGGTTAAATTCCCTGTTCTTTTACTAATTGCCTTGTTAACTTAACAAGACGTTTTGACACATTAAATTCATCACTAACTTTTGCTCGACTCCAAGAATTCGGCAGTAAACTGATAATCTTAATTTTATCCTATTTGTTTGAAATACTGCATTTAGTATGCAGCTTTTCTATCAAATCATCATATTCGGTTGGTGAAGTTTTAGAACTTCAATCTGTTTCAGTACAAATTGTATTTCGAAATGAAACTTCGAAATTCTTTTTGACTATAGCTGCCACTTTCTCCATTTTTGTATTCAAGGCACTTGGTCTTTTATCTTGAAATAGTTTTCTAATTTTACTAGCAGGCAATATACCCTGGATTTCACAAGCTGTATCAACTTTTTTAATAGTTGCTGATAGGTCACAAAATTCTGTATCTGAGGTTTCACTATCCTTTCTGTTGTGAATTACAAATATCTTAGAATAACATGTTCCACATAATGATTTTCTTGGTATGAGATTGACAAAAGGGCTTTTATTTTTAGAATAATGATCAAATGTTATTTCTCGCGGACCTTTTGTTATAGGTTTCTTATGTTTCTCAAAAGGGTCCATGCAAGACTGACCAAAAAGGTGATGTTTTTTTTTAAGTAGTTCATTTCATGTTACTTGCATGTTGATTTGACCTCTGGGCCGACTCGTAAGTAAAACAACACTTTTTCTTCTTCACTGTAACCTTCGATCAAAGTAATGTCTTCAGGATACACTCCATACACCCTTTTATGACATGCTTCATTAATAATAACACCAACAGAATACTGAGACACCATTTTTCAACTGCACACTTCAAGAACTTCTAGCTAAATAAGTGTGAGTAGACAATTGTTGGTGTAAGGCGGAAGACAACAATCAGACTTGCATAGGCTTGCAGATGCAATTGTTAGCCGGCTGAAACAATTACCACAGCATTGTTTTGACAAATAACCATTAGCTAGTGTCATGTGGTATGTTACATTATGCAATTGGTATACTTTATTTGATTAGCCTACCAGATATCGCAGATGTTAAAAATCGTGTTTGTTACTCAGGGGGGGGTCTCTTGTGACTTACCATATAGTCTGTGGCATATGATCATCCTCGTAGAGTACAGGTGATGGAACTTTAAACTGGTCTGTGCAGTTGATCAATACATGTTTATTTAATAGGATCGTCACATGTGCTCGCTGCCTGCATGCATGCGGTATTTGTTTTCAATATATGGGAGGGGAGAGATGCGTTAAAAACGTTGTCTAGTTCTCTATTGGTTGAAGTTAGTTGAGCTTTTATAGTTCATGATTTTCCTCTGATGGGTGGTGCAGAATAACGAAGATAGCATGTTGGGGAGATAGATGCGAATGGACATGGGTCTGTATTATCTGTATCTAGTTTGGGGACATGCCACATTGTGCCCATTTCCGTTGAATGGTTAAAACACTGTGCTGTCGTACTAATTCAGGTCACTCTGTTTCTACACTGGTTGCATGAGGTGGTGGATATGGCTTTCTCCGACTTCTACCCAGTTCCGACGTAGATTGGAATGATCAAATGCGCAAAGATGCAGAAATAGCAGCAGACGCGGGATGTGTAGGGACTGACTAAAAGCATGTTGGAATTTTACTGTGACAGACAGGTTCGAGAAAGGTGACTCGTTTCGAGAAATGTGAGTGCCAGAAATATGGTTCACTTGTGGCTGTAATCATTAAATGACTTCTCCATAGTACCGAACGCAGGTATGTGGTTGAATGAAGAGACTTGATTCCAAATCCCAGACAGCATTTCTGGCAGATAGCGTAGCATTAGAGATCTGAAAATTTAGCCTACATTTCTTACGACGTCAATCAGCACACCATCTACTGATTGTGATCCTTCTCAATCAACCATCGCCTATAGCCCGTGGATATATCACTGAACCTTTGACATGGGATCGAGACAGAATGCGTTACAAATACTGTAGAAATATCTAGCTGCGGTGGTGCGAGGGATTCGCAAATACCGATTTCATACCACATTCCTTAGCCGAATCACTTTCTAAATTGGGAAATTTTATTACGAAGTTGCACCGTCAGCGCCGTGTAAGTGCACTGTTGGTCCGAGACTCCAGCAATCGCTGTCACGGTATTTGTCTGGACAAAAATCCACCTCATTCAGAGGTAATGTCGTACCTCGACTTGTAAAGCGGGTATATCTTTTAACATGGATACTTGTATGCACCTGTAGAATCAAGCATGTGACAGTAGTTATTGGGATCAGGTTTTTTAATATCTGGCAGTTTGTACGACGATTAAACCTTTCTAACACACCTATATGGATATGATGTCTGTTCTTTCGGACATGTCCAAATAGATAGTCTGCATGTTAGTACACGTTAGTGCACATGAGAGGTTAATTAATTGATCAATTTAATTAAGTATTCAATCAAATTGATAAGGGTGAGAGGGGAGTGCCTATTCCGATAACTGAGACCTGGAAGTGTACCTGTAGCAGCGAGGGAGGAGGGCGTTGGAGGAGGTGGGGAGGGGGGCGACAATAGGTTAAGTGACTGTCAATCAAAAGGAAATGGGGGAGACACAGAAAAGCACTTAACAGAACAATAGGTTTGCTCCTGAGTGCATACCTGGCCCTGATGTAGGCAACCTGCACTAACAAAATGCGCTCTTACGAAGGTAGCTCTATTACTGACGTATATTGACAGCAGGTTGAACATTTTGCCGTGAAGCATTAGCACTGCTGGGTACGCGTGCATGCTAGACACAGCTCACAAGTTCCATTAGGATCCCAAGGAACATTGTACCCTGTGTTATTCTGGGAAGTATTGCAACATCTCTCTCTCTGCACTGGACCCTATGTGTCATAGTGGCAGCAACAGTACCTAGGTGAATACGTATTTCGACAGGAATTTCTCAGATGTCAAGTATGAAACAGATGGCGGTGCCTTATCCTTGCTGGAACTGAACGGTCGCGTCGTAGCTTCGCGGGGACCACCAATACACCCTGACTCCAACATTGGCGTCAGGCAAGGGATCTGTTTTTTTTTACTAGGGATCTTTTGTTTAAACTATATTACTTCTACATCTACATAAATAGTCTGCTAGCCACCAAGCGGTTTGTGGTGGAGGGCACTATTCACGCCAAAGTCATATCCCCCCTCCCCCCTCTGTTCCACTCACAGATCGCACGAGAGAAAAACGACTGTCTGAACGCCTCAGTACGAGCTCTAATTTCCCTTTATCTTTGAATGGTGACCATTGCACGGTACGTCTGTTTCAAGTAGATGACGCCAAAGTGGCTAACCTGATTTTACTTTTCACCCATGAAGGTGGTTTCTATTTGTGTCTGTGAGGTGGCCCGCTTTGGCAGCGTTGGCTGTCTGAGGGGTTCAAGGACACCCTTCGCCTGCTCTGGCCCGGTGGACCTACGGCGGCCCTTGCTCGGTGGTGGGGCCTGGCTCCTACACTTCCCATATTTTTATTCTTTTTATTCTTTTATATTTGCCATTTCTAATGTTTTGTCATTCCTAAAACTTCATCGCTGTGTCTGTTCTGCTTATTATCGTGGGGTGATAAGGACGAAATACTGCTGGTCGGATATAATGGGTCTCTCTCCCACTGCATACCATGCCCTGGGGATGTGCAACTGCACTCTGGGCGTAGCAGCTCATCCACGTTACTCTGTCTCACTCCTCTCCTACTTCTCCTTGCTTATATCTCTCTTACTGTATCTTGGTTACAATAGGGCTTCCGAGGATTTGCCTTTTGTGTCGTTCCTTTGTGGATTATTCCTGGTTCAATACGTATAAGATGAAGGGACTGATGACCCGCAGTTTGGTCCATTTACCTCCAGAAAAACCAGCCAAACCAACCAGCAGACATGATTATCCAGCTCAGCCACTTGCCTGTTATTCCCCACATCTGTATAACCCAGGGGCCATGGGTCTCACTGCCACCGCTCTCTTCCCTCACGTTACGCCGCTGGATCCTCTCTCTCTTCCTCTCCCTCTCCCTCTCCCTCTCCCCCCCCCCCCCCCGCCCCTAACTCCTTCTCTCCCCCCTCCCCCTCTCTCCAAATGACAATGCGGAGCTGTATCAAATGCCTTCCTGAAGTCAAAGACCATAGCATCAGTCTGACCGTCGATGTCTATGTTGCTCTGGATCATAAAAATAATCTTTTCTTGAAAATTAATATCTAGTTCACCAGACACGAAAAGCCACTGTACTTGCAAAAAACATAATTATGCAACCATGGACTGCACATAGCCTTGCCACATCATCAGTAATAATGCATGAGCATAAACCAGTGCATAAAACAAGATTTTTCTGAATTCCTAGATGTTCATATTGATAAGAATCTGAAGTAAAAGTCTCATGTTGTATATCTTCTTAAACATCTCTGCTCCGCTACTTTTGTGTTACGGATAATACCCGAATTTTAAGATTAAAACGTCAAAATTTTAATTCGCTTTTTGAGTTGCGTAGAAGCATGTAATAAGAATATGTGGTGCCCACTCCAGCTCCTTTTGTAGAAGGCTCTCATCAGTTGAGTGTACTGACAACAGTCTCACAGTACACTTGCTCTCTTATGAAGTTCCTTCTCAACAATCAATCACAGTCTGAAAACATAAGTATAATACTAGTAGGGAAAATGACTTCCATTGTCCATCAGTCAAAGTGTGTAACAGAAAGGAGTGAGGTACTCAATCATAGAAAAGCTTTGACCTCTTACCCAGGGATGTAAAAAAAAAAGAAAGAAAAAAATTCAAATGTAGACTGATGTCATATCTGCTTGACAACTCATACACGTCGTTACGCACGACTTCGTTGTTGTAGTACGTGACAACTTCATGCGTATTGGATGGTGGAGATGTTTATGTGGTTTTACTATTCAACAGGGTTTGTTGATGTTGGAGAACAAAAAGAAAAGTCAGTGGCTTGTGATGACCCAGTGCCTGTCAGAAGCGTGTTGCATGACCTCTGTAGACAGATATCGTCACTTTACATTCTCAATTACTTAGCCCCTATGATATGTGTCGTCGAGTCCCTCGCATCCAGCCTCATACATGCCAAACACAGCTCAGATGATAGGTGAATAGGCTTACTTATTCGCAACAAACATTTGAAATTGTAATGTTACAGTGACTAATATGATGCAGTTTCTAACAAACAAAAGGGATCTGCTATCACATGAAGCAGACATCCATTAAAATTATGACGGTATGCACTAGAGTAATTTAAAGTGGAACTGAGATTCATTTTAAGAATCCTCAGAAAGTATTCCATTGACGGAGGAGATAGCTTACAGAACCCTTCTTCTTCGTCAGTGGAAAAATTTCTGGGGGTTCTTCAAAGAGCTTACAAAATCCTTACCGAGCGAGGTGGCGCAGTGGTTAGTACACTGGACGCGCATTCGGGAAGACGACGGTTCAAATCTGCATCCGGTCATCCTGATTTAGGTTTTCCGTGATTTCCCGAAATCGCTTCAGGCAAATGCCGGGATGTTTCCTTTGAAAGAACACGGCTGACTTCCTTCCCCATATCCTTTCCTAATCCGATGGAACCGATGAGCTTGCAGTTTGGTCCCCTCTCGCAAATCAACTAACCAACCAACAAAAGCCTCGTTCGACAAGTACTTGAATATTTATCTCCAGTCTCGGATCTTACCAAATAGGATTGGTAGAGAAAATAGAGAAGAACCAAAGATCAACAGCGCGTTTCATGTTGCGGAAAGGTGGCAGGGATGCTCCACCAACTCCTGTTGGCAGACATTACAAGAGAGGCATTGTGCATCGTATTGTGGTTTACTGTTAAATTCCGACAGCGCTTGTTGCGAAAGGGTTCAACCAATATATTTCTTCCTCCTACATATCTCACGAAAAGACTAGAAGGTATAATTGAGAGATTCAAGATCACTCTGAGGCTCACCAGCAGTCGTTTCGTTTTTCCTCTGTGCCCTTTAGCATCCGGACCAGGAAGGGCGAGACCGCATCTGGTACAGGAAGGGGGAGACTGACAATTCTGCACAAAGGACCATCAGCCATACACTATAAGGTGGTTTGCTGAATATGAATGTGGACAATGCCCATAAACTAAACAAAATTCCTTAGTTCCCAGCCGTATAATGTGTTAAATTGAATCAACACCGGTAAGCACATGAAGCGGCTCAGTTCAATGTGTTTTTATCTCAAAGTATCCTTCGTTGTGTCATCATAGAGATAAATGTGTTGGCTTATTTTGCATATTTGCACTCCCATTTACTGATTTGTGTTGTTATCTTTGGTGATAGTCTAGCCTGGCTAATGTAAAGACTTATTCTTTCGAAGTGAGCAGTAAGAAGTTGATGTAAGCCTGCTGTATGCAGTGTGGCGTCGGCAGTTGCAACCTAGCCACAAGCAGTTACTTGTTATTTCGTATAATTTATCATTTCTGGAATATTCGATTTTTGTACACTGATGGAAAAAGTCCCCAATACTAGGAGATAATGTAGAGTAACGAAATTTCGAGAATATATTTGTCTAGGTAATATATTTAAGTGATTAACATTGCAAGTTCACAGGTTAATGTGACCACGAGAAAAACCTTTACAAATATGAAATTGTGGTATATTAAAAACCATTGTAAACGCCAGAATGTAAATATGCAGATAATGCAAGCATTATGTTGTGCAGGTGCCGGATGTCAGTTTGTGGTATGGAGTTCCATACCAGCTGCACTTGGTCAGTCAGTACAGGGACGGTTAAGGCTGTTTGTGGATGACACTGGAGTTATCGTTCAATGATGTCCCACATGTGCTTGATTGGAAACAGATCTGGTGATCGAACAGCCCAACGAGACATGTCAACAATTTGTAGAGTATATTGGGTTACAACAGCGTTATGTTGGCTAGCATCATCCTGATGGAAAACACATCATGGAATTAAACTTTCTGGCAGGTTAAAACTGTGTGCCGGACCGAGACTTGAACTCGGGACCTTTGCCTTTCGCGGGCAATTGCTCTACCGTCTGAGCTAGTATACAGGCAGAAGTAAAGCTGTGAGGACGGGGCATGAGTCGTGCTTGGGTAGCTCAGATGGCAGAGCACTTGCTCGCTAAAGTCAAAGGTCTCGAGAGTTCGAGTCTTGGTCCGGTGCACAGTTTTAATCTGCCAGGAAGTTTCATATCAGCGTACACTCCGCTGCAGAGTGAAAATCTCCTTCTGGACCTCATGGAATCATCGTGATTATGACAAGGTCGAATCGCCAGACTGATGTACAAATTTGCAGTCAGGGTGCGTGGGATAACCATGAGTGAGTGAGTGTGCTCCCTCTCCTTCTGCCATAGAAAATCACACTCCAGTCCATAACTCCAGGTGCAGGTCCAGTGTGTATAGGTCGCAGACAGCTTGGCTACAGCCACTCACTTGGCCTCTTAACAAACACGCGGCCAACACTGGCACGGAGGCAAAACCGGCTTTCATCAGAAAACACAGACGAGCTCTTGCTTGACACCACTGAAGTCGCAAATGGCTGTGGTTTAAGGTCAGTGGAATGCACGGTACAGGTCATTTGGCTCAGAGCTGTTCTTGAAGTAACCCATTTGTAACATTTCGTTGTGTCACTGTGGCGCCAGCTGCTGCTCAGTTTGCTGGTGCAGATGCAGTACTATGTGCCAGAGTCCTACAGCAAACACGATGGTCTTCCTTCTCAGTGGTTCCACGTGGCCGTCCAGAGCCCGGTCTTCTTGCCGCCGTATCTTCCCATGACCACCTCGTTCAAACTCAGTGAGCTGTTAATAATGGTGTCTTCGTCATTTTAAAGGCACTCTTGACTAACATCAACTAACTACGTGCCACCTCCAAGGTAACTACTAGCGCCACTCTTAAGCCACTGGCGCGAAATTCGAAGAATCATCATCTTCAGACATACTGGGTGTTACAAAAAGGTACGGCCAAACTTTCAGGAAACATTCCTCACACACAAATAAAGAAAAGATGTTATGTGGACATATGTCCGGAAACGCTTTATTTCCATGTTAGAGCGCATTTTAGTTTCGTCAGTATGTACTGTACTTCCTCGATTTACCGCCAGTTGACCCAATTGAAGGAAGGTAATGTTGACTTCGGTGCTTGTGTTGACATGCGACTCATTGCTCTACAGTACTAGCATCAAGCACATCAGTACGTAGCATCAACAGGTTAGTGTTCATCACGAACGTGGTTTTGCAGTCAGTGCAATGTTTACAAATGCGGAGTTGGCAGATACCCATTTGATGTATGGTTTAGCACGGGGCAATAGCCGTGGCGCGGTACGTTTGTATCGAGACAGATTTCCAGAACGAAGGTGTCCCGACAGGAAGACGTTCGAAGCAATTGATCGGCGTCTTAGGGAGCACGGAACATTCCAGCCTATGACTCGCGACTGGGGAGACCTAGAACTACGAGGACACCTGCAATGGACGAGGCAATTCTTCGTGCAGTTGACGATAACCCTAATGTCAGCGTCAGAGAAGTTGCTGCTGTACAAGGTAACGTTGATCACGTCACTGTGTGGAGAGTGCTACGGGAGAACCAGTTGTTTCTGTACCATGTACAGCGTGTGCAGGCACTATCAGCAGCTGATTGGCCTCCACATGTACTCTTCTGCGAATGGTTCATCCAATTGTGTCAATCCTCATTTCAGTGCAAATGTTCTCTTTACGGATGAGGCTTTATTCCAACGTGATCAAATTGTAAATTTTCACAATCAACATGTGTGGACTGACGAAAATCCGCACGCAATTGTGCAATCACGTCATCAACACAGATTTTCTGTGAACGTTTGGGCAGGCATTGTTGGTGATGTCTTGATTGAGCCCCATGTTCTTCCACCTGGAGCACGTTATCATGATTTCATATGGGATACTCTACCTGTGCTGCTAGAACATATGCCTTTACAAGTGCGACACAACTTGTGGTTCATGCACAATGGAGCTCCTGCACATTTCAGTCGAAGTGTTCGTACGCTTCTCAACAACAGATTCGGTGACCGATAGATTGGTAGCGGCGGACCAATTCCATGGCCTCCACGCTCTCCTGACCTCAACCCTCTTGACTTTCATTTATGGGGGCATTTGAAAGCTCTTGTCTACGAACCCCAGTACCAAATGTAGAGACTCTTCGTGCTCGTATTGTGGACGGTTGTGATACAATACGCCATTCTCCAGGGCTGCATCAGCGCATCAGGGATTCCGTGCGACGGAGGGTGGATGCATGTATCCTCGCTAACGGAGGACTTTTTGAACATTTCCTGTAACAAAGTGTTTGAAGTCAGGCTGGTACGTTCTGTTGCTGTGTGTTTCCATTCCATGATTAATGTGATTTGAAGAGAAGTAACAAAATGAGCTCTAACATGGAAAGTAAGCGTTTCCGGACACATGTCTACATAACATATTTTCTTTCTTTGTGTGTGAGGAATGTTTCCTGAAAGTTTGACCGTACCTTTTTGTAACACCCTGTAGAAACACGCCAGTCAACTTTCGTTTATCTCGCACAACACCTCCTTGGTTAAGAATTTTTTTCCTGTCAGTATATATAAAGCAGCACTATCTGTCCACGAGTACAGCTCTGTTCTGTCTGTACGTTGGTGTCCGTAATAAACGTGCTTTTATTTCTAAGTGCTGTACTTCATTGACGACACTGCCTGCGGATTTGAATTTGATTGTGGTTTCGGTGTGACATTATTTGGTGCAGGTGCCGGTAGTTCAAAATACCTGCATTACTGTGGTTCCAATTAGGCAGTGTAAAAGCAGGTGCCTACACGGACAGGAAACGGAATACAGGCCTAAGCAGTACATTGTTCCCACGGTGTATACATTCAGGAGGCAGATGAGTTTCGCAACAACACGAAGTCAGCTGTACATCAGGCATTCATCAGTATTTGCCGGAGATATTGGTCAGGTCCCAACAAAATGGCTGTTAGGGTGTGATCTATTCACCAAATGCAATAGATGGGATGATATTGTTTGACAAATGTGTACTTTCGATTGGGCGGCACAGCCCAACAGCATTTTCAGTGCAACGGAGAGATCAATAGCTGTTATAAATTCCAGGTCTAACTGAAGAAAATATTTGGTGACAGTCAGCAGCGAGACCGCGTAGTGGAGGAACAATTAAAGAACAGGGCCCAGTGTTTTAGGGAAACGACGCAGTCATACATACAGAATTTTTTGGCCCTGTGCCACGTTGCGAATCCGAATATGAGAAGCCAACAAAATCCCACACTTGAGGCAGTTCGTATCAAAACGGGCCAAGCAACTGAAGACATATTTTCAACATGAGTGAAAAGTCTCGAGAGACAAACCAGTGATGGTCACAAACGTTTTTCTTTCATAGTTACATCCTTAATGGTTTAATATATACTGAAGAGCCAACGAAAGTGGTACACCTGCCTAACATCGCGTAGGGCCCACATGAGCAAGCAGAAGTGCTGCAACACGACGTGACTTGGACTACACTAATGTCTGAAGTAGTGCTGGAGGGAATTGACGCCATGGATCTTGTCCATGAATCCGTAAGAGTACGAGGGTTTGAAGATCTCTTCCGAACAGCACGTTGCAAGACATCCCAGATATGCCAAGTAATGTTCATGTGTGGGGAGTTTGGTGGCCAGTGGAAGTGTTTAAACTCGGAAGTGTGTTACTGGATCCGCTCTGTAACAATTCTGGACGTGTGGTGTGTTGCATTGTCCTGCTGGAATTGGCCAAGTCCGTCGTAATGCGCAATGGAAATGAATGGATGCAGGTGATCAATAGGATGCTTAGTACATGTCACCTGTCAGAGTCGTATCTAGACGTAGCAGGGGTCCCACATCACTCCAACAGCACACCCCACACACCATTGTAGAACCTCCACCAGCTTGAACAGTCCCCTGTTCACATGCAGGGTCCGTGGATTCATGAGGTTGTCTCCATATCCTTACACGTCCATCCGCTCGATACAATTGGAAATGGGATTCGTCCGACCAGGCGACATGTTTCCAGTCATCAACAGTCCAATGTCAGTGTAGACGGGACCGGGCGAGGAGTAAAGCTTTGTGGTATGCAGTCATCTAGGGTACACGAGTGGGCCTTCAACTGCAAAAGCCTGTATGGATGATGTTTCGTGGAATGGTTCGCACGCTGTCACTTGTTGATGGCCCAGCATTGATATCAGCAGCGATTTGCGGAAGTGTTGCACTTCTGTCACGTAGAACGATTCTCTTCAGTCGTCGTTGGTCCCGTTCTTGCAGGATCTTTTTCCGGCCGCCGCAGTGTCGGAGATTTGATGTTTCATCGGCTTCAGAATATTCACGGTACACATGTGAAATGGTCGTAAGGCCGCGCGGTTTGAGGCGTCCTGCACGGACTGCGCGGCCCGTCCCGCCGGAGGTTCGAGTCCTCCCTCGGGCGCGCGCGCGCGCGCGCGCGCGCGCGCGCGCGCGCGTGTGTGTGTGTGTGTGTGTGTGTGTGTGTGTGTGTGTTTTTAAAGCATAATTTAGTTTAAGTAGTGTGTAAGTCTAGGGACCGATGACCTAAGCTGTTTGGTCCCTTAGAAATTCACACAAATGGTCGTATGGGAAAATCCCCACTTCATCGCTACCTCGGTGGTGCTGTGTCCCATCGCTTGTGTGGCGACTGTAACACCCTGTTCAAACGCACTTAAATCTTGATAACCTGCCATTGTAGCAGCAGTAACCGCTCTAACAACTGCGCCAGACATTTCTTGTCTTATATAGGCGTTGCCGACCACAGCGCCGTATTCTGCCTGTTTACATATCTCTGTATTTGAATACGCATGCTTATACCTGTTTCTTTATTGCTTTAGTTTATAAATTCTGTTGTTTTGTGAAATCTGATTAATAATGAAGCCTTTTTTTAAACTTAAGTTTTGACTTGGCCCTTTTTTTGGGTTATATAAAATTTACTCTTTCTTTAATAAAACTGTAGTCTGTTTGAATTCCAGAATTCTGTGAAAAAGGCAGGTAAATGAAATTCAAGCAGTATGGTAGTTACTTACACAAAATGGATTTCTCTCACTAGAAGTTTGTAGTTCACTTAGATCGTGAACACAATAAAAAAACGATCTGCAAATAACCAAATATGTTAACAGAATCTTTATTATGACGAACACTGCTCACACGTACTTGGTAATACTGTTCCTTTTAGTCTCCGTTTTGCTCTCATTTAGACTATAAAATCACTCATTTCACTGGAACCATTGACACAGGCTTCGGAGACTGTCTTGGAACTATCATTACCCGTGCAAGCTGATTCACTAGCTGAGATTATTGTTTTATAAAACTGCAGTGGCTATATATCTTCCCGTTTCTGGTCAGAATGTTTCTGTAGCAGTCTTTTTATGTATATTGTGTTATAGACTGGAAGAGTAATGCCTTTGATCACAGTGTGAGGTGTCGTTTGAGCCATCTTTTACACAGATTTTGATACTTCGCACTATCAATATAGGACTGTTTCACGACAATTACTGTAAGAAGCCTGTGAATATGGAAATTAGTCTAAAATATTGGTTTTGTCAATGCATAGATGATATATTATGAGGTCGAAGCATATACAGTATAAGGAATTATCTTGCCTACTGATGTGGTCTCCTTCTTGCATAATCAGGAATCCAAGATCAAACAAAAATTCCGTGACCTGAAGATTGTTGCTCGTTCTTTGATATGGCCATTTATGAATTCACTGACTGCTAGACTTGGTCTGTTTTGTTGCACGACAAAGAATTCAGTACTACATAAGATGAAGAAAGGGGTGATTTTAGTCTTGTTTCGCCTGATAATGATAAACTTCTGCTTCTAATTGATAATTAAAACTCATTTTCGTAAAAATTATGACTTAGATGGTTTTGATACTAGACGTCTCACTTAATGAAGGAGTCGCAGAAGACATGAACCACGTTTTACTAGCAAATGACGTCCTAGAACAGAGGACTTAATCAAGTGACCCTGGTGCTTCAAGAAAATGCAACCGAAAAAGAGTCGGTTGAAAGAGGTGTGTCCGACTGCCGAAAGTGGTGCCAACGGCAGTTGTACAAGACAACCATGATATTGCCTCTCGCATACGCCGCCTGGCGAGAGAAGACAAACTACATTTTAAGGCGGACCGAACTGTGATACAGAATAACCAAGAGATAGCAGCTATGAATGCCGTCTCCATACAGCAGGAGTTAATAGATACTGTTGTAGATGGCGTGTGTCGATCTTTAGCGCTAATCTTCGCTACCAGTCGAGCGCACCTGGGAGAGTGGATTCCGCCAACCCAGCAACCGACCCTGCAGATACAGCCCTCTGCCAATTATTGTGACCTACAGAAAACAGATGTTTGGAAGACAGAAGAAACAAGCCGGTATGTTTTCATTGCAGTCTCCTAGGGCACTATTGCAAAGAAAGAAGACAAACTTTTGATGACTACTAAGCGACCAGACGTCGTCCATCACAACAGTTCTGTTACTGCCAGTCAACTGCAAACGATTATAGTAGACCTGTGGGACGAGGCCCATCGCCGTACGCTGGGTGAGGTCACTCCCAACTCTCTGTAGCCATAGTCTGTTGCCATACCCAAGTACTAGACATTCAACTAGCCGTCATACTCAAGGAAAAACTAAATGCAGTGACCATCTGTGGGGTTGATACCGCCAAAGACGCGAATCCTTCACAGTAGACAGTCCCCAAGATGTCAGGAAATGTCATGGACATCATCATCTGTGGCCAGCCTGTCCGGTCGCTTGTCGACAAAGGGGCTTCCTTTTCTGTAGTGTCAGATGCTTATCGCCGTCACCTCAAGAAGACTTAACATATGTTCCGTCATACGGAAGCGACTGCACTGAAAGTCGCAGCTGCGAAATACGTCCAGCCAACAGGAACATTATTGCTTGACTAACTACGAGCAACAGAACACGGCCCTCTGAATTTGTCACTTTATCAGGGTGTACTCATAATGTCATTCTGGGATGAGACTTCTAGCAGGCATCCATCATAAGCAATCATAGACTGTGGAAGATCAGAGCTCCAGATTGACAAAGCTATTCTAACAAGCACACCAAACAGAGGTTGCCCAGGGCAGTTGTTCGCCGTTGAAGACTTCATTATCGAGCCTTCATCAACGAGACACGTTCCTCTTTGTCAGTCGAGGTGCTCTGTTAAACTGTGAATCGTTTGTAGATTGCAGGAAGCTACTCATCTCACAAAAGAAGTGTACCTACTAACAATCAACATAAGAAATTTCCTGGCAGATTAAAAATGTGTGCCGGACCGAGACTCGAACTCGGGACCTTTGCCTTTCGAGGGCAAGTGATCTTGCCCGCGAAAGGCAAAGGTCCCGAGTTCGAGTCTCGGTCCGGCACACATTTTTAATCTGCCAGGAAGTTTCATATAAGCGCACACTTCGCTCTAGAATGAAAATTTCATTCTAGAATCAACATAAGCATTCTAAGTGGACTGTGAGAACATTGGATCAATAATTGTCACAAGAAACCACAACTCATCCATACAGTTATGTACGTAGGCACAGTCCAACCATTCCAGGAAGAGCAGTTTGATGTCATTAACGAAGAATTGAGTTCCGTTACCACTACAGACAACGCAGGGGAGGAAGCTACTATCAAACTGCCAGTAGGATTTGGCCTGACTGAGAAACATCGCTGGTTAGTGATAGCAGTGCTGTGTCAGGTTTCGAATGCTTTCAAGTACGGAGTGGAGAAAAGACAAATCAAGCTGCCCACGGTAAGGCACCATATCAACTCTGCGGTTCAGCCACCCATTAGTCAGCGCTCTTACACAGTGTCGCTGGCTTATTCACGCATAATCCAGAAGCAGAGAAGAAGCTGCAGTATGACATCATTGAATCATCAGTGTGTGCTTGGTCCTCTTCTGTGGTCCTTGTGAAGAATGATGGCACATGGCATTTTTGCGTCAACTACTGGTGACTGGACAAAATCACGAAAAAAAGCCTACACGGTGTCACTTATTGATAACATCCTAGATTGCTTGAGAGGAACAATGTGTTTCTGAACTATTGACGTGCGGATGGGTCACTGAAAAGTCGAAGTTGACCGGAAAAAGACTGTTAATAACTTCTGACGACGTCTGAGGTCATTGTTAACACCGTTTGGACTATGTAATGCTGCAGCCAACGTCGAGATTATGATGGACAGCCTGCTTCAACACCTTGAATGGACGCCTTGCTGTCTGGATGACATCATCTATTTATTTTAAAGTTATTTGAAGGGCATCTAAGGCGTCTGACAGCCGGTGTTACAGTGTGTTCTGACTGCAGGCTTCTACCTGAATCCGAATAAAGTGCTTCTGTGTCGCCCAAGAAGTAAAAAATCTTGGGGCAGCTAGTAAATTGCAATGGAGTTCATTTCGATCCAGAGAAAATAAGAGCAGTCACAGATTTTCTGACTGCTGGGCACAATCATAATATAAGTTTTCTTGGAGGGTGCTCGTACTGCCAAAAAGGACTTCATTAACACTACGAGCTAATACTGAATTAGCAATACACTGATAATGTTACTCCTGCGAAAGGATACTCATTTGACCGTGATCGTGTGTAATGGAAAAGTATCTGACTATTTTTGTTTCTTTAAAGATTTTTTATAGAAAGGAGGCAGTAGCAGAACAAAGGGGAATCGAACCAATGTTCTATTAGTAATCATGTAAATACCTAAAAGGAAACGGTCGCCAGCCTAAATAGACAAAGTTGTACCAAGTATGAGAATGGTTCATAAAGGAAGTTAACAATTGGGATTGAATTTACTTGGTACTGTAATTCTGTTTCGCTGATAAGATGAAAGAAAGGCAGTAGCGCAGTTTAGCATGTGAGGTACCAGTGATTTGACATGAACTGCACAGGAGCAGTATTAATACGTTTAGGTAACAACTGGTTCTCAATAACTCGTACTATTTGTACATTTCAGTAAGGAGCTAGTGATCATTATAGGTAAATGATTACTAGTGGTGGAGCATTGCTAACTTGGACAAGGGGTTCTTTTGTCAGTTTAATTATTGGAAATTACTACCATTGAAATAGTTGTCATGTAGTGATCGTTATTTGCATTCTCAGAGAGCGTTCACTTACTTGCACTATTTAAATCAAATGTGATACCTGAATCAAGTATAGTTTGCTTACTGGAGTACACACACGTTATAATAATGAAAGTTGTATTCCTTGATTACTGTTGTTGTATAATGAAATTTAAATCTAGCTCAGCTATTAACATGGGGACCCAGAAACTAAGCTGTCAGTAGACACAGATGAAGGTTGAACACTTCAGTCACAACACCTTACTAGAAACACAATTAACTATATACATATGAAATTACAAACACTGTTACTGCATAATAATTAGTCCTTACGCTGGCTCTTCAAACTGTACTAGACTGTAATTAAAAACTTATGACCGAGCGAAATGGCGCAATGGTTAGCACACTGGACGAAGGTTCAATCACGCGTCCGGCCATCCTGATTAAGGTTTTCCGTGATTTCCCTAAATCGCTTCACGCAAATGCCGGGATGGTTCCTTTGAAAGGACACGGCCGACTTTCTTCCCTGTCCTTCCCTAATCCGATGAGACTGATGACCTCGCTGTCTGGTCTTCTCCCCCAGACAACCAAACCCAAACTCAAAACTTACGCTTACTGAGTAATTATGAAATTTACTACTTCACAGAGTTTATTAACTGTAGTGGAACTGTACTGTAATGACTTCTCAGCTCAATAAAATAGGATACTGGGAAATGTTGCACTTGGGGTAGGACCTTGTCTAGGTAAACGACTAGGGATAAAATACGTGTGCTCAGCACAAAGTTTACACAACACAAACTGATTATTGGAAAAGCAATCGCATAAATGGTCCAAGCAATTATACAGTACTCAACTGTTAATTAGAGATCAAAGTCGGCCTTTTGTGCTGTTCAAAAATGGCGGCGAAAGTATCCATGGCTCCTGCTGTGTAACTAGCCGTGAAAACTCGCTTCCTAGGGTCGGATTTTCGTAGCACTGGACCAGCCAAATATTCCATGAAAAATAACCCAAATTACGTCCATACCCCAAGTTGTATCATATAATCTTGCGGTTCTTCTTGCCTTGTACAGTTCACAACATGCGATTACTTTGCCTGACAGCCACCCACTGACTCATGCCACAAAGGAGCTTAGCAGTTCGACCGCCAGTTTCGTTGCAGAGGGTTTTCCTCCACGTTTAATATGATTACAAACCTACATGCCCTACGCGTGAACCAGTATGACAAATAAAATTTTAACTTTTCCATACTTTTGTAGCACATTACGTTTGAAACTACATTCATAGATTAATTAGCATTACATAAATTATAAAAAGTAATGTAAAACATTGACATGGATGTTACATCAAAGATCATGGTTATACACAAGTCACGTAAGTAGAAACAGACTAAAGTAGTTAGATAAGACCAGCATTGGTAATATCGACAATAGTGTTAAAATTTCTGTACCAAATCACGCTCCTTACTGGAACGACTTCAGGAAGACGCCAAATTTTCCTAGAATAAGGAACGCCAAAGATCTTTCCTTGTCCTTAAGGAGGTGCTAACGTCTTCTCCAGTCCGAGTATTGTATGCAAGAATGCCAGTATAGAAATATAGAAATCCAAACCAATACGAGAGCGTTTGGGGCAGGTGCAGTACTAGTAGAAATCTGAAAAAGTGATGCTTCCAGTGTACTGTCAGTCAGAATGGACTACTTTACATCCGATAAAAATGTGTCTTGCATTTGTTCGGGCTGTCAATGAATTTCGGTCGTACTCGCTTAGCAAACCATTTAACGTTGTGAAATACCCATCTCTGTGTTGGCTGATTAGCCTGGAGGATCCGTCGGGTCGACTGGCGAGATGTGCACTTAGGATTCAGGAGTATGACGTCGCATTGGTATATAAAAATGGATGCAAACAAAGGACACTGCCTGCTTGCAAGAACCGTTGGCGGAACACAACAGCATGAACGAAATTTCAGTCGTCGCTGCATTAAATAACTTTGCTACAGAAGAGATGAAAGATCCGTAAGTAAAAGATATCTTAGTCCAGCCACCGTTAGCTGCTTTTCTGGAAGAATAGTGAGAGGTAGAATACTACAGATTTTTGAAACTCGGCTCAGAAATAATGTTATAATCCATGAAATATCACTATTTGGGCATTACGAATAGTCAGTGCTGAAGAGTGAAAAATGAGGTTGAAGAACTGTTTTCCGTGCACAGTTCTCCATTTCCAAAGGCTAAATGTAGACAAAGGCATATTTATGTAGACAGAGGCAGCCGAACAGCTACTTTCTGTTTTTGTTGTAAAGTATGAAATGAACTTTCAAGTTTTTAATTTAATACTATTACCCTAATTTACTTTCTCTTTTATTATTTCATAGAGATGGCAAACAAATTATAAGCTTTCAGGTAAATCTCTAGCGTTCTCTTTCATTATTTCCAATGAACAACGCGTTTTGATGTCAGATATATTTATTTACTTTAAAATTGGTATTTGAGTACGATGGATTTTGTCCTGAGATAACTAATAATGTTCTTTCAGAAAATTCAAATGAGTAATTTAGATAGAAGACAAAATAAAAATTTACCAGGGAAAATCACATGACAGTACTTAAGATTTCAGTAATGAATTAATCTACTGGCCACTTTACTCGTTCTACAATGTGTTGATCTGCAAGTCGGACTCCTTTTGTGAGAAACAGTGTCAGTCAAAGGCGATACCAATCTTTCACAAGCCTCTGAACTTTCTAGCAAAGGTAAATATTTTTGAGTTGCAAATGACAAGCCTGGCATGCACCATTTATTATGCTCCTGAAAAGTGAAAGGATCACAGTTTCTGGGTAGTAGAGAATGCTAAAAGTATTGCTCTATAAACTAACTTTCAGGCTCCTCTAGGCCACTCTTAGGTACTTCTTGATTAAGGTAGTGAGTAGAGGGATTTTTGTCAATCCTGTAGGAAATATTTTCACTGGGGGGGGGGGGGGGGGGTGGATGCAGTGGGGAGAATGTTGGGAGAACGGAAGAGGTTCTCTCCTGGAGCTGCAGAGTATGGAGTAGGAACATATTGATTGGGGAACAGGAAAGGAAAATCTGTGCCCTTCAGGCATAGTTGGACGAAGCAAGGAACGAACTCATAAGGATCAAGGGAGATAGGGTGGAGGAGGGTGGTTGGGAACTGGCAGCTGGTAGGAGGATAGGAAGAAGGAGAACACGATCTGACAGGTTTTATCATCAATATCAAAAACAGGTATCTATCACTACCAGAGTTAAGTGGAGAAGAGCCTCAGGTATAACGAGGAGCAGGAAACGTGCAGCACACTTCAATTGAGGCCAGGAAGCCTAGGAATGAAAAAAGTATTAGGACGAAGAAAGTGCTGCTGCTAGGTAGTACCCATGGGCGAGGTGTAGGCCCTCAGTTACAGGAAAGTTGAGGGCCAGCGTACCAGGCCACCAGTATCTTCAAGTCAAATGCTGAGCTAAGTCATGTGAGAGAGGACCTAAGGTCTTTACATAAAGATTTTATAAAAGAGGACCATGTAGTGATAGTGGGTGGGGCGGGAAACAGTTTGGAAAGGGATGGGGCATATGACATAGGTGGCGACCTGGAAAAGATACCTTCCCTGACTCATGGCACCAACATACACTTTGTTGAGCTGTTCCGGCGTCATGATCGACCACAGTTTGATGGAGCTGTGTGGCGAATCAATGTGGGGTTAGAGGTGACTCTGAGGACAGCGAACTTTGCTCATGTTTCTCTGGTGCCTGTCAGGACTATAAACAGTGGGGTTTCACTAGGCATGGCCTACACCTAAACAGGACTGGGATGGGAAGATTGGTACAGCTGATTCATGAAAGTATAGGGAGCGGGGGGAGGGGGGGGGGGGATCTCGGGCCACGCGTGGTCATAGGAAGATAGGAAGGAAAAGTAGGTATTCTTTTAGGATAAATCCAGACAACAGGTTCCCCTGCCTAAAGAGTATCTCTAGCACTTTAAAAAAATACTGAAACAATCACTCACTAGACAGATTATAAGAGCTCAAATATCACATATACCAGATGTCACAAAGAAAAACAAACCATTGGAATGAGTAACATGGGGCATTTCACAGACTTAACAATCCTCCATCAAAACATGCAATCAATGAAAAAAAAATAAAACTATTAGAAGTTGAGCTCCAATCTTTGAACTGCACAGTAGTTGTATTACTGAGCAATGCCATAGAGCGACTGATGACCTCCGAAGTTAAGTCGCATAGTGCTCAGAGCCATTTGAGTCAGCAATGCCGTAGAGAAAAAGAAATCAAACATGTAGTATTATCATTGTATGGAAAGGGTAAACTCTTACTGCAGAACTACTTCAAGGGGTGGAGGATCATGCATTTATATCAGAAAAGGAACACAGTTCAAATCAAGACATGACCTCAGTACCATAAGTGAAGACAAACACTTTGAAGTATCAGATATTGAGTTAACAGGGCTTGATATCACCAAGAAATTAATCATTTTGTGTGTGTTTAGATCTTCCAGTGGCAGTGTGGACACTTTTTTAAATAAATTAACAGCAGTTTTAGCCGGCCGCGGTGGTCTCGCGGTTCTAGGCGCGCAGTTCGGAACTGTGCGACTGCTACGGTCGCAGGTTCGAATCCTGCCTCGGGCATGGATGTGTGTGATGTCCTTAGGTTAGTTAGGTTTAAGTAGTTCTAAGTTCTAGGGGACTAATGACCACAGCAGTTGAGTCCCATAGTGCTCAGAGCCATTTGAACCATTTTTGAACAGCAGTTTTAGATAAAGTCTCAAGTACAAAGGTCAACAGAATTCTGTGTGGCGACATTACCATCAACACTAATATCATAAATGAATCCAGCAGCACCCACATAAATATCCTTCAAAGTTTTGGCATGTTCCTATTGGTCAATAGTGTAACAAGGATTACTACAATGACTGTATCAGTAATTGACTAAGTGGCCACAAATATGGACAGGGAAAAATGTGATGTATCTGTAAAAGATATTGTACTATCAGATCATCTCTGTCAAATAACAACAGTAAAATCAGGCATCGAATAATTCCCTAAACTACAAGCCTACAAACGACATCTATCAGAAATCAAAAGAAAAGATTTTTCAAAAGAACTAGAAAAACAAAGCTGGGATGAAGTGTATGAGGAAACCAATATAAATATGAAGTTTTCTAAATTCTCCACATCCTTTAAATTGAACTTTGAAAAGGCATTTCCAAAAGTATGCATGTCCCTATCAACATCGCTCAAAAACAGATGGATAACAGCAGGTATTAAGAAGTCCTCCCAAACACTTACACACCTCAATTCCATGAAAAAGATTAGAAATGATCCATAATTCATAAATTTCTGCCATAGATACAAAAAGATCTATAGGAAGGTGCTGATTGCTGCAAAAAGTCAATTAATGACAAAATAATATGTAATGCAGAGAATAAAAGCAAAGCAGTCTGGGATGTTATAAAAAAGGAAATGGGGAGAGACAGAGAAACACAGAATAACATACTGCTAAGGGAGGGGGATAAGGTAATAAATGATCCACAACACTTAGCAAACTATGTACATGAGCATTTTTCAAGTACTGCAGAGAAGTTACAGCAAAAATTCCCCCAAACAAATATAACACCTGTAAATAATGTTGCACTAAATACAATGATGTTACCTCCAACCACAGAGAATGAAGTCAGTAAAACAATTCAAAAACTAAAAAAATAAAATGTCAGGAGGCTTAGATGAAGTACCTATGTATGTACTGAAACAATGCATAGGGATTATACAAGGCCCCTTAACAAATTTAATAAATGAATCCTTCACATCAGGGACATTTCCAGAGCTGTTAAAACAGGCAAGAGTTGTTGTACCTTTGCTTAATAAAGGTAGTGCGGAAGGTACAGAAAATTACTGGGCCATTTCCCTCCTGTCACCATTCTCAAAAATAATAAAAGCAGTTATGAAAGACAGGTTAATGAATTACCTGAATAAATAGAATCTTTTAAGCGAATCACAGTTTAGTTTCCGATGTGGCAAAAATGCAGTCAGCCATAGTAGAATTCACAAAAGTTGTACTTGATGCTCTTGATAAAGATAAGTGTGCCACAGGCATAGTTTTGGATTTCTCTGAGGCGTTTGATACAGCCGACCACAAGATTCTATTAAATAAATTAGAAGCATTAGGAATAAGATAAGTACCTAACGACTGGTTTCGATCATACCTAACAGATGGGGTACAAAGAGTAGAGATAACACATACTTCAAATAGATCTAAACATTTAGTAAAACACATATCAGAACCAAATGACATTAATATAGGCGTTCCTCAAGGTAGCATATTAGGACCAGTAATGTTCCTGATATACATCAGTGACTTCCCCAGTAGTGTTAATCATGGTGAAAAAAATCCTCTTTGCTGATGACAGCAATATTATAGTCACTGAGAAGGCAAGAGAACTACTTGCTGAGATAGCAAATGAAACTCTCAAGGAAGTTAATGATTGGACAATAAGTAATAAGGTGACAAAAGAAAACTAATGCCATGAACTTCAGTTTGAAGAGGGAAAATGACAATGTTAAATTAAATGTAGATGGCACCTCTATAGATTGAGTAACAAATGCAAAATTTCTAGAATGATTATTGATTCTCAGTTGAAGTAGTGTGACCACACAAAGGTACTGACAAACAGAATGTCATCAGCATGTTATGCCCTTAGTATCCTATCATTAGTGTGTAACATGCAGTGTCTTTTAGTTACATATTATTCATTGGTACACTCAATTCTTAGCTATGGCATTCGTTTTTTGGGGAACAAATGCACAAAATATGAGCACGGTTTTCAAACTCCAGAAAAGAGCCATAAGAATAATAACCCAAAATACTAGTCGAGCTCATTGTAAAGATCTGTTCAGAACACTGGGGATATTAACTGCTCCATGTGAATACATTTACCAGTCACTTGTACACATCAAAAATAACATTGGTAATTACTGCACAAACTCCTCCGTCCATGACCATGCGACAAGATAGACTCAACTTACATTTACCAAGAAAAAATAAACATAAAACTCAAAACAGCGTAAACATAAAACTCAAAACAGCATTTTCTACCAAGGAATAAAACTGTACAATAAATTACCAAAAGAGATTAAAGAAATTGCAGAAATACACTTATTTAAAAAGGCAGCTAAAAAGTGCCTGTTATGCAATACATTTTATACATTGAAGGATTACTTAGCTAAAACAGTGTAGGGGTTTGATAAAAAAAGTTATACAAATAAATAATAAGAATAATGATTATAAAATATCCAACATTCCACATAACACCTTCACTTTGTTTTTTTTCCCTTCTTTTTTACTTTCTAGAAATACGTACCCCAAGCTATGCAGAGCACAATACTAAACACCTCTTCCTCTTTCTGACCTCAACATCTCACTCATTATGGAGGGATGCTGACTCAGTTTTTCAGGATAGCAAATGGGAAGTTGCGGTACAGAAAATGGCCCAGAGATCACCAGTGTGTGGGATCACCAGTGTGTGTGTGTGTGTGTGTGTGTGTGTGTGTGTGTGTGTGTGTGTGTGTGTGTGTGTGTAGTATTATGAAACAATGTGTGTATAATGTGTGCAGTGACTGATAGTGAGATATGATTGAACAACGTGGCATTACATTATTTAATAAGTTATTTGTAAAAAAAGTTTTGTATACCAGGAGTAAATCTAATCATTGTCTCTGACTAGAAGTCTGTAATTATATGTGTATACGAATTAGCTTATTTTAAATTGATCTAAATTTGTAAGTACTTTGACACGTCCTATATCCTTGTAAAAAGACATGTACGGATGCATGAAACTGCTACTACTACATAAGTGCTGACCAAAGAGGGTTTGCAGTTGTTTTGACACCTGCCTGTGCCGTAAAGGTGAAAGTTTACCTGTTTTGACTGAGTAGTTATTTACCTCTTGGGTGAAATTTGTAGCGTATTTTATAACAAATAAGGGGTTCATGTAAAGTTGTGTTTTTTAAATACTGGATCTGATAATGTAGAATTGGAAAGCAGAGTGTTACGTAATCCAATAGCACTTCCGTCTTAAGCCTGCTGAGTGACCTCGCGCTCTTGCTGTCCCTCGGCATCTGATCTGCGTTGCAAATGTGATGATGGATTTTATTTCGCTTATTAGGCTGTTTGCAGTTTTATTATTAATGTCCACTAGGCCATCTGCTACTGTTAAGAGTCGAATATGGGCAAAATAGTATATCTATATACTTTAAGGAGATCTTCTATTTCTGCAGCAATATAATCTCCAGTCTTCCTTTCAAAGACACCGAACGCTGAAAATTATTCATTCTGGCTAGCTATTGATTTTAGAAGGATCTCTAACAATAAAGGATGATTGATTACAATAGACTTTTCATGTGACTCAGATATTTTAAGAAGGTGCGGTGGCCGTGCGGTTCTGGCGCTGCAGTCCGGAACCGCGGGACTGCTACGGTCGCAGGTTCGAATCCTGCCTCGGGCATGGGTGTGTGTGATGTCCTTAGGTTAGTTAGGTTTAAGCAGTTCTAAGTTCTAGGGGACTTATGACCTAAGATGTTGTGTCCCATAGTGCTCAGAGCCATTTGAACCATTTTTAAGAAGGTAATATAAATTTCTTACCCTTAAAGTGTGACGAACGACCAAAAATATTTTTGAGGGATTGGTCAGAGTACAACATTCCGCAGAGAGCAAAAAGTGCTTTACATTAGCCAGTGTTGGATTAACCATTTGGAAGGTTGCTTTCTAATTACTGCTAACTTCCTAGTCACCAGGAAGACGACCAGTTTTGTTTGTAAAAGAGCTGTTTTTTACCCGGTTAGTTGTAAAGAATAAAAAACATGTTAAAACCGAGACAAAAATACCGGTTACCGAAACTAAAATGTTGGTTTTAAGCCGGTCGGTTTATTCATCCCTAACATAGGCTAATGAAGCAAGAAGTTTTGTCACAATCATGTTTTTCAATTGCAGGCTCAAAAATTGTAGTTAAGGTACATGCATATTAGATACGCTATACACCATTTCATTCTGCGGTACATCTACCATAGTGTTATCATCGGAGCCATCTTGTCTGGCTCAAGCTATCCAGCTGACAAGACGCCTATTCATCTTTCGGCGATCTTACGCAGCGCAAGCCTTTCCTGTAGAAAACGAATAGTGTTTCTCGGCTCGAGAAGCTGTAGCGGAAACTAGCCACAGTGAACGTATCTACTGGATGCAATAAACGTTTCTGCAGAGTGCGCGAAATTCTATTGAAGTTCCTAGTATTAGGTTTGGCTAGCTACTGATGAGAGTACTGGGTGTGATTTAAGAATGGGCGTGTAATCGTACAGCGGTGGTACTTACATTCTACTGTGATGTATCTCCATGAAAATAGTCCCCTTCTGACTGAACATACCGACTCCAACGGTGTTTCCACTTTTGGAAACATTCCTGGAATTTTTTTCCTGAAGTGTGTTAAGGACGCTCTCTGTATTTGCATGTATGTCTTCAATCGAGTCAAATCGCTCCCCTTTCAGTGAAAATTTCAGTAGAAGCCCAGGGCCAAATCAGGGGAATATGGCGGTTGTGGAAGCATAGGAAGTTTGAATTTGGTCAAAAATTCAACGATAGAGAAGGCACGATGAGCTGGAGCATTTTCGTGGTGTAGCACCCAACTCCTGTCTTTCCGCAATGCAGGCCTTTCCTTCTGCACCTTTTCGCGCAAACGCTCAAGGACACATTTGTAGTATTCCAGGTTAATTGTCTGTCCTCCAGGAGTAAATTCATTCTGCACAATACCGGTAGAATAGAAAAAAAAATCACCAACATTGTCTTCACCTTCGACCGACTTTGCTGCGCTTTTTTCGGTCGTGGTGAAGCTGGAGTTCTCCACTGCGAAGACTGCACTTTGGTTTGAGGATCATGTCCATATACCCACGATTCGTCACCTATTATTACCCTATTTAGCAAATTGGGTAATTTTTAGTCCGATTAATCAGATCTTGGCACACTTCATGTCGGTATTGTCTCCAGTCACTTGACAACACTTTCGGAATGAATTTTGTGGACACTCGACGCATGTTCAGATCTTAAGTTAAAATTGACCGAACTGCATAGAAACTTAGATCAAGTTCATCGGCCATCTCCCTAATAGTAAGTCTACGATCAGAGCGCACTAAGTCGCGAACTTTCACATTTTTATTCGTTTTTGAGGTGGAAGGACGGCCAGACTGTGGTTCATCTTCAAATGATTCGCGTGCATTTTTAAATCTGTTGAATCAGACAGAAGCAATTGACTGGCTCATACAATTATCTCCAAAAACTGTTTTTGAATAGTTCGTCTCAGAAGCTGATTTCCCGCTTTTAAAACAAAATTTCACACTAACTCGTTGCTCCGCTTTTACGTCCATTTTTACGCAGACAGAATCCGACAACAAGCCCTAACAGACTCGCACTCGACCAGCTGCTACAACGAACTGAACAAAGGAAACGTATTTTCCTGTCAGAGGGCGTTCAAGGACATGGCAATGACTCACTTTCCACCCTCCCTGTACCTACGCGCCAAACCTTTAGCAATAGCGGATCCATTCTTAAAATTTCCCAGTCACACCTCATAGCTGAATGAAAATTCCAATATATTATGACTACGTGGACACAATTCCACTACCAAGCCTGAATTATTTTGAAATTAACATTAAGTCATTTCCACTTAATCGCAATCACTCTCAGTAGCTGTCTTATGGTAAACATCTCAAATTGTTACCAGAAAAATTGTGCATCGATTGCCTATGCCTCGTCACGATTCTATTCAGAAATTCCTTCCTGTCTTCAAGGTAGTGTTGAAGGAATGCCAAAGGTCAAACCCTTCTTTTAATTTTGTGAACATTGGTTAGACATTTTGGTATCCACTGTACGAAACAATTGATGGTAACATAACCTCTCTGTGACAGTGTTAAAAAGAGTTGTCCTTGAAAACTGAGGGGCCACCTTCAGAAAGTTTGGAAATTGTGAACCGGTGCCTCATACCCACACTTTCGTCAAAATGCTGCACTAGTTTGTCAGTCACATCTGAATGTCTAAGACCGCTTTCATCTTGCACGTATCTGTGACCAGCCTTATATTTTGTGCATGACTGCCTCACAACACTATCACTCATAACCCTACCCCCCTATCACGACACAATCGACGATGATCTCGGCGGCACTGAATTCTTTTGCTTTCAGGAACGGAACGACAGAACGTATCTTGCAACTAAAAAGAGACATAATAACACTGTCAATTTCGGTAGCTTACTGCTTACACACTGACAGATGAAACAGATATCTATCCGACTGGTGTAACGCGATCTTCAGAGTATCCTATTCAACCATGGAGAACAATATACATTGTGTGGATGTAGTCAAATGTTTCATATTAGAATAAACATTCCTCTTACGGTATTTATAACCCCTACACTTAGTACTACTTTTCTAATCATGTGATAAATTTTTCATAGTACAATGTTCATAAACATTATTATCTATAGTTATTTTAAATATTCATTTACAGTGTAATAGCTGTTATTTTAAAGCTTTGGCCAAAGGTATGGGGATCATTTGCATCTTTTATTTCTTGTGGCAGTCTGTTGTACAATTTTATTTTATGGTATAATACACTATTAATGACTCGTTTCTTCTGTTTAGATGTAAACACTGTTTGGATTTGGTTCCATGGTCATGTAGTGTGCTGTTTGTAGTATACAGATTAAGATTTTTCCTTATATACATTGTGTTGTGATAGATGTATTGACACGGACCTGTCAGAATTTCTAGCTTTTTGAATCATTCTCTACAGTGTGCCATGTTACTACTATTTGCTACTGTTCTTACAGCTGTTTCCTGTATATTGAAAAGAGTCTGTATCTTCTCAGTGCGTATCAGTCAAAACATTGTCCCAAAACAGAGGATTGAAAGCATATATCCAAAGTAGGCTACTGTGAGACGTGAAATATTGCACATTGGTGCAATGATTCCTAGGGTTTAACATGCTGAGAATAACCTCTTTGCCAAAATTTTCACATGTTCTGACCACTTCAGTTGGCAGTCTACATTCATCCCCAAGAATTTGGTATCATAATGAGATTTTCACTCTGCAGCGGACTGTGTGCTGATATGAAACTTCCTGGCAGATTAAAACTGTGTGCCAGACCGAGACTCGAACTCGGGACCTTTGCCTTTGGCGGGCAAGTGCTCTACCATCTGAGCTACCGATGCCGACTCACGCCCGGTACTCACAGCTTTACTTCTGCCAGTATCTCGTCTCCTACCTTCCGAACTTTACAGAAGCTCTTCTGCGAACCTTGCAGGGCGTGAGTCGTGCTTCGGTAGCTCAGATGGTAGAGCACTTGCCCGCGAAAGGCAAAGGTCCCGAGTTCGAGTCTCGGTCGGGCACACAGTTTTAATCTGCCAGGAAGTTTCATATCAGCCCACACTCCGCTGCAGAGTGAAAATCTCATTCTGGAAACGTCCCCCAGGCTGTGGCTAAGCCATGTCTCCGCAGTATCCTTTCTTTCAGGAGTGCTAGTTCTGCAAGGTTCGCAGAAGAGCTTCTGTAAAGTTTGGAAGGTAGGAGACGAGATACTGGCAGAAGTACAGCTGTGAGTAACGGGCGTGAGTCGTGCTTCGGTAGCTCAGATTGTAGAGCACTTGCCCTCGAAAGGCAAAGGTCCCGAGTTCGAGTCTTGGTCGGGCACACAGTTTTAATCTGCCAGGAAGTTTCAATTTGGTATCAGTTACACAATCTAGTACATCATTGTTTACTTTCAGTGTAGTATCGTTGAATTTTTATTGAATCGGAAGTTTATACTCATTGTCTTTTTCACATTTAAAGTTATTCTATTCTTTAATGATCAGTTATGGACCTTTCTGAGAGCTGTATTAGATTTTACTGTTCACTGAGTTGAATTTTTATCAATAAGCACTACGGTGCTGTCAACAGCAAATAGTATTTTATCTCTATTCTTGACACCCTGCGGGAAATCTGTATTGATAAGGATGAGTATTGGGCCCACTACACTTCATTGGGGGACGGCAATATTAATATATTTTGACACTGATAAGTGTTTTATAAGTAGTCTTTTAAAAGTATTTGCCATACCCGTTATTCTTAATAGATCTAATTTGTGTATTAAAGTTCAGGAGCCGCGCCGTCTAGCAGGTACCCCCGTCCGAGGTTCGAGTCCTCCCTCGTGTGTGTGTGTGTGTGTGTGTGTGTGTGTGTGTGTGTGTGTGTGTGGTCCTTAGCGTAAGTTAGTTTAAGTTAGATTAATTAGTGTGTAAGCCTAGGGACCGATGACCTCAGCAGTTTGGTCCCATAGGGACTTACCACAAATTTCCAAAGTTCTGGTGAACTTTGTCGAATGCCTTTGATACATTAAAAAAAAAGCCTGTTG
This sequence comes from Schistocerca serialis cubense, assembly GCF_023864345.2. Lineage (NCBI taxonomy): Eukaryota > Metazoa > Arthropoda > Insecta > Orthoptera > Acrididae > Schistocerca > Schistocerca serialis. Next base: position 81,723,314 of record NC_064641.1, on the reverse strand, counting down.
CATTCTCGTTCTTGTCCAGTGCTTTGAGTATGATTTTAGTAAATGTGCTGTAGCTGTATACCTCTTGTGGGCCAGAAACCGAATTGTTCATTGCAGAGGTGGTTGTATTTATTTAAATACTTCATTAGTTTTTCATTATGATTTCTATTGTTTTGGAAATGCAAGATAGCAAAGAAATTGTCTGTGGTTTTCTACGTCACCATTTTTTAGTATTGGTATTACTTTTGCTTGTTTCTAGTATTCAGGGAAGCAACTAGATATGAAAGATTCATTAATTATGATTGGTAATGGGGTTTTTATGTTGTTTATGTGTTTCTTAAGGAAACCGACTGGGATCTCATCTAACCCTGTGGATTTTTTTATTGTTTACTTCTTGTATTACTTCTACCATCTCTTTCTCTGTTGTTGAAAAGAGCACCATTGATTGTGGTGGCTGGTTCAGGTGGTGTGAAACATACGTATGAAGCTGCGAGCATTTGTTTATTTTTAATAGACAATCAGGTGTTAATTTGTGAATAGCCATCACTTATTGAAAACGGCTCTCCGCTTTCAGAATCTGTTACCAAAATCGCATCAGAAACTTTTAAAGGAAAAACCGTCTTTAAATTTCTGAGACTTATCTGCGGTTGTTACAAATCCGCAAAGTCAGAAACTAATTTTATTTATTTTTATTTTATTTATTCATTTATTTATTTTCGAGTTCTATGGATCCTTCACGCAAGTGTGTCGCTAGAATGTAGAACGTGTCATATTATTACAGAAATAACCCGATGTAAATGGTCGTAAGGTTTATAATCTAAATCATATGTAAGGATGTACACGAAAAGTGAGACCCAAGTGTTCAGGTAAGTCAGATAATAGTAGTAATAACAGTCAAATAAATACAGGTAAATTATGAGGCTTACGCTCTTGTTTTTATATAAAGCATTTTGTCAATAAATGGCTACGTAGAAAGTTCACGATATAATGCTTAAAATTAAACACATTTGGAAAGTGTTACACAACGTCAAAAAATTTCTGTAAAGAATAAAAATAGCTATCCAAAAGATAAAGCTTTAGCTGTCTTTTTTTCTTTTTTTTAAATTTAGTTAGGTCCCCAATGACTGATTCGAAATGAGCTGAAAGTTTATTGTATGCTTTTGTGAATAAAACGTTCTCGTTTTTCCAGCCGCGTCAATTCGAATAAAATCCTCGAGCTTTCGATGGCCATCTCCGCCATAGTCGTTAGTTCACTGACTGCCGGGGTTGGCCGGCATGCACCTTTCTTCTAATGAGGGAGGCTCTTCTGTCTTCCTCGGTGTCGTACAGTATGAGCTGTGAAGCTGTTCCTGTGGACAAAGCTTAAGAATTAAGTTTAGGGTATACATATATTTAAAGAGTGGCTTCTTTGACAAACACTTATTAGTGCCATGCTTCTTTCTTCGCTGCTGGTTAGCGGATTTTATATATATACACACATTCACTCGTCGATTCACACTCACTATTAAAGGTGATCTCGGTACGCATTTACTCGTCCATTCATACACTAACAGTGGTGGCATTCTTGTGTTTATGTAGATTTGTATGGGGGGAATATTATTTACATTTGGATTTGGGATAAGTTGGATTCATGGGGGGGGGGGGGGGGTGTTCTTTCTTGACTATCTCCGCAGCAGGTCCGGCCATCTCGTGTTCTCGTTGAGGTGCTCTTGGTGACCGAGGGCGGCGATGAGGGGGTTCGCTGCTACGGCCGGCCTCTCGTAGAAGTCCTGCGCTGCTTGTCGGTATCTCTCGCGGAGGCAGGGGACCCCGGCCAGCTCGTGCAGTTCTTCTGTTGGGAAGTCTCACGGTAGGTGCAGTGCCCTTTTTAGCGCCCTGTTCAGGACTCTCTGCAGGCTGCCTATGTGCTGTTCTGCTGCGTTACCCCACACCACTGCGGCCTACTCTAGGAGTGGCCGCACCAGTGCGAGGTATAACTTTATGCCAAGCTCCTGCGGGAGTGCGGAGTTGGGGTTGAGAATTGGGTAGAGCATCCTGAGTCTGCCCATTGCCTTGTTTTTAATGTTGACCACGTGGTCCTTCCACATAAGGCGTCTGTCGAAGGTGACTCCTAGGCAGAGTGCAGTCCTGCTCCAGGGGACTGCGGTGCCGCGTACCTCTATTGGTGGTAGGTCCATCGGGGACTTTCTTCTGCAAATGGCGATTGCTTGCGTTTTTGTTCCGTTGAACGCTAGGCGCCATTTCTTCGCCCAGTTGCAGAGTTCATTCGTCGCTCCTTGTAGTCTGTGAGGATTCTGGCGCTCCTTCTACGTGCATAGAGCGCTGTATTATCCGCGTATAGGGCTGTGTGGACGTTGTGTGATGTTGGGGTGTCGCTGGTGGATAGTGTGTACAACACCGGGCTGCCTTTTTGTCTTCTCGGTCCCTTGCGGGGGCCGCCCTCGCGACGGTCGGCGTCGCCGCCGGTACCTCTGGGGCGGCGGTTGTCTTCTTTGAACCTTTCACCTGCGGTACTGCTGGGGCAGCCGCTGGGACAGGCACGCGAAAGTCCTTCTGCGAGGTCGAAGGAGTGTTCGCAGGTACTACTGCACGGAGGCCTTGGGCGAAGACTGCACGCAGTTGCCTCAAGGCCTCCTCCTCTGCAGCCACGGCGGCTGCGAAGGCAGCCCTCTCTGCCGCCATGACGGCTTTGAGGGCTGCAGTGGCCTCCTTCACGGCGACGCCGAGTTCGAGGCCACAGTTCTTCTCGGGAGCGCGAGCTGCATCCCTCCTGCCCGTCTCCGGGCGGTCGTCCCCGCTCCTGGCAGGTGGAGCTGCTCCTGCGCTGTCCCTCAGCTGCGCCGGGCTTGTCTGCGTCCTACGTAGTTGCCGACGTCGTCGTCTCTTCTTCCGCTGCGTCGGTGCGGCCGCGGCCGCCTCGCCGCCTTCGGCACGCTTGCGGCCTGAGAAAGCCGGGCAACCGTGCCAGCTGGCGACGTGCGGGCCTCCACACCGGACGCAAGTCGGCAGGACATTACTGCCGCGGTCGCAGGCGCGGCTGTCGTGCTCGCCGGGGCACTTGACGCACCGCACCGCGTTGCGGCAATACTTCGTGACATCGCCCTCGCCCTGGCACCTGAAGCACTGGGGCTGGGGATCCATGGCGGTAGGCTTTTTTAAAATAAATTTTAAATAGATATGGGGCCCCTCCACGCCCGCACCAACTTGGTGACCAAACCAAAAGTTCTACTATCACCTCCGTCAACATGTTAGTTATCTAATAGGTGGATCACAGGATGCTGGGCTGTGATGTTATCCGTGTGTCTGGGTAAGACTACGCATTAACACGGTCCATCAGGTGATAGATGGTGGACGAAACGCGAATGAGGGTAGCAACTTGAAGAGCAGAGGGTGAAAAAGTGCCTAGGCTCGTGCCGTGGGAAAAAAAAAACAAAAAAACTCTGCGACAGTGGGATGGGTAGTAAGAACAGTAGTGGCTTAGTAGCTGCGATAGTTCATGCAAGATTAGGTTTGTTAGTGTGGGTAGGGTATCATGCATCATTACCGTGGCAGGCGATGGCGATGTATCCCGGTTTGCTGCAGCCGCTACATTCCTGGAACAATCAGGATCGTTATATATTAGTGGGAGATCATCTCACTGTGTGGGGGGGTGTATGTAGCTTGTCTGCATCTAGTGTATGGTTCGGCTTCCCTGCGTGGTGCCAGTTATTCGGCAAGTGTGTTCCAACTGGATGTCCAGTAATGGTGGCTGATTAACAAGGGCTCACCTGTACCGTTGTGTTTGCGTGTACTTGGCCATAGATGGTAGGTCCGTGCAAGTATGTTTTTTGGTCTATTATGTTTCCATCTATTGTTGTGGTCGTAGTTCCCCAGATTCAGAATGAACGGGTTCTACGAATGTCTGTAGTTTCTGTATAGTCTTGTGGTGAGTTTGTGGTTTACCTCCGTGAGAGTCTCAAGTCGGAATTCCCGGTGATGATCCGCGATGCGTGTGTATCGTGGAGCATTGCTTATGATTTTGAGTACTTTGTTTTGTATGATCTGCAGACGGCGCAGGCGTGTGGGCGCAGCGTATCCCCAGACAGGGGCTGCGTACGTCATCGGGAGTCGAATAAGTGTCATGTACATGGACCTCCCTTCTGTTCAGTGTGTTACACCTGTTAAGGATAGGGTGGAGATGTTTGAGCCTCGCGTTTGCTCTGTTGGTCATGTGTTGTATGTGGTCCCCCCAGAGTAATATCCGGCACACATTTTTAATCTGCCAGGAAGTTTCATATAAGCGCACACTCCGCTGTAGAATGAAAATTTCATTCTAGAATCAACATAAGCATTCTAAGTGGACAGTGAGAACATTGGATCAATAACTGTCACAAGAAACCACAACTCATCCATAAAGGCATGTACGTAGGTACAGTCCAACCAGTCCAGGAAGAGCAGTTTGATGTCATTAACGAAGAATTGAGTTCCGCTACCACTACAGACAACGCAGGGGAGGAAGCTACTATCAAACTGCCAGTAGGATTTGGCCTGACTGAGAAACATCGCTGGTTAGTGATAGCACAGTACATCACATTAAGACCACACAAGGACGACCGGTCTCACGACGGCCGAGAAGACTGGCTCCCGAACGTTTCGGTGGAGTTCAAATATATGCTAGAAATGGGCGTCATCCGCAGGTCAGATAGTCCATGGGCATCCCCACTACACCCAATAAAGTAGGATGGCTCTTGGAGGCCCTGCGGGGATTACTGGGCACTGAAAAAACGCACAATCCCAATCCGGTTCCAAATATTAAAGACTTCACAAACGGACTAACTGGATCCACAATATTCAACATATTTAATTGCAAGAAATAATAAAATAATTCCAAGTGGGTTGTTCGAGTTTTTATGAATGCTCTTCGGATAAAAAAATGCTGCACAGATATGGCAGCGTTTTGTGGGCGAAGCTCTTACTGGGCTGCATGTTGCATCTTGGTATTTTCTGGAACTATTGCAGAGTATGAAGAACGAATATGCAGCTATGGCATAGTGGGCAGTGAAGCAAAGTGTACTCTGCGTCACAGGTCGCTTCACCGTCGAGCATCCGACCTTGGAAAGATTCTGAAGGACATTCCTCACCTGACAGACTTACATCAGCTAAGAAGATTCCTATGAGTCGCAAATTGCTACAGGCGGCATCTACCAGAGCATACGAGATACAAGCACCACTGACAGCAGTTCTAGCAGGTAAACACGCCTCGGTTGGCGGCTACTGCAGCGGATATCGGAAATGCAGCGAGCTTTCAACAAGCCACTTGCAGAAAGCAATTGTGTTAGCCCATTCTGTACATGACGTACCTCTAGCAGTAGTTGCAGACTCCAGCCAGCAAGCAGTTGGTGCCGCTCTCCACCAGTATGTTGACGATTGTTGGCGGCCCTTGAGATTTTTCTCGCGCAAGCCTACGGCATCCCAAGTCAAATGGAGCGCTATTGATCGCGAGCTATTAGCCAATATGAAGCATTGCGTCACTTTTGCCCACATATCGAAGTCATCATCATATATACGGACCACAAACAAGTTTTGCCTTCAACACACATAAGGACAACTGGTCACCAAAACAATTTCGGCGACTTGAATTTGTTGGGCAGTTCAGTACAGGTATTAGGCACGTAAGAGAGGCTGAAAATCTAGTGCCTGATTTCTTTTCTTTTTTTTTCCCACGGGTCGGGGCCATCTCCTATATGATAAATTACGGACAGCTGGCCACAGTACAGGCTACCGATACTCAGCTAAAAGAATACTTACAAAGTGAATTGACAGGACTGCAATTTAAATAGGCACAGCCAGTAGGGGCTAAGGTAAAGATCTGGTGTGGTAAGTCACAAGGCAAAACGAGACCTTTCATACCAGAACGACTACGCAAGTGTGTTTTTGGTGGATGTCATGGTCTAGCTCATCCTCGTGCAAACACGAGCCTTAGGCTGCTGACAGAACGGTTCGTATGGCCTGACATTAATAAACATTACTGCAAGTGGGCAAAATCATGTGTGGCTTGTCAGTAATGCATGGTGGTTCTGCCCTCCACAGCCGACCATAAGCAAGGGGGAGAGTTTCCGGAAACAACAGACCGCTTCTCCCACGTTCACTTAGATATTGTAGGACCACTGCCAGAGTCAGAAGGTTGCCAGTGCTTGTTGACAGTAGTCGACCGTTATACGCAGTAGGCAGAGGCACTACCCATCACTGACATCTCGGGCGAAACAGTAGTAAAAGTTTTTTTAGAATCATGGATAGCAAATTTTGGCTATCCGTCACACGTTAACACAGACCAGGGGCGACAGTCCGAATCAATACTGTTCCTAGAACTGACTAAGCTGTGCAGTTCAGCTATCATCATGCAACCAGCTGCCATCTAGCGAGTAACATGTTGGTGGAATGCTGGTACAGGACACTGAAAGCTGCTATCATGTGTAACGAAGACAAGTGGAACTCCGCATTGCCGCTAGTACTGTTAGCCCCCCACACTGTACATAAACAAGATACAGGAGATTCAATGGCAGACAACCCCCCAGGGGGACCACAGTCATTTTGTGGTTACATGTGTGGTGCGCATGGGGCCCCCAGCTATTGCAGTCTCCATCCCTGTTCCTCTCCTTCCCTGTCCTTGCTCCTTACTCCCTGCCCTGTCCTTTCCCTCTTGGTGGACTACTTTATATCGACCTGGCTATCCTCCCAGCATTGTTTTGGTATGTGCTATTGTCTAGTTTGCGGTTTCCATCTCCATTTAGGCGTTTTTGCTCTCCTTGGGGTTTGACCTCCATTTCCAACGTTTTTCGTTCAGTGTGAGCCAACAGGGATACATTCGTTTGAACTACTAAAGCTAATTCCTGGTGATTATATTCACGTTCCCGTTCCAATTCTCGATTAAAAGCGTCATTCATTTCACGATTTGGCGCTGGCATTCCTAACCTAATAAACTTCCGCAAATGAGGTGACACATGTCTTCGATCAAGAGTAAAGTCCAATTATGTATCTCCGCATTAATTTTAAGATACCACGTTTTATAGTGACGTTTACCTGACATTCGCGTTTTGTTATTCCATGCCAGATGCGTTTTTGTTATACCACGTTTATAGCAGTCGAACGGGATAAAAAGTATCCTGTGTCCGTCTCCTGGTTCTAAGCTACCTCTCCACCAATTTTCAGCCAAATCGGTCCAGCCGTTCTTGAGTTATAAATAGTGTAATGAATGGCAGCTGCAGGGCGCTATCCGCAAGGCGCAGTCTTGGGCTGTAGCACATTGCTTCCAGTTTTCGGCCGCCAAGACCTGTGTTACGCATTTCTGGCGGCGACGCACTGTTCACCCTGAATCACGGCTTTATCTTGACGGCGAACATCTTGCTGTGGTGGAGACGCATCGGTTTTTGGGATTGGTTTTTGATACACGGTTGACTTGGCTCCCTTGGCAGCGTAAACAAACGAGCTGGCGGCATCTTAATGCTCTTCGTTGCTTGAGGCACACCAGCTGGGGTGCCGATCGGTCTACCCTTCTATGGCTGTACAAGGCGTTAATTCAGTCCCGTCTAGATTATGGGAGCCTGGCTTACGGTTCAGCATCCCCTTCCGCATTGCACTTGCTGGACCCCATCCTTCACAGCGGGATCCGACTCGCCACTGGAGCTTTCCGGACATACTTATGGAGGCAAGTGTCCCTCCATTGTGGTTCCGGCGCTAACGCTTACTAGCCGCTTGTGCTACAAACGTTTGTGGCTTGCCCGGGCATCCCAATTAACGTCTCCTGTTCCCTCAGTCGGCCATCCATCTTCCGGAACAGGGCCCCGGTCAGGGTGTACGATCGCGGTTCACGTCAGAGCTCTTCTCTCTGGGCTTGAGGTTTTCCCTCTTCCACATGTTTTCCAGGCCTCTCTGCATATACCCCCGTGGTGTGTGCCCAGCCCATACCTTTGGCTCGATTTGGCACAGTGCCCGAAGGACTCAGTCCCTCCTGAGGCCCCCTGCTGCTGCTTTCTTTTAATCTTTGCCACGTTTCAAGGCTCTGACGTTGTCTATACTGAGGGTTCGATGGTTGCTGGTCGTATCTGTTATGCTCCTACTCTAGGGGATCATTATGAACAACACTCACTGCTGGTTGGCTGCAGTGTTTTCACTGCTGAGCTGGTCGCCATCTCTCGCGCGCTAGAGTATATCCGCTCCTGCTCAGGTGAGTCCTTTGTTATCTGTAGTGACTCCCTGAGTGGCTTACGAGCTATCGACCAGTGTTTCCCTCGCTCTAGTCTGGCGATGGCTATCCAGGAGTCCCTCCATACTATTGCCCGCTGTGGCCGCTCTGTGGTCTTTGTGTGGACCCCGGGTCATGTCGGCATCCCGGGAAAGGAACGTTTTGACACGCTGGCCAAACAGGCTGTTGGTGCACCAGCCTTGGAGATTGTGTGAAGAATGGCGCACCTTTCCTTCACCCAACAAACTTCGGGCTATCAAGGAGGCTACCGTTGCGTGGCGCTCCTCCTTGCGGGTCTCTTGCAAGGACACTGTTGTCCTCTGCTGGCTGCGCATTGGCCACACATAGATGACACACAGCTATTTATTGCGCCGCGAGGAGCCATCTTTATGTCGCTGCTTTGACGGTGGTCCACATCTTGTTGGACTGTCCGCTTTTAACTCCAATGAGGCAAACGTTTGTGCTGCCTAATACACTTCCTGCACTTTTATCAGATGACGTTGCGATGGCAGATTTAGTTTTGAGTTTTATTTGTGCAGGGGGTTTTTATCGCTTGATCTGTTTGTCCTTTTTTTATGTTGAGTCTGGCCTTTGGCCTATGATTTTAGACTGGGGTTTTTAGTGCGTTTTATGGTGGTTGGCTTTTCCATTTTTGTTTCTATGGTCGGCCAACCACCGTCACACTTATTGTGATTTTAATTACTGTTTTCTGGTCTCTGTCTGTGTGTTTCTTGTCCTGTGTCAACTCTTGTCATCTCCATTGTTTGTTTTTATTCTTTATGGGCGTTTAAAGTTCGTGGAAAAAGGCATTGATGGCCCTAGTAATCTGGTCCCTTCAATCCCACAAAGCAACCAACCACTATGGCCGCTCTACGGTGGATAACTTGGTCCACATGGAGTCTGCTATCCGGTCGGCTTTTGCCTATCGGCAACACCTTATTGCAGTCTTCTTTGACCTGCATAAAGCCTACGACGCCAGCTGGCGCCACCACATCCTCACCACTCTTCACATATGGGGCCTTTGTGGCGCTCTGCCTGTTTTTATCCATAACTTTCTCTCTTGTCGCTCTTTCTGGGTCCAAGTTGGTTCCTCCTACAGCACCGCCCATAGGAAAGAAAATGAGGTTCCACAGGGTTCCATGCTCAGCGTCCGTGTCTTTCTCGTAGCCACTAATAGACTGGTGGCAGCTGCTGGGCCGACTGTGTCCCCCTCTTTGTATGCTGACGATTTTTGTATCTGCCTTTCATCCGCCGTCGTGGGCGCTGCAGAACGCCATCTATGGGGACAATCTACTGGACACAATCGTGGGCTCTCTCACAGGGCTTTCAGTTTTTGGTGGCCAAGTCGTGTCATGCATTTCTGCCATTGCTCTACAGTCCATCCCCATCCGGACCTGTTCCTCGATGGCCAATCCCTCGAGGTGGTGGACACCCATCACTTCTTGGTTCTGGTCTTCGATGCCCGGTTGACGTGGCTCCCTCATCTTCGCCAGCTGAAGAGGACGTGCTGGTTGCATCTCAATGTTCTTAAATGTCTGTGCAATACCACCTGGGGTGCAGACCGCTCTATTGTACTACTGCGATTTATAACGATATGTTTGCCGGCCGCGGTGGTCTAGTGGTTCTAGGCGCGCAGTCCGGAACCGCGGGACTGCTGCGGTCGCAGGTTCGAATCCTGCCTCGGGCATGGATGTGTGTGATGTCCTTAGGTTAGTTAGGTTTAAGTAGTTCTAAGTTCTAGGGGACTGATGACCACAGAAGTTAAGTCCCATAGTGCTCAGAGCCATTTGAACCATTTTATAACGATATGTTTACGTAATGTGTATACATAAACACAGTTATAAATGTCCCCGTTCGTAGCCGCTAATTATAACAATATGTTTACTTTTGTGCTGTAACATATAGCTATAATCAGCGGTGGAAACATATTTGCGAACGCCGACCGTGTTCGGCTGTTTCTTGTTGGATCGTCTGATCAGTCGGAAGTTGCATTGCGGAAGAGAGTAAATGCCTATTCAAAATATAATTATTTTTGGATAGCTCAACATGAATTTCCTAAGGGACCGTAGTTTATCATGCATTTACCAGTAGAATATGGCGCGGAGAAAATATTTCGCCGCATGCAACTTCCGTCCGAACTCGACGAAAGAATTCGTGACTGTGAACTCTCTATTTGGAAGAAACATAAAGAAAATTAAATAACTTCATGAAGGAGTGAGACATAGATTATATATTAAACAAATAGTCCATACACCAGTTCCATTTAAGTCTGAATTTATGGCAATTAATAGGCGAACTTACACTGCAATGAAGGATTTAACATGGATGCCGTTTTGACTGGCACTTCTCGTAATGAAAACAATTCCTTCGACGTTTTCACATACACGTCGCACAATAAATCTACTGCTAGTCACTTTTAGTATTACACATTTACTTTACACTAAAACAATATTATTTTTAACGATAATAATACGGCGGCAAGACATGCGCGTCCGACACAAGTTACAGGAGACAAGAGAAGAATGAGTAGTTGTTCATCGAGAATATCTCGTACATAAAAAAAAAATGTGTAAAAAAGTGTTCTTCTGTCCGTTTTTCGCGCCGCGGTTTTCATAGTCAATAACTCACAGCATCTCTGACGGCGCTTCGACAATAAACAAGTTACGTCACAGGTCGTTCACCTTTTACATTCTCGCAACATTATTTGCTAACTGTAGCTGTTGCCGAGCGACTGCTCGATTAGTGAATGATTTAAAATGATAAGGCAATCACATAATGTTACAGATTGTACAAAGCACTGGTCCAGTCTTGTTTGGACTTCATGAGTCCTGTCTATGGTTAAGCGTCAGCTTCGTCATTGCAGATTCTAGACCCTATTCAAAAATGTGGGGTACAACTTGCGACTGGTGCCTTCCGGACTAGCCCAATGATTAGTCTTCTCGCAGAGATGGGGATTCCATTGCTGTGAGTTTTGCGCCAACAACAGCTGATACCTTATGCACTCCGCATTCACTACACCCCAAAGCACTCTAATTATGGTCTACTTTATCCAGACATGAAGATCAACCTCCCGCTGCAAATTATACGCAAGTCGGGGGACAATGTTCGTTCTGGCGCATTTTGTTAGTGCGGGTGGCCTACAGGGGTAGGTCTCCCTACTGATCGAAACTATGTTGTTTTACAATGAACGTTTCGAGGCCATTAGAAGGATATTAAACGACTTCGATAGTGCAGAGGCTTTGGCAGTTTGCCAGTGCAAGGAAGCTTTTAATGATTCCGGTATTAAAAAAGACATTGCTGTGATTAATTCCCCTTTTATCCCATATCCAGCAAGTATTAAAAGCTTGAGACTCAAGATTTGGCGTTGAATGAATCTATTCAGTTAATAAATAAAATTAGTCTAGTGAACTCCACATGGCCAGAGGTATTTCCAAGATAATTTAAAGAAAGTTAGAGAACTTTTTAAACAATAACCCAGGCTTTGAACCCTTGTGCCAAATTGATAATTTTACTAATCAAACAGGTGAACTTTTACCAGAAACAGTAAGTGCCAACATAGCACCCAAATTCAGATACTGCCCAGATATCTCAGTTGATGTAGAACAGCCCTTTTCTGTTTATAAAAATGTTTTGAGTGATCGAAGACACAGTCTTACTGCCGAACATTTGGAACTGTACTTGGTCATTATGGTTACAATCGTAGAAAAATGTAAAAAAAATTATAAATGATGCTTTGATCCAATAGTATTAATTAAAAGTTTATGCTTTACAAAAAAAATCATGATTGTCTGTTGGTTTTTAAATAAAATATGATGGAGTATTCGATCATGCCCCTCTGTGTGCGATATATGTGGACGTTGGCCCTGTACAATCGATTGTTTCGCTACAACTCACTCGCATCGCATCCGCTTCTTACCGACAACAATATTATAATAATAATAATTATTATTATTACTAGATCTGTGTCGTTTACCAGTCATGACCTGACAGACTGCGTCAAGATTAATTACATATATACATTTAAAAAAATAAATGGCTCTGAACACTGTGGGACTTAACATTTGTGGTCATCAGTCCCCCAGAACTTAGAACTACTTAAACCTAACTAACCTAAGGACATCACACACATCCATGCCCCTAGGCAGGATTCGAACCTGCGACCGTAGCGGTCACGCAGTTCCAGACTGATGCGCCTAGAACCGCACAGCCCCACCGGCCAGCTTAAAATAAAATTAAAAAAAAAATAAAAAATAAAAATTCACAAAATTTAGACAATTATACTTAATAGAAACAATATTTGTTTGTCCATTCACTTTGGTCACTATTAAAGAATTCACCAATGGAGTACAATGGGCATTCTTTCAGGTCCTGTGATACTCTCCTTCTGAATGTTCCTAGCGGCAGGGATTGCACTGCGTTCCCGTCAGTCGACACCTGGGTATTTCGGTACTCCTCTTGTTACGGGTATTGTGATTGTGTATATCTTGCCTCATGCTGAACACTCCTTGGATTTCTTTCACGTTGATGAGACACAAAAACACATACTGGCTGGAGACTGTCATAATTCCTAACTGCTTGAATATAGGCCTGCAGTGCTCCCGTCTTTTGCTTGATGTGATTATTCTGAGAGCTTTTTTCTGTAGGATTAGCACACCCTTACAACCCGCAGAATGTCCCCATAACAGTAGGCCATAATTGATATGGCTATGGAATAGGGCATAAGATACTGTTATGAGATATTGGTCACTCAGTACACCTTTTAATCACCTCAGAAGGTACAGGGTGTCCAGAAAAGGGCTCCCTGATTTCAAAATTAAATATCTCGAAAACAAAGATCGATAGAGGAATGTATTAAACGGTATGTTTATTGTGAAAGCTGTAAGAAGTTTATACAGCAGTTTGAAATAATAGCTACAAAAGCTGCTAACAGATGGCGCTGTACGCTGTACAGCTCATATCAGCATACATAAGTGAAATAATCGTATGAAAACAATCTTTGCAAACAATCACATCACAATGTTTTCAAAATGTTCACCATTGGCACTACAGAGGTGGCGCAAACGAAGAATGAAATTCGCCATCACATTTCGTAGTGTCTCAACCGAAATGGATTCACATGCCACAGAGATCGCCGATTCAAGCTCGTCCAGCGTGGCGGGATGCTTCGGGTAGACCATGTCTTTCACTGTGCCCCATAAAAAAAAGCCACAGGGATTCAAATCCGGCGAATATGGAGGCCAATCCATGCCTGCACCAGTAAATTTGGGATATTCCAAAGCAATGACTCGATTCCCGAAGTATTCCTCAAGAAAGCGAAACACTTGTTCGGTCCGATGTGTTCGGGCTCCATCTTGCATAAACCATTCAGTACCTGGTCGATCCTCTAACGCTTGCTGTGTGGCGACAAATTGTTCCAAAATTGCAACGTAACGTGCACCAGTGACCGATTCTCGAATGAAAAAAGGGCCAATAATGCCTCTGCTGCATACTGCAGCCCACACAGTAACTTTAGGAGAATACAGGGGTTTCGCTTCACACCAATATGGCTTTTCGGAACCCCAAAATCGCCAGTTCTGCTTATTCACGTATCCATTCAGGTGGAAGTGTGCTTCATCTGTAAACCAGATGCAGCCAACTTCAAATCCTTCACTATCAATCATTGTGAGCATCTGATTAGCAAAGGCAACCCTTTGTTGCACAGCTCGTACGGGTATGGCCTGGTGCGATTGAATTTTGAATGGAAACAGTTTCTCAGTATTTTCTGCGTGCTGGAACGCTTCAAACCAGTCTCAGATGCAATTCTACGGACGGATGACACTGGATTTCGCTGAATGATTCCAGAAACTGTGGCGATATTTTCAGGCGTAACTGCGGTTTGCTTGCAGCCAACATGCCCCACTAGATCATCAGTTACGCTGCCTGTTCGTTGAAATTTTGCGAAGAGCGTACGAATGGTTTTCGTATCGGGTCCTTTTGGAACATTAAATCGTGCTTGAAAACTTCGCCTTGTTGCCGTAGGACTCTCCTCTAACCTGTGGTACTCTAGCACCAGAAAAACGCGTTGTTCAATGGAGTACATGGTTTTAATCTCTTCCTTCGGTACGCTAACCTCCTTTCACGTTTCAATAGTGGAACTGATGCTCTGGGCTTCGGATCACTATTTATACTAGGCATTACGTATGGCGATTACAGCGCCATCCGTTAGCAGCTTTTAACTATTATTTCAAACTGCTGTATAAACTTCTTACAGCTTTCACAATAAACATACCGTTTACTGCATTCCTCTATCGATCTTTGTTTTCGAGATATTTAATTTTGAAATCAGGGAGTCCTTTTCTGGACACCCTGTATATTACACGGGAGAGCTTGGATCACACGCACACTGTGTGTTCGTTCATTGTTAGTTTCCTGTCTATCATGAAGCCCAACGGTTTTGACAGCCTCCATATTATCATGGCATCCGATGTTAAGGGTACATATCAGATGTTGTGTTTTTTCTTTATTAATTTTATTTTTGATGAACCATTCTTTAATGTTTTGGAACAGTACATCTGTTTCTTGGAGTGATTCTGCAGCAGTTCTTCCTTTGGCAAAAAGGGTGGTGTCATCAGCAAACTGTAACATATTGTTGTTATAACCCATATCATTGACATAAATAAGGAACAGGAGAGGCGCTATGACGGACCCTTGGGGTACTCCATATTCCAGCTTTTGTTCTTGTGATGTTGCCCCATGAACTGATACCACTTGTCTCCGGTTTTCCATATAAGACTGAAAAGTTGCCAGAACACCACCTCCGACACCGTAACACTTCAATTTATTGTGCAGTATCTTGTGGGAAATGCAGACAAATGCCTTGCTAAGATCACAGAGTGTCAGTGCCACACTTTCTCTGTCTTCGAATCCTTGCCTTATTTTTCTGGTTAAGTCCAGTGCTGCCGTAAACGTTGACTTTCCCTTGCGAAAACCATGCTGTGTGTCCTGGAAGAGCTTATTTACTTCAAAATAATTCTGTAACTGGAGTTTCATAACAGACTCCGTAACTTTAACTAGAATAGGAATGATAGAAATTGGTCTGTAGCTGGACACTTCACACGGATCGCCTTTTTTGTAGATTCGTACTGTCCACTCTAGTTTGAGAAATTTTGGGAAGACACCAGAGGATAAGCATTTGTTAATTGTTATAGATAATGGTTGAGCAAGCTCTAGAATAATTTTCTTCAGTATTGTGCAAGACATACCATAGATATCTTCGCTCTCTGAGTTCTTGTATGACTTAACTATTTTTACGATATCCTTAGGGTGCACTTCCTTCAAGTTTTCAAAAGTGCTACTGGTTATGTTTCTCATGTGACTTACGGGGACTAAGCCTGAGTCAGGTATTTCATTAATAGTATCTTTCACTATCCTAACAAAGTACTGATTGAAGGCGTCAGGGCTTCCGGAATTTAAGGCTGAGGTGGGTTTTTTCTGCACTCGTTTACCAGATTCCAAGCTGCTTTGCATGGTTTGTGAGCCTCTTTAATGAACCTATCATTGTATCTCTTTTTTGCCTCCTCCACTTGCTTTCTGTAAATTCGTTTGGCTCTTACATAGTTACAATGAAGCAGGTCTCTAGATGGGAGATCTCTAGCTGCTTTCATACGGTCCCTGAAAATTAGCACAATGCATTTTAATTTGTTTATCACAGGGGTATACTACATCTTCCCTTTAGTGTGTTTGTCCCTACCTTTAGCTTGCCTGTAGGATACTTCTTGTGGATTTCTGGAAATAAATCATCAAATTTAGCTTTTAATGATTGCAACAGACATTCGAATGGGGCACTGGCCCCCATTCCTGCAATTTTTTGCAGCTAGTTTACACTTGACAAGGCTATTTTAAGGTCATTTAGGCTTTCTTCTTTTAAGATCCTTTTACTAACATAGCAAAGAAGGAGCAATTCTTGAAACACTGTATGCGCCCCGATTTTGCAAATTTTTAGAAAATAGTCCCTGAAAGACCTCCTTCCTAACCTGTAACAGAAAGTAAACAGAAAATATCAGCGTTCTAAATGTACCGATTTTTCTTGTGACCAGCGATCTTCCTCGTAATTGATATGCTCATGTTCGATTTCGAGATATAATGCACGCTGTAACTATCTTGTTTCTTTTTATTATTTGGCATATTTCGACACTTTTCATCCATTTTTCAAGCGTATTTTAAGGTTTTTTTATGATGCATAAATTTCGGTCTTCCAGTGATAAGCAATATGGGTTGGTAAGCATTAAATAAAGGATTTTTTTGTTGCGGACAAGATCTTCTCATAAAATTACAATCACGAACTTTCCCCTCTGAATTGCAAAATGTTGACATCCACCTACACAGGGAGAAGTGACCATCGTAATAAAATCAGGGAAATCAAAATTCACGTGGAAAGCTTTAGGTGTTCATTTTTCCCACAGTGCTATTCAACATAGGAGTGGACGAAAAATAGACTGTAAGTGGTTCTATGAACCCTATGCAAACACAAACGTGAGTTGCAGAGGGTGTCATGTAGATGATGCTAAACTTTAATCAATTTCATACTTGCAACAAGACAGAGAATTTAACAATATAGACTTACAGAAGTCTTGATTAAACAAATGGTAATCTATAATTATGCAGATGATTGACTGTATGTAGCTGTGCTGTACTCAGTTGAATACTGCACCAGAACTGAATTGACAACGTGAGAATTTTTCATTGATTGCTTAACATGATCTTTACATACTAATTGCTTAAAACCGGCTGGCTTTTACAGTTGGCGAACTTTTAATATTGAAAGCTAAGTGCATCCTGATTGTATTATTGCTGGTTCCAAGCATCGGCTGTGGTAAGCGCATACACGTGCTCTGCGCTTGAAGAAAGCGTGTATAATGCAAATTGTGCCTTTCGCTTTCTTGTACAGAATTTGTCGCTTAGCCGTGACAAGTCGCAAGGAATGGAATAAATATTCACCAAATAACTCGCCACGATCACGTTTAATGCTCGCATTGGCTACGACATTAACAGCAGAGTGCTGAGAACAACCCTGAAGGCTCATTGGCAGTCGGAGAAATCGTGACGTAGAAGCGTAGAACAAACCTAAAGCCAACCGCCATCGTTCACTAATCTCAACTCTAAATGCAGCAAATGAAGCAAGCGGAAGGGAACGCAAACGTTTAAAAAATAAGTTTGACAGGAAATGCAAAAAAGCTAAGCAGGAATGGATATAGAACAAATGCAAGGATTTAGAATCATATTTCACAAGGGGAAAAGGAAAATTAAAGAGAAAAGAGAAGCGGCTATATGAATATCAAGAGCTCAGATGAAAAACCAATCCTAAGCGAAAAAGGAAAAGCTTAAAGGTGGAAGGTGTACATAGTGTCCGTACAAGGGGATAAACTGGAAGGTAATTTTATAGAAAGAAAAGTGGATTAGGTAAAAAAGAGATGGAAGATTTGGTACTAAGAGAAGAATTTGACAGAGCTCTGAAAGATCTTAGTCAGAACAAGGACCCTGTAGTAGATGATACTCGATGAGAACTACTGATAGCCTTGGGAGAGCCAGCTATGAGAAATGTCCATCTTGTGTATAAGATGTATGAGACAAGCGAAATACCCTCACACTTCAAGAAGAATGTAATGATTCCAGTTCCAAAGGAGAGCTTTTGACAATGTTGACTGGAATACTATCTTTGAAATTCTGATGGCAGCAGGGGTAAAATATAGGGAGCGAAAAGCTATTTACAACTTGTACAGAAAGCAGACGACAGTTATAAAGAGTCGAGGGGCATGAAAAGGGAGCAGTGGTTGAAAAGGAAGTGAGACAGGGTTGTAGCCTATCTGCGATTTTATTTAGTCTGTATATTGAAAATTCAGTAAAGGAAACAAAAGAAAAATTTGAGGTAGTAATTAAAGTTCAAAACTAGAGATTTGTCGATGACATAGTAATTCAGTCAGAGACGGCAAAAGACTTGGAAGAGCAGTTGAAGGGAATGGACATTGCCTTGAAAATACGATGTAAAATTAGCATCAACAAAAGCAAAGCAAGGCTAATGAAATGTAATGGAATTAAATTAGGTGATGTTGGGGAATTAGATTAGGAAATGAGATACTTAAAGCAGTAGATGAGTTATGCTATTTGGGCAGCGAAATAACCGATGATGGCCAAAGTAGAGAGGATATGAAATGTAGACTGGCAATGGCAAGAAAAGCATTTCTGAAGAAGAGAAATTATTAACATCGAAAATTTATTTAAGTGTTAGGAAGATTTTTTCTCAAAGGATTTGTCTGGGTTGTAGCCATGTATAAGCGAGAAACAGTCAAGACAAAAAGGGAATAAAAACTTCCAAAATGTGGTGCTACAGAAAAAATGTTGAAGATTTGATGGTAGATAACTAGTAAGGAGGTACAGAATAGAATTTTGGGGACAAGAAATTTGTGGCATAACTTGAGCAAAAGGAGGGATCGGTTGATTGGACCGCATTCTGAGACATCAAGGGACCACCAATTTAATATTCGAGGGAAGTGTGGGAGTAAAAATGGTAGAGGGAGACCAAGTTATGATTACAGTAAGCAGATCCAGAAGGATGTAGGTTGCAGTAATTATTTGGGGATGAAGAGGCACGGCTAGGATAGAGTAGCATGGAGAGCTGCATCAAACCATTCTTCGTACCAAAGACCACACCACCACCAAGTACAGTGACTGTTGCATAGCCCGCAGAACCTATTTAAAGATGGCGTGTAAGAAAGCCTTTATACAACACTACTCTACAGAGTTAACTTTACTTTCAGTTTAACGTAAAAGACAGGAAAAATTAAGAATACAAAGAATTTGGCAGGTAAGTTATCTTGTTAACTGTGGGATGTGTATTTCTCACATGGCATAAATAAACTAACATTTTATTCTAGTAAATTAATACATGTAGGAAACACGAAAATTAGGGAGACAGTACTATTTTCAAGTGCCCTTCATTTCCATGTTTTTTGTTAATTTTGAATTCTCTTACCTTCGCGGTTCGTATGTAAGAATGTACCCTGGTGTCAGACGTATTCTGCAGCCTGTGAATTCAGGGAGCATTTGCATTATACTCGCAGGTTCATCGAAGCTGCTAGTAACAAATCTAGCTGCAAACCTCTGAATTTTTTCAACATAGTGGGGATCCGAAACACTTGAGCAGTACTGTATTTGGTTTCCTTTATAGATGAGGTACAATTTCCTAGAATTCTCCCAATAAACCGAAGTCGAATCATTCGCCTTCCCTGTAATCATCCTTACGGGCATGTTGCATTTCGTGTATCCTAGTATCCTCTGGTAAATTGCCATTTGCTTTATCTGCAACTGATCGTATACTGTCTTTCCAATTCACATCTCTAAACGTTGCACCATTTTGGCACTTTGTCAAGAGATATCTAAATATTACTACAGTTTCATACGCAAAGAACTCGACATTGCAACAAACAGAATAGTTTGCTTTGCCATGCCTGTCAGAAATTTTTTTTATCAAGTTGCGAGGCTGGTTAGATACCCAATAGAAACACGTTTTCCTTAGCGGACATCGCTGCACTGAATCAAAAAGCTTTTTTGAAAGTGAATAAACACGAAATCAATCTGGTTTCCTCTGTCCATAGCACGTAGGATATTTTTGAGGAGGGCAACCTGAGTTTTACATTGGCAATGGTTTTGGAATCCATGCTTATTTCTACCGAATAGGTTATTTTTTCCAAGTAGGTAATAATATTTGAACTCTGAATATGTTCTCTAATATTTTGTTTCAAATAGATGAGAGCGATACAGGACAGTAGTCATGTGGATCAGTTGCCCTTAATTTTTTGTAGACAGGTGTGGCCTATGCTCTTTCTCATTCATGGGAAACGTATCAGTGCTCAAAAGATGTGTTGTAACTTACGCTCAAGATCAGATCTAATTCAGTCATAAATTCTGCAGAGAACTTTACAGAGAGTCCATCGGCACTTGGGCCGTTTTTGTGTTTTTGATTTAAGCTGCCTTTCAACACCGCTTGCACCGATGCTTACATAATTTATTTTACCACTTCTACAACTACTGATTAAAGGAACAGAAGATAGCAAAACAAAAGGCGAACTGTATCTCAGTTCTTATCTCAGCTACATGTCTACCACTGAGAACATACTATAAGAATTTCTTCGTGTTTTGTGGCGTTTTGGGATGAATTTTGTGATACCTTGCTTAAAAAAAAAAAATAACACATTGTCATTCCCCATCAGGACATTCGTGCTTTGTTTTTTTACATATTGGCCTGGAGGTGTTTTTTTTATAAGAAACTTCCTAATATAGCCTTTATAACACGGTGGTAGAACTCGTATTTAATTATAATGCTAGTTACATAATTTTCCAGAGCTTTGGGACTTCTAGCTTGAACTTGAACCATAGGATGTCTAGATATCACTGCCCAAATAAGATAATTCTTACTCGTGTCTAAGAAATTAGATCTCGCCTGCTTATATATTCAATGTTTGGACTGTGTTGCTTACTGTTGAAGCCGTTTGCACATAGGTGCTATTGTTACTACAACTGCATCGCGATACCTGGTCCCAGTCTCTCCTCAAATACATTATTTCTGATTATTGCTAACAAACCTTTGTGATCAAAAGTATCCGGACACCCACAAAACATACGTTTTTCGTATTAGGTGCATTGTTTTGCCACCTGTTGCCAGGTGCCCCATATCAGCGACCTCAGTAGTCATTAGACATCGCGAGAGAGGAGAATGAGGCGCTCCGCGGAACTCACGGACTTCGAATGTGGTCAACTGATTGGGTGTCACTTGTGTCATACGTCTGCACGTGAGATTTCCACAATCCTAAACATCCCTAGGTCCACTGCTTCCGATGTGAAAGTGAAGTGGAAACGGGAAGGGACACATAGAGCACTAAAGCGTACAGGGCGACCTCGTCTGTTGACTGACAGAGACCATCACACAGGAATTCCAAACTGCATCAGGATCCACTGCAAGTACTGTGACTATTATGCGGTAGGTGAGAAAACTTGTATTTCATGGTCGAGCGGGTGCTCATAAGCCACACATCACGCTGGCAAATACCAAACGACGCCTCGCTTGGTGTATGGAGCGTAAACATTTGAAGATTGAACATTGGAAAAACGTTGTGTGGAGTGGCAAATCACGGTACACAATGTGGCGATCCGATGGCAGGCTGTGGGTATGGCGAATGCCCGGTGAACGTCATCTGCCAGCGCCCAACAGTAAAATTCGGAGGCGGTGGTGTTATGGTGTGGTTGTGTTTTTCATGGCGGGGGCTTGCACCGCTTGTTGTTTTGCGTGGCACTATCACAGTACAGCCTGCATTGAAGTTTTAAGCACCTTGTTGCTTCCCACTGTTGAAGAGCAATTAAGGGATGGCGATTGCATCTTTCAACACCATCAAGCACCTGTTCGTAATACATGGCCTGTGGCAGAGTGGTTACACGACAATAACATCCCTGTAATGAACTGGCTTGCACAGAGTCCTGACTCGAATCCTACAGGACACCTTTGGGATGTTGTGGAACGCCGTCTTCGTGCCAGGCCTGGTCGACAGATATTGATATCTCTCCTCAGTGCAGCACTCTGTGAAGAATGGGCTGCCACAGCTGTCATCAAGGCTAAGGGTGGGCCAATACCATATTTAATTCCAGCATTACCGATGGAGGACACCACGAACTAGTAAGTCATTTTCAGCAAGGTGTCCGGATACTTTTGATCACATAATGTCTAAGGGGATTTTTTTAGGTTAGAGAATTCCCTCCCTAGGCCCGACAAGACGCCTCCTGAGACGCGGCAAGGTAGTAGTAGGCAAAACGCAACAGGGAATAACAATATTAATGTGGTAATAGTAAACTGCAGGAGCGTCTATAGAAAGGTCCCAGAACTGCTCTCATTAATAAACGGTCACAATGCCCACGTAGTACTAGGGACGGAAAGTTGGCTGAAAACAGATGTAAACAGTAATGAAATTTAAAACTCAAGTTGGAATGTATACCGCAGAGACAGGCTGGACAGTGACGGGGGAGGCGTGTTTATAGCGATAAAAAGTGCAATAGTATCGAAGGAAATTGACGCAGATCGGAAATGTGAAATAATTTAGGAGAAGGTCACGATTAAAGCAGGCTCAGACATGGTAACTGCATGTCTCTGGCTAAGCAGCTGTTGTGGCAGAGCACCTGAAGGAAAATTTGGAGGCCGGCCGGAGTGGCCGTGCGGTTCTAGGCGCTACAGTCTGGAACCGAGCGACCGCTACGGTCGCAGGTTCGAATCCTGCCTCGGGCACGGATGTGTGCGATGTCCTTAGGTTATCATCATCATCATCATCATTTAAGACTGATTATGCCTTTCAGCGTTCAGTCTGGAGCATAGCCCCCCTTACACAGTTCCTCCATGATCCCCTATTCAGTGCTAACATTGGTGCCTCTTCTGATGTTAAACCTATTACTTCAAAATCATTCTTAACCGAATCCAGGTACCTTCTCCTCGATCTGCCCCGACTCCTCCTACCCTCTACTGCTGAATCCATGAGTCTCTTGGGTAACCTTGCTTCTCCCATGCGTGTAACATGACCCCACCATCTAAGCCTGTTCGCCCTGACTGCTACATCTATAGAGTTCATTCCCAGTTTTTCTTTGATTTCCTCATTGTGGACACCATCCTGCCATTGTTCCCATCTACTAGTACCTGCAATCATCCTAGCTACTTTCATATCCGTAACCTCAACCTTGTTGATAAGGTAACCTGAATCCACCCAGCTTTCGCTCCCATACAACAAAGTTGGTCGAAAGATTGAGCGGTGCACAGATAACTTAGTCTTGGTACTGACTTCCTTCTTGCAGAAGAGAGTAGATCGTAGCTGAGCGCTCACTGCATTAGCTTTGCTACACCTCGCTTCCAGTTCTTTCACAATGTTGCCATCCTGTGAGAATATGCATCCTAAGTACTTGAAACCGTCCACCTGTTCTAACTTTGTTCCTCCTATTTGGCACTCAATCCGTTTATATTTCTTTCCCACTGACATTACTTTCGTTTTGGAGATGCTAATCTTCATACCATAGTCCTTACATTTCTGATCTAGCTCTGAAATGTTACTTTGCAAACTTTCAATCGAATCTGCCCTCACAACTAGGTCATCCGCATATGCAAGACTGCTTATTTTGTGTTCACGTATCTTAATCTCACCCAGCCAGTCTATTGTTTTCAACATATGATCCATAAATAATATGAACAAGAGTGGAGACAGGTTGCAGCCTTGTCTTACCCCTGAAACTACTCTGAACCATGAACTCAATTTACCGTCAACTCTAACTGCTGCCTGACTATCCATGTAAAGACCTTTAATTGCTTGCAAAAGTTTGCCTCCTATTCCATAATCTCATAGAACAGACAATAAATTCCTCCTAGGAACCCGGTCATATGCCTTTTCTAGATCTATAAAGCATAGATACAATTCCCTGTTCCACTCATAACACTTCTCCATTATTTGCTGCAAGCTAAAGATCTGGTCCTGACAACCTCTAAGAGGCCTAAACCCACACTGATTTTCATCCAGTTGGTCCTCAACTAATACTCGCACTTTCCTTTCAACAATACCTGAGAAGATTTAACCCACAACACTGATTAAGGAGATACCTCTGTAGTTGTTACAATCTTTTCCGTTTCCATGTTTAAAGATTGGTGTGATTACTGCTTTTGTCCAGTCTGGTGGAACCTGTCCCGACTCCCAGGCCATTTCAATTATCCTGTGTAGCCATTTAAGACCTGACATTCCACTGTATTTGATGAGTTCCGACTTAATTTCATCCACCCCAGCCGCTTTATTGCACTGCAATCTATTGACCATTTTTTCCACTTCCTCAAATGTGATCCTATTTCCATCATCATTCCTATCCCATTCTACCTCGAAATCTGAAACATTACTAATCGCATTTTCACCTACATTGAGCAACTCTTCAAAATATTCCCTCCATCTGCCCAAGGCATCCGCAGGATTCACCAGCAGTTTTCCTGACCTGTCCAAAATACTTGTCATTTCCTTCTTACCTCCCTTTCGAAGACTGCTAATTACACTCCAGAATGGTTTTCCAGCAGCTTGACCCATAGTCTCCAACCTGTTTCCAAAGTCTTCCCACGATTTCTTCTTGGCTGCTGCAATTATCTGTTTGGCTTTGTTTCTTTCTTCAACAAAACTTTCTCTGTCTACCTGGGTTCTGGTATGTAGCCATTTTTGATACGCCTTCTTTTTCCTTTTACAGGCTGCCTTGACTGTATCATTCTACCAAGCTGTTTGCTTCATCCTACTTTTACACACTACTGTTCCAAGACATTCTTTAGCCACTTCTAGTACTGTGTCCCTGTACCTTGTCCATTCCTTTTCCAATGACTGTAATTGACTACATTCAACAAACTGGTACCTTTCTGAGATCGCTGTTATGTACTTGTGCCTGATTTCCTTATCCTCCTACATATAGACCTGACCTCCTGCACTTTCGGCCTCACAATCCCAATTTCACTGCAGATTAAGTAATGATCAGTGTCATCAAAGAATCCCCTGAATACACGTGTGTCCCTCACAGCCTTCCTGAATTCCTGATCTGTTATTATATAGTCAATGACAGATCTGGTTCCCCTGCCTTCCCAAGTATACCGGTGAATGTTCTTATGTTTAAAAAAGGAGTTTGTGATTACTAAGCCCATACTGGCACAGAAATCCAAGAGTTGTTTCCCGTTCCTGTTGGCCTCCATATCCTCTCCGAATTTACCCATAACCTTTTCATACCCTTCTGTTCGATTTCCAATCCTGGCGTTAAAATCACCCATGAGCAGAACACTGTCCTTGTCCTTTACTCTAACAACTACATCACTGAGTGCCTCATAAAAACTATCCATCTTATCTTGATCTGTCCCTTCACAATGCGAATATACTGACACAATCCTAATTTTCTTGCTAGACACTGTCAAATCTATCCACATCAGTCATTCGTTTACATACCTTATTGCAACTACGCTGGGTTCCATTTCTTTGCTGATGTAAAGCCCTACACCCCATTGTGCTATTCCTCTTTTGACTCCTGACAGGTAGACTTTGTATTCTCCCACTACCTCTTCTTTCTCACCCCTTACCCGAATGTCACTAACAGCTAAAACGTCCAGCCCCATCTTTCTTGCAGCCTCTGCCAGTTCTACCTTCTTCCCAGAGTAGTCCCCATTGATATTAATAGCTCCCCATCTCATTACCATTTGTTTGCCAAGTCGTATTTAGGAGTTCCTGGTTTGTCAGTTAGAGGTGGGACTCCGTCACCTCCAAAGGTCCGAGGCATTTTGCTCTGATTGTTGCCAGCATCATATTTAAAGTACCAGGGAAGCAGGTTGCTAGCCTTACTTGCCCCGAGTCCCATTGGGTTTTACCCCTAACGGCTGAGGGACTAACCGGTGGATTTGGTAGTCTTTGCCGTATGAGCACAAAGGTGACTACGACTCAGAATATGTCCAAGATGCCCAGCCTTATTCCGAAGTAACCGGTATCCCGACTGTCGGGACCACTTACTTGGCCACTCATACGTTGCCCGTGGTGCACGAACTAGGACTTGACTACAGGAACCCACACCATGAACCACGTCCTTAGGTTAGTTAGGTTTAATTAGTTCTAAGTTCTAGGTGATTGATGACCTCAGAAGTTAAGTCGCATAGTGCTCAGAGCCATTTGAACAATTTTTTTTTTTGAAAATTTGGAAAATATTTCGAGTAGATTTCCCCTCCATGTTATGGTTCTGGGTGGAGATTTTAATTTGCCGGATATAGACTGGCAGACCCAAACGTTTATAACGGGTTGCAGGGACAAAGAATCCAGTGAAATTTTTTTAAGTGCATTATCTGAAAACTACCTTGAGCAGTTAAACAAAGAACCGACTCGTGGCGATAACATATTAGACCTTCTGGTGACAAACAGACCCGAACTATTTGAAACAGTTAACTCAGAACAGGGAATCAGCGATCATAAAGCGGTTACTACTTCGATGGTTTCAGCCGTAAATAGAAATATTAAAAAAGGTAGGAAGTTTTTTTTCTGTGTGACAAAAAGCAGATTTCACAGTACTTGACGGCTCAACAAAAAAGTTTTGTCTCAAGTACAGATAGTGTTGAGGATCAGTGAACAAAGTTCATACAATATGCATTAGATGAGTATGTGCCAAGCAAGATCGTAAGAGATGGAAAAGAGCCACCATGCTACAACAACCGAGTTAGAAAACTGCTATGGAGGCAAAGGGAACTTCACAGCAAACATAAACATAGCCAAAGCCTTGCACACAAACAAAAATTACGCGAAGCGAAATGTAGTGTGAGGAGGGCTATGCGAGAGGCGTTCAGTGAATTCGAAAGTACAGCTCTATGTATTGAATTGGCAGAAAATCCTAAGAAATTTTGGTCTTATGTCAAAGCGGTAGGTGTATCAAAACAAAATGTCCAGACAATCTGTGACCAAAGTGGTACTGAAACAGAGGATGACAGACTAAAGGCCGAAATACTAAATGTCTTTTTCCAAAGCTGTTTCACAGAGGAAGACTGCTCTGTAGTTCCTTCTCTACATTGTCGCACATATGACAAAATGGTGGATGTCGAAATAGACTACAGAGGGATAGAAAAACAATTAAAATCGCTCGATAGAGGAAAGGCCGCTGGACCTGATGGGATACCAGTTCGATGTTACACAGAGTACGCGAAGGAACTTGCTCCCCTTCTTGCAGCGGTGTACCGTAGGTCTCTAGAAGAGCGTAGCGTTCCAAAGGATTGGAAAAGGGCACAGGTCATCCCCGTTTTCAAGAAGAGACGTCGAACAGATGTGCAGAACTGTAGACCTATATCTCTAATATCGATCAGTTGTAGAATTTTGGAACACGTATTATGTTCGAGTACAGAGACTTTTCTGGAGACTAGAAATCTACTCTGTAGGAATCAGCGTGGGTTTCGAAAAAGACGATCGTGTGAAACCCAGCTCGCGCTATTCGTTCACGAGATTCAGATAGCCATAGACTCGGGTTCCCAGGTAGATGCCGTGTTTCTTGAATTCCGCAAGGCGTTCGATACAGTTCCCCACAGTCGTTTAATGAACAAAGTAAGAGCATATCGACTACCAGAAAAATTGTGTGATTGGATTGAAGAGTTCCTAGATAACAGAATGCAGCATGTCATTCTCAATGGAGATAAGTTTTCCAAAGTAAGGGTGATTTCAGGTGTGCCGCAGGGGAGTGTCGTAGGACCGTTGCTATTCACAATATACATAAATGACCTTGTGGATAACATCGGAAGATCACTGAGGCTTTTTGTGGAGGATGCTGTTGTATATCGAGAGGTTGTAACAATGGAAAATTGTACTGAAATGCAGGACGATCTGCAGCGAATTGACGCATGGTGCAGGGAATGGCAATCGAATCTCAATGTAGACAAGTGTAATGTGCTGCGAATACATAGAAAGAAAGATCCCTTATCATTTAGCTACAATATAGCAGGTCAGCAACTGGAAGCAGTTAATTCCATAAATTATCTGGGAGTAGGCATTAGTGATTTAAAATGGAATGACCATATAAAATCAGTTGTCGGCAAAGCAGATGCCAGACTGAGATTCATTGGAAGAATCCTAAGGAAATGCAATCCGAAAACAAAGGAGGTAGGTTACAGTACACTTGTTCGCCCACTGCTTGAATACTGCTTACCAGTGTGGGATCCGTACCAGATAGGGTTGATAGAAGAGATAGAGAAGATCCAACGGAGAGCAGCGCGCTTCGTTACAGGATCAATTAGTAATCGCGAACGCGTTACGGAGATGATAGATAAACTCCAGTGGAAGACTGTGGGAGAGACGCTCAGTAGCTCGGTACGGGCTTTTGTTGAAGTTTCGAGAACATACCTTCACCGAGGAGTCAAGCAGTAATTTGCTCCCTCCTACGTATATCTCGCTAAGAGACCAAGAGGATAAAATCTGAGAGATTGGAGCCCACACAGAGGCATACCGTCAATCCTTCTTTCCACGAGCAATACGAGACTGGAATAGAAGGGAGAACCGATAGAGGTACTCAAGGTACCCTCCGCCACACACCGTCAGGTAGCTTGCAGAGTGTGGATGTAGATGTAGATGTAAGGACGAGGCGTTGTTTAACGTTGTTATAGAAAATCCCGAAAAGTTCTTGACGATTTGCTTCTAATCTTAAACGATACTCTAATAACAATGTACAGGTTTTCTGTCAAAACCGACTGAGAAGATGCTTCACTGTGAAATTGTGTAGTTTAGTTTTCTTCTCGCAGTTGGTGTTAGCAGAAAAGGGGAAAGTTCTATTTGCGGCTTATGGGCTTATGATCAGAAAACTAGTACACAATCTGAATCGTTCGAAACTTCGTAAACCTACGCAGTCGTGGATTAAAACTAAGCGAAGTACTGTCATTGAAGCTACTATCATCATAGATCCAGCAACTGGTGAGATCTGTCTCATATGCTGTGTGCCAATCATCACAACAGATTTCCCCACTAATTTTAAGCAACTTAAGTTCCAATAAAGGTTTTGTTTGCAATAACAGTGAAATAGATCTCAGATGAGAGCGACGGGGGGAGACGGAAATGGACGTCGAGAGGGGGAGGAGGAGATAGACAAAGAGAGGGGGGAGGAGGAGGAGATCGCAACATATGTCCAATTCCAGTACATAATTAGCAGTTGCAAAGCATTGCCATGTAAGATACGTCAAATATGACCGAAATTAAAGTAAGTTATACCCATGCTGGCAGGTGGTGGCGATCAGTGAAGCAGGCATCATGGATCCGCGAAAATCAACTGCTGTTAGGGGGAGAGGGACTACAGTACTGATGCTCCACCCACCGCTTATCGCATTACGCCAGTAACAACCAACGAGGCACACAGTACGTAAAAAGCATTGTTACAAATAATGAGCAGATAAAACAACTGCACAAAGATTAATGAGAAAGGTTACATAACCCTAGATGAGTATCTGCCGTGCAAAGCAGTTTGTCAGCTACATTTAAAGAGGTACAGGAGAATATACAGGCGAATAGCCATTTGAAATCGGGTCAGCACACGGATTGCCCTCCATGGGCATTTGAAGAAAACTCATAGAGCCTAATCATAGCAAATATAGAGCTATGTGACGCCTTTGGTTTCCATGGAGATGGCGGGAAGGTATCGATATGTACCACACAGGGCTGGTGGAGCCCACAGACATACATTTTTGAGGTGGAGACCGATGTCAAACGGGTGATAACTGACCGCCGCAGGGCGGCAACATGCAGGCAAGAAACGCAGAGATGTGCACGGATACGCTAAAGAACATTGTGAAGTAACCATCGTGACAACTGGTGACAGAAGCGTACATAATATTAAGCATAAAGGAGTATTGAGTATAATGACTGGCGATAAAAGCGTACATAATCTGAGGTGTGAGGTGGTAGATTGCCGTAAAAGCACCAAGGAAACATAATACCAAAATCTCAGAAATTAGCAAATAGCAGATCGAAAGTTAAAAATATGGACAGTGTCCTTATTAGGCACGAAACTAAAGTTACATACGGAATGAAATAGTTGAAGAGCACGTGAGAAGCGGAATACAAAGAAAATTAAAATCAGAAATATAAAGTAAGAAATACTTGCTTGTTGAGATGTAAAACCAGCAAAGCAAAAGCATTCCATAGTAAGTCATCAAAGAGATTGAAAAATATCTTTCTTTGAAGTCCAACTGCTCTTTCAATAAGGACAAAGGTTTATTTTTATATTGAGAATAAGTTTCTATTCCTTCCAAGGTATTCAGTAAAAGTCATTTCGGGGCAGTGGATAATTTTCAAATTATTCATAATGGGTCATTCAGAATGGTTGTGGTGTGTTAAATGCTGGCCAAATACTGATGTAGTGCGAGTAGTACCTGATGCACTGTCTTTAAAACGGATGTTAAAGTTTCGGCCTGTTGTCCAATATACACAGTTATCACATGATATTTTGTAAACACTGAAACCTAGATGATTGCTGTTGCTTTGATCAGTTGAGTGTTTTAACCTATCCTGTAAAAGATTGTTGGTAGTAAAGACTGGTTAGTCGGTGTTTTCCAACAATTTATGTATTTTATCCGATACTGTGTCATTGTTGGTCATTTTACTAAATTTACGATTAGGAAATAAAAGAGTGTCATTCGACTGTTGCAACTCTTGAAACAAAAGATCAACTTCCTTGGTATTAAAACCATTGGTTTTGGCAATTTGTTTTAAAATATTTCTTTCATTCTGGATTTCATCAGAGGCAGAAAGCAGCATTAATGATTACATCAGTTGGGTTTAGCTCTCTCTACATATAGTAAAACAATCTTCAACATTGCAAATAGTCAGATCTAAAAAATTAATGCTTTTGTGATTTTCATGTACTATGGTATTTTCATGTACTATGGTAAAAGAAGGTTGTATACATGGAAGAAGCCTTGACATACTAGAAGGTATCAGATAGATTTTATAATGGTAAGACAGAGATTTAGGAACCAGGTTTTAAATTGTAAGACATTTCGAGGGGCAGATGTGGACTCTGACCACAATCTATTGGTTATGAACTGTAGATTGAAACTGAAGAAACTGCAAAAAGGTGGGAATTTAAGGAGATGGGACCTGGATAAACTAAAAGAACCAGAGGTTGTAGAGAGTTTCAGGGAGAGCGTAAGGGAAGAAATGCCAGGAATGGGGGAAAGAAATACAGTAGAAGAAGAATGGGTAGCTTTGAGGGATGAAGTAGTGAAGGCAGCCGAGGATCAAGTAGGTAAAAAGACGAGGGCTAGTAGAAGTCCTTGGGTAACAGAAGAAATATTGAATTTAATTGATGAAAGGAGAAAATATAAAAATGCAGTAAATGAAGCAGGCAAAAAGGAATACAAACATCTCAAAAATGAGATCGACAGGAAGTGCAAAATGGCTAAGCAGGGATGGCTAGAGGATAAATGTAAGGATGTAGAGGCTTATCTCACTAGGGGTAAGATAGATACTGCCTACAGGAAAATTAAAGAGACCTTTGGAGAAAAGAGAACCACTTGTATGAATATCAAGAGCTCAGATGGAAACCCAGTTCTAAGCAAAGAAGGGAAAGCAGAAAGGTGGAAGGAGTATATAGAGGGGTCTATACAAGGGCGATGTGCTTGAAGACAATATTATGGAAATGGAAGAGGATGTAGATGAAAATGAAATGGGAGATATGATACTGCGTGAAGAGTTTGACAGAGCACTGAAAGACCTGAGTTGAAACAAGGCCCCGGGAGTAGACAACATTCCATTAGAACTACTGACGGCGTTGGGAGAGCCAGTCCTGACAAAACTCTACCATCTGGTGAGCAAGATGTATGAGACAGGCGAAATACCCACAGACTTCAAGAAGAATATAATAATTCCAATCCCAAAGAAAGCAGGTGTTGACAGATGTGAAAATTACCGAACTATCAGTTTAATAAGCCACAGCTGCAAAATACTAAAGCGAATTCTTTACAGACGAATGAAAAAACTGATAGAAGCCGACCTCGGGGAAGATAAGTTTGGATTCCGTAGAAATATTGGAACACATGAGGCAATACTGACCCTACGGCTTATCTTAGAAGCTAGATTAAGAAAAAAACAAACCTACGTTTCTAGCATTTGTAGACTTAGAGAAAGCTTTTGACAATGTTGACTGGAATACTCTCTTTCAAATTCTGAAGGTGACAGGGGTAAAATATAGGGAGCGAAAGGCTATTTACAATTTGTATAGAAACCAAATGACAGTTATAAGAGTTGAGGGGCATGAAAGGGAAGCAGTGGTTGGGAAGGGAGTGAGACAGGGTTGTAGCCTCTCCCCGATGTTATTCAATCTGTATATTGAGCAAACAGTAAAGGAAACAAAATAGAAATTCGGGGTAGGTATTAAAATCAATGGAGAAGAAATAAAAACTTTGAGGTTCGCCGATGACATTGTAATTCTGTCAGAGACAGCAAAGGACTTGGAAGAGCAGTTGAACGGAATGGATAGTGACTTGAAAGGAGGATATAAGATGAACATCAACAAAAGCAGAACGAGGATAATGGAATGTAGTCGAATTAAGTCGGGTGATGTTGAGGGTATTAGATTAGGAAATGAGACAGTAGTAAAGGAGTTTTGCTATTTGGGGAGAAAATAACTGATGATGGTCGAAGCAGAGAGGATATAAAATGTAGACTGGCAATGGCAAGGAAAGCGTTTCTGAAGAAGAGAAATTTGTTAACATCGAGTATAGATTTAAGTGTCAGGAAGTCGTTTCTGAAAGTTTTTGTATGGAGTGTAGCCATGTGTGGAAGTGAACCATGGACGATAAATAGTTTAGACAAGAAGAGTATAGAAGCTATCGAAATGTGGTGCTACAGAAGAATGCTGAAGATTAGATGGGTCGATCACATAACTAATGAGGAGGTGTTGAATAGGATTGGGGAGAAGAGAAGCTTGTGGCACAACTTGACTAGAAGAAGGGATCGGTTGGTAGGACATGTTCTGAGGCATCAAGGGATCACCAATTTAGTATTGGAGGGCAGCGTGGATGGTAAAAATCGTAGAGGGAGGCCAAGAGATGAATATACTAAGCAGATTCAGAAGGATGTAGGTTGTAGTAGGTACTGGGAGATGAAGAAGCTTGCACAGGATAGAGTAGCATGGAGAGCTGCATCAAACCAGTCTCAGGATTGAACACAACAACAACAACATGGTTATAACAAGGGTCGGATGAACGTTATATAGAATGATGGCAAGTGAGTCGACTATCGATTAATCTATAGCCTCTGCACTATTGTCACTATCGATAGTCCCGTTTAACTATCAACAATAGTATTGTTTATAATGTAAATCCTCTTAAATTGGCAGGCGAAAAATTGTCGTGTCCTATTACCTCCATGGTGTGTGGAGTGCAGGGGGAACGTAGATTGCATGGAGGTATTTAATCAGCATCAACTTTGGTGGCGCCTTAGCAAGCCTATTCTGTTTGTAAACACACATTATTAATATTGATGAAGGTTTCTCGGGTCTCCAGCCGGGTGGTAGCGTTGATATGGCGAAGTGTCCCTCCAAGCCCGCACCAACGTGGTGACCAAACCAAAAGCTCTACTGGCACCTCCGTCAACATGTTAGTTGTCTAGTCAGTGGATCATAGGATGCTGGGCTGTGATGTTATCCGTGCGTCTGGGTAAGATTAAGCATTAACACGGTTCATCAGATGATAGATTGTGGACGAAACACGAATGAGGGTAGCGATTTGAAGAGAAGAGGGCGAAAAAGTGCCAAGGCTCGTGCCGAGGGAAAAAAAAAAACCTCTTCAACAATGGGATGGGTAGTAGGAGCAGTAGTGGCTTGCTAGCTGCGATAGTTCATGCAGGGTTGTGTTTGTTAGTGTGGGTATCATGCATCATTACCGTGGCAGGCGATTGCGATGTATCCCGGTTTGCTGCAGCCGTTGCAGTCAAAATCGTTATATATTAGTGAGAGATCGGCCATAGATCATCTCACTATGAGGAGGGTGTGTATAGCTTGTCTACATGTAGTGTACAGTACGGCTTCCCTGCGTGATACCGGTTTGTCGACAGGTGTGTTCTAACTGGATATCCAGTAATGATGGCTGAAAACAGGGGCTCACCTATACCGTTGTGTTTGTGTGTACTTGGCCATAGATGGTAGGTCCGTGCAAGTATGTTTTTTGGTCTATTATGTTTCCACCTATGGTTGTGGTCGTAATTCCCCATATTCACAATGAACGGGTTCTGCGAATGTCTGTAGTTTCTGTATAGTCTTGTGGTGAGTTTGTGGATTACCTCCGTGAGAGTCTCAAGTCGGAATTCCCGGTGAAGATCCGCGATGCGCGTGTATCGTGGAGCATTGCTTATGATTTTGAGTTCTTTGTTTTGTATGATCTGCAGACGGCGCAGGCGTGAGTCGTATGATCTGCAGACGGCGCAGGCGTGTGGGCGCAGCGTATCCCTAGACAGGAGCTGCGTACGTCATCAGGGGTCGAATAAGTGTCATGTACATGGACCTCGACAACCGTCTGGTCAGTGTGCTATGCCTGTTGAGCATAGGGTAGAGCTGTTTGAGCCTCGCGCTTGCTCTGTTGGCCATTTATTGTATGTGGTCCCCCCAGAGTAATTTCCGGTCTAGCCAGACACCAAGGTATTTGACTTTCTCACGCAAACGTATTGGGCGTGCATGTAATGTTGTTGGTCTGCAGTCTCGATGTTTGCGCAGTTGCTTCGGTCTTAGAGTGAGCAGAACAGCTTCGCGCTTGTCGACGTTTACTCTAACACCCCATTTCTCTAACCAAGGCTCAGCCACTCTGAGTGCGGTCTGTAAGCGTGACGTAAATGTCTGATGGTTTCCAATCTTGCGCGAGGATGGATGTGTCATCCGCGTACATTGCCATCGTTGTGTTGTGTGTGTTTGGGAGATAATTATGTAGAGGTTAAACAGTAGGGCCCCTAGGATGCTTCCTTGGGGTACTCCCTAATATATACCGTGTCGTGTTGACTGTTTTCCCTGTATGTCAGTGTTGAAACTCCTGTCTGTGAGGGTATGAGTGTATGAGACGCACCTGCCTCGGGGAATCTTGCGTCGCTGAGTTTGCGGATGAGGCCGTTGTGCCATAGATGGTCGAAAGTTTTTTCTATATCCAGGAACACCGCCCGTGTTGCTTTGTTTGTGTTGAAGCCTTGTGTTATATGTTCAACGTCCCGTAAGAGTAGTTGTGTTGTGGAGTGGTGATTCCTGAAGCCGAACTGCTCCGGTCTCAGGATGTCATTTGCTATGCAATGCCTAGTGATGCGTTTGTGGATCACCTTCCCAGCAGTCTTGCTCGGAAGACTGATGGGGTCGGTAATTTTGTGGGAGGCTGTGGTCTTCCACCAGCTTTCTGAACACCAGGACCTTGGCTGTCTTCCAAAAGGTGGGGAAGTGTTGGTGTTTTAGTATGGCATTCGTGATGTGTGTTAGGTATTCTGTGGCTTTATCCGTGAACTCCTGGAGGACGCGGTTTTGAATGCCATCATGACCATGGGCTTTCCTAGCAGCGGAATGCATTATAGCCCACGAAACTTCAGCTGTACTAGCACGCGAATGTTGTCGCGCGATGTTTGGGCTAAAATGCGTGTAACCTCCTGGTCAGTAGCAAGTGGATGTGGTGGTACCAGGTTCGGTGTGAATGACGCTGCGAGTGTGCGGGCCATTCGTTCTGCTTTCTCCTCCGCTGAATATGCAGGTCCGTCAGGCCCTTGTAGCGTTGGGATGTTAATTTTCTCCCTGGTGAAATGTCGGGCTAGATGCCACACGCCAGGACGCGTGGTGTCCAGCCCTTCAAGTTTTTTGGTTCCACTGTTGTGTTCTGTATGTTTGTATTTTGTCGTGTTGTGCCGTTTGAAGTACTGACGCCTGGTACGTTCCCATTGTCTCCTGAGGCGGTTTCTCATTGAGATTAGGCCCAAGATTTCCTGGGACAGGGTAGCACTGTGTTGTTGTGGGGTGCTTTCGGGGTGGGGTGCGTCCTGGATGGCGTCAGTGAGGGTTTTTCTGCCTCGTCGATTTGTGCTGTTTCGTTATTTCGTGTACGGGTGAAATGTGGCTATCTTGCGTTTCCTTGAACAGTGTCCAATTCGCATGCCCGTAGTCCAACATCCTGCGTTGTTCCATGTGCTGCAGTGTTTCCTCTGTGTATAGTATTACAGGTTGGTGATTTGAGGGAGATCGTTTTCAATGGCAACGTTGAGTGTCGATGTAATGCCCTTGATGAGGGCCATGCCTATCGCGCCTGGCCTGTGTCCCCTCTGATAGGGAATGTGCGTCGGTTCAGTCGGAGAGTCGCGGAGAGCGGGCTATTTATATGCGCGGTCACCCCCCTCCACTAGACGGGGGGCTGCGGTGGACCAGCGGCATGCGCAAGGTGGTGGGGATGGCGCGAAGAGGTGAAGTCATGCCTTTCAGGCCGTATTTATATACGGGCGCAGCGGACACCACGCGCTGGCAGTCGTAGCGCTCGCTTCGCTCGCCAGTGCGCAGACGCCCGAGGCAAAGTTGTCGTGTTCGGCGAGGCGGCTCGCTGCTGCTTCACAGCAGACTTGCCGCCGTCACTGCTGCGGCCGCTGTCGCTGCCGTCTGGCGGGGAAGTACCGCTGCTGCTTCGCCGGCAGCCGTCCACCACCGCCGCTTTCGGCGCCGCCTTCAAGGAGAAGCAAATTGTCGCTAGGTTTGTCTCTCGCAAGTAGGGGTAGCGTCTAGCAATTCCGGACATCTGGAATTTAGGGCTGGTTAGAGTTAGGGTACGCTGTAGAGCCAGGGCCCCCTGCTGCGGGGGGTCAGCCCGCGTTCTGCCAGGCCAGGCCAGAAATTAGGGTTAGTGAAGATTCTCGCGATCAGGTGTGTCCATCTCCACTGTTAGGGTCTACCAACCACCTCAATGTAATGCCCAAATATATGCCACCACGTGAAATGGAAGAAACGAGGAGCAACCAGACCACTCAGAAACCACCAGACAACACCGCAGTAACACCATCCTCAAGCGGTAACGACCGATCACAGGAAGGGGCCGAAGGCGACTGGCAAAATGCCAGATCACCTAGGCGTAGGCGATCATCCAGATCCTCTCCGGAACCGGTGCCAGAGCGCCTATCCTTCGAAACTGAAAACCTGTACCAGGTCCTTGACCTAATAGAAGAGCTCCCTGGCGTACTGGCAACACAAAATGAGTCCAAAGAGGGAAACGAGTCACCAAAAACTACACCACAAGAGGAAGTACCACACGATAGTGAAAGCCATATCCCACACACACGCTTCTCCACTATACCACCGATCATTGTCTACCAGCCGTGTGATTATATCAAACTAAACAAGATCCTGAAAACAAAACTAAAAGGCCCCCTAAAAGCAATTTTCCGTGGGGACAACACCAAGTATCACTTTGACTTTGTCGAAGATTTCCGCGCTGCGGAGAAATTCCTCCGAGAGGAAAATGTTCCTCATTTCACACACCAGCTGGCCACAGACAGATAAAGGAGATTCGTGATGAAGGGCCTCCCCCCGCGGACGCCCGAGGAAGACGTAAAAACTGCACTTGAGGAAAAAGGCCACGAAATAGTATCAGTGTTTGAGTACAAGAAAAGGAATCATGTAACGAGGGAGCTGATTCACGAAGGAACTTATCAAATAAACACACCACCCAGACCCGAAGCCGACCGCCTGTATGATGAGCGCTTCCTCCTGGGGATGAAGATTCGTATCGAATCATACAAGCCCAGAATTGGACCAAGGCAGTGCCGCCGCTGCCAAAGGTTCGACCACACGGCGAACTACTGTACTCTTCCCACCAGGTGCTTGATTTGTGCGGGACTACACGAGGCGAAAGATTGCACTAAGCCGCGATCAGACAGCCCAGTGTGCGCCAACTGCAATGGTGCGCACCCTGCAAACTACAAAGGCTGCGAAGTATATCAAAGCAAGCTGAAACCCTTCCTACCAACTACACGAACTGTACAACACACACACCCACCAAAGCGGGCTAGCCAGCTCCAAAATATAGTGCAGCGCCAAGGAGCACCTGAAACCACAGGAACCCAAGAGGCCAGGCAAATTACCACCCAAACACCACAACCAGAAAGCAGTAGGACTCAGCAGCAACTCGATCAAGCAACAGCCCGCACATATGCAAGCGCAGTCTCACCGAAGCAACTGACACCAGTGCACACCCAGGTGGAAAACAGGGATAATACCAAGACGCCAATTCAAGGGCTCTCGAAACCATCGCCTACCCCCAAGCCTAGGAACATGTGCCAATCCCGAAGCCAAGGGAGCCAGGACACCGTCCAAAATCCACCGAAGTCGAGCGTGTGCCACCATCAACAACTGAGTCAACACAACTAGAAACTACACACTTCCAAAGAAGCCATCCAGCGGAAACCACAACAGTACCCAGTCAGCCAACTGCTCCTGAAAGTAAACAACCTACCACTCCAGAAACCGAACAACCAGCACCACCTCAAAACACCGAACAACCAGCACCACCACAAAATACAGAACCAGGCCTAACTCCCTTTCAAACTGAACTGGGAGCAGATATAGGCGAAATACTCAACACCCTCAAGCTCTTTGACAAGCAGCGACTGCTGAACACAGTCAAACTCACCGCCCAAAAACTCCGAAAAACAAATGACAAGGCCACCAAAGCGCTAATACTGATGGAGGCAGTATTCACCATCATGGAGTAGTTATGGCGGGCCGCAGATCACCCAAACGGAACATGACATTATGCATCTGGAATGTCAATGGCATTAAAAGCAAAAAGACTGAAGTACAAGCATTTATCACTGAAAACGACATCGATATAATGCTCGTAACTGAAACCCACCTACGTCCACCTGACACCTTCCGATTAAGAAACATGGCCACTTACAGAACCGATAGACAACACCAGAGAGGCGGTGGCACGGCGATCTTTATCAAAAACAGCATTACCCACGACACAGTAGAAATCCCTGCACTAGAAGAAATAGAAGCCACCTTGTTAAAAATAAACACAACCCTCGGAGTTCTGCTGATTGGGGCTGCGTACCTAGCCCCAAACAGAGAACGTCGGGAAAACGAGCTACGCCAGATATTTGACCTCCATCCAAGGGTGCTACTCGGAGGCGACTTAAATGCAAAACATCCCTTCTGGAACTCCCGAGTGGCAAACCCCAAGGGCAACAAATTAGTAAGCTTAGAAGAAGCACTTCAGATCACAGTCTGGGGCCCTGACGACCCCACCCACGTCCCGCTACTGCCACAACAGAGGCCTGACGTCCTGGACATCGTTGTGACCAAGGGAATTGCAGACAACATCCACTTGGATGTGCAGGATGACCTATCCTCTGACCACAAGCCTGTATTGGTTAATTTCCACAGACTCACGCCACCTCCGCCACCACAGCACCAATCATTAAAAACCGACTGGGACTTATACCGAACTTCCCTAACGGCGACCATCCGCCCAGATATCCAGCTCAGAACAACGGACGACATCGACTCAGCGATCGAATCACTCACCACGCAGATCCAAACAGTTTCGCGCCAGTCAACAACCATTACAAACCAACCTTGAAATGAGTTAGAACTCCCACCCCTCCTTCGTGATCTCCGTCACATCAAAAACAAAGCCAAAAGGCGCTGGCAACAAACTCGCGACCCAGGAGACCGTACTACTGCAAATCAACTAATGCGCGAACTAAATAAACGGTTAACGGAGTGGCGTGCGGAAGTATGGGCGGACAAAATGGACTCATTTAACCTTCAAACAACCGACGAGTGGAAGGTAGTAAAGAACTTAAGAGCCACCCAACCACCCAAAAGGGCCATGATAGGTAACCAGGGCACAATTTACGACGCCTTGTCGAAGGCCGAGCTACTCGCTGACACCTTTGAAGAGCAAAACACCCTCCCATCCCACGACGTACAGACACGCGATGACCAAGACCTAGAAGACAGCATTAAACAGACCATCGACACGTTGAGGAGTACGCCACCATCTACAACACCGCAGATCACCACCCCAACTGAGATCAGAAGGGAAATACGAAAGAGAAAGAGGGATTCTGCACCTCGTCTCGATAAAATAACGCACATGCATCTAAAAAATCTTCCACGCAAGCCAATAGTGCTCCTGACCAGGATTTTCAATAAATGTTTGCAGCTGTCGTATTTTCCCTCCTCATGGAAAATAGCTAAACTAATTACCATACCGAAAGCTGGCAAAGACCCCAAAATCCCCTCAAACAGCAGACCTATCAGCTTACTACAAACCATGGGGAAGCTGTTCGAGAGGATCTTACTACAGCGTCTCCAACCATCCCTGACTGACAATAACACACTAAGAGCCGAGCAATTCGGTTTCCAAAAGAAGATGTCAGCGGAACTCCAAGTGCTCCGAGTCACTGAACACATCGCTGCAAACATGAACCTGCAGAAGTCTACCGCAGCCGTGTTCCTTGACTGGGAAAAAGCCTTTGACAAGGTGTGGCATGACAACTTAATCTGGAAGATACTACATTAAACATCTATCCCAGACGTCTACGCCAAGCTACTTGACAGTTACTTAAACGAGAGGCATTTCGTGGTCGAGGTGGATGGCAAACGTTCCTCTCGTCGCCAATTGAAAGCGGGCATCCCCCAAGGGTCTGTCCTGTCGCCAACTCTATTTAACATCTACGTCAACGACATTCCCTTGGAGGCAGGAGTCCACATCGCCCAATTCACCGACGACACGGCGTTCTACACCAGTGAACATCGGCAGAACATATCCATCGGCAGACTACAACGACAGCTCAATAGCGTGGAAAACTGGTGTAGAGCAAACAAACTTCATCCAAACGCCGCTAAAACAACCGCCATCTATTTCACCCGAAAGCGACCAGTCCTGCAGAACCATCTGCGGCTCAACGGCCAGGAACCACCCAGGAGGGACGAGGTCAAGTACCTTGGCGTGACGCTGGACAGAAGACTGTTGTACCACCATCACATCAGAGAGAAGAAGACAAAAGCCCTGAACCTAGCTAAGGCGCTCTACCCTCTCTTTAAGTGCAAGAACTTGAAATCAGAAACAAAACGGACACTATATAAGACAACGGTGCTGCCCACAATGACATATGGATGCTCATCATGGGCAGTAGCCTGCCCAACAAGGAAATATGAACTGCAGGTAGTGCAGAACAAGGTGCTCAGGTGGATCCTAGGAGCACCCTACTGGACAAGAATATCCCAACTACATGAACAGCTGGAGATGGATACACTTGATCAAACAATTAGGAAACTGACTACAAAAATTTTCCAAAAGATAGACAACATCAGAAATAGCTGCAGACACCTGACAGACGTAGGCACCCAAAGACCAAAAACCTGGCACAAACAGAGAGTGCCACGATCTATCACAGAGGACCCCACAGATTAAATCAGGAAATACACCCCAACACCCAGTCAGAAGCAAAATTCAACCACACAAACCACCTTAAACCAGACCAAGTAGATCGTATTGCGAGAGACAATCTAGCGGCAAGCAGACGCCGAACTACCATGGACAAAGAAGACCGGCATCCCAGCCGCAACAAATACCAAGGACCAAGAGGAGAGGAAAGGAAAATCAAACACCAAGCCTTCTTGCAAGGCGCAGTACCCCTCCAAGAGCGGCGGATTGTTGAACTTTTAAGTTCAAAAATCACAATCCTGACCCCCAAAGTGAATAAATGGTGCCCCAACAGCACTACCTAAACACAACTACATCAATACACGGAAAATCGGCGAAGCCGATAAGCCTTTTCAATAACACTGTGACACAAAAAAAAAACCAAGGGAACATTTGCTGTTATCCACTCTATGCCCACGGTAGTAGCCTCTAAACGGCCACTTTTTTGGACCCACAATATTTTATAACACTGTTT
This sequence comes from Schistocerca serialis cubense, assembly GCF_023864345.2. Classification (NCBI taxonomy): domain Eukaryota; kingdom Metazoa; phylum Arthropoda; class Insecta; order Orthoptera; family Acrididae; genus Schistocerca; species Schistocerca serialis. The sequence goes on along the minus strand of NC_064641.1, from coordinate 81,681,629 downwards.
TGTATTAATTTAGAATCTTTGTAATTTTTGTGTGAATGTAATTAACTTAGCTATAATCACAGAAAAAGATTAAGCACGCGTGCATTTAAACTTTGCCGTCTAGAATTTTTAGAACTGAACTGACAGTAGAACTACAAATTTAAGAGATCTTTGTTATTATGTACACCCAGGCCTTGAAATTTGTTATAGCTCTATTATTTAATAGGTTTCATCAGGTGCTGTAATCAGAACTTTCTAGCATTAATACAAGATACTTAATCTACTACAAATATGGACGGTTTTGTTCCAAATTTAGTTTTCAGTAAATTACTCGAAAACTATTAGAGGTAGCTCAGTGGACATCACATAGTTACTATTTTTATGTTGAACTCAAGCGTCATATAAATTTTCATATTTGTGAGTCTAATATTTAGCGTCTTCAATTTTTCGTAAAAACTTGCATTCTGAATAAAATTGTTCCGATCAAGTTGAAACTTATACCAGTTAATTTTGTTGACATACATTTGCACATTCTGACCAATTTTTGGTTTCATGGCTCTATTATTTAGCGCCACTTATTTTTTTCTTACAACCATGTATTTAGGGAAAGATATTGATCTGGTCAGTCTGAGATTTGACAGTTTAAACATTAATATACTAAAGTACATGCTGACAAAATTAGGAAAAGCAACTTGTAACTTTTAATTTCATTCTTAAATTATGGTGCAATACCTATGTGCTGTGCACGGAAGCTCTTGTGTTGCAAACGCTGTGTACCAGAGTCTGTCAACTATAGACTGTACGACCTGTTATACAGGGTGATTCAAAAAGAATACCACAACTTTAAAAATGTGTATTTAATGAAAGAAACATAATATAACCTTCTGTTATACATCATTACAAAGAGTATTTAAAAAGGTTTTTTTCACTCAAAAACAAATTCAGAGATGTTCAATATGGCCCCCTCCAGACACTCGAGCAATATCAACCCGATACTCCAACTCGTTCCACACTCTCTGTAACATATCAGGCGTAACAGTTTGGATAGCTGCTGTTATTTCTCGTTTCAAATCATCAATGGTGGCTGGAAGAGGTGGCCGAAACACCATATCCTTGACATACCCCCATAAGAAAAAATCGCAGGGGGTAAGATCAGGGCTTCTTGGAGGCCAGTGATGAAGTGCTCTGTCACGGGTTACCTGGCGGCCGATCCATCGCCTCGGGTAGTTGACGTTCAGGTTTCATAACTAACCTTTTTCGTAGGACTCTCCATACAGTTGATTGTGGAATTTGCAGCTCTCTGCTAGCTCTGCGAGTCGATTTTCCTGGGCTGCGAACAAATGCTTGCTGGATGCGTGCTACATTTTCATCACTCGTTCTCGGCCGTCCAGAACTTTTCCCTTTGCACAAACACCCATTCTCTGTAAACTGTTTATACCAACGTTTAATACACCACCTATCAGGAGGTTTAACACCATACTTCGTTCGAAATGCACGCTGAACAACTGTCGTCGATTCACTTCTGCCTTACTCAATAACACAAAAAGCTTTCTGTTGAGCGGTCGCCATCTTAGCATCAACTGACGCTGACGCCTAGTCAACAGCGCCTCAAGCGAACAAATGTACAACTAAATAAAACTTTATAGCTCCCTTAATTCGCCGACAGATAGTGCGTAGCTCTGCCTTTTGTCGTTGCAGAGTTTTAAATTCCTAAAGTTGTGGTATTCTTTTTGAATCACCCTGTATATATTATAGGAATACATCGATATGATGGGTGCAGGTGGCAGCACAGCTCTCTCCCCGCACCTACCCTTAGCTTTTGTCACTACTGTGCTCTTGATACTGTTCCGTGAGTTTCACTCGGCGGACGGCGAAATTCTCAAGAAAACTTCAACAAGCTATACACTTTATATCGACCGCATTAGATCCCGAGTGCCGCCGACCTCAGCAATCTAGCAGCTGTAGCACAACACAAAACAATACGGCCATCACTCTTACTACAGTAAGAGTGATGGCCGTATTGTTTTGTGTTGAATCTCAACGCAACAAACACCCCCTAGTGTCTTCAATGCGCTTTCCATTGCATGGCAGGCTAGTAAACATTTCTCCTCTCCTGCCTCTATTCATTGTGGGGACCATCATCATCATCATCTCCTTCTCCAGCTTTTCCTATGCTTCTAAGACGCTGAAAAATGGCTCTGAGCACTACGGGACTTAACTGCTGAGGTCGTCAGGCCCCTAGAACGTCGAACTACTTAAACCTAACTGACCTAAGACATCACACACATTCATGCCCGAGGCAGGATTCGAACCTGCGACCGTAGTGGTCGCGCGGTTCCAGACTGTAGCGCCTAGAACCGCTCGGCCGTCTAAGATACTGAAGCTCAATTATCATCGACAAGTAGTATAATTGGCCCGATTTTTTTGAGGATTATTTTTTGTATGTGAAAGTAATATTTCACATAAGAAAACGCTGGAAATTTTTTTTTTAGGATATTAAGCAAAATTTCGGAGGTATTGGCACTTAATATTAACATAACATTTTTCAGGTCATCGATCAAGTCTGACTAGAATACAATATTCGTGATAAGACAGTAGTAGTGGTTACAGACAACGCTGCAGTTACGAAAAAAACTCCTGAAATCTTAAGGATTCGACGTTCACCCTGTTTTGCATACTGCATCAACTTAACAGCACAAGATTGTTTCAAATAGAATCATTTTCCGAAATTTTATTGAAAACAAAGGCTATTGTGACTTCCTTCCGTAACTCTACACTAGCCAGTGACAATCTGCGCAATGCTTAAAAAAACTGATACAAGAGGTGTCGACTCGATGGAACAGTTCGCTACATGCTCAGATGATTTTTGGAAGTTTGAAGTGAGCTTGCGATTGCGATCAATGAAAGTTCAAAAGCACAGCTTTGTGTCACAGCAGAAAATCACTAAGCTGTACAAGCTCTTGAACCTTTTGAAGTAGTAGCAGTAGCAGCAGCAGCAGCAACAACAACAATAATCTCAGGGCAGTCATGCGTCACTGCTTTCTTAATTGTACCTCATACGCGGATATTTTTGCAAAGTTGTCAGACTTGGAAAGCACCTTAACAACTAATGAAGAACTAAGTGTTCTGGATTCCTTGATTAAATCAGTCAATGAAAGACTGAAACAATTTAACAGATGGACTGTTAATATGCTTGCGACATTATTAGATCCCAAATTTTAGAAACTTGGTTTCCTGACATTTCAGGAGGCAGACAGCACTGCACAATTACTTCAGAAAGAGTAAATTGCTATAATCGCATCAACACCAAGAATAGTACCATAAACAGAGGCATCCATGAGCAGTGTAATACGTCTACCGCTTGATACATCTACCAGGTTGAAATCGAATGATTTCCTTTTTTTTTGTCCAATCACCAAAAGCCTAACATCGATATCGTTACACCAGTCAGTGACTCCATAACTTACCTGCGTCAGTATTTTGAAAAACCTGTAATACGCAAGCATGCTTGTGTATTAGAATATTGGCAAAACCGAATAGTATGTTGAGTGTGGTGGTGGTGGTGAAGTCCCATACCCCTTGACAGAGCGTAGTGGACAATGCGGGAGACCAGCACCAGTCCGGCGACTTCAGGTCCTAAAGAGAGTTTTTTCTCCAAGGCCGGAGAATTATTAGTAAAAAACATAACAGACTAAAGGAGAAGAATTCAAATAATAAATGAAAGGCACCAGTTTGCTTTTGTTCTACAATATTACTTTTATTGTTAACCTGTTTTCGGCTTACAAGGCCATCATCAGACATTTGCTGACTATTGTCAGCAAAGAAGTTACAATGTTTGCAAACAACATTGGAAGAGAAGTAACACGTCCAAACTGAAGTAGAAACATACAGCAAGTTACATCTTTGACAGTGTGGTAGTAATGCAATGAAAAAGTAAAAATTGAACAGTACATAAATAACAACAGAGCAAACAGGAAAACCTTTAACACAAAACAGGAATAGCATGCCCACATAAGTTTCTATTAATAAACAAAACAAATAAAATAAAATTAGTAGTAGACAAGGCTACATCAGGAGGTATGAAACATCGAAAGAGATAAACAAACCAATCCAAAGAAGAGACAATTATCAATGTAACTGTTAACAGAATTCAAATACCTTATATTTTATGAAACGAATTATAATGTTGTATTTTAAACAACCGACCTTAGGGGAAAAATTTTACCTTACATAAAACAAAATTTGCATGTTTTATATTGTTGTCTTTACTCAATATAAACTTTACAAAGTTATTTTTAGTTTGAAATAGTTGCACAAAACAATCGATAGTTAATCATTATATAGATCAGCTATCGATGTTTGAGTAACACTAGTCTTTGGAGACGTTGTACAGCAATAAAGTATCGCCCACAAATCTTTTATAGTAGAGAATTTTACTTGCAAATTGAGAGTAATTCTTGAAAAATTGTAGCACGACGCGATTGACGAGAATGCCACAGCTAAAGTGCCAGCTAATGAGTTGCACATTTCCAAGCAATCTTTTAGAAAATAAATTTGGCTGTTAAATGTAATAATTGAGTTCTTTCAAGTTAATCAATAAACTTCACTTCACTTGTACTCATAAGTTTATGTTGAAGTAAGTTGTTTTTAATAATAGCAGTCGTTTCATTAATCAGTATGTTTGTGTATAGATTTGTAATATCTAGTGAAGCAAATCTTTCATTACGAGGAATATCCATCTTGTAAATTGCGCCAATTTGTAAGTGTTCTTGATGTCAAATTTTTCTTCAAAACTGTGGGAAGCTTTAAATATGTCATAAAGTAGTTTTGTTTAATTTATATGAGGGACAATTTGTGGGGAGACCAGCTGTATGGACTTCCGTCCCCACGAATATCGCTGCAAAATAATTTTGCATCTTTCCGTATAATGTGTCTAAATAAACACTGTGTATGTGAATCGGTAACGCTGACAGTCGTTACAAGTGACGAACATCGTGTTCGTTACCCAATTCCTACAACGGTTACCCCGCATTTTTTTAACATTTGCGCTGCGACATTTATCTGCACACACATAAAGACTACGATATTGAACTTCCCTCGACCACAGTGCCTTTAACACTCAGAATAGTTCTACGAGTGCTTATGTGGACAGTAACCTCATCAGACAACATAACGAAGGGACAACGGCGACCGGTAATGAACAATGGTGCTACCCTGCCATTCTCGAGTGCAGTATTCCAATTGATATACATTCAGCTAGTACTAATGCTACTTGTAAGTATCCCTATCAACTCTGTGACTCTACCATTACTGAGGTGTCAGGCATTGACAGTCTTAACTACGGACACCTACCACAGTGACGTAACAAACGCCGAACAATCAGTGGCAACAAACAAACATGCAGGTCAGTGTATTTGGTGGTCTCGGGGACAGATTGTGATTTTGAACAGAGTGGCATATTTCCGCAAACCGCTTTCGGTCTCTCACACGTTTCCGCTTTTGCTCTCACACATCACGCGGTTGACGCCAAGGCAGCTGCGCCGCGTACCACGGTACACCACGGGCGTTGACATCGTGGCACTGCCGGCCGCACCAGTCCCCCACACCCCAGCTCGCACCAGTATACGCCGATTCCCGCCACGTGCTGGTTAGGATGCATGACACGACCGTTCTACCACCACCAGACATCAACAGCTACCAGGATACCAAAATAGAGGCGTCAACAGCTTTACTACAACAAGTTGGATATCAGAATTACAACCTGACTTTTACACCTCCCGCAAAGGGCGTAAAGCTCGAGCCAGACATCACCGCCACGCCTACAGTGAACTCCCTACCAAATGGGCCGACGATTTACCACGAATTTATCCAGCCGACGATGATTACACGACACGCCACCGATCCTGTGGGCACACCGCACGGAGCTCCCGCGCTGCAATGGCTTCCGACCGACCGGTGACTTCATCCCACCTACCGCGACGCGCTATACGACCGATGGGTGCGACGCCGTTGACGCGTAGTTACTAGAGTTGGGCAACACGATTCTTTTTCCCGATTCGATTCCTACGATTCAGTCTCACATTGCGAATCGATTCCTACGATTCGTTCACGATTCATTCTAGTCTGCGATGGCACGATTCTTACGGAATGCAAAAAGTTCTACATCTTAATCACAGATGGCAGGACATGTCTGAAATTGTCAATGGGGTTAGAATTAAACTGTCATGATACGATATGCCAGAAATATTTTATTTATGAGTAAACATTCATATGACGTTACAAGTGTGATTCTCGTTTTATACGTGTAATGACTTAATTGATGAAAGGTCACGTTTGATTTGATTGCATCTATTGTTTTATTTCCGTATGCCAGGAAAGAGGAGTCGATTTGTGCGAAAGTTGGTGCAAATTGCTTCCTTTGTTCACAGGCATCCTCCACTTGACTGCCATCTGGCGGTCGTAATCATTCGGCACGACTGGGCATGATTCGGAAGTTGCCTTCGAAGCATAGCGTACTAAGAATCGATGAATCGTTGGAACTCACGACTCGGAAACACGCAATCGTTCGTACGATTATTTTGAACGACGATTCGTCCGTATCACGATTCGATTCTTGCGATTCTTTATTGAGAGTCGTTCAAATGAACGACTCATTCACGAATCGCCACAACTCTAGTAGTTACTTTCTACACCGTCCGCGCCGCGCGCTACGTTTCGTTACACCGACGCCACCACAACAACAGCGAAGCGACTAACGAAACAGTGTGCACAACTGAGAGACAAACACCACCATAAAACTGTGATATCCAAACGGAACTGCATTTCTCTGCAGTCCGCCGATGCTTCAGAGATATTATCCGCGCCTCTAACACTCGCCATTCCACGGGTGTGACGTCACCGCCCGGCCGGCCGTCGCACATCGGACTACAGCTCCAACCGGAATGTCACATCATACCACACCATGCCGACAGGCACAACAAACAATGGCCATCACAGTCGGTCCGAGCAACGCCAAGCAACTACTGCACGGCGACAACTGTGGGAACAAAACAAAACGACCACTACGGGAACCACCCACCGTCTATCTAACTCCACCTGCCGCTCGTTCACACATACATTTGCTGTAAGCCAATGTATGATGATGACAGCAGGGATCGAGGACGACCAGAGCAAGCTCTTAACACTTCTCAACCATCTTGGTGAACAATCTGAGATCGTCAGCGATCTACTGCTAAATACCCCGACTGTGTACAAGTGTGAGACGATGTAGTCACTAATATTGCAACGATTATCACGCACGCACGAGCGACAACTGTACAAACGAGACGACGCTGGGCGACACACCATCGGCGTGATGGCGCAAACTGCGCCTGAAAATTGATAACAACCTACTACCAGACCGGGCCCTGTGGTCATTATGCTTACCCAAGCTCCCAGAGCAAATACAGACGGCACTTCTAGTACATGCGGACACACCTTTGGAAACGCGCCTACAACTGGCCGATACGATGCTGGCACTCGTACGCCAGCGACGGATGCGGTGCACAATATACAGCGACGGCAGCAGCGGCAGAGACAGCGCTAAACACTGCTCGCAGATCTCGGGCAACCTCCCCCCCCCCCCCCCCCCCCCCCAAACCCTCTTGGAGGCCGCGACCGCTGCACGTCGCAACATTCACGGCGCACAGACCCAGCTCCTGCAGCAAATAAACAAAGGAGACGGCCGACTCGCGGGCCGCCAAAACATAGCCCAGCCAAAACAAAACGACAAGCGGCTACTGTTGGTTTCACGCGCGATTCGGCGCCAACGCACGCCGCTGCCGACAGCCGACAGCCGTGCGGCTATCCAAACTGAACCGGCGCACCAGCCCGCCTCCCTACAAGCCGCCTTTCTACTGGAGATACGAAAGCATATAACACGCCACAAACACGGACAAACGGCGCGCACATTTTTTGTTCACGACCGCTGGCTACACCAGTACCTGCTAGTCGATACGGGCGCGGACATCATCACAGGAGATTACAAGCTCTCGTCCATACAACTGGCTCAGTAATACCGGTAATAGGGACAAGCTCCGCGACGTTTTGACTACACGACCATACACCACGTCCATGGACTTTCTTTGTGGCCGAAACGGTGGAGCCGGTGTCCGGAGCGGACTTTCCGTCATTACCGCGTTGTTATAAAGTGACGGACTTCACCCTATAGGGGGCGTCTGCGGTGACAGTCTGCCGTCCACCACAGAGACTCCCCCCTCCACCGCTACACACGAAAAGATCACGGCCTACGAGAACATCTGCAAAGAGAACAACAAAACATGTTTCAGCAGCTACGCAGCCGCCATCAGGAACTGCACAGCCATCTGCAACGAATCCGGCAGCAACTACAGTCAGCCCGGCGCACCCGAGAGCCACAGGGTAACTATACAACCGCTAGCACGGATGCACAAGTTAGTACAGTGCCTGGGTTGAACAGTGACAGTGTTTACGCTCTCGCGAGCAGGTCGAATAGCAACAGAGTTTATGCTCTCGAGAGCGGGTTACCCACCGACAAAGCTGCCACCCCTGCAGACAGATCAGACAATAGGGTTCATTCCCCTGGACCATCCCTCCTACCAAACAAAACAGTTGTCGTAGTTATGGCCAACACCGTCCAAGAATTAATACGGCTCCGGGACCGCCCGTACGCCCCCTCCCCCCCTCCACAAACTCAAGGAGGCCAAGGCAGCCATTGAAGAATTTAAAGAGTTCCTCCAGGACGGCATAATCAGACCTTCGGACAGTGCATTGGCACCACCTATCACGTTGCGGCCAAAGAAAGATGGTACATGGCACCTCCGCGGCGACTACCAGAACCTCAGCGCCAGAATGATTATAGCTATCACACACGAGTTGGCAGGGGCAACCATCTTCAGTGTACTGGACTGTAAAAGAGCGTACTCCTAAATACCTAATACCTACGGCCCCAGGGGACGGTCACAAAACAGCAATTACCACTCCATTTGGTTTATATGAAATCCTTTTCATGCCATTGGGGTTGAAAAACACAGCACGGACCTGGCAAAGATTCATTGATGGGTTGTTTTTCAATGTGTCATACTGTTACTGCTATTTAGACAATTTAATTATATTCTCAAAATCCACAGAGGAACACGAACAACACTTGCATGGAGTATACAACAAGCTGTCAGTACACGGGGTGGAAATTAATATTGACAATTGCCAGCTGCGACAGTTTTGTATAACATTTGTTAACCAGCTAGTCGACGCAACAGGCATATGGCCGACACAGGACAAAATTGAACAGGTCACTAACTGGTCCCCTCCCACAAATTACCATCATTTGAAATTTTGGCATTGGATCCTTATTGATTTCAATTATTCAATTTTTATTGAAAAACTTTAAAGGTTTGGAAATGTAATCATCTTCACTAACCACTACTAAAGTATTTCCTTTGTCTGCCATTGTTATAATAGCTTTACAGCATTTTTAATTATTTTGAATTTGTTGTTTCATTTATTTTTACTAATTTCTAATTTACTAAAATGTGTATGTTTAGTAGCAACTTAAACATCAACATTGTAAAACGTGAATTAGTCATCTGTAGTATTGAGCAGTTTTGAAAAAGTTAAGAGACATTTGGTTACTTAAAAATAGATGCAACTTACACATTTCTCAATTTAACATTTTTTTTTTTTTTTTTTTTTTTTTCCCCCATCTCTTAAAAGTGCTCCTGATTTCTGACTTCATCTATAGAATGCTGCCCTTATGTTGCACAAATGACATAACATAAGAGTTGACCTTTATATTAATTTTGTTTTATTTTGATATAATATGTTTAGCTAAGCACTGTTTATTAAAAAAATTTCATTTTCAGTTTCATGATATTGGTTCTTATCCCTCTTAATTACTAACTTGATGTGATAAGCGATGGATGGAGCATCCAGTACTTGATTCATAGTCCCTCTACCCTAATCAGCAGTCGAAGTTCATGCATCTTTGATACCTGCCCTGTTCAGTGCCACTACGTGCCATCGTGTGTATAACTTATTTTAATTTTGGTCATATTTTACACATCTTACATTTACTGATATTAATAGATGTCTCTCTAAATCTAAATTGTACTTACTTTTCAGTCATATGGTCTGAAAATAGTCACTATTTGACCAAAACCAGTTGCCATTTTTAATAAATACTCTGTTGCAATCGAGACTATTTTAATTTTAAAACATTCCATTGATATAGCTGTTTTATTCTACAGAAAATGCTTTCAAAAATTGGCCATTATTTATTATATTGTAATTTCTCCAATTAGATGTGTAATGATTGAAATCTTCTGCAGCTGTTATTGCATGCCTCCTGTATGTTGTTCTAGGAACAGAGACAATCAGCTACTTGTGGAACTGAGTCTGGTAGATGGATACAACTAAAACTTTCACATCCTTTCGAGTATTATTCTTGCCTAAACTACCTCTTTTACTTTTTTCCAATTATTATCTACTGAGATAAACACACCACCTCCAGTATTGTAGGACATGCCTTTTCAGGAAACACTTAGATTTTCTCTGCGCGTCTCGCTTTTGTAAATTTCTGGCATCGGCCAACTCTCACTACAGAGCAGTATATGTGCACCCACAGCTTTTTAATAGTGCTTCAAATCTCTCGGCATCTTTCCATTCTACTGTGAATGCTACTATAATTTATTACTAATACAGTGCTGGTCGCAAAATGTTTCTTCTGAAGGTAGAGCTTTCACTTAATTCCAATGAAGTCTCCAAATTGATGCAGTTGAATATAGAATTATCTTGGGATTCATCACTTCTCGAAACCTACGTAAGTTGAGGCATTCATTTCATGTCAGGTACCTTTTGATACTATAAAATATTGCTACTGTGACCTCAGAAAATAATGAACAGTGTGTTGCTTTATTAAGCACCAAGATGCAGTAATCAAATTTGTGTGTGTGTGTGTGTGTGTGTGTGTGTGTGTGTGTGTGTGTGTGTGTGTGTGTGTGTGTGTGTGTGTTTTCATTATTGAACATAATTCTAGACCTAAAAATATTTAAAAATAACACCAAAATTTTAGAAGCATCTCAAATTAAATTAACTTTGCCATATGGCATAAGATCTGATAGATGCAGACTTTTATTTCAGTGTACTTCATTCATTTTCCAGGTGGACAAAACACAAGTTATTCATTATCTCTTATCTCAGCAAAGCATTTTATTGTTGAGGGAAGCTTGAAATTCTGGGTGGTGGGTATTCAACACATCACACATGATATTCACACTCTTTCAAAACCTGTCACACATCTGAAATATTTATGTATCAGAACATACAAAAAAGTATTTAATTTCTGATTACAAATGCTGTAATATTCTGAGATAAGACACATTAGCAAGTATGGAAATTCCTAGATGGAAAAATACTTAAAATAAGGGAAAGACAACCAGTTACATATAGAGGATTGGTGCGCGACGTACAGAAATATGTAATAGAAAATGGTTAACACAAGTTTTTGTGTTACTGTGTGCCACACACAAATCCTACATTGATAAGTGGAAGCTTGTCCCATATTTTAAGTAGTTTTGCAAGAAGAATTCGTGAATAGATATAAACTTCAATTTCTCTGTATGACATGTAAAGTAAATACTGTTTCAAAAGATGTATCCAGTTTCTCAAGACTGCATTATCTACATGAATGAAGACGGAAACTAGGGTTACATCCTGACTATGCCATAGGACTTCAGAGTTAAAATATCTGATTTTATGAGGTTGTCCACATGCAAAACACTGGACATAATTTTTACGATTATGTTTTGGATCAAAGTTTTCACTTACTCTATAGAAATGTTCAGTGTGCCCTGTATCAGACACACACGTCCCGTAGTTCGTGAACATGTCTGAAGTTACCGCATTCAGTGCTGTTGCTGTGCACCCCTGGAGTTCACTCAAAGTTGTTGGAAGGGAAGGCATGTGAACAAAATCTCACAGACACCCCCCCCCCCCCCCCCCCCCCCCCAACGCTCTCCCGCCAGAATAAATCATACTCTGTGAAACCAGGTGACCTCAGGAGGCAATGGTGCAGTACTTTGTTGAGACAGCTTATTGTAAAAAATGCTCTTATATGCAGGTGCCAGTGTGGTGGTTCTCCTTCCTGTTGGAAAATGAAATTTTTGACATGTTCTGCAATTGTGTAATGAATGAGTGAACTAGCTGCACCAGGTAGACTCCTACCAGCAACATCATAAGCAGGCAATCAACAGCTGGTGCCAAGATAGAAACTTGCTATCTTCATTTATTTGGAAGATGTCTTGTGAAGTCAGATGACTCTTTTTCAAAACACTACGTAGAGTGGAACACACAGTGTCAATGTCTGTCTTTCGTTAAATGACAGTCTTGCCCATTTTCTCGCATTATTGTGTGAATGTACTGTAGATTACTGAATGCAGCAGGCTAGTTGGAATTTCTGATTTACTTGCCAATTAATGAGATTTTCTAACTAAACCAGTTAATCAGATCTGCTCCAAGCCAGTTCCGAGGAGCTTGGTGCCTTCCATGGTAGTACCAAAGTTAACCTGAAGGAGACCACTAATCGGAAACTGGTTATCTTTGTTCCATGGCCAATTCAGCACTGCCGTTTTGATATTCTAATCTATTTGAAGCCTTACTTGAGTTGTGATACAGAATTTTGGAACCTTTACAGCAAGGTGATTCCATTTAAAACTGAGGCTGAGACATTTTTAAAAGTTTATTTTGAATTAAATTTGTCATAGTTTTCTGAATCTACAGAAGTTAAGTTTTTGTGTTATGAAAAAATTATCAAAGCTACAAAAATGATTTGATGAAATACAGCTGTATGAAGTCGGCACTTCTGTAGATGAGGATGGAGGACAAAAAGTTTGTTTTTTATACTGGTGTATGTTTAAATTTAAGTTGCAGCCATAGTTGTTGTTTCAGTTGTTAAATTTCAAAAGAACAACATTATTTTTCACATGAACTTCAGTTTTTTAAAGAAAGGTAAGATATTAAGTATGCAGCTCATTTACAAAAACAGTCATGCATGTAGTGTCCCACTGGTGACAAACAACATGAAAAACTTATATTCTGTCACTTAGCAATATAGGAAATCTGTTGATTTTAACTTAGGAGTGAGAAACCCAATGAATAACATATAGTGACACATAAAGGAGTTTTTAATGCATAAACAACCACATGGTGAGCAGTATGTAGGAATCTGTCTTGTAATAACAGGACCCTGTTTACCCATGAACATCTCTGGCATTCGGGTAGCACCTTGGTAGATGAAGAGAAGGCTTAACGCTCTGTTTTGTACCTTCTATAGTGAGTTAATGAGCATGTTAGCAGCACTGTGCCACATTGCAGTGGCATACTCCAATACTGGCCTTCCAAGGGCCAGGTGTATTGTAACTCCACAGTTTGTGGTGACATTGAGTTGTGTTTTAGGAGGGGGTAAAGTGTTTTTATTTGTCCCATCACTTTCCCCTGGCCTGACGGATGTGTGGTCCCCATGTGTGATGCCTGTCAAGGGTCCCATGTATGTATTTTCTGGTTTGTGACCATGTGGTTGGACCTCCCATGATATGGACCAAAAGTAAATTCAGAGGAAGTTTTTTTCCAAATGATAATCGGAGCATGGCACTTTGCCGCATTCGTCGTCAACCTCTACCTCCTAGCCCAGGCTCAGAGCTTGTCGCGTGCCTGTTGCAGATGATGTCACATGATGTGTGCATTTATACTGGATATAAAAAGTGTAGTATTGTTGTTGTATAATGCCAGTTCAACCCTCAGTGTTCTTGCAGTATCAAAAGTGAATGGAATATACAGCAGTGGCCAAGTAAGGACCCTTGTGACACACCTGCCCTGATTTGTGTCCCACCCATGACAGTCTTTTGGTTTATTACTGAATTGTAAAGAATTTAACACTTCTTGTCATTTTTTAGTTATATTGGTTGGTGTAACAAGTGTTTTAATGGTTGACACTAATTTTGACCCACTATTTATTCAGATAATGGGAAAACAATGTCAGCAAAGCATAATAGCCAACTTCAAGAAAAGTTGCAGAAAGATGTCAGCAAATACAGTACCCACAAAGGAAAAGAGAGAAAACAGGATAGAAAAAGAGGGGGAAACATGAAGATAAAGGCATCACCCTGTTGAAAAATTTCTAATTGCACATCTGGAAGAAAAAGAAGGTGTAGGCTTAAACCAAAATCTGTACTGACTGAAAATGGGTTGGAGACCTGTGCTTTCCAGATATGATCACACAAATGTCTTCAGGCCATCAGTAAAGCTGTTTCATGGACAAAGAAGGAAAAAGCCGCAGTTCATAATAAAAAGTTTACATGGAAAGCCTGCCTAAAGAGGTAGAAAGCAAACTTTCTTAGAAGACAAGAAAATTTCATCTTGTGAACTTACAGGTGATAATCTGCTCAAAATACAAAACTTTTCCGCAAGCCATAAAATCAGCAGGCAGTTACCTTGTATCACAGGTGTCAAGTCTGTTGTAGGCCCAGCAACTGGGAAAATAGCCTGCAGAAATATTACATGCATGTGACAGTACAGGAAACTTTTCTTTTAAGGAAGCATTTCTTTTTTTATTTAAGTAAGAATATTCAGATACTGAAATCAAGTTTTTCAACTTAAACCCACTGCACATCTCTCATCCATACAGACTCTGGGACAAGTGATGAACAGTCATATTTTGGGGATGTACAGATATAAAATCTTGAAGTTACAGGGTCAGAACCAGTTCTCTAAAAGATCTTTCTGAGAACATTTATTGTGTTCAAGTTTCAAACTGCAAGAAAGATATCAGCCAAATACACATTTTCTGCAATTGCACAGAGGGCTCAGGGAAACTGAGAAATACGGATTATGTATATGAGATCTGGTAAGGACTCAGTGAAGATATTCAAAGTTGACAAGGAGGATGTATCCTACCTTGAGTTTAAATATCTTCTGCTATTCTCTCAAGTCCAGTCATCAAACATTTTAGGAACATCTTGTACTATGAATTTTCAGGAAATTTAGACACTTTGATAGTGGATGTAAAGTAATCTGCATAGTTTTTGGTGGCACAGTTTTTAAGTTAAAATAATTAGGTATTCAGGACTTCAAAGTAATACTGTACTGATATGTAGCTTATTTACAGATAGCAAAACTTTCCTACAAGGACGTTTAAATAGGAAGTGAGGTCTAAATGTGTTGATACAAACTGTTGCGTCACCATACAAATTTTTCAGTCTTCCGTGAAGGCAAATGGGTGTTTACCTTCTGCATTCAAGAATTATATCGCAGAACATTGTCTAATACCACCATCGATGTCAGTCATTTGACAAGCGACTGCGGTACCAACATCTGTTGACATTGAAGTTACTATTCCAGTGGATTGGAGAACCAGCTTTGTAAAATAGCACCAAATTCAAATTTTTCACAGAAAAAAAGTTTATTTAAGGAGAAAACAAAATTTGGACACATTACTTTTTGACTGACCCCCATGTTGTAATAAAATTAATTTTAGCTAGTACCAACAGATTCTACTTCCCATAAGTCTCACTCGTGACTATTCCCCGTTCTATGCATGATGATTTCTGATTGCAATTTTTATAAGTTAATATTAATTATGTTACATTTATTTATATATAATGGCGTAGGTATAATTTTAATAGAGTGAATTCGAAGTTTTCAAAAGAAAATAAGGGCTCATTCTCAGAGCCCTTGTAAAATGTTGGTAGGCATTCAATGTTATGTCCCTTTGCTGTCCCACTCATGACTAGAATTTAAAGATGATCAAGTGTTAACTTTGTAAACTTCAGATATTCTCATTTAAAGGGGAGGTAAAACAACATGAACATGAGTCAGTCATTACTTCATTACTATTTATACTTGTTGTTGTATTAGCTTTTGATCATTAAAAAACATAACACAACTGTTCCTGTCGTGACAGTGGAATCACCCAGGAAAATTTATCATCAGATTCCCTCCTCTGCCTAATCGTGTAGGAAATCTCATACGCTTAACTTCTATTGTTCATAAAATTACAGGTTCCTTATATTAATGTGGTATTCAAATAATGCGTACCACACATTTAGAATTTTTGTCGGATATGCTCTTCCTTTTTTTTTGTACGTCAAATTTTCAACATTATGCAGAACTTCTTATTGCAGCTTGTCTGATAACCAATATGATAGTAAAATGACAATTGTTTCCTCTCTATGAGCTACTTCCAAACTGGCTAAAAATGAATAACACTTCCCAACTGTCTCTGAATGGGAATACTGAAACATACCCCCCCCCCCCCCCCCCCCCCCCAATACCAGGCACCCAAACAAATGTAATCACTGGGATCACAAATGTGGAGTGTGAATATTCCATGAACTAAATACAAGGATTTCTGTTCCTGCAAGGGGCAGTGTGGATATGTAGGATGTCACCCTTTCTTAAAAACTAACTTTATTTTTCCGTTCATAATCGTCTCCACTCGTAACTGCTTGTGTACACATCACTGATCTATTTACTAATTCTTTGTTGGTGTATCTTTCCAGAATCAATAACTATGAAAGTTCTAGGGCACAGCACAAATAAATAAAATTATTGCGGGTAAAGTTCGTATGCTCTTCCTAAAAGAGAAAATGTTAGTCTATCAGTTTCCAGTTGGCACTCAGTATTATGAGGGCATTCAAATGAAAACAGAACACGTACCACAATGGGATCATGGAATGGTAGTTCCATTCAAAAGTAATCATCAGACCATTAAGACATTTATCATGCTGGGACATGAGATGATAAAGTCTTGTTTCATAGAATGTGGTCGGCCGCTGATGGATTCCACAACTTCACCCACTTTTGCACTTCCTTGTCTGACTGAAGCTGACATCATCCATGTCTTTCTTCAGGTCACCAAAGATGTAAAAATCACGGAGTTGTAGGTACAGGCTGTATCAAGGATGTTGCAGTGTTTCCGAATCAAAACACTGAAGTGTAGCCTTTGTCTGCCTTGTATTGTGGGGGGCGAACATTATCATGCAACAGGATGGTTCCGTCTGACAGCATTCCAACATCCTGATGCCAAATGTCAAAACCAGCAGTGGAAACATCCCACATTTTCACCACCAAAGAATAGCAAAGCTGTTCACACATTTTATGGAAAAGTCATAATGACCTCCTTCAAATGCAGTGGAGCTCTGCTCATGAAGTTGCTAGTGCCTGGAATTACAATCAGTGCGCAGCGCAATGAAGACACTTTACTGAAATTGTGATGCATCATAAAGTCAGAATGCCTGCCCCCACACTACCAATCAGACTAAGGCTACGCTTCAGCTGTTTTGTTTGGAAACACTGCAGCATCCTCCTTACAACCCATATCTTCTACTGTGTGATCCTCACATCGGTGGTGACCTGAAGAAAGACATGCGTGGACTTCAGTTTCTGTCGGACGAGGAAGAGTAAATGTGGGTGCAGCTGCGGACCCCATCAGCGGCTGACCGCATTCTACGAAACAGGAGTTTGATCGTCTCGTCTCCCAGTGGGATAGCTGTTTTAACAAGTGTGGTGATTACTTTCGAATGGAACCATTCCATGGTCCCCTATCGGTGTGTGTGTGTGTGTGTGTGTGTGTGTGTGTGTGTGTGTGTGTGTGTGAGAGAGATTTTCTTTCGACTGCCCCTTATTCATGAACAACTCACAGTAAACATATGAAAACATTGGAAGTCTGAAAGGCAAATTGATTTAAGTCTCAGTTCCTCAATGATTTCCTTTATGAATTGTATTCTGTCATGTCCAAAACGTACCGCACAAACACTCGGTGCAGAATCTTGAGTCTGTGAATGCACTTATCGTGATAAATCCAAACTTGTTTTAAAGTTCACTGATTCCAACACTGGTATCTGAGGCAAATGTCCTATTGACACAGGAGTCAATGTCACAACTGTACCAGCAGCTCTGCCTTGACTCACCACAGATTGAACAAGCACTTAATTGCTGTTTTGGTCACAGTGTAAAGTCATGGTGTAAATCAATGTCACTTAAGAGTTTTTCCAATTGGGACTGTGTCATTATATAGTAACTTTTCCTATTTAGGTTTAATTTCTAGAGAATCTGAGAAAAGTGCGTCATTCTACTTCAAGAACTGTGCTCAAAATAATGAAAACTGTGCAACTCACAAATTGACCGTTATGGAACCATATGATAGAAATTTGTTTTAAGCAGACCATTGACAACATTTTTTTGTCAGTTTGTACAGTTTCCTCAATTACACAATAAGGCAGATGCCGGAGGATTTCTACTGTATATTGAATTGAAAGGATAATTGATGAACCATAAATTTCTTGTCTCTGGCTGTCATTTGCAGAGGACTCACAGTATTTGAAAAACAGAAAATAACTTGAAATCTGAAACTTGGTGGCAGATTAAAGTTGTGTGCCCAACCAATATTTGGACCCAGGACTTCTGCTGTTCATGAGCAACTTCTCTACCAGCTGAGCTAGTCAAGCAAGACTTACAACCATCATCACTGCTTTACTTCTTCCAGTACATCATTTCGTACCTTCCAAACTTCACAGAAGTTCTCCCGCTAAATTTGTGGGACTAGCTCTCCTGGAAGAAAGGGTACTGTGAAGGCATGGCTTAGCCGCAGATTGGGAAGTTAGATGAGGTATGGCAGAAGAAGTAAAGCTGTGAGGACAGGTTGTGAGTCATGCTTGGGTAGATCAGTTAAAGTCCTGGTCTGGCACACAGTTTTAATATATCGGTAGGTTTCAGGGCAGCACATGTGCCATTCTGGAATCTAGAAAGCTACTTGTACAAAACTTGTGAAAGTACAAGTTCTCTAAGTTTTTCTTAGTCCATATCAAATGATGAGTTCATTATATGCAGTGCATGATGTCATAAGGTGGTGAGTGCACATCAGGCCCTACATCTAACTTTGGCTATGAGAAGTACATCTCAGCTTCCTTGACACTTTACAATATGTTAATGATCATGAAAGTAACAGTATAGCTAATGTTGAGGTGGTGTTCGTACACCCATTTACTGGCCGGTGACGATCTTATACAATGTACAACTGGGTCTAGGAACATCCGCTGCAACTGTTCCCACTCTTCTGGCCCATCCTGTTGCTGTTGTCAGTGAAACAGTACTTACCATCTCTGATTATACCATTGCCATGCAACATTCCAAATTCCATTTCACAACATGAAAGGAGTGCTCTCTTTTCAGTGTGGTAATCAAGCTACTTTTAATTAATTTTATTTTGTGGGTGCTAAATTACTTCATTATGTCACAGTCAGACACCTTTGCTTGTATTGTAATGGTCCATTGTACATTGGTTTTGGGTGGAGAGAAAAGTCAGTTTGATCTCACAAAAAACTGCATCATCTGATTGTCTCAGAATTTGTTGAATGCTTTAATGAAAAAATATTTGCTGCATTACAAATATTATTATGTACAGTGTGTGGATGCATGCCTACTTGCACTTGTGCATCAATTCTGTGACAACTGAAATATTGTTTCATACATTGTCTAATGTTTGTAATATTCTTTTGCAGACCAATCGAGATTCATGGGGTAAGGCAGCTTATTAGAGGTAAGCCCAATTCATTAGTTCATTTTTCTTTATTGATTCCCATACTTTCACACTTACTTGCTTTTGCCAATTACAAATCACAATTGTTCTTTTTCAAAATAGTGTGTTAATCATTAATTTGTCAATCTTTGGTTGCAAATAACATATGATTTACATTCTGTTACAGTGTTGTTTATATTCTTTCTTATGTTCAGCATGACTCAGTTGTTACTTTCTGGTTTGAAATGAAACATTACAGCATTTATTTTCAACTAGACACAGTTGACATCAGCTTGCAGATGTTCTTTCATAACAATAGTAGCAATGTAATTGCAGTCACTGTGTGTTTTGTTTCAGATAGGATTAATAGTAATCTTTTTGAACTAGTTTCTCAATTGTGAGAAGAATAGCTTATGTTGTCTAATTGTGTCTGAGCAATAAGCATTGCCAGAAGAGAATGTGGACTGGAGTCAACATAAACACGTCAGTGAGCTGTTTGGTGCCTTGACTTTCTTCATTTCACAGAGCGTGATAGTAAACACATTCTGCCAAAGGAAAAAAAGTTTATGGTAGCTGCATGCATGAATATAACCTTTTACATTGTAATAGAAACTGTGAAGCTGTTAAACTAATAAAGCAGTTATCTATGCATTACATACTGACACAATGTATAGTTGTTTTATGAAACTGATTTTATAGTCAGAGAAAGTGATGCAGTAACATGTATAATTTAGATTATATATGCTTTGTAAATCTGTCTAAAATATGTGACTTAAAATGTATGTAAACTTAGTTTATCGATTTTTGAAATGGCGGAGGTACTGTGAGGCTTTGATTGTAAAAGTACTGACTTCACACTTTATTTACTGATGCTATAAACTGCCCCCCCCCCCCCCCAAATCCCACCCACCACACATTACTATCATACCATTTATTTCTATCACAAACGAGTATAATGTACAGTATATTACAAGATGTGTGTGAAGTAATCGAATAAAATAACCACAGTAGAACAATGTGACAAGTTATTGTTGTTGTATATTTCATTTTATGCCTTATTGCTATTATTATTTATTTTGCGATTTCTGAAAACAATTAGCAGAGAGTGTATTTGTTATGAAAATATGGATATTAACTTTTCTGTTGTTTTGAACTTATTTTTCTGTGCAGGATGGATAGTTGTTGCACCATTAATCTACCCACAATATAATATTTGTTGTATTACTGTATAAGCGATATTCTTCTGATTTCTTTATAGAGAAACTTACATTGTTGTGACACCATTTATTTAATGTGCAGGCTCTGTGTTTGTATCTGCTATTTAATTTCTTATTTAATTTGTCATTCATTGTTTTATGAAAAATTTTATTACCTATACCATTAGCAAATAAAGTGCTGAGGAAGATAGATAGGTATTGCCTCTCCATCAAACGGGTGCTGCCCTATTGCATATGTCTCGATGACACTGACAGAGTTATTCTGCTAGTGTAAATCTATGATACTGGCTCTGTCATTCGGCTATGGTATCGCCATGGAACCTCTTCTGGATGTGGAAGATACTTTTCATTTAGAATGTTTTCTGTGATAAATTAAATGTTGAGAATGAAAAGACATACAGAATGAAAAATTTGGTTGCAAAATAGATTGTGGTATCTCTGTCCAAGTACATACAGATGTATTATTTGATTGTTTATTTTTTGAACTTGAAGCTATTCTTATTGTTCCAAAAGCATGACACAATATGAAACTGACTAGAGTGGGATGCTGCTGAATTTGTAATTCAGGTGAGATTATACATGTTCAAAAGACAACACACTCAGTCGAAACTGCAATAAACTTTTATCATCAGCTGCATTTTTATTTACTACTGTCATCATGAGCATTTAAAATGTGACACAATGTATTTTGGATTCAACAAATGTATATGGCCAGATGTTTAATGAGGACAGTGTTTGTCTGCGTTTAGACTTTTCATTAAACGTTAAATTGAATTTTCGTCTTTTCATCAGCTTGCTGTGCATCATTTGAGGTTGATTGTGTTTTTCCAGATATGATTATTGTGATAATCCATCTAAATGCTTTGGTTGAATTGTATTAATGATTCAATAATTGATGATGTGCAAAAACAAAACAACTATAAAAGTGTAAATGTCAAATGCCCAGGACAATGATGCATGTTTATTGAGCACATGTGTCATTGAGCATTGATAAATTGATTAAAACTGTACATAATTTACATTTCTGTGGATAATCTTCTTTTATTTTTTGATGTACCGCACAGTTACAAGGTTTCTCATGGCACAACAATGTTCAAAGTGCATCAAAATTGCTAAATACGTATGGCAGTTGGATATACGATCTAATTTTCATTCTCATTTCTGTGTATCCATATCCTCTTTCTCCCCATCCTCTCTCTGTCCATCAACTTGTCTTCCCTCTCTTAATCTCCCCCCTCCCCTCCCCCCAATCTTCCTCCATCTCCTCCTCCCACCTCTCTCCGTCCATCTCTCCCTTCCCTCTCTCTACATCCATTTCTTCCCCACTTTCTGCCCATCTCCCCCCCCCCCCCCCCCTTTCTCACTCTCTCTCTAATCTTGAGCATTGTTTATTGCTATTGACAACGAATCCTTGATTGGGAATTATCCTACCTTAAGAAGAATGGGTAACTTGGTTGGGATCATTGATATATGTACGGTGTGAGAGACTTCTCCTGCTGCTGGGTCAGTGAGGATAGTAGCTTCATTGATGTACTTTGCATAGTTTTAATCTGTAAATGGTTGAGATTACAAAGTTTTACACAATTCATATTCTGCAGTAGTATCATAATCATAAGCCAAAAAGCCATAAATACAACTTTCATGTTTTATTTTAAAACTGACTGCAAGAAAGAAAACAGAATATAAGGGGAAAGAATATGTATGGGAGAAACAATTTGTGTAATGGTTTAAATGTCCCACTACTGTAGTTGAAACTGACACTTTATAGTGATAATGGACCTTTGTAGTTTCAAGATTGTCTGTCTCAATCAATGCATTAGCACTCCTCATTGTATTGTTTTTAGTGCCAGATGAAACTCTGAAGACATTGTTTCTAATTAATTGTGCTGGGCTTAGATTCATTGTTCAAAGATCCTAATGGTTAGTAGTGATTGTCCCTCTTTGTCACACTCAGCTACCATTATATGCTCGCTTTGACTGTTGTAGCTAATAAACATAATTACCAGTTACTGTGTAGATGTATGTTTTTTGTTCTGGCATTTTGCAGTTGCAATGTACATACCCATCACACTTAATATAGTCAAACAATGGAAACTCCAGGGAGGAACATCAACAGTTTAGGAAAAGACAGATTGCTTCTTACTGTAAAGAAGACATGTTAAGTTGCTGACAGGCGCAATTAAAGACACAAAAGAGAAACACACACCTTTTATGAACAGTGTGTGTCACTCTTTCACTGATGAAAGCTGCGGCTCAAAACTTCATTTAAGTCATTTTTAACTGTGCCTGTCTGCAACTAATATGTCTTCTTCACGGTGAGCAGCAATCTTTTCCTACAGTATTAATATACTTAAAATACTATCATTCTTAATAGCTATTGTAAAACACATAGTGTTAATTCCCTTAAAAAATGATACAAATAAGTTATTGAAACATGACACTACCAATAAGCTATGGATAAAGTAATTTCATCATGAAAACCACACCCCATAGTTTCATACAAAAGATTTACACATCATGTGGACAGTATCTGTCAGTAGACAGATCACTTATAGGCTGAACTCATCCCAAATCATACAGGTCAAGAGTGGATGTGTCATCAGTATTTCAAAGTATGCTGAAAAGAAGTATATGTTGAATTTCCACTATACTTCTTCAGAACTACAATATTTTGATGTTCTGATGATTTGTTAAAATGCTACAGACTCTATAAATGAGAGTATTTGTGAAAATGTTGTAACGTAAGGGAAAATTGAAAAATAGCAATAAAGAAACCAATAGTGATTGAGATCTGAATTTATTTTCGATAAATACTTTATTCCCAATACTCAAACAATGGAAAATCCAGGATGGAATGTAACAATATTATGAGAAGGAAAGTTGCTACTCACCATTAACGGAGATGCAGATTCACAGATAGGCACAACAAAAAGATTTTCGCACTTAAAGCTTACGGCCAATGGCCTTTGCCAACAACAATAACAACAACAACAACAACACACACACACACACACACGCTGAATATTTGTAACAAAATATGAATAGTCACAGGATTTTAACTGTCTTGAGAAATGATAAAGTGGAAGGATTGCCAACTGTCAGCCAAGACATTAATCCATGAAATTCTTAAACTGTCAAAATATTTGTGCATAAAGATAAAAGAATCTGAATTTTTTTGGTTACTCAGAAATTATTTTCTCAAAAACCTCCACCCTAAATGTTCTAAAAATTTCACTGTACACTGGTTGGTGATCGTACTTAGGGAATGTACAGTCAGAGTGGGCACTACTTGTCTGTACAAAATGTGAGAAATTTTTTAGGTATACGTTGCTCTACTCTCAAGGACACTTAATTTAAATTGATGGCTGATTTAAAGTAAATGTCATGTTAAACTGGTAGTTCTGAATTGAAATAAATTATTTTACAACATTATCAAGGAGTTTGAAAACAGTTCATAATTTTGTTTGAAAGCATTTGATAACGAAAATGGGATATAGAATATTTATACCCATATTTCTTTTTATGATATTCTCAAATTATTACTGTCTCTTGTTATGATTTTACTTCCTCGTGACTTGCCATGAATTAAAATTTTCTGCAATGTAACAGTCAACGCTGCACTGTTGAAAAGAGTTCATTTGTTTTTTCATTTGCTTCTCATTGAACCTGTATAGCCGAGCTGAATTTGCACATGGACAAGAATGATCCAACAAGAGCAGCACTTGGGAAATGGGAACTGCACACTGATCTTTTGATGATGGCCATTTTAAAGCATTCTCATGACCATGAGGTGTCGTAAAGGAGACGGTTCTATCTTATAGCTCATGAGAGAGACTTGGGATATGTCCAACCCACCACTGATTGTCATACACACAAGAAATGAAAGGCTCACTACAAAGTCTTCTAATGTACACTGGGGTCTCTGCATTTCGCACACTGTAACAGGTTGCATTTCATGGAAAACCATTCTTGCAATGTATTTGCCACTCCAGGATGCAGCCCACTAATGACTTGATTGAATTCCTATCACAGACTTCATAGCAGACCACTCGTTCCTCTTTTTTTAAAAACAGAATTCCCTTAATATACTTCCATTTAGAATTAAGAGTTTCGTGTTTGTTACTGATGTTGAATTGGTGTGTACAAATCCAGCAGCACCTCTTATAGTATCAATAGCTTCATGCTGAAGATTAAATCTTGTTGCAGGATGTTTACAGAGACCTCCTCCTTCATCACATGCACTTTTCCCATGGCCTGTTGCTGAAACTATTAATCTTTTTGTCTTAATTCTTGTACTACAGTATTGACAAGATCATAAAGCTGAAAGCAGTTTTCAAAATGAGATGCTGCGCCATCAGTCACATACAAATGTTTAGAAAATCCGTGGCCTCTAGATGCTGTGTCGTCAATTATCAGTCTGACAATGTACTCTCCATGCACTGTCATGAATGAGATCATCACTGACAATAGCAAAGCAGTGTGATGTTCCAGGGAAATGAGCAACACATGTGAATATTGATACCTGTGAAGTGTGCAAGTGGTAACTTTAAATTTCATCCTACAAAGCAACAGACCAGTTCTCAGCAAAGTCAGAATGAAGAACTGATGTGTCAGTATTTGGGTATATAGCTGACTTTACCTCTGCTATGGCCTGACTCTAAATCCTCTGGATATGATAGTGAGCTGTTCCTTTCATGACCCAGTGCCTAACCTCTATAAGCAACTTCTCTGGCTCTGCTGTCTTCTTCACTAACTCTCCTCTCTCCCACAATGCATAGGTTACATCATTGTCAGTGTCCTGAAGGTGCAATGCTTCTGCTGTCATCACTTCAGCACCAGGACACATTGCATACTGCTGCAACTAACATTTATCTTGCAGCTCTTGATGTGTACACGAAAACATCAGGTCCATCTCTGTGTACTTCCTTCATGTGACACTGCTTACGGCAAAACAAACAAGTTTCAAATTAGTGCTGTTATTATAATAATAATGGAGGAGTAGAATTTTGTGAGACCAATTTTTAAATTTGGGTTCTCCTTTTTCATTAGGAGATTTGTTTCTCTTATTGATTATTTCATGTATCTTTTTACCTTTTTCACCATTTTCACTAACAGAGATAACACAGCCTGGTTAGGACTTTGCCTACTCACTTAGGTAATATTCCAAGCAACAGTTAGCATATCATCTTGCAGCGGATGCCCACAGTAAGAATCTGGGCATTCCCAAATACCTTTCTCAGTCTTTATTTTATAAGCTTTTGAAATCAAATAATGTGAGGAAGTGGTATGTATTTCTATATTTGCTGCTTAGAGTAGCCGGCCGCGGTGGTCTCGCGGTTCTAGGCGCGCAGTCCGGAACCGTGCGACTGCTACGGTCGCAGGTTCGAATCCTGCCTCGGGCATGGATGTGTGTGATGTCCTTAAGTTAGTTAGGTATAAGTAGTTCTAAGTTCTAGGGGACTGATGACCACAGCTGTTAAGTCCCATAGTGCTCAGAGCCATTTGAACCATTTTTTTGATTAGAGTAGCTATCTGGTATCAGTGTCAGTAACTATACATTCTCAGTATAGGTGGCTGCTGAATTAACCGTATTCAGGTTTTGAAACCACACATCCCATTTCAGGCACATATCACTATCTTCAGGTTCTGCACAAAGTGCGTTTACATTATACACTTCACAAAGTTTTAAAGATGTTGCTTGTGGTTTCAATTTCTTCCACTTTACTTTTGCATACTGTTTTCTTCTTGTGCTTCTTACCTTTCCTGGATGTTTAAGGGGGGATATAGTAGGGGCTGCAGCAGAAATGCTAACATTCAATTCATCAGCAACTTCAAACCCAAGTACATAAATGTGGATGTGATGCAAATACCGTTACTTGAGGACCAAGATAATTCTGCAATACCTCTGACAGATTTCCAACAACTGTGAAGTGTTTTTCATTTTCCTTAAACACCACCTTCTTGTGTCTTTTTCATAGTCCGCACACCTCACTCTTGCACTACTGTATTTCCTCACTGAAATGGTATCTAACAAAAAGTTCAAACAAAACTCGATGGTTTATGTGTAAGTTCTCACTCATTTGCTATAAACAGGAGAGTGCTGAAAACAATGTTGCCAACATGCATATGTGTACTAGAAATTCAGTGATGTGAAATATGAAGAATGTTGAAAAATTTTTAAGACTTTACACAGTAAAATATTGCCCACTGTGTTTGCCCTGACTACTAACGCATTAACCAAACAATGTTTTGCATAATTCTTAAAAACTTTCAGATAGGGGTTTTCAAGTAAATGATCATAAAATCTTGTAAAATGCATTTTTTTTTACATTTTCGGTAATAAATGTTTACATAATACAGTTAGCTGGCCAGAGAAGATACTATTCGTAGTTACATCAGTAATATCTAGTAATATGACAGAAAATATAGCATTCTGTGACTTTCCAAATTAGAAAAAGAAATTTCTCAAGTGGAAAAATTAACTTAAATGTCATTTTTTTGTCTTAAATTTGTAAGTTAAAGAAAGCCCGTAACTGTGCAGATGTCAACTAAATTTCAATACACTAAGAGGGAGCTTTAATGTAAAACATGTGCCAGGTCTTCAGTACTTTCGGATTATTATTTACATTTCTTTTTGTTCTCTACTGTTTTAAGTTATTTACAAAATATACATTTTTCAAAGAGCCTTACCATTTACAAAAATTACGATAAAATGAAAGTACTTTATTTCATAACACTTATGATGTAGAGGTCTAATATATATTTTTTCCGGAGAAATTCATGACTATGAGTTTACATCACCTGTATGATTTGACATGAAGTCACCTTGTATTAAAGTAGTTGAAAATTACATGTAATAAAAGTCAGTTCTCTTTGGTTGACAGCAAGACTGCAACCGATGTTGGAAGGGAAATCTCTGCCATAAATAGTGATTGGATAAATGATTGTGGTTATATCTTGCATATTGTGCACAAAATAGATGATTCATGTCTTCTCCTTCGTTACATAAATCACATAGTGGAAATTCTTTCATTTCTATTTGGAACAAGTGGACTGGAAATTTGCCATGACTGAAGAGCAGGCACATAAGTGTTATAAACGATGGAGGTAACGCTATTTTAGGTTGCAGCCAGGCATTTTCATTCCTTTCGATTCTATTGTGTTTGCTAATTGTCTCTCACTTTTTCATTAATTAAGCTCAGCATTTCTTGGCAATAAAGCCTATAATTTAAGATTTCAGCTAAGCTCGTGGCTTGTTTCACTAATCTGTCCATTGTGTCATTATGAAAGATGCTACTGTGCCCTGTAGTCCATAAAAAAATGCATTACTATTCCTGCTTCCAGTCCGTAATGATTTCTTTACTACTGTATCACCATACTGCTTCGTGTGCAGAATCTGTCATATTTTACTGCTACTCCCAATTGCGATGGCTTCCATGTAGTACATAGTTGTCTCCGTAGGTAGAGAATATACTGAAGGGAAGGTAAATACCGAGCGAGGTGGTGCAGTGGTTAACACACTGGACTTGCATTCGGGAGGATGGCGGTTCAATCCCATGTCCGGCCATCCTGATTTAGGTTTTCTGTGATTTCATTAAATCACTACAGGCAAATGCCAGGATGGTTCCTTTGAAAGGGCGCAGCCAACTTCCTTCCCCATCCTTCCCTAATCCAATGAGACCGAAGACCTCAGTGTTTGGTCTCTTCCCCCAACAATCCAACCCAACCCAACCTCCTATCCCTATCAGTTGGAATATGGAAATATGGAAAAGGTAAATATAGTGCATGAAAATTTGTTGTACAGCATACTTCATTGCCATCAGCAGTCTTTGAACCATGTGTATAAATCTTCATTGAATCCTGGAGGACGGTACTGATCCAAACACTGATTTAAATTTTCAGATTTGCAGAATATATGTTGTATGACATTACAGTATATTGATTTGTTTTTATCTCAGTCAGGTCCACCATTCAAGCATTTTCATAATCATCAGCTTCTGTTGAAATTGTTTTATTCTTAAATGCGTGATCAATATTTCATTAATCAGTTGATTAAAGAGTGTCTGGTTTGTGACATTCATTTGAGTATGAATTTATTTGCACATTTTTCTTTCTTGATACTCGGTGCAGGTTGTCCTGCCTGAAAAAGGAGTGCATTCATAGGTGTTGATTGAATGTTTCCAGTATATATTCAAATGCAGTGATACTAAAGTCTGTCCAGTTTGGATATCATATTTTTTACAGCATCATCATGAAATATGCCTCCATAATCCAAGAATAATTCAGTTCAAAGTGAGCAGAGTTTTCATGTGAGGTCCCCACCATATTCCAGTTACACACCTCAGTGCACCCATCTTTTGTTTCCGCTTTAGGAGAAAATTCATTTACAGTATATGAGGTCTTCAGTTTAGATTTGAGTCCATTCTCATGCCTGAACTCCTAGTTGGGGTATTTATCCACCAGGATTCATAATATTGTAGGAGCGCTGAACTCCTCTTCGTGTAATGATGATTTTTGATGGTTATTTGTGGCATTATTGCCAGCCCATTCCCATTCAATGTAAATCTATGATTTTATACAGCCTGATACATAATTTATTATTTTGTTCTTTCACTGGAATAATCTGTCAAATACAGGCTGGTTGTCAGAGAATCTTGAGGTGGTTACTCATGGCGAGACACACTTATCAAGATCTTGTAACTCCTCCTATGTATAGGAGACGGCTAGGATTGCTCACTGATGAAGACTTCTGTCAACTATCCAAGCCCCAGTGGTATTGCCATTGTATTTAACATAGATTCTTCTTGCTGACAGCCACTAATATTTTTTACAGAAACATGCTTTCTTACCAAAACTGTGATTTCCGAATTGTCATAAACTCCAGCTATTTCATCTAATACTGAAAACAAGAAGACATTTATTTGTGAATGTCCATGTAGAATCATATGTCCAAATTCCTGTGTTATCAAGAGCACTCTTCCCTTCTAAAAATCCAAACTGGGTCTTGAAAGAATATGATTCCTCTCTATCCACCATTCTAATATTTTTTTACTATTCTTTCGAGATAGAGCTACCGATCTGTAGGGGACGGGATAAGAGGATCTTTGTCTGGTTACAAATAAGAATTAAAATTTTAATCATCCAGTCTTGAGGTATTGGACCTCACACCCATGTAGTGTAACCTATGTAGAACAGGTAGTGCCTCATATGGCAAGTTTCGCATCATGATATAATGTATACTGTTGATACATGGTGATGTACTGAGTGAGTACTTTGAGGTATAATAAAGTTCCTTTCTGTAAAAGGGATATACAGGGTGATTCAAAAAGAATACCACAATTTTAAAAATGTGTATTTAATGAAAGAAACATAATATAACCTTCTGTTATACATCATTACAAAGAGTATTTAAAAAGGTTTTTTTTCACTCAAAAACAAGTTCAGAGCTGTTCCATATGGCCCTCTCCAGACACACGAGCAATATCAACCTGATACTCCAACTCGTTCCACACTCACTGTAGCATATCAGGCGTAACAGTTTGGATAGCTGCTGTTATTTCTCGTTTCAAATCATCAATGGTGGCTGGGAGAGGTGGTCGAAACACCATATCCTTAACATACCCCCATAAGAAAAAATCGCAGGGGGTAAGATCAGGGCTTCTTGGAGGCCAGTGATGACGTGCTCTGTCACGGGCTGCCTGGTGGCCGATCCATTGCCTCGGGTAGTTGACGTTCAGGTAGTTACGGACAGATAAGTGCCAATGTGGTGGCGCTCCATCCTGCTGAAATATGAATTGTTGTGCTTCTTGTTCGAGCTGAGGGAACAGCCAATTCTCTAACATCTCCAGATACTGTAGTCCAGTTACAGTAGCACCTTCGAAGAAAAAGGGACCAAAAACTTTATTGGCTGAAATGGCGAACAAATGTACAACTAAATGAAACTTTATAGCTCCCTTAATTCGCCGACAGATAGTGCTTAGCTCTGCCTTTTGTCGTTGCAGAGTTTTAAATTCCTAAAGTTGTGGTATTCTTTTTGAATCACCCTGTACAGTTCATGCTCTATTTCATGAAAATAAGCATCTTTGTTATGGGTCAAAGGTGGTTCAATACTGACCAGGAATGGATCAAACCAATGCTTTCATCTCGATGAATTCTCTCTAATTGATTTGCTACTTCTAAAACATCTGAACATATCATCTTATGGTCTGAAGCCAGATTTACCTTTTGGGGTGTTTTTAAATATTTTTATTTCTAATTCTATTCATTTGTATTTTTTAAAAAAATCTAGCATTAGTCTCTCTAGCATTAGCTGCTCCTTCAATTACTAATACTAACTTCCCGTAATCATCAGTTCTCTTGGATACGCTGGAATTTTCATGTATTTCTTCTGTTATAATTTATGAGTAACATTTCCATTTTGTTTTTCCAACATTACATCCAACTGTAGGGTGTGTGTATTGGCAGTGACTGTATTCACACCCAATATTCAGAAGTTATAGAATAATGATTTAGTACTAGAGTACTAGAGTATCATGGAGCACTTGTCACATAAATGTTACTCCAAGGCAAGGGGAAATCTTTCACAAGAATAAATTTGCAGTTAACATGAGGCAAGTA
Organism: Schistocerca serialis cubense; assembly: GCF_023864345.2. NCBI lineage: Eukaryota > Metazoa > Arthropoda > Insecta > Orthoptera > Acrididae > Schistocerca > Schistocerca serialis. The sequence goes on along the minus strand of NC_064641.1, from coordinate 81,650,231 downwards.
CTTTATGAAAGATGTTGTTGACTATTATGCAACAGTGTTTAAAAGTTCTGTATGAAATCAACCTGTTTTCCTCCAAGGGGGTCCCCTGGGGGATGGCACAAACCTAATGTATGTGATTCTAGATTTTCTTTAATTTTTAAGAGTTACTTCTTCTGTATTGTCCATGTCCAGGTTTCTGTGTCTGGTTGCGAGTCAAGGACCACCAAATTTTTCTTTCCACCACTCCTCTATTTCTTTAAGTATGTCTTTTAGTGTTCCTTCTCTCTGCACCCTTCACTGTATCTGCAAATACTTTTTGCCTTGTCCCAATTATATATTATCTTATTCTGCCTCACTCATTTTTATTAGCATACTCATGTTTCTCTACTCATGCACAGGTTTTATCAATAGTACTGGAATAATTTTGTGAGGGGAACCATTGTCAGAGTTTCATAAACACCTTTTGCAGGTAGCACATTTGTTGGACTCAACCCTTGATTTGTGCTGGCCTCTCAGAATTGGTTGAAGTAAGCTGTGACCATCTTTTCAAGAAAATATTTCACATTGTGTAGTGTCTGTGTTCTCAAACTGGATGTAGGATTTTATTGCAGTTTGGGCGAGTGAACAACACTGATGGCTATGTGTGGCTCTGCAGCCTAAGTGGTACATCGTCTGCCACTATGCATATGCACTAATAATAGCACCCAGCAATCTAAACTAGGCTTTATCTGGTAAGCAAAAATCACATACAAAAATTTTGGCATATATTGCAAAGTAAGTTAACCAAAATGGTAACTTCGTGGTAACAAATAATTTAATATAGTTACTACAGTAGCAAATTAAATTTTGCATCACCTCGGTTCCGGGAGTTCTGGAACCTGTACAGAAAATTGGAATAGAGATCAACATAAACATCATTTCCGCCCTTTTTATTGCTCAGGAAAACCACAATATGCATGTTGTACCACAATACAGCGAGATCTTAAGAGGTGATGGTCCAGATTGCTGTACACACCAGTACCTCTTAATACCCAATAGCATGTCCTCTTGCTTTGATGCATGCCTGTCTTTGCCATGGCATACTACCCACAAGTTCATCAAGGCACTGTTGGTCCAGATTGTCCCACTCCTCGGCGGGGATTCGGTGTAGATCCCTCAGAGTGGCTGGTGGGTCACGTCGTCCATAAACAGCACTTTTCAATCTACCTCAGCCATGTTCGATAGGGTTCATGTCTGGAGTACATGCTGGCCACTCTAGTCGAGCTATGTCATTATACTGAAGTACGTCATTCACAAGATGTTCTCGATGGGGGTGCGAATTGTCGTCCATGCAGACAAGTGTCTCGCCAATGAAGAGGAATGCCTCACCGATATGCTGCTGATATGGATTCGCTATTGGTCGGAGAATGGCATTCACGTATCGTACAGCCGCATACATCAGCCCCACATAATGCCACCCCAAAACAGCAGGGAACCTCCACCTTGCTGCACTCGCTGGACTGTGTGTCTTAAGTCATTCAGCCTAACCGGGTTGCCTCCAAATACGTTTCCTATAATTGTTTGATTGAAGGCATATGCGACACTCATCGGTGAAGAGAACGTGATGCCAAACCTGAGCGGTCCATTTGACATGTTGTTGGGCCCATCTGTATCGTGCTATGTGGTGTCATGGTTGCGAAGATGAACCTTGCCATGAACGTTGGGAGTGAAGTTGCACGTCATGCAGACTATGGCACACAGTTTGAGTCGTAACACGCCGTCCTGTGGCTGCACGAAAAGCATTATTCAACGTGGTGGCGTTGCTGTCAGGGTTCCTTCGAACCATAATACGTCTGCTTGTGTCTGTATATGTGTGGATGGATATATGTGTGTGTGTGCGCGAGTGTATACCCGTCCTTTTTTCCCCCTAAGGTAAGTCTTTCCGCTGCTGGGATTGGAATGACTCCTTACCCTCTCCCTTAAAACCCACATCCTTTCATCTTTCCCTCTCCTTCCCTCTTTCCTGATGAGGCAACAGTTTGTTGTGGAAGCTTGAATTTTGTGTGTATGTTTGTGTTTGTTTGTGTGTCTTTCGACCTGCCCGCGCTTTCGTTTGGTAAGTCACATCATCTTTGTTTTTTGATATATTTTTCCCACGTGGAATGTTTCCCTCTATTATATTAAATACTTTGTTAAGTACGTGAGTGAAGATCAGTATTGTCTATCCATATGCTGTGTTGCATAGACAGCAGAAGTTCAATGAGTACCCAAGATGGATCAACAAATGCAAAGAGAAGAGACCATCCGTTTTCCATCACTGAAAATTGCTGTGCTATTGTTTCACTATATTTAAACTTAAAATGGATGCAGATGTATACCATATTTAATAAATAGAAAAAGATCTACTTCCCTCCCAGTTATGATATTTAGCTACATAAGCCTTTAAACTCATATTTTGGGAGTACATGAATACAAAACATTCCTTGTTGAAAGAAAGTGGCTGTCTGTGGAAAGTGGCTGTCTGTGAACTGTGAGTGTATTGGGAATATTCCATTCGCCCAGGGTTTTGCTAGAGTGGTGGTCAATAAAATTCAGTTACATTTTTAAATTTTTGAGGGTTCCTAGCTTCCCACTTTCAATCAATGAATGAGTTTTAATTTTTTCACCAGAATAGATTTCAATATAGAATAAGGAATGCAAATTATTTTTTGAAACAGCTTTTATACCATAATTTCTAACTGTGTGATCATGATTGAGTAGAAACTGCCTTTCTTTACTCACTGGAAATGCCATTAAGAAGCAAATGTAATGTTGTTTGAGAGCAATAATGCTGCTGAATTTCTTGAAGAGGCTTCTATACAATGAGTCATAATCAACTTTACCAAACATTTGTAGTACATCCATTAGCAGAATTTTTTGTTGCGATTTTTTTGTGCATTCTCCCAGAAATTCTCACGGTACAGCTGGCAGTATAGTCTGTAAATTATGCTAACATTTTGTGTCTGTTGATAAATTTTTAAATGTAGGATATTTGTCAGTGTGTACAGTGCAATGATCGGAGATTTTTGATCTATTAAACATCTGGACATTTGTGTGTTTTACTTACATAATTTCATTAATATATTCCTATGAAAATGAATGTCTGGACCTATTAATCATGTTAAAATTTTCATGTTTATCTGATGCAGTTCTGATGCAAAGAGATGACTAGAGTAGGTGTACCAGTATTAGCATTGCTTTTTTAGTATATGAACATGGACAGCTGTCATGTTGGTCTAGCTTTTAAGATGTCTGCTGTCTTATTATAATAATACTGAGGATATTAAATGTTTTCTAACTATCTTTCCTAATTTTATTTCAGACATTGGGGGCAATTATGTGTGCCATATTTGTGGCAGAGCTTACATGACAAAGAAAACATTGATACGACACATTAGATATGAATGTGGACAGGAACCTCAGTTCCCATGTCCTTACTGTCGAATGAAGTACAAACGAAGATATATATTGAGAGCCCATATTATCAAGAGACATAATAACTGGACAGTGTCTTACACAGCTTAAGAACTCGGAAATAATTATTTTATTGTAAAATAAAAAAATTACATTTGGAGGAGAGTAACGAATCTGCAAAAGAAAATTATAATTAGTTCCATGTTCCATAGATTATCTGAAAATGCAAATTACTGCACGTGCTCAAATTCAATTGTGAAATATGTTTTATGTAAGATCAGCCTGTAGCACTTCGTAATGCTTGTATTGAATGGTGATAATAAACTGAACTTATGGAGCTTTGAGCAGTTCATAATTATGGATGAATGATTTACCTATGTATACAGTGGTATTAATAACTTACTGTAGTTGCATTTATTCACAGATCAGAAGTGCTACAGGAAAATATAAAATTTTGTAAGAGCTGCTTATACAAATGTGAACAAAAAGATGTATTGGAGTTCTTTGAATGAAATTGATACCTGTACCAGTTTGAATTTTTTATAGTTTAGATGGAATCCAAGAGAGAGAAGTCAATACTTTTATGCATTGTCTGTGTGTTACTTTTTGAAGGAGAAACATTTTTGATAATATTGCCAAGAAAGAGAGAGGGTGGTTGGAAAGTATTGGGTAGGGGTGGGGATATTTATTAGGCTTAATGGAAATAAGTTAAGGTAGGTACAATTTTCTGAATGATTTAATGTTTAATCTCAGCTTCCAACACCCTTCAACAAATTTAACAGAAAATTATAAAAGTAGTAGTTGTTACTGTAGCTGTTGCATGCAGAATTGTGAATAGAAATTTTTTCTTTTGTGTTATTTCATCAAAGTTAGTCAGTGACGGTGAGGTCAGTGACTGGGAATAATGCAGAAATTTCACATTTCTGCCTTGGACAAGGTGCTAGTGGAAGTGATAGGCCAATGTCTGTCTCCATCCTGATACGAAATATATCTCTAACAGGTGGATATCTGTGATGAATGTTTGTGCAAGATAATTTTGTCTTATTTGTGAGTGCGTCATTAAAGAAATGGTGAGGATGAAATATAATGATAGTACAAAATCTTAATGGCAAGGGATCTGCCTTGTTTAATGCCCTCATCCAACAAATGGCTCTTTATGAACAGTGTCACATTCTCTCACTACATAGGATACTATTGAAAGATGTATGGAAAGTAACCGCCCGCATTTGCACAAGATATGGTTATTAGAAACTTTACAACTAATACTCTCCTCCCTTTGTGGCTGATACTGATAACAAAAATTTCATCAACTACCAGGAGCCAGAAATATTCTCTCTTAACTATCACTGCACTAATTAGTGACCTCTGCTTTGTAGGTGTGTCATTATTTCATAATTTCAGAAGTTGCAAACAAAAACCCATATCCTCCCTACCCTATTGTCAGAGACAATTCATATGTATTGATTGGCGACTCCATGGAGTGTCCTGTGCACCACGACCAGATAATGGATATACTTGGAAGGAGAGACAGCATTGGTCGTATTTTTTTGTTTTATTAACCGCAAAATCGATTTTCGGTCACTTAGTGACCATCCTCAGTGCTGTAATATACAATTTAAATTGGTAGGCACTGGTGTCAACAAGCTTAGAGCGATCACAAACTCTAAGCTTGTTGACACCAGTGCCTACCAATTTAAATTGTATATTAAAGCGCTGAGGATGGTCACTAAGTGACTGAAAATCGATTATGTGGTTAATAAAACAAAAAAATACGACCAATGCTGTCTCTCCTTCCAATTCATATGTACCTTGTTTGAGACTTGTTCTCCTTGGGTGAACCTGCTTATAGCTATGAATGCACTGCTGTTTTAATAGACAATAACACCTACAAGAATAATAAACTCAAAACAATACAAGGTGTTTCCATAAGAACATGCAAATATGTAACAGGACATAGAGAATGCGTCATTGAATAATTTGAGGCAGGGAACTTGTGGTTGGAGAAGCCAACTTAAGGAGATATGGAATTAAACTTGTCTACCACTTTGTCTACATAACTTTTTTCTATCTTATTTACAACTAATATGCATGTAAATCCTTTATTTCCTGCAAGGAAACTAGGATGAGCCTGATTACCAGTAGGTTATGCTGCAGGTTTTGTTTACTTTACTTGTCCATAAGTTGACTCTGTTGTGGAACATTTACATTGCCCCTTGACAGAAAATGCTATGAATCAATGACAGATCCATTAACTGCTCAGTGCCTTCAGAGACATACAGTACAATACAGTGGTGAAGTACTGGTACAGTATTTCCTGGTTGCTTGATTGGAAGGGGAGGTCCTATTCCATGGCCTGCAAAGTCACCTGACATGGATCCCCTTGATTATTTCCTGTGGGGATGTGGAAAGTCACTTGTGTATGAGGCCCCAGTGGATACGGAAATAGAATTAGTTTGCCAGACTTTACAAAAGACACCATATTTACGCCAGTGACTGTAACACTTTCTTTATTTCATGATTGCAATTTTGGCCTTAGGCCATTATCAAGTGAAGATGTTATGGCTATTAGGCCATGTCAACCTAAAAATAATATCCATAACATCTTCACTTGATAACGGCCTATGGCTGAAATTGAAACCGTGAAATAAAGAAAGTGTTACAGTCACTGGCGTGAATATGATGTCTTCTATAAAGTTCTGCGTGACTGTGAATCCCAGGTATAAAATATTTAATTAGTTTGCCAGAATTGTAGCTGCCCATGATGTGATTCGAAACATGCCACGGATATTTGTCAGGATGCATCAGAATATTGTTTGCTGATGTCATGCTTGCATTGCTGTTGATGGGCATCAGTTTCAGTACATTTTGTAAGATGTAGTATAAATGGTATGTTCATTGTGTCAGTGATGGTACTTTTAGTTAACTGATGTAAATAAAAAAGTTCACAGTTACGCGATTTTATTCCTATTATCTCTTTAAGCTGGCCCATCTGACTCCAGGTTTGTACCTGAAATTGTTTATTGGAGCATCATCTATGTCGTGTTAATTTTGCACGCTCTTATGGAAACACCATGCATAGCACACGGCTTGACAAGCCTGCAGTTTGTCACTAGTACTGTTACCTGTACACATTGATGATGTGGCTTGAGCATTGAAAGCAGGAATGACACCAAGGATTCATCTAAGTCACCAGAACACAATCTGCAAATGACCTGCACAAATCCATTCATTTGATGATTAAAATTTCTGAAAGATGTGGTTGTAAAATCTGGATGACAAAAACTAAAACCATGGCATTTTGTGGGAGAGACTCCATTTAATCAGCTGTGTTAGCTCTGTTGTGTGGGAGCAAGACATTGGAGATTAAGCTCTGAGATAAATCCCAGATCCAAGCAGCAGAAGTGATTCTTAAGTAAAGTTACGGGCTGCTCCAAAAGAGATGACATAAGAATTGAGTACACCAGAAAAGTAGTAGACATGTGTTCTGCAGGAGGCAAAATTAATGAATATAAATGTAAATGGTTGAAACATGAACTGAGAATAAGTGAAAATTATGTACCAAATGTAACTGTTACATCCCCTCAGAAAGACAGTGTGGCAACCCCCAGAAAGAGATGATCTGTGTAACTGCGGCAGGTTAGGTGGTCTGTTGGTGAAGATGATGGCAAACAAAAATCCAGTTTTAAAACTGGAATAATGGAATGCAATATTTGTACTAAGATAACAGACAGAGAACAGAACAAATTATGGGTAACAAGGTACATGAGGCATTTGTGTTGTAGAAATACAAAACCCATGATGAAGACAAATTTTTGTCTTGTAACATTTATGAATGCATATATGCAGCTATCCTGTATACACAGTTGTTATTCAACTGGTAATTACTCTGAAATATGAGCCACTTGACCTCTATAAATAATCGATACATACCAGTTGACAGTTATTAATAACAGACATGACCTACATGGGTTAATATTTTTTATGCTTAGTCCAATGTATGTTATTCAGATTGCTTGAAGTCTTGTGCCATCAGTGACCATCATAAAGGCTGGAGCCATTTCAACTTTAATATTCAGCTTGTTTCTTTTGTATTGAAGTAGTAGCAATAAAATGTGTCGTAAATATCATACATGGTGAATCACCACTGTAGTTCAAATAAGATGAATGGAAAGCACAGACTGTTGGCAGTGCACATGGGAGATAATGGAGTTTGATGTGGTCTGAAAATGGTGAAAAAAGCCATACTTTTGATTGTTGTACTCATAATGCCACGCACATGTGATGATGGGATATGATGTCCCAAAATCAGTATTTTGAAATAAGATAAAATAAATTCAGTACTGTCTGAGAAGTTAATTAAATCAGGCAACATAATATTATGATTGCATGTCCCTTGAAAACAGCGGAAAGACTTTGTCAGTACTATTTTCAAATAGTGAGTGAGGCATTGTTTTAGTATGCTTGTTTTTGCCGTAAATTAAGGAGTGAAAAAAGGAAAGAGAAGTAAGTTCAGCAGAGCCTAACAGTTGGCAGAGCCAACACAATTGGGAAAATGCAGGCTAATCCATACCCCAGAAAAACATTAAAGCACTTATCAGAAAACTTTCATGAGGCACAAGTGACAATGATATTCCACAACACGTGTACAATATTGGGTACTGTAAGGCCTCATAGTTTTAGTGACTGTGATCAGAAGTTAACACATGCCTCTGGATCAGTAAAGGTGTGCAGCTGGAGACAGGAAGAAGACAAGCTGAAGTTACAAGGTAGGCTGACATTCATCCTTCACTGATTTATAAGCTGCAGTACCATTAGTACAAGTGTTGGAAAATGAATATGCCACAATATTAAGACAGTTTGGTGGAAACATTCCAGCCACTGAAATCTTGGTGCCATTGATAAATTTATCAATTGCCAGGCATCAAAAAGCACAGTTTCTACATTAATTGTAGCTTGTGGATTGATTCCATATACAGTGAAAAGCAATCCTTGTCTCAGAAATGTGCCAGTTTTCTTAGTAGTAATTTTTTACATGTACTTAATGGGAGGGGACAGGGGATAAGTCAGTGTCCTGCATCATTACTGAAAAGCCTTGACATGTCATCCTTGTTCTGGATTGTGTAGACATACCTCATTCATTTCTCTGATTATTAATATGTCTCAAGGTACTGAACTGTTGAGTCAGTAGTCCCAACTGAGGGTGCCATGTCTAATTTGTGTGTTTCTGACCATACACCTGAAAATCAAAGTGTGTTTGTATTGAGCATAATTTGTCATTGCTCATAGGTAATCTTCTTTAGTGTTTGACTGGTATTCTCAAAGGTAAAAAATAGTTTCCAGAGACTAATCAACACAAGATACTGTTAGGACTGATCCCACAATGATTAACAGCATGCAGTATTCTCATTACAAGCTGTATTGCTCTTTAGAGAACTTGATTGCATCTTATTTTTCCTTTTTGGTACAGATTTCTCAGTTTTCTAAAGCTGTTTTCCCTCAAAAGTTACAATATTGTGTTGTTTTTATCAATTCTGTGTCTCATGAACTCAACAGCTGTTAATGGTTCATCATCATCATCATTTAAGACTGATTATGCCTTTCAGCATTCAGTCTGGAGCATAGTCCCCCTTGTAAAATTCCTCCATGATCCCCTATTCAGTGCTAACATTGGTGCCTCTTCTGATGTTAAACCTGTTATTTCAAAATCATTCTTAACCGAATCCAGATACCTTCTCCTTGGTCTGCCCCGACTCCTCCTACCCTCTACTGCTGAACCCATGAGTCTCTTGGGTAACCTTGCTTCTCCCATGCATGTAACATGACCCCACCATCTAAGCCTGTTCGCCCTGACTGCTACATCTATAGAGTTCATCCCCAGTTTTTCTTTGATTTCCTCATTGTGGGCACCCTCCTGCCATTGTTCCCATCTAATGGTTGTTGCTTAATATTGTAACTAATGACAAGTACATTTAAATTGATTTATTTCAGTCTCATAACAGATTCTGGGCATTCATCCTCATCCTCAGATGGCTAATGTTTCCAATTACTTCCATGTTTTCATCAGCAGCATGTCATCAACTCCAGCACTGCACAAGAATATTTCAGTGTTAAGCACCACTTTGGATGTTGTTTTGATATTAAAAACTTGCTTATGTCCATGTGTTTATTAAGTTATAATGCAAATCAGTTGTATTCACTTACATATGTTCCAGTGGGTGATACTTTGTCTTGGTGTGGACCATATGCCTTTCCAGGACACAGTGTGGGCTGTTAGTGTTATTTTCATCCATACACTTTGTACCCTTACAGTTAATTTATTATTAGTAAATTGAAAAAGAAATTCCTTTTATTGTATTGCACACTCCTGTTAGCATCTGCCACAGAAGGCATTATATTCCCTGCATAGTCTTGAGCAAGTATGAGAAGAAAAAGAGTTTTATGAGCTGCTTCCAATTTTTCTTCAGCAACGAGATAAGAATTTCCCTCATTAATGTTATGTTACAAGTGTTGTGGTCATTTCGCTAATTGATGCCAGAAGTGAGCTTGCCTGCTGCTGTTACTGCTACAACACAACATGCACGTTTAAATCTTTGCTATAATTATTACATTATAGAAATTAACATATTTCAGCAGTGCTCGAAATCAGCTAATTTTAGTGTGAAAGAAACAATAAGAGGAGGAACACTGCAGTGAGAGTTCTCAGTTTGGTTGAAATATGAAAGTTCTCAGTTTAGTTGCAATATGTGAAATTTGTCCAGTTTAAATTTTGTGCAGAACGTTGTCGCGGCAGACTAATGTGCTGTATTCTTTACAGTAGTTGTGTAAGTGTTAAAGACAGTCAAAAAGTTGCGCAACTTAGTTTTCATTGCTGCCATTGATGTTCTGTCTGAGAGTTTCTCACAGTGGGAGATTTAAGAATCTTTGTTGAATGTTTTAACAGTACAACAGTGTTAGTTTCTCCATGTCTGCATGATGCTGCTGCTGCTGATTCCACAACTGATGTTCAATTAATGAAAACCTACTCCAGTTGCTTTTCGTAGAACTTTGTTAGATTCACACAACTAGTTTCAGCTTTTATATTAGGCCTTTATCAAGTGCATCTGAAATTTATGCTGTAGAGAAGCAACATAAAATTTTGACTATTCTTCTCTACAGCATAGCTTTCAGGTGCACTGGATAATTGCATAATATAAAGGCTGAAACTGGTTCTGTGAACTTAACAAATTTCTAATGAAAGCAACTGGAGTGGATCTTCATTAATGAATGAATGTAACAGTGTAGAGTAACTGTACAGGGAGAATCATAGTTTTTAAATCCCAGCTGGGATGTGAACACAGCTAAGAGAAACCATAATTAATCAACAATGAGTAGCCTTTCCATAGTTAAACACAAACCAGTAAAGACTAGAGCAAAACAATAAATGGCAGCTGATTGTTTTCAGAGAAGAAGGAAAGTTTTCTTTTGGCATTGTGACAATGGTGAGACAGATAGACTTCTTCGAACTTAAAACCCCTTTAAAATGTAGCCATTCAACTCTGCAGGGAGGACCCTGAAACACGGACGCTTCTTTTATTAAGTCTACCTTGTGATATCCTGTTACTAGCACATATGTTCAATTAAAGGAATGAATTAAGGGTTTTGGCATTATTTATTTGTGCTGCCTTGTACCATATTTTAGGTTGGAATGACTAGTGTTCTGAAAATTGTAGGAAGATTTTGTTTGCTCCCATTAGCTTTCTGTGAAAACTGATCACATCCCTAATGTCAGCTTATAGCCAGTTACAGTATCCGAACCATACCAAAGCAGATGTAGAAAAATATGCATTGGAGGCATTAGACAGTATATGAACTTTTACTGCAATTCATTTCTGTGCCTTTGTCTCTAGCAGCTGACTTCTGCTCCATTCATCATGATTTTGACGATGATTATTAATTGAGTAATTTTATTTGTTCAGATGAAAGATTATGTTTACTATCCTTGCCATTAAACTGATTGACATATGAATACTGTTATGTCAACTGCACTAAAGTACAAACAATGTAAGGTAATAAGAGCCCATATGGTTATGGTGAAATATGACTTAAAAATGTGAAAAAATAAAAGTATCACAATCAGCTAAAATTAAGTGACAATATCAAGTGGAACACGAAATATTGAAAATTAGCGTCAAGCATCTTTCTGCAATTATGATTTAATATATAATTATTGGATTAAGTATCTCTTTCTGCATCAGGATAAGTGAATATGACAAGTTATAAAAAACTAAATAGTAAAAATAATACCACCATTTCATTTTATTTTGTAATGAGCTCATTTGCTTTCCTGGGTATCGTATTAGATCAGAATTCTTCTTATTGATTATATTGGCCAGATATGAAGATATGACAGTACTATTTCCAGCCAGAAAACATAGAGGCTCAATCCATTACCACTGAATTTAAGACTAGGGGAGCTGTTGAAAGCTTCCATCTTTTTCTAAGACACATTATAAATGACAAAAATACAAATAAAATATTCAACAAGAATAGTAGTAGTCTCCTGTACTTGAACATTTACTACTGAAGCTGAGGTGGTATGTTAGAAAAGCCAGTAACATTTTCTTTCATAAAGTTTATGGATATGAACATTGTATACAACAATTTGTGTTTGTGCTAGGCATATGTGAGTAAAAAATCAGTTGTTACTGTCTAAACTGTCTCATTTTGTAAAAGGGAGAATTTATATTTGGTTCCATCAACACTGAGCCCTTCTGAAATGAAGCACTAGCTCAGCTTGACAACGGTAGGATAAGAAACTACACACAATGTAGTGGAACTGCAGGAAACCTAATTTTGGAAGGCAGGATGTAATTTTCGTAAAATGTTATCATATTATGGTAATCCTTGTTATGTGAATTCCATATCCTATAAGCTGTTTGCCCCTGATGTAATTTCAGTTTGTTACTGTATTTTGACCTTATCAGTATCCAGATCCTTAGAATTTAAATGAAAGAAGCAGAACTCAGGCAGTTGATACAAATGTTCTTGATAAGTATTAATGGAGGAGATGGTATGTTAACAAATCCAAAATAGAATTTTGAGACCACATTGTCCACCATGTTTACAGTTGTGGAAACAGAAATAACTGGAACAAGACCGACATGCACAAAATTGTGATGTTGGCTGAACCTCTAGTTTTCATACCTTTTACACAAAATTACAAAATAGATAGCAAAAATGTTATATGGTTGTTTAAATGTTATATGGTTGTGGAGGGGAGGAGAAATCTTTGCTTAACTCCACATATCACTTACTAAGGGGTTTCAAGTTTCTGTTTATTCCCAACAGCATTTTCACTTCTTCCTCTTTCCGTTTCTCCTTTCTTTTTTCCATTTGAAGCTACTATTCATAACTTCAAACTTACAACGGTTCTGTTTAAATTATTCAGTAGCTCAGTCATGTTCAGGTCTTTCTGTTTTGACAACTGGGAAGCAATTGTGACTCCCCTGTGGCAGATATTATTGTTAAAGTTAAATTTGTAATAAAACTGTAAATTTCATAAATTGTGTTAACTTAATGTAGAAAAGCTCTATGATACGATAATACTTTAAAATGTAATGATTACTGCATAATTGAGTTGAATGTTTATTTCTAAATTTTATTTCAGACACTCAATTCTGCTTCAAATGTGAGGATTGTGGTAAGAACTACACTGCAAAGCAAAGTCTGACAAGACATCTGCGCTATGAGTGTGGAATGGAACCTCAGTTTTCTTGCCCATTTTGTCCAATGAAATATAGGCAGAAGCATTATTTAAAGACTCACGTTGTCAGAGCACACAGCAACTGGACTGCACACACAAAATAAAAACACTGGAAAATCAGCAGACGTGTTAATTGAAATACGAGAGTCATTTAAACATGTAACTTTATTTAATATTTCCTGTAAAATGTGGTATCTTTTTTTCTAAAACAGTAAAATATATACAGAGAAGTCAGCTATGTTTATAAAATGTTCTTCATAAAGATATCTGAAAATTGAAGATAAAGTGTGAATTTTGTAGGCTTCTTAAAAGATAATTATGATACCATGTTGATTGTACTCTCTGGGTCTATGGTTGTCTGTGTATTAACGTATGTATCTCAAATATTTGTATTAATATATATGTATATCAACTATTATTTTAATTTTTATAGTGCCGTGAACTTGATAAATAAGCGACTGAAATATATGTAGAAATTTTGACCTAATGTGTTCTCATGTAGTGAACATAAAATTGTTTACATTTTTTATTTAAATAAATATTAAATTATTTACCCTGCCATTTCCTTTCGTTTTTCAATCTTTCTTTTTTTTTTTTTTTTTTCTTTTTTTCACCTCTATGTATTAGTACCCTTTTTTAATGTTGTACATTTTTTTAGTTACAAAACCCAGGATTGAAACTATAAATAGTAGTGAGGAAGAGCAACTGCTCAACTTTAACTGATTGATGTGTGACACACAGAACGGCACGGAGAGAACTTAAATAAATAAAAAAAGGAGTGGTAGCTGAAAAGCTAGCTCGTATATGTGCTGTTACGTGAGTCTGTCTGCTACGCATCAGTCAGTTAATGGCAACATATATCTTCCTTATTTTAAGTGTCTTGTTTCTTTAGGACAGTCATATGATTATATTTCTTCCTATTGCAGACTGTTGTTACACATCTAAGTTTTGCCTCAGGTGAATGTAATAGAGTGGAATGTTGTGTATAGCAATTGAGGTAAATACACTGTTGGTCAGCAGAAGTTAAAAATTCAACTGAAAATGATTGATACATGTTCCCACATCCATCAATCACATCTCTTATGGATATTTATTTTCTCTGATACGTGACATTAGTAGTGGCCATTAACAAAAAGTGTTTACCCTTGATGCTCGTTTAATGGAACAGAATAACTTATTTTACATAGTTTGAAGCTATGGAAGTATATCTGCAGACACAAAACTTAAGTGAGTAGAAAATTTTGTATAAGGAATCATCCATTAATATTAAATCCATTTTAACATTATGTTTATAATTTAAAGTGGTAAAGCACTTAACTGTGGAGGTCTGTGGAAGAGAATGTGAGGGGGAAAGTTAAATTTGAATTGAACAGATATTGTTTTAATATTTCAAGAGTTAAATGAATTAATCCATGTGATGCTGTATTCTCATTGCCATTGCTTCATTTTAAATTATGATACGTTGTATTGTCAATTATAGTTGTGAAATAAACAATTTTTTGTGTATTTGTTTGATGATGTATGTATAAAAAGAGTGCATTGAGTCCATGGCCACAGTTATAATTTGTTGTAAATTGCTGTTCTTCAAATGGGTGGTGGTGGTGGTGGTGGTGGTGGTGCAGTTACAGGTACATTTCTCAAGGAGAATTGCTGTAAAAGTTTCTTGAGGAGCTGTCAACTGTCCTTTGCTTCAGTCCTTTCTTATGTTGCTGGTTACATTCAAGAGACAAAGGTGCATTAGAGATTTCTAATTTTTACCAAATTAAGTAAACAAAATTGGATACATAGGCATCATTTGCGGAATTTGAGTTACTTACCATCTTAAGAATATGCATCCCTCTCTGCCGCACATATAAATGATTCCAAGTATGAAACTGTGACAGTTTGTTTGTAGGTAAGGAGCTTGCAGATGGAGTACTAACCTTAATTCCATAAAGCAGAATTTGAATTTAGAATGTGTTATGCAAGAAGATGCATGTGTGCTCATACGAGAAAACTAATGGGCTGTCAATATACTTGCCCTTACATTAACCTAAATTCTTCATCTAATACAATTTTGGTGCAGTTTGATTGAACTATGGAGAAAGAGAGACTTATTAGCTGACATAGATGGCATGATAACTGGCAAGATTAATATTTTGTTTATATTGTATCACACTGGTATGAATTTAAAACAAATAATGGAGTCCCTCATTGTGCTGAAGCAGGACAAAATCTTTCCATAGCACATATCAAGTACCAATAAAAATATTCTTTTGCTGGTTATTAAATTGCTGTGCAGAACTACCGGGACATGTTATAAGGTTGGCAGGCTTTCATCACTGCAGATAATTTCAAGTTACTTTTTATCTTATACACCAAAAATAGAAAGAGGAGTTTATCATGTAAAAAGAATGTGTATGTGAGGAGACGTGTCAGGCATTGTAAGGCTACATTAAAAATTTATTTTCAACCTGCATGCACTTGAAGTATGGCAGCATAAACAGTAGCATAGCAGTGACTGCTTCAGTCAGTCCTAGACTGATACATATTTCATTTGTCATTTAACCATTTTTGAGGGTCTTAGTTTATACTGTTTTATAAGGTCCATCTGAAAAGTCTGGTGAACGGTCTCAGCAAATATAGCAAACAAGAGTTACAAACATAATAATTTTACTGGCCTTGAAAGTAGTCACCATTAGCTACAACTTGCTGTTGGAAACTGCCAGCAAAAGCTTTTTGTGGAATCGCTCAAAAATCTGCAAAGCTTAAATCTTTCAGGGCTGATTTAAGGTGGAGAAACAAAAATAAGTCTGTCAGTGCCAAATGATGAGTATTCTGAACATTCACTTTGCGTAGAGCGAGAGAGTTGAGTGAGCAGATCCATCTCCAAGCTTTAGAGTTGATGTGAAAATTGTGTCGTAGCTAATGGTGCTTACTTGAAGTCCGGTAAAGACAGTTTGCTTGTAACTCTTGTTTCCTTTATTTTATGAGATCATTTATTGAATTTTTCAGAAGCACAATGTATCACTGTATTTATGAATAACTCCAGTCTGTTAAAACAAAGATTTTTTAAAAATTGTCATAATGTATCTGTTCACTTTGTGATCTATGCATGAGAGATGCATGCAAAAATGAAATTGTTCAGGTCATTTTCTTGTGAGAGTTTCTACTTATCATTCTTGTTTCAAGAATCGGTATTTTCAAAATATTTCTGGTGTATTCTTTGCATTTCTGATATCTACAGTACTTTCAGAGGTTGTGTTTAGTAGATGTAGAATGTTATTTTGCCTTAGTTCTCATTTTCTCTTTTCTTCAGAACTTGGCATTACACATTCTTTTTCAGGAACAGAGCTTGGTGGGCAAAATTCATTTCAACCATGCTTCATTTGTCTACGATGTGGTCAGCAGTATTCAACCAAGAACAACTTAAGAAGCCATATTCGCTTCATATGTGGTAAAGAGCCACAGTTCCAGTGCCCGTACTGCTTTAGAAGATTTAAGTTAAAGGGAAATCTGACTAAGCATTTAGCTTCACATAAGAGGCAGTCATTGCAGTCATTACCATTTATTCCTACTGATGAAGAAATTTCATTTGTAAAACAATAAAACTGTACCTGAGACTGTAATACTGCTCCACAATTTTTTTATTTTCAGAAAAGTCTGTGTAGATGTAGAACAACTTCTTCTAGCCATGTATATGTTACTACCAGATAAGAGTATTTGATAAAGTGGTAAGTGACTGCTTGCATTTTAGGTTGTCTGAAGTGTTAGGAAATCAGTTCTTGATTATAAAACCATACATCCCCATATGTTACCTGTATCACTACACTACTACTAAAATGTAATCATTATTGTTTGTAGCCCTCTGTGGGTCAACACAGCATTAAAAAATGATTTTAATACCTTTTGTTCTAATATATATTTTTGTTTGTTAGTTATTTGTTGGGAAAACAATCAGACTTTTAAACAAATAAATAGCCTTTAAAACTTCTAATGTGTGTATGAATATATACATAAAAATGCTGCAATAACCAGGTGATATTAAAATTGTAAAAAAAGGTACATACTAATTATGAATGTATCTAGACCATGTGATGATTTAAATTCGTAAGTGCCACTCTTGTATCTGTCTTCATTCTTTTACATACTGGTATGTTTGATTTCCTGTTTGTGCTACATAAACACAACACAGTGCACTGCTTCATTCAAAACCCTTTGTCTCCCCACTCTCATGCAGTTAATTTAATTGATGTTCTGTTATATGTCTCAGTAGTAACTGCGTTAGGCCTATATTAAAGAACTGAACTCATCCAGAGAAAAATCTTTAGATATTAGTTTCTGTTATGAGCTGTTATTGATGGAAGAAGCTTTTGGCATTTTACTGTAGGCAGGTTCTGAAATCCATTACATGCATTCTCTGAAATTATGTCCAGCTATTAAATTTTTTCACTGAGCATGTCATAATGATTATATACTGCATACAAGGAAGAAATAAACAAGAGCAAAAAATAATAAATAAATAAATTACAAAATTACTGTTAAAACTGCATTTAAATTTCACGTTTTATTATGTCCACAGATCATTAGCTTATAAAAATTATGAAGAAAATGTTTCTGGAAACTACTTAATGTCATGGAAAAGTCATTTAGGTGGACTCCTGATAGCCAAATGAGAGAATAACAGATGTTGTTTACTGTTTAGGTTGAGGAATTGCACCAGGTCAGAAAACATTGTGAAGAATGTTATTTTGCCCAAATAAAAGTTTAATGTCAAAAGTAATGTATGTCAGCTTTTGTGATTTATTTTTGTTGCCATATAGCCATACTCAGCAGCTTGTGTGCTCTCTTGCTGCAGTGCTCTGTCACTTTAAACCAAACTTGTCAAACACTCTAGTATCAGTTAATAAAACTTTGAACATTAATAGTTCTGAAATGATGAATAGCTTAGTAACATACTTTCTCAAAAATGAATTACAAAGTGGCATCAAGGCATAAGAAATATTTAATTGTTGCACACCTTTTTTGTGGCACATTTACCATTTCAGAAAGAGCAACAACAAAATTCTTTGCTATATTAGAAGAGGGGAAGAGGAAATAAGTTACTAACCTACTTGTCAGTACTTTCCTTATATTTACTTTTCTGTATAGCCATATTTTCTCTCTGTAAGTTAATAATCCTGTTGATGGCAAGGAAAAGGCTATGATTTTGGAAGAAAACCTGGATTGATATGTAGTACAGTTAAATAACTATTAGCCAAATGGTGTTTTTATATCTGTCTTTCCATTAGTGTTTTTGTTGTGTTGCAGCTGTATCACTGTATATTTGCAACAGAAAGCATGTAATATGTAAGTGCATGCAGGGGCAGTATAACTGTAGGCATGTGGCTGGAGAGATTTGTTGTATTATGATAAAGAGATTTTACATTGTTCAAATGATGTTATTTGCTACACTTTTTATTATGAAGGTAGCAAGAACAGCACACGTTCAGGATGTGTACGCTGTTTCTTTCTCTTTCAGGAAGTCATTCTCCATGGAGCACTTCAGTAGTAGAACCACCAAGACAACAGTTTGAGTGCATTCAATGTGGTCGACAGTACTCAAGCAAGGATAATTTGGGGAGTCATTTGCGCTTTATATGTGGGAAAGAGCCACAGTTCCAGTGTCCGTTCTGTCCAAAGAAGTGCAAACTAAAAAGTAACCTAGTAAAGCACGTCAGGCGGCTGCATCCGGTTCATCAGCTTCTTCATATATAACAACATACAACATCTTGTTTTATCCAAATTTGATCATAGTATCACAAAATGTGTAGAATGTGGTATTCTCAGATTTTCTACTTTTGGTCATATATACTATTTTATAGTACTTTACTTGGAGAAACATTATTCGAGCAAAGTTGGGAACTGACCAAACTGCACGTGTGAAGGTATTTGTCTTTTCATTAAAAATTGTTTTCAAATTGATTTTCGATTTGGTCCTCAAAATTGTTTTCAAATTGCTGTGGGGCTGTGTCTTGAAGAGTTTGAGAAGAATGATTGCATAGTAGCCAACAACTGATTATAATATATACAAGTCCTGTTGCCAACTCTGCCTTTGAAAGGTTTGCATCTCTCAGACATTAATTGCTAATTACTATGGGAATTAAAAACTGATAACAAGTTCAAGATGTTCCCTTGTGGTTTGCTTGTGAGACATTAAAATAAAGTGTCTTGTTTACTCGTATTTCACTGCACTGCATTACAGATTTTTTAAAAGTTGTAATAGCAAATGAATTCTAGCTCTTTGTCGTATAGTAATATGTTGATTCTGTATTGGAAACTATAAATCAGTCACACTGAGTAACTCAAGTAGCAGTATGTCTAGGTCATCTTGTTTTTCTGGGTGAGTTGAATTTATGACTGTTTGTGAATGCATCCATTTATTTATTGAGAGAATACAGGATCATCTTACAAATAAGTTGTTCAAAGGTATGACATCAACCACTACTTGTTGATTGAAATAATATATTACTTTTAAAATATAAATTAATACCTTTCACTTGATTTTTAATTATCTTTTTGCAAGTATTTGTAATTTGTAATATCTGAAAGGAGATGTGAGAACAAATTTTGAGATGGTGTATTTGATGAAGAAGATAAAAACATTAGTATGTCATAGAAATTATGGTCTTACTACAGATATACTGTTGTGCAGTGGCAACAAGTCTTTTCAACGTACGTGTACTCCCTCCTCTCAACCCTCTCCAACTCCTCCCTCTCACACACACATCCATTGCCCTACATCTATCAGTCTGTCTTCCTTCTACCACTTGATACCACTTAGTCTCTGGCTTCCGCCTCCACCCCCACCCCTCCCTAACTCACCTTTCCTCCTCCACCCCCACCCCTCCCTAACTCACCTTTCCTGCTCCTCCTGTTTCCACTCCATCTTTCCTCCCCTAAAATTGTCCTTGTGTCACCACTCTCTTCCTGCCGCATACCCTATCATTCTCAACACATTTCCCCCATCCTTCCGTCTCATTGATTTTAATGGAATGAGGAAATATTCAGACATACATGACAGACTTACTCCATATACCACAAAAATATAAACTAGAGATAAATAGTGGTAGTGTCTTTGTTTAGTAATCAAAACATCCTGGGTCCCAGGGTCAATCCTGGCCACTGCTTACATTTTGAATAAAAATCATCAGCAATGGCAGACAAAGACTGCTGGCATAATGAGTCACTCTTATGCCCTTGGAGTGGGAAACTGCTCCTGAAAGGCGGAAGTTCAACATCATGTTTACACAGAAGGCAGTGTAAACCACTACATCAGACAAACACTGTCCCTACAAGACATGTTACATCACATTGAAAAAGGGACAGATGATCTATCCTTTGGCATAAAATTCCAAATAATTACTCCCCCCTCCCCCCAATAATCCCTTTGCCTCACAGTGTATGTCCCAGTCAGTTAAGAGTTCCTGTCCTTTTGTTAACCAGGTTTAGGAGAGTTCTTTGTTCTTTTACCCTTTCTGGTACTTCATTGTTCTCCATGTTATCTACCCATTTTATTTTCTCCAAATCTTCTCCAAATCCATTATGCAATGCTTCAATTTTGTCTTTTTCTCTTTTCTTCAATGTCCCTGTTTCACAGCCGTACAGAAATAGACACCTTTATCTTAACTTCCAACCCCAGTTCGTTGCATAAGAAGCATTTCTTTTTCTGGAACAGTTGCTTTGCTGCTGCCATTCTTAATGTTATTTCTTTTTCAGTTCTCCAATTATCAACATGTTCCCCAAATATCTGTAGTGTGAAACCTGTTCAATTAAACATTCTACTGGTTTCATTTTCGTATCTTCATCACCTTAGTTTTCCTTTTGCTAATTTTCACTCTGTATTCTTGCAATCCTTTTTCATGTGTATAGTGTTCTTTGAAGAAATGTAATGAAGAAGATTAGCTTCCCAACACACATTGACTGTGAAATGAATGTGAACTTACGTATTCAATATTTGTTCACTCTTTCTGCTAACTTTGTTGTGAAGGACAGAATAAAGAGCAGCTCATCATGTCAGAAAAAAAATATTTAAAATTAAATGTATAATACACTTCTAAGTAAATTCAATTTTGCACTATTTTCCTATGTAAACAGCTACTTCTTAGACAGTTAATTTGTCTCTTAGTAGCAGGAGGGCAAGCTTATAATCCTTATAAATACTGTCGTATAGACATATCTGCATTTCAACTTACTTTGATCACATTTTCTCTGTTACATCTAAGACATTGTTACTAAATCTGATTCTACATAAAAGCCATACGTGAGTCAAAATGTAGTATCTGAATTAAAAATAACTTTAGCATAGCAGATAGAGAGACAAATTAGAAAACACCATTAAACTTCTAGCAACCGAAATTTTTGAAGAGTCTTTCTTCAGGAAAAGGGAGAGATATCAAAAATAAGGGAACTTCTACAGGATAGGTTTTACCAAATACAGGATTAGCAGGTGCTAAGGAATTTCAAGGTGCTCCAGAGTAAGAATTGAAATTTGAATTCCAAAGTATCAGGAATGAGTCAAACAGAAGCAGAAAATAAATATGGAGACACTAATTAGAGAGGAAGGAGGAAGGGTGAACTGAGAGAGGCTAATGTTACAGAATAGAGATACAAATTGGTATGCAGGCAGGCTGTGGGAAAAAATGGAAAAGCCATGGAAGGGACTGGTATAAATTAAGATCCACTGCTAAAAGATTCAAGTATGAAATGAAAAATATGCATGAATCTTTTAAAGTATGGAAGTACTGTTGTTAGGGACTGCTTGATGGACACTAGTGGTGACCCAAATATCCAGCATCCAGTTGTTCTGTTCCTTGTGTCTGTATGTGTCAAGCTCTATTCATTCCTGTGCCAGTGGAAGTAGATGCTCTTCGTGTTACAAAAATATTGTTAAATTACCTTTAAGGACACTTGCAGTTATAATTAATACTTTGTAATTTTGTGCTTTGTTTAATAGTAGTGCTTTTTTATTTTAAATTGGCTGCTCTACCTTTCCCATTATTTGTGAGCGTGTATAGGTCAGTTATTACTTTTTGAATCTCTGTGTTTGCCTGATGTGAGTAACGTGACACATTTGATAGTTACTTAAAAATTTCGTTCCACAGAGTCTGTTACTTTGTACACACACTCCAAATCCGTGAAATTGTGGACAACTGTGTGACGAAATGATACATCAGAATCTAATATTATTGTCTGTGGATTGTGTTTCAGATGACAGCAGTTGGCTCCAAAGGACGGGTGGGTGGTCAAGTGTAATAGATAGTGTCAGTGACGGTAGCTTTGTGTGTAGTAAGTGTGGGCATGTTTATCAACATAGGAAATCTCTGCAGCGACACTTGAAGTATGAATGTGGCAAGGAACCTGGTTTCAAGTGCCCATTTTGTAAGAAAAGAAGTAAACTTAAAGAAAATTTAAAGCAACACATTAGGCATATGCATTGGTTCTTATTTCAGTCACCGTGAAAGGTATGCTTGTAGATAGTGTGGTGTAGGTCTGTTTCATTTCCTTTTACATCACACTGAAAGTCACTTGTCTGAACATTGTGTAAATGGGTACCCCAAACATATGTTGGATAAGACTTAGAATTTGTCTCTCTCTATAGGGGCAATTTAAATCAGCTGAATACTTGGGTGAAATGAAAGACAATTACCACAGTACAAATGTAGTGCGTTAAAAAGAATTGGAGAAACTTCTGTGTGCTCTAGCGTAAACTCCCCAATTTGCTGTTACTTATTCTCAGAAGTTGTTGTTCTATGTTGGCATAAGCTGATGAACCTTTTCACAAACTGGAGTTTTTAACAATGATAATGCTAAAATGTAGTTTTATGCACATTGTAACAGGAAAATAAAAAGTGTTAAAGAGATACATAAAAAGTATGAATTATTTTAGTACAGACTGCCTCCCTCCATAGAGTAGATACCTCCATTTAGTATCTGTTCCCACACATTCTTCTTAAAATCATTTTTTTTTATTTTTTAGTTTTAATCAAAGTGGATATACTGTGTTACAGAAGTTAAGAGCTAATGAGCTTGGATTGTTCTATGTAGACTAAAAGAGTGGCTAAAGTCAAATATTTCAGAAATTACACATTAGAGGACTTTGTAGTTCAGATCAGTGGGTTAAGCTGATATGGGATTGCCAGCCACAGTTATTACGAGGGCAGTTCAATAAGTAATGCAACACATTTTTTTTCTGAAACAGGGGTTGTTTTATTCAGCATTGAAATACACCAGGTTATTCCCCAATCTTTTAGATACACAACACTATTTTTCAACGTAATCTCCATTCAATGCTACGGCCTTACGCCACCTTGAAATGAGGGCCTGTATGCCTGCACGGTACCATTCCACTGGTCGATGTCGGAGCCAACGTCATACTGCATCAATAACTTCTTCATCATCCGTGTAGTGCCTCCCACGGATTGCGTCCTTCATTGGGCCAAACATATGGAAATCCGACGGTGAGAGATCGGGGCTGTAGGGTGCATGAGGAAGAACGGTCCACTGAAGTTTTGTGAGCTCCTCTCGGGTGCGAAGACTTGTGTGAGGTCTTGCGTTGTCATGAAGAAGGAGAAGTTTGTTCAGTTTTTGTGCCTACGAACACGCTGAAGTCGTTTCTTCAATTTCTGAAGGGTAGCACAATACACTTCAGAGTTGATCGTTTGACCATGGGGAAGGACATCGAACAGAATAACCCCTTCAGCATCCCAGAAGACTGTAACCATGACTTTACCGGCTGAGGTATGGCTTTAAACTTTTTCTTGGTAGGGGAGTGGGAGTGGGTGTGGCGCCACTCCATTGATTGCCGTTTTGTTTCAGGTTCGAAGTGACGAACCCATGTTTCATCGCCTGTAACAATCTTTGACAAGAAATTGTCACCCTCAGCCACATGACGAGCAAGCAATTCCGCACAGATGGTTCTCCTTTGCTCTTTATGGTGTTCGGTTAGACAACGAGGGACCCAGCGGGAACAAACCTTTGAATATCCCAACTGGTGAACAATTGTGACAGCACTACAAACAGAGATGTCAAGTTGAGCACTGAGTTGTTTGATGGTGATCCGTCGATCATCTCGAACGAGTGTGTTCGCACGCTCCGTCATTGCAGGAGTCACAGCTGTGCACGGCCGGCCCACACGCGGGAGATCAGACAGTCTTGCTTGACCTTGCGGCGATGATGACACATGCTTTGCCCAACGACTCACCGTGCTTTTCTCCACTGCCAGATCACCGTAGACATTCTGCAAGCGCCTATGAATATCTGATATGCCCTGGTTTTCCGCCAAAAGAAACTCGATCACTGCCCGTTGTTTGCAACGCACATCCGTTACAGACGCCATTTTAATAGCTCCGTACAGCGCTGCCACCTGCCGGAAGTCAATGAAACTATACGAGACGAAGCGGGAATGTTTGAAAATATTCCACAAGAAATTTCCGGTTTTTTTTCAACCAAAATTGGCCGAGAAAAAAAATGTGTTGCATTACTTATTGAACTGCCCTCGTACAATCGTGGTAAGAACAATGATGTTTATACTGTGGGTGGAATATTGAAGCGCCAAATTCATTACCAGCATATAATTATGAGTATGTAATGTGTTGTTGACTTGTTGGTTACTGCTGTTGAAATTTCTTTGTACCTTACTAATGAAGAGTTACACTGAAAATGGTGTAAGGTTAAGTGTCTGGAGTTATGTGACTGACTTCTTCTCCACCAGAACCTTTTTTTCAAGTTTATTTATCAATTGCTTTTAACTTTCCTGTATTTTGCTATAAAATTTGAAACTTACTGGCCAGCTTCATAATTATTCACAATTCAACTAAAACCATGCATTTTTTACTGGTAATTTCTTTGACTTACGGATTCCTACAGAAAAATAATGATTATATATAGTGTGTTATGAGCCACTACCATACAAAAAAGGAAGATGATCTCCAGTCAGTTTAAACTTCGTTATAGTGCCTGTGTGTCATTATATGCAGCTGCTGTCTTGCCATTTCTTTTCCTATTATAACAAATGTAACTCTCAACCTGTGTAGAATGTTGTAGCCCAGTACTTTACACACATTACTAACTTGAGAACAAAAATATGCTAGACTTTGCAAGTATTGACCATTTTGTGTAAACATTTAATTCATACTAATTGATAAGCTCCTTTTGGTACTCACCTAATGCCTGTTATCCGTTTCACCATAGGAAACTAGTAATAAAAACAATATGTTGTGTGTTTTGTTGAGTGTTGCTAGGAATGTAATAGGGGCATATATCCTCATATCATCACCAGGGCAGAAGAAACCAATGAAGTGGAGAAGCACAATGTTTCTTGACCAGCTCATGATCATCGAGAATGAATTGTGTGGTGTCAAGACTGGTAAGAAATAAAAGTTAAGCTGAAACAAATAAGGTGTTTGCACCATGTATGTGTTTGTGATAGAGGCCTGTAAGAATTTTACAAATGGGTTTGAAAATAATTTTGTGAGGTCAGAAGCTGCATAGGGACTCTGTTGAGGCACATGAAAAATACTAGTTTTTAATGTCAGTTTGTCAATTATTTTCAGAGATTTGTGAAACCAACAATTTTCAGAGGCATTGACTGTTGAAGTGGGGATGCTCCAGCCAGCAACTAGCAACTGATTGAGCAGTGCTATGCCATTTACCAAAAATAAGTAAAAGAAAACAAAATTCTTCACTTGTGATAACGTAGATTTTCCCGGCGTATCAAATACTGATGATTTTCACGGGTTTGCAGCCGGGTTCCATTGTCCTGATGACAACATGATATTTCGGCGGACCACCTGGCCGCCATCTTCAGGTGAGATTGAGTGCACAATCACGCCGGAACTGAAGAGACCTCAGATTCGGTGGCTCCTTTGTACTGCGGGAACAGGCCGTTGTGCGTACACGAGCAATGGAAGAGCTTCCCTCTGTGGGGCGAAGAATTGCAGCAGCACCAGCGGTGAAAACTGTCAAAAGCGAGGAATCGCAAAATTAAAATGCAGCCGATCGGAAACCAGACCATTGTTGTTTTATCTAGTTTAAAATAGGATTCCACATCTTACTTAAAGGAAAACCTTTATCTCTATTAATAATATCATCAGACAGACGTATTTCAATTGATTCTTTCAATACGCAATCCCAGTAACGGGAAGCCGAGGCAATAATTTGCGTCTCATTATATGACATGTTGTGCCCTTCATTAAGACAGTGTTCAGCAATGGCTGATTTTTCCGGCTGGAGCAGTCATGTATGCCATTGATGTTCCACACATCGATCTTGAACTGTACGAACAGTCTGTCCAACGTAGGCTTTTCCTCAGTGACAGGGAATCCTGTATACCCCAGGCTTCCTCAGTCCCAAATCATCTTTAACCGATCCAAGAAGGGATCTAGTTTTGGCCAAAGGCATAAGGACGCTTTTAATATCATATTTCCTGAGGAGTCTTGAAATTTTCAAAGAAATACTTCCCACGAAGGGTAAAAAAGCAACTGATTTGGAAGTGTCCACCGTTGGTTCTCGTGGGGGTCCAAATTTAAAAGCACGAGTAATTTAGCGATCAGAATACCCATTCTGCCTAAAACAGCCTTGAGTTGATCCAACTCCTGTTTCAAGTTGTCGGAATCCAAAACAGCATAAGCCCTCTTGACCAGTGTGTGTAAAACTCCCAAGCGTTGATGTTGTGGATGACAACTTGTGGCATGGAGGTAGCGGTCCGTATGCATAGGTTTTCGGTATACACTGTGTCCCAAAGTCCCATTTTCTTTCTTATGTACTAAGACATCCAAAAAAGGTAATTTGCCATCTTTTTCAATTTCCATTGTAAATTTGATTGGTGGATGAAGGTAGTTAAAATGATCTAAAAATCGATGAAGAGATTCCATTCCATGTGGCCAAACGATGAAAATACCATCCACATATCTCAAAAAACATGTTGGTTTAGGAGAAGATGTCCTAAGTGCCATATGCTCAAAATTTTCCATAAAGAGATTGGCGACAATAGGTGATAGAGGACTCCCCATAGCCACACCGTCAGTTTGTTCAAAAATTGCTTCATTAAATAAAAAAAATATGTCGATGTCAATACATGGTGACACAGCTCACTAGTTTTGTCATCCAAGAGCTGACCAATTAGCAATAAAGACTCCTCCAAAGGTACCTGAGTAAAAAGTGAAACAACATCAAAGCTCACTAGAAGGTCAGGTGTTCCAGGACGTAGAGACGTCAGGCGTTGAATAAAATCGGACGAGTTGGATATGTGGTGTTCACACTTCCCAACGTGTGGGCTCAGAACAGAAGCAAGATATTTGGCCAAATTGTAAGCAGGGGCGCCCAGATTACTAATGATCGGACAAAGAGGTGCCCCAGGTTTATGTACCTTGGGTAGACCATACAATCTGGGTGGTACTGCCGCCCCTGGATGAAGTTTTTTAATGATGCCCTCAGGCAATGAGTTCTTCTTAATAAGAGAGATGGTCTTCCGCTTTATCCGATCCGTAGGATCGCTTCGTAGCTTACGGTATGAAGAATCCTCCAACAAACAAGCCATTTTTGACAGATAATCTTCACGAGTAAGAAGAACAGTGGCACTGCCTTTATCAGCAGGAAGAACTAAAATATCCTTATCTTCCGTCACTGACCGAATGGCCTTCCTTTCACTAGAAGAAATGTTTTTCCGTGGTGGTGGTGCTCGACGAAGATGATGAGACACTTGCTGTCTAATTTCTTCTGCCCGATCTTCGGGAAAATGGGCAATGGCCTGCTCCACAGCACTGATAATATCGACAGTAGGCAAATGTCTCGGTGTGGGAATGAAATTCAAGCCTTTCTCCAAAACCGACAAAGTGGCTTCGTCCAATGTCTTTTCGGTAAAATTAATAATAGTCCAGCGGCGACTGAGGTCATCAGATGTGGATGGTTGTTGTATCCAACTCGTCCGATTTTATTCAACGCCTGACGTCTCTACATCCTGGAACATCTTACCTTCTAGTGAGCTTTGATGTTGTTTCACTTTTTACTCAGGTACCTTTGGAGGAGTCTTTATTGCTAATTGGTCAGCTCTTGGATGACGAAACTAGTGAGCTGTGTCACCATGTATTGACATCGACGTATTTTTTATTTAATGAAGCAATTTTTGAACAAACTGACGGTGTGGCTATGGGGAGTCGTCTATCCCCTATTGTTGCCAATCTCTTTATGGAAGATTTTGAGCATATGGCACTTCTTCTCTTAAACCAACATGTTTTTTGAGATATGTGGATGATATTTCCATCGTTTGGCCACATGGAATGGAATCTCTTCATCGATTTTTAGATCATTTTAACTACCTTCATCCACTAATCAAATTTACAATGGAAATTGAAAAAGATGGCAAATTAGCTTTTTTGGATGTCTTAGTACATAAGAAAGAAAATGGGACTTTGGGACACAGTGTATTCCGAAAACCTATGCATACGGACCGCTACCTCCATGCCACAAGTTGTCATCCACAACATCAACGCTTGGGAGTTTTACACACACTGGTCAAGAGGGCTTATGCTGTTTTGGATTCCGACAACTTGAAACAGGAGTTGGATCACCTCAAGGCTGTTTTAGGCAGAATGGGTATTCTGATCACTAAATTACTCGTGCTTTTCAATTTGGACCCCCACAAGAACCAACGGTGGACACTTCCAAATCAGTTGCTTTTTTACCCTTCGTGGGAAGTATTTTTTCGAAAATTTCAGGACTCCTCAGGAAATATGATATTAAAAGTGTCCTTATGCCTTTGGCCAAAACTAGATCCCTTCTTGGATCGGTT
The DNA here is from genome assembly GCF_023864345.2 of Schistocerca serialis cubense. Taxonomy (NCBI): domain Eukaryota; kingdom Metazoa; phylum Arthropoda; class Insecta; order Orthoptera; family Acrididae; genus Schistocerca; species Schistocerca serialis. Next base: position 81,621,270 of record NC_064641.1, on the reverse strand, counting down.
AAAGATGATTTGGGACTGAGGAAGCCTGGGGTATACAAGATTCCCTGTAACTGCAGAAAGGCCTACATTGGACAGACTGTTCGTACAGTTCAAGATCGATGTGTGGAACATCAACGGCATACACGTCTGCTCCAGCCGGTAAAATCAGCCGTTGCCGAACACTGTCGTAAGGAAGGGCACAATACGTCGTATAATGAGACACAAATTATTGCCTCGGCTTCCCGTTACTGGGATTGCATATTGAAAGAATCAATTGAAATACGTCTGTCTGATGATATTATTAATAGAGATAAAGGTTTTCCTTTAAGTAAGATGTGGAATCCTATTTTATCACAGATAAAACAACAACGGTCTGGTTTCCGACCAGCTGCATTTTAATTTTGCGATTACTCGCTTTTGACAGTTTTCACCGCTGGCGCTGCTGCAATTCTTCGCCTCACATAGGGCAGCTCTTCCGTTGCTCGCGCACGCACAATGGCCTGTTCCCGCGGTATAAAGGAGCTGCCGAATCTGAGGTCTCTTCAGTTCCGGTGTGATTGTGCACTCAATCTCACCTGAAGACGGCGGCTAGATAGTCTGCCGAAATATCGTGTTGTCGTCATGACGATGGAACCTGGCTGCAAACCCAAGAAAATCATCGGTTATTCACTTGTTATTGCAGTTCTATGAAATGGCATATCTGAACACGAAATTGGTAGGCTCAGTATTCCTCTTTCTTTCTGTCTATCTTTCTTCACCCTTTAGGATAACAGGAATGGGTGTTGAGAATGAAAATATATGAGGATAAAATAACTAATATTACTCAATTTTTGACAATATAATGTAATTGGATAGCCAAATCTACTCACCAAGTAGAGGCAGAACAAGCACATAAAAGAAGGTTATAATTATGCAAGCTTTTGGAGCCATTGGCTCCTTCTTCTGGCAGAAGGGTTGAAAGGGAATGACTAAATCAGGCTTTCCTTCTCATCCTGTCCTGTAAGTCTCCCCTGACCCGTGGTTCTGGGTGACTTTTCCAAAATCTACCTCTTTTCCTGGACCCATCCAATCCTTTCCCTTCAGCCCTCTTCCTTCCCCTTCAACCCTTTTGGTGTAAGGAGGAGGCACTGATTCCAAAAGATTGGATAGTTATCATCTTCTTTTATGTGCTTGTTCTGCTGCCACTTGGTTAGTAGATTTTTTTATGCATCCAATTACATTATAATGGTATTACATAGATTCACATCATTGGAATTAGTTGAAATTTCACTTATCACCTTTCTACAGATTGCTTTACTTGCAACCATTGCAATTCTGCATTTATCTAAAGATTTACTTATTATTCCATATAATCACAATATGTGATGATCCAATATTACCATGGTCGCTTACCTCCATCATTTGGATGTTTGCATCAATATGAAATGCATATGAAGTACTGTAGTAGTGCAGATTCACAGAATGAGAATGCTGCTGCTATCATGCTATTTGATGCATTGTAAAATGTTTAATCTGGCTTTCTCCAACAATTACAACACATGATCACCACTTATTTTTGTGAATCCTTCTACCAGTTTCTTTCTCTTGCATCTTCAAGACTTTTGACTGAGCTTCACCTGTAGCCATAATCAAAGGCCTTCAGTAGGAGGTGCCATCTGAGCCAGATGGACGTAAGAGGTCAGCACGCACGCACGCACACACACACACACACACACACACACACATACACGCGCATGTGCACACACCCACGCGCGCCCACCCACGCACGCACGCGCACACACACACACACACACACACACACACACACACACACACACACACACACACACACGAACCCCTCCTTCCTTATGACTTGCAAGATGGGGCACCTGGCTGGGATTAGCAGTAGCAAAGTTTTTGTGAATCTGCACTACACATCAATATTATCCTCATTAGATTCGGCAAGTAAGATGACACTTTGGAATGGTATTTGGGAGGGGTTAAGTTTAGATCCCTGTCTGACTATACAGATTAAGTTTTCCATAGTTTTTCTAATGTGCTCAAGGCAAATGTGATGATAATTCCTCTAGAAATACATGATTAGCTTCCCTTTCATCTTTATCTTACCTGACCTGCTACATCTGTAAAGACATCATTTATAAGCCATTACATTGTAATATTTTTTCCTTCCTTTATGATAGTACCTAACAGTTACTGCGGAATAGTTGCTCTTCCAAACAACATCCTATACAAGCAAACCATTTGCATCTTTACCTGCAGTTACTCGTACTTTAGGTACGTGGACTACGTACAGCTCTATTTGAAAAGAATAGCTTGATGTTGACCTAGGGTCGAGCCATGCGTATCTGCTTTCATGCTAATTCGCTGCTAGTAGTAACCCTTAGCTGTCAAATAGTCTGTGCATTGGCTAGAATTCCGAATCAATAAAATACACAGAAATAAAAAATTGAAGTTAAAGGAATAATTTAATAAAAAGGGTTGTATTGTAACATCTGTGATTGATGTAGATGATAGAGAATTATGTTGAACGATGTTTATTCAAGATAGGACATCTCTGATAAACAGGAAGTGGTCCTACAATATTCATATAAATTACAGACAAAAAAAAAATACCCATATCATATGTAATAAAGATATGGCGATAGCATTATGAGAATGGTAGAAAAATCCCCAAACTAAATAGCTATCGAAAATACAGAATTTCGTACAATAGGCGAAATATTCACCATTTCAAAACAGTTCAGCCTGTTGATTTACAAATTATCACGTGTGATAAAAAGAATAATAACTCATAATATGTCTATCCTCTGTTCTATGATAACAAGCAGAATTAGTTTAGTCCTATTCTGGAGCATATTCAGACCTCTCAAAACATAAAGTCCCTTCAGAAGATATGACTGTTACCCGCCAAGAATGAAACATCCATACGACATAATCACTCACTTCACCCCAGGTAGGTCTGGTTTCTTCAAGAACTCAGCATAGAGTGTTCAGATTCACTCCTTTGATCTCTCTGCTCAAAAATTCCCAGTCTCCATTTGATTGCCATAGTGTTCCACTAGCCTGCTTTTCTGTTGGTTGAAGGCTCTCCACCAAAATTACATCATTTTTACATTCAAAAAGCATGATTTGATCATCATGACCACTTCCTGCACTAAACTAATATGTTACAACAATATTTAAATAAAGAAAAATTATAAATATTTGGTCATACTCAGATCATTCGCAATAATTACAAATAAAGGTTTGTTCATAAATAAATAAGCTAGTGTTCTTGCGCAAGTGCACTGACATTAAATGAAGATGAACTGTCGTTAAATTTTGTTTAAACAGTTATTTGTGCCTTCTTGACAGAAGGGCCTTTGGTTTTCTTTTTAGTTGTGGTGTCCATTAAAATGTGTGATTGATCACTTCTAAATTAGCACAATTTTTTAATAGAACTTACAATCAGCATTTGAATAAAGTTACTGGCAAAATAGTAAACTGTCCATTAAATAAAGGCACGAATATGACAAAATATGAGGCACTGTTGCTGTGTAATTGTAGAGAATATGATATTTTGACAAACATTTGCGTAGCAGAAATGATGTGAAAGATGTAATTAATCAAGAAATAAAATAGATACATAGCCTTAGCTTTCAGAGATGATGGCTGTTGTGCAATGCTATCAGCTGAGATATTGTTTGTTGAAACTGCATGAAGCGATTAAAAGTTGTTATTCAGAGGATCATTGTGTAAATGTGTGTTCACTGTGAAATATTAACTTCTGCAGTTTTAATGCTATTGAAATATTGTTGTGGCTTTGGATGTGCCTCATTTTTCTGAGATCCCAAATGCATTCAGATTTGCATGAATATTTGTCTGTGATTATTGTTGAATCTCAAAGAACTGTAACTTGGCTACCTTTAAGACTGTCTGACAATCTGCAATTTCTTGGAGCATCTCCTACACAGAGGTTATGTGAATAACACCTGTCCAAATTCACAGCTTTGGGATTTTCCCAATTTCCACCCATACACTCCTTGTCTCTACACCTGCGTTCGCCTGGGGCAGTCGTGTGATGTCCTCATCCCACTGACTCATACCCAGCAAAGCAAACAAATTCAGCTCTCCTCAGCACCAGCCCTAGATGGAAAAATAAGTTGCTTACATACTCGTAATTTTACACCTACCTTCCTTCCTTTTCCTGTCAGATTCAACAACTGTTTCCCATTTAAGAGTCAGTTTTCATGTTTTAATTTCAACAAATTCTTTATTATTTCCAAAAATAAGCTATTTAGAGGTGGAAGGCACTTCATACACTAAAGCACCAAAGAAACTGATTCAGCATGCTTTATCAAATACAGAGATATGCAAACAGGCAGAATACAGTATTATGGTTGGTAACTGGTATAGCATTCATTTTCAAATACAGAGATATGCAAACAGGCACAATACAGTACTGTGGTTGGCAATGCCTATGTAAGACAACAAGTGTCTGACGCAGTTATTAGATCGGTTACTGCTGCTACAATGGCAAGCTATCAAGATTTAAGTGCATTTGAATGTGGTGTTGCAGTTGGCATATGAGTGATGGGAAACAGCATCTCTGAGGTAGCAGTGAAGTGGGGATTTACCCATACAACCATTTCATGAGTGTACCTTGAATATGAGGAATCTAGTAAAACATCAAATCTCTGACATCACTGTGGCCGGAAAAAGATCCTGCTAGAATGGAACCAACGACGACCGATGAGAATTAGTCAACATGACAGAAGTGCTACCCTTCTGTAACTTGCTGCAGATTTCAATGCTGGGCATTTGAACCATTCAACGAAACATCATCAATATGGGCTTTCACAGCCGAAGGCCCACTCTTGTACCCTGGATGACTGCACGACACAAAGCTTTACAACTCACCTGGGCCTGTCAGTACCAATGTTGGACTGTTGATGACTGGAAATGTGTTACCTGGTTGGACGAGTCTCATTTCAAGTTGTATCAAGTGGGCGGATGTGTACGGGTATGAAGAAAACTTCATGAATCCATGGACCTGCTGTTAGGAGGGGACTGTAATGGATACTGTAATGGTGTGGGACATGTGCAGTTGAAGTGATATGGGACCTCTTATACATCTAGATACGACTTCGACAGGTGACATGTAAGCATCCTGTCCGATAACCTGCATCCTTTCATGTCCATTGTGCGTTCCTGCGAACTTGAGCAATTCCAGCAGGACAATACGACACCCCACATGTCCAGAATTGCTACAGAGTGGCTCCAGGAACATTCTTCTGAGATTAAACACTTTTGATAGCCACCAAACTCCTCAGACATGAACATTATTGAACATATATGGGATGCCTTGCAACATACTATTCAGAAGAGATCTTCACCGCCTTGTACTCTAACGGATTTGTGAACAGCGCTGCAGGATTCACGGTGTCAGTTCCCTCCAGTATATTCAGTGGCCTGAGACAGTGGTCATATCTATCTGTGTGTGTGTGTGTGTGTGTGTGTGTGTGTGTGTGTGTGTGTGTGTGTTTTGTCTACTTCAGAAAGAGGCCTTTTGGCTGAATGCTCACATCTTTTGCAGTCTTTCTACTGTGTCTGTCTGTGACTCAACATCTTGTCTACATGGTGAGTAGCAATGTATCTTTCATAATATTGTCAGGTCCCATATTAATGTGGTGGAGCACTTACAATATGCTAAAGTTATAGGTTAGCAGTTTCCTTCTCCCTCTTCTTTTGACATCTGTGATGTGTCTCCTAGGATTGGTCACATTTCAGGTTGGCTGTTCTTTTTCTACAGATCGTCTTGTTGACAGGAAGTGAAATTCCTCTGCAGGGGACAGACAGATGGTTACATTTGAATTTTAGCTGAGAGTTGTGTCAGATTTCTAACACTAATCTCTCACTCTTCAGCTTGTCAAGCAGCAAGTCTGTCATAAACCTGAGTTACTAAGTATGAAATAATTTGTATGTTCGTATCAGTATTTTATTTTTAAGAATGACTATTTCTTAATACTTGGAATTGCAGTGTCGTTTCCTTTCTGTACATGTGCTTCAAGTGTTGTACTGATTTACAGGTATATCCAGTCTTCTAGACATTATTGATCAACCTGAGTTGTCTTCATTCAGCGGGATAGTTGGCAGACTCCCATTTACCTGTTTCCAATGTGGACACACATACCGTCACCAAGCATCACTCAGAAACCATGTTCGTTTCCAGTGTGGGAAAGAACCTCAGTTTGAATGTCCTTATTGTTCCAAGAAATGCAAACTGAAAGGAAATCTCAAGAAACACATATTTGCAGTTCACACACGTGAACTTGGTAATTAAATGTTACATAGTTTTCGGTTGGGACAAAGAAGACTTGAAACTGTGAGTGAAATAGACCTGTAAGAACTGTATTAGAACCTCCGTCACTAAGCAAATTCCAATTATGTTTGAACTATTTTGCATTGTTGTAAAGCTTTAACATGTGACCAACCAAATTAATTATGACTCCATTGCACATCGTCTGTTTAATACAAGGTGATTGTAATGTCATATCGCCTATGTCTATTATTGAAACTTTTGGTTTACTGTGGTATTAAAAATGTGAATTAAACAGAAACTTGATTTTACTTCATTTCTTATCTTGTTTCAAAGTACAATCCCTCTCTCTTCCATTTTTAAACTTTATTGGTCACAGCCAAGTCTTAATTAATATGTAAAGTTTCATTTATCACACCTATATGTATTATTGGCAACAAGAAGTAATATCTTCATAGCTATTCCCTCTTTTCTATTACTTAAGTGTTTTACGCACACAGCGTTCCTCCTCTTGTGCAACATATCATGCAGAAAGTAATTTTTTAATAAATAAAGTAAAACTGTCGGATAAAGAGAGAAAAAGAAGTTGCTTTTTGTTTGTTGACCAATTTTTTCAGCCTATTTGCATAAAATTCTAAATTATTTCATAGTTTTTCAAATCATAGTTGTGATTCCTTATTTTTTTGTGTTATATAGCTATGTAATGTGTCTAACTATAAGGCAAGATATTATGTGGGGACACTTAAATTTGAATAAGCAACCAATTAAAACTTAGAAAAGCAAAAACAGTATATTTTCAGTTTTTTGATGAAAGTTTTTTCAGGACTTAATTATTCTACTACCTATTGATGTCTAAATAATAAAAAGAAGATATTGTGAGATAAGTCTTTTGTGTGCATATATTTGCAATTTTATGAACACCGTTCTGTTGTTGTAACTTTTTCATGAAAAGATGTCAAAACATACCTATTTGTGAGAATCCCCCCCTCCCACTTCCACCCCCTTCAAAAAGAAATGTTTTCCAGAAGGAACTAAATTTGTAACTCAAGGAGTACAAACTATTTGCCTCATTGTTTTTTTCCATTTGTTGATAATTATTTCATCCTACCTAACTTGTGCTGCTAATATTTTAATTCCAAGCAAATCTCTGTAGTTTATTACTTATTGACAATTTGTTATTGCAACTTCCGTTAGCTGAAGACACTTGCTGCAACACCCAGAAAGTGAGATACTGACATTTTTGCTTTATGTTTCATTGTTATGACTTTTTCCTTTTTGTCCATCCCTCTCCCTCCCCCTTCCACTGCAGAAGTTGCTTTACATTTGTTCTGTAGCTCTTCTTATAGCTTTTTCTTGTATGAATTCACTTGAGGCAACCTAATTGTGTCATCTCTAATGGATTCAGTTACATTTACTTCACTGGTTGAAGTGGTATAGTGGAAAAAGCACTGAGCTGACATTTGAGCAGTCAAGATTTAGGTTTCCTGTGGTTTCCATACATCAGGGAAGGTGAACACCAGGATGATAGTCTTTAAAAGGCACAGCAAATATTCTTCCCCATCCTTGTTTTTCACTTCATCTCCTATAGCGTAGTCATTAACAGGAGGCTTTGTGCCTTGCATTGTAGTTTTGCTCTACTCTTTCGGAATTTATTTATTTATTTATGTGTGTGTGTGTGTGTGTGTGTGTGTGTGTGTGTGTGTGTGTGTGTGTGTGTGTGTGTGTGAAAATTTTGCATTGGCTTTCAAACTGCATGATTTGGTTTTAAGAATCAGGCAACCAGTAACGTACATAAATATCAAGCATTGGTGACAAAAATAATGACTGTAGATATATCGAGTTTATCTACAATTCAAAGTGTTTTATCAGATGTTATGTCACAGTTTATATACTTTGAGATAATTATTATTATTCTCTCAATTTGGGAACCAAACTTCAACATTATTTTCATAAGCAATAGAGGTGGAATTTCTGTTTTAACAGCCAGTGCAGTCCAGAACCCAATATGTGTGATATATAAGAGAAGAAAGACATGATTCATATACACCCTAGGGCAACTGAAGTTGATGGTATGTATACATGGGAAACTTCTTTAGTTGTTTCCATTACTTTCAAATTTTCATTTTCATGTGTGATGTACATTCAGTCCTGTTCAATATGTATATAATATAGATTGTTGATTTTATGCAGTTAAATATCATAATTTGAAAGTGTTTTCTTTAATTAAATTTTAGGTGTTCATGTATTTGAAACAGATGAAATTTCTGCCCTTTTAAAATATATGGGTCTAGGTAATACACATTTGTTGAATGTCATGCTTTGTGTAATGTTAATGCAAATGTAAGAAATTTAAAAAGTATTTGGCTGTACACCGTATTCTGTGTTTGTCTACAGTATTCTCACTAGAATATGAATATTTTTCATGAACAGTATGCTCGTACTATAAATGAACCCAGTTTTCTGATGTATAGTAACAATCCTTAAATGTGGCTGTTGGTTACCTCCTAAAGTAATATTTACATTACATATTTATTCCAGAGCCTGACTTGAAATGTGGAATCAAGAAGCAACAGTTCTTTCGAAATAAAAGTATTTCTCGAAGTGGAACACAGTCTTCTGCTGAACTAAGCTCTACACAGCTAGTGCACAACAGCTTTGTGAAGCAAGCTGCTCATTCATTTTTTGAAGTTGCAACACTTCTGGATTCTGACACATGGCAACTGCCAGAAGGAACACAGGAATCCCTCAAGAATAAAAGGCCAACTGGAACAAGAGCTTTTCCTGTAACAGAAGGTCCAGGTGTATTTCCATGTGATAATTGTGGAAAGTCATATAAATGGAGAAGAACACTTCGTCACCACCTCCGTTTAGAATGTGGAAAAGAACCTGCATTTCAGTGCCCATTTTGCCCCTTGCGCTCAAAAAGAAAGAGTAATATTTCTGCCCATATAAGATATGTTCACTTGAAATGATTTTAAGAATCTAAACATGTTAATCAGTCAAGTATCTTATCACTTTTTGACTAGTCTCCTTTGTAGTTCGTGTGTTGCATTTAATTCTTCATCATCCTTTGTATTTGTTTACTTCTGCTGAAATGTCATCTAGAAACAATTTACTGTTATGTTTAGTCGCACAGTTAAAATGAAGCTTGTTGACTGCTTACAATGATTACTAGTGTTGAATTTATCTGTCAATAAATCTTATACCCTCATGACTAACAGTATTCTTTGTTTGCCTGAATAATATCATGCAGAAACAGGTTAAAAGTAATCTTTTTCTGACTCATGTATTGCTGTTATTCAGCCAAAAATACATTAGTAATGTAAGTATGTTCTTTCATTTTTATTATTTCTGACATTATGCATTGAAAATTACTTCTCATTTTGTTCTTTAAATACAAGCATCCATTGTGTAGCTTATTTATTTATTTTGTGCAACACAATTTAAAGCATTCATGCTGTTTCTGTTAAGATTACAGTATGCTAGAACAGTTGTGCGTTTGGTTCTATCTCAAAATATGTTTTCTGTGTGTGTGTGTGTGTGTGTGTGTGTGTGTGTGTGTGTGTGTGTGTGTGTGTGTTGGGAGGGGGGGGGGGCTGTTTTATGGGTTCAGAGGGTGTACACTAGATGCACACTGCCAAGCTCTGATCCTTTTATAAAAGACAGGGTGGAAACTGGTGAATTGTAAAAAATTGGGTCATCATCTGGAATCGGGAAAAAGAACAGATGAATGAATGAATGTTACATGTATGCAAATAAAATGCTACATCTCCAGAAAAGAGGGTTTAGGCAATTAATTCAGATATTTACTATATTTTACAGACTGTAAGACACACTTTTTTCTTCGAAAAATTACCTCCAAAATTCAGGTGCATCTTATACTCGAAATTAATATAAAAATGTCCAGTGTTTGATTTAAAATTCCTGTCAGACTAAAAAACTACATATATTTGATGCCACAGAAACCTATCTCTATCTTGCAACATTGGAGTCAACTGTCGTCAGCTGTGCACCGATGCGAGGAACATGAGTTTGGCGGATTCACAAACTTGCTAACATTGTCTCCCTCCCACCCCACCATCACAAACCCAGAACACTGTTTAGCCTGTGATATGTCATTGCAATCTATGCACCAGTGAACTTGAATTGAAAGTAATTTGTGTTATCTGTAACCGTATAGTATTTTTGTTAGTAGCTAGTTAAAAGTTAAAGGTATTCATATGATATGGACTATAAATTGAAAGTAATAGTATATACAAGAGAACATGGAAACAGAGCAGCTGAGTGGCATTTCTGCCCTCCACCAACAGAAAAAACCATTCGCAATTGGCGAGCAAGTAGAGGAGAACTGAAAAAAAAAAAAAAAAAAAAAAAAAAAAAAAAAATGAGGAAGACTAAACGTTCAAATAGAGGACTGAATCCAGAATGGCCAAAACTAGATGATGATGCGTTGAAATGGTTTCAAGGAACCATCAGAATGGCATTGGAATTAATACAAACATGGTTCAAATACACGCTCATGAGGTAACACTATAGGCAAACTTAACAGATGTGAAGGGTGAAGTTGGTTGGTGATACAATTTTATGAAGCATCATGGACATAGCTTGTGAACCAAACCCAAAATATCTGAGAAAATGCTACAAGAGTATGAAGAGAAAATGTTATCTTTCCATCACTTTATTATTCAACATCGAAAGAAAACCAGTGTGGAATGTACACCCAAACCTCCAGATGTTAGACGCTCAGATCTGTACCAAACGTTGTATGTTGTTGTATGTTGTATGTTGTTGTATGTTGACTAAAACTCCCATTTAGTTGGTACTGTGTGCTGTCGTCCAGCAGTACAGGCATAAACATTAATTAAAAGTAACACTTGAATTACCAGAGCACAGGAAAAGCGTTACTACGATTAAATAACAAGTATAACTTCCATGGGTGAATTGGCAGGCTGTTTGGTACTTTCGTACACCGTTTGACGAATCCCACTTTTGTGCATGCACCCTGTAGATTGCAGAATGAAAGCTTGTGTCTGAAACTGAACTTTGTTGAAGTTTCAAAGGGTCTGGGTTCATCAACGAGTTTAGCCATTATCCAACCATGACGGTGAGAATTGTAGAAGCATGAAGAACGCAACTGACTGTATGTGAGGTACTGCAGCTTAAGAAGATTATTCTGTTGTTGCAGACTAATCAGTTCCAAAGAATCTGACAGAACACCACACATATGTACCCTATAAGGTATGCTGCTTTCACTAACGAGGTGAAAGCAGAAAGCAAAAAGAACATTTCTACAAACTCTAAAAAGTCTCTCTACATATCAGGAAAATGTTCTCTCATGTAACAGTTTCATGCATAAACAATTTAAAAAATAGTCATTAATGGGGTTTGTACCAGGGATCCTTGAATCAACGACCTAATGCTGTACTAACTCACCCTCAGAAGCCATACACATTAACTATTCACAAATACTCTTTTCATTGTCCCTGATAGCTCTGGTGTTGCTTTAATTAACGTTTACACCTGTTCTGCTGGGCGGCAGCATATAGTATGAACTAAATCAGAGTTTTCGTTGTTAATCTATCGACACACAACATTTGGCACCAGTCTGAGTTTCTGACATCTGGAGGTTTGGGTGTAAGCCAAATAGTGAGTATGGACAAAACTCTTCTGACATTTGATGTGCTGAGTGACAGAAATGTTGCCATGAAAGGTGCTAAAACTGTAACTATAAAAATAAGTGGACGTGAAAAAAGCACTACACTGATGTCTTTTCATGTTGTGGTTACAGTACTAAACTTAATCCAGCGATCACTTTCAAGAGAATACAATGCCAAAACCTTCTGAAATACTGCCAGTTGTTCTTGTTCACGCACATGGCAAGGGTTGGATGGATGAGGGTGGTGTGAAATTATGGATTAACGGAGTGTGGGAGAGAAGGGAAGGTGCTTTATTGAAGAAGAGTTCTCTTCTTGTGCTAGAACAGTTCAGAAGTCATTTGAAAAATTCGGTGAAAGAGAAAGTGAGACAGAGAAATTCAGAGCTTGCTGTTATTCCAGAAGGGTTTACTTCACAATTGCAACCTCTTGATGCCTTGATAAATAAACCATTTAATGTTTATGTGAGAGAGGAATGGAACATATAGATGAAGGATGAAACCCAACATGAATTCATCCCAAAGGTAGCTTTAAAATGACCTACAATCAAACAAGCATGTCAGTGGATAAAACAGTCATAGTCTACAGTGAGAGAAGACATTATTGTTAAATCCTTCAATAAGTGTGGCAAAGTAATGCTCTCAGTGGCAGTGAAGACCATCTTATATATGAAGAGGATAATGACGACAATGAAGAGGAGAAAGGAGAAGAAAGTTCAGATGATGATTTTCAGGGATTTTAAAGGTCAGTTCGGTTTTATAAACTAAGATTTTTTTTAGTCTGGCTTTGTACTCTAATAATAATAATGGTAAAAAGTTAAGTTTTTGTAAAAAATTGCATCTTACAGTCCAAAGCATCTTATAGTCTGTAAAATACAATATCTATCTAATAATTTATAATATCAGGTCTACATAATTCAAAGACAGAATAGTGGCAAACCAGAAACAAATTAGGTGATAAGCACAAGAACAGATGAAAACCAAGACGAAAAACAGTTTTATATTGCCTTTGGAGGAGAAGATGTCAAAAAAAAGAATAGTAAAACACTGACTGTCATACGTATTTCAGATTTGACAGTTTTACAGGTTCAGTAAATACGGTATATACAAAGAAACCAATAAGAAGTAAATGAAATTCACCAACTCCTTTTGATTTAAATCACCATATTTAGCATCTGCATCATCATCATCCTCATCATCATCACCATCACCACCACCACCACCACCACCACCACCATCACCATCTTGCTATGAACTCATTATTCTTTGTTCTGCCTGTTTTGTTCCTCCATTTTGTCAGTTAGCCTCTTTAGATTGTTCTGTTTTATGTCACGTTCTTCTTCAAGAGAGACTGCTACCAAACATTGTATAAACACTGTACTTGTATATGCGACATGCATTTCTCAAATCCTGACCTAGACATTCTGTTTTAGGTGTCCTGTGGACGCTGTAAATCACGTCAGGCAAATCTGAGGTAGATCCCTTAACACAGCCTCTCTTGACCTTGATTTCAGTAAGATACTGATGCTAACCTTTTGCTCCAATAATGTTTATACATTTCTCTTAGTGTTCTACATCTTTGGTTCATGGTGACTGTATTTACACCTACCCATTCTCCCATACTATTAATTGATATAAATTACTAATAGATAAAATAATTTGAGGAAGACTGACAAAAGAAAATAAAAGGAAGAGGAAAAGAAGAAACAATGAATAGGAAAACAGCACAGATGTGCAAAATTATGACACACTGTATTAGATAAAGCAGAAGAAAGAAAACATTCCTATGAGGTGAGGTGCTACAGATTTTAGAATGTACAATGTTGGATCAAAGTATCTGGGCACGTGTGCAACAACTATGTGACACAGCAAACTCATTAATCCATAACCTAGAAGCTGTCAAGATGTATGTTGTTCAGTAATCGAAACAAAACAGAATGGGTAGTTAATGGCACTCAGGCTTTTTGTTTACCACTTAATAGGAAGTACTTATAGAGGTACATCTACATGAGCCCAAATTTCTGTTATCCTAATGGTACTTACACAAAATGTGCATTAGTGGCAGTGAACTTCAAATGCTGGTTCTCTAAATTTTCTCATTAGTGTTTTGCGAAAAGAACGTCATTTTCCCTTCAGGGATTCCCATTTGAGTTCATGGAGTGTTTCCATAATACTCATGTGTTGATCAGACTTACCTGTAACAAATCTACCAACCCACCTCTGAATTGCTTCAATTTCTTCTTTTCATCCAGTGTATTAGGGGATCCAGACACTTGATCAGTACTCAAGAGTGGGTCACACTAGTGTTTTGTAAGTGGTCTCCTTTAAAGATGAAACACACTTTCCTAAAATTCTCCCAGTAAACTAAAGTTGACCATTCAACATCCCTACTGCCATACCTTCATGCTCATTCCATTTCATATGGCTCTGCGATGTTACACATAGATATTTATTCAATGTGACTGCATCAAGAAGCGCTCTACTAATGCTGCAATCAAACATTACGGTATTGTTTTACCTACTCCTCTTCATTAATTTACATTTTTTCACACTTAGATGTAGCTGCTATTCATCATTCAAACTACAAATTATGTCTAAGTCGTCTTGTATCCTCCGTTGATCACTTGGCGACAACAACTTCCCATACACAATAGCATCATTGGCAAACAGCCACAGGTTGCAGCTCACACTGTTAATAAGATCATTTACGTACATAGTGAATACTTACTTTGAGCACACCTGAAAATACACTCTTCTCTGATGATCATTCACGTATTGGGGAACGTGATCCATATGTTCAGAACTTCATTAGCAAAGTGCAGTGGGGCACTGCGTCAAACTCTTTCCAGAAATCTAGGGATACAGAATCTGCCTGTTGCCTTTCATATGTGGTTCACAGGATATCATGCAAGTAAAGGACAAGCTGAATTTTGCATGAGTGATGCTAATTTTTGGACAGTAGCTTTTCTGTCTGAAGGAAATTTATTGTATTCAAACTGAGGATATGTTCAATAATCTTGCAGTGACTCAATGTTATGGATATTGGTCTGTAATTGTTATATATACCCTACACTTTTTTCCAGGCACTGGGTACTTTGCATTGGGGGAGAGATTCACAGCAATTGCAAGCTAAGTAAGAGAGTGATGCTGTAGATTACTCTCTGTAAAACAGGATTGGGATTCCATCGAAATGTGATGGTGTATTTATTTTCAGCTCTTTCAGTTGCTCCTCTACATCGGGAATGCCTATTACCTTGGCCTCCATATGGGGGTTTGTGCAACACTCAAACGACAGTATATTTGCGTGATCCCCCTGTCTGAATGATTTCTTAAATGTGAAATTTAAAACTCCAGCTTTCCTTTTGTTGTCTTCATTTGCCACACTAGACTGGTCATTGAGTGACCGGATAGAAGATCCAACCTGCTTGTGGATTTTACATAGGGCCAGAACTTTCTAAGGTTTCTCAGCAAGATCTTTTGTCAATGTACGGCAGTGCTAGTTGTACACTTTGTGCATCAATCTCTCTACACACACAAATTTCTGCGTTCTACTTACTTTTACCTGTTGTCATTTTTGCATTCTTTTTTGAGCTGCAGGTACAACATTCTTTGCTTCTTCAGCATTTTCTCGATTTTGTTATTAAACTATGGTAGGTCTCTTCCATCCGTAATCCACTTACTTGGCACATACTTCTGCAGAGCATGATTTAAAATTCATTTAAATTTTGCCCACAATTCCTCTGCATCCATCATACTGGTACTAAATGATGTTCGTCATACTGGAACTAAATGGTGTCCATTCACTGTCTGACTGGGATACTAACAACCACTTATCTGCTCTTCCTAGCAAAAATATCATCCTAGCCTTCTTGTCATATTTATTAACTTCAGAAACCATTGTTGCTATAATGACTTCATGATCACTAAACCCTGTCTCTGTACTGACACAGTTCATAAGGTGAGGCCTGTTTGCAGCTACAAGGTCTAAAATGTTTCCATTGCATGCGTGCTATTGAAGTATCTGCTCTAGACAGTTTTTGGGAAACATATTCCAAAGTGAAGTTAAAATCTTCTGCATTATTAGAGATGTGTCATATTTCCTCTAAAATAATTGATGTTTCAATCCTTCTGCTGTGATCTTCAGGAGCTTCTGATGTCCACTACTGCTAGAACACTATCAGAGGGCAGTGTCACATTTTCTTATAAGGACATTTTTCCCAAATTCATGCTGGAGAAGCGGTAGTATTGGTTAAAATTCTTATGACTACCATTGGTGGCCTTCATCATAGGCTAATATTCCCTCACTGATGCAGAAAAAGGGGCATTATTGGCTAAACTCTTGTGGATACTATTGGTGTCCCATTGTCATTGGATAGAAAGACACTAATCCACACTTCTGCAGAAGGGTTATTGGTTGAAATTTCTGCTACTGCTATTGGTTGGCTGTCATCATTGACTAGATGCAAAACAGAGAGAGAGAGAGAGAGAGAGAGAGAGAGAGAGAGAGAAGGGGGACTTTTTACCCAAAATATTATTGTCTGCCAGGTGATTTGCTGCATGTTGTTTATGTTGCTCGCACACTGTGGTGGCATATTCACTTCCTTGCTGGCAGGGTTCCACGATGCTGGAAGCCTATAGCTGTCCTCTTTATTGAAATTAGATGCATTCTTGGAAATTTCAACCACTTCCTGGACCTTTCTTCTATAAATGTTTGTTTCCTTAGCCAGCACACATACGTTATTAAAATTGATGTCAGAGCCACAGCTCTCATGATGTTCTACTACTGCCAATTTACACTTTGTTTTAGCCTCATGTGCCATTCGTGTTCCTTAATGTGTTCTTTAACAGTTCTTCCTGTTTTGCCTATATACGCTTTGCCGCAGCCACATGTCACTGATAGACGCTTGCATTGTGGAAGCAATCAGGTGCATCCGTTTTTCGTTCGAAAAAATCGTATATTTTGTTTTGACTAAGGAAAGATATCTGAATACCATTTTTCTTTAGAATTCTGCTTCTGTGGTCAGTGATCCCAGAAACAAACAATAACCTAACGGAGGGAGAAGGCAGTTCCTCGTCATTTTTATTAACGTGATTAATATTCTGCCTAAAAGCTCTGTCGATTGAACAACTATCATAGCCAGAGAGTAAAGAAAGCCGACCAATACGAGCGGGTATTTAGATATCACTTTGCAGCACCACCCAGCCCAGAAGCAAGGAATGCTCAACACACTGTCTTCACATGCCTTCTGTATCAGTGATGGTGACAACTTGGAACTGGAGTTGAATTTTTTAAAGAAGACATTGATGGCAGTGCTTGCACAACATTCAGTAAAATTTAATGTAACCATTTTATACAACTGGTTGAGAAGTATCATTTCACACTTGATCGAGAAGCTATACACATTTCTTCCCTTAGTTATTAACAGTGCATGAGCCCGTGTATTCTCTTTCAGTCTTCTGTGAGATGATGAAAAGTGGTATATAGACCTACATATGTAGTCCAGCTGTCCAGCAACTACAGAAATGCTCATTCAAGTAAACATTCGTCAGTGGAGAAAATTGTATGCCAAGAGACATGGTTAGCACACAGCATCAAAGTTCGCACACTTTTGATGTGTAACTTCTGCATATGAAAATTTTAAAAGCACTTTTTTAATAGCAAGTAAAACGTCTAGGATTTTAATAAGTTTATTCCTCACTTGTTTCTTATGTCTTGCATTCCATTTCTTGATCATAGTTTTGCCTAACATAAAATAGTGTACAAAAATTGGAACAAAATTTAACTAATGAAATTCACAATGTGTAACAGTAGTACTGTGCAACAAATGTAACTTCATATCAGGTTCAATATTAATATCTTCATGGTGTTGCTGCAACAATTGTACTTTTAAATTAGAAGTGTGACTTAAATAGCATTTAATCGCATCTTTTGCTAGTAACCAAGCAGTTTTGGATTAATAAAATGAGTAGATGTTTCATATATCACTAAAATCACGTCATTCAACTAAATTCATTTTATATATGAATATATAATTTCAGTGATTTGGCTGGTATTTATTTTCTTCGGTTTCTCATTCTTACTGTTTGTGAACTTGCTGCAAAACATCTACTTCTTTTATAAATGTGAAACTTGATCAGTTACTAATGAATGATATAATTTTTTTTCTCTTTTTTAAGATCTACTGCTCAAATCATTTCAGTTTAAAAGCATTTTTTTTCAACAATACCAAAGCAGCATGTATATGTGGCATTGTGAACATCAATAGCTGGGAAACTGACATGTTATGTCCACTACAGTTTCACAAAGTGTTTTTTGGGTCTTGATTAAATTATGGAAATGCCATCAATGGAGTGACTTGGTCTTCTTATCTGAAAATCTCCAGTGAAGTGTATCTCGAAGCAATTAGACTTATAACTGGGCCAATAGGTCAAGTCCCACTCCTAGCATTTGGGCAGAAGCTAATGAGCTACCTCTGAACAGTTCTCCTTCCCATGTTATATGTATGTTTTCAAGGTCAGGGAGACCACAGAGTATAACATTATTGCATCCCTGCTAACTCTGCAGTAGAGTTTGAGGCATGTTCATAAACCCATGTTGCAGTGTCCAGTTGCATGAAAGGTGTCGGTAAGAAATCCCATCCACTGCGAACGATGTGCTATGATCCACTTCTTACTTGTGGAGGGAATAACATCTACTAAAATTTTTTTGCAAATAAAAATGGTTTATGATGGTGGTGCTATGAACAGAATGAATATGTTTAAGCGGTGTAGGGAGCTTAGTGAAGGCAGAACAAATGTTCATGACAAACAGAAGACTGAAAATCTTTCATTTTGACTGATGAGCTGGTGCAAAAAATCGAGCAAGACCGCCCATTGACAGTGGATGAAATTTCCACGTTGCTTCCACAATTTTTCAGAACTGACTTAAATTAGGCATTCTCAGAAACACTGGGATGCCTGGAACTGTGTGCAATGCATGATGGGTCCCAAACAGTTGACAAAGTAGCACAAGAAAAATCGAGTCAGTTGTACCTGTGAGTTTCTTGACTAACTTGAATTGGAAGGTGAGGATTTTCTGAACTCTGTTGTAACTGGAGATGAAATGTGGGTGGCTCTTCACACACCTGTGACGAAAAGACAGTCATCACAGTGCCATCACACCAATTCTCCATCTGCCAAAAAATTCAGAACCACAATTGTGGGCCAAAAAGTCATGACCTCAATGTTTTGGGACCGAAAAGACATCATTTTGGTCAGATTTCTGCCTCTGGGGAAGGCCATCAATGTACATCAATATTGAGGCCCGAAAAAACTCAAAAGGATCATTTGGAACAAAAGGAGGGGAATACTGACAAGAGGAGTGTGCGTGTTGTATGACAACGCCCGTGCTTACATAGCCTTATGTGCCAAGGCAGTCTTGGCCTGATTTGGTTGGGATGTTTTGAACCACCCCGATATTCCTCTGACTTGACATCTTCAGATTATCATCTTTTCACCTCCCTAAAGGCAGACATGAATAGGATTAAATTTTCAACCAACAAGCAGTTGAAGAAAGAGGCTCTAAGTGGGGAAAGGAAATGCCAGGAGAGTTCTTCAAGGAGGTCGTAAAGAAGCTAGTGCCATAGCTCACCACTTGCAGTGAATGGGACATTAATGATGTGAAAAAAGTCAACAGATGTATCAACAACATCCTGCAATTTTTTTTCACATGCAGTTTTTCTAAAGAAATAAAAATCTAGCACACTCACTTTTTGAGCATTCCTTGCAATTAGTCTTAGAGTTGTTAGGCAACTGAAAAAAAGTAACTCATGATAGATCACAAAGTAGTGTTTTGACACATCTCCCTCAAAGTTCCAGCAAACAGCTTTCTTGGTCGATCACAAGCCTAGTATAATTTTTAAATTTCTTACTTACAAGAAGTCAGGCACTGCAAGTTGTACCTTACAGCACACTTTCTGTTAATTTTAACTGTGACTGCACAGGAGCATAATATATCAATAGCTTTTGGAAAGGAAATTAGTCTGCTTTGTCATTTTCATAGAGAAATTCTTGGAATACAGCTGCCATGGGAGTTTCATGCCTTTGATTCATAGATGGACATGATCTATACAGCTTTCAAACATGTCAGATTTGACCATGCACTGAAATTTCCCAGCAAAAAAGTTTATCCAGCACATGCTGTTTGCATTGCAATAATAAATCATTTTGTATGCATCTGGGGTAAACAGGAATCCACGACAATTGGATGACAGATGCAGAACATAATGAGGCTTATCAGGAAACTGTGGTGGATGCATACTCTTGTAACTTACATTTATGAATGCCACTTGTAAGAAAGTCAGTTGTGGATATATGGGAGAGCGACTGGAAGTAGAGACAAATAAGCTTCAGTTGATCAAACAAACTGTTCAGCCAGGTTGTACCTCCATTCTATCACTTGAGCAAAATAAAAGTAACTCTAGTGGCTTCCATACAGAGAATTTAACATGTGACTTTCTCCTCCATGTAGAGAAATCATAGGATTTTGATGCTTGTGGCACCATTATAACAGTGTGACACATTTTAACTGATTCTTGTTTTTATGCTAATCAAGGATCGGTTGGTAGGACATGTTCTGAGGCATCAAGGAATCACCAGTTTAGCATTGGAGGGCAGCGTGGAGGGTAAAAATCGTAGAGGGAGACCAAGAGATGAATACACTAAGCAGATTCAGAAGGATGTAGGTTGCAGTAGGTACTGGGAGATGAAGAAGCTTGCACAGGATGGAGTAGCATGGAGAGCTGCATCAAACCAGTCTCAGGACTGAAGACCACAACAACAACAATGGATGTGCTCTGTTGTAGGTGATAACACTGCCATTGTCACATGCTTTCCAAAATTCAGCAAGAGAGCAAATTTTTATCCTTGAAATAGTAGGCAAATCATTATATTATTATTCCAGTTTGGCTGTAAAGTTGCTGATGCATTAACGTTTCTAGAATTTGGTTACATGTGCTTAAATGCTGGAGATTCGCTGTAGTATTCTTATATATCAGTGAAACCTGATATGTCAAATGTGGTTTCAAACAATGCTAGGCGAGAAGCACGGAGAAAAACTATGTATCAAGATTACAGTCAAGCAAATTTATTAAAGTTAATTATCATAGCAATTATATTTTAACTACTGCTAAATTCCATGTTAGTTTTCTGAATTCAGTTACAAATTGTTTGGCCACTTTTGAACAATTTTATCTACTCACTTAGAACTTCTGAAAGTATTCTTTGAAAGATTGAGTAATTTTTATTAATGGTGCTTCTTGTGTTCCAAATTTTATACTCTTGCAAAATTTCTCAGAGTGCTTTTACCATGATCTTAAATTCAATGTTAATTGGAGGAATTGCATTTTGATAGTTTTAATATTGAGTGCAAGTTTACAACTGGAAATCTTTGAGATACTTTAGTTTTTAGTATGAAATTCTCATTCTCTGTTTACTTTGTGGCTTTTAAATCATATTCAAATGAATTTGATAGCATTATGTATTGCCAGTAAAATTAAGCCTTCATTCTATTTCAGTTCCTCGTCTAATGTCTTGTTTGGGCTTTATTTGATTTATTTCTATTTGTTTACACTATTTACATGCGCTTTTTTCCTAATATAATTTTTCCCTGTTTGACCTACTGAATAATGAAGTTATGGTTCCTCAGTAAAGAGACTAGTCTTCGGTGACCGCATTCATAGGGACAAGACCTTTTCTGTGACATGTATCTGTATAATCTGAATTTATATAATCTGTTCTGTTTATCAGATCTCCTCAGTGGATTTTAAGTCTAAATATCAATTGAAGTAAAATGGTTCTGAGTGTTACTTACTAAATGAAACTACTTATGCATAAAAACTTCCAATGAGACTTTTTTCAGCTTACAGTAGTTAAATGACTGGTGCCTGCTCCAGAACATCATAATTTGAATGAATAATGAGCCTGACAAACTGCCTATTGGCTTCTGTCTCGGGTTCTTCGGCCGAAGTTCATCTAATGATTTTACTGACTTTTGCCAGCACGAGTGGCTGGTATTGTCAAAGCTTCACTCTCCGTTGCCAGTGGTGAACTGGCAGTTCAACTCTTCCACACTTTATACACTTCTTTAAAGAGGCCTATTTTTTCCTGAGGCTATTTCAGAAATCAGTGAAGGTAGTTTAAATCTGTCTTGCTACTCCATGTCATCAGATGTGTTTCATTTTATTGAAATAAAGTAACATCATTGTTCTTAATGAAACACACATACTATTTGGCTTGCTTTCTCCATCTAAAAACAGTTCATTGCAAAAGATGTTCATGGTAGTAAGAAAATAGTGGCAGTTTGTATGCCGTGTAATCAAATATTTCTCTTACTTAAGATTTTTGCTCACATTAGGAAACACCTTCCGCTTGCAATTTTTATTTAGATATTTCCTCATTTGGCTCTATTGTTTCTTGTACCGTAGCTGCAAAGATGGATTATCAACTTATGTCTTCACTTATCCTTGAGATCTCAAAATTTGTCAGGGAAAAGTGCTAAAACTTGTCTGGCAATCAGGGAAATATCAGGGAATTTCATTTGGGGATACTTGTTGCAACCCTGGAGGCAGTGTTATAGCCTGTCCCCAATGTTATTCAATCTGTACATTGAGCAAGCAGTAAAGGCAACAAAAGAAAAATTTAGAGTAGGAATTAAAGTTCAAGTAGGAGAAATAAAGACTTTGACCTCTGCCGATGACATTGTAATACTATCAGAGACAGCAAAGGATTTGGAAGAGAAGTTAAACGGAATATACAGTCTCTTGAATGGAGGATATAAAATTAGTATCAACGAAAGCAAAATGAGAATAACGGAATGTATTGTAATTGAATCAGGTGATGCTGTGGGTAGGGAATGAGACACTTGAATTAGTACATGAGTTTTGTTATTTGGCTAGCAAGATAACAAATGATTTCCAAAGGAGACAGGATATAAAATGCAGAGTGGCAATGGCAAGAAATGGCAGAAGAAGAGAAATTTGTTAACATTAGATGTTGATTTAAGCATTAACAACTCTCTTCTGAAAGTGTTTCTATGGAGCCTAGCCATGCATGGAAGTGAAACATGGAAAAGAAACAGTTAAAACAAGATAGAAGCTTTTGAAGTGTGGTGCTATAGAAAAATGCTGAAGATTAGATGAGTACATTACTTAACTAATGAGAAAGTGCTGAATAGAACTGGGGAGACAAGAAATTTGTGGCACAACTTGACTAAAAGAAGGGATTGGTTGATAGGACACATTCTGAGGCATCATGGCATCACAGATATAGTATTGGAAAGAAGTGTAGTGGAACAAAAATTGTAGAGGGAGACCAAGAGGTGAATATAGTAAGCAGATTCAGAAAGATGTAGATTGCAGTAGTTATTTGGAGATGAAGAGGATTGCATAGGATAAAGTAGCATGGAGAACTTCATCAAACCAGTGTTTGGACTGGGAACCACAACAACAACAACAACAACAAACAGGGACACCTTTTATAGATCACTAATTTTCCTTGCAACAGATGAGTTAATGGGTTCTTCATCACTGTCCATTCACAACGAATTAAATTTTCTCTCCCTCATTTCTTTGTTCTTAAAGAAAATCATGCAACAAAATCTCCCAAAATTAAAATAAATAATTGCAAATATGTTTCCAAATAACAAATGTATGTTGGTCGTCTTGGTATTCTCATCTTTTCATTGGTGGGACCATTATCTTTTAGTTTGTAGGGTTTAGACATGCAATAAATCCACAGTTAACATCGTTTTAAGCTTTTTTTTTTTAAATCTGGTGCACACAATACAGTTACACTGCACAGCACCCTTTTTACTCTCTGCACAAAAACAGGTGACTATGATTAATTTTCCATATGGTGAATTCAGATTTGATTTTAGTTTTTCACTTGTGGATAAGAATTTCTTCCCTGTTATTGAAGTTGCTTTAATTTAATTGGAACAAGTTTCAATTCTCATGCAACAGAAAAACTTTCTTCTCTTGATTTCTGCATTTGTCTATCTGACATTAACTATCATAAACAGAAGTCATAATTATGCATTATGCTACCACTTGGTGAGTTTTCATCAAGTATGAAAGAAAGAGTATTGGTTCTACATTGTAATGGCAGTTATCACTGTATTGTGTGTTGTTGTTTTGTAAAGTTTGTGATTTACGAGTATATTCTGCCATAAACGTCTGTACAAAATATCTAGACAATGTGTACATGACCCTGATATGTTTTGTAATATATGTGGGGAATATACAGAGAAAAACAGAGGCATAATCATACTCCTGTAGTTAAGTAGGCATACAATTTGTACTTTGGCTGCAGAGTTGGGGACAAAGATTAGCCTTTTGCTCCTCTTTTTTGCTGCGGGACATGTGCAAGTAACTTACGTAAGTGGCTGCAGAATTCTCAAGCATCAGTGCCGATTATAGTACTGATGATGTGATGCAAACAGAAGGATCATGCTATTTTTGCTGACCAAAGTGAATGAATATTTTGCAAAATCAAAACATGTTATTCAATACCCAAACCTGTATTCAGCCATGTGGCCAACTTCTCCACTTTTTAAGCCACTAAGTTACTGGGTGATGAAAAATATGTAGAGATGCTCTGCAACAGCAGTGGGAATGAAAAATCACCAGCGACCAGCGCAGCACGTGGTGGTTCGGATTTGGAGTATTTGCCACCACAATCAACATCACATTATTGCATTGCACATACAAATCTTAACAACATGTATAGGAACTTGAATCTGTACAGACAAATTCTGAGTTACTGGCTTTGCAATTGCATTGATGGATTTTGCTTGCTTGTGGTGTTAAAGTGACTTCATATAGAAAGTGCCAGAGTGAGTTTGAAATCTTATTCTCTTCCTCTAACGAGTATGTTTACTGTAGTGACATCAATCATTTGTTGGGAGCAATGCATCTAGTTTACAAATGTGAGGAATGGAGACACACTATTGATTCCCCTAATTCAAGTTAAAAGGCAGTATTCCTTTATAATGGTAATAAGTATCCCTCAGTTACAGTCGGATACTCAGTTTACAAGAAAGAGAATTACGAAACGATGTGAGATTTAAAGGCTTCTTGAAATTACTGCAACCAGTCATTCATAGTAGATAAAAGTTTTGTGTGAGATTTGGCCAGTTACTTACACTACAATAAGTATAACTGGAATATGCAACCAGGTTGCCTGAAGTACCAAAGCTTTCTGTGCGAGTGGGACAATCGCAGCAAGAATGAACACTATGTACATAGAGTGGCTGAAGCGAAATGCCTACATTCCAAGTATAATTATTGTGTAATATGTGCAGTTGGTAAAACCTGAAAATGTATATCTCTCACCGCTGCATGTCAAAATGGGTTTAATGAAGATAATTGTAAAAGTACTGGACAGAGAATGGGAAGCTTTTGCACACCTGAAGACAAAGTTCCCCTATATCAGATGTGTAAAAAATTAAAGACTGTGTATTTATTGGTCCCCAAATATGAGAACTTTTGCAAGATACAGATTTCACCAACTCATTGAATGAAACTGAAAAAGATGCATTTAATGCCTTCAGGCAAAGTGTACATTCTATTTCAGAAATCATAAATCTGACGATTGTCACCAAAGTTGCATTTCCTTGATTGCCTTCTTGACTTTTTACCGTCAGAATTTGGGGGACACAAATGATGAACGTGGGGAATGTTTTCACCAGGATGTTTTAGTAATGGAAAAGCGAATTGTGGTGTAGTGGCAGTGCTCTACGTGGACAGAACATTGTTGGTCCTTAACTAGAAATGTAGCAGAACATGAATGCAAATGAAGACAGCCAAAAACATCCTTCTATACTTATCCTTAGTTGAAATATTTATCTTTCTAAGGTTTTACAGCTACATATTGTTTGTAAATAATAAAACTTCTACTTTTGAAAAATTTACACAATAGAATATTTTTATTTTCAAATCTGTGTTCCCCATTACCATGAGTAGTGATAAACCATAATTTTATCCAGAGTGCAGACAAAAAGTTGAAACGTGTTGTTCAGTTTTACTGATGTCATTGTCATTGTGGTCTTCAGTCCTAATACTTGTTTGATGCAGCGCTACAGCGCTACTACTGCAGCCAACAAAAATTTGAGCCTGCAAACAGTATTCATGCATAGGTTTCCCTCGACACTTGTCTCACCCTGCCTCCCCCCCCCCCCTCTCTCTCTCCCCTCCCTCCCCCCCCCCCCCCCCCCCCCCCTTCCTCCTGTTACGAAATTGACAATCACTTGACGCATCAGGAAATGTCCCATCAACTGAGCCCTTATTTTAGCGAAGTTGTGCCATAAATTCCTTTCCCCAATTCGGTTCAGTAACTTGTCATTAGCTGTCCAGTCTATTCATCAGATCTTCAGAACTTTCCTGTAGCATTGTATTTCAAAAGTTTCTGTGCTCTTATTATCTGAACTATTTATCATCCATGTTTCATTTTGATACAAGGCTACAATCCAGAAGAATACCTCCAGAAAACACTTAATTGTAGATTTTAGGTTAGATGTAATGTATTTGTATTCTTCAGAAATGTTTGCACAGTGTACAAATAGAATTACATCAGGGATAGGGTGCAACGCTGTCTCACTACTTCTTCTCTTTCATTGTGAATTGTGGTTTATTTATCTCATAACACACATAATCTATATCATTTAATTCAGGTACATGAGACATATCAAATTGTGGTAAAATTTCACCATAAACCAAGAACAGTTGATTTTAAAAAACAGCATAATAATAATAACACAATTTTGTTATGTATACACACAATAAAATCTAACACTTAATTACCCCTTGCTCAAATAATTTCATCCTCTGTGAATTCTTCTATTGAGTAGTAGTATTTCTCCCGCAGAATCTGCTGTAGCCGCATTTTAAAAATTTCTGGCGTCATATTAAATATGTTTTTGCCCATTAACTTGTTATATATTGTGATCCCCGTGTACTGCGGAGTCCATGCATATAATTTCAACTGGTGTGTGGGTAGCATAAAATTATTGTTTTATTTATTGTGTTATATGGATGAGAAAAATGATTCTCCTCAAATAATTTTTGTCTGCTGTGTAGGAAGGTTATAATTTCATAAATGTATATGGAGGGAACAGTTAGGACTTTTAGTTTCCGAAATAAGGGCCAGCAAGACTCTGTTTGCTGTGCAGTACAAATGTATCGGACAATTTTCTTTTGCAGTTTCAGTATTTGAGATACACTACTTGACCTTCCCCAGAAAATTATCCCATATCTAAAGACGGACTCAAAATAAGTATGATAAGCAATTTTTCATGTACTCAAGTCAGTAAAACTTCTTAGTTTATTTGATAGGAAGTCCCAGAAATTTTGTGTTGCGATAAATGGCTTGGCATTCGAGGGCTATTTCTTTTCCATATTTATTTGTATTACTTACATATTCCATAGGTCATACATGTGACTACGCACTACGATGTGGAAAATGCTAAGGTTCTTAGTGTCATCCTATCTACAGTATGTGTGAGGTATTATATTGGTCATGGCAGTGAAAGTGTTTTCTGCTTAGACCTTCAAAAAATTTATGTTCATTATTATGTTTCTTTGATTAAGTGAATTTATTTTTGTGCTTTGCGATTAATGGAAACAGGACATTAAAATGTTTTGCTTCCATGAAACCTGTTGGTGTGTTTATTTGTTGAGTGTGTCTACTATGCTCTATAAATGCACATCATATACATTCTGCCTCCTGGAAAATGTCTTATAGTGCCACGCTTTACAGATTTTTCAGACTTTTGTATTTGTCTTCCTTTACAGGAAATCCTAGAGATATTTGGACTGGTCAGAGACTACCAAACTACTGTTGCACAGACTGTGGAAAGTGGTACCACTACTTGAAAAATTTGAGAAGGCACACAAGATTTGAATGTGGGAAAATGGGACAGTTTGCATGTGCATTTTGTAATCATGTAGCTAAACAAAAGGTTAATCTTGAGAGACACATAGCAACTCGCCATAGAAACCTGGAGAAAAGTCCCATTCATTTCTAATTTTCATTGTTCTTTACCTCATAACCTATTTTAAAGTGACTTTCAAATTACAGTAGGTAACTAATGGTTTTATCTTCTGAAGCTCCATCTTCTGTGTAGTGTGCGTGTATTTCCTCTACAGAAAAAAAAATAAGAATATCTACCATGGAATTTTAATAGTAAATGTACTTGTACAATTTTGCAAAAGAGCCATATTTTTATTGATTTATTTGTGAAAGACAGCAAGTTTTGACAAACAAGAGAAGTATTTTATGAGCAGTTAGTCTGTAACTTGGAAATTAAGTGATTTGTTTTATTGGTGTTGTTGCTGTCGTCATTTCTGTATGATCTTACAGTTACAAGGAGACAAGTCACTGCCACACATTATACATTAAGGCTTAAGTTTTATGAATGCATTTTGCTATATGATAACTACCATTTTATGTTCTCTCGTAATTTACAAGAAGGACAGTTCAGTATCCTGAGTTAGTACTATGTTTCAAAAATTTGCTTCTCTCCCTATACTCTATTGTGGTTATTGT
Organism: Schistocerca serialis cubense; assembly: GCF_023864345.2. Classification (NCBI taxonomy): domain Eukaryota; kingdom Metazoa; phylum Arthropoda; class Insecta; order Orthoptera; family Acrididae; genus Schistocerca; species Schistocerca serialis. The sequence goes on along the minus strand of NC_064641.1, from coordinate 81,592,759 downwards.
TATTATTATTATTATTATTATGAATTTACTAACATATTTTAGCTTTCATATAGTTATATAACTTGTAAAACGGTTTTGTTGTACATGCCCAGGTGGAGACTATGGGTGGTTAACAACGCCAGCAGTACGTCAGTATACCACCACGACAGAAAACAGCTTTGGCTGCAAAGATTGTGGGAAGACATACCGATATCGACAGAATCTCATGAGACATGTTCGCATTGAATGTGGAAAACAACCACAACTTAAATGTCCATATTGTCCACATCTAACAAAACATAAAAGCAGCTTACAGTCACACATTTTTCATCGCCATGAGAAACTCTTTTGAACACACACACACACACACACACACACACACACACACACACACACACACACACACACACACACACGTGTGCATGCAGAGAGAGAGAGAGAGAGAGAGAGAGAGAGAGAGAGAGAGAGAGAGAGATTTCAGTATGTATTTGACATAGTATTTGCAATTTTCTGTGACATTTCTGTAAAACATTGCAGTATTTTACATTTTGGTGACTTGTAACGTAGTTGTAGTTACGGTATGTTCTGTAAAAAAAATAGTAAAAAATTGTATTTGGCAAATCTGCAATTATTTCTATGTTTAGTCTTCACAATCAGTGTTGCTATCTGACTCAATCAATTAAGAAACAAAAATAAAAAAGTAAAAGATATTGATGATCATCTAAATGAGTAATAGAATTTCTGTTTGCCTTTCATCTAAATTTGTCCTCTCCCATATTTTCCATTGTACCTTGAATAATATTCTTATAAGATTTATTTATATTTCTGCATTTCAATTTTCACCTGTATTTTTTTTTTATTTTTTTTATTTTATTTTATTTTATTTTTTTTTCCCCTCCCCACAGAAATTGTATGCATATTTAGCTGTAGCTCAAGACTTCAGTAAGTGGATAATTGTAACACACTTACTTTTCCCATGTTGATTTCATTCCGTACTTTGATTTGTGTATTAGTCTTTAGTTTACTTCTCAAGAAATGCTATTTTTTGACTTTTAAGGAAGAAAATCCTATCTTTATACTACCCAAAGCTTTCTACACACGAAGTCCAAAGAAGAAACCCATTTAAATGAAATTGTCAATGTTTTTGTGGATTGTGATTAATTGCTGTGGAACAGATATTTGTCACTGCTTAAAGTTTTCATTAAGTGTGTGTGTGTGTGTGTTTGTGTTTGTGTGGGTGTGTCTTTGTGTCTAGTCTATATAGTCTATATTCGTTTTCATGAGTAATGAAATTTTTTAATGACATTTTGTACACACAGATTGCTCTCATATGTAATAATCCTTAAAAACTAAGTAATCATAGTTTAGTGTCATGTGCTTCTTTTACTTTGTTTGTATATTCACTTAGGGCATGAATAGCACATTGACATTGTCACAATGATTCTGCTAATTATTCATGATATGTTTTGCATGCACATCACAATAATGAAATAACTTTCTTCACATTGTAGGACCTTCCACTACGAGATATGATGATGTGATGAAGGAAAGTCAGCAGAATTTATTTATCTCTGAACCAAAAGTGAGACTGGGCCCATTTCGTTGTGAAACTTGTGGGAAACATTACCTCCACAAACATAATTTGAATCGGCACATCAGACAGGAATGTGGCAAAGAACCACAATTTTTGTGTCCACTGTGTCCCTACAAATCAAAACATAAATCAAGTTTGGAAAGGCATGTGCGATGCAGGCATTTGTTTCCCATAAGATGAATTTTGTGTAACACATATAATTTATAAAGCTATGTATAAAGACTATATAAAATGCTTTTATGTTTACAAAACTAAATTGTAGAAAACTTAGCTGAAGTGTATTAGTATTTCATCTCTGGTGGTGGGAAACAAGAAACTATTGAATCCTCCTCACACTGCTATTCTCAGTGGTGCATAATTTATTGTAAGTGTCATGTAATTATTTTTACTTTTTTTAAAAATTGAAATTCTAATGCTTCTTAACTGTTTGTGAATTGAATTTGTTTGTTTTGTCTGTGTGAAATGTGAGCTTTTAGCATTTATTTCTTACCAAAAAATTCAGTTGTGTACTTATGCTATTTCTAGAAGAATAATAACTTTATTTGAGAACTGTCATAATATTTGTTACATAATACTTAAAAAAAATTATAAGTTGATATTTCTGAGAGATTACTGTAAATATGTATTTGCAAGCTAAATGGTCAATCTGAAACCTAAGACTACACATGGTTTTATTCAATGTTCTGTAGATATCACCCTCGCACCTATTTTTTAAAGTTGTGTGTGTGTGTGTGTGTGTGTGTGTGAGAGAGAGAGAGAGAGAGAGAGAGAGAGAGAGAGAGAGAGAGAGAGAGGGCTTGGATTTTGCAATAGTAAATTGAAAGGTATCTCATTCTTACAAGAAAAATGATGAATATTTTGCTGCAGTCTATATGTGAGATGTTAAAAGTTACAATCTCTCTTCTACCCTATGACGAATTAGCATACTCCATTTTTATGTATATATTTTCTTCCTTTCCTCTCATTGTGCAGGGGTGAGTCAGTAAGTAAGTCACAAACTGGGAAAAAGACATCAGGGCCATGTATATTGGCTTGAAATTTATTTTCCTTTTCCCATATTCCTCTGTAAACTGAAAACACTTATCCCATAATTCGACAAGGTGATGAAAGCCTCTTCAACACAGTGTTCTTGTGGCAGCACTCGCATCTAACAGGTGACCTCTTATTATGTAATAAGTTTATTTTGATCCTTAAATTGCTGTAACCCACAAGATCAATGTGTGTCTTGGGGACAGTGAAATGCCCCCAGATGGGGAAACAATGTGCTATCACTTTATAACGAAAGTGGCCAGGACATTCATTGTTTATGACTTCTTTTGCCCTTTGCTGAATTCCTGTATTTAGTTGACATAAATTTCCATGAAATACAATTCTAATTATACACAGGATGAATTTCACTATGGACATGCTCTGCATACAGTCCCTCAGGTCACAGAAATCTCATTTTTGTAATCGGGTACACCCACATTGCACACCTGCCATCTTGACGGGACTGCAGATCATTAACCATTGTCCATGGAATACTGCCTGTTGGCTACCTTCCATGCTATTTGTGCTGCCACCCTCTAGATACATATAAGCACAAAATTTAAAATGATTCTTGCATTTGTGACATACTTATTGGCTCACCCTAGTATATGGCATTTCTGTCCAGTGGTGGTACATGATTGATTGAATTTAAAAATAAAAAATAATTGTGCTTTTTTATGTTATTATAACAGAGGGAGTTTGTATCTTCATTTTTTTGTAGTAGAAATTGACATATACCAAAAGATGTTTTACGGACAGGACTACAGTACTGAAATTTTCTCTCCTTCATTTACAGTTATATTCCATGATAAAGCAACAATCTGGTTGCACTTCAAGCCCTGAAAGTAAAGACTATTGCAGTGTGAAACCACACACACACACACACACACACACACACACACTTGTCCATTCATGTAGGGTCTTGATGTGTTTAGTAACTTTACACTGGTCAGTCACACTATTTCATCAGCAAAATGATTCAGAGTGATTTTAGTCCTTACATAAGTTCGAAATAGCATCAGGAACAGTACTGAGAGGGAGAGAGATTTTTTATTTATTTATTTATGTATATATTTATTTATTTATTTTTTGGGTTGGGGGGGGGGGGGGGAGGGTATAAATAGAAGAAGTAAGCCCAATTTGAGAACAGAATTACAAATAAAATAATTAAAATAAAGCTATGTCTGAGGAAAGTAGAAGTTCAGTGAAAGTGAAAGAAACTGGTTACATCCTGTTGCAGTATGTAACCTTCCCATTTCTTCCAAGTCTAAATAAAACTTCTGGAAGTTTGTTATTCTTCCATTATTTTGGAATGTTTGACAATCCGCTTTTGCATGGCAAATAGACACTTTGCTTATCATTCAGCTCTAAAGAAGGGAAGTGTAAAGGTAAAACACACCATGCATATGAGGTGCTGAGTTGTCCACAGCCACGTAAAGAAGGTTTTTTGCATGAGTGATGGTGCAGTGATTGTCTACATCTACATCCACATCCATACTCTGCAAACCACTGCAAATTTCTTGGCCGAGTGTGCATCCCATTGTACCAGTTATTAGGGTTTCTTCCCATTCCATTCACATGTGGATCACAGGAAGAATGATTGTTTGAATACCTTTCTAAATTTGTCCTCTTGATCCCTATGTGAGTGATTGATTTGATTTGATATTGGCAGGGAAGCTAAAACAGCTTTGGTCTAACCCACAACTGCCGCACCGAAACCAAGTTTACTGTGCGGTATCGCTCCCTGTATATCTAGTAAATCCAACCAATGCCCTCAAATAGTGCAAGTAGCCCCTTTACCAGTTTTTTCTTAGACACAATTTCTTCAGGTCTAGTTGTCCTGAAAATTCTTTCTCTTGCTCTCCAATACTGTGCATGCAAAAATTAGGTGTGATGCAGTTTCTTCACTCTCATCACAGATCCTACATTTAGGGTCTTCTTCCGTTATGCTCGTTGCATGTAGGTGTTTTTTGAAATTCACATGCTGATAATCAGTCCAACCATGAGTTTAATCTCTTTCCTGTTCAAATCCAGGATTACAGATGTTCTCTTGAAACATGGCTTTGGTATCATTACCTTACCATGTTTTTGTTTGTAGACCTTGGTCCAGTATTCCATGTGCTATCTTCTAAGCCAGTTCCATAGTTCTAGTTTGATCTTAGCCTTGGAGTCTTTGCCCCCATCCTGGCCAATCGGTTTGCTTGTTCATTGCCACTGATCCCTGAGTGGCCAGGGACCCACACTAGTTTTACCCTATTGCTTCCCCCTAGTTCCACCAGAGCCCTGTGACATTCTGCAACGATCTTAGATCTTGTTGCAGGAGCTGCCAATGATTTCAGGGCTGCCTAGCTAGATGTAGATGCTGCGGTCCTTGTAGCACCTACGCATATTATTCTCCACACATGCCCTTATTGCAATAATTTCAACTTGGAATACCAAGTCCAGTTTTCCTAGAGAGATGATGCCCCCCAGAGTTGACTGAACTCCATACACCCCAGCCCCATCACTTTGGTCTGATTTCGACCCATTAGTGAGCCATCAGTGTCCACCATACGTTGTCAAACTGTTTTTTGCCACTGCTTTGTGCTTCCAATTATTATAAGGCTGGTTGAAGCAGTTGAGAGTTATTATATAGTCAGCTGGCATTCCCCCAGCCATTCCTATATTTACCTTGCTCACTATTTTAGTGTGTGATTCTGGATATCTCAAGGAGATCCAGTTTTTATCAGTTCTGAGTCTGTATGCACCAGTTGCTCCCTTCATCTTGACCCAAAGGTGTAATGAGGCATGTCCAGCATGGCTTCCATCCCAGTGGTTTGTGTGCTAAAATTCCACCTGTTATGGCTAAGCAGGCCAGTCTCTGCACCTTAGCAAGCTCCTTAGCTGCAACCTGCTGTTCTACCTTCTTCCACCACACTACGGCCCCGTAGGAGATCCTAGGTCTAACCACCGTGGTATATATCCAGTGCATAACTCTGGGGCTTAGGCTCCAGTTTTTGCCACAAGTCCTTCTGGTACTCACTAGCATACCTTTCACCTTGGAGCAGATGCTCTTAATGTGAGGGTTCCAAGTTAGTTTCTCATATAAGGTTACCCCTAGATATTTCTCTGTCCCCTTCACAGGTAGAGTTTCATCAAAGAGCTTTAGATTCCAGCTGGAGTGTTGGATATGCTTCTATGTGAATGGCACCACAACAGTCTTCTTAGGATTAACCCTTAGATCCTGTTTAATGCACCAGTCTTGCACAATGTCCAGTGCACCTTGTGCCAAATTCCTAATTGTGTCAGTAAATTTTCCAAGTTTTACTATGACAAGGTCATCAGCATATCCTTGGCAGAAGCATTGCCTGCAATTTAGTTCCTCAATGAGTTCATTCACCATTAGGCTCCATAATAAAGGGGACAAAACTCCTCCTTGTGGACAACCTCTAGTGGTATCACTCTCCACCTTTTCATTCATCATGGAGGCCTCTACCTTCCTTCCACTAAGCATGGCCCTAGTCCACCTACATATAGTAGTCCCTAGGTCATGCACCTCTGCTGCCCTAACCATGGAATCGAAGGCTGTGTTACTAAAGACCGCCTCGATTTCCAGGAAGATGCAGAGGGCTATTTCTTGAAAGTGAAGTGCTTTCTCCACCCTCCCAACGAGTTGATGGAGAGCTGTCTCACATGATTTTCCTGGTTGATATGAATCTTGGTTTAAATATAGAGGAGCCCTAGTTAGCCTCATCTCCCCAACGTGCACATCAACCAGTTTTTCCAATGCTTTAAGAGTGGTGGAGGACAGGCTGATTGGTCTCATATCCTTGGCCTTGGTATGATCAATTCTCTCTGGCTTTGGAATAAAAACAACCTTCATTGCCCTCCAGGCATTGGGACTGATTCCTGCTGCTAGGCTAACCCTAAATAACCTGCATAGGACTCTTATGAGATTCTCTCCTGCCTGTTGCAGGAGTGCTGGAAAGATTCAATTTGGGCCAGGTGCCTTGAATGATTAGAATGTTTCCACCACCCATTGGATTTTATTGAAGTCGACACATTCCTTGGCCAAAGCCCAGCCCTCTCTTCGAGTGCCTGGGAACCGTTGTCTCTTGGGGATCACATTCTGATCTATGTTATCCGCCAGAGCATATTGAGGAAAGTGAGTTTTGAGGAGCAGTTCCAACATATCATGTGCTGTCTTTGTATATTCCCCATCCTCCTTCCTCAATGTACGTTCTGAATTAGTTGGTACTGTAGTGAGGATTTTGTGAAGTCTGCCTTGAGCATCCATGCCCTCCACTTCCTCACAGAATGCCTTCAAAGATGCCTTCTTTGCTTGTCTAACTGCAAGGTTGTAGTTGACAGGGGCCTCACGATATTTTGCCCATTGTCCTTTATATCATGCAAGGTTAAACAGTTATCATACCTTGTTTTCTTTGCATTTCCGAGTTATTGTTCCAAGTCACACTCCTATTTTTGCACATCTTGGTGATTTGCGCAGTTGACCTGTTATGAAGTCACTATGGCAGAAGTGACAGCCTCTTGTACTTCCTCAAACTCTACTGGGTTCCTTATCAAGGTTTTAATTTCCAATAAGCTTAAGTCAATGTCCCTTCTATATATCTCCCAGTCTGTTTTCCTGGGATTCCTATAGTCTGTGGTCTGTCTGTCTGATTTCCATTTCAGTCTTGAATTTAATACACATGTGGTCCGATGAGGATGGCTCTAATTCCACATGCCATTGTTTGACATTGCTGCCCATCATCATGGAACTAAAGGCTATGACAATTACTTCTTCCCTTCTGCTATTCCTGAATGTACATTCATCACCCTATTCAGGACCTCCAAGTTGTTAGACAGGAGAAATTCAAAAAAGTACTCACCTCTGCTGTTGGTGTTCTTGCTGCCCCACGCTAGGTTGTGGGCATTGGCATCACATCCAACAAACAGTTGGTCGCCTTGCCAATGGCAAGCTTCTATCAGTCTCCTCACCTCTGAAGGAGGAGGAGAGCTGTCTTCATAAGGAATGTATGCTGAGGCCAAAACAATTTCCCTTGTGATACCTTCTTCACATTGCTGCATTCTAATATTCAGAGGGTCCTGGATCAGAAATCCATCATTGGCATGAAAGAAATTCCGTCTCTCATGCATGTTCTGGAGTTTCTTATATTTCTAGCCTAAATCAGCTTACCTCCAGTGTCACCAAGGCTCGATACGCTCCCTTTATGTATGTAGGGTTCTTGTATCAGGGCCTTGTCCACTTCCTGTCTCCCAGGCAACGGCTCAGGGTAGCAGTGGCCCCTTTACTGTGCTGCAGATTAATGTGCAGCACTTCCAGTCTCCATCTTGCTGCCATCATTGCCTTTGAGGTCTTTGATTACCCTGACAGCCACCTGCCAGAACCTTAAAAACAATTTCAGGTCTTGTTCTCACATTGCCTTCAGGGACTTCCCTCCGACCTCCACCACCAGGTTTCATCCTTCCAGTACAGCCTACTGGTTGATTACTCTCCAATCCTCTGTCAAGACTTTTGGATTCTGGACCCCTATTTTCTCGAACAGAGTCTTTGGAGACACATCCTTGAGGATCTTGGGTACCCATATTGATACCTTTTCAGTCTTAAGAATCTCAGCTGCCGTCTTGACCAGAAGCTTCGCATCCTCGCACAGGGATATCATGGGCACCTTGTCCTTGACCCATTCCACTGTATGCACCCACTCACAGATAAAAATGAGGGCACCACGACCTAGATAGATCCTCCCGGAATTGGGTCCTGGACCAGTGCCCCCCCCCCCCCCCCCTTTCCTCCCCAATGTTTTCAAAGAGGGCCATCTGTACGAGCTGCTCCCGCTGCAACGCGATGCCTATCAGTGGATAGCCTTCCTCGATAACTGCCATCTTAAAAACTAAGACTGCAGTACTTTAGGTCTGTTTCCCTATTTCTTGCCTTGGCTTTTTCTGGGCTCACTTAGCCTGAGAGAAGACGTAGATTCCTCCCTTATTCTGTTGTTACCTGTCTTCGACGTTGTGGGGGTCTGCATATCCCCTTCAACTTGAGACAGTTTTTCTTGGGGGTCTTGGGTTCAAGCCCTTTTAACTCCCTCCACTTATGTTTTGGAAGCCATTCTTTCCCTTCCTTTTGTTTCTGTTCCCTTAGAAGTTTCCTCTTCAGGGCCCCAGACAAAGCTTTAATCTTGATCTGGTCCAACTTATCAGTTACAGTTCCAACTTCTTCCTCAGGTCCAGACCCTAATTCAGCAGTGGGAGTGCATTCTATCGGTCCTGACCCCAATGTATGGGCATATGAGGTCTCAGTTTGCCCCCCTCAGTTTGTTTTAATTTATTTCCATCTGTCATGTCCATCTTGGTTGAATGAGGTCTGGGGATCTACACAGTCCACACCTAAGAAACCTGTTTGCGACACATCTTCCCATGTGCCACACACCCCTCGGCGTGGGTCGCATCACACCTTGGGTTGGGGAAGAGAATTAGGTAAGGACTAGGAATGAATAAGGAAGACAGGACGCTGTGAGACACTCTTAGCCTGATCCATCAGCTAAGGCCTTTCTGGCAGTAGGTCCTCTACCTTCAGCATAGCTCTCAGCTTCACGCGGATACGCAAGCCTCTCCACCCACAAAGACAGTGCTTCACTAAGGTGGTGTCCCCGGAGAGGATGTGAGCGATACATAGGGGGTTCTGTTCCTTGAGTCATCATTTAAAGCCAATTCTTGAAACCATGTGTGAGCGATACATAGGGGGTTCTGTTCCTTGAGTCATCATTTAAAGCCAATTCATGAAACCTTGTAAGTAGACTTTCTCAAGATAGTTTACATCTTTATCTTGAAGAGTTTGCCAGTTAAGTTTCTTCAGCATCAGTGTAATACTCTCCAATGGCTCATACAAACCTGTGACCATTTGTGCTGCCCTTCTCTGTATATGTTCAATATCCCCTGTTAGTCCTATTTTGTACAGCTCCCATACACTTCAGCAATATTCTAAAATGGGTCGCACGAGTGGTCTGTAAGCAATCTCCTTTGTAGATTGATTGTAGTTCCCCAGTAAACTGAAGTCTACGACCTGATTTCCCCGCTGCTGAGTCTGTGGTCAATCCATTTCATATCACTACAGAGTGTTACAAACAGGTATTTGTACAAGTTGGCCAATTCTAACGGTGACTCATTGATATTATAGCCACACTGGACTAGAATTTTGGAGGACGATGGTTCACATCCACATCCAACTGACTAGATTTAGGTTTTTCCTGGTTTCCCTAAATCATTCTAAGCAAATATCAGAATGTTTTCTTCAGAAGGGCACAGCTGACTTCCTTCCCTAACCTTAACAAAACACCAACTCTAATGACCTCTTTATCAACAAGATGTTAAAACCTAATTTTCCTTCCTTTGTGTGTGTGTGTGTGTGTGTGTGTGTGTTTTAAGATATTCTAGTATTATATTCATAATGGTGAAGAAGAGGAAGAAGTGATGTTGTTGCCAGTGGAAACGGTTGAGGAAGCAACAGAAACTGAAGCAGTGACTGATGTATCTTAGGCTCAGGGGATAAGTGAAGGTGGCATATACACACATGCTGAAGAGAGAGAGAAAAATAAATCACCCTTTCCTACCCCCTGATTATATCAGAATAACTTGATTTCCTTGACATTTTGGTGATAGTGAACTAATGACAGTAAATATTTTTCTACTTGATTGAGTAATCATGGACTTCTGTGCACAGTACGTGGTGTACTTTCTTATGCACAACTACTAGCATGTTTTAAATTGCCAGCAGATTAAATAGAGCGTAAACATTGATCAGAATTTGCTATAAGTGATGCAATTTCTTAATTTCTGTGCAAGACAGTTGAGTTTTCAATCTGAAGATAAATTTATGTTGCCAGAAACAGTGTTCTAGATTGAAGACCTTCCATCATGTATATGTCCTCCAGGTCCCTTATCATTGGTTTCATTGATTTTTCCTGAAGTCTTATGTATGTCTACACAGTTAGCCTACGAACTTAAAATGTATGTTAACACTGTTAAACTACAAACTGAAAAGCAGATAATTTTGCATTAATGTTCACAATTGCTACTACTAATCGTTTTGCATGGTATGTGTTTCTAGTCAGTTTATAGTAGAGAAGTGTGCACGACTGTTGGTATTCAGAGCCCATTGACCTCTGCAGCTGTCTTAGATATACCAAGATTTCTTGTATTATGCCATTAAGCCTTTAAATACTAATACATCCCATTTACTGAAATAATTATTTCACCTATTTCTCTGTGAGGAACAAGTGGCATGGAACGTATTTCCCTTCTCCCTTGTCATCTTGTTCCATTTCTAAGTGCCATCATTCTGATCAAATTCTTATTTTCTTTAGTTCCAGCTTTCTCTTCATCTCATATGGAACTTCTGTGTAATTTTAAGTCTCCTTTGCTACCATGTATGGTATTAGTGCTTGTAGACTGTCATGGCGTTTTAGAAAGGTGTAAAAGAAATAGGCCCGATACATGATTTGTGTTTTCATTTGTTACTTGGATATCCTGCACTGAATTGAAAGTACTAGCAAAGGCGATATTCTCACCTACATCTAGTATGTTATGACATCGTGAAGGAGATTTCCATGACATGATATCTCAATTTCTAAATTACTTATTACTTGTTTATTGCTATTTCATAGTGAAACTGTTGGCATACAAGAATTCACTATACATAATTTGTATAGTAATCTTAGTACTTTAGTTCTGCAGTCCTGGCTGGAGTGTTTATACTGATCTTAAAGTGAACAAGTTTGTTCATGATTTTTTTTTATTTAGGGGAAGCTCGAAACCTAGTTTTCACCACACCAAGAAATAATAAAAATGTCATATGACTTAATCTCTGAAATTTGAGAAAAACAAATATTTGAATGATACTGTTACATTGTGCTTGTTGCTCCTGAATTACTTTTATCACCAGAAAAAAAGTAATTTAAAAAATTAATTATACATATGCAAACCTGCTTTAGAAATTGTTTACATTATTGCTTACTTGCTGCACTTTTTTGTGTTGCACATCAGTACAATGTAGCAGAGTGTTAAATACTATCTGGGTCAGTGAGGCTAGCACCAAAAATGTAATAGACTATTTGAGAAAAGTGTATTTAAAGTAATTATAGCCTCTGAACGCTTAAACAAACAGCTTGATACAAGCACTGCAATTTTTGGAATACAAGAATTTTTAAAAACTTCATTTACATTTTTTCATGGAGTTGCCAAATTGATGGCTTTTGCAAATGTTAGATTGGTAGATTATTAAACAAAGAGAAACAATTCATAAATGGCTTTCTATCTGAAATTTTCAATAGGTATTGTTTGTGGAAAGTGGTTATATCTCCTTCTACTGTTGTGATCCTGTGCATCATTGCAGTAGGTTTACAGGTTGTGGCAAATAAAAGTGCCTTGGAGATCAGAGCTCCGGCATAGAAAGAAACACAGCAGAGGAAAAGAAATACAGTGCTAACTTCACTGTAGCAAATGTTGAAAATGACCATCATTCATCTCTTGACACTTTTGGGGCCTGATCAGCAAGTTGCTGAAGGCGGATTGAAGCTGGGATAGCTGGGATTCCTGCAGTCTCATCCAAAATGTTCTGCTGCTAGTTCTTGAAGACTGAGGGTTGCTGCAATACATTTTGGACATGAGGCATCCCCACACAAAGTAATTGCACACCAACAGACCAGGTGATCTGGATGGCCAGCTAGGACCATGACCAGACTGGCCTTTGATAACAACTCTGTTAGGTGTGAAGATTGCGTAACTGTTCTCCAAGGTTCAGGTGGCTGTATGGGCAGTTGCTTCATCCTGTTGAAAATAGCTGTAGATCTTTTCCTCTTCCTTTAACGCTGCCGCAATTGGTTTCAAAATGTTTGCAATGTAATGAGCTGAAATCAGAGTCTGATGAAAGAAGGGGGGACCTTCTGATCATGCAATGGTGTTTTGTGGAAGTTATGCAGATTCTCCACTTCCTGTGATTCTGTGAGTTGACATAATCACTCAGATGAAACAGGCTTCATCAGACATAAAGAACAGATCCATGTTCAAGCCATTCGTTCTTACCTTAGTGAACAGCCACTCACAAAACTGGAGGCACTGAGGAGCATCTGCTGGTTTTAGTGCATGAGCAACAGACACTCAGCAGTGGTGCATGTGCAGTTTCAGGTGAAGTATTCATCTGCATGATTGATATAATATTCTGGTCTCTTTCAACAGGCATTGGAGTGATTTGGTAGAACTCTGAACCATTTTATGGTGAACTACAGCAACATTTTCTGGTGTGCAGGCATGTTTCAGAATGCTTTTTGACTTGTTCAAAACAGATCCTGTCTGATGCCATTTTTGGACTAAGCATTGCTTGGCACTCTTTGCTGGCACTTTGACACCATTAAACTTCTCAGCAAACAATTGACCACACTATTCCCATAACTTTATTGTCACGTAACTTTCCATAATGACCACCTGCTGCTCCTCTGTGAACACCATCATCCCCTTTGCACTGCTCCACTCACACTGACACAGCCTGCACTAAGGTCTGAACTGGTGTGGATTGTGTGGCGGGCATGCACCTGGTGTGCATGTCATGTGGTGTGGTTATATGCATAAATTCCGCCCAAATATATTCACTCGTCTGGACCACTTTTATTTGCCCCACTCATTATTTGCTTCAGTTTATGAGCCACAAAAATCTATTTAATTAAATCCTCTAAAGAATATATATTATTAAGTATTTATGCAGCACAACCAGCGTTAAACAAAGATTCTTTGTGTCTTACTTAGGTGTAAGTCTGAATTCAGTCACATAGTCCATTCAAAAAAAAAAGGATAAATTGTCCCACAGCATACAGTTCTGCAATTCTTAGTGTTTAGCCATGGGTTATCTTTCACAGCTGGCTGTAAAGATGAAAGGCACTACTGATTTTCCCCAAACCAAGTAATGAAAATTTTCATTCACATATACGCCAAGAAATTTCCAGTTGCCTGGAATTTATGTATATTATTTACGTTAGTGTGTTGGAAACTGCATGTTTTAAATGCCAGTATCTGAGATATATTTCATGTCCTTACCATTGAAGTATTTAGTTATTTCTATTACCCCATAAGTGTTCTGAAGATTCCACTTCTTTATATTCTTTGCAATAGTTTAAGGCTAAGGTGTCATAGGCGTAATTTGTCATGCTTGAGTTATGGAGGTGTGCCTTGTTAGGAAACGAAAAATGCTAAACACTGAGTCCTAAGGTCTTGTGTTTCTTTTTCATACTTTCTTCCTCCATTCTTTCTTCTCTCTTCTTCGAATCTACCACCCTTTCTGCTATTAACTTCAAAAGTTTCTTTCAATTTTCCTATTTAATTTGTACCACTACAGTTGTTCCTTTCTCTTAACCTTCTTGCAGTGTACCTCCTATTTGTTTTCTTTCACTATTTTCTTATTCCAGTCTCTTACAACAAACTCTCCCTTAATTTCCTACCCTTCTTCTCAGTCTGTCTACATCCTCTGCTCAGCCTCCTGCACCCCAGACTCGTGCCTTCTGCTCCACATTCTTTGCCCAAGACTCCTGCCCTCTGATCCACTTCCGTGCTCTGTGCTCCATCACCAATGTGCCATCTGTTCCATCTCCAACATGCCCTCTCCTCTTCCTCCTCCTCCTCCTCACACCCTCTGCTTCTTCCCCCACAACGCGCCCTCTGCGTCCCCCCACAACACGCCCTCTGCGTCCCCCGGCCCCCCACAACACGCCCTCTGCGTCCCCCGGCCCCCCACAACACACCCTCTGCGTCCCCCCACAACACGCCCTCTGCGCCCCCCCCCACAACACGCCCTCTGCGTCCCCCCCACAACACGCCCTCTGCGTCCCCCCCACAACACGCCCTCTGCGTCCCCCCCACAACACGCCCTCTGCGTCCCCCCACAACACGCCCTCTGCGTCCCCCCACAACACGCCCTCTGCGTCCCCCCACAACACGCCCTCTGCGTCTCCCCACAACACGCCCTCTGTGTCTCCCCACAACACGCCCTCTGCGTCCCCCCACAACACGCCCTCTGTGTCTCCCCACAACACGCCCTCTGCGTCCCCCCACAACACGCCCTCTGCGTCTCCCCACAACACGCCCTCTGCGTCCCCCCACAACACGCCGTCTGCGTCCCCCCACAACATGCCGTCTGCGTCCCCCCACAACACGTCCTCTGTGTCCCCCCACAACACGCCCTCTGCTTCCTCCCAAAACACTCCCTCCACTGCCTGTCCGCACCTCCGCCGCTCCTCCGCGCCTTCGCCGCCCCTCCACACCTCTGCCGTGCCTCTGTCCCGTTCACTGCCAGGATCCGGCATCTCCCCACTACCTTGCAACTCCGAGGGGGGGGGGAGGGGGGAGGCGGCAAGTTAGGATTCGGGTCTCACACTTATGAGTCTTACAACTGCACCTTCTCCATGTGCGAGCTGGAATCAGCACTGGCTGAGATTCATGGTACAGTACCTCGTCATGACCACATCTGGTACTGCATGCTTTGTCAGTTGCCAGCAGCATCAAAGAAAATCCTCCTTCAGTATTTTAATTTGATATGGCAGATTAGACAGTTTCCCCATGTGTGGAGAGAACAGTATTGATACCTCAGCACAAACCAGAAAAAAACTGCACATGTCCCAGTAGTTACAGGAATTTCACCCTAATGAGCTGTGTAGGGAAGAATGTAGAGTGATTGGTTAACCATTGTCTGGTCTGTTTGCTAGAGACCAAGCAACTATTTAATTGCTACTAGTGTGGATTCTGGAGAGTTCAGTCCACTGTCAACAATCTGACCCTGTGTCAAGACTATACTGTCTGCCGTCTTAAGGTGACTGCAGCAAATGAGGTTGCTTCAAGTGCTAAATTCCTTGTGTGTTCCGATTCTTTGAGTGACCTCCACTCTGTAACACTTGTACCCAGAAGATAAAGTAGTCCTGAATATCCAGGATGCCCGCCTCCAACCACAATGCCTGGGGAAGCAGGTGTCTTTCTGCTTGATACCAGGGCAAATGGGTATTGTGAGAAACAGGAAGATGCATGTAGTAGCCAAAGAGGCATGTAGCAGTCCTCAGTTATTTCAGTGACTGATAATAAGCTGCATCTATTAAAGCAAGGAGGACAGGATGAGGTCCTCCTTTGCTTAGGCAACAGCCATATGATGCTTGGCCTCCAATGAGAAGGCCCTCCAGTGTGTAGTGCTTGTGGCATACAGATCACTTTGCACCACATTTTGAGAGACTGTATTTAGTTTCAGACTGGGAGGAGCAGCACATTTGCCAGCAGATCTACCCACTGTTTTTACTGCCATTGAAATGAATGGTTTTGTGAAAAGTCCATCTTGCTTCCAAATATTTTAGGGAGATATGCTTAAAGTTGTAACAGTATGACTGGCTCATCCATGATTTTTGTAAGTGGTCAGCCCTGTCACATTTACCTGTGCCATTGTTTTACCTCTTCTGTCCTTTCTATCACTATTTCTCGTTTGTTTTACAGCATGTGATATGGAGTGATTGTGTGGGTCAATGCAAGAGTGTGAGCAAGAAAATATTTTTAGCCCTTTCACCCACATTAATTTCTTGTAAGGGTCCTGCTACCCTAGCCCACAAATCACCCAGAAAAACAGGCTGACTACCACCATAGCCTGTCCTCCCCCACACTGCCCTTTACTGATCCACCACCCATAACCCCTCCACCACCCCTTAACCCTCCACCACCCCTCAACCCACCACTACCCCTTAACCCTCCACCACCCCTTAACCCACCACTACCCCTTAACCCACCACTACCCCTTAACCCTTGACCGCCCCTTAACAATCCACTGCCCCTTAACCCTCCACTGCCGCCTAACCCCCCACCGTCCCGTAAACCCCCACTGCCCCTTAACCCCCCTGCCGCCCCTTAATTACCCCACCGCCCCTTAACCCCCTGCCGCCCCTTAACCCCCTGCTGCCGCTTCATCTCCACACCGCCCCTTAACCCCCTGCCGCCCCTTCTCCCCCCCGTTCCTTAACCCCCTGCCGCCCCTTATCCCCTGCTGTTCCTCAACCCCCCCCCCCACACCTTAACCCCCTACCGCCACTTAACCCCACCACTTCCCCTTAATCCCCAAAAGCCCCTACACCCCCACTGCCCCTTAACCTCCCCACCACCCCTTAACCTCCCCACCACCCCTTAACTTCCTCACTGCCCTTAACCTCCCCACCACCCCTTAACCTCCCCACCACCCCTTAACCTCCCCACCACCCCTTAACCTCCCCACCACCCCTTAACCACCCCACTGCCCTTAACCCCCCAACACCCCTTAACCCTCCCCACTGCTCTTAACCTCCTCACTGCTCTTAACCTCCCCACTGCTCTTAACCTCCCCACTGCTCTTAACCTCCCCACTGCTCTTAACCTCCCCACTGCTCTTAACCTCCCCACTGCTCTTAACCTCCCCACTGCTCTTAACCTCCCCACTGCTCTTAACCTCCCCACCGCCCCTTAACCTCCCCACCGCCCCTTAACCTCCCCACCGCCCCTTAACCTCCCCACCGCCCCTTAACCTCCCCACCGCCCCTTAACCTCCCCACCGCCCCTTAACCTCCCCACCGCCCCTTAACCTCCCCACCGCCTCTTAAACCATCCCTCTCCTGCAACCTGCCTCAGCCTCCTTCCCTCTCCTGCAACCTGCCTCGGCCTCCTTCCCTCTCCTGCAATCTGCCTCGGCCTCCTTCCCTCTCCTGACCCCTGCCTCGGCCTCCTTCCCTCTCCTGACCCCTGCCTCGGCCTCCTACCCTCTCCTGACCCCTGCCTCGGCCTCCTTCCCACTCCTGACCCCTGCCTCGGCCTCCTTCCCTCTCCTGCCCCCTGCCTCAGCCTCCTTCCCTCTCCTGCCCCCTGCCTCGGCCCTCCTCCCCCTCCTGCCCCCTGCCTCGGCTCTCCTCCCCCTCCTGCCCCCTGCCTCGGCCCTCCTCCCCCTCCTGCCCCCTGCCTCGGCCCTCCTCCCCCTCCTGCCCCCTGCCTCGGCCCTCCTCCCTATCCTCCCTCTCCTGCCCCCTGCCTCGGCCCTCATCCCTCTCTGGCCCTCCTTCCACGGCCCCATCCCTCTCCTGCCCTCCTTCCACGGCCCCATCCCTCTCCTGCCCCCTGCGGTGGCCCCCATCCCTCTCCTGCCCCCTGCGGTGGCCCCCATCCCTTTCTCGGCCCCCCTCCCTCTCCTGCCCCCTGCTCGGCCCTCCTCCCTCTCCTGCTTGGCTCTCCTCCCTCTCCTGCCCGGCCCTCCTCCCTCTCCTGCCCGGCCCTCCTCCCTCTCCTGCCCGGCCCTCCTCCCTCTCCTGCCCGGCCCTCCTCCCTCTCCTGCCCGGCCCTCCTCCCTCTCCTGCCCGGCCCTCCTCCCTCTCCTGCCCGGCCCTCCTCCCTCTCCTGCCCGGCCCTCCTCCCTCTCCTGCCCGGCCCTCCTCCCTCTCCTGCCCGGCCCTCCTCCCTCTCCTGCCCGGCACTCCTCCCTCTCCTGCCCGGCCCTCCTCCCTCTCCTGCCCGGCCCTCCTCCCTCTCCTGCCCGGCCCTCCTCCCTCTGCTGCCCGGCCCTCCTCCCTCTGCTGCCCGGCCCTCCTCCCTCTGCTGCCCGGCCCTGCTCCCTCTGCTGCCCGGCCCTGCTCCCTCTGCTGCCCGGCCCTGCTCCCTCTGCTGCCCGCCCTCCTCCCTCTGCTGCCCGCCCTCCTCCCTCTGCTGCCCGGCCCTGCTCCCTCTGCTGCCCGGCCCTCCTCCCTCTGCTGCCCGGCCCTCCTCCCTCTGCTGCCCGGCCCTCCTCCCTCTGCTGCCCGGCCCTCCTCCCTCTGCTGCCCGGCCCTCCTCCCTCTGCTGCCCGGCCCTCCTCCCTCTCCTGCCCGGCCCTCCTCCCTCTCCTGCCCGGCCCTCCTCACTCTCCTGCCCGGCCCTCCTCACTCTCCTGCCCGGCCCTCCTCCCTCTCCTGCCCCCTGCCCTCCTCCCTCTCCTGCCGCCTGCCTCGGCCCTCCGCCCTCTCCTGCCGCCTGCCTCGGCCCTCCGCCCTCTCCTGCCGCCTGCCTCGGCCCTCCCCCCTCTCCTGCCGCCTGCCTCGGCCCTCCCCCCTCTCCTGCCGCCTGCCTCGGCCCTCCCCCCTCTCCTGCCGCCTGCCTCGGCCCTCCCCCCTCCTGCCGCCTGCCTCGGCCCTCCCCCCTTCCTGCCGCCTGCCTCGGCCCTCCCCCCTCACCGGCCGCCTGCCTCGGCCCTCCCCCCTCACCGGCCGCCTGCCTCGGCCCTCCCCCCTCACCGGCCGCCTGCCTCGGCCCTCCCCCCTCACCGGCCGCCTGCCCCGTACCTCGCCCCTCACCGGCCGCCTGCCCCGGACCTCGCCCCTCACCGGCCGCCTGCCCCGGACATCCCCCCTCGTACCCCCCCATCCCATGTTGCTCACCCTCCTCGTACCCCTCCCCCCCCCATGTTGCTCTCCCCCCTCGTACACCTCCTCCCCACGTTGCTCTCCCCCCTCGTACCCCTCGCTCCCACGTTGCCCTCCCCCCCTGTGCCCCTCGCTCCCACGTTGCCCCCCCCCCTGTACCCCTCGCTCCCACGTTGCTCTCCCCCCCCTGTACCCCTCGCTCCCACGTTGCCCTCCCCCCTTTACCCCTCGCTCCCACGTTGCCCTCCCCCCTGTACCCCTCGCGCCCACGTTGCCCTCCCCCCCTTGTACCCCTCGCGCCCACGTTCCCCCCCCCCCCCTGTACCCCTCGCTCCCACGTTGCCCCCTCCCCCCCCTGTACCCCTCGCTCGCACGTTGCCCTCCCCCCACTGTACCCCTCGCGCCCACGTTGCCTTCCCCCCCCCCCCCCTTGCCCCTCGCTCCCACGTTGCCCTCCGCCCCCACGTTGCCCTCCCCCCCTGTACCCCTGCCTCCCACGTTGCCCTCCCCCCTCGTACCCCTGCCTCCCACGTTGCCATCCCCCCTCGTACCCTTCCCTCCCACGTTGCCATCCCCCCTCGTACCCTTTCCTCCCACATTGCCATCCCCCCTCGTACCCTTCCCTCCCACGTTGCTCTTCCCCCTCGCACCCATCCCTCCCACGTTGCTCTCCCCCCTCGGTTACCTCCCTCCCACGTTGATCTCCGCCCTCGTTCCCGTCGCCCCTGTTACTCCCTCACCCCCTCGTCGCCCCTGTTACTCCCTCACCCCCTCGTCGCCCCTGTTACTCCCTCACCCCCTCGTCGCCCCTGTTACTCCCTCCTCCTCCTCCTCCTCCTTCTTCTCTTCCTCCTCTTCCTCTTCCTCCTTGTGTCGCCAGTTACTCCCTCCTCCTCCTCCTCCTCCTCTTCCTCCTCTTCCTCCTTGTTTCGCCTGTTACTCCCTCATCCCCCTCATTGCCCCTGTTACTCCCTCCTACCCCTCGTTGCTCCTGTTACTCCCTCGTCCCCATCGTTGCTCCTGTTACTCCCTCCTCCCCCTCATTGCCCCTATTCATCCGTCCATCCTGGTTTAACCTCCTATGCTCAATCCTCTTCCACCTTGGTGTCCCTTCCCCTAATTGCTCCTGCCCCTCTCGTTCCCCGCCTGCCCCTCTCGTCCCCCGCCTGCCCCTCTCGTCCCCCTCCTGCCCCCCTCCTGCCCCTCTCGTCCCCCTCCTGCCCCTCTCGTCCCCCTCCTGCCCCTCTCGTCCCCCTCCTGCCCCTCTCGTCCCCCTCCTGCCCCTCTCGTCCCCCTCCTGCCCCTCTCGTCCCCCTCCTGCCCCTCTCGTCCCCCTCCTGCCCCTCTCGTCCCCCTCCTGCCCCTCTCGTCCCCCTCCTGCCCCTCTCGTCCCCCTCCTGCCCCTCTCGTCCCCCTCCTGCCCCTCTCGTCCCCCTCCTGCCCCTCTCGTCCCCCTCCTGCCCCTCTCGTCCCCCTCCTGCCCCTCTCGTCCCCCTCCTGCCCCTCTCGTCCCCCTCCTGCCCCTCCCGTCCCCCTCCTGCCCCTCCCGTCCTCCTCCTGCCCCTCTCGTCCCCCTCCTGCCCCTCCCGTCCCCCTCCTGCCCATCCCGTCCCCCTCCTGCCCATCCCGTCCCCCTCCTGACCCCCCCTCACCCCCTCTTGCCCCTCTAGTCCACCTCCTGACCCCCCCCCCCCTCGTCCGCCTCCCGCCGCCCCCGTGGTGGTTGCTGCCAGCGTTAGTTGAGATTATACATGAACATCATACATCAAGTGACCTGCCATGCACGAATGTCACCTATAATGAGGTGGTAGTTGGCAGTGGATTTGGAAATACTAGCAGCAAGTGACAGATATCAAATCTCAAGTAATTTTAATCAGACTATAAGAGATATTTTGCAGCAAAAGCAAACATATTACAATTCGAAGTGTACCTCACAATTGGTCAGAAGAATTTATCATAAACAGTACCTCTTCTTTGAATATGCCCTTTAACCACTTCTGTCACTTTATACTGAATTAGTTATCACTCTCATTTGTCTTCATTTGAAATATCCTCTTACAAGGTAATGACAATATTGTGAAAAGGATAGATTGCTACTCACCTTATAGAAGAGCTGTCGAGTCACAGACAGGCTCAACAAAGGCCTACTATACATCAAAGCTATGGGCCAAAAGCAAGTCACAGTTGTTCTAGTTGTTGGTTGGTTGGTTGGGGAAGGAGACCAGACAGTGTGGTCATCGGTCTCATCGGATTAGGGAAGGAAGTCGGCCGTGCCCTTTCAGAGGAACCATCCTGGCATTTGCCTGGAATGATTTAGGGAAATCATGGAAAACCTAAATCAGGATGGGCGGACGCGGGACTGAACCGTCGTCCTCCCGAATGCGAGTCCAGTGTCTAACCACTGCGCCACCTCGCTCGGTTGTTCTAGTTGTGCTTCTGTGTGTGTGTGTGTGTGTGTGTTCTCTCCTTTAGATAAATAGCTTTTAGGAAAAGATTTAGAGTATATCAGTCTTTTTGTGCCTATCTGCAACTCAACATCTCCAAAAATTCCTATATGTGATGAATCAGATTTCTTGCCAGGCCATACCTCCAAAGAAGTCTTTCCATGAATAATTTTCTCAGATGGTCTATTAATTATCTGAGCCGCTTTTGTTGTTACCTCTGTCCAGAGTAGCTTACATACAGCTTCTAATAACATACACTTCGCTTTTTCTACTAGTGTTCTTTTCATGTGGTCTACGAGCTCATTTTGCTGAGGAAACTATGGAGTTGTCGTCCATTGGTGAATACTATTTCTGTTCAAAAAATTTTCAAAATGTTTGTTGCAGTACTCTTTACCATTGTCTGAGCAAATGATCTTTGTTTTCTTTTCTAGTTTTTTCGTATTCTGTTTTTGTAAGTCTTGAAAGCTCCCAAAACAGAGAGTTTTCTTTTAGGAAACACACAAAAACACACACACACACACACACACACACACACACACACACACACAGACAGAGTTGTGGACGATCATCCATGAAAGTAATGAAGTATACATACCTCCTGGTGATACTGTTTTCGTAGGACCATGGTTGTGAAGCTCGCGAACCAGCAACACTGAATGGCAGTCTGGCTTTCTTCGCTTCAAGGCACGTTGTGCATAGAATAGGTTCCTTACTACCAGCAGTAGAAAAACTTACATCTTGGGTACAATCTGCTATTTTATTTACATTACTAAAATTCACTTGTCCCATGTGCCGATGCCTGAGGGCAACGGAATTTAAATTATGTGGACAAGTTAAATTACCATTTATTTCCCTTAGTGTGTTCAAAAAATGAAAATAATTTATCATTGCCATTGAACACACAAACGATCCCTCCCTGTAGTATATATGGCAGTCATTGTGCCTAAAATGCACATATCATCTGTGTTTCATTGTAGCACTAACTGACAAAGGATTAGCAGCAACTTTCAATAATATACTACAGCTGTTATCTGAATTCTTGTTTTCCTCACAATTCAGTATCAAATTAACATTTCCAATATTATCCAGGAAGCAGGATCTTGCTGGCAGTGGTTACAGTAGGTGTTGGTAGGCTTCGTACTTCATACACCAGTCACATCAAGTACTCATGTGCATTAAGGCCCTTGAATCCACATAACCATATGTCCGGCTTCATTGAATGTGTAGAAGATGTAAAAGCTGCAATGGAAGTTTTATTGTCTCCTGATACACTTGTCTGTTTCTTTGTTACGTGGCACTGTCTAGCGGTGATGTATATGTTCAAATGAGGCACCTTAGGCCCTTATTGCCTTTTGCTGTGTTTTGCTTGTGCACTTGTTTTCCTTGAACATCATTTTTTCCTGTGAAGTATGCGATATTCTCCTAGCCTATCACTTCTTGTTTTCTTCTTATTTTCTTGTAAAAACTTCGTTTTTTAAGATCTGCACTGATTTTTATTCCTGAGCTTTGAGTCCTCATTATCATCAGTTTTATGTTGCAGGCAAACCTGTCAGCCTTATGATATTGCACTGCTTGTGTTATTCTGATGATGATGCACTGCAGTGACCACAGCTGTTACTAAACACATCAAATGACTTCGCAGTTGCGAATAATAACTGCCATTAGCTGTAGACATATGGTTGATGACATATGGAAGTTTGGGTCTGCCTGTGAGTGCACGGGTAGTCAAATGGTAAGGCAACTGCTCGTGATAAATGGGAAGTCGGGGTTCAAGTCCTGGTCTGGCACAAATTTTCATTTGTAGTCATTCCATTCAACAGCTGTTGGTAGTCATTATTTTCAGTTGTGGATTCATTTGATCTGACAGCATTAGTTTTTTGAGCACTGTCAACACTTTTCAAAGTATTGATAATAAGATCCCTGAGTTACGCCATTCGTCTGGTAACACGTTGCCTGCCGCTGTGCTGACAGAATCGAAGTGGACCCTCCTGCAACCTTTCTCAAATGATTTTCAGAAATTAATTGGTGAAAAAAATTGATTCTCATGTTACTTACACACCTTCCTTATATGTCAGCTTCACGGTGAAGGTTGCATCACCCTCCACCCTGGGCCCTTGCCACCCACACATTTTCGCGGAATCTCTTCTGCTTCCTATCTCTCTCTGCCATGCACAATCTCTCCTACTGGTTATCCCTCTCTCCCTGTCTGGCCATCTCTCCCTCTTGGCCACCCCTCTCCCTCCCCAGCCACCCTGTCCTCTCCCTCCCTGGCCACCCTGTCCTCTCCCTGGCCACCCTGCCCACCCTGTCCTCTTCCTGGCCACCCTGCCCACTTCCTGGCCACCCTGCCCATCCTGTCCTCTTCCTGGCCACCCTGCCCTCTTTCTCCCTGGCTACCCTGTCCTCTCCCTGACCACCCTGCCCTCACCCTGGCCACCCTGCCCTCTTCCTCCCTGGCTACACTGTCCTCTCCCTGGCCACCCTGCCCTCTTCCTCCCTGGCTACCCTGTCCTCTCCCTGGCCACCCTGCCCTCTTCCTCCCTGGCTACCCTGTCCTCTCCCTGGCCACCCTGCCCTCTTCCTCCCTGGCTACCCTGTCCTCTCCCTGGCACCCTGCCCTCTTCCTCCCTGGCTACCCTGCCCTCTCCCTGGCCACCCTGCCCTCTCCCTGGCCACCCTGCCCTCTCCCTCCCTGGCCACCCTGCCCTCTCCCTGGCCACCCTGCCCTCTCCCTCCCTGGCCACCCTGCCCTCTCCCTCCCTGGCCACCCTGCCCTCTCCCTCCCTGGCCACCCAACCCTCTTCCTCCCTGGCTACCCTGTCCTCTCCCTCCCTGGCCACCCTGCCCTCTCCCTCCCTGGCCACCCTGACCTCTTCCTCCCTGGCCACCCTGCCCTCTCCCTCCCTGGCCACCCTGCCCTCTCCCTCCCTGGCCACCCTCCCTCCTGCTGCCCTATCATCTTAACTCAGCCCTCTCTCCCTGGCCAACCCACCTTAAAGCAGCCCTCTCTCCCTTGCCAACCCATCTTAAATCAGCCCTCTCTCCCTTACCAACCCACCTTAACTCAGCTCTCTCTCCCTTGCCAACCCACCTTAAGTCAGCTGCCACTCCCCCTGCCACCCCACTGTAACTCATGTGCTTCTCCCCCTGCCACCCCACTGTAACTCATGTGCCTCTCCCCCTGCCACCCCACCTTAGTAACACAGCTGCTTCTCACCCTGTCACCCCACCTTAATAACACAGCTGCTTCTCACCCTGTCACCCCACCTTAACACAGCTGCCTTTCCCCTCGTTGCCGCTCTCCCCCCGTCACCACTCTCCCCCCCTTTCCTACCACTCCCCTCCACCATACCCGTTTATCCCTACTGCTTCTCACCCCTACTCTTCTGTTTACCCTTCTCTCAGCCCTTCCCTACTTGTCACTCCCTTTCTCCCTCCCACTCCCTTTCACATTCCCACATTTTCTCCCTAACTCCCTTTTTCCCATCCTCTCTCAATGCACCTATCTCCATTTCTCCCTTTGTCTTCCTTTCATCCTCCCTCTTCCTTTCACCATCCCTTTTTCTTTCACCTTCGCTCTCCTTTTCTCTCTCCTCCCTAACTCTCACCCTCTCCTTTTCCATCCCTCTCTTTCTCACTCTTTCCAGTCCCCCCGTCAGTATCTGTCTCTCTCTCTCTCTCTCTCTCTCTCTCTCTCTCTCTCTCTCTCTCTCTCTCTCTCTCTCTCTCTCCAGTCCCTGATCTTTTTCTTTCTCTTTCCAGTCCCCTTTCTCTCTCCAGTCTCTCTCTTTCTCTCTATTTCCAGTTCCCTTTCTGTCTCCAGTCTCTCTCTTTCTCTCTCTTTCCAGTCCCCTTTCTGTCTCCAGTCTCCCTCTTTCTCTCTCCAGTCTCCCTCTTTCTCTCTCTTTCCAGTCCCCTTTCTCTCTCTCTCTTTCCAGTCCCCTTTCTCTCTCCAGTCTCTCTCTTTCTCTTACCAGTCCCCCCCTCTGCCTCTCTCTTTCTGTCCCCAGTCCCCCACCTATCTCTCTTTCTCTCGCCAGTCCCCCCCTCTCTCTCTTTCTCTCCCCAGTCCCCCATCCGTCTCTCCATTCCTCTCTCCCAAGTCCCCCCTTCTGTCTCTCCATTCCTCTCTCCCAAGTCCCCCCTTTGTCTCTCCATTCCTCTCTCCCCAGTCCCCCCCCTCTGTCTCTCCATTCCTCTCTCCCCAGTCCCCCCCTCTGTCTCTCCATTCCTCTCTCCCCAGTCCCCCCCTCTGTCTCTCCGTTCCTCTCTCCCCAGTCCCCCCTCTGTCTCTCCGTTCCTCTCTCCCCAGTCCCCCCTCTGTCTCTCCATTCCACACTCCCCAGTCCCCCCCTCTGCCTCCTTTCCTCTCTCCCCAGTCCCACCTCTGTCTCTCGTTTCCTCTCTCCCCAGTCCCCCCTCTGTCTCTCGTTTCCTCTCTCCCCAGTCCCCCCTCTGTCTCTCGTTTCCTCTCTCCCCAGTCCCCCCTCTGTCTCTCGTTTCCTCTCTCCCCAGTCCCCCCTCTGTCTCTCGTTTCCTCTCTCCCCAGTCCCCCCTCTGTCTCTCCTTTCCTCTCTCCCCAGTCCCCCTCTCTGTCTCTCCTTTACTCTCTCCCCAGTCCCCCTCTCTGTCTCTCCTTTCCTCTCTCCCCAGTCCCCCTCTCTGTCACTCTTTTTCTTTCTCCCCAGTCCACATCTCTATCACTCCTCTTCTCTCTCCCCAGTCCCCCTCTCTGTCACTACTCTTCTCTCTTCCCAGTCCCCCTCTCTGTCACTCCTCTTCTCTCTTCCCAGTCCCCCTCTCTGTCTCTCCTTTTCTCTCACCCCAGTCCCCCTCTCTGTCTCTCCTATTCTCTCTCACCAGTCCCCCCCCTCTGTGTCTCTCTATCTCTCACCGTTCCCCCCCTCTATCTCTCCTTTCCTCTCTCCCCAGTCCCCCCTCTGTCTCTCTCTTTCTCTCCCCAGTCCCCCCCTTCTCTCTCTTTCTCTCCCCAGTCCCCACTCCGTCTCTCCTTTCCTCTCTCACCAGTCCCCCCCTCTGTCTCTCCATTCCTCTCTCCCCAATCCCCCCTCTGTCTCTCCATTCCTCTGTCCCCAGTCCCCCCTCTGCCTCTCCTTTCCCCTCTCCCCAGTCACCCCTCTGCCTCTTCTTTCCCCTCTCCCCAGTCACCCCGCTGTCTCTCGTTTCCTCTCTCCCCAGTCCTACCTCTGTCTCTCCTTTCCTCTCTCCCCAGTCCTACCTCTGTCTCTCGTTTCCTCTCTCCCCAGTCCCCCCTCTGTCTCTCGTTTCCTCTCTCCCCAGTCCTACCTCTGTCTCTCGTTTCCTCTCTCCCCAGTCCTACCTCTGTCTCTCGTTTCCTCTCTCCCCAGTCCCCCCTCTGTCTCTCGTTTCCTCTCTCCCCAGTCCCCCCCCTGTCTCTCGTTTCCTCTTTCCCCAGTCCCCCCTCTGTCTCTCGTTTCCTCTTTCCCCAGTCCCCCCTCTGTCTCTCGATTCCTCTCTCCCCAGTCCCCCCTCTGTCTCTCGTTTCCTCTCTCCCCAGTCCCCCCTCTGTCTCTCCATTCCTCTCTCCCCAGTCCCCCCCTCTGTCTCTCCATTCCTCTCTCCCCAGTCCCCCCTCTGTCTCTCCATTCCACACTCCCCAGTCCCCCCCTCTGCCTCCTTTCCTCTCTCCCCAGTCCCACCTCTGTCTCTCGTTTCCTCTCTCCCCAGTCCCCCCTCTGTCTCTCGTTTCCTCTCTCCCCAGTCCCCCCTCTGTCTCTCGTTTCCTCTCTCCCCAGTCCCCCCTCTGTCTCTCGTTTCCTCTCTCCCCAGTCCTACCTCTGTCTCTCCTTTCCTCTCTCCCCAGTCCTACCTCTGTCTCTCGTTTCCTCTCTCCCCAGTCCCCCCTCTGTCTCTCGTTTCCTCTCTCCCCAGTCCTACCTCTGTCTCTCGTTTCCTCTCTCCCCAGTCCTACCTCTGTCTCTCGTTTCCTCTCTCCCCAGTCCCCCCTCTGTCTCTCGTTTCCTCTCTCCCCAGTCCCCCCCCCCTGTCTCTCGTTTCCTCTTTCCCCAGTCCCCCCTCTGTCTCTCGTTTCCTCTTTCCCCAGTCCCCCCTCTGTCTCTCGATTCCTCTCTCCCCAGTCCCCCCTCTGTCTCTCGTTTCCTCTCTCCCCAGTCCCCCCTCTGTCTCTCGTTTCCTCTCTCCCCAGTCCCCCCCTCTCTCTCCCCAGTCCCCCCTCTGTCTCTCCATTCCTCTCTCCCCTGTCCCCCCCTCTGTCTCTCCATTCCTCTCTCCCCAGTCCCCCCCTCTGTCTCTCGTTTCCTGTCTCCCCAGTCCCCCCTCTGTCTCTCGTTTCCTCTCTCCCCAGTCTCCCCCTCTCTCTCCCCAGTCCCCCCTCTGTCTCTCCATTCCTCTCTCCCCTGTCCCCCCCTCTGTCTCTCCATTCCTCTCTCCCCAGTCCCCCCCTCTGTCTCTCCATTCCTCTCTCCCAAGTCCCCCCCCTCTGTCTCTCCATTCCTCTCTGCCCAGTCCCCCCCTCTGTCTCTCCTTTCCTCTCTCCCCAGTCCCACCTCTGTCTCTCGTTTCCTCTGTCCCCAGCCCCCCCTCTGTCTCTCGTTTCCTCTTTCCCCAGTCCCCCCTCTGTCTCTCGATTCCTCTTTCCCCAGTCCCCCCTCTGTCTCTCGATTCCTCTTTCCCCAGTCCCCCCTCTGTCTCTCGATTCCTCTCTCCCCAGTCCCCCCTCTGTCTCTCGTTTCCTCTCTCCCCAGTCCCCCCTCTGTCTCTCGTTTCCTCTCTCCCCAGTCCCCCCCCTCTCTCTCCCCAGTCCCCCCTCTGTCTCACCATTCCTCTCTCCCCTGTCCCCCCCTCTGTCTCTCCATTCCTCTCTCCCCAGTCCCCCCCTCTGTCTCTCCATTCCTCTCTCCCCAGTCCCCCCCCTCTGTCTCTCCATTCCTCTCTCCCCAGTCCCCCCCTCTGTCTCTCCTTTCCTCTCTCCCCAGTCCCACCTCTGTCTCTCGTTTCCTCTCTCCCCAGTCCCCCCCCTCTGTCTCTCCATTCCTCTCTCCCCAGTCCCCCCCTCTGTCTCTCCTTTCCTCTCTCCCCAGTCCCACATCTGTCTCTCGTTTCCTCTCTCCCCAGCCCCCCCCCCCTCTGTCTCTCGTTTCCTCTCTCCCCAGTCCCCCCTCTGTCTCTCGTTTCCCCTCTCCCCCTAGTCCCCCCTCTGTCTCTCGTTTCCTCTCTCCCCAGTCCCCCTCTCTGTCTCTCCTTTTCTCTCTCACCATTCCCCCCCCCCCCCGCTGTCTCTCTCTCTCTCTACCCAGTCCACTCCCCTCTATCTCTCCTTTCCTCTCTCCCCTGTCCCCCCCTCTGTCTCTCCATTCCTCTCTCCCCAGTCCCCCCCTCTGTCTCTCGTTTCCTGTCTCCCCAGTCCCCCCTCTGTCTCTCGTTTCCTCTCTCCCCAGTCCCCCCCTCTCTCTCCCCAGTCCCCCCTCTGTCTCTCCATTCCTCTCTCCCCTGTCCCCCCCTCTGTCTCTCCATTCCTCTCTCCCCAGTCCCCCCCTCTGTCTCTCCATTCCTCTCTCCCAAGTCCCCCCCCCTCTGTCTCTCCATTCCTCTCTGCCCAGTCCCCCCCTCTGTCTCTCCTTTCCTCTCTCCCCAGTCCCACCTCTGTCTCTCGTTTCCTCTCTCCCCAGCCCCCCTCTGTCTCTCGTTTCCTCTTTCCCCAGTCCCCCCTCTGTCTCACGATTCCTCTCTCCCCAGTCGCCCCTCTGTCTCTCTCTTCCTCTCCCCAGTCCCCCCCTCTCTCTCTATCTCTCCCCAGTCCCCCCTCCGTCTCTCCTTTCCTCTCTCACCAGTCCCCCCCTCTGTCTCTCCATTCCTCTCTCCCCAGTCCCCCCTCTGTCTCTCCATTCCTCTCTCCCCAGTCCCCCCTGTCTCGCCATTCCTCTCTCCCCAGTCCCCCCCTCTGTCTCTCCATTCCTCTCTCCCCAGTCCCCCCTCTGTCTCTCCATACCTCTGTCCCCAGTCCCCCCCCCCTCTGTCTCTCCATTCCTCTCTCCCCAGTCCCCCCTCTGTCTCTCCATACCTCTGTCCCCAGTCCCCCCTCTTTCTCTCCATTCGTCTCTCCCCAGTCCCCCCTTTTGCCTCTCCTCTTCTCTCTCCCCAGTCCCCCCCTCTGTCTCTCAATTCCTCTCTCCCCAGTCCCGCCCTCTGTCTCTCCATTCCTCTGTCCCCAGTCCCCCCCTCTGTCTCACCATTCCTCTGTCCCCAGTCCCCCCTCTGTCTCTCCATTCCTCTGTCCCCAGTCCCCCCTCTGTCTCTCCATTCCTCTCTCCCCAGTCCCCCCTCTGTCTCTCCATTCCTCTCTCCCCAGTCCCCCCTCTGTCTCTCCATTCCTCTCTCCCCAGTCCCCCCCGTCTGCCTCTCCTTTCCTCTCGCCCCAGTCCCCCCCCCCCCTCTGCCACTCCTTTCCTCTCTCCCCAGTCCCCCCTCTGTCTCTCGTTTCCTCTCTCGCCAGTCCCCCCTCTGTCTCTCGTTTCCTCTCTCGCCAGTCCCCCCTCTGTCTCTCGTTTCCTCTCTCCCCAGTCCCCCCTCTGTCTCTCGTTTCCTCTCTCCCCAGTCCCCCCTCTGGCTCTCGTTTCCTCTCTCCCCAGTCCCCCCTCTGTCTCTCATTTCCTCTCACCCCAGTCCCCCCTCTGTCTCTCCATTCCTCTCTCCCCAGTCCCCCCCTCTGTCTCTCCATTCCTCTATCCCCAGTCCCCCCTCTGTCTCTCGTTTCCTCTCTCCCCAGTCCCCCCTCTGTCTCCATTCCTCTCTCCCCAGTCCCCCCGTTTGCCTCTCCTCTTCTCTCTCCCCAGTCCCCCTCTCTGTCTGTCCTCTTCTCTCTCCCCAGTCCCACCCTCTGTCTCTCCTCTTCTCTCTCCCCAGTACCACCCTCTGTCTCTCCATTCCTCTCTCCCCAGTCCCCCCCTCTGTCACTCTATTCCTCTGTCCCCAGTCCCCCCTCTGTCTCTCCATTCCTCTGTCCCCAGTCCCCCCTCTGTCTCTCCATTCCTCTGTCCCCAGTCCCCCCTCTGTCTCTCCATTCCTCTGTCCCCAGTCCCCCTCTGTCTCTCCATCTCCATTCCTCTGTCCCCAGTCCCCCCTCTGTCTCTCCATTCCTCTGTCCCCAGTCCCCCTCTGTCTCTCCATTCCTCTGTCCCCAGTCCCCCCCCCTCTGTCTCTCCATTCCTCTGTCCCCAGTCCCCCCCTCTGTGTCTCCATTCCTCTGTCCCCAGTCCCCTCCCTCTGTCTCTCCATTCCTCTGTCCCCAGTCCCCCCCCCTCTGTCTCTCCATTCCTCTGGCCCCAGTCCCCCCCTCTGTCTCTCCATTCCTCTGTCCCCAGTCCCCCCCTCTGTCACTCCATTCCTCTGTCCCCAATCCCCCCCCTCTGTCTCTCCATTCCTCTCTCCCCAGTCCCCCCCCTCTGTCTTTCCATTCCTCTCTCCCCAGTCCCCCCCCCCTCTGCCTCTCCATTTCCTCTCTCCCCAGTCCCCCTCTGTCTCTCGTTTCCTCTCTCCCCAGTCCCCCCTCTGTCTCTCGTTTCCTCTCTCCCCAGTCCCCCCCCTGTCTCTCGTTTCCTCTCTCCCCAGTCCCCCCTCTGTCTCTCGTTTTCTCTCTCCCCAGTCCCCCCTCTGTCTCTCGTTTCCTCTCTCCACAGTCCCCTCTCTGTCTCTCGTTTCCTCTCTCCCCCAGTCCCCCCTCTGTCACTGCGTTTCTCTCTCCGCAGTCCCCCTCTATGTCTCTCCTTTCCTCTCTCCTCAGTCCCCCCTCTCTCTCTCCTTTCCTCTCTCCCCAGTCCCCCTCTCTGTCTCCTTTTCTTTCTCCCCAGTCCCCCTCTCTATCACACCTGTTCTCTCTTCCCAGTCCCCCTCCCTGTCACTCCTCTTCTCTCTCCCCCTCTCGGTTTCACCTTTTCTCTCTCACCAGTCCCCCCCTCTCTGTGTCTCTCTTTCTCTCACCAGTCCCCCCCCACCTCTGTGTCTCTCTTTCTCTCACCGTTCCCCCCCTCTATCTCTCCGTTCCTCTCTCCCCAGTCCCACCTCTGTCTCTCTCTTTCTCTCCCCAGTCCCCCCCTGTCTCTCTTTCTCTCTTCAGTCCCCCCCTCCGTCTCTCCTTTCCTCTCTCACCAGTCCCCCCCTCTGTCTCTCCATTCCTCTCTCCCCAGTCCACCCTTTGTCTCTCCATTCCTCTCTCCCCAGTCCCCTCCTCTGTCTATCCATTCCTCTCTCCCCAATCCCCCCTCTGTCTCTCCATTCCTCTGTCCCCAGTCCCCCCTCTGTCTCTCCATTCCTCTGTCCCCAGTCCCCCCTCTGTCTCTCTTCCTCTGTCCCCAGTCCCCCCCTCTGCCTCTCCTTTCCTCTCTCCCCAGTCCCCCCCCTCTGCCTCTCCTTTCCCCTCTCCCCAGTCACCCTTCTGTCTCTCCATTCGTCTGTACCCAGTCCCCCCCTCTGTCTCTCCATTCCACTCTCTTCCAGTCCCCCCCTCTGCCTCTCGTTTCCTCTCTCCCCAGTCCACCCTCTGTCTCTCGTTTCCTCTCTCCTAAGACCCCCCTCTGTCTCTAGTTTCCTCTCTCCCCAGACCCCCCCTGTCTCTCGTTTCCTCTCTCTCCAGTCCACCCCCCTGCCTCTCGATTCCGCTCTCCCTAGTCCCCCCTCTGCCTCTCCATTCCTCTTTCTCCAGTCCCCCCTCTGTCTCTCCATTCCTCTCTCCCCAGTCCCCCAGTTTGCCTCTCCTCTTCTTTCTCCCCAGTCCCCCTCTCTGTCGCTCCTCTTCTCTCTCTCTCTAGTCTCCCCTCTCTGTCTCTCCTCTTCTCTCTCCCCCATCCCCCTCTCTGTCTCTCCTCTTCTCTCTCCCCAGTCTCCCTTCTCTGTCTCTCCTCTTCTCTCTCCCCAGTCCCCCTCTCTGTCTCTCCTCTTCTCTCTCCCCAATCCCCCTCTCTGTCTCTCTGCTTCTCTCTCCCCAGTCCCCCTCTCTGTCTCTCCACTACTCTCCCCCAGTCCCCCTCTCTGTCTCTCTCTTTCTCTCCCCAGTCCCCCCTCTGTCTCTCTCTTTCTCTCCCCAGTCCCCCCTCTGTCTCTCCTTTCCTCTCTCCCCAGTCCCCGTCTCTCTCTCTCCTTTCCTCTCTCCCCAGTCCCACCTCTGTCTCTCGTTTTCTCTCTCCCCAGTCACCCTTCTGTCTCTCCATTCGTCTGTCCCCAGTCCCCCCCTCTGCCTCTCCTTTCCTCTCTCCCCAGTCCCCCCCTCTGTCTCTCCTTTCCTCTCTTCCCAGTCCCCCCTCTGTCTCTCCTTTCCTCTCTCCCCAGTCCCTCTCTCTCTCTCTCTCCTTTCCTCTCTCCCCAGTCCCCCTCTCTGTCTCTCCTTTCCCCTCTCCCCAGTCCCCCTCTCTGTCTCTCCTCTTCTCTCTCCCCAGTCCCCCTCTCTGTCTCTCCTCTTCTCTCTCCCCAGTCCCCCTCTTTGTCTCTCCTCTTCTCTCTCCCCAGTCCCCCTCTCTGTCTCTCCTCTTCTCGCTCCCCAGTCCCCCTCTCTGTCTCTCCTCTTCTCTCTCCCCAGTCCCCCTCTCTGCCTCTCCTCTTCTCTCTCCCCAGTCCCCCTCTCTGTCTCTCCTCTTCTCTCTCCCCAGTCCCCCTCTCTGTCTCTCCTCTTCTCTCTCCCCAGTCCCCCTCTCTGTCTCTCCTTTTCTCTCTCCCCAGTCCCCCTCTCTGTCTCTCCTTTTCTCTCTCCCCAGTCCCCCTCTCTGTCTCTCCTCTTCTCTCTCCCCAGTCCCCCTCTCTGTCTCTCCTCTTCTCTCTCCCCAGTCCCCCTCTCTGTCTCTCCTCTTCTCTCTCCCCAGTCCTCCTCTCTGTCTCTCTTTTTCTCTCTCCCCAGTCCCCCTCTCTGTCTCTCTTTTTCTCTCTCCCCAGTCCCCCTCTCTGTCTCTCTTTTTCTCTCTCCCCAGTCCCCCTCTCTTTTTCTCTCTCCCCAGTCCCCCTCTCTGTCTCTCCTTCTCTCCCCAGTCCCCACTCTGTGTCTCCATTCCTCTATCCCCAGTCCCCCCTCTGTCTCTCGTTTCCTCTCTCTCCCCAGTCCCCCCTCTGTCTCCATTCCTCTCTCCCCAGTCCCCCCATTTGCCTCTCCTCTTCTCTCTCCCCAGTCCCCCTCTCTGTCTGTCCTCTTCTCTCTCCCCAGTCCCACCCTCTGTCTCTCCTCTTCTCTCTCCCCAGTCCCACCCTCTGTCTCTCCATTCCTCTCTCCCCAGTCCCCCCCTCTGTCTCTCCATTCCCCTGTCCCCAGTCCCCCCTCTGTCTCTCCATTCTCTGTCCCCAGTCCCCCCTCTGTCTCTCCATTCCTCTCTCCCCAGTCCACGCTTTGTCTCTCCATTCCTCTCTCCCCAGTCCCCCTCTCTGTCGCTCCTTTCCTCTCTTCCCAGTCCCCCCTCTGTCTCTCCTTTCCTCTCTCCCCAGTCCCCCTCTCTCTCTCTCTCCTTTCCTCTCTCCCCAGTCCCCCTCTCTGTCTCTCCTTTCCTCTCTCCCCAGTCCCCCTCTCTGTCTCTCCTCTTCTCTCTCCCCACTCCCCCTCTCTGTCGCTCCTCTTCTCTCTCCCCAGTCCCCCTCTCTGTCTCTCCTCTTCTCTCTCCCCAGTCCCCCTCTCTGTCTCTCCTCTTCTCTCTCCTTAGTCCCCCTCTCTGTCTCTCCTCTCTCTCCCCAGTCCCCCTCTCTGTCTCTCCTCTTCTCTCTCCCCAGTCCCCCTCTCTGTCTCTCCTCTTCTCTCTCCCCAGTCCCCCTCTCTGTCTCTCCTCTTCTCTCTCCCCAGTCCTCCTCTATGTCTCTCTTTTTCTCTCTCCCCAGTCCTCCTCTCTGTCTCTCTTTTTCTCTCTCCCCAGTCCCCCTCTCTGTCTCTCTTTTTCTCTCTCCCCAGTCCCCCTCTCTGTCTCTCCTTCTCTCCCCAGTCCCCACTCTGTCTTTCTCTCCCCAGTACCCCCCTCTGTGTCTCCATTCCTCTCTCCCCAGTCCCCCCTATCTCTATTCCTCTCTCCCCAGGCCCCCCTCTGTCTCTCCTTTCCTCTCTCCCCAGGCCCCCC
Organism: Schistocerca serialis cubense; assembly: GCF_023864345.2. Classification (NCBI taxonomy): domain Eukaryota; kingdom Metazoa; phylum Arthropoda; class Insecta; order Orthoptera; family Acrididae; genus Schistocerca; species Schistocerca serialis. The sequence goes on along the minus strand of NC_064641.1, from coordinate 81,558,213 downwards.
TCTGTCTCTCCTTTCCTCTCTCCCCAGGCCCCCCTCTTTCTCTCCTTTCCTCTCTCCCCAGGCCCCCCTCTGTCTCTCCTTTCCTCTCTCCCCAGGCCCCCCTCTGTCTCTCCTCTTCTCTCTCGCCAGTCCCCCTCTCTGTCTCTCCTCTTCTCTCTCCCCAGTCCCCTCTCTGTCTCTCCTCTTCCCTCTCCCCAGTCCCCCTCTCTGTCTCTCCTCTTCCCTCTCCCCAGTCCCCCTCTCTGTCTCTCCTCTTCCCTCTCCCCAGTCCCCCTCTCTGTCTCTCCTCTTCCCTCTCCCCAGTCCCCCTCTCTGTCTCTCCTCTTCCCTCTCCCCAGTCCCCCTCTCTGTCTCTCCTCTTCCCTCTCCCCAGTCCCCCTCTCGGTCTCTCCTCTTCCCTCTCCCCAGTCCCCCTCTCGGTCTCTCCTCTTCCCTCTCCCCAGTCCCCCTCTCTTTCTCTCCTCTTCCCTCTCCCCGGTCCCCCTCTCTTTCTCTCCTCTTCCCTCTCCCCGGTCCCCTCTCTGTCTCTCCTCTTCCCTCTCCCCGGTACCCCTCTCTGTCTCTCCTCTTCTCTCTCCCCAGTCCCCCCTCTCTGTCTCTCCTCTTCTCTCTAACCAGTCCCCCTCTCTGTCTCTCCTCTTCTCTCTCCCCAGTCCCCCTCTCTGTCTCTCCTCTTCTCTCTCCCCAGTCCCCCTCTCTGCCTCTCCTCCTCTCTCTCCCCAGTCCCCCTCTCTGTCTCTCTTTTTATCTCTCCCCAGTCCCCCTCTCTGTCTCTCCTTCTCTCCCCAGTCCCCCCTCTGTCTCTCTCTCCCCAGTACCCCCCTCTGTCTTTCTCTCCCCAGTACACCCCTCTGTCTCTCCATTCCTCTCTTCCCAGTCCCCCCTCTCTCCATTCCTATCTCCCCAGTCCCCCCCTCTGTCTCTCCATTCCTATCTCCCCAGTCCCCCCCTCTGTCTCTCCTTTCCTCTCTCCCAAGGCCCCCCTCTGTCTCTCCTTTCCTCTCTTCCCAGTCGCCCTCTCTGTCGCTCCTTTCCTCTCTCCCCAGTCCCCCCTCTGTCTCTCCTTTCCTCTCTCCCCAGTCCCCCCTCTGTCTCTCCTTTCCTGTCTCCCCAGTCCCCCCCCCTCTCTCTCTCCTTTCCTCTCTCCCCAGTCCCCCCCTCTCTCTCCTTTCCTCTCTCCCCAGTCCCCCCTCTGTCTCTCCTCTTCTCTCTCCCCAGTCCCCCTCTCTGTCTCTCCTCTTCTCTCTCCCCAGTCCCCCTCTCTGTCTCTCCTCTTCTCTCTCCCCAGTCCCCCTCTCTGTCTCTCCTCTTCTCTCTCCCCAGTCCCTCTCTCTGTCTCTCCTCTTCTCTCTCCCCAGTCCCCCTCTCTGTCTCTCCTCTTCTCTCTCCCCAGTCCCCCTCTCTGTCTCTCCTCTTCTCTCTCCCCAGTCCCCCTCTCTGTCTCTCCTCTTCTTTCTCCCCAGTCCCCCTCTCTGTCTCTCCTCTTCTTTCTCCCCAGTCCCCCTCTCTGTCTCTCCTCTTCTCTCTCCCCAGTCCCCCTCTCAGTCTCTCCTCTTCTCTCTCCCCAGTCCCCCTCTCTGTCTCTCCTCTTCTCTCTCCCCAGTCCCCCTCTCTGTCTCTCCTCTTCTCTCTCCCCAGTCCCCCTCCCTGTCTCTCCTTTTCACACTCCCCAGTCCCCCTCTCTGTCTCTCCTTTTCTCTCTCACCAGTCCCCCCCTCTGTGTCTCTCTTTCTCTCACCGTTCCCCCCCTCTGTCTCTCCATTACTCTCTCCCCAGTCCCCCCTCTGCCTCTCCTTTCCTCTCTCCCCAGTCCCCCCTCTGCCTCTCCTTTCCTCTCTCCCCAGTCCCCCCCTCTGCCTCTCCTTTCCTCTCTCCCCAGTCCCCCCCTCTGCCTCTCCTTTCCTCTCTCCCCAGTCACCCCTCTGTCTCTCCTTTCCTCTCTCCCCAGTCCCCCCTCAGTCTCTCGTTTCCTCTCTCCCCAGTCCCCCCTCTGTCTCTCGTTTCCTCTCTCCCCAGTCCCCCTCTGTCTCTCGTTTCCTCTCTCCCCAGTCCCCCCTCTGTCTCTCGTTTCCTCTCTCCCCAGTCCCCCCTCTGTCTCTCGTTTCCTCTCTCCCCAGTCCCCCCTCTATCTCTCGATGCCTCTCTCCCCAGTCCCCCCTCTATCTCTCGATGCCTCTCTCCCCAGTCCCCCCTCTGTCTCTCGTTTCCTCTCTCCCCAGTCCCCCCTCTGTCTCTCGTTTCCTCTCTCCCCAGTCCCCCCTCTGTCTCTCCTTTCCTCTCCCCCCAGTCCCCCCTCTGTCTCTCCTTTCCTCTCCCCCCAGTCCCCCCTCTGTCTCTCCTTTCCTCTCCCCCCAGTCCCCCCTCTGTCTCTCCTTTCCTCTCCCCCCAGTCCCCCCTCTGTCTCTCCTTTCCTCTCCCCCCAGTCCCCCCTCTGTCACTCCTTTCCTCTCCCCCCAGTCCCCCCTCTGTCACTCCTTTTCTCTCTCCTCAGTCCCCCTCTATGTCTCTCCTTTCCTCTCTCCCCAGTCCCCTCTCTGTCCCTTCTTTGCTCTCTCCCCAGTCCCCCCTCTGTCTCTCCTTTCCTCTCTCCCCAGTCCCCCTCTCTGTCTCTCCTTTTCTTTCTCCCCAGTCCCCCTCTCTGTCACTCCTCTTCTCTCTTCCCAATCCCCCTCTCTGTCTCTCCTTTTCTCTCTCCCCAGTCCCCCTCTCTGTCTCTCCTTTTCTCTCTCACCAGTCCACCCCCCCTCTGTGTCTCTCTTATTCTCACCAGTCCCCCCCTCTGTGTCTCTCATTCTCTCACCGTTCCCCCCTACTCTATCTCTCCTTTCCTCTCTCCCCAGTCCCCCCTCTGTCCCTCTCTTTCTCTCCCCATTCCCCCCCTCTCTCTTTCTCTCCCCAGTCCCCCCTTTGTCTCTACATTCCGCTCTCCCCAGTCCCCCGCTCTGTCTCTCCATTCCTCTCTCCCCAATCCCCCCTCTGTCTCTCCATTCCTCTGTCCCCAGTCCCCCCCTCTGTCTCTCCATTCCACTCTCTTCCAGTCCCCCCCTCTGCCGCTCCTTTCCTCTCTCCCCAGTCATCCCTCTGTCTCTCCTTTCCTCTCTCCCCAGTCCCCCCTCTGTCTCTCCATTCCACACTCCCCAGTCCCCCCCTCTGCCTCCTTTCCTCCTCCCCAGTCCCACCTCTGTCTCTCGTTTCCTCTCTCCCCAGTCCCCCCTCTGTCTCTCGTTTCCTCTCTCCCCAGTCCCCCCTCTGTCTCTCGTTTCCTCTCTCCCCAGTCCCCCCTCTGTCTCTCGTTTCCTCTCTCCCCAGTTCCACCTCTGTCTCTCGTTTCCTCTCTCCCCAGTCCCCCCTCTGTCTCTCCTTTCCTCTCTCCCCAGTCCCCCCTCTGTCTCTCCTTTCCCCTCTCCCCAGTCCCCCTCTCTGTCTCTCCTTTACTCTCTCCCCAGTTCCCCTCTCTGTATCTCCTTTCCTCTCTCCCCAGTCCCCCTCTCTGTCACTCTTTTTCTTTCTCCCCAGTCCACATCTCTATCACTCCTCTTCTCTCTCCCCCATCCCCCTCTCTGACTCTCCTCTTCTCTCTCCCCCATCCCCCTCTCTGTCTCTCCTCTTCTCTCTCCCCCGTCCCCCTCTCTGTCTCTCCTCTTCTCTCTCCCCCGTCCCCCTCTCTGTCTCTCCTCTTCTCTCTCCCCAGTCCCTCTCTCTGTCACTCCTCTTCTCTCATCCCAGTCCCCCTCTCTGTCACTCCTCTTCTCTCTTCCCAGTCCCCCTCTCGGTCTCTCCTTTTCTCTCACCCCAGTCCCCCTCTCTGTCTCTCCTTTTCTCTCTCACCAGTCCCCCCCCCCACTCTGTGTCTCTCTTTCTATCACCGTTCCCCCCCTCTATCTCTCTATTCCTCTCTCCCAAGTCCCCCTCTCTGTCTCTCCATTCCTCTCTTACCAGTCCCCCCCTCTGTCTCTTCATTCCTCTCTCCCCAGTCCCCCCCTCTGACTCTTCATTCCTCTCTCCCCAATCCCCCCTCTGTCTCTCCATTCCTCTCTCCCCAGTCACCCCTCTGTCTCTCCTTTCTCTCTCCCCAGTCACCCCTCTGTCTCTCCTTTCCTCTCTCCCCAGTCACCCCTCTGTCTCTCGTTTCCTCTCTCCCCAGTCCCACCTCTGTCTCTCGTTTCCTCTCTCCCCAGTCCCACCTCTGTCTCTCGTTTCCTCTCTCCCCAGTCTCCCCTTTGTCTCTCGTTTCCTCTCTCCCCAGTCCCCCCTCCGTGTCTCCTTTCCTCTCTCCCCAGTCCCCCTCTCTGTCGCTCCTTTCCTCTCTCCCCAGTCCCCCTCTCTGTCGCTCCTTTCCTCTCTCCCCAGCCCCCTTTCTGTCGCTCCTTTCCTCTCACCCCAGTCCCCCTCTCTGTCGCTCCTTTCCACACTCCCCAGTCCCCCTCTCTGTCTCTCCTTTCCACACTCCCCAGTCCCCCTCTCTGTCTCTCCTTTCCTCTCTCCGCAGTCCCCCCTCTGTCTCTCCTTTCCTCTCTCCGCAGTCCCCCCTCTGTCTCTCCTTTCCTCTCTCCCCAGGCCCCTCTCTCTCTCTCTCCTTTCCTCTCTCCCCAGTCCCCTCTCTCTCTCTCCTTTCCTCTCTCCCCAGTCCCCTCTCTCTCTCTCCTTTCCTCTCTCCCCAGTCCCCCTCTCTGTCTCTCTCCCCTCCCCAGTCCCCCTCTCTGTCTCTCCTCTTCTCTCTCCCCAGTCCCCCTCTCTGTCTCTCCTCTCTCCCCAGTCCCCCTCTCTGTCTCTCCTCTTCTCCCTCCCCAGTCCCCCTCTCTGTGTCTCCTCTTCTCTCTCCCCAGTCCCCCTCTCTGTCTCTCCTCTTCTCTCTCCACAGTCCCCCTCTCTGTCTCTCCTCTTCTCTCTCCCCAGTCCCCCTCTCTGTCTCTCCTCTTCTCTCTCCCCAGTCCCCCTCTCTATCTCTCCTCTTCTCTCTCCCCAGTCCCCCTCTCTGTCTCTCCTCTTCTCTCTCACCAGTCCCCCTCTCTGTCTCTCCTCTTCTCTCTCCCCAGTCCCCCTCTCTGTCTCTCTTTTTCTCTCTCCCCCGTCCCCCTCTATGTCTCTCCTTCTATCCCCAGTCCCCCCTCTGTCTTTCTCTCCCCTGTACCCCCCTCTGTCTCTCCATTCCTCTCTCCCCAGTCCCTCCTCTCTCCATTCCTCTCTCCCCAGGCCCCCCTCTGTCTCTCCTTTCCTCTCTCCCCAGGCCCCCCTCTGTCTCTCCTTTCCTCTCTCCCCAGGCACCCCTCTGTCTCTCCTTTCCTCTCTCCCCAGTCCCCCTCTTTGTCTCTCCTTTTCTTTCTCCCCAGTCCCCCTCTCTCACTCCTCTTCTTTCTCCCCAGTCCCCCTCTCTGTCTCTCCTTTTCTCTCTCACCAGCCCCCCCCTCTGTGTCGCTCTTTCTCTCACCAGTCCCCCCCCTCTGTGTCGCTCTTTCTCTCACCAGTCCCCCCCCTCTGTGTCGCTCTTTCTCTCACCAGTCCCCCCCTCTGTGTCTCTCTTTCTCTCACCGTTCCCCCCCTCTATCTCTCCTTTCCTCCCTCCCCAGTCCCCCCTCTGTCTCTCTCTTTCTCTCCCCAGTCCCCCCCTCTCTCTTTCTCTCCCCAGTCCCCCCCTCTCTCTTTCTCTCCCCAGTCCCCCCTCCGTCTCTCCTTTCCGCTCTCACCAGTCCCCCCCTCTGTCTCTCCATTCCTCTCTCCCCAGTCCCCCCTCTGCCTCTCCTTTCCTCTCTCCCCAGTCCCCCCTCTGCCTCTCCTTTCCTCTCTCCCCAGTCCCCCCTCTGCCTCTCCTTTCCTCTCTCCCCAGTCCCCCCCTCTGCCTCTCCTTTCCTCTCTCCCCAGTCCCCCCCTCTGCCACTCCTTTCCTCTCTCCCCAATCACCCCTCTGTCTCTCCTTTCCTCTCTCCCCATTCCCCCCTCAGTCTCTCGTTTCCTCCCTCCCCAGTCCCCCCTCTGTCTCTCGTTTCCTCTCTCCCCAGTCCCCCTCTGTCTCTCGTTTCCTCTCTCCCCAGTCCCCCTCTGTCTCTCGTTTCCTCTCTCCCCAGTCCCCCCTCTGTCTCTCGTTTCCTCTCTCCCCAGTCCCCCCTCTCTCTCTCCTTTCCTCTCTTCCCAGTCCCCCTCTCTGTCTCTCTCCTCTCCCCAGTCCCCCTCTCTGTCTCTCCTCTTCTCTCTCCCCAGTCCCCCTCTCTGTCTCTCCTCTTCTCTCTCCCCAGTCCCCTTCTCTGTCTCTCCTCTTCTCTCTCCCCAGTCCCCCTCTCTGTCTCTCCTCTTCTCTCTCCCCAGTCCCCCTCTCTGTCTCTCCTCTTCTCTCTCCCCAGTCCTCCTCTCTGTCTCTCCTCTTCCCTCTCCCCAGTCCCCGCCTCTCTCTCTCCTCTTCCCTCTCCCCAGTCCCCCTCTCTGTCTCTCCTCTTCTCTCTCCCCAGTCCTTCTCTCCGTCTCTCCTCTTCCCTCTCCCCAGTCCTCCTCTCTGTCTCTCCTCTTCCCTCTCCCCAGTCCCCGCCTCTCTCTCTCCTCTTCCCTCTCCCCAGTCCCCCTCTCTGTCTCTCCTCTTCTCTCTCCCCAGTCCCCCTCTCTGTCTCTCCTCTTCTCTCTCCCCAGTCCCCCTCTCTGTCTCTCCTCTTCTCTCTCCCCAGTCCCCCTCACTGTCTCTCTTTTTCTCTCTCCCCAGTCCCCCTCTCTGTCTCTCATTTTCTCTCTGCCCAGTCCTCCTCTCTGTCTCTCTTTTTCTCTCTCCCCAGTCCCCCTCTCTGTCTCTCTTTTTCTCTCTCCCCAGTCCTCCTCTCTGTCTCTCTTTTTCTCTCTCCCCAGTCCCCCTCTCTGTCTCTCTTTTTCTCTCTTCCCAGTCCCCCTCTCTGTCTCTCTTTTTGTCTCTCCCCAGTCCCCCTCTCCTTCTCTCCTTCTCTCCCCAGTCCCCACTCTGTCTTTGTCTCCCCAGTACCCCCCTCTGTGTCTCCATTCCTCTCTCCCCAGTCTCCCCTCTCTTCATTCCTCTCTCCCCAGGCCCCCCTCTGTCTCTCCTTTCCTCTCTCCCCAGGCCCCCCCTCTGTCTCTCCTTTCCTCTCTCCCCAGGCCCCCCTCTGTCTCTCCTCTTCTCTCTCGCCAGTCCCCCTCTCTGTCTCTCCTCTTCTCTCTCCCCAGTCCCCTCTCTGTCTCTCCTCTTCCCTCTCCCCAGTCCCCCTCTCTATCTCTCCACTTCCCTCTCCCCAGTCCCCCTCTCTGTCTCTCCACTTCCCTCTCCCCAGTCCCCCTCTCTGTCTCTCCTCTTCCCTCTCCCCAGTCCCCCTCTCTGTCTCTCCTCTTCCCTCTCCCCAGTCCCCCTCTCTGTCTCTCCTCTTCCCTCTCCCCAGTCCCCCTCTCTGTCTCTCCTCTTCCCTCTCCCCAGTCCCCCTCTCTGTCTCTCCTCTTCCCTCTCCCCAGTCCCCCTCTCTGTCTCTCCTCTTCCCTCTCCCCAGTCCCCCTCTCTGTCTCTCCTCTTCTCTCTCCCCAGTCCCCCCTCTCTGTCTCTCCTCTTCTCTCTCTCCAGTCCCCCCTCTCTCTCTCTCCTCTTCTCTCTAACCAGTCCCCCTCTCTGTCTCTCCTCTTCTCTCTCCCCAGTCCCCCTCTCTGTCTCTCCTCTTCTCTCTCCCCTGTCCCCCTCTCTGTCTCTCTTTTTCTCTCTCCCCCGTCCCTCTCTCTGTCTCTCCTTCTCTCCCCAGTCCCCCCTCTGTCTTTCTCTCCCCAGTACCCCCCTCTGTCTCTCCATTCCTCTCTCCCCAGTCCCTCCTCTCTCCATTCCTCTCTCCCCGGTCCCCCCTCTGTCTCTCCTTTCCTCTCTCCCCAGGCCCCCCTCTGTCTCTCCTTTCCTCTCTCCCCAGGCCCCCCTCTGTCTCTCCTTTCCTCTCTCCCCAGGCCCCCCTCTGTCTCTCCTTTCCTCTCTCCCCAGGCCCCCCCTCTGTCTCTCCTTTCCTCTCTCCCCAGGCCCCCCTCTGCCTCTCCTTTTCTTTCTCCCCAGTCCCCCTCTCTCACTCCTCTTCTTTCTCCCCAGTCCCCCTCTCTCACTCCTCTTGTCTCTCTCCAGTCCCTTCTCTGTCACTCCCGTTCTCTCTCTCCAGTCCCTTCTCTGTCACTCCCCTTCTCTCTTCCCAGTCCCCCTCTCTGTCTCTCCTTTTCTCTCTCCCCAGTCCCCCTCTCTGTCTCTCCTTTTCTCTCTCCCCAGTCCCCCCTCTGTCTCTCCCTTTCTCCCCCCAGAGCCCCTCTCTGTCTCTATCTCTCTCTGCCCCCCCAGTCACCCTCTCTGTCTCTCTCTCCCATCCTCTTCCCTCCCTCTTAACTCCTCTCTTTCCCATCCTCTTCCGTCCCTCTTGACTCCTCCCTTTCCCATCCTCTTCCCCTCCCTCTTAACTCCTCCCTTTCCCATATTCTTCCCCTCCCTCTTAACTCCTCCCTTTCCCATCCTCTTCCCCTCCCTCTTAACTCCTCCCTTTCCCATCCTCTTCCCCTCCATCTTAACTCCTCCCTAGTTATGTCCCATGGTGCTCAGAGCCATTTAACTCCTCCCTTTCCCATCCTCTTCCCCTCCCTCTTAACTCCTCTCTTTCCCATCCTCTTCCCCTCCCTCTTAACTCCTCTCTTTCCCATCCTCTTCCCCTCCCTCTTAACTCCTCTCTTTCCTATCCTCTTCCCCTCCCTCTTAACTCCTCTCTTTCCCATCCTCTTCCCCTCCCTCTTAACTCCTCTCTTTCCCATCCTCTACCCCTCCCTCTTAACTCCTCTCTTTCCCATCCTCTTCCCCACCCTCTTAACTCCTGCCTTCCTCCTTTCCTCCTCCCTCATTCCTTCCCCCATTCTTCCTCCTTTCCTCCTCCCTTCCCCATTCTTCCTCCCTTCTTCCTCCTTTCCTCCTCCCTTCCCCATTCTTCCTCCCTTCTTCCTCCTTTCCTACTCCCTTCCTCCTTTCCTCCTCCTTTGCTACTCCCTTCCTTCTTTCCTCCTCCCTTCCTTCTTTCCTCCTCCCTTCCTCCCTCCTTTCCTCCTCCTTTGTACTCCCTTCCTCCTTTCCATCTCCCTTCCTCCTTTCCTGCTCCTTTCCTCCTTTCCTGCTCCTTTCCTCCTCCTTTCCTCCTTTCCTGCTCCTTTCCTCCTTTCCTGCTCCTTTCCTCCTCCTTTCCTCCTTTCCTGCTCCTTTCCTCCTCCCTTCCTCCTTTCCTGCTGCTTTCCTCCTCCCTTCCTCCTTTCCTGCTCCCTTCCTCCTTTCCTTCTTCCTTCCTCCCTTCCTCCTTTCCTGCTCCCTTCCTCCTTTCCTGCTCCCTTCTTCCTCGCCTGCACCCTTCCTCCTCCCTTCCCCCTTTCCTGCACCCTTCCTCCTCCCTTCCCCCTTTCCTGCACCCTTTCTCCTCCCTTCCCCCTTTCCTCATCCCTTCCCCATTTCCTCATCCCTTCCCCCTTACCCCCTTCTCTTCCCCTGTCATCCCTCCTTCATCCTTTCTCTGCCTTGCATGACCTTTATTTCCTTTACCCGTACTATATCCTTCCTCATCTTTTTTCCCAACTTCCCTTTTCCCACTCCCCCTACCCCATACCCCTTCCATGCCATTTCTCCTTTCACCCATTTGCCCTCCTAACCAATTTCCCCAATCTCTCTATCCCGCTCTCTGTCTTTATCCTCTTGTCATTTGCTAACTCTGTCTATCACTTCTCTCCCTTGCGTCCCCTTCCCCTTCACATTCCATATCTTTTTTCCCTTCTGGTTTTCACTCCCACTTGCCTTTTTCTTGTTTCCATTTCCATTTACCCTTTCACTTCCCCACCTTTTTCTCCTCACATTCCCTTCTTCTTTCAACACCATTCCTCTTATCCTTCTTTCTATTTTAGCTCCATCTGCCTTCCCCTCTACCTGTTTTCAATCGCCTTTCTCTTCGCCTCCCCCCCTCCATCAGTCTCCCCCCCCCTCTCTCTCTCTCCCTCCCCCCCCCCCCGCTTTTCCCTTCTCTTCTCCCATCCTCCTCCAGTTTTCCCCTCTTTCTTGCCCTTCTCGCTCTGCTTTCCCCTTCCCTTCACCCAACTCATTTCACTTTTCCTTCCCTTCCAAATTCTGTAACTACTTCTCCCTTGCTATCAATTCCTTCCTCCTTACGGCATTTCTCCCTTGCCCCTATTCCTTCACCATTTTCCCCATTTCCCTCGTTTCATTAACTTCTCTTTTCCCCATTTCCTTCGTTTCATTAGCTTCTCTTTTCCCCATTTTTTTCCTCTCCCCATGTCTCTTTGCATTTCACTGCTGCTCCCCTATCCCACTTTCCTACACCACTCCCTCTCATGTCTCCTTCTCTCTGAGGGCCCTTCTTTCCTCCCCAATCACCCTCTGCCCTCCCACATCCCACTCTGCCTTCCCACATCCCATTCTGCACTACTGAGCGAGGTGGCGCAGTGGTTAGCACACTGGACTTGCACTGGAAGGACAACAGTTCAATCCTGTGTCCAGCTATCCTGATTCAGGTTTTCTGTGATTTCCCTAAATCACTTCAGGCGAATGGTTCCTTTGAAAGGACAAGGCCAACTTCCTTCCCCATCCTTCCCTAATCCGATGAGACTGATGACCTCGCAGTTTGGTTCCTTCCCCTAATCAACCCTACCTGCCCACTCTGCCCTCCAGCATTTCCCCTCTTCCCTCCCACGCCCCCCTCTGCCCACCCACCTCCCCCTGCCATTCTACTTTCCCCTCTGCCCCCACCTCCCCCTGCCATTCTACTTTCCCTTCTGCCCCCCACCTTCCTCTGCCATTCTACTTTCCCCTCTGCCCACCACCTTCCTCTGCCCTTCTACTTTCCCCTCTGCCCACCACCTTCCTCTGCCCTTCTACTTTCCCCTCTGCCCCCACCTTCCTCTGCCCTTCTACTTTCCCCTCTGCCCCCACCTTCCTCTGCCCTTCTACTTTCCCCTCTGCCCCCACCTTCCTCTGCCCTTCTACTTTCCCCTCTGCCCCCCCACCTTCCCCTGCCTTTCTACTTTCCCCTCTGCCCCTGTACCTTCTCCTGCCTTTCTACTTTCCCCTCTGCCCCTGTACCTTCCCCTGCCCTTCTACTTTCCCCTCTGCCCCCCACCTTCCCCTGCCCTTCTACTTTCCCCTCTGCCCCCCACCTTCCCCTGCCCTTCTACTTTCCCCTCTGACCTCCCACATCCACCCTGCACTTCCACATTCCCCTCTGCCCCCCCCCCCATGTCCACCCTACACTTCTACATTCCCTTCTGCCATCCCACGCCACCCCTGCCCTCCCATATCCCCCTGCCCTCCCATATCCCCCTGCCCTTCCATATTCCCCCCTGCCCTTCCATATTACCCCCTGCCCTCCCATATCCCCCTGCCCTTCCATATTCCCCCCTGCCCTTCAATGTCCCCCTGCCCTTCAATGTCCCCCTGCCCTCCCATATCCCCCTGCCCTTCCATGTCCCCCTGCCCTTACCCTCTGCCCCCCACATCGCCCCTGCCATTCCCCTCTGGCCCCCACATCCCCCCTGCCATTCCCCTCTGGCCCCCCTGCCATTCCCCTCTGGCCTCCACATCCCACCTGCTATTCTCATTCCCCCTACCCTTCCCATTTCCCCCCTGCCCTCCCACTTCCCCCCTGCCCTTCCCATTTCCCCCCTGCCCTCCCACATCCCCCCTGCCCTTCCCTATTCCCCTATGCACTCGCACATGCCCCCTGCCCTTCCCTTTTCCCCCTATGCCCTCTCACATGCCCCCTGCCCTTCCTTTTTCCCCCTAGCCCTCTCACATGCCCCCTGCCGTTCCATTTTCCCCTATGCCCTCACACATGTCACTCGCCCTTCCATTTTCCCCTATGCCCTCCCACATCCCCCCTGCCCTTTCCCTTTCTCCTCTGCCCTATCCCTTTCCCCTCTGCCCTTTCCCTTTCCCCTCTGCCCTATCCCTTTCCCCTCTGCCCTTTCCCTTTCCCCTCTGCCCTATCCCTTTCCCCTCTGCCCTTTCCCTTTCCCCTCTGCCCTTTCCCTTTCCCCTCTGCACTTTCCCTTTCCCCTCTGCCCTTTCCCTTTCCCCTCTGCCTTCCCACATCACCCCTGCCCTTTCTCCTCTGCACTCCCACAACCCCTTGCCCTTTCCCCTCTGCCCTCCCACAACCCCCTGCTCTTTCCCTTTCCCCTCTGCCCTCCCACATCCCCACTGCCTTTTCCCTCTCCCTCTGCCCTCCCACATCTCCCCTGCCCTTTCCCCTCTCCCTTTCCCCTTGCTCCTCTGCCCTACCACATTCCCCCTGCCCTTCCCCTTTCCATTCTGCCCTCCCACATCCCCCATGCCCTTACCCTTTCCATTCTGCCCTCGCACATCCCCCCTGACCTTCCCCTTTCCATTCTGCCCTCCCACATCTCCTTCCACTTCTCCTCCCCCTTCTCCTCCCCCTCGCCCTGCCACATCCCTCCCACCCTTCCCCTTTCCCCTCACTCCCCCTCGCCCCTCCCGCCCTTCCCCTTTCCCCTCACTCCCCCTCATCCCTCCCGCCCTTCCCCTTTCCCCTCACTCCCCCTCAACCTTCCTGCCCTTCCCCTTTCCCCTCACTCCTTCCATGTCCACCCTGCCATTCCACTTTCTCCTTTGCCCCCACTTCCCCCTGTCTTTCCCCTCTCCCTGTCTGCCCCCACATACCACTGCATTTCCCTTCTGCCCAACTCAACCCATTGCCTTTCCCCCCTGCCTAACTCAATCCACTGCCTTTCCCCTCTGCCCCCTCCAAGACCTACTGCCTTTCCCCTCTGCCCCCTCCAAGACCTACTGCCTTTCCCCTCTGCCCCCTCCAAGACCTACTGCCTTTCCCCTCTGCCCCCTCCAAGACCTACTGCCTTTTCCCTCTGCCCACCTCATGACCTATTGCCTTTTCCCTCTGCCCCCCTCATGACCTACTGCCTTTTCCCTCTGCCCCCCTCATGACCTACTGCCTTTCCCTCTGCCCCCCTCATGACCTACTGCCTTTCCCTCTGCCCCCCAAGACCCACTGCCTTTCCCCTCTGCCCCCCAAGACCCACTGCCTTTCCCCTCTACCCCCCCCCCCCCGCCAAGACCCACTGCCTTTCCCCTCTGCCCCTACAAGACCCACTGTGTTTCTTTCTCTGCCCCTTACCCACGTCCCCCCTGCCTTTCCCTTCTGCCCCTTCCCCATGTCCTCCCTGCCTTTCCCTTCTGCCCCTTCCCCACTTCCCCCTGCCTTTCCCCTCCGTCTCCTCTGCCTTTCCCCACTTTCCCCCAAAGTCCCACCTGCTTTTCCCCTCCGTCCCCCTACCTTTCCCCTCCATGCCCCAAAGTTCCCCCGGCCTTTCCCCTCCGTCCTCCCCTGCCTTTACCCTCTGCCTCTCATGTCCCACCTGCACTTTCCCTTTCACCTCTGCCCACCCAAGTCCCACCTGCCGTTCCCCTCTGCAATTCCCCTCTGACCCCCCACATCCCCCTCTGCCATTACCATGTGATCTCACATGTCCCCCTCTGACCCCACAAGTCCCCCTCTGCCGTCCCTCTCTGACCCCACATGTCCCCCTGCCATCCCCCTCTGACCCCACATGTCCCCCTGCCATCCCCCTCTGACCCCACAAGTCCCCCTGCCGTCCCCCTCTGACCCCACACGTCCCCCTGCGTGCCCCTCTGACCCCACACGTCCCCCTGCCGCCGCCCTCTGACCCCACACGTCCCCCTGCCGTCCCCCTCTGACCACACACGTCCCCCTGCCATCCACCTCTGCCCTCATGTCCCCCTCTGCTCTCACAGGTCCCCCTCTGCCGCCCCATCTGACCTCTCACACCCCATTTGCTGTTCTCCTCTAACCTCCCACACCCCCTTTGCCTTTCCCCTCTAACCTCCCACACCCCCTCTGCCATTCCCTCTGACCTCTCCCGTCCCCTCTGACATTCCCTTGTGAGCTTTCCCGTCCCCTCTGACATTCCACTGTGACCTCCCACGTCCCCTCTGACTTTCCCGTTACCTCGCACGTCCCGTCTGACGTTCCCCTGTTACCTCGCATGTCCCGTCTGACGTTCCCCTGTTACCTCCCACGTCCCCTCTGACGTTCCCCCATTACCTCCCACATCCTTCCGCTGTTCCCGCTGTGACCTACTATGTCCTTTCGCCATTCAATCCTATAATCACCCACACCCACCCTCTGCCGTTCCCCTGTGACTTCCCACACCCACCCTCAACCATTCCCCTGTGATTTCCCACACCCACCCTCTGCCGTTACCCTGTGACTTCCCACACCCACCCTCTACCGTTCCCCTGTGACTTCCCACACCCACCCTCTGACGTTCCCCTGTGACTTCCCACACTCACTCTATGCAGTTCTCCTGTGACACCCACACCCACCCTACGCTGTTCCCCTGTGACTTCCCACACCCACACTCTGCCATTCCCCTGCCCTCCCAGCTCCCACCCTCACTCCCTCTGCCCTCCCAGGTCCCACCCCAGCTCCTCCTCTGCCCTCCCAGGTCCCACCCCAGCTCCTCCTCTGCCCTCCCCCCAGCTCGTCCTCTGCCCTCCCAGGTCTCACCCCAGCTCCTCCTCTGCCCTCCCAGCTCCATCCCCAACTCCCTCTCTGCCCTCCCAGCTACCACCCCAACTCCCCCTATGCCCTCCCACTGGCTATCCCAAGTCCCCCTCTGCCCTCCCACCTCCCCCCAACCAACCCAACCCCCTCTCTGCCCTCCCACCTCGCCCAACTTCCTTTTATGTGCATCTGCCTCCCCAACTCCATTTTTTGCACACCCACCTCCCCCGAACTCCGTTTTTTGCCCATCCACCTCCCCTGAACTCCCTTCCTGCCCTCCCACATCCCCCAACCACTGTCAACCCCCTCCCTGCTCTCCACCTCCCCCAACTTCCTCTCTGTGCTCCCACCACCGCCCCCACTTCCCCTTTGCCCTTCCAACTCCCCCTCTGCCCTTCCAACTCCCCCTCTGCCCTTCCAACTCCCCCTCTGCCCTTCCAACTCCCCCTCTGCCCTTCATCCTCCCCAACTCCCCCTCTGCCTTCAATTCTCCCCAAACTCTCCCTCTGCCTTCAATTCTCCCCAAACTCCCCCTCTGCCCTCCATCCTGCCCAAACTCCCCCTCTGCCCACCATCCTGCCCAAACTCCCCCTCTGCCCACCATCCTGCCCAAACTCCCCCTCTGCCCTCCATCCTCCCCAAACTCTCCCTCTGCCCTCCATTCTCCCCCAGCTCCCCCAACGCCCCCCACCTCCCCAACTACCCCACTGCCCTCCCACCTCCGCCCTCCCTCCTCCTCTGCCCTTCTATATCTTCCATTTTTCTCCCACAACCCCCACTGGCCTCCAACCTCCCCCTCTGCCCTACCATGTCAACCCCTACCCTCCCACGTTCCCCTCTACCCTCCTACGGCCCCATTTCCCCTCCCACATCCCCCTGTTCCTCACACATTCTCCTCTGCCCTCCCACTACCACTCTTCCCTCCCACGTCTCCCTTTGCTCACCCACACTCCAATCCATTCTCTTATAATCCCCTCCCCCACAATCTCCCTGTTTTTCCACCTATCAGCACTTTGTTTGCAGCTCATTCCGTAACTTGTTCACCATCAGTTCACCTGAAGTGCCTCCTTGCATACTACATGGCACTACCTTCCCTGTCCCGACCCCTTTCTCTCTCGTCTCGGTCCCTTTCTCTTCTCCTGTTTCTTCCCCTTTGGCCCTTTCTCCTGCCCCTCAGCAGCTTTCTCCCGCCCCTCGGCCGCCGTCTCCCGCCCCTCGGCCGCCGTCTCCCGCCCCTCGGCCGCTTTCTCCGCCCTCGGCCCCTTTCTCCCGCCCTCGGCCCCTTTCTCCGCCCCTCGGCCCTTTCTCGCGCCCTCGGCCGCTTTCTCGCGCCCTCGGCCGCTTTCTCCCGCCCCTCGGCCCTTTCTCCCGCCCCTCCTCCCCTCCTTTCTCCCGCCCCTCGGCCCTTTCTCCCGCCCTCGGCCCTTTTGTCCCGTCCCTCGGATCATTTCGACCCTGCCCCGGCCCAATTTCGACACCGCCCCGGCCCCTTTCGACCCCGCCCCTGCCTCTTTCGACCCCGCCCCTCGTCCCTTTCGCACCCGCCCCTCGTCTCCTTTCGCACCCGCCCCTCGGCCTCTCCCCCCGCGCCTCGCCCCCACCCCCCGCACCTCGCCCCACTCTCTCCCGCGCCACGGCCCCTCTCGCCCCCGCGCCACGGCCCCTCTCGCCCCCGCGCCTCGGCCCCCTCTCGCCCCAGCACTCGGCCCCTTTCTCCTGCCCCTCGGGCTCTCTCTCCCGTCCCTCAGGCTCTCTCTCCCGCCCCTCGGGCCTCCTCTCCCGTCACTCGGACCTCCTATCCCGTCACTCGGGCCTCCTATCCCGTCACTCGGCCGCTTTCCTCCCGCGCCTCGGCCGCTTTCTCCCGCCCCTCGGCCGCTTTCCTCCCGCCCCTCGGCCGCTTTCTCCCGCCCCTCGGCCGCTTTCCTCCCGCCCTCGGCTCCTTTCTCCCGCCCCTCGGCCGCTTTCTCCCGCCCTCGGCCGCTTTCTCCCGCCTCGGCTCCTTTCTCCCGCCCCTCGGCCGCTTTCCTCCCGCCCCTCGGCCGCTTTCTGCCGCCCATCGGCCGCTTTCTCCCGCCCCTCGGCCTCTTTCTCCCGCCCCTCGGCCGCTTTCTCCCGCCCTCGTCTCCTTTCTCCCGCCCCTCGGCCGCTTTCTCCCGCCCTCGGCTCCTTTCTCCCGCCCCTCGGCCACTTTCTCCCGCCCCTCGGCCCCTCGACCCCTTTGTCACGCCCCTCGACCCCCTTGTCCCGCCCCTCGGCCGGTCTCTCCTGCCCCTCGGCCCCTTTTCCCCCCTCGTGTTGGCCCCTTTTGCCCCCACTGGCCTCGCCCCCTTCCCCTGTGTCTGCCGCTTTCCCCCACCTCTGCCCCTTTCCCCCCCTCTTCGGCAATTCCCTTCCCATTCGGCCCCTTTCCCCTCTCTTCGTCCATTCCCCCCCGCCTCGGCCCCTTTCCCCCCCGCCTCGGCCCCTTTCTCCCCTGCCTCGTCCCCTTTCCCCCCCCACCTCGGCCCCTTTCCCCACGCCTCAGCCCCTTTCTCCCTGCCTCGGCCTCTTTCTTCCCTGCATTGGCCCCTTCCTCCCCCCCTCGGCCCCTTTCCCCCTCCTCGGCCCTCCTTCCCCCTCTCGGCCCCATTTCTCCTGACACCTCTCGGCCCCTCCTCCCTCTCGGCCCCTTCCTCCTGCCCCGCCCTGGCCCCTTCCTCCTGACCCTCTGCCCTTTGTTCCGTCGCACCCCCTCAACAGGACTTCGTGTCCCCTCCTCACAATCCCTTGTCCACCATCACAGTCACTTTCTCCTCTATTGTGGCCCGTATCCTCACATTGTGTACCTTTTCCCCACATCATTACTGTTTCCCTTCCCATTACAGCTCCTTGCGCCAATTGCCTCCATCATGGCCCTTTTTTTTCATCTAGGTTCCTTGACCCCATCACAGTGACTTCCTTTCCTGTTGTTTCCCTTTCCTCCTGTATTCCCACCGTCCTGTCTACTCACTCCCATTGCCGCCTCTTCGTCCCATCCTCCTCTACCACCCATTGCAGGCCCTACCAAACCTGATGCAGCCCTTTCCCCCATCATGGATCCTTGTGCCCCCAAAGCAGCCTCTTCCCCCCATTGTGGTTCATCCCCTTGTTGCACCCCCCTTCTACCCCCCATTGTCCTTTCCCTCCCCAAGTCGTGGTCCCTCCCCTCTTTATAGCCACATCACCCTTTTGTGTCCCCTTTCCCCCCATCACATCCCCTTTCCCTTCTCATGGCACCTTACCACCCATTCCCATTCTTTGTGCCCTCTCGTACCTACCTCCCACTGTCCGTCATCATGGCGTTGGAACTCTCACATTTCCACTGCTGCGACCCCTCCCCTCACTGTGGCCTCTCCCCCCAACGCAGCCCCTGCCCTCATTTTGGACCCTTCCTCATTTTGTACCCTTCCTCATTTTGTACCCTTCCTCATTTTGGATCCTTCCTCATTTTGGATCCTTCCTCATTTTGGATCCTTCCTCCTTTCGGCCTCTACCCTCATTCAGACCTTTTTGAAGCTCCTCATATCCCATATCCCATTCCACCCATCTGGGTCTCTGCCACATGTTGTGATCACCTTCCCCCCCCCCCCCCCCCCCGTGGTCACCTCCCACTAGCCGCATTCACCTCCCCCTCGTGGTCAATTCCCACTACTCCTGTTAACCTCCCCCCCCTTGTAGCTGCCTCCACTGGTCTTGGTCAGATCCCCTCTCCCTGTTGTAGTTCCTCCTCCCCCCCCCCCCCGCCGCAGTCTCCTCGTTCCATTGCAATGCCCTCCCTTTTTCATAGTCTTCTCTCCCTGTCGCTATTCTCTTCACTATTGCTATCCCATCCCCCATCTCGATCCCCTCTCCCCCCTCAGTCTTCCTTTCTGTCTTTGGCCTCTCTACCATCTGAGTCCTCTCTACCGTCTCAGGTCCCTCTACCATCTCGGGTCCCTCGACCGTCTTGGGCCCCTCTTGCGCATCAGTCCACTCGCTCCCTTGTGGTCCCTTCTCCTGGCTTGGTCCCTCTCCCATCGTGGTCCCATCATGGTCCCATTTCCTGCCTCGATCCCTTCTCTTGTGTCAGCCCTTTGACCCTCTCATGCTCACCTCTCCCTGTCATGGTCTCCTAACCCTGTCACAGTTCCCTCACCCATCTCAGAGCCCTCACCCATCACGTTCCCCTCCCCCCATTGTGCCCCCTCATGCTATCATGGCTCCCCCATTCACAGCAACATGACCTCCTGTATTGCCCCTCCCCTGCAGATGCCCCTCCACTGTTGATGCCCCTCCCTGTAGATGCGCGTTCCTCTACTGTGGTCCCTTCTCACTGTTGCTGTCCCCCCATTATGGTCTGTTCCTCCTGTTGCTACCCTCTTCCCTTTGTGGTCCCTCCCTGCCATCGCAGCCCCTCCCTGCAATTGTGGCGCCTACCTGCTGTCATGGCCCCTCCCTGCCATTGCAAAACCTCTTCCCATCGTGGCCACTCCTCACCATCGTGGCACTCCACCCATGTGTCTCCACCCTGTGCCACATCTTCTACCCCCTAATTGTGGTCCCTTTCCTGCTCTGTATTAGACCCTTTGAACCATGCCATTGCTCCTCCTTCCCCCTTCACTGGTCCTCCCCCACCCATAGCTCTTCCCTCACCTTTTGCTGATCCTCCCACACCCATCTGTCTTGGCTCCTCGCCCCAACTATTTGTGGCACCTACCCCCAACTGTTGTGGCCCCAACCTTGCCATTCTCGTGTACCTTACCCCACATCTTCCTGTCATGCTTCTACCCACTCTCGTCTGTCCACTAGGTTCTTTGTCACTCTGTCCTGTCTGCCCACTCGTCCCTCCAACCCCCTCTGCTATTTCTGCTCGCTGAGCCCTCCTTCTCCCTCTCCTCTGCCTGCCTGCTTCCTTCTCCATCTACCTGTCCATTCTCTCCTTAACGGATCCCTCTTTCTGTTCAAACCCCACACTGTACCAAACCCCTCACATCCCACTTCCATATCCCATTCCCTTTTGCTCCCACATTCTTCCTTCTGGATGATGTTTCCTCTTCCACATCTACCTTCCCATTTCCACCTTCTCTCTCTCTCTCTCTCTCTCTCTCTCTCTCTCTCTCTCTCTCTATGATCTTCATCCTCCTGTGTCCTTTCTCCTCCTACATCGTTTTACCTTCTTGAGCCCCTTCTCCTCCTGCATCCTTACCCATCCTGCGTTCTTCCCCCACTTGCGTTCATCCCCGTCCTGCGCCCTTCCCCGTCCTGCGCCCTTCCCCGTCCTGCGCCCTTCCCCGTCCTGTGCCCTTCCCCGTCCTGCGCCCTTCCCCATTCTGCGCCCTTCCCCGTCCCGTGCCCTTTCCCGTGCTGCGCCCTCGCACGCCCTGCATCCTGTCCTTGCCCGTCCTGCCTCATTCTTCTATCCAAGTGTCCTTCCAAGCTCCCACATCATCCCCCCACCAGCAGTCTTCCGCTCCAGTCTCCATTCCCCTCCAGTGCCCGCCCTGTCCAGCATCTCTTTCCCCATTCTGCATCATTTCCCATGCGATATCCTCCACCTGCTGTGACCTCCCCCTGCCGCATCCACCCACCTGCCGCATCCACCCACCTGCCGCGTCCACCCCATGCCGCGTCCACCCACCTGCCACGTCCACCCCATGCCGCGTCCACCCCCATGCCGCGTCCACCCCCCTGCCGCGTCCACCCCCCTGCTGCGTTCATCCCCCACCCATAGCTCTTCCCTCACCTTTTGCTGATCCTCCCACACCCATCTGTCTTGGCTCCTCGCCCCAACTATTTGTGGCACCTACCCCCAACTGTCGTGGCCCCAACCTCGCCATTCTCGTGTACCTTACCCCACATCTTCCTGTCGTGCGTCTGCCCACTCTCGTCTGCCGCGCTGCAGCAGTCCCAAGTTTTTCCGCTCCTATGTCTTTCTTCCCTTCTGCCTCATTCCGTCTCCCACGCCCTTCACTCCTTCGACCTCATTCCTCTCTCACATCCTTAATCCCCTATGTGATTCCTCACTGTGTCTTTGGCCCACTCCACGATCTTCAATCCACGTGATCTCCTCCGACAACATCCACCCCCCTCCTGTGTAGTGCTCAGCCCTCCTGCAATGCCCTCCCCCCTCCCATATAGTCCTGCCTCTTGCATAGAATCCTCCTCCTGTATAGTCCTCCCCTCCAACATAGTCCTCCCATTCATACGGAGCCCTTCCCATTCGCATGTAGTACCGCCCCTTCTCACATTGTCCTTTCCCCTTCCACGCAATCCTTCCCATTCCCACATAGTACTTCCCCTTCTCACATTGTCCTTTCCCCTCCTACGCAATCCTTCCCATTCTCGAGTAGTTGTCTCTCTCCCACGTAATCTTTCCCCACACATACATTTAATTCCACTGTCGCATAGTCTTTTCCCCTCCCTCAATATAGTTATTTCCCCTCCTCCAAATAATTATTTACCTTCTGGATAGACTTTCCCCCCCTCATAGTCTGTACCCTCCCACAAACGTTTCTGGCTTCCTTTTCCCACCTCATCCTCATCCCTTTCTGGCCTCCTTTCCCCACCTCGTCCTCATCCCTTTCTGGCCTCCTTTCCCCACCTCGTCCTCATCCCTTTCTGGCCTCCTTTCCCCACCTCGTCCTCATCCCTTTCTGGCCTTCTTTCCCCACCTCGTCCTCATCCCTTTCTGGCCTCCTTTCCCCACCTCGTCCTCATCCCTTTCTGGCCTCCTTTCCCCACCTCGTCCTCATCCCTTTCTGGCCTCCTTTCCCCATCTCGTCCTCGTCCCTTTCTGGCCTCCTTTCCCCACCTCGTCCTCATCCCTTTCTGGCCTCCTTTCCCCACCTCGTCCTCATCCTTTTCTGGCCTCCTTTCCCCACCTCGTCCTCATCCCTTTCTGGCCTCCTTTCCCCACCTCGTCCTCATCCCTTTCTGGCCTCCTTTCCCCACCTCGTCCTCATCCCTTTCTGGCCTCCTTTCCCCACCTCGTCCTCGTCCCTTTCTGGCCTCCTTTCCCCACCTCGTCCTCGTCCCTTTCTGGCCTCCTTTCCCCACCTCGTCCTCGTCCCTTTCTGGCCTCCTTTCCCCACCTCGTCCTCGTCCCTTTCTGGCCTCCTTTCCCCACCTCGTCCTCGTCCCTTTCTGGCCTCCTTTCCCCACCTCGTCCTCGTCCCTTTCTGGCCTCCTTTCCCCACCTTGTCCTCGTCCCTTTCTGGCCTCCTTTCCCCACCTTGTCCTCGTCCCTTTCTGGCCTCCTTTCCCCACCTTGTTCTCGTCCCTTTCTGGCCTCCTTTCCCCACCTAATCATCGTCCCTTTCTGGCCTCCTTTCCCCACCTAATCATCGTCCCTTTCTGGCCTCCTTTCCCCACCTAATCATCGTCCCTTTCTGTCCTCCTTTCCCCACCTAATCATCGTCCCTTTCTGTCCTCCTTTCCCCACCTAATCATCGTCCCTTTCTGTCCTCCTTTCCCCACCTAATCATCGTCCCTTTCTGTCCTCCTTTCCCCACCTAATCATCGTCCTTTTCTGTCCTCCTTTCCCCACCTAATCATCGTCCCTTTCTGTCCTCCTTTCCCCACCTAATCATCATCCCTTTCTGTCCTCCTTTCCCCACCTAATCATCGTCCCTTCCTGTCCTCCTTTCCCCACCTAATCACCGTCCCTTCCTGTCCTCCTTTCCCCAACTAATCATCGTCCCTTCCTGTCCTCCTTTCCCCACCTAATCATCGTCCCTTCCTGTCCTCCTTTCCCCACCTAATCATCGTCCCTTCCTGTCCTCCTTTCCCCAACTAATCATCGTCCCTTCCTGTCCTCCTTTCCCCACCTAATCATCGTCCCTTCCTGTCCTCCTTTCCCCACTTCGTCCTCATCCCTTTCTGTCCTCCTTTCCCCACGCCGTCCTCATCCGTTTTTGTCCTCCTTTCCCCACGTCATCCACATCCGTTTCTGTCCTCCTTTCTCCACCTCGTCCTCATCCATTTTTGTCCTCGTTTCCCCACCCTGCCCTCATCCCATTCTGGCCTCATTCCTGGGCTCAACTGTCCTCATCCCTTTCTGGCCTCACTACTCCCCTCAACCCTTTCTGGCCTCACTCCTCCCCTCATCCCTTTCTGGCCTCATTTCTTTCTGGCGTCACTCCTCCCCTCATCCCTTTCTGGCGTCACTCCTCCCCTCATCCCTTTCTGGCCTTACTCCTCCCCTCATCCCTTTCTGGCCTTACTCCTCCCCTCATCCCTTTCTGTCCTCAACCCCCCACCTTGTCCTCTTCCCTTTCTAGCCTACTTCCACCACTCCTGTCTTTGTCCCCTCGTATCCCTTTCTGACCCCCTTCCCAGACCCCTGTCTTCGTCCCTTTCTGACTTCCATTTTCTGCCATTATCCACTTTCCCCTCACTTACATCTTCTGTGCCTGCCCTCTTTCGTTTCTTGCTTTCTTCTTTTCCCCCTGCTCTCATTCATTTCTCGCCTCCTTCTTTCCCCCCTGCTCTCATTCATTTCTCGCCCCCTTCTTCTCCCCCTGCCCTCTTTCATTTCTCGCCTCTTTTTTCTCCCCCTGCCCTCTTTCATTTCTCATCTCTATCTTCTCCCCCTGCCCTCTTTCCTTCCTCGCCTCCTTCTTCTCCCTTGCCCTCTTTCCTTTCTCATCACTTTATTTTCCCCTTGCCCTCTTTCCTTTCTCATCACTTTATTTTCCCCTTGCCCTCTTTCCTTTCTTGCCTGTTTCTTCTGCCCCTGTCCCCTTTCCTTTCTCACTTCCTTCTTCAACCCCTACCCCTTTACTTTATCGTTTCCTTCTTCTGCCCCTGCACCCTTTCCTTTCTCCCTTCCTTCTTCTGCTCCTATCCCCTTTCCTTTCTCACTTCCTTCTTCTGCTCCTGTCCCCTTTCCTTTCTCACTTCCTTCTACTGCTACTGTCCACTTTCCATTCTCAGTTCCTTCTACTGCTCCTGTCCACTTTCCTTTCTTGTTTCCTTCTCAGTTCCTTCTACTGCTCCTGTCCACTTTCCTTTCTTGTTTCCTTCTTCTGCCCATGTCCCCTTTCCTTTCTCGGCTCCTTCTTCCGCCGTGTCCCCTTTCCTTTCTCGCTTCCTTCTACCGCCCGTGTCCCCTTTCCTTTCTCGCATCCTTCTTCCGCCCCTGTTCCCTTTCCTTTCTCGCATCCTTCTTCCGCCCCTGTTCCCTTTCCTTTCTCGTTTCCTGCTTCCTCTCCTGTCCCCTTTCCTTTCTCGCTTCCTTCTTCCGCCACTGTCCCCTTTCCATTCTCACTTCCTTTTCCCCCCAGTCCCCTGGCCTTTCTCACTTCCTTTCTCGACCCCTGTCCTCTTTCCTTTCTCGTTTACTTCTTCTGCCCCTTATCACCCCCTTGCCTCTCTTCTCGCCTAGTCCCCTTGTCAACTTCTTACCTCGCCTCTCGCCTAGCCTCCTTGTCACACCCTTGCCCCGCCACTCGCCATGCCCCCTTGTCGCCTACTTGCCCCCTTGTCGCCTCCTTGCCCCCCTTGTCGCCTCCTTGCCCCCCTTGTCGCCTCCTTGCCCCCCTTGTCGCCTCCTTGCCCCCCTTGTCGCCTCCTTGCCCCCCTTGTCGCCTCCTTGCCCCCCTTGTCGCCTCCGTGCCCCCCTTGTCGCCTCCTTGCCCCCCTTGTCGCCACCTTGCCCCCCTTGTCGCCACCTTGCCCCCCTTGTCGCCTCCTAGCCCCCCTTGACGCCTCCTTGCCCCCCTTGACGCCTCCTTGCCCCCCTTGTCGCCTCCCTGCCCCCTTGTCGCCTCCCTGCCCCCTTGTCGCCTCCCTGCCCCCTTGTCGCCCCCTTGCCCCGCCTCTCGCCCCATCCCCCTGTCGCCCCCTTGCCGCGCCTCTCGCTGCGCCTCTCGCCCCGTCCCCCTGTCGCCCCCTTGCCCAGCCTCTCGCCCCGTCCCCCAGTCGCCCCCTTGCCCAGCCTCTCGCCCCGTCCCCCTGTCGCCCCCTTGCCCCGCCTCTCGCCCCCGTCCCCCTGTCGCCCCCTTGCCACGCCTCTCGCCCCCGTCCCCCTGTGCCCCTGTCGCCCCCTTGCCCCGCCTCTCGCCCCGTCCCCCTGTCGCCCCCTTGCCCCGCCTCTCGCCCCCGTCCCCCCGTCGCCCCCTTGCCCCGCCTCTCGCCCCCGTCCCCCTGTCGCCCCCTTGCCCCGCCTCTCGCCCCAGTCCCCCTGTCACCCCCTTGCCCCGCCTCTCGCCACGCCCCCCTCTCGCCCCCTTGCCCCGCCTCTCGCCCCGCCCCCCTCTCGCCCCCTTGCCCCGCCTCTCGCCCCGCCCCCCTCTCGCCCCCTTGCCCAGCCTCTCGCCCAGTCCCCCTGTCGCCCCCTTGCCCCGCCTCTCGCCCCGTCCCCCTGTCGCCCCCTTGCCCCGCCTCTCGCCCCCGTCCCCCTGTCGCCCCCTTGCCCCGCCTCTCGCCCCCGTCCCCCTGTCGCCCCCTTGCCCCGCCTGTCGCCCCCGCCCCCTGTCCCCCTGTCGCCCCCTTGCCCCGCCTCTCGGCTCGTCCCCCTTTCCCCCTGTCGCCCCCTTGCCCCGCCTCTCGGCTCGTCCCCCTTTCCCCCTGTCGCCCCCTTGCCACGCCTCTCGCCCCGTCCCCCTGTCGCCCCCTTGCCCCGCCTCTCGCCCCGTCCCCCTGTCGCCCCCTTGCCCCGCCTCTCGCCCCGTCCCCCTGTCGCCCCCTTGCCCCGCCTCTCGCCCCCGTCCCCCTGTCGCCCCCCTTGCCCCGCCTCTCGCCCCCGTCCCCCTGTCGCCCCCCTTGCTCCGCCTCTCGCCCCCGTCCCCCTGTCGCCCCCCTTGCTCCGCCTCTCGCCCCGTCCCCCTGTCGCCCCCTTGCCCCGCCTCTCGCCCCGTCCCCCTGTCGCCCCCTTGCCCCGCCTCTCGCCCCGTCCCCCTGTCGCTCCCTTGCCCCGCCTCTCGCCCCGTCCCCCTGTCGCCCCCTTGCCCCGCCTCTCGCCCCCGTCCCCCTGTCGTACCCTTGCCCCGCCTCTCACCCCCGTCCCCCTGTCGCCCCCTTGCCCCGCCTCTCTCCCCGTCCCCCTGTCGCCCCCTTGCCCCGCCTCTCTCCCCGTCCCCCTGTCGCCCCCTTGCCCCGCCTCTCTCCCCGTCCCCCTGTCGCCCCCTTGCCCCGCCTCTCTCCCCGTCCCCCTGTCGCCCCCTTGCCCCGCCTCTCGCCCCGTCCCCCTGTCGCCCCCTTGCCCCGCCTCTCGCCCCGCCCCCCTGTCGCCCCCTTGCCCCGCCTCTGGCCCTGTCCCTTGTCGCCCCCTTGCCCCGCCTCTCGCCCCGTCCCTTGTCGCCCCCCTTGCCCCGCCCCTCGCCCCGCCCCCCTGTCGCCCCCTTGCCCCGACTCTCGCCCTGTCCCTTGTCGCCCCCTTGCCCCGCCTCTCGCCCCGTCCCTTGTCGCCTCCTTGCCCCCCTTGTCGCCTCCTTGACGCCTCCTTGCCCCCCTTGACGCCTCCTTGCCCCCCTTGTCGCCTCCTTGCCCCCCTTGACGCCTCCTTGCCCCCCTTGACGCCTCCTTGCCCCCCTTGACGCCTCCTTGCCCCCCTTGTCGCCTCCTTGCCCCCCTTGTCGCCTCCTTGCCCCCCTTGTCGCCTCCTTGCCCCCCTTGTCGCCTCCTTGCCCCCCTTGTCGCCTCCTTGCCCCCCTTGTCGCCTCGTTGCCCCCCTTGTCGCCTCCCTGCCCCCTTGTCGCCTCCCTGCCCCCTTGTCGCCTCCCTGCCCCCTTGTTGCCCCCTTGCCCCGCCTCTCGCCCCGTCCCCCTGTCGCCCCCCTTGCCGCGCCTCTCGCTGCGCCTCTCTCCCCGTCCCCCTGTCGCCCCCTTGCCCAGCCTCTCGCCCCGTCCCCCTGTCGCCCCCTTGCCCCGCCTCGCCCCGTCCCCCCTGTCGCCCCCTTGCCCCGCCTCTCGCCCCCGCCCCCTGTCCCCCTGTCGCCCCCTTGCCCCGCCTCTCGCCCCGTCCCCCTGTCCCCCTGTCACCCTGTCCCCCTGTCGCCCCCTTGCCCCGCCTCTCGCCCCATCCCCCTGTCGCCCCCTTGCCCCGCCTCTCGCCCCCTTGCCCCGCCTCTCGCCCCGCCCCCCTGTCGCCCCCTTGCCCCGCCTCTCGCCCCCGTCCCCCTGTCGCCCCCTTGCCCCGCCTCTCGCCCCCGTCCCCCTGTCGCCCCCCTTGCCCCGCCTCTCGCCCCCGCGCCCCTGTCGCCCCCTTGCCCCGCCTCTCGCCCCCGTCCCCCTGTCGCCCCCTTGCCCCGCCTCTCGCACCCGTCCCCCTGTCGCCACCTTGCCCCGCCTCTCGCCCCCGTCCCCCTGTCGCCCCCTTGCCCCGCCTCTCGCCCCCGTCCCCCTGTCGCCCCCTTGCCCCGCCTCTCGCCCCTTTGCCCCGCCTCTCGCCCCCGTCCCCCTGTCGCCCCCCTTGCCCCGCCTCTCGCCCCAGTCCCCCTGTCGCCCCCCTTGCCCCGCCTCTCGCCACCGTCCCCCTTACGCCCCCTTGCCCCGCCACTCGCCCCGACCCCTGTCGCCCCCTTGCTCCGCCTCTCGCCCCGTCCCCCAGTCGCCCCCTTGCCCCGCCTCTCGCCCCGTCTCCCTGTCGCCCCCTTGCCCCGCCTCTCGCCCCGTCCCCCTGTCGCTCCCTTGCCCCGCCTCTCGCCCCGTCCCCCTGTCGCTCCCTAGCCCCGCCTCTCGCCCCCGTCCCCCTGTCGCCCCCTTGCCCCGCCTCTCGCCCCCGTCCCCCTGTCGAACCCTTGCCCCGCCTCTCACCCCCCGTCCCCCTGTCGCCCCCTTGCCCCGCCTCTCTCCCCGTCGCCCTGTCGCCCCCTTGCCCCGCCTCTCGCTCCGTCCCCCTGTCGCCCCCTTGCCCCGCCTCTCGCCCCCGTCCCCCTGTCGCACCCTTGCCCCGCCTCTCACCCCCGTCCCCCTGTCGCCCCCTTGCCCCGCCTCTCTCCCCGTCCCCCTGTCGCCCCCTTGCCCCGCCTCTCGCCCCGTCCCCCTGTCGCCCCCTTGCCACGCCTCTCGCCCCGCCCCCCTGTCGCCCCTTGCCCCGCCTCTCGCCCCGTCCCTTGTGGCCCCCTTGCCCCGCCTCTCGCCCCGTCCCTTGTCGCCCCTTTGCCCCGCCTCTCGCCCCGTCACTTGTCGCCCCCTTGCCCCGCCTCTCGCCCTGTCCCCTTGCCACGACACTCGCCCCTCCATGCCCCGACACTCGCCCCTCCATGCCCCGACACTCGCCCCTCCCTGCCCCGCCACTCGCCCCTCCCTGCCCCGCCACTCGCCCCTCCCTGCCCCGCCACTCGCCCCTCCCTGACTCGCCACTCGCCCCTCCCTTCCCCGCCTCCCGCCTCCTTGCCCCCCTTGTAGCCTCCCTGCCGCCCCTGTCGCCTCCCTGCCGCCCCTGTCGCCTCCCGGCCGCCCCTGTCGCCTCCCGGCCGCCCTTGTCGCCTCCCGGCCCCCCTTGTCGCCTCCTTGCCCCCCTTGTCGCCTCCTTGACGCCTCCTTGCCCCCCTTGACGCCTCCTTGCCGCCCTTGTCGCCTCCTTGCCCCCCTTGTCGCCTCCTTGCCCCCCTTGTCGCCTCCTTGCCCACCTTGACGCCTCCTTGCCCCCCTTGTCGCCTCCTTGCCCCCCTTGTCGCCTCCTTGCCCCCCTTGTCGCCTCCTTGCCCCCCTTGTCGCCTCCTTGCCCCCCTTGTCGCCTCCTTGCCCCCCTTGTCGCCTCCTTGCCCCCCTTGTCGCCTCGTTGCCCCCCTTGTCGCCTCGTTGCCCCCCTTGTCGCCTCGTTGCCCCCCTTGTCGCCTCCTTGCTCCCCTTGTCGCCTCCTTGCCCCCCTTGACGCATCCCTGCCCCCTTGTCGCCTCCCTGCCCCCTTGTCGCCCCCTTACCCCACCTCTCGCCCTGTCCCCCTGTCGCCCCCTTGCCGCGCCTCTCGCTGCGCCTCTCTCCCCGTCCCCCTTGCCCAGCCTCTCGCCCCGTCCCCCTGTCGCCCCCTTGCCCAGCCTCTCGCCCCGTCCCCCTGTCGCCACCTTGCCCCGCCTCTCGTCCCGTCCCCCTGTCGCCCCCTTGCCCCGCCTCTCGTCCCGTCCCCCTGTCGCCCCCTTGCCTCGCCTCTCGCCCCCGTCCCCCTGTCGCCCCCGTCGTGCTGTCGCCCCCGTCCCCCTGTCGCCCCCTTGCCCCGCCTCTCGCCCCGCCTCTCGCCCACGTCCCCCTGTCCCCCCCTTGCCCCGCCTCTCGCCCCGTCCCCCTGTCGCCCCCTTGCCCCGCCTCTCGCCCCGTCCCCCTGTCGCCCCCTTGCCCCACCTCTCGCCCCGTCCCCCTGTCGTCCCCATGCCCCGCCTCTCACCCCGTCCCCCTGTCGCCCCCTTGCAAGGCCTCTCGCCCCGTCCCCCTGTCGCCCCCTTGCCCCGCCTCTCGCCCCGTCCCCCTGTCGCCCCCTTGCCCCGCCTCTCGCCCCGTCCCCCTGTCGCCCCCTTGCCCCGCCTCTCGCCCCCTTGCCCCGCCTCTCGCCCCGTCCCCCTGTCGCCCCCTTGCCCCGCCTCTCGCCCCGTCCCCCTGTCGCCCCCTTGCCCCGCCTCTCGCCCCGTCCCCCTGTCGCCCCCTTGCCCCGCCTCTCGCCCCCGTCCCCCTGTCGCCCCCTTGCCCCGCCTCTCGCCCCCTTGCCCCGCCTCTCGCCCCGTCCCCCTGTCGCCCCCTTGCCCCGCCTCTCGCCCCGTCCCCCTGTCGCCCCCTTGCCCCGCCTCTCGCCCCGTCCCCCTGTCGCCCCCTTGCCCCGCCTCTCGCCCCGTCCCCCTGTCGCCCCCTTGCCCCGCCTCTCGCCCCGTCGCCCTGTCGCCCCCTTGCCCCGCCTCTCGCCCCCACCCCCTGTCCCCCTGTCGCCCCCTTGCCCCGCCTCACGCCCCGTCCCCCTGTCGCCCCCTTGCCCCGCCTCTCGCCCCGTCCCCCTGTCGCCCCCTTGCCCCGCCTCTCGCCCCGTCCCCCTGTCGCCCCCTTGCCCCGCCTCTCGCCCCGTCCCCCTGTCGCCCCCTTGCCCCGCCTCTCGCCCCGTCCCCCTGTCGCCCCCTTGCCCCGCCTCTCGCCCCCGTCCCCCTGTCGCCCCCTTGCCCCGCCTCTCGCCCCCGTCCCCCTGTCGCCCCCCTTGCCCCGCCTCTCGCCCCGTCCCCCTGTCGCCCCCTTCCCCGCCTCTCGCCCCGTCCCCCTGTTGCCCCCTTGCCCCGCCTCTCGCCCCCTTGCCCCGCCTCTCGCCTCGTCCCCCTGTCGCCCCCTTGCCCCGCCTCTCGCCTCGTCCCCCTGTCGCCCCCTTGCCCCGCCTCTCGCCCCGTCCCCCTGTCGCCCCCTTGCCCCGCCTCTCGCCCAGTCCCCCTGTCGCCCCCTTGCGCCGCCTCCTTGTCGCCCCCTTGCCCCGCCTCCTTGTCGCCCCCTTGCCCCGCTTCCTTGTCGCCCCCTTGCCCCGCTTCCTTGTCGCCCCCTTGCCCCGCTTCCTTGTCGCCCCCTTGCCCAGCCTCTCGCCCCGCCCCCTTGCCACCTCTCTCGCCCCGCCCCCCTGTCGCCCCCTTGCCCCGCCTCTCGCCCCCTTGCCCCGCCTCTCGCCCCGTCCCTTGTCGCCCCCTTGCCCCACCTCTCGACCTGTCCCCTTGCCACGACACTCGCCCCTCCATGCCCCGACACTCGCCCCTCCATGCCCCGACACTCGCCCCTCCCTGCCCCGCCACTCGCCCCTCCCTGCCCCGCCACTCGCCCCTCCCTGCCCCGCCACTCGCCCCTTCCTGACTCGCAACTCGCCCCTCGCTGACTCGCCACTCGCCCCTCCCTTCCCCGCCTCCCGCCTCCTTGCCCCACCTCCCGCCTCCTTTGCCTGCCTCCTTGCCTCATCTCTCGCCTCCTTTCCCCGCCTCCTTGCCCCAACTCTCGCCCCTTTCCCCGCCTCCTTGCCCCAACTCTCGGCTCCTTTCCCCGCCTCCTTGCCCCAACTCTCCCCTCGTCCCCTTCTCTCCTCTTTGCCCACATCTTGCCTCGTCCCCTTATCTCCTCCTTGCCCAGTCCCCTTATCTCCTCCTTGCCCGCATCTTGCCTCGTCCCTTTTTCTCCTCCTTGCCCGCATCTTGCCTCGTCCCTTTCTCTCCTCCTTGCCCGCATCTTGCCTCGTCCCTTTCTCTCCTCCTTCTCCCACCCGTGTTCTTATCCATTTGTCGCCTCTTCCTGCCTCTGTACCCCCCTGTCCTCGTCCCTTTCTCACATCCTTTCTCTGCCCTGTCCGCATCTCCTTATCCTCGTTCCTTCTTGACATTCTTGCCTTCTCCTATTGCCCTTTCACTTCTTAACCTCCTTCCTTTCTCCCATTTCTACTTCACTTCTTGACCTTCTTTCCTTCTCCCACAGCCTCTTCACTCCGTGGCCTTCTTCCCTCCTCCCAAAGCCCCTTCACTTCATGATCTTCTTTCCTCCTTCCAAAGCGTCTTCACTTCATGATCTTCTTTCCTTCTCCTCGCCTGTTCCCTTCTTGTCCTCTAGCCACCGTCCCCCACTTGACATTCGCACTCATCCATTCCCATCCATTGTCAATATCCTGCCCACTTTTTCCCCTCCCTTGTCTTTGTCCCTTTTCGACCATGTTTTCCTTTCCATGTCCTCTTTCCTTTCTAACGTAGTTTCCCCTCGGAATTGTCGTTACTTAGACCCTTTTCGACATCGTTTGCACGCCCAGGTCGACCCTTTTTCGCCTCATTTCCCCTCCTGAGTCGACCCTTTTTGACGTCATTTTCTCTCCCAATTCCTTAACCCAGTTAGACTTCTTTTCTCCTCCCTCATCTTCATCATTTAATTGACCTCGTTTTCCCTCCAATTTTCTCCCGGTTTGACCTCTTTTCCACTTCCTAATCTTCCTCCCTTTTTGCCCTCTTTTGCCCTCCATCTTCCTCACTATTAGAGCCCCTTTCCCCTGCCACGTCTTCCTCCTTTTTTGACCTCGTTTCCCCCTCCATCATTTTCCTCTTTTTTTGACCTCTTCTCTCATCTTTCATCTTCCTCTTTTTTGACCTCTTCTCTCGTCCCTCATCTTCCTCCCTTTTTGACCTTGTTTCCTCTTCCTTACTTTCACCCACTTTTGGACCTTGTTCCCCTCCATCGTCCTTGGCCCTATTTAACCTTGTTTCCCATTCCTCATCTTAGGCTCTGTTTGATCCCGTTTTCCCTCATGTCCCTTGTAGACCATATCTCCTCATCCTCAAATTTGTCCATTGCTGACGTTGTTTGTTTCTCCCATGTCCTTGTTGCTGTCACCCTTGTCCTCATCGATCCCTCCACTGTCCTTGTTTGTGCCATCAGTATCCTCATTACTCTCTCCACTGTCCTTGATGCTATCACCTCTCTTCTTGTTGCCTGCTCCATTGTCCTTGCTGCTAGCATCTCCGTCCTTGCCGCTACCGTCTCCGTCCTTGCCGCTACCGTCTCCGTCCTTGCCGCTACCGTCTCCGTCCTTGCCGCTACCGTCTCCGTCCTTGCCGCTACCGTCTCCGTCCTTGCCGCTACCGTCTCCGTCCTTGCCGCTACCGTCTCCGTCCTTGCCGCTACCATCTCTATTCTTGTTGGCACGCTCCCTCGCCCTTTTGGCCCGCTCCCTCGCCCTTTTGGCCCGCTCCCTCGCCCTTTTGGCCCGCTCCCTCGCCCTTTTGGCCCACTCCGTGGCCCTTTTGGCCCGCTCCGTGGCCCTTTTGGCCCGCTCCGTGGCCCTTTTGGCCCGCTCTGGTGTCGTTTTGGCCCCACTCCGTCGCCCTTTTGTCCCACCCTCTCCTGTATATGTCCCCTCCACTATCCTATTTCCACCCTCCCTACGCGTCGTTGTTCCCCCCCTCCCTCCACGTCGTCGTTGCCCCCTCCCTCCGCGTCGTTGCCCCCTCCCTCCTCGTCGTCGTTGCCCCCTCCCTCCTCGTCGTCGTTGCCCCCTCCCTCCTCGTCGTCGTTGCCACCTCCCTCCGCGTCGTCGTTGCCCCCTCCCTCCGCGTCGTCGTTGCCACCTCCCTCTGCGTCATCGTTGCCACCCTCCCTCCGCGTGCTCATTGTCCCCTTTCCCTCCCTTTATGTCCCCGTTGCCCCCTTCGTCTGTATCCTCATTAGCCACCTACATCCGCTTCCTCTTTGAACCCCTCCATATCCTTGTTGTTCTCTACTCTCACTTCAGTCTCGTCGTTCTCTACTCTCACTTCAGTCTCGTCGTTCTCCACTCTCACATCAGTCTCGTCGTTCTCTACTCCCAATGCAACCTTGTCATCGCCCCTCCTGCTGTTTCCTCATCAGGTCTTCCACTGTATGTTTTCATGAGCATAGGATACTGAATGGTGCACCCACAGTACACCAAATAAACTAAGTGTTGTCAAGGAGACAACGAATGTGTGACAGTCATCCACGAAAACCACTCACAGGAACTCCATTGTCACTTGCTGGCTCCGCATTATCTACACTTGGCCAATACATGGTCATCTCCTCCACTGTGAGGACCCAGATTAGTGTCGTGGCTCGCGCATGACTGTTATCCTCATCTTGTTGGACTACCCAATTTTAGCTGCTCTGTGGCGGACTTATAGGGGGATTATATCATGCTGTCTAAGAGTGGGCCTCTGGCCTTCTCTCCCAGGCCTCCACTGTCCCCACATTTTAACTTTTCTGCACTCTTTCTTTGCTGTTTGTTTGCCTATGTGTGTTCATCTGGCCTTCTCTTTTAGGCTGGAGATTTTAGTGGTTTGCATAGTGTCTAGCTCATCCTTTCTTATTCTTCTGATCAGGCAGCCTCGACCATCTGCTATATTATTTTAATATCTTCCACTACTTTTCCTTTTAGTGTATGTTTTCTCGTTTTAGTTAGCTTCTTTTGTTTTCTCTTTCTTTGTGATTCCCCATTAGTTTACCAACCTGTCCTTTCCCCAACTCCTTGGAAATTGTTTTAACTTGAGCCTTCTTTCCATCTGGAGAAAGAAACTGATAACCCTATAGTTTGTTTCCTTTATCTTCCAAATCAACCAACCAATCCTCATCAGCCTCCACTCTGTTGTGTCTTTGTCAGGCCCCTCCCTCCACATTCATGTTGACTTCCATCCTCGTCCATCCACCTCCCTCCTATACCTTACTCTTTCCTCACACCCTTCGTCCTACCTCCTATACCTTATTCCTCCCTCACACCCACCCTCCTATGTCCTTGACCTTGTTCTTCTCTCACACCCTCGCTCATACTCTCATTACCGTCCTCCCTTCCCGTCCTTGTTCCTCACTTATTCCCTCCCCCAATATCCTTCTTCCCTTATTTATTCCCTCCCTCACTATCCTTCTTCCTCACTTATTCCCTCCCTCACTATCCTTCTTCCTCACTTATTCCCTCCCTCACTATCCTTCTTCCTCACTTGTTTCCTCCCTCACTATCCTTCTTCCCTTATTTATTCCCTCCCTCACTATCCTTCTTCCTCACTTATTCCCTCCCTCACTATCCTTCTTCCTCACTTATTCCCTCCCTCACTATCCTTCTTCCTCACTTATTCCCTCCCTCACTATCCTTACTCACTTATTCCCTCCCTCACTATCCTTCTTCCTCACTTATTCCCTCCCTCACTATCCTTCTTCCACACTTATTCCCTCCCTCACTATCCTTCTTCCTCACTTAGTCCCTCCCTCACTATCCTTCTTCCTCACTTATTCCCTCCCTCACTATCCTTCTTCCTCACTTATTCCCTCCCTCACTATCCTTCTTCCTCACTTATTCCATCTGTCTCTCCCCAGCCTTCTTCCTCACTTATTCCATCTGTCTCTCCCCATCCTTCTTCCTCACTTATTCCGTCCGTCTCTCCTCATCCTTGTTCCTCACTTATTCCGTCCGTCTCTCCTCATCCTTGTTCCTCACTTATTCCGTCCGTCTCTCCTCAACCTTGTTCCTCACTTATTCCCTACTACCCTATCCTTCTTCCTCAGTTACTCCCTCCCTCCCTATCCTGCTTCCTCATTTGTTTCATCCCTCCCTCCCCAATCCCCACTTAATCTCTCCCTCCGTCCCCATCCTTGTTCCTCACATCCCGCCCTCCCTCGTCCGTGTACCACACTTGTTCCTTTGCTCCCTCCCTCCTCCACTGTCCTTGTTCCTCACTTGCTCCATCCTTCCCTCCCTCCCTCCTCGTCCTTGTTCCTCACTTGCTCCCTCCTTCCCTCTCCTTGTTCCTCACTTGTCCCTCCCACCCTCCCTCCTTATCCTTGTTCCTCACTTGCTCCCTCCCTCCTCGTCCTTCTTCTTCACTTGCTCCTTCCCGCCCTCCCTCCTCCCTCCCTCCCTCCCTCCCTCCTCCCTCCCTCCCTCCCTCCTCCCTCCCTCCCTCCCCCTCCCTCCCCCTCCCTCCCTCCCTCCCACCCTCCCTCCCTCCCCCTCCCTCCCACCCTCCTCCCTCCCTCCCTCCCTCCCTCCTCATCATCTTTGTTCCTCACTTACTCCCTCACTCGCTCCTCACTCCCTCCGCACTCTCTTACTCCCTCACTTGCTCCGCACTCTCTTACTCTCTCACTCGCTCGGCACTCTCTTACTCCCTCACTCGCTCCGCACTCTCTTACTCCCTCACTCGCTCCTCACTCCCTCACTCCCTCACTTACTCCCTCCCTCCTCACTCCCTCACTCGCTCCGCGCTCTCTTACTCCCTCCCTCCTCACTTACTCCCTCACTCCTCACTTACTCCCTCACTCCTCATTTTTGTTCCTCACTTACTCCCTCACTCCCTCCCTCCTCATTTTTGTTCCTCACTTACCCCCTCCCTCCCTGCCTCCCTCCCCCTCATCTTTGTTCCTCACTTACTCCCTCCCTCCTCATCTTTGACCCTACTTGCTTCCTCCTTGTCCTTGTTCCTACTTGCTCCCTCCCTCCCTCCCTCCCTCCCTCCTCGTCCGCATTCCTCACTTGCTTCCTCCCTCCCTCCCTCCCTCCCTCCTTGTCCGCATTCCTCACTTGCTCCCTCCCTCCTTGTCCGCATTCCTCACTTGCTCCCTCCCTCCTTGTCCGCATTCCTCACTTGCTCCCTCCCTCCCTCCTCATCCGCATTCCTCACTTGCTCCCTCCCTCCCTCCTCATCCACATTCCTCACTTGCTCCCTCCCTCCCTCCCTCCTTGTCCGCATTCCTCACTTGCTCCCTCCCTCCCTCCCATCTCGTCCACATTCATCACTTGCTCCCTCCCTCCCTCCCTCCCTCCTCGTCCGCATTCCTCACTTGCTCCCTCCCTCCCTCCCCGTCCGCGTTCCTCACTTGCTCCCTCCCTCCCTCCTTGTCCGCATTCCTCACTTGCTCCCTCCCTCCCTCCTCATCTGCATTCCTCACTTGCTCCCTCCCTCCCTCCCTCCCTCCTCATCTGCATTCCTCACTTGCTCCCTCCCTCCCTCCTCATCTGCATTCCTCACTTGCTCCCTCCCTCCCTCCCTCCCTCCTCATCTGCATTCCTCACTTGCTCCCTCCCTCCTCATCCGCATTCCTCACTTGCTCCCTCCCTCCCTCCTCATCCGCATTCCTCACTTGCTCCCTCCCTCCCTCCCTCCTCGTCCGCATTCCTCACTTGCTCCCTCCCTCCCTCCTCGTCCGCATTCCTCACTTGCTCCCTCCCTCCCTCCTCATCTGCATTCCTCACTTGCTCCCTCCCTCCCTCCCTCCCTCCCTCCTCATCACATTCCTCACTTGCTCCCTCCCTCCCTCCCTCCCTCCTCGTCCGCATTCCTCACTTGCTCCCTCCCTCCCTCCCTCCTCGTCCGCATTCCTCACTTGCTCCCTCCCTCCCTCCCTCCTCGTCCGCATTCCTCACTTGCTCCCTCCCTCCCTCCCCATCCACTTTCCTCACTTGCTCCGTCCCTCCCTCCTCGTCCGCATTCCTCACTTGCTCCCTCCCTCTTCATCCGCATTCCTCACTTGCTCCCTCCCTCTTCATCCGCATTCCTCACTTGCTCCCTCCCTCCCACCTTGTCCGCATTCCTCACTTGCTCCCTCCCTCCCACCTTGTCCGCATTCCTCACTTGCTCAATCCCTCCCACCTTGTCCGCATTCCTCACTTGCTCCCTCCCTCCCACCTTGACCTCATTCCACACTTGCTCCCTCCCTCGCACCTTGTCATCATTCCTCACTTGCTCCCTCCCTCACACCTTGTCCTCATTCCTCACTTGCTCCCTCCCTCACACCTTGTCCGCATTCCTCACTTGCTCCCTCCGTTCCACCTTGTCCGCATTCCTCACTTGCTCCCTCTCTCCCTCCCTCCCTCCTCATCCGCATTCCTCACTTGCTCTCTCCCTCCCTCCTCATCCGCATTCCTCACTTGCTCCCTCCCTCCCTCCTCATCCTCATTCCTCACTTGCTCCCTCTCTCCCTCCTCGTCCTCATTCCTCACTTGCTCCCTCTCTCCCTCCCTCCCCCCTCCTAGTCAGCATTCCTAATTTGCTCCCTCCCTCCCCATCTGCATTCCTCACTTGCTCCCTCCCTCCCTCCCTCCCTCCCTCTTCATCCGCATTGCTCACTTGCTCCCTCCCTCCCTCCACGTCCTCATTCCCCATTTGCTCTCTATCTTCTCTTCTGAGTTCCTCACGTGCTCCCTCCCTTCTCGTCTGCTTTCCTCACTTACTCCCTCCCTTCAGGTCTGCGTTCCTCACTTGTTACCTCCCTTCTGGTCTGCGTTCCTCACTTGCTACCTCCCTTCTGGTCTGCGTTCCTCACTTGCTACCTCCCTTCTGGTCTGCGTTCCTCACTTGCTACCTCCCTTCAGGTCTGCGTTCCTCACTTGCTCCCTCCCTTTTGGTCTGTGTTCCTCACTTGCTCCCTCCCTCCCTTCCTCCTCGTCCGTGTTCCTCAATTGCTCAACACCTCCCTCCCCATCCTCACTCCCTCACTTACTACCCTCCTACCCATCCTCACACTGTCACTTACTCCCTGTTCTTATTCCTCACTTCCTCACTCACTCCCTGTCCTTATTCCACACTACCTCACTCACACCCTGTTCGTATTACTCACTCTCACTCACTCCCTGTTCTTATTACTCACTCTCACTCATTCTCTGTCCTTATTCCTCACTCACTCACTGTCCTTATTCCTCACTCACTCATTCTCTGTCCGTATTCCTCACTCACTCACTCTCTCTCTCTTTCCCCCCCTCCCTCCCTCCTCTTTATTTCCTCCCTCCCTTCTCTTTCTTTCCTCCCTCCCTCGCTCTTTCTTTCTTTCTTCCCTCCCTCGCTCTTTCTTTCTTTCCTCCCTTCCTCCCTCCCTCCCTCCCTCCTCTTTCTTTCCTCCCTCCCTCGCTCTTTCTTTCCTCCCTCCCTCCCCCGCTTTTTCCAGCCCTTGCTCACTCTCTCTCTCTAGCCTTCGCTCGCCCCGTCCCACCCTCGCTCGCCCCGTCCCGCCCTCGCTCGCCCCGTCCCGCCCTCGCTCGCCCCGTCCCGCTGCCCTCGCTCGCCCCGCCCCGCCCTGCCCTCGCTCGCCCCGCACTCGCCCCGCCCCGCACTCGCCCCGCTCCGCACTCGACCACCCCGCCCTCGCTCGCCCCGCCCCGCCCTCGCTCGCCCCGCCCCGCCCCGCACTCGACCACCCCGCCCTCGCTCGCCCCGCCCCGCCCTCGCTCGCCCCGCCCCGCCCTCGCTCACCCCGTCCCGACCTCGCTAGCCCTATCGTCCTCCCCCCGTCGCTCGCTAGCTCGCCCTAACCTCCTCTCCCCGTCACTCGTTAGCTCGCCCTAACCTCCTCTCCCCGTCACTCGTTAGCTCGCCCTAACCTCCTCTCCCCGTCGCTCGCTCGTCCGCCCTTTCCTCCTCTCCCCGTCGCTCGCTCGTCCGCCCTTTCCTCCTCTCCCCAACCCCCCGTGGTCCCCCCTCGCTAGCCCGCCTGCCCGCTATCCCGTACCACCCTCGCCCACCCACTTCTCCATACCGCACTCACCCGCCCGCTCACCACCTCCCCCCTCGGTCGCCCGTCCGCCCGCTCTCCCATTCCCGCCCTTGCCCGCCCGGTCCCCCACTCCCACCCTTGCCCACCCGCCTGCCCCCTCCCCCATTCTCCCTTTGTCTGCCCACCCCCCTCTCCCGTTCCCCCTTTGTCCGCCCACCTGCCCCCTTCCCCGTTCCCCACTCGCCCACCTGCCCCCTTCCCCCTTCCCCGTTCCCCACTCGCCCACCCCCTGCCCTGTTCCCCATTCCCCACTCGCCCGCCCCCTTCCCTGTTCCCCACTCGCCTGCCCCCTTGCCCGTTTCCCACTCGCCCGCCCCCTGCCCTCTCCCCCCGTTCCCCCCTCGCCAGCCCCCTGCCCTCTCACCCCGTTCCCCCCTCGCCTGCCCCCTGCCCTCTCCCCCATTCCCCCCTCGCCCGCCCCCTGCCCTCTCCCCCATTCCCCCCTCGCCCGCCCCCTGCCCTCTCCCCCGTTCCCCCCTCGCCCGCCCCCTGCCCTCTCCCCCGTTCCCCCCTCGCCCGCCCCCTGCCCTCTCCCCCGTTCCCCCCTCGCCCGCCCCCTCGCTAGCCCGCCTGCCCGCTCCCCCGTACCACCCTCGCCCACCCACTTCTCCATACCGCACTCACCCGCCCGCTCACCACCTCCCCCCCTCGTTCGCCCGTCCGCCCGCACTCCCATTCCCGCCCTTGCCCACCCGGTCCCCCACTCCCACCCTTGCCCACCTGCCTGCCCCCTCCCCCATTCTCCCTTTGTCTGCCAACCCCCCCTCTCCCGTTCCCCCTTTGTCCGCCCACCTGCCCCCTCTCCCGTTCCCCCTTTGTCCGCCCACCTGCCCCCTTCCCCGTTCCCCACTCGCCCACCTGCCCCCTTCCCCCTTCCCCGTTCCCCACTCGCCCACCCCCTGCCCTCTTCCCCATTCCCCACTCGCCCGCCCCCTTCCCTGTTCCCCACTCGCCCGCCCCCTGCCCCGTTCCCCACTCGCCCGCCCCCTGCCCTCTCCCCCATTCCCCCCTCGCCTGCCCCCTGCCCTCTCACCCCGTTCCCCCCTCGCCTGCCCCCTGCCCTCTCCCCCATTCCCCCCTCGCCCACCCCCTGCCCTCTCCCCCATTCCCCCCTCGCCCGCCCCCTGCCCTCTCCCCCGTTCCCCCCTCGCCCGCCCCCTGCCCTCTCCCCCGTTCCCCCCTCGCCCGCCCCCTGCCCTCTCCCCCGTTCCCCCCTCGCCCGCCCCCTGCCCTCTCCCCCGTTCCCCCCTCGCCCACCCCCTGCCCTCTGCCCCTTTCCGCCCTCGCCCGCCCCCTGCCCTCTCCCCCATTCTCTCTCGCCTGCCCCCCCCCCGCCCTTTCCCTCTTTCCCCTCTCCCCTGCCCCTTGCCCTCTCCCCTGCCCCTTGCCCTCTCCCCCGTTCCCCCCTCGCCTGCCCCCTGCCCTCTCCCCCGTTCCCCAAACGCCCGCCCCCTGCCGTCTCCCCCGTTCCCCAAACGCCCGCCCCCTGCCGTCTCCCCCGTTCCCCAAACGCCCGCCCCCTGCCGTCTCCCCCGTTCCCCAAACGCCCGCCCCCTGCTGTCTCCCCCGTTCCCCCCTCGCCCGCCCCTTGCCCTCTCCCCCGTTCCCCCCTCGCCTGCCCCCTGCCCTCTCCCCTTTCCGCCCTCGCCCGCCCCTGCCCTCTCCCCCGTTCCCCCCTCGCCCGCCCCTTGCCCTCTCCCCCGTTCCCCCCTTGCTCGCCCCTTGCCCTCTCCCCCGTTCCCCCCTCGCCCGCCCCTAGGTCTCCTCCCCGTTCCCCCCTCGCCGGCCCCCTGCCCTCTCCCCCGTTCCCCCTCGCCCGCCCCCTGCCCTCTCCCCCGTTCCCCCTCGCCCGCCCCCTGCCCTCTCCCCCGTTCCCCCCTCGCCCGCCCCCTGCCCTCTCCCCCGTTCCCCCCTCGCCCGCCCCCTGCCCTCTCCCCCTTTCCGCCCTTGCCCGCCCCCTGCCCTCTCCCCCGTTCCCCAAACGCCCGCCCCCTGCCGCCTCCCCCGTTCCCCCCTCGCCCGCCCCTTGCCCTCTCCCCCGTTCCCCCCTCGCCCGCCCCTTGCCCTCTCCCCCGTTCCCCCCTCGCCCGCCCCTTGCCCTCTCCCCTGTTCCCCCCTCGCCCGCCCCTTGCCCTCTCCCCCGTTCCCCCCTCGCCCGCCCCTTGCCCTCTCCTCCGTTCCCCCCTC
Source organism: Schistocerca serialis cubense (assembly GCF_023864345.2). NCBI lineage: Eukaryota > Metazoa > Arthropoda > Insecta > Orthoptera > Acrididae > Schistocerca > Schistocerca serialis. The sequence goes on along the minus strand of NC_064641.1, from coordinate 81,517,577 downwards.
GCCCGCCCCTTGCCCTCTCCCCCGTTCCCCCCTCGCCCGCCCCTCGCCCTCTCCCCCGTTCCCTCCTCGCCTGCCCCTTGCCGTCTCCCCCGTTCCCTCCTCGCCTGCCCCCTGCCGTCTCCCCCGTTCCCCAAACGCCCGCCCCCTGCCGTCTCCCCCGTTCCCCCCTCGCCCACCCCTTGCCCTCTCCCCCGTTCCCCCCTCGCCCGCCCCTTGCCCTCTCCCCAGTCCCTTGCCCTCTCCCCAGTCCCTTGCCCTCTCCCCCGTCCCTTGCCCTCTCCCCCGTCCCTTGCCCTCTCCCCCGTCCCTTGCCCTCTCCCCCATTCCCCCCTCACCCGCCCCTTGCCCTCTCCCCCGTTCCCCCCTCGCCCGCCCCTTGCCCTCTCCCCCGTTCCCCCCTCGCCCGTCCCTTGCCCTCTCCCCCGTTCCCCCCTCGGCCGCCCCCTGCCCTCTCCCCCGTTCCCCCCTCGCCCGCCCCCTGCCCTCTCCCCCGTTCCCCCCTCGCCCGCCCCCTGCCCTCTCCCCCGTTCCCCCCTCGCCCGCCCCCTGCCCTCTCCCCCCTTCCCCCCTCGCCCGCCCCCTGCCCTCTCCCCCCTTCCCCCCTCGCCCGCCCCCTGCCCTCTCACCCGTTCCCCCCTCGCCCGCCCCTTGCCCTCTCCCCCGTTCCCCCCTCGCCCGCCCCATGCCCTCTCCCCCGTTCCCCCCTCGCCTGCCCCCTGCCCTCTCCCCCGCCCTTGCCCTCTGCCCTCCCTCCCTCCCTCCCTACCTACCTCTCTTTCGTTGTCGCCTCGCTCACCCGCCCCCACCCCACTCCCCCATTGCCCCGTCACTTGCCGCCCGCCCACCTGCTCCCTCTTTCCCGTCACAGACTACCAGTAAACCAGCTCTGGAGATCAGCTTGATGGTTACTGATCCTGGATCGGTTTTCTGCTACAAAGTTTTCACGATCTGGGATAGATCATGGTGGGCCCTGAGTACACAAAATGAACTACATGTTTTCAAGGAGTCAGCGAATGTTCGGCAGTCATTCATGCAAACCACTCACAGGGACTATGCTGTATTTGTTGGCTCCACATTGGCTATACTTGGCTAACACTTGGTCATCTCCTCCATTCCGAGGACCAAGTTCGATGTCATCATAGCTCACAGATCACTTTTACTTCTTGTTGGACTGCCCAATTTTAGTCTAATCACTCTGTGGCAGACTTGTAACCCTGCCTCCAGTCTTGGATGAGAATGCCTCAATGGCTATGTTTTACATTTTCTTTGAAAGGTGGGTTTCATCACGCAATGTAAGGGTGAGCCTCTTGTTTTCTCTCCCAGACCTCCACCATCCCTCCATTTTAACTTTTCTACACTCTTTGTTTGCTGTTTATTTGCGTTGGTGTTAGTCATGTACATGTGTGTGTTCATCTCGCTTTCTCTTTTAGGCTGGAGATTTTAGTGTGTTTCATAGTGGCGGGCTCATCCTTTTTGTTTTATTCTTGTGATCAACCAGCTACATTATTTTAATACTTTCCACTACCTTTCATTTTCTCCTTTCCGTGTGGTCCCCCATTTGTTTTCTGCACGTTTTCCTTTCCCCAACTCCTTTTGAGAGTAGTTTTAGCTGTAACATTGTTTGCATGACGATAAAGGGACTAATAACCCTGTAGTTTGGTCCCTTTACACCCCAAACCAACCAACCAACCAACCTCTGTCTCCCTTCACTCTTCCCCCCCTCTCTACTCCCTTCACTCTTCCCCCCCTCTCTACTCCCTTCACTCTTCCCCCCCTCTCTACTCCCTTCACTCTTCCCCTCTCTACGCCCTTCACTCTTCCTCCCCTCTCTACTCCCTTCACTCTTCCCCTCTCTACGCCCTTCACTCTTCCTCCCCTCTCTACTCCCTTCACTCTGCCCCTCTCTACGCCCTTCACTCTTTCCCCCCTCTACTCCCTTCACTCTTCCCCTCTCTACTCCCTCCACTCTTCCCCTCTCTACTCCCTCCACTCTTCCCCTCTCTACTCCCTCCACTCTTCCCCTCTGTACTCCCTCCATTCTTCCCCTCTCTACTCCCTCCACTCTTCCCCTCTCTAGTCCCTCCACTCTTCCCCTCTCTAGTCCCTCCACTCTTCCCCTCTCTAGTCCCTCCACTCTTCCCCTCTCTAGTCCCTCCACTCTTCCCCTCTCTAGTCCCTCCACTCTTTCCCCTGTCTATTCACCTCTATAGTCCCTTCACTCTTTCCCCTGTCTATTCACCTCTATAGTCCCTTCACTCTTCCCTTCTCTACTCCAGTCACTCGTCCCTTCTCTACTCCAGTCACTCGTCCCCTCTCTCTCTTCCCCTCTCTCTCTTCCCCTCTCTCTACTGTACATAGCAGGTTTGTAATTATACTCACCCGAATGCCTTGCAGTACTTACAGCTAAACTGACATACAAATGATTGCTTTCACAGTGGCCTGCCCTCTGATACGTAGGTGTTTCTGTTGAAGGGTCTGGAAGAGAAGGTGGTGAAAGATCAGTTAAATATGTCTTGTGTTAAGCCTTAAAAGAGAATGGTTGGATGGGGGTGAAAGAAACTTGAAAACAATCTACTGATCCTTCAACCAGTGTTACCTGTCTCACTTTTAGCCTCTCTCTCCTAATGGTACATGTCCCTGTGCCTCACCAGTGAAGTCAGTGCATGAAGAGACACTTTGTGAAGAAAACTTTTTTTTTCGCGAATGAGGGGGGCCATCTGCTGTCATACTCCTCTCTGGATAGCCCCAGGAATCATTTCTTCAGCATCCAAAGAGGCAAATAAGTCCACTGAAGAGTAAAGGTTAAAACAGGAGTAGTGAGGTCTTGCTTGTATACCAAATGGGTTTTACACTTTTGGACAGTTAGTGATCACATGAGTGGGCAATCAACGAGCTGAAATTCACTTGACTTTGGATTAGACAGTGTGTTGTCTCAGCACAGAGGTTGGCAATGAAGCCTGTGGCCAACTTTATGCATTTATGTTGGACTGTTTTGGTGAGTTTTAGATGTATGAGCCATGCTAATAACATCAGTCCATCAAGGATTATATGAAGACTACGAAATTGCGAGAGATGTGTTGTGTTGTGTCACCTCCACAGGACTTATGACTTAAGCATTTCAGAGCTGTTGTTTTTATGTTGCTCAGGTTTGATAACCAAGAGAGCTTTTTGTCAAATGTGAGGCCTAGAAACTTTATTGAATCATTGATCTTCAGTACATTGTTCTTTGTGATCATGGTTTGTGGAATGTAAATGGATGATGAATGTAGCAAATGGATGTGAGCAGTTTTCCCCAATGAGAACATGCAAGCATTGCACACTGTCTACTCAGTCAGCCCCTTGATAGCCACTATATCACTGTTGCAGGGTTGGAGTAGGAGCAAAATGTGCCTTAAATAAGTGATTAGGCCCACCTCTCTAGATTCGTAATCATGTACATTGATAATGAAGGTTGTAATACTCAGTACATCCAAACCCCCCTCCGTATGGACACTGTTCTCCTATTAAAATCTATTGGACAGGACTTTGTATGTGAAGAATTATATGAAGATTGGAGTCGTACCCAAAGGCCAGATTCATGAAACTATCTGATGGTATTATGCCTCCATGTAGTAACATAGCCTTTCTGTGAGAAGATGCATACTACGTAATGCCTACGTAGGATAGTGTGCTTCCAGCTGGATCAGATTATCAGTGGTGAGTTCATATCTCTGGAACCAAGTAAGTGGATTCAAATACTATATGGCAGTTCATCATCACCTCCAAGGTCATTCCTACACAACTAGTGAAGGTAATACTAAGAAAACTATTAGGACAGTTTTTGTCCTTGACTGCTTCCATGACTGCTTCCTGGCAGCAAGACAGTTTTTTCTAACTAATCTCAGAAGTTGTTTTTTGCCTCGGAAATTCGTTGCATTCAAGCTTAAAACATGCTTAAGGATCCTGCGGTATTTAACATCTCCAAATTGCAGCAACAGGTCCAACACAGGTAGGAGAGCTTTCTGTGATCAACAGCAACCCTCCTCAAATCTTTATTGGCATGGCTCACCGCTGCAGCACTGTTCCATCCACGTAATCTTGTTGGGCTTTTTCCTGTTCCACTTACTATGAGTGCAGAATCCTTTCTCTTAAATACTGGGTGGTTATAATTAAACTTTTCCTATTTAACACATTATAACACACAAACTAATTACAGTATGAGGAGCAAATTTGGTAGCATTAATGTCAAGGATGTGAGGAAGAGAAATAAAGCAGAATCAATACAATTGAAACACTTTTAATGTGGTGCTACAGTGCATCATACCATTACATACTGGTACCACTACTTCTACAAAAGGGGCTCTATGTAGTGCCCATCAGTGTCCAGAAAAGTCTGAAAGCACAGAATTGCATTCTACACAACAGAACAAAGCATGTCTGTAGATATGCTGGCTACCTCTCTTGATGTACTGTGCTTCAGATCAGCACATGTGTGAATGTTCCCCTGGTAAACCCTATCATTCAGGTAACCCCACAACCAGAAATCACAGGGAGTCGGATTAGGTGATCGTGCTAGCCAAACATTTGGAAACAGTCAGCTGATATTGTTTCCAAGTCTGCTTTGGAGAAGCAGGTGAACTTCATGAGAGATGTGTGGTGGAACCCCGTCTTACATGAAAACTGTTGAGTTCAACGCATCTCCCTCTTGTAGGTATGACATGCTGGCAAAGCATATGGCAGCAGTGCTGGCCAGTCACACTGCACGTCTTTGGTCCTGGAGCACCAATCTGTTCAGAAAAAGAATGGGCCATTGATGAACTTAGCTGTGAAGCCACACCATATGGTGGCACATTCATCATACAGAGAAACTTCATGCACAGTGACTGGAGGTGAATATCCCCATACTTGGCAATTCTATGTGTTCAACCCACCTGTCAGAGGAAAATGAGCTTCATTTGTCCTTAGGATGATCAAGGGCCAGCCCTCATCAACTTCAATCCTTGTGAGAAAGTGGAGAGCAAAGACGACATGTCAGTGTGCATGCTGTAGTGCAAGCTGCTGTATGATATGAATCTTGTATGGATACCATATGCGAATGGCTCAAATCACCTTGTGTACAGTGGACCATGGGATGGTCAACTGTTGTGACACAGCGCACACACTGCCTGATGATTGGGAAGTGCACGCAGTGTTGTCTGCCATAACAACAGGAATTTCATCAACCATGTGTGCTGCAACTGGTCATCGGCATCTTCCCAGAGTGACATCCAGTTCTCCAATTGATTCAAACTTTTTCATCACGCTCTGCACAACAGATAGAGGAAGAGGACCCTTCCGTAATCCTTTCAGCTGGTGATATTCTCGATGTGCAGCTGCAGCATTACTGTTGTTTTGACAATAGAGCTTCACCAATAATGCCGTGCTCCATTTGTCCAAGCTCATGTTGACACGTCAACAAGTGAACTGTGATTGGTCAGGTGTGTGAGACTATGAATCATGATGACTGATCATGGCATCTGGTGGCCATAGTTGGAACTGGACGGTGGCGCTGTGACTCATGGAAATCATGCACCCCATACCCTAGACTTTAATGCTACCATGTTTGGTTGTTGTTGTTGTTGTTGTTGTTGTTGTTGTTGTGGTCTTCAGTCCTGAGACTGGTTTGATGCAGCTCTCCATGCTAGTCTATCCTGTGCAAGCCTCTTCATCTCCCAGTACCTACTGCAGCCTACATCCTTCTGAATCTGCTTAGTGTATTCACCTCTTGGTCTCCCTCTTCGATTTTTACCCTCCACGCTGCCCTCCAATACTAAATTGGTGATCCCTCGATGTCTCAGAACATGTCCTACCAACCGATCCCTTCTTCTAGTCAAGTTGTGCCACAAGCTCCTCTTCTCCCCAATTCTATTCAATACCTCCTCATTAGTTATGTGATCTACCCATCTAATCTTCAGCATTCTTCTGTAGCACCACATTTCTAAAGTTGCTATTCTCTTCTTGTCCGAACTATTTATCGTCCATGTTTCACTTCCATACATGGCTACACTCCATACAAATACTTTCAGAAACGACTTCCTGACACTTAAATCTATACTCGATGTTAACAAATTTCTCTTCTTCAGAAACGCTTTCCTTCCCATTGCCAGTCTGCATTTTATATCCTCTCTACTTCGACCATCATCACTTATTTCGCTCCCCAAATAGCAAAACTCCTTTACTACTTTAAGTGTCTCATTTCCTGATCTAATTCCCTCAGCATCACCCGATTTAATTCAACTACATTCCATAATCCTTGTTTTGCTTTTGTTGATGTTCATCTTATATCCGCCTTTCAAGACACTGTCCATTCCATTGAACTGCTCTTCCAAGTCCTTTGCTGTCTTTGACAGAATTACAATGTCATCAGCGAACCTCAGAGTTTTTATTTCTTCTCCATGGATTTTAATACCTACTCCGAACTTTTCTTTTGTTTCCTTTACTGCTTGCTCAATATACAGATTGAATAACATCAGGGATAGGCTATAACTCTGTCTCACTCCCTTCCCAACCACTGCTTCCCTTTCATGTCCCTCGACTCTTATAACTGCCATCTGGTTTCTGTACGAATTGTAAATAGCCTTTCCTCCCTGTATTTTACCCCTGCCACCTTTAGAATTTGAAATTTCTCAAAAGCTTTCTCTAAGTCTACAAATGCTAGAAACGTAGGTTTGCCTTTCCTTAATCTTTCTTCTAAGATTAGTCGTAGGGTCAGTATTGCCTCACATGTTCCAACATTTCTACGGAATCCAAATTGGTCTTCCTTGAGGTCAGCTTCTATCAGTTTTTCCATTTGTCTGTAAAGAATTCGTGTTAATATTTTGCAGCCATGACTTATTAACCTGATAGTTCAGTAATTTTCACATCTGCCAACACCTGCTTTCTTTGGGATTGGAATTATTATATTCTTCTTGAATTCTGAGGGTATTTCGCCTGTCTCGTACATCTTGCTCACCAGATGGTAGAGTTTTGTCAGGACTGGCTCTCCCAAGGCCATCAGTAGTTCTAATGGAATGTTGTCTACTCCGGGGGCCTTGTTTCAACTCAGGTCTTTCAGTGCTCTGTCAAACTCTTCATGCAGTATCATATCTCCCAGTTCATCTTCATCTACATCCTCTTCCATTTCAATAATATTGTCCTCAAGTACATCGCCCTTGTATAGACCCTCTATATACTCCTTCCACCTTTCTGCTTTCCCTTCTTTGCTTAAAACTGGGTTTCCATCAAAGCTCTTGATATTCATGCAAGTGGTTCTCCTTTCTCCAAAGGTCTCTTTAATTTTCCTGTAGGCAGTATCTATCTTACACCTAGTGAGATAAGCCTCTACATTCTTACATTTGTCCTCCAGCCATCCCTGCTTAGCCATTTTGCACTTCCTGTCAATCTTATTTTTGAGACGTTTGTATTCCTTTTTGCCTGCTTCATTAACTGCATTTTTATATTTCCTCCTTTCATCAATTAAATTCAATATTTCTTCTGTTACCCAAGGGTTTCTGCTAGCCCTCATCTTTTTAGCTACTAGATCCTCGGCTGCCTTCACTACTCCATCCCTCAAAGCTACCCATTCTTCTTCTACTGTATTTCTTTTCCCCGTTCCTGACAATTGTTCCCTTATGCTCTCCCTGAAACCCTGTACAACCTCTGGTTATTTCAGTTTATCCAGGTCCCATCTCCTTGAATTCCCACCTTTTTGCAGTTTCTTCAGTTTTAATCTACAGTTCATAACCAATAGAGTGTGGTCAGAGTCCACATCTGCCCCTGGAAATGTCTTACAATTTAAAACCTGGTTCCTAAATCTCTGTCTTACCATTATATAATCTATCTGATATCTTCACTCCAGGTTTCTTCCATGTATACAACCTTCTTTCATGATTCTTGAAACAAGTGTTAGCTATGATTAAGTTATGCTCTGCGCAAAATTCTACCAGGCGGCTTCCTCCTTCATTTCTTAGCCCCAATCCATATTCACCTACTATGTTTCCTTCTCTCCCTTTGCCTTCTCTCGAATTCCAGTCACCCATGACTATTAAATTTTCGTCTCCCTTGACTACCTGAATAATTTATTTTATCTCATGATACATTTCATGAATTTCTTTGTCATCTGCAGAGCTAGTTGGCATATAAACTTGTACTACTGTAGTAGGCGTGGGCTTCGTGTCTATCTTGGCCGCAATAATGCGTTCACTATGCTGTTTATAGTAGCTTACCCGTACTCCTATTTTTGTATTCAATATTAAACGTACTCCTGCATTACCCATATTTGATTTTGTATTTATAACCCTGTATTCACCTGACCAAAAGTCTTGTTCCTCCTGCCACCGAACTTCACTAATTCCCACTATATCTAACTTTAACCTATCCATTTCCCTTTTTAAATTTTCTAACCTACCTGCCCGATTAAGGGATCTGACATTCCACGCTCCAATCCGTAGAACGCCAGTTTTCTTTCTCCTGATAACGACGTCCTCTTGAGTAGTCCCCGCCTGTTTGGTACATGTACAGTAATTAGTTTCTGTGTCATAAAATTTTAAATAGGGAAAGTTTACAATATTATGGTAAGGAAAGCTGCTACTCAGCATACAGTGGAGGTGATGAGTCACAGACAGGCACAACACAAAGGCTCTCACAATTAAAGCTTTCAGCCATTAACGCCTTTGTCAACAACACACACACACACACACACACACACACACACACACACACACACACACATGCGCCCACACACAGATGAAACTCTCACACACGACTGCAGTCTCAGGCAGGCCTGAGACTGCAGTTGTGTGTGAGTTGCATGCTGCCTGAGTCTGGAGTTGTGTGTGAGTTGCATGCTGCCTGAGTCTGCAGTCACCTGTGTGAGTTGCGTTTGCACACCCGTGTGTGTGTGTGTGTGTGTGTGTGTGTGTGTGTGTGTGTGTGTGTGTGTGTGTGTGTGTGTGTGTGTTCCTGTCTGCGACTCGACATCTCGGCTGTATGGTGAGTAGCAACTTTCCTTCTCATAATATTGTTACATTCCATCCTGGATTTTCCATAGTTTGATAGGGAAAGTTTAATTATAATCACTTGGTGTATGAGCACATGACCTCTGTGTTCTTTCTAAACTGGCATCCAATACCTAACTTTATTTGTGGCATCTAATGTACACCCCTCCCATGACTGCTACCTAGAAGCAAGACAGTTTTTGATATCTACTTGATTTTCTTTGTGTCCTAGCCTGAAAGTCATTATTGTGTGTCAGCTCCACCACACTTTTCTCTGAAGTTTCCTTGAGGCAGCACCTTTCATGTTTCAGGTAACAATTGCTAATTCCTATTTTCAGGTTTGCTTTCTAAATTCTTGTCCTCTCTTTTTCCCCTCTGGTTATCTTTATCCATTTTGCACTTCAATGTCATTAAAAGTGCACTATTTCTAACTCTGCCGGCCGGTGTGGCCAAGCGGTTCGAGGCGCTTCAGTCTGGAATCGCGCGACTGCAGCGGCCACAGGTTCGAATCCCGCCTCGGGCCTGGATGTGTGTGTGTTGTCCTTAGATTAGTTAGGTTTAAGTAGTTCTAAGTTCTAGGGGACTGATGACCTCAGATGTTAAGTCCCATAGTGCTCAGAGCCTTTTGAACCATTTTCTAACTCTACCTGAAGGCCACAAATATGTTTTTGCTGTTAACTAACTGATATAATCTGCAGATCCAAAGAAGGGTCTCATAACTATAACCATCCCAATGAAAGATCAAAGCAAAATCTTCATGTTACCCCCAGACTGAGTAGCCTATGGTAATGGCCTCGTGCTACTAATTTTATAACAACAGAGAACAATAACACAAACTCAAAATGCAGAACAGAAAGAACTCTAAACACTTGAAAATAAATGGCACATATTATTCAATGGGCTGAACACCAAAGCACTTCAGTTAATTTCATCAGACTATAAGGAGTTATAAAAATAAAATGAAGTAAATGACTGACATATTGAAATTTTGTACTTGATGAGGTCTGAAAAACCATTGTGTTAGGTTTTTTGCTGGCAGTACACTGCCAGTTGTATGCATGAGAGCAAGAAGAGGAAATTCTACATTGGTGGATGGGGTGAGTGGTACAGACTATCGGCATATTACGTATTCTGTCCAGAATTGTATACATTTTTTATTGCTGATAATTTTATTTATTAGAGTTTTCCTAGATAATCTTGAAGCATAGTAAAGCTCCAAACACATAATATTGTGTACTGTCTGTGAAATGTTTGATAATGTTGCAGGTGTGCATAGCAGGTAGTTTATGTATCCTGTTGCAATTAAAAAAAAGTTGTATCAGCTCTGAAGAACTGAATCAGCTCAATTGCATGTTCCAAAGTAATTACAATGTTTCACTGAAAAGTAAATCTAAAAAATGCAACAGTATTCAAAGATTAGGAGAGGAGGTGTATACAATTTTTAAGTCCTCTGGGGCAGTTCTGTTGCCATTGTACTTGATTGATTAGAAATGCAGTTATGTAAGTGTTGAGACTGAAAGAAATTAATAAATGCTAATAAAAAGATCACAGAAGTGACCTGATCTCCCATACCCATTGAAACTGTTAACCTTTGTTAGTACATGAGAGAGTCAAAAATCAACAAATGAAAAGATAGGCCAACAAGTTTAATCTCCTGCTTGAAAATACTACTCATTCTTCTCATTGGAGTACTGATAAAACAGAAGTTCCACTAAATTCAAATATAATGTTGCTTAAATGTGATACTGGTCATGTGTGTTTCACTTATCAGCTTTCTGCATAAACCAAAGAACTACAGTGAAGGAAAATAACAAAATGTACGAGGGGCATACAGTAAGTAATACAAAACATTTTTTTCAAAAAGCAAGTTGCTTTAATTCAGAAGTCCAATACATCATATTATTCTCTCTTCTTTTGGCTACAAAACCCTCTTTTTTAACATAGTCTCCATTTAGTGTGGTGGCCTTATGCCACTTTACTGGGAGGACCTGTACGCCTGCACGATGCCACTCTACTGGTTGATGTCAGATCAGTGTCTGGATGCATCAATAATGTTCTCACTATCCACACACTGCTTCGCCCAGAGTGCATCCTTCAATGAGGGAAACAGATGAAAGGAAGAAAATTTGAGATACGGACTGTAGGGTGGATGAGGAGGAAAATTCAATAAAGTTTACTGAATTCCTCTTGGGCGAGGCTTTGCATTGTCATGAAGAAGGAGAAGTTCGTGTGCATTTTTGTTAGGAGGAACATGCTGAAGTCATTTCTTCAATTTCCTTAGGGTAGCAAAATAAACTTCAGAGTTATCATTGCACCATGAGACAAGACATCAAACAGAATAACCTCTTCAGAGCCCCAAAAGTCTGTTGCCATGACTTTACCGACTGAAGGTGTGGCCGGCTTTGAACATTTTCTTTGAAGGATAGATGGTGTGGTGCCACTCTGTGGGTTATCATTTTGCTTCCAGTGTAAAATGATAAACCTATGTTTCATTGTCTCTGACAATGTTTTACAAAAAATTGTCACTCAACCTCACAACGTGCTAGGATTTCTGCCTAGATGGTCATTTGTTGCTCATCGTGGTCTTCAGTGAGGCAGTGGGGAACCCAGAGGATACAAACATTAGAGTACCCCACCAGGTAGACAAGTGTGTCAGCACTAGCAACAGAGATGTCAAGTTGACCAGCGAGGTGATTGTTGTAATGCATCGATCACAGTAAATGAGTGGGTGTTCTCATTTCAGCATTGCAGGTGATTGGACAGGTTTGCGCAGCCTTGTTGCGATGATGACAGAAGCTTCACCCAATAACTCACCAAGCCTTTGTTCACTCCCAAGCCTCCGTAGACATAGAGCAAGTGCCTGTGAATATCTGTGATGCTCTGGTTTTCAGCCAAAAGAAACTCAGTGACAGCTCTCTACTTGAAACTCACCTCCGTTACAGGTGTCATTTTGAAGGCTATGTATAGTGCCACCACCTATCAGAACTTTATGAAACTATAGGGGCTGAAGTCAGAATATTTCACCTTGGCCCACAACAAATTCCACATTTTTTCAACCCAAACTGGCTAAGAAAAAAAAAAAAAAATGTATTGCATTACTTATCGACCGCCCCACATAGAATGGTAATACAGAGTACAGATTATGGCAACACATAGTATGTTAATGAGAGGAAACAGTGAAAATTAGATGGCATAGCTGTAATCAGTTCTTGAAGTCTCACTGTAACCCTTACTGTAAAATATAAACACCATTCACAATAAAGTAGAAACCTTGCTTAAGAGCAGTGTGTACACAGCCATGAACTTTTCTAGTGCTGCAGTAGATCTCATTCACAAATGTAACATAAACCTTGGCAAGAAGCAGTGTGTGCTATTATTTTCGATGGTTTTTCAGATATGCCAATATTTCCTAAGAAAGCTCGGAAACTATAAGTGCAATTAATCATATTTTAAACAATGATTTATCACTATTATTTAAATGAAGATTTGGGAATGTGCTAAATATTTCACACCAGTTGGGCTGAATCAATTCTTGGAATGTTATTTCAAAGAAAAAAAATGAATATGTGGTGTGTGCTATCCACTATCTAGTGGTTTGACCTTTCCTTACACTGCTGTAGTCTGAGAGTATTCTTTATAATTATTGATTATCCTGAGCATGAATGAACATATTCTGTGGAGGATGTATAGTTTCATGCCTTATTCTTGTTTGCCCAGGGTTTCTACCTCGACAGAACCAACCAGATAGTCAACAAGAACTTTCGTATTCTGAATATCAGATGTCATCAGATGGAATGACAAATAGCTGTCCAAACTGTGGGAAAATTTACCAACACAGAAGAACCATGCTATCACACCTTAAACTACAGTGTGGGAAGGAAGCACAGTTTCCATGCCCATTTTGTCACAAGAAATACAGGAAAAAGTCATCTGTTATTTTTCATGTAACCCGTGTCCACAAAAGTTTTATCAGCCCTTCTTCTTTAAGTCAGAGTAGTATATTTTAAATCAGGTGTATCATCTGAACTGAAAATGAATGTGTGTGGAAACGTCTGTACTACTGTGGATTTGTAAGCCTATAGTTTGGACTCACTTGAATTCTGTCTGCTGTCTAGTTCTAGTAAGACCTCAATGCTCACTTCACTTAGAGAACACTGGACTTATTTTAACCTCAGCATGATCCTAAGATTTGAGGTGTACTGAACCAAAGAAACAACGTGATTTTTTAAATATTTCTGTTAGTTTGTTTATTTGCATTGTGTATAGTTTTTTGATATATATTAATACGTTGTGGTGTTGTAAACTGTATTCTGGTCAATTATCATGATATTCATAGAAATAATGTCAGTGTAGATGCAGTTCTCTCTTCATTCCTCTCACCAGTATTGATTAATTTTGTTCATTTACATACTTTTCTCGTTTTAGATATAACTGAAATCGATGTCATGCCAATACAATAGGAGTGACTAAATGATTATTTATTTCCATTTATGGGTATAATTGTGAAGCTACTATCCATTGGCCTTGTGAAGAAGGGTGGAGGGATGGGGTGTGAAACATATTACTATATTGTGTAGATAGTAATTTTGATAGACTCACTACTGTCTCCCTGTTTTATGAAAGCTGTTACAATATTTAAGATCATAACATGTGTCTTTATTATATGCAAGTCCTTGTGTATTTCTGGCTGAACATCTTCCTGTGATACTTAAGAAGTCAACAATTACTCATACTGAGCATTTGTTTAAATGAATTTTCTATGCACCCTATTAAATTTTGAATTTCGTGTCAAACATTAAATATGGGTGATCTCAAACATACCAGAGTTTCTTATTCCTTAGGTACATGACATCTCCCAGATCCATATGAACAGTGATATGCAATATTTCAGAAATCTGGTTTATTCCATATGCAACATACAACAGTGCTCTGTATGGGTTCTGAGATACTGAATTTGGTAAATCCTTAGGGATATACCTCCCAAACAAGGATTTCACCTTTGTATCACTATTTCCAGTCTGTATCTACTCCCAGCTGTATGTCTTATGAGTTATGTCTCTTTACTTCTTATTGCAATTCTGTCTCCAGCATATCCCATACTGAGGAAGACAGGACCATCAGCTTATCTACAAATAGCCCCCTTCTCTCCACCCCCTCCTTCCTCATACATAGCAATCATATTTGAAGTATGCAAGTGGGAAGTGTCCACCACTACATCATATTGTATGTTTCCATATATATCCTACTGTAAACCTACACTACTCCCATTCCATCTGCCTCTGTTACATTCCCAACCTCACAGCCTTGATCCTCACCTTTTCAAAGTGTGTATTGGAGGGGCAGTTACCCCCTTCTAACTGTTATCCTCTGCAATAGCTCCTCCTCTGTTCACCATGGTCCATCTGTAATTGCAACTACTACTCCACCCATATTTCTTAACCAGGCACAAAACACAATGTCCCTTTCCCTTAATTGATCTACATTGTCATGACCCAAGAAAACTACAACTGTGCCTGAGTTCTTTTCGTTAGGCATGGAAATCAAAAATAGCATCTCAGAATCCTTCTCATCTCTCCAAAAGAGGTATTCAGCTACAAAATGTTTAGTCTCAGCTTTCTCCTGCTGTTAACTTCGTGTTCATTAAGTTATATCCTTGTGAAAGCTCCGTGTGGAATATTTATGATATACAGAGAGAGGCAAAAAGATTGCCCAGCCTGAATAATTTAGAGTCCAAGAACAGAGCCATGCCCAAGTTTGCAAGTGCCAGTGTTCACAACTCTGGCAGTCTGTGGAGCTTCAGCTTGGAGTTTAATCATCAAATAGAAGCATGACTCATCGTATCATTTCTTTTGAAAATCATTATTCGAGCACGTAGAACTGACTGAAATATAAGAACTCCACATTGGTAGAATAACTTTGATGATGAGTGTTTCACATCTGTTTCAATGGCTGAGTGAATAGGCTGATGGTTTATGAACATTAAGGATGAGCATTTTAATCAAACTGGAGTCAGTTGTCTGTCTTTTTTTCTGTTATTTAGCTGTGTGCAGGTAATATTTTAAACCTTAATTTGCTGTGAATTGAGCATTTTTAGGATCTTCTAGGTTCCATATTCTTTCAAAATATTCCATTTTATAATAGTCTAATCTTTAAACAAACAGGCAAATGTCAAAATGGCCGACATGAATGTTCACAAGCGAGTAACTGCTCTCTTTGAAAATGTTTTTAGTGCATCTGAGGCAGGACTTTGCTATGGTGTTGATGCTTCACAGTAAGGAGATGGATTAGACAGTTTAGAGATAATGGTGAGGTAACAAAACATCCAATACCTGGAAGATCACGGGTCTCTATATGGAGAGAAGATGAGGAGTTGGTCAGGCTGACCCTGAATGTTTCTTTGTCAATCATCTGGACACAAACAAGAGCTTCACATTTCCCAGGCTCATCGGGAACTGCTCTGTGAAGATTAAGGGACCATGGAATCAGGTCCCATCATCCTCTTATCAAAGAACCATTGTCTGATAAACTATGGATAGAATAGCAGTTGTGAGTTCCTGGGAAGATGTCTATTGAAGGAATGTCATTTTTTCTAAAGAGTGCACAATTGAGTCCACGAGCATAGGTCTGGCTCTTTTTACCGCACAGATGGGCAACGATATGATGTGCACTTTGTAGCCACACATGCTGAAAGTGGATACCTAAGTGTGAAATGTTGGACTGGATATGTCACATTGGTAAAGGAAAATTAGAATGTATCCAAGGCATGTTCAGTTCAGCATGGTGTGAACATTTTGTTGAAAATGTAATTATCCCTGGAGCTTCACTTTGGTACCCTCAACGACACCTGACTTACCAGCATGATAATCATCTATCACACATTAGAATTAGGATTCAGAGCTGGTTTCAAAGGAGAAGGAATATTATTCAATGCCTTCCATGGCCTCCAAAGAAAACTGATCTCAATCCCATAGAGCACGTATGGCCTCAACTTAAGAAGACTCTGTGGGACAACTGGCCAGACCTTTCTCTGGGGACTCTGAACGCCCTATGGGATTTGGTTCATTCTTCATAAGAGAGAATTGCCATGGATGAGGACTTTTTCCATAGACTTGTAAATTCTGTGCTTGGAAGGATCCAAGCTGTTCTTGGTGTCAATGGCATGTGGACAAAGTACTGAAACTATATGTAACATACTCTTCATTTTATTTTATTTCATTTTTCTGTAAAATGCTTGCATAGATATTAGACCAACAACATTAATTTCAAAATACGAATCTACCTGCTACTATATTACTTGTATTTTTATGGGAAGTCAGATGAGTATCACTCATCAAGAAATGTTATTTTTATTGTTATGGAAAGTCAAATGCTGTAAATATTGCTTTCCAAGGAAGATTATTTGTAGACATCAAATTCATAAAACATTATTAGTTATTTACTGAAGAGAATATTAAAAAAGTAAAAAATGAAAATATAATTTAATGACGAAAAGTAAATAAAGTTCAAAACATTTGTGACACGATTTAAAAAAAAAAAAAAAGTTGTGTGTGAGATTCGATCTGACATATACTACAGTTACCAGTACAGTAAGCTGACACAATACCAAGGAGCTACCAATCTCTGGTTTTAGCGTAATGTTTGAATAGGCCTACTGTAGTTGAAGAATGAATATTTAACTGGAAATAACAGATACAGGAAAGATCATCCTTGTGCTTTTGTAAACCACGTGTAAGGGCTCAGAAAAATATGCCAGTCACCTAATTCGTTTCTCTTAGCTGAAAACTACAGAGACCCCAGGTGGCAGTCAAAGCAATTACAAACAACTACATTACCAGAGAAGGAAAATTGCTGCTCATCATATAGCAGAGATGCTGAGTCGTGATAGGCACTACAAAAAGATTCACACAATTATAGCTTTTTCCTTTGTTTGACACACAAATACATCTATTTTCAATATTTTTACTTTAACCATTTGTCTGTTTCTTTAAAGGTTAGCCTATTATAAAGTAGGATCTTTTAAAATAATTTGTAACCTAGAAAAGCCTACAGCTACAAAATTTGTAGCGAACTGAGGTTTAGAATATTACCTGCACAGGTCTACTTTAAAAAAAGACACTTGACTCCAGCTAGATTTGAATGCTCATCATTAATATTTGTAAACTGTCAGCCTAGCCAGTCAGCCATTGAAACAGAGGTGAAATGCTCATCACCGTAGTAATTCTACCGATGTGGAGTTCTTGTATTTCAAATGTTTCTACATTCTTGAATAATGATTTTTAGAAGAAATGATACAATGAGTTAAATGGTGATGGATCTCAACATATACTGTATCCTAACTATTATATTGCTTCAATTTGATGATATAAACACAGGGCTGAAGCTCCACAGACTGCTAGAGTTGTGAACACTGGCACTTCTAAAGTTGGGCATGCACAGTGCTTTGTCCTTTGACTATAAATTATTCAGACCAGGCAAAATGTTTGCCTCACATTGTACATCGGCCTATGTTTTCCAGTTCTGCCACTGATATATCTGTCTCTTTAGAGACGAGGCCGTTCATAAAATCAGCAATTTTTTATACTGGCAGTCTATGTGAACCAGATATCTATGCACATGAATGACCAGGGCAAATTGACCATGTTGCTGCTGTATAGAATGTGAGCATTTTCTGTTCTAGCCTTTCTCTCAGAGGTGCTAGACCATGACAGGTTGTGATTTTCTCGGTGTGTATGTCTTGTGTGGATGGTGTAATTGGTGGCAGGTGACCTGCAAAATGTAGTGATCCAGGTTTGAATCCTCATCTGAAGAACAGTTTTAACTTGTCACATGTTGTGCAGTATGGATAGTTATTACCAAAATAATCCATCCATTAGACATTTATATTTGTTCTTGGTAAATTATTATAGGTTCATTTGAATCATTTCCATGCTGTTACAATTAAATTAATTGTATTTTATTGGCAAGATTTAAATGACCTCTCAAATACTAACAGGAAACTTTTGCACAGTAATCATATTGCTTATGCTTCAGAAATCATTAAAAAACAAGTAGTAGATTTGATTAGATTAGATTTTTGTTTTTTGGGTAATATTTCACCATTTTCTATTAATCAGCAATGTTTATCTATAAAAATATATAGAATGAATATAATAGAGGGAAACATTCCATGTGGGAGAAATATATCTAAAAACACAGATGATGTGACTTACCGAACGAAAGTTCTGGCAGGTCGATAGACACACAAACATACACACAAAATTCAAGCTTTCGCAACAAACTGTTGCCTCATCAGGAAAGAGGGAAGGAGAGGGAAAGACGAAAGGATGTGGGTTTTAAGGGAGAGGGTAAGGACTCATTCCAATCCCGGGATCGGAAAAACTTACCTTAGGGGGAAAAAAGGACAGGTATACACACACACGCACACACACACACACACACACACACACACACACACACACACACACACACATATATCCATCCGCACATACACAGACACAAGCACATACTTTTACTGTAATGGCAGTACTGTGGAAGGCACAGCTCCCACCACATGCAAAGTCCTAGGGGACTCTCACAGGTGGACTCTGTCTGTTTGTGTCTGTGTACGTGCGGATGGATATGTGTGTGTGTGTGCGCGCGAGTGTATACCTGTCCTTTTTTCCCCCTAAGGTAAGTCTTTCCGCTCCCGTGATTGGAATGACTCCTTACCCTCTCCCTTAAAACCCACATCCTTTCGTCTTTCCCTCTCCTTCCCTCTTTCCTGATGAGGCAACAGTTTCTTGCGAAAGCTTGAATTTCGTGTGTATGTTGGTGTTTGTTTGTTTGTGTGTCTATCGACCTGCCAGCACTTTCGTTCGGTAAGTCACGTCATCTGTGTTTTTAGATATAAAATATATAGAATGGTGGTTTTAATGTTATACTTAATGTACTAGTTTCATTTGTATGTCTCCTGGTTGTCTACAGTTAAATACATCTGTAGGATAATCACTGAATCCAAGAAATCCCAGTTAACAGCTTTAAATGAAGACTCTGCGAATAAATTTTAACCAGTCCATCCAAGATTATATAATGATTTATTAATGTTAATGAAATAACATACTGGATACCAAACCAAGATAAATCAATCATTAAAAGGATAGAAATTCTTGAAATAAAGTACCGATAATATAAAATTCTGTAAAAGGTGGAAGTTGTAAGAAGTGTAAAACTAAACATTGTAGCTCTTCTTTCACACCTGCATACTTCATGAAAGCAGCCTATACACATGGGACTGTGTTCTGACTGGAATGTGTGAGAATCTCGAACAAAGTGGGCTGGGCTAATGTGTAAAAGACAGTAATATGTAAAGGAAGAGAACTATCTCTCAAGTGCAGATGCACATTTTCCGCAATGATACAGACAAAGGAGAATTGAGGAGGCAAGATGGTAGGAAACAAAAACTTCATTAAAGAAACACAGACAAGTCTGAAGTTGTGAAGAGGTCAGAAAAAAAAGTGAGATCATTGGGTGGGAGGGAGGGACGGATGGGGAGGCTGGTGTAGAACAGGGTCTAGAAGAGACTTTAGAAGATTTGATTTGGTATGTGGGTGATGGACAGGCCATTTATCTTGGCAGACAGGGACAGCTAGGTTGGGATCGTGTGTGTGTGTGTGTGTGTGTGTGTGGTGTGTGTGTGTGTGTGTGTGTGTGATGGAGGGAGAGATTGAGTGTTTTTTGTTAGTCAGTCAGCTCTTAAGCAGAACATTCTCCAAAAGCTTAGCGACATTTTCATCTTGTTTGTGTTCCTCTTAACCACTCAGTGCCAGAACTATCTGTTGAGTGGTTACCTTTACAATTCTATACACATTTTTACAATTTGTTGCAAATTTTATAACTAAGGGAAGAAAGAAAGAAAACGTTTAGTTCTGAAAGACTGAAAATTACTGTATTTCAGTCTTGTTTGTGTTGCTAATGTATTAATTTATGTCAACATTATTCTTCATAAATTTCTAATATTATGTAAATAAAGTTAGAATATTTTATTTCACAGCAGTAATTTTGATAATATAAACATTGCAGTTTGTGTTGCATAGGCATAGTCAAAAAATTTGTTTCAGATTTATGATAGCAGTTATAAAAATCAACATGACTGACTCTGTGTTCAAAGAAGAAAAATTCTAACCATTTTGGTCTTCACGTAAAGATCTTCTGCTTGTAAAGTAATGTTGAAAGATGAGATTAAATGTGCCGATGTTAATTGCCCCCCCCCCCTTCCCCCCCTCTCTATTCGATAATTTTCCAGTTATATATGAAGAAGTCTGTATCTGTTTTGCTCGCAGTGATTATTTATTCAGTTTTTCATTCTTTATTCTTGTTTGTCCAGGTGTTCTGCCAGGACAGGATCTGCCAGGTAATCAGCAAGAACTTGCATATTTTACTGACTATCCAATGTTCAGAGATGGCACGGCAAACAGCTGTCCAAATTGTGGGAAGATATACCAGTACAGAAGAAGCATGCTAGCACACCTTAGACTACAGTGTGGTAAAGGAGCCCAGTTTCCATGTCCAATTTGTAATAAGAGATACAGGCAAAAGTCTTACTTGAATTTTCATATACTGCACAAACACAAAGGCTCTACAGACCCTCCTACACCATCAAATCAAAGTAATACTTACTGAATCAGTGGTGTTTAGGTGGTTTACATGTTTGTATTCGCACTGATAATGACAAGCAAAATATTGTGATTAGGCACAATTCAAATAGTGGTTAGGTTCACATGCATGCAAAATGCTGTCAGGATTTAAATACTATTTTTGCGTGGTGAATGTTAAATATGACTTCTGTTCCTCTCATAAGGTTTGAGATGGATTGACATAAACAGTATCATTATTTTTGCGTGGTGAATGTTAAACATGAGTTCCGTTCCTCTCATAAGGTTTGAGATGGATTGACATAAACAGTATCATTATTTTCATCATGTATATTGTAACACTAATGTTTTGCTGTAGTTGTTATGTTATGATATTTCTAAAAATATACATTAGAGGGGAAAAGAAACTAAATGACACTAAAGTGAAATATGAGTCATGTATTTTGTTATTACACTTTGTGAATTTTTATCTGTGGGCTCTTTTTATCAACTTATCCTTGTTCCATGAAATTACAATAAGAAGATTTCACTTAAAGAAAATATGCTAGTAAACATAAACACAGTGAGAATTAACAGTACAGCTTTCAAAGAGAGAGAAACAAATTCCTGTATTCTGCGTAAAATTATATTTCTGTATTGTACATATGTATTTCTTCAAATGGAAGATAAGCTTCTGATGTTTAAAATGTACATTAAAGTATGTGTTCAAATATCAACAGCTTTCCACTTGATTTGTTACTGCTGGATGGTTGTCTACTGCTATTTATCCAGCAGTGGACTTCAGACAGATGATGATTTTTAGGTACTTGTGAGTATGAAAGTTCACTGAAGTTCTTTGCAGTTTTTATATTATTTGTTAGTCGAGCAATAATTTGTTAATATTTCAAAATGTAGCATGTATAGCATGTGAAATACAGAGTGATGTGTTGGTAAGGTTTGGGGAGGTGGGCAATTTATGACTATTTGCCCCACATAGATATTTACTTTTATTTAAATACAGTATAGATGTTTTAGTTTCTATGACAATTGAGTTGTGACAATGTGTTGTTGGGATTCTGCATCAAGCACTGCTTTCCACACATGAGGAAGAACCACAAAACCATCAGTAACTAGCAGAAATTAGATCCAATTGCCAGAAATGTTGAGTACAATGTTAATGCAATACTGCTGGGGGGGAAAGAAAAAAAAAACTACTACATGCAAACTAATGCTTAGTTGGTTAGTTGTTTACAAGTTCCATGGATCATAATTGCGACATCATACTGTGATATGCAGTTCCTCTTGTCAGCAGAAAATATGGCAACATGCTGACCATTTATACAATTCCTTAAGAATTTTTTCTATTAAGCATACAGTGATTTACACTTAGCTGTATTCAATGCCTCCCCTTCCATCTCTTACACACACACACACACACACACACACACAAAATCATACTACTACACACCAAAAAATTCTTTTACAGAGTAAGAGGAGTCAACAACGTAGTTTTTCAGTGTGACATCCTTGAATAAATGCTTCATGGACTTCATGCTGCATCAGATTTGTATTCAGTCTCAACCATTCATCTGCAACAGACTGTCATCATCATAAGGAGATACCAGTAATTGTTGGATACCTTATTTAGTGGACCAAATTATGGATATGTCTCAAAGTCACAGAACTTCCATATGCTATGTCGATTTCTATGACTGAAGAACATTGATAGCAACACTGGTTTCATTGGATGGTGGCTCATTCCTATGTTGCCTTCCAGCATCATGTATCACTAAATGTGTAGCCACTTTCCAGTTAAAGTATTTGTTACACATTCTGATCTCAGTGGTTTCTTTGATAATGGAATACCAGTAGGTAGATGAGTGGGGTAATGTTTCCATATCATCAAACATAAGAAATATATTAGTTCATGAAGCTGTGTTCAGCAACAGCAGATTTGTTGAAATCATGATATTTAATATGGCTTCTTTGTCTTGTGCAGTGTCCTGAAATCATTTGTATTGACTGACCAATTTAACTGCTGCCACATTCATAAGGAACTTTATTAATTCAAGGAACACCAACACTAAGACCATCTTTTACTGGCCACAGCATGTCAAATTTTCTTGGATGGTTGGAAAATGGACTGAATACTCTGATTACCCAGAGGTGCCTCTCTCTCTCTCTCTCTCTCTCTCACCCTTTTCTCTCTCTCTCTCTCTCTCTCTCTCTCTCTCTCTCTTCTTCTTCTTCTTCTTCTTCTTTTTTTTTTTTTTTAAAGCTCGTTATAAAGGAAGGAATTAGCACATTCTACTGATTGAGTATCTCTATGTTTCTGTTTCTTAGAGATGGATGATATCTTGATCACTATACATTCCACTGAGATACGTTTCTTGTATATCTGATCTCAGAATTTAGATGCTCTTTGTCGCAGATAGTTTTAGCTCTGTGTATCAGTATATTTAAAACTGCTTTCTTTTGAGTTGGATGATGAAAGCTTTGCCCTGAGATGTAGTTCAGGATGTGATGACTTCCACTAAACAGTGTGTCCTAGCTGCCCATCTGATTTTCAGTCAAGTAAGAATACAAAAATGCTAGTTTTCCTTCTCCCTCCATCTCGATGGTGAATTTGATATTATGGTGCATATATTCATATGCTCAACAAACAGGTGAAGAGCTTTGACTCTATTTAGGCAGACCATAAATAGGTCATAACCATAGTGAAAGTAGTTGAATTTAATGTGTGTTCTTCAAAATGCCGTTGCAGGAAGCAATGGAGATCCAAGGCTACTCTGTTACTTATTTCATGAATTTTACCACTACACAAAAAGTAGGCGGTTGTTAAATTATGGTAAAACAGTTTGATAGTCTCAGTAGGGAAATAGTTTGCTAATATCTGTAATGTGTCTTCCATGGGTTTTTCGTGAACAGAAAGACCCCATCCAAACTGACCATAATTTCACCTGTATTGTTGTTTACTTGAACATTTGAGATTTATTAATACGATGATCACAACAACCAACAACTCACTTAAATAACTTCGTTAGAGATTTTTCTTGCCTGTAGATTGGGAAATCTACAGTGTTAATTATAGGTTACAATGGAACATCTTCTCTGTGAATTTTAGGCAGACCATACAGCCTTGGCAGCATAGTGGATGGCGTTGACAGATTCTTTATCATGTCATCTGGTAGACCAGATTCTTCAGCAACTTCACTATTTTTCTGTAGGGTGATTAAGAAGGATAATGTTTCATAGCTTTGTAGCACTCCGTGAAGCATTTATTCAATAGAAGCAGTTGTCAAGCAAATGTGATTTCAGTTTAGATTGTTATGCCTGAATACCTCACTTCTTTCTGTGCTAAACTAAGGTTGAGTCATAGATAGTGTAAATCATTTGTCCTCCTAATGTAACAATTATGAATGTTACTGTTCTTTTCAAACAGTAGTTAGTAGTTGATAAAAAACCTCAAAAGGGAGTAAATGTACTCTGAGACTGTTTTCAGTGTGCCCAACTGTTTAAACAGCTGGGTGCCAGAAGTTCTACAGTGGACACCACTATTATCCTTATTACATGCTTCAGTGCAACAAACACTTTTTCCCCTCTGTGACAAGTTATCCCAGAATATGATGCCATAAGACATTAATGAATGAAAAAAGCAAAAGTAAGTCAACTTTGTAACATTTAATCTCCAAAATCAGGTATTATCTGTAATTAGAAAGTTGCAGGGCCTAGACATTCAAGAAGATATGCGACATGATTTTCCATTAAGATTCTTCTCAGTTTAAACACCTAAAAATTAAGAATATTCTTTGTAATTTATTCATTTATCCTCATTCATTATAACTCTGTCAAATAGTCTCTAGGCACCATTTACCAAACAAATTGTAGTGAATGGTTATAGATTGACTGCAGGCAGCTCAAAATGCAGACAGAGGTGGTGAGGTGATAAAATGTTCACCCTTCTGTTATTCGTTGGTAAACACAGTTTTTTTTTCCTAAAAATTTTGACAAAATGTGAATTGGCTTATTGAGTTTGACCTAGATTCTATTTAAAATCATTTATATATGATATTATTTAAAATCATTTATATATTAAACTCATGTTTGGAAAAAACAGAACAACTTGAACGACTCATTTGGTGTAGTGGCATGTGTTTATATTTAGTTTGTCCCCACCCAAAAATCCCCAATATCCCCACTTGTCCGTTAGTTTCATTATATTTTTGGAGGAATATCTGTTTGGTGGTTTTTCGATCTATTTTCATGTTTGTTGTCATGTTTACATGATGACATCATAGGAGTGGTATGGGAGTTGTTGTGAATGGTCGTTTCCACCATATTTGTGACGTATATTGGTCAAAGCAGAGGGGTGGAATCGGATGTTGGTCACCGTCCATCACAATTCATTTACATTTTAAAATATTAACAAGAAAAAAACATCAGCCAATATACATTTTTTTCCTGCAACTGGATAAAGCAATAGATTGCGAAAACTTCTATACCTACTGGTCTACTGAAGTAATTATGACACTAGGGCTCTAGGATTTATGTTCAGTTAGTGGTCAAAAAGCTTGTGAATCACAACACATTACACTAGTAACTTGCTTTAGAAAGAACTGAGGCCTAATTAAAGCCTCAAAGAGAAAATGTTTTCACAATTTCATTGCAGACTTAGATATATGAATTTATGCTCTGTTTCATAATTAAGCTATCATTTGAGCAATTCAGTAAGCAGTGTTAGTAATGCCATACTGTTTCAACTTCCATAATAATATAGGGTGTCCATAAAAGACTGGTCCATTTTCAATAGTATATTATAACAGTTTAATTCAAATTCTTTACAATAGACCATAAATAAAATTGAAAGTAAGATAATGTAGTTTTTCTTACAAATGTTCAGTATGTGCACCTTCAGCTATGGGGCACATATCCAACCCAAAATCAAATTCTTCCCACACTTTGGTTAACATGTCTGGAGTAATGGAAGCAGTAACCTCTTCAGTTTTGTGTCCCAACTCTGGAAAAACGTTATATAGTGGCAGAACATAGACAGGAACGTTTTTAAAGCCACAAAGGAAAAGATCATGTGGTGTGAAGTCAGGTGAACATGGAGGCCAGAGGGAAAGAGCTATGTTGAAATGACAAGTATGAGCAATCTAATCATTAGGCACTCCAACGTTCAGCCACTTTCATACAAATAGATGCCAGTGGGAGAGCCTCCATCTTGTTGCAAAATAAGGGCTTCAGTTTCACCCTTGAATCATGGAAAGGGCCATTCTTACAACATATCCAGATAAGGCACCCCAATTACGGTAGCCTCTGTGGGGGGAGGGGAGGGGGGGGGGGCTGGTCCTACACTTGACACTTGAACACAGTGTTCATATTGACAGGATAGGTACAGTATTACTTTCTGCATTTGAACCATGTTGGATCACAGATCAAGGTCAACATCGATATCGCTGCTCAAACCCACCTGCTGATAAAATGTACCTTCAGCTCTTGTTGTTGCTATAAACCAAAGGTAATGGATCAGTGTGACGTGCAGGATGCCTCACAGACAAAAGCATGGACCGCACTGTCAGATCAGTGAGTTCAAAAGAGGGCACTTTATTGGCATGAGAGAACGTAATGCATCCATCCAGGAAATTGCTGCTCTTGTGGGACGAAGTGTTTCGGCAGTGCAATGTGTGTATGCTGAATGATTCCTGGATGGCTGTAGAAGATGAGGAGGTGGGTCAGGTCCCACCATCCAGACCACCCCACTAGAAGATCGACAGCTCATCCGAATGGCATTGCAGGACAGATCTGTCTCCTCCTTGGCTTTGACGCAACAGTGGAACAGTGTAACATGTCGTGCACCATCAGGGCTGACAGACAGTCACCGTTTATTATGGCATCCGTTACACGCATACCGTCCACTTCTCCAGCTATCTGATGAATGTGCAGAAACATGTTAGACAGCAGTGATGTTTGGAATGATGTCTTGGGGACAGTAATGACATCAGATAGTGTCTCTGGACGAATCTAGGTTCTGTTTGTTTGAAAATGATGGCCACATTTTGGTTAACCACAGACGGGGAGCTGCATCACAGTGACTACATTCGCATAAGACATACAACACCAGTTCATGGCCTTATGGTGAGGGGTGCTATTGCATACAAACGAAAATCACAGTTGGTGTGTGTCCAGGACACTGCGACCTGTGTGACGTAGGAGAGTGATATCCTGCCACTCATAGTCATAACATTTCTGAACAACACCCCAGATGCCATTTTTCAGCAAGCCAATACATGACCACATGTTGCTGCATGAGCATGTGGCTTCTTGGTTTCACAGGATGTCAGCCTTTGGCCCTCACTCACCAGAGCACCAGTCTTTTCACCAGTCAAAAGTGTGTGGTATGTGATGAAATGACAGTTGCAGTTCTGTGACCCAATGCTAACCACCACAGATGAATTTTGGAACCAGGTGAATGCATCATGACTGGCTATATTACAGAATGCCATTTGCGACTTATATGTGTTGATGCCATCGCAAATGGAACAAGTTATCAGGGCCCATGGTGCACCGTTTGCGTAGCAGGCAACAGGACACATGCCGAACTGAGGTGACTGAAATATTAATCATTTCAGCAGAACATGGTACTGTATGTGTCCTCTGAATATGAATGTCCTACCTCTAGTCATTCAAGGTGATCTGTTTTTTCTGAACACGAGGGTGTTACCAACAGCTGAGAATAAACAGGCCAACAACATTAAAGGTCTTATGGGTAGTGTCTGTGTGTCTGTTGCATGATATTTCTTCAGGCAGATGCACGTCCACACACTAAGTGCTATCCACTTAGCACCACAGTCACTGTGCACATTACTTTATGATTATGATAAATCTTATAGGAACGTATAAATGATGATATAAGGACAGGTGATAATTTGGCCCAAAAACTCAAAGTGAATAAGAGATAGGCACAAAAAAGTAGTGATTGCTGTAGTAGCTATTCAACATTAGTTGGTTAGTTGCATGTTCCACTGATCGTTTGTACAATTAATCCTAATGATGTGGAGGTCACAGTTCACATTCAGGATGGGTTTTTTCCTCAAATTACCCATGACCTTTCACACCTTAAAGAACAGAGTAGAAGGAGTTGTCAAGGATAAATCTTTGCAGTTTTGACTTTACTGTATTGGCCAAATATCTTATTGCATTGGGTTGGTGGCCAAAAAGCTTGGTGGCAGCATTGTGCACCCCTTTTTGCACTAAAGACAACCTTAATGTAGGGTAATGACTGTCAGTTTTTCTTCGGGTATGGTAGTTAATACGAGGCTTTATCAAAAAGTACTGAACGAGGTGGTGCAGTGGTTAGCACATGCACTGAACTCGCATTTGGGAGAATGACGGTTCAATCCCATGTCCAGCCATCGTGATTTAGGTTTTCTGTGATTTCCCTAAATCTCCTGGCAAATGCTGGGATGGTTCCTTTGAAAGGGCTTGGCCGATGTCCTTCCCCATCCTTCCCTAATCTGATGAGAGCAATGACCTTGCTGTCTGGTCTCTTCCCGCAAATCAACCCCCCGCCCCCCTTATCAAAAAATAATGTGAATTTTTGTTTTTATTGTTGTTGTTGTGGTCTTCAGTCCTGAGACTGGTTTGATGCAGCTCTCCATGCTACTCTATCCTGTGCAAGCTTTTTCATCTCCCAGTACCTACTGCAACCTACATCCTTCTGAATCTGCTTAGTGTATTCATCTCTTGGTCTCCCTCTACGATTTTTACCCTCCACGCTCCCCTCCAATACTAAATTGGTGATCCCTTGATGCCTCAGAACATGTCCTACCAACCGATCCCTTCTTCTGGTCAAGTTGCGCCACAAACTTCTCTTCTCCCCAATCCTATTCAATACTTCCTCATTAGTTATGTGATCTACCCATCTAATCTTCAGCATTCTTCTGTAGCACCACATTTCGAAAGCTTCTATTCTCTTCTTGTCCAAACTATTTATCGTCCATGTTTCACTTCCATACATGGCTACACTCCATACAAATACTTTCAGAAATGACTTCCTGACACTTAAATCAATACTGGATGTTAACAAATTTCTCTTCTTCAGAAACGCTTTCCTTGCCATTGCCAGCCTACATTTTATATCCTCTCTACTTCGACCATCATCAGTTATTTTGCTCCCCAAATAGCAAAACTCCTTTACTACTTTAAGTGCCTCATTTCCTAATCTAATTCCCTCAGCATCACCCGACTTAATTAGACTACATTCCATTATCCTTGTTTTGCTTTTGTTGATGTTCATCTTATATCCTCCTTTCAAGACCCTGTCCATTCCATTCAACTGCTCTTCCAAGTCCTTTGCTGTCTCTGACAGAATTACAATGTCATCAGCGAACCTCAAAGTTTTTATTTCTTCTCCATGAATTTTAATACCTACTCCGAATTTTTCTCTTGTTTCCTTTACTGCATGCTCAATATACAGATTGAACAACATCGGGGAGAGGCTACAACCCTGTCTTACTCCCTTCCCAACCACTGCTTCCCTTTCATGTCCCTCGACTCTTATAACTGCCATCTGGTTTCTGTACAAATTGTAAATAGCCTTTCGCTCCCTGTATTTTACCCCTGCCACCTTCAGAATTTGAAAGAGAGTATTCCAGCCAACATTGTCAAAAGCTTTCTCTAAGTCTACAAATGCTAGAAACGTAGGTTTGCCTTTCCTTAATCTTTCTTCTAAGATAAGTCGTAAGGTCAGTATTGCCTCACGTGTTCCAGTGTTTCTACGGAATGCAAACTGATCTTCCCCGAGGTTGGCTTCTACTAGTTTTTCCATTCGTCTGTAAAGAATTCGTGTTAGTATTTTGCAGCTGTGACTTATTAAGCTGATAGTTCGGTAATTTTCACATCTGTCAACACCTGCTTTCTTTGGGATTGGAATTATTATATTCTTCATGAAGTCTGAGGGTATTTCGCCTGTCTCATACATCTTCCTCACCAGATGGTAGAGTTTTGTCAGGACTGGCTCTCCCACGGCCGTCAGTAGTTCCAATGGAATATTGTCTACTCCGGGGGCTTTGTTTCGACTCAGGTCTTTCAGTGCTCTGTCAAACTTTTCACGCAGTATCATATCTCCCATTTCATCTTCATCTACATCCTCTTCCATTTCCATAATATTGTCCTCAAGTACATCGCCCTTGTATAGATCCTCTATATACTCCTTCCACCTTTCTGCTCTTCCTTCTTTGCTTAGATCTGGGTTTCCATCTGAGCTCCTGATATTCATACAAGTCGTTCTCTTATCTCCAAAGGTCTCTTTAATTTTCCTGTAGGCGGTATCTATCTTACCCCTAGTGAGATAGGCCTCTACATCCTTACATTTGTCCTCTAGCCATCCCTGCTTAGCCATTTTGCACTTCCTGTCGATCTCATTTTTGAGACGTTTGTATTCCTTTTTGCCTGTTTCACTTACTGCATTTTTATATTTTCTCCTTTCATCAATTAAATTCAATATTTCTTCTGTTACCCAAGGATTTCTACTAGCCCTCGTCTTTTTACCTACTTGATCCTCTGCTGCCTTCACTACTTCATCCCTCAAAGCTACCCATTCTTCTTCTACTGTATTTATTTCCCCCATTCCTGTCAGTTGCTGCCTTATGCTCTCCTTGAATCTCTGTACAACCTCTGGTTCTTTTAGTTTATCCAGGTCCCATCTCCTTAAATTCCCACCTTTTTGCAGTTTCTTCAGTTTTAATCTACAGGTCATAACCAATAGATTGTGGTCAGAGTCCACATCTGCCCCTGGAAATGTCTTACAATTTAAAACCTGGTTCCTAAATCTCTGTCTTACCATTATATAATCTATCTGATACCTTTTAGTATCTCCAGGGTTCTTCCATGTATACAACCTTCTTTCATGATTCTTAAACCAAGTGTTAGTTATGATTATGTTGTGCTCTGTGCAAAATTCTACCAGGCGGCTTCCTCTTTCATTTCTGTCCCCCAATCCATATTCACCTACTATGTTTCCTTCTCTCCCTTTTCCTACACTCGAATTCCAATCACCCATGACTATTAAATTTTCGTCTCCCTTCACAATCTGAATAATTTCTTTTATTTCATCATACATTTCTTCAATTTCTTCGTCATCTGCAGAGCTAGTTGGCATATAAACTTGTACTACTGTAGTAGGTGTGGGCTTCGTATCTATCTTGGCCACAATAATGCGTACACTATGCTGTTTGTAGTAGCTTACCCACATTCCTATTTTCCTATTCATTATTAAACCTACTCCTGCATTACCCCTATTTGATTTTGTGTTTATAACCCTGTAGTCACCTGACCAGAAGTCTTGTTCCTCCTGCCACCGAACTTCACTAATTCCCACTATATCTAACTTCAACCTATCCATTTCCCTTTTTAAATTTTCTAACCTACCTGCCCGATTAAGGGATCTGACATTCCACGCTCCGATCCGTAGAACGCCAGTTTTCTTTCTCCTGATAACGACATCCTCTTGAGTAGTCCCCGCCCGGAGATCCGAATGGGGGACTATTTTACCTCCGGAATATTTTACCCAAGAGGACGCCATCATCATGTAATCATACAGTAAAGCTGCATGCCCTCGGGAAAAATTACGGCTGTAGTTTCCCCTTGCTTTCAGCCGTTCGCAGTACCGGCACGGCAATGCCGTTTTGGTTATTGTTACAAGGCCAGATCAGTCAATCATCCAGACTGTTGCCCTTGCAACTACTGAAAAGGCTGCTGCCCCTCTTCAGGAACCACACGTTTGTCTGGCCTCTCAACAGATACCCCTCCGTTGTGGTTGCACCTACGGTACGGCTATCTGTATCGCTGAGGCACGCAAGCCTCCCCACCAACGGCAAGGTCCGTGGTTCATGGGGGGGGGGGGGTTGTTTTTATTAAAGAAGTATTAACATCAACTTTGCACCCTTCAAAATAATCCCACTCAGATATAATACACTTGTGCTAGTGCCTTTTCCAAACTTGGAAGCTCTTCTGGAACTCAACTGTTCATTATGGTGTTCAGCTTCTTCAGTGATTCTGTTTTTATCTCATCAATGGTGGCAAAATTACATCCTTTCATGGTCCTCTTCAGCCTCGGAAATAGAAAGAAGTCTCAGATGGCCATATCTGGCAAATATGGTGTTGAGGCAACATAATGGTTTTGCTTTTTGACAAAAAAATCTCGAACAAGCATTGAGGTGTGAGTGGGAGCATTATCGTGATGCAATTTCCATGAGTGATTTTGCCACAATTTTGGTCATTTTCTCCAGATTGCTTCACGCAAATGGTGCAAAACTACCAGGCAGCATTCCATATTAGCTCTCTACAACCATAGGGCAGGAACTCATGATGCACTATCCAATTGTAATCAGAGAGAACAATGAGAAGAACCTTCACATGTGATCGAACTTACTGAATTTTTTTCGGTCTTGGCTCTTCAGGCAGTTTCCATAGGAATGATTGGGCCTTGGTTTCGATGTCATACCCATGTACTTGTGTTCTATCACCTTTTATAACCTTCTTTAGAACTTCTTGATTGCTGTTGACATCATTCAGCAGTTTCTGAAAAATGTCTACATGAAATTAATCAATTTCAGAACAAAATTTGCTGCTACACATTTCAAGCCCAAAAAAATCTGAAAAAATTACGTGGCATGATCCAAAGGATATGCCAACATCATCAGCACCCTCTCTGATAGTGATTCGGCAATTTTCCTGAACCATTTTCTTTACTTCTTCCACATTGTCATCAGTAATTGACGTACAAGGGCTTCCATGGGGGTAGTTGTTTTCAGCATCTTCTCTACACAATTTGAAATATTTATACAACTCATAAATTCGTGTCTTGCTCATAGTTGCTTCCTCAAAAGCCATAGTTAACATTTAAAATGTGGTCCTGCATTTATTCCAGTTTTCAAGCAAAATTTAACGCAAATTTTTTCATCCATCTTTTTCAGAAGGAAAGATTCACCGTGCAGTCAAAAAGACATATAACCTTTTTTGACCGTCAACAATAAACTAATTGCTGAAAATAGCTGAAAATGCAGACATACATCAGGAACATGTGTACCAACAAGATAAAAAGTTTGAAAATCGGGTGTATAAACCACACAAAATTAAAAAATTCCCGTTCTTCTTGATCATACCTCGTACATGATTGTTACTTTTGTACTGCATTGGATTATTTATGACAAACTTCATGAGGAAATAAATATACTGTGAAGTGATACTAAATATGCAAAACTCCTTAAACCAATGTCTTCTAGATGGTAGTGGATGAGCACCACATTATTCCTACAGCATATTTTTGAGCTAAGAATACTTTCTTTCTTAAAGGTAAGTTATCCCAGAACATTATTCCAAATGACATTAGTGTATGAAAATTAACAAAATATGGTAACTTAAGAGATTTACTTATCTCAAAGATTTGGAATTATTCAGAGGGCAAATATGACTCAAATAAGTTGCTTTAGGTGTTCCATAATATTTATCCAGGTTAAATTCTCATCAATACTGAAACCTAAAATTTTTGATGTTTCCACTTTTCTTACATTGATTGAATTATGAAATACAACATTTTTGCATTCTTTTGGTTGGATATGACTTTGCCCTTCGTTTAACTGTATCATCAGTTACATAAAACCTGAATTTATCAAGGAGAATATTGTAATTCACACAGTCAAATGCATTTGGTAGTCACAGAAAATACCAACAGGTGCTATTTTGTCATTTAATACTTGTAAAATTTGATGATTGGACATGTAAATAGTATTCTCATTTGAGCAACAATCCGAACAGTGATTTTATTATAATATTATTTTTGCTCAGGTGGAAACTAGAATACATCACCTTCTCCAACGATTTGGAAAGTGATGTGAGTAGGAAAACAGATTGGTACTTATTGTCATTTGCCTTATCACCTTTCTTATGGAGGGTTTTGGCAGTGGTATATTACAGTCTCTCTGTAAAAATGCTCTTAATTACTACTGTGCTACATGTTGCAGAAAAGACAACAAGTGTTTAGTATTCTGTCTGAAACACCATCAGATCCAGATAAGGTGTTATCATGAGAGAATATATAGTTTCCTTAATTTCAGTAGGAGAAGTGGGTGAGACACACTCATGATTGAATTTTATGTGAGTTTTCTTTTTAACATACTGCTTTGACCTTTATCTTGAACATTTCATCCCTATATTTTGTACTACATTTAAGAAGTGATTAATAAATATACCTGCTACTTGTGAATGATCATGTATAGTCACATTATCAGTTAGAGCACTATTGTCTTTATCCATGTGTTGGAAATTTAATTACTGATATCAAATCAGTGGTAGTGGTATGCTGTTTTGATGTCAGTAGTCCTGTCCCTCATTTCACTACATTCCATATAGACTTTAGTTTTTTCTCAGGCTAACTGATTTCTGGTATAAAGTGTATGGTCCTAGGTTTTTTAATAGCTTTTTTTTTTTTTTATAGTAATTCTGAGTAATTTTTGTAGTGAGCAATTACTACAGGCCCGTTACTTTTTCTTGCTAATAATCTTATATAGAGATCTATTTTCAAATAATGACATGGATTTATCATGGAACTGATTAAATTACATTTAAAATTTTGGTTCAGATAATCTCTTGTAAATTATTCTTAGAAATTTTATCCTAGAGTTGTTAAGTATTATGATTTCCACTGAAGAGTATCTGCGCTATACTGCACCACCATATTTATCTTAATTATGCATCATAATCAGAGAGAGCAATTTTTACTTAGTGTACAGTTTTTTTCTAGCTTTGAGCTTCATCAAAGAAAACATTATCAGTTGGAGCACTGTTGTCTTTATCCATGTGTTGGAAATCTAATTACTGATATCAAATCGTAGATTCCAAAGAAGGTTTCCAACTCATTTTTCCTGTCAGAATGTGTATTTTTCATAAGAGCTCTCTCTCTCTCTCTCTCTCTCTCTCTCTCTCTCTCTCTCTCTCTCTCCCTCTCCCTCTCCCTCTCCCTCTCCCTCTTCCCACTGATATTTTAGTTTATCTATTTCTTTATTATCTAATTATTACATGTTTATCTGTTTGTTGTTACATCTGATCACAGCAGACAATAATTAATGCATCATTAGTAATTTTTTTGTATTTGGGGTCATGTTTTTGTGCACCACCCTTTAGTAGTCCCAGCTGCAGCAGAAGGTGAAAATGTAAAACACTGAAGGGAAGAAGGAAGAACAAAAGGAGAAGGTGTATAGGAGTACAAAGCCAGTACTAGCTCCTCCAATGAAAGATATTAGTCAAAATAAATTTTAATGAAGAAGAAATGATCTATGAATTACAGCTTGGCAATAAATCTGGTCTAACCCCCTAACAGCCAACAGTTTTGCGGCAGTGGTAACACTGGTTCCTGTCAGATCACTGAAGTTAAGTGCTGTCGGGCTGGGCTAGCACTTGGATGGGTGACCATCTGGTCTGTCAAGCGCTGTTGGCAAGCAGGATGCACTCAGCCCGTGTGAGGTAAACTGAGGAGCTACTTGATTGAAAAATAGTGCCTCCGGTCTTGCGAACTGACATACGGTCGGGAGAGCGGTGTACTGACCACATGCCTCCTCATATCCGCATCCAGTGACACCTGTGGGCTGAGGATGACATGATGGCTGGTCATTAATGTTGGGCCTTCATCGCCTGTTCAGGAGGAGTTTGGTTTTTAACCCCCTATACAGTTGTCTAAAATGCTATTGTGCTGAGCAGCATGTATATACAATTTCTAAAGGACAGGAATAAAAATAAGCAAATATTCAAACTTTTTGATTTGTTTCTGCCCAAGGATTGCAAAAATAGTCAACAGTCCATGTCTTTAGTTCCCAAGTCCCTGGTAACAGTATGTTAAAGGTTACTTTTCATTGTATTGTACATTAAGTTCATGATGAACTAAGTAGCCTCTGTTTCATTCATGGGTAAAGCACAGGAAAGTGACTGCTTATAAAATTCTTGGCAATCATTTGTCTCTTCAGTTATGCTGTGGTCTCTACAAGAGTGATGATTAAGGATTTGAAGAATATTTCTAGATTCTATGCTGAGAATTGTCTCTCGTAATTTTCTCAGTTAATTTGCATGTGACGTTAGCAGTTTCTCTTTAAGTGTCTGGCAAGTGAGAATTGTTTCCATCTCGTATTTGTTACACTCTCCAGCAGAATTGTGACACTCTGTGTTGTGTTCCTTGTACTGCTTCATGTTACCAGTCACTGAATCTGATACGTATCACACATATTTGAGCGGTAATCCAGTATGTACTGTAAGCTTTCTCTTTCATAGGTTTACTTCAATTACCAAGTGTTTTATGATTTAATGGAAGCCTTTTTTCCATAAATGAGATATGAATACCTTGTGCTTGTATTTTGTGAATTCCATTTTGTGCCTCATTTTTATATTTTGTTAAGTGTACGACATGTAGACTTGTGTACATTGTGAGGTTACAAGGGATACTGTCATAGTATAATTAATTTGCTGGATGTGGTAATGTTTACAGTGGAAGAACAGTTGGGGTGTAGCAATCACAAGTCAATATATTTATGGAGCCACCTTCTTGATAAAGAGAGGAGGCAGCATATAACAGTTTCACGTTGAATTACTTAGTTACATAATTGCCTATGTCTCAGTGCATAACTTGGTACATATGTTAATAATGTAAGGTGTTCTTGTCTTGCTAATCATTGGATTTGCTGGGTATCTGATCACTGAAATAGGAGTACTCCATAAACATAAGAGCTCTTCAAAATAGTTCAAAACTCAAATTTAAAGCATAGTAGCAGGGATAATATTTTGGATATTAAAGAACATGCTTTATATAAAAATTAAGTTGTAAGAATGTTTGAGAACATCTGCATAATAAGTTATGGTCTTTTATTGTGAAGGTACTGTTCATTTTTCGATCTATGTAGAGCAAAATGAGTATTTCGTATGCCACACCTTTCAGGCAAATACATGATTAAACAAAAGAAGAGGGGTGAAACTGTCAAAAAGTGGAGTGCCCTTAAATATGTAAATAATCTAATGAGTGTCTACAAAACAATATAAGGTATTTAGTTTTATGTATTTTAATATTGTAACATTGTAAAAGCATGATGGACATGTTTAGAATAATATATTTGACTAATTTAGTTTCACCTGACCGGACACAGGACAGAGGACAGGGGCAAAGGCCATGGTCTTTTGATCGTGGTCCGTCGGTGCAGTAAGGTCGGTGCAGCTAAGAGCTGCCGACATAGTATCACGTGGCCATCAGTGTGTTTTGTGGATGTGAGTTAGTAAAATAAAAAGTTTTCATTCTAAACTGTTGTCAGTGTAAATCATTTGTGAACGATCGTGATTTAGACAAATACTTGAATTCATTCACTGCTGTACTTAGGCTGGCTATTTACTCAATATAGGGTGCGAATGAAACTGTGCACAACCAAATCCCTTTTGCAGACGAGTCTTGATAAAGGGTTGTGTACAAGCCCGAGTGAAGTTGCAACATCATAAGCTGTTTGCCTGGTACTCAGATTCTGGCATGGCGTTGTTACAATTTTTATTTGATAACATTTTTTTGCAGGTAACTATGATGTCTGCAGAAAAAAGTTTGAGACTGAACCTAACATTATCCATTCAGTTATTAACATATAGCATGTATGGTGCTGTTCCTATTACAAGTCTCTGTGACTCTCCTGCAGTTATATGTATGTGTAGAAGACTCACTGAATTAGAATAATGTGCTGTGCTCTACCTATCTATAAGTTCTCTATCCAGGAGTAAATGTGACTAGCTATCTGTACTAACATGTTTATTGTGGTAGATGTTGGAGAGATACACAGTCAAAAACACTGACTCCAGGATAAAATTTTCACTGTGCACTGGTATGAAACTTCTGAAACTTCCTGGCAGATTAAAACTGTGTGCCAGACTGAGACTCAAACTCAGGACCTTTTTTACACTCCAACTTAATATCTGTATCCATTGCATTGGGAATACCACCTGTGAAGTGCACAAGTTGGATTTGCATGATTGGTGTGTTGTAGAATTCATTCTAGGGGAAATAGGCAAGATCATTTGTTTTAGGTTTGTTATCATCTTTGAACTCTCAATGTGTTATAAAATTCTGCTATGGATACAGCTGAATGGTGTGGGATACTTGTTTGATTGCTCTGCTGCCTTTTTTATAAACAGGTGTGATAAATACTCTTGTGTAGTCACTGAGAGAATTTACCTGCTATATGGATATGTAGAAAATTATGGTTAAAAATGGAGCAAATTTACTTGTGAATTACAAAAATAATTTGACAGACTCCCTCAAATGCTTCTGGCTTGAAGAATTTTGATTATTTCACCACAAAAAAGCACTATGATATTTTTACCATCAAGTTAATTTACTTCCAATATGTACACCCCAAAATTCTTATCCACACACAAAATTTCTAATTAATACGCTGAACTGAATATCCTCACATTTATTATTACTGAAGTTGTAGGTCATTTGCAAAACAGTCAGTTGATAATTCTTTAAAATGTAATATTTAAATGTATTTTGTTGCTTTGTTTGTAATAGGAGTGAATATAGTAATTGTATTGTCTATGGAAACCACTAATACTGGTATTGGCATGTTAGATGGAAATGTGTTTACATATACAAGTCAGTATTAGACCTAAGGCTGAACCTTGTGGGGCTCATTTGATAATTTCTTCCTAGTTAGGAAAAAAATGTGTATATTCATCCACATATGTTGCTGCAGTGAGAATGACCTATATACTTATTTCACCCCAAGTGCTAATTCTCTCTCATCTTCTTTGTATGCGATATCTTTAAAGTCTTGATTCAATTGTACTACTTCTTTTTATTATTTATTTGTTTTAAATATACGGTTCTGAATATGTATTAATCTTACATCACAGAAGATTTCCCTGGCAGTGTATGCATTAGCATTGTTTAAGAATAATTATCTAGGAACTTTAATGTTTTTAAATCTGTTGTTTTGCAGTTATGCACATTTCAAGAACTATATATATGAAGATTTTTGAAATTTACATGCTTGTGTATTTAAAAGAACTGAAAATTAAATAAAAAATAAGTTTTGCTTAAGACTGTAGTGAAATAGTATATTTCCTTTGTGTGTGTGTGTGTGTGTGTGTGTGTGTGTGTGTGTGTGTAACGAAGGATGAACTAGGTTGTTCTCATTCTCCAGATGATCGCACAGAGAAGTCTCAGCCAATCTCATTGCGCATATCACGAAATCTTAATATGTTGAAAACCTATTTTTCTGTTATCAGTCTACTCAACAAACAGTGTGTAACAAAAAAAATGTTGATTGACTTTGTAGCATTGAAGCTGAGATAAGAGATAGTGTACTTTGAAGAGGAAACTAGGACATGTTCTCCAAATGTGAGGTTTTCCTCACTATGAATCTATGGAACAGAAAGTACATCTAATTGAGGTTGAATTGTAATCAAGAATTGAGATGGCATTATAAACCATACTTCAAATCATGAACACAGTTTCTGAACTGAAAGTGATTCCCTATACTGTAAAGCAAAATAAATGTGAAAATTTACTGGAGCAGAAACAAAAGTGGTAACAAAAAAAGGCTTAATTCATTGTCAGTTGCATTGAGATAGTTAGGTGTGCTCACTATGGTCAGTGACATATTCTTAAGTGACAAACAGTATAAGGATTAAGAAGTACTTATATGAACTTGGGGTTACATGTGCTGATAGTATGATTTTCTATTATGTGCTGTTCAGTATCTTTTCTTAACCTCTCTATACACTACTAATTCTAAGAGAATTTTGTACCATTCATTCTGATTCTGAGCTTTCATTAATGTATTTTGTGGAGGATGTGTAGTTTCATTCCTTATTCTTGTTTGCCCAGGTTTTCTACCGGAACAGAATTCACCAGATAATCAACAAGAACATGCGTGTTCTGAATATCAGATATCATCTGATGGAACAGCAAATGGCTGTCCAAACTGTGGGAAGATTTACCAATACAGAAGAAACATGCTATCACACCTTAGGCTACAGTGTGGGAAGGAAGCGCAGTTTCCATGTCCATTTTGTCATAAGAGATACAGGCAAAAGTCTTACTTGACTTTTCATATACTCCACAAACACAAAGGCGTGAAAGTTTTAGATGGATTGAACAATAGAGATAATTAATTTTTTGTTTATTTGCTTTGTACAGTACTTTTTGGTATAATAATATTAAAATACATTTTCCAATCTAGAAACTTTTCATGATAATACATATTACTTCAACTTTGAAGCACGTCTTTGTTGAAGCACTTCTTTGTTGAACCACTTCTTTTTTTCTTTGTTGAACCACTCATTGTCATTCATGAAATGTAAGGCTGTCTATACATCAGCACCTTCTGGTCAGAATTGTCTTCTGTGTTAATGTCATGAAAATTATGGTTATGGTTAATCGTGAATTATTGTTTTCAGTCCAAGAAAATATGCTGCTAATCATGGGTCAGATGCCTCAAGATGAATATGACATTCGATAGAGCAAATGAGAGAGACTCATATCTGTCTTACAAAAGATTTAGAACTATATTTTGTAAATGAATTGCATTGAGTGAAACTTTCTTGAAAGTATGCAACAATTTACATTATTATTCATGCAAAGATCTCACTGTGTGTGTTTGCCTTCCAACAAAAATGTTTCTGCGATTGTTCAAAAATGTACATTAAAGTACTTGAAACAAAATCAGATTGATATTTGCTTAGCAACATGTCGTCCTTTTTATTTGAAATGTGCCAAACACATTAAAGTGTGTATTTATTGTTAGATCTTAGTAGTTCTGGGAATGGATTGAGGATTAACTGCTTACTTCAACAAAAGAAAAGCTTTTGGCCATTAAGGCCTTTGTCAACAACACACACACACACACACACACACACACACACACACACACACACACACACACACAAATGCAACTCGCACACACATGACTACAGTCTCTGGCAACTGAAGCCACACACTGTGTGTAACTCCAGTTGTCAGAGACTGTAGGGGTGTGTCTGTGTGTGTGTGTGTGTGTGTGTGTGTGTGTGTGTGTGTGTGTGTTTTGTCTATTTTTGACAAAGGCCTTACTGGTCAAAAGCTTCTTTGCGACAGTCTTTTTGTTGTGCCTATCTGCTACTCAGCAGCTACGCTATATGGTGAGTAGCAACTTTCCTTTTCATAAAATTGTTACATTCCATCCTGGATTTTTCATTGTTTGATTTTCTGTGCATTCTGATTTGTTTGTCTGAGAAACTCAGCTTGCATCCTCCCACAATGAAGGAAAAAATAAGCTCAAGATGATGAAAGGAGGTTATATTTTCTGTCACAAAGCTTGGAGATACATTGTTTCAGTAATATTTGTTATACTCTGAAAACATTTTTTAGAGTGACAGAGATCTATTATTTTTTAATTGTAACCAACCCTGAAATTCTATGGCAAGCTCTATTTTTTTATTTGAGTAACTTTTACTGATTAGTATATTTTATTTAAGAGGTATTCTTTAAATAGTAGTATAAATATATTGTTTTACTTATCTCTTTCATTG
Source organism: Schistocerca serialis cubense (assembly GCF_023864345.2). Classification (NCBI taxonomy): domain Eukaryota; kingdom Metazoa; phylum Arthropoda; class Insecta; order Orthoptera; family Acrididae; genus Schistocerca; species Schistocerca serialis. The sequence continues at coordinate 81,476,383 of NC_064641.1, read as the reverse complement.
CCTTTGGCATTGTGTTGCACAGTTTTATTTCCTGGTAGAAAGTCCTATTCTGAGTTTTTTATACAGTTTTTCTCAAGAGGTTAAGTTTGTATCTTGTTCTATCATCATGTATAGAGCTTATAATGTAATAATAATTGTAGTCATATTAATATGCGTAATAGTTTGGTATATATGTAGTCAGAAGATGCGGTTACAATCATCAACTCTTTTAACAGTTTGTTGCAATGCCTGAGCATTGTTTTTAGATGTTATTCTAATGATCCTTTCTGGTATGCTTAAGAAAATAGAAATAAAAACCCAAGAGGCAAGCGAGTACAGTTTTAAGAACATTGGTAGGTATATAAATTCTGTTACAAACACTGCTCAGCTCTTCATGTGAATAGATACAACTTTCCTGTCATATGTAAGACTGTTTCCAGAAAGAACATGACCATCTAATAGCCTCTGCTTTCCCCATTTTGTATTTTTCTGTGCATTTTTCCCTCCCCTTGATATTGGTCTTGCCTAGTTATTCTCTGTTCTCTCAGTCTCAATATTTTTCTCTGTTTCTTTATTTACATTATATAATTAATTTTTACATCTCTAGCATTCTTTGTCCATTTCTTTCCCATTCTGTTTACTCTAACTCCCTTTCACACTTGTTTTCAGTGGTCCAAGTTTTGTATTTGTGCTGCACTTTACTCTCACCTAAACATTTCTTATGAACTCCAGACTGTCATCAGACAACAGTGTTGAGTGGGAAAGAGGTATACAGTCTTTCTTGCTTTGCTAAGCTGCAGTTCACGTAACATTCTCTCTCTCTCTCTCTCTCTCTCTCTCTCTCTCTCTCTCTCCCTCCCTCCCTCCCTCCCTCCCTCCCTCCCTCCCTCCCTCCCTCCCTCTCCCCCTCTCCTCCTCTCCTCCTCCGCCTCTCCTCCTCTCCTCCTCTCCTCCTCTCCTCCTCCGCCTCTCCTCCTCTCCTCCTCCCCCTCCCCCTCTCCCCACCCTCTCTCTCCCTCCCTCCCTCCCTCCCTCCCTCTCTCTCCCCCTCCCTCCCTCCCTCTCTCTCTCTCTCTCTCCCTCCCTCCCTCCCTCCCTCCCTCCCACCCCCCTCCCTCCCTCCCCCCTCTCTCCCTCCCTCCCTCCCCCCTCTCTCTCTCTCTCTCTCACCCTCTCCCACCCCCCCTCTCTCTCTCCCCCCCTCTCCCCCCTCTCTCTCTCCCCCCCTCTCCCCCCCTCTCCCCCCTCTCTCTCTCCCCCCCTCTCCCCCCTCTCTCTCTCCCCCCCTCTCCCCCCTCTCTCTCTCCCCCCCTCCCCCCCTCTCTCTCTCTCTCTCTCTCTCTCTCCCACCCTCTTCCACCCTCTCTCTCTCTCTCTCTCTCTCTCTCTCTCTCCCACCCTCTCCCACCCTCTCTCTCTCTCTCCCACCCTCTCTCTCTCTCTCTCTCCCACCCTCTCCCACCCTCTCTCTCTCTCTCCCACCCTCTCTCTCTCTCTCTCCCACCCTCTCTCTCTCTCTCTCTCCCACCCTCTCTCTCTCTCTCTCTCTCCCACCCTCCCTCCCACCTCCTCCCCCCTCCCTCCCCCTTTTTTTCTGGTAACATTTTGATGTGTGGTTGGTAACATTCCATCAACTTGCAGGTGGGCATCTGGGATATTATTAATTCTTGTGCTGATATTTTGGCTGACAACCTTCCAGCCATTCTCAAGGTGAGTCGCTTGCAGGTTTATTGGGCTATATGAGGTGGCTGTATTGCTGGTGTTCAGTGCAACATACTTTCCTTCCACTGGCCAAAACAGCTCTTCTGGTACCTTTAGATTAGTTGTTCTGTGAAGGGTGATATACTTTTACAAAAGGAGGATATATATGAAGTTCCTTCTGTGTGTGGTAAAAGATACATAGAACAAACAATACACATAGTAAAAGAACATTGCATTGAGCATCAGTGATACACCTGCCTTCTTGGTAAATCTGCAATGGCTGAATATTTTATTTCCAGTGGCCATCCCATGGATCTTGGGAAAGTTAAGTTATTGGCCACAGCCTCATCCTACTGGGATTCAGTGGTTCAGGGAACTGTGGAAATACAATTAGCACACAACTTGCTCAATTGAAACAAGGTTTTCAGATTGACAGATCATGGAAACCCCTCATTTCACACCTGTTCTCTCAAGGGAATATTGTTCTAGGTTTTCACTGCCTAGCATTCCAATATATTCCATTCATAATAATCAACCAAAAGCTTCATAAGCACTCTAGATTCACTGAGTCTGTGATTGCTTTGTTTTGCTCATAGAGGTGTAAAGTTTTATCTATGACTAATGATCTTGTTACCAACAATGTTATCTCTGGCACATGTGTGATTACTCCACAGTATTGTCTAAAGTAATTTAAAAATCTTGCAAGTGACTTACATTGAGAATGGCTGAAAGATTTTCAGCTGAAATAGCAGAACAAGAATTAATAATATCATGGTTACACACCTGAATGATAATGGAACATTTTAATATAGTTGTCCACTGCTGGTTACTTTATTTTTACTGTACTGTAAGAATGTTGCACACTGCATAGCAATATTTTAATTCTCTGAATTATTAAATGTGAATACTAGCATGTTCACTTTGCCGCCTTAGTTAATTACATTCCATGAGCACATAACTTGTCAAAATTAACTGTACTGTGTCTTATCCTTTTTCTATAATTTTGTACATCATTATTTAAAATCTGACGTGCAAAAGTTAGAAAGGAAATCACATAGTTTACATGTATATATTGAATGTTAATAGAATAAAGCTCACAGCTAACAGGAAGTCAAAATGTGGATAAATGGCATATCATAAACTTTTTGGAATGAAAGTTTCTTCATTGAGAGTAAAATCAGAATTAAGTGAAATAAACATGGAATTACTAAAAAAGTAAGAGACAGGATAATTAACATCTAGATTAAGAGAGGCACAAGGTAAGTGATGGAAATGGAATGCAGTGACCAAGTATAATTGTTGACACACACATTTCCTGTTTTGTAATGATGTGCTAAAACTAATTACAATAAAAAATTAATCTTTCTGGTTAGTAAACTATATGTTCAATGGTTCATGGAGAAACAAATATCCAAGGGCATGCTGAAAAGTAACTTCCCCTAATTTTGTATGTGAAAAATCATAAAGCTTTCTAAGTAAAAGAAACATTATTAACATTCTACATCTTTATTCTTCGTGTCTGCATGTTTATTTGTCAGCATAGTCACCCTGGCAATGAACACATTTCTCCCAATGAGAGATTAGTGTGTTGATAATGTCACTGCAGAATTTTTGATTTTGTTGACTGAGCCACAACTTTACCTCTGCTTGCACCACTTCACTATCAAAATGAAGTCCTCGAAGGTGTTCGTTAACTTTGGGGAACAAATGAAAATTGTATGGAGCCAAGTTGGGACTGTATATAGGACGATCAGTGACAGTAAACCTAAGGCATCAGATAGTTGCAGATGTCACAGTGCTCCATACGTGGTCTTGCATTGTCATGCTGAAAGAGAGGTTGGTCCATGTGTGGATGAACTCTTAGAATTAGAAACTCGATTACAGCAGGCTGTTTCATTACACACTGTAATGTTACATGCTACAATTCTGAACACCCTTGTGGCAGAGAGCTGCAAATATGTAGATATGAAGAATAAAAATGTAGGATATTAATAATCTTTGTTTTATTTAAAAATCTTGATTTTGGCTGGTTAATTTATTGAAAATATTTTATGTCCTCAAACAAGTAAATACTGGCCTTTTTCAGACTAAAAAGTCTCGTTCTGTCAGTAGAAAATTGATTATTTTTTGTATAATGAACATTTCTGCTGCGATGTCATAACAATTTTAAAAGTATTCAGTCCTGTTTTATTTCTTAGCATGTTATAAAAAATTAAATTTCAGTATTCTCCAGTGTTGCATAGGGCATCAGTAGATTTTCCGTTGATTTGATTCCTTTTGATTTTAATACCTTTATCCACACAAATCATTCATCTCATCCAAGATACTAATTATTACTGTTTTATTTCACACAGGTTTTCCAGTCAGATACGAATCCCAAAACATCCACAATAATGATATCAATCGCTACAACAGTCGAAGTGCCACAGAATCTTCTGGCAGTTGTTGCCCAGGTTGTGGAAAACAGTATCAATACAGGAGAAACATGCTTAGCCATTTGAGAAATGAATGTGGTAAAGAGGCCCAATTTCCATGTCGTCTATGCAACAAAAAATACAGACAAAAATCAAATTTGCGTCTCCATATGTCTGTGAAACATGGGTTATCATTAGGACCGTCTACAGTTCCTGGAAGATTTGCATAAAGATCATTTTCTTTTCTTTGCAGACACTGTATAATACGTTCCAAATCTTGTCTAGCAACTTTCAGAGGCAAATTATATAGTGGTATTGCAGAAGCTGGGTATGGGCACTCTACATTTGAAACATTAAATATCATATGCTACATATTTATGTATTTTAATATTATTCACTAGAAAAGTCTGGAACACATCAAACATGTGAGTGGCTCACTGTAATAATATGTATATTGCCAAAAAAAAGTGTTCTCAGAGAAAAAAAACTGTCATTCATTAAAAACTGTGATAATAACATGATCAACAGACGTGTAGGCAGTTTGTTGTAGCAGTTGGGTGTGTCAAGAATTCTAAGCTTAGCAATAAAAATCGAAGTGCTCCCCCCCCTCCCCCCTCCAGTGCCATGGTTCGTATCATAGGTACAGGTTTTCTCACGAAAGATGCCTGGTAGTCAAAAAATTTCAAGAAACTCAGTCTGTGCTACACAAATTAAGGCATAGAGAATCTAGTGTTTTAACTGAAAAGAAATTACCCGAGATACGGGAGGCCATGGAAAGAACTCTGAGAAAATCTCTGCACCGTTTGACACTTCAGATGGTGTGTCAAGAGCTTCTGCTCACGGAGCTGCGCATCAACTGAGGAACTCTGATACAGTTGCTCAATGTCATTATTGAAACTGGCTGTTACAGTCTGTGCACATTGGGAATGTTGGTCCTAAGGTGTTTTTTTCTGATAAATCATGACTGGATCTGTCATGATATGTAAATTCTGAGAACAATCGAGGTTGGAGCTCTGAAAATCCTCATGAATTACACTAATAGCCCCTGCATGATGTGAAAACAGAGGTTTGGTGTGCAATTAGTGCAAGACAAATTAATAGATCAATCTTTTTCCATGAACAATATGTCCTGAGAGGCATGCAGACAATATTCTGCTTCATTTTCTTCGAGAACTGACACCTAACAAAAAGATGTATGATTTTTTCATTCAGGAAAATGCAAGACCACACATCGCCAATACTTCTGTGACAGCAGTATGAAGTGTTTTTGATGATAGGATAGCAGACTGGCCTCCTGGTCTCCCGATCTATAGGATAGTTGACTGGCCTCCTCGTTCTCCACATCTATAGGATAGTTGACTGACATCCTCATTCTCCAGTTTTTTATTTTTTGGGAATGTTAAAAGACAAGGTATATGCAACCAATCCCCAAACACTTGAAGAGTTGGAAGACAGGGTTCGGCTAGTCATTTCCTGGATTTCGGCAGCCAAAATTTGTCGAGTGTCTGCTAATTTGTTTAGGAGACGCCATGTTGCTCTTACCACAGAGGGTCATTATTTTGAGCACCTACTGTAACTAAGGGTAAGCTTAAGTTAATCAGATGGAAACACTGTTTATGCTTAACTTAGGGGAATTGCACGTGCATTCAAATACTGGCAGATTAATGTCTGATAGTTGGGTGTGGCAGTGGCTGGTGGATGCTGTGGTGGAGGCCACCAACCGCGCTGTGTGACCTGTGGACCTCTCCCAGGTGTCTTTCATGAGATTATGTAGAGTACTGCTAAACATCTACAATCACCTCTTGACCTCATTAAAGCACAAAAGTAAGGAAACATTTGATATTTTAAACAAGAGACAAGGGAATTGTTGATTATCCAGTAACTGTTTTAGTAATTTACAGCATTAAAAACACAAAAAAGCTCAATCAGGACCGAGAGCTACAAATATTAAACAAGAGTAAAACAGGAAAAAGTAAGTTCAGTTGTTGGCTCTTTAGGGTATTTAAGTTTCAGTCAGCTTGATGAGTCATAATTGTGCTCACAATTTAACTGTATCTACATCTAACAATATCTGGTACATTGGGCCTGTCTTTTGTTTATAAACATTCAAACTTGGTTCACGTATATATAGAGCTTTGATTTTTTATTGTCGATATAGGCCTGGAAATTTCTACAAGGGATTTGATCTCACAAATTCCATGAATGTTTTTATTTGAAAGTTACATTATTTATAGTTTTTCGTAGACAAAACAGCTTACCTACATGTCATCACTCATTAAAAAATTAAGCTCCTGCTGAGAAAATATAAACAAGTAGATAAATAAACTGGTCGCGCAGTTTTAAGTTGTTATAGCATAATTTTGATGATGCTAGCAAGAAAATTGACCAACTTGACACAGTAATGACAGTCATACTAATTACTTTTACATATTTTTGTGCTGTAATGTAAGTCCTCTATCAACTTTATCTCGAGCTGAATGTGTAGCCCCTCTGCAAAAGCACTACTGAAGAAGTGATTGTGCTTCATTCAGATGGAAAAACTCAAGTACTATACTGTGCCACCATTTCTTTATTTTGTTTTGAGCAGTTTATCAATAAAAATTTCCCTAAATTATGTAATAGTTTATAATACGCTGCACCTTCATTTTAAATACATAATAAATTAAGCTTAATTCAAACATAACTTCTGTGACATCAAGAATGTCCAAAAAGTGCAATCTTAAATGAAAATGTCAAGGATGTGCACAGTATCATTTTGAATAATCAGCAGTTCAAGATGCTTGAAGTAACTAACTCTGTAGATATGTCAAAGAAATAGTCTGATACCTTCTTGTGTAATTTGCAAGAATGTTTGCATATCGAAGCCACGGGCTCCAAACGATATATATCGAATGTGCGATTGTAAATCGATCAGGGGACTGTGGTGGTCGGCTTTATAGCATGTTTATAGTGGTCACTACAGCAACAACAAAAGAAGAATGTTACTAAAATACTTGTAATTACAAATGAAAGACTTACCTCACTCGTGGTCGACATTGTCATCTTGAGAAAGTCCATTTTATGTGCATGCTACAGAAAGCATTCCCTTTTTGCCATAACCTGGGTAAACTCTGCCATTGTCATCCAAAAATATGGATAGTGTGTCACATGTATTAACTTTTCCTTGCAACTGCAAGTTATGGAAATACAGGTACTGAAACAAGTAGAGTTCATCTCTCTCTTTTGGCCGCCCTTCTCTTTTAATGGAAGATTTCACAGATTTCCACAGCCACTGGATGATCTGCATGTGCACACTGGGGTCATCCAAAGGCGCGAACTCTACAGAGTGGTTGACGAACTCCTGGTTGAATTCTACTGCTGTCAGTGTCTTGTAGGACTGAAAGCCGTCTGTAATCACTTTACTGCCAGGCAGTATGAAGTGCTTTATCAAGCCGACTAAAGTTACCTTGTCTCTGGACAACACTCTTACAACAAAGCACTTCCGGGACTCTCGTTCTACACCACCGAATACCCAGATATGTTTGATTTCATTCTTTGAAGGTCATCCTCTCTGGTTTTCCCTTCTTGCTATGTGTGATTTGTCCACTTCAGCAACTTCACTTGGTCCACCAATCGATACACTGTCGTTCGTCGCTGTTACATAACACACTTATCTGCAAAGCCCGAAATAGTCACACGCGGTATTGGTAGATAGGTCAGTTTCTGATGCTGTTGCTTGCAGGGTTAGTCCCTAATCCAGCAAGATAGAAGAATTATGCTGGTGAATGGGTAATTTGGAATAGTCAAACCATGTATTCTTCCTGATATTCGTTCATTTTCCACACTTTCTGTGATGAAATTGTAACGGTATTTCATTATCAGAACTCTTCTTCTGAACTTTTATACACTTCACCCCACTGCAGTGTACACAGTCCCTCCTTTCATCATGCGGAATTAGTCCATATTTGCGACAAAAAGTCAAACGAGTTTATAGATTGCATATACATGGAATTAGATTCTTCCATGTGAGGCAATTGGCCGAAGATACATTAACAATACCAGACATCCCACTTACTATTGACGTAAATCATCTGGGTTTCCCTAGTAACTCATAAATAATTTATCATAAGACCTGCCACCACAGTTGCATGATCGCTTTACAATCACACATTCGGTACCTATGGTTTGGAGCCCACGGCTTTGATAGGCAAACATTCTTGGAAATTATGCTTTTTTGCACGAATTAATAACTGTGAGAAAGTTGTGTGTTGATCAAAAACAAATGTGAAAATGAATTTCTGTACAATATTAGACTGTCTAAAGTAGTAAAGCTGAATATGTCTGCCAGTTTATTAGTGTGATGAATGAGACATCTGTCAAATCAGTTGGTGGAAACTTATGGTCCTGCTCCAAAAAAGCAGTTATTTCATCTTCCTGTAGGGTGTATGGCTCAGTGTTGGACATGAGTAGGGGACACAAAATATCCATTCATATATTGTATAATCTGTGAAGATCATTGATAAACACTGAGGTGGCATTTTATGACATGCCACATGTGCTTAATGTGGTTGATATCTTGATTTTATACTTGTGACTCTGCCTTGCATTATGAGCTGTACTTGTGAGCGATGATGGAATGAAACTTGCAAGCGTTAATATTGGTGTCGTCTGTATGAACAATAAATCCCGGTGGGATCCAGCTTAGTACCTCACAGCATGGTATTCTACTTTCCTGGTGCATCATAAGTTGGAAATGAGTGAGACATCTGCTGGATATTGGTTTATTTTGACATGAAACTTGTTGCCAGGAAACTAACATCCATTTTTAAAAAGTTTTAAAAACTTGTGACTCTCCACATTATACTTCTCTGTCCTCTGCCAGAGATTGCAATCGGTAGTGCTTTGCAGATGAGCCATGTGGTCAACATTCACATTTGTTGTTGAGGTTGGATGGGCAACAAGTCGTCCCCTAATAGTGGTTTCGATGTATTTTATCCGCTTCCTGCAATTACTATTGCTTGTAGCAGATGAATGTCCAACAAGGCTCACTATTTTTTTTTTATTTTCTGCTGTTAGCCTGTCACATGTTATGGTCACTCCAAATAGCATCTAACCCATTCTCTTAACAAGAGATCATGCAAATAATTTTTCTCATTTTTCAATACCTGTTTGTATGTCTAAAATTGCATCACATTCTCTCTCATTATATAGACTTTTCCTTCCCACACTGATATACTAGATGCCTATTAGCACAAATTATGAGTTAATTTAGAATACAAAGTTGAGGGGTTAGAGATATACAAAGTTACAAATTGAAGTAATAAAAAAATCCAATTGAAATGTATAGAACCAGATAGGAGTCTGTATGCTAGCATTACAGAAAATGAATCAGTGACCGAGCAAGGTGGGGCAGTGGTAAGACACTGGACTTGTATTTGGCAGGATGGTTGCCCAAATACCCATTTGGCTATCCAGATTTAGATTTTACATGTTTTTCCTAAATTTCTTATGGTAAAGTAAATAATGTGATGGTAGTTTTGAAAAGGATGAGGCTAATTTCCTTTACTATCCTTCCAAATTGTAACTTGTTCTCCACCTCTCATGACCACATTACCAGCAGGATGTTAATGCTAAATCTTCTATCTTCAATGAACCAATCAAAGTACCATTACCAACATGCTGAGAGATGACTGACAAGGGTGTAGCCCACATCAGGTAGAAAGGGAAGAAAGATTTAGTTAATTCAGCAATAAATTTTAGTTCCAAATTGAGAATTGTAGTAGTAAACAGTAGACTTCTAGCCAGATGAATGATTTCATATTAAGTAACAATATGTCGAAAAGTTATGCAGTAATCTTCTTCAGATGCTGTGAGCATGTGTCTGACACATGCTTGTTGACTGGCTGGAGCCAATGTAGTGAGCACACATGGACTAGCACTACAGAATTGTTGGCCAAGTTAAGTACCCAGAAAAAGAAAACACCCCTCTGTCAATAATGCCACAAAAACTGAAGAGAGCCCATTGATTTAATAACAGATAGCACAACAGTTACACGTACACCACCATACCATAGATTCACATGCAGACGTCCAGGTGATTCAGTTAAGCAGCTCACCTAAACTATTTCCTGGTCCATTTAACATCCCAAAATGAAATATGAAAAAGTTCTCACTAAATGACATACAATCTCTTTCCATAGCCACATAATCAATTACAGATATAAACAGCGCTTGACACCTACTGAACTGTAATTTGTTATGGCCTGCTAAAACTACTGTGATGCCTCCAGTTGTAATTCTGGATAAAAGCATGTGGCACCAATCTTGCTATTTAAAATGAAACTATAGTATTTTCTGCTATTAATATTGTGTTTCTGAAAGAGACTTTTTCAACAATGTTTCTCTCTTCAAAATCTGCTTACTAGTTTTAGAGAAATTACGATATTTAGATCTTACACTTTATTTGTTTTGAATGTGAAACTGATCACTGACTTACATGGAAATTTGTTATTTCTTACTCAGATAATGATATAAATTGTGTCAGATGAGGGGGAAACAGAGTGTTGTACTGCAGCGATACTGGTGTTTAGGAACTCAGGGGATGTGTAACTTTCATTGTGTTTTTGTCACTTACTTGTGTGTTGTTCTATTTAATTTCTTTAAAAATAAATGTCTTTCACAAACCAATGGATACAACACGTACTACTGCTTTACACAGAATGCCAGAGAAATGCAAATAGAGCAGTTGAATTGAATGCTTGAAGGTATCCCAATGGACAGCGTCCAACAAGAATGACGTTTCAGTAAATATGCAAAAATTGTTCCTTTTGAAAAAGCAAAGTTGATGTTGATATCTTGGTAATTAATACAGCAATGAAAATAGATTTTGCGTCATTTAGTCAGGATCTTCCAACAATTCATGTGGTTAAAAACTGAATTAGAATTCATAAACATTTTCAGAAATATTTCGGTTTGCTTTATATGTTTTTATTGTACATGGGATGAACCACTTAAGATGTTACCTGAACTATTTCCAAAATTGTTCAAGATAAATGATGTCATTTTATTCTTATTTATTAATGTTCTAGAATACACTGCTCAATTATACTACAGAATTTTTTGTTTCAATAAATTTCACAGTTCATGCTGAAGCTGTTTATAAATAATAAAGTAGCAAAATTTTTCGTTTGTTCGTGGCTGCACGTTCAGACACTGAGAATAGTTACAATTGAAAGAAAACAGCCCTCAGTCACTATTTTTAATGAATTAAGCGGATTTCAACACTGCTAGGAGTGTCTTCCTCAGAATTTAATTCAAAGAATGGCCTATTTTCTATAACATGGTCATAATTCTGTGACCATGTTATAGAGTATAGACCATTCTTTGATTTAAATTCTGAGGAAGATGCTCCTAGTAGTGTTGAAACCCGGTTAATTCGTTAAAAATAGTGACCAGGGCTGTTTTCTTTCAATTGTAATAATAAAGTCAGTGTTTGATAACTTTGACTTGTAGTGGCAGTTATTTGGTAATGAGCATATCAGTAGATTATTGTCCAAAACCTAATGCACTGAAACTGAAATGGTTCCAGAAATATTTGGGGTGAACATCTTAGCTGAACTACTTTGCATAGCCGGAGGCATTGCAATAGTTTTACCAGGCCTTAACAAATTACAGTCCATTAGATGTCAAGTGCAGTTTAATCTACAGAGTACTATGTGCCAATAATATACTGCTAACAGTACTGGATGACATTCCTCACTTTTATCTTTTCATATATAGTCTTTGTTGGAGCATATTTATAACAATACTCAAAAATTATTTAAATAGGATTATTTCCTTTATCCCTCAGTGATTTTTTTAAATATTAATTAATCTGATCCTACTTTTTGGAGCGGATTTTGATAATACTCATTATTACATGTTTATATAAACAAGGAATGCATTTAATTAAATAAATGTAAAATTATTTTGTAAATTAACTTTCAAATTATGTCATAGTAAGCATGGCATTCTTGTGTCTGAGGAGATGACAGTGATCATGTTTGATTATTTTATGAACAAAAGGTCTTACAATCTATATCATGTTTTTATTTAATTTAAATAAAAATTTAATATAGGTTGCTTTGTTCATAATAAGTTTACATATCAAGTAAAATCAAGCATGTTTCTGTAATAAGGAATCTTAGTAATTTCAATCAGTATAGGCCAATGTTCCATCCAAAGTTTATTAGCACGTTGAAATTTTTAGAGGGAATGGTGCTATGAAATTTTAAGTATTAAGGTCTTCTGTAAACTAAAAATTACTTGGAAAGCTTTACAGAAATCATTAATTCACTCTACAGCTGTACTTCCTGTTCTACTGATGGATGGTTCACTAGAAAAATGATTGTTGCTTAACCTCTGTGTGAGCTCGAGTCTCTCAAATCTTTCCTGCATGGTGTTTTTGCAAGATATATGTAGGAGGAATCAATATATTGGTTGACTCTCCTGGGAAAGTATATTCTTGGGACTTTTAATAGTAAACCACACTGTAATGCAGGAATGCCTCTCTTGTAGCATCTGCTGTTGACATTGTCTGAGGATCATCTTGACACTTTTGTACTTAACTAAATTAACCTGTAACAAAATTTACTTCTCTTCTTTGGATTATCTTTATTTCTTCTATCAGTCCTGTGTGCCACATGTGACAGAGTGATGAGCAATATTGAAATACTAGTCAAACAGGGATTTTGTAAGCTACATCCTTTGTGGGTGGACTACACTTCCTGAGGATTCTTCCAATGAATTCAGTCGTTCTACAGTCATGTAACCACACAATAAAGGGTTTTCCTGCCTGTATGTATTCACAGCTTGTTACATTTGCTTATGTGGAGAGTCAACTGCCAATCCCTACATCATGTGTTGATGCTTTGCAGGCAGGGTGACCAGATATACTCTAAAAAGATTACACTGACACTTCCACATCATTACGAAGTGTCGTATTCATGATCTATGGAACAAGTATTAATCTAATCTAATCTAATCCAATCAAGCACTTTTTTTCATCTTCTCTATGTGCTCTTCACTTTCCGTTTATTTACACATGTTGTTTTTTGCACTTCCCCTTCTCACATTTTCGAAAATGCTTTGGATTCAAATTTGGCAGCACTAATGTCATTTGCTTTTGACAGAACACAGCCAGTGGACATTGGTGCCAATCATTAATCTTACGTGCAGCTGACTTGCTACTCACTTGCTACTGAATATTAACACTTCGTCCTTGCTATTCCATTTGCCATACTTATATTGACAGGAAGTGATGTAGCATATTGTGGCATATGATTTGATAGTACATGTGCTGGTCAGTGTAGCCTTTGTTAAATTAGTTTGCATTTGCTACTCGTGTGATTATCTTCATTAATTCCTTACCACCCTGCTGTGGCTGTGTGTGATCAAATAGTAAACAATTACTTGAACAGAAAAGATGGGAGATTATCTGACAATGCTGTATGAAGGCTGGATGGGATTTAAATGAGGAATTCAAGAATTTTGTGGAGTTCATTTTTGCTAGTCTGGAAACCAATGCAGACTGTGAAAAAATGTTCAGTGTTATCTCAAACTGTTGGCTGTCTGAAAAAAGTAGGCTTTCAGTAGAACAATGGAGAGTGTAATGAGCATAAAAACTAGCTCTTATATAACATTGTCTGAAAGTTTGGGATGTCACAAGAAGAGAAACATCCCTCTTCAAAAACATGGAAACCTGAGAAAAATACAATGAGGAGGCACCAAGCTGCAGTACACTACAATCTTTAGTATTCATGTATTATATATCTGAGAACCACAGTGGTAAATTTATGTATTTTTTAAATATTAGGACATTTGAGTTGATGTGTACTCTTATTTGCAAGTCTTCCTGCATTTCATTATAGTTTTCAAGTATTTTGATTTCTCTGTGTACAATAGCATCATACAGGAAAAACCTCACGGAAATTCCAGTGTTATCCATTAATTCATTTATTTGTATTGTGAAAAGTAATGTTCCTATAATGCTCTCTTAGGGTATGTGTGAAGTTACTCTTACAGCTGAATTTTCTCTCCTTTAAGGATGACAAGCTGTGTTCTGTTTGCCATGAACTCTTCACTCTAATCACATAGCTGGCCTGATATTCTGCAGACTTGTATGTCATTCGTTAGGAGGCAGTGTGAAACTGTGTTCAACATCTTGTAGAAGTCAGAGAACTGTGCGTCAACCCAGCATCCGGTATCTACTGCCTTGTGTGTCTCATGGACAAACAGAGCCAGATGAGTTTCGTATGATCAGTGTTTCGGGAGTTCATATGATTCCTACAGGGAAGATTTGTGGTCTCCTGACATAAGATAATACATGAACATAAAGTGTGTTTTAAAATTCTGTAACATACTGACATTAGTGATGTAGGCCAACAGTTTTTTTGTGGATATTTGACGGCCCTTCTTGAAAATGAGAATAATCTACACTTTTTTTGCAATCGTGGGAAATGATCTCTTCCAACAACCTATGCTACACTGCTTCTGAAAGAGGAACAAGTTTGTTTTGCATATCCTATGTAGAATACTATAGCTATCCCATGAAGTCCAGTTGCCTTTCCCCTGTTGAGTGATTTCAGTTTCATTTCTGTCCCATGGTCACCTCATGTGATATATGTGGTTTTGAAATTTGTGAGAGAATTGAGAGGAGGAAATGCAATACTATATTCCTGTGTGGAACAGTTTTGGGAGAAGGAGTTTAGCATTTTGGCCTTCTCTCTGTCATCCTCCATTTCAATGTCATTATGATGTCACAAAGTATCTTTGTCAGTTAGCTTTGATCTGTTTACTGATGTAAAATAATAGCAGATATACTTTGAATTTTCTTTCAGATCAGTAGATCTGGCCATCCATATTTAGATTTTCTGGAATTTCCCTCAGTTTCTTAACACAAATGCTGAGACGGATCCTTTGAAAAGAACATGACTGGTTCCTTTCCCAATTCTTTCTTAATGTGATCTTGTGCTCCATCTTTAATGACCTCACTGTTGACAGGACATTATATTAATCTTCATTCCTTCTAACGTGGTTATTGAACCTGTGTCAGTCTTTCCCATCCCTCACAACTTTTCTGAGCTCATACTTGCCTAAAGCTCATTGTATAATACTCTTGAACTTCATGTATTAATGCTCAACATTTTCAGTGCTAGAAATGAATGTTAACTGACTGCTCAGATAATCTAAAATCTGTTTTTCATTTCATTTGCTGAGCAGAATTGCCTTCCCACCTTTCTTTGCATTTCTATTTACAGCCGTATTAAGCAGTGCCATTCAACATTTTGATTCCCTGTTCTGTGTTAACTGGGTCAAAAGTTCGGAATTTTTCATAACCAGGAGATCTAAGGTGTTACCTTCAAGAATTGTTTCTCTGATTACCTGCTCAAGGTAATTCTGGATAAGTCATTTAGAACAGTTTCACATAATTCCCTTAGTGATACATACTATCTGTTGTAATCACTTAAGTTTCCCAGTCTGTAAATGGTAAGTTGAAATTTCCCCTAATACTATAAAATCCCCAGGAAATTTAACATAATGTCCTTGAAATTATCTCTCAAATGTCCTGCTCGTAATGCAGGTAATCTATAAAAGCGCCTGATTACCATGTTTGATCCCTTTCTAACACTTATCTTCAACCAAATTATTTTCATTCAGTTTTTGTACTAACTTCACCAGACATTTTATTGTTTATGGCTAGAAACATTTCTCTGCGTTTGGTGTTCAGCATATCTTTGTGATACATTTTCCATTATGAATTTAGAAATTAATTGTCTTAACATCTGGTTGCAGCTAGCTTCTGTCCCCAGCACAGTGTGGACATTATTACTGAGACTAGTTGTGTGACATTTCCACAGATGTTCTTGCTGTTCACTGATACTGTACTAACATGTTCTTCCTCTGAATTGCCATGATAACTTCAGTTAATTGGGCTGATACTATCTGAAACCAGAATGTTTTTTATCAGGCGTATAGTGGGATTCTCTGTTTCAAAAAGCCCACATATACACAACACATACTCAGCTACCCTAGCAACTACTTTCTGAATGTAGTGCAAGTCTGACCTATTAAATAGGGTCCTATAATTCTTCACCTGATAGCAGAGGTTCAGAATCCTCATCCAAGATCATTAAAGAATTGTCTGAGTCTTTGGTTTAACTTTCCACTCAGCCCCAAACCAGAGGATCAAGATTAGTTCCAGGAATGATGTTGCAAAATACTAGCTCTGCTTCTACTCCTTACATGAGGCTAACTAGCTGTCTTCGGCAGAGCAAGCAGCTGGCTGTAGGATCAAAGGATGGCCTCTAAACCCAGATGGCAGGCATCATTCCTGCCGACATGACCCATGATTTGCTGTCTAGTGCACAAGTGCATTCATTTGCTTCCAGCAGACCTTCCCCCACATCTCAGACATAACCCCCATGGCAAGCAGAATGGACACTGGCCTTCCTTCCTGATCCGTCCACTGTTCGTCTAAAGGGCTCTAGCACCTGCCTTAACATTGGAGTTCTGAATAACTGACAGTCCCATCCTCTTCACTTGTTTGGACCTTTTGAGAAGATCAGCGCCAATCCCAATAGACAAGGCATTCCACGCTGCCACTAGCAGTGGTCAATGCCTCAAACTTGTTTATCAGAAGGGTCCATGGAGCCAGTACTCACTTTCACTTTCGACCCAGAGATTTGTGACTCCACCACTTTTTGCCATTCATCATCAGGCATGTGTCAGCTGCCCAGGAAGGGTGAATCAGAAGACACTGCGATATTAGTGATCCCAGGTGACAGTATTGATAGCAGAGATGCCAAAACATTTGTCTCAGGTGCCCTAACACCACTGCAGCCCACCGCAGCAGCCTGAATCAGGCGACAGTAGCACTTATCGTACTGTGAAGCTATATTAGAAAGTCAGCTGACACAGTAAAAAAGCTCTAAAACTTACACAAATACCTGGAACAAATTAATCGGACTTGTCAAACAGTTTCATACACAGATACTGTTCATTTCTTCACAGAAACTGCTGTTGCTGATACAGCCACGTGACTCTGCAGCTGTGGCTGCACTTTATAATAACAAAGATTTGGATGAAAATAAACTGAAATAATTTTTTTGTATACTAGATAGTTGTTGCAGGAGAGTAAATAGCAAAAGGGAGAAAATACCATTTATTTTACTCTAGGAATTGTGTCAGAGCAAGTGGAGGTATATATCCTTGTTATTTTTCTAGCTAGAGGAGTATTTTGCTGTATGATATATCTCATAACTTTTTATCAACTAATGTGGAAGCAACTATGTTTATTAATATATTTGTATACATTTTGAATGGGTTACAAAAGCTCTTGAAGTGGGAGTACAGTGATATACCTTTTGTCACAGTTCAGTCAGACTAGTCTCAAAAGAGACAGTAACATACTAAACATAAGAACCAAGACTGTCAGTGCAATACGAGTCCACTTCATTAGCTACTATTTATATAATTAAGTTGGTAAAATTATTTTGTTATGGAAGTATTCATCTCTATGTATAGACTGAGTCTCACATCTCGTGTGAAACCACATCTTTTGTGAAAAGTGACATTGTAAACCCTTATGAGCATCATACAACTACAGTTCTTCAGGTACTGTGTGTGTGTGTGTGTGTGTGTGTGTGTGTGTGTGTGTGTGTGTGTGTGTGTGTGTGTAATTTCTGTTAAAAACATTGTTTCTTCTATATTCTTGTAGACAGAAAAGTTACAAAGTTGCTCATATACTGGAATACTTGTGCTCTGTTGCATACTATAACATACAGTTTTAATATTGTGAACTGTTTCAAAAATAGTTGAAGTTAAAAGCTTAGGTGTCTCATTATTATCACACACAAACTTGTATGTATGTAATTTACATTGGGTCACCTCAAAAGCAGAAAATGGATCATGATATAAAGTTGTAATTTTTATGTGAAAAATATAAATTTTGTTGGAATACTTGCTGGCATTATGAAGAACAACAATAATTTTTTAATGTTCTGTTTTATTGAGCAGCACTGAAGTTACACACACAATCCAAATTACCCTGTTTCTCTCTTGAGAAGCATCTTGTTAGCCAAAAGAAGTAACAGCTTTCAAAACCTTCCTTTTTGGGCTCAAAGAACCCTTGCATACTCACACGCCCAAAAAATTGTGATGAAAAATGAAAAAATCATGTATTTATATGAATGCAATGAAAATCAATAATACAGACAAAAACAGTTCAAAATTCAGGATGAAATCATAACATGAAATATGATAGATTGCTACTTACTGCACAGAGATGCCTTCTCCTGCCCAACACCTGCTCTATGTGGTGAGTAGCAATCTATTTCATCTTCTTAATATAGACAAAACTTTTATCAAAATATGAATTATGCTTCAAGAAAATTTGTGCCAATGGATCCAGTTGTACTTACT
The DNA here is from genome assembly GCF_023864345.2 of Schistocerca serialis cubense. NCBI lineage: Eukaryota > Metazoa > Arthropoda > Insecta > Orthoptera > Acrididae > Schistocerca > Schistocerca serialis. The sequence goes on along the minus strand of NC_064641.1, from coordinate 81,457,850 downwards.
TGTAATACTTAGAACAACATTGTTTCTTCTTATTGTTCCATGTTTTTTAAAGCTGTCTTGTGTTTAGAAAAAAGATCTGTTTCATCTCCATGTAAATCAAGAAAAAGAATAATTACAGAATTACACAAGCTAAGAGTAGATTGGGCACTAAGTGCTCAAGTCACTAGACAAGAGAAATTGTAGTCAAATAAAATTTAATGAGAATATGCAATTTAAGTGTGATGTTGTACATATTTAGTGTAATAACAATATGTTACACATCCTCAAAAACATAGAAAACTAATGGTTTATGTTAGAATCAAGTCAGTGTCCACTTTGTATGGCTCTGTAATATTTCTTATTTTTATTTATTTGCCTCCATATGTTGCCATTTGATTGTATTTTTAGTACTCAAATAAAACCTCTGTTTGTAATGAACTTCCTGAAAATTTTTGTCATATTGTCTTCACACAGTATTTTATATAGTGTTGTGTGGCATTTTGTTTTAAAACGTTAGATGTATGGCAGCTTGTAAGATTTTATAGTTTTCCTGTTTTTAATGTTGTAATTATCTAAGCATTTTGTTGAATTGATGATCATAGTTACCTTCAGGAGGTGAAATATTTATTACTAACAATAAACACACATAAAAGTATACAACACTATCCTAGCATTTGGAGCTAATAATTCCCTTCTTGAAGAGGAGAGAGGAATAAGGTTTGGGAAAGATTGAAAAGGATGGGAAGGTCATTAAGACCCTACCGTCAGTGGGTCCCACCTGTTGAGGGCCTGAAAGGAGGCAAAACTGGAAGGGGAAGTGTAAGAGAGAAGTAAGTAAAGGTAGTACATTGATAAGTACTGTGCCAGCTGCAGATCAGGGATGCTGAGGGCAGAGTGAATATTGAAGATGGATAAAGAGGAAATGAAATTAACTGTGTAATTAAGAACTAGAAGGGAAAAGAGACAGGGAGAAAAAAGAGGAATAGTGAATAATGTGAATAGTGTTTTATTCATCTCATAACATACAATTTCTAATCATATGATTAGTGTACAGGAGACACGTCAAAAAAAAAAAAAAAGTAATTAAATGTGAGATTATGAATAAAATTATTTCATGATAAAACATGATGGTAATAAAGCAAGGGTTCAAGAATAAGAAGAGGTTTGGGAATCTATTAATAACAGTTAAGTCCAGGTGGATGTGGGGATACGAAGATCTTTTGAAGGCAACTTCTTACCTCTGGAGTTCAGGGAAACTAGTATTTGATAGAAGGATTCAAATAGCCCTTGTGGACTAGTAGGGACTTATCTCCTTTGACTCACACAGTAGAGCGTGTTCGGTAACTGAGTACTGGGTTTCCCAAAGGTAGGCAGATCTGGTATTACTTGTATGCTCATTCACGTACTACGTCAGTTCAGTGTTCATCATTCCCACATAAAATGATGTTCAATGAACACTATTTAGTTGATAAACAGCATGTGGGCTTTTGTAAGTTGTAGGATTTGCCAGTGGTGAAGCTGGATAGATGGGCAACTGAATGCATTTTGGATGGCATGGTGAGGGTATCACGGAGAAACAACCTCATTTTATCACTTAAGAAGGTTGGTGGAATAATATATAGAGGTTTTCAAGGCTTGAGTGATGGTACTGTGTGACAAGTGGGGTGGCTTCTGACTGTTTTTGAAGTGGAGCCTGTATTAGTCAGAGAGTGAAAGGAGGGTGCTTCCTGTGAGATTTGTTTCTGGATAATAGCTTTGGGTTAGTTGTGGGAGAGGACAGCCTGGGATACTTTCTTGGTGTAGACGTTGAGAAATTTTTGGTGGAGCTGATACATTTGCTATGGATGTGTAGGCTGTTGTTAATAGAGTGTTAATGTGGAAATGGTGGAGCATTGAAAGTGTAGGTATTGTCGATTATTGGTTGGTTTTATGTGGACTCAGGTACAGATGTAGGCTTCACTGAGGAGGGGGCTGATGTCAAGGAAGGTAGCTTTGTATCTGAAAAAGGACCAAGGGAATATGAGTTAAGAAAATGAATTAAGTTTCTGCAGGACGCAAAGTAGTTCATCATTATGAGTCCAGACCACAAAGATGTCAGTGATAAATCAGTACCAAACAAGGGAATCCAGTTTTTGGGTCTTAAGGAACTGCTCTTTCATGCACCCAATGACAAGACTGGCATAGGATGAAATAATCCTGGTTTCTATAGTGGTCCACCTGATTTGTTTGTAGATTTATTCCTCAAAGATAAAGTAGTAAGGGGTCAGCATGAATTAAGCTATGTTGACTATAAATGAGATTTTAGAAACTTTTAAGTGGCTTTGGAGGAGGTTGTGTTAGGCTTGTTTTTCAGCAATTTGTACAGTATATTTAATGCCATCTCTCCTCTCTTATTTTCCATTCATTCATTCAGTGTCCAGTTTGATGCTGTACCGGAACCCTTCACCATGCTCTACTGCTTTTCCTCTTTTCATTCATTCTGTGTCCAATTTGATGCCGTATGGAAACCCTTCACCATGCTCTACTACTTTTTCTCTTTTAAGTGTTACTTTTGCCAGTCCAAGTTATTTCTGATTTGTTTTCACCAGTCTTATCATGTTCTCTGATCCTATACTTCAGTACCTACATTCCTCCCATAAACATGCTTTCACCATTGGCAATTGCAGTCACATATGCTTTTCCTCTAATATTGATTAACCTTTGGGAATTGCTCCCAAGAGCCCCACATTAAAATTTCCTATCTCTGGTTGCAACACATACTTCCATCAGTCCCTCCTTAAATTCTACACTGAGCAATTCCTTAATTTAGTTTAAATCAAACAATTGAAAATCCAGGATGGAATAATGACAATATTATGAAAAGGATAGATTGCTACTCACACTATAGCAGAAATGCTGAGTCACAGAGAGGCGCAACCAAAATTCTGTCAAACAAGTAAGCTTTTGGTTCTTGGGAATAAGACAACACACACACACACACACACACACACACACACACACACACACACACACACACACACACACCCATGACCACAGTCTGACTGCTGAGGCCAGTTACTATTTTTACCAGTTTTGCATGTTCTGTGGATTGTGAAACTTCCTGGCAGATTAAAACTGTGTGCCGCACCAAGACTTGAACTCTGAACCTTTGCCTTTCATGGGCAAGTACTCTGTGGATTGTGTTTGTGACCAGTTGCTGTCTTCTGGAAAGTGTCAGTACAAAAAAGACAAATTTTGAATCTTCCTGTCAAATTAAAACTGTCTGCCAGAAACTCTTATCTGTATCTGGAATATGGTAAGAGCATTGCCCACTGAGAGCAAAAGGGCTTGTTTGATACCTGCACAAAGTTTTACTCTACTTGGCAGTTTCATAACAGTGCCTAATCCTCTGCAGAGTGAAAATTCATACTCAAAATACCGCTGGTTATTTACATAACTGGATATTTGGTTTTAATCTTAATCTACAATAAAATTTGATAAATCTGACTCAGCCATATACATACTATCTGCCCAGAAACTCATGTATAGTGTAGGATTTGTCAAGTAGAAATTATATCAATTTGTTTTGATAGTTTCCATTTTCTGCCAACAAAGGAAGAGGTCAGCTATTTTTATGGCTCCGTCCATGGCCCTTTTCTTTACAAGAGTAAGTTTAAGTTTTTAATGCTGCTATTACTTTCAAGTTGTGTCTGATTCTTCATGACAAATTTCGCAAGTGTGTTCCGTGCCCATGTCCTTGACAATACATTACCTCTGCCAACCACCATTCCCAACAACTGTTACCTCCATTTAAAATCCTCCACTTTTTGGCCCCTGGAAGTGTAATTCTCCTTGATTCTAGTCATAAACTTAACGCTTTTGAGACCAAGCCAGAGCATAACTTTGGCCACAACTTTGTGTTAGAAAGACCGCACCCGAGTATAGGTTGGGGTGTGATTTTCTTGACATGCGAGCCACTTATCACTTGAAAATCAGATTCATTTTGTTAGAAAAAAATTAAGGATGTCTCACTACCTCTCCCTTAACTGGTGCTGCCTTCTGTTGTCAATTTCCAGAATTATTCAGAAAGAAACATTAGTGAATGTAACAGCTGCTATTGCAAATAGCTTATCAATACGATCAGATTGACATAATTTCGTGCATGCACTCATTAGGTTTCACAGTTTGCTGTAATTCTGCTACAAATGCATCATGTTTGTTGTATGAGCAAGAAATTTTATAAGCTCTAGAGGACAAAATTGCTCAGTAACTCAACCAACTTGCACTTTTTATATGGGAGGATAATTATACTTTCTGTCATCAATATTTTAAAATTTGTAATCTATCAAAGATCTGAAGTAAATTTCAAAAATAAATCTTGAAGTTTGGTCCTTTTTTTTAGTATGTACCACTCTTGAAGACAAATCAATTACATATGTGCCAGTGATGCTTTAATAAACAGTATGAATGGCTGGTTTCCTAAGCCCAGTATTCTTCGAAGTGGTCGGTCTCCACAGTGTTAATCAAAACAGCTCACACCACATAAAATAACTGTTCAGACCCTAGGTTGAACAACTCAGAAGTAGTACCTCTGTCCCATAACTACCATCCATGATATTCCCTCCTAATCAACAGGTCCAACCTGGTCTCCGTACTTAAGCTCCCAAACCGAGCACGTCTCACCCAAGTTTAACAATAACCATAATCAAACTCTATCACCTAACAACACCAGACTCCATTCAGTCCTAAACCTCTCTCCCAAATCTCTTTTGGATCCTGGGACAGACATTATTTCGAATCTCCCAGGTAGTATCTTCCTTTCACCCTCTGATTAATAAAGCCCCCATTCCCAAAAAGTCAGAAGACACCCCCCTTATCACACAGTACCAAACAAGCTTTGACTGCCTGAATATATTAGTTCACCAACTTTCATAAGTACTGAAATGAGATCATTTCTCCATGATACCCTCAACACACCGTCCAATATTGCCTTCAGTTTCTCATATATCCAGCCTAATCGGTGGCAAATCTTACAACTTACAAAAGCAGACATACTGTTTATCAATTAAATTGTGTTCACTGTACCACATTTTATATCGGAATGTGACCACTAAACTGACTTAGGATATGAATGAGCTTAGTAGAAGTATCAGATCTGCGTGCCTTGAGGACACTCGGTATTCAGTTACTGAACATGCTTTACTGCATAAGTCAAGGAGTCAAGGTACATGGGTGCCTACTAGTCCACAAGGGCTATTTGGATCCTTCCATCAGATACTAGTTTCCCTGGACTCCAGAGATGAGAAGTTGCCTTCAAAACATCTTTGCATCCCCGCAGCTAACTGGACTTAAGTTATGTTAACACATTCTCCAACCCCTTCTTTATTACTACCATCATTTTCCATTAAATAATTAATATAATCTGTTATTTAATTTTATTTATTGCTTGACTTTTTCTTCTCCTTCTGATCTTTCTCATCAGTCTTTCTTCCCATTTCCTTCCCCTTTTAGTTCTTAATTATGCAGTTCATTTCTTTTCCTCTTTATTCATCTTTATTCACTCTGCCCTTGACATGCCTGACCTGCAGGTAGCACAGTGCTTACCAATATGCTATTATTACTTCCTGCTCTCGCTTACACTTACACTTTTGTCTCCCGTTGTCCCCACTGGAAGATAGGTACAGGAAAAATGCACTGGAATTATTCTTTTGGTACAAATAAAAACAGTTTCTGAATCAATCTCTTTTTTTTATTATGCCACTATGTGTTCCAATGGTTCAAACCATCATCTTCATGTGGATAATTGTTTATTTACATGGCTGCTGGTGGTTGTGAAGAGTACAGACATCTTTTGACAGCTGCTGACCAAGGGCAGTGTAGGGTATTTTGTGTCTTTTGCTAATTATAAAAATTGTTGACTTAGAAAAGGCACCTTAGAGGTTAAAAACATGAATTATGAATTTATGACAGTGAATTGTACTTACAGGGACAGTAGAGTTGTACAGGGTTTGCATACTGTTGCCTGATGTATGCCCTCTCCATTGCACATTACGTTTACACTGTCATTTCAAAGAAGTTGTACAACTTACAGATATTTACATTGGATATAGAGATACAAGATTAAACAGTTCCTACTAAAACACATTTTTCTTTTTTAAATATGTGAATGAGTTGCACCAGAGTACTGACATATGCACAACTTGGGTATTATATTAGGTAGCTGTGTACACATTTCCCTTTTTTTATTTTTTTATGTGAATGTGCTTCAGGATTGGATACAAAAATAATGATTCAATAGTTATGTACATAAATATGTTTTTTTTATGTGAATGTGCTTCAGGATTGAATACAAAAATAATGGTTAAATAGTTATGTTCATAAATATGTTTTCTTTAAAAAAAAAAAAAAATGTTAAAAGGCTACTCTTGAAAACAGATATGTGCACACCTCAATTATTATATTAATTTTTTATCTATAAAAAGATTACAGCAGATCATACATATGTATTGTAGGTTGAACTTATTGAGGAATGAATGGGAGTGATTACATTAATTACTATGCATTGAAACTGTAAATTATGAGAATGCTTTAAGTACTTTGTCAAAGCTTTTGAAAATATTGGTTCAGCCTGTTTCACTAATGGCATTGAGTAGACGTTCCCCAAGTCTTTTTCTGTATACACATGTATATACATGTAGTATTTCAAAGTTTCTTTGTAATGGATGCCTTACGTCTTTTATATGGGAAGCTATTGCAGATTTGTGTGGTATTTTGTATCACAAGGCATTGATGTGTTAATTGACTCTGGTATGAACATTATGGCCTGTTTGATCTGTGTACTGAGCCAGGCATTTACTGCATATAGTTTTATCTATGTCAAAGGACAAAAATTTATCTGGACTGCTTTTTAAGTTATGAAGAAGTCTTTGGTGTATTTTATTGTTTGTTTGGTATGCAATTCTTATTTTGTGTCACTTGAAGATATTGGCAAGTTTTTGGCATATGTCACTGAGGAGGGGAATGCATGTTATTAGTGTACTTTCTTGGTTCTTGATGGTTATTTCATTCATTCTCTCTTTTATTTTTTAACTACATTGTCTGTGAGTGTGTGTCTATATCCATTTCCTACAACTATTTGTTTTATGATTTTTATTTCATTCTGAAGGTTCTTATCACTCAGTGTTCATAGAGTTCTAAAAATTCCACTGATTGTGTGTGTGTGTGTGTGTGTGTGTGTGTGTGTGTGTGTGTAAATGATGAAACCTATGCTCAAGTACATGTGGTGGTTGCATGGTGTGTATGCAAACTGTTTGTGAGTTGCAGCCATATTCCGTGCGAAAATGAATTGAATATGTATTATTATTGTTACTGCAACATTAGATATTGCAACTGTTGGACATGAATATAAATCAAAGACAATGTGGTAACTGGTACAGGTACCACCACAATTGTACTCCTTTGGTTAAAGAGCTATGAGATGATCACCTTGATGTGAATTGAAATGACTTAAGAATGGGCAGTGAATCATTTGATATGTTATTGGACATCTTTAAGGAAAAAATCACCCAGAGTAATATAGTGACGAGGAAAAGCATTTTTGCAGAGCTACAGCTACTGTCAGATTTTTAGCAGCAGGTGGTCCCTGGCAGATTTAAAATTCGCACCAGGAATTTCTGCAGTGTTGCTGTCTAATGTAATTCCAAAGACATGCTTTCTGATGTGCTGTTACTTCTTCTTCTACATCTTCTTCTTTTTCTTCTTCCTCTTCCTTTTTTTCTTCTTTGTGTAAAGCCATGTCCTTCACCCTTTAAATGGAGAAATATTACATCAGTAATGTTTTGTTCGCTTTAGTTTCCTATAGAAAAAGAAGAAATGATGGACATTTCCAAAGAATTTGAAGTCAAGTGGCAATTCAGAAACAGTGACAGAGTATTAGATGGGAAACACACACACACATTGTGCCATCACTTCATCTTGGTGTCCATTATTTCAGTTACAAGAATTCTGTGGTAAATGCACAATATGACTTTGTATTTATTGATGCAGGGAAACATCGAATAATGTCTGATGAAGGAACCCTTGAGTTCACAAAATTCCCTTTGTGTATTAAAGAAGGGACAATTAAATCTGTCAAAAGTGACAATGAACTTCTATGTTCTCTCTCTCTCTCTCTCTCTCTCTCTCTCTCTCTCTCTCTCTCTCTCTCTCTCTCTCTCTCTCTCTCTCCCCCTCCCCCTCCCCCCCTCCCTCCACCCCCCTCTGCCCCTCCCCCCTTCCTCCACACCCCCCCTTCTCCTCTTTTTTTGTGATGAAACATTTTCACTTGAAGAAAACTTTTTATAAACATATTGTCAATGAAAATTTTTAACTACAGATTGTCACATACTCAAAAGGTTGTGGAAAATGTTTTCAGTATAATAATGTCATAGGTTCAAATTCTGTATACACCAATCAGCACAAAGACAAAAAGGTAAATTAGGTAAATTACATTGTTTTGGCTATCTGTACATTGCGTGATTTAGATGAAAAGCAATGGAGAAGCTTTTGAAACACATTTTTTTATCAAAAGGAAGGGTACCCTTTCAGGAATTGTGTAGTTTGTAGTCTGTAGTGTGAACAAATCCAATTGTATTTGTAAGATACAACTGAGAAGCACATGAGACAGAGGGTAGGGTATCCTGGCAGGAAGCTGTATTACGTGCTGGAAGAGCCTAATGTGTTTCATTATACAAAGAACTGTATAATACAAGATATAATGTTGTTCTGATATTTTGCTGAAAGTTCTATTGTTACAAAATACACTGTAGTTACTGTAAACTAACAATGTAAATTTACAAGTGTTTACTTTTTCACATTGTGTTGATGACCACCATCAGTTGTCCCATCATGAACTTCTTCATTGCCAATCCCATTGTCATTATTCTCACAGTGAACCGGGACATTATCAATTACCACATAAACATCCCTGTTAGAACAGCTTGCACTTTGTAGCTCTTGATCCACAGTAAATAAAAGAAAATTGTAGAACATCAAAGTTGGTACATAAATGTCATTGAGAGATCTCTCACTACACTAACTGTCATAAAATTTCTTCAGTTTCTTTCTAAATAAGCTTCACAAGACTTTTTCTTTTTGTCTTGCAACAAGGTCATAGTTACTTTTGGGGAAAGCTCAACCAACTTAAAATGGACTTCAGTCTTTAAATTGTTTGATGTAATCTTTTAATTTCGCTTTCTGTAAACTGTGTTGTTTGTATTTATTTATAAACTCCATCACAGAATCCTTGGTCTGGCAACAAGAATCCTCCATGACTGCATTGCACACTTTAGGCTACTGACTGTGAGAAACATCTATGAGAGAATGCCCAGCGACAGCATTCAAGAGAATACCACACCCACCGTATGTACATATTAAATGCACTGACAGATACAAGTATGGGGTGCATTTGGCCAATGAGTCAACCACACATGTGCCTGCTTTCTGAGAGTGTATTCACATGAACATTCTTGTGTATGGAATTGCATTTCACATCCTAAATTGTGTGGTTGGGATTGTCCATGTGAGAGCCCCTGCCTGAGGTGGCCGCTCCACGTACTAAATCACCACCCTGTATACTGCAAATCACCTACAATTTCAATCGTGTATTTTTCCTACTACACTGTATATACACAGTGACTAAAATATCTTTACACGGTATCCTTTCCGGTGTTGAAATTTTAATTATCAGTGTTGTTGTTTTCTCAAATGAATGTTCCTTTGGGTACAGGTGTGTTGTAATTATGTGGAACATATGGGAAAAGTAAAATTTCTGTACAGAAAATATTAGTAAGGGATGATAATGCTTAAATAAAAGAGGGATCACACCCACTGATAGGTCTAATGGCTAGATTTGTTGTAAGATGCGATAATGAGATGTGATCTATAAAACTTGTTTTCATAAAGTCCCCCCCCCCCCCCCCCAACCATGGTGCATGGTTTCAGCATAGTACCAATTTGACAATTAGCATGTGAACACCAGAAACAAATAGCAACTAAACTTGTGTGCATACACAGGAAAGGAGAATAAAGAAACTATGCAAAATGTTTGACTTTAATAAATGGTCTGTCAGAATTAATAGCTGAAAGAGTTTGATTATTTTTTAAAGCAATTTCATATTGTGGAATAGAAAATACTATAATTTTCCTCGCCTATGTACATTCACCAAGGCCTAGACAGCCAAACAAATCAAAAGATATGAAATCTGATATGTAGCAGTTAGATGCAATATTGCTGTTAAATAAATGACCTCCATATTTTCTTTTCTGAATGTCTTATTTGACATTTAGTCTGAAATCTTCCTTTATCACCTGCATGTTCTGTAACTGGTCCAGAAGGGCTTTAATTGCCTTGGTCTAATATTTTCCAAAGCTTACCATTCTACTCCGTATCATTACCTTCTGCTTCCAAATCTTCTTCCACCCATTTTAGCATTATACGAGTCTCAAAAGCAGTTTGGAAGAGGATTGTGACTTCATACAGATTAATGGTCAACTGGCTCAGGCATGACAGTCACATAGATTTTATCAATTTGAATGTCTTAGCTTTTGTAATTTTACAGTAGTTTCTTTTTGAGGAGAAATGGGAAATTAGTAGCTAAGAAACAGAAAGGGTGCTGCTGAAAGGAAAAGTCACATTAAACTTTAAATGAGGAGAAATAGTTGATGCAAGAAATAGGCTGGAAGTAAGAGTGGCCTGATAACATTATCCAAGTCTAAAAGTAACGATTATCAATTGCCAGTAACTGGCCAGTTAAGAAGAAACCACCAATAATAAAAAAGAAAAAAAACATCAGTCATGTGTAGTGGTTGTACAGTAAGAGAGTATGTTTAATAGTATTGTGGAAACTAGTAATTATATTCTTGAGTTAGTTTAGGATGGCTGAAGATTGTACTAGAAGGCGTAATAAGAACGAAAGTATTTTGTTCACTAGTACAATGTAACCTCATGATTTCAGTTGCAATACATCTGAAATGCTATCATGCTTATTTGTCATAACAAATAGACAAAATTTGAAAATGAATGGGCTGTTTTTCAAAGACAGCATGTTAGTTTAATGGAAGAACATTGCATAAACACATCAAGTGGTGTTGTTATTTAAAAAATATCTTTGATGTGTTTATCATAAGTGAAAACATGTGGCTTTTTATTTGATGTGTCTAGAAAGGGTGAAACCTTTGACCTGTGGCATGTACTACCCACAACTCTTATGTTCTAGTCTGTTTACATCTTATGTTTGAGCAAAGTAAAATCATATTTCGCCACATGTACGCAATGGGTGTTGAAAAAATAATTCCTTCACCTGCTACCATTAAAAACACCAACTTTAGTTTTATGACTCAGTGATAACTTGTAGTTTTCAAGGTTTTTTGCACTGTTTGAAATTTTGACATTCTACACAATGTGTGTTTTTCAGTGAGATCTGTGTGAAAAGGTGGACATTGTTTCCAGCACAACATCATATACCACATGTCCTGGACTTCTTAATATTTCAAACTTATGAACACTCTGCAGACTTAATGGATGAGCACATTGAAATTGAGGAAAAGGCCAAGGTACGGAATGTCTGTCGAGGTCATTGTCTTCGAGAGTCATGATAGACTGGAACTTGTCCAAAACTGAAATATCTCTCGCAGATAAGCAATTGTGGACCTTCATAGTACTGCAGATGGTTTTCCCTTACTTTACACTTGATGTATAATACATTAGTTCAGTTAAGGAGCAACTCATTCCTCTTGCTTTCTTAGCCAAATTCTGAACTCTAGTGCTAAAGTCTGAGTTCCTGTGATATCTTGAGTTAAATTTTAGTTGTTTGTGGGTTCTGTGGCTAATATTTATGTCAGTTGGTTTATGAAGATTTTACACAGAATTTTTTTTTATTCAGGATTTTTGTGATTGGTCTTGTCCAGATGGTTTTGGTTTCTCTTTAAAATTATTTCTGTATGTTGTATTTTTTAAAATTACTGTGAAAAAATGTTTGTGTAGTTAAGAATTTTTGTAATCTCATTATTTATTTGTTTCTGGAAAGTAGTAAGAGATACTTTTGTAGTTTTCAGCTTGCGACAATTTGTTCATAGCATAATAGTAAATGTTTTCTGTGTCTATTGCAGTATGTAGAGTGGCTTAAACAATTGTCTATAAAAGTTAGTAGATTAGATGAGTTTAGTACTTATTCCATAGATCATGAATACGACACTTCGTAATGATGTGGAACGTGTCAGGTTAATAAAAGGTGTCGATACAAGATATTGCATTACACAAAATATTACATGACACTTAATATTTTTTTTATTTTTATTTTTTGTACGAGGACAGTTCAATAAGTAATGCAACACATTTTTTTTCTGAAACAGGGGTTGTTTTATTCAGTATTGAAATACACCAGGTTATTCCCCAATCTTTTAGCTACACAACACTATTTTTCAACGTAATCTCCATTCAATGCTACGGCCTTACGCCACCTTGAAATGAGGGCCTGTATGCCTGCACGGTACCATTCCACTGGTCGATGTCGGAGCCAACGTCGTACTGCATCAATAACTTCTTCATCATCCGCGTAGTGCCTCCCACGGATTGCGTCCTTCATTGGACCAAACATATGGAAATCCGACGGTGCGAGATCGGGGCTGTAGGGTGCATGAGGAAGAACAGTCCACTTAAGTTTTGTGAGCTCCTCTCGGGTGCGAAGACTTGTGTGAGGTCTTGCGTTGTCATGAAGAAGGAGAAGTTCGTTCAGATTTTTGTGCCTACGAACACGCTGAAGTCGTTTCTTCAATTTCTGAAGAGTAGCACAATACACTTCAGAGTTGATCGTTTGACCATGGGGAAGGACATCGAGCAGAATAACCCCTTCAGCGTCCCAGAAGACTGTAACCATGACTTAACCGGCTGAGAATATGGCTTTAAACTTTTTCTTGGTAGGGGGGTGGGTGTGGCGCCACTCCATTGATTGCCGTTTTGTTTCAGGTTCGAAGTGATGAACCCATGTTTCATCGCCTGTAGCAATCTTTGACAAGAAATTGTCACCCTCAGCCACATGACGAGCAAGCAATTCCGCACAGATGGTTCTCCTTTGCTCTTTATGGTGTTCGGTTAGACAACGAGGGACCCAGCGGGAACAAACCTTTGAATATCCCAACTGGTGAACAATTGTGACAGCACTACCAACAGAGATGTCAAGTTGAGCACTGAGTTGTTTGATGGTGATCCGTCGATCATCTCAAACGAGTGTGTTCGCACGCTCCGCCATTGCAGGAGTCACAGCTGTGCACGGCCTGCCTGCACGCGGGAGATCAGACAGTCTTGCTTGACCTTGCGGCGATGATGACACACGCTTTGCCCAACGACTCACCGTGCTTTTGTCCACTACCAGATCACCTTAGACATTCTGCAAGCGCCTATGAATATCTGAGATGCCCTGGTTTTCCGCCAAAAGAAACTCGATCACTGCCCGTTGTTTGCAACGCACATCCGTTGCAGACGCCATTTTAACAGCTCCGTACAGCGCTGCCACCTGTCGGAAGTCAATGAAACTATACGAGACGAAGCGGGAATGTTTGAAAATATTCCACAAGAAATTTCCAGTTTTTTCAACCAAAATTGGCCGAGAAAAAAAATGTGTTGCATTACTTATTGAACTACCCTCGTATATCAACATCACCAAAATCTTACAACAATAACTGTGCAAAATTTGTTGAATTTAGAAATATAAGTATATTAATAATAATTTACATGGTTACCAATTACATTTAGTTTTAGTGTGCTCATCTGAAAAATTTAAATAATCTTCTGTGCTGATTGTCTTCCCTCTAGACTTTGTTGTTGTCCATGAAGTTACATTGTATCTTGTACAAAATTTCATGTGTCAAATTTTTTTGAACATCAGAAAAACAACTGGAAAAAAGACACTCTGTGAAGAAGTTACGAAGAATGTTAACAAGACAACTTATCTACAAGTGCCCGTGAAAGCCTCAGCACTTAATCAGTTAAACTTAAGTCTATTAATTGAAAACAATAAATGCTTGACCTCATAGCAACAAATAATCCTGAGGAAATTGGGATCATCGTGATGGATACAGGTATTAGTGACCGCAAGGTGGTTGTAGCGTGACTGAATACTGTAACAAGCAAATTCAACTAAAATAGATGCAAAATACATCTATTGAAAAAATAATTGATGCCGTCCAAGAGATTTATACCAAATAAATTAATAAGAGGTGGAACTGATCTCCCACACCCAAAACAGGTCAGAACAAAAATCTCCAAGATTGATGACATTTTAGAAAAGCTCAAAATTTAGCATGGACTTCAATGCAAGATGCTTTTAATAGTTTCCACAGTGAAATGCTGTCTTGAAATCTGGTGGAAAATCCAGAATCATTCTGGTTGTATGTAAAGTACGCCAGTGGCAAGATACAATCACTAGCTTCAGTGGACGATAACAATCATAGTGTGACCAGTGGCAGTGCCAGTAAAGTGAAATTACTAAACATAGTTTTCTGAAATCCTTTCACCAAAGAATGTGAAGTCAGTCTTACACAATTCAAATCAAGAACACTGGCAAATTTGAGTAACTGAGAAGTAGCAAAGCAACTTGAATCACTTAATAAAGGCAATTCTTCTGGCCAAATTGTATGTTGGTTACATTCCTTTCAGAGTATGCTTATATAATAGCTCCATACATATGAATCATATACAAGTGCTCACTCAATGGAACATCTGTACCTAAAGACTGAAAAGTTGCATAGGTCACCCATATTCAAGAAAGGAAATAGGAGTAATCCACTGAATTAAAGACCCATGTAACTGATGTCAGTTTGCAGTAGGATGTGGAATATATACTGTATTTGAACATTATGAATTACCTTGAAGAAAACATTTTATTGATACCTAGGAAGCACTGATTCAGAACATATCATTATTGTGAAGCCCAATCAGTTCTTTATCCATACAAAGTGATGAATGCTATTGACAGGTGATCTGAAATTGATTTCATATTTCTAGATTTCCAAAAGACTTTTGATACCATTCCGCTCAAGTGGCTTCTGCTCACCTATGGAGTATTGTCTCAGTTCTGTGACTAGAGTCATGATTTTCTGTCAGAAAGGTCACAGTTTGCAGTAATTGCAGAAGTTAAACGTGAAATTCCCCAAGGAAGTGTTACAGGCCCTCTGCTGTCCTTAAGCTATACAAACAATTTAGGAGACAATATGAGCACCCCTCTTAGATTGTTTGCAGATGGTGCTGTCATTAACTGACAGAAGATCAAAACTAGTTGCAAAATGACAGATTAGAGATCTCTATGATGCGAAAAGTAGCATTTGATCCTAAAGAATGAGAAGTATGAAGTAACCCACACGACTACTAAAAGGAATTGAATAAATTTAGGTTGCACGATAAATCACACACATCTAAATTCTTTCAATTCAGCTAAATACACAGCAATTACAATTAAGGGCAACTTAAATTGGAACAACCACGTAGGTAATGTGGTGTAGAAGACAAACCAAAGACAGTGTTTCATTGGTAGAACACTTGGAGAATGCAAAAAATGCACAAAAGAGACTGCCTACATTACACTTGCTATTCTGTGCTAGAGCTGTGAGATCCTTACCAGATAGTTTTAACTTAGGTCATCAAGAAAGTTCAAAGAAGGGTAGCTCATCCTGTATTATTGCGAAATAGGGGAGTGTGTGTCAGGGATATGCTACGTGAATTGTGGTGGCAGTTATTGAAATAAATACAAAATTGTTAAGGCTTTCGTGGCCACTTGTTGACAAACTGCCTATTGGCTTCTGTCTCGGGTTCTTCGGCCGAAGTTCATCTAATGATTTTTCTGACGTTTCGCCAACACGAGTGGCTGGCATTGTCATAGCTTCACCCTCCACTGCCGGTGGTGAACTGGAGGCAAGCTCGCGGCCGCAGACTATATGTACCTGGCGCGCCAACGTCCGAGGGCTTCTCCGCGGTCATTTCCGGTGCGGTTCTCCTCTTGCTACCTGCGACGGTCGTTCGCTGCAGTACGGGCAGCCAGGATCCGTTTACCTTAAGGCTTTCCTCTTTCTTGTTGAAACTGTTCGCGTGTTTTTGGATTTCTACAGCTTCTCTGAACAAGCGCGTGTGATAGTGCTTCTCTACAGCCAGAATTTCCGTGTCGGCGAATTTTATTACGTGGTCGGTCTCATTCAGTGCGTGCTCCGCCACGGCCGATTTCTCCACTGGCCCCAACCTGCAATGTCGCTTATGCTCTTTGATCCTGGTGTTAATTGATCGTCCAGTCATTCTGACATAAACTTTTCCGCATGTGCATGGTATACGGTATGTTCCCAACATTGCAAGTGGGTCTCTTTTCTCCTTCGCCAATCTAAGACACTCTTTGATCTTCCTTGTTGGTTTGAAAATCGTCGTTACGCCGTGTTTGCGCAATATACGGCTGATTCTGTCCGTCACTCTGGGAATGTATGGCAGAAAGGCCATACCTGACATTCCTTTTTCTGGTTCTTCACTTCGCCGAGTGTTTGGCTCTGTTACACTTCTAATGTAATTTGTGGAGTACCCATTGCTCCGCAGAACAGTTTCCAGGTGTTGTATTTCTTGTTTGAGGTGTTGAGGCTCACATATTCGTCCTGCTCTCGTTACGAGCGTACTAATCGTGCCTCTTTTCTGGCTTGGGTGGTGGTTTGACAGATTGTGGAGGTATCGGTCCATGTGTGTCGGTTTCCAATACACGCTGTCCCAGGTTTTCGCCGTCCCTTGTGACCAGCACATCTAGAAATGGCAGTTTCTTGTCCTTTTCTACTTCCATGGTAAATGTTATGTTGGCATGGAGGCTGTTCAAGTGTCTCAGGAATTCACCGAGTTGTTCTTCACCATGGCTCCACATCACGAAAGTATCATCGACGTACCTGTACCACACCTTAGGTTTGCAAGTCGCCGAGTCCAGTGCCTGTGCTTCGAATTGTTCCATGAAGAAGTTGGCCACCACTGGACTGAGAGGACTACCCTTGGCGACACCTTCCAGCTGTTTGTAGAAATCGCCATTCCACGTGAAATAGCTTGTGGTGAGACATGCATGGAAGAGCTTTTTGACGTCTTGCGGGAACATGGAACCGATGTGCTCCAGAGCGTCTACATCTACATCTACATCTACATCTACATTGATACTCCGCAAGCCACCCAACGGTGTGTGGCGGAGGGCACTTTACGTGCCACTGTCATTACCTCCCTTTCCTGTTCCAGTCGCGTATGGTTCGCGGGAAGAACGACTGTCTGAAAGCCTCCGTGCGCACTCTAATCTCTCTAATTTTACATTCGTGATCTCCTCGGGAAGTATAAGTAGGGGGAAGCAATATATTCGATACCTCATCCAGAAACGCACCCTCTCGAAACCTGGCGAGCAAGCTACACCGCGATGCAGAGCGCCTCTCTTGCAGAGTCTGCCACTTGAGTTTATTAAACATCTCCGTAACGCTATCACGGTTACCATATAACCCAGTGACGAAACGCGCCGCTCTTCTTCGGATCTTCTCTATCTCCTCCGTCAACCCGACCTGGTACGGATCCCACACTGATGAGCAATACTCAAGTATAGGTCAAACGAGTGTTTTGTAAGCCACCTCCTTTGTTGATGGACTACATTTTCTAAGCACTCTCCCAATGAATCTCAACCTGGTACCCGCCTTACCAACAATTAGTTTTATATGATCATTCCACTTCAAATCGTTCCGTACGCATACTCCCAGATATTTTACAGAAGTAACTGCTACCAGTGTTTGTTCCGCTATCATATAATCATACAATAAAGGATCCTTCTTTCTATGTATTCGCAATACATTACATTTGTCTACGTTAAGGGTCAGTTGCCACTCCCTGCACCAAGTGCCTATCCGCTGCAGATCTTCCTGTATTTCGCTACAATTTTCTAATGCAGCAACTTCTCTGTATACTACAGCATCATCCGCGAAAAGCCGCATGGAACTTCCGACACTATCTACTAAGTCATTTATATATATTGTGAAAAGCAATGGTCCCATAACACTCCCCTGTGGCACGCCAGAGGTTACTTTAATGTCTGTAGACGTCTCTCCATTGATAACAACATGCTGTGTTCTGTTTGCCAAAAACTCCTCAATCCAGCCACACAGCTGGTCTGATATTCCGTAGGCTCTTACTTTGCTTATCAGGCGACAGTGCGGAACTGTATCGAACGCCTTCCGGAAGTCAAGAAAAATAGCATCTACCTGGGAGCCTGTATCTAATATTTTCTGGGTCTCATGAACAAATAAGGCGAGTTGGGTCTCACACGATCGCTGTTTCCGGAATCCATGTTGATTCCTACATAGTAGATTCTGGGTTTCCAGAAATGACATGATACGCGAGCAAAAAACATGTTCTAAAATTCTACAAGAGATCGACGTAAGAGATATAGGTCTATAGTTTTGCGCATCTGCTCGACGACCCTTCTTGAAGACTGGGACTATCTGTGCTCTTTTCCAATCATTTGGAACCCTCCGTTCCTCTAGAGACTTGCGGTACACGGCTGTTAGAAGGGGGGCAAGTTCTTTCGCGTACTCTGTGTAGAATCGAATTGGTATCCCGTCAGGTCCAGTGGACTTTCCTCTATTGAGTGATTCCAGTTGCTTTTCTATTCCTTGGACACTTATTTCGATGTCAGCCATTTTTTCGTTTGTGCGAGGATTTAGAGAAGGAACTGCAGTGCGGTCTTCCTCTGTGAAACAGCTTTGGAAAAAGGTGTTTAGTATTTCAGCTTTACGCGAGTCATCCTCTGTTTCAATGCCATCATCATCCCGTAGTGTCTGGATATGCTGTTTCGAGCCACTTACTGATTTAACGTAAGACCAGAACTTCCTAGGATTTTCTGTCAAGTCGGTACATAGAATTTTACTTTCAAATTCAATGAACGCTTCACGCATAGCCCTCCTTACGCTAACTTTGACATCGTTTAGCTTCTGTTTGTCTGAGAGGTTTTGGCTGCGTTTAAACTTGGAGTGGAGCTCTCTTTGCTTTCGCAGTAGTTTCCTAACTTTGTTGTTGTACCACGGTGGGTTTTTCCCGTCCCTCACAGTTTTACTCGGCACGTACCTGTCTAAAACGCATTTTACGATTGCCTTGAACTTTTTCCATAAACACTCAACATTGTCAGTGTCGGAACAGAAATTTTCGTTTTGATCTGTTAGGTAGTCTGAAATCTGCCTTCTATTACTCTTGCTAAACAGATAAACCTTCCTCCCTTTTTTTATATTCCTATTAACTTCCATATTCAGGGATGCTGCAACGGCCTTATGATCACTGATTCCCTGGTCTGTACATACAGATTCGAAAAGTTCAGGTCTGTTTGTTATCAGTAGGTCCAATATGTTATCTCCACGAGTCGGTTCTCTGTTTAATTGCTTGAGGTAATTTTCGGATAGTGCACTCAGTATAATGTCACTCGATGCTCTGTCCCTACCACCCGTCCTAAACATCTGAGTGTCCCAGTCTATATCTGGTAAATTGAAATCTCCACCTAAGACTATAACATGCTGAGAAAATTTATGTGAAATGTATTCCAAATTTTCTCTCAGTTGTTCTGCCACTACTGCTGCTGAGTCGGGAGGTCGGTAAAAGGAGCCAATTATTAACCTAGTTCGGTTGTTTAGTGTAACCTCCACCCATAATAATTCACAGGAACTATCCACTTCTACTTCACTACAGGATAAACTACTACTAACAGCGATGAACACTCCACCACCGGTTGCATGCAATCTATCCTTTCTAAACACCGTCTGTACCTTTGTAAAAATTTAGGCAGAATTTATCTCTGGCTTAAGCCAGCTTTCTGTACCTATAACAATTTCAGCTTCGGTGCTTTCTATCAGCGCTTGAAGTTCCGGTACTTTACCAACGCAGCTTCGACAGTTGACAATTACAATACCGATTGCTGCTTGGTCCCCGCATGTCCTGACACTGAGTGGCACTTTCGTAAATAACGAAACAACATCAAAACTGACCAGGATGGCGTTTGAAACTTGCGCCAAATGAAACAACATCAAAACTGACAAGGATGTTTCCAGAATGAGATTTTCACTCTGCAACAGAGTGTGCGCTGATATGAAACTTCCTGGCAGATTAAAACTGTGTGCCCGACCGAGACTCGAACTCGGGACCTTTGCCTCTCGCGGGCAAGTGCTCTACCATCTGAGAGCTTCTGTAAAGTTTGGAAGGTAGGAGACGAGATACTGGCTGAAGTAAAGCTGTGACTACCGGGTGTAAGTCGTGCTTCGGTAGCTCAGGTGGTAGAGCACTTGCCCACGAAAGGCAAAGGTCCCGAGTTCGAGTCTCGGTCGGGCACACAGTTTTAATCTGCCAGGAAGTTTCTGACCAGGATGTTGTTTGGCGCAAGTTGTTTCGTTATTTACGAAAGTGCCACTCAGTGACGCTCTGCAGCACATCAGTTCCATGTTCCCGCAAGACATCAAAAAGCTCTTCCATGCATGTCTCACCACGAGCTATTTCACGTGGAATGGCGATTTCTACAAACAGCTGGAACGTGTCGCCATGGGTAGTCCTCTCAGTCCAGTGGTGGCAAACTTCTTCATGGAACAATTCGAAGCACAGGCACTGGACTCGGCGACTTGCAAACCTAAGGTGTGGTACAGGTACGTCGATGATACTTTCATGGTGTGGAGCCATGGTGAAGAACAGCTCGGTGAATTCCTGAGACACTTGAACAGCCTCCATGCCAACATAACATTTACCATGGAAGTAGAAAAGGACAAGAAACTGCCATTTCTAGATGTGCTGGTCACAAGGGACGGCGAAAACCTGGGACACAGCGTGTATTGGAAACCGACACACACGGACCGATACCTGCACAATCTGTCAGACCACCACCCGAGCCAGAAAAGAGGCATGATTAGTATGCTCGTAATGAGAGTGGGACGAATATGTGAGCCTCAACACCTCAAACAAGAAATACAACACCTGGAAACTGTTCTGCGGAGCAATGGGTACTCCACAAATTACATTAGAAGTGTAACAGAGCCAAACACTCGGCGAAGTAAGGAACCAGAAAGAGAAATGTCAGGTACGGCCTTTCTGCCATACATTCCCAGAATGACGGACAGAATCGGCCGTATATTGCGCAAACATGGCGTAAAGACGATTTTCAAACTGACAAGGAAGATCAAAGAGTGTCTTAGATTGGCGAAGGAGAAAAAGAGACCCACTTGCAATGTTAGGAACATACCATATACCATGCACATGCGGAAAAGTTTATGTCGGAATGACTGGACAATCAATTAACACCAAGATCAAAGAGCATAAGCGACATTGCAAGTTGGGGCAGGTGGAGAAATCGGCCGTGGCGGAGCACGCACTGAATGAGACCGACCACGTAATAAAATTTGCCGACACGGAAAGTCTGGCTGTAGAGAAGCACTATCGCACACGCTTGTTCAGAGAAGCTGTAGAAATCCAAGAACACGCGAACAGTTTAAACAAGAAAGAGGAAAGCCTTAAGGTAAATGGATCCTGGCTGCCCGTACTGCAGCGAACGACCGTCGCAGGTAGCAAGAGGAGAACCGCACCGGAAATGACCGCGGAGAAGCCCTCGGACATTGGCGCGCCAGGTACATATAGTCTGCGGCCGCGAACTTGCCTCCAGTTCACCACCGGCAATGGAGGGTGAAGCTTTGACAATGCCAGCCACTCGTGCTGGCGAAATGTCAGAAAAATCATTAGATGAATGTCGGCCGAAGAACCCGAGACACAAGCCAATAGGCTTATTGAAATAAAGTAGGTTTCCACACAATTCCAATCACAATCATTCTCCTCTGAAGTTGCTTAAAAATACAGGCAGAAATGATTATTGTAAAAAAAAAAAGAGAGAGCAGAGCTCATACAGAAAGATTTAAATGTTTCTTTTTATGCATGCTGATGAAATGATAGAGAAATAGTCTCAAGGTTACAATATTCAACACTACCGTCATCTGTAATTTCATTACCACTTTATTGGCAACTGGCTTTGACATGCGCTTCATCATTATCAGGTCATCTAAATACATTGGTGAGAGCACAAACAGAAGTATTAGTTATTTTCAAGCAGGATGTTCTGATTGATGTCTTTTGGGAAAATTCAGGCATTATGTATTTAGAGGAACTGTTAATGGTAAAATAGATCATCAGAACCAGTTGCTAATAAATTGATAATGAAATTACATATCATGGTGATGTTGAAAATTGTAATATTCCTTCAGCTGTCATCCTGATTTCCTGTTTGACAAGAATTGATATGCCGAAAACGGTCTGAAGATGGTTCAGTGAATCCTCTGCCATTCACTTAAGTGTGAATTACAGAGTAGTCATATAGATTTAGATGCAGACATGAAATAATTCTTTTAACTCGAAAATTTTAACTAGAAACTCATGGAGGTTGATCAAATATGTTTCTACATAAGTGTCATTTCAGTGTTATAGTGAAATATTACACTTAGGTGACATTCTCATTTCTTAGGACTCTTGATAAATTGTTGCAGCGTAGTGTGTAGCAGAACCCCTGCCCAAATGTGGGACCCCCCCCCCCCCCCTCTCTCTCTCTCTCTCTCTCTCTCTCTCTCTCTCTCTCTCTCTCTCTCTCTCTCTCTCTCTCTCTCTGTGTGTGTGTGTGTGTGTGTGTGTGTGGTGTGTGTGTGTGTGTGTGTGTGTGTGTGTGTGTGTGTGTGTGAGTGAGAGTGAGTGAGTTTATTATCAAAAAGTGAGTTGAGTGAATGATTGGTCATTATTTTTGCAAATTTTTAATCACCTGATTTCTGTAATTGTAAGTTGTAAAACTCCATAACCTAAAAATTGAGTTGTGCACTATTGGTTATGTGGGTTGAATTTTCTGGGATTTTGTTAGGTACAAGAATGTGGTTACATTTTTATTGCTTCCTTTTTTCCAGCTCATCAAAAGTTCTTGGACTCAACCCAAGGAAGGACAAAACTGAGTGAACCAGGCGCCTATCCTTGTGAGACATGTGGTAAATTGTATCGTTATCGGAGGAATCTACTCACACACCAAAAATATGAATGTCTTAAAGAGGCACAGTTTCCATGCACTTTGTGTGGTAGAAGATATCGCCAGAAGTCATCAGTTGTTTATCACATGGAAGTTTGCCACAGAAATCTCAAAAATATTTCATTGCAGAACCACTGATTTGTTGTGTCTTTGTTAAAATAAATATTAAACTTTGTTCATTACAGCACCTTCAACATTTGTCAGATGACATGAGATCAAATTGTTTAGTGTTCTTGTTAATATTTTCAGTATTAAATTGTCCATTATTCTTTTCAGATATATTATATAATGATATGCATAACTTTCATTTTTCCTGCTGTCATTTTAACATCTATGAAATGGCTGCATAAAGGTTGGATTACTTTTTATTTTAAACTGTGAATGGCATCTACTAAAGACTGATTAATAGTGAACAGTAAACTTAAGTTGTTGTCAGTGCTACTTTAAATTGATTTTTGCAAATAGAAATGATGTAATCTTACATACAAAAAATATTTAACCAGCCTCAAATGTAAAGGAAGAAAGAAAAAGAGTGCTGCTAAACATAAAAGAGGGCAGGATTATGAACACAGAGCAAAGATCACAATAGCATTCTACAATGATAAGGGAAATATAACAAGGAACTTTTCAACAACAGTAAAACACTGCCCAGTTCAAAATATGCGTGAATGATGGAACTCCAGCATGTGCTTGGGAACAGGTTCCCTGCTTTGGAATCTGAATTTTCCCATACTGGAAAATACAATCAAAAAATTTTTAAAAGGTGTTGTTGTCATCTATGACTTTTAAAATTATGTCAGTTATCATCTCCAAGATTTGACCATTTTCAAACAGAATGATTTTGTGGTTTAGCACATGTCAAATTAAAAAACTATCAGAAATAAATTGAACGTCACGGTCACAGAGTTCATCTGCAGTGGTTATATGTACACATTTCTGTTGCTTTCGGGTGGTGAATACGTGTAGTAATTTGCTGTTATTTATGCAAATAATGCCAAAATGTTGTAAATGCAGCTGTTGAGAGATAACATTAAAAAAAAAAAAAAAAAAAAAAAAAAAAAAAAAAATGCTAAAGCACGAAATCATTCAGCTTCAAGATGGATGGTCCAGGAGTAGCAAATAAAGTAATTTTAATAGTCAGAGGTGACAATGGTGTCTTTTGTAAAGTTTTATATAGCTGTGGAAACAGTGCCGCCCTCCTTCTTCCAGAAAAGACAGTCTAAACTATTCACATGAATCTATAGGTGTCAGTTTTCCTTGTATTTGGAAATATTACTTGTAACACCTTGTGGCTTCACACAGTGCTGTTTCATGGATGAACCACATTTTTGCCAGTGATGTAACTGGAATAAGTAATCATAAAAGGATACACAGGACAAGTATACAGCAAAGAGTGAATTGTAAAGGCGTATAGGGTATAAAAAAGATATTGCTTGAGCTGAGTTCCCTTAGTGACTGCTATCTCATGAATAGACACTTCCCTATTTGGATTTTAAGCGCTACCAGATAACAGTTTGTAATCCATAGAAAGCATATACTGTCTGATATTAAAGAATCAAAGTCATTGGTTGTATAATTGTTCCAAAAGATTGGTATTTTGTTCCATATTTCTAAGGGTTGATTAAAGTGGTTACTGTAGAGATACTACTGAGCATTGTCAAATTGAAACTTAAATGCAAATTTAAAATATTATTCCTTTTAATTATCTCTCCAAGAGCTTATTTAAATCGTACCACATGTGAATATTTAAAGAAAATATCCAAAGACATGTAGTTATTGAATAAATAAATAATTTTAGGGATGACAATGTGAAAAGTCTAAGTTTTAAAACTGCACACAGAAAAGTAGTGTAGAACATCAAGAGAGTATTGGAAAGAGCATGTGATGCAGTTGGTAATTGATTAATTTTTTATTCAAAGTGTGAATATTGTGTATCTTATAAAGAATAAAGATTGTGAACTTGACTCATTTATTGATAACTACACACTTATTTCCAGTTTCATCATACAGTCATCATACAGTAGACTATGTCATCATACAGTTGAGGCAAATGTAAAATACTATGTATGCTATGTATGATTACTGCTCATAGTCAAATATTTACTGTAGAGAAGTTATTAATGTGTACTATAAAGCTGTCTGTATATACTCAGAATATTACAAGAAATTTTTGAGAAATATCTTAATTAAATAGCACTGTGATTTTGTTACAGTAATGTACATGTACAAATGTGTATATTGTGCTGACACAAATAAAACTGCATGGATAAAAGTCCCTTAAATATGTTATTATTCTTTTGTACTCTAATTAATGGAATATATTCTGTGATTGCATAATGTATTTCTAAATTTTCTTTTTGTCTAAATGTGCTTGTGACAACAGAAGTGCTGAATACTTTAATATTTTACAGCAGCTGGCTTCATATCATTGCAAGACATAATAACATCTGTCCCTGAAGAGATGTTTCCCTGCTCTGCTTGTGGGAAGAGATACAGATGGCGAAAAAGCCTGTTGAGACATCAGCGCTATGAGTGTGGCAAAGGGCCAAAGTTTGCCTGTGCATTTTGTGAGAAAACATTTACTTCAAAGGAACATCTGAACATTCACATCTTCTGGAAACACAGATAAAAACCTTAGTTCTAGGTGTAAGTAGAATAATAAGATGGTCATATGAGTATTTTCCACTGCAACTCTGATTGACAAACAGCATGTGACCGAAAGTATTTTGGCAACCAGCTAAAATTGCAGTCAGTGTCACCTTTTGACTCCTTTACACAAAATAATGTCTAACAGTAACATAGTGCACACTGTATAGTTATTACACACTCACTCTCAGTAGTGCACTGACAGTTACGTCCAGAGAGATTGCCTGGGAAAGTGGAGAGCTGTCTGTGTGGAGAGCTGCCATGAGGGCAGCGCTGCCATGAGGGCAGCTTTGTGATCTAACAAAATGTCATTATGCCATAAATCAAGTATTAATCTTTCACTTTATAGTTGCATCTACTCTGTTATGACATTTTTTGATGGATTAAAACTAAGTACTAGACTGAAACCATTCATGAGCAAATCTGGTACATATGATCTATCTGAACATGAAATGAATATGTTGTACTAAATGAAAATTTGTACCAGGCTTGAGTTTTAATTAAGATTTTCTGAAGTTTTGCTTGAACAGTTGCCTTAACAAGTAACCTAACTTAGCATACCTCCATCTCCGATTCAAACTTTAGGGTTTCTCCCTTGGAGCATGTGGGAATAGCACCATTTGAGGATTGGATATAGCGGGTGGTGGTGGCTTACTCTGTGATAACCGATATATGGACTGACTTGATGCCCCCTGAAATGAAATGAATGTATTGATTGGGAATCTTCAGTTCGTCTTATTTGAATCCATTCATTTCATTTCATTGAGTTTAATTCAGTTCATATATCTGCTGTGACATAGTAAACCACAATCCCCCACCAAATCCATTCTCCCTGTGAGAGAGGAGTCTGAGGAAGCAGCAGTGATAATGAAAGTTTGCCAGATCTGGAGACATGCTCACAATTCAGCATTTCTGTTTGGTTTTTGCTTATATCAACACATATAATTGAATCTTTTTTAGTCATTGACTCCATCCATGTCATTTCACCAAGTTTAATTCAATATGTAGAACTCAATCTGACAAATCAGGCCTTCTCTTCCAATTTCACAATTTTTATCTGTAAAAAAGTTTCATTTATAGTAATTATCATGTTCATGTAACGATTCTGATCAACTGAGTCCATTAGCTGATCATTTGTTGTGAATTAATTCTCCAGTAAACTTACATTATACTGATTTATTACAATACGTATTGTGCCCATCTCTAAAATATTATTTCTGAAGGATAGAAATGTAAGATGCCAGAACAGACTGTTAACTCTTATTCCCTGACATTGCCACATAATAGTGACAAGTCTGTGCACTCTCCATGAGACAGAGTAGTGCTCTGTAATCTTATTATCTACAAATTACGTATGTTGCAGGCATGATGCAGCTAGTGGATAACGTTCACCAGATAATCTCCAAGTTCCCATGCCACCATCTGACCATGTAATGTACCATGATGGTTCGTCCTTTCTTCAATAGTCTAGCAGCATCAGTTAGTAAACAATTTAAAGCATACCAGCAGTTGTTAAATGACAGGAATCATGTTGTATGTCTCTCACTTCTGATGCTGGCAGTGGACAATTATTCATTGCAGAATACGGTGAAAGAAGATTACTGATTTGTGGAGCAAATTTTTAATATGTGATAAGCTTGGGAGGAGGGGCTAGTAATATTTTTCACATCCACACACTGTTACAAGATTAGATATAGTTGAACATTGAAGGCTAAATGTTAAGAAGGGTCATAATGTCTTGTACCAGATTGCTGCGCTAGTGGCATGCAGCTGCCTTAGATTAGATTAGATTAGATTAGATTAATACTAGTTCCATGGATCATGAATACGATATTTCGTAATGATGTGGAACGAGTCGAATTTTCCAATACATGACATAATTAGGTTAATTTAACAACATACTTAAGTTAATATAACAACTTTCTTTTTTTGTGTTTTTTTGTTTTTCTTTATTTATTTATTTTTAATTTTTATTTTTTTATTTTTTTTAATATTTTTGTTTTTTCTTCTTTTTTTTCTTAATTTATATCTAAAAATTCCTCTATGGAGTAGGAGGAGTTGTCATTCAGAAATTCTTTTAATTTCTTCTTATATACTTGTTGGTTATCTGTCAGACTTTTGATACTATTTGGTAAGTGACCAAAGACTTTAGTGCCAGTATAATTCACCCCTTTCTGTGCCAAAGTTAGATTTAATCTTAAATAGTGAAGATCGTCCTTTCTCCTAGTATTGTAGTTATGCACACTGCTATTACTTTTGAATTGGGTTTGGTTGTTAATAACAAATTTCATAAGAGAGTATATATACTGTGAAGCTACTGTGAATATCCCTAGATCCTTAAATAAATGTCTGCAGGATGATCTTGGGTGGACTCCAGCTATTATTCTGATTACACGCTTTTGTGCAATAAATACTTTATTCCTCAGTGATGAATTACCCCAAAATATGATGCCATATGAAAGCAATGAGTGAAAATAGGCGTAGTAAGCTAATTTACTAAGATGTTTATCACCAAAATTTGCAATGACCCTTATTGCATAAGTAGCTGAACTCAAACGTTTCAGCAGATCATCAATGTGTTTCTTCCAATTTAATCTCTCATCAATGGACATACCTAAAAATTTGGAATATTCTACCTTAGCTATATGCTTCTGATTAAGGTCTATATTTATTAATGGCGTCATACCATTCACTGTACGGAACTGTATGTACTGTGTCTTATCAAAATTCAGTGAGAGTCCGTTTACAAGGAACCACTTAGTAATTTTCTGAAAGACAGTATTGACAATTTCATCAGTTAATTCTTGTTTCTCAGGTGTGATTACTATACTTGTATCATCAGCGAAGAGAACTAACTTTGCCTCTTCATGAATATAGAATGGCAAATCATTAATATATAATAAGAACAACAAAGGCCCCAAGACTGACCCTTGTGGAGCCCCATTCTTGATAGTTCCCCAGTTTGAGGAATGTGCTGATCTTTGCATGTTACGAGAACTACTTATTTCAACTTTCTGCACTCTTCCAGTTAGGTATGAATTAAACCATTTGTGCACTGTCCCACTCATGCCACAATACTTGAGCTTGTCTAGCAGAATTTCATGATTTACACAATCAAAAGCCTTTGAGAGATCACAAAAAATCCCAATGGGTGGTGTTCGGTTATTCAGATCATTCAAAATTTGACTGGTGAAAGCATATATGGCATTTTCTGTTGAAAAACCTTTCTGGAAACCAAACTGACATTTTGTTAGTACTTCATTTTTACAGATATGTGCAGCTACTCTTGAATACATTATTTTCTCAAAAATTTTGGATAAAGCTGTTAGAAGGGAGATTGGACGGTAATTGTTGACATCAGATCTATCCCCCTTTTTATGCAAAGGTATAACAATAGCATATTTCAGTCTATCAGGGAAAATGCCCTGTTCCAGAGAGCTATTACACAGGTGGCTGAGAATCTGACTTATCTGTTGAGAACAAGCTTTTAGTATTTTGCTGGAAATGCCATCAATTCCATGTGAGTTTTTGCTTTTAAGCAAGTTTATTATTTTCCTAATTTCAGAGGGAGAAGTGGGTGAGATTTCAATTGTATCAAATTGCATAGGTATGGCCTCTTCCATTAACAGCCTAGCATCTTCTAATGAACACCTGGATCCTACTATATCCACAACATTTAGAAAATGATTATTAAAAATATTTTCAACTTCTGACTTTTTGTTCGTAAAGTTTTCATTCAATTTGATGGTAATACTGTCTTCCTCTGCTCTTGGTTGACCTGTTTCTCTTTTAATAATATTCCAAATTGTTTTAATTTTATTATCAGAGTTGCTGATTTCAGACATGATACACATACTCCTGGATTTTTTAATAACTTTTCTTAATATAACACAGTAGTTTTTATAATTTTTGATAGTTTCTGGGTCACTACTCTTTCTTGCTGTCAGATACATTTCCCTTTTCCGGTTACAAGATATTTTTATACCCTTAGTAAGCCATGGTTTGTTACAAGGTTTCTTACGAGTATATTTAACTATTTTCTTGGGGAAGCAGTTTTCAAATGCATTTACAAAAATGTCATGAAATAAATTATATTTTAAATTGGCATCAGGTTCACGGTACACGTCATCCCAGTCTAACTGCTGTAGGCTTTCCCTGAAATTTGCAATTGTTAAATCGTTGACTGAACGTACTACTTTGGAGGACTGTTTAGTATTGCTGAATGGAGCTATGTCATATATTGTAACTAGCTGTGCACCATGATCAGAAAGACCATTCTCAACAGGCTGAGCATTTATCTGGTTAAACTTATCTTGGTCTATAAAGAAGTTATCTATCAGTGAGCTGCTATCCTTTACCACCCGAGTACTTTGCTAGAAGTCTGTGAGCCCCATAAAAAGGGTAATTCTGGTCTCTTGTGTCAAATGCAAAAATTTTTTATGTTCAATTTCTCATGTTGCATATTTATACTTTTTTCACATGACATATGATATCCAAATGCTAAGTCAGTAGCTTTTGGATCACAACCTGTGCAAACCAACAAAAAATGTTGTTATGAGAATCTCCAAATTATTTATGGCTTCAGGGGGGTGGGGGAGGGGGGGGGCAGGGGGGGGCAGGGGGGGGGGCAGTTACCATACTGCTTTATCATTACATTCTCTTCTCCTGTGATTTAAACTCGAAATTTGTTACAGTTGTGTTACTGGTACAGAACAGAACTGAAACCAAATAAAGATATAAAATATTGTCTTATCAGGAGGTGTCAGATTGCTAGAAGTTTACAAAAACTGATAGCTACACTGACTGCCAGAAGTTTTTGAAACTCATTTACTGTAAGAATTTCATTGCTTACAGCCATCTCATTCTACCCTACTCTGTGTTCCATTCGTTCTGTCCATTTGAATGAGAACCTTCAGGGATGTGGAACTAGGAAAGGTACCTTGACTTTAAACAAATGAGATTGATTGCATTACTGTTTGCCATATAATACTAATGCGTGACTCTTTTACACCTTAAGTCCTCATGGTGTGACAGATTTCACCAAAATCGATTAATTCGCTGACAGTACTCAAGCAGTTTATTGCAAAGTTTTTGTTGCACTCTTAACAGAAGCCAAAGATCTCTGAACTCCTTCACAGTATCTTGAAAGACAACATGCAAAAGTATACTGAAAAGTAGAAGGAAAAAAATATAGATGTGTGTGTACTCATATAGATCCTACTTTGAAGATGACCACTGAGATGACACGTAAGGATGCATGATGTATGTAACATACATTATGTCATCACCGTTCCTTCAGTCACTGCCAGCTGTGACCTGAAGTGATATCCAATGGTTCTCCATATCTTGGTGCCACAAGTAACAATGGTGTGGCCCTCAAAAATATTGGGAAATGGAGTCTCTCCCTACTGCATCATAATACTTGCCAATGATGGTCATCCAGGGTAGTGTAGAATCACGATTCATTGTTGAACACAGTGCAACACCATTCATCAACAGTCCATGCTTCCCAATCATGCCAGCACTTCAACACAGCTGTCTGTGTTGTAATGTTAACGGCACCCTACACATGGGGCAGTAGCTCTCAACTCTGATGGTGCTAGTCTCTCATCAGTGTTTTGGAATGACGTAGATTGTTACAGGGAGTCCATTACTTGTTCACAGATGTGAAAGGATTACAATGTGGTTAGTGCAAAATATGGTAATTATCATTTTCGGTGGTCAGATGTGGTCAAGTAGAACCTCATTAATATGTGTGTGTGTGTGTGTGTGTGTGTGTGTGTGTGTGTGTGTTCACACCCAGCATTAGGCCACTGAATGTTACACAGATCTGAATGCCCCACAAGTGTGGATATTATATGATTCAACCAACGAGCCAAATGCCGGTCCACAATGAGGCCTCTCTCAAACTGTAAGCTGTTGATAATGCTGCCTCATTTGAGTATACAATGTCTCCATGTCCTTCACAGTGGGCACTCATCATAGAACAATGTTCATTCCCCATTTATATACCCTTCCAGCCTGTTACAGTAAACATGAACAACACTAAATCACTCTGGTTGGCATTGTATCTGTCACACAGAATTGCAACTATGGGGGTTGTAGCTTTAATAGTGGCAACTATTTATTTACAGCTCGTAAAAAATAGATACGTGTTTCAAAGTTTTACTGACCTTCCAAGTTGTCACAAGCATTGTGTATAACCCGTTACCAGCAATGTGGAAGTTGTAGGATACTCTTAGCAGTGCCAGTTGTGTTGACAGTTTGAGCAACACAGTTTATTGCTCAACAAATTTGTAGCAGTTCTGAAGCGAATGCCCTGAAGTGTTTCCTTCAGTTTAGAAATTGAGTTGAACTCATGAGAGCTTAAGTCAGGGTAATGCAGTAGGTGGTACAGCACTTAGCAGCCCCATCAGTCAAACAAATCAGTAACAGCCTGCACTGTACGTGCTTGAGCATTGTCCTGCAAAATGATGGTCAGGTCCTGCAGAAAGTGTCATCACTTCTGTCTCTTTGCTGTTCATTTTTGGAACACAACCTGCGACCAGCTTGGAGACAGAAGTGATGACTTTTTCTGCAGGACCTGACTATCATTTTGCAGGACAATGCTCAAGTACATACAGTGCAGGCTGTTACTGATTTGTTTGACTGATGGGGCTGCTAAGTGCTATAACACCTACTGCACTCC
This sequence comes from Schistocerca serialis cubense, assembly GCF_023864345.2. Lineage (NCBI taxonomy): Eukaryota > Metazoa > Arthropoda > Insecta > Orthoptera > Acrididae > Schistocerca > Schistocerca serialis. The sequence goes on along the minus strand of NC_064641.1, from coordinate 81,425,465 downwards.
CCTGACTTAAGCCCTCGTGAGTTCAACTCGATTTCTAAACTGAAGAAAACACTTCATGGCATTTGTTTCAGAACAGCTACAAATTCGTCGGGCAATAGACCACGTTGAAGGTCAGTAAAACTTTGAAACATGTATCTATTTTGTAAGAGCTGTAAATAAATAGTTGCCACTATTAAAATTCCAACCTCGTATAATCATTTACATACCCACCAATGGTGTGCACGTATATGAAGCTACATTAACATCCAATCATGTCTCTTGAGTGCTTCACTTTTTTTTGTCAGGCAGTGTATAATTTGCATCAGATTTCATACATGACATTTACCAGTGGGTGCAAGAATGTATATCTGATTCATCTCTACAGTCAATTGATTCAGATGGAACTTGTCACAAGTTAAGGACATAGTTCAAGATCAAAAAATAATTGTGTAATTGATTTTAATGCAAACTTTTTAATGACTGTTCACTGAGGTCTATACCTGTGAGATGCAGTTGGATTTTAATTGAAGTCACAATTTCATTTTTCATTAGTGGCTGCTCTTTCTTATTAACTATATGATTGCCGTTTTCATAATTTTATAATAAAATTCCTAGATAACTTGTTTTTATCAATGTTTCTGTAAAATATGTATTGTCCAAAGTTTTTAAATTTAGTGCTATGCCCATAAGTTCTTGGGCATAATTTCTTGCTGTGCTGTGTTAAGAAGCTCACTGTGCAACATGCACAATTTTTTCTCTTCCAATTCTGTTATATATATCTCACTGTATCCCATAGCAATGATTGTGTGTGTGTGTGTGTGTGTGTGTGTGTAAGCATAAGCATATCAAGTGTAGTTAAACTACTTTAAATATGCAGTTTGATGGTCCATTACAACGTTTATTTGCTAAATTCAGTGTTTAAATTTAATCTTTTGGTTAGTGACAGTCAGTTTCATATGAATTGTCTTAAGAAGCGTGGGAATTTATTTGGTTTTAGCAGAAATATTTGCATCCAAATTGAGTATTTCTTATTTATCAGTTATAATAACAACATAATTTTAAAGAGAGTGCAGTGTAATCATACATTTCATTTTCCAATCTTTCATGAATACCTTAACTGCAAAACATATTGTAGACTAAACTACTGCAGTTTTATTGGGAGACTGCTACAGGTGCTTCATTTTACATCCTTTGTATCTCTGTGTTGAAAGTTGTGAACAAGTTCTTCTAAAGTTGAGAAAGATTCATTAATTTTGTCAAATTATTCAAAATAGCTGGTTTCACAACTAGTTTTAGAAAGGATCATAATTTTGCAAGAAATATCATTTAAGGCACAAAAGCTTAATGAATAATCTTCATAAATGAGGAATGAGGACTGTATAAAATCTTTTTAAAACTGGTTCTGCCATTTTTAAAGCAGCAAAGCTATGAAATTAAGTAAGTTTCATTTTTATTACTGAGTCCAAGTATTAATTTGTTTCTAGCTTTACCATAAACCATAGACACATTATTGCACATATTTCACTGACATTAAAAATTGCTTATTGTTTGAATTTACATTCATTTGGCCCAAAAAGAGTTCATATTATTATTAATCATCTGCTCATTTATTGTTTTTTTGCAGTGGCTTTTGCACTTTATTTCTGTATTTTTCACAAGATTGATATCCTTCATTGTCACAAATGTGCTTAGTATATATATTTATAGGGAAATCAGAATAAAAACAAAAAGGTTAAGCTTTTGAGATAATGTTGGTTCTGGGTCTTTAGTTATACTGTGATAGTTTGCAGAATGTGGGGAGGTATGACCCTTGAATTACATTGTCAACTTCTGTCTGATTCCAGTGTTCTGGCCAGAAGAAACTCAGTTTACATCCACTGAAGATTGTGAGTTTGGCATGAACAATGTACCTGCTGACAGTCAGAGAGCAGATTCTCTTTTCAGATGTATTGTGTGTGGGAAGACTTACAAGTTGCAGAGTTCTCTAGCTAGACATATTAAGTATGAATGTGGAAAACCACAGCAGTTTCAATGCCCATACTGTGACCATAAATGCCATCTCAAGAGCAATCTGAATAGGCATATACGGCATCTACATTGTATATTTTACAAATAATAGAATACAGCTCTGTAAAATATTCATATTACCTTTGGGTATGAATGTTCTACCTCACTTCATTTGAAAATTTACTTGTGTTATGAAAGCGTATCAGGTTCCCTCAAAATGTTGGCTCGCTACATAATTTTTTGCGAATGTTTTGATGTGGTAATGTTGATAATTATTTGAGAAATTAAATGGTAATTCCATTTTTTCTGTCAGATAAGAATTATTAATAACCGATGTATATTCTGCTACTTAAGATTATTTATTAGTTTGCTTAGGAGTTTAGGTCAGAGGAGAAGCAATTACTTCAGTTCCTTACCAATTTTTTTAAATTTTTGTCTACAATCTTACACACATTATTTTGAAATTTGATTTCATGATATTGATTTCTTTCATTGTCAAAAGAGGAGAGAAGTCAGGAGGGGGGGGGGGGGGGGGAGGGGAACTGATCTTTGAAGGTAAAATCAGTCATGGCTACTTTGTTATGCCTTGAGTGTTTCAGATTGCCTCGTTTTGTAGAATATGCATTACAGTATGAACTTCTGTCTGATTCCAGTGTACTGGCCAGAACGGACTCAGATCTTGACAACTGAAGATTGTGAGTCTGGCATGGATGGTGTACAACCTTACACAGTGAGAGCAGAGTCTCATTGGAGGTGTTTTGTATGCTACAAGACTTACAAGTTGCAGAGTTCTCTGACTAGGCATATGAAGTATGAATGTGGAAAACCACAGCGGTTTCAGTGCCCTTATTGCAACAAAAAAACTCATCTTAAGAGTAATTTGAAAAAGCATGTAAGAAGTCAACATCAGTCATTTTTCACTTTGTAAAAACGAAAATCATCATTATGTCCTCATTTTACAATTTTCATGAGTGGCTGAATCATGGAAGAAAATTCATTTGGTTTGTAGCAGTTTTCTGGGTACAATTGTTGTTACCGATTGAATGACTATGTAGGGTGTCCCAGGAGGAATGGTCAGTATTCATTGATATGAAAGGAACGATATCCAATGCAAAAACGTTTAGTAAACATAGTGCCTAAGATACGTGCTTTAAGGAATGTTAAGAATTATGAGCACTTCTTTATCTTCTGTACTGTGAAATAAATCTCTTCTACTGCAAGCTCTTTGCTTTCCATTTTGTGGGAGGTGATAATATGGACCAAAAGAAGAAAAAATCACCTGGTAAACATGGACTCTAAAAAGCATACCTTAAGAGCTATTAGCACTTGTTCAGTAGAGAAGATGTGTCGTAGTACCACAGATTTATTTTATTTAGTGTATGGCATTATGTATGAATAGCAACCACCAATTGTAGATTACATAACTTTACAAAATTTTACAAAAATATATCAATTTCATATTTTATAATTAAAAAAATAAGTCTATAAATTAACATCTTACTTTGTCAATCCATTCAAGGGCTGCCTCTGTCACTTCAAAGAAATCTTCCAAGTTCCCATGGGAGGCTCTTCTGCTACAGCTCGTTACAATGTGATGGATCATCTAGTGTTCATTTCCAGTGTCACATTGAGAAGACTTCCCCATTGGTAGAGGTTTTCAGCACAGATGCCGTGGCCTGTGCAGATCCCATTAATTGTTTTCCATGCACATCATGTTAATTCCATACCGGCTGGTCTTGTGTCAGGTCTTTGGAGGGTCTGATGTTCTTCATGGGAAATAGTGTTCCACATTTCTGTCCACTTTTTATTGATACTGAAAGTAGCTGCCTCCAGCGATTCTGCCAATAGGACAGATGGTTGACTGGATTTTAATCGGTTCATTTGGAGTGCAGGAACATCGGAGTGCATTGGTAGCTCAGAGATTTTAAGTTATTTTTGGTATTCTTTGAGGTGGGCGTTCTGTCTTCAGAGGTCTGGTGGCGCAATGTTGCTTACAGTTGGTAACTAGTATAGAGGAGCAGATTTGATGCAGCCTGTTATTGTCTTCATTGCTGCATTTAGCTCTATGTCAGTTTTTCTCCCATGTGTGCTATTAAGCCATACTGGGTCACAGTATTGAGCAGCAGGATAAACCAGCCCTAAGGCAGCGCATTGCAGTCTCATAGCTCGTGCACCCCATGAGGTACCACTCCGGTTCTGTATGATGTTATTGCATGATCTTAGCTTTGCTGTGGTGTTTTCTACGTGCTTCCTGTAAGAGAGGGTTCTATCAAGAGTCACTTCTAGATATTTTGGAGAGTCTTGGTTGTGAAGGGTTTGACCATTAAAGGTGACATTCAACTTCGCATTGGCCATTCTGTTGCTAAAGTGAAAGCAGTTTTGGATTTGATATCAGCCTCCACTTTTTAAAGTGCTCATCTATTGTGCTTAGATCTGCGAACAGGATCTCCTCACCAGCTTCAAGAGTTCTCTATTGGGTGGCAAGGGCCAGATCATCTGCTTAGATGAACTTCCTTGACTCTGTTTCAGGGAGGTCAGCTGTATACAAGTTGGACAGGATTGGTGCCAAAACTGAGCCCTGAGGAAGACCATTATCAAGTTTCTTCTGTCTGCTTAGCTGGTTGCCAAGGACTGCTTGGTAGTATCTCTCAGATAGCATGTTTTTTGTGAGCCTGATTTTGGTTTGGAAGTGTATAACACTGGCAAGTTTGTACAAGAGTCCTTGTCTCCATACTGTATCATAAGCAGCTGTAAGATGAATAAAAGCCACTGATGTTTTAAGGCAACATTGGAATCCAGCTTCTATGTGTGTAGTTAAGCTGAGCACTTGGTCTGTGCAGCTTCTGTTAGGTCTGAATCCTGCCTGTTCAATGGGAATAACTTCATGGATCTTTGGACCGCTTTGGATGAGGACAACTCTTTCCAAAAGCTTGTAGGAGCAGCTCGGGAGGGCTATTGACCAATAGCTAGCAGCTTTGTTCTCTGGTTTACCTGGCTTCAACATAACTATGATTTTTGTTCTTTTGAAGGCTTTTGGAATATTCCCTGATAGCAGAATATTGGTGAAAAAACTTGCAAGCCATTTACGAGTCCTGTTTCCACACTTGATGAGGAACTCTGGGTGTATCCCATCAAATCCTGTAGCTTTGCCTTTTTTTCATTTCTTTGATTGCTGCAGTGATCTCCTCTACAATGAAGTCTCTGGAGTACTCTGATTTGTTGGGTGCCTTCTGCTTCCGGTTTCTAAGCTTTTTCTTAACCATTCTTGTGTGTGGCTTATGTGGGGGTACTTTTATTCTATTTTAAATCTGGTCTGGTGTTACTTCAGAATCTTTTTGGGTGGGTGGTCGACTTCCTCCCAGTTTTCTCAAGAGGCTCAACGCCTCTCTGCTTGACCTCTTAAAATCCAGACTTTCTGTTTTTTGCTCCCAGCACCCTTTAGGAGCTTTATCAAGTTATTTTAGGAGTTCCATAGCAGTTCCACTGTCGTTGGTTGTTAAATAGGACTGATACAGTTCTTTGCAGTCATTACTCAAGCCTGGGATATATTCTCTCCAGAATCCTCTAGGCATGCTTTTTGTTAAAACTGCTCCAACGAATCTTTCATAATTTTCACTTAATGGGGGATCCATCTGATCACTTTATCAAGTTCTTTGGAAAATTTAGTCCAGTCTGCTTTTCTGAAGTTCCATCTTGCCCTAGGCATTGATCTGATCACAGGAATTTGAATTCCTACATCTACAATTACTGGCCAGTGTTGGCTTTTTGGGAAACCTCCAAGGACTGTCCTCACTGTATGTAAAGGATGTCCCTGGGAGTCCTGTGTTACAAAACATAAGTCAGCATTGGAATCCTTGTTCCAGGCTGCAGATTTAAATGTTCCCTTGTCCTTTGAGTCAAAAACTAAGCTAAGATTGTTATGTTCAGCCTAGTTTGCAAGGTCCTCACTATTTCCATCTGTTATGTTCAGCCTAGTTTGCAAGGTCCTCACTATTTTCATCAGTATCGCTGTATTTCCAGTTGCTGTGATGGCTGTTGAAGTCACCAGTTTATGTACTTGAATGCAAGGAAATAGGAAGAACATGAGCTGGCCAGTTATCTGCTGGAGGCTTGTAGACTTTTGTTAAAGCAACATCTTCAATTTTAACAGTGACAGTCTCAATATTTTGCATGAGTTTGCAGATATCAGATGTGCATTTTCATTGCTACTGCATATAGGTAGCACAGCAGCAGATCTGGTGGTATGTAGCTCCCAGGACTTCATAGCTACACGTCCTCTTGAATACAGTCTTTGCTCGTTATCTCTATGAGTTTTTTGAATGACTGCCACAGCTACATTGTTTTCAAGTAGCATACAAGAGAAATGATGTGATTTAGATCAGCTGAGCCCTTCAACACTGAGCTGTATAATTCGAATGTTATGGCTCAGATGTCTGGTTGGTTCGTTCTGAGATGAACCATTGTGAAGTAGTTTCACGTTCATGTTTAAGCCAGGAGATCTGTCGTAGATAAGTCTGGCTGCCAGCTCTGATACTCATTTAGCAGCACCCAGGGCATATGTGCAGTTTAGATTACAAAAGATGAACAATTGCTAATAGCTCTTAAGGTATGCACTTTAGAGCCCATTTTCACTAGACCTTTTTGCTTCTGATAATCTGTCCTATCATATCCATGAATAATGTCTATCCCTCCTGGAATACCTTGTATTGAACTAATATAAATATTTGAAATCAGTACAATGAAAGACCAGTCAAAGCTACAAATTTCACTTTCTTTATTCACTCAGTGACTAGTTTCAGGCCAAGACCTATTTTCAAACCATCATAATCAAAATAGTATTTAAAAAATGGAAAAACCATGTCACAAATGTGCAGACAAACAGTTACAGCACATGCAGATAAGCTGCAGGAAGTTCATGATAATGGAAATGAGGGGAAGACAACCACTTACCTGTTGAGGACTCATGTGTGGCACTCAGAAACACAACTGAAAACAGTTAACACTTACTTTTGAGCTCTTGCTCTATTTCTAGGAAGAGCACACACATTCAGTCACACAGTTTCTGGTAAGTTTTTCTGTGCACCAAGGTAAGTGGTTGCCTTTCTCTTATCTTAAATAATTTGAAATTATGGTCACTGTTGAAATTTTATTACATTCAATTGATTATAATATTCATTTTCATTAAAATTACACAAATTATGAAAAGTCAAAGATATAGTCTGTGATTGCACTATAGCAATGTATCAGCAAAATTATTGATTTTTGTGCATATAATAGAAAAGAATAAATTTGCTGTTTCCCTAAAAAACCTGGCACACATTTATATTTTAAAAGCTCTTACCAGTGGGTATATACAGTGTTTCACATGTCCAGCATTAAATTATATACCTGCAAGGTTAATTGCTCGCTGAATATAGTTTGTATTGTCTTGTGACAGATATTTGTCACTCACATGAGCATGACATTTACTGCAGTACACGTATCCAGATTCTCTGTCACAAGCAGATCTGACTGCAGCACTTGACATATTTTCTTTTAGAATCAGAGTTATATTTGTAAACAATTGGAATGGTCACATTGTGTTTTAATGCAATAAAAATATTTTACTCCCTTGTTCTTTGTCATTAGGTACCTATGGTTCAGAAACTTACTTAGATCAACCAATTAGCATTAGCATTCTGCCAGGTATAGATACTTTTGAGAAGTGACTGTTTTGTACTTAGTGTTGTTCATAATTCCTGATTTTTGTGTTGTCTTCATATTTATGCAGCGTTATATGATGATTTTCTCACAGTATTTCGTGAATGGAACAGGGAAGGGGGGATCAGATAGTGGTACAATAAGTACCCTCCGCCACACACCGTAAGGTGGCTCGCGGAGTATAGATGTAGATAAAAAGGGATCCAAATTTTTCCAACTTTGTCTGTTGTTAAGGAACATCCATATAATCTCAGAATGGGATGGTGTGTTATGTTACATGCCTAGCAGCAACAAATGATTATATTCAAGAGACCATTTAAGAAATAAACTATTAGATGGAACCAAACACTATAAACTGTTGTAATACACTGTGCGAAGTGTTCACTAACCGGAATAACATTCATTGTAGCATTGTTGAAATTACAGAGAGATTGAAGGAATCTCAGTATTTACCTTCAGAAGTTGAAATTGCTAGCATCATTGATAAAAATACTAAAGTAGTAAATAGTAATCCCAGCTTTGGGAACTATATGTCCCCAGTCATCCCTGAAGAACGAACCTATATTGCAGAAACAAGGATTACTACTTTTCACTTAAGCTGTTTATGTCTGCAGTACTAGGAGCTGTACATCCTGAAGGTAAGAATGGCCAGCCTTTTTGGTTCTATGTAATTTTAACAATTTGCTCAGTTGAACTGTCCATTTGGTAAATTGCTTATATCATATGAGCGAAATACTTTTCTGAATGTGCATTCCAATTTGATAGTGGTTTAATGTCTTAATTTTCACCACTTTTTCAAACAGATTACTTAGGTGGTGTTCATTTTATATAAGAGCATGTAAATTTCAGAAGAAAATAAGTATATATGTGTACTGATCCTTGATGTGTACATAGCTGTCAGTCACTAACAAGCATGGAAACCTGGTTAAAAAAAATAAAAAAAATGTGAACTTGTTTTGGAATATGTGTGTGTGTATTATTTTTTGGTATCTGATTGCTCCAGGTTTTATCAATATTTCTAGAGCAGAACAAAGATCTTTTGTTATTTTACACAGCAATTTAAATAAATAAATAAATAAATGTATTGTCTTGTAAGAGAGAAAATATCAGTGGTGCCCTTGTATTCACTTATTGTTTTTGCACTGTCTTCTTGCTGTTCTTCTGTAAAATACACTTAACCTAGTTTAGCTGTGAAAACGTTTCTCCAGGAATAATACGGAGTGAAATGTACCAGCATTTTTGTGTTCTTATTCATATATCAAGCAACTGTTCCTCAAGTCAAGAAACTAAACAGAATTTTTTAATACTTTATCAATATGGTAGCCTTTATTATTACCTGAAGGTTAATGTAGCAAGTTATTAATGGTACCTTTTATCAGTTATCAATCTTGTAGTGTACACAGTCATATGTATGTTCATAAGAATGATTGTTACTATATTTGTATTCATAAGAATGATTTTCACCAACTACTCAACCTGTGACACCTATTTATTTAATAGCTTTAATAAGCCATTATTAATTTTCACTTTATACTTGTGTGAACATTACTAGCTGTTACTGAGGTAAAACTGGCAAGGGGAGATCCCCAGAGGTGACACTGAATTCTCAAAACTACCATATATTACTGTAGGTGGACCCTCATTTAAGAGTTATCAGTGGGAAAAAATCATAATTTTGCATGATGTTCTAGGAACTTAAAATTGACCTCATTAAATTTATAAGCACATTAGCATAGTGGTTAGCATATGAGCTTGATGCGCAGACATTTGTGGGTTCGAATCTCATTAGGTGCTGAAAAATTCTTTATTTTTAAATAATTTAAAAATGACTTTGGTCATTTTTTTATTCAATTAATTGGTTTAAATGTAATTTTTTTCAAAATTTCTAATCCTTTATCAAATAATTTTAATCATTGTATTGACTTTTTCATTTGGACTTACTTTTTTCTAGTTACCATTCTCTTTTCATTTGGAATAATTGTGCATGTGATTTTAACTATTTTTATTATATCTAAAAACAAAGATGATGTGACTTACCAAACGAAAGCGTTGGCACGTCGATAGACACACAAACAAACACAAACATACACACAAAGTTCAAGCTTTCGCAACAAACTGTTGCCTCATCAGGAAAGAGGGAAGGAGAGGGAAAGACGAAAGGATGTGGGTTTTAAGGGAGAGGGTAAGGAGTCATTCCAATCCCGGGAGCGGAAAGACTTACCTTAGGGGGAAAAAAGGACTGGTATACACTCGCACACACACACATATCCCTCCACACATATACAGACACAAGCAGACATATTTAAAGACAAAGAGTTTGGGCAGAGATGTCAGTCGAGGCGGAAGTGCAGAGGCAAAGATGTTGTTGAATGACAGGTGAGGCGTGAGTGGCGGCAACTTGAAATTAGCGGAGATTGAGGCCTGGTTGATAACGGGAAGAGAGGATATATTGAAGAGCAAGTTCCCATCGCCAGAGTTCGGATAGGTTGGTGTTAGTGGGAAGTATCCAGATAACCCGGACAGTGTAACACTGTGCCAAGATGTGCTGGCCGTGCACCAAGGCATGTTTAGCCACAGGGTGATCCTCATTACCAACAAACACTGTCTGCCTGTGTCCATTCATGCGAGTGGACAGTTTGTTGCTGGTCATTTCCACATAGAATGCGTCACAGTGTAGGCAGGTCAGTTGGTAAATCACGTGGGTGCTTTCACACGTGGCTCTGCCTTTGATCGTGTACACCTTCCGGGTTACAGGACTGGAGTAGGTGGTGGTGGGAGGGTGCATGGGACAGGTTTTACACCGGGGGCGGTTGCAAGGGTAGGAGCCAGAGGATAGGGAAGGTGGTTTGGGGATTTCATAGGGATGAACTAAGAGGTTACGAAGGTTAGGTGGATGGTGGAAAGACACTCTTGGTGGAGTGGGGAGGATTTTATGAAGGATGGATCTCATTTCAGGGCAGGATTTGAGGAAGTTGTATCCCTGCTGGAGAGCCACATTCAGAGTCTGATCCAGTCCCGGAAAGTATCCTGTCACAAGTGGGGCACTTTTGTGTTTCTTCTGTGGGGGGTTCTGGGTTTGAGGGGATGAGGAAGTGGCTCTGGTTATTTACTTCTGTACCAGGAAGGGAGGGTAGTTGCGGGATGCGAAAGCTGTTGTCAGGTTGTTGGTGTAATGGTTCAGGGATTCCGGACTGGAGCAGATTCGTTTGCCACGAAGACCTAGGCTGTAGGGAAGGGACCGTTTGATGTGGAATGGTCTTCATGATCTGGACTCACAGTGAAGGAGAACTCCAGAATTTCCTCTCCAACCTCAACTCCTTTGGTTCCATCAGATTCACCTGGTCCTACTCCAAATCCCATGCCACTTTCCTTGATGTTGACCTCCACCTGTCCAATGGCCAGCTTCACACGTCCGTCCACATCAAACCCACCAACAAGCAACTGTACCTCCATTATGACAGCTGCCACCCATTCCACATCAAACGGTCTCTTCCCTTTCTGTTTTAACTCCACCTGCAGGCACCTGTGAAGGACACCCTGACTATAATCTGGAAATCTGTAATTTTAAACTCACTTAGGAAATCAGAAAGGAGGAAAACCTATATAGATTTTGAAATAATAAGTGGCCCATACCACTACCACCCCCAGATTCGGTAACTAAGAGCCAGCTAGATCCAATTTCATAGTGGAATCTGTGACTGCATAGCTCATTTGGAAAAGGTTTATATCACGAAAGACAAGGAACTGGGATGGAGCTCTGTTACTGTGCACTGTTTTAATTTGTCAAGAGCCCACATTCCTGCAAACTGAAAAATTAGCTATGGGCACTCCATCCTGCACTATTGTAAATTTGTTTGGCTTAAGAAGCAAATACTTTCTCACAACTCACCAAACAGTTGCATGTGGAACATCTAGTTCAAAGTATGGATTGTGGCTCAATTTTGCAAGAGTGTTAATAAATGTTCTCTCTGTCTTTCACTCACAGGCAACTTGAAGATTAGTTAAGAACTACTGAATAGCCAATCTGAACATACATTGACCACAGTAGCATGTTATTTTACCTTTGGAATGCAATACAGCAGTGATTATGGCAAGGCATGGATTCAACAAGTCCTTGGTAGGTTTCCAGACATATGCGGCATGTGATATCTATGCACATCACATGCAATTCCTATAAATTAGGGGCTGGTAGTTTGTGGGTGCTCAATAGTGTCTCACTTGTATTCCACTGGGTTCAGATCAGGTGGATTTGATGGAACTTGATTTCGTTATCATGTCCTTCAAACCACCGTAGCACAATTCTAACGTTGCGTTATGGACAGTTACCTTATCGGTTGATGCTATCATTCTGAATTACATGTTACCATATGCTGAGCCATAACAATCTGCATTTTGATAAGAGCCTAGCTGCCCATGTTTCTCAGACACATTTGTCATTGAAATTCCAAGAGTAGATGTTTCAGTAATGGGCAGGCATCATATTACTTCTTCCCACACAATCTCACAGAATTTCAAGACAAGACAGAGGTTTACCAGCAGTCGTTCTTCTTGTGCACCATTCATGAATCAAACAGGGACAAGGGAAATTATAATGGTACCAAAACTAACCTCAACTACACAGTGTGAGGTGGATTGTGTAGCATAGATGGTATATTTGGTAAATAAGCAGGAAAAACCAGACAGACTCACAGGTCAGGGAAAGGCCCATTATTTTACAAGACATATTTACAGTTGAGCAATCACAGTGATCACATTCATTTGCTTCTTCTGTGGTTCTTTATATAAAAATATTTATTTATCTGTTGTTCACTTTATGAATGAAATGCAGAATGGAAGTAATAGTATATATGGAAACAAATAAATTTTAAGCATGTATAAATTCAGTGAAAATCATACATTCTAATCCTTCTACTCATCTCATCACTTGTATCCACATTCATTTAAAAGCAATGACATCACCTTTCTCACACCACTTCACACACTAAAGTCCACTTATACAGTGATTACTCTTTTTCACCAGGGTCACTTCAACAAGTTGCTGAGCTCCCAACTATACAGAAAAATTAAAGCAGCAACACAGCAGCATAAATCTTCTGTATATGAAGGACATAGTAAATACAGCACACACATTCTTGAACTAAATGTCAGAATTATCTCAATATGATCAGTTTATACATTACTCAATACTGTAAAAACTATTAGCTATTAGGATTTTTAATTAATTTTTGCACTATATTAATATACTTTCATGAACTATTTTAGCAGTCTGGGTGACTTCATTTTGTTACTTTCCTGTTTAATTACTGAGTCACTTACAGCCATTCTTTTTTTCATTGCTACTATAACTTTCCTTTATACATTTCTGCAGTTCATTGATATGGTTTCAAAGCTTCATTTTGGTTTTTGCTTTATTAAGTGCACAAAAATGATTAGATAATTTCCTTGTGCCCTTGTTTATCTATGTCTTTGAATTTAAAGTAATTTTTATTTTCTGGGAATGCAGCATCAGAGGGGTGTTTATGATGAAGTGTCAAAATTTTGTTCACCTTATCTTGGGACTGTTTCCCAAGCCACTTTTTTAGCATGCATTTGAAGATCCTGATGATGTCTTCATTAACTACTCATCTTGGTCTGGTTGTCATTTATCCTCCAAGTAATATTAAGAATTCTTCAAGTGTAAATGTGATTACTTTAGGATCTAAAAAATCTCTGTCATATTCATATATTTGTTTGCAATAAACATCTGGTCAGTTGCACAGAGGAATGGTATGATGAACCAAGTCTTATATCCTGAAATGTATTTATTGTGATTTATGATTGGGAATATCAGAAATCACATAAGTTGAAAATAGTCATAAACAATGACTGTGATTTTTATTTTCCTGCACTGATTGTACATTTAACTCTTCAGAAGTTTCTTCTATTGTTGTGAGTACATATAAGAACAAAGTGTTGTTCATCACAGAAGAATGGTTATTACAATTCTAAAGCTATGGTAATAAATTACCACAGTTTTTATTTATTTGTTTATTTTTTCCAGCCATCACATCAGCTGGTATGTGTATGCATCAATTGATCTTCACTGACTGATCCATTATGGGGGAAAGTAAACTGTCACCCATTAATTGCTCAATTTACCCCCCCCCCCCCCCATCAATCCCTCCATAAACATTCTTTTCAGGCCACCTTGCAATACCCTGTTTTATGCACATGTCCAGTTGTCTGATTCTTGAATTGCTCTCAAAAATACATTGTGTCAGTTTCTTGTATCCATTGTGTTGTAAAAATCATTTCTCATTAATGTGCTAAATGATTAATGATGTTGATGCTTCATTTTGCTACTCCATTCTTCTTCTTCAGTTTTATTTATGTATTTATATCACTGTGTAGTTGTGAATAATGGAAGGAGTATAGACATGTTACTCAAAGTACAATTAATGTTCTGTGAAAATGTAACTTAGCTTTCTTTAGCACTAAGAGAAACACACAAATACACAAGCTGAGCTATACTGTTTTGGCAGTGCAACCTTCATTGTAAGTCACTGGAAACTTCATGGCAGGGTCACTGCCGTCACATTCCTATGCTATTGCCTTGCTGCCTCTCCCTCCAAATGCCAGCCTCCTTTCTGTCTGCACGAGTGTGTGTGTGTGTGTGTGTGTGTGTGTGTGTGTGTGTGTGTTAGCTCCAAAGAATAACATTGCCCAAATGTCAGCAACATTTAGAGTCTTGCTTACTTGCATTTTGACTATTCAACTCTGTAACTATACAGTGTGTAATTACCTTTACTCCTTGTATTATTTGTATTCTACCTGTGACTTTTCTATCATTTTTTGAATTATGTGTTTATAAACGACTGGAATCACCGATTATAATTGTCTTGCTCCTGATTCATTGGTGTGAATAGTTACCACCCCATACCCATAGGCGTCTGCAAGGGGTTCAAGAGGTGGCACTTGTCCCCCACTTTACCCAGGAATCAGAGTATAGAGTTTTTATTGATTACAGTACTCTCATAGATGAGTAGGAGTGACTGGATATGATCATTTCTCTGGTGTAATAAGTTTTTTGTGCTGCTATAAAATTGAGAGCTTGTAGAATTAAACATCTTGAAACTGATCAACTCATTTATATAAAAACTGGCAATTTTGAGGACATGTGTGTGTATTTGTTTTGGTCTAAATCTGATGAAGGACTTAGCCTGATAGCTAACAACTCCTAGCAGTATTTTTACAATGCACTGTCTACCACTCTATGTCTCCTCTATCTGGTGAGTACCAATCTATATTTTTATACACTGAAGAGCAAAGAAATTGCTACATCTGCCTAGTATCGTGTAGGGACCCCGCAACCACGCAGAAGTGCCTCAACATGACGTGACATGGACTCGACTAATGTCCGAAATAGTGCTGGAGGGAACCGACACCATGAATCTTGCAGAGGTGTCCATAAATCTGTAAGAGTACAAGGAAGTGGAGATCTCTTCTGAACAGCATGTTGCAAGGCATCCCAGATATGCTCAGTAATGTTCATGTCTGTAAAGTTTGGTGGCCAGTGGAAGTGTTTAAACTCAGAAGACCCACTGTAGCAATTCTGGACGTGTGGGGGTGTCACATTGTCCTGCTGGAATTGCCCAAGTCCATCGAAATCCGCGATGGACATGAATGGGTTCAGGGGATGAGACAGGATGCTTACATATGTGTCATCTGTCAGTGTCATATCTAGATTATAAGAGTTCACATATCACTCCAACTGCACCCCCCCCCCCCCCCCCCCCCCACACACACACACACACCATTACAGAGCCTCCACCAGCTTGAACAGTCCCCTGCTGACATGCAGGGTCCATGATTTGATGAGATTGTCTCCATACTCGTACTCATCCATCCACTCGATGTAATTTTAAAAGAGAGTCTTCTGACCAGGCAACATTTTTCCAGTCACCAACAGTCCATTGTCAGTGTTGATGGGCTTAGGGGAGGCATAAAGCTTTGTGTCATACAGTCATGAAGGCAACACAAGTGAGCCTTTGGCTTAGAAAGCCCATATTGATGATGTTTTATTGAATGGTTCACGTGTTGACACTTGTTGATGGTGCAGCATTGAAATCTGCAGCAATTTTCAAAAGGGTTACACTTCTGTCAGTGAACGATTCTCTTCAGTTGTCATTGGTCCCATTCTTTCAGGATCCCTTTCTGGCCACAGCGATGTCAGAGATTTGATGTTTTACTGGATTCCTGATATTCACAGATCCCTCGTAAAATGACCATGTGGGAAAATCGTCACTTCATGCTACCTTAGAGATTTTTCATAAAATTATGTGAAAATTAGTGGCTTGCTATATTGAGACACTACTGTCACTCAAGTATGCTGTCCCAAAGCATATTTGTTAGACTAACATTATTTAATGTGTTTTTTAAGGTAGAAAGAATGGCGTGAGTTTAGGTTTTCACAATGTGTGATGAATTTGAATTATTTTTGGGTATTCAGCCAGCATTATCTAGGTTGTACAGTATTTCAACAAGCTGACTTGTTGCCCTTTTCAGGGGATCATGATGATGGACTGTTTTCTTCTGGCTACTCTCTGCTGGTGAGATGGAGGGGGGAAGTGTGCTATCTGGAAGCAAGCCATGATCTGCAGTATCCGTGCCACCACCACTTGGTTCAGGACCCTACTGATATGGAGAATAAGTGGTGTGGTCTTCTGCTCTTCAGTTGGAAGGCATGAGCAGATCTTCCCCAGACAGCCAATGTGCTGGAGCATGCTGAGGGCTAGGTCACAAGTCTTATTTTATTGGGAACCACTCTCTTTATTTAAGACATCCATTGCTTAGCTGGATCTCTGCATGCTCTATTGAGATTCTGTTCCAGAGTGTGTCAGCTTGTTGTAGCAACTTGGTGCCATCATAATTATTATATCCTTTATGAATTAGGTGCCCTTCAACACTTGACTTCATTGATTGATTTTATCTGTTTGCTAAATATGCATCATGCATTTTTCATTGACTGTCCAGGTAGTCTGGCCTATGTACATTTTGCCTCCCAAGGTGTGGTACACCCTTGGTTTTGGAAGGCCTGGTTTTCCTTAACATACCCTAACAAGACTTTTGTGTCTTGATGTGAGGGATCAACAGTTTCTCTTCCTTCTCTGCATGCTGTGATCAAGACATCGTTGGCTTTATGGTGTACTGGATCAGTTGATTGTTGTATGTGGTCAGATGGAAAACTTAACTGTCTCTACTAATGCTGCTGAACTCTCTTGGTCCGATGTCACAATATCTGTATAGTAGTGACTTTAGGACTACCCTCACTGTGAGGGAGCATGAAAACTGGAGACATGCAAGTGTAAATCTATTTGTCGGTTTACAGTAAATACTGTGTCCTAATGTATCATCTGGCCTTCACTTGACATGCAGAAAAGGAGAATAGATAGTGATCCAACCATCCAAGTGAAAAGAAATATTATTGTATTTATCTGGAGCATGTTATCAGGGTGGGAAAGGGGGATGGGGGAGTACAATGTAATGACCATGTTCATGAGCAGATTTATTCGCTAGATTTTACGGATTATCTAAAGCCCATAAAGAAAGAATGGCACTCCATCAAATTGTAAGTAATATTAGCACATAACATCAGTGTACTTGCATATTAGCTAGCAAAACTGCTGAAAGTGATGCTCAGCCCCATTGTTGGAAAATGCGAGGATCACATAAAACATTTGGCATATTTCGCTAAGCACCTTCAAAACTTCTGGCTACACCATAAACACCTCACAGTGAGCTTTACCATGTTTTCCTCCTTTATTAGGATACCTCAAAGAGACACTCTAAATCTCATAACAGACAAGCTGACACTGTTGCTAACAAGACTCATTTAATACATGTTCGTGTTTGCATGACCCTGTCCCATTTGACAGAAATTACTACGAATACACTGAGTGAGTAACAGTGGGCTGCCCACTGTCACCACTGGTGGCCAACACATTTGTTGAGACACTTGAACTCCTCGCGTTTCCTCCAATACATAGGTGATACATTTGTAATCTGGCCCCATGTATGACAGTTATCAATACTCTTTAGAACATCTGAATTTGCTGCAAAAAAAGATCTGATTCACAATGGAAACAGATGAAAATAACCAACTTACATTTCTGAATGTGCTTGTCAAACGAAAGCCAGACAATACTTTAGGACACAGAATTTACCGTTATCCAAGGCATACAGATTTACACTCACATGCTTCCAGCTTTCATGCCCTGTTACAATGAGGTGTGCTATGAACACTAGTGCACAGGTCTCATGAAATCTCTGACCAAGAGATTTTAGCAGTGGAATTTATAACATCCCTACTGTTATACTCCTGTTGCTTGGCATCTTGTAGATCTCTTCTTTCTCTCTTGTCCTGTTGTGGGATATTGTATGAATTAGAAAATTGAATTTAATTGTCATACATTAAGTTTGTGACTGATAATAAGAATTTATTATTACTGTTCTATCTGATTACTAAATTCATTAAACCTCGAACATTTGTGTGACCAACTTTCTTATCATCCTCAGACAAATCGCCTGACCCATACAGTTATTCATACAAAAGCTCCCCAGTGACTCTGTCAGCCAACTCCTCCATCCCATCCCATTGCATGAAACATGGGGCAAACCAGCTTGCCATTGTGGGCAGAGG
Organism: Schistocerca serialis cubense; assembly: GCF_023864345.2. Classification (NCBI taxonomy): domain Eukaryota; kingdom Metazoa; phylum Arthropoda; class Insecta; order Orthoptera; family Acrididae; genus Schistocerca; species Schistocerca serialis. The sequence goes on along the minus strand of NC_064641.1, from coordinate 81,407,101 downwards.
TGCAGTTTTACTTATTCTAACAATCACCGATGTTGTTGCTCACTAGGCTCATACCGTGTACATTGATATTCGGACGAGCTGTGAGGACAGTAAACTTACATGTTGCAGCAGCACCTTCAGACTGTTACCATAAAAACTGTTAGAACAACAGCCAGACGCAGTGAGCAATAAAGACAAAGAAGCCCTGGGCATAGCATGGAGAAGGGGGAAGAGAAACTGTTGTAACGCATCAGTTAAATTTGGAGGAATACTCCAGAAATATGACATGAAGTGCATATTTTGCACACCACCCAAGACAAATACCTTGTTGAAGTCTGCTAAATTAATTTTATTGATCCATATTAATTTAATGTCCAAAATTATAAAAATAAAGTATGTCATTGGTGCACATTTCACCAAGTTACCTTCCATTACAAATGCACGACTGAGATATGATTTTCAAACGACAGAGCACAGCAATCAGCCTTCTTTTTCTTTCAGGTTTTATTAGGCAAATCTAGATTGTGGCTAGTGCTGAGCCATTATCAATACTTTTTCACAGTATCAATGCATGTCCTAGTACATCAGTCCCCTGTTGTTCGGGCTTCTGTCACAGTTCGTTCAAGACTGTTGAAATCGTGAACAAACTGTGACAGAAGCACGAACAACAGGGGACTTATGTAGTAGAACATGCATTAATACTATAAAATATTGCATTGATAATGGCTAGGCACTAACCAAAATCTAGATTTGCCTAATAAAACCTGAAAGAAAAGGGTGATTGATTGCTGTGCATTATCATTTGAAAGGACTACATTTGTTTAATTAGGACACTTGTAGCATTACGAAAATGATTTATTGATGCTATGAATTACATCATGAAATCAGTTTCTGAACATCAGTCACTTCTTTTAAATGAATTGTCATGAAGGCGAGCCCATTCAGATGTTGCTCTCTAGTTGTTGTATTCCTTAGGTATGTCTTGATGCTCTTAAGAGTGGAGAAACTGCGCTCATTTGTGGCTGTAGAAACTTAAACACATTGAGATATATCTGACAGTTGCAGGCAGAAAAAGTTTCCTTTGCATTCCCTGAAACAACTACTTCAGTCACCTCACATGTTGATGAAAGTGTGTCAACTCAGCCATTGCCATTGTTAAATCGGTGACTAATGGACCTGAAGCATAAAATGAATGTGGTTTTGTAACTCCATCAATGATCCCTGTATCTTTAGTTTTTCATGGTAAAAGACTATTAAAATTGTTAAAAAGCTCAAAATGTGTCAAGAACCAATCCTGCAGTGAACTAATGAAGGCATCCAGACAGGGTATGAACACACACACATCGTATTAACCCACATCATCATCACTGGTATCCTGATTTGCACTGTGTGCTTGATTGGCAGAATTGTATGGTTGCTTGATTTTAACTGCATTGTCTGAAGCTGATCCGTGGTAATGTTGATTAACTCTGTGAACTCTATATCTTGGCACTGAAGTTGATGACAGATGGACTCACTGAGTGCAACCAGTTTAGAAAGTATAACTGTGCAGATGACAAAATCTCCCTTGGTGATGGCTGTCAACAAAATAATGGCATTGTGGGATGTGGTCTTCCCCAGAGCTGAAACAACACAGCCATACATTTCCTTGAAGTCTTGTGTGATGCAAAGATGCTCAATCCAGCTAGTGAGCATGGTATGTTTCAGACTCCTGACTTGAACATTGATTAATGATTCAAGGGCATCATTTAATACTTGCTTATGATTTGACTCTCCAAAGAAATTATGTACCATTTCCAGCATTCCTAGTGAGTTCCCCATAATCAGAATCTTGCATGTATTGATGACTACCAAATTGAAACTATGAGCTGCACAATGAGAACATGCACCTAAAGGGCAGCCCTGTTGTATGAATCCATGAGCTCCGTGAGCTTTTCCCAACATGGCTGCAGTACTGACAATAGCCGTTGTAAAAATCACATGTCAAAACAAAATTTTACCGAGTTTTCAGGTACAGATCCAGCCAACTCTTTGCCAGTCACATGAAACACTGGACCAAATTGCAAGAAATATTAATGAATCTTGAGATTGGGTAAATATTATGATGATGAGCACAAAGAGAGAGTTGCTCTATTCCTGCAACATCAGCAGGTTCATCCACAAGAACCATGAAACCTTTGACATTATTAAAATGCTGAACAATCCTTTGCAGGAGTTGGTTATTGATGCAACTGGTGGCCTGATTTTGGATTGGGGTGCTAATGTACTAGTTACATTTACCAGTTTTTTCCAAACTTGCTCAAAGGCTTTTGTCAGGCACAAAGTTACCATGTTTTTATCATCTTATTTGTCAACTTAAAGAGGCCCAATCCTGACTATGCATTTTCTATTTTTTTCCCTGCTGCTCCATCAAGCCTTGGTCCAGACAATGTTTTATATCTTGTGTCTAGTTCGTCAGTATATGAACAAAATTATCACCATCGATTGTAGTACCCTTATGGTAAAAGTTGCTTGCATGGATGCTGAAGCATTCAAAACCTTGCTTCCACTTCAAAAACCTGAGGGTTACCAGGTGTCCAACATTTTGATGACTACCTTTACCCGAACTTGTCTTAGTGAAAAATGCACAGTACCTACACGAGGCACCATCATCTTTGGGTGAATATACTAACGAAAAATATTTCCGCATAACCTAGGTTGAACTTACAATATTGGCCACTTTGCAAAGTGAGGGGGAATTTGTAAGTTGCATTGGGCAAAAAAGGGTTTTAGAAATGTTTTAGCTTCATGCCATGACTAACTTTTTCGTTATTTGACAGCAAATAAACACTTACGCCATACTTACCGCCTGGTGATGAAATGTCAGAGCCTAATGTGTCAATGAAAGATGTTGATTTTGCTTCAGGACCTGACAGATGTGATTATGAACTAGCAGTAATGCTTCCATTGTTTGAAAACAGCAGTGACGGTAGTTTTGGTGAATCATTCATTTTCCCAACCTAAGAGAGCAGAGTTACTTCTAGTTGTGGTGTTTTGCAGAAGTAGTTCAAAATGTTTCCACATTTTGTTTTGCAATGCATTGTGTTAACTCTCAAAATTTAGATTTCACTATACATGCTTCAGTAACACTGGTTTTTGCAACACTAACATAACAACAATTTATCAGCTGCTAATGCAGAGAATCATGTACAAAACAAACTAGAACATTTCCTAGTCAGCACATGGTCTGACAGTATGTCCACCACATCTGTACTGTGCTTTGTTTCTATATTCATTAAGATTCATTTACAGATACTGTAACATACTGAGACTGATCTCATAAACTTTGTATTTAATTCACCTTTGATATGAAATTGATATGTGTTTTTAAAACAAAACTCGCATTCGGGAGGACGACGGTTCAATCCCGCGTCCGGCCATCCTGATTTAGGTTTTCCGTGATTTCCCTAAATCACTCCAGGCAAATGCCGGGATGGTTCCTCTGAAAGGGCACGGCCGACTTCCTTCTCCATCCTTCCCTAATCCGATGAGACCGATGACCATGCTGTCTGGTCTCCTTCCCCAAAACCAACCAACCAACCAACAATGAACAAATAAACCATTGTGAAGAACTGCATCTCTGAAGGACATGTCATGAACTATGAAGACACCTAGCTGTTGCAAAAGGCAACACATTTTGAGTTTGCATATTAAAAAGAATCTATAGAGATCCAGCTACACAAAGAACTTTTAATTAAAGGCAGTGGTTTCTAACTTAAGCAAATAAGTCTTGGGGCCCTACCGTCTCAAAACACAACAGTAGTCTCTGGGACAACAAGTTCATGCTACCATAAGTGGAGAGCTTGGATTACACCATGTAGGTGCACATTCTCCACTTCAGCAGTTTCTCTAGGGCAGTGGCAGTGTCATAGACACTGAGGACCATGGTTTGTGTTGGGGCCATGCTCTTCCTCACCATCTCATCAGCAGAGGCACTGTGAACCTTTGGTTGAAAGTGATGAGGGAAGGGGTGAAGTAGAAATAAAGACAGCACCTAGTAGGGGACAATAATCATATGAACTTATAATATCAGTAAGTCACATTGACAAATATGACACGAACTGGATGTTGCCTCCCAAGTTAATACCTGGCAACAAAATTCAAGAAAAAATTACTGTTCAAGTTATTTGTATTCATTGCACTGGTGTATATAGCAAGTGTTTAATGTGCAGCTGACGAGTAAATCCCTGGAATTATTCAGTAAAATTTTGCACTTGCACTGTACCAGCTTTAGCTAGATTTTATGGCTATTATTTGTTTAAATTGAGCAACAGTGTTTTTAAAAATGAAATGACTGCTTCACTGCCATAACAGATGCTATTTCACTGCATAAAAGATGCTTTTGGTCACTATTTAATGACATGGTAAATGGAAGAAATAGATTTTCGTGCCTTCTCTTTACTGCTATCTTTATTCTGTTAGAGATGTGCTTTTCGTTTTTCTTCCTCATACTTTTTGAGCTGTTTGCCTAAATACTATTGTTCAATAAGAGTGTATTTCATCTGCCCCTATATTACATCCATTTTCTAAAATGGTGAACTTGTTTCTCAATTTAACCTGGTATACCTCCAATTTTTAAATACATTTTCTTAATCTAGATTTCCTTTACTGCCTGGTAAATTTCTTTCTAGCTTCATATATATTCTTTTCTTGTACATCATATGGGTATATGACCACTTGGAATTCTGAAGTAGTCCAGGATTGCCATAACATATAGAATATCCTTTGCTGGATAAAATAAAGTCAGTTCTATTTTTATAAGGTTTGTAATTTGTAATGGCAACCAGCCACAAGCATAAGTTACAAACCTTATAATTATAACACAGCAATGTGGTTCTCATAAGGTCTAACCTGGTTTTTAGTTTCATTTGGTCCTTGCCAAGACCATTAGTTTTCTCTTGAGAGCATGTGTTGAGGACAAACATATTGTTGTTGGTAATTCTACTAACATATGACCTCTTGTCATTTCTTGCATCACACCCTAGTTTCCCAGTGAAAAATCATTCTTTAGGTTTTGTCTGCACTTATGTTACAATCACCTCTTACAACCTTGTCGTAAAAGTTGCTGTCATTTGTCAGTTTTAAAAATTCTTCATAGAGATCTTTCCCTTTTTCACAAAAACATAAGCACATTGAAGCATAGATTTGGTTGATTTTCATGAAATATCTTTAGTTCATTTTTAAAAGATTCCACAATTTTTTGTCCAAAATGTAGAACATAATTGTTCAGTATCCACAACTATAAAAATTACTTGGGAAAAAACAGTACTCACAGCAATTTTATTTTAAAAAAACCACGACTTCTTTCAGCCGTGAAGGCCATTTTTTGGTGGTTATCTTAGCACTAAATCAGACCTATGTCACTATTGGTTCATTTTTGTCATACCGTTGATGGACACAGAACACTGTGATTAACAATGCAGATAACTAAACAATGGAAAATCCAGGATGGAATGTAACCATATTATGAAAAGCATTGTTGCTACCCACCATATAGTGGAAATACTGACTCACAGATGGACATCACAAAAAGGCTGTCAGAAAGTGTGCATTTCACCAACAAGGTCTTTGTGTAAAACAGACAACATATACAACACACTCAAGCAAACGAATTCACACTCACATGTCCACAGTCTCAGGCTGCGGCTTTGACAGCCAGAGACTGTGGTCATATGTGTGTGTGTGTGTGTGTTTTTTTTTTTTTTTTTTTTTTTTTTTTGACGAAGACCTTGTTGGTCAAAAGCTCACTTTCTGACAGTCCTTTCGTTGTGCCTGACTGCGACTCAGTGTCTCTGCTATATGGTAAGTAGCAACTATCCTTTTCCTAATATTGTTACAATGCAGATTAACTTTCATATAATTTACAAGTAGATAGTTATACATAATTTTTGCCATGCCCCAGCATTTACTTCATGTGGACTGATAATCTGGTTTTCTGTCCTTTCATAAATTTTGTACTCTTTGTGGTTCTACAATCCTGTAATCAGTATTAGTCTCAATTTCCACATGTTGTTGTTGTGGTGGTCTTCAGTCCTGAGAGTGGTTTGATGCAGCTCTCCATGCTACTCTATCCTGTGCAAGCTTCTTCATCTCCCAGTACCTACTGCAACCTACATCCTTCTGAATCTGCTTAGTGTATTCATCTTTTGGTCTCCCTCTACAATTTTTACCCTCCACGCTGCCCTCCATTGCTAAATTTGTGATCCCTTGATGCCTCAGAACATGTTCTACCAACCGGTCCCTTCTTCTTGTCAAGTTGTGCCACAAACTCCTCTTCTCCCCAATTCTATTCAGTACCTCCTCATTAGTTATGTGCTCTACCCATCTAATCTTCAGCATTCTTCTGTAGCACCACATTTTGAAAGCTTCTATTCTCTTCTTGTCCAAACTATTTATCGTCCATGTTTCACTTCCATACATGGCTACACTCCATACAAATACTTTCAGAAACGTCTTCCTGACACTTAAATCTATACTTGATGTTAACAAATTTCTCTTCTCCAGAAACGCTTTCCTTACCATTGCCAGTCTACATTTTATATCCCCTCTACTTCAACCATCATCAGTTATTTTGCTCCCCAAATAGCACTTCTCCTTTACTACTTGAAGTGTCTCTTTTCCTAATCTAATTCCCTCAGCATCGCCCAATTTAATTTGACTACATTCCATTATCCTCGTTTTGCTTTTGTTGATATTCATCTTATATCCTCCTTTCAAGACACTGTCCATTCCGTTCAACTGCTCTTCCAAGTCCTTTGCTGTCTCTGACAGAATTACAATGTTATCGGCGAACCTCAAAGTTTTTATTTCTTCTCCATGGATTTTAATACCTACTCCGAATTTTTCTTTTGTTTCCTTTACTGCTTGCTCAATATACAGATTGAATAACATCGGGGAGAGGTTGCAACCCTGTTTCACTCCCTTCCCAACCACTGCTTTCCTTTCATGCCCCTCTACTGCCATCTGGTTTCTGTACAAATTGTAAATAGCCTTTCGCTCCCTGTATTTTACCCCTGCCACCTTTTGAATTTGAAAGAGAGTATTCCAGTCAACATTGTCAAAAGCTTTCTCTAAGTCTACGGATGCTAGAAACATAGGTTTGCTTTCCTTAACCTATTTTCTAAGATAAGTTGTAGGGTCAGTATTGCCTAATGTGTTTCAACATTTCTACAGAATCTAAACTGATCTTCCTGGAGGTCAGCTTCTACCAGTTTTTCCATTCGTCTGTAAAGAACTCGTGGTAGTAATTTGCAGACTTGACTTATTAAACTGATAGTTCGGTAATTTTCACATCTGTCAACACCTGCTTTCTTTGGGATTGGAATTATTATACTCTTCTTGAAGTCTGAGGGTATTTTGCCTGTCTCATACATCTTGCTCACCAGATGGTAGAATGTTGCTCTCCCAAGGCCGTCAGTAGTTCTAAAGGAATGTTGTCTACTCCCGGGGCCTTGTTTTGACTCAGGTCTTTCAGTGCTCTGTCAAACTCTTCACGCAGTATCGTATCTCCCATTTCATCTTCATTTACATCCTCTTCCATTTCCATAATATTGTCCTCAAGTACATTGCCCTTATATAGACCCTCTCTATACTCCTTCCACCTTTCTGCTTTCCCTTCTTTGCTTAGAACTAGGTTTCCATCTGAGCGCTTGATATTCATACAAGTGGTTCTCTTTTCTCCAAAGGTCTCTTTAATTTTCCTGTAGGCAGTATCTATCTTACCCCTCATGAGATAAGCCTCTACATCCTTACATTTGTCCTCTAGCCATCTCTGCTTATCCATTTTGCACTTCCTGACGATCTCATTTTTGAGACATTTTTATTTCTTTTTGCCTGCTTCATTTACTGCATTTTTATATTTTCTCCTTTCATCAATTAAATTCAATATTTCTTCTGTTACCCAAGGATTTCTACTATCCCTCGTCTTTTTACCTACTTGATCCTCTGCTGCCTTCACTACTTCATCCCTCAGAGCTACCCATTCTTCTTCTACTGTATTTCTTTCCCCCATTCCTGTCAATTGTTCCCTTATGCTCTCCCTGAAACTCTGTACAACCTCTGGTTTAGTCAGTTTCCACATATATTTAGTCAGTTTCCACATATATTAAGGATTTTACATTTAATGGCATACATTCTCTCTAATAGATGAAATTCTGAAATTGAAGTTAATGTTGCCTACAAGAATGTATAATCAGAAATTTGCTAATGAACAGAGCCGTGAATTACTGGCAGTTGCAGAACAAGCAAAAACTGTGTGTGACTGTGTATTTATAACAGCAAGAAATTTCAACTACGGTACATCATTAATGGCAGTGCTCTGTGTCCAACGACGGAAGGACAAAGTGGAACCAATAGCTATGTGTAGCTAAAGAAGTGTGAAGATAACGACTTTAAAATGGCTTTGGTTACTGAAACTGGTCAGGCTGTATGAAAATAAAATTGCAGATGTTGCTGTTATTTGTTTCCAAGATTCCTTAATAATCTTCGCAAGCTTCCTTCAATGCCTGTAGTATTGCTTTCAATTTTCTCATTTACAATGAAGAGTAAACCTGACTTCTTACCATGCTCTATTTTGCTGGAATAAAATGGGTAACTCTCCTTGATTTTTCTCTGTGCTTCTGACAACCACACTATGTTCCATTTGTTGTATAACTCTTACTTAAAATCGACTAACCTATCTTAGGATCATAAAGTTCTTCTATCTATTATTTCCGAATACAAAGTGGTAGAAGCAGGTGGATTTTGGAGGTCTTTTTAAAGCAAACGGAATAAGATATCCTTGTTGGGAAGATATGACACCTCACGAATTAAGATGACAAATGGCACAGTAACAAAGAGAAAATTCTACAAGTTCCCTCAAAAGTGGACATCAACTTCTCTAGGTGTCCTTAATAAGGACACCAGTCAGAAAATCAATATTAAAAATTCTACAACCATGTATCTCCAGTTATTTCTTCTCAACCTTGTTAATTCTGTAGCTCATTGATAAAATAAAATATTTTCAATTAGTGACATCCTTTACCATCTCTGCTGCAAGCTTGTGTGGTTCCAAACTTGCATTCTGCATATAATTCAATTATCCGCTCAGCACAATCACACACACACACACACACACACACACACACACACATATATATATATATATATATATATATATATATATATATATATATATAGTTATAATAGAGGGAAACATTCCACGTAGGAAATATATATCTAAAAACAAAGATGATGTGACTTACCAAATGAAAGTGCTGGCAGGTCGACAGACACACAAACAAACACAAACATACACACAAAATTCAAGCTTTCGCAACAAACTGTTGCCTCATCAGGAAAGAAGGAAGGAGAGGGAAAGACGAAAGGATGTGGGTTTTAAGGGAGAGGGTAAGGAGTCATTCCAATCCCGGGAGCGGAAAGACTTACCTTAGGGGGAAAAAAGGACGGGTATACACTCGCACACACACACATATCCATCCACACATATACAGACACAAGCAGACATATTTAAATATGTCTGCTTGTGTCTGTATATGTGTGGATGGATATGTGTGTGTGTGCGAGTGTATACCCGTCCTTTTTTCCCCCTAAGGTAAGTCTTTCCGCTCCCGGGATTGGAATGACTCCTTACCCTCTCCCTTAAAACCCACATCCTTTCGTCTTTCCCTCTCCTTCCTTCTTTCCTGATGAGGCAACAGTTTGTTGCGAAAGCTTGAATTTTGTGTGTATGTTTGTGTTTGTTTGTGTGTCTGTCGACCTGCCAGCACTTTCATTTGGTAAGTCACATCATCTTTGTTTTTAGATATATATATATATATATATATATATATATAATGGAAGGAAACATTCCACGTGGGAAAAATTATATATAAAAACAAAGATGAGGTGACTTACCGAACAAAAGCGCTGGCAGGTCGATAGACACACAAACAAACACAAACATACACACAAAATTCAAGCTTTCGCAACAAACTGTTGCCTCATCAGGAAAGAGGGAAGGAGAGGGGAAGACGAAAGGAAGTGGGTTTTAAAGGAGAGGGTAAGGAGTCATTCCAATCCCGGGAGCGGAAAGACTTACCTTAGGGGGAAAAAAGGACAGGTATACACTCGCACACACGCACATATCCATCCACACATACAGACACAAGCAGACATATTATGTCTGCTTGTGTCTGTATGTGTGGATGGATATGTGCGTGTGTGCGAGTGTATACCTGTCCTTTTTTCCCCCTAAGGTAAGTCTTTCCGCTCCCGGGATTGGAATGACTCCTTACCCTCTCCTTTAAAACCCACTTCCTTTCGTCTTCCCCTCTCCTTCCCTCTTTCCTGATGAGGCAACAGTTTGTTGCGAAAGCTTGAATTTTGTGTGTATGTTTGTGTTTGTTTGTGTGTCTATCGACCTGCCAGCGCTTTTGTTCGGTAAGTCACCTCATCTTTGTTTTTATATATATATATATATATATATATAAAAAATAGAGGGAAACATTCCACGTGGGAAAATATATATATATGTACAGTTGTCTCTGCTTTTGACCCACATATGCTGTATGCCCCTTTCTCACCCTCTTTCTGCCCTCATTATTTCCTACTTTTAAAATATAATGAATTTTGCCTGTACCCATCAGTATGTATCTTTTCAGTTTCCACGATTCTGACACTATCCTGACATTCCATTTCTTCTCACAATTTTATTTTGGTATTATAAATGCACCTTTTATTTCTTGATACAGGATGCCATTTTTTTTTCATTCTTACTGATAGCTGCATATGAAGAATTACTGCTATACAGTATTACTGCTATACAGTATCGAAATAAGCTCAGAAGGTGTAGAAGTTTGTGTACTGTAAAATCTTTAAAAGCCTGTCAAATCTGTCCCAGATGTGCCAGAAAAGCAGGGCTGAGTAAGCAGTACATAGATATTCTGCTGGTAACATACTGTGTCATCAAGTAGGTTTCCCCTTTGATAAGAACTTACACTACAGCCGTAACACTTGAATGACAAACAACATTTTCTCGAAGCATATTTATTCGATAATGAATTTTAGCTATAGCATAGTAGTAATAATAGTAATAGTAAGTAAAACCGTTTTAGATCAATACAGAAGAGAGTATGAAAATAGATGTAATTTTCCTGCAAGATGTAATGTGTCATGACTATTTAAGACATTTTTCTCTTTGTTTTTTCTTGCTTGTGCAGGTACCCTACATAAATTACATTGTGCACTTCTATCTCATTCCAGAATACTGGCCTCATGAAACTCTAAATTCATGCAGTGAGAATATTGTGTTTGACCATCCCTTTGGGATAAATGTGATACTTCCTGATAATCGGAAAACAGATTACCTTTATACATGTGCCAAGTGCTGTAAGACGTACAAGTTTCAGCGATCTTTGAATAGGCATCTTACATATGAATGTGGGAAACTACCTCAGTTTCAGTGTCCATACTGCAATGAAAAGAGACATCTTAAATGTAATTTGGATAAACACATTATGCGTAAACATAAAAAAATTCCAATGTGTATTTAGTTCCACCATATAGTAGATGTTGTCATGAGATACAAATAAATGTGCTGTTAAAAGATATCATTTATTTTCTTTTAGATTAGTTATATGTTGTATACAGGGTTATTTTGTAAGTATTTCTAGGGTTTTAGAAGACAGCTGCATAAAAACTACAAGACGAACAGAAAAATTACACATTTCAATGCCTTAGCATAGTTGCGGACTGCACCACTATGGGCAGTCACACCAGAACGTGAAGACAAGCCATCAGTTCATTATTGTTGCCTTTGGGTAGGCAACCCAGTGTACAGCTTTTCAAAGCATGCTGGTGTCGTTACGCATTCCTGAACACCATCGTCAGTGACTTCAATTAATTGTGCGCGTGTATTGACATTTTCCACATCACAAATGATGCCTTTATTGAGCACCTATATGACAGGTTACAACTTGGAGAGATACTCTGTCCGCTGATAGTGTCTACTTTCTGTAAGTCATTTAGTTTTGAAACATCACCTTCTGAAAACCAGAGGTACTTATAAATAATCCTGTACTTTCCAGTGCATATTTCTGAAAGACAATTTCAAGCACAACTTGTGAAGGATTGATGTTGATTACTTCTAGTGCACAATTTTATTATAATCATTTTTTCCTTCCTTTATGCACTTCATATATAATGTTATATGTTTCCACATTGCCCATGCAGCATAGTAATCATAGATTTGCTTTACATCCTATCATGACTGTGAATGTGTGTCACTGATTTTCAGTTCCATAATTTTAAAACACTAAAAGAAGATGACATTTTATGACTTAATTAATTACCCTTTGCTCTTCAGAGCAACATACAAAGTACTGCAAAAGTTTCAGTGAAACCTCCCCTGTTTAAGAGTCTTATATACAGAATTAATTCATCAAATTATGCACTAATTGGTTATTTCTCAGGTATTACTGACAGGATTACTTTGATTTTGTGACTTTTATATGAACTGTTAATCTTAAGACAATTTCTCAAGTTTTTAGGCCAACATATATTTTCAGTTACCTAAATTCCTCTGGCCTTGCCAAATGGAATATTAGAAACAGATTTTGGCTTACAAGCTCCAAACATTTTCTTCTTTATGACAGATCATTAGACGTGAAATTTGTCTTATTATAAGGTGTCATTGACCAACAAGTAGTATGAATATATTTTATGCAAAAATCAGTCATATTGTATATTAAGCAGTTGGAATATACAACTGTATATTTATACCACATGACATTTCTTTGCCATAGTAGTCAGAATGTCTAAAATGTGACAGAAGAATGCAATAGTAACTGATGGTATACAGTGTTTGTAAAGCAACTTTAAAAGAAACAACAACTCTTGCATAATAGGTGCTCCAATTTTGCCATTGAGTTAGTCCTTTTTTAAAACCAGAATATACCAAAGATCCATCAAACAAAATACTTTCCCCAGTAACTGAAAGAAAGCACACATCACATTCATCTTCAAGAAGGTTAGCAGAAGTGATCTACAAAACTACTGCCAAAAATCGTTGACATTCATCCGTTGTAGAATCTTGGAATATACTCTAAGCTTATATGTAATGACATATCTTGAACAGAATGACCTCCATGTTAACCAGCATGGATTCAAATATATCGGTGATGTGAGACCCAACTTAGTTTTCTCACACAACATCATGAAAGCCATGGATCAAGGTTGTCAGTTGATATAGTATTTCTCAACTTCTGAAAAATATTTGCTTCTATATGACACCAAGACTTCTTGGTAGAGAACATGCAGTGTGGGTTCTTGATGGAGAGATACTGATTGATATAAAAATAACTTATCATTTTATTTCAAAGAAAGTAATCAATTTTTGAAAATATTACATACCACTGCATAGATAGAAAATCTACTCACCAAGTAGCAGCAGGGGAAAACACGTATAAAAGTCAAGGAAACATGCCAGAAGAAGGAGCCACTGGCTCCAGAAGCTTGCCTATTTCTTTAACTTTGATATATGTTTTCTTTTGCTGCCACTTGGTGAGTAGATTTTTTTATCCATCCAATTATATTATTATTTTATTTGTATTGTGATTTATTTCAGACTTACTTTCAGACTCCTCTGTTATGTTTCTCCAGTCATTACATATTTTTGTCTACACTAGAGACAAACAGCACATCATCATCATCATCACCATCATCAAAACACGATGTGTTCTATTAATGTGTGTCCCTTTCATTTCCAAGTTAAAGGATCAAATAATTCTTCTTACGACTGCTGAGAATAGGTTGGGTTGCATTGAATTTCTTTTTCTGTTATGGAAACTGTAGCACCAACATGTATATTTTTCTGTTTACTAACATAGGTTGAACAAACTTTTTCCCCAGGGACATTGGTACATATTTGGTTGGAACAGTTGAGAAGCATCCTGAATATCTATGAATCCCAGACAAAATGATAGTCCACATTCATTACCATATTCAGTAATTTTGTTCACCATTTTGCTGTATCCACTTCTGATCCTAGCTTGTTATTTTCCTTGGTTAATATCCAGTGTCATTTTGGAGAGGAAGTGGATAGGTGTTTAAATTTAATGTTAGTTATCTGTTTGATTATTTATTTGTCATTCACTGAACTAAATAGTTCATTTATCTTGTAATTGATCTATTAGGAAACTTCTTGTTGTTATTGACATTTGCACTAATATGTATTGTATCCATCTTGGATTATTATATTGTAGTTAATAACATTTTTCATGTTGAAGTTTATATTGTTATTGTTGTTATTATTATTATGTTAACACTGATGACACCAGTTGCATGTAAATATGCCCAATGGTGGAATAAAACATTTGTAAACATTTGTAATGCTTAGTTTCTCTTATTTTTTTGTGAAAATTATCATAACTTTCATACACATTTAGGGACTTGTCTTAGACCACAGACTATCCCTAAAAAGGTAGGAAGTTATTTTTTTATTACATAGTCACCAGATTTCCATTTCTATTGAAACACCATCTCCTGGTGCCATTCCTTTCTTCATATCTATAATGGGTTTATACACTTCATGTTGGATTGCTTCTAGAATACAATTATTTAAAAAATTCTTGGATATTATAGAATCTTTTACCCTTTTGTGTTAGTTACTGTGCCATTGTCATCTTAAGGGATGAATCGTGTCATTCCACCCAAATTAAGTATCTGTTTGTTGTCTTCATGTTCTTATTGTCTGCAACTGTTATTTTATGGAATTTTCATTATATCTTCTCACATTCACTTGAAAACCTTTGTAAGGAGTTTTGTGTAATTCGATACATTCTTTAACTGGGCTGGCTACGTTGTGCCAAATTGCACATGAGCCAGATGTGTGGGTCATGTGCAATCAGAGGTTCGTCTTAGCTGTGCTTGGTTCTTTTCAAAAGTACCGGGTACAGTGCGACATTTCATTTGGTATTGTGGTATGGCATTTTTGGGTTGGCACAAATCTCTTCAGTTTGGCAGAATCGTGGTGTCAGCGCTGTTGTACTTCACTATTTGTTTGTGGTATGGAGGACACTCACAGGTCCAGTGGCTGTTTACACAAAAAGAGCGAGTCTAGTGATGTATTGTCACAATCCTTTAAAAATTAAAGGAAATGTCAGAAGAGTAGGATGATAATTCTCAGTATCTGATATGCACTCCCATAATCAATGGGTACTGCAAATTTATCATGAAACGACATAACAATACCATGCAGAAAAAATTTAAGGATTTACACTCCTGGAAATGGAAAAAAGAACACATTGACACCGGTGTGTCAGACCCACCATACTTGCTCCGGACACTGCGAGAGGGCTGTACAAGCAATGATCACACGCACGGCACAGCGGACACACCAGGAACCGCGGTGTTGGCCTTCGAATGGCGCTAGCTGCGCAGCATTTGTGCACCGCCGCCGTCAGTGTCAGCCAGTTTGCCGTGGCATACGGAGCTCCATCGCAGTCTTTAACACTGGTAGCATGCCGCGACAGCATGGACGTGAACCGTATGTGCAGTTGACGGACTTTGAGCAAGGGCGTATAGTGGGCATGCGGGAGGCCGGGTGGATATACCGCCGAATTGCTCAACACGTGGGGCGTGAGGTCTCCACAGTACATCGATGTTGTCGCCAGTGGTCGGCGGAAGGTGCACGTGCCCGTCGACCTGGGACCGGACCGCAGCGACGCACGGATGCACGCCAAGTCCGTAGGATCCTACGCAGTGCCGTAGGGGACCGCACCGCCACTTCCCAGCAAATTAGGGACACTGTTGCTCCTGGGGTATGGGCGAGGACCATTCGCAACCGTCTCCATGAAGCTGGGCTACGGTCCCGCACACCGTTAGGCCGTCTTCCGCTCACGCCCCAACATCGTGCAGCCCGCCTCCAGTGGTGTCGCGACAGGCGTGAATGGAGGGACGAATGGAGACGTGTCGTCTTCAGCAATGAGAGTCGCTTCTGCCTTGGTGCCAATGCAGGCGCCGTGCAGGTGAGCGCCACAATCAGGACTGCATACGACCGAGGCACACAGGGCCAACACCCGGCATCATGGTGTGGGGAGCGATCTCCTACACTGGCCGTACACCACTGGTGATCGTCGAGGGGACACTGAATAGTGCACGGTACGTCCAAACCGTCATCGAACCCATCGTTCTACCATTCCTAGACCGGCAAGGGAACTTGCTGTTCCAACAGGACAATGCACGTCCGCATGTATCCCGTGCCACCCAACATGCTCTAGAAGGTGTAAGTCAACTACCCTGGCCAGCAAGATCTCCGGATCTGTCCCCCATTGAGCATGTTTGGGACTGGATGAAGCGTCGTCTCACGCGGTCTGCACGTCCAGCACGAACGCTGGTCCAACTGAGGCGCCAGGTGGAAATGGCATGGCAAGCCGTTCCACAGGACTACATCCAGCATCTCTATGATCGTCTCCATGGGAGAATAGCAGCCTGCATTGCTGCGAAAGGTGGATATACACTAAACTAGTGCCGACATTGTGCATGCTCTGTTGCCTGTGTCTATGTGCCTGTGGTTCTGTCAGTGTGATCATGTGATGTATCTGACCCCAGGAATGTGTCAATAAAGTTTCCCCTTCCTGGGACAATGAATTCACGGTGTTCTTATTTCAATTTCCAGGAGTGTAGTTCCCAATGGAAGAGCAAAAAATTACAATGATGGGATGCATTGTTCTGTACATCAAGAAGCATATTATGCTAAATTTGCAGGCGTAGAGCATGTGAAGAAATGGGTGACACAAATAGTAATAATTCTGATGTCACAGACATTATTCCACTGCCAACCACAACAGTTTTCGATGGTACTGAAAAAGTGTATGGAGACACTATATATTACTGTTAAGTACATTGGTTAAGTCTAGGGGAATGCCTCAAGTGGTTTTTCAATTTAAAACCCATTCTTATTGAATTTATTAATGAAAAAGAAGTGTAGGGACAAAAATTGGAACATCTAGAATGGATTGCAAACTTTGCTTTTTAATTGCACTTGACTGAATGCTGCCCATGGTAAGATACTGCAGAGTGAGAAACAACTTATTTTTGATCTGATGGGAATGCATTTAAAAATAAAATCTCTTTGTGGAAGGGACAAATTCTGACCAAAAAAGCACCTTCCATTTCCATGAGCTCATTGGCTTTAGTGAAAACATGAGGCTAGAAGAATTCATTGTGATCTTGAAAGAATTACAAGGATAGTTTTCTAAATGTTTTAAGGACACTGCCAATCTTAGATCTGTTTTTGACACTGTTTGCAGCTTCAGTTGAAAGCACCCTGTGCGTGAGCAGATGTAACTGAGTCATCTGCAGTGTAAATCCTGTTTTAAAGACAGAACTATTCAGAATATCTACATCGTTTTCCTGAGGCAGAGTTTTCCCATCTTAATAATGGTGTTGCAAAAGTACCACAATATTTTGATCAATATATTCTGATTATGAAACTAGATAAGGCAAGATTTTGTGGCAACCTGAGTGTGAAAATCAGAGAATTTGTCTGTGCCTGTCCATATGCCAGTAGTTTGTACAAGATAAAAATTCTGTAATGTCTTCAGCCCACCAAAAATAATAAAATGATACTGAAAATTTGTTTTGTTTGAGATCTGCAATTTGTCAAACCTGTGTACTGGAGTGTGTGAGGAAAAGTTAGTATTCACTTTTGACAGGCTGGCCATAAAGTGAAAAAGCCTCTCTTGAAGATGTGTTTTTGTACTGGGAACCTGTAGCAAAGTGGATAAGCACTCATGGAACAATTTATTTTCATATTAATTGCAGAGAAGCATTAAAAAAGTTGGAACTACTAACATCATGTGATCAATATCCTTAGTTCAATTAAAACAAATGATGGATAATTGAAACACACTGTAGAAAATATTCAGCACATTAAAGTTACAGATGAGGCAGGGACTCTCATAGGAGGATCCAGCAATGATGAAAATTTCAACTTGATGACATTTCTAAAGCACCTGCCTGGCTAGACATGTATGTTGGCATGCTACTTCCAGGGTTTGAGGAGACAGTCCAGCCCTAGATCGAATCTGTCTATTAGGTTAACTATGAGGTCTGGTGTGCCAGACAATGTGGATGTGGTATTTAGGGGGTTTGCCACATCTGACAGGTACCCATGTCCTGCCTCAGTTACATGATTCACAAACATTTCAACAGTTTTATCACACTTTCATATGAATAACACTAAATGCAAACAGACGAGGTACAGAATTTCTGTCCCAGGGAGGAAGTGGTGTTGTCAGGAAGGACATCCAGCCCCCTTTACCATTAACATTGCCAAATCCAGATAAACATGCCAACCACATGAAGATATGGGATAAGGCCAATAAAAAGAAGAAGATGATGATTATTTTAAAGACTCAAGCAGAAGGTGAGGCAGAACTAAAATCTTGGTTACAAAGAGATGGTTACAAGTGATTTCACCACAATAACCAAAAAGGAATTCTCTAGCTGGTAGCAGCTACAGTGTTGTCAGGAATTATGAAAAAATAAAAACTGCTGAGTATTTTTTCAGTTTTGTTTGATGAAGCTTGTGATATGTCCCAGACAGAGCAAGTATCAATTTAACTTAGAATGTTTCTGAAGATTTTACAGTGAATAAATATTTCATCTGATTTTATTCTATAATTAGTACTTCAGCATAAACCATGTGTGATTTCTTGGAGGACATTTTAGTCCTGCCCAACTTACTGCCCTCAAAACTCAGAAGCCAGGGTTAAGACAGGGCATCACAAATATCTGGTATAGTATCAGAAGTGCAGTCGTGAATACACAAAGAAGATGCTTGAGTGCTGTTTGTACATTATTTCAGAAGTAAGAAAATTTTTTCTATTAATGAAAAATTTAATAAACTTTGTACAGGACTCATTGAAGTGCCGCACTCAGTTCAGAGAGCTGCAGATTGCAGCTAAGAAAGAAACTGCAAAAGTTTACCTCCTCTATCAGGCTACTGTCCAAAAAGGTATATGTTATCATAAAAAATTTTATCAAATTTTGGTGGATATTTTATGTTTATTATATATTTTTGTTTTTCAGATGATTAGTACAAATAAAATCACATAAGTCTACAATGGAAGATTATAACCAACTGATGCAGCTGCAGCTTTCATTCAGTGTGAAAGTTGCATTCTGGCCACAGTGGCAGGAAGTAGCGGTAATGTGTGAGTGAGGTGTGCCTGCTTATGTGAATGTGTGTTTTCTTTTTTGAAGAAGGCTTTGGCTGAAAGCTCAATGTGCAACAGTCTTTTCGTTGTGCCTGTCTGCAACTCAAATGTTGTCTTTATGGTGAGTAGCAATCTATCCATTTCATGATATTATTGATATTTCAACCTTGGACTTTCCATTGTTTGATGCAGTTTTTGTATGACCATTTTATTGAAAGAGGATTTATGATATGGTACTGGTCAAAGCATCAGACTTCTATAGTTATTTGCAAAGGTTAAAGTGCTATTTTAACTTAACAATACTTATTGAAGTTTTTCATTGAGTAGAAATTTTAAATGCAAAATTAATGTAGTCTACTCTATGCGTCATCAGATTGTGATAAAAAAAATAGGAGCAGTCACAAGTTTTAAGTGTTTCTTATGATTTTAAATTTGAGGAAATTTAGTGTGAAAGTGTTCAGGCTGTTGTTAACCTTGATGAATTAAACTTCTGCATCAGCATAAAACTTAAAAAGTCTCAGTCAAGGTAATAATGAAAATATCAAATTCAAAATCCCTCAAGGATTTTTCAGAAATTCATATTTTGAAGTTTTCAACCAACCAAGTGCGTCACTCAGGAATAGATTTGACAGTGATTCCATAAGATTTTTGAGCCACTGGAAATATTTATTCTTGGGCAACTTACAGATGTTGATGAAATTGAAAAATTTTACAAAAATGATTCTGATGGAGAGAGACTGATAAACCATAGAGACATGTTTTTGCAAGTTTTGACAAGACAAAATGAGCAGACAAAAAACTTGTGGGAAGCTGCGGAACTTTTATAAAAATATGAATGGCAAAAGGATTAAATCCAGGGATTGTTTGCTTTGCTCACATGCATATAATGAGTCTTGGACAATCATGTCCTAAGTTTTTTTTCTGTTTTTCATTGATTCAAAACTAATTAACAGCAACAATGTTTCTGTATTGACTCAAACATATCACTGTTTTGCCTGCTTAATGAGACTATCAATAAATCAGATTTAGAAGATTCATTAAATACTTTTATTCCACAATATACAAGGTGCAGCACAGCTTTTACATTGTCAAAATGGACTTTTTTGTGTTGTTGATTGAATAGCATTTAAAACGTGCAGCACAGTTTTTGTATTGTGCTAGTGGTCTTTTTTTGTATTGAATAGCATTTAATTAAACAAACAGTATTTTGAATCTTTCCTTAGTTTTTTATCCTTAAAATATACCTTTTTATGATTTTTTGTGTCAGTTTACAATTTTAAGAAAGCACTTGGCCGCGAAAGGCAAAGGTCCTGAGTTCAAGTCTTGGTCTGGCACACAGTTTCAATCTGCCAGGAAGTTTCATATCAGCACACACTCCGCTGCAGAGTGAAAATGTCATTCTGGAAACATCCCTCAGGCTGCAGCTAAGCCATGTCTCTGTAATATCCTTTCTTTCAGGAATGCTAGTTCTGCAAGGTTCGCAGGAGAGCTTCTGTAAAGTTTGGAAGGTAGGAGACGAGGTACTGGCAGAAGTAAAGCTGTGAGGACAAAGTGTGAGTCGTGCTTGGGTAGCTCAAATGGTAGAGCACTTGCCCGCGAAAGGTAAAGGTCCCGAGTTCGAGTCTCGGTCTGGCACACAGTTTTAATCTGCCAGGAAGTTTCAAATCTATATTGATTTAATACTTCATATGGTTGCAGCACTTAATTTGCTTTTGATTCTACATTTCTAACAATAACACCAACTTCAGGAGAAAATGGTAGAAATGTAGCATTTTTATTTTCTTGATAAACAGTTTCAAATTATTAAATCATGTGCAGGTCTTTTTTCCCTTTCCTTTGTAAGATGAATAAAAGTCCGAGATCTTCAGTATCTTTTCTTTGATGTTAATCTTCCCCATGAAAAAATGTAATTACATCGTAGCATTTCTAAAAAAATTTACTGCACAAAAAACTACTTTTAAAAATTATAGATAATTCTTGATAATGTATCAAGGTACAAATTGTAATATGAACAGAGTTTTTCCATCGTCTTTTGATGCTGTAGTCTTTTTATGCATTAACTGGATTTTCAATTTCTATCTCATTTCAGTGTACTGGCCTGATGAAACAAAAATGTCATCCACTGAAGAAAATATATTTGATGAAACATTTGACATAAACTGCATAGATAACAACCAGAGAACAGATTATCTGTACAAATGTAACACTTGTTGTAAGCTGTACAAATCTCAAAGAAGTTTGGTGAGACATATCAGATATGAGTGTGGACAACCACCTCAATTCCATTGTCCTTACTGCACTGAAAAAAGTCATCGCAAGTATAATTTAGAAGTCCACATTAAACGTAAACATAAGCAGGTACAAGAGCTGCATGAACTAATGTGATATTAAATGATCATAATAAACATTGTTATTTTTTAATTTAAAACTTTATATTCTGTAATTGATGTCCAAAAGTAATTAGTCAGTGGCCAGTTGAGAAGCGTTATTTAAAATCACTTGCTATATGGCAAGTTATAGGTTTTCCATGTGAAGTATATGCATCTGTTATAGATGTATAATAGTAATAAAGTCTCCTTTTACTTATTATACAGTATGTTGCCCATATTAAAAGGTCCCTTATATATGTTTGAATAGTTAATAATCATATGTTATGGTGCGTCAGGGTTTAGACTACTTTGCTTAAAAGCATTCTGAGATCAGGCCTTGTCCACGTGTTTCATTAATATTTCAGGTTTCCTTACCACCACATTCTGTAACAGTCCACAAAATAAACATTTCATGCATCACATTCCAAGACAATTTCTAACAAATTGCCTTGTTAAGGGCATTTAAAAAGTAACTTACATTTTATTATACTAGAGCGTGACACTGTTACTGACAAGCGATACACCATCAACCATATTATTTTTGGACTTGAGCAGTCAGTACATATAAACAAACATATGAGCTTCTGACAATTTTTTCAATGCCTATAAACACTTGTACATATAGAAATTATGAATTGAGGAATGTTATTGTGTATATGTCATTGTCAAAGTCTTGAAGAAGTGATCAATCATACACCAGACACATTCGCATTCCTGTTTATAATCTCTAAAAAAAATTTCTCTTATACCTTGGAAAGCAATGGAACAGAATGAATTGAAAGGAAAAAATTCATCTGTTTGACATCCAGATTTTTTAAAACCTGTTTTAGGACCCATAGGTGAAAGAGGCTTTTGCTATCATAATGTATGTAATTTGAACGACCAATTATGTATCAACAGTGAACAGATACAAGCAGAACTCTTCTAGTAGCTCCAAGAAGAAGAAGAAGAAGAAGAAGAAGGATGCTTTACTTTTTCCAAAGAGTTGATACTATAGTGATTACATACAGACATGTATATGCAGAGGCTTTAAATAATGTTGGATATCTTCATCATACTGAATTATTGTGAGATTTTCTCTGAAAACAATTAAATGAAGGTTTTTATTTTCAAAAACTGTTGTGCCCACTGTTACATAGCTGCTTCGGAAATACTGACTGAATCTTCACAAGCAATAATTTCTTTTTAATTTTCTTTTTGTACTATTGTACATAGGCAGAACTTAATATTGCAAAATCTGGAAAACAATACAGTTAATAAGTCTTCCTGCATGCCTAGTTTGAGAAGAATCAGAAGTAGACCTAAGTTAGAACATTGTTGCTATTGTAGCTAATGACGAGATGAATATCTTTCTCCTCCCCTCCCTTATCGTTTCGGCCTGCAATGGACCACGAAGATTTTTATCTCTTCCCTGATTTTGTTTTCCTGTTTTGCCAGTACTTTTTCATTTTCGCTGACTGTGCCTCTTTTCTCTGTTTTGACCATTTGCCGGCAGGACGTGGAAGTGGCGTAATAAGCGAAATAAGCTTTTTAGTAATTTTGACTTTTTCTCTGAAAACTCGAACCTGAATGTCATCAAATGAAATTTCAGCTTCCTGTAAATCCTTTTTAACTTGGCTTTCCCATTTTGAATACCATTTTGTTTTTGAAATTGGTGAATGTATGCGATGAGTAAGTCTTTGTAGGTTCATTCTTTCCAGATGGCCAAAAACATCATTCTCTGCTTCCTCATGCTGGTAACAATGTCTTCTGTATGTTCATATAATTCACAGTTGTGTCTTTGGCAGAATTCTCCACTTTCTTTGATAGGACTAAGGATTTTCCTCAAAATTTTCTGGTCTTTTATTTCAAGTTTCATAGTGGCCATTTCTTCGTCATGTTTAAACATTCTGATGCATACAAAGCTGACGGTCTAATTATGACATTATAATGACAAAGTTTTAGCTTTAAAGACAGGCTTTTGCTTTTGTATAAGTCTTTGCACAGATGAAAAGCACCTTCTAGTTTAGAACACCTGCTTTCTACAGCTACATTTTCTGAACCGTCAGGTGTAATTATTGCTCCAAGATATCAAAATTTCTTCAACTGCTTGATTTTCTCTTGTTGTATTTCAATATGAGGAGGAGCATGTTTGATGTTTGTGATGAATTCAGTTTTGTTAAATGCTATTTTTAGGCCAGCCTTAGCAGCGATTGTAGGCTGGACACTTGAACCTTGGCTTCATCAATATTATTTGCAGTGAGTGCCAGATCATCAGCAAAAACCAAACAGTTTCCACTCAGTTTCCACTGAGGCCGTTTCTTTTGTGTCCAATTTGAATCCCATAACCTGGCGGTACGGTTGTTTCCCACTCTCTGACTATGTTTACCAGGACACAGTTGAAAAGCAATGGAGAGAGCAGGTCACCTTGTCTCACCCCTGTACATATTTCAAGTGGTTCTGATAGTTCGCCTCTGAACTTGACCTTTGACACTGTGTTATTTAAAGTGGTGCTTATCAGATTGATTGTTTTACTATCCAGACGAAATTCAGCAAGGGTTTTCTTTATTGTTTTTCGATCAGTTGAGTCATACGCTTTTGAAAGTCGACAGAGGTCACAACAGACATTCTTGATCTTGATTTGGCATATAATATAACAGATTTCAGGTTATGGACCTGCTTTGCACAGGATCTTGATGTCCTGAAACCAGCTTGATATTCGCCCAATTGTTGATCTAAGACTGAGTCAGCTCTGTTTGTTTAACAACAGTCTGGAAAAGATCTTGTACGTTGTTGGTAGCAAAGAGATTCCTCGGCAATTATTCAGATCACTGTTATCACCTTTTATGAAGTGGGTGAATAATTGATATGGTCCAATCTGGAGGTAGAGTTTCAGTTTCCCAAATCTTCACGATGATATCATGGAGATGTTTTATTGTATCATGATCTGCGTATTTCCACATTTCAGCCAAGATGTGATCCTAACTTCCAAATTCGTTATTTTTCAAGCCTTGTATAGTTTTCATCATTTTTGGAGGTTTTCTTGCTGTTTCATTTTATCCAAGCCTGTCTTCGCTTTTCAATTGCTTCATTACAATCTTCGTTCCACCACGGGTGTTTATATTTTTTATTGGTCAGTATAGTTTCAGTGGCTGATTGTACCATGGCTTCTTTAATTCTGTTCCAGTCTGTTTTTTTTTTGTTTGCTGTGTAGAGTTTATGTAAATTTGTTGTTGACATCTTTCAGTTTACTTATATCAAATTTTGGAGGTCTGTTTTTTCTTGGAATATTGGAAAGGTTCTTTCGGCTGTCTGTAATGATATTCATTTTTACCAGAGACAAGTAATGATCAGAATTAATGTTGGCATTCCTCAAAATTTTAACTTTGAAAATTTCCCTGGTGGATCTTTTAGAAATAGCTACATGGTCCAGCTGGAATTTTCCAAACATTGCGTTAGGGTGTTCCTAAGTTTTGGCTTTTCGAGGAAGACACTTGAAGGCTGTGGATTTTAAAAGAAGATCACAGTTCTTACAAATATCAATTATTCACTCACCATTTCTATTTGTTCTTTTATGTGCAGGGTAGTCACCAATAATTTGTTGATACTTTTTTTCTCTACCAATTTGTGCATTAAAATCGCCCATCAAAATTATGGAATGGTGTTTTGGAACTTTGTCAATTGTTTCATCAAGTTTTTCCCAAATTTTGTCGATTGATTGTGATTCTTTTTTTGTTTGATTCATTTGTGGGAGCATGGAAATTTACTATGGTATAAGCTTTATTCATAGATTTGAAAGACAGTGAATTGATCATTTTCTTGTTGACACTAAAGCAAGTGCCTAGATGTGGTATATTTTTTGTGACTCTTTTGCCAGGTTTTCCTTTGAATATTCTAAAGCCTTCTGATTTGAAACAACATTCAGACGAGATGAATATAGTGAATGTTTGTGTATTCCCCAGTCTCATGTCTTAGATTTTAGGTCCTTTTATGCTGAAATTATCATTGTTATCAAAACTTTTTACAACTAGGTTGTAACTTTATTTTATTGTTTCTGTGTGTGTGTGTGTGTGTGTGTGTGTGTGTGTGTTTGACGGTTCGGTTATATTTTAACTCTAGTAGAAACTTTTAACTTTTTATTGTTAGTTTTAGAATGTTGCTGTTGTTTGCCTAAGTACAAATATCATCATTATCTGCATCATAATTAGTTACTTTCTTTTCTGTTATCATTTATGAAGTGATTAGATTTTAGGAGAGATTCTAATTTATATTGAATGATAATTCTGTTGATTATGAATCAAATCTCGTTTTAACTTTATTGCAGAAATGACTCACATATAGAACACTCAGGTAACTTTGTTTTCTACACAGTAGTAAAAGTTTGTATTTGTAGTTCCATAAGTGTCATCAAGCTAGGAAATTACCAAAGAAAATTATATTAATTTATTAGGTCCTACTGGAAAGGAATTTCTCTGAATTTTTCATGTATAAACCCTTGAAGCTTTTTAAATAAACAAACTTTATTAACTTTCTGCATCTTTATTCTCCATGTCAACATCTTTCTTTCTCAATGTAGTCACCGTGGCAATGAACACATTTCTCCCAACAAGAGACCAGTTTGTTGATACCATCACTGTAAAATGTTTGACTTTGTTTACAGAGCCACAACCTGACTCCTGTTTACACACACCATGACTATCAAAATGAAGTCCTCGAAGATGTTCTTCAAGTTTTGGAAACAGATGAAAATCAGATGGGACCAAATTCGGTTATATCACTGTTTCCTTCATTACAAGCACGAACAACCCAACACTGTACATTACTAATGTTCATACAATCATCACCTACACAGATTTCATTCTTCTATGGATTTCAATTGGAGTCATGTTTTCTGTGGTTAGAAATTTAATTACAGGATGGTGTCTCTCACGTGCCAAAATACTTTCATTACAAACTGCCATGTAATACATTACAATTCGGAGTCCTCTAGTGGCAAAGGCTTGCAACTTGCATCAGTGAAGCAGGAAAGTCGGCAGAGTAATATGCATGACATGTAGACCCTCACCCAATATTGAGAACAGACTAAAAAATTAAAAGGCATTAGTTTTCAGCATGCCCTCATAATAATTTTGTGTCAAAGTAGCATAATTATTTTTGTATTCTGTGTTTCTAATACACACCACCAATCAAACAGAAAATATGAGGGAA
Organism: Schistocerca serialis cubense; assembly: GCF_023864345.2. Classification (NCBI taxonomy): domain Eukaryota; kingdom Metazoa; phylum Arthropoda; class Insecta; order Orthoptera; family Acrididae; genus Schistocerca; species Schistocerca serialis. The sequence continues at coordinate 81,380,328 of NC_064641.1, read as the reverse complement.
GTACAGCATTTTTTGTTTTTTGTAAATATTTTCAAATTTTTGGTTAATGTGCAGGTTTCTTTTCTATTCTTGTGCAATTAAAGATGGGTAAAAGATCAAGATTTTCAACACTTTTTCCATAATGAATATTTCACAGGTTCAGTATTTGTTTATTTTCTATCAAAGATTTGCATTATTTTGTTTCTTATATATAAGTCACTTATTTCCATGAAAAACAGTAATTACATTGTGGCTTTGTTGGAGAACAATTTTATCACAAAAACATTCACATAAAAATTGCAGACAAGTTTGGTTTATGTATTAAGATAGAATCTGTAACAACAGACATTTTCCATGATATTATGAAGATGCAGTGGTGTTCTGAGTTAATTATTTCTGTTTGATTTCAGTGTACTGGCGTGATGAAACACAGATGTCATCTACTGAAGTAATTGCATTTGACCAAAGATTTGGCATAAACTCTATAGATAACAACCAGAGGACAGATCTTTACAAATGCCATATGTGTTGCAAAACCTACAAATTGCAGAGTTCTTTGGTGAGGCATATTAAATATGAGTGTGGAAAACCACCTCAGTTTCACTGTCCTTACTGCACTGAAAAAAGTCATCACAAATATAATTTAGAAGTGCATATTAAACGGAAACATAAACAGGTACAAGAGTCACTGGTACTGATGTGAAATGAACTGGTCATAATAGACATTGTTATGTTTGAATTTTCAAGTGTAGAATTCATTATTGGTGCTCCAAAGTAATTAGTCATTGAACAGTTGAGAAGCATTATTTAATATCACTTGCTATATGACTGGTGAGAGGTTTTGCACTTTGTAAATTGTATGCATTCTTTTAAGGATGTATAATGGTACAAAAAGTTTCCAGATTCTTTATGTATGTTGTCTGCAATAAAATTTTCCTGAAGGATGTTTGAATGATTAATAATCATGTACACATAGCCTCCTGTATTTATCTGGCACTTCTTTCAGGGGTTTCAATCAGAGTTGCACTGCTTTATTTCTTCTTCTATATTGTGGCGGTGCGTAATTTGTTCTTACCACAAATCTCATGGACATCTCAGGGTGCAAAGCATGTGTTATTAGCACAGCAGTACAACAAGAAATAAAGATTTCCATTTTTAAGTATTTTTATTGCACTGGTGTTATACAGAAAGTTATAGCATCCTACAAATTATGCAAGTTTGGAAAAGCTTATGAATTTTCAATAAAATAAACAAAATTGTTTATAAATGTATCAAGACTTAATACTATTTCAAGAGAAAAATGGAATTATGACTCTCTATTCACTGTTTTCAGGTGCACTTGCTGCATATGACAGAAGAAACAACTACTGTTGTAAATTATTCATCTCCGCTAGCCAGACAGATACAGATTTCTGACTATAATTTCTTTATGTTTGGTGATAACTGGCCATAAAATGACGTTAAAGTGGTTCTTACTTGTTGTCTAAATTCTAGAATTTGACATTCATACTCAGGAAGTCGATGAAAACATGTATGATTTTGAATCTTTTTGTTTCTTAACAACAGTATGGAAAGCATAGATTGCTATTCACCATATAAAGGAAATGATGAGTTCAGACAGGCACAGTGAAAACAATTGACACTTTAAGTTTTGTGTTCATCCTAATATGAGCTGATATGTTATCATTTTTTTGTTTCTTAGTTTTTCATGCCATGATGGATGTCTTATTCTTTCATAATCTTGAATGGGTCAGCAATCAAATTATATTTAGCATTTCTGAGCTAAGTGTTTTAGATTTGTTGTGGAGATGAATTCTGTCTGTTAATTCTATTTATTCAATATAAATATTTGAGGCAGACACAACAAATGAGCACCATGGATATTCACTGCATTTATAGAAACAAATGGGTTAAAAAAGAATATGATGCTTTACAAATGTGTTTCCAGAAGCTTTCAGCATGGTACTAAACCAGAAATCAAACAAACTCTTGAAAACAACATATTCTGCTTAACTAGTGTTTAAATCCTCACAATGGCACGTCAAATACTAGATATTCATGTGAGCCAATTTCACTGATACATATGCAAATTATTTCAACTTATTTCTTTATAACACTTCCAACACCTGCAGGGATCATGAAGAGACATTAAGATAAATCAGGTAATGAATGGCACCATATAACTACTTCTGCTTGGATAATGTATAATGTTCCTTGTAATATGAGCTGATTAGTCATGATTTTTGATGGTTATTATTAAGTATGTTGTTTGGTTGAGAAGCAGGGGAATGTGGCATAAATGAATTGAAACATCCAAGAATGTAATGAATTAAAAATAGAATGTGAAAGCCAGTAATTAAAAGAATATTAATATGCTACTTGCTTGAATAGTTCTCGGGCATATTTCAGATTGTATTATCTAAACCACTTAGTATTTCCAAGAGGCACCATCTGCGACCATGGCCAACTGTTTTGGCATGTGAAGTCCATGCCTTAATTCTCAGCCATGGAGTCTGTAGGTCAACATCCCCAGTGATGATGTTATAGCTCCTCCACTTGAACCCTATGTATTTCTGGAGGACCAGTATATAAATAGGCAAACCGCAACATCTGGTCACAGTCACACCTTAAGATAATGAGCAGCTGTCTCTTGGATATAGTCAACATTTTAGGCAGTAGATCCAGTGCATTGTCCAATAACTTTTCAAGTAGTTGTTGCTTAGAGAGAGTCCAAACAGCATAATATGCAGCTTGTTTTATAAAATTTTTCCAACTGTGTTACATAATTTCTCTTAGGCATCATTTGACTCCATAAGACATTTTTTTTATCCAGAATGAGATTTTCACTCTGCAGCGGAGTGTGTGCTGATATGAAACTTCCTGGCAGATTAAAACTGTGTGCCCGACCGAGACTCGAACTCGGTCGGGCACACAGTTTTAATCTGCCAGGAAGTTTCACATTTTTTATCATCTGTGTATCTACATCTACATGGTTACTCCACAATTCACACTTAAGTGTCTGGCAGAGGGTTCATCGAACCGTTTTCATACTAATTCTCTATCATTCCACTCTCGAATGGCGCATGGGGAAAAGTAACAACTAAATCTTTCTGTTCGAGCTCTGCTTTCTCTTATTTTATTATGATGATCATTTCTCCCTACATAGATGGGTGTCAACAAAATATTTTCGTGTTCGGAAGAGAAAGTTGGTGATTTAAATTTCGTAAATAGATCTCACTGCAAAGAAATCCGCCTTTGTTTCAGTGACTGCCACCCCAAGTCACGTATCACATTAGTGACATTCTCACCCCTATTGGACGATAACACGAAACGAGTTGCCCTTCTTTGCACTTTTTTGATGTCCTCCATCAATCCTATCTGGTAAGGAACCCACACCACTCAGCAATATTCCAGTAGAGAATGGACAAGTGTAATGTAGGCTGTCTCTTTAGTGGGTTTGTCGCATCTTCTAAGTGTTCTGCCAACATAGTGCAGTCTTTGTTTTACCTTCCCCACAATATTATCTATGTGGTCTTTCCAATTTTAGTTGTTCATAATTGTAATTCCTAGGTATTTAGTCGAATTGACAGCCCTTAGATTTGTGCGATTTATCGTATACCCAAAATTTGTCGGATTTTTTGTGCACCCATGTGGATGACCTCTCACTTTTCTTTGTTTAGTGTCAATTGCCACTATTCCCACCATACGGAAATTCTCTCTAGATCATTTTGTAAATGGAATTGATAGTCTGATGATTTTACTAGATGGTAAATTAGAGCATCATCTGCAAACAATCTAAGGGGGCTGCTCAGATTATCACCTAGATCATTTATGTAAATCAGGAACAGCAGAGGGCCTATGACTACCTTGTGGAACGCCAGATATCACTTCTGTTCTACTCATTGATTTACTGTCTATCACTACAAACTGTGACCTCTCTGAGAGAAAATCATGAATCCAGTCACACAACTGATACTATACTTCATATGCATGCAATTTGATTAATAGTCGCTTGTGAGGAACAGTATCAAGCCTTCTGGAAATCTAGGAATATGGACTCGATCTGAGATCACTTGTCAGCAGCACTCATTACATCATGGGATGATATTTTCTGAATCCGTGTTGGTTATGTATCAATAAGTCATTTTTTTCAAGGTGATTCATAATGTTAGAGTACAGTATATGCTCCAAAATCCTACTGCAAATTGAGGTCGGTGATATGGGTCTGTAATTCAATGGGTTACTCCTATTTCCTTTCAGTGCTACTTTCCAATCTTTAGAAACAGACCTTTCATCAAGTGAGCAAGTGTATGTGATTGCTAAGAAAGGCGCTGTTGTATCTACATACTCTGAAAGGAACCTGATTGGTATACCATCTGGACCAGAAGACTTGCCTTTCTTAAGTGATTCGAGTTGTTTTGCAACAACTAAGATATCTACTTTTATGTCTCTCATGCTAACAGCTGTTCTGGTTTTGAATACCAGTGGACCTATGCTTGTGTCAAAATTGAGGGTATGCTCTCTCCTACCACTTGCTATCCAAACTGCATTTTTTGTAAAACCTACTTCATCAAATAGTAACATCTGTGAGCCAAAATTTATCTTCAGTATCCTGTGCCATCTGTTATACATTACATAAATACATAATGGATATAGCAGCATGTGCTCTGTGGCACCTTAACCACACCTTTTAGGCCTGTTTCATTATGTGGGTCTTTTTTTATTTTTTCTCTCTGTAGCAGTGGTTTCATACTTCACAGATTGGAACTTGCTCCACAATATGCATTTGGTTCCCACTATTCTTTAGCAATGATGAATTAAACAAACTCCATTAACTAAATTTAATTACCTACTAATAGCATAATTATTTTCCTTTTGTACTCCACTTAGAAGTTGGTTTCCTTGAAAAATTCCATTTCAGAAATGGTTTTCTTTTAACATGTGATTTATGTGTTCATTTTCACTTGTTTTGTTTTACTTACAGTACATCAGTCATTTCATTCCCATTGCTTCTGCAGCTGTATCTCTCTGTTTCCAACATCTCCCATGAGATTTGTTATAGATTTAGTACTTTACTGTGTAAATGTTTCTTGGAATATAATATTTTACACCACAATTTCACTTTACTAAATCTTCTGTGGTGATGATAAGTGATAACCTTATGCTGATGACACTAGCAAAGTAATACCCTAGAAAGGGATGTAAAATTTTATGGGTGAATCCAGAAAGTCTTATTTTAATCAGTGCTCAAGTCTACTTTTGGTGTAACATTTCATATGATAAAGGTTTGAGTACTATTCTAAAACATCATTTCATTATTAGATTCACTATATTTGCAATGTTAATTAAAATGAACTCATTGATCTGTATATTTGTTAATCTATAATAGCTGTTATTTATAAAACTTGGCAGTGGTTTCATCTTTTGTATGATGTTTTTCACAAGACTTTCATAGACTCAGTTTATGGTCATGTATGTTTTTTAGAAACCAAATCAGTGAAGGATGTTAGGAGATATTATTATCAGTTGTGGTATAGCATGTTAATTTTCATAAGAACAGATGAATTTTTGTTTAACTCATCCTTCATTTATTGCATAATTTAAGCCATTTTTGGAAGCAGCCAAATGTTAATATGACATTGTGAATATCTTGGATAAGAGAATTAACCCCCATTAAGAGACTGCATACGTCATTTTGGAGCACATATTATTGTAAGCTATAAGATGTACATGAGCACTTTGTTGGAGGTTTGTTGCAGCATAGACCAAAAATGAAGGAGTGTAATTAAATGTCTCATGTGTTTGTCAGAAGTTCTCAGATTGTGAGAATTCCCAACTGTCGTTATACACCTTTTTATTCTTCTTTTCCATTTCTCACTTCTCCTCTGTGATCAAACAGTAATGATGAAAAATTTGGGAAAATAAAGAGTTGTACTACTGATTGTTGCTATATTAGTGAATAAAAAATGAAATGACAATAAATTGTATGTTGGTTTAAAGCTCAGAACATGTAAAAGTCATTCAGAATCTTAGCATCTCTATTGACACTGGTGTGTTACTATACACAGTAGTTAAGGACTGTAACTGTCTCATAGTTGGTGACTGTAATATTAGATACGTATAAATAATTGAAGGTGTAAGGGTAATTGTGTTCACTATTAAATAGTTTAAGAACATCCGAATTTTGAAATTACTATTTTACAAGACTTAAATTCATCTTGTTTTACGAGACTTAACTTAGTTTTGCAGTGGCCATGGGAGAGCATGCATTGAGGTGTCTGTATGTTGTGTGTGTGAATGTGTGTAGCGTTGCTAGAAAAAGAGCTAGTGCTCAAAAACTGTTGCGAATTCTCTTTGCTGTTCTGTGTTTTTATGTTCCACGCATCGATCTGCTAGAGGTGAGTGGTTGTCTTTCCTTTATTTTACATTAAGACTTAAGCTGGTATGGAATGAAACTGAACGTGTTATTAGTATTTAAAAATGGAAAATTCAGGATGGAATGTAACAATATTGTTAAAAGGAAAGTTACTACTCACCATATAATGGAGATGTTGAGTTGCAGATAGGCACAATGAGAAGACTGTCACAAATATAGCTTTCAGCCAGTAAGGCCTTCATCAAAATTAGATGACAAACACACAAATACACATACGCAAATGCAACTCTCACACACGGCTGCAGTCTCAGGCAACTGATGCCATAGTTGCCTGAGAGTGCGGTCATGTGTATGTGAGTTGCTTTTGTGTGAGTGTGTATGTGTGTTTTTGTCGTCTAATTTTGTTGAAGGCTGTACTGGTTGAAAGCTATATTTGCGACAGTCTTTTTGTTGTGCCTATTTGTGATTCAGCATCTCTGCTATATGGTTATTAGAATTTAGGAAGAAATGATGGAGTGCATTCCATGTAACTGAATTTACTACTACTTTTTAATGTATTCTTGCTGTGTACAGTTCATGTTCTACAATTCCAGAGATAGCCCAATTTGTCATAAAGATTTTGGAACACAAATCAGTAAACATGATTTCTCATCATTATCATGAACTCCATTGTTGAATACATGTTTTCCTCTCTGAAATTGCTAATGCTACAGGGAATGTAATTTATCTCTCTAGTTTCTGACGGATACTTCACCTGGAAACACTTAACAGCAGTGACTCTATTATGTGTGTAAAATTCTATAAAAACAAACCAACCTGCATGTTAATAGTGTTTGAAGTTCAGTACAGATTTACTTTTTCTTTATTGCAGTTGTTAATGCCTCATGGACTGAAAATGCCCTGCCATCTCAGTTGAGAACTACAAATCTTGGAGCAGCAGGGATGCAGACCATGTTACATGACTTTGATAGGAATGATAAGTTTCACAGAATGGAGCCATTTGTTTGCAGCACATGTGGTAGACAGTACTCAAGAAAAGACTCACTACAGCGACATGTTAAATATGAATGTGGAGTAGAACCTCAGTTCTACTGTCCATATTGCCCTGAAAGGAGTCGTCATAAAAGCAATCTTCGTCGGCACATAATACTACGTCATCACTCTAATGTGCCATGGTGTGACATTGTTTAGGATACTTTGCTTGAGAGGATTCTGTTTTCCAATCATATCCATGTTTGTGTTAGACAAATTAACTTATGAATGGTTATTTGAAAAGTACACTTGATTGTACAAGAGGAAGATCTTTTATTGATAAAAAATTTACCTAAGCCATGTTGCTTTTTCGATTTTGGCAAGCAGTCCAATGAGGAAGCATATAAATGTCTAAAAAAAAATTCAGTACTTATAAAGACTTTATGTTTATAGCCTATTAATTGAGGAATGTGTGCATGTGTATGTCTTTGTTTAGGTATGAACATAATAGAGGGAAACATTCCAAGTGGGAAAAATATATCTAAAAACAAAGATGATGTGACTTACCACACGAAAGCGCTGGCAGGTTGACAGACACACAAACAAACACAAACATACACACAACATTCAAGCTTTCGCAACCAACGGTTCCTTCATCAGGAAAGAGGAAAAGAGAGTGAAAGACGAAAGGATGTGGGTTTTAAGGGAGAGGGTAAGGAGTCATTCCAATCCCAGGAGCAGAAAGACTTACCTTAGGGGGAAAAAAGGACAGGTATACACTCGCACACACACACATATCCATCCGCACATACACAGACACAAGCAGACATTTGTAGAGGCAAAGAGTTTGGGCAGAGATACCAGTCGAGGCGGAAGTACAGAGATGTTGTTGAATGACAGGTGAGGTATGAGCGGCGGCAACTTGAAATTAGCAGAGGTTGAGGCCTGGTGGGTAACGAGAACAGAGGATATACTGATGGGCAAGTTCCCATCTCCATAGGTCTGACAGGTTGGTGTTAGTGGGAAGTATCCAGATAACCCGGGTGGTGTAACACTGCCAAGATGTGCTGGCCGTGCACCAAGGCATGTTTAGCCACAGGGTGATCCTCATTACCAACAAACACTGTCTGCCTGTGTCCATTCATGCGAATGGACAGTTTGTTGCTGGTCATTCCCACATAGAATGCATCACAGTGTAGGCAGGTTAGTTGGTAAATCATGTGGGTGCTCTCACACGTGGCTCTGCCTTTGATCTTATACGTCTTCCGGGTGACAGGACTGGAGTAGGTGGTGGTGGGAGGTTGCATGGGACAGGTTTTACCCCGGGGGCAGTTACAAGGGTAGGAGCCAGAGGGTAGGGAAGGTGGTTTGGGGATTTCATAGGGATGAACTAAGAGGTTACTAAGGTTAGGTGGACGGCGGAAAGACACTCTTGGTGGAGTGGGGAGGATTTCATGAAGGATGGATCTCATTTCAGGGCAGGATTTGAGGAAGTGGTATCCCTGCTGGAGAGCCACATTCAGTGTCTGATCCAGTTCCGGAAGGTATCCTGTCACAAGTGGGGCACTTTTGGGGTTCTTCTGTGGGAGGTTCTGGGTTTGAGGGGATGAGGAAGTGGCTCTGGTTATTTGCTTCTGTACCAGGTCAGGAGGGTAGTTGCGAGATGCGAAAGCTGTTTTCAGGTTGTTGGTGTAATGGTTCAGTGATTCCGGACTGGAGCAGATTCGTTTGCCACGAAGACCGAGGCTGTAGGGGAGGGACCGTTTGATGTGGAATGGGTGGCAGCTGTCATAATGGAGGTACTGTTGCTTGTTGGTGGGTTTGATGTGGACAGACGTGTGAAGCTGGCCATTGGACAGATGGAGGTCAGCGTCAAGGAAAGTGGCATGGGATCTGGAGTAGGACCAGGTGAATCTGATGGAGCCAAAGGAGTTGAGGTTGGAGAGGAAATTCTGGAGTTCTTCTTCACTGTGAGTCCAGATCATGAAGATGTCATCAATAAATCTGTACCAAACTTTGGGTTGGCAGGCCTGGGTGACCAAGAAGGCTTCCTCTAAGCGACCCATAAATAGGTTGATGTACGAGGGGGCCATCCTGGTACCCATAGCTGTTCCCTTTAATTGTTGGTATGTCTGGCCTTCGAAAGTGAAGAAGTTGTGGGTCAGGATGAAGCTGGCTAAGGTAATGAGGAAAGAGGTTTTAGGTAGGGTGGCAGATGATCGGTGTGAAAGGAAGTGCTCCATCGCAGTGAGGCCCTGGACATGCGGAATATTTGTGTATAAGGAAGTGGCATCAATGGTTACAAGGATGGTTTCCAGGGGTAACAGATTGGGTAAGGATTCCAGGCGTTCGAGAAAGTGGTTGGTGTCTTTGATGAAGTATGGGAGACTGCATGTAATGGGTTGAAGCTGTTGATCTACGTAGGCAGAGATACGTTCTGTGGGGGCTTGGTAACCAGCTACAATGGGGCGGCCGGGATGATTGGGTTTGTGAATTTTAGGAAGAAGGTAGAAGGTAGGGGTGCGGGGTGTCGGTGGGGTCAGGAGGTTGAGGGAGTCAGGTGAAAGGTTTTGTAGGGGGCCTAAGGTTCTAAGGATTCCTTGAAGCTCCGCCTGGACATCAGGAATGGGATTACCTTGACAAACTTTGTGTGTGGTGTTGTCTGAAAGCTGACGCAGTCCATCAGCCACATACTCCCGACGATCAAGTACCACGGTCGTGGAACCCTTGTCCGCTGGAAGAATGACGATGGATCGGTCAGCCTTCAGATCACGGATAGCCTGGGCTTCAGCAGTGGTGATTTTGGGAGTAGGATTAAGGTTTTTTTAAGAAGGATTGAGAGTTGTAGAAATGATCAACCATACATCAAACACATCCACATCTCCAGTCAAAATATGTAATAATTTGTCATACATACCATGGAAGAAAGTGGAACATAACGACTGCAAAGAAAAAAATATCATCTTTTTAACATAAAATTTATTCAACCAGATTTGGAATCATACATATAAGTGGCTTAGATTTATTGACAGCGAAGAGTGTACCATAGAGACAGTTCCAATTAGTGTCCAAAGAATATTTCTCATTCGTGGCCTAAGTCCTTATACAATACTGAATCACACAGCGAGCTGGCTAACCAGACAACGAATGATGGCACTGACGACTGCAATGAGCTGTCAGCAAGACCCCCTGACTCGGGGCCAGCGCTCCTGTTATATCATGTAGCCAGAGGGCACTGTAGGCCCCAGATCGACAAGGGCGCGACGTCTTTGGTCGGCAGCAACGCCATGCGCTACCGTGGTCACGACGGGAAACTGCGGCAAGCGATGCGACGGCAGGGCGCACGTGCTATTTGGTTGTGTCTGCAGATACAACAAGGAAATGTAAATTATTTATTATTTTTTACCTCAAAATATTGTCTTTGAAATGGTAATCAATTGCCGTGAAGAGGCCCATTTGAATCACTGAACTGGTGGTGCATAAATTTCCATAAATACCACAGATGCCTTAAAGTTACTAAATATTCATATAGGCCTCTCAAAGAGAACTTGTTCTTACACTCTCAGGCGATTTTGCATGAGAGAAGTTGTGGAAATAGTAAAAGAAATGTTACAGCCAGTAATGATGGCCAACACTGACTTTTATTGATGCAGTCATTCCATGCTACTGCAGTCACTGAATATTAGAAAAGTTACTACTTCCTTCATGGGAAAGAACTGTTTACTTAAATGAAACAGTAATAACTCATTGTATAATATATTTCAACAATTATTAAATTAATACAGACTTACAGTGTTCAATAGCTGACCGTTGCATGCATTCCAGAACAAGAGAAACCTAATAGTGGATTCTTTGTCTTTGTACAATGACTAACAAATAAAACCATTTCATTCTAATAACACATAACAAAGGGGTTCTTTATTATTATGCAGTTTATACGCTGAGCGTATCAACATTATTCTTAAATTAATTAAACTTCTTTTTTCCTGTACACATGGCTTTTTCAAAGTCTTTGTGTATAGTCAAAAATATTTCAGCACATAAAAATGTTCACTTTCTTTAATGTCATCAACAGCTATTGGTTCACATAAATGTAAAATTTATCTAAGTAGTTGCATCAGCAACCCATTTTGACTGCTCAGAACCACATGTGAGAATACCGTTACTGTGTTTGCAAGCATATCAATGTTTTAACAGATATATATTTGAGGTACGGGGGGAGGGGGGGGGGGGGGGGAATGGTGTTGTCATGATTTTAACTAGAGGAATATTATAGAACATGTAATTACATAAAAATTCTTATTACAGTACTAATAGTGTAGAGCAGGGTATGTAAAATGTAACAATTTAAAATAGTAAAGTTATGAAGTGGAGCAATGGGGATCAAGGGTATGGAAAAAAAGGCAAGAGACGAGGGGAGGAGTGATAGTGGCAGGGATGTTATGGGCTTAACAAGAGAGGATGTTATACTAAATTTGCAAAAAGTCAGTTATGTGAAAAAAACCTTCTGCTAAAATACCAGAATGAATGTGTAAAACTGTAACATGAGGCAATAAAATAATTGTAAAAAGTGGAAATATAGTAGCAAAAACTGAATTAGTATCTTAATTTATTAAAGCATTAATCTTTGAATGTATAAAACCATAAGATTTTACTCTGAAAGTATAAAAAATGCAAATTTTATAATTTTTTTATTAAAACATTACAAATAATGGCCTGGAACAGTTGATGTATAAATAGTGAAAAACATAAAAATCATAAAGTTACAGAAGTGGAAATATGTAGAGGACCGAGAACTGCTTGAAGTGTCATAAAATAAAATATTTTTTTAAAAAGATATTGAAAGTATAAAACTGTAAAAAGTATATAAGAATAAATAATAAATGTGAAACTATGTGCAGCAAGTGGAGTTACAGGGAACAGTATGTGGCAGTTACAATTAATTGCATGTGCTTCCGCTTGAAGGTATTGTATGGTGCACAGATTTGCAGAATGTACAGAACCCAGTCTGTATTCCGGCCTGCTGCTAGGATGGTGTGAGAGTCGATGCACTGCTGCTGTCTCTTTTTCCTGGAGAGTGGTGCTGTTGATGGTGCAAGAGCTGCAGTGAGGTGGACAATTGGAAGAGACTTTCAAATTTTCTTCAAAATGCACACTTAATAAAATTGTTCTTGCATATGGTGTGTAATAATCTTTGTTTCTTCCAACATTGTCCAAAGGTGTTCCCTTAGATTCATTATGCAGCACTTCCAAATACACATCAATAGCTCCAGCAGCATACTTTAATTTTAGAAGATGCTCACCAAATGCTATTTTGTTTTGAAGTGTGTTCTTTGAAGCATATTTCAAACATGTTGCCTGACTTACGTAAACGTTTGGGTAGTTTCCACACTTCAGTTTATATAGACCTACTGCTGTGAATTACGAGGCTTTTTGATTCACATTGTGTAGCAAATAGTGTCATTGCGACTTTGGCTACCAATAATTTCTGAAGCACATCCTTTATAATTCATTGATAAGTACATGACTTTCTTGTCTTCCCGTTCACCTGTTAACATGCTGCCATTCATTTAAACTATCTTTGTCCTTTAATTTTCTGTAGTAACCTAGTTACTGTAGAGTGTGAATAACCATTGCTCACTGCAACTTGCTTTATAATAGTGATTTCTTTATTCCCGTAAGGCTTCCTTAATGGCAGTTTTAATAACCTATTAATAATGGATTGAAGATATGCTCTCTTGATGCTTTCAGGGTGCCACCATGTAAGAGTCGATAGTTATGTCTGCAATATTGATTTTCTGACCTTGTGGTAAAATGATGTTTGCCCTCTTCTCTTGTAATCAAAATGTCGAGATAGTGGATGGCTCCTTTATTTTTGTGCTCAACAGTAAATGAGTTTTTGGTTGAATATCATTCATTCCCTTCACTATGTCATTAACATCACTTTGATTTCCTTTAATTGACAAAGTACCATCATCCACATATTGTTAATAGTAGAGAACTTTGCTGGCTACTGCAGGGTTGTTAGTAAAAAATTGGTTTTCTAATTGATTAAGGAAAATCTCAGCCATAATGCCAGCCAGGAAATTTCTGGTTTATGGCGTATCTTACCGTTAAACATGAAATGCCTATAGGATAATGTCATTTATAGAAGCCCCTTTATCCAAAGATCTCTCCTATAGCCTTTTTTGTGTTTTATAAGGTTGTTCCTAATTATTTCTGATGTGCAGACAGGCACATTAGTATACAAATTCACCACACCTAGGGATGTGAAGATGGAATCAGCTGTTGTGATTGTATGCTTAACTTTGTGCACAAACTCATACTTATTTCTTAAACTATACTGCTCATAAAATGTGTACAGCATTTTCAACCATTGTGCTAGCATTGTATTTATCAGGGCATTAGGACTCTTTTATGTTGGATATGAGCCTGATGGATTTGTCCTTTTTTGATGCTTTAACTCTGTGCACACATCTGGCATTTGGGGTTCATGACTACATATATGCTTTCTTTCCATCAGAAAACAGAAAACCAGAATTTTTAATTTTGTGTTTTAACTGTGCATCTAACTTTTTGTAGGATCTCTAGTCATATTGTTAATCCCATTTTCAGAGGAAAATATTTCAGTTTTATTTACATAATCTTCATCACCCATAATGACCTCAGTCCATATGTCTCTTTAACTTCTTATTTAAATTATCTGTAATCCTACTCTCATTATTACTGTGTTTTTAACATGTTGGTGACTTTGACTGCTAAATCATTCTGTTTATGAGTGGGAAGCTTTGCTACATCACTAGTGCATTTGACTTATGTTTGAATTCTCTTTATGTCTTTATGTTAGTTAGGGATTATAGTTTAAACCTTGTAATAGAAGCTATACCTCTTCAACTATAGAGGAATATCAATAAGATTAACAAGCCTGTTGCCACGCGGGATTAGCCGAGTGGTCTAAGATGCTGCAGTCATGGACTGTGCGGCTGTTCCCGTCAGAGGTTCGAGTCCTCCCTCGGGCATGGGCGTGTGTGTTTGTCCTTGGGATAATTTAGGTTAAGTAGTGTGTAATCTTAGGGACTAATGAACTTAGCAGTTAAGTCCCATAAGATTTCACTTACATTTGAATGTTTTTGAACAAGCCTGTTGAAAAATCATGTTCCTCCTGCCACCAAACTTCACCCACTAAACCTAACTTCAACTTATCTATTCCCATTTTTAAATTTTCATCAAGTAACCTTCCATTAGGAATGCGAGTGCACTCAATGACCATTATAAGAAATTCAAGTGATCGAGCACAGAAATCAGTCATCCCTTTCTTTCAGGGTTTATTAGGCACATCTAGATTTTGGCTAGTGCCTAGTTATTATCAATCCACTATTTCATAGGATCAATGCATGTTCTACTACGTCAGTCCCCTATTGTTGAGGTTTCTGTCACAGTTCATTCAAGTCTTGAACAAACTGTGATGGAAACCTGACCACAGGACTGATGTACTAGGACACGCATTGATACTATGAAACAGTGCATTGCTAAATGATAAGCACCAGCCAAAATCTATATTTGCCTAATGAAACCTGAAAGAAAAAGATGACTGATTGCTGTGCTTTTTAAATTTTCTAACCTATCTGCCCAATGACATATTCCTAAGTAGTCCCCGAACAGAGATCCAAGTAGAGGACTATTTTACCTCAGGAATAATTTACGTGAGATGATTATCATTTAACCTTCAGGTCAGCCGAAGGCCCGGGAAAAAATTACAGCTTTAGTTTCTCCTAGCTTTTAGCCATTCACAATACCATCACCACAAGACCATGTAGGCTGATGTTACAAGGCCAGATAAGTCAATCATCCAAATTGTACCTCCTACAACTACTGAAGAGGTTGCTGCCCTTATTCACGAACCACACATTTGTCTGGCCATTGAGGTTGCATCAACGGTACGGATATCTGTGTGGCTAAGGCACACGAGCCACCCCACCACATCATGATCCATAGTTGGAAGTAATGCTGCAAAATCAGGGAACACAATACAGTTAATAACCAGGCTTTGTATGGTACCATTCTCACAAAAGGGCAGAAGTTAACTTAAATGAAAACCTGCATGCTACTTCAGCTAATGGAAAGATGAGTGTAGTGAACATTTAAAAGTTTATGTATTCTACAACTGTTATAGTTCAGAGACTTTTATGCTGAAATTATTGATTCTATCTATTTTTGTTTTAAACTGATGATAACTTTATTTTTTGTGTATTTGGTGAGGGGCACTCACTCTGGTAGATGTGGTAGATTGTGTGTGTGATTTTTAGGGAAATATTATATTTAACTCTGACAGGAACTTCCTAGCTTTATATTATTTTTATCTACTGCACACCTAAGATCTCACTATTGTGCACTTAAACATGATCATCATCATTTACCTCCATCTCATCATCATCATAATTGACTACTTTTGTACCAGAACAGGTTTTGGGAGAAATTTTTGTTTATATAAAAGGATAATTCTGTTGATTGTGAATCAGATCTCATTCTTAGTTCTGTTGCAGAAATGATATTTAGATAGAACATGCAGATGACTTTATTTGCTGCATAGCAGTAAGAAGTTTGTATTTATTGTTAAAAAATCATATTGATGTAATAATTTATGTGGTATCACAATTTTATTAGCTTTTGATGCTAGATTACTACCACATAATATCAATCAAAGAAAATAAGGGAACCGCAACATTTTATATGCTTGGTGAATGGTTTCAAATGACTGGATCATATGAAGGGTTTTTCCTTTCTTTTTCAATTTAAGGTGAATAGAAGTCCAAGATTTTCATTACCTTTTCCATAATGAATGTTTCATAAGTTCACCATTGGTTTCTTCTTTATCAAATTTGCTATTATTTTGTTTGTTTGTGTGTGCTACTTTTTTCCATGAAAAACCTAAATTGAAGACCTTGGCTACAAACAGTGGTAAGGGTTAGTCAGTGAGAAACATATTTACTGCATGTAAAACATGGTATGTGGAGTGCTTTCTTGGTATTAGTTGATAGTTCCATGATAAACCAAGAAATGGAAGCTCTATCTCTAATTTTAGAATTTCACTAATCACAAATTTGTAATGATGTGTGAAGGTAAATGGTAGTAAGTACCAAAAATATGGCATCTAGTAGTAGTAACATGTGTGGTGTTTGTGACAGAAAAATGATTTTCAGGGATCATTTGTACAAATCCATGATGTGGATAACTATGGCTCAGTTAAAGATCCTGAATGTGTTCCTGAATGCAAATGTGCTTTGAAGGTTTTTGCTAATCAGATAAATAAGAATAATTATTTAAGCAAGTAAACAATGTTAAACTGTGTCTCTTACCATAATTTAAGAGAATTTGGATGACAGTGTAATGGAAAATATGTTAAGGGACATCCTTAGTATCATACATTACTTTTTGATTTTGTTATACTTCTTCTTCTTCTTCTTCTTTTGAATGGGCCAGCTAAGGACCACAAAATTCGGCTTCTCAGCATGGAGAGGGACTTGATGTTTTCCCAGTAATCCCGCATTCTCTGGCTATGTTTCTCCTTTCTCTCCTTTGTCCAAAAGGCGCTGGTCTTTTTACGGGAAGATCTGTCCTGAAACCTCTTTTCTTTTAGTATCCTTCTGAGAAGTGGTGTCATGATCTTCCTGCTCTTCCAATAGTTGAGAAGATGGTTGGTTAGTCTTGTTTGGTCCAGCCTTGTGAAATGTCCGTAGAAAGTGAGATGTGTCTTCTTGGCTACATCTGCGATTTTCTCAGTATGATTGTATAGCTCCTGGTTTGATTGTCTTCTGTACTCACCACCTGTTTTGACTGGTCCCAGAATTTTTCTCAGGGTCTCCCTCTCCTGAATCTCTAGTTTATCTGTCAAACAATGGAAAATCCAGGATGAAATGTAACAATACCAGAGAAGGAAAGTTGCTACTCACCATATAGTGGAGATGCTGAGTCATGATAGGCACAACAAAAAGATTCACACAATTATGGTGGGAGTGGTGGACAGTGAAGTGTTGCAGTTAAGATGGAGGGCAGGAGAGAAGGTGTGGAGGGGGAGGGGGTAAGTAGCGGAAAGGAGAGAAATAAAAAGAAAATTAATTAAAAGACTTGGTGTGACGGTAAAATGATGGCTGTGTAGTGCTGGAATGGGAACAGGAATGGTCCTGGATGGGTGAGGACAGTGACTGATGAAGGTTGAGGCCAGGAGGGTTACGGGATCGTAGGATGTATTGTAGGGAAAGTTCCCACCTGCGTAATTCAGAAAAGCTGGTGTTGGTGGGAAGGATCCATATTGCCCAGGTTGTGAAGCAGTCATTGAGATGAGGGATATCATGTTTGGCAGCGTCTTCAGCAACAAGGTGGTCCACTTGTTATTTGCCCACAGTTTGTCGGTGACTGTTCATGCGGACAGTCAGTTTGTTGGTTGTCATGCCTACATAGAATGCAGCACAGTGGTTGCAGCTTAGCTTGTAAATCACATGACTGGTTTCACAGGTAGCCCTGCCTTTGATGGGATAGGTGATTTTTGTGACCATATTGGAGTTGTTGGTGGTGGGAGGATGTATGGGACAGGTCTTGCATCTAGGTCTATTACAGGGGTATGAGCCATAAGGTAAAGGATTGGGAGTAGGTGTTGTGTAAGGATGGATGAGTAGTATGGAATGGGTGGCAGCTATCGAAGTGGAGGTATTGCTGGTAGTTAATAGGTTTGATATGGACGGAGGTGCTGATGTAGCCATCTCTGAGGTGAAGGTCAGTATCTAGGAAGGTGGCTCTACCCAACAAGCCAATTATTTGAAATCACTTCTATGCAACTGATTAGTGGTTTTCTATTTTGAGAACATCATGTGTCTTTTCAGGAATGTATAAGTGAAGTAAATGTGTTCTTTTGCTTAACGTAATATGTTGTCTGTGTTTAGATTTTCCTTAGGGAGATCTCTTTGAATAGTTAAAAGTAATATGTACAGTGCTTTTATAAAGGTATGAAGACTTATTACAATTCCATTAGAGAAATTGGTTTATTATGCACCTCTTTTGCATCATTAGAAAAAACACAGAGACTCTTGTTATAAAGTGCTATTGGGTGTGAGACAGTATTTTCATGTTCCTTCACTGCATATGACACTAGGAAAGCCACTGCTGTAAATTTTTTTATCACAATTAGTGAGAAGAGATACAAATTTCTTGGTATAATTTCTGTATCTTTGGTGATTACTGAGTAGTTACTCATTTTATCCTAAAGTAAGGAGTGTTAATAAATGGTAATGATGCAAGATGCTTTATTTTTAATGGTCATGTAAGAGATCACTATCGAATGACAGCAACTTGAAAAATTGAGAATAATCTAAAAACACAAAGTCTTGCACATCATCTCTCAACTTCTGCATTCACGTCGACTCCTTAACTGTCGATATGTGCAATCAAACTTTGAATATCTGTGGAAGTGAGGCAACAATTGGTTATTGTGGACTGAAGATTTAATTGCAAAATTTGGGGGCAGTGGGAATAGATGGGAGTTTTGAGTGTATCTCCCATCCTGCTTGAGTGAACATACCTCCAGAAGATATTGATGCCATATGTGGATCGCCGTTGTGATGGCTGAAGCTCATCTACTTGTGTCCATCAGATGTATGTCTGTGCCGGGTGAAGGAATGGTTGGTATATTTAATTTTCCAACATGCTGGAGTAATAAAACCCGGTGGGGATGGAGCTTCAAATTTCAGTGATTCGCATCTCTCAGGTATTCGGATGGAATTGTGTCATTGATAGCTTGATCTGGTGAAGTTGTAGTGATGTTCTTCTCTGAGGATTGTTTGTCTGGTGGGGCTGGCCTTGGAAAACTTGCACATGTCGTCTTGGGAGACTCTTCCTCTGTGAGGTCAGCAGGCTTTATTCTCTCAACACATATTGTTATGGTCTTCCCATCTTGCAGTATTACAACAGTGTGCAAACCATGTTGTAAAACTGGATATGTGCCCATGTAGGGGACACGAAGGTGGCTTAACTGCATCAGCTTGTAACCACATATGTAAGCATTTTTGGAGGTTCTTGTGAAAAAATGTTTGCTTGATGCTATGATGGGTTGATGCTGCCAGAATGTGGCCAGAGGGTTGTAACCTTCTGGCTCTCTATGAGATCTGATGGAACATGAATTTGCTGTCCATCAACTAACTGAGTCAGAGCCAAATCGATGTCTTTGTTAGTAGGTGTTCTCAAACCGAGCAGTATGACAGGTAATGCATCACTCCAGGTACTGCCATGGCACACAAGTGTTGCTTTGAGGTTCTAATGCAGCTAGGAATCAGCTAGTCCACCATTCCATTACTTACGGGATAGTTTCGTAAAAAGGGAGTGATCAAATTGACGATGGTGATCTGTGGTCACTATAGCCAGAATTCCAAATCTAGCAGGTCACAAGCAAACAAACTCTTTAGCTCCAGTTTCTGCTGACAGTAATTAGTGTAGCTTCTGGTCAGTCAGTAAAATGGTCTATTATTGTGAGCAAGTACTAATATTCATTGGACTAAGGGAGTGATCGAACAATGTCCAAGTGCACATGTGTTAATCTTATTGCTGGGGTGACTGTATCTCCAACAGGTGTTAAGGTGTGCGAACCAACTTTGTTTGTTGGCAGTGTAAACATGCTGTTGCTAATGGGTGACACTGTAAAACATTGAGTCACTGTCTGTGTGGAAACATGAATGGCATTAACTAAATTACTACAATTAAACAATAATGAGGATCAGTGTTTTGTGTTTTTGTTACAATGAGAAGTGGCTGCCTCTTAAACACTGTGTTTCAAAATATCCTCTTCCTATGGAGTAAAAGTATTTTCTCTTTCCAATCATTTTTTATATTCTAGTATTCAACTTTTTTTTCAGTGTATCAGTCATGTTATCCTCTTTGTTTGTACAGTTGTATCTCTTTCCTTCCAACATCTCCCATGAGTTGTATTATAGATTTAGTACTTTAGTGTTAATGTTTCTTTGAATATAATATTGTGTACCAGGATTTTACTTTACTAAATCTTCTGAGGAGACTGATTAGTGTCAACTTCATACTGATGCCACTAGCAAAGTAATATTGTAGGAGGGTGTGTATAATTTTGTTTTATTGTAATCAATGCTGCAGTCTACTTTTTATCTACTCACCAAGCAGCAGCAGAATACACCCATAAAAGTATATTGTAATCGGCAAGCTTTTGGAGCCAGTGGCTCCTTCTTCACGCAGAAGGGTGGAAGAGGAAGGAAGAGGGGCGAAGCAAAAGAACTGGAGAGATCTAGGAAAAGTCACCCAGAATCACGAGTAAGGGGAGACTTACAGCATAGAATGAGAATCCCTTCTCATCCTGTGCAATAAGTCTCATCTGACCCATGGTTCTGGTTGATGACTTTCCCAAAATCTACCCCTTTTATTAGACTTCTCCAATCATTTTCTTCACCCCTCTTCCTTCCCCTTCAATTCTTCTGCATAAAGAAGGAGCCTGTGGCTCCAAAAGCTTGCCAATTACAACCTTCTGTTATGTGTTCTGCTACTGCTTGGTGAGTAGATTTTATTATTTATCTAATTAATTTATACCATAAAAAATTGATTGTTTTCATTGTTATATTAGTCTACTTTTGAGGTACCATTTTAGATGATAACAATTTTAGTAGTGTTCTAAATCAACATTTCATTATTAGATTCCTTATATTTGGTATCCTAATTTAAATAAACTTGACCTGTGTATTTGTTATTTGTGACACTTGGCTGTGGTTTCATGTGTTTATATGACACATTTCACAAGTCTCAGTATATGGACATATGACATGTATATTTTTATAAACCATACCAGTGAAGGTGGTATAATTGCTAGCAGTTTTGGTATAGTGCGTTAGTTTTCATAAGAATAGATAAATTTTCTTATAACTCATCCTTCATTTATTGTATAACTTGAACTTGAACCATTCTTGAAAGCAGTCCAGTGTTAATATGATGGTACGAATATCTTGGATGATAGAATTAACACCATTAAGAGACTGCATATGTCATTTTGTAACACATATTATTGTAAGCTAGAAGCTGTGCAGGAGTACTTTGTTGGAAGTTTGTTGCAACATAGACCAAAAATGAATGAATGAATGTCATTAAATGTCTCATGTGTTTGTCAGAAGTTATAAGATCATGAGAATTCCCAACTGTTGTTATACACGTTTATTGCCATGTTAGTGAATAAACAAATGAAACAATAACAAACTATATGTTGGCTTAAATCTCATTGCATCGAAAAGTCATTCACAATCTTAGTATCTCTACTGACAGTAGTACATAATATGTTTGTTATTATATAAAGTATTTAATGACTGTAATTGTCTCATAATCTTTGAGTGTGATATTATTTACACATAGATAAAAGAAGGAATAAAGGTAACTTGGCTCAACGTTAAGCTGAACATCCTAGTATCCAGATTCTTGTTTTATAAGACTTGAGTTGATAAAGAATAAAATTGAAAAAGTTATTAGTAGTCTGGAGAAATTTTGTATTGCATTCCATGTAAAATGAAGTCACTGTTGTTGTTGTTGTTGTTGTTGTTGTTGTCTTCAGTCCAGTGACTGGTTTGATGCAGCTATCCATGCTACTTTATCCTGTGCAAGCTTCTTCATCTCCAAGTAATTACTGCACCCTACATCCTCCTGAAGCTGCATAGTGTATTCATCTCTTGGTCTCCCTCTATGATTTTTGCCCTCCACATTGCCCTCCAATACTAAATTGGTGATCTCTTGATGC
Source organism: Schistocerca serialis cubense (assembly GCF_023864345.2). NCBI lineage: Eukaryota > Metazoa > Arthropoda > Insecta > Orthoptera > Acrididae > Schistocerca > Schistocerca serialis. The sequence goes on along the minus strand of NC_064641.1, from coordinate 81,358,216 downwards.
CTTAGAACATCTCCTACCAACCGATCCCTTCTTCTAGTCATGTTGTGCCACAAATTCCTCTTCTCCCCAATTCTATTCAGTACCTCCTCATTAGTTATGTGATCTACTCATCTAATCTTCAACATTCTTCTGTTTCACCACATTTGGAAAGCTTCTATTCTCTTCTTGTCTAAACTATTTATCGTCCATATTTCACATCTGTATATGGCTACACTCCATACAAATACTTTTCTAAAAGACTTCCTGACACTTACATGTTAATAAATTTCTCTTTATAAGTTTTTTATCTTGCCATTGCCAGTCTACATTTTATATTCTTTCTACTTCGACCAACATCAGTTATTTTGCTCCCTAGATAGCAAAACTCATCTACTACTTTAAGTATCTCATTTCCTAATCTAATTCCCTCAGCATCACCCTATTTAATTAGACTACATTCCATTATCCTCATTTTGCTTTTGTTGATGTTCATCTTATATCCTCCTTTCAAGACACTGTCCATTCCATTCAACTGCTCTTCCAGTTCCTTTGCTGTCTCTGAGAGAATTACAATGTCATCGGCAAACCTCAAAGTTTTTATTTCTTCTCCATTGATTTTCATTCATACTCCAAATTTTTCTTTTATTTCCTTTAGTGCTTCCTCAATATACAGATTGAATAACATCAGGGATGGGATACAACCCTGTCTCACTCCATTCCCAACCACTGCTTCCCTTTCATGCCCCTCAACTCTTATAACTGCCATCTGGTTTCTGTACAAATTGTAAATAGCATTTTTCTCCCTGTATTTGAGTCCGGCCACCTTCAGAATTTGAAAGAGAGTAGTCCAGTCAATGTTGTCAAAAGCTTTCTCTAAGTCTACAAATGCTAGAAATGTAAGTTTGCCTTTCCTTAATCTATCTTCTAAGATAAGTTGTAGGGTCAGTATTGCCTCATGTGTTCCAGCATTTCTGCGTAATTCAAAATGATCTTCGCTGAGGTCAGCTATTCTTATTTTGTTCTTAATTTATTCTTGGGGTATACAGATCATATACCAAAATACCAGACACAGCCTAAGTTATCATATCACTTTCCTTGTCATGATCTCGACTGCTGTTGAACACCTTTTTTCCACTTTGCAACTGCCAATGCCCTAGGGAAGGTAATTTAACTTTCTAATTTCTAACGGATACCTTTACAGAAAACACTTAACAGCTGTAAAAGTATTATGTTTGTAAAAGAACGAAAAACAAAACAAACTGTGATATTTAGAATTTGCAGTTCAGTATAAATTTGCCTTTTTTCTTGATTGCAGTATGGACTGAAAATGCCATGCCATCTCAGTTGACAACTACAAATCTTGGAACAGCAGGGATGCAGACCATGCTATATGACTTTGACAAGAATGATAACTTTCAGAGAATGGAACCATTTGTTTGCAGTACATGCAGTAAACAGTACTCAAGAAAAGGCTCTCTACAGCGACATGTTAAATATGAATGTGGTGTGGAACCTCAGTTCTACTGTCCATACTGCCCTGAAAGAAGTCACCGCAAAAGCAATCTTCATCGACACATAATACGTCATCACTCCAATGTATCATTGTGTGATGGTGTTTAGCCTATTTTGGTGAAAAGAATTCCATGGTCAGACCACATCCATGTGTTGTGTTAAGTTAATTTTTCAACACTTTTCTTACCATGGTTTGCAATAATCTACACATAACACATTCCAATATAAATGCTGGCAGATTACCTTATGATGTAATATTTGGAAAGTAACTATCACTTGATTATCATTGAACAAGAAACTTCTGCTGATAAAATATTTGCCATAACCATATTACTTTTTGGACTTGAGGAAGTGGAAAATATAAAGAAGCATATTAATGTATGGTGATTTTTTTCAATACCAGTAAAGACTTACATTTTTGGCACTTATTAATTGAGGAATTTTTGCATGTATGTATCATTGTCAAAGTATTGTAGAGATGATTAATTGTATGATTAAAACATCCACATTTCCAGTTAAAATCTCTAATGATATGTCCCATGTACTTTGGAAGACAATGGAACATAATGAGTGGGGTGGAAAAAACATGTACTTAACAGTCAGGTTTTTCAACATGGGATTGACCCTTACATAATAGAGACTACTGCTTTTTTAGTGCATGGCATCTGGTTAACCCATGATTTTCAAGGACTAGCAATTATAAGCAGAACTACTTTAGTGTTTTCAAGTTCAAGATTTCTTTACTGTCTCCATAGTGTTGAGAAGATAGTAATGCATGGAGACATGTCTCTGCTGATAATATAAATAGTTTGACATATTTACATTGTACTGTATTATCATGTGCTATTATCTAAAAGCATTTAAATGAAGCCTTTTTCCTTAACTGTTGTGCCCATTGCTAGCTAGCCCCTATTGAAATACTAACAGAAAATTAACAAGCAACACTTTTTTAATTTTCTTTTTTTCTCATCATACATGGTCAGAAAGTAATGCTGCAAAAGCTGGAAAAATAATACAGTTGACGATCAAGTCTCCCTGTGTTTTTATTTTGACAAGAGGTCAGAAGTAAACATAGTGTGAACCTGCCTGATATTTTAGTTATTGACAAGGTGAGTGTATTAAAACATTTAATAGTCTGTGTATTCTTCAGCTCCAACCCATTGATTTCAAGCCCTTTTGTGCTGGAATTTTCATTTTTATCAAATTTATTTATTACTGACAGATAACATTATTTTATTGTGCAATTCGATGTGGAACTAATGCAGGCATTCAGGTTGGGGGAAGGGGTGGTTTGGAAAGTGTTATATTTTAACTCTAGTAGAAACTTTTAACTTTTTATTGCTTTTAAACATACTCCTGGAACTTCACATTTGTGTATCCAAACACAAATAATACAAATATCTTGACTGTAAATGATTGCTTTTCCTTCTAATATAATTTGTGAAATGAACAGATTTTTGGAGAAATTTTAATGTATGTCAAAGGATAATTCTGTTAATTGTGAATCAAATCTCATGTCTGCATTTAGCTGTTACAATGTAAGATCAGTATGGGAGTTGTCTGTGTACCCACTTGGAAGGCTCTATTATAGTGCTTTTATACTGTGTGGAGCGCTGGCAAAAAAAATCACTCACATGAAACTTCATATGTTGAGATAGTATTTCAGTGATTATTAAATTTTGGCAAATTTACAAAGAACTTGGTGGTATGAGACCACTTATCAGTGTGACGTTCCACTCCATGTCACCTACATTATTGCATTGATGCTGATGGGAATTACTGTCATAAAGCTGTTTTATAGCTGACGGATTCTCACCTAAGGCAATCTGATCCACAACTATTGTAACTAGTCTTTGATATCTTGGGTACTGGCACTGGGATGGAGATGCAATCCAAGATTGTCCCACTCATATTCTGTCTGGGACAGATGGTCATGGGAGTACCTCAACATCATGCAGACAGCTCATATAGACATGTGCCATGTGTGACCTAGGATTGCCCAGTTGGAAAATGGCCCTGTGATACTGTTGCATGGGAGATAACACATGAGGATGGAGGAAGTCTGTGATATGCCATTGTGCATTAGAATACCCACAATTACTACCATTCATGACCTGAAGTCATACCTGATGGCTCCATGACTGCCCATACCATAAAACTTCAAGTGACTTAGCTTTGCCTTTCCATAACATTGTAAGAATGGGTCCTATCTGTAGATCTCCACCATTCTCATCGAAGGTGGTCATCCAGGATAGCATTCATTGCTGAACACGTTGCGATGCCATTCGTAGGCAGTCCGTGCTTTCTGCTTGCGGCATCATTCCAAACACAGCCTTTGTGTTGTAGTGTTATCAGTAGTCCATGCATGGGATAGTACTTCACTAGTCTGGCTGCAGCTAGTCTCTGACCAAAAGTGTGAGATGACACAGAATGTCGCAGGTAGTCCATTACTTGTTCTTGGGTGGTAGCTGCAGAAGTGAAAGGCCTACAATGTCCTTAGTAAAAGATGTGGTTGACTGGAACCTTGACAGTGAGGCCCTCAAGTTCCCATGCAGTCCTTCATCAGGCCACAGTCACATCCGAATGCCCCACAAATCAGTATATCACATGATTTGACCAACCAGCCAAATGGGGACCCACAAAGAGACCCCATTTAAACTCTGTCAGGTGCTGATAATGCAGCCACACAACTTTGAGGCATCTTCATGTCCTTCACAGTGATCACTCAGTATCTGATGGTGTTTGTGCCCCTCATATACTGCACCAGGCCTGGTAACAATGCTAAACATGAATAACACTAATGCATTATGTTCGCCATTCTACCTGTCACAGAGAATGGCAACTTTAATCATTTACTTACCCACTGATGATGTGTTTTTTTATTTGAAGTGCATTGATATCCAAGCATGTCTTCTGGGTACTTCACTTTTTTGCCAGACAATGTATTAACTGTTAAAACTGCCAAATGTAAGTCAATCTTTACCAGTTTAAAGTAATAAATGCAGTGAATGAAACAAGTGAACTTGACTGTGTGTGATATTAAGTCATTATTTACTGTGAATGAATCTATTAATTATCTAAAGAAGATCTTTGAGGTGAACTTCAATTATACTGTGGATACAAAGTAACAGGTCTGTAACTCTTCAATTGCTCCATAACTGTTACACAGCAGGAGATGTACCACAGAAAACTATATTGATTTAGTAATGTATGTAGCAACAAAATGTCTTTAGTTTTCTGGTACCATGTTTGTACAACGTAACACAATTTGAAGAACAAAACACTAGTGAAATATGGCGTTTTATGTTCCTAGTAAACTGTTTCACATCACTGGGTTATGTGCAGTTTTTTTTCCCCCCTACAATTTAAGGTGAATAAAAGTTAATGATTTCAATACCTTTCCTGTAATAAACATTTCACAAGTTCAGTATCTGTTTTTCTATTATCAAATTTTGCATCGTGTTGTTTGTTATGAGTCTTATTTTCTCCACAGAAAACTATAATCTCATTGTGGCATTCCTAGAAAACTTTTTTTTAAAAAAACATTCACTTAAAAATTATAGATAATTCTGGTTTATGTGTGTAGGTATAAATTGCAACAACAACATAACTTTTCCATTATGATTTGTGAAGATGGAATAGGATTTTGCATTAATGCATTTTTGAATTTCTATCTGATTTCAGTGTACTGGTCCGATGAAACACCGATGTCATCCACAGAAGCAAATACATTTGATCAAAGATTTGGAATAAACTGTATAGATAACAACCAGATAACACATTATCTTTACAAATGCAGCATGTGTTGCAAGTCCTACAAATTTCGATGTTCTTTGACAAGGCATATTAAATATGAGTGTGGAAAACCACCTCAGTTTCAGTGTCCTTACTGCACAGAAAAAAGTCATCACAAGTGCAATTTAGAAAAGCACATTAGACGCAAACATAAACAGATACAAGATCCACAGGACCAAATGTGAAATTATGTGATCAACAGACATGATTAGATTTGTATTTTAAAAATTTAGTATGTGCTACTGACATTTAAAAGTAATTAATCAGTGGACAGTTGAGAAGCACTATTTTAAATCACTTTTTATATGACTGGCTTTTCATTTTCCATTTTGAAAAATACATGCACCTTTTAAGTATGTATAATGGGAGTAAAGTCCCCTTTTACATAATTATGTTGTTTGTGTCTATATTTTTCTCAGATCTGTGTGTAGAACTAATAATCATATACACAATGCCTTTTTTATTTATCTGGCAGGTCTTTCAAGGCTGTGAGCTGAGTTAACTTTTGCATTAAGACAGTGTATAATAAGTTCTTACAAGAAATTTTGAAGGGAATTTCTGGAGGTAAATCACATGGCCTCGATACGGCATTATAATAGGAAATCAAAATGTTCATTTTTAAGTATTTTATATTGCACTAATATTATGAAGAAAGTTGTAACATCCTGTAGACTATGAAGATTTAAAAAGACTTGGGAATTTTCAATGGAATGAATAATATTCATTATTTAAGTATGGAATTATGTTTCTCTGTTCACGTCATTAAAAAGATATACAGGGATTACTGTTGTAATATGCTGCTGAGTATGAGCCAGTATCTTCATGTACTTTTGCCGCATATGACATAAGAAACAGTTTCTGTTGTAAATTTTTTATCTCAACTACAAAGAGCAAATACAAATTTATGGATGTAATTTCTTTATGTGTGTTGATAACAGTTCTGAGAATAGTTTTTAAGTGAACCTTCATGTTCTCTAACTTCTGAAATTGGAAGTTTTTATTCATCAAGTGAAAGAAAACATGTAAGATTATGAACATGATATTACTTTTTTTTATTTTTGTTTCTTAGTGTGTGTTTTTCTGTTTTCTTTCTTGATGAGTGACTTATTGTTTCATAATCTTGGATGGGCCAACGATCAAACGATGATTACTATTTCAAAGTTCAGTGTTTTAGTTTGGTTATGGAGAAGAATTCTCTATATTAGTTATATTTATTTAGCCGGCCGCGGTGGTCTCGCGGTTCTAGGTGCGCAGTCCGGAACCGTGCGCTGCTACGGTCGCAGGTTCGAATCCTGCCTCGGGCATGGATGTGTGTGATGTCCTTAGGTTAGTTAGGTTTCAGTAGTTCTAAGTTCTAGGGGACTGATGACCATAGTAGTTGAGTCCCATAGTGCTCAGAGCCATTTGAACCATTTTATATTTATTTATGAAAACATTTGAGATATTTTTGACAAAAGAGCATTATATATAAAAAAAACAAAGATGAGGTGACTTACCGAACAAAAGCGCTGGCAGGTCGATAGACACACAAACAAAAACAAACATACACACAAAATTCAAGCTTTCGCAACAAACTGTTGCCTCATCAGGAAAGAGGGAAGGAGAGGGGAAGACGAAAGGAAGTGGGTTTTAAGGGAGAGGGTAAGGAGTCATTCCAATCCCGGGAGCGGAAAGACTTACCTTAGGGGGAAAAAAGGACAGGTATACACTAGCACACACGCACATATCCATCCACACATACAGACACAAGCAGACATATTTAAAGACAAAGAGTTTGGGCAGAGATGTCAGTCGAGGCAGAAGTGTAGAGGCAAAGAAGTTGTTGACAGAAAGGTGAGGTATGAGTGGCGGCAACTTGAAATTAGCGGAGATTGAGGCCTGGCGGATGACGAGAAGAGAGGATATACTGAAGGGCAAGTTCCCATCTCCGGAGTTCGGATAGGTTGGTGTTGGTGGGAAGTATCCAGATAACCCGGACGGTGTAACACTGTGCCAAGATGTGCTGGCTGTGCACCAAGGCATGTTTAGCCACAGGGTGATCCTCATTACCAACAAACACTGTCTGCCTGTGTCCATTCATGCGAATGGACAGTTTGTTGCTGGTCATTCCCACATAGAATGCATCACAGTGTAGGCAGGTCAGTTGGTAAATCACGTGGGTGCTTTCACACGTGGCTCTGCCTCTGATCGTGTACACCTTCCGGGTTACAGGACTGGAGTAGGTGGTGGTGGGAGGGTGCATGGGACAGGTTTTGCATCGGGGGCGGTTACAAGGATAGGAGCCAGAGGGTAGGGAAGGTGGTTTGAGGATTTCATAGGGATGAACTAACAGGTTACGAAGGTTAGGTGGACGGCGGAAAGACACTCTTGGCGGAGTGGGGAGGATTTCATGAAGGATGGATCTCATTTCAGGGCAGGATTTGAGGAAGTCGTATCCCTGCTGGAGAGCCACATTCAGAGTCTGGTCCAGTCCCGGAAAGTATCCTGTCACAAGTGGGGCACTTTTGTGGTTCTTCTGTGGGGGATTCTGGGTTTGAGGGGACGAGGAAGTGGCTCTGGTTATTTGCTTCTGTACCAGGTCGGGAGGGTAGTTGCGGGATGCGAAAGCTGTTTTCAGGTTGTTGGTGTAATGATTCAGGGATTCCGGACTGGAGCAGATTCGTTTGCCACGAAGACCTAGGCTGTAGGGAAGGGACCGTTTGATGTGGAATGGGTGGCAGCTGTCATAATGGAGGTACTGTTGCTTGTTGGTGGGTTTGATGTGGACGGACGTGTGAAGTTGGCCATTGGACAGGTGGAGGTCAACGTCAAGGAAAGTGGCATGGGATTTGGAGTAGGAGCAGGTGAAACTGATGGAACCAAAGGAGTTGAGGTTGGAGAGGAAATTCTGGAGTTCTTCTTCACTGTGAGTCCAGATCATGAAGATGTCATCAATAAATCTGTACCAAACTTTGGGTTGGCAGACTTGGGTAACCAAGAAGGCTTCCTCTAAGCGACCCATGAATAGGTTGGCGTACGAGGGGGCCATCCTGGTGCCCATGGCTGTTCCCTTTAATTGTTGGTATGTCTGGCCCTCAAAAGTGAAGAAGTTGTGGGTCAGGATGAAGCTGGCTAAGGTGATGAGGAAAGAGGTTTTAGGTAGGGTGGCAGGTGATCGGCATGAAAGGAAATGCTCCATCGCAGCGAGGCCCTGGACGTGCGGAATATTTGTGTATAAGTACGTGGCATCAATGGTTACAAGGATGGTTTCCGGGGGTAACAGATTGGGTAAGGATTCCAGGCGTTCAAGGAAGTGGTTGGTGTCCTTGATGAAGGATGGGAGACTGCATGTAATGGGTTGAAGGTGTTGATCTACGTAGGCAGAGATACGTTCTGTGGGGGCTTGGTAACCAGCTACAATGGGGCGGCTGGGATGATTGGGTTTGTGGATTTTAGGAAGAAGGTAGAAGGTAGGGGTGCGGGGTAGTTCCTTTCGTCTTCCCCTCTCCTTCCCTCTTTCCTGATGAGGTAACAGTTTGTTGCGAAAGCTTGAATTTTGTGTGTATGTTTGTGTTTGTTTGTGTGTCTATCGACCTGCCAGCGCTTTTGTTCGGTAAGTCACCTCATCTTTGTTTTTATATATAATTTTTCCCACGTGGAATGTTTCCTTCCATTATATTGATATCATTAATTTGAATCCAACAATTACGTTTGTTATTGTCACTGTTGCATTTCGAAATCTTTTCTGTCGTCTTATTTTCCTCTTTCTGTTTTTGCCAGTAGTTTCACTTTGTATTCACCTTCTCCTTTTTACCGTAATCTGCTATACTATTTTATCCCGCCTATATATATACTTAATAATACGTAACCCACTTCCAAACCATAACCAAAAAAATTTTTTTTTTTTTTTGCCGCTTTCAGCACTACCGCCGCTATAATATCCACCGTTTCTAGTTCACAAACAGCTCCTTTCACCTTTTAAACAACCATTTCGGCCAGTTCTAATAACTTTCGCTTTATTTCCATTTCCGTTTTTCCCACATCACTGATCATTTTTAGCCGCTTCCCACGGGTTTTAACGCCATTATTTCTTCGTCAGACAATTGTTGGCCTCATTTTCATAATCTGCCACCACAATACCACTCCTTTTAATATACTACACGCAGTTTTTTCGAAATTTTCCCGAATTTCTCCGTCCTTTAACGTGTTTTGGCGGCAACACAACCACCTAACCTTTATGCACATCGTTGTCTACCAACCCAAGTCCAACATAGCCCAGCTGTAACCAACACCTTTTCGCCTTTTCTCATTCCAGATCTCCAGTTTCTTTCCGGTTCACCTTTATCTCTCCCCATATATTTTTATTTTCATTTTCATTTTCATTTCACCTCATGTTACACTTTCCACCTTCTAATACCATGTCACCCTCACAACACCCCCACAATGACCCCATTAAGTTTTATTTACATTCCCTCCGCAAACGTGCCTTCGCCCTAGCCAGATTACGCTCGCGTATTTTATTTTCTCAGGCTTGTCTGACATTTGGCATTACCCCCAAAGGCCTCACACTCAAAGTTCCCATCTCTGGCTGCAACCCTTCCTTCCATCAGTCCCTATACCAGTTCCAAACTGAACAATCCATTGCCCTCACCCACCTAATCCTTCACCTACACATCAACTCAGCCAATGAACACACCCGTCAACTCCTATCCTTAATAAAAGTCCTTAATCTTTCCTCTCCCACATCCACACCGGCTGTTCAGAGCATCCTCCTACAGGCCAACCGTAAATTAGAACAGTATGCCACCCTCCACCTCAAAAAACTATCCAATCTTCTGGTTTCCCACCTCCGGAAAGGCAACTCACTCACCCTTCACAACCTTTCCAGCAAACCTCAACCTCCTCTCATTGCACACAAACCCAGTCTCTCCCATCTACTCAATCTCCCACTTCCAGCTCCACTCCCTCCCAAACCTCTAAATTCCGATCAACACAATCTGGAACCACAACACCCTAATTCAGTAGTTAACCTTTCCTCCAAACCTCTCTCCCAATCCGAAACCTCTGTCCTATCCAAAGGCCTCACCTTCAGCCCCACTCCCAGATTCAACCAAACAGCACTCGTCAAAGATTTACTGTCCTACACTCGTACTCTCTGCTGGAAGTATCACTTTGCCACGAAGAAAAATGATCCTAATCCTACTCCTAATGATCCGACTCCTCAAGACACCATCCAAATTGAACCCTGCCTGGAACAGTTCCGTCCTCCGTCACAGCGGGACCCACCTCCTCTTCCTCAAAATCACCCTCTCCAAACCTTCCAGGAATTTCTGACTTCCAGCCTTGCATCTCAATCCTTCTTTAAAAACCTTAATCCTACACCCAACATCACCACTGCTGAAGCCCAGGCTATCCGTGATCTGAAGGCTGACCGATCCATCGTCATTCTTCCGGCGGACAAGGGTTCCACGACCGTGGTACTTGATCGTCGGGAGTATGTGGCTGAGGGACTGCGTCAGCTTTCAGACAACACCACATACAAAGTTTGCCAAGGTAACCCCATTCCCGATGTCCAGGCAGAGCTTCAAGGAATCCTCAGAACCTTAGGCCCCCTGCAAAACCTTTCACCCGACTCCATCAACCTCCTGACCCCACCGACACCCCGCACCCCTACCTTCTACCTTCTTCCTAAAATCCACAAACCCAATCATCCCGGCCGCCCCATTGTAGCTGGTTACCAAGCCCCCACAGAACGTATCTCTGCCTACGTAGATCAACACCTTCAACCCATTACATGCAGTCTCCCATCCTTCATCAAGGACACCAACCACTTCCTTGAATGCCTGGAATCCTTACCCAATCTGTTACCCCCGGAAACCATCCTTGTAACCATTGATGCCACGTCCTTATACACAAATATTCCGCACGTCCAGGGCCTCGCTGCGATGGAGCATTTCCTTTCATGCCGATCACCTGCCACCCTACCTAAAACCTCTTTCCTCATCACCTTAGCCAGCTTCATCCTGACACACAACTTCTTCACTTTTGAGGGCCAGACATACCAACAATTAAAGGGAACAGCCATGGGCACCAGGATGGCCCCCTCGTACGCCAACCTATTCATGGGTCGCTTAGAGGAAGCCTTCTTGGTTACCCAAGTCTGCCAACCCAAAGTTTGGTGCAGATTTATTGATGACATCTTCATGATCTGGACTCACAGTGAAGAAGAACTCCAGAATTTCCTCTCCAACCTCAACTCCTTTGGTTCCATCAGTTTCACCTGGTCCTACTCCAAATCCCATGCCACTTTCCTTGACGTTGACCTCCACCTGTCCAATGGCCAACTTCACACGTCCGTCCACATCAAACCCACCAACAAGCAACAGTACCTCCATTATGACAGCTGCCACCCATTCCACATCAAACGGTCCCTTCCCTACAGCCTAGGTCTTCGTGGCAAACGAATCTGCTCCAGTCCGGAATCCCTGAATCATTACACCAACAACCTGAAAACAGCTTTCGCATCCCGCAACTACCCTCCCGACCTGGTACAGAAGCAAATAACCAGAGCCACTTCCTCGTCCCCTCAAACCCAGAATCCCCCACAGAAGAACCACAAAAGTGCCCCACTTGTGACAGGATACTTTCCGGGACTGGACCAGACTCTGAATGTGGCTCTCCAGCAGGGATACGACTTCCTCAAATCCTGCCCTGAAATGAGATCCATCCTTCATGAAATCCTCCCCACTCCGCCAAGAGTGTCTTCCCGCCGTCCACCTAACCTTCGTAACCTGTTAGTTCATCCCTATGAAATCCCCAAACCACCTTCCCTACCCTCTGGCTCCTATCCTTGTAACCGCCCCCGATGCAAAACCTGTCCCATGCACCCTCCCACCACCACCTACTCCAGTCCTGTAACCCGGAAGGTGTACACGATCAGAGGCAGAGCCACGTGTGAAAGCACCCACGTGATTTACCAACTGACCTGCCTACACTGTGATGCATTCTATGTGGGAATGACCAGCAACAAACTGTCCATTCGCATGAATGGACACAGGCAGACAGTGTTTGTTGGTAATGAGGATCACCCTGTGGCTAAACATGCCTTGGTGCACAGCCAGCACATCTTGGCACAGTGTTACACCGTCCGGGTTATCTGGATACTTCCCACCAACACCAACCTATCCGAACTCCGGAGATGGGAACTTGCCCTTCAGTATATCCTCTCTTCTCGTCATCCGCCAGGCCTCAATCTCCGCTAATTTCAAGTTGCCGCCACTCATACCTCACCTTTCTTTCAACAACTTCTTTGCCTCTACACTTCTGCCTCGACTGACATCTCTGCCCAAACTCTTTGTCTTTAAATATGTCTGCTTGTGTCTGTATTTGTGGATGGATATGTGCGTGGATATGTGCATGTGTGCTAGTGTATACCTGTCCTTTTTTCCCCCCTAAGGTAAGTCTTTCCGCTCCCGGGATTGGAATGACTCCTTACCCTCTCCCTTAAAACCCACTTCCTTTCGTCTTCCCCTCTCCTTCCCTCTTTCCTGATGAGGCAACAGTTTGTTGCGAAAGCTTGAATTTTGTGTGTATGTTTGTGTTTGTTTGTGTGTCTATCGACCTGCCAGCGCTTTTGTTCGGTAAGTCACCTCATCTTTGTTTTTATATATAATTTTTCCCACGTGGAATATTTCCTTCCATTATATATATATATATATATATATATATATATATATATATATATATATATATATATATATATATATGTGTGTGTGTAATGGAAGGAAACATTCCACGTGGGAAAAATTATATATAAAAACAAAGATGAGGTGACTTACCGAACAAAAGCGCTGGCAGGTCGATAGACACACAAGCAAACACAAACATACACACAAAATTCAAGCTTTCGCAACAAACTGTTGCCTCATCAGGAAAGAGGGAAGGAGAGGGGAAGACGAAAGGAAGTGGGTTTTAAGGGAGAGGGTAAGGAGTCATTCCAATCCCGGGAGCGGAAAGACTTACCTTAGGGGGAAAAAAGGACAGGTATACACTCGCACACACGCACATATCCATCCACACATACAGACACCAATTTTTCCCCCTAAGGTAAGTCTTTCCGCTCCCGGGATTGGAATGACTCCTTACCCTCTCCCTTAAAACCCACTTCCTTTCGTCTTCCCCTCTCCTTCCCTCTTTCCTGATGAGGCAACAGTTTGTTGCGAAAGCTTGAATTTTGTGTGTATGTTTGTGTTTGTTTGTGTGTCTATCGACCTGCCAGCGCTTTTGTTCGGTAAGTCACCTCATCTTTGTTTTTTTTTTTATATATATATATATATATATATATATATATATATATATATATATATATATATATATATATATATATATATATATACAAGTAGAGTATGTTATTCGTATCCGGTTTATTCAATTTCTGTTTTAGTATTAAACTGAATGCTTTTGAAAAAAAATATATATATATATATAAAGAAAAAACAATGTTTGACAAAAGTATTTTCAAAAGCATTCAGTTTAATACTAAAACAGAAATTGAATAAACCGGATACGAATAACATACTCTACTTGTCTAGTGTTAAAAGCATCACAGTAGCACTTCAAGATGTTAATATTCATGTGAACCAGCTTGACTGGTGCATGTGTATATTTTTCTTTTTATTATCTGCAATTCCCACATGTAGAGACATAAGATAAACCGAGTCCATAGTGTGACCATGTAACATATTCTTGTTGGAATTAAGTATTGTTTTCCTGCTAATTTGAGCTGCTTAGTCATATTTTTTGCTGGTTGTTGTTAAGTGTGAGTATCTGACTTTGTTTGGGTGTGATACAGAAGAATATGCCATAACTGAAAAGAAGCATACAGTTATGTAATGAATAGAAAGTCGAATATGAAAGACAAGATACTGACAGGATAGTAACATGCCACTTGTATTGAAAAATTTTTGCAGCTGTGTCACAAAATCTCTTTTGGACATCATGTGCCTTCTTAAACCATTTTATTGACATCGACACATATCAGTGGGCATAGCCTGGTGACAAAATTTATCCTATGCTCTCTCCTAACACTGTTTATCCAAACCCCATTACTTGTTAACACATGTTGTGTTGTGGTCTTCATTCCTGAGACTGGTTTGATCCAGCTATCCATGCTACTCTATCCTGTGCAAGCTTCTTCATCTCCCAGTACCTACTGCAGCCTACATCCTTCTGAATCTGCTTAGTGTATTCATCTCTTGGTCTCCCTCTACAATTTTTACCCTCCACACTGCCCTCCAGTACCAAATTGGTGATCCCTTGATGCCTCAGAACATGTCGTACCAACCGATCCCTTCTTCTAGTCAAGTTGTGCCACGAACTCCTCTTCTCCCCAATTCTATTCAATACCTCCTCATTAGTTATGTGATCTACCCATCTAATCTTCAGCATTCTTCTGTAGCACCACATTTCAAAAGCTTCTATTCTCTTCTTGTCTAAACTATTTACGATTCATGTTTCACTTCCATACATGGCTACACTCCATACAAATACTTTCAGAAATGACTTCCTGACACTTAAATCAATACTCAATGTTAACAAATTTCTCTTCTTCAGAAACGCTTTCTTTGCCATTGCCAGTCTACATTTTATATCCTCTCTACTTTGACCATCATCAGTTATTTTGCTCCCCAAATAGCAAAACTCCTTTACTACTTGAAGTGTCTCATTTCCTAATCTAATTCCCTCGGCATCACCCGGTTTAATTCAACTACATTCCATTATCCTCGTTTTGCTTTTGTTGATGTTCATCTTATACCCTCCTTTCAAGACACTGTCCATTCCATTTAACTGCTCTTCCAAGTCCTTTGTTAGGCCTGGCTCTCCCAAGGCTGTCAGTAATTCTAATGGAATGTTGCCTACTCCCGGGGCCTTGTTTCGACTTAGGTCTTTCAGTGCTCTGTCAAACTTTTCATGCAGTATCATATCTCCCATTTCATTTTCATCTACCTCCTCTTCCATTTCCATAATATTGTTCTCAAGGACATCGCCCCTGTGTAGAACCTCTATATAGTCCTTCCACCTTTCTCCTTTCCCTTCTTTGCTTAGAACTGGGTTTCCATCTGAGCTCTTGATATTCATGTAAGTGGTTCTCTTTTCTCCAAAGGTCTTTTTAATTTTCCTGTAGGCAGTATCTGTCTTACCCCTAGTGAGATAAGCCTCTACATCTTTACATTTGTCCTCTAGCCATCCCTGTTTAGCCATTTTGCACTTCCTGTCGATCTCATTTTTGAGACATTTGTATTCCTTTTTCCCTGCTTCACTTACTGCATTTTTGTATTTTCTCCTTTTCTCAATTAAATTCAGTATCTCTTCTGTTACCCAAGGATTTCTACTAGCCCTTGTCTTTTTACCTTCTTGATCCTCTGCTGCCTTCTCTATTTCATTCCTCAAAGCTACCAATTCTTCTTCTTCTGTATTTCTTTCCCCCATTCCTGTCAATTGTTCCCTTATGCTCTCCATGAAACTCTGTACAACATCTGGTTCTTTCAGTTTATCCACGTCCCATCTCCTTAAATTCCCACCTTTTTGCAGTTTCTTCAGTTTTAATCTACAGGTCATAACCAATAGATGGTGGTCAGAGTCCGCATCTGCCCCTGGAAATGTCTTACAATTTAAAACCTGGTTCCTAAATCTCTGTCTTACCATTATATAATCTGTCTGAAACCTTTTAGAATCTCCAGGGTTCTTCCATGTATACAACCTTGTTTCATGATTCTTGAACCAAGTGTTAGCTATGATTAAGTTATGCTCTGTGCAAAATTCTACCAGGTGGCTTCCTCTTTCGTTTCTTAGCCCCAATCCATATTCACCTACTACTTTTCCATCTCTTCTTTTTCCTACTGTCAAATTCCAGTCACCCATGGCTATTAAATTTTCGTCTCCCTTCACTACCTGAATAATTTCTTTTATCTCATCATGCATTTCATCAATTTCTTCATCATCTGCAGAGCTAGTTGGCATATAAACATGTACTACTGTAGTAGGAGTGGGCTTCGTGTCTGTCTTGGCCACAATAATGCGTTCACAATTCTGTTTGTAGTAGCTTACCCGCACTCCTATTTTTTTATTCATTACTAAACCTACTTCTGCATTACCCCTATTTGATTTTGTACTTATAACCCTGTATTCACCTGATCACAAGTCTTGTTCCTCCTGCCACCGAACTTCATACTTCATAAAATAAAGGTAGCTGTGGGCCACACTTCTCTTCAGCATCCTTTGCAGTCTCTTAGGCAGGATGTTCACATGATGTAGCTCAAGGTTTGCATCCAACACAAATGGTCTAATGGAGAAGATCTTACAGACTGATGCTACTTAACTCTATCATGTGATACCCCATTTTACTGTCAGATGAATGCAACAGTTGCCCTTCACCACACACTACATCTTTGTTTTATAATGACATTTGAAGGCAACAGGAACACTCAATTGAAATTCATTTAATCTGTTTGCAGAAGACAATGAAGCTGTAAAACTAAATGGAATCATGTAACAATACCAGAGAAGGAAAGTTGCTATTCGCCATATAGTGAAAATGGTGAGTCGCAATAGGCACAACAAAAAGATTCACACAATTAAAGCTTTTGGCCATTAAGGCTTTTGTCAGCAGTAGACACACACACACACACACACACACACACACACACAAATGCAATTTGCATGTAAGGTAGTTTACTGTAAAACAAAAATATGTCTACAAACGTTTTTACTGATTTGCTGGATCTAATGCAATATTAAATGCTTTTGGTATGTTGCTACACATGAACATTGTTCTTAAAAGACAGTGAACAGCTTGGTGTAGGAAAAACACTGTAGAGCAGATTACCCAACTCCACAGAATTGTTTGTTGGCCAATGTTGGTTTTTGGGCTTTTGACAGAAGTTCTCAATAGGATAGGCTTCATTGTGCAGCACACATGATTTAGAACATAAACCATCATGAATCCATATAAAGTCATGAAACAAACAAATAGCTTGAACTATCATCATATATCATTTTATTCATGTCACAGTTTATTGGAATATTGAACTCCCGGAACTTTGACACCAACGTAACATTCTACAGACTTCTTCCACTAGATAATCTGTAATTAAATATGCATCTTTCATTAGTTAATTTTCTCTGAGGACATGCTCTCATTATGTGTTTTGTGATAGGGAAAGCTTCATGCACAACAAAATAATAAGGAAATTTGCAGTCTTCTTCTAGCAAGGTGCATATCAGGAAGTAGGAGCATGCCTGCAAACAATGTTGTGCTGAAACAATTTTCATATCATACTCTCCCTTCACTGGTGTGGCCATATGTCCCAATGTCAGCTGATAAAAATAATCCATCTGCATCAAAAAGCAGCTAACATATATTTGACTCTGATTTAGTAGGAGCTCTAACCTACATGTGCTTCCTGTCAAAGGTAAAAATATGCTCAATAGATTCCATAGGTCCCAGTAACAGTCTGCTGTTTTCTTCCAGAATTATTGAGTTGCTGTTGGCGAATATTCAGGCTACAAATGTTCACATATTGCCTCTGACTTCTTCAATTGGTAATGTGTCATCAGAAAAAATAAAAGGGAAACAGGATACATATTCAACCATTTAAACACCTTAAGGCTGGGTTCACATAAGCAGGACGTATGCACAATGTCACCTGTGCAGCGAAGTTTTGAGAAACTCCTACATTTCTCTTATTGTTGCAATGTTACATCATACTTCTTGAGCACAATATGGCAAATACATGAATTCAGTTGCAATTACAATGAAACATGAAAATGAGTTTTTTAAACATGCAACTAAGGACAAGACAAATCAAATAATTATGAAAATTTGAAATAATATGATTCCTGAAGTGTTCCTAGCATGAGTGATCAATGATTGGATACCAGGAAACAACTTATTGTTGATATAAAGATAAATATGTAATTTGTTAAGCTTAAACATGCACAACAAATGAAATGAATTACTGATAAGTCATTGGTAGCAGCATGTATAATTATTTTTTTTCAAGGTGTGACAAAGGATACCATTCTTGCACTTGTTTTGTGAATAAGCAACAATAAGAACATTGATTCCATTGCAGAACTTATTGAAGCCACTTCATCATCTTGGACAATTACATTATTAGAAAGAGTGATACTTAATCAGCAAAAACTGAACATTAAAGAATCCACTTTCAGTAAACACTGATTTAAAATAGATTTCTGTGTAGTGTGACAAAGAATTAACAGTACCAGATTAGTTTGTTTTATAATATTTCAAATGAATTTACAGAAACAACTACTGAAAATAACAATCAAGATAGGACAATGAAATTAGCAAAGCTGTACTGTATGTGATAGCTCATTTTCTGTCTAATGTGCTATTTCAGATTGTGCTGTGCTGCTAAGGCACTATACCAGTCTCACTTACAAAATAATTAACCATTGCATCTCTGTTTCTTGTTGCTGGCACATTTCTTCTTCTTTCAACCAAGTTGTGGTGAACCAAAATCCTTTCATGGTGAATGTGTCTGCAAATTGGCAACCATCTCCCTCACAGTTACTACCACTAGTTCTAAAGTAAAAATAACTCTTAAAGCAATGTTAACTTGGAGTCTGACTGCAACTGGCTTCATAAACTACACGCTAAAGAGGAACATGAGCCACAACTTCACGTAATGTGCATCTGTAACCTAGGGTGTGGCATGCTGTACCCCTTAGTGGCCAACTGCCAACCACCTATTTATTCAACACTGGAAAAGAGACTTAGCTCTCCTACTGGTCTTAAAACAGTTTCAATATGTTAGTTACATTTTGTATGGGGTGATGTATTACATAGAATGCACCAAATATGAAATGGCCAGTGACTACATTTTTCAGTATAAACTTTTGAAAATACTTGTGGTGGATTACTTAATTTTGAAGTATCATAATAACTGTGGGAATAACAAAAAGAGAGAAAATTCTGACTAAGATGATACATGAGATTGTAAGATGTGAAAGACTCTGATTTTTTTATCCAGTAGTTTCCTCAAAATAAGATAAGAAAGATTGCATAATGGAGGAGACACACACATCTCAAAACAGTGATTTCAAATTTTTTACACAAAAATTATAAGATTTACTGAGAAAGTGACTGCTGTGATGGATTTGGCATTGTTTCATTTACATAAAACTTCAATGAAATTGACTAAAGCCAGACCACATTCATAATCCAAAGATGATTTGTTGCCACCTCACTAATGCCCAATGATTTGTATTGGTATTGAGTCATATGCATGCCAACCAGCTCCCCTCTCACCCTCACTGTGACCTGTCATGCCATGCATCACATCACTTGCCATGCCATGTCAGTGGGCATCCAGCCTTATGCTTCGCATAAAGACAAAGAGATACAGCAGAGTGTGCCCTGTGGCACAATAGCCCTTCAGGCCTGCTTCATTATGTGGGCTTTTAGTATACCGACTCTCAGCACTAGTGTCTTCAGACTTCAGAGATTGGAAATTGCTCAACAACATATGCTTGGTTCTCTATCTTCTTTAGTAGTGATAAATTAAACAAACCCCATTAATTAAATTTATTTAATTAGCCAATAATGGCATCAGTATTTTGATTTTTTATTGCAGTCAGACATTGATTGCCTCTGAAATGTCCTGTTTCAAGATTCTTTCATTCTGTGATTTAAAATTATAGTTTTCTTCCATTATTTAATTTTTTGTTTATGTTCATTTGTTTTATTTTACTTGCAATATGCCAGTCTTTTTAGTCCTTTGTTTTTACAGCTGCATCTCTTTCCTTTCAAACAGATTTAGTACTTTACTGTATAGTATTTCAAAATTCTGTGTTTCTTAGAGTATAATATTTTGTACCAATACTTCAATTCGCCAAGTCTTTCAAGGTGACTGATTAGTGACAACTTTAATCTGAATTCATTTATGGGGTAATGCCCTATAATGAACTGTATAATTGCACAGATAAGTTCAGAAAGTTTTACTTTAATCATGCTTTCTACTTTTGATGTAACATTTCATATGGCAAAGGTTTAAGTACTATTCTAAAACATAGTTTTCATTATTAGCTTCACTGTGTTTGCATCCTAATTTTAATGCACCTACTTATAGGTACATTTTTTCAACCTATGAAGTTTAACATATGACATTTGGCTATGGTTTCATCTCTTTATAGGAAGCATTTACTTCACAAGACCCGTACACATTCAGTTTTTATATATATATATATTCTTTTTTAAAAATCACATTAATGATGTGTGTGCAGAGATATTGTTAATGGTTGTGATATGGTGTCTTAATTTTCCTAACAACTCAGATGAATTTTCTTAGAATTCGCTGTGTGTTTATTAAGCCATTTTTGAAAGCAGACAGGTGTAATTATGATGGTATGAATATGCAGGTAGTGGGGAGTGGGTGTGGTAAATACAATGATAAAAAATCACTTGCAGTCCCGTCACTTACTATGAATACCTTTATCCTCGCGGTGTATACACAATGCATCTAACACAGATTGCATACTACAGAGAACTGATCTGGCAGAGATACAGTTGGTCTTGCTGTGGTAGGACAGCGATATTATTGGGGAGTAGACCCAGTGGTTTTTTTATCCCCACAAACACATTGGATGATGGAATAAGCAACCATTAAGTGACTGTATATGTCATTTTAAAATATCTTATTTACGGTATAAATTGTGATTTCCCTAAATCACTCCAGGCAAATGCCGGGATGGTTCTTCTGAAAGGGCACGGCCGACTTCCTTCCCCATCCTTCCCTAATCCGATGAGACCGATGACCACGCTGTCTGGTCTCCTTCCCCCAACCAACCAACCAACCAACGGTATAAATTACTGTAAGACATACACAAGCACTTTGTCTGAGGTTTGTTACAGCATAGACAAAAAATGAAACTAAATGCTGTTAAATATTTTGTATATTTCACAGTGACTCACTGTGTTAAATAAAAAGAATTCCCAAGAGCTAAGGTTTGTTATTGTGTCACAGTTTTTAAGTGTGATATTAGTTATATATAAATAATGGAAGGAGTAGAGATAACAGCTCATGGTATAGATGAGATGTTGATTGGTTTAAAAATGTCTTAATTTTGAAATTATTGTTTTCAGGACTTAATGTGGAATATAATAAAATTAAAAAACTATTATTAACATTTAGAAACAAATGTTGTAGTGCATTCCATTTAACCTGAATATATTTTACATTTAATTTTTTATTACTACTTTTTAAATTTATTTTTGTTGTGTGTAGACCATGTGCTACAAATGCGGACACTGCCCAAGTTATCATATGGCTTTAGGAACACAGAGTAATAAACATTATTTCTCATCCTTGTCATGATATGCTCTCTTATTTGTTGAATATCTTTTTTCCACTTTGCAACTGCTAAAGCTGGAAAGAATGTAATTTATCTATCTCTATTCTAATGGATGCCTTCAGTGTAAAACTATTACGAAAAAAGCAAGCTGTGAGTTTTTGAGTTAGTGGTTCACTATAAATGTGCCTTTTTTTCCTGATTACTGTTGTTAATTCATCATGGACTGAAAATTCCCTGCCATCTAAATTGACAACTAGAAATCTAGTAACAGAGAGGATAAAGACAGTTGTATATAATTTTGACTGGGATAATGAGTTTCAAAATTATATACAACTGTTTTGTTGACAGGGATAATGAGTTTCACCCCCCCCCCCCCCCCCCCTCCATGAACCATGGACCTTGCCATTGGTGGGGAGTCTTGCGTGCCTCAACGATACAGATAGCCGTACCGTAAGCGCAACCACAACGGAGGGGTATCTGTTGAGAGGCCAGACAAATATGTGGTTCCTGAAGGGGGGCAGCAGCCTTTTCAGTAGTTGCAGGGGCAACAGTCTGGATGATTAACTGACCTGGCCTTGCAACACTAACCAAAACGGCCTTGTTGTGCTGGTACTGCGAACAACTGAAAGCAAGGGGAAACTACGGCCGTAATTTTTCCCGAGGGCATGCAGCTTTACTGTATGGTTAATGATGATGGCATCCTCTTGGGTAAAATATTCCGGAGGTAAAATAGTCCCCCATTCGAATGTCCGGGCGGGGACTACTCAAGAGGACGTTGTTATCAGGAGAAAGAAAACTGGCATTCTACGGATCGGAGCGTGGAATGTCAGATCCCTTAATCAGGCAAGTAGGTTAGAAAATTTAAAAAGGGAAATGGATAGGTTAAAGTTAGATATAGTGGGAATTAGTGAAGTTCGGTGGCAGGAGGAACAAGACTTCTGGTCAGGTGAATACAGGGTTATAAATACAAAATCAAATAGAGGTAATGCAGGAGTAGGTTTAATAATGAATAAAAAAATAGGAGTGTGGGTAAGCTACTACAAACAGCATAGTGAACGTATTATAGTGGCCAAGATAGACATGAAGCCCATGCCTACTACAGTAGTACAAGTTTATATGCCAACTAGCTCTGCAGATGACGAAGAAATTGATGAAATGTATGATTAAATAAAAGAAATTATTCAGTTAGTGAAGAGAGACGAAAATTTAATAGTCATGGGTGACTGTAATTCGACAGTAGGAAAAGGGAGAGAAGGAATCATAGTAGGTGAATATGGATTGGGGCTAAGAAATGAAAGAGGAAGCCGTCTGGTAGAATTTTGCACAGAGCATAACTTAATCATAGCTAACACTTGGTTCAAGAATCATGAAAGAAGGTTGTATACATGGAAGAACCCTGGAGATACTAAAAGGTTTCAGATAGATTATATAATGGTAAGACAGAGATTTAGGAACCAGGTTTTAAACTGTAGGACATTTCCAGGGGCAGATGTGGACTCTGACCACAATCTGTTGGTTATGAACTGTAGATTAAAACTGAAGAAATTGCAAAAAGGTGGGAATTTAAGGAGATGGGACCTGGATAAACTGAAAGAACCAGAGGTTGTACAGAGTTTCAGCGAGAGCTTAAGGGAACAATTGACAGGAATGGGGGAAAGAAATACGGTAGAAGATGAATGGGTAGCTCTGAGGGATGAAGTAGTGAAGGCAGCAGAGGATCAAGTAGGTAAAAAGACGAGGGCTAGTAGAAATCCTTGGGTAACAGAAGAAATATTGAATTTAATTGATGAAAGGAGAAAATATAAAAATGCAGTAAATGAAGCAGGGAAAAAGGAATACAAATGTCTCAAAAATGAGATCGACAGGAAGTGCAAAATGGCTAAGCAGGCACAGCTAGAGGACAAATGTAAGGATGTAGAGGCTTATCTCACTAGGGGTAAGATAGATACAGCCTACAGGAAAATTAAAGAGACCTTTGGAGAAAAGAGAGCCACTTCTATGAATATCAAGAGCTCAGATGGAAACCCAGTTCTAAACAAAGAAGGGAAAGCACAAAGGTGGAAGGAGTATATAGAGGGTCTATACAAGGGCGATGTACTTGAGGACAATATTATGGAAATGGAAGAGGAGGTAGATGAAGATGAAATGGGATAAATGATATTGCATGAAGAGTTTAACAGAGCACTGAAAGACCTGAGTCGAAACAAGGCCCTCAGAGTAGACAACATTCCATTAGAACTACTGACAGCTTGGGAGAGCCAGTCCTGACAAAACTCTACCAACTGGTGAGCAAGATGTATGAGACAGGCGAAATATCCTCAGACATCAAGAAGAATATAATAATTCCAATCCCAAAGAAAGCAGGTGTTGATAGATGTGAAAATTACCAAACTATCAGTTTAATAAGTCACAGCTGCAAAATACTAACGCGAATTATTTACAGACGAATGGAAAAACTGATAGAAGCTGACGTCGGGGAAGATCAGTTTGTATTCCGTAGAAATGTTGGAACACCTGAGGCAATACTGACCTTACGACTTATCTTAGAAGAAAGATTAAGGAAAGGCAAACCTACGTTTCTAGCATTTGTAGACTTAGAGAAAGCTTTTGACAAATTTCAAATTCTAAAGGTGGCGGGGGTTAAATACAGGGAGTGAAAGGCTATTTACAATTTGTACATAAACCAGATGGCAGTTGTAAGAGTCGAGGGGTATGAAAGGGAAGCAGTGGTTGGGAAGGGAGTGAGACAGGGTTGTAGCCTATCCCCAATGTTATTCAATCTGTATACTGAGCAAGCAATAAAGGAAACAAAAGAAAACAGTTTTTATTGATGAAAGGTATGCTGTAAAAGTTATTATTTTTTGGACTTGATCAAACAGTATGTAAATCAAGCATATGATTGTCTGACAAATTTTAAATACCTATAAAGATATGCACATTTGGCACTATAACTGAGGAATGTTTGCATGAGTATACCATTGTCATAGTACTGCAAAGGTAATCAGTCACAAACTAAACACATTCACATCCGTGGTTAAAATCTCAAATATTTTGCCCCATCTACCTTGGAAGATAATGGAACATAATTAATGGAATAGGAAAAAAAATCATGTATTTAACATTCAGATTTTTCAACCTGGAATGGACACCTACAAAAAAGAGTGTATTGCTATTATAGTGCATATCATATAACCAATGATCTCTCAAGAACTAACAGTTATAAGCAGAAATTCTTTAGTGACTCAAAGTACAAGAATGCTCTTTGTTTCCATTAATTTCAAAATAGCTTAAGGCCACCTACCACTTAATTTTTTTCTTTATTTGTTGTGCAATTGGACACCTTTGCTCTAAGAC
This sequence comes from Schistocerca serialis cubense, assembly GCF_023864345.2. NCBI lineage: Eukaryota > Metazoa > Arthropoda > Insecta > Orthoptera > Acrididae > Schistocerca > Schistocerca serialis. The sequence continues at coordinate 81,333,223 of NC_064641.1, read as the reverse complement.
TATTATCAGTTACTTTCACAAAAAATTCATTGATATCTCATTATGCCACTCAAGTCCCTGCCTCATGTGTAGAGTCATATATGGCATAATATACTATCGCATATTTTTTGTAAAGATGCTTGATAATAGTCTAAGAGCAAAGTTGTGCAATTGTACAATGGATAAAGAAATAAAATGAGACCTCCAGGTGGCATTAAATCATTTAAACAATTCATCACAGCTGCAGACCCATACTCAATTAAGATAATTATTTCCATGGAGTTGAGGTTATGGACATCACTACAGAGGTTATAAATAATGTGGCATATGTATGTCCTACTGTAAGCTTGGGTGAATCCAATCAAAAACAGCAGTTTTTTTTACAATACATCCATTTATTATTGTAGTGATATTGCAATATAAAATTGAACTGTTAAATGACACCCTTATTGACCGTAAATTTGTGTAGTATCTTTATTTACCTTTCAGACATTCCATACCTTTCACACAAATATTCCGCACGTCCAGGGCCTCGCTGTGATGGAGCACTTCCTTTCATGCCGATCACCTGCCACCCTACCTAAAACCTCTTCCCTCATTACCTTAGCCAGCTTTATCCTGACCCACAATTTCTTCACTTTTGAAGGCCAGACATACCAACAATTAAAGGGAACAGCCATGGGTACCAGGATGGCCCCCTCATACGCCAACCTATTCATGGGCCGCTTAGAGGAAACCTTCTTGGTTACCCAGGCCTGCCAACCCAAAGTTTGGTACAGATTTATTGATGACATCTTCATGATCTTGACTCACAGTGAAGAAGAACTCCAGAATTTCCTCTCCAACCTCAACTCCTTTGGTTCCATCAGATTCACCTGGTCCTGCTCCAAATCCCATGCCACTTTCCTTGACGTTGACCTCCATCTGTCCAATGGCCAGCTTCACACGTCCGTCAACATCAAACCCACCACCAAGCAACAGTACCTCCATTCCACATCAAACGGTCCCTTCCCTACAGCCTAGGTCTTCGTGGCAAACGAATCTGCTCCAGTCCAGAATCCCTGAACCATTACACCAACAATCTGAAAACAGCTTTCGCATCCCGCAACTACCCTCCCGACCTGGTACAGAAGCAAATAACCAGAGCCACTTCCTCATCCCCTCAAACCCAGAAGCTCCCACAGAAGGACCACAAAAGTGTCCCACTTGTGACAGGATACTTTCCGGGACTGGATCAGACTCTGAATGTGGCTCTCCAGCAGGGATACCACTTCCTCAAATCCTGCCCTGAAATGAGATCCATCCTTCATGAAATCCTCCCCACTCCACCAAGAGTGACTTTCCGCCATCCACCTAACCTTCGTAACCTGTTAGTTCATCCCTATGAAATCACCAAACCACCTTCCCTACCCTCTGGCTCCTACCCTTGTAACCGCCCCCAGTGTAAAACCTGTCCCATGCACCCTCCCACCACCACCTACTCCAGTCCTGTAACCCGGAAGGTGTACACGATCAAGGGCAGAGCCACGTGTGAAAGCACCCACATGATTTACCAACTGACCTGCCTACACTGTGAAGCCTTCTATGGAGGAATGACCAGCAACAAACTGTCCAGCACATCTTGGCACAGTGTTACACCGTCCGGGTTATCTGGATACTTCCCACTAACACCAAGCTGTCAGAACTCTGGAGATGGGAACTTGCCCTTCAGTATATCCTATCTTCTCATTATCTGCCAGGCCTCAACCTCCGCTAATTTCAAGTTGCCGCCGCTCATACCTCACCTGTCTTTCAACAACATCTTTGCCTCTGCACTTCTGCCTCGACTGACATCTCTGCCGAAACTCTTTGCCTTTACAAATGTCTGCTCGTGTCTGTGTATGTGCGGTTGGATATGGGTGTGTGTGCGAGTGTATACCTGTCCTTTTTCCCCCTAAGGTAAGTCTTTCTGCTCCCGGGATTGGAATGACTCCTTACCCTCTGCCTTAAAACCCACATTCTTTCGTCTTTCCCTCTCCTTCCCTCTTTCCTGATGAAGCAACCGTTGGTTGCGAAAGCTTGAATTTTGTGTGTATGTTTGTGTTTGTTTGTGTGTCTATCAACCTGCCAACACTTTCATTTGACTATTACTTTTACTCGTCCAGGATCATCACAAAAATTGGTCTTGTCATAACATATAATGTTGGAAGGAGGAACACCATTCAAGGACACTATAAGGTTCTTAAAATAATCACTCACTGTTGTTCAGGCAACTACTGTTCTTGCTTCTTTAAATTCTCTCTTACTGTAATCATTACAGTATAAATAAATAAATACAGAATACAGTTGACAGTATAGATAAATAAACTCCTTATTTCTTAGAAAATAGATTACTCACTCATGGTCAGGACAAATGTCATGAAATCTTTTTCAGTCTGCCCTTCCCGAGTAATAGAAGTCAGTGCTGTGTCTCTAACATCGTTATTCCTCAAAGAAAACCCCATTTCACTTAACATAATATTCTTTCAATCAGAATTTCCTCACTATTGATAGAAGCTGGTTGGCCACCTCTTTTATATTAGTATCTGTTCTTGAGTTTGTCATTTAATTTTGCGTAAGGAACAGAATATTGTTCTGAAGCTTTTTGAATGCTTAATTTTCCTGACTTGATATCTTTAGAGTACTTAAAATAAATTCTGTGTTGTAGTTAGGTTTCAGGGTTGGTTCTAGAGCCTTTTTGTATACTCATATAATCTGATTCACCCTACAAAAACACAATTTTGTAATAAGCGGTAATAACAAAGACAAATAAAGGAACAGTAATACTTGAGATGTTCATATGCAAGTAAAAATATTACAGCTTACCAACTACCCAATTATATACTAGAAGTGCTAGTATCTGATGTCAGCAGGTTTTTTCACAATGATGTATTTGCTTCATGAATGCAGCACATGACTTGCATATCTATTGACAATGGCATTTGTTAGTACCATGTACTCCAATACATCATTGTTATTGACAAATCAGTCGGTACTCTTGTTAAGATACCATGCTCAGCTATTCAGATGTTGAAAAACAGGTCAATGATTGGATTCACATCACCTGATCAGATTCACCTTATTTTACAGTACTATATCATCATGTGCTGTTCTGTAAAAGTATTTCAGTGAAGCTTTTTTTTTAAAAAATAGTTGTACCCATAGCTACATATCCCCTGCTGAAATACTGTCAGAAGATACACAAACAACAGTTTTTTTGTCCTGCTGTGCATGTTCAGAAAGTAATTCTGTTTACTATCTTTATGTGAACCTGACTGTAAGACAGGTAACCAAAAAAGCAGAAATATGCTAGCAGTATCTGTATACCATGTGTTGACTGAAAACTCATTATGCGTGAGAAACATACTGAATCCAAAAAGCATGTTTGACAGTGACCCATAAAATGTTCATTTTTATACACAGTGGTTGAAGCTTGCTTCTGTCTCGTATTTTACTCGTAATTTGTCAAGGTCTGGTAAAAAATTTCAGAACATTCATAATTTTGTGCCTATGGTGTGTTGGAGCAAAATACAGTTGCCATCCCTGCGCATTCCTGTGCTAAATATGTAAATGCTGGAACTTTCTTGGTGTATGTCTGTTAGTTATTGTTCAGCACTGTACTGAGCAGGATGTTGTTTCACACAGTTTGCGAATTTCGAGATGGCAGGTTTAGAGGAGCAACACGTCTGTATTAAATTTTCCTGAAACCCAAGATAACCATTATAGAGACGCACTAAATGATGCAGGAAGCCTATGATGCTGAGTGCTTAACTGTAATCAGTGTTACGAATGGTTCATATGGTTTAAAAGTGGCCAGATGGAAGTTAAAGATGACCCTCGTTCTGTATGCCCTTTGACAACTACCGATGGCACTAATGTCAGGAACATCGATGAAATTGTGTGTGCCAATCAAAGACTGACTGTCCAAGAGATTGCAGAAGAATATAACATTTGGATCATGTCAAGAAATCCGGACACAGCATCTCAGAATACATTGTGTTGCCACCAGGTTCAGCCCGCAGCTCATGAGTTAAGACCAGAAAGCCCTTCGCCTCAGTCTGTGAAGAGCTTTTGGATCGCACAAATGAGAATGAGATATTCCTTAAGAGAACCATAACTAGTGATGAGAATGGGGTCTATGGTTATTGTGTTGAGATTGAGGGTCAGTCTTCACAATGGGTCGGGAAAGGTTCTCCAACACCAAAAAAAGCTTGTCAAGTCAGGTCAAATGCTTGACTTTGATGGATTAGTCCATCATGAATTCATGCCACAGAAACAAACTGTTAATCGTGTTGTGATGCCTGTGAGAAAATGTGGAAAGTAAATGGCGTGAAATCTGGCGAGACAATTCATGGCTCTTGCATCACAATAATGCACCCATACCCTCATCCCTGTTGGAGTGTGACTATTGCACAAAAAAATGAAATCTCTGTGCTGCCTCATCCTCCATATTCTACAGACCTGGCTCCTGCAGGCCTCTTTTGTTTCAAAAATTGAAAACTCTGTTAAAAGTATGAAGACTTGCAAAGATAGACGAGATAAAAGAAAATTTGCAGACAGCACTTCATGCGATTCAGCAGGAGACATATAAGACTGCTTCCGGAACTGGAAACGGCATTAGGAGTGGTGTATCAATTATGGAGGAGAGTATTTCAAAGGAGAGTATTCTGGAGGAGACCATACACAATAAGTAAAAGGTAAGCACAGAAAAATTTTGTGAACAAAGTTTTAAAATTTTTTGAACAGACCTGATACATCTTAGTTTTGAAATTATTGCTTTATATGTCATTATGTGGTATAGTATATTTAGTACCCCCACCAGTGGACATTGCAATGGAGGTAGATGAGCTGGCCTTGGTAGCACAGTGGAATAGTGTGGAAGCCTGCCACAGAGGCACACGCGATGTGTGGCATGAGTAGACGCGCTGTCGGAAATGCTTACCTGTGGGCAGTAGTAAGCCAGGCAGATCAGTCATAACACTGAATTCACCCACTGCGGACCTTGCCTTGCACTTCATGCTGAGTGTTTTCATTGACTGCTCAGTGATCAGCTACCAGTGTCAGCCATGTAGTGAGTTTACCTGTTGATGTCTCTATGTAATTCTGGTCTTTATGTTTCCTCATAGATTGGCTCAAAGGATGAAGTTTCATTTCCTCTAATGGGTTTCTGTTCCGTGATTATTGTCGAGCTACCATCAGCCCAGAAAGTACCCACACCGATAGTGTAGTGGCAGTGCGACACCTGTGTAGATGTTAAAGTATAAGTACAACATGATTTAAAAAATGTAGAAAGAAATGCTTGGTGCATTTGCTTTTAAAATCAGTATTAAATTTATATTTATGCATTACAATGACTACTTTTGAATTTATGCATTCTGTGTAAAGATCATATGCAACACTGCCAGGATACAGCCGAAGTTGTCATGTATCTGTAAACTTATCAAAAGACAAACATTATTTATTAACCTTGACATTACCATGACACTTATCTGTTGAATACCCCTTTTTACATGCTGAACTGCAAATATTGCTAGTGTACTTATTTGATTTTATGATTTCTGAAGAATACTTACAGCAATTAACATCTTTTTTGCATTGCCATTTAATGACATTGGTAATTATATACTGTTATACTTCACACTAAGAGTATTACCAACACACAGTGAAAAATTGAGTTGTTTAATCCACGTATTTAAAACAAAAATAATTCCATTAACCGGCAACACTTTACATTAGTTGAAACATTTCAGCCTATCAGTATCTGAAAAACAATATCAGTATCTGAAAAGCAAAACAAACTGTGAGGTTTAGAAATTGCTGTTGAGTATAAATTTGCCTTTTTTCTTGATTACAGTTGTTAGTGCTTCATGGACAGTAAATGTCATGCCACCTCAAATGACAAATCTTCAAACAGCACGGATACAGACTGACCTTAACAGGAATGATATGTTGCAAGAAATGGAGCTGTACGTATGCACCACATGTGGTAAACAATACTCAAGAAAAGGCTCACTGCAGCGACATGTTAGATATGAATGTGGCATTGAACCTCAATTCTGTTGTCCACATTGTCCTCAAAGAAGTCATCAAAAAAGCAATCTTAGTCAGCACATTAGACGCCATCACTCTGATGTGTCATGTTGTGATAGTATTTAGGTTAATTATGCTTAACAGGATGTTGTGATTGTTCATCTCAGTATATTGTGCAGAGCTAATATTTCAACAATTCTCTTGGCATATACTGTAACAGGCTACAGATACACATTTTGACATGACATTGAATTATTTGTATTCTGTGGGTCCCATGGAGAGTCTTCTCTGGGATGTGGAAAGAAATCAGGGGTGTATATTTAATTTATGTGCATTACAGTGAAATGGCATTAGAGTACTATATTGCAGTATTAATTCTAATTATAAATTAATCCGAAACATTAGATTTAGGAGTTTCTGGCAGTGAAGTTGAAGGACTTGCTGAACAGTATTTTTGATTTAGTCTCATAGTCCATTTTATTATCAACATGATGTTTAATTTTCTCTGATAGATTGAACTGCCAAAATGCTAGTAATTTCTGATTTATTGATTCTTGTAGGTATACGTTTTATGTCCAGGTAAATATAGCCTGTTCAGTGGACAGTTCTTTTTTAGATCCACCATTTACTACTGAGAATGTTCTCCCCTGTACTAATTGTATACGTTTTATGTCCAGGTAAATATAGCCTGTTCAGTGGACAGTTCTTTTTTAGATCCACCATTTACTACTGAGAATGTTCTCCCCTGTACTAATTGTATATGAAGTCTCTTGTGCATTATTCTTTAAAAAATTGTTGAAAATACTGTCAGTGATGGGATTGGTTGATAAATTATTAAATGTTTCATTTTTGTAAGTGGTTTGAAAACTACATGTTTAGATCTCTAAGCACCACAATTAAAAGATTCATTACATAAGTAACTCAATATATTACAAAGTTCAGCTGAAAACATTTCATTATTTTACTGCTGGTTTCATCATAACCACTAGGATGAAATGTAAGGGAAGTTAAATTTTATCATAATTGTTTTGGAAGATTTTTCTTAGGACCTGTGTGCTTTCTTGTAAGGAAGCGTTCAATCTTAAATTATCTGCTACAACCAGAAAAAAGTTTTTAAAATGTTCTGAATGTTTGATCAATTCATTATTGAACCTTTAAATCAAAGTGCATTCAGTTTGATTCTCTAGTGACTTTGCTTACAATTTTACAGTATGTACAGTTTGTAATGTGGTGTTATGTGTTGTGCATATCCTGTAAGTATTTTGCAAATTACTTGTGAACTCATCAATCCCTTTTTCATTTATTACACTTATAGTTTTCCAGGTATTTTGCTTTACTTCATGCAGTTTAATACTGAATGGTGATAATGGTCTGAGAGTTCATTTCCTATGGGAATTACACTATGACTCAGCAGTCTCGATGCATCTATAAAACTATTGTCACTAGCAGTGTTGCTGGTTCCCACAGCTCCTGTTTCAAATTGTAGAAAGGGAGCTAGTTTACATGAAATGACAAGGGATTCAAGTTTAGCTCTAGAACAGGTATGCTCTAAAAAACTTTTAGCTGAAATATCCACTGAATGTCACCTCATTCTGCTTGGAAATCAAGAGTTTAATAATGCATCAGGTTGTTTAAAAAATAATTCAAAGTTATCAAAAGGTACCGTGTATATTGGGACTGTTATCACTAAAGTTTCTTAAGATCTGCTTCTGTAGCACAAGCTAAAATTGCTGATTACAGAAAGACTTATGGCTATCACTGTTTTTACAGTATCACTTTGTAATGTAATTGGCATCTCCTCCATTCTGCATAACTGACCAACAGTTAATGGATGCATAGTTATGCCCATCAATATTTAGTATGCCTATAGCAGTAATCAAATGTTGTTTAGAAACACACATTACATTGATGTGATTTGCAGATTGCAGCTCATCTAAACAAATCAGAAGTTCACTGATTTTATTTTTTAACTCTGTAATAGACTGATGCAATTAGTTCCTTTAAACTTCATTCTTATCTTAGAAATAAGCTCAAAATTTTCACTTATACCTATTTCTTTTAACACTGATAGTCTCAAATCAGAGTTCAATCTAGAAAAGGTTCTGCCTCACATCAGTGACTACATGGATATGCCAATGTGTATCAGTGTCCCCCCCCCCTTAAAGATTCTGCTGCCAAACAGGTCAATTTCCCTTTGCCATTCCCATTGAGATATATGGCCATGCCTTACAAAGCCTCATGTATCACTTCCATTAACAGAAACCAAATGTATGTTCACTCGACACCTGACAGAAGTAGCTGGCTCACAGAACATCTTTCCAGAATAATTTATGCACATATTATCTTGTGAAAGTGTATTTTTGTGATAAAATCATGGCATAAATCATGTCAATTTTTGAAGTCAGTTAACCAGTACTTTTAGTGTTCTGAATGTCTGACAGATTTTACATACTACTTGTGTAACTTTGATTCATTGAGGAATGACTGGATGCTTGTATTTGTCATTAGCAAGATATTGTGGAGATCAGTCATAGACCAAACACAAAAGCATTTACTGTCACTACATGTCACAGAGTGCTTCGTGGCCTATATAATGCAGCACAACATAATGAATAGAAGAAAAAAGTTCCTTTGTATAATGATCCAGATTTTCCACCTTGTCATTATTACATGTTTGATAGTGTGGTACTACATCAAGGCGGCTGATAATCTCTCACAAGAATGAACAGCTGTAGGCAGATTGCCTCCAAGAACAAAAATGTATTACTGTTTCCACAGCATTGAGAACATAGTGAGCATATAGACATGTCTGTCAGAGAGTACAACTAACATGGAATATTTGCATCAGACTATATTATCATGTGCTGTTCTCTAAATGTTTCTAACTTTTGAGCAATTAAATGAAGCAGGTTTTTAAATGTTGTTGTGAAAACTGCCATGCATCTACTACTAAAATAGTGGCAAAAGATTCTTAAACAAAAAAATTTTTTATTTTTTAACTATTTTTTTCATCCCCCCCCCCTCCCCCCCCCCCCCCCCCCCCTCCCCAATTCCTGATCAAAAGAAATGTGGGAAAATGAGAAATTTAGTTATTAGAGTCTTGTTGCATTAGAGATTTTTTTGTGAGAATTATTACCTTCATTATTGTTTCGTGTAGAAGGTCTATATTTATGCAAATACAAGGAAATTTAGGAGCATATATTTTGCTTACACTCGCTTTGTATTGACTTATGGTGTGCTATTTTGGGGAAACTGTGGAGAAGTTTTGAAATCTTTTGGATTACAGAAAAAGATTATTAGAGTAATTGAAGAAGTGGACTAGAGAGCAGCATGCAAAGTAGTACTGGTATTTAGAAAAAAATAAAATATTACCTCTTCCACTTATTTACACATTAGACAACATAATTATTATAGAAGAAAAATTAACCAGAAACAATCTGTGCATCTCCCATAATGAGTCTGTACATAGCTACCACATAAGGCACATAAATGGTGTGCAATAGACAGATACAACACTGTTACAGAAAGACATGCTCCATCCTAGCACCAAGTCATTTTGTGTAGAGTTTCTTTATGTATACAAATACTAAGAAATTGTATATCACATGATAATTTCAGGAACTTATATTTTGCTTAAGCTCATTATGTGTTAAAATGTGCTGTAGTAATTTGAAGAACTGTTTAAAACACACACACACACACACACACACACACACACGCACACACACACACAACTTCTGTCGGGCTTCAGCTGCCGGAGACTGTGGTCATGATTGATTGATTGATTGATTTTTATTGTTGTAGAGACGTCAGAGATCATCTGAGGCATTACGAAAGTCAATATTACACTGTATAAATGTTACACAAATAATGACAAAAACAAGAAAAATATTACACAATATAAATACTACACAAATAATTATAGTACCTTCACAAAAGTACAAAACAGAGAAACTTCTGGTACAAATTGATATTGCATAGTAAATTTAACCAATTACAGGCAGATATAGAAGCCTATACAAACTGATCACATAAAGTGTAGTCATGCCATATTCTTCGCCTCTCATAAAAATTGATCAGTTTCATAAATGCTGAGCTCAAGAAGAATTTTTTTTGAATTGCTGAATTGGAAGATCCCTGATATGTTGGGGTATGGCATTAAAAATTTTTATGGGCTTGTATAGGAAGTGCTTTTGTGTTTTTTTATTGTTTCATTGGAAATAAACTATGTCCTGCTTGTTTCTTGTGTTATAATTATGTCGCATGTCATACTGTTGATAACTGGAATAGTTTTCCTTAATATGCATTATGCACTGTAGTATAAATATTGATGGTAGGGTAATAATCTGTAATTTTTTAAAGGTTGGCCTATAGTGAGCTTTGGGTGCCAAGCTACATATCAGTCTTATTGCCTTCTTTTGTAGTGTGAAGACATTAGCTGCCTTGCTTTGATGTCCCAATAGTACTGTGCCATAGGAAATGTGACTGTGTATTAAAGCTAAGTAAACCACTTTAAGTACTGGCATGTTTAGATAAAGACAAGATGAAGCTTCCTTGGAGCAAATATTCCTTTGCTTCCCACTTTTTCTATATGGCTACCCCAGGATAATTTTGAATCAACTGAGATTCCAAGGAAATTAATAGCATTTGAGCTCCGCCCAAATTCAGTGTTATTATTCCACGATACACACAGGTCTTGTATTTTTTTCAGTTGACACAAATGGAATTAGCATTACACCAATTTTCGCCTTTGACAGTGCACTGGTGTGCTTCATATTTCATCTTCTGTGCTGTGGGGATCAACTGCAAATAAGTAAGTTCTTGTTGATGGCCCAACTATGTTACATGGTAAGTCATTTATGTAAATAATAAATAGAATTGGGCCAAGTATAGAACCTTGTGTAACACCCATACATACAGGGTAAGTAATCTGATTCTGCACTATTAAAAACCGCCTTTGCACTTTATCACTTTGATAAGATTTTATCAGTTCCAGAGCACTTCCTGTAAAGCCATAGAATTGCAGTTTGTTCAATAAGATTCCATGAGACACAGTGTCGAAAACTTTTGATAAATCAAAGAGTTTATTCTGAACCACTAGCTTGGTTTCTAGTTGCTTCACTCACTGTGTTAAAACTGATAAGGCAGATTTAATAGTTCCTAACCCTAATCTGAAGCCAAATTGACTATCAGTGAAGATTTTGTTTTCTTCAAATATTTTACTATTTGATTATTTAGTGTAGCTTCTATCACTTTAGACAAGATTGACACAATTGAAACAGGCATAAAGCTATTACATCTTGAGAGGCTGCCTTTTTTATGTATTTGAGTGATTTTAACAAACTTTAGTGCCTTTGGGAACTGAGCCTCCAATATACATGTATTTACTACATGTGTTATCAATTCTGGCAGTTGAACTGAATCATACCTTAACATGGCTGAACTTAAACCATAAACATCATTACTAAAAGTGTTCTTCGTTTTCTTCAGTATATTAGTAACATCCTGTAACTTGACCAGTTTAAAGCTAAATGTACTTTCAAGATTTGTGGTGTTTCTCAGGTAGTAATTATGGACAGTGGATATATTGGAAGTGCCAATCACCTTTATTATTTCTTGCACCTTCTCAGTGAAGAATGTATTTAACTGTGCAGCATTCAGATTACTGCTTTCAGCCTGTGAAGTCATTTCCCTGTTGCACTGACTATTAATGATCTTCCACATTTCATGTGTCTTATTTTCAGAAGTTAGTATTATATCTTCATTTTTTTTGTACACCTAGCTTCCTTTAAGGTCTGTCTTAAGCTTTTATTTTTCACTTTGACCATGTTTTTAATTACTTGAGAACCTGTACTTCTATACCAGTCATAATATTGATCACACTCCCTCGTGATCATCAACACCTTGCCATCCTTGACCTTATTTACTCTAAGTGCCTTTTTATTATTTAGTAAAATAATGGGAAAGGACATCTTAGCATATACAGAAAGAGTAGATATGAGATCTTCCACCTTTTTATCTATTATATGGCCTTGATAAACCTGCAACCAATTACTTTTATCAATATGATACTTAAACATATTTAGATTTTCATAATTATCCACACATACTTTCCTGCCATGTGCACTTTTAATTTCTTGTTATATCTGATCTAAGAAATAGTGGCCAGTGGTCAGATACCCAGGTCTTAATTACCTCTAACTTGAGATGCATTAACTCATTTGATACAACTATATTGTCAATACAGGTACCTGTACCTTTATAATGTGGTCTTATTATTTCAGTGGTTGTAATATAAAGACCAACAGAATTTAATAAATTATTTACATATGAGTTATAGATAGTGGACAACTGAAAATTCAAATTGAAACCTCCACAGATTATTATCCTACTACTTACTATTACTGGTACTGTTAGGCCTAATTCTCTAATGTCTTCACTACTTTATGTAGATGAAATTATTTTAAGGTATGTTTTACCTTCCAGCAGGACCTTATTAATATGTCAATGCTTGCACATAGTTTGCTTTTTCCTCTTGTATTTAAGTTAGTACCATGATGTACGAAGTGCCCTCTGTGCAATATAGCATTCACATGCAAGCCACTGACATTGAAGTACACACCTTCCAAGTCCATTACTGCACTATTTAGTGTATAGATTACTAGGTTGTTTTCTGGTTTATCATAATGATAGGGAATTGTACACATCACATTTCTGGTATTGGTAGTTTTGTGGTAATCATAAGATGGTTACTGTTTTTATCACAGTCATTTGAGCCTGAAAGAATTACAATTACTTCATCTAAGCTAAAGTCTTTTGTTAACTTTTCTACATCCTTGATCACATTCCCAAACAATGCATTTGGTTTGATCATTGCAGACACACTGAACTGTGACTCTAGAGTTTCCGTTAAAATTGATGCACAATGTCTGCCTTGACCATCTGACAACAGTAGAATCTTTTTTGATCCATTAACATTACATTTCACAGTGTTCCTGCTTTCATAATTAATTTTTACACTTCTGTCTACAGTGTTACTGTCACATAATTTCAATACTGATTCGTGATTATCAGTCTCAATTTTAGATACTTTTATGACGATGTTCTTGTCTACCCTCTTTTTGGTCATTAATAAACTGGATTTGTCAGTACTTAAACCTACAGCCTTTTCTTGTGTGTTATTTTGGGAGGATGAATTTTTTAGGCCTACCACTGTTTGTTTGCTTTGTGGCCCCTTCTGTAACACTAAACTGTTCACATTAGGCCTAGTTGCAGAAATATTATTTTCATCTTCTGTTTGAAGAACTTAAAACCTGTCGCTTGTCCTTCTAATTGATGAACAATCTTTTGAAATGCCTCTCACTGTTTTAAATGTCTTTTTAGCCACCATATATTGCTTTGTTATCGCTACAGTTTCTTTAACACAACATTGATCTTTACATGATGTAGCAACATATTTTTTCTCTCTTCAAATTTCACTCTCATTTTGTCACTTCTGTCAAGGAGGAACATCAAGTTGACTTTTTAGTTCTTTCACTTCATTGATGAGCACATTAATAACTTCATAAGAACACTCTTTCTTATTCAAATTTAATCCTAATTCGCCTTCCATACATAACCAAGTTTTTGTTTTGAATTCACATTTACACAGGTGGAATGAAACACAGTTTTTCATTTGATACACATTATTCCCTTGCACACACGCTTTCCACAATAACAGTGTCCTGAGACTTTTTGAGGTGAAATTGTACTTTGCCGGTAAGATGTTGTTGCTATGCTGTCTAATTTGCCTGTTTCCTCACGTGTCTTTTCCATGTTATAAAGCATGCTAAACACATATTTCCACTATATATGTTACACTTGTCAATATATGAGTTACATTTACAACACTTATTTACACAAATTTTACTTTTATTTATTGAGTATTGTGACTGACTATTCGAACTTGACGCCATCTCTGAAATACTTCTAAATCTCTGTGTGTGTGCGTGTGTGTTTTGCCAAAAGCTTATTTTATGACAGTCTTTTTGTTGTGGCTATCTGCAAACCAGCATCTCCACTGTATAGCGAGTAGCAACTATCCTTTTCATAATATTGCTAGTTTCGGTATTGTTGTTTCACAAGATGTGATGTGGTGTAGGCTAAGCATAAAATCATAACAAAAATTTGGGATGTAATGATTTATGCGTATGCTTTAATCTCACTATTAAATTTACATGTATGTATTAAAAGGCTACTTTTTAATTTATTGTACAGATCATATACAACAGTGCTGGTATAAGCTTAAGACATATCAACAAATTATTTCTCAGCATTGCCATGATCAGGGATCTACCTCTTTTTCCACTGTCCCATATTTTCCATTGTTTGAATGCCTCTTTTCTGTATTCATCTGCGAACACTGCAGGCACACTAATTTGATTTTCTGGTTCCAGGGGATACTTGCACTATTCAACAATTTTCTATATTGCCATTTCATAGTTGAAATCATATTTAGTGCTTATTTTGATGTGTGACTTCACACAACTCCAGAGAATATTATCCAAGAACTTTGAACAACATTGGTATTTAATCCATGGATTTGAATCAAAATAAAAGTGATTGAATGGGAAATACTTCAGAGCAGGAGGCCTACTTATGTGCCTAAATATTTGAAAAACAAAACAACCTGTGGGTTTTAGACTTTATAGTTGAGTATAAATTTGTCTTTTTTCTTGATTACAGTTGTTAGTGCTTCATGGACTGTAAATGCCATGCCATCTCAGGTGACGTCCACAAATCATCCAACATCTGGGATACCAGCTATGGTACCTGAATTTGGCAGGAACAAAATGCTTCAAGGAATGAAGCAGTACATTTGCAGCACATGTGGTAAACAGTACTCTATAAAAGGCTCACTACAGCGACATGTTAGATATGAATGTGGTGTAGAACCTCAGTTTTGCTGTCCATATTGCTCTAAAAGAAGTCATCGAAAAAGCAATCTTAGCCAGCACATTAGACGTAATCACTTCAGTGTGTCGTTATGTGACAGTATTTAGACTAATTTGTTTAACAGAGTGCTGCGGTTAGGACATGTCTGTGTATTGTGTGTGAATACTTCAACACTTTTCTTACCATATTTAGTCACTCCGTACACAATACACATCTCATGTATCTCTATCAAAAGTAATTGCAGTGCAAATTATAATGGGGTATTTAAAAAGTAAATTACCATTGATTAAAAGCTTTATGATAAACTATGTTACTTTTTTGGACTTTAGCAACCATTAAATATAAAAACATGTTTGGAGATCTGTCAATTTTTTAAATTTTTCAACAGCTTTAAGAACTGCTGTGTGTTGTTAATTCTTTGACAAATAACTGTTTGCATTTTTTCCACTACCCAGGTATTTTAGGGGTCAGTCATAAACCAAACACATCCATATCTCCTGTAAAAATGTCAAATAACGTGTCTCATGAGCCATGTAAAGCAATGGAACATTCTTATTTGTTGACTTGCTATTATTGTTTGCAAGAGACTGACAACAGTAAACAACTTGGAGCCAATGTCCTCCAGCGGCTCCAAAAACAAGTACACTTTAGCATCGTCACAGATCTAACAACAATTTAGGCTACAATGTTGTATTATAATATGTTTTGCTGTAAAAGTTTCTGATCCTGTTGTAATTAAAAGAAGTTTCTCTTCAAATATTGCTGACTATTGTTACATAGCCACTCCTGACATATGTACCGAGGATTCATCATCGTTATTATTATTGTAAACAAAAATACAGATATGTAGCTGGTATTAGCAGAATTGTGCTGTGTGAAAACAGTACCTGTGGTGCTTAATATTTTGTTGAGATGCCTTTTGCACAAATATCAAAATTGTATTCTTCATTGTCTATATTATCATAATGACTGTTACATTAAAACATATTCTGAAAGATGTATGATCTTTGTAATATGGGCATAATTGTATATTAAGCATATCTCTCTCTCTCTCTCTCTCTCTCTCTCTCTCTCTCTCTCTCTCTCTCTCTCAAAACACTTGTTTTGATTAATTTATTTTTAGAATAAATAATTTTGTGAACCCTCAAGTTGGTTTTGGTACATTTATGATACTTTTATTATGTGATGTACTGAATAAAAGTAACACCCAAATTTTTTGTATGACACTAATTATAACATAAATTTTCCTATGGAAAAAGAGAAAGAAGGTCAAATTCCTTTCTTGAATGTTTGGGTACTTAGGAAACTTGACTTATCTTCAGGGAATAAAGTTTACAGAAAGTCCACTCACACTGGTAGATACTTTCATAGAAATTCCAGAAGAGGAGTAATCAAAACACAAGTGAATAGGGTTATAAGATTCAGTGCACTGCATTACTTGGAGTATCAGTTTGATGTTTCAAGAACTGGCTTGAGAAGAAATGGTACTCCGACACAGATAAATATGACACTACACCCTAAAAGAGCTGTAGTTTCAAATTTGAAGGGGTGGGGGAGGGGAGGGGGGGGGAGGGAGGACCAGTGGCTGATACTTATTGGGGGGGGGGGGGGGGGGGAGAGCAGGGTGCACAGGCCATGTGCCCTTCCCTTGCAGGGCCACCCATGTTGCCACCCCTGCCATTCAGCTCACATGCTCTTTTTTTCATTTCTTTCATCAGTCGATTCAACTGATTTGAGTTATCAAGTAGTTGTGTTTATGTAGCATGCGCTTCCACACCTTCATATTTTATACATTTCTGTCTGGCACATAGGGATCGACTTAACGGCTCAGCTCTGTTGAACACTCACACTGACATCGATTGTCCTATTGATGTAATAAACCAATTTGCCATGAAGAATAGACACATAGAATTCATCATTTAAGGAAGAGAACCACTATTGTAACTTTTTATGTTATAATATGGCATTGTCTTGTATATGTGTATAATCAGTTTAAATAAAACTTTCTTATATTTTGCATGCAACTTGAGTATTTTTTATTATGGTAAAAGTAAAGGTAGCTCAAGAAAGCTTTAGCTTGAGGTTTTTCTGTATCTGCCACTGGGGGAGGGGGGGGGGGGGGATTAAATTGAAAGTTTTCCTCCCTTTTCTAAAAACTGTCACATGTAGCATCAGCAGAGTACTTGGAAGGCTCAGTATTGATATGGTGTTTAAACCAGTGAGGAAGATGCATGAACATTTAATACTGCAGAGCACCTACACCTAATGCTCACACAGCAGTAGTATACAAAATCCTTTGCACATGTGGTCAAGCGTGCTTAAGAACTAAAAAAGAAGCACTAGCACCCATCATAAGGAACATACAGGCAGTTATCACATGGGCAACACAGATAAGTTGGCAGTGACACATCATGCAACTGGGCCAGGGAACCATCAAATTCCTTTCTCCAATACTATGCTTTTATCAAGATCCAAGTTAAGTAAACAAGTTATGGCCCTTAATGCTAAATAAAGCAAACAGTACCAAGTCTTCCCTACTAAAAGCTCAGTAGCACTTTTTGGTGCAACTTGAAAATCTTAGATTAGTGTTTTAGGGTTGAAAATCTTAGACAGTGATCTGATGACATCACAAACTGACCATTGCCTGGATATATGTATAAACAGTTAAGCTTGCTGAGCTTTGTTGAGCATTGCTTTCTGCATTGTTATATGCCCTGATGATGTCTGCTGCATTGGAAGGAAAAATGTTAGACAGAAATACAGCTCGGACCATGGCCTAATACCCATAGAACAAAAGTCACCAAGGACACAAAACTGGCCTTGACAGACTGTATTGTATGGTATCATATTATTTTACTTTTCTTCTCACTCATGAAATTTTATCAGTATACAGTTGTATGAGTTTGAAAATCAACAAAGGTCCTAAAATAAAGTAGCATATTAATCGTAAAAGCATGAGCTAAACCTGAGCTTTATTAGCTTTTAATAACCAGATATGTCTATGATACTGCTTTGTCAGCAACACTACATCTACATAGTGACTGGAAAAATTCTCACTTTCATCATCACAGCTTCCTCGGAGAAAAACTCCTGCACATTTGGAAAATGAATAGTAATATATTACTGTATGTTTCTGAATGAATGCAAGCAAGTGCTTTGATGTTACTATAAACTCATTTACAGTAGACACAAAATATTAGCAACTGTTATATTTTATGTTAACTGTAAAGAAGGATAAGTTTTAAAAAACCTTATTTTGTAACACTGAAGAAAGAAACTAATTCTCAAGAAACAGTTTTTGATGTTGCTGAACAACAGTTATAGAATATTTTTTAATTGAACACGATGCCATTTGACTGTACTGTTGTGTATTTAATTAAGACCCAGTTTTATCCATTTTCAAGTGATCAAGTTTATGTCATTAACATATATTGCAGCACATCAATATTAGGCTTGACGTCCTGATAATTAAATAAACAACAGTACGGTCAAATGGTGGTGTGTTCATTTAAAAATAATTCTGAAGATCTTAAAGGAGAAGTTTATTCTTTATTTATTAAAATGCATAAAATATGGAATTAAATTTCACTACTTGCACTCCACTCATATTTATTCCAGATCTCTCTGGCTCTGTAATACTTAAGAGTCTCATCTTTTACCTTAATACTGCACTACACCTTTCATTTGTTCAGTTAGTTCTAAGAGCTACAGATTAAGCCCCATTTTTTACTGTTTGAGACATGGACATGTGTAGCTCTACTTGCTACAACTGTGCTGCTTAAATAATTTTGTTTTGTTTTGTTGTATTTTCCAGCAGACATGTAATGAACTTCGCGTATAAAAATTAAAAATAGCTTTTTCATACCATATTTCACTTAACTTCATTATTCATGACATAATTTACTTATTGCTCATGATAAGAGAATATTAACTTCATACACATAAATCATTTTGTCTAAAGGAATATTCACAATTTATCACAATTTATGATACCCATAAGTTTCAAGCATGTCTAAATTCAAACCAGCTAAAATAATTTGTTTTAAGACTGACATAATTTATTAAATTGCCATCATTTTCCTATTTGAAACAAATATTTTACTTTGTCCAAAAACTTGATATTTCAAAAATAGTTTGTATTCAAAATTTTCATGTTCAGAAGGTACCAATCAAGATGTAATTCTTTCAAAAATTATAATTTTGTAGCCCCAGTTTTTCTCTTTCTAAAAATGTATACTTGTACTAAAATAACATGTTAGTTTGTTAGTTATTCCAATTAGAAAATTTTACTTTCTAGAATATTCTTGATGAACTTGGGAATCCCTGTGCACACTAGAACATATCTCTATAAGCACTTGTTATTTTGCCATTTTCTAATTTTACAGCTTTTCAATTAACAAATTTACTTCACTGCCTATTGTATCTTTTTCCATCTTTTATGTTAATATCAAAATGCAATAGTCTTGCTTTGTATCATTTTGTAGTTTCTGTAATATGAACGTCTGTAAATAGGCATTGCATACGTAGCTTCAGTCAGTTGCTGTCTAGTCATCATGAATGGAAATCTAAGTTCTGATGTTCACTAGACAAGTAATAGTCTACTTAGCTTACTGACCTGTGATGTTAAGTTGAAGTTGTTCATGACAAACAGGCTGATCATCTAAAGTTTTTATGGACGTGACTAAAGTGAAAGTTAATCTTAATTGGATTGTGTATCATCATTTTGTAACTGTTTAAAACTCCTTATAATTGTCAAGTAGAAGAAAGGTAAAAGAATAAATTCTGCAAGTTTAACAAGCAAACACATCACATCCGTAAATTACATTTGGCGCCCTTTGCGGATGAAGAGTAATGAAACGCTGTCATTGCAAAAGAACTCTCGAATAAATGGATTGCAAGTATACTAGTGATTAGTTTAGTGATTATATTAGGATGGAGTGGACCTAGATATGGAAAGCTGTAAATACCACAACCATGTTTGGAGAATATCAACCAATGGGAAGATTCCTGGATGTAAATGACTGTTTATGATGTACAAGACAAAGCAACAGTGGGAGCAACTGGAAAAAAATTTAAGGTAAAAGCGTTTATTTTGCTCAATGTTTAATAACTATTGGCAAAATGAGTGACACAGGAGTTGATATCTGACAGTAGGGGGGGACAGACTAAAAATTTCTAATCAAAATAATGTCGTAGTGAAAAGTGAACTTTAACCTAAGAAAGCAAAGTCTATCAGAAATCAGACAGGGAACATCAAGGAATCTTTGGACAAGGATTGCAATCAGTTATTACTCAAAATCTGTCAATTACTAATGCAGTTGAGATTAGTAATGAAAGAAAGTAGTCGTGAAATCAGTCAGAAATTGGGCAAAAATAGTACTGAAGTGAATTCATTATTGCATAAAAATAGTAGTGTAATCATTGTTTCAAATGTAAAATTGGACAAAAATTGTAGTCCCATAAGTAGTGTAAATTCGAAATTATACCAGATTAGCAGAGATGTTAGTAATTTAAAATCAGATTTGAACAATGGCATTCATGATTTGAAAATTGAATTGGATCAGAAAATGAATAGGATTAAGTGTGTTTTTAACAATTAGATAGATTCAGCAATGACTTATTTCAAAAGAAAAAGTCAAAAGGTAAATGAACATTTGTAATCAAGATTATTATCTTTCAGTAATGATCATGTGTCCAGAGGAAATGAAATTGCAGATAATATTGTAATAAGCAGATGTAAATCATTGTTCATTTCTGTCAGGCCATTAATAAATAAATAATAATGCAAACATCTTCTAATGAAAATAAAATTATATTGATTTCCAAGCTAGAGAAAATAGATAATGATCATCTAAAGAATGTGAAGGTAGGTAAAGAAAACATAAATTCAAATGTTGACACAGTTAATGACATTACTGTTGAATGCCAGGTGAAGAGGTAGCTCAAAATCTGGTAATGCATAAAAAGATTAATAAGTGCAACTATTTAGGACCAGTATAAGCAAAGCTGAGACAAAGTGTGTGACAGGTTGGAAATGAAAAAAGTTAATAAAGTAAATGGAACTATGATTAACTTCACATTTTTAATTAAAGCAGGAATTTTTGAAAATGGCAACAAACAGCAAATTAAATAAGGTATATAATTTAGGTTTGAAAGTGATGGCACTGTTTAGTGGATATGTATTATGTTCTGTAAAATGTTCAGCAATTTTGAGGGTTGCAGTAATGTAGCTCATAAGCAAATGACTAGTAAATTATTGATTTGTGTAGGTATGTATAAGGTTTATCTGCATAGTCAAATGAGATGTGTTAATTCATTTGGGTGCCAATTGAATGTGCCAAAGATATGTTTATTTGTATTACACTGGAATTTGAGAGGGCAGAAGAAAAATTTAAAATGATACACCCTTAGATATTTTAAACCACCTTTCTTTTTTTAGTGCTTGTAACATAGCTCTTCTGCTCCCACCTGCTGTGGTGTATGGACATATTTTTGTTTTCTATGTGTCTAACAATTACGAAGTGGATAACTAATGAAAGAAAAGTATTTTATTTCTATGAGCTTCAAATACATCTGTTTCCCCCCAATGTGCACCATGAACCATTGCAGGAAATCTTCAGATGCATGGGAATAATCCTCAAGAACACCACTGCCATTTCATCATTGGCATTGTCATACTATGAGAGAGAAGATGTACTTGTCATCAGTAGGAAGAGAACTTTCAAGACTAATAAGTTCAAATTTATGTTGCAGAAAGTTAAAAGCAGTACCTATCGACATGTCCAGCATGGTGTTTGTGTAAAAGAAAAAACTTTGCCAATCAACAAGTGCTGCTGAGTAGTGTACTGCCATCATACCTTTCTCTGGTGCCAAAATTAATTGTATGTTTATGCAGTGGTGAACGCTCCTTGGATGGTGACATGGAGAGAAAGTACATAATTATTATTTAAATGTTATATAATTGTATGTTTTATAATCTTTCATTATATTAATTATCAATGTCTTTTTTGCATTTTATGATTGGAATATTGTTTTCATCACAATGGAGGAGAAGCAGATATATGGTATGCATAAACCAAAGAGGATTAACTGGAGAATTAATATCAAGAAGACTGAAGAGAATGACTTGAAGGTAGGAAAATTTTCAACACACTATTTGCATGACTGCACTTATTAGTGCCTCTTCCAAGAATAGTCATAGCACCTTTTCCTCTTTACATCCCAATTTGAAGCATTCTTTTCAAAAAGGTAGATATTTATGTTAAGAAATTATTTTGATGTTAAGTGGCTGTATATGCAACTAACGCACTACAGATTAGGTTGTGAAATGGTATCATCATTGTTTAAAAAAGGATGTTTTATTCCTCAATTTTCAGTTATCTAATTATTTTATTGAGAGTGGCAGAAATGAGTACATCAGATAGGTCCATTGTTGATGATCCATTAATGAATATGCAGACACAAGATGTTTCCGACAACAACATAACAGCAAATGACAGTGAAGTTGGAAATGTCAATCACTATGATGGTGGCCAGCTATAGCCTTTAAATGCTATGGCCACAGTGACAGCAATGTTGTAATCTGTGATGCTACCACAATTATGGTAGAGGAAATGTTTTCTCAATTTTTGCTGGGAAGCATTTTCTCCCATGGTGAGAATGACAGGCTTGAGTGATGTGCAAACTTAAATTCAACAGGAATAATCACAAATATATAAGAATTTGGACACTCTGACAGGTGTTGTAAGCAAGTTGCAGTCAGTATGTAAAGGTTTACCAGATGAACTACATGCATTGTCATTGCAACTAAATTATTTAAATTTGAACACACAGTTTGTGCAAAAAGAGCATGAAAGAATTGAAAAAGATGTAAAAGAATTAAAGAATAGGGCTGAAGCAGGTATGCTTGACCAAGGTGCAAAAGGTAGTTCAGGAAGTAGTCAAGGAGACAATGAAGGAAAAAGAGAACGAACTATTGGCTAGGACAGATTTGGGCATTAAAGCAGGGGAGGAAAAGTTGTGGAGTAGCCCAATCAGTGTTGCAGAAGTAATAAAAGAATGTCTGATGCCAAGCAGTCAAGTTCCATTAGACTGGACAGATAATCCTAGTACTTACGTGCAGTTTGTCACAACCCCGTCAGATGAAGTAGACAGAAGTTACAATATGCAGCAGATGGCGCTAACTACTGTACCTGTCATGCAGCCATACTCAAAATATAATCCCGTGTACCAAAACAATGCCACACCACCAACAAAGACTGCTGCATGTCGTTCCACTCTATTAGGTGACTGAGGTTTTTACTACATAGATAACTCCCTGTTCCTTCATTGGAAGCAAAGGAGTGAACCTGATGGTGTCCATAATGGCCTTTCATAATGTATTGCACAGAAATAGGAAAGAGACACACCAGGCGATGTCTTGCTATGGGCCATGGACATGGCATAAAGATACCACACTTATGAACAGTTTAAGAGAGAATTTTTGGATAAATTTTTGTCTCCCATGGTACAGGAGAGGTTGCGCTTTGAAGGTTTTAATCCATCTCTATTCAATAACACACATGGGGGGGAGGTGGTATTTGAATAACACTCTATACTGGAAGAATGAGATCTCGCATGTGCACATGTTAAAGATTTTGAAAAGCCATCTGCCAGCCCACAACCATGAAAAATTAATTACCGTTCCAGAGCATGACATAAAGTATTTTTTATCAGTAATTGATTCCATTCAGCATATTAATGAGGAAGGGCCAGTGCAAACACAAAATGTCAATGCATAGGTTGAGCCTCCAAGATTTAGTGAACAGCAAGGTTGAAATGGTGGCTATAACCAACACAGTTGGCAACTGTGCTCACCTCGTAACAATGGTAATAGGAACCACTTTGGCAATGGGAAAGGCCAAAAATATGAACAATGTTGCAAGAACAATCAAGGGCAAAATTTTAACCAATTGTGTTATACTGATCATAGAGGGTACAGCCAGCAGATGCGCAGTGCACTGCCAACTCATGGCAATAACCACTGTGGTAGTTGGAAAGTACAAAATGCAAAGAGAGAATCAGACAACCCGCCAACAGCTGATTATAGTGAACATAACCCCAATTACATTTCAAATAGAGGGCAAAGCCATCAAGGTTTTGAATCAAGAGCTGCACAAGACACCAGTTGGAAGAACCAAACCCATGACATACACTTAGTTGACATCACCTCAGATGAGGAGGTCGATACCGTGATTAGCCAGGAAAACTTAAACAGGTCTCAATAAGCCCCTGTTCGATGATCAGTAGAGGGGGTGGTGGCATAAAGCTAATGAAAAACTGTTTTATTAGATGTGATCAGAATGGAGATATCAAAGACGAATTGTGCCAGGAAGATACCACTAACCATGAAAGGGAAAGTGAGGAAACAGTGTAAGCAATAGTTACTGCCCAAATATTCAACTTAAATGCACCTAAGCATCTAGATACCAGCACCATGACTAACGTGATATCTGAGGGATTACTAGATGAAGTGCAAAAGTGAGGCTGCATACCAACACTTCCAGTTCAGAACTGCAAATCACAGATAGCAGTAGGAAGCAAGTCTAAAGGAATCGAACTGCAAGCATTAATCCCTGTTAAAATTGATAATTTTCCTTTACAATGTATTTTCCTAGTGGTTGAGAAATTGATGATAAATTGCCCTATTGGTATGGACAGCTTTAGAAAATATCAGACTCAAATTGATATAGAAAAAGGGAAATGACCAAAAATTCCCAGTAGATTTTGTTGAAACAAACACCAATGAAAATAAATAAAAGCATACCTCAAATATCCACTTCAATTATTTTATCCAGCTGTTATTCTTTTTTAAATATACAAGAGGTTAAACAGCTACTAGAGGACATAGATCCTATAACTAGGTAAGTGAGTCTGCATGTTAGACTGAAGACCAAAATGTGGAGCTTCAGGAATTGATAGTCAGATGCCCCATGTTTTTGGGAGATGCCCTGGCGTAATAAAAGGACTCTTATCCACATAAGGATTTGTGAGAATTTGACACTAGGAAAAGTTAACATATGTTAAAGAACCAAAAAGTAGTATATCATACACAAGATGACACAGTTCATTTGAACCTGTATATCACAATTTTATGCTTAGTATTAAGGAAAGATTTTCTCATACTTATTTCATGTTTGTTAATCGAATAGAATGTAAGTTTCAGTTATTTAAGATTTTGATTAAATGTACATGAGTCTTAAAAGGCTCTGAAAACACTTCCATTGCTGAGTGTGAGATTTATTTTAATAATCTGTGCATTCTCTAAATGCACTGTAGTAATATGCCTGAAACACAAAACACATGATGTAGTGAAGAGAGGGAGACACTATGCACGCATTGTGTGGCTAGCTTACAATTCAACAGCCACTGCGCATGTGCACAGTACAACATAATGCTTTGCATAGCTGGCTGACTAAAGCAAATTATCAAATGAACATCAACCAAACTGTATTTTATAAACTTCATAATACAACTTAACTAGTATAGAAATTAAGAGTCTACATTCTAAAGCTAAAACTAAAAGGAGAGAAGGAATATTTACAGTGAATGAATTAAGAAAAAAGCTATCTATGAAAAACTATCTACACTATATTACTGTGTGTAGCTCGTATACATTTACGAGTGACTATATACAAGTTACACCTACATCTACATAGATATTGTGCAAGCCACCATACAGTACATGGGATAGGGTACCCTGTACCACTGCTTGTCATTTCCTTCCTTTTCCACTCGCAAATAGAACAAAGGAAAAGAAACTGTGTATATGCCTCTTTATTAGTCCAATTTTTTTGTTTCAACATGGTCCTGTCATGCGATGTATGTTGGTGACAGTATAATCATTCAGCAGTCATCTTGAAATACAACTTCTCTAAATTTTCTCAATAGTGTTTCTCAACAAGCATGTTACCTTACTTACAGGGATTACATTTGAATTCCCAAAGCATCTCTGTGACACTTACATGTTGTTCGAACATACTGGTAACAACAAATATAGCAGCCCGCCTCTGAATTGCTTCAATGTCTTCTTTCAATTCAACCTGGTGTGGATCCAAAACACTTGAGCAGTACTCAAGAATAGGTTCCACCAGTGTCCTGTATGCTGTCTCTTTTACAGGTGAACCTCTCTTTCCTAAAATTCTCTCAATAAACTAAAGTCGACCATTCGCCTTCCCTACCACAGTTCTCACATGCTCGTTCCACCTGATATCGCTTTGCTGCATTAAGCCGAGATATTTAAATGACTTGACTGTGTCAAGTATGTCACTCGTAAGACTGTATCTGAACATTACAGGTTTGATCTTCGTACTCATCTGCATTAAATTACATTTTTCCACATTTAGGGCTAGCTGTCATTCATCACACCAACTGGAAATTTTGTCTAAGTCATCTTGTATCTTCCCAAAAGTCACTCAACTTTGACACCTTACTGTATAACATGGCATCATCAGCAAACAGCCACAGATTTCTACCCATCCTGTCCACCAAATCATTTATGTATATAGAGAACTGCAGTCATATCACACTTCCCTGCAGCACTCCTGATAATACCCTTGACTCTGATCAACAATCGCCATCAATGACAACATACTGGGCTCCATTATTTAAGAAGTCTTTGAGTCACTCACATATCTGTGAACTTATTATGCTCACCTTCATTAACAGCCTGCAATTGGTTACCATGTCAAATGCTTTCCAGAAATCTAGAAATGTGTAATCTGCCTGGTACTCTACCTCGATAGTTCTCAGCATATCACTTGAGAAAATGGTAAGCTAAGTTTCAGATGAGTCATGCTTTCTATAACCATGCAGATTCATGGACATAAGCTTCTCAGTCTCAAGAAAGTTTATTGTATCTTAACTAAGAATATGTTCAAGGATTCTGCAGCAAACCAATGTTAGGAATATTGGTCTGTAATTTTGTGGGTCCATTCTTTTACCTTTCTTGTATACTAGAGTCACTTGTGCTTTTTTCCAGTCACTTGGAACTTTGTACTAGGTGAGAGATTCATGACAGACGCAAGCTAGGTAAGGGGCCAATGCCGTTGAGTACTCTGTGTAAAATCGAACTGAGATTCTCTCTGGACATGGTGATTTATTTGATTTCAAATCTTTCGGTTGTTTCTCTGTGCCAGGTATGCTTATTACTATCTCATCCAAACAGAAATCTGTCTGATAGTCAAATAATGGTATGTTTATACAATTCTCCTGTGTGAACGATTTCGACTTTCGTTTTGCTACCTACTACTGCCTCACCAGGCTGGTCAACAGGGGACTGAATGGAAGCCTTAGACCCACTTAGCAATTTTACATACAGCCAGAATTTTCTCAGGTTCTCTGCCAGATCTTTTGCTAAGTTTTGATAGTGGTAGTAGTTTTATTCTTCGTTTATAGATCTTTTCACAGATGCAGGAATCTCTACTAACCTTCGCTTGTCATTGTTTATGCGTTCCCTTTTGAACAGAAAGTCCACCAGCATCTGATTCCTCAGCATCTGGTGAATCCGATTATTAAACCATGGTGGTTCTTTTCAATCCTTTATCCACTTACTAGGCACATAACTCTCCAGACCAGGCTTTACAATCTGCTCAAACTTTGCCCATAATTCCTTTACATCCATCTTTCAGGAAATAAGCAATGCCAATTCATTGTGTAAGTGAGATGTTAATAACTGCTTACCTGCTCTATCTAGCAGAAACACTCTCCTAGCCTTCTTGACTGATTTATTAACTTTCATAATCATAGTTGGTATAATGACATCATGATCGCTAATTCCCATTTCTGTACTGACATTGTCGATAAGGTCCGGCCTATTTGTAGGTATAAGGTCTAAGATATATCCATTGCATGTCGGCTGCTGAGCTAGTTGCTCAAGACAGTTTTCAGAAAATATGTTCAAAAGTATTTCAGATGTGCTGTTTGTCTGTAAACCCCCCACCACCACCACCACCACAATGAATCCATAGGCATCCCAGTCCATACTCAACAGGTTAAAGTTGCCTCGCCATTGACTGCGGACTTCCTTTCAAAGACTCTAGAACTGTCACAGCAGAATCATATGGCCAGTAAAAACAACCAACAATTAACTTGGTTTCACTTACACCTGTTCATCTGTTATATGCAACCAGATGACTTCACTGTCGCATGCAATATTGATCTCAATAGAGGCAATATTTTTGTCAACTGCAATGAACAATCCCCCTCCTATGCCCTCTAATCTGTCTCTCTGATATACATTCCATGACTTGCTAAATATTTCAGAGCTTTCCACTTCACGTTTCAGCCAGCTCTTGTTCCCAAGAATAATTTGAATGTGAGAACTTTCCTGGAGGAAAGGAGGACATCTATGTTCAACGAAGAATGGAATAGATGTAAAGTTCTGAATAAATTGCAAAAGATAATGAGATTGTGCCCTGCCTACAACAACACTTTTGTCTTCAGGTGCAAAAGGTAAATTAAAACAACAACTGGCTTATAAACATTTGCGGTGTTATTGTATGAGACGATTGATGAATACATCTGCCTACTAATGGAAAATGAATATGTGTACATTGAAAAAGTGAAGTGTTAGTAGCCATTGAGCAACTATGTGCATAATTTTATGTTAGTATTAAGTTTCCTTCCAGTGAACATTGCATGGACACATACTTGGATAAATAAGGAACACAATGGTTTGTGTTAGGTACGAAAGCAAAAGGGCTGCGCTATACTATAAATAACTATAATTATAAAAATATGTGTCTGATTGTGATAGTGTGAATGTGTTGCATATGAAAAGGCTGTAGTATGTCAGACATTATAAAAGTTAAATTGAAGTCTCATACTACCAAACCACGAGGGGGTCAGACCAGATATAAATACCAGTATTGATAAGAGCACCAAGCACATGTGTTCATGGTGCATTTGCACATGATGACAAGCTACCCAAACATTGCCTTACAGCTATTCACTAACACAACAACATATTTATACACATCATGATACACAAGAGTGACATCCTGTAGTGAAAAATGCATAAATTACAAACAATCAAGGACAATCAGTGCTGGCATTTTCAAACAGTTGATGTTGATGACTTGTGTAATATGGTACTATAAGGTCAGAATTTACCAGTAGGTAAGAAACACTAAATGAGTGAGTGAGTTCCATGAAGTTTTCTTCTCTTCAACAACTGGAATGACGGACACTCGCATCAGATAGGATCTATGAATGAAGGTTTATGCACATCATGTGAAACTTACATACACACATTGTCCTGTTAATGCTGAAAGATGAAACTTAAATTGGATTGACTAATGTCTTTATGTAAAGCAAAACTATGTGAATACAAAACTTAAAAATACCATATGCTCATAATGGACATTTAAAATAAAAGTTGCTGTCCTTGAGCAAAAGGTTGTAAATATTATAAAATCATACATTGTAAAATTCACTTGTATGTATTCCATTGTAAGACAAGGACTATGTTGAAAGATCACATCTCAAAAAGGACTGTGAAGTTAAATGAATGCTTAACAAGTGAAGCAAACCAGAGTAACCATGTTTCACAGTGAAAAACATGTGCGAGGACTTAGTGGGACAACAGCCATTTTACAAACGAGAAGTTTCGGAATAAAGCAGGAAACATTTTTAACTTATCTTGACCTCGATCACGTGTTGACATGGTCCTGAATGCGCAAGTTGGGCACAATCACTGAAATATGTGACTTACGATGGGGAACCACTGCCCCGGGCCATAAATGCACACCACAGCACACCACTTTGAAGCAATATGATGAACACATTCTGAGCAAACTGTATGATAAAAAGTAAAATGGTCTCACAAACTTGGACAGCCTCTCTGTAGCTGTGTTACCAATGAGATCACAAAGAGTGCACACTACATACAACACGTGACATGCCGGTAGCAGGCAACAATTATACCACAATAATGAAAACAAACACTTTGTTTTTCGATTGTGCTTGTTGTAAATTATTTGTAAACATAAATGTACATATTATAACTCTGACGCATCCTGTGCAAAGACCAAATGAAAACTTTTTCCACCAATAAAGATCTTTCATATCCACACAGGCCAAAAATCATAATACTTTTGTTTGTGATTGGGAACTGTTATCCTTGAAAGCAATATTTGTGAACAAAGTAAAGCAGGGAGTTAATATTTGGTGATAATCTGATACAAGGAACTGTATTTAGTGGAATAATTATTAGAAATAGTGAAGAAGTATTTAATTTTTGTGAATGTGCTTTATCAGTTAGTAAGTTGTAAATAAAGAATTAAAGAGATAACAGATACTGGTAAATGTCAAGATATGATTGTGTAAGAGATATAATATTTGCTCTGAAAGGACATCTGTGTGATTTGTCGTAACATTTTAAGGATTTATGTAAAAGTTATGGTACCAAAGTTAAACATGTTTGTTATTTGAAGAAATGTAATAGTGAAAGAAAGCTCTTTAAACATGTAAAATGAATATTTAATTGTTAATAAAAACCAACTGCTGCAGATCTTTAATCAAATTGTTATTGTGAATACCTCTTTTGTAATGTCAGCTTCTCATAGATGATATTTTAGTAATTAATTTGGTTATGAAGTTACTCTGCAAAGCTCATCTATGTGGAATCAAATTAACTGAGTGTGAAATGAATAATAATAATAATAATAATTTTACTGTCATTTGGCCATTACAGCAATAGACAACGTCACATACATAATAAAATACAATTAATAGTTTCAAAGAAACAACAGATTTGTTGTTAACATAATAGTATTATATTACAGTTGATAAATTCTCTTATATCATAGAATGGGTGGAAGACTAGCCAGTCATGAATTGTTTGTTTGAATAATTGTTCAGGTAATTCTTGAACAGATTGAGGAAGATTATTAAATAATTTGTACCCCATGATTTCATAGCTGTTGAGGGACTTTGACAATCTGTGGTAAGGAATATAGAGGCACCTATTCCTTCTTGTATTGTGGCTATGTACATTTTCTCTGGTTTTTGTTTCTGGTAATTTCTTCTTCGCATAAATTAGAACATAGTCTATGTACAAGTTTATAAAAGCCATGATTTTCTGTTCACAGAACAATGGTTTACAGTGTGCCTTATATGCAGAACCAGTAATTATCCTAATAGCTTTTTTTTTGCAGTATTAATATGTCATGTACACAGCTAGAGTTCCCCCACAAAATAATTCCATATGTTATTATACTTTGAAAGAATGAAAAATAGGATGTTCTAACATATTTTTCAGGAATGCAATCCATAAGTCGCCTTAACAGGTAAATAACTCTTGACAACTTACCACTAATATATTGTACATGTTGACCCCAAGGTAATTTATCATCTATGTATACCCCCAAAAATTTGACATAACTTGGATTATCTGACAGAAGCTTGTCTCTAAGACTACAGACCATCTGCTGTGTTTTGTTTTCATTCAGCAGGAATCCATTTGCCTTGAACCAATAGGATGCTTGATCAATTGTCTTTTTGCTGCACAAGTTTTAAAGCTATTGAAATCATCACTATCATGAAGAAATGTTGTATCATCTGTATACAACACAGTGGTGGACTTGATAAATGACGGCAAATCATTTATCATTATCAGGAACAAAAAGGGGCCCAGCACAGATCTCTGCGAAACACCTGCCTTGACTTGTTCTATACTCGACATTTCTTTCCCTACACAAACAACTTGATTACGATTCTGAAGATATGATTTTATTAATTTAAGGCTGTTATGTCTAATGCCATAGAATTCCAGTTTTTCTAGGAGTGGCTTATGCTTTACACAGTCAAAAGCTTTACTTAGATCACAAAATGTGAGTTGAGCACAGCCCTTATCCTCAAACACTTGATGTAAGTATTTGACAACAAATTCTATAGCATCCACAGTAGACAACTTTTTCCTAAAACCATATTGAGATTCACTATTTATTCCTAATTTTTCAAAATAAACAGATAGCTGTTGGTAAATTACACATTCCAGTATTTTAGAAAAAGCTGGGACTATGGAGATTGGTCTGTAACTGGAAGGTGGGTCTATATCTCCCTTTTTATATATTGGAACTACCCTAGCCACTTTGAGTTCTTCGGGAAAATATCCATCAGATATGCATTTATTTATACAGAATGTTAAGGGGTACACAATATAGTCTATTACTTTCTTTAGTAAATTACAGGATATGTCATATATACCTACACTGTCTGAAGAATTCAACCGTTTTACAATGCTTAGGACATGACTAGGTGAGACCTCGGAGAACATAAACGTACCTGTGTCTGTTGGTGTTCTGCAACCATTTTTAGAAAGTAGCTCTGATGAACTGATATCAGGTTTGATTATAGTATTTCCTACATCTTCAACAGATTTAATAAAGAAATCTTTGAATTTTTGGGGGCTTATATTAATTTTTTTGCTTCTTACATCTTTAGCAACACCATTTATTAATTTCCATGCAGCTTTGCACTTATTTGTGGAATTATCAATGGTATTGAAATTATGTGCTTTTTTGGCTTCCACGATGGCTTTTTTTATACTCATTCCTGCATTTTATATAGGCTAATCTGGCATGTTCTGTTTTCTGATTGCTACATAGATTGTGCAACACCATAACATGGTTTTTCATATTTGATAATTGTTTAGTGAACCATGAATTTTGTCTGTTTGTAGTCCTGTTTGTAAAGCCTTTGTCAGTTAATTTGCATTTCTTTATGGGGATGTTGTCATTAAATTGTGTCAGAAATGTTTTAAAAAATCTCTCAAATAATAGTTTCCCTGACAAATCAGCACTAAGACTATAACTTGTGCCACCATGACATTGGTTACACCAGTCTCTCTCAGTAAGTGACTTACAGAGCTGAACAATTTTGTCATCTGTGACAGGTCTAGTGATTATTACTTTTGGGACAGGCTTAGGAATATTACTATTGTCAATACAGAACCTACTTGTATAGTTTAATGATACGGAGTCATGATCTGAAAATGGAAACACTGTAACATCACATGATTCTTATGTAATTTTAAAGTTGACAAAAATATTGTCAAGACATGCTTTATCTCTCATGGGCCTGTTATTGACTGAGCGCAAATTGCACTGTCTTAGAAGGTTTTTCAACTCAGTCACAGTACGTTTATGTGTTGTTATATCGAAATCTGCATTCAGGTCTTCACCAGTTACTATGTCATAATGCAACCATCTGGTCCCTCTTAGTACATCTAATAGCATGTCCAATTTTTCTAGAAATACATTGATGATACCCTTAGGCGACCTGTAAAGGGATACTATTACTAACTAAAACTGTCCATGACTATACCAGTGGCTTCAAAGTTCTGTTCCTCACATAAATAATCTAGGTCCAACATAACAATGGAGCAGCTGAATGACTGATTAATATATATTGCCACACCACCTCTTATATGCAATTTTCTACAGTAACTATTTGCGACATTATAGTTATCAAGTTTGACAACTGTAAGTACACTCTCAGTAATCCAGTGTTCACTCAGACAGAAAATATCAAATTTGTTAACTAGTCCAAAGCTGTTTACAATAAATTCTTTATCTATTAGTCCTTGAACATTCAGATAGCAAATTTTAAGATCATAATTGTTGTTTATTTTAGATTGAACCTTTTGGTGAGGTGTTATGAAATTTGTTACACTACTTATCTCGTGGGCTTCTTCATCTTGCTGCCTTCCACTAAAAAATCATTTAGACGGAGAGGACGTGCTGTTTTCCGTCTACCTGTAACACTTGATGCTGCTTCTCCTGCTGCAATTCTCTTTTCTCCTTTTAGAGGCACTGTAGTTACTGTTGCTGGTGAAACTTCTGCTGTTACTGCTACTGTTACTTCCTTTTCCACTGCTGCTACTGATAATGCCACTGGTGACTGTGACGCTTTACACGCTTGCACAGATGTAATTTTTTCATCATAGAGTGTATCTGCAGATGTTGCTTCCTCATATACTGTCCGTGCACTTTTCTTTTCTGTTGTCATTGGCAGAAAACCTGTTGCAGGTAGTGCTATTTTTACATAGGCATCGGTACCTGACAGATATTAACAAGAAGTTTCAACAATATCAAAAGTATAGGATTTTGAGATTAATAATTTGATTTGATTCTGAGATTATTTGTGTGTTCAATGTAATTTCCATCCACTTAATTTCAATTTAATATTTATAACACTGAGCTGTGGATGGACAGTGGATATTATGTGCTGTATTTTTAAACATTTTCTGCATATTTATACAATATCTACTAATGTCTTTTTTTTTTTAAGGCATGAGAAAACGAGTGTTGACTGTCGTCAGTAGAACTAGAAATGGCTCATTCAAAAGACTAGTGGATGCTGGTGGTCAATCTGAGAAATTAACTGAGACAAAAATAACTGAACAAAGTATTTAAGTAAATAAAACCTGGTTAGTGTAAGTGGCAAATTAATGTACTGGGCCACTCACATGTTGAAGAATAGTGTGTGTGAAAGAATGAAAATAAACTTTTGAAATATTGTCACCACACTAAACACCAGTGTAACAGTGCTCTCAAATTTCTTGTAAAAATTCAAGTAAATTGATAAAAAAATTTCAGTGGGTCAAAAATTTCTTCAATACAAGCCGTACATCTATGTATTATATTGGAATTGATGATTTTACATTTTGTGACATCTATTTTGCATGACTATGATCAGCTTTTTCTGATTTAATTTGTAAAAATGTAATGTATGAAATGGTTACTTATTAGTTTTCTAAACTGGTGTGCAGTTGAAAATTTGTGCTGATGGATGTTAACATGAATCTCTTTTCCAAAGAATTTATACATCGGTAATGCTTATATCTGATAAAAGTTTAAATCAAGCATTGGAAAGTCCAGGATGGAATAACAACAATATGGAAAGGACAGATAAACATTCAGCTTTTGGAATAATCCCTTCATCAGAAGTAGAAAACACATACTCATTCACACAAGTACAACTCTCTCTCTCTCTCTCTCTCTCTCTCTCTCTCTCTCTCTCTCTCTCTCTCTCTCTCTCTCTCTCACACACACACACACACACACACACACACACACACACACACACCTATGATTTGACTGTGACAGTGTTTGTGGTGAGCAGAAATCTAGCTGAGGTACGTAGTGGAGGTTCCTGAAGCTTGCAAGCATGAATGGGGACAAGATAGGGCTATTTGGTGCTGCATTGGGTGGCTGTGCTGCAAGAGCAGTTGAAAAAAGGGGGGTGGGGGGTCAGAATAGGTGCGAGGAGAAAAGTAGAGTAGGGAGAAGGACTATGTAGGTTTGTTGGCAGGACAGAATGCATGTTTAGTACTGGAGTAGGAGCAGGGAAGGGTATGGGCTGTTGAAGGACAGGGACTGGAGAAGGTAAAGGCCAGGAAATTACGGGGGCAAATGATATATTGCAGGGAGAGTTCCCTCCCACACAGTTCAGAAAAGCTGGTGTTGTTGGGAGGAATCCAGATGGTACAGGTTGTGAAGCAGTCATTAAAGTGAACCATGTCATGTCAGCCAGCGTACTTGGAAACTGGGTGATCCAGCTCTGTCTTGGTCACAATTTGTTGGTGGCCATTCATGCAGACAGCTAGCATGTAGTTGTCATGTCCATGTAGAATGCAGAACAGTTGTTACAGCTAGGGTCGTAGATCATATGGATGTGGTCATAGGTGACCCTGCCTTTGCTGAGGTAGAAAAGGACTTTGACAGAACTGGAGGAGGTTGTAGTGGGAGGATGTATGGGACATGTGTTGCATCTGTATCTATTGCAGGGATATGGGATATTACAGGGATAGGATGATGTTATGTGAGTGCGTTTTGCTGTACTATGAATTTTTTGTAGATGATATCTTGAGAGAAATACAGTGTGAGGATGTAGTTGATATGGTGACCACCAAGGAGGCTGTAGGTTCAGATTGAGTCGGGCATTGGGGAAGGTAGTGTTTAGTAGTGGCAAAGTCATGCGTACTGGGCGTGTTGGTGTAAAGGGAAGTGGCATTGATAGTGACAAGCAGGGTGCCACATGGTAAAGCAACAAGAACTGTGGAGAGTTGGTGAGGAAATGGTTAGTAGTAGTAGTAGTAGTAGTTTATTCATCCAGCGACAATGTACATTGTATGGATTTCATCAAAGAACATAGTATAACAAAAATAAGATAAGGGTGTACAGTTTCCTATATAATACAACAGTTCATTGTACCCATCATAATATTTTTGAGCAATACAACTTTGATTACTGTAATAATATACCAGTATGAGAAGGATCTTTTACATGAAATACATTCCAAGTAAATAATTGATTTAACACTTTTGTTCAGAAAAATTAACATTGAGGTTGTGACAAGCATTTGATTTGCGGTACTATTAGCATATAGTAAATGAATGTAGTTACTTGCTACAAGGTTGCTGTAGATATTCATTTACACTATAATAGCAGTTGGTCATTAAGAATTTAAATATTGCTTACTTGAATGTAGATAATGTTTTTATTACTTTTAGCTGAGTTGGAAGATTGTTGTACAAAATAGTACTCTGAATGTTTTTTTTTTTTTTTTTTTTTATGTGGATATCATTGCACATTCTTGTAGTGTATGAGTGAAGATCTGAGTTGGTTTTGTAATTATCAATGTGCATTTTTATATTAACAACACTTTTTTTATATAGAGGCATGGTAAGGTTAGAATATTTAGTTGCTGAAATAACTGGAAGGTGTTAGCCTTTTACTGTTTGAAATTATTCTAACTGCTAGTTTTTGTAGGGTGAAGATGGTTTTCACGCTTGCCTTATTATGACCCCAGAGGGTTAGGCCATAGGCGATAGCAGAATGGATGTAAGCAAAGTAAACACTTCTGCTACACTCTCTACTACACGCAGTACTAATTATGCATAATGCAAAACAAGCAGAGCTTAACTTGTTAGTGAGGTAGAGGATGTGAGCTTTCCAGTCTAAATTTTCATCAATTTGTGCACCTAAGAATTTTGTGGCAGCTACCCTTTCAATTTGTTTATTTTGAATTTTGAGGTTCACATCATGGTGATACTTTGTTTTCCTGTAATATATATAATTAGTTTTTAAAATATTTAAGGTTAGCCTGTTCTGTTCAAACCAGTTTTGTGTGTATTCCGAAACCCTGGTTGCAGATGTTGGCAATACTCTATTTATGCCAGTTACAACAATATTTGTGTCATCAGCAAACTAAGTTATGTGTGTACCACTGATTGGGATCTTGATATCATTAATACATGTAAGAAATAAGAGAGGTCCTAGAATACTGCCCTGGGGTACTCCGATTGGCACAGTTTGCATGTCCGATCTGTACACAATGCTTTTGTTTTTATTGTTTGCTGAGGTAATTTCTACTACCTGTTTTCTATTGTGGAGATATGACTGAAACCATTTTAATGCAACTCCCCGTATACCTATAGCTTCTAGTTTGTCTAGCAAGATATGATGATTAACAGTATTGAATGCCTTCCTGTACTGTTATTTCTGTCAAGTCCTATTACAATGCTTTCGATGAATTGGGTAATTGCTGTTTCTTTACTCATGCCTTTGTGAAAATCATGTTGGTTTACAGACAAGAGAGAGAATTTTTCGAGGTAATTTGTAATTATATTTTTCATGACAGTCTCTACTATTTTTTTTGAAAATACCGATAACAAAGCTATTGGTCTATAGTTTCTCACTTCATATATATTACCCTTTTTAACAGTGGTTTTATTTTTGAAATTTTTAATCTTTGTTGGAGTGCCCCTTCTGTTAATGATATGTTTATGATATGTGAGAGTGGTTCTGCTATGACACTAGCACATTTAATTATGACTGTACCTGGTACCACATCAATTCCAGAGGACATTTTATTCTTCATTGTTTTTATTATCTTAAGAACTTCTAATTTATTTGTGGGACATAGCAATATTGAATTACCACTTTGCTATCTTTGAACTGTGGTACTACTATTACTAGCAAAATTTTTACTCAGATTGACTGGAGTGTTTATGAAATAGTCATTTATGTAATTTACTAGAGTACCATTTCTGAATAATACACCTCACTCATCTTTTAATACAATGTCATCTTGCTTTTTAACACTTTTTCCTTTTTTACTTTATTCCATATTGCTTTCGACTTGTTTGCTGCCCCTATGATTACTTTATCATTGTGCATTATCTTGGCTGTTTTAATTACTTTGTTATAAATTTTCTTATATGTCTTAACACATTCTGCTAAGTGATCATCTTGGTTGTCTTTTCTCAGTTGATTGAGAAGTTTTATCTTTTGACTGGACTCTCTGATAGCAGGTGTTATCCACTGGCTGCTGTTTCTTGGCATGACATTAATTCTTGTCAGTTTTTTTGGAAAACACATCTCAAATATGGACATGAAATAAAATGCATTGAATGATTCATCAGTTGATGATTTTGAGTAAAACTCTTCTCAGGTTTCTTTTGCTAATGATTGGATAAAATTATTAACCTTTTCTGGGTAGAAGTGCCTTTTATATTCCCCACTTGTACTTAACTACCTCAGGTACAGAAGAATTTATGCATGTTAGTAGTGTGTTGTGGTCTGAAAGACCTAAGTTTATGTTTTGTGCTTCAGTAACATCATTTTCAATATTTGTAAAGATGTTATCTAATAGGGATGAAGATGACTATTATTCTAATGGGGTCTGTGAAGAATGGTTTCATGTGAAAGCTGTTTAGGATACCCAAAATCTGTCTTTTTTCTTCATTTTCAATTAACAGGTTGATGTTAAAATCCCTACATAGTAATAAGTTCACTTCATTATTATACAAAATGTTAAGCACCGCTTCCATATTTTTAAGAAATATGTTTTTGTCACCTAGTGGTGACCTGTATATTGATATGACAATTAGATTTTTACGCTTCTCCTCAGATTTTTGCTCTATGGCACATGATCAAAATGTTTCTCGAGATTTAGATGGTATGTTTCAGATCTAACTTTATGCTACAGCCCAGCCCTAGTATATATGCATACTCCACCATTTTTACAAACACTGCAGCAATAACGAGGTGCTAATTCAAAATTGCTTATATTTATAAGACTTAATTCACTGACCCTGCACCAATGTTCTGATAGGCAAATACAAGAGATATCTACAAAGTTGTTTATGGTGACTTCTAATTGTAACACTTTATTCTTCAGACACTGAATGTTTTGACTCATTATCTTGAAAGTTTTGCATGTAGTTATTTTGTCAATACCTCTTGAAGTGCTGCTTTGTTACTGATTTTTGATACTTATCTGCAATTTTTCAGGCTTATTTGTCACCATCTCTTCCTTTTATTCATTTGGTGCCATAAAAAATCATCACTAAGTGAAGCAGCTGTACCTAGCCTTTGGCTCCTCCTCAGGCAGTGTTGATCAGCTGCTACTGTTGTTGGAAGTTCTTTGGCCACTGCTGTTGGTGCTGTTGGCGACATGCTTTCTCGTACAGTGACTGTGTTTGCTTTTTTTACTGACACTGTTTCTGGGGGAGGTGGGGCTGCTGCTGTAACTGATGTTGGTTTTTCCTCAGATACTGATAGTTCTTCTGCTGTTGATTTAGATTTATTTGTTATTGCTGTTTGCTCTGTTGTTGTCATTGTTTTTGTTGATGTTGTCGTTGGTGGTGGCGGTGGTGATACTGCTGCTTCTTTTTCTTCTGC
This sequence comes from Schistocerca serialis cubense, assembly GCF_023864345.2. Classification (NCBI taxonomy): domain Eukaryota; kingdom Metazoa; phylum Arthropoda; class Insecta; order Orthoptera; family Acrididae; genus Schistocerca; species Schistocerca serialis. Next base: position 81,293,531 of record NC_064641.1, on the reverse strand, counting down.
AGGTGACATTATGCCTAAAAAATTCTTGGTGTGTTTATTGAGTATGGTTTCTGCTTCTTGGTGATGATCAAGTGGTGAAGTTATTTTTGGAGCTTGCAAAATTTGTGCTTCATTCACTACCGTCCTTTTGGCTTCAACCGTTTCATAATTTGACGCTGTTTTACAATTTGATGGTTTGTGCCTGGCCTACTTGGTTTAAACCACTTCATAATTTGCAACTGATTGGGTGCCTTACTGTTTGCTGCTTGCCAAAAACAGTTTGTATTTTGCCTTAGATTGCTACTTTTCCTGGTTTCTTTATTGTCAGGTGAGATACTAGTAAATATTTTATCAGCAAGAACCTCTTTTCCTGATGCATTTAAATGAAGGCCGTGAGCTGTATAGAACCTTCACTCTAAAATGTTTGTGTCTATAACATCAACATTCTGGAAATGAGTACATATTTCCATGAAACTCTTGTTAGCGACAGTAATTTCGCGGTTTATGCTTGATCAACTCAGTAAGTCATGACACTGTGGGACATTCACAAAGAGAATATTTGTTTGAGTTAAATTATTTAGACAATTTCGCAGTTCTGTGCTAGCCTTGTATGATACATTTCTATAAACTTCATTAGCTCCTCCAAGCAAAACAACAAAATCATCCTTAGTCAAGCTAGTTACTTCATTAAATTTTGTTAGGTTTGTTAGTTCTCATAATGGGGCTCCAGGCTTCACAAATCCACATGCCTGAAGTTGTATTTTTCTGTTAATACTGCAGAAATTCCCCAAGTGTGACTATCCTCTAATACACAGATCATCTCATGTTTTCCAATTTTTGCACTCAGGGGATCAATTAGCAACGGTCTGTTTACTTTATGTGATTCATTTCCAAACTTTTTGGCTCAGACTGGCATGTTCAGAGAATCTTCAGCATTGTGCACAATAAGGTTTTTTGCACTTGTGATTGACTGTTTTTAGGCACTAAGATTTCACTGTTTTTACACACAGAAGTTTCAGTTTTATTTTGAGATTGCACTTCCTGGTAACAGTTTTATTCTGTTTTCCACTTGTTTCCTGATGACAAATCTTCTTTGTTCATCAGCGTCTCACATATTCGCGATTGATGTTTCTTTATGTCCATTTTTAAAGCACTGATTATAAATTGTAAACTGAAAATACGTCAATTAAGCCTTGAAATTTCATCCTTACAATTTACACACATTTTCTTTTTACCACCAAAATTTACTTTTTTCCGCGAAGAAGTACGATTTACTTTTACTCGCCACCATCTTGCTGAATTGATGTCATTTGTGTAAGAGGGTAGGTTATGTGTAATAAGTTGAAGGTCTTGGTCCATGACGGCAGAGATTGTCTCTGTGGGGCCACAGTAACCAGCCGAAATGGACTGTCCTGATGGTAGCGTTTATGTACTATAGGAATCCTGTAGAAGGTAGGAGAGCAGGGAGTGGTGGGGATGAGGAGAAAGGTAGCCTCAGGAGAGAGGTTCCGGGATGGACCTAAGGATTTCAGGAGGGACCAGAAATCATGCTGAATTGCTGGAATGGAGTCAGTGTGACAGGGTTTATAGACATATGTGTCTGACAGCTGATGGAGGCCCTCTGCCGTGTAATTCCTCTGCTTAGTAACCATGCTGTCAGAGCCTTTGTTGGCAGGTAGAATTGTTACGGTCAAAATTAGGTTTTAGGTAGTGTATTGTGGTTATTTCTGTGAGTGTGAGGTTGGTTTACATGTTGAGGAATTTGGGGAATGGTGGCGAGGCAAGGTTTGATGTTAAGAAATTCTGGGAAGCTAACAGAGGATGATTTGGGGGCAGTGGGAGTGGATCATGGTTAGATGGAGTAGTAAATTGAGTCAGACAGGGTCAAATGTTGGTTTTTGGATCAAGTCTGGGTGATACTGTTAGTGATGAAAAAGTATTTCCACTGGAAAGACTGGAAGAAAGAGAGAGCTCAGGATGGTTGAATTTGGGAGTGGTGCAAAAGTAAGAAGTTTGGAAAGGACTGATACTTCCGTGAGACAGAGGCTTTTGGTGGATAAGTTCATGACTGTGTTGTGTGTCAGTTTAGGCTCTGGATTCTCTAGGGTGGCAGGAGTGAGTTTCTGAGGATGTAGCAAATGCAGTATGTCAGCAAGCCAGAATCTGGCAGCTATGAGGAGTTGTGGGGGGAGGTTTAAGGGAGGTCCTGCCAGTTGTGGTGGGTAGTGGTGGCCAAGGCAGGAAAGTTTCATGGATATAATTTTCAAAAGAGTAGTATTCCATGTCTGTAATTTTGTTCATCAAAATATCAAAGAATGGGATAATCCCATGGTTAAATAACACAATTACTCTTTATTACAAACCAAGTGTAACATAGTAACAATGGTGAAGAAACCAAAGATACATGTCTTATAATCTCTCAAGCTGACCATATGTAAGTGCCCCCTGACATGTTCATATATTAAAAAGAAGGTTATCAATAGCGTTGCCACTTTTTGATGTAAGAAATAAGGGATATTTACCTAAAAATATTGGATTTTTCACAAAAATAAGCAATAGTTTATAAATGCTTGGAAATCATACATTTCATAGCAAATTTAATTACATTGTAATTAGTGTAATTAATGGAAATAGGTAATTATTGAAATTCATAAAAGAAACTAATAACTTACACCCTCTTATATGTGCATGCAGTACAATGACTTAGGTACGACAACACATGCAGAAAAAACATTAAAGAAATACCATGTTTTATCCATCTGTACTTGATTGACTGATCTGGCCTTGTAACATTCACCAAAACAGTCTTGCTGTGCTGGTAATGCAAGTGGCTGCAAACAAGGGGAAACTACAGCCATAATTTTTCCCGAGGGATTGCAACTTTACTGTATGGTTAAATGATGATGGTCTCCTCTTGGGTAAAATAGTCCCCCCCCCCCCCCCCCCCCTTTGGATTTCTGGGTGGAGACTACTCAGGAGGGCATCATTATCAGGAGAAAGAAAACTGGCATTCTACAGGTCGGAGCGTGGAATGTTGGATCCCTTAATCGGGCAGGTAGGTTAGAAAATTTAAAAAGGGAAAAGGATAGGTTAAAGTTAGATATAGTGGGAATTAATGAAGTTCAATGGCAGGAGGAACAAGGCTTCTGGTCAGGTGAATACAGGGTTATAAATACAAAATCAAATAGCGGTAATGCAGGAGTAGGTTTGATAATGAATAAAAAAACAGAAGTGCGGGTAAGCTACTATGAACAGCATAGTGAATGCATTATTGTAGACAAGATTAGCGTGAAGCCCATGCCTACCACAGTAGTACAAGCCTATATGCCAACTAGCTCTGCAGATGATGAAGAGGTTGATGAAACGTATGATGAGATAAAAGAAGTTATTCAAATAGTGAAGTGAGATGAAAATTTAATAGTCATGGGTGACTGGAATTTGATAGTAGGAAAAGGAAGAGGAGGAAAAGTAGTAGGTGAACATGGAATGGGGGTAAGGAATGAAAGAGGAAGCCGCCTGGTAGAATTTTGCAAAGAGCATAACTTGGTTCAAGAATCATGAAAGAAGGTTGTATACATGGAAGAGGCCTGGAGATACAGGAAGGTTTCAGATGGATTATATAATGGTAAGACAGAGATTTAGGAACCAGGTTTTAAATTGTAAGACATTTCCAGGAGCAGATGTGGACTCTGACCACAATCTATTGGTTATGAACTGTAGATTAAAACTGAAGAAACTGCAAAAAGGTAGGAATTTAAAGAGATGGAACCTGGATAAACCAACAGAACCAGAGGTTGTATAGAGTTTCAGGGACAGCTTTAGGGAACAACTGACAAGACTGGGGAAAAGAAATACAGCAGAAAAAGAGTGGGTAGCTTTGAGGAACGAAATAGTGAAGAGAGCAGAGGATCAAGTAGGTAAAAAGATAAGGGCTAGTAGAAGTCCTTGGGTTGTTGTTGTTGTTGTTGTTGTTGTGGTCTTCAGTCCTGAGACTGGTTTGATGCAGCTCTCCATGCTACTCTATCCTGTGCAAGCTTCTTCATCTCCCAGAACCTACTGCAACCTACATCCTTCTGAATCTGCTTAGTGTATTCATCTCTTGGTCTCCCTCTATGATTTTTACCCTCCACGGTGCCCTCCAATGCTAAATTTGTGATCCCTTGATGCCTCAAAACATGTCCTACCAACCGATCCCTTCTTCTAGTCAAGCTGTGCCACAAACTTCTCTTCTCCCCAATCTTGTTCAATACCTCCTCATTAGTTATGTGATCTACCCACCTTATCTTCAGCATTCTTCTGTAGCACCACATTTCGAAAGCTTCTATTCTCTTCTTGTCCAAGCTAGTTATCGTCCATGTTTCACTTCCATACATGGCTACACTCCATACAAATACTTTCAGAAACGACTTCCTGACGCTTAAATCTATACTCGATGTTAACAAATTTCTCTTCTTCAGAAACGCTTTCCTTGCCATTGCCGGTCTACATTTTATATCCTCTCTACTTCGACCATCATCAGTTATTTTACTCCCTAAATAGCAAAACTACTTTACTACTTTAAGTGTCTCATTTCCTAATCTAATTCCCTCAGCATCACCCGACTTAATTAGACTACATTCCATTATCCTCGTTTTGGTTTTGTTGATGTTCATCTTATATCCTCCTTTCAAGACACTGTCCATTCCGTTCAACTGCTCTTCCAAGTCCTTTGCTGTCTCTGACAGAATTACAAGGTCATCGGCGAACCTCAAAGTTTTTACTTCTTCTTCATGAATTTTAATACCTACTCCGAATTTTTCTTTTGTTTCCTTTACTGCTTGCTCAATATACAGATTGAATAACATCGGGGAGAGGCTACAACCCTGTCTCACTCCTTTCCCAACCACTGCTTCCCTTTCATGCCCCTCGACTCTTATAACTGCCATCTGGTTTCTGTACAAATTGTAAATAGCCTTTCGCTCCCTGTATAAGTCCTTGGGTAACAGATGAAATATTGAATTTAATCGATGAAAGGAGAAAATATAAAAATGCAGTTAAATGAAGCAGGAAAAAAGGAATAAAAACATCTCAAAAATGAGATCGTCAGGAAGTGAAAAATGGCTAAGCAGGGCTGGTTAGAGGACAAATCTAAGGATGTAGAGACATATATCACTAGGGTAAGATAGATACTGCCTACAAGAAAATTGAAGAGCCCTTTGGAGAAAAGAGAGCCACTTGTATGAATATACTTCACCAGCGGCTGCCTTGAGCAGCCGCTGGTGAAGTATCAGTGCAGCAGCAGTGCAGTAGTGAGTTGCATATTTAGCTTTCATATTTGTTTCGTAGTTTGATTCTTAATTTATTTCTGAGTGTTTGTGCACTTGCATATTTAATTACATAAAATCCTTGCTTATTCTCGTATTTGAGAGGATTAAATTCTTATTGATAGCTGTAGAGTATAAATTCGCAGAGTCATTAGATATTTGCAGTAGGATGGATAGGTTGTGTGTGTGCTGTGTGCGGGTGCAGGAGGAACTGGCCGCAGCTCATGAGCAACTGAGTGTGCTGTTGGCCACGGTCAGCCGCCTTCAGGCTGCTGCCTCGACGTGCAGCGACGGTGGAGGGTCTGGCACGTCGCTTGATACACCCCAGGTGTCGCTTGCTGCGTCCGCTGACTCAGCCGCCGAGGCACCTTCTAGTGTACCCAGCATGTTGGGGCTGCCCTCACCTCGAGGCGGAGGGCCAATGTGGAGGCTGGCCGGCTGGCCTCGCCCTTTCATCCTGTCAGTGGGCAGGTGGCCACTCCTTCAGCAGGGCCTGAGCAGGCACACAGGGACAAAGGCTTGCTGGTTGTTGGGAGCTCCAACGTTAGGCGGGTGATGGAACGCCTTAGGAAAATAGCATACAGGGCTGGAAAGAAATTCAATGTGCACTCTGTTTGTCTGCTGGAAGTCCTCATCCAAGATGTGGAGGCGGCCTTGCCTGCGGCTATCGAGCGTACGGGTTGCAGTTGTCTGCAAGTAGTTGCTCACGTCAGCACCAATGATGCATGTCGCTTGGGTTCTGAGGCGATCCTCAGTTTGTACAGGCGGCTGGCAGATTTTGTGAAGACCACTGGCCTTGCACGCAGGGTGCAAGCAGAGCTCTCTATTTGCAGCATTGTTCCCAGATTGGATCAGGGTACTTTGGTTTGGAGCCGAGTGGAGGGTCTCAACCAGAGGCTTTGTCGACTCTGTGACGGTCTTGGCTGCAGATTTCTAGACTTATGCTATTGGGTGGGGAATTGTAGGACGCCCCTAGATAGGTCAGGGGTGCACTACACAAAGGAAGTGGCTACTCGGGTAGCAGAGTACTTGTGGCGTGCACATGGGGGTTTTTTAGGCTAGGCAATAGTGCGAGGTGTCCTGATGGGCACTCACCAGTCGACGTGCAGGCAGGGAAATCAGGACGTGCTCAGTATAAAGACACTTCAGATATCAAGATATTATCAGTAAATTTTCAGAGTGTTCGGAATAAAGTTCCTGAATTTACTGCTCTCCAGGAAGCGTGTGGCACGCAAATTATTCTCGGGACTGAGACCTGGCTGAGCCCTGAGATAGGAAGTTCTGAAATATTTAGTGAGGGTTGGAATGTGTTTCAGAAAGACAGATTAGACACTGTAGGAGGTGGTGTCTTCATTGCAGTTGACAAAAATATTGTGTCTACTGAGGTCGAAGTAGAGTGTGATTGTGAAGTTATCTGGACATGTTTAACAGGGCTAGGGGAAATAAAGTTAAATGTGGGGTGTTATTACCGGCCACCAGGTTCCACCGTGACAGTTCTAGAATCATTCAAAGGGAGTCTACATTTTGTATCGCAGAAGTACCCGGATAATGCTATATTAGCCAGAGGTGACTTCAACCTACCTAGTATAGATTGGGATGTCTATTGATTCATTACAGTTGGTATAGACAAGCCGTAGTGTGAATTACTTTTGAACACATTATCCGAAACTGTCTTGAGTAGCTAAATCGACAGCCAACGCGTAATGGAAATATTTTAGATCTGGTAGCCACTAACAGACCAGACCTCATCGACGGTGTCAGTGTTGAGACAGGGATTAGTGACCATGATGTTGTCATTACGACTATGGTTACGAAAGTTAAAAAGTCAGTCAAGAAGGCTAGGAGAGTATTCTGACTAGAAAGAGCAGATAAGCATTTGTTAGCATCCCACTTAGTAAATAAATTGACTTCATTTACTTACAGTATGATGGACATGGAAGAATTATGGGCAAATTTTAAACACATTGTAAATCACGCATTGGACAATTATGTGCCGAAAAAGTGGGTTATCGTCGGAAAAGACCCACCGTGGTTTAACAGCGCAATTCGGAGAATGGTCAGGAAGCAAAGGTAGTTGCACTCGTGGTACAAGAAAGATTGGGAGAATGAGGGCAGGCATAAGTTAGTAGAGATTCATGCTGCTGTAAAAATAGCGATGCGCGAAGCATTCAACCACTACCACCATCATACCTTAGCAAAAGATCTTGCTGAAAACCCAAGGAAATTCTGGTCTTACGTAAAATCGGTAAGCACGTCGAAGGCTGCCATCCAGTCACTCACTGATCAGTCTGGCCTGGCAACGAAAGACAGCAAAACGAAAGCTGAAATTTTAAATTTAGCATTTGAGAAATCTTTCACGCAGGAGGATCGTACAAATATATCGTCGTTTGAGTCTTGTACAGATTCTCGTATGGAGGACATAGTGATAGACATCCCTGGGGTTGTGAAGCAGCTGAATGGGTTGAAACTAAATAAATCGCCAGGTCCTGATGGGATTCCAATTCGGGTTTACAGAGAGTACTCTACTGCATTGTCTCCTTACTTAGCTTGCATTTATCGCAAATCTCTTGCCCAACGTAAAGTCCCGAGCGACTGGAAAAAAGCGCAGGTGATGCCTGTATATAAGAAGGGTAGAAGGAAGGATCCTCAAAATTACAGACCAATATCCTTAACATCGGTTTGTTGCAGGATTCTCAAACATATTCTCAGTTTGAATATAATGAATTTCCTTGAGACAGAGAAGTTGCTGTCAATGCATCAGCATGGCTTTAGAAAGCATCGCTCCTGCGAAATGCAACTCGCCATTTTTTCACTTGATATATTGCGAACCATGGATGAAGGGTATCAGACAGATGCCATATTCCTTGACTTCCGGAAAGCATTTGACTCGGTGCCCCACTGCAGACTCCTAACTAAGGTACGAGCATATGGGATTGGTTCCCAAGTATGTGAGTGGCTCGAAGACTTCTTAAGTAATAGAACCCAGTACATTGTTCTCGATGGTGAGTGTTCATCGGAGGTGAAGGTATCATCTGGAGTGCCCCAGGGAAGTGTGGTAGGTCTGCTGTTGTTTTCTATCTACATAAATGATCTTTTGGATAGGGTGGATAGCAATGTGCAGCTGTGTGCTGATGATGCTGTGGTGTATGGGAAGGTGTCGTTGTTAAGTGACTGTAGGAGGATACAAGATGACTTGGACAGGATTTGTGATTGGTGTAAAGAATGGCAGCTAACTCTAAATATAGATAAATGTAAATTAATGCAGATGAATAGGAAAAAGAATCCTGTAATGTTTGAATACTCCATTAGTAGGGTAGCGCTTGACACAGTCACGTCTATTAAATATTTGGGTGTAACATTGCAGAGCGATACAAAGTGGGACAAGCATGTAATGGCAGTTGTGGGGAAGGTGGATAGTCGTCTTCGGTTCATTGGTAGAATTTTGGGAAGATGTGGTTCATCTATAAAGGAGACCGCTTATAAAACACTAATACGGCCTATTCTTGAGTACTGCTTGAGCGTTTGGGATCCCTATCAGGTCGGATTGAGGGAGGACATAGAAGCAATTCAAAGGCGGGCTGCTAGATTTGTAACTGGTAGGTTTGATCATCATGCGAGTGTTACATAGATGCTTCAGGAACTCGGGTGGGAGTCTCTGGAGGAAAGGAGGCGTTCTTTTCATGAATTGCTACTGAGGAAATTTAGAGAACCAGTATTTGAGGCTGACTGCAGTACAATTTTACTGCCACCAACTTACATTTCGCAGAAAGTCCACAAAGATAAGATAAGAGAGATTAGGGCTCGTACAGAGGCATATAGGCAGTCATTTTTCCCTCGTTCTGTTTGGGAGTGGAACAGGGAGTGAAGATGCTAGTTGTGGTATGAGGTACCCCCGCCACGCACTGTATGGTGGATTGTGGAGTATGTATGTAGATGTATATGTAGAATATCAAGAGCTCATATGGAAGTCCAGTTCTAACCAAAGAAGGGAAAGCAGAAAGGTGGAAGGAGTATATAGAGGGTCTATAAAAGGGTGATGTACTTGAGGACAGTATTATGGAAATGGAAGAGGATATAGATGAAGATGAAGTACGAGACATGATACTGCATGAAGAGTTTGACAGAGCACTGAAAGACCTAAGTTGAAATGATACCCCAAGAGTAGACAACATTCTATTAGAACTATTGATAGCCTTGGGAGAGCCAGCCCTGACAAAACTCTACCATCTGGTGAGCAAGATGTATTAGTCAGGCAAAATACCCTCGGGCTTCAAGAAGAATATAATAATACCAATCCCAAAGAAAGCAGGTGTTGACAGGTGTGAAAATTACCGAACTATCAGTAACACGAATTCTTTACAGACGAATGGAAAAACTACTAGAACTGACCTCGGGGAAGATCAGTTTGGATTCCATAGAAATGTTGGAACACGTGAGGCAATACTGACCCTACGACTTATCTTAGAAGATAGATTAAGGAAAGGCAAACCTATGTTTCTAGCATTTGTAGACTTAGAGAAAGCTTTTGACAATGTTGACTGGAATACTCTCTTTCAAATTCTGAAGGTGTCAGAGGTAAAATACAGGGAGCGACAGGCTATTTACAACTTGTGGAGAAACCAGATGGCAGTTATAAGAGTCAAGGGCATGAAAGGGAAGCAGTGGTTGGGAGGGGAGAGAGACAGGGTTGTAGCCTCTCCCTGATGTTATTCAATCTGTATATTGAGCAAGCAGTAAAGGAAACAAAAGGAAAATTTGGAGTAGGAATTAAAATCCATGGAGAAGAAATAAAAACTTTGAGGCTTGCCGATGAAATTGTAATTCTGTCAGAGATAGCAAAGGACCTGGAAGCACAGTTAAATGGAATGTACAGTGTCTTGAAAGGAAAATATAAGATGGACATCAACAAAAGCAAAATGAGGATAATGGAATGTAATCAAATTAAATTGGATGATGCTGAGGTAATTAGATTAGGAAATGACAAACTTTAAGTAGTAAATGAGTTTTGCTATTTGGGGAACAAAATAACTGATGATGGTCGAAGTAGAGAGGATATAAAATGTTGACTGGGAATGGCAAGGAAACCATTTCTGAAGAATGAAATTTGTTAACACCAAGTATAGATTTAAGTGTCAGGAAGTCGTTTCTGCAAGTATTTGTATGGAGTGTAGCCATGTATTGAAGTGAAACATGTACAATTAATAGTTTAGACAAGAAGAGAACAGAAGCTTTCGAATTGTGGTGCTACAGAAGAATGGTGAAGATTAGATGGGTAGATCACGTAACTAATGAGGAGGTACTAATAGAATTGGGGAGAAGAGAAATTTGTGGTAAAACTTGACTAGAAGAATGGGTCAGTTGGTAGGACATGTTCTGAGGCATCAAGGGATCACCAGTTTAGTATTGGAGGGCTGCGTGGTTGGGTAAAAATCATAGAGGGAGACCAAGAGATGAATACTCTAAGCAGATTCAGAAAGATGTAGGCTGTAGTAGGTACTGGGAGATGAAGAAGCTTGCACAGGATAGAGTAACATGGAGAGCAGCATCAAACCAGTCTCTGGACTGAAGACCACAACAACATTCACAGAATATATATGTGTGCAATTGCCTGGTCCATAACCTGATGTTTGTAATTTTGTTTAGCCAAAATTTCAGAATGAAATGAGCTTGGGATTATGTAACACAACTACCCATTATTATAAACCAAATGAGACATAGTAATAATGACAAAGAAGAAATAAGAGATGCCTATTGACAAAGATAACGTTCAATACAACAAGCTTATTTTCAACAATAGTATTCTTGCAAGTTGTGATCAATTTTATCATTCCCTGAGTGTACTGTGTGTTATGTGTTCTATTTTTTGTCACATTGGATTATCTTGTTAGCTGTTTTCATTATCTATCAGCATAATCCTTGGGGGGAGGGGGGGGGGGGGGGGGGGGAAGGTGAGGTTTATGTGAGATGCAGCACATGCCATTTGTATACATAGTTGCCAAATTCTTATTCATCCAGAATTCCATTTAACTTTGACATTCAGAGCCTAATTCAGCAAATACTGGAGACAGTAGCATACAGAAACATTTTATTAAAAGGAATATTCATAATACATGTAAACTACATGCACATCAAACTTCAGCCATGACAGAAATTGTATGTTTCAAGACTGGCGTAGCATATTTGCAATCCCTTATTTTTCTCTTTCAAGGGAAGTTTTACTTTGTCCAAAAACTTTGTGTTTTTAAAATTAATTTTTATTCAAATTCTCATGTTCTAGAATGTTACAGTCTTTAAGATGTAATTCATTTCAAAATACAGTGTAGCCCCAATTTTTCTGTTTCCAAAAATATGTACAGTTCCAGAAATAACATTTTAGTTCATTAATTATTCCAATAATATTTTTTCACATTCTAGAGAATTCTTGGAGAACTTTGCAAATCCCCATGCACTAGTATCTATTATTTTGCCATTTTCTAGTTATACAGTGTTTGGTTGGACAAATTTACATCACTGTCTATTTTATCTTTTACTTTTGCTATCCTTTATATTTAAAATGTACTAGTCTTGTGTTTTACCATTTTGTAGCTTTTCCAATATGTTTCTCTACAAATAGGCACTGTGTGCAAAGGCTCTGTAAGGTGCTATCTATTCATCAACAAGTGCACAATCTATATTCAGTTTCTAGTTTTCAGTTGTTTTCTGTAGCTCATTGTACAAACTTGTATGTATGTATGTATGTCTGTCAGACACTATAGGTAATGTTCCATGTCAGTCAGTGTCCAGGAGTAAATATGTAATGTTCTCTTCAAAACAACACGTTTAGTTATAATGTGACTTGTTCAAATTTGCTAGGCTAACATTAGCATAATTAGCTTACTGATTTGTGAGCCAAAATGAAAAGAGCTCATGGCATTTTCTAAAATACTTGAGGCATTAATGAAAATCGGGGTAACAAAATATCTAGAAAAATATGAACTAATAAATAACAGTCAACAGGGTCTTAGAGCAGGATACAGTACAGAAGTAGCCATCTCAGACTACACAACCAAAATAGTAAGAAATTTGGAGTTAAAATAAACATGTTGTTGGAATTAATTCAGGTTTTTCCTAAGCTTTTGATACAGTGAACCATGAAATACTACTAGGAAAACTTGAAGCAATAGGCATTAGGGGAATCATCAAAAAATGATTTGAATCCTACTTGCAAAAAAGGTCACAAGTTGTTGAGCTTAGGTCATCTCACAATTTTCATAGTTTTAAATTCATATCAGAACCGAAGCAAACTGAAGTAGATATTCCACAGGGCAGCATCCTGGGTCCAACTGTTGTTTCTAATTTATATTAACAGGTTCCAGACAACTCAACCAAAAGTCTGTTATTTGCAGATGACACAAGTATCATAATTAGCAATATAAAATAATCTTTGTGTTCTACAGAAGAAAAAGTGTTCTCATACTCACAGCCATGGTTTTATTGAAATAAGCTGACTTTAAATACAAAAACAAGTAATATCATATAGTATGCAAGTAGGGGTCAAGTTTAAAATATATGCATGATGCTGAAGAGCAAACAAATACAAAAGGTGTCTACTACAAAGTTTCTGGGAATGCAGATTGACCAACATTTAGACTGGAATGATCATGATGTGTATCTTACACAGAAACGCAGTTCAGCATGTTCTTTTTTCCTTAAAAATAATATTCAAGTTATGGGGCCCAGAATGTACTAGAGCTGTGTACTTTGATTAATTCCAGTCAGTTGCAAACTACGGCATACGTTTTTCGGGCAAAATCAAATGAAGATTAAAAGAAATATTTATTATACAGAAAAGAGCTATTTGTTTCACGCCCCCCAGTGCACCATGAACACTCAGTAGACCCTTATTTAAACAGCTAAAGATGCTAACAATACCATCTATGTATCTTTAAGAATGCCTGTAAATGATCAGTAAAATTCACTGTAATTTTCAAACCAACTCTAACTACCATAATCTACAACACAAAGCATTGTAAAGACTTCCATATTCCCTATGTAGCAAAAACCAGAAGTCAGAATCATGTCAGCCACTTAGGAATAAAGCTTTTAAATGCACTTCCATCCCAAATTAAAGAGCTGGAAGACAAAAGTTAATTTAAGCATGAAGTAAAATACTACCTCATGGATAAATGTTTCTGCAGTATCAGTGAATATCTGTCACAGACAATAAATTGAAACCTTTACTTGCTTTCAATAATTTAAATGAATTTAAATTTATTTTCAAATTGTAAAACACACATAAAAATTCTGTTAAGTGCCCCCAACATGCATAAGGCACATTTAATGCCCTACATATGTTTGTCATGAGTATGTCCTTTTTTGGGTACTAGGTGTCTGTTCTCTATTTATGTACTATGCGTATGTAATGTGTTTTGCTTGTTTATCATGTTTTGTGTTGTTATCATGTATCACAAGTGTGATCTTTTGGATGATGAATAAAATAAATAAATGAAGAATGAGCTGACCATCTACAGGACTTATGACAGTAAATATTAATGATGTGAATGTTAGTCTCAACTGTGTTATCTACCATAATTTTGCTATTGATTAAAGCTTCTAATAATTGGGGTTTGACCAAGCGAGGTGGCACAGTGGCAAGAACACTGGACTCACATTCGGGATGACGACGGTTCAATCCCGGGTCCGGCCATCCTGATTTAGATTTTCTGTGATTTCCCTAAATCACTCCAGGCAAATGCTGGGATGGTTCCTTTGAAAGGTCACGGCCAACTTCCTTCCCCATCCTTCCCTAATCCGATGAGACCTATGACCTCACTGTCGATCTCCTCCCCCAAAAACAACACAACCCAATTGGGTTTGATCTTTTAGAAATTGTTTGTGGAAGCCTAATAACCATCAAGAAGAAGAAAGCTAAAGAAGAAAATCTGCAAGACTAATGAGGCATATGAACAAGTTGTGTTGGCTGGTTTATGAACCATATTTGGTGAAATGGTCTTTTACCCATCATGACAACAATTTCAGGCTACAGTGAAGAACAAATTGCCAGTGTGCTTGAAATGCTGTTGATTGAATTGTGGAAGAGTAGATTAATGCCTAAAATGCCTCTAAAGGAAATAAAAAGAAGTCAATATTTTGACAGACGAGAAAAAAAGGAAACTAAATTAGTTTCAACGTTGAGTTCAGGCAGACTAAGAGGATATTAGATGTGCCAAATCAAGATAGAAGTCACATGGCCAAGATGCAGAAATATATTTCGGTTCTTGCAGAATCAGGATGATAGATATAGAAAGGAATGTAAATAGAAACAATTAAACGTGAAAAAGAAATTCAGATTTTTTAAGTATTTCGAAAGAAGTCTGCCAAGTCAAACAGCAACTGGTTAGTCTATTCAATTTGTTTGTCACATCCAAGCAAGACCAGCAATTGTATCAGTGTACAAACAAACTCAAAGTAGGTGGATATTCATACCACATGACACATCATCATCAATGTTGAACAAAAAGTACGTGAGAAGCATATGAGTGGGAATATATTTGTATGATATACTAAGAAGAGAAGTGTTGTGCATTAGAAACCATATCTCTTGCTTTTATATTATCAGTTTTAAAGTTTAAGAAATTAACTTGTGTTTAGGCTATATGATTAGGTTTTATGGACACCAGATGAAGTATGATTTGCATAGTGACATTCATTTGTACTGTATGAAGTGACAGTATATGGTATTTTAATATGTGACTTACATCAGATGCTTTTACATCAGTTAAATTTTCCTTTTATAATTGGTACACCATTTTCAAGCTCTAAGAGAAATACTGTCTTTTGTATCACTCTTTATGCTCATATTCTAACAGAACTTAAAGGGAGTAATTTTTCAAAAAGTTCCTAATTTATATTATTTGTGTGAAGTACATTTTCAGCATCTTACTTCAGCAAAACAGTAAGATGTTTAACTAAACTTGAATGTAGGAGAAGTGTGGTTCAAATCCTCATTCAGGCATCCAATTTAAGAGTTTCTGCAGTTTCCTAAAATCATATGGGGTGAAATTAGCTCAGTCTGGATGGTATATGAGAACGCAACTTCCTTCACTTGTTTGAATCATTTCACAGCCCTCTGAAAAACACAGAAATTAAATGTACATGCTACATAGACTACAAAGACTTTAATATCATACAAGCCTTCTGGAGTACTTGATGTTTCAGAGTTGAAATTAGACTTCATGTTTTTTCTTTGGGTAGAAGAAATTCACATAGTTTCATTAGAAACTTTATGTAGTGTGATGAAATGAGATCAAGTGCACACATGATAACCTCGATGTACTTAGAAAGTGCCTTAGTTAACCTTAGTTAAGGACCATCTTATAATAATTATGATAATTTTTATTTTGTTACAGGCCAGCTAAGGACAACATTGAGATAACTATTTATTTCTCTTTTCCTTCATGTTCCACTGAAATTCTTTGATTTTATCAGAATGAGTTCTTTTCCTCTCATCCAATCATTTGAAATGTTTGTTTATCTTCCTGAAAACCTTTAAATTTCTAGACTCCTAGTCTGAGTTTCTCTCTATTGAGTAAAGTCTCTTGTTCAGTCTGCCCTTCTTCTAAGTCCTTTTCTGTCCTGCCTCCATATCCATTTCTTTGTCTGTTTTCCTGGTCTGGAAGAATGTGTAGAACTTCTTTGTTAATGTGTCTTCCTGCATTCTCTCTAGTTGTCTTTAGAGGGTAATATATCTTTTCTTGCTCTCATCTGCTATTTATGATTTAATTTTGATAAATTTTATAACTTTTTTGAAACTATGATATAGGTAGGGTGTGCATAAACACTTTCTTTTCCATTTCCTCTGTATAATTTCAAGTTTCAATAAAGAGCAGCACCCCAAAGCGGAATAGTGGCAGCCTACTTTACACAGAAGTCCCAATACAGCAGAAAGAAAATGAGTGTGTAATTGCTGTTAGATATAACTGCAATGTATCATGTTTGTTGTTTGTATGAACTTGAAAATTATCCTTGATACAGATGAACCAATTGCATATTTTCAAAATAAAACAAGTAGCATGAAAATTTATTGTTAATAAATGTGTTATACTTTTAATTATGTTTTTATGTTTGGTGTTGGTTGGTAGTGATCAAATATTTCATATTTGTAATTTTCAAGGAACATTTAGAAAGTTAATGCCCAAGAGTTAAAGTAAGTAAATGCAGTCAAAAACAGTAAGAAGATGTGTTTGTCTTAATGTAGCATGAACTGCCAAAATTAAGTTGTTATATTATTTTTAATTCTCATGAAACTGCCTTATACAGTATTAGCAATCATGTTTCCTGTTCATTGGCCTTTAACCACTGCCACATATTACTATTCATAAGTGATCTGGTATAAGTTGTCATGTATTATCAAAAGCTTTGGAACTCAAGTAAGTGTTTATTGTCTTTAATCTTGTGCTACTAAAATATTTAAAACAGTTATAAAAATCTTTCAGTGAATATTTTCTAAAATAAATGCATCACACACATATATTGTGATTGTTTGGCAATAGGTAAATGTGATACATGCGATTCCATAATGTCTGCATTTTCCTTACATTACATGAAATTTGCAATTTGTTATTTGCCTTTATATTGGAAGACATTTCTCAGGTTCATTACAAACTTTTATTCAGAAGATCAAGGATTAATATTTATGCAAACAGATTCAGATATGATGTTTTCAATTACCTTGATGGTCCTTCTGTCAGAGAGGAAAGAACTCATCTGGGACTGACACGCATCTGCTGGGCTTTCTCATAAAACTGTGAGAATATATTGTAGCTAATATTCCTAATAGCATTTCATTAAAAGAGTACTCTGACCTATTTTCATGCTGATATTGACTTGATTCTTACTTCTTCACAGGTTGGAGTGTTGATGATGTGGATGGACAAAGAGCAGATAGACATCAGACATTATTTATCTGCAGGATGTGTGGGAGAAATTATGTTTACAAGAAGAACTTACTTAGGCACATCCGTGTAGAGTGTGGTAAAGAAGCTACATTTTCATGTGAATATTGTGATTTTGTTACGAAATACAACTTTTGCCTACAAAATCATATTCGTCGACTACATATGCTACAGATTTCATAAGTAGTCATATGCCTGAAGTAAAAGTATTCCCACTTGCTTTTTATGTTTAATGTTACTACAATATCTTTCTTCCGCATCACATGTTGAACATCTATCATCAGTCAGCTGACACAACATATTGGGTCAGGTTTTTAACAGAAGCATCTGAAACTGACCTGTCATTGTGTATAAATCCTGAAATTTCATAGTGTACAATATTGTCTTTATATATATATATATATATATATATATATATATATATATATATATATATATATATATATATATATGTGTGTGTGTGTGTGTGTGTGTGTAAATTTATGAAACATTGTGAGTCAATAAAACAGCAACTGTTATGTTGTTCTCTAAGATCATGTATGAGTACTTGTTCTTTGTGTCTTAAATCATTGGGCTTGAATGTTTTTTCCCTATGAAGGTGACATTAATAACATTATTTATTTGAATATGTATTTTATTTTATATCCACTTGCCTTTGAGTTCTTTATTTCACCTTGAAATTAATTTTGTCACTGAAGTGTCTAAGAGTCGATCAGAATCTTGAATCTATTGGATGGTAATACATTTATCTATTCAAATGAATGGAATTGTTATAGCTTGAAATATGAGACAACAACTAAAGTTGATGTAATGTATGATAATTAAAAATGGTATCAGTTAGTTCTGTAATTTGTAATTTCAACACTTGTCAAAATCTTTAATAGCTTGTCTGACATGTCATTGTAGAATAGTTACAATAAACCACATAAAGCAATGGATCCAAAAATAATTGTGGTGAAAGAGAGACTGAAAGTAGTTACCAAAATACTTGTAGACTTAAGACTTTGTCAAAGTCACCAGTCTCAAATTAAAAGAAACAAATTCTATCCAAATAATTGCATGGTACACTGCACAGTTAAATAATGGAAAATCCAGGATGGAAATGACAATGTTACTGCTCGCCATATTGTGGAGATGCGGAATCGCAGATAGGTTCAACAAAAAGATTGTCAGAAAATAAGCTTTCTGCCAACAAGGTCTTCATCAGAAATAGAGGACACACACACACGTACGTGACCACAATCTCTGGCTGCCGAGGTCAGACTGCGAGCAGCAGCGCATGACGGGAGAAGCAGCTGGGTGGTGGGGTAAGGATGTGGCTAGGGTGGGGAAGAAGAGGGATAGCAGGTAAGGTGTGGGGGATGGTAAAGTGCTGCTGGTGGGAGCATACAGGCATGAAGTGATTAGTTAGTAGGGGAGCTAGGGGCATTTTTTTTTTGGGGGGGGGGGGGCTTGTGGAAAAGGTGAAAAGTAAAAAGACTGTGGTTGCATTGGTGGAATACAGGCTGTGTAGTGCAGGAATGTTTACAGGGAAGGGACTGATTGGTAAGGACAATGACTAATAAAGTTGGGGCCAGGAGTGTTACAGGAACGTAGTATAGATTGCAGGAGGGCTTACCATCTGCACAATTCAGAAAAGCTAGAATTGGTGGGAAGGATCCAGATGACATAGGCTGTGAAGTAGTCATGGAAATGAAGAATGTTGTGTTGGACAGCATGCTCAGCACCTGGGTGGTCCATCTGTTTCTTGGCCATAGTTTGTCAGTGGCCATTCATGTGGACAGACAGCTTGTTGATTGTCATGCCCACGTAGAATGCAGCACAGTGGTTGCAGCTTAGATTGTAGATCATATGGCTGGTTGCACAGGTAGCTCTGCTTTTTATGGGATAGGTGATGCTTGTGTGTGGACTGGAGTAGCTGGTGCTGGGAGGATGTATAGGACAGGTCTTGCATCTGGGTCTAATACAGGGACAAGAGCCATAAAGCAAGAGACTGGGAGCAGGGGTTGTGTAATGATGGATGCGGATATTGTGTAGGTTCAGCCGGCAGTGGAGTAACGCTGTGAGAGGGGTGGGAAGGATAGTGGATAGGATATTTCTCATTTCAGGGCACAACAAGAAGTAGTCGAAAACCTGGCAGAGAATGTGGTTCAGTTGCTCCAGTCCTGGGTAGTACTGAGTCACGAATATAATGCTCCTCTGTGGCCAGACAGTCAGACTTTGGAAGGTGGCATGTGACTGCAGAGATGAAGCATAGGAGATCTGTTTTTGTACAAGGTTGGGAAGGTAATTACTGTCTGTGAATGCTTCAGAGAGACCCTTGTTATATTTCGAGAGGGACTACTTATCGCTTCAGATGCGACAGCCATGGATGGCTGGTCTGTTCCTGCAATATGTAGTACATTCCCATAACCGTCCTGGCTTCAACCTTCACTAGTCATTGTCCTTACACATCACCCCTTGCTGATCCCATTCGAGCACTACACAGCCCTCTATTCCACCAAAGCACCCACAGTCTCTTTACTTCTCTCCTTTTCCACTACTCCCCACAACCCTCCATCTAACTTCCCAACTGCACCCAGCTGCCCTATCCTCTCTCCACCTTACCCCTGTATGCTCCCACAAGCAGCACTTTTATCATTCCCCATCCCTACCCTGCTATCCTTCCTGGTCCCCCTCCACACATCAGCCTCCTCCTTATCCCCACCACCCGGCTGCTTTTCCTGTCATGCGCTACTGCTCAGAGTCTGGCATCAAAGCCAGATACTGTGGTCGTGTGTGTGTGTGTGTGTTGTGTTGTGTTTTCTATTTTCTATTTCTCATGAAGAAGCTTACTTTCTTACAGTCTTTTTGTTATACATATCTGTGGCTCAGCATTTTCACTATATGGTGAGTAGCAAGTATACTTTTCATAATATCGACACTGTCTAATTGCTATTGTGTTTCCTCATTGATAACTGCTATTGTCTTTCCTCACTGATAATTGCTATTGTGTTTCCTCATTGCACCATGCCCCTCACACACATCTCATAGTATACAAAACATTACTTCTACTTTCTGTGTGTATGAAATGGAATGGCTGTTAGTTGCATAATGTCTTAAGTTAGTGATTTACAGTAAATGAAATTGTTACTAGTTCATTAATAGTTTCACTAATTTTTCATTGTTTCTGAATTATCATAGAAGATGGTAGCTGCTCTCTCCATAAAGCTTCAATTCTACAATTTGTTCCACATCCTGTATGTTTTTGCATCAAATGTTATCAGTACTTTGAATAACTGTGTATGTATTAACTCTAGTGTCAGCCTCAATCCACTTTCCCTTTCAGAGTAATTGGTTTTTGGATGAAATCATTGGCTAAAACAATAATCTGAGCTAACTTCACAGCTTTGGATGCTAAAATAGTGCATAATAGGGTATATGAATGAGTACAGTCTACAATGAAGTCACTAAGACTGATTAAACATTTTCAAATTATGCTAGTGCATGTTATGTAGAGACAGTTAGTCGTTAAATGGTAAATGATTTTGTCTGCAACGAATTCTTCTTAGGAAAAAGAAGTTATGGAACATAATAATGAAATTAATGACGTATTTGTACTGTACTGATTTCTCTCTGTGGATTATATGCAGGCTATAGCACCACCTTATAATGTTACATAAAAATATTTGTGCACACTGTAAGAATAGTGATTTCATATTGATTTCCAAACTTAAGTGCTCTACCTGCCATCCAGCATTAAACATTGGTGATTAATTCATTATCTGTTAATAACAGAAAATTTATCAATTCAAATTTAATTTGATCTTGTGAATATCTTTTTGTGTATTTTAAAATAGTGGGTGTCCATTAAAGAATTTCCCAGCTATACATTTTAATTATGTCATCTGTAAGCATTGTAGAGTGTTGGTTCAAACTCACAATTAAAGAGGAACTGAAACTGTTTTACATAACCACATGAGCAAATACTGCTTTATTGTTTTCCTGTTTGCAGCAACACATATAAAAAATGTCGACTCCTGAGTGTAAGGCGTTTTGTGTTCTGCAGTTTTCTAAGTCTGCATCTGTAATTTCAGTTCAATATGAATTTTGTTCAAAGTTTAATTCTGATTCACCATGTAGCAAAAGCATCTGCTGATGGTATAGTCAATTCAAAACAACTGGATGTGTGTAAAAGGAAAGATATGGGAAACCAATAGTTTCTGTAGATGATGTTGACTGAGTCAGAGCGTCTTACCTTCTTAGTGCTAAGAAATCTGTTCAGAAAGCAATTCTTGAACTTAAATTGTCAAAGACAGATGTGTGGAGGGTTTTCAGAAAACATTGACACATATGTCTGTACTGGTTACAGTTGGTACATGCTTTAAAGCCAGACCACTGTGGTGCATGTTATGACAAGTTAAATGTTGCAGTAGGAAGATTACTTTCTTGACTGTATGGTGTTCAGTGATGAGGCAACTTTTCATCTAAGTGTCAGCAGTGCGCAAGTAGCAGCATTACTGCATTTACTAGGCAGTCTTATATTTTAATAACCATTTAAATTTTGTGTCGAATTGTTTGTGCTCTCTGTAGATTAGTTCAGATGTATTTAGCATGGATAGGAACTGCGACTGCTGTGTTCGGATGTGGGCTGAGTTGGCATCCCTTCGCTCCCAGATTCAGGCAGTGTTGGCTTCAGCTTGAGGCTGTTGCCAATGGGCATCACTGTGGGGGTCCGGATGGTGGTTTGTCAGGAATGGCCAGCTCGTTCCACGCATCCCCCAATCGGACTACAGCTGTGGCTGTCCAGGATACTGCCCACATTGAGGCTGACCCCTCACCCGTGGTAGAGTGGGAGGTCGTCTTGAGGTGTGGCAGGGGGCGAAAGACATTCCAGAGGGCTGAACAGAAGGCCTCTCCAGTTTGTCTGACGAACCGGTTTCAGGCTCTGTCTCTGGATGATACTGATCTTCAGCTGGACACGGTTGCTTGTCCTGTTCCAGAGGTTGCCCCTCAGTCTGCAAGATCCAGGCAGTCACAGAGGGTGGGCTTACTGGTAGTCGGAAGCTCCAACATTAGACACATAATGGTGCACCATAGGGATATAGCTAAAGGGAGGTGAAGAAAACCAATGTGCACTCCATGTGCATACCAGGGAGCGTCATTCCAGATGTGGAAAGGGTCCTTCTGGATGCCATGAAGGGTACAGTGTGCGCCCATCTGCAGGTGGTCACTCGTGTTGACACCAATAATGTGCGTCACTATGGATCGGGGGGAATCCTCTCTGGCTTCTGGCGACTATCTGATTTGCTGAAGACTGCCAGTCTCACTAGCAGGATGAAAGCAGAGCTCACCATCTGCAGCATCGTCGACAGGACTGATTGCGGACCTTTGGTACAGAGCCAAGTGGAGGGTCTGAATCAGAGGCTGAGACGGTTCTGCGACCATGTGGGCTGCAGATTCCTCGACTTGTGCCATAGGGTGGTGGGGTTTCGGGTTCTGCTGGATAGGTCAGGAGTCCACTACACACAGCAGGCAGCTACATGAGTAGCAGGGGTTGTGTGGTGTGGACTGGGCAGTTTTTTTAGGTTAGATGGCCTCGGGCAAGTACAGAAAGGGCAACAACCTCAAAGGGTGCGGGGCAAAGTCAGGACATGCGGGGACCATGCAGCAATCAGTATTGTAATTGTAAACTGTCAAAGCTGCATTGGTAAAGTACCAGAACTTCAAGCACTGATAGAAAGCACCGAAGCTGAAATCATTATACGTACGGAAATTTGGCTGTAGCCAGAGATAAATTCTGCCGAAATTTTTACAAAGGCACAGACGGTGTTTAGAAAGGATAGAGTGCATGCAACTGGTGGTGTCCTGTTTGTCGCTGTTAGTAGTAGTTTATCCTGTAGTGAAATAGAAGTGGATAGTTCCTGTGAATTATTATGGGTGGAGGTTATGCTCAACAACCGAGCTAGGTTAATAATTGGCTCCTTTTACTGACCTCCCGACTCAGCAGCATTAGTGACTGAGAGAAAATCTGGAATACATTTCACATAAATTTCCTCAAGGTGGAGATTTCAATTCATTATATATAGACTGGGACACTCAGATGTTTAGGACAGGCGGTAGGGACAGAGCATCGAGTGACATTATACTGAGTGCACTATCTGAAAATTACCTCGAGCAATTAAACAGACCCGAACTTTTTGACTCTGTAAGCGCAGAACAGGGAATCAGTGATCAAAGGCCATTGCAGTGTCCCTGAATATGGAAGTAAATAGGAATATAAAAAAAGGGAGGAAGATTTATCTGTTTAGCAAGAGTTATAGGAGGCAGATTTCAGCTTACCTAACAGATCAAATTGAAAATTTCTTCTCCAACACTGACAATGTTGAGTGTTTATGGAAAAAGTTCAAGGCAATCGCAAAATGTGTTTTAGACAGGTACGTGCCGAGTAAAACTGTGAGGGATGAAAAAAACCCATCGTGGTTCAACAACAAAGATAGGAAACTACTGCCAAAGCAAAGAGAGCTTCACTGCAAATTTAAACACAGCCGAAACCTCTCAGACAAACAGAAGCTAAACGATGTCAAAGTTAGCATAAGGAGGGCTATGCGTGAAGCGTTCAGTGAATTCGAAAGTAAAATTCTATACTGACTTGACAAAAAATCATAGGAAGTTCTGGTCTTGCTTTAAATCAGTAAGTGGATTGAAACAGAATATCTAGACACTCTGGGATGATAATGGCAGTGAAACAAGAGGATGATATGCTTAAAGCTGAAATGCTAAACACCTTTTTCCAAAGCTGTTTCACAGAGGAAGACCACACTGCAGTTCCTTCTCTAAATCCTTGCACGAACGAAAAAATGGCTGACATCGAAATAAGTGTCCAAGGAGTAGAAAAGCAACTAAAATCACTCAACAGAAGAAAGTCCACTGGACCTGACAGGATACCCATTTGATTCTACACAGAGTATGCAAAAGAACTTGCCCCCCTTCTAACAGCCATGTACCACAAGTCTCTAGAGGAACAGAAGGTTCCAAATGATTGGAAAAGAGCACGGGTAGTTCCAGTTTTCAAGAAGGGTCGTCAAACAGATGCACAAAACTATAGGCCTATATCTCTGACATCGATCTGTTGTAGAATTTTAGAACATGTTTTTGCTCATGTATCATGTCATTTCTGGAAACCCAGAATCTGCCCTGTAGGAATCAACATGGATTCCGGAAACAGTGATCGTGTGAGACCCAACTCGCTTTATTTGTTCATGAGACCCAGAAAATATTAGATACAGGCTCCCAGGTAGATGCCATTTTCCTGGACTTCTGGAAGGCGTTTGATACAGTTCTGCACTGTCGCCTGATAAACAAAGTAAGAGCCTACTGAATATCAGACCAGCTGTATGGCTGGATTGAAGAATTTTAAGCAAACAGAACACAGCATGTTGTTCTCAATGGAGAGACGTCTACAGACGTTAAAGTAACCTCTGGCGTGCCACAGAGGAGTGTTATGGGACCATTGCTTTTCACAATATATATAAATGACCTAGTAGATAGTGTCGGAAGTTCCATGCGGCTTTTCGCGGATGATGCTGTAGTGTACAGAGAAGTTGCAGCATTAGAAAATTGTAGCGAAATGCAGGAAGATCTGCAGTGGGTAGGCACTTGGTGCAGGGAGTGGCAACTGACCCTTAACATAGAAAAATGTAATGTATTGTGAATACATGGAAAGAAGGATCCTTTATTGTATTATATGATAGTGGAACAAACACTGGTAGCAGTTATTTCTGTAAAATATCTGGGAGTATGCGTACGGAATGATTATAAGTGGAATGATCATATAAATGATTATAAGTGGAATGATCATATAAAATTAATTGTTGGTAAGGCGGATGCCAGGTTGAGATTCATTGGGAGAGTCCTTAGAAAATGTAGTCCATCAACAAAGGAGATGGCTTACAAAACACTCGTTCGACCTATACTTGAGTATTGCTCATCAGTGTTGGATCCGTACCAGGTCGGGTTGGCAGAGGAGATAGAGAAGATCCAAAGAAGAGCGGCGCATTTCGTCACAGGGTTATTTGGTAAGCGTGATAGCGTTAAAGAGATGTTTAGCAAACTCAAGTGGCAGACTCTGCAAGAGAGGCGTTCTGCATCGCAGTGTAGCTTGCTGCCCAGGTTTTGAGAGGGTGTGTTTCTGGATGAGGTATCGAATATATTGCTTCCCCCTACTTATACCTCCCAAGGAGATCACGAATGTGAAATTAAAGAGATTCGAGTGCGCATGGAGGCTTTCCGGCAGTCGTTCTTCTCGTGAACCATACTCAACTTGAACAGCAAATGGAGGTAATGACAGTGGCACATAAAGTGCCCTCCATCACACACCATTGGGTGGCTTGTGGAGTATAAATGTAGATGTAGATGCTAAATACCCATAATATTTCTATCGGTGGGTCAGAACATCATCATGAACTCCTACAACATCAAAAATATTCCCTAAAATTAACCATTTTCTGCACTGTGTTCTGGTGCCAAGTGTAGGACCATTCTCCCCCCCCCCCCCCCCTTTCCACTGAAGCTACCATAATTTGGGTGACTTATCTGGATATGTTGCAAGAATGGCCCTTTCCATGATTCAAAGGTGAACCTGAAGCCTTTATTTTGCAACAAGATGGAGCCTCTCCCATTGGCATCTCTTTGTATGAAAGTGGCAGAACGTTGGAGTGCCTAACCATTAGATTGTAACAATACCAGAGAAGGAAAGTTGCTACTCACCATATAGCGGAGATGCTGAGTCGCATAGGCACAACAAAAAGATTCACAAAATTGAAGCTTTCGGCCATTAAGGCCTTTATTAGCAGTAGACACATATACACACACGCGCGCACACACACACACACACACACACACACACACACACACACACACACTCACATAAACGTTGATGTGAGTCTGTGTGTGTGTGTGTGTGTGTGTGTGTGTGCGCCTATTATATGTCATATTATGCTGTTGACTTTTAAAGGGCCAGGTGTTAGGCAGTTACTTAGTGTGTCTACAGTAACATTTGATCATTTCAGTCTGACAGTACAGGGTGTAAGGTGCAGTCATAGGCTAGAAGATAAATAGAATAAGACCTTATTGCTAGGTTGTAGCCATGGGACACAAATGTCAGAACCAGTACAGAATCCTTTGTGTAATGATTACTATGTAATATATTTTTAAGCCAAGAACGGTGCTCAGTAGTGCCACCTGTGCTTTGTCCCATACTGCCTTGAGCTGTACTGCATACAATTTGGCATAACAGTTAGCTTTGCTGGCCGGCATGCTGTATGCCATCAGTTCTAACCCTTCCACCATCATTTATTTCTTATATAGTTACTATAATTTCTGAAAGGTTCTAGAACTTTCTTTTGTTTAAAATGTGTGTAAACTGTGGAATATTTGATGTTTGTATAAATAGCAACACATAATTTCCAATAGTTGGTTTATCTTCTATCGGTATGTTGGTGTTCGTAATAAACATTTACTTCATTGCTAACCCAGCTTTCAGATTTGGACTGACTGTGGATTACAAAGTGACATTGTTTGGTGGAGCTGCCAAGTACTTTCAAAAGTCTGCATCACCATGACTCCAATTAGGCAACATAAAAGCTGTCACTTACATGGACAGGAACTGGAATATCAGCTATGCACCATTTCTGAGGTCCATATATTCAGGAAAGCAATTGGTACGAAAACAGTAGCAAGTCAGATGCACATCAAGTATCCATCAGTGTTTTCTGGAGACACTGGTCAGGACCCAGCAAAACGGGTGGAAGGATTTGAGTGAGTCACCAAATACAACAGGTGGGATTACATAATGTGTCTGATAAATTTGTACTTTTACCTGAGTGGCATAATGCAGCAGTGGTCCAAGAATAGGCAAGAGAATATTTTTAGCTGGGGCAAATTCCAGGCTGAACTGAAGAAATCTTGGTGACAATCAGCAGCAAGTCTGCTTAGCAGAAGAACAACCGAAGAACACGGATCACCAACATGGGGAAACGACACAGTCTTACATAGATAATGTTCTGACTGTAGCCTGCATTTGGAGTCCAAATATCACAGAAGCCAACAAAATTATACACTTTATGAAAAAAGTCACAGATGACTTGTACCAAGGTCTTACAATAAAGGGTGTCGCAACAGCCAAAAAATTCATAAAGTGGTGCCAGCACACCAAATAAATGCAGTAGAAAAGGAGTCAGATGAAAGAAGTATGACTGAATCCTGAATGTTGTCTATGGCAGCTGTGGAAGACCACCACAACCTCACTTTGCTCATCCACCAGCCAGTAAGAGAAAAAATACACTGCTTTATGGGAGCCAGAACTGTCAGACCAAGTAAGCAAGAGATACCAGACATGAATGTTAACCCCATACGTAGGAAAGTAATAGAGAATGTTGTAAAAGATATGTATCAATCTTTAGCACCAATCTCCACCACCATTCAAACATGCCAGGAAGAATGAACTCAAACTTATGCAGCAGTTGTCAAATGACAACCCTGCATCGGACTAATGGAGGTATAACCAACACCTCTGCCAGGTGTAATACCCTGCAGAAGAACAAACATTAGGACGACAGAGGACAACACACCAGTATGTTTCCACTGTGGAAACCCTTGACACATTGTACACTGCTGCAGAGAAAAATGATGACTTTTCAGTGACTACTGTACTGCCAGACATCAACTGTCCCAATAGTCCTATTCATCTCAGTCAACAGCAGACAGTTACATTCAAGCTGAGAGATGAAAGCCTTTGCTGTACCCTGGACAAGATCACTACCCATCACCATACAGAAGTAACTAGTTGCTTGCCTAGTTACCAACTTCAGGAAAGTAAACAAGGCAACCATATGTGGAGGTAAGGTTGCCACAGATGAAAATCCTCTATGGATTACAGTTACCAAGATGTCAGAAGATCTCATCAATGGCCAACATATCTGGGCATTAGTTCTTTTTCTGTAATGTTGAGTGCTTATCGCTGCGAGCGCAAGAGGTTGATGTTCCTTCACATGAAAGCGATTGTCATGAAGGTCACAAATGGGAGACATGCCCATCTGACAGGAATGTGCATAGCAAGAATAACAGTCAGTGACAGAACACAGCATTCAAATTTGTCAGTTTATCAAAATGTAATCATAATGTTGTTTTCGAAAGAAATGTCTGGTTGGCATCAAAAGCAGTCCTGTATCACAGACCAGAGCTCCGGATTGACAGAACTTTTCCAACAAGAACAAAAATACTCTGGGGAGCTGTTTCCTGTTGAAGACATTATTATCCAGCCATCATTAATGAGACAAATTGCAGTCATCACTCTCGATACCCAGTTAAATTGTTGATTGAAAAAATGTTACTCAGTGTCACAAGAGAAGTCCACATCCTAGAAATGATCGTTAACATTACAAATGGTGAAGGAAAACTTCGGATCACTAATTGTCTCATGCAGGCACAACTTGTCCTTAATGGAATGTGCACAGCAGCGTCTGAACTAGTCCAGGATGGGCAGCACAGTGCTATCAGCAAAGGATTGCCCTCCAATACCACTATAGAAAATGCAGTGGCAAAAGCCACTATCCAGCTGCCAAAAGGATGTGGCCTGACCAGGGAGCAATGTTAGCAAATTTTAGCAATTCTATGACAGTTTTTGGATCCTGGAGGGGAAAAAACATGAAAAAGTGGTCCATGATAAGACACTGTATCAACACTGTGGATCATCTATAAATTAGCTAGCACTTGTACAGGATGACACCAACTGAACAAAGTATAGTTCAGGAGGAAGTCGAGGAACTGCTGCAGGATTACGTAACTGAACCTGCAGAGAGTCTCTTAATCCTCTCCTCTAGTCCCTATTAAGAAGAGGTAAAGCACATGTCATTTCTGCGTCAACTACAAATGACTGATAATAATCTTGAAGAAAGATATCTACCCATTGCCATGTATTGGTATCACTCTGGACTGCTTGAAAGGAAAAAAGTATTTCTCTACTGTGGACATTCAGATAGGCCACTGCAAATTTGGGGATGAGACTGACCAGGGCAAGCACACCTTCATAACTCCTGTTGACCTGTATGAGTTCAAAGTTATGCTGTTTGGGCGGTGTAATGCTGCATCCACTTTCGAACATATGATAGTCAACCTTCTCTGACACTGTAAATGGATGACATGCCTTTGCTATCTGGGTGATGTTTTCAGTTTTTCAAGGACATTTGTAGAACATCTAAGCTAACTAACAACTACGTTGAAATGTGTTCGTACTGCAGACCTCTGCCTGAATCTGGAAAAGTGTCTCTTCCTCACCCAAGAAATGAAAATCTTGGTGCTCCTAGTTAATGGTGATTGAGTCCATCCTTATACAGAGAAAATAAGTGCAGTCACAGTTTTTCCAGTTCCTCAGCACATTTGTGATATAAGACTTTTTTCAGAATGACCTCATACTATTGATGATTCATACAGGACTTCTGTACCAGGAATGTCCCTTTCAAGAATTATTGCAAGGAGTCACAGAATAAGGCACAAGAAAGATCTTTTCTTGTCCTTAAGGAGGTGCTAACATCTTCTCCAGCCCTAATGTTGTATAAATAGAAGGCTGAGACAGAGCTTCACAGTGATGCTAGCAGTTACACGATAGGTGCAATTCTAGTACAAATTTAGGAAAGAGCTGGAAAAGTTATAGTTTATGCTTTCATAGTACTCACCAAGTTTGAGATGAATTACCTTACAACCTAAAAGAGTACCTTGCAGTTATCTGGGCCAACAATAAGTTCCATCCGTATTTATTTGGCAAACCATTCACCATTGTGATGGATTACAGTTCTCTGTGCTGATTGATTATCCTGAAGGATCTATCAGGTCAACTGGTAAGATGAGCACTGATGTTTCAGGAGCATGATGTCACAGTGATATACAAAAATGGATACAAACTCATGAATGCTGACTGCATTTCAAGGAATCCTCTGGGGGCACACAGCAGTGTGGACAAAATCTCAGTCATCACTTCATATAATAATGTTGGTGCTGAACAGAGAGAAGAACCAGCACTGCTGTAAACTGTAGAAGCCTTGAAGAAGCAGGACCTTACCAAAGGAGAATTCCAGAGCATTGTATAAGGAGCACTATTCCCAGAGGGGTGAAAATGTTTGCTCAACATCTTAACTCATCTGTGGTCAGTTATCCTGAAGTTTTCCCTTCATGTTCAGAATCTGGTCACCTGGCATTTGTGAAGACTGTTAAACAGAATCAGATGCAGGTATCACTGGCCAGGTCTCTACTGATCTGTTAGATACTATAAGGGTCAGTAAAAAAGTAATGCTCCATTTTGTTATTATTATTGTTTATCAAGAATTTCAAATGCAACTACATAAATTGAAAACCACAACATTGACAGTTAATTTGTGACCATTCAGATAATCTCTGTCCATTTCCACTGTTTTGGAGCATCTGTTAACAAGGGCTTGTGCTCCAGTGTGGTAAAATGCATAGTCCTGGTCAATTGACATACAGATGTTTTCATGGCCTCGTCATCTTCAAAGTAAATCAACCAACAAGCTTCTTTTAGTGGCCTGAGCATACGAAAATCTGATGATGCATGGATTTGAACTATATGGTGGATGAGGCAAGACTTCCCATTTTTCACAATCCCTTCAGTGGTGTGACAACTGGTGTGTGGTCTTGCATTGTCATGCAAAAGAAAATCCGCCATAACTTTAGTTGCATGAACTTGCTGAAAATGTGCTTTAGCTGTTTGAGGGTTCTGATGTATTTTACTGAATTTATTGTGCATCCCTGCTCCAAAAAATCAACAACAATAACACACCCTGTATCCTAGAATATTGTAGCCATAACTTTCCCTGCTGGTTGCAAGGTTTTGAACTTTTTTTTCTTTGATGAGTTTTTCTGATGCCATGTCAGTGACTGCCTATTTGCTCTTTGATTCTGGTTAAAAAAATTCCAGAAACTCCTCTCCCTCCAAACAGAGCAAGACCTGGGAGGCAATTGTTTTTCTTGTTTCTTTATTCTGTTGGGGTAACATTGAGTACCCAAGTTGTTGTTCAGTCATCATCACACTGAGGGAGGTAATGCAACACAAATCATCTAGATCTTCCAGCAGACACCACAAATGATATCATCGACTCACTGAATGTTGTATGGAGTCACTGCAGTCCCTGGCCTGCCACTCCCCATTTTGTCAGCCAATGGTGTTTGCCCTTCAGCTTCATTACAGTGAGGAACCCATTGTCTAATAGTGCTGGTATCCACTGTGGCATCATCACATATAATTTTCAGTGTTTTGTGAATGTGGACAGGCATTTCACCTTCTGCATTCAGGAGTTATATCACAGAACGCTGTCTAATATGAACATCAAAGTTAGCCATTATGCAAGTGACTGCAGTAATGACATCTGCTGATGTAGAAAGTTAATACTGCAATATGTTGGAGAAGAAGCTTTGTGGAATAGTGCCATATTCAAATTTTTCATTTAAAAAACTTTATTTAAAGAGAAAGAAACAAGAGGCATTACTTTTTGACTAACCCTCTAAGGAATGGTAGCAATGCTAGCATGTGCTACATTTCCTCTGGGGTTAAAGAATGACACCTGCAGCAGTACATTTCATTATACAGCAACCAACCTCTTGGGTAGTTTCCCAAAATTGAAAATGGGAGTCAATGTATAATAGTTTACCCTTACCTCACCAAATATGCTGTCTACCAAATCTGTGCTGACTGCTGAAGCTTCAAAAATTGCAACATTCCTTGTAGAATGCATAATTTTGAAGTGCAGGTTACTTCAAATGGTGTTATCTGATCATCATCCACAGACAAATGACCTCATCCAACACTTTGATAAGACATTGTAGATATGCTCTTGATGTAAATTGATCTGTAACAGACAGATGAGGATGCAGTACTGCCCGTCGTGGTTTTCACATACAACAGAGCGAAGCAAAACACTATAGACGTCGAGGTATTCTTTCTGCTCTATAGTTGCGAGGCTGAAATGACAAGGGGTACACTGTTCTTATTTCAACTGTTTCAACTGAACTATTCATAGAATGACTGTGTGATACACCTCATCGCCAGGACCAAAGAAGCAAGATAGCTGGCTCGTGTGTGGACTCTGGATGCCCAGGACAGGAACCTTATGCATTATAACATCAAACACCAAACTGTGGAATATTATATGGAATGTGAGACTATTGGAAAAATTACTAAAGCACTTCTTTGAGATGTATCATATCCTTTGTCATTTGTCAAACTTCACATACAAAGTTGAGTATTTTGACCCTTTGTCAAGAAGACAAAAGTGCAGATGTGTCATTTTTGTCATACATATGAAACCCAACTACAGTCCTGAGACACAGACCGAAGATGAAGGCTTCTCGTTCAGGTTAATTAAATACCCACTCAACAACTGCGACGCTTTGATGGAAGAGGCTATCTTCAACACCCATCATAATGAAGAGGACATGACAACATGACCGGAATGCGAGGATCCACTAGTGCTACAATACAGAGGACCACTGGCAAGATCTAGATCCTGGGTGCTGTAGTCAACTCCAATGATAACTTGATGTACAACTTGGCATAATGGTTAGCGTTGGTTGCTAACATTTTACAGATATGATTCTTCAGTTTCTCCTGGTGTATTTGTTGCTCGAACAGTCCAC
This sequence comes from Schistocerca serialis cubense, assembly GCF_023864345.2. Taxonomy (NCBI): domain Eukaryota; kingdom Metazoa; phylum Arthropoda; class Insecta; order Orthoptera; family Acrididae; genus Schistocerca; species Schistocerca serialis. The sequence goes on along the minus strand of NC_064641.1, from coordinate 81,260,632 downwards.
AGGTATACAGCCGGTTCATAGTGTCCAACGGGACACTATGAACCAGCAGTATACCCGCCCGTTGACTGTTCGAGCATTTTACAGATAGACTGTTAAATCTCAATCAACAGTAATTATTTATTATATAGTAATTATCATTTCTGGAAGTTGTAGAAATTTCTTGTGTTTGTAATGTTTGTATACTCTGGAATATTTAATGTTTATATAAATAGCTGTAGGCTCCATCCAGGAGTTGAGTTCTCTCCTACATGTAAATTGTTGTTCACAATAAATGTGCTTTCAGGACAATGTTGTACTTGATTTAACTTGATTTATGTCCCTGCTTTCAAACTTGAACTTGACAGTGGATTACATCATGACATTACAATAATAGTACAAAAGCAACCTTGATTATACAGTTCATCAAAACACCTGGTGGTGCTGACAAGATTAATCACTGAAAAAGTTTGCCCTTTTCATGCTAACAAATGGCAGTTTGAAATGGATCAATGCTGAACAGTCCATGCTGATATGGTGAAAGTGTATGGAAACAATGTATCATCAAATGACACAGTGGTTAGGTGTTCCTGACATTTCCTCTGTGTCATAGACGTAAGTGATAAAAAATAAAGTGATAGACTATATCTTTGTGAAGAATTGGGAACTGAAAGATAATTCGAGGCCCTGTAGCTCAAAAACCAATGTATTGCAATTGAGGTAATAGTAGAAAAAGTGAAACCAGTTTTAAAAATATGACGCAACAGTTTGAACATGATGGAGGTCACCACCAATTGCAGTCCATGACTGTACACACCCACTAAAAAATGTCAAATCGAAGCAGCAGTGGAAATGTTCCATCTGTGTCAGGTGAATGCAGATGACTTCTTTCATGTCCTAATCACAGTAGATGAGTGTTGGTTGTATTGCTGTAACTGTGAGACAAAGGAGCAAGCAGTTGATTCGCCACACCTGAAAAAGGCAAAGTCCAACCACTGCTGGGCAAAGTAATGCTGGGTGTTTCTGAATCTGCAGTGGTGGTACTAGCAGATTATGCTCACAAGATACAAGCCATCAAAGGAGCTTACTACTAAAATCTCTTGAGAATGTTACAGAAATATTCACACATGCTGCATCTTTGTTCTGTCAAATTTTGCCATACCCTTATATTCCACTGACATGATACCCAGTGATCTCCTTTTCTTTCCTTGCCCAAAGAAACCATTGAATGGCAGGCATTCTCAGTATGTCAACGATATGGTGGTTGAGGGGCAACATTTCCTGAACAGCCAAAATATAGACTTCTACAACAAAGGTCTCCACCAAGTTATTCATCACTGGGAAAAGTTCATTGCGTTGTAGAGTGAATGTATAGAGAAAAATTAAGACTATCACCAAGGTTCACTGTCACAGCTAGATGTATTTGAAACTTTATCACTAACCCTCATATTACCATGATTTAAGTTCAAAGACTGCTTTTTTAATAACATTTGGAAAATTTTTCCACTGATTTGTCATCTTTATGCTGTTATTATTTAAGTGTACAATGAAATTATATGGGCTCTCATTGCCGGCTCTTTTACTATTGTCCACACAGCTTTCATTTGATCGTCTTGCATAAGTGATGGTCAAACAAATGAACAAATTTTAAAAAATACATAAAGCTGTGCTGTCTGTAATAGTGTTATTTTATTTTGCTACCAGTTTCGGTAGCTACCATTGATGATGATTCAAAACTCAAACTGGTAGCAAACTAAAGGAGAGGGAAAGACAAAAGGATGTGGGTTTTTAGGGAGAGGGTAAGGAGTCATTCCAATCCCGGGAGCGGAAAGACTTACATTAGGGGGAAAAAAGGACAGGCATACACTCGCGCACACACACACATATCCATCCGCACGTACACAGACACAAGCAGACATTTGTAAAGGCAAAGAGTTTGGGCAGAGATGTCAGTCGAGGCGATGGTACAGAGGCAAAGATGGTGTTGAATGACAGGTGAGGTATGAGCAGCGGCAACTTGAAAGTAGCGGAGGTTGAGGCCTGGTGGGTAACGAGAACAGAGGATAAACTGAAGGGCAAGTTCCCATCTCCGGAGTTCTGACAGGTTGGTGTTAGTGGGAGGTATCCAGATAACCCGGACAGTGTAACACTATGCCAAGATGTGCTGGCCGTGAACCAAGGCATGTTTAGCCACAGGGTGATCCTCATTACAAACAAACACTGTCTGCCTGTGTCCATTCATGTGAGTGGACAGTTTGTTGCTGGTCATTCCCACATAGAAAGCTTCACAGTGTAGGCAGGTCAGTTGGTAAATCACGTGGGTGGTTTCACACGTGGCTCTACCTTTGATCGTGTACACCTTCCGGGTTACAGGACTGGAGTATGTGGTGGTGGAAGGGTGCATGGAACAGGTTTTACACCAGGCGCGGTTACAATGGTAGGAGCCAGAGGGTAGGGAAGGTGGTTTGGGGATTTCATAGGGATGAACCAAGAGGTTACGAAGGTTAGGTGGACGGCGGAAAGACACTCTTGGTGGAGTGGGGAGGATTTCATGGAGGATGGATCTCATTTCAGGGCAGGATTTGAGGAAGTCGTATCCCTGCTGGAGAGCCACATTCAGAGTCTGATCCAGTCTCGGAAAGTATCCTATCACAAGTGGGGCACTTTTGGGGTTCTTCTGTGGAAGGTTCTGGATTTGAGGGGATGAGGAAGTGGCTCTGGTAATTTGCTTTTGTACCAGGTCGGGAGGGTAGTTGCGGGATGCGAAAGCTGTTTTCAGGTTGTTGGTGTAATGGTTCAGGGATTCCGGACTGGAGGTGATTCATTTGCCATGAAGACCTAGGCTGTAGGGAAGAGACCGTTTGATGTGGAATGGGTGGCAGCTGTCATAATGTGGGTACTGTTGCTTGTTGGTGGGTTTGATGTGGATGGATGTGTGAAGGTGACCATTGGACAGATGGAGGTCAATGTCAAGGAAAGTGGCATGGGATTTGGAGTAGGACCAGGTGAATCTGATGGAACCAAAGGAGTTGAGGTTGGAGAGGAAATTCTGGAGTTCTTCTTCACTGTGAGTCCAGATCATGAAGATGTCATCAATAAATCTGTACCAAACTGTGGGTTGGCAGGCTTGGGTAACCAAGAAGGCTTCCTCTAAGCGACCCATAAATAGGTTGGCGTACGAGGGGGGTATCCTGGTACCCTTTGATTGTTGATATGTCTGGCTTTCGAAAGTGAAGAAGTTGTGGGTCAGGATGAAGCTGGCTAAGGTAATGAGGAAAGAGGTTTTAGGTAGGGTGGCAGGTGATCGGCGTGAAAGGAAGTGCTCCATCGCCCTCATACACTGTGTATGTGCGGATGGATATGTGTGTGTGTGCGAGTGTATACCTGTCCTTTTTTCCCCCTAAGGTAAGTCTTTCTGCTCCCGGGATTGGAATGACTCCTTACCCTCTCCCTTAAAACCCACATCCTTTTGTCTTTCCCTCTCCTTCCCTCTTTATTGATGAGGCAACAGTTTGTTGCGAAAGCTTGAATTTTGTGTGTATGTATGTGTCTGTTTGTGTTTCTATCGACCTCCCAGATATATATAATAGAGGGAAACATTCCACGCGGGAAAAATATATTTAAAAACAAAGATGATGTGACTTACCGAACGAAAGCGCTGGCAGGTCGATAGACACACAAACAGACACAAACATACACACAAAATTCAAGCTTTTGCAACAAACTGTTGCCTCATCAGGAAAGAGGGAGGCAACAGTTTGTTGCAAAAGCTTGAATTTTGTGTGTATGTTTGTGTGTCTATCGACCTGCCAGCGCTTTCGTTCGGTAAGTCACATTATCTTTGTTTTTGGATATATATATATAATTAAGGTTCTGTTTGATGATTTACCCCACACATTCCAATACAATCCACTCATTTTAAGATTTATGTTGCCAGCAGAGAATTCTTTTTCAATAATGACAAGCTGCTGCCATAAGACAAACATAATCTTATATGATGATGGTTTAAACAATAGTCTGATTTTTGCCTAACCATTTATAACATGCAGAACTGATATAAACACATCACTTCTCAGTATAATTCTTGTGATGTGTAGATATGAATTTCATCGATTTATAAGTGCTTGATTGCATCATTTTTAATAGAAGTATTTTGCTTTGAAATGTTGCCACACTTGCGCTGTTTTTTGTACCTCTTCTTCAGATAGGAAATGTTTTCCCTCAGACACTGTTTTCAGAACTGAAAGACTTGGTTACTGGAGTTAATGTCTAGGGAATATGGTAAATGTGGAAAACACTTAAATTTAATATCTTGGATGACGACAAAATTCAGTTGAGTCCTCATTGTTTAGTTTTTTTGTGCAAAGGAAGAAGTTGAATTAAGAAGTCTACATCAAGTACTAAATGATCTATTCCAGAGCAAAAATTTATTTCTGCAGACAATATCCGAGACTGGGATCTAGGCTTTCTGTGCAATATACTTTCTTTTATAAGTAGCATGAAGACATGCTTTAGAGATTCTGTAGAGTTTGAAAGTGAGTGAACCTATTAGTCAACACCTGAAACAATTTTGGTTGATTCTGTAGGATAATGTACTGGCCATTAAAGATGGATGGCTTTGCTGTACAGTGTAATCTCTGTTGCAAAGTGGACCCTTCTATCTGGAAATTTGGTTCTGTAAGTCGCATAGTATTGCTGTTCTCATTGACTACTTAAATTGGAAGATACAGGCTTAGAGAAAATGTTCAATCATCAGCTCGTCTGTGTATGGGACACTGGTTGTTTCTTAGACATTAGTATTACAGTTCCGTAAGGATAGCGTAATGCATGAGTACACAGCATGTTCCATATGGGTATACAAAAGGCAGGTAACATGTTGTATGAGCTGCTTTTTATCTTATGACACAAAGATTGTAATAGTAAAGTAAGTTCTTTGCCAGCTTAAGATATCAGTCTATTCCAGGGTTGGTTATAATCTTCATATTGAGTCTCCTTGTCTACCAACACTTCAGATACAAAGGCTGTTAACAGAAGTTTGAAGTGAAGTTTTACATGTTGACTTTTTATAAATAATTGTCGCTGTTTTTACTGCATCTCTTCATGATTGCAACCTACAAATAAAACCATAGTTTTTCCAAATCATGTTGCAGATGGCCACATGCATCATGTCACATCTGCTGAAGTTACACCTGTAGAAACTTACTATCTTTTAGTGCACATGTCTTCAAGACTAAAAACAAGGAAAAGTCACCTAGACAAAGGAGAAACTTTTCCAAAATTTTGAAATGTACTGCATTCAAACAATTAATATAAATGTTTGACTGGTGTGCTGAATCACTTCCAGAATAAAAAAAAATAAAAAATAAAGAAAACAATTGTTGACAATATGTCATGTTAAACACCACAGAAACTTGACACAAAGCTTTTTCTGTGTATATACGCACCATTTATCAGTAACAGTTTCATTGTCTTGGACTCAAACGTGATAACATTCTCTTGCAGTCAAGAAAATAGATGCTTTTCTGTTCTTGCCAAAGTGAGGTTTTCATATTGAAATGGGTGAACTCCTACTACATACAGCCATGTTTTGTTTCATGGAGTTGGAACATTATTAACAACAAATTGATATTTTATTATTGTGCCTATCAAGTATATTCACACAGATAGTTGCATTAGTTTTCTTGCATTGAAGGTAAAGCTATCCTCAACTCTAAGATTGGGTGGAACAGTGGAGTACGTTGAGCTAGGCATGGCTCTGTTGGAAGCAGTATGCCTTTTCTTTCCATAAACTGACTTATCATGAAAGTTATAGCACACCTACAGTTTAATATGGACTCCAAATTGCAATGCAACTTGGCATTTTTCACGTTAATAAATGACTGCCAAAGTTGAGAGAAGGGATAACTGGCAGAAAAATCCTAGAATATACTAGAGACTGAACTCCAGACCCTCTGATTTCTATTGTGGCACCTACTCGTTGAACAGGGCTATTTTAAGGTCGAAGTGACACAAACATCTGCTTGGCTGCCAAGCTGAGAGGGGAGCCAAGTGAAAATTAGTCCACAGGGTATATGACGATTAGTTGCAAAAACAACCTATTTCCCTGTTCACTATATTTAAATTTGCTTAAAAACTGTTACCAAGAGCGTAAGGAAAGCTTACTTATGTGTGACGAAGGGAGACCATGGTTGGAGAAGGGGATCAAATAATGTTCTCAAACCATCACAGCCAGTGTGATACACTTCTTCACATTATAAGATGTAATATACAATGTTGGTCCTGCGTCAAGGAGTGTTCACTTGTCTGTGGCCATTAGGCCGAGAATTGCAGCAACATTCTGTTCAGTGACTGATGAATAACTTGGACATTTATCACCGAGCACTGGAAACATTTCCTATAAGTAATGCTCTCTGAGAAAAGTTAAAGAGCAAGCCACTATTCCTTTTTACAATTTGCAAACTCTTGGTATATAAAGATCTACAGCCCCTACAGTAATAGCAGAAGCACAAGCTTTTGGGTATGGTACATGTATGAAAAAGCTTAAACCTGCACCAGATGGTTGAAATCCAAGATGATATGATACAATCAGTCACAGCACTTTCCAAAGAGGGCTATGCTACTCACTGAAATGTTATGCAGAAAAATGAAATGGTCATTCCACATGGATGTACCAGATATGTCTTCTTTACTCTGAAGAAAACTGATAAGTCCACCTGGTGCCTCAAATTGTAATACTTTTCTTGTATCCTTTTTTTTCTGAGTCACTGGATGTTTCATGGATTGGTCAGAATAATAGTAATGTCCTTACAGAAGCTAGGACAAGTTCCCTACACCCTTGTCTTGCAGCCAGATCACTTGACAGCTCAGGAAATTGACAAAAAGCCTTTGGGAAGCAAAAAGTCCTGATATTTCTCTTTTCTTTATCCAGAACTTGTGTCAAGTAGATGATTCTCAACATTCTGCTGCAGAAAAGGCTCTTCCATTGTCCTCTTTCAGATAACAAAGGATACATGTGGTCAGCTGCTGGAAAGAGATCAAAAGGTGGTTGATATGTGGACTAATCCACATACACAAGTTGCAGTTTCCATGTAACCCCCACTGAATGAGCTTCTATTTATTTACCAGTCATTAGATATAATTAACTGATAGCTGATGCACCATCACATAAGGGACTGTCATGTACAATTTTATATACAGGACGGAGAAAAATTGTGTCATGAAATTTTAACCCTGGATAGCTGATGCCAATAGGAACCACAATTACTAATTTTGTGTAGGTTGACATTGCACAATTTTTCAACTATCAAAACTTGGCACCACGCGCTCCAAGTGGCCCTGTTGCCAGATGCTCTGGACAATGCATGACTGCCAATGGTTTGCCTGCCGGAGACTAAATTGCAGGTAACGTGTGTGTGTTCTGAAGTGCAAATGCCTCTGATGTGAGGTGGAGACAAACAGCAAGATCTATTCGACACATGTGCATATTACACTGGGGCAGTGATGGGGTGAGGGGCATTTGTATGTGTGAACTGACAATTAGAGCGCTGCCTGTCAACTGATGAACGATAACAGGGCAATTCCACATCAATTGGAGTGTGTGTTGCCAAGTTTCCGTAGTTTAAAAATGGTGTGTAGTCGACCTACACAACATTAGTAATTTTGGTTCCTAGTAGCATCAGTTATCCAGGGTTAAAATTTCGTGACACAGTTTTTCTCCAGCCTGTATTTGTGGTACTTTACAATTAGTGCATGTACATACGTGGCTAAATATGGAATAATAAAACTATGATTTCTGCAGTACATTTTTTTTTTCAAATTAATGTTATTTTCATTAAAACACAGACTGTTTCTAACATTTGAATTTCGAGTAAATCTCAATTTCTTTGCTTACACACATTCATAAACTTTTGGAGTCTCTCTCTAGTAATCTACATATTCATTTAAGGAATAAAATAGATTCTATTGGAATATCTGTCTAACATGTGTTTAAAATTGTAAGCACTTTCCGTCTGGTTAGCACCATGTGGAAGGTGATTGTACAGGCAGATCCCCATGTATGTTACTCTTCTCACATAATGACTTGTCCGATGTTGTATAGGTCTCACTTTCCAGTAGTATCTTGTTTAGTATCAGTATACCTCTCCAATTTTTAAAACTGACTAATATTTTTTCCTCTTGCATATTAACGTTTTATATGTATATACACTCCTGGAAATGGAAAAAAGAACACATTGACACCGGTGTGTCAGACCCACCATACTTGCTCCGGACATTGCGAGAGGGCTGTACAAGCAATGATCACGCGCACGGCACAGCGGACACACCAGGAACCGCGGTGTTGGCCGTCGAATGGCGCTAGCTGCGCAGCATTTGTGCACCGCCGCTGTCAGTGTCAGCCAGTTTGCCGTGGCATACGGAGCTCCATCGCAGTCTTTAACACTGGTAGCATGCCGCGACAGCGTGGACGTGAACCGTATGTGCAGTTGACGGACTTTGAGCGAGGGCATATAGTGGGCATGCGGGAGGCCGGGTGGACGTACCGCCGAATTGCTCAACACGTGGGGCGTGAGGTCTCCACAGTACATCGATGTTGTTGCCAGTGGTCGGCGGAAGGTGCACGTGCCCGTCGACCTGGGACCGGACCGCAGCGACGCACGGATGCACGCCAACACCATAGGATCCTACGCAGTGCCGTAGGGGACCGCACCGCCACTTCCCAGCAAATTAGGGACACTGTTGCTCCTGGGGTATCGGCGAGGACCATTCGCAACCGTCTCCATGAAGCTGGGCTACGGTCCCGCACACCGTTAGGCCGTCTTCCGCTCACGCCCCAACATTGTGCAGCCCGCCTCCAGTGGTGTCGCGACAGGCGTGAATGGAGGGACGAATGGAGACGTGTCGTCTTCAGCGATGAGAGTCGCTTCTGCCTTGGTGCCAATGATGGTCGTATGCGTGTTTGGCGCCGTGCAGGTGAGCGCCACAATCAGGACTGCATACGACCGAGGCACACAGGGCCAACACCCGGCATCATGGTGTGGGGAGCGATCTCCTACACTGGCTGTACACCACTGGTGATCGTCGAGGGGACACTGAATAGTGCACGGTACATCCAAACCGTCATCGAACCCATCGTTCTACCATTCCTAGACCGGCAAGGGAACTTGCTGTTCCAACAGGACAATGCACGTCCGCATGTATTCCGTGCCACCCAACGTGCTCTAGAAGGTGTAAGTCAACTACCCTGGGCAGCAAGATCTCCGGATCTGTCCCCCATTGAGCATGTTTGGGACTGGATGAAGCGTCGTCTCACGCGGTCTGCACGTCCAGCACGAACGCTGGTCCAACTGAGGCGCCAGGTGGAAATGGCATGGCAAGCCGTTCCACAGGACTACATCCAGCATCTCTACGATCGTCTCCAAGGGGGAATAGCAGCCTGCATTGCTGCAAAAGGTGGATATACACTGTACTAGTGCCGACATTGTGCATGCTCTGTTGCCTGTGTCTATGTGCCTGTGGTTCTGTCAGTGTGATCATGTGATGTATCTGACCCCAGGAATGTGTCAATAAAGTTTCCCCTTCCTGGGACAATGAATTCACGGTGTTCTTATTTCAATTTCCAGGAGTGTATATTTTTATTACTATTAAAATGTTAGCAGGGCTTTCATTTTGTGAGCAGGCATATATGACTTTAAGCAAAGCTGCACAAACCGTAATAGACAAGAGGCTCCACAGCTGTTTTAAATTTTGTTTCCAAACGGAATAAGGTCACATCATGCAACTTTTTCTGTTATTTATCTGCATCAGTACTCTGCAAGCCACATGATGGTGTATGATGGAGGGTTATCATCGCATTACTGAGTGAGCATCTCAAGTGCTCAAATGGTATACTGAGGTACACTGAGGTTTGCTTATAGCATGGTATACACCTCATAGTATCATATGGAAACTACTTCATAGGCACTTCATATATTTGTAGCTTGTTTAATGTGTGTGGGGTATTTTGCTTGCCTGTTACTGAGCACAAGAGACCCTTTGCTGATGGTTTGCTGCAGATATTGCCATCTGTTATACTATCTTCAATTTTGTTTGCATATGAGCTAACATGTGGTAGGTAGGGAATAGCAAATTTTCATAACCAACCTTTATTGAAATTTCTCATGTTACAATTTAGGTTTAGACTCCAGCAGTATTCTCCAGTTAATGTGTCAGTTGAAACTGTAGATCCTGTCTGGTAGGTCCATAATTTCTCCCAGCAAGTCTTACAGGCGCTACATAGAAGGACTTTACTCAACACACTTTTCCAGATTTGCTACATGAGATGTCCCTGTAAATAAGTGGGTTATGTGTCTAAGTGGGTTATGTGTCATTCTGTAGGCACTTAAAACAGTTTGTTTATATAGCAAAAATACTTAATTCAGAGAGAATTCATGAGCATGTTAAGGAAGCCTGAATTACCATTTGAAATTGTATAGGAGCATTTAAAAGGACGTCACTATTCACTGTTAACCAAAAACACTCATTCTGCATGTAGAATGTATTTCTGAGTTGTGAATTCCATAAAATGTCATTTCATGAATACTTAAGAAGTGTTTTCTAAAGTTTATTTATGTGAACTGTTTCCTCTCTTTTAGTGTGAGGAATCCACACCCAAAGTTTCTAAAAGTTTTTTTGATACACCCTGTATGTAATATGTGTGTATGTATGTAATTTCTACCAAATAAAATCTCATCAGAAATGTGATGAAAGAAATTTAAGATAACGTATAAGGATATTCTTTGTCAGGCTGTACAGTACCTGCATTGCTCGACTGCCATGTTTGAGTAAGTTGACTGACCTACTATAGTAGATTTCATATTGAATATCAAACAAAAACGTGTATCATTTTGCTCAATGCTGTTAAGCATAACATCTCAGCCAGCTGTATGCTGCTGAGTACTAACATAAGGAAGTATGGAAATTCATGCCACATACAAAAATACAGCTCTTGAAAAGATATAGCATCAATTAACTTTCACTGTCCCCTGCTCCACTATGTAACCACTGACAGTCTTAAATTCATCATTTTCTTCTTTCTTCCTGCCCCACATATCCTCGTGACTCTTACACACACACACACACACACACACACACACACACACACACACACACACACAATCAAAGTACACTCTGCATAAATATGATCAATCTTTTGCATGGCGTTAACATCCCTAATAACAATGTGAATGAATGAATGTATGTACGTATGTATTTATGTATGAAAGGCTTGCTCTTAAACCATGTGGCATACCAATCACTCATTTATTGATACTCTTCTCAGTACACCATATTTTAATTGACTGTAGTTTATGTTATGAGGACTTGTGTGTTGTGTCCCACAGGATCTGTTCACTATTTCAAATGACAGTGTTTTTGTTTTACTGTTTTAGAATGTATTACATGGACAGATATTCTGCATATTTTAAATTGTGTTTATTCTTTTGCTTGTTCTCTCTGGGTTGAAGTTGCTCACAGTCTACATTAAACTGTTGGTCTGCCTATAATTGGTTGAGTAAGACAGTTCAGAAGGTTGAAGGAAGGCAAGGGCATACTCCCACCCATATGATCAATCCAAGTACAATACTGTAGTTTTCAAACCAAACTTGAAGCTGGGGACAGCTTTGCTTTTACTCTGTGATGTAGTATTAATTATATAGTGCTTGTTTTGCTGTAAAGTTTGCTGTATTTTTGAACAATTTTTCATTTTTGTTTTAGGTATGTTAGCATACAGCAACATGACATCAGCTTGGCGACTATTGGCAAGAAGTGGTGAAGATTTTCAGTGTCTCCGATGTGGAAAAACATATATGCACAAAGGCACTCTTAGTCGTCATGTCCAATATGAATGTGGCACAGTTCCACGATTCACTTGCAGAATATGTGGAGCAAGAAACAGACGTCGTTATGGTCTTACAAATCATCTCATCATGGTACATGGTGTGCAGAAGAAACAAGCTGAATTGAATATAACAGAAAAATATATAGAAAAGACTGAAAAATTTCAGTAGCAATGTAACTCTGTAGATATTCCTTCCTTCTCACTATGGCAAGAGTAATAGTTTTTATATAGCCAGCTACTGAAAATTTTACAATTGGAGAAATAGTGAAATAATTTGATTGTATGGTTTTCAGTATTTCGGTGAAGGCTTTTGTTTTAATACACTTAATTGTTCTTAATAAGATATATGACATACATGTGTTATACCTTTACAATATATGAGGAGACACACTTATAGACTTACGTGGTAGCTTTGGTGGTTAATTAGGGAAACAAATTACAACAAAGATGTCTTTGGTTTCCTTCCCAGCTGTTCACTTTTAAGGCCTAGAAATAGGAAAAAGTGTAGTTTGTCATCAGCTAATAAACAATTAAAAATATTCACAAGATGAGAGTGCATACTCACATCTATGTATAGAAAATATGTACTTAAAGGGAAGATGTGGAAACAGAAGTAACAGTGGTATCAAAAGGAACAGAAATTTCCATGTTTGCTTTTTTCATCTCTCAGGAAGTGATGACAAAGGAAATGAAAAGTGAAACAATACAAACAAGATCACAGTCACAACCTAGAAATTAAGAATGGTATTTTTATTATATTAGAAAGGAAGTCATGCAATGATACATTGAATTTTTTTGAGTAACCGAACTATAGATTCTGAGTTGAGCTTTCCCTTCTGGTACATTTTTGGTGTATTTACCTTTTCATCCTTTCCCTCTCCCCTCATTTCCTGTTCATGGACAATACCAAATCCTTGAAACTTGCACTGGTTTTGGTGCCAATGTCAGGTGCACTTTGATGTGTTTACAGTAAGTACAACTTTTTCAATATTAATCAGTTTGTTTCTTATGTTTAATTACTAGTTTTAAGCTGCATGTGTTAATCAGTTCAACAATAAGCTAATTTTATCAAATAATTACAATTTTATATAACAAAGAGACTGAAAGGAGACACTGTTGTCCAAGGGTTCAGTGAGAACTTATTGCTTAGCCATAGCAATTTCTGATCCACTGTGCTATTTTGTCCTCCATTTATATTACAACTTCATTTTCTCTGATTCCATAATCTTAACATTTATATCAAATATAGTTACTGTAATTATTAATGTCTGACAATCCTTCAAAGCTTAATAAATTCTCATTTTTCTTCCATGCTATAACATTTCTATTATTTGCTTTTTGATGTAACACACTAGTTTTTGGAAACAATCCTAGATCTATTCCCTTACACAGATTGTTGGCATAAAACAGATTGTTGTCATACATCATGTTGTGAAGAGTGGTTCAGTGATGCTTTCCTTCTTTCTTGTATACAACAGTATAATTAAGAACTGATAATTGTGGTGTATGTAGGTTAATGCATAAGAATGACTGCCAATTTCTCTGTCTTAAATAGATAGCCTGTTTCATATGCATGATCTAAATATTAACGGATTCATTTACAGGTGAAAATGTGCCTAGCAAAAGTTACCATGAGTATTATTACCTGCTAGTCATATGAACCATAACTTAACATTTTTTGTAAGTGTGTTTTATGCATGTAACACACACTCATCTTATATTGTGATATATGCACATGTAACGGAATTTTCAAAATGAAATAACAGTCTAATAAAACTGGAAACAACTTTTATGCAACAAATGATATTTGGATGCTAATGATGCTAATGAGTTTCACATGTGGAGTTTTCTAAAATATACATAATCCTTTAAGACTTAATGTTACATTACTTTTACTTGAGGTGTGGGACTTTACGAGATGTGTTTCTGAAATATCTCAACACTGTGATCCATATGCATGTATGTTTCATTTTGTTTTGAATATGTCCCGTACAGGAAAGTTAGTCAAGTTTTTTGGAGTTATTTTATGGCAATGACAGATCATTAATGTAAATTGAGGAAAGTGATAGTGAAGTGTTTTGGCACTAGGTACTATGATTTAAAATCAGAAGCCTGTGAAAGTTCACAAAAAATACTCAAACTAGCTTTTACTGTCAGTCCACATAGCATTTTGTGCGAGGGAGTGAGTATAGTTTCTTTCCTGTTAAGGCATAACATACAAGGGCAAATGTTAAAAGAGAGGTCAGCATGTCATTTTGTGTAAAATCGCTGTGAATTATGTCACAAACAATTCTCTCAAAAACTTGTGAAAAAATTGGCAGGGAAAAGATAAGTCAACAGTTAGATGTTACTTGTTTGTCTTGTAGAATGTAACAATATTTACTTGATTTTACAAATGATTTTAATATCTTTCCTAATGTTACATAAAACTGTGAAGAATTTAAAATTTTTGGTCTATAATGATTTTTATAAATTAATTTTTTTTTTTTTTTTTTTTTTTTTGTAAATTTATCTGCACTTGTGTGTATGAAATCGAATGTATTGGCTCGTTGCAGTTATGATCAGTTCTATAGATTCTATACAAGTGTCATTTTTTAAGCCCTACTTTTTCAGATATTCTTTGGATACTTCTTTTATATTACTCCAGTATTGTTTAACACCGAAAGAACTGATACATTTAAAATTATTCTCGTGTTGTATCTCATTAATTGATGTTTCTTAAGATTTTCAGTTTACTGTTTGTTTTGTTAATTCTGTGTGCAGATTACATTTTTTGGGTTTTCTGCAGTACAGAGCTAGAAATTTCAGTTCCTGTTGAGAGAAGAAATTTGCCTCACTACTATTTGCCAAAAGGAGTAGTAAAGATGATGAGATACTGACATATAGTTCCTAGTCACTAGACTATGAGCCAATGTCCTCCATTCAGTCTCAAACTTCTCCACAATTGCTTATGGATTGAGGACATATGAGATGGTTGACACTGATCTGTTTTTCACATAGAGTCATTAAGCTTAGCATCCCCATGGTGTCACTGTAAAGAAGTAAGCTATATGCCAGCATCAGATTTCATACTTTCATTTCTCTATCTCCACTCTATCTCTGTTTATTGCAATTACTTATAGTGAACAGGTACACACAAGGTACAACACTATCACTTTGCAAACATTAGGTGGCAATACCCATGAGGGATGAAAACTGTAATTGTGCGGCCAAATTAAATTTTAGCATTAGTTAGCCAGGGGGTCATATATCTGTTGTCTAATGTCTAATTGTAAATGTATGTAACTTTTTAATGATGACACCGACTACATTTAAAAATATTTAAATATGAATAAACATATTCCATTCTACTCCTCGAGACCTTTCAATCGATATTGCTTATTATACATGAAGTGCTTCTGCTTGTTTCCACTGATCCAGTGCACTCTTTTTAGGTCTTTATTTCATGATTGGAGGTACTTTCTACCCGTATCATGTATGTTTGCTCTCGTTTTTATTCATCTCATACATAAACTGGCACTGATTTACCATTAAAACAAGCTAAAAAAAATTAAATTTAAGCTTCTCACCTTTGTGACTGCAAAATAAACTACTCTCTATTGCTCCTGTTATAAGCTTCCTTTAAATATTTTGATCAATTTCATCACTTGTGTTTCTTACCTACATAATTCATATGTGACCTGATACTAGTTCCCTGTCAACAAATTTTAAAGTTGTTCCTTGACCATTATAGTGTGGTTTATTGTATCCTGTGTACTTATTTTGTGGTCACATGCAGATGTTAGAAACATTTGTGATGTTAGTTTAGCTCAGCCAATTTGCCTGTGATAACAATGTTAGCATTGAAAGCAAGTTAAAAATATCTACAGTGGTTCTGATTGCCTGTGTTTGTGACTAGATAATAGAAAAACCAATGTTGAAGCTTTTGCTTACATTCATTCATCTGTCATCCTTGAGTATTTGACTGCAAAAAGTACTTTGAAATACTGCTTGTTATCTTTACGAAAGGTTGTATTTCTAGTTTTACTTTAGCTGCACACCGTTTACACAATGCTTTAATTTGAATATTCCCAAAAGAGCATTCTGTTTGCCAAAAAGTTGTTACATGTACATATTTTGTTTAAGAACAGCTATATTGGTAATATTCTAGGTGCATCTGTTAAGGCTTCATCCCCCCACCCCTCTTCCACCACGCATCGAAAGGAGAACCAGTAGAAATATGAAACAAGTCAAGATACTTCTAAATTAAAGAGAAGCCTCACTGTATTAACAATAAACTACAGCTCACTATATCCATTAGTTGTGCGTACACAGCTACTTTGAAAAAAAGATGCTTGTCACTGAGTTATTTCAAATAGTTGCTCCTTATCTGCTATTGGTATCTTTATAGTTGCCTGATTATATTTGTACTTTCCTAAGAAAGTGGTCACCTACCTCTACAAACAACAGATCTCTGTTTATGATACACAACTACTTCTCCTGCAGTTCCATGATAGTCACTGCTACTTGCCATTTGGCTTACAGGAATTACAGTCTTTGAATCTAGAATATGAAACCGTCAGACAAGGGCTGCACCAGGGCTCTACCTTAGGTCCCTTGTTGTTCCTATTATATATTAATGACCTTCGAAATGCAGTGTCAGAAAATGGAAATTTTGTCTTATTTACAGATGACACAAGTATCGGTATAAAAAACAGTACCCGTGATCTCACTGAGCAGTCAGCTAATGAAATATTTGTTAGTATCAATGGGTGGTTCACAGCAAATGGATTGTCACTGAATTTTGACAAGACCCAGTACATACAGTTTAGTACCTCACAAAGAATACCTGACCCCATAAGTATAATGTATTCAAACAATGAAATTAAAGCTCTAGACAGTGTCAAATTTTTAGGGCTACAAATTGACCACAACCTAAATTGGAAATCTCACACCCTAGACTTAGTGAAACACATTAGTTCAGCTACATTTGCAGTACATATGATAGCAGAAATAGGTGATTTAAAAATTAAGAAGTTAATTTGTTCAGCCTACTTCCATTCACTAATGAGTGATGGAATCATCTTTTGGGGAAACTCCTCTCACAAAGAGAACATTTTCAAAATTCGAAAATGAGTCATTAGAATTACATTTGGTGTCAGTCCTAGATCATTATGCAGAGACCTCTTTAAGTATTCTAACTACTACTTCTCAGTAAATACACTCATTGATGTCCTTTGTCATTTCCAACATGTCACTTTTTACACAAAATAGTGCAAAACATGATTATAATACCAGAACCATAAACAATCTGTATATGGACTATAAAAGTTTCACATTAGTACAAAAGGGAGTCAAATACATGGGTACTCATACATTCAATAACTTGTCAGAGCATATCGAAGGTCTTGTAAGTGATAAAGGTTGGTTTCAGAGTGAATTAAAGAACTTCCTGTTGGCCAAGTCCTTCTACTCGATCGATAAATTAAAAGAAAAAGCTTTGACTCTTTCCACTTCCCAGAGACTCCTCTCCAAGGGATCCATGTAAAATGATAAATGTAATGTAATCATTTGTAGGAGTGGATAATGACTATGTTTTCAATTTTCTTTTGAATTAACGGCCAAAAAGGAAACACTTCATTGATGTTTTTTCAAAAAATAAACCAAGATGATGTTTCATTTTTCTTTATTATTGCAATTTCTGTCAAGTACTAACTAAGAATTAAGTTTTTGCTATATCACATGATTGGTGTTTATCCACTTACACGGTATTTTTACTACTTGCTTCTGTAGGATCTACATTATTTTCTGACAACAGAACACATTAGCAAGTATTGTATATTGTTACATTGATATTTATAATGACCACAGATTGTTAGTTATATTTGTATAATCAAGTCTTTCATGACTGAGAAAAATGATTTGTGGCTGAAAAAGAGACCTTGGAACATAATTTATTGTTCCTCTGTGTGACAGCATTGATAGCATTTCCAATGTGACAGCATTGATAGCATTTCCACATAAGTATGGCATGTATTGGGACCAACATAAGTCACATCTTATAAAATGAACTGAACAGTGAATAAAGGATCAGCTTCACCTAAGCACACATCACTGGAGCCATATGAAGCTACATAGCTCTTATCAAACATATCACTTGTATAGAAGAGGAAAGTATAATTTGTGTAATAAATTCTCTTCATCATCTCTCTTAGAATAATAATGTGTATTCACACAGCCATATTGTATGTATTGAGTATATTTCTGTGTTTGTATGTTTCTGCTCATAAGGTTGGTTACTGAAGCATATACAGTAACTTAAAACAGTGGAATTACAGAACAGTCTAATAAGCTGGTTGCAATTTTCATTGACTCCATTAAACTTTTCAGTGATTAATGTCTGGGAAAGGATGGGCTCCACTTAAATAGATTACATTGAATGACTTTCAGCAAAATGCTCACTGGCTTCTGCTGAATTTTTAAAAGCTAGGGAAACTGATAACTTCTGGAAGTTATACATGAAAAGTAATGATTAGAATTAAAACTGTAAATATAGTGGAAATAGTGATGCTCTTCAAATCATAAACAAACACAAAAACTCCATCCTGATGCATTTGAATGTGAATGGTTTAACAGCAGACTGTTGAAATCTCAGTTAGTCTACAATTGATGAACTGCAACTTTTACTTTCATAATTTGTCAACATAAAGGTAGTCTGTTTAAATGGACACTGGCTCGCAAAAGAATGCATAGAGATTTTAAATAAAATTCATAATTTTAAACTTATCAGCAGCTTTTGTAGAAACAACACATCTTATGGTGGGAGGGTCCTGTGTACTACTTGCTGCCTCTATAAAATATAAAGTGAAAGAAGATTTCAGCTGTTCACACAAAGAATTTATTTTTTAAAGCTGTGATAATATCAGTTTGCACAGTTCCTGGAAGTTCTCTCACCAAACTTATTTTAGACAAATTTTTATGCCCTTTAGAAAAACTTAGGAAGGAAAATAAGAACCAAATTGTGACTGCAGCAGACTTCAGTTTAAATACATTAGTTAAAAGCAGTGACACTGTAAAATTTCATGGTTTAATCCTGAAATCAAGGCTTAGGTTAAGCTTTATTTCATGCATTATAGAAAACTACCAGTCAGCAACCTGCAGGCCTATAGATGTTCTTATTAATTGTCAGTTTGCTGAGACAACAAAGTTTTGTCTACCTCTAGGGAAATCCATCACTCAGATTTGTTCATTTGTTCACAGAGCACCCAAAAATAGAAAAACTGAAATATAAATGTTATATAACAAGAAATTTTGCTAAAGGAAGTTTAGATTAATTCCTTGATAAGTTAAGTATTATAAACTGACTTTTAGATCACTACGCTTCAAGCTGCAGAGAGACTGAAATATGTTGTTGTCAAACCCTTATTTAAGAAAGGTGTCGGGAGAAATGTCAATGACTACAAAACTGTTTAATTGCTGACACCATATTCCAAAATGTTTGACATGGTATTGTATTCTTGAATAGTATCTCACCCGAAGAACAATAATATCCTCAGCAAATAACAGAGGAGCTGAAAATGCCATTTCCATGTTCATTCACCAAACTTTACAAGCATTAAATAATAAAATAGTACCAGCTGGTATTTCCTACAATCTATCTAAGGAAGTTGACTGTGTCTATCACAGTATTCTCCTAGATAAATTGAAGTCTTATGGGACTGATGGTAAAGCCAACCAGTTGATACTGACATACCTAACCAAAAGAATGCAGAAAGTTGTACTTAGTAATTCAACTAGTGTAGTCCATGGATATTATTCTGACTGAAGAGAAACCACATATAGTGTTTCCCAAGGCTCAATCTTAGGTCGACTATTGTTCTTCATATAAGTTAATGATCTAGTAGTGTGCGACAAGCAGAATTACTTCTTTGTGCAGGCATCAGTAATATTGTAATCAATCCAAGCATACCTGACTTTCAGCATCATTATGATTAATTGTGCAAAATAATGTGTGGAACATGAAACTAACTAAGAAAAACTTCAATAAATTTTTCAATTGTTTTAGATGCAAACAGGGAAACATTTCCTGCAAAATTTTATCAAAAGATAGTAAAGAGTAAATCGAATTGGAACACACCAGGAATATGAATTTCTAGTGCCAAAGCTTAATGTGAATAGAGACCTTCAATTGTAATTTATATTAAGCTCTATTGGCAGCAGAAAAACTGCTGAACAATAATGGAAATTCCTGGATGGAAAAATACATAAAACTAGGGAAAGACAACAGCTTCATACAACCATACAGACACTGAAATGTACGTTTGGGTCTCTGTGTGGTTGTGTGCTTTTACTCGTACTAGAAAAGAACAAGAGCTCAAAAGCTAGTGTTAACTGTTTCCTATTATGTGTTTCTGTGCACCACACACCAGTCCTCTATAGGTAAATAGTTGTGTTTCCCTTATTTTATGTAAAACTGACAAAAGTATATTCATATGCAAACAAAGAACTAAAAGAAAGACAGTCTGTTCTCTTGTGAAATTAAAGTTGGAAGTAAATGTTAAATTCATAAATTAAGATTAAGGGTGATATTAATGTCAACCTTGTTCAATTGTCAAATAGCTTCAATCAATTCTTTCTCACTGTAGCAAAATCTGATATAGGTATGACAGATCATCAGTACAATATAAATTCATGATACATAAATTTGAAAGAAAATATTTGTTTAAAAAACTCACTTACACAGATGTGTAAGACACAATGTTATCATTAAAAAATAAAAATTCAGGTGGATAGGACAGAATACTTTCGATGATGATCAGAGCAGCAGACCATATTATTTCACACCCCTTGATTATAACTAGTCCTTTAAACAAGACTATTTCCCAAAAGTCCTAAAATTTGTTGACATGAAGACTCTATACAAAAAGGGATCACCAGAAGATATGGGAAATTGCCATCCTATGTTTTCCTTCCTGTCTTTTCTAAAGTAACTGAAAAATATGTGTCAAAGCAACTTGAAAATTCTGTTATAGAAAATGACATTACTTCTAAAGATTGGTTTGGTTTTCAAACAGGAAAAAGCACCATAAACACAATCAGAGTATTTACAGAAAAACAGAATGTCATGAGACCAGGGTACAAAGTTTCAAGATTATTTTGTATCTAATGAAAGCCTTTAATTCAATAAACCACTCATTACTACAGTAGAAACTTAAGAGGTGAATGACCAAAGATACTGCACTGCAGAGGTTCACCTCTTATCTGATAGAAAAGAAATAAACAGTTATTGTAACATATATTTCAGTTATCTACTACTCTGAACAGAAAACAATTTCGCAAAGAGGTACCTCAGGATTCGATACTGAATCTGTACCTGTTCTTGTTATGTGTAAATGATCTGTCATTAAATATTGATGCTCAATCATTCTTATTTGCAGATGGCACCTCAGTGCTAATACGAAAAGATATTATAGAAAATAATTCAGATAGTGTACAAATTGTTCTAAGAAAACTGATTCTGTAACAATGGACTTTTGTGAATCACCAGCAATGTGCCCTGTAAAAATAGCTCATAATAATCAGTTGATGACAGGAGTAAGACATACAAAATTCTTGGTCCTAAACCTTAACAGTGTACCGAACTTAAAGAAAAATTAAATAATATAGATTTTGCAATATTTATTTTATCTGGTTCCACTCATACAGACACAAGAAAGGCAGCCTATCATAGTTATTTTGAATTAGTTATTCATTATGGGATAATTTTCTGGAGAAATTCTAGAAACAGCACAAGGATATTAATTTTTCAGAAGAAACTCATTAGAAACACGTTTGCTGCCCATAAAAGTAAGGGACATGGCCCATTAATTAAGAAATTAAAAATAATGACAATTCCTTCATTGTACATTTTTGAACGTTTTGTTTTTGTTAACAATAAATATTAACTTGAAAATTTCTGCTTTAAGCATAACTATGGCACTCATCACAAAGAGAACTTCAACCTTTCCTCTCATCACTTAAAGCTTTATGCTCAGACACCACTGTATATTGGGATGAAAATTTGTAGCAAAACATATTAAACATGGATCTTCTTGGCTCTTTGAAAACCATGCACTACAACATTTTACTAAATAATGAAGAATTCATGGAAGACTGGGCTATGCTTTAGACTAAAGAAATCTGTAGACTATTAACCTATAACAAATCTTGTCATTTTTGTTCAATGCAGTTGCATAACAAACTGATAATGTACAATGCATGACTTTCCACAAATAGTGTAAAAAAGCACAACAGATCTACTGATTATAACATTGTATGTAATGGAATGAATGAATCACGTTTCACATATTTGGCACATGGGAAACTGATAGATGGATATTTGGGTACGTTTTACAATAATTAACTTTTCGTGCTGCTTCTAAAGTTGCTTCCCTTTATTAATGTATACTCTGAAGCATTCCACATCTCTGAAACATTACATTAGATATACTGATCATTTTGTAGACCCTTAGGAGATTCTCAAGATTGTGAAATATGTCAGAATAACAAAAATATGTTTCAGAATAATTACCAACCAGTTGTAAAAGAGAAATTTAATTTTTTACCCAGTTTCAGACACTTAGTGCCCTTCTTCAGAAGGGTATACCTATCGCATTATTTGTGAGTGTCAACAATAAGATGCATACTACAAAATGCTGTTGTCATGTAACTTGTAGTCAATTTGATTTGATTTTTTATTTGCTCCTTTTGATTACATATTGTACAAAGGGAGTACTAGTGATATAGGACAAGTCAAGTGAAATAATACAATATTATGTCAGTATTTTATATATCATACACATACTTATTTTCTATGAATGATCAGTTGCGGACAGTACTATAACCTACTTTTTACTGGCATAAGTTCAAATGGATGCTTAAAATACCAGAATGAATGAGGTACACATTTTTATCCCAGTGTCACAAATAAATAAATTTACATTTTTTCATTATGATTTAAATTAAAATACAAAATTTTTATCATCATCACATAAGCAAGTAAAAGTGAATACTTAATAGTGTAGAATAAATGGTACTACAGATTTTAACCTATGATACAAATAAATTTACATTTTATCATTATAAATTATGTTAAGAATGCACAATTTTTGTCTTAATTACTCAAATAGATGCCTTCTTACTCTAGGAATTCACAAATTTTGTAAAATGATTGTTCTCTGAGCAAGTTTTTAGTTTCCTTATGTTATTAATTTCGTTTTTTATATTGATGGGAAGCTTGTTGTATACTTTTATTCCTGACTCGGTTACTCCCTTATGGACTTGTGTGAAAACTGCAGAGCCTTGGTGGAAATTTTTCCTGTGTCTTGTGTTATGCTTGTGAATGTCGCAGTTTTTCTTGAATAATTCCTTGTTGCTGGCTGCAAACATCATCAGTGAGTATATTCATTGATTTGTAACACTAAATATCCTGAATCTTAAAGAGATCTCTGTAGGATGTTCTGTCCCCAAGATCCCACTACTAACCTCCTGAGAAGATAATACCATAGGAGAGTACAGATTTGGAAATATGAAAAATTGGCAAAAGCAATATTTCTCTGTCAACAAGAGGAGAAATAGCTTTCAGAGCAAAACATGCTACGCTAAGTTTTTTGACCAGTTGATCAGTTTGCTCTTTCCATCTTAGTTTGCTGTCTATCTGGATGCTAGGAATTTTGTATGTGTGATTTATAACCTTTTTGGTTGTCAATCTCCTTGTTTACTATCGGAAATGGTATAATGTTAGTTTTTGAAAAAAAAATTGGGGTTAGGCTTTTTGCAGTGAACCATTTGTGTACTTGGTTCATGACTGTTAGGGCTGTATCCTGCGTTGTGGAATTGAGCCCTTGATCAGAATACTTGTATCACCAGCAAACATGCCTATTTTTGATGTGTCATTAATTGTAACTGTTAGATCATCAATATAGATAAGGAAAATAGGTGGCCCAAGGATTGAGCTCTGGCAGACTCCACATTTTACATTTCCCCAGTCTGAGTTTACTGTTACACCTGTCTTCATTAAGACAACTGTGTTTCCTGTTCAAAAGTCACAGGCCTGTCAGCCCATGAGTACACATATTATTGTTGACCCTCACAAATATTGAGATAGGTATAATCTTCTGAAGAAGCGAGCTAAGTGATCAAAACCATTTAAGGAATTAAATTTCCAATATGCAACTCATTGCCGATTATTTCAATACATACAACTACAGTTGCTGAGGATGGATAAAATGCTAAAACAAAAATACATTACACTACAAGAGAACTAATAAATGAATGTTCCTTACACAGATCCAAAATAAGGTGGTTCTCATGCAATTAGAGAAGTCAGAAATGTAATATGTTAATTAATTAATTAGTGCATATGTAATTCCAGTGCTATTAGACAGGCAACTTCTAAAACAAAAAGTTTGCAGCACATACTTACAAATATCATATTACAGCACTGAAGCTGTTCCATTATCAACTATTTCATAGCATTTATGTTATGTTACATAGCTAGTAATAAGCACATCAGTTATTCCTGTCAAAAAATTCATCAGAGTGTAGATGGAGTTGACAATCAATAAATCTTCTAGGATCCTCTGAAAAGTACTTTCTTTTTATTGTTATCTTTAGTCCAAAAGGAAATTTGATGCAACTCTCCATGCTAACCCATCCTTTACAAGCCCGCTCACTCAACCCCTTGCAGCCCAAACAGATACTCCCTGATTCACTTCATTACCTCTTCATAAGTTGTGCAGTTTACCATCTAACCTACAGCATTATTTGGTAGAACCATATTCCAAAAGCTTCTTTTCTCTTCATGTCTTTACTGTTTATGTTCGTGTTTCACTTTCATATAAGGCTACACTTGAGACAAATACCTTAGAAGAGACTTCCTAATTCTTAAATGCTTGTTAGAGATTAGCATATACTCTCAAGACAAAAAAAAATGACACTCTATGAAGGAATTATGCAAATGGGACAAAAATTGGTAGATGTGATGGACATGTATAGACATTTTTTTTAATGAATGATTCATTCAAGAGAAAAAGCTTCACAAATTGAGCAAGCCAGTAATGTGTTGCTCCACATCTAGCCCTTATGCAAGCAGTTATTTGGCTTGCCAATGATTGATAGAATTATTAGATGTCCTCCTGAGAGGTATCATGCCAAATTTGATCCACTTGTTACGTTAGATCTTCAAAATCTTGAGCTTGTTTGAGGGCACTACACACAATGCCCCAAACATTCTTAATTAGGGAGAGATCTGGTGACCTTGATGGCCAAGATAGAGTTTAGGAAGCATGAAGACACGCAGTAGGAACTCTTGCCATGTGCAGGTGGGCATTATCTTGCTGAAATGTAAGTCCAGGATGGACTGTCATGAAAGGCAACAAAATGTGGTGTAGAGTATCATTGACATACTGCTGTGCTGCAAGTGTGTTGTGGATGACAATCAGTGAGGTCCTGCTGTGAAATGAAACGCCACCACAGACCATCACTCCTGGCTGTTGGCTGTTGAGCTATATAGTGGGCAACAGTCAGTTTGGTATACAACTGGTGTCCAAAGTGTCTCCAGACATGTCTTTGTTGGTCATCAGCGCTCAGTTTGAAGCAGGATTCATCACTGACGACAGTTCAATTCCAATCAATGAGATTCCAGGCTGAAGAAGTGTCTGGAGATGCCCTAGATAATGGTAGGATATCAACCAGACTGTCACAGGCCTGGGTGCCATTTCATTTCATAACAGAACCATTCAGTTGTCATCCACACCATTCTTACAGCACAGCAGTACATTGATAATATTCTATGCCCTGTTTCATTGCCCTTCATGGCAAGCTATCCTGGGATTATGTTTCAGCAAGAGTATGTTTGCCCAAACATGACAAGGGTTTCTACCATTTTTCTTCATGCTTGCCAAACTCTTACCATGACCAGGAAGGTCGTCAAATCTCTTCCCAACTCTGAGCATTATGGACAGTGCCCTCCAACCAGCTCAGGATTTTGACAATCTAATGTACCAATTGGACAGAATTTGACACTGTATCTCACAGGAGGACATCCAAAAACTCATTAATCAGTGCCATGCTGAACAACTTCTTTCATAAGGGCCAAAGGTGAACCATCGTGTTACTGACCTGGGCAATTTGAGAAGCTCTTTCTCTTGAATAAATCACTCAATTTTTTCTGAAATTGTAATCATTAGTTTGTCTGTACATGTACGTCCCATTTCCCAGTTTCCATCCAGTTTGGATAATTCCTTCATGATGGATCACTTTTATGTCTTGTCTTAGAGTGTATTTGTCTTGATATTGACAATCTCCACATTTATATCACCTTTACTTCCACGAGCATTGGTTATTTTGCTGCACAAAGATCAAAACTATTCAAATATTTTTAGTATCTCATTTTCTAGTCTGATTCCTTCAGCATAGAGTAATTTGACTATCTTCCAATGCCACTGTTTTATTTTTGTTGATGTTCATGTTCACCTTCTAATAAATTTCAAAATGATATCAGTTCTGTGCAGCTGATCTTCCAAGTATTTTGCTGTCTCTGACAGAATTACAAAGTTATCAGCAAGTATCTTCTTCTTGAACTTCAATTGATCTAATTTTGTTCTTGGTATCATTCGCTGCTTGCTCTAAGTATACGTTAAGTAGTAGGGGGATAAGCTACAACCTAATAGTAGCTAAACTTTTTATAATTGATGACAAAATATTGAAGATAAGTGTTCCTTAATAATGGACACTTTTCTGGACCAAATTGATTGACTTCAGGGTACTTCCATTAAGTATACTAACAGTTTAATTCTTAATTTCTTTGCGTGTTTTTGGTACTTGCATTGTTTAATTCATAAATTTCGGGCGTATTATAGTATTTGAGAGTTGTAGCATCGCGTTTTAGTACCTGAATAGTGTAAATTCGCGTAGTCGTTTGTCTTCTGTTTTTGTTTTGAACGGCCAGTGTTGGTTGGTCACAGTCGGTGTGCTCCCTGCCGCCGTTGGATAAGCAGCTGAGCAGCAAGTCGTATACTCCTAGCTCACTCATTTGTTACATAGTTTAATTCTTAATTTCTTTGCGTGTTTTTGGTACTTGCATTGTTTAATTCATAAATTTCGGGTGTATTATAGTATTTGAGAGTTGTAGCATCGCGTTTTAGTACCTGAATAGTGTAAATTCGCGTAGTCGTTTGTCTTCTGTTTTTGTTTTGAACGGCCAGTGTCGGTTGGTCACAGTCAGTGTGCTCCCTGCCGCCGTTGGATAAGCAGCTGCAGCAGCAAGTCGTATACTCCTAGCTCACTCATTTGTTACATAGTTTAATTCTTAATTTCTTTGCGTGTTTTTGATACTTGCATTGTTTAATTCATATTTTTCAGGCATATTATAGTATTTGAGAGTGTAGCATCGCGTTTTAGTACCTGAATAGTGTAAATTCGCGTAGTCTCCTTCCGCCGCCGAGCAGTGTCAGCAGTGCGCAAGTAGCAGGATTACTGCATTTACTAGGCAATCTTGTATTTTAATAACCATTTAAATTTTGTTGATTTGTTTGGGCTCTCTGTAGATTAGTTCAGACGTTCTTTGCAAAACAGTTTTTAGCATGGATAGGGACTGCAACTGCTGTGTTCAGATGCAGGCTGAGTTGGCATCCCTTCGCTCCCAGCTTCAGGCAGTGTTGGCTACGGTCACACAGCTTGAGGCTGTTGCCAATGGGCATCACTGTGGGGGTCCGGATGGGGGTTTGTCGGGGACGGCCAGCTCGTCCCACGCATCCCCTGATCGGACTACGACTGTGCTTGCCCGGGATACTGCCCGCATTGAGGCTGATCCCTCACCTGTGGTAGAGTGGGAGGTCGTCTCAAGGTGTGGCAGGGGGCGAAAGACATTCCGGAGGGCTGAACGGAAAGCCTCTCCAGTTTGTCTGACGAACCGGTTTCAGGCTCTGTCTCAGGTTGATACTGATCTTCGGCCTGACATGGCTGCTTGTCCTGTTCCAGAGGTTGCCCCTCAGTCTGCAAGATCCGGGCAGTCGCAGAGGGTGGGCTTACTGGTAGTTGGGAGCTCCAACGTCAGGCGCGTAATGGGGCCCCTTAGGGAAATGGCAGCAAGAGAGGGGAAGAAAACCAATGTGCACTCCGTGTGCATACCGGGGGGAGTCATTCCAGATGTGGAAAGGGTCCTTCCGGATGCAATGAAGGGTACAGGGTGCACCCATCTGCAGGTGGTCGCTCATGTCGGCACCAATGATGTGTGTCACTATGGATCGGAGGAAATCCTGTCTGGCTTCCGGCGGCTATCTGATTTGGTGAAGACTGCCAGTCTCACTAGCGGGATGAAAGCAGAGCTCACCATCTGCAGCATCGTCGACAGGACTGACTGCGGACCTTTGGTACAGAGCTGAGTGGAGGGTCTGAATCAGAGGCTGAGACGGTTCTGCGACCGTGTGGGCTGCAGATTCCTCGACTTGCGCCATAGGGTGGTGGGGTTTCGGGTTCCGCTGGATAGGTCAGGAGTCCACTACACACAACAAGCGGCTACACGGGTAGCAGGGGTTGTGTGGCGTGGGCTGGGCGGTTTTTTAGGTTAGATGGCCTTGGGCAAGAACAGAAAGGGCAACTGCCTCAACGGATGCGGGGCAAAGTCAGGACATGCGGGGACCAAGCAGCAATCGGTATTGTAATTGTCAACTGTCGAAGCTGCGTTGGTAAAGTACCAGAACTTCAAGCGCTGATAGAAAGCACCGAAGCTGAAATCGTTATAGGCACAGAAAGCTGGCTTAAGCCAGAGATAAATTCTGCCTAAATTTTTACAAAGGTACAGACGGTGTTTAGAAAGGATAGATTGCATGCAACCGGTGGTGGAGTGTTCGTCGCTGTTAGTAGTAGTTTATCCTGTAGTGAAGTAGAAGTGGATAGTTCCTGTGAATTATTATGGGTGGAGGTTACACTCAACAACCGAACTAGGTTAATAATTGGCTCCTTTTACCGACCTCCCGACTCAGCAGCATTAGTGGCAGAACAACTGAGAGAAAATTTGGAATACATTTCACATAAATTTTCTCAGCATGTTATAGTCTTAGGTGGAGATTTCAATTTACCAGATATAGACTGGGACACTCAGATGTTTAGGACGGGTGGTAGGGACAGAGCATCGAGTGACATTATACTGGGTGCACTATCCGAAAATTACCTCGAGCAATTAAACAGAGAACCGACTCGTGGAGATAACATCTTGGACCTACTGATAACAAACAGACCCGAACTTTTCGACTCTGTATGTACAGAACAGGGAATCAGTGATCATAAGGCCGTTGCAGCATCCCTGAATATGGAAGTTAATAGGAATATAAAAAAAGGGAGGAAGGTTTATCTGTTTAGCAAGAGTAATAAAAGGCAGATTTCGGACTACCTAACAGATCAAAACGAAAATTTCTTTTCTGACACTTGACAATGTTGAGTGTTTATGGAAAAAGTTCAAGGCAATCGTAAAATGCGTTTTAGACAGGTACGTGCCGAGTAAAACTGTGAGGGACGGGAAAAACCCACCGTGGTACAGCAACAAAGTTAGGAAACTACTGCGAAAGCAAAGAGAGCTCCACTCCAAGTTTAAACGCAGCCAAAACCTCTCAGACAAACAGAAGCTAAACGATGTCAAAGTTAGCGTAAGGAGGGCTATGCGTGAAGCGTTCAGTGAATTCGAAAGTAAAATTCTATGTACCGACTTGACAGAAAATCCTAGGAAGTTCTGGTCTTACGTTAAATCAGTAAGTGGCTCGAAACAGCATATCCAGACACTACGGGATGATGATGGCATTGAAACAGAGGATGACACGCGTAAAGCTGAAATACTAAACACCTTTTTCCAAAGCTGTTTCACAGAGGAAGACCGCACTGCAGTTCCTTCTCTAAATCCTCGCACAAACGAAAAAATGGCTGACATCGAAATAAGTGTCCAAGGAATAGAAAAGCAACTGGAATCACTCAATAGAGGAAAGTCCACTGGACCTGACGGGATACCAATTCGATTCTACACAGAGTACGTGAAAGAACTTGCCCCCCTTGTAACAGCCGTGTACCGCAAGTCTCTAGAGGAACGGAGGGTTCCAAATGATTGGAAAAGAGCACAGATAGTCCCAGTCTTCAAGAAGGGTCGTTGAGCAGATGCGCAAAACTATAGACCTATATCTCTGATGTCGATCTGTTGTAGAATTTTAGAACATGTTTTTTGCTCGAGTATCATGTCGTTTTTGGAAACCCAGAATCTACTATGTAGGAATCAGCATGGATTCCAGAAACAGCGATCGTGTGAGACCCAACTCGCTTTATTTGTTCATGAGACCCAGAAAATATTAGATACAGGCTCCCAGGTAGATGCTATTTTTCTTGACTTCCGGAAGGCGTTCGATACAGTTCCGCACTGTCGCCTGATAAACAAAGTAAGAGCCTACGGAATATCAGACCAGCTGTGTGGCTGGATTGAAGAGTTTTTAGCAAACAGAACACAGCATGTTGTTATCAATGGAGAGATGTCTACAGACGTTCAAGTAACCTCTGGCGTGCCACAGGGGAGTGTTATGGGACCATTGCTTTTCACAATATATATAAATGACCTAGTAGATAGTGTCGGAATTCCATGCGGCTTTTCGCGGATGATGCTGTAGTATACAGAGAAGTTGCAGCATTAGAAAATTGTAGCGAAATGCAGGAAGATCTGCAGCGGATAGGCACTTGGTGCAGGGAGTGGCAACTGACCCTTAACATAGACAAATGTAATGTATTGCGAATACATAGAAAGAAGGATCCTTTATTGTATGATTATATGATAGCAGAACAAACACTGGTAGCAGTTACTTCTGTAAAATATCTGGGAGTATGTGTGCGGAACGATTTGAAGTGGAATGATCATATAAAATTAATTGTTGGTAAGGCGGGTACCAGATTGAGATTCATTGGGAGAGTGCTTAGAAAATGTAGTCCATCAACAAAGGAGGTGGCTTACAAAACACTCGTTCGACCTATACTTGAGTATTGCTCATCAGTGTGGGATCCGTACCAGATCGGTCTGACGGAGGAGATAGAGAAGATCCAAAGAGGAGCGGCGCGTTTCGACACAGGGTTATTTGGTAACTGTGATAGCGTTATGGAGATGTTTAATAAACTCAAGTGGCAGACTCTGCAAGAGAGGCGCTCTGCATCGTGGTGTAGCTTGCTCGCCAGGTTTCGAGAGGGTGCGTTTCTGGATGAGGTATCGAATATATTGCTTCCCCCTACTTATACCTCCCGAGGAGATCACGAATGTAAAATTAGAGAGATTAGAGCACGCACGGAGGCTTTCAGACAGTCGTTCTTCCCGCGAACCATACGCGACTGGAACAGGAAAGGGAGGTAATGACAGTGGCACGTAAAGTGCCCTCCGCCACCCACCGTTGGGTGGCTTGCGGAGTGTAAATGTAGATGTAGATGTAGATGTAGTCAGTTATGACTAGTGGTAATCCACTGTTTACACATATACAGGGTTATTACAAATGATTGAAGCGATTTCACAGCTCTACAATAACTTTATTATTTGAGATATTTTCACAATGCTTTGCACACACATACAAAAACTCAAAAAGATTTTTTAGGCATTCACAAATGTTCGATATGTGCCCCTTTAGTGATTCGGCAGACATCAAGCCTATAATCAAGTTCCTCTCACACTCAGCGCAGCATGTCCCCATCAATGACACAGAAAGAAATCGCATGGGGTTAAGTTGGGAGAGCGTGGAGGCCATGACATGAATTGGATTTTTTAGGCATTCACAAATGTTCGATATGTGCCCCTTTAGTGATTCGGCAGACATCAAGCCTATAATCAAGTTCCTCCCACACTCAGCGCAGCATGTCCCCATCAATGACACAGAAAGAAATCGCATGGGGTTAAGTTGGGAGAGCGTGGAGGCCATGACATGAATTGCTGATCGTGATCTCCACCACGACCGATCCATCGGTTTTCCAATCTCCTGTTTAAGAAATGCCAAACATCATGATAGAAGTGCAGTGGAGCACCATCCTGTTGAAAGCTGAAGTCAGCGCTGTCCGTCTCCAGTTGTGGCGTGAGCCAATTTTCCAGCATGTCCAGATACGCGTGTCCTGTAACGTTTTTTTCGCAGAAGAAAAAGGGGCCGTAAACTTTAAACCGCGAGATTGCACAAAACACGTTAACTTTTGGTGAATTGCGAATTTGCTGCATGAATGCATGAGGATTCTCTACCGCCCAGATTCGCACATTGTGTCTATTCACTTCACCATTAAGAAAAAATGTTGCTTCATCACTGAAAACAAGTTTCGTACTGAACGCATCCTCTTCCATGAGCTGTTGCAACCGCGCCAAAAATTCAAAGCGTTTGACTTTTGTCATCGGGTGTCAGGGCTTGTAGCAATTGTAAACAGTAAGGTTTCTGCTTTAGCCTTTTCCGTAAGATTTTTCAAACCGTCGGCTGTGGTACATTTAGCTCCCTGATTGCTTTATTCGTCGATTTCCGCGGGCTACGCGTGAAACTTGCCCGCACGCGTTCGACCGTTTCTTCTCTCACTGCAGGCCGACCCATTGATTTCCCCTTACAGAGACATCCAGAAGCTTTAAACTGCGCATACCATCGCTGAATGGAGTTAACAGTTGGTGGATCTTTGTTGAATTTCGTCCTGAAGTGTCGTTGCTCTGTTATGACTGACTGATGTGAGTGCATTTCAAGCACGACATACGCTTTCTCGGCTCCTGTCACCATTTTGTCTCACTTGGCTCTCGAGCGCTCTGGCAAAAGAAACCTGAAGTGCGGCTTCAGCTGAACAAAACTTTATGAGTTTTTCTATGTATCTGTAGTGTGTCGTGACTGTCACATGTCAATGAATGGAGCTACAGTGAATTTATGAAATCGCTTCAATCATTTGTAATAGCCCTGTATTTTACCAGTATCTTATACACATAGGAATTTTCCTTTTCCCACCTGGTGTCTACTGGGAAACTGTTGTACATGTTGGTAACTATTATATATGTTGGTACTAAAAAGCAAAACTCAGCTTTGAACCTAACCTTCATATGGGGTACTATATATTTACCTGTATTTTAAAATCTTCATCATTCAGTACTTAAGATAAAATAAATTATTTTTTGAAATCCTGTGAATATAATCATTCATAAACACTTTTATTTATTTTTGTAAATAAAGTGATCTTTCTTGAACAATTTTTCTTTTGTAAGTAAATTTCATTGCACAAAGTATTAAGATATGGTATATTTAAATTACATAATATAACTGCCACTAAGAAATTCTCATTTTTAAGCAGTTGTATCACAATACTAGTTTTAGAAATACCTTAGGTATTGTCTTTCTTTGATCAGAGCTTTTTAACAAATTCCTTGATATCATAATGGACAAGTGTACAATCTATCACAGAATATTCAACTTTCCCAACACGATTCATGGCGAAATACTCTACATAACAAAAAAGGGTAACACCCAGAAGGCTTAACTTTGTATATGCACATACCAGTGGCTGATATGTAAGTTATTAGATCTACAGTTTTTAGTGACCATTAGAGTACATTAGTGTTGTTATTTGGCTTTATAGTGTGTGTAAGGGGCATGAACAGTGTTAGATGTTGAGTGATCAATGTGAAGCACTCAGACATGCTGCATACTCATGTGACACTATTATCAGCATCTGACCGAGTTTAAAAGGGCCTCATTGTGTGTCTCCATTTGACCAGCTGGTTGAATCAAACAATATCCAGATTTGTGGGTCATTCAGATGTGACAGTGGCATGTTATTTGACAGCTTGGCAACATGATGACAGGCATAATTGTTATGAAGATTCAAGTCAACTACATCTGACCACCACAAGGGAGGATTGCCGTATTTTAAACCAAGTACATCATAACCTTTGTCATCTGAGCCAGCCATCTGAGAGTAAGTAAGGGACTTCCTGCAACATTCTATGTTGTTGTTGTTGTTGTTGTTGTTGTCTTCAGTCCTGAGACTGATTTGATGCAGCTCTCCATGCTACTCTATCCTGTGCAAGCTTCTTCATCTCCCAATACCTACTGCAACCTACATCCTACTGAATCTGCTTAGTGTATTCATCTCTTGGTCTCCCTCTACGATTTTTACCCTCCACGCTGTCCTCCTGCTAAATTTGTGATCCCTTGATGCCTCAGAACGTATCCTACCAACCGGTCGCTTCTTCTTGTCAAGTTGTGCCACAAACTCCTCTTCTCCCCAATTCTATTCAATACCTCCTCATTAGTTATGTGATCTACCCATCTAATCTTCAGCATTCTTCTGTAGCATCACATTTTGAAAGCTTCTATTCTCTTCTTGTCTAAACTATTTATCACCCATGTTTAACTTCCACGCATGGCTACACTCCATACAAATACTTTCAGAAACGACTTCCTGACACTTAAATCTATACTCGATCTTAACAAATTTCTCTTCTTCAGAAACGCTTTCCTTCCCATTGCCAGTCTACATTTTACATCCTCTCTACTTCGACCATCATCACTTATTTTGCTCCCCAAATAGCAAAACTCCTTTACTACTTTAAGTGTCTCATTTCCTAATCTAAAACCCTCAGCATCGCCCGACTTAATTCGACTACATTCCATTATCCTCGTTTTGCTTTTGTTGATGTTCATCTTATATCCTCCTTTCAAGACACTATCCATTCTGTTCAACTGCTCTTCCAAGTCCTTTGCTATCTCAGACAGAATTACAACGTCATCGGTGAACCTCAAAGTTTTTATTTCTTCTCCATGAATTTTAATGCCTACTCCGAATTTTTCTTTTGTTTCCTTCACTGTTTGCTGAATATACAGATCGAATAACATCGGGGAGAGGCTACAACCCTGTCTCACTTCCTTCCCAACCGCTGCTTCCCTTTCATGCCCCTCAATTCTTATAACTGCCATTTGGTTTCTATACAAATTGTAAATAGCCTTTTGCTCCCTATATTTTACCCCTGCCACCTTCAGAATTTGAAAGAGAGTATTCCAGTCAACATTGTCAAAAGCTTTCTCTAAGTCTACAAATGCTAGAAACATAGGTTTGCCTTTCCTTAATCTATCTTCTAAGATAAGTCGTAGGGTCAGTATTGCCTCACGTGTTCCAATATTTCTATGGAATCCAAACTGATCTATCCCGAGGTTGGCTTCTACCAGTTTTTCCATTCGTCTGTAAAGAATTCACTTTAGTATTTTGCAGCCATGACTTATTAAACTGATAGTTCGGTAATTTTTACATCTGTCAACACCTGCTTTCTTTGGGGTTGGAATTATTATACTCTTCTTGAAGTCTGAGGGTATTTCGCCTGTCTCATACATCTCACTCACCAGATGGTAGAGTTTTGTCAGGACTGGCTCTCCCAAGGTCGTCAGTAGTTCTAATGGAATGTTGTCTACTCCAGGGGCCTTGTTTCGACTCAGGTCTTTCAGTGCTCTGTCGAACTCTTCACGCAGTATCATATCTCCCAGTTCATCTTCATCTACATCCTCTTCCATTTCCATAATATTGTCCTCAAGTACATCGCCCTTGTATAGACCCTCTATATACTCCTCCCATCTTTCTGCTATCCTTTCTTTGCTTAGAACTGGGTTTCCATCTGAGCTCTTGATATTCAAGCAAGTGGTTCTCCTTTCTCCAAAGGTCTCTCTAATTTTCCTGTAGGCAGTATCTATCATACCCCTAGTGAGATAAGCCCCTACATCCTTACATTTGTCCTCTAGCCATCCCTGCTTAGCCAATTTGCACTTCCTGTCAATCTCATTTTTGAGATGTTTTTATTCCTTTTTGCCTGCTTCATTTACTGCATTTTTATATTTTCTCCTTTCATCAATTAAATTCAACATTTCTTCTGTTACCCAAGGATTTCTACAAGCCCTCGTCTTTTTACCTACTTGATCCTCTGCTGCCTTCACTACTTCATCCCTCAAAGCTACCCATTCTTCTTCTACTGTATTTCTTTCCCCCATTCCTACCATTTGTTCCCTTCCGCTCTCCCTGAAACTCTGTACAACCTCTGGTTCTTTCAGTTTATCCAGGTCCCATCTCCTTAAATTCCCACCTTTTTGCAGTTTCTTCAGTTTTAATCTACAGTTCATAACCAATAGATTGTGGTCAGAGTCCACATCTGCCCCTGGAAATGTCTTACAATTTAAAACCTGGTTCCTAAATCTCTGTCTTACCATTATATAATCTATCTGAAATCTGTCAGTATCTCCAGGCATCTTCCATGTATACAACCTTGTTTTATGATTCTTGAACCAAGTGTTAGGTATGATTAACTTGTGCTCTGTGCAAAATTCTACCAGGCGGCTTCCTCTTTCATTTCTTAGCCCCAATCCATATTCACCTACTACGTTTCCTTCTTTCCCTTTTCCTACTACCGAATTCCAGTCACCCATGACTATTAAATTTTCGTCTCCCTTCACAATCTGAATAATTTCTTTTATTTCATCATACATTTCTTCAATTTCTTTGTCATCTGCAGAGCTAGTTGGCATATAAACTTGTACCACTGTAGTAGGCATGAGCTTCGTGTCTATCTTGGCCACAATAATGTGTTCACTATGCTGTTTGTAGTAGCTTACCTGCATTTCTATTTTTTATTCATTATTAAACCTACTCCTACATTACGCCTATTTGACTTTGTATTTATAACCCTGTATTTGCCTGACCAAAAGTCTTGTTCCTCCTGCCACCGAACTTCACTATTTCCCACTATATCTAACTTTAACCTATCCATTTCCCTTTTTAAATTTTCTAACCTACCTGCCTAATTAAGGGATCTGATATTCCGCACTCCGATCCGTAGATCGCCAGTTTTCTTTCTCCTGATAACGACGTCCTCTTGAGTAGTCCCTGCTTGGAGATCCGAATGGGGGACTATTTTACCTCCGGAATATTTTACCCAAGAGGACGCCATCATCATTAACCATACAGTAAAGCTGCATGCCCTCGGGAAAAATCACGGCTGTAGTTTCCCCTTGCTTTCAACCGCTCGCAGTACCAGCACAGCAAGGCCGTTTTCGTTTGTGTTACAATGCCAGATCAGGCAATCATCCAGACTGTTGCCCTTGCAACTACTGAAAAGGCTGCTGCCCCTCTTCAGGAACCACACATTTGTCTGGCCTCTCAACAGATACCCCTCCGTTGTGGTTGCACCTACGGTACGGCTATCTGTATCATTGAGGCACGCAAGCCTCCCCACCAACGGCAAGGTCCATGGTTCATGGGGGGGCATTCTGTGTTATCCCACACTATTGGTCACAGATGAGCAGCTTCTTTACTAGTGTATTACTGTCATATTAGTAGGCTGCTGTTAACACCACAACAAAAAGTATCTGCATTTAGAGTGGTGCTGTGACCAAGCTGCATGGACTGCTGATCAGTGGTGTCATGTGCTCAGCAATAAATTCAATTTTCCACTACAACAGATGACCATCTTTGCTGACTGTGGCAGGGACCTTGGGAGAGGTCCAATTCTTCAAATAATTTGGAGATATATGTTGGTGTTACTCCTGGTGTTGGGATGTGGTTAGCCATCAGGTATGACTTCAGGTCACAATTGTCTGTGATTAAGGGAAGCCTAACAGCACAGTGGTACATCACATACATCCTCCGTCCTCATGTGTTACCTCTCATGCCAGAGTATAATGGAGCCATTTTTCAACAGGACAATGTTTGTCCAAACAGGGCACCTGTCTCTATGAACCATCTGCATGATGTTGAAGTACTCCAATGGTCAACAAGGTCTACATATCCATACCTGATAGAAAATGCTTGTGAGCAGCACTATCATCAACTTTGTCCCATAGGTGGTGTAGAATGTCACTCATCTCTCTTTTTGGCTTTATGACACCTACTGTGTACCTGAGGCCACCACTTCTTGCAGATGTATGTTGCAGGTGGCCGCAGTCCCAGCCCATTAGTAACAAACACCCTTAGAAGGATGTAAACAGCAGACTCAACACAACTTGCCAGGCTGCTTTCAATCAAGTCTCACACAGCCTCCAAGGCATCAGGTGGCACCAACCTCTTCAATATGTGCCCTGCAGATTGGTGTAAACAGTGCTACAGTCACGGGCACCACTTACCTACATGCAATCATGTACCCAATAAATTCTGCACCAGTGTCCATCCACTGGCAGGTATTTACATTGCTACTCAACCACTCTACAGCCAGTGCATGCTCCAGGCTCAATACCAGCCACATCTGCAGCCCATCAAATGGAGACATCACCACCATTGCCATGAGCACCTACCATTGAATGCTTGCTGGACTTCCATCAGCCATCCTTGAGTGTCGCACTGCACTGGATATGCATCTCAGCCACCCCCAAGCTCAACACTATGCAAGACTTTTGTTTCAATCATCCACAAGCCATCAGCATCATTGGACCCTATTGCTAATCAGCCACGAGTACCCAGTCTGGTTACCATTGACTACGGCTTTCATGGACTTTGTCATTGTGAGCCCATTCCAAGTAACTTCAGGGATTGACTTTCCAGTTTATAATCAAGTAATGTTAACACACATCTCTTGAGCCTGTGCATTGAGTTCTCTTTCTTAGTTAATAAACAAACAGTTGTTACTGCTACTTTTACATTTTACCATTTGCTTGTCATACCTCTTGGGCACGGACACTAAAATGGCAGTGTGGTGACTCTCACATGCATGATGGTTTGATGGACATACAGTTTTTGGCATTTGTGTCTGGAAGAGCTTTATGTATAACACTAACAACAGCAGGAGCAGATGTGCTGGAGGAGAATGCCACATGGATCCGGACCATGTGCATGCAGCCTGCTGGTTGTAGCCCCTGCAGCAACTTGCCTCCACCACTGTGGAATCCATCTCCTGTGCTGCTGGCTGCCTTTATCATCAGCCCTGTCATGACCAGTCCTGTTGATGCCAGTGCCAGCCCTCTCAACAATGATGCCAATTTCATTGCAGTCAGCAATGTTAAATCTGATACTGGTCCTTTTGACACCTACACCAGTACTCTCATCATTGGCTTGGTCAATGTCAGCCCTGTCAATGCTGTTGATGGCCCAGATGCCACCTCTGCTGCAGCTCCTGTGTCCTGTCTCACTGTCCTCATTGGTGTCACCATCATAGTCAAGTTACACATTTCTCAGATTTCCATTGTACCTGCTTCTTTTTCCTTATCTTCTGTGTCTCCTGTGTTCATTGTGCATACACTCTCTGGGTACTCCTCCCCTCCGTTTGGTGCAACATCACTGCTCTCTCCTCTGTCTGCAATGATTGCTGGTCACATCTCTTTGTCCTGGACCACCACTGTTTCGCTCTCGGTGGCACCTTCCTTCCCTTCATTTTTTCCTTTCCAAAAGTGTGTGTTGTTCTGCCAGAGTGTGATGCATTCAACTTTCCTTGATTCTCTCCATTGGATGCTTTTGGGGCCTTTTGATGCTGCAAGCATAGCTGCCGTTTCGTTGACAATGCTCGCACATCATCCAGATGTTCTTTTTCCCATAAGGCTTTGCAACTCTTTCCAGGAAGCCTCATCTTTGCAGATACCATGCCCTCTCTGAGAAGGTTTTGCTATCTCTTTCTTAAGGTAGAGGAATATAGCATATGCTGGGCTGCTGCTACCTTGTGATTGTGGCCACCACTCATATTGATGTATACCATGGGTAGTGGCAGCGGTAAGATGGGAGATTTCATTCCTGGAGCAGCACTGCAAGTACAGCCTTCATTTGTGAATTCCTTTTATGAGCTCCAAAGATGATTGACTTATTTTCATTTACCTATGTGGTTAGTCTTACCTGTTTGTGTGCTTACTAGGACATGCTAGTATCTTAACAACTGTATAGTGTAGAGTTTTGCCATCTTTCGTGTGGATAGGGACTGTGCTTGCTATGTTCCAATGCAGACTGAGTTAGTGACCACTTTCTCACACCTCCAGCCAATGCTGGCTTCAGCCCTGCAGCTTGAGGCTGTTGCCAGTAGGCATCACTGTGGGAGGCCGGACTTGGGGATCAAAGGGTTGCCCAGCATGTGTCTGACATGTCACCCAATCTGTCCCTGTTTTGGCTACCGTGACCACTGCCTGCACTCCGGTTGGCCCCTCTCCTGTCATTGAGGGAAAGTTGTTCCCAGGTATAGCAAGCAGTGAAAGACTTTCTGAGGGGCTGAACGAAAGGCCTTCCCAGTTTGTCGGGCAAAAAGGTTTCAGGCACTATCTGTGGCTACAAAAGATCCAGAGCCAGGTGCTGTAGCTTGTCCTGTTTCAGAGGAAACCCCTCAGCCTGTAAGATCCAGAAAGTCACAGAAAGTGAGACTACTAGTAGTTTGAAGCTCTAATGTTAGGTGAGTAATGATGACCCTTAGGGACTGGGCTGCCAAGGAGTGGAAGAAGTCCAGAGCGCATTATGTGTCTATACTGGGTGGAGTCATCCCAGATGTGCACTGGATCCTTCTGGATGCTATGGAGAGCACAGATCACAGCCATCTACAGGTGGTGGCTTATGTTGGTTTAACGATGTGTTCTGCTTTGGATCAGAAGAGGTTGTGTCTGGTTTCCAGCAGCTATTTGAATTGGTAAAGATTGCCAGTCCTGCTTGCTGGATGAAGGCAGAGCTCACCTTCTGTAGCACTGTCAACAGGAATGATTGTGGACCTTTGGTGCAGAGCCCAGTGGAAGGTCTGAATCAGAGGCTTAGGCAGTTCCACAACTGTGTAGACTGCATATTCATCAGCGTTTGCCTTAGGATGGTGTGGTATCAAATCCTGTTTAATAATACACAGCTCCTCTACATACAGGAAGTGGCTACACAGGTAACTGGGCTATGTGGAAGGGACTAGGCACTTTTTTAGGTTAGATGGTCTCAGGAAACTACAGACGTGGTGTCATTCTACAATATAAACCTACCTATCTTGTGTTCAAACCTAGTAATTAACACCCTAGTTCATGATCAATTGTTTATGATATTTTATAGGTCTTGAACAAAAATGTTGTTAAACAATAATTATGTTAGTTGACAAATCAATAAATTGCCATAAATATATACTGTAACCACATAACAGAATTGCAATGTATTGTTATGTTTAGCAATTTGATTTACCGTGTACCACAATAAGTGAATATTGGGTTGTTACATTGCAATGGAAAATTTAACTTTTTCTTAAATGTATTTCTATTCACTCTGAGTCTTGTTTTGCCCTAAAATAAAAAAGGGCAAAATTGAACAAAAGCAAGGACAAGTTATTGATAACTCCTAGGACTAAAGAATCTTGTGTAGGAAGAGGGAGCCCTACACAATTCAGAAAACAAGCAGTAGTCAAGATTTGAAACTCTGTTACCACTAGTAATGTAAAATCCTTGAGCCTATCACAAATAAAGTGAAACTCATGTATTGTTCTCAAAAAATAAAACACTCCAGGAATATGGCAAAACTAGTTGGAACATTATTAAACAGGAAAAAAAGAAAAATAATGATCCAAACAACATAAAATAACCTAAAGAGTGTATGGTATTCATCAGATCACTAAAAGATATATGGAGTGAATCTTGGGCTGACTGCTTAGGGTTACCCTTAAGTTATCTTTGTAATCCATCAATGATTCAGGGCATATTTCCTGATAGACTTAAATAAGCTAGGTATAAGAAAACTACCTCAGATTACAGATCTATATTACTCCTTTCAATCTTTTCACATGTGTTTGAGAAAATGGCCTGTGTCATAATACTGAGTCATGTAACTGAGCAGAATTTGTTAACTTCCTCTCAGCTTCTTGCTCATGGAGGATTCTCCACTTAGACAGCAAAGATCTCACAAATGAAGTGCTAGCAGAACAAAACAAGAAAAATTATCATCTTGATGTACTGTGTGATCTTGCCAAAGCCTTTGATTGGGTGGATCACAAAATCTACGTATGTCACGGCATTAATGTTATCCTTCTTGCATGGATGGGATGTTAGAGACAGAAGCAGAAAAGAGAGGTTTTCATTTGCTGACTGTATTTCAATAACTTTAAATGGCAGTTCAAAAACTGTAATGTTGCTTTTGGGACAAATTTGTCAATCGAGCACCCAATTTAAGTTTAACCAGACACAATTCAGATGATAGCTACAAGTGGTTCATTGCTAACAGTTGAAGCCTTAATCTCATAAAGACCCATACCATACAATTTCAGACAAGTAGTAATGACGTGATGGGACTAAGTAGACACTGTTGTACACTAAACAAAACACTCTTTGAGACATTCCTTGGGGTCCAGCTGGGTGTTGTTGTTGCTGCTGTCGCTGCTTCTACTGCTG
Source organism: Schistocerca serialis cubense (assembly GCF_023864345.2). NCBI lineage: Eukaryota > Metazoa > Arthropoda > Insecta > Orthoptera > Acrididae > Schistocerca > Schistocerca serialis. The sequence continues at coordinate 81,218,458 of NC_064641.1, read as the reverse complement.
CTGCAGATTTGAATCCAAAGACTGATTTGAAGTATTTCTTCACAAAATTCTATCCTGTGTAAGTATCTTCATCTCTGATTGTAACCAAGCAATGTGGCACAGTGGTTAGCACACTGGACTCACATTCAGCAGGACAAAGATTCAGATCTCTGTCTGACCATCCAGGTGTAGGTTTTCCGTTTCTGTAATTTGCTGGAATAGTTCCTTTGAAAGGCTTCCCTATCCTTTCCTAACCTAGGCTTGAGTTTTTCCTCTAATGACCTCATTGTTGATGGGATATTAAACTCTAGTCTTCCTTCATCTCTGAATAACTAATGCATCCTACATCCATTTGAACCTGTTACTGTGTTTGTCCCTTGGTCTCACTCAACAGTTTTTACTCCCCACACGCTCTTACATTGCTGATAATTCCTTCATGCCTCAGGAAGTTCCTATCAACTGATCCCTTCTTTTAGTCAAATTCTGCCACAAATTTGCTTTTTCCCCAATTTTAATTAATACTTCTTCATTAATTATTTGATCTACCCATCTAATCTTCAGCATTCTTCTATAGCTCTACATTTCTAAACCTATACTTTTCTTGTCTGAACTGCTTATCATCCACACTTCATTCCATATGAGTCTACATGCCAAACAAATACCTTCAGGAAAGATTTCCTAACAACTAAATTTATGATTTTGCTGATATCTGATTTATGGGCATAAGGCCATGGCCCAAGGCATGATTCTATGCCTAACAGTTCTTCTTCCACTGCTGGAGACTTCATCAAAGGCTTTGTCATCAGACCATTGCCTATGATTGTGGAGTCATGCCAACTTATGTTGTGGAACTTGTAGTGGGTAAGAGATGGCACTGTTTGTTTTATTTAGCGTAAGGGCCCATAACATGTCTGATTTCAGTTCTTCTTTTCAGTTGGAATTGTTTCTGTGCTTTTATATTTTTATGGTCTCTTGTACATCTTAGCATAGTAATTATTAGATCTTGTGAAAACCACAGTGTCAGAGGAATGAATTTGGTAGTTTCCCAGTTCTAGCACATGATCTGCTACTGCTGATTTATCTGTATTGTAACAGTTTCCCCATAAATTTATAATTTAGTGTTGTTTAGTCTTCAGTCTTGACATGGTTTGTTTATGGCATTCGACATGAATTTACTGTTTGCCACTAGTTTTTCCTGTTAACTTCTCTGTCAAATATTCTTTTGTACTTGTTTGTGTACACATCAAATTCAAGAACATGGTTGTTCTTTGCTTCCATCTACAGTTTCCACTTTGTAATACTAGAGCTCATGATGCCTTCAGTTACCCATGAGTTTGTTTCACTCTGTTTATCACATACTGTTATGAAGAAGAAACATTCATTGGAAATACTCATGAATTCTGACAAAAGCGTGGTAGTCAAGAGTTCACTGAACACTAGTTGATGAATGACCAGGAAGTTTGATTCAGTTTTAAGACAAATATATTCCTGACTCTTTCCACTGTTAGTTGAAAGCTGTGATACCCCAAAATTTCATGTCTTAATTCAGAAATATGGATTGAAGTTAAATTTTCTGAAGGCACTAGAGCAAACAGCTGATCAGTGGCCTGCACTGATAAGATTATTACCAAATACCAATTTGAAAATGCACTGTGTAGTGCTTAGTCCTTGGTATTTCAGACCATTCAGCTGTGTTTATGATCTTCCAGAAGCAGATAAATTAAAGCCCCCAGAAGTGAATGTAAATATTAATTTCAGCAAAAGTAACAAACTTTTCAAACACCATAAACTATAGCAAATTCTTAAATTTTTCTATATTTACTGAATCATTTCCTCTTATATCTTGGCAAAAGAAAGCAAGCAGGAAACTTAAATGGATTACACCAGGAATAAAAATTTCTAGTGCCAGAAAGAAAGAAGTACACAATCAAGCTAAAATGATACAAAAACTCTGGTTTTGCCATGTATATCAACTGCCATAAAGTTAGTTGCAGTGACATCCAAAAACTGCAAATAATACATTTATTTTCAGACACAGAAATAAGACAAAAGCAATGTGGTCAGTTTTTGATTCAGAAATAGGGGGCAAAGTCAAAAGTCAAGAAATTTTAAAAATTAGATTTGCAAATGATATAATAAATCCTGTTCAGATGTCAAATTGTTTCAACAAATTCTTCTTAAATTTAACAAGATCAGCTGTCAATATAGCAACCTATCAAGACGAAGCAAATATCATAAACTAGGAAAATAATCAGAATGCATCTTTTAAACGTCTGGGTGGGATTAAATTACCAACTCTGTAATCAGTGGTGTGTATAATGTCATTTTGCACCCACTCACTGTTGATTAGTTAAAGCAATCTGTTGAACAGGTATGTTTTCCAAATGTATTGAAATATGCCAAAATAAAACCATTATATTGAAAAGGGATAGCAGAAGATATGGGGAATTACTACCCCATCTCTGTCCTGCCAGTCCTCTCTAAAGTGCTTGAAAAGATCGCAACAAAACAGATTAAAAAATTTCTTACTATAAATGATACAGTTCTTAAAAACCAGTTTGGATTCCATCCGGGAAAAAGCAGTGTCAGTGCCATCAATAACTTAACTCAAAAAATATCCTTCACATCAGGTAAAGATAAAAAGGTCACAAGAATATTCTGTGATCTGACAAAATCATTCAATTCAGTGACCCACTTGTAGTTCTCCGCAAATTGCAGGTATGTGAAATCAGGACACTGCCTTACAATGGTTCAACTCATACTTAAAAGATAGGATGCAAAGAGTAACTGTAACTTCAAATTCAAGAAGTTACTCCTCAAACTGGAAAACTGTTTCCTAAGGAGTCTCACAAGATTTGATATTGGATTCCCATCTGTTCCTTTTCTACATAAACGACCTACAACTTGCTGTTAATGTCCATTCAGTTTTATTTGTACAATAATTTTAATTGAAAATGACATGCTTGAAAGAATTCCAGAAAGTGCCAAAAATGCATTAGAAAAATTTAAATCTTGGTTCCATAAAAATAGACTGAAACTAGATGTAATTAAAACCAAAATGATGCAATTTGAAGCTAAATCATTTGAATGGAGTGAAATAAAAGTAACATTCAATGATCAGGATACCGGAGAAGCAAACCAAGTAAAGGTCTTAGGCCAAAATTTTGACAAAAATTTAAATTGGGAAGTGCACTTGGACTACTTAGCAAATAAACTTATCACTTTAGTATCTGCTATCTGTATTTTGGCAGATGCCACAAACATAGACACCAGAAAGATAGTCTGTCACTGCTACTTTGAGTCCGTTATTTGTTATAGCATAATCATCTGGGGAAATTCAGCAAATGTCATGAGTCTCATAGTATTACAAAAGGAAATAATTAGGAACATTTGTGTTGCCAAACAGTGGGTATCCATGTACTGCTTCGCATGGAGTGCATCCTCCGTTGGGTCAAACTGATGGATGTTGGAAGGTGCAAGATCCAGGCTTCAGAGTTGACCGCTGCACCATAAGGGAGAACATCAGACAGAATAACTCCTTCAGAGTCCCAGAAGACCATTGGCATGACTTTACCAGCTGACAGTGTGGCTTTGATCTTTTCCTTAAGAGGAGATGTGGTGTGGTGCCACTCAATGGATTCTTATTTGTTTCCGGTCCAAAGTGATGACCCCATGTTTCATCACCTGTAATGATGATCAACAAAAAATTGCCACAATCACCTTCATAATGTGCAAGCAATTCTGCACAGGTGGTTCTTTGTTGCTCTTTGTGGTCTTCTGTTAAGCAGCGAGGTACCCACCAAACACACACCTTTGAGTACACCATCTGGACGAGTATGTTAGCACTACCAACAGAGACGTCCAGTTGTGCAGCAAGGTGTTTGATTGTGATCCATAAATTTCCACAAATGAGAGTGTCTGCACATTCCAACAGTGTAGGAGCCGCAGCTGTGTACAGTCGACCAACACACGGGAGATCAGACAGATCTGTGCACCCTTATTTAGATGATGACAGATGCCTTGCCCAATGACGCACTGTACTTTTGTTCACTGCCAGATCTCCGTAGACATTCTGCAAGTGCCTCTGAATATGTGCAGTGCTCTGATTTTCCACCAAAAGAAACTCAATGACAGCTCTCTGCTTGGAACACACCTACTTGACAGACACCATATTGAAGGCTACATATAGTGCCACCACCTATCAGAAGTTCATGAAATGGCTGAAGACGGAATATTCCATAATGTCCCACAGCAAATTCCACATTTTTTCAACCAGAATTGGTCAAGGAGAAAAAGTGTTGTATTATTTATTGAACATCCCTTGTAAATGCAAAGAATGATGAAGAAAACTCTACATTGATAATAAATACTCTCTGCCAAACCAGTGATCCATCTTTTGTCTCTTCTTGTACTGTCTACTTGCACAGTAACTGTTGTCACCCTGCCAGAACCCCCACCCCACCACCCCTTTTTTAATGCTAGGTGCTCGAGGAATATTGGGTTACTAGTACCAACCATCATGATGATTGGCTGGAAGGGGGAGGGGGTCATGGTGGCAGTAGCTGGTGAGATATTGTGTGCCTCTTGGCCTCTCGAGGCTCCTGGGAGGCTTCAGTGTCACTCAGCATTGTAGGCTCAGTGCAGGACAATCGAAAACTGACAGGATGGTTCTGTGGAAACTCCTTGTGTAGGTAGCCAGGTTTTAGTCACTCTGTGGAGATTGCATTGTGCCTGGCATTCTCATTAAACTTGAAAGTGTTCTTTTTTTAAATCACCCAGTTGGGATCAGTATACAGTGGGTGTAACAGTGGGCATCTGGTATCATCTCTACGTCAGACATGTGAGAGGTGTGTCTGCATGCAAATGTCTCATCTGGTAGCTGAACTGTCATGCGAATTCTGTCACTGTGTCTATAGTGATTTGTTGAATTGGTGCTAGTGCAGTGGGTTCAACTGGCATATGCAGTTCCTCACTGTTGGGCTGGCCAAGAGTGCAGATCTTCCTTCACTAATGTGTGTGGGCCTAACAATACTAGCAGCAAGGCATCCATCCACATTTAAAAGTATCATATCAATGCCGCCTTTACTGTGTGATGCCATCTCTCCACCTTTCCATTACTAGCAGGATGGTAGCTAATGGTGCAAAGATGGTTGCAGCTGCATAGCTGAAGAAGCTTGTTAAATAGCTGCAACACAAACTGTCATCCACAGTCACTCATAACAGTTTGGGGAATACCAATCCTCGAACACCATGAAAGCAACAGTGCCTTTGCAACCACTTCTGTGGGGCTGTCTGGTATGGGAGAAGCTTTAAGACACCTCTTAAAATAATCTACTGTACTAAGTAGATAGCAGTGACTATCAGAATAAGGCAACAGTCCTATTATGTCGAAGTGTATGTGCGAAAATCTTGCTTTTGGCACTGGAAAATGTGCGACCAGTGCTAAGGCATGTCAGCCAACTTTGCTGTGCTGGCAATTGAGGCAGGAGTGTGCCCACCCTTGACAGGCTTTCTGAGTTTCCGACCACACCACTCTGCTCGTCACTAAGCTTGCTGTTATCCTTATAAGCCTGCTTAAACAGTGCTTGGAGAAGTGTGCATTAAAATGCTACAGAAATGTACAGGCATTGTTTATCCTGGGATGCAATGCACCAGATACTCGTGGCACAATATGGAACAGAAACACCTCTCAAATGCAAGGCTATGTGTTCACTTTGGAGCAAGTCATCTGGCACTGTGTCCTCCTGTTGCTTGGCTGCTATCTTAGCCCATGGCACCAACTGTAGGCTGGTGCAATTTCGTGACAGGCAATCTGCGACAATGTTGTTTCTACCTGAAATGTGATGCACATTGGTTGAAAAGTGGGGTATATATTCCACTAGTCTACACTGCTGTGGTGACCCATGATCCATTGCACATTGGAAGAAACAAGTTAGTGGTTACTTGTCAGTAAAAGTTGTAAATCGTCTTCCTTTCAAAATGTTTAATGGCCTCGTAGATCACCAACAACTCACAATCGATAGCGCTTCATTGTTTCTGCTGTGGCACAAAATTATGTGAGTACAAGGCGACTGGTTGCTGTTGACGAGTGGTGGCGCCTTCTATGCGCCCTCTACACGCTCTATATAAACAGGACTCTACGGCCTAGCAGCCAGTCGTAGACTCACCTCAGATAATGTTGCCCGCAGCTGGCAACGAAACGTCAAGGAGAAGTATTTCTACTATTGGACCACGGCCTCTTAGCCCGGAAGTTTTAATTACTGAAGACACCGGCCGTGAAAGTCTACACGCTATGATTACCAGGAGCCATGTTTTTTGTGCAATATGTGCAGTGGGAATGTCCAGTATCTATGTGATCTATTCGCAATACCTGCTTTCAACAGCTCATCAAAGCCTGCTTGTAATGCCAGGAGATTGTGAGGCAAAAGCCTCCTCAGATGAGCTGTAGCAGGCTGGCCAAGTGATGTGTGGATATAGTGCACTTTTGAATGGTGGCACTTCCTGATGGATGAGTGAAGGAAATTGTTGAAGTATTTGACTGAAAGGATTGTTATCATTTACTATAGTAATAGTTTCTGTCAGGCAAAATTTGTTCAGACCAATGGTCAGTATTATGTGACACAATTGACTCATTTGCCAACACAGATATAATAATGTTGTGTGACTAGGGCCTCCCATCGGGTAGACCGTTCGCCGGGTGCAAGTCTTTTGATCTGACGCCACTTCGGTGACTTGCGCGTTGATGGGGATGAAATGATGATGATTAGGATAACACAACACCCAGTCCTGAGCGGAGAAAATCTCCGACCCAGCTGGGAATTGAACCCAGGCCCTTAGGATTGACATTCTGTTGCACTGACCACTCAGCTACTGGGGGTTATGGTGTCTCAAATTTAAAGTTTTAAAGTCTCCTGCATTCAAATGCAGACGTGGAGAGGGCTTTCAGTCAAATGAGCATTGTGAAATCCAAACTGCGTAATAGGATTACTATCAATACTCTGAACTTAATTCTCACATTAAGAAGTGGGTTAAAGCACATAGGGAAGTGTTGTCATTCATTGGAACAGCCTTATTCCAAGCTGAAGTTTATAGGCACAATGTGAAGGTACACCAGACAGTCTGCGCCTGACAATGGAGCAGCCAGACCTAATCAGTGATCTTCAATAATGGATGAAATTGGAAGTGAGTATGAGGACTTAATGTAAATGTAAGTTTTAATAAATACATTATTTTAGGTAGTATCTTATTATAAGTATCACTTTCATTTAAATACAGTAGTTAATTTTAAGTGAACTTTGATATTTTATTTGGTTCTACATTCTTTTAAATTTGGGATATTTTGATAAAAAACGATGACTTCTTAAATGGCTCTTGCGAACTTTCAGTATTCAGAGTTGCCACAAGTTTCCTGTAGTGCAATTCCCTGATATTTCCCTGATTTCCACACAAGTATCAACATTTTTACCTGACAGATCTCAAGATCTCAAGGGTAAGTAAAGACATAAGTCGACAAAAAAATGTAAGGACTTCTGTATTTCTAAATGTCTGAGCAAAAATGTTAAGTGCTAACATCAATATCTTTTGTAATGAACTCATTTTAGATGAAGAAAGCAAGCCAAATAATATATATATTTCATTAAGACCACTGATGTTATTTTATTTCAGTAAAACGAAACGCATTTGATGACAAAAATACTTATTTTGTTGGAGTCACAAGAGAGATTTAAAATACATTAACTGCTTTCAGAATTAACCTTAGAAAAAAAGTAGGTCTCCTAAAAGGAATGTAGAAGGTGGGGAAGAGTTGTGTAAACCAAAACTAGAGGTGACCATGAATAAAATGTTGCTTCTACTATGTTTGTTATTGCTGCTTATTAGCCACTGTGTTTTGTCTATTATTCTACAGGTATTGTGTGATTTTTCTTTCAAGCATACAAACTGCTGGCAACTGCCACAAATTTCTTATTATTATTATCCATACTTTCTAATATATAAACTACTTTTGAAGTGCCAAAATATATTAGAATAAATAAAATATCTATAAGATGTTCCACTAAACAATGTACTTGCACTGAGAGAGTCGCAATTCCTGAAATCCGTTGCTTGTGGCCTTTGGTGTTTCCGAGGAGCATCACAGTCCTGGGTCCATGGATAAACCATGAAAATCCATTGCATTACACCACACACAGACAGACCCAGCCTGCTGGCAGATCAGTGAGACTAGATCCAACAGGCAGGGTCTGCACATTTGTGGGAAACTATGGGCTTGAGATTGGCAGGCCTGATCTGTTAGATATACCCTCAGAAATGGCCTGCAGTTTTGTCCCGTCATGGAAGTCCACTCGCGTGGCCATCTATTCACGTCTCACAGACACGAGGTTGATGAAATGAGACTGTGGTGATCACCCACGCAACAGATAAATTGCACAAATACTCTGGGAATCAATACTATTGAGGACAGGTAGCAACGCATTGTAAAGATGATTGCTGAGCCACAGACAGGCACGTAGAAAAGACAATCACACTCTCACAACAAAATTTTTGCATAGCCTTTGTCAGAAAATGATGGCGCACACAAATTCACACAAACACTCAGACACAACTCATGAACACAAGACCATTGTCTCTGGTCACTGTGTCAACAATCTCTGAGAATCAGATCCAAACAAACCACTCCTCATGCCTCCCAGTGTCTCATAAGCAGCTGCTAGGCTAGCAGCAAGTAGTGTTGGCAGCACCAACTGCAAGCTTCTGGGAGGGGTGGTAAGGGGAGAAGGAGTAAGAATGAGAGAGTAGGGGAGTGGTGCATGTACTCAGCTGAGCCCAGCCAGTGACAAAGCATGACATCTCAGTAAACGAACAATTTCATGCTACTGAGACAAAAACAAGATTTTGTTGCCGTGGCATACGGAGCTCCATCGCAGTCTTTAACACTGGTAGCATGCCGCGACAGTGTGGACGTGAACCGTATGTGCAGTTGACGGACTTTGAGCGAGGGCGTATAGTGGGCATGCGGGAGGCCGGGTGGACGTACCGCCGAATTGCTCAACACGTGGGGCGTGAGGTCTCCACAGTACATCGATGTTGTCGCCAGTAGTCGGCGGAAGGTGCACGTGCCCGTCGACCTGGGCCCGGACCGCAGTGACGCACGGATGCACGCCAAGACCGTAGGATCCTACGCAGTGCCGTAGGGGACCGCACCGCGACTTCCCAGCAAATTAGGGACACTGTTGCTCCAGGGGTATCGGCGAGGACCATTCGCCACCGTCTCCATGAAGCTGGGCTATGGTCCCGCACACCGTTAGGCCGTCTTCCGCTCACGCCCCAACATTGTGCAGCCCGCCTCCAGTGGTGTCGCGACAGGCGTGAATGGAGGGACGAATGGAGACGTGTCATCTTCAGCGATGAGAGTCGCTTCTGCCTTGGTGCCAATGATGGTTGTATGCGTGTTTGGTGCCGTGCAGGTGAGCGCCACAATCAGGACTGCATACGACCGAGGTACACAGGGCCAACACCCGGCATCATGGTGTGGGGAGCGATCTCCTACACTGGCCGTACACCACTGGTGATCGTCGAGGGGACACTGAATAGTGCACGGTACATCCAAACCGTCATCGAACCCATCGTTCTACCATTCCTAGACCGGCAAGGGAACTTGCTGTTCCAACAGGACAATGCACGTCCGTATGTATCCCATGCCACCCAACATGCTCTAGAAGGTGTAAGTCAACTACCCTGGCCAGCAAGATCTCCGGATCTGTCCCCCATTGAGCATGTTTGGGACTGGATGAAACGTCGTCTCACGCGGTCTGCACGTCCAGCACGAACGCTGGTCCAACTGAGGCACCAGGTGGAAATGGCATGGCAAGTCGTTCCACAGGACTACATCCAGCATCTCTACGATTGTCTCCATGGGAGAATAGCAGCCTGCATTGCTGCGAAAGGTGGATATACACTGTACTAGTGCCGACATTGTGCATGCTCTGTTGCCTGTGTCTATGTGCCTGTGGTTCTGTCAGTGTGATCATGTGATGTATCTGACCCCAGGAATGTGTCAATAAAGTTTCCCCTTCCTGGGACAATGAATTCACGGTGTTCTTATTTCAATTTCCAGGAGTGTACACCAGTCAATAGTGTCTCACGTGGCTAGCATAACTACCACCAGACCTTGATTGCTCAGTCGGCTATGTACTTTGTCTGATATCATTCATTAATGTCTCCACCACACTATTGACTACTCGCCAACGACTTCACTTTGGTATTGGTTTTCCTTTTTGGTCTCATACTCGATATGTCGACAGTGTGGTATGAAAAGTTCGTTGAACTTCATTGTAGCCTAGATTGCTTTCACCTAGTTGTTGTTATGTTGGTTCCACCATTTGGTCTGCCGTATTGCTTAACTGCTGCATGGGTTTGGGTCCCACCTGCAGGCAGTCTTCTCGACGTGTGTCATCATAGTTTCTCGCCTGTTTTTCTGACATGTCCATCTGGTGAATTGTGTATCTAGAAATTATTTACTTATTTATTTAGTCTACTTTTGTTTCGCCTATTTTGTCTTCATCTCTCTCTCTCTCTCTCTCTCTCTCTCTCTCTCTCCCTCTCCCTCTCTCTCTCTCCCCCCCCTCCCTCCCTCCCTCCCTCCCTCCCTCACTCCCTGCCACCCTCCCTCCCTCTCTCCTCCCTCTCTCCTTTTATCTCTCTCTCTCTGTATGTTTTTCCCTCATCTCCTTTTCTACTTTCCATTTTGTTTTTGACTGCACTTTTCATCTTTATTTCTCACTCTGACCCCTTACCATTAATCTTATCATTGTTAATTGAACCTCATCAGTGCTTATTGTTGTGCTGTGCCTGACCTCATGCTCTCTCAAAAGTGCCAGCTTTCATTTTGTCTCTCTTCGTCTTCACAAAAGAAGGTTTCCTCTCAAGCAGTGGTCTGAGTAACCTGTCTCAGCTACTCAACCCTATCTTTATTTCCTCCCTAATTAAAAAACTAACATTTCCAAATGCCTGCTAATAGTTTTTCTTCCTTTTTTAAATTGTTGAATGTGTTTATTGGTATTACCTAGAATTTTGTCATTTGAAGGTAAGTGCTCGTCAGCTATTTTGTGCCCTAGTAATTTTATAATTAATTAGACAGTCATTGAAAGATAGAAAAAGTCTGCTGCCCACTGCATATATCAGAGCAGACACACATTAAACAAACACTGATAAGTAACAATATTATGAAAAGGAAAGTTGTAGTATATTCTTAGAGAAATTGTTTAAAGCTGGTTTTTAAAACTTTCTTAATAGACTTTCTTGCAATAGTTTATATGTATCTTCAAGAGCCTTCCAGATCAGTTCCTTTAGTATCTCTGTGACACTCTCCTTCTTGTTAAACAGACCTGTGATCATATCTCTGTATACGTTCAATATCCCCAGTTAGTCCTATCTGGTACGGGTTCCACAAGCTTGAGCAATATTCTAGAACCAGTCACATGAGTGATATGCAAGCAATCTTCTTTGTAGATTGATTGCACTTCCCCAGTATTCTACCAATAAATCAAAGTCTACTGCCTGCTTTACCATGTGACCATTCCATTTCATAACCCTACAAAGTGTTGTACCCAAGTCTTTGTATGAGTTGGCTGACTCCGACAGTAGCTCATTGATATCTTAGTCATCAAATACTACTCTTATTCATTTTGTGAACTGCAAAACTTTACATTTCTGAACATTTAAAGCATGTTGCCAATCCCTGCACCACTCTGAAATATTATCAAGATCTGACTGACTATTTATGCAGCTTCTTTCAGATAGTACTTCCTTACACATAACTGAATCATCTGCTGAAAGTCTGATTTTACTATTAATATTGGCTGCAAGGTCATTAATACACAACATGAACAGCGAGGGTCCAGACACACTTCTCTGGAGCACCTGAAGTTACTTCTACATCTGACAATGTCTCTCCATCCAAGATAACATGTAGCATCCTCACTACCAAAAGTCTTCAGTTTAGCCAGAAATTTCACTTGATACCCCATACGATCATTACTTTGACAATTAGTATAGGTTAGGTCTTGAGTCAAATGCTTTTATGATGCAAAAAATTCAACATCTGTCTGATTGCCTTGGTCCAAAGCTATCAGTATATCAATAGAGAAAAGTGTGAGCTGGGTTTCGCATGAGCAATGTTTTCAAAATCCATGCTGGCTGGCATTGAGAAGGTCATTCTGTTCAAGATATCTCATTATGTTTCAGCTCAGAATATGTTCTAAGATTCTACAACAAATCAATGTCAAGGACATTGGACGGTGATTTTGTGGATCACTCCTACCACCCTTCTTGTGAGCGGATGTGACCTGCATCTTTTTCCAAGAACTTTGCATGGTTTTTTGTTTGAGGGATCTACAAAAGATAATTGTTAGAAGGTGGTCTAACTCAGTCACAAATTCAGTATAGAATCTGACAGGGATTCCATTGTGCCCTGCAGCTTTGTTCAATTTTAACGATTTCAGTCATTTCTCAACACCACTGACATGAATACTTACTTCATCAATCTTGTCAGTGGTATGAGTATTAACTTGGGGCAATTCTCCTGTGTTTTCTTTTGTAAAGGAACATTTGAAAACAGAGTTCAGCTTAATCTTAGCTTCCCTTGGTTTCACTTCTTGTCTCATTCACTAGGGACTGGAACTAACTTTGGTGCCATTAGCAGCCTATACATATGACCAGAATTTCTTTGGGTTCTGTGGTAGTTCACTTCACAATATTCTGCCATGGTAGTCATTGAAGGCACCATGCATTTCTCTCTTGATAGCCAAATGCAATCTATTCAGCATCTCTCTATCTATAGCCCTAAACTTTGTTTTACACCTATCATGCAGTAATCTCTGTTTCTTTAGAAGTTTATTTACAGTGACTGTACACCATGAACTGTTCTACTGGGTATATATCTATACAGCACATAGTCAACCATTCTTTTAAACTTGAGCCAGGGACCTTCTAAATGCTCCTACCCTGTGTTGAATATTTCAAGTTATTCACAGGTATATGACACTGCTGTTATATATAAGTATCACTCCTGAAAGAAAGGATATTGCAGAGACATGGCTTAGCCACAGCCTGGGGAATGACTCCAGAATGAGATTTTCACTCTGCAGTGTAGTGTGCGCTAATATGAAACTTCCTGGCAGATTAAAACTGTGTGCCGGACCGAGACTCAAACTCGGGACCTTTGCCTTTCACGGGCAAGTGCTCTACCAACTGAGCACCCAAACACAACTCACACCCCATCCTCACAGCTTTACTTCTGTCAGTCACTCATCTCCTACATTCCAAACTTTACAGAAGCTCTGCTGCAAACCTTGCAGAACTAGCACTCCTGAAAGAAAGGATATTGTGGAGACATGGCTTAGCCACAGCCTGGGGGATGATTCCAGAATGAGATTTTCACTCTGCAGTGTAGTGTGTGCTAATATGAAACTTCCTGGCAGATTAAAACTCTGTGCCAGACTGAGACTCGAACTTGGAACCTTTACCTTTCACGGGCAAGTGCTCTACCAACTGAGCTAGCCAAGCATGACTCACGCCCCATCCTCACAGCTTTACTGCTGTCAGTTACTCATCTCCTACCTTCCAAACTTTACAGAAGCTCTCCTGCGAGGATGGGGCATGATTGGTGCTTGGGTAGCTCAGTTGATAGAGCACTTGCCCGTGAAAGGCAAAGGTCCCGAGTTTGGGTCTCGGTCCGACACACAGTTTTAATCTGCCAGGAAGTTTCATAAGAGCGCACACTCGGCTGCAGAGTGAAAATCTCATTCTGGAAACTGTTATCAATTTCAGGTTTGACCCAGTTTTCTGATACCTAGTATTATGAGAGCTTCACTACTTTTCATGAGCACATCAAACTGTGGTACTTTGTTGTAAATGTTTTGGCAGTTTACTATTAGGATTTTAATGCTCTTGCCAGTGGAGGCACTTCTTTCAATCTTGCACTGATACTTCTGAGTTTCCTCAGCTATTATTATCTGGATTGAATGAAGAGTCACCTAATCTAAAAAATCCCTGTGGGCTCCTCACATTCAGTCAGCTACCTGAGTAGCAGCCTGACGCGTTTTGGGATCCCTACCATTCTCAACCCTATAGCACAAGTCCAGGAAGTCTCAGCATAGCTTGTCACAGAACTTTTGAAGTCTCTGGTTCAGTCCTTCCAGTTGACTTAGAAGCAAAGGGCCACAATCAGTTCTGGGGACAATGCTGCAAATTGAGAGCTTCTTTGAAACTCCATGCATAAGCCTAGTCTTATTAACCTTCTCTGCCAGTCTCTGGAATGGTCCAAGAATGACCTCAGAGCCCAGATGACAGGCATCATTTGTTTCAACATGCGCCACAATCTGTGGTTGGTTGCTCACTGTTCCATCAGTTGCTGCTGGAATAGCCTCTTCAACATGGTGAATGAGGCCCTGAGGCATACAAACTGAGTGCATCTGTTGTCCTTTCTCATCCCTTGCTGCCATTTTACTAAGGGGTACCATCATTCTCCACGCTTTTGAACTGCTGATGATGAATAGTCTCCTATCCTTTGGCGTTTGCCGCCTCCTGTCACCAGACAAAACAAGTTTCCCCAAAACAGGTGAAGTGAGTCTCAATGGCTCACTTTCAGTTTCAGTGAAAGACAGCACCTCAGACTTGTTGGTTAGGGGGATAGATATAACACACTGAGTCCTCCCTAGTCCTCTCTGTGCAAGATGTCTAGATCTACCATTGACATGCCACTTGCAGTCGAGTGGATGAGTAATGACATGTATACTTGAGGTTTCTGTGGTACAGGTGTCAGAGGTACATGACTCTCAAGATAGGATACAGTATGCAAAACCTTAAGTTAAGATGAACAGTCGAGATCTCAACTGTTCATTTTAACTGAAATATAGCATCAAGTCCTTGCTCCCCGTAGGCTATGTTGTCAAAATTTATGAACATGTGAAATGTTTGCTTTGCAAACAGACACATGAAGTGTTTATATTCAGATTTCCAAGTATCATGAGATTTTACACTTCTATGCCCTGACATTAATTTACTTAAAACTTCATCAAGCGATTTCAAAGAAGTATCAAAATCTCCTGAGAGAGATCTACACATACCTACAATAAAGAAAGGAATGGTCTCAAATACAAATTTCAGAATTGCAATTTTGAACTCTTTGTCAGTGTAAAGCTTCTTCGCCCACAGCACTTTTTCTGTGTTGGTCATAAGCTTATTTTTCTCGAGCAAATGGCAGCATAGTAAATGGCAACATTGTCAAATTTATTATGTTATCTACAGTAACACATTGAAAGGTTATAGACTTTGAAATAATGAATGTTATCTGCTCATTTCTAGTATTCTTAACAACTACTAATGTGGAGCTAATCTTGTGATAATTAATTCAAAAGCATGTAATTTGTTTCCTAAGCATTGTAAATTATAATGCAAAACTTATGGATTACTTTTGTGTGAATTAAAGTCTGTGCAAGGCATATAAAAATCACATACTGATGTTATCTAGTTGGCATTGGTGGGGAGAATGCTTCTCCTTAAATGTATTGCTTCACTGATATTGCATGATTTATTCTTATTATTACCTAGTACATCTTTCTTCATTCTATGCTTTAGATATGACTTTATCCATTAACCCTTTCAAGACAGATTTTTTAAATTTTATATAGAAACTTCTGCTTTTGACCACATAGTGTTTTATTAGTCTTGATAATATTATGAATACATTTTTGTCAATTCGGAACTCACTTCCTGCAATTAGGCCCTGGGACACTGGTGTCCCAGTAGTCTTACTGAGTGGGACGTGGGTGTCCCACTAGGCTTACTGAGTGGGACAAATGTTGTCCCACCAGTACCCAATAGGAGTTACTAAAATATATATAGCAAACAAGATGTATACAATCAGTTTTTTATTACACTAGTTAGTAACAATTTGTAGAACACATTTACTATCAAAGAATTACACATGTCTGATTTATTATAATCACATATGATATGTTCCAAAGCACTTTTTGCATTATGGATGCTGGCACATTTTGCAGGTAGATTTTGTTCTTGTTTCCTTGTTGTTGCTGGAACACAAAACACAACATCTTCTTGTAGGTCCTTCTTCAGGGAGGTGTAGCCCTACATTCTGCATACCTCTTGCTCTCTTAGAAGGACGCCCAGCTGAGTATTTCCACTGTACCTTGGCAGTCTTTTGTCCCTTGGCAATCATCTGCTCTGCTAGGTTGACTAGAAAATGTTTTAGTGGCACTGTCTTGTGTTGAATTTCCTTTTGTAAAATCCAGGCATTTACAACAATAGTTAGCAACAGTTTGTAGGACACTTTCTTCCACCATTTATCAGATTTTCTGTCTAAATCATACAGTGTACTCATCTGATCAGCCAAGTCCACGCCACCCATATACTCGTTATAAGTTTTCAGTGCCACTAGACATTCTACAACCAATTTAGATCCATCTTTTGCTTTTCTGTTCACTGTACATACATCATAAGAATGACAGTTACTGACCAACATTACTTCTATGGTGTCCTGCCATTTACACCACAACATACCTGACAAATTGCAAAGGAACTCGCATTCCCCCCCCCCCCCCCCCCCCCCCCCCCCCGAGTAAGTTTCTTTGTTGACTTTGGCACATTTTTCCTGTTAGCCATACATGTACCAACAGCTGCAAATGGCAAGGTATCCATCAAATGAATTGATGTAAAAAATCTATCAAATGACAACATTACATTAGTGTCTCTAATTGTTTTTGAGAGCTGCAGAACTACATGCTCACCCAATGTGCCATCCAAATTATTTGCATCCTTTCCACAATATATGTTGAAGTCATATGTGTAGCCTGTTACAGAATCACTCCTCATCCATATCTTTATCCCATGCTTCACTGGCTTCATAGGAAGGTATTGTTTCAAGGCTGACCTTCCTTTGAACTTTACCATAGACCTGTCAATGCTTTGTGCTGTACTTTCTGACTTCGCTTTCTGAAAAGTGTTTCTCAGACAAGCGACTATTGACTCTGGGTAGTAAAGCTTAACAGCTGTGTCTGGTTTCTCAGGGAAATTGAAGTACAGTTTAGAAAGTAACACTTTGCACCTATCTCTGGAAATTGCTCTTTTTATAGCAACATTTCCCATTGAAGTATTGTGTGACCAATACTCTGAAAATGAAGACACATTACAAGCATAACACCAAGAACCAACCTAATTTCTCCAGGGTCTGTGCTCTGAATTGTGGTTTTCTTTATCATTTGTAGTCTCTGATTCGTACACTGAGAGATAAATATAAAAAGACTGGGAGGAAATATTTTCTCAAAGATGTCTAGTTCTGAAGCACTCCTATCCAATTTTGCTAATACAGCTGGAATTACCATGTTTGGCATAGCCTTTCGAGGTCTGAACATTGCATCTACCTTTGATGACAACACTACATTGTTAGTTGAACCTCCGACGTATGAAACCTCATTGTTGTCTTGGTCACTCGCCTGATAAACAAAGTAAGAGCCTACGGAATATCAGACCAGCTGTGTGGCTGGATTGAAGAGTTTTTAGCAAACAGAACACAGCATGTTGTTATCAATGGAGAGACGTCTACAGACGTTAAAGTAACCTCTGGCGTGCCACAGGGGAGTGTTATGGGACCATTGCTTTTCACAATATATATAAATGACTTAGTAGATAGTGTCGGAAGTTCCATGCGGCTTTTCGCGGATGATGCTGTAGTATACAGAGAAGTTGCTGCATTAGAAAATTGTAGCGAAATACAGGAAGATCTGCAGCGGATAGGCATTTGGTGCAGGGAGTGGCAACTGACCCTTAACATAGACAAATGTAATGTATTGCGAATACATAGAAAGAAGGATCCCTTATTGTATGATTATATGATAGCGGAACAAACACTGGTAGCAGTTACTTCTGTAAAATATCTGGGAGTATGCGTACGGAACAATTTGAAGTGGAATGATCATATAAAACTAATTGTTGGTAAGGCGGGTACCAGGTTGAGATTCATTGGGAGAGTGCTTAGAAAATGTAGTCCATCAACAAAGGAGGTGGCTTACAAAACACTCGTTCGACCTATACTTGAGTATTGCTCATCAGTGTGGGATCCGTACCAGGTCGGGTTGACGGAGGAGATAGAGAAGATCCAAAGAAGAGCGGCGCGTTTCGTCACTGGGTTATTTGGTAACCGTGATAGCGTTACGGAGATGTTTAATAAACTCAAGTGGCAGACTCTGCAAGAGAGGCGCTCTGCATCGCGGTGTAGCTTGCTCGCCAGGTTTCGAGAGGGTGCGTTTCTGGATGAGGTATCGAATATATTGCTTCCCCCTACTTATACTTCCCGAGGAGATCACGAATGTAAAATTAGAGAGATTAGAGCGCGCACGGAGGCTTTCAGACAGTCGTTCTTCCCGCGAACCATACGCGACTGGAACAGGAAAGGGAGGTAATGACAGTGGCACGTAAAGTGCCCTCCGCCACACACCGTTGGGTGGCTTGCGGAGTATCGATGTAGATGTAGATGTCACTCATGTTAGAGGCACTGCTATCACGTGATTTAGAACTGCGAGAGAAGTCAGGAACATCAACACAGTCATCATTGTCGTCATCAAGCCACTGCAAGACACGTTTATCCATATCAGAAGCCATCCTTGATTCAGTGCTGCGTCAGTGTTTCTGAAATAATAAAGAATATAAAAACTATTAGAGCGTGTTTCCTTTATATTGAGAACTGGTGGGACAATGATGTCCCAAGAAAAAGAACTACTGGGACATATACATCCCAAGTCGCAAAAACACTATTTCTGGTTTTTTTTTTTTTTTTTCAATAAACTTTCACAATCGTGGGAATTATAAATCAATACAACATAAAAGGATGTAGATAATACTTATATATGACACTCACATTTTCTTAGCTCTATTTCGATGATTTTCTTCAAGAAACGATGCAAATATCACTACAAACGTGTGATTTATTCACAAATATGCCGCCATGACAGTTTCACAAGTGCTGCCAACAGTCCAGACACAAGGAGGGAAGTTTAAAAGACTGTAATGTGCAAATTCATTGTTAAATTGGGACGCTTTTATCCCAACAGTCTACTTGGAACTTCTTGTAGGACATGTATGTCCCATTAGTTTCCAAAGGGTTAATTGACTATACCATTAGTTCCATAAAACTTAGGTTATTCTAGGAGATTATTGTGATTCACACCATCAGATGCCTTTGGTAGGTCGCAGAAAATATCTATAGTTGCTATTTTGTTAATTAATGCTTGTAAAATTTAGTGAGTGAGTGTGTAAAGTGCATTCTCAGCTGAGCAACTCTTATGTCATAATATTGAAAAAAACTTATTAAAATAAAATGTAGTATAATAAGAAACCATGGGATTATGTAATGCCAGAATGAAAAGGACACTGTATGCAATAATAATTATTGTAATTACAACAGGCCTACAATAAGAAGAATTAAAATATTGGAAGGAATACAGCTAAGGTGTTGAGTAATCAGTATGCACTTAAACAAAACTGAATAATTTTCTACACTTGTGGAGGACATCCTTCTTCAGAGCTAAATGATAAAGAACAAAACACACACTCATGTGCATTCAGCTACATTTTGCGGTGGCCCGGTGTAATGTTAAGTGTTTTCATGGACTTACTTGTTGAAGAATGCTGGTTCTGCTTTCTTGCAGCGCCGATGTCTTCTTCTAGCAGCGGACACTTCTCCGAAGATTTCACTGCTAGGAAGGGGATATTTTCACTCTCTCGCTCTCTCTCTCTTCTTATTTAAAAAATACGCTACTCTTGGAATATCATTCAATGCACCCGAACATATTTATTTCCACTTTGTACACAAAAACAACTAAACTTTATGACGTAAGCCCACACATTACCGGGTACCCAAGATCAGTTAATTACAAATTTTTGAACACAATTAATACATAAGCTTTCATCGTGGCTGACTATCCACATCCAGTCCACGTACTCTCAAAAGCAGTTCAACGTCTACTAAACAGTCAGTCACTATCTCGAGTCACTCCATTTGTTTTTCAACAATACAAAGCTACATTACTCTTTGCAGCCGGCCACGGAGCTTCCGGGCCGTAGTTTATTATTCTTGGCAGGTCACGCTGAACACTTGCCAGCGCCGAAGAATTATCTCCCTTCAAGTTTCACCTGCACAAACAATAAATGGGTGCAGTATCCCATGCTCATCCTTACACCCTGCTTTAAAATAACACATGTTTGAAACGGCTGGAACACAAGTGTCTCCAGACTTTCGTAAAATTCTGGGGGCACTACAATTTTCCCAGCTGACTACATTGCCCCAACACAGATGAGCTGCAATTGAAACTGCAGGGGGAAATTATTTAGGTATATCATGTATTCTCTTCTACACATCTAACAGTGGCATGACTGGTTTTAGTTAATTATTCCATTGTTTAAATTAAAAAAATAAATTGAAAGATAATATCATTGTGTGAGGATCAGGGGAACATAACTCCATTTTAGCTACTTTACAGGAGGTTAAAAAAATGATATTTTAAGAAGTAAATTTCGTTTTTCAGTGACTAATACAAACTTTATTGAAAAATTTCTACACTACACATAAATACACTTAAAAATCTGTCAGATGATAATATATTTATAAAAATTGTTCTTACTGGACTACTATTAATTTTTAATATGGTGCTAAGGAGATACGTCTTTATGATCCTCTTTGGAGATACGCATTTGGTTTGCCAAAATATAAATTACAAAGGTAATTTACTGATTAAAAACAGATAGGGTACAGTAAAAGTAAAAACATATGAGCAGAATTTGTACCTACATCACCAATGAATGTTCACTTTCTTGCTAACTTCATCACAACCTTTGCCACCACAGTATGAATCTCCAGCTATTTCTTCTTGAAGACTCTTGTAAAATGCATGGTACTGTTCCCTGATAATGCCACTGCGGCATAGATCCAGGAGGTCTTTTACCTTCTCTTCCTGAAGTTTCAGTGCTCCATGGTATTTCAGTTCCAACTGGAAGATTGTATCGGAATTTCGAGATTTTCTGGAAACTGGCAAACTTCTGAATTGTTGATTATGGAAATGCTTGAAAAAGATGTGATTAACATCACTTCTGTGATATTGAAGTTGCATCACTTTAAGCCATTGTACTTGATTTCCTTCACTGTCAGTTTTAGCATTCTTAAACTTTTCCTTCTGCATAGCACCAAAATCCAAAAAGTCCTTCTGGTCCATTTCAATGACTTCATACAGTCTTTGTTTGGTAGGAGTTTGAACAACAGTATACCACCCCAAAGGGTCCTAGATATTAACATTTTTTGCAGCCCTCTCTATACGGACATGGACTGAATCACACTCCATTAAAGAGTCGCCAGGCTCAAAGAAGCACTGCTGTATCACCGGGATGTTCAATGTTTGGACAGCATGAAGGAACATGGTACTCACGTTGGTGTTTTGGTTCTGTTCACCACAAGTGTCGGAGAACAAAACAACTGGACGGCCATCTGCAATCTTCTGGAGTTCTTCAAATACACATGATGCTACTTCAATTGAGCCGTGTTTAGCCACACCTTCATGTCACATCTAATTTCTAGCTTTCCTGGTAACAGTGTTGTATACTGTGAGGTTGTATACCACCAGTCTTCTTTTGTAAAAAATGGCTTTAGCTGCTATGTGTGAACAGCATCTCACAGCTTCTAGGTCAAACTCCAGTAAATGACATTCTCCTGCTTTGGCCTGCTCCTTCAACTCATTTTTTAGTATTCTACCAGCCTCCTTTCTCTTTAGGTGTTCTGAATGCTGGTCTTTCTCTGTCTCTTGATTTTCTCAGAGATATTTTGAAAGCGATTGCAGTGGTCACATACATCTTTTCTTGGTATATGAAAGCCTAAGTTAAACCCTGTATTGAATATTTCTCTGTAAAGCCAATATTTTTCAGCAGTAACCTGTTCCTCTTCGCAATGTTTCTTATATAGTTCGTGCATTATTTGTATATTCAAATCTCCTGGTAAGAACTGTCACACAGTGCTCTGTTGGCAGTAATGCGATGGAATGGTAGGAAATGATTTTATATGGTTCCTTATTCTCTCCCTTGCCTCATCTCCTTATACCTGGATGATGATGACCCCTCTCGTCAGCAGACAGAATCATGTTGTTGCTGTCCCTTTTCTTCTGTATATATTGCACAAATGTTACTGATATATTAAAAATGCTAAGGAAAAACCCTAGACACACTTGAACTTCACTACCATTTTTCAGGAGAACGTACTTCTTTGTGACATTTCTTTGAGACTGCGCACCTGCAGAACATGACCTTGCTTTAGGTACCACCTTAATAAGTGGAGCTAAATACTGTCACTGCTTTTCTAAATCTTTCATCATCCAGAATCCTTGGAACATCTGTCTCGGACATTTGGAACAATCGTTGTACTTAAATGTTCTGGCTGGTACTTCTTTATTAGCAGTTGATTTGTACGCCTTTCCTGACTGCCTATTCATTTTTATTATGTTCTTTTTCCACTTGTCAGTGTTCTTATTTGTTTTTCTCGTTTTATTTTCCTTACCAACTTCATTTCCTCTATCAGATTGCCCATGTTCTTGATCATTAGACTCAATGGTCACTGGATTAACTTCTTCCTGTTGCATGTTCATTAACATCGCAAAACCTTTGTCCATACAAATTGAAGAATCAGGACTGAATAGCTGATTTGTCAGTGAACGTGGATTTCCATATTGTATCTCCTTTGTGACATTGCCTGGAAAGGAGAAAATTATGTTACTGATGTTAGTGCCTTGTCTAGCATAATATACCACATTAATCAACTATGAACCTTACAGTCCCATTGTATTTTAAAAATTATGGTGTGTGATAATTACGACAAAATGTACCACTTTACGCAAAGACAATAAATGTGGCCCTAGCTCTATTGAAATGCACATGTGTTATTATTTTAGTAACATTGCAGTTAGGGGAAGCAATAAATCATAATGTAATTAAGGACCACTAAAAAAAATGAATACACACAACCATATTCAAACGATAGTCCCAGTATATGTATTTTGTTTGTCAAATAATTTGTGACTAAGAAATTAGTATTTGAAATGTTAAACAAGACCCACAGATTATCATTTTGCTTACCAAGGTTTTCTAAAGATAATTGCAGTGTCTGTTGAACTGCAGCTCTCCTTTCCTTTGGCCTCGGAGATGGTGATGGTGATGATGATAGTGAAGAATCCATGCTGTTTTTGGGTATGTAATCATCTGATGAATCCGAACTAAGCACTTTGAAATCATTGCAATCTTCTTCAGTTAACTCTTGCAGGCATTTCACTTCGGAACAGTTTTGTATTGGAGATGAGGTTTCACCATTCTTTTCTTCTGCTTCTGTAATTTCTACAATGCGGTATACAAACAATGAACGGGAATCAAGTCAATCAAACTAATGATCTGTATCTCAGAGGATGATTATCTCATAGATAAAATTAATAGTAATTCATCTTACCTGCATTGGATGTAGAATTACTTTCACTGCAGTAATTTTGCATCACTAGCTCAACCATTCTCCTTCCTCGTGAAGTAATTTTTTATCTAACAGAGAGTGCACACTAACAACAGCTTCTTCACAGTAAATACCACACGAAACTAAACAAAATTTGACGTGAGAGTGACAGCAACGTGACTGTGTTGATAATGCTTACAAAGGGCACTCATTGTTTAGAGTTTCTCCACTTATTGATTCTTGCAAGGGAAATACAATGGCTTGAAACCTCGAACGTAAAGTGTTTTGAGAACTGATGAACAGACAAGTGATTCAGCAGGGAGGCATGATGCCAATTTTCTACTTGGAGTCACAAGCTTTATTATTATCTGCTAGACAACACATAATACTCTTTCACCACACAGGAAAATAGTGCACAAATGCAGAAAAATTGTATTATACAAAACAAGCAGATATTGGTATCTGCTGAATAAAAACATATTTCAAAAGTGTGGTTTGTCTGTAAAGGAGATCGCATATAGGATGTCAGTGCAAACTAGTCTTGAGTACTGCTTAAGTGTTTGGGATCCATATGAGATCAGAGTAAAGGAAGACACTGAAGCAATTCAGAGGCAACATAAGTTGTGCATAAAGACCATGAAGATAAGATACGAGAAATTAGGGCTCATATAGAGGCATATAGACAGTTGTTTTTCCCTTGCTCTATTTGTGAGTGGAGCAAGAAAGAAGATGACTGGTAATGGTACAGGGTATCCTCCACCACATGCCATAAGGTGGACAGTGGAGTATCAGTGTAGATGTAGGCCTGCACAGTAATCATGTAGGTGTGGGTGAAACCATGTCAGATGTAGTGATCATGATCAAGATCCTCAGAAGCCTTCCAATGAAGTTCTGTGCCATAGTCAAAGCCTGGGAAAGTGTGCCCAGTATTCAACAAACAGTTGTGGAACTCCAAGAGTGGCTCACCTCTGAAGAATGACATGGAGGAGTTGGATCTGAAGCCCTAGAAAGTTGTCTTGGTTGGATATCAGGGAGAATCTTGCAATTACAGACTTTTAAATTCAGAAAAGAAGAAAAGCGTTGAATCTCAGGAAGTGAATTTCAGTGAAGGAATTCTTATCACCAAGTGGTCTGAGGCACCTTGCCATGGTGCACGTGGCTGTCCCCATCATAGGTTCAAGTCCTTCCCCGGTCATGGGTGTGTATGTTGTCCTTAGCATAAGTTAGTTTAAGTTAGATTAAGTAGTGTGTAAGCCTAGGGACTGATGACCTCAGCATTTTGGTCCCATAGGAACTTACTACAAAGTTTCAAAATTCTGACCATTCATAAACCAATTTTGGAGCAGGATTGTGTCCATTTACATCATTTGTTCCCTATTTCAGACTCCAGGACTGAAGAATCTGAACATGAAGGTGGAGAACATGATATCAAGCCACCAGCTGAAGATGAGAGAAAAGTACAAGGAGAGGGGGATCGAGATCCCAAACAACCACTCGAATTGGCAGCAGTTGTACAGATTATATGACAGAAGACAGATTTGACCCCTAGCCAGATATGATATGACTTATGTATTGAACTGAACACTTTTTGAAGCGCAGTCTCGAGTCCAGACAAATAAAAATGGAAATGAGCAACTGAAGAGGAAATCGAATTGCATCAAACAGGTGAAACTGTGGTTTTCATGCCAAAAGTCACCCAAAGGACAACAGATTCAAAGTGTATTTTCAAAATCCAAGCATCAAAAACCAAAATGGCCCTTGATATAAAGCTTGCCTTGTGGCTTGATGCTTTAATCAACATTCTGGACTCAACTTAATGAAACTTCCCTACCAATAGTGAGATATGATTCACTACACACTTTGCTCATGACATTAGCTGGAAAAGGTTTTGAAATTTTGCAATTTGATGTAAAAACTGCATTTTTATATGGAACACTAAATGAGAAAATTTATATGTTAATGCCACAAGGATGGATGCTGGATGAGAGTGAATATGTATACAGGCTTAAAAAGTCAATGTAGAGTTCAAAGCAGGATTCCTATTGTTGGACTCAAACATTTTGTAAATTCTCGAAGTTCTATTTTAAAGAGAGTGATGCAGCTAAATATATTTTCATTGGGACAGCTGGAAGATGCAGGTAAATCTATTTTCATTGGGAAAGCTGGAAATGATCTGGTTTCTTGGCTTTGTTAGTAGACAGTGGATTGTTGATTGGAGAAAGAACTCCTCAAGATCATTGTAGAAGAAATGGTGAAAACATTTGTAATTACTGTTTCCAAAGTGAAAGTCTGGAATTGAAAGAAATAGACAAGAAAAAACATTGTTTGTACACCAAACAGTGTATGCAAAACGAACCCTGAAACATTTTGACTTAGAAAATTAAAATCCTGTACCTGTTGTGGCAGATCCAAGTGTTAAATTGTGACAGAGACATTGTCATGCCATTGTACAAATTTTGAAGTATATGCAAGACAAGGAAGGCCTCAGTATATATTGTAGAGGAAGAGCAAACACAGGATGATTCTGTATGGGTATAGCAACTTGGATTATGTAGGAGATATAGAAACAAGGCAGTCAACTTCTGGTTTTTGTTTCTTCTGTTACCAAGTAGACCAATAATGTAGTCCTTCCAGTGTTGAAGGATGGTGACTCTGAGCACCACAGAAGCAGAATTTGTGATAGCCAGCATGGCATTAAAAGACATAATATGGCTGTGAAAACAATAAGTGATATTGGAAAGCAATGTAATCAAGCAGCAAAACTGTATATGGATAATCAGAGTGCAATAAGGCTCACAAAAATCCCAGATTTTATTAAAAAAATCAGAATACATGGCTGTCCAATATCATTTCATACAAGAAAAGTACGACAAGGGAGTAATCATTATCATGTATGCCCCAAGTGGAAAGCAGTGTGCTGACATTTTCACCAAACTGTTGAGCGATGATAGGTTTGTGATGCTGTGCACAACCTTCAATGCTCTCAGAAATCAATTTAAGATGCTCAGACAGTGGGAGTATTAAAATGGAAATGTTACTTTCACTTTTAAAATCTCCCCATCTAAGTGACTGATGGCACCAAAGTTGAATTTATTTTGATGTTTTGTTTATTCATTGTGTGTCCACTGTTCAGTACACTTTGCTTTGTATTATGATGTAATAAATGTTGTTCGTTTGTATTCCTGTGTCTGAATTTGAAATCCACAAACCTTAATAGATCTGCTTGGACACACATTTGACAGCATCTTGTGAGAAGCATCTGATGATATGTAAGTCCATTTAACCTAATTTGATGAAATATAAACTCCACTTCAATTGCTAGGCAAGCCAGTCAATGGCGGCGGCCTTTGTACATTATTTTTGCAAATTTTGCCCAAGAGTTGAATTATATTTGTATTACGTGGCACAATTTATCTATTGGAGAGAAAACGTGGAATACAGTACAAAAATTATGTTTAAATTATGAGTTGAGAATAACAGAATGTGATGATGAAAATGTTGCTACAGCAATTCTCAGAAATGGTGATTAACAAACAGCAACAAAGGTCCAATCAAACTACCTTTGAAGCAGATATATCAGAAATGTCTCATTATAAAAGGAACAAAGAGAGAAAATGCTTTTCAAGTGTTTTGCCACATGAAAAGCATTTCCTCGCTTTGTTCCTCTTATAATGAGACATTTGTGATGTATCTGCTTCAAAGGTAGTTTGATTACAACTTTGTTGCTGTTTGTTAATCACCAGGTCATTTATCAAAACAATGTAATACAGGTTTTGTTTATTTTACATTTAAGGAAAAAAGCAATCGATGAAAGGAAGGATGGGCTTTGTTGTCAAATTCTGTAATGCTGGTGGAAAGTTCAAGAAATTGTAGCTAGACAGATACTTCATAAATTGAAAAGGAAGTTTTAGTTGTGAGAAGCAACATGTTTTCTGTACAAATAAATAAACTGGACTATGACGAGTGGTACACTGCGAGCGGTGTGACACATCATGTAACATGTCATTGTGATTGGGACACGATGTATGAGCCATTTGAAACTCCAAGAAAGATGGAGAGTTCAAAAAATGTTGTAGAAATAGAAGCATTTGCTATAGGTCTAATTGGTTGTACCACTATGTAATGGAAAGAAATGGATGGAGTTATATTTTTAATATGTTTATATTGTGAATTCTGTTTTATTCATCTCATGATGTACATTTTCAATCTATTTGGTTTGCGTACAGGAGATACATCAAAAATTTATAATACAGTTACAATGATTTTTACATTAATAAATTATAGCACTACAATAAATAATAACACTATAAGGATATTTCTTGGAATATTTAACACATTGTATCCAGTTTGTCCTGCATGAATTTGCCCACTGAGTAATAAAACTTCAGTGTCAGTACCTCATATAGCTTTCTATTAAGTGGACTTAAATTCATCCGTATCAACTTGTTCCCTTTTAATTTATTACAAATTTTCATTTCCATGTATTGAGGTCCTTGGGCACACAGTCTGAGGTGTTGGGTGGGAAGCATATAATTTTCTTTGTTTATAGTATCATGTGAATGGACAAAATGTTTTCCCTCAAATAATTTATGTCTGGTGCACAAAAATATAATAATCTTGTATGTGTATAAGAATGGCAGAGTTAATATTTTAAGTTTTCTAAATAATGGTCGACATTGTTCTTTGTGATTTGCAGTGCACATATTGCAAATGATTTTTTTCTGTATTTTTAGTGTCCGCACTATGTTTATCGAGTCACTCCAAAAAACAGTACTGTATCTAAGAATGGATTCCAAGTAGCTTGTATATGCTACTTTTCATGTGTCCATGTCAGTTGCAGTTGATAATATTTGCACTGAAAATGCAAAGCTGCTCAGTTTGTTTTCCACGTATTCAATGTGTGCCTGCCAGTTCAAATTTTTGTCTACATTTAAACCTAAGAATTTGACTGAGTCAACTTCTTCCATATCTGGGTTGTTGTGTCAAATCTTAAATGCTCACATTTTGATGTTTGGTTTTGAACTGCATCACATGAGTCTTAGATATGTATAGATTCAACCCATTTAACTGAAAGCAAGTTTCTAAGGTACTGAGGGTACTGATCACAGATTTGGAATTTTTTCCAAATCCTGATCTTCAATTAAGACAGAAGTATCATCTGCAAACAGAACTGATGGGAGCTGATATTTAATGGTAAGTCATTAACTTAGAAGAGAAATAGGACTGGGCCTAATATGGAGCCTTGTGGAACACCCTGAGATTATTTTTTTCCAGTCAGAAAAGTAATATGCACCATTTGAAGAGATGCTAACTCTTTGCTTTCTGTTGGATAAGTAGGATTTAAGCCATTGTAGGGCACTGCCACTAATGCCATACTTTTCAAGTTTGTAATCAAGCAATGCATGGTTTACAGAAAATTCCTGGCACCTTATTTCTCTTGTCTAATGATGTACTTATTTTCTCATTGAAACTGTTTACTGCATCTATGGTGTTTTCCACCTGCTGAAAACCAAATTAATTGTTTAGAATAACAGAGTATTTTGCAATGAAGTTTAGGATTTGTGCAACAGCAAGTTTTTCAGATATTTTTTATGACTGGTTGAATCGATATAAGATGATAATTTCCCATCATCTCTCTTGATCTCTTCTTGAAAAGTCGTTTGACTTCAGCATATTTCAGTACCTCTGGAAAACAGCCCTCTTCAAAACATTGATTTACTATTTGTCCAGATGGGTGCTATAAATTCTTTTCTTAAGAAATCTGCACAAAAAGAATTAGATCAAATAATTTAAAATGATGGTAAGTCATGTTTTTTTTCTTTCAAAAACAATATTGCAGTTTCTGTTGAGCATCCAGTGGTGAAAATGTTCTTATCATTTGACTGTTTTGGTTTTGGGTCAGCTCTGACATGTCTAAGATGATTAGACAAATCTCAGTAAAAAACATTTGGAGTTTGCCTGGGTGCAATACTCTTTTAGCTGAGGCAAATGAGCACCCCATACATCTGTGGCAAGAACATCTGAATGAGAAATGTTTACTGAAACCATCACAGTTCACACAAGACCAGACATTACAAGAACATGCAATAGAAGTCTTCCTCCACTTTTTGCTGCCTACTTGGATACATTCCCATTTTTCAAATGAAGCATATCTGCACAAGATTATTCTGCCATGAAGCAGGTTACTGTGTCAGTGTATTGGAACCACAAATTATCTTTGACCTGAACTCTGGCTCTGATTATTCAAATAATTGTGTTTTGACAGAGTACCTTGTCAAATGTAACAGTGTGTGGCGTTGATTGGTTATATCAAACATAGACAACATTAATCTTTGAGACTCAGGTTGCTCATCCAAGCTGCCATGTTAATTCAGTCTGTTATTACACCTTGTACTGTGTGCACGTGTATGATAATTGTCTATATATATATATATATATATATATATATATATATATATATATATATATATATATATATATATATATATAGAGGGAAACTCCGACCTGCCAGCGCTTTTGTATGGTAAGTCACATCATCTTTGTTTTATATATATATATATTAAAATTAATAGAGGGGAAACATTCCACATGGGAAAAATATATCTAAAAACAAAGATGATGTGACCTACCAAACAAAAGTGCTGGCACGTTGATAGACACACAAACAAACACAAACATACACACAAAATACTAGCTTTTGCAACCAACGGTTGCTTCGTCAGGAAAGAGGGAAGGAGAGGGAATGACGAAAGGATTTGGGTTTTAAGGGAGAGGGTAAGGAGTCATTCCAATCCCGGGAGTGGAAAGACTTACCTTAGGGGGAAAAAAGGACGGGTATATACTCGCACACACACACATATCCATCCACACATATACAGACACAAGCAGACATATACAGAGGCAAAGAGTTTGGGCAGAGATGTCAGTCGAGGCGGAAGTGCAGAGGCAAAGATGTTGTTGAATGACAGGTGAGGTATGAGTGGCGGCCTCAATCTCCGCTAATTTCAAGTTGCCGCCACTCATACCTCACCTGTCATTCAACAACATCTTTGCCTCTGCACTTCCGCCTCGACTGACATCTCTGCCCAAACTCTTTACCTCTGTATATATCTGCTTGTGTCTGTATATGTGTGGATGGATATGTGTGTGTGTGCACGAGTGTATACCCGTCCTTTTTTCTCCCTAAGGTAAGTCTTTCCGCTCCCGGGATTGGAATGACTCCTTACCCTCTCCCTTAAAACCCAAATCCTTTCGTCATTCCCTCTCCTTCCCTCTTTCCTGACGAAGCAACCGTTGGTTGCGAAAGCCAGTATTTTGTGTGTTTGTTTGTGTGTCTATCGACGTGCCAGCGCTTTTGTTTGGTAAGTCACATCATCTTTGTTTTTTATATATATATATATATATATATATATATATGTGTGTGTGTGTGTGTGTGTGTGTGTGTGTGTGTGTGTGTGTGTGTGTGTCCAGATATTAGTAGGCACAGTTTATTCCATATACCGCTATTTGTATCCTGTTCCCATACTGGTGACCCCAAAGTTTCTACATCTTCCACGACTTCCATGTCAGGTATTGTAAATTAACAGGTTATGTGCAAGCCACCATGGCTACCTCACCCAATGCTTTGTTCGAAGATTTGGAAGCCCAACTGCGACCACCGGGCCCCATCAATCCTTTGCCAATGGCCGACTCTCCATTACTCCATAGTGATTCGTGATCTCCAACCACTTTGACCTGCACAGTTGAGTGCTACACCGTTAACTCAAACAATGGACTCGGGTTTCGTGTCGCCAGACTATGCTCGCCAACATGTGATGTTTGAAGTGGATAATATTCAGAACTTTGTACCTACCAATCAATCATATAATGTTCAAAGTAATCTACATTCACACACATACTTCGACTCTCAATGGGCCGCAACAACAGTTAGTGTCATGCCGTGTGCAATACCGTCATTTGTGCAAAATGCTCCCGGCCACTATCAGTCATGACCTGTTCCAGTTTTGCCTCATTTACAGACTAATGATGGACATTTACATGTGAAAAATTCTCCTTGCTCACCCCCCAGACCTGTTGCTCAACTTTTCGACCACATGGGTTCGAGTACATCTTTCGGCATTTCACCTTCCAGGGACATCTTACCACACCGCAGTGATCTTCCGCAAGTTCCACCAGTAATTTATAGTCTGACCCCATGGAGCATGTTTTCAACTTGCGCGGAGAACTCACACTTTTGTCACATGAGTTACCATTCCATCCCCCCCCCCCTGTCCTCCGCCCCCCCTCCCCCACAATTGCAGGGGCCCCGGTTCCAACCGCTCAGCCACTTGCCTCTCCCACAGCTCTGCGTGTGTCTGCTGCGCTGGCCTTCCGCGTTATTTCCGAGGTGGGCAAATTCAAATCTGTACCTGTAACCTGGGGTCCAGTTTACAGGAACCCTACACATATCGCGCAACCGCATGTTCCTACGGTACCAAACATGCCAGCCGCATTGTGTTTTCACAACACATCAAGGACAATGCAACCTGCCAGCTACAGACATTCTTGCCAGTAACACACCCATGCCTACTGTGCCGGACGGCTGTATGGCCTCTCCTGCCATGGACCAGCTGGTTTTCCAAGGGACACCGAAGCCGCCTTTGTCTGCCGAAGCTGCCAGCTTTATAGGAAGACAACCCTGTAGCATGGTTTGCGCTTGTCAAGCATCTTTTCAAGCTGCATCACATGTCTGATGACAACTCTAAATTCCTCTGTCTCATCATGCACTTCCATGATGACTCAGACTTAATTTGCGATCTACTCCTCTCGCCACCATGTCCACCAAAGAATGAGTTCACAAAGAAAACGACTCACCTGCTCACCACAAGAATTACTCATCAGGGTCTTGTATGAGGAACACCTGGGGGACTGAATTCCATCACAACCCTGGTGCCACCTTTGGTTACTTGTGAGTAAGCATACCAGGCCCCACGTCACTCTGTAGGATGTGTGGTCTGCCAAATTGCCTACTGACCTACAGATCCACGTGCTACTGCACTCCTTCGAGTCAATTGGCTCTCATATCTGCATCACAGACCAACTGTGTTCATTGATATGACAACACCAACCAGCTCACCACTCACCGCTAGGTGGCACAACTGCTCCTGCTTACCGGCCGTCTGTTGGCAGAGGCAGGGCTCGCTCTGCCTCCACGTCCTCTACATCACCTGGCAGTATTTGCTGGCTCTCTCCACTGTACAAGCACACCAGGATCGCCCACACACCATATGTGCTGGTATACATGCCGGAACATATCAAGGAGGACAAGCCTCCTCCGCTGCCGCAGTCACCACCACCACTGTATCCAGCTCATCTGTTCTGCTGGTACCACAAGATTTTTAGCAATAGTGCCAAGAAGTGCTGATTACCTTGCCAGCACCCAAATCCTGACCACAGGACCTAAAAGATGCCAAGTCCTGCACGGAACCTCACAGGTATCGTATACATTGTAGTCCGTCCACTCATCCGCCTGGCCAAGCGGTCATTTGTACGTGACTGACATTTTGTCATGGCTCATTTTCCTACTTGACACTGGTGCTGAAGTGTCTATCATACCTCCATCAATGGCTCCCCTTGTCTTTTCACCAATGAAGTCTCTTCTATGAGCTGTCAATGCATCAACGTTACAAACCTCAGGCTATGTTAAAGTTACGGTGCACATATCTCCTTCTCTGTGTTTTCCGTGGACTTTCTACATTGACGGCATCAATGAACCAATTCTCGGTATAGATTTTTTGTCCATTTACAAACTCTCTCTGAATGTAGTTCAGGGCTCAGTGCTACACCATCCCACTAACACTCAGATAATGTGCTTGCGCACTTATGTTCCACGTTCTGTTTCTCTCATGACATGTAAGTCGGCACCCAAGTGCTCTGCCCTCATGGGCGATATTGTGACCAGCTTCACTAACCTATTGTCAGAATACAAATCGGTGGCTCAACTCCGCCATGAAAATGACGAGATGAAAAAACGAATAGCACACATTTACCTCACACAAGTACCTTGCTGCTGAAACTGCAGTCCACAGTCCCACCACCTAATCTTGTTGCTCCAGCAGACACCAGCTGAGATACTCATCAGGTTAATCCAAAAACATTAATTGCACATGATGATTTACATCAAGTAGACTCCACATCCTCGACACACTTGCCATATTCACTGCCTTATGTGTCAGACAGTGCTTCTAATAACAGTCGCACGCGTGATACGTCCATGCCCACCTTACGGGCAGCCACCCCACGTGTTGATAAACATTCTCCCTCTCTCACGCACCAGCCTCGTGACTCGACAGGCATCACTGTTCCACGCGCGATGCCAATGCCACTCTTAACTGCACCAGGTACCAAGTGCAAGTTTGACAGCAGACAGTCACCGCGCATTTCGACCCGCTCGGTGCTGCATGTGCAGCTGTCCTCTCCAAACAAGTGCACACTGCACTTACATACTAGACATGTGACTTTCATGCTGCCTTTTCCCACTTGCACTAACTCCCACACCTCGTTGTGCCCTAACTGTCCAAGAACTTTGCGTCAGGACATTGATCAGTCTCGTGTACAATTCTCAGTTTCTTCCATCACTGACAGAATGACACATAAGGTAGTTACCATTGCCGGCCCTCCTATTAGGCACAAGGTTAGACGCCTCAACTCTACTAAGTTGTGTGCACCCTGGCAGAAAATTAATGAACTTTTGGAGGCAGGTAGCCTTCAACCATCAGACAGCAACTGGTCTTCACTGATCCACCTCATCCTCAAACATAACAGTTCTTTCTGAATGTGCAGTGACTACTGATGTTTAAATGCTCGTACTGTCATGGACAATTACCTCATGCCTAACATAAATGATTTCACTCATATGTTATCGGGTGCTACAAGCTTCAGTGTTATTGACTGTAAACATGCCTACCATCAGATTCCCGTTGCGCCGGATTACGTCCCTACAACAGCTATTATCATGCCACTTGGTTTGGTCCAATACAATTCATGCCATTCAGCCTCAAAAACATGGCGCAAATGTGGCAGTGTTTCATTGACTCCATCTTACGACAGTTTGAGTTTTGCTTGGCATGTCTGGACAACATACTCATTTTCAGCAAGTTATTTGAGGAACATGAAAATCATTTATCCATGGTCCTCCAGACCTTGAACTCTGACATCAAGGTCAACAAAGAAAAATTCCAGTTGCATAAGCCTTCCGTCACTTTCTTGGGTTACACTGTGTCCACCGATGGAATATAGCCTCCCAAACCTCGTGTGCACACCATCACTTCACTGCCGTCCCCAGCTACTTACAAAGATCTCCAATGTTTACTGGGCACAATAAATTACTACCTTCATCACTTGCCTTCTGCCGCCGCCATGCAGGCCCCGCTGACAGACTCACTATTGGGTAAACAGACTTCAGGACTCAAACCTGTTCGCTGAACTGCACCTATGCTGGAGGTTTTCAATGCATTAAAGACTTCTTTAGCTCATGCCATGACACTCACCCAAAAGAACTATCAACAGCTCAGAAGAAATACTCCGCTTTCGATAGAGAACTCCTGGTGGTCTACAAGGCCATCAAACACTTCTGCCCCGACATGGAGGGTTGCTTGTTTTTCATCCTCACAGCTCAGTCACTTTGATCTAGTCTCACAATTCACTACTGACATTTGCTGCATCAAAGGCACGGACAACATCGCCGCAGATTTTTTTTTTTTCATTGATCAATGCTATTTCATGTATCATTGACTTAACCAACCTGGCCACCCTACAAGCCTCCAATGAGGAATCTCAAACTCTCCTCATGGACCCTCAAACGTCCCTTGTGTTTACTAAAGCTAAATACCCTGGCATAGTGGACGAGGTGTGGTGCGACTCTTCTACTGGTACCTTAGGCCCGTTACTCCCATCCCCCCTGCACCAGCAGGCCTTTGATGCTCTGCGTAACCTTGCTCACCCTGGTGGCGTCCGCACCACTAATGGCTCGTCACAGAGTATTTCATTTGGAAAATTATAAAACAGTACTGTCAGACCTGGGCACGCAGCTGTGTCCCCTGCCAACGCAACAAAATCGGCTGCCACACCACCCCACCACTGGGCAAGTTCGACATCCCTCCAGGATGATTTCGTCATGTACATATCGATCTTATCGGTCCTCTTCCACCGTCAGAGGGCCACTGATACATTCTATTAGACTTAGTCAGTACATTATTTTTGACAAATGCATGTTATACAAAAGAAAATTAACATGCATTTGTCAAAAAACAATGTACTGACTAAGTCTCAATATGGTTTTAGGGCCCAGTTATCAACAATTAATGCTTTTGAATCCAAATTATCTGCTGAAGCCACACTAGTGGACTTAAGCAAAGCATTTGATTCTGTAAACCACACAATACTGCTGGAAAAACTATGGTGTTATGACATTACGGATCTGGAACTCTCCCTCATTAAATCATATCTCAATAATAGAAAGCAAACTGTAAGCTACAACGGTCAAAAGTCACAGTTACTGAATGTCACTAGAGGTGTACCCCAAGGATCAGTGCTTGGGCCATTACTGTTTATAATATTTATAAATGACCTGCCCAGCAATATGCCATGCAAATCTGTGCTTTACGCAGATGATGCAACTTTCATCAATTCAGGGAAGGACATAAATAAACTGAAGGAGCAAAGTAAAGATTTTCTCAGATTATCCAATATGTGGTTCGAAGCCAATGAGTTAGCTATTAACTATGAAAAGACTGTAAATATATCCTTCAGCTTATCCAAACTTCTTGGCATATACTTAGATACGAAATTAACCTGGCAGAGTCACATAGACAACATATCTCGAAAGCTTTCGCGAGTTATCTACCTACTGAAAAAATTACGCACCTGTGTTTCTGAAAGCCTACTGATTAATTCCTATTATGCATTCTTTCATTGCCATATTAGCTATGGTATTCTTCTGTGGGGTAATTCTCCATGGTCCAGGAAAATTTTTATTTGGCAGAAGAAAGCCATCAAGAGCATCTCTGGGATTACCAAAAATAATGTATCATGTAGGTCATACTTCAAAGAATTACAGATAATGACAGTCCCTTCTCTTTTTATATACATAAGAGAAAACTTTAACAGTTGCAACCTTAGGCAGTCCATTCATAATCATAACACTCGTCAAACATTTAAGATAGACATACCAACAACTCGACTCAAGAAAACACAAGACAGTTATGAATACATGGGAATAAGGCTTTTCAGCACATTACCTGTGGTGGCACATTGTGTCTCTCTTAATATATTTAAAAGTAAGACTAAAAAATGGCTGAAAGGCAAAGCTTTTTGCAGTGTTAAAGAATTTGAAAACTCTTCAAAAATAGACCTGACTTACGAAACAACTTGCAACTCTGTTTGTACCTCTTCCTAAGCTTTCTTGTCTCTGTAGTTCCACATTTAATTGTTAAACATGTGGAGAAATCCTTATGTATGAAATGTATTTTTTTATTAGCTCATTCTTTAAAATGCACACTTTAGTTATGTGGGATATCTTTATGTATCAAATGTATTCCTTTATTATGTATGTTCTTTTAAAATGTATGCTTTAGCTTTGTGTGATACCTCACAATATTTATATTTCTTAATATGTAAATTGTAAATTACTCATGACGACATTGATTGCATGTAAATGCTTAAAGATGGATAAATAAATAAATATCCACAACTGGCCACACGTCCCGCTGGGTAGAGGCAGTACCCTTACCAAACATTACTGCTGAGATCGTGGACAAGAGTTTTATCTCCTCATGGATTGCTAGGTTCAGTTGCCCGACCACCTTCACCACCGACCAGGGTCAGCAGTTTGAGTCTACCCTGTTCACCATTTTATGTAACGTCTGTGAAATAAAGAAAATTCACACCACAGCCTATCACCCACAAAGCAACGGGTTAGTGGAACTGTGGCACCGCACTCTGAAAACGGTGCTCAGGTACCACAACTCAGGTACCACGTCCTAACAGAGAAACTCATTCAGCCTCAAGTACCTGAAGTCTCCCCCCCCCCCCCCCCTCCACCTCCCCAGATTTTATAAGTCGCGTGCCCTCCCATATAATGCTGAGAGATGATTTGGTCTCATAACCTCTGCAACCACCTTATCTCAGCCCCTTTAAAGTCCTCAAGCGGGGTGATACAACTTTTGACATCATCGTCAAAGACAGTCCAGTCCGCAAACTGTTTTGTTACACCGACTCAAACCAGAATTCGTGGACCCCGACATCCCTCTGTTGGCTCAGTCTCCCTCCTGCCGTGTAGTCCGACAATATTTTTCCTCAGGCCACCATGCCTTTTTGTTCACTTGACGCCTTGCCCGTCACTTTTCGCGGGTTTCTCAGACATGTAACCCTCCACCCCATGTGTGGGTTTCCCTGCTACCTCATCGACTATGGAGACACCCTCTCCAATAGTCATCCTGCTCTGCAACATACCCCCACACCACATGGACAACATTTCAGTTGTCACTCTCAACTACCAAGTTCTCATTCTACTCACAGACACCGTGGCCCCGCCACCCAACGACCAGTTAAATGTCAGTGTTGTGCATAGCCTCACCCTCTCTTGTGAGTGCGACCCGATGACAATTCGCACCTTCATCTCACCAGACAAATCAATTAGCATCCAGGCTTGCCACACCTACACCCCGCCATCAACTGTTCTATCTGCCTGATCTAGGACTGACCGCCACATCGTCCGTCCTCGCTGGCTCAACAACCTCGAGGCGGACCTGCCTCCCATTGCTCCGCCTCTGCACCCTGCCCTGGTTGGGGTGGAGATCCCGGTCGTACATCTAGCAGCTCGTACAACGACCAACAGTATTGATGCCCACATGGTCTTCCCTCAAGACTCACATGCGGTACTTTGTACTCTGTACTGGGCCAGAGGGGGGGGGGGGGGGGGGGGGGGGGGGGGGGTTGTGGCATCGATAGGTCATATTGAACATAGACAACATTAATCTTTGGAACTCAGGTCACTCATCTGAGCCACCATGTTAATTCAGTCTGTTCTTGTACTGTGTGCACATGTATGATAATTGTCAAAATATCTGTATGTGCAGTTATTAGTGGGGACAGTTTATTCCATATATCGCTTTTCGTATCCTTTTCCCATGAGTATAAAGTTTGTCTACACCAATGCTATAAGCTGCCCCTCCTTTTGCTTAAAGAAATGTTTGAGTTGTTTGTCTGTCAGTATTTCTATGCATCAGACTTATCAATTATGCCAATGTAGGAGGCAAGCTTACACCCAAGGTACATGTGTCAGTTTATTAAAGTTCCTAACCGAGTGCCTGCTGATATGTGTTCTACGACGACAGCTTCCATTACTTCTGTCATAAATTCACAACAGAATAATAAAATATGATGAATAGGTTGGAATAAAGTTAAAACTATTTAAATAAACACTTGTTTTATTTTTCTTTAGGCCAAGCAATATGTCCCTGCTTGGCCTGATCACATGTATTTCACAGTCACATTGCTACTCACTTACCAAAATTTCAAATGAGTTTGCCATTGCTGTTCAGTACTTTACAACTGACTATTAATTATGTATGTTTACATCAGTTACAAAATTAAATCAATTGTTCAAATTATGTAATTTTATTCATGATCTCTCACAGCTTACACACCTGTGACTTTTTATGGTTCTTCAGGTTGGAATGATTAAAAATATCATGCTGAAACCACACCCTGCTTGTAGAATGGGGAATCCCACATCATCAGTGCTAATATACAGATCTAAGATGAGTTAGGACAGATTTGATCTGTGTGGTAGAGGGTCAATATCTGTACCCTTATATTATGCTACCAACTGTTGTCAAACTCTGTGAGAAATGTGCATTCTAGTAGGAAATAAAAGAGAAATCCTGAAAATCTTTCAAAAATAGTCCAAAAAAATCTAATGAAAGTGCCCCAGAATGGTACTCTCCTCATTTACATTAATAGTAATCTGAAGGCATCAATATTTTGAAGTAAACTCATCCCATTCATCCATCAATAGTAATCAAAATTTTTACAAAAGCTATTTTTCATTATATAAATTGTTCAAGAAATTGTAGTCCATTTACACAATTCTTGAAACGTCAAATCACAGATGAAAGAAAATCATGCATTACCACATCACCAAATATTCAAGAAACTGGACTCCAATGAAATCAATGAACTTTACAAAATGTCCACATCAGTTATATATTATTATAAGAGAAGAGTGTTTTTGGATTGTGATCTAAGACATGAGTCTGTTCCTTCAAAGGCAGCCTTATTTAGTGTAACAGTTTGGAAATTGAGTAAACACATGTGACAAATATTGACAATACAAATATTAGAAAATTCAGTCTGCTGAAAAGAAGTAGCAAAATACACTAAATGATTTCATGCATTCTATGAGAATGTCTTTGCACTGAGAATACTACATGCACAAGGAGGAACCAGTGTGCAGCTAATAGGGGCTGCACACACACAAACACATAACCACTGTGATGTGCTCTCCAGCTCACCCACATGGTTGTGTTGTGTTACATAATTGCAACAACTAGGTGAACCACTGGTAGCTGATCCATGCCTCCTAATGTAACAAAATGTTTTAAAGGAAACCTCAGTTTGCTAGTATGTAAGTTCCCCAATCATGCAGTAATCATCCGTGGAGACTTAATCATCCAATAATCAATTAGGATAATTACAATTTTGTTACTATTGTTTGTGACAAGACATCCCGTGTAACATTACTACTGAGAATAGATAGTTCAGAATCCCAATCATAATGGAAATATATTAGGTCTAATAGAAACAAATAGACCTGACCTAATGTCGCCGTCAAAACTGGTATCAGTGACCATGATGCAGTTGTGGTAATAAATATTACCCAAGTACAAAGTAGAAAGATTTATATGTTCTCCAAACTAGATAGAAAAGCAGTAATGTCATATATCAGCGAGGAACTTGAAACTTTTTGCATAGGATAAGGGCATGTAGAGGAATTGTGATTCAAGTTTAAAGAAGTAATTGACCATTCTCTGGATGGTTATACCCAGTACAACAGTTCATGATGGAAGGGACCCTCCATGGTATACAGTCACTATAAGAAAACTTCCAAGAAACAGAGACAACTTCATGATAAATGTGAAATAAAGGACTGGTCTACGGATAGAGAGATGCAGAATGAAATATGTTTAGCTGTCAAGAGGGCTATGCATGAAGCCTTCAATTACTACTGCAGCAGAATATTATCAAATGATCTTTCACAAAACCTGAAGAAATTATGGTTGTATGTAAAGGTTGTTAGTGGCACCAAAATTAGTGTCTAGTCATTCATGGATGAGACAGGAACTGAAATTGTGGGTAGCAGAGAAAAAGCAGAAATCCTTAACTCAATTTAAAATGTTACTTTACAATGAGAAACCCAGGAGAATTGCCCCAATTTGACCATTATAACACTGAAAATATGAGTGAAGTATGTGTTAGTGTCCATGGTGTTGAGAAAAAGCTGAAATATTTAAACTTCAACAAAGTTACAAGGCTCAATGGAATCCCTATCAGGTTCTATACTAACTTTTCAGCTGAGTTAGCTCCTCCTTAAACTACTGTCTACTGTAGATGCTCCAGACAAAAAATGATGCCCAGTAGTTGGAAGAAAGCACTGTTCACATATATCTACAAGAAGGGAAGTAGAAGTGATCCACAAAACTACTGCCCAGTATCATTGGCAACAATCTGTTGTTGAATCTTGAACAGAATGGCCTCCTCCATGCCAACCAACATGGATTCCAATAACATTAATCATGTGAAACCCAACTCATACTGTCTCATATGACATTCTGGAAGCTTTGGATGAAGGCAGTCTGGTAGATGCACTATTTTTGCAAGGCATTTTACTCAGTATCACACCTACTTAGGTTATCAAAAGTATGGTCATATGGGGTATCCAGTGGAATTTGTGACTAGATTAAAGATTTTCTTGTAATGTGGGTGCAGCAGATCATCTTGGATGGAGAGTCATCGACAGATATAGAAGTAACTTTAGTTATGCCCCAGGGAAGTGTGTTGGACACTTGCTGTTCATGTCATATATTAATGACCTTGCAGATGATATTAATAGTAACCACTGACTTTCCACACATGTTGGAGTTATCCATAATTAGGTACTGTCAGAGAGAAGCTGCATAAATATTCACACTGATCTTAATAAGATTTTAACGTAATGCAAAGAATGGCAACTTGCTTTAAAGGTAAAATTATGCACTTCACAAAATGAAAAAAAGTGGTGCCCTTTGTATGTAATATCAATGAGTCACAGCTGGAATCAGCCGACTCATACAAATACCTGGGTGTCACACTTTTTAAGGATATAAAATGGAATGATTATACAGGCTCAGTCAGGAGTAAACCAGGTGGTAAACTTTGGTTTTTTGTTAGAACACTAGGAAAATGCATTCAGTCTACAAAGGAGATTACTTACAAGTCAGTTGTACAACCCAGCCTAAAATATTGATCAAGGGGGTGGGACCTGTACCAAATAGAACTAACAGGGGATATTGAATGCGTACGGAGAAAGGCAGCACAAATGGTCACAGGTATGTTTGATCCTCGGAAAAGCACCTCAATATAATGTTGGAAAAACTGAATTGACAGACTCTTGAAGATAAACATAAACCATCTTAAGAAAGCTTAATTATAGCATTTCAAGAACTGGCTTTAAATGACAGCTCAAAGGATATGCTACAACTTCATACATATCATTCCCATATGGATCATGAGGACATGGTTAGATTTATTACAGCACACATGGAGCCATTTAAACAGTTATTCTTCTCACACTCCAAACACGAATGGAATGGGAAAAACTGTAACTGATACAATGGGGTGTACCCTCTGCTTTGTACTTTACAGTGGTTTGCTGAGTACAATTGTAGATGTGGATGTAGATGTAGAGTGAACTTCATTTCCTCGAACAGTAATTAAAACTCTGTTTTTATTATGAGTCACTGAACTACTAATAAATTCACTGAAAATGTAATCTTAGTGATGCAGAAAACTAGTATGAGAAATGAAGATATTTCTAACATTGTACTTGAAAAATTGATGCTGATGTTATGATGTTATTATATGTATAATTGTGATAACATTTAATGAGCCAATAATGAGAATCTTGAATTCATTCCTTTGTGATCTGACGAACAAGAAGATATTATTTGTGAACAACATGTGTGGTTTATGCAAAATGAACATGGAAACATTATAACATTGCAATATGTTTTCTCTCTGTATTAACGTCCATATATAATGACAATAAGTACACATAATGAAAGATATTTATTGTTTTTTTTTCAGATTTCAGTAAGAGGTTCATACCAAAGGAGACACTAATGAATATGAAACTTGAGGATAATATCTACGTATGCCAAAAATGTGGCAAGCAATACAACTGGCGCCAAAGCTTGCGAAAACATGAGCAATTCGAATGTGGCAAAGACCCACAGTGCTTCTGCAGGCTGTGCCCATATCGATGCAAGCAGAAAGCAAATTTGAAAAGACACGTCATTTTAGTTCACCGAACTGTGATACCTGACTAGATTTAGGAACAGCACAGACTGCTGTGCAAAATGTTTAACACGATTTGTGTATAGTTTTGACATACAGCTGAGAAATTATTGCAAAATAAGTTATTATTGTGCAAAAATAGTTTTCAAATAAACAGTATGATTTATTTCTTGTTAGAGAGTCATCTGCATATTTTTTGGATAAAAGTT
Organism: Schistocerca serialis cubense; assembly: GCF_023864345.2. Classification (NCBI taxonomy): domain Eukaryota; kingdom Metazoa; phylum Arthropoda; class Insecta; order Orthoptera; family Acrididae; genus Schistocerca; species Schistocerca serialis. Next base: position 81,175,132 of record NC_064641.1, on the reverse strand, counting down.
TCTTTAAAAACCATAGCTGAGCATTATCTGAAAGCCACCAGAGTAATATCCCATAACACTACCATGTCTTTTCAAATCATGGCAACTGATGACAACTAGCAAAGCTGTGTTGAGCGACAGTTTTGTCTTGGAGAAGTTTGGGCACATTGTGTTCTGATACATTACTTTCCAAGCAACTGAAATTCTAGGAGCTGTTGTTCTATTTCATCATCTTGTGTTGTGCGAACATTGAAAGTGTAAATGCTTAGCACAATACAATGTATATGAAAGTAATATAATTAATTAAAATCACATATCAGTTTCTTTTTTTTATTATTCTCTCATAAGAGTGGTAACACAAATATAACAGTAGTAGTAGTAGTAGTAGTAGTAGTAGTAGTACTAGTAGTAAGTGGTAATAGTAGCAGCAGTTGTTTTATTCATGTGTAGACCATGTTTACAAGAATATTGGACATGTCTTGGTGTTATTTATTTATTTATTATTTTATTTATTTATTTGTCTGTGGATCATTTCTTATAATGATACTGGACACTTCATTTTTACATAAATCTTGCACATACATAGCTAGTTACAAAAAGGTAATACATATACATATATTTTATAGAATATTCACAAAAAATGTCACTAAAGTACATTACAAAAAATGTATACATACGCACAATTTAATTTTTTATTTCAAGATATTCTTTTACACTGTAGGGGCAGATATTGATCAGATGTCTTTTTAATTTTCTTTTAAAAAGAGGCATACCTTCTACCATCTTTATACATTGTGGTAAACTGTTGTACAGTATGCACCCAGCATTCACAGGTTCTTTGTCTGTTAATTTTAGCCTGCTTCCTTCTATATGATAGTCATTTTTTATTCTTGTATTATGTTTGTGATATTCACCATTTAGCAATGTAGTGCAGCTGGTTTTTAAGTAGATAATTGTTTGCTACTGTTAAAATTTTTAACTCCCTGAATTTATTTCTGCGGGGTTCTGTTGGTGATACTTTTGTGATGCATCATACGGCTTTCTTTTGTAATCTTAACACCCTTTGTGTGTGCACATTTGCAGCCTTTCCCCATGACAGGATGCCATATGTGAGGTGTGAATGTTCTAGTCCATAGTACATTGTTTGTATAGTGTGTCTGTCTTCTAACTTTGACATTTTTCTCATGAGAAATATGCTTGAACTTATTTTGCTGCACAAGTTATTTATGTGATTCTTCCATGTCATATATCTATCCACTGTTAGACCTAGAAATTTGTAGCTGTCTGTCTCCTTTAGTTCTAGGTCTGCAAGCCTGACTATGATGTTGTCCAAAGTGTGTTGTTTGTTTCCATGTATCTGTATATATGTTGTTTTGATTCCATTTATAAAGAGATTGTTTTCCGTGAAGTAGTTGTTTCCACTTTTCATACTTAGTGAAGCCTTCTCTTGCAGGTCATCTGTTATAGAACTGGTAACAACAATTGAAGTGTCATTTGCATACATGACTACACTATCGGATACTGATTTGGTCATATCATTCCATCATTCCCCCCCCCCCCCCCCCCCCCCCTTTTCAAAGAACTGCAAATACTCACAATACCATCACTGTGTATTTTTAAAAGCATTCTGTGCACAAGAGCACATATGGAAATTCTACGTACAAATGAGGACTGCCATAATTATAATACTAGAACTCATAAGAATTTGTATGTAGAAAGGGTAAGGACAACACAAACCCAAAAGCATGTAAGTTATTTTGGAATAAAACTTTACAATGCTCTGCCAGTGTACATGAAGGAAATGAAGTAAAATTTAAGACTGAGCTTAAAAATTACCTTTTAAGCAAAACTTTCTATGACATAGATGAGTACTTTGATTGTGTGTAAATTTATTGCCAAAAATTTTAATTTATATGTCTAAATTTGTACTTTTAAAAAATGCCTTGAAAGTGATATTCCATTATTATGTCTGTAGTACTTGCACTAGTATGATAACTTTGTTGTGACAATTCCTACATCATGTAAATGATTTACAGGAAGATAATAAAATGAAATGAAATGAAAATGAAACATACAAAATGAAAAGTAGTGGACCAAGGACAGATCCTTGGGGCACTCCATATTTAACAATTTCATAATTTGAAAAGACACTTGTAATATTATTTTTCTCTTTTTGCTTTATTTATACACGCTGCTTTCTATTTTCCAAAAACGATTTAATGATGTCTGCTGCTTTCCCCATTATACCATAAAGATAAAGCTTTTCTAATAGGATGTCATGACGTACACAATCAAATGCTTTAGATAGGTCCAGGAACATACCACAGACTTTATTTCGTTCATCAAGTGCTTTAGTTACCAGTGTTATGAATTCAGCTATTTCTGTTTTGGTAGATTTGCCCTTTCTGATTCCATGTTGTTCATCGTTTAGAATATTGCATGTTTGTATAAAATTTAATATTCTGTCTTTTATTATGGTTTCTATTATTTTAGAGAGTACAGATGTAATGGTTACAGGTCTGTAGTTTCCTGGTTCTTTTTTTCAGCCTCCTTTATGTATAGGGATTACTTTACTCTTTTTCAGGCACATGGGAAATATTCCTTTATCTATAGATAAGTTTATCAGAAAGGTTAATGGCTTTACTACCCATTGTGCACAGCATTTAATTAGTTTAGGTGATATACCATCAAGTCCCTCAGTGTTTTTTGGTTTTAGGCTATGTATTACTTTTAAAATTTCTGATTCATTAGTTGGGGTTAGTAATAAGCATTTTGCCTCACATGGAATTTTTATTGTGTTTTATTTTCGAAATACTATTTTGAGTTATTATTTTGTCCACAACTTCAATATAGTGTTTGTTTAAAGTATTGCTCACATTTTGTGCATCTGTGATATTTGTTGAGGTTGCTATCTCGTTTTCATAATATGTCGATTTAGTGTTGTCTTTTATAAGTTTGGTGTATGTTTTCTTCTTTTCACTATAGGCATCCCTGTTTTCTTGGGTTGGCCTTAACTGAAACTTTTCATACATGCTTTTCACCTCTGCCCTCTCCCTTTTTACCTCTACTGTGACCCAATTTTTATTTTTCTTCTTATTTATTTCTCTACGTACTTAAGGACATGTCACATCTATGTAATGGTCTAATGTTTTGCAGAATGATTCCCATCCTTTATCTACATTTTCTGTTAAGTATACTTCACTAAAGTCTTCGATTGTAGCCTATTTATGTTTGTTTGCTTTGTTTGTCTAAAGTCTTTAAATATTTTTTCTGGCTTCGCTGTGTTGCCTACTAATTCAACTACTACCCCATAGTGGTCTGCAATGATTGTGTTTATGACCTGTACTGTCTGCCTGCTCTGTTGTACCTTAGTGATCATGTGATCTATTAACGTTTCTGTATTTTTACAGTATCTCATGGGACTGTCTACTACTAAATAAAGTCCATAAGTTTCAATCAGATCTTGAAAACTCCTTGTATAACAGTTGTCTTTTAGTGTGTTAATATTTAGGTCACCAGCTACAATTATATAGGAGAATTCTGTGCTAGCCTTATCCAACAGTACTTCTAACTCTTTTGTGTTGTTGTTGTTGTGGTCTTCAGTCCTGAGACTGGTTTGATGCAGCTCTCAGTGCTACTCTATCCTGTGCAAGCTGCTTCACCTTCCAGTTCGTACTACAGCCTACATCCTTCTGAATCTGCTTAGTGTATTCATCTCTTGGTCTCCCTCTACAACTTTTACCCTCCACGCTGCCCTCCAATACTAAATTGGTGATCCCTCGAAGCCTCAGAACAGGTCGTACCAACCGATCCCTTCTGCTAGTCAAGTTGTGCCACAAACTCTTCTCCCCAATCCTATTCAGTACCTCCTCATTAATTATGTGATCAACCCATCTAATCTTCATCATTCTTCTGTAGCACCACATTTCAAAAGCTTCTGTTCTCTTCTTCTCCAAACTATTTATCATCCATGGATTTTAATACCCACTCTGAATTTTTCTTTTGTTTTCTTTACTGCTTGCTCAATACAACCCTGTCTCACTCCCTTCCCAACCACTGCTTCCCATTCATGTCCCTCGTCTCTTATAAGAGCCATCTGATTTCTGTACAAATTGTAAATAGCCTTTTGCTCCCTGTATTTTACCCCAGCCACCTTCAGAATTAGAAAGAGAGTATTCCAGTCAACATTGTTAAAAGCTTTTTCTAAGTCTACAAATGCTAGGTTTGCCTTTTCTTAATCTAGCTTCTAAGATAAGTTGTAAGGTCAGTATTGCATCACGTGTTCCCATATTTCTATGAAATCCAAACTGATCTACCCCGAGGTTGGCTTCTACCAGTTTTTCCATTTGTCTGTAAAGAATTCGCATTAGTATTTTGCAGCTGTGACTTATTAAACTGATAGTTCGGTAATTTTCACATCTGTTAACACCTACTTTCTTTGGGATAGGAATTATTATATTCTTTTTGAAGTCTGAGGGTATTTTGCCTGCCTCATACATTTTGCTCACCAGATGGTAGAGTTTTGTCAGGACTGGCTCTCCCAAGGCTGTCAGTAGTTCTAATGGAATGTTGTCTACTCCTGGAGCCTTGTTTCAACTTAGGTCTTCCAGTGCTCTGTCAAACTCTTCACACAGTATCATATCTCCCATTTCATCTTCATCTACATCCTCTTCCATTTCTATAACATTGCCCTCAAGTACATCGCCTTGTATAGACCCTCTATATACTCCTTCCACCTTTCTGCTTTCCCTTCTTTGCTTAGAACTGGGTTTCCATCTGAGCTCTTGATATTGATACAAGTGGTTCTCTTTTCTCCAAAGGTCTCTTTAATTTTCCTGTAGGCAGTATCTATCTCACCCCTAGTGAGATAAGCCTCAACATCCTCATCCTCTAGCCATGCCTGCTTAGCCATATTGCACTTCCTGTCGATCTCATTTTTGAGATGTTTGTATTCCTTTTTGCCTGATTCATTTACTGCATTTTTGTATTTTCTCCTTTCGTCAATTAAATTCAATATTTCTTCTGTCACCCAAGGACTTCTACTAGCCCTGGTCTTTTTACCTACTTGATCCTCGGCTGCCTTCACTACTTCATCCCTCAAAGCCACCCATTCTTCTTCTACTATATTTCTTTCCCCATTTTTGTCAATTGTTCCCTTATGCTCTCCCTGAAACTCTGTACAACCTCTGGTTCTTTCAGTTGATCCAGGTCCCATGTCCTTAAATTCCCACCTTTTTGCAGTTTCTTCAGTTTTAATCTACTGTTCATAACCAATAGATTGTGGTCAGAGTCCACATCTGCCCCTGGAAATGTCTTACAATTTAAAACTTGGTTCCTAAATCTCTGTCTTACCATTATATAATCTGTCTGAAACTTGTCGGTATCTCCAGGCTTCTTCCATGTATACAACCTTCTTTTATGATTCTTAAACCAAATGTTAGCTATGATTAGGTTGTGCTCTGTGCAAGATTCCACCACGTGGCTTCCTCTTTCATTTCTTAGCCCCAATCCATATTCACCTACTACGTTTCCTTCTCTTCCTTTTCCTACTATTGAATTCCAGTCACCCATGACTATTAAATTTTCATCTCCCTTCACTATCTGAATAATTTCTTTTATCTCATCATACATTTCTTCAATTTCTTCGTCATCTGCAGAGCTAGTTGGCATATGGACTTGTACTACTGTCGCAGGTGTGGGCTTCATGTCTATCTTGGCCACAATAATGTGTTTGCTGTGCTGTTTGTAGTAGCTTACCCACATTCCTATTGTTTTATTCATTATTAAACTTACTCCTGCATTACCCCTATTTGATTTTGTATTTATAACCCTGTATACACCTGACCAAAAGTCTTGTTCCTCCTGCAACCAAACTTCACTAATTCCCACTATATCCAACTTTAACCTATCCATTTCCCTTTTTAAATTTTCTAACCTACCGGCCCGATTAAGGGATCTGACATTCCACGCTCCGATCCGTAGAACGCCAGTTTTCTTTCTCCTGATAACGACGTCCTCTTGAGTAGTCCCCACCTGGAGATCCGAATGGGGGACTATTTTACCTCCGGAATATTTTACCCAAGAGGACACCATCATCATTTACCCATACAGTAAAGCTGCATGCCCTAGCGAAAAATTATGGCCGTAGTTTCCCCTTGCTTTCAGCCGTTCGCAGTACCAGCACAGCAAGGTCGTTTTGGTTAGTGTTACAGGTCAGTCAATCATCCAGACTGTTGCCCCTGCAACTACTGAAAGGGGTGCTGCCCCTCTTCAGGAACCACACGTGTGTCTGGCCTCTCAACAGATACCCCTCCGTTGTGGTTGCACCTATGGTACGGCTATCTATATCACTGAGGCATGCAAGCCTCCCCACCAACAGCAAGGTCTATGGTTCATGGTGGGAAGCTCTTTTAGAAATCAATTTATCTGACTGTTTGGTGATCTGTAGATACCTATTATCACAAATTTCTCTCCATAATATGTTGTCTGTATTGCTGCAGCTTGAAACAGCATTTCTGTACAGTTGTCTACTGACCATGGAATAGTAACCTGTATTTTACTGTGTACATAGACTGCCACCCGTCCACCCTTGTGTTCAGATCTGCAGAAATCAGCAACTCTTTTATATTCCTGTATGTTGTAAACATTAATTTCATTTCCTTTCAGCCCATGCTCCGACATAATAAATATATGTGGTAACTCTGCAGCTACTAGTACTTTTATCTGTTCTAATTTACTGGATGCATACTGTACATTCTGCTGCAAGATTCTTATATTATTAATATTTGTGTTGATGTTTTGATTTTCTATGGCACCTTTCTTTTTACCTGCTTGTTACAATTAAGAACAGCAAAAATAATGTAATTCATATATGCCGGCATTTGCATATTTACATGTACAGCTTTTACAAGGTTGAGACAGAAATTATTGAATTGCAAAAAAAAATAATTTTTTGTTGGAGCCACAAATGTTACGACTAACTATGAATTATGACACTCACAACAGTGTAATGCCTCTAAGTGACTTTTAAATTTGCATTTTGGATGGAAATTATCATTTGAAAAAATGATGCACACAGTTTCCTGTACCCTAACTTGACAGTCACAACATCATAAAGAATTGTCATTGACACGTCCGGTATGATGTGATCCAATTCTTTCAATGTGAGACGTCTATTCGCACGAATTGCTTCCTGCGTTCTCCGAAGAAGGGCATCAGAGATCACAGATGGCCAACCTGTTCTTTGTTCGTCATGAACATCGGTCCTACCTTCAGAGAAATGACAACATCATTTTGTTACATTTTGTCAAGTCATAATGTTCCCATAAACAGAAACAATTTCTTTGTGAATATCCGCTGGTCGCTGACGTTTTATATGAAGAAAACATATGATGGAGTGCACTTCACATTTGGCGGGATTTTGAATTGGCGCAGCCATTTTAAACACGACGTACTCCAACCACAAGCAATGTTCAACTGCCGAACGACCGCGAGGAGAAAGCTAACGGTTCAAGGTTAACACTGGTGTTGCCAACTTGCTCGCCAAAACTCTTCTGTTCCTCTGGTGTATGGTGTATCTTTACTTTCCGAAATACCCTCATATATTGCTTATTGTGCTGCTGTTGATAGTACCATGTATTTGGCTTCTCTTTTTGATACAAATCTGTTCATTGCTGTTTTTAATTGCATGAAATTTATGGGCCAGCCAACTTAATAATAGAGCCTGTTGTTAATCAAGATCTGACACATAGCCAACATTGCATAAGCCTTCAATCTGAGTTGTTCCACTTTTTCTGAACTTTAATTGTACATTCATTATGCCCTTCATATACATTATAATTCATTTGACTGCTTCCCAGTGGGCTATTTGATAATTGTGGTTGAATCAACTTACGAACCTCACAGGATATGCAATATCTGATCTTGCACCTTGAGCCAAATATGAGAGTCAGCCAGTGACTTGCTGGTAAGGAATGTGATATAACACAAGTTCTTCCTCAATTTTCAATGTTTCTTTGTATTTTGTATTTTCAAACTAGGTTTTGCTGGATGTGCAATCAAACTGCAACTTCACATACCAAATTTTTTGAGTATTTTCACTGCAGACATGCTTTTATCGATGCTAATCATGCTTTGTTTTCTGTTTCATTTTACTCTCAAGCGAAGATGTCCACTTAGTTCCCCAAGGTCTCTCGTCTTAAGTCAGTTAATTTATTCTTTCTTCCACCTATTATTTCTATTCAAGATGATGATAAACCCCACCTATATAAATGGCCAGAATGAGTACATTTTCCTCCTCAGTTCTGTTATAAATGTGGTTTTTAATATTCTGACTTAGGTTTATTTTATGTAATGTTATATATCAAATGTGTGATGCCTGTTTTAGACAGAACCTGTCTTCTTTAGTTTACAAATCTTCATCTCCTTCCTGTTCTTCACATAGCTTTTGTGTTGGCAAATGTAACCTCCTTCATCACGATCACCACATAGGAATGCAGTATGAACATATGTACATTCATCTTCAAGCTCAAATAAAGATCCTAAAGCTAACATGGTAAGAAGTGAAGAATGACCAACAACAAACAAGAACATTTCATCAGTGTCTGTTCCTGGTATCTGGGTTAACCACTTGCAACAAAACAAGCCTTATAATGTTCAATTTCACGATCTTTCATTTCTTTGACTTTGAATATCCATTTTAAATTGATTGCCTTTCTGTGTGTTGGTAAATCAGTAGTGACTTATATTCATCATGTACGGCTTCCTTCCATTTCCCACAATAATCACAACTCATTGCTCCCTTATACAAACTGGGCTCAGAAATGTTACCAAAACAAACAAAATCATCATTAAAATGTTTGGGTTTGATTTTCTTTGACATGATGCTTTTCTAATTTCTGACTACACAAGTTCTGCACCTGACTGATCAGATCTTGTAGTGCCTCGAGAATTTTGGTGTAAAGTCTAGAGACACTAGGCCTTCCACCATCTCGAACACCCGATATTTTAAGTACAAGGGTGAGAGAGTGGAGATGTGCCTATCTCATCGCCAGTTTCTGTGTGTGCAGGATGGACATGTATCGGGAGAATACAGCAATAGTGTCAGTCGATCAGTGTGGACAATTGTTTGCAGCACGTGCCTGAGAAGCTGTATGTTCAGTAGAAGGAGCAAGTACACTCTATTCCTTGACAGTGTAATGGCCATATTGTTGTGAGCAAATGAATTATGTATTGAACTAAAGACACTTACATTTGACTTTTGGGTGTTGGACTTGCTAGAAGCAAGAACTGGTTTTATAGTGGTTATTAAACCAAACACATTACGATTGTATCTGTTAGTTTGTAGTGGTCCAATATGGGGTAGACTCATAAGAGTTGTATGCTAGTGTGAAATTTGTGAAGTTGTTTTATTGTGGAGATGAAAATATAACAGAGTTGAACGAAAGTATCCTGAGACTACAGAATCATTTCAAGAGTAGAAAAGAAGTCTATTTTGAAATTCCCTTAACCAGCTACAGTCTTCAGAGAAGAAGAGTTTGTGAAGATCGATGCAGCCGTCTGACCCAAGAAGAAGATTGGCTGCACACAATATGTGAGTCAACTGCGAGAGACGTGTGAGTCTTGCATCCCAGTACTACACTGTCTCTCTTGTCATCTGAAGACCGTTAGAATCTGTGCTACCATTCACTGTCTGCTCAGTATCATTTTATGAAAATTCAAGATAAACTACATTTCTATCAACATCAGCAAATTGTTTAGGTACTGCTGCTCTTTAAACAATGTTAGGTACTGGTACTGCTGCCAGCTGAATGCTGCCCATACTATTGTTATCAGTCACATTGCCCTTTATGATGTTGATTCCACAGTTGCATTTTGAATTTTTGATGAACTGCATATCGCTGGCCTTCACAATTGACCTTAGTGAATTTATATCAGTTAGACAGTATTCTTTAGAATCTTCACAGTATAAGACAAAGATAAGATCTTTGGATCTGTCTTATAACTTTGTTCAGTTCTCTTTTTGTATATGTATGTTTGTTCAACATCCAAAGATTTGTAAGTAAATCAGATTTTTTCAGTCACTGCTCCATGATTCTTCATTAGTATCATTTTGAACAGCTTTTGTCAGTGATCAATTTTTCAGGAAAATTGCTGTGTTAATGGCTTCAGCCCAAAACTGTTAGCTTAGTCCTTCTGATGTGATCATCCAATTATAAGTTTAACTTTCAAATTTTATAAGCAGCTAAAAACTGTTCTTTTTCACTGATGTGATCAGAACAAGCCAATGTATATAGCAGAGAGTTAATATGTCAATGAAAATAATCAATTTTTGAAAATATAATATGATTGGATAGATAAAAGAAGGCCACTCACCAAGTGGTGGCAGGAGAAAACGCATATAGAACTTAAATAAATGTGCAAGCTTCCAGAGCCAGCGCCTCCCTCTTGTGGCAGGAGGGTTAAAGGTGAAATGAGAGTGATGAAGGAAAAAGACTGATGAGGTTTCCTCCTCATCCTGTCTGGCAAGTCTCCCAGAGTTCTTCGGCAACATTTCCAAACTCTTCCCATATCCTAAACCTTGCCAGTCCTTTTCCTCCACATCTCTTCCTTCCCCTCCAACCCTTCTACCAGAAGAAGGTCCCAATGGCTCAGAAAGCTTGCACATTTCTTTAACCTTTGTATGTGTTTTCTCCTGCCATCAGTAGGTGAGTAGATTTTTTTATCTATACAAAGTGTTAAGAGCATTAGATGGAAATGTATAATGCAAATTGATATTTTAATGAAATTTCCTTTTCATCACGTGTTAAACTGCCTGGATACAATCTTCATTAATAATAACTTAACTCCATATTCCATTTAACTTTTCATTTATTCATCCAAATAAATGCAATATCTTGATAACAAACTCAAATTACACACTTTGTAGTTGATATGGTCCTACTTAAGACTGGATTTATTGTTAAGTAGGAGTGGGATGGGAAGGCTAGGCCAAGTTCCAGGGGACAGAGAAAAACAGGCTCCGACAGAAATAGTGAGTGGCGTGCCTTAGAATAGGCAACTCTCTCAACCCAAATACGCGCCCAAAGTACAGGGTTCAGGATCACGGTTGGGTGTGGAACATCGGAAACCAATGTCAGCCCTGGAATAGTCATAAATACGTTTCTTGTCTTCCCAAACCTTAAGTCAGAAGAATGTATATAAAATGATATACCAAAATTATGGTCACTACACAATCAAACCACAATAAGCACAGAATATTACAGCTAATGGCCGTAAGCTACTAGGTAAACCTGCTGCAGGTAAGACTACTAAAAACCCAGAATTATTTTACCTTTCAAATATTAACAGACATAGATAAAGGACTGCAGGTAAGACTATTAAAAGCCCAGAATTACTTTACCTTTAAATATTAACAGACAGAGATAAAGGACTACAACAAGATTAAAGATGAGGAAGTTTAAACAGCAATATATATATATATATAATCTAGAACTATATTATCTTGCCGATAATGCTAATAATCAGTCGCCAGACCTGCTGCGACCCAACATACACATACATAAAAGGGGCTTAAACAGCAGCAAATATATATATATATATATACACACACAAATGTGTGCTTGTGTCTGTGTACGTGCGGATGGATACGTATGTGTGTGGGAGTGAATACCTGTCCTTTTTTCCCCCTAAGGTAAGTCTTTACGTGGGAAAAATATATCTAAAAACAAAGATGATGTGAGTTACCAAACGAAAGCGCTGGCACGTCGATAGACACACAAACAAACACAAACATACACACAAAATTCTAGGTTTCGCAACCAACGGTTGCTTCGTCAGGAAAGAGGGAAGGAGAGGGAAAGACGAAAGGATGTGGGTTTTAAGGGAGGGGGTAAGGAGTCATTCCAATCCCGGGAGTGGAAAGACTTACCTTAGGAGGAAAAAAGGACGGGTATACACTCATGCACACACACACACACACGCACACACACATAACCATCCACACGTATACAGACACAAGCAAAAATATTCAAAGGCAAACTCAAAGGTCGTCTAGAGGAATTCTTCTTAAACACCCAGAATCCCAAACCCCTCACCCGGTTCACATTCACTGATGACATCTTCATGATCTGGATCGAGGCTGAGGACACCCTATCCACATTCCTCCACAACCTCAACACCTCCTTCTCCATTCACTTCACCTGCTCTTACTCAACCCAACAAGCCACCTTCCTCGATGTTGACCTCCACCTCAGCCATGGCTACATCAGTACCTCTGTCCATATCAGATCTACCAACCACCAGCAATACCTCCACTTCACAGCTGCCACCTGATTAGAAACATCGACTATCCCATCAAGGGCTGGGCTACCTGTGAAACCAGTCATATTATCTACAAACTAAGCTGCAACCACTCTGCTGCATTCTATGTGGGCATGACAACTAACAAGATGGCTATTTGCATGAACGGCCACTGACAAACCTTGGCCACCCTGCTGCTGAGCATGCCACTCAACACGATGCTCTTCATTTCAATGTCTTCTTCATAGTCTGTGCCATCTGGAGCCTTTACACCAAGACCAGCATTTCTGAATTGCACAGGTGGGAACTCTCCCTGCATTATGTCCTACATTCCCCTAACTCTCCTGGTCTCAACCTTCATTAGTCATTGACCATATCTATCTGGCCACTTCCCTGTTCCCATTCCAGCACTACACAGCCTTCTGTTCGACTAATGCACCCTCATTCTTTCTACTTCTCTCCCTTTCTGCTACCCCCCTCCCTCCCACCATCATGCACTGACTAACCTCCCGACTGCACATAGCTGCCCTATCCTATCGCCACCTCGTCCCTCTATGCTCCCACAAGCAGCACTTTACCTTCCGCCACCCCTACCTTGCTACCCTTCCTCCCTACCTGCCTCAGCTTCCTCCTTACCTCCACCACCTGCCTGCCTCTCCCGTTGTGCACTGCTGCTTGCAGTCTGGCTACAGTGGATAGAGTCTGTGGTCATACGTGTGTCAGTTGTGTGTGTGTGTGTGTGTGTGTGTGTGTGTGTGTGTGTGTGTGTGTTTCCGGCTTCTGCCAAGGCTTTGTTGGCAGAAAGCTCACTTCCCAACAGACTTTTTGTTGCACCTGCCTGTGACTCGGCATCTCCACTGTGTAATAAAATGTGGCAAAAATGATTTTGTGGGTGATGTTTGGGATGTGTATCATTGTTTAACACAAGAAAAACAATATTCAATATACCGTATCTTATTACGGATATTTTCCACCAAAAAAATAATACATATCTTGTGTAATCTGGGGTGCCGCTTCTTGATGCTGCCTTAGGTTCATTTTGATATTACTGCATCACCACATGGGATTTATGCAATTGATTCAATAAGTTTCAGTGCTTCATGTCCATCATATATTTTATTTCACACACTAGATGTTTGGTAGTGAACTTACAAAGTCTGACTACATACTGTTGGTACAAAATTCAGTCCAAGACTGACTTATGGTGGCATACAAATTCCCTCTATTTATATGATTTTAAAGAATTACTGTCATGATGATGCTGTAATTTACCATCTAGTAAGGTCATCCGAAGACCAGTATCAGTTGTAAAGCGATTTAGAAAAGATTGCTGTATGGTGTGGCATGTGGCGGTTGACGCTAAATAACGAAAAGTGTGAGGTGCTCCACATGAGTTCCAAAAGAAATCTGTTGGAATTCGATTACTTGATAAATAGTACAATTCTCAAGGCTGTCAATTCAACTAAGTACCTGGGTGTTAAAATTATGAACAACTTCAGTTGGAAAGACCACATAGATAATATTGTGGTGAAGGCGAGCCAAAGGTTGCGTTTCATTGGCAGGACACTTAGAAGATGCAACAAGTCCACTAAAGAGACAGCTTACACACACCCGTTCGTCCTCTGTTAGAATATTGCTGCACGGTGTGGGATCCTTACCAGGTGGGATTGACGGAGGACATCGAAAGGGTGCAAAAAAGGGCAGCTCGTTTTGTATTATCACATAATAGGGGAGAGAGTGTGGCAGATATGATATGCGAGATGGGATGGAAGTCATTAAAGCAAAGACGTTTTTCGTCGCGGCGAGATCTATTTACGAAATTTCAGTCACCAACTTTCTCTTCCGAATGTGAAAATATTTTGTTGAGCCCAACCTACATAGGTAGGAATGATCATCAAAATAAAATAAGAGAAATCAGAGCTCGAACAGAAAGGTTTAGGTGTTCGTTTTTCCCGCGCGCTCTTCGGGAGTGGAATGGTAGAGAGATAGTATGATTGTGGTTCGATGAACCCTCTGCCAAGCACTTAAATGTGAATTGCAGAGTAGTCATGTAGATGTATAGATTGTTACATACTGAATTTTGCATATTAATAATTAAAATTTTTGCATACATCTTCCCAAATTTCATAGAAAATTAAGTGGAATAACAGTGAATAATTTCGTACAAAGACAGGAAAGAATCTGTTTCTATTAAGACTATAGATTACATGTTTTGTTATTGTAACAACATTGTTCATTAATTTGCATATATTGTTTTACTAATTTAAAATCAAAATCATCCTATCATTTTCAGGTGAACAGAACGATTAGTTTTATTGAATGATAGGCCTAGATTCAATTAATTAAACTTTGTAGGAGTAAAATTTTACACTTTTATATGATCATAATTATAGTTCTATTAACTAACACCAATCAAAACATGAGCATGTTTGATTCTGACTGAAAAATCATTGTGTCATATTTCTGTTAGGAGAACAAATAATTTCTGCCTTAAAAAACATAAAAATAGCCGTCTCTCGATGACTTGAAATATTGGAACTTTAATCGTTAATTACTCCATAATTAAAATAGCAGTTTTATTCCTACCATGTGCCTGAAGTTTGTATTGTATGTAAATTATGTTGGTACATTAGTTTTTAATCCAATGTCTTTCCTTCATTTTATATACTGATAAGGCCCAATGTAAACCATGTCAAAACAACAGTTTAAAGTAGCGTATATTACTTAGTTGCTGCATGAAGAATCTTCAGGTATCACAATAGTTAAATCCAGATAACCTGAAACATGTCTCCTCCATTCTGTATACTTTTGAGACACAATGTAGACAATGTCAAAGCAACAGTTCAAATTGGTTTAAATTACTAATTTTGCATATAGGCTCTCTTCTGGAGAGGGAGATGATTTATTTATTTATTTATTCCATGTGATCTGATGGTATGCAGTGTGTTGCAGTAGTTGGAAAATATCAGTTAACATTGTTAACATACAGTATCCTAATGTATTATATTGCTCAATGTTTTCAATTTAACACAAATAGCAAGATTAATGTTCTAAGTATTCATTTTTAGAGTAAAAACAGTGACACAACAAATACGACTTCACAGCTTTGCTAAATTTTATGTTGTCTTTGGTGGACTTAGTTCTAGTGGGAAGATTGTTGAACAGTTGGAGGCCCATGTGGAAAGCTCCCTTTTTACATAGTTGAGTGTTTTTACGTAAAAGATGCAGATTTTGAGTTTTTCCTGGTGTTGTGTTTATGTATTTCATTATTTTTTATGACTATGGAGTCAGTTGGCACTGTGTGGTTTCTGAAAAATTTTAGAGTCTCGAGAATGTATAGGCAAGGCTGTGTAAGGATTTCCAACTTTCTGAAGATGGGTTTGCAGGAGTCTCTGGGTTTGCTCCCAGTAATAATCCTCATTGCTCTCTTCTGGATTTTGAATGTGCTCAGGGCAGTTGGAGAATTTTCCCAGAATATCACAAGATATTTTTGGTGGGCTTGTATGTAAACGTAGTATGTGCTGGTTAATGTTTTCAGGCTAGCACATGATTTCAGTACTCTCAATGCATAATAGCCAGTACTAATTCTGGCATTTACCTTTCCTGTATGTGTATTCCATTTCAGGTTATCTTGAACCCACAGACCCAGGAATTTGAAAACAGTGTCAGTATCTGTTGGCTGATTATTTACAGTGGCTGAGAGGAATTTGCATTTTGTGTTGTGTGAAAGTTCATGGAAGCTGTATGTTTGGTGTTGATAGTTAATCTGTTGATTTTAGCCCAGTTGCTGAGTTGTTCAGTGCCCAAGTTCACAGCTTTTTGCACAGCCTCTGTATTCTCCCCTTTGAGGAGTACAGTTGTGTCATCAGCAAATATTATTGTTTTGTGTGCATCTATATTCAGGCTCAAGTCATTAATACACGGGAGGAAAATTAGGGGTCCCAATACTGAGCCATGTGGTACACCTTGCTTTACAATTTTATTACTTGATAGGATTTCGGTTATTGAGTTGGTTTGTCTATTAGTGTATTTCATGTTGACTCTCTGCATCTGATCGGTTAGGAATGTAGCAATCCAATTGTTTGCAATTCTCTGCAATTCCTCTGATACCATAGTGTTCTATTTTTCCCAGCAATATTTTGTGATCAACAGTGTCAAAAGCCTTTGACAGATCCAGAAATATGCCTGGTATCAGTTGTTTTCTATCTAACAGGTCTAATAGCATATTTATGCAATCATATACTGCAGTTTCAGCAGATTTGTTGCTTCTGAACCCATTTTGAGCTAAAATTAGTAAAATTTTTTTTTTTTTTTCCTTCAATGAAGTCCATCACTTTTGTAAATTATTTTTTCAAAAACTTTAGAAAAGCAGGATGAGATTGCGATAGGCTTGTAGTTATTCATATCTTTATTATCACCTTTTTTTGAAGACAGGAATTACCTTAGAAAGTTTCAGAGCTTCAGGGAAATTACCTGCCTGGAAAGAACAGTCACAGAGGTGAGTTAATGGTTCAGCAATTGTGTGTACACAATTTTTGATTACAGCTACTAGGATACAATCAATTCCAGCTCAATATGAATTTTTCAACTCTCTGAGGCCTTTTTGCAACATAATTTTCAGTGACTTTGGTAATGAAAATTGACTCCGCACAAGTGTGATATTTTTGGTTTGCTGGTTGGTAGTTTGTGTTATGATTATATTTGGCCAATTTTTCAGCTATGCTCGTAAAGAAATTCTTGAAAGAATTCGCCACAACTTCAGAAATAGATATAGATTCATTGTTGAGTTTGATTTCTATGTTTGTATGTGTAGCTTTCATTTCCACTCTTTCCCTTTTTATGATATTCCACATTGCTTTTACTTTATTGCTGGATTTGTCAATGTACTCATCATTTTGCATCCTTTTTGCTTGTCTTATCACTCTTCTTAGGATACATGTGTAGATTTTATAGTATTCTGTTAGCTGGGGGGGAGTCACTACTTTGTTTACGTAACATGTGGAGTATTCTTTCATGTTTGCAAGAGATTTTTATACCTGGTGGTAATCCAAGTCTTGTTTTCTTCTTATTATTATTAGTTATTCTTACTGGTTTTTGCAGAAAAGCCTCTTCAAAGTGTTGGATCATTTTGTCAAGAAATGTGTTGAATTTCATGTTGACATCATTGGTTGTGTACATCTCTGTCCACTTTTCTTTACTAAGGAGGGCATTTAGCTTGTTAAAGTTATCTTGAGTGAAAAACCTTCATAAAGTTTTTGGGTGGGACTGGGTTTGAGGTATCTTTGCTAACATCGACCTTTAGAATGACAGCTTGGTGGTCGCTGAATCCTGCATTGTATACTTCTAGAGTTGGGTTTAGTTTATTTCTTCTTGCAAAAATTTGATCTAGAGCTGTCTTGCATGTGGGTGTTATTCTAGTGCGCTCATTTACAAGGCCATGCAGATTATATGTTTTTGCAATGTTAATCAATGTCTCCCTGTTTCTGTTGTGGGTAAGAAAGTCTATATTAAAGTCACCACATATAATCACATCCTGTTTCCACTGACTTATTTTGGATAGAAACAACTCCATTTATAACAGAAAATCATTAATACTACCAGAGGGGGGGACGGTAAATTGTAGCTACAATTAGATTTAGATCTGTAAGCTTCATGGCTGCACGTTCAAAGATCTTGTCTGTTCCTATTTCCTTTAGGGTAGGAAGTGGGCTATATTCAATGTGTTGTTTTATGAAGATGGCAACCCCACCATGTCCATCATTTGACCTGGAGTAGTGTTCACACAATTTGAAATTTGGTAGTGAGATTAACTTAACTACATCAGTGCAGAGCCAGTGTTCTGCTAGGCATACTATTGAGATATCACTGAGTTCACTGGTCAGCAAAATGCTTAAGTCATAGGTTTTGTTGCTCAAGGATTGGATATTGTGATAATACATTTTCAGGTCTGAGTGGGGTTTACTCAGGGGGCCCGAAGTCATATCTACTGTGTCACTGACCTTTAGTTTAAATTGTGCTGTATTCCAGGTATGTTGACTTCCGAGCAGTTGTGCTGGTTCTGTTGGTCATCCTTGGCAGCCGACTCATCTTCCAGGTGGTCCTGAAAAGTATCCACATGCACTTCACACTGCTGAGGCATCACATTGTCATTTTGGAGGGCTGTCTCAATAATGTTCACTATCACATTATTGATCCTTTCAAGTTCCTGATCTTTTTGAGGGGTCAGGGGGTTTGCGTTTTGTCTCTGTGACTTCATGACCCATTTGTCTAGGCTAGTTTTCACAGTATGGTCACTATTACTCATTTTATTTCCCATCCTGTTTGTCTTGATCCAATTGCTTATAAGCATCTGTTTATGGTTTCTTACTTTTGGTTTCTTATTGTCCCCCATAGTTGTCAGGAAGGCCAGTCTATTGCAGATAATCTGCTTGTCACATTTGTTTATGTGGAAACCATGTGTTGTGAAGTGGTTTCTGGCTAGTCTCTCTATTTCAAAGTTCACAGCAGTTCTTTTTTTGTATGCATGTTTTGCTGAATTCAGCACTTGTATCAGGTAGAGATTTGCAGTATTAATTTTACTGTTTGAATTATGATCATCAAATCTCCTGGGTATAGGATGATAATGATATTCATTTTGTGACTTAGAGTGAGTGTTGGTTCCAGTGGTTCTATCACATGTTTCATCATTAGATCAAGAGGTTTGTCTATGTTGTTAGAACCCCCCATTACAATTAAAGTAGAACGTGTACTGAAGCTTCTTGTCAAATTTTCTGTGTTTTTTATCACCTCTTTTAGTGGGGCACCAGGTTCTACTATGCTTTTTACCTGGTATGAGGGCCCTAGTTTATCTTGCAGTATTTGAGCACTGTCTATTCTATGGCTGTCACTTAATATTAGTACTTTCATTTTTTCCAAGATTTTCTTGCTATGTAACATTCTGGAAACACGATTGGATTAGGACACAGGATCCCAAAAGGGGTTGTGGTACTACAGCTGTGTGGTGAGGGGCAACTATCCATTTAATAATATTGAAAAGGAAAGACTGCTGCTCACCATGTGGCAGAGATGCTGG
Organism: Schistocerca serialis cubense; assembly: GCF_023864345.2. Lineage (NCBI taxonomy): Eukaryota > Metazoa > Arthropoda > Insecta > Orthoptera > Acrididae > Schistocerca > Schistocerca serialis. The sequence goes on along the minus strand of NC_064641.1, from coordinate 81,155,781 downwards.
GTCACTGATGGGCACAAGGGCCAACAGTCCCTGGTCAGGCAGCTGGAGACAGTGGTTATGTATGTGTGAGCTGTGTTTGCATGAATGTGTATGTGTATGACGTCTATTTTGGCTAAAGGTCTTCTGGCCAAAAGCCTAGTTTCCAACAGTCTTTTTGTTGTGTCTATCTGCCACTCAGCACTTCTGCTATATGGTGAGTATCAACTATCTTTTTCACAATATTGTTAGTTTAAACATAGTCACATTCACAAAAAATTCATTCTCAAAACCAAACAACTTAACTACTACTATGTTCTGAACTCTCAGTGCTAACATCACTTGGTCTCATTCTTTAACTTCAGAGTCTCATCATTCCTATTGGTATTTCCCCTTGGTTTTTATTTCCCCAATTGGGGGGTGAGGAACAGCCCATTAAAACAGTCCAATAATTGATCTGTAACTTCTGTATCTTGCTAGGCTTCTCGCTCCTCTTACTTTTTCTTGTCATCACCATACTACACCAATGCTGCAAGGGTCCTGCTACTCAGTACCCTTGAACCTTGATGCAGCTTCTCTGCTATGGATTTCCATCTGTTGTGTTAAGGATGCTGAAAGAGACATTTCTTGTTCCAGCTGAATAACACACTCAGAGAAGTCAAACTTAATGTATTTCCTATAATGTACAAATGCAATTTATCTTAATCAATCGACTACACATGCATTACATTCCAGCTAGATGCTATCGTGTGTCTGTGCCATACAAAACTCAGAACAATAGTACAATAAAATCTGAATGTCAATCCCATGATGATTTCTTTGGCATCATGGAGGTCACTTACTCTCCTTGCCTTTCCCTTGTGGCTCCATGGAGCAAATGACTCAACCCAGCAGGTAGAAATGGCAGCCCATGTCTCGCATCACCTATAGCACAAGATTGGTATAGTTCCTATCTACACTAACCATAAAAAAAGCCCTCCTGAAAGTAGAGTGCTTCCTACTCAATAACTACCTTAATCCCAGAATATTTTTTGTTGACCAATAGATATCAAGGAAATGGAACATCTCACTCTATGAATGCAGTTACACCTCATATTCACCCACTGAGACAAAACATGTCACGCTCATAAACTTAATTCTAAAAGTTTAAGGCATTTACAATAAATATCAATTGTCAAACAAATGTGTAATTTTACAACTTTACAAAATATTAAGGTTGTTTGTGTTCATTACTATCTGGGACTTCACATAATGTTTCATACAAATCAGCTCATATTTCATCAATTACTTCCCATCATAGCTTTACCCAACATCAAGTTATATTCAGACCTGGTCCATATGGGACTCACATATAATTTACTTTTTCATTGCAGTCTTTGTTTATCATAGCATAATTTCACCTCTGCTCCACCACTTGGCCATTTTACTTTTGTGATTACACTTCAGATTTCTCCCTTTGTCCTTGTTACCTGACCTATATGATCTCTACTTTGCTTAGTTAAGGGTATTCTGACCTGCACAAATGTTTCTGTAGGTTTCCTGAGATATTACACTTAACTAATTATCTTACTGTCTTCACTATATGTAGATGACACTAGTTTATTATCATGTTCTCTTTATTCCAGGTCTTGGTAGAGCTATTTATATTATGTTCATTAGCCATTTTAAATTACTTCATTTACTTCATTCATTCACCCGAAGAGTTACTTTCTGGATTGGAATCAGCAATCTGCTTAGCTATTCCTAACCTCAGATACTTGGTCCCTTAAATTGTGGTACATTTATGAAGTTTAATCAACCATGTCCATACCACACTACACAAGTCTGGAGAATGCTTCTATAATGTCAACATCCTTTCTGTGCACATTTACATGTCATTCTATGGACAGGTACTTCTCAGTTATCTTTCCATTTTAGATGCCAGTCTCCCTTTACAGCTCTCCCTTCATAAAAGCAGCAAGGATCCTTTCTTTTGCAGATCCACCTGTCCCTAAGACATGGGCACACTGCACCATCACTTTTGAATTCCTGTACAAAGTAACCAACTCAGCTTATACTCTCATAAGTAGAAGACATTATTCATTCTGTGTTTGACTCTAGCAATCATTACTATGTGTACATTCTCACCTTCCTCAGGTCTTATCTTACATTAATGCTTACACCTTTTAATTGTTGTATGCTGATATTTTACCTTAATTCTGAACTATTTATCCTTGTCATATGCTTCTCCTCATGTTATACGTCCCACCAGTAACTCTGTTCTACCTGCTTATCTTGGTCTGTGGTCACCATATTTGAACTTCTTTTTCATACTTTCCCTATTTTTAATCTAACATGTTACAGGTTCTTATCCGGATGAGTTCTAACCAGTACTGATACACATAAGTGTCACCTCTTCTAAGTGTATCTTCCTCTTTATAATACTTATGTTACAAAAAAATTTACTTGATTACCCATCAACTTCCAAGTGTCTTATTATTTTAAACCTTAACCTTTAATAAATTTCATCCCATCTTCCATGTTAAGCCTTATTTTTCACATTAGAACTCCCCTTTACACCATGAGAATTATGTTGCAATTGTTCCATCTCTCCATTGTTATCATAAATGATGTGCGATGTGTGTGCATTTCTCCATCACCTGTCCCATTGATTTGCTATATGCACTCTTTTCCCCATAACATATTGCCTAACTAACATGACACACAATTATCAGTCATAAAATTTTGTCCAAGTATCATCATCGTATTGTCTCATGTGTCATTTTCCTTGGCTATCCTGTGAAGACAGGTTACGCTATGAGGGTCTGTAAGAATAAAGAGTTTCAGTGATAGAAACCTGTGAATATGAAATAGTGAGAAAGACAGAGCTGATACTCCTATTGGAGGAATAAGAAAGGAAAAAGAGACAGGCTCATTAAGATCGAAGAAAGAAAGAAGACATCCCTGAAAGATTGTGTCCCATACCACCTCCACCCCAAGGAAATCCCTTCTGCTATAGTCCTTGATTATGACGCTGGATAGAGAAGTTGGTCAGCATTCCCTATGGAATGGTCTTGTCACAACTTCACCATCATAGACATTGAAAAGTGACCCCAACAAGCCCCCATGGCAAGCAAGTAAAGAAAGAATGAACACCATGGTGGAAAGAAAAAGTATATCGTGAGCCATCAACATACTGTATCCATTTTTCTACTGTCTGACTTACAATAGTACTGTACTGATATCTCCCTCAGAAAATCTTCAAAAACCCAACCACTGTCTATTAGATTTTATTAACAATTGCTAATGAAAAATCTTCTATACAACATCTTACTACTTGTCATACATTTCACATTATATAGCGTACCTTCTGATTATACTTAAGTTATTGCATGTAAAAAAATAAAATAAAATAAAATAAAATGAAGGGTTACAGCATTTGTACAAAATACAGAGGGACAAAAGTCATGAGACAGTGATATGCTCGTATATAGTTGGGGGTAATATTGCGTACACAAGATATAAAAGGCCAGTGCAATGGCAGAACTGTTATCTTCAGTCAGGTGATTCATGTGAAAAGGTTTCTGACGATGAGAATTAACAGACTTTAATCACAGAATGGTAATTGGAACTAGATGCCTGGGACATTTCATTTCAGAAATCATTAGGGAATTCAATATTTTGGGATCCACAGTGTCAAGAGTGTGCTGAGAATACCAAATTTCAGGCATCGCCTCTCACCACAGACAACACAGTGGCTGACAGACTCCCCTAACAGCACATCACTTGCAGTGCCTCTCCTGTGCTTGTGACCATATCGGTTGGACTCTGGATGACTTGAAAACCATGACCTGGTCAGTGAATCCTGATTTCAGTTGGTAAGAGCTGATGGTAGATTTTGAGTCAACGAGGCACTGTGGAAGCTGGTGGTCACTCCATAATGGTGTGGTTTATGTTCACATGGAATGGACTGAACTCTCTAGTCCAGTTGAACTGATCATTGACTGGAAATGATTATGTTCAGCTACTTGGAGACCATTTGTATCCATTTTGGATGTCATGTTCCCAAACAAAGATGGAATTTTTATGGATGACAATGTGCCATGTGGTTGGTTTGAAGAACATTCTGGACAACTCAAGCGAATTATTTGGCCACCCAGATCATCCAACATGAATCCAGTTGTACATTTATGGGATATAGTTGAGAGATCAGTTCATCCACAAAATCCTGCACCAACAACACATTTGCAATTACAGACAGCTATAGAGGCAGTGTGGCTCAATATTCCTGCAGGGGACTTCCAATGACTTGTTCAGTCCATGCCATGTTGAGTTGCTGCACTACACCAGGCAAAAGGATGTCGGCACTATATTAGGTGATATCCCTTGACTTCTGTCACCTCAGCAGATATAAAATATGTCTGCTTGTGTCTGTATATGTGTGGATGGATATGTGTGTGTGTGCGAGTGTATACCCGTCCTTTTTTCCCCCTAAGGTAAGTCTTTCCGCTCCCGGGATTGGAATGACTCCTTACCCTCTCCTTTAAAACCCACATCCTTTCGTCTTTCCCTCTCCTTCCCTCTTTCCTGACGAAGCAACCGTTGGTTGCGAAAGCTAGAATTTTGTGTGTATATTTGTGTTTGTTTGTGTGTCTATCGACGTGCCAGCGCTTTCGTTTGGTAAGTCACATCATCTGTATATATGAGCTATAATTTTAGAGTGATTATGTGTACCCTCATACATAATCTGGTTTGAATTAGGTGTTTCATATATCTAATTATAGGATAATATTATGAAAAGGCTCCACTTGCATGGTAGGAGGTGATTGCTGCAACCTTGTGTGTGTGTGTGTGTGTGTGTGTGTGTGTGTGTGTGTGTGTGTGTGTGTGTGTGTGTGTGTGTGTCTAGGATAGGATAGTCACAGATAATGTGTTTCAAAAGATTATAAGATAGAAAAAGAGTGAAAAAATTGTTCTATAAAAACCAAAAATGTAAATAATAGAACAGTAAATTGCAGGCCTGACAGACGTCATCCTGCCAGATGTGCTTAGAATGCAGATTCCCCTGACGACTTAAACTGTTTTGTTATATCACTATTTTGTAGACCTTTATCTTGGCTTGTTGTGGGATCTACAAGATCCCTGGTATGGTATACTCACAATCTTGCATGGTCCACAATACTTTGGGAAAAATTTTCTAATTTCTTTCTTTATATGGGAACTGTGGTGATGATGAACAAGCACTAACACATCAGAATTGATGATTAGAATCTTTGTTTCCATATTAAAATTGTGTTTCGATTTTAAACTTGTGTACCCTCATATCTGGATAACTTCGTAATTGCTGTTCTCCTGTTCTTTGTATGTCTTCCAAATTTTCTGTGGGTGGAGATGGCCACTTAAATAATTTTAATAATGGTTCTCCCACAAAGGTTCTAGTCATCATTTATACTGGAGATCTACATCTACATGGATACTCTGCAAATCACATTTAAGTGCCTGGCAGAGGGTTCATCAAACCACCTTCACAATTCTCTATTATTCCAATCTCGTATAACGCACGGAAAGAATGAACTCCTATATCTTTCTGTACAAGCTCTGATTTCACTTATTTTATCTTGGTGATCATCCCTCCCTATGTAGGTCAGTGTCAACAAAATATTTTCACATCCAGAGAAGGAAGTTGGTGATTGGAATTTCATGAAAAGATTCCGTCGCAACAAAAAACACCTTTCTTTTAATGATGTCCAGCCCAAATCCTGTATCATTTCTGTGACACTCTCTCCCATATTTCACGGTAATACAAAATAAGCTGCCTTTCTTTGAACTTTTTTGATGTACTCTGTCAGTCCTATTTGGTAAGGATCCCACACCGCGCAGCAGTATTCTAAAAGAGGACAGACAAGCGTAGTGTAGGCAGTCTCCTTAGTAGATCTGTTACATTTTCTAAGTGTACTGTCAATAAAACGCATTCTTTGGTTAGCCTTCCCCATAACTTTTTCTGTGTTCCTGCCAATTTAAGTTGTTCGTAATTGTAATACCTAGGTATTTAATTGAATTTACAGCTTTTACATTAGACTGATTTATCGTGTAACCAAAGTTTAATGAGTTCCTTTTAGCACTCATGTGGATGACCTCACACTTTTCGTTATTTAGGGTCAACTGCCACTTTACGCACCATTCAGATATCTTTTATAAACCATTTTGCAATTTGTTTTGGTCTTCTGATGACTTTATTAGTTGATAAATGACAGCACCATCTGCAAACAGCTGAAGATGGCTGCTCAGATTGTCTCCAAAATCGTTAATATAGATAAGGAACAACAAAGAACCTATAACACTACCTTGGAGAACGCCAGAAATCACTTCTGGTTTATTCGATGACTTTCCATCAATTACTACGAACTGTGACCTCTCTGACAAGAAATCACAAATCCAGTCACATAACTGAGACGATATTCCATAAGCACGCAATTTTACTACGAGCCGCTTGTGTGGTACAGTGTCAAAAAGCCCTCCGGGAATCCAGAAATACGAAATCAATATGAAATCCATTGTCAATAGCACTCAACATTTCATGTGAATAAAGAGCTAGTTGTGTTTCACAGGAACGATGTTTTCTAAACCCATGTTGACTGTGTGTCAATAGACCATTTTCTGCAAGGTAATTCATAAAGTTTGAACACAATATATGTTCTAAAATCCTGCTGCATATCGACATTAATGATATGGGCTTGTAATTTAGTGGATTACTCCTACTACCTTTCTTAAATATTGGTGTGACCTGTCCAACTTTCCAATCTTTGGTACGGATGTTTCATTGAGTGAATGGTTGTATATGATTGTTAAGTATGGAGCTAATGCATCAGCATACACTGAAAGGAACATAATTGGTGTACAGTCTGGACCAGAAGACTTGCTTTTATTAAGTGATTTAAGTTGCTTCACTACTCCAAGGATATTTACTTCTACGTTACTCATCTTGGCATCTGTTCTCGATTCGAATTCTGGAATATTTACTTTGTCTTCTTTTGTGAAGGCATTTCGGAAGGCTGTGTTTAGTAACTCTGCTTTGGCAGCACTGTCCTCGATAGTATCTCCTTTGCTATCATGCAGAGAAGGCATTGATTGTTTCTTGCCACTAACATACTTCATATACAACCAGAATCTCTTTGGATTTTCTGCCAGGTTTCGAGACAAAGTTTCATTGTGGAAACTGTTATAGGCATGCTAAATTTTGAGTTTCTGTAAAAGATCACCAATCTTGGGGATTTTGCGTCTGTTTAAATTTAGCATGTTTGTTTCGTTGTTTCTGCAACAGTGTTCTAACCCATTTTGTGTACCAAGGAGGACCAGCTCCGTCGTTAGTTAATTTATTTGGTGTAAATCTCTCAATTGCAGCCGATACTATTTCTTTGAATCTAAGCCACATCTAGTCTACACTTACATTATTAATTTGGAATGAGTGGAGATTGTCTCTCAGGAAGGCATCAATTGAATGTTTATATACTTTTTTGAATAGGTATATTTTTCTCTTATTTTTTGAGGATTTGGGGATTACAGTATTCAATCTCACTACAACAACCCTATTTTCACTAATCCCTGAATCGGTTTTGATGCTTGTTATTAACTCAGGATTATTTGTTGCTAAGAAGTCAAGTGTATTTTCACAACTGTTTACTATTCGCGTGGGCTCATGAACTAACTGCTCAAAATAAATTTCAGAGAATGCATTTAGCACAATTTTGGATGATATTTTATGCATACCTCCAGAATTAAACATGTATTTTTGCCAACATATCGAGGGTAAATTAAAGTCACCACCAACTATTATCGTATGAGTCGGGTATGTGTTTGAAATCAGATTCAAGTTTTCTTTGAACCTTTCAGCAGCTGTATCATCTGAAGTGGGAGGTCAGTAAAAGGATCCAATTATTATTTTATTCTGGTTGCCAACAATGACCTCTGCCCATACTAACTCACAGGAAGTATCTACTTCAATTTTGTGACAAGATAAACTACTTCTGAAAGCAACAAACATGCCACCGCCAACCGTGTTTCGCCTCTCCTTTCAGAACACCATTAGGTTCTTCACAAAAATTTTGGCTGAGCCTATATCTGGCTTTAGCCAGCTTTCAATGCCTATAATGATTTGAGCATCAGTGCTTTCTATTAGACCTTGGAGCCCTGGTACTTTCCCAACACAGCTACGACAATTTACAACTGTTATACCAATGGTTCCTGTATATACGTTTTTCCTGTGTTCAGCCTGCACCCTTTGTGACTGAAGCCCTTATTGTGTTTTCCCGAGACCCTCTAACCTAAAAAACCACCCAGTCCATGCCACACAGCCCCTGCTACCAATGTAGCCACCTCCTTCATATAGTGGACACCTGACCTATTAAGCAGAAGCCGAAACCCAACCACCCTTTGGCGCAAGTCAAGGAATCTGCAGCCCACACGGTTACAGAACTGTCTGAGCCTCTGATTCAGACCCTCCACTCAGCTTTGTACCAGAGGTCCGCAATCGGTCCTGTTGACTGTGCTGCAAATGGTCAGCCCTGCTTTCATCTTGCAAGCAAGAATGGCGGCCTTTACCATTTCTGTTAGCTGCTCGAAACCAGAGAGAATCTCTTCTGATCCAGAGTGACACACAACATTGGTACCAACGTGAGCCACCACCTGCAGTTGGCTGCACCCTGTGCTCTTCATGGCATCTGGAAGGACCCTTCCTACATCTGGAATGACTCCACCCGGAATGCACACAGAGTGCACATTAGATTTCTTACCCTCCTTGTCGGCCAAGTCCCTAAGGGGTGAGTTAGCCAATGTTGGAGCTCCCAACTACCAATAGTCCCACCCTCTGTGACTGCCCAGATCTTGCAGTTTGAGAGGTTTCCTCTGAAACAGGACAGGCAACAGCATCTGGCTCAGTGACAGTGTCAGCCACAGACAGCACCTGGAACCTGTTCGTCAGACAAACCGGGGAGTCCTTACGTGTGGCCACCTAGGAAGTCTTTTGCCACCTGCTTTGCCCCGGGGGAACCTCCCACTCGACCACAGGTGAGGGGTCAGCCCTAGTGCCAGCAGTAACTGGGTTGGCCACCGGTGAGGACCAATTAGAGGACTCTGTCATGTTGGACGTCCGTTGGATCCCCACAGCCAGCCCACAACAGTGGCGCCCATCCACTGCAGCCTCAAGCTGTGTAACCCATTCAGTGTATTTCTTATAGCCTCTCCATGAATCATTGTAATGCTTGGTGTCGAACAATTGTAATCTCAGCTCCTCCTGTTAACTGATTGACTAATACTTGATTTTGACCTGTTATTTAAAGTTCCCCATTCTGCCGCTTCCCTGACTAAATAACTGACTGCAAAATCTGTTTTTCTTTGGTCTTACTGTTTCTTACGTAAACTCCTCAAAAAGACACATGATAAATATGTGAAATTTACTTCTCCATCTGGTTTAAACTTTGTAAATTGTTTTGCCAAGTCCGTACTCATCTTTAATTGATGTTCTTCTAACCATTCTTTCAGATTTCCAGTACTATTGTGACATACTGTACTCTTTTTCTGTAGCTCATTTTGTGTTTTTTATAACTCCTCCCAGATTTTCTGCAAATCTTGTTGTTTAGAATTAAACTTGCCAATATAGGTAGCTGTAAAAGAGAAAACAGTTCTTTCCCATACCTTTCTTTTTACACACTCTTTCAGTTATGTAACCAGGGTAGGTAACATGGTATAAGGGCTCAAAATTTTGTTGAATGCCCTACCTTGCTAAAGCATCTCTACACTTTTTTAGTATTAGAGATTTCTTTGTGTTCTGTTCTCAAGTTTTTATGACTGTCTTTAAAATATTTATCAACTTCATTGCAAATTAAATCACACTGATCATTTATTTCCTTCCATAATTCCTGGGTTAAATTATTGATAACATTTTCCAAGGTAGAAATTCTATTTCCATTTTTTGATATTACACCTAGTATTTCTTCTTATTTCATATTTATCCTAATCCCTTGAGCCCAAAGAGCTTCCTCCTGTTTAGCATTAATTCTATTCACAGAGGCTTGAAGAGCTTCCTCTAGTTTGGTATCAGTATTAGCTAGTTCTGCTTTAAGAGTTTTCCATTGAAGCCATGTAAAAGACATGTCTGGTGGAACTCATAATGTGACAAAATTCATGATGAAAGACATAATACATGGCTAAAATTTCAAACACACAAAACAGAAGAAAATGCAACCAACCTCAAAAATATCAGGAAAAAGTTCACACAAATTGTCAGGCAAACCAATAGACAGTCACAGAAAGATCTAACTGACTCAATAGAAGAAAATTACCATAAAACAAATTCCAGAGACTTTTACAAAATGTTTGGAAGACAATTATAAAAATTTGCCCCTCCCACATTAATACTGAAAATGGAAGATGGAGAAATGGCATATAATGACAAGGAAAATGCTGAAATCATGGCAAAAGCATTTAGTAAACTTTTGAATTGTGAAGAACCCCAGGAACTTTTAGCAATTAATCCAGACACACCTATCAAGACTCCATCTGATGTCATAAATCCTCCAACAATTCAAGAGGTGGAAACGGCACTCTGAGAGATGAAAAACTATAAGGCACATGGAGAAGACCAAGTTTTTGCAGAAATGTGGAAATAAGCCAGTGATACAGCTCGAACATCATTACACATACCCCTAACAAAAATCTTGATAACAGAAAAGTTTCCTGAATGTTGGACCACAGCTGTAATCCACCCACTCCACAAAAAAGGAGATAAAAGCAACCCAGATAATTAAGGAGCTATCTCTCTCTTAGACTGCACATACAAGATTTTCTCCAGAATTCTATGCAAGAGGATCAATGAGCAACTGGAAGAAGACTTAGGTGAATACCAAGGAGGCTTCAGGCCTTTGAGAATCTGTGCAGAACAGATCATCACTTTAAGATTAGCCACAGTATATTACAAGAAATGAAATAAACCTCTTGTAATAACCTTTGCGGACTTTAAAAAAGCATATGACTGTATCCAAAGACCTTCAGTGTTAGAAATATTAAGAAATTTTGGGATCCATACAAAATTAATCAAATTGATAGAACTCACCTTAACCAACACTGTATCAAAAGTAAAGTTCAGAGGAGAACTCTCTGAGCCATTCATCATAAAAACAGTTTTAAGACAAGGAGATTTCTTAGCACCCCTGCAGTTCAAATGTGCTTTAGAATACATAATGATGGAATGGTACAAGACTAACCAAAAGGACATCCAAATTGGAAGACCCAAATGTAAGTTTAAATTGTCTAGGATTTGCTGAAGACCTCGCTCTCTTGTCCAACAGCAGTCAGGAAACCAAACAACAAGTTATCTCACTACAGGAAATAGCACAGAAAATTGGTCTTGGAATATCCTTTGAAAAACAGTCATCATGTTATTTGACCCACCACTCATAAACAAGATTGCCATATGTAACCAAGAAATCAAAATTGTAGATAAATTTAAATATCTGGGAGAAATCGTAACATATAACCTCAATGAAAAGCCAACATGGAATAACAGAATAAACAAATTGACTAGAGCACAATATATCATCAAGAATACCTACAACAAAAAGAGCCTGTCAATAGCAACAAAATCAAAACTCTACAAAACAGTCACTCAACCAGAAATAACATACGCAGGTGAAACCATCTTCAAAACAACTAATACTGCACAAATAGACAAAATACTCAAAATAGAGAGAAGAATCATCAGAACATGCATCAACAAATCGTACCAGAAAGATGGACACTGGAGAGTAGCTACAAATGAAACAGTCTACAAGGAAATAAAACCAGTAATGAGTACAATCAGGAAGAAATGCATTTCATTTTTCGGACATCTAATCAGAACATCAGAGAACAGGATCATCAGGAGAATAATAGAAAAATTGTGTAATAGTAAGTGCAACATTAAATGGATTACAGAAATCAAAGAAGATATGGATGAGATACATATTACATTGGAAGACCAAAGAAACAAAACTGACAAAAATCAGGAAACTCAGAGACAAAGAAACCAGACTGCAAACAAAAATCAACTAACAGACAATAGGAAGGGTGATTTCTGATGAAGAAAGAAGGATGAGATCTGAGAGAATGAAGAAGTACTTGGCTGACAAAAAACTGAAAAATTATTTATATAAAGTTGGCTAGAGCTGTCCAATGAAGGCCATAAAATGTAAATAATAATAATAATAATAGTTAATATTAGCTACTTCTGCCTTAATATAACCACCTTGAGCTTTAAAAGCTTCCTGAAATTTCTTAAATATATCCTCTTAAAATTTAGTCAATAAATCTGTTATATCTACTTCCTGTTCCTCAGCTGGCATTGCACAAGTGATTACTGGCATAGGATATCACTTAAATTATATTCGGAATTAGCCACTATCAGCAGTTCATCTACATCACTCCTTATCAATGTTCTCAACAAACACACAAACCACACAGTTTTGTCACAAATTTGTAACTAGTACAGCTCACCATATATTTTGACGGCATGCTGTGGTGAATCATGGTTAGGCTGCTGGCTCACTGTGGACACATCGCGTCGTACAGCTGGCACTGGAACTGTTATGGTTTAGCTGGCGATGTGTTATGACATGGCACCACAAACCATGTTCCATATTGAACTGCTCTCATGTGATCTGTCAGCTGCTAAGAAGTCATGGCTCTTCTCCTGCAAGCCTCACATTAACTCTACCGTGTTGTGAGTTGAATTGTATGTGCATGACTCGTGTGTATTCTTTTGTAAACAAGCATTATTAGGTACCATTTGACTCCATTGTTAAAGACAGCCACAATTTATATCCTCCAATTCACCACAAATTTCTTCCTTTTCTCCCCCAGATGCACAGAAATGTCTTCTTCTTTAATATATGATAAATTCTAATGCAACTATATAACATAGTGTACTGTTAGACATTCTGTTGTTGACTTTTGTTGTCCTTGACAGATATTTTCCTGAATTTTTGAAATCCTCCTTTTTGTGTCTTTCTTTGCATCTGCTCTTCACTGCCTTCACCAAGGTCACCATATGAAATGTTTCCTTTGTTTTCGTTTCCCTAATGAGGGTGTTAGGAATAGGCCTTTGAAACAGTCAAATAGTTGATCCATAACTTCTGGGTCTTGCTAGGTTTTTTGTTTCTCGTACTTTCCCTCATGGTTGCCATACAGTACCAATGCTGCAAGGGTCTATAATTTACAGCTCTGACCTCTCTTAATGAGTCACCCATGTATTATATTCTAGCTAGATGTCATCATGCACTCACCTCCCATGAAATGATAGAACAATAGTATAATATAATCTTAACATCAGTGCCATGATGTTACAACAGTCGTAAAGCGCATGCTGGATGCTGGAAAAGTCTCGCTGTCAGAGTGTAAATTAATATAGTTTGTGTGGGAGTGTGTGTAGTGATATAATAACTGGACATCAAAATGGAAGCAGACAGATGGACACTAACCGAAAAAAGATGCCTATACTGTCGCAAGTCAGCACCCAGCATTATGTTAGCAATAATGTTGTAACTTCCTAAAACCATCTGAAGATAAACCCGAAAAGGTTTGAAAACCGGTCCATGGAATAAAACTTAATTATTCAAAAAAGTGACTGGTTGCAGTTTTGTATAACTTATTTACATTATTCAATACATTTTGAGAAAGCAGTAAATTAAACTGAACCAAGGAGAATTTTTGAAAGGGAATTACATTACATTACATTTTTATTATATTATTAAAGTGCACATAAAAGTAATAAAATGCTTGAGGTTTGCAAATCAAATCATAATTCTGTTAGAGATGGCAAAAGGACTGTGAAGATCTGTTGAATGGAATGAGTAGTGTCTTGAAAATATGTTTTAAAAAGAATATCAAGAAAACAAAAATAAGGTTAACAGAATTTAGTCAAATCAATTCAGAAGATACTGAGGGAGTTATATTAGAAATTAGTTGAATTCTTGGGTGTCTTCCAGGGTCCCGTCTTGTAGGTTCTCCGTGATATTTTGGCAAACAGACTCATTACCAACTATAGGTGGTTCCTGATGGCAGCTGCTCTGCTGTTGTCAGTGTTATTCCCTCCATCACTCTGCTCCTATTGCTGTCTGAGTGGTGACTGTAGTAGGGGTGGTAACGCTTACCTGCAAACTGTAGTCTCCAATGTCAATGTTATTGTCACAGTTTGCTATTCATTTTTTACCCTAATTTAAATAGCCACTTTAGTCATGCAATCTCAGAAGGAGGGAGATTGCCTGACTATCTTGTTTTTGTTGCCATCTGTAGTATGCCCAGTTTTTATGCTATGGCATCTCTTTGTACTGTGAATACAGTTTACCCAATGTATGGATACTTCACCACATTTATAGGGGATTGGGTAGATACATGGTTTGAGGGACTAGATTGTTCTTTACTGAACATAGTAATGTCAATGTCTTGCAGGTGGTGGGATACATGTTTAACTTTGAGATGTTCTAAGATTCTTCCAACTTTTCTGGAGATGTTGCCAACAAATGGGATGCTTGCTAGTGATTTGTGTTCTCTCTTTCTTCTTGCTGTTGTCTAGATACAACCTGCCTAAACTAACATCTTATAGAATTGCTGCTGTACCCAATTTTTTGGAATATTGTCTGCAAGTATTTCAGCTCAGTTGGAAGACTATCTTTGTACAGATGGATCAATCCCTGTCTACAAGTTTGCATAAAATGACTTCATGATATAAGTTGTAGTGACTACTGGAAACATGTAGATACAGATTAGTGTGTGTAAGCTTTCTGTGCACACTGTGTCTCAGCTTTCCATTTGGTTCCATTTCACCAGTTTGCTAAGAAATGGGAGTGTGCCATCCTGTTCCAGCTCAATGGTAAAGCAAGTAATTCAACACCAACCTGACAAGACTTTTTGAGTTTATGCTCACCTCAATTTATCTTCTGTTCGATGGAAATTATTATTATAAGATGGATGTGTCACCATGTATTATGATGTGGATGACACATTTGTCATTTGGCACTGTGGATGGGACAGATCAGGTGAATTTCTCCATCACTTTGCAACATTCCCTTGCCTGTACAGCCCTTGGTACCACATGTCTTAAAGTCTCATATCTCAGTTTTATGAAATAATATACTATAAAGTGACTTTAGGAAGGATGGTGCCATATGATGTACAACATGCTATTGTCAAAATTAATTGAGTCTTTTACACTTTATTTGCATGTTTTGATAACCAGATCAGTTGTACAGTGCACAGTTTATACAGGGAAAGAGTATCATATCTCTCCTTCCATGATCTTGTCCATAATGTATTAACTAAGATATAAAACAGTGACACGCTGTTCATTGGGCATTACAGTGGCATAATATGCAGCATCAGAAATATAACATTAACAGTACATACACTATAATTTTCAGCAAAGTCACCAAAATAGTTCACAACATTTGGAGAGTAATATTTGTGTAATATTATCACTTAGTGGCTGCATTTCTATCAATTGAATGTGAACTGTTTGCATATTTTTTATTCAAATTGGAATGGAGATGTTCACATCATGTGATACTGATCGACATAGTTATTGCATGTACAAATGCTAGCAGCAGACTTTTACCAGTAAGTGATACCAAGATGTTGTGCAGTTACTGTCTGAGCCCAGACTTTTAACCTGAATTGACATAGAGATGTTAATGTTGTGACTGAGCACGACAGACTTCAACAATTAAGTTGCATGCTGTAAAGAGATATCCTCCTCTAGCATTACTTTTCCTCAACATTAGTTGTTGATACTGATAATATTTTTTGAATTTTGGACACGTCAGTATTATCTCAGGTGTTTTTCTGAAAAATTTCATATAATTTTATGCACAACATGTTATATTTTAAGTTAAAATTTATGAAATTTCAAGCTAAAATTTCTGAAAAGGAATTATTTTGTTTTTGTTGTTAAATTGATATGTATAGCTCTGAATGTACTTTCTTTATTTAGAAACATTTGAAAATTATGAATTATTTGGCACACTTAAAATTTATATTATTAATTATGCAATCTAGTACTGTTTATTATGTTTAGTTCTGGATTTCTGGATTCATCTATAAAATAATACTCTAAACTAATAGAAATTCATATGTCAAGAAAAACTGTAAGCCCTTTGGCATATTGTTATTACCGCAGAGTGAAGGGTTGTAGGTATGCCTCTGATGTGATTGGACATATTTTTGTATTTTGGGTGAAGAATGTAATTTTGGCTTTGTTAATGTGAAAATTCTTCCCATCCTCCACCATGTCCACATCTCAAAAGCCTCCAGCCTTTCTCTGTCTTCCTTCCAGCACCATACAGAACACTCTATACAAAACATTTTATGAGTCTTTTCCTCAGTTCTCTGTCCAGACTGCTTTTGCCATTGCTATCCTTGTTTTAATTTCTGTGTTACGCTTCCAGTTGGTGTCTATCCTGCTTCCAAGATACTTAAAATTTTGCATCTGTTCTAATATTTCTCCATTCAGCATAATTTTTATTTCTTTATTTCCTCCTAGTGTCAATACTTTTTTTTTTTTTTTTTTTTTGTGTTGATTTTCATTACATAACTTTTTCCGCCAGCTTAAATGGTGTCCACTAAATCCTGTAATTGTTTTTTCCACATGGCTAGAAGTACCATGTCATCAGCAAACCTCAAACACCCTACTCCTCTTCCTCCAATTTCTACTCCTTTGTCATCAAATGAGCATTGGTCAATCATATTTTCCAAGTAGGGGTTGGAAAAGGGTAGGTGACAGACAGCATCCTTGTCTTACTCCTTTTCCTAGTCCAATCCAGTTTCTCCTCTCACTTTAACTGAGGCTTTTTGATTCAGATATAATGAGTTCACAAATCTTCTGGTTTTCAGTCGTCTCTCTTTCCCTCATTATAGTTGCCAGCTTGTCCCAAGCCACAATGTCAAATGCCTTTTCTAGATCAATGAAGCACTTATAGAGGTCTTTAAATTCAGTGCATTAGTATTTGTAAAATGACTCTTTCATATAGTGTTCATTAAAAAATGATGATCATTCCACTTGGGACCTGTGGAATGGTACATTAGCTTATTTGTTTTAGTTTCAAATATTTGTCATGTAGCGTCATTTTTCTGACATGTTCTACATCCTGGAGGACCTCCTTGCTATGGATCATTTGGAATGAAAGTAAATCTAATCTAATCTAATCTAATCTAATCTAAATCATTCCTATTGTCAGAAAGTCCTCAGGCCATTCACCTCTGTCATATATTTAATTACATAACCTCAATATTTCTCTTATTCCATCTTGGTTCAAGCATTTTAATATTTTTCCTGGAATCATATCTGTACCTACTGCTTTGCCATTTTTCATTGCAGCTATGGCATACTTTACTTCTTCCATTAAAATGGTTGGTCCTTTCTCGTCATCACTTACAATGTTGAGTGATTCAAGTTCCAGAGTTTCTGGTTTGTGATCTGTGTCATATAGCTCTTTTAGATGTTCTTCCCATCTCTGAAGGACATAGTCACAATCTTTGTATGCTACCTCCTCATCTTTACTCAAAATTTCCGTAGTAGCACTTCGTGCTCTATTTCGATCCCATGTCATAGTCTTTACTCTGTTGTATAGTAAGTTGTATCTTCCAGATGCCCTAAATAATAAATCTATTTCTCTATAGTCCACCAATGAAAAGGAAATACTTGCTGTAGTCAAAGAGCTGGCGCCCAGATTCTCTGTTGGCACTGACAATATTGACAATATCCCTGATTACATCTTAAATAATTGTGCTCCCCTCATAGCCAGGCCACTTGTCATCTGTAACTGTTTTCTGTCAGAAGGGGTGTTCCCAGAGAAATTGAAGACCACAAAAGTAAAACGTCTGTTCAAGAAAGGGATAAAAACAGAAGTATCAAAGTACAGGCCTATTTTGCTACTGTTTGGTTTTTCAAAAATAATTGAAAAACTCTATTATAAAAGACTAATCAATTTCATAGAAAAAAATTATTACTTCTCAAATACGCAACACAGATTCCGAAAATCTAAATCTATTGAGACTGCTATTTTTGCATTCCTAAGTAAAGCCTTAAATGCTATAGACAGCAAAGAGCATATCTCAGCCATATTTCTAGACCTCTCTAAAGCATTCAATGTCACCAGCCAAAATGTCTTTCTTAAGAAACTTGAATCTGTAGCTATTAGGGGTTCAGCATATTGTGGGGCGGCGGTTAAGTTTTTGTAAAAATTAATTAAATCTGCTGATTGCTGGATAAATGCTTGCAAGTTGAATCAGTTTCAGGCTTTTAGAATGTTGTTAATTCTGTCTTTCGCCGTTCTCAACACTGGCTCTCTATTTACTTCTTGGCACCCAGAAAGTGATTTAATAAAACATGGAGCCAGTAATTAGAGATCCTAGTGCCCACTTCAATTGAGATACCATTATAGCTGCAGCTTATAGCTCTGAGGAATTAGGAGATTGTCCGGGATTTCTAATCAAAAACGGTTTTCCAAAATAGTTGAGTATATTCTGAAATTCACTGATAAAAAACACAAGTGTCCCTACAACCTAACTAACAGAGCAGATCAGAGTCTAATGCGCTGATGCAACTATAAATGTCCGAATTAAATGTTAAAAAGAATGCTCGCCATAATTTGATGAGAGTATTTCATCAAACGCCACGCTAAATATTTGGTAGAATGTCTGTCCCGCGACGGCACGTGAAAATACGACAATACGCAAACTGAAGCTAGTTAATGGAAATCATTCCAGAATTAACACTTCACATGAAATATTTTCATGGTTCTGCGTATCTCTAGTAACTTAATACGGCACCCGAGGCTGTTTGTAGCAGATACACTGATGCGACGCGACTACCGACACAGATGGCGTGTCATTCAGCGTCTGGAGGGAACTGGGGCCTTCCTTCCTCGCGCAGCGTTCTTATATATATATCCGCGGTGCGGACGGCTAAGGGAACGCCTGATCAAATCGGCTCTCCCGACTAGCCGCTGGGCTAGTAACGCACCACTTCAAGTTACATAATAATTTATAGCTTCTTTTGCTGATTGCCGATGAAGCTCTTAATTTAAACGTGCATTCAGCATGCAGGTAAGTATTGATAATAAAATTTTGACGTGGCTAAGTTAAATATTCTGGGCGAGAGAATTAATTAAATTACACTGTACGCAGTAGATGAACTCTGAACTGGCCCTTTTGAGATCCGCTATCGCTATAATTTCATAGGTATTCAAAAGAAACTTTTCACATTTTCATAGTCATAGCGGACCTCCAACCTATTTAAATCTAAACATCCTAGCCTTATTTATTAACCTACTTAATCTATCTTGCTTCCTTCAGTTTTGAGACGAAAACCAGAAAATCATGAATTTCCACTAAAATCTTAATTTGTGAAATCCAAAGTACTATTTTTATTAAATCATTATGAAAGATGAATCTAAATATAATTTTTGAAGTCTCTAGCTCTTTTCTGTTGCGCCAATGATTTTTCCAGAAAAACGTCCAAATTTCGAAAATGGTTGAAGTTATCGAACTGATATTTAACACACATTAATTCAGTATTATTCCTGACATGCTAGAAAAGTTTTAGGTCATTTGCTTGATTTTTAAGGCATTGCGCAACATTTATGACGTCAGAGCTAGTTACAGCAGACTGGCTGGCACACAATGGAAACTGATGTGAATTTACTACAGCGTGAGTAGGCTGCTTCCCTACATCACCCTCTACTTAAATTTTTTGTTTATGAATGTTAATGAATGAAAAAAAAATTTAATTACAAAAAGGGAAGCAAGAGTACAGTTTAACTCCCTATAAAAAATCAAAATTGAAATATAAACCTGTAGAAACCTTAAAGAAAACTGATTACCTACATTAATTATTTAAATTGTAGGCATGTTCCCTGCCTTTTAAACAATGTCATTACTCAAACTTTTAAGCAAAGTCAATGAAATATTTTGGCATACATATTGCCTTAGACAAACAAACACATACAAATTGAAAAATTATGAAAATCTTAGATCCATTAAATACATTAAATACATTTTTACATACACAAATTCAAAGAAAATAACATGATACATAAACAGATGATTATCTCTTAGCAGTCTTTTCTAAACCTGAAAGAAAAGTTCACAAATAATTTTTACACACGTGGTTGTAGCCACTTTGGCTGGCGTCCTACACTTCTATTCACAAGGGTAGAGGAGGGGAAGTTCCTATGGTGTGCGTCCTTCACGTTCTCTCTAAATTACATGGGGGAAAGGGGAGGGGTCACTGTGAGTCGTGTCCAAGTCACTCCACGCTTTCACGCAGCTACCAGGCTGCCATTATCTGGTTTGTCCTGTAGAACAAACAAAAAGAGTGCCTCAGACTCTGTTCACTTAATATCTATGGGTGGGTCACAATGAAATGGGGATATATACATTGTATCCTTCAATATTTTGCTGTAACAGAGTTAACAGAATTTTTTCAATTTTACCCTCGTGGTTACTTAATTGTCATAAAATCGGTAAACAAATGGCTCAAAACGCCGTTAGTCACGTACTAGAGAAAATCTATGCTCCTAAGGCATACAATCATCAATCATATTTAATCTGAATTTATTATTTCTGGGCCGGAACACTGAACCAATGCTCGGTACATTCCTGATACATTTGTATTTTAAGCACTTAACTGACTCATCTTTGATTACCTTATTCTTAGAGATAGTATGAGTATGATTAGTGGTTGTTTTCTCAGCTTCTTTGTACATGTGAGTAACTTGTGGTAATAGTACAGTTCTGAGTGTTCAAAACACACTACGTTTAGTTGACTACTAAATCCACTTATTGGTCCTCTGCTGTTGTCAGTTCCACATCTGCAATTAGGTACCTACTTACTTTGAAGTGTATTTATGCTGAGCTAAAATAATGTTTCACGTCTGTCAGTATGTTATTTATTTATTTTGCTAGTGTATGTACTTATTTAACACTCACTCTATTAATATTTAAAGCATAGGATAGCACATTTATTTCATATTCATAGTGTACTGCAGCTGATTAGTTTGCTCACGTGGCAATCCATTTCCACTCGATCGGACGCTGAAACCTCAGGTAGTCTCTCTCAGACCTACCACTAAAGTGCACCAAGTAATTATGGACGAGCGTAATGCTAAATTCCTTAAACCTATAGGACACCATGAACTGCTCTGTCTCATCTAACATAAGGGTACCTATGGTCACATTCACGCCTCCAACTCATAACCTCAATACGTGTAGGTGTATCCTGTCACACACTACACTAAAATAATGGCCAGCTCCAACCTTATAAATACTTCAGGGACGTGTCCTTCACGTCTCAACCACAAACACTGCTCAATTCTATTACACTGCCTTTCCTTGCTACACAAGGTGAGTTCATCCTTACAACTTATCTGCATTTTTTTTCATAACACTAAGCAATCTCTTTTACTATTTCTTAGTTAGCTCTAATGCATACACTAGGTTTCACTACCACTTCAGATCCTGCTTGTACATGAATTCATATATCTTTTTAAATTACTGTTGGTGGACCATTTCCAATAAAACAACACTTTGTAGTTACTATATTACCTGGGTTCTATACATAATTGTTACTCAAATGCATTTGTATCTTAATTACGTCATACTTCTCTATTGTTTGTCACTATTAGGTTTGTCACATTAGGTATTTTGTTTCACTAATCGGTAGATAGAATGGTTACATAACTCATGGCTTGATAGCCATGACAGACAATTTTCATGTCTGGAAAGAAGAGGTCGAAATTTTTGTGGATAGGAAAGATGAAGAATGAGTGAGACCTGAAATGGAAAGAAGATCTCACACAGCTGGGACTGCACAGCTGCCACACTGTGTAGAGGTTACAGAACAACCTCCTCCCTACAGCATTCATTAGCTTAATGCTGTATTAATAACCATACCGGAAAATTTAATGTATGAAAGAAGAGGTCGAAATTTTTGTGGATAGAAAAGATGAAGAATGAGTGAGACCTGAAATGGAAAGATGATCTCACACAGCTGGGACTGCACAGCTGCCACACTGTGTAGAGGTTACAGAACAACCTCCTCCCTACAGTATTCATTAGTTTAATGCTGTATTGATAATCATACCGGAAAATTTAATGTGTGAAAGAAGAGGTCAAATTTTTTTTTGTTGATAGGAAAGATCAAGAATGAGTGAGACCTGAAATGGAAAGAAGATCTCACACAGCTGGGACTGCACAGCTGCCACACTGTGTAGAGGTTACAGAACAACCTCCTCCCTACAGCATTCATTCACTACCTATGAATTTCTTTAGGTCGATCACGTTCCTGAGACCTAATAGCTTCTTACTTTTAGGGTACTCTAGCCTATATGCATTGGCATGTGGTTTTCCTATGATCCTGAAAGGTCCTTGGTATACGAACATGAATTTCTTTGTTTCTGCATTTACTTTCTTTGATTTTTCTTTGGTTTTGACAAGGACTAATTGACCTATTTCAAAGCTAGTAGGTACAGCTTTTGCGTCATGACGCTTCTTCCTTTCCAACGCTCTTTTTCTCATATTAGCCCTAGCCTTTAGTTTCTTCTCGTCTGTGGATATTTGCGTTAGAATAGGGAATTCTACCATATCTGCAATCACATTGTGCGGTTCTTGGCCAAACATCAATTCGCAAGGTGCAAAACCAGTTGCATCATGTCTTAAGTTGTTAATTACATTCTCAAAATACTTAATGTGCTCTGCCCAACTTGAGTGTTTCCGAGCACAATAAGTTCTGCAAAGCCTATTCAATTCCCTCATAATACGTTCACTCATATTTCCTTGGGGGAAATACGCAGATATTTTCAGATGTTTCACGCCGGCCTTATCTAGACATTCCTTAAATCTATCAGAAGTAAATTGAGGCCCATTATCTGACAGCAAATTCTTCGGAACGCCAACGTTCACGAAGAAATCTTTTTCCAACTTTTCAACCAATGTTTTTGCATTTGCTCTTTTAATTGGGTATAGTTTAACATATTTACTGAATCCATCCACAACAACAAAAACATGGGTACAACCACCTCTCGAAACAGGAAGAGGGCCAAACAAATCACAAGCCAGTAATTCTAGGGTTTCAGTTGGCTCTACTGCATGCATATCCCCTTGTATTCTGGTGTTAGCAGCGCGGACTTTCTGGCACACTACACAAGATGCTAGACGCTTGGCCACACGGCGGTACATGTTGTCAAACACAACCTTCTCTTTTAATTTTGCAATGCACTTCTTTGCACCGTAGTGCCCATACCTCAGGTGTACATAGTCGATTAGTAAGTCTACATGTTGTGAGGGAAAGCACAGCTTCCACTCAGAAACACCTATCTTTTTCCTCCTAAACAGAATACCTTTATGCAGACAGTAGTATTGCGAAACCTTAGGATAGTTCGCATTCCCTAAATAGCTCTTCACTAATTTCAGTTGGTCATCTGCATTCTGCTCACGTCTCAAGTTCTTAATCACTCTCTTCAATGCACTTTCTTCCTTTACTTCGTGCAATGCAAACATTCGAACTTCATTTAGGTCGGTTGCTGTAATTCCCGCGTCATCACAGAGCTCTGCACTTCTAGATAACCCATCAGCTACCAGATTGTCTTTCCCTTGAATATATTTAACCTCAAGGTCAAACTGCTGGAGATACAATGACCATCTTACCAAACGAGCATTCCTCAATTTACAGGTCTTTAAAAAGGTCAATGCCTTATGGTCACTGTAAACTATTATCTTGTGACCTAATAGATACTGCTCAAACTTCTGTACCCCAAATACAATTGCCAACGCTTCTAGTTCTGAGATGCCATGATTTCTCTCTGCTGCCTGTAAAGATCGACTTGCGAAAGCTATAGTCTTGTGCACTTCTTGTTCGTTCTCTATTTCTACCTGGAATATCTCCACCGCTATACCATAGCCACTAGCATCAACAGACATACAGAATGGTTTTTCAAAGTCAGGATGATGCAAAATTGGACTATTAATTAAAGATTGTTTAAGCACCTCAAACGCCTGTTGACATTCTGCTGTCCAAACCCAAGGGGTATTCTTTTTCAGCAGGAGTTGAAGACAGGGAGCATTAAAAGCCTGATCACTAACAAAACGCCTATAGAAGCCGAAAAGACCGAACATTGATCTCAACTGCTTCTTGTTTCTGGGAGCCTCAAATTTTTCAATGACTGCTAGCTTGCCTGGGTCAGGCAGAATACCTTTTCCACTTATCCTATATCCCAAGAAACCTATTTCCTCTTTAACGCACTCTGTCTTTTCAATCTTTAGTTTCATGCCACCTTTCTCAATAGCCTCTAACACTTCCTCTAATAAAGCTATGTGTTCTTCCCAGGTAGGAGTTGCTATTAACAGATCATCTACGTAGACTGTTATTTTATTACTTAAAGCTGGTCCTAAAACATGGCACATCACACGTACGAAGGCACAAACAGAGATATTAAGTCCGAAAGGTACCACACGGTATTGGTAACAAACTCCTTCGTACAAGAAAGCTGTGTACTTCCTTGAACTTTCCGCCAGTGGCAAATTCCAATACCCACACGTGATGTCCATAGAAGTTAAGAATTTTACTCCCCGGAATTTTTGCAGTAACTCGTCCATGTTCTGCGGTCTATCACTTTCCCTAACCACTATTTCATTCAACCAACGAGCGTCCAAGACCAATCTGACACTCCCGTCTCTTTTTGGTACAACAACAAGAGGATTATTGTACTCACTGACCGCTTTCTCAATCACACCCCACTCCAGCATTCTCTGTATCTCCTTTCGAACCGCCTCCTTCCTTGCTACATGTATTTGGTATGGCTTCCTGAAAAACACTTGGCCGGGTTTCACCTGTAATTGACATTCATAACCTTTGACTATGCCAGGTCGATCCGAAAATACTTTATGATGCCTTTTTAGAACCTGTCTCAGTTCTTCCTTCTGATTGGCTGAAATCTTATCGATTTCCTGCAATTTAGCTTCTATTTTGTCTAAAATAATTGCTTCTTCTTCTTCTTCTGTGTTCAGCTTTCTGTTATTAAGATTAACACCTTCGTCCCAATACCTCCTATTTTTCAGAACTCGTATAGGCAGCTCCCAAGTTTCATGATCAGTTACTACATGTTTATCACTAAAAGGTACTATAATTACTCCAGTTATTGGCAAGACCATTTTTAACTGGCTTCTTTCAAAGTCAACAACACTCTGATATTTTAACAAGAAATCTATGCCAATTAAAACCTCAATACTGAGA
The DNA here is from genome assembly GCF_023864345.2 of Schistocerca serialis cubense. Classification (NCBI taxonomy): domain Eukaryota; kingdom Metazoa; phylum Arthropoda; class Insecta; order Orthoptera; family Acrididae; genus Schistocerca; species Schistocerca serialis. Next base: position 81,130,514 of record NC_064641.1, on the reverse strand, counting down.
TTATTTACAATTAAACATGGATGATCAATTAAATTACCACTTATGTTAAAGGGTAGTAAAGCTTCTTGCTTTATCGTTTTTGACACCTTGCCAGTAGCACCAATTATTCTTAGTCCTGATACCCTCATGACTGTAAGCTTGTCCTTACCAGGTAATGCGTCAAAGAAGGACTGAGATATTGCACTCACCTCACTTCCACTGTCTAAGAGACAACGTACATTGATACCCAACATATTCACTATTATTATAGGGTGGCTTATTCTAGGTTGTACAGGTGGTTCCTCAAATTCATCTAGTAGTTCCTTTTGGATTTGTCTCCAACTAAAGTGATCGACATCTGTATTCATTACATTTAGGTCACAGTGTGTAGGGGTTTCCTGAATTACATTTTCAGCTGCCTTTTCCAGTCGGTCTATTAATTTTAAATCAAAACACCGCACGACTTCATTACATTTAGTTTGCTGAACATAACCCAAATTACTGTAGTCTGAGCGATTCTGCGTCTCCAGACCGGGCATAACACTAGTTACAGCTAAACCACTTTCACCATTATCGTCGGTTTCCTTCTCAAGTGACAACTGGTCACAGCTACTGGGTTCATCGACCCTCAACAGCCTACCCTCTACATTCTCACTTATCTCCTGTCCTAAATCTATTAGTACATTATCAACATCCTGCACAGGCACTTTAGATAAGAGCACATCATCTTTATCGTAAATATAAGCATGAATTTCTTCTGCTTCTTCACCTGACAATTCAATATTTTGTAGCTCGTCCCTATCGTTACACTGCTGCGCCTTCTCTTTCTCTTCCCACTTAGAAAGCGTCTCTAACACGGTATCTATCAAATACTGTGAGTGATCTAATATTTCTGTTGTATCCTTAGGTGCTACCGACTCTTCATCCACATGTTCAGTTTGAGTATTCTGATCTGTCTTACCAATTCCCTTAACTACTGGCATAGGAAAAGTAACCGCCTGGTGAGCGCCAGTGTCCTCATAGACGGGAACTAGTTTTCCTGCCTCGGCCTACTGCTGTTTCCTTTAGTTTCATTATAGTTGACTGGCACAGAATTACTTTCCGTACTGTTGTTTACATGCATATTTCTGTTTGGAACAACATTATTATCCCTTGGACGCCATTGTTGGCTCTGATAATTATTTCCCCAATTCCTACCTCTCTTAGGATGGCGAACACCTACTGTGCTGATGTTTACATTGCCATTTTGCTCGTTCCTAAAATTACTACTATTGTTATTAGCATTTCTGTTATTACGTGCTTGCTCCTCATTGGCAGCAACACGTTCTACACGCTCCAAATACTCAATGAAACGATCCAGATTGTCTCTAGGGGCTGATATAATTCTAGTTTGCCAATACCATGGCAGTTTGGCTTCAAGACCTAGTATAATCATTTCTGGTTTTAGCTTTTCCGCCAAATGTGACAAACGTGAAATCCATGACCTAGCAAACTCTTTAATTGATTCCTTGCCTGCATTGAAGCGTTTCCCACTCCAAAATTCTCTCAACACTTCATTTTGCTTATTGCTAGACCAATACTCATGAATAAAAGCTGTTTTAAATTCCGCTAATGTTTTACATTTCAACATAACATCAGTTGACCAACGCATGGCGTCACCTGCTAAATGGCTTCTAATAAACGAGATTTTCTCTCGTTCAGACCAAGTTGGTGGAATCACATCTTCAAAATCGTTCCAGAAATCTAGCGGGTGGATATTTTTATCTGGATCAAACCGCAAGAACTGCCGACACCCGATAAAAGCGGCATTTGCAGCAGCTACAACTTGTTGTATACTACCATTACCAGAAGTTACTGAAGCTACTTTACTCTCAATGTTAGCAATGTTAGTACTGATATTTTCTACTTTCATTTCAACATTATCTACTCTTTGTACAATATGAATAGTGTCAGTTTTGATTGCTTCTACTTCTGCTTGACATATGTTTACTTTTATATTAACATCTTTAAATCTATCTGAGCACAGTTCAGACTCCGCCTCGATCTTTTCTGTTAACTTGTGCTCCAGCTTCGCATCTTCCATTTGGAAGTCTTTGCGAACCTCAGCAACTTCGGATTTAACTGTTTTATACATTTCAGAAAACTGTTGAGCAACCTTTTTCTTAATATCTTCATGATTGTAATCAATTTTATAATTCAAACTGTCTAGATCCTCTTTCAACTTATTGCAACCAGCCTTGAAGGTATCGTCCATTACCTCCAATCGTTTATTAAAATTTGTTTGGCTGGCCATAATTTCAGACTTTAATTCAGCATTACTGCTTTTGACCTGTTCACTTATTTCAGACTTTAATTCAGCATTCATTCTAGCATTACTGGCTGACATTTCAGCATTATTGAATTCTAATTTATTGTTCATTGCCTCAAACCGCATATTAAAATTTGTTTGACTGGCAGCTATTGCTTGTAATATAACATTTAGATCAACAGCCCCAGCATCTTTGGGTTGCTCACTAGCTGGCTTTTTATCACACTCAGGCGACGAAAAACTAGCTCCAACACCAGAATCATCAAAACTAAATGAAACTTCTGACTGATTAGTCATATCTAACTTCTCCTTCTTAAACTCTACCATCTCTGATGACTGTTTCATTTTTAATTCATCAGAGAAACTATCATCCAATAAATTTACAATTTCTACTTTCCGCTTTACTACAGGGGTCTCTATTATTGAATCATTGCCCTTTCGCACACTACTGTCAGGAGACAATACTTCATTTTTCATTTTAACATTACTAGTTTCATGCATGTTTACACTTGAACCGTTCTCTGAATTTACAGTTCCCTCAACAGACATAGGTTCTAATTTAAGTTTAAATTCAGTTTCTTTTGGCGGTTCCATCGCCGACAGTCTTTTAGTGCAGGTTAGTAAAATTTTTAACAGCTTTTCACTTAACTTAGTTCCTTCTGCACGACGTATGGCGTTGCCGGCGCGGCGTACCAGGATTCCTGATGCAACGTGGCACGTTGAACTGCAGACGGCTCTCCGACGGCTGTTGTGTGTTTGCGTGGCCCGCAATTGCAGGCTCTGCGCCGGCTGCTCCAGCGGACGACTGCGGTGCGGCGAGACTGGCTTCTCGCGATGCCGGCAGCACCGCTAGACTCAGTGCCAGCTCAGTCAATCCAGATGCGTTGTTAATCCAATTGCGTCGTCCACATGCACACGTAACACTTTCACTGCTCTATTACTCAGCTGCGTGTCGCATTTCACTCGCGAATCCGAATAGTTAAAAATCACTTTCACTTAGTTGGTTTCCTGGCCAATGCACCATATGTGGGGCGGCGGATAAGTTTGTATAAATTTACTGTTGTATCCTTGTTTGAATGTTGTAACATTTCTGGCTTTTAGAATGTTGTTAATTCTGTCTTTCGCCGTTCTCAACACTGGCTCTCTATTTACTTCTTGGCACCCAGAAAGTGATTTAATAAAACATGGAGCCAGTAATTAGAGATCCTAGTGCCCACTTCAATTGAGATACCATTATAGCTGCAGCTTATAGCTCTGAGGAATTAGGAGATTGTCCGGGATTTCTAATCAAAAATGGTTTTCCAAAATAGTTGAGTATATTCTGAAATTCACTGATAAAAAACACAAGTGTCCCTACAACCTAACTAACAGAGCAGATCAGAGTCTAATGCGCTGATGCAACTATAAATGTCCGAATTAAATGTTAAAAAGAATGCTCGCCATAATTTGATGAGAGTATTTCATCAAACGCCACGCTAAATATTTGGTAGAATGTCTGTCCCGCGACGGCACGTGAAAATACGACAATACGCAAACTGAAGCTAGTTAATGGAAATCATTCCAGAATTAACACTTCACATGAAATATTTTCATGGTTCTGCGTATCTCTAGTAACTTAATACGGCACCCGAGGCTGTTTGTAGCAGATACACTGATGCGACGCGACTACCGACACAGATGGCGTGTCATTCAGCGTCTGGAGAGAACTGGGGCCTTCCTTCCTCGCGCAGCGTTCTTATATATATATCCGCGGTGCGGACGGCTAAGGGAACGCCTGATCAAATCGACTCTCCCGACTAGCCGCTGGGCTAGTAACGCACCACTTCAAGTTACATAATAATTTATAGCTTCTTTTGCTGATTGCCGATGAAGCTCTTAATTTAAACGTGCATTCAGCACGCAGGTAAGTATTGATAATAAAATTTTGACGTGGCTAAGTTAAATATTCTGGGCGAGAGAATTAATTAAATTGCACTGTACGCAGTAGATGAACTCTGAACTGGCCCTTTTGAGATCCGCTATCGCTATAATTTCATAGGTATTCAAAAGAAACTTTTCACATTTTCATAGTCATAGCGGACCTCCAACCTATTTAAATCTAAACATCCTAGCCTTATTTATTAACCTACTTAATCTATCTTGCTTCCTTCAGTTTTGAGACGAAAACCAGAAAATCATGAATTTCCACTAAAATCTTAATTTGTGAAATCCAAAGTACTATTTTTATTAAATCATTATGAAAGATGAATCTAAATATAATTTTTGAAGTCTCTAGCTCTTTTCTGTTGCGCCAATGATTTTTCCAGAAAAACGTCCAAATTTCGAAAATGGTTGAAGTTATCGAACTGATATTTAACACACATTAATTCAGTATTATTCCTGACATGCTAGAAAAGTTTTAGGTCATTTGCTTGATTTTTAAGGTATTGCGCAACATTTATGACGTCAGAGCTAGTTACAGCAGACTGGCTGGCACACAATGGAAACTGATGTGAATTTACTACAGCGTGAGTAGGCTGCTTCCCTACAATATGAATGGATAAAATCATATCTCCAAAATAGAGGGCAAGTAGTTGAGTTAGTTATCCAAGAAGGAAACAAGATAAAGTCCTACTGCTCAGAAAAGCAGAACATTAACCCTTTATCTGCTCTGGATATGTTAACACGCGTGCCTTTGTACCCCTCCCTGTGTGCTCTGAACGTGTTTACATACACCACCAGTCCTTCTACCTGGTACTCTGAACGTGTCTATGCTGGTGGTGCACGTAAACACGTTCAGAGCACAAAGGGACAGGTACAAAGACGCACGCGTCAACACATCCAGAGCACTTAAAGGGTTAAGTACGGTGTACCACAAGGCTCCATTCTAAGACCATTATGTTTCTACTCTTTGTAAATGACTTGGAACTGACCAGTCCATGCTATAATTACATAAAATTCACAGATGACACAAAAGTGGTAGTAAAAAGGAAGGACCAGAGAAGAATTATTGCATGAGATTAAAAAACATACCACCCATATTACAGGATGGTTTTCTGGAAACAGTTTAGTAATAAACACAGAAAATCCAGTTACAGTTCACTTACACACAGTGCAAAATAAATTCCCATTAACACCAGACATAGAGTTGTTTTACCAGAACCCTTTAAAGTGTAAGATCTACCAAATTTTTGGAATATGGGTCCAGGAAGATCTAAGATGGATCCATCATGTAAAATACATTACAAATAAATTGAATACCATTTGTTATACTATCAAAGTTCTTTCTGGTTGCACATAGAAAGAGACACTAAAAATGTGTACTTCACCCAAGTAGAATCTTTATTGTGATATGGCATAATCTTTTGTGGAAATTCATCTGCCAGCAAAAGTTGTTTTATATGCCAAAAGAGAATTGTAAGAGCCATAGAAAATGCTGCCATAAGAAGCCCATACAAGCTCTTATTTAAGAAACTTGACATCCTTCCACTACCAATTCTATATATCTTACAAATAATAATATTTGTTAGGAAAATCTTAGAAAATAGCGACACTCTTGTATTGACTAACCAGAGTATCCATCCATATAACACAAGAAGAAAGCATGATATACATGTTTAATATGTGAACACAACACTCAAACAGAATGGACTACTGCAAACAGGAAACAGACTGTACAATAAACTAGCTAATAACATTAAAACAATAAAAGGCACTCCAAAATTGAAAACTGCTCTCCATAAATATTTAGTGCAAAACTGTTGTTATAATATAGATGAACACCTTGAACATAAAAATATGTTCTGTTCATGTTCTGTACTTTGTATGTAAACCTGAACACCTTGATACAGATGTGTGCCATCACCTTTACTGTTTTACTTTAGAAATAGATATTTAAATGTATATTGTACTTTTGAATTTCCATGTTATTTGTTTATATGCTTCTTTCCCTTAATAATGTGAACTTATTTAGAACTGCTGTACAATTCTGAATTTTTCACAAGATATCCATCTATACATTTTTTTGTTTCTTGGCATTACACATATATTATATGGACATTTGTATCATTATAATATCACTGTCATAATCATTTTAACCATGTATCATCTCATCTCCATTTTTGACTTGTCCTGTATCATCACGTTCTTCTCTGCACACAATGTATGGTCTACAGGATAAATAAAATTACATTAGATAAAGTAGTCCAAAATTGGTCTAGCGCAGTATTGGTTTTACTGATATATTTTAACAGGCCTGTAAAACACAAAAGAATACCCATCACTCCAGCAGTGACCAAGCACCACTGCTGCCTGGAGCTAGCAGCCAGAACCAACCAGAGTGGTGCTGTCATTGCTGGAGTACTGGTTATTCTTTGTGTTTTCTATCCTATTACTACATACCAATAGAACAAATCTCATACTAGGCTAATCTGAGACCGCTCTATCTAATAGACCTGTAAAATTCCACTCTAAAAATAATTTTGTTTGTAACTGGAAACAAACTGATGCTTTCTGTTGACTTCAGGTGTCACATGAAAGACATGATGAACAGTATTTTTTAGGCTGACTCCAGATATGCACTGCAAAAATGAAATTACAAATAAATATATATAAATACCATATGAAAGGAGCCCTCTCTCTGAGAAGCTGAAGTGTTGAGTTGTTGACAGACACATACAAAAAAGGAAGAAAACTTGCTAGCTTTCAGAATGAATTCTTTCTGAAGCTAGAGTATGCACACATGTTTGTGCACTCTAACTTGAGGAAGGATTCATTCTGAAAGCTAGCAAGTTTTCTTTCTTTTTTGTGTGTTGATAGCTCAACTCTTCTCCTTTTCAGTGAGTTGTCTCCTTTATTTACTTTATACCAGAATTTTCCTACTATAATTAATTATATAAAGTTTCTGTTGTGTTCTTCAGTCTGAAGACTGCTTAAATGCAGCACTCCGCAATAATTCTGTTCGGGTGAATTGTAATAGGGTTACACTGAGCATGTTACAGACATTCCATCTACAGGATGAAGGTGGCATCAGCTCCAGATTATTGATGGTTATTCCTTATTGCTTTCAAAACATATTTTTCAAGGAAAGGTAACCATTAAAAGAAGTGGATGAATGTGGAGATCCTTGTCAAAGTTTGTACGCCACATTAAAATCAGTGGATGAAAGTGTATAACCTTGTCAAAAAATATATACTTTCATTTACTTATTGTAATTTACATCTAGTTCAAAATCAAACAATGGAAATTCCAGGTTGGTATATCTACAATATAAGGAAAAGGATAGATTACTACTCATCATTAGGCATAATGGAAAAGCTGTTCCACATTAGCTTTCCGTGCTCTGCAAACTACCGTGAAGTGCACAGCAGAGGGTACATCCCATTGTATCAGTTACTGGGCTTTCTCCCATTCCATTCACATGTGGAGAGTAAGAAGAATGAGTGCTGAAACACTTCTGTGCACACTGCAATTAGTGCAATCTTGTCTTTGCAATCTCTTTTGGGGATATAAATACAGGGTTGTAGTGCAGTCCTAGATTTGTCACTGTAAGTTTGCTCTAGAAACATTAAAAGTTGGCTTTCACAAGATAGTTTACATTTATCTTCAATCTTCCAGTTCAGTTCTTTCAGCATCTATTGACACTGTCCCAAGGATGATATCACTATGTGACCATTTGTGCTGCCATTCTTCGTATCCACTCAGTATCTGCTGTTAGTTACTTCATTATAGATAATTGCAAAAAATCTGAAATTACTATTAATTTTGTCTGCAAGGTCATTAATGTACAACATGAACAGCAGAAGTCCCAACACTCTTTTCTGGGCACACCTGAAGTTATTTCTACGTCTGTCAATAACTGACCATCCGGGATAAGGTGCTATGGTCTGCTCCACCACGAATTTCTTAATCCAGTAGCAAATCTTAATGGAGACCCCAAATCAACATACTGTACTTCTGATAATAAGTATATGTGTGTTATGTGGTTTAAATGTCTTTTGGCAGACAAGAAATGCTGCATTTATATGACTGCCTTAATCCATGGCCTTTAGATTGTCAGGTGAGAAAAGCCTGAAGTGGCTTTCACATGACTGATGTTTTCAGAATCTGTACTGGTTGGCATGGAGGGAGTTTACTGTTTGAGACTCCTCATTAAGTTTGAGTACAGAAAATTTTCTAAGATTTTGCAACCAATGGATGTCAAGGATAATGGACAGTAGTTTTGAAGACCACTTCTACTTCTCTTTGTAGATGGGTGTAACCTGTACTTTCTTCCAACTACTGGGAATGGTTTTTTTGTTTGTGGGATCTAAACATATTATAGTTAAAAGAGGGGCTAAGTCAGCTGCAAAGTTATAATATATTCTGATAAGAATTCCTTTTGACCCTAAAGCTTTATTCAAAGATCTCAGCTGTTTCTCAATTACATGGATACAAATACTCATTTCACTTACACAAATACTCATTTCACTTATCAGTGTTATGATAATTAAATTGGGACAATTCTCCTGGGTTTTCCTTCATAAAGAAACATTTGAAAGTGGAGTGAAGCATTTCCGCTTTTGCCTTGCTACCCTCAGTTCCAGTTACTGTCTCATGCATGAGTTACTTAATACTACCATCAGTGCCACTAGCAGCCTTTACATATGACCAGTATCCTTCAGACTTTGAGAAAGATCTTTTGATGATATTCTGCTGCAGTAGTCAGTGAAGGCTTCACACATTGCCTGCTTGACAGCTAAATATGTTTCATTCAGCATCACTACATCTGCAGCCATATTCTTTGTCTTATGTCTTTCATGCAGTATTCTCTGTTACTTTTGAAGTTTCTTCACAGTGCCTGTATATTTACTTTTACTAGAAAAATACATCTTTAAAACATTAGTTTTACTATTACCAACATAATATTTGCGTTTTATTATGATTATTATCAGGTTATCATTGGCAAGAACGGTGATGAAGTACAGCCAGTGACACATAAATTAAGACAATATAGATTTAAAATAACAGTATCAGTGAGGGAAAGTTGCTACTCACCGTATAGCGGAGATGCTGAGTCATGATAGGCACAACAAAAAGATTCATACAATTATAGCTTTCGGCCATTAAGTCCTTTGTCAGCAGTAGGCACACACACACGCACACACACACATGTGCGTGCAAACACGACTTGCACACACATCTGCAGTCTCAGAGAGCTGAAACCACACCGCCATTGTGGTTTCAGCTCTCTGTGACTGCAGACGTGTGTGCAAGTTGCATTTGTGCGAGTGTGTGTGTGTGTGTGTGTGTGTGTGTGTGTGTGTGTGTGTGTGTGCAATGCTATACCAGATATTTAAGTGAGGTGACTGTGTCTAGCAGAACACTAATAATGCTGTATCTGAAATTACAGGTTTGTTTTTCCTACAAATCCACATTAACTTATGTTTTTCTTCTTCTAGAGCTAGCTACCATTCATCACGCCAACTAGAAGTTTTTTCTAAGTGATCTTGTATCTTCCTACAGTCACTCAACTTTGACACCTTCCCAGAGACCACAGCATCATCAGCAAACAACCAGAGGTTGCTGCTCACCCTGCCTGCCAGATCATTTATGTATATACAAAATAACAGCTGCCCTACCATACTTCCCTGGGGCATTCCTGATGATATCCATACCTCTGGTCAACATTCTTCCTTGAGGGCAACATACTCAGCTCTATTAGTTAAGGAGGGTTTGAGCTAGTTATGTACTTTGGAACCTGTTCCATGTGCTCATATCTTCATTAACAGTCTGCAGCCAGGTACTATGACAAAGACTTTTTGGAAGTCCAGAAATATGTAATCTGCCTCTTGCCCTTCTTCCATAGTACACAGTATATCATAAGAAAAGGGCCAGCTGAGTTTTGCATGAGTGATGCTTTCAAAAGCCATGCTGATTCACGGACATAATCTTGTTGCTCACAAGGAAATTTATCATATACAACCTGAAGATATGTTCAAGAGTTCTGCAGCAAACCAATGTTAAGTGTATTGGTCTGTAATTGTGTTGGTTTGTTCTTTTTTCCATCTTATATACAGGAGTCACCTGTGCTTTCTTCCGTTTGCTTGGGACTTTGCACTGGGTGAGAGATTCGCAATAAACGCAAGATAAGTAAGGGGCCATTGCTGTAGAGTTCTCTGCTGTAGAGTACTCTTTGCAAAGCCAAACAGGGATTCCTTCTGGGCCTGGTGACTTATTGTACTTGGTTTCAAATCTTTATGTTGTTTCTTTATGCCAGGGATACCTGGTACTATGTAATCTATATGGAAGTCTGTTCGATGGTCAAATGATGGTATGTTTGTACGATTCTCCTGCATAAAATTTAAAGCTTCTGCTTTCATTTTGCTGTCTTCAGCTGCCACACCTTACTGATCAATGGGTGTCTGGATAGACATTTTAGACTCCCTTAGCGACTTTGCATAGGACCAGAATTTTCTCATGTTTTGACCAGGTCTTTTGCTAAGGTATGATGGTGGTAGCTGTTGTACATATGCTTTGTGCATAGATCTTTTCACTGATTCATGAATCTGTACTAACCTTTACCTGCTGTGATTTGTGCATTATCTTTTGAATCAAGAGTGCAACAGCCTTTGCTTCTTCAGCATTTTCTGAATTTTATTGTTATACCACGGTGGATGTTTTCTCTCCTTAATCCACTTACTAGGCACATAGTTCTTCAGATCATGATTTAAAATCTGTTTAAACTTCACCCATAATTCCTCTATGTCCACATTACTGGAACTAAGTGATGTCTGTTCATTCACTACATGAGATGCTAAACAACTACTTATCTGCTCTTTCCAGAGGAAACACTCTCCTAGCCTTCTTGACTGATTTATTAACTTCTGTCATGATCACTAATCCCCATCTCTTTACTGATGCCTTCAATAAGGTCTGGTCTGTTTGTGACTACAAAGTCTAAGGTATTTCCATTGTGTGTGGGCTGCTAAACTAGCTGGTCAAGACAGTTTTCAGTAAATTTGTTCAAAAGTGTTTCACAAGACTGACCGCGTGTATGCCCTAGAATGAATCCATAGACATCCCAGTCTGTAGCCGTTCATAACTAGGATGTCATATGAAAATTGATGACCTAAATTTTAAGGCAGTAGAGGCCAATAAGTCTAATCCTTGGAGATTATGATGATGTATTTCTATAGCCTGAATAAAGTACTTAAAGATCAATAATGATGAGGGGCACTATTTCCTGCTGTTACACAGCACGTGGTGTTCTCATGCAATTAACAGTTGAACACGTGCATGTGAGTGAAAAACACCCCCCCCCCCCTCCCTCCGTCCCCCCCCCCCAAAAAAGAAACACACACACACAAAGTGGTTATGCACTCACAGTAATTGTCACAAAGCAAGAAATTAATTAATTAAGCAGAAAGAAATTGTAAGGGTTGAAAAAAAGAGTAGCACAGTGATACAGGAACTGTGTGCAATTTTTCAGAAATATAGGAGAGAAGTTCTAAGTGTGAAGCTGAGATGACCTGGAAAAGTACAGCTTCATGCCAATAAAACTATATGAAAACAATGTGGATCACTCAATATATTTTTTTTTTTTAAATGGTAACTGTTATTGACCTGTTGATCAAATCATCTTCAGTGTCAAAGAGAATCATCTTGCTCAGGTTGGAAGCTCTTCTTGAGGTTTTTTCATGTTTGTGATTAAAAATTTGTATTCACCCAGACATGTTTTGACACCTATGTGTCATCTTCTATGAGTCCAGTTTATTTCTATGAAATATAACACAGAGTTTATAATTATTTATTGATAAATGATTATACTTTGTATTATACTTTACAAAAATAAATGTGACCCACAGAAGATGACACATAGGTGCTGAAACATGTATGAGTGAAAAAAAAAGGAATAGTATTTTACACAATGCAGATTTTTAAAAAATGCTGAATTTCAGATTCAAAATTAGTGCTGTGAAGTGCAGTTTGTTGAACAAGGTGTGAGTGCAACAGTGAGTTTCTTAATTTCATTGACAAACTGAGAGATTGTGGGATATAAATGAATCATGTTTTAATTGAATAGTTTCTTTTTAATTGCTTTCTAAAATGTATGAAGTAAACGTGTGTGCACGTGTGTGTGTGTGTGTGTGTGTGTGTGTGTGTGTGTGTGTGTGTGTTTCAGGAATAGTGTGATACATGTCATACCCACATAGTTTCTGCTTAATAACCCAGAGAGGTGAAGTAATTTTTGCCATGCTTTACAGTCTTAATGTCTGCATCAGTGCCATATATATAGTGCCTGAATGCTAGATCTCATTTCATACCCTAGTTGTATGCTATGAAAAAAATTAAAAGAGAAGTCCCTAATTGTCACGGTTAGAACTGTCTTCAAAAGCAATCGTCCACTAGCTGCAGGATGCTCCTTAGTCCAATAGTGTGCATACAGACAGAAAATCACCAAAGATAAATTAGAAGAACACTGTTATAAGTGAAGTACAGTCTGTAGGTCAAAGGTAAACCAACAAGTTAATTTCGTTTTGATGGATGATACTGGGGATACCACAAGCATGCTGCTATGTTCCACATGTAGGATGAAGGTACTATCTGCTTCAGGTGAGCCAAGTGTACCCTTATCTCATTCTGACCTGAATACAAGGTCCCACATGCAACTTCTCAATAATTTTTCTGTGTATTGATGCCATTTTAAGCCATTATCCAGTTGAATCCCAACAAATATTACACAATATTTCATTTAGTGTTATGACCATCATGTCTACTCATGTGCCTGTAATATATCGCTTGACTCCTTCTACATCTCGAATATTTCTCTGTGTGATGATGAATGAATGAATGAATAGGCTATCACGAAATAGAAAAAAGCTGCAACTAGTTGAATAATTCAGAAATAGAAGAATGTGATACTGACCAGGAAACTTAGTGACTACATAATGTGGAGAATAAAAGCTAAGATTCACCGATTTTACAGGTTTTTAATACATCTCAATCATACCACTTTTTATTGAATAAGTATTTCATTTTCAAATCTATCTACATAATAACATTTTGCATCAATATGACAACATAACTAAAAATATGTATTTTATTTTCAGAATTTAGTGGTGGATGTGCACAGCAGGTTGTAGAAACAGCTGTTGGAGATGACTGTAATGGCTTCAGGTGTAAAATATGTGGCAAGCAGTACAAATGGTCTCAGAGTCTGAGAAGACATCAGCAGTTAGAATGTGGCAAGGAGCCACAGTATTCCTGTGGGTTGTGTTCATATCGCAGCAAGCAGAGGGCACATCTGAAAAGACATCTTCAGTTGATTCATCGAGCTGCAGTTATTTTAAACAGGAGACAAAATTATTTAAGTGATTTAATAATTTAGTGGTAGCTGTTAACAATTTTGTCCTGATTACATCACTCCTTTAAGACACAATACACTAATAAATATTTAGGCACTCAAATCCTTTTTAACTCTTATTTTTCTTGGATTAAGGCCTCTAACAAGAATTTTTAAAGGATAAGGAGTCAATCAATACTTATGTCTGTTGTTCTAGACATTTAGTGTGACTCCATGAATGGTGTAAATCATGATTAATTGCAATAATGGAAAATACTGAGAGGAACACAGCCAATGGAGTGAGTGAAGACAATCACTTGCCTTACAGCGGAGACATAGTTAATTAAAGGTTTTCTCAAAACTGGATCTTTTGTTGCACTATGTGTATTGTAGGTTAAGTTGGTATTCAGTCAATCCGACCACTTATAATTTGAACACCTTGTATAAAATGAAATATGCAAATACAATTTTGTACAATTAGTTTTTAGGCTAAGGAGTCATCATAATATTATTTCTGTTGAACAAACAACTGCTTACTCCATAAAGTCATCATAGAAAGTAATACCCAAGTGTACTGCTGTATACAAGAGCTACAGTTTAACCTCAAGAACTCATGTTGTGAATTTCCTTATGCTCTGAAAGTGATACAAACAAATTTGTACTGATTTAAATTGATAATCTTCATATGTGAGAACAATTAAATCACCAAAAAGTTTATTGTTTTGTCATCTAATAGAAATGAAAGAACTTAGTGTAATGACATGATGATTTTGTGTGATTAATGTAATATTTCAGCCAGTAGCATCTAAATTATTTTTTTAAATGTTTAAGACTGTATTCTCCTCATTCTACATCTACATCTACATTTATACTCTGCAAGCCACCCAACGGTGTGTGGCGGAGGGCACTTTACGTGCCACTGTCATTACTTCCCTTTCTTGTTCACTTAAATAGGACTTTTGAGTTGATACTGATGTTTAAGAATATTTGGATTTGAAACTTCCTGGCATATAAAACTGTTTTCAGATCCATGACTCCAACATGGAACCTTTGCCTTTTGTGGACAAGTGCTCTATCAACTGAACTATCCAAGCATGACTTACAAGCCACCTCACAGCTTTAGTTCCACTAATACATTTTGTCCTACCTTCCAAACATCACAGAAATTCTCCTGCATACCTTGTGTATGTGCTCTCCTGGAAGAAAGGATACTGCAAATAAATGGCTTAGCTGCAGCCCAGAGGATTGATTCCAGTATGAATTTTCACTCTACTATGGAGTGTGTGCTGTTAGTCCTGCAAGGTATGCAGGAGAACTTTGCAGTGTAGTTTGGAAGGTAGGAGAAGAGGTACAGGCACAAGTAAATCTGTGAGAGTGTCCTGTGGGTCATACTTGGATAGCTTAGTCTGTAGAGCACTTGTCTGCAAAAGGCAAAGGCCCCAGATTCAAGTCCCAGTCTGGCACCCTGTTTCAGTTAGCCAGGAAGCCTCAAATCAGCACACATTCCACCATAGAGCAAAAATTAATTCTGATCACAGACAGCTTTCTGAGTCATTACCACATTTTCAGTTTATAAAAAATAATAGTTAGTGTAAATATGATTTGAAAAGCAGCCTGTGACCACTGAAAGAGAGTTTCACAGGTTGCACAAAATAGCTGTATGTACAAAGTGTACATGTCTTATTGATGTAAACAAATGCACCAGATGATGGACATATAATCCTCTAAAATATATAATTGGAAGATGTGTATTTCATTTGATGTTGAACATCATGTGCCTAACATAAAATGCTTGAATTTAAAGAAAGAAGAGATGGAGAGGAAAAAGGTGTGTGCAAAAGAGAGGAGGGACAGATGAAATAAAAACAGATTAATAAATAGTTGAGTATAGCAAACAGGGAGGCTAATGGTAATGGAAGTTAAGTCCAGGAGAGTAGTATGATGGAAGGATATATTGAAATGATGGTTCCCATCTCAGGAGTTCAGGAAAACTTGTGCTGAGTGGGATCTCAAATGGCCTCTGTGACGTAGTAGATATTTAGATCACTTGAGTCATGTTGTGGAGATTGCTCAGCAACTGGGTACTTGGTATCCCTGAATTGGGTAGTTCTTCTGTATATTTATGAACACTCTTGAAATTTAACACTGGCCATCGTTACGTAGTTATTTATTTTTTTCATTTAATCTGCAAAGATTAGGTCATGAAGCCTTCTCTTATACCGTATGTAACCAGGCATGATACAAGTTTTACATTACATTTATTAAGATAAGCATATTGTAAGTTACATCTGATACACAAAATTTAAAAATTGCTATAGCGCATAAATAAACAAAAACATGGTCCACATTTATTTATGTGAGGTTCAACAATATACAAGTTACAGAAAGGTTGATTTAAACTGTTAACACTAGCAGAAGTTGACTTGAGAGGAATGGTGGAAGAGAGAGAGCAAGAGGAATGTTATAAAACACAAATAATAAAGACAGGGGACAAGATAGTCACATGGATAACTGAGAAATGAAAAGAGAAAGAAGCATGTCTTGGAGAAGATGGGAGCCTTTGCTTTGCTGATTGACAGATTGAAAAACTGACAATATATTATACTTTCTGGGGAAATATGAGAGTGATGGAAGGAAGTGCTTCAGCGTCTTCTTGAAAGTAACATGATATTTAACTGCAGTGTGCTTCATAGCTTGTTCCAGAGGTAGACAAGAGCGAAGAGAAGGAGTTCGTGATTGCTTCTGTTTGATGGATAGGCAAAGCTAGGGTATATGACAAGTGAAGGCCTGTGCCTTAATTATGAGAAGATGATAGGCACTTAATCTGTAATATGAGGTGCTGGGGTGCTTACAAACTGAGGAGTCATTGGAGTAGACATAACATATGATAGACAAGCAATTGGTCTGGCAGCAACCAACCTAATTGGTTGTATGGAGTATTTACATAGTCACACAGACATATGGTGCAGATGTAGCTCACACAAGCTTTCACAGTCAGTTCTAACCATCCAGTGTTGTCATTGTTTGAGCTATGTTGGATTACATTATAGTATTAAAGGTTTGGCAAAACAAATTATTGCACAAGTTTACATTTCAAATCCTATAGAAGTATATAAAACTTTTTAAAGGTATAGAGGAAAAAAGTCATCCTGTATGTAGTGACAATATTTCATGCCCAGTTGAACTGCTCATCCAAAGTTAGACTCAGGTTCTTCACTATTTCTGGGTAAGGCACTGGAATACTATTCAGGAGAACAGGAAGCAATTGTACACAGCATTCAGAACTTATTAATTTCTCATTGGGTATTAAATTTATGTGTGTTTTTTTTTTAATTTAGCTTAATTCCCCAAGTTTTGCAACCATTTTACCAGTGAAGAAAGATCATTCATCTGAGTGATCACTATTTTGATATCTTCAGGTCAGGTACTTAGGTCAAGCATGAGGTAATTGGTATAGAAATGGTATTTGCAAGAGGACAATACTGATGAGATATCAGGCATGTCTTTGCTGGTCATCAGGGCTCAGTTTGAAGTGGGACTCATCATTGAAGACAATTACGCTCCAGTCAATGAGATTTCAGGCTGAAGACATGTCTGGAGATGCCCTGGACAGCAGTAGAATACAAATCTAACTGTCGCCTACCATAAGGCCTGACAACCAGGAGTTGGGGTGCCATTTCATTTCATAGCAGGACCGGATTGGTTGTATCCATAGTTCCCTTACAACACAGTGGTAAGTTGCCATTATTCTGTGTCCCATTTTGTTGCCCTTCATGGCAAGCTATCCTTGGCTTACATTTCAGCAAGATAATGCCCACCCGCATATGGCGAGAGTTTCTACTGCTTGTCTTCGTAAACCCTGCCTTAGTCAGAAAGGTCACTTGATCTCTCCCAAATTGAGAATGTTTGGAACATTATTGGTAGGGCCCTCCAACCATCTTGAGATTGTGATGATCTAACACGCCAAATCAACAGAATTTGGCATGATGTTGCGCAGCAGGATGTCCAACAACTGTATCAAGCTGTACCAAGCTGAATAACTGCTTGCATAAGAGACAGAGGTGGACCAGTGTGTTATAGACTTGATCAATTTGTGAAGCTCTTTCTCTTGAATAAATCATCTAATTTTTCTGGAACTGTAATAATTTTTTTTTATCTGTATATATGCATCACTTCTACCAATTTCAGTCCCATTCCTTTGTGGTGCTTTCTTTTTCTTTTTTTAAAGTGTAAAACCTTATTACGGCAAGTTGTTTAGTGCTAATCTGAAGCTGAGTTCATTACATAAAACATGTTTTATAGAATGAAGGCTTTTGTTGTAGGAAACTGTTATGCTTTAATACTGGAAATGTTTACATATCAACAATAGCAAGAATATTTTACAATCAGATAATTACATAATTATACTGACTGTGTGATTGAAGGCTGTTTAATTCTGAGAAATGAAATTAATTATAATATATACAGTAATAAATAGAAGAATAAACAGAGTTAATTGGTGTGCACATTGAGTAAGACATTGGTATCATAACCTGCAGTTGACGTGGCATAGTAACGTACTAATGTCTCACCCCACTCTGCCATATCACATCTAAATAGCACCATTTAGTGGTCATTTGTGAAAATTAATGAAGTATTTGGGCATCATGCTGTTTATGGGAGATTATGTTGTTTCTTTTGAGCAACAGTTGTTTTGTAACTGTCCTGCAGTTGAAGAGGATGTGAAACTTTATGGAACATTGTCAAAAAATTATTCCCAATCTTTCTTCTGTCATTCACTCACACAGCTCTTACTGGGATGCAGAAAAGGACTAGCTTGACACTGAAGCAGAATCTGGTACCGATTTCCAGGACACTCCATTCTTTGCCCCTCTGCCAAACACCCCCCCCCCCCCTCCTGCCGCCCCCCCCCCTCCCTGCCGCCCATTGGTAAGTGATTGTGGATGTAATATACATGGTTCACATCCTCTCTCAACTACAAGAAGGGCAACATTTCCAGCTTCTGTATAAGTTAACCAGAACAGTAGTTTATCTTCTGTCTGTGGCCAAACAAGAACTGTAATGGCATGTGGAGATGACATGTACTTTTCGATATCAACAAAAATAATCAGTTTTTGAAAACATAATGTACCTTAACATAATTTAATATTTTATTTAATCATATCTATCACTCTAGTTTTAATATTTTATTTAATATTTCACTTTTATGTGACAGTGGAATTGTAGCATACCCAAAAGAGAAAAAAGTGATATTTCGAGGTCAAGAAAATAGCACATTCACCATATCTGTGAGGTGCAATACAGTGTTACATGTTGTTGTAGATTTATGAATTTTGGAGCACCATTAGTATGACTGCATAATAAGGTGTCAGTATGAAGAAGCAAAGACAGATATGGTCTGCAACATCAGTAGTTGCTAATGTATTACTGATCTATTCCACATCATGATGTTTTTTGCACATGTGCATGAATGTCACTTGAAACCACAAGTTACAGAGTAAACATGAGGTAGAGATCAAGACCAAACACTGTCAGTCATCCTCACTGTAACTCCAACCCTCTCTTCCTGGAGCCTGAGTGAGTTGCCCTTCCTTTTTAATCTCTCCTTCTTAAGGAAGTGACTATTAGTTCTGAAAGCTAGAGCAGTGTGTGTACTTTTATATAAGTCTGTCAGCATTACTAATATTTTGTGTCCTGAAGATAAGTACTGGCTGGCGATTCAGTCTCATAATTAGTTTACTCATGTGAGTTTTCCTTTTCATACTGTCAGTGGCGTATAACAATCATGATCAGATTCTAAAATGCAGAAACTCCTTTTGGTGAATTTCTATTGCTAATCATTACTTCTATTTTGTGTGATACAGTCTTTTCACTTTGCATGAATATGAAAACATTTTCATAAAATTAAATATAGTGATTAATGTTTACTGTATTTTCAGACTTCATTATAAAGCAAGTGCAACATGATCTGGTAACGGCAGTGGATGTGCAGCACAATGGCTACAGATGTGATGTATGTGGTAAGCGATATAACTGGCCAGAAAGTCTCAGGCGACATCAAAAGTTTGAATGTGGTAAGGAACCCCAATATTTCTGTTCACTGTGTCCATATCGATGCAAACAGAAAGGAAATTTGAAAAGACACATTTTAAGCATTCATACGAGTGCCAGCTTTCCTAGCTACTAGGGAAGAAGCAAGCCTGTGGTAGTGGTTTTGTAATTCATAAAGTTTGTTTTTACAATTGTTATACAGACTGTATTTGAATTGTCATATAGATTTGGCCAAATAAATATTTCCAACCCAATTTCACATCATTCAAAGATCATATATAACCCAGAGTCAACTAAAAGTATGTCAAGCTTCTCCTGAAGAAAATAGGGCAAGTCTACTACTGGTCTCTCCCATACCAAATATAATGACAAGACACGATTAGGAATATTCAGAGGACAACACTGGGCGTCCTCAAGAACAGTTCATTTCCAGTTACCATAATTAAGGGTTTGTGCCAGCATGTTTCTGTTCCTCCAAGACTCTATGGTCTACCAAAAATCCATAAGGATGGAATCCCCCTTTGACTTATTCTAAGTAATGTAGGAATGCATATTTTGTAGCTAAATATCTTACATCAGTTCTGGACCCACTTGTAGGCAAATGCAACCGTCACATCCAGAACTCAGAGGACTTCGTAGGTTGTCTGAAAATGCTCAGACTACAACCGTCAGGTATCTTATCTAGTTCAAACATTGTGTCTTTATTTATGGAAGGTCATTAGCAGAATCCTCTGCATTTAATAGGCAGCAAGCTGGAGGAGAACATAGTGGCACGCTTTCAACATGTGAAACTTCCTGGAAGATTAAAACTGTGTGCCGGATTGAGACTCAAACTCGGGACCTTTGCCTTTAGTGGGCAAGTGCTCTTGGGCTACCCAAGCACGACTCGTGCTCCATCCTCACAGCTTCAATTCGGCCAGGACACTGTCTCCTACCTTCCAAACTTTACAGAAACTCTCCTGCGAACCCTGCACAATTAGCACTCCTGATAGAAAGGATATTGCGGAGACATGGCTTAGCCATAGCCTGGAGGATGTTTCTAGAATGAGATATTCACTCTGCAGTGGAGTGTGCACTGATATGAATCTTCCTGGCAGATTAAAACTGTGTGCCAGACCGAGACTCGAATCGGAACCTTTGCCTTTCACGGGCAAGTGCTCTTGAGCTACCCAAGCACGACTCACGCCCCATCCTCACAGCTTCAATTCCGCCAGTACACTGTCTCCTACCTTCCAAACTTTACAGAAGCTCTCCTGTGAACCCTGCAGAACTAGCACTCCTGAAAGAAAGGATATTGCAGAGACATGGCTTAGCCATAGCCTGGGGGATTAAAGCTGCCATGTCTCCGCAATATCCTTTCTTTCAGGAGTGCTGGTTCTGCAGGGTTCGCAGGAGAGCTTCTGTAAAGTTTGGAAGGTAGGAGATGGTGAACTGGCGAATTGAAGCTATGAGGATAGGGCATGAGTCATGCTTGGGTAGCTCAAGAGCACTTGCCCGCGAAAGGCAAAGGTTCCGAGTTCGAGTCTCGATCCGGCACACAGTTTTAATGAGCCAGGAAGATTCATATCAGCACATACTCCATTGCAGAGTGAAAATCTCATTCTGGAAACATCCCCCAGGCTATGGCTAAGCCATGTCTCTGCAATATCCTTTCTTTCAGGAGTGCTAGTTATGCAGGGTATGCAGGAGAGCTTCTGTAAAGTTTGGAAGGTAGCAGACGATGTACTGGCGGAATTGAAGCTGTGAGGATGGGGCATGAGTCGTGCTTGGGTAGCTCAAGAGCAGTTGCCCACGAAAGGCAAAGGTCCCAAGTTCGAGTCTCGGTCGGGCACACAGTTTTAATCTGCCAGGAAGTTTCATATCAGCGCACACTCTGCTGCAGAGTGAAAATCTCATTCTGGAATTTAAGCATGTGCTAACTTCAAACATAATTTTTATTTAATAATGATCATACTAAACAAGTAAACAGAGTCACTGCAGGAGTACCCCACCTGCCATGGAGGTCAACTATTTTATGGAACATTCTGAATAGAAAGTGCTACAGTCAACCGTCAACCACCTTAAAACCTTTTTACTTTTAGCAATATGTGGATGATATGTGTGTGGTGCTGCCTCGTGGAACCAGAATATTATCCATATTCCATCAACACATAAGTTCATTCCACCTGAACATTCTGTTTGTGATTGAGTCAGAGAAAGATAGCACATTACATTTCTTGGACATTATGGTACAAAGGAAAGCTGACGGAATGCTGGGACATAGCATGTATTGCAAGTCTACTTGCACCAAATTATATTTTCAAGCTACATGTTACCAGTACCTGCTCAATGCCACAATATACATACTGCACGCTCTGATTCACACAGCATGCATAGTGTCTTATTGTGATAGCCTGCCACGTGGGCTTCAACATCTTAAGGCATCTTTTTGACAGAACCACTATTCTGAAAGACAGATTAATCACATATTCCACCAAACACGAGTCCAGCTGAGATCAAGAATGAAAAAAAATTGAAACACCTTCTGTCACAATTTTCCTGCTGTACTTTGGCAGTATTACATCAAGTATCAGATGAGTCTTCAACAGAAAGCATGAGAGGTGTCTTTTGCCTCCCCAATGAAACTGAGCAATAATGTGATTAACATCATTGCCATACATATTAGGGCTGACTGGATGAATCTGCAATAGCAGGCCATTGCCTTTGTATAGTATACCACATGATGTAGGAAAATATAAAGATTCAATCCTCAGTTTTCTCTCCCTAGGACACTGTTATGGAGAAGGTCATGCTTATTCATGTGGCAGACAACCCTACCATTAGACAGAAAGAAATATGAATATTTTCAATGAGTTTATACCCCAGAATAGTGGTTGTTCCATCTATCTACCAACTTCGTTTTTGCTCCCAGTGATAGCACTGTTTACAGGACACATGCACAAAAGGCAGCAGCTTGGCTCCTGGTAGGGCACTCTGGATGCCCTACCACCATCTGCCTGAAAGGAACTTGATCATAAATGTGAGACTTTCAAACAGTGCATCCATACAGGCCATCACATTGCAGACACCACAAGTTACTATTTACCAACAGTAGCAAATATGTCAAGCAGTTGTCTTGAGGAAATGTGGGCTACACAAAAGTGATCCAGCAGCATGTCCAAGACTCATACACTGAACATAACTGCCAGAAAAGCCTGAAGGATCAAAATGTGAATGTTACTGGCCATGAGTTATTAATTTAAGAGATAATCCAAGAACTGTACATTGTTGATGTGCTATAGCAACAGATACAATGATATAAACTGACAGTAATTGGAAAACATTTCAAATATTACTTGGCTTGAGCACTCTGGATATCAGGGAAATGAAATAACATTTGTTAAACACATTACTAATGTGTAGGTGAATTTCTTCAGATGGTTCAATCCATGTACATTTACAAAATTATAATATTCCTACCTTCCCCCACGAACCATGGACCTTGCCGTTGGTGGGGAGGCTTGCGTGCCTCAGCGATACAGATGGCCGTACCGTAGGTGCAACCACAACGGAGGGGTATCTGTTGAGAGGCCAGACAAACATGTGGTTCCTGAAGAGGGGCAGCAGCCTTTTCAGTAGTTGCAGGGGCAACAGTCTGGATGATTGACTGATCTGGCCTTGTAACATTAACCAAAACGGCCTTGCTGTGCTGGTACTGCGAACGGCTGAAAGCAAGGGGAAACTACAGCCGTAATTTTTCCCGAGGGCATGCAGCTTTACTGTATGATTAAATGATGATGGCGTCCTCTTGGATAAAATATTCCGGAGGTAAAATAGTCCCCCATTCGGATCTCCGGGCGGGGACTACTCAAGAGGACGTCGTTATCAGGAGAAAGAAAACTGGCATTCTACGGATTGGAGCATGGAATGTCAGATCCCTTAATCGGGCAGGTAGGTTAGAAAATTTAAAAAGGGAAATGGATAGGTTAAAGTTAGATATAGTGGGAATTAGTGAAGTTCGGTGGCAGGAGGAACAAGACTTTTGGTCAGGTGATTACAGGGTTATAAATACAAAATCAAATAGGGGTAATGCAGGAGTAGGTTTAATAATGAATAGGAAAATAGGAATGCGGGTAAGCTACTACAAACAGCATAGTGAACGCATTATTGTGGCCAAGATAGACACAAAGCCCATGCCTACTACAGTAGTACAAGTTTATATGCCAACTAGCTCTGCAGATGATGAAGAAATTGATGAAATGTATGACGAGATAAAAGAAATTATTCAGGTAGTGAAGGGAGATGAAAATTTAATAGTCATGGGTGACTGGAATTCGTCAGTAGGAAAAGGGAGAGAAGGAAACATAGTAGGTGAATATGGATTGGGGGGAAGAAATGAAAGAGGAAGCCGCCTTGTAGAATTTTGCACAGAGCATAATTTAATCATAGCTAACACTTGGTTCAAGAATCATAAAAGAAAGTTGTATACCTGGAAGAATCCTGGAGATACTAAAAGGTATCAGATAGATTATATAATGGTAAGACAGAGGTTTAGGAACCAGGTTTTAAATTGTAAGACATTTCCAGGGGCAGATGTGGATTCTGACCACAATCTATTGGTTATGAACTGCAGATTGAAACTGAAGAAACTGCAAAAAGGTGGGAATTTAAGGAGATGGGACCTGGATAAACTGAAAGAACCAGAGGTTGTAGAGAGTTTCAGGGAGAGCATAAGGGAACAATTGACAGGAATGGGGGAAAGAAATACAGTAGAAGAAGAATGGGTAGCTCTGAGGGATGAAGTAGTGAAGGCAGCAGAGGATCAAGTAGGTAAAAAGACGAGGGCTAATAGAAACCCATGGGTAACAGAAGAAATATTGAATTTAATTGACAAAAGGAGAAAATATAAAAATGCAGTAAATGAAGCAGGCAAAAAGGAATACAAACGTCTCAAAAATGAGATCGACAGGAAGTGCAAAATGGCTAAGCAGGGATGGCTAGAGGACAAATGTAAGGATGTAGCGGCTTGTCTCACTAGGGGTAAGATAGATACTGCCTACAGGAAAATTAAAGAGACCTTTTGAGAGAAGAGAACCACTTGTATGAATATCAAGAGCTCAGATGGCAACCCAGTTCTAAGCAAAGAAGGGAAGGCAGAAAGGTGGAAGGAGTATATAGAGGGTTTATACAAGGGCGATGTACTCGAGGACAATATTATGGAAATGGAAGAGGATGTAGATGAAGATGAAATGGGAGATAAGATACTGCGTGAAGAGTTTGACAGAGCACTGAAAGACCTGAGTCTAAACAAGGCCCCGGGAGTAGACAACATTCCATTAGAACTACTGATGGCCTTGGGAGAGCCAGTCCTGACAATACTCTACCATCTGGTGAGCAAGATGTATGAGACAGGCGAAATACCCTCAGACTTCAAAAAGAATATAATAATTCCAATCCCAAAGAAAGCAGGTTTTGACAGATGTGAAAATTACCGAACTATCAGTTTAATAAGTCACAGCTGCAAAATACTAACGCGAATTCTTTACAGGCGAATGGAAAAACTGGTAGAAGCGGACCTGGGGGAAGATCAGTTTGGATTCCGTAGAAATGCTGGAACACGTGAGGCAATACTAACCTTACGACTTATCTTAGAACAAAGATTAAGAAAAGGCAAACCTACGTTTCTAGCATTTGTAGACTTAGAGAAAGCTTTTGACAACTTTAACTGGAATACTCTCTTTCAAATTCTGAAGGTGGCAGGGGTAAAATACAAGGAGCGAAAGGCTATTTACAATTTGTACAGAAACCAGATGGCAGTTATAAGAGTCGAGGGCCATGAAAGGGAAGCAGTGGTTGGGAAAGGAGTGAGACAGGGTTGTAGCCTCTCCCCGATGTTATTCAATCTGTATATTGAGCAAGCAGTAAAGGAAACAAAAGAAAAATTTGGAGTAGGTATTAAAATTCATGGAGAAGTAGTAAAAACTTTGAGGTTCGCCGATGACATTGTAATTCTGTCAGAGACAGCAAATGACTTGGAAGAGCAGTTGAACGGAATGGACAGTGTCTTGAAAGGAGGATATAAGATGAACATCAACAAAAGCAAAACGAGGATAATGGAATGTAGTCAAATTAAATCGGGTAATGCTGAGGGGATTAGATTAGGAAATGAGGCACTTAAAGTAGTAAAGGAGTTTTGCTATTTAGGGAGTAAAATAACTGATGATGGTCGAAGTAGAGAGGATATAAAATGTAGACTGGCAATGGCAAGGAAATCGTTTCTGAAGAAGAGAAATTTGTTAACATTGAGTATAGATTTAAGTGTCAGGAAGTTGTTTCTGAAAGTATTTGTATGGAGTGTAGCCATGTATGGAAGTGAAACATGGACGATAACCAGTTTGGACAAGAAGAGAATAGAAGCTTTCGAAATGTGGTGCTACAGAAGAATGCTGAAGATAAGGTGGGTAGATCAAGTAACTAATGAGGAGGTATTGAATAGGATTGGGGAGAAGAGAAGTTTGTGGCACAACTTGACTAGAAGAAGGGATCGGTTGATAGGACATGTTTTGAGGCATCAAGGGATCACAAATTTAGCATTGGAGGGCAGTGTGGAGGGTAAAAATCGTAAAGGGAGACCAAGAGATGAATACACTAAGCAGATTCAGAAGGATGTAGGTTGCAGTAGGTACTGGGATATG
Source organism: Schistocerca serialis cubense (assembly GCF_023864345.2). Lineage (NCBI taxonomy): Eukaryota > Metazoa > Arthropoda > Insecta > Orthoptera > Acrididae > Schistocerca > Schistocerca serialis. The sequence continues at coordinate 81,104,200 of NC_064641.1, read as the reverse complement.
AAGAAGCTTGCGCAGGATAGAGTAGCATGGAGAGCTGCATCAAACCAGTCTCAGGACTGAAGACCACAACAACAACAACAACAACAATATTCCTACACAGCACATAACAATATTATGATAAGGAAAGTTGCTACTCACCATATAGTGGAGATGCTGAGTCGCAGATTGGCACAACAAAAAGATTTTCATACTTAAAGCTTTCGGCCAATGGCCTTTGTCAACAATAGGTACACATAAGCACACACACACTCATGCTAACACAGCTCACACACGTGACTGCAGTCTCAGGCAACTGAAACTACACAGCAAAGTGGTTTCAGTTGCCTACGACTGCAGTCATGTGTATGAGTTGCGTTTTCGTAGTCTGTGTGATTTCAGTTACCTGGGACTGCGTGTGAGTTGTGTTTGCATGAGTGTGTGGTGTACATGTGTGTATTGTTGACAAAGGCCATTGGCTGAAAACTTTAAGTGTGAAAATCTTTTTGTTGTGCCTATCTGCGACTTAGCATCTCCGCTATGTGGTGAGTAGCGGCTTTCCTTCTCATAATATTGTTTCATTCCATCCTGGATTTTACACAGCAGATAAAAATTATTTAAGGAAATCATTTTCACCTCTCACACAACATGAGACACAAAGAGAATTTTATGCTGTCCACACACCAATTGAAATTATACACACAGAGTTCACAGTATGTGAGGATGAAAATATGCACTGCTGGCCATGCAAAATGCAACGACAAAAAGGATTGGAGGTGTCTCAGTCAAAGTGATTAGGGAAATAACACATTGTACAAAGATCACATCACATGATTGAAAATACAACCCCAGGTGAAGGGAGGAAGATGATAAAATCAGTACAGAGTAGTGCCACCATTGCTGGCTACAACTGCTGTTACACACCTTGGTATTGAATCAAAGAGGCTCTGGATGTGTTGTTTGGGTACAGCAGTCCATGCTGCATCCACATATTGCTAAAGCTCATCTGGTGTAGCAGCAGGTGGTGTATCGCAGGCATCATTCTGCAATCATCAACCAGACATTTTCGATAGGGGAGAGATTGGGAGAATTAGGAGGCCAAGGCAGCAATGCAACTTGATAAGTGACAAAGAAGTCTTGAACATTGTATGCCACGTGTGGCTGTCAACAAGCTCTGGAAATATTGGAGGACAACAGGATCCAACACATCAGAGATATAACACTGGCTGATTAGTGTACCAGCAATGCATACTACAGGGGTGCGGGAGTGGAATCCAGTATCACCCCAGACCATAATACTGGGTGCAGGACCAGTATGGCAATGTGTAAGGCAACAGTCCTCACCATGGTATCTCCAGACTCTAATCCAACCATTGTGGTGGTGCAGCCAGAACCGAGATTTGTTGCAGTCCACTCTGCTGCAAATGGTGTGGAATGGTATGTGCAGACTGTGCGTGTTGCACAACAGACCAAATTTTTTGTGATGTGGTTTGACGTGGCATAGTGTTCCATCACTGCCATGCACACAATGTGCCTGTAATCCTGTGTAGTGATTCAGTGAGGTGGGTTCAATCAGTCCTTTTGGTCTGTCACTCCCTCCTGCATCCAGCAATTACAGATCTTCATCACAGTTGCTTGGTTTTGTCCAACACGATCACGAATTGCTCTGAAGGATGACCCACAATCCCTATAGGCAACTATTGTTTCTTGGTCAAACTCCAAAATGTGCTCAAAAGATGCTCACTATCTCTTATGAAGCATACTGAAGCTGTTTACACAAAACAAACACAAGAAGCAACAATTCCAGTACATCCACATGGCCATTTGTTCCCACTTTATAAAGCACTTGCAGGTGGCACTACTGGTGTCCATGATGTGTACCTACACTGAGGTGCTAATCATAAGCGTCTCTCGTCACCATGAATGCACGCTGCAAATTTCAGCTGATTTGGCTGCTTCCTTCAGGGTGTTACATTTTGGGTAGCCAGCAGTGTATAATAAATGAATGGGAAAAACATATTTTATATTGATCCACAGACTCTAAAAATAAGGCTATAGCAAATTCTGTGGAAGATAAGCTACTATTTGGATAAAGAACTCATGAAAATTTACCGTAATCTTGACATGTCTCCTGTATTACACCTGAATTAAATTATTTGCAGTACATTATGTGCCTAATAAATTATAATTCATAGCAGTACAATTCACAAATGGACAAACTACTAAATATGATAAATAATTTTGAAGGAAAGTTCTGGTAGAATGAAAATACCTTTTGCAGTTGTGTGTCTAATCAGTGCCATGTAGGGGCAAAGGCATATTTCTCTCTCTCTCTCTCTCTCTCTCTCTCTCTCTCTCTCTCTCTCTCTCTGTGTGTGTGTGTGTGTGTGTGTGTGTGTGTGTGTGTGTTTTGTACCCTAGCTTGAGAAAGGATTATTCCAATGAGTCACTGTAACAAGTGGAGTTATAGTAACTTAATGACTCTAGGGAGAAACCCATGGTGGAACTGAACATAACAAGTACTTAATGTTTATGAGCAGTCAAGGATGTGACTACAATAGAAGATGGTAACTTAACAAGTCTTGTGAGAATCCTGAGAGTGCAGTGAAACATAACAAATAGGTAAGTGTGTTTTGAGTCTGACAAAAACAGTAAACTAGACATTTGGAAATGGTTTTTTCTGCTAAGCAGGTGTGGAGAGGGACGATAGACAATTTCAAGATTAGCATGAGCAAGTGAATAGGTTTTACCAGCAGGGTGATTACAGGTGACCACAGGACAGCCACAATGGACTGCAAGTAATTCTACCCTGTAATATAAGGCCGACTAACAGCAGACACAGTACACACCTTAATAAAATGAAATGAGGCTAGGAAGACTGGTACAGTAAATGCAAGAGCATTGAATTAATTAACAGAGTGCAATTCATCATTTAAAAATTGACAACTGCCATCATAATCATATTTACAATGAAACCACTCATTCCACCCTAAACATTTACACTTACTGAATAATAAATAATTTTGTGAAACGTAGTAAAACCGTATGGCCAGTGATGACTCCGCACAGTAGCTATCACTGAGACAAACAATGAATATTACATTGCTTTTGTTAAATATTCTATAATATTAAGTTTATATGTCTAAGGGTGTTGAACCAGATCATTCTTCACAGTTACACTGGTGAAATAAAGCAGTATGTAGTTTTAAGTGAATCAGTTTATTAATCTGTGATAAATGCTGATTACACTAGAAGCACAGGTAGGTTAATGTTAGTAAGACACTGTGGCGTAACAGTATTTGCCTGTGCTGCTGTGCTTCTGTTGAATCTGGTTGAAAAGTGATTGTCTACATTACCGGTAGGCTTTGTAAATAATGTGGGCTATACCAGATTTCCAGTTCAGACACTTTAATTGCATTTTGGTATCCAATAAACTATAGTTTATTGCCAGATCAAGTCACATTTATTGTAATTTATGCACAGATAAATGTTTAGCCACTTACTACGGTCTGCTGATTTCCTGTAATATGATTGACTGAGTGCAGTAACCTAACATATTTCTTGTGTGGCAAACACACTCATAACACAGTCACAGAGCTATACTCTTAAATCACTGTCGTAGACTCTAATAACAAACTTGGTATGAAAACTGTGTGCACAGCAAGTAACTATTGGGAGTAGCGCTGTTCATATTCTGATGCTATTGTCACAGTTAGTAGATGACATTATTGAAGAATGACAGTCGATGATACCAATTACAATTGTATTTCAATTAATAATTCACAGCAGTCACTGAATCCAGAAACTTCTGGATAAAATGTAAAATGTGATACTTTTTCCAATTTGTAACTTGCACTAATTCATCTGCGGTACAGTTTTTGGTCACAAACCTGACTCATTTCATAAACTACCACAGACTGACTTAAAATGGCTTTTGGAGAGCTTCTTTTATAAGACCACAATATGTAGAACTACCTTTATCTGTTCTTGCTCACTGTCTTTACAAATAACAATTAAAAATTTACATTTATGAGATACTGAATAGGAGAGCAAGATTCCTGTAAATGTGAACTTCCCAATGGTACCGCATAATTCTCAGCTGATAGGCATCACTGGATGCGGGTATGGAGAGGCAGGTGGTCAGCACACCACTCTTCCAGCCATCATCAGTTCTCATGACCATAACCTCAACTTCTCAGTCATACAGCTCTTTAAGTGACCTCACAAGAGCTGAGTGCACTCTGTTTGCCAACAGTGCTCAGTAGACCTGGACCGTTGAGCACCCAAGTACTAGCCCCGCCTGACAGCACATACCTTGCTGATCTGACAGGAACCTGTGTTACCACTATGGCAAGCCTATTGCCACAGTAGATAGGTATAGTACAAGGATATATAATTTAAAGCAGCCATAACAGCAATAGGTGAAGGATGATTATAAAGAGAGCAAAACATGAAGTAATATAACAATCAACTTAGTTCCTTGCAGACATCACTCTACCAAATTCACAAAGACTGTGAATCCCGTGAGAACACATGGCACACAATTACAATCACTCTGTACCAGTGGCATCCCAAAATGTTTCTGGATACTGCACCAGTCGGCTTATGTACCTTAGTTTGCTAAATGTAAATGTTAAAAAGTAAAACACATTCCTCTTCAAATGTACTTTTTCATTCCTTTCTTATTTCTCTTAAACATTCAAATTCTTTATTCAGAATGAGATTTGCACTCTGCAGTGGAGTGTGCGCTGATATGAAACATCCTGGCAGATTAAAACTGTGTGCCCGACCGAGACTCAAACTCGAGACCTTTGCCTTTCGCGGGCAAGTGCTCTACCATCTGAGCTACCGAAGCACGACTCACGCCCGGTACTCACAGCTTTACTTCTGCCAGTACCTCGTCTCCTACCTTCCAAACTTTACAGAAGCTCTCCTGCGAACCTTGCAGAACTAAATTCTTTATTGTTCATTATGTAAATTTTTGCTTTAAACCAAAGCTAGACTCTGCCTAAACAGGCCTCAGAAGTTCCAATGGTACTGACCAACCACTATATCATCCTCTGCCAACTGGCATCATCAGATGTGTATGTGGAGGAGTGAGGGGTCAGCACACAACTCTAGACTCTGCCCAAACAGGCGTCAGAAGTTCGAGTGGTACCGACTAACCACTGTATCATCCTTTGCCAACTGGCATCATCAGATGCATATGTGTAGGGGTGAGGGGTCAGCACACAAGTCTCCTGGTCATTATCAGTTTTCATGATTTAGAGACACTACAACTTGATCAGTCAGCTCCTAAATTAGCATCACAAGGCTGAGTGCTCTCCAATAGGTCAACAGTGCACTGCTGTCAGGACGGTCACCCATCCAAGTACCAACCATACCTCAGAGTGCTTAACTTCCCACCACAGCATGGCCACTTTAAACATGTGCTAACTTCCCACCACAGCATGGCCACTTTAAACATGTGCAGTTTCCAATAATCTTATGCTATGAACACAAACAAAGTACAATGCTGGACACTGTGTTTTTGGCATGGACCTTAGTGTCAGTTACTTTTCTCATGGCCAGCTTGTAGTGAAACAAGTGCTGTATCATTTGTGACATACAGAGGCGAGAGAGTGTGCTGCGACTTACCCCAGTTCACTGCTAGTAGCACCACATCACCATAATGCATCTGTGCATAGCACACAAGTATTGCACCATAACTGAGAATAAAATTAAAAGTTAAAATTTCTTTTTCACACTTCGTCAACATATACTTTAATGTAATAATGTTTTAAATGTCAAGTGTTAGAATGATTAGATCAATAGTTTTCCTAAATACATTATTTTAAGAAAAAATAAGTGGCACTAAATAACAAAGCTAGAAAGCCAGAAACTGGTCATAATGTATAGATGTATGTCAAAATTAACTAGTGTGAGTCTCATCTTGACCAAATAAAAATTGTAATCAGAATCCACATTTTTAAGAAAAATTTGAGGCACTAAATATTAGACTTATAAATGTGCAAATTTGTGTGATGCCTCTAAAAATAATAACTATGTGACCACACTAAGCTCTGTCTAATAGTTTTTGAATAATTTAATGAAAACTAAATTTGGAACTAAAACATCGTTATTTGTAGTAGATTAAGTATCTGTAATTTTAATGCTAAAAAATTTTGGTTACAGCACATGATAAAACCTATTAAATAATAGAGCTGTAACAATTTTTAGGACTGTAATGTTGAGAACAACCAATACAAGGTCTCTTAAAGTTATAGTTAAGAGGTAATGATCTACTGTCAGTTCTATTCTAAAAATTCTAGAAAGTAAATTTTTTATGCAAGTGAGCTGAAACTTTTTCTGCGATTTCAACCAACTTACCTACATTCATGCAAAAATTAAGAAGATTATAAATTAATTCATAACTTTGTTATTAAATATAGTGTGTATGAGAAAGCGGCTGTTTAGAGACTGCTGTCATGTGTATAAGGCGGATGACAGCAGGTGTTTCCTTGTCCGTCCACTGCACCACATACATAAATACAACCCAGAGATAAGATTAGGCTTCCCTTCTCACCCAGCCACCGTAAGATCCACATCTGTCAAACATCAGAGAGCATGCTGCCTCAGATGACATCAGAGACAGGCTGTTTCAAAATGCTGATTTTCAGTATAGTGAACTCATGAGGTCTGTACACAGTCCTGGATTGCTTAGACTTTGCAAAAGTCCATGTGGCAAGTGGTGATTATTATTTTCCACTTTTGTGGCAAGCATTTATTTTGAGTATCAGTAGTCAGGGTGAAAGACAATTTGGTAGGAACTTACATAGAGGTCCTTCTGAACTGCTTATTGTGCTGTTTTGGATAGAGAGATTTACTGTCAGTGTGAACAGAATAAATACTTCATGTTGTGCATGTGAAACTTTACTAAATATATGTATCAATTAGAACTCTAAATCTTCGTTTATAATCATAGTCCAGATCCCACTAAGCAAATACAGAATAGAAACATTTCTTTCAGTGGGCTGGACAAGAATGCGGACTTGCAGACTGGAAACTATGGTCAGTATGTTCTCCATTACTTTCTGGCTAACCACAAAAATAGTTGCCAGGCTCTCATAAAAAAGACAGCAAATTACCACACTAATTTTACCCACCACCCCATGAGCTCTCTGTGGCTCTCTCCCATGTTAGTGAAGCAACCAAGTTCTTCAATCATGTCCCCAGCCATTCTACTTCAAACTTTGTATACAAAGAAGCTTCATAAGTCAAAAATAAATTTAACATGAACATAGTCTTACATACAGCTACAAATATCTTCAGTCCTGAGACTGGTTTGATGCAGCTCTCCATGCTACTCTATCCTGTGCAAGCTTCTTCATTTCCCAGTACCTACTGCAGCCTACATCCTTCTGAATCTGCTTAGTGTATTCATCCCTTGGTCTCCCTCTACGATTTTTACCCTCCATGCTGCCCTCCAATACTAAATTGGTGATCCCTCGATGTCTCAGAACGTGTCCTACCAACCGATCCCTTCTTCTAGTCAAGTTGTGCCACAAGCTCCTCTTCTCCCCAATTCTATTGAATACCTCCTCATTAGTTATGTGATCTATCCATCTAATCTTCAGCATTCTTCCATGGTACCACATTTTGAAAGCTTCTATTCTTTTCTTGTCCAAACTATTTATCGTCCATGTTTCACTTCCATACATGGCTACACTCCATACAAATACTTTCAGAAATGACTTCCTGACATTTAAATCTATACTCGATGTTAAAAAATTTTTTTTTACTTCAGAAACTCTTTCCTTGCTATTGCCAGTCTACATTTTATATCCTCTCTACTTCGACCATCATCAGTTATTTTGCTCCCCAAATAGCAAAACTCCTTTACTACTTTAAGTGTCTCATTTCCTCATCTAATTCCCTCAGCATCACCCGACTTAATTCGACTACATTCCATTATCCTTGTTTTGCTTTTGTTGATGTTCATCTTATACCCTCCTTTCAAGACACTGTCCATTCCGTTCAACTGCTCTTCTAAGTCCTTTGGTGTCTCTCACAGAATTACAATGTCATCGGCGAACCTCAAAGTTTTTATTTCTTCTCCATGGGTTTTAATACCTACTCTGAACTCTACTTTTGTTTCCTTTCTTGCTTGTTCCCTGTATTTTACCCCTGCCACCTTCAGAATTTGAAAGAGAGTATTCCAATCAACATTGTCAAAAGCTTTCTCTAAGTCTATAAATGCTAGAAACGTAGATTTGCCTTTTCTTAATCTTTCTTTTAAGATAAGTTGTAGGGTCAGTATTGCCTCACGTGTTCCCACATTTCCAAACTGATCTTCCCCGAGGTCAGCTTCAACCAGTTCTTCCATTCGTCTGTAAAGAATTCGCGTTAGTATTTTGCAGCTGTGACTTATTAAACTGATACTTCCATTATTTTCGCATCTGTCAACACCTGCTTTCTTTGGGATTGGATTTCGCCTGTCTCGTACATCTTGCTCACCAGATGGTAGAGTTTTGTCAGGGCTGGCTCTCCCAAGGCCATCAGTAGTTCTAATGGAATGTTGTCTAGTTCCGGGGCCTTGTTTCAACTCAGGTCTTTCAGTGCTCTGTCAAACTCTTCACACAGTATCGTATCTCCCATTTAATCTTCATCTACATCCTCTTCCATTTCCATAATATTGTCCTCAAGTCCATCGCCCTTGTATAGACCCTCTATATGCTCCTTCCACCTTTCTGCTTTCCCTTCTTTGCTTAGAACTGGGTTTCCATCTGAGCTCTTGATATTCATACAAGTGGTTCTCTTTTCTCCAAAGGTCTCTTTAATTTTCCTGTAGGCAGTATCTATCTTACCCCTATTGAGTTTGCATTCTTACATTTGTGCTGTTTAGCCATTTTTCACTTCCTGTCTATCTCATTTCTGAGACGTTTGTATTCCTTTTTGCCTGCTTCATTTACTGCATTTTTATATTTTCTCCTTTCATCAATTAAATTCAATATTTCTTCTGTTACCCAAGGGATTCTACTAGCCCTCGTCTTTTTACCTATTTGATCCTCTGCTGCCTTCACTATTTCATCCCTCAAAGCTACCCATTATTCTTCTACTGTATTTCTTTCCCCCATTCCTGTCAATTGTTCCCTTATGCTCTCCCTGCAACTCTGTACAACCTCTGGTTCTTTAAGTTTATCCAGGTCCCATCTCCTTAAATTCCCACCTTTTTGCAGTTTCTTCAGTTTTAGTCTACAGTTCATAACCAATAGACTGTGGTCAGAGTCCACATCTGCCGCTGGAAATGTCTTACAATTTAAAACCTGGTTCATAAACCTCTGTCTTGCCATTATATAATCTGTCTGATACCTTTCAGTATCTCCAGGTTTCTTCCATGTATACAACCTTCTTTCATGATTCTTAAACCAAGTGTTAGCTATGATTAAGTTATGCTCTGCACAAAATTCTACCAGGCGGCTTCCTCTTTCATTTATTAGCCCCAATCCATATTCACCTACTATGTTTCCTTCTCTCCCTTTTCCTACTCTTGAATTCCAGTCACCCACGACTATTAAATTTTCGTCTCCCTTCATGAACTGAATAATTTCTTTTATCTGATCATACATTTCTTCAATTTCTTCATCATCTGCAGAGCTAGTTGGCATATAAACTTGCACTACTGTAGTAGGCATGGGCTTTGTGTCTATCTTGGCCACAATAATGCGTTCACTATGCTGTTTGTAGTAGCCTACCAGCACCCCTATTTCCTATTTTTTTATTCATTATTAAACCTACTCCTGCATTACCCCTATTTGATTTTGTATTTACAACCCTGTATTCACCTGACCAAAAGTGTTGTTCCTCCTGCCACCGAACTTCAATAATTCCCACTATATCTAACTTTAACCTATCCACTTCCCTTTTTAAATTTTCTAATGTATCTGCCCGATTAAGGGATCTGACATTCCACACTCCAATCCGTAGAACGCCACCTTTCTTTCTCCTGATAACAACATCCTCCTGAGTAGTCCCCGCCCGGATATCCGAATGGGGGACTATTTTACCTCCGGAATATTTTACCCAAGAGGACGCCATCATCATTTAGTCATACAGTAAAGCTGCATGCCCTCGGGAAAAATTACGGCTGCAGTTTCCCCTTGCTTTCAGCCGTTCGCAGTACCAGAACAGGAAGGCCATTTTGGTTAATGTTACAAGGCCCTGCAACTACTGAAAAGGCTGCTGCCCCTGTTCAGGAACCACACGTTTGTCTGGCCTCTCAACAGATACCCCTCCGTTGTGGTTGCACCTACGGTACGGCTATCTGTACCGTTGAGGCACGCAAGCCTCCCCACCAACGGTAAGATCCATGGTTCAAGTGGGGGGGGGGGGGGGGGGCGCACTGCAGCTGGCAGAGACACCTCTAATTAATATGGTAGAATTCGGACCTTATGACTCCAGTTATAGCCTATTGTTTTCTTACACAGATTTTCACATTATGGTTTAGAAATTATTCTAAAGACTAACTTTTGCAGCTTATGTTTCAGTTGCCCCAGCTCCATGTTGTAAACTTTGTGGCAGTGATATTTTTCATGTCTGGTGCAAAGTGATATCAAAAGTGTGTGAGAGTTTTTTTCTGGTCGTGTGTGGTTTTTTTATCTTTGCCGTAAGACTATAGAGTCTCCTAGTTTTTGTTGCTTCTCTGTTGTTTTTTAGTTTCTTCTCATTGTGAGTTTTTGCGAATAAATATTTTTTCCTTAACACATTATACCAGATGGCTATGCAATTATTTGTTGTAGGCAAGCTGCATACGTAATTGGTGACCTCTAATTAAGGAACTTTAAACCTTTCGTTAGCTACGTCAAACATTAACTGCAAAAGCAATGAACGACAACGGCAAACGATACGGTTCAATAACGGAAGAAATTCATAGGCTTCAGAATGAGATAGAAACTTTATAGTTGCATATTTCGAAAGATATGAACTTCAAGCATATACCAGACCAAAGGAATGGTGTTGGTTCAACAACCATGGCACACACCTGCAAGGCAACATCATCGGAAACTGGGACTACTGCAGCACAACCACAGAAAGTAACAGCAATGGAACTACCCGCTGGTTTCAACGCTTCACCAACTCAACGGTTGCAATTACGAGCGCCCCCATTCATGCCTTTTCAGCCACACACATGGTTTGCGGTAATGGAAAATATATTTCTACAGCAAAGAATAGTCAGTGATCACGAGAAGTTCACCTTGGTGATAAGTAATTTGGACCATCAGACCTCGGCTTTGATATCTGACATTATAGTGAACCCGCCTACAGAAGGAGCATACTGCAGACTGAAAGAAGAATTAATTTCTCGGTGTGTGAAGTCAGTCAACATCAGAGTCTAACAAGTACTGCACCAAGAGAAACGCGGAGATAGGACCCCGTCAGAATACTGGCGTCATTTACGCAGCCTGGTAGATATTCAACCGTCTCTGGTAGACTGTTACTCCACGTATGGCAACAACAGCTACCAACGCAAGTAAGAACTACACTAGCTAGATACAGTGAAAGATCAGTTGACAAACTGCTGATCACTGCAGACAGAATCTATGAGACGCACGAACCTACTGGAACAGTCTCAATGACGTCAACAGATGCGATAACTACCATTACCAGCAAGACCAAACTGATGATATAACAGTAAACTGTGCCACGGTTGCAACGTGACAAACAACAAAACGTTCAAATGAAATTAGAGATTTAAAAATTGCAATAGAGGATTTGGAAATGGAGCTATGCACGCTACAGTGACCACAAGTTATCTTTAAGCACAAGAGAGACCAGGCTGGGTGTGAAACACGAAGTCAACAAGAGGACGAGCGTAAGGTGTGTTGGAATCATAAATGTTTTGGGAGAGATGCTACAAGATGTACATCACCATGCGCCTACTCAGACAATCAGGGTATGTACAGGAACAGTGCAGTGTTTTCATGTCAGCGACAGCAATCATCAATACATATGCCTCCTGCTTTGCAAAGATTTTATGTATCAGGCGTACTTACGGGTACAAGGTTCTTGGTGGGTACCGGGTCAGACATTAGTTCGCTTTCTGTCAGCCATGTGCCACACAACAAAAAAGACATACAGCCACGTTTGAAGGCAGTGAATAACTCAGTGATTAACATGTATGGATGTAAAGTGTGCAAGATTGATGTGCGTTTTTCCAAACAGTTTACCTGGTCTTTTGTGATAGCTGGTATATCAGAACCTATTTTGGGCCCAGATTATCTGGCACATTTTGAGTTGGTGGTCGACTTACAAGGAAAACATTTGTTAAATCTGACAGACAACTGTGCAATATCAAGTACTAAAGGGCACACAACTTGTGAGAAGCTACAGGCGATTGGCAACTCTGTAGACAAAAAGCTACATGACGAAGAGAAGAATTGGAGATGTTCTGACAGACAGACAAAAGAAGTTAAACATTGTACGGTTCACTATATTTGTACCACGCCAGGACAATCAGTTTCACGACAAGCACATAGAATCGCACCAGAGAGATTGACAGAAACAAAGGTGATATTCGAGGAAATGTTACAGTCGGGAATAATTCGCCGGTCAGACAGTCCGTGATCTTCACCCCTACACTTAGTGTGTAAGAAAGATGGATCATGGAGACTGTGTGGGGATTACCGAGCATTAAACTCAAGAACCACTCCAGATAGATATCCAGTACCTAATGACTAGGATTTCACATGTGCTTTGGCTGGCGCGAAAATTTTTAGCGTCCTCGATTGCAAGAAAGCATACAACCAGATACCGGTGCCTCCAAGAGATGTTCAGAAGACAGCAGTGATTACACCATTTGGATTATTCGAGTTTTTATTTATGCCTTTTGGCTTTAAGAACACAGCACAGACTTGGCAGCGTTTTATCGACGAAGTGATAAAGGGATTAACATTTTGCTTTGCTTATCTTGATGACATCTTGGTTTTCTCTCCGGATAGTCAAACACATGAACAGCATCTGTGTCAACTTTGTAAGCATCTATATCACTACAGAGTCGTTTTAAACGAAAATAAATGCATCATGCACAACAACCAAGTCACTTTCCTTGGCCATACTGTGTCATCAGAAGGTATATTGCCTCTGCCAGAGAAGATCGCGGCGATACAGGCCCTTCCGAAACCGACAAACTACAAAGAGCTACGATGATACATGGGAGTAATAAATTTTTGTAGACATCATCTGCCAGCAATGGCTACGGTGCAAGCACCACTCATTGATGCACTCAAGAGACACGACGCCAAAGGTCGACGAATAATTAAGTGGACACAAGAAATGGACAAAGCATTTAATGATCTTCAAGCAAGCCTCAGCAAAGCAGTGTTGCTCCCTCACCCAGTTCACTATGCATAGCTAGCTATTGTTGTAGACACGAGCCAGTCAGCAATAGGGGCGGCATTGCACCATCGTGTAGAAGGGCAATGGCAACCACTATGGTTTTTCTCTAAAAAGTTACAGACTGCACAACAGAAGTGGAGCGCGTATGATAGAGAATTGTTTGCAATCTATGAAGCAATTCGATACTTCCACCCACAAATAGAGGCTAGACCAGTGACTGTGTTTACAGACCACAAACCCATAACATCGGCTTTTAAAAACACCAGTGATAAGTGCTCACCAAGACAGTTCCGTTATACTGAGTTCATAAGCCAGTTCATAACAGATATCCGCCATTTAAGAGAAGCAGAAAATTTAGTGACTGACTATTTTTCATGTATTTGTGGGATTTCAGAAATTATAGACTATGGTAAACTTGCAGTGGAACAGACCAAAGATGCAGAGCTATGACAGCTGTTAAACGACCCGTCTACAGGTCTGAAGTTCCAGCAAATTCTGCTGCCTAACTCCAAGCTGAAGCTGTGGTGCGACTTTTCTCAAGGCAGACCAAGATCATTCATTTCAGAAATATTGCACAAGATGGCATTCGACAGTGTCCACACACTATCACACCCAGGAGCCAATGCTACAATCAAGCTGCTGACAGACCGCTATGTGTGGCCTTCTATGAAAAGAGACGCGTGCCTTTGGGTACGTTCCTGCATTCCTTGTCAACAAAGTAAAGTAGGACGACATGTGCGTGCTGATATTGGAGATTTTCAAGGTACCTCTGCTGGATTCGCACACGTTCATGTGGACCTGGTTGGACCTCTCCCACAGTCAGAGGTGTTACAGGTATTTGTTTACGGCCATAGATGGGTGCACAAGATGGGCAGAAGCAACTCCAATAGTTGATATTTCAGCCGAAACTACTACGAAGGCGTTTCTGTGTACGTGGGTTGCCCGTTTTGGATGCCCCGTTCATGTCACAATTGACCAAGGACGTCAGTTCGAATCTACGTTGTTCCTCGAGCTATCCAAAATGTGCAGTTTCCAACGCCACCACACGACTACCTATCACCCTGTCAGTAATGGTATGGTCGAACGATGGCACAGAACACTCAAAGCAGCATTGATGTGTCATCAAGAGAGATGGACGAAAGCATTACCATTAGTGTTGTTAGGCCTGCGGACTGCTTACAAACCCGACATTGGTGCATCATTTGCCGAGATGGTTTACTGCGAGCCGCTACAGATTCCTGCAGATTATTTAGTACCAACTTCACTACCTGGATCAGAGGGCCTCACCCACTGTGTGAAGCAGCTAAAACATCACTGCACAAATATACATTGCCTGCCACCTTCTCACCATGGCAACCGTAAGGTGTTTGTACGCAAAGACTTATATGATTGCTCTCACATAATGTTGCAAACGGCTATGCAATTTTTTGTTGTAGGCTTCTTTTTTAAAATGTTCTAAATTTTCTTGCCCATTAATTCTGAGATTTGTGCATATATCTTTAATCTGTGAGTGGGGCACATGAAATACCCCATTTTCCTGGTGCTGTATTGATGTTTAAAATTATTGTCTATGAATACTTTGGGGTTATTGCATACAAAACTAATCAGTTCATAAATATACAAACAGGATGCATTTATTGTTAAATTTCTTAACAAAGGATGACAGCATTCTTTTGGTTTTGCATTACACACATTTCTAACAATTGATATGCATTATACTAATTTTTCTTGTGTTACCCCAAAAAATATACCACCTCAAAATAGCAGAATAAATTTTGTCTAGGTTCATTCCTAAAAATTTAACACAGCCTACTTATTTCTGTTCTTGGTTTCTATGATTTATGTGGGTTTTATTTAATTTAGAGTTTTTAGTTTTTAACTGCAGTAAATGAATTTTTCCAATACTCAGTTTCAATCTATTAAGCTGGAGCCAGTTTTCTAAACTGTCTAGTAGATTTGCCACAGTTGAGAGAATTTGTTCTGATTCGTTGCCTTCAACAAGGGAGGAAGTGTCATTGGTGAATAACGCTGAATGTGAATTTACGTTTAGAGGCAAGTCATTTAAATAAAGTAGAAATAAAACTGGACCCACTATTGAACATTGTGGAATGCCTTGTGAAATAATCGTTCATTCAGAGGAGCAATTTCCCTTGCTTGATGATATAACCAACCTTTGTTTTCTGTTTCTGAGATATGTCCTGAAACACTCTAAAGCACAATCTCCAATTCCATATCTTTCCATTTTATACAGGAGCAAGTGATAGATTACACAATCAAATGCTTTTATGAGATTGCAGAATGATAATGAAACTTTTCTAAACTTGTATAATGCAGAAATTTTCACAAACTCATTAATGGTCTCTGTTGTGCAATTTCCTTTTTGAAAGCCATATTGATTATCTGAAACTTTTTTTAAAATTTGCATTACCACCACTTTTCCAAATATTTTTGAAAATTTTGAAGAATATAGTTTGGGCAGTAGTTTCCCGTATCTTTTCTTGAGCCTTTATTTAACAAAGGTTTTTTCTCCATGTGCTTTAAGGCATCTGAAAAGTGGCCTTTTAAACGTAACACCTGTGACATTACTTTTTCTTTAAAGTTTGTCACCAGCAGCGTCTCACTCACACAATGAATTGAAAATTTAATAACATGTCAACAACATGGTCATGAACTAATACAATGTATTCATTAAACCTCAAGTAGACACTGTAACTGGTAGAAATATTTAAAACAATTCTATTTTATTCGTATTGCTAAAATTCTGTTATCATTATTGTTGATAACATAATTAAAATGGACATGATTTGAAAATAATTGCAATCAGCATAATTCAGTTATAATCATTACACAGAGTAACACTGATTCTGTAGCATAGGATTTATTAACCAAGTTCAGGTAGGTCTGCTAAATACAATAATAATAATATTTTTGTTGTACTAACTCTACATTTTAAGATAAAGGCAATCCATTTATACTGGAAATTAAATTATAAAAAAGGGAATATTTTTTGAAATGTTTATTTTAAAGTTATCACATGATTTCAAGCAAACAAAGTGCTATAAATGATACAAAAAATAATAAAATTAATCAGAAAATGGTTATTTTAAAGGTGTCAGATGATTTTAAAAAAGTACCATAAACTATTTAAAAAATAATAAAATTAACCATAACAACAAAACATATGAATATGAATTAACAAAAATATTTTGTATGTTATTTTCTTTCGTTTCTTTGGTCTGGAGAGTCTATCTGAAAGTTTCAGCAGTAGTCTGTCATCATATGACAATCCCAACATCCTTGATATCTTTTGTCCATAATCTTGATGTCCTAGTGGAGGTGTTCCCCTTATTCTTCACTGTAAACACACAAGTTGTCAGGAAATTTATTTAAATGAAGAAAATTCAATTTGATACTAATATTAACTCCTTGTTTTTGGAAATTCTGGAGTGTTTTATCTACACTCACACTCATAAATTAAGGATAATTGCAGAATTTGGTGCCACACAATGTGGCACTACACAAAACTGGCACTAATAGCATAGTCACGTAGGGAACACACATGACACAGATCTGTAAGTCCATGGTATTGCTGATAAGTTGAGAAAACCATCCCGAAACACATGTGCTACAAAACGCCACTGTTTCCTGCACATGTACCCCGACATCAATACGGAATATGATCACCATGCACAGGCCGCACAATGGGTTGGCATACTCTGGATCAGGTGGTCAAGCATCTGCTGGAATATAGCCTCCCATTCATGCACCAGTGTCTGTTGGAGCTCCTGAAGTGTCCTAGGGGTTTGAAGATGTGCAGCGACACGTTGACTGAGAGGATCCCAGACATGCTCGATGGGGTTTAGGTCTGGAGAACAGGCAGGCCGCTCCATTCGCCTGATATCTTCTGTGTCAAGGTACTGCTCCACGATGGCAGCTTGGTGGGGCAGTGTGTTATCATCCATAAGGTGGAAGGTGGAACCCACTGCACTCCTGAAAAGGTGGACATACTGGTGCAAAATGACGTCCCGATACACCTGACCTGTTACAGTTCCTCTGTCAGAGACATACAGGGGTGTATGTGCACCAATAATAATCCCACCCCACACCGTCAAACCATGACCAACATGCAAGTCCCTCTCAAGGACATTAAGAGGTTGGTATCTGGTTCCTGGTTCGTGCCGGATGTAAATCTGCCAAGAATCACTGTTCAGACTATACCTGGACTTGTCCGTGAACATAACTGGTTACCACTGTTCCAATGACCATGTACTGCGTTCTTGACACAAGGCTTAACAGGCTCTCCTGTGATCAGGGGTCAGTGGAATGCACCTTGCAGGTCTCCAGGCAAATAAAACATGTCTGTTGAGTCATCTGTAGACTGTGTGTCTGGAGACAACTGCTCCAGTGGCTGTGGTAAGGTTCCAAACAAGGCTACCTGCTGTACTCCATGGCCATCTGGGGACACTGATGGTGAGATATCAGTCTTCTTGTGGTGTTGTACACTGTTGACATCCCATACTGTAGTGCCTAGACACGTTTCCTGCCTGCTGGAATCATTGCCATAATCTTGAGATCACACTTTGTGGCACACAGAGGGCCCATGCTATGACCTGCTGTGTTTGACCAGCCTCCACTTGCTCTAGTATTCTACCCCTCATAACGTAATCAATATGCGTTCTTTGAGCCATTTTCAACACACAGTCACCATTAGCATGTCTGAAAACATCTGCACACTTTCTTGCTGCACTGTACTCTGACCTGCACCAACACAGCTCTGTGGACTGCTGCCAGCACCACCATGGGACAACCACAGGTCAACCAAGGTGATTTAAATCAGCAAACCACCCACCAGAACGTTGTTTCACCATGTGTCAGCATTATCCTCAACTTATGAGCATGAGTGTACTATTTCAAAATAGTCTTCAGATTTGTGATTCTCCAAAAATTTTTTGACAACTGATACAAAGCTTGTCATGTTTATATTCAACTTCAGTCATGTAGTTTGTGAATGATCATTGTTTATAAGACTATGGATATGTGGTCCATCAAAAATTCCTGCTTTTAACTTTTCTATATGGAGATGAGGAAATTATTGACAAATATACTTGAAGCAATTGCCACTCCTATCTAAAGCTTTAACAAACTGTTTTATAAGCCCAAGTTTAATATGTAGTGATGGAAGAAGGATTTTTTCCTGACTGGCCAACAGTTCATGAATGACATTATTTTTTCCAATGTCAGGTTCATTCTCGGTGGCCAGTCTTTCCTGCTCCAATGTTCATTTTCCACACTACTGTCTCACAGACAAAGAAAACAGGGATATTTAGCATATACACTTTGCCAGCCCAATAAAAAATTCACCATTTTTAAATCTATACACACTGACCATTGGTGTCAATGAAATGAAATTGTCTCTATTGATATTCTTCCTTAAGAGTAGTTAAGTGAGCTTCCGTGATCAAAGCTAACTTATTTCTGTTACGCAGGAACATACATTTAAAGCTTTTCTTGAGCTATCTAGGAAACGTTGTCAGTCTTTTGGATGGTATATTGGAAGCCCCATTACATTTAAAAGCCCAGAAATATCACTATACAGTACAATATCATTCATCACATTAAAATATGGAACAATGTTGCACTCTCTAGTTCAATAGGATGTTATTGATATGCTAAACTGAAGGCAATGTTTTTCTTTTAGTCATGACACAATAACCTCATCAGACTTCTTAGATAAATGTAAATCTCTCATTAACTCATTTAGTTTGACCTCAGAAAAGCCTTGCAGTGTAGGACTGCATTCTTCAAATTCACTTTCACTATTTCTTTTACTCTGACAGTCTAACATTTCAACATCATCACAGTAATAATCTGATAAGGAAGTGAATACCAGTATTGACAAACCTTCGCCATGCAAGATTAGTGGCTTAGCAGTTTGTATGTTTTGGTAAATCCAAGAGCACTTTTTGTCTCAGTTCATACCTTTTACATTCACAGCACAAAAGTAGCAACCATAAAGGTGTTTTCTGTCCCTCCTGCTACCAAGAGCACTTCCATTGCCAACTTCAACCAATATCATCATGCTTCAGCCAATAAGAACTCAAGAAACTCCCCATCAAGTTACACAATACAACACTTCATCATATATGAAAATGAACCACCTCCCTACATTAATTATTCAAACTGTAGATTGACTTATCGCTCTTGCATTAACCTTTAACTAAAATTGTGTAGTCCCTGGGACTGCACTGCTTTTCACCCCCCCCTTTTTCACCCCCCCCCCCCCTGTTTCTAGGAATGCTATTGACCTTGAAGAGCTAAGCTGCACAGTAGCTTCCATATTCTAAGTCTGCTGCTTGTTGCCATGGTAGTCATTGTTGAAAGTGCTCTGTCTGATTTTGTTCTGTCAAAATGACATCCAGGGACAGCATGACTTGGTTATTGTGAGTCAGTGACAGAATGAATATTTTTCTTGTCCATTGTGTTTGTTTTGTTCTTCACATCTGTTGGTGACAATAACTCTGGAACTAGGTCAGGTAACCCTGGTCCCTTGTATGTGAGAATATGTGATCCATATTTTGAAGAAAAGCTTTCAAGAATTATCAATGAAGTTGGGAGTGACACAGCTGACTTCAACTTTTCTGACATGAAGCATGGTGATTTTACATACAGCGAACAGGATTCGGAATCCAGTGTGTCTGGCGAGAGTGAAAGTGGCGAGGAAAAGGCTGAAGGAGAATCAGAAAGTGAAGAAGATGAGGAAAGTGCTAGGAAATGCTTCTGTGGCAGAAATAGGTTCCAGTAGTCAGCTGTAGAACCAAACAGCTCATAATATAATGAAGATACCAGCACTTTGGCACAATCTCAGAAGACAGTCACAGGCCAACCCACTCACCACAGGAAGCTATATTTTAAGTGACAATATGCTGAACAAAATACTGGCATAGACAAATAAAAAGTTAAAAAATTCGGGGAAAATTAATGAATACAGACAGAACAGAAGCCAGACCATGTATGATGTGTAAAATGAAGAGTTTTATCAGCCTTCTAATCTACACTGCTGTATTCAAATCCTTTGTACTAATGGGACTGGCTGTCATGTCACTATGTCAGCAGCAAGACTTGCTGTAATTCTCAACTGCCTGAGATGTGACAACCCTGATTACAGGGAGTTATGGAAGCTTTCTGATCCAGCAGCTGCTATAACAAACATTCTGCACAAATTCAGTGAAAATTCACAGCAGTTCTGTATTCTTGGGGCTAATGCTACAGTTGATGAAATGCTAATCAGTATTAGAGGACACTGTAAGTTCAAAATGTATATTCCATCTAAACTGGCAAAGTACAGCCTGAAGCTTCAATGCCTCACCAGTTTCAGGAACAATTATGTCTTCAACACCTAGCTCTACTGTGGAAAAGGTACCTATGGAATAGGACTTTCCCCAGATGAGAAGAAATATGTCATTCCCACACAGGCTATCCTCAGATAGTGTAAGACAATAGCACATAGTAATGAAAACATTACCACTGATAGCTGGCATGTGTCAATTGAACTTGCAGACATGCTGTAGAAAAACGATTTGACCATAGTAGGAGCAATGCAAAACAACCAAAAGGAAATCCCAGAATCTTTTTTGCGTTCCTGTGGACACGAAATTGGAACAATGCTGTATACATATACCAAACAAATCACACTGATTTCCCACATGCCTAAGAAAGGAAGAGCAGTAATTCTTATATCAACAAAGCATCATTCCATAGAAAGTGAAAAACCTGTAGTTATAGCCCACTAAAATAACACAAAAGGTGGCATTGATACTGTAGATGTAAAGAGTGCTAAATATTGTTCAAATCCCCATACACAATGCTGGTCCATGGGTGTGTTTTTCCATATTCTTGATATGAGTGTTATCAGTCATACATTGTTCATCAGTTATTCAAGGAAAAAAATGTACTTACCAGGATGAACTTCATGAAAGTTCTGGTGAAAGGACTGACCGAACCTTCATTGTGCAAAAGAATAATGAACGAACACCTTCCATGAGAACTGAGATTTTCTATTGACTGAGTTTAGTAGCAGAAGTACATCTCCATGAAGATCTGGAAAAGGAGGACAAACTACCCAGGTTTGGAAGGAAGACATGTCAGATTTGCCCACCAAAAAAGAAGAGGGAGACAAACAATTTGCATTGTGAAGCTCAAGCTCCCAATTTGTTTGGAATGCTCAAGTAAGGTGTGTCAGCAGATAGGGGAACATGAAATGTGGCCTCTTTCAGTAGTGCAGATTTTTTATTCATAATTCACTGTCAAAAATACTCATTAATTTTAGCACTGATGGTACCTGTTAAACATTAATCTGCAACAACCAAGTTTCGTGTAAAATATTTGAACATGTGCCCATCACCATAAATTTTGATGAGAATTTTCAATGTGATATAAATAGGTATTTCCCATAGCTCCAAAACAATATTTTCTTCAGGTTTCCATTTGTATATTATTGAAGAATAAATTTGTAGTGCTAAATGCAAAAAATAGCACTAGATGGTGGTTTTTACATATTTTTCCCACATCCTGAATGCAGTCCAAGGGACTGCACAGCTGCATTTGTGTAAGAAATTCTCACAACTGTGGTTAATGGTTATATGACCTCGTGTCTGCTATGTTGCCAGATACTAAGTTTTTTTTTTTTCACAGATGATACAAACATTGCAATAAATAGCAAATGATGTAGAAATTTAGAAATGGCTGCTAATCAAATTTCCACGTACATTAATAAATGGTTTACAGCTAATGCACTGTCATTATAGAGCTATAAGTATAAAAAAAACTTGCGTACCTTACTTGCTTTGATTCTATTATGTCATATGGGATCATATTCTCGGTAACTTGTCAAACCAAGCAAAACTTTTTAGCATGCATAAACATGTAATAAGACTCATTTGTGGTGTAAATTCAAGAACATCATGTAGAAACCTGTCCAAGGAACTTGCTTTTTTAAACACTGCTTCTCACTAATTTTATTCCTCAATGAAATTTGTTGCAAGTAATATGTCTCTATTTCCAACCAAAAACTAAACACATAATATCAATACTAGGAATGAGAACAATCTGCATAAAGACCTAAAATCACTTATCTTGGTCCAAAAAGGGGTCCAGTATCAGGAAGAGATATATTCAATAAATTTCCAGCAACCATTAAAACTCAGTTTCAGATAAAGCACAGTTTAATCAGAGTCTGAAAGACTTTTTGATAAGCAACTCCTTCTATTGTATAGATGAATATCTTAACAGGGACCGTTAAACCAGCTTAAGTAAGAATGTCTGTTAGATTTTAGTTTTTACATCACTTGGTCACAACAGTCAAGATATGGTATTTCGTGTATGATAAATTTATTAAAAGTACATAATTATGTTTCATTCTGAAACTTCCTGGCAGATTAAAACTGTGTGCCGGGCCGAGACTCAAACTCAGGACCTTTACCTTTCATGGGCAAGTGCTCTACCAACTGAGCTACCCAAGCACAACTCACGCCCCATCCTCACAGCTTTACTTCTGCCAGTACCTCGTCTCCTACCTTCCAAACTTAACAGAAGCTCTCCTGCAAACCATGCAGAACTAGCACTCCTGAAAGAAAGGATATTGCGGAAACATGGCTTAGCCACAGCCTGGGGGATGTTTCCAGAATGAGATTTCATATCAGCGCACACTCCGCTGCAGAGTGAAAATCTCATTCTGGATGTTTCATTCTAACTGTGTATTAAATCCATAAACATTAGCAGTTCCAGTTTACTGTAATATATTAATGTATTTTGATAATCTGCTGACAAATGATAGGGTAGTGAATATTATATTGAAATGTTTTGTGTTTTTTATCTTATACTTTATCACACCCATGCGAATCATGTCATTTTTGGGCCTATGGAACAAAAACTGAATCTAATCTAATCTCATCAGAAGTGCACCAATTGTCCTGGAATCATTTCATGTTATTGAAACGTGTGCTATGTCTTTTGTCAGCCAACCATATGCATTACTTTGGGGTCAACTACCTGAGTTCCAGCACAGCTGGCCTGTGGCTCCCTGTAAACACTATGCCCACCAAACGTGGTCACTTGCTCACATTAATTCTCTTGTCCACAGATCCTCTCAGTACTTGATCAGCAGAAACCATTTCCAACCTTCTACTCTGATGCAAGACCCACTTAACTGTTTGTTATTTTCTGCTATAGTCTCCGGATTCTCCCAAGACTTATTAAGGAATTTGCCTAGGACACTGGATGAGAAGAGACTGCATTACAAAAGAAGAACTGTTGACTGGAAAGAGGATCAGAGGCAGAATGATACCAGCTAATTGATATCAAGATAAATGAATTAAGCTCAGTTATGAAAAGGATGATTGAAAATTGGACATACTGGAGAATGCTGAAATTGCAGTGTCTTATGGGCCAACACACCATTGGTCTTATTGTCAACATTATAACTGATATTGGCTCCAAGGTGTGTATGTACTGCCTATCATTCACATTACCTATTAATTTTTTAAATCTGCACATGGAAGTGAAGGAAACCAGGGAAAAATTTGGAAAAGGGGTCAAAGTTTGAGGAGAACAAATAAAACTTTTAAGTTTTACTGACAACATTGTAATTATATCAGAGGCAGCAAAGAACTAGGAAGATCAGTTGAACAGAATGAATCACATCTTGAAAAGTTGCTGTAAGATAAACACCAACAAAAATAAAAGAAGGTTAATGGAGTTTAGTAGAAATAAATAGTCATTGCTGATGGAGAAATATTAGAAAATGAGAAATTAAAAGTACTAGATGAGTTCTGCTACTTGCTCAGCAGAACAACTCATGGTGGCTGAAGTAGAGACGATATGAAATGCAGACTGACAATAGCACAGAAAGGTTTCTTGAAAAAGAAAAAGAAATTAACATCTAATATAAATTTATGTGCTAGACATTGATTTCTGGAAGTACTTTCTGAGTCTGGCCTTATATGGAAGTGAAATGTGGGTGATTAGCAGTACACATAATTTTGCCCTTCACAAAACAAAAAAGTGTTGTTTCTATGACAATAATATTAATGAGTTACAGTTGGAATTGATCAACTAATACAAATATTTGCGTTTATCACTTTGTAAGGATATGAAACGGAATGATCACATAGGCTCGGTCATGGTGTGACATTACATACAGATAGTTTGTCTGCCACAGGATGGACTGAATCTGACAGGTCGGCTGTGGGCTGCCGATGTGAATGTTTCTTGGGGTGGCCAGCTGTCAGAGAGCTGTGGCAGGTGAGCTAAGCAGAAACAAAGATGACTAGTAAGTCATGAGGCCCGGCAGACATCATCGTTTTCTCAGGCAGGAATAAGGGTTGTTCTGGAAACATAGCTGTATGATGAACTAATATGGATAGACCTGTGACTTGAAATGTTGCCACTAATATGATTTTAGTGAAAATACATTAAAACTGTTTACAAGCATGCTAAAGAAAAACCATGACAGTTTCGGAACTGTGGCAGTGGGACAAGCTCATTGAGCCTAGATCCATGTCTGAAGCTTTAATAGTTAAAAAGTTATTGACATTATCATGAGGAAAATATTAGATTAATTACAAAATAAACAGAGGCACTTAAGCAATTCATTCTTCTCTTACTTCATACATGAATGGAATGGGAAAAAACTCTAATAACTGATACAATTGAACATACCTTCCACTATGGTCTCATCTCATCCCGCCCCCCCTCCCCCACCCCCCCTCGTTGGAGGTTCGAGTCCTCCTCGGGCGTGGGTGTGGGTGTTGTCCATAGCATAAGTTAGATTAAGTAGTGTGTAGGCTTAGGGACCGATGACCTCGGCAGTTTGGTCCCATAAGTCCTTACCACAAATTTCCAATTTGCTATGCTCTTCACAGAGGTTTGTAGAGGATATATTTAGATATAGATGTAGAGGTAGAACAGAACCTTTTGAAATGTTGTGGTACAGAAGAATGCTGTAGATTATGTGGTTAGATAAGATAAACATTGAAGAGATAATATATCAAATTGTGGAGATGAGAGCTGTGTGGCATAGCTTGACTACAGAAGGGATAGCTTGACATAGCCTCTCCTGAGGCATCAAGGGATATTAATTTATTATCAAAGGGAAGCAGGGGCATAAATACTGTAGAGCAAGACCAAGACCTGACTAAAGGGTGCACTTGCAATAAGAAGTACCATAAAAGCCTTGCAACATTTAACTAATGATGAAAATTTTATGAAGTTGATTCTGGGTGAGTATCTCACTTACACAGTGGTGACCAAAGTCATGGGGTACCTCCTAATATCAGGTTGTACCTCCTTTTGCCCAGAGTAGTAGAGCAACTTGATGTGTTATGGACTCAACAACTCAATGGAAGTCCGCTGCAGAAATATTTAGCCATGCTGCCTCTATAGCCATCCTCTATTCTGAAAGTGTTGACAGCACAGGGTTTTGTGCTTGAACTGACCTCTTGATTATGTCCCATAAATGTTTGATGGGATTCATGTTGGGCAATCTGGGTAGGCAAATCATTCACATGTACTGTCCAGAATGTTCCTCAAAATAATAGAGAATTTTTGTGGGCCAGTGACACAGTGCATCATTGTTTGGAAACATGTAGGCCATGAATGGTTACAAATGGCCTCCATGTAGCTGAACATAACTATTTCCAGTTAATGATCAGTTCAGATGGACCAGAGGACACAGTCAATTCCATGTAAACACAGCCCACACCATTATGGAGCTACCATCAGCTTGCATAGTGCTTTTGTCAACTTGGATCTATGGCTTTGTGGGGTTTTACCACCCTTGAAGCCTACCACCAGCTCTTACCAACTGAAATTGGGACTCAGCTGACCAGGCCACTGTTTTCCAGTCATATAGGATCCATCCGATATAGTCATGAGACAGGAGAGGTGCTGCAGGTGATGCATTGTTGTTAGCTAAGGCACTTGCATTGGTCATTTGCTGCCACACCCTAATAATCCCAGATTTCATCACACTGTCCTAACAGATACATCTGTCATATGTTCCAAATTGATTTCTGTGGTTATTTCATGCAGTGTTGCTTGTCCATTAACACTGACAATTCCAAGCAAACGCTGCTGCTCTCAGTCATTAAGTGAAGGTCATTGGCCACTGTGCTGTCTGTGATGAGACGTAATGCCTGACATTTGCTATTCTTGACACACTCTTGATACTTTGGATCTCAGAATATTCAAGTCCCTAATGATTTCTGAAATGGAATGTGCCATGCATTGAGCTCCAACTACCATTCTGTTTCCAAAGCCTGTAAATTCCAATTGAGTGGCCATAATCACATAGGAAACCTTTGCACATGAATCACCTGAGTACAAATGACAACTTCACCAATGCACTGTCCTTTTATATGCACCTATACTACCACCATCTGTATGTATGCGCATCACTTTCCCATGACTTTTGTCACCTCACTGTATTATCACTGTTTTGAACTATTTCAGTAACAGAGATGATGAATCTGAAATAGAACACCCTGGACCAAAGACACACAATAAAAGACAATTATCCTCTATGACTAGTGAAGTACATTGATATTTACAAACCACTATTGCTGAAGCAGGATGGAATACTGTGTCACAGCACCAATAGAGTCCATAACAACATATCCACACTTCCTTCACAGATATGACAGAATAGTTCACCCTAATTAGACCTGACTTCGGAACAACATAGCTGGCGGATGAGGCAATCCTCCTTTCTAGGGATTAAATGAGAAGGGAACCACTGCCAATTGGTGGAGGAGAAACTCCAAAGGCTAAGGGAGACAACCACAACAGAAAATTCTTTCTTGTGTTAGGCCTAGCAAGCCAGTATGAAAGTCTTCATATATTGCTTTCAAAACACAGATGAGCCTCAGAACAAACCCTCCGGATTTGACCCCTCTGCTTCTTTAAGTACTGGTGAAAATGATGGGAGACCTGATGATATCCATCTGTACAAGAATATGAAACCAAAAGGACTAAAAAATAACCTAGATATTGGCACCCTTAATATATTAGCCCTCAATGGAAAAATGGAAGAAATGACAGATGGACTAACAGAGAGAAAGTTAGATATTCTGGGATTAAGCAAAACAAAGTGGAAGGGAAAAGGTGAGAAGAATTTGAGAGGAGGATAACTGTACTGGAGTGGGAATAACAGGTTTGGAAGAAATGGTGTTGCAGTGATGGTGAATAAGAATGTACAAAGCTATATTGAAAGTGTGAGATATATATCGGACAGGATCATACTCTTAAACCTGAGATTCCAAAAAGAAACACTAAAAGTTATCCAGATTTATGCACCTCAACTGGGATGTAGCAAAGAAGAGAAGATGAACTTTGAAAATGAGTTACAGAACCATATAGAGAGTGCTAATATAGCGATGGGAGATTTTAATGCACAGGGAGGTAAAGACAGAAAGGGATTTGAGCAAGTGTTGGGATGTTTTGGATATAGAGGCAGAAATAAAGAAGGGGAAAGACTCCTGGATTTGTGCCAGAGGAATGGAATGAAAATAACAAACAGCTGGTTTATGAAGAGTTGGGATGGAAGAACCAAGAGTGTAATTGATTATATTCTAGTAGATAGGAAATGCAGAGAGAAAGTAACAAATGTGGAGGTAATTTCTAGTGTGAGTGCAGATAGAGACCGTAGATTACTGGTAGGACAATGGAAAATGAATCAGTGTGTGAAAAATAGAAAACAGTAGAAAGTGATGAGGATATGGGATTGGAAACTGAAGGAGAGTGAAAGTGCTGAGAAGTATAGAGAATCAATCACACAAAAATTTCCTAAAGAAGTTTTCTGCAATTTAGAAAAAAATGTAGTTTATTCAGAGACACTGTAGTCAAAGCAGTACAAAAATTATGTGGTAGAACATCTGGAAAGGAAAAACTAAGGCACACAAGTTGGTGGGATGACACCACAATCCTAGCAGATAGAAGAAAAAATGGAGCAAGGAGAAAGTGGTGGAAAACTAAAATTAATGAGGACCATAAAAGATGTTGTTTGTTGTTGTAGTCTTCAGTCCTGAGACTAGTTTGATGCAGCTCTCCATGCTACTCTATCCTGTGCAAGCTGCTTCATCTCCCAGTACTTACTGCAACCTACATCCTTCTGAATCTGCTCAGTGTATTCATCTCTTGGTCTCCCTCTGCAATATTTACCCTCCACACTGGCCTCCAATGATAAATTTGTGATCCCCTGTTGCCTCAGAACCTGTCCTACCAACCGGTCCCTTCTTCTTGTCAAGTTGTGCCACAAACTCCTCTTCTCCACAATTCTATTCAATACCTCCTCATTAGTTATGTGATCTACCCATCAGATCTTCAGCATTCTTCTGTAGCACCACATTTCGAAAGCTTCTATTCTCTTCTTGTCCAAACTACTTATCATTCATTTTTCACTTTTGCACATGGCTGCACTCCATACAAATACTTTCAGAAATGACTTCCTGACACTTAAATCTATACTCGATGTTAACAAATTTCTCTTCTTCAGAAACACTTTCCTTGCCATTGCCAGTCTACATTTTATATCCTCTCTACTTCAACCATCATCAGTTATTTTGCTCCCCAAATAGCAAAACTCCTTTACTACTTTAAGTTTCTCATTTCCTAATCTAATTCCCTCAGCATCACCTGACTTAATTTGACTACATTCCATTATCCTCGTTTTGCTTT
Organism: Schistocerca serialis cubense; assembly: GCF_023864345.2. NCBI lineage: Eukaryota > Metazoa > Arthropoda > Insecta > Orthoptera > Acrididae > Schistocerca > Schistocerca serialis. The sequence goes on along the minus strand of NC_064641.1, from coordinate 81,075,121 downwards.
TGTTGATATTCATCTTATATCCTCCTTTCAAGACACTGTCCATTCCGTTCAACTGCTCTTCCAAGTCCTTTGCTGTCTCTGATAGAATTACAATGTCATTGGCGAACCTCAAAGTTTTTATTTCTTCTCCATGGATTTTAATACCTACTCCGAATTTTTCTTTTGTTTCCTTTACTGCTTGCTCAATATACAGATTGAATGACATTGGGGAGAGGCTACAACCCTGTCTCACTCCCTTCCCTACCACTGCTTCCCTTTCATGCCCCTCGACTCTTATAACTGCCATGTGGTTTCTCTACAAATTGTAAATAGCCTTTCGCTCCCTGTATTTTACCCCTGTCACCTTTAGAATTTGAAAGAGAGTATTCCAGTCAACATTGTCAAAAGATTTCTCTAAGTCTACATATGTTAGAAACGTAGGTTTGCCTTTCCTTAATCTTTCTTCTAAGATAAGTCGTAATGTCAGTATTGCCTCACGTGTTCCAACATTTCTATGGAATCCAAACTGATCTTTCCTGAGGTCGGCTTCTACCAGTTTTTCCATTCGTCTGTAAAGAATTCGCGTTAGTATTTTGCAGCTATGACCTATTAAACTGACAGTTAGGTAATTTTCACATCTGTCAACGCCTGCTTTCTTTGGGATTGGAATTATTATATTCTTCTTGAAGTCTGATATACAGACAAAAAGAAGAAGTGCAAAGAAATAGTGGAAACAGCGAAGAAAATGGCATGGACAGAGTTGTCAAAAAACTTGAAGTAGATTCAAAGACTAATGAGAAAATGTTCTTTAAAATGATGAAAAACAAAAGGAATGCTTCTGAAGTACTAGTAAAGATGGAAACAGGGGATGGTACTGTGATTGAAGATCCAGGGAATATAAAAGATCTCTGGAGAGGACATTTTAAGAAACTGATAAATGCTGAGGAGCAGGTACATGAGGAAACAACAAATAATAGACAACCTGAGAGAAGTTGGGAAGCAGAATTAGGACAAATTAAATGGGAAGAAATGGAAATAGCTGTGAAGAAGATGAATGGGGGGAAAGCCCTAGGACCTGATGAAGTATCAGTGGACATGATAAGAGCAGCAGGTCCAGTGGGAATGCAATGGCTGTATACAGTACTATCAAGTGTGTGGAGAAATAGTACAATACCTGATGACTGGAGAAGAGGAGACATTGTTCCCATCTTCAATAAAGGCAATAAAAGACTTTGTAAAAACTACAGAGGAATAACCCTTATGAGTCATAGAGCCAAGATTTTTGAAAGAATTTTACTAAATCGAATAAGTGAAAAGATAGAAAAGGAGTTGTGTGAAGAATAGCATTGGTTTAGGATAGGAAGAAGCATGATCGACCTGATATTTTCGATCTGGCAACTGATGGAAAAAAACTTGGGAGTATAAAAAAGGCGTATGTCTCAGGTAACAGAAGAAGATAGGTATAGAAGATGGATACATTAATGTAATAAAGACAATGTACAGAGGACACAATTGTAGAATTAGAACACCATTTGGGAATTCTGAATTCTTTGAAATATGACAAGGACTTAAACAAGGAAGTATTCTATCTCCTGCACTTTTTAATGTTGTGGTGTAGGGAATGAATAGGGCAGTTAAAGATATAGTAAAAGAAAAAGACAAAACGATGATTTTTGCAGATGATATGGTAATACAGGTAGATAAAGAGGTAGAGATCAATGGAAATATTACTTTGAATGGAGTACCCCTCAAAGTGGTAGAGAGTTTCACTAATTTATGGAGTGAAATATCTAGTGATGGAAGAATAATGAACGAAATTTTAATAGGAGGGTGCAGAAGGGAGGCAATTTCTACCAAACAATAAAACACCTGATTTGGAATAAGGAAGTTTCAGAAAAAATAAAACTCCTTATGTATAAGAGTTGTTACTTCCCTATTGTCACCTATGGAGGAGAAACATGGACAATGACAGAAAGGGACTGGAGCAGACTGCAAGCAGGGGAAATGAAATTTCTCAGAGCAGTTAAGGGAAAAACAAGAATGGACAGAGTAAGGAGTGCAGATATTAGAAAGGACCTTAAACAAGAAAATATGAGAGAAGAAATTTAAAAAAGAGATTAAGATGGTATGGGCATGTCAAGAGGATGCGTGGGCAGACACTCCCCAGAATTATGGAAGAACTAAATATGGATGGAAAAAGACTTAGAGGGCACTCAAGAACATGGTGGAAAATGAGAGAGAATATCTGTGGAAAGGAGAGATGTGACCTGGCAGCAAGGGGAGGAAGAAAAGTGATGGGAGGACCGAGCCAAATGGAGAGGACTCGTCAGTCCCCAGACCCGGCAGTAGCTGGAGCAGGATCCGGATGTAGATAGACGCCTCCATGGGAAGCTACAAAATATTTGGATCATTGAAGATAACTTTTAAGAACTGACAGTTAAATTTGAGGCAGGCAGTTGTACATTGGCAATGTTGTGAATAGTCTTCACGGGTTTACTGCCGGCTCACGTTGTGCAAGTTCCACAATATTTCCTCGGAGCAACTGTCCAACATCTTTAGGTGATCAACCTTGCTGGTGGCTAGGTATGACTAGGTACCTAGCCACCAGCAAGGTTGACCACCTGAAGATGTCGGACAGTTACTCCGAGGAAATATTGTGGAATTTTCACAACGTGATCCGGTGTCAAACTCGTGAATACTATTTACAACACATCCACCAGGAAAGCTTGAAGAGTCACATTGGCAATGTTGTTTCACACAAAAACATCCTCTGAAAAAATATCTTACTTATCTTCATCATGTTTTAATATGAGCTTGAGCTTTTGATACCTTCCTCTATTGTCATCGAAGGTGCAACTGATAATCATCTCTGCCTTTTGCACACTAGCAGTCATGGTAGTTACCATTGACAATGATGACTGAAAAAGCTCAAGTTCGTCCTCAGATTTAGTACAGCAAGAAGGCTACTTATATTTTAACCGAGGTAGCATATTAATACATTCAGCAACAAATGTGTTTCTTTGGAAACAGAATTGATCTGGACATGCCAAAATAGTAATGGTCAGATGCTGCAATATGTTTTTCTGTTGTCATCTGTGGTCTATTGCTTTGGTAGTTTGTGCTTGAATAACTCTCATATAAATGATGCAGAATAGAATGTGGTTTATCAAATATGTAGAACTGGAAGGGGTAGGTGACTGGAGGCATGAGAGGCTGCTGAGAAGATAGAAGATGAAATGGAGGGGGAACAAGAGGGATGCGGCTGAAGCTGTTGAGGGACATAGGCTAGTTGAGACAGAGACCAGGTGGGGGATACAAGAATAAAGGATTTGTTGCACACAGAGATCTCACCAGCACAGTTTAGGAAAGCTATTGTTGGTGTAGACACTCCAAATGTTATGGGTTGTGAAGCAGCCATCTAAGTCAACTATTATTTGGAAGCAGTCTCTCTCCTTCAGCTACTCTCCTCCTCCTCCCCCCCCCCCCTTCCCCCCCTCCACCAACGCACTTTTTACACGTTTTCTAAATGTATCCTCTCATGCTCAATATTTAGTGGATAACACTGATGCTCACTTAGAATATTGCACAATATATTGTAATGTATAAAGGTGGTATTACACAACACATGGTTTTCCAGCTAAGACTTAAGCTGTAGAAACATACAACAAAAGTGTTTAAGTGCAAGTAAATAAACACTGCAACTGCTTATTTGTTCATTTCAGAAGACTGAACTATTTACCGCAGAAATACATAACAGTGCTACCTCCTTATTTTTACTGAGTGGGTGAGTGCTGCTCAAAACCCAATCACCTAACAGGACACCAAAGCATGAGTGATTACTGCACATTACTGGAAGAATCTAAACTCCAGTAGATCCTAACCTTCAATGAGTTGCCCAAAGTCTATCCTCTAATGTACTTCACATAAACTACTTTTTTTCACTGACTTTTCAGAGTTTCTGACCTTTCACTACCTAACAATTAACACTCTGCTTGCTAGTGTTGATGCCAACTCTATCCCCACCAACATCCTCAATGCCTACTGCCTTACCACCACTGAACATCATGTCTTCTATTCACTGGCTGACTCCTAATCCACATACTCGTTCTTGATAACACCTCTTTTGTTAGCAATACCCGCAGAGAAATTCAAGGTACTGAGATGAGCCTTCGAAAGGCTCATTTCTGTGCTAACCTGTTAATGGGTCATCTTAGGGAATCCTTTCAGCTACTCTAAATCCTAAATCTCTCATCTAGTTAAGACTTGTTAATGATTTACTTCATGATCTGGATACTCTGTCTTCATGCCTTCCCATCATAAACATCTTCTTCCTGCTTTGTTTTAAATGGTCCTCCTTTGCTCAGAGAGCCACCTTCCTGTATGTTAACCTTCACTTCAATGATAAGCCCATATCAACTTCAATGGCTGCCACTCATTGCACACAAAAAGAATCCCTCCCATACAGCTTGACCACCTGCAGGTGCCACATCTGCAGTGACATTCACGCTTACAGTAAGATGGTCTTGTTGAAGCCTGTTGGTTGGATAAAACTTCCAACTTTGTCCAAGAATAGATCTTCAGTGCCCTATATTCTGAAGCACCTTAAAACTCCTCCAATCCTCCTGTTCAGCCTCAAAGACACAAGTTTCATTATTTGGTACTACCCAAAACTGGAAGAATGTAATTGTAGTCTCCGTGAGAGATTAGACTACCTTTGACCATTGCCTAAGCTGACGACATTCTCTCCACAATTCTCCTCATCCTTCCTGAAGTTGTAATCCAAAGTCCACCCAACCTGCAGAATGTTCTTTATTTTTCCATATGTTACTTTTGCTCCTACCCTCCTGCCCTCTATTGACTCATATTCCTGTGGAATATCCAGGTGCAAAAGTTTTTCCATACATCTACCCATTGTCCACTTCCTCTTAAGCATTCTTTATCACATCAAAGGCAGAGTCATCTGTGAAAGTAGGCACATCATATAGCAACTTTGTTTAATTACTGCACAGTATTGTATGTGCATATGAACATAAACAAAGTATCTGCTGGAAGACAAGTAAACCAGTCAGTTGTAGTGCATCATATGTAACATCATATAGTTGACCTCAACTTCTGCTTGACATCTTATGCCATTTGGATTCTTTGCACCAACACCAGTTTACTTGAACTGTACGGATAAGAACTCTGTTTGCAACAAGCCATTTATTACCCTGACCTCTATCTTTTCTAATCCGTGATCCACACTCATTTTTATACACGTACTCTATCCATCTATCTACTCCCTACCAGTTCTTGTCCTCACAACCATCTCCCGCTCTCCCGTGCCAACCCCCTTCCCAAAAAAAGTGTCTTTTCTGCTTGATTCTCACTACTTGTTTGGAATCTTTCCCTATGTTTATCTCTTTCTTATACTCCCTACTCCCCTATTTGTACTCTTCAACTTTTTCTTTTCTCTCGGTATTCCTCCTAGCTAGGGCTTTATATCACCAAGAAATTAATCATTTTGTGTGTGTATAGATCTCCCAGTGGTAGTGTGGATACTTTCGTCAATAAATTAACAGAAGTTCTAAATAAAGTCTCAAGTACAAAGGTCAACATAATTTTATGTGAGGACATTAACATCAACACTAATATCATAAATGAATCCAGCAGCACCTTCATACACATCCTTCAAACTTTTGGCATGTCCGTATTGGTCAATAGTGCAACAAAGGTTACTACAATGACTGCATCAGTCATTGACCATGTGGCCACAAATATGGACAGGGAAAAAATGTGATGTAGCTGTAAAAGATCTCTGACTATCAGACCATCACTGTCAAATAACAACAGTAAAATCAGGCATTGAATCATGCCCTAAACTACAAGCCTACAAATGACATCCATCATAAATCAAAATAAAAGATTTTTCAAAAGAACTAGAAAAACAAAGATGAGATTAAGTGTATAAGGAAACCAATGTGAATACAAAATTCTCTAAATTCTCCACATTGTTTTAACTGAACTTTGAAAAGGCATTTCCAAAAGTATGCATGTCTGTATCAACATCTCACAAAAACAGATGGATAACAGCAGGTATGAAGAAGTCCTCCCAAACACTTAAGAATTCTTAAATTTCTATCACAGATACAAAAAGATCTGTAGGAAGGTGCTGATTGCTGCAAAAATGTCATTTAATAACAAAATAATATATAATGCGGAGAATAAAAGCAAAGCAGTCTGGGATGTTATAAAAAAGGAAAAGGGGAGAGGCAAACAGTCACAGAATAACATACTGCTAACGGAGGGGGATAAGGGAATAAATGATCCACAACACTTAGCAAACTATGTAAATGAGCATTTTTCAAGTATTGCAGAGAAGTTACAGCAAAAATTCCCCAAAGCAAATATAATACTTGTAAGTAATGTTGCACTAAATACAATGATGTTACTTCCAACCACAAAGAATGAAGTAAATAAAACTGTTCAAAAACTAAAAAATAAGAAGTCAGTAGGCTTAGATGAAGTACCAATGAGTGTACTGAAACAATGCATAGGGATTGTACAAGGCCCCTTAACAAATATAATAAATGAATCCTTCACACCAGGGACATTTCCAGAGCAGTTAAAACAGGCAAGAGTTGTACCTTTGCTTAAGAAAGGTAATGCAGAAGACATAGAAAATTACCAGCCCATTTCCCTGCTGTTAGAATTCTCAAAAATAATAGAAGCAATTATGAAAGACAGGTTAATGAATTACCTGAATTAATACAATCTTTTAAACGAATCATAGTTTGGTTTCCAAAGTGGCAAAAATACAGAGTCAGCCATAGTAGAATTCACAAAAGTTGTACTTGATGCTCTTGATAAAGATGAGTGTGTCACAGGCATATTTTTGGATCTTTCTATGGCATTTGATACAGTTGACCACAAGATTCTATTAAATAAATCAGAAGCATTAGGAATAAGAGGGGTAGCTGATGACTGGTTCCAATCATAGCTAGCAGATAGGGTACAAAGAGTAGAGATGACACATACTTCAAATAGATCTAAACATTTAGTAAAACACTAATGAGAACCAAAATACATTAATATAGGGGTTTCAAAAGGTAGCATATTAGGACCAATACTATTCCTGATACACATCAATGACTTTCCTACTAGTGTTACTCATGGTGAAAAAATTCTCTTCGCTGATGACAGCAATATTATAGTCACTGAGAAAACAAGAGAATTCCTTGTCAAAAAAGCACATGAAACTCTCAAGAAAGTTTACGATTGGTCAATACATAATTAAAGATTTAAACCCTCAACCAAATGATGTTTGTGTAAATATTGCTGGAGATAATGATGTTTATAAAAATGAGTTGAAAAATGCAATCACAGCATTGCAAAATACACTGGAATGAATCTCGCCAAGAAAAACAATCATCGTTAGCATCCCACACAGACATGACCTAATAAACAGTTCATGTGTAAATAATGAAATCAAATGCACAGACAGAATGTTTCAAAAGGTATGCAAAGCATTCAAGGAAGTGAAATTCTTGGACAGTAATTCCGAAGAGAGAAACCAGTTTACTCGACATGGAATGAACAGGAACCGGCTAGGAAAACATGTGCTCGCTAAAGCACTATTAGCAGAAACATTCAAACTATTTGAAAACATCACTTCTCCAGTCACACTAAAAGCACCTGTGCCCATTGAAACTGTACCATTGGAAGAAATACAGACAGTGTCATCAAAATACTCTTTCAAAACTAATGGAGCAGCTGAAGGGAAGACTTCATATGCAGCAGCAGTGTGCTTCCTGCCACCATTGGATAAGCAGCTGCCAGCAGCAAGTCGTATACTCCTAGCTTACTTATTTGTTACACAGTTTAATTCTTAATTTCTTTGCATGTTTTTGGGTACTTGCATTATTTAAGTCATAGATTTCGGGCGTATTATAGTATTTGAGAGTTGTAGCATCTCGCTTTGGTACCTGAATAGTGTAAATTTGAGTAGTCGTTTGTCATCTGTTTTTGTTTTGAACAGCCAGTATCGGTTGGTCACAGCCAGTGTGCTTTCTGCCGCCATTGGATAAGCAGCTGCCAGCAGCAAGTCGTATACTCCTAGCTCACTTATTTGTTACATAGTTTTGTATAGGAGGTGTAATTTCGAGTTTTAGTTACTGTAATCTTAAATTCAGGCAGATTGTAGCACAGTTGTTAGGCATTTGTACACATTAGCTCATACATTCTTTGCGTATTTCCCTTGCGTTATCTAGGCACGGACTCGCGTTTCAATAACTGTTGTTCAACAGTGATTAGAATGGACAGGGACTGTGATTGCTGTGTTTGGATGAGGGCTGAGTTGGCATCCCATCGCTCACAGCTGCAGGCGGTGCTGACTTTGGTCGTGCAGCTTGAGGCTGTTGCTAATGGGCACCACTGTGGGAAGCCGGACTTGGGTATCACAGGGATGTCAATCTCGTCCCGTCTGTCCCCAGATCGGTCTGCCGCTGTGGTTGCCCTGGTTGCTGCCCGCAGTGGGGCTGAGCCCTCGCCTGTGGTTGATTGGGAGGTCATTCCAAGGCATGGCAGGCAGCGAAAGACATCCCCGGAGGCTGATCAGAAAGCCTCCCCGGTACATCTGACAAACAGGTTTCAGGTGCTGTCTCTGGCTGAGCCAGATGCAGCAGCCTGTCCTGTTTCAGAGGATGATACTCAGCTTCAAGGTCCGGGCAATCGCAGAGGGTGGGCTTATTGATAGTTGGGAGCTCCAATGTCAGGCGCGTAGTGGGGCCCCTTAGGGATATGGCGGCTAAGGAGGAGAAGAAATCCAGTGTGCACTCCGTGTGCATTCCGGGTGGAGTCATTCCTGATGTGGAAAGGGTCCTTCCAGATGCCATGAAGAGCACAGGGTGCAGCCAGCTGCAGGTGGTGGCACATGTCGGCACTACTGACATGTGTCGCTTTGGATCTGAGGAAATTCTCTCTGGATTCCAGCGGCTATCTGATTTGGTGAAGGCTGCCGGTCTTGCTTACGAGATTAAGGCACAGCTCACCATCTGCAGCATCGTTGACAGAACCGACTGCGGACCTTTGGTCCAGAGCCGAGTGGAGGGTCTGAATCAGAGGCTCAGACGATTTTGCGACCATGTTTGCTGCAGATTCCTTGACTTGCGCCATAGGGTGGTGGGGTTTCGGGTTCCGCTGAATAGTTCAGGAGTTCACTACACTCAGCTGGCAGCTACATGGGTAGCGGAGGCTGTGTGGCGTGGACTGGGCAGTTTTTTTAGGTTAGAAGGCCTTGGGAAAGTACAGGGTGGGCTGCAATCTCAAAGGGTGCATGGCAAATACAGGACATGCTTGGATCAAGGAACAGTCGGAATTGTAGTTGTAAATTGTTGTGTTAGCAAAGTCCCTGAGCTTCAAGCGCTAATAGAAAGCACAGAAGCTGAAATCGTTATAGGTACAGAAAGCTGGCTAAAGCCTGAAATAAGTTCTGCGGAAATTTTTACAAAGTCTCAGACGGTGTTCAGGAAAGATAGATTAGGCAGAATCGGTGGTGGAGTGTTTGTGTCTGTCAGTAGTGGTTTATCTTGTAGTGAAGTTGAAGTAAATACTCTGTGCGAATTGGTATGGGTGGAGGTTATACTTAACAGCCGAACTAAGTTAATAATTGGATCCTTCTACCGACCCCCAGACTCCGATGATATAGTTGCTGAACAGTTCAGAGAAAATTTGAGTCTCATAACAAATAAATACCCCACTCATACGGTTATAGTTGGTGGGGACTTCAACCTTCCCTCGATATGTTGGCAAAAATACTTGCTCAAAACTGGTGGTAGGCAGAAAACATCTTCCGAGAGTGTCCTAAATGCTTTCTCTGAAAATTATTTCGAGCAGTTAGTCCACGAACCCACGCGAATTGTAAATGGTTGCAAATACACACTTGACCTCTTAGCCACAAACAATCCAGAGCTAATAGAGAGCATCATGACTGATACAGGGATTAGTGATCACAACGTCGTTATAGCTAGGCTCAATACCGTTTCTTCCAAATCCACCAGAAAGAAATGCAAAATAATTTTATTTAAAAAAGCGGATAAAGTGTCACTAGAAGCCTTCCTAAGAGACAATCTCCATTCCTTCCGAACTGGCTATGCAAATGTAGACGAGATGTGGCTCAAATTCAAAGATGTAGTAGCAACAGCAATTGAGAGATTCGTACCTCATAAATTGGTAAGAGATGGAAATGATCCCCCATGGTACACAAAACAGGTCTGAACACTGTTGCAGCGGCAACGGAAAAAACATGCAAATTTCAGAAGAACACGAAATCCCGAAGATTGGCTAAAATTTACAGGTGCGCGAAATTTGGCATGGACTTCAATGTGAGATGCCTTTAATAGGTTCCACAACGAAACATTGTCTCAAAATTTGGTAGAAAATCCAAAGAAATTCTGGTTGTATGTAAAGTACACAAGCGGCAAGACGCAGTCAATACCTTCGCTGCTCAGTGCCGATGGTACTGTTACCGACGACTGTGCCGCTAAAGCGGAGTTATTGAACGCAGTTTTCCGAAATTCCTTCACCAGAGAAGACGAATGGAATATTCCAGAATTTGAAACACGAACAGCTGATCGCTTGATACGGGCAAGTCTTCAGGTCCAGATTGTATACCGATTTGGTTCCTTTCAGATTATGCTGATACAATAGCTCCCTACTTAGCAATCATATACAACCGCTCGCTCACCGATAGATCTGTACCTGCAGATTGGAAAATTGTGCAGGTGGCACCAGTGTTTAAGAAGCGTAGTAGGAGTAATCCATCAAACTACAGACCTATATCATTGACGTCATTTTGCAGTAGGGTTTTGGAGCATATACTGTATTCAAACATTATGAATCACCCCGAAGGGAACGATCTATTGATACGTAATCAGCATGGTTTCAGAAAACATTGTTCTTGTGCAACGCAGCTAGCTCTTTATTTGCATGAAGTAATGGCCGCTATCGACAGGAGATCTCAAGTTGATTCCATATTTCTAGATTTCTGGAAAGCTTTTGACACCGGTCCTCACAAGCAACTTCTAATCAAGCCGCGGGCCTATGGGGTATCGTCTCAGTTGTGCGACTGGATTCATGATGTCCTGTCAGGAAGGTCGCAGTTCGTAGTAATAGACGGCAAATCATTGAGTAAAACTGAAGTGATATCAGGTGTTCCACAGGGAAGCGTCCTGGGACCTCTGCTGTTCCTCATCTATATAAATAACTTGGGTGACAATCTGAGCAGTTCTCTTAGGTTGTTCGCAGATGATGCTGTAATTTACCGTCTAGTAAGATCATTCGAAGACCAGTATCAGTTGCAAAGCGATTTAGAAAAGATTGCTGTATGGTGTGGCAGGTGGCAGTTGACGCTAAATAATGAAAAGTGTGAGGTGATCCACATGAGTTCCAAAAGAAATCCATTGGAATTCGATTACTTGATAAATAGTACAATTCTCAAGGCTGTCAATTCAACTAAGTACCTGGGTGTAAAAATTACGAACAACTTCAGTTGGAAACACCACATAGATTATATTGTGGGGAAGGCGAGCCAAAGGTTGCATTTCATTGGTAGGACACTTTGAAGATGCAACAAGTCCACTAAAGAGACAGCTTACACTACACTCATTCGTCCTCTGTTCGAATATTGCTGCGCGATGTTGGATCCTTACCAGGTGAGATTGACGGAGGACATCGAAAGGGTGCAAAAAAGGGAAGCTTGTTTTGTATTATCACGTAATAGGGGAGAGAGTGTGGCAGATATGATACGCGAGTTGGGATGGAAGTCATTAAAGCAAAGACTTTTTCGGCGCGGCGAGATCTATTTACGAAATTTCAGTCACCACCTTTCTCTTCCGAATACGAAAATAATTTGTTGAGCCCAACCTACTTAGGTAGGAATGATCATCAAAATAAAATAAGAGAAATCAGAGCGCGAACAGAAAGGTTTAGGTGTTCGTATTTCCCACACGCTGTTCGGGAGTGGAATGGTAGGGAGATAGTATGATTGTGGTTTGATGAGCCCTCTGCCAAGCACTTAAATGTGAATTGCATAGTAATCATGTTGATGTAGATGTAGATGTATGTGAATCAACACAAACAGGTCTTTTATACAAAAGCAAGACAGCACCTGCAGTTACAATTCAAGTGGGAAAAGTTAGTCCACTACCAACTTGTGAAGCAGCAGCAGCATTTAAGGAGGAAGAATGGTCATCAATAGCAGAAACAGCAACATCAATCCCCACAGGATCAAGTATACCAGCTGACAGTGTAGAAACCCCATCAACAGAAGATCCACCCTCTATGGCAAACAGGAGCACAGTAGTGACTGCAGCTGCTCCACATAGGATGTGCCTGAGATCAAAAAAGTCCTCAGCTGCAAATGGGGATTTTTTATGGTAGTGGGGCAGAAGGGGAAAGGTTCCAATCAGAATGTAAGTAATGCAGTTAATAACAACAAATGTGGGTGTTATTAGCACAACAGCTCCCCCTTCCCTGCAGATAACTGTTCCTGTAATACTGGTATGTCAAAAGAAATAAAACTCAGTCCCAATAGTGGCAGCACCACAACCAATCATGTAATTAAAAATAAGCTCAAAATTTTTCACCAAAATATTCAAAGCCTGCTATGTAAGTTAGACCAATTTATTGTAAACATTGATGAACCAAAAGGTGCAAATTGTGCTCATATTCTCTGTCTGACAGAACACCATGTCACTTTTGGCATTGAAATGCTCAATATTCCAAACTATGTATTAGCTACCTCATTTTGTAGAAAGCATATGTGCAAAGGTGGTGCAGCTATTTATGTGAAAAACAGCCTGTCCTTTAATACAATAGATGTAGAGAAATATTGTGTAGAGAAAGACTTTGAGGCATGTATCACAGAAATAGTAGAAGCTAACAAGAAACTGGTAATCGTAGCAGTATACAGGGCCCCATCTGGTAATTTTAAAGTAGTCATGAAACAATTAGATTCTGCACTATTGTATCTCACAAGGAAAAATAGGAACATTATAGTGACTGGAGATTGTAATATAGATTTACTAGAAAGCTCATCTTCTAAGACAGAGTTTGCAAATTTAATGCATACCTACAATCTTGTCTCCACTGTCAGTTTTCCCACAAGAACTACTGCCACTTCCAGCACTCTAATAGACAATATCTTTGTAGATATGAGCAGAACTCATCACATCAAAGCTGAAAAAGTCATAAATGGTCTCTCTGATCTAATTTGATCCATTATAAATGGTTTTTGAAAGCCTGCAACTGTAGATACAATAGGTTTGTTTATAAATAAATAAATCTTCTGCTACCAGTCATGATTTTTTCTTACGAATAGTAAAATAAAGAAAAAATCGTGACTGGTAGGAGAAGATTTATTTATAAACAAACCTATGGTCTCTCTGATCATGATAGGCAAATACTCACAATTGACAACTTTAATACAAATCAGAGCAAAGCTGGTGCACAGTGGAAAATCATTAGCAACATGAATGAGGAAAATATCCAAAACTTCAAATTATGCATTCAGGAGACTGACTGGTGGACTGTTTATCTTTCAAATGATGTTAATACAAAATATAATTTATTTACTGATGAATTATCAGGTATATTTGAAAGTGTCTTTCCAAAAAAGGTCTGCAGTCTACAGAACAGGCAATCAAGCAAAAAACCATGGCTCACCAAGGGCATAAAAATATCATACTAGAGAAAAAGAGAACTGTATGTAATATCCAGACAATCCAATAATCCCCTCCAGATGAACTATTATAGGACATACTGTAAAATCATAACTAAGGTCATTAAAAAATCTAAAAGTATGTGCATACAATCTGAAATTAATTGTTCAAATAATAAAATCAGAATGATTTGGAATGTAATAAAGAGGGAAACAGGTATTGCACCATCTGACAATGTAAAAACTGCTGTCCTAAAAATTAATGATTTGGAAATAACTGATAGTAAACAGATAATAGACACATTTTACAACCATTTTCTGTCACTTCTCAAATAGGTTGCAGTGGTGACCTAAGGGAAGTTACAGATATTCTGAAACTTAACCTCCCACAATGTTTTAATGATATAAATGTGACACCCATAACTGTTAATGAAATAAAAAAAATAATTCACTCATTGAAAAGTAAAGGATCTTCAGGTATAGATAACATCTTTAGTAAACTGTTACCGAGCTAGGTGGCGCAGTGGTTAGACACTGGACTCGCATTCGGGAGGACAACGGTTCAATCCCGTGTCCGGCCAACCTGATTTAGGTTTTCCGTGATTTCCCTAAATCGCTCCAGGCAAATGCCGGGATGGTTCCTTTGAAAGGGCACAGCCGACTTTCTTCCCCGTCCTTCCCTAATCCGATGAGACCGATGACCTCGCTGTCTGGTCTCCTTCCCCAAAGAACCCAACCCAGTAAACTGTTGAAAGCCTGCAGTAATGATGTAAGTGTAGTACTTGCTCACATTTGCAGCATGTCTCTTTATGAGGGAGTTGTTCCAGAGAGAATGAAATATGCCATTGTGAGACCCCTTTTCAAGTCTGGTGATGCTACAGATGTCAAAAATTATCGTCCTGTCTCTCTCTTAACAACATTTTCAAAGGTTCTTGAAAAGGCAGTGTATAACAGGATTGTGGCACATCTAGATAAACTTAATATTATTAACCACAGACAGTTTGGTTTTCAAAAAGGGGTTTCCATAGAGCATGCCAAATGATGTCTTGGAGCCAAATTAATAGTGAGAAGTCAGCAGTTGGTGTCTTCTGTAATCTTTCCAAGGCCTTTGAGTGTGTAAACCACAAGATACTCTTGTAGAAGGCCTATCATTAATGAATCAAAGGGCCTGTAGGTAACTGGCTAAAATCGTATCTTGAAGACAGGAAACAAAAGGTGGTTCTAAATGGCTGCAACAATGGATCTTATAATCTAGTGGATTCTGAATGGAGCAAAATTTAGCATGGAGTTCCCCAGGGATCTGTCCTTGGACCCTTGCTGCTTTTAATATATGTTAATGATTTACCCCTGTCCATTAGCAAAAATTGTAAATTCACAATGTTTGCTGATGATACAAGCATTGTAGTAGATGGTAAGTCTACTGCTGATCTGGAGACTGATGTTAATGATATACTCAGAGAAGTTACAGCTTGGTTTTCAATTAATTCTCTTTCAGTTAATATTAAAAAAACTAATTTTATACAGTTCCACACAAAAAATAAAACTCTAGAAAATATAGTAATTGCTCATGACAACCAGGAACTAGAACAGGTGCACTCCACTAAATTCCTGGGGTTCACATTGACAGTAGGCTCAACTGGCAACAGCGTGTGTCCCTTACTCTAAAAAGTCTTTCATCAGCAACTTTTGCTCTAAGAATCATCACTCATTTTGGGGACATTCAACATTTTAAAATCAACTTACTTTGGATACTTTCACTCAATAATGACTTATGGAATAATCTTCTGGGGAAATTCACCAGCCTAAAAAAAAAAAAAAAAAAAAAAAAAAAATCTTAACTGCTCAGAAGAGAGCAGTCAGAATCATGTGTGGGCTTTCTCCACAAACCTCATGTAGAAAACTTTTCACACAGTTAGGTATACTGACCACAACATGTCAGTACATATACTCTCTGACTATGCTCAGTATGAAACAAACTGTTCATACCATAAATACAATACTAGAGTTAAAGGTGATCTACATGTCAAACTAAAAAATTTATCACTTGTACGGAAGGGAATAAAGTATGCTGCTATAAAGCCTTTTAATGCATTGCCTAATTTTATTAAATGTACAAGAGCAAATGAAATGCTGTTCAAAGATATGTTAAAAAAATACCTGCTTGACCATCCACTGTACTCCTTAGATGAATTCTTTTCCAGAAGTAATGGTAATGCACTCCCTTAATAATAGATGTATTTAGTCTCTTAGTTATTAGATGGACAATACAATATTATGTTAATGTTATAGTGTTAATGTTATTGTTATATTGTTACAGTGTGAATTGCCACACTAGTTAAATGACAGCTTGTAAATGAGAAAAAGTGATACTTATTAATAGCTACATCATTGTATTATATTACTATTCTGTAGCATTAATTGTATTTGTACAACTGTATTGACACATTCCACATCCAGGTGAATCACTCGCATGTACAGATCCATGGAATACGCATACCAAAATAGAAATAAAATAAAAAAATAAGCAACAAAGTGACATTGAACATAAAGAAAACTAATACCATCAATTTCAGTTTGAAGAGGGAATATGACAATCTTAAATTAAATGTAGATGGCACCTCTATGGACTGTGTAACAAATTCAAAATTTCTAGGAATGAATATTGATTCTCAGTTGAAGTGGTGTGAACACACAAAAGTACTTGCACACAGAATGTCATCAGCATGTTATGCCCTTAGAATCCTATCAACAGTGTGTAACATGCAGTGTCTTTTAGTTACATTATGTACACTCAGTTCTTAGCTACAGCATTCTTTTTTGGGGAACAAATGCACAAAACATGAACACAATTTTCAAAGTCCAGAAAAGATCCGTAAGAGTAATAACCAAAAATACTAGTCAAGCTCATTGTAAAGATCTGTTCAAAACACTGGGATTTTAACTGCTCCATGTGAATACATTTACCAGCCAGTTATACACATCAAAAATAACATTGGTAATTACTGCACGAACAGCTCTGTCCATGATCATGCAACAAGGGATAGACTCAACTTATATTTACCAAGAAACAATAAACATAAAACTGAATACAGCATTTTCTACCGAGGAATAAAACTGTACAATAAATTACCTAAAGAAATTTAAGAAACTGCAAAAATACACTTATTTAAAATGGCAGCTAAAAAGTACCTGTTATGCAATACATTTTATACATTGAAGGATTACTTATATAAAACAGAGTAGGGGTTTGATAAAAAAAATTTGTACAAATGAATAGTGATAATAATAATAATTATTATTATAATTATAAAACAGCCAACATTCCACATAACACCTTCACTTTATGTTTTTTTCCTTCTGTTTCCCTTTCTAGAAATACTTACCCCCAAGGTATGCATAGCACAATACTAACACCTCTTCCTCTTTCTGAGCTCAACATCTCACTCATTATGGAGGGATGCTGACTCAGTTTTTCAGGGTAGCAAATGGGAAGTTACGATACAGAAAAATGTCTAACTAGAAGTCTGTAAATATATATGTATATGAATTAGCTTATTTTAAATTGATCTAAACTTGTAAATACTTTGACATGTCCTATATCCTTGTAAAAACAGATCCATGGATGAATAAAGCTACTACTGTTACTACTACTACTACCACCATTGTCAGCCCACTCCTATTTGCAACTACTTGCTCCACTCACAACGTATCTTTCCTAAGACCCTTTGTGCACAATTCCCCCCCATCTCCATTGCACAGCCCATCTATATCTCTGATATCAATCCCATAAAACATCATGACTTAGTGTAATCAGGTAGTTATTGCCAGAGACAAGAGTGTATGAGATTTGGCGTATGTGTTCATCTCGAATAAAGCTAAGCAATTTTCTGTCTTTTTCTTTATGTGCCAGTTGCTGACACACCTCTCTGTTAAGAGAAACCTAAGTATAATCTAAAGAGACTAGTTATGACCCTAACACAAGAAGCAGACACTTAATATACCATAACCACCACAGGTATGTCAGTCTTCTCTAATTTGTCAGATTACCTGAATCAGTCTAAAGAGCATTTCAAAATGGATGAAAAGCAAAGGAATTTTAATCTGCTCAAGAATTCCAGGAATCTGTAACAAATGAACAATATATTTTTATTCTATGAACTATAAATAAAGAAAAGACTGTATTATATAATCATAATTCATTCAATACATACACAATGTATTATTTTCCTATACTTACTGCATTCACCTAATCAGTTATTTGAGAACCTTGATTGCATGTAAAAATTCTGAAATGTGAATAAAACATTTAATATTTCAGTAGTCTTCATATACATTTTTTTTTCTAACCAGTTCTTTCCTCTCTAAGAAAAGAAAACCCAAGTTCTGAAATTTAGGAACACTATCTCGTACTTTTTAAGCACATCTATCACAGGTACTAGGAAGGTAAGTAGTAGGCCTACTGGCCTGACATTCTGTCTCATTGTAATTTAACTGTCTCCCATACCAGTCATGTAAGTTAAAGGGAAATCAACTCTGTGACCAAAGGATCAAAACTACAGTTCACATGCCTTCATTATATTGTTTAATCAATCCTGAAAATGTGTGAAAGTTGGTAATCAGATATGGATTCATATTTACCATAATCCATGACAACTGGTATGCAATAGATCTGTCCACAATAGTTTCTGAAGCACTTCACTGAAATTTGCTAACAACAGTGTGTGTAGATTGCTGCCCAATTTGTTTCAGTATAAGAATGATGTGAGCATTCTGGAATGAATTGTCATAGAGAACACTCTGTGACTTTCTTCTATTATATGTTCAATAAACAACAAATGATGGAGTAAATACATCCATCCTCCAAGCAAAAATGAAAATCAGTAGTGAGCCTGTTGGGCTTGAGCCCCAGTCTACTTGTATGTGGTTTCAATGTTTACAGTTCTTAGTATCACAATTTAGTTCATACAGTTTCTTTAATTTACAGCTTCATTAGTTAATTTATTATTAATTTGGAAGTTCATTCATGAAGTCAGCACATCCACATTTTAATAAAATGTATACATGTACCTTTTCATTATGTATTTTACTCAATAAATTTGAATATATATTCCCTTTGCCAGAAAAGTTCCAGGTCAGGTCTTTTTACTTCTGAGTTTGCAATACTAACAAGGAACAAATATTTTTTTGTTACCTAGTACGTGTGTGTCCCTAGAATGACCTTGGCCATGTTTCTGTGCAAACACACTAGGTGGCAGAGCTGTGCTTAGCAACACACTGTTTGTGTCCCTGACATATTAGTTATTGTGACACAGTAGATGCTGATTGTGACCAAAGAGTGAACATTAAGTTCTGCGTAAAACTTGAGGAAACTCTTAGTGAAATGTGGACAATAATTAAGCAAGCATATGCAGGCAATCCACTTTCAAGAAGTCATGTTTTTGAATGTCAGAAAAGGTTTCATGAATGCAGAGATTCCGTGCAAGATGATCCCAGAGCTGGTCGTCCATCTACAGCACATACCAATGCAAAGATTAATTTTAATTGTGTGGTGTGTGATAAGATTTTAAGCAAATATTTAGGGAAAGGGATACTTAATGCAAAACTTGTTGTTCACATGCTAGCAGACAAACAGAAAGAGAAGAAATGATATTTAAATCAAGACCCTAAGCTGTCAACAGGCATTGATACACATCAACGGGGACAGAAAGAGAAGAATTTCTGATGAACTACAGGATGGACACAGACGTGATCCCACATTTCTGCCAAGGATTATTACTGGGAATGAAAGCTGGTGCTACCATGTATGACCCTCACACAAAGTGTCAAAGTGAGTGTATTCTTGGATCACTAGCCTTGAAAAAAGTCAAATGAAAGTCTTTGAGATCAAAGATAACATTGATCACATTCTTTGACAGTAAATGATTAGTTTACCATGAGTATGTTCCTCCATTTCTAACAGTGAACCAAACTCTTTACACTGAAGTCTTGAAACATTTGCCACAAGCAATTCTACATCACCACACTGATTTGCGGCATTCCAAGGACTGTTTTCTACTGCATGACAGTGCAAGACCCCATTCTGCTTTATCTCTTACTATCTGGCCAGACATCTTATTATTGCCACTCAATATCTGCCACATTCGCCCAACTTCTCCCCTTGCAATTTTGTCTTGTTTCTGCAAGTGAAAAGGAAACTGAATTACTTTCAGATATTGGCAACATCCAACAGGTGTGACAGATGAGCTTACATGCACCACAGTTGAAAATTTCCCTGCTTGCTTCCAAGATCTCCAGAAACATTGGTGACTGTGTATAGATAGCCAAGAGGACTACTTCAACAGGACCTAGGATCATTACTTGGTAATTGCAATTTTCTATTTTCAAAGGAACTTATCCTGGAACTTTTCTGACAAAGGGAGTATTTTCACAATTTTTTTGTGACTAAGTCACCAAATTCATACTTTGGTTAAGATTACATATGTTTATCCCCAATTAGACATGAAGTGTAAATACAAAGAAAAGAACTAGAGAGTTTAGTGAAGAATGGGAAGAGGAATTCACTTTTGTTGAAATTATTTATTTAGCATATGGCTAATACAGACATATCATGAAATTATATTACATATACATATGTACATATTGATACACAAGAAACTTAAGTTTGTCTTTACAACTGAATATCCAGTCCTTCAATCCAGCGCACTGCATCTTGAGTTGCTAGCAGCAAGTCCTCTTCGGCGCCGTGATAGGCTCGAATCCTGCATTCACTGACAATGTGGTGAACAGTCTGGTATGGAGCCCCACAGTCACAAGCTGGATCAGGCAGCTTCTTCCACTTAAAGAGAGCATCCCTGCATCGCCCATGGCCGGTACGGATTCTGTTAAGAGTAGTCCAGGTCTTGCGTGGTATTTATTTATTTTATTTATTTATTGAGTCCTTTGATCATATGTAGTACAGTGTACAGGATGATATTGGACTTATTACTAAGTTCAAAATGATACATATTTAAATAATCATTTTTCAACATGCTACCAATTTCAATAGTTGTAGTTCTTACAATGATACAATGTTACAAATTACAGTAGCTTTAGTTCTTAACAGTTATTCTGGTCCAAGTATTCCTTTACTGAGTAGAAACAGTGGTACTGTAGATATTCTCTGACAGATCTTTCAAAAGCACTAATATTTTGTAAGCATTTTATACTATTTGATAGTCTATTATAGAGTTTAATACCCAGATAGCATGTACCTTTCTGAGGCAAACTGGTTCTGACTGGGGGTACATGCAAGTTACATTTTATTCAAGTATTATAATCATGTATATCTTTGTTTTTTAAAGTATTATCATCATTTCCAATTATATACTTTTTTACGTACATTAGTATGTCAACAATAAACATACACAGTAGCGGTAGTATATTCAGTGCTTTAAATATTGGTTTGCAGGACTGTCGAGCACCACTCCCTGTCATAATCCTAATGGCTCTTTTTTGTATTCTGAAAGTCCCTTAAGGTGCTGGGGAATTTCCCCAGAATATGAGTCCATACTTGAGATGGGCATTGAAGTACGCATAATAGGCACACAATGGTGCCTGTTCATTTATGCATCGTTTGAGCACCCTAAGAAGATAACAGCCCGTGCTCAGCTTGGCATTAATTTGTTCTATGTGTTTGTCCCTTTTTAAGTCTCTTTGTATCCAGATGCCGAGAAATTTTGTAGCCTCATCATTTTCAATAGGGTGTTGATTGATTTTTATTTCTAGATATATCAATGTGGTGTTTTGGTGGTTATGGAAATTTAAGGCTACTGTTTTGTTGTAGTTTATTATCAACTGATTTTCTGCTGTCCAATTACTTAGATGTTTTGTAACTGTGTTTACTTCTTCTTGTATATCTTCATTTTTTGCTGCTTTTACCAATATTGTTGTGTCGGCAGCAAACAGTATTACTTTGTGGGAATCAATATGTATATCCAAATCATTGATATATAACAAGAAAAGTAGGGGTTCCATTACCGACCCTTGCGGTACCCCGTAAGTGATTGGGCTTTCTCCTGATACATATTCTGTGATTATTCATGCTTTATCATCTATATGTCTGATGGATACTTTTTGTTTATGGTCGCTGAGAAAGGAACAAATCCAATCATTTTCCAACCCCCTAACTCCATAGTGCTCTAGCTTCTTCAATAGGGTTTTGTAGTTTACCATATCAAAGGCTTTGGTTAGGTCCAAAAATATACCTGTTGTTTGTTGTTTTTCATCTATTGTTTTTAATACAGTAGCCATGCATTCATTGATTGCTGTCTCCGTTGATTTATTGCTTCTAAAGCCATGTTGAGTATTAGATAGCACACTATTTCTGTTTATAAACTTTAACAACTTACTACACATAATTTTTTCTATTACTTTTGAGCAACAGGATGTTAATGTAATGAGACGATAGTTTATTACTTCATCTTTGTCACCAGCTTTGAAAATAGGGATGACTTTTGATGTTTTTAGTTGATCTGGAAAGACGCCTGACTCTAGGGAACAGTTGCATAAGTGAGTAAGGGGGTCAATTATGCTTTGGATACAGAGTTTTAGGATTCTGTTCGGTATACCATCAATTCCTGCTGAGTATGTTGTCTTTAGTTCTCTGACAGCCACTTGCAAGTTTAGCACCTGAGAAGATGTTATGCAAGTGCACATCTGTCACTGCTTCCCACCGACCTTTCCATTCTTCAAGAGGTTTGAAATTCTTAACAACCATGTCAGCAGCATCGCACAGAGTTGGATGACGTGATTTCAGTCTCTTGCGATTTAAAAGTGGCATGTCGCTATGCACGGGTAGGTTAGAATTCCTAGAGATCTTGTGGAATTCTCTCATAAGGACAGTACATCTGCGTAGATCAGGAGGCATTATGCCGGTTAACAGTGGAAGCCAATAAACTGGAGTAGATCTGATTGTGCCAGATATTATGTGCATTGTGGTATTCAGCTGGGTATCAACAAGCCATGTATGATGACTGTTCATCCAGACAGGTACACAATACTCAGCAATTGAGTACACCAAGCCCAGAGCTGAAGATCGCAGGGTGGTTGCTGAAGATCCCCAGGTAGTTCCGCATAGCTTATAGAGGAGGTTGTTTCGAGTCCTCAGCTTTTGAGCTAAGTTAAGAAGGTGTTGTTTGAAGCATAGTGTACGATCCAGGATGACACCAAGATATTTTGGGTTCCAATTATGACGAAGAATTCTGCCTCTGAAACTAACTTCCAGTTTTACGTTCACCAATCGGTTATTTAGATGGAATCAACACACCTCTGTTTGCTCACACTGGGTCGGAGTCTCCAGATATTGAAGTAATTATCTAATGCAGACAGGTCATTGGCTAGAATCTCTTCTGTTGTCTTCATTTCCTGGTGTTTTACAGCTAGAGCCAGGTCATCAGCACAGCAGCATTTTCTGGACGAAGTGTCAGGTAGATCAGATGGATATAGGTTGAACAGTAAGTGTGAGAGAACTGATCCTTGAGGCAATCCGTTGTTCAGCTTCCTCTCCTTACTTATGTTGCTTCCACTGATTACCTGGGACTTCCGATTACTTAGCATGCTGTTAATCAGTCGAGCCATTGTTCTTCAGGGTATGATGCGGAGAAATTTGCAGATAAGTCCTTCCCTCCACACAATGTCAAAGGCGGCTGTTAGATCAACAAATGCCACAGATGTTTTCTGCTTCATTTGGTATCCTGACTCTATGAAGGATGTGAGAGACAATACTTGGTCACAGCACCTACGCCCTGGTCTGTAGCCTGCCTGATCAACTGGAACGTTCTCTAAGATAGCACTACTTATTCTGTCATATATTAGCCTTTCAAAAAACTTGTAGCAGCAGCTGAGTAGGGAAATGGGGTGATAGTTTTCTACCTTGTTGCTGGGTTTGCCAGGTTTCAGAACAGATATTATCTTCGCCTTTTTAAACTCCGATGGAAGTTGACCAGTCAGCAGGGTTTCAATGAAGAATTCTGCCAGCCATTTCTTACCTTAGTTTCAGACATTTTGTTGAAAGAAATGGCAAAACAATATGGCTTTTGTGTGAAATGACGTTACTATAGCCTTACACCAAATATTTTCTTTGATTCAATCAAGAAAATCTTTTATATCATTAACCAGTATCAGCCACTATTGGCCATCATAAGAACAACTGAAAACTGCATCAGATGATCAGTAAGTCTAGCTTCACTAGTATTGGCCACCGATGGCCATCATCAGAATAACAGTAACAAGCATAAGATACAAATAATGCATGATGACCATCTGACACAGCTTTCAATTGTTCTGATGGTGGCCAATGGTGGCAGACAATGGTTAATGATATAGAATGTTTTCTGCGGTTGTGACAAAAAAACGCATTGTGAAATATAATGTCACTCACTACATCTACAGCAAAATATAATTTTTCCAAACGATGTTGTCTCTATTCAAAGTCAGTAATTGAAATACCATTACAACACTAAACACAGTTGTTTCAATAAAAACTTTCCTAATGATTCTTAGTTAAGGAAGAATGAACTGACATCACGGAAGAAAAAACTTCAAGGACAAAGTAGAGTGTGTTTTGTATTGAGTTTGGCTTTGGATAAGTCTAGAGGTACAATAAATTGAGAGCTCATGAGACCAGCATTGTTGTGAAAATGCCAAGTTTCTGGGACAGTGTATTAAGGAGTCCACCAAAATAAAAGATGTCAGGAAATCTAATAAATCAGGATTGAGGTTTCAATTTAAGCAAGGCGTGAATTACAGCATTCAGTTTATTAAGATCTTACCTGTCATCACATGCACCAGATGCAGGAAACACTGAGAGAACATGCATCCAACAGAATATGAGTGCAGGCTCTGAGAAAGGGTATAGTTGGCATCACGAGTCAAACTCTGCAATATATAGTGGCTTGGGACCAACAATAGATAACAGTCTGGTTGGAGTCCAGGCAGAAAACCTAGTGAAAATGTGTTTAAAACACTCACTGCCTACCACCAACCATGAAAACTGAAATGCCCACTAGTGGGAGAGAGGGACCAGATTGACCTCCATTGGTCTAGATTCTCGGCCACTCTGTCCTAGTGCAACATTGCCCAATGTGTACCATATTAGAGGTTGTCCATACACCATGCTACCTTGAGAAGGAAGTATTTGTGGAAGATACCAGGGGATCAAAAATGTATCAAACTGACTATATTTTTGAAGAGCAATGGTTCAAGTATTAGGTTAAGAACTACGAGGGTCATTCAATAAGTAATGCCCCCCTTTTTTTTTTTAAAGCCATGAATATACAACCTTGTTGATGCTTCACATTTGATGTTCGTTCTATGCGCTGGTGAAGTTTTGAGCCATTCTGGCAGATGGCAGAACCGTAGTCAGCATCCAAATCCCATGCCACTTTCCTCGATGTTGACCTCCATCTGTCCAATGGCCAGCTTCACACATCTGTCCACAACAAACCCACCAACAAGCAACAGTACCTCCATTATGACAGCTGCCACCCATTCCATATCAAGCGGTCCCTTCCCTACAGCTTAGGTCTTCGTGCCAAACAAATCTGCTCCAGTCTTGAATCCCTGAACCATTACACCAACAACCTGAAAACAGCTTTCGCATCCTGCAACTACCCTCCCAACCTGGTACAGAAGCAAATAACCAGAGCCACTTCCTCATCCCCTCGAACCCAGAACCTCCCACAGAAGAACCCCAAAAGTGCCCCACTTGTGACAGGATACTTTCCGGGACTTGATCAGACTCTGAGTGTGGCTGTCCAGCAGGGATACGACTTCCTCAAATCCTGCCCTCAAATGAAACCCATCCTTCATGGAATCCTCCCCGCTCCACCAAGATTGTCTTTCCGCCATCCACCTAACCTTCGTAACCTCTTGGTTCATGCCTATGAAATCCCCAAACCACCTTCCCTACCCTCTGGCTCCTCCCCTTGTAACCGCCCCCGGTGTAAAATCTGACCCATGCACCCTCCCACCACCACCTACTCCAGCTCTGTAACCCGGAAGGTGCACATGATCAAAGGCAGAGCCACGTGTGAAAGCACCCATGTGATTTACCAACTGACCTGTCTATACTGTGAAGCCTTCTATGTGGGAATGACCAGCAACAAACTGTCCATTCGCATGAACAGACACAGGCAGACAGTGTTTGTTCGTAATGAGGATCACCCTGTGGCTAAACACGCCTTGGTGCACGGCCAGCACATCTTGGCACAATGTTACACCGTACGGGTTATCTGGATACTTCCCACTGACACCAACCTATCAGAACTCCGGAGATGGGAACTTGCCCTTCAATATATCCTCTCTTCCTGTTACCCATCAAGACTGAACCTCCACTAATTTCAAGTTGCCGCCCCTTGTACATCACTTGTCTTTCAACAATATCTTTGCCTCCGTACTTCCACCTCGACTGACATCTCTGCCCAAACTCTTTTCCTCTAAATATGTCTGCTTGTGTCTGTATATGTGTGGATGGATATGTGTGTGTGTGCGAGTGTATACCTGTTCCTTTTTCCCCCTAAGGTAAGTCTTCCCACTCCCGGGATTGGAATGACTCCTTACCCTCTCCCTTAAAACACACATCCTTTCGTCTTTACCTCTCCTTTCCTCTTTCCTGATGAAGCAACCGTGAGTTGTGAAAGCTTGATATTTATGTGTGTGTTTGTGTGTTTTTTTATTGTGCCTATCTACCAGCACTTTCCCGTTTGGTAAGTCACAGCATCATGTTTTAATATATTTTTCCCATGTGGAATGTTTCTTTCTATTCTGACTCTTAACAATAAATATCTTCTGAGAAAAAAATGTAGGGCATTATTTATTGAACGACCCTCATACATAAGTTATCCAGTTGCTGGCATTGATTGGGATAATAACCTGATAGTAATGAGATGCCAGCTTAAATTCAAGAAGTTAAAGGGAATGCAACTGAATGTTGCAAGCTACACAAGTTGAAGAAAGCGAAAACGCAGACTGGCTTGGAAGAACATGTGACATTATAAACTGCCTTAATTGAGGTGAACTAAACACAGCAGTAAGGTTATCAGTTTCAAGGAGGTTGAAAAGAGACAACCATGGATAATAGATGCAACATAGAAATTGGTAAAGAAACAACAGACATTTTGAAAGTTAACAGCAACATTATAGGTAATTCAGAAATGAAACCAAATGGACAAGAAGAAGGCTAGAGAAGACTAAGGTTAATTTTTATGTGGTTATGGTTTGTCAGTAACAGATAATCAGCTTGTGACATTTCACTATTGACTAACAGTGTTCACCAAAATATAACAGGAATTGAGTTGGTAGGTTATTGACATGGTACTTGTACCAGCTAATGGGTATAATGTGCAAAAAGGAGGAAAAAAAAACTTATTTAATGATCATCTTCATGTAGATGAAGCTGACTCAGAATACTTCATGAGATCTGTTACCTAACGTTATATACAAAAAGGAAAAGGCCCTACCCATATCAGGTGAAGCCTTTCATTTGTTGCCACACCTTGCCTTTTCTCATATTTAACACCTCCCATTTAATGCCTGTCTGCAAATATGAAAAAACACCGATGCACAGTATTTGTTCCAAAACTTACTCTCTTCTTAATATTATTCTGCCACAATCATCTTTCCTTATACTACACAAGAAGTGTGAAACGTTATTTGCCTAAACAGTATCTAACACTTCATATTCCCCCACTTAATGGAGGGATTTCAGGACTTCTCACAATCTCAAAAAAGAATTTGATTTTTTATTAACATACAGCTATAAAGACCATAATTAATTAGAAATGCTGGATATGTTCTCCTTCTTTAAAAAAGAATAAAACTTTATTTTTAATAGCAAGTCTTTTCAATTTTGTTGAGCTAAACAGTGTTAGTACTTCTTACTTCACAGCCTGTGTGATGCAAGAAACTGTCTTGTTGTGACCAGTCTTTTTATATAGTGAAATATCACTTTAATATATATATCATGATCCAACTTAAATAAACTTCTTCGACTTACTTATGGTTTTTATGTTTGTTTATTTACTTAACAGTGCATTGCCTTCAAACCAGTATACTTGAGCAGTTTTTGTTTACTTCTTGTATATGTAAATATTTAGTTATGTTTTACTCTTTCTCACATTATTATTACCTGAGGAGTTGCTTGTCAGGTATGTGCCTACTATTCGGTCTCTAGAGTCAAGTCTCAGTACAGGCTCTAATTGACAAATATGGAACATTCCTGCTTCAACCATTTTTGTCTCTACTATCAAGTAAGTCTATCTGATTATGAAGAAAACTTTTGTATCATGACCGCGAGTCATTATACAGCTTCATACTTCTGTATTCACTGCACTTACACTCCTTTTAAGTGTAGTCTCTGAGTCAAACCTCTATACCGTTATAGATGTGAGTGTACCCTTATTTCACTAAAAAAAATATGTCATTCCCTCAGTGGACTCATCTGACCAAGTAATAGACTATCCCTTCTGTGGGTCTGTCTAACTTTACCTCTCTCCTGTCTACATTAAATGGTTCAGGTCATTCCTTCAGCTGACCAAGGTAGAGGCTGTTCCTCCTACTGATCTACCTAGCCTTTTCAAGTCAACAGGAATGTTTGATATGAGTTGTCGGCTTTGGCCAGTGACATTATGTTAGTGGTTGCTGTCACATCACCTTTTGGTGCACATATTCACAATTTTGCTCTTAGATGGTGAAGCCAATGAATTTGAAATCAAAAAATTAAAACTGATTGTGGTGGCAGACTGATCTGTAGTGTAGCCCAAGATATAGGTTAGATTGGAAGGTAACAGTTTCATTGTGAGTTGGTGAAGCCAATGAATGTGATAGTAAAAAAAAAATAAGTTGTGTTGACAGACTGATCTGTTGCTTTGTCTGAGATCTGGGTTAGATTGGAAGGTGACAGTTTGCTTGTGAGTTGGCGAAGCCAACAAATGTGATAATAAAAAAAATCTGGCTATGGTTACTGACTGATCTGTACCTTAGCACATTTGAAAAAATTGCCAATAACATCACATTATTGGCAATTTCACAGTGTTTGTCGCATGTTTCCTATGTCACAAGTGAAAGCCAATGACTCATATTGAACATTCCTCTATATCCACCTTCTCCTCTCCCACACCTCCTCCGCTATTCGGGTATTCCCCACCCAAACTTTATCAGTAAACACAGTTACTAACCCCATTTTACTTTTTCTATCTCTCCTCATTCTAAATGATAAGTTTTTCCCATAATTACTCTCTGTATACATATTTTAACTCCTCTCTTTTAACTTCTTTTTTTCCTTGTTTATAACACACGTGACATTACTGCGTACATATATTTCTCATGTTTATGTATTTTGCTTCTACTTACTGATACATATGAGTTATCCTTTATTTTGATGATATGAATATAACAGAGGGAAACATTCCACTTGGGAAAAATTTATCTAAAACAAAGATGATGTGACTTACCAAACGAAAGTGCTGGCAGGTCGATAGACACACAAACAAACACACACAAGTGTATGTTTGTGTTTGTTTGTGTGTCTACTGACCTGCCAACACTTTCGTTTTTAGATATATTTATCCTTTGTTTTCTTATAATTACAAGATTTAGACAATACAAAAGATTTTATTCCAGATGTTTCTTGTGAATTCACTAGGATAACATTAGCACTTCATCTCCTCTTATTAAAATTTATTCCTCATGGACCTACTCCTTGTTGAGTACTAGTTAACAAACCTTCTTGTTCTCTTGTTAACTCTTTAGATTGTGCTTCTTATTCAGCTATGCACGACAGCATGCCAGCATTTTGTCTTGCCTTCCATCTCCTACTTGGGCTCTTCTCCCGTACAAAGTGTCATGTGACTAATATGTGTCACTTACTTAACAAAAAAAAAAAAGTATCCTGTTAGTCTATTATCATTGTCATGCATGAAATATCCACCACTGCAATCCTACTACTGTAAGCTGTGAATTCTACTATATAGATGGTAAAAAGAAGATATCCTGTGATATAGACAGAAGGAAAATAGATTTGGTACTCCTCATGGAGAAGTAAGAAAAGGTAATAGAGAGACAGGTATGTTAGGATCAATAAAGAAAAGAAGACAGTACCCCACAGATGGATTCCCTTATCACTGACAACCCCAGGAACTCCATCTGCTAGGGTACTTTACTGTGGTGCTGGAGGGAGAAGTCATTCAGCCTTCTCTCACCACTGACAACCCCAGGGACTCCATCTGCTAGGGTACTTTACTGTGGTGCTGGGGGGAGAAGTCATTCAGCATTCCCTATAGAAAGGACTTGCCTTGGATTCACCATCACAGACACCCCAAAAATTGATCATAACAAATACCTATGAACTGCAATGGTATAGGCAAGTATATTCACTTTAGTCACTGTCAACAGTCAATATAATTTCTGTGGTTGGTCTGTTCATTGCTCAATACTCAATAGAGGTGATATTACTACCCATACTTAAGCTCCCATAAAAAAATCATATACAAACACAACCATTCTATTCTTCTTTCTTTATGTTTAAAAAATTTACAAAACTGATAAATTCTTATTCTAAATTCCAGAATATTTACCTTTTTACTATATTCATAGCTTATGCAAAGACCTTGTGAGTTAAAGCATTTCTCTGCAAGTGTCATAGTGCTATTACTTCCTCCACATTTCTATTACTGTCACATGATAATAGAGCTAACATTGTTCTTATTGCTGGCTTTTTGTGTAGTATGGTACATCATACATCTTCAAAATTTTCCAGATAAATGTTGATTTAGAGCTAAGTTTACTAACTAAGTTCATGATTGTCTTTGTAAAGAATACCAATGCAATTATTACTGAATAAACACTAGATGTTGCACGTACAGGTGTTGGGACCATCTCTCTCTCACTCTCCCTATATTTTTTTTTTAGGGGGGGGGGGGGGGGGGGGACCATGATAAAAATACAGAACAAATGTAACTCAGATGTCAGGTGGTCATTAATCTACCGAATACACAAAAGGTGCAAACCCTCTTGAGGACTTAAATCTTCTAATCATGTTGTTGTTGTTGTTGCTGTTGTTGTTGTTGTGGTCTTCAGTCCTGAGAGTGGTTTGGTGCAGCTCTCCATGTTACTCTATCCTATGCAAGCTTCTTCATCTCCCAGTACTTACTGCAAACTACATCCTTCTGTATCTGTTTAGTGTGTTCATCTCTTGGTCTCCCTCTACGATTTTTACCCTCCACGCTGCCCTCCAATACTACATTGGTGATCCCTTGATGCCTCAGAACATGTCCTACCAACCGATCCCTTCTTCTAGTCAAATTGCGCCACAAACTTCTCTTCTCCCCAATCCTATTCAATACCTCCTCATTAGTTATATGATCTACCCATCTAATCTTCAGCATTCTTCTGTAGCACCCCATTTCGACAGCTTCTATTCTCTTCTTGTCCAAACTAGTTATTGTCCATGTTTCACTTCCATACATGGCTACACTCCATGCAAATACTTTCAGAAATGACTTCCTGACACTTAAATCTATACTCAATGTTAACAAATTTATCTTCTTCAGAAACGCTTTCCTTGCCATTGCCAGTCTACATTTTATATCCTCTCTACTTCGACCATCATCAGTTATTTTGCTCCCCAAATAGCAAAACTCCTTTACTACTTCAAGTGTCTCATTTCCTAATCTAATTCCCTCAGCATCACCCAACTTAATTTGACTACATTCCATTATCCTCGTTTTGCTTTTGTTGATGTTCATCTTATATCCTCCTTTCAAGACACTATCCATTCCGTTCAACTGCTCTTCTAAGTCCTTTGCTGTCTCTGACAGAATTACAATGTCATTGGCGAAACTCAAAGTTTTTATTTCTTCTCCATGGATTTTAATACCTACTCCGAATTTTTCTTTTGTTTCCTTCACTGCTTGCTCAATATACAGATTGAGTAACATTGGGGATAGGCTACAACCCTGTCTCACTCCCTTCCCAACTTCATGTCCCTCGACTCTTATAACTGCCATCTGGTTTCTGTACAAATTATAAATAGCCTTTTGCTCCCTGTATTTTACCCCTACCACCTTCAGAATTTGAAAGAGAGTATACCAGTCAACATTGTCAAAAGCTTTCTCTAAGTCTACAAATGCTAGAAATGTAGGTTTGCCTTTCTTTAATCTAGCTTCTAAGATAAGTTGTAGGGTCAGTATTCCCTCATGTGTTCCAATATTTCTACAGAATCCAAACAGATCTTCCCCAAGGTCAGCTTCTACCAGTTTTTCCATTCGTCTGTAAAGAATTCCCGTTAGTATTATGCATCCGTGACTTATTAAACTGATTATTCGGTAATTTTCACATCTGTCAACACCTGCTTTCTTTGGGATTGGAATTATTATATTCTTCCTGAAGTCTGAGGGTATTTCGCCTGTCTCATATATCTTGCTCACCAGATGGTAGAGTTTTGTCAGGACTGGCTCTCCCAAGGCTGTCATAGTTCTAATGGAATGTTGTCTACTCCCGGGGCCTTGTTTCGACTCAGGTCTTTCAGTGCTCTGTCAGACTCTTCACGCAGTGTCATATCCCCCATTTCATCTTCATCTACATCCTCTTCCATTTCCATAATATTGTCCTCAAGTACATCGCCCTTGTATAGGCCCTCTATATACTCCTTCCATCTTTCTGCTTTCCCTTCTTTGCTTCGAACTTGGTTTCCATCTGAGCTCTTGATATTCATACAAGTGGTTCTCTTTTCTCCAAAGGTCTCTTTAATTTTCCTGTAGGCAGTATCTATCTTGAAACTTCCTGACAGATTAAAACTGTGTGCCCGACCGAGACTCGAACTCGGGACCTTTGCCTTTCGCGGGCAAGTGCTCTACCAACTGAGCTACCGAAGCACGACTCACGCCCGGTACTCACAGCTTTACTTCTGCCAGTTCCTTCAGTTTGGAAGGTAGGAGACGAGGAACTGGCAGAAGTAAAGCTGTGAGTACCGGGCGTGAGTCGTGCTTCGGTAGCTCAGTTGGTAGAGCACTTGCCCGGGAAAGGCAAAGGTCCCGAGCTCGAGTCTCGGTCGGGCACACAGTTTTAATCTGTCAGGAAGTTTCATATCAGCGCACACTCCGCTGCAGAGTGAAAATCTCATTCTGGAAACATCCCCCAGGCTGTGGCTAAGCCATGTCTCCGCAATATCCTTTCTTTCAGGAGTGCTAGTTCTGCAAGGTTTGCAGGAGAGCTTTTGTAAAGTTTGGAAGGTAGGAGACAAGGAACTGGCAGAAGTAAAGCTGTGAGTACCGGGCGTGAGTCGTGCTTCGGTAGCTCAGTTGGTAGAGCACTTGCCCGGGAAAGGCAAAGGTCCCGAGCTCGAGTCTCGGTCGGGCACACAGTTTTAATCTGTCAGGAAGTTTCATATCAGCGCACACTCCGCTGCAGAGTGAAAATCTCATTCTGGAAACATCCCCCAGGCTGTGGCTAAGCCATGTCTCCGCAATATCCTTTCTTTCAGGAGTGCTAGTTCTGCAAGGTTCGCAGGAGAGCTTCTGTAAAGTTTGGAAGGTAGGAGACGAGGAACTGGCAGAAGTAAAGCTGTGAGTACCGGGCGTGAGTCGTGCTTCGGTAGCTCAGTTGGTAGAGCACTTGCCCGCGAAAGGCAAAGGTCCCGAGTTCGAGTCTCGGTCGGGCACACAGTTTTAATCTGTCAGGAAGTTTCATATCAGCGCACACTTCGCTGCAGAGTGAAAATCTCATTCTGGTAGTATCTATCTTACCCCTAGTGAGATAAGCCTTTACATCCTTACATTTGTCCTCTAGCCATCCCAGCTTAGCCATTTTGCACTTCCTGTCGATCTCATTTTTGAGACGTTTGTATTCCTTTTTGCCTGCTTCATGTACTCTATTTTTATATTTTTTACTATCTTCAATTAAATTAAATATGTCTTATGTTACCCAAAGATTTCTACTAGCCCTTGTCCTTTTACCTACTTGATCCTCTGCTGCCTTCACTACTTCATCTCTCAAAACTACCCATTCTTCTTCTACTGTATTTCTTTCCCCCATTCCTGTCAATTGTTCCCTTATGCTCTCCCTGAAACTCTGTGCAACCTCTGGTTTAGTCAGTTTATCCAGGTCCCAACACCTTAAATTCCCACCTTTTTGCAGTTTCTTCAATTTTAATCTACAGTTCATAACCAATAGATTGTGGTCAGAGTCCACATCTGCCCCTGGAAATGTCTTACAATTTAAAACCTGGTTCCTAAACCTCTGTCTTACCATTATATAATCTATCTGAAACCTGTCAGTATCTCCAGGCTTCTTCCATGTATACAGCCTTCTTTTATGATTCTTGAACCAAGTGTTAGCTATGATTAAGTTGTGCTCTGTGCCAAATTCTACCAGGCGGCTTCCTCTTTCATTTCTTGGCCCCAATCCATATTCACCTACTACATTTCCATCTCTCCCTTTTCCTACTACCGAATTCCAGTCACCCATGACTATTAAATTTTCATCTCCCTTCACTATCTGAATAATTTCTTTTATTTCATCATACATTTCTTAGATTTCTTCATCATCTGCAGAGCTAGTTGGCATATAAACTTGTACTACTGTAGTAGGCATGGGCTTCGTGTCTATCTTGGCCACAATAAGGCATTCATTATCCTGTTTTTAGTAGCTTACCCGCACTCCGATTTTTTTGTTCGTTATTAAACTGACTCCTGCATTACCCCTAGTTGATTTTGTATTTATAACCCTGTATTTGCCTGACCATAAGTCTTGTTCCTCCTACCACTGAACTTCACTAATTCCTACTATATCTAACTTTAACCTATCTATTTCCCCTTTTAAATTTTCTAACCTACCTGCTCGATTAAGGGATCTGACATTCCACGCTCTGATCCGTAAAATGCCTCCTGAGTAGTCCCCGCCCGGAGATCCGAATGGGGGACTATTTTACCTCTGGAATATTTTACCCAAGAGGGCGCCATCATCATTTAACCATAAAGTAAAGCTGCATGCCCTCGGGAAAAATTACGGCTGTAGTTTCCACTTGCTTTCAGCTGTTCGCAGTACCAGCACAGCAAGGCCGTTTTGGTTAATGTTACAAGGTCAGATCAGTCAATCATCCAGACTGTTGCCCCTGCAACTACTGAAAAGGTTGCTGCCCCTCTTCAGGAACCACACGCTTGTCTGTCCTCTGAACAGATACCCCTCCATTGTGGTTGCACCTACGGTATGGCTATCTGTATCGCTGAGGCACGCAAGCCTCCCCACCAACGGCAAGGTCCATGGTTCTTATCTACCTTATCTTATCATATCTATATTGTATAATCCTTTATTTTCTTCTGTATCAAGATCTATTAAATTTACTGCTTCTGGATGCAGTATATTCTGAACTTAAAAGGCTCACAGTGCTGAAAAAACTTGCTTGTTTTCTTGTTTAAATGCAAGCTATGGCGAAAATCACATGCTAATACCAAATCATTTATTTGAAAGTTTTGTACAGCAGCCTTATCATTAAAAGTTCTGAATCTTTTTTGTGCCTGTGTAATCAGATTCTCAAGTGCATTCCCTTGCAACTCATCCAAGTCAATCACTGGTGAACCTGTCCTTCTAAGCAATTTCAACAAGGGGTGTCCCAGAAAGGGTTTGTTCATAGTTTCTATAGGAGTTAATCCTGTTGACGTATACGGTAATTCATTAATGATTACTTGAAATTCCAGCACTAGTTGTGCCTCGTAGAACAGTACATTTTATGCAGTTGTACTAATTCCTTCATAACATGTTCATAAAGATTAGTTTCTGTACTACACTGGGATATAGTTATGGGTCTAATCCCTCCCTAAGATAAGAATTCCTTAAAATATGGCTAATAAATTGTGGCCCATTATCAGTTAATGGGACGCGAAATGTGACTGTGGCATGGAATACTGCGATCTACTAACGGTAGCTTTGTCAAGATACAAGATACGATAACTGCATAGAAGAAAGTGTTACTACATCGCTTCAGCAAGACCTTGTGCTTGCAAATCGTTACGTAAATAAGTTAGAGGAACTGATAAAGCAGCGGAATTATGATGATTTAAAAAACGAGTGTAATGAAAACATACCGGCAATTTTCGTTTCAAACAAAACTTCTGCTAGTAGTAAACGAAATCTTTCTGGTGGTATGACATCGTGAGTAAATAGAGTGCAAAGAAAAATGGGTAATAAAGACACGACAGGACGAAATGTGAACTCAAAAAATAAGACAAGTGAAAGTGAATCTAGATCATCTGTGTGTTCTAACGAGAGAAACAGGTTTGATGTGCTACAAAAAGATGAAAATTGTGAACAACAAAGCACTGGGGTAAATAAAAACTTCTTAGTTCAAGAAAACATCATAAGTAGCAAGAAACATTCGTACAACAGACACAGCACTAACACAAAAAGTTCACCTAAACACAAAAAAAGAATAACAGTGTTTGCAGACAGCCATGGCTGATCAGTTGCAGCTAACTTAATGCATCAAAGTCATAATAATTTCGTAATCCAAGGAAAAGTTATACCAGGTGCACCATTAACTTCAATACGTGAAAGCTGTAACAACTTACAAGATCTCACAATGAATGACACAGTTATAATCTGGGGTGGCACAAATGATGTAGCCAAAAATGAAGCAGACAAGGCATTAAATGCTATAACATCAGCATTAATTAAGCTTCAGCACACAAATGTAATCATAGTAGGGATACCCAATAGATATGATCTTGAAAGCTGGTCTTGTGTGAATGATGAAACCAGGCGAACAAATAGGAAAATAGCCAAAATAGTGAAATCTTTCCAAAACACTCAGTTTGTAACAGTCCCTGAGAACAGAGAATGGTACACTTCTCACGGACTACACCTAAATGCTAATGGCAAGGAAGAAATGGCCAGAACTCTACTTGCAGCCATCTCTCCAAAAAATCAACTAAAGCCTGCAATATCACTTGAGTGGAAGGATCCAGATGGAACTGAGCAAATAATACCACAGCAAGAAAAAATTACAGTACCAGAAATCAACCACAATGTTGTCAAGAGGACAGTAACGAACAATGGAGTAGGAAGATCAGTTTGCAGGAACAGGATATTCAAAAGTCCAGAAACACATTGTGCTCATAGAAGATCCTCAAGACCAATAAAACCCAGAGCTCAAAGTGACATGTTTTTGTGGGAAAGTAAAGCAACTAACAAATTCCCAGGACTGGGTAAAAACAACTGGCCAAGCCAGCTAGTTAAAACAACAGAAGCTGTTGCATCAACCGCAGACTCTTCAGCATCACTTACTCAATCAAATGTGGTGGAGTATACAACTCCAGTTACTGCAACACCAGGCAGCTCGGCACCTCCTTGGACTGTACGGAGCAAGAAGACACCTCAACAGCTATCTTGACAACTAGACAGACAGAAGCCAGGTTGGGTAGTAGATCAAGAAATGCAAGATCACCAAAGAACAGGAACACTTTTAGTGCCTGCATCCAGAACTTAAGTAAGTGAACCAACTCAGTGCATTTTAAAGGAAGATAATCAGAGTGACCAGTTAAAAATACCACTAAGGCTCATGCACCTAAACATACAGTACCTTAGAAATAAGCTTAATATATCACAGGTTTTTGTAAGTGAACAGTCACCTCATATAGTAGTGTTAACTGAGCATGGATTGAAATCTGATGAAATTATTCACTGTAAACTAGAGGGCTACTCCTTAGCAAATAGTTATTGTAGACAGCAACATAAGGGTGGTGGTGTGGCAGTTTACATCAGTGAGAATCTCGAGTACAAGAAAATAAACTATCTAGACCAGTACAACAAAGAAGGCTTGATTGAAGTGACAGGCATTAAAGTCCACACCAAAGAGTGTAGAGAGGTTATGAGAAAACATAAAGTTATTGGGATTTACCATCCACCAAAGGCTGATGTAGTTGGCTTCATAGACATATTTAGTAGAGTAGTGGGACGTTGTGGTCCCAGGGACCTGACTATACTTGGTGATCTGAATATTAAGGCAAAATCTTCCAGTTTGGGTAATATGAGGTTAATAGATACTCTTAACTCATATAATCTCGTAAATGTAGTAAATAGTGATACCAGGGTAACAAAGTCCACATCTAGCAGAATTGATTATGTTATACTATGTAAACATATTAAAGACAGTGTTAGGTGCTGGAATATGGATTTTTACTACTCTGACCACAAATGCCAGCTTGTAGTAAACACAAGCATCCCAAAAATGACAATAGTTATTGAAAATAAAAAAATCCTAAAAGAGGGTAACATACTTGCCTTAAGAAATAAATTAGCTATAGAGGACTGGGATCTGGTTTACCAGACTGAAGGATCTGAAAACAAATGGGCCAAATTCTATGATACTATGCTAAGACACTTTGACAGATGCTGCCCTGTTAAGAAAATACAAAGAGTGTTCACCCATAACCAAAGTGCAAAAACCAACAGACTGATACTTCCAGCAAATATGATAAAACTCAGGCAAAACATCCAGGACCTGGATGTGTTACACAAGTCAACAAACCTGCAGGTTTTTAAGGCCAAGTACAACGAAGCCAAGAAAATCTTTAAGAAAGTGCTTTCAAATCTAAGAAAACAGATATACAGCAGTGAAATAGCTCAATCAGACAACATACCCAAGACCTCATGGAGGATTGTAAATCAATTTCGCAAAGCCACACTGAAGCCAGAAACTGAAATTTTAATTATAAGACATGAAGGAAACACAATTAAAGATCCTAATAAAGCCTGCAATGTTTTCAATAAATACTTTATATCTGCAGCTGTTAGTCCAATTAATAACACAGTTGTGAGTAGTGAGGTAAAGCTCTGCCCCTTTGAAGAGCCGCCTTTTGAATTCAAATAAGTAAGTGAAAAAGAAATAGGCAGGATAATAAATAACCTAAAGAATAAGTTCTCATCTGGATGGGATGGTTTGAGTAGTATCGTGATTAAAAAATGTAATAAGGAATTAGTTAAAATAATCACCCACCTGGTAAACTGCAGTATCAGAGAACATACATCTCCAAATGTATTGAAATGGTGCACAGTTAAACCAGTGCGTAAAAAAGGATCCAAGGAAGAGGTTTCAAATTTCAGGCCCATATAATTAATACCTGTCTTCAGCAAAGTATTTGAAGTTGTGCTGCTGACACAACTTAGTGACTATTTCTTGAAAAATAAGTTGCTAACAGAGACACAACACGGATTCCGAAAAGATCATAGTACTATCACAGCAATAATGGAATTTCTTCACAAAACGTATGGTGCCCTTGATCAAGGAATGCAAACAGCTGGCATATTTCTAGACCTTACTAAAGCCTTTGACTCGGTAAACCATGAGTTACTTTTAAGTAAACTTGAGTCATACAATGTAAATGCTGCATCCATGCAATTGCTGGCTACATATTTATTTAACCGCATGCAGTGTACAATGCTGACTTACAAAATCAATAATCAGATCATTAATTTCCAGTCCAAATATGAGACAGTCACACAAGGTGTACCCCAGGGCTAAATTTTGGGCCCTTTCCTTTTCCTAGTGTACATAAATGATATAGAGCAACCTTTCAACTCCCAATTGGTAACCTATGCAGACGATACCTCACTGTTATTTCTTGGTAAACAAAATGATGAGTTAACGCTGGTAGCCACTGAGGGACTACAGCAAATAACTACTTATTTCCAAGATCAAGGTTTGAAAGTTAATATCAGTAAATCTCAGTTATTGCCATTTAAACTTACAAACTCACACCAAACCTCTATCAGTAACATAGGTGGAATTGAAGTAGTGGACACAGAAGGCTGCAGATTTCTAGGTATTCACCTAGATGAATATCTAAGATGGGTAAACCATATCAAATTTTTATGCAATAAAATCAGCAGTTCTTTACATCAAATCAGCCAGTTATCAAAAGTAGTTCCACATCAGACATTAAAAACAATTTATTATGGAACCATTTTTCCACAGATTAATTACGGGATAGAGATATGGGGTTGTGCTGCCGACATACATATGAACGGAATATTAACCCTACAGAAAAGAGCAATCAGAATTATCCATGGATTAGGGTATAGAGATTCATGCAGGGAAATCTTTGTTCATCATAAATACCTCACAGTCTACTCACTGTATCTTTACAAATTAATTATATTTTTTGTGACACATCAAAACAAAGAAACAAAGTGCTCTGATATGCATGCCTATAATACAAGAAATAAAGACTGCTACTACAGACAAAGAACAAAATTAAAAACAACGGACCATAGTCCATGCATTAGTGGTCAAATATGGTACAACAGATTACCGAGCTCTATAAGGTGCCACAAAGGGAACTTATTCAAAGTGAAACTGAAACATTTCTTGATTGACAAGTGTTTATACTCTTTAAGTGAATATTAATATTAAACTAAAATAAATTATTGTGTGTATATATATATATATATATTGTACTAAACTTTTAAAAAAATGCTATGACGTTTGCAAAAGACACCAGTTGGTGTCTCCATGCAAAAAAATACAATAAATAAATAAATACATCATGGTTTACCCACATCATGAAAATATACTTGCAAACAATGCATTACTGTATTGGTATTTACTTGTTTAATGAGATAAAGTTTAACAAACTTTAACCAAAGTACATGTTCTTCAGCACCTTCCTTAGGAAGAATGTTAAGGTTAAGCAATTTTACTTTCTCCCATAGGGCATAATTTACAAATTTGTGTAATCATTCCTCCAAATTAGATAGCGTTTCCTGTTCTCTAAATTCTTTGCTTTGTTCTAAAACAGTCACACACTGATTTGCATGTTAGATTTGCCCTTTAACCTGGGTGGTTGATCTATCTAATGGTAAACTGACCTACGTTGTTAATTCAATCATCTAACTCTTTGAATTGCTCTTTTACTTCCTCACAAACTAAATGGCATTGGTTATTGACCTTGTCCTTCAATTCCTGAGGCAAATGTGTCAAAATACTTGAAATGTTGGTTAATTTAGCTTCTATTTCCTGTTTGACACATTATGTTACCTCTAATTTTAGTTCTTGTTTCATATTTTATACCTTGACAGACAGTTCATTACTTTAGACTATACTCTGTCAGATAGTTCTTTCCTAGTGTCAGATAATTCATTCTAGTGTCAGACAGTTTCTTATTTGTTCAATCTACTTTATCAGATAATTTCTTAAAATTAAAATTCACTTCGTCAGAAATTTGTTGTAATAGACATTTAAACCATTCTGGAGCCTCTGTGGTCATTTTTCTAGTAATGACTGGCATACAATCCAAATAGTCTCTATTACATGCCCTATATTACTCTAATACAGGGAGACAATTATCGAAATACACTCCTGGAAATCGAAATAAGAACACCGTGAATTCATTGTCCCAGGAAGGGGAAACTTTATTGACACATTCCTGGGGTCAGATACATCACATGATCACACTGACAGAACCACAGGCACATAGACAAAGGCAACAGAGCATGCACAATGTCGGCACTAATACAGTGTATATCCACCTTTCGCAGCAATGCAGGCTGCTATTTTCCCATGGAGACGATCGTAGAGATGCTGGATGTAGTCCTGTGGAACGGCTTGCCATGCCATTTCCACCTGGCACCTCAGTTGGACCAGTGTTCGTGCTGGACGTGCAGACCGCGTGAGACGATGCTTCATCCAGTCCCAAACATGCTCAATGGGGGACAGATCCGGAGATCTTGCTGGCCAGGGTAGTTCACTTACACCTTCTAGAGCACGTTGGGTGGCACGGGATACATGCGGACGTGCATTGTCCTGTTGGAACAGCAAGTTCCCTTGCCGGTCTAGGAATGGTAGAACGATGGGTTCGATGACGGTTTGGATGTACCGTGCACTATTCAGTGTCCCCTCGACGATCACCAGTGGTGTACGGCCAGTGTAGGAGATCGCTCCCCACACCATGATGCCGGGTGTTGGCCCTGTGTGCCTCGGTCGTATGCAGTCCTGATTGTGGCGCTCACCTGCACGGCGCCAAACATGCATACGACCATCATTGGCACCAAGGCAGAAGCGACTCTCATCGCTGAAGACGATACGTCTCCATTTGTCCCTCCATTCACGCCTGTCGCAACACCACTGGAGGCGGGCTGCACAATGTTGGGGCATGAGCGGAAGACGGCCTAACGGTGTGCGGGACCGTAGCCCAGCTTCATGGAGACGGTTGCGAATGGTCCTCGCCGATACCCCAGGAGCAACAGTGTCCCTAATTTGCTGGGAAGTGGCGGTGCAGTCCCCTACGGCACTGCGTAGGATCCTACGGTCTTGGCGTGCATCCGTGCGTCGCTGCGGTCCGGTCCCAGGTCGACGGGCACGTGCACCTTCCGCCGACCACTGGTGACAACATCGATGTACTGTGGAGACCTCACGCCCCACGTGTTGAGCAATTCGGCGGTACGTCCACCCGGCCTCCCGCATGCCCACTATACACCCTCGCTCAAAGTCCGTCAACTGCACATACGGTTCACGTCCACGCTGTCGCGGCATGCTACCAGTGTTAAAGACTGCGATGGAACTCCGTATGCCATGGCAAACTGGCTGACACTGACGGCGGCGGTGCATCAATGCTGCGCAGCTAGCGCCATTCGACGGCCAACACCGCGGTTCCTGGTGTGTCCGCTGTGCCGTGCGTGTGATCATTGCTTGTACAGCCCTCTCGCAGTGTCCAGAGCAAGTATGGTGGGTCTGACACACCGGTGTCAATGTGTTCTTTTTTCCATTTCCAGGAGTGTATATAAAAAAAATGTAAATTACGTTCAAACTATGGAGCACACACACTTTATTCAACATGTAAATGTCACTACAGATATTTGGATTTAGATTATGAGATTGGCAATGATATGGTGCAGATGAGTAGCCAATTTCTGCATGATCCACTGAAGTGATGGAATATTGATGCTGTTGATGACCTGCTGAAAAGCTATTTTCAGCTCCGAAATGGTTTTCTGTTATTGCTGTACACCTTGTCTTTAATACAGCCCCACAAAAAGGAGTTGCATGTGTTCAGATCTGGGGAACATGGTGGCCAATGAAGGCCCATGCCAGTGGCCTCTGAGTACTACAGAGACAGAATCCAGGACCCAAAGTGCTCCTTCAAGACATCAAACATACTTCTGATTTGATGGAGCCGAGTTCCTTCTTGCTTGAACCATATCTCGTTGAAACCAGGATCACTATGGATAATGGGGATGAAATCATCTTCCAAAACTTTCATACCATTTGGTAGTCACCACACCATCAAGGAAA
This sequence comes from Schistocerca serialis cubense, assembly GCF_023864345.2. Classification (NCBI taxonomy): domain Eukaryota; kingdom Metazoa; phylum Arthropoda; class Insecta; order Orthoptera; family Acrididae; genus Schistocerca; species Schistocerca serialis. The sequence goes on along the minus strand of NC_064641.1, from coordinate 81,032,129 downwards.
ATTGCACTGATTATTCTGTGACTGGACATTGCACACCACACAATCACTTGTTGAGGGTTAAGAGAGTTCTTGATCATGAAAAGCGGGTTCCCAGTCCCTGACAAGTGCCAATTTTGCTTATGACAAATCCATCCAAATGGAAGTGGACTTCATCAGTAAGCCAAACTATATTCATATCAAAGTCCTATTCATCTATTCTGTGGACAATAGTGTTGGTGAAACATAACCTCTGTTCCATGACCCTGGGGCTTAATAGCTGATGGGTTTGAATTTTATATGGGGAGAGATACAGGTCTTCAACAACAATTTCTTACAGTGTCTCCTGGTTGGTTCCCACCTGTTGTGCAGCTCATCTGATCAATTTCCTGGGGCTTGTTTGAAACACAGCACATATCTTCTCAATATTTTCAGGCATTTTCACCCTTTTTGGATGACTGTCATTGCCAACACTGTCATCACGAACACTGCCCATTCTCTCTAACATGCAAATCAAAGTCTTGATTGTTAGCACACTTGGATGGGTTGTCATCAGCTTGAACTCAGTCACAGACTTCCTTGGAGCCACAGTTCAGCTGTTGTTGCTCACATAGTTGGCCTTCACATGCATATGCATAGGCACACTGTACCATGACATTTTCATGTGCAAATGGTTGACAACAACAAGGAGTGCGCACATGCACATACTAATTCTCATCATGCCCCACCACCAACCATGCAGTTTGAACATCCTAACACAAACGGTTCAGAAGTTATGACTATTTTATTCCATATAGTTCAATAATTGTTACTCTGTAAAACATTACTACACAGTTTTCTTAAACATGATAATGCTGATACACTGTGTCACTGTCCAAATGAAAAAATTTTCAAAGTGGATTTCTTTATTTTCAGAACAGCTCACCCTTTCTGATGAACTGCATTCTCTCTTCATGTATCTAATGCAACCACATGTATGTGGTGATGTACCATGATGATTTACCCTACCCAGAACACCCAATTTCTTGAACGCAGTGATATGTGGACTGTACTGTGTCAGACAGAAGCACCGCCCTGCAGCATTGCTCAGCTAATACTGCTAATCAGTGCCTCTGAAATCTCATGTGTAGCCAAGGATAGGATTGGCTTCTTCATGTTCTGCAGCTGTTATTGGAGCAAAAGAAGATAACTTCTACTCAAATCACAAAAAAGCACATCCACTACTTTCCTTTTAGAAGTATATTCTTCCTTGAATGGGTGTACAGATCATTAGAGTGAATTGCAAATTAAAGTAGAACACAACATTTCATACACCACACACCTCAAAGACTCAACATGATATTCCACATTCCACTACATTTTATTTGTCATGGAACAACCTTGTGTTTTGTTTTCATTCTTGGAGAATGTGGTTGCTCTTTGATGCTCAAGCCGCCACCTAGCCGTAAAGCCAAATGTGAAAGGCCCTACTCACAGCAGGTGAAGCCTTTTATTTGTTGTCACACCTTGCTGTATTCTCATACTCCACATCTCCCATTTACCTTCTGTCTGCACATATGAAAAAAACACCTGTGCACAGTATGTGTTCTGCAACTTACTCCCTACTAAACAAGAAGTGTGAAATGTTGTTTGCCTAAACACCATGTAATACCTCACTCTCTTGATGAGGTGGATGAACTTTGCAATTCTTGGAGTAGAATAAGTAAAGAAGGATGATGTAAGGAGGACACAGCAAATATTGCACAAGGCCAAAGAGGTTTCTCTAGGAAGAAACAGCTGTTAATTTCCAAAAATCTGCATCTCAAGACTAGAAAAAGAGTATCAAAAAGCTATGTTTGGATAACAGCTGTGTATGCATGGAAACATGGGCAATGGGGAAGACAGAAATGAAACAATTTGAAGCCACTAAAATATGCTGTTAGAAGGCCCTATTGAAGATTAGGCTCAGTGTTAAGGAATGTAGACAGCCTGCAGCAAGTTAAATGAGAGAAAATGCAACACAAATCACACAATGAATAAAATCACTTCAAAAATTGTAGTGTCTACAGTTCTTTATTGACAAACACAACACACTGTTATATACAACAGCAGTGAGCAGAGCACCGGAACTACACAAGCATGAGAGGATGTTAACTGAAGAACGCAAGTCCACCTCAAGTGTGATCACATGCTATGTTCATCCTACAATAACACGTAACTGTCCAAGTCCATAAGTGGAACTTTCATGTAGCACAGCTGAAGCACAAGGGAGCGAGGCTGCACTGGCTGTGTGCAATGTGCAACACTTGACCTCTGGTGGCACTGCCATCGAGAGAAGCAAGTACCTTCATGCTGCCTTCTCATAGGTGGTGCAAAATGCAAATGTTGCAGTCATGGCAGTGGCATATGCAACCATACCACCACTTCCTGCCCTCCAGCAGGGAGCCAAAGTGACAGGCATTTGCAAACAAAGGTAGGGTGACTACTGTGCAGGGCTGCTGGCAATGGACTCGCATGGCTGAGGAGGCCATGGGTTCTGCCCAGGTGACCTGGCAGCAGTGGCCATGGCAAAGGGTTTATGGTAGCTGGAAGTCAATGGTATTCATCTCCATTGGCTCATCTGCACCTGAAGTGGTATCACTGTCATAAGACTGGACAGTAAGTTGCCTACGGCCTGCTGGGGCGTACAGGGGGAAGCGGCCCAGGCAATGGTGGGCAGCATCATGGCAGCTGCTGCCAGACACTGACAGAATGTCCAGCATGTTCATCAGCTGCATCTCGATGTCACCATCATCTAACAGCACATGGGGTGGGGTGGGCTTCCTGCCAGCAGATGCTGCGGCTGCTGATGAGGTGGTACAGGACTTTACCTAGGGCACAGCTGGTTCTGATGGCATGAGAGGTGCACCCTGCCGGCATCCACCATGAATACCTTCCAACTGCATGATGCACATATCATCACTGGTGCCCAACCAGGCCCCTGAACAAAGATGCACACCCAGACAGGGTTGCTTGGAGTATATTGCGGATGCACCTCTGGTTGCAGCGCAGGGCAGAGCAGATGAAGCAGCATCGGGGACTGATGGTCATGGAGAATTTCACCTGGACTACAGCCAATCAACAGGTTGGTCCTGTAGATGCTGAGAAACAGAGCCAATGCCAAGTATACCGACGAATCTGCCAAGCACTTCTTTAACTGAGTCTTAAATGTGCACACCATGTGCTGCTCCTGCTCATTCAGCTGTGGGTGAAACGGAGCAAACATGAGTCTGGTAATACCACTGCAGATGCAGAAAGTCTGAAAAATTCTGAAACAAACTGTGAACCATTATAAGAGATCATCCTGGGCAGACCTTTGATTGTAAAAACCTGGGTAAAAGCCTGCACATTAGCTTGTGCTGTGTGGATCACATGCGCATTACATAGGGATTGTTGGGTTGTGCATCAACTATTTTCAACTACATGGAATTTCAAAAGTGGCCCTCAAAGTCAATGTGGATGCAATCTCATGGCAGACTATGTGTGGCCCATGGAGTGTAAGTCCATGGTGGTGCCGCCTGCTGCTACGCACACTCTTTGCATTCATGAATGACCCTCTCAATTTCTGAATCAGTTCCAGGCCAGTAGATGAATCACTGTACAGGAACCTTCATATAGTTCACGTCAATGTGTAGGAGAGCAAGTATGTCAGTTTGCATGTCTGTAGGGACAATGATGTGGGGGTCATTGGAATCAGTGCTAAGGAGGAGTGCACTGTCAAGAACCACCAGCTCATGATAGAGGAGGAAATAGCTATGGTGCCAAACCATCACAAACAAACTGGACCACCTGATGGAGCACAGGATCCTGATGGATGGCCTGAACTATGTGATAGGCTGTTACTGGAAGTCAACCCACTGCTTGCTACAAATGATCATTAATCTGCAAAAAGACAACCTCAGCTTTGTTGAAGGCAGGGTCAGGTCCCATAGGCAAGCATGACAATGCATTAGATTAGATTAGATCAGATTAACTATTCATTCCATAGACCCACAAAAGAGAGGATCCTCCTGGGTGTGGAACATGTCAGATAAACACATTACAAAAATGAAATTAGAAAAACTTGAGTTTCATTAATTTTAATTATCCTCAAACAGTAAAATTATGTACATGAATTAAAATTAAACTTCTAATATTTACAAATTTAATACTTACATCTGCTTTCATTAAATCCATCATTCACACAGTAGTGAGTTACTTGGCTATTACAACCAAGTATTGTCAAAAATTAAAGTAAATTATTCATTTCAATGATCCTCAGTTAAGAACAGCCAAATTATGTACAAGATTTAAAATTAAACTTCCACTATTTACAGACTTAAGGCTTACATCTGCTTTCCATACATCCATCGTTCACACAGTAGGTAATTACTTGGCTGTTACAACCAAGTATTGTCAAAAATTAAAGTATAATAAATTTTCATTAAAATGGTCTACTGCAATTGTTGAGAAATTCATGGATGGAAGAGAAGGAGTTGGCCACCCAAAATTCTTTTAAATTATGTTTAAATTGTGCCTTGTCTGAAATTAAACTCTTAATGGTTGCTGGTAACTTATTGAAAATATGCGTTGCTGAATACTGGACTCCTTTCTGGGCAAGAGTAAGTGATTTTAAATCTTTACGTACATTGTTCTTATTCCTAGAATTGATACTGTATACTAAGCAGTTAGCTGGAAAAAGAGATTGCAACAAACTTCATTAAGGAATAAAATACTGTGGTTAGTATGCCCAATTCCTTGAATAGGTTTCGACATGACGTTCTTGGATTTACACTACACATTACTCTTATATACACTTCTGTACTCTAAAAATTTTTCTCAGTTTGTGAAGTTACCCCAAAATATGATACCATATAACACAATGGAGTGAAAATAAGCAAAATATGCCAGTTTTTTAATATTTATATCTCCTATGTATGACATCATTCGCGTTGCAAACACAGACTTGTTTAGGCACTTTAGCAGTTCGTTAGTATGTTTATTTTCATTTATTTATGTTATTTATCTATGAAATCAGGTTTATGACATGGGAAACAAGTTACAGCAATGAATCGTTGAATCATAATACTTTTACTTACATTGACTATATGACAGAATACATAAAATACATATCTACATTACAGTCTCCTGACTGAATTTATTATCAAGTTGTAATCCCAAGAATGTTACACTCTCAACTTCTCCTATTTCCATGTCATCATGTTTTATACACACACTAGAAGGAAATCTCTTGGAAGTTCTAACTGCATATAGTGGATCTTTTCAAAGTTTAATGACAGTGAATTGACTACGAGCCACTCATTAATGTCAGTAATTTGATTAGCTGCCCTTTCTAAATTTATATTTGATTTACTATTTATTGCAGTGTTTGTATCATCTGCAAATAAGACAAACTTGGCATCTGATAATGTAACGGATGACAGGTAGTGGACCTAGTATGGAACACCACATGTAATTTCTTCCCAGTCAGATGATGTCTGATTGCCTACTGCTGAATTGTTACATAATGACACCCTTTGTTTTCTATTAGTAAGATATGACTGAAATCACATTGCAGCACTACCAGTATTGCCATAATATTTTAAATTACTTAAAAGAATGCTGTGATTCACACAGTCAAAAGCCTTTGAGAGGTCACAGAATATGCCAGTTGCCTCTAATTTGTTGTATAATGAATTAAGGACATTTTCACTGTAAGTGTAAATAGCCTTCTCAATATCAGAACCCTTAAGAAACCCAAACTGTGACTTTGACAGTATGTTATTTTCACTAAGGTGCTTAAGTAGATGCTTGAACATAACCTTTTCAAAGATTTTTGAAAAAGTTGGAACAAGTGAGATCAGTCAGTAATTTGATGGCATTTCTTTGTCCCCTTTCTTGTGGAGAGGTATAACTTCAGCATATTTAAGCCAGTCCGGGAATGTTCCTGTGATAAGTGATTGATTTCACAAATAACTTAAGATATGACTTAGCTCACATGAACACTTAACTTTGTTGATACGCTATCATAACCACTAGGATGCTTTGATTGCAAGGACTTTATGATGTATTCTATTTCTTTGGGTGAAGTAAATGTCAATTCCATTTTACTGAGATTGCTTGTGGCACTGGTCTCAGATATTCCATTGCGTTATTTACAGAACCTGACAACCCCATGCTATCAGTAACAGAGACAAAATACTTGTTTAAATGGTTTGCAACACAACATGTGTTTGTTACCAGGGTGTCATTTATTTTTAGAGCTATTTGTTCCTCCTCATTTCTGGTCCTACCTGTCTCTGACTTAATTGTATCTCATATTGTTTTTATTTTATTGCTGGATGTATTTATCTTCTTCTCATAATGCAGATGTTTAGATTTCTGGATAACCTTCTTCAATATTTTGCAGTAATTTTTGTAATAAGCTACAATGCTAGTATCAAAGGTGTCCCTACATATCAGATAGAGTTTCCTTTTTGTCTCATATGATACCTTTATCCATTGTGTGATCCATGGTTTCTTATTAGACTTCTGCTTACTTTGAGTTACCTTGAGAGGAAAACAATTTTCAAATAAGGTGCTAACTTTATTAATGAATGTTCTGTATTTTCAATTTGTGTCTTGGATGCTGTAAACATCCATCCAATTAATTTCTTTGAGCAATCTCCTAAATTTCTCAGTTTTTGACTGTTTTATTGGCCATCTGTAAACAGTTCTGAAAGATGTATTACCCTGACAATTTTCAAAGTTTACTGTTAGGTTTTGCCTGTCATGGTCAGATAACCCATTTACAACTGGTTTTGTAATGTGGCTTAGTTGCCTATAGAGATATTATCAATGGCAGTTTTAGGACATTTGTATACTCTAGTTGTGAAATTTACTACCGGTTTTGTAATGTGGCTTAGTTGCCTAGAATTTTCAATAAAGGTATTATGAATGCCAGTCTTCCCTAGTTGGGAAATTTGCAGAAGAAATTAAATTGAATGACAATGTAACTGATTTCAGTAACTGTTCACTGACAGTGTTTCTCAGGACATCTATATTAAAATCACCAGCAACCACTAGTTCTTTGTATTTTAATTTTAGATGATATAATAAATCTTCAAGACCGTTTATAAATAGGTTGAAATATCCTGAAGGTGCTCTGTGTATGGCTACTGTTATACAGGACCTATTATGAAATTCTATCTCTGTTGCACATGTTTCTAAGTGCTGCTCTAAGCAAAATTTATTAATGTCAATATTCTTAAATTTAAAACTGTTTTTAACAAATGTGGCAACTACTCCTTTCTCTATATTTTGTCTACAGAAGTAAGAGGCTAACTTAAATTCTGTAAGGTTTTACATATCTATACCAGTTGTCACATGATGTTCAGAGAGGCAGATTATATCAACTGGGTTCGATAACTCTAATTCATCAATGCACATAAGTAGTTCATTAATTTTGCTTCTAAGCCCTCAAATATTTTGATGCACTAATGATAGTTGGCATTTCACTTTTACCGATATAAAATTGGGTGGAAATAAAATTTCTGCTGATTGCTGTAAGTTATTAACTAACAGCTATGTTCACTGATCCAATGTGTCAGGATTAGGCAGTTTGATTTCTTTCTCAAACTGAAGATTTGTTTCAATATTTACTTCTCTCAGAACTTGACTTCATTCTGTCTTACCTATTCTAAAAAAGTCGCTGCTCCAACACCTATGACCACTCGTATATTACCATTCATGGCAGTGCCTCCCCCCTTACATTTCCTGCTATTAGCCCAGCCAGTTTACCTTTCCCTTTCCTGTTGAGGTGTAGGCTATGTATAGTATAATCCCACCTACTGAGAGAATCAACAGGAACCAAACCAAAATGTGACCCTGCACCCGACCCAAATAGCCATTCCATCTCCAAATTAACTCTCCCAACATAAGAATTTAAATGATGTCGGTCATGGCATCTCAGAACAGACACAAATTTAAGACTGGTATGCCTCATTGCTGATGCAATCTTTGCCAGGTCACATTCTATATTGTACCCAGGATCTCTGTCAATACTATTGCCTGGCCCACCCACAATAACCATGGTGTCTTCCTTGGTAAAATCTTTACAGAGTGAACCTAAATCCTCTGTCACCTGACCCAGACCAGCACTAGGCTTAAAAAAATTTGTGACCTGGTATTCCGATCCTAACTGTTCCTGCAAAAGTTGGCATACACCTCTCGCAAGTGAACTACCTAACAAAAAAACTTCCTTTCTCTTTGCTGGCTTCCCCACATTCTTATTCAATTTTCTACTGAAAGCTTGTTGTGCCCTCTCTACAACTACCTCTGTCTGAGGCTCATCAGTTTCTAACTGAAGCAACAAGTCAAACTTATTCTTCACATTCATCACAAAGCTATCTGACAAAGTTCTAGGTCTGTTCCTCCTGTTACCTGATGCCACTTCCCACCTCTCTTTACCCTTCTTCCTCCTTAACCTATTCAGATCTTTCCTAGCCTGCTCTAACTGTGCCTGAAGAGCAGCAATTTTTCCCTCCTGTTCTATCTGCATTTGCATGCTGTGCTGTTTATTAGTGGTGAATCTCATAGTTTAACACACCCAAAACAAAAGCCCAGCGCTGGAGTCGTAATGTGGTCCTGTTGTGAAGGTGCAAATGAGGACCAGAAAATGCCAATAGTGGCTTATGATAGGTGATGAGATAGAATTTTTTGACACAGAGGAAGATGTGGAACTTCTGGACTGCATACACAATGACCAAACCCTCCTTTTCGACTTGGAAATAATTGCATTGTGCAGCTATCAACGTTTTGGAGACATATGCAATAGGCTATACAGAACTGTCAGCATTTTTTTGAACCAACACTGTCCCAGTGCCATATGGGGAGGCATTTTTGGAGAGGAAAAGCCGTTTACCTGATGTAAAAGTTCTGAGACATTGTGATGATCTGAACAGCAACTTGATGGAGGCAAATGCTGTTTCACTGTCTGCCAACCAAAGTTATTGGGCAGATGAATGATATCTGCCCCACTGGGGAGAAATATGAATAATAACTAATAATAATAATAATAATAATAATAATAATAATTTTATTGTCTTTAAGCCATTACAGCAATAGACAAAGTCATACATATAATACAATACAGTACAGTACATGCTATAGAAGGACAGAATTGTTAAGAACTTTACAGTTTAATATCACAGGTCATGAAATCCTTTACATTGTAGAATGGGTTTACAACTAACCAGTCATAAAATGTTTGTTTGTTTTGTTGCTCTGGTAAATTTTGTATACCTTGTGGAAGTTTGTTAAATAATTTGTGGTCCATAAGTTCATAACTGTTAACTGATTTTGACAGTCTGTGGTAGGGCGTATAGACAGAGCTGTTTGTCCTAGTGCTGTAACAATGTATATTTGCCCTGCGTTTTACTTTAGGTAAGTTCTTTTTTGTGTAGATTAAAACATAATAAATATATAGGTTAATTACTGTCATGATTTTTTGTTGAGTAAACAAAGGTTTACAATGAGCCTTGTATGGTGAGCCTGTAATTATCCTAATAGCTTTCTTTTGCAGCAATAGTATATCATGCACACAATTGGAGTTTCCCCATAAAATAATGCCATAGGATATGATGCTTTGGAAAAATGAGTATTAAGATACTCTAACATAATTTTTAGGTACACAGTGCATTAATCGCCTTAACAAATAGATTACCCTAGACAATTTACCACTAATATACTTAATATGTGGATTCCAAGAAAGTTTATCATCCAAATATACCCCCCAAAATTTAACACAACTAGGATCATCTGATGGAAACTTGTCTTTTAAACTAAATACCATCTGCTGGGATTTGCTTTCATTAAGCAAGAACCCATTTGCTTTAAACCAGAGTGAAGCTTGCTCAATTGTCTCTGTAACACATGTTTTAAGGCTATTAAGATCATTACTGCTGTTCAGAAATGTTGTATCATCAGCATAGAGTACTGTTCTGGATTTGATAAATGATGGCAGGTCATTTATCATTATTAGGAAAAGGAAAGGGCCCAGCACGGATCCCTGCGGAACACCTACCTCAACTTGTACTATACTGGACATTTCTTTCCCAACACAGATGGCTTGCTTTCTGTTTTGTAAATATGATCTTAATAGCTTAAGGCTGTTACCTTTAACACCGTAAAAGTCCATTTTTTCGAGTAGTAGTGTATGTTCTACACAGTCAAAGGCTTTGCTTAGGTCACAAAAAGTCACTTGGGCAAAGCATTTATCTTCAAATACTTGATGGACGTATTTAACAACATTGTATATGGCATCAATGGTTGACAGGTTTTTCCTAAAGCCATACTGTGATCCACTTATTAATCCTATGTTATCAAAGTAAACAGATAATTGTTGGTAAATTATGCATTCTAGAAGTTTTGAGAAAACTGGGACTTTACCCGGAAACATGTGGAGTTCTTTAAGGGTCTGTAGTGGAGGTAGGCTGGCAATTTCTGCCACATGCTGTTCCATAGGTTTGACACCAGCCTTTCAAAGGAGGTAGTCCATATATTTGATTTCCATCTGATAAATCTTCAACTTTTGCAAACTGCTCTTAAGGCTTGCCTCTTGAAGTATAGTGAAATGAATACAAAGTTTAGCAACATGTTTCTGCCATGAGGGATAGGTGACAATGATGTTATTAAGCTAATTTGTACAGCACAGTACATCTCACATTAACTATTCCAAAAAATCTCTGAAGTATGGTGGGGGCACTCGCAATGCCATAAGGCAGGCATGTGTATTAGTATAACCTGAAGGGAATGTTAATGACCAAAATTTATCTTGAGGTGGAATCAAGATGAAGCTGCAGCTATGCCTCAGCCAAGGCAACTGTTGAAAAACACTCACCACTTCCCATCTTCACAAGAATTTCTTCAGTGTACTGAATGGGGTAGTGAATGACTATCGCTTAGGTGTTAATTGTGGACTTAAAATCACTGCGCAAATGATCGCTTATGAATAACCACCAAAAGCATAGTCCACTGGCTAGAATAAACTCTTTCAATGATACCAAGGTCTTGCAGCCTGTCTCATCCATCTATGACAGCCTGACATAGACCAAACAGGATAGGCCAAGCATGACAAAACTTGGGAATGATGATAGGGTGATGTGAGCCTCCAGGTTAGTTCTGTTGAGCGGTTTTGAAATAACCATGGTGGGAGGCAAACCAACAGCTAACACAAAGATTATGAATCAGCATGACATTTACATAATGAGAGATAATTACTACTTGCAGTACTGGAATGAATTCTGGCATGCTGGCATGAATTCTTGTTGAAACTAAATTTGGTGCCATGGACAGCCTTCCTCAAAATGTAAGAAAAATACGCAGCAATGTACAATACTGAAGCCACACAAACCATATTTTGTAGCAAACTTGGTGTTTACCAAAAAGTCAGTTGTTTGATTATTATACATATATATATATTTAATAGAAGTCATTATTAAGTTGCGCTGATATTGTTTTACCTCTAATTTTTTTGTGGTTGCCAATCATACTGTCCATCCACTAAATCTTGATAATTAGAGTACACGTATATTTTAAGATGTCTAGCAGGATGGAAGAAATTACTGTCTCTTCTTATGATTGCAGGTATAAGTCATGCTGAAAAATAAAAAATATTCTTGCATCTATGATAACTCTTAAAAATATATATTATTGCACGTGAGGAGGATTACTGGGTTGGTTGCACCAATAATCACATCCATTTAGCAATAGTTCATTTATTAACCTTAACACATACAAGGCTCACAAAGAACTGAAATCAACATGGCAGAACAGCCAAAGATAATGCTTAGAGTCCAAAGATGAATGCATGTTGATGTTGTTGTTGCTGTGGTCTTCAGTCCTGAGACTGGTTTGATGCAGCTCTCCATGCTACCTGTGCAAGCTTCTTCATCTCTCAGTACTTACTGCAACCTACATCCTTCTGAATCTGCTTAGTGTATTCATCTCTTGGTCTCCCTCTACAGTTTTTACCCTCCACGCTGCCCTCCAATGCTAACTTTGTGATCCCTTGATGCCTCAGAACATGCTCTACCAACCAGTCCCTTCTTCTTGTCAAGTTGTGCCACAAACTCCTCTTCTCCCCAATTCTATTAAATACCTCCTCATTAGTTATGTGATCTATCCATCTGATCTTCAGCATTCTTCTGTAGCACCACATTTTGAAAGCTTCTATTCTCTTCTTGTCCAAACTATTTATTGTCCATGTTTCACTTCCATACATGGCTACACTCCATACAAATACTTTCAGAAACAACTTCCTGACACTTACATCTATACTCGATGTTAACAAATTTCTCTTCTTCAGAAACGCTTTCCTTGCCATTGCCAGTCTACATTTTATATCATCTCTACTTCGATTTCACCGGCACCACATAGCGCCCCACGCAGTACGGAGTACTCTTGAGAGGCCGGAAATGGGGGGGGGGGGGGTGACTATGGCGTTGGCAGGGGTGGTTTGCGGGAGCCGGACCATGGTCAGCTCGACATCATCATCGGGGAGCTGTGAGGGTAGATGTCATGAAGGAAGGTTCAGCCACCGAACCTGGAAGTCGTTGAAGCGAGCCGGGCACAGTACTGGGCGTGCTGGGCGTGCGGCAACAGGTAAGCCAGTGGTTTGCAGGTGGAACCGAGTGACGAAGACGATGTCTCTGGTGGGCATGGTGAACACACAAAGCATGTCCAGGTCAACATCGGATGGGAGGGGATCACATTTCACCAGGTGGCAGAGAATGGCGGAGTTTGTGTCATGAGCACTAGAGAAACACACGACGAACAGTGTATAATCACGCAGTATTATTGAGATGTTGTGGATTATGTCTGGGTGGGGGGACAGGCACAAACACCTCGAGTGAGGGCACATTCAAGATGGGGGGACGTGAGAAACTTCGACAGGATGAGGCAGGCGACGGTGGAGAGGTCGAAGGGACCAGCGAAAGGCCCGGTGGCGAGGTCATGATTGTAGGTAAGCTCGACGTGGGGAGCATGTGGTCACTTGACGGAGTGCATGAGACCGGTGTAGAGGGCAAGGTCGGAGGAGAGCTCAACGATTGGAGCTGGAAGTCACTCGATGTAGTGTGTGAGACCAACGTGGAGGGAGTGGTTGGAGCGTCGTGAGCCACGACAGTGAGTGGCGTGGTCATGGCCTGAAGGGGGGTAGAAGAAGGCTCGACATGTGCAGGCTTAAGTCTGTTGAGAGAGACTGTAACAGCTGAATCTTTCATCTGGATGTCATAGGTGTTGGCTGAGTGCCGGAGAATGCGGTACGGGCTGGTATATGGAGGCAGGAGGGGAGCACGGACAGTGTCATCTTGGAGCATAACGTACTCGCAATTGTCCAGAGACATCGGGACGTGAACCTTAGGGCAGGAGTGGCTGGCGGGCAGAGGGATATGGAGGTTGATGAAGTGGCGTCTGACGCAGTCCATGAAGGAAGGTAAGTCAGACTGAGGGAGAGAAGTGGAAGGGTTCACAAGTTCACCAGGGAGAACAATGTTCTGGCTGTATACGAACTCGGCTATTGTGCCTTTGAGGTCTTCCTTATAGATTGCATGAATGCCGAGTAGCACAAGGGGAAGGGCCTCCATCCACAGAGGGTCGTGGCATTGAAGAGCTGTCTTGAAAGTGCAGTGCCAGCGCTCGACTAGCCTGTTACTTTGCGTGTGATATGCTGTGGTATGGATGCGCCAGATGCCGCAAATGTTACAAATCCCGTTGAACAGGGCCAACTCAAATAGTCTGCCCTGGTCAATCGTGATGATAGCTGGACACCTGAAACGCGATACCTATGACTCGACGAAAGCTCGAGCAACAGTTTCTGCCTTAATATTGGTGAGAGGGCAGCCTCGACCCAGTGAGTTGTTCAGTCGATAGACGAGAGAACATAACAAAAACCGTTAGAGGGGGAGAGAGGGCCGACAATGCCAATATGAATATGCTAGAAACGCCCAGGAGGAATCAGAAAGGCGCCATGAGGGCGGGTGGGGAGTGGGTGGGGGGTGGGGGGGGGAGGGGGGGGGGTGAAGTGTGCTTGTGTACTTTGCAGCGTTGGCACGTGATGCAGGAGCGTGCCCATTGCTTCAGTCCTTGTTGACATTTCTCCACACAAAGCACTCCGCTACAAGGCAGGCGGATGCATGAACACCAGGGTGCGCTAGATTATGCAATGCATTGAAGATAGCTCAACAGAGCATGGTGGGATGAGGGGGCGTAACGTGCCCGTACTGTCGTCACACCAGATCTCGCCAGAAATGCCAGGGAAGGTGGTGCGAATGAAGTGTAGTGAAGAAGTAGAGTCTGAAATCAGGTTTTGTGTTTCTTCGTCGGCGGGTTGGAGGCTAGGCAGTTCAGAGAGGTCTAACAGTGAATGGACGGCATTGACTTGTGAAAGGAAATCAGCAACTGTATTGTCAGCACCCTTTATGTGTCTGACATCGGTGGTGAACTGAGATACGAAGTCCATGTATCTAAAGCGGCGAGGAGGCGGGTCAGCTGGCGGGTTTGTAATGGCCGCAGCCAGGGGTTTGTGGTTCATTAAAACATAGAAAGGACATCCCTCAATGTCAGTCTTAAAATGCTTGATCGCTTTGTAGACCGCGAGCAAATCCCTGCCAAACACGGAATCCTTCTGTTGTGGATTGGTGAGCTAGCGCGAGAAGAACTGCAGAGGCAAAGTTTGGCCGTCGATTGTCTGGCTAAGGACAGCGCCAATGGCAGTATCGCTCGTGTCTGTGGTGATGAAGAACTGTGCATTGGGATGAGGATGTGCAATGGTGCAGGCCTCGGCAAGAAGATTTTTGAGGGCAGTGAAAGATTTGGTCATAGCAGGGGTCCATGAAACAGGCCGAGATCCAGAAGTGTTGGTGCCTGCCAAGGCGTCCGTCAGTGGAGCCTGAATCTCTGCAGCCTGGGGTAGATGTCGGCGATAATAATTAACCATCCCCAGAAAGCACCAGAGCTCTTTGAATGACGAAGGTCTGGGAAGGCCTAGTATTGTTTGTACTTTCTCAGGGGGCAGTGAAATGTCGTCGGCAGAGACCCGTAAACCAAGAAAAGTGACAGCAGGTTGATGCAGCTGCAATTTGTCCTGGTTGGTCTCAATACCTACTGCCGGGAGAGTGTTCATAACAATTTGCACATGTCAAATGTTGTCCTCGAGAGAGGAGCTGAACACAAGAATGTCATCAAAATATGCAAAGCAGAATTTTAGGTCGAATAGCACTTCGTTGATGAAGCATTGCCAGGTCTGGGTTGCGTTTTTCAGACTGAAGGGCATGAATCAAAACTGAAATAACCCAATCGGGGTGGTGATTGCTGTCTTCTCGATACCTTCAGGTGCCATGGGGATCTGGTAGTAGGCCCGTTTGCAATCAATGACAGAGACCGTGGTCGCACCTGCGGGGGAATTGGGAAAGTCAGCAATGCTGGGTATGGGGTAGATGTCCATAATTGTTCGTGCATTTAGTCGACGATAGTCTCCGCACATGCGCCAGGACCCATGTTTCTTGGGTGTCATATGTATGGGCGTAGACCAGCTACTGGCAGAGGGTTCAATGAAGCTGGAGTTTAGAAGTTCATAAATCTGATTTTTAAGGATGGAGAGGCACTCAGGACGAAGTCGACGTGGTTTACTGGAGAATGGGGGACCTGGTGTGAGGTGAAGCTTGTGGACCACGCCGTTGGTGACGACAGAAATGTTGCCGGCGGCATGGGAGGCGGTTTGTTTACACTGTGTGGCGGGCGGGGCAGGTGAGGCATGGTTGTGGTTTCGGAGCCACTCGGCGGATCTGACGGGAACCGAGGCGGCAAAGTGTCCCAGGAGTCAATGCGACAAGATGGGCACTGGCCCAAAGCAGTGGCACTGTGGTCGGGTGAGCTCAGTAGAGCTCGTGAGCCGTTAGTGAGTCCATTGTCTGAGGGGCGTGGCCTGTGGCAGCACCATCATGGGCGAAACGCTTGGCGCAAGTGCACTGTTAGTGTTGTCAGTGGCGGTCGCACCACGGCACGCAGGAGCTGAATTCGCATAGTTTGAGGTGCTGTCCATGAGGGGCGGAGTAGGAGCCATCAGTTCGGGAAAACGTGATGCTCGTTGCGCATGCGCACTTGTGTCCAGCTGAGTGTCAAACGCTGCCATGTTAGGAGGGTGTGGCCCTGCGGAACTGTCAGTACATGTTATGGCAGTTTTGACAGTACAGTTGCGAGGGGTAGTGGGAGGTAAACACACGTAGGCTCGATTGCTGGGACTGCAAGCAAATTCGGCGCACCTACTGACCTTGCTTTGTCCTTGCTGTAGTGTCTGTAATTCCTTTGCTGCATCGGAGAGCTGGAGCTGTGTTTCATGGAGCCGGAGGGAGAGCTTGAAGTTTTCCTTGTGTAGGCGAGCGATGTGTTCAAGCTCGACAAGGCACTTGTGCGTGGTTTCTTGTAAACTCGTCGACAGAGACGAGCATGTACGGATGAGGTGAGCCCGGACTGATGTGTCACGGGGGGTTTGCTCGACGGAGCACAGGGGAAGTGAGTCTTGGATGGATGATGAAACACAGTGTTTTGCACTAGGTCCGGTGAAAGTTTGTGGTGTTGCAAGAAGTCAATGCCTAGTATAGGTTCGTCAATTTCACACACTAAAAAAGTCCACACGAGTTTGCAGTTGGCAGGGAGTAAGATGATGTGGGAAGTTGAACCCGAGCATTGTAGTTTTGTTGAATTCATGGCTTGCAGTGAAGTATGATGAGGGCAGATGTTCGACGATGCTAAGGACGTAGGCAGCAGCGAAACATCAGCGCCTGTGTCCACTAGGAAAAGGTATCCTGATGAAATGTCTTTAATGTAAAGTCGTCCGCAATTATCTGGTCATTCCCGGACAGAATGGAGCCCTGGGGGGGGGGGGGAAGGGGGGGGGGGGTGCCTGTCATGTTGGGCACAGGAGGCAGCACCCGGACCTACCTGCGATTGGCGTTTGGGAAGTAGGGTGGTCTGCAGTTCTGTGCCGCCTCACCAAACCGTGTGTGGAAGTAACAGTACGGGTAGTGCGGTTGCATTTCCTGCGGAAAGTTCGTTGCCAGTGGCGGTGGCCAAGGTTCGCTGGCCGCAGCAGGTTCGGTTGCAGGAGGGGGCATGACCATGGGCAGAGCTGGTGACGTCCCAGTTGCTTGTTTATTGCTTCCCGGAGCGAGCGGAACGGTCTGCACAGTACGGCCCTGGCCGCGTCCGACTGCAGGGCGATGAGCCTGAACCTGAGACTTGTTAGGTAGGCAGTGGCTGGCGAAATAGAGCAGTGATGCATCGTGTAGCTTGTCAGCAATTGTCATTCTTTGCTCAACAGGTTCAGGAGACCTTTGAGCCAGAGCAAAGCGGATGTAAGGAGATAGTTTATCTGATCAGATGGTGAGGAGAGCTGTATCAGAGAACAGATCGACGCTGACCAGGGCACGTAGCCATCTCCAGAGCTGGGAAGGTTTGTCATTGCCTAGTTGCTTGATGTGGAGCACTTGCTGTATTGCTGCCTCACTTGAGCATGCAAGCCGACGTAGAACTGTCTTTTTGGCTAGAGTGTGCCGGGTAGATGAGTCTGAGGCGTCAACCAGGTCAGAAATCAGGTCCTCCTGGTCGTGCAGGTGGGTGATGAGGCACAGAAACCTGGTTGACTCATCGAGTTTGTAATGGTCGAACACTTCGTCCACAAATTTGAACGAGTTTGTTGCTCTGTCGGGATTAAACGGTGGGCAGCGTCGGTAAGCATTGTAGAATGTTCAGAAGAAGAGGTTGAGTTGAGTTCATTGGGGCACTGCCTGAATCGAGCTGTTGTTGCTGTAGTATTCCAGGAGAGTGTGCCGCCAGGGGATGTGGTAACTACGGCTGTTTGGGTGGCAGCATGATGGTGATACATTGTGGTTGAGTGCAATCCGTCGTGATGCGGAAGGCTGACGTGGGTGAGACACCGTAATGTGTCAATTGCGGCTGTGGTAGCTCAACACATTGCGGGTGTGTTCGGATTGATGCGTTGCAGAAGACCGATGCAGATGAGGCACCGAGATGTGCCGAGAATGGTAGCGGAAGCTTGACTGGAGCCAGCACGGGGCCGACAGGTGAGAAAAAGTTCAAAGTTTGAGAATGTTTGTTAGTCGACGGAAAGCTCAACGTATGATCAGAGCTGGGGCCACCTGTGTTGCAGGGAGGCTGCGGAGGTGCGGGCTGTTCAGATGCACAGTGTGGGAAACGATGTGGAATATGGGACGGAATGAGTGAATGTTCACTGTTCATAGTCACTCCACTCAAAACGGTGTGCAGATAAGGTGAATGTTGTGGCACAAAACACTGAGGCATAGCAGTGGGACAGAGGTGGCGGTCAGGCACAGATAACAAGTTATTATTCCTGTTGCAGGCTGAGGTATCGAAGAAGGAAGGCATGTGCTGATGATGAACCGAGGCAGGTGCGGGCGTGGTCAGATGCTGAGGAGGTAGACTTGTGAACAAAGCAGTTCCGGCCATGTGGAAGGTATCTGCGTGGTACTGCATGGATTGCGGCGTGGCAAATCGTTGTCCTGGCGGTAGTAGGTTGTCCAACGAAGCATTTGCAGAAATCGGCATTGGTCCCGAACTACACGGAGATCTGTGATAGGTAACTGCACAGTCAATGAGGGGGGGCACATGTGGCGGGAACAAAGGCGTTTGATAGCCAGAGTCATGTGCACTTATTGTTGCAGGCTCGAAAATGTCCGGCGAAATCGGCAGAATCATCGAGTGAGAGGCATCGTGTTGCAGTCCTGGCAGGTGTACATTGCCCGCAACATGATGCATGTCGATCATAAAATCTGGCGTTAGGCGCTGGGCCAAAGTCATTGTTCAAATGCTGTGTCGATGTAATACATGCGAAAAAAACCAACGCAGAGGTCGCGGACACAGTAAATCGGCGAAAACGGAAGGCATTACAACTTGGGGTCACCAGTGAGGAGTATTACCGGGTTGGTTGCACCAATAATCACACCCATTTAGCAATAGTTCATTTATAAACTTAAGCACATACAAGGATCACAAAGAACTGATTTCAGCATGACGGAACAGCCAAAGATAATGCTTAGAGTCCAAAGATGAATGCATGTCGATGTTGGTGTCTACTTCATCGGTGCCACACACACGTATCATTCACTACACTCATTGTTGATGCAGGAAAAACAGTTATATGTCCTTATTGTATGAGATCTAAAACATAAGTGCTCTCAAGCGAAACTGAAACAAAAGTTGTTAAAGAAAATTGAATGTTCTCCTGACATTGCTCCTTTGTTACAAAGATAATTTTAAAAGCCTGTCTGTGCCATCTTCTGCAGTGATGTACCAATTTCTTATTACTAATGAGGAATAGAAAACATTCATATAAATTGCTATTGCGAGAAAAAAATAAAAAGGTATTACACACCTTGAAGTCCCTTGCACTGACCAGTCCAAGAGAAAACAGAGACCTGAACTTGTGGTAGAGCAAGACCAGTGCATGAAACAGAATGCAGCCAAAAACAAGATGCATGGAATCCTGAATGTGAAACCCAAAATCTGTGAATGCAATGAGATGAAAAATGTTTTCTGACAATGCAGTGTTAACTACCAAAGATATGATTGCCCTGATGACATGCTGATACACAATGTTAATCATTAACTAGACATGAACAGGAATGGTCTGCTCGCCATAACTGACCAAATGACAACCTATGGAGGAAAGAGAAGGGTGACCCAAGCAGTGATAGGTTTTAAGATTCATGAGTGAAACAGTGGCCTGGCATCAACCTGGAAACAGAACTTCTGTAGCAGAATGTGCAGCATAATGTGGGAATGCTGAGTTCCTGGCCATGCACATACAACAGTGCCTAACAGCTACTGCAGAGTGTGATTGCTCTTTCAAGCAGCATCCACAAAAGCAAACCAGTTGCACCTTTACCCGCAGTTACTCATTCTTTAGTTAATGGGACTATGCACAGCTCTGTTTAAAAATAATGCCTCAATGTAGTCATAGGGTCAGGCCCTGCATGTCTGTTTTCACCCCCACGGATAATTCGCTACAGAGTAACCTGTGTCTCTGATCCTGTCGTCAAATCTATGCATTGGCTAGAATTGCCAATTAATAAATTACACTGAAATATAAATAATAATAACAAGGATTCTATTCTAACACCTGTAATTGATGCAAATAACAAAGAATTGTGTTTATTCAAGAAAGGACATCTCAAATAAATAGGAAGTGGTCCTATGATCTTCAGTTAAAATACAGACAGAAATACTTATCTAATGCAGTAAAGTTATGTTGGGAGTGACATGAGAATGGTAACAAAATGCCCAAACTAAACAGTCATCTAAAATATGCATACATTAAGTCCATTTCATAATCACAATATACACAGTATTCACAGGGTCCAAGCAGTTCAGAGTTCAACATAATGATACATCATTCTCAAGTTGTACAGATATGATCTTATTCAATGTCACAACTTTTATGAGAAGGAAAGTTGCTATTCACCATATAGCGTAGATACTGAGTCACAGATAGGCACAACAAAAAGACTCTCACAATTAAAGCTTTCGGCAGTTAAGGCCTTTGTCAACACTAGGCACACAAACACACACACACACACACACACACACACACACACACACACAAATGCAGCTCACCCAATCACCACTCCCATCACAATGTTAGTATAGTGTTGCAAAGTTGTAATGTTAAAAGTCAAACAATGGAAAATCCAGGATGGAATGTAGCAATTATGAGAAGGAAAGTTGCTACTCACCATATAGCAGAGATGCTGAGTCGCAGATAGGCACAACAAAAAGACTCTCACAATTAAAGCTTTTGGCCAGTAAGGCCTTTGTCAATACTAGGCACACATACGCGCGCATGCACAAACACACACACACACACACACACACACACACACACACACACACACACACACAAATGCAGCTCACACACATTTGCCTGTGGAACTGGAAAGATAAGACATGGGAGATTTGTTTTGTACATGGTTGGGAGGATAATTACAGTCAGTGAAGGCTTCAGTGAAACCCTTGGTATATTTTGAGAGGGACTGCTTATTAATGCAGATGCAATGACTGCGGGTAGTTAGGCCGTATGGAAGGGACTTCTTGGCATGGAATGGGTGGTAGCTGTCGAAATGGAGATATTACTGGTGATTGGTGGGTTTAATATGGACAGAGGTACTGATGTACCATTTCTGAGGTAGTAGTCAACATCTAGGAAGATGGCTTGTTGGGTTGAGTATGACCATGTGAAGGAAATGGGGGAGAAGTTGTTGAGGTTCTGGAGGAATGTAGATAGGATATCCTGACCATTGATCCAGATATCAAAGATATCATCAATGAATCTGAACTAGGTGATGGGCTTAGGATTCTGGGTTTTTTAGGAAGGATTCCTCTAGGTGGACCATGAGTACATTGGCATAGGATGGTGCCTTGCGACTGCCCATAACCGTACCCCAGATTTGTTTGTATGTAATCCAGGGTATAGCTATGCACACCTGTATGGCACCATCCAATGCCAACCAATTCATGGGCATCTAGAGGAATCCTTCCTAAAATTGCAGGTTCCTAAGCCCCTCACCTGGTTCAGATTCATTGATGACATCTTTGATATCTGGATCGAAAGTGTGGATGCTCTATCCACATCCCTCCAGAACCTCTACAACTTCTTTCCCATTTGCTTCACCTGGTCCTATTCTACCCACAAGCCATCTTCCTAGATGTTGACCTCCACCTCAAAGGAGGCTACATCAGAACCTCTGTCCATATCAAACCTACTAACCACCAGCAATACCTTCACTGCAACAGCTGCCACCTGTTCCATACCAAGAAGTCCCTTCCGTACAACATAGCCACCCATGGTCATCACATCTGCAATGATGAACAGTCCCTCTCAAAATATGCCAAGGGTCTCACTGAAGCCATCACTGGCTGTAATTATCCTCCCAACCTTTGTAATAGATTGATTATTCCTTGCTACTGTAGTGTTATCTTGAAGCTGTGAGAAAGGAGGACCGGCATTGCAAGGCACGGAAGCAGAGACGATGCTGAGGGCAGACAAAACTAGGAGATATTGTTACATGAAGTAAACTGTGAGGGGAGAGCCCTGCAAAAATGCAGATGCCTACAAATTCGGTCCCAGGGCATTAGTTACTCTTCAAGGAATTAAAATGTAACTTCATATGTCGTCTAGACACTGTAGTAGGTTGTCACCATAGAATTTTGTAACCAACAGGCACGTACTAGTGTATAAAGCCAGCTTGATACCAGCCCTGAGAACAGAAATGTCAGTAGACTCATAAGGGTTAGAAAGAGAGTGAAAACACCAAAAACTGTTGACCTAGCAGTCCATACTCCAGGGAACCCAAGGGACGGGGCTAAATGACGTATAACAATAATGTTGTAAGTCTTATTTGGCAGAGCAGTTACGTTTAGCTTTCAGCTGAACAATATTGATACCAAATATGGACTTAGTTAGTGCAACTGCATTAACATCCCCACCTTAGGAGCTGTAGATGGGACGTAACTAAACCATGATTGGCAGGCACCTGCAAGAGACCTACAGGATTGGCTGGGTGGCTTTAAGTGGGAAAAACAGTGCCCCCATGCGACTCTTTAAAACCCCTACATTCCACATTTGGCAGAGTTCTCAGTTATAAAATCTGAGTGCCGAGTCCGCATCCGTCGACTCCAGCCTCGGTCCAGCTCTGCGTAAGTCTGCTCTCTCTCACTTGGAGTGCCTCAATGAACAGTGTCACTTTCAGTATGTTTTATTTTGCAACTAAGTTGTTGCCTTAAGATGCGGCTAGTGTTTGCTACTGTGGTTAGCATCCACCCCTGGGACTTCTACAATGGCTTCTGTTGTAACAGTGCTATTCATGCTTTTTCTAACCCTAGAACTAGCCTCCAGTGTATTAGTTAGTCCTGTCTTGAATAAACAACTATTTCAGAACCCTGTTTGTCCAAGAGTCTCCACAACGAGTTCCCTACCGAGTCTCACCACCTGCATTTCTAGTAAATGCCTGTACCAGTGTTGGCTCAGATAGAAGAAAACAATCAACTGCCTTCACTGTGAATTGTCCTTCTGCCTTCTGCTCTGTACCACTGAGGAGCGCAGAGTGACGAGCAACCCCTTTTTCCCTCTCCCACCTATGTCAGGACACAACACGTTGAACAAAAACAAATCTCCCATGCCTTATCTTTCCAGTCCTCCAGCACCTCCCAAACTCCCACTGTCCATCCTCAGAGGAGCATTCCCCAAGTAACTCAGTACCACCCAGAACTGGAGCAACTATTACATTCTGCACCAGGGCTTCGATTACCTCTCGTCGTGCCCTGAAATGAGAAATATCCTGCCCACTCTCTTTCCCAACACTCCCACAGTGGTATTCCACCATCCACTAAACCTACTCAATATACTCATCCCTCCTTACACAATCCCTGCTCCCAGTCCCTTACATCATGGCTCATACCCCTGTAATAGCCCTAGATGCAAGACCTGTCCCACACATCCTCCCACCACCACCTACTCCAGTCTGGTTACTAACATCACCTTCTCATCAAATGCAAGGCTACTTGTTAAACCTGTCATGTGATCTACAAGCTATGCTGCAACCACTTTGCTGAGTTCTATGTAGGCGTGACAACCAACAAACTGTCTGTCTGCAGCAATGGCCACTGTCAAACTGAGGCCAAGAAACAAGTGGACCATCCTGTTCCTGAACACGCTGCCAAACATGATATCCTTCAATTCAGTGACTGCTTCACAGCCTGTGCAATATGGATCCTCTCCACCAACACCAGATTTTCTGAATTGTGCACATAGGAACTTTCCCTGCAATAGATTCTACATTCCTGCAACCCTCCTGGCCTCAACTTTCATTGCTCACTGTCCTCTCCTATCCAGCTTCTTCCCTGTTCCCATTCTAACACTACACAGCCATTGTTCCACCACCACACCCAGTCTTTTTATTTCCCTCCTTTTCCGATACTCCCCCCCCCCCCCCCAACCACTACTTCACCACTAACCTGCAGCACTTCACTGTTCCCAACCTCCACCATACTATCCCTCACCCTCCCTGCCCCAGCCTCCTTCTTACCCCCACCCAGTCGCCACTCCCATCATGCACTGGTGCTACTGCTCGCAGTGTGGCTTCAGTTGCCTGAGACTGCAGTTGTGTGTGTGTGTGTGTGTGTGTGTGTGTGTGTGTGTGTGTGTCTATTGTTGATGAAGGCCTTAATGGTCAAAAGCTTTAATTGTGAGCGTTTTTTTTTTTTTTTTTTTTTTTTTTTTTTTTTTTTTTTTTTTTTGCCTAACTGCGACTCAGCATCTCTGCCATATGGTGAGTAGCAACTGTCCTTCTCATAATATAGTATAATAATATTTAAATAGAAGAAATGTCATAAATTTTTGGTTATATTTAGACCATTTACAATAAATATAATAGCTTCTTCATAAATAAATAAGCCAGCATTCATGCTCATGTTAAATGACAATGAATTGTCATTAAATATAGTTTAAACAATTATTTAGGCTTGCTTGTCAGAAGTGTCTTTTAGCACTCTTTTACAATGGTAGTGTCCACTAACACATGTGACTGACTACTTCTAAATTAGCACAGTTTTATAATAGCTCTTGCAATCAATGTATAAGTAAAGATATTGGCAAAATAGTAAACTGGTCATTAGATAAAGACAGAAGTATGACAAAATGTGAGGTACCAGTGCTGTGTTCATTTGCTGTGTAAATGTGGAGAATACAATGTTCTGACAAACATTTGCATGATGTAAAAGATGTCATAAATCAGTAAATAAAATAGGTACACATGCACAGCTTTCAGGGATGATAGCTATAATGCAATTCTATCATTTGACATATCATTCATTGGAATCACATGAAGCAATTAATAGTTGTTAATTCACAGTGTCATTGTGAAAATGTTTATTTGCTGTGAGATATTTACTTCTATAGTTTTAAAAATATTGAGATATTATTGTGTTACTTGCAGCACTTCATTTTTCTGCGGTTGCAGATGTATTCAGATTTGCACTAACATTTTAAGTATTCTGACACTCCACAATTTCCTGGAGCATATTGAGCACAAAGGCAGTGCAAGCAACATCTGTCCAAATTTCCAACTCTGGAACTTACCCATTTCAAGTGATGCGCTCATTATTTCTGCACCTGGCTGGCCAGAAATGTTCAACTACCCAAGCGGCTCCTTATGTCCTGCAACTGCTAGCATTCATCCACGCATCGAATTCACCTTACCTCATAGCAATTCTAGGTAGCCAATTAGCTCGCCTAGATACGTGTAATGTTTACACTCTGGTGTAACATTATGGACTTCTGTAAATTCTATTTCCATGACTGAGGTCTTGCTGCACAGGCAGCTATAGCAAACTGCTGCCACATGGCCTCATTTAGACAAGGCAGGCACTGTGCCTGTCGGTTCAGGCAGCAGATATGGATGTACACATGGAAGCAATCAGGACATGAGGGAAACCATGTGTCAGAAGGGGACAGTGTCTGAGAGAGAAAGGTGTGAACTCAATGACCACAATGAGGGTGTTGGTGAACCATGCATTTGCTGCAGAATTGCACACACTGACGTGACATCCACGGTGTCTTCAAACTGTTCCGATGCAGCCTGAGACACCTCAAACACCTGAGCAATAGCCAAAACCAAACTTTATTGTAGGAGTTTCAGATGCAAAACCTCATGACATACGTCTTTGCCCAGAACAAAATGGACAACAGTGTCACACATCATAGAGTTGGCACAGGAATGTTTACAAAGAGCACAAATAAATTTACACTTCTAACATAAACTGCAGAAGTCAGCCACCCATGCCTGATGGGACTGGCCTTGATTTTCTTGTAGGTGGTGAAACTCCATACAGGAAGCAGCAGTATGGGTTTGCTTAGGGTAGTAAACACTGAGCAACTCAAATAATTCAGATAATGACAATGTAGCTGGGTCCTTCAACAAAACAAGTTTTGGAAGCAAGTAAAATGAAACTTCCTGGCAGATTAAAACTGTGTGCCCGACCGAGACTCGAACTCGGGACCTTTGCCTTTCGCGGGCAAGTGCTCTACCATCTGAGCTACCGAAGCACGACTCACGTCCGGTACTCACAGCCTTACTTCTGCCAGTACCTCGTCTCCTACCTTCCAAACTTTACAGAAGCTCTCCTGCGAACCTTGCAGAACTAGCACTCCTGAAAGAAAGGATATTGCGGAGACATGGCTTAGCCACAGCCTGGGGGATGTTTCCAGAATGAGATTTTCACTCTGCAGCGGAGTGTGCGCTGATATGAAACTTCCTGGCAGATTAAAACTGTGTGCCCGATCGAGACTCGAACTCGGGACCTTTGCCTTTCGTGGGCAAGTGATCTGCCAGTAAGCTTCATATCAGCGCACACTCCGCTGCAGAGTGAAAATCTCATTCTGGAAACATCCCCCAGGCTGTGGCTAAGCCATGTCTCCGCAATATCCTTTCTTTCAGGAGTGCTAGTTCTGCAAGGTTCGCAGGAGAGCTTCTGTAAAGTTTGGAAGGTAGGAGACGAGGTACTGGCAGAAGTAAGGCTGTGAGTACCGGACGTGAGTCGTGCTTCGGTAGCTCAGATGGTAGAGCACTTGCCCACGAAAGGCAAAGGTCCCGAGTTCGAGTCTCGGTCGGGCACACAGTTTTAATCTGCCAGGAAGTTTCATATCAGCGCACACTCCGCTGCAGAGTGAAAATCTCATTCTGGAAACATCCCCCAGGCTGTGGCTAAGCCATGTCTCCGCAATATCCTTTCTTTCAGGAGTGCTAGTTCTGCAAGGTTCGCAGGAGAGCTTCTGTAAAGTTTGGAAGGTAGGAGATGAGGTACTGGCAGAAGTAAGGCTGTGAGTACCGGACGTGAGTCGTGCTTCGGTAGCTCAGATGGTAGAGCACTTGCCCACGACAGGCAAAAGTCCCGAGTTCGAGTCTCGGTCGGGCACATAGTTTTAATCTGCCAGGAAGTTTCATATCAGCGCACACTCCGCTGCAGAGTGAAAATCTCATTCTGGAAACATCCCCCAGGCTGTGGCTAAGCCATGTCTCCGCAATATCCTTTCTTTCAGGAGTGCTAGTTCTGCAAGGTTCGCAGGAGAGCTTCTGTAAAGTTTGGAAGGTAGGAGACGAGGTACTGGCAGAAGTAAGGCTGTGAGTACCGGACATGAGCCGTGCTTCGGTAGCTCAGATGGTAGAGCACTTGCCCGCGAAAGGCAAAGGTCCCGAGTTCGAGTCTCGGTCGGCCACACAGTTTTAATCTGCCAGGAAGTTTCATATCAGCGCACACTCTGCTGCAGAGTGAAAATCTCATTCTGGAAACATCCCCCAGGCTGTGGCTAAGCCATGTCTCCGCAATATCCTTTCTTTCAGGAGTGCTAGTTCTGCAAGGTTCGCAGGAGAGCTTCTGTAAAGTTTGGAAGGTAGGAGACGAGGTACTGGCAGAAGTAAGGCTGTGAGTACCGGACGTGAGTCGTGCTTCGGTAGCTCAGATGGTAGAGCACTTGCCCGCGAAAGGCAAAGGTCCCGAGTTCGAGTCTCGGTCGGGCACACAGTTTTAATCTGCCAGGAAGTTTCATATTAGCGCACACTCCGCTGCAGAGTGAAAATCTCATTCTGGAAACATCCCCCAGGCTGTGGCTAAGCCATGTCTCCGCAATATCCTTTCTTTCAGGAGTGCTAGTTCTGCAAGGTTCGCAGGAGAGCTTCTGTAAAGTTTGGAGGGTAGGAGACGAGGTACTGGCAGAAGTAAGGCTGTGAGTACCGGACGTGAGTCTACATCTACATCTACATTGATACTCCGCAAGCCACCCAACGGTGTGTGGCGGAGGGCACTTTACGTGCCACTGTCATTACCTCCCTTTCCTGTTCCAGTCGCGTATGGTTCGCGGGAAGAACGACTGTCTGAAAGCCTCCGTGCGCGCTCTAATCTCTCTAATTTTACATTCGTGATCTCCTCGGGAAGTATAAGTAGGGGGAAGCAATATATTCGATACCTCATCCAGAAACGCACCCTCTCGAAACCTGGCGAGCAAGCTACACCGCGATGCAGAGCGCCTCTCTTGCAGAGTCTGCCACTTGAGTTTATTAAACATCTCCGTAACGCTATCACGGTTACCAAATAACCCAGTGACGAAATGCGCCGCTCTTCTTTGGATCTTCTCTATCTCCTCCGTCAACCCGACCTGGTACGGATCCCACACTGATGAGCAATACTCAAGTATAGGTCGAACGAGTGTTTTGTAAGCCACCTCCTTTGTTGATGGACTACATTTTCTAAGCACTCTCCCAATGAATCTCAACCTGGTACCCGCCTTACCAACAATTAGTTTTATATGATCATTCCACTTCAAATCGTTCCGTACGCATACTCCCAGATATTTTACAGAAGTAACTGCTACCAGTGTTTGTTCCGCTATCATATAATCATACAATAAAGGATCCTTCTTTCTATGTATTCGCAATACATTACATTTGTCTATGTTAAGGGTCAGTTGCCACTCCCTGCACCAAGTGCCTATCCGCTGCAGATCTTCCTGTATTTCGCTACAATTTTCTAATGCAGCAACTTCTCTGTATACTACAGCATCATCCGCGAAAAGCCGCATGGAACTTCCGACACTATCTACTAAGTCATTTATATATATTGTGAAAAGCAATGGTCCCATAACACTCCCCTGTGGCACGCCAGAGGTTACTTTAACGTCTGTAGACGTCTCTCCATTGATAAAAACATGCTGTGTTCTGTTTGCTAAAAACTCTTCAATCCAGCCACACAGCTGGTCTGATATTCCGTAGGCTCTTACTTTGTTTATCAGGCGACAGTGCGGAACTGTATCGAACGCCTTCCGGAAGTCAAGAAAAATAGCATCTACCTGGGAGCCTGTATCTAATATTTTCTGGGTCTCATGAACAAATAAGGCGAGTTGGGTCTCACACGATCGCTGTTTCCGGAATCCATGTTGATTCCTACATAGTAGATTCTGGGTTTCCAGAAATGACATGATACGCGAGCAAAAAACATGTTCTAAAATTCTACAAGAGATCGACGTAAGAGATATAGGTCTATAGTTCTGCGCATCTGCTCGACGACCCTTCTTGAAGACTGGGACTATCTGTGCTCTTTTCCAATCATTTGGAACCCTCCGTTCCTCTAGAGACTTGCGGTACACGGCTGTTAGAAGGGGGGCAAGTTCTTTCGCGTACTCTGTGTAGAATCGAATTGGTATCCCGTCAGGTCCAGTGGACTTTCCTCTATTGAGTGATTCCAGTCGTGCTTCGGTAGCTCAGATGGTAGAGCACTTGCCCGCGAAAGGCAAAGGTACCGAGTTCGAGTCTCGGTCAGGCACACAGTTTTAATCTGCCCGGAAGTTTCATATCAGCGCACACTCCGCTGCAGAGTGAAAATCTCATTCTGGAAACATCCCCCAGGCTGTGGCTAAGCCATGTCTCCGCAATATCCTTTCTTTCAGGAGTGCTAATTCTGCAAGGTTCGCAGGAGAGCTTCTGTAAAGTTTGGAAGGTAGGAGACGAGGTACTGGCAGAAGTAAGGCAGTGAGTACCGGACGTGAGTTGTGCTTCGGTAGCTCAGATGGTAGAGCACTTGCCCGCGAAAGGCAAAGGTCCCGAGTTCGAGTCTCGGTCAGGCACACAGTTTTAATCTGCCAGGAAGTTTCATATCAACGCACACTCCGCTGCAGAGTGAAAATCTCATTCTGGAAACATCCCCCAGGCTGTGGCTAAGCCATGTCTCCGCAATATCCTTTCTTTCAGGAGTGCTAATTCTGCAAGGTTCGCAGGAGAGCTTCTGTAAAGTTTGGAAGGTAGGAGACGAGGTACTGGCAGAAGTAAGGCTGTGAGTACCGGACGTGAGTCGTGCTTCGGTAGCTCAGATGGTTAGCACTTGCCCGCGAAAGGCAAAGGTCCCGAGTTCGAGTCTCGGTCGGGCACACAGTTTTAATCTGCCAGGAAGTTTCATATCAGCGCACACTCCGCTGCAGAGTGAAAATCTCATTCTGGAAATATCCCCCAGGCTGTGGCTAAACCATGTCTCCGCAATATCCTTTCTTTCAGGAGTGCTAGTTCTGCAAGGTTCGCAGGAGAGCTTCTGTAAAGTTTGGAAGGTAAGCGACGAGGTACTGGCAGAAGTAAGGCTGTGAGTACCGGACGTGAGTCGTGCTTCGGTAGCTCAGATGGTAGAGCACTTGCCCACGACAGGCAAAAGTCCCGAGTTCGAGTCTCGGTCGGGCACATAGTTTTAATCTGCCAGGAAGTTTCATATCAGCGCACACTCCGCTGCAGAGTGAAAATCTCATTCTGGAAACATCCCCCAGGCTGTGGCTAAGCCATGTCTCCGCAATATCCTTTCTTTCAGGAGTGCTAGTTCTGCAAGGTTCGCAGGAGAGCTTCTGTAAAGTTTGGAAGGTAGGAGACGAGGTACTGGCAGAAGTAAGGCTGTGAGTACCGGACGTGAGCCGTGCTTCGGTAGCTCAGATGGTAGAGCACTTGCCCGCGAAAGGCAAAGGTCCCGAGTTCGAGTCTCGGTCGGGCACACAGTTTTAATCTGCCAGGAAGTTTCATATTAGCGCACACTCCGCTGCAGAGTGAAAATCTCATTCTGGAAACATCCCCCAGGCTGTGGCTAAGCCATGTCTCCGCAATATCCTTTCTTTCAGGAGTGCTAGTTCTGCAAGGTTCGCAGGAGAGCTTCTGTAAAGTTTGGAGGGTAGGAGACGAGGTACTGGCAGAAGTAAGGCTGTGAGTACCGGACGTGAGTCTACATCTACATCTACATTGATACTCCGCAAGCCACCCAACGGTGTGTGGCGGAGGGCACTTTACGTGCCACTGTCATTACCTCCCTTTCCTGTTCCAGTCGCGTATGGTTCGCGGGAAGAACGACTGTCTGAAAGCCTCCGTGCGCGCTCTAATCTCTCTAATTTTACATTCGTGATCTCCTCGGGAAGTATAAGTAGGGGGAAGCAATATATTCGATACCTCATCCAGAAACGCACCCTCTCGAAACCTGGCGAGCAAGCTACACCGCGATGCAGAGCGCCTCTCTTGCAGAGTCTGCCACTTGAGTTTATTAAACATCTCCGTAACGCTATCACGGTTACCAAATAACCCAGTGACGAAATGCGCCGCTCTTCTTTGGATCTTCTCTATCTCCTCCGTCAACCCGACCTGGTACGGATCCCACACTGATGAGCAATACTCAAGTATAGGTCGAACGAGTGTTTTGTAAGCCACCTCCTTTGTTGATGGACTACATTTTCTAAGCACTCTCCCAATGAATCTCAACCCGGTACCCGCCTTACCAACAATTAGTTTTATATGATCATTCCACTTCAAATCGTTCCGTACGCATACTCCCAGATATTTTACAGAAGTAACTGCTACCAGTGTTTGTTCCGCTATCATATAATCATACAATAAAGGATCCTTCTTTCTATGTATTCGCAATACATTACATTTGTCTATGTTAAGGGTCAGTTGCCACTCCCTGCACCAAGTGCCTATCCGCTGCAGATCTTCCTGTATTTCGCTACAATTTTCTAATGCAGCAACTTCTCTGTATACTACAGCATCATCCGCGAAAAGCCGCATGGAACTTCCGACACTATCTACTAAGTCATTTATATATATTGTGAAAAGCAATGGTCCCATAACACTCCCCTGTGGCACGCCAGAGGTTACTTTAACGTCTGTAGACGTCTCTCCATTGATAAAAACATGCTGTGTTCTGTTTGCTAAAAACTCTTCAATCCAGCCACACAGCTGGTCTGATATTCCGTAGGCTCTTACTTTGTTTATCAGGCGACAGTGCGGAACTGTATCGAACGCCTTCCGGAAGTCAAGAAAAATAGCATCTACCTGGGAGCCTGTATCTAATATTTTCTGGGTCTCATGAACAAATAAGGCGAGTTGGGTCTCACACGATCGCTGTTTCCGGAATCCATGTTGATTCCTACATAGTAGATTCTGGGTTTCCAGAAATGACATGATATGCGAGCAAAAAACATGTTCTAAAATTCTACAAGAGATCGACGTAAGAGATATAGGTCTATAGTTTTGCGCATCTGCTCGACGACCCTTCTTGAAGACTGGGACTATCTGTGCTCTTTTCCAATCATTTGGAACCCTCCGTTCCTCTAGAGACTTGCGGTACACGGCTGTTAGAAGGGGGGCAAGTTCTTTCGCGTACTCTGTGTAGAATCGAATTGGTATCCCGTCAGGTCCAGTGGACTTTCCTCTATTGAGTGATTCCAGTCGTGCTTCGGTAGCTCAGATGGTAGAGCACTTGCCCGCGAAAGGCAAAGGTCCCGAGTTCGAGTCTCAGTCGGGCACACAGTTTTAATCTGCCAGGAAGTTTCATATCAGCGCACACTCCGCTGCAGAGTGAAAATCTCATTCTGGAAACATCCCCCAGGCTGTGGCTAAGCCATGTCTCCGCAATATCCTTTCTTTCAGGAGTGCTAATTCTGCAAGGTTCGCAGGAGAGCTTCTGTAAAGTTTGGAAGGTAGGAGACGAGGTACTGGCAGAAGTAAGGCAGTGAGTACCGGACGTGAGTTGTGCTTCGGTAGCTCAGATGGTAGAGCACTTGCCCGCGAAAGGCAAAGGTCCCGAGTTCGAGTCTCGGTCAGGCACACAGTTTTAATCTGCCAGGAAGTTTCATATCAACGCACACTCCGCTGCAGAGTGAAAATCTCATTCTGGAAACATCCCCCAGGCTGTGGCTAAGCCATGTCTCCGCAATATCCTTTCTTTCAGGAGTGCTAATTCTGCAAGGTTCGCAGGAGAGCTTCTGTAAAGTTTGGAAGGTAGGAGACGAGGTACTGGCAGAAGTAAGGCTGTGAGTACCGGACGTGAGTCGTGCTTCGGTAGCTCAGATGGTTAGCACTTGCCCGCGAAAGGCAAAGGTCCCGAGTTCGAGTCTCGGTCGGGCACACAGTTTTAATCTGCCAGGAAGTTTCATATCAGCGCACACTCCGCTGCAGAGTGAAAATCTCATTCTGGAAATATCCCCCAGGCTGTGGCTAAACCATGTCTCCGCAATATCCTTTCTTTCAGGAGTGCTAGTTCTGCAAGGTTCGCAGGAGAGCTTCTGTAAAGTTTGGAAGGTAAGCGACGAGGTACTGGCAGAAGTAAGGCTGTGAGTACCGGACGTGAGTCGTGCTTCGGTAGCTCAGATGGTAGAGCACTTGCCCACGACAGGCAAAAGTCCCGAGTTCGAGTCTCGGTCGGGCACATAGTTTTAATCTGCCAGGAAGTTTCATATCAGCGCACACTCCGCTGCAGAGTGAAAATCTCATTCTGGAAACATCCCCCAGGCTGTGGCTAAGCCATGTCTCCGCAATATCCTTTCTTTCAGGAGTGCTAGTTCTGCAAGGTTCGCAGGAGAGCTTCTGTAAAGTTTGGAAGGTAGGAGACGAGGTACTGGCAGAAGTAAGGCTGTGAGTACCGGACGTGAGCCGTGCTTCGGTAGCTCAGATGGTAGAGCACTTGCCCGCGAAAGGCAAAGGTCCCGAGTTCGAGTCTCGGTCGGGCACACAGTTTTAATCTGCCAGGAAGTTTCATATTAGCGCACACTCCGCTGCAGAGTGAAAATCTCATTCTGGAAACATCCCCCAGGCTGTGGCTAAGCCATGTCTCCGCAATATCCTTTCTTTCAGGAGTGCTAGTTCTGCAAGGTTCGCAGGAGAGCTTCTGTAAAGTTTGGAGGGTAGGAGACGAGGTACTGGCAGAAGTAAGGCTGTGAGTACCGGACGTGAGTCTACATCTACATCTACATTGATACTCCGCAAGCCACCCAACGGTGTGTGGCGGAGGGCACTTTACGTGCCACTGTCATTACCTCCCTTTCCTGTTCCAGTCGCGTATGGTTCGCGGGAAGAACGACTGTCTGAAAGCCTCCGTGCGCGCTCTAATCTCTCTAATTTTACATTCGTGATCTCCTCGGGAAGTATAAGTAGGGGGAAGCAATATATTCGATACCTCATCCAGAAACGCACCCTCTCGAAACCTGGCGAGCAAGCTACACCGCGATGCAGAGCGCCTCTCTTGCAGAGTCTGCCACTTGAGTTTATTAAACATCTCCGTAACGCTATCACGGTTACCAAATAACCCAGTGACGAAATGCGCCGCTCTTCTTTGGATCTTCTCTATCTCCTCCGTCAACCCGACCTGGTACGGATCCCACACTGATGAGCAATACTCAAGTATAGGTCGAACGAGTGTTTTGTAAGCCACCTCCTTTGTTGATGGACTACATTTTCTAAGCACTCTCCCAATGAATCTCAACCTGGTACCCGCCTTACCAACAATTAGTTTTATATGATCATTCCACTTCAAATCGTTCCGTACGCATACTCCCAGATATTTTACAGAAGTAACTGCTACCAGTGTTTGTTCCGCTATCATATAATCATACAATAAAGGATCCTTCTTTCTATGTATTCGCAATACATTACATTTGTCTATGTTAAGGGTCAGTTGCCACTCCCTGCACCAAGTGCCTATCCGCTGCAGATCTTCCTGTATTTCGCTACAATTTTCTAATGCAGCAACTTCTCTGTATACTACAGCATCATCCGCGAAAAGCCGCATGGAACTTCCGACACTATCTACTAAGTCATTTATATATATTGTGAAAAGAAATGGTCCCATAACACTCCCCTGTGGCACGCCAGAGGTTACTTTAACGTCTGTAGACGTCTCTCCATTGATAAAAACATGCTGTGTTCTGTTTGCTAAAAACTCTTCAATCCAGCCACACAGCTGGTCTGATATTCCGTAGGCTCTTACTTTGTTTATCAGGCGACAGTGCGGAACTGTATCGAACGCCTTCCGGAAGTCAAGAAAAATAGCATCTACCTGGGAGCCTGTATCTAATATTTTCTGGGTCTCATGAACAAATAAGGCGAGTTGGGTCTCACACGATCGCTGTTTCCGGAATCCATGTTGATTCCTACATAGTAGATTCTGGGTTTCCAGAAATGACATGATATGCGAGCAAAAAACATGTTCTAAAATTCTACAAGAGATCGACGTAAGAGATATAGGTCTATAGTTTTGCGCATCTGCTCGACGACCCTTCTTGAAGACTGGGACTATCTGTGCTCTTTTCCAATCATTTGGAACCCTCCGTTCCTCTAGAGACTTGTGGTACACGGCTGTTAGAAGGGGGGCAAGTTCTTTCGCGTACTCTGTGTAGAATCGAATTGGTATCCCGTCAGGTCCAGTGGACTTTCCTCTATTGAGTGATTCCAGTCGTGCTTCGGTAGCTCAGATGGTAGAGCACTTGCCCGCGAAAGGCAAAGGTCCCGAGTTCGAGTCTCGGTCGGGCACACAGTTTTAATCTGCCAGGAAGTTTCATATCAGCGCACACTCCGCTGCAGAGTGTAAATCTCATTCTGGAAACATCCCCCAGGCTGTGGCTAAGCCATGTCTCCGCAATATCCTTTCTTTCAGGAGTGCTAGTTCTGCAAGGTTCGCAGGAGAGCTTCTGTAAAGTTTGGAAGGTAGGAGACGAGGTACTGGCAGAAGTAAGGCTGTGAGTACCGGACGTGAGTCGTGCTTCGGTAGCTCAAATGGTAGAGCACTTGCCCGCGAAAGGCAAAGGTCCCGAGTTCGAGTCTCGGTCGGGCACACAGTTTTAATCTGCCAGGAAGTTTCATATCAGCGCACACTCTGCTGCAGAGTGAAAATCTCATTCTGGAAACATCCCCCAGGCTGTGGCTAAGCCAGGTCTCCGCAATATCCTTTCTTTCAGGAGTGCTAGTTCTGCAAGGTTCGCAGGAGAGCTTCTGTAAAGTTTGGAAGGTAGGAGACGAGGTACTGGCAGAAGTAAGGCTGTGAGTACCGGACGTGAGTCGTGCTTCGGTAGCTCAGATGGTAGAGCACTTGCCCGCGAAAGGCAAAGGTCCCGAGTTCGAGTCTCGGTCGGGCACACAGTTTTAATCTGCCAGGAAGTTTCATATCAGCGCACACTCCGCTGCTGATGTTGCAAACAGTACCTGTATGAGTCCCAATCTTCCTCTGCTTCTTGGAATAGTGGAAAAGCTGGGGGAGCACTCAGGCACGTGAAGGGGAGTTTTGGAGGGCGCGTGGCACTCTGCAAATTTGTAACTACCTGACGAAACAAGGTTAACTGCTGGTAGTTCTTGCTCAAACTGCTGTTGGTGCTGAGTAAACAGTTGGTGCTGTTGTTGTAATGTCTGATCCAATGCCAAATCCATCACACTCATGGTACATGCGCAGAAGTGAAAAGCCTCATCAACAAAAACTGTAGTATCTAGGGCTCTTTATTAACAACAACACACAATTATATACAATGGCAGTGAGTCAAGCACCAGAATTACACAAGCATGAGACAACATTAACTGAAATCAAACAATGTAAAATCCAGGAACATAAACAGAAGAGTACAAGTCCAGGTCCAGTCCAATCATATGCTATGCACTTTGAAAGATCAGCGAGTCACAACACTTTTCCCCCTTTGAATTTTTTGCACAGGTCTTGATGTAGGTGGCTTGTAGATTGCTAACGTGTTGTTTGACTGGCTGTAAAGTCTTGAGGAGGAGGCTTCCCGTACCGACAGAACTGTCCCCGATGATAACGGATCGAGATGACAGGAGACGTGGGGGTCAAATCTGCTGGGGCCGCGTGCACCAATCTGCCCATTGCAGCTAGTCCAGTTGTTATAACAGGAGACATGGGCGATGTGTCTGCATCCGTAGGAGAAGGAGGCGAGTAGAGTTGCTCCGACAGATGATGGTCATCTGGTTCCTGCATGGGTACGTCTCCTGGTGGCGTCAGTTCTTGTGCTGCACCGATATGATGGTGAGAGGACTGTGTTGTGAGTAATGACAGATTCCAGTATCCTGAGCGTCAGGTAGAGCCAAAGGTGGCGTAGCAGCATCCGAAACAGGTGTTGCCAGCATCCGAGGCCGAAGCTGGTCCGAATGACGAGCTGCAACACCCGTGTCTGTCTGGATTTCATACAGGCATCGGCCACGGTGTCATAAGATGTGGCCAGGACTCCATTCTGGCCGCCTGCCATATCCCCGTACCCATAGAAGGTTGTCAGCAGTGAACCGGCCAAGCGAAGGCACGCGCAGCCATGAGGTGGAAGCCCACAGAAGATGAAATAGCATGCGGGGCTGTCCGCCATGTAAGAGCTCAGTTGGGCTGTGGTCGCACATGGGGGTGAAACGGTAAGAAGCCAGAAATTGGAGAAGCACAACATCAGCAGCAGAAGAAGTCAGGAGTTTCCTCATCTGAGCCTTAAATGTGTGGACCAGTCGTTCAGCCTCACTGTTTGACTGTGGATGGAATGGAGGGGCCGTGACATGCGTGATGCCGTGATGGGCACAAAAATCCGCAAAATCAGAAGAGGCAAATTGTGGACCATTATCAGTAACAAGAGCAGAGGGAAGACCTTCCAAAGAGAAAATGCGAGCTAGAGCATTGGTGGTTGCCGCGGTGGTAGGCGACGTGCAACGGACAATGAAAGGAAAGTTAGAGTAGGCATCAATAATGAGAAGCCAATAAGTACCTAAAAAAGGTCCCACGAAGTCAGCATGAATACGCTCCCAGGGTTTCTCAGGTGAAGGCCACAGTGACAAAGATAACTTCAGGGCGGTAGCCTATGATGCACAAGGGCCACAGGCAGGGACCATGTGTGCAATTTCAGAGTCGATGCCGGACCAGTACACATGACAGCGTGCCAGAGATTTTGTGTGAGAGACACCCCAGTGCCCTTGGTGAAGGAGGCACAAGACCGAAACAAGCAGAGACACAGGTACCACAACACACGGCGAAGCATTTTCGATGGAAAGAAGGGTAACACCATCCATAGCCGTGAGGCGTTAACACAAAGTGTAGTAGTTCCGCAACAGATCAGAAGTCTTAGCGGATGGATGATCTGGCCAACCCTTCTGAATACAGCGTAAAACCCGGGAGAGGATAGGGTCAGAGCCCGTAGCAGCCATCAGCCAGTCCCCAGTGATGGGGAACCCGTCCACATCCCGCTGCTCGGCAACATCCAGGTGGAAACACAAAACTTCGCTTTCTCGGCTCCTGTCGCCATTTTGTCTCACTGCGCTCTCAAGCACTCTGGCAGCAGAAACCTGAAGTGCGGCTTCAGGCGAACAAAACTTTATGAGTTTTTCTACGTATCTGTAGTGTGTCGTGACCATATGTCAATGAATGGAGTTACAGTGAATTTATGAAATCAGGACCCATGGGAAGGCGAGACAGTGCATCAGCATTCACATGTTGAGCCGTCAGCCGGAAATGAATCTCATAATTGAAATGAGACAAGTAAAGAGCCCAACGCTGGGGGCGGTGTGCAGCCTTGTCAGGAAGTGACGTTGATGAATGAAACAAGGAAACAAGTGGTTTGTGATCTGTAACAAGATGAAATTTGGATCCATAGAGGAAAACACCAAACTTATGAAGAGCATAAATAATGGCCAAAGTTTCTTTTTCAATTTGAGAATACTTTCGTTG
Source organism: Schistocerca serialis cubense (assembly GCF_023864345.2). Classification (NCBI taxonomy): domain Eukaryota; kingdom Metazoa; phylum Arthropoda; class Insecta; order Orthoptera; family Acrididae; genus Schistocerca; species Schistocerca serialis. Next base: position 80,993,543 of record NC_064641.1, on the reverse strand, counting down.
GGCATCCGTGAGCGTTTTGGAGGCATAAGCAATGGGCTGTTCAGAACTGTCAGTAAAATGGTGCACAAGGACTGCACCGACCCCGTATTGAGAGGCGTCCATGGCAAGAACAAGATGTTGGCCAGGTCGATAAGTAGCCAGGCACAGGGCCTGTTTCAGCATAGTCTTCAATTTCTGGAAAGCCGCATCACATTATGCGGACCAGTGAAAAGGCACGTTTTTATGCAACAGGCGATGCAACGGCTGAGCCACCAAAGCAGCAGATGGTAAAAACTTGTGATAGTATGCTATTTTCCCCAAGAAGGCCTGCAGTTCCTTAACAGATGTAGGGTGAGGAAGGGCATCAATCGCAGTGACAGTTTGCTGAAGCGGACGAATACCATCCTGAGAGAGTTGAAACCCCAAGTACAGGGTTATTACAAATGATTGAAGCGATTTCACAGCTCTACAAAAACTTTATTATTTGAGATATTTTCACAATGCTTTGCACACACATACAAAAACTCAAAAAGTTTTTTTAGGCATTCACAAATGTTCGATATGTGCCCCTTTAGTGATTCGGCAGACATCAAGCCGATAATCAAGTTCCTCCCACACTCGGCGTAGCATGTCCCCATCAATGAGTTCGAAAACATCGTTGATGCGAGCTCTCAGTTCTGGCACGTTTCTTGGCAGAGGAGGTTTAAACACTGAATCTTTCACATAACCCCACAGAAAGAAATCGCATGGGGTTAAGTTGGGAGAGTGTGGAGGCCATGACATGAATTGCTGATCATGATCTCCACCACGACCGATCCATCGGTTTTCCAATCTCCTGTTTAAGAAATGCCGAACATCATGGTAGAAGTGCGGTGGAGCACCATCCTGTTGAAAGATGAAGTCGGCGCTATCGGTCTCCAGTTGTGGCATGAGCCAATTTTGCAGCATGTCCAGATACACGTGTCCTGTAATGTTTTTTTCGCAGAAGAAAAAGGGTCCATAAACTTTAAACCGTGAGATTGCACAAAACACGTTAACTTTTGGTGAATTGCGAATTTGCTGCACAAATGCGTGAGGATTCTCTACCGCCCAGATTCGCACATTGTGTCTGTTCACTTCACCATTAAGAAAAAATGTTGCTTCATCACTGAAAACAAGTTTCGCACTGAACGCATCCTCTTCCATGAGCTGTTGCAACCGCGCCGAAAATTCAAAGCGTTTGACTTTGTCATCGGGTGTCAGGGCTTGTAGCAATTGTAGACAGTAAGGATTCTGCTATAGCCTTTTCCGTAAGATTTTCCAAATCGTCGGCTGTGGTACGTTTAGCTCCCTGCTTGCTTTATTCGTCGACTTCCGCGGGCTACGCGTGAAACTTGCCTGCACACGTTCAACCACTTCTTCGCTCACTGCAAGCCGACCCATTGATTTCCCCTTACAGAGGCATCCAGAAGCTTTAAACTGCACATACCATTGCTGAATGGAGTTAGCAGTTGGTGGATCTTTGTTGAACTTCGTCCTGAAGTGTCGTTGCACTGTTATGACTGACTGATGTGAGTGCATTTCAAGCACGACATACGCTTTCTCGGCTCCTGTCGTCATTTTGTCTCACTGCGCTCTCCAGCGCTCTGGCGGCAGAAACCTGAAGTGCGGCTTCAGCCGAACAAAGCTTTATGAGTTTTTCTACGTATCTGTTGTGTGTCGTGACCATATGTCAATGAATGGAGCTACAGTGAATTTATGAAATCCCTTCAATCATTTGTAATAGCCCTGTACGTGATAGATGCCTGAAAAAAATTTGATTTCTGTAGATTGCACTTAAGACCAGCAGTCTGTAAGACATGAAAAAGTGTACGGAGAGTTTGAAGATGTTCGTCAGTGGTGGAGTCAGTGACAACAATGTCGTCCTGGTAATTTATACACCCAGGGACAGTGAGCAATAATTGTTCCTAGGATCACTGAAAAAGAGCAGGGCTGCTGGCAACCCCGAATGGCAATCGTTGGTATTGATAGAGGCCGAAAGGCGTGTTAAGGACCAGAAACTGCCGGGAAGCAGCATCGAGAGGAAGTTGATGATAGGCTTCTGACAGGTCAAGTTCAGAAAAATACTGGCCTCCAGCAAGTTTAGTGAACAATTCTTCAGGTCGAGGCATAGGGTAAGTGTTGATAAGGCATTGAGCATTTACAGTGGCTTTGAAATCGCCACAGAGATGAATATTACCATTTGGCTTAGCAACGACAATGACAGGAGAGGACCACTCACTGGAAGTGACAGGAAGCAAGACCCCTGAAGCAGTGAGACGATCCAGCTCCCATTTGACCTGATCACGAAGGGCCACAGGAATGGGTCAAGCCCAAAAAAGCTTAGGCCGAGCAGTGGGTTTGAGCGTGATATGAGTTTCAAAGTCTTTTGCACAGCCTAACCAAGGAGAAACAAGGGACAAAAATGTCGTCGACAAGGGATCCAGTTGAGCATAAGGAATAGCATCAGAGACGATATTGACAGAGTCATCTATGGAGAACCCAAAAATGCAAAATGCATTGAAACCAAAAAGATTCTCCGCATCACTATGGTTGACCACAAATATGCGAACCGTGCGAATGACAGATTTGTAAGATACCTCAGCATCAAATTGTCCCAGGAGAGAAATCTTCTGTTTATTGTAAGTCCGTAATTTCCTAATGACAGGTGACAGGAATGCAGAACCCAACTGAAGATACGTCTGAGAATTGATGATAGTGGCAGCAGAACCAGTATCCAACTGCATGCAAACATCTCGACCAAGTTTTTGGACAGTGAGGAATAACTTCCCTGAAAGGGAAGAAGTACAATTGACAGACAACACAGAATCAGAATCAGCATCATGTTCATGAACATCATGTATGCGGTCGGATTTGCATTTGTAACACACGGCCCAACGTTGTGGACAATCTTCTCGTGAATGTTTCATAAAACACCGCGGACATGAAGGAAGTTGCCATGGGTTTTGCTGCAGTTTCTTAGAGGTTTTTTTATGGTTAGGCCGAGGCTGCACTTGGGAGCGTACTGCAGCCACATCGGCCGGTGGGGACACGCCACACGCTTCGTCAACATTGCACGGAGGTTGTATTTCCCCGACGTCACCCCATGCCTCTATTTGCGCTTCAGTGGTGCGAGAAAGTTCAAAAGACTGAGTGATGGATAGGATTTCATCTAGAGGTGGATTTGCCAACTGGAGGGCACGTTGCCTAACTTCTGTGTCGGGCGCCGATCGGGTAATAGCATCCCGTACGATGGAATCGGCATAGGATTCTTTGTGAACTTCAGTAACAAATAGGCACTTTCTACTGAGGCCGTGAAGTTCAGCAGCCCCAGCGCGATAGGATTGATTCAGTTGTTTTTGACAACGATAAAAGACAACACGAGAGGCTACCACATGTGTTAGCTTTTGAAAATAGACGGACAGAAGAGAGCACATTTCAGCAAAGGACAAAGACGCAGAATCTTTCAAAGGAGCCAATTGCGACAACAACCGATACATTTGAGGTGAAATCCATGAAAGGAACAGAGACTTACACATTTGTTCATCCGCAACATGAAATGCCAAGAAGTGCTGTCGAAGACGTATTTTGTAATCAGACCAGTCTTCTGCCGTCTTGTCGTAAGGAGGAAAAGTAGGTAGAGACAACGACGAGAGACGCCCCACATTTGATGCCGCAATGAAATCACGAATCACATTTGTGAGAAGCGTTTGCTGTTCTATGAGACCTTGCAATAGTTGCTCTAAAGTAGCCATGGAAACATGTGGGTCAACGATGGAAAAGAAAAATCCCATCCTCGTCGCCAATTGTAATAACTTCAAGTTGAACAAATATATTTCAAGGAAGATGCAATACATGAAAGTCACAGATCAAGTAAACAGAGTAAGATGTATGAACACTTTAACAGTCAAATCATAACTGAGTCCAAGTCTAGCGGCCGCTGGCTGGCTGGCTGCTTAGGTGGCGCTACTGATGCATGGCTAGCAGACAGCGCTGCATGTAGAGGACGCGCATAACTGCGTGGTGGCACTTTGAAAGATCGGCGAGTCACAACACTGCATAATAAAGCCACTTCATAAAAAGGATAGTACAGCTTACATAAATAATTATAGGCCAGTGTCATTATTGCCAGGTTTCTCTAAAGTAATTGAGAGAGAATGTATGAAAGGCTAGCTGACTTCCTGGATAAAAATAAAATACTGACTAATGCTCAAAATGAGTTTAGAAAGAACAGATACACAGAAATAGCAGTCTTCCAATTCATGAAAATGGTCCTAAATGCCTTGGACAAGAATGAATTAAGCTGTGGTATATTCTTAGATTTATCTAAAGTGTTTGATCTAATCAGTCATGACTTATTGCATATGAAACTAGAATTTTATGGGATCTGGGGACTTGCCTTCAAATGGTTCGTATCTCTCTGATAGACAACAGAAAGTACAAATATGTCATTAAGGCAAAGAGTACCTTTCAGATTTCTTTTGTTTGCTGATGACACTAGCATTTTTATAAAAGGATACACTGAGGACAATTTACTGCAGAGTGTCTCTAGAACAATAAATGAAACAGGAAAATGGTTTAGCGATAATACTTTGATCGTAAATAAGGATAAAACAATATTGAAAAATTAAAGAATTTCGTAAATTCAAGGTAAATCTTAAATAGTTTTTACTAACACATAGTTTTTATAACATTGAAGAATATATGAATATGGAAAAGTAATATATATATATATATATATATATATATATATATATATATATATATATATATATATATATATATATATATATAGGGCCTCGCTGTGATGGAGCACTTCCTTTCACGCCGATCACCTGCCACCCTACCTAAAACCTCTTTCCTCATTACCTTAGCCAGCTTCATCCTGACCCACAACTTCTTCACTTTTGAAGGCCAGACATACCAACAATTAAAGGGAACAGCCATGGGTACCAGGATGGCCCCCTCGTACGCCAACCTATTCATGGGTCACTTAGAGGAAGCCTTCTTGGTTACCCAGGCCTGCCAACCCAAAGTTTGGTACAGATTTATTGATGACATCTTCATGATCTGGACTCACAGTGAAGAAGAACTCCAGAATTTCCTCTCCAACCTCAACTCCTTTGGTTCCATAAGATTCACCTGGTCCTACTCCAAATCCCACGCCACTTTCCTTGACGACCTCCATCTGTCCAATGGCCAGCTTCACACGTCCGTCCACATCGAACCCACCAACAAGCAACAGTACCTCCATTATACAGCTGCCACCCATTCCACATCAAACGGACCCTTCCCTACAGCCTAGGTCTTCGTGGCAAACGAATCTGCTCCAGTCTTGAATCCCTGAACCATTACACCAACAACCTGAAAACAGCTTTCGCATCCCACAACTGCCCTCCCGACCTGGTACAGAATCAAATAACCAGAGCCACTTCCTCATCCCCTCAAACCCAGAACCTCCCACAGAAGAACCCCAAAAGTGCCCCACTTGTGACAGAATACTTTCCAGGACTGGATCAGACTCTGAATGTGGCTCTCTAGCAGGGATACGACTTCCTCAAATCCAGCCCTGAAATGAGATCCATCCTTCATGAAATCCTCCCCACTCCACCAAGAGTGTCTTTCCGCCATCCACCTAACCTTCGTAACCTGTTAGTTCATCCCTATGAAATCCTCAAACCACCTTCCCTACCCTCTGGCTCCTACCCTTGTAACCGCCCCCGGTGTAAAACCTGTCCCATGCACCTTCCCACCACCAGCTGCTCCAGTCCTGTAATCCGGAAGGTGTACACGATCAAAGGCAGAGCCACGTGTGAAAGCACCCACGTGATTTACCAACTGACCTGCCTACACTGTGAAGCTTTCTATGTGGGAATGACCAGCAACAAACTGTCCATTCGCATGAATGGACACAGGCAGACAGTGTTTGTTGGTAATGAGGATCACCCTGTAGCTAAACATGCCTTGGTGCACGGCCAGCACATCTTGGCACAGTGTTACACCGTCCGGGTTATCTGGATACTTCCCACTAACACCAACCTGTCAGAACTCCGGAGATGGGAACTTGCCCTTCAGTATATCCTCTCTTCTTGTTATCCGCCAATTTCAAGTTGCCGCCGCTCATATCTCACCTGTCTTTCAACAACATCTTTGCTTCTGTACTTCTGCCTCGACTGACATCTCTGCCCAAACTCTTTGCCTTTACAAATGTCTGCTTGTGTCTGTGTATGTGCGGATGGATATGTGTTTGTGTGCGAGTGTATACCCGTCCTTCTTTCCCCTAAGGTAAGTCTTTCCGCTCCCGGGATTGGAATGACTCCTTACCCTCTCCCTTAAAACCCACATCCTTTCGTCTTTCCCTCTCCTTCCCTCTTTCCTGATGAAGCAACCATTGGTTGCGAAAGCTTGAATTTTGTGTGTGTGTTTGTTTTTGTTTTTGTGTCTATCAACCTGCCAGCACTTTCGTTTGGTAAGTCACATCATCTCTCTTTTTAGATATATTTTTCCCACGTGGAATGTTTCCCTCTCTCTCTCTATATATATATATAAAGACCAAATATGTCTGCTTGTGAGATGTCTGCTTGTGTCTGTATATGTGTGGATGGATATGTGTGTGTGTGCGAGTGTATACCCGTCCTTTTTTTCCCCCCTAAGGTAAGTCTTTCCGCTCCCGAGATTGGAATGAATCCTTACCCTCTCCCTAAAACCCACATCCTTTCGTCTTTCCCTTGCCTTCCCTCTTTCCTGATGAGGCAACGGTTTGTTGCGAAAGCATGAATTTTGTGTGTGTGTTTGTGTTTGTTTGTGTGTATATCGACCTGCCAGCGCTTTCATTCGGTAAGTCACATCATCTTTGTTTTTTTATATATATATATATATATATATATATATATATATATATATATATATATATATATATATATATATATATAAAATCAAAGTTTTTGAAACAAATTAAATATAAAAAATTATATTGTAATTGGCTACATCCATACAATGTATATTGTTAACGGATGACTAAAGAGATTCAATTTAATTTAATTGAATTGTCTATAGAAGCAGCATAAATATTCTGTCATCTCATAATATGATTTCAAAATGGTGCAAAGATTGCCAACTTTCTTTAAGTGTTCAGAATTGTAAAATTGTGAACTCCACAAAATGAGAAAATGCAGTATCCTATGAGTATAATATCAGTGAGTCACATCTGGAATTGGTCAACTCATAAAAATACCTTGGTGAGACTCTTTGTAGGGTCATGAAGTGGGATGATCACACAGCCTCAGTCGTGAGGAAGGCAGGTGGTAGACTTCAGTCTACAATGGAGAGTGCTTACAAATCAATTGTCTGACCCATTATGGAATATTGCTCATGGGTGTAGTACCCATACCAAATAAGACTAATAGGGAACACTGAATTTTTTCAGATAATGGCAGCATAATTGGTCACAAGTTTGTTTGATCTATGGGAGAATATCACAGATATGCTGAAGTAACTGAACTGGCAAACTCTTGAAGATAGACATCAACTATCCAGAGAAAGCCTCCTTACAAAGATTCAAGAATCAGCTTTAAATGATTACTAGAAATATATTACAATCCCCTACATAGCACTCTCACAAGGATTGTGAGGACAAGAGTAGTTTAATTACAGCAGACATGGAGGCACTTAAACAATCATTCTTCCCTGCTCATACATGAATGGAATGGGGAAAAAACCTCAATAACTGGTGCAACGGAATATAGGTTCTCTGATGCAGACTACTTCACAGTGGTTTGCAGAGTATAGATGTAGATGTAGATAGTGACAGAATTGTAGGGCACATGTTATGGTGTGAGCTATTTTCAAAATTGTGGTTGAGGGGATTGTGGATGGAAAGAACTGGAGACAGGCGATTAGGTCTACATCCTTATCCACACTCTCCAAAGCACTCTGAAATGCATGACAGAGAATATTTTCTATTGTAGCATGTATTAGGGTTTCTTTTTGTTCCCTTTTTTATGGAGTGTGGAAGACTGACAGCATAAATGAATATGAGCACAGTATAATTACTGTAATATTCTCTTTGCGGTCCTGGTGCAAGTGATACGTGCGAGGCTGTAGTGTATTCTTACATTCTTTACCTTACACTAGTTCCTGAAACTCTGCAAGTTAGCTTTCATAAGATAGTTGGTATTTATCTTCAAGTGTCTATCAGTTCAAGTTTTTCAGCATTATTGCAATGCTTTCCTGTGTGTCAAACAAACCTATGATCATCTGTGCTCCCTTTCCTTTAATACAATTTAGGTTATATTATATCTTCATTGGTCGATGTAATAATGCAGCGTGCAAATAGTACATGCTGATGTAGGATAAGTCAGTGTACAAAAAATATAACATTACATTATTTAAATTTATATTAATTACACTATTTTACATTAAATCTGTATTATAGGGAACATATATAGTGCAAGTAGAAGAGAATACATTGTAAAATCAGAAATAACATACACTGTACAGGTTTATTGATATTTATGTTACAATAACATTTACATGATACTTCGCTGAGGTACTTAAGGGCTAGTAACACCTCTATAATACATCACTAAGGTACAGACATAAATATTTAATATTATTCCTGGAGGAACTCATGCTGGCTGTAGAAGCAATGTGAGTCAAAAATCTCATAGCAGCCGCCTTAAACTTTGGCAGGTCATATATTGATTTAATTCTGAGGGAGCTTATTATAAATAACTTGCCCATGATGCAGGGTCCTTTTTTATTTCAGCTGGTTTTCACTGCCTCTCTATGAAAATTTTCTTTTTGCCTAGCGTTATCACAGTGTATTTCTTCATTACTATTATTATTATTATTATTTTTATTATTATTTTTCTTTTTGAAAGAGAGTGGGATTTTCTATCACAATTTTTTTTTTCACAAACTAATTATCTCATGCACTTAGTACAACTTGGTATGGGTTCCATACACTTGAGATTATTCTAGAATGAGTTGCAAAAGTGTTTGGTTTTTCTTGACTTTATGCTTTTTCACAAATGAACCACAGTCTGTCACCTGATTCACCTGTATATATAAGTACACAGGGCAGGTCCATGATGACGTAGGATGCAGCCGTTATGGTAAAATGAAGAGGGTACATATAAAGACAGAGGACTCAAGAACTTCAACAAACCAGCCTAAGGGTTCATAACTCCTACATCTACATCTTTACTCTGCAAAACACTGTGAAGTGCATAAAATTACCATCCCTGGCCACAGTAAATGCACAAAAAGTTTTATGAGTGTAGAGTTACATTGTGTAAAATAAGTCACTGGATGAACAGACAATAGGAAAGATATTTCAGCTGTGGACAAAACATTGGTTTAGTTCATCCACTTATTTTATGACATGCTGCAGCTCTAAGCCTAGAAAACTTTTATGCCAATAACCATCAAACTTGACGTAACAACCTAGCAAGATTTAAACTAGTTTGTCTCTATATGTGAATGTAGACTTTTCCAGAATATAGTGCTGACTAAATCTTCTTGGCTTCCATGCAGATGTCTCTTAACAAATTTGGTATTAAGCTTTTCCCAAAATTCCACTGTCAACTACATTCTGACCTTAAACATTGTAGGAAAGTTATTGTGGAATGTAAATACTTTTGGATTATAGGAAACCACTCACTGGAAAACAGCCACACACAAAAGAAATAAAGTTTGTTATATTTTGAAGTTATCCTTTGATGAGCTAAAAAACACACACACAAATGCGCACATGCACATGTGTGCGTATGCCCCAGAAGGAGAATGAGACAGAAGGCAGGGCAAAGGACTGAGTTGTGTGGCTAGTGCCCTGGAGAGTAGCAGCAGGTTTGCTGTCTAGGAACGCGGGAGGAAGGGATGGCAGGTATATGGGCTGGCATGATTGTAGCGGCTGGTGGGAAGCGGCACACGTAGAAGGCGATGTGGGGGTGTGAATTGGGAGGGGGAGACAGGATGAAGGAAGGGGAAACCTGCCTCTTGCGTTCCCGCCACCCCACCCACCCAACCCGACATTACCCCAACAACAGCCAGTCCACCTGCTACAAAACAGTGCTGGCACTGTTAATCTAGCTGGCACCAAAAAGGGGCATAGGCACATGCAAGTGCATATGTGATTTCTATTCTAGGTCATCAAAGAATAACTCCAAAAGCTAGTAAGATATTTTTTTTCTTTTGTGTGTGGCTAATGATAACTCAATGCTTCTGCTTTTTTGCTGAGCAGTCTCCTTTAATCCTAAAATTCTGATCTTAGAAAGATAGCTGCAATTTGGTAACTTTTCCTAGCCTTCATTTTACACCATGTTCTGTTTTACGATTTGATGTGTTTAGCAACAGCAGAGGCTACCTTGCATTCACTGAGATAGAGCTAACAAATGTCTGATGCCAAAAACTGATTGATGTATGTGTACCTCATCATGTCACTACCTCACTGTAGCTTTAATGCTCTGTATTTTCTGGGGTGCTTAATGTCTGTAACAAGAACAGCAGCAGTTTCATTCAGTGGATGCCCAACAATACGAACACTCTGTGACAATCTACAAAAACTATTGTAAATTGGTATCAAAGTTGTTTGTAATTTTAGTGTGATTCCCAAGCTCTTCAAAAGTATGTCTGAGCATTTTACAACCTCAGAAGAGTTTCTTAAGCTGCTACTTCATTGAAAGTACAAGTAAGTGGAACTCACTGAGACAGAGTTGAACTCAATCATTCATTGTGTTCTGTAGGCCTTATTAAGAAGAACAATCACCAGGGATGATTCATCTACAAAAATCAGCAAGTCGTATAAACTGTATCTGTATACTGTATTATCAATAAACTCTCATTACACTGCTAAGTGCTATTCTTATATATGCCAGACAAACCTAATCAAGTAAATTAAAATAGAAACAACAAACTTGGAAAAATATGTGCTGTTTCTTGGTTATAATAAATAGCTGCTTTTTATCTTCTACTGACAGCTTAACATTCACTGGATACTACAGGTACTTTTCAGAGTAAATAGTTAGCTAACTCTGTAAATACAGAGCTCTATTTACTGCACATTACTACTTGTAAACATAGCTTCACAATGAATACCACCAGGGTTTACTAATTTTTTAGGTGTAGCTATTTGGGTATGGATTTAATTTTCTTTTGAATTGATTAGGATTCCCAATTTCTTGCTATATGATAGTTGGGTTCTACATTATGTACACTTGTGGATTACGGATGTGCAGAAAGTTCTTTACTTGTTATTCGTATATACATGATGAATCCCATATCATGTACATGATAAATGGTTGGTAAATAAATATCAGCATATAATTCTACTCTGACTCAAGCTCTTATGATAGTTCGTAATTGGCAGGGGTCCAAGACCTGGGCCTGGAATATTTTTAATATTTTGGAAGGTGAATGGCAACTTGCAAGCAGTCATTAAAAACATCCAATTCCAACACTATTAAATACCTGCATAACTCTGGCTTTTCAATAATTTTTTGTGAAAGAAAAACACCTGACTGCACTATATGATTCCATTCCCTGAGAGTTACAGTTGTGGAGGGAGGGCCTCCAGGTATGGGTGCCCTTGCTCTGAGCATAGTTGTGGAGACAAAGTCTATATGAAAATTGTTTTTCTTTGCTATTGTTATCGAGTACAGTTAATTGAAGTTTAGATGAAACAGGTTTTTATTGTTCAGCTGAAGCTGATTTTCATTGCCAGCAACAAAAACCACTGAGATTAGCACTTGTAATGATAAGTGAGTGAGGTAAGAACTCCAAGATCCTTAAAAAGTGTTCTGCAAGCTGTTTGACCCTCTACTTCGCATTACATCTTGACTGCTCACTTCTGCTTAATAAATGCTTTAATTACATTATGTGCACTGCACCAGAAGATAATTTTGTAAGACAACAAGGAGTGAATGTGTGCAATATATATGATTTGACCTACAGCCAAAGGATACCCATTGTAAGAAACATTAGTCCAAAACTTATTCTCTGCTTATAATTGACTCGACAATAAAATTCATTCATATATATTAATAACAGATCCACTGTCTGTCCAGAAATAGATCCATTGTTTAGAAATTGTCAAGCAAAAACGAATTTAATATGTTAAGCATATTTGGTCTGCAATATTTTTCATATTGAAAATGTGGCTCTATTGACAAGTATTAAAAATATCCTGGCTGTAAGGGTGAATCAGTAAGGAAAAGGAATTGGGGAACAGTCACAACCAGAAAATTTGAGTATTTGGTTATAGAAAGAGAGCAGAAAGATACACTTGTAGGCAAAAAATTAAGCCCATATATAAAGTTACATGGGATATTTTATTTTTCCACTCGGAACAGGGTACCAATAAAACATGAGTCAAAAAATAAAAACTTAACTTTCTAATGTCCACTGCACTTCCATGGAGTAAACCCTTTAAAGTGTGGAGCACCAGGGATGAATGGGTACTTAAATCTGATTTGTGTTTCTGCTCTCATACAGATGACTTGTTGCTGTAGAGATGTGGGAGCCAATGTGGGCAGCCATGATGTGGTTCCATGCCATCTCAATGTGGATCCTGGTACATGATGCGTAGTACACTCCAAACTATGGACCTTCTCTTCTGATTGAGTGTCATAGTACTCAGTTTCCTGTAAAATCCATGTAGGACTTATCATCTCTATGGACACTCTAATGGTCTGGTCATTCTGTGAGAGTAGAGAGGTTATGAGAAAACATAAAGTTGTTGGGATTTATCATCCACCAAAGGCTGATGTAGTTAGCTTCATAGACATATTTAGTAGAGTAGTGGGACGTTGTGGTCCCAGTGACCTAACTATACTTGGTGATCTGAATATTGAGGCAAAATCTTCCAGTTTGTGTAATATGAGGTTAATAGATACTCTTAACCCATAAAATCTCATAAATGTAGTAAATAGTGATACCAGGGTAACGAAGTCCACATCTAGCAGAATTGATTACGTTATACTATGTAAACATATTAAAGACAGTGTTAGGTGCTGGAATATGGATTTTCACTACGCTGACCACTACTCAGCTTGTAGAGTATGTAAACACAAGCATCCCAAAAATGACAAAAGTTGTCGAAAATAAAAGAATCCTAAAAGAGGTTAACATCCTTGTCCTAAGAAATAAATTAGCTATAGTGGACTGGGATCTGGTTTACCAGACTGAAGGATCTGAAAACAAATGCACCAAGTTCTATGATACAATGCTAAGACACTTTGACAGATGCTGCCCTGTTAAGAAAATAAAAAGAGTGTTCACCCATAACCAAAGTGCAAAAACCAACAGACTGATACTTCCAGCAAATATGATAAAACTCAGGCAAAACATCCAGGACCTGGATGTGTTACACAAGTCAACAAACCTGCAGGCCAAGAAAATCTTTAAGAAAGAGCTTTCAAATCTAAGAAAACAGATATACAGCAGTGAAAAAGCTCAATCAGACAATATAGCCAAGACCTCATGGAGAATTGTAAATCAATTTCGCAAAGCCACACCGAAGTCAGAAACTGAAATTGTAAATATAAGACATGAAGGAAACACAATTAAAGATCCTAATAAAGCCTGCAATGTTTTCAATAAATACTTTATATCTGCAGCTGTTAGTCCAGTTAATAACATAATTGTGAGTAGTGATGTAAAGCTCTGCCCCTTTGAAGAGCCACCTTTTGAATTCAAACAAGTAAGTGAAAAAGAAATAGGCAGGATAATAAATAACCTAAGAATAAGTTCTCCTCTGGATGGGATGGTTTGAGTAGTATCGTGATTAAAAAATGTAATAAGGAATTAGTTAAAATAATCACCCAACTGGTAAACTGCAGTATCAAAGAACATACATTTCCAAATGTATTGAAATGGAGCACAGTTAAACCAGTGCATAAAAAAGGATCCAAGGAAGAGGTTTCAAATTTCAGGCCCATATAATTAATACCTGTCTTCAGCAAAGTATTTGAAGTTGTTCTGCTGACACAACTTAGTGAATATTTCTTGAAAAATAAGTTCCTAACAGAGACACAACATGGATTTCGAAAAGATCATAGTACTATCACAGCAATTACGGAATTTCTTAACAAAACGTATGGTGCCCTTGATCAAGGAATGCAAACAGCTGGCATATATCTAAACCTTACTAAAGCCTTTGAATCGGTAAACCATGAGTTACTTTTAAGTAAGCTTGAGTCATATAATGTAAATGCTGCACCCATGCAATTGCTGGCTACATATTTATTTAACCACAAGCAGTGTACAAAGCTGACTTACAAAATCAATAATCAGATCATTAATTTCCAGTCCAAATATGAGACAGTCACCCCCCGCTATTACCGTCGCACTGTCCGCATAGCAGCCCTCGATGTAGTCGACAAATTCGTCTGGGAGACCATGGACTTTAAGCACAGGGCGGAGGGCCGCATGGTCTAATGAATCAAATTTCTTAGACACATCGAGGGATTCCATGAACACAGAACGACAGCGGCGGACGGCGCTGACGAGGCTACTTTCATGCTCCAATAGCCTAGGGGGTGTGTGGATGGATATGTGTGTGTGTGCAAGTGTATACCCGTCCTTTCTCCCCCCTAAGGTAAGTCTTCCCGCTCCCAGGATTGGAATGACTCCTTACCCTCTCCCTTAAAACCCACATCCTTTCGTCTTTCCCTCTCCTTCCCTCTTTCCTGACGAAGCAACCGTTGGTTGCGAAAGCTAGAATTTTGTGTGTACATTTGTGTTTGTTTGTGTGTCTATTGACCTGCCAGCGCTTTCGTTTGGTAAGTCACATCATCTTTATATATCACCCAATATCGTGCCTTATTAGGTACAATGGTACATTTGTATCATGTATATGTAATCACATATGTATATATGACTGTACTAAACTTGTAAAAAAATGCTATGACGTTTGCAAAAGACACCAGTTGGTGTCTCCATGCAAAAAATACAATAAATAAATAAATAAAAATGAATAAATAAATAAATAAATAGATGTCCAGAGTATTGGTGTTGTGTCATACTACTCGATAAGGTACAATATATGGAAGGTGTAGTGGTGCTCTGACTGAATCTGTATGAAGTAAGACAAGTGCACAGCCCATCAACACGTTCTGCATGAAAACTGAGTGTTCACTGTGCTTAGGTATCATTGGTCTTCTCATTGTTTCCAGGCGATCACGAATTTCATTTATCATCAACAAGAGATTGGTTGGTGTTAGTGATGAGGCAATGGTTAGATAGTCAGCCAGAATTCTCAGTAGTTCCCCACAAACAATTTCTGCCATCTAAGCACTTAAGTTCACTTGTATGCGGTGTATAATCCATGGAGAACCAGCAGTAATGCTTCTATCCATCTTCCTTGATGACACACAAGCGCTACTTTCAGTGTCCTTTAACTCCCCAAATTTAAATTACATAAGTTGGTTAACTCGTTGAGCAGGGTAGACTCGAAATGGTGGCCTAGCAAGTGATATGAAGGAGCGGCGTTTCCGCCGCCATGTTAGTGACCGGAGTGGCCTCCAGGCATCTCGTGCATCTGTCTCTTACAGTTAAAAAGTATTTATAGCCATCAGCAACGGTGAGTGGACCCTCTATTGATAAGTCCAGGTGCACATGGACAAATATGCTGGTGGTCTTGCTGCGAATTTCCCATTTTCCGCACGGATGTGTCGTGCTGCCTTGCAGTGCTGACATTGTAGGCAAGCGCAGGTCCATTCCCTGAACTCCTTTTTAATTGATGCTCACACAAAATGTGCTGTTTGTATCTTGATCGTAGCATTTGCCCCGGGGTGTGCCAGGTCGTGTAAACTGTCAAAAGCCGCCTTGTGAAATGGTGTAAGGTATGGTTGCGGTTCTTGCCGTGACATATTGGGGCCACAGATTATGTAGGCAACAAATTAAATCCACATATAAAGTTACGGAGGATATTTTATTTTTTCAGCTCAGGCCAGAGGTAAGGCTTCTCATACATCTCGAATTTAAGCACAGCGTTGACTAAACCCTAAAAGTCTTCCGCGATGATATCTGTGGCGTATGACTCCTTTTTACCCTAGTGCCTGTCATTCTTAGTGACGTAGTTGCAAAGTTTACCCTCGTGCGCTACGGAAGACCGTTCTTGCTTCGTCTATAAACCTTAACACAATTATTGCTTTCTCTCATATAATTTTGGTATAAATCATTATTCGCAGGGAAAGTCATGTCATTGCCATGAACCTGTAGGTATTTTCTGGAAACAATCATTCTCAAAATAGGTCATTACAGCAAGGCGACAGCACTAATTCATATTTGTGGTAAAGCGGTAACAGTACTCTCTAACTTGAAACGTACTGCTGCTTCTGAATCATAAAAAAAGAATGAAGCTCATTCAATAATTCTGGCAACTGTGAACTTGGCTTTGTACAGCTGAAATCTAAAGCTAATGACATTCAATAAAAAGGAGAAAAAAGAAAAAATGCTTCTTAATTCCTTTTGAAAAATATTGCTACCTCTTTTCAACACATTCCACAACAGTTACCCTTTGAAGTCTTAAACGAATATTAGAACGTTCTAAAAGATTTTCAATATTTATAAGGTGCGGGCACATAATTTCGGAAAATTTAGGTTGCAAGGGGCGAACTTACGCCGGTGTCAATTTGAATATAATCCTTTTGAGTACACTGCTGAGTGAAACTCAGTATTATTACATCTATTATTGGATTTTTTTTAAAGGTCCGACCCTAACAATACCATGGTGCCAATGCTATCAACATTGTTCAATTGAAAGAAATACTTGTGCGCACATTCTTTTTGTTTGGTTTCAGTTTGTAGCATCTTTGTCCAGTTGTCTATAGTTTTGTGTATACAAAGTGAATTGTTTACAGTGATGCTTGGTGGTTTTTGGAACGAAGAAATTTTTAGTGACATACGAATGATGATTGCCGTTATTCTTCATTTATGCAGTGGCAGTGGAAATTGTTTTCAGTTCTTCAGAAAGCGTTGGCGTCTCTGCGAATGTTAAGCCTGTGGGCGTGCAGCCATAACCTGGCTGAGAATTCTTTTAGTGTCAGGGATTACGAACTACTTAATGGTTACGAAAGTAAACGAATCTGTCCATACGGATGCATAAGGTAGTACTGACAACGCAACTGATTTTTTGTAACACAATCATGGTTAATGATTTAACCATTTTACATAAACAAGTAAATACATTATACACTGAATTTAAGTGGATACTTAGTTAACATGGTATTCTTTAGTGTCTGTTGACGTATATTTTAGCATCTAGTTATAACCTAGTGTAGCAGCTACGACAGGAAATGACAGGTCGTAGGAATCGAAATTTCACAACAAATTGTAGTTTCCAACGCAGTCAGTTTCAATCTAACAGAAGTTTTACTTTTGGAAAGCAGAACTTGATGAGGCGATTTTTAGATGTTTACATATATATTAACAGTCGCTAATTGTGTACCTACGTCACAACAAAATAAATAATTGTACACACACATATAGTATTGTCACCTGTAGATTCGCTCATGATTCGTGCACATTACAAGCTGTAAAATGTGAAAATTGTTTATACTCTGTACTGTTGCATTTAAGGTAGCGTGTAACCTTAGCTTACAGGCGACAAGATTTTGTATTCTGTAACTTTCAGATGGACACCGACATTTGTTTTCACGTCTTCTTTGATTATTTATTTTAATGTTTGAGTGTAACACCTACTGAAATAACATTTCTCGTAATTAGATCAAGGCCTAGTTGTAATGAAATGCTGCTGTTGCTATAAAACTATCAGAGATTCACAGTATGATCCATTGAGATCTCATTAGTCTGTTAAAATGAAATAGAATTCGTAATAATTTCAACGCTGGAGTTCAAAACTCTATTAAAGCTAACAAGCGTTGACATTCTAGTGCACTTGTGTGTTTAAGGAGCTACATATCAATAACCTTACTTGAACACCTTGATTATTCTGTGCTGCCACAGTCGTTGATTTGTACAGTTTAAAGTGTATTACAATATTTACATGAACAAGATGCATCATCAAGTTACCACATTTTAATTTTTTGAATTTTTGATACTGAGGGTAATTGGCACTGTGGACTGTTTACATTGAATGTGAAACTTCCTGGCAGATTAAAACTGTGCGCCGGACCGAGACTCGAACTCGAGACCTTTGCCTATCGTGGGCAAGTACTCTACCATCTGAGCCACCCAAGTATGACTCACGCCTCGTTTTACTTCCGCCAGTATCTCGTCTCCTACTTTCCAAACTTCATCTCGGTGCACACTCCGCTGCAGAGTGAAAATCTCATTCTGGATACATTTAATATGTTT
This sequence comes from Schistocerca serialis cubense, assembly GCF_023864345.2. Taxonomy (NCBI): domain Eukaryota; kingdom Metazoa; phylum Arthropoda; class Insecta; order Orthoptera; family Acrididae; genus Schistocerca; species Schistocerca serialis. The sequence goes on along the minus strand of NC_064641.1, from coordinate 80,975,228 downwards.
GTAAAATGTTTTGTAGTATCTAGGACTGCCGTTAAGCTTAATAAAGCACATTCAACTTAACATTACCCAGGTTGACCATATGCTTTGTGTATGGTTAGAATCAACAAAGCAACCAGACCTCTATGGCAATAGAGAATTTTAAGCAGGGGAAGTGCTTGTTATTAAAAACTTGAGAACATTAGACCACAGTGATAAATTAGGGATTTTGATAGGGATGTAAATGTATTAATGGAATGCACAGTGTGTGCAAAATATATATATATTGGCCCATCTCCACAACCAATATTCCAGACTAATATAGATGCAGAAGAAATATTACCAGTTGTCTATTCCCTTTCTGTTTGTGTGTATTGATTTCACATGTCGTCATTACATTACAGTACAAAACTGACCTCCGGCATCAGTAGATTCAGTTGACTTCAAGTTGGACATTAAACCCTAACCTTGTAAACTGCAAGCATGAAGTGGTGAATGATTTTATGTAGAGGTAAGGTTAATTCTTTTCAGTATGCAAAACATGTTATAGTGTCTCCTGAGCATTTCATTAGGTTACATGTAGCATTAGTTGCCCAATGTGCATACACAATTTGTAGTGCCCTCCCGCCTTCCCTTTTTTTGGTTTATTTACTATGTATGTACATAACCAGCCCGCATACTAGCCATGATGGGCCATTCGGTGCCCACTGGCCACTGTTTTGTCTTCTGCCATTGCTCAGAGTAATTCTGATTCGGTATGAAGAGGCAGTATGTCAGCCCGCAGCTCCCTTGGCTGATGTCAGTTTCTCATACTGTGGAGCTGCTTCTTTTCATTCAAGGAGCTCCTTGTATGTTATCACGAGACTAAGTGCAACCTATTCCATCCTCCCATCACAGGAAAAAAACTCCCTGACGGTAGTGATAATTGTACCCTGGTCCTCTGCATAGCATGGTGACCATTTAACCTTGGAGCTGGACTATAATTCTTAATAGCACCAAAATACTTGCTGGAAATTTGTCTACGACCGTGTAAGGCTTTTTGGGATTTACCTTGTAGTTTAAGTTTTGATGACAAAAATGCTTTAAATATGTCGCAAATGTAGGCATCAGGCTATGGTACACATTACCACAATGTTTATTGTGCATTCATATAAGTTGATTTTGGCAATTCATCACACAACACAGTCTAAAACTGTCCAAACACGCAGATTTAAATTATCTGTGGTTTTCAATAGTTTTTGACTCTATTCAACATTCTTGTGGCAACTAAACTTGCGCTAAATCACTAATGACCTATTTGATAAATGTCAGACAGGAGCACTTACATTGAATGTGAAACTTCCTGGCAGATTAAAACTGTGCGCCGGACCGAGACTCGAACTCGAGACCTTTGCCTATCGTGGGCAAGTACTCTACCATCTACAGCAAAGAAGGGGCCAGAGAAATGTTTTGCAAGCAGCAGCACTCTTCAAGGCTGAATGATTTAACTGTACAATCTGATGTGTATGTAGATTCCCCAGGTAAGGGATAGTTTCACTTGAACAAAATGTCCTCTTGGTAATTACAACCAATCATTAAATTTAGTCACCAGGATTGTATTTCGTTAAGTTCCCATTGTGTCCTTACTTTACCAGCTTAATGATTAATTGAAAGATAACTGTGTTTTACTAGCTGTGAGTCTATTGGAGATGATTAATTTCTGTTTTGTTTGACCTGCAAAACGAATTACCAAGGTGTTATTTTTTTTTTTTTTTTTTTTAAATTGGTTCAGATAATGGTTATGGAAGTCGGTATAATTTTGATATCCTTTAAGATCAATGTGTGTGTGTGTGTGTGTGTGTGTGTGTGTGTGAGAGAGAGAGAGAGAGAGAGAGAGAGAGAGAGAGAAAAAGGGGGGGGGGGGAGTTGAGAGTAAATGAGCACTTTAGAAAGATAGTGAAGAAGCACCCACACTGGGAAAAAATCCCCATAATTAGAGAGATCTTTATTGACCTCTGGCTTACGTGTTTCTACATGACTGTTGAAATCCTCTATCCTGTCTTTGTTTAAATTTTGAATTTTGTGATTTTAGACTCTTTGTTCACAGGTAAGTTTTTACTAAATTGTTAATTGGAAATTATATACATTGTGTAGCCCTACTTAACTTTACAATGTGAATTGGGGCAGGCCTGGTATATCACTGCATTTTGTGTTCCTACAAAGTGTCTATTCCTAGCCCTTCAGTATTTCATTGGAATTCATACATGTTAAATATAAATGTGCACATTAAAAATGAAAACTACCTACTAGACAGTGTTCCAAAATTGGTAAGTATTAAATTTTTCATATATAATTAATTCCATCAAAATGGAAATTGATATTTCTACTCAGTTTGCATTGAAATTTATTATAGTCACACTATTCTTGGTACTTTTGTTCTTCACCGTGTAATATTTTATTTGTAGCACCATGAAGTTTAATGTGATGGAACTGCTTTTATTTTTTAGTACCAGACTTGTTTTAAATTTTGCTAGTGTATCTTGGTTTCAGCAGTTTATTGTGTATAACTAAAGGAATGGAAATATCACTGCTAACACTGTGTCCTATTTGTCACTATTACTACAATCTAATCACATACTTGCAATTGTTATGGCATTATTTTGTTGTATTTCTTTTTAGGTGCTTGTTTGTATAACAGGACTATGACAATGTGAGGAATGCAAATTAAAATTAAATTTGCAGACATATGCTAAAATTTGACTCATGCTCTTTGAGATTGAAGGTTTAGGAAAACATTGATTTTGACGCGTTCTAGTGAGTTGGATTCCATTGGAAATCTTTTATGTCTACGTATGTCAAGAACACTGAGATTTCGTTACTAAATGGTGAAAAGATGTTTTCTCTTTCAGTGTCTGAGGATTTGTTCAATGCATTAAGCCTCTCCTTTGTGAATAACTCGTTAAACTAATTTTAGTTTAGATTACTTGCAATCTTATACTATGTTTCATCCAAACAAGTGATGATTTCTGAAAAGAAATGGAATTATTAATGTTAAAACTTTTGACTTCCATATATTTTTGTAATTGAGATGTAAATATTGTGCTAAATGACATGAGCATATGTTGCAAAGGAAATCAATAAAGCTTTAAAACTGAATGTTGGGATACTTATACTTACATGGTTGCATATCACCTTGTGTAGTCTTCATTAGGACCATGATGTAGGGTAGTATATGTTTAACATATTTTGGAGAGACTTATTTTCAGGGAATGTATCTTTTGTGGCCAAATCTTCCTGTAATTTGCATAAGGGGGAAAAGATCTAAATTCTGATGGTGTTGCTACTTTTCAGTGTTCACAGGTCCCAGCGCATGGCATCCGTCTCTACAGAGCTGCCACTACATTGCTGGATCTCTGCAACCTCAGTTTCAGATATCTTCAAAGTGTGCAGAACCTTTTGTTTGCACTAATTGTGGCAAACATTACCGCTTTAAGGGGAACTTGCAACGACATGTGAAACATGAGTGTGGCAAGTTGCCACAGTTTCAGTGTCCCTACTGCCCGAGGCAGAGCACTCAAAAGAGCAATCTGATTCGCCATATTAAAAAGTTTCATCCTATGGAACCGATTGTATAAAATAGTGTACATGTACTTCAGTAGTTGTTTTATGATTTGTTTCAAGTGTGAAACAATACTGTTAACTATTGTAGTACTGCTTGCATATGGTACTGTTGAACAGAACATAGATTGACTGAATCTGGAATGTTACTGCCATAGTTGCTTTTGTAATTAGATGAAATGATATTTGTTGTTATTAAAGGCAGTGATAAACTGCTCAGATCATCTGTTGTGGTTTTTTTCCGTAAAATCCAGCTATATTTCAGTGCTAACAAATCAACAACACATCCATCCCCCCCACCCCACCACCACCACACACCACACACACACACACAGCTTGTTTTTATAGACAGAGAAAAATAATTTGTTGCAAGTCTTACACAACAAATAATTTGAAAGCAACCTTTGTCAACTTTTTTAAATTGTGTTTTTAGTGTCTAAATTATTTCCGTTACATCGAATTCTATGATAATTTCACTTTTTATTGTATGTATAAGTAAATTGGGTCATTGTATTTGCATTGGTGAACTAGTCGTATTTTGACACTGTATGATGAGAAATTAGGGTTTTTGGAAAGAAAAGAAAAGGTTGAGATTGTGCTGTTTGAGTATACAGATTCCTGAGATAGAAGGATATGCGTCCATTTCTTAATCACGCACTAACCATTGGGACAACCTTTGCTATTCAGTCAGTCACATAGCCATGAACATGCTCATTTAAAAATATTATGAAGATGGGAAAGCAAATTAGCTCTCAGCTGTGAGACATGGTTACAAATAGTACAAGAATTCTAAGTGTTCTAAGATTTGACTGACTTGTTGAAGTTTTTGATGTAAATATGCATTTAGAAATTATGTTACAGGTCTTTTATTTGAAGATCAAACACAGTATGTAATAAGTGTTGTTGCCAGTAAAATTAGGAAACTGTTAAAAAGTGCATGTGAGGTATTGGTAGAACAAGTTTTAGTATTAGACATTCTCTTTTCGCTTGTAATGTGATTGGCTCCGAGGAGCAGATTATATATGAAAATAGGAAAAATGTACAGTTAGTTACCAACTTCAAAAACATATATTGGCTACCATCTGACAAAGATGCCGGGGTACTTGGAAGTATAGGGTTTATCAAAATTGTCTTAGGTCCATATGGTTGTATTTTAATACACATTTTAATGTTAATACCATATATCCGAATTATTTCTCTGTAATTTAAACTCTATTGTTACAGGTTGCTAACAAGTATGTCATCATGCCTCAGACTATGTCTTGTTCTGCAGTTCGTAGTAATTGCCAGCAGGATTAGCATATGTTTCATAAATATTCACAACAAGACAGAATAGGTTTTTCTCCTGTACATTTGTTTTTGCAGTGTATGTGATAAAAAACTGAATTATATCAGTCCGTGTGAATTGATTTTTCTGTGATACATGGCCACTATATAAGAATTATTTGTATAGCTTTCTGGTAATCAATGATGATAGTTAATGGACGACTTTTAGTATAGGGTGTTGACGTTTCTGACTGAGTAGCATTTTATATGTCCCGCTGTGTCTATTTTTATTACACTTTGGGGGTGATGTTTGTTCATCTGTGTTTCTACCTTGATAACTGACAAAACATAATGCTGCTTGATAATGATCTTTGTTGTTTTTAGACATTTCTTTAGCAAGCCAGCTGCGAGAACTGAACCAATTCTGTAATCATAAGGTATTTATTATTCATTGTGTGAACTGTCGATATCTGTATCAGCTGAAATATAATTTGTGTTAAAGTAATTCTACAGTTACCTCTTCATATCTTGAAATATTGTATACGGTTGTCAACACTCAAAATATATTGTTCAGTTAGCTGTGTATTGTTGTTTCCAGAGTAAGCTACACCATTATGTAACGATAATTGTAAGACAAAACAATTGCAATCATTGTTGCACAACTGCATTCTCTCCTCCACATTTCACTTTAATAAAAGGCTGCTAATTATTGTACTGTTCATTACTGAGAGAGAGAGAGAGAGAGAGAGAGAGAGAGAGAGAGAGAGAGGGCTGCCTACAAACATATATTGATACTAAAAGATAATATTATTAATGCTGGTCCAGTGAAATGTTGAGGATTCTATTTTTTCAAAACCTGTACTTTGAGACAGTGATCCACTGGATTAACCAATTTTTATCTGGAAAAGTAAATAAATGAACATAAACACATTATTTTATTCTTGTGAAGACTGCCTTTTCAGATGCATGAAGTTTCAAAAGTTGTTTATGGAATTTTTGGTCTGCAAATTTTCAGGGGATTATCCATAGTGGAACATCAAGTAGTTTAGTGAATTATTTTTGCTATTGTACTTTAAGGTACTTTTGTGTTCAGTATAAAGAGGTATTTTTTTATTTAATTCTTGTGCACAGACATTTCATGTGCCTTTTACGGAAACTAAACTGTCCTCTGTAATATTCTAAAATCTTTTATTATCAGCAGGAGGGCCTTAAGGATTTTTTAAGATAAATTCTTTTCATTACAATTTAATAACTGGCACCGATACTTCTGTTCTTATGTCAGTGCAAAAGAAGAAGTTTAATTTTTTTCATTACAATTTAATAAGTGATACTAATACTTTTCTTCTTATGTCAATGCAAAGAAAGAAAGGTGGGTAGTTTGTTTATTTAAAGAGACATGGGTGGTGTGGACATGGAGCATGGTACGCTAGGGTTGTGTTCAAAGTGTAGTTACCTATTGATTTTGTAACAACTCAGTAGTTCTCGTTGTCAAGAGCTTTAAAGTTCAAGAAACTTTTCTCTACTGAAAGGTAATGTCATTACACTAAGTGTTGTACATTTCATAACACACCAACTTTGATTTGGCTTACTGCAAGTAAGTAAGTAAGTTAAGTTGCTCATTTCACAAGAAAAAAAAAATTGTTTCGCCAATGAATTATCTAGAAATCATCAGAACTTGTTCTTTTTATTATCTATGGGTGAGAGACATTAAGGCTCATCTTCATTGGTAACAGCTCAAGCAATTTGCAAAATACATATCTTTTTACATTATTATGAGTCTGGTTAATCTTGTACCTAATTTCTGATTAACGTAGTTAATTATGTGGTTTGCAGACTCAACCAGTGATGACGTCAAATCTTGGGTTGGTTGGTCTACGACAAGAGGTAAAGAACTTTCCAGTCCAGCATCAGAGGATAAATCTTCACTCCGTGCATTGCGATCGAGAGGTGTTTTTCCATGTCCAAAATGTGGACGGACATATGTTCGAAAGGATTCGTTGAAGAGGCATCTTCAGTGGGAATGTGGCAAGGAGCCTACCTTTCAGTGCCCATTTTGTCCCCAGCGATGTAAGCGCAAGTCGCACCAGATTCGTCACATACGAAGACAGCATAAAGACTTGGTGGATGTGATTGAAGACCTCTCAGATTCTTAAGTCATAATCATTTGCGCGGTGGACACCAGGTATTGAGATTTGTTGTTCTAGAAGTGTATAGCATCATAGTAAGACTGTTACCTTAATTTTTCATGCATCATTGTCTCACATAAAGGGCACATGCCAATAAATGGGACAGAAACTGTGAGAAATGTTAATAATGAAGAATGTATGTTTATTGACATTTGAAAGAGATTATACATGTTTGATAAAAACCGTCCTGATTCATAAAGTTACATTTCAATCAATTGACTTGTGTTTTTCTTGAATATTGAACATTGTGTGGCACATTCAGTTTGGCTTCTGGACAAGTATATTTAATTTGAAAGACATGTTAGTTTTTTCAGCATGTAGTAGCTTTTTAATAGAGGACTCATTTTGCAATGAGCAGGGAGAAGTAGTTAAGGGTAAAAAAAGGCATACTTTTCCTTCTAATTATGACTGAGAAGATTTATTTTCAAATTTATTGGTTTGCTGCGTTATTTTTGACTTCCCACTATTGATGAAAAATAACAAAGAGATATACATACAGCATTGGGTGTTTTTATGAAAAGTGATGGCTTCAAGATGTTCTTGCTGTATATTGTTGGAAAAGTTGCTGATTATGAAAGAATTTTCATTTTTACTACCTTTTCCATAATTTATTTGTCTAGTGTTGTATGTTTTTCTCCGAAAATATAGACAGTCAAGAGAGTTCTGTTCTCATTGTCACAGGAACTTTTTATTTTTTTAAACAAAATTAAACATTAATTTAAAAGTCACAATAATGTCTCGACATGTAACAGACAGTTTACAATCCCTACTTACTGGTGATCAGTATCGGAAACAGTTGGGCCAGAGCTAACAGCCATGCAAGATAGCTTATTAGTTCAGTGTCCTTTTGTTAAAAAATAAATAAAAAAAAAGGTTAATTTGACGGAATGATATGTTCCATGATTGCTATGATTGTTTGCAATGACAAACAAGTTAAGTACAAAATAAATATAACTTTTATTAAATAAATCTAAGGCTTTTGAGACTTGATTCCTTTTTTACTTGACTGAAGTTCCACAGGACTAAGACAGGTAGCAGAGAGGGAAAAATAACAGCCTTTTTTCATGTCTGATGTATTTCTTTTTCTCTATGTACAGGGCATCTCAGTTACATGTATAATAATATAAAATGTAATAACTTGAGGAGGAACTGATATATGTTGATAATATGTTTGTACAAATACAGTAATTCATAATGTTTCCTTGCACACCTACTGCACCTTTATATGCACACCATTAGTGGCATGACAATTGTGATAGCTGCACCAACACGATGACGCAGATGTGGTAGATCACGAACTGGTGTCTGGTATGCTTGTTTGTCGGATTGACTTCACGAGAGTTCCGCTGGAAGGCATAGAAATTACTGTAATTCACAATAGTGTCTGGAATTGCATGTTTAGTGTGATGGGCCAACATTGAAAGCAAACTCCCAGTTTCCTGAAGCCGTTTGTCCTATTTCTTGATTGTTACATAAGTGGAAACATCATCAGGTGGTCACAGCCCATATACAAGCTGAAAACGATGCTGTACCAGTGTAACAGACTTTAGCTCCACAAGAGAAAATGCTCAGAACACCTTATACTGTGGAGTCCTTGTGGCTACCAGTGTGCATATACGTGAACAAAGCAGTTATGTGCATTTGCACGCAATGCCAACTGCCACAAGCAGACACACACAGCATTTTGATTTACAATACTTGTAGAAGCACTCTGCCAATATATATCTCAGTTACATCTCAGGTTATTACATTTTCTATTACTCTGTGTTTAACCCAGACACCCTATATATCATTTTCTGTGGACATTTCTGTTTCTTATACATTGTTCCTCTACCTGCTGATTAAGCTATCTGGAGTGTGACAGTTATCATTGTCAACACTGATAGCCTTGGCGTACCAAATCTTGTTTTGCATGCTGATAATTTAGTGCTTCTGATTTATTTTTGTGTTCTTTGTTTGACTCTCATGATTGGAAATAGTAATAACAACTAAAAGATCAGTTTTGGGAGTTTGTGTCTCTCTCTCTCTCTCTCTTTTTTTTTTTTTTTTTTTTTTTTTTTTTACTGGAAACAGTAGGTGATGGGCATTGGATGTAGTAATTAATTTCCAATAATTATATGGTGGCTGTCAGATTCCTTGTATTGTGATGAGATATATGTTGGAGTGCAAGGAAGTTTCTCTCTTAAATTTTTTTGTGTAACTATCTCCATGATGTTGAAATGGAAATGTTGGTTCTGCAGCGGCAAAATTTCGGCATTGAGAAATTAAGTAACTTTCCTGGCAGATTAAAATTGTGTGCCGGACTTAGACTCGAACTCGGGACCTTTGCCTTTCGCGGGCGAGGTCCCAAGTTCGAGTCTCGGTCCGGCACACAGTTTTAATCTGCCAGGAAAATTTCATAACAGCGCACACTCTGCTGCAGAGTGAAAATATAATTCTGGAAACATTAAGAAATTACTTTGTTAGTAGCATCTACTTTATTTACTCTTTTTTTCATAATATGTCTAGTTTCAAAGTATCGGATTTTATTTTCAAAGGCAGCTGCACAAATCTGTATGTTCATAATGCGTTAGCTGTGAATACATGGTGCCAAAAGCAGGTTGAGGCAGATTTCTGCACACAATACTATGCATGGGTTTCTCTGTTGCAAATAAAATTTATAAACATGACCTATTACCTGGTGAGACAAAAATGGCTTAATTAACTTTCAACTTACTAACAGTCATGGTATTTATTTATTTATTGTAAAAAAAAAAAGAAAGAAACCTACACACGGCACTGTGTGTAGAAACTTGCCTCAACCTTTTCTTTGGCAACATTTGTTTACAGGCTTGACATGATGAAATACGATAGAGTAACATCTTGATGTTTCAAAAGTGTTGATGAATATCAAAATGAAGTCTGTAACATTATCTTCGAATCATTACAATAATTATTGCATTACTCTGCCTCAGAATATTACAATGACTGTCTAGTACCTATCTGTTATGTAACAAGATCTATAGTTAAAAAGATATAGTATGGCTGACCAGCACTTAACTTAAGGCGGCACAATTTGCTTAATACCTGTAGATCCACGCAAAAAGTGAAAACATTAATCCTATCTTTCGGAATTATTAGATCATTTGTCAAGGAGGAAAAAGAGGTAGGTTGGGGGCGGTTAGAAAGGAGTGGCAGGTCAGGTACAGACAGCTACAACTCATTCAATGTCATGTAATAGTGTTCAACAATACCATGAATGGAGAGTGAAAATAGAATGACATGTTTCTGTATCCATTTGCTTTGAGTGCATGATTGTACCAGTGGCCAATGAAGAACTGCTACTAGAGAGAGAGTAAGTTCTTTGGTATAACTGATATAGAATCAAACAGGAAAATTTTTCCAGGGGTTCAAGAGACCTTTCCTCTTTTGGGTAATTTGATTTTCAATTTCATAATTACTTTCGTTTGTTAACAAAGCTTTAGAAACCAATGATATGAAACACAGTGGTCCTTGAGCAGACTCTCAGAATGACTACTATCATGTGATTAGCAACTGAAATATATCATTACTACTAATGGTCCTATTGCATGTTTTTTAGTTGTTGTTGTGGTCCTCAGTCCGAAGACTGGTCTGATGTGCAAGCCTTGTCATCTTCAAATAACTACTGCGACCTACATCCATTAGAATCTGCTTACTGTCGTTATCTCTTGGTCTCCCTCTATGGTTTTTACCCCCACACTTCCCTCAAGCGCAGTGAGAGTTGCATGCCCTTGGGAAAATTATAGCTTTAGCTTCCCCTTGCTTTCAGCTGTCCGCAGTACCAGCACAGTAAGGCCATGTTGGCTGATGTAATAAGGCCAGATCAGTCAGTCATCCAGATTGTTTCCCTTGCACCTACTAAAAAGACTGCTGTCCCTCTTCAGGAACCACATGTTTATCTGGCCTCTCAATACATACCCCTCAGTTGTGGTTGCACCTACAGTCTAGCTGTCTTATTATTGAGGCACTGAAGTCACCTCACCATGGCAACGTCTGTGGTTGAAGGGGTGGGAGGGGGTTAAGGAGTTTCGTTAAATTTGTCTTTAGCTTGTTTTTGAATGCCGTCTAAAAGTTATTAAGAATCTATCTTGCGGGTCTTCATGCTTTCCAAGTATTTTTTGCTTGACTTCTGCATACATGTAATGTTGTGGCTTTTGGCAATCAATAGTGCAGATATATCTGCTTTCTTAGTAGCTTTCAACAGCACCATTACATCAAGTTGGGTTATTACCAAACTCAATAGAAATTCCTAGTTTTAAGAACAACAATACGGAAAGATGAAACAACGGAAGATGCAGGGTGGAATAATGAGAACATTATGAAAAAGATAGATGTCTGCTCACCATATAAAGGAGACATTGAGTTACTGGGAGAGACAACAAAATGACCACTATACATTTAAACTTTGGCCAAAAGGCCTTCTTCTGAAGTTGATAACACATACACATTCACATAAGCACAACTCACACACACAACCACTGAATCTGGCTGCTGAGACTGGATTGCGTACAGCAACTGCGCATGATTTGAGAAGCAATCTGTGGGTGCATTGGTGGAGTCGAAGGCTGTGTAGTGCTGAAGCAGGGGCAGGGAAGGGGATAGGTAGGTGAAGGACAGGGAATGGTGAAGCTTAAGGCCTACAGGCCTATGGGGTAATGCGAACAATGGATATATTGCAGAAAGAGTTCCCACCTGTGCAATTCAAAATAGGTAGTTTTGGGAGGAAGGATCCAGAAGGCAAGACTGTGAAGCAGTCACTGAAGTGAAGCTTGTTAAGTTGGGCAGCATGTTCAGTAACTGGATGGTCCAGCTCTCTCTTGGCCACAGTCTGTTGATGCCCATTTAGTAGACAGCCAGCTTGTTAGTTGTCATGCCCATGTATAAAGCAGCACAGTGGTGCCACCTGAGTGTGCAGGTCACATGACTGCTTTTCGAGGTAGCAATCCCTTTGATGAGAAAGGAAATGCCTGTGACCAGACTGGTGTAGCTGATGGTGGGAGGATGTGTGGGACAGGTCTTGCATCTGGATCTATTGTAGGGATATGAGTTGTGAGGTTGAGGAGTAGGAAGCAGAGTGGGATAGGGATGGACAAGGATTTTGCACAGGTTCAATGGGTGGAGGAGTACCATTTTGGGAGGTGTGGGAAGGTTAGTGGTCAGGATATCCCTCATTTGAAGGCATGGTAAAAGGTAGTCAAAACACTGGCAGAGACTGTGATTCAGTTGCTCGAGTCATGGGTGGTACGGAGTCACGAGGGGGGTTCCCCTTTGTGACCAGACAGTTGGAGGTGGCTGTTGAGTGGAAAGACAAGGCATGAGAGAGCTGTTTCTGTACAATGTTTGGAGGCTAATTTCAATCTGTGACAGCCTCAGTGAGACCCTCAGTATATCTGGGGAAGGACTGCTCATCCCTACAGATGCAACAGGTGGCTAGGCTGTATGGAGGCCACTTCTTGGTATGGAACAGGTGGCATATGTCGAAGTGGAGGTATTGCTGGTGGTTGGTAGGTTCAATAGGAGTAGAGGTACTGCTGTACCCATCCTTGTAGTGGAGGTCAACTTCCAGGAAGCCTACTACCTGTAACCTACCTTACTGTATAAAATACACCAGCCATGTCCTCCATTGACTTTCCATAGTTCCTGTTCCATTACCACACACCACCCTGCTCGTCACCATTTGTGCCAACTCCCTCTGCACTAGTATTCCTAATTTCAGTGGCCTTGCTGCTATTGAACACTACCTTTCCCATCACTCAATTGACTCCGAAATTACTACCTCCTTCCCTGTCATCAAGACAACTATATCTTTGCCCACATGTACTGCTGCTTTTAAGGCATCACCTTCAAACAAATCTGTGGCACAGCAATGGGCACCCACATGGGACCGTCCTATGCTAACCTATTCATGGGTCATCTAGAGAAATCACTCCTAACCACCCAGAATCCCAATCTCCTCACCTGGTGCAGATCCATTGATGAAATCTTTGTGATCTTGACTGAAAATGGGGACAGACTATCCGCATTCTTCCAGAACCTCAACACTTTCTCCCCATTTGCTTCATCTGGTCCTCCTCAACCCAACATGCTGCCTTCCTTGGTGTTGACCTCCTCTTCAAGGATGGCTACGTCAGTATCTCCATCCATATCAAACCTACCAACCACCAGCAATACCTCCACTTCAACAGCTGGCACCCCTTCCATACCAAGAAGTCCCTTCCATACAATCTAGATGATCATGGCTGTTGCATCTGTAGAGATGAGCAGTCCTGCTCCAAATATACTGAGGGTCTTACTGAGGCCTTCACAAACCGAAATTACCCTTCCCCCATGCACGGTCTCTCTAGTCGTCGACCACCTCCTGCTTATTCACTGACCGGCCACAAAGGAACACTCCCTTCGTGACAGTACCACTCAGGATGGGAGCAACTGACTCACATTCACCATCAAAGTTTCAACTACCTCTCTTAGTACCATGAGTGAGGAGTATCCTACCCACTACCCTTCTCATCCCTCCCACAGTGGTATATTGCCACCCACCAAACGCACACAGTAACCTTATCCCTCCCTACTCCACTCCTATTAACAATCCCTTGCTTCATGGCTCAATCCCTGCAATAGACCTAAATGCATAACTTGCCCTTTACAGCTTCCCATCATCACCTTCTCCAGTCTGGCCACATTACTCTTGTCCCATCAAAGAAACCTCTATCCGTGAAAGCAGTCATGTGATTTACAAACTAAGCTGCCTCCACTGTGCTCCTTTATATGATGTGGGCATGACAACCAACAGAAATGGCTATCTGTCTGCATCAACTGCCACCAACAAAATGTGGCCAGTTCCTGAACATGCTACCCAACACAGCCTGCTTCACTCCAGTGACTGCTTCACCGTCTGTGAAATCTGGATCCTTCCTACCAAAACTAGCTATTTTGAACTACACAGGTGGGAACTCTTCCAGTAATATATTGTATGTTGGCATAACTCCATGGGCCTCAACCTTCGCTAGTACCTGTCCTTTCCTACCCCTGCTCAAGCGCTACGCACTACACCAATGCACCTACTAGTTCTTCTCTACTTCTCTCCTTTCCTGCTCCCCGCTCTCAGATCTCCTGACTGCACCTAGCAGGCCCATCCCCACCACGTGCCTGCATGCACCCACAAACAGCATTACACCTGCCCCCACCTCTACCCTGCTACCCCTCCTTACCCGAGAGTCCTTATCCTCACTACCTACAGACTGCTTCTCCCATCAGGTGCAATAGCTATGCACAGTATGGTCTCAGCAGCCAGAGACAGTGGTTATGTGTATGTGAGTTCTGTGTGTGTTTTTCTGCTTTAGAAGGATGCCTTTGGCCAAGAGCTTAAATGTATTGCAGTTTTTTCGTGGTCCTATGTATGGTGAATAGCAATTTATCCTTTTCGTAATATTGTCATAACTGTATGGAAAGTGGGAGTGGGGCCAAGTATCGACAGATGGAGGACAGGGATTAACAATGGTCCAGTCATGCTGGTTGATGCTGATGGAGTTAAATTTGGAAATCATACACTAACAGGAGTAGATCAGTTTTAACAATAATATGGACAGCACATATTGGTACTGTCAGGCCGCAAGTATAGACAACAGTCTCTCTCTCTCTCTCTCTCTCTCTCTGTGTGTGTGTGTGTGTGTGTGTGTGTGTGTGTGTGTGGTTTTCTACTTCTGAAGAAATACTTTGTGTGAGAACTGAGACATTTCCAACATTCTTCTTCATTGTGTGTGTGTCAGCATACTTCCTCTATGTGGTGAGTAGCAATCTGTCCTTTTTGTATTGTTTCTTATTTAAATATCCAGAGTGAGTTGAAAGTTTAATAAATAGTTCAATGCAAACTGTAGGTCCTATTGAGGTTTTTGAAACTGGGGAACTGAGTGTAATTAATTTGCTACCCAGGAAATTTGTAACTTGATTTTGTTTATATGTTTTATTCATTTGTGAATTTTTTGATGACATAATTGGACCAAAATGATTTATTGTTTTCTATTATCTACATATGAGCTAATTGCAATTAAAAAAGATCCAGTACATATTCTTACTCAGGTGTATACTTTCAATAGTTGCTTCACAACCCACGGCATCTTGATTTCCCCTTTATATGAGCTTTTTTGCGGCACTATGGGTGGGGTTGGGGGGGGGGGGGGTGGACAAAGAAAGCTAGTTGTAGCCTTTAACATATGTTGATAATGTCGCAGCTGATCTCAGTAAATACTTTCTCTCTGTAACATTGACTAGACAAGCTTGTGACCAATTGTAAAACACTTAATAAAATCTTTTCCATTAATCCAACTTAGTGAAGGTTCCAACTAACAAACAATATTTAATAAACGTGTGAGTGTTGGTCTTGGAAGTGAACTTTTCCACGCATGAATTACACTTTCATAGGATTCTTCCACTGGTTGTGAACTTTGCATCTACCTATTCTGTGACTAGATTTATGTGGTCATTCACCTTAAATCACTCCAGATAGATATTCTTAGATCTTTTTCTCCTTCGGTAGCAGTACAGCCCTTGGTGGGCCTTGATTTTTTTCAACTATTTTCCTCCATGCTTCTCGTGTTTCGGCAGCTCTTTTCCAACCCTGGCTGCCGCATTGGCGAGATCCCCTTATTACATTATCAATCCACTTTCCTCTGGGTCTCCCTTTTCATCTTAATAGCATGGGTTATACGTTTTGACATTTTGTTTTGTATTCTATCCTCATTGTGTCCACATGTTCTAGTTGTCGTATTCATTGTGATTTGACAGATTTTGCTGTATCTCTTCCTCGTATTAATATTTGTTGCTTGGTGCTACAGCCTGTCCTACAGCCTTCTTTCTCCCTTATCAGGCTGTAAATTTTGCATACTTTTTTTGTTAAAGATTCCTAAAACATTTTTGTCATCTTCTGCCAGTATCCATACCTCCAACCCATATGTGACAACTACTGAACTACAGAGTTAATATATTAATAGTTTCATTCTTGTTATAACATGGCTGTTCCTGAAGAGTTCTAGATTTGTGAAGTAAGCTCTATTACCTGCTTGTATCCTTTCCCTCATAACCTTTCCAATGCTGTTATCGTTTGACATGAAGGATCTCAGGTAAATAAAAGAGGACACTCCTTTGAAACATTTCCCATTTATGTTTGGATCTTTAGGGTTTCTTCTGGCCACAGAGTGTGACATTATCATATGTTCTGTCTTATTCTCAATACTATGAGGTCAATTTTCTGTCTTATTCTCATTACTATGAGGTCAATTTTCTGTCTCAATTGCAAGGTATGTTTCTTTAAATTTGTTGGCTTTTATTCCTACTATGGCCATGTCATCAGAATATGCACATATCTGGCTAGTTTCTATAAATATCTTATCTTTTTTATTGATTTTATTTACGACATTGTGCAGAGATAGATTGAATAAAACATTGGAGAGACTATCACCTTGCTTCACTCCTTTGATAGAGATAAAGAGCTTTCATCTATCCTGTTGAATGTCTTCACTTCTGCTCTTGTCTGTATCATTGTCATCCTGATAAGATTTATTAGCATAGCACATGCACCAACCTCTCTCAGTACACATTCTTGGCGATTAATGCTGTCAAAAGCTTGTTTGTAAACAATGAATAGGTAGTGCAGATCTATTTTATGTTCACATTACTTTTCATCATTTGTCTGATCACAAATATTTCATCAGTTGTTCCTCTGTCTGTTCAAAAATCACACTGATAATTCCTCAAGTATGCTTTCTGCACACTTTTAAATTCTTTCTTTGAATAAATTTGTGAAGATGTTATAAGCTGTGTTGATAAATAGTGTGTTATACATCCATAGTTTCAGTTTACCATGTGTTGGATGTTCGTGTGTGTAGTTCCTTTGTTACAGCATTCCACCACGTTTTATTAATTCAGAGATGGTGCCATCTTTGCCATAGACTTGATTGTTTCTCAGCTTGTGGGCAGCCAGAGAAACCTCTTGCGGTGTCTGTTTTCTTGCATCAGTGCTTATTTGCAGCTCTCCTCTTTCTTCCTGTGATGGTATCTGTTCTTTTTCTAGCCTTTTATGTAGTGCTTCTTTGAAGCATCCTGGCCACTTGGCCACTATGTTTTCTTCTTCCCTTATTTTCTCGTCTTTACTTAAGTGTGCCTTTATTTTTGGCTACAACCTGCTCCTTGTTTTTCCTACAGCGGGATAGTATTTTCTTATTTCATTCTGTTCCTTTAGCTCCTCTAGTTCTCTAAATTTCTTCTTAGTCCACTGTCTTTTCTTTCCCTTCCACAGTTTGATAGCTCTTCTCCATAATTATTTCCTAGTTAAACCTTGTTCATACCCTACTCTTTTCCTCTATTGCTAACCTACAATCTTCATCAAATCATTCCTGGATTCTGCTATTTCTTCCCATGCCTACTTTTTCTTCTGTAGCTTCCATAATGGCTTGTTCACTGCTGCTCCACCTTTCACCTTGAAATATTTTAAGTTTTTCAGTATTCCAGTTCATCCTCTTTTATGATCTGTTGTTAGTTACTAACTATAGTTACTAGTTGCTATCCAGATTGATCTGAGTCACAGTTTGGTCATCTTGCAGCTCTATACATCTACAGTTGAGGTGCAGTGGTAGGCATACACTAAAATATGGTCTGTCTGGTTGACTATTCCATTGACTGCAGACTTCTGGGTATCCAGATAAATTCTTTTGTGTGGGTAGCAGGTGCTATTATTTATCATGTTATTCCTTCCACAGTTAGAGTTCCATTCTTGTTTGTTTCTTTGTGTAGTGAATTTTTTCCGAAACTTCACGTTGATGCCCAGTCCAGCCTATTTTTGCAGTGAAATCACCTACCACTATCATCAAATCATGTTTTTGTACTGGGCAACATAATTTTTCCAAGTCTTCATATAACTGTTCCTTTCATATATCATACTTCTCCTACATTGGTGCATGTGCATCTACTGTTGATATATTCCTAAATTCCCCTCTTATACTAAAACTACACTTTCTTTCATATGTGGGTTTAAAAAATAATAAGCTTTTTCTAGTTCTCTTGGTTATTATAAATCCTGTTCCCAACTGGATGGTTTTTTCTGGCCACACTTCCTGAATGAAACTGTGACAGAAATCTCTGCTCTTCTTTAACTCTCTCTTCCATTAAGCCTACTTGATAAAGGTCTCAGGCTTAATGAACAGTACTTCATAAAGAATTGAATGAGGATTTTGTACCTATTCAGTGAACTATTTAGTGTCTCCCCATCCTGCAACTGGTTTTACGTGGTTGTGGCACTTTAAATTGCTCCATCTTCTGTGTGAAAACCAACTGGTAGATTAAATGTGTTATCACAGGCCCCGATAATTGCAGTTAGTTCTAGCTCACCTGCATACAAAACCATCTGGCCAAATGCAGCTGATGTGATTGAAACTCAACATAGCCTTGAAGTTGTCACACCAACAGTCATAGAAAAGAAAGAATGACTCTCTCTGGTACATGTGAGCCCAGAAGAAGAGAAATTTAACCAGAGATTAAGAAAAATTGAGCTAAATAAGAAGACAGAAATAATGGCATCACAGAAACAGAGATGTAGCCAATTGATCTACTTCTACATATATATTTCAAAACCTGCTGTGTAATGCATGGCAGCCTGTACTTTGTACCTGTATAAACCACTCTGTGCAGTGTTCTATTTGCAAATGAAGTGAGGGGAAAATAAGTATCTGTGTACCTCCATGCTCAGTATTATCTCCTAGGTTGTTCTCATGACACCTGTCTGCAATATTTGACAGAGCTTCTAGAATTGTGGCGCAGATTACTTTGAATATTGCATTTTTATATAGGGCATTTGTGATTTTACAAAAAAACAGTGTCAGCTTTCTTCTAAAGCTCCCATTTAATTTCCTTGAACATATCTCTTACATTTTTGTGTGAGTTATACCAACAATTACAATCTAACAGTGTGTCTCTGAATGTCTTTGATGTCTCGTGCAAGACTTTATAGATAAAACCTTCATGCACTTCAGTACTACTGTGAGATTGATTGTAACAGGTGCACTAAAGTGTCTGAGAATTATGTTCCAAGTATCATTCATCCACTGCAGTCTCTTTGTTCCATTTCAAATTGCTTGATACTATTACTCCCAGTTATTTAAACAAGGTAAATGGCACTGCTGGTTTACCCATTATCTTGTAACTGGATACTGTCAGGTTTGTTCTCTTGTTTGAGTGGCTATTTTGCATTTCAAAAGTAGTGCATGAAGTGGAAATACTTTGAAAGTGGCGTTGCCTTTCTTTACAATCAGCTAACAACTTTTCTGGAAACATCATTTCTTCAGAGGCATCAATATATAAATTTTCTCGGTATTCGAGTCATTTTAAATTTTAGTTAAAACGTAAGATTTCAGACATATTTGCCATTTTCTCTATCGAGTGCCAACTGACTGCTGAGACCAATGTGTGTCTGCGATACTGTAATGGTCTGACTTATTATTAGAGAATCTCGTGAAGTGGATTTGCATCTGCAAATGTGGGAAAATTACCAGGCAGGGTAGTGCAGTGGTCAGCCCACTGGACATGCATTTGATAGGACAACAGTTCAAAGCCACATCCGGCCATCCTGATTAGGTTTCCAATGATTTTCCTAAATCGCTTAATGCAAATGCCAGGATGGTTTCTTCAAAAGGGCATCCCTAATCCGAGCTTGTGATCCACCTCTAATAACCTCGCTGTCAACAGGACATTGAACACTAATCCTTCTCCCTCCTCCTAATGTGGGAAATTCAAGAAAAAATTGGTCGTCTCAGTTGCAAAATGGTGTTTTATTTATTTAATTTCTGACATGTTTCATTCTCACAGGAGTATCATCAGATGTCTGGGGGAAAAACAAGTTTCCCCAGTGCAAATTTATGAGCCATGAATCATCTATAAAGCTACATTGTTAGTTAAATAAAGCAACTGGAACCCATGACCCAAGTTGTGGAAAGAGCATAACCAAAGACAAACTCGGTGGGTAAAAACCTTCAAGGACTACTGGCAAGTGTACAGAAAATCCCACAGACACCAAAAATGGCATGTCATCCAATAAAATTTACAGGACACAACCACTGGGTATTTTTATCCAGTGGATGTGTCCTGTAAATTTTATTGCATGACATGCCATTGTTTATGTTCATAGGATTTTCTGTACACTTACCAGTGGTCCTCAAGGATTTTTACTCAGTGAATTTGTCTTTGGTTACACTCTTCTTACGACTCAGGTCTTGGTTCCTAGTTGCTTTACTTAATCGATAGTATAGCTTTATAGATGATTCTTGACCCATAAATTTGTGCTAAGAACCCCCCCCCCCCTCCAGATGTCTGATGATGATCCTGTGAGAGTGAAATGCATCACAAAATAAAGAAATAAAAGACCATTTTGCAACCAAGACTGCCTATTCTTTTTTGAACATTTCAGGAGGTTGCTGTACCATTAGCCGAAAGATGGAGTGGTGTGATTTTCAATGCGGGAAATGGTTCTTTGTGAATACTTGACCTGTGGACAGAAGAAATATTGTATGGAGCATAGAATACAAATTGTTAAGAGCTGCCGATATGAGATAGATGAGAAACTTAACATCAAAATTGGGGGCTATGTTGGCAAAGTGAAGGAGTTCTGTTACCTGATAATAAATTAAAAGCATGGCAGGTGAAGCAAGGAGGACATAAGAAGCAGATTAGCACGAGCAAGAAGGAAAAGATTTCTCGTCAAAAGAATTCTGCTAGTACCAAACATAGGTCTTACTTTGAGAAATAAATTTCTAGGGGGTATACAAATGGAGCACAGAATTGCAAAGAAAATTATTGAAGCTATAAGAAATGGAGTAGTCCCCTACAGATCATCAAGAAAAGGAATATGTGGAGGTCAGTCAACAGAAGAAGAGTGAGAATGATAAGGCATGTATTAAATCATCAGCAAATAATGTTGGTGGTACTTGGAAGTAGCCGCCGAGGAGGAAATAGACTGGAATATATATGACTAATTGAGAGTTTTGGATGAAAGTGCTATTGTCATTTAAAGTGATCAGTACAGGAAAGGAAATAATGGTGGACTGCATCAGACCAGTTGAAAGAATGATTCACCCAAAGAAATGAAACATGTTAAAGTGGTTCAGTGATTGACATTTCTGTTTCTTAGTAAAGCAAGAATACTGTTTCACTCTCAAGGACAGGTGGCTGTCCGGTGATAGAATTAGTGGAGTCAACAAAACACACACACGACACACACACACACACACACACACACACACACACACACACACACAAGTATCCTTTGAATCATGGACATAAGTCAAGTGAGTTTCTAAGTTTCTGGAAAGCATTTGACGCCATACCACTGTCTAGATTGTTAAGAAAACATTGGAGCATTTGGAACAGATACTCAAATATGTCACTGTCCCAGTAGTGAAACCTAGCAAATTGTTTTGGATCGAGAGAGTTTGAGTCAAAGGTAATGCCAGGAATACTCCAGGAAAATGCATTTGAGACCCATAATGTTCTCAGTGTACATAAGCAATCTGTAAGATGGGATGGGCAGCAATCTGAGACTACTAAAAGCACATCAGATCACTTGTAGGGAAAGCAACTGGCCAACTTTGGTTTATTAGAAGTGTTCTGGAAAAGTATACTACAGCTTGTACGGAATGCTTGTGGGATGCTTCATTGAGTACTTCCTGAGTGTTTGGGATCCCCAGTAGTCAGATTAAAAGAAGACATCACAGCAGTGAGGAGGCGACATTATCAGCGTTGTGGGATGTCTGTGACCTATAACAGAAGCTAAGTTGTTCTTCTTCTTCCTTTGTTTCCTTTTTATATTTTTTCTCGGTCATTTTAGTGTGTCCCAAAAATGTTGTTTGATTGGTCAAGTTGATATTTTTTATTCTGAAATTTTTTGTTCTGAAAGCATCCCAAATTGCTATTAGTGTTGTTAAATGACCCATGGAGATTGGAATGAGACATCAGGATGAGAGTTTATTTATTTAATTAACTTTTTTATTCCGGCCCTTGGCTGTAGTACATCAGGAACAGCTCTTGGTGAGGCGTCCAGTTGCCTCTCACCTGAAATGGCAGACATCTGGCATTGCTGACAGTGCAAAGAGCAGAGCCAAGCATGGCATTACTCAAATACCACTGTCAGTGATGTCTCCGGCTGTGACCATGATGACAATGCAGCTGGTGATACTGTAGAGGCAGCCATGACCTCCCTCCAGCAAGCATGGCGTTACTCGAATACGACTGTCAGTGATGTCACCGGCTGTGACCATGATGACAGTGCAGCTGGTGATACTGTGGAGGCAGCATGACCTCCCTCCAGCAAGCATGTGCAGCTCTCTGCTCCTGCGGCGGATGGTCTCATGACCCAGGGTGGTCGAACAGTGGACCCCGTACCGAATTCCGGAATGTCACTCTGGGTGTTGCAGGCTCTATAGCACCATAGGCTGTTGCTATACCCTACCAATCTGGCTCTGGTTTTAGTCTGTTGGCCCTGTTTTGCTTTACAACACGTAACACTCTCGTTCACTTGGAGCTCTGTCGCAGCTCACTTCCGCTCTGGTGTATGTTTTGACCGTATTTGGTCGATACACAATATTACCCTCGATTTTATCAAGACGTGGTCTCTTGAGTTGATGAAACTAGATTATCTTTTATACTAGAGTTCCCGGCGACCTACCCTTCTGGCCCTGTTTCACCTCCTTAGAATTATTGTAACAGTTGGTTTCCTTGATCCTCTCACTTAATCTTACAAATTTCTACAGGGTCCTTTGCCATGTTCCTTAACTCAAACACCATGGAACTTATTTTATTAATAGGCTTCTTGCACAGTAACTTCTAACTCCCTGTTCCAAACTTATAACCTAAAATGAATCAATTACCCGTAAAACTACACCTTGTGTGTTCATCTTCCTTCTGCTGTTTTTACACTCAGGATATCCAATCCCCTGGAATCTGAACAATAGCTGGGTCTGAACTAAGTCTTGTGCTTTTGTCTTGTACACACCAAAACAAGGACTAAGATCAGCAGTGGTTGATATTGGCAATAGTCAGTCTTGTCACTTTCCAGTACTTCTTTTCCCAATATAAATCAGGGTGTATACGACCCGGGAGATCTGGGAAAAACCCGGGAATTTTTTCATTCGGGAGAAAACCGGGAAAAACCTGGGAATTTTTTAGAATTCCGGAAATTTTTCATTGTTTTAGTTTTGGGCTACATTTTTGTAACTTTGACTAGTAAGAACCAATACTCTAACAAAGAATATTACTGTAGCTTGCTATTGCGGAATAATACTGTAGCAATAAAACACGAACGAAAGAAAAAACGAAAATAAAACCTAAGTTGCAAAGGAAATGCGCCATATACAGGAACAAAACACAGTGCTCATACAAGCGTCTGCCAACAGCAAAATGTGTCAAGGCTTTAGGAAGACTATGCATTGTTTTATAACAACAAATTGCTTCCGATGAGCGTGACATCACAACTGATTACATTAGATTCGTTTGAGCGGTTGCGGGCGAGTTTATGCGCACGTACAGTTGAGTCGCGTATGAGTAGTACCTTATCCCGCTTCTGGCTACAGAAGTGTGGCAGTTAGCTGTATAAGCAATAGCAGCAAGCAGCCAGATGATAGCCGGAAAAATTTTACTGGTGCACCTAAGCTGGCAGATTCACGTATGCGCAACAGGCCCGAAACTAGGGAGTGGGAGCAAACCAGGGTAACTATCTGTCCCGGGCGGCAGTTTCAAGGGAGGGGCGGGCACCACATTCGTATTATTGAGGAAAAAGACCTTGTTTCACAAAGCGCCTAGCATCCAGCGCACATTGGTCTATCGATTACTAATATGATTTTCAATGCATCCCTGTTGGTTTTTGAACTTTTTTTGATCAAATTCTAAGTTGATTTCTGAATGAATCGTAAATTGATTTTTGAATGCGTGCATAGTGGACGTGATGCCTCTGCCAGGGGAATCCCCGTCGCATCTAGAAAAATACTGCAGACAAAAGGGGACGGGTCTATATGAGCTGAGCGAATAAAGCCGAAAGGGTGAATGACAATCGCTGTTTTATGTGGTTGACTGGGTTTGCAAATCGTCAGCGTTGTTATAATTACTAGCGAATTCCATAGATTCATGGGTATTATTTGTATTAACAGCTTTTCTGGTATTAGACAACGACATTTCGTTTTTTCATGCAGCAAAACGTTGAAAAACTTTGATGGCGTAATAGATTCTTTCCCAGAAAGGGAAGTACGCCATATAAAGCTGTGGCAAGATTAGAGAGAAAAAAAAGCTGGGACTTAAGGATTGAAGAAATGTGTACTGTCTTGCTTGTCTCTTGTCTTTACTCGTTTTATGTATCCTATATTTAATTTTATGTCACACAGAACAGCAAGTTATTAGCTAATAGGCAGTAAAGACTGCAAATTTTCTGAAGAGTTCTTGTTCTCCCCGTTACAAATAATCCCATCCACTATTAATTGCAAGATTTTTTTTAAGCGGGGCAGGATGACAAATCGGCCGACTGCAAGAGAGGCGCCACAGGGCATTTTAATTTCCACTGTCCTGAATACAGTTTGATGGCACCCATTACAAAATATTACACGTTTGAATTCCACAGAGCAAAATAGAGAGGCGTGCGATGGAAGAACACTGTGTTGCTCTGCTCTGCTTGACTCATCTTAAACATTGCCCTAGTTAAAACCATATAAATGTTCTACAGTCAATATGTATATATCTCCCTTCACACAAGAATACTTCTGTGGCTACTTTCTTATAGTACTTATACAGGTAAATGCAACTAGGGCAGGTCAATCAAACTACGTCTGGCATGAACACAATTAGTAAATGTTCAAATCTACGTCTACTTCCTCAATACTAGCAAGCTGCAGTTCGGCACACTCACTACCAAATAACATGTATTACGTTGCCTCAATCATACATGTTTTATGTATCAGACACTTCAGAAAGACGTGCACTACAATATGTAGATATTTTTGAAAAGTCAATGTTTTAAATTTTTGGCGTCATACCTCAAACGCTCGTAGGATGGGGAGCGCCACTATCTAATATTGGCCCGCTTCGGAAATATCGTAGATCCGGACCTGGTGCACAGAGCTGTAGTGGGGAGGTGGTAGCCTCCACGTGACCCGTGTTTACGTTAAGTAATTTTGCTGTTTTCTCTTCGTTTATTGCTCTCACGTCAAATGAAAACAAAACGGATTTCTGTGGTCAGGAGCTATCAAGTGAATTAAAATACATGTTCATAATTACGGAAGGCTAAAATAAGTTATTAGTTTCAGATTTTATTTTGTTTCTACCTTTCTGACAGTCAAGCGTTAATCACCTTGCAGAACAATGAAGTTATCTTTGTCGGTTTGTTAAAGAAATTTGACTTTTATTAATCTTTTCTGCTGAGGCAGTCCATTTATTTGAAACAAAGTGTTTAATTCCACACTATTGCCTAGTTTCAACTGCTCGCTACATTTGAAGTGCACGTTTTCATCGTTTAGCACGTATGGCATTATGCCATAATAAAGAATCAAACATGAGATAATGTGGTACTGGTACATCTGAATCTGGACATACAAATGTGCACTTTAAGCCGAATTATGGATTTTAGTAGGGTTCACAAAATTCCCATGCTCTTGGAGTGTCCTCTAACTTCTTGTTTCTTTTATGACATAATGTAAGATCTTTTAATGTTTTACACATACGAGCGTACGGGCTTCCTGCGTCATCGTAGCTGCGCAAGCGTGGCGACGCCTGTCATCTGGCGTAACTGCTGAAACGAATCTAACAGGTTGCGGGAAAATATTCCAAATGGTTGTTTGAAAAGTGTTACTTTCAAGTAAAGCAAATTTCCTTTATGAAATCTGTGCGCGAATGTCCGATGAATTTCTTAAATCACAGAGCATTTGACTCTCATTCAAAATTCAAATATTTGAGAACGACCATTTAGAATATTTTTGAGCCCAGAAGATCAGACATTTATTCCGTTGTTAAAAAATTTGCTGGCTCATTTCTATGATGTATCTTGAAGTGTAACACGCGCAAAAAGATCAACATTACGTGTGAAAGCCTAGCTTCTCTTGCAGCTTATTAATCTTAGAGGCCAATATTATAGGGTATGTGAAAGCTTTTCTTTTCTTGTAGCAGCACTATGTATATTAATTTAAACCATTAACTTTTCCTGCTTGTGTGTTCGCGCTACTTAACAGTGATGTTGCTATTGACTGCCTACATCGCGTGTCCTGTGGTCTGAATATCTGCTGTCATCGGCTGGCGAGATCGCTTGGCATGAGCTACAACCGGCTTACAAAAGCGCATCGCAATCTCGATCTCAATCCTTCGGAAAGTAACATGTTTGGTGGAATTCCAGTCTATACTTTCGTAATACAAAAATACGCAGCGTGTCGTTGCTGCACGTCAGACATTTCCAAAACGTGTTTTTTTCCCCATGAGTTTAGTTTTCTAAAGTGTTGCGAAATTCTACGCTGGTGTATAAAACCACAACCTTTGAAAGGATTGATAAGTTTTACAGTTCCAAGGAAAAGTATACTGTTACTTAACACGGAAAAAGTGTATTTTCATCCGGGAGAAAGTGTATTTTTAACCGGGAAATCCGGGAAAAATCCAGGATTTGTTTTTCCTCGTCCACGTATACACCCTGTAAATTTATGTGCTGCACTAAGGTTTCCAGGGAGACTCACCTCTCCTGCTGTTCCAGAAGCATGTATATAGACTGCATTAATTCCAGCCCTAGAGTTTGATTTAAGCTGGTTAGATTTGCAGCAGGTAGCACTTCCATGGGATCCTCTGGCCTGTACAAATGAGGCTGCAAAATACTCAGGTGAGTTATCCCTGAAATCGTTGCAGGCAAGTGGAAAGTAGCTCCCTTTAACTCGCATGCTGTTCCATCTAATAACAAACCACTCCAGTTTAATTCTAGCCTATTCGCAGATGTAAGCTTCCGCTGCTCAAAACAGCTAGCCCCTACCACCTTGTCAAAAGTGGACCACAACCAGTTTGCCTCGACCTGCTGAAAAGTACAAGTCCAGTTCGATCACTTTTTTTTGCATTCTCTTATCTCCTTTTGTTCCATTAGCTATTTCATCGCACAGGAATCCTGCCCCTCTCTTACTACTGTGTTCGGACAGACTGTGATTTCCCCTCTGCAAAATCCTTGTAACTTTGCTTCCTCCATTTACACATATCTTCCCACAAATTTCTTCAATATCCCGCACTTGATAGGATCCACACGAACTATGTTGTACTCTAAATGTGCTTGTTTCCTTGCTACTGGTATAGAAACAGAAATGTAAACTTCTGTTCCGTTCCATCAGTTCTCACACATACTCAGGCTATTTTGAAATAAAAGAGAAATTTTTGTGTTTGGGTTCTAAAACCAGCCCCAACTCTGGCGGTAGTTCTTTCTTTACTTCCCTTAGACCCTCTAAATACTGTTCTGATGACAACAAATTTTCCCCAAGCTGACCTCTTACAGTCTGCTACATAGTCTTTTCCCCTCATGCTTCCTAAAAACTATCTTCTGCGGACTACAACCATTTCGTCATTACCATTTCCATGTCTTAAGACTGCTACTTCGGTCTGTAGTCCCCTGATATTCTGATTAACTGCCTGTTTCTAACTCTGGCATACCACATTACTTCTCCAGTCAGTTGTCATAGTAGTCATGTGTTATTCCATGCATCCTTCTCTAAACTTGCAATCTGCATAGTGTGCCAATCATTTACAGCTTTATTCCCTTTTGCCTACTGCGTAACGTCTTGTAAGGTGTCGTTCACCCTTCATCAGAAGTGTCAAATCTTGAATCCATAAGCCAATCTCCAACGTTGATCCAACTCCTCTTCCATAGCGTATGTGGGGTAACCTCCATTACCTGGGTCATCTCACTCCTTAATTTCTCATACACTCATGTACTCTCTCACATACCCTGGCACTTTGAGTATCCCTGCATTTCTTTTCCCTGATAGGATTTGTCAAACGCTTCTTCCAATCTTCTCACTCGTTACACATTTCCCATATGTTGAATATTACCTGTATCATCCAGCGATGACGTGATAACTACGTCTTCCTGGTTGGCGAACAGCACTCCTCATCCAGGTGCTGGTGTCACAACACTTCCACCCCAAAGAACATCAGTAGTCCTGCTATGAGCCTCATCATCTCACCCTCTCTCCACCTGACCAATGGGCAGGAATATCTATTACTTTCCTCCCCCTTAATTTCATTGCTGCTCCACAGCTCCTTATGCTAATACACTAAATCTATACTTAACCTTATCTCTTAGGTCTAGGTTCCTCGTTACTGTTTCATTCACAACCTCTTGTTTATCTTCTGATATCTTTCACCTCACTCTCCCTTACTGGTCCGCATTTCCTTCCCCTGAAATAACTTCCAAACTCTCTTGAAAAATTTTCAACTGCCTTACATGCACAATTGTCACTCTTGTTGGCAACTGAATATGGACATTTACCGGCGACATAGTCTCTACCATATGGCACCTGATACTTTGCAAAAAACTTCTTTGTCTTTTCCTTCAGTGTATGCAAAGTTGATAGCATCACCCACTGACCAACCGTATATAGTGGCACTCTTGTTTGTATGGCCACTGCTTCTTCCTGTTTCTCCAGTGCTCATGTATTTACCCTCCGTACTCTATTTCAAATTTCCCTAATCACTCTGGCAAAGTCCTTAACAGATTCTCCCATCTTCCCTTTCTTCATTTTCAGTATGTCGAATAGTGATGGCATTTTATGATCATACACGTTTTCATATGGTGATAATCTTGTATGCAGATATGACATATTTCAGATAGACATCCCTGTTGGTGGGATGTAAGTCAACGTAGTACCTAAGCATCTTCCTGACTGTCCTGAGCACTCCTTCAGTTCTTCCATTGAGTTGTGGATGGAGAGGACTTGTCCTTAACTTCTTCACATTCAACAACTTACATTCCTTGACTAAATCTGAGTTTCTGTCTCCTGGTTTGGCATCATGACCATTTCTACACATCTTGGAAAATGATTTATGATTGTGAGTACATACTTATTCCCTGCAGATATTTTATTGAATGGACTTAAAACATCTATTCATAGAAATTCGAATGGTGCTAATGCTTCATATAAGCCCTGCAATTGTACTCTTATTTGACACAAATTCGTCCTCTATGTGCACTGTATGCAATGCTGCACGTACTGGTTTGTGGCCATCTGCCTATTCCTCCACCAATACCTTTGCGCTACTCTTCTGGTGGTAGATCTGCAACCTTCATGACCTGCTAATACGTAATTATTAGTTTCTTCTAGCACTGTTTCTTAGCTTCACTGGTACCACTAGTTGTGGTCCTAATTTGGTTTCTCTGCATAACAACCCATACAAAACTGTGACTGCTCAAAGTACTGTTTACATTTGTCACCTGCTGTTTGTGGAGTTTGCCATTCCTTATTCTCATTACCCACAGTATGTAATACTGTTACTTTTCTGCTAAAACCATCTGCATTTCTGTGCTTCCTCCGTGCTTTTGCGTGACTGCGAAATCAAATTCACTTAATCTTACTGCCCATCTTGTCAACTTACTAGAAGGATCCTTTAACCCCAACAACAATTCTAATGGCGCGGATCTGTTATTACTCTAAACTTTTACTGCACAGATAATATTTGAAATATTTGATTCCATAAATAACACCTCTTTCTCCCTTGTGGAATAATTTCTTTCTGCAGAATTTAGTTGTCTTGATATGGAAGCTGGTGGATGTTCTTCGCCTTTTACCTCTTGTGACAACATGTGGTCAAGTGCATGGTTTGATGCATCACGTGATAAAACAAATTTTCTTTTAAAATCTGGAAATATCAATATCTAACTCGGTGTTAAAGCCTCTTTTAGCTCCTCAGAAGCATGCTGGCACTCTTCTGACCACACAAATTTAGTACCTATTTTTAACAACTGTGTCAGCGGCTTGGCAATAGCCTCAAATCCTATTATGAACCGGCAGTAATAGTTTTCAACTCTTAAGAATGATTCAAACTCCTTTACAGATTCTGGTACAGGAAATTCATGTATAGCTCTACTCTTGGGTCTGCCTTAACCCGATATTTACTTACGATACGACCTAGGTACCTCTTCCATCAAAAAAATAATACTTTCCTGTACTCAGAATTAACTTAGCTGTTTTTAACCTCAGGAATTCTTCCCTCAATTGCTGCATGTGCTGTTACATATTACAACTATAGACGATTCTGTCACTGATATACACTAAGCATTGCTGCTGTGGTTTTAAACCTCTGAGTACTCCGTCCAAGAATCTCTCAAATGTTGTAGGTACATTTTTTAATCCAAGTGGCATTCTTCTGAATTGGTAGTGTCTCCAGGATGCTGAAAATGCTGTTTTGTGTTGATCCTGCTATGAAGCCTCTGTCTGGTGATAACCACTGTTCAAATCCATTATTGAAAGATATTTACACTGCCCTTGGTCCAAGGTTTCTGTGACTGTTGGCAAAGGGTTTTCACATTCAGATGTCCGTAATCACAACAAATCTATATTTTCATGTTTCATCAGTTGACTTTTGGCATGACAACTCTTGCTGCCTCCCCCCTCTCCCCCCATGCAATTTTAGTGATTCCATCTTCCAACTGTTGATTGATAAATTCCCTCAAAATTGGCTGTAAGTACTTAGGTACTCTGAATGGTTTGCGGTAGACTGGTGATTCATTTCCTGTTGGATGCAGTGCTGTGTAATATGTGTAGCTGCTAATGGACATTTTGGGGAAAATAAATCCTTAAATTTCAAAAAGAATGTTTCCATCTGTTCTTTTTTGCCTCCGTCTAGGTGCCTCATGTTTCCTTTTAATGAAGTGTCTGTGGCATTTGTCGATTGTCCATGGCTGACACCCCTCGTGTCCCATTCTTCTTCCTTGAGGATATCCATATGAACTATTAACAACCCCTTTGTTAGTCCTATCTCCTCTGCACTAAAATTGTCTATAAAAAAAGGTGCCTTCTTTTCACCCTATATTTCTGGTATGCATACAATACCTCTTGTAATTAAGTGACCTGCCATATCTAATACTTCATTCTCTTCTAACAGTTCCTCCTCACACAAAATTCCTACCAGCTACCCAGTAGCCTGTAATACACAGTTGTGTGAATCAAGTCTTGATATGATCGTTCATTATTTAATAAGTTTATCTTTCATGACAAATTCCTCTCCTAACATTGCTACCCTGACAGTGGCTTCACCTAACTGAAACATTTTTCCATCCTGTGTTGCCGAAGATCGATTATGGCACAATGCTGATATAAGAAATCTAATCCCTAGAATCATGTTGTAGCCCTCACTCATCTGTGGCACAATCTCTACACATTGTTTAAATTGAACCATATCCAGGCAAAAGTGTTATGTCCATCCATCCTAATGGTGTGAGATCTTTATCCCCCACTCCATGCAATCTGTACAGTGGTGGGTTCATTTGCTTTCATTTTCACCAGATCACTACTGGCAACTAACACATGTGACCCTGGGTCCAATAATATCCTGCAACCCATTTTCCTACTATTCCTCTTATTGCACAATCCACCTCTGCATACAGTCTTACTCTGAATGACCATTACAATACCAGAGAAGGAAAGTTGCTACTCGCCATATAGTGGAGATGCTGAGTAGCGATAGGTGCAATAAAAAGATTCTCACACTCATAGCTTTCGGCCATTAAGGCCTTTGGCAGCAGTACACACACACACACACACACACACACACACACACACACACGAATGCAACTTGCTCACATGTCTGCAGTCTCAGGGAGCTGAAACTACACTGCAGACATGTGTGCAAGTTGCGTTTGCTTGTGTGCGCGCGCATGTGTGTGTGTGTGTGTGTGTGTGTGTGTGTGTCAACTGCTGACAAAGGCCGTAATGGCCGAAAGCTGAGTGTGTGAATCTTTTATTGTACCTATCGTGACTCAGCGTCTCCACTATATGGTGAGTAGCAACTTTCCTTCTCTGGTATTCTTACATTCCATCCTGGATTTTGCGTTGTTTGATTTGGAATGACCATAGGTGGATCTGGAGTTCCCATTGGCATTTAGCACCTTATTCTTGTCCGGTCCTATACTTATAAAACTATTACTTCCTCGTACTTTATTCACATTACTCTGCCTCCTTACATGCCCTGTTTGTCCACATGTGAAACATTTTATATTAGCTGCAAACACTGTCCCAATACCCTGCATTTCAGTCGACAAATCGATTTCCTCACACACTATAGCTAAAAATACTGCTGTGTGCAAATCTGTCAGACCCTCTGCCCATACACCTCTTGACATTTCCACATGCAACACTCTTAAAAAAGCATCGAGTGCCCTCTGCAAAGCTTCTTGCAAAATAATTTCATTGACTGTAGCCTCCTGTCCTAATTCATGGGTATATCCATTAATTTTCCTTATTCTATCCACAAATGGTTCCAGAGTTTCTGTATTTGTTTTAGTTATTACCTCTTATTATTCCTGTAGTGTCTGGCCCTATTCCATTTCATGTATCTCTGAATTATCCCTACTCTAAATGCTTCAAATTTTGTGGCTCCCTTAGGAACGTCAGTATATTCTAAAATTTTAGCCTCCCCTGTTAGTCTCAGTTTTGCAATACTCAATAATTCCTTATCGGACCAGTTTTCCATCTCAGCAAGATTTCCAGTGCCTTCCACAAAGGCTTGTACATCCTTGGTTGCCTTACCAGAAAAAAGAGCAATTAAATTGTTACTGACAAATCCACACCCCATTCTGACAATCCCGGTTTTACCAATTCACACAGTTCCATACTATCTGCTGTTAATTGTGCTACCTTTTCTAACAACATGGGTATTGCTTCTGGCTCTGACATACGTTCTGTCAAAGCTTTGTCCTTGACAACACTCATTTTGAGAACTGACATTTCCTGAGACAAAAAAACGAAATACATTAACTTAATTCTTACATCTAATCATGAGCCATCTCGATTCACGGCATTGCCTAGCCATATTCCTCTAATGATTACATGTATAACATTGTACTGGAACTGATTCTGTAGATGGTGCCCACTAGGTTACATTGTGCCAATCTAGGAGGCCCTAATCAGTTTTGACTTACAGTGCCTCTAAAACTAGACAAATCCACGAATTCTCTACTCACAATAAAATCTACTTTACAAAATGCATTACTATCAAACCTTTTTTCCATGACCAAAATTCAATCAAAATTTTTTGAATTTGCTGTACTATAGGCTGTAGGTTCAGATGTTGCTCTAGGAAGGTGGCGTCAATGATCTGACACCAGTGTTACATGCTGCAGGGGTTGTCAACTACGGAGAATGAAATGAGATATCAGGATGACAGTAGATTTGTTTAATTAACTTCTTTATCCTGGCCTGTGACCGTAGAACATCAGGAACAGCTTGGTGGAGGCGTCCAGTTGCCTCTCTTGTGAAACAGTAGATGTCCAGCATTGCTGACAGCGCGAACATGAGGAATGAGGCTGGCTTCACTCAAATGCCACTGACATCAATGTCTCCAGGTGTGATCATGACGGCAGCACAGCTGGAAATACTGCGGAAGTGGCCATGACCTCCCTCCAGCGAGCAATCGGCTCTCTGCTGCTGTCATGATTCTGATTAGTCGAAGAGTGGATCCTGTACTGCATTCTGGGTGTCACAGGCTCGTAGTGTAGGCTGTGATATTGAGATGAGAATATTTTAGTACATCAATGACTGAGTACTTATACGCTCCAGACTGTGTTTGTTCACGGCTTAAGGCATGTACCGTAAGCATTTCCATGGTGGCAAGTGAGGAAAGGCTTTCGTTTATCTGCCAGCGTATTGCAGTGTTGGGAGCTGTGACACTGCACCCAGCCGGCTCAGCCTCTTGGTTTGCAACCCCTGATGGCCATATTTTGCTTCACAAGACATAACACTGTGGCATGCCTGTGGCTGGCTCTGTTGCAGCTCCCTTCTGTTCTGGCGTACTTTTTGACTGAATACGGTCAATATGCTACACGGTCATAGTTTGTTACAGATATGGTGTCCAATTGCAAAAGCACATATGTTGTTGTTGTGGTCTTCAGTCCAGAGGTTGGTTTGATGCAGCTTTTCATGCTACTCTATCCTGTGCAAGCTTCTTCATCTCCCAGTACCTACTGCAACCTACCTCCTCCTGAATCTGCTTAGTGTATTCATCTCTTGGTCTCCTTCTACGATTTTTTCCCTCCA
Source organism: Schistocerca serialis cubense (assembly GCF_023864345.2). NCBI lineage: Eukaryota > Metazoa > Arthropoda > Insecta > Orthoptera > Acrididae > Schistocerca > Schistocerca serialis. The sequence continues at coordinate 80,940,898 of NC_064641.1, read as the reverse complement.
CGCTGCCCTCCAATACTAAATTGGTGATCCCTTGACGCCTCAGAACATGTCCTACCAGGCGATCCCTTCTCCTAGTCAAGTTGTGCCACAAATTTCTCTTCTCCCCAATTCTATTCAATACTTCCTCAGTAGTTATGTGATCTACCCATCTAATCTTCATCATTCTTCTGTAGCACCACATTTCAAAAGCTTCTATTCTCTTCTTGTCTTAACTATTTATCATGCACATTTCACTTCCACACACGACTACACTCCATACAAATACTTTCAGTAGCGACTTCCTGACTCTTAAATCTATACTCGATGTTAACAAATTTCTCTTTTTCAGAAACGCTTTCCTTGCCAGTCTACATTTTATATCCTCTCTACTTTGACCATCATCAGTTATTTTGCTCCCCAAATAGCAAAACTCATTTACTACTTTAAGTGTCTCATTTCCTAATCTAATTCCCTCAACATCACCCGATTTAATTCGACTACATTCCAGTATCCTTGTTTTGCTTTTGTTATTAATGTTTACCTCCTTATTTCTGAAAAATTTTCTGCTGATCAAAATGCAAAGGTATTAAAGACATTAGCTGCCAGTGAACATTAATTTATATCAATGGGGAAAATTGAAAATTCCTCCTTACTAGGAAGATGTGCTGACCATATGGTATTGAGACACAGGGGTCAACACACCAGCACAGAGTACTGTAGCACGCCTCTCGTCAGTTCCAAATTCTCAACTTATCCACATGTTACTGATTTAAGACCCCTGCTCGTTATCCTCATTACTCACAGCATCTTGCCAATTCCTGTAAGAGTTCTAGTTTGGTTTGCATCTGCACTGAAGTGATCATCGGCTGTCATGACCTTAATTATATGTGTGTGATACCACATATAATTTCTGATGGTATCAGTGGTTAAAGTTTGATCTGGTATCAGTGATTTAAAGTTCAATAGGTACATCACTCTTACATTTCTGCAGCTATCCAACTAAAAGTACAGTTGAAACATTCCATCATTATCAAGTAAATGCTGATTCTCAAATTTTCTTTGGCAGCAAAGAAGAAATGTGGAGCACGTAAAAGAGGAAGGGGAATGCTGAAGCACCAAGTAAACTTAGAGGATGCAACTGAACCTACTTTTTACAGTACACAAATTCAGTAGATGTTGGGAAGATGATGTTTGTCATTGGATAAGAGCATAGACAGCCATAGTGGCACAAATGTAGGTGGCAGAAGCAAATGACATATTACCCTACAAATGGAAAAATATCAAAATGGCAAATTTAAGAGGGCAGAATTGTTGACAGAAAGGCTAGAAGTAATTTCTTATGGCAGGAAATTGTGACAACAAAAGAGAAAGTTGGAAGTGTGTGTTAATCAGTGAATGAGAAAAGAGAGAAGGGGAGAAATAAATAAGGGAAAGTTTTAACTGGCTTGAGTGTGTGTGTTTTGTGTCTTTTTAGTCAGTTAGCTGTAAAGGAGGATATTGTCCAGAAGCTCGGCAGTGTTCTCAATCTTTTCTTATATGTCTGTGAATGATTCAGTGTCTCAACTCTACAGTAGGTTTTTACATATGTTGTGGAAAATTCTGGCATAATGTAGATATTTTTAATTTAGGAGAAAAGACAACACTCAGAGTAGTAGAGATGTTGAGTCATCAGCAGGCACATAAACAAGGCTGAAAGTTTTGCTAGCTTTCAGACAAATGCACGCACGCACGCGCGCGCACCCACCCACGCGCGCGCACACACACACACACACACACACACACACACACTAGTTTGATGGAAGCCACTCATGTATGTTGGTGGTTGGTTGGTGGTCATGCCTGATAAAATGTTGCACAGAAATTGTGACAGAGCTATTGTATGAGGTGGCAGATTTTGCACGTGGTCCCACCTCTAATGGTATAGGATGAGCCTGTGGGGGGGACTGAAGTAGGATGCGCTGTGTGAGTGAATCAGACAGGTTTTTCACATCGTCCTTCTGCAGGGATATGATCCATGTGGCTAGGAATTGGGAGTAAATGTGATATAGGGACGAACCAGGATATTTTGTAGAGTGGGTGGGTTGCAGAATACCATTTTAGGAGAGTAGGAAGGGTTGTGGGTGGGGCAAAATGAAAGATAGTCAAAGCCCTGGAGTTGTTTCAAATCGGGGTTGGGGTTGGGTCGTTTGGGGGAAGAGACCAAACTGCAAGGTCTTCGGAGTAGGGACGGACGGGGAAGAAGTTGGCCATGGCCTTTCAAAGGAACCATCCCGGCATTTGCCTGGAGCGATTTAGGGAAATCACAGAAAACCTAAATCAGGATGGCTGGACATGGGATTGAACCGTTGTCCTCTCTAATGCGACTCCAGTGTGCTAACCACTGTGCCACCTCACTCGGTCTCCAAATCAGGAGGGGATACTCCTTTGTAGCTGGTTCTTGGAGATGATAGGTGGGTTAGGGATGTATGAAGATACAGTGTAGGATATATGTTAGTGGACTAGGTTTGTGGGGCAATGCCTTTCTGTGAAGGCCTTAGCAAGACCTTCAGTATACTGGGAAAGGGAATTTTTGTCACTGCAGACGTGCCGTCCACAGATAACTGGATTATATGCGAGTGATTGTTTTGGTGTGGAAGGGATGACACACGTTAAAATGCAGGAATAGTTGATGGTTAGTGGGCTTGATGTGGACATAAAAATGGATGAAGCCATCATCTACACCTGCATATATACTGCGCAAGCCACCATATGTTGTGTGGCAGATTGTACCTGGTACAACTACTAGTCATTTCCTTTCCTGCTCCATTCACAAAAAGAGCGAGGGGAAAACTACTGTTTATATGTCTCTGTGTGAACTCTAATTTATGTTGGTTCCAGATTTGATTGAAGGAGGACATCAAAGCAATTCAGAGACGGGCGGCTAGATTTGTTACCCGTAGGTTCAAACAACACAAAAGTGTTAAAGAAATGCTTCGGTAAATCAAATGGGAATCCCTATAGGGAAGGCAACATTCTTGTCGAGAAACAGTACTGAGGAAATTTAGAAAATCAGCATTTGAAGCTGGCTGGCAAACGACTCTACTGCCGCCAACACACATCGCGCATAAGAATCATGAAGATAAGCTACGAAAAATTGGGATTCATACAGAGGCGTACACACAGTTGTCTTTCCCTCATTCTCTTCGCAAGTGGAACAGGAGGGGAAATAATGAGTAGTGGTACAAGGTACCCTTCGCAACACACCATATGGTGACTTGCAGAGTATTTATGTAGATGTAGATATCTCATTATTATAGTCCTTACATGAACTGTACATTGATGGCAGTAAAATCATTCTGCAGTCAACTTCAAATGCTGGTTCTCTAAATTTTCTCGGCAGTGTTTCGTGAAAAGAGTGTCATCTTCCCTTGAGGGATTCCTATTTGAATTCACAGAGCATCTGCATGATGCTCATGTGTTGAGCAAATCAACTGGTAACAAATCTAGCAGCCCACCTCGGAATTGCTTCAATGTCTTCCTTTAACCCATTAGCGCCAGAATTAATTTTTTCGCGATTTTTTAAAAAAGTTGCGTTATTATGTCTGTAAAAGGCATAAATTACACAACAGAGTTGTTTCGACAAAAGTCATTACCGCCATTAGCGAGATATTTAATGTTGCCATATGACAACGCTAGGCGCTTTCACTACCTAAATTTATATGGATTACAACTTCAACTAAAATAAGTAGGTTATTGAAATTTCTTATTACATATACAAGTTTTGTGCAAATTTATTATTCAGTCTTCAGCATACAATTGATACGTTATAACATAGTGCAATTAATAATAAAAAATCAAAGCTTGAACTCAGCATTATTTTACATGAAATGGAATAAAACAGTCAGTACACAATCCCACATTACACTTTGAACACATTGTTCTCACAGTAGATTTACAGTCCTTGTGTGCACACCTTTTCTTCTTCTTTCCTTCTGTGTGCTGGACGAGGTGGTCAGTCCTATCAAACCTAATTGAATCTGATATGCGGCTGTCAGAACATGCCCTTGATGCAGATCGTCTCCCAGCTTCTTTTGGTAAAGCAAGTACACTGTTGCTACTTCTCTCTTGAAATCAAGCTGAGAAATAGTTTGGTTTCTTGCTTTATTATACAAAATCCAGCTGTTTTGTATGGCGACATCTAACTTCCATGTAAAGAGACACCAGTACCATTTCTTGCTTCTTATTGCAGTGTGATAGCATGCTAGATTCTGATCCATCTGATCAGTACCTCCCATATATGTATTATATTTGGCTACCAGTTTTGGTGTTGGAATCATTATATTTCGCTTTTTTAGTTGCGAGAATCTCTTGACTTGGCCAACTTCTTGTGCACCACATGAAGAAAAGATCATTGTGACAGGTGAGTTGTCTGGCCACCGTACATACAATAATCCATCTGGGGGGCTCAACAAACACATCACCTTCGATATCGTCATTATGAAGGATCTACAGCACCTCAGCAAGTGAGAAACCTCTTCTAAAACAGTTCAAATGGCCTAAATGAAAGTAATTTATTTCACAGCAAACAGTAACCTCCAAAGAATATATATTTGAGTATTTAAAGCACAACCATACTAAAAAACCAAATTATATATCGTAAGTTACTGTGTAAAACATACTTACTCGAACTTATACTCTATTTTTCTTCGTCATTCAGCAAACGACGACTTCCAATACTGCTTACGCCGCAGAATTTAAATGTACTGTTAGAACTGTTACATTGTAGTGATCTTTACAGTCTTGCAGAACGGAATCCAGAGCTGCCAACACTCTCGCTTCGTTGATGTCGTGGAATCAATGATTTTAAAAAAGTGTTACAAACATTGCCATATGGCAACGCACGGCGCAAATGGGTTAATTCGATATGGTGGGGATCCCAAACACTGGAGCAGTACTCAAAACTGGATGACACTAGTATTCCATACAAAGCCTCCCTTACAGATCAACTACATTTTCCTAAAATTCTCCCAATAAACTAAAGTCGATCATTTGATATCTATATTACTTGTCCTCATGCTAATTCCATTTCATACACCTTTGCAGCATTATGCCTAGATATTTAATCAGTGTGACTGTGTTATGGAGCACTCTACTAATGCTGTACTCATACATTATGTGATTGTTTTTGATACTCATCTACATTAATTTACATTTTTCCACATTTAGAGCAACCTTCTGTTCATCACTGCAACTATAAACTTTGCATAACTCATTCTTTATCCTGCTACAGTCACTCAATGATAACACCTTCCTGTACATAACAGCATCATCAGCAAACAGCCATAGATTGCTGTTTACTCTGTCTTTAATATCTTTAATGTATGTAGAGGATAAGAGCAAGCTGCTAGCTAATGTGGGCTTGGCCCAGTCTCGTGTCCTCATCTAGCTTGTTGCTTAGAACTCCAGTGATTTCAGTAACTATGGGAAGCTGATAGCTTGCCAGAAAAGTCTTACATTACAGAAGGAAAAAAAAGTCTACTATAGAATCAGGAGAAATAGAAAATGTCTTTGACAAGTTCAGCATGATTGAACTTGGGTATGGTGTTGAAGGTGAGATGTGTGGATAGGACTGAAACTTATGTAGGGTTGTTGTTTTGGTGAATAGGTTGACAATGGGTTTTGGGTTTGTTTAGGTTCTGGGTTTTGTGGGATGTTTGGAGGGAAATATTAACAAGGCAAGGTCTAGGTGCCATGACGAGTTGAGAAGGGAGTTCAGTGAGTGGTACATACTTAGTTATTACATGCACAGTAATTACTAAAAGCAAACAGATGAAAGCATTATCAGGCTACACTACTGGTGACCAAAGTCTTGCAACTTCAGTTGCACTTGAAATTGCAAAGCAGAAGACCTTCTGTGTAAGATGTAGGGAGAAAGTTGACACTCCAGTAGGGGTTTCATGGTCTGTGCTTCTCCACAATCCAGTTGGTGATATCCACAGGGAAGTGCCATTTCTAAAGATTACTCTTTGATCTTTCAACCTCAGAATGAAAGCGATTTATTGACCTCGATACGATCCAATTCCATTCATGACTGTGGCTGGGTGGGAGGTTGTCTGAAGGGAGAGGCCAAGTAGAATTGTTCTGAAGTCAAGAAATCTACAATTATTTTCTTGCTGTAGCTGCTGCTGTTTGTGAGACTGAAGTGGTTTTGAGGAAACTTCTCCCGGACCTCAATCTTGGAGCTCCTGGAATGTGCCCATGTGAACGGTGGTTTTCCTGATGAGCCTGATTGGTTCTCTTCATGTTAGTAGCTGTGTAATGACAGATATTTGGTGCCTAGTTCCTGTGAGCTGGTAGAGTTTTACAATGGCTTGGGGTTTCAAACAATCTGTAATAAACCTACACATTTTGTTTAGTGCTGCTGTTCTCAGGATTAATGTTGAAGAGCCTCACGAGTTACCAGTGATCTTGTGAAGAATATTACTTCTTTTTAATTCTTGTGTTCTCTTAGTGCTGGTTGTATGGAAGAGTATGAGCAAGAGTGACTACCAGATGTTTTCAGTGGCGTGTATTTACTAATTGCAGCCTTTGCCCTGTGATGATGTTTGCAGAAGCAGTTCAATGATCAGCAGTGTAGAATTGATGTTGATGGCTAGTAGTGCTTTTTGTCGAGAATAGAACATCGGTAAATTGGATAACTTTTGTAGTTGCTGTCTTGGAGTGATCTTCCAGGTGTTGGAAGGAAAGTGTTTTATTTTGGGATTGCACTGGTTACTTTCATGTCTTACGTTATTAGTGCTAAGTTTCCTTATATGGTCTCTAGGAAAAGAAAGAAAAGGAATTCATTCTGAATGCTGCATAATAATGTATGTTATCTAGGTTGTATGAAGTATGTGACATAAATTAAAGTTTGAATGGTCCAGGGTCACATATAACATATTGTTCACTTATAATCCATGAAGGATGGATAGCAAACTACGGTCTGTTTGCAAACATTCCTATTACTTATATTCACAACTGTTTTGCTTAGGAAAATGTTCGAGAATCATGGTTTAAGTCGAGGTACATTGGTGATGGTGATTTTTATTTTATTTTATTTACTTTTTTTTGGGTGGGGGTGAGGTGGTCATTAGCAGTAATACAGAATTTTTCTGCAAGTGTGATTCAAATGCATTGCGTAACATACGGAGGATGAAACTTACATTGAGCACCTGTTTTTCTCCAGTAATTTGAGTGTAATATAATAATGCTTAGTGTCAGATGTGCTATCTGATGCTCAAAAGGGAAGAAAAACTGATAAATAACTCTGAAAGTAATAAATCTAAAATGCTTATCTGGTTAAAAAGTTGGGCAATATCACATTACATGGCTTTCTATAATAGTGTAGTGATGTGATGAACACCCTAACAGTATTTTAAGATGTGCTGCAAATTCCTGTCACCTACCTCCCAACAGGCTGACACTTCTTAAAAAGAATAATATTCTATAAAAAGAATAATGTACTGTATGTATGCAAACAGTTTCTCTGCTGGGTGGTCTCCTGAACGGTTTGTACTGTCTGTTATAACAACGGATAGCTGCAGTCAGTCATTTAACTAAATACTTGTTTATTTTCATTACTTGTTTTGAACTATTTCAGGCTCATTCTGTACATGAGCTGTGCAGAAGGGTCACATACTTAATCTGAAAGCATTGTGTTGGACACTTCAGTGTGATAAAAGGTAGAATATGTTACTTATAGATAGTTTTTTCTATGATGATACCAGCAGCACGTGGTCAGAATGTAGTACATTGCATGCACTCTGCTTGCACATTACAATTTATTGACTGATGACCATAGATGTTAAGTCCCATAGTGCTCAGAGCCATTTACAATTTATTTACAGTGTTATAGCTGTCAGACATACACTTTCAAGTAGCCGTGAAGCCACTGTTTGAAATTTGAAAACGGGTGCTTGACATCTGAAACACACCATCAAAATTTGTAATGACCATGTGGGACTGTTCTGCATACTATGTTTAATATAGCTCTCTGAGTTGTGGATATTCTGAAAAACATAAAATGTTTCACATAAGGAGGCAGTATAAGTGACAGTGATGCAAATGTCCTCTTAACAGATTCCGTCAGCCCACTTTCTCTGTCAGATTAACTTAGGATGCAACATCAGATATTCCTTTGTGGGGCTAAAAAAATTTGAGCATTGATGGATAAACCAAATTTATGTCAAACAAGAGTGAGAGGAGTTGTTAGAAAATTGTTTGAAGGCAAAGAGAGCTTCTCCACAGATTTTAACTAAGCCAACAGCTTGTTGACAAACCCAAGCTAAATGAAACTGAAACGAGAAAATGAGTGTCAGCAGAACAATGTAATAAGTATTCAGTGAATGAGTACACAGATCAAAGTAATATATCCCTTCATTCACTGGGCTTCCTAGTAACAATGTGTAGGGTGGCACATATGAGGGGTGAGAGAAAGTAATTAGGCTGACAACACTGCGAGCGATCTGGCAATACCATGTTGTTCTACTTGTGTAGACTGGTGTTTTCATCCCTTCCAGGTGCTCAGTCTGAGTTTTAGCTACATATAGCTATCACGTGATTTTTGAGAGCGCCATCAGTGAAGTTGTGTTTTTATTGTGTATTATGAAAATGGATCAGCAGAATTTAGAGCAATGGTATGCCATGAAGTTTTGTGTTAAACTTGAACCTTTGAAAAGTTGAAACAGGCCTATGGGGAACATTGGTTATCAAGAGCACAAGTTTTTCACTGGAAAAAATCATTTTTGATAGGCCGAGAACATGTTCAGGGGGACCTTCAACTTAAGAAACTGACAGAAACATCGAACGTGTGTGCGCTCTTGTGAGATCTGACTGACATTTAACAATAAGGATGATGGGTGACCTGTTAAACTTAAACACTTTCACCTATATCAAACTTTGACTGAAGGTTTGCACATACAAAACTTTCCAGGAAAGTTGGGCCAAAAGACAATTGAACAAACGTGTTGATCTTGTTGTGACGATTTCCATTGACCATGAATGATTCAGTCGCGTGAACACAATGGATGAATTCTGTAGTTTTGAGTACGATTGTTCGACAAAGCCGCAAAACTAAGAGTGCCACACTGAGACATATCCTGGACTGAAAAATGCTCGAATGAGCAAATCAAAGAACAACACAATGCTGTTTTGCTTTTTTGACAGCAGGGGTATCATGGATAAAGAATTTGTTCCTACAGGACAAACTGTCAACTAAATGTTTTGCAAAGATGTCCTTGTAAGGAGGAAAAGGGTGAACTAAGTGAGAACGGACATTGCAGACAAGTGGATGCTTCATCTTGACAACATCCCAAGTCACACAGCCACTTCCATCGGGGAATTTTTGACCTCAAAAGGCAATCCTGTTGTTCCACAACCCCTCTGTTCACCTGATCTGAGTCCTTGTGACTTTTTTTCATTTCCTGAAATTGAAACGCATCTTAAAAATGATGTCATTTTGGGACTCTGGAGTACATACAAGAGAATAGGACTGACATATTAAAGGCCCTATCAGTTGATGCCTTGCAGTGCTGCTATCAGGGTTGGGAATGACAACTCTGCTGCTGTATAGTTGTCAAACGGAACTACTTTGAAGGGAACAGTTTTATTGTTTGACAAAAAAAAGTAAAAAATAAAATGGTGGTGTATAAAAAATCAGTCTCATTACTTTTCTCATACACCTTGTAGAAGGCTGAAAGTGTAAGATGGCACAGAAAAGGCCAAAATACTGAATTCTGTCTTCTGAAATTGTTTCCCTGATGAAGATAGTACTACAGTTTGCCCCCATCATCATTTGAATGCTGAGGCAGCAGATACACAAGAGAGAGAGAGAGAGAGAGAGAGAGAGAGAGAGAGAGAGAGAGAGAGAGAGAGAGAGAACAGCCCAAATGAAATGTCTGATTTGTACATAATACATGAAAGACCATGTTCCCTTTCAAGAAACAGTTTATTAAAGTTCACCAGAACACCAAAGCATGCCAGGTGATGAAAAAAAGAACATGTTCCCTTTCAAGAATAATTTATTAAAAGGTCACCCGAATAACAAGGCTTGTGAGTGTGAAGTGAGGAGGGAATGTCCAGTTCATTCCTGTTTTTGGGATTGCTTTTCAGACAGATCCTCATAATTGTCAGCCTTTACTACTGACATAAATCAGTTGTAGATTTGTGGAGCATGTTTTATGCTGACGTATTACCATTTTGGAGCTTGAAAATTTGCAGTATAGCAATCAATATGGAGTCCACAAACAGCAATTGTGTGAAATAAAGCTCAGCTTGTTCTGTTCATTTATAAGATCCAGACGACAGTAGTTTGGTGGACCCATTTTGATATAGAGTTTCTTGAATTTTGGCAGGTGCTCAGTAACTGCTGCATAGTGCACAAAACACAAGCTTGTGGAATACTGAACCAGCTTTGCAACTGGATTGAAAACTATGCAGCCAATAGAACTCCATATGTTGTTTTAACAAGGACAAATTGTCAGATGAGACAGTCAGAAAATGTAGTCCATCAACAAAGTAGGTGGCGTAAGAAACACTCGTTCGACCTATACTTGAGTATTGCTCACCAGTGTGGGATCTGTACCAGGTTGGGATGACAGAGGAGATAGAGAAGATCCAAAGAAGAGTGGCGCGTTTCATCACAGGGTTATTTGGTAAGTATGATAGCATTACTGAGATGTTGAGCAAACTCAAGTGGCAGACACTGCAAGAGAGGCGCTCTGCATTGCGGTGTAGCTTGTTGTCCAGTTTTCGAGAGGGTGCGTTTCTGGATGAGGTATCAAATATATTGCTTCCCCATACTTATACCTCCTGAGGAGATCACGAATGTAAAATTAGAGAGATTCGAGCACGCACGGAGGCTTTCCGGCAGTCGTTCTTCCCGCGAACTATACGCGACTGGAACAAGAAAGGGAGGTAATAACAGTGGCACATAAAGTGCCCTCTGCCACACACCATTGGGTGCCTTGTGGAGTATAAATGTAGATGTAGATGAACTTCGGATGTAATTGAAACAAATGGTATAGGACCTTTACTCTTCACAAAGTACTTATATAAATGACATGATGAATGATATCAGAAATTCCTGGAGTTTATTTATGCATAAAACAGTGTTCTATGGAGGAAATCCTCAATCCCAGAAAACTGAAGAGGAATGCAGAATGACCTGCATAGCTTAAATACTTGATATAGGGTCTCTCAGCTGATTCTTGACATAAAGTGTTGTAACATTACATTCTATTTGGCAGAACGTCCCCTTATTGTTTTACATGACTGATGATCAGTCTCAGCCATTAAATATCTGTATGTTTGCATTAGAAAAATGGAGATGAAATGACTACCTGAAACTAGTGGTAAGAAAAGAAAATACCAAACTGAGATTCAGAAGAGTTCCAAAGAACTCAGGTTACAAAACTTTTGTTCAACCAATTCTTCACTGTGGATCATCAGTCTGTCATCCTTACCAATCAGGATTAATAAAGCTGAAGGATATGATTCCCAGATCAACAAGGTGTTTTGTAAAAGTTTCAATTAAGAAACGCAGGGGTGTCCGAGAGGCTCAGCTGGCTGCAGTGGCAGGTGCAGTAAGAGAGATGGTGTACACAACAGTGTGATTTACTGATAAAGACTGGTGAATCAATGTTCAAAGAAAATTAGGCTACTTCCTTCCACATGTGTCTTACAAGTGACCATGATGGTAAAATCAAAGAAACTTGAACTCATTCAAGCTTATATATAGTGATGTAATGCTGTGAGGGCTAAAACATTGAAACAACATGTATTATTATTATTTATTATTATTATTATACAGTTTGTACGCAAATTTAACTTTGCTGTTTGTCAGGCATTTTATATCATTTGTTAAACAATAAAAAATTTTGGTGGAAGCAACGTGCACCCCATTTTGTGTTACACACAGTATTGATGTGGAGTAATGGATGAAAGTTGTTGTTCTGGTACTGTAAATATGTGCATCATTATTTCTTTTTAACTGTAGTGGATTATTAACAACAAACTTCGTGAGGGAATAGATATACTGCTAATCGGTAGTCAAAATTCCTAACTCCTTAAAAGATGTCTACAAGATGATCATGGGTGAGCCTCACAGATTGTTCTTACAGCATGTTTTTGAGCAATGAACACTTTTTTTCTTAATGTTGTATTACCCCAGAACTTTATTCCATATGATATTATTTAATAAAAATAAGCAAAATATGCCAACTTCCTGATATGCCCCTCCCCATGATTTGCAAAGATTCAAAATGCAAATGTGTGTGAACTGAGTTCTTTTTGGAGTGCCAAAATATATTTTTTTCCAATTTAAATTCTCATCAATATGGACACCATTCTTCTTCTTCTTCTTCTTCTTCTTCTTTCTTTTTTTTTTTACAACAACCCCCCCCCCGCCCCCCCTCCTTTCCCATGTTACACATATCATTGGTGTAGTACGTGCAGAACTGAATACATTGTCTCTCTAAATTTGAAAGTGAGAACTGTCGCAGAAAACCACTGTGAACTACTGTGTTATGGTTAATATGAATCAGAACATTGTAATCGCCTTCAGTACAAAAATGTATACTTAGAACATACAGTTTTTCATTTTTGGTAATAGAGTGTCAAGTCAACATATGTATTTTTTAAATAATAGTTATTTGCAAATTTACTAGCAAGCAACAGAGAGAAATGCACTTTGTTTTACTTATGTTACTTTTTTTGTCTTCTTAAGAAATGAGGAGGAGGGAATAATAAACTATTTTGAAATAATGGTAATAAGGAACATATGAACATCTCATTCTCAACTTAAATAATGCACAAAAGTTCCCCAGCAGCTCTTCCAAAAATTAATGTAAGTGTTTTGCGTTACTAACAGCACATACTTGTGTTTGAACAACAGTGAAGTCAGTTTTTTTGTATCTAAAAGCAAATCTGATGCCAATTAACGATGCCAATTAACGATTCATAATAACCATTAAATTTATATTTGATGTTAACATTATTCTCTTTTTCAGAAAAAGTTTTTCTACTTGGATTTTACATCGCCTGTACTTCAACTATTACCAGTTATTTTGCTGCACAAGCACCAGATCTCCTCTACTATCTTTAGTGCCTCAGTTCTTAAACTATTTCCATCAGCAACACTTGACTCAAATCAATTACAATCCAGCCCTCTGGTTTTACTTTTGTTGCTGTTTACCTTATAACATAAGTACAAGGAAATACCTATTCCATTCACCTGATCTTCCAGTTCTTTGCCATCTCTGATAGAAATATAATGTTGTCAGCAAGCCTCTTTGCTTCTTCTTCTCCCTAAACTTTAATTCTTTTTCCAAATTTCTGCTTAGTTTCCTGCTTCTTCAATATAAAAAGGGCTACAAGTTTGTTTCACTCTTCTTTATCAATTAATGTGTAACATTCATATCGTCTATGACTTTCATAACAGCAGTAAAGTTTCTATGCAAATTACAGATAACATTTTAGTGTGTGTATTTCATCCCTGATAACTGCAGAATTCCAAAGAGTGTATTTCAACCTATATTGTGCAACACATTTTCTAAACTTGTAAATGCTTGCATATGTAGATTTGCTTTTGTTCTTCTGAGACAGGCTGTTGGGTCAGTATTGTCTTGTGTATGTCATGTTTATATCCTGCAACCACAACTTATTGAACTCCATGACCAGTGTCTAGCCTAGCTTTGTGATAAACATTCCACTCTGAATTTTGAATTTCCTAGTTTCGGCCAGCTTTCTGTTGCTAGTACTGGGTGGACATTATTGCCATTTATAAGTGAGACTAGTTCTGGGACCTTTTGATGAACAGTCGTGCAATTAACTAATAGCATATTAACATGTACTTTCTCCAAACTACTGCAATGAAATTTACTCTCTTTAGTTAATGGATCTAATATTATTTTCTCTCTTAAATGAGAATATAACACATTGGGACTGTGGAGGCATTTGTCCACCCTAAAGAAAACACAAGAGAATGCCCTATATACTCCGCTATCCTAGTAACCAATACCTGTGTGTAATGGTAGTTGGAAGGGCAAACTTTAAAACAAAGGCTTTTTCATTGCAGCAGAATCTCTTCGCAAAATTTCAATCAACAATTTCCTCCAAATGACAAAACATTTTCTTACCTTCGACTTGTATAAAGGCAGAATGAACTTCACTATAAAAGAAGAAAAATCAGTCTTGCACCCTTTTGCAAGCACTTAAGTGTGAGTTGTAGAGTCTATGAGGGCATGCTGAAAAGGAACTCCTCGAAATATTTTATCTGAAAACTGAAAGCTTTTTAAATAAAACAAACATTATTAACATTCAACATCTTTATTTTTCATGTCTGCATTGTAATGCTAGATGCAAACAATAGTGCAGCCACAAAGAACAATAGCTTATTTCTCCACATTCAAGCAAACAACAAACATAGAAATGGTGCAATAAGCAGTAGAACACAATCTGAGGACAGGTACCTGCTGAGCTGTCCTTATATAGATGAGAGCTCCAGCAGACAGTGTGATGGGTGCCATGCCATTTGCATAACTCGTGAGCGGCCTTTGGTGGCCAGCCCACAAAGATGCCATTGGTGGAGTATTTGAGTGTAGCGTGTCGGAGGCCTGGTGCCGCAGCAGGTATCCAGATATGATATACTGGGTTATAGCACCCCTCTCCCCTTGGGGAAAAGGAGCTCCTCTTGATGTGCACTGGCTGATGACACATCCATGGCCCCCTTGGTGGGTGCCACATATGAAGACAGTGGCAGTGGGAGGAGATTCTGGGCTGGAATTGCTGAGTAGGGGCAGAAATGCCGCAGACGCGTACCGTGACTGCCCCCCCCCCCTTTTTTTCCCTTTGCAAAGTACAGTACCATAAGGAAGGACTTGCAATAAGGGTGCTGGTATCGACATCTGGGTCCTCGCCTGCACTGACACAGTTTAACCCCTCAGTAAAAAAGAGACAAGAACTCAGAACACAGAGTAGCTAACTGGTAAGGGACATGGTCAGAAACGAGGTGCACCACATCCGCAATGGAAAGCCAAAAACTTTGCAAGCATCCATACGGAACAAATTGTCAGCACAAGTATATTCCACCATTAGAAAAATTAAAGAGCAGACCACAGATTGATACACAGTGTGACCTATAAATTGCCCCAAAATTGGAATATGCTGCTTCTTGTAACTCACCAGACATCTAGTGGCCAGAGACAGTGCCAGAGATCCCAAGCTGATATGAGTTTATTAGTTCAGCAGTGTCACAGGTACATCCATGTCCATATGTAGTCGGAGCTCTTTCCCCATGCACTGTAATAAATGGTTTGTTGTTATTCATAAGCACTGGAGACATACAATTAACATCCATGCCCATATCTGCAGGAGAGGGCTGGGAATGACACAGTTGCTATACATCTTTTTCTACAGCTGTTGCAAGTTGTTCAGCATTCAGGGCACATGGCTCTGTCATGTTGCACGAAACCACAGTATGAACAAAATAGGAGTGCTGAGCAGTGCTGCTGCTGTGATTATTGTTGTTTGGCACATCGCTGTCCAGCACAGTGTGTAGGCCGCATTTGTTCGGCTGCAGCTTCATCCTCCTCTTGAGAACCAACTACCACCTGATGATCGGGAACAGGAGCGACCGTGGCGACATCACATCAAGCCTCAATCCGGTCACCAGTAGAACGAGATACCATGAAAGATTGGATTCTCACATTGTACTGTGTGTTGCTGCACCTCCTTGTCCAGAGCCAACTGAATGATGGCACCATGGTCTGTAGAATCAGCATAGGACTCCTGATGAGTATTGGTAGCAAACTGACATTGGCAATCATGGCTGCCCAAGGCTGTGGAGTTCGGCCACTGAAGCCTGGTAGTACTGGTGGGGCTGCTTATGACGATGATAGAACTGGATAAGAACAACAATGACATGCATGCACTTATGGTGATAATTTGACAACAACTTACACATTTTGTTGAGTGATGCTTGTTCCTGGAGCAGGGCTAACTGAGCACAGCAGGTAGTAAATCCAAAGGGAAATACGAGAGAGGAACGAAACCTTATACATCAGTGACACCAAAACCAAGGAAGTGTTGCCGAAGCCGTTTCTCATAAGCCTCCCAATCTTTGGCACCATCATCATAATGGGGAAAGAGCAGGGACTACACCAACTTCGTAGAAGCCTACATAGTAAATGTTGCCAACAAATTTGTGATAGCAACAGCTTTAAGAGTCTACTGCTGGCCGAGGAGAGATTGGAGTACTATCTTCATGGTGATAAGAGCTGTTAGAACAACCAACTAGACTGAGCGCAGTCAATTGTGTCGTAATGCTATACACGAACAGTAGTGCAGCCATAAAGAACAAGAGTTTATTTATCCACATTCAAGAAAACAACAAACACAGGATCGATACAATAAGCAGTGGGACACAACCTTATATAGAGGAGAACTCGATAGACGATACGGCAGATGCCGTGCCATGTGCACAAGTTGCAGATAGCCTCTAGTGGCTGGCCTGCACAGATGCCGTTTGCAGAGTATTTGAATGTAATGTGCCGGTGGCCTGTTGCTGCAGCACATATCCAGGTATGGTGTACAGGTTTTTATCTGTTTACATATTTATTTCTCAACATGGTGACGAACAAATTTCTTCCAATGAGACACCAGTTTGTTGATGCTGTCACCGTAAAATGTTTGACTTTGTTGATATAGCCACAACCTAAACTCTGCTTGCACTGCTTCATCAGTTGAAGGTGATCTTAAAGCTTTGGAAACAGATTACAGTCGGATGGAGCCAAGTTGGGACTGGATAGAGGAGGATCGAGGTTTCGGACTGTTGCAAATGTCGCAACTTTTGTATATGATCTGCTATTATCATGCTGAAGGGAAGGGTACTCTCATGTGTAAGCGAACTCTTCAAATTCAAAACTCGATTATAGCACACTGTTTCTCATGCCGACATAATTATGTTACACATACCGCCGTGTTGCACACTGCAATTCTGGGTCCTCTGAAGGCAGAGGTTACAAATATGTAGACATGAAGAATAATGGTGTAGATTGTTAATAATGTTTGTTTTATTTAAAAATCATTAAGAGTTTTCACACAAAAATTTGGAATATTACTCTTCAGCACACCTTCATAGACGCTGTAAGTGCTGGTCCACGCCGCCATCCTTTAGTTGCAGAACGGAAAAGATTTCGAAATGGAAAATCAGTCTGTGTACAAAGAGGAATAAACTAGGCTGTCTAAAAAGCATATTATTGCTTTAATAACAATAGCAGAGTGTATTACCTAGCAGAACACCAAAGGGGTGTTGCTATGAAAAGAAATGGCACTACAGACCATCGGTCTTGGTTGTTAGGCCGTGTTACAAATGTCAGCAGGTTGGTATCCCACCACTGACATATCTTCACTGACCATTAGGGCTCAGTTCGAAGTGGGACTCGTCACTGAATCTAATTCTAGTCAAGTCAGTGAAATACCAGTCTGAAGATGTGTGTGGAGACACCACGTACAGAAATGGGATACCAAAATGGGATACCAGCCTGACTGTCGCCCAGTATTCAGTTCTCAATCATGGCACCTTTAGCACAGTGGTACATCGACAATATTCTACACCCTGTTTTGTTGTCCTTCGTGGCAAGCCATCTTGGGCTTACAGCATTTCAGCAAGATAATGTGAGGGTTTCTGCTGTTTTTTTTTTCTTGCTTGCCAAACCCTACCTTGGCCAGCAAGGTTGCTGGATCTCTCCCCAATTAAGAATATTTTGAGCATTATGATGGGGGCAGGGAACTCCAACTAACTCGGGATTTTATGTTCTGATGTGCCAGTTGGAAAGAATTTGGCATAACAACTCTGTCAATTAGTAATTCCTTTGTAGTGTGTTGTTATTTGTTCCATAGATGTCAGAGGTGGACCAGCACGTTATTAATGTGTTCAGTTTGTAAAGCTCATTTTCTTGAATAAATCATCCATTTTTTTTTTTTTCAGAAATTGTAATCATTTGTTTATATGTACATACACATCACATCTACCAGACAGTGTCCTTGCCATGTTGTTACCCGCTCAATCACTCAAGCTAAGCAACATTGGACCTCGCTACTACTTGGATGGGTGAACACTTGGAGAATATTGGGTGTTGTTGGTTTTAAGGACCGTGCAAGTTGCCCAAGTGGCCTCCAATTGAAAGACTTGCCCCAGGCCGTGGTGCCTCACAACGTTTATTTTATCACATCTACCAATTTCCATCCCATTCATATAAGAGACTGAACTTTATATATGGGTGGAGCATGGATAAAATCCATGTCAGGTCAGTTCTTCTTAGGTATTCTATTGTCTTTCAGTCATTTTTGGTGAGATCATGGGTGCTACCCTTCTACTTCCTTTCCAGCCTGAGTTAAATGCTTTGTCTGCAGGGATATTGATGTCAACTCGCCATTAAATTCTAACCTTTCCTTGATTACAAGCCTTCTTGGCATTATAAAAAGCACCTATGAGATGTTACTTGTGCCACTGTTTCAAGGAGAATCTTTTCAAGTGATGAATAGTTGCCCATGAACCAATTTTGAAAGTATCATCTGGTTGAAGTAACTCACTCAAGTCAACGTCTACATTTGTGTTCCACAAGCAACTTCACGGCATGCAGGCGGATGGTATGTATTGTGCCAAACTTATTTCCTCTCTTCATATTTCATGTGTTGATAGTCTTTGATAAGAAAGACTGTCAATACCCCTCTATATGGACCCGAATTTCTCTAATTTACTGTTTTAGTCAATTTGTGATATGCGTGTTTGTGTTACTTCTTTGGCTCATTTTGGAATCTGGACTCCTAACACTTTTTATGGTGATGCACATTGTCTTGTAACTTCTCTTACCACAGTTTGTTGATAATTTCTGTGATGATGCAGTCATGTTGAATAAACAAAGCTGCACCAAAAAGTTTGGTTCTTCTTTTAATCTTTTCTGTCTCTTTATTAACCCAACTTGGTAAGGATCTCTAATTGACAAACAGTTCTCGAGATTTATCAAGCAGTTGTTGTGGAAGCGACCTGTAAGATGTGAGTGACACTTCCTTTGCAATCTTCCAGTAGATCCGAGTCTGACATCAACATTCCTTGGAGCTAGACTTTTGTGTCAGTACACCATATATGGCTCTGGGCAGATACTTTTAGATACTTGAAACTTCTGACTGATTCAGTGATTGTTTGCCAATTGCAGAGTCAAATGTTATCATATCTTTTTTCTATGTATGCGTTTTGTAATATTTATTTATGTACAAAGCCAGATGCCAATTTTTGCACCAAGCACTTGTCATCCACAAGTCTCTGTATTTTCTATTAACTTGAGAAATATTCTTTTTCCTTATATTTAGATGTCTCAGCTTGCTGTACTGGCTGATATAATTCATCATCATCAGTTATCTGCTATATTAGCAGGTCCTTTGCCTCTCCATTTTCTGCGATCCATTGCTTCCTTCTTAAGGCTGCTGTATGTTGTACCGTCCATCATGTCATCCAGTATCTGGAATCTCTTCCTTCCTCGCTTCCTTTTCCCTTCTACATAACCTTCTAAAACTGTTTTTATCAGTCCGTCATTCTTTCTTAATATATGCCCAATCCAATTTCTTTTTCTTCTCTTTATTACATCTAGTAACTGCCTTTTCTCTCCCACTCTTCTCAGTACCTCTTCATTTTTTACTCTGTCCATCCAACTTATTCCTTCCATCTTCCGCCATGTCCAGATCTCAAAAGCCTCCAGCCTTTCTCTATCTTTTTTCCTCATAGTCCATGTTTCAGCGCCATATAGAAGAACACTCCATACAAGACATTTTATGAGTCTCTTTCTGAGTTCTCTGTCCATACCGCTGCAGAAGATTCTCCTTTTCTTATAAAACGCCTCTTTTGCCATTGCTATCCTTGTTTTAATTTCTGTGGTGCACTTCCAGTCGGTGTCTATCCTGCTTCCAAGATACTTAAAATTTTGCACCTGTTCTAGTTTTTCTCCATTCAGCACAATTTTTAGTTCCTTATTTCCTCCTATTGCCAATACTTTTGTTTTATTTGTGTTAATTTTCATATATATAATTATGGCCTTAATAATCGATTGTGACACATGCAGGAAGCCTCTAGTTACTTCAGAGAGAGGAGCAACATGTATGGCTCATGCTCTATTGAAATGAAATCCAGCTGTCATTCTCTCTGTACATTTTCAGGAGTAAAAATATAAGATCCGATATGTAATTTGCTGATAGGGTGCAAATATAATCTGGTGTTTAGTGCACCTCATCACCTGGAGAGGTTGAAGGCACACAATATGCGTGCATTGCTGAATAGTCTGACTTTGCTGCAAATTATGCCAATCTGTGATAGCTGTCAGGGAACACATATACGAAATCAGAACTTCTGTATTGGCTCTCTCATATTTTCCTGAAGTGTTATCTATTGTTTAACTCTTGCACTCCAAAATTATGTGAGGTTTTCTGCTGTCCACCAAACAAGTTGCCTCTTATGTTGACCGGAAGACATTGCAATGGCTTGGGCCTTTCAGCTGCCACCACTGTCATAGTGTTGTTGTCCCTCTTCTCTTGTGGTCCTTCACATTGCATGCTGGACTCAAAATGCAAAGTCCAGTTTACAGACATAAGTGTTGCATTTGTTACTGTGTTAGTGTTACTGTGAGAGTCAGCCTGCTCTATAGAAATTTGCGTGTGGTTACATTTTTTTTAGTACATGTATTGAAACTTATCAGTTTACACCTCCTGTTCCCTAGCTATTGGTGAGAAATTGTGTAAAAACATCTTTCTTTATCATAACAGGACAATGGTAGTATATTTATAAATGTTACTCATTTTATTACAGTAGTAATAAAAGAGAAAAAAATATAGAGAAAATCACAAATAAAATCTTATGCCCCAGGCACAATGTGTACAAAACTCTTACCAGTTAGCAAATTAATTCTAACTTAAACTTTACTAATGATTGATTCTGCATCGGCCTTCATAAAATTGATTTACAGCATCCTGTATACAAACTGTTTGGGATTTCTACACTGAAGAGCCAAAGAAACTGGTACACCTGCCTAATATCATGTAGGGCTCCTGTGAGCACACAGAAGTGCCATAGCACAATGTGGCATGGACTCGACTAATGTCTGAAGTAGTGCTGAAGGGAACTGACACCATGAATTGTGCAGCGCTGTCCATAAATCCGTAAGAGTATGAGGGAATGGAGATGTCTTCTGAACAGCACATTCCAAGGTGTCCCAGATACACTCAATAACATTCGTGTCTGGGGAGTTTGGTGTCCAGCGGAAGTGTTTAAACTCAGAAGAGTGTTCCTGGAGCCACTCTGTAGCAATTCTGGATACGGGGGTGTCGTATTGTCCTGCTGGAATTGCCCAAGTCCATCGGAATGCACAATGGACATGGATGGATGCAGGTGATCAACAGGATGCTTACGTACGTGTCACCTGTCAGAGTCATACCTAGATGTTTCAGGGGTACCATATCACTCCAACTGCACATGCCCCACACCATTACAGAGCCTTCACCAGCTTTAACAGTCCCCTGCTGATATGCAGGGTCCATGGATTCATGAGGTTGTCTCCATACCTGTACACGTCCATCCGCTCGATACGATTTGAAACAAGACTCATCCGGGCAGGCACCATGTTTCCAGTCATCAACAGTCCAGTGTCAGTGTTTATATGCCCAGGCAAGGCGTGAAGTTTTGCATTGTGCAGTCATCGAGGGTACACAGGTGAGCCTTCGGCTGTGAACGTCCATATTGATGATGTTTCATTGAATTGTTCGCACACTGTCACTCCTGTTGATGACCCAGCATTTAAATCTGCAGCAATTTGCAGAAGGGTTGCACTTTTGTCATGTTGAGCGATTCTCTTCAGTCATTGTTGGTCCCGTTCTTGCAGGATCTTTTTCCGGCTGCAGCAATGTCTCTCTGTAAATAATAGTGATAATCTGATAAGAGCTCGACACTTCAGCTATTTGCCTTCCACTGTGCCCTGAACCTTAGCAGAATCTTGTGGGATATTAGATTGCCGTTCTTGTTTATAGTTGCCCAGAAATGAGGGGGTCTTAATTCATGACAAAGACCCATGTCTTCAATATTTTTGCCTCTCATATTATTGTTTAAAGGACACTGCAGTACCACCTGATCTGGTTTATTGACCTCTCCACATTTAAATCTGTCTGTCTTTTGGAGGTTACATACAGATAGATATACCATGATCCATGTTCCTTTATGCATTGGATCATGCCTGTACTTGGATTCGTATAACCCAGTTTATTTCTTTCTCAGATACCTGGGAGCAGTTCAGAATCATATTGGCAAGACTCCATATTGTCCCAGTTTATTTTGTCTCATACCAGTTCTCATGGAGTTCAATTGATGTGGTTCTTTTCACCGTGATCTGTGTCACCTTCTCAATACCCACTTTACACAACTGATAGTCCCAGATTAAAGCTGTGCATTATACGAAGAGTGAGGAAAAGTGATAGTTGAGCAACCAATGTTGTGCCACTTTTTGTGCGCAAGTATGGTGGGACAACAGAATGCCACAGCAATGTGTTACGAACATACTCTGAGACCACCACAATATCACAATCAGCAGCGAGAGCTGTTCTGCACACGAGTAGTGGAGTTCATAAATTTAATATGTTTGCAAGAAGTAATGTGAATATTTGAATGTACCTGTTTAAGAATTTTTTGTGCAATTGCTTTTTAGTTGTGTCGTATGTTGACATTGCTGTACTGAAAAGAAGCAAGATGGTTGTTGTGAGTAATGTGGCCGCATAGGCAGTGCTTCATCATTTGCATTTTTAAGGGAATTCAGTGTAGGAAATTCAGGGTGAAATAGTGCTTGTGGATGGGATAATGAACTAGCATACGAGATTGTGGAAAAGTGGATAATATTATGGAAAGGAAAGTTGCTACACACCATATAGAGGAGATGCTGAGTCGCAGATAGGCACAACAAAAAGATTTTCACACTTAAAACTTTTGGCCAATAGTCTTTGTCAACAATAGACACACACATTCGCACATACACTCACACAAATGCAACTTACACACACGACTGCAGTCTCAGCCAATTGAAACCACACTGCGAGCAGCAGCACTAGTGCATGTTGGGAGTGGTGACTGGGTGGGGGAAAGGAGGAGGCTGGGACGGGACGGGAAGGGATAGTATGGTGAGGATGGTGGACAATGAAGTCCTGCATTTTGGGCGGCGGGCAGGTGAGTGGTGTGTGTGTGTGGGGGGGGGGGGAGATTAGCTAACAGTGAAGGAGAGAAATGGACATAAATAGAAATAAGACTGGGTGTGATGGAGTAATGACGGCTGTGTAGTGCTAGAATGAGAGCAGGGAAGTCGCCACTCCCATCATGCACTGGTGCTGCTGCTCGCAGTGTGATTTCAATTGCCTGAGACTTCAGTTGTGTGTGTGAGAGTTGCGTTTGCATGAGTGTGTGTGTGCATATGTATGTCTATTGTTGACAAAGGCCATTGGCCAAAAGCTTTAAGTGTGAAAATCTTTTTGTTGCGTCTATCTGCAACTCAGCATCTTCGCTATATGGTAAGTAGCAACTTTTCTTCTCATAATTTGTTACATTTCATCCAGGATTTTCCATTGTTTGAGAAGGGATACGGTTGTTTCAGTATTGTCACATAGATCTGGAAAGCACACCAAGACATGGAAGACCATCTCTAACAGAGGAAATGTAAGTTGTAGCAGAGAAGGAGACTTTTGTGTTGTCTTAGGTGCATTACCACCTAACAAATCTGAGAAAGGCTGATATTAATGCAGAATCAGTGTCCAAAATCCTGCACAAAATATTGCACATGACAAGAGTATTGCTATAATAGATTTCTCATTTTTTATCACCCATTCAAAGGGACCAGTACAATATCTGCATTGGAAATGTTGAGAATGTGCAAGGAGGCATGTTATTCAGCCATTGGACCCCAATGAACAGGACCGAGCGAGGTGGCGCAGTGGTTAGCACACTGGACTCGCATTCGGGAGGACGACGGTTCAATCCCGTCTCCGGCCATCCTGATTTAGGTTTTCCGTGATTTCCCTAAATCGTTTCAGGCAAATGCCGGGATGGTTCCTTTGAAAGGGCACGGCCGATTTCCTTCCCAATCCTTCCCTAACCCGACCTTGCGCTCCGTCTCTAAAGACCTCGTTGTCGACGGGACGTTAAACACTGACCACCACCACCACCCCAATGAACAAACGTTGGTTTCATCATTATGACACATAAATGAATGAAAGTTGCTAACAATGGAAAAACAGAATTTCCCCCACCAAAGAATGCAGAGGTACTGTCGCCTTCCAGAGGATTGGGGGATTTTTGAGGAAATAAGAGGTCATTATGGCCCACTATTACCAAAATTTTCTCACCAGGATGCAGCCTGAGGTCAAACAGAAGAAAAGAGGAAGATTACAAAAAAATGTGTGACTCCTGCATGACAGTGTGCCAGTTCACACCAGTGAAAAAACTGTCTCTTTATTTATACTTAGCATATTAAATCTTAGAGTATCTGCCTCATTTGCCGGATCTGCTGCCCTGCTAATCATTGTCTCTTTGGAAACTGTCCAGTGACAAACAGGATTTCTAGATTCATGGCATGTGATTGGTATACATTGTTTGGAAAAGAAAAGTGTTAACTCACAGGATTCTTATGTAGAGCAGGAATAATTAATATGCAAACATTGAGATTTAAATCTTTTTGTGTAATGGTATTAACTGTACAAATGCCTATCACACTTTGAATATTGAAAGGACTCTCTGATGTTGTTAATCTGCAACATGACAGTAGTCAAATGCCAGCAGAGTTTCTCTGAAGATATTGACTGCTGTCTTGTGAACAAACGATTTTGATCCGTCCAGTGCTGCTTTGAGCCATTCTCTTCCTTGCCAGCCTGCTTCCAGTCCTCCTAGAATCGTGTGCATTCAGAAGCACTGATTTGTTTCATATGCTTTGCTCTATCTGATCACGACAGTGCTCTGACCCCTCAGTTCCACTACACTACAATGTAGCCTTAGCCTTGCCTGTACATTCACAGATACATATGGTGTTTAAATGAGTTTGGCTGTAAGTATGTGATGAAACATTTAAGTTTATCATTTGGGTTGGTTGGGTTGTTGTGGCGGAGGAGACCAGACAGCGAGGTCATTGGTCTCATCAGATTATGGAAGGACGGGGAAGGAAGTTGGCTGTGCCCTTTCAAAGGCACCATCCCAGCATTTGCCTGGAGCGATTTAGGGAAAGCATGGAAAATCTAAATCAGGATGGCCGGACATGGGATTGAACCGCCGTCTTCCCGAATGCGAGTCCAGTGTGCTAACCACTGCGCCACCTCCCTCAGTTATCATTTGGGCAGTTGTTTTCAGAGCTGAAGCAAATTACATAGCGAAAACTGAGGCTGTCTTCCCGATAATATTTTCTATGAAACATGTTCAGAAAGTGGGTGTTCTAGATTTTTATATTTGTTTTTAGAAAAAGTGCAATTGACAAAAATTACAGGATATTGTTGATACACTTGTTGACTCTTTTTCCACATAATTGTCATCCCATTCAGTGCATATGGTGAGATGTTTCACAAGCTTCTATATGCCCTCCTCAAATAACTCTCCTGCCAGCTCCTTCCCCCATTTCAGAACCTCGTTTTGCACCTGGTAATCGGTTGAAAATTTAAAACTACTGATGTATTCCTTTAGGATGGTGGAAAGATGGTAATCTAAAGGTGCCAAGTCAAGGGAATATGGGAGGTTGTTCAAAACGTGCCAACCAAATGAGTCTAAGAGTTCCATGGTGGTTAAGGCCATGTGAGGATGGATGTTGTGCAATAAGCACACTCCGCTCATCAGCATTTCTCTCCTCTTGTTTTGAATGCTCCTTTTGACTTTTTTTTAGGATGTCACATTGTTGTTGTTCATTGACGATCTCCCCCTGAGGCATAAATTTGACCAAAATTATGCCTTTTCGGTCCCAGAACACTGAGGCCATGACTTTTTTTCTTGAAATTGTGGCTTTGAATTTTTTGGCTGATTGATGTGATGCCACTCTGACAACTGTCGTTTGGTCTCAGGTGTGTCATGTCCTATCCATATTTCATCTCCAGTCACAGTAGAGCTCACAAAATCCTCACCTTCCAATTCAGGTCACTCAAGAAATTCAGGGGCACAATTGACCCATTTTTTCTTGTTCTGCTCTGTCAGCTGTTTTGGGACCAACTTGTGCATAGTATCCAGTATCTCATCATTTCTGTGAGAGTGTCAGTAAGTGTGTTCTAGAGAGTTGTGGAAACAATGCAGAAATTTCATCCACTGTCAATTGGTGGACTTCGCTGACTGTTCCCTTGACTTTTTGCACCAACTCATCAGTCAGAAATGTAGGTCTTCCACTACTGTTCATCATGAACATCTGTTCTGCTTCAACTAAACTCTCTATACCACTTAAACTCACACATTCTGTTCATAGCACCCTCTGTGTAAACAATATTGACATGTGAAAAAATTTCAGTACTCACTTATTCTGCTCATAGCAATCTCTCCATAAACAATATTGATATTTGAAAAAATGGTGGTAAGTGTTAGTCCTTTTGTGATTAGGAAGCATGTGGGTCGCACTTATTGGAATTTCTTGTCGACATCTTTCACTTACCTAGGCACTACAGTGTGAGTTTACATACTACCATGTTTCTGCAATGTTTCCTCTCATCAGGGGATCTCCCTCTACCACTCATTGTTGCCATCTGTCAAAAAAAGAAAAAAAAACCACCACATCCCATTATGATCACAGTACACTTACTTTCTGAACATGCCTTGTATATTGTATTGCAGTTTGGTGACCTGCAACACTTACGTTTTTGATGTCTCTCACATCTTGATGGAAGCAAGTTTGTGATTGTATTTTAATAATTAAACGTAAAATTCTTCTCACCCATACTAATGCTGTTATTCACCTTAAAATCTGGCTACATATATTATTTTAATATGGTCAGATTGAAGAGAATTGGCGTTATAAGTGTGGTTGAGCTGAAATAAATTCTTAAATTCTTGTTGTTGTTGTTGTTGTTGTTGTTGTTGTCTTCAGTCCTGAGACTGGTTTGATGCAGCTCTCCATGCTACTCTATCCTGTGCAAGCTTCTTCATCTTCCAGTACTTACTGCAACCTACATCCTTCTGAATCTGCTGAGTGTATTCATCTCTTGGTCTCCCTCTACGATTTTTAACCTCCACGCTGCCCTCCAATGCTAAATTTGTGATCCCTTGATGACTCAGAACATGTCCTACCAACCGGTCCCTTCTTCTTGTCAAGTTGTGCCACAAACTCCTCTTCTCCCCAATTCTATTCAATACCTCCTCATTAGTTATGTGATCTACCCATCTAATCTTCAGCATTTTTCTGTAGCACCACATTTCATAAGCTTCTATTCTCTTCTTGTCTAAACTATTTATCGTCCATGTCTCACTTCCATACATGGCTACACTCCACACAAATACTTTCAGAAACGACTTTCTGACACTTAAATCTATACTCGATGTTAACAAAATTTTCTTCTTCAGAAACGCTTTCCTTGCCATTGCTAGTCTACATTTTATATCCTCTGTACTTCGACCATCATCACATTGCTAGTCTACATTTTATATCCTCTGTACTTCGACCATCATCAGTTATTTTGCTCCCCAAATAGCAAAACTCCTTTACTAC
Organism: Schistocerca serialis cubense; assembly: GCF_023864345.2. Lineage (NCBI taxonomy): Eukaryota > Metazoa > Arthropoda > Insecta > Orthoptera > Acrididae > Schistocerca > Schistocerca serialis. The sequence goes on along the minus strand of NC_064641.1, from coordinate 80,913,164 downwards.
TTTAAGTGTCTCATTTCTTAATCTAATTTCCTCAGCATCACCCGACTTAATTCGACTACATTCCATGATCCTCGTTTTGCTTTTGTTGATGTTCATCTTATATCCTCCTTTCAAGACACTGTCCATTGTGTTCAACTGCTCTTCCAAGTCGTTTGCTGTCTCTGACAGAATTACAATGTCATCGGTCATCCTCAAAGTTTTTATTTCTTCTCCATGGACTTTAATACCTACTCCGAATTTTTCTTTTGTTTCCTTTACTGCTTGCTCAATATACAGATTGAGTAACATCGGGGAGAGGCTACAACCCTGTCTCACTCCCTTCCTAACCGCTGCTTCCCTTTCATGCCCCTCAACTCTTATAACCGCCATCTGGTCTCTGTACAAATTGGAAATAGCCATTCGCTCAGTGTATTTTACCCCTGCCACCTTTAGAATTTGAAAGAGAGTATTCCAGTCAACATTGTCAAAAGCTTTCTCTAAGTCTACAAATGCTAGAAATGTAGGTTTGCCTTTCCTTAATCTATTTTCTAAGATAAGTTGTGGGGTCAGTATTGCCTCACGTGTTCCAACATTTATGCTGAATCCAAACTGATCTTCGCCGAGGTCAGCTTCTACCAGTTTTTCCATTTGTCTGTAAAGAATTCGCGTTAGAATTTTGCAGCTGTGACTTATTAAACTGATAGTTCGGTAATTTTCACATCTGTCAACACCTGCTTTCTTTGGGATTGGAATTATTATATTCTTCTTGAAGTTTGAGGGTATTTCGCCTGTCTCATACATCTTGTTCACCAGATGGTAGAGTTTTGTCAGGACTGTCTCTCCCAAGGCCGTCAGTAGTTCCAATGGAGTGTTATCTACTCCCGGGGCCTTGTTTTGACTCAGGTCTTTCAGTGCTCTGTCAAACTCTTCACGCAGTATCATATCTCCCATTTCATCTTCATCTACATCCTCTTCCATTTCCACAATATTGTCCTCAAGTACATCGCCCTTGTATAGACCCTCTATATACTCCCACCTTTCTGCTTTCCCTTCTTTGCTTAGAACTGGGTTACCATCTGCGCTCTTGATATTCATACAAGTGGCTCTCTTTTCTCCAAAGGTCTCTTTAATTTTCCTGTAGGCAATATCTATCTTACTCCTAGTGAGATAAACCTCTACATCCTTACATTTGTCCTCTAGCCATCCCTGCTTAGCCATTTTGCACTTCCTTAAATTCTTAGGTGATTTTTTTACAGCAAGGACATGACATTCCTGCTGTCACATGAAATTTTGAACTCTACACCACTCTCATCTTAACCTCATCTTGTGAGAGGATAGGTGCCAGTTAAACAAATGTCAGAAAATCAAATGCAGCCAGTCAGTTTGTTGAGGCATGCTGAATGCTATATCTTGTATGAGTTATATTTATAAATAAATTTACAGCTGTATCTTATGTTAGTTCGTCACCTTGCTACATGAGAAAGTCATGCAGCTGATAATTTATTCTAAGCGTGAAGTCTTATTTAGTGTTCGTATCAGATTAACATTAGGTATAGTTGAAGCAGAAGATTTATGCCGAAGCCATACCCAACTTTTGTCATAATTTGCTCCAGCATTGCAGTGCAACTGGAATTGACCCAGATACTTTCACTGTAGGCAGCTCTCACGCGTACAAAATGGCATTGTGACGTTTTCTCTGTTTCTATTTATTTAATTTTTGAATTGTAAAGAGAAGTTTAATTAAAAGTTTATTTGATTTGGTATCATTGTGAAATACACACATTTGAGAACTGCATATGTAAAAATTGAATTTTAAATAGTAATGAAAAGAAATTGAACATACAAGTGTTAACTGGGAGATTAAAGAGGATTACATGGGAAGTACGAAGCTCAAAAAGGGCCAAAACCAAATAAAAAGCAAATTTTAACTTTTTGCCAAATAATACCTCTCTTTTAACTCATGTGAATCTGCTGATCATTAATGTCTGTTACATGATATTGTTTCTTCAGTGACGTGGGCTTCTGCAGTCCTTTAAATGATGATTGTACACAAACACAGAGTCTCAGAGCTAAAGGGCCTTAATTGTGGTAGAACAGACACATTTCCGTGTTTTAAAATAATTTTTGTTCACTTTTAGCTGTCTGATCTTGACTGCTTCCATTATTAGTAACATTGTATTTCATATTGTAATACAGAGTGGTGTGATGACATCATCTAGTGAAGTAGCACACCATTAATACTGTCTTTGAGTGTTGCAGGCATGTGTCTGCCACTTATATAATTTTCCGTGGGACATATTCATAATTTGGGAGGGCGGGGTGGAGTGGGTTACATCAGCCCACATTTCAAATAACCTGCCATTCATTTTGCCAAATGGAAATTCTGTCCAAGCCACCCTGAATCTCCCTAGTCACTCAACGATGATACTTTCTCATACACAGCAGCACTGTCAGTGAACAGTCTCAGATTACTGTCCACTGGTCCTGTCACACTGGCGTTACCTTTGTCTTTGATAAACACTTGCCACCCATGTCATTGTACTAGGTCTTATCACTCTAAAACTTTTTGGATCAGTGGCAGACTAGAGAACCTAATCTGTGTACTTGAATCTGTAGTAACATGCTACACTTTGATAAACTTTTTGGAAATACGGTAACTGCCTGTTGGCCTGCACCCACGGTTCGCAGTATTGCCTGAGAACCTCAAGCGCCTGTCCTTTAGATTGGAGTTACATTCTCATTTTATTAAGGAGCAGCAATGCCAGCCATTCAACTGTAGGAAATTTTCCGTGTTGAAATGAACGAGTTGGCTAAACTGTAGCAGTGTACTGCATGGAGGCCCTAGTGCTGCTACATTGAATGTCTCATTTTGCTGCATTTCTTTGTGCATTGGAAGTTGGATCAGATGAAGAGCCCCATAGTACAAATGTGTGTCGTCTGCTCCATATCTCTCAAGGTCTCGTGCAACTCTCATTAAATATGCTGAACTCATTTGCTGTATGGATCTGAAGGACCTTAATTCATGAAACAGCAGAACAGCTAAGACTTCGATCGCAGATATGGAGATCATAAGTCAGTTGTTGCTGGCAGTCCTTAGACATTGTTTTGCCTATCATAGTGGTTATCTGGTGCGGACTTGAGCAGTGTGTAGCGCCAATAAGTCATATGACTCTAGCACTTTGAGGTTATGTTTGTGGTCTCTTATGAATGGAAAGATAACTATAGAACAATGTTTGTTTTGCTAACATGATGAAAACATTACTATAATTACAGTGAGTTTGTGATTTGTTTTCTGAGCATCCAACCTGCACTCGACAGCGTATTTGCAGATTAAATTTAAGATTTGAAGGGATTGGGTCGGCAGCTGAGCTTCCTCATCCAGGCAGGACAAAGTATGTTACTGCAAGTGAGAATCTTAATGTTATTGCTCAGTGTTTTGTGCAGTCACCTACTAAATTTAAAAAAAAGCTTTCGGTGAGTATGGAATAGCAAGAAATAGTATGAAGGATTCAGAAAAAAACCTGTTGTTGTGACCATATAGGATTGCTTTACTTCAGGGCCTAAATGAAGATGATCTGGACAGGCAAGGGGAATTTTGTGAGTTGAACACAATCCACACAAGAAGCTGATCCCAAGTTTTACAAAACCCTACCTTTAAACAGTGATGTGACATTTAAGGTGAATGGCAGAGTGAACAGATTCAACCGTATCCACAGGGATTCTACGAATCCCCGTTTGGTGAAGGAGAGAGAGTTAAATTCTCCTGGCTTGAGTGTATTGGCAGGGGTTTTCAGCAGTGGGCTGATCCAAGTGTTATTTTTTTAAAGGTACTGCTGATTTTGTAAATTACCTAGATATGCTTCAAAAACTGTTGTTAGATCCTGAAAATAGTCGATTTTTTGAACACCAGTAGATGGTTAAGGTAAAGTTGTTGTCATATCAACATGGAACACCCTCACATTATATAGCAATTGTGAGAGTGTTTCTAAATGAAAACTTTGATGAGTGGATTGGCAAATGGGCATTATTGAATGACCTTTCACAGTCCCCAGATATCACAGCTGTGCATTTTTTAGTCTGAGGTATGCCAAAAAATTAGGTTCATTCCGCCAAAATGTGTGCTGTTGAGCATTTGAAGGAATGAATACAACCAGAATTTTAAAACCTACAGTCCAGCAAGTTTTGTGACAAAATTTGTAATTTAATATTGAGAAGATGCAACATTTGCGTGGAAGAACATGTAAACAATTTTGGGCATTTTTTGTAGGTTCACTGAACTCGGCATCATATTTCTGTGCTGATGATAAATTTGTATTTTCATTTGCTTAGTTTTACTGACGAAATGCATTTTTGACAACTGACTTATTCTCCACTCTGTACATTGAAATTTGCTCTATGCCAAATCCCACTAGGTCATTCTTTGTGCAGATCCCAGATGATGATATTGCTTGTACTGGGTGCTAATAGAGGGTGCTGATGTCTGTGGAGAAGAATGTGTGTGGATGTCACACATGTGAAGAGCTGCTGCCAAATGACAACTCTTACCTCCAGCCTCAGCACAGGGACAGGGTAGAAGTTTGGTGTTTGTAAGAACCTGTGGCCTGACAAATCCCCTAATGCTGGATGGTGCCATTGACATTTAGATATGTAAATTCTGCTAACTGGTGTAATTAGATCTGCATCTACATGATTATTATGGTCTTCACAATAATGTGCCTGTCAGAGGGTTCGATGAACCACCTTCAAGCTGTCTCTCTACCGTTCCACTCTCGAATGGTCCATGGGTAAAACGAGCACTTAAGTTTTTCTGTGTGAGCCCTAATTTCTCTTATTTTATCGTGATGAACATTTCTCCCTATGTTGGTGGGTGTCAACAGAATGTTTTTGCAGTTGGATTGAAATTTCATGAGAACATCCCATCGCAATGAAAAACACCTTTGTTTTAATGATTACCACTCCAGTTCACGCATCATGTCTGTGGCACTCTTTCTCCTATTTCATGATAATACAAAACGAGCTGCCCTTCTTTGAACTTTTTCGATGCCATCCCTCGGTCCCACCTGATGCGGATCCCACACCACACAGCATTACCCCAGAATAGGGCGGACAAGTGTAGTGTGAGCAGTCTCTTCAGTAAATCTGTTGCACCTTATTAAGTGTTGTGCCAATGAATCGCAGTCTTTGGTTTGCTCTGCCCACATCATCATCTATGTGATTGTTCCAATTTAGGTTATGTGTATTGTAATCCCTAAGTATTTAGTTGAATTTACAGCCTTCAGATTTGTGTGACTTATCGCATAATCAAAATTTAGCAGATTTCTTTTAATACTCATGTGAATAACTTCACACTATTCTCTATTCAGGGTCAACTGCCACATTTTGCGCCATACAGATATCTCATCTAAATCATTTTGCAATTTGTTTTGATCATCTGATGACTTTACAAGATGGTAAATGAAAGCATCATCTGCAAATAATATAAGAGTGGTACTCAGATTGTCTCCTATGTTGTTTATATAGGTCAGGAACAATAGAGGGCCTATAACGCTTCCTTTGGGAACGCCGGATATTACTTCTGTTTTACTCGATGACTTTCCATCTATTACTTTGAACTGTGTCCTTTCTGACAGGAAATCACAAATCCAATCGCACAACTGAGGTGATATTCCATAGGCACGCAGTTTGGTTAAAACACGCTTGTGAGGAACGGTGTTGAAAGCCTTCTGGAAATCTAAAAATATGGGATCAGTTTGACGTCCCATGTCGATAGCACTCATTACTTCATGAGTATAAAGAGTTAGTTGTGTTTCGCAAGAACAATATTTTCTGAATCTGTGCTGACTGTGTGTCAATAAATCGTTTTCTTTGAGGTACTTCACAATGTTCAAATACAGTAATGTTCCAAAACCCTACTGCATACTGTTGTCTTGTAATTCAGTGTATTACTCCTACTTCCCTTTTTGGGTATTGGTGTGACTTGAGCAATTTTCCAGTCTTTAAGCAAGGATCTTTCTGTGAACGAACTGTTGTATATAATTGCTAAATATGGACCTATGGTATCAGCGTACTCTGAGAGGAACCTGACTGGTATACAATCTGGACCGGAGGCCTTGCCTTTATTAAGTGATTTAAGGTGTAGTGTTATTCCGAGGATATCTACTTCCATGTTTCTCATCTTGGCAGTTGTTCTTGATTGGGATTTTGAAATATTTACTTCATCTTCTTTGGTGAAGGAGTTTCGGAATAGCGTGTTTAATAACTCTGCTTTAGTGGCACTGTGATCAGTGACTTCACCATTGTTATCGTGCAGTGAAGGTATCGATTGCGTCTTGCCATTGGTGAGCTTAATGTATGACCAGAACCTCTTTGGGTTTTCTACCAGATTCCGAGACAGAGTTTCATTGTGAAAATTATTAAAAGCATCTTGCATTGAAGCACACGCTATATTTTGAAATTCTGCAAAACTTTGCCAATCTTGGGGATTTTGCATTGTTTTAAATTTGTTATGCTTTTTTGGTTGCTTCTGCAACAGCAATCTGACTCGTTTTGTGTACCATGGGGGATCAGTACCATCACTTATTAATTTATGTGGTATGTATCTCAGTTGCCGTCGATACTATCTCTTTGAAATAATTCCACATCTTTTCTACACTTACATGATCAGAACGGAAGATGTGGAGACTGTCTCTTAAAAAGGCGTTAAGAGCATTTTTATCAGTTTTTTTTTAAATAGATGTACTTTGTTTGTTTTTATGAGGGTGTTAAGGTAATCAGCCTAGCAGCAACTGCCTTGTGGTCGCTAATCCCTGTAACCGTCGTGATACTGTCTATTTGTCTAGGACTATTTGTTGCTAAGAGATCAAGTATGCTTTTGCAACCATTTTCACTTTGAGGGGTTTCATGTACTAATTGTTCAAAATAATTTTCTGATAAAGCTTTCAGTACAATTTCGGATGACGTTTTATGCCTGCCACCGGCTTTAAACGTATAATTTTTCCAGCAGATCGAGGTTAGATTGAAGTCCCCATCAACTATAATTGTACGATTTGAAATGACACTCAAGTTTTCTTTGAAATGTTCAACAACTATATCTTCTGAGTCGAGGGGGGGGGGGGGGGGGTCGTTAAAATGATAAGTAATAGTTTAGTCCTGATTGTCAAGTATAAACTCTACCCATACTATTTCACAGGAAAAATATACTTCAATTTCACTACAAAGTTAACTACTTCTGAAAGCCATAAATACTCCTCCTCCAACTGTATTCAGTCTATCCTTTCTGAACACTTTAGGTCATTTGAAAAGATTACAGCTGAGCTTATTTCCGGCTTTAGCCAGCTTTCCGTACCTATAACTATTTGAGCCTCAGTGTTTTCTATTAGGGCTTGGAGTTCTGGTTCTTTCTCAATGCAACTATGACAATTTACAACTACAATACAGATTGTTTCTACAACTACCTTACTGTGTTTTATCTGCCCCCTTTTAGACAGACACCCTTTCTGTGATTTTGTGAGACACTCTAACCTAAAAATCTGCCCAGTCTCTTCCACACAGCCCCTGCTACCTGTATAGCTACTTCCTATGTGTAATGGACTCTTGACCTATTAAGCAGAACCTGGAAACCCACCACCCGATGGTGCAAGTCAAGGAATCTGCAGCCTACATGGTCAAAGATCCACCTGAGCCTCTGATTCAGATCCTCCACTCGGCTCTGCACCAAAGGACCACAGTCAGTTCTATCAACAATGTTGCAGATGGTGAGCTCTGCCTTAATCTCGAAAGCAAGACTGGCAGTCTTTACCATTTCCGCTAGCCGCCCGAAACCAGAGAGAATCTCCTCCGATCCAAAGCAACACACGTCACTGGTACTAACATGAGCCACCACCTGCTGTTGGCTGCACCCTGTACTGTTCATGGTATCTGGAAGCACTCTTTCCACATCTGGAATGACTTCCCACAGGTATGCACACAGAATGCCCACTGGCTTCCTTCCCCTCCTTGGCAGCCATGTTCCTAAGGGTCCCCATTATGCGCATAATGTTGGAGCTACCAGCAAACCTACCCTCTGTGAATGCCTAGATCTTGTGGGGTGAGAAGCTTCCTCTGGAGGAGGATGAACGACTGCATCCGGCTCAGAGACTTCGTCAGTCACAGATAATGCCCGAAATCTGTTCGTCAAATGAACCGGGGTGGCCCTACGATCAGCCACTTGGAAAGTCTTTTGCTGCCTGCCAGACTTTGGAATGATCTTCTACTCGACCACGGATGAGCGGTCAACCTCAGTGCAGACAGTACCCGGGGCAGCCACAGCAGTGGACTGATTAGGAGATACGTGGGATTGTAGATTCTGCTAACTGGTGCATTGTGCTTAATAATCCATGTGCTATCCTTAGCTTGATAACCGGTGGGCTGTGCATCATGGATATCACTTGTTACTAAGGCATTTTGACATATCCTGTTCCTTGAGGGGTTTAGCATTGAGCACAATTTGTTATACTAACACGGACGGTATGCTGCCATAAATTTGTAGGAAAGTTCTGAGAGAATGTAATAACTTTTGAATTAAAAGATGCCATTCACTGAAAGCAGTGGCACTGAATAGTTGACAGGCACACTGATAAAGCAAGGAAAGTTGCTACCTTTAGGGAGTATTCCCTTTCCAATCGAGAGTAGAAATACAAACAGAAAACACACTAACACTTACACACATGTGCATTCAAATGCATATTCCCATACATGGCACTGGCTGGACACACAGTGCTGCATTTCAGCAAGTGGTCTGCGTTGTGGTGGGCATTGTGTAATTTGAGGTGGGTGAAGGGAGAGAGAGAGAGAGAGAGAGAGAGAGAGAGAGAGAGAGAGAGAGGTAGAAAGCAGGAAAAGTGGTTGGGGTGAGTGACTAGTGGCTCAGCAGGAGGTAGCAAGTGTGGCAGCTAGGAATGAGGGAGGGAGACATGGCAGGAGCACAGGCTAGGCAGGTGAAACACAAGTTGTCAGAGTTAGTGGAGAGGAGCACATGGTGAGGTTGACTTTGGGATTTGAATTTGGGAGAGGGTGATAGGTGGAAGGACGGGGAAATTTGGATGGAGGTTGTGGACATCATGGATTACCGGATATTGACATTAGAGGAGTGAAGGACGTGTTACAAGGACAGCTGCCATCTACATAGTTAAGAGAAGCTGATAGTGGAGGGAAGGCTCCAGGTGGCCCTTTTTGTGAAGAATCAATTGAAATTGAGCTGGTTATGCACACCGGCCGGAGTGACCGTGCGGTTCTAGGCACTACAGTCTGGAACCAAGCGACCGCTACGGTCGCAGGTTCGAATCCCGCCTCGGGCATTGATGTGTGTGATGTCCTTAGGTTAGTTAGGTTTAATTAGTTCTAAGTTCTAGGCGACTGATGACCTCAGCAGTTAAGTCGCATAGTGCTCAGAGCCATTTGAACCATTTTTTTGTTATGCGCACCTGCGTATTGTGCTGCTAGGTGGTCAATTTCGTTTGTGGTAAAAGTTTGGCAGTGGCCATTCATCCTGATGGATAAGGGTCGGTGGTGATACTGACATTAAAAGATGTGCATTGCTTGCAGAAGAGTTGGCATGTGGCATTGCTGTTTTCACAGTTGGCCCAGCCTCTGATAGGGTAGGACAAGCCTATAACATGATTGCAGTAGGAAGTGTTGGGTGGGCAGATTGGGCAGGTCTTGCACCTTGGCCTTCCCAAAGTATATGATCCCTGTGGCATAGGGGTGGACAAGGATGTAGTGTATGTTGGGTGGATGATAGTGGTGGTGGTGGTGGTAGTGGTGGTGATGACAACGATGATGATGTTTGGTTTGTGGGGCGCTCAACTGCACAGTCATTAGCACCCAGGGTGGGCAGTGGAACTCAATTTTGGGAGGAGTGGTACAGATCTTGGGTAGGATGTCCCACATTTCAGGGCATGATGAAATATAATCAAAGCCATGACGAAATCTATGTTTCAATTGTTCCAGTCCAGGTGGTACTGGGTGACAAGGGTGGCACAGCAAAGATTTGGAGCTTTGGGAGGCTAGGAAGGTTTCCTTTACAATGCCCACAAACAGGATGGCACAGAAAGATGCTAACAGGTGCCTGTTGCTATGTAGCTTATTTGTTTGTATACCTTTCCTTCAAAGGAAAAGTATTTGTGTGTCTTGGATATAGTTGGTAAGTTGTATAAGGAATGAGGTAATGGGTTTGGAGTCAAGGATGTTTGGAGAAGTAGTGTTTGATAATGGCAAGGCTACGGCCACGAGGGATGGTGGTGAATGAAGAGATGGCATCAGCAGTGACAAGTAGAGATCCAGGAGGAAAATTGATGGGTGGGGATGGTGAAAAGTCTGGAAAGGAAGTAGTTATTACCTTTGATGTGGGAAGCAAGGTTTTTGGCAATTGGTTGGAGACTTTGGTCAACAAGAGTGGTAATTAATATTTGAAGCATCAGTCTTCTGACTGGTTGGATGCGACCTGCCACAGAGTCCTCTCCTATGCTAACCTTTTCATATTAGAGTAGTAATTGCAACCTGTGTCCTCAATTATTAGGTGGATGTATTTCAATCTCTGTCTTCCCCTACAGTTTTTTCACTGTGCAGGTCCCTCTAGTACAATGGAAGTCATTCCCTGACATCTTAACAGATGTCCTATCATAATGTCCATTCTTCTTGTCAGTGGTTTCCACATGTTCCTTTTGTTGCCTCATTCCTTAGCTTATCAGTGCACCTAATTTTTAACATTCTTGTGTAGCACCACATCTCAAGGCATCAATTCTTTTCCATCAGTTTTCCCACAGTCCACGTCTCATTATTTACTAGGAGCACAATAGCCAACTACTGTGGGGTGTCCAGGATCATTCGGTTTGTGGATTTGGGGAGCGTATAGAAGGTGGGTGTGCAGGATGTTATTGGGATGAGAAAGGTGATGGGCTTAGGAGAGAGCTTGATGATGGGCTTAGGAGAGAGCTTCTGAGAAGGTCCTGTGGATTTCAGTACTGATTGGAGGCTATATTGGACTTCTGGGATGGGATCATTCTCACAGGGCTTGTAGTTGGAGGTGTCTGACAGTTGGTGGAGACCTTGTGTCAGGTATGCAGTGCAACTCATCATGATAGTGCTGGAGCCGTTATCTGCATGGAGGACGATTAGGTCAGGATCTGTTTTCAGGTTGTGTTTGGTTTTCCTTTCTTCTGCTGAAATATTAGTGGTCATAGGAAGGAACCTAGGGAAGGATGGTGTGGCTAAGTTGGAGTTGAGGAAATCCTGTAAGCTTACCACGTGGTGGTTAGATGTGAGATGGGTTGGGTCTCAGTTGGAACAGTGGTATAAACTGGGAGAGACAAGGTTCAATGTTGGAATTAGGTTGGCTTTGGCTGGAGGGACTGGTAGCAAAGAAATGTCCCCATATTGGGGTTGGAAGTTGTGTAAGTCTTTGGCAAGTTGAATATAGTTAAATTTGTGTGTGATGCTGAAGGTAAGCCCTTTGGACACAATTGAAACTTTTGTGGGATTGGGACTTTTTGTGGAAATTTTAACAACAGTGTTTTGGGTTTGTTTGATATCTGGATTTTTTGGAGTGTTGGAATGGAGTTTTGTATGATCTAGTAGATTGAAGAGGTCAGCCTAGTAGTAGATTGAAGAGGTCAGCTAGGCTGGACCTGAGTGCTATGAGGATTGACAAGGGGTTTCACTGGATGTAGGATAGTTGTTGATGTGTAAGGATATCTATTCTTCTCCCAACCCCTACAGTGGAAACACTTCTTTGCCACCAGTCCCTCCAATCAAAACCAGCCTTATCCCAATATTGAATCTTGCCTCTCTCCCAATTCATAACACCATCCAGCTGAGACCCAACCTCCATCCCATCAAACCACACCCTGGTAACCTTTCAGGATTGCCATAAATCCAATTTGACCACAACATCCACCCCTATGACCACTAATGTTTCAGCAGAAGAAGGATAGCGAAACCCAACTTGGAAACCGACCCTGACCTAATCATCCTTCCTGCAAACAAAGGCTCCACAACTGTCATGAGTTGCACTGACTACCTGGCAGAAATCCTCTGTCAGGTGTCTGACTCCTTCACCTGCAAGCTCTTCCAGAGTGATCACATCCCACATGCCCAACATAACCTCCAATCCCTACTGAAAACCATAGGCCCATCCCAGAACCTCTCCCATGAGTCCACCTTCCATCTCATCATGATGACATCCTGCACACCCACTTTTCACATGCTCCCCAAATCTACAAATCCAATAATCCTGGATGCTCCATTGTAGTTTGCTATTGTGCTCCTAGTGAAATAATTTCCACTCTTGTTGACCAACACCTCCAATCATTTGTGCCCGGAACTTTGCCTCCCTCATCAAAAATACTAACTACTTCCTTTACCGACTTTCCACTGTCTCCACCCATCGATTTTCCTCATGGATCCCTACTCGTCACTGTTGCTGCCACCTCCCTATCCACCAATATCCTTCATGCCTGTAACCTTGCCACTATCGAACAGTACCTCTCCGAATGTCCTTGAATCCAAACCCATTGCCTATTTCCTTATACGCCTTACCATCTGTACCCAGACACTTAACTACTTTTTCTTTGCAGGTAAGTTATACAAACAAATGTGTGTCACAGCCATGGGCACTTGCATGCACCATCCTATGCCATCCTGTTTGTGGGCTATCTAGAGGAAACCTACCTAGCCTCCTAAAACCCCAAATGCCTTATCCGGTTCAGGTTCATTGATGATATTTTAATGATCCGGGCTCAGAACCTAGACAAACTATCCTCATTCCTTCACAACCTCAGCACCTCCTCTCCCATCTGCTTCATCTGGTTCTTCTGAACTCAACACACCATATTCCAGGATGCTCGTCTCCACCTCTCCGATGGCTCCATCCAGATGTCAGACCACATTAAACACTCTTAACACCCTCAGTACCAACATTTTGACACTGTCATCCCTTCCACACTAAAATATCCCTCCTATACACCCAGGTCACCCTTGGACTGTGTATCAGCAATGATGAGAATTCCCTTGTCCAGAAGACCTTCACAGACAGTCACTAGGTCCCCAGAATCTAGTCCACAAATGGATTTCCCATTCCATATCCTCACACACTCCCAATCGTCCCACCACCCCCAAGAATCAGCTAAAGAGGAGTGCCACCACATCCTGCCCCCTCCCCAGCCCTTGTCACCCAGTATCGCCATAGCCCTGGACTGGATCAACAGAACCATATCCTTTGTCAGGGTTTTGATTATCTCCCATTATGCCCTGAAATGAGGGATATCTTACCCAAGATCCATATCACCTGCCCTGAAGTGGTGTTCTGTCACCCATCCAACCAACACTGCATTCTAGTCCACTCCTATGCTACCTCCACTCCAAACCTCCTGTCACAGGGATCATATCTCTGAAGAGGACTGGGGTGCAAGATCTGCTCTATCCACTCACCCAGTGCGTCCTACTTCTGTCCTGTCACAGGCTTGCCCCATCTCATTAGAGGCTGGACCAGTGTCAAAGCTGCCACATCATACACCAACTCTGCTGCAAACACTGTACTGTTTTTAATGTCAGTTTGACTACCAACAAGCTTTTCACTAGTTGAATGGCCATCCCAAAACAGTTGCCACTAACAAAGTTGACTACCCGGTGGCACAACATGCAGCTGACCATAACATGCTCAATTTCAATAGCTTCGTCACAATCCAGGTCAGCTGGATCCTTGCTGCCACTACCAGCTTCTCTGGACTATGCAAACAGGAGTTATCCTAGCAACATACCCTATGCTTTCATAAACATAGTGGCCTCGATCTTGGGTAATCCACAGTCTCCACACCCTCCATCCAACACTTTCCTCTTCCTCCATCCTGTCATCCCTTCCCAAGTTCAACTCTTGATGTCACATACAGCCAGTGCTGCCCCCCATTGTCTCCAACAACTGTGCATCACATCCCCTCACTTCCTCATTCCCAGCCCGGCATACTGGTTACCTCCCGCCAAGCCACTAGCAACTCACCTCAACTCCTCTCCCTGTCTTCCACTTCCCTCCCCCTCTGCCAACCCCACCCAACACAACACACACCACACCCATGGCCACCTGCTGAAATGCAGCTTTGTGCATCCAGCCAGCGCCGTGCAGGGGCATAGGTGTGTGTAAGTGTGTATTCTTATGTATGGGTCTGTTTTCTGTGTATATTTGTGCTTTAGCTCAAAAAATGGTTACTCCAAAAGTTAGCAAGTTTTCCTTCTTTGTACGTATTCTTGTTGACTATTCAGAGCTTCTGCTTTGCAGTGTGTAGTCAAATATGAAGCTGAGAAAAGGTTTTCAGAACGCAGTAAGCCTTTGTAAATACTGCTTAACCAGACAACAGGCTATTAGTAACTAATACGTGTTGGAGTATAGCAAGGAGCAATTAGTTCCACCATGTATTGTCAGATTAAACGCCAAAGAAACTGTGAAACAAAACTATGTGTCTTACTGAAAGTGGCCTCTGTGCAAATGAACATAGAACTCATGTTTCTCACTCTGTCGTCTCGCCTCCTGATGAAATTTAATTGTGAAATCATACTAGTATAATGAAAGGTTCTCTCTCTCTCTCTCTCTCTCTCTCTCTATCTATCTCTATCTATATCTATCTCTCTCTCTTTCTCTCTGTCTCTCTCCATCTCCAAAAAGAGACCTTATTATTATATGGTTTTTATAATGTTTTAGCCAGTAACTTTTTGATGTTATCTCGTCTTTATCCATACTCTGCATTCCACTGTACACTGTATAACAAGGGTACTATGTACCATTGCTAGTCATTTCATTTCCTGTTCCACTTGCAAATGAAACAGGGAAGAAACATCTTCATATATGCCTCTGTACAATCCATAATTACATTATTTTTGTCCAGACACTTGTGCTAAATTAATGTTGAGGTAGTCAAATTGTTCTGCAACTTTTTGGAAATGCTAGTTCTCTAAACTTCCTCACAAAGGTTTTGGGTAAAGGTAGTCTTATCATCTCCAAGGATTCCTGTGTGTGCTCACAGAGCATTTATGTAACACATGCATACCACTCAAACCATCTCATGACAAATCTAACAGCAAGCCTCTGAATTACTTCAGTGTTTTCCTTTAATCTGACATGGTGTGGACCCCAAACACTTTTAACAGCATTCAAGAATTAATTACGCAAGTGATGCGTACATGGTTTCCTTTATATATCTGTTAAACATTGGCAGAACTCTTGCAATAAAGCATTGTTCGCTATTTGCCTTCCCTACTGTTGGCTTTGTCCGCTTCTCCCATTTCTCTCTGACTTACCAGTTAACCATATCTGCAGACCAGCTCTACTGTGAACAATATGTCCTCTTTCCTAATGTTGCTATTCCTAGAAATAATAAAAAACCTAGTTGGTGATCATCAAATTACATTTACATATCTAGGGACATGAAAACTCTACAGTCTACAACACCAGCATAGTTATCTTTTTAATTCTAATTTATAATTCTGATTGAGATGAATATATTGCGTTAATTGAAAACTTGTCAGCCAAGGACATGAAGCTGGTTCTACTGGTTTTCATAAGCAGTCACCTTAACTATTAAGATATCTGAGCACTGCTCAAGACCTGATTCAAATTTTCTTTGTCAGTGATGTTGCCGTCTAAAATTTCTAAATACTACAACCAGAGGGTCTACTACAAAATTTTGAGAATAGCACCAGTGGGGGAACAGACAGATTTGTTGGATACTTGACTTATTCTACCTCGTATAAAGGGTGTTCCAGGAAGAATGGTCAATATTCAGAGATATGACAAGAATGCTCATTTGAAGCAAAAAACTTCATATGGACATATGCCCTATTTTAAATGGTTCCCAAAATAGAAAACATTAAATGTACATTTGTATTTGGACAAGTGGCTTACACGTATGTGTCGTACCCTAGCCAGTCTCTTTAACATTTTATTCTAGCGCTGTCTGTCTTATTACTTTGAACATCTGTGCTTGAGATGTCTTTTTGCCATTAAAATACCCCGTTGAATGTGCAGTTGTCCACGGTATGTTGGGAGTGAAGTAGTGTGAGGGATTGAGAGCATATCAGAGAGAAGCATTGGTTGACTGTGTATGTACATGTGCTGACTAAAACGCCACACATTACACTAATGAAGAACATGCAGATATGGTGTATGTTTATGGCTTGTGCTGTGGTAGGGCTTCTGCTGCTGTTGAGGAATACAGTCGGAACTGTCTGACATTTTAAATTCCTCACTGTAGAGTGTTTACCAGAATTATCGACATTTCCCTGATTACTCAGCAACTCATGATTAAGTTCCTGGCAGAGATTTCATCAAACCACCTTCAAGCTATGTCTCTTCCATACCACTCTGACACAGCACTCCGGAAAACCAAACACTTAAATCCCACTGTGCAAGCACTGATTTCTCTTATTTTAGTTTGGTGATCATTTTTCCCTATGTGGGGGACACCAACAGAATGTTTTCACACTCTGAGGAGAAAGTTGGTAACAGGCATTTCATGAGAAGACCCTGCTGCAATGAAAAAGTCTTTGTTTTAATGACTGCCACCCCAGTTTACATACTGTATCCATGGCACCCTCTCTCCTATTTTGTAGTGATACAAAATGGGCTGCTCCCATTGAACTTTCTCAGTGTCCTCCGTCAATCCTATCTGATGCGTATCCCACACCACGTAGTGATGCTCCAGAAAAGGGCAAATAAGCATACAGCAAGCAGTCTCTTTAGTAGACCTGTTGCATTTCCTAAGTGTTCTGCCAATAAATTGCACTCTTTGGTTTGTTTACCCCACAACATTATTTGTGTCATCATTCCAATGTAACTTTTTAGTAATTGTAATCCATAAGTACAGGTGTACATTAAGTCCAGGAACACTTTCAAGTATTTATTGCACAAGAACTAAACATTGTACAGATGTCATACATATTGCATTTTGAAGAGAAACTCTGAAAGTATTTTTTACAAACATTCGAAATTCGAACCATGAGTGACCCCGCAGATGTCAATACGCTAATGGAATTCTTGCAATGCCTGCCCCAGCATGTCTCTCGTACCTGCTCCACATTCACGTCACTCACACTGGGATGTCTGTTTCTCTTTGCCGGGCACAAGCAACCCATCGTAACGAATTTGTTGTGCCAGTGGTAAATGTCCTTCTTTGTTGGTTGTTTCTTACCATACTTGGTTCTAAAAATCCGTAGAACAGCTGTAGCACACTTGTTTTTGTTGAACTCCAACACATAGAAAGCCTGCTCCGCACCTGAACTTGCCGTGTTAGCGACTAGCGCTGACTATCTGCAAATTATCAAACTATACTGTGGTGGTATACATGAAGAAACTTTCAGGGTTTCTCTTCATAATGACATATGTATGATATCTACACAATGTTTGGTTATTGTGCAATAAATAATTGAAAGTGTTCCAGACTTTATGTACACTCTGTATTTAGTTGAATTTATAGCCTTTAGATTTGTGTGATTTTTTTTCGTGTAACTGTATTCACACTTTTCATTATTTACAGTCAACTGCCATTTTCTGCACCCTACAGATATCTTGTGTAAATCATTTTGCAATTTGTCTTGATCGTCTGATAACTTTATCAGACAGTAAATGACAGCACCCTCTGCAAACAATGTAAGAGGCCTTCTCAGATTGTCTCCTAAATTGCTTATGTAGATCAGGAGCAGCAGAGGGCCTGTAACAATTCTTTGGGAACACCAGATATTACCTCTGTTTTACTCGATGTCTTTCCATCAGGTATTACAAACTGTAACCTTTCTGACAGTAAATCACAAATCCAATACCACAACTGAGACAATAGTCCATAGAAGGAATTATGGAGAAATGGTATCAAAAGCCTTCTGGAAATAAAATAAAAATATGGGATCAGTTTAACAGCCCATATCGATAGCATTCATTACTTCATGAGAATAAAGAGATGGTTGTGGTTCACAAGAATGACACTTTCTGAATCTGTGTTGGCAGTTTGTCAGCAAATCATTTTCTTCAAGGTAACTGGTAATGTTTGAACACAGTGTATCTTCCAAAAATCCTGCTGCAAGTAGACATTAGTGGTACTAATCTGTAATTCAGCAGATTACTCCTATTTCCCTTTTTTGGTATTGGTGAGATGTCCAGTCTCTAGGTACATATTTTTCAACAAGCGAGCGATTCTTTATGCTTGCTAAGTATGGAGTTATTGTACCAGAAAATTCTGGAAGGAACCTGACTGGTTTACAGTCTGGGCTGAAGACCTTGTCTTTACTAGGTGCTTTAAGTTGCTTAGTTACACAGAGGATATGTACTTCTAAGTTACTTATGTTGACAGTCGTTCTTTATTCAAATTCTGGGATATTTACTTCATCTTCTTTGGTGATGCAATTTCAGAAAACTGTGTTTAGTAACTCTGCTATAATGGCACTGTCGTCAGTACCATTGCCATTGTTATCATTCAGTGAAGGTGTCGATTGTGACTTGCCTCTGTGTGCTTACAAATGATCAGAATCTCATTTTGTTTTCTGCCAGATTTCAAAACAAGAGTTTTGTCGTATAAACTATGTAAAGCATCTTGCATTGAAGTTCATGTTGCATTTCAAGCTTCTCTAAAATTTTGCAAATATTGGGGTTTTTGCATTCTTTTAAATCTGGTATGCTTATTTCATTGCTTCTGCAACAGTGTTCTCACCTGCTTTGTGTACCATGGAAGATCAGGACCATCTCTAATTAATTTACTTGGTGTGTATCATTCAATTGCCGTCAATACTATTTCCTTGAATTTAAACTTCATCTGGTGTACGCTTATAGAGTCAGATTGGAAGGAGCAGAGACTGTCTCTTAGAAAGGCATCAAGTGAATTTTTATCTGCTTTTTTAATTAGATATATTTTGTGTTTATTGTTGTGGATTTGGATGCTACAGTACTCAGTCTTGCTACAGTGACCTTGTAGTCACTAATCCCCGTATCCATCATGATGCTCCCTATTTACTCAGGATTATTTATTGCTAAGAGCTCAAGTATGTTTTTGCAACCATTTACACTCTGAGTGGGCTCCTGAGCTAATTGTACAAAATAATTTTCTGAGGAACCATTTATTGCAATTTTGGACGACATTTTATGTGTACCACCAACTTTAAATATCTATTTTCGCCAACATGTTGAGGGTAGTTTGAAGTCACCATCAACTTTAAATGTGTGGAACTGCTCAGCGACTGTATGATATGAGTTGGTGGATCAGTAAAGGGAACCAATTATTAATTTATTCTGTTTATCAAGTGTAACCTGTACCTACACTTACCCACACAATTTATCTACTTCAATTTCACTACAAAATAAACTAATTATGACAGGAATAAACACTTCACTGCCAAATGTATTTAATCTGTCCTTTCTGAACACGGTTAGGTCATTTGTAAAAATTTTGGCTGAACTTATTTCCGGCTTTAGTCAGCTTCCATTTGAGCTTCAGTGCTTTCTTTTAGCACTCAGAGATGATGTTCTTTCCCAACACAGCTACGTCAGTTCACAACTACAATACCAGTTATTGCTATGTCTATCTTTTCATGTTTGTCGTGTATCCCTTTAGATGGACACCCTTTTTGTTGTTTCCCTAGACTCTCTTATCACCCAGTCCCTGACACACAGTGCCTGCTACCCTTCATGTGTGTAGTGAACCCCTGATGTGTTAAGCAGAACCAAGAAAACCACCATTTTATTGTGCAAGTTGAAGAATCTGCAGCTTACATCATCACAGAAATACCTGAGCCTCTGATTCATACCCCTCACTCAGCTCTGTACCGAAGGCCCACAGTCTGTCCTGTCAGCAATGCTATAGATGGTGAGCTCCACCTTCATCTTGCAAACGAAACTGCCTGTCTTTACCACTTTTAGCTAGTTGCCCAAAACCAGAAGGAATCCCTTCCAATCCAAAATTAAATACATTGTTAGTACTGACACGATCCACTTCCAGCAGCTGGCTACCCACTATACTCTTCAAGGCATCCAGAAGCAGCCTTTCCACATCCGGAATGCTTCTCCCAGTATTTTCTTCTGCATGTGTAGTTCAATATCGTCTGCAGGAACAGCAACATCTTGTAGAAATGGTGCAGCTAAGTCCTAATAGCAGCACATGGTGACTTTCTGCAGGTGTCAGTGTCCCACAAATACTTGTGTGGTGAACGTTACATGTGGAAAACTTGTACCCATTTCACGTACAGTGTGTCCGCAGTCATCACGTTTGCAACAGTCCTACACAACTTGAATTTTGTTACTGGTGAAATGACAATTGTCATTTGCTTCCACTAATACTATTCACCATAGTAGCCACGTTTACGTGGAATGGAACCAACAACATAAGTAATAATCATCAATGGTTGCAGGAAAATCCACACACTACAGTGGAACCCAATTTACAGGTTCGTTTTTCTATCTGTGATTGGTGGAGCATCATTGATAACATGTTGATAGGTCCGGTTATTTTACCCATTCAAGAGCGAATGACAGGACAGAATTACTTGCATTTTTTTTTTTTTTTTTTTGGAAAATGCGTGTATTGAACACGTTGAGAATTTATCTTTGGCCCCTTGGACTGCAATGTAGTTTCAGCGTGATAGAGCCCCTCATTTTATGGATATGTGAGATGACATCTTAACCACACTTACCCTAATCGCTGAATTCATTGTAGTAGTAGTACAGTATATACAATATATACAATAGTGTAGGACGAAAGAAGAAGGATTGAAGGATTCGAAATGTGGTGTCTGGGAAGGATGTTAAAAATTCCATGGACGGCCAGGATGACAAATGAAGAAGTCCTGCAGAGAGCGGAGGAAGTTCCAGTTGGAAGACGGTCAAGAAGAGGAGAGATATATGGATGGGACACATTCTGAGACATGAAAGTCTTCTCCACACTATAACGGAAGGCCTTGTGGAGGGCAAAAGGGCAAGAGGCAGACCTAGAAGAAAGTACATAAGCCAGATAATGCAGGACCTAGGATGCGGAAGTTTCACGGAGTTGAAGAGGCTGGCCGACAATCGCACTGAATGGAGAGCTGCTGCAAATCAATCTTAGGATTGGCAACTTAAGAAGAAGAAGTAGTACAATTAAATGGCCACCAAGATTTCCAGACTTTATACTTTTAGATTTTTGTTTATGGTTATATATGAAGTTAGTGGTTGTCAAATGGTACGTGAATACGTGAGATGAACTGATTGCTTGCATCATGGAATAATTTCAAAGAGATAGTATTGACGGCAATTGAGGATAAATATACCACATTGCAAAATCCCAAAGATTGGCAAAGTTTTGCAGAAGTTCGAAAGATAGCGCGTACTTCACTGCAAGAGATTCTGGTCATACATAAAGTACACCAGTGGCAAGACGCGATCAATACCTTCACTGCGCGATGACAACGGTGAAGTCACTAAAGCAGAGTTATTAAATATGTTTTTCCGAAACTCCTTCACCAAAGAAGGCGAAGTAAATATTTCAGAATTCCAATCAAGAACAACTGCCAAGATGAGAAACATGGAAGTAGATATCCCCGGAATAACACAACACCTTAAACCACTTAATAAAGGCAAGGCCTCCGGTCCAGATTGTATACCAGTCAGGTTCCTCTCAGAGTTTGCTGATACCATAGGTCCATATTTAGCAATTATATACAACAGTTCGTTCACAGAAAGATCCTTACCTAAAGACTGGAAAATTGCTCAAGTCACACCAATACCCAAAAAGGGAAGTATGAGTAATACACTGAATTACAAGCCAACAGGATGCAGTAGGGTTTTGGAACATTACTGTATTTGAACATTGTGAAGTACCTCGAAGAAAACAGTTTATTGACACATAGTCAGTACAGATTCAGAAAATATTGTTCTTGCAAAACACAACTAGCTCTTTATACTCATGAAGTAATGAGTGCTATCAACAGGGGATGTCAAATTGATTCCATATTTTTAGATTTACAGAAGGCTTTCAACACTGTTCCTCACAAGCGTCTTTTAACCAAATTGTGTGCCTATGGAATATCACCTCAGTTGTGCGACTGGGTTTGTGATTTCCTGTCAGAAAGGCCACAGTTCAAAGTAATAGATGGAAAGTCATCGAGTAAAACAGAAGTAATATCCAGCATTCCCAAAGGAAGTGTTATAGGCCCTCTGTTGTTCCTGACCTATATTAACGTCATAGGAGACAATCTGAGTACCCCTCCTATATTATTTGCAGATGATGCTTACATTTACCATCTTGTAAAGTCATCAGATGATCAAAACAAATTGCAAAATGATTTAGATGAGATACCTGTATGGTGCAAAAAGTGGCAGTTGACTCTGAATAAAGAATGGTGGGAAGTTATTCACATGAGAATTAAAAGAAATCTGCTAAATTTTGATTATGCGAAGTCACACAAATCTGAAGGCTGTAAATTCAACTAAATACTTAGGGATTACAATACAAATAACCTAAATAGGAACAATCACATAGATGATGTTGTGGGTAGAGCAAACCAAAGACTGCGATTCATTGGCACAACACTTATAAGGTGCAACAGATCTACTGAAGAGACAGCTCACACTACACTTGTCCGCCCTATTCTGGGGTATTGCTGTGTGGTGTGGGATCCGCATCAGGTGGGACTGACGGATGGCATCGAAAAAGTTCAAAGAAGGGTGGCTTGTTTTGTTTTATTATGAAATAAAACAGATAGTGCCACAGACATGATACGTGAATTGGAGTGGCAATCATTAAAACAAAGGCGTTTTTCATTGTGGCAGGATCTTCTCATGAAATTTCAATCACCATTTTTCTCCTCCGATTGCGAAAACATTCTGTTTGCACCCACCTACATAGGGAGAAATGATCATCATGATAAAATGAAAGAAATTAGGGCTCACACAGAAAAACTTAAGTGATCGTTTTTCCCGCGCATCGTTCGAGAATGGAACGGTAGAGAGACAGCTTGAAGGTGGTTCATTGAACCCTCTGCCAGGCACTTAATTGTGAATAGCAGAGTAATCACATTGACATAGACGTTGACTCCATTGCCCTTATTAGAGAATGTGTGGAGGCAGTCAGACAAGCAACGGAACGTATTCTTCAAGAATGCATAAATGCAACAGAAGTTGACTGTGGAATATTCAAACATTTGCTGTGAACTGTACAACATTTGAAATGTGACATTTATAGTAATGGTTAGTGGTGCATGTGTTAAAAATATGTATCATTTAACTGATACTTTGTAAAATGTATGTTTACTAATTGTAGTATACGTGTAAACCTGACTGTATTGATTGATGCAGAAAATAAACAAACATGAACATTACGTGTGTCCTACCTCAGAAATCTTTTGCAATAGGTCATATGTCGATGTGAAAGTTTTTGCTTCAAATGATTGTTCCTGTCTTGTGTCTGAATATTGACCATTCCTCCTGGAACCTCTTGTATACATTGGTTGACAAAAAAAGTCACTCAGACACAGAATAAGAGGAGGGAATAAAATTTAACTTCACAGGTTAAGATGGTATGTAATGCTATTGAAGTGATTACAGTATCAAGTCAAGTTTGCAAGTAACTTGGCAGTATGAGCCTTCTACCAGTATGATGTTGCAACTCCTTTGGCCCAGATCCATGCACTGATTTAGTTGGGAATGATGTCATTAAACCATTGTATCCTCTCCTGAGGCAATCTGGCTCACAACTTTAGTAACTGATCCTCCATGTACTGGCACTAGGACAGGAGTTGAGGCCCAAGCTGATCACACGTGTTCTATTGGGGCCAGATCTGGGGCTCTTACTGTCAACTGGAGTACATTGTCATCAAGCAGACAGTTCGTGGACACACCAGTTGTATGTGGATGAGTATTATCCTGTTGTAAAATGTTAATGTACCATTGTGCTATCAGAGTTCCCTCGATTACTGCCGGTCATGACCTGAAGTCATACTTGTTTGCTCTCCACACCATGATGCCAGGAGTAACACTGCTGTGCTTATCCAATAAGTTGAAAGACTGGACCATCTCTCCAGGTTGCCACCATACTTGTAGACGATATTCATCTTGGATAGTGCAGAGCCATGATTCATTGCTGAACGCAATGTGATAACATTCATCAGCAATCCATGCTTCCCAGTCATAGCACCGCTCCAAATGCACCCATTTGTGCTGTGCTAGTGGCAGCCTATGCATGGGAGCATGGGACAGTTGACCCCTAGTCTGGCTGCTGCTCATATCCAACCAATGGTGTGGGATGACACAAAATGTTGCTGGAAATCCATAACTTGTTTTCAGTTTCCAGGTGCTGATGTGAAAGAGTTGTTAATGGTCTTCATACAGAATACAGTGAGGCTCCGTCGTTTTGGTCAGATGTTGTCAACGGGAACTTTGACGGCTAGTATGCTTGGCCTCAGGTTCTTGTGCAATTCAACATTGGGCACAGTCAAATCCAAATGCCCCCAAATCTGTATATTCAACAGTTTGACCAACCAGCTAACTGCAGACCCAAAAAGTGGCCCCTTTCTCTGTCAGGTGCTGATAACACTCTCTCACATGAGCACTCGCCAACTCTGTGTCCTTCAGTGACTGCTCAACATCTGACTGTGTTAACACCCGTTATATACTGCCAGTTCACCTTACAACACTAACGCAGTCTGATGGTCCTTCTACCTATCACAGAGAATTGCAGCTCTAAATCATTTATATATCCGGCGATGGTTTATACACATAGAGTGTTACGTTCACATTTTACTGTGTCTTCTGTTTGCGTAACTGTGTTGTGTCAGACAGTGTGTATAAAAAACAACATAGCCATTACATTGTAGGTTCAGCATTTCCGAATGATTTGTGCTGACATCATTTCATATCATTACATTGTCATTGATTTCATCACCATCAATCGGTTCATTTTATTTTAGGGCATTTGATTTAACACACATAATTATGTTTGTCCATCTAAGGCATTGCTGAGGAATGAAAGGTTTTAGGATTATGGTACAGAAAAATTGTAAGAAGACTATGAACAGTGGAACTAGTAAATGCAAATGTGTGTAGTTGTTGAGCTGTGGTGGATCATAAACAAGGGCATGAGCATTATAGCTGGGATTATGTACTTTTGTTCTCTTTCAGACGACATAGACATGCAAATACACAAACAGCCACATTGTCCAAGCACTGCAGCCCTTCTGGAATGAATGCTCGTTCTCAGTAAAACAGGTGAATTGAATGTTATAGAAGTGAGAGAAAGGGAAGAATATGTAAAGCTTACCATGGTTAGAGTGTTGTAATTTGTAGTTGCACTTTGGGTGATGAAGATGGAGCAGAGTTTACTAGAAGAAGAGAGTTACACAACCGTTCAAACCAATTGGGTCATTGCTGGCACAAAGTGGCTGTGTGCTGTGGAGAAGAATACATATGGACAACTAACTTCAAATTCTTAATTGTGTGCTATTCCACTGCTCAATGCTTCCACTATGCAGTAAGTGGTTGCCTGTCTTTATTCATTTCTTCTTTTATATTAGTCATTTCATTTCATTAATATCTTGTCTTTCATCTATAGTCTACAAATCACCGTACAATGTGTGACAGGGGGTAATAACATGCCAGTACTTAGCCTGAATTTCTCTAATTTTATTGTCATGCTCATTGCACAAGATATGCGTTGGGAGACATAATGTGTTTCTCGACTCATTTTGGAACATGGGCACTTTTAGTAATGAATAATGCTGTACTGGATGTAAAGTGTCTACCTTGAAATTTGCTGAACTTCTCTATGACCTTGTCATGCTGACTAAATATAAATGAAATGAATTTTTCAGCTCTGGTTTGAATATTTTTCTGTCTCCTAATGTTAATCCAACTCGGTAAGGATCCCAAGCTCAGTAAACAGTTTTTAAGAGCTAGTCAAATGGGAGTTTGGTAAGCAGTCTATTTCTATACAATTCTTCCAGCAAAATTGAGCCTGGAATCTCCCTTCCTCAACAACTAAATTTGTGTGGCTGTTCCATTTTAAATCACTTATGAGAGACACTCTAAGGTACTTGAAGGCTGCAACTGAGTCCAGTGTTCGACCACCAATCAGCAGCCAGACGAAATCAAATCCTTTATTTATGTATTTACTTTGCTTTTATGAATATGCTGTGGGTTGGCCCCATTCTTTTGACCAGGCAGTGATTATCTGTAAATTCCTTTGCACTCTGTAACAAGCTTCTGATCTTTCTGTACGTAACCGAGTCATCTGCTAATAGCCTCGTAAGGTTGCAAACTTTTTCTCCTATCTCACATATATATGTAGAATAGTAATAGCACCATCACACTATCTTGAGGTAGACCACCAAGTGAGGTGGTGCCATGGTAAGATGGATGATAGATTTAGATTTTTTGTGAGTTCAGTATATCACGTAAGGTAAATGCTGATTTGCAAGTACATGGTCACTGTCGGTTCCCTATCATTACCTGGTCCAGGCTTGTAGTCCTTCTCTAATTACCTTGTCAACAGGACATTAAACCTTAATCTTTCTTCTTTGCAGTATTTCATGCACTATCTTCACATATGACAATGTTCTGTCTACTAAGAACAAGTTATTGAGTTCAGTTTGCTGGGAAGTCTTCAATTCAATTGCTTATCTGATGGTGCATACCTTATGCACATATTTGTAGTACTGGGAATACTGTGGAACTGTAGCAAAGGCTATTCGAAGTTATGATACATGGTTTCAACCTAAGCTTCGCAATCTAATGCGTTCTGGATCTCTAGAACAAGCAGTGCGAGCCGGATTTCAAATAACTGGTACTTACAGAAACTCTGTTGATTCCTACTTACGAACTGTTCATTCTCCAGAGGAGTCAATGCATAGAGGCATAGTATAAGTTCCTTTATGTGACTGTCCTGCCTGTGAGTAATGAAGTCTTCTTCTTTATGATGGTTAGCTAAATACAGAGCGTTTCAAAAAGAATGACCTGATTTCAAAACTCCATAGTTATTGATAAAAACATACTACAAATATGGGATAAATTGCAAAATACTCACAAAATCTTAATGTTTTAGCAACACTATTACAAATGCTCTGTTGTGACCACTAACAGCAGCATGAACAACATCTTAATGATAGCTACATTCGTCTACACAATGTATCTGCTTTTACAGAAATTATGGCAGCTATTATTCTGTTCTTCACGTCCTCTGTGTCACAAGATAAATGGGAGGTGGATTCACTTTC
Organism: Schistocerca serialis cubense; assembly: GCF_023864345.2. Classification (NCBI taxonomy): domain Eukaryota; kingdom Metazoa; phylum Arthropoda; class Insecta; order Orthoptera; family Acrididae; genus Schistocerca; species Schistocerca serialis. The sequence goes on along the minus strand of NC_064641.1, from coordinate 80,885,945 downwards.
CTTCACATAACCCCACAGCAAAAAAAAAATGGCATGGGGTTATGTCTGACAATGTTGAAGGCCAAGAAAGGAGAGCATTATGTCGGGATCCAGTGTGCTCTATCCATTGTAGAGGCAGAGAGTCATCAAGAAACTGATGTACATTGCGTGCGAGTGTGTGGAGCTCCATTGTGTTGGAAAATTAAATCATCGGAATCCTCTTGAAGTTGTGGAAAAAACCAATTTTGCAGAATTTGAAGGCAGCTCATTCTAGTCAGTGTTTTCCTCAAAAAAGAAGAGACTGTAAACTTTTTCACAAGAAATGGCATAAAATATGTTCACTTTGGATGACTCTGTTTCATGCTCGATAATGTCATAAAGGTCCTGGAGTCCCCATACGTGCACATTATATCAGTATACTTTACTACAAACTTCAAATGTTACGTCATCACTGAAAATTAACCATGGCAAAAATGTATCATCTTCCATGTTCTCTAGCAGTGCATTGGTGAAATCCACCTGTTTCCTCTTATCATCAACCCGAAGAGCTTGTACTGATTGTAGTCTGTATGATTTGTAGACCAAACGGCACCTTAACAGTCGCGAGACAAGTCATATAAGGCATTGGCAGTTCTAGGCTTGAGTGGCAAGCAGACTTTCATGAACTCTGCTCAGGTGTTTGCCGAATCCTTTCCACCATGTCATCAGATGTGCAAGGTTGACCTGGACTCTTACCTTTGCACAAGCATCCTGTCTCTTTAGATTGGTGATACCAACAATGAATGTTTTTGGATGCAGGTGGATCAATGCTAAAACACTGATGAAAAGCATACTGGACCAAAATAACTGATTCACTCTTTACAAACTGCAGCACACAAAATGCGTTCTCTTGAGTGGACACCATCTTATTTCAGACTGACTGCAAACTGAGAAGATGCATTGAATGACATCTAACAGCAATTTTCTGAAACTGTATGCCACGCCCATTCAAACAACATGTATTTCCTCACCATCTTGTCCCATGTTTCATACTTATTACTGTCCAAAATCAGGTCATTCTTTTTTAAATGCACTGTATTATAAATATTTGTCATAAACCAGAGGAATAAAAAGGGAAGCACTAGGGAGAATAGTAAATGAATCAACATATTTGCCATGTGCTGAAATGACCACTGCACTGATGGAAATTCTGTTTTATTACTAGTGTACTACCATAAAAATTCACACCATTATCATCATCATCATCATCATCATCACCACCACATCACGTTTCTGCCATATTAGCTCTCTCTTTGTCTCTCTATTTCATGCAATTCGTTGTTTCCTTCTTAATGTATGTGCTGCCATCCATCACATCAACTGGGATGTGAAATTCCTTCCTCCCTCACCTCCTCTTCCTTTCCACATATCCCTCTAAGACTGACTGTATAAAACCCTCTTTCTTTCTTATTAGGTCTCTGAGCCAGTTTCATTTTCTTTGTGTTATTACATCCAGTAATTGCCATTGCTGTCATGCTCTTCTCAGTACCTCTTCATTTTTCGCCCTTTTCCAGCTTATTCTTTCCATCTTCTGCCATGTCCACATCTCAAAAGCCTCCAACCTTGCTCCATCTTTCTTCCTCACGGCCCACTTTTCATTACCATACAGGACATTCCATACAAATATTTTATTAGTGTTTCCCTCAAGTCTTTGTTCATATTGCTGCAGAAAATTTTCCTTTTCTTATAAAATACCTCTCCTAGCATTGCTGTTTCGGTTTATTTTCTGTGCCGCTCTTCTGGTTGGTTTCTGTCCTGATTCTGAGGTATTTAGAGCTTTGCACGTATTCTAATACTTCTCAGTTCAGTATTATATTTCTCCTTTTTTCCTCCTAACACTATTACTTTGGTTTGCTTTGTATTGATTTTCATTCTATAAACCTTTCCTTAAGCTTCAGTGGTATCCTCTATATTCTGTAATTATTTTTAATTTGTTGCTAGAGGGCCGTGTAAATCTCTTCTCAAATTGAAGATTGATATGAGCAGCACAGTGCTTCACTAGGCACGACCCTACTGAAGGCAGTACACCCACACCATCCTCTGACGTTTGAACTGATGTACGCAGCTTGTTATAAGGGGAACTTAAATTTAATGTGAACTCGGAAGCACAGTGCAACAAAGTGTTTTTCATATAGTGATTCATTTCCAGATCTATGAGAAGCTGTGAGTGACTATTGAGTCGTAGGACTGACTGGGTTATCAAACTCCAGATCATTGGATTAATAGTTTGGCACTTACGCAAGACTTCTTTTGGCATTGACTTCCATACATGTCCATGTAACATATCCAAACAGTGTTATCTTGACAAAACAAGTTTACAAGAGACCGTGTAAATTCACTGCTTTTTTCAATAAAAGTACTCATAAATAAACTGCATATCATGTTTTTAAAATTGCTATTGAGTCTTTCTCTCAACTTGTTTATGTAAAATTAATAACAGCAGTCCCATCAGATTTTTTCCAGCCTGACATTTCATGAATTTCTGATGATAATTTTCCTTCCATAGTGACATTCTGAACTGTAAAATTTGAGAACTCACCCATCCAGTTAGCTGTTATACAAGAATGTTTTGTCTACATCTGCATCTACGTGTGCATATATATTACGCAAGCCAACATGTGGTGTGTGGCAGAGTGTATCATGTACCACTACTAGTCATTCCCTTTCCTGTTCCACTTGCAAAGTAGGGTGAGAGATAAACAACTTTCTATATGCCTCTGTATGAGTCCTAATTTCTCATATCTTATCTTCATGGTTCCCACACAAAACTTACGTTTGTGGCAGTAGAATTGTTCTGCAGTCAGGTACAAATGGTGGTTCTCTAAATTTTCTCAATAGTGTTCCTTGAAAAGAATGTTGCCTTGCGTTCAGAGATTCCTATTTGAGTTTCCAAAGTATCCCCGTAATATTTGCATGTTGTTCAAGTGTACTATGAACAATACTGAAGAATAGGTCACGCTATTATCCTATATGTGGTCCCCTTTATAGACTCACGCTCTTCATTTTATCCCTGCATAGATAGTTAGACAATATTAGATACATGACCAGAATTCTGTGTCCAGAGAAGACAATATTTCAGGAATTCCTGTTTTTTAGATGGGCAATAAATACGAGGGTTGCCCAGAAAGTAATTCACCACACTTTTTTTTCTCAGCCAAAAATAATACTATCAGCATGAAATTTCCCATACGTATTATTTGAAGTCTCCTGAGTGAGCACGCCAAGTTTCCGTCACTTCCGACAGATAGCATAGCTGCAGGACAGTTTCATAATGGCACCTGTAGGTGATGTACTTTACAAGTAACATGCCTTCATTGAATTTCTCACTGCAGGGAAAGAAACTGTGGGGAATACTCACAGATGCTTTTGCAAAGTATATGGAGCATCTGCTGTCGACAGAAATACAGTTAGTCACTGTGCACCGAGGGTAAGGTCATCAGAAGGTGGTTTGGCAGAACTCCATGATTTGCAACGGTTGGGGAGACCATCCACAGCTGTCAGATCTGATGTGTTGCAGCGAGCTGATGTCATTCGCAAGTACAGATGCATTATGACATGGCAGCTGATGCTGCATCTGTCAGTCAGCAAAGGAAGTGTGGATGCAATTATCAACACTCTTGGATACTTAACAGTGTGTGCAAGATGGGTCATGCACTGTCTAATGGTGGATCACAAGTCACACAGAAAAAAACATATGTTTTGATTTGTTGCAACGTTTTGAAGCTTTGAGGGAGGCATTCTTGTCCCGAATTGCGACAGGTGATGAAGCCTGGGTTCACCATTTTGAGCCCAAAACAAAACGACAGTCAATGGGATGGCACCATTTCCACTCCCCACAGAAGAAAAAATTCAACGCAACTGCTTCTGCCGGTAAGGTTGTGATCACTGTGTTCTGGGACTGTGAAGGTGTGGTTCTCATTGATGTGATATCAAGAGACAGTACCATTAATTCAGAACCACATGTCAGCACATTAACAACACCCAAGACATGCTTCCGATGACTTTGGTGCCACAGCAACCCAGGAGATGTTTTGCTACAAGATGCTAACACCCAGTCCTGCACAAGTCTGAGGACTGCTGAACACAGGGTTGGACAGTGTTACCCCATCCACCCTATAGCCCTCAGCTGACCCCCTCAGATTTCCACTTGTATGGGCCATTAAAGGATGCCATTCACGGAAGACATTTTGAGGACGATGAGGAGGTGATTCTCACAGCAAAGTATTAGCTCTGCCTCCAGGACAAAGATTGGTACCGACAGGGCATACAAACCCTTGTTTCACATTGTAGGAAGGCCGTAGAATGGGGGTCAAGATTACTTGGGAAAATAGGGTGTGTAGATAAAACACAATTCTTTCATGTGTATAATTCTCATTATGTTCAATAAAAAATTGTTGAAGAAAAAAAATGTGGTACATTACTTTCTGGGCAACCCTCGTAGTTTTGATTCTGTGTCTCTCTAGAATCTGTTTCATTTTTCCATCTAATGTGTCACTGCTAGGATGAGAGCCTCTGTCTTCATAGGATTACCTGTTTCCTCTTGTTGTACTGCCAAAAGTTTGGCATGTCTATTCTGAATTTGTCATTTTGTGTAACCATTCTTACAAAACACAGTTGAGTGTTCCAGTTCTTTCATGAGAATCTCTATGTGCCGTTGTGCAAATACAGGTTGGTTTGCTTCTTTTTCTGGCACATGCTTTGCCACAGTGTGCCATCAGCTCTTCCTTCAATGAGGCTACCCAGAAAGGGGAGCCCTCCTCCACCCACTTCAGCTGCCAAGTTCAGCTCATTTCTTTAATTCGTCCATGTGACTAGATAATGAACAAGTCATACACAGAGTACAAGAAGCATGGTTGTTTCCAACAGGTTGATTCTAGGGCTTCTTCCTTGAAGTGTTCCATGCGTATATTGGCCAGATCCATCGAGATTTAACTGCTCACAACAATTCCATGTGTCTGCTTGGAGTACATTCTGTCGAAAAGAAAGTATGTTGACACTGGACTGGCAGTGGACTGTCACAAAGCACTGGATTTGGGTGCGAGAAGTAGAGAGCAAGGAGATAAAAGCCCTCTTGGTATTCAGTCAGTCAGTGCATGTACTGAAGATAAAATGGTTGTTGCCAAAATATTGTCTGTAGGATATAGCGATCAGGACATACATCATCATCATCATCTTGGACAGTTTCCAGCCACTGGCTGGGTCTGTCGGGAACACAACCCTCTCCATCGTGTTCTGTCTTTCCACCATTCCCCCTCTTCCACCTTCTTCCAGTTCTCTCCTCTTCTCGTCACACATTCCTTCACTCCCTTCACCCATCTATCTCTTGGTCTTCCTCTGGGCCTCTTCCCCTCCAGTTGCAGATCAAACATCCTCTTTGGAATTCTTCCCTCATCCATTCTCTTCATGTGTCCGTACCACTGCAGTCTTGATTTTTCTATCCTGTCCTGTACTGGTTCCTCCTTTAGTCTTTCCCTCACATACACATTTCGCAATCTGTCTCGTCTTGTTACACCCAACCTGCTCCTCTGGAACTTCATTTCACTAGCCTGTATTCTACTTTTGTCGCTTTTGTGCATTACCCGTGTCTCACTTCCGTATGCCAATATGGGGACAAAGTAGGTTCGGTATATAATTCCCTTGGATTTCTGTGGCACCTTCTCGCTCCAAATAAGCCCCCTAATGCATTTGTAGAACTGCCCTGCTTTTCTACACCTTTCATTTATTTCCATTGCGTTTCCCCCCTTACTTTCAATCACGCTTCCCAGGTACTTGAAGTTCTCTACCACTTATAGTTTTTCCCCTCCACAAGTTATATCCACATTTGGCCTATTCATCTTCCTTGTTGTGACAATTATTTCACTTTTCTTTGCAGAGAAATCCATTCCATATTGTGCTGCCGTTGCCTCCCATGCATCTAACTGCTCTTGCACCTCCTTAACGCAATTTCCCCATAACATCAGGTCATCGGCAAAAAGCACTGCTTTCATTTTATGATCTCCGATTGCATCTGATACTTGCTGTAGGATTTCATCCATAACAATAATAAACAATAAAGGCGAAAGTGCACTTCCCTGTCGCAGCCCATTTTCCAGCTTGAACCATGCAGTACGTTCCCTCCCCACTTTCACACAACTCTCACTTCCCTCATACATTTTTCTGACTTTTCGTGTTATCTCTTCATCTATCCCTTTTGCGTTTAGCACATCCCAGAGCTTGTCCCTACAGATACTGTCATACGCCTTCTCAATAACTAAAAAGGCCATGATTAAGTCCTTCCCATACTCATAGTGCCTTTCCTGCAGTTGCCATACCGCAAATATGAGGTCCGTTGTTGATCTTCCCGGTCTGAAACCATACTGCTCCTCTTGCAGTCTACTTTCAATACTGCTTCTTATTCTCTTCTCCAGGACCTTTTCATAGATCTTTCCACAGTGGCATAGCAGGGTGATTCCTCTGTAGTTCTCACATCTCCTTTTATCCCCTTTCTTGAAGATCGGGACTATAATTCCTTTCTTCCAATCCTCAGGAATTCTGTTCTCCTTCCACACCACCCTCAGCACTCTGTATAGTCACTGGGTTCCTACTTCTCCTGCTGCTCGTATCATATCCACTGTTACTTCGTCCCAACCTGGTGCCTTGCCCCCTTTCATCCTCTTTATGGCTTCTTCCACTTCATTCCAAGTTAGATCATCAATTTCCCCGCTATTATCATTGTCTGCTGCCTTAGGCTCTCCATCACTGTTAGTTACCCGCTTGGCGGCATTCAACAGATCTTCAAAGTACTCCTTCCAAATCTTTTTGAGCTCATGCATTTCCTCCACAACTCTTCCATTATTATCCATGATCCTCAGGCACTCGCTTCTGTCGTTCCTCTTATTTCTTACCATGGTGTAAAGTACTTTTTTGTTCCCTTCACTGTCCTCTTCTAACATTCTTGTCCATTTTTCCATCCACTTCTTCTTCTCCGCCCTTACTATGGTCTGTGCCGCTTTCTTGCTTTCCTTATATTTTACCCTATCTTCCTCTGTTCGGGTCTGGAACCATTCTCTGAAGGCTTTGTTCTTTCGAAGTACTGCCTCTTTACATATGTTGTTCCACCATGGGGTTTCCTTACTTCTCCTCTTTGTGCTAGTTCTTCTGCACACAGTCTCAGCTGCCTCAACTAGGGCCCTCTTAAAATCTCCCCATTCTTCTTCCACTGTTCTCTGATCTTCCTTTGGCAGCTTCTTCCTGATCAGTGTCTGGTACTGTGTCCTCCGTTCATCCTCTTTCAGCATCCATGTCTTCAACCTTTTCTCCTGTATATCTGTTGCCCTCCTATCTTTTTTCTCTCTCAGGGTGGCTACCAACAGCCGACGGATCAGGACATACACCCAACAATTATTTATCTCATATGTTTCAGTAACTGAACAAAATGTATAGCAATCTAGATCATTAAATGATAGTACTGAGTGGAATGGGCAGTGAGACTTAAATCTTCTGCAGATTCCTTGTATCACAAGTGAACACCTAGACTGTTTCTTCTCAAAGGCTATGAGCAACTTCCTGTCATATCCTTGTCCATTCTGAATTCGTGCTTTGTCATTAATAACCTCACTGACAGTAGGGCATTATACTGTAACTTTTGTTTCCATCCTTATTTTGAAAGAAAGCCTAAAATTTCTGGAAATAATGCAGTGCAACAGTAATACACCTAATACTATCAGAGGATGAACTGAGACTTGTATGATTAAACTGAAAATCCTTGCTAATTCTTGAAAAAATTCATTCTATGAAATTTTGTGTATTGGTGGCCATAGAAGATATTCTCGTAACGCCAAGATATCTGATGTGTGTGTGTGTGTGTGTGTGTGTGTGTGTGTGTGTGTGTGTGTCTAAAGGTATGTAATTTTTAATTTTCTCTTGCGACCACCTTAAAATGGAGGGAGATGTACCTTTTCTTGAAGCTTTTGAAATGTTCTGTGCTCTCTCAGTGTGTAACAGAAATAAGGTAGAGTTTTGAAAAAAATGACATTCTGTTACCTGGAGAAGATGTCTGATGTAAGTATATATTCCTTTCAGTCACAATGAAAGAAATACTTTACAGTCATTACCAATTTCCATTTATGGCCATCTTTGGAATGTAAAATAAGAAAAGGTGAAAAAGTCTACATTAAAATATTTTAAATTTTTGCCAATTCTGCTTGTGAGTGACATAAAACAAAAATTATGATGGAAATATGTTGCCACTGGAATCGGCACAGAAGGAGTTGCGGGCAATATGATTCAGTAACATGGATCCTTCTAGCTTTCCTTCTATTATAAATGCTCTGTATTTAACAAAAAAATATTGGATGTAAATGCGTGCCTTTTGGAATAAAATGTAAAGCTTTTTTTTGCCCCCACAGGAAGTAGAGAAAGTGAGATACCTCTTGTTTATAGTTCTCTGGTTCAGTACAACAGTGCTTTCACAAATGCCACCTGTAATATATCCCTACAAATCCCATATATTTTGATTATATCATGTGTAAGTAAAACTGGCTAAAAATTAAAGTATTGTAATCTAGAATTTTTCTCCTTTCCCACTGCAGAGTCTGAAGATGGCCAATATGTGGCCAAAAATGGGAGTGATTGTAAATATGTCCTGCTATTGTGTTGCATAAGCTAGAATGGTGGCTATTTCTCTAGCATACTCAATAGTTTTCCTTTATCTTCCCAGTCCTTTCTCCTATTGCTTGCTCCTTTTTTTGCCATCCTGTGAGATATTGCAGGTTCCTTTCCTAATGAGTTAATGCTCAAAGTGAATCTGGTACATGTTTGTGTGGAGAGGTGCTCTTCCCGACACAATATCATTACATTAATCTAAAAAGAGTACTGTTTTGTATGTCACCTGGTTAATAGCCAAGCAGAGTTTTAAACAGTGTAGTGTCTGATGTGTGGAGACAGTTATTTTCGGGTGGATTATTTTTCAAGTGTGTTCTTAATTTTCATCGTATTCCATTGTCTTTCAATGCTATGTTGAAAATGAAAATATAACTACCAATTATGTGATATTTCTTGACATCATACATCAATTTTATTTCTGTTATTGGAAAAACCAACTCAGAAAATTAACACTGCTGAAAACTTTCAGAAGAAAGCATTGTCATAACACTTACTTTCTCTTCTAATATATTATGACTTGTCAACACTTGACTGGTTTTCTTTTATTTTTTAAAGAAATAGCTGCTTGGAGCTTATAACTGATATGGAAGCCACACCTCCTTGTCTCACAGCACTAATTATGGGTTCTCAAGTTTCATTGTCTGCAGATATTTGACAATTCACACATTTTCTATTGTGAATTTTGAAAGTATTTGCTTGTATCCCTTCAGAATATGTGCAACACAGAGACCTGCCATTTCAGGTGGATATAAGACTCTTTCAAGTGTCGGTACTGATAAAGAGTGTATCATTATAATCCTATGATTGAAGCAGAAACCTAGGGCTGTGAACCCCAATTTGCATGTATCTGTGACCACAAGAGCTGATACCTTGATTTTAAGGTTCAACCTAATGTGTTTCAATGTTTCTTTTGCCTCTGTCTGAAAAAATTCCTTTCCCACATTAATGAATAAGTTTTCAGTCAATTTTTGCTTGGAATGGAGGTAACAGTTTTACCCACAGTTGTTGAAACTTACTGTACCGCTACTGGTTTACAGGCGCAAACTGAGAAGACACTATGTTGATTTGTGTGTTTATGAAGCTAAAGTGCCATATTTAGAAGTTTTCATATGTGTACTTATGTATTATGAAAATATGCAATTCAGTTGATGCACTGCATTGAAGATCTCTCCAAAACATAAATTTTGATAAATTTACTGTGCAAAAGTACCGAGAAATATGGTGAGGGCATTTAATCCTGTTAACAAAATGGAAGCTGAGACTTCCTGGCAGATTAAAACTGTGTGCCCGACCGAGACTCGAACTCGGGACCTTTGCCTTTCGCAGGCAAGTGCTCTACCATCTGAGCTACCGAAGCACGACTCACGCCCGGTCCTCACAGCTTTACTTCTGCCAGTATCTCGTCTCCTCCCTTCCAAACTTTACAGAAGCTCTCCTTTCTTTCAGGAGTGCTAGTTCTGCAAGGTTCGCAGGAGAGCTTCTGTAAAGTTTGGAAGATAGGAAACGAGATACTGGCAGAAGTAAAGCTGTGAGGACCGGGTGTGAGTCGTGCTTCGGTAGCTCAGATGGTAGAGCACTTGCCCGTGAAAGGCAAAGGTCCCGAGTTTGAGTCTCGGTCGGGCACACAGTTTTAATCTGCCAGGAAGTTTCATTTCAGCGCACACACCGCTGCAGAGTGAAAATCTCATTCTAAAATGGAACCTGTTGGAAGTAGGGTATTTTCATTTGACATCACATCTGTGTCATCGTTTCCTTATGCAGGTATTGAATAGTCCTTTTGAAGTTAGACACAAACCTCAGGCTTGAAGAAAAAGTCAAGATACAGTTTTGATATTGAATAAGTATCAATAAGCAATCTTAGTAAATTACTTCTCTCAGATTTACAATATTTTTTCTGAGAACTGCCAATTTCAAAATACGTCCTTAAAAAGTGTCAAAATTTTTATTTTTCACATTATCATTCAAGTGAAATAATGGAAATTCCAGGATGGAATGTTAAAATATTACAAAAAGGAAAGTTGCAACTCGCCATATAGCGGAGATGCTGAGTTGCAGAAAGGTACAACAAAAAAGTTGTCTCTAATAAGCTTTTGGCCAGCAAGGCCTTTGTCAAAAAGAGAGAACACACATACACACACAATCACACACGACTGCAGTCTCTGGCAACTGGCAGTGTGACGGCAGTTGTCAGTGACTGAAATCGCACGCGTGCTTGTGTGTGTGTGTGTGTGTGTGTGTGTGTGTGTGAGCTATTTTTGATGAAGGCCGTGCTGGGCGCAAGCTTATTCCCAGAATGAGATTTTCACTCTGCAGCGGAGTGTGTGCTGATATGAAACTTCCTGGCAGATTAAAACTGTGTGCCCGACCAAGACTCGAACTCGGGACCTTTGCCTTTCGCGGGCAAGTGCTCTACCATCTGAGCTACTGAAGCACGACTCACGCCCGGTCCTCACAGCTTTACTTCTGCCAGTATCTCGTCTCCTACCTTCCAAACTTTACAGAAGCTCTCCTGCGAACCTTGCAGAACTATACAGATGGTAGAGCACTTGCCCGCGAAAGGCAAGCTTATTTGTGACAGTCTTTTTGTTGTGCCTGTTTGCAACACAGCATCTCTGCTATATGGTGTTTGGCAACTTTCTTTTTCATAATATTGTATCATTCAAGTGAAATTTTCGTGTACCTACTGTTAAGTCATTTTCTGTCACACACACAAAGTGGTGTTAAATATGTGAATAGTGGTTGCTTGTCTGAAATATAATATAGTCTCAGTGTGACCACATACCACAGGTACAATATACTCCTGATTATTCGTAAGTGGATTATTCACACATTTAAAAAGAGGGGGGAGGGGAGCCATCCCACACGCAGGTACCGGTAGCGTGAGTTGCCAGCCACTAGGTGCAGCGGCAGATGCTAAGCCAGACCGACAGGGAAGACGGCTGTGCCAAGCTGCACCTGAGCACATGCAGACATTGGCTGCCGATACTACCGCTACTAGCCATCCAGTAGACATCATTCTGATTACTTGTTTAAAAATATCTCTATTATTTGCGGTTTTTGGTTATTGTGCATCTTCTCCCTCACATTACCCCAAGTAATCGGGGGGTGTACTATATTTGTGACTGCATTTTGTGTGTGTCATTTTCTGTGTTGCACATAATATTAACTCATTGAAATAAAACTCTGAGAGTTGTGTAGGTCAATAGTTGTCATAACTATGAAGTTACAGCATCACATGTGAAATGTGTTTTGTATATGTGAGCCACATAAATTTAAAATATTTTGATATTGCGGTATCACCCTCCTCCCTCTCCCCACAGTTATTACTTTAGTTTGTCTCTGTATTTCCTGAAATGTGTTGTTGTAAATGACAATGCTGCTAATTAGAGTTTGAGCTGTACAACAATTTTTAGTTGTGTTGTAAGTCATATTAAGTATATTATATAGAAAGAAATATTTCACTCACGAAATTGTTAAAATTATGTGAAGACAGAAAGGCTGATCAGCATTTGTATTCAATATGTGCAACTTCAAGTACTCCCAATACAAACTCTAAAAAGAGCACAGCTCCACTGTCTCATGGAATAATTACTTCCCTCTTCATCAAGTAAAGTACGTTTGTAACACTAAGTATATTACCTGCCATGTTTCGTTGGTAAGATAACTTACCCGTATACTAAAATACTAATAATTATTATTTCATTATTTCATTTACCTTTATATTTTTTGCTGAGTCCATTTGAGTTAAGACATTCTCAGTTGTTAATTGTTCTGAACATAAATTAGAGTGTGTCAAGTATTTTTTTAGTTAGGTATCTGCAGGACAATAGACATAATTTTCATCTAAATGGCAAAAGAAACCCCTATAATTTTATTTTCATTTAAATATGGTAACAGATAGACCTTAATATATTGTAAATAATGGCAGGAGTAAATTTAACAACTCACTGTATAAAACTTGACTTGCTTTCAGATGAATTCTTCTTCAGAGCTAATAATTTTGATTAGTTCTGATGAAGGATTTGCCTGAAAGTTAGCATCATTTTTCTTCTTGTTTGTGTGTCTCTTAATGATTCAGTGCTTCATCCATACAGTTAATTGTAATTTTACTCCTTCCATTACTTATCTTGCCTTATATAGCCACCATCAACAGTTAATCTTCACTTGTTTCATTGCGTAATTTAGAATTCTTGTGGCACTTGAAGAACACACTGCCTTAAACTCATCACTTTTGTGTGTGTCTCTTGATGAGTCAACACCTCTGTAAAAATACTTGCCTATTTAGATCTTCTTGCTTACAGCTTTAACCCATTTTTCCAAACTTTATGAGTTATTGATTCTTTTTTGTCAAATATTCTTTGTGTATCTCAAGTTTCTTGATAGCCGCAACACTGAAAGTGTTAATCCACCACGAAATTGATCTCTTCTGTGAATGAAGTTAGTTATCTAAATGTTTGATACAGTGTTTGCACGAGTCATCATAGTAATGAGTGTGACACCCATTTACAAACTGTTTAATATAATTAATTTTTATATGTGGTTACATTTTCTCACTTTCCCGATAAAAGTGAATAATTTGTTTTTAACAGTAGTAAGTGTATTATTGTCTTACATTATGTATGCTACACTTTTCAATTGTAAAAGAATTGCCTGTGGAACTTGAATAGTTTACTTTTAAGTTAATGGTTTTGACTTGGGAATGTCACCTCATTGTGATCAAATAAAAGGACTCTTCATTATAAAGTAAGGAAACATATTTTGTATTGTGGTGAATAGTAACAGTCTTATTAAGTGACTGTCAGCTATATTTAGTTGTTATTATGACTATATAAACTTCATCATCTTGTGGATCTCTTGTATTTTTGTCCTGCCACCCATAGACTATATTTTTAATAAAAACTCAGATGTGTGTGACATTATTTGAGGGCAGACGCAGTTGCATGTCAGATTTTTTGTTTGTTTGAATGGTGAGAAAAATTATAGATATTCTTTGACTGCTGGATAATTATTGTGATGTGCTACATAAAATACTCTTCCAGATACCAGGTTCCATCATCATATGAGATTGTACACAAAAAGTTATTATCTACTGCTCTTATTTTCTGCATCGGACTGTTGTGGGACCTTTATTAAGGACTTTACTGTAACATTCAATAACTAGTGTGGGCAGTGCTTGCTGGAAACTGCTTCATGAATAAGTGATCCTTTTATATGATAATTTTAGCCATCATAAGGATAAATGAGTGTTGTAACTAAACTGAAGTTGCTTGCTTTGTGCAGATTCCATGTCAACAGTTGGTTTGAAATAATGTTATTATTTTTTAACAACATTAATGGGTTGTTGTGGTAAATATACAGGATTTCTGTATTACAACTCATCAGTTGAGAAAATGTTTAGATTACTAACTGATATTCATGCGCTGTCATGTCATAAAGTATCCACAGCTTTTTACACTGTGACTTAAAAATACTTTTTCTAACTGCTTGGCATTCAGCTGATAAAAGAAAAGTGACTTACTGACGTTTTTCACTTCTGATGTCTCATAGAATCAACTGTTGCAGAAATTCTGTGGCTTTTTATGTATACTTAAAAACAACCAGAAAATGTGTTTTACTCTAGTTCCATAGTTGGCTGGTAAGTTAAATACTTCATGGTGCTGGGTTCGACATGATTTCACACCTTTTGATTTTATCCATAATGGATGTGAGGTTATGGTTTTAAGAACCAATTTTAAAATGTCGACTCGACCACCTATAGATGGCTGAGCTGACATTTTAACATTATTTTCGTATGGCTAGTTTCAAAGTACTCTGCTTTCAGTTTTTTCTTTTTCATTTACTTAGTTGAATTTATGTGCTAACCTGATACGTTTTGCAACACATTCAAAAACTATGAAATAGTATACATATCCTACACCTTTAGATTTTGAAATTACAGCCCCATAAAAAAGGGGATTGTGCACTTTCGTATGTGACTTTGTAATTTATTAAAAGTTATAAGACTGACTGAAAGGCTTACTGGAAGTGGGAGGAATATTGATAATTCACCCACATCAACAATTTCTCATTTCAGATCTTAATGTTTTGTGTCTGCTAGCATTCTGAATTTTTATTACAGTGTTATAATTATTTCAAAAAAAAAAATATATAGTTACGTGATTTTATATAAAGGGTATTTTTACAAAGCTAGTATAGTGTTTTCCTCCTTAAAACGTGAAATGATGGATTTTATTAAGGTTAAGATTATTGATTGATTTATTTATTTATTATAATTTATTGACCTGAGTGCAGCATTTGCAATTTAATAATAAATAAAGGGATTAGGTGTATCAGCAGTAGAAATGTAAATATACTGTTGTTCCAGTCATTTATTTTCACAAAAAGGTGCTTGAACCACAACGATGAACTTCAGTTACCCCTTACATATCACTATTACGAAACAATGAATATCTAGCTATCCTTGTGATTAAATGATAAAACAATAATGTGACTGTATATTGATGAAAGACTCTCAGGGTCATTAACAGCATTTTTAGTTGCTGTTGCACAGAGACAAATGGAATATTGATGCATGCAGTATGATAGGAGTGCTTAAATGTGTGTCATTACCAGGCGGTAATGGGGCTTTCAGTAGTTCCAGTTATATGCATAAGAATCGGCCAGCAGCATCTCTGGGTGCTGATGTGGATGTAGCAGGCAGTGCACGACATCCATAGTTAGCACCAGTGACTCCCACTGGATATCATTGTTCTCAGAAGCCAAGGTCTTGAGTGACCTCCAAGCTGTGGCAATGTGTACGTCATCACCACTGTCTTCAATCTCTCTTCTCTGAAGTATAGCAGTGAAATGCCACACTAATATGATAGTCCACTTAGCATTCTGCAAAGATTTCTATGCTGTGTCAATGCATCTAATCACTAAGCTCATGTCCATCTTCTCATAAATCAAATTATTTAATGTCAATGTTGAGTGCTGTCCCCTTTTCCCATGATAGAAAGACCATGAAACCTTAACAAGACACTTTTTCACAGAAGATATCTTTTCGTTATGGCAAGTTGTGATTCCCCTGACATCTGAAAATGTCTCAAGTATGGTGGATATATACTTTTGTCTTTGAGAAATGCTTTGTGTTTGCAGATGTGTGCTTTTATTTGCGTCCAACAAAAGACACTGGGTCTATGTCCTGTCAGTCCCTCTCTGGACAAACAAGGATAGCATCTTATCATGTTAAATAAATAAATTAAATAAATGCAGTAGAGGCTGGGGGGCTTCCTGTGGCATTGCCCTCAGCCTGTGGCTCAAATCTACAGACATCTTCTGATGGTTCAGGTGTGTGGCAGGCATTCTGCTTGCCTCACACATTATCTGGGAATACCAAGCCATCTCACCTGGTGGCTACATAACAACAGATTTTCTGTTTTTAAGGCCTGTTGTCAGTTTCTGTATGGAGCAGAAATGTTTTCAAAGTTTATATTGAGTTTGAAAACAATGTGTGTAGGAGGGTGTATTGTTGTGGATAAGAACAGGAAATTTAAATAATGTGAGATTTTTGTTAATATTTATATTGACATTAACAAAACTGAGAAAACAAAAATATTTCAGTATCATATTTAATTTATCTCTCATTTTGTGCAGCTGCGTCTGCTTTTATGTGCACCCTGTGAGTTTAAAACTTTTCTCAGTTTTCATAGGTATTGCCAATGTTGAGAACAATGTCCGTGAATTTGTACACACCACCTAATATTTTAATCCTTAGGCTCATTATGAACTATCTCCAATGATCTTGAAGTCAATTGAATTTGGAGTCAAACCTTCTTCCTGTCTTCTTACATTCCTTCAAAGCTTAGCACTGGACAGTTCATAGTTTATTTTAAAAATGTTGAGTATTGTAATTTTTTGTGGCATCTGATATGAATGTTGTGTTCAACAGTAACTTCTTTCATAGTAAGAATGCATTTCAGTAACTCACTTTTCATTTTGTTTGTTCTTAGATCTGTTTTCCTAATCCACTTTTTTGTGTATGGAGGAAAGGATTGGGAGAGGGGGCGTGGGGGGGGGGGGGGGGGGGGGAGAAACTGAAGTCTGGTATGCATTGGTGTTAGATCTAAATTACACTTGTAAGTGGGGCTCACTTTTCTTTATTACTTCAATGTTCCTAATTGATAACATTCAAAGTAACTTACGAAAGTTAAACGTGAGATCACTGGTTCAGTGAGCAAGTGTCCTCTGAATATGGGAACTGTGCTATGGTCTAGAGAATACATTAGTGTATGTGACAATGTACTTGTAAAACATTATTATGAAATCTCATGTAATATTATGTAGCTGCAAGTGGGAATTTAAAAGAATTGCTTCCAACCATTTTTATTCACACCTCATTGGAATATATGAAGTTTATTCTAATGAAACGTGGTCAGTGCATCTACCTTTGTAAGGTGGCGCTACGTAACTGCAGGTATGTTGGTGCCATCTATTGGTAGAGAGACTGACGCGTGTGCAACGTTTAATGTTGCATAACACCAGTGTGGTTTCACACCGAAGAGAAGGTGGTCACATAAATTATCATCCACTACTAAACATGCACGAACATGCAGGCGAGTAAACAGGAACAATGAGGACAGATTCGATTTTTTGCAGCAGAGGGAGTTGGAAGCTGTGAAATGCTGTGTACGTTGAGTACAGTCTGAGTCGTTCAAGTATTGTGGATGGGCGCAAATGATTACTTGAGGGGCGCATCTCACTGGAAGATGATGCTCATCCTGGACAGGCTCATCATGTGACCACACTGGAGATGGTGCAGAAGTGAATGCATTAGTCTTGGACAACCGCAGAATCACTGAGGGTGAGATACATCAGTTACTGGGTATTAGCATGGACACCGCCCACACTTTCGAAAAATCTGTGCACAGTGGGTTCCCCACCAACTGACCGCTGAACAGCTCAATACTCGAATGCCACTGTCTTTGTGTCATCTGCAACGTTATCATGAGGAGGAATATGGCTTTCTGTCGCATACTGTCACAGATGATGAAACAAAGTGTCACCATTTTGAACCAGAAAGCAAGCGTCAGAGCAAGCAGTGGAAACATGCAACTTCACCACCTCCAAAGAAATCAAAGGCTATGCACACCAGTTCTGATATGGTCTTGATGTCCTTCTTTTTTGACCACAAGGGCCTACTGCTTGTAGAGCTCATGGACCGGGGAACCGCCATCAATGACAAAGGTTATCAAGCCACTTTACAGAACCTTAGATGAGCCACCAAGTCGAAACACTGAAGCATGTTGTCCAATGGTATTATCCTCGTGCATGATAATGCCCGCCCACATAAGGTCATTGCGGTGAAGACAACATTGCAGCAGTTTCAGTGGGAAACTCTGGAACATCCACCATACAGTCACGACCTTTCACCGTGTGACTTTCATGTGTTTGAACCTCTAAAACAAGCTATTCATGGACATTGACTCACAATGGACGTTGAAGTGTGTGACTGGGTCGAGTCCTAGATCTGACAGCAGCCTACTAGCTTCTTCAAGGATGGAATCGGCCAGCTAGTGTCACAATGGGATAAATCTGCCAACAGTTTTGGCAATTATTTTTGAGTATGTATTCTGTGTATAACTACATTTTTTAGTTAATAAAATCACTGTTGTTGTGCTCTTCAGTCCAGAGACTGGTTTGATGCAGCTCTCCATGCTACTCTATCCTGTGCAACCTTCTTCATCTCCAAGTACCTATTGCAACCTACATCCTTTTGAACCTGTTTAGTGTATTCATCTCTTGGTCTCCCTCTATGATTATTACCCTCCACGTTGCCTTCGAATACTAAACTGGTGATCCCATGATGCCTCAGAACATGCTCTACCAGCCGTCAATTTGTGCCACAAATTCTTGTTCTTCCCAATTCTATTCAGTACCTCCTCATTAGTTACGTGGTCCACCCATCCAATCTTCAACATTCTTCTGCTGCACTATTTTGAAAGCTTCTATTCTCTGCTTGACCAAACAATTTATTGTCCATGTTTCACTTCCATGCATGGCTACACTCCATACAAATACTATCAGAAAAGATTTCCTGACACTTAAATCTAAACTCGATGTTAACAAATTTCTCTTCTTCAGAAACGCTTTCCTTGCTTGTATTTCCCACAGCATCACCTGATTTAATTGGACTACATTCCATTATCCTCGTTTTGCTTCTGTTGATGTTCATCTTATATCCTCCTTTCAAGACACTGTACATTCCGTTCAGCTGCTCTTCCAGGTCCTTTGCTCTCTCTGACAGAATTACAATGTCATCAGCGAACCTCAAAGTTTTTATTCCTTCTCCATGGATTTTAATTCCTACTCTTTTCTTTTGTTTCCTTTACTGCTTGCTCAATTTACAGATTGAATAACATTGGGTATAGGCTACAACCCTGTCTCACTCCCTTCCCAACCACTGCTTCACTTTCATGCCCCTCGACTCTTATAACTGCCATCTGGTTTCTGTACAAATTGTAAGTTGCCTTTCACTCCCTGTATTTGATCCCTGCCACCTTCAGAATTTGAAAGAGAGTATTCCAGTGAACATTGTCAAAAGCTTTCTCTAAGTCTACAAATGCTAGAAATGTAGGTTTGCCTTTCCTTAATCTATCTCCTTAGATAAGTCGTTGGGTCAGTATTGCCTCACATGTTCCAACATTTCTACGGAATCGAAACTGATCTTCCCCGAGGTTGGTTTCTACCAGTTTTTCCATTCACCTGTAAAGAATTTGTGTTAGTATTTTGCAGCCATGACTTATTAAACCATAGTTCAGTAATTTTCACACCTGTCACAGCCTGCTGTCTTTGGGATTAGAATTATTATATTATTCTTCAAGTCTGAGGGTATTTCACCTGTTTCATACATTTTACTCACCAGATGGTAGAGTTTTGTCCTGGCTGGTTCTCACAAGGCTATCAGTAGTCCTAAAGTAATGTTGTCTACTCCTGGGGCCTTGTTTCGACTTTTAGTGTTCTGTCAAACTCTTCACGCGGAATCGTATCTCACATTTCATCTTCATATATGTCCTCTTCCATTTCCATAATATTGCCCTCAAGTATATCACCCTTGTATAGACCCTCTCTATACTCCTTCCACCTTTCTGCTTACCCTTCTTTGCTTGGAACTGGATTTCCATCTGAGCTCTTGATATTCATACAAGTGGTTCTCTTTTCTCCAAAGGCCTCTTTAATTTTCCTGTAGGCAGTATCTAACTTACCCCTAGTGATATGCCTCTACATCCTTACATTTGTCCTCTAGCCATCCCTGCTTAGCCATTTTGCACTTCCTGTCGATCTCATTTTGGAGCCGTTTGGTATCCTTTTTGCCTCATTACCGTTACTTTACACTAGTGACAGGGTTACATTTGAATGCCACTTATGTTTTGTAAGCTCTGAAAATTTAGATATTGTCTGTTTTCCCCCTACATCTTACAACAGTTTATAGTATATATGTTTCCAAAAAAATTGTGTGATTTATAATTTTGTGAAAAATTTGTTGTTAGTTTGAGTCCTAATTTTTCCCTACAGCAGTTAAAGACAGTACATATTATGTACAAATAAGTAATGTGTTTTATTAGTCATTGACAAAATATGTTTATCTGTGATTTTCTCTTGTGGCATGTTTTTTCCAGTTTTGTTAATATTTTTATTTACCCGGGGAGTAGTTAACATTGTTGTGCGTGTATCTCACACATTTGAATGATATGAATGGACTAGGAGCGGAGATGAAACTTTTAAAACTGGTGTAAAGAAATCAGTAATCATTGTATAAAAGTTTATTGTTGTTCAGCTAACAAAGCTAAAAATGCAACTAAAGAACATCAAACATCGTAAATATTTGTCATAAATTAATACAATCAAGAAAACAATCTTAGATGCTACCATCAGACATTGGAACAGATTGTTTTCTCAGAATGATATACAGTGTCTTTAGTCTGGAGATGTAGAGAATAAGTGATTGTTGCACTTTACTGGTATTTGTATATATGACAAATTTGAGGTAGTGTTTATATAATGAACTCTGTACACTACCGGAGTTGCATTCTTGCTTCCATCCACGCATTAAGATTCACAGGTTGAAAAAAATCAGGCATGCAGTTGACTGGAACCGCTGGTCATGTGAGACTTTCTACAGTAATTTGCAAAATTTATCAGATAATGTGATGCACTGTTCGGTGATATGTAATAGTGTAACATGCAGTTTTTTGTTGCACTAATAAGTATGGTTGTATTTTTTATGCCTTACTGCCAATGAAGTTATCATTATACTTCGCTGTTTGGTTGACATTGATATAATGGGTATCAGGTAAGGATTCAAATGAGCATCAGTCTACCTGTTATTCCAGCACCTCTTCCAGATTTGATCAACCTCCTGAAAAATAGCAGGGGTGAGAGAGAGGTAAGGTAGCAGTTTTAAAGGTGAAGAAGGAAGAAGAAAAGGAGACAGAGAGAGGAAGGATGTGTAACTTTGAGTTTTTGAATGCTGCTAATTTCTGTTATGTATCTATGTCAGCAACTACTGTCCTCCTTCTTGTGTGTGTCAACCTTGTTTTCTTTTTTTGAATGTTGTTATTGTTTAATATCCAGCCCCTGTAGCTGAGTGGTCAGTGCAACAAAATGTCAATCCTAAGGGCCTGGTCAGTTCCTGGCTGGGTCAGAGATTTTTCTCTGTTCAGAGACTGGGTGTTGTGTTGTCCTAATCATCATCACTTCATCCCCATTGACGCGCAAGTCGCCGCAGTGGCATCAAATCGAAAGACTTGCACCCGGCGAACGGTCTACCTGACAGGAGGCCCTAGTCAAATGACATTTATTTATTGTTTAATTACCACGTGTCTTTGCTAACAACAGTGATTAACTCTTTTTCCCCTCATTCTGTGCTAGATTTTGATTGATGATAAATGCAAGTTCTCGTTGGCTTTTGTGAACTTAACTCATTGTTTCCTTTTTTGATAGTCTTCTTCATTGTTATATTTAATGATTCTTAAGAATTTGTGATACATCCACTTCAGTGATACTTCTGTGTACTGAGCCAAACTGAGGAATGTTTGTGATTCCATTGCATCTGCTGCAGGCTTTCTGGGAAGCAAGGTGAAAACAGAGTGGGATCCATGGGCAGCAACAGCAACCCAGAACCCAATGGTGCTGTTGCCACATCTCTCCTTGCTCGGCCAGAACTTCCACGATAAGAACTTCCTATGCAACCGCTGCGGTCGTAGCTACAAACTCAAGAGTTCACTGAGAAACCACCAGAAGTGGGAATGCGGCAAAGAACCACAGTTTACATGTCCCTACTGTGATTACCGAGCGAAGCAGAAGATGCATGTGGGTCGCCACATTGAACGTATGCATAAAGAAAAGATTAGCATGAACTAGCTTTGTGTCATACTCTTGTGGAAGAGCTGTGGGCAATTGTATGTAGGCATTCTTTATACAGGCACAACTAGACTGCAGTCCCACATTTCAGATGTTTAAAAATGCAACACTGTTTTCATTTATTTTCTGAATTTTGTGATTTCAGGAAAATTTACAAAATATTTCCTTTTAATATTTTTTCAGAATATTTTGGAATAACATTGTCAGGTACTAAAATTAAGTGCCTGGAAGACTTTAGTCTGAACTGTAAATATAATTTCAGTATTTATTGACTTGTGTTCCTTTGATTATGTAGCTTTATGAAACTTGTAGCAGTCTTAGGTTTAGTGAGAGTGATTGTTACAGCTTGAAAGCAACGAAGTATACGTTGTTTGACCAATTCAGCTGTGTTCTTGAACCTGGTAGATTGTGTTGTAAGATAACTTGGTGCCTTATGCAAACAGTCAGTAATGCAGTAGGAAGAAAACAAAGTTCATTATTGGCTCTTCTCAGTTCCTGCTCGTTGTTATATCTCATTTTATTACATCTTTATTTCTGTTGGATTTATCAAAACAAATTTTCTGTTGAAGTCATTAATGTATTTAAATGTTTTTATTCTTCTTTCTTTCTGTTTTTGTGTGTTTTGCTATAACAACAGAAGAAGCAGTAATGTCTCTTGCTGATGCTTGTCAACATCTACTTAGTTCACATTCAGCATTACAACTGAGTAAGAGATCAGTTACTGCTGTCTAGTAGTGTATACAAAGATCACTTGGAGAGTGAAGAATAATTTCATGATACAGCTATATTTAGTAACAGTACTATGAAATTATACTACAAGTAAATGAATTAGTAAAGGTAACCATTACTGTATACTTGAGATGCTGAGAGGTCAGCTGCTTCATAAACAAGTGTGAAGGTGTTGCTCAGCTGTTGGACAATGACTTCTTGAGATCAAACTAACAAGAAGGAAACACTCACACTCAGTGATGCATTGTCCAAGCCAATTGCATTGTCCTGGCCCTGCAGTACATATACCACACCACATAGTTGTTTAGAGTATCTAGGCATCTGTACTAGACGCACAAACAAAGTTGACACTCGGTGCGGTGGTTGATGGGTGTGACTGTAAAGGCATTTCCCATTTACAGTCACTCCCATCAGCCACTGCACCAAGTGTCAACTTTGTCTGTGTGCATAGTAGTGCCTCCACACTAGTTTAAAAAGTCCTTCCTCGTATCATGTGCCCCCACTGTAATTAAACCAGGCCATCACAGCATCTGTACCATACAACAAGGCATTCATTATGTCTTTATGAAGAGAGGAAAGAACGAAAATATTTCATTTATGCTGCACTTTGGTTATAATGTGTCCATTTTAGGAAGCATTCTTAATCTGGAACAATCAAATACATTTTAATTCACTTACGTGATTTCAGATTAGCTCCGACATGTAACAATGCTGTTCTGTAACTGTACTGAACCCAGAAGACACATTATCTTCTGAATGATCTATCACCCTGCTGCTATCAGTGATACTTTTTAGCTTGTCTATTTACTTGTGGGGACACCTATTCAGGCTATGAAGTGACATAATTGCTTTTAAAAAAATGCTTCTGTATTTTGTTGCTCTTATGTAACAGTTACAGTGTTGGGTGAACAGATCTTGTATTAATCACAACAACATCTCTGAACCAAATCTCAGAACAGAACAGAAAAGAAAAGAATGAATTTCTCTTCAGCTTCTTTCAGCTGTTTCTGGGAGCAGTCACTGTGGGCAGTGCCTCTTGTCCTCTGCCTTCCAAAACACAATGAAGTCATGACACCAAAGCATAAGTGACCCCTTCACAGCAGCTGGAGACTCCCAATCACACCTTAGTGACATTCTGTGCTCGCATGTCTAACTCCAATTCTGTACATTCATGAAACCAGTGAGTTCTCAGTGGAAAGTTCTCTACATACTAACTACCTAAACAATGTTTTTACATGAATGTCTTTCATCTGATTGCAAGGAAGAGGTGGAACATTGCGTTGCACCATAACTCAGCATATGCATTACCACCACTTTTTTAATTATACATAAGATCGTTGGGTAAAGTTCTATGCAGTTTTAAGTCCTCCTGAAAATAGTTATTGTAAAGTCTATTCAGCACCAATAGAGGCACTAGTTTTAGACACATGGATCTGAAATACTTTTCAAGGATTTAATCTCATTTATGGTTTTTTTAATTGGGTTATATCACATTGTGTTAGAAAGATTTATTTATAGAGTGGGAAACACTGTTTTAATCAGGTATGACATCATTTTCCTCTTAATATATTTGTTTAGTTTCCTAGTACTCTGTGTGAAAACAAATACAGCATTGTTTTCCAGATCATAGTACAACTGTACATACAATAGCATTTCTTGTCCATAGGTTTGAAACTAGATGTTATGTTCAGCCAAGAAATGGCTTGCATAACATTTGTGTGTAAGTGTACTATGTTTTTACATGTACCAAGTGAGATGGCACAGTGCTTAGCACACTGGACTCGCAGTCGTGAGGATGACAGTTCAAACTTGCATCTGGCCATACTGATATAGATTTTCCATGATTTGCATAAATCGCTTCAGGCTAATGTTGGGGTGAAGGGGCATGGCAGACTTCCTTCCCCATCCTTCCCGAATTCGATGGAACCGATGACCTCCCTGTTTGGTCCCCTACCCCAAATCAACCAATGAGTCTATCACATGCTTTAACTGAACAAATGAACACTGTGGGATTCATGTAATGTAAACTACTGAAATAAGGTTATTTGTCCGTTGCAAATGTTCATATTAACCATTTATAAATGCTTAGGCAGTGAGCTCACTTTAAGAATATGATGTGGATATGAAATCACTCTGTCTGTTTAATATATACAAGTTTCCCAACACAGGACAACAAAACTATGAAATCACACACAATTATCCGTATGGATACTAAATACTGCTGGAGATTGAGCAATTTTTTAATTATATTCAAATGGACTCCTTATGTAAACTTATTTGAATTGTGATACATGATCATATCAGGAAATCATATGTTTTCTAATTCAGGAAAAAAGGGAAATGCTTGTAAAAAATTATTATTTGTTTTGTGGTATAAAAATATAATCATTATTGGGGAAGAAAAGTTTTTCTGGAGGAACAAAGGGTAGAGGAATGTGCCAAAATGAATTTTAAAAGAGTGTATAGAATAGGTGTTATCTAGCAGAAGTGCCAAATGTCTTATTAAGTGCATTTGATGTTTAGTTAGTTATTTGCTTGTTCCAATTACACACACACACGCACACACACACACAGCCACACACACACACACACACACACACACACACACACACACACACACACACACACAGAACTACTACCACCACTACTATTGCTACTACTACTAATACTAATTCAGAAATTCTTCTATGGTAGAGAAGGCTTTGTCAGGCCGATATGATTTCAATTTGTGTTTGAAGTTAATTTTGTTATCCATTAAATGCATTACATCAGTCAGAAAGCAGTCAAAGATTTTTAAAGCCGAATACCTGCCATTCAGGACAATCATGTCCATGACAGCTAATAACAGTTTTCATCATTTTCTTATAAATAATTTGAAGAAGGTATTGACACAAGCCATTTAGTTTCAGTCAATAACATTTTAAATCTGTTAACAAATTGTATATACTTGTAAATATATGTCATGGCCATATTGATATCGAACATAAATAAGAGTTTATAGTGTGAATCTGTGGAAGAGAAATCAAGATGTATTCCAGATTTGAAGCTAGATACTTAAAAGATGGTATTAACCAGTGGGCCCTGTTATTCCTGTTAAAAATTTGTTGTTTTCAGTTTCTAGGTTGTGGTTTTGTGACCAGTGTCTTTTCGAGCTCAGGTTCTTTTAAAGATCCAGAAGAACTGTTTCTGTGCATCAGACATAACACGTCTCTTATCACAAACCCATACAATTTGTTTTCATTGTACTCAGTATGTCCCCGTAAGAGTTAACATCTGCTGTAGGATTTTATGTTTGGCTAACCAGAACACTGGAGTAAAGCCTTTCTCTACCCTTTTGTGGGGAAAAAAAGATAATTTTTTCCCAAAATGGACAAGTAATGGAAGGTAAGTTCTCTCTCATATATATATATATTAGAGGGAAACATTCCACGTGGGAAAAATATATCTAAAAACAAAGATGATGTGACTTACCAAATGAAAGTGCTGGCAGGTCGATAGACACACAAACAAACACAAACATACACACAAAATTCAAGCTTTCGCAACAAATGGTTGCTTCATCAGGAATGAGGGAAGGAGAGGGAAAGACGAAAGGATTTGGGTTTTAAGGGAGAGGGTAAGGAGTCATTCCAGTCCCAGGAGCGGAAAGACTTACCTTAGGGGGAAAAAAAGACGGGTATACACTCGCGCACACACACACACACACATATCCATCCGCACATACACAGACACAAGCAGACATTTGTAAAGGCAAAGAGTTTGGGCAGAGATGTCAGTCGAGGCAGAATTAAAGAGGCAAAGATGTTGTTGAAAGACAGGTGAGGTATGAGCGGCGGCAACTTGAAATTAGCGGAGGTTGAGGCCTGGCGGATAACGAGAAGAGAGGCTATACTGAAGGGCAAGTTGCCATCTCCGGAGTTCTGACAGGTTGGTGTTAGTGGGAAGTATCCAGATAACCCGGACGGTGTAACACTGTGCCAAGATGTGGTGGCCGTGCACCAAGGCATGTTTAGCCACAGGGTGATCCTCATTACCAACAAACACTGTCTGCCTGTGTCCATTCATGCGAATGGACAGTTTGTTGCTGGTCATTCCCACATAGAAAGCTTAAAAGGCCCCAACCTCCGCTAATTTCAAGTTGCCACCGCTCATACCTCACCTGTCTTTCAACAACATCTTTGCCTCTTTACTTCCACCTCGACTGACATCTCTGCCCAAACTCTTTGCCTTTACAAATGTCTGCTTGTGTCTTTATGTGCGGATGGATATGTGTGTGTGTGCGAGTGTATACCCGTCCTTTTTTCCCCCTAAGGTAAGTCTTTCCGCTCCCGGGATTGGGATGACTCCTTACCCTCTCCCTTAAAACCCACATCCTTTCGTCTTTCCCTCTCCTTCCCTCTTTCCTGATGAAGCAACCGTTGGTTGCAAAAGCAAGAATTTTGTGTGTATGTTTGTGTTTGTTTGTGTGTCTACTGACCTGCCAGCGCTTTTGTTTGGTAAGTCTCATCATCTTTGTTTTTAGATATATTTTTCCCACGTGGAATGTTTCCCTCTATATATGAAGATGATGTAACTTACCAAACGAAAGCGTTGGTATGTTGATAGAGACACAAACACACACACAAAATTCAAGCTTTCGCAACCCACTGTTGCTTCATCAGGAAAGAGGGAAGGAGAGGGAAAGACGAAAGGATGTGGGTTTTAAGGGAGAGGGTAAGGAGTCATTCCAATCCCGGGAGCGGAAAGACTTACCTTAGGGGGAAAAAACAGGACAGGTATACTCTCTCTCTCTCTCTCTCTCTCTCTCTTTCTCTCTCTCTCTCTCACACACACACACACACACACACACACACACACACATATCCATCCGCACAAATGCAGACACAAGCAGACATATGTAAAGGCAAAGAGTTTGGGCAGAGATGTGTACTGTGTCTTGAATACCAAGAAATAATTTGATTGTACTCATAAGCTGTTGTTATTGTGATAGAATAATTATATTTGCAAATTTATAGGGCTGTTACAGCAAAGTTGAAAAGTATACACTCTGGATAAATATTAATTGTAAGATGTGGTACATTTATATCTTTGGTCAGAATCAATGTCCTTTGTGTTGCTCATTGGAAGCTAGCAGAGAAGAGTAGCACCAGTATCTCAGTAGTGTCTTCTAAATTGCCAGAGATTTCACAACACAAATTTTTGTTGAGTATTAAGTGAACATAATGCTTCTTCTTATTTTATTACACTTTGTTAAAAGATATCCATTGTATTACTTTCTGATATTTTGCACCTATGTACCTATACTCGTCAGCCCTACCCCTGGACTTCATAATACTTGAAGGCTTAATTGCCCATTTAAGGTGCAATAACAAAACGTCAGATGTATTAAAAGAAATAGTAATATGGCAGTAACATGGTGCTGTGAAATCGTGGCTGGAATACAAATAATGGAAAGAGTAAAGATAACACTCACCATACTGTGAGGCACTGAGAAGTCCACAGACACAGAAAAAAGTGATGATTTTGCTAAGCAATCAGACAATATCCTCCTTCAGAGATGCTGGCTAGCAAAAACACACACAGCCACACTTTTCCGGGTCAGCTACTTTGTCATGCACTGTAGCCTGACGGGTGAAGGTTTTTGTTGGTTGTGATGTGTGGAAAGAGCATTGAGTGGGAGGGAAGAGAGGCTGAATGTTGGGAGGAAGATGGAGTAAGGGATTGGGATAGGCATGATGGAGTAAGGGATTGGGATAGGCATAGGAATAAGCTATTAATGAGCTCTCTTCATCACAGATGAGACTGTTGTGTGTGGCACACATTGAGCTGGTGTGTTGGGTGGTGAAGGGGAGGATGGGGGAGATACAGTACTGAGGAAGAGGGCGACACTTGCTTTTCTATCTGGAACTCCTTCTTCCTCTTCACTGTCTCCCTCTCCCAATCCACTCCTCCTCCACTTTATGTTTGACAAGTAACCCCCCTCCCCCTCCCTCTGCCCCGTCATTGCACCTGGGCAGACTCACTGGTGTACCAATATATTATGGCTCTCAGCCATTAGCTTAACTTCCCTGCACCCTACCTTTCCTTTGCCCCCTCCTTGCTTCTGTCACACACTCCAGTGGACACAGTCTCTCATCTCAGTCAGGGTGCAGTGCCAAATTCATATTATGATGACTGTGTATGATTTTATCATTAATTAATAGTAATAATAATAATAATAATAATAATCTTTATTTGTCCATAATAATGTTACACTTTTGGACATCATAATTTATTGTACATTTTTAACAGATACCATATCACACACATAATAAGTACTCATATATACAACAAGTGGTACTTTAAATACTGTTATAGAAACATTTACTATCAGTAAATAGTTCAGAAATCATTGAGTGAGTATAAATGTCTTTTCATTAACAACTGTTTCAACTTGTCCTTAAAAAGGTTTTCACAGAGTTGCTTCATATTATTTGGCAACATATTATAGAATTCTCTTCCATCTGCATATGGACAGTGGTTTGTAGCTCTTTTGTGGCTCAATGCTTGAAACAATTGAAAGGAAACCTTTCACATATAGCAGATCGATGTGTGGAGCATAGAAACATGTAACAGAAAACAACATTGACACTAAGCTTTCGAGCACTAGTTGTTTTTCAAGAAAAAGCACTCACATTTATACACACAACCGCAAAGACACCCAAATGCACAATCCTGTGCCATGAGACTGTGCGTTTGGCTGTCTGTGTGAGTGTATGTGTGTTTGTGTGTGTTTGCTTTTGCTAGAAAAGAACTCTGCTATAGGTGAGTGGTTGTCTTTCCCCTATTTTACATACTGCTCCGTTCAAGAATTTCCATTATTCTTTTATGACTCAGTAACATATGATAATCAACTTCTGGTCGATCTATTGTAAATGTAAATGTACCTATTCATTACCCTTTCTTCATCATTCTCTATTACAAACATAATTGTCATAAGAATGTGCAATAAGTACATAGTCATTAAATAATGCTTGATGAAGTAGTCCATACAGAACTGGTGTTTGCTTGTAGTAGCAATTATCCTAACTGCTCCCTTCTGAAGCCTGAATGTCCTATCCACATAGACTGTGGGTGCCCTATCCCATATTGCAAAAGTTAGTGGATTTATCTGTAGTATATCTATTTAAAGACTGGAGAAGCTGTTATATTTGAGAGACTTTATGTACGTAAGCCTTTTAATTCTGAGGAAGGGCGGTTAAGTAAGCCTTTTAGCTCCGAGGAGGAACAGTGTCCAAAAACCAAGCAATCTTTTCAGTTGCTGGTATATCTTTGGGTTGTATAGCCATGGTCCATAAAACTTTCCGATTAAGAACATTGCATCCAAAGCTGCGTTGGACATCTTTATAGGTGTTTGTGATTCTGCCGAGTCTTGCCAGAAGCGTTAAAAATGGAAAAGTTTCATGGAACGTGACCAAATGACTGAGAAGATTTACCAGGAACTAATATGTCCTGTCATGAGACCCTACATTGTATAATCTTTTCAGTTTTCAGTCTTGTTTTTGTGCTGTCTAACTTCACAATGTCTCAAGTAAACTGTGAGTGGTTACCTCCAATGTTTCCATTATCAGTGATATGGTACTTGATGTTTCGCACACACACGCGCATGGACATTCCCCCCCCCCCCCCCCCCCCCCCCCTCACGCGCGCGCGCACACACACACACACACACACACACACACACACAGACAGAGAGAGAGAGAGAGAGAGAAAGCCCCCATTGTCTATAACTTTTCACATGGTGGTTGTTTTGTGTTTACGATGATGCTGTTGTTTTCCTCACTTATTTATTTTTTTATTATTAGGATAGGACATTCATTTTTAAATATTTGGGAAAAAATATCTTTACAATATGGAAAATTAATGGCTAATTTTACTTCTAAAATTCACAAGCAGCTCAATTTGAAGGTAGTGGTTCCTGCTCTTCCATAGCTAACTATTGAAGATTCCTTTTTTTGCACACTGAATGTAAGTTTTGGCAGTCAGTCAATATTTTTAAGGAAAACTTTGCCTGTGAACTGACCCGTTGTAATGAGACTGAATTACCTAGATAAGTAACTTCCCAAGGAATTCCCAGTCCAAATATAGAGCCAAGAAATCAAGAGAATCTTGTGGTACATTCACAATAACTGATGCTTATATCTGTGGCTTTTATGTAACAGGATGTTCTCGTTTACGTCTAATTCCAAAATGACAAGCTTCTGTGGGAAGTCATAAATTTCATTGATCTTTCCAGGTACTTGTGTTGGACCTTGGTAAAGTTCATTCTGACATGTGACTTTTTAATTTTCTTCTTTCACCTCCAATCCTAATTGTAATCGAAGAATTTCTACATTCATAATTTTTTAGCTCATTTGTTCATACTGCAATAATTAACTACATTTCTCAGTGTCTAATAAAGATTCATATGTACAGGAGTATGTCCTTCATTAATATTTCATAAGTATTATAATTTTTTACTCTTTTCAGTCAGCACACATTTAGAACATACTGATATGTTATCAGAGGCAACTTCTAACAAAATCTTAGAAAGAGAAAAATATATCACAAGATGTTCATGTCAGGTAATCAGTGACTAATGTATCACTGATTCTTTTGTTCGATAAAAGATTATAGTAAAAATAATTTATCTGTAACTTTATTTGGAATTGTTATTTTTCATTTAGTGATATTAATTATTTCTTCTACTTTGGAATAATATACATATAGAGCTAGAATCCTGATCAGTTATAAGAATTGATTGAAAACAATCATTTTCCATGTGTTGTTATTTTATAAAAATTCTGGTCATGTCACTATTAAGAACAGCTTATTCATGACATCTGAATATGAAATGAAGTAATTGTGTCATATAATGCACAGTGAACTATAAAAGTTAACTGCACTCTCTTCCCTAACACAGTGCTTTGAAGTGGCATTTTTCAACTATTGGTGATGATTTCACAAGTCAAGAACTCACTGAGCATCACATACATTGCTACCTTGAATTGCAGTATCCAAGAAACAGAAAAAGATTAAAAGCTGTGGTAAAGGTAAATTTTGATGAGTCGCTCTTTTGTGTTGGCACTGCAGTTTAGTGGGGCTTGATATTTTATGTGGTTCTATGAACTGATTAAATGTAGGTAATGCACTTATTGTTAAATCATATATTTAAAAGCTGTACTGATTTACATTGCTACCTTGAATTGCAGTATCCAAGAACCAGAAAAAGATTAAAAGCTGTGGTAAAGGTAAATTTTGATGAGTCACTCTTTTGTGTTGGCACTGCAGTTTAGTGGGGCTTGATATTTTATGTGGTTCTATGAACTGATTAAATGTAGGTAATGCACTTATTGTTAAATCATATATTTAAAAGCTGTACTAATTTCCATGTGTTTCACATCATTTCTTAGTACTTTTTTAAATTGTGTTATCAGTGCATTAATTGT
Organism: Schistocerca serialis cubense; assembly: GCF_023864345.2. NCBI lineage: Eukaryota > Metazoa > Arthropoda > Insecta > Orthoptera > Acrididae > Schistocerca > Schistocerca serialis. The sequence continues at coordinate 80,853,687 of NC_064641.1, read as the reverse complement.
ACAGAAAGGAGGTTCTTATATGTTTACTGGTTTTAATTATTGCCCATCCTGTTCCTCAGTTAATATTACCCTGAAAACATAAGTGCCATGAATCTGTAGAACTGTGTAGTCATGTATTTGCTATTGTCTTGTGGCATGTGTCAGCAGTGCTCACATTATCTTTTCCTAATGAAAAGTTCACTTGATGAACTAGTGCCTTGTAATTTATTGCACTGTGTGTATACATTTCTATATTTGTCAGTATATAATAGCACATAGTGACTGTTGCTTTATTGTGAATATTATGTTGTTGGTGTGTAAAGATGCAGTTAGATTGTGTAATTGTGGCTGCGTTTTTGTTTACCAAAATGTATTCCAAAAAGAAATGTTTATTAAATATGGAGATCTTACCATAAACTACAATTACTTATTTAAAATTGTAATTTGGTAATGTTATTTTTACTCTCTTGGTACTCCAGGATGCAATTTATTGAGTAGCCAACACCTAGCTGTTTTTTTTCCTTTCTTTTTTTCTTTTCATTGGTAGACCACACACACACACACACACACACACACACACACATATATATATATATATATATATATATATATTTTGCATTCACTACACTATTGGAATCAGACAGCACATTCAAAACATTTGTATAACAACATGGCAGTAATCCTGTTATTGTGTTCCTGAGTTTGCAGTGCACTTCATTATATATAAATAGCAAGGGAGCCGGAATATATTCAAAGTTTTACACACACACACACACACACACACACACACACACACACACACACAGGATCTATAGATAGCAGGTAGCTGATTTTTATGTGGCACGGCACGTGCTGGGTGAGAAATGTATCCCTATTTTTTTTATTTTCATATGAACCATGTACCACTTGTTTCATGTCCAATAGATACAATGTGACAAGACAATTAAATATTGGGATTTATCCCGAATAGGCATAGATTGGAAAACAACTCATGCATGTCACGTATATGTTTAAAGCAACTCATGCAAGTCGCGTACATATTTAACTCAGATCCTTGCCTCTCTTAATGTGGTACTCAGTTCTTTTCAGCTGTTGCTGTACTCCCCTGTTGTTATTGACTGAAAAGCAAGTAACATCACCATCTTGAATGCAACATCCTTCCACTTTTATTTTTTTTAAATTATTTTTTGTATGTCAATGCAGATGTTATTTCCATTTACTATAGTTTCTGTTGTTTGTTACGTTGTGATGCATAAGATAATTTCTGAACCAGAGACGCACTAATGAAAGATATTTTGCAGCGTGATAAATGTGATTACACTGCACTGAAGAATTCGTTATTATTTTCTATAATACAGCTATTTCTTCTCAACTGTGAAATCTTTTTAGTGTGGAGTTAACTTCAGTAAAATGTATTTATAGACATTGTTTCTTCTGATCAATGTTCAAAATATAATATTTTCAGTACTTTATTTCCTTTGGTTGATCTATAAATTATAGTCATATGTGTTTCAGGTTTCCCAGTGCAGAAAAGGAATCCAGTTTATTGCAAACTTGATTCAGAAGATAACTGTTTGCCTTCTAGGAGCAGTAATGCAATAGAAACAGATATAAAGCCAGAAAGAGAAGAAAAGATAAAGACATGGGAAGGTTTACAGATTTTTCCATTATTTGAAAATGCAAAGAAAATGAGAGAAATTGTTGCAGCAATTCAGGAAGCAGATTATAAAAATTTCCTAGTTTGTAGAAGTTCAGATAATACTGTGAAGGGAAGAAGGTGCCACACTTCAACAAAACCTTATATTCCAAATTATGACCAGGCAAATAGTAACAGTAGAAGTTCAAAGAAGACAAAAAATCACAATCTTCTCCATAAAGCTCCAGAAACATTTACTAGTCCTTTAGAGAGACTTCCCTGGAAGAAGAAGCAGCCACAATAGGAATAATTTCATAAAAATTGATTGTAGGCTACTAAGAACATTTTGTTCAAATCATATAACAACAAAGGAGAAGAGAGTTACTGACTCCTTTACTCAGTAGCCTACCCTTCAAAGGCACCACACACATATGTTTCTCTTAAATGTTTGGCTTGCAGCAGCATTGAAAATTATGATTTATAGACTGTAGAAAATGACAGTGAAGGAATTACGATTGCTCTGACACCAGCAGTTGTGAATGTTTCTGCTCTTTAGACACAGGGGCATATTACCCTGCACTTAGCAAGCAGAGATAGTTAGATTACATGATGCAAAAGTTTTCGTGTTGAGCTATGCATATATCGCTGCTCTTACCCTTCAGTGCCTTGTCTTGTAGGGAAGATTTCCCATTGTGTCACACAAGTCTTTTATCACATTTTATATGAGTCAAAATAAAAATAAAATTGTGTGTTTATGAAATTTTCTGTCTGCACCTGGTAAAAGTAAAATTTTGTTGCAACCGGTCGGCTGCTTTATACATACTGTACAAAAGACTGTATTTTTGAATTGCATGTATGTGCATGTGGGTTTTTCAGGTGACAGTCTAAATGTCTCATTTTCACACACAAAAATTGTTATGCACTCTTCACTAACTTGCAAGGAGAGATCCCCAGCAGGGGATTGACTTTTTGAAACCATCTATACGGTGATGTAGGTTAAGGTCCCAGGTATCATACCCCTGCAACCATTCATCAGGTGGGCCCTTGTTTGTGAGAAATTGACAAAAATTTTTAGAATTTTGTGTGATGCTCTATAGCATTAAAAAAGAAGTATTACGTAGACTGGTTGTGTGGCATATTATATTAGGTAAGGCCTTAATGTGCAGAAGGTCATAGTTTCAAATCTCGTCAGGTTCTATAGTTTTATTTTATTTTTAAATTTTTATCAAAAAGACTTTGATCATTATTTTTATTCAGTTAATTGGTGTAAATGTATTTGTTTTATTTCTACTCCTTTGTCACATCATATTAATCATCATATTAACTACTTCAATTTTTCTTGCTGTAATTGTTTTTCCACTTGAAATCTTTGTTCATATGATTTTAATTAGTTTTATGTATTAATTTTGATTTAATTTCTTTCCTGTTATCATCCTATTTTTTTGTCCACGTTATTCCATTCATTATTTATATTTCTCATTTTCCTTAAATATCATTTTACCTGTAATTGCTTTGTTTGCTTAAATCTTTCTGCATTACTTTGGACAGAGTGCGACAAGAATTCAGGCTATGTTTTACATTTTTGTATGATGGTTACCATTAAAAAAAGCACATCTTGTAATGAAAAATACATTTTTGACAACATTGCACGGTCACCAGAAATAGATTATTTAGGTTCAGCATTTTCAAACATTTGAATATTATAATAGACAAATATAATAAAGTTCACAGAAGTTACATGTGGAAAAATGAAAACAAAATGAAAAAAATCATGTGATGATTAACACAATGTGACAAAAGAATAGAAATAAAAAGATACATTGAAACCAATCAGTTGAATAAAAATAATGATCAAAGTGATTTTGATAAAGATTTAAAAATAAAGAAATTTAAAGCACCTTTCAAGCTTTGAGCCCATGACCTTCCCCTATCAGTTACATCATGCAACCAGTCTATAAAATACTATTTCTTTAATGCTATTGAGCATCACCTTTTTTTTTTCCCTCATCCCCACCCCCCCTCCCCATTCCTTACAAATGCGAGCCCACCAAGATGAATGACTGCCAGCTGTGATACCAGACATCTTAACGTGCATCACCGTATAGATGGTTTTAAGAAGTCAGTCCCGTCTCTGGGGTCCGCTCCTTGTTAGAAGAAATTTAACAATTATTTTGCTCTGCTTTAATATGCAAGAAAAATATTTTAGCAGATTCTTTTTTAAGAAAGTGTAAGTTGTTGCTTACAAGCAGTTAACTCCAAGCAATTCAGATATTACTTTATTTTTATGTATACTTGTGTGAGAGAGCATTATAAAAATAAACTAATAAAGCCTGCATGAAAGGCTTCCATCGTGGAGAAAACGTCAGGGTGAGGGTCACCTGTCATCCTCAGTTGAGGAGTTAAAAAAACATCCTGTTAGTTCATCTGATAACTGTAATTTTACAGCCATACTGCATAGTCTATAACAGTTACTTGTAGTGAACAAATAGTTATTATTTTGTGTGTGTAATTTCTGTATGTCAAATTATGCATTCATTGGATTTGTATTTAGGAAGTCAATTTTCTTTTAAGATGATTATTGTTTTCATTGTAAAATAAAAACTACAGTTTGGAAACCTGAAGTATGATAAATGATTAATTTTGAAAGTCACATGAACTTGGAATTTAGTGGCTTAATTTCTAAGGATTTCTCTGTGCAGCATGTCTTACATTCTTAACATCATGAGTACTGTTCATATGAGGTGGGATGGAGAAAGAGAGGAGCGATGTACTGACAAGCAAAGCAGCTGATTAGTTAAATCGTTGGATGGATAGAGATTTTACATGTCCAAAAATGTAAAGCTGTCTGTAAATCTTAGCATGATTTGAACATGGCAGACTTTTCAAAGCTTGTTCCTGTTGGAAGTGTTGTGCCCCTGTCGTCTTCCAACATTATGAACTTACGTATCTAGCCAGTTAGAGGGGGACGTGTAGGTTAATAATGACATCAAATCAAGTTTAGCTTGGTTTACTTATTTACATTAAACGTAATTTTTACAGGCTCTGTGTTGTGTAACTTTGTTATTTTTTGCATTAAAAAAAATTTCCAGGGGTGAATGAAGTGGAAAGTAATACGAGAAAAACTCCTAGACCCAATGAAGAACTGAACGCCAAACTTTTGGATTTATAATCCTGTTTGTTATCTTTTTAGCTACATGTGATACAAAAAGAAGAGGCTGTGTCAGATGATCATAAAATAATAATCATCATCTGGATCTTGTGCACCCATCTCAGCTTAGACTTTTTATGTTTTCTCTAAAACATCCCAGGTAAGTGCTCTCTCTGACCAGAGCCAGTACTCTGAGTCTAACCACTGAAATGAAGACAACATATTGAACCACAGTTATCATAAAATTAGGAGATGACTAAAAAGAACAAAACTTAACTTCTACTTAATCATTAATTGTGAAATTATTAATCATTCTCTCAACTGGCACTTATACATCGAGCATTTTGTTCCCAATGCTGGTGGAAGTGGAAAATAGTGTGTATTTCATTATCTCAGATGACATCATTCTCATAAACACTGTACTTCTGCAAAAATATTTATCAACACATGTTCATGTTCTGGAGTAAACCTATTACCAAGAGTCAGATGTGAAAGTGTGCAGAAGTAATAGTGTATATATAATCACAAAAAGGTATAAGTATTCATAACTGCCATACACCAGGAAGCCAGATAATTTCCAGCATATAATAACCGAGTGATGTGGCACAGTGGTTAGTACGCTGGCCTTGCATTTTCGAGGACTCTGGTTTTCCGTGATTTCCCTAAATCAATCCAAGCAAATACTGAGATGGTGCCTGTGAAAAGTGAAAAGTGCACTCCCCATCCTTTTGTGATCTGACCTTGTGCTCTTGTCTCTAATGACCATGCTATCAACAAGACACTGAACTCTACTCTTCCATCCTTTTTGTTGATAATAGTTCATCTCGATACATGTCCAATTGGTGATAAATAACATATTGCAGCAGCTATATGGTGTTCATGAAAATACTCCCACCTAAGAAAAAATGGTGAGCTGCAGGGAAGAATTCCCAGAAAATGTTTGTTTTTATTTCATTATCTTTAATGTTTTATTTGACACATGCTTGTCTCTGATAGCAGCAGTACAGCTTAACATCTAACAGGAAGTGCTACCTTGCCTTGTCATATTCTGTCTATTGAAGAGAATATCTGTTAAAATAATGGTACAGTCTTACATCAGTCTCTTCAGTTCCACCAATGAGAACCAATTTACTTTCTTTCTTCTTAAATTTTAGTAATAACTTGGGTCATCATTTGCACTAGAATAGTGTGGTGCTTTGTGTATTAGCCAATTGCACAATACATAATGGCTTTGAACACCAATCTGTCCCATTCTTGTAGATCTTCAAACCACTGTGTAGTCTCCTCTTTTGTCTGTTTTAGGTTTGTGTGGTTTTTTTTTTTTTTTTTTTTTTTTTTTTTTTTTTTTTTTTTTTTTTTTTTTTTGTTGAGAAATGATTTCAGAGTTGATTCTTTGTAGACCAAAGGTATTCCCATTTGCCATATTCAAAACATTCTCATTTCTTAATTCTGCATTCTGATAAAAAAAAAAGTAATCTACATTTTACAATGTCAGATAGTTATGCCTGACTGCATTTGATGTTACTGAAATACTTAAAATGGGAATCTCTGAAAATGTTTGTCAAGGCTGCTTTTGCTGAAGAAAATAAAGGCAGGGGTAGAGGTACCCATTCACTGTGCAGATGAGACACAGAGTGATTGGCAGGTGCATAAACATAGTTTGAAAACATTGTTATTCAGATAGCCCTCCGTCAAACTAAGTGACATACAAACACACATATAACACATATAGCAACATTGTCCCAAGCAGGTACATTATCCCATTATTCTTGCAGTGCACCACTGCATACTGACTGGGGTGAGGTGCTGTGTGAGGCAGATTGAGGGGCGGGGGCGGGGGGGGGGGGGGGGGAGATGGCGGCTGGAAGAGGAAAGGAGCATTTTGCGGGAAGAGGTGGGGTTGGAGGGGGGTTAAGGTAAGCTGACTGCTGGGAGGGAGAGACAGCAATGCAACTCAATAAGAATGTGGCAAGGCAAGATTGTCCTGCCACATGGAGGGGAAGTTGCATGTGTGTCACAATTAATTGGAGTGGGGCAGGAAGAGAAAGAAACAACATATTCTGGCATTGAATAGTTAACCTTACAGTTGGCAACAGTTTGGCTGTGGTCATTCATTCAAGCTGACAGTTGCTGGCAATCATGCTCAGTTCCCCACAGTCATTTAATGAACAAAGTAAGAGCATATGGACTATCAGACCAATTGTGTGATTGAATTGAAGAGTTCCTAGATAACAGAACACAGCATGTCATTCTCAATGGAGAGCAGTCTTCCGAAGTAAGAGGGATTTCAGGTGTGCCGCAGGGGAGTGTCGTAGGACCATTGCTATTCACAATATACATAAATGACCTTGTGGATGACATTGGATGTTCACCGAGGCTTTTTGCAGATGGTGCTGTGGTATATCGAGAGGTTGTAACAATGGAAAATTGTACTGAAATGCAGGAGGATCTGCAGCGAATTGACGCATGGTGCAGGGAATGGCAATTGAATCTCAATGTAGACAAGTGTAATGTGCTGCGAATACATAGAAAGAAAGATGCTTCATCATTTAGCTACAATATAGCAGGTCAGCAACTGGAAGCAGTTAATTCCATAAATTATCTGGGAGTACGCATTAGGAGTGATTTAAAATGGAATGATCATATAAAGTTGATCGTCGGTAAAGCAGATGCCAGACTGAGATTCATTGGAAGAATCCTAAGGAAATGCAGTCCGAAAACAAAGGAAGTAGGTTACAGTACACTTGTTCGCCCACTGCTTGAATACTGCTCAGCAGTGTGGGATCCGTACCAGATAGGGTTGATAGAAGAGATAGAGAAGATCCAATGGAGAGCAGCGCGCTTCGTTACAGGATCATTTAGTAATCACAAAAGTGTTACGGAGATGATAAATAAACTCCAGTGGAAGACTCTGCAGGATAGACGCTCAGTAGCTCGGTACGGGCTTTTGTTGAAGTTTCGAGATCATACCTTCACCGAGGAGTCAAGCACTACATTGCCCCCTCCTACGTATATCTTGCGAAGAGACCATGAGGATAAAATGAGAGAGATTAGGGCGCTCACAGAGGCATATTGACAATCCTTCTTTCCATGAACAATACGAGACTGGAATAGAAGGGAGAACCGATAGAGGTACTTAAGGTACCCTCTGCTACACGCTGTCAGATGGCTTGCGGAGTATGGATGTAGATGTAGATAAAATACTGTGTAGAAGTTACAGTGAAGTTGGTATGTATCCTTCTTTCACACGTGTCCCTGCCTCTGACAGGGTAATATACCTGTAACAAGAATGGAATAGGATATCCTGGGTTGGGTGCACAGGACAGGTCTGGCACATGGATCTTCCACAGGGATATAAGCTGACTCCACTCCTAACCTCTTTGTTCCTCTCACCTACTCCACCTGCACACCCACTTATTCCAGTTGAGCTGCAATGCTGGGGCTATGTACTGTGTGTGAGTATGATAATCTTTTTTAATTCTCAAGAAGGATGTTCACTGACAGCTCAGAAACATATTCAGTGTTGTAAGCAAGCTGTTATCTGCTTTCTCATACTGAGGAACAACCGCTTTGTCTTTGGGGAATTGAAAAGCAGGAAGGAGAATGCAAAATTGTAGGAACTTGCTAAACATTGTAAATACTAGGATAAATCTGCTCAGCATGATGGGTGGGGATGGGGGAGATGAATGTGTTGTGTATTGTAGAATTCAGCTAATAATAATAATCTTATTAATGGTGTAAGAAATAGCAGACTAATTGGTAGTAATATATAGAGGTAGCATTTGCTATCTGAGAATGAACAAGGACTACTGGCAGCAACTGGGGGGGGGGGGGGGGTGGACACTAGAGTCAAGAGCAAAGAAGATGTTCTTCTTAGAAGTGTCTGGAGGAATCACAAGGCTCAGATGCAGTAAATATGTGAAAATGAGATATTAAGAGTGGAAAAACGAGAACAGGAACTAAGAGCATGAAAGAAATGCGGATATGAGAGATGTGTTGGGAGCAGAAAGAGAAGGAGATACAGCAGGAGGAAAAAAATAAGGTAAAGTACAGTAGCTTCCAATAAGATGTGCTGTGTGACTAATATATAGAGAGGAATCTGGCAACTCATACAATGATAAGTTGTTTTCATATGTAAATTGCCAGATTGGTTGGACTGTCAGGGTGTCTGAGTTTGACTGCAGTTTTATACTAAATAATTCTGGATGGCCTTCCCGATAGATCTGATAATTCTGGTGAATAATTTTGGCAACATTTGTATGAAATGGATAGCTGACCAGTCACTATGTTTGGTAGAGACGGTGGTTGGGGGTGTGAGTCTGGTTAAGGTCCATTGATATTATTTTGGTCTTCTAAACTAATCCTTTGTTGGACATTTTAGGTGATATGAATAGGATAGTTATAAAGTGAACCCAAATTTCAATAAATTTCAATACTAAGGTGGAGAAGCTGATTCATGAACATGGCTTTGGTGTGCTATTTGAAGCATTTTAATAAGGGAGGCCAAAGGGATACCACAAAGAAATGAGCAAACTTTAGTAAACCAAATGAGATAGTTTGGTAGCTATGACCGTGGACTCGTATTGGGGATGTTCCCTGATACCTTTGTGACCACTTCAGGTAAATTTCAATGAAATTGCCTATTTTCTCTGCCATTCTTTCCAAACTGAGCTATTGTGACCACAGTGCCATTGGAGTCAAACTTTCCTGCATCATCAGTTGAAACTCGGCTATGGAATAGACTGGAAAATTTTATATACAAGGGGCATTAAAAAGTAATGTAACACTTTTTTTCTGAAAGCAGGTTGGTTTTATTCAAGATTCCAATTTGCCATATTATTTCCCAATCTTTTGGTTACAAAACACTGTTCTTCAATATATTCTCCATTTGATGTGACTGCCATATGCCACCTTATTGGGAGGGCCTGTATGCTGCCCACATAATACCACTCTACTGATCAATGTCACTGCCAACGTCTTGCAGCATCAGTAACCTCCTCCTCATCCACACACTGCTTGCCAAGGAGTACATCCTACATTGTGCCAAACAGATGGAAGTTGGAAGGTGTGAGATCCAGGCTGTAGGTTGAATGGGGAAGAACAGTCCAATGAGGTTTAGTGAACTCATTTTGGATGTGCAGACTTGTATGAAACCTTGCATTGTCTGGGGAAAGAGTGTTTTGACTGTGATCTGTCAATCACTCAGATTAGAGTGTCCGCTTGTTCCAACATTGCAGGAATCACAGCTGTGTGTGGCCAGGTAGCAGATGGGAGATGATAAGGCTTTGCATGACCTTATTGCAGCGATGACGGTTGCCTCGTCCAGTGACTCACTGTGCTTTTATTTTATTTTTTCCAGGTCTCTGTAGACATTCTGCAAGTGCCTGTGATACTCTGGTTTCCCGCCAAAAGAAACTCAATGACAGCTGCCTGCTTGGAACGCATATCCATTGCAGGTGCCATTTTGAAGGCTGCACATAGCACCACCACCTATCAGAACTTCGTGCTATAGGGACTGAAGCAGGAATATTCCACAATGTCCTCAACACATTCCACACTTTCTCAATCAAAATGACCTAGAAGAAAATAATGGGTTGCATTACTTATTAAATGCCACTTGTATGTGCTCAAAAAAAGCTTTTCTGCTTGCAAAACTCAATGTGTAGATGGGTGTTTCCAATGGTTCTCAGAATGAAGATATTGCTGCTTTGTTTTTTGGGATTAAAGCCTTCTGTAGTTTGGAAATTGCCTTCATTATGTTTCAGGTCAACAAATAAATGTGCAACTTTAAAGAATGTAGCTATTCAGAAATTGAATGTCCCAGCTTTACCAGGGATCTTTTAATCGACTGCCAGGTACAATTTTGGAACAAGCCACATGCTTTCAGTTGTTAAACACAATAAATATTAAAGAAAGATTCGTGTTTAATGTCTTGTCAGTGATGAAGTGGTGATGGAGGACAAGCATAGCTTTCTCAAGGATAGAAGAGAAAATTGGCTGTCTCTTTTTGAAAGGAACTATCCCAAAGCAATTTAGGGAAACCATTGAAAATCTGAATGGCCAGATAGATATTTGAACTACTGTCTTCCAAACCATGAGACCAGTGTGTTGCCTGTGTGCCACTTCAAAAGATGGTTGTTGTTGATGTGGTCTTCAGTCCTGAGACTGGTTTGATGCAGTTCTCCATGCTACTCTATCCTGTGCAAGCTTCTTCATCTCCCAGTAACTACTGCAACCTACATCCTTCTGAATCTGCTTAGTGTATTCATCTCTTGATCTCCCTCTACGATTTTTACCCTCCACGCTGTCCTCCAATACTAAATTGGTGATCCCTTGATGCCTCAGAACATGTCCTACCAACCGATCCCTTCTTCTAGTCAAGTTGTGCCACAAATTTCTCTTCTCCCCAATCCTATTCAATACCTCCTCATTAGTTATGTGATCTACCCATCTAATCTTCAGCATTCTTCTGTAGCACCACATTTCAAAAGCTTGTATTCTCTTCTTGTCCAAACTATTTATCGTCCATGTTTCACTTCCATACATGACTACACTCCATACAAATACTTTCAGAAACGACTCCTGACACTTAAATCTATACTCGATGTTAACAAATTTCTCTTCTCCAGAAACGCTTTCCTTCCCATTGCCAGTCTACATTTTATATCCTCTCTACTTCGACCATCATCAGTTATTTTGCTCCCCAAATAGCAAAACTCCTTTACTACTTTAAGTGTCTCATTTCCTAATCTAATTCCCTCAGCATCACCCAACTTAATTCGACTACATTCCATTATCCTCGTTTTGCTTTTGTTGATGTTCATCTTATATACTCCTTTCAGGACACTATCCATTCCGTTCAACTGTTCTTCCAAGTCCTTTGCTGTCTTCAAAAGATCTAAATGCATTAATTTCTCAGAGAGTCAGAAAGACTTCCTAGCACTTACCTCTCAGGGACTAAATTCTCAGTATTGCCAATAGAGACACTTAAAACAGGAAATGATTCTAAGTATGTTCAAAACTCTATATACCTTCTTCAGAAACAAATTGGGATTCGATCAAGGAAGGGGTTGGCCATAGGTCAGACTGCAAGTTGAAAGGGAAACATCTGTTGTGCTAACATGGAGCAAAAAAAATGCAACAGAGAAAGTGCAAAGTCAGATATAGTGTCATCAGGATTAGAATTATTTAAGCTAGCCAACCTTTGCTTAGTGTGAACAAACTAAACTTGTAGGTTTCACGGAACAAAATTCGGTAACAGTTTCTGCCGAACAGATTGGACAAGCGGTCACCCTCTATGTTGGATACGAGTCCAAATGAGTCAGGAAGAGGCAAAATAGAAAAACGATCATTGACATTACCTCTCTGAGAGACTGAGAAAACATAAAAACATGGAACAAACAAAATCGTATAAAAATTCACACGTCAAAGAATAAACAATACAAAAGACTATAAAACATATTATGAAACTAAGTGCCCCTGGTGGATGGTGCAGAAGCTGTTTGACAGCTGCGACTCTTTTTGTTAACACACACACACACACACACACACACACACACACACACACACAACACTGAGCACAAGAACATTTCCAGATGATGCGAACATCATAGTAGGTGCTATAATAGTATATTAGTAAGTATTGTACTAGCTTCTGTTTAGACCTGATATAAGGGACAGTGTGAGAAGTAAAGATTAACTAGAAGGGGAAAAGAAATTGGGAAGTGGAAAGAATAATGCAGTTAAGGAAATGCAAGAGAAGAAAATAAATGATAATTTAATAAATTGTAACAACTGCCAAATAGGGAAAAGTAGCATGTTGGCTTGAAATTGTGTATGGAAAATTAGACAAAGAGGGCCGTGTGCCAAGAATATTTTCATGGTTACTGTTCAGACACAAAATTAAATAAATGCAGTGTGAAAGGTCATTTTCAATAATTTGAATGTTTAAGAAACTATTAAGTGTTTATTAGGTAAAGCTTTAGGGAAATATTAATGGAGGGAAGACGGAATATACACTGAATAGCCATGAAATGAAGGGGCCCTGCGAGCAAGCAAAAGTGCCGCAACATGACGTGGCATGGACTTGACTAATGTCTGAAGTAGTCCTAGATGGAATTGACACCATGAATCCTGCAGGGCTGTCTATAAATCTGTAAGACTAAGAGGGGATGGAGATCTCTTCTGAACAACACATTGCAAGGCATCCCTGATATGCTCAATAATGTTCATGTCTGGGGAGTTTGGTGGCCAACTCAGAAGACTGTTCCTGGAGCTGCTCTGTAGCAATTCTGGACATTTGGGGTGTCTCATTGACCTGCTGGAATTGCCCGCATCTGTTGGAATTCACAATGGACATCAATGGATGCAGGTGTCACCTGTCATTTTAGAGTCATATGTAGATGTATCTGGGGTCCCATATTACTCCGACTGCACATGCCCCACACCATTCCAGAGCCTCCACCAGCTTGAACAGTCCCCTGCTGACATGCAGGGTCCATGGATTCATGAGATTGTCTCCATACCCGAATGTGTACACCCACTCGATACAATTTGAAAAGAGACACGTCTGACCAAGCACCATGTTTCCAGTCATCAACAGTGCAATGTCATGTTGAATGATTATCTTCAGTCATCATTGGTCCCGTTCTAGCAGGATCTTTTTCCGACAACAGCGATGTCGGAGATTTGATGATTTACCGGATTCCTGATATTCATGGTACACTTGTGAAATGGTCATATGGAAAATCCCCACTTCTTCACTACCTCAGAGATGCTGTGTCCCATTGCTTGTGCGCCGACTATAACACCACATTCAAACTTGCTTAAATCTTGATAACCTGCCATTGTAGCAGTAGTAACTGATCTAACAACTGTGCCAGACACTTGTTGCCTTATATAGGTCTTACCGATCGCCGTGTCATATTCTGCCTGTTAGCATTTATATGAATTTGAATACACATGCCTATACTAGTTTCTTTGGCACTTCAGTGTGTATGGCCAAGGGAATGCAGTGTGTATGGGCAAGGGAATGTATATATTAATAATGAAAAATGATTTATAGGAGTAAGCTGTCTTAATAGAGATTTGTATTTGCAATGAAAAATTGGGGATATTTAGAGAAAGTTAGAATATGCTCAGAAATACAATCAGAAATTGCAAGACAGTGTGTTGTGAGACAGAAATGCAAGTAAATGGGGGAGGGGATCATCTCAAAATCAAGATGGGCAGTTGGGATTTGAATCCATCACAGTCAGAATATGAGTCTATCATTTTAGCACAAAACATTTAAAATGAAGTGAAATAGATTGTGCCAATACTAATGTCATTTCAGTGAATTTAATTCAATTAATATATGTATCTGAGTGATTGTTTTCTGGGCTTTAGAGCCTGATCCAGGCATATTTCTTCATCTCTCAGTGCTAGAGACATCGTCAGAGGCCGTAAAGACCCAGAAAGCAATAACGAACTTAACCCTAGGACGCCCAAGCCTTTTTTTTCTAACACAGATGCCTAAAGCGGGGGGGGGGGGGGGGGGGGGGGGGGGTTCGGCGAGCCCACAGGTATTAAATAAGTTTCTGACAAAAAATTACAACTTTCAAAATGGTTTATGTATTTTAACTAAGGCATTGGTTTATAAATGTTGTTAATTGTTATAGATATTGGATTGAGTGAATAAAAAATTGACATATTACAATACAGAATACATATGTGTTCATATACAATAGCCTACTCTGAGTCCTCAACTTCAAGACAAGAGAGACACTTCACAATGTGTTACACACATTTTTATGACACTGTCCACAATACTGTTTTGGTTTACTTAGATTGTTGTATTTCTGCTTCTTTGTTTTAGCTTCTCTTACACAAATATGGTACCGACCTTTCCCTGCAGGAGGCTGATGTGCTTGTGTTGTCACTTCTTTGATTTTCTTTTGTAGAATAGTCTCCATTGATTGAACAATTTGGTTAGATAACTGTCTTGCATTGGCACATCTTTTCTTCTACCTACAATTTCACTAGTCCCATCCAAGCTTGCAGAAGATGAAGTTTTCGTTTGTTGTGTTTCTTTTCATTCCATCTTGGATGTTGCTGGATGAATATGGTGGTTGCATTGACAGCACAAATGTCGATGAGAGAGTAAAATACAGATAGAGGCCATCTCTTTGTTCCTCTCTTGCAGGTGTATATACACGCCATTTGATCAGTGGTATCAATTCCACCTTTAGTGGAATTATAATATGCATTTATCTCAGTTTTATTTTTCTCTCCTCCAAGAGTGCCTTTATCTTGGTGCATTATTGACAACATCAGTAAGTTTTTACTTGGTTTTGTTTTTGGTATGTAGGACACCAAAGTTACTGGAGACCTACCTGTTGATGGGTCTGTGAACAAGAACATTGATTAGTATAGCTCTCAATTTGATGTGTTCTTCATTATGTCTGGAATATGCTTCCTGTTTGACTGGAGAGTTCATACTGTAGTAACTTTGTAGTCTTGGTATAACTCTTCAGCCAAATCCACCGATGTGTAGTATCGGTCTGTAGTAATATTTCGACCAGTATTTTTCACAGGTGCTACCAGACGTTTGACAACAGCTGCTGAACCCTGTTCTTCTTTCGACAAATTCTGAACATTGCCTGCATAGTGTTCCATATTCAAGACGTATCTGTCAACTCCATCGGACATCATGCGTATAAGGATGCCGTACCTGCCCGGTTTATCCTTCATAAATACTTTGAAGGGGCAGTGCCCTCTAAACAAGCTGAGCATCTCATCAATGGTGAGGTGGACCCCTGGTTTATACGGTAGTGGAAACCTATCATTCACTTTGTTGAAAACATCACAGATTGCTGTGAACTTGTCTGCTTCCCTTCTTAGCTGGCGGGTACTTTTGTCATCAAACCTTATGACTGCAATAAGTTGCTTGAAATGTTCTCTTGTCATAATACCCTTGTAAACTGGCTGACCCATTAGGTCTGACCAAAGATCGTGTTCACTGACAGAATTGTCCTTATTTGCCCCCATAAGTATCAGGATTCCTATAAAGGCATACAATTCTTTCTCATTAGTCAAAGTAACATTTCGCCTAACTGCCTCTTCATTTCAAAGTGTTACTATAACACCCATGATGTCAGGCGTAAGAAGTAACTTCAAGGCTTCTCCAGGTGAATGGCAAACACCAGCTGGAGTTACTCCTGCCTGCTCTCTTACTATATTAGCAACAGACCTCCGAGGAATTCTAGGCTGTGTGGTTACCTACCTTCTTCCAGACTTGGCCACAATAACATCCTGATGGTCACTGCCTGAAGCTGCGCTATCTTCATCTTCTCTAACATCCACATCACCTTCCCGATCTGAATCATACTCTATAACACCATCCTCATATTCACTTTCACTCCCTGAGTCAGAATCTTCATCTAAAATTTCATTCAGAACTCTTTCTAAAGACGAGTCTTGTATTCTTTTAGTCATTTCCAAGTCTGGGTGTGAACAGTAGGGAACTGCACTAACTCACTGCAAGTTTACAAGATAAACAACAGCTGACTGACATCAACAATCACTTCCTCTGAAAGTAAACCGATTGTTGTGAACATCAAGAATACCAACCAACAAGAAACTAACTTGCATTGTTGTAGAGATGAGAAATACGAAATCCTACTAAGGGAAATTTTCCATAGCATGGAAGCCTAAGGGGGGGGGGGGGGGTTGTTTGTTGTTGGACCCATAATAAGTGTATTTATTTATTCTTTCAAAGCAGGAATTTTCTATAAAATATATTGACACTAACATTTCATAAAATAGCCAAGAAACAATATCTCAATGGGAATATGCAGTATGAAAGTTACCTGGGCAAAAGCAGGGGACATAAAAAAATTGTGGGTTCAACGACCCCCCCCCCCCTTAGGCATTCTAGGGTTAAACAAGTTCAGCAAGCCAAACTGTTTATACGTATCCATGCAGTGGTCAGTTCACGAAGTCTTGAGACCTCTGCCTTACACTACGGACTCCCACTGACATGTGCTATGGAGTTTGTGGCTGGAAAGAGTTGACACTGTTTGTTTTATTTAGCACCAGGGAACAACTGGATTTGTTTCTCCAATAATACAGTTTTATCAAGTTTCAATCATTACCATTTAGGGGAAAAAACAGTTTAACAGAAAAGGAGGAGGATTGATATTAGAGAAGTTGTGGGCCTTAGTATTAAAGAAAGGAAAAGTACCAACCTTTTCCTGCTACAGGCTCCACAACACATTTCAGAACAAATCTGCAATCTAGGCAGCGGTCTCGTGATAATATGAACCAACTGTTGCATGTATATGTATAAACAGTTTTATTGCTGAGCTTGTTTAAGTTCAACATTGCTTGCTGGGTCTTTATAGTCTGTGATGATGTCCCTAGCACTGAGAGATGAAAAATTGGGCAGATAAATATGCCTCGGACCACGGCCTGCAACTCATAAAACAAAAATTACCAAGGGCACAAATACAAGACATGAAAGTGTGCATTGCATGGTAATAAATGTTTGGTGTATCATTTTACATGTCACACATAATCTTACCCTTTTTTGTTCTTTTTTTGCCTGCTGTCTTTAAACTTAGATATGTTTCCAATCAGATATTTAATTTGTGGTTGGAGGGCATTAAAAATTTTGGTGTCACTGTGCAGAACCCCATTCTGCCCCATCCACCTTTATGTGTGTGTGTGTGTGTGTGTGTGTGTGTGTGTGTGTGTGTGTGTGTGTATAAAACAAAGATGATGAGATTTACCACACAAAAGTGCTGGCAGGTCGATAGACACACAAACATACACACAAAATTCAAGCTTTCACAACAAACAGTTGCTTCATCAGGAAAGAGGGAAGGAGAGGGAAAGAGGAAAGGATGTGGGTTTTAAGGGAGAGGGTAAGGAGTCATTCCAATCCTGGGAGTGGAAAGACTTACCTTAGGGGGAAAAATGACGGGTATACACTCGCACACACACACACATATCCATCCACACATATACAGACACAAGCAGACATTTGTAAAGGCAAAGAGTTTGGGCAGAGATGTCAGTCGAGGCAGAAGTAAAGAGGCAAAGATGTTGTTGAAAGACAGGTGAGGTATGAGTGGCGGCAACTTGAAATTAGCGGAGATTGAGGCCTGGTGGATAACGGGAAGAGAGGATATACTGAAGAGCAAGTTCCCATCTCCGAAGTTCGGGTAGGTTGGTGTTAGTGGGAAGTATCCAGATAACCCGGATGGTGTAACACTGTGCCAAGATGTGCTGGCCGTGCACCAAGGCATATTTAGCGACAGGGTGATCCTCATTACCAACAAACACTGTCTGCCTGTGTCCATTCATGCGAATGGACAGTTTGTTGCTGGCCATTCCCACATAGAATGCGTCACAGTGTAGGCAGGTCAGTTGGTAAATCACGTGGGTGCTTTCACACGTGGCTCTGCCTTTGATCGTGTACACCTTCCGGGTTACAGGACTGGAGTAGGTGGTGGTGGGAGGGTGAATGGGACAGGTTTTGCACCGGGAGCGGTTACAAGGGTAGGAGCCAGAGGGTAGGGAAGGTGGTTTGGGGATTTCATAGGGATGAACTAACAGGTTACGAAGGTTAGGTGGACGGCGGAAAGACACTCTTGGTGGAGTGGGGAGGATTTCATGAAGGATGGATCTCATTTCAGAGCAGGATTTGAGGAAATCGTATCCCTGCTGGAGAGCCACATTCAGAGTCTGATCCAGTCCCGGAAAGTATCCTGTCACAAGTGGGGCACTTTTGTGGTTCTTCTGTGGGAGGTTCTGGGTTTGAGGGGATGAGGAAGTGGCTCTGGTTATTTGCTTCTGTACCAGGTCGGTAGGGTAGTTGCAGGATGCGAAAGCTGTTGTCAGGTTGTTGGTGTAATGGTTCAGGGATTCTGGACTGGAGCAGATTCGTTTGCCACGAAGACCTATGCTGTAGGGAAGGGACCGTTTGATGTGGAATGGGTGGCAGCTGTCATAATGGAGATATTGTTGCTTGTTGGTGGGTTTGATGTGGACGGACGTGTGAAGCTGGCCATTGAACGGATGGAGGTCAACGTCAAGGAAAGTGGTGTGGGATTTGGAGTAAGACCAGGTGAATCTGATGGAACCAAAGGAGTTGAGGTTGGAGAGGAAATTCTGGAGTTCTTCTTCACTGTGAGTCCAGATCATGAAGATGTCATCAATAAATCTGTACCAAACTTTGGGTTGGCAGGCCTGGGTAACCAAGAAGGCTTCCTTTAAGCGACCCATTCGCATGAATGGACACAGGCAGACAGTGTTCGTTAGTAATGAGGATCACCCTGTGGCTAAATATGCCTTGGTGCACGGCCAGCACATCTTGGCACAGTGTTACACCATCCGGGTTATCTGGATACTTCCCACTAACACCAACCTATCCGAGCTCCGGAGATGGGAACTTGCTCTTCAATATATCCTCTCTTCCCGTTATCCACCAGGCCTCAATCTCCGCTAATTTCAAGTCACTGCCACTCATACCTCACCTGTCATTCAACAACATCTTTGCCTCTGCACGTCCGCCTCGACTGACATCTCTGCCCGAACTCTTTGCCTTTGAATATGTCTGGTTGTGTCTGTATATGTGTGGATGTATATGTGTGTGTGTGCGAGTGTATACCCGTCCTTTTTTCCCCATAAGGTAAGTCTTTCCGCTCCCTGGATTGGAATGACTCCTTACCCTCTCCCTTAAAACCCACATCCTTTCGTCTTTCCCTCTCCTTCCCTCTTTCCTGACGAAGCAACCATTGGTTGCGAAAGCTAGAATTTTGTGTGTATGTATGTGTTTGTTTGTGTTTCTATCGACCTGCCAGCACTTTCATATGGTGAGTCACATCATCTTTGTTTTTAAATGTATTTTTCCCGCGTGGAATGTTTCCATATATATAAGATGATTTGACTTACCATACGAAAGCACTGGCAGGTCGATAGAAACACAAACAGAGACATACATACACACAAAATTCAAGCTTTCGCAACAAACTGTTGCTTCATCAGGAAAGAGGGAAGGAGGAAGGAGAGGGAAAAACGAAAGGAAGTGGGTTTTAAGGGAGAGGGTAAGGAGTCATTCCAATCCCGGGAGCGGAAAGACTGACCTTAGGGGGAAAAAAGGATGGGTATACACTCGCACACACACACACACATCCATCCACACTTATACAGACACAAGCAGACATATTTGGGCTGCTTGGTTGAATCTGGGAGTGGGGCTGAAGGTGAGGCCTTTGGATAGGACAGAGGTTTCGGATTGGGAGAGAGGTTTGGAGGAAAGGTTAACTACTGAATTAGGGTCTTTCCCTCTCCTTCCTCCTTCCCTCTTTCCTGATGAGGCAACAGTTTGTTGCGAAAGCTTGAATTTTGTGACATAAACATACACACAAAATTCAAGCTTTCGCAACAAACTGTTGCCTCATCAGGAAAGAGGGAAGGAGAGGGAAAGACCAAAGGATGTGGGTTTTAAGGGAGAGGGTAAGGAGTCATTCCAATCCCGGGAGCGGAAAGACTTACCTTAGGGGGAAAAAAGGACGGGTATACAGTCGCGCACACACACACAGCACACACATATCCATCCACACATATACAGACCATGAGAGGTCAGCGCTAGTGTAATGAATTGTTCATGTGATATCCATTGGACTGTTGCCTGTAAGCATGTACCATTTCAGTGCTCTTGGAAGGTAGCTGTGGCGATGACATGGCTCTGTTGTTTCCACGTAGTGATTTGCAAAGATGGAAAAAAATTGAGATTCAAGCAGTGATTAAGTACTTTGTAAAGAACGGTATGAAAGCAAAGGACATTCATGCCCATTTCCAGAATATACTGGGGGACTCTGCTCCTTCATATTCAGATGTTGACAAGTGGTCAGATAAATTTAAATTTGGTCAGGAGAGCTTAGATGATGATCCAAGGAGGGGTCAGCCAAGATGTATCACTACTGCAGAAATCATTGCACAAGTGCACAAAATGGTCATGGAGGATCGCCGATTGAAAATGTGTGTAACTATTCATGCTTGCCAGATGTCATCTGAAAGGGTATATCACATTTTAACTGAAGAATCGGAAATGAAAAAATTATGTGCAAGATGGGTACCACGGCTCTTGACATTGGATCAGAAACGCATGAGAATGGACATATCGGAACTATGTTTGGCCCATTTTAGGAGAAACGAACAAGATCTTTTGCACCAGTTTGTGACCACAGATGAAACTTGGGTGCACTACTACACTTCAGAGACAAAACAACAGTCAAAGCAGTGGAAACATGCTGATTCTCCACCACCAAAGAAAGCAAAGACAAATCCTTCGGCAGGAAAGGTCATGGCATCAGTGTTCTGGGATGCAAGGGGGATTCCGTTTGTAGATTATCTCCCCACTGGTAAAACAATTACTGGAGAATACTATGCTAACCTCCTGGACAAATCGCAACAAAAAATATGTGAAAAAAGTCCAGGTTTAGCAAGGAACAAATTCATCTTCCATCAAGACAGTGCACACCCACACACATGTGCTGTCGCCATGGCAAAATTACATGAACTAAGGTATGAATTGTTGCCACACCCACCTTATTCATCTGATATGGCTATGACAGACTTCCATCTCTTCCCAAAACTGATAATTTTTCTTGGTGGGCGAAGATTCACTTCAAACAAAGTATTGATAGCCGAAGTTGACAACTATTTTGCAGGCCTCGTGGAAACTCATTTTCAAGATGGGATCAAGGCACTGGAACATCATTGGACCAAGTGCATTAATTTACAAGGAGACATCTTTGAAAAATTAAAAAACGTTGCAGTAAAGTAAGTGCTTTTTTTCTGTTCCATTCCAAGAACTTTTCAAACCACCCTCGTATGAGCTACACGCCCCATAATGTGTCCATGTCCACCCTTCAGTCCATTTTGAAAAATGAGCCAGCATCTCCCCATGATGAGTGAAATATTGAGCTCAGGAGAATAACAAGACAGTAGTATCATGCACCATAGACCTGGGTATATGATTTCCTTGTAAAAGCATTGTGATTATATACCATAATATAGCTGGACATTGTTGTTGTATCTTGAATCCTCTAAGTAATATTTAATTGTGTAGTGTGAACTACGTATGACATGTGTTTTAGCTGTCTTTTTAAACAGCTCTATGTAGTAATCTTTAAACAATCATTTGCAGTGAGTCTGACTACTGCTTTTAGTTATTATTCTTCGGTTCTTTTATGCAGTTTGAAAGCTGTGATATTTACTGTTACAGTCTGTTGATAGGACCCAGTGTGCTGATGACATCCTTTCAGCCAGTATCTTTTGTGTTTTTATTCCAAGATAATTGACAATTAATTGTTCATCCCAAAAAACTTTGTGTTTGTTACACAGTGTGTAGGTATATCATCAATGCTTTATATAACAGACTTGATTTCACACTTTATGCTGAAGTGCACACTGTTTTTTTTTAATTATATTGATTGTTAATTTTTTATATAGTACTCAATAGCAAAAATCCTTGAGTGTTTCGCTTCCTTTCTCAGATATGAGTTTTTGTGGTTTTTGAGTGTTTTTCTGTTTTCTCCACGCCTTATACTGTCTAGAAAGTCATTGATACATATTAAGAATAGAATTGGACCAAAGACACTAGCGTGAGGCACAGACATGTTTATATGTTTCTTGCCTGACAAGTGTTTTACTAAAAATTTGTCATCAGCAGATTGTGAATTTTCTCTTAATTTTGCACCCTATTTTTTATGTAAGAATGGATCACTCAGTACACCTAGTGCTTCTAATTTGTTTAGTAGAATTTTAATGATAAACAGTGTCAAATGCCATGACATGTCCAATAATATGCCTGCAACACAGTCCTCCTAATCCAGAGGTTCAAGTGCCACTTTTATGGACTCTGCAATGGCCAATATTGCACTTCTCCCACTTTGAAAACCAACCTGTGGTTCATTAAAAAGGTTTTATTTATTCATGTAACTGGTAAATTTATTCCCAATGAATGATCAAATTATTTTTGAGAATATTGACAGTTGCTTATCTGGCCTGTAATTTTCTGTACACTCCGCATTACTTTTCTTCAGCAAGGGCACGACTCATATCTGCTTTACATACTGTGGAAAAATACTGAATTAATGGACTCATTTATTAATGTGGCTAATGGGGTTTTATGGTACCTATGCTCACTTTCAGAACAGACACTGGGAACCTCATTTATGCTTGCTGACCTGCTATTTTTTTTAGTTTTTGCATTGTCTGTTGTGGGGAACAAAACCATTCTACTTGCTTTGTAATTCATTGTGAGTGCTACAGGAAGATTTTCTTGCAGCTTCTCCATAATACCAGAGAAGTTCACAAATTTGCCAATTCATGAGGATTTTCTTGTATTCTACTCCTATTTTTGATTTTTATGTTATGGCAGTTGTCTCTGCTTTTTCCGGGTTCATGTTTTTGACATAACATACTACTATGCTTTTGTTTTCTGCATCATATTTTATTTTGGCATTGAATGATTTTTTGCAGAAGCAGTACTCTGTTGAACATCTTTCTGTATCTATGACAGTAATCTAGGATATATGAACTAAGTATAGTGCTTTTGCAAAGAAGTGAGAGATTTAAGTGTGTGGATAGACTTTTTTCCAATACCTGCAGTTACCTATTTATTTTTCTTAACTGCTACTGTTTAAGTGACTACTTTTGGAAATTCTTCCTCAAACATTAATTTGACAGTGTGCAAAATTTAGAGAACTTAGCATCTACATTGCTTTTCATTTAGCCTACATTTCATCCCAAATTCATGTTTTTTGCCATGGTTATTAATTGAGCAGTATGATTTTTCGATAAGTCATGGTTGGTATATATGAGATAATAATATTTCATATTATTTTTTCTGTTCAGTTACAGATTATGGTATGTATAGGCTTGATGAAAGGGACCATTTGCCTGATGCATGCTTCTATCACCAACAGCTCACAAGGCACCACTATACTCACTGCAGAAAGACATATTCTCATAAAGGAACATTAAACAGGCATGAAATATTTGAACGTATTGATATAAAACCTCAATTTTCATGTCCCTATTGTTCAAAATACAAATGTAACATAGATGTCCATATTGCAAAAAAACATTTTGATGCTGTGTAGGCCTGTTTAATTTTTATTTGCAGTTTCTTTTTTCCACTGTTGATCTCTTCATTTTTCAGAATACCAGTGTAAACTTTCAACAGGTATAAAGAAATGAAAAATTAGTAAATAATTTTCTTTTTAATGAAAGACGATGTTTCCTTCAAGCTGAATCTACTTAAATTTTTCCACATTGATAATGAACTTTGAATACTGATGAGAATGATAATTCAGATGAATACATGATCTTGGAAAAAAATGACTTGCACTTAATGAATCTTTGCCAATTTGTTCATACTTGAATAAATGTTACAGAAAGACATACGCTTGTAATTTGATGTGCCAAAAATTCTGTAAGTCTTGTCACATTAGTATTGAAAAGGGTACAACATGGAGGTAAGATTATAATTTTTAAATTGGATCGACGTGTGCTTTTGTATTATGTAATATTATGAATGCTGTTCCTTTTTGTGGTAGGACATTAATATAAGGAGTTTCATTTAAATAAATATTCCTGTAATATCAGCAGTGGATGGAGGTAAAGAGAATCAGAGACAAAAGAAATGTGTGGTTATTTAAAAAAGTAAGAAGTAAATCAAGATACTTAAATAATTGAATAGTTGCAGATTTTTCTGTGTGTCTCTACATATATTAGTTTATTTTCCAATTACATCCTGTCTTGATTTCTTCTTGCAATATATGTTTGCTTTCAACAACTAAATTGTGTTATCTCTGCGTGTTGCAAATCTGTGGAAACTGCCTCCTTTGAATTGCAGCCCTAATTTAATTGTAACATTTGATAAAATTTATGTCTGACGTAGGCATCTACATCTAAAAACCACCAGCATAGCTTTGTAATGATATTTCAGTCTTGACATTACACAGTTATTGACAATGAATTTAGACAGAATGTCATACTATTAATTGTCAGTGTGACTTGTGACCTGATATTTGGGTTTGTACACCTCTCTACTGCAAGTTATGATGATTTTAGGTGGTCAGACACATGACAATGGAAATCATTTGTTTATTAGTGAACTAAGTAACTTCATAGATGCTGAACAATGAACGTGTTGATGTTCAGAGTATGAAAGCCATATTATTTGTGTAAATATAAAGACCAGAAAGAGAAAGTAAAAAGTAGAAAAATATGAAAAGCAGATGAAAGATAGCCATGTATTATAGGGAAAGATCATTTTGAGATCACCATGACAACTAGACATACTTATTGAGAGGAAGATGAAATGATCAGTGAAGTACTTTCATACACCCACCATTTCTCATTAGAGGAAATTATCGTTAAGGAAAAAAGTAGACAAATTGTTATGGAAAACATTTGGTAGATGAACTGCCATAAGCAGGGTATTGAGGCACTGGCTTGCAATTGAAGAAATTCTGATAATATGGCTCATAAAAAGTTCATCAGACATTGTTCTCATGTTTTTTCCATTAGCATTGTATATATTTGTTAATATACAATTTCTCTACTCCTGTTCATTGTCAGTAGAAGTTTCATGTCCATCATTCCAATGTACATGCAAAAAATTGCTTGTGCTCTACAACAATTTAAGCTTCAGCAATCATATAACAGTGCTAATAGCAAGAAAGTCAAATACGTACACTCAAGTTGTCAAAATTAATATACAGTATGATAAGTTACCACCATTGTATCATGCATTATTGCTTTTGTTCATCAGTATGCTGCTGAAACATTTATTATGCTGATTTTACATGATTTCAGCCATGTTTGAATCCACACTCTATTGTATGAGAGCATTCAACACATCCAAAGGTAATGAGTAAATTAATGTATTGGTTGTCTAAAACTATTACAAAAGAATGTTGGGATGCCCCTTTCAGTGAACTGACATTCAGATCCAGACAGAAAGTGAAAAATTACATTTTGGATAGTTCGCATTTCCCCAGCTCTTCTCTCTCCTGTAAGGAACTGTTAGCAGCAACAAGTTCCAGTTCTGAATCAAAATGATTGATAACCAATTTGAAATGTGTGTTTGTCATGAACGTTAATGCTTAATCATTTTCAATACCTGTCTTTCGTTTCATATATCTCTTTTGTCGTCCTGTAACTGCTGTAAAATCTGTCTTGTATATCAGTACATTCTAGCAGAATATTTAGTTTGAATACTTCCTGAAACTCAAAGTTACAAATGTAATCTCTTATGATAGATATTACTTTTACCTGAGAGCTTCAAAATCCATACCATATAGCTATTTTACACTTGATACAAATTATTAAAAGAAGTGGAGAATTTTTCTAAAACCTGTAACAGAGAAGTTGAACATGATTACACCTTGTGTATCTGTAATAATAAAAAAAAAAATTTGCCTCATAATCTATTACGCCTGCTTCTCTGCTAAGAAATTTCCTCTGTTAGCATCTTCTCTCTTTACTTTTGCTTCTATTTCTCATCCTTTATTTATTCTTTCATCCAATGCCAGTGCCTATATTTTATCTTTTATATGTAATCTTATTTTATGATAGTCATTGAGCCTTTTCATGGAAAACAAAGATAGTAAACTCAAATGTAAATTAAATTATAAAATATATTTATTGTCTTACATTATGTGGAAATAAGCCTATTGTAAGACAATAGATGAATTTTATAATTTAATTTATGATTAATATTATTGAAATGTCTTCAGTAGTTTGTGTTCCACAACTTGCAGGAATTTGTCTAAAATCATCTTGTTCACAGTCAGTTGCTATGAAAATCTTTATCATTGTTGGTGACAAAACTAAATTTTTGACAAATCAATCTTATTATTTCTGCCCTCCAATTCGTTCTGACAACTCTTGTGAAATTAAAATCCTTCTCTCTCCTTTCTCAACTGTACAGTTTTAATCTGCCAGGAAGTTTCAGTTATTCAGCAGTGCACCATATTTATATTCAGTTGTACATTAACCCTGTTTATCTGTCTGCTGTTCATAGATCTCAGCAAGCAAATGTTCTCTGATAATTCCTTGTGTAATTCTTTCATCTTTCCTGGAGTTGAATATGTCACTATGTTATTAGTCATGTGGTGTGCAGTTGTGTGTTCCTATTTTGTCTATTACACAACTTGTCACTTAACATAAATTAGTTATCTACTGTATTTCTTTAAAATGAGAGGCTTCTCACATATCTTAGAGGTTTAAAACTTTTATTTGCATTGTGACAATATTATGAAAAGGAAAGTAGCAAATCACGATATAGCGGAGATGCTGAGTCGCAGATAGCAATGTTCCTTTGGACATGCCTGCATATCCAAGGGAACATTGCTGTGTACTTCTTAATAACACAGTCACTGCAGTTTTGTATACATCATGTTGTCAGATAAACACTACTACTACATTTTATCTGTAGAAGTGAATAAAATATCATTCAAAACGACCAACACTTAAATGACTTGATCTGAGTTCATCTCAAATATTTTTGTTGAAAGTGTTTATTGCTCTTATTCTTTTCACAGTGTGTTACAAATTTGGTATGCTGACATGAAATGACTATTTAACATTAACATAAAAGTACACTGTATAATGAAATTATGTGTGATAAACAAAGAACTATACAACATATAAATAAAAGTTTTTAATCTCTTGAGGTCTGTGCAAAACCTCTCATTTTAAAGAAATATGGTAGATAATGTAATTTATGTTAACTGACAAGTGACATAAAAGACAAAATAGGAACACACAACTGCACATCGCATGAGTAATAACAGTGATATATTCAACTTCAGGAAAGATGAAAGAATTACACAATAATACAAGCACTACTATTTCATATTTATTCGCAAATACCAGATCCTCAACTCTCAATAAGCTTTTCCTTTTTGGACATGACTATACTTAATATATGAGTTCGAGTTGTGACACATGGACAACAACATATGGAAGTTTAGTTCTGACCGTGAATTGTGCACAGATAGCCTAGTTGGTTAAGGCAACGCTCATCTTAAGTGGGCAATCTGGCCCTGTCCGACGCACATTTTCATTGTCCTCATTCCAGTACACAGCTGATGGTGGTTTATATTTACAGTTGCAAACACCTTTCCTGTAACTCAGTGTATGTTCTGTAGACTATTGAATGCATCCCATTACAGGAATCCTGCCTGTGTTCAGAAAGACATAAACCAATATTTGAATAGTTGTGTGTGTGTGTGTGTGTGTGTGTGTGTGTGTGGTGGATTATTTGAACTTTCTTAACATTTGTTACTTCTTTAATGTACCTTCCATTCTAAATATTATGTCTATTTTTATAGTAAGAATTACATTTTACAGTCCTGATCATGATCTTGATCATCATCAGCATCAGTAACCTTTTGTTGTCCATTGCTGGATAATGTTCTATTCCACACTGTTCCATGCAATACAATCTTCAGTGATACATGTCTTTGTTGCTCCAAGATGACTCCAATTTTGTCTGTTTATCTCCCATTTGTTTATCATTTTGCTCTTTTTTGTCTTTTGGAATGCAGCAAAGAAACTTCTCCTGCCCACCACCATTTAATTTTCATTAAATTCATAATTATGTCACCAACTTTTGTCTATTCTGCAACCAATTTGTCTGTTTCCCTGCCTCTCCTAGTAATTTATAATATGCATCTCTCTGTTGGTGATGCTGAGCAACCATCATGTTACAAAAAGCTTTCACATAAAAGTCCTTGTCTTGTGCCATAGATCAAAACTGTTAATATACAGTGATTGAAGAGTTTCATTTTCAGACACCATGGAAGCTTATTTTTAATATACTATGTAATATACCAAGCACAACTCAACACACTTTTACTCTCGTGTTTATTTCTTTTGCTATTCACCCAGTTTTTGTCTGTTTACTAGACTGAGGATCAGACCCAGAATCTCACCTTTCACAAAAAAGCTCTTACCGACTGAGCTAGCCAGCCACAGCTCACTACCTGCAAGCACAGCAACACTTCTGCCAGTACCTCTTTTGTGATTTCCAAACTTAATGCAAGCTCCCCAGCAACCTTACTGCTGTAACACTCCTACATGCAAGGTGATGCTGTGGTGAGACATTGGACCTACATTTGGGGAGACAGCAGTTTGAATCCCCATCCAGCCATCCAGATTTTAAGTTTGTGCAGCTTCCCTAAATCATATAAGGGAAACTGTGCGATGCTTCCCTTGAAAAGTACACAGCCAATTTATTTCCCAATCCATTCTCAACCCAAAATGACTGATCTGCAAACTATGTGACTGTTTCACTGTGCAGTGCAGTGTATGATTGCTTCAAACTTCCTGACAGATCACGAGTATATGCCAGACCAAGACTCCAACCCAGAACTTTTTGTTTCAATGGCAGTGCTCTTACCGACTGAGCAATCAGCACAATTCATGATCTGCCCTCGCAGCTTCACTTCTCGTACTTTCCAAATTTAACAGAACCTCTTCTGCACATCTTGCTCTGCTAATATTCCAGGAAGAAAAATTTTGTGGGGAAAGTGTATTAGCCACAGTCTGGGGATTGCTTCACAATGAGTCTTTCATGCTGCAGTGGAGTGTGTTCGGTTTTAAAACTTGCTGACAAATTAAAAATTGTATTCCAGACCGGGACTCAAACCCAGCACCTTTTTTTTTTTTTTTTTTTTTTTTTTTTTTTTTTTTTTTTTTTTTTTTTTTCAGCAATGCTCTTACCCACTGAGTCATGTGGCTACGACATTTTCACTGCTGTGTCCTTGCTTCCATGAGTGCTAAACCAGTAAAGTATGCAGGAGAGCTTGTGTGAAATTTAGGAATTAAGGTAGAGGAACTGATAGAACTGAAGCTGACATGGCAGGTTACGAGACATACCTGGATAACTCTGTCAGTGACAGGTTTGTTTGCAAAATAATGAGATTCCAGTTTTGACTCATGATGTAACACACAATTTTAATCTGCCAGTAAGTTTCAATGAAGTAAATATACAAGATGTGTCAGTCCCAAGACACTTGAGAATTTCAAGTAAGTAAAGTAGTGCGGTGCAGTTGGCTGCAAGACCACAGAGAGCAGGCTCAGTCTCCTAATTATAAAGGGTCATACTAGCCTTCTCTCACAATGGCACCCTTCCCTTGTGAAATATGGGAGTTGTGTTGAAATGTATCTGGTAATTGTAGGTGACTGTAATGGATGTGTATCTAGTGTGGTGTCTTGTTTGTGTTGGATGATGATGAGAGAAGAGAGAGGGTGAAACCTGATGCCAACACTTAGCCTACGCATCTTGATTAGAACCAAGGGGACCGCTGAGCTTAACGTCCCTGTTTGACGGACGGATCACCATTGACAGTCTCGTGTGACCTCATTTTCTGAGACACTGCTGAGAGGTTTGCAATTTAATCCAGGACACTGCTGCATAGACTGGTGATTAGTGATCTAATGCCACGATCCTCCCTCCTCTTTGCTGTAAATGCAAAGAGAAAGCAGCTAACAGCACCTTGTGTACCTGACAGTTGCCTGCCAAAGTACTGGCTATGCCTGAGATTGCTTGACATTAGTGATCTGACAGGAACTTGTTTATTCAATGAGGTGAGGCTGTTGGCTAAAATTATGAGTGATCCTAGATGCATAAGATGTAGACTAAAAGTTGGTACAATGCCAAAAAGGAGGCAATTCATCAGGCAGGAAGTAAGACATATACAATATGAGAATTTACTAATGAAAGTAAATTAAGGTGCAGGGGAAATATATAAAATGGAAAAAGCAACTATAAATAGAAGTCTAGAGTTCCAAGAAAACAATATTAATAGCATGACAGAACATGCAAATTTCAACAAAATTATTGAGAAAAGATGCCAAAAATTTTATGAGAGAAATAATTAAATACATGAAGATGTTCTTTTATTTTTCATATCTCTTTACAAAATGACTGGTTTCAATACCTACTGAAGGACCCAATTAAAATTTTACACCCACCTTTGATACTTGGTCTTCTCCAACAATCTCACTTATAGCTTCACTTTATATTTCTTTCGATTTGACATTCATGTCACTATGATAAATTCGCCACTTCTATTTCCCATTAGCCTATTCTTCTGATACTCATTTTGATTTACTCAAAAAAATCAAATTGTTGTTAAGTTTGGGCTATAACTAGGTTTTTGTACTTAGTATTATGTGAGCTTCACTGCATTTTAGGAGTGGTTCAAACTCTAGAATTTTATTGCAAATTCTTCTGTGGTTGCTTACTAGAATATAACTGAGCAACCATTGTTTCCTAATGTTGTTGCACTGTATTACTGTAGTGCAACAAAGTTTAAAAACTGATGGAATAATTTAGCAGAGCAAGTTTGAAAGTAGACTTGAAATCTGATTATAATAAAACTACAGTAATGTATAATCAAAAAGACTAATACATTTAACATAGGATTTCCAAAATTTAACTTCCAGTATATCTAAAATGGAAAGATTGCAATCAGTTTTGAGCTACAACAGCAAGATGTGGATTTTTAATGCCGATGCCATGTAAATCCAGAGAATTGCTTAGTGAACAATGGAGAGATGCATGTCCAAAATTATTTGAAGAGATGGGGGAAACAAACAAATTGGTTGGGGAACAGGTGCGAGTGCATGACATAACTGTAAATTGAGGTTGACAGGACATTTAGCCACATGAAAGGATAATAAATGCACCAAGAGAGTTTGTTTCTGGATTACAAGTAATAAACTTTGTACTGATATGCTGATGGATAAAGGAAGAACAATGTTTTCTACTGTTTTGTGTAGTATGTAGGGAATTTTCAAGGAATAATTATTTATTAATCCAATTTGAGTTCGTAGTGTACTTTATTCCAAGTGAAGCAGTAATGAAGCCTGTAGCACCCTGTGAAATTGAAAGAAGTACATGTTGTAGTTAGTAACACCATGGACCTACAGAGCACTTCTCGTGTTTGTAGTTCACCATTCATATATGTATACATCTTCACAAAGTAGCTAAATAGACAGATAATCTCAGTTATGTAATTGGGGAACCGGTGATGCTTTGAAATAGTAATTTCTAATATACACATTGATTTAACCATCCAGTCTCTTGACATATAAAAGTCTGAATTTTGTGTTATACTGACAGTATTACACATCTAATGTAGGCTCTGTAGCCCATTTAGCTTCTCAATGTGGTATTACCAAAGAAACTATAATGAATTTCTCTGTTCCGTATTAAACACCCTACTGTAGTAATGATAAAGTGTAGGCATTCAAAGTCTGTAAATGTAGAATGTTCCACCCATGAAATATTCTACCCAACTTGGTTAGAAATTATATTTATTTATCAAAAATTTTCCACTTTCGTGCAAAGCCCTAAAATATCTATAAATGCTTCATAAATTTTTCCTCCTAGATTTCTGTCTATATTTCTTTTTATTAATATACAAACTGTAACTGTAAAAGTTTAATAATGAACATGTACTTACCGGTAGTTCTTGATTTTAAAAAAAAGTAATAATAATAATTTAGAGCATAGATATTGCAGTTAAACTGGCCCATAAACTGGGTTCAGGGCATTTGAAGTTATAATTGACTACAAGTGCTGCGGCTGCTCATATTCAAGAAAAGGCAGTCCCTTCAGGCACCTGCAATTTGTGTGTGATGTTGCTCGCCAGTTCCTTTACAGTCTATGTAAAAAGGAATGTATGTGTAGACTACAAACAACCCAGAATATTCTTCAAATTCATAGTAGATACATAATCAGGAAATCAAAGTTATAGTTAACTTGAGTTAATCATCAGTTTTTTTTAGACTGAATAAGAGTAATGATAAGTTCAGTGTGGATGCACACTGTGCCCATGCCTTTGCGAGAATCAGGTGAAGCTGCAACCAGTGAGAATAATGGATAGTGGATGTTAAATGTGTAGCCTGTGACAAGTTAAGAATTTGGGTTGGAGGAAGTGTTGTCTGGATAGTCAAAGCAGCTAAGACGACTGCTTGCGTAAAGCGGAAATCTGTGTTCGAATCCTGATCCGGTAAAAATTTTCATTTGTCATGATGAAACTTAATTCCGTGCCCAGTTGTGGCTAAGATTTGTATTTCTCTGAAATCATTGATTACGGCAATTAAGTGTAGATTGTGTTTGATTTGGAAATTTTGTCCTTTATGTCCACCCAAACTGATACAAAATAAAATAAATTCATGGTATTTGTATTCTTTCAAATTTATGTATAAATCTTATAGGCACAATTCTGTTTTAATTTTAGTGCAATACTTGTCTATTATTAACATACCAATTACTTCAAAGTCAATAGGCCTGCTATAGCTGGCCGGTGTGGCCGAGTGGTTCTAGGTGCTTCAGTCTGGAACCACGCGACCCCTACATGTTCGAAACCTGCCCAGCCATGGA
This sequence comes from Schistocerca serialis cubense, assembly GCF_023864345.2. Lineage (NCBI taxonomy): Eukaryota > Metazoa > Arthropoda > Insecta > Orthoptera > Acrididae > Schistocerca > Schistocerca serialis. The sequence continues at coordinate 80,820,459 of NC_064641.1, read as the reverse complement.
TGTGTGTGATGTCTTTAGGTTAGTTAGGTTTAAGTAGTATTATGTTCTCGGGTACTAATGATCTTAGATGTTAAGTCACATAGTGCTCAGAGCCATTTGAACCAGCTATAATTTTTTTTTTATTTTGTACATTATCTGATACAAAGTTTTCTGTTCCACCAATCTAAATTACAGAATCTTCTTATTATCATTATGATATTAAGATATTGTCATTACTACAAGACTAATATGTGAACACAGTCACTATTTCATTTTTACTATGAATCTGTGTCAGAGTGAAATTGCCCTCTGAGAGAACAAATGTGCTCCTACCAGGACTGTGTAATTGTTGTTAAGTTATGTATGCCTTTCTAATAGGGGAGACATTAATAACACTGTGGGAAACAAAGAGGCAGTACCAATAGTCATTTAAATACTTAGTAAAGATGCTAAATATTTCTTTTTATGAGCTGACCACTTCCTCCATAAACAGTCTTCCAATATTTGCAACATGCGTATTTATTATTATTTCACCTATATCGCATTTAGTTACTGGCACGTAATTGACTTTCACATTAACATTCCGAAAGTGCCTTGCTCAGCTCTTGTTCATTGGCATCAGTTGTCAGACATAACACATTATGTGTGTTTAGTTGGTATTTTCCATCTTTGCTCATCATAGTAACTTCCAATAAAAAACAATTTTTCTTGCAATAATACATATACATCAACACATTGTTTCATCCATGGCAGAATCAGTGCCTCAGCCCAACATTTTTCTGGGATTTTAATCATGATAATGACACTTTTTCTTAAAAATAAAAGTTCTGTGGAATTATCAACTTATTTATTTCTTGAACAAAAGGTCTAGGCAAATAAAGTTTACAATCAAAACGTACACCAAATATCAGTAAATATTTCTGAAATGCTGCATGTAATGTATATTCAGTACTATAGTTGTGTCACCATAAGTTGATCCCTGACAGTTGCAGTGGGCTGATCACAGCTGCTTCGTGGGCCTACCTCAGTTAGTAAAGCAATATGATTTTGTAGCTGTCTCTATATCGCAGCAAGCTGACAGGAGTCTTCTTATGCCATCTCAACTATACTTCTGATTTTCGATGACACTGACACTTACATTTTTGTCCTCTATTCCATGCATAATGTTCTCTAATTCTGAATATTGATAACCACTGTGCACTAATTGGCTTCTTTATTCATCTTTCACTATGATTATATAATGAAAATAATCATTTTTTGAAAATACATAATGTAATTGGATAGAGAAAAAAATCTGTTCACCAGGTGGCAGCAGGAGAACACTCATATAAAAAGGTATTGAAATTTTTAAACGTTCTGAGCCCATGGCTCCTTCTTCTGGCAAAATGGTTGAAGGGGAAGGAAGAGGGGCAAAGGGAAAGCACTGGTGAGATTTAGCATATGGAGAGAGTTCAGGAAAGTCACCCAGAACTCTTTTTCTTCGGGGGAGACTTATTGGACAGGATGAGAAAGACTGATTTTTGTGGATGTCCCAAACCAGAAAAAGTGACTGATTCTGAAAGCTTGATATTTCAGCACCTTCTTATATTTGTGTTCTCCTGCTGCTACTTCTTGAGTAGATTTTTTAATCTATCCAATTTCACTGTTGTTGATTTTGGGTGAAAAAGCCGTATTCAGCATCAAACAATACTAAGACGTTCAGGTGTATATTTGTTTTTATTACCTATCTCTTAGGGAAAATGTTGTCATATATTAAGTTGGTACTGAAGAAAATTATAGTAAGAATTATAATTACGTCTGCTGTTATATTTACAGTGCGCCAGCATGTAAATAAGATCAGAAGCAAAATTTTGTAAGAAATTACTTTGAACAAAGGTATTTATGTATGTCTACTGTAATGATGAGATGGCATTCAAATGCAGGTTTTACAGTAACATATCAAGAGAGAGAATAAGGGCAAAAAAAAGGATGTGTGTCTTGGTATTCTTCCCAGGGACCTACCGTATTTACTCGAATCTAAGCCGCACTTTTTTTCCGGTTTTTATAATCCAAAAAACCGCCTGCGGCTTAGAATCGAGTGCAAAGCAAGCGGAAGTTCTGAAAAATGTTGGTAGCTGCCGCCACAACTAACTTCTGCCGTCGAATATATGTAGCGCTACACAGGCATGCTTTGTAGGCACAGAGATAAATACTGGCGCCAAAACCTCTGCGTCAGTTAATAAATTAAAAAAAAAAAAAAGAAAAAAAAGGTGGAAGACGAGCCTTTTTTTTCTCCGCCCCGAGTTTCGACCACTGCATTTTCATACATTATCCAACGAAGTAAATACAAATTCCGTATTGTTCATCTTCGAAAGTAGCAGAATTTCAATGTACTACGAAAATCCGACTGGCAAGACTGTTGCTAATAGGAACCTGATGAAATGTGAATCACGTGCAGTTTTCTCTTCACCATAAGAATAATACGAATATAAACATTTTGCCATGTATTCTTTCGTGTTTCCCGCTATCTCATTTAAATCCTGTCTGCCTAATAAACTACGAAACTAGAGTGAGACAACAGCAAACGCGGAAGAATATACGTATCGTGTCATGTTTATATTCGTATTATTCTTATGCCTAATAGTGATACAGTCATAAATGAAGCACGGCAACTGACTAGATTTTTAAATTTAAAATGACTAATTTCTGTGCAGAATTTGATATACTAAAGAAGCGGCCGCAAAGATTTTCAAACGGAGAAAAATTTTTGCCTAACTCTCGTTCAGAACATGTTCTATCAAACGCAGTCTATTATTTGGTTCTTGTTGATCATTATCAAAGAAAGCAGCAGTGTAAGTAACAACAAGTAGCAGTCACGTGCCATTGTTTCGCTAATGAGACAATTCCTCTCTTTTTTTTAATTGTAAGCAGTGGTAGCGCGCACAAAAGCAAGCCATTGCAATGGCTACCTGGTAAAGCGTAACTGCTAAGCTTCCGACTTGAACCAAACTATTGTAGCTGTATCGTCTTTCATTCGACCTAAATTGTGTCTCATATTACAATGGACCAACTTTGTTTCGATTTGAAGGTGCGGCCTAAAACTTTTCTCTCCCCTTGAATTTCGAGTCTCAAATTTCAGGTGCGGCTTAGATTCGGGAATTTTTTTTCCCCTTGATTTCGAGTCTCATTTTTCAGGTGCAGCTTAGATTCGAGTGCAGCTTAGATTTGAGTAAATACGGCTCATGTCACTTCCTTTTACCTTATGCACGTGTTATAATTGTGTCATACATAGTCTGACCTTTCAACAGTAATTTACCTGACACCTTGGACTTTTAATTTTTGTTTATCGTAGTCATTCACATGCTGAATTTTAGTTGTAGCATCTCTATAAGAACCTATTCAAAAGAAAATAATTGAATCAAGCTTAATACATTTTTCTTGAAGGCTAGCGAAAGCTGCTTCATTTAATTTTCTTAATCATAGCTTGCTGATGTGTGTCATTGATTTCTTTGAGTGCCCTGACTTATATTCATATTTACAGGTTCATTTTTCTGCCATCGCTGCGGTCGCACATACGCTTCGAAAGGCAATTTATCCAGACACTTACGATTTGAATGTGGTGTTGATCGTCAGTTTTCTTGCCCACTGTGTGGAAAAATGTTTAAACGAAAAGAGCATCTTACAGAGCATATATTTGGTACTCACAAAAACATAGATATGTTTACTTTCAGTAATTAATCCAATCTTATAGGATTGTATTATATTACTACCATATTGTTTGAAATAGCGCAGTGTGCTAATGTAAAGAGCTTTCATACATATTCACTTTTTTACTGTACTATAAAACAAACCGTGAAATTATGAGGAACCATATATGTCGGAAAAACTGATGTCATAATGTTTGAGACTTACCCTCAGGAGTACTGTGAGCATACACATTTAAAAGAAGGAATGGAAAAAAAGTAGTTTTTTTTTATCTGTTCAATCCCTCCTAAGGGAAAAAAAGAGAGAGGTAGGATGTGTGAAATGCTGGAGAATATGACAGGTCACTCAAACCTAATATTGTAAGAGACCCACTTATAGTCAGTATGTGGTAGACAAAATGTAGGTGGAAGTGTCAGAAAGAGTAGTGGGTCACAGGTACTACAGTGGTAACCACTGTTCCAGCTTCAGTACAGTGAGAGGTGAATGAGGATTATGAGGAAATGAATCAGTCATTTAACGATTGGAAGGAAGACAGAATAGGAGACATGGAAAATACAAACAGATAAAGAGGACACAAGCATCACGTACAGTCTGTCTACTGAAAAACCTACAGAGAAATACCGGTATTGCCAATATGAGTGCAGTCGGCTCATGCAATTGAGGCCAATGCACATGCCAGGAAGCCTCTCACCATTGAAAGGCTGTTGAGATCACAAAATGATTCGTTGACATAAATCACAAAAAAGATTATTAATCCTCACTGACCATTGTTACTACAAGGTATGGAAGTAAATCACACTACCATTGAAATTTACATAATACCCAGGTTTAGATGCTGCTTAAAACTGTCTTTGGTATGTGCTAAGAAGCCATTATATAATAAGATACTACTGATGGTGACCATGCACTCACAATATTAGTCTACCAATAACATTTTAAAAAAATGAAAGCACTCCTCTTGGCCACAGTCATTTCATCCTACACAGACACTTGTCTTTCACATGCTGTGTATTCCTGAATCTTTCACATTTCAAAGATGGCATCTCTGTTCCTTATTGTACAATCAGTGTGTAGTATTTTGTAGTGTACACAATCCATGTGTATGCACGCTTAGTATTTGATGTACTGGTACTGTGTCTCAGAGTTCGAGTTTTTACAAAACCAAAATCTAACTTCTTTGTTCTGATTTAATAATGAAAATATCATACAAGCATGTATGCTGCCTTTCAACTGAGTACAGTTTTTTTTGGATAAATTTACTTTTTGCAATTCTTTCTGCTCCTGATATTACCCATCCACTCCTGTATTCTGTCATTATCTTCATAGTACTTGCACTAAATTAGATGTGTATGTAGCTTTATCTGGCTCCATTTAAGGAGCTTCATTATTCTTTCCTTGCAAGCCTCTTGGTAAAGGTACTTTATTTCTCATTCCACTTTCATGTCACAACTACACTGTAGCTTACCTCAGAACAGCTACACAACTTTCTTTCACAGAAAAATATTGGCTGCTGTTGCTTGGGAACTGTTTCATAGTATTTTGTCTTATACTCCTTGATCCTTGAGGCACTAAAGTTTGTCCAGATCAGAGTATCGTCTCCCAACACTGTGCTTGCTTCTAAAGATACAAGATCCCAATAGAGAAACTTAATTGCCCATATTTCAGTACATACTTTACTTTAAAAAAAGGAAAGGAAGAAAAGTATCCTTAGTAACATGAGAGCCTTACATAATTCATGTGTACTTACAAATTAGGTGCCCATTATTATGTTTGTGTCAATACTCGTTTGTTGTTACGTTCATTTTTAGCATGGAAAGATGATTATTGCTACACAAAATGTTAGTGCCATTATCATATTCATTACAATGTTCAAATGCAGTACTGTAAGGCCATGTGATGTCTATATGCAGAAAAATGTAAATAAATAAAATTTTATTTCTCCTTATGTTTTCATATATTTCTTAACATCTTACCCCATATGTTCAGCATAAACCATTCTGTTGTGGGAATGCCACCACATTGTATTACTTGTTAATGTATAATGTGTCTCAGTAATAATTTACAAGTATTTGCTGGCTTGACAAAAATAAATTTTTGTGGTGTTGTTGACAGTTTACAGTTGCTGTTTAACCTTTGCTGAGAACTGAGTATTTGAAATTCTGGTAGCAAAATTTCATTGAAATAACTAATTTACTTTAAGAATAACAATGCTTACAGTGATAGCATTTTAATAAGCAGGACATCATGAGGTATATATAGTTTTCAAAATCTCCATGGACAAATGGATGTATGTAAATTTGTCACAAAATTATTAATAAATGATGTATTTATATTGTAAATCAAATTCTAGAACATTCTCAGAATGAGAACAAACATGTTTGTTTATACAAGAGAAATGATGCTTTGAATATGTACATTCATTTAATGCTCTTCTCAAGTATGATTTGTTAGTGGAGCAAGTGTAAGTAGATTTTTGCAGATCTATTTTGATATCTTCGTAACTGTCTATTTTTACAGGGTAAATGGCCAATATGTGTGGCCAATACATCTCTTGTCAAGATAAAATCACATGTACTGCCAATATATACATTTGAAATCAGAAACAAAGTCTTCATGCAATTTTAAAGTTTTCAAAAGTGAGATTTCCTTTTAATACAACAGTGTATTTTGTAGTGTCAGAACCAAAATTGTTTGTGTGCTTGCATTTGAAGGAACCTTCTAACCATCATTCAGGTAGTACATGTTATTCCTACAGCTAAGTATTGCAAATATAAGAATTGAGTTGAAATCAGCAAAATCTATGTTCCACAGAAAACTGGTTGTCTGATTATGGCTTGCATTATCTACTTTTGATAATAATGTGAAGAAAAGAAAGTTTATTGGATGCGCCTTCTTTGAAGCTGGAGTATAGTTGATTCAGACCTATCTTCTTGCTTCTCTGACTGACGCAATTACTGCCTTATTTTAGAGGCTTACTGAAATATGTCACTAGTCGTATGAGGTGACTGAAGTACATAAGTAACTGTGGTGCTTACAACTGTATTAAAACTTGAGATAGCATGAAAGTAAATGATTAAGACTGGTAGGGTATGAGTGTCTTCATTAAAACAGGAAAATTAGCTATAATTATAAATAATTGAAGCAGTAAATTGAAACCATAATTTCCTTAGGCTTCGTGTCTGAAGGATGCCAAGAATATTTTCTCCTATGGTGGAGTTTGTGGTAACCATTTAATTCACCAATATGTTACACTTTTGTATCAGACAGTCATTGTAAATCACATTTAAGCTGTTCTGTGTGTTACTCATGTAACATATAGATGGAGAAGAGTACATTTATTAATTACTGATGTATTATCATCAACATACATTGTCTTTGTATTCATCAATTTCTTTTTTTCTCCTAAAACAAGATAATCACATCTAAATCATGACTGGTCCATGCACTACAGTGCACGGTATCAGTATGTTCCAAACAAGCTGCATGTGAGAATGTGATTTTCCATGGTGTCATACCTTGGGTTCTATTGATCACAAAGATAATGAGTTAAGTCCTTCACATAGTCCTTGGCGTAGCAATCAGTTCAGGGTGTATACGACCCGGGACAACCGGGAGATCCGGGAAAAACCCGGGAATTGTTTACAATTCTGGGAATTTTTCATTGTTTTAGTTTTCAGTTAAATTTTTGTGATTTTGAGTGGTAAGAACCAATACGCTAACAAAGGATATTACTGTACCCCGCTACTGCAGAATAACACTGCAGCAACGAAACATGAACAAGAGAGAGAAAAAAAAGAGTAAAATAAACTTAAGTTGCAAAGGAAATGCGCCGTATACAGCAACAAAACACAGTACTCATACAAGCGTCTGCCAACAGAAAAATGTGTCAAAGGCTTTTGGAAGACTATGCAATGCTTCATAACAACAAATTGCCTTTGATGAGCGTGACGTGACAACTGTTAAATTAGATTGCTTTGAGCAGTTGCGGGCGGGCTGTTGTGCATGCGTAGTTGACTCGCGTATGAATAGTACCTTCTCCCGCTTCTTGTTACAGAAGTGTGGCTTGGCGTCACTACCTAATATTGCCCGGTTCGGGAATATAGTAAATCCGGGCCTGACGCACAGAGCAGTCTGAGTTGTGGTGGGGAGGTGGGTCGTCTCCACATGACCTGTGTTAACGTTCAGTGATTTTGTTGTTTCCTCTTCATTTATTGCTCTCACGTTAAATGATAAAATGGATTTTTGTGACTGGGACATATCAAATGAATTAAAATACGTTCGCATAATTACGGATGGTTAAAATATGTCATTAGTTTCAGATTTTATTTCCACCTTTCTGACAGTCAAGCATTAATCGCCTTGCAGAACAATGAAGTTATTTTTGTCGGTTTGCTAAAGAGATTTGGCTTTTATTAATCCTTTCTGCTTAGGCAGTCAGTTTATTTGAAATTAACTGTTTAATTTCACACTGTTGGCTGGTTTCAACTGTTCGCTGATTACAAGTGCTTGTATGATATTATGCCATAATAAAGAACCAAACATGAGATGATACAATACTGGTACTCCAAGAAAATTTATTGTCGGTTTGCTAAAGAGATTTGGCTTTTATTAATCCTTTCTGCTTAGGCAGTCAGTTTATTTGAAATTAACTGTTTAATTTCACACTGTTGGCTGGTTTCAACTGTTCGCTGATTACAAGTGCTTGTATGATATTATGCCATAATAAAGAACCAAACATGAGATGATACAATACTGGTACTCCAAGAAAATTTACATCCGAATCTGGACATACGAATGTGCACTTTAAGTCAAATTATGCATTTTAGTATGGTTCACGAAATTCCGATGCTCTTGAAGTATCCTTTGATGTCTTGTTTCTTTTATGACCTAATGTAAGATCTCTTAATGTTTTACACATACAAACATATGGCCTTCCTGCGTCATCGGGCGGTGACGACTTTTATCTGGCTCTCTCTTGCAACTGCTAAAACGAAACTATGGTATTTCTAACAGGTAGGGGGAAAATATTGCGAACGGTGGTTTGAAAAGCGTTACATACATTAAAAGCAAATTTCCTTTTACGCAAGATGAACTATGTGCAAGAATGTACGATGAATTTCTTAAATAACGAAGCGTTTGACTCTGATTTAAAAATCAGCTCTTTGGGGATGGCCATTTAGAAGAATTTTGAGCTCAGAAGACCACACATTTACATCGTTAGTAAAAATTTTACTGGCTTATTTGTGTGATGTATACTAAAGTGTATCACGCGCAGAAAAGATCTATATTATATGTGGAAGCTTAGCTTCTCTTCCAGCTTATGAATCTTGGAGACCAATATTATATGTGAATGCTATGTATATTAATTTAAACCATTAACTTTTCTTATTTGTGTTTTCGCGCTACTTAAGAGTGATCTTGCTATTGGCTGACTACATCACGTGTCCTATGCTGTCATCAGCTGGCGAGATCACGTGACATGAGTCATGAGTGGCTTACAAAAGCGCATCGCAATGTCAACTTCAATGGTTCGGAAAGTAACATGCGGTATTTGGTGGCATTCGAATTTACACCTTCGTAATACGAAAATATGCAGCGTACATATTGTTGCACATGAAAGATGTTTCAAAACGTGTTTTTTTCCCCCTGAGTTTCGTTTTCTAATGTGGCGGGAAATTCTACTTTAGTATATAAAACCATAAACATTCAAAGGATTGATGAGTTTTACAGTACCAAGGAATAGTATACGGTCACTTAACACGGCGCATTCGGGAGGATGACGGTTCAATCCCGTGTCCGGCGATCCTGATTTAGGTTTTCTGTGATTTCCCTAAATCACTCCAGGAAAATGTCGGGATGGTTCCTCTGAAAGGGCACGGCCGACTTCCTTCCGCATCCTTCCCTAATCCGATGAGACTGATGACCACGCTGTCTGGTCTCCTTCCCCAAAAACAACCAACCAACCAACTTAACACGGAAAAAGTGTATTTTCTCCCGGGAGAAAGTGTATTTTTACCCGGGAAATCTGGGAAAAATCCGGGACTTTTTTTTTCCTTGTCCACGTAGACACCCTGCAGTTATATAGCTATCAGAAGAATGGGTATACTGTAGCTATCCTATATTGCAGGGTCAAAATTTAAACGTTACACACTTCCCCCAGCATAGGCAGATTGATGAGAAAATAGGTTGGTTCTTTTGCATTAGATGTGGTCTATGGTGGACCTTAGATGGTTTATAAAAGCACCATTTGTTCCTGGGCAATTCCTGAGAATACCATAAAAAATCATTATTTTTGGGTATAATATTTTTTCAATACCATTATCAGTTACCAAGATCCGGAGGTCCACAGTTATCATGTTTAAGCACATAAAATATGTGCACGTAATATCCAGTCTGAGGTGTAGATGCAGTATTAACTGACTGTCAACACATGGCAAGTATTCTGGGGTCATTGCAAAGGTTCTGAGGTAACCAAACTATGTTTTCAGTTAGCATATTTTCACCAGTAAAACTTCATGATGCCATGTCTATATAGTGGGCACTTCACGCCTGTAGAGGCTGTCTTGACCTGGAAATTCAATGGTGCCACTAGTTGGCATAAGCACCTTACAAAAAATTATTTTGACATCCAAAATTCTTTGTACCTGCAAATCAAATACAGTATGAAACTTCCTGGCAGATTAAATCTGTGTGCCCGACCGAGCTAGCTCAGATGGTAGAGCACTTGCCCGCGAAAGGCAAAGGTCCCAAGTTTGAGTCTCGGTCGGGCACACAGTTTTAATCTGCCAGGAAGTTTCATATCAGCGCACACTCCGCTGCAGAGTGAAAATCTCATTCTGGAAACATCCTCCAGGCTGTGGCTAAGCCATGTCTCTGCAATATCCTTTCTTTCAGGAGTGCTAGTTCTGCAAGGTTCGCAGGAGAGCTTCTGTAAAGTTTGGAAGGTAGGAGACGAGGTACTGGCAGAAGTAAAGCTGTGAGTACCGGGCGTGAGTCGTGCTTTGGTAGCTCAGATGGTAGAGCACTTGCCCGCGAAAGGCAAAGGTCCCGAGTTCGAGTTTCGGTCGGGCACACGGTTTTAATCTGCCAGGAAGTTTCATATCAGCGCACACTCCGCTGCAGAGTGAAAATCTCATTCTGCAAATACAGTATATTTTTGGTTTATTGTAGGTGTAGCTGAAAAGTTGTGGATTTTTATGTAAAGTAGTCTAAAGTAAACTTTTGTCATATGGGAGACAATTTTGTTTTAATTTTATGTTATGCACACTTGTTTGTTTATATGTATGTCAAAGTGTATAAGTGTGTTGAGGTATATAAATAAACTGTCAAAACTTTATTGACCTATAGAATTGATTTTATATAAGCAGCACACCCTGCTGTAACAGGGAAAAGAAAGGAATCAGGAGAAAAATGCTCCTTTCGAGGACAGAAAATGTGAATGTGCTCCTCTTTAAAACACTCTTGACTGAAAAGTGGGTTACTAGCTGCCTCAATCCTCTTATGTCTTCCTCACCAGAAGTTTTGGCATACTAATGTATTTGTGCTTTTTTGTGGGAAAGAATTTAGCAGAGAGACAGTGAGAGTGGAAGAGAGAGGAGGCAGTGTGTGTGTGTGTGTGTGTGTGTGTGTGTGTGTGTGTGAGAGAGAGAGAGAGAGAGAGAGAGAGAGACAGAAGGTAGTGATGGTGGGAGAGAGAAGGCGTCAGTAAAAGAAAACGATATCTATGAAGACAATAGCAGGGGAAGCCAAAGGGAGAGGAGGTAATGATCGTCAGTGAGAGGCAGTGCCAGTAAAAGAGAAAGACAGATGAATGGAGATACAAGCAATGGGAGCAAAAGAGTGAGGAGACAGTAGAAATGAAACACAGAGATGAGTTGAGACCATAAATAGGCTTGGGGGCAGGAGGTGGGGGTGTTTCTGGATGATCCCCCAGACCAGCAAACTTAAACACACAAAAATTTGATCACTTTTCCCCATCCCCTATACCCATGTGTTAAAGTTTCCTGGTCTGGGGGCAAAACCCCAAACAAACCACACTCAATGACATGTGTGGAGAGGAGACAGTGGTGGTTGGAGGGAAATACGGCAGACTGTAAACGAGAAGGAAAGAGACAGTGGCAATGGGAGAGAAAAAGGAATGGGACAGAGATACAGTGAAAGTGGCAGAGAAGGAGACAGTAGTAAGGAAGATTGAGAGAAAGGGATGAAGACAATCACAGTGGGAGAGACAGACAGGAGAAAGTACCGATGGGAGAAAAACAAGATAGTGGAAGAGAGACATTCATAGACAATGGCAGTGAGGGGAGACACTGAGTATGAAACCTTCACTAGAAAGAGATTGGATACATTGATTTAGAATGTTCCTTGTTAAAAGAGTGTGAACATGTTCACATGGTACAATTTTTAATGAGTAAAACTGAATGAGGATTGGGGCACCTAGTTTCCCACTTTTCTCTCTGCGTTTTTTAAAGAGGAGCATGTTCACCTTTTTGTGCTCCGACAGGAGCATTTTTCAGCTGCTTATGATATATGAATATGTCTTTGTTCTAATAAGTGTTACTGGTTCAATAAAAACAAAACAATACCGATTTTGCTTTAACTTAATAGGCAGTTACACACATAATATAAGTGCATCTTGTAATTGTATTTTTTCTGTATATAACTCTTACTTTTAGGAATAATTTATTATTTAAATGTTAGCTTGGTGATCTCATTGTTTTATTTGTCTGCATGTTCTAATCTGTATGCTCAATTACAGGTGTATTTTTCTGCCGCCGGTATGGTCATATGAATGGATCAGATACAATCACTCTTATATTGTTTTTAACCCTGTCTCTGTGCAATAATTAACTCAAAATTATGTGTTCAACCTGACATGTTGGAAATGAACAAATTGCATTAATTAACAAAAGAAACGTTCAACTAATCACTTTACACAGGCATAAACAATGTAGACTGTGAATTGATAGGTTATGAACTACTAATAGTAATAATAATGATAGTAAAAATAATAATAATAATAATGTACCCTTTGATCATTTTGTACGGTGATAAAGATGAGTCATTTCATAAGAGGTATACAAAGCACATATGTTACAGCACTCATGCCACTTCATATACTTAACCTTGCTCATGCAGTCATGATTGCTCTTCATCAGGCTCACTTCAACAGCTTCCTGGGTACCCAAGTACACTGAAAGAATCAAAGAAAAAAAGTAGTGTAGAAATATTTTTCATATGAAGGACGTAGTGCACACCACATAATTCTTGAATAAAATGGTAGACATGTGTCAATCTGAACAATTTATGCATAATCAGCAATATTAAACAAGACTGAGAACATTGATAGATTTTGGACAAATCATTCTTCAGCACTAATAGGATACACTAGCATGACTAAATGGACCTAGCTGACTACATTGTCCAGTACTGGAACTCATTTGGGCGGGCAGTTGTGTCTGGTGGAGAATTTGTTCCTTTCATTATTCCTCCAAGCACTTTCCATTGTTGTATTTAAATAAACCTAATAAGATTTATTTCTGCAGGCAATGCACTGAAGATTATTTTAGACCGATGTAATATCATTTTCATTTATAGTGCTTTGCTTTATACATCTCTTTAAAAATCATTCCAACTTCTAATTTCATAATTATGAACTCTGGTTGTTTATTGTTGAAAAATTTCCATGTAATTTCAGGTAAAACACACACACACACACACACACACACACACACACACACAAGTCGTAATTTTGATTTCTTCCAAAAATGTTCATACATTCCATATTTGTAATTCCTTTCATTATCCTTGTTGCAACTCTAACGGTTTCTGACGACACGAGACAGTGAGGTACCGGGATGCAAGACTCACACATCCCTCGCAGTTGACTTACGTATTGTGTGCAGCTGATCTTCTTCTCAGGTCAGACGGCTGCGTCGATCTTCACAAACTCTTCTTCCCCGAAGACAGTAGCTGGTTAAAGGAATTTCGAAATAGACTTCTTTTCTACTCTTGAAATGATTCTGTACTCTCAGGATACTTTTTGTTCAACTCTGTTATATTTTGATCTCCACAATAAAACAACTTCACAAGTTTCACATAATCGTTCAACTCTTGCAAGTCAACCCCACCTTGGACCATCAAATACTAACAGATACCATTACAATATGTTTGGTTTAATAACCACTATAAAACCAGTTATTGCTTCTAGCAAGTCCAACTTCAGAAAATCAAATGTAAGTGTCTTTAGTTCAATACATAATTCATTTGTTCACAACAAATACAGTCATTACACCATCAAGGAGTAAAGTGTGATTGCTCCTTGTACTGAACATACAGCTTCTATGGCACGAGATGCAAACACTTGTCCATGACGACCGACCGTCACTATTGCAGTATTCTCCTGATACACATCTATCCTGCACACGCAGAAACTGGTGGTTAGGTAGACACATCTCCACTCTCTCACCCTTGTATTTAAAATATTGGGTGTTCGAGATGGTGGAAAGCCGGGGGTCTCTAGAACTTACACCGAAATTCTCAAGGCACTACATATCCCTCCCCTTAGCTTGAACACGCGATATTTTATACATAATTATCATGTACAGTAAGGACACACAGGATAACACTTCATCTTTCAACAATGTATCTTTTCTATCAATAACAGTGAATATGCCTGATATGCCTGTTCTCTTCTCATTACTTATCCCTCTCTCTCTCTCTCTCTCTCTCTCTCTCTCTCTCTCTCTCTCTCTCTCTCTCTCTCTCTCCCTTCACCCACCTCAAATTACACAATGCCCACCACAACGCAGACCACTTGCTGAAATGCAGCACGACGGTCGTTACTCTGCCTATTAACACAGAACATTAATGTCCCTGGGAGACAGATGTGACTCCGTCCGGATCCCATGGATCTGACATTAGCCTCACTTGATTACTTATGGACCAATACTTCTCATTAAATTTTGTGTGAAAGCCTCCCCACAACAATTACCACTTTACTAGGAAACACAACATTAGGTAAAGTTATTCTATTTTCTACTTTGTCATGGACAGGTTTGAATTCTTCGCACAAGTCGTCCACAACGTTGCTTGCATCATTAAGTTCGGAAAAAGCAACCGTCAAAATGTTTCCGGAGATTATACTCTTGGTAACTTCTCAATCTTAAATTAGTTCAAATGGTTCCGCCAAACTACCTACATTTATAATGTCAAAGTTGACTATTTTTCCTTTAAAACTACATTCTATATTATCTACTCATGAACTCACAACTCATGTACTGACACCTGTAATTTCCGATTGAACTATTGGTAATAATTTGTCCTGTTTCGCAACCCTCTCCTTTGTTGTTGTTGTTGTGGTCTTCAGTTCTGAGACTGGTTTGATGCACCTCTCCATGCTACTCTATCCTGTGCAAGCTGCTTCATCTCCCAGTACGTACTGCAGCCTCTCCTTTAAGGTGTGTAATCTATGTTTTACAGCATCAAATTAACATTACAGACACTTTGAAACGATCCTAGTTTTTCGCTCAGTTCCGTTTCTACATTATTACATTTATCTTCAATGTCAAATTCTAATTTTTTAGTTAAATCCTGAAGCTGCTCATCCTGTCTCTTGTTAAATTCAGTAAATTACCTTATTATTTAAAGAGTCAAATTCAGTCTTTGCAAAAACTATATTTGCTGCTTGACTGTTCAAGGTTTAACTTTGATTATTTAAAATTTCATTCTGAGCATCTAATTTGCACTCAGTCCATCTCTTAAGGAAGCATTTTGAGCATTTAAATTTTTACTTAGAGTTGTAATTTGAGCATTTGACTCTGTTCTTACTGAGACCAACTTTACACTTAGTTCTTTGGTTAAATTTGCTACTTCAGCCCAGTCTGGCATTTCCTTATTCACTGTCATAGCCATGGCTGGTTCTGCTAGTTGCTGTTCTTGATTTTAGACTTAGCAATCATCTCAAGAAAAATTCACCATCGAGTACAATAACTACACTAACACTTCATCATTCAACTGTTCCTTCAACTTTACCAAACAATTATTGTTTTTCACTAACTTGGCATAGAGTTCTAGCTGCGCTGGTGAGCTGATGTGTAATCAGCGCCGGTGGACAGCACTGGCGCCGGCGGCATCAAATGTTGGTTCCAGCGTTGTCATCGACGAGCGGACATGGAGTCAGCATTGCTGAGCAGCAGCTGGTGCAGTCGGTGTCGGTGACTGGTTACTGCGTTGGCGTCAGCACTATGTGCATGTGTGAAAACTGCTTACTCTCCACACCCAATCTTCTTAGTCGAAAAGTTGGGGTCTTCTCTCCGGTGTTGTTTTCCTCCTGCTATTACTTTCTCACATCTTTTACTGCATTGCACTTGCAACTTTCTTCCATTGGTTTATTGAACTCAATATAATTACTGGAAACAGTTCTCACATCATGTTAGGCCTGTTTGCATGGAAACTCATAATATCTTTTTCCTGTTTCTGTCTTAAAATTCCCATTTTCATCTACATTTATACTCCGCAAGCCACCCAACGGTGTGTGGCGGAGGTCTGTCACTTAGGTTGCCACGTCCTAACGGTTTCTGACAACACGAGACAGTGTGGTACTGGGATGCAAGACTCGCACGTCTCTCGCAGTTGTGTGCAGTCGATCTTCTTCTCGGGTCAGTTGGCTGCATCGATCTTCACAAACTCTTCTTCCCCAAAGACTATAGCTGATTAAAGAATTTCAAAATAGACTTCTTTTCGCCTCTTGAAATGATTCTGTACTCTCAGGATACTTTTTGTTCAACTCTGTTATATTTTGATCTCCACAATAAAACAACTTCACTAGTTTCACATAATCGTTCAACTCTCGCAGTTAAACCCCGTCTTGGACCATTAAATACGAACAGATACAATTACAATATGTATCTTATTTCCCAGAAGATCACAACATAGTGGTTATTAAACCAAGTTATTGCTTCTAGCAAGTCCAACACCAGAAAATCAAATGTAAGTGTCTTTAGTTCAATACATAATTCATTTGTTCTCAACAAATACAGTCCTTACACCATCAAGGAGTAAAGTGTGATTGCTCCTTGTACTGGACATACAGCTTCTGTGGCGCGAGCGGCAAACACTTGTCCATGCCGATCGACCGAACGTACACCGAAATTCTCGAGGCACTACACACCTTTTTGAAATTTAAATGATTATCTGCAAAACTTTTATTTCCCAGAAGATCACAACATACATAATACAATTACATAATTGTTTCAGTGACTCAGTAGTCTCTAAGGATTCTTAAGCTTCGTTTGCTGAACATGGGCTTGTCGACCCCGGGGCTCCTGAGCTGGGATCTGGTAAGCACTACCAGTCCTCTGTCACCGTAAGCTCTGGGCATGTTTCAGCGATGGGCAGTTGAACGTTGTGTGTCACAGGGAGTGGGGATCTTGGCTTGACTGCCCAGATTGCAAGTATGGTAAAAACATCCATCTCAATGTGTGCTGTGCTGATGAGATGCATTGATGTTGAGGTGGAACAGTCATTAGCAGGCAACCTCTGGGGAATCTGCTGCACCTCAGTTGCGTAATACTAACCTAAGCGTGTAGGGCTCTGTCTAGGTTGACTTTTACGCTCGTGGGACCAAAGTGGATCCTTCAAAGTTTTCTCTTCCGCCTCCCAGCAGAATGGTTTGGCCACTGGTTGGTACTAACAACCAGTCAAATAAGAAGGCTCATGTAGCCAGTCCTCAGGGCTCAGGGATATTACATAATTCTAGTGTCTTCAGTAACAGAACTTGTGCTGCTGGTCAGAGTGTGTTCTTATTGTTTAAGAGGGAAGTTTCAAAAAAGTTTCATCTTTTTGCATACAAAAGGGTGTAGAGAGGATTGCAGGTTCTTTAAAATCAGTTAAGCGTTTACGAAATGGCTTACTGTTGGTGGAAACATCAAGTTCCCAGCAAGTGACAAACCTGCCAAAGGCCAGTAGCATAGCCATTGGGACTGAGCTTCACATCATGTTAAACTACAGTGAAGGTGTTGTGATATGTAGAGACCTTGTGGACGTCCCCAAAGAAGCCCTGAAAGTTGAATGAGCCCAAGAAGGCATTGTAGATGTGCAGAACATTATGAAAATGGTGGAAGGGGATCTGATTAAATCTGACTTATTCATTCTCACTTTTAATAGCAAAAATTAAGGTGAGCATTCTTTACTTAACTGTTTGGCCTTATGTACCCAACCAAAGTGTTGTTTTAAAGGCCAGGTCTTTGGGCACACCACTCTTGGGTGTAAGGGAGAAGCCACTTGTGGCAAGTGTTGTAAGGCTGCCCATGAAGGAGTTGGATGTTCATCTCCTCCAAAGTGTGTGAATTGCTCTGGGCCTCACTCTGTCTGGAGTAGGGACTGCTATGTCTTTCTTGAAGAACTGAAGACAGAGGAGATTAAAACCACAAGACAGATCCCCTATGGCGAGGCCAAGAAGACTGTACAGCACTGGACATTTGCTACCTCCTTTGCTTCAGTTGTTAAACAGCCAATACAGAAAACAGATGCTGCTACACAAACGGTGGCAGCTAGTGTTAGCACTAGTACCAGCGTCTGCCAGCGTACTTGTGCTGTTGCAGTTTCTTCACAGCCTCCACTTCCTCCCAAAACACTGGATAAATCTGTTGTCACTAACGTCACATAGCTCCCTACTCCCTCAAAAGTTCAGTGTGGTCCACCATCCAGCACTGTCACTACCACTACCCAGCACAAAAAAAAGCAAAGGCCAAACATCCACTGCTGATGGAGTTGGGAAGTAAATAATAGTCTGATGATGTCGATGTCATCCTATATGATGTCTTGCTTAATTTTTCTGTTGATCTAATGGACCTTGATGTCGGACAGGTCCAATCATTTGCCCCCAACCATTACGAACTCCCCTCCCCAGCAGAAAGATAGTGTGAAATTACAGCCCCCATGATAGATGTCTCCCACATTACAGTGGAACATTAATGGATTCAGGACTCAACTAGCACAGGAATGCCCCCCTGTGCCTGTGTCTACAGGAAACACATTTTAAAGCCACTGACACCCCTGTACAAAGAGCTATACCCTGCACCAAAAGGATGACGTGACTGAGGGCAGGGCCAAGGGAGGGGTTGCTGTATTTATCACTAACAAACATCGCTTCTCTCCTCTGTCTGTGGCTACTGACCTGCAAGCAGCTGTTGTTGAATTTCATGTGTGTCAGAGCATCACTGTTTGCTCGCTGCCCTATTGCAAGATGCGATAGACTCTTGTAGATCTTGTGGAAAAACTCCCACAGCCATTTTTTCTACTGAGAGACTTCAGCGCCCAACATGCATCTCATAAGTTGTGCTTATGAGATAATGTTTTCTGCTCTCCAGCCCTTGCAAACTGTGTTCAGTGGGAGGTCATTGATGACCTTCATTGTAGTGACTATTTCCACTCTGCATTCACCTACTGGATGGAGCATTCCCTGAAGAGAAGTCATCAAAATGGATGATCAACAAGGCTCACTGGACGCTGTTCAGCCAGCTGGCTGCGCCTGAACACCGTAACAGTGCTCAGGAATGGATGGCCCACACCACACGAGTGATCCATCATGCCATTGATCTATCAACCCCAGAGTCCTCAGGTCATCTTAACAGGCAACCTGTACCTTGGTGGACATATCAGTGCTGTTCACTGATCCAGGACATGTACAGCTCTTCTACAGCTTAAAAGCCACCTGACAGCAGACAACCTCATAACATTTTGCATCACAAGAGCCAAGTCTCGACGGGTAATTAAGGAGAGCAATAAAAAGACATGGCAAGCGTACCTGGACTCCATCAATTGTTCCACTTGTTCTACAAAGGTGTGGGAAGCCATCTGGAGGATTTCTGGTGAACACAGTTTACTGGAAGCAGCAGTGCTGAAACAGGGGTGTCTCCAAACAACACGCACAGACATCGCTCAGAGGTTGGCAGAGCAGTTTCCGAAAACTACTGCCCGTGCCAGCCAAGGTCCAGCATTTCGCCACTACGATGCGACTGTAGAGAGGGGCAAGTTGGACTCAGATCCCACAATTCTGAGTCTTACAACCGCCCTTTCTCCATATGGGAGCTGGAACTGGCACTATCTGAGGCTCAAGATACTGCACCTGGTCACGATCAAATCCAGTAGTGCATGCTTCTTCGTTTGCCAACTGCGTCAAAGGAAATCCTCTTCAATTGTTTTAATTTGATATGGCAGTCAGGTCAATTCCCCAACTCAAGGAGAGACGCAGTTTTCATATCTCTCCTCAAACCAAGAAAGCTCAGCACATATCCCAGTAGTTAGAGTATCACCTTAATTAGCTGTGTAGGAAAGGCACTGGAGTGAATGGTTTACCATCATCTGGTCTGGTTGTTAGAGACAAGGCAACTCTTTATCCATTACAGTGTGGTTTAGGCATACGATACTACTTGAAGACACTGTATTCTCATGCAACTGCATCAACAGGGCTTTTGTGGGCACCTACCCATCTTCACACAGTCTTCCCTGTCTCAGCAGTTTTTTTACGGCCCTAGGTGGTGACACGCTGTCAGATTGTTTTGAGCAGGAGAATGGTGTCCCTCAGGGCGGTGTTTTAAGAGTTACTCTCTTTGCCATAGGCAGAAACAGGATCACCCATACAGTAAGGAGTCCTCTTTATTTTTATGGATGATTCTGCCATTTTCTGTTCCTCCTCCACTGTTGCAACAGTGAGCCATCAGTCGCAATTTACACAGTGCGAACATTAGAGGAGCGGGTGCAAAGATAGGTTTTCAGTTTTCTGCAGATAAGTGTGTGTGTGTGTGTGTGTGTGTGTGTGTTAATTTTAATCATTTTAGTACCTGCCTTGCATATGAGGGACATCTTACTACATTTTAGAGACTTGAGGTTCCTGGGCCTTATTTTTTACTCCAAATTATCATTGCTGCCACACCTGAGAGACCTTGAAGCCAGAACCCTGAAGGCACTGTACATCATAAAGTGCCTTAGCCACAGGTCTTTGGGAGCAGACAGGGTAAGTCTGCTCTAGTTTTATAGGGCTTTCATGCATTTGTGGCTAGATGATGGCTGCACGGTTTGCAGATCAATGAGGCCTTCTTATTTGAAGATCATAGATGCTGTCCACCATGAGGGGATTAGGCTGGCCACAGGTGCTTGCAGGACCAACCCCATACCCAGTCTGTGTGCTGAGGCTGATGAACCACTTCTTACAATTCCACTGTAACTCCTCATGGTGCATCAAGCTTGTAAGTTCCCCACAGCTTCCAATTCACCTGCATTCCATGATGTTGCTCATCCCTCTCTGAAACACCTTTCCTCCCATTGTCCACTAGCAATAAGGGCATTTGAGGTCCATGTGTGGCATGTGCTGGAGCCACTTGGAGTGGAACAAGTCCAACCTCAAATCCACGGTTTTAACCATCTAGTAGCCAGATTACTGAAGAGGCCCAGAGTCATCTTAGATTTAGTGAAGCACTGGAGAGATTGCACTACTCCTTCTGTTTTTAATGTGGTATTTCCTGTCATTTTATTTGAGCACCATGACTGTGTAGCTGTCTTTACAGGTGGGTCTAAACAAGGGGCTCTGTTGATTGCTCTGTCATTTTCCCAGACCATGTCCTCAAGGTCCGTGTGATCTTGCGGGCGCTGGAGGAGATGAGACATTCGTCCAGTGCTAAATTTCTTGCCTGTTCCAACTCTCTGAGAGCCCTACACTCTCTACAACATTTGTACCCAGCAGGTAAAGTAGTCCAGAATACCCAGGATGCCCTCCTCCACCTACAATGGCTTGGGGAGGCGGTGTCTTTCTGCTGGGTACCAGCACACATGGGCATTGTGGGGAATGAAAGGATGGATCTAGCAGCCAAGAAGGCATGTCATGATCCTCAGCTATTTCAGTGTGCCATATCCCACATGCCATAGCCTCGCTGTTGAGATCCAGAGTCTTGTATTGGTGGGAGGACGAGTGACTTGAAGTGATAGATAATAAGCTCCGTCTAGTAAAGCCCACGATGTTGTCATGGAATACCTCCTTCCAGCCACGTCAATGGGATGAGGTCCTCCTTACTTGTCTTCACATAGACCACAGACCTATGATGCATCTCTGTGTGCCACATTTTATTGGATTTTGTTTTATTTTTCAACCAGTGGGCTACAGCAGATTTGGTGATGGATCAGTGCCCTACTTTAAGCAACGTTCAAATGAATATGGTTTTGAGTTTTACATTTTTCTCATTTGTCAAACATTTTCCCCTAGATTTTAGGGAGATGGTTTTAATCTGTTACCAGGGCGACAGGCACACCAATGTTTTCCTTTTTTAATTGGTCAGCCAATGACATTCTCTGTGCCTGCCTTTTAGCTCCTTTGTCATTTTACGTGTGTTTTAAACTCATTTATAGCTACTTTTGCTCTTTCCCTATTGATTTAGTACATGTGAGATGCATTGGGTGCATGACTGTGCAACAGTTTTAGAGGTTTTATTCACAGTTGTTTACTTTAATGACTGTAAAGATGCTGATAACATCACTGTTGAGGGCCCATAAGCTCCAAACAAACACACACACACACACACACACACACACACACAGATTCTTAAGGTATATCTATTTATTCAGCCTTTTGTCCAGTAGTCCAGTAACTTTTTCTCATCTTCAGTGATCATGGCAACCATTCTTCACAAATCTTTGCCATCAACGAATTTGTAAATAAAGTTAGTTCCACACAAAAAACCGTGAGAATCTTCTGTGTCCTGTCCAAAGCATTTGACTACATGAACACAGTTTAGTTTAAGGCCCAGACTACTCAAGCCACCACTTGGGGTGCCGGGCTGAGAAGAGCAAAGAGCACCCAAGTGCAAACTTTATCACAGTTAATAGTGAAAACTGACATGGGTGAAAATGTATGAAAGACATTGGGTGTGAAAAGGGGGGGGGGGGGGGGGGGGGGGTTGCAAATGACAAGTTACTTGTGTGCAAAAATGTTACTATAATATTTAAATAGTATAAAAACACAACATTATGGGTGGTGCCTTACAATAGTGTAAGTTGTATCTGACAGAGAGAAAGCAAAAAGTTGTCATAATATCAAGTAAAGGAATGTACTCCTCAAACTGGGTAACTAGTACACAAGGGGTACCACAAGGCTCAATCTTGTTTCTTTTCTACCTAAGTAACTTACCTAAGTATGTAAACTATCATTCAGTTTTATTTGCTTCTGACACATCAGTATTTATAGAAAATAAAAATGCAGAAGAAATTCCTTGAAATGCCTGAAACACTAGCAAACATAGATGTTTATGTTTATCTAAATGACCTAAAATTAAGTAATTCAAAAAATGCAGCTGATGCAATTTAAGCCAAAATAGTCTCAAGTAAATGCTATTCACATTGTGCTCAGAATAAAGCAAAACATCTTAAATTCTTACGAATGCAATTGGACATAAATCTGTGATAGTTCTCACACATAGACTATCTGAAAAATGAATTAAATAGACTGATATTTGCTGTGTCAGTCTTAGCCAGAGTTTCTGGTACAGACACAAAAAATAGTATAACTACTTGGAGGCAATCATGAGATACATATAGTCTTGTGGGGAAATGCTTGCAACATGGGAAGAAAAAATTATCAGAAACATATGTAATGCAGGGCCAAGAGAATCTTGTCAGCCACTATTAAGAAACCTAAATATGCTAAATGTTACTTTATTGTACTGATATGAAATAATTCTCTTCAGAAATAAGAATACTGAACTATTTCTTGTAACTTCCACTACAGTTATGAAACTAGAAAGAAAATTTTATGCTTTTTTCGTGTAGGCTTCATCTTTTTGCAGAGACAACATTTAATACGGAAATGAAAATATCCGACATGGTGGAAGGCACACATTTTGGAAAGGTTAAAACTGAATTCATAAAAAGAAGTACTGTTATTCCATTAAAGAAATTTTTAATGATGATCTGATCAGGATAAAAAAATAAAATTCATATATTGGAGTTACATGATGATAAATATTGTATTTCGTGTATATTCTGTTATAGTTATAAAGTGTCCTGTACACTAAATCAATTATTTAACTTGTATGTTATGAGACAGTAAAGCCCTGATTCTGATTCTGATGTCTGCTCAGTGCTAAAAGCTGCTAGTACCATCATTATACTGCTTTTAACCTTCATTCTTACACATCTCTAAAACTGATTCTCACTGTATTCTTATATTTTCTTATATTTACCACCATCCAGTTATCTCTAAAACTATCTTCCTGTTTCTTTGAACCACAATAAGAATTAAAACAAGTAAACTAACTCTTAAATGTGAAACCTGTTGCTGCAGCTTTTGATGTCTCTCATACATTACGTCTCATACATGGCTGATTGGACAGTGAAACTACTCTAACCTGTATCTAGTTACTATTCTGTTTCTAGTAATCACAGATTATGCTTCTCAGGAATCAAAGTGAAGGGTAGGAACTGTAGAATGATAACAGATGATCCAATAGGCAAAATGACAAGGCCCAATAAAAATTCTTGAATATCACACAATTTATTGAATTTAACAATGAAAACAATTTATTTTTGACAAAATATTTTAATTTGATAGATTAAAAAAATCTACTCACCAAGAGGTGGCAGAAGACACATAAATGAGGGTTGTAATTAGGCAAGCTATCAGAGCCCATATAAACAAGATAAGTGGAGGGTAGAAAAGAAAAATCTGTCTAATTTGCAAATACATCAGTGGAAGACAATCGGGAAAGGCCATGGACCTGTCTATGTGCATGGAAATCAGTACTAGAAAAGATGTAGGGGCAAAGTGTTGATTAATCTTAGTGATACAGATAAATAAACGAATGGATTAGTACATAAGGTAGAAAACAGATGACAATTTGAACAAGACAGGTAATAGGGTTACATAAGAAGGAATGATGACCACATGTGCTAATATAACAACGAAAACAGTCAGTTTTTTAATTTAATTGTTGAATTTAACTGACAAAAGGAGAAAATATAAAATTGCACCAAATAAAACAGGCAAAAGACAATAGATACATTAAAAAAAGAGAGAAATTAATAGAGTGTGCAAAACGGCAAACTAGGAATGACTAGAGGAAAAGTGCAAAGCTGTAGAAGCCTGAATGACTATGGGAAAGATAGCCCTCACCTGTAGAAAAATTAGAGAGACCTTTGAGGGAGAGATATGTGTCGGAAGACTGAAAGGTAGGAGGAATGTATAGACAGTCTGCTCAGGTGCATAGGAGACATACCAAATAATACTAAAAGGAGATTCTGAATATATACACTTAAGGGCAGTACTAATATCACAAGTTTGTTTGAATCGTTGGAGACTGTTGAGAAAATGCTGAAAATCTAGCACTGGCAGAATCTTGACTACAGATGCCAACTAGATGGCAAAATCTTACTTACAAAGTTCCCTGTAAAAGTATGAAGTGAGGATTCTAGCAACGTACTACAGCTTTCTACATATCATTACCATAGGAACTGCATAGATAAGATGAATTACGGTGCCCATAGAGGCATTTAAGCAGTCATTCTTCCTGTGCTTCATAAGTTAATAAATGAAAGGAGCTACATGGAAGAAAGGAAAGTGCTCTATGCCACACACTTGAAAGTAGTTTGCAGAGTATGGATGTAAATGTAGATATAGATGTAGCTTGATGACTTCACTGTTTTACTTGACTGCACATTCTAATCTGTGTGCACATTTACAGGTGCATTTTTCTGCCATCGCTGTGGCCGTACGTATGCATCAAAAGGAAATCTGTCCAGACATTTGCGACTTGAGTGTGGCGTTGATCCTCAGTTTGCTTGTTCTTTGTGTGGGAAGAAATTCAAGCGTAGGGAATACCTCATGGAGCACATTACTGTCACCCACAGAGTTTTATCTAGATTCAATATCAGCAATTGATTTGTAATTTTAGAACAACTAGTAATGTTTGTGTGCAACTGGTATTTTGTCTTCTGTACTATTGGAATAATCAGTTTTATTTTAGTGCATTGTTATTTCATTTTTGATATGTGAGTAAGTAAACAAACTGGACAGCATTCTTGAATCTGTATTCCTTTACCATCAAAGTTAAATTATTCACCATCATTGACTGTAAGAAGAGCTTGAAGCTACAATTTTAAACTACATGTAGATTATAACAATAAAAATGTAAGAAATAAAAAGAATTAAAAATAAAGATTCTTGTAAAAATTTCAAATTTCTGTAACAGCAGGCACTATTATACCTAATGTCAGTGAATAAAATTGTTAGGTTAACCTGTTCTCGGTTGTGATAGTAACTTTGGCTGTCAAATATGGTGGTTGCTTTTTTGGGCCACACAGCATACTTGCTCGTTGTATCTCTACATGTTTTGACTGAGAAACCTTAGCCAATGCACTAACATTTTTATGGCTTACTATTCAGAAGTTTTCCTGTGTATTTGTTGGCATCTTAACCTCTGTGCTTTTTTTTTACCAAGAATAAAATGAAGAATTGCTTATTTGTATGGAAAGTTCTCTCCATTTAGCTCGATTTGAATAAGGCAGTTGAACTCTCTGTAACTATTTAGCAAATATGAGTTTTCACTGGTCTATCTTGTTGTTGATATAATCATTTTATCAAACAGAAAATTCAATTTGGAAAACAGTTATAATTACAAAGAGAAAGAATGTGTGGCTAGTGCTTCCCGCCAAGAGTTTCAATCCTTAGTATTGCCAGTAGATGTATTTTAAAGAAAAAAAAATCAGTTCTTGCTTTTGGAATTAAATGTTCCTTTTTCAGAGAAAAATGCGGGGTTAGTTGGGAATAACTGCAAAGGAGGAAGACCTATGTGGTGTGAGGGTAAGGTAAGGAAAGTTGGAGGAGAAAGGCTAAGAGATCAAAACTAGTTCTTTAGCAAGGATTGTGTTAGATTTAGTTCAGAGAGACATTGTGAGAAGTAAAGATGCTTTAAGAGAGGAAGAGAAATGAAATATGAAAGGGCTAATGAAACTAAAAAATAGCGAGGAAAGAGAAAAGAGAGGGAAGGAGTAAAAAGGAAGGAATGTTAGGGAGTGTGATTGACTTTTTGTGAAGAAACAGCATGCATAGTTTTCATATTTTTAGAGTGAACTGATGATCTGTTTCGAAGTAGTGTTTTTCAACTGCCCTTATCTCTACAAGTTCACCAGGCAAAATATTACTAAACCCATGAAAGACCACATAATTTTGTTTGGAACAAGGTAGATGATGTAGAACTGGTACCAAGTAGTATGATCTTCCACCACAGATGTATGTCACAACAGTGAAGAGGTGTGCCTGTGCTAGTCAGATGCATGAAATCAGTGCAGAAAGCGAGATCAGTGTAGAGACATGGCAGAAAGGAGCAATTGTGGTTGGACATGCCCATAAGCACACCATGTATTCAGTTGCCTGATCCATTGGTGAATCAACGCAGATGGTCCAACATGCTTACAAGGAATGATATACCACTCACAGCAGTGTAACAACTGTGATTGTAAATATATCCTAACTGACAAGGACCAGAGATTGTTATCCCTTGTCAATGACAACTGGTTTCAAATCCTACAGGAGTTGCTACTTCCTTTATGATTTCAGTTATGTAGCTATCAGACCATGGTCTAAGGCATGTTTCTGTGCCCAACATTTTGTCTCCTAATGCTGGAGATGGACTCAGAGGCTATAAACACTTACGAACTTCCAGCATGCTGGAGTAATTGCAGGGCAGCAACTTGTGTTAACAGTACAGTGGAAAAACAGCCAAAGTAACAAATTTCACTTTTATTTTCTTGATGACTAGTTTCAGGTCAGGACTCATTTTCAGATCATCCAAATAGTCAAAATGATATTTCCCAAAATATAAGGACCATGTCAAGATAACAAACACATACATATAACAAAGTACAAATGAGCAGTAACAGAGCATACAGATCTGTATACTCTGTTACTGTTCATTTGCACTTTGTTATATGTAATATTTGTTATCTTAACATGGTTGTTATACAAGGGCTGTCTGAAAAGTTCTCGGCCTCGTACAGAGATTGCAGCACTACTTGTGCGATTTTTTCCTCATGCGTTGGTACACATGCTAACGGATGCCACATAAAATTTCAAGTCATTCCAGGTAGCAGATGACTGTAGGCAGTCATTTGGAGCAGCAGTAGTGCGTGTGATTTGCACCAGAAATTGAACATGAGAAATCTTTGCACAAGACAGGTGCTCACCGTCAATCACACAACACTTTCCAAAAAGTGCTTGGTGCATTTTAAGAAAAACAGAAGTGAATCTTTGCACCTATGCTTCACAGTGGCTGAAACATAGATTCACCATTAAACACCAGAATCCAAACAGCAGTCTATGCAGTGGATAGAATCCATTTCTTTAGCTTCAAACATGGCAAGGACAGTGCCATCAGTGGTGAAGAACATGGCATCAGTGTTTTGGGATGCAAAAGGAATTTTGTTGATTGACTATCTCAAAAAAGGTAAAACTATGACTGTAGAATACTACTCTCAACTTCTAACAAAACTGGACCCAAGCATTCAGGAAAACAGACCCGGCTTAAAGAAGAAGAAAAATCATCCTCCATCTGGACACCTGCACCTGCCCATGAAAGTGTCTTGGCAAAGGGGAAATTGAGGGATTTGTTCTATGAAGTGCTGGAACATCCACCTCTTCCCCAGATTTGAGTCCCTGGGACTTCCATCTACATTAGAGAAGATTATGTTGAAAAATAAAACTTGCTTGAAATCATAAATTATTATATTTCTTGAAAGCATAAATTGTTGTTTTCACTGTCAGGCCAAATACCATTTTGACTATATGGAAAATTTGAAAATGGGAACCGATCCAAAATTAATCATCAAATAAATAAACGTAAAATTCATGAATTTTCCTTTTTTTCTATTGTATTTATAAAGACTTTGTAACTTGATTTGTGAACTCTGATTAGCTCAACAATCCAAACTGTTTGTATGCAGTTAGGTCACACTCCACACCAACTTGTGTTATTGAGAATATACTGCTGGAAAGTTGGTGCTTTTTGCTTTATTTAGCACTAAGGCCAACAGCTCGTCTAATTACAGTCCTTTATCCATTCTTTTAAAGTTGTTCTTGTGTTTTCAAAGTTCTGTGGTATCTACTGTCATTAAATGCAGTTCCATCTTAACCTGTCTTTAAGTGAGCACTGAACTGACATATGGAGATGGGTACCTTGCAAAAGGCCAGTGCTAACAGCAGCATATAGTTGCACATTTTCAGTCGACCAACCAACACACAAATTAGACACCAATTGTCTCGATGTGTGCAGTGTGGTCAGATAAGTCTTGATTTCACCTCTTTTTCAAATTATTTGAGGTGTTGAGTACACTGACAGCCAAAGGACGCATTTAATTTGCCCAGTGAGGTGTTTAATCTAGAGCATGTGGAAGGTTTAGTTCAGGCTAGAGATGGGGGTGCTTTTCACACCATGAATTGGGGCCACTCATCCAGGTTAGCACGAACACATTTATTTCCATACTCTCAGTGACAAGTTTTGCCCTTTCTTCCACTTCTTTATAATGAGTATGCTGTGTACACTAATGTCTTTGAAAATAACAATAGCCATTTTCAAAAACTGGCAAATGCTTAGACACCTTGTGTTAATTCCACAGAAAATGTCTCGGACTATCTGTAACATTAGGTGAAATGCGGCAATCACCATCCCAACAGTGAAGTAAGCTTTGTGAGATATAATCCTCAATAAGTGGCTTCAAGTGGATAAGGCATATATGAAGAAACTTGTGGTCTCTCTTCCTTGCTGACTGAGGTCATTATTGTGAGTAAAGGTAGTGTCACCTGATATTAGAGTGCTGTTTCCTGGGGATTACTAGTCTTTTGTCCAGTGTGCTTACTTGCTTACTTAAAAAGACATCTCTTCTTGCCTTATTCCCCTCTTACTTTGTTCAAATGAAAATTAATAATTCAGAATAGTGCACTGACAATCAGGATTCAAATTCTAAAGTAGTAATAATAATAATAATAATAGTTATTATTATTATTATTATTATTATTATTATTATAACCTTCTCTCTGTGAGAAGTAAGTCAAAATTGAGGACTAAGGAAAAAGGAAATAACAGACTGAAAGTTATAATGAATGAAAATAACAATAATCAGTATACTAAATAACATAATAATGAACAGAAAATGCTAATAAGAGAGATGAACACCAATAGAAACAGTGGTGTACAGGGTGTCCTGCTAAGGGTTTTACTCTGTTTGAACTTTGCTAAACCATGTAAAAATAACAAAAGCAAGGAATTTTAAGTCACATAGATGATCACGACATTACTTATTATGTTTTTAATGTTCAAGATATTCAAAATGCCCTCTTTGGCAACAATGCAGCATCTGCAATGCTGCAGAACAAATAGACTCATGTATCATGGTTGCCTTTGGACTGGATTCATAGGCAGTCACAATCACCTCTCTCATGTCATGAAGAGTACACGGCTTTGTGGCATGGACAATGTCCACAGAAAGAAGTTTAGCAGCATTAAATTTGGAGATCTGGGTGGAAGTTCAGTACCTCCTTATTGGCCTGTCCACATCTCAACAAATGTTTCATCCAGCAGTTGCCCCACATCATGATGGTGATGTGACTATGACTATCTTGTTGACAAAAAAGAACTTCATCTCTGTTCAGTTTGTGAACAGCTGGTACAGTTCATTCTTGCAACATGGTAAGCTACTTTATACCTGTCATTGTTTCTTCAAGAAAGAGTTGCCCAACAACTTCCCAGATGAACATGCTACTCCATACTAATAACCCAGGAGATCAAGAGCTCATTCTTCTGTAACATGGGGATTATCTCTTGCCCAGTACACACAGTTATGGTGATTGATGATTCCATTCAGTCACCTCATCAGACCAAACAATACCATCTGTCAGCTGTTCATTATCGCAAATCAGTTCACAAAATTCATCATCCTCATTCATTGCATGAAGCAACTTGTGAATGTAGTGTTTCCATTTTGCTTGCTTTAAAATGCAGTGAACACTTGAGTTGTTTACACGTGACTCACCAGCAACTTGCCATATGTACTTCTTTAGGGATCTTGTGGAAGCTTGTACCACTGTGTCCACCTGTCTTTCACATGCTACTGATTTCCTACTGCCACACTGTCCCTGCAATCACACTCATTTCCTTCCCTCTTAAATTTGTCGTGTAATTTTGCTACTGTTACATGTCATGGTGTTGCAGTATCAAACTCTGCCCGCTATCATCTCTGCACTTCTTCTGTATTTTAAAATTTCCAATAACACTTTAAAAAGCAGTTTATTTGTTCCAAAGACAAGTTTCCAGTAAATTTTTACAGTACTGTCCAGATAGTGTGTGTAGATGACAGTGATTGTGCATCTGATTGTGACTTGAAGCTTTGGCTTTGAAAAGATGATAAAACTCAAGATTTGGATTTAACATCTTGCTGGTTACGAGATCATTAGAAATGTAGCACAGCCATAAATTGCACAAGGATAGGAAAGGAAATTGACTCTGTCTTTTTTAAAGGAAATGTCTTGGCATTTATTTTAAGTGATTTAGAGAAACCACTAGAAGCTAAATCTGGATGATCAGATGGGAATTTGCGTTCCACTTGTCCTAAATACAAGTTCACTGACTTAATCACTGTACCACTTCAGTCACTGTAAATGTGACACCACAACTCTCCATTTAATCCTAATCACCTTTGCCAGTTAGCACTATTATTTGTGTAATAATGGGTTTTGTTAAAACCTAACTGTACTAAAATTATTCTGTTCAGAGTATATGCAGCTGTGTTTTACATGGAAGTACATAGATCTACTGCAGATGTCATTTAATGACTATGACTTTTGTATCATTTACTTGGTTTCTTAATTGCTTTTGTTTCAGATGGTACTGGTGAATATATGATAAATACTGTTAGGACACTAGGTCATTTAATCTTGATAACTGATCTACTCATTATTAAACTACATAATTATTACTGCATTAATTTCTTGTTAACTCCTTTTTTATTCAGTTATATTACAAACTCATCAATATTTAAATATGGTTGTTGTTGTAATTGTATTTTTAAAGCAGTAATGTTGTGGTTGTTTGTCATTTTAATTTATATAAAATTATGAAGAACAGACAACAAATATGTTTAAAATATTAAGATATCTAATGGGTACATAAAGTGAAATTAAATCAAAAATTGGTACAAATGCACATGGAATAGAATAGAATGTGGTAGTTTTATTTGCCTTTAAACTTTTTGGATGAAATTGATATTATAAAATGTTAAAAAACTACTCCAGTTACAACATTACGTGTAGATTACATAACTTTGTTTCAAACAGACACTAAAATTAGGTTGTCAGATGGCATATTCTTAGGTCACAATATTTTATTATAGTGCATTGGATACCATTGTTGACTACCCATAATTTCAGTTTTGTGTATTGATATTAAGCATAATTTTAAATTATTCCTAATCAGTCTTACAGAAGGGGGAGATCATTCTGAGATTTAATATGTTTACAAGGTGTAATGCTTGATTTTAGATTTGTTCTTCAAATATCTACTTACGGATTCGTTTAGTTGCAGCTGTGACATAAGATTAATCTAAGAAATTATTTGGAATGAGCATGAGACACCATGGTTCTTAACACTATTTTGTTGAATATTATCTGTCTTAATTTTTTCATCTTACTTTGCTAATACAAGTATCAACAAAAGCAGGTGCTGTGGATGTTTTACATGTAATTCACAAGTAAATCCAGAAATCACTGTTGTATTGATAATCTGATATGCCTTTTACTATTTTGGAACACAAATTCTGATCAGATTGCACATTTACAGGTTCTTTTCACTGCAGTCGCTGTGGACGCTCATATTCAACTAAAGGCTCTCTCTCCAGGCATCTGCGGTTTGAGTGTGGTGTTGTTCGTCAGTTTGCTTGTCCTCTATGTCACAAAATGTTTAAACATAATCACCATCTCACTGATCATATGATAAATACTCATAGGACACTGTAGGACATTTAATCTTGATAACTGATCTAATCAGTATTAAACTACATAATTATTACTGCATTAATTTCTTGTTAACTTCTTTTTTATTCAGTTATATTATAAACTTATCAATATTTAGTTACAGTTGTTGTCATTATTGCATTTTTAAAGCAGTAATATTGTGGTTTTTTTTGACATTTTAATCCATGTAAAATTATTAAGAACAAACAACAAACACGTTTAAAATATTGAGATGTCAGATGGGTACATAAAGTAAAATGAGATTGATGTAAGCATTGGAAAGGTGGTACAAATGGAAGTTGTACGAAATCTTACTGTGAGCACTAGAAGCTTCAAACCTATGCATCATGTCTGCTGCTGAAAGCTATACTGCTTGTAGAAACATGTTTGTTGCCTTTTATTGGTTGATCTGTCTCGAGACTTCTAGCATATGCTTTCCATGCTATTAGTTGTGAAGTACTTTATGGAGACTTGTTCATCAGAGTATGGCAGTTCTCTGCTTCATACTCACTTCAATCATTTGTTGTTAGTTATATAAAAATTTCTCTTATACTTATTTTCCTACAAAACCTCATCAAGAAACCAAATGTGCTTTCACATAACACAGATCATCAAATCCATTTACAGCACCATACTTCCAAAATAAACTTGATTTGTGCCATATATATATCATTACTCGTGGTCTTTTTTGTAGTGCTCCCCAGCAGTCTATTTCCATATATCTTAAGGCAGACTGAATTCCTTATACTTCTTCACAGTCAAATATTATCTTCATGTAGCTTATGTATGCCACATTTATGACCTAAATGTCTTACATTCTCTCCAAACGTAAGGGTAGTGAAATTTTTACTCTGTACATATCCCTTGAGCTCTCTGATTTCACATGTGTCAGGAAAATTTGTTTTGATTGTATTTTCATTTGTTGCAATAGCTTAAATCAATAAGTCTCAGCCACATATGAAACTGTGGTCTTTCAATTGTATTTCGTCTTATCAGTCCTTTTTTTCTCATGAGAACAAAAAAGAGCTTTCCATTGAATATTACACATTTATTAACTTATGCCTGTAGCAATTTTATTATATGTTAATTACAGAGGGAAAATCTATCATCTGCATTTAATCAGATTGTTTTAATACTGAATGATATTTTAGCAGTCATGCAGGGTATTTTCATTTTCGGTATTTTCTGTACTCTTACAGTATTTTAGTTATTATCAAATTATGTATTTTATATAGCTACTCTAAAAAGAGGTGTACTTTGTAAGCAATATTCTCGTAAGGAAAATATGGTACAAGCCATAGAAGGGAGTTACTAGTGAAATGCAAATCCATTATTCATTTGACATATTTGTCACTTATACAGTGCTTGTAGCTTTAAATTGGAAACATATAATTATTTTGTAATGTTACTAAGAAATAACAAATATTAATATCTGTTATTTCTCAGTAACATTACAAAATAATTAGATGTTTCCAGTTTAAAGCTAGAAACACTGTAAGAGAAATATTTAGTAATGTTACTAAAAAATAACAGATATTAATATTTGTTATTTCTTAGTAACATTACTAAATAATTAGATGTTTTCAGTTTAAAGCTAGAAGTTCCTCGTATCTTTCCAACACCTCTTCCCCCATCTCTCTCTCCATCTCCTCCCCCTCTCTCTGTCCATCACCTCACACATCCATCTCATCCTCTCCCTCCGCCTTTCCCTCTTCCACCTGCCCACTACGCTTCTCCATGTTCCAACTCCTTCCTATACTGTCTAACCCCCCTCTCCTGGCCATCTCATCCTCAACCCTGAGCATCTCCTCCCACCCCCCCCCCCCCCTGTATCCATTGCCTCCTCCATCTCTTGCCCGTCTCTTCCTCTCCATCTTCATTTTCTATCTGCCCACTACCCCTCTCCATATTGCACCAGCCACCTACTCTCCCTCTGCCCCACTCTATTTCCTCCTCCCACTTACCTTTCTCATAATCTATCTCTTTGTCCATCCTCTCTCTGACTCTCTCTTCCTGTCCCCTCTTTCTGTTCATCTCCCCCTCCTCTATCACTCCCCTCCCCTCCCCTCCTATCACCCCTCCCCTCTATCCCTCCCCTCCTCTCCTCTCCTCTCCTCTCCTCTCCTCTCCTCTCCTCTCCTCTCCTCTCCTCTCCTCTCCTCTCCTCTCCTCTCCTCTCCTCTCTATCACTCCTCCCCTCTCTCTATCCATTGCCAGATACCCCTCCTGTCCTTCACCTCATCCCCCATTTCACTATTCCACCTGCCTACTACCCCTACTCTGCAAATTCCACCTGCGTCCCATAGCATGTCCTCCCACTCTCTAGCCGTCTTCTCTTCCCCTCTCTCTGACCAGCTCCTCCTCTCTCTCTCCATTGCCACCATCACCAACTCTCTATATCCTCCTCCCCCTCTCTCTGCTCATATCCTCCTCCCCACTGTTCACCTCCCCCACTCTTTCTAATCCAGCTCCATCTTTCACCTGCCTGTTACACCTCCTCCTCACCCCTACCCCCCCTCTTTCTATGTTCCCTCATCAATCTTCTTTTTCCGCATGCCATCACACCTCTCCATCCTCCAACTTCCTCCTATATATGCTCCTCTTCCCCCTCTTTCTGACTGTGTCCTCCTTCCCTCTCTCTCTGACTATATCATCCTCTCCCTCACTTTGTCCATCTACTCCTCTATCTCTTTGACCATCTCCTTCCGCCTTCTTTCTGCTCATCTCTTCTTCTTCCTCCCTGTCAGTCCATCAAGTCCTCCCCCTCTCTCAACACACCTCCTCCTCCCCCCTCAAGCTGCCCATCTCCTCAGCCATACTGTCTCTTTCCATCTCATCTGCCCTCTCTCCTGTCTCTATCCATTGCCTCCTCCTCCCACTCTGTGTCCATCAACTCCCTTCCACCTGACCATTACCACTTCCGTCAACCACCTGTCCCCTATTCCTTTCCGACCCTATCTATCTGACCAAATCCACCTTCCCCTTCTGTCACCCGATTTCCTTCTTACATTCTGTGCATCTCCTCTTCCTCCTTTCTTTTCATCTCCACCTCGCCCTCTCTCTCCTCTTTCCCCCCCTCTCTCTATACATCTTCTCCCCTCTCTCTATCCATCTCCTACTTTCCCTCTCTCTCTCTGTCCATCATCTTTTTCCCCTTCCTGCTCATCTCCTCCTCCCAGTTCTCCTTTTCCACCTGCCCATTGCAGCTGTCCTACTTCCATCTACCTCGTACACCACCCCTCACCCCATGGATGACCATCTTTTATTCCTCCTTGGTGAACAGATCCTCATCCCCGTTCTGTGTGTCCATTGCCTCCTGCCTCATCTCTCTGTCCATTTGGTCCATCCCCCCCCCCCCTTCCTGCACATTTCCTCCTCTCCACTGCCATCTCCTGCCCCTCTATTTTTCCAGTTGTCTGCTACCCATCTCCCATCTTCCACCTGCCTGTTATTCCTCCTCACTTTTTCCCCTATCTCAGTCCATCTGTTCCTCCCCTCTCTTTCATTTCCATCTGCCCATTACCCGTCACCATCTTCTGCCTGCCTCCTTCCCATCCTGCCTCCTTTCTACACTCTCTGACCATCTTCTCCTCTCTCTCTCTCTCTCTCTCTCTCTCTCTCTCTCTCTCTCTTTCTCTTTCTCCCTCTCTCTGGCCAGCTCCACACACCCTCTCTCTCTCTCCTCTCCCTGCACTCTGTCCACCTCTTCCTCCACCATGCTTCTTTCAGTATCCTTTTTCCCTCATTTCCCTGTCCACCTCATCCCATACATCATGACCTCCTTGCCCTATCACCTCCTTCCCCTATCTCTGTCCATCTCCTCCGCCTTCCTATATTTGTCCATCTCTCTATCCATCATCTCCTCTCCTTCCTGTGCATCTCCTACTCCCCATCTTTCTTTTCGACTTGCCCACTATTCCTCTCCATCTTCCACCTACCTCCTATGAACCCCTTCCCTTCCCCCCTCTGACTCTTTTCTCCTCCCCTCTCTTTTTATCCATCTCCTCCTCACCCTCTCTCTATTCATCACCTCCTCCATCCTCTTTCTGTCCATCTCTTCCCCCCCCCCCCTCCCTCTATTCATCAACTCCTCCCCTCTCTCTAGAAATCCTCTCTACTCTCTCTCTCTGTGCATCTCTTCCTCCCTCTCTCCCTGAATTTCCTCCTCCCCCTCTCTGTCATCTATCACCTTCTTCCCAACTCTCTGTCCATCTTCTCCTCACCATCTCTCTTTCCACCTCCTCACCACCATTTCTGTCCATCCCTTCACTTCTCTCTCTCTGAATATTTCCTCTCTTTGTCCGTTGTGCCATGTACTTGCCATTCGCCTAAAGTGATCGGCAACCCCTCCAACACCAAAGCATCACCAGTTTGCATATGCACATGGTATTACTTCCAGACAGTGTCGGTCACAGTAAGGATGATAGACAGCAGGACAAGTGTGACCAGAGGTCCTCCATGCCACAGACCTATTGCCTCTGTCGTGTCACATGTGTAGAACTGCATTGGCATGAATTACTCCGTGCACTGGGTATACAGGGCAGCACAAGCCAACATGGCAGCAGTTAGCTCCAACAGACCTCTGGGGCCAGTTCATGTGCTGGCTCGTAGCAGCCCAACAGTCAGAGCCTGGTCAGAAGCCACCACAGCAGGACCTTTGACTTTCCAGCGATATCCCAAGACGTACCTGTTGGCCAACTACACTGAATGCTCAACCTCCATCATTAGGGATTATCAGTGACATAGTCTTCACATCCCACATCATTCATTCTCTGTGAGTTCTAGGCATATGTGTGTTAGTCCCTAAAAAATTTTATTATTATTTTATTTAGAAGAGTTATCCCTTGCTGTTAAATCTCTCTACTGTTTTTGTAATAAACCTTTTTTTAGATATAGCACATTGGCTTCTCTCCCTCCTGTTTAATTTCTCTTTCATGTTTTACTTTCCAAGCACACCAGTACCCCTCTCCCTATTCCACCTGTTTTCTAAATCACCTTCTGCTCCACGTCTCCTCCTGTGCCCATCACTCCTCCACCTTGTCCTTTTCCATCTCCTCATTCTCTCCTCTCTCTCTTCATCACTTCCCCTCCCTCTAGCCATCTCATCCTCCCCCTCTCACTGTCCATCTTCTCCTCCACTTCTCTCTGTCCATCACCTCCACTCCCAACTCCATATCCATCACCTCCTCTACCCTCCCTCTGCACATCTTGTCCTCCTCCTGTTCATCTCTTCCTCCCTTTTTCTTTTACAGCTGACCACTACCCTTGTCCATCTACCACCTGGCTCCTACGCATGCTCATTCTCCTCCCTTCCCTGTCCATCTCCCTCTCCTCCTCCCCCCTCTCTCCATCCATCTCCTCCTCTCCCTCTTTCTCATCATCTCTTTCTCCCTCTCCCCCTGTCCCTCTCCCTGTCCATTGCCTTCCTGTCCATCTCCTCCTCCCCCTTTCCTTTTTCAACCGCCCACTACCCTTCTCTATTTTCCACCTGCCTTCTACCCCTCCTCCTCCTCCTCCTCCTCTAACTCTAACTCTCTCTCTCCCTCTCTCTCTCTCTCTCTCTCTCCATCTTCTTCTCTCCTGCCCTCTGTCCATCCTCTCCTACACCTTTATGTCCATCTCCTCCTCCCCTTCTGTGTCTATCAACTTCTCCCTCCTGTCTCCATCACCATCCATCCCAACCTTCAACATCTATCTGTACATGTCCTCTCTATCTTTCCATTCCTCCTCTCATCTCTCTCTCTCTCTATCCTTTACCTTTTCTGCTCCCACCTCTTATTTGTCCATCTTCCCCTCCCCCTCTCTATGCCCATCTCCTGTCCACCCTGTCTCTTACCAACTCCTTCTTCGTGCATCTCCCTGTCCATAGTTTCCTCCCCCTATCTCTTTCAATCTCTTCCTCCCACTGCCTCTGACGCTCCCCTTCCAGTCCCTCTGTCCATCCCCTTCTCCACTCCCCTGCATCTCATTCTCTTCCTCTCCCTTTCCCTTTTCCACTTGCCCACTACGCCTCTCCACTTTCCACCTCCTTCCTACACCACCTA
Source organism: Schistocerca serialis cubense (assembly GCF_023864345.2). Classification (NCBI taxonomy): domain Eukaryota; kingdom Metazoa; phylum Arthropoda; class Insecta; order Orthoptera; family Acrididae; genus Schistocerca; species Schistocerca serialis. The sequence goes on along the minus strand of NC_064641.1, from coordinate 80,781,708 downwards.
ACCCCCCCCCCCCCCTCTGGAAATCTCACCTTATCTACATCTACATCTACGTGATCACTCTGCTATTCACAATAAAGTGCTTGGCAGAGGGTTCAATGAACCACCTTCAAGCTGTCTCTCTACCGTTCCACTCTCAGATGGCATGTGGGAAAAATGAGCACTTAAATTATTCTGTGCGGACTGATTTTTCTTATTTTATCATGAAGATCATTTCTCCCTATGTAGGTGGGTGCCAATAGAATGTTTTCACAATCAGAGGAGAAAACTGGTGATTGAAATTTCACAAGAAAATCCCATCACAACGAAAAACACCTTTGTTTTAATGATTGCCGCTCCAATTCACGTATCATGTCTGTGACACTATCTCCCCTATTTCATGATAATACTAAATGAGCTGCCCTTCTTTGTACTTTCTTGATGTCATCCGTCAGTCCCACCTGATGCGGATCCCACATCGTACAGCAATACTCCAGAATAGGGCAGACAAGCATGGTGTAAGCAGTCTCTTTAGTAGTGTTCTGCCAATGAATCGCAGTCTTTGGTTTGCTTTACCCACAATATTATCCATGTTATCGTTCCAATTTAGGTTATTTGTAATTGTAATCCCTAAGTATTTAGCTGAATTTACAGTCTTCAGATTTGTGTGACTTATCGCATAATCGAAATTTATCTGATTTCTTTTAGTACTCATGTGAACAACTTCACTCTTTTTTCAGCATCAATTGCCACTTTTCGCACCATACAGATATCTTATCTAAATCATTTTGCAAGTCGTTTTGATTATCTGATGACTTTACAAGACAGTAAATGACATCCCACTAACCATCTTCACTTCTCCCTCTGACCATCTCCTTCCCTCTTTTTGTCCATCACCTTCTCCCTCCTCTGTTCTATCCACACCCTCCACCCCCTCCTGACCATCTCTTCTTCTCCTTCTTCATTTTCCATCTGCTCGCTACCACACTTAATCTTCCACCTGCTTCCTCTCCCATCTGCCATCTCACTGACCATTACCTCCTCACTCCTCTCTCTACATATCTCCATCTCCCCTTCTCACTGTCCATCTCTTCTTCATCCCTCTGTCTCACCATCGATTCCTACCCCCTCTCTCTATCTATTCCTTCCCCTCTACCTCTATCCCTCCTCCCTCTCTCTCTGCCCATCACCAACTACCTCTTTTGTCTATCATCTCATCCCCCACATTCTATTTCATCTGCCTACTACCCCTACTACTCTATATTCCACCTGCCTCCACAGCAGCTCCTTCTACACTCTGTCTGACCATCTCTTGCTTGCCTCCCTCTGTGTGCCCATTGCCTCCAACCCCAACTCTCTGCCTACCTCTTCCTCCCCCTTGCTCTTCACATATTGTCCTCCCCACTGTCCATTTCCCCCCTCTTTCTATTCCAGTTGCCATCTACATGTCTCCATCTTCCACCTGCCTGCTACATCTCTTCCTCTTCTCCTCACTTCCTTTTCCACTTTCCCACTACTCCTCTCCATATTCCAGCTGCCTCCTGCATATACTACCTACCACTCCCTCATGTCCCCCGACCCTTTCTAACTCTGTTCTTCCCCCTTCTCACTTTCCATCTTCTCTGTCTCTCTCTATCTTCTTCTATCTTCTTCTTCTCTGTCTGTCCATCAACTCCCCCCGGCACCTACCCATCTCCTACTTTTATTTCTCTCTCTCTCTCTCTCTCTCTCTCTCTCTCTCTCTCTCTCTCTCTTTTTTTTTTTTTTTTTTCATATAGTCACCAACTGGTTGCTTTTGCAAACGTCATAGCATTTTCATACAATTTTTGTACAAACAGTAGGAATTTGCAATTCATATGTACAAGAAGCCACTTACGGGTGATGCACTTGCCAATATATGGTACAGTACTTCATAATGCAGCATACAATTATTACATAGTATAGGTATTTGATTTTACAGTATGTTGTTACAAATATTACAATCACCTCAGAATAGTACATCATATAGATAGAAGAGTTAGGCCTACATTTAAGAATAGCTACATTTTAATATCAGTATTCATTCAGTGAGTACAAACATTTGAGAGATAAAAAGTATTTTAATACTTTACCTCTGTGGCATCTTACATCACTTGGCAGTTTGTTAAACAATATCTGGCCATTAATCCAAGGACTATGATCTGTTGTCTTTAGTTTAGTTCTGTTTCTGAAGAAGCAATCTTTCTGTCTTGTGTTATGGGTATGCACATCAGAGCACTTAGTTTCATTATTTTTACGGTCCACAAAGAATGTTATTAATTTGTACAGATACAAGGAATATACTGTTAGATATTTATGTTGTACAAAGGTTTCCCTACATGAATCTCTGTATCCTAGTCGATGCATGCTCCTGATTGCTCTTTTCTGCAGTGTTAGGATTCTGTTCATGTGTCTGTCAGCAGCACATCCCCATACGTCTATTCCATAATTCATATATGCAAATATTGTCCCATAATAAGCAGTTTTTAATGTTTCTTCAGAGACTAATTTTGATAGTTTGCTAATTAAGTGCTGTGAACTGCTGATTTTATTGCATGCAAAATTGATATGATCTACCCAGCTAAGATTTTCGTCTAGGTATATCCCCAAAAATCTACATTTGTCTGTGTACTTTTTTGATGCCACTTATGTTACCCTTTAAATCTAAATAGCTGGGATTTGCTAATATTGATGTTTAAACCTTGATCATGGAAGTAAGTAGTTATTTGACTTAAGCCATCAGTTGCAGCCAATGTCAAGTCATTACTTTGTTTGCAAAAGAACAAAAGTGAGGTATCATCTGCATAACTTACTAATTGGGAGTATAGAGACGCTTCTAAATCATTAATGTAGACCAGGAAAAGGAAAGATCCCAATACCGAGCCCTGAGGTACACCTTGTTTTACTGTTTCATAGCTGGATTGGAAATGTTTGATCTGACCATTAATTTCATAACTCAGCTTTGTACACTACTTATGATTGGTTGGATAAGTGATCAGTAGTTATACGGATGTGGCATTTATATTGTAAGTTTCCAGTTTGCTTAGTAGTAGCTCATGCTTCACTGTGTCAAATGCTTTAGTAAGATCTAGAAATATCCCTGCTGTCTGCTTTCCCTCATCCAGGGCATCATACACCTTGTGGAGAAATTCGGTAATTGCCATAATGGTACTGTGATGCTTTCTGAAGCCATGTGTTCCTGCTAGTAAATTATTCTTTGTGAAATAATCAATAAGTTGTGTCAACAAAACAATTTCAAATATTTTACCGAAAATTGGTATTAGTGATATGGGCCTGAAGTTTGATGGCTCCTCTTTATGCACAGGTTTAACTGTACTTTTCTTCAATATATTTGGAAATGTGTGCTCCATGATACTACTGTTGATCAACTTCCCCCTAACACTGCTCATCTCCTCCTTCCCTCCCCCCCCCCCCCCCTGCCCCCTGCTGCCCATCTCCTCATCCATCCTGTCTCTTTTGATCACTTTTTCTCCCATCACTTGAATTCCTCTTCCCTCCTAACTACAACTTTTCTTTCCTCTCCATTCATCTTCTCCTCAACCTTTGTCCAACACCTCCTCCCTTCCAGAATGAGATTTTCACTCTGCAGCAGAGTGTGCACTGATATGAAACTTCCTGGCAGATTAAAACTTTGTGCCAGACTGAGACTTTAACTCGGGACCTTCGCCTTTCGCGGGCAAGTGCTCTACCGACTGAGCTACCCAAGCACGACTCACGCCCCATCCTCATAGCTTTACTTCTGCCAGTACCTCGTCTCCTACCTTCCAAACTTAACAGAAGCTCTCCTGCAGACCTTGCAGAACTAGCACTCCTGAAAGAAAGGATATTGTGGAGACATGACTTAGCCACAGCCTTGGGGATGTTTCCAGAATGTCCCAAAAGGCAAAGGTCCCGAGTTCGAGTCTCGGGCCGGCACACAGTTTTAATCTGCCAGGAAGTTTCGTATCAGTGCACACTCTGCTGCAGGGTGAAAATCTCATTCTGGAAACATCCCCAAGGCTGTGGCTAAGCCATGTCTCGCTATATCCTTTCTTTCAGGAGTGCTAGTTCTGCAAGGTCTGCAGGAGAGCTTCTGCTAAGTTTGGAAGGTCGGAGACAAGGTACTGGCAGAAGTAAAGCTGTGAGGATGGGGTGTGAATCGTGCTTGGGTAGCTCAGTCGGTAGAGCACTTGCCCGCAAAAGGCAAAGGTCCCCAGTTCGAGTCTCAGTCCGGCACACAGTTTTGATCTGCCAGCAAGTTTCACCTCCTCCCTTCTCTCTATCTGTCTCCTCCTTCCTTCTCCCTCTCTGATTCCTTCTCCCCCTTTGTCCATCCCTTCCTCCCCGCTCTATGTGAACACCTCCTCTTTCTACCCGTCATCTCCCACTTTCTCAGTTTGTCTCACCTTCCCCCTTTCTTCATCCATATCCTCCTCCTCCTCCTCCTCCTACCTCTCTTCTGTATCCTTCTATCTGTGTCATTGCCCTCCTTCCTGTCCATCTCCTGTTCTCTGTCTTCTTTTTCCATACGACCACTACCAGCTCCATCCAACACCTGCACTATACTCCTCCCCACTCCCCCCTCCCCTCTCTCTGTGATCATATCCTCCCCGTCTGTCTCTCTATCTCCTTCTCCCCCTCTCTCCTCCCATCTCCTTCTCTTCTCTATCCATCTCCTCCTCCTACTCTTTCTATTCATCACCTCCTTCCCTCACTCTGTATCCCCCTCCTCCTCTCTCTATTTACTCTGTCCTCCACCTCCCTCTGTCCATATTTTCTCCCCTTCTCTTGATCCATCTCCTGCCCTCCCTCTCACTGTCCATCACTTTATGCCCCTCCTGCCCTTCTCCTTTTCCACCTACCCACTACCCCTCTTCAACTTCCACATGCCTCGTACACTACATTCACTCTCCCTATCTATCCATCTTCTTCTCCCTTTTTCTCGCTCCTTTTCTTCCTGACCCTGTCTATCTGACCATGTCCTCCTCCCCCATTCTCTATCCCTCCTACCCTCTCTCTGTTCATCTCCTCCCCCATCTCTATGTCCATCACCTCCACCTCCACCTGTCCATCTTCTCCTCTCCTTTTCCATCTGCCCACTACCGCCTCCACCAATCACCTGCCCCTACACCTCTTCTCTCTCTGACCAGTGCCCCCCCCCCCCCCCCCCGTTGCACTCCTTACCCTCTGTCCATCACCTCATCTCCAACTATCTATCCATCTCCTCTTCCCCCTCTCATTTTCAATTTCCTGCTCATCCTTTCTTTCCACCTCTTCTTCCCCCTCTCTCTGTCCACCTCCTCCTCCCCCTCCCTATACTTCCTTCTCCTATCTTTCTATCTCCTTCCCTCACCACCATTGTCCATCACTTCCTCACCCTCCTGTTCATCTCCTCCTCCCAGTCTCCCTTTCCCACCTGTTTGCTACCTCCTCCCCTCTCAATCTCCTGCCCCCCTCCCCTGCCTGTAACTTCCCCCCTCTCCATCTTCCAACGGCCTTTTCCTCATCACCCACCTGCCCCCTCCACCTTTCTTTCATCATGTCCTCCACCCCCTCTTTCTACCCACATCTTCATCCCCCATGATTGTACAGCTCCATAGCTGAGTGCTCAGTATGGCTGATTGTCATCCAGAGGGCCCATATTCGATTCTCTGAACTGCCAGTAATTTTTTTGTGGTGGGAGGCCTGGAACGAGGTCAATATAGCCTCGTGAGGCCAGTTGAGGAACTATTTAACCAAGTAGTAGTGGCTGCAGGCTACAAAGCAGTCAGTAATTTTTTAGGCATTGTCGCATGGGCTGATGATTTGTTTCTTTTGGTGCATGAGAAAAATCTAGTTTCACTAGAAAATAAATGTGGCAACCACCTTGGAATGTTGCATGTGTGGTTCTTGCAGGTGCAATTCAAGGTTTTGCCACAAGAATCAACATATATTTTACTTAAATGTAGACTTGTTAGGGATCCATGAATTAAAACAAATCAGTTGATAATTTGTAGACAAAAGCTGGAAGAGCAGTGTGATGACCTGAGCCCAATGGGCCATTCCAATAATACTGAAAACAAAAGTGCTTTCTTAGATGTTGCTAACAGTATGATATATCTGAAATGATCACTTTTATAGTGCATCTTCAATATTTTTGCACATCAACAAGATATATCTTCTTCAAATGTTTTAATATTTCTTTCAATGCATTTTATTATTCTGCTTTTTTATTTTAGTTTGGCTATTTCTGGTATTACAGCCAGTTGAAGGAGATATGCACATATGTATATCATATGACTTGCAAACAACATCTGGGGCATCTAGTTATGTGACATATATGTATATATAAGCATGCTGCATAACCAATACAAGTGCGTTACAAATAATAAAAGAAGGATTAATAGGAGAAGTTTTTTTACATCACACTGTATTCTTCTCACATTCATTAAACACATGTTACGGGCATATACAGATATTTTTTAAACAATAATATTCCCTAGTTCTTTCTTGCAAATCATATAACAAATAATCATGGACTTGTCTTCTTGAAAATGCCTATATACCCAAAACTGGCCAATAGTGGTTTAAATAAAACTGTTTTAGAGAAATTCTGTTGGCAGAAATAATATTCTTTCTGAAGATATTCCTAATGATTGTAGGATTAAACCTGCAAACACTAATAACTGTATATATTCTTAACATAATCTGTCTATTGGGGGGAATTTTCAGTTTTCATCTTAAATTGTGGGTTTATTCATAGATATTTATTATTCCATTTTTCCTCTGTGTAGATAGTTTTGTTGTGTTTAATTACTTTAAAAGCACTGTGTAAGCATTTTCCTATGTATATCTTGCTGCTCTCTTCCATGCTCACAATGACAGTATTGAAGCTACAAATAAGAATGATAATCATCATTAACTAAGTGACAGACATTTGAGTACTAAAATCAATAGCAGATACTCATAGTTTACTGACAGAAGAGTAACTGACTGCATCAGGTATAAGTAAAAGTAACAGCATAATGTGTAATACATTCCTGATTTATAATTGCCTTAATGATTGTGGAATATTTAGTTACATACTTTGTCCCATTAGGTTGTAGTCACATTCCATTATCTGATAATACTGATTCAATGTTTAGCAATATTCGATTTAACTGTTTTATTTTACCCAGTTAGCTAAATGAGACTTGGCAAGAACTGTAGTAAGCAAGGAACTGTCAAACATAAAAACAAAGAGTAAACATCAACAGTAATATGTGTCTACAATCCAAAGAAAAAATAAAATACACTTTGCATCTTAATCCAAAGTTGATGCCTTCCCACATCTTGAACATTGTCGTCACCAAATGATGAATCATGGCAGCTTCATTGCTAATATTTACTTTATAAATCATATAGATTTCATTATCTTGCATAAAGTAACTGAATGTTTTCGCAGTTATAAGTAAGTTATAAATGAGGTAAAAATACACAAATTATACATTATAATCTGAGGAGAAAACTTCATATGAGTAGAAGGAAGCTTGGCCAATAACCTGGATACTGATCTCACCTGCTTAGCTTAGTCAGCCTGACAAAAAATGACTATGAAGTGTATATAAAATTGTAGTAACTGAAATATAACTGTAAATAAAATCAATGTTAAATTAGGTTTTTCTATGATTTCCCCGTCCCTACCCAGTAGGCATAGCCAATAACTTGGGTACAGGTTTCACGTGCTTAGCATAGTCAGCCTGACAAAAAGTGACTATGAAGTGTATATAAAATGTAGTAACTGAAATATAACTGCAAAAAAAAAAAAAAAAAATCAGTGTTAAAGCTTAGGTTTTTCTGTTACTTCCCCGTCTCTTCCCAGTAGGTACAAAAATTACGTCATGTCTTTCAAAAAGTAAGTAAAGTAATATAACTTCCATTTTTGATTCTATGTTTTGACATTTTATGAATCACCAATAAAAGAGAAAAGATAAAATATAAATTTGTGATTGGTGGCAAGTGTGGTGTAGACTTTCGCACACTCTTTGTACCAATGACTATCTTTGTATCATTCTTCCATACTGCCATGGACAAATTAGTTCTGTGTATGGAAAGAGCAACCAATTATTTTATACAATAAAAGATGAAACAACATAAAAAAACAGAAGATGAGACTTCCAGAACATATATTTAATGAGCTCAGAGGACAATACTTCGCAAAGGTTACAATGTATAGCACAGCCACATGCCAAAACAGGTACAGAAGAGTTCTAGCTAGATAGTAAATAGCATGATGAGTGAGAGTAAACTGAAGGCATTCACCAGGCGGTGATCACATACACTCCTGGAAATTGAAATAAGAACACCGTGAATTCATTGTCCCAGGAAGGGGAAACTTTATTGACAGATTCTTGGGGTCAGATACATCACATGATCACACTGACAGAACCACAGGCACATAGACACAGGCAACAGAGCATGCACAATGTCGGCACTAGTACAGTGTATATCCACCTTTCGCAGCAATGCAGGCTGCTATTCTCCCATGGAGACGATCGTAGAGATGCTGGATGTAGTCCTGTGGAACGGCTTGCCATGCCATTTCCACCTGGCGCCTCAGTTGGACCAGCGTTCGTGCTGGACGTGCAGACCGCGTGAGACGACGCTTCATCCAGTCCCAAACATGCTCAATGGGGGACAGATCCGGAGATCTTGCTGGCCAGGGTAGTTGACTTACACCTTCTAGAGCACGTTGGGTGGCACGGGATACATGCGGACGTGCATTGTCCTGTTGGAACAGCAAGTTCCCTTGCCGGTCTAGGAATGGTAGAACAATGGGTTCGATGACGGTTTGGATGTACCGTGCACTATTCAGTGTCCCCTCGACGATCACCAGTGGTGTACGGCCAGTGTAGGAGATCGCTCCCCACACCATGATGCCGGGTGTTGGCCCTGTGTGCCTCGGTCGTATGCAGTCCTGATTGTGGCGCTCACCTGCACGGCGCCAAACACGCATACGACCATCATTGGCACCAAGGCAGAAGCGACTCTCATCGCTGAAGACGACGCGTCTCCATTCGTCCCTCCATTCACGCCTGTCGCGACACCACTGGAGGCGGGCTGCACGATGTTGGGGCGTGAGCGGAAGACGGCCTAACGGTGTGCGGGACTGTAGCCCAGATTCATGGAGACGGTTGCGAATGGTCCTCGCCGATACCCCAGGAGCAACAGTGTCCCTAATTTGCTGGGAAGTGGCGGTGCGGTCCCCTACGGCACTGCGTAGGATCCTACGGTCTTGGCGTGCATCCGTGCGTCGCTGCGGTCCGGTCCCAGGTCGACGGGCACGTGCACCTTCCGCCGACCACTGGCGACAACATCGATGTACTGTGGAGACCTCACGCCCCACGTGTTGAGCAATTCGGCGGTACGTCCACCCGGCCTCCCGCATGCCCACTATACGCCCTCGCTCAAAGTCCGTCAACTGCACATACGGTTCACGTCCACGCTGTCGCGGCATGCTACCAGTGTTAAAGACTGCGATGGAGCTCCGTATGCCACGGCAAACTGGCTGACACTGACGGCGGCGGTGCACAAATGCTGCGCAGCTAGCGCCATTCGACGGCCAACACCGCGGTTCCTGGTGTGTCCGCTGTGCCGTGCGTGTGATCATTGCTTGTACAGCCCTCTCGCAGTGTCCGGAGCAAGTATGTTGGGTCTGACACACCGGTGTCAATGTGTTCTTTTTTCCATTTCCAAGAGTGTATGTAGATGGTATAGCTCAGGGAGGTGCCTGCACAGCTGTCATGCATGATCACTCTGCTGCGGTATCTCCTGGCAGATGTTGCTCTGTATCTGTAAATCATGACATCTAGGTGGTAGCCCAGTGGATTATCACATTCCTTCTTCCATGAGGAAGGGCGAACTGCATCTCGATGAGCTGACCCACACCTAGCCAGGGGCCTGGGCAGTGCTCTGAACCAGATTGATGTCCTTGGAAATGCTGGCTCCTCCAGTTTGGCCAGCTCCTGGTCAGCACAGACTGGAGCGTATGGCAGAAGGCCCCTACCTAGTGGTGCAGTCAGATTCGTGGTGGCTCCAGTACTGGTAGTACAGTCCAGTCCATGTCTATGTCAGGACATGATGCGGAAGGCAGTTTCAGAGGTGAGGGGATGACCGGTACCACAACCTGATCTTCTTCCGACACCTGCCCCATCTCAGTAGCCTATAAATAAAGGGAGATGAGGACATGGCTGTGATTGGTGAACAGTACTGAGAACCAGAGGCCAGGAACGGCTTGGGTGTAGGAGAGGAGGTAGCAGAGGGTCCTGCAGACGAGAAATGTCGGGTGGCATCACTCATGTGTGTTTTCTGGAGGTCCCAGAGGTGGAAGCAGCTAGGTTCTCTGTCACAGGCAGAGCTTATTTTGATGGTGTGTTATTGTCCAACTCTCCATAGCCACTGTCAACACACGGTGTTCCCACTCTTGCCTGATAACTGCCAAAATACACATCTCATGGCATCTGAAGCCCCAAGCCCATACACAGTTGCCCAGCCATAAACTTGGAGACAGCACCACAAACAGCCCCACAGGCAGGGGCAGATGGCAGTAGCAGATGGAGGATTGTGCAGGGCTGATGGCAATGCAGGAGTTCCACTGGACTCTAATCCCATATCAGTGTCGACTTGTAGGAACTCAGAAAGAGTGTTAACGCCTTATCTGTAATGACATTGGCCACATAGTTCTTCATCTGTGTTTTGAAGGTGCACATGAATGTTTTAGCCTCATGATTTGAATGGGGTTGAAAAGGTGGAGACAGCAGGTGGTGAACCCCATTTCTGCAGCACAAGTTGCCAAAAATCTGGGAGGGGAATTGTGGGCTATTGTCCGACACCAGCATGAGGAAAGATCGATCAGTAGCAAAAATTCTACTGAGCACTGTGACCATAGCCTTTGCACTCATGGAATAACAGTTAACAGCATATATAAAGTTAGAGCAGGCATCGATGCAATCACTGGGTAGTTTCCAGCAAGGGGCCCACAAACTCAGCATGACCCTGCTTCCACTGGGTCGACAAGGATGCTTACTGTTGTTCACACTGATTCGAACTAGGTGTTCATTTGGCCACAGAGATTCCGATGGGACTATCCAGGGAGATTGTTGATCCATGGCTAGCAGGATAATGCCATTTACCAGGATTATCTGGTGGTGGAGGTGAAAGTAATGCAGCAGTGGGCTGGGATCCTGACAGGGAATGTGGTCTCGTCAGAAGCAAGCACTGTCGTTGGGCCCCCTGTGGCCTATCCAGCACTCGGCTATAGACTGGATGTGTGCCGTGTGACAAATGGTGGTCACATTGATCATTTATAAGGTTCTTGGTAAAATTGTTTGAGTTGCTCTTTCATTTAACATATCATTTATAACTGTAAGTTTAATATAATAAATATTATAAAGCATTAAAACCTCGGTATTCATTTATCAACACCCTGTATGTTACTTTACGCAAGAGGGCATGGACCTTCTGTAATATCTGCTATGAGGAAGTACGATCACAACTTTGACTAGCTTCTGTGCGGGCTTAATACTGTTGTGAGAGACAATGTATTCTTGGTATTCCACTGACTGTTGAAAACAAGTGAGTTTTTCAAGACTGCATTTGGGGCATGTGGACTGGAGGATGTGGAACAGCCACCACAAGTTACCTACGTGTTATTCCATTGTGGCTCCCTTCACCACAATATCATCTAGGTAATTCATGCTGCCCAGAACATTGTGCAGCTGTTACTTGAAGAACCTTTGAAAGAGGGCTGGGGCACTAGCCATCCTGAAAACTAGCTGTTTGAAGTGATATAATCCATGTGGCATGTTGATGATCAGTAGTTTATGTGAGTTATCATCCAGCAGTAGATGTAAGTAAGCTCTGCATAGATTGACTTTGAAAAAATCCTGGCCTCCCACAAGTGCAGAGAAAAGCTCTCCAATTTTCGAATGGGACACATATTGTTCTCTGACTGGGACTTGTCAATAATCTTAAAGTCTCCACACAGGTGCAGTTTCCCTGATGGTTTCTTCACAGTAACCAAAGGTGTTGGTCATTGATATGCAGACATGGTTGAATGATATCCAAGGCTGTCAGTCTGTCTGCCTCCTCCTTGACTTTATCTCACAAGGGACAGGGGTCATGTATATAACAAGTGAAGGCACACTGATTTCTTTAATTTAATGTGTGCCATAAAGTTGTTCACTTTTCCCAAACCCCCAGAGGAAATGTTAAGGTACTGCTTACTGATGGTTTCCAATTGAAATGGTACTTGTTCTGAGACCAGGTGAACAGAGTCATTGATGACATTCTAAAAGCTGGAATAGCATTAAGGCCACAATAGATTCTCCATTTCTATGCTGTGAACTGTAAGTAAAGGTAAGGTGTGGTATAACATTTTTACACATCACCACAATTGTGAGTGGTCCTGTGGGTGGAAGGTGTTGTTTATTATATGCCACTAAGTATCAAACTGTGGACAGAAGGGGCAGTGCTCCCAGCTGGAGATGGGTTTGGGTGTTTAACAAGAATGCAGAGGCACTGGCACCTGTAGCTGAACTTGTTTATTGCACAAAGTGAATGTGATGAACAGTCTCTTATGTGACACCACCGTAGAATGAGACTCCAACAAAACCACATTAATGTCCATTAGTTTCTGTTGAGGTGACTTGTCTGGCAAGAGCATGGCAGATGGACGCAAGATATCCTTCCTTCTGGTAAGCCTCACACTATGCCCACCTGTTGAGGCAGTCTTCTCTGACATGTTCAAAAACAGTCCACGTATGATGGAAATGACTGATGGCTTTGGGGGGGGGGGGGCTTGTTTTCTTATTTACAAGATGGAGCCAGAGTGCAGCGGTGTTTGCATTCCACTGTTGCCACATTTTCTGTGTTATGAAAGTTGGATTCCCCTCCTGTGTCTGACATGATGGTTGCCAACTTACCCCAGAATTCTAATCAATGGACTATAGCCTGAGAAACTTTGAATGATTGGGCCCATTTTAAAACATCCCCCAAAGTAGGGTCTTCCAATTGTAGAGCTTTCTGATGCATCTTCTTATATGGAGCCACCCAAATGGTAGCAATCCTAATCATCTCCTATGCTTGTGATTCCTTAGTTACTGGAGTCACAGAAAGGCATTTCCTACTGAGTCCCTGCAGTTCAGCTGCCCATGTGTTGTATGACTAATTAAGCTGTGTACGACACTGCTAAAATTCCACATGGGATGCAATGACATGGCAGTGTCCGTGAAAGTAGGTAGTTAGTGTAGCATACATTTTGTCAAAGGTCATTTGTGCTGGTTCCATGAGAGGGGCCAGTTTGCAGATCCACGACAGGAAAAACAATTGTACAACAGCTCGATTCATTACCTGGAATGTGGCAAAGTGCTGCTGCTGAGGCTTCTCCTATGCATTCCACTCTTCTGCCATCTTATCGCAAGGGGGTAACAATGGCGGCTTTGTATCTAACTGCCAGGAGAACGATGTGGACAACAAGGCTTCCAGACATTTCTGTCCCTCTAACTGTAGTTGCAGAAATTACTGTAGCACAACTTCTATCAACACACTCAGTAAGGTAGCCTGTTGCACAGTGTCCATGGCAATATAGCAAATACAAAAAATGCCCGAGCTGTTGCCAATTATGTTGTAACTCACAACATAAAAAACATGAGACAACACCTCCAGAACAAGTATACATAATGATCTCACAGGACAACAGCTCACAATGGATAAAATGTATGGTGTAGCCGCATGGCAAGACAGACACAGTACACTTGTAGCTAGCATACTAAATAGTACAATGAGCCAGAACAAGCTGGGGGCAATCATTGGGTGTGACCAGATACATAGATGGCATGTCACAAGTGGAGGTGGGAGACACCTGTGCAGCTGTCATAAGCAGTCACTTGGCTGTTGTGTCTCACTTTGGTAGTCACACTTTGCAGTATTGGACATGGAGTGACTGTTGGGCTCCAGTTGCTGTGATTGTTGTTGTTGTTGTTGTTGTTGTTGTTGTTGTTTGGTTTGTCACTGTCCAGTGTGACATGGAGGCTGCATTTGTACAGCTGCCACATTGTCCTCCCCCTGAGAACTCACTGATGCCCAATGACCAGGGACAGACACCACCACAGTGATGTCACAGCAAGCCTTAATCTGATCACCAGAAGCATGAGATTCTCAAAAAAAATTAAGCCGTATTTAACATTTCAGCCTAAGGTGGATTCTTGCTCTGTACCATGCGGTGCAGCACCTCCCTGTCAGGTGCTAACTGAATGGTGACATCACATGCTGAAGACTCAGCATAAAAATCATGTTGAGCATTAGTATCAAACTGATATTTGCAACTGAAGCCACAGAAGATGGCCATATGACACCAATAGGTCTCTGTACTGAAATGACATGCATGCATTTACAGTGATAATTTGACAACTTACGCATTTCATCAAACCAAAGTGATACAGGTTCCTGGTGCAGGGCTGGCTGGCACAACTGGTAGGTCCAAGGAGAAATCTAAGAATGGAACAACGCCCTACACATGTATACATCAGCGCCACCAAAAGCAAGGAAGTGTTGTCAAAGCCACTTCATGTAAGCCTCCCAGTCTTCAGCTGCATATTCATAAGTGGGAAAGGGCAGTGGATACATGGACATCATGGTTGCCTGCATACTCAGTGTGGCCGACAAGTTCATGATGATAACCATAAGAGCCTGCTGCTGCATTGGAGCAACTGCCTCCATGGTCAGAGGAACTGAAGGAACTAAATAGACTGAGCCCACGGAAGTGAACATTGCACTCATTGCCAGTGATATCATACTGTAGGACACAAACAACAAATGGCCACAATGAACCAAAGTTTATTCTTCTTCCACATACAAGTGAACGACAGTTGAGAACATAGATATGAACTTAGAAACAATCCATGTATTGATACAAACAGTTGCTAAGTGTGAACACAATAAGAGTACCTGCTGCACTGCTTTTTTATAAAGAGGTGGGCTTTATTAGATGGTGGAATATTCAAAGTGTAGCTTATCAGCAGTCCAATGCCACAGTGCATATCTAAGTAATACATACAAGGTTGTAGCAAAAGTATTCTGGATAACTGACTATCTGTCATGGGTGACAGTCTCATGGCTGGTTAGCCTTCCAAATATCAATATGAATGTGAAAACATGGAGAGGCCTTCTCAAGGAACTGGAGATAAAAACAACTGGCTGCTAATATATTTATTTCTTAATATATATTTGATATAAAGAATATATATATTTGATATAAAGAATACTTCTCATTTTTCAACCAACATCTTTGTTTGTGGAATCAATACTAGAAATAATACTCTTCACATAGATTTAAAGTCACTTACAGTGGTCCAGAAAGTTGTCCATTATTCAGGAACACATAGTTTCAGTAACCAGCCACAATATTAAAAAATTTGGCTACTAATAATGTTGGATGATGAACATGTTAGTAATGATATCAGGGAATATGAGTATTATGGAAAATCTGACTTGCATACATCTACAGTACAGTAATGTCATTAAAGTTAATGAACATTGTAAACTTATTTGTCTCTTGAAAAATACAGATTTTACTGTTACATCCTAAAGAAGGTGATAAATAACTCTAAAAGTATGTGCATAAAATCTGAAATTGTGAAGTCAGAAAATAAAGTAAAAACCACTTGGAATGCGATAAAGAAGGAAACTGGCAGAAAAACAGGAAGTATGGCACATGTAGAAATCAAACAGGACAATACTGTAAAGAAACATGAAATGATTGTAGAAATATTGAAAAAACATTTTCTGACAGCAGCAGATAAGGCCAGCTTTAAAGGATCTGTGGACAAAGTAGTGGCTCTTGTACAGATATCCACAGATATCCTCACTTCCTGTTAGAGTCAATGATATTTAAAGAATAATTAAATCATTAAAAAATAAAATCTCAGTCAGTGCAGACAATATTTCTAGTAAAATATTGTTATAACTATATAAGTCAAATTATATAACATATTGAATACCTCTATAGGAAGGAATCGTCCCTGGTAGATTTAGCTGCCTGTAGTAAGAGATGTCACCACTCTTCAAAATATGTGATAAAAATAATATAACGAACTATCAAACCATCTCCCTTTTACGTATCTTTTCAAAAATTCTTGAAAAAGTCTTGCACAGATTGATTGTGAATCATTTCAGCTTCCACAGTATTCTCAACAATAGCCAGTTTGAGTTTCATGCTAGTCTTTTCTGAACGAGCAATATTGTCTGTTGATTTGTTCTGGAAACCATTAACAAAAAAAGTCTCCTATAGGAATTTCTGTGATCTCTCGAAAGCCTTCAATTGTGTAAACTATCAAGTCCTTTTGAAAAAGGCAGAATATTATGGTTTATGTGCTTTGTCACTTCAGTCATACCTAAAGGAGACTGTAATGCAGAATGGCTCGTCCAGAAAAGCCTGCCTCATTTGAGTGGTAACATTAAGTTGCAGTATGCCACAAGGCTCTGTGTTAGGCTCACTGCCATTTCTTGTTTTTCATTAAGGAACTCTGTCTTTCTTCTGAAATAGAATAAATTTATCCATTTTGCAGGTGATACTGTGATTATTGTTAACGAATTGTCAGATAACAGTCTTGAACAAACTGTGAATTCAGTTTTTACTGAAATCTTAAACTTCCCCCCCCCCCCCCCCCCCCACCCAAATGATCCCTAACACCGTGCAGATAAAATCCATTATATGAGGTTCAATACACCACAAAGAAATCTTGAAGAAAGTGAAGAGATCAACCAATATAAAAGGTTGAGGATACAAAATACCTGTGTCAGCCCACATTCCTCTCTCTCTCTCTTTTAATAAATAACAACCACGCTCAGTCACAATCATGATTTATTTCAGTGCATAGTGCATTTTGAACCCTGGGGGCTCATCTTCATATGCTTTGACAGTCTACGTCAAAGTGTTTTTTTTTTTTTTTCAAATTTAGATTAATTCTGGCCCTGGTAAGATTACATTGCTATATTACAAAGTGGCACATTATGTACATAAACATGTTATGCATACTGTGCTGCAAAACCACTTATCCACTACAGGAACTAGTAATATAATGGAAGGAAACATTCCACGTGGGAAAAATTATATATAAAAAAACAAAGATGAGGTGACTTACCGAACAAAAGCGCTGGCAGGTCGATAGACACACAAACAAACACAAACATACACACAAAATTCAAGCTTTCGCAACAAACTGTTGCCTCATCAGGAAAGAGGGAAGGAGAGGGGAAGACGAAAGGAAGTGGGTTTTAAGGGAGAGGGTAAGGAGTCATTCCAATCCCGGGAGCGGAAAGACTTACCTTAGGGGGAAAAAAGGACAGGTATACACTCGCACACACGCACATATCCATCCACACATACAGACACAAGCTGTCTGCTTGTGTCTGTCTGTGTGGATGGATATGTGCGTGTGTGCGAGTGTATACCTGTCCTTTTTTCCCACTAAGGTAAGTCTTTCCGCTCCCGGGATTGGAATGACTCCTTACCCTCTCCCTTAAAACCCACTTCCTTTCGTCTTCCCCTCTCCTTCCCTCTTTCCTGATGAGGCAACAGTTTGTTGCGAAAGCTTGAATTTTGTGTGTATGTTTGTGTTTGTTTGTGTGTCTATCGACCTGACAGGAACTAGTAAGTTATTTTTCAACTTGTCTTTAGTTTTGTAAACTTATATTCACAATGTGCCACTTGTAATATACTAATGTAATCATACCAGGACCAGAATTAACAAGGTATTTGCACCAGGACCAGGATGATACTGAATCTGAAAGAAATGAATGCAGACTGCCAAAGCACCTGAAAATGAGTCCCTGTGTTGTGAAATGCATTGTACATTGAAATAAAATCATGATTATGTCTGAAGGTGGTTTATTTGATGAAAGTAATACAGTGATGGAAGAAATGCTGACAGAATGGACAAAATTAAACTTCATCTTCTTAAAACACAGCTCACCAATATTTGCACTATGTGTTCAGTGGCTGAAGTGATATCATTAATGCTTTTTACTTTGGCTACTGTCAGTCATTAATAATATATTGTACTATATTATTGGGGGCTTAACCTCTCACAAAAAAAATTCACTGCACAAAAGAAATCCATCAGAATAATGAATGATGTCCATCACTGATACTCTTGCAGGTACTTCTTTCGAGAGAAGGTGATCCTTATCATTTCTTGTAATACATTTTTTTTCCTTGTTGACCTACTTCAGTAACAATGTATCTCTCTACAAGGACAACAACAAGTATCATACTACAACAGAAGAACCAAAAACAGTCTGCATGCTGAATTGAAAGTTCTTCAAAAATGAGTTTATTACTCCAACACTAAGCTGTTTAATGCATACAACCACAAATCAAATGTCTTAATAACCAACTACCCAAAATCTCAAAGAGTACATAATAGAGAAATCTTTTTATATGGTCAATCAATTTCTGAGAGAAAATGAATATCACCACTAAACTTAAATTGTTTGAGAACTAGTTTTAGCTAATTTTATTTTGAGCACTATCATAGACATGAGGAAAGCTGATTTATGGTATTCATATACGTATTTGTTGTAAGTGTCATGTCCTTGGCTCTCACCTCCACCATGGCCACTGTCTACACATCTAGATCTCCTTTCAAAGGGAAGAGGGATGCAGTATAAGGCTGGTGCCTGATGTTGTAGCTACATGCCACACAGCATTGCCCTGTCGAATGCCACCCTGCCAGACGTCTGCAGCCAATGCAGCTGAACTTCATTGCGACATCCACTGCAGTAACAAGCGTGGTGTGATCACCAGACACATCAAGGACTACTTTGCATCTATAAAGGCACGTGACCCTGGCCATTTACTGGTGTCCATAAAATTTGGGCAGCCTTGATAGGACCACCACTTGGAGCTCCCCAGTAGTCTTACACTGAATGTGAATATGAGCCTGAAGCCACCTGCAAATCTGCATCTGAAGCCAACTTCAAATCAGAGAGTCACACAATGTTCCCTGATACTGTGCACCAGGAACAGCACTGTGCTAGTGCAACCACTGATTATGACGGCGACCAATGGTCATCTACGGCAGAGTAACCTATTGTGACAGGCTGTGTGCCTTCTCTTGCACCATTATGGAACTGTATTGAACAAGTGACATTTCTTGTATAACGTAAGGATGATCTCTTATGATTCTTTCATTGAGAATCTGTTGTCTGTTGTTCATGTTGTCTCGTTTGCTTTCCTATAAAAATAATCTTTTGTTCTTCAATGTTACCTGTGCACCTTCTTGTTTTTTGCATTCACCTACCCATCTGCATAAACATACCCATCACAGCATACTTTAGTATGTGATGAGGATAACTTTTTCATGGCTCTGTTTCTTCAGACCTTATTCCCAGTCTCTGTGCTCAGCCAGGTAGCACACCCTTTGCATCTGTTTGCTTCCACACCCATCTGACTGATGTTCTTCCAGTGTCATTTCATTTGCTCATTTCCAGTGGTGACTTCTGCGCCAGAACTTTTGCTTCTACAAGTTGTCCAGTTCTGGGATCATCAGTTGCATCATTTGAACCAGAAAACTGCTCATTTGCTTCAATGTTTCTTGGGGGTGACACCCCCCGTGTGCTACAGCTGGGATGCCACAGCTTTTGCTTCTCGCTCGGCACTTCCTGCACAATTCAGTGCTCCTCTGACGGCATCTCCCCCATCCCAACATCCCCCGGGTACAGAGTGCCAGGCCACTATCCCCACTTCCCTCTGTTTGACATGATATTAAACTCTCAGCCCATCTTCCTGCCCACACTGGACCACCTCGTCTGCAATTTCACTCTTCTCGATGATTCTCTCCTGACTGCCTCAGCTCCTGGCTCCCACAATCATTCACACACTAGCATCCTGTGCTGCCCTCTGAGACTTGTCCTACAGTTCCAGTTTCCACAGCTCCGGCATCAACAGCTCTGGCATCCACAGCTCCGGCGCATTCTGCCTGAGCAGTCCAGGGTCTCCCATTGCATCTCCTCCCCCCACTACAGCACCTGCTGATGCAGCTCCTAAACCCAATCTGGCATCTTGTGATGCAGCTCTTATGCCCTGTCCAGCACCTCCCACTCCAGTGCCTCCTGCTCTGCCACCTCCACACGGTGTGGTGCCTCTGCCCGATGTAGTGTCTCTGCCCGATGTGATGCCTCTGTCTGAAATGGCGCCTCCACCCTATGCAGCACCACTGGTTCTTGTGTTCACAGTGTCCATCATCACCATCCTGGTGGCTGCTGTGCCTCTGCCTCCAGTACCAGTGGCTCCTGCACTGCAGCTGACCCAGACCACGCCGTCCTGCATCCAACCTGCTCCTGACCTTCCAGTGCCCTCAGTGCCATCTACTCCATGGTCTTCCTTGCTCCTTTTTGCTGCTGCAATAGTTCATCCATCTTCTGCTTCTGCTACTCCAAGCTTGTCTCCTACTGATGCATTATCTGTTGTCTGCCTTTGGTGGAGCCCTGCCTGGCACTACCCATTTTTGATCACTGCCCTCAGCTGCCCTTCATCACAGCCCTCTCTGGTGGCCTTGCACCCTTCCCTGCACCTCCTGTGTGTCGCTCATCCAGGCCTCCTCTCCATCATCCTTCACCTTAATGCTGCCCAACTTGTGGTCTTACACTATGCGTCTCCTGTCACCTGCTCCAGTGCCATCAACATGCTCGCTGCTGACCCCAGAACGTTCTGTGCCAGCCACCAGTCTACCCGCACTCTCCACACCTGCCGTGAGGCCACCAACATTCTCCACACCTGCCACTGGCTCACCAAGCCATCTGCATGTGCAAACAGTCCATTTACCATCTTCCTTCATGCCTGTCACCCATGTTGCATCTGAGTCCTCAGCTCCCTGCTTCAACCTTGAGATATCTTTTTCTAATGTGCTGGGTTTCTTTGCAATAGGCATCTTCACATCACACTACGTGCCCTCTTCTTGACCTGCTCTGAGGCATTTGGCCCTGGTTGTAGCTCCACCCAGCTCGTCTGTGGGGAACAGGACTGCAACATGTTCTGGGCTGTCGCCAACATCACTGCCATCATCTGTGAATCCAGATTGCTGTGCCCCCTACCTCCGAAGGGAAGAGGGATGTAGTATAAGGCTGGTGCCTAGTGTCCCAGCCTCATACTACACAACATTGTCCTGCAGGTTGCTTCACAAACAGATTCCTGCAGCCAGTGCATCTGAACTTCACTATGACATCCATTGCAGTAAGGAGGGCATCACAATCATCAATTCTGAGCTTGCCTATGGCAGTGTAACCTTTCGGTACAGACTATGTGCCTTCTCTTGCACCTTCCCGGAACTCAACTGAATGGCTGACATCTCTCAGATCAGAATGATGTTTCCTTTGTTGACAATCTGTTTTCTATTGTTCATGTTTTTTAGTTTGCTTTCTTAAAAAATAAATTTCTGTTGTTCAATTCTACCTGAACACTTTCTTGTTTTGTGTGTGCACCATGAGATACTTTAGTAATTTTTATCTTACCTTTGCTTCCTATATTTATTACTCATCCTTCCCCTACATAATACAGTTGTCTGTTACTTGGATTATATATTCTTTAATGATGCCTTATTTACATTGTCTTTTTATTGTATTTACTTAAATTACATTTGAACTATGTATAGCCTAACACATTCCATATCCTTACAATTTTTTTTTTATTCTTTTCTTTTTTTTGCTCTGCTCAAACATTTGACCAGTGCAACTGAGACAATTAAAGTCTATGAAAAGGATACACTTGATTATTCCCCGTATCCAAACTTGTGCTCTCAACAAATATTAATCACTGCATCTTCCTTCTTTTTTTCTTAAGTTATGTAGGTGAGTATACAATTAAAGATAAGTTTCTCTAGTTTGTTAGAACACAGATCCCATCAACTATAAAACAACTCAATCTGATCAGGCCTTGGAAGGCCCAATGTTACCGACCGGCCACTGTGTCATCCTCAGCCCACAGGTGTCACTGGATGTGGATATGGAGGGCATGTGGTCAGCACGCCACTCTCCCGGCTATATGTCAGTTTACGAGACTGGAGCTGCTACTTCTCAATCAAGTAGCTCCTCAGTTTGCCTCACAAGGGCTGAGTGCAACCTGCTTGCCAACAGTGCTCGACAGACCGGATGGTCACCATCCAAGTGCTAGCCCAGCCTGACAGCGCTTAACTTTGGTGATCTGATGGTAACCAGTCCATCAACTATAAGAGACTAAAATTAATGCTCTTTATAGTGAGAAGATTACTTCATAGGCTTTAATAACTACTGTTATCCTGCCTAGTGTACTCCAGTGTCAAGCTCTCATGTGGAGCAAGGCATGTAAATAACCCGAGGCTCTCAGTTTTTGTGACACTGTATGCATAGTAACTAAAAAGCTCTGAATATTTGTCATTGGGGCTGCATTAAACACCACAATTATAAATGTTTTTGAAATCACAGTGTTAAATAGTGAAACATAAATAAAAGATGTAATCTTATGGTAATTGCAGATTTAGCAACAAATTCTGTTTCTTATAACACAACACAGATGTATATACATATATGTAAACAATACTATGGAAGATCAGTAGCTGACAAAAAGGCGCCCTTGGGCACACCACGTAATACCGTAATATCATCAATGTTGTACTGTCCATAATGTGTTGACATAGCGGATATTGTCAGGAGTAACACAACTCTATTTGCAATTAATGCAGTTGTAGCAATCAATAGTTATTCTTAGAATGTTGCATATGCTTGTAGGTGTTCATTAGAACAGACAGTGTCTTATTCAATGAATGTAATCTGTTGAGCTTTTAAATGTAAAATTGAAATACTGTACGACTATAATTTTAATAATATAATGAAAAGGATAGTTGCCACTCTCCATATAGCAGAGATGCTGAGTCTCAGAAAGGCACAACAAAAAAAGTGTCGGAAAGTTAGCTTTTGGCCAGCAAGGCCTCTGTCAAAAATAGACAAAAAAACACACACACGCACACTCGTGCAAATGCCAGTTACTAGGCAAGCAGTTTGTCACCGCACCTAATGATAGCAATGTGCTCATTTGTCGAAATATTGTGCTTGTTGAACACTGACATCTGGCTGTTCATCTGTGACCTATTCTGTCAGCCTTTATACTTTTTTTAAAATTAAGCTCACTTAATTATATTGCTTACAGAAGCAGTTGTTTTTCCAATTGCAAACTGTAAATTCATTAAGGTGACAAGCAATATTTGACATAGTAACAAGTGCAATGTCATTTGGTTATTGTGATAAGCAAATTGTATATAAAGATGTGATGTGTGGGAACACATTCAATGTTTTTGAACTTATTAAGTAATGGTGTCAGCTTTAAAATTCAGTAGCTTATAAAGTTTAATTGAAAAGCAAGCCATAAGAATTTCATTGGCGAGCAAGCCATAAGAATTTCAGAGCAGATTACACTAGTAAATTGAAGAAAGTGTGCCATAATGATCAAAACATTGAAAGATTCCTCTGTTGAGATAATGTTTCCAGAAACAAAGAAAAGAGGATAAGACATATCAGATAAGACTGTATGTTTTTACATATTAGTGAATATAACGTTTCATTTTAGTCCCGATTAAAGTCTCATTAGAGAGGCAGGAATGGATAGTGATTTTTAAGTGTCATTTACATGTTATTTCATTGTTGGTTCCAGGTATATTCCTATGCAATCGCTGTGGACGCTCATATTCAGCAAAAAGCAGTCTCGTCAGACATCAGAAATATGGCTGTGATGATATTCGTTGATTTATTTGCTCATTGTGTGGAAAGAAATTTAAGGGGTGTGACACACTGTCTGAACATGTCAAGGGTTACCATAGATCCTATTGATGACATATTATCAGCACCTTTTTCAAACATTAATATAAGGCTGTACGTGAAAGTTCTGCAAAAAATGAGTATTTATTTACTGTAGGAGTAATACTTGAGCAAGTGTTTTATACTTCATAGTGTTCCTGAAAAATGCTAAAAAATAAAATAATCTCTGTTTCTGTACTTTTTGACACACCAATAACTACAACTTTTTACTTTTTCCATCCTACACCTATCGTCTAAACAATCTACAGTTGTAACTGCAGTTGTAATCCTGAAACATGTATACTAATCTAAGTCTATAAAGTTTACTAATTAATATAATAGAGGGAAACATTCCACATGGGAAAAATATATCTAAAAACAAAGATGATATGACTTACCAAACGAAAGCGCTGGCAAGTTGATAGACACACAAACAAACACAAATATACACATAAAATTCAAGCTTTCGCAACCAACGGTTGCTTCATCAGGATAGAGGGAAGGAGAGGGAAAGACGAAAGGATGTGGGTTTTAAGGGAGAGGGTAAGGAGTCATTCCAATCCTGGGAGCTGAAAGACTTACCTTAGGGGGAAAAAATTACAGGTATACACTTGCGCACACACACACATATCCCTAATATATGTGTGTGTGTGCGAGTGTGGGAAATAACTTAGTATATGTGAAAATTTTACAGAGGATGCTGTTTATCTCATAAAAAATTCTTACAAAATATCAAAAACTTCTTTTGTGAACCTTGACACCATTTATACATTAAACTCACTTCATTATGTTGTTTATGTAAGTAGTTACTATTAGAATTGTATATCTAAAAATTAAACAATATTTGTAGCAGCACTAGTCACAATAGAAAGTACATTCTCTTTTGGTCATTGTGACATACAAATTGTAGATGAAGACCTGATGTAAAGGGACACATTTCCTGTTACTGAGCTTACTAGACCAAGATTTCTGTGTGTATAAAATGCAGTAGCTTATAGCGTTTATTTGCAAAGCATTCCATCAGGATTTCATTATTGATTGAATGAGTAATTTCTGATGAAGTGTTATATATTTTAATTATGAACATGTTGAAAGATCTCTCTGTTAAAATAAAATCATTATCAACAAAAAAAAAAAAAAAAAAGCAGATAGCAAGCATCATGTGAGATTGTAATGCCTTTACATGCTAATGTGTATCATGTTCTTTTTTCATCTCAATTTAAGTCTCATTAGGGAGACTGCAATAGATCCAAGGTTTTCAAGTGTTATTTACATGTTATTTCTGTGATGGTTCCAGGTACATTTTTATGCAATCGCTGTGGTCGCTCATATTCAACAAAAGGCAGTCTCGTCAGGCATCAGAAGTATGACTGTGGTGATATTCGTCAGTTTGTTTGCTCATTGTGTGGAAAAAAGTTTAAGCGAAGCCACACCCTGTCTGAACATGTCAAGGGTTATCACAGATCTTATTAATCAATTATCAACTTCTCAAAACATTAATATTAGAAAAATTAAATAAATTTGTGCATTCTAACTGTAAAATTCATGTTTCATTCTAGTTATATTTAATAGTGTTTTTGAAAAAATGATAAAACAAGTAAAGTAATTTGTGTATCAACATGCTGTACTCATTGAGAATTGTAACTCTTTCAATTTCTCTACCACACACCCATGTTGTAAACATTTTACCATCTGTTACTCCAAATGCAATATTGTGTCAAATGTGTCTTAACCATGAAAACGTATGAAGTTGGCACCATTAATCAAAGATATGTTCTTGAATTGAAACCTAGCTGTGATATGCTGTGAATGTTTGTCTATACACATATCACACAGGCATTGGTGAATTGGAATGGCATGTTAAGTTATGCTTGTTAATGAAGGTCCCAATTCAGATAAGGAAAAAAATGAGGTAATACATATTGTGTTATTATTGGTTTACTATCACTGTACTGGAAAGTCCTGCATTGGATACAAATAATGAAGGGAATAAATATAATTACTCACCATGTAAGTGGGGCATTGAGCAATCTTCAGGCACATAGGCAAGACTGAAATTGTGGTAGAACTTTTGAACAATTTTCTGAAGATCTAACTAACAAAAACACATGCATACACAGCAACGTTGTTTCTATGTATCGTTTACAGACCGAGCACTATTTACTACCAATAATCTTGTTTCATGATTCTATATAAAGTCTAAATTGGATCACATTTATACAAATATGTAAAAAAATTACGTAAATAGGCTCATTTAATATTGATAACACTAACATAATTTTGGCTACTGATGTAATAAAATTAACAAAATTTCCTTGTGCCTATTAGGAATTCATATATCTTTCTGTATATTACTTAATTTTGTTCTATTGTTTGGAGTGAAATCTAAGAAGTACTCAATATCATATTTTTATACAGTTAATTAATTCATTAAATGGAATAATTCCCAAATTATTACAGATTGGGTAAAATCACCCACATTTCTATAATCAGGAAATTTAGCATTTTGAATAAGTACAGGTTTCAGCAAAAGTTTATTATTAAAGTTAAAAGTCTTATAGCACAAGGCATTAATAAATTTTAAAATATTGAACTATAAAATACAAATTTTTCAGAACAATGAACTACAAATTAATAATCAGCTAAATGTAAATTGCTCTCAGAATAATAAGATTTTAGGAAACATAGTATGTGAAGTAATTTTGGCATTTATATGGAAAGTGTTGTTTGAAAACAAATTGCAAAACCAAAAATGGGCATTTATTTACCCTAGGAGTAATACCTGAGCAAGTGGAGATTCCCACTTTGCTATGTTTCAAGTACTACTTGCTTGGCATTGCAAATGAACACCCTACTCATTCCTACTACTATGTATGCCAGTAACTTAATGAGAATGCTTGTATACTCCTCTGACACCATACAGCCTCACGTATGAATCCACAAGAAGATATTTCATGGTAGATAAAGAAATACTCTGTCTTTAGTTAACATGCCTGATCAGTGAACCATACTCATTGACTCTTACTTATGAGTGATGTATTTTCAACTTTAGTTGAAATGTTTGTACCATTATCAGATGTTACATATTTATCTGTTGGAGAACTTTTAAATATGTTAAGCTAATGTTTTACCAGTACTCCTAGACTTGGGCATACAGGTATAACATCTAAAACAACCAAATCAGAATCAGATTACAGACAGATGAAGGTATTATATTGTGTACATAGTGCTTGCACAATGGTAGTAGAACTAGATGATACAAAAACAAGAAAATAAACTTTATGAAGTTAATACAGAGTAAGTATTTTACTGGCTGAAGAATATACTCAAAGACATATACTCATTGAACCATGGTGCCTTTTCTCCAATGCAGAAGACAAAAACCAGCAACAAAAGAAAGAAAGTGGAAATGAAAGGAAACAGGTTACTCAGTACTCAAAGTAAGGGAGAATCATTCCTTTTATAACTGAAGTGGCTCTCTTTGACATTGGTTCTGAATGTTTTGCTTACTTTTCCTTTTCTGATTCGTGGAAAGAAATTGTGACTGATAACTTCAAAATTCATCTGTGAGAAGGGAAACCCTGCAAATTTCTTGTAAGAAAATTATTAAAATATATGTTTTTTTTATTTCATAGAACAATTGTCTTCCTTTTTATAATTTTATGGTCATTGGATCTAAAATAAATGCTGCATTAAAACTGACAAAAAAAATTACCAAGTTGATGTAATTATTTAAAGCCTGTATAATGACTAATGTTAAGTACAATATTATGAAAAGTATAGATTGCTACTCACCATATTTTGAATTTCAAACAGGCACACCAACAAGGCTGCTAAACAAGATATGGGAAACGGGAATACGGATAACTGTATACGCAACAAACTGTTCCCATAAATGTCTATACATACATATATTTCAGCACAAAGAGAGATAGAGAGATACATGTGTACACTGTGCAAGGTACAAAGGCTGACTGGAACATTAACATGGCGGCTCGCCAGATCAGTTAGAGTTCAAAGATCATGCTTACGTGGTTGATGTGACCTATGGACGCCACACAGACCCCCCCCCCCCCCAGTACGGGGTACAGCCTGTGAGGCCTGAGGGGAAGTCGTGTGGGCGTCGGCGTCAGAGTGAGTAGTGCGAGGCAGCAGCCGCATGACTGGAAGCTCTATCTCAGTCAGGGCAGCATGCGAAGGCACGGTGATGGGCTGCAGGTCCACGTCGTAATCAGACAGCCAGCAGGGCCAGACGATGCGTCAGCCTGCCCAGGAGTAGAGGTGTGGGGAGGGGTGTGGCATGTGAGTGTGCCAGCCCCTAATGCAGATTGAGCTGTCCGAGGAGATGAATGCACGAACTCTTGATGGATCGCACTCTTGGGGGAAGGACAGGCTATGCACTAACTTGACATCTAGTTCCTCATTGAGTGTCGAGTCTGCAGTGTTCTAAGGAGGATGAGCACACGGTCGTTCAAAGCAAAAATCAACAGGTTGTCGATGCGGGCAGGTGGTACACTGCAGCCCATCTTGAAAGTCGGGAGCAAGTCTCTCCAGTAGATGAAACGTCATCAAAACCTGTGCATGGGGTTGATGATGACATGCTTGGGAAACCCGCGACCTGCGGTGGCGAATCATCAGAAGGAGAAGACCCTACCATGGGATGAGCTAACTCATTATTAGGCTTGGCAATGGAAAATTCGTCCAGATGGTCCGACTGGGATGGCAGAGGGGCATCAGAGTCCACGAAAGCAGGCGTGAGGCTGTGTAGTGAAACGGTCTGCGGGCGATCTTTAACCATAAAGTTGAACGTCGTCTCGCCCCTCCAGAGTACTTCAAAGGGGCCAAGGTATGGAGGTTGCAGAGTTTGTCTAATGGAATCGTCCCTGAGCATAACGTGGGAGCAACATAAGTGTCCGACGGGGAATGACTGACAGGCGGGTGTAGCCGTGCATACTGAAAGTGGCTGCACATTCTACTAATAAAGTCTGTGGAGATGGGGATATCCTCGGGTGCTTGAGGCAGGATAAGTTCCCCAGGTAGAACTGGGTTCTCACTGAAAACAAATTCGGAGACAGTTCCCTGTAAGCCAGGTTTGAAGGTCGAACGGAGACCAAGTAACACACCCAAGGAAGCGCCTCGGACCAGAGGCAGTCATGGCATCTGAGTGCTGTTTTAAGGGTGTGGTGCCATCGTTCCACTAAACCATTGCTTTGCGGGTGGTAGGCTGTTGCATGAATTTTTTTGATACTACAAAGGTTACGTAGAATCATGAAAAGTGCAGACTTGAAGTGTCGACCCTGGTCGGTGGTGATGATGGACAGACAACCGAACGTAGCAATCCATGATGAGACGAATCCCTTGGCCACAGTTTTTGCTGTGATGTTGGGTAAAGGAACAGCTTCCACCCGATGAGACATGCGGTCGATTGTGGAGAGGATATAATGTGGCCCTCTGGTGGGGGCAGAGGGCCAATGAGGTCAATATATACATGACAAAAACGTCCTTGCGGAATGTCAAACTTGCCAAAGGGGGGAGAGGTGTGGCGTCCAATTTTGTTGTGTTGGCAGGAAATGCAGCTGCGTGCCCAGGTTTGACAGTCCTGCTTAACATTTTTCCAAACAAAATGCTCGGTGATGACACGTGTGGTGGTGCGGACGCGAGGGTGGGCGAGGTTATGCAAGGCATCGAAGGCTTGTCGGTGCAACATGGGAGGGAGCAACAGTCACAGAGTGCTGCTAGAAGAGTTGCACCACACTCTGTCTGAAATGCTGGGGAACTTGGCTTTGGTACACACAAGCCATGTCTGAGGATCCATGAGGAGAGCTTGAGATACCTCGTCAGAGGCCTGGAGAGCGGCGAGGTCGGATAAATCGATGATGCATGAGACAGTATTGATCCACGAAAAGAAATCAGTGGGAATATTTTCCATAC
Organism: Schistocerca serialis cubense; assembly: GCF_023864345.2. Classification (NCBI taxonomy): domain Eukaryota; kingdom Metazoa; phylum Arthropoda; class Insecta; order Orthoptera; family Acrididae; genus Schistocerca; species Schistocerca serialis. The sequence goes on along the minus strand of NC_064641.1, from coordinate 80,751,942 downwards.
CTTTGATGTAGCGTACGTCCGATGTAAATTGAGAGACCAGGTCAAAGTGGCAGAAACGCCGAGGGGGTGGGTACTCGGGAGGGTTACAGAAGGTGTCCGCCAGTGGTTTGTGGTCAGTAAGGATGAAGAAAGAATGGCCCTTGATGTCAAGGCTAAAGTGTTTGACGGCTTCATAGACTGCCAGAAGTTCTCTATCAAAATCGAAATATTTCTTCTGTGCTGTAGACAGTGTTTTAGAGAAGAAATGAAGGGGTGAAAACGTGTCACCTTTGCGTTGCTGTAATACTGTCCCGACCGTGATGTTGCTGGCATCCATAGTGATGAACAACTCAGCAGACGGATCATGGTGGGCGAGTACGACGGTGGGAGCTAACGCTGTCTTTAGAGCCCTGAAGGCCTCTAGCACAGGATCAGTCCAATGGACTGGCTTCAGGCGCGAAGTCTGTTTGCTGGGCTGTGAGTCCATCAGTGGGGTCTGCATGGCAGTGGCAGAAGGTAGATGTCAGTGGTAGTAATTTATAGTACCCTACCCAGGAAATGTTGGAGTTCTTTGTACATAGCCAGGGGTGGCAATGACTTGATATCCTGCACGCGGGATTTGGGAGGCTGTATTCCATCTGCGGAGATGGTGTAACACAAAAATGTCACAGAAGAGTGGAGCAATTGGAATTTATCTTTGTTAACCTTGACACTGTTGGAGTTCAAGATCTGGAGGACCTGGGATAAATGATCTTCATGGTCCTCAGTCGACTTGCTGAAAATGGGGATGTCATCCAGGTATACAAAGCAGAACTCGAACTGTCGTAAGATTGAGTCAATGAAGCGTTGCCACGTTTGTGCTGCATTCTTTAAGCCAAATGGCATGAATTTGTATTGGACCAAACCAAGTGGTGTGATGATAGCAGTCTTTGGAATGTCTTCCGGCGCTACAGGAATCTGGTGATAGGCACGTTGACAGTCAATCACACTGAAGATTGTGGCACCTGATAACATATGAGTGAAATCGTTTATGTTCGGCACTGGGTAATTGTCCATGACAGTATGAGCATTTAAGCATCTGTAATCACCACGCATTCGAAATGAACTGTCATGTTTGGTGACGAGGTGAACTGGTGAAGACCAATTGCTGTCCGATGGCTGTAGAATGCCTACCTCCAGAAGTTCGTTAATTTGCCGCTGGGCCACGCGCAACTTGGGGTTGAGGAATCTAACCTTGTGCCTAATAGGAGATCCATCAGTGGTAATTATCTTGTGTGTCATTCCGTCAGTGATGGATGAGACAGAACTACACACGAGGCTGAGTAACGTCCTGACGTGAAGTTTTGGGACGAGTGGGGCGCAATGAGTCATAGCCGTTAGTGCGAGTGGGAATAGGCAGCATGGAAGTCGCTGCCTATTATGTGAGCGTGGTGTGCGCTTGTTTGGAGAGGTCAGCTGTGCATGCAGCACAGAGCGGATCGGGGCACGCAACGACTGTCTGTTGTTAGCTTTGCCTCGAGTAACCGGCATGGGCAAGAGAGCCGTTGGCATCGCGCAGGGAATGGCGATGGCCGCCGAATCACGTGGTTGGTGCTCGAGAGAGGGGGAATGTTTACCAACACGCGGTGTGGCTGCCTGCACGGTGGGTCTGTTTGCATCACACACGCGACTGTCATTAGAAGCACTGTTTGCAACACATGGCACTACATGTAGCGGGCATGTGGCAGGTGCAGAGATCACTGAACGTGAGTTGTCACACTCAACAGGTGTTTTTGAACTAACCTGATGAGTGTCCATGCTGGTGTCTGGTGATGGAGGTCAATCAGGTGAAGGAACTATGGTTTGCAGTTGCAGCAGCGAGGTACAAGCTGCGGTGAACTCATCGAAAGTGTGAGCAATGCGTTGTTTCAACTCGTCGTTTTGCTGACAGAGTTGCGCCCCTGCATCGTACTCTGACATTAGATTAGTGACACAGGTCACAATTTTGTACGTGAGGATGAAGCACCTGTGAACCAAATCACATGTCACCATGGAAACAGAACGACAAGCATAAGTGCCTGACCACTGTATCTGAGTGTCAGAAAGGTGGTGCAGCACTAAACCTTGGACTATGTTTGGGGAGAGTTTGTAATGGGACAAGAAATCCATCCTGAGAATTGGTTCATCAACATTGGTGATGTAAAAAGTCCACAGGAAACATAGAGAAGAAGATAGATGCACCATAACTTTAGCAGAGCCGACAGTTTGTAATGTTGATGCGTTGACAGCGCATGGAAGCAACTTTGTAGGTGAAAAAACGGGAGGAGCCAATGATGTAGGTATGCTGGACTCCTCAGTGCCTGTGTCGACTAGGAAAACAAGCTGTGACGAAATGTCGGTCACATATAAACGACCGCTCGGCCATGAGGTTGAGTGGACAGAGTGCAATGTTTGAGGATGCCAGTGAAGTTCCCCGCAGGACTCGGCATCTTTTAGATCCTGTGGTTGGTGTTTGGGTGCTGGAAAGGTAGTCTGCACTTTTGGCCTTATCCATGAAAATCTTGTGGTACCAACAGTATGGATGAGCCAGATGTGGTGGTGGCAGTGATTGTGGCAGCGGAAGAGGTTTGTCCTTGTTGATATGGTGGCTTCGGCGTATCTTGGAAGGCCTGCTGTCCTGTGGTGGGATAGGCTGTCCTGTAACCCGGCACTACTGGCGTGGGTGTGTTACTACCAAACATCTCCCGAACAATGGCCGGTTGCAATGTCCCTGATGAGGTAGGCCCGTAAACTGTAAATTGGACCAGAGGTTAAAGCCACAGTACTTAAATTTTGCACCTCGGAAATGACGCAGAAGGCTTGTGACGCAGACACAGACAGTACTGCGGAAGGAGCGAGCGGCTGTATTGTCCAAATCAGGGACCCCATGAGTGAGGAGGGGGGGTAGAGATGAGGGGCGTGGTTTGGTACTTGGTGTGGCAACAGCGAGAGTTTTCTGCGCACATCAGAAAAGTGCCCTAAGTGGTAGGACCATAAATCACTGGTGAAACCTGCTGGCAGTCACATTGACGTGGTACAGTGTTCCTGGATGGTGAAGCGCCATCAGGTGTGCTCGAACCCACATAGTCGAAAAACTGGGCAACAGATTTGGTTGGTGAGCCTGGTGAACTTGATGTATAAAAAGGTCTGTTATTAAATTGTGAGGAGGGCAAAACTGGCATAGCTTGATAGCAGTTGACTGTGTGTGCGTTTTGTACGAATGGCGGCGTTGCACACGGCACTACTGTAACCGAGGTTGCAGCGCATAGAGGATCAAAGAACGTGTGTGAATTTGGGTCCCTTTGAACACTACATGAGTGATCAATCGTTACACACTTCTGTAAATCGTCCACTTCACCTTTCACATGGTGTGCACAGTCCAGCGACATGAAACCTGAGTCCTTTGTTTGAGGTATGGCGTAACACTTGGCCGTTGTAGAGCTGCGAAGTTTGAGGTTAACTTCATTGGAGATCACAAATGACCGTCTGTTAGCGGCAAAACAACCATTGGCAAGGGATTGGAGTGGCCTGGTAATAGTAGCTGAGCGTCCAAATCCTCGTATAAAACGTTGTGTGAGGCAGCCATGGCGTCGAACACAGCCGGCACGGAAGTCGCGGAAGACATAGAAACTTTGGGATCACCAATATGGGAAATGAGTATACGGGTAACTGTATATGCAACAAACTGTCCCCATAAATGTCTATACCAACATATATTTCAGTACAAAGAAAGATACACATGTACACTCTACAAGTTACAAAGGCTGACTGGAACATTAACATGGCGGCTCGTCAGAGCTGTTAGATTTCAAAGATCATGCTTTATGTGGTTGATGTGACCTATCGACGCCACAAAGTGAACAGCATCTGCGCATTGAGCATGACGGAAGAAGCAATATGGTTGATGGATGTAAGAAGGAAGTGGTGCAGGGAAGGGGAGCACTCTACTATCCCTGCCCCAGCCTCCTCATTACCCCCACCGCTCAGACTGATTCTTCCACCATGCGCAGTTGTTTTATTGTCTTTATTCATTCCTGGATTTTCTCAAGTTAAGTACTTATTGTATATTAATTAAGATACAGAACAAAAGGTTGACTTCCCTAGGCCTCTGTTTTTTGCAGCCTGCTATATGGCTTTGTTACTCAGTTCTTATGCTAAGATTACTGTCAGATTTGGATTGTATACTGTGTACCATAAATGGAAATTTTGGTTATAATAAAAAAAAAGTAGACGAGTTTATAGACTGTGGAATATTCTGGATACTGATGTCATACATTTAAAAGAACAGAAACAATGACATAAGAAATTACAGGCACTCACTGCATAATTGAGGCACTGAGTCATACATAGGAATATAAACAAGAACTAGATAGCTCAGCTTTAGACGGACACACAGACAGACAGAGAGACAGAGTTCTATATAATTTCTTTTAAAACAAAGCTTGTAAGAACTTATGTTAAATTACACAGGGAACACATGTCATTGAACTTGCATTCTGTTATGTCAGTTATGGAACAGAGGTCATTTTTTGTGTTATGATGTCCCTGAAAACACAGAAAGACAGCTCAAACCAAGATTTAATAGCCTATTCATTGTTTTTATGGTAAAAGTATGCAATAACCATTTTTTGAAAGACAGATAAAACCACTTATAATGTGTTTCTTGTTTTATTGTAAAAGTCATCATCATTATGTGTCATTTAACATGATACTGATTTTAGTTATCATTTACAGGTTTGTTTTTATGCACTCGCTGTGGGCGTTCTTATTGTTCAAAACCCAGTCTCTCCAGACATCAACGATTTGAATGCAATGTTGTTCGTAAATTTGCTTGCACCTTGTGTGGAAGGAGATTTAAGCGGAGGGATCACCTCTCTGTGCACATAAAATTTTATCACAAAGCTTATTGAGGAGCTAGTTTGTACAGTTAGCCCTTTGATTTATGATTGTACATATACTGCAGACTTGAAATGCTCTGTTGTTTCATCTTCATTTCATTCTGCTTGTAACATTCTTGTTTCAAAGTATGTTGAATTATAATAAAGGTTGAATTAAGTGTATATAATCATTCATTTACTGACCGAACACTGTGTTAATTGTACTGCTCTCTTCCTTATCCTATGACCATGCACTGATTGGAGGTAACTTTCCTTTCATTATCCCTAAGTTACATTCACACAAAAAGTCTGTGTTTGTGTAACTTTCTGTTATTACTTCAGTGGGCCTTAGGTGGCCTGTTTTGTTTTTCTCAGATGTGTTTAAATTCAGTACCAACAGTGCATATGGTGCTCTGCATATTTGTACCTGTTCCATTTTTATTGTTGTTGTAACGATCTTTGCTTAATATATATGCACAATCACTTTATATTGCAAACAGCTGCACAATTTTGTGTTTATTTATCGTCAGTAATCTAATTAATATGGCATAAATCACAAAGAGTGTTATGAAAAACTCCATTCTTGGGCCCATTTTTTGTATTGTATATATATATGGTGCGGCAGAGCAACTTGCTTATTTGAATCTGGTGCCTTGAAGTGATGGTTGCTCTGAGGAAGGAGAGGATAGGTGTATTCAAGAGCATGGGGTGTAAAATTGTAGCTCTGCCTCATTTAGTTATCATCATGGACTGGACAAAGATGAAGCATTAACGCTTGCTCTATCACCATCATGTAATGTGCATTCCATACCTGTTTCATTATTGTGTGCTTGTACCCTATTATCATGTTCCTGGCAGTCAGTCAGTTATTTCATGGATAAACAACTTCATGGAAACTGATGATGTGGAAAAAAAACTGGACTTCCGTGAACAGCAAGGTCACTCCAAAACATTTACATAGTAAGGCTTTCTGTTTTGTGATCCTCTCAGTGCTCTGCCTGCAAAAATGCAGCTGCTGTTGGATTGTCTGCCTGTTCTGTGAGGTGAATTCTTCATCAATAACTAAAATTTCATCCCTACAAATTGTCTGTGGTGGGGGAACTTAATCCACATGAATTTTGTTGCTTGAGAAATTGCATGTGTGGTGCTTCTTTGCATCCCTCATGACACATTTATTTTCTTCATTGATGAGGCTTACTTCCATTTTTTGGGGTCTGTAAATAAGTAGACCATGTGCTACTGGAGCCCTGAATCCCCAAAACAACTTCATCAGTGTCAGCTATATTCACAACGTGTAACTGTTTGGTGTGCACTATCACTAACCGAAATAATTGGTCCATGGTTTTCTTATAAAACAAATGGGCAGTTTTGGGGACTTATGACCATTGTCTCAACATTATTCAGGAGTTTTTCCTGCCAATACTTATTGAGATGGATGTGGGAGACATATTGTTCCAACAGGATGGTGCCACGGTACACACAATGCTTGTGTCAATGATTGTTTTGTGGCAACACTTCCCAGGATGGCTCATCTAGAGGGGCAATCTGCACTGGCTGGCTCTGTTGCCTGATTTTTTTTGTGTGGCTAACTAAAATTACTTATTTACAGTGATTGTCCTAGGGTTCTGGCTCACCTGAAGAACAACATTCATTAAGCTACTGCCAACATTTCAATTGATATGCAGGAAACAGCAGAATGAAACTACCGCATTTGTTTAATGCAGTGTATTGAGAATAATGGACACCATCTGCCAGATATCATCTTTAAAACTGTGTAAACACAAAATTGAAATGTTGTACTTGATACTGTTCAAAGATTTAATTACATATCTGCATTACATTTTAACCCTCTCAGACCCTCTGGCTACAATTGTGTACATTAAATTTTACTGTGTCGTGGCTGCAGCAGAAGTATTTTTTTACCAATGTTAACCTGAAGCATACATTTGTGAGTGTTCAATCTTTCCATCATGTGCAAGTGCTGACAACTGTTGGGCTTCACTGTGAAAATATCAGCAAGACAGTGTATCAAATGATGAACAACAGTATACACGGATGTGGTTGGTTCGATATATTACACCATGTAATCGAATATTTTTATTGTTATTTTGCATGATAATTATTGAATGAATATTTTACTAGTTACTACAATAGAGAAAATTTCGAAATTAGTTATTTTGATCAGTATAATGAAGTCAAATATACGAAATATGTTTTGAAAACAGGCACAGAATTTTGTATAAAACTTGCATATAAATTCTTTAAAAAGTCATCTAAGAGCATTAGCACATAAATAAAAATTTTCCTTCCTCCAGAAAAAAGTCGGGTCTGAAAGGGTTAAATTTAATTTTAAAATAAGCAAGTTGCTCTGATCCTCCCTGCACCTTGTGTCTCTCTCAAGAATCGTTAGCTACATTTGTTCTGGTGTTTTGACTGATATGTGCTTTTGTTTTGGCAGTGTGAAGGTGGGGTCAAACCAAACAAATACTGATTGTCACTTGTTTCATGCATATTCCAGTCTCAATTAAAAAAAGTCAGTTTGTTTCTTGTTACAAAGGAAATGTATATAAAAATGAAATTTTATGTCTGCATACAATACAGTGGTCCTAAAGTAGACAGGTGTATTTGGTTTAACAAAATGTGTCAACAGAGATGTGAAACAGTAACTATAACTACTATTCCAGCAGTGACTGAGTAGTGCTGTTGCATGGCATTAGCTGACAGTCAGCATAGCATGAGTCAGCTTATGAGACAAGAAAATTTGCGCAAGGAAGACATGGCAAACAGATGTTCAGCAAAAATGGTTTGTATGTGATAACTTCATCATTTTGTATCATGTTAATTTCGCATTCTTGATCAGTTGATTAGAACTACAGACATTGAAAGATCAGTAACATTTTGTTTCTCACAGCTTCCTTATGCAACTTGCCTGATCTGTCTTGCATCAGCCCTCGACTTGCTTCCTGCTGCCACCATGCAGCAGTGTTACTCAGTCACTGACAGAACGGTGGTTATTCTATGTTATGCTTTCCCTGTAAACACATATCATTAAACCAAATATCACACTAGCCTCATTTGGGAGTATTGTATCAAAGAAGCAAATAAAATATCATTTTAAAAACTTTTCAGTGTAATACAGAAATGACTTTTCTGCAGATACTGGTAATCTCATTAAATGCTTGGTGAACAGCATTTCTTTGTGCTGACTACATTTACTTATTTCAGATATGACACTGTAAATATTTTCCAAAACACCAGAGAAAATGAGCCTGATGACTCTTAGCCTGATGACATCTTGTATAAATGACCTGCCTCAGTCCTTCCTTGAAAAGTGGTTACTACATGCAAACAACACAACATTAGTTATTTTAAATGAGCTGCAACAGAACATAGCAATTGCCATGGCTACATATATCATAAGATTTGAGAGAAATTTTTTAGAGCTAAGCAGAAACAAAAGTGAAGAGATTGTATTTAATTTAACTGTTATTTATGAATATAGTGAATCAGTTATACTTCTTTAAACTTGCTGGCAGATTAAAACTGTAATCTGGACTGGGATTTGAACATGACACCTTTGCCTTTTGCAGGCAAGTGGTCTATCAACTGAGCTATCCAAGCATGGCTCATGGCCAGCCCTCACAGCTTTACTTCCACTAGTATCTCATCTCTCACCTTCCAAACTTCACAGAATTTCTCCTGTATGCCTTGTGAGCCTAGTGCTCATAGAAACTTCTTGATTGCTATATTGATCAAAGATTCAGCTGGGAGTTTACACTGATAAACTATATACCAGGCTATCATATCACATGTGATCTATCTAGTGTGTATGCTGAGAGGTCAACCCACAGAACATTGCTAGTGTATGCCTGTGATGCCTTATTTTGTACCCCAGCTGACTTTATGATATTCTACTACAGAGTAATCCCAATGGCTTTGAATATCAGAAAAAAGGCTATCAGATGCATTTTTGGAATTGTCTGGTGAAAATCATGTAGACATTATTTTAAAGAGCTTAATATAATGTCTTTCCTTTGTTCGCATGTATTACAGTAGCCTAGTTCATATTCATAAAAAGTTCAGTGAATGTTCCTTACAAATGTCAGTACATCCTAACATGAGGAGTGCACATACAGTTGAGGTGCCATCTCCTATACCGGAAAAAGTTCACAACAGTTACAACCATTTTGTCCCAGTTGTGTTTAACAAATTCTAGTTGTGTTTGACAAATTCCTCAAATGAACTTACTCAGCATCTGTGAGTAACTTCAAAAGCACACCAGCAAAACTGATTCAAAATTAGGCATATTTTATGGCACAGGAATTTCAAGAGGGTTTAATAAATGGCCTGTAAATGCAATGCTGAATTGGACTTATAATAATGTACAATATCATAATGTGATGTGTCCATCTTAAAGTAATGTAATATAAACAGTAGTGTACAGCATGTCAAAATCTCTAGAATAATAGATTTTTTCTGTTGATTTCACTTTAATTATCTGGTAAAACATTCTTATTCAGAAAAGCCTAATTTTTGCCACATGTTTCAATAATTATTTTTCTCTGAGACCTAGGTTTCATATAAATCTAGCTCGCAAAATAATGATTGAAACATTTGGCAAATAAATAACTATATTTGTAATTTAATATGGAAAAATGCAATGTGGTGTGAACAATGTGAAATCATTATTTCAAGCTTTTGTTCTAGCTTTACTTAGGTAATATGCTACTGAAGCATACTTCAGTACCATTTTTTCCTGATGTGTACTTATTTTATGTGATGACACTAGTTACATGTAAGCGTATTCAAAGGTGAATAAAACCTATTTTATTTCTATATTTGGTTAACATGAAATATGAAGACAAAGCAAAGAGTTGTCAGATGACAAGAAATGTTTGTGGTTTTTTGGTCAAAACTGCACTTATTTGTCAATCCAACTCCGTTTTAGGTCAATGCAATTTGTCAAACATTTCACCAGTTAGTAGATTCTATTTCCCAAGTGCTGTTCTGTGTCCGTTAGGTACCTGTCTGCAGATGACATAATCTCTTCATTGGACTCGAAAGTGCTTTGTAATCACCAAATTATCTATAGGTTGCAGTAATTTGAAAGAAGACAGTGCCAAATGTGTAGAATGAGACAGACATTCCAACAATTTGTACCCTCTATCTCTCACACACCATGTTCCATAAATCCCAACATGAAGAAATGCATTGAGGGATGTGGAGCTAGTCAAGTTATACATTAACAAGTAGAAGCAACCACTACACATTTTACCTAATATATTAACAACAAATTATAACTTATGGTCCTCTGTATACGGGAAACATTTAAAAACTGGTTTATATGAACAATATTATTAATCAGAATTTTCATCTCTGAATTCAAGTACTGTCACGAATTATTGAGGAGTACTAATAAGATATTCTCTTATTTTGTTTTTGAATATCACACTTTTTCCAGAATCAAACAATGAAAATCCAGGATGGAATTTTACAATATTTTGAAATAGCGGAGATGCTGAGTCGCAGATAGGCACAATAAAAAGACTGTCACAAATATAGCTTTCAGCCAGTAAGGCCTCAGTTGCCTGAGACTGCAGTCATGTGTGTGAGTTGCATTTGTGTGAGTGTGTATGTGTTTGTGTGACATCTATATTTGTGACAATTTTTCCAAACTATTTTTATTTCTAGTATTGCGGTTCTGAATTTCAGATTTCGTAGTTTATTCACTATTACTGTTAACCACAAACACTATTAGGTAGTAAATGCATTGCCATATAAGTATAAGAATCCCAAAGTCTTTAACAAGGCATGTACAAGATATTTAGTTATCAATTTTATGTAACATTTTTATTGCATACTTCTTCAGAATAATTACTTTTTTTTTGCCTCAGCTGCAGTGAGCCAGAAATTTTTCATACTGCTCTGTGTACTCTGAGACAGCTGCATAACATCCTCTGTCATGACTTTGACTGCACTTAACCCATAACTGTTCTAAACATCATACCTTGTTAATGACTCAGGTGTAAGACTTGCCATATGCATCTCTATTGACAACCTCACATAGCAGTCCTATCATTGGCATAGACTACTTCATTATAGCCATTACCACTTCAGGTAGGAATTGCCACATGTATCACGTTCACTGCAATAATTGTACTACTCTGTGGATGTAAGTAATATACCAAATGTCCACCCACGCAAAAGATCACAAAGGTTTGTAGCCAACCCATAGGCTGTCTAACCAATGGAATGGGACAACTACCAGCACTATAAGGTAAATTTCAGCCGCTTCATGGCTGATGTCATCTGTATGAGGACTGCCTTTTAAATTTCTACAAAAAACAGTGAATGAAAACATATTCGATACTGAACACAATTTTGGAAGGATGGTAGAGCTTCTCAAGGTGATGAAAATAGCATTCCAAACATTTTTTTGTTTGAGAGAAGGGAACAAAAAGTAGCTTTTATACAGGAAATCAGGTGACATCAAATAATAAGATGTTAATTTAATATTTTTCTTGGTCACATAATCAATTGTTTGATGAGTTATTTGACAGCTGTCATGATCGTTTTGAAGAATGTTACAAAGTTTTCAGTTGTTTTTACCAATTTCATTGACAACTTGTGGCAAACTAATTGTTGTATACTGTTCAGCAATAATTGTTCTTTAATCCTTTCAAGTTATGGTCATGGCATATCCAATATAAACAAAGAAAGAAGTGGCCATTTTCTTAGAAATGCAATGCAAATGAACCAGTTTTTGGTTTCAATTCATCTCAGAACACAGAAACAGCTTATTGCTGCTTATTTTCTGATCATCATTATGATGATATATACAGATGATATATACAGATTTCCCAGTCAAATCTATTTTTGAGTGTTTCCTCGCACCAATTGACATGACTGTGTTTTTTGAGGTGTGCTCAAACTGTAGAAAATCTATGAGGGATAAATCTTTTTTTTTCACAGCTAAATGCCTATGCAGAATCAAATATATTGCACCTTTTATGTACCCAGAGATAGCTTTATCTCTTCAATCATTTTGCACACAGCATCGGTGGTTTTTGGAACAACAATCGATTTTGGTCAGCTTTCATGAGTTTTGTTGTTGATGGGAACTAAGACAAAATTCTGCAACCAATTGTAAACAGTCTCTTCTGAATATTATTGATGATCAAAAGTTTAACAAAGCAACTGGAGGAATTGATGTTGAGTTAGACCTTTAGAATAATCACAAAAAAATAAAACCATATACTGAAAACCTTTATATGAAATTTCCATATTTTGTAACAATGTTTCATTGAATGCCAACTGTAAACAAACTGCTTGCCCAATTTCTGAACTACCTGTGTGTTAATATTTTAGAACAATAGTAATGTCACATCTCACTGATGCCATGTAGTAATTGTTTGTAAAACTTAAAACACGTTCCTTATTGTACTCCTTGCAAGCAAGAGTCATTTCTTTCAATTTTACTGCCTTGCAACACATTTAGTTAGTTTCATGTTCCATGGACAACTTGCACAATATTGAAATAGATACTGAATACACGTTGCATGATGATGATTATTATATAATTTAAATAAAAAGCAATGGTTTGCTTACTAAGCTTTTGTGTACTTCACTGCATGTCACAAATACATGGTCCAGTAATATTAATGTGATGACTGCCCATGTTCAATATCAACATGCAATAATCACTCACAGACTGTGGCAGCACTTTCAGTGGAGGGTGTATAAAATGTTTCCGGGGGACATGGAAAACACTGCAGCCGTTGTCATAATGCAGAAACAGAGTGATTTATCTGATGCCCAAAAGAGCATGTTCATTGCCTTTCAGGCCAAGGGTGGAAGTATTTCTCAAATGGATAAGATTGTAAACTGTTCATGTGCTGCTGTGGTTAAAGTATACAGTGCAGAGCAAAATGTGACTTTCCAAAAATGGTGAAGAGGCAACTACAGTGTACCACAGGCCATAGAGGAAAGAGTAAAAAACAGCTGTGGAGATGTGTACTGTTTCTGCCTTACATTATGCCAAAGTTTCATTCATACAAAAAGTCTGGGTGTCTGTAATTTCCTGTCATTACTTCAGTGGCCTTTAGATGGCCTGTTTAGGTTTTTACACATATATTTATATTTCAGTACCAACTGTGAATATGGTACTCTATAAAGTTGTACCATTTCCACATATATTTTCAGTTATTATGTAGTTGTGTCAATCAACTCAGTTTTATGTAAATATCTTACGTAATATGTATGCACATTCAGTTTGTATTGCAAAAAACTGTTCGTATTTATACTTATTTATCATAAGTAATCTAATTAATATGGTATTCATTACAAAGGGTTTTATGAAGAACACCATTCTTGGGCCCATTTTGTTTATTGTATGTATAGAGTGGGGCAAAGCAACTTGCTTATTGGATAAATTTGTGAACAGATCACATGCAGTGCTGGTTTAATATTCTGCAATATTTATTATTTGTCACAGGAACTAGTTTTTGGCTATTACACCATCATCAGGCACAAAGATAAGAATGTGGTGGAGTGAAACTTCGTTAGATCAAAGATTTTAAACTAGTGCAAGTACAGAGAGTATGTCCATTTCCAGAGATGAAAAATGTTAATGTTAGAATCAGCTGTAAAACAAGAAGGATTATTTCAGTGCAAATGCAATGAAATAGACAAATTACAACAGTTGTAAACAGAAGAAAATAACTATTCAATTATTTCCTTCTATGTACATCTATTGTAACTTCTCTATAGTTTATTAGTTTAAGTGTCACATATTTTACCTTAGTTAAATAATCCTACATTGCATTTGTACTGAAATAATCCCTCTTGTTGAACTCTTAATTCTAACATTAACTTTTTTATTTCTGGGAATGGAAATACTCTGTACATGCACTAGTTTAAAGTCTTTGATCCAACAATATTTCACTGCACCATATACGAGGGGGTACCAAAAAAATAAATAAATAAAATAAAATAAAATAAAATAAAAATGGAATAACATTGTCGTGGGCGGAACTTATGTAGTACGAATTTCTGCTGCTAGGCATTTATAGCACAACTCATTGCCAGTTCAGTGCTGCCTGTGTTGTCGACCTGGCTTGTTCTGTTCACCTGCAGTGATTGTTTTTGGTAGCACTGTTTTGTTCTTGTTTTGTTTTTTACTATGGCAATTTTAAGAGAATAATGTGCAGCTGTGAAATTTTGTTTTCTACTTGGTAAAAATGCTGCTGAAACTGTTTTAATGTTAGAAACAGCTTACAAAGATGACACTATGGGAAAAGTGGTTTGCTCGATTTAAAAATGGCAACATGTTGATTGATGACAAACCTCATTCTAGATGTCCTTCAAATGCCCAAATTGACAAAGATACTCAAAAACTTTGAGAGCATGTGCTCACAGACCATTGACGGACAATCGGTCAACTGTCAAAGATTAGTGGGTTATCTTGGAGCTTGGTTCAGTGAATTTGTGACAGACAGGAGGCTAGTTCTTCCACCACAACAATGTACCTTCACACACAGCCATCTCCGTTAGACAGTTTTTGGTTAAAAATGGCATGGTTCCACTGCCCGATGCACCTTACTCACCTCTCCTGGCTCCGAGTATTGTTTCTTATTTGCCGACATGAAAAAGGGCATGAAGGGATACTGATTTGACTACACTGAAAAATTCAAGAAAAAATGAGGCAGGAGCTGTCAGCCATTTCTAAAGATGTCTAGGAAAAATGTTCCGGACAACGGAAGCACTGGTGGGACAAATGTATTAGTTGTAATGGAGAGTATTTTGAAGGGGATAAGATGTATTGTAAATAATTTGAAAATGTGTAGCTTTTAAAAAGTACTTATCTTTGTGCCTGATGATGGTGTAATAGCCAAAAATCAGTTAATGTAACAAATAATAAATATTGTAGAATATTACAGCAGTGTTGTGCACCTTTATTTCATAATATATAAAATATTCTACCAAAAACCAACAGAACAGTCAATCATTGCTAATTTGAATTTGGTGCTCTGAAGTAACAGTTGCTCCAAGAAGGGCAGGGATAGGCACGTTCAAGAAGGTGGGGTGTAAAGTTGTATCTCTGCCTAGTTTAGTTAGTATCTTGGAGTGGACAAAGGAGGAACATGCATTCACTGCCTAAGCAACTTTTCCAATCATGTTGTGTGCCTAATGGCTACTCAACAGCTCAATTTTATTCTGTTGTCAGCTTTTCATTATTTTTATTCCATCCAGGAATTCCAATTTCATATAAATAAAAATCTCCTATGGCACAGAAAAATATTCAGAGAACTCTTTAACACTGTGTTATTTTGCTAGAAGGGAACTGGTGTGTTTGTGAATGTAGCCTCTGAACATGCAAACATAACATACAAATTGTTATGATTTGCCCTAATTTATACATTTAGGGCTAATAGCTGAACTCCTTTTACAATACACATACTTGTAGCATTTATGCTGCAGTCAAAAAAAAAAAAAAAAAAAAAAAAAAGTGATACTGTACATAAAAATATCTCTGCACAGAAACTTCTATACTGAACTCATTTGTATGAAAGAAAACAAAAATCTTTTAAGAAATATCTCATCGCTCTTTATTAATCTGTTCAAACAATTTATTACACAAACAATTTTATAGTTTCTGTTTGTGATGTCAGTGTGTACTCATACTGTTGTCACTGCTGTTTAAGCATGCATCTTGACATTAGTGATCATTTCCAGGTGTTTTTCTGTGCACGCGATGTGGCCACTCATACTGCTCAAAAAGCAATTTATCAAGACATCAACGATTTGAATGTGGTGTGGTTCGCCAGTTTGTTTGCACCCTCTGTGGAAGAAAGTTTAAGCGTAGTCACCATCTCTCAGTACATATCAAGTCCTATCACAGAGCTTATCAGGAGACTTCCAACACCTAGTTCAAGATGACAACAGCAATTGAGTTTGTTTGCATTTCTTTGCACACCAATATTCTTATTATTTCTCTTTTTATGCATTTTATTGTTGTTAAATATGCTATACTGAAGGGTATTTTAATATAACAAATACTTTCTCAAACTGAAACAAAATAGCAAGTAATGTTAAACATGATTTATAAGCACTGTATGCACTCACAGTGACATTTTTAATTCAAATAGGATTGTCAGTTTAATAAGATGTATTCATGTGGAAGATAATACATTAGGATCAGTCAGTCAGAAATTACTACTATAAGAATGTTTTATTTTTTAAGATGTTGTGTTAAGTGAACCATGATATTTCATTCAAAATTTAAAATGTCATGGAAGAGTTTTCACAGCAGGTTCTTGGTTTGTTTCTTAACTGTGTGACAGAAATTAATATGCATCATATTTTTAATATATACCAAGCATTGTCTCTGTAGTACTATAGAAGTAATTCCCTTATATCATAACGTATGTCAGGTCATCTTGTTCTTTCTTCCAGTGAGAGTTTTTGTGAGTTTTTGCTTTCCTCGTCAATTCTACAGAGGACCTCCTGATTTCTTATCTTATCATAAGTATAAATTGAATGGAAAATAAAGACAGACAATTGTCCATGTGCCAAGCAGAAACACAAATACCCACAAAAAAAATCATAAACTTTACCTCTTGGGAGCAAAGGATCCTTAATCGGTTAAGACAGAGAGTAAAAATATAAGCATGGGCCTGCTGTTAGCTTATATAGATAAATCACCCAGAATCCTGCACCAAGAGAGACAGAGTGAGGGGGAAATCAACAATTAAGTGGCATTAACAAATGAGATTTGAAACTTCGAGAACTGGAAGTAGCAGGGAGGACCAGTAAGTCGAACTGTAGAATGGACTACAATGAGAGGTACAGATGAAACAAAGGAAGGCAGTGACGGAGATAGAGAAAAATAAGAGGCCACTAACAGAAAGTGTGATGAACTGAGAATGTTAAGTTTCTTGACAGACTGAAAGTGTGTGCCAGAATAGGACTGTTGATGATCATAGACGATGGTTTCGCCAACTGACTTATCTGTGCTTGATGCATGACTCACCTCTCAGCTTCCAACTCTCCGACCACCTTACAGTTTGAGTCTGTCAGATAGTTTCACAACAGTTCACTCTTATCACACAGTGCAAAATTTCTTGTGGACTGAGAAAGTAATGGCAAATGCTAGAGTTGCTGCTGGAGTCGAAAGAAGGTGGGCAACAATTGGAGAAATTAGCATTAAGTTTAAGTCAAGTGGTTATCAGGATCAAGCCATATATTTTTAATTGTGTTCTCATCCTGTACTGCCGTTTATCATGAGATACTGAGAAATTTGTTTCCTACTTAATTTCTGAATAGCCCCCTTCCTTCATCCTTTTGCTCATTCTTGCTGAATAAAGCAACCTCCAAAAACTACAATGTTTTTCAGCTTTTGTTTACATGTATGGGATTGCTACAGAATGACCAGAGACATGTTTTCTTATTTATTTAGTACTAGTATAATTTTAGAGATTCCATTCTTTTTAGACATAACGGGCATATTCAAAGGTATGTAGTGTGGTGGCTGGTTGGGTAAGTATTACACTAAAAATTCAAAGGTCAATGATTTCCGATTGATCCTAGGGTGGAAAATTCCAAGTTACATCAAAATGTGGAGTCCACTGTAAACTATAATTCTCCAAATCAAAATTACACCACAATGTGTAATCAACTGTAAACTGTAATTCTCTTGTAACTGAGTAGATAAGTTTGAGGGTTAGAGTAAGGTGAGAGAATACCACCTCCAACTGGAACATGCCTAGTACAGCACTGCTAGATTCAAATCAACCTTCAGATTGATGACAGCTTTACTGTTTTTTTGTTTTAAGTATATTTTTGCTGCTATAATATTCAGTATTATGTGTTGATACTGTTCTTATGCACATTCACTGATTTGAATGCCAATTTCCAGGTCCATTTTCATGCACCCGCTGTGGCCACTCTTATTCATCAAAAGGCAATCTCTCCAGGCACCTACGATTCGAGTGTGGCGTTGTTCGTCAGTTTTCTTGTAACTTGTGTGGAAGAAAGTTTAAGCATAGCCATCATCTGTCTGGACATATAAAATATTATCACAAAACATACCAAGGGACAAGTTACAGTAATTAAAATAGTCCTCAGAGAAGCAACAAGTGAATACATGTGATTTTGTAAACTTTTTTCTGAACTGTAAAATGTAACTTTTCTCCTTTAACATAGGGTTGTAAAACACTTTATATAGCAATAAACCTTAGAGTATATTTATTGACAAATGTATTCGTAGGTGTAGTAACTGCACAGCGCGCCTCCACTTCCCTCTTTCTGGAAAAAAAAACCTCTTCCTTGTTCAGGTTCATTGATAAGATGACATTTTTCAGTCATGCAGTGAATCTCGTTATGTTTTCCATTAGTCAGTGATGGGGGTGTGTTACTGCCCTCCCATGTTTCTTTTGTCCAAATATGTTCTTTGTTCATTAGCATAATAAAACTAATAACTACTGGATTTTTAGCATATGTCCATGTCTGAAAATAATTGTAATATTGTAGGCAGTAGTTACACAAATTTTAGCTTTTCTAGATAGAAATTATTACTTCTTGTATGTCTTATAACCATTGTTAAAATATTTGATGTTCCCGAATACAAAATGGAATTATGTGTTTTGAGTATATTATTTGCTGACAGACTTCAGTGACCTAAAATAAATGAGACTGCTAACATCACTAAGGAGCTATTTCTCATGTTGCCTTCATGTGATATTGTTTTTCAACCTTGTACTGTGCCCTTATATTTTGAGAAGTTTCAATAAAATTAGTCAGCTCTGTATGAATAAACAGTTTCCCACAAATGTGTTGTTGCATTCTGCTCTCTGTTGTGTTCTAGGTCCTGCACAAACACAAACAAGGTTGTGCAGTATGTGTGTGTGTGTGTGTGTGTGCTTACCATTTGTGTTCAATTTGTACATTATTGTAACTACTCGTGTACACTGATATGTTCATTCTTTAGTTTGCAACAAAACTGTTGCTACAGTTCCAAAATTATAATTTTACAAAATTGATTCTATATCTCATTTTCTGCTCCCAAAGGCAATAACTTTTTTTAAAAAAATTTTGTTATTTTACTTTTGTTAGCTGTAAGTCAGTGCTTTGTATATATTTATGTGTTTGTCTGATATATGAGCTTAGATAAATATGTCTTAATGCACTCATTATTCTATAATCCATACTATTGTACCATTTTTACTGAGTTACTAATAGTACAATATGAGTATTTAACAACTTTAAAAATGGAAACAAACATGATCAGTATGGCATTTGTAACCTCTCTTACAATGGGGATCCATTCCAAAATAAATGCATAAAACCTACATTTAATTCCAGAAATATTTTTACCCAGTGCTTTACTTAATCAATGATGGCCGTGAAGGAAATCTTTTGCTTTGAAACCTACTACAGACATTTAATACATTTGATAGTTTTCAAATTGGTTGAAGAAGTAGTCTTTGTAGCCTTCATTAAAAATTAAATATTATTATATTCAGATTTATAACCAAGCATCTTACTGATGTAGTTTAATATTGTGTTGCTACTTTGGTTCTCCTAAAGCAACTGCAAGAAAGCTAGCAGCATGACTGAGCACACAGCTTTGTAGATGCAGTGGTTACCATAAAATCTGGATATTATTTACTAGCCTTACAATGTAATTCCTGCATGCAAATATACGAAATGATGAGTCCCCTCCAAAACTGGTGGTGCAGTATTAAAACTGTTTCTCACAAAAAACTAGTAACACATAATTTGTTCTCATTCTGAACGTTTCTAGTATTTTGACATAATCATGTACTGTAATACAGCAACATGTTCTAATGGATGAGTCTAGTATTTTTTTCAAGCACTGCCAAATTTTCTTGCTGATTTCATATTAATTTTGTGCAAATAATCACAGAGAAATTGCTCTTCCAGTTCTCTTCTAGAGCTCTGCAAGATTTTACTGCTTAGAGTTACTGAAATTTGCTGAAGATATTGTTTTTCTCTGAACAGCATCTTTTGTTAGTAATATATTTTCTAAGCAAAGAGTGGTTTGAACAAATGGATATGTGTGTAAAACAGAAATTGATTTATTAAATATATATCTATTCTTAAAATAAAGTTTGTTTCATTCTTTGCATGTCATTCTGGAGATTGTAATGTCTACTTTCTAGTTGATCTTTTTTTAAAGTAGGTTTCCTTCGTTTTCAAATTTTGGCCTAAAATTTCAGCCTGGTGTAGTATTCGACCAGTTTATCGCAGGGTCATGTGGTGCCACACTTTTTTTTTTTCTTCTGCTTGTATTTTGTACCTCAATCTTTCATTAAAGACACAACAGTAGTTTACATTCTCACAGCAGATTATGACTGACTGCGAAATTTCACTACTTCTTCAGTTGTAGTTTAATTTTAGTTATGTCCTGTTCCGTAGATCATTTTCTTGATTATTTTATTGATATGATGTGGAACAAGTCAGATCACAAGATATATATACACACATGAATAGTGCTAATAGTAATATTACTGAGATTTTTAGTTCTACACATGCAACAACATTTAGAGGTACATTTTTTTGTCATTTCTGAAACAGAAAGTCATCCATGGAGTAGAAGGAGTTGTCCAAAAGAAATCATTTTAAGCTGGATTTAAAACTTGATCTGCTACCTGCCAGACACTTTATGTTGTTGGGCAAATGATCAAGGATTTTTGTTGCTGAATAATGTACTCCATTTTGAGCAACTGACAGCTTCAATAATGGATAGGAAAGGTCATTTTTCCCTCTAGTGTTGTACATATGAACATCACTGTTCTTTGTGAATTGTGATGGAATATTTATAACAAATTTCATTAGCAAATATATGTACTCTGATGGTGCAGTTAAAATACCTAACTCCTTGAAAAGGCGCCCACATGACGTCCTTGGGTGAACACCACTAATTATTCTCACTGCTCTCTTTTGCGCAATCAATACTTTATGTCTAAGTGGTGAGTTAACCCAGAAAACTATTCCATAAGACATTATTGAATGGAAATATGAAAAGTAAGTTAAGAGGCTGATGTGTTTATTACAAAGACTAGCGATTATACGAAGAGCGAAAGAAGCTGAACTTAATTGTTTGAGAAGCTCAGTAATATGCTTCTTCCAGTTCAAGTTGTCATCAATACAAACACCCAAAAATTTGGAGAAATCTACCCTGTTAACTGAGCCCTGTTCATATGCTACATCAATTGTCGGTATGACTCTATTCGGTGTACAGAACTGGCTATAGTGAGTTTTTTCAAAATTAAGGGAGAGTCCATTTTCTCAGAACCACTTAATAATTCTTTGAAAGACATCCTTAACAATATCTTCAGCTGCTTTTTCTGGAATGGGATTTATTATAACACTCATGTTGTCTGCAAAAAGTACTAGTTCCACTTGCTGAACGTTAAGTGGGAGGTCATTGATGTGAATAAGGAACAGCAGAGGACCTAAAATTGAACCCTGTGGGACTGTGTGTATAGCCTTCAATTCCATAAAACCTGAGTTTTTTTAAGTGTGTGACATGATCCATACAGTCAAATGCCTTGGAGAGATCAGAAAAAATACCAACTGGCAATAATTTGTTATTTAGGGCTTGTACTATCTGATGGATAATGTGTAGATAGCATTCTCTGTCGAGTAACCCTTCCGGAATCCCAACTGTGACATGCTGAGTAAATTATTTTCACTTAAATGTGAGACTACTCTTGAATACATAACTTTTTCGAATATTTTAGAAAAGGAAGTCAGCAATGAGATTGGTCTATAATTATTTAACTCACTCTTGTCCCCTTTCTTATGAAGAGGTTTGATAATTGCGTATTTCAATCTGTCTGGAAAAATTCCCCACGCCAGCGAAGCATTACATATATCACTAAGGACTCCACTTATTAAATTAGAACAACACTCCAAAATTCTGTTAGAGACTCCATCAACACCACATGAGCTCTTGTTTTTCAGTATATTTATAATTCCCTTTATTTCAGTGGGGGATATTGGTGCTATTTCTTAAGGCCTAAGATCCTGGGAATGACATTTTTAACATATTTTTTTGCTTCTTCAACTGAACCCTTTAACCCTATTTTTGCTGTTACATTTAGAAAGTAATTGTTAAAAATACTTGCAATTTGTGAATTATCACTCACAACATCATCATTTAGCTTTATTGCTATGGTATGCTGTGCACTGTCAGGCTGCTCCGTCTCCCATTTGACAATATTCCATATAGTATTAATTTTATTATCTGCATTATTAAATTCTGTCAGAACACATAAGCTTCTTGACTTCCTAATGACATTCCTTAAAATATTACAGTATCTTTTGTACTAAGCAAGTAACATCAGATCCTGACATATTCTGGCCTGTCCACATATATTTCCCTCTTCCTCTTACATGATATCTTAATTCCCTTAGTAATCCATGGCTTACTTGACTTTGTAATGGCTTTTTTGGTTAACATTTCAGTAAAGCAACTCTCAAATATTGAGACAAATTTATGGTGGAATAAATTGAATTTGGCATCAGCATCATTTTCTGTGTATACTTCATCCCATTCTACCTCTTCTAGGCTGCACGTAAAGCTCTGTATCCTGTTTGCATTAATGAGCCTTCATGCCTTGTATGAACCTGCCTGAATCCTGTAAGGTGCTGTATGTGTTATTTCCATTAACTGTGCATCATGATCAGATAGCCCATTAACAACTATGTACCCATTAATTGTTTCTACCGGAATACTGTCTATGAAAATGTTATCAATAACTGATCTTCTATCCTGCTGCACATGAGTTGGAAAATTTACAACAGATACTAGATTGAAACAACCAAACAAAATTTCTAGCTCATTTTTCCTATCCGTATCTTTTAAGAATTCTGTATTAAAATCACCACAAACCACTAACTGCTTCTTTTTGTCTGACAGGTAGCTCAATAACGCCTCAAGGTTTTTAATGAATAGCTGAAAGTTGCCTTGTGGGGATCTGTAGATTGTCACAATTACTATAGATGTATATTGCAGTAGCAACCCACAAGCACATGCTTCAAGGATTTGATCTACACAAAAACTATTTGTTTCAATATTTTTGACATTGTGTCCAATTTTTATATAAGTAGCGTCTCCTCCTTTTTCCATGTTGACTCTACACAAATAAGATGCTAATCTGCAATCCCTTAAATTTAACTTCTCCATCCCTGTGGTTACATGGTGTTCAGAGAGATGCAAAACATCTATACCTTGAGAATTTACCCCATTTTCTAGGCATACAAGAAGCTAATCTGTCTTATTTTTCATTCCTCTAATGCTCTGATGAAACACACAAATTTTATTTCTTTGGATACTGCTACAGACATTATGGCACTGTTCTGTTTTAATCTCTTTCAATACTCTCTGTCTGTAACCTGACTCTAACCTAAAAAATGTGTCCCTCTGACTCCAGTAATCACAGGTATTTTCCTTGTGTGCATGTGCCCCCCCCCCCCTCCCCCGCCCTTACATTTTCTGCAAGAAGATCAACTAATCTATTTTTCCCCCTCCTATTCAGGTGCAGGCTATGACTAGTGTAACCCCACCTCCCAATTGCTTCAACAGGCACAGTACAGATAATGAGATTTAGTTTCTGCCAACAGTAACCTCCCCCCCCCCCTCCCCCCCACTCTCTGTTAACATGGTTGACAGCCATATTAACCCAGGGCTGGTCATGGCGCTGCAAAACATTCACAAACCCCACACAAATGTGAGCTGTTGTTGCTCCTATTACAACGAGGTCACACCTAATACTATAGTCTGAATTTCTAGCCATGCTGTTTCCTGCTCCTCCTACTATAAGAACATGGTCCTCACCATCAAAATCTTTGCACAAGGCCCCTAGGTTTTCTGTAACCTGTCTAAGCTTAGCACTAGGTCTCACAATGCTTGTGACCTGATACTCAACTCCTAGCCTATCCTGTAGCAACTGGACTACACCTCTCCCGTGACTGCTACCTAACAGCAGGACTCTTTTCTTTCTGCTTGACTTTACTCCTGACCTAGCCTGACCAATTGTTAGTATGAGTCTGCTTCACCCTACTTTACTCAAAAACTGTTTGAGGCTCTTCTACTTCAGGTAACAAAACAAACTGATTGTTCACTGGAATCTGAAAAGTGATTTCTGAGGTTTTCTCCTTCTGACTATGACTTGTTACCTGTTCCCAGCTCCCACTGTCTCTTTCCCCCTTCAACCTGTCTAACTCAAAGTATACCAATCATCATTGTTATGCCTCAGTTCAGACATATACTCATAGACCTGGGATTAATATAGCTTTAGCTTTGTTATTTAATGGTACATTCTAGGGGAATATAGTGTGTGAAATGACTTTAAAATCCTTTATGTTGTTTTTACAACTTTTCTAACATGGGAATTCAGTACCATTCAGATCTGTACTTGGGTGGCAGTTACATTCTTGCTAAGTACTTCAGTTACCATTTCACCATTTACTTGTGATTACAAGCATCACCATGGTGGATTAAAGCACTTCGGTTTTGTCAAGCCCTTAAAATCTTAGATTTGAAAAATGATTCTTCTCACCATTTTCTTTCACCACTCATATTCTGGTAATAGCTACCCGCACCCCCTCCACACCACCACAAAACAAAAAAAAAAGTGAAATTTAAAGTTTCACAACTACTTCTTCTGTTTTTAACAACACAACATTCATTTTTGTTTCCTTGACACCATTATACAGTGAGATACAATTCCTGATTCACTGATTTGTGCCTGACCTGTTGGATTCTGTTATTATGTATTTTGCCAGTGAGATTGTCTTTGAGAACTATGGGCTTTCTCTATTTTTGTCTTGTGAATTTGTCATGGGAAACTTGGCATAGCTGCTGAATAGTTCTTTTTTAATAGAAATGCAACTTAGTTACTTCTTATACATCATGAACAATTACCAAGGTTGCTACCCGCTTAGCTGACTGTTACACCATCATTGGATTATGTGGTTCTTCATCCAGCTGTAGGGCATAATAGTACATTAGCATAATACTGAAATACTGAAAGTAATGTTCCCCACAGATGAGGCTATTAAAATCCTTATTATCATCAGCCAAAGTGTTTACAACAAAGCATCAGACTTTGAAGCACTCCTAAATAGCAGAGACACTCACATAATACTATGTACACAAAACTGGCTAAAATCTGATACTGAAAGCAGTGATATTTTTGAAGTAAATTTAAGTGCATATTAACGAATACAGAAACTGAAGTGGTGTATTCCTTGCAGTAGACTGGGATTCTGGATATGGATTGTAATATACTTAATAAACAGTTCCCAAGTTTTCTATATACACATATATTTTACCATAAAGACTGACACACATGAACACTACATGGCGTACAAAGGCAGACTGAATTGAACATGGTGACTCGACAGAGCAGTTAATACTCTAGAGACTAATCTGTGTGGTCAATGTGAGCTATCGACGCCACACAGCACCTCCCCGCAGTACGGAGTATGGGCTATGAGACCTGTGGGAAGGTCTTGTGGGTGTCAGCGTGAGTGGTGTGAGGCGGCAGGCGCACGACCGGAAGCTCAATCTCCATCGAGTCGGCATGCGAGGGCAGCCACCGGTCCAACTTGTAATCCGAAAACCAGCGGGCAGGGAATGATGCATCGGCCAACTCAGGAGTAGCGGTATGGGTGAGGAGGCAGCATGTGAGCATGCCTTCCCCGAATGCAGACTGAGCCATCTGAAGAAATGAAAGCTCGAACGCGTGACAGGTCGCATTCTTGTGGGACGGACAAGCTGTGCACTTTCTTGACGTTGAGTTCCTCAGTGAGGGTCAGGTCTGTGCTGTCAGTGAGCAGTACAAGCACATGGTTATCTAACACCATAATTGACACATTGTCGGTGCGGGCAGGTGGTACGTTGCAGCACAAAATGAAGGACAGGGCATCCATGTCTCTAGTACCTGAAATGTCTTCAAAACCTGTGAATGTGGATGTTGATGACATGCCTGAGGAATCTGTGAACTGCGGTGGTGAATCGTTAGAGAATACCCAACAGGAGGTTGAATGGACTCGTTAGCGGGTTTGTCAAAAGAACATGTGCTCAGGCAGTCTGACTGAGGGGTGTCGGAGTTCACGAAGGCAGCCTTGAGCCTGTGTAGAGAAACTGTTTGCGGGTGATCTCTTATTATAATGTTGAACGTCGTCTCACCCCTCTGGAATACTTTGAAGGGGCCAAGGTAAGGGGGTTGGAAGGGCTGTCTGACAGAGTTGTCTCTGAGCATGACGTGTGAGCAAGAGCTGAGTGCAGTCGGCATGTAAGTGTCAGGTGGGGAATGGCTGACAGGTGGGGGTAGCCGGGTGTTTCTAAAGTGTGCACGCATCCTTCCGATAAAGTCTGGGAAGGAGGGGGAATCCTCGGGATCATGGGGGAGAATTAGTTCCCCAGGTAAAACTGGGTTTTTGCCAAAATAGAATTTGGAAATCATCCCATGTAAATCTGGTTTAAATGTAGAACGTAGGCCCAGCAACACCCAAGGAAGTGCCTCAGACCAGAGACAGTCATGGCACCTGAGTGCAGTTTTAAGGGTGCGATGCCATCGTTCCACCAACCCGTTGCTTTGCGAGTGGTAGGTTGTCGTATGGATTTTTTTAATACTGCAAAGAGTACAGAGAATCGTAAAAAGCGCAGATTCGAACTGTCGACCCTGGTTGGTTGTGACAGTGGACGGACAGCCGAAACTAGTGATCCAAGAAGAAACGAATCCTTTGGCCACAGTTTCTGCTGTGATGTTGGGTAAGGGGACAGCTTCCACCCAATGAGACATTCAGTCTATTGTGGACAAGATACACCTGTTGCCAACCGACAGAGGCAGGGGACCAATAAGGTCGATATGTACATGACGAAACATGCCTTATGGATGTCAAACTTGCCGAGTGGTGGAGAGGTGTGACGTCCTATCTTGTTTCATTGACAGGAAATGCAGCTGCTTTCCCATGTTTGACAGTCCCATTTCAAATCTTTCCACACAAAACCCTTGGTGACGAGGCGAGTGGTGGCTCGGATGCCAGGGTGGGCGAGATTATGCAAGGCATCGAAAACCTGTCGACACAGTGTGGGCAGGAGCAAAGGCCGCAGAATGCCCGTAGAAGAGTCGCACCACACTTTGTCCAAAATGCCAGGGAACTTATCCTTGGTAAACATGAGCGAAGTTTGCAGGTCCGTGAGCAGAACCTGAGTGCTCTTGTCTAAAGCCTGTAGAGTGGCGAGGTCGGATAAATCGACGATACTTGAAACGGCATTGATCCGCGAGTGGAAATCAGCGGGGATGTTCTCCGTGCCTTTGATATAGCATATGTCTGTAGCAAATTGAGAGACCAAGTCGAAGTGGCAGAAATATTTAGAGGGAGGATCCTCTGTCGGGTTGCAGAGGGCATCTCCCAGCGGTTTGCGATCAGTAAGAATAAAGAAAGGACAGCCCTCGATGTCAGTGCGGAAATGTTTGATGGCCTCATACACCACCAGGAGCTCTCTATCAAAAGCAGAATATTTCTTCTGTGCTGTAGACAGACTTTAGGAGAAGAAACAAGTGGTGAGTCACCTTTGCTTTGTTGTAATACTGCCTCGACCGCGATGTCGGATCAGGGTGGGCGAGTACGACTGCGTGAGCTAAAGCTGTTTTAAGAACCCTGAAATCCTCTAGCATGGGTTCAGTCCAACGGACTGGTTTAATGCCCGAAGTTTGTTTGCCGGAGAGCGAGTCTGTCAGCGGGGCCTGCACAGCGGTGGCAGAAGGTAGATGACAGTGGTAGTATTTTATAGTGCCTAGGAAACGTCTGAGTTCTTTGTACATAGCTGGGGGTGGCAATGATGTGATAGCCTGCACAAGGGATTTGGGAGGCTGTATTCCATCTGCAGAGAGAGTGTAACCCAGAAATTTCCCAAAAGACTGATGCAATTGGAATTTTTCTTTGTTGACCCCAATACTGTTGGATGCCAAAGTCTGGAGGACCTGGGATAAATGATCCTTGTGGTCTTCAGTTGATTTGCTAAAAATGAGTATGTCATCCAGGTATGCAACGCAGAACTCGAATCGTCATAAGATTGAGTCAATGAAACATTGCCATGTTTGTGCCACATTCTTTAAAGCAAATGGCATCAAGTTGTACTGGAGCAAACCAAGCGGCGTGATGATCATAGTCTTTGGAATGTCTTCTGGCGCTACGGGAATCGGTGATAAGGACATTTGTAGTCAATCACACTGAAGATTGTGGTGCCCAATAACATATGAGTGAAATCATTTATGTTTGCCATAGGGTAATTGTCCATGACAGTGCGAGCATTTAAACGTCTGTAGTCACCACACATTCGAAAAGAACTGTCGTGTTTCGTGGCGAGGTGAACTGGTGAAGACCAATTGCTGTCCAATGGCAACAACGAGAGTTTTCCGCACACACTGGCCATGCACCCTTCGTGGTACGACACTGGTGAAACCTTAGTCGTAGTACAACATTGCTGGGTGAAGAAGCTATGTTGGGTGCACTTGTACCCACGTGGTCACGAAACTAGGCCGCCAATCCAGTGGTTTGTTCTGGCAAACTGGATGCATAAAAATGTTTGTTACTGATTTGTGACAAAGGCGAGGCTGGCATAGCCTGGTAATAGTTGACTGCATGTGCCTTTTGCACAAATGCCGGCGTTACAAATGGCACTACTGTAACCGATGTTTTGGCACGTAGAAGATCAAAGCACGTGTGTGAATTTCGGTCCCTTTGAACTTCGTACGAGTGATCGATCATCACATTATTTAACAGATCTTCCACTTGTGCATAATCCATCGTAACAAAGCCTGAGTCCATTGTTTGAGGTAACTGCGTAACACTCGGTTGTTGTGGAGTTGCTTAAGTAGAGGTTATCCTCGTTGAAGATCATAGATCATTGTGCATTAGCTGTGAAATAACTGACGGCGGAGGGTTGTGTTGGCCTGGTCATATGAACCGGGCTTCCAAGTCTTCGTAAAGGATGTTCGGTGATGTAGCCATGGCATCGGACGTGAAACCTATTGTTTCTATACGACTGGTGCTGAAGTCGTGGAAGACGTAGAAAGTTTTGTCCAGGGTCACCAATATGGGATTCTGGATACGGATCATAATATATGTAAGAAACAGTTCCCAAGTTTTCTATATACACATATATTTTACCTTAAAGACTGATACGCATGAACACTGCATGAACTGCAAAGGCAGACAGAATTAAACATGGCGGCTTGTCAGAGCAGTTAATATTCCAAAGTTTGTAATTTGTGTGCTCAATGTGACCTACCAATGCCACAAAACCATTTAAATAGGAACTGAAGTTCCCTTTAAGTGTTCGGGCAAGACTCAGTATCAAGAGTGGGCATAAACTTATTGTTGGATCATTCTATTGACCATAAAACTCACCCTCAGATTTAATTTCATAGTTTGACATGGTTTTATCATGTGACAATCAGCTGGGATAATTACAGTTTCACTGGGGGAGACGAGGCATCCTGTATAACTATACTTAATGCTTTCTTGGAAAACTACTGAGAATGGATAGTTTGGAAGCCTATTCATGACAGAAATTTATTAGATCTTATGGTAACAAATAAATTTGATGCCTTTGGTGATATTCAGACTGAAGCTGGTCTCAGTGACAATGAGGCAGTTTTAACAACAATGATTAACAAAGTACAAAGAGCAACTAAAACAAGTGAAAAGATTTACATCTTCAGTAAATTAGATAAAGACGCAGCAGTGTTGTATCTCAAGGACACACTCAAACATTTAACTCTGGACAGGGGCACAGAGAGTAAATTTCAGACAAGTTTAAAAGAATAGTTGACCAAGCACTGGATATGTATATACCTGGTATAACATTTCATGATGGGAGCAGCTCTCAGTGTTATGCAATCTGTGTAAAGAAACATCCTAAGAAACAGCAACTTCTGCATTATAGGTGTAAAACAAAATATAAGACCCCAGTTAGAAGGACACTAAGTGAAACATGTTTGCCTGTCAAAAGCACAATGTCTACCATAGAAGAATCTTATCAAAAGATCTCTCAGAAAATTCAGAGATATTCTAGTAAAGTCAGACTGTCAGTGGCACTTAAGTTAGTGTTCAGACACTTGTGGATGACACAGGAAATGAAAACGAGAGTAGCAAATCAAAAGTGGAAATGCAGGGGAGGACCAACAAGTATTGCCCCTTTAGTATCAGTGACAATGAGAAACAGCTGAAGTCACAAAAACAGAACAAGGCCTGATGGACCAACAAAATTCTAATTGAATTCTATCCAGAATTTTCAGCTGAGTTAGCCTCTCTTTTAAACATAATTTACTGTGTCTCCTTAAAAGAAAAAAAAAACTGTGTGCAGCATTTGGAAGAAAATCCAAGTCACACCCATGTAGGGAAACAGAGCAATACACAAAACTGCCATCCAATGTGAAACTTCCTGGCAGATTAAAACTGTGTGCCCGACCGAGACTCAAACTCGGGACCTTTGCCTTTTGCAGGCAAGTGCTCTGGCAGAAGTAAAGCTGTGAGTACCGGGCGTGAGTCGTGCTTTGGTAGCTCAGTTGGTAGAGCACTTGCCCGCGAAAGGCAAAGGTCCCGAGTTCGAGTCTCGGTCGGGCACACAGTTTTAATCTGCCAGGAAGTTTCATATCAGCGCACACTCCGCTGCAGAGTGAAAATCTCATTCTGCCATCCAATATCATTGATATCCATCTGTTGTAGACAGTTTAACATATTCTAAGCTCCAGTAGAATGAGGTACCTCAAACAGAAAGATCTCCTCTATGCTGACCAGCATGGATTCCAAAAACATTGGTCATAAGAAACCCAACTTGCATTTTTCTCACATGACAACCTGAAAGCCATACATCAAGGTAGCCTGGTAGCTGCACTATTTCTTGACTTCTGAAAAGCATTTGACTCAGTGCTATAACAGTGTTTGGCAACAAAAGTTTGATCATCTGGAGTATGAAATTTGTGACTGGATTGTGATTTCTTGTTAGGGAGGATGTCACATACTGTCTTGCATGGAGAATCATAGACAGAAGCAGAAGTACTGGAAGATGATTCAGGAGTAAAGCTTGTTTTCATTTTTTGCCAAGTGTCATATTTCATCTGGGTTGCCAATCTCATTCCTTGACAGTTCATGTGGGTAGATAATGACAACCAACTGCACTCCTGAAACATCATCTAGTATTCATTACACCAGGAAAATTTCAAGATCCACATCAGAGGTAAAAGTAACTTTATACATTCCCAGGAGTGTGTATTTGGAGCCTTGCTGTTCATATTATATATTAATGATGTGGTAGATAATATTAATAGTGACCTCATAATATTAATAGTAACCTATAATGAAGTGCTATCTGAAGAAATCTGTACAAATATTCTTTCATGTTTTGATAGGATTTCAAAGTGGTGCAATGAGTCGTAGGTTGCTTTAACTGTTCAGGGATTTAGTAACATGCACTTCACGAACTGCAAAAGTGGGATACCATTTGGCTACAGCAGCAGTGAGTCACAGTTGGAACCAGTCTACCCATTCAAATACATGGATTTAACAATTTGTGGGAATATGGAAGGATACTGGGAAAATGCAGTCAGTCTACTTACATTTAAAATATAATTTATTTCATGACATTTTTGTAAATGCATTTGAAAACTGCTTCCCCAAGATAATAGTTAAATATACTCGTAAGAAACCTTGTAACAAACCATGGCTTACTAAGGGTATAAAAATATCTTGTAACCGGAAAAGGGAAATGTATCTGACAGCAAGAAAGAGTAGTGACCCAGAAACTATCAAAAATTATAAAAACTACTGTGTTATATTAAGAAAAGTTATTAAAAAATCCAGGAGTATGTGTATCATGTCTGAAATCAGCAACTCTGATAATAAAATTAAAACAATTTGGAATATTATTAAAAGAGAAACAGGTCAACCAAGAGCAGAGGAAGACAGTATTACCATCAAATTGAATGAAAACTTTACGAACAAAAAGTCAGAAGTTGAAAATATTTTTAATAATCATTTTCTAAATGTTGTGGATATAGTAGGATCCAGGTGTTCATTAGAAGATGCTAGGCTGTTAATGGAAGAGGCCATACCTATGCAATTTGATACAATTGAAATCTCACCCACTTCTCCCTCTGAAATTAGGAAAATAATAAACTTGCTTAAAAGCAAAAACTCACATGGAATTGATGGCATTTCCAGCAAAATACTAAAAGCTTGTTCTCGACAGATAAGTAAGATTCTCAGCCACCTGTGTAATAGCTCTCTGGAACAGGGCATTTTCCCTGATAGACTGAAATATGCTATTGTTATACCTTTGCATAAAAAGGGGGATAGATCTGATGTCAACAATTACCGTCCAATCTCCCTTCTAACAGCTTTATCCAAAATTTTTGAGAAAGTAATGTATTCAAGAGTAGCTTCACATATCTGTAAAAATGAAGTACTAACAAAATGTCAGTTTGGTTTCCAGAAAGGTTTTTCAACAGAAAATGCCATATATGCTTTCACCAGTCAAATTTTGAATGATCTGAATAACCGAACACCTCCCATTGGGAGTTTTTGTGATCTCTCAAAGGCTTTTGATTGTGTAAATCATGAAATTCTGCCAGACAAGCTCAAGTATTGTGGCATGAGTGGGACAGTGCACAAATGGTTTAATTCGTACCTAACTGGATGAGTGCAGAAAGTTGAAATAAGTAGTTCTCGTAACATGCAAAGATCAGCACATTCCTCAAACTGGGGAACTATCAAGAATGGGGTTCCACAAGGGTCAGTCTTGGGTCCTTTGTTGTTCTTATTATATATTAATGACTTGCCATTCTATATTCATGAAGAGGCAAAGTTAGTTCTCTTTGCTGATGATACAAGTATAGTAATCACACCTGAGAAACAAGAATTAACTGATGAAATTGTCAATACTGTCTTTCAGAAAATTACTAAGTGGTTCCTTGTAAACGGACTCTCACTGAATTTTGATAAGACACAGTACATACAGTTCCGTACAGTGAATGGTATGACGCCATTAATAAATATAGACCTTAATCAGAAGCATATAGCTAAGGTAGAATATTCCAAATTTTTAGGTATGTCCATTGATGAGAGATTAAATTGGAAGAAACACATTGATGATCTGCTGAAACGTTTGAGTTCAGCTACTTATGCAATAAGGGTCATTGCAAATTTTGGTGATAAACATCTTAGTAAATTAGCTTACTACGCCTATTTTCACTCATTGCTTTCATATGGCATCATATTTTGGGGTAATTCATCACTGAGGAATAAAGTATTCATTGCACAGAAGCGTGTAATCAGAATAATAGCTGGAGTCCACCCAAGATCATCCTGCAGACATTTATTTAAGGATCTAGGGATATTCACAGTAGCTTCTCAGTATATATACTCTCTTATGAAATTTGTTATTAACAACCAAACCCAATTCAAAAGTAATAGCAGTGTGCATAACTACAATACTAGGAGAAAGGACGATCTTCACTATTCAAGATTAAATCTAACTTTGGCACAGAAAGGGGTGAATTATACTGGCACTAAAGTCTTTGGTCACTTACCAAATAGTATCAAAAGTCTGACAGATAACCAACAAGTATTTAAGAAGAAATTAAAAGAATTTCTGAATGACAACTCCTTCTACTCCACAGAGGAATTTTTAGATAGAAATTAAGAAAAAAAAAAATATTAAAAAAATAAAATAAAAATAAAAAAACCACAAAAAAATAAAGTTGTTATATTAACTTAAGTATGTTGTTAAATTAACCTAATTATGTCATGTATTGGAAAATTCGACTCGTTCCACATCATTACGAAATATCGTATTCATGATCCGTGGAACTAGTATTAATCTAATCTAATCTAATCTAATCTACATGGGGTATTGAATGTAAACAAAGAAGGGCAGCATGAATGGTCATAGGTTGGTTGACCCACAAGGGAATGCTATGTGAACGAAAATTCTGATGTGTCAGGCACTTGAAGACAGAAGTCAGCTACTACACAAAAGCTTACTTATAATGTTTCAGGAACCAGAATCAAGTGAGAAATTTAGAATATGCTTCAGCTCTCTCTGTTTGCACCACAGGAACTGCAAAGACAAACTTAGACTAACTACAACTTGTACATAGACTTTAAACCATCATTATTCCTGCATGTAACATGCAAATGGAAAGGGAAGAAGGGCTAAATGTCATACAGTGGGAAGTACCTTCTCCCATGTTCTTCATTGTAGTTTGCAGATTATGGGTGCAAATCCAGATGTAGATTTCAATTATGTGGAATATTATCTTGAAATTTTTTTTTTCTCTCCCATATAAGTTTACAAGCTTTTGTAACCACTGTTGTTGAAGATAAAATATTCTAGGATGTTAGGCCACATCATGTTTCTCTTCAGCAGAACTGTACAGAAAAATGATATCCGGACCACAATTTTCAGTCAGAACAAAATAAAAGACTTTTTTCCAGTACAAAAGGGACACACCTGATACCTCCAACCTGCAGAAGTCTGGGAAGTGACATGTGGCTGTGACAAAATGGGAAGGATTGTAAAAGAACATATTAAAGAACATGGACACCACTTCCAGTTAAAACAGAGTGTAAAATCCGTGGTAGTGGAACATCAGGAATACTATGGGCAAGACATTGATTTCAATAATGTTCATGTGCTGACCAAGAAAGCCAACATTTCAGAAGAAAGCACATCTAAGAAGTGATTAAGACTTCCAAGAATAAATGTAATTTCAACAGAAATGACACAGGCTTTGCTTTGTATCTTCCCACGACCAAGGAAGTAAATACACAGCCACAGTGCATGAGGAACTCAATGACCAGCAAGCCATCTCTGCAGCATGACAATAATATTTTGATAAACGTGCCACCTATCATGTTCTGCTTATTTTGCTTTCTATTCAGTAACAATAGCACTCCAATAGTAACAAAAGAATTTTATACAATAACCCCAATTCTTCAGCATAAGTACAGGAAATCTCCCTTTTATAATTGAACATGACACTGGTCCTAGATGTTATTCAGCAAACTGTGAACACCAGAAGATCCTGATGAATATCTCAGCAGTGGGGTCAAAACATCAATTGGGTAGAAAAAATTAAGAGGAACATGACACAGCCTAACATCCTAGAAGATTTTTCCTTCGGCTGTTATTTGTTGGCATTTATGAATCTGGCTTACATAAATATTAAACAAATAGAAGTTGGAAAGAGTAACTACTTAGTACAACTGACAAAGCAGCAGTTATTTTTTTCTTTTTTTAAGTGCTCCTTATTTTCTTATTGTATTATGTTCATTTATAGCTTTTTAAGCACAAATGGAGAGTAGCAAATTATTTATATTTAATTTTTAATATAGCCTCAAAAGCAGTTTCTCATAGTTAGTCCTCTCTGTTGATGTATGCAATGACTGGTCCCAAATGCGTTAATGGTGTTTTAATTGTGGCTCTTTGCAATACAATGTACATATGAATGAATCAGCCTTGTTCAGATTTCTGATAGCATTATGGTCTTCTGTGAAATTTGCTGTTGGACATCAAAGCACGGTGTTTTTTTTTCCATTTAGCTACCCAAGAAACAATAGTTATAAGGAAGCCATGAGGTCCAGACATTCTTTTATAAATCTTATTGTCACTCAAAGACTAATGCTGGATGCAAAACATTAATTATTTTCTGGTAGAATGGGTCAAAAGATTCTACAAATTTTTAGAGGATTTCGTCTTGCATTTGGCTGTTAAAATTTTAACAGCTGAAAGCAAGATGAAATCCTTTACAAAAGATTAAGATTGCATACATTCAACTTCTGTGATATACGGTTTATGTCTCCACACTGTAATGACTTTTTTGTTGCTGAAGGTGCAGCTTGTGAAGAAGAGGTGTCTTACACCACAAACACTAATTAATATTTTTGTGATAATGTAAAGTGCTGTGTGCAACTATTGGGAAGCTTGGGGCATAATATTTGGAAGAAATTTAATGTTTTTTTTTTTTTTTTTTTTTTTTCTAAATCTGTTCAAATAACACTTTGTAAGAAATGATCAGCAATCTTGATATTTTCCCTCATATCTTCCAGCACACACACACACACAACTAATAAGTTTTTCAACAAGAACTGATGAGCTGCTGGGAAAATGCCTGCGCTAAACTTTTCTGTGCCTTATACTCTTCAACTACACAGATCCATGTTGCTCTTGTATGTTTTTTGTACTCCAACCTCTTTCCATAAGGTCTCTGTATCAGTCTTTTCTTATCTGTTGGAATGCAAAAAACTTACTTGTTCCTTCTATACCTGCCTCTATTTGGTTTTGATTACAGACAAAATTTAGTAATTCACTACTGTTTTCTCCCTCATCTGTTTGTTTGTTTCATACATACATCTCTCAGTTGCTTGATGATTGAGCCTCTGTTTTTGGATGTTTTCCAGATTCAAAGTCCATATTTTAACTTACTGTAAACTTTCCTTTCCAGACACACTGAACGTTTAAGTTTGAAAACCCTGACCAAACAAATCCAGGACATTTGTACTATTTGTTATTTTCTTGTGGTATCCCCATATCCAATTGTTGTTTTGGTGTCTCTGTGCAGTCACCGTTATCAAGTGCCCTAAATACAAAACTCATCAACTAAGTCTATGATTTCATTGTTAATTTGTATTATTTTCTTTGCAATATATTGATTACGTATGATGTTAGTCTTATTGTAATCAATTTTCAAGGTGACTTTCCAAAGAACTTTATTAAGTTACCTCATTAGTAGGTGAATTTATCAGCAATAGTGAATAACAGTGTAGCATCGTCAGTGAAGCAAAGATGACTCAAGTATGTTCCATTAACATATATTATGTCTTGATTTTTACCATTAAAGGATTGGAACATTTCATTTTGGACTCCTGACAATATTTTTGCAAAACAAAATTAACACTCAAAAATCAGAACTATTATTACTCAAGAAAGAAAATACTGATATGAAGAATTGCAAAATATGCAGTTGTGTGAATCGTGAAAGTGAGAAACATAACCTCAAGACCACTTGTAGTGATAGGTCTATAGATAATCCAGATCAGTCCATTTCACAAAGAGACAAAGTAACAAATGCATCTATAGCATGTTTAGAGCTAGTCCAATGTAAAAACAAAAATTTTGGCAAACTTAGTGATATTTCACAAGATTCCACAAATGTGTCTCAATCAGTTTGTAATGATGTAGGCGTGCAGTTAAACAGCACAAACTCGGAAAATAAATACAAGTGGTGCTGTGTTACTTGCAAGAAAGAGAAAATTAAGCTTCAAAGTAAGGTTTCTGTAAATGGGAAAGAAGAATTTCCCATTATAGTCAACTCCTTACTTAAAAATATCATTGTGCCAAATTCAAAAGTTGATGTGCATCCAGGCATTAGACTGGATCAACTAAACAACCATTTAAAAAACATTGCTACTAACAAAAACGGTGTCAAAGTGAAATCAAGTTTCAAGGGCGTATTCATGCTCATTGGGACAAACTCTGTTCGACACAGCAGTGATGCTGAAATCATTGGTGAATCTCTAAATGTGATTCATACTACAAAATCTTTGTATAGTAACTCAAGGCTGCTAGTAAGTGGTATTTTGTGCAGGAAATTGGTGAGTGATTCTTACATAGTTAAAATAAGCAATGTAATTAGGAACCAGTATGATAAACTTGGCATGGTATTTATAAACCCAAACAAATTTATAAGTAGCAAATGTCTGGGTACAGAAGGTATACATCTAAATGGGCTAGGCTCAGTGACTCTGAGTAAAATGTTTTTGGACGTTTGTAAAATCATAAATAATCAGGGAGATTGACGAAGTGTGGAACACATGTTAAAACAAAAGAATCAACTGAAAATAAAATATATAGATATATTTCAACAAATGATTTACTTCAAAACAGTGATAAACATTTTCTAATGCATTGGAACATAAATGGCATAGCTGCAGATTTTTGTAACCCAAGTTATTCAAAAATTGATGAACTTCAACTTTTACTTTCAGAATGTCCAAATTTAAAAATTGTATGTTTGAACAAACATTGGCTGACAATAGGAAGTATAGGTATTCTAAACAAAACTGAACATTTTACAGTTGCCAGTAGATTTTGTAGAGCTAACAGATCTCATGGGGGCTGCTGCATCCTTCTAAATGACTCAATAAATTTTAACGAAAGAACTGAGTTCAGTTGTTTGAATGAGGAGGGTAATTTTGAAAGTTGTGCTGTGGAGCTAATTGATTTAAATACTGTAATTGTATCTCTGTACAGAATTCCTGGAAGTGCTGGAACAAAATTCTTTTTATCCAAATTTCATTGCTTATTAGAAAGACTACAGAAAGACAGAAAGAAAAAAAAATGTAATTACAGCAGACTTTAATATAAATGTATTAAATAATAATAATGACACTGTAAATTTTTGTGACTTAATTCAGGAAATGCTTTTAATTTAAATTTAACCAAATGTACTAGAAGAAATAGCCATTCTGAAGCATGTATTGATAATATTCTGACAAATTATCAGTTTGAGGATGGAAGCAAATTTAGATTTAGGCATATCAGATCTTTCAGCACTGCTCATAGAGCTTCCAAAAATATGGAAACCAGAATATGTGAAAACATGTTTTAAAAGGAAATTTAGCAAAGAGAATGTAAATATATTTATATTTTCTAACAAACTGGGAACTATAAACTAGCCTTTAGATAACAGTGTGTGTCAAGTGAAAAAAATTTCAAAACTGTTTCCTAGATGTTTTCAATGAAACTTTTCTGCCTCAAGCCAGGTGAGAGAGAGTGGCCAATAAAATAAATTGGATTACAGGAGTAAAAAGTTTCTAGTGCCAGGAAAAGACAGCTCCACAATGAGTTGAAACATAACAAAAATGCTGACTTTGTGGGGTATATAAAGAGATATAAGAATATATTCAATAAAGTTGTACAGGCAGCAAAAAAAAAAAATAGATTAAAGGCAGTTTGGGGTGTCGTCAAATGTGAGTTGGGAATAGAGAACAAGTGCCAAGAATTGCCCAAATAAAAATTAAAAATGATATAATTATAGAACCTTTTCAAATGTCAAACTGTTTTAATGATTTCTTTATACATGTGGCAAAATCAGATGTAGATATCACAGCCCACCTGGACAAGGTAGATGTCAACTTTGTAAATATAAAACGAAGTGCAAGCCTTAAAACATTCAAAAGAATTATCCCAAAAGACATAGAAGATGCTATAGTGTCTTAAAAAAACAAGAAATCAGCTGGGTGGGATGAAATTCCAACCACTGCAGTCAAGGCTGTTTATAACATCATTTCTCATCCATTATTAATTAGTCATTATTAATCAGTCATTTGAGGAAGGATATTTCCCAGATGTGTTAAAATATTCTGAAATAAGACTGTTGTTCAAGAAAGGCTCACCAGATGACATGGGAAATTACCACCCTATTTCCCTGTGCCAGTTTTTGCTAAGGTAATGGAAAGTATTATTGCAAAACATCTTGAAAACTTTCTAATAGAAAACAATATTCCCTGCTGCCAGTTTCTGCTAAGGTGATAGAAAGGATTGTTGCAAAATGTCTTGAAAACTTTCTTATAGAAAACAATATTATAGTTAAAAATCAATGTGATTTCAAAAGGGGAAAATACAATAAATGCTATCAGGGAATTCACGGAAAAGATAAGGTCTGCTTTAGTCAAGGGTAAAAGGGTCACAGGTATTTTTTGTGATTTGACCAAAGCTTTTGATTCGGTCAATCACTTACTACTTCTACACAAGCTAGAGAGGTATGGGATCATGGACAGAGTATTTCAGTGGTTCAGATCTTATTTGTCAGAAAGAAAACACAGAGTTATTCTAAATTCAAATGGAAAAAAATCATTCTTGGACTGGAAAAAGATTTGTACAAGGCTCAATTTTAGGGCCTTATCTTTTTCTGCTGTACATAAATGATTTACCTTTAAACATTGATGTTCACTTCATTTTATTTGCAGATGACACCTCAGTTTTAATTGAAAATTACATTT
Source organism: Schistocerca serialis cubense (assembly GCF_023864345.2). Lineage (NCBI taxonomy): Eukaryota > Metazoa > Arthropoda > Insecta > Orthoptera > Acrididae > Schistocerca > Schistocerca serialis. The sequence goes on along the minus strand of NC_064641.1, from coordinate 80,711,959 downwards.
TAGAACAAATTCATGATACTGTCTGTTACATCAGTGGCTGGTCTTCCTGAGATGTCTGGACAAGTGCAGAGGGTGGGACTGCTTGTCATTGGGAGCTCCAATGTTAGTCAGGTGATGGAACCCCTTAAGGATATGGTAGCTAAGGACATGAAGAAAGCCAATGGGTACTCTGTGTGCATACTGTGGGGAGTCATCCAAGATGTGGAAAGGGTCCTTCCGGATGCCATGAAGGGTACAGGGTGCAGCCAACTGCATGTGGTAGCTCATGTCAGCACTAATGACATGTGTCGCTATGAATCAGAAGAGATTCTCTCTGGTTTCCGGTGGCTGTCTGAGGTGATGAAGACTGCCAGTATTGGTAGCGAGATGAAGGCAGAGCTCACCATCTGCAGCATCGTTGACAGGACAGATTGAAGATATTTGGTACAGAGCTGAGGGGAAGGTCTGAATCAGAGGGTCAGATGGTTCTGCAACTGTGTAGGCTGCAGATTCCTCAACTGGTGCTGTAGGGTGGTGGGGTTTCAGGTTCTGCTAAATAGGACAGGTGTCCACTACACACAGGAGGTGGCTACATGGGTAGCAGGGGCTGTGTGGTGTGGACTGGGCATTTTTTTAGGTTAGACAGTCTTGGGAAAGATCAAAAAGGGCTCCAGTCTCAAAGGATACAGGGCAAAGAAATGACGAGAATTGACCAAGCAACAGTCGGTATTGTAGTTGTAAATTGTTGTAACTGCGTTGGAAATGTACCGGAGCTTCAAGTGCTGATAGAAAGTGCTGAAGCTGAAATCATTACAGCAACAGAGAGCTGGCTAAAGCTGGAGATAAATTCTGCTGAAATTTTTACGGAGGTGCAAACCGTGTTCAGAAAGGATAGATTAAATAAAGTAGGTGGTGGTATGTTTGTGGCTGTTGGTAGTAGTTTATCTTGTAGTGAAGTTGAAATAGATAGTTCCTGCGAATTACTATGGGTAGAGGTTATACTCCAAAATAATAATTGGCTCCTTCTACTGCCCCCCCCCCCCTCACCCCCCCCCCCCCCCCACCACCACCACCACCACCACCCACCTGCAGATGATGATATAATTGATATAATAGCTGAACAGTTCAAAGAAAACTTGAATCTCATTACAAATAAGTACCCCACTCATACAGTTATAATTGGTGGAGACTTCAATCTACCCTCAATTTGTTGGCGAAAATACATGTTCAAAGCCGATGGTAGACAGAAAACATCTTCTGAAATTGTACTAAATGCTTTCTCTGAGAATTGCTTTGAACAATTAGTTCATGAGCCCACATGAATTGTAAATGGTTGCGAAAACACACTTGACCTCTTAGCCATAAATAATCCTGATCTAATAGAGAGCGTGATGATGGATACAGGGATTAGTGAACACAAGGTCATTGTAGCAAGGCTCAAAACCATATCAACTAAAACCATTAAAAATAAAGGCTAAATATATCTATTTAAAAGAGCAGATAAAAATTCGCTTGATGCCTTCCTAAGAGAGAGTCTCCATTCCTTCCAAGCTAATTATGTAAGTGTAGACTGGCTAAGTTTCGGGGAAGCTCGAAATTTAATGCGGACATAAATGAAAGATGCTTGTAATAGTTTTGCCAATGAAACATTCTCTCAAAATATGGTAGAAAACCCGAAGAGATTCTGGTCGTATGTAAAGTACACCAGTGGCAAAAAACAGTCAATACCATCACTGCACGATAGCAATGAAAATGTTACCGCTGATGGTGCCACTAAAGTGGAGTTACTAAATACAGTTTTCCAAAATTCCTTCACAAAAGAAGATGAAGTAAATATTCCAGAATTCAAAAGCAGAACAGCTGTTAGCATGAGTGACTTAAGAGTAGATATCTTAGGTGTTCCAAAACAACTCAAATCGCTTAAGAAAGGCAAGTCTTCTGGTCCAGATGGTATACCAAACAGGTTCCTTTCAAGTATGCAGACACAATAGTGCCTATCGTAGCAATCATATACAACCACTACCTTGATGAAAGATCTGTTCCTAAAGACTGGAAAGAAGCACAGGTCACACCAATATTCAAGAAAGGAAACAGGAGTAACCCATTGAATTACAGACCCATATCACTGACCTCAATTTGCAGTAGGATTTTGGAGCATATACTGTACTTGAACATTATGAATCACCTTGAAGAAAAAGACTTATTGATCCATAACCAACAAAGATTAAGAAAATATCATTCTTCTGCAAGTAACAAAGTAATGAGTGCTGTCGACAAGGGATCTCAGATCGATATCATATTCCTAGATTTTCAGAAGGCTTTTGATACCATTCCTCACAAGCGATTATTAATCATATTACATGCATATGGAGTGTTGTCTCAGTTGTGTGATGAGATTCATGATTTCCTCTCAGAGAGGTCACAGTTCGTAGTGATAGATGGTAAATCATCGAGTAGAACAGAAGTGATGTCTGGTGTTCCGCAAGGTAGTGTCATCAGCCATCTGCTGTTTCTGATTTACATAAATGATATAGGTGATAATCTGAGCAGACCCCTTGGATTGTTTGCAAATGGCACTGTAATTTACCATCTAGTAAAATCATCAGACGATCAATTCCAATTACAAAATGATGTAGAAAGAGTTTCTGTATGGTGGAAAAAGTGGCAATTGGCACTAAACAAAGAAAAGTGCAAGGTAATCCACATGGATACTGAAAGAAATCTGATAAATTTTGGGTATGCGATAAATCACAGAAATCTAAGGGTTGTCAGTTCAACTAAATACCTTGGAATTATAATTACAAGCAATTTGACCAACTAAAAAGATTGTTATTTTATACACTAGTGGGAAAATGTTATTATTCAATTGAAGAATTCATGCAGTACAGTTTGACGTTTTGAAAAGAAAAGAAACAATAAAGATTATGTATTGTATAATAAATTGTTAATATATTGTATAAATTGTACTGCAAGCTGCAAAATGACCGTAAATGTTATATATGTTCTTGTTAAATTGTTCATATGTAAAAATGCAGAAATTCCTGCTGAAATATGTTAATTTTTATAACCCTTATTTTTTCTTTAAAAAAAAAAAGTAATTTGATTTGTCTCAAGATTAAAAATCTTTGATTTGTAACTGTACATTATGAGACAAATAAACTACATTCTACATTCCACATTCTACATTTTATGGTATAGGCTTGCTGACTTCTCTTTCAATTATCAATTTATCACTGTCCTAGACTCTAAACAAAACAGTAGCATTAATGAACACCTTCTCCAATGCCTTTAAATAGAATCAGTGCCATGTTCCTCTGTGGCTGTTTGTACAGATTTTGTTGAACCTTGTAGCTTCCACAGGAACGGAAGTGGTTTGGTCGTCAGCTGCTAACATTTTCACATTGAAAAGAAATTCTATTAAATAATTTTTTTTTAATTTATGTGTCCAGAGAGCTGTATTTGTTGCTTTCTAACCTAAATGCAAATCATTTCAAAGCCATTATCCTCCAGCTTCAGTTGTCTAAATATTATTACAACATCATCTGCAAGTAATTGTCAACATTGTTACTAGGATGGTAATTACTAATAAGCACAGCGTATACATACATTTGATATACAATTGTCCTACATATTTAAAATATATATTTAATGAGGTAAAAGCACGAAAGTTGAATATTTAATGTCAACCTATTAGCAGTCAAATATAAACTATACTTAAGATCCATACTAGTGCTAGTAGGTAATATCTATAAAAGAAGGCTATATAAATCAGAATAATTATAATAGCGTTCCTCAGTTATTCTGCAAACAATTCTGTAAGCTGTTTTTTTGCTAATTTTCCTCCAGCTTTCATCTTTCCCATTGACACACCATCACCCAGCAGCCACACTTCCTTTCTTCATGCCTCAAAAGGCTTCACAGATCATCAGGTTTTACTTCCAGAATGTCATTATTTTCATTATTGACTATCAGTATTTCTGATCCATCTCTTAAACTATACAGCATTTGTAATGCTTGTTCAATTTTCTCTCTGTTTGTTCTTGTGCCATTTGTCATCTTAACTGCTGAAGTATGGTGTCTACCCAAAACAAGTTTCTGAGCTATCTTCTTCATACTCTTATTGTTTCAAGATTTTTCTCTTGCTGTGTTTTTACTATATATTCTTATATCCTCTCAAAGACATTTTCAAATAATTTTGTTTAATGTAGTGTATTTTATCATGACCCTGGCACCATTTGCTTATAACTCTCAATTTCCCTTTAAGAGTAGACTGCCTCCATTTGATATTTTCTTTTCTTTCATTCCACTCATTCCTGAAACATCTTTAGCTGTTTCCCCAAGTTGCCCTTTCATTTATGTTTGCATAGCATTCACTTCCAAGATGACAAACTCATATTTTTTTAATCTGACTTACCTAGGTATCCATATATAAATTCGCATAACCTACTTTTGCAGCTTCATTTCTAGTTAGTATGTTGTAGCTTTGTATGTATTATTAACCTGCATCTTACAGGTCTATGATTAATTGAAATACTATGGTGGTTTAGGGCTTTTACATTCTGTTCAATTTCTTTTTTGTTGGATAAAATATAGTCTGTTTAATTTGATGCCTGGTATGCCAATTTTCTGTTTCATTTCTTCTTAGAAAATATGTTGACAACACATATTTTGTTTTTATCACCAAAATCTACTAACATATACTGCTATAATTTGTTGTATCATATCTGATGTGTTTCGCTAAAAAACTGTCATTTAAATTTTGCCCTACTTTTGCATTAGAATCCCTCATCATAATCTTTCAGTGGGATTTGCTGTCATTTATAAGTTTCTGTAACTCTTTGTAGAGGTACCCCATCTCCTCATCAGAATGTGAACATGTTGGTGCACAGACCTGAATGATTTCCACAACATATCTTTTATTTGTGTTTAAAAGCAGTCTTATTGTCCCTTATTTCTTCAATTTCTGTAATATTGTTTTTAATTCTCTTGTTTGCAATAAAACCTATACCTGAATTTTCTCCCTGCTCTGCTCTATGCTGTAAAAAGATGTCTTCATTTTGATTCTATTTTCTTTTCATTTTTTCATCACACTTTCGATTATCCTGTTATTTCCAATACAACATTATTTAATCCCTCTTCCAACATTAATCCCTTGTCTCCAGATCCTAGATTTCTACAATTTATTGTCCTTGCATAAAAACTAGTAGAAGCATCTGGGGTTCTAAGTTTCATGCTATTACTAATTTAACGAAGCTTTCTGTGACAATTTGTGGGTGCAGGAGTAGCTCAGAGTGACCAGTTTCTGGAGCTACTACCTGACTCCCTCAGGTCACCACTCACAATATTCACCAAGGACAGAATACCAATGTGCAAGGAACTTCCTTATGCTCATAAGGACTCTGACAACTTTGTCCATAGTGCACTGGCCTGCAAGTGCTAGAAGAGTTTCGCAGGACACATAAACAGTGTGGCCACTGTGTAGGCTACAATAATGTGCTTTTGTTGCAAAAGAAAGCAGTGAGGATCATCTCATTCAGGATCATTATCTCAAGCAAAAAAACCTTCCATTATAAACCAATTTTTTCGAGATTAGGAGTTCTGGCTGTATTCAGACAATATATTTTCAGTTGAAAATATACAAAGGTAAATCATGAGACCTATAGAAAAAGAAATGAAGTTCATGAACACAGCCTCACAATAAAGGTGGTATAGACAGTCCGAGATGCCAATTAACTAAGACCCAAAACAGCTTTCCAATGGTGGCCCTAAAATTATTTACTGCAATACCGAAGAGTATTCAGTTGTTACCAATGGAACAGTTTACAACTAAAATTTTGTATAATTTAAGAGAGTGACCTTTGTAGTACTGAAGAATTTTCCTCTGATTTTTACCTGATCTGTAATTCAGTGCCATGACAACAGCAACAGTTCTGTTATGTAACTGCACTACATTGTAGCATTGATTTTATGGTTGTATAATACTGTGTGTGTTGAGGGGTAATATAAAGGGAGCAAAAGGAAAAGGTTATATACAACTTATACAGAAACCAAATGGGAGTTATAAGAGGTGAAGGGCATGAAGGGGAAGCAGTGCTTGAGAAAGAAGTGGGATGGAGTTTCAGCATATTCATGATGTTATTCAACCTGTACATTGAGCAGGCAGTAAAGGAAACCAAAGAAATTTGTAGAGAAAGCAATCAAGTTCAGAGAGGAGAAATAAAAACTTTGAGGTTTGCCGATGACATTGTAATTCTGTAAGTGACAGCAAAGGAGTGGGAGGGCATTTGAACAGAATGAACAGTGTCTTAAAATGAGATTGTAAGATGAATGTTAACAAAAGCAAAAAAAGGGTCATCCAATGTATTAAATTAAATCAGGTGATGTTGAGGGAATTTGTAAAAGTAGTTGATAGTTTTGCTGTTTGGGCAGTAAAACAATAGTGATTGCCCATGTAGAGAGCCTGTAAAATGTAAACTGTCAACAGCAAGAAGACCATTTCTAAGGAATATAAATTTGTTAACATTGAATATAATTTAAGTGTTGCGATGTCTTTTTTAAAGGTATTTGTCTGGAGAGTAGTCTTGTACTGCAGTGAAACATGGACAATAAGCAGTGCAGACAAGAAGAGAATATAAGCCTTTGAAATTTGATGCTTCAGAAAAAAGCTGAAGATTAGATGGGTAGATCACATAACTAATGAGGAAGTACTGAATAGAAGTGGGGAGAAAAAATCTGTGGCATAATTTGACTAAAAGTGCTGTCAGTTGATAGGATACATTCCGAAGCATCAAAGAACCATCAGTTTAATATTAGAGGGAAGTTGGCGTAACGAATGGTTGGAGAAGGAAAATGGTTGACTTTGGTTTATTGGGAGAATTATGGGTAAACTTGGTTTATTTATAAAGGAGGCTGCATACAGGACACTAGTGAGACCTATTCTCACGTTCTGTTTGTGTTTTTAGCATCTGCATCAAGTCAGATTGAAAGAAGATATTGAAGCAATTCAGTGGTGGGCTACTGTATTTGTTACTGGTAGGTTCAAACAACACACAAGTATTGTGGGGATGCTTCAGTAACTCAAATGGGAATCCCTAGAAGGAAGATGAAATGTGAAATGTGTTTTATTCATCTCATAATGTACACAATTTCAGAACATATGTCTGATGTACAGGAGACATGTCAAGGTTACAATCTGCTTATTTAAAATTTTGCCGCACTTACAATAATACTTTGCAGAGAATTTACTTACTTAAAATTTGCTAAACTTACAGTATTTAAATCTACTATAACTATTATAAATTTTTATTCAATTTTAGTACTTACTTAAAATTTGCTAAACTTACAGTATTTAAATCTACTATAACTATTATAAATTTTTATTCAATTTTAGTATCACTTTGTCCTTCATAAAATCTTCCACAGAGTAGTAGCATCATTCAGTGAGAAAATCATGTAACTTGCTATTTAAAATATTTATCTTCATATTCATTACATCAAATCCTTTTATTAGTTGTGGATTTTCATGGCTATATACTGAAGAGTCTGAGCACTCAGTTTTAATGATGGGAGGATAACAATTTTGAAAATGTAGAGTACACGAATTTGAAGCTGATTTACAGAATGATTCTACTGCCACCAACATACATTTCACCTAAGGACTACAAAGATAAGATATGAGAAATCAGGGCTCATATAGAGGTATGTACACAATCATTTCTCCCTCACTCTATCTGTTAATGGAACAAGAAAGAAAATAACTAGTAGTGGTGCAGGGTAGCCTCCACAATGCACTGTATGGTGGCTTGCAGAGTATGTATGTAGATATATGTATTTAGTTGCCAAAAAACTGTAGAGGGAAAACAAAAGATGAATGCAGTAACCTGGTTGAAATGAGTGTAGGTTGCAATCGTTATCTGTAGATGAAGAGGCTTGCACAGAATAGAGTAGCATGGAGAGCTGCATAAAAACCAATCTTTGGACTGAAGGACATAACAACAATAATAGTTTTGTTATTATTGTAAAATATATTGTAATCTAATTCTTAGCTTTAATATGGTTTATAGTATCCATTTTAGTATTATAGTTTCAATTGCAATATTGTATTCATTTTGTTGTGATATAATATACTGTAATCTGGATGCAGTGTGTTTTCCATGGCTAGTGAATGACTTAGAACTGATAATAAATCAAACTCTGGCAGAACTTTGCTCACCACAGTCTCAGCCCTGACATGAAAGCTTCTGAACCTCAGAGTATGGGATTAACACAACTAGCTTACCTACGGATAACATTAAAACAGGGGTTTCAAGTTTCTTATCAGCATTATCACTTAAAAATCAGTTAACCTTTTGTGTCATCTGTAATACACATACTACAGAGATCAACACACTGAAACTTACAACACTGTCTGCAGTGAGTTTCCCACTATATTTGTTCCCCATAAAATTCTGCACTAAGTAGTTTACCTTCTGAGTACTGTCTAGTTCATGGTGCTAATGTATGGACTGGGCAGTAGGATTTTTCTTTGTTTGCTCCTTTAATTCTCACTAAGTTATAATCAAGGACTGTCCATCTCCCCCTCCCCTAGCTGTCAGTCAATTCCATCTTTTTGCTATGATAGTCTAATAGTACTTCATAAAACCATACACACTGAAATCAGCCCTGTACAATTGTAGACATATGTACAAAACTAATTTATAATTACTGACAGGTGACACATTTCTTTCGTTGAACTCATCCATCGAATGTGGATAAGAAAGCACAGAAAACTTGCAGCAGATGAAAATGCACTCAGCAAGAGTTCAAAATGAGTTTCTATACAATGCACAAGCACTATTAAACATATGACAGAAATGCCCTTCTTGCAGGAAATGTGGCTAGCTTAACATAAAACAAATATATCTCTTTAGAAATCATAATCCTAAGCTGTGTGGAAATGATATTTGTGATGAGCTGCATAGACCGCACCCTGGAAGACTGTATTCCTATTACAATTTACAAGACATTAAGAGTACATATCTGCCATAGTAACAACAAGGATATGTAAGCAAATTTCTACTGTCTATTATTACTAGTAAACGTAAGTACTACACACTGGAAATGTCCGTAAATGATATTTTTTATTTCCATGGTCTTACAGCTGTGGATGCAGCTGATTTCTAATATATGTAATTGTATTCATTACTTATCAACAGTTCGTAATAATTGATTTACTGGTTTTTCAGGTCCATTCTTATGCACTCGCTGTGGTCGTTCATACTCTCTGAAACGTAATCTCTGCAGACATCAGCGGTATGAGTGCGGTGTTGTTCGTCAGTTTGTTTGTAATCTATGTGGAAAAAATTTCACATATAGGTATCATCTCTCAGAACACATGATTGGTTTTCACAGAAGTTATCCATAATATGCCCAGTAATACAAAAACACTGTAGTGAAATTATATTTCCTTTTGTGGCTGTTCTCTGAAATTTCAACATCTGTTTTACCACTATAGATGCTTGTAATAATTTTATTGTGGTACTTGTCTTACTAAAGCAAATACTAGAAATTGTACATATGTGGAATGAGTCTGTGACTGTGTGCTGCCACAGTAACATCAAAATATTCTCTTGCCCATTTCTTGACAATCTGATTAGATTTTTATTTGTTTTATTGATGTTATGTCTGATACCTGTGCTATACATATAATGAATGAGTGCTCAGGCTGCAAATCACCTTTCAAGCAAACAGTGTCACAAAACGTACATATTTTCAGGTATTCTTTGTTTGTGGACTTTAGGTGATAACTTCCAACTTAGCTTATTGGAAGTGTCTCAAAATTTAGGCAATGTAACCAAAACTGAATGCATTTAACATTATATTAAGATATACATATGTTGCAATAATATTGAAAGCATAAACTGGTATGCATCATATAGAGCAGATGTTGAGCTGCAGACCAGCACAGTCCAAAATAATGCTAATATACAATTAGCTCTCCACTAACGACCTTCATCAGATGTATAAAAAACACACATGTTCACAAGTGCAACTCAAACACACATGGCCATTGTTGTCATCACATGTGTCACTCTTTGCTGAGGTGGACAGTGGAGTACAGATGAGGTGTGCGGGGGGATTTAGCAGGGTAGGGTTGGGGAGATGCTAGTGCAGCCTGTAGGATTGTGGTGGTGGTAGGACAGGGCTGGTAGATGCAGCATTGGGATCTGTGATTGGGGAGGTGAGAGGGATGAAGAGTGGTGCTTGTGGGGAGAGACAGAAAGCATGTTAATACCGGAGTGGGAGCGAGTAAGAGGACAGGTGTGTGGATAAAGAGGAGTAACAAAGGTTGAGGCCAGGGCAGTTATGGGAATGAAAGATATGTTGCAGGAAGAGTTCCCACCTGCACATTTCAAAAAATCTGGTGTTGATGGGAGGAATTCAGATAGCACTGTCTGTAAAGTACCCATTAAAGTGAACTATATTTTGTTTTTTTGTTTATTTACACATCAAGGTCCGTAGGACCAAATTGAGGAGCAAATCTCCAAGGTCATGGAACGTGTCAGTACATGAAATTACAACATAAAAGTAATAACAGATAAAAATAAATGTTCATAAACCTGAAAAATGTCAATCCATAAGTTTAAGTAAATTCTATCAGCAATACAATAAGAATCAGCTTAATTTTTCAAGGAACTTCTCAACAGAATAGAAGGATTGACTCATGAGGAAACTCTACAGTTTTGATTTGAAAGCACGCGGATTATTGCTAAGATTTTTGAATTCAAGTGGCAGCTTACTGAAAATGGATGCAGCAGTATACTGCACACCTTCTTGCACAAGAGTTAAGAAGTCCAATCAAAATGATTTGATTTCTGATGAATATTAACCAAGTGAAAGTTGCTTATTCTTTGGAATAAGCTAATATTGGTAAGAAGAAATGACAATAAGGAATATACATATTGAGAGGCCAATGTGAAAATACCCAGACTAGTGAACAGAGGTCGACAAGAGATTCGTGAACTTAAACCACATATTGCCCAAATCACCCATTTCTGAGCAAAAAATATCCTTTTAGATGGGAAGAGTTACCCAAAATATAATAACATATGACATAAGTGAATGAAAATAAGCAAAGTAGACTAATTTTTGTGTTGAATGGTCACTCACTTCTGATACCGTTCGAATAGTAAAAGTGGCAGTATTAAGTCTCTGAACAAGTTCCTGAACATGGGCTTTCCACGACAGCTTACTATCTATCTGAACACCTAGAAATTTGAACTGTTCAGTTTCACTAATCATATGCCTGTTCCGTGAATTTAAAACGTCAGGTTTTGTTGACTTGTGCGTTAGAAACTGTAAAAACTGAGTCTTACTGTGATTTAGCGTTAGTTTATTTTCTACAAGCCATGAACTTAGGTCATGTACTGCACTATTTGAAACCAAGCCAATGTATCACACAACATCCTTTACTACCAAGCTAGTGTCATCAGCAAACAGAAATATTGTATAGTAACCCGTAATACTAGAGGGCATATCATTTATATAAATAAGGAACAGGAGTGGCCCCAACACTGATGCCTGGGTCACCCCTGACTTGACAGTACCCCACTCAGACCCCACATTACAGCCATTATCAACATTGTGAATAATAACTTTTTGCTGCCTGTTGCTAAAGTAAGAGGTGAATCAGTTATGAGCTACTACCCGTATTCCATAATGGTCCAACTTCTGGAGCAATATTTTGTGATCAACACAATAAAATGCCTTAGTTAGATCAAAAAATATGCCAAGCATTCGAAACCTTTTGTTTAGCCCATCCAGTACCTCACAGAGAAAAGAGAATATGGCATTTTCAGTTGTTAAACGATTTCTAAAGCCGAACTGTACATTTGATAGCAAATCGTGTGATATAAAATGATCAATTATCCTTACATACACAGCTTTTTCAATATAACTTTTTCAAACACTGATGGCATAGAAATAGGTCTAAAATTATCTACATCATCCCTTTCTCACTTTTTATAAAGCAGCTTTACTACTGAGTTCTTTAATCACTCAGAAAACTGACCATTCCTAAAGGAAAAATTACAAATATGGCTAAATACAGGGCTAACATATGCAGCACTGTACTTTAATATTCTGCTAGATACTCCATCACAACCATGAGAGCCATTAGTCTTCAGTGATTTAATTATTAACTCAATCTCACTCTTCTGTATCACAGAGGACTATTTCAGACACCAATCTCAGGAAGGCGTTTGCCTAGAAAGTTATATGATTTCCTATAGAAACTAAATTTTTATTTAATTCACCAGCAATGCTCAGAAAATGATTGTTAAATACTGTACATATATCTGAATTATCAGTAACAGAAATATTTTTACTGTGAATTGACTTTATATCGTCGACCTTGTGCTGCTGACCAGGCACACCATATGGTTTTAATTTTGTCCTGTGAATGAGGTATTCTATTTGCATACCACATACTCTTTGCCTTCCTAATAACATTTTTGAGCACCTTACAATACTATTTGTAATGGGCTACTGTAGCTTGATTGTGACTACTTCTAACATGTTGGATGGCATGGGCAGCAAATGGGTGGTTCACCTGTCTCTTGGCCATTATTTGGCAGTCACCATTCCTTCATACAGACAAATTGTTAGAGTCCAGAATGAATTTTCACTCTGTTGTAGAGTGTGAGGTGGTTTGAAAATTCCTGGCACATTAAAACTTCTGGAGTGGTATTTGAACTAGGGACCTTTGCCTTTTGTGGACAAGTACTCCACTGACTGAGCTATCAAAGCATGACTCACAACCCGCCCTTGTAGTTTTATTTCTGCCAGTACTTCATTTCCAAACTTCAAAGAAATTTTCTTGCATACCTTATGCAACTAGCACTGCTGGAAGAAAGGAAAATGTGGAGATGTGGCTTAGCCACAGGCTGGAGGATTGTTTCCAGGATAAATTTTCACTCTGCTGCAGAGTGTGCACTGATCTGAAACTTCCTGCCAGAGTAAAACTGTGAGTCACCAGGACTTGAACCTGACTCCAATGGAGAGTGACCATGGTCACCATGACCACCTGTATCCCCAACCACAGTTACTTCTCCTTTGAAAATGTCACCTAGAAACAAATCTCTTGTATACCAACAGACATCCACATAGCACTATCCTATCCCAAGCTATTCGTCAGCCATCTACAGGAAACCTTTCTAACCACGCAGAATCCTACACTCCTCTCTTGGTTCAGATTCACTAACAAAACCATAATGATCTGAACTGAGGATGAGGACAATCTATCCACATTCCCCCAGAATTATAACACCTCTTCCCCCATTTGCTTCATATGACCTCAGCCCAACAAGCCAGCTTCCTCTGTGTAGACCTCCACCTCAGAGATCGCTACATCAACACCTCTGTTCATGTCAAAACTACCAGCCAGCAACAATACTTCCACATTGACAGCTGCCACCCATTCCATACCGAGAAGACCCTTCCATACAGCCTAGCCATCCATGGTTGTCATATCTGTAGTAACAAGCATCCCCTCTCCAAATATGCCAACTGCCTCACTGTGGTCTATGAAGGTTGAAATTTCCTTCCCACTCCTTGTGAAAAAACAGATCTCCCATGCCTTGTCTCCCCAGTCACCTATCATCTCCCATACACCTACTGTCTGGCTGCAAAGGAGCACTTCTGTGATGACTCAGTACCATCCATAACCGGAACAACTAAATCACATTCAGCCCTATCTTTTCAACTACATCTCATCGAGCTCTGGAATGAGAAATATCATCCCCATGCTCTCACAATGTGATTCTGCCACCCACCCAATCTGCACAATATCTTTGTCCATTTCTATTCCATGACTGCTCCCAACCCCTTGCTCACAGCTTATGTCCCTAGATCTACATCCATGCAAGAGCTTCATAAATCCTCCCTCTACCACTTACTCCAGTCATGTCACAGACATTTCCTACTCTATCAAAGGCAGGGCCACCTGCGACAGTAGTCATGTGATCTACTAACTTAGCTGTAACAGTGCCAATTTCTTCATGAACATGACAACTAAGAAGCTGTTTGCCTGCACGAATGATTACTGCCAAACTGTTGCCAAGCGAAAGCTAGAGAGCCAATTGGCTGAGTAGGCCACCAAACATAATGTACTTCACTTTAATGACTGCTTCTCAGCCTGTGCAATCTTGATTCTTCCCACCTTCCCATGAACACCAGCTCTTCTGAACTGCTCATGCGGGAACTCTCCACGCAATATATCCGTTGCACCCATTACCCCCTGGACTCAACCTTTGCTAGTTCCTGTCCTCCATTTGATTATTCTCTTCCCTGCTCCCTTTCCCGCCCTACTCCGACCACCACACCTGCATAGTCCTTTTCACTACTTTACTTTTCCTCACCCCCTCCACCCACCCCCCCTGAACCCCCACTCCACCCCCTAAGACATATGCTGAACTTGTAGCACACTGTCCTATCACTACACACTCCAACGCTAGCATCTTCCTCCACCCCTACCCTGCTATCCCTCTCCTACCACATGCATGTACACACATGCCTCTTCTGTACACTCACCACAGATCACTGCTCACCTCAAACACAGTCGCTGTTGGGCACCAGCACCCGGAGATGACAATGGGCATTTCAGTGTTAGTTATGCATCTGTGAATGTGTGTGTGTGTTTTGTTTTGTCTATGTTTGATGAAAATCTGATAGCTAACAATATCTAGCAATCTTTTTCCAATGTGCCTGTCTGTCACTCTATATGGTAAGTGCTGCCTATCCTTTTTATATATTTGTTATTCCATCCCAGATTTTCTGTTGCTTGATTTTAGCTTTTGAAACACTTATCTCTAAGTCTCTCGTAATGAGTATGCCATAGTCTAATGTACACTTTTGTAAAATTGTTTCTGTTGACTGTGTGCTTTAAAACAATTTTACTTCATGCCGATGCTAAAATTAATTAAATTAATCATTCTGAATCTCTTGATTACAAGTTCATAGCTATAAATCTTTAATGTTAGAACATTGAAAGCTATGTAAATATTAATAGTACTGTACCTAACCAATATAGATGTTAAGTATTGAGAAAACACATCTCACCAGTTGAACTTTCCAAAAGCTGTTTTAGTCTAATATGCAAATACTAATTTTATGCCACTTCAGTATTTACAGATTTACTAATTATAATGAAGGCAGCAGAGGATCTAGTAGGTAAAAAGATGAGGGCTAGTAGAAATCCTTGGGTAACAGAAGAAATATTGAATTTAATTGATGAAAGAAGAAAATATAAAAATGCAGTCAATGAAGCAGGCAAAAAGGAATACAAACGTCTCAAAAATGAGATCGACAGGAAGTGCAAAATGGATAAGCAGGGATGGCTAGAGGACAAATGTAAGGATGTAGAGGCTTATCTCACTAGGGGTGAGATAGATACTGCCTAAACGAAAATTAAAGACACTTTTGGAGAAAAGAGAACCACTTGTATGAATATCAAGGGCTCAGATGGAAACCCAGTTCTAAGCAAAGAAGGGAAAGCAGAAAGGCGGAAGGAGTATATAGAGGGTCTATTCAAGGGCAGTGTACTTGAGGACAATATTATGGAAATGGAAGAGGGCGTAGATGAAGATGAAATGGGAGATACGATACTGCGTGAAGAGTTTGACAGAGCAATGAAAGACCTGAGTCGAAACACGGCCCCGGGAGTAGACAACATTCCATTAGAACTACTGACGGCCTTGGGAGAGAGCCAGTCCTGACAAAACTCTACCATCTGGTGAGCAAGATGTATGAGACAGAAGAAATACCCTCAGACTTCAAGAAGAATATAATAATTCCAATCCCAAAGAACGCAGGTGCTGACAGATGTGAAAATTCCAAACAATCAGTTTAATAAGTCACGGATGCAAAATACCAACACAAATTCTTTACAGATGAATGGAAAAACTGGTAGAAGCAGACCTCGGGGAAGATCAGTTTGGATTCCGTAGAAATATTGGAACACGTGAGGCAGTACTGACTCTAAGACTTATCTTAGAAGCTAGATTAAAGAAAGGCAAACCTATGTTTTTAGCATTTGTAGACTTAGAGAAAGCTTTTGACAATGTTGACTGGAATACTCTCTTTCAAATTCTGAAGTTGGCAGGGGTAAAATACAGGGAGCCAAAGGCTATTTACAATTTGTACAGAAACCAAATGGTAGTTATAAGAGTTGAGGGGCATGAAAGGGAAGCAGTGGTTGGGAAGGGAGTGAGACAGAGCTGTAGCCTCTCCCCGATGTTGTTCAATCTGTATATTGAGCAAGCAGTAAAGGAAACAAAAGAAAAATTTGGAGTAGGTATTAAAATCCATGGAGAAGAAATAAAAACTTTGAGGTTCACCGATGACATTGTAATTCTGTCAGAGACAACAAAGGACATGGAAGAGCAGTTGAATTGAATGGATAGTGTCTTGAAAGGACGATATAAGATGAGTATCAACAAAAACAAAATGAGGATGATGGAAAGTAGTCGAATTAAGTTGGGTGGTGCTGAAGGAACAAAGATTAGGAAATGAGACACTTAAAGTAGTAAAGGAGTTCTGCTATCTGGGGAGCAAAATAACTGATGGTGGTCGAAGTAGAGAGGATATAAAATGTAGACTGGCAATGGCAAGGAAAGCATTTCTGAAGAAGAGAAAATTGTTAACATTGAGTATAGATTTAAATGTCGGGAAGTCGTTTCTGAAAGTATTTGTATGTTGTGTAGCCATGTATGGAAGTGAAACATGGACGACAAATAGTTTGGTGCTACAGAAGAATGCTGAAGATTAGATGGGTAGATCACATAACTAATGAGGAGGTATTGATTAGAACTGAGGAGAAGAGGAGTTTGTGGCACAACTTGATGAGAAGAAGGGACTGGTTGGTAGGACATGTTCTGAGGCATCAAGGGATCACAAATTTAGCATTGGAGGGCAGCGTGGAGGTTAAAAATTGTAGAGGGAGACCAAGAGATGAATACACGAAGCAGATTCAGAAGGATGTAGGTTGCAGTAGGTACTGGGAGATGAAGAAGCTTGCACAGGATAGGGTAACATGGAGAGCTGCATCAAACCAGTCTCAGGACTGAAGACTACAGCAACAACAACGTGATGATTTAAAATTTATATAATAATTTCATGCTACTACCATTTGATCTCATGCTTGAGAAACTAGAGCACATAAATGAAATGTAAAGCTATTTCCTAATATAAAACTGTTTGCTTTTAGAAGGCCTAATAGGCATTTGGTAATGGTACTTCATGATTTATAGTCTGTCATGTTATATATGCAAATGAGGTAGACACAAATGACCATTTGTGCCAAAACAGTTTCGCTTCTTTGGCATGTGTTACAACTCAGCCAATGAACACACCCATCAACTCCTATCCTTAATAAAAGTCCTCAATCTTTCCTCTCCCACATCCACACCAGCTGTTCAGAGCATCCTCCTACAGGCCAACCGCAAATTAGAACAGCATGTGACCCTCCACCTCAAAAAACTATCCAATCTCCTGGTTTCCCACCTCTGGAAACGCAACTCACTCACCCTTCACAACCTTTACAGCAAACCTCAACCTCCTCTAATTGCACACAGACCCAGTCTCTCTCATCTACTCAATCTCTCACTTCCAGCTCCATTCCCCCCCCCCCCCCCCCCCAAAACCTCAAAATTCTAATCAATACAATCTGGAACCACAACACCCTAATTCAGTAGTTAACCTTTCCTCCAAACCTCTCTCCCAATCTGAAACCTCTGTCCTAACCAAAGGCCTCATCTTCAGCCGTATTCCCAGATTCAACCAAACAGCCCTCGTCAAACATTTACTGTCCTACACTCATACTCTCTGTTGGAAATATCACTTTGCCATGAAGAAAATGATCCTAATCCTACTCCTAATGATCCAACTCCCCAAGACACTATCCAAATTGAACCCCGCCTGGAACAGTTCCGTCCTCCGTCACAGTGGGATCCACCTCCTCTTCCTCAAAATTACCCTCTCCAAACCTTCCAGGAATTTCTCACCTCCAGCCTTGCCTCTCAATCCTTCTTAAAAATTCTTAATCCAACTCCCAACATCACCACTGCTGAAGCCCAGGCTATCTGTGATCTGAAGGCTGACCGATCCATTATCATTATTCCAGCAGACAAGGGTTCCACGACCGTGGTACTTGATCGTCGGGAGTATGTGGCTGAGGGACTGTGTCAGCTTTCAGAGAACACTACATACAAAGTTTGCCAAGGTAATCCCATTCCTGATGTCGAGGCGGAGCTTCAAGGAATCCTCAGAACCTTAGGCCCCCTACAAAACCTTTCACCTGACTCCATCAAGCTCCTGACTCCACCAACACCCCACACCCCTACCTTCTACCTTCTTCCTAAAATTCACAAACCCAATCATCCTGGCCGCCCCATTGTAGCTGCTTACCAAGCCCCCACAGAACGTATCTCGTAGATCAACACCTTCAACCCATTACATGCAGTCTCCCATCCTTCATCAAAGACACCAACCACTTTCTCAAACACCTGGAATCCTTACCCAGTCTGTTACCCCCAGAAACCATCCTTGTAACCATTGATGTCACTTCTTTATACACAAATATTCCGCACATCCAGGGCCTCACTGCGATGGAGCACTTCCTTTCACGCCGATCACCTGCCACCCTACCTAAAATCTCTTTCCTCATTACCTTAGCCAGCTTCATCCTGACTCACAACTTATTCACTTTCGAAGGCCAGACATACCAACAATTAAAGGGAACAGCCATGAGTACCAGGATGGCCACCTCGTACACCAACCTATTTATGGGTCGCTTAGAGGATGCCTTCTTGGTTACCCAGGCCTGCCAACCCAAAGTTTGGTACAGATTTATTGATGACATCTTCATGATCTGGACTCCAGAATTTCCTCTCCAACCTCAACTCCTTTGGTTCCATCAGATTCACCTGGTCCTACTCCAAATCCCATGCCTCTTTCCTTGACGTTGACCTCCATCTGTCCAATGGCCAGCTTCACACGTCCGTCCACATCGAACCCACCAACAAGCAACAGTACCTCCATTATGACAGCTGCCACCCATTCCACATCAAAAGGTCCCTTCCCGACAGCCTAGGTCTTTGTGGCAAATGAATACGTTCCAGTCCGGAATCCCTGAACCATTACACCAACAACCTGAAAACAGCTTTCGCATCCCACAACTACCCTCCTGACCTGGTACAGGAGCAAATTACCAGGACCACTTCCTCATCCCCTCAAACCCAGAACCTCCCACAGAAGAACCCCAAAAGTGCCCCACTTGTGACAGGATACTTTCCGGGACTGGATCAGACTCTGAATGTGGCTCTCCAGCAGGGATACAACTTCCTCAAATCCTGCCCTGACATGAGATCCATCCTTGATGAAATCCTCCCCATTCCACCAAGAGTGTCTTTCTGCCGTCCACCTAACCTTCTTAACCTCTCGGTTCATCCCTATGAAATCCCCAAACCACCTTTCCTACCCTCTGGCTCCTACCCTTGTAACCGCCCCCGGTGTAAAGCCTGTCCCATGCACCCTCCCACCACCACCTACTCCAGTCCTGTAACCCAGAAGGTGTACATGATAAAAGGCAGAGCCAAGTGTGAAAGCACCCACATGATCTACCAACTGACCTGTCTACACTGTGAAGCCTTCTATGTGGGAATGACCAGCAACAAACTGTCCGATGTGATGTTTAAAGCTTTCCCAGCGTACTGATTGTTCCATAAAAACACGGGAGAACTGCCGGATATCAGTAACTTCCTGCCACGATATTTCGGCACAGACTCTTCTGGCGATCTTCAGGTGAATGCCACTGTAGTAGTACTGGTGAGCACGCGCTGAGCTCCGCTATTTAAAGCCTTCTGAGGTGACATTGCGCATGCGCTGCTCAGCGTGCGCGTTCATAACGGCTCCGTGCGCTGCGCCTCGCGCCCTCCACTGTGAAAGCCTGGCGTATCGGTGTCAGGTCGATTTCCATCTTTATGCAGATAACTACATCGACTACGAAGTTTCTCTATAACAGGATTCCAAGCAGAGTTCAGCTGATAACCGCTATCTTGATTGATGAGAGTCTCGTTGTCAGACAATCTTATTTCCACAGATTCATCGATAATCGAGCTCTAAAAGTTTGATGTATGGGCCAAAATTTTTGTGTTGTTGTAATTCATGGAATGGTCTGTGGAAATACAATGTTCGGCGATTGCGGACTTGGTGGGTTGGAGAAGGCGAGTATGCTGTTGGTGTTCTACAATGCGTTCCTGCA
The DNA here is from genome assembly GCF_023864345.2 of Schistocerca serialis cubense. Taxonomy (NCBI): domain Eukaryota; kingdom Metazoa; phylum Arthropoda; class Insecta; order Orthoptera; family Acrididae; genus Schistocerca; species Schistocerca serialis. Next base: position 80,691,684 of record NC_064641.1, on the reverse strand, counting down.
CAGTTCGTATTCTTTGCCCTATATATGATTTGCCGCATTCACACGGAATTTTCTAAACACTTGGTTTACGCAGGCCCATGTCATCTTTAACGGATCCCACCGGTGATGAAATTTTGGTAGGAGGGCGAAAGATGACTCTCACTTGATACTTTCTCAATATTCTGCCTATCTGTGAAGAAATATTCCCAATAAATGGTAGATAAACAGTCAACCTGAAGGCCTCTTCCTCTTCCTTGTTCCGTCGTTTGTAGCTCTTCATTACTCTGTTCACTCGCCTAGGTGAAAAGCCATTCTTCAAAAATACTTTTTGCAGGTGTTCCAGTTCCGCTTGAAGACTGTTGGCGTCAGAGATAGTATGGGCATTGTGGACCAAGGTTTTGAGAATGCCCATTGTTTGTGCTAGATGGTGGCAACTAGTAGCTTGTAGATACAGGTCTGTATGAGTGGGCTTTCTGTACACCGAGTGACCAAGTGTGTATTTCCACATACCATTCCATGAATTACAACGACACAAAAATTTTGGCCCATACATCAAACTTTTGGAGCTCAATTATCAATGAATCTGTGGAAATAATATTGTCTGACAACAAGACTCTCATCAATCGAGATAGCAGTTATCAGCTGAACTCTGTTTGGAATCCTGTTGTAGAGAAACTTCATAGTCGATGTAGTTATCTGCATAAAGATGGAAATTGACCTGACACCGATACGCCAGGCTTTCACAGTGGAGGGCGCGAGGCGCAGCGCACGGAGCCGTTATGAACGCGCACGCTGAGCAGCGCACGCGCAATGTCACCTCAGAAGGCTTTAAATAGCAGAGCTCAGTGCGTACTCGCCAGTACTACTGCAGTGGCATTCACCTGAAGATGGCCAGAAGACTCTGCGCCGAAATATCGTGGCAGGAAGTTACTGATATCCGGCAGTTCTCCTGTGTTTTTATGGAACAATCAGTACGCCGGGAATGCTTTAAACATCACATCAAGCAGCTCTACAGGGAGGAAGTGATGGAATGTATTTGAAGATTCGACAAGTTACGTGAAAGAAGAGCGAGGCTGCTGAGCTCGTTGATATTCTTATTAAGTTGCAGAGACAAGGGCATTATTCCAATGTTCGCCAAAATTGTGCATTTCATAAATACCACTGCTGCAAACAACATCAAACGTAAAGCAAGCATGGCTTTGGTGAAAGAAAGGATTTGTTTTACTCGGCGTGAATTGGATTCAGTATCAAAGGACATGTTCCACATACATTTGGAATTGGCAGCAAGACTATCTTCTCTGTCGTGGGACTGGGTGGATGGTGTGACGTGGGCTAAAGCAAACTGGAGCCATGATAAAGCTGTGACGAGGCAAACTGCCAAGATTGACAGACTTTCTAAACAGATGCAGCAGGAAGTTCCAACCCGACGATCTGTTGTTAATGTGACAGAGAAAACTTTAGATGACGCAACTGTGTCTGTGCTAGCAAAAGGAATGGATTTTGCTCCCACACCTGTTTCACCGCCACTAGTGGGTTTCATCAGTGCCATCGAAGAAGCTGTATGCCATCTTGATACAGATGAAGCAGAGGAAGTTTGTCGAGAGTCTTGCCGTGTATTGACCAGGAGTGCACCAATGAAGAATAACATCCTGCCCATGGAGAGGATAGCCCTCCGTAACTTACGAGCAGATGTGGATACAGTAGTCTTAAAATCTGACAAAGGAAACGCTACTGTCTTCATACCAAGGGATCACTATATTAATGAGATCAATGTTTTATTATGTGATTCAATGTATCGCAAAATCGATAAGGATCCCACGAGCCGAGTAGTATGAAAAACAGCAGAACTTTTATCAAATAGTTCTCTACTGAAGGAGGTCATCAAGAGACTGAAACCAAACAGTTCAGTTCCACCTAGGCTATATGGACTGCCTAAGATCCACAAGGAAAATGTGCCATTACGTCCAATTGTGAGTAACATTGGAGCAGCCACCTACGACCTAGCAAAATTCTTGGCATCTTTGCTCAAACCAATGATAGGCAAGTGTGCACATCACATAAAGAATTCTGGTGATTTTATCAGTCGACTTCAGTCACTACAACTGCAAAGTAGTGATTTATTGGTCAGTTTTGATGTGGTTTCACTGTTCACAAAGGTGCCTCTGGTGGACTCACTACACCTCATTGGCAATATGTTTGGTGCAGACATTACAGCGTTGTTTGAGCACACTCTCTCCTCTACATATTTTATATTTAACAACGAATTTTACAAACAATCTGATGGTGTCTCCATGGGTAGTCCTTTGTCTCCCCTGGTGGCCAATCTTTTTATGGAAGATTTTGAGGAGAGAGCACTCGACTCTGCCACTTTTAAACCGACAGTATTTTGGCGGTACGTTGACAACACTTTTATAGTGTGGCCTCATGGTCTGGACCATCTCCAAGAATTTTTACGTCACATGAACTCCATACATGAAAACATAAAGTTTACCATGGAGATAGAGAGAGATGGTTGTCTGCCATTTTTAGACGTCTTGGTGTGACGGAAGAGTGATGGCACACTTGGTCACTCGGTGTACAGAAAGCCCACTCATACAGACCTGTATCTACAAGCTACTAGTTGCCACCATCCAGCACAAACAATGGGCGTTCTCAAAACCTTGGTCCACCGTGCCCGTACTATCTCTGACGCATACAGTCTTCAAGTGGAACTGGAACACCTGCAAAAAGTATTTTTGAAGAATGGCTTTTCACCTAGGCAAGTGAACAGAGTGATGAAGAGCTACAAATGACGGAACAAGGAAGAGGAAGAGGCCTTCAGGTCGACTGTTTATCTACCATTTATTGGGAATATTTCTTCACAGATAGGCAGAATATTGAGAAAGTATCAAGTGAGAGTCATCTTTCGCCCTCCTACCAAAATTTCATCACTGGTGGGATCCGTTAAAGATGACATGGGCCTGCGTAAACCAGGTGTTTACAAAATTCCGTGTGAATGCGGCAAATCATATATAGGGCAAACAACACGAACTGTGCAGGAACACATTGTGGAACACCAACGGCATACTTGCCTTCTCCAACCCACCAAGTCCGCAATCGCCGAACATTGTATTTTCACAGACCATTCCATGAATTACAATGACACAAAAATTTTGGCCCATACATCAAACTTTTGGAGCTCGATTATCAATGAATCTGAGGAAATAAGACTGTCTGACAACGAGACTCTCATCAATTGAGATAGCGGTTATCAGCTGAACTCTGCTTGGAATCCTGTTATAGAGAAACTTCGTAGTCGATGTAGTTATCTGCATAAAGATGGAAATCGACCTGACACCGATACGCCAGGCTTTCACAGTGGAGGACGCGAGGCGCAGCGCACGGAGCCGTTATGAACGCGCACGCTGAGCAGCGCATGCGCAATGTCACCTCAGAAGGCTTTCAATAGCAGAGCTCAGCACGTACTCGCCAGTACTACTACGGTGGCATTCACCTGAAGATGGCCAGAAGACTCTGTGCCGAAATATCGTGGCAGGAAGTTACTGATATCCGGCAGTTCCCCGTGTTTTTATGGAACAACAAACTGTCCATTCGTATGAATGGACATAGGCAGACAGTGTTTGTTGGTAATGAGGATCACCCTGTGGCTAAACATGCATTGGTGCATGACCAGCGCATCTTGGCACGGTGTTACACCGTCCGGGTTATCTGGATACTTCCCACTAACACCAACCTGTCAGAATTCCAGAGATGGGAACTTACCCTTCAGTATATCCTCCCTTCTCATTACCCAGCAGGCCTCAACCTCCGCTAATTTCAAGTTGCCGCCGCTCATACCTCACCTGTCATTCAACAACATCTTTGCCTCTGTACTTCCACCTCAATGACATCTCTGCCCAAACTCTTTGCCTTTACAAATGTCTGCTTGTGTCTGTGTATGTGCGGATGGATATGTGTGTGTGTGCGAGTGTATACCTGTCCTTTTTTCCCCCTAAGGTAAGTCTTTCCACTCCCGGGATTGGAATGACTCCTTACCCTCACCCTTAAAACGCACTTCCTTTCGTCTTTCCCTCTCCTTCCCTCTTTCCTGATGAGGCAACAGTTTGTTGCGAAAGCTTGAATTTTGTGTGTATGTTTGTGTTTGTTTGTGTGTTTATCGACCTGCCAGCGCTTTCGTTCGGTAAGTCACCTCATCTTTGTTTTTATATATAATTTTTCCCACGTGGAATGTTTCCCTCTATATTATATATATATATATATATATATATATATATATATAAAAAACAAAGATGATGTGACTTACCAAACGAAAGCGCTGGCATGTTGATAGACACACAAACAAACACAAACATACACACAAAATTACCAATGACCAACCGACATTTCTTCAGATGCATGAGAGTTTTGCTGGTGTTGTGTACTTGTTGGCTGGGCTCTAAACAAACTTGGATCTATTATCATGAGAGAATTCAGGAGATGATTGTCAGATGGAGTTGGAGAACACAGTGCCATGTCTCCTTAATGTGAAAATGTATGGGAGCTACTGTTAGTCCTACACCACTCTTTATTACTGAATTTGACCCCAGAACAAGTGGATGACCACTACTTCCTTTGATGCTGTGTTGTTATTCAGAGCACATACTGATATTCCCGGAAATGTTTTACTTTCTTGTGTGTTTGAGGTTCATAATGACTGAGAAGGAAAGAAAATTGCTGCCGCCAATTTTGTAAAAGTTATCACAGGTGAAACAACTGATATTTCAACAATTTCACACTTTGTCATGGCTTCCAGATATGTTTTGCTTGAGTAAACGTGTATAAAGGTTCTGCATTTTTTCATTCCTCATGAACACCATGCAGAAACGTTAACAGAATCACTTAAAGGAACTTTACTAGATATTGAGGCTAATTCAGATTTTTGAGAAGTATGGTGGTGCAGCTGTTGTAAGTGGTCATGGTTCAGGTGTGCATATTCTCCTGAAATAGAATGTTAAACATGCCTGTTTTGTTCATTTATCCTTATTTCCATAAGCTGAATCTGATTTTAACCCAAACAATGAGGTCAGAATAAGGACGTCATATTGTTTTTCGATCTTAGTAAGAGTCCTAGTTTTTTCCTTAGTTCTCACTAAGAACAGCAATGCTTATTGACATGTTGTTTTTGTTGTGGTCTTCAGTCCAGAGACTGGTTTGATGCAGCTCTACATGCTACTCTATCCTGTGCAAGCTTCTTTATCTCCCAGTACCCACAGCCACTTACATCCTTCTGAATCTGCTTAGTGTATTCATCAATTTTTAACCTCCACGCAGCCCTCCAATACTAAATTTGTGATCCCTTGATGCCTCAGAACATGTCCTACCAACTGATCCCCTCTTCTAGTCAAGTTGTGCCACAAATTTCTCTTCTCCCCAATTTTATTCAGTACCTCCTCATTAATTATGTGATCTACCCATATAATCTTCAGCATACTTCTGGAGCACCACATTTCAAAAGCTTCTATTCTCTTCTTGTCTAAACTATTTATTGTCCATGTTTGACTTCCGTACATGGATATACTCCACACAAATACTTTCATAAATGACTTCCTGACAGTTAAATATATACTAGATGTTAACAAATTTCTCTTCTTCAGAAACGCTTTCCTTGCCATTGCCAGTCTACATTTTATATCCTCTCTACTTCGACCATCACCAGTTATTTTGCTCCCCAAATAGCAAAACTCAACTACTACCTTAAGTGTCTCATTTCCTAATCCAATTCCCTCAACATCACCCAATTTAATTTGACTACATTCCATTATCCTCATTTTGCTTTTGTTGACGTTAATCTTATATCTTCCTTTAAGATAATGTCCATTCCTTTCATTGACATTATTGACATGGTAAACAGAAAAGTTCCTCATGTTCCCAACACAAGATGGTATTTTAAAACAGGAACTGTACAAGTTATACACGAAAAAAGATAATCACTTGCAGAATGCCTGGAGCAAATTGAGCTTACAGCTTGGCAAACAACTATAATTATCCAATCAAGACAGCTCCACCTGAAATCACATTATTGACACACAGCATTTCAGTTTTGGTTGTCTGTGTTCATTTGCATTATTACACATATTGACATACCGTAGAGTCAAGTACAAAAATGTGCAGTTGTCCCAATGACTCTACAACATGGTGTAGAAAATTTCAAAAGAGCAATACAGACATGTCTGGGATAGCATCATTGACACAATGCCCACATGCAGAGAGCTGCTGCAATCTGTGAAAGGATAGAGACAGGCAAATGAAATCCCAGAAACTGTTGAAGAAAAAGAAGTGTATGATAGAATTATCATTGAGGTTGTTGAACACTTTGACTCAATAGGTCATCTTGTAACTGCAGCTTCATTTAATTCTGAAAATTTTGTCACATATGCGAGTTAATTTCTGCAGTCGCTGTAGAGTGCTTGTGAAATATGTCCCTTCCTTGAATACAAGAAGCTGAGAATGGAGCCCTAGATACAATTCATTAGGGATGAGTTTAGAATTCTCACAAGTGCTGTTCAGTTTCTGGAATTCCAGCTTGAAAATAATTTGCAGGAGCCATTTAGTGAAATAATGAAACTCCTGAAAGTGATTTTTACCATACTAGTGTCAGCATCTGAGGCAGAGCTATCTTTGTGCCAAAGAAGATAAAAACTTTTCTGAGAAGTGTTGTATAATAGTCAAAAGCTGCTAACAGCACTAGTGGCACTCCTCGTCAAGAAAGACTTCATACACAGCATTGCATACTTTAATGAATGCATCATTGACAGACTCTATGCTCTTAAGAAAAGGCGAATAAATTTTTCATACAAGCATTCATTGAAATGTAAGCATATTTCTGTGTACAAATTATACTGTTTGTCATTTTTAACATTTTTATGTTAATTATTTGGAACATTCTAGTCCATCTCCCAGTAAACCCCACTGAAGAAATCTCCACAAGTTGCCACTTACTTTGTGTGAGAACATGTATGAATTTGATTGTGCAGTCTTGATGTGACTTACATTCGTGGAGAAAATGCTAATTGTAAAGAAGCCATTTTTTGCTATTGTAAAAACGTCAAAACTTACTTCAGTCTGTCACACAATTAAATATGGTGTTAATTTGCTGTTATTCACCTTTTGGAAACATATTATTATGTAATTTCAACTAACTTGGTTTCAGAAGGGGTACTGGTCCAAGATGGGAGGGTACTGGTTTATGTGAAATGAAATAGAAAGCTGATTGGCTCCAGTGGTATTTTGCCAAGTAGAGACGAGATCTTACATGTGCCTAGGTACTGGGAGGGAAAGTTCGTGTGTGAGTAAAGAGAAGTTCATCATCAGCTGTTGGGATAAGAGATCCTATGGACAAGAGCTGTACCCATTTTCATCAAGAATTAGTAATAGTGAATGTTCAGAGAATGTGATTTCTTGGCAAATCTGTGTGGGCATTCAAATAACTACAAACACAGTCTTACTTCACAAACTGCTCATTAACTAATGCAAATGGTTCATTCAGTTTCAGGTCTGAGTGAAATCCATAAACTTACTTCTACATATAGAGAGACTGTGCTGTAAGTTTAAAGGATTAACACAAACTGTGTTTAGTTTCATTCATTCATTTCTGGAACTGTATGCTAAGATGAAATTTGTAGTAAATCTACATAGAGAAAGTGACAATGCAGAATCAGTATTTTAATTCAGTGACATTTATGCACTTAATTGTTCAGACAGGTGCTGGTAACTCTAATTCAGTTCATCAGCATCATTCACTTAAACATATCGATGCATGCTGCTGACATGTGTATTGCAGCTAAATTTTTTACTGCGTTTTTAGCTCAGGAACATTGTGTACCACATCAGGCCAGGCCTTATGGTATTTCTGCAGAACCCGCTATGTAGAACAGTTTAGAAGCTATCAGGAAAGCAAAAAATAAACCGTGACAGCATATATGATGCTTCTGGTCTTCTTCTGGTCTGGAAAGTGAAAAATTGGGGAGTGAGAACTGCTATTAAAGAGTTCAGAACTACAGGAAGAGAGTGATGGATAAGAAACAGTGAGGAAGTGACACTGAAGTACAGTGAGAAGATTAGTAAATCCAAATGTCATAATAAGTTCGTTACTATCACCCAATTTACATGGGGCTCCCTTAACCAAGTTTTGTACACTGATTTCCCAATACCGTTTCTGGGTGGTCATCTAAACACTTCATAATCGATTCTGTAAATCCATTTATAGTACCAGTTTTCCAATTCCGCAATCGATTTTCACTCCCATGTAAATGCAACCAGTTTTGAAATATTCTTGGACTTTCAAGTTATGTCTACTTTCCAGAATATTCAGTTAATTTGGACTTACAGTGCAGTGAAGGAGAAGCAGAAATATTAGACTGGCATGAAGTTTTTTACCTGTAATATTTAAGTGAAGAAAAATAATGATTGTGTTTACTAAATCAGAAACTGGATCCGCTGCTTTCCAGATGCCATATTTAACTGGACCAGCAAATCCCCTTCAGACCTTAACCAGGGATTCGTTTTCACTTATCATTCTGCAGTCTTGCAGTGACAACAAGTCACATGTGTTGCAGACAACAAAAGATGTGTTCAATTTATATGGATTGGAGCATGCTGAATGTACAGTATGGGAGTGAAGGAAGGTGATGAGGTACATTTTCAGAGAGTGCCTGGTACCGGTAAGACACTATTCTGGAAACAATTTCTGAAGTAATTGAGACCATAAGTCAACAGTCTGGTAACATTTGTATTTTGGCTAATGAGCTTATATAAGAACAATCAGGTAATGCTGACTTATGTTTGGAAGACACCAGCAGATTATATTGTAAAATTAAAATTAATGAAAAAATTGAACAATAGGCTTCTGATTTAAAGCAAACGAGGGACAAAAAAGTCAAGAAAAAGTTCTGAAGTTGAAATAAAATGTAAAAATTTCTCAGCAGATGTAAAAATTTAATTAACAGAGGAAATTAAATGGGTAGCTCATGAAAGGATACAGTGGGTAGATAAACTGAATCAGAAAGCACAAAAAGTAGAACAAATGATTAGTGCTGTCCAATGTGTTCATATATAAAAAAAACTTTTTAGAGTGCAAAAATCAATACTGGTACTGAAGCTGAAGATAAGTTCAGCCGAAATTCTTGCAAAAGGTTTAACACTGTTCTGAAAGGATAGCATAGCTTAAATACAGTTGGTGGCTGTGTGTTTGTTGCTTTTAATAGTAGTTTATCTTGAAGCAAATATAAAGAGATGTTCCAGTGAGCTAGTATGATTAGAGATTAAGCTTGACAACTGGAACAAGTTAATAAAATATTCCTTTTACCAATCACATGACTCAAATGATCCATTCAATTCACTGAAAGGCTAAAAAAACTTGTGTGTCACTCATAAAATTGTAGTTAGTAATGACCTCAATCTACCCTCGATATGTCAATGAAAATACATGTTCAAAGCCCCAACCACAAGGGCATTGCAGTGAAACTGACCTAACAACATCCAAATCCATCAAAAGTATATTAAAATATATCTATTTTAAAAAATCAGATAAAAATTTGCCTGATGCCCATGTAAGAGACAGTCTCCATTCCTTCCAAACTACGTAGGCCTAAACATACACCAGATGTGGTTCAACTTCAAAAAATGGTATTGGTAGCAGTTGAGAGATTTATACCATGTAAATTAAAAAGAGAAGGAACTCATCCCCCAAGGTACACAAAACAGATCAGAACATTGTTGCAGAAGCAACGAAAAATGCATACCGGAATTAAAAGAAAACAAATTTCCTAATATTGGCAAAGCTTTACAGAAGCTAATAATTTAGCATGAATTTCAATCTGAGCTGATTTTAATAATTTCCCCAATGAAATCTTGTCTCAAAATCTGGTAGAAAATCTGGAGATATTCTGGTCATATGTAAAGTACACCAATGACAAGATACATTCAATACTTTTTGGCTGCATGATAGTGATGGTACTGCAAATTTGGGTTGCTTTGGCCCAATGTCCTTTTATATGAGGCAAGAAAAGACAGTAGCAGATACAAAATTTTGAATAGTTTTTCTAGTATTGTCAAAGAATTTTTCCATCAGTTAAGAAAGAAAGTGAACAAAATGCATCAAATTTCGAATAGTTTTTCTAGTGTCGTCAAAGAATTTTTCCATCAATTAAGAAAGAAAGTAAACAAAATGCATCAAATATGTCACGGTGGTATCATAAAAAAAGTGGGCGAATGTTACCTGCACTTGGGGCTTCTTTGATCCACCAAGTCCTTTGATCCATGGAGTCGCTTCTTCATGAGAAAATGCTACTGTTTTATTGGGACGAAAGAAATGCAATTAATATCTCTAAAGTAGATGTCCAGAAGCCTGAGGAACAAATACAATACTAAATTTTGAAGGCAAGGATAGGGAATGTTGAACTTTACTTAGAAAATGACACAGTAAATATACAACTGTAGATCATTTCAAATTACAGTATGGTAACTATGTCCAAAGTGAACATATACTATGTTAAAAATGCTGTACAGTATGGATATGAGCTTTGTTAAACATAGTACTAAAGCACTGGTTCTTGAAAGTAGCCATGTTTTGTTAGCCTTGTTGTATTTATTTATTTATTTATTTTATTTATCCATACGTTGACAATAAATAATGTATGGATGTTGTCATGGGTACATGTAAGCCATTTCAAAGAAATGGGACACAAACAATATATATGTAAAAAGTACAAAACAAAATAATACAATGAAGTTAATAATAATACAATGAAATTAATATAGCCTATATACATCCCTGCTTGTTATTTTAAATGCAAGGTCTGTTTTTCATAAGGCTTTAGTTTTGTCCTCCCTAAACGGCAAGTCCTTATATACACAACACTGCTTAAGTATATATTTACATCACACAACAGCTGTCCTTTAAGTATGTAAATGTAATGAATGATTAGGTACAGACAGAGTATTTTCCATTTTGCCTTTATAAATATCATCAGAAAAAATTTATTGACCTACATAGTCATTTACAGAATAAAAACATTGTTCTACTAGAAATTTTTTAAATTCTGTTTTAAATTTTTTATCATCTTCTAATTGCCTGATGTTGACTGGCAGTGCATTGTACAGTTTTGCACTGATATGGCTCACATGCCTTTGTGTATTCGTTCTTTTTGTTCGCTGAGTATGGAGTGCTGTGCTACTATGGGTATTGTGGTTATGAAAGTCGGCATTTGTCTGAAAATCTGCAATGTGGGTCCTGACATACAATACACATTTCTATATGTATAATGATGGTGTAGTAAGTATTCTAAGCTTTTTGAATATGGGTTTGCAATGTGTCTGTGGATGACTGTGAGTTATTATTCGGACTGTACTGATAATTCTTATCATATCCTCCCATGGATAAATAGTTTATCTTTTTGTTCTGACCATTTGCAGTATGACTTCATGTTCCTATATAGTTTACCTTAGCACCTCAATCAGTCACCCGAACCACAGCTCAGGAATATTCTTCTTTGTTGTATAAAACTGTAGCCTATTGGTCGACTGCTAATTTATCTCCAACATTTTGCACTGCTGTAAGTCATCTTGCACATCACAGAAACTTTAAAAATCACCATTAGTTTCTAGAACCACTTCATCTTCATTTTAGGGTCACTCTGGCCTGGGTTAAGGAAAGCCCATATTTTGCAAAGAAAGTTCAGCATTGTGTAGAAGTGCTAAATATATTACCTAAACTGAATTTTACACATTTGACATTTTGTCACCTCATTACTTAATACTGATGAGTGCAAAATTACTCTCACTGTGTTTTGAGCTGAACAGATGTGACCCCTCCAGGCAGAAGTTATTGGGTTGTAACAGTGGTCAAATATTTAGAATAGAATAGAATAGAATATTTTTATTAGCCTTTCAGTATTTTTCATACAATTGGCTTCGTCAAAGTTTACAGAGGGTTTTAGTTTCAGTACGATATTCAAATAGTTACAGAAAGGGGAGAAAAGGAACTAAAGACCTTTTCTTCAGCATTATGTAAAACAATGTTTTATACAGTAATTAAATACACACATAAGAAAAGAATAACGGTAAATAACTGGCTTATATAATATCAAAACATTTTCTTCATAACTTAGGTAAAACATATATATTGTGATGATTAGTTTCTAAGAATTCGTCAGTTGTATAGAATTCGTTGTTTTTTAGCCAGGTTTGTCATCAACTTAAGAGTCTAGTGCTGCCAACACAATATTACTTCATGGGACTCACAACCTTCTAGCGCATTATTCATACATTGTAAATGCCTACTGCCTTGTTTACTCCATGTTAACGATTTAATTGTAGTGAGAAAAATTTTAAACTTTTGCCAACCAGTGGGCCAAAGTATCCCACAAAAGGCAAAGTAACCCCAGCTTATGGTAACTTTACTGATGACAGTGCCACTAAAATGGGGTTTCCAAGCACAATATTCCAAAATTCCTTCACCAAAGAAAGACAAAGTAAATATTTCAGAGTTCAAATCAAAAACTGCTATTAATGTGAGTACAGTAACTTAGAAGTAGATGTCTTCATTGTAGGGAAGCAACTTGGATCGCTTAATCTTCCATCTAGACTGTAAGCCAGTCAGATTTTTTTCATATTATGCTGACATAATGACTCCTTATCTATCAGCTGTACACAACTGCTTGCCGAATAAAAGATTCATACATAAAAACTGGTAAGTTGCACAGGTGTCATAAGTACTCAAGAAAGGAAACTGTAATTAGCCACCAAATTACAGACCATATCACTGATGTCAAATTGCTGCAGGATTTTGAGATGAATGGAGCTGTTGATCATTGTGTATCATCTATTGACACAGTCAGCATGAATTTGGGAAAATCATTAAACAGAAAATATTGTTCTTGTGCAATACAACTATATCTTTATTCTCGGGAAGTAATGAGTTCTATCAACAGAGGATCTCAAATTGATTCCATATTTATGGATTTCCAGAAGGCTTTTGGTATGCTTCCTCACAAGTGGCTTCCAATCAAATTGCAAGCCATGGAGTATCATCTCAATTGTGTGACTGGATCCAAAATTTTCTGTCAGAAAGTTCAAAGTTTGGCAGTCCCAAGGAAGTGTTATAACTCATTGCTATTCTTAATCTATTTAAATGATTTAGGAGAGAATCCTCTTGTATTGTTTGTGGGTGATGCTTTCATTGACCATCTAGTAAAGTCATCATGAGATCAAAACAAATTGCAAAATGACTTAGACAAGAGATAAATATGGTGCAAAAAGTGGCAATTGGCTCTAAATCATGAAAACTGATAGGTCATCCACATAGGTTCTAAAAGGACATTGTTAAATTTTGTTTACACAGTATATCACATAAATCTAAATGCTGTCAGTACAACTACACTCCAATTAAAATTACTTTGCAATTGACCTTTTAGCAAGTCTAATGTTAGGGGCCGACTTCCAGCCAGTCGTAACACTAGGTGTTCACTGTGTCACTTGTTTTGTAGTACCTAGTGAAGCGTGGCTGGCTGCATTCCAGCAACCCTCTCCCCATACCATGACCACTGCAATGTGCCAACCAAAAAGTAACTTTAATCAGAGTAAAAATTCCTAGGGATAATGATTACGAACAACGTAACTTAAAACGATTATATATATAATGCTGTGGCAAAGGCAAACCAAGATTGAATTTTATTCACAGAACAATTAGAACATGCAACAAACCACTAAAGAGACTGCCTACATTATATTTGTCTGTCCTTTGCTAGAGTACTGCTGTGTGTTATGGGATCCACATTAGATAGGATTGACGGAGGATCTCAAAAGAACTCAAAGAAGGGCAGCTCATTTTGTGCTGCAGGGGAGAGAATGTTACAGATATCATACAGGTACAGGGGTGGTAACAATAAAAACATTGGTGTTTTTCAGTGTAGCAAGACCTTTTCACAAAATTTCAATCTCTAACTTTCTCCTCCAAATGTGAAAATATTTTGTCAACACCCACCTACATGGAGAGAAACAATCATCATAATAAAACAAGTGAAACCAGAGCCTGCACAGAGAGATTTATTTGTTTGTTTTTCCCACATACTTTTCAAGATTGGGCTAGTAGAGAAATAGTGTGAAAGTGGTTCGATGAACCCTCTGGCAGGCACTTATACGTGAATTGTAGAATAGTCATGCAGATGTAGATTAATGTTACAGTGAAAGATGTGTACAGTTTGAATAGAATATATCTGACAGTCTGATTGTGGTGGAGTCTAATGTGTATCAGCTGATAGGTCAAATTAATGCAGTATAAAGTAGCTTGCATGAGCACGATTGTAGACTGGTCATTGTAGTAAAGAATCTGAGCCTAGGCACTAATTGTGTTCTGAATGACTACGTAAATGAGTAATCTGAAATTGCTTACATTACTAATAAACACTTTTAAGGTTCGATCCTTCTGATAATGTAAATAAAAAATAATTTGGAAACAATTATTAAAATGTGGGGGATTACTGCAACTGAACATATTATATGTTGTCACCATATTGTGCACTAAGCACATCATAGTCCCTTCACATCTGCACCTGCCATCCGAGAACAAGTAAAGCACTCCTTGCAACATCTGTGCCAGATTGCGTCATTGGTTGGAAACCAGCAGCAGACAGACTAAACGATTGCCATCTCGTGCAAAGGTTGCTGTTAATGCCACAACGTGGGTGGCTTTGTCTGGAGTGGTACTGTGGCTGGGATTTGTGGACTGCTAATGAATGGCATCACATTGTGTTCAGTGATGAAATACAGTTCTTCACGAGTTCACGAGACCAGGCAACCATAATTAAAGACTGGGTGGCTGGGTGGTGCACTGGTGGAACAGAGGGCTGTGTAGTTCTGAAATGGGGACAGGGAAGGGGCTAGATGGGTAAGGACAATGACTAATGAATGTTGATGCCAGAAGGGTTACAGGAACATAGGCTGTATTGCAGGGAGAGTTCCCACTTGCGTAATTCAGAAAAGCTGTTGTTAGTGGGAAGGATTCACATGGCACAGGGTGTAGAGAAGTCATTGAAGTCTTCCACCCACTCACTACAGTCCATGTTCCTTAAACCACATAATGCTATGCTCATAACTGCTGAAGCTGTCTCCCTTTACATCAGCATCTCCAATGCCCATGGAATTACTGCATTTGACCACTACCTTTACCATCGCCCAAGAGATCCCAAACCTATAACCTCGTTCATAGTTGCCATGACCAACTGTACCCTCACTCACAATTACTTCCCCTTTGAAGGCATTGCCTACAAACAAATACAGGGTATGGCTGTGGCACCATCCTATGCCAATCTATTCACATATCATCAAGAGGAATCCCTCCTAAACACCAAAAATCCCAAACCCCTCACCTGGTTCACATTCATTGATGACATCTTCATGACTGGATCAGGGTGAGGACAGCCTATCCACATTCCTCCAGAACCTCAATACCTTCTCCCACTTTCAATTCACTTGGTCCTACTCAACCAAACAAGCCACCTTCCTTGATATAGACCTCCACCTTAAAGATGTGTACATCAGTACCTCTGTCCATATGGAACCTACCACCCAGCAGCAATACCTCTACTTCAACAGCTGCCACCCATCCCACACCAAGAAGTCACTTTGTAGCAGTTCTGCCTGCTTTTAGTTTCTTCATTGATCATTTGTTGTCCTCAGTGTTGACGTACTGCGTTGCTATACTGGCTGAAAAACAGGTTGTGGATTCCGACACCAACTACTGTAAATAATGTTGCCGACAGGTGCACAGTTGCACTTCACAATACTTTAGTTTCATTGTTCATAACCCCCCAATAACACACAGTTATATGACCAATGCACTAATGCTTAACTTTTGATAAACCTCATTAATGGTATACAGGCAAACCTCCACATACTGCTACAGTAGTTTACTATTGAACATCTACAAACAGTAAAAAGCTAACCACAAAGTTCACAGTTCTTGAAGAATAGAAAGGTACATATGGAGCAGACACTGTCATTGTTTTTACACTCAGCCTAATCGTTTAACACTTATTCCACAGTTAATTCGAAGCATTGTTGTTGTTCTAACCAACACAGGTTTCTCGTCTGAAACTCGGACTTGGACTGACTGACTCACAGCCAAAAATTGGGCCCTTATATTTACTCACAGTAATAGGTACTGAAACTTCACATTACTTGATGTTTAATTTATATAAATTACAATTAAGACTTAACCTATTCAATTAATTGAATACATCAAAAAATTGCGTCTTTTTAACAGTTTCTTCTACTGCAAGGGTTAAGCTGAATTATTTGTTTAAATCATGAAATTAACAAATATATTTATGAAAACAATACTTTTGACAGAACTGTTAATTACTTTGGAATTAACTAAGGGCTGGCTTTGTTAACATGTTTTCGAATAGAGGCAAATAAATACTTAATGAATACTATGAGTTGGTTTTCAAAATGTTTATAATTAGCATAGAATCTATATTTGTTTATAAGACAACAACAGAATTTAAGTTACTAAACAATTAATGATTTCACCCAATAACAAAAGATACTAAGTAGGAATAGTTCAAATAAATTAGAAAATCAATTACATACATAAAACTAAGCACAAAATTATATCTGGTGTTATGTTCATTATAACAGAGGGCCATCCTTTCTTTATCATTGAAAATGCAGATTCAATTCACATATGTTAATGGTAGTTAGTTAAAAGTGAACAATCAAATTTTAGGAGGCAGATGGCAGAAAAGAGGGGAAGTAAAAATATCCCAGCTTGCTTCATCACAACTTCCATACAGCCTAACAACCAACCATGGCCGCTGCATCTGCAATGAGAAGCAGTCCCTCTCAAAATATACTGAGGCTTTCACTGAGGCATTTCCAGGCCATAATTACCCTCTCAATCTGTATGAAAATGGATCTCCTCTGCCTCATCTTTCCAGTCAGCAATCATGTCCCAAAGTCCCACCATCTGGCCACAAAGAAGCATTCCCCCTGTGACTCACTAGCACCCAGGACTGGAACAACTGAATTACATTCTCCACCAGTGTTTCAACTACCTCTTGTCATGGGAAATGTCCTACCCATTATCCATCCCATCCCTCCCAGAGTGGTATTCTGCCACCCACAGAACCTAAAAAACATTCTCATCCATCACAACACAACCCCTGCTCCCAGCTCCTTGCCTCATGGCTCATATCCATGTAATACAAATAGATGCAAGACTTGTTCCATACATCCTCCCATCACCTCCTACACCAATCTGATCACAATTACCACGTATCCCATCAAAGCCAGAGCTCCCTGTGAAACCAGTGATGTGATCTAGAAGCAAATCTGCATCCACTGTGGTGCATTCTACATGGGCATGACAACCAAGAAGCTGTCTGTCTGCATGAATGGCCACCAACAAACTGTGGCCAAGAAACAGCTGGACCCCGTTGTTGCTGAGCACACTGCCCAACACAACATTCTTCATGACAAAGACCACACTGGTTTCAACTGTCTGAGACTGCAGACATGTGTGCAAGTTGCATTTGCATGAGTGTGTGTGTGCATGTTTGTATGTGTGTCTATTGCTGACAAAGGCATTAATGACCAATGGCTATAATTGTTTGAATCTTTTTGTTGTGCCTATCATGACTCAGCATCTTTTCTATATGGTGAGTAGCAACTTTCCTTCTCTAATAAAGTTCATTATTTCCCTTTCAATTAGTGACCTTGTAGATGAATAGTTAAAAATTTTTGATTCTAATTCATGTATGTACTTTGAGAAAGAGTATTAATGTTTACTGTTTCAGCATGTATTCTGATTTTGTTTTTTGTTGTTTATAGGCAGTTACTTGTGCCTTCACTGTGGCCAATATTACACTGGAAAGTCTAGTATACATACCTTTATTACACCACAAGTCAAGTTTTGCAATGAATGAATGAAATGAATAACATCTGTTAATTTTTTATATTTATAATATGACCTAGCATGCTTATATTTATCCTTGCTCAATTCCATATTTACCATTTTTGAATATTTTGGCTTTTAAAGAACTGTTTGGGAAATGTGTGTAATTTTTTTTTTGTCTTATCCATTTACAAATAATAAATGTTCATTTCATGTGATTTAAAAACATATTTGTTCATTACTTGACTGGACTCTACTTTGCTTGGAATACAGCTTGGTGTTTCATTTTATTGTCAGACCATTTCTGTGCTCTAAAAGTCAGTGTTGCTGACATGTAGGTACCAGATTCATTTCAAAGTTACCACCCACTATCGGTATGGAACTGAGGTATCTGGGATCTTGCCCGCATAGTTTACTAAAACCTAATGAGAAACTGTGAACAGTGCAGTTGACAGGCAATTCACTTAAATTGTGCATGCATCGAAATTGGAATCATATTTATTTATTTAGATGTTAGACAAAGAGACAGTTTTCCTCTGGAATCTGATAGAGACCAATTGTGATAGTGAATTCTCTCATCTTTCATGCAGTTCATACCCTGTAGAATACAAATGTGTTCTCATTATGGTCCATGTATTTACTCTCTCTCTCTCTCTCTCTCTCTCTCTCTCTCTCTCTCTCTCTCTCTCTCTCTCTCTCTGTGTGTGTGTGTGTGTGTGTGTGTGTGTGTGTGTGTGTGTGAGAGAGAGAGAGAGAGAGAGAGAGAGAGAGAGAGCTGTTCTCAACTGTCATCCTGATATAATTTTTTGGTTACAGGTACTCCTGTGCACTCACTTGACTGATCATGTGCTGCAAAGTGTTCTTTCCAGGCAGCAGCGACTTGAGTGTGGTGTTATTCATAAGTTAATTTGCAGCATATGTTGAAGGACATTTAAACACACTCACTGTCTCTCAGAGAGTGTCCAGTATTATCACAAGGCTTGCCTAGGGAAGATGTCCAGAAGCTAGATAGATACTCAATAAATGCATAACATGAACTTACATGTATTCATTTACACACATTTTATTGCACATCTGGCACACCAAGACAAGTTTTGCAATACTGAAAAATTAATACTTTTAATTTCTTATATTAACAATTTATCTTATCATATTTGTTTTTCTCCTAGCTCTACAACCTATTTACAGTTTCTATAGACTTTGGTGAAAGAACTAATAAAATTACATATATGATTATTTTATTATTCATTTATGAATATAAAAACTCACTTTATGAAATAATTGTCTAAAGACTCCTTTTCTTAATGTTCAGTTAGAGTCTAGATGCCTTTCAACACAATTATGTGATAAAAGAAATTGTGTCATTTCACTGTCAGACCATTTCTTGGGTCAGGAAATCTGTATTGCTGACTTTGAATTCACAGGTTCAATCTGTGGTGACCAGGTCCTGTTTCTCAGGTATCTCAATATCAGGAATACTATCCACTTAACCTCCTGCAAGCAAATGAAAAGTTGTTTTAGCAAATGGAGTGTAAGCAACAGGAAATAAACTGTTTTGATTTCATGTAAATGCCTTCCGTACAAATCAAAGCCATATTTAAAATATCACTGTTAGTGAGATTAAGCAAATCACTGCCTGAAGAGCATATAACCTCCACAGATTGTTGCAAGCAGCTGCTTCAGCTTTATGCTTCATATCAGGCTCCAGCACATTGGCATGACTGTGTTTTGGCAGCCAGTGATGTTATTGAAATCCAGGACTCAAATGCAGTGTAATGACACAATGACTATGTGACAGTTTGGGCACCTATATGTCAAAACACTGGATCTAGATATATACAAGTAGTACCCACATAATTGGCAAAGGGAATAATCAGCAACTGCTGTTGAGTGAATGACGACTATGGAGTATGGAGAAGTATTGCCACACAGTCACTGTCCTCTGGTGCAGCCATCACTGTCTGATAGCAGCATTCAAGGGCACCACGTTCTGTATGGTCCTACATCTAGCACCGATGGGATCCGGTGTTGAACTGGAACCTTAGTAGCCACCAACTGCTTAGCAATTGCTGCTTACATACACTGCCAGCCAGATGTCAAGAGCCAGTGTTTGCTCCTTAGGTGACACCACTTTTGCTGCAAGCTGCTGCTGAACTAGCTACCGACACCCATCCACAGTTTGGCTGTGAATGACTTTTTTGTCATCAGCCCTAACTAAGCAGTCCACTGGCACTTGCACGGGAAGCCATTGTGGCTGGGTTCCTGACAGTGCACTGCTACTAAGGGTCACTGAATGTAGGCCTGCACGGTCATTGTATCCTGAAACAGGTTTTCAACGTGTGTACTGCAGAATTTGTTGCTGCTCCGCATTGCTGAACCAGCATACTCAGTGAGAGGATATATAAATAGCCTCCTAATCCTCCAGTGGGATCTCTTCTACCTAATGCTGCTGACTCCATTAGAAAAGACACAATTTTTAATTGGATATTTGTGTATATTAGTTGTAAGACTGCTTTGTCTAATTTTTTTTCACTTCAGGCCCTGCCAGATAACTGATACATTTTTGATTCAAACAAAGTCACCACAAGTTGAAGACTTAATAATAATAATAATAATAAAACAACTCTCAGCAACTCCCTCTTTAACCACACATTAGCCCTTATATAAACCAATAAGAATTAGAAAACTGACATACATTATTACTATCATTTCCTTTATGAAACTACCTGTGTAGTGCAAAAATCAATATTCACAAAATTTTAAGTATGTCAACATATTCTTCATAATTAAGTAACACACGTGAAATTATGATTCTTGTAAAACAGAAAACTTTCTTATACAAAATTTTGTAAGATTTTATTTTGAAACAATTGTTTTTGAAATAAGTAAATTTCCACTCTTATAAATTAACAATTCAAGTTTTGTATGCTTTGTGATGTTTTGTTGCTAATGTTTTATCATTTTACACAAAGAAAATGTCTTTATAATCATGTTGAAGGTTATTAATGTGCTAATTTGAAAATGTGACAGCATCATTTTGTAATGTCTTCTGAAGTTTTCTATTTTATAAAGCAATTGCATTACATGAATTAATTTTTGTCTTCCTGAATTTGAAGCAAATGAAATGACTGAAGATAAATGTGTATACATGAAGTTTCAGTGTGTACAGAATCTTAACTTCACTTAAGAAATGAGATGAGCAGTTTTGTCTTCTTCAGCTCGTATTAGTCAAAAGGTGTAAATAAATGTTAAAATGCATGATAGGAGGAAACATAATTGTAAACATAGTATCACTTGCTGCTACATAGCACCAGGCACTTCATTACTAGCTATCTCAATTAGAGAGCTACAACTCACTTGCTAGTTAAACATTTTTAAAGAGCTGATTTTACTGTAAATCACACTTTTACTGTAATAGTATGTATCAGCTTACAATCCACTCTGAAACATATTATCTGATTTCATTTCTTATTTGCAGGTAATTTTGTGTGCACTCGCTGTGGTCGATCATACTGTTCAAAGAGTAGTGTCGTGAGTCACCAGCGATTTGAGTGTGGTGTGGATCGTCAGTTCATATGCTCCCTATGTGGGAAGAAGTTTAAACGCAAACACCATCTCCGTGACCACGTCGCGAGTTACCACAACTTTCTCCAACGGACAGTGTCCAGAAGATAATTATTCACTAAGGGCATAATATAGATTTATGATTATTCATTTTAGTATTTCTTTTATTATTCTCCCAAGGTATAGTGTCCAGGAGACAGATTATATTACTCACTAAGGGTATTATATTGTTTTAAGTATACTCATTTCAGTATGTCTTTTATTTCTCCACAAATCTAGTTTTGTAAATCTATAAAAAAAATTAGAAATTTCTGTTGTCTGTTATATTATTGACACATTGAATCTTCTGAATAATATTTAAATTTTGTGCATTTAGTTCTGCCATCCAGTTTGTGTTTTTGTAGTCACATAAAAGTGGAATGGAATGTCAATGCCGTGTACATATCCACACAGATATTGTAATTGAAAAACTTTTTGTGCTAAATGGTGATTAGTAACAGTCAGAGCTGGTAGCAACAATAAAGATTTTCATAGCAGCTGACAGTAGTACAAAATGATTTTCAACAAATACTGGCATGTTGTGGGGCACCAACCACTGAAAATATTTCAATAACATTGTGGTTTTAAAAGTTTTTATTTTCCACAACTCTACATAGTTTATAATTTGGTTGGTCCACCAGGGAATGTAGACTCAAGTAATAACTGTGTTATTTTTTTGGGAGTTGAGAACACTGTGTAAATATATTGTAAGTGTAATGGACTCCATATAGCACTCCGTCTTCAGGCCACAAGTGGCCCATCGGGACCATCCGACCACCGTATCATCCTCAAGTTGAGGATGCGGATAAGGGGCAAGTGGTCAGCACACTGCTCTCCCGGTCGTTATGATGGTTTTCTTTGACCGGAGCCGCTACTATTCGGTCGAGTAGCTCCTCAATTGAATGCACTCCATATACTGGGATGGAAATTATATCTCTTGTCTACCACTGTTCATATAATTTGCTCACAACAGTCACACATTTAAAAATGACAATGTTAATGGTAATGCCACTCACAGTAACAATAATTACAAAAATGAATATTGCAATCATTATTTTAATTTTAGTAGGTGATGTTATTTGTTATTCAGAAGTCACAGTATGAAATATCCATTATTTTTTTGACTGATAAGTGCATTATTGAAAGACAGTGAGTACTTACTGAGAATGCATAATGCTTACCCATGTAGACATCTTTACTGGTAATGACTTAACATACTTGACCAGTACATTAAACATTGTCATAGCTATTATTTGAATTTTGTTTATGGCTTACAAGTAGTTTCTTCATCAAGCTTCACATGAATGAGACACTCAAAAGTATAACGTCAGAAAAATTTCTTCTGGTCTAGTAAAATTTGGTTTACATTGATCTACTTTTATACTTGAAATGGTGATTCTCATTGCCTTTTGTAAAGTAACAAATTTCTGGTAGATTGACGCATCAACACCATAGACTCACTGAACCATACATTCATTCTGGAATATCAAGATGCAGAATTTTTAATGTCCATGAGATAAAAATAAACACTTACTTCTTTAAAAGTATGTATATTGATGTATATTGTGAATTTTGCGTCACTACAAATATAAGAATTACCCATTAACAACAGTTAAATACATTACTGAAAGTAAATTTAAATGTGTATGTAGGTGGCTGTAAAACTAAGGACTTGTAAATACTTGCCATCATATCACACTGCTTGTGAATCTTGGCACTCAGGAATATAGTTATTATAAAGTCTCCTGAAGAGCCTACTAGATAACAGATGGTGACATTTTCCCACATAAACTTTAATGTTTTTGTTTATTTATTAGCCCATAAACAGATCTCAGGTGAATACAGCATCATTCACAGTTACAGATGTGATACAGTTTACCTGTATTGTTTCATACATCTGCATAATTATATATTTACAAGGGTAATCCCAAAAGTAAGGTCTCCTATTTTTTATAAGTATATAGACCTGTATATTTCTACAGTGGTTTACATCAGTTTACAGCTTGAACATTTAGCTATTTTTTGACATAATCACCATTTCTGTTGATGCACTTTTGTAGGTGCTGTTGCAGTTTTTGTATGCCCATGTCATACCAGTTTGCCACCATGCTGTTTAGAAATTTATGAACTTCTTTTTTCTCCTTGTTGTCGGAGATGAATCGCTTTCTGGCCGACTGTTCTTTTAACCTAGGGAACAGGTGATAGTCACTGGGTGCCAAGTCAGGACCATAGGGTGGGTGGGTGATTATGTTCCACTGAAACTGTTGCAGGAGAGCAACGGTTTGCCGAGCGATATGTGGATGAGCGTTGTCATGGAGAATGTGTATGCCCTTGCTCAACATTCCTCTTCTCCAGTTCTGAATGGCCCGTTTGAGTTTTTTCAGAGTCTCACAGTACCTGTCAGCATTAGTTGTGGTCCCAGTGGGCATAAAGTCGACCAACAATACCCCTATCTGAGCCCAAATAATGGTTGTCATGACTTTAACCTCAGATTGGGTTTGTTTGAAATTCCACGGCTTAGGCAAAAAAGGACGTTGCCACTGGTGTAACTGTTGCTTGGTCTCAGGTGTAAAGTGGTATGCCCAGGTTTTGTCACCTGTGACAATTGAGTCTAGAAAGGTGTCCTGTTTGGCTGTAAGATGGTGAAGAAATGAGCGGGAAGCTTCAACTTGTTGCTACATGTGGTCCTCTGTCAGCATGTGTGGCACCCATCTTTCGCACACCTTCTGGTAGTTCAATGTTTCTGTTAAAATTCTGTGAGCAGCACTTTGGGAAACCTCAGGAATCAATGTGCAGAGATCATCCAGGGTGATCCGCTGATCTTCACACATGCTTTGCTCAACCTTCAACACGGTCTCCTCATAAATTGATAGTCTCCCACTCCTTTGTTCATCGTGAATTTCGGTCTAACCAGCTGCATACTCTCTACACCATTTACGAACATTTTTAACATCCACATACAACTCACCATACACGTCTGTCAATTGGCAATGAATTTCAATTGGTGCAGTGCCCTTTGCTTTCAAAAACTGAATAACTGTGCAATTCACACTTGATGGTAACATCCAATGGGAGCTCCATTGTCAATGGCTGCCAAGCCAAGACTGAGCACCTCAGCGTGGAGTGCGCATGTTTACACACAGTGCGTGAAGCACTCTTCATAACAGTGTGACCAACTGCCACACAAACAGAGTTCTGTACTTATAAAAAAAAATAGGAGACCTTACTTTTGTAATTACCCTTGTATAAAGGCAAAGACACTTTTCGTTCAAGATGTGGTAAATAAGTTAAATTAGCTATGTTATTCATAATTGATATACACATACTCTTAAGAATAACATGGACTGAAGTTGTTAGTTTACAATTAAATTAATAGATCACATTTACAAATAGCTCATGAACTGTGTAGAAAACTTTTTCTTTCTGCCAGAATTTTATTGCTTTTCTAAACTTAATAATTTTCTACACTCTCACCTCAGTTGGTAATCTGTTAATAAAACATTTTTTACATGCAGTTCTATTAGAGTGAGTAAGTGATTTTGTAACATGTTCATCTCAATTGATCTCAGCATGCATAATGGTGTGAAATATGTATCAACTCAGGACAGTCAATAGTTTGCTTTCAGTGAAGTACATTTCACAGGAAGTGTTGACTCTCACATCATATGCAGAACAGATAGCTTTTTTCTTCCAAAGATAAAATCTTCAGGCTCCAGCGGAATTATTCCACCACATTACACCATAGTTCAGACATGCATGAAGAAAGGCATAGTATGCAAGGAGTACTGTTTTCCCACAATTCAAGTTCTTAATTTATTAGTGAGGTTCAGCTCATGGCTTAGTTTGTTGTGTAAGTTATCTGTGTGAGTATTCCTGCTCAGTTTTATGTTAACGTGAATACCTAGTAATTTGACAGAGTCTTTTCCCTAATAGTCATACCTATAATACTGTTTCATGGAGTGGAGAACAGGGTGAGTGTTCAGAAATGTTTGTGAAATGGAAGACAATAGCAGAGAATACGTAGTAAACGGAGGGCAATAGTTACTACAGTGGACTCTTATTCTGGAGAAACAGGATCTTAATCCATGTCTGGTTGTTCAGATTTTTGGTTTATTTGGAAAGATCTTAGCTGATTTCCTTCCTCATTCTTTTCCAGTACAAACTTGTTCATCATCTGTAATGACATCTTTGCTGAAGTGACATTACACCTCGATATTTCTTTCTTCCTTCAAAGACTGTCTTACCAAAGATATTACTCTAGAAAAAACTGTGCAGAAAACTAAATTATAGCAGTACATTGATAAATGCACAGTTCAGGGAAGCACACTAAACTCATTTTGTAATAACATGCTGTATCTTTAAGAAGACAATTAAACTGACAGTGATTGATAATCCTCTTTAAGTTTTGTTGAAAAGCACCCCATCAACAGCAAGGTCATTAGAGATGGCTGAGTTTGGCAAACAATATTCCTGCTCTTGAACATTTTAATCTGGAAAACATAAGTGTTTGCATCCATATTGACCTGGTAGAGATGACTAACTGTGCTAATGATGCCAAAACACACATATGATGAAATGGTAATGAAAAATGCCGAAGGGGAACTATTTTCATTAGTG
This sequence comes from Schistocerca serialis cubense, assembly GCF_023864345.2. NCBI lineage: Eukaryota > Metazoa > Arthropoda > Insecta > Orthoptera > Acrididae > Schistocerca > Schistocerca serialis. The sequence continues at coordinate 80,665,553 of NC_064641.1, read as the reverse complement.
AAAGATTTCTTCCCTTCATGAAACTGCCTTGACATTCATGTAGTAACAGGTTTAAGAGAGATTTGTGTTTTAAAGAAATGGAGATTGCATGTGCCTGTCCAGAGAGTCTAAGACCCTAAACAGCAAAAAAATTTCCAAGTTTTTTAATCATAATATTTTTTCTTTTTAGTTCATCAAATATTCAAACTTTTGTATATAATGGCATATGTGCTGTCCTATTGGTTCACATGTCTGACTACCTCAAGATGGATTAGGTTCAATTCTTGGAATGCCAATGATTTTTCCTTGTTGGAAAGGGGTCAATTGAGTCCCTGTAAATTAGCAGTGGTCCATCAGGGCCACAATACAGAGAAAACTGTTCATTATACACCCTAGATTATCTGAGATTGTTCAGGCATTGACTGCCTTGGGTAATTGAGTCTATTGTGTATACATTGATCCTCTGTTTTTTCACCAATGTTGTGGGCTATTGGTACACAGGCTACTGATACAGAGATTCAAGGTTCTATTTGCATGACCTCTACACACTCTATTAGGACACAATAAGAAGCTTTACTTCTGCCAGTATCTGTGAGGACCGGGCGTGAGTCATGCTTCGGTAGCTCAGTTGGTAGAGCACTTGCCCACGAAAGGCAAAGGTTCTGAGTTGGAGTCTCGGTCGGGCACACAGTTTTAATCTGCCAGGAAGTTTCATATCAGCGCACACTCCGCTGCAGAGTGAAAATCTCATTCTGGTAATATTTACAGAATTAACACGCTGTCAGAATGAAACATTGTTATGCACTATTAATAAATTTATCATACACAAAATACCTAATATTGACTGTTTTAACCAGGTGCTGTCAAAACTGAAATTTAACAGACATTTTTACTTAAGCTGGCTTAACAGTCACTGTTGGGATATTCATCTATATAGTAGAAGGAGTTGCCTATCAAAAAGCCTTTCAAACTCTGTTCAAACTGTTCTTTATCTGAAACCATGTTTATAATGGTTGCTGGAAATTTATTGAAAATGTGTGTTCCTGAATATTGGACCCCTTTTGGACCAAATAAGGCACAGTGTAAAGTGTGTGTGTGTGTGTGTGTGTGTGTGTGTGTGTGTGTGTGTTCTATCTTGTTTAAAGATTTGTGTGAAAACTAGACTTCACTCTTTTTTGTGTGCCTCTCCATGACTCAACACTTGTACTATCTGGTGAGTTGCCTCCTTTACCCCTAAATTATTTGCATTCTCAGGATTTTTCTCACCATATTTTCTTATAGCTAATTTTATAGATGCTGGGAAGGTTACGCAGTGACCGATGCAGTTTGATTTATGCCTCGTATACTTCACAGTTTACTCTCTGGCCTGTGCACCTTCCCACAAAGGGAAAAAAAGAAGAAAAAAACAGAATTTCTGGGAATTCGCTCATTGTAAGTCACACTTGAAGAAATTGCAAACAGGATCACAATGTACATACTATTGTTAACTACCTGCTGGAACAGAGCTGTGTGTATAGCAACAGTACCAGCTAGGTGGGCATGTAGACAACTTTTTGTGCCACATATATTAAAAGGTCTGCATTATTTTCTATTGATTGTCATGCTAGAGTGCACCATCTTCAGACCCATCTACGATAAACCCTGTAATTGTGCAGATAGCTGGGTAACAACCATTGTACAACTTATAGAGGCCACTGTGTAACCCAATGGTTCCCAAGTCATTTGAAACCGTTTCCCTTGAGTGCAGTCAGATATTAGTTAGTACCCTGCCACCCATGAACTATGCACCTGCAATCCAGTCACAATCACACGAATGCCCTCTAAAACTAGAGCACACACACACCGTGTGCTCCTCAAGACCTCTGGCTAAGAAACTCCAAGACATTTCTGGGCCCTTGCCTTCAAGTCTTTTAGGTATGGTAATCATAACAGTTTGGAGTCAAAAATGAGCCCCAGAAACCTCACAGAGTCTTTAAGAGGGAGAATGGTGTCCCACGTTAGCAATGCAGGTAAATTAAAAACTCAATGAAAGCAATTAAAATGAACATAACACATTTCTCTGTAGAAAATGTAAAGCCTGTCTTTTCAGATCACTCTCCCAACTTCTTCACTGTAAGTTGCAACAACGATTTTTTGCTGTGTTATTGGCGGAAGCGCAGAAGACTACAGAATCGTCCACAAATAAGGAGGTCTCCTTATTGTGGACATGATACTGTTGATGACCATGACAAAGAGGGTGACACTTAAAGCACTGCCTGGGAGACACTATTCTCCTGCATAAAACTGTATGACAGCATGTCACTGACTCTGTACCTAAAAAGGCTTCTGGAGAGGAAGGGCCGATGAAGATGTGGAGGTGCCACAAAAGCCCCATTGGTGGAAATGACTGAGAATCTACCACCTCCAAACAGTGTCATGCACTTCACTGATGTCAGAAAATACCCCTAGTTAATGCTTTACACAAGGAAAGCCTGCATCCTGTAGCAGGGTCAGGTTGAAGGTTGTCGACAGTGGATCAACATCTCCTGAATTCACATTAAGAGTGGCTAAGGAGCTGCTGGGCTTCTAATATCCTAATCAGATGATGGTTGACCATGTGCTCTAGAGTCTTTCCTACATTGTTTATTAACATGACTCTCCAGTAACAACTAGGACACAATCAGTCCTTTCCTGGTTTGAGAAGAGGTATCAAAATAGCCTCCCACAATGAGTCAGGACAGCATTCTCTCAGCCATATCAAATTAAAACATTGCAAGAGGACTTCTTGGACACAATTTGCAAGCACTGTAGTGTGCTGTACTGGATTTGGTCATGACTGGATGCCATACCACATGCATCAGACAGCTCCAGCATGTACATCGGGCAGTTCTAAGCCTCCAAATTGATGCCCTGTAAGTCTAACTCCATAGTGACATAGTAATGACAGAACACTTGATCCTGGCTCACAGTTGCAGTAGCCAGTGCAAAATGCTCTGCCATTGTCTGCATGATGTCTCCAAGTGCTGTTGGAGACACAACTGTTTCAACAATGCAACTATAGGTAACTGACTGCATTTACTGGAAATCCTCTTGAAGAGTCCTTATACTGTTGTAGAACAAGTGGAACAGTTGATGGAGTCCAGGAGCACTTGCCATGACTTTTTCTTGTTCTTCATGATGTGTTGATCCTTGGCCTGTGCTAAGTGAAAGGGTGCGAGGTTTTCCACAGCACTTAAACTAACAAAGCCACAAGCCTGACCTGGATTACTGAAGAGCACTCAGCAGTCCACCAAGGAATGGATTGCCTCCTAAAATGATGGGAGGACTTGTAGAAGTCAGCTGGCTGCACAGTGTCCAGTCATCTCTCCTGGTCATCCATTCTACACTCCTGGAAATGGAAAAAAGAACACATTGACACCGGTGTGTCAGACCCACCATACTTGCTCTGGACACTGCGAGAGGGCTGTACAAGCAATGATCACATGCACGGCACAGCGGACACACCAGGAACCGCGGTGTTGGCCGTCGAATGGCACTAGCTGCGCAGCATTTGTGCACCGCCGCCGTCAGTGTCAACCAGTTTGCCATGGCATACGGAGCTCCATCGCAGTCTTTAACACTAGTAGCATGCCGCGACAGCGTGGACGTGAACCGTATGTGCAGTTGACGGACTTTGAGCGAGGGCGTATAGTGGGCATGCGGGAGGCCGGGTGGACGTACCGCCGAATTGCTCAACATGTGGGGCGTGAGGTCTCCACAGTACATCGATGTTGTCGCCAGTGGTCGGCGGAAGGTGCATGTGCCCGTCGACCTGGGACCAGACTGCAGCGACGCACGGATGCATGCCAAGACCGTAGGATCCTACGCAGTGCCGTAGGGGACCGCACCGCCACTTCCCAGCAAATTAGGGACACTGTTGCTCCTGGGGTATCGGCGAGGACCATTCGCAACCGTCTCCATGAAGCTGGGCTACGGTCCCGCACACCGTTAGGCCGTCTTCCGCTCACGCCCCAACATCGTGCAGCCCGCCTCCAGTGGTGTCGCGACAGGCGTGAATGGAGGGACGAATGGAGACGTGTCGTCTTCAGCGATGAGAGTCGCTTCTGCCTTGGTGCCAATGATGGTCGTATGCGTGTTTGGCGCCGTGCAGGTGAGCGCCACAATCAGGACTGCATACGACCGAGGCACACAGGGCCAACACCCGGCATCATGGTGTGGGGAGCGATCTCCTACACTGGCCGTACACCACTGGTGATCGTCGAGGGGACACTGAATAGTGCACGGTACATCCAAACCGTCATCGAACCCATCGTTCTACCATCCCTAGACCGGCAAGGGAACTTGCTGTTCCAACAGGACAATGCACGTCCGCATGTATCCCGTGCCACCCAACGTGCTCTAGAAGGTGTAAGTCAACTACCCTGGCCAGCAAGATCTCCGGATCTGTCCCCCATTGAGCATGTTTGGGACTGGATGAAGCGTCGTCTCACGCGGTCTGCACGTCCAGCACGAACGCTGGTCCAACTGAGGCGCCAGGTGGAAATGGCATGGCAAGCTGTTCCACAGGACTACATCCAGCATCTCTACGATCATCTCCATGGGAGAATAGCAGCCTGCATTGCTGCGAAAGGTGGATATACACTGTACTAGTGCCGACATTGTGCATGCTCTGTTGCCTGTGTCTATGTGCCTGTGGTTCTGTCAGTGTGATCGTGTGATGTATCTGACCCCAGGAATGTGTCAATAAAGTTTCCCCTTCCTGGGACAATGAATTCACGGTGTTCTTATTTCAATTTCCAGGAGTGTATATATGAAAGCAGAGTGGGAAGTGTCAACTGGAATGTAAGTTGTGAAGGACTTCCCACTGAATAGAGTGTGTGAGGACTGCAGAGCAGAAAGAGAGGTTGGTGGCTGAGGATGACACAGAAATGAGTAGGAGCACCTGTTTTGAGGATGCACACTCATGAGATATCATGAGGCTCTCTGAACCCTGACCCCAAGAGCAAGTAGGGGTCGCACATGTAATGTCCCTCCTCTTTCCTAATTTCAGCTATTGTCCACAATAAGCAAAGTCTTTTACAAAAAAATTGAGAGGAGCGAAGATTACAATAAACTTTCTAGTTTACTTAGTTTTTTGTGTAGAGTTGGCTCCAATTCTTCTTGTCTAGGGGTCTGATTCTTGAAGATGAAATTCTCACATTTCAAGTCCTCTTGGTTGAACTGATCCAAATAAATTTGAAGAAAATTGTTGCAGAATTTTTATTGTTAAGTTAATATATCTAAAAACAAAGATGATGTAACTTACCAAACGAAAGCGTTGGTATGTTGATAGACACACAAACAAACACAAACACACACACGAAATTAAAGCTTTCACAACCCACGGTTGCTTCATCAGGAAAGAGGGAAGGAGAGGGAAAGACGAAAGGATGTGGGTTTTAAGGGAGAGGGTAAGGAGTCATTCCAATCCGGGGAGTGGAAAGACTTACCTTAGGGGGAAAAAGGACCGGTATACACTCGCACACACACACATATCCATCCGCACATATACAGACACAAGCAGACATATGTAAAGGCAAAGAGTTTGGGCAGAGATATCAGTCGAGGTGGGAGTACAGAGGCAAAGATGTTGTTGAATGACAGGTGAGGTACGAGTGGCGGCAACTTGAAATTAATGGAGGTTGAGTTGTGGTGGGTAACAGGAAGAGAGGATATATTGAAGGGCAAGTTCCCATTTCCAGAGTTCTGATAGGTTGGTGTTCGTGGGAAGTATCCAGATAACCTGGACGGTGTAACACTGTACCAAAATGTGCTGGCCATGCACCAAGGCATGTTTAGCCACAGGGTGATCCTCATTACCAACAAACACTGTCTGCCTGTGTCCATTCATGCGAATGGACAGTTTGTTGCTGGTCATTCCCACATAGAAAGCTTCACAGTGTAGGCAGGTCAGTTGGTAAATCACGAGGGTGCTTTCACACGTGGCTCTGCCTTTGATCGTGTACACCTTCCGGGTTACAGGACTGGAGTAGGTGGTGGTGGGAGGGTGCATGGGACAGGTTTTACACTGGGGGCAGTTACAAGGATAGGAGCCAGAGGGTAGGAAAGGTGGTTTGGGGATTTCATAGGGATGAACCAAGAGGTTACGAAGGTTATGTGGATGGCGGAAAGACACTCTTGGTGGTTTGGGGAGGATTTCATGAAGGATGGATCTCATTTCAGGGCAGGATTTGAGGAAGTCGTATCCCTTCTGGAGAGCCACATTCAGAGTCTGATCCAGTCCCGGAAAGTATCCTGTCACAAGTGGGGCACTTTTGTGGTTCTTCTGCGGGAGGTTCTGGGTTTGAGGGGATGAGGAAGTGGCTCTGGTTATTTGCTTCTGTACCAGGTCAGGAGGGCAGTTGCAGGATGTGAAAGCTGTTTTCAGGTTGTTGGTGTAATGGTTCAGGGATTCAGAACTGGAGCAGATTCATTTGGCAGGAAGACCTAGGCTGTCGGGAAGGGACCGTTTGAAATGGAATGGGTGGCAGCTGTCATAATTTATTTATTTATTTATTTAACCTGATCAGATTAGGGCCATCAGGCCCTCTCTTACATCAGACCAGTGTTCCACACATGCAGCATTTCACACATTAGAGTTACATCATGACCATGGTTTAAATGAGAAAATTAGCTTACTCTAGTGACAATATGAATAAAGAGTAGTAACTAAGACCTAATAAAGTAAATGCGGCATTACTTTTACAACAGGTGCTATACATACAGATTATGATAAAAGCAATAATAATAACGGCAAAAAAAGATCAAATAATAATGACAAACATGAGAAAGATAGGCAAATAGTAATGAAGGCTTGTGCAGATCTACATTAATATATTGGTGTGTAAAGTGGATGTTTACTAGTATAGCGAGTTTTGGGGAAGGGAGATTTAAGGAGGGGGAAAGAGGCAAGTAATGAGGTGAAGTGCATTCATGTACAGAGGAAGGCATTACTGTTGCTTAAGTAGATACATCATTAACTGTTTTTTGAAGCCGGACATGTTTTTAAGTTCGCTAACACAACGAGGGAGGTTATTCCAGACTCAGGTTCCCGCTACTGTAAAGGACTTGGGGAATGTGACTGAGCGATGCAGTGGAATGGAGAGGATTTTATTATAATGGGAACGTGTGTTTCTGTCATGTTGTTCCAACATGAGCTTTAGGGACGAGGAGGGATATGAGGAACAGTGTACATTTATAAGGCAGTAGATGAGACAGAGTGTATGGAAATCTCTGCGTTTGTCTGCAAGCAGTCGGGACAATTTTGCATATGCTGGTGAAATGTGATCAAAAAGTCGAACGTCACAGATATATTGGACGCAGGCATTCATGACCAGTTCTAGACGTCTGGAATTTTCCTGAGAGAGGCCTTGTAGGATAATATCGCTGTAGTCAATGATTGGGAGTATGAGCGTTTGTACTATTTTCTTTTTCAGATCGAAAGGGAAGAGTTTTTTATATTTTTGTAGGACATGAGGAGATGCTTTTTTGCACACTGCAGTTACCTGCTCTGTCCAATTTAGATTTTCATCTATTATTACTCCTAAACTCTTTGCTGAGGGAGAGAAGTTAATGTTTGTTCCATTTAGGATAAGAGGTGGTACGGATTCCCGATGTTTTGGGCTAATGAGCTTAGAGTGACCTACAAGTACCACTTGGGTTTTAGATGGGTTTAGTTTTAGACCTATGTCCTGTGCCCATTTTGACAGTGCATCGAGGTCAGTATTGAAATTTTCAATAGCTTTCTTGAGATTGCTTGGTTTCGCACTTAGATACAACTGAAGGCCATCAGCATACATATGGTATTTGCAGTAGGTCAGAACGGATGACACATCATTGACATACAGAGAGAAGAATGGAGGTACTGTTGCTTGTTGGTGGGTTTGATGTGGATGGACGTGTGAAGCTGGCCATTGGACAGATGGAGGTCAACGTCAAGGAAAGAGGCATGGGATTTGGAGTAGGACCAGGTGAATCTGATGGAACCAAAGGAGTTGAGGTTGGAGAGGAAATTCTGGAGTTCTTCTTCACTGTGAGTCCAGATCATGAAGATGTCATCAATAAATCTGTACCAAACTTTGGGTTGGCAGGCCTGGGTAACCAAGAAGGCATCCTCTAAGCGACCCATAAATAGGTTGGTGTACGAGGTGGCCATCCTGGTACTCATGGCTGTTCCCTTTAATTGTTGGTATGTCTGGCCTTCGAAAGTGAATAAGTTGTGAGTCAGGATGAAGCTGGCTAAGGTAATGAGGAAAGAGATTTTAGGTAGGGTGGCAGGTGATCGGCGTGAAAGGAAGTGCTCCATCGCAGTGAGGCCCTGGATGTGCGGAATATTTGTGTATAAGGAAGTGACATCAATGGTTACAAGGATGGTTTCTGGGGGTAACAGACTGGGTAAGGATTCCAGGTGTTTGAGAAAGTGGTTGGTGTCTTTGATGAAGGATGGGAGACTGCATGTAATGGGTTGAAGGTGTTGATCTACGAGATACGTTCTGTGGGGGCTTGGTAAGCAGCTACAATGGGGCGGCCAGGATGATTGGGTTTGTGAATTTTAGGAAGTAGGTAGAACATCACCAAAGAACATCACCACAGATGAAGCCCAGGCTATCTGTGATCTGAAGGCTGACAGATCCATCGTCATTCTTCTGCCAGACAAGGGTTCCACTACCGTGGTACTTGATCGTTGGGAGTATGTGGCTGAGGGACTGCGTCAGCTTTCAGACAACACTACATACAAAGTTTGCCAAGGTAATCTCATTCCTGATGTCCAGGTGGAGCTTCAAGGAATCCTCAGAACCTTAGACCCCTTACAAAACCTTTCACCTGAGTCCATCAACCTCCTGACCCCACCGACACCCAGAACCCCTACCTTCTACCTACTTCCTAAAATTCACAAACCCAATCATCCCAGCCACCCCATTGTAGCTGGTTACCAAGCCCCCACAGAATGTATCTCTGCCTACATAGATAAACACCTTCAACCCATTACATGCAGTCTCCCATCCTTCATCAAAGACACCAACCACTTTCTCGAACACCTGTAATCCTTACCCAATCTGTTACCCCCAGAAACCATCCTTATAACCATTGATGCCACTTCCTTATACACAAATATTCCGCACGTCCAGAGCCTCACTGCGATGGAGCACTTCCTTTCACGCCAATCACCTGCCACCCTACCTAAAACCTCTTCCCTCATTACCTTAGCCAGCTTCATCCTGACTCACAACTTCTTTACTTTCGAAGGCCAGACATACCAACAATTAAAGGGAACAGCCATGGGTACCAGGATGGCCCCCTCATACACCAACCTATTTATGGGTCGCATAGAGGAAGCCTTCTTGGTTACCCAGGGCTCCCAACCCAAAGTTTGGTACAGATTTATTGATGACATCTTCATGATCTGGACTCACAGTGAAGAAGAACTCCAGAATTTCATCTCCAACCTCAACTCCTTTGGTTCCATCAGATTCACCTGGTCCTACTCCAAATCCCATGCCACTTTGCCTGACATTGACCTCCATATGTCCAATGGCCAGCTTCACACGTCCATCCACATCAAACCCACCAACAAGCAATAGTACCTCCATTATGACAGCTCCCACCCATTCCATATCAAACGGGCCCTTCCCTACAGCCTAGGTCTTTGTGGCAAATGAATATGTTCCAGTCCGGAATCCCTGAACCATTACACCAACAACCTGAAAACAGCTTTCGCATCCCGCAACTACCCTCCCGACCTGGTACAGAAGCAAATAACCAGAGCCACTTCCTCATCCCCTCAAACCCAGAACCACCCACAGATGAACCACAAAAGTGCCCCACTTGTGACAGGATACTTTCCGGGACTGGATCAGACTCTGAATGTGGCTCTCTAGCAGGGATACGACTTCCTCAAATCCTGCCCTGAAATGAGATCCATCCTTCATGAAATCCTCCCCACTCCACCAAGAGTGTCTTTCCGCCGTCCACCTAACCTTCGTAACCTTCCCCAAACCACCTTCCCTACCCTCTGGCTCCTACCCTTGTAACCGCTCCCGGTGTAAAACCTGTCCCATGCACCCTCCCACCACCACCTACTCCAGTCCTGTAACCCGGAAGGTGTACACGATCAAAGGCAGAGCCACGTGTGAAAGCACCCACGTGATTTACCAACTGACCTGCCTACACTGTGAGGCTTTCTATGTGGGAATGACCAGCAACAAACTGTCCATTCGCATGAATGGACACAGGCAGACATTGTTTGTTGGTAATGAGGATCACCCTGTTGCTAAACATGCCTTAGTGCACAGCCAGCACGTCTTGGCACAGTGTTACACCGTCCGGGTTATCTGGATACTTTCCACGAACGCCAACCTATCAGAACTCCGGAAATGGGAACTTGCCCTTCAATATATCCTCTCTTCCTGTTACCCACCACAACTCAACCTCCATTAATTTCAAGTTGCCGCCACTCGTACCTCACCTGTCATTCAACAACATCTTTGCCTCTGTACTCCCGCCTCGACTGATATCTCTGCCCAAACTCTTTGCCTTTACATATGTCTGCTTCTGTCTGTATATGTGCGGATGGATATGTGTGTGTGTGCGAGTGTATACCTGTCCTGTTTTCCCCCTAAGGTAAGTCTTTCCCCTCCCGGGATTGGAATGACTCCTTACCCTCTCCCTTAAAGCCCACATCCTTTCGTCTTTCCCTCTTCTTCCCTCTTTCCTGATGAAGCAACCGTGGGTTGCGAAATCTTGAATTTTGTGTGTGTGTTTGTGTTTGTTTGTGTGTCTATCAACATACCAATGCTTTCGTTTGGTAAGTTACATCATCCTTTTTTTTTTAGATATATTTTTCCCACATGCAATGTTTCCATCTATTATATTCATATTGTTAAGTTAATAAATTTTGTCACATTTTGCAATAGAATTTTCACATTAACAAAGCTGAAATTACATTGTTCACCCAAAATACAAAAATACATCTGATCATACCAGAGGCATGCTTACTTCTACTTCACCCTGCAGTTATAACCATACTCCAAAGGTTATAAATTTTTCCTGACAAATGAATTTCTATTAATTTCAATTATTATTTCATAAATGAATCCAGAAATAAACATAGTAAGCCATACTAGAGTACATAATTAATAATAGAAATTTTAAGTGTGCCAAATAATTTATAATTTCAAATGTTTCTAAAAAACTAATTTTAACTGTATTGTCAGAGCTAGAACTTATCTATTGTATCATCAAAAATAAAGTAATTACTTTTCATAAATTTTATCTTGAAATTAAAGTTTTTAGAAAAGCAGCTGAATAATATTGACCTGTCCGGAATTCAAAAAATAATATTGGTATCAACAACTACTGTTGAAGAAATGTAATGCTAGAGGAGGATGTCCCATTACAATATCCCCCCTCACATAATACGGAAACAATGTGTTTACACTATTCTGTGACCTACTATAAGGTTTGCCCAACAGTGTACAAAATGATGCCAAAGGTAGAATACAGAGGTATATAAGCATCAGATACATAACATATTACAGAAAATCTAAGAAAAATATCTACTATACAAGTCATAATCTATACATACATGAGGACATGGCATTCAGGTTTTCAGACCTGTGGAACATTCTGTCTCAAGACAAATGATACAAAGTCAAAACTACAACATTACAACGCTAAACTATAGAGATAAGTGCAGAGGCAATGTAAATTACTAGAATTACAAATTGCAAGTTTACATACATAAATTCACACCTTCAAAATCATCAAAAGAGAAGAAAAAATATTTAGAGCCTAAGTGTACAATGAGTGAATCGACTCGAGAAACTCGCAACAATGGGTACAGACCAGAAGAATGTACTCAGTCACGGGTAGTAGTATAGCACAAAATCAATCAGCTACATAAACCAGAATATGTAAGGATATTATGACTCATGAAAGAAGAAAATAATGAAAAAATATTAGGGCCTATGCTTACGATGTGGGGATCGACTCATGAATCCAAATCTCACCTTGTAGACACCACCAGAAATGTTTCAACACAACAAAATAAATAAAGTTCATAATCATATATCTATATGTTCAATCATATGTAAAGAATAATTATAGGAAGCGTCTAGCATCAATCAATAGTTGCACACTCTTCTTGAGTACACACACTCAGTCGCAATGACCAGGGGTACCCAAAACAGAGTTAAGCATCAGTTTGCACACAACTCAATGAGATACAATAATGCGGAACTCATAATAAACACAGGTAATCAGAGTCATAAATAGCTTTGAATAATGGCATAATTGAGTAGCTTGAGGACCAAATTCAGTGTGTGAAATCAGAAATGTATACCTCTTGTTATTCAGTCTATACTCGATTTATGATCACAATCATAAATGTCTTCCACACTATTTGCTATTTATTCATACAAACTAACCTATGTTCATAGAAGCTTAGAAGATTCATTTAAAATTGATAAAAAGAAAAAATACATACTGAGTGTTGAGATAAGAAAATTTGTTGAAATGTATGACTACTAACCTAACAGTGCCTAATTTTATCAGATTCAGATTCTGATAATTATTTAAAACATGGTTCATAGAATGTACTCTTTAACTTTTTAAGTTTTAACATTTCTGTGCTGAGAATAACAAATCATCAGTCATAGAACATCAACCCTTCACAGCATTATTTAAAGTTACATAATGTATTGGGAAATCAATCCCCCTACTTGAAAAAACATACATGTATGTGGGATAACATTGACCATAGCAGTGACTACTTTTCTAAACAAATAGTTCCACGAGTTTTTCATATAGGATAATTTCTTGGCTAACAATTTATAAATTTCAGTCACAAGACTGATGTAGTTGACAGATGCTTTAGTACATTACCAAGCATCTATGATCTCTTGTAACTTGACTGGACCAACAAGGGTGCAGCCATACAGGAGTGTGGGAGTTGATCCACCCACATCTTTCAGCTTTCTTCCTAGATTTCTCATCACATGCTCCATGAACTTCCTGTCTAGCTTTAACACTGAATCCTGAAACTTTGTTTTGTGTAGTAAGTATGCTGTCGAATACCTCCCTCGCATCACACAGCATGCGTTTTGCCTATCTATAATGAAAAGAAAAAAAAGAAAAAGAAAAAGAAAAGTGTACAGTGTTCATTTCAGAATCTACTGAAAGTGTTCACTCATATAGTACATTAATTAACATAGAAAAATGCAATGAAAATTTGAACTAGTAACATAATATACAGGGTTAATATTAGTTATAATTATAGTTAAAGTTGAACTTTCAAAATGCTGTAGAAATAACACCGCTTGTCAGAATGATATCAAAATACAATGGAATATTATCAGAGAAGGGGGGAAACGTATGGCAGAAGAAAAAATAGTGTGAAAATTGATCAATAGATGGCACTGTTGGTGTCAGAATATGTAAATGAAAACACCTGTCATGTGCATGACCCATTGAAGTTGGTATAAACATGCCAGGTACATGGCTTTTCCTCCTTTCACACCTGCAACATTCGGCGTGACTGTCTCAATGCACGATAGCGCTCTGCTTATAAAGCTGCATTACAAGAATGATGACTGTGCATGCATCAATCTGTAGAAGTTCTGGACACTGAAGGCTTTGAAAAAAGGCATCGTCTGATGACTGCTGTGGGTGTGGAGAAAATGATTCAGAAATTCGAAAAGACAGGTCCTTTTTGTGTGCAACCTGGTAGAGAGAGGAAACAAATTGATTTGATGTCAGTGGAAGCAGTGGCCACAGCAATGCAGTAGGAGAGGAGTGGTGGTGTGCAAACATGTAATGCACAGAGAATTGCTCAAACATTGGACATACTTGTGGTCACGGTGCATAAAATCCTACAAAATGTTTTTCTTTGCTATCCATTTGAAATTACCCATGTGCACATGTTGCTTCCTGTTGACTTGCCAGCATGAGAGGTCTTTGCTTTAGAATTTCTTGCTCACATGGAAGTGGACAATGATTAGCCATGGAAGATTGTGTGGACAAACGAAGCCCACTTCCATCTGACAGGATATGTCAGTACACAGAGTTATCAAATATGTGCAACAGGAAACCACATGCAAATCAACCGTACCACTTCATCCTGAAAATATCACTGTGTTGTGTGTGTTTATGGCATCATTTAACATAGGGTCATATTTTTTCAAAGAGAGGTACTTCTGGTCGTGTTACCTGTACTGTCACTGGTAAGTACTATAAGTGTCTTTTGCACAACCATGTCATTCCAGCGCTCCAACAGCATGGATGTGTGGATGGGGTCATTTTTATGCAAGATGGCGCTCCTCCATACATTGCAAATCCAGTTAAGAACCTGCTGAAGTGCCATTTCGGAAATGCCAGAATTATCAGCCACCATTTCCCTGCAGCCTTGCCACCCCTATCGCCTGATCTTAATCCGTGTGACTTCTGGCAGTGGGGCTGTCTGAAAGATGTTGTGTTCAGTGTTCTAGTTTCAAACTTAGCTGCATTGAAGGCATGCATTGCACAACACAGTCTGAACACGACCCTGGAAACCAATCGGTTGTGAAACATGCTGTTTCTTGATTTCAGCTTGTTGCAGAAAACAGTAGACAGCATATTGAATATGTTTTGTGCCAGTCACATGGAAATTAATAAACTGATTTGATACTGACTGATGCTTTTTTATGTGGTTTTTGCTCCCAGGACAATTAAAACCTGATGTGATTGATGCTTTTTATGTGGTTTTTGGCCTCAAGACAATTAAAAACCAATTTTCCCTTCTGGTATGATATGACCTTGCTGTGGTGGATGAGCTTGCATAACTAACAGTGTCACACCTGTGCACCCATGCACACTGAGTAATACAGTTTGTTTAATGTCAAACGTACACCTTAGGCATTGTTGTATGATTCATTTGTCATTTGTAGTTGACCACTATTAAATTATGATACTTACAGCGCCATTTATTGCTACATTTTGTAACTATTTATTTTTCTTCTGCCATAAGTTTTACCCCTTCTCCAATAAGATATTCCATTGCAATTTGACATCATTCTGACCAATGATGTTATTTCCACAGCAGTTTGAAAGTTCGACTTTAATCATAATCATCCTGTACACAGATATACTAAAGATGTCTCAAAGTAAAATTTTATTTAACAATTAACAGATTAGAACAAATTATGTACACAAGTAAGAGAAGTTGGACTGCACTGATGCAGTATTTGACAAATGCCTACAAAATGAAGTTTGGACCATAGCTCACAATGTACTGACATAAGAATTTTGTGTTTAACATATATATGTGTTTGGTTTGTGAATGTGAAACTTTAAGACACTATTCCTAATATTTACAGTACATGTGAATAAAACGAGTCTTCACTCAATTTATCACAAAACCCATGACTTTACCCAAAAGAGTTCATGAAAAGTAAATTTAATTATTCTCTGCAGAGTACACAGGAATAACATTAATATTTAACACCAATAGCATTCTGAGATAGGAAATTTATTACTAGATATTTAATGTATCTGATTTTTTCAACTGAACTGCTGTAAAAACAAGGTCCAATGAGTAATTCTGTTATGGTACAACTCACACCTGTAGGTAACATAATGCTTTGTGATCAGTATAGATTATAACCTTGAGAACTAGAAAATAATTTTTAAACTTGTGGAACACCCAATGTACAGCCAAAAGTTCTTTCTCAGTTGCAGCGTATGTTTTTCATGCTTCTGCAATACTCTATTAGCATAAGCAAGGGATCTATGTTCAATAACACCTTCAACTTCAACCTCCTGAAATAAATGAGCACCCAAACCAACATCACTACTGTCTGTCAAAATACAAAAGGGTAGAGACAAATCTGGTCTGAACAATATCTGACTTTGACACAACTTTCTTTTGATCTCATTGAAAGCATCCTGACATTCCTGATTCCAATCCAAAACCATATTTTTCTTCAAATGTTCACACAGGCATGAATCATTCAAAGCTTGGCTGCTATAAAATTTTCTGTAGAATCTAGTTACCCCAAAAAATGATTTAAGCTCTTTTTTGTTGCAATGAGTACGAAAATTTGCAATAGCATCAAGTTTCCCTTTATCAGGTGCAATTCCTTTCTCAGATATAGAATGTCCTAAAAATTTTACTTGTTCCATACCAAACTTACACTTACCTATTTTTAAAGTCATACCTCATGATTCCAATTTTGAAAAAAACATCTCTTCACAGATCCAAATGTTGTTCCCAAGTCTTTTCAGTGACCAAAATGTCATCAACACATACAATTAATTTTGAACTCATTTCACTTCTCAAGACAGAATCCAGAACTCTTATGAATTCATCTACAGATACATTTAGTCCAAATGGAACCACACAATACTGAAAACACTTACCTCAATACAAAAATGCAGTATACGTACTAGAATTAATTTCAAGTGGAATCTGATGAAATTCGAAAGTCAAGTCCAAAGTATGGCCTACTCATGAATCTTACTTACTTACTTACTTACTTACTTACTTACTCATTGGTCATACTGGACTCGAGAGTCTATTACCACAGCAATGTATTTTCGCCATCTGTCCCTGTCTTGGACTATTTCCTTCCATTCACCTTCAATACCTAGGCTCCTCAAATCAGCCTTCACATTGTCCTCCCATCTATGCCTCAGTCTCCCCACAGGACGTTTTCCTTCTAGGTGCCCTACCAGTACTCTGTGTGCTGCCCTGACCTCATCCATTCGAGCTATGTGACCCGCCCATCGCAGCCTATGTGATTTAATAATACTGATTATGTCTTCTTCAGTTTGGATTCAATCTCATTTCTCGAAGTGATGTCCACACCTAGATACTTAAATGTGTTCACTTTTACAAACTGCATGTTTCCAACTCTTAACATTTCCTGATCTACTGCTGTTGGTATTCTAGTAGTAACCAGGTATTTAGTTTTGTCTTCATTTATCCTTAGACCTACATCTTCACTAGCCTTGATTAACGCATTCGCATTTGCTGTTACAGATTCTTTCCTATCACTAATGATGTTTAGATCATCTGCGTACCCTAATATCTTAATATTTCCATTTAACTCCACACCCTCTGAATTATCTGCTGCCATTCGTACAATATATTCTAGGACTAAATTAAAAAGTAGTGGAGACAGGGCATCTCCCTGCTTAAGTCTGTTCTTTATTGCAAATTCTTCTGACTCCAATTTCCCCACATGTACTCTACCTTTTGTGTTTTTCAAACTCACTTCTACAAGTCTAACATACTTCTTTGGTATTCCAAGTTCCAAAAGAATTCTGTACAATTTTGACTGCAATACTGAATCATATGCTTTTGTAAAATCTATGAAAAGATTATGAACTGGTTTATTGTATTCCTATTTCTTTTCCAAAATTTGATGCAGGGTGAATATTTGGTCTATAGTTGATCTCTTCCTCCGAAAGCCAACTCAGTAATCCCCCACAATTTCACCTGCATATGGTGTAAGCCTGCTTAGCAGAATATTTGAGAAAATTTTGGAACGTACTGGTAATAGCGATATCCCTC
Organism: Schistocerca serialis cubense; assembly: GCF_023864345.2. NCBI lineage: Eukaryota > Metazoa > Arthropoda > Insecta > Orthoptera > Acrididae > Schistocerca > Schistocerca serialis. Next base: position 80,648,008 of record NC_064641.1, on the reverse strand, counting down.
TATAATTACTACAATCCATTTTGTCACCTTTCTTAAAAATTGGGATCAGAATCGACTCCTGCCACAGTCCAGGTATCATCTATGAGTTCCATACTTTAGTTATCACTTTGTGAACTACTTCCACCAATTTCTGTCACCCATTTTTAACTAATTCTGCAGTTATGCAATCTGATCCTGGTGCTTCATGGTTTTTCAATTTGTTGATTGCATCTCTTACTTCCTTTAACGTTGGCTTAGGTATCTGGGGTTCTGCTGTATGTATTTCGCATGCCTGCTCATTTCCTGCTTCCTGGTGTACATTTAATAGATGCTCAAAATACGCCCTCCATTTACTTAATATAGCACTGGGGTCTGTCAGTATTCCTCCAGCATCCCCTTGAAGTTCATTTGTCCTAGCCTTGAAGCCCTTCCTATACCCATTTATGTCTAGGTAAAGTTCCCTAATGCTTTTTGTTTTACTGTTTGTTTACATTTTTGTAATTTGATTGTTCAAATAATCCCTCTTCTTTGCCTGTAGCCTACAACCAACTTCCCTTCCCAAGTTCAAGAACTCCTCTCGTTTTCTGTCTCCCATTCTATCCCAATCTAATCGCGCTTTTCTCCTTTCTTCTACCAATTTCTTGCATTCCTCATCAAACCACGGTTTCCTCCTGTTCTTCTTAATTGTACCTATTGTGACCTTCACTGCCTCTTTGATATTATTCTTCACAGTGATCCACTGTTTATTTACATCCTCGTCTTGATCTTCGTGTGTCCTGAGAGCATCAAACCTATTTGAAATTTCTATCATGTACCTTCTTCTAAAGTTTTCATCATTTAGCTTGTCAGTGTCGAACCTAACAAGTTCTGCATTGTGACATCTTGATGTTGCTGTAGATAGCCATTGGTGAACTTTGGCAACTACAAAAGAATGATCAGAATCACAGTCTGCTCCCCTGAAAGTCATAACATTTTCTGTACTAGTGTGCCATCTCCGATCTACAAGAACATGATCAATATGGTTTTGGGTGTGTCCATCCGGAGAGACCCAAGTTGCTTTATGGATGTCCTTCCTTTTGACATATGTGCTCTCAACAATCATGTCTTTTGAAACAGCAAAATTAACCACCCTTGTGCCATTATCATTTGAAATGTTATGCAAACTTTCTTTCCCAATTGTAGGCCAGAATGCTTCCTCCTTCCCTATCTTTGCATTAAAATCATCTATGATTAATTTTGTATCATATGAGGAGAACTCATCCTACAGTTGATCTAGTTCTTCATAAAAGCCATCTTTAACAACCTCTTCAGTGTCTTCAGTTGGTGCGTGTACATTAATTACTACTAGTTTATTCCACCTGCCGGACAACACTTTAACTGATAGTCAGTCGCTAATGGATCTTATATCTCTGATTGCGTGAAGCACTTTTCCCTGTACTGTGAAACCTATTTCAAAATTGTGAGCTTCCGCACCTCCATAGAAAAAAATATATATACCCCTCTTTATGCTACCCTCCCCCTGCCACAGAATTTCTTGAATAGCTGTAATGTCTACATCATGTCTATCTAATTTGTCTAATAGTGTCTGAAATGTTCCTGGCCTGTTCAAACTTTTAACGTTCCATGTTCCCAACCTGAAAGTTCCTTTCGGCCTGAATCTCTTCAAAGTAGGTTCCACCCGGAGATCTGAATGGGAACCTAGTTTACCTCCAAAGGGACCAATGCCCATTAATGTTGCTGATTCTTGATGAATAGCTTTGATAGTAGGAGAAGAAGAAACGGGAATGGTTCGATCACGCCATCGCCTGCTCCCCACCAGCTGTCCACGACTGCTTATTTTTTGTATTCACAGCTACCCTTCATATATGAAGGCCGTATCCCGTATCCGGAACCTGGGGACGAGCTGTGCAGTGGTGGTAGGGGCCCACGAGACATACTCATGAATCTTGCATAATCAAATTTGTGCATCACTGCACGCATATTCTCAGGGTGGTCATTCTCTTTTATAAGAAACTTACTAAGATATCTAGAGTCAAAACAATTCTCGTTCCACCATTTCTCTTACTTACTACAACCAAAGGATTATTGTAAGCCCTCCTACTTCTCTCAATTACTCCCCACATTTCCATTTTCCGAATTTCTTTCTCTACATCTTTCGTTTTTGAAAATGGTATATTATTTGGCTTGAGAAAGAAAGGTTGATGATTTCTTAGGTAAAGCATGCACTGATAGCTTTTCACTTTCCCTGGTCTTTCACTTAACACATTTCTAGATTTCAATAACAACTTTCTAAGTTATTCGTTTTGTTAGTCATCAAGAGTTGTAGCTTCCCTCACTTGAGAATCTACTACACTTTCAAAATCCTGCACCTCAGTCTCATCAAAATCTATATCATCAACAAACACCTGGTTCTCACCTTGGTTCACAATGTTCTGCAAATAGTTACAACTTTTCCCACAGTTTAAGACACAGAAATTAGTTTTCACATAAGTATTACTTTTAGGTTCCAAAATAAACAATTCTTTAGCACTTCATCCAAAACAAGCCTCAACTTTCACTATATAATCCATACCAAGAATTATATTTTGTTCTATACTAGAGATCATTAAGCATCCATGTTCAAAGTTGTTGTCTTTTATACTAAAAGTTAAAAGTACCTGACATTTTACCAATTTGCTTTGCTTACCTGTAGTTCCTCTTATCTTTACACATACAATGGGCATTTCCACAAAATTCTTACTATACTTGATCTTGTCCCTAAATTGTTCAGATATACCACAAACCAGGCTACCTGTATCAAACAGTTGCCTTCCCACTGATTAGTCTTAATTTTAATGTAAGGATGACCAAAATGTGAATCATCCTCTCTGTTGCCAGACACTTCATGCAAAAGATGACTTTCAATTTCATCAAATGCTATTTCCACACTGTCTTCACAATGTTTTATCAATGTTACAGGTATCATAACATTACTTTGTTTACCCATGTTGTCAGTTAAGGATTGAACACAATGAATAGATTACACCGCACAACAAACATCTCTTGTTACAGAAGTAATATAAAACACATTACTGTCAAAATTGCACTTCCTACTTAGATCCTCTTTCACTTCATTTCATCAATTTGGATACAAATTCTGACTAACCATAGCTAACTTATTCCAGAATGCACCTTTATCTATGTTATCATCAATGTGGTCCCAATCAAACTTAAACAAATGTTCACTTTTATTTTCCAGGCTCACAGATGCCTCACCTTTACTGTTTGGATCTTTACTCTGCATGACATGAATGAAAAACCATTTTGACTGGACTTGTAATCGATGACCCTCACTTACACCACATACATCACTTACCTTACCTGTATTTTCAACATCTTTTACAAATAACTCTGAAGCTTCATTATTCTTAAACTCCATAAATACCTGATGTTCATCCTCATGGTATTCCTTCAAAATTACTTCATCAACAACATCACTAACAATACAAGTCTCATCTCCATCAAAGTCATTTACCCCCACCTACATTCATTTGCAATAGGCCACCAGTCTCAGACATACCAACCTCAGTTACTTCACAGCTCTCATTCACATCTACATAAAAAATAACACCTAGTTCAGATCCAATACAGTCATCACCTGATTTACATATGTCTACAACACTGTTTTCCAACCAAGAGAAGAAATTATTAGTACCTACTGCATCAAAATTCCCACTACTCTCACATTCTGGTTTGTGATCAGCACTGACATCACCATAATTAAACATAGTATCCCAAAACTTTTGATCAAAATATTAATGAGAAATCTGATATTCCTTCTGTCCAGTTTCAGATACATGTTCCATCATTAGCACTGTTATTATTGTCTAATTGCAAGTGTAACTCGAGGGTTCTGTGCTTGTTATGTTTCTTCACCCCAAATCTGTGGACCTTCATTGAGATGAGTTGTTGTTTCCTGAGTAGCAACTTCTATGATTGTTTCTTCTATTAAAATGCCCTAGGTTATCTCAATTATTCCTATCCTGCTGATGTTCAGAATTTCTCTCTCTATTGACACTTTGATCCTGATAGAAGTTATCATTATCTCTGTTTCTGTGATTACTCCCATTGTGATTTATATCATTCCTATTATTATGGTACACACTTCTTTCTACTACTCTATCCAGCCTGTCAACATATTGTAAAAATTGTACAAGACAATTGTCGGGTCTGTGTACTAAATCCCAATGCAATCTTCCTGGTAATCTCCTTTTAAGTGCATCAATCAAGGTCATTTTGTAAATGGTTTGTCAAGATGTGCTAATTTTTTTAAGTTGGTTCTTACAAAACTCTTTCAAAGTGGCATTCCTATAATTAGGACCATTCAAAAATTCACTTTTGATTCTCCCCTGTTCTGCTTCTGACCAAAATTCATTTAAAAAACTTTGTTTGAAACTCTGATAAGTTTCACGCTGACTTAAATTTAAATTAACCCATGACAGAGCTTCACCTTCAAGAAACCTTTTAACAAATTTATTTTTGGTTGTCATTCATGCCTCACTTAAAGCTGTCTCTGTAGTATTGCAGAAAATCCACAGGATGTAAATTGTCTGACTGAAAACTTTTGAGAGTGTGTTGGACTACGCAATACCATTGTTTACACACAGATTTTTGTGAATGCAAATTTCCTGAACTGCCAAATTTTTTTGATCTAAGACAGTTACAATAGTTTGCACATTGTTTCCTACATTTACATTTTCTTTGTTTAAGCTGGTGATATTTTGTTGGGTTTTTTCTGCTACGGCCTTCTGTTCAACTCTGATGTCATCAACATTTTCTGATTGTTTTGCTGACTCAGTGACAAACTCATTTTTCAAAACAATAATTCCTTCTAAAACAAAACACTTTCACTCACACTTTGAACCACTCTGACAACCCATTTTTTAACTCTGAAATTTGATTTTAAGTTGATCTATCTGATCATGTACTCTGTCCATTTTGCTATGTTTTCAGCTCTTATTTCAGGTAACTGATCATTAACTGCCCTCAATTTTCTATTGTTATCTGTCTTCATTTCCTCTAGTTTTCCTAAAATTAACTGCAAAATATCAGTTTTTACTGTTTCTTTACTGACTATGATTTCACTTGGCTCAAACAAGTCCTGACTAGATCCTGCAGCTTTCATTTCTACATCACCTTTGCTTTCATCTTTATTCATCTTGTTAAGAAGCACACGAGTCCACAAACAAATTAGCTTCATAAATAGTTTATACTTATCTTTCCTTTTGATGTCCCTCATTGTAGTTGTAAAGTCCTCTTCACTCTCAATCGATCCAGTCCATCATTATTGATAGTACATCGTGAATGTTGGTATAAAGATCCCTTACTGGACAGCCTTCAGTTTTTGCTCCATGTGATCAAAAATTTATTCATACACAAATTTCAAAAATCAACAAAATAAAGCAGTTTCTGCAACAGACAAAACTTCATTATTAGTCAATTAATCCTGGATGAGCCCCCACTTGTTATTTCCCCCTCCATCCTAATTTCAGCTATTGACCACAATAAGAAAAGTCTTTTATAAAAAATTTGAGACGACCAAAGATTAGAATAAACTTTCTAATTTACTTAGCTTTTTGTGTAGAGATGGCTCCAGTTCTTCTTGTCTAGGGGTCTGATTCTTGTAGCTGAAATTCTCACATTTCAAGTCCTCTTGGTTGAATTGATCTAAATAAATTTGAAGAACATTGTTGCAGAATTTTTATTGTTAAGTTAGTATATTTTGTCACATTTTGGTACGTCACACAGTGTTTTGAATCTTCACATTAACAAAACCAAAATTACATTGTTCACCCAAAACACAAAAAAAGTCTGGTTACATCAGAGGCATGCTTGCTACTACTTCACTCTGCAGTAATAACCATATTCCAAAGGGTTTATATATTAATTTCAATTATTATTTCATAAATGCATCCATAAATAAACATTGTAAACAGTACTATATTGCGTAATTAATAAGTGAAATGTTAAGTGTGCCAAATAGTGTGTAACTTCAAATGTTTCTAAAAAAATAATTTTAACTGTTCATTCAGAGCTAATTCTTATCAATTGTAACAGCAAAAATAAAGTAATTCCTTTTCATAAATTTTAAAATGAAATAGAACATGGTGTGTATAAAATTATACGAAAATTTTCAGAAAAGCAGCTGAGGTAATACTGACCTGTCCAAAATTTGAAAAATTATACTGCTATTCACAACTCCTATTAAGGAAGGGTAATACTAGAGAAGGATGTCCCATTACAGGCCCCATAATACATGATGGGCATTGAAGTCTCCCAGTGGGGGAAATGGTCAAGGAAGCTGTGCTATAAGATCAGTGAGAGCCTCAGAATCTGTCACATCTTGCGGAGTAAATGCAGTGAGTAAGTAATGATGACATACATGAAGTTCAGCTGCAACTGCTTGCAGGTCAGTAGCCTGGGGGAGAGCAGAAGAGTGGTATGCGTGATTGATAAATACAGTGACCCCTCCCTTGACCCATCTTTGTGATGGAGGATGTAGTACCATAGTACAGGGGCATCAGGTGCTTTAAAATGCATTTCTTGCAGACACAAGTAGAGGGGGTAGGCTCTGAACCCATTAATGTTACCCTTTAGCTTGGAAGCCATTTATTGTGATGGTAGCACTTTCATTCTTTCTTTCATCTGTGGAGCAGAGCCTGGAATGGGTGGAGGCTAAGAGCTGGGGCAGGGTGAGTGGCTCAGACTGACATCAAGGTCCATCAGCTCTGAAGATAAATCAAGAGAGACATCAGAGGGAGTGATGTCAAGTTTGTCAGACTGTGTACTGCCTGTCTTCATCAATGGTGGATGCTTTGTCTTTGATTTTTTGGCCTGGGGAGGCTTTGGAGTCATAACCACAGTAATGATAGTGTCAACACTGGACAGTGGACCAGACTAAATCTTTGGAGAGGCAAGGAGCTCCACAACTTTGGTAACCAAGGCCTTTTCTCAAGTTCTGTGGAAGATACAGGATTCAAAATACCTGCATTGATAATTGGATTGACAAGTGCATTGACAAATGTAGGTACTATTGCTGACACAGAGCAAGCACTGTTTGTGTAGCATCATTGGCTTTCTGAACTGGCTGTTTAAGAACTGAAACAAAGGAAATAATGTACATGGGGAGTGGCATAACCTTATCACCATAAGAGATACAATTCATAGTTTTAAGCTTTTGTATGTTCCTTTCTTCAAGAAAGACATTGCAGTACCTACTCCAGACATAGTGATTCCCAGAGCAATTCACACACTTTGGAGGAGATGAACAAATGATTCCTTCGTGAACAACCTGACCACATTTGCCACAAGTGGCTTCTTTCTTACAACCAACAGTAGTGTGCACAAAGTGCTGGCATTTAAAGCAGTTCATAGGCTTGGGGACATAACACTGCACTATTAGATGAAGGAACCTAGCCATAACATGCTCTGAAAGTGTCATACTGTTAAATGAAAGTATACATAAGTATGACTTGATCAGATAACCATCCAACCTTTTCATTATATTTTGCACATCAACAACGTGTTCCGGGGGCCCACTCAACTTTCATTTCCTCTTTGGGAATATCTCTGCATGACACACCGCATGTGCTGCAGTTCAGTATGTTGTGTACCTCAGTTTTTATGCCATATCCCCCAAGGCATTGAGCTTAAGTTGTTGGAACCAGAAGTTTCTACCAACAGTGTCCCATTAGACAGCTGTCTAACTTATTTTAAAATACCTTTAAGCTTTTTTGAATATAAAAAGGGACACTTTCTCAAAGCTGCCCTCCTTCCTTTTCACTATTAAAAACACATTCTAATTATCAGCATATATTCTGTTACTAAAGGCAAAACTTCTGGAATTAATTCCTGAGTCAGGAGGACTGGCTACATAAGCCCTCCATTACCTACCAATGGCCTTGTTGTTCCGCTGGGAGGAGAAGGAGAGCTTGTCAGGATTTCCAGCTTGGTCCCACAAGCAGCTAAGGAAATATAGGCCCACCTAGAAAGAACACCATGTGCCTAGGTAAGCCTTATACAACAAAGGTGTGGCAAATACCCAAGAGGCTGCCCACTAATGACTGTACCAGTTCAGTAGCCACACATCTCATTGGTGCGCAGTGTACCTCAAGATTGAGTAATTTTTATAGAGGTTTTTACCATCTTCATGGTATGGGCAGTGAAGTGAAGATCCCTTTTCCCTATGGCACACAACATTCCACTGCCATCACTGCCATGCCTCACAGAGATTGCTGAAGCATGCCCAGAGCTGGAAGGCTGATGACAATTACCAGTCCCCAGCTCAGGAACCTAGATGTCACCAAGCCCATACCCAGCAAACAAATGTTGAGCCCCTGAGAACATTGTATCATGATTGCTGTGTAACACTCCTCCTCAGAGTTAAAGCTAACTATCTACATTGAGGGTAAAGATTTGTTATAAAATGTGCTTGCCCTCGACTTGTAACTAATTCACGTTACCTACTTTGTTGCCCTCTTGTAAGTGTTGGTTCTCTCAGTCATTATAACAGGCTGAATACTCTCAGTGACAGAAGGATTGTCCCAGTAATGTAGCCCACACAATATGTAATGTACATTAGTCACTTTTAATACTAGTTTTGAAATACAAATGGGTGATAGCAAGTTCAAGTTTCACAGTTTCTTTTAAATGCAGATAAAGGAACATTATATACTGCACATCAACATCCAGTTGAAGTGCAGTAGATATACCCTTGACTAAATAATTAGTGACTTTTTAGTGTGGGAAAAACCAATTAACTAAGTTACAAGATTCATCACTACATTGAGAGGCAGGTAATTTCACTAGGATAACACTGTTTTTTAGGATGAGCATACAAAGCACAGCTACATGAGATGGTATTCACACTAGTTAATGCTGTCTATTGCTGCATTGGACTGTTGCGACATCACACCATTGTCAGTGTTAACTATAGTCATCAAAGTTGAATGCAAATTCACAATTCAAAATATTTACATGACATTGTCATTGACCCAATAATCTAAATACAACAGGACATGACATCTGACTCAAACACAGTACATTTTGCTGAACTGTTACCTCTACTGGAACGACTGTGGCGAACTTTCCTGTATCACATGACATAGTTGTTGGTTTAACAACTTCTGGCTGCAAACTACATGTCTCAAATGGTCATAAAGTCTGATGCAAGACTTACAAACTTTTATTGTGTAAACTATAATACTTTGAAAATCAGCTAGGTTGAAATTGGCTGTTTTGTCTTAACTGCAAGCTTCTACTAAATTTTGGCTTATAAAAAATATTTCTGGTTAGAAATTTACAAAAATACATGGCTACTGTTATTCTTCCAAGGTGTGATTCCCCTGGTTTACCGGTGTAAGCACCATATTCAAAAGCATAGTAAATTATATGAAATTATTAATTAGCAAGTTAATTAATTAGTGCTATACATCATATTGTACAGAAAATTTAAGGTAACAAAAGTAGATATTTGACGACCAGAATCTAACAGTGGTTAGGGCAAACTCTGGAATGAAAATTGTTAGTGGCTCAGAACTTCAAGTTTAATTATTTTAGAAGATGATTAGTTTTAAGTCATTTAAAGTACATTACTGGAAAGTCAGAATGCTTAGCTTTCAAGTAGTTTATGTCATTACTTTGGATTCTACAAGTTAGCTCATAGGCTTTTTCTGCTTATTGAACTGTAGCACTATTTTCATAAATTTAAGTCAAACTAACAGTATCAATAGCATCAGTGCAGTGACAAGAATAAATTGAACAAAGAATTTAAACTGAACTTTGCCTGATAACTGATTTTCAGGCTGCCATGTACCTACCATATGTGACAGAAACAAATGTTTGGAGATGTAATAAACTCAGGGGGAAAAAAATCAATGGTTATTGGAGGCCGAAGATATAAAAGATGGGGAGCATGTACTTGCTGTGTCTCACTCCCTAGTGACACTTGCTTCATTCATACTATGCAGCCCCAATTAAAATAAAAAAGTTAAAATGGCTGCACTCTATTTACTTTTTGTAAATCACTTGATTACTACACTCTTCAATCCTGAACTTGGTATAAATTTGGACTGCAGGCTGTCAACGCTTTGTGTCTGATCCTTACCACTACTAATAAGGATAATAATAATAATTACAGTACTGCTTAGCCTTTAGGTTCTGTAGTAGCCATTACATAGTTACTGTTTTGTTGCACCATCCATTAGTTTATTTATTTATTTGTCCATATAAATCTCTTTTTTGGTACATATATCATACACAGGATATTGGGCAGAAAACCTTTTTATCTATTGATTTTTCAAACATCCAACTGAAATTATTAAAATTTTTATAACAAATTGGATCTATACAGTTAATAATTACAATTTTTAAATACTGTATATTTTTAACTTATTTCTACAGTTAAATATACAAATTACATTTTTTCTTGTATGAGATACTGTGAGATTGAATAGTAGCAGTTTTTCAGAAGGTAGACTGTCACAGACTTCCTGCATGATATACACCTTTTTGATATAGTGTGGTGTTACAACGATTAACTCGTTTGTCACTGTCTGATTTGGTACTGTAATCATGGACACTTGTTTTGAGGAAAAAGGTTTTCTTTTTTTGGTATACCTTTTTTGACATGCATGACTACTTGTAGTATATAAATGCAGGGAAGGTGTAAGATCTTTAGAGCTTTAAAGAAAGGTTTGCATGGTTTTCTGCTGCTCACTTGTTTCATAACTCTTATAATTGCCTTTTGTTTCCTGAAAACTGTTATAGCCTTGTGTACATTTCCCCAGAAAATGATACTTCAGTATTGAATATATACAAGCAAGGTATATAGCCATAACCATTTCAGCACTAGTATTGTTGCAAAGAATTCTCACTACATAGCTCATTTTTGCTAGTTTTGATTTTGGGATGTGATATGAGGGCTCCATTTAAGATTTTCCTGGATATGAATCGCAAGAAATTTAGTTTCATTGACAGCACTAATGATTTGGTTATCTATACATATTACTGGTTGTGCCGTATTTTTATTTTGATCTGTGTGGAAATTGAGGAGTACCGTTTTTTGGGGATTAACTATTAGCCTGTTTCTGGTAAACCATTCAGACACTTCTTTTGTAATATCTTCTTCAGATGCAGTGAGATTTTCTTCTTTATCTCCTTCAATCAATAGACTGGTATCATCTGAAAATAGTATAGGTTTAGAATCCCTAACGTGTGATTGGGATCATTAATGTGTACCAAAAACAGAAGGGGATCTAAAATAGAGCCCTCTGGAACACCATGACTTAGTCCACATGGTTCTAAAAGGTATACATGGAGCTCATTTCCTTCCATGTACTTAATTTCAGTTACCTGAGAATGATATTTCAAATTTGATTTAATTCACTGATTTGGCACACCTCATACACCATACCATACAAGCTTCCTCAGGAGCACAGCATGATCAATCACATCAAAAGCTTTTGTTAGGTCCAAGAATAAGCCTGAGATGTTTCTGTGGTTGTCTACTGCATTTAAGACATGGTTTATCAGGTTGAAAGTGGCTATTTCAGTTGATCATGGTTGTCTGGAGTTATGTTGAAATCCAGAAATAATATTATTCTTACCAAAGAATGTAGTTAGTTGTGAAAGGAACATTTTTCAATAATTTTGAAAACCTTGACAATAAAAGAGACACAGGCCTACAGAAACCCATACATTGCTAATTACCTTTTTTACATAGGGGTACTGCTTTTGCCATTTTCAGTTGCTGTGGGAAGACACTACATGATAACGAAGAATTGCACATGTCTAATAAAGGAGAGAGCATTTGTCATTTATAATATAATCTGGAATATAGTCAATACTAGTTGAATAATTACTCTTCAGTGAATTAATGGTATTTAAGAGCTCTGTTGGGCCTATTGGACTGAGGAATATTGATATAGTATTTATTTCAATAGATGAAAGTTCTTTCCACATCATGTTAGGTGGATTAGCAAACGTTTCCTTCACTAATTTTACAGCAACAGTTGCATAATAAGGACTGAAGCTGTTTGTAACTGCCCTAGTCAGTGACATTATGGCCATCATGCGATATCTCAATATTTTTGTGAGTTGTCTTCTTCCTCGTAAGATCCTGTACAGTTTTCCACATGGACTTAGTTTTATTGGGTGACTTCATAATATATTTGTCATTTTCCTTAATTTTTGCCTCTTTTATGACACGTTTCAAAATTAGTTAGTATTTTTTGAAATAACTAAGAAATTCTGGACTGCTGTCAGTTTTTGACTGCAGAAAAAGTTCCCACTTCCTTTTACAAGATGCTCTAATGCCTGATGTAATCCAGTTTTTGAATCTATCTGTGCATCTGGAAATCACTTTCCTTTGTGGAAAATCTATGTCAAAGTGATGCTTGAAAATGTTCAAAAAATTTTCCATCTTTTCATTGGTAATAGAGGTATCATATACTCCTCTCCAAGATTGTTCGCTGACTGTTTATCTGTTCCAAAGTGAATTACAAAGCAGTTACACCAATTTCTGGTTCACTGCAGGAACAACCTACAACTCATTGAAGACATTCTGAGATATACTTCTGAAATTTTGAGTCATACCAGCTTCATACAAAGAGAAAAGTATGTGTGCAGTTTTAGGACTATATGAGGAAAATGTTGCTTGTACAGTCATTTCACAAGCTGAACCTAAAACATATTGTCTCATGCATTAATGCTAGTATTTGAAGGAAAAAAATTATTGACTAAACAAACACTGTTTGTTGCTTGTTTTCACATATTTTATTATGGTTACTGTACAATTTAGGTTTTGGTTTATAAGCCTATTTTCTAGTAATCAGTAGGTTGTGCAGTAATCATAATAAAACTTAAAAAAGCAAAAAACAGTGTTTCTTTAGTTAATTTACAATGTTTCACCAAGAACCTACAGATGATTCAATTAAAATGATAAAAACTATGATTATTGGTGACCTTATGTAAACAGTATTACAGACTTATGAAATAGTGATAATAGTAAAGAGAGTTTAAAAATAATTTAGTTCCATGACCAAAATATAATCAAACTTTTTTACCCCACAGAAAATTTCATTTTACTGCTTTAGAACATAATTGCCTCCAGGCTGGGAATAACTGTTCTAACCGATATTCATAATGATGAACTCGTCCCCTCCTGATTATGGTGCTGATAGCATCAGAACATCAACTATCTTGTATTACAAAATTTGTTATTGAATTTTAGTTGATCTGTGGGCACTTTCTATACCATAAGCAGACATTGCCATCACAACCATGGAAAGACATCAATATGTTACAGTTGATCAACTGTCTGCTGTTGAGTATCCAGTGAAGGTCACATTGCTGAAGTCCAACTTGTTCAGCACAGATAGAACTCCAAAACAAAACTGTAGAACACTTTTAATACACAAATGGTATGAATCTTACTTATGTATTTGTATATTCAGTTTGATGCAGGGCACTGGTTTGAAGCTGATGTGCTGTTCCATTGTAACGCTGCTTAACTGATTCATTTGTTTTCAAATGGTTCCAGAAGTCATTTTAATTTCAACTTGTGAACTATGCATATATGACTATGTCAGCAGCTGATGCAAGAGTAGAACTGGCCCAAGCTCTACTTTCTGTGGTAAACATGTACAAGATGCAGTTTGGGTTTTCAGTTTTGAATATTCTAGAGCTATATTTGGACAGACTTTTGTAAGATATTGTGGTAAGCTAGAGGCATGAATTTCAGCATTATGACCTTCACTGGATACACAAAAGCAGACAGCTTGCTGACTGTAATATTTTGGTGTATCTCCATGGTGGTGATGGCAGAGTCTCTGCGAAGAGATGCAAAACATATATAAATAACAATATATTACATAATTGCTAACAATGGAACTTCATGTAATCAAATCATAGAAAACATGAGTTAATTAAGCAACACATCTTAAACATTATGTAGCTGCTAGAATGCAGGTACTAAGTGAATACAAGGAGCAAAGCTTGTGCTGCTACAACATGGCCAATGTGCTTCCCCATCCATGTTTATTCTGAACTTATGCTTCATCTCTAATGACTATTATCAGTGGGACTTTGAAACCTAATCTTCCATCCTTGGCTTTATTGGGAGTTCCTACCTCGGTCTTTATTTTATTTGAAATTGTTTTCATTTTATTGTGTAAGTTTGCACTGTCTTCCAAGACATCATTATATATGAATAGTGGTGTTTTAATATGTAAATGAAGGAGGTGTTTTAATTTTTTTTAAAGTCCTTATGAGAATATGCTGCATAGAGCTTGTACCTCCAGCTCCAGACATGTGTAATGAGATATCTTGCTTACAGTGACAGTGTGTACATTATCACATTTCCTGATTTCAGTTCTCTTTTACAGGTAGATATTTGTGCACTCGCTGTGGTCGATCATACACTGCAAAATACAATCTTTCCAGGCACCAACGGTATGAATGTGGTGTTATTCGTCAGTTTGTTTGCAACCTATGTGGAAGGGAGTTTAAGCGAAGCCACCATCTCTCTGTGCATGTCAAGTATTACCACAAGACTTACCAAGGGACTCCTTCCAGAAGTTAGAAAAGTTCTCAGTGAAATTTTAGGTGATTTTGTATTTATGTTGCACCTGGATATAATTTATTAGTTGTTATAACCTTAAAATTGTTTTCTTATTGTCCTTGCTATGTGTTAACTTACTAATAAAAATTATATGTGTCATTCATTGCCTTATCCACATATTCATAAATGACATGTTCCACATCCTGGAGGACCTCCTCACTACGGATCAATTGGAATGAAAGCAAATCTAATCTAATCTAAAAAATTTCACTTCCTGCAAATAATTACAGTTATAAGATGGTTTTGCTTTTGCACATTTAGACTCTACTTTATGGTATTGCTGACCACAAGAAACTGGTGATCCATTTCACTGATAAATTGATTGCCATGTAATGGTTTTTGTAACTAGCTACTGACATGTTGATCCCAGGTTCAACATGCTCTAATGCCTGTGGTTTTTCTGGGGTGGAGAGGTATTATACAGTGTACATTCAGTTTACTGAGGTCAGATGGTACATAATTAATTAAATAAGCAATGATATTTATGTACAAGCAACTTAAAAGTTTGATCTTCAGTGGTGCACACTGTTTGTCCAATATATGTCTTGCCACATTGCCATGAATTCTGGCATACCCCAACATTCCATGAACTGAGGTCATGTCTGATATGTTCCACACCCATGAGAATCATCACATTTTTTGGATCTATAGAACGAAAAGTGATTCTAACCTAATCTAGTCTTATCATCTTTGATGCACCCTTGGTTGGGCAAAACACTTATTAATTGGTGATTTTTCAGTACACACCAAATTTGTCCTGATAGCATGCCAGTATGGTAGGAAAGCAATGGCTGTCTCTTTGTCTATGTTTTCATCCATCGTCATGGGTTGTACTAAAGTGGATGGGTACAGAGTGCACATTATCTGTCATTGTGAGTAACCTTTTTTTTCAGAACACTGTTCTGAGTTGTTCCATTTCCTTGGGAAGACTCTCTGCATGGTGTGCATTCTGTGTACTAATGATTTCAGTACCCCATTCCTCTGCACAGGACAGTAACAGCTTTCTGCATGCAAGTACAGGTCAGTGTGCATTTTCTTCTCATATGCATGATAGCCCAGGGTGTCATCAGTTATTTTCTTGACCATGTCATCAAGGAATGGTAATCTGCCCCAATCTCCATAGTGAATATGTTGTTGGGATGAATGGAATTCAGCTGACTGAAGAGGTCTTGGAGTTTGCCCCTTCTGTGGGGTCAGATGACGAATATGTCATCCACTTAATAAAAAATCAAATAGGTTTCCATTTGGATGACTTCAGTACTTTGTCCCTGAAGTGTTCTATATGCAAATTCACAAACACAGGTGAAACTAGGCTGCCCATTTTGACTCTCTCCATTGATCACAGTCTCCTACATTAAAAAGGAAATATTTGGAGGTTATGTCATGCCTGAAAGGGTAAATGGTCTTTCTGTCAAATTTCTGTCCAGTGAGTTTAAGTGACTCTTGCAGAGGTGAAAGATTACATGTGCCCTTCAACCTGAGGTTGTTGATGCATTTCACAAAATCTACAGAATTGTGAATGTGTTGTGGTCATTTACCTACATATTGGCTTAGTATGTCTTTCAGGAGCTGTGCCAGCAAATATGT
The DNA here is from genome assembly GCF_023864345.2 of Schistocerca serialis cubense. Lineage (NCBI taxonomy): Eukaryota > Metazoa > Arthropoda > Insecta > Orthoptera > Acrididae > Schistocerca > Schistocerca serialis. The sequence goes on along the minus strand of NC_064641.1, from coordinate 80,631,783 downwards.
AGATACCTTTTTGTTGCTGATTGTGCAGCTTAATGGGAACCCATCTTTGTGGACCTTAAGGAGTCCATAAAGTTGTGGTAGGACAGGTCCTTGGGGTAACAATTTCTTGATCCCCTCTTGTAAATTGGAGTCCTTGAGAAGCGCCCAGATCCTCATACTCTGGCTTCTTGGTGGAGTTACCATTGATCTCCCTGCAGGAGTTGTCATCTAGCAGTCTCTGTATCTCCTCAGTATACTCCTTGTGGGAGAGAACAAACGTAGTGTTGCCTACATCGGCAGGTAATACAACAATCTTGTGGTAGTCTTAGGTCCTGAATGTTTGACTAGGTAGGCTTAATTATCAATGGATCATAGCAAGTTTCATGACATACTTCTTCAGCTGATTCATTTGGTAGTTGTTCTGCGACCTGTTCAACAGATTTGATGATGTTCGTGACCGGTAATAACTTGGGGTGGGAGCAAAGCTCAGTCCCCTCTCCAGAGCTCATCTCACATCACCACTCAGGTGCATGTCAGTCAGATTGATGACTGTCTTACAGGGGGCCTCCAGTGAGAGTTTGTCAGGGAGAAAAAAATTATTTGACGTTTGACATTCTACAGCCTTCCTACGTGCAGAATTGGCTACCGCTCAGGTAACGCCATCAGCCCAGCCCCAGGTCCAGGAATTAAAATGACTGACCTGTTGTAAATGTACCTTAAATAGTTTCTGGAAATAGTCCTCAAGACTATGGCAGCTAAAGTGTATCCTCTCACATAACGAAGCCAAGACTGTCCTGATCCTTGATTCTCCTAACTGCTGTTGAATCTCTTCAGAAATGTAACAGCGCTCAGAAAATGGCATCTTTGGGGGCACATCTTGTTGAATTTCATTGTGCTGTAATTTATCTCCTCCCTGTAAAGGTAATAATGTGATTCTTCAGTTTCTCCTAGTGTGTTGAAGATTGATACTGAGAACACCAGCAGCACCCTTGACTAATGCATCCCAAAAAGTTGACAGTCACAGAGCACAGTTGATCTGTGATTCATGCAATGGAATACTAACATACCAAAATTTTATCCCACACTTTGAAATACTATGACAGCATCTTTAGAGAGGCCATTGAAATATGTGCTGGGGTCAGTCTCATCAACAGGGACTGTGGCTACAATCTCAGCAAAGTTTGGGAACCAACACTAGGTCTAATTAAGAAGACATTCAAAAGTGCAGTGTTCTGGCAACTGGTGTGGGCAGAGTAACTACACCCTTGCTATAGCAACTGGAGCGGCCTGATGAGCATCACTCAGTACAGATGCTGATGCAGTCACTTCTGTGCCTTTGCCAACATACACTCTCAGGGATGAATCACATAGAGAAATGCCTGTGGGGGGGAGGGGGGGGGGGGCAGGGGGTAGGAAATAGGAAATATAAGTTGGCCCAGAAGGTCAGTATGTCAGCACACCTGATGATGATGACATGTCTGACCACTGAAATATTATGCTCTTTGGACACTGTGAACTGGCAGTATACCCAAGGACTGTTCGATCAACAAATGCTCTGGGAGAAACTGAATAATCAGACTATGCAGTTTATTTCTACTTGTTTTATCTTTGAACAAAGAAACAGTTTCTTTCAGCTGCACATATATACTAATTATAACAGAAAGTGCCTCACAGTATTATTTCCTTAATTTACTTGCTTTGTTTAAAATTTGAGCCATGTCAAATAAAATATTTATTGTGACATTATGATTACAATCCATATATTTACCACTGATTTTCTCAGATGTAACTATTCCTTATGTGAAGAGCTGTATGGAAAGCTAATTTATTTGGTAGCTTACTACAAGACTTCTGGCTTCAGAAGTGGGGGTGGGGTGCTACCTTGTCATCACAGAAAAAGTTGACATTCTGGAGTCTCTCCCTCCTCCCTCATTAACAAATGAATTGTGGAACCCACAGTGAATAAAATGGGAAATCAAAAGTCCTTGTTTTATCTGCCAGTACAAGTTGGTAGTGCCTATCTCTCCTGGCTTCAAGCCACTATCAGTGTGTCTTGCCAGATTTGTTATTTTGCCACTGATGCTGTCTTTTTGTCTCCAGTGCTAGCTCCCAGATTTTCTGGGCTGATGTTCTGTATCCATTGTTAAGTTAATTCTGTATATACATATCAATCACTCCTTTATTGCTGAAGTTTCCATACATAAAGGCAACTGAGAAGATCTCAATCTCTCCATATGTGGTGCTGTGTCTTGTATTCAGTCAGAAACAGTGGATTTTTGTAGGTGACCTAGTGTGGTGAAAACTTGCTTTTCAAGCAGATTGATCTACTTTTTATCATTATGTAAGTCAAAAGAAAACATTTCACTCAACTGAAGACTTCTCCTTCATTAGGGACAATAGTCACTTTCTGAAATCATTTGACTAATTTTTTTACTATTTATTTGTTTCTGTATTACAATTTTGGCTGTAGAGCTAGTTTATGAAAGACTTTACAAAATATGTAAATAAAATAATTGTAGCATCCCATCTGGAATTGCTGTAGGATGTCACTAGCTGCTTTCTTAATTACTTTGTATCTTGTGAACCAAAGGAGCAATGTAATGTAATTCAACTATACCAAATACAGACTGACCAATCAATATTTTCTTCTCTCTCTCTTTCATGTACAAATGATTCCCTGTGGTTCCCTCCCCCCTCCCCCCCCCCCCCCCAATCGCCTCTCCTCACCCCCTTGCTTAACCCTCTCCTTATAATGCTACCCTACTTCCTACTCATGTTCTGCCCCTGTTTCCCATCTCACCCAACATTTTCTTATTATTTCTGTATTGGCCTACTTTTCCTATACATCTTTATACTCATATAGTAACAGGCTGTCTAGTTTCTCCTCTTCATCCAGACATTCAGTTTCTATTGAAAATACTGATTTAATATTTGAACAACTTTTCATTATGTTCAACCTTCTTTCTATTCTCATTTTTAGGTGCAATTTGGTGTTTTTTACATACACGAGTATGTAAATGAAGCAGTAGCTATAGTTAAAAAAAACTTCATTTTGGTAATATATAGCATTGAATATGCACTTTCAAGTAGAAAAATACTTAAAGAAGTATCTAGATTACAGTCAATATCTTTACAGTGACAGTGTGTACACGATCATATTTTCTAATTCAGTTCTCATCTCCATAGGTAGATTTTTGTGATCAATCATAACTGCAACGTGTCCAGGCATCAATGATATGAATGTGGTGTTGTTCATCAGTCTGTTTGCACCTTATGGGGGAGAGAGTTCAAGTGATGTCCCCATCTCTCTGAACATGTCAATCATTACAACAGAACTTACCAGGGGACTACTTCTAGAAGCTACAAAAATACTCAGTAAAATCATAATGGAGTTTTACATGTGTTCATGTATATACAGATTCAGATTCTTTATTAGCCATTAACCAAATTTAGCTTTACAATGATGACACGATACAATAGCATTGACTATATTCATTAATGTTCACATTACATGTACAAATTATTTATACTATGTTAAGCGGTTATGCAGAATCGTAATTGTGGTCTTAAAACTCAATTTCTACACTACTAGCGTCCAAGAATTCTCTTAAAGCATAGGATAGATTGTTGATTGCTTCTTAACTTGTTATACAACTTACCTTTAAAATTGTTGAGAGGTGTATTAAGTGAAGAAAGTGACACTTTATCAAAAAATTTCAATACTGTTTTTTGTTTCCAGTGTTATGACAGTGTATGTTCTCTCTGGTGTCAAACCCTGCTATGTTGTTCACTATCGTGATCTTCATGAATAAAGGATGGCAGTGTTCTCTTGTACCAAAATTACACATTATATGTGTAGTACCTTTTCCTGAATCAGTAGTACATCACTAACATGACATGAGTGGCCCCATAACAACAGCTCATAAGACATGTAAGATTGAAAAAGTCTGTAGCAAGCTGTCCTAAAATATTTGTTAGTCACTTGATTAGCTAATTTCCATATGACACAGGACATCCTGAACATTTTTCTGTTTTTCTGCTGACATATTTAATGTGGGGTTGCCAGTTTGGTTTGGAATCAGGATGTATTCTGAGCAGTTTCACCCATTTTGCTTCTACTTCTTTAGCTAGTCCAGCTGCAGGTGTTGAGTTTTCTGTGGATTGCACAATATCTTGTTAGATGAGAACCAGTTTAGTGTTAAGGAGGGAACATGCTGTGATTTTTGGTGTAACGTTGCCATAGCTCAATTTGCAGTGATTAAAATTGTGTCTTCGACATAGCAGATAATTGAATGAAGACCAACATAATGCAGTAAATCATTAATTGTAACAATGAAGAAGAATGTTTGAAGGCACGGTTTTGCAACAATATGTGCTGATAAAATTGTCTCTAACTTCCAGCTGTGAAAAGTGTTTTAAATTCCATGGACTTTCAGATGACTACTCCTCACCCACTGTCAAATGGTGATTGTCTTTTGATTGCTGCTACTATCCTTTGTAGCTGCACTGCTCCATATAATGTCACCAGTGCTCATTCCAGCACCATATAATGTAATGTTTTCATTGTGCACATGCTTCTGCATTCCATTGGCAGGGACATAGGCCATGCTTAACTGCAGGCCACCATCTTTATTGAGAGTGTTGTCACAAATTTTTATCTCAATAACTTCCTTTATAATGTTATCCCAGAAGCTATTACTCCATGTAATAGCAGATTTCTCACTGAATGCAATGTGAGGTTCATTATCTAGAGCATGTTCTGATGCCACTGATTTCTCCTGTCTAGACAGCACTGTTCAATAATATGGACAGTCTGTTCTACTGTAGAACTGTCCATGCCAACACGGTATTTTTATATAATCCTGGTGTTCTGAGGCTATATCATCTTTACGTGCCTCATGAGTTGTCAAAGTTTTGCTGGAGGCCTGAAGACTAAGTTGATTTTATGCCTCTTTAGGATCCAGCTAATCTTTCCTGTTACTGAGCCACAGAATGACAAGAACACACACTTCATCATGTCCTATTCGGGGTAATTCTGGTGATGTGTTTCTGAAAAGATGGCTTTTGAAACCTGGTGGTTGTTGTAGCTGTTTTCCATAAGTGGCTCAATTCCTTCAGTTGGTTCTCAACATCTGAGATGGCATCTGCTCAGTGCACCAAGAGCCTCAGAATAGATAATTTCGCATTCGGGAGGACGAAGGTTCAATCCTGCATCCAGCCATCCTGATTTAGGTTTTCCGTGATTTCCCTAAATCGCTTCAGGCAAATGCCGGGATGGTTCCTTTGAAAGGGCATGGCCGAATTCTTTCACCATCCTTCTCTAATCTAATGAGACCGATGACCTCGCTCTCTGGTCTCCTACCCCAAACAACCCAACCCCAACACAACAGATCATTTCTGTGACAGAGGGTGGTAGCCTGTAACACTTATATCGATTAGAAGCAGGTTTATATTACATAACTGCATATCTACAATTATGAGGTGTTTATTCTTTGTTAGTTAAGGTCATTGATATGTGACAGGTAATTTAAAGTATTGTAATGTATATATGGAAAAAGATAAATGATTGTTATAATAATGAAATTTTGTAATATATGTATGTTTATAAAGAAAACTGTTATTGAAAAATGGTTCATGCATAGGGCACTTGTACTATAAAATGTAAAAGATGTAGGGAAGTTCCTCCACAACGGAAGTGGCTTGGCACGCTGTAAAAGATGGTTTTGCTGATCGAACTGTGTGGCTCCTTGGTGTGATCAGTACGCGGTCAGTGGCTAGCCGTTGCATAGTCCACATGAACAGTGCCAAGGAAGGCAAATGGAAGCCACTTTGCAAGGAAGTTTGCCTCAGATATGGATTTGGCTGTTGCTTGTTACTCTTGGCAGTAAGGAATAGCTCTAACAAATTAAAAATCCACCGCCAAGAAGAAATTTTATAAAGCATTCAAACATCGAGAGCCATGAGTACAGTTAGCTGCCACGTGACTTGCCACCACAACTGTGCCATTGCTCCATGAACTTCATGCGTACAGATATGTATCAGAGCAAGGACCAGAAAATTTGTGTGAGTGATTTCAATAATAATCCAAGTGCTATAAATCAGTGTTTGGAACCATATCTTCTATCCTGACCATGAACCTATACAGAGTCCTCCCCTAAGTGTTCAGAAAACCGAGTATCCTGTTTCAAATGAACTAGTGATTTATTTATGTTTGTCAACTGTGCAAGGATTAGCAAAAGTTGAAGTTAGAATGTTGCTAAAGTGCTCTCAGGTTATTGCAAAGTATTGTTTTGCAAAAATTCAGTGCAAGACTGTGTAAATGTTACTGTCTAAAATACGTGCTTCACAGGCGATGAAAAAGGCACATAAGTTAAACTTATTTCAAACATAATTTAGCCTTTATTGCTATCATGAACGATTTTTTAAAAGTTAATTGAGCTCAGTGCTGAACAATTTGCCTTGAAAAGTAAAACATAAACTATTCCAAGTGAAGCTAAGAACTAACTTTTGTTGAATTAAATTTTGCTATTGAAATAATCATAGAGTTTGGTTAGTGATACTATGCCAGTTTATGGGTATATTATTGCTGCTAAGGAAAACAAATTTAAGCAGGGGGAGTATAAACAGTGTAATTGTGATTTTTTTTACTAGTGGTTGTTACATGTTAGTTAAGTCAGAAGCCCCTCCCAGCCAATTTTAGTTCTGCATTTTTTGCAGTAACTTTTCAGTACTGAGCCAAGTAGTGATCTTGAGTGTAACTATTGTTAATTTGACTTTGGTACATTTTTGCCTACTATGATTACTAGCTTGTGCATTATTGGTCACTGCTGCTGTACACAGTTCAGAGTGTCCTATGTCAGTTTGTATTCTATGTGCTATTCAAAGGGAAATCTTAATGAAAGTCACGTCAATAACTAGTATTCAGTTTTCTTAAACATATATTTCTAAATTAATGTGCCTAATTGGGCTGGCGACCATTCATTTTTTTTATTCATATATGAACTTTTCTACTTTCATTAAACCCCAAAGTTAAAGCCTGTTTAGTTTTTTCTGTTAACTGCAATATATTCAAAATTATAGACTGATACCTTCATCCATTAGATACCCTCTCAGAGGGTAACATTAGCTCATGTAACAGCAGGCTAGTGTTATAAGCTGTCAGCATGCAGATATCAGTCTGTGTGGCTGGGTTTCAAGTGAATACTGTGGCTGAGATACCCATTTGCTTTACGATGGATGAGGATATCAAGGAATGGCAATGCATCATCTGTCTCTACCTCCATCATGGACCAGATGTTTTCATGGACGTTATTGGTGTGGTCCTAGAATTCTCCCAGCTTTTCATGTCCATAAAACCAGACAATGAATGTGTTATGGCGAGTGTTATACTTATAACACAGAAAACACCATTTACTTTCACTACGTAATATTTTATTGGCACACGATAAATCAAAACACAAAGAAATAGATTTCGACAATCACAGTAACAGTCATGACAAATGTCTCACGTCAACTGGACAACAACCAAAGTAAAGTAAAACGAAGTACAAAAAAGCAAAGATATTAATATTTTCTGGCAGAGCCAACGCTCCCCCCCCCCCCCCCGCCCCCCCCCCCCCCGCCCCCCCCCGCCAGAGGAGTGCGGAGCGCATAGGAGGAGTGATGAGGAGTAAGTGATAAAGGGAAGGTAAACATTTAAGGCATGACGTAATCTTGAAGTCTGAGAGGTGGACGTACGGTGCGGCCAGCACGGGTGATGGCAATAGGGGTAGGAGGATTCGGGGAAGATGAAGGAGAAGGGGGGGTTACTCTTATAAATAAAACATTATTGGAGTCTACGTAGGCTGAAATGTCATTTTGTGAAGTATCAGGAGCCACATTGAAGCACTGTAATAGATTAATGTCTTTCTTGTCAGATGGCACAGAATTGTTTTGAATTTCAAATAAAAAAAGAAAAGTGTCCAGAAGTTGTATTTTTATAGAGTCCACATCATAGTTACTCAAGTTCACTTGAAACACTAGTTCATTACTCCTGGCATTCGGAGGCGTGGAGTACAGAAGAGGGGGGCCTTGACTTGCAGAGAGTGTTTGATTAGCTTGTGGAGAAGGGTTAGGATAGGCCTCTGAAGTTTCTTGCAAAACAGATTCATTATCATGTATGTCGGTGTCGTTAAGGATCCATGCTGGTTTCAATCGCTCAATGGACACAACAGATGGTTTGTTCTTAAAGAGGATCGTATAAGTATTTTCAGAGCGTGACAGGACCTGGTATGGGCCAGTGTAGGGTGGAGCAAGGGGTGAACGCACGGCGTCTTCTCTAAGCATCACATAGTTACAAGAACTGAGGTGTGGGTGAATGAAAACCGGAGGGTAACATGCGATCGAGGTTGCGGAAAACGTACCTTGGTGATATGCTGTCGAACCTGTCGTACCAACTCAGGAAGTTGATCCTCAGGAAGTAGAGGAGGATCATCAAGAAAATCCGCCGGAAGTGCGAGGTTTTCTCCGTATACCATCTCAGCAACTGACGCTTTAAGGTCTTCTTTGAAAACCGTCCTCAACCCTAAAAGGACGCAGGGGAGTGCCTCAGTCCAAGGGGAAGAATGACACATGAGAGCGACCTTCAGGGTACGGTGCCATCGTTCTATTAGGCTGTTAGATTGTGGGTGATAGGCTGTAGTTCTGAATTTGTTGATACCACACAGTTGACAGAGGCGATTAAACAGATTAGATTCAAATTGTCTCCCCTGGTCTGTGGTGAGTGAAGTAGGGCAACCAAAACGAGAAAGCCAATGTTGGACAAGAGCGTTAGCTACATTGTCGGCCGTAATGTCCGCAATGGGGATAGCCTTGGCCCAATGTGTGGTATGATCTATCATGGTCAGTAAGTAACGGAAATTGTTAGATATCGGTAACGGACTGACAATGTCCAAGTGGACATGACGGTATCTACCTGAGGGCACAGTAAATTTGCCTAACGGGGGCTTAGTATGTTTGTGTATTTTGGCTCTCTGGCAAGGAATGCATGCTCTCGCCCACTGATTACAATCTCTTTTTACATTAGGCCAAATGTATCTCTCTGTAATGAGGCGCATAGTCGCGCGAATGTTCGGGTGAGCGAGGTTGTGGATTGTGTCAAAAACGTCTTTCCTAAGAGCTTTAGGGACTATAGGACGAGGATGACCTGTTTTAATGTCACAATACAAAGAGCAATCACCATTAGGGAAGGGAAGTAGAGCAATTTGTAAGGAAGTATCAGAGTCAGAGAGAAGGTGCTGTATCTCTGGGTCGGATAGCTGGAGCTCGTGTAAGCGGTGAGGATCAATAGCTGTCTTCAGGGAGGACAGGCATGACAGGTAGTCTGCTGCAACATTGTCATTACCCCTGATATATTGAAAGCCTGAAACATATTGTAATACTAAATCCATATGGCGGAACCTTCTGGGTAGTACATCTAATGCTGGTTTGCGGAGAGCCTCGACAAGGGGCTTGTGATCTGTGTAAACTGTCACAAGTCGGGCTTCAATATCTGTACGAAAGTACTTTACGGCCTCATAAATGGCGTAAAGTTCATGTTCAAATGTGGACCACTTTCTTTGCGTTTCGGTGAGCTTTTTTGAAAAGAAACACAGGGGTGTAGTACCTGTTGGTAGGGTCTGTTGCAAAACTGCGCCAATGGCATTATCGCTAGCGTCTGTGGTTATTGTCAGGGTGAGGGTGAGACAGGGTAATAGCGTTCACTAAGGCCTACTTAAGTGAGTCAAAGGCTCGCTGCATGGTCTGATCCCATTCTATGTGTCTGTCGCCTGTGGTATTCTTTCCCTTTAAGGCCTCAGTGAGAGGGGCTTGAAGAGATGCCGCATGTGGAATGCGGTGTCTAAAAAAATACCATTCCGAGGTATCTACGTAACTCTTTATAGGTTTGAGGGAAGGGAAGGTCAAGTATTTGTTGTACTCTATCTGAGGTGGGACAAATGCCCTCATTATTGACCATATATCCCAGGAAAGTAACCTCTGGCTTCTCCAGTTGGGATTTGTCATGATTAATCTCGACTCCGTGTCATGCCAATCTATCAAAAACCTGTTGGAGGTGTTGTTTGTGTTCCTCTGCAGTTGTCGAGAAAATAATTATGTTGCCTAGGTAGGCATAGCAAAAATTAAGGCCATGTAGAATGGTGTCAATGAATCTTTGTCAGGTCTGAGCAGCATTCTTCAATCCATAAGGCATAAACAAATATTCATATAGTCCAAATGAGGTGATGATAGCGGTTTTGGGGATATCTTCTGGGTGCATCAGAATCTGATGGTATGCCTTTTTGCAGTCTAACACAGAGAAAAAGTTGGCACCGAACATGGATTGTGAAAAGTCGTGGAGGTGTGGGACAGGGTAGTTATCAAGTATTGTTCTGGCGTTCAAACGCCTATAGTCTCCACAGAGTCGAAAGGAATTGTCCTTTTTGGGAACAACATGTATTGGGGAAGACCACGCACTGTCTGAGGGGCGGACTATACCCAAGCGTAAAAGTTCATTAATACATTCTTTGGCAGTGGTAAGTTTTTTTGCATTGAGGCGACGGGGGCGAGAATGGACAGGCGGTCCCTCAGTTGTGTTAAGCCGGTGACAGACGCCCATAGTAATGGCCTTGATTTTGTGAATAGGTGCGGGCAAAATACGTGGAGGTACACAGGAAGGTGCGACGTTATCATCAGTGCGCAGTAAGTATGAAAGGGAACTAACCTGAAACACGTTATCATTGAACGGTAGTTCAGTGAAAGCTGCAGTGTTGTCCACGGAGCTGCGCTGTGCAACAGCCAGCGGGATTCCATTGACTATGGTGTCACTGCATGAAGGAATCGATGCACGTGCATGCGTGGCGTCGCCTGTAACAGCTGTCGCCTCTGTGTTTTCATGAGAGGCGGACGGTGAAGCACAGGGTGGGGGGTTGCTGGGCGGGTTGCCGTCTTCGCTGTCCGGGTTGTGGCAGGTGCTGCTGTGGCTGCATATAAACAGCAGTGCAGTATGCAGATCCCATGTAGTTTCGTGCATGTTATTACTTTTAATTTTGATCTCCTCTCTAAACCCGCGCAATTCATCAGTCAGGGCATCACAACGTTGAAGTAGCCTTGCGTTGTCTTCAGACAGTTGGTCGATTTCAAGGTGTTGCGTAACTAAGTTCACTACGGCAGCTTTGACCTCCTCAGATAGAATAGAAACTGTCTCTTTGTCTTGTTGACAGGATGTATTCGAGCTGCATTCTGTCCACGTGGATGGGGAAAATCTCGCCGAAAATTTTTGTTTAAAATCCACTGAGCAGAGGGCAGGTGTAATTAAGTCCAAAGAAAAGTTATGGGCAGTTGAGAAGCCCGATCCTAACACTGGCTCGTCGATTTCTACTACCGAAAATGTCCATTCATAATTATGTGTATCATCAAATTAAATGCGAAGTTGCGTTGCACAATAAAAGTTTAATGAGGAATTTTTGGCTGCTCTGATTTGGTGAGGCGAATGCTTGATTGTAGAAGGATAAACTTGCCGATCCTGTGTTGTTACCGGGTGAAGGACGTCACTTGAAGCTGTGGTATGGGATGGTGAAGGATAATGTGGAATCTGGTGCTCAGCCAGTGTACTCTGTCTGTTGTTTTGGAAAGTTCAGCCTCTGCCATGAGGGGGAGGCGTAATGTTGAGGGGGGCACACGTAGATAACTTTCTTCTGTTGATTATCTTATATGCGGCGTCAGCCAGCAATAATTTTGCTTGTAGAGGTTCCTGGTCGTGTGATAGGAGCTGCAGTTGGATAGCTTGCGGCAGCTTTGCAACCCAGAAAGAAAGTAAAGCTTCATCTGGCATAGTTTTGCTATCAAAGACTGCTCTGATACGTCGCCACAGTTGTGAAGGAGTCGAGTCTTTGAGATGTACATCTTGCAGTATGTATAAAACAGTCTCTTGCGTAGTCTTAGCTAGACATTCGCAAATCTGTTGTTTTGCCAGTGCGTAACGATTTGCGGGGGCTGCCTACAGCACTAAGTCTTGTACCCACTCAGCGTGGTCCTCTAGGGCATTAATAAGTGCAATAAATTTAGCACTATCTGAATCAATGTTTAGGGCGGCAATATAGTCTCTGCCAAAATAAACCACGTATGCGGATTTTCCATCGTGAACCTTGGTAATTTAGGAATTTTCTCACTCTTGTGTTGTGGATATAACAGATTTGATAGCACAGTGGACAGGAGTGGCAGAGTGTTTATGAAGCTGTCACTCGCGGCGTTCGCGGCGGCTGGTTTAAACACAGCTGGCGTGGGAGGCGCGGCAGGCACAGCCGGGGCTGCGGAAACAATCGGGGCGGGACGACTGTCCAACCAGTAATTGTTGTCACTGAAATTTGTACCCATCTGTTTTTGTAGTGAGAATTTGTCCAAAACTGATTTCTCAGCAATATATGGGGAGCTCCAAGTGATCTGTGGACTCGAAAAGTCTGTGAGGTTCATAGTGTTGGGGCACTGTTGCACACTACATGTCACAGGAGGTTGTAAATACGATGCACTGTGAGTCACAAATTTAGGCACAGCACTCATGATTGGTTTGTAATAGACAAACGTAGAAAAACATTGCACAGCAGGTGACATCACTGACGATGTTGAATGAGTCCACAGCAGCATTGTTGATGGCGGAGAAAACTCCACGGCGTTGTACTTATCTTCCAATTTTATCCCAGGTGTTGGTGGCGTTGTGAATAGGAAACCGTGGAGAGGCAGTGTAGAGGCACCATTAGTATCATGTTGTAGTCCGAAAGGAACGGAAGGTGAGCAATGTGGAGATGTCGAAGTAAACGGCCACATTGTCGAATCGGACGTATGTTGCGCATCGGAGGTCACCAGTATGGCGAGTGTTATACTTATAACACAGAAAACACCATTTACTTTCACTACGTAATATTTTATTGGCACACGATAAATCAAAACACAAAGAAATAGATTTCGACAATCACGGTAACAGTCATGACGAATGTCTCACACCAACTGGACAACAACCAAAGTAAAGTAGAACGAAGTACAAAAAAGCAAAGATATTAATATTTTCTGGCAGTTCTGCCACAGTGTCATCGATGTAGCAATAAAAGCAACTAGGCTTTGCAGGAGCCATGTCCAGGGCAATGTCCTCAAAGTACTCCATAGACGGGATGGCTATTAATGGAGCTAATGGCCTTGCTATCATAACGCTGTCCATGTGGTAACAATATTCTCTATCATATAAAAGATATGATGATGTCAAAGTGTGCTTAAATAGACTGACAACACTGTTGTCAGATAACTGGGAGAGCAGATCTATAAATATTCACTCACATTCTCATCAAAGATTCTATAGATCTGCTCTCCCAGTTATTTGATGATGCTGTTGTGGGTTTAATAAGGCACACTCTGATATCATTGTGAGAGAGAGTTCAGGTTGGTTACACCAAACAACACACATTTAGCAGTAGTTCATTTATTCACCTAAACTAAAACACATGCAAGGTTCACAAATAACTGGACATGGCAGAAGGGCCCAAAGACAATGTTCAGATTCCAAAGACGAACGCATATCGATGCTGGTGTCGACTTCATCAGTGCCACATATCCCCCCCCCCCTCGGTATGGAGTACTCTTGAGTGGCTGGGGGGAGGGGGCGGGGGGTGACTAAGGTGTCGGCAGGGGTGGTCTGCGGGAGCTGGACCACGGTTAGCGCAACAGTGTCATCAGGGAGCTGTGTGGGTCCATTTCGTGAAGGAAGGTTTGGCCACTGAACCTGGAAGTCATTGAAGCGAGCTGGACATCGTACTGGGCGTGCTGGTTGTGCAGCAAAATGTAGGACGGTGGTTTGTAGGTGGAATGGAGCGATGACGACGATGTCTCCGGTGGGCATGGCAAACACACGAAGCATGTCAAGGTTGACGTCGGGCAGGAGGGGAACACATTTCACCAGGTGGCAGGGAATGGTGGAGATTGTGTCATGAGCACTGGATGAAGAGAAACACATGACAAACAGTGTATAATCACGCAGTATTATTGAGATGTCATGGATTATATCAGGAGGGAAAGGCACAAACACCTCGAGTGAGGGCACATTCAAGATGGGGGGGCGTGAGAAACCTCGACAGGGTGAGGCAGGCAACGGTGGAGAGGTCAAAGGGACTAGCAAAGGGCCCGGCAACGAGGGTGTGATCATAGCTAAGCTCGATGTGGGGAGCATGTGCTCACTCGACGGAGTGCGTGAGACCGGAGTAGTGGGCGAGGTCAGAGAAGAGATCAACGATTGGAGCTGGGAGTCATGCGATCGAGTGTGTAAGTCTGACGTGGAGCGAGTGGTCAGAGTGTCATGAGCCATGACAGTGAGTGGTGTGGTTGTGGCCTGAAGGGGGGTAGAAGAAGGCTCAGCATGAGCAGGCTTAAGTCTGTTGAGAGAGACTGTAACAGCTCAATCTTTCATCTGGATGTCATAGGTGTTGGCTGAGCACTGGAGAACTCGGTACGGGCCAGTATATGGAGGGTGTAGGGGAGCACAGACAGTGTCATTTCGGAGCATGGCATACTTATAATTGTCCAGAGATTTTGGGACGTGAACTTTAGAGCGGGAATGGCTGGCAGGTGGAGGGATATGGAGGTTGATGAAGCGGTGTCTGACACAGTCCACGAAGGAAGGTAAGTCAGACTGAGGGAGAGAAGTGGAAGGGCTCACAAGTTCGCCAGGGAGAACAATGTCTGGCTGTATACGAACTCGGCTATTGTGCCTTTGAAGTCTTCCTCATAGATCGCACGAATGCCAAGTAGCACAAGGGGAAGGGCTTCCATCCATAGTGAGTCGTGGTGTTGAAGAGCCGCCTTGACAGTGCAGTGCCATCGCTCAGCTAGCCCGTTACTTGGTGGGTTGTGGATGCTGTGGTATGGATGCGCCGGATGCCGCAAATGTTACAAATCTCGTTGAACAGGGCCGACTCAAATTGTCTCCCCTGGTCAGTCGTGATGATATCTGGACTTCCAAAACACGATACCCATGACTCGAAGAAAGCTCAAGCAACAGTTTCTGCCTAATACTGGGGAGGGGGACAGAATCGACCCAGCGAGTTGTTCAGTCGATAGACGAGAGAACATAACAAGAGCTGTTAGAGGGGAGTAAAGGGCCGACCATGTCAATATGAATGAGCTGGAAATGCCCAGGAGGGGTCGAAAAGGTGAAGTGTGCTTGTGTACTTCGCATAATTGGCACACGATGCGGGAGCATGCCCATTGCTGGCAGTCCTTGTTGACATTTCTCTACACAAAGCGGTCCGCTATGAGGTGGGTGGATGCTCGAACACCAGGGTGGGATAAATTATGCAATGCACTGAAGACAGCTCAACAGAGCGGTGTTGGGATGAGGAAGCATAACATGCCTGTACTGTCATCGTAGATCTCACCAGAAATGCCAGGGATGGTTGTGCGGACGAAGTGTAGTGAAGGGGTAGAGTCTGAAATCAGGTTTTGTGTGTCCTCGTCGGCGGGTTGGAAGTTAGGCAGTTCAGAGAGGTCTAACAGCGAATAGACGGCGTTGACTCATGAAAGGAAATCAGCAACTATATTGTCAGCACCCTTTAAGTGTCTGACATCTGTGGTGATCTGAGATATAAAGTCCATGTATCTGAAGCAGTGAGGAGGCGGGTCAGCTGGCGGGTTTGTAATGGCCACAGCCAGGGATTTGTGGTCTGTTAAAACATAGAAAGGGTGTCCCTTAATGTCAGTCTTAAAATGCTTGATCATTTCGTAGACTGCGAGCAACTGCCTGTCAAACGCAGAATATTTCCATTGTGCATTGGTGAGCTTGCGTGAGGAGAACTGCAGAGGCGAAGTCTGGCCATCGATTGTCTGGCTAAGGACAGTGCCGATGGCAGTATCGCTCGCATCTATGGTGATGAAAAGCTGCACATTGGGATGAGGATGCATGATGGTGCAGGCCTCGGCAAGATTTTTGAGGGCAGTGAAAGAGTCAGTCGTAGCAGGGGTCTATGGAATGGACCATGATCCAGAAGGGTGGGTGCCTGCCAAGGCGTCCATCAGTGGAGCCTTAATCTCCGCAGCCTGAGGTAGATGTCGGCGATAATAATTAACCATACTCAGAGAGCGCGGAGCTCTTTGAATATCGCAGGTAGGTTTAGGTTTAGTGTTGTTTGTACTTTCTCAGGGGGCGGTGAAATGCCATCGGCAGAGACCTCAAAACCAAGAAAAGAGACAGCGGGTTGATGTAGCAATTTGTCCTGGTTGGTCTCGATGCCTGCTGCCACGAGAGTGTTCATAACAGTTTGCACATGTCGAATGTTGTCCTTGACGGAGGAGCTGAACACAACAATGTCATCAAGATATGCAAAGCAGAATTTTATGTCAAATAGCACTTTGTTGATGAAGCGTTGCCAGGTCTGGGTTGCATTTTTCAGACTGAAGGGCATCAATCGAAACTGAAATAACCTGATCGGGGTGGTGATTGCTGTATTCTTGATGTCTTCAGGTGCCGTGGGGATCTGGTGGTAGGCCCATTTGGAATCAATGACAGAGAACGTGGTCGGACCTGCGAGGGAACTGGTAATGTCTGCAATGTTGGGTATGGGGTAGGTGTCCATAATTGTTTGTGCGTTTAGTCGACGGTAGTCTCTGCACATGCGCCAGGACCCGTCTTTCTTGGGTGTCATATGAATGGGCGTAGACCAAATACTGGCAGAGGGTTCAATTACGCCGGAGCTTAGAAATTCCGAAATCTGCTTTTTAAGGTCAGAGAGGCGCTCGGGACAAAGTCGACGTGGTTTACTGGAGATCGAGGGACCTGGCGTGAGGTGAAGTTTGTGAACCGTGCTGTTGGTGATGATGGAAATGTTGTTGGCGGCATGGGAGGCAGTTTGTTTACAATGTGTGGCGGGCCGGGCAGGCGAGGCATGGTCGTGGTGTTTGGGCCAATCAGCGGATCTGTCAAGAGCCGAGGCAGGAATGTGTCCCAGGAGTCAACGTGACAAGCTGGCCGCCGGCACAAAGCAGTGGCACCAAGGTCAGATGAGCTCAGTAGAGCTCGTGAGCTTTAGTCAGTCCATCGTCCGAGGGCGTGGCCTGTGGCAGCACGGTCGCAGGCAAAGCGCTAGGCGAGAGTGCACTGTTTGTGTTGTCAGTGGCGATCGCACGGCAGCGCACTGGAGCCAAAGTTGCATAGTTTGAGGTGCCGTCCGTGAGGGGAGGTGTAGGAGCCGTCAGTTCAGGAGCACATGACACTCATTGCACTGCGCACTTGTGTCCATCCAAGTGTCAAACACTGCTGTGTTAGGAGGGTGTGGCCCAGCGGAGCTGTCAGTATATGTTACAGCAGTCTTGATAGCACAGTTGCGAGGGGTAGCGGGAGGTAAACACATGGAGGCTCGATTGCTGTGATAGCAAGCAGATTCAGTGCACTTACTGACCTTGCTTTGTCCTTGCTGCAGTGTCTGTAATTCCTTTGCTGTGTCGGATAGCTGGAGCTGAGTTTCGTGGAGCCGGAGGGAGAGCTCGAAGTTTTCCTTCCTGAGACTTGCCAGGTAGGCAGTGGCTGGCGAAATAGGGCAGTGATGCCTCATGTAGTTTGTCAGCAATTGTCATTAGTTGCTCGACAGGTTCGGGAGACCTCTGAGCCAGAGCAAAGCGTATATGGGGAGGTAGTTTATCTGTCCAGATGGTGAGGAGAGCTGTGTCAGAGAGTAGATCGTCGCTGACCAGGGCCCGTAGCCGTCTCCAAAGTTGTGAAGAGTTGTCATTGCCTAGTTGCACGACGTGGAGCACTTGCCGTATTGCTGTCTCAGTTGAGGGCGCAAGCCGATGTAGAACTGTCTTTTTGGCTAGAGTGTACTGGGTAGCTGAGTCCGGGACATCGACCAGGTCAGAAATCAAGTCCTCCTGGTCGTGCAAGTGGGTGATAAGGCACAGAAACCTGGTTGATTCGTCGAGTTTGAAATGGTCAATCACTTCGTCCACAATTTTGAACCAGGTTGTTGCCCTGTCGGGATTGAATGGCGGCAGCATCTGTAAGCATTGTATAATGTTCGGAAGAACAGGGTGAGTTGAATTCGTTGGGGCACTGCCTGAAATGAGCTGTTGTTGCTGCAGTATTTGAGGAGAGTGTGCCTCCAGGGAATGTGGTGACGACTGCTGGTTGGGTGGCAGCGTGAAAGTGATGCGTTGTGGTTGAGCGTGATGCATCGCGACGCTGATGGCCGACACGATTGAGACACTGTAATGTGTCGATAGCCGCTGCGGAAGCTCAACATCTGCAGGTGTGTTTGGATTGACGCGTCGCAAAAGATCGACGTGGATGAGGCACCGAGATGTGCCGAGAACAGTAGCAGAAGCTTGACTGGAGCTGGCACGGGGCGACAGGTGAGAAAAAATTCAAAGTTTGAAAACGCGTGCTCATCCGCGGAAAACTAGACATACAATCAGAGCCGGAGCCACCTGTGTTGCAGGGTGGCTGCGGAGGTGCGGGCTCTCCAGAAGCACAGTGTGGAAAATGATGTCGAACGTCGGACAGAATGTGAGAATGTTCACTGTTCATAGTCCCTCCACTCAAAACGGTGTGCGGATAAAGTTAATGTCGTGGCACAAAACACTGAGGTATAGCAGTGGGACAGAGATGGAGGTCAGGCACATATAACAAGCTATTGTTCCTGTTGTAGGCCGAGGTATCGAAGCAGAAAGGCATGTGCGGATTCTGGCGTGGGCGTGGTCAGATGCTGAGGAGGTTGACCTGTGAACAAAGCAGTTCTGGCCACGTGGCAGGAATCTGCGTGGTACTGCATGGATTGTGGCGTGGCAAATCATTGTCCTGGTGGTGGTAGGTTGTCCAACGAAGTATTTGCAGAAATCGGCATTGGTCCCACACTGCACAGAGATCTGTAAGAGGTAACTGCACCATCGATGAGGGAGGGTACATGTGGTGGGAACAAAGGTGTCTGATAGCCGGAGTCATGCACACTCCTAACCTCATTTATTGTTGCAGGCTCGAAAACGTCCAGCGAAATCGGCATAATCGTTGAGTGAGAGGCATCGTGTTGCAGTCCTGGTGGGTGTACATCGCCCGCAACATGATGCATGTCAATCACAAAATCCGGTGATAGGCGTTGGGCCAAAGTCATTGTTCGAATGCAGTGTTGATGTAATACATGCGAAAATAACCAACACGGAGGCCTCGGACACAGTAAAATGGCAAAAACGGAAGACGTTACAACTCAGGGTCACCAGTGAGGAGCAAGTCCGTGTTGGGTACACCAAAGAACACTCCCATTTTGCGGTAGTTCATTTATTCACCTCTTTACACAAGCAAGGCTTACAAAGAACTAGCTATGGCGGAAGAAAGCAAAGATAATCTTACCTCAGAGTCTGAAGATGATGCTCAAAGTCTAGATAAAAATGTATATCTATGCTGGTGTTGACCTCATCAATGCCACAAGCTTAATGCCCATGTGTCTTACATGCATCTGAGTTTGTGTTCTTATTACTTGTTCTATCTGGAGATCATTCTTGTTCCTTGTGTTATAGTTGTGACAGTCTGCATTTGTGTGTAGATTGCTTAGATTAGCTTTGGTTAAGAGTACACATTTAAGTATATAGACTGATGGCCGAGTAAGTATTCCTAACTTTTCGAAAAGAGGTCTGCAGTGAGCTTGTTTCAGACAGTGGGTAATTATTTGAACAACCCGTTTTTGTAAAATAAAAAAGTCTTTCAAATTAGATTTCGAGCTGGCCCAGTACACTATTCCAAATGAGGCAACAGAATGAAAGTATCCAAAGTATGCCATTCTGATGCCTTCTAGAGTGCAAACATTTTCAATAACTCTCAGTGCAAAGCAGGTTGAGTTAAGTCTATGTGTAAGAAATTTTATATGGTGTTTCCAATTCATAGCTTCATCTATATGCATTCCTAACACTTTTGCAAAATGCATCCTCTCTATTAGTCTGTCATCCAGTTCTAGATAAATATCTTCATCCTGCATCATTTTACCAAACTGTATGTAATTTGTTTTCTTTAGATTGAGTGTAAGTTTATTTGCACTGAATCACGTCTCAATAATTTTTAGGATTTTGTCTGTAGTTGACTGTAACGCGTTTTTAAAGTCACTCACTATCGGACTTGTGTCATCTGCATATAATACAATTTTGGCTGTATCATATCATAACTGTAAATCATTGACATACACTCCTGGAAATTGAAATAAGAACACCGTGAATTCATTGTCCCAGGAAGGGGAAACTTTATTGACACATTCCTGGGGTCAGATACATCACATGATCACACTGACAGAACCACAGGCACATAGACACAGGCAACAGAGCATGCACAATGTCGGCACTAGTACAGTGTATATCCACCTTTCGCAGCAATGCAGGCTGCTATTCTCCCATGGAGACGTTCGTAGAGATGCTGGATGTAGTCCTGTGGAACGGCTTGCCATGCCATTTCCACCTGGCGCCTCAGTTGGACCAGCGTTCGTGCTGGACGTGCAGACCGCGTGAGACGACGCTTCATCCAGTCCCAAACATGCTCAATGGGGGACAGATCCAGAGATCTTGCTGGCCAGGGTAGTTGACTTACACCTTCTAGAGCACGTTGGGTGGCACGGGATACATGCGGACGTGCATTGTCCTGTTGGAACAGCAAGTTCCCTTGCCGGTCTAGGAATGGTAGAACGATGGGTTCGATGACGGTTTGGATGTACCGTGCACTATTCAGTGTCCCCTCGACGATCACCAGTGGTGTACGGCCAGTGTAGGAGATCGCTCCCCACACCATGATGCCGGGTGTTGGCCCTGTGTGCCTCGGTCGTATGCAGTCCTGATTGTGGCGCTCACCTGCACGGCGCCAAACACGCATACGACCATCATTGGCACCAAGGCAGAAGCGACTCTCATCGCTGAAGACGACACATCTCCATTCGTCCCTCCATTCACGCCTGTCGCGACACCACTGGAGGCGGGCTGCACGATGTTGGGGCGTGAGCGGAAGACGGCCTAACGGTGTGCGGCACCGTAGCCCAGCTTCATGGAGACGGTTGCGAATGGTCCTCGCCGATACCCCAGGAGCAACAGTGTCCCTAATTTGCTGGGAAGTGGCGGTGCGGTCCCCTACGGCACTGCGTAGGATCCTACGGTCTTGGCGTGCATCCGTGCGTCGCTGCGGTCCGGTCCCAGGTCGACGGGCACGTGCACCTTCCGCCGACCACTGGCGACAACATCGATGTACTGTGGAGACCTCACGGCCCACGTGTTGAGCAATTCGGCGGTACGTCCACCCGGCCTCCCGCATGCCCACTATACGCCCTCGCTCAAAGTCCGTCAACTGCACATACGGTTCACGTCCATGCTGTCGTGGCATGCTACCTGTGTTAAAGACTGCGATGGAGCTCCGTATGCCACGGCAAACTGGCTGACACTGACGGCGGCGGTGCACAAATGCTGCGCAGCTAGCGCCATTTGACGGCCAACACCGCGGTTCCTGGTGTGTCCGCTGTGCCGTGCGTGTGATCATTGCTTGTACAGCCCTCTCACAGTGTCCGGAGCAAGTATGGTGGGTCTGACACACCGGTGTCAATGTGTTCTTTTTTCCATTTCCAGGAGTGTATATGAGAAAGAGAAGTAGCCCTAAGATGCTGCCCTGGGGTACTAAAGGATCTTTTTTTGCTTCTGAAACTAACCTTCTTTTTTGATTTGAATTTTCAGTGGTGAGCTCTACAATCTGAGATCTGTTTTTGAGATACGACTCAACCCACATTTTAACTCTTCCTCTGACACCTACTGCTTCCAGCTTATCAAGGAGGATTTCATGGCAGACCACATTGAAAGCTTTAGATAGATCTAAATTGATTCCTACTAGACTTTTGTTTTTCTCCAAATTTTTAATTATTTCTTGGATGTAGTCTATGACTGCAGTTTCTGTGCTTTGTTTTGTATGAAAACCATGTTGATTACTATTCCAAAGCAGGGATTTTCTCTGCCTCGGGATGATTGGGTGTTGTGTGATGTCCTTAGGTTGGTTAGGTTTAAGTAGTTCTAAGTTCTAAGGGACTGATGACCATAGATGTTAAGTCCCATAGTGCTCAGAGCCATTTGAACCATTTGAACTATTCCAAAGTTTATTATTGTCTAGGGACTCTCAATTTCATCAGTTTCTCTAATATTTTGGAGGAAGCAGGATTGATTGATTGATTAATTGATTGATTGATTGATTTTTATTGCCCAAAAACAAAACAGTTACAGGGATGTAAAGCTTGTATAAACAATGTCAATAAATGTACAAACAACAATGACAATAAATACACAAATAATTAATCTATGTTAGAAATTATGCTCACAGAAATCTTCCATTGTATAAAAACAATTTTGAATTAATTAAGTTCTTACAAATATCTTAAATTTTTTCAGCTCCAGACTCTTAACTGACTCTGGTAGTTTATTAAATAGCTTTACAGATGTGTGTTTGAAGCTGTTTAAAGTTTTGGTATACGGGCAGTAGTCTTTTCTTACATCATTACAGTGTCATGTGTTATAACTATGTACATCAGAATTCAGATCAAAACTAGACAAGTTCTTTTTAATGTACAAGAGGCATTGAAATATGTATATGCATGGCAAGGTCATAATACTAAGTTTAATAAATAATTCTCTACAGTGAGTTCTAGGTGGTACTTTACATATCAGTCTGACAGCTTTTTTCTGGGCTGTAAATAAGCATTTTGAGCAGCAATTATTTCCCCACAAGATTGTCTCATATATCAAATGAGAGTAAATATAACTATAATAGACAGAAAGCAAAATTTTCTCATCTATCGTTGCTTGTAATTTTCTGAGCATAAATATTCCTTTAGAAATATTTGGTATTAAGTAATTCACATGTGCCTGCCAGCCTAAATTATTTTGCAAAACAATGCTAAGAAACTTTACAGAAACTGTCTCTAAGGTGATTCTATTGTTATAACAAATGTTTAATTCCTGTGTTTTATTTATGTTCATAGACAGGCTATTGGCATTGCACCAGTCAGAAAGTATATCTACCTTCAGTGAGGTAGAGATACTTAAGTTATTGTTCGTAGACACTGTAACACTTAAACTGATATCATCTGCATACAAGTAACAGTTTGTTGTATCATCTGTTTCATTGCTAGGTAGGTCATTCATATATAATATAAACAAGAGAGGGCCCAAGATTCACCCTTTAGGAACACCATGGTTAACGGGTAAGAAACTAGAATATTGGTTATTGAAGTAAACAGTTTGAGATCTATTAGGTAAGTATGACTGAATAATTTTAACAGCAGAGACTGAGAAACCTACAGTTTTTAATTTCATCAACAGAGTGTTGTGGCACACAGTGTCAAACTTCGTACTTACAATATATTTTTCTTCTTTTGCTTCAAGACAGTTACATATGTAGCTCATAACAGCATCACATGTTGATAGATTTTTCCTAAACCCAAACTGGCTATTTGAAAGTAATTGATGAGAATCTATAAAATTGATTATTTGAATACTCATTAGTTTCTCAGTGCCCTTGGATAAAGTGGCACAAGAGAAACTGGCCTATAAGCGCTAGGCAAATTATTGTCACCTTTTTTGTGGACTGGGATTACTTTAGCTACTTTTAATTTTTCAGGGAAACAACTTTCATCAAAGCAGTAGTTTATGATGTGACAGAGAACCTCTGCTATATTATGACTACTAAGTTTCAATATTTTAGAGCTGATATTGTAAATGTCCAGTGAATCGCTTTTGCTAAGAGAAAGAATGACAGAGTGTACATCTTCTACACAAATGTGTTCAAAATAAAACACATTTTCCATAGCATTTTGGTTTTTTTAGGCAACATCCAAATAGTAGCTAAGTCCATGTTTACTATCAGGTATCTTAGTAACTACACTATCTACACTGCTTACAAAATAATTATTAAAACTATCAGCACTAATTTTGGATCTAGATACAAATTCTTTGCTACCCAATGCTAGAGTCAGGAAGAAGTGATATGGGACGGTAGTTTTCTTTTTTATGTCTGTCTTTTGAGATCTTCCGTCTCTGAAGAAACACACCTTCACTAAAGGATAAACTTGCAATATGTGCTAAAGGTTTTTCAATCTGCACTGCAGTTCTTGTTATGATTGAAACTGGTACTTCATCAACACCTGCTGCCATTTTTGGTTATTTATTTATTCATCTTTAAGCATTTACATGCAATCGATGTTGTCATGAGTAATGTACAATTTACATATTAAGAAATATAACTATTGTGAGGTATCACACAAAGCTAAAGTATACATTTTAAAAGAACATACATAATAGAGGAATACATTTTATACATAAAGATATCCCACATAACTAAATTGTGCATTTTAAAGAATGTGCATAATAAAAGAATACATTTCATACATAAGGATTTCTCCACATGTTTAACAGTTAAATGTGGAACTACAGAGACAAAAAAAGCTTAGGAAGAGGTACAAAGAGAGTTGCAAGTTGTTTCATAAGTCAGGTCTATTTTTGAAGAGTTTTCAAATTCTTTAACACTGTAAAAAGCTTTGTCTTTCAGCCATCTTTTAGTCTTACTTTTAAATATATTAAGAGAGACACAATGTGGCCGCACAGGTTATGTGTTGAAAAGCCTTATTCCCATGTATTCATAACTGTCTTGTGTTTTCTTGATTCGAGTTGTTGGTATGTCTATCTTTAATGTTTGATGAGTGTTATGATTATGAATGGACTGCCTAAGGTTGTAACTGTTAAAGTTTTCTTTTATGTACAAAAGGCAACTGTATATTAAAAGAGAAGGGACTGTCATTATCTGTAATTCTTTGAAGTATGACCTACATGATGTGTTATTTTTGGTAATCCCAGAGATGCTCCTGATGGCTTTCTTCTGCCAAATAAAAATTTTGCTGGACCATGGAGAATTACCCCATAGAAAAATACCATAGCTGATATGGCAATGAAGGAATGCATCATAGGAATTAATCAGCAGGCTTTCAGAAACACAGGTGCGTAATTTTTTCAGTAGACAGAAAACTCGCGAAAGCTATCAAGATATGTTGTCTATGTGACTCTGCCAGGTTAATTACGTATCTAAGTATATGCCAAGAAGTTTGGTAGAAGTGTACTCAATATCAGCATTGGATAAGTTGAAGGATATATTTACAGTTTTTTCATAGTTAATAGCTAAATCATTGGCTTTGAGCCACATATTGGATAATCTGAGAAACTCTTTACTTTGCTCCTTCAGTTTATTTATGTCCTTCCCTGAATTGATGAAAGTTGTATCATCTGTGTAGAGCACAGATTTACATGGCATGTTGCTGGGCAGGTCATTTATAAATATCATAAACAGTAATGGCCCAAGCACTGATCCTTGGGGTACACCTCTAGTGACATTCAGTTACTGTGACTTTTGACCATTGTAGCTTACAGTTTGTTTTCTGGTTCTGAGATATGATTTAATGAGGGAGAGTTCCAGATCCCTAATGCCATAACAACATAGTTTTTCCAGCAGTATTGTGTAGTTTACAGAATCAAATGCTTTGCTCAAGTCCACTAGTGTGGCTTCAGCAGATAATTTGGATTCAAAAGAAGATTGCACAATAGAAACAACATCTTCAACAGCATTAATTGTTGATAACTGGGCCCTAAAACCATATTGAGACTTAGCCAGTACATTGTTTTTTGACAAATGCATGTTAATTTGCTTTTGTATACAATATTCGATTGTTTTTGAAAAAATAGGTATCAGAGAAGTTTGGCGGTAATTATTAGTGCAGTTTTTATCACCCTTTTTGTGTAATGGAATTACTACTGTCTTCTTTAGCCATTCTGGAAAAATACCATTGTCAAATATCCAGTTTATAAGAGTGCAGAGAGGGAATGATATCAAGTCAATTATTTTTTTAATCACAAAATTTGAGAGGCCATATATATCTTCTGATCTGAAGTCACTTAACTTTGCCACTGATTTAATTACATCACTTATTTTCACATGTCCCCAATTACAGTTTGGCACAGTATCAGCAAAGTTTTGTAAAAACTTGTTTATATAAGTAGATTGTGAATTTGATTTTGAACTCTTCTTATGAGGAGATGAGGGATTAGGGTTTGCTGCATTGATAAAAAAAGAGGTTAAATTCATCTAAGGTGACATTAACATCAGTTATAACTTTTTCACCATGACTACTTGTACCTAATTCTGCTTTAATGACCCTCCACACAGCCTTACACTTATTATTGGAGTTTTTAATGAAGTTATCATTTGCTCTACATTTTGCTAATCTGATTTGTGATCTATAGTGTCTCTTGAGGCTAACAACATTGCATTGTCAACACTATCATTTTTTACCTTATCATAGCATATCAAAACCATTAATCTTACCTTCTGTAAATATGGTGTGAACCACCTACGTGGAGTAGTTCTACCATGCTTTCTTGCCATAGTTTTGTTTCGTTTGGTAACCATTGGACAGGAGGTATTGAAAATTTCAGATAGAGTACTAACAAACCTGCTACAAGCCTCCTCAACATTGTTGGAAGCATATATTATATTATTCCAGTTTAGTACCTTCAGCTTATCCCTGAAGCAATTTATGCTTTTATCATTTAATAACCTGACATACCAGGTTGGTTCACAATACCCCATTGTTTCATTAATTGTTAGTTTTACCCATATACCTTTGTGATCTGTCAGATGGTCGACATTAAGGAGTCCCAATTCAAAATCATCTTTATGTATATTAGTGATAAAATTGTCGAGACAAGAAAGTTATCTTGTGGGACTATAATTTGCACAGAAGAGATTATGGGATCTTAGCATGTTAAGTAAATTAGTATTTTTGTGTGTTTTTTTCCTTACATAAAAATTTAAATCTTCTAAAATTACTGTCTTGTGTTTGGTATATTTTTCTGTACGGTGAATAAGTTTACCAAAACACTCTACAAATTGATCGGCATCACTATCAGGAGAATGCTATATTGAAATAACTGTGAGTTTTAATGTTGGTAGTAACATGACAGCCGCTTCAAGAATGCCTTTAACACATATGTCCCTAACATCAAGTACAGTATATCTTAACCCTAGGTTGTCACTTATATATATTGAGGAACTCGCATAACCTTCATTGGGTCTGCAGTAACTTGTAATTAAATTAAAACACGGTGGTACATACAGTTTTATCTCTTCTTCTCTTAACCAGTGTTCATTAATACATAATACTATTTGTTGTTTCCATTCAAGACAACACCAAGCACTTCAGCTTTATATTTCAGCGATCTAATATTTAAGTGCATGAATAATATTGATTTTTCACAGCAAGAGGGAAGATGTGTGGTGTCTTGGGCCCAACTGGATGCACACATGGTGGTTTGCCTTTGACTGGTCCTCATGTTTGGTGTGGTGATGGTGTTATGTTTTGGTAGCGGCTGGACTTCCTTCTGGCAGGCCATAAAAAATCATTACTTCTCTGTGGTATTTTTTGGTTCTGTTTGAGGCTCAGGTGGCAGACTTTTTTATTTCACTTCTGCATAATTTATCTGGCATGGGGGATTTGATGTAGGCCTACTTGATAACACATTAGTGAGGGATGGCTGATTTGATGCACTAGATAACACTTCACTATGGGATGGAGATGATACAATACTTACTGAGGTTTCTGTCTTCTTATATGCTAATCGAGGTGACATTTTTGTTGTCTGTTTCACAAGGTTCTTGTTTGTTTCACATGTTACATAGTTTATGTGGGCAGGCTAATCACTCTAATTACTTCTTGTTGATTTGTTGAAGGAATATTCATGCTGCAGGCAACCCTTGGAGCATGTATTATTTTTTGTTTTGTGAAGTTTAAGCTCAGTGAATACGGTACATTTAAAAAATAGTTATTAATATAGTTTGCCATTTCCTTCTTTTCTATATTGCAATTTTCACTGCTTTTGAGTATTATTTCTTCCTCTGCTCTCAAGGTAGTAGTTTCATTCCTCACAATGACCCATATAGTTTGTGGTTTGTTGTCTGACTTACTGATTAAATTGTCATTATATAGCAACTTTGCTTTTTGGTATATTTTTCTGTATGTTTTTACATATTCTATAAACTGTGGATCTGAGCAAGTTTTAATTTCTTGGTTCAATCTTTTTCGTGGTTACACTGGAAATCCTAATGCCTGTAGTTATTGGTTTGTGTGCTTTTTGTTCTTAAGACTTGGACCTCACTAACTTCTTAGGGAAACACATTTCAAATTGTGACATGAATATAGAAGAAAAGGTATTATATGCATTATTTGCACTTGATTCTGATATCACATCTGTCCAGCTTACATTGGTTAGACAGTTAACAAAATGTGTGCAGTTTTCTTTAGAAAAACTTCTTTTATAAGTGTGGCAAGATGTTTTTTTTTTTTTTTCACATGCATTGGGGGAACAGTAAGCACAAGAGCATTGTGATCAGATAAACCGAGGTCAGTGTTATTTACCTCCACTTCATTGGAATCTATGTTTGAGAATATATTATCTATGAGGGTCAGTGATGTGAGTGTTATTCGGGTAGGACCTATTACATGGGGTAACATGTTAAATGACTTGAGCAATAAAAAATTAAAAGAAGAGTTCAAAAAGTATCAGAAATACTATGTAGACCTCCTAATTTCAGAAAAACAGAAACTTTTTGAAAGTGTCATTCAGAACTCAAATAATATCTCCAAAACATCAAGGTCACTAGTAAATAGAGAAATATGTAAATCTGGGAAACATACAACTGAAAATCACTTGCTGATAAATGGCACAATAGAAACTGATCAGAATAAGATAGCAGATCTATTTAACAATTACTTTGCTTCTGTTAGATCCAGCATAAACAATCAGCTTAAAAATCATAAATACAAATTCAGAGGAACACCAGTGTCAGGAAGTATATTTTTGATGCCAACAAGTAAAGAAGAAATAATTAAAATAGTGAGTAGCTTAAACAATTCCCATGCAGCAGGATATGATGGTCTTAGTCAGGACACTCTTAAGAAATGTATACATAAAATTGCATCACCTTTATCAACAGTTATCAATTCTCATATGGAAGATGGTCTATTTCCAGATGAGTTGAAAATTGCCCGAGTTGTGCCTATTTTTAAAAAAGGAAACAGGAATTTAGTAGAAAAATTCGACCCATTTCTGTTCTTCCAATAATATCCAAAATCTTTGAGAAAGTAATATACATAAGAATCTGGAACTTCCTGGTATGCAAAAAAGTGATTTCTAAGGGGCAGTATGGGCTTGTCAAGGGGTCATCCACCATTAAAGCAGCATCCAACTTAATTGAAGGTGTCACTCAAGCAATAGATAATAAAGAACATGTATGTGTCATCTTTGTAGACTTACAAAAAGCATTTGACTATGTTGATACGACCATATTGCTGGACAAACTGTGGAACTATGGCATTCGAGGCACAGCCCACATTCTGATGAGGTCCTACTTGACAAATAGGAAGCAGTTTGTGTCTATTAGCACTACAGAGGGAGCATACAAATCAGACACCACTGACATAAATTTTGGTGCACACTTACAGTGTACACTTAGAATTATGGGAAAGAAATGTGCCAGGGAGTCCTGCAGAAATTTGTTTAAAGAATTTAAAATACTAACTGTTCATAACCTGTATGCGCTGAAGATTTGCTGCCCAAAGAATTTACTGTATAAGTTTTTATATAATTATGTACTCAAATTTCTGTATATGCTATAAGATTATCAGACTGTATTTGTAAAAAACTGACTCGTTCCACGTCCTTGTGTATTCAACACAGTTGACCTATGGAACACGAAATAAATCAAATCATCAAATCAAATCAAATCAAATCAAATCAATTCCACAGGGGTCAATATTAGGACCACTTCTTTTTATTATCAGTGTAAATGATATTCAGTCCATAACAAACCATGCAACAGCTATCTTATATGCAGATGATACCACGTTAATATGAAGCAATCCAAGCTATTCACAGCTCAAAGTGGAATCCAATACTGCAGCAGGCTTAATTCTGCAGTATTTTAATGAAAACAAACTAAAATTAAACACAAATAAATCTGTCTATATTGAATTTGATCTTGGGAGGCAAAAAACTCATGAAAACCAAATCTTACTGGGTGACGAATACATTAAAAAACAATACTCGAGCAAATTTCTTGGCCTGACACTAGATGCAGAGTTAAACTGGTCTGATCATGTGAATGATATTTGCAAAAAGCTATGTACTACCATATATGTCCTAAGAAAACTGACACCTTTTTGTAACATCATCACTCTGAGGCAAATATATTTTGCCCTATTTGAATCCCATCTAAGTTACGGGCTGGAGGTATGGGGATCCAGCAGTAAAGGTAATATGAAAAGTGTTCTTATCTTACAAAAGGAGGCATGTAGAATTATGGGAAAGAAATGTGCCAGGGAGTCCTGCAGAAATTTGTTTAAATAATTTAAAATACTAACTGTTCATAACCTGTATGTGCTGAAGATAATCATTATGGCAGTAAACAGTAACAAAACACTTAATAAGGAAATACACGATCACAACACTAGAGGCAGAGAGAGACCCCACATCATCTCTCATAGAACAACACTTTATGAGAAAAGCCCTCACTATGCAGGCATAAAACTACTGAATTGCTTCCATCCTAATATCTCCAAATTGCCCATTACAAAACTAAAAATGAAATTAAAATTATGGCTCCTAAACAATCCTGTATATTCAATAGATGAGTTTCTAGATTTAGTACACTCGTATGATGGAAGACCATGTACCTAAAAATATATGTCATCTCAGATCTTAGACTGTGTCACAAACTGTAAATATTTGAGTGTCAGATATGAATACTGTGTTACAAACTGTAGATTCCTTAATCTAAGTATGGCAATAACAAATTCTTGTATGTATAGTCCATATATGTAACTCTGTTCTCTCAACTAAATTTAGAAAAAGTTGTGTAGATAAAAGTGCCAGCCAATTATATGTAACTCTAGTAAGTAAGGCTCTGACTTATTCAGAAGACTGGAACAAAAAAAAACCTTTTTTTGTGATCAGTTAATGTTGGATCAAAATAAATAAATAAATAAAACTCTGTAAAATATTCAGAAATTTATCTTTAACCGTATTATTGCACATTACATTTATGTTAAAATCCTCAAAAGAAGCACAGTAGCTTTCTCACTGTACCCAATGTTTAACATAATTTCTAGTTTTGAAACAAATTTATCTACATCTCCACATGGTGACCTGTACACAATCATTACTATCATTTTCCTTTGCTTACCATACAACTCAATAGCAGCTGCTTCAAAATGCTTTTCTACACTTCACTCTTCAATATCACATCTCCTTTTGAATTTTATCCCTGTTTTTGTGTAAATACAGACACCAACACTTCTGGCATTTTCCCTACAGTAAGAGCTAGCTAGTCAAAAAGGGTGTATAATAATGTCGTTTAATTCATATGCCCTACACTGATGCTTCGAAAGACACAAAAACTCAATGTTAAACTCATCTAAAGCAGCTTCTAGTTCAAGGTATTTATTTCTTAGAGTCTGAATATTTAGATTCATAACTTGAAAAGAATTTGATGGGAGCCTAGATTTAGTTACACGTACAGTGTGCTTTATTGAACTAGTCGTAGAGAAGTTGATTGTCTGTACATTTGTTGAAAGTTCTATACTGCAACTTTTCCTGTTCTGAGGTAGAAAAAATCTGGTTCATTCTTGAAGGTCGTTTTGGTCTTAAGCTCATTTTTCCATTCTTTGGTGTGTCGGTTGTCACCGTAGGCTGCACTGATCTTGTTTTTCCATTATTCTTGCAACTACTTGGAATAGTGGAGTGTTTCCCTAAATTATAGATCTTGCTTTCGGACTCCTGTGTGCTTGTTCCAGCAGAGGTGAGCTGTACTACATTTGTTATTACATTGGATCTTGAAGCTATTGGAGTACATAATTTCTTTTGGACTAGTCCTTTAGGCACAGCTTTCATAGTTAGAGTAGGTGCCATGGTTGTTACCTTCATATCTATACACATATTAGAGTCCTGTGTTGGGTCTTCTGCTTCCATTTGCAATATAATAGGATCATCATCTTTCTTGTCAATAAATTTCCACAGGATCATTTTTATTTGTGTACAGACATATTGCTTTCCCATATTATTCAAATGCATACCATGTCTGGTATAAAGCACTCTTTCTAAGCCATCAAGTTGTAAAAACAATGTATTTGAGAAGGCTTTGGTAATCTTTTCCAGTATTCTGTTCGTGACTTCAATTTCCTTGTTTACACACGAACTTGGAACTAGATCTTTTCTGAGTGGTATGCTTGATAAACACCCCCCCCCCCCCCCCCCCCCCCATGAACCATGGACCTTGCCGTTGGTGGGGAGGCTTGCGTGCCTCAACGATACAGATAGCCGTACCGTAGGTGCAACCATAATGGAGGGGTATCTGTTGAGAGGCCAGACAAACGTGTGGTTCCTGAAGAGGGGCAGCAGCCTCTTCAGTAGTTGCAGGGGCAACAGTCTGGATGATCGACTGATCTGGCCCTGTAACACTAACCAAAACGGCCGTGCTGTGCTGGTACTGCGAACGGCTGAAAGCAAGGGGACACTACAGCCATAATTTTTCCCAAGGGCATGCAGCTTTACTGTATGGTTAAATGATGATGGCGTCCTCTTGGGTAAAATATTACGGAGGTAAAATAGTCCCCCATTCGGATCTCCGGATGGGGACTACTCAAGAGGACGTCGTTATCAGAAAAAAGAAAACTGGCGTTCTACAGATCGGAGCGTGGAATGTCAGATCCCTTAATCGGGCAGGTAGGTTAGAAAATTTAAAAAGGAAAATGGATAGGTAAAAGTTAGATACAGTGGGACTTAGTGAAGTTCGATGGCAGGAGAAACAAGACTTCCGGTCAGGTGACTACAGGGTTATAAATACAAAATCAAATAGGGGTAATGAAGGAGTAGGTTTAATAATGAAAAAAAAAAAAAAAAATAGGAGTACGGGTAAGCTACTACAAACAGCATAGTGAATGCATTATTTTGGCCAAGATAGACATGAAGCCCATGTCTTCTCAGTAGTACAAGTTTATATGCCAACTAGCCCTGCAGATGATGAAGAAATTGATGAAATGTATGACGAGATAAAAGAAATTATTCAGGTAGTGAAGGGAGATGAAAATTTAATAGTCATGGGTGACTGGAATTCGAGAGTAGGAAAAGGGAGGGAAGGAAACATAGTAGGTGAATATGGATTGGGGCTAAGAAATGAAAGAGGAAGCCGCCTGGTAGAATTTTGTGCAGAGCATAACTTAATCATAGCTAACACTTGGTTCAAGAATCATGAAAGAAGGTT
The DNA here is from genome assembly GCF_023864345.2 of Schistocerca serialis cubense. Taxonomy (NCBI): domain Eukaryota; kingdom Metazoa; phylum Arthropoda; class Insecta; order Orthoptera; family Acrididae; genus Schistocerca; species Schistocerca serialis. The sequence goes on along the minus strand of NC_064641.1, from coordinate 80,598,401 downwards.
GTATACATGGAAGAAGCCTGGAGATACTAAAAGGTGTCAGATAGATTATACAATGGTAAGACAGAGATTTAGGAACCACGTTTTAAAGTGTAAGACATTTCCAGGGGCAGATGTGGACTCTGACCACAATCTATTGGTTATTAACTGTAGATTAAAACTGAAGAAACTGCAAAAAGGTGGGAATTTAAGGAGATGGGACCTGGATAAACTGAAAGAACCAGAGGTTGTACAGAGTTTCAGGGAGACCATAAGGGAACAATTCACAGGATTGGGGAAAGAAATACAGTAGAAGAACAATGGGTAGCTTTGAGGGATGAAATAGTGAAGGCAGCAGGGGATCAAATAGGTAAAAAGATGAGGGCTAGTAGAAACCCTTGGGTAACAGAAGAAATATTGAATTTAAATGATGAAAGGAGAAAATATAAAAATGCAGTAAATGAAGCAGGCAAAAAGGAATACAAATGTCTCAAAAATGATATCGAAAGGAAGTGCAAAATGGCTAAGCAGGGATGGCTTGAGGACAAATGTAAGGATGTAGAGGCTTATCTCACTAGGGGTAAGATAGATACTGCCTACAGGAAAATTAAAGAGATCTTTGGAGAAAAGAGAACCACTTGTATGAATATCAATAGCTCAGAAGGAAACCCAGTTCTAAGCAAAGAAGGGAAAGCAGAAAGGTGGAAGGAGTATATAGAGGGTCTATACAACAGCGATGTACTTGAGGACAATATTATGGAAATGGAAGAGGATGTAGATGAAGATGAAATGGGAGATACGATACTGCGTGAAGAGCTTGACAGAGCACTGAAAGACCTGATTCGAAACAAGGCCCCCGGAGTAGACAACGTTCCATTAGAGCTACTGACAGCCTTGGGAGAGCCAGTGCTCACAAAACTCTACCGTCTGGTAAGCAAGATGTATGAGACAGGCGAAATAACCTCAGACTTCGAGAAGAGTATAATAATTCCAACCCCAAAGAAAGCAGGTGTTGACAGATGTGAAAATTACCGAACTATCAGTTTAATAAGTCACAGCTGCAAAATACTAATGCAAATTCTTTACAGATGAATGGAAAAACTGGTAGAAGCTGACCTCGGGGAAGATCAGTTTGGATTCCATAGAAATGTTGGAACACGTGACGCAATACTGACCCTACGACTTATCTTAGAAGAAAGATTAAGGAAAGGCAAACCTACGTTTCTAGCATTTGTAGACTTAGAGAAAGCTTTTGGCAATGTTGATTGGAATACTCTCTTTCAAATTCTGAAGGTGGCAGGGGTAAAATACAGGGAGCGAAAGGCTATTTACAATATGTACAGAAAGCAGATGGGAGTTATAAGAGTCGAGGGGGATGAAAGGGAAGCAGTGGTTGGGAAGGGAGTGAGATAAGGTTGTAGCCTATCCCTGATGTTATTCAATCTGTATATTGAGCAAGCAATAAAGGAAACAAAAGAAAAGTTCAGAGTAGGTATTAAAATCCATGGAGAAGAACTAAAAACTTTGACGTTCGCTGATGACATAATAATTCTGTCAGAGGCAGCAAGGGACTTGGAACGACAGTTGAACAGAATGAACAGTATCTTGAAAGGAGGGTATAAGATTAACATCAACAAAAGCAAAATGAGGATAATGGAATGTAGTCGAATTAAGTTGGGCGATGCTGAGGGAATTAGATTAGGAAATGAGACACTTAAAGTAGTAAAGGAGTTTTGCTATTTGGGGAGCAAAATAACTGATGATGGTCGAAGTAGAGAGGATATAAAATGTAGACTGGCAATGGCAAGGAAAGCGTTTCTGAAGAGGAAAAATTTGTTAATATCGAGTATAGATTTGAATGTCAGGAAGTCGTTTCTGAAAGTATTTGTATGGAGTGTAGCCATGTATGGAAGTGAAAGATGGACGATAAATAGTTTAGACAAGAAGAGAATAGAAGCTTCCGAAATGTGGTGCTACAGAAGAATGCGGAAGATTAGATGGGTAAATCACATAACTAATGAGGAGGTATTGAATAGAATTGGGGAGAATAGGGGTTTGTGGCACAACTTGACTAGAAGAACGGATTGGTTGGTAGAACATGTTCTGAGACATCGAAGGATTACCAATTTAGAATTGGAGGGCAGAGTGGAGGGTAAAAATCGTACAGGGAGACCAAGATATGAATACACTAAGCAGATTCAGAAGGATGTACGCTGCAGTGGGTACTGTATTGTATTGTATTGTATTTTTATTGATCCAGGCAATCATAGTATTGTACAGCTGTACATATGATATTGGATAGGTCAAGAGAGCTATTTACAAGTAATTTTTACAAATTGATTTTTACATTATTTTGTAGCAAGGAAATTATCTATCTTAAACAAAACAGTTAATACAAATCATAGAATTGTAAGGTTGTACATACGATATTGGACAGGTCAAGGGAACATATTTGCAAGTAATATTTAATAAATTGATTTTACATTATTTTGCAATGAGGAAGTTAGCTATCTTTAACAAAACAGTAAATACAAATGTTGTATGGTAAAATACAAACAGCCAATACAAATGTAATAGTAAAGTAGTCCAGTGCATTTCATAGACATGCACAGTATATAATAATCCAGTATATTTCATAGACATGCACAATATATAATTTTCAGACCTAATTGAACATTTATCATATTGTTTAAATTTTTAACCCCTTTCAAAAAATGATCAGCTGCACAAAAGCAATGGTCCAAGAGATATTTTTTTAACTTATGTGTGAAGGCTCTTGGGTTCTTTGTTGCTTTGATTTCATTGGGTAAATTATTATATTGGGAGATGAAGAAGCTTGCACAGGATAGAGTAGCATGGAGAGCTGCATCAAACCAGTCTCAGGACTGAAGACCACAACAACAACAACAACATGCTTGATAACACTTCATTAAATTTTTTTAAATTATTCAGGGACCTTCTAGCATATCTGATGGCTTCTCTGGTCCTGTTTCGGTAGTAATCATTTGCACCATCAAATATTAAAACAACGTCCTTTTTAGTTACTGGGCTTGCTGGTGTTTTGCAGTCATTTGTGACTTCATTCATTGGAGCACCTGGCTTAACTACGCCTGTTGCATTAGCTTGTAGTTCTTTCAACATTTCTGCTGTTTTTCGCCCATGACTATCAGCAAGAATAACTATTTCTCCTTGAAATCCAATGTGTTCATTTGTATTGCATTTGTGTTCTGGTCTGTCGCTTTTTCTTATAATGTTCACCTTCATATATTTGATGTTCAAGATGACGGTGATTGAGAAGTTTAGTGAATTTGTGCCTCCAGTTATTTCGAATTTTCAAATTTATCCGGCATCAATAGCAAGAAGATGATCAACAAAAGTGTTTCGCAAAGTTTCAAGTCGAGTGCCACGCAAAAAACCCGCAGTGAAAAATTATCCAGATCAAAATGGAAGTGTGTAACATGTGAAGTCCATCCTGACAAAGCAAAACTAGTTGAAACTATTAATTCTTTGCAAGAAATTGTGCGCAGATCCTTGGCAGAAAACAAACTGTTACCTGATAGACTCAAATGTCTTTAAAATGATCATAGAAAACTAAAAACCGCCGAGCAGGGCGTAAGTGAATTCGACAGAAATAAAGTGTACACAGTGACCGAAGATTCCATCGCCATTTCAAGTTTTCCAACACATTCTGGGTGTACCGGTAACGCTAACCATAGCGCAATCATTTCGTCGTCTTTAGTAATAAATTCTCCTGCCGTGCTCCAAAAAACCGTAGGCCTATCTACAAAAGATCAAATCGTGCACCATCTGAAAGAAAAGCCTGTTATTAAGCAAAATGTGGAACCTCGCCAGCCAAAACCGCCACTCGTAAACGGAAGCAAGGTAAATTCAACATTCAAGATGACAGTTAATTTAACTAACACCACAAATGCAGCAAGAAGAATAAATGTATGTTTAATGGGCGATAGTCATCTTAGACGCCTTGCACACGAAATAAATGCTTCAGGTTTTATTAAACCTGGTGCTCGTCTTGACCAAGTGCTTTCAACTGTAAACAATATCTCTCGAAAGACAATGAAGGAAGACTTCATCGTAATACGTGGTGGTGCAAATGACGTCGCACACAACGATGGTTTGCATGCCGTTAATGCCCTAAAATCTGCTCTAAAGCATCTAAATTACTCAAACGTCATTGTTCTCGATATTCCACACAGGTATGACTTGCCTCAATTCTCGTGTGTAAACGGGGCAGTAGCATATACAAACAGTCAATATGCAGAAATTTGCAACCGTTACGCAAATGTACAAATGGTTAACGTGCAACATTTTAGTAGAGATCTTTACACCACCCACGGCCTTCACCTCAATCGGCGCGGAAAAAGTCACTTAGCGTCCATTATTTGTGAAATCGTCGTAAATGCTAGGAACAACATATACTCAAAACACACATTCGAAGAATGAGTGCTCCATAACACAAGAAGACTGCAGGAATGGGTATAGACAGACGACATTGGACAAATGGCTGCTGTAAACACCAGGTAAAGCTGATTCTTCCCAGGCTCCCAGTACACAGAAACAGACCAACTTGAATAAATGGATAGTGAAAAATACCAAACCCACTCTGTCAGTTGATATGCCTTTTTTAGGGATAAATGTCTAAGTGGTTCTGGTAGGGTGACACGTCCATCAAGCGTTCAACAATCCAAACTCACTTTCAGATTAATTCAGCAGAACTTTCAAAGTCTTGGCAATAAGCACTATGAGTTGGATACCATTGCAGCTATTGATAACCCTGATGTTTTAGTTATAAGTGAACACTGGTACACAGATGAGCTAATTAGTGTATGTAAGCCACTTTTCATTATCTTTTGCTCTGCCTTCAGTAGAAAAGAGAAACGTGGTGGTGGGGTAGCTATCTTTGCAGCCAGCGGTAGTAATTAAAGTGTAATAGATGTAAGTGCTGTCAGCATTAAGGGTGTAACAGAACTAGCAGAAATTAATTATAAGTCGGGGAAAGAGAACTTAATTATTATAGGCCTATACAGACCTCCATCTGGTAGCCTAGATAGTTTCTTTGATGTTGTTAATGACCTGCTTGTTGACATTGACATTAAACACTGCAATAAAAATGGCTGGGTTAACGTAATATTAACTGGAGATATAAACATTGACTTGCTGTCCAGTGACTCTGTATCTAAAAAACTAATGCTAATACTAGCTCAATTTAACTTAACATTTCTGATAAATGAGCCCACTAGAGAGGTCAATAGTATAAAATCATGCATTGACAACATTATAACTAACATGTCCCACTTTACATGCAGTGCATCAGCTCTGAAGCTTGCCATTTCTGACCAACATGCAGTACAGGTATTGATAGAAGCTGAAAATCTTCATGTCAATAGAAAAGAGAAACAATATGTGACAAAAAGAATCACCAATGACAACAAAGTTAAAGATTTCAACAGTTTGCTAAAAAGCCTACGATGGGGTGAAAAAAAACAGCATTACTTTCAGTGAGTTTTCATCAGATTTTTATTATTGCTTCAATGTCTCATGTCCAGAAATAACCTTTACAGTAAATGACTGCAAAAAGATACAAAAAAATAACTGGATAAATCATGAAGTAAAAACAGCAAGAGAGATACTTGGACTTTTCCAATATGCAATAATAAATAATAACATTAATAGTAGACTAAAGGTAGAATTTAAGAACTATCAGGATTACTATAAAGATCTTCTGCTAGAAACTAAAAGTAAATATGTAGCCACAATGTTAAGAAACTCTACTAACACAGGTTTACCTGTTTGGAAAGTAATAAATAGCTTTACGGATTGTAAGGACAGATCAACAAGTGATTTTACTATAGACCGTAAAGGGCATATCATGAAATGTCAATGTCAGATTGCAAATGTTTTTAATGAGCACTTTTCTTCTGTTGGAAAATCTGTCAATGACCATTTTAAGAATCTTCAGCATAGATATAGGGGCATTCCAAGCAAACAAAGCATATACTTGGCCCCAACCAATAACAAGGAAGTCAAAAACATAGTAATGTCATTAAAAAATACAAAATCAGCAGGCTATGATGGATTGTCTATCAGTACACTGAAAATGTGCATAAACAACATATCTGATGTCATGGCCACAGCAGTAAATGATATAATTGCATCAGGTTGTTTCCCAGATAGTCTAAAGACAGCACCAGTAACCCCAATTTACATGAAAGGTGATAAATCTAAAATTGAAAACTACCGCCCCATCTCAATCTTACCTGCATTTTCTAAGGTAGTTGAGAAAGTTATTTACACTAGACTAATGACATTCCTGAGTCAACACAATTTAATATTTGAAAATCAGAATGGCTTTATGAAAAACAAGTCAACATCAGTAGCAGCAGCACAATTAATAGACAAAATAATAAAGGCCATAGAGAACAAGGAGTATGTAACTGGAGTGTTCCTCGATCTAGAAAAAGCTTTTGAGTGTGTCAACATCACCATATTATTTGACAAGCTGTGGAACCCGGGTATCAGAGGAACTGGCTATGAGCTAATAAAATTGTATATGAGCAATAGAAAACAATTTGTGTTGCTTAAAACAAACAGTGGGTCTTACAAATCTAAAATTACTGATATCAAATATGGAGTGCCTCAAGGTTCTGTCTTTGGACCCCTTCTTTTCTTGAATTATGTTAATGATATACAGTATTGTTCTCCTAACTGTACAAAAATGTTTTATGCAGATGACACATCAATAGTGTGTAAACACAAAGATTATGAGAGTCTGGAGGTACTGTGCAACAGTGTAACTAATGAAATAGTCAAGTATTTTAATGAAAGCCATCTAAATGTAAGTGCTTCAAAGACTGCAATGATGGAATTTAACACAACGAAACAAATAGAATTTGACATGAAATTATCCATAGGAAATGACATTGTAAAAAAGGAAAAATGGACAAAGTTCTTGGGAATTACAATCCAGGACAGCCTCAAATGGGACATGCATATTGATTCCTTAGCATGTAAGCTGTCGAAGAATGTGTTTGCTATAAATATGATTAGCAAATATTGTAAGGACATGTGTGTACTAAAAACTGCTTATCATGCTCTACTCTCATCAAACTTAAACTATGCTGTAGAAATATGGGGTGCAACAACTCAAGCCAACCCAAGTACATTATTAATACTACAGATAAAAGTTATCAGAATTATTTGTGGTGCCAAACCTCGAGAATCATGTCGTAATCTGTTCCCAAAATTAGGTGTGCTTACCATTATAGGTGTATACATATTGAAAGTTATATTGCTTGTGAAAACAATAAATCCAAATTTCAACTGTGACCTGCACCAGTACGATACAAGGCAAAACTTCAGATACCATGTAAATAGCCACTGAACAGCTTTATATGAAAAAAATGCACTTCATGCTGGGCTGAAGCTAGCCAATGCCCTACCAAAAAGTCTCACAACCCTTCCTACTAACAAATTAAAAGATCAGCTAAAAAGAATTCTAATTGAAAACTCTTTTTATTCCCTAGATGAGTATTATATCTGTATGAAAAGTGCTTCATAAGTATGTCAAGCTCATAGTTTTAAGTTACCTACAACTAATACAATGTTGACAAAAACAATATTTGTAATATTGTGATTGTATACTACCAAATGTAAAATCCATCAAAATGTAAAATTTATAAAATACAAACAAATCTTTAGTTTGTAATTTATAAACTGACGTATTGAGAAGAATCATCTGTATGATGTCCTGAAACTGTATTACTTCTAGGGATTGTATTTGATTATTCAATGTTGAATAAATATTATTATTATTATTATTTGCACTGTTGCTTATACGAGGTGCGTCCAAGTTCTAAGGCCTCCGATTTTTTTTCTCCAGACTGGAAAGAGATAGAAACATGCACATTGTTTTAAAATGAGTCCGCGTTCATTGTCAATATGTCCCAGAGATGGCAGCACCGTATGGCAGATGGAATTTTACCGCCAGCGGCGAGAATGAGAACTGTTTTAAATACTTAAAATAGCGACATTTTCCTTACTTGAACAGCGTGCAATCATTCGTTTTCTGAATTTGCGTGGTGTGAAACCAATTGAAATTCATTGACAGTTGAAGGAGACATGTGGTGATGGAGTTATGGATGTGTCGAAAGTACGTTCGTGGGTGCGACAGTTTAATGAAGGCAGAACATCGTGTGACAACAAACCGAAACAACCTCGGGCTCGCACAAGCCGGTCTGACGACATGATCGAGAAAGTGGAGAGAATTGTTTTGGGGGATCGCCGAATGACTGTTGAACAGATCGCCTCCCAAGTTGGCATTTCTGTGGGTTCTGTGCACACAATCCTGCATGACAACCTGAAAATGGGAAAAGTGTCATCCTGGTGGGTGCCATGAATGCTGACGGATGACCACACGGCTGCCCATGTGGCATGTTGCCAAGCAATGTTGACACGCAACGACAGCATGAATGGGACTTTCTTTTCGTCGGTTGTGACAATGGATGAGACGTGGATGCCATTTTTCAATCCAGAAACAAAGCGCCAGTCAGCTCAATGGAAGCACACAGATTCACGGTCGCCAAAAAAATTTCGGGTAACCGCCAGTGCTGAAAAAATTATGGTGTCCATGTTCTGGGACAGCGAGGGCGTAATCCTTACCCATTGCGTTCCAAAGGACACTATGGTAACTGATGCATCCTACGAAAATGTTTTGAAGAACAAATTCCTTCCTGCACTGCAACAAAAACGTCCGGGAAGGGCTGCGCGTGTGCTGTTTTACCAAGACAATGCACCTGCACATCGAGATAACGTTACGCAACAGTTTCTTCATGATAACAACTTTGAAGTGATTCCTCATGCTCCCTACTCACCTGACCTGGGTCCTAGTGACTTTTGGCTTTTTCCAACAATGAAAGACACTCTCCGTGGCCGCACATTCACCAGCCGTGCTGCTATTGCCTCAGCGATTTGCCAGTGGTCAAAACAGACTCCTAAAGAAGCTTTCGCCGCTGCCATGGAATCATGGCGTCAGTGTTCTGAAAATGTGTACGTCTGCAGAGTGATTACGTCGAGAAGTAACGCCAGTTTCATCGATTTTGGGTGAGTAGTTAATTAGAAAAAAAATCGGAGGCCTTAGAACTTGAATGCACCTCATATCAACACACTCCATAACACACACACTTGATGCATTTTTACAATACATTCTTTTAGATGTTCAATATCATTGGCTACATTATTTGGCTACATTAATGTTGAAATTTCTTACATAGGGCACCGCAAAGGTTACATGATGGACACCATTCCTAAAGTGGTTTTTCATTGCATTAAATGGTAGTTCCATGGAAACAAATTTGGAAGGAGCTGAAGGCCTCAAAAATGTTAAAGTCTTCCCAGAAACTATTTAAATTAGCTGAAAACTTATGTCCATGTACAACTGAGTTACATTGTTGTGATTGCTATTGAAATGTGCACTTCACTTGGTCACAAGCTGAACAGCTGACATTTTGTGGTGCAACTGGAGAACTAGGGAAAGCAGCACACTTTCTCTTCTACTTGCTATGTACACTGTAAAGATTTCTAGAAAGCAGATAAGTCTGTGAGGGAATGGGAGAAAAAGCTAAATACAGAAAATTAGTAACCAAATATTAAATGTTGTTGACAAAAGGGGAAAAAATGAATGACAAATATAGAGTGAAGGTAGCCAAACATAGAAGTGCCTTGTCAAACAATTAAAAAGAGATAATTGAAGAATAAAAATAGCCAACCAAAGCATTACTAATAGCCAAATAAAGAAAAAAGATCACCAAAAACTGAAAGAAGTTACTGAAATAGAGACAAAACATCACCAAATAAAATGTAAAGGCATCTTAATGAAGAAGAGAGTTGGCCAAACAAAGAAAAAATTCAGCAGGAAAAAGGAGAGGATTGCTAAATGAGTAAAAGAAGATCACTAAGTATGGAGAAATGTCACAGAACATGAAGAAAAAATGAGTATGTGAAAATATCGCCAAACGATGAAAGAAGGCAAAGAGTTCATGGGCTGCTGTAAGATTGTGCAAAAAATAGCCAGTAAAACTGAAAAAAGAGATAGTCATTAAATGTATTGTTAATATCACTGAAAAGCAAAAAAAGTATGCAAAGAAAAAAGGATGTCTAACCTAGTTCTCAATACAGGTGGGTTTCCCTAATCCTCGGGCGAGAATGATCTGCCCTTCCTTTTGAACCTTTCCCAGCCTACACCTTTCTGGTCCCTGGTGAAGGAACGATTAGTTCTAAAGCTAATAATGGCCTCTTATGTGTGCCTATCAGCAGTACTATTTGTTTTGCATCCTGAAGGTAAGAAATGGAAAGAAATTTTTTTTTGTATTTTTATTAGTTTTCTTCATTAAGTTTCCCTTGGATAGAACATTATTTTTGTTTGTCTGTTAGCTCCCAGGCAGAATATTGTCTCAATGCTTAGCTACCAAGTTTGTTCTTGTTTATTTGCTTTGTATCACTCTAAGGTATTATGCAGTCACTGTTTGTGTTCCACCCAGTTGTTTCTAATGCATTTTAGATCTTTTAGCAGAGGTGTATCCTAAAAATGTTAGTAAGGCATGCAACATGAAACTTACCAGTTGTATGTACATGCGACTTTGCTTACTCACCATAGTTTTTATTTATAATGGCTCTGTGGTTCTTCTTGCTGAACCCATCAGTAATGTTGTCAAAAAATGAGTTTTGAGCAGCAACAGATACTTTTCTATGGAGATGACGGACAGAGCAGATAGATGACTTTGTCCTTGCATATTCCTGATAAAGGTCTTTATTTTTTACAGTGTGGAAAAGAATCATTCTACTGATGACAATGTAGCAGGTATGGTTAAAATCAGTTCACAGAATTTGCAGAGTTCTGGAAGTGTGAAGTTCATTTTCATAATTTTCATACAGGAAATCTTGTAGTTCCTTCGCAGACTTGTCTTCAAGGTGTTGTGTCATAAACATAGTTCTCACATTGGACTTTAAACTATCAATATCAAAAAACTTCCCATATATTGTCCATAATTTTCAAATCCCTTCTCAGGGAACACATCTGCAAAGCTTGAGAAATTTTTTATTTCAAATATTTCAATACATTTAAGCCGGGCAGCAAAGCAAATCTGATGTTTAACTGCATGATTAGAATATCTAACATCTCAAATGTACATCCTCCTGTAGTCATCCTTTACAGGTGTTTCTTTTATTTATTTATTTATTTATTTATTCTTTGCCCATGGACTCCAGCTACAACTCCAGCCGAGAGTATTGGGTGTGTCATACAACAGGCTATTAACATCAAACTTGATTTCATTATGTATAAATGAAACATAATTAAACAGAAATAGTCTATAATCATACAAAGGTATTAAATGTTTCACATTATATATACACACAAATCCAAACAACATGCAGAAATGATAATTTTTAAAGGTACATTTCAGTAATGATATAACATATTTAAACACCGTCTTAGTATTCACTCAAACTGTATATACATTTCTCTGTGAGATATAGTTTCAAATGATTTTTAAAACATTTTAGGTCTGTTTCTTTTTTAATGATTTTGGGGAGTTTATTAAAAAACCTTTTGCCTGCTTCCTCAGGGGCAGTCATAGACAGTTTCAGATTTCTGTTTATCATGTAGTAATTTTCATTTCCTCTTTTACTGTGTTTGTGTACCTCTTTATTTAGGAGGTGTTTATTGGTTGACCTTACCACCATTATGCTTTGGTATAGGTACAGTGAATATACTGTCATAATATTATAGTGTACAAAAGCTTGCCTACAGGTCTGTCTTGGTGGTATTTTTGCAATGCATCTCACTGCCCTTTTCTGAATTGTGAATATTCTTTTTAAATAGCCAACTTGTGCACTTCCCCATATATGAACTTGAGGGAATATGGAATAGTTGTAGGTAAACAACTAGAATTCTCTCAGATACAGATTTATTCACACTTAGCTTCTACACAGATACAAGTCCGGAGGCTAACTGCCTTTAGTGTCCAACATCCTCCCAAAGCCCCCTCCTCAAAGATAGCACACTTATGCACAAAACAAATATCGATATTTATGGCGCTCTACGCCACAAACTGAATAAGACAAATGTAAGTCCATAATACATTGATCTGAGGACTTTATCACGCACAGTCTTAGCTGTTTTATGCATGATGAAGATCTGTTTGTTTATCTTTTTACACAGTGCATCTATGTGCTCCCTCCATGCCAAATGTTTGTCTATTATAGTTCCTAGAAAGTTTGTGCTGGTTACTTATTTAATAGTCTTTCCATTTATATTAACATTTATATTACAATTTTCACTATGCTTCGTCTGAAATACTACATTCATTGTTTTAGACTGATTCATAAACAGGTTGTTTTGTGTTAAATATTTAATAGATTTTTCGATATTCAGGAGTGCTTCCTTCCGAAGCTCCTCCTTTGTGTCAGCTGTGCAAATGATTGTTGTGTCATCAGCATACATTATAAGTTTCTGATTTATATAGCTAGGGAAGTCATTTACGTAGAGTATAAATAGTATTAGCCCAAGCACCGATCCTTGCGGCACACCGTTTTTAACTGTTTGCAATTCTGATCTGTAGTTTATTATATTTCCCCCACTACTATGTCTGATTTCTGTGCATTGTTTCCTATTTGTAATGTATGATTTAAGTATGTCATTGCATTTTCCTCTAATTCCATACTGATATAATTCCATCATTAATTTTGAGTTGTTCACACAATCAAATGCCTTAGACAGGTCCATAAAAATCCCACAAGTCTTTTGTTGCCTGTCAAGTATATTAAGAACGTGCTCACTTATATCTGTTGATGCTGTTTTTGTTGACTTCCCTTCTCTGAAACCATGTTGTGATGAATGCAATATACTGTACTTTGTTATAAAACTTACAGTTCTATTCTTTATTATCATTTAATAGATTTTAGCAAATGTTGAGATCAATGATATTGGCCTGTAATTTTCTAATTCATCCCTGTTCCCTTTCTTAAATATTGGCTTCACTTTACTTACTTTCAGTGAATCTGGAAATATACCTTCTTCTATCGCAGCATTCAGCATGTGTGTCAATGGTTTTAATATACATTCTCTGCATTCCTTTATGAGATGTGATGTGACACCATCCAAGCCAGATGAATGTTTAATTTTAAGTTGTTTATTAGGTTTGACACTTCTGTATCTGTTGTAGGTATGAAAACCATAGTATGATGTGTATGTGGGGGGTTTAACAATTTACTTACTGCATTTGTTTTATTTTGTCTTATTAATTCATCTGCTACAGTAAAATAATATCTGTTAAAAGTATTGACTATTTCTAGAGGGTTTGCGTTGCTTTTCCCACTCATCAGTGGGCAGATGTCCTCTGCCCGATTTGTTACTTTTCCTCTCTCTTCCTTAATGAAAGACCATAAACCTTTTGAGTAGTTCTTTCTCTTATCTATAGACATACTGATGAATGATGCTTTAGTTTCTCTGATAAAACTACAGTACTCTTTCTTTTTTATTTTATACAGTGCGTTGTAGGCCTCAGTATTTTTTTGTTTGGAGAGGTCATAATACACTCTCAGATTATTTCTGACATGGAATACTTCTCCAGCCACCCAGATTTTTTTTTTTTTTTGACAAGACTTTTACTAACAGGACGTGTAACATTATAATAATAATTGAATAAAGAAAAAAACTGGTTCCATTTGGTGTTTGCATCTTTAGCTGCATATATTTTTTCTCAGTTTTCTGCCTCTAACATCTTTTTTAGCAGATTTATGTTATGTGGGTAGTTCTGTCTTCTTATCTCCCATATCTTCTGCACTGAATCACTAGTCTTTATATTTATGTCTATCATGATTGCAAAATGGTCTGCTAATGTGGAGTTTATTACCTGTGTGTCACAATAGCATGTAGGAATATTTGTTATTACATGATCAATTATAGTTTTACTATGCTTTGTTACTCTAGTTGGTTTTATCTATTTTTATTTTTAGATTGTATAAGCACAATAAGTCCAATAGGGTCTTAGTATTGTCTGTATTTTTACTTGTGTCTATGTTCAGATCTCCTATAATGATCAAATAAGCATATGTTTTTGACAGGTGTTGGATTACATCTTCCAGAAGAAGGTTTTAATTACACCATTTGGTGATTGATACAAACCTAATACACAACATAAATTCCCAGCGATTTTAGATTCCAGTGCTGTAGCTTCAAAGCTCAATTCTATAGTATATTTTGTTATATTTATGGCTTTAGTTGATTTATAGTTAGAAAAAATGGCAACCCCACCACCTTTATAGGAAGTTCTGCAATAACTGGCTACTTTCACACAATTCTTCAAGTTGTACATTCCTATGTGATTTTCTTTTAGCCCATGTTCTGTAGCTACTAGAATGTTTGGCCTATATTCCTGTAATATTACATCTAGTTCCCCTGTTTTATTGTTTATGTATTGAACATTTTGGTGAAGTATTCTAAGTGTTGGCTTTAAATTTAATAGTTCCTCTTTCTGTAATATACTAAGCACTTCACTTGTTCCCTTTGCTTTTGGTACTATGCAGCGATTTTTTTCAGTTTGTGTCATTAAACCTGGATCGTATCTTTGTCCTGTGTTTATATTCCCCTCACTATTGTCACACTGGTATTTAAGATGAACAGTTTTACTTACATCTTTTTCCATGTTCTCTTTCTGCTTACTCGATACCATAAAAAATCCTCACTTAGTGTAACAGGTCTCCTAGTTCTCAGGCATCTGTCTTGATTGGAAGCTGCTTCTGCTGTTGATCTCCCAGGCCTCAGGTACCTCTTCTGTGTGGTTGCTGTTGGCTCCTGTGCTCTCCGACTTGGTGACTGCCCTTCTTTGTTAGCTGCTGCAGCTAATGGCCCTTGTATGTTTTCCTCACAAGCATTTTCATTGCCTTGAAATAGGATGATTCCTTTCTTCTCTTCCTCGGAGTATTGTATATGCCTTCAGCCTTGCAACTTATTTTCTGAAAAGCATTGTGTCTCTTAGCATGCAGCTTTTCTTTCAAGTCTTTCACTTCCTTGCTGCAAAATGTAATGTCTCATAACATACTGGCCCGTACCGAGTTCTCCGGTGCTCAGCCAACACCTATGCCATCCAGATGAAAGATTCAGCAGTTACAGTCTCTCTCAGCAGACTTAAGCACGCTCATGTTGAGCCTTCTTCTACCCCCCTTCAGGCCACGACCACGCCACTCACTGTTGTGGTTCACGACGCTCTGACCACTCCCTCCACGTCGGACTTGCACACTCGATCGAGTGACTTCCAGCTCCAATTGTCGAGCTCTCCATCGACCTCGCCCTCTACTCTGGTCTCACGCACTCCGTCGAGTGACCACATGCTCCCCACGTCGAGCTTACCTACGATCACACCCTCGCCGCCGGGCCCTTTGCTGGCCCCTTCGACCTCTCCACCATCACCTGCCTCGCCCTGTCGAGGTTTCTCACACACCCCCATCTTGAACGTGCCCTCACTTGAGGTGTTTGTGCCTGTCCCCCCCAGACATAATCCATGACATCTTAATAATACTGCATGATTATACTCTGTTCATCGTGTGTTTCTCTTCATCCAGTGCTCATGACACAATCTCCGCCATTCCCTGCCACCTGGTGAAATGTGTTCCCCTCCCGCCTGACATCAACCTGGACATGCTTCGTGTGTTCACCAGGCCCACCGGAGACATCGTCATCATCGCTAGGTTCCACCCGCAAACCCCGGCCTACCTGTCACTGCACAACCAGCACACCCAGTACAACGCCCGGCTCGCTTCAACGACTTCCAGGTTCGGTGGCCAAACCTTCCTTCACGACATCTACCCACACAGCTCCCCGACGACACTGTCGAGCTGACCATGGGCCGGCTCCTGCAGACCACTCCAGCCGACACCTTAGTCTTCCCCCCCCCCCCTTCCCCCAGCCTCTGAAGAGTACTCTGTACTGCGGTTCCACCATGTTCAGTTCTTTGTGAGCCTTGCATGTGTTTAGGTGAATAAATGAACTACTGCTAAATGGGTGTTGTTTGGTGTAACCAACCTGAACTTCTCCCTCATACATATGGTTTCAAGACAGTATTTTGTTTGCACACTTATATAGCATTCTAAGACTTTTTAATGACTCTTTGATGTCACTTGTGATCCATGAATTTGATTTTTTGTTCATTTTCATTTTCTTCAGAGGCAACGAAGAAATATCATAGCAGTACCATCAGCAGGGGTAACATTGGCCCACTTTTCACTTTTCCACTTGGTACTTGTACATTACTATACATCCAGTGTATATTAATAAATAATAAGATGCCCATTTTAAGTTATTTATTGGTTTAGATAGTAAGCAATTTGCTGCTCTTCTTCTTTTATTAAAATGTGTTTCAAATACATTGCAACCTATATTGCTACATAATTATAAAAAATTATTGAATCCGTTGAAGTAATATATTTTCTGATTTCTGAAGTCATTTTATCCACCGTAATATGGTACTCCATTGGAGGGTGGGGGAGGCTATAGTCCCCATAGCCCCTCCCCCCCCCTCCCCCCCTCCCCCCCTCCCTTGCCACCGCCACTGCTTTCCGTGTCCCAGTTTACATTTTTTAACATTAGATTAAAGACCCTAATGCTGTCATTATTAATTAATCTTCTCTCGATATAATTTCTGTTGTCATTTTTCTCATGAGTTTACTCTAGAGTCAATTTAACAGCTTGATGATCAGAGGAACCAGTATCAAATATCTCAGATTTAAAGCCGCAATTTGATTTGTCAACGAATATTTTGTCTATAGTACTGTCACTTTGCTGCTGTATCTGATGATATCTTCTACACACGTGTCCATATTGTAAATTTTTAGTAGATTAAGAAGTTTCTGCCCTTTTTTACAGTTGTCCTAGAAATTAACATTGAAATTCCCAAGCACAATTATCTTTTTTGTCTGACTATTTAGATAGTTCAGAAGATTTTCCAAAATTTCAGAGAACAACTCAAAATTACCAGATGGGGACCTATATATACATGCAATTATAATATTACTATCTGTTACTTCACATAAACAATGTTCAAAATATTTTTCAATACAGCAGAAATTTTTAAACCTAATTTCCTTTGATTTAATATCCGCTCTTACAAATATACATGTTCCACCCCGTCTGCATATTTCCCTGCAAAAGCTGCTGACCAACTGGAAGCCTGAAATCCCAACAGCACATTTTTGTATTTCTTGCAGCCAGTGTTCAGTTACAGACAAGATAGAAATCTCCTTCAATGAACCATTCAAAAGGACCTCTAGCTCATGTAGCTTATGGTTAAGCCCTGACCATTGTGATACAGGAGAGTTAAAGAATTATTCAGTTTTATGAGAGGTATATTTCTTGCCTGGGTAGTTCTTTGAAGAGCAGGCTCTTGTCTTCTTTTTGTTTCTAACATGATTTTCACCTTCTGGGAGTCCTGGACTTCTTTTTGGTTGTTTTCTTCTACAGTGGATTTGGCATAAAAAGTCATTTGTATGTTGTTTGGATGCTAACTTCTGCTTGGTGCTTCATCGTGATCTGTTGTTTTAACCTCTGTCCAATCTGGTACGTCTTCCTCTTCAGTCTTTTTACATGGTGATATTGTCTTCTGTGCTGGTTCCCTGCCATTTGTTCATTCCACTGAAGGCATATTTACTGTTAACTTTTTCATTTCTTCTTCTGTTATTTCCATATACTGAGGTGATATCAACTTCTGTGTTGCTTCCTTTTCACTTGTTCATTCCCTAGTATACATATTTACCGTTAATTTTTTTTGTTTCATCTTCTGTTATTTTCCATCTTGTAAGCATTCAGTTTCGGTGAGTGACTGATCTTCCTGTTGCAAGCATTTAACAGAGATCAGTGGGCTGAATCATGGCTGAATAATGAAGGTTCCTGACAATTAGTTTAAAATTCACAGTTGCAAAATCTAATGCGAATTCTTTACAGAAGAATGGACAAAATGGTAGAAGATGATCACAGGGAAGATCAGTCTGGATTCCGAAAAAAAGTAGACCACACAAGGCAATACTGGCCATATGACTTATCTTAAAAGTTAGGTTAAACAAAAGCAAATCTGCATTTACAACATTTGTAGACTTAGACAAAGCTGTAGACAATATTAACTGGGATGCTTTCTTTGAAATTCTAAAGGCAGAAAGGGTAAAATGCAGGGAGCAATAAGCTATTTACAACTTATACAGAAACCAAATGGCAGTTATAAGAGTTGAGGTACACAAAAGGGAAACAATGGTTGAGAAGGAAGTAGAGACATGGTTGTAACCTATTCCTGATGTTATTCAGTCTATACATTGAACAAGTGTAAAGGAGCTTGAAGAAAAATCTGGAGTAGGAATTAAAATCCAGGAAGAAGAAACAAAAACTGCAATTCTGTCAGAGACAGCAAAGGACTTGGAAGAGCACACGAATGGATAATAGATAATGTATTTGTAAATAAGTACATTTACAATAATTTAACAGTGAAAAATATTATAAATGGCCTCTAGATCATGAAGGGCAATTTCTCACTCTAAACTAAATAAATGTACAAAGGAAAGAAAATTTCATTTGGAAAAACTTTAGGATTATACATGAACACACAATTGAAGGCTTTAATCAGCAATTACAGCTAGTAGACTGGTCTCTTGTGTATGCTTCAATTGATGTTAACTCAAAATTTAATATATTTATCAATAAATTTACAACTCTGTTTTCAGAAACGTTTCCTAAAAAGTCAGTGAGAGAAAACCAGTTAAAATCTGGAAACAAGCCTTGGATTACTAAAGGCATCAAAATTTCTTGCAAAACAAGAAGAGACCTATATGCAGCAGCCAAAAGATCAAATGATCCCAGTAGGAATATGCACTATAAACTCTACTATAAAGTTCTGAATATGATCATACAAGCAGCAGACAACATTTGCCTGAAGACAGAAATTGATTACCTAAGCAATAAAGTAAAAACTATTTGGAATTTTGTTAAGAAGGAAAACAAGGAAAAATGCAGTTTGTAGTGAAAATATCCAAATAAAAAGTGAGGGTCATCTTGTTAGCAATCCAAAAATAGCTCCAGACACATTAAACGAATATTTTTAACAGTAACAGAAAAAATAGGTTTACAAGGCTCCATGAACCAAGCCATCAGTCTTTTAAAAGCCAGAATACCTAGCTCAGTACAACACATGAAGGTAACAACAGTCACCGTTTAAGAAATTAAAAGAGTTATTAAATCACTGAGAAGTAGAAACTCTACCGGGATGATAATATTTCTAACAAATTATTAAAATACTGCTGCAGTGATGTAAGTAAAGTCCTTTGCCATATTTTTGTTGGGTCACTTAAGCATGAAATAGTTAATGAGAGGCTTAAGTATGCAGTTGTAAAACCACTGTATAAGAAGAGAGAAAAGTTGGATGCTGCTAACTATCGGCCAATATCACTACTCACAAGTTTTTCAAAAGTTTTAGAGAAACTAATGCATGCCAGGATAGTTTAGCATCTCAGGGATCAAAATATCCTCAGCGAAAGTCAGTTTGGATTTTAGAAAGGTTTGTCAGCAGGAAATGCAATATTTGCATTTGCTGGCAGTCTTGGAATCTATTAACGAAAAAATAAAGATGGTTGGGATTTTTTGATACCTAACAAAAGCATTTGACTGTGTTAGTCACCAGATTCTTTTACAAAATGCTGCACATCTCAGTATAAGTGATTCACCAGCGAAATGGCTTGACTCATACTTGTCAAATAGGAAACAGAAAGTTGTAGTTTATAGTCAAAATGGAGTCCTATTATCGTCATAATTGGGTACCATCACATCTGGAGTGCCCCAAGGCTCAGTTCTGGGCCCCCTACTTTTTATTAGCTTTATAAATGATCTGCCTCTCCGTACGGAATATTGTAGATTCACCATTTTTCCTGATGACACTACACTACTTATTGATAATTCAGTAAACTTGAGGAAACAGCAAATAAGGTTTTAAGTGAAACAGTGAACTGCTTTAACATCAATGGCCTTTATTTAAATTACACTAAAACAAACTATATACAGTTCCACACAACATTCAAAGATGAAGAAATAGTAGTAAAAGTAGGTGAGCAGGTGATCACCAGGGTGGATACCTCAAACTACCGAGGCTTGCATATTGGCAGCAAACTGAACTGGTCAAACCACATCCTGGATCTATGCGAAAGATTGAGCTCAGCAACTTATGCATTATGCATTGTTTCTTCTTATAGAATTATGGAACCATGAAGTCAGCCTATTATGGCTATTTTCATGCCATTCTGGTACACAGAATTATATTTTGGGGTAATCAACACTGTCTAAAAAAGTACTGTGTGTAGAAAAAAGAGCCAAAAGGATCATGCGTGGAGTCCATCCTAGACTCACATGCAGGAATCTTTTTAAGAAACTTGGAATCCTTACATCCACTGCACAATATATATTCTCTTTGATGTGCTTCATAAGGAAAGAACAATCCATTTTTTAACCTGAATGGTGAGTATTATGAGACGAGAAGAAAACATGATATACACTATGAACAGGCAAATCTAAGTATGGTACAGAAAGGAGTCCATTCATGGGCTGTAATATTTTTAACACCCTCCCTTCAACAATTAAGTGTTTGGTAAAAGATGAGCTTTTGTTTAAAAAATTTTAAGGCAGTTCCTATTACAGGGATCATTTTATACCATAGAAGAGTTCCTGAACTACAGAGTTCAGCATTTGTTGTATTGTTAAATGCAAATATGTGCCCAAATCTAAATTTGTAATCCTGACAATTGTTTATTGTAAACACATATTTAGCATTATTTATTTTCTGTGTGTAATATTTATTTATCTCTCAAAATTGATTTTCTGTACTAGAACTTAAGTTACTGTTTACTGTACCGATAATATGAAATAATTTTGTTTTGTTTATATGTGCTACGATAGATTTCTGACAAGTTCCATATCCTGTAATACTGTCACAACATGGATCACCGGAAGAAGAAATAAATAAATTAATAAACAAATGGACAGTGTCTTGAAACCTTGAGGCAGTAGATGAGTTTTATTAATTGAGCAAAAAAAAAAAAAAAAAAAAAAAAAAAAAAAAAAAAAAAAAAAAAAAAAAAAAAAAAAAAAAAAGGAGCAGTTGAGGCCGTAGTAGAGAGGATAGAATATGTAGAATGGCAATGGCAAGAAAAACGTGTCTGAAGAAGAGAAATTCGTTAACATTGATTATAGCTTTAGGTGTTATTAAGTCTTTTCTGAAAGTATTTGTATGGAATGTAGCCTTGTAGCTATTGAAGTGAAACATGTACAATAAACAATTTAGACAAGAAGAGAACAGGAGCTTTCAAAGTGTAGTGCTACTACTAATATATGAGGAGATCACATAACTAATGAGGAGATATTGAACAGAACTGAGGAAAAAAGGAATTTGTGGTGCAACCTGACAAGAGGAAGGAACCGGATGATAGAACACGTTCTCAGACATGAATGGATCACCAATTTAGTGTTGGAGGGAAGTGTGGGGCATAACAAATGCAAAGGAAGACCAAGAGAAGGATATAGTATGCAGATTCAGAAGGATGTAGGCTGAGGTAGTTATTTGGAAATGAAAAGGTTTGTACAGGATATTGTAGCAACAGTGACAGCAATAAGTTAACCTGTTCTACAGCTTTTCTGGAGATAATTTTACCTTTTTCCAAAGCAAAAATTGTCAAGCATTTCATTCTGTTTAGGTGAAAACTCTGTATCACATTAAGATGAAATGAGATATTTTCTGTTTTCTATTCTATAAGGTACTTTAGACTCTATTTGAACGTTTTGGTTTATCATACACTAAAGTACACAGACGTTTTTTGACCTCCAAATAATATTCCAATTTGAACAGGCATAGGTTGGGAACCACACAGTCTAGAAGGCTGTGAATTGCCTTGTTTTGATGCCATCGTCGTTGCGGCTCAAAAGTTGGCGTTAGATGCGAACGAATCAGTTATGTGTTTAAAAGTATGAAAAGTGGTGTGGTACGAAAGCGCAAACAAAGTTGATATTTGGCGCGGTGGCAAGTGGTAGCGACCGTAAATGCGTTTGCAATATATACAGTCGCTCCCAACAGACACAGCGCCGAGTGTCTACGTTGTTTGCGCGCTTAGGTATTTTTGTTGTGTATAGCACTTATTGCCGTTTTATATTTGTATAAAATGGATAAGTGTAAAAGTAAGTTAAAGAAACGCAAATTTGAGGATAACATACCTCAGATCCGAATTTGCGTTCGAAGCCGTAAAAAACACGTGCGGCAACAGTGAAGGGAGTGTAAATAACAAACATTATTCCCGCTAGTAGTTGGTGCAGTTGTAGGGAATCTGAATTTTGTGGTAACCTTTCGCCACAATGGTGGTAATCAAACCAGAGATTGGTGAATCCAGAGCAACTAATGAAATGTTTGAATGGGAAGACCCAGAATGTGAATGAAACCCTCAATAATGTTGTGTGATGTATGCCTAAACATGTCTTTGCTGGCCCTATGACTGAAGTTAGCAGTTTCTGGTACTGTAATAACTTTTGATAGCAGGAACTATAAAAGACTGAAAATTCTGGAAAAGGTATAAAATGGATAAGTGTAAAAGTAAGTTAAAGAAACGCAAATTTGAGGATAACATACCTCAGATCCGAATTTGCGTTCGAAGCCGTAAAAAACACGTGCGGCAACAGTGAAGGGAGTGTAAATAACAAACATTATTCCCGCTAGTAGTTGGTGCAGTTGTAGGGAATCTGAATTTTGTGGTAACCTTTCGCCACAATGGTGGTAATCAAACCAGAGATTGGTGAATCCAGAGCAACTAATGAAATGTTTGAATGGGAAGACCCAGAATGTGAATGAAACCCTCAATAATGTTGTGTGATGTATGCCTAAACATGTCTTTGCTGGCCCTATGACTGAAGTTAGCAGTTTCTGGTACTGTAATAACTTTTGATAGCAGGAACTATAAAAGACTGAAAATTCTGGAAAAGGTAGGGATGAAATTAGGGCAGAACTCACCTTGAGGTCTGCAAATAGTCCATGCAGAGTTTGCTGCTTAGTAAATGACGAAAGGAGCAAGAAAGATAAGAAGGTAAAGAAATAAATATCTAAAACCAATAGAACCGTTTACCCTCTCCTCTCCATAGCAAAATGTTTGTGTGTGCAACAACTTGATTATACTGGTAACACTGATTAATTTATAAAGTTTATATGTCAGTAGCCTACAGTGAGATCAGACACTAGGTTAACTTTCAAGTGGTACATACAATGAGCTGTATGCCCCATGGCTTCCCATTAATTACCTCAAGGCAAGAAAATCATAGATAAAAAGCAAATACAGGATTTATAATAATAATAGAAGTATCATTCCTCAACTTGATGCACTTGTTTACATTAATGTATGTTATTCAAAAATGGTATTCACCAAAGAACATTTTCAAAGTTCAAGAACGTTGTGTTCCCTTACACTGTGAAGTAGTGCCCTGGTAAGTGCTGAGTTGGATAATGCTTGATGCACAAAAGTCACTCTACAATGTTTTGGAACTAAGATTCTTAACTGTAGTTTCACATTTGAGCAGTCTGAGTACCCATGCAAACATTGCAAAAGGAAATATTCTTGTGCATATATAGTTGTCTGTCATGTAAATATTTACTTCTGCTGCTTACATATTTAGGAAGACAAAAGTATGATAGTGAATGGTAACACAGGTATTTATAGATTCTGTTTGTGATATAGACACTGGTTGAGGTGGGTTGCAAATGCTTGCAAATATATTCCCTTAGTGCTTGACCCAGTATACACTTATTTGATGAAAAACAGGTGTGAAAATTATGACAGTAGCAGTAATTGTAGAAGGTAAAACACTAAAGGGGGGGAAGAATTCTGGAGTACCGTTTATGTCAAATTCTGCATACCAGCGTTGGGGCTATTCAGAGAAATTGAGGGAAGATGACTTATAAACATGATGTGGATTATAGTAATATTGTTTCATCTGGACCTGTCAATGCAAATGAATTGCTTTGCCACCTACAACAGTTTCTGGGACACTGCCTGGCTAATAATGGAGCACAATGAAAGTAGTCAGATCTGTGAAATGCCTAAGAACCGAAACAAAAACAATAAATGATGCACTGCAGATATGGTCTATGGCAGCAGCACTGTGCTGATAATATGAAGACACCAAGTGTGTTTAATGTTTATCCCTTCCTGTTTTTGTATGGTGGGAAGATATAGAGGAGAGTCATCTCAGCCTATGAACACCAATGAAACACTTTCAATTATGCAGTGAAGCTGACACGAAAGCCGCCATGGTTGTCAGTTAAAATTTATACAAGATGTACTTTTATGGATTTTATTGTTATACAAAAGTGCAATTTTATTTTTTAAAATTTTTGTATAAAATAAGTAGGTAATGGATTAAAGTATTTCATATTTCCTTTAATTTGTATATTGCCACATTAAAAAAATATATTATTATTAAAATTACAATCCTTTTGTTTCTTGTGAGAGAGTATTCTATTATATTTTTAGTTTACACCATATAGATTGACTTCATTTCTCATTTGCAGGCAATTTTTTGTGCATACGGTGTGGTCGATCATATACTGCAAAACGTAATCTCTCCAGTCACCAACGATTTGAATGTGGTGTTCTTCGCCAGTTTGTTTGCTCCTTGTGTGGAAAGAAGTTTAAGCGCAAACACCATCTCAAGGATCACGTCAAGTGTTATCACAGAGCTTATCAAGGGACAGCTGCCATAAGCTAGCCGTATGCACATCTTTCACAGCACAAATCTAATTTTGTAATTGTGAGACAACATAAAATCTTATACTCATGTTATGTATTACAAGGGGTTGGCGTAAGATTTAATGATTAACTTTAAAGAGTAAGCTATATAATTAATTTTTGTGTGTGTTTACAAGTGCCTGTTTGCAGTATTTCATTATTGACTGCAGCAGAAGTGTTGTAGCTGTGTTAGGCCAAATCAGATGACTTCTTTAGCCATATGGATTGAATGGACACAGCTGCAGCATTTATGTTACTGCTGACAGCCAAATACCACACAATACCCCACTTTAGCCATGGGCTGCACTTTTTTGTTTTTCTGCTGGTAGTGATGTGCCCTGTGCTGTGGCACAGATGTGTTCAGGACTTCAGGTGTGAACCTGCAAGCAAATAAAAATTAATTGCATTACTTTATTTTTTTTATTTAAGTGATCTTTAAAACTTTGTTACTACTACTTGTACAGATTTGTTACATTACTACTTCCATGCTGTGTTGACATTTTATGAAGATTTCCCCCTTGTCCAGATAAATATGTGGTTGTAGAACTGATAAAGCAACAGGTGCCACTTGTTGTAATGTCTACTTAGTAATAAATAAAACTTGCTTCATGAAAAAAATTAATAATTAAGTCTCCTTTCTTTTCCTTTAGACTGATAAAAACTGAAGTGCTGTATCAGACTGCACCATGGGCTGCACTTTTTCGTTTTTCTGCTGTAGTGATGTGCTACTGTGCTGTTGCATGTAACATTGGTGGCTGCTGATGCACAGCAGCCAGGCTTGTTCGTTGTGACGAGCAAAATTTTTTCCTGGGGAGTTATGCTCTGTAACAGGATTCAGTCACCATATTGAAACAAAAGACAAGCTTCTTTATGGAATTAGCAATGAACAGTACATACAGGCTGCCAAAGTAGGATCATTTAAAAATCTTACTCCAAGATGGAAACTACATGTATATTTTTTCTTTGATTTGAAATGCAGTTTGTTGTAAAACTATTGATTGGACAGTATGTGACAATGAAGTGCTTCATTTCTTTTTTGTCTTTGCTCTATATGCAGATAATTAAAAATGTTTCATTCTGACTGATATGGTGTGATAGTGTGCGCTAATGTATTTACTTATTTGAAAATGTCTCCTGATTACAGTTTTCATTTGCAGGCAAGTTTTTATGCATTCGCTGCGGCCGATCATATACTACAAAGCGTAATCTCTCCAGTCACCAACGATTTGAGTGTGGAGTTGTTCCCCAATTTATTTGCATGGTATGTGAAAGGGGGTTTAAACGCAAACACCATCTCACTTATCATGTCAATATATGCCGCAAAGCTCAACAAGGTAAGAATCCAGAAGGTAGATAATTACTCATGGAAGGCATAATTATTTATTTATGTGCATTCATTTGTACTGTCCTCTTATTGCACCTCTTTATTTCTACTACTTGTACTGATTTGTTACATTACTTTTATGCTGTGTTGACATTCTATGAGGATTTGCTCCTTGTCGAGATAAATATGTGGTTGTAGGACTGATAGAGCAACAGGTGCTATTTGTTGTACGCTCAACTTAGTAATAAATAAAACTTGCGTCCTGAAAAAAATTAAGAACTTAAGACTTCTTTGTTTTCCTTTAGACAGACAAAAATTAACTGATACAAAGTAAGGTTCTGTATCAGACCGTGCCTCTGGGCTCCATCTTCTAACATTGGTGGCTGCTGATGCACAGGTCCCAGGCTTGTTCGTGGTAACAAGCAAAGTTTTTCCTGGGGAGTTATGCTCTGTAACAGGAGCCAGCCAACATACTGCAAAACCAAAAGACAAGCTGCTTTATCGAATGAGCAATGAAATGTACATACAGGCTGCCAAAGTAGGATCACATAAAAATCTTACACGAAGATGGAAACTACATGTATATTTTTCCTTTGATTAGAAATGCAGTTTGTTGTAAAACTATTGAATGAACAGTATGTGACAATGGAGTGCTTCATTTCTTTTTTGTCTGTGGCTCTAAATGGAGATAATTAAAAAGGTTTCATTCTGACCAATAAGTTATGATAGTGTGCGCTAATATATTTACGTAATTGAAAATGTATCCTGATTACAGTTTTCAATTGCAGGTAAGTTTTTATGCATTCGCTGCGGCCGATCATATACTTCAAAGCATAGTCTCTCCAGTCACCAACGATTTGAGTGTGGAGTTGTTCCCCAATTTATTTGCATGGTATGTGAAAGGGGGTTTAAACGCAAACACCATCTCACTTATCATGTCAATATATGCCGCAAAGCTGAACAAGGTAAGAATCCAGAACATAGATAATTACTCTTGGAAGGCATAATTATTTATTTATGTGCATTCATTTGTACTGTCCTCTTATTGCACCTCTTTATTTCTACTACTTGTACTGATTTGTTTCATTACTTTTATGCTGTGTTGACATTCTATGAGGATTTGCTCCTTGTCGAGATCAATATGTGGTTGTAGAACTGATAGAGCAACAGGTGCTATTTGTTGTACGGTCAACTTAGTAATAAATAAAACTTGCGTCCTGAAAAAAATTAAGAACTTAAGACTTCTTTGTTTTCCTTTAGACAGACAAAAATTAACTGATACAAAGTAAGGTTCTGTATCAGACCGTGCCTCTGGGCTCCATCTTCTAACATTGGTGGCTGCTGATGCACAGGTCCCAGTCTTGTTCGTGGTAACAAGCAAAGTTTTTCCTGGGGAGTTATGCTCTGTAACAGGAGCCAGCCAACATACTGCAAAACCAAAAGACAAGCTGCTTTATCGAATGAGCTATGAAATGTACATACAGGCTGCCAAAGTAGGATCACATAAAAATCTTACACGAAGATGGAAACTACATGTATATTTTTCCTTTGATTAGAAATGCAGTTTGTTGTAAAACTATTGAATGAACAGTATGTGACAATGGAGTGCTTCATTTCTTTTTTGTCTGTGGCTCTAAATGGAGATAATTAAAAAGGTTTCATTCTGACCAATAAGTTATGATAGTGTGCGCTAATATATTTACGTAATTGAAAATGTATCCTGATTACAGTTTTCATTTGCAGGCAAGTTTTTATGCATTCGCTGCGGCCGATCATATACTTCAAAGCATAGTCTCTCCAGTCACCAACGATTTGAGTGTGGAGTTGTTCGCCAATTTATTTGCATGGTATGTGAAAGGAGGTTTAAACGCAAAGCGCATCTCTCTCATCATGTCAAGAGGTGCTACAAAGCTCAACAAGGAAAGAATCCAGATGGTATATAATTACTCATGGAAGGCATAATTATTGATTTATGTGCTTTCATGTGTATTGGCTTGTTAATTCACCTCAAATTAAATTGTTTGAATGAGCAACAAATTAGAAATGTCAGTCTAAGCAAATGCTTGAATACTGTAATAGAATAGCAGATGCTATTTATTTCAAATTAGGAAGTGGTTTATGGTGATCTCTCTCCTTCTTTCATTATCTTATTATTCCTGTTTACTGTCCATACTGGGATCTGATACTCCTGGTGACGTTTCTCCTTTATGTATTTATGCTGTGTATTAACAAACTTATAGTATTCCTAGACTAGCTTCTTACGGACAGTTTACATACAGGCAAAGACTGAGAAGATCAAATACATATACAGGATTGGCAACTAAAGTAATAAGGCTAATGGCATAGTGTACATCTGACGTCATGGTCATGCTTTTGTCTGCGGCAGTGACACCATAATGGCTTCCTTGAAATAAGCTTCCAACTTGTTCATGAGCTTCAAATAAGTGTTCACAACTTTTTCAAGAATTTGCTCTTTACAATGCATTCAGAATATGAGGGTTAGTCATTTCAAACAATTGTTGCCTTCAGGGTTTCATAGTGTGATATACCAAGAGAAATTTTTGTTTGCTTTCCTAACATCTTAAATTGTACTCACTTAACAGAATTCCAGCTACATAGCTGTGAAATTATTTACTGTAGGAAATGTTGAGAATGCTAGTAATGATATGTAAATCTAAAACTTTACTTTCTAGTTGTGATGTAAATACAATGTTTTTGTTCGTTTCTAAAAACAATCATTGTACTCGGGTAATGAATCTATTATTTGTATAGATATACTGACACACATAATGTTGTACAAGCTGCCATTAAAGATAACAGATGTGTTTTACACTCTTACTGTTGCATAAAGAAAGTAACATTTTGTGTGAACTTTACAAAATCAGCATTCTAAAGTCATTCTGCACGAATCATTGTCTTGTTTATGTGTTTCTTTGGCAATAATAAACTCTTTGGAATTTTCAATTAGTGAGCATGTTGAGACACATATGTGCCTATCAGGAATTTCTGAAGAAGTAATAAGGTGTTTTTTGGATATTACTACAAACTGAGAATCTTGTTCAAATTAAGGCAGTTGCAGTATGGCATATTTATATTTCTGACAGTAAATTGAAACTAAGAGCTGACATAGAATATCTAATTTTTCAGTACTCCTGAATTTTTAATTCCCATTATCAGTCTGTACTCAGTTTGCCACTTTGTTGCTTTGAAAACATTTCTCTAAAGTAACGGAACTTAACATTACTGCAAAATTCAGGGTTTATATTATTTGATTAACATGTACAAGGTAATAGTTCATTTGTTACAGGGTCTAATTAAGTAAAAATAGACGTGATTATTAAGATGTTCAGTAAAATGAATTGATCTGACTGTTTCAATCAAAGACCTCATTTATATCTTTCTGATTGCTTGAGTATTTGATAAGTTCAGCTTGTTATGTTTTTACAGGAAGGTCAAGTGTATCAGGACTGCAGACATGTATCAGCAACAAATAATTAGTTATTTGCATAACTTTATTTATTTATTTGAATTAATCGTTTAAATCTTATGATCACTCCTTGTACAGATTTGCAAGTATTTTTACCTTACTTTTATGCTATATTGATAGCTTATGAACCATTTGCTTCTTTTTTTTAGGTACATGCATTCATATGCAGTCAGATAACTCATAGAGAAATAGGCACCATTTGTTGTGTTATTAGTTAATTCAGAAATAAAACTTACTTAATGAAAAAATTTAAGAGTTTTTTTTGTTTTTCTGTAGACAGATGCAACATAACTGATACTCAAGAAAGTGGTGTATCATACTGTCTTTGTGCTTCAACATGTAGCTTTGCTGGTTTCTGATGCGCTGGCTCCTGGCTTTGTTCCCAGTGACCACCTTCATTTTGTCCTGGGGCATTATGCTCTGTAACGGGATCCTATCAACCTACTGAAACCAAAAGAGAAGCTGCTTTATCAAATAATAAGTGAAATGTGCACTATACTGCAAAAGTGGGGTCACATGAAAGACTTACACCAAGATGAAAACCTCATGTTTATGTGCATACCGCAGCTGTATGTATGGATAGCATTCAACACCTTGTGTAGGGGTAGGAGGTTCGCATTAGTTTGAAATATTCACAAGTAATTTAATAATGATTTACCCTATTATAAAAATATATGTTTAAGACTTGCACTCATCTCAAATGAAGTATGTGCAGAACTTCAACCAGTGTATGGAGACTACATTTAGCAAAGGCCTCAGATTCTTCAGGGATTTAAAAAAAAAAAAAAAAAAATTGGAATACTGAGATCATATTAATGTGAATGTTCCAATCAATGAACATCAGCATTGAAAACTTTCAAGGAAATTAGTATTCTCATGTGCTCTGAGTCTTGCTTAACAGTCTTAATGTATAGCAATTAAGCACATAAGATCTGTGGATGAGGAAAGTCTGCATGAAAATGATTCACTTTGTCTTTTGATGCACACCATTACTTGTGACAAAACTTGTTTTTTGGAATGATTCAGAAAACAAATTCTGAAGTCATGAATAGATCCCTTTACATCAACAATGAATCAGCTTAAAATCAAATGCATGCTGATTTGGCTTTTTGGAGACATTGTCAATACGAAACTTGTACCTGAAGACATTTAATTAGCATAATTAATAAGAAATGTTAGGCAGCCTTTGAAAAAGGATAGGTTATTTATGCTCTGGAATATGTTAAAATTTTATTGAATACACTGAAACACACAATAAATTATACAAAGTTCACGAGTTTGTGATCTGTGAATTTTTGAAGACTTTAAATGAAAACAATTACAGTTAACATAACTTGAATTGCAGTGGCACAAACCATTTGCAGGCGAGCCTTAAATCTATCACTTTGCTGAAATCTATCACTTTGCTTGAATCTATCACTTTGCTGAAATCTATCACTTTGCTGAAATCTATCACTTTGCTGAAATCTATCACTTTGCTGAAATCTATCACTTTGCTGAAATCTATCACTTTGCTGAAATCTATCACTTTGCTGAAATCTATCACTTTGCTGAAATCTATCACTTTGCTGAAATCTATCACTTTGCTGAAATCTATCACTTTGCTGAAATCTATCACTTTGCTGAAATCTATCACTTTGCTGAAATCTATCACTTTGCTGAAATCTATCACTTTGCTGAAATCTATCACTTTGCTGAAATCTATCACTTGGCTGAAATATTATCACAGTCTTTTAAAGTAGAACTTGGTCATATGTGACAAGCTGGCTGGAGATGCTGTGCTGCCTGCTGCTCACAGTGATCCCACTGGGTAAGGGTCTAGTGAGGCATATCAATAGTATGGTATCATCCCTCGAGACAACCTACAGGATTTTTGGCAAATAAAAACATCCCTGTTGCTTCTCAGTCCACTTATTTCCCAGATCTTAGTGAATCCAAGTCCTTTGTTTTTATTGTGGTAGAAGCACAACGAAAGAACAGCATACCTGAACAACAGAAATCATTATAGCATCCTTAATTGACCAGATGGAGGCTTTTGTAGTCACCATGTACTAGCATTATTTTGAAGAGTAGAGTCAGAGGTATGGGCTCTGTGTGGTTTCTCAAGGCACATACTTCCAAGATTTACTTAATTTGTTATGTAAGAAGCTCGTAAAACATCAAACTCAAAAACTGTACTGTACGTTACTGAATAACAGATAATAACCATAGAAAAAATTATTTGAAATGTATAATTAAATATAAATAAAAATATGCTTTAAGAATAAGGTGTGCAAGGCAGTGCAAAATCAAAAACATTGAATTTGAGGACTTTGTGTAAGCATAGCATTAATTTAACAATGGAAAATCCAGGATAGAATAACAATAATAAGGAAACAATAGATTGCTACTCACCAGACAGAAGAGTCCCAGACAGGCACAATGAAATAGAATGCTAGAAACAAACCCAGATGCAAGACTGTCCCATACGTCTTCCCACTACCACCTACTCCAGTCAGTCACAGGCATCTTCTACCCGATTGAAGGCAGAGCTGTTTAGGAAAGCAGCCACATGATTTACAATCTACATGGGCATAACAAGTAATAAGCTGTTTGCCTGCACGAATGGCCATCACCAGACTTTGGCCGAGACACAGCTGGGCTACGCAATTGCTGAGCATGCTGCCTAGCATGATGTGCATTACTTTTAAGACTGCTTAACAACCTGTTTGTCATCTAGATTCTCCCCGTCAACACTAGTTTTTCTGAACTATTCAGGTATAACACTCTTTGCAACGTATCCTTTGTTCCCATAACCCTCTGGCCTTGGACTTTGCTAGGCTCTGCCCTCCACCCACCTGTCCCCTTCACAGTTCGCACTTCGGTACTACACATACCTTCCAGTGCACCTGCATCGTCCTTTTCCCATCCATACTTTACTCCTCTCTCCTTTCCTCCTCCCTCCTCTTCCCGTCCTCCCTCTCCCTCCTCAATACAGCCTTCCAGTGCTGGATTCATGATATCCCTGCAAGCTCCCATAGGCACCATTGGCTTCTTCTCCTACTATCCTCCCCTCTCTCCACCAAATAAGTCAGATGCAGTTACAGTGGGACCTTAGTGTTCGGAGATGACAGTGGTAAAGTGTGTTTGAGTTGTGCTCTTGTGAATCTCTCTGAGTTTTCTTCATATGGTAATAGATTTGCTGAAAAAATTGAATATTTCTTGGATTCTTTTTCATTGTGCCCGTCTTCGACTCAACATCTCTTCTATATTTATTTATTTGTTTTGATCTGTCTCTGTGCATTTTTATGTGATCGATGTCATCATAGGGAGTTAACATATATTGCACAAATACATTTTGTTGACAGTTACAGTGCAAATACTAGTAATAATACAAGCCACATAAAATATACACCCGAGAACAGTTTCTTAATTTTACAGTACATAGAAAATAATATGCAGAAGTATTAAATAAACTGTTGACATAGTAAGGTAAGTACAGAGTAATTTACATTATAATTAATTTAATACCTCAAATCTTCCTTAGAACAGTTTTGAATTTCTGAAATATTGTAGAAAGCCTTATCTTTCAACCATTTTCCAGTTTTTGTTTTAAAGTCATTGACTGAGACAAGATGTGCTTGTAAATGTAAAATGTTAAATAATTTTATGCCCAAGTATTCATAACTAGACTGAGTTTTTTTTAATCTAGCTGTGGGCATATGTATTTGTTTCATTTGCCTAGTTTTATGTTTGTGTACACCTTCCCTCAATATGTAGTTATCTAAGTTTTCTTTAATCAGTAACAGTATATAAAAAACGATAGGTGTGTCAGTACCTTTAAGTCTTTAAAAAGTCATCTGCTGGAGGTTTTAGAGTTTGTAACTCCAGCAATAGTCCTGAAAGCCTATTCTTGCCAGATGAAAATTCTTTGGCCCCTTCAGAATAACCCCGTTAAAGGATACCATGTTGCAGGTGGCAGTGAAAGAAGTCATAGTAGGAGTTGAGTAATAGAGGTGGTGTTGCACATGTTTGTAATTTAGTCACTAAAAAGGTTACATGGAGAGTTTTCTGCATACAAGGACTGTGTGTTTGTCCCAGGTTAATTTGGAATCAAGGTACATACCAAGCAGCTTAAAAGTTGAGCATTCGGTTTCATTGCATGATAAACTGAAAGTGATGCTCACTGTTTTTTCACAGTTGATGGATAGCTCATTCGCTTTGAACCATGTATTAGACAGTTTAAGGTTCTCATTGTTTTCCAGTTTGTCGGTTTATGTCCTTCCCTGAGCTAATGAATGTTATCATCCGCATAAAATACAGATTTACAGAGCATGTTGCTAGGAAGGTCATTCACACATATTAAAACAATAAAGGGCCAAGCACAGAACCCTGAGGAATGCCTCGAGTTACCTAAGTATTGATATTTTTGGCTCTTGTAAACTAAAATTTGTTTCCCATCACTGAGAAAGGAGCTTGTGAGGGAGAGTTCTAAGTTTCTGACTCCATAACACTGGAAGTTTCTCCAGTAGTATTGTATGGTTCACAGAATCAGATGCCGTGCTTTGTTGTAATAGAATGCCTTCAGTAGGTAACTTTGATCCAAATGAGATTTGTATAGAAGAAAGGATGTCTTGAACTGCTTTCACTGTTGATAATTTGGACCTAAAACCATATTGAGATTCAGCCAGAATATTTTCAGATAAATGCCTGCAAATATCCTGTTGTACACAGTATTCTATTTTTGATACTCCGTAGTGCTAATTTGTCATTTTAGTTCACATGTCGTAACAACCTCTTTGTAAAAAAAGTCTCAGGGGAATTCATTTATTTATTACTCATGTTTTGCTGATTCTGTTGGGATGGATTGCCTCCAGGGATGTGGTCTGAGTAAAGTTATACATCAACAGAAGAGAAGCAAATGTTAGTTAATTGTTAATGCAGTGCACATATAAAGTTTCTATCTGCCTTCGGCTTTCTGTTTGTGACAGTTAAATGTAACCTAATAAATTTTAATGTGAAGCTGTCTTGTCTTTTTTTGTGCGGGGGGGGGGGGGGGGTCTTCATTTTTATTAACAAGACACTGTTTGCCTTCTATTTACTTGATGGCAATAGTAACTTTTTTTTTTAAGAAAAAAGGTAATTAAGTACATCTGTAACAATATTGGTCTGTGTACAATAGATTACAATTTGTCATGAAAATTTACACTGGTACTGGCAAAGTAACAAACAAAGAGTTTCCAACCCTGTATTCAGACAATAAGTCCACTTACAATAACATCATGTAAATCAGAATAAGTCATCAGAAATCCATCACAATAAGAGGCACACCTAAATACAAATTATTGTACTTTCTTGTTTGTCCAAGCAGAGTACCTGTAAACAGAAAAAAAATAGTAATTGCTTCTCATTGAAAAGAGAAGACTGAGTAGCAGAGAATGGGTAAAAAACTGCTTAGCTGTTGAACAAAATCTTTCAGAGAACTACCATAATATCAATAAACACTAGTGCCGTAAAGGCACAAGTAACAATCTCTACTGGGGTGAGTGGTGGGGAAATGGAAGGGGCATGGAGTTGGGAGAGAGAGGGTGGGACAGTCACATAAAATCATTATTATCAAAGGTGAATGGATGACTTTAATTTGTTATGAGGTTTCCGGGAAATTGCAATGCACCTGTAATGAAATGACATACAAAACCATAGTGTGATCAGTTCATTGTATTGTTCCAGTTTGAGTCCTCATGAAACAGACATTTAAAAAATTCAGGAGGATCCCAACAGTTCAGTTTAGTCCAAATGAAAGTGGAGCAAAAATGCTCAGGAAACTTAAATGGGAATCCTTGGAAAAAATTAAATATTTCTTGGAAAACACTGTGTGTAAACTTTGAGGGCTTCTACATGAAGAAGACTGTAGAATCATTATACTGCTACCGTAGTGTTTCACACGTAGGGATCATGAAAATTACATAAGAGAGAATAGGGCACTTGCGGAGGATAAGAGTCGGCCATCCCCTTGTTTCACATGAGAATGGAACAGGAAATGAAATCAATAATGATGGTTTTATGTACACTCTTTCACGCAGTGTACAATGGCTTGTGGAGTGTGTATGTGGATGTAGATATAGATGTAGACAGCAGCAGGTTAAGGAAGATCATGCAGAGAGAGATTAAGGGATTGTTAGGAGAAATGTAGAGAGACATAGGTACTATGCAATGGGATGATGGAAGATACAGAGTAAGAGAAAGGGAGAAATTGGAAAAGGTTCTAATGAGGGATATATGATAGCATAAAAAAGTAACAAGAGGAACGAGTGGCAGTGTGAGAGATGCAAGGTGAAATTGAGTGGGAACAGAAGGGAACCCAGTGAGGACTCCATATCCTTATTCCCCCCACATCTGTAACAACTCTTCCATTCATTCCATCTGATTCTTCTTATCGCAAAGAGCCAACCTATGGGATGTTGACCTTCACCCCACTGATAGGTACTTAAAAACCTCTGTTCACATCAAATGCAGTGGTCACCAGCGATACCACCACTTTGACAACTGCCACCTATCCACAGCATTCCACAGAATGTGGCCAGCTGTGGACTCCACATTTTCAAGGACAAGCTCGCTCTGTCCCAGAATACTGAAAGCATCCAAAAACCAAAATTAATCTCCCAGCTGTATAGAAAATCAGATCTCCCATGCCCTATCTCCGAACACATCTACACTCTATGAGAATATGAAGATGGTACCTGTTCTTTCGGACATGTCCAAAAGAACAAATGCCATCGGTGACCGTGCAGCTCTCTAGAATAAAATGGTAATTAAATCGAGACCCTAAGCTACCGACAGTCATTGATATACATTAACGGGGACAGTTGAAAATGTGTGCCACGACCGGGGCTCGAACTCAGGATCTCCAGCTTACATGGCAGACGCTCTGTTCGTCTGAGCCACCGAGGGCACAGAGGATAGTGTGTCTGCAGAGATTTATCCCTTGCATGCTCCCCGTGAGACCCACATTCCCAACTTAATGTCCACACACTACATTCGTAGTGGCCCTGCTCATTACACTCATTACTCGCGGCAGACAGTCTTACCGAGTCCCGTAAGAGTTTGGGCAATGTGTGTGCATTCACACAGAAGGTCAGTGACCGGTTAGCCTTTGCTATATGAAGATGGTGTCTGTTATTTCGGACATTTCTGAAAGAACAGATACCATCAGCGACTGTGCAGCTCTCTAGAATGAAATGATAATTAAATCAAGACCCTAAGCTGCCGACAGGCGTTGATGTACATCAACGGGCACAGATGAAAATGTGTTCCCTGACCGTGGCTTGAACCTGGGATCTCCTGCTTACATGGCAGACACATTGCCCGAACTCCTACGGGACTCAGTAAGATTGTCTGCCGCGAGTAATGAGTGTAATGGGCAGGGGCACTACGAGCGTAGTGTGTGGACATTAAGTTGGGAATGTGGGTCTCACGGGGAATGTGCAAGGGATAAATCCCTGCAGTCTCACTATTCTCTGTGCCCTCGGTGGCTCAGGCGGATAGTGTGTCTGCCATGTAAGCAGGGGATCACGGGTTCAAGTCCCGGTAGGGGCACACATTTTCAACTGTCCCTGTTGATGTTTATCAACACCTGTTGGCAGCTTAGGACCTTGATTTAATTATCATTTCACATCTATACTCGTCCTATATAATGTGGCCAACCATGTAGGCATGCCTCCTTCATCAGTCAGTATAAACAAGGGCTGGAACAACTAATTCACATATAGCGCCAGAGATGATGAGAAATATCTGCCCCAGAAGCCTTCCTATCCCTCTCAGATAGGTGTTTCAGGAACCGCCTAACTTGCACAATATCATTATCCATTTGTATGTTCCTCCTTCTCTAACGTTTTTAATGACAGAGTGTGTGAAGTGTGTGTGTGCAAACTCCCCACTTCTCTTACACGAGTTGGCTTACTTGGTAATGCGCAGCCGATCTTCTTCTCTGGATAGCTGTCTTCTGGAATCTCTACAAGCTTCTTCTCCAAAGAATGATGCTAGTCAAGGGAACCTTTAAGACTCTCTCTCTCTCTCTCTCTCTCTCTCTCTCTCTATGAAATAATGAGGTACTCGAAGAATACTTTTCAACAACTATCGGTATATTTGAACTTCCACAAAAAACAAAATGCACACTTCTCGCATAAACTGACTTCATGTAAGTCACCCGTGTCATCTCACATTAGAAACAATTAAGTTACATTTACAACAGAGTTGGTTTGATAACCACAACTCTATTATACGGGAATCATACGCATGTCTCGCCTCTAGCAAGTTCAAGTTAAGTGTTTATTCACAATTCCGAATCTCAGTTGTTCTTTTCTCACTATCAATAGTCACAATTACAAACATCACAGAATAACACAGAAGTTCCTTGGTTCTTCCGTGTGCTTTTACTATGACTTCCATGGATCGCCCGAAAAGTACTTGTCGGTGCCGTTCAACCACTGCGTCGACCTTTTGCTCACACCTGCACACACAGAAACGTGACGCACAGTAGATAGGGTTCCTTTTTCTCACTCACATCTAAAGGAACATGTGTTCGCGACAGTGGAAGGCCGAGTGGTTCTAGAATTTACGCACAAATTCTCGAAACGCTACACTTCATCATTCTATCTTAGGTAAACCCTAAAGGAACATTTGCTCATAGATATTCAACAGTAGTTTACTGTTGAATATCTATGAACAGTAAAAACCTAACCACAAAGTTCACAGTTCTTGAAGAATAGAAAGGTACGTATGGAGAACACACTGTCATTGCTTTTACACATAGCGTAATTGTGTAACACTTATTTCACAGTTAAGTTGATGCATTGTTGTTGTTCTAACCAACACAGGTTTCTCGTCTGAAACTCGGCCATGGAGTGACTGTCTTGTGACCAAAAATCGGGACCTTATATATCATCACAATAATAGGTGCTGAAACTACACATAGTTCGAAGTTTAATTTACAGAAATTACAATTAAAACTTAACTCATTAAATCAACTGACTACAGTAGAGTCCTGTTAATCCGAAATAATTGGGACCGGACCTTGTTTCCGATTACCGATTTGTTCGGATTAGCCGGAATTACAGTGACGAGTTTCTAGAATGAAATATACCAAGCAGATAATTAGGTACACCATGGTAACAAATGAGAACAAGTGTGGGAACAATGGCTCACTCTCACTCCCTTCCCTTGTTGTGCATTGTTGAAACCTTTGTAGTGTCTGAGGTCAGTGCACTGCCAGTTGGCTCGCAAAGTGCTTGGGTATATTAGTTATCGATAGCTGGCACACATAACAGTTGTATTGTACTCATTCAGGTGTAGTGGTGTACATATTTTCGTCATGAGTAAACGGAAAACATACAACGTTAACTCTCTAAGAAAAACTGAATGCTTTGAAGTGGATAGGCAATGGTGAGAATGTATCTAAACTGGCAGCAGAACTGGGTCTTGGTAAAGCAACCATTTGTGATTCAAAGAAGAACCGAATGAAGCTCAAACATTCCTGTGCCACGTATTCGGGAAAAACACTCGAAATTCGGTAGACTTTGAAACAGTACCAGTATGATAAAGTGGATGAAGCTCTTTTCCTTTGGTTTATGTACGAAAGATAAAGGGGAACTCCTTTGAGTGGAGCACTGGTTCAGGAG
Source organism: Schistocerca serialis cubense (assembly GCF_023864345.2). Classification (NCBI taxonomy): domain Eukaryota; kingdom Metazoa; phylum Arthropoda; class Insecta; order Orthoptera; family Acrididae; genus Schistocerca; species Schistocerca serialis. The sequence continues at coordinate 80,559,100 of NC_064641.1, read as the reverse complement.
AAGGCTGTTTACCTGAACAAGTTAACGACTGGTGATGAGTCTTTTAGTGCAAGTATGTATTGGTTGGACAGATTCAAAAAATGTCATGGAATCAGTCAGCTAACAATTACTGGAAAGAAGCTTTCTTCTGATTGTGACGCAGTGAAGGAATACTTGGATGAGATTGAAAAAATGATAAAGGGAAAATATTATCCCCAACAAATTTATAACACTGACGAAGCTGGCCTTAATTTTAGGGCACTGCCAATAAAAAGCCTGGCATCAAAAGCAGAAGACCATGCTCCTGGTTTTAAAATGTGCAATGATCATGTGATACTGCTGGTAATCACAAGCTGCCTTTAATGATGACTGGCAAATCTGCTAGGCCCAGAGCTTTTGAAAACTGCAACATGAAGTCTCTGCCCATATATTATCACAACCAGAAAAAAGCATGGATGGATGGTAAGCTGTTCAAAGAATGGTTTCACGGCAAGTTTGTTCCCTCAGTTTGATGGTTTTCTGAGGAAAATCATTTGTCTCTTGTGCAATCCTTTTGATTGATAAGAAGCCATCTCCCCCCGCACTGAGAAATTATGTGATGGAGAAATTGGGATGAAGTTTTTGATGCTGAATGTTACACCACTTCTACAGTTCATGGACCAGAGCGTACTGCAAACATTAAAACTGATTTCAGAAAACAATTTTTAGGAATGCTGATCCAAGCTCATAGCATTCCTTTAGTGGACAAAATAAAAAGACCAGTGTGAAGGAGTTGTGTATTGGGCTGCTGAGGCATGGCTGAATATTTCAGAAAATACTCTGAGAAAATCGTAGAGAAAACTGGACATCTTTTGAATTTCAGGACAACCTAGTTGAAAACGAAGAGGAAAATCTACTACAAATGATACAGACAATCCCTGGATGTGAAGAAGGTAGTGAAGGAGACGTAATGTGTGGATGGCAGTGGATAGGGCATGTGTGGAGAACCTTACTGAAGCTAATTTATTTGCTGCTGTCACTCAAGACCAGGAAGAAGTTGACTGCTGTGACAAGTGACAATGAGCCTGAAAGGGACAAAGGAGAGCTGGTGCCACACAGTGACACAGCGGAAGCCCTTGACCCTGCTCTACGTTATTTGGAGCAACAGCCCACTGCTACACCTGCTGATTTGATGTTAATGAGATGATGACACAACTATGCGTCATATAACAGACTGTCTTCCTTACGCCAAAAACAATGACTGAGTTTTTGTCATCTAAAAAGTAGGGATAAAATGTCCGCTGTTTGGCAGCTTTTATTTCATTGTTATGCATTGTTTAAATCTAATGTTTTCTTGCCTCTTTTTCTAATACATGTTTACTGTACTGTGTAAATTAAAATAGTGTGTATGTACAGCAGTTTACCACACAGTTTTCCATACTTAGACTAACATTTTTCATGTTTGGATTAACCGAACGTTAGGATTACCAGGGTTCGGATTAGCGGGACTCTGCTGTACATTGAAAAATTGGTTCTTTTTAACAGTTTCTTCTACTACAAGGGTTAAGCCAAATTATTTGTTTAAATCATGAAATTAACAAATATATTTACAGGGACAATACTTTTGAAAAAGTCTTAATTACTTTGGAATAAATTAAGGGTTGGCTTTGCTAACATGTTTTCGAATAGAGTCAAATAAATACTTTAAGAATACTATTAGTTGTTCCTCCAAATGCTTATAACTAGTACAGAATTTATATTTGTTTATATGTCAACAATAGAATTCAAGTTACAAAACAATTACTGATTGCATCCTGTAACAAAAGATACTGACTAGAAATAGTCAAAATAAATGAGAAAATCAATTACATACATAAAACTAAGCACAAAGTTAGATCTGCTGTTATATTCCTTAAAACTGAGGCCCAACCATTCTCTTTTATGAAAATGCAGATTATATTCACGTATGTTAATGGTAATTAGTTCAAAAACAAATTTTAAGGAGGCAGATGGCAAAACGAGGGGAAGGAAAAATCTCCAGCTTGCTTCATCACACTTTGGTGTATTGTGAGAATTTTAGGAAAGTGTGGTCCATCTGTAAATAAGACCATGAATTGAACACTTGTGAACTGTCCTTGAGTATTGCTTGAGTGTTTGGGATCCCCACCAGGTTGGATTGAAGGAAGACATTAAAGCAATTAGAGGCAGATTGCTGGATTTGTTATTAGTAGGATCAATCAACAGGCGAGTATTCTGGAGAAGGTTTGTAAACTCAAATGGGAATCCCTGAAGGGAAAACTATGTTCTTTTCATGAAACACTATTGAGAGAATGTTGTTGTTGTTGTGGTCTTCAGTCCTGAGACTGGTTTGATGCAGCTCTCCATGCTACTCTATCCTGTGCAAGCTTCTTCATCTCCCAGTACCTACTGCAGCCTACATCCTTCTGAATCTGCTTAGTGTATTCATCTCTTGGTCTCCGTCTACGATTTTTACCCTCCACGCTGCCCTCCAATACTAAATTGGTGATCCCTCGATGACTCAGAACATGTCCTACCAACCGATCCCTTCTTCTAGTCAAGTTGTGCCACAAACACCTCTTCTCCCCAATTCTATTCAATACCTTCTCATTAGTTATGTGATCTACCCATCTAATCTTCAGCATCCTTCTGTAGCACCACATTTCGAAAGCTTCTATTCTCTTCTTGTCTAAACTATTTATTGTCCACATTTCACTTCCATACATGGCTACACTCCATACAAATACTTTCAGAAACGACTTCCTGACATTTAAATCTATACTCGATGTTAACAAATTTCTCTTCTTCAGAAACCCTTTCCTTGCCATTGCCAATCTACGTTTTATATCCTCTCTACTTCGACCATCATCAGTTATTTTGCTCCCCAAATAGCAAAACTCCTTTACTACTTTAAGTGTCTCATTTCCTAATCTAATTCCCTCAGCATCACCCGACTTAATTCAACTACATTCCATTATCCTCGTTTTGCTTTTGTTGATGTTCATCTTATACCCTCCTATCAAGACACTGTCGATTCCGTTCAACTGCTCTTCCAAGTCTTTTGCTGTCTCTGACAGAATTACAATGTCATCGGCGAACCTCAAGGTTTTTATTTCTTCTCCATGGATTTTAATACCTACTCCGAACTTTTCTTTTGTTTCCTTTATCGCTTGCTCAATATACAGATTGAATAACATTGGGGATAGGCTACAACCCTGTCTCACTCCCTTCCCAACCACTGCTTCCCTTTCATACCCCTCGACTCTTATAACTGCCATCTGCTTTCTGTACAAATTGTAAGTAGCCTTTTGCTCCCTGTATTTTACCCCTGCCACCTTCAGAATTTGAAAGAGAGTATTCCAATCAACATTGTCAAAAGCTTTCTCCAAGTCTACAAATGCTAGAAACGTAGGTTTGCCTTTCCTTAACCTTTCTTCTAAGGTAAGTCGTTGGGTTAGTATTACCTCACGTGTTCCAACATTTCTACGGGATCCAAACTGATCTTCCCCGAGGTCGGCTTCTATCAGTTTTTCATTCGTCTGTAAAGAATTCGCGTTAGTATTTTGCAGCTGTGGCTTATTAAACTTGATAGTTTGGTAATTTTCACATCTGTCAACACCTGCTTCTTTGGGATTGGAATTATTATATTCTTCTTGAAGTCTGAGGGTATTTCACCTGTCTCATACATCTTGCTCACTAGATGGTAGAGTTTTGTCAGGACTGGCTCTCCCAAGGCTGTCAGTAGTTCTAATGGAATGTTGTCTACTCCAGGGGGCTTGTTTCAACTCAGGTCTTTCAGTGCTCTGTCAAACTCTTCACGCAGTATCATATCTCCCATTTCATCTTCATCTACATCCTCTTCTATTTCCATAATATTGTCCTCAAGTACGTCGCCATTGTATAGACCCTCTATATACTCCATCCACCTTTCTGCTTTCCCTTCTTTGCTTTGAACTGGGTTTCCATCAAAGCTCTTGATATTCATGCAAGTGGTTCTCCTTTTTCCAAAGGTCTCTCCAATTTTCCTGTAAGCAGTATCTATCTTACCCCTAGTGAGATAAGCCTCTACATCCTTACATTTGTCATCTAGCCATCCCTGCTTAGCCATTTTGCACTTCCTGTCGATCTCATTTTTGAGACGTTTGTATTCCTTTTTGCCTGCTTCATTTACTGCATTTTTATATTTTCTCCTTTCATCAATTAAATTCAATATATCTTCTGTTACCCAAGGGTTTCTACTAGCCCTCGTCTTTTTACCTATTTGATCCTCTGCTGCCTTCACTATTTCATCCCTCAAAGCTACCCATTCTTCTTCTAGTGTATTTCTTTCCCCCAGTCCTGTCAATTGTTCCCTTATGCTCTCACTGAAACTCTTGACAACCTCTGGTTTTTTCAGTTTATCCAGGTCCCATCTCCTTAAATTCCCACCTTTTTGCAGTTTCTTCAGTTTTAGTCTACAGTTCATAACCGATAGATTGTGGTCAGAGTCCACATCTGCCCCTGGAAATGTCTTACACTTTAAAACATGGTTCCTAAACCTCTGTCTTACCATTATATAATCTATCTGATACCTTCTAGTATCTCCAGGGTCCTTCCATGCATACAACCTTCTTCATGATTCTTGTCTTGCAATTTAAAACCTGGTTCCTAAACCTCTGTCTTACCATTATATAATCTATCTGATACCTTTTAGTATCTCCAGGGTTCTTCCATGCATACAACCTTCTTTCATGATTCTTGAACCAAGTGTTAGCTATGATTAAGTTATGCTCTGCGCAAAATTCTACCAGGCGGCTTCCTCTTTCATTTGTTAGACCCAATCCATATTCACCTACTATGTATCCTTTTCTCCCTTATCCTACAGACGAATTCCAGTCACTCAGTCTTCGTGGTTAAGTGTGTGGAAATAATGCAATATTATTCAACATGGAAATATACTTGGATGTCATAGAGAGATAAGTAAATCTATTTCCCACTCTTTGTTTGGCTATGAAAACTCTGACAGAAATCCATTGTGTGATTTCTATTGAATCTTTATTTTGCTTCAGTCAGAGATTTGAGCAAAAATGTTTTTTCAGTTGTGGGGCTACCTTTGATCAGTTTATTACGTACATACCCTTAAAGTAATTTCTTCACATTCCTGTTTCACTTTTTGTTTTATTTTCACTGTTTTTCAGTTAGTTCCTATCTTGTTGATAGAAGAGTTGATTCTTTTCTGGAAAGTACCTGCATTTTAATGCTCTGATGACTTTTTATTTAAAATCTACAGTACTGTGTATAATGTCATTTAACATCTGACTCCGTCGCCCCTTTTCATCACAATTATGAATGACCTCGAGAAAGTGCCACTTGATGCTAAGTAATATTTTTCTCTGGGTTTTGCATGATATTCTGTTTCTGTATATAAAACAGGGGTTAGGTTGATTTAATTTGCTTCCGTAAGTAAATTTCTTAGAACATCAGTTTTCAAAGTACTCTGTGACTAGTTACAGAATATATTATATTTTCTTATTAACATCAAGGGTGTTGTGCATATCTTTCTATGTGATATTAAAGAAGAATACTAAAGTCAAGGTGGATTGATCAGGTAACTGAGAAGAGGTACTGAATCAAACTGGGAAGAAAAGAAATCTAAGGCACAATTGTCTAGAACGAGAAATTAATTGAAAAGAACTATCCTGAGAAGTCAACAAATGGTCAATTTGGTAATGTAGGAGAGTGTCTGTCTGTCTGTGTGATGTGTGTGTGTGTGTGTGAGAGAGAGAGAGAGAGAGAGAGAGAGAGAGAGAGAGAGAGAGAGAGAGAGAGAGTGAGGGGGGGGGGACGTTTTTTTTTTTTTAAGGGGGGGTGGGGTACAAATTGTAGAGGAAGACCAAGGCTTGACTATAATAAACAGATTCAAATGGACATGTGGAGAAGAGGAGGCTTGTACAGGTAGACTATCATGATGAGCTGCATCAGTTCAGACTGAAGATTCACAACAACAATGTACCTATGATAAAATGATATTAAGAAACAGAAATACACTGACATGATTTGTATCTGGTAGTTCATCTAAACTAGTTAGAAGTTAATTGATTTTATTTTTAACCCTATAATACTTTATGCAATAAGTTTACTTTAAGCACCTTTTTAGCATCACAAGTTCCAGGTTCAAAATTTTTCAGTTGTATTTATATTTTTTAATACTGATAATCTAAAATATGAGTTTACCCTAAAAAATTTGCAGCCCTCACACCAGTGACAGTAGGGTTACTCCTATGAGTGAGTGGCAAATTCCCTGAAAGATTCTGCTATCAGTGAGACCAACTTCCTTTCCTCAATTCTATAGAAATCTAGGCCACACCTCATACAACCCCAACCCAACTTACCTTCCTATAGCACCAACTGACACTCGTAACTGACTGATATAGCTGTTGAACTGGGACCAGTCATAATGCCTCAAAACATTAGTATCATCTGTTGCTGAAGCTATCTCTTAATAAGTCAGTCTTAATGCTCTACCCCTGTCCGCCCCCCATAGCTGAGTGGTCAGCGTGACAGAATGTCAATCATAAGGGCCCGGGTTCGATTTCCGGCTGGGTCGGAGATTTTCTCTGCTCATTGACTGGGTGTTGTGTTGTCCTAATCATCATCATCTCATCCCCATCAACACGCAAGTCGCCGAAGTGGCATCAAATCGAAAGACTTGCACCAGGCGAACGGTCTACCCAGCGGGAGGCCCTAGTCACACGACATTATTATAGTACTGTACCCCTGATACATGTCAACACTGTTTCCTCCTCTACTTGCTATCACAGCATAGTTCTCTTCTCCAACATCTTTCCACAAATAATCTCTCATTGGTATCCACTTGGTTGAGGTACACATTTTTCTTAGAGAAGTTTGTGGTCTTGTACTTGTTTTCTAATTCTTAATGCAGCAGTTGGTCCACAACCTCTCCCATCACTACTATCTAAAAGCAAGACTTTCCTCCTCTTTCCTACTTTATCTGAACCATCGGCCTATTGAAAGGCCTTTTGTGCTTTGTCTTCTACACCTTCATGTATTGGAGACTCTTAGTTCTGTAACTGGAGTAGTAAGGCAAAGTTATTTTCTCTGCCAATAACTAAACTGGCAGAAACTGTCCTCTTCCATTGGCCTCTGTTTCCAAATACTGCTTCCTGGTTCTTGTTCTCCTTCATCACCTTTTAACCTTTCTAGCCCCTTCTTAGGACTGTCAAGCTTAATCTTAAGTGGTCTAACCTCTACTTTTGCCATTAAGCTATCAACTTGTATCAGTGCATAGACATCTTAATACCATGTAGGTGTATCTCACATATCACTGTTTCCCATGCCATTGCATCCCCCCTCCCCCCTGCCCCTCCCACAGTGAATACATCTATAACAACATCTGCACTGCCCTGCAGAACTAACTTTCCTATGGAAGCTCAAATATTATTCTTTCACGCATAAATGTTTCACAGATCTCTTGTCGCATCATATTTGTATTCAGTTTCAAGCTATTGATAACTTCCACCACCACCATCATCATCGTCAGAAGATATCGGTGGCCAGTTAAGAACTGTATATTGTTGGCCATATTACATCATGGAGACATGACAAAGTCATATAACCTCCATATGCTACCAGAGATGATGACAATGTCTTCTGAAGAACATTGGTAAGATACTAATTAGGTTATATCATAAATGACTCAGCCGATTTCTATATTGCCTTTTAGTGTGTAGCATCAGTTTCCATGCAACTCTAATGTTGTAACCACTGTCCCATTTAGTGCTGTCATTATTCATTTTGATTATATTGTCTTCATTGATGACAGAACCCCAGTATTAGGTATATGCATTGGATAATATTTCCATTTCATCAAACATAATCGTATGTTTGTTCATGAGTCTTTGTATGGCAACAGCAGATTTGTCATTATTGTAATATTTAATATGGCATCAGTGTTAGGAATTCTGATACCAAGGCTGTATGTTACTAGGTGCAGGATCTCTTTAACTTTATTGGGTGGTCAGATAACTGACCGAGTACTGAGTCGGACCAGGACTCTACCTATTTTGTTTGTTGTAGCTCCGAAGAAAGGAAGTAATGCTGTAGGCTGATCAACTTCTAATGATTGAGATGTGTGTTTTTGTATCTTAGAGGTGGATAATTTAAAATCTCGATTTCCATAGCCATTCTGCCATATTACTGCAATGTGGCAGGGTGGGATAACACTTAGTGAATTGAACAGTACCAAGTTAGTTTGTGTATTCAATCCCACAGTCATGTTCTCTGCTTACATATTGTGTGTATGTACTCTCCATTTATCCACATGTTTACTTCAGTGAGAGCTTTATCTTCACCTTTGTTTGATGTTTATGCAACTTTCAGCTAATTATTCAGTTTTATTATGCAAGCTAGTAGTTGAAAGAACATTCTTGCAATTATAAAGTAGTCAATAGTTCTGGAATCAAGCCTAATGTTTTGTCATGCCAGAAGTTGTATGTGCAACAGCACACACTTTGTACACAACCACAAAAATTATGATGGTAATAAAATTTTCAGATTAATTAAGCTGTAATTGAAACATGTGTAGGAAACATTGTTAAGAAATATAAAACAAAATAATTTCACATAAAAGTTGCAATGTACTCTGGATTTTAATTATGACAGAACATTTCTACAATATACAATATAATATATGCAACTTTTTGCAAAGATATAACTTTTAATTGTAAATAAATCAATGTTATACATTCAGTAATGTAAAATTAATACCAGGCAGTTGTAATAAAAGTGCAGCAGCTCACGGAAGTCCAGTGTGGGCTGCAATTATCATACAGCAGCAAAACTTGATAGAGATGCTAATGCGATAATGCGGAACAGATTTACACTGGAAACAAACTACACTCCTGGAAATTGAAATAAGAACACCGTGAATTCATTGTCCCAGGAAGGGGAAACTTTATTGACACATTCCTGGGGTCAGATACATCACATGATCACACTGACAGAACCACAGGCACATAGACACAGGCAACAGAGCATGCACAATGTCGGCACTAGTACAGTGTACATCCACCTTTCGCAGCAATGCAGGCTGCTATTCTCCCATGGAGACGATCGTAGAGATGCTGGATGTAGTCCTGTGGAACGGCTTGCCATGCCATTTCCACCTGGCGCCTCAGTTGGACCAGCGTTCGTGCTGGACGTGCAGACCGCGTGAGACGACGCTTCATCCAGTCCCAAACATGTTCAATGGGGGACAGATCCGGAGATCTTGCTGGCCAGGGTAGTTGACTTACACCTTCTAGAGCACGTTGGGTGGCACGGGATACATGCGGACGTGCATTGTCCTGTTGGAACAGCAAGTTCCATTGCCGGTCTAGGAATGGTAGAACGATGGGTTCGATGACGGTTTGGATGTACCGTGCACTATTCAGTGTCCCCTCGACGATCACCAGTGGTGTACGGCCAGTGTAGGAGATCGCTCCCCACACCATGATGCCGGGTGTTGGCCCTGTGTGCCTCGGTCGCATGCAGTCCTGATTGTGGCGCTCACCTGCACGGCGCCAAACACGCATACGACCATCATTGGCACCAAGGCAGAAGCGACTCTCATCGCTGAAGACGACACGTCTCCATTCGTCCCTCCATTCACGCCTGTCGCGACACCACTGGAGGCGGGCTGCACGATGTTGGGGCGTGAGCGGAAGACGGCCTAACGGTGTGCGGGACCATAGCCCAGCTTCATGGAGACGGTTGCGAATGGTCCTCGCCGATACCCCAGGAGCAACAGTGTCCCTAATTTGCTGGGAAGTGGCGGTGCGGTCCCCTACGGCACTGCGTAGGATCCTACGGTCTTGGCGTGCATCCGTGCGTCGCTGTGGTCCGGTCCCAGGTCGACGGGCACGTGCACCTTCCGCCGACCACTGGCGACAACATCGATGTACTGTGGAGACCTCACGCCCCACGTGTTGAGCAATTCGGCGGTACGTCCACCCGGCCTCCCGCATGCCCACTATACGCCCTCGCTCAAAGTCCGTCAACTGCACATACGGTTCACGTCCACGCTGTCGCGGCATGCTACCAGTGTTAAAGACTGCGATGGAGCTCCGTATGCCACGGCAAACTGGCTGACACTGACGGCGGCGGTGCACAAATGCTGCGCAGCTAACGCCATTCGACAGCCAACACCGCGGTTCCTGGTGTGTCCGCTGTGCCGTGCGTGTGATCATTGCTTGTACAGCCCTCTCGCAGTGTCCGGAGCAAGTATGGTGGGTCTGACACACCGGTGTCAATGTGTTCTTTTTTCCATTTCCAGGAGTGTAGTTCCAGTTGTGGCCACCAGGCGTAAATCTGGCACTGTACAGTTTTTGTATGATGGTGTGACATCCTCACCATCATTTGACAAGTCATAACATGAACGAACAGTATAGTTATTGAGAAGAGAGACTGTGTGCTGTTAGTGAAACTGTTCTATGTGAATGGTAGCAATTACAGTGCCTTATTTAGAGAGTATAGCTGACTGAAAGGTATCAGGAGAGACTCCATATAAATAAATGGTTTAAAGAAGCTGACAATGAAATTTGAAACACAGTTGAACTTGGTCTTGCACCTGGATGAGGAGGACATCCTAAACAGGTGGAACTTGTTGACAAGGGTCTATTTTACACTGGTACCTGTACAAGATCCATATGGTGCATTGTCCTGTTGGAACAGCAAGTTCCATTGCCGGTCTAGGAATGGTAGAACGATGGGTTCGATGACGGTTTGGATGTACCGTGCACTATTCAGTGTCCCCTCGACGATCACCAGTGGTGTACGGCCAGTGTAGGAGATCGCTCCCCACACCATGATGCCGGGTGTTGGCCCTGTGTGCCTCGGTCGTATGCAGTCCTGATTGTGGCGCTCACCTGCACGGCGCCAAACACGCATACGACCATCATTGGCACCAAGGCAGAAGCGACTCTCATCGCTGAAGACGACACGTCTCCATTCGTCCCTCCATTCACGCCTGTCGCGACACCACTGGAGGCGGGCTGCACGATGTTGGGGCGTGAGCGGAAGACGGCCTAACGGTGTGCGGGACCATAGCCCAGCTTCATGGAGACGGTTGCGAATGGTCCTCGCCGATACCCCAGGAGCAACAGTGTCCCTAATTTGCTGGCAAGTGGCGGTGCGGTCCCCTACGGCACTGCGTAGGATCCTACGGTCTTGGCGTGCATCCGTGCGTCGCTGCGGTCCGGTCCCAGGTCGACGGGCACGTGCACCTTCCGCCGACCACTGGCGACAACATCGATGTACTGTGGAGACCTCACGCCCCACGTGTTGAGCAATTCGGCGGTACGTCCACCCGGCCTCCCGCATGCCCACTATACGCCCTCGCTCAAAGTCCGTCAACTGCACATACGGTTCACGTCCACGCTGTCGCGGCATGCTACCAGTGTTAAAGACTGCGATGGAGCTCCGTATGCCACGGCAAACTGGCTGACACTGACGGCGGCGGTGCACAAATGCTGCGCAGCTAACGCCATTCGACGGCCAACACCGCGGTTCCTGGTGTGTCCGCTGTGCCGTGCGTGTGATCATTGCTTGTACAGCCCTCTCGCAGTGTCCGGAGCAAGTATGGTGGGTCTGACACACCGGTGTCAATGTGTTCTTTTTTCCATTTCCAGGAGTGTAGTTCCAGTTGTGGCCACCAGGCGTAAATCTGGCACTGTACAGTTTTTGTATGATGGTGTGACATCCTCACCATCATTTGACAAGTCATAACATGAACGAACAGTATAGTTATTGAGAAGAGAGACTGTGTGCTGTTAGTGAAACTGTTCTATGTGAATGGTAGCAATTACAGTGCCTTATTTAGAGAGTATAGCTGACTGAAAGGTATCAGGAGAGACTCCATATAAATAAATGGTTTAAAGAAGCTGACAATGAAATTTGAAACACAGTTGAACTTGGTCTTGCACCTGGATGAGGAGGACATCCTAAACAGGTGGAACTTGTTGACAATGGTCTATTTTACACTGGTACCTGTACAAGATCCATATGGTGCATCAACTGAAACCTCATGTTCCACAGCAATGTTATGAATTTGCTCTTTGGCTTCCATCACGGATCAAGTGGCTGCGCAATATTCTATGGAATGACGAGGCACATTTTACCCTACAAAGTACAGTGATAACACAGAATTTCTGAACGAGGGATACTGTTAAACCATGTGTTATGCATGAAGAGCCATTATACTGATCATACGGGACGGTGGAGTGTGGTTGTAGATTGTATTTTATTGGTCCTGTTGTCCACATAGCAGCTTCTGCGTAAGACATTGGACAAGTCAAGTTATAAATATACAGGCTGAAAGTCATTTCGAGGCACACATATTTAAGCTTACAATAATACACTTAACACATAAGTATTTATATAACACATTTCATAAATTTAAATATTCTTCAGTGGAGTAAAAGCAGTGATGCTGTAAATATGACTTTAGAGATTTTCCAAATGTATTGACCTCAATGATAGCTTTTACGTTTTCAGGAAGTTTGTTATAAAGCTTAACTCCCATGTGAAAAGTACCTTTTTGGCACAGTGCTGGGCTGATTTGAGTCATATGTAAGTTTCTGTTTTGTCTGGTAAAGTGCTCATGTATATCACAGTTTTTTTGCAGTCTCCGGTCCTTGCCTATTACATTTAATTTAAAGAACAAAAGGGTTTCCATAATGTATACACGTGGTAATGGAGGAATACCAGATTTCTTAAACAGGGGTTTACAAGAGTCTCTAGGCTTGCACCCAAACAAGATTCTAATGGCCCTTTTTTGTAGTTTAAAAGTGCTATTAGCTGTTTTAGAGTTTCCCCAGAAGGTGATCCCATATCTAAGACGAGAATAAAAGTACGCATGATATGCATTCAATACTGTTTTCTCACTACAGCATGATTTCAATGAACAAAGAAGGTAACATGTTTTGCTCAGTTCTGCATTGAGATATTCAATATGCTTATTCCATCTGATGTTACTCTGCAGCCAAAGTCCTAAGAATTTGGTTTCAGTACTGTTACCAACTGGTTCGTCATTGATAGAGACTGATGGGATAAACATGTCCTTGTTAGGAACATTGTGGAATTTTAGAGCAATGGTTTTCTTACTGTTTATTACAAGCTGATTACTCTGTGCCCAGCTGCTAAGTTGTTTCGTGACCGTGTTTACTGTCTGCTGTAACTGTTCATCGTCGTCTCCTTTTAGTAGAATCGTGGTGTCATCTGCAAATATGATTGTTTTGTGTGCATCAACATTTAAGCTTAGATCATTTATGTACAGAAGAAACAGAAGGGGGTCCCAATACTGATCCTTGGGGTACACCACAGGTTCACAAGCACCTTTATCCTCGGTCTGTTCTTTGAAGAGAATACACCCAGAGGACCTGTCAGATGCACCATGGCACCTGCACATTATCAAGGCCTCCTTGTACAGCAACATAATTCCTGTTTGGAGGAGTGCAACTTTGTGGAAACCATTGCTTCCATGCAAGATGGGGCAACACCTCATGTCGCTTGCACAGTGAAATATCTGCTTAATGTAACCTTCCACAAATATGTTATCTCCAGAGGTTTTCTTGATGCATGTTCTGCAAGATCACCTGGTCTGAATCCATGTGTGAATTGACTGAGTACAGGGGATATCTAAAAGAATGCTTTTACCAGAGACACGTTTGGTCTCTACATGATCTGAAGGCCAGTATACAGGATCACATTGCTCAGATTTCAGTGGAACTGCTGGTTGATCACATCATTTTACAGATGCAGCATCTCATCAACGTTTCCAGTGCTCCTACTGAACAAAGTGTGTAAGTGGCAGTTAATAATAATATCAGTATTATGACTTTCTCATTCTACATCTACATCTACATCTACATCCATACTCTGCAAGTCACCTGACGGTGTGTGGCGGAGGGTACCCTGAGTACCTCTATCGGTTCTCCCTTCTATTCCAGTCTCATATCGTTCGTGGAAAGAAGAATTGTCGGTATGCTTCTGTGTGGGCTCTAATCTCTCTGATTTTATCCTCATGGTCTCTTCGCGAGATATACGTAGGAGGGAGCAATATACTGCTTGACTCTTCGGTGAAGGTATGTTCGCGAAACTTTAACAAAAGCCCGTACCGAGCTACTGAGCGCCACGCTGAACTGCTGTGAGTAGCTGTACTTTAATTATAACCACTTGGTACATGATCATTAAAAAATTATTTAAGATAGCATGTAACTTGTTTGGTGTGTGCCAGTCAGTACAATGTTTATGAAGAATTTTGTAATTTTTTGGTTTTGTTAATATACTGAAAGCTGAAACCGAGTTCTTTGCTGTGTTATTTTGTTGTCAGAGTGCTACCTTCTCGTTCTGACATGCAAGTATTGTTCCCAGTTAAAAAGGTTTTATTAGCTGCAAAGTAAAAAATTGAGCTACAATCTGAAGATAATGGAGTAAAGTCAAACTTAAGTTGAATCCAATGTAACAGGATTGTTATATATGGTGCAGTTCACTGGGATAAGTTGAAAATCTTGGAACCATCACTCATTTCCTACTTAAGTTTCAGATTCTTATCAGTTGCAAAGACCTAAACCTTATCTTCACAAGGATTATTGAATTTATTTTTGAAGTCAAAAATTATACTGCCAGCAAAGAGGGTGGATGCACGGAAGACAAAAAGTGGAACAAAATGATGTTTGCACATCAAACTGAGTGCTAAGCACCAGACAAGCTAGAAGATAAGTACATCGCTGTAATTGTTTCAGTTCTGTAGTGACCATAATGCAGTGAGTAGGTCATGTGAAGCTCTTTTTTAATTTTCATTTATTTATTTTTTAAAGTCTTCTACTGAATGGTAAATTACATCATAATGATCAAGCAAGAGTTGCTTTTAAACACTGAACTAGGAAATGATTAAGGACAGTTGCAGAGCTTCAGCTCATCATCTTTAAGTGGAAATGTGTGATGTAGTGGTTCATCTCCAGGATAAGACTGTAATACAGTTTGTGGGAATGTGATGGGTTACTATCCCGAAATCAAACACTTCCATTTTATATTTCAATACAGATGTATTTTTAAGTACAAGCATCTACACCTGTATATACAAGTCACATAAATAGACTGAATCATCACAATCTTTATGTCCAAAGAACTCAGAACTCACAAGCAGAGAGAAAGTCCTCATTTGTGGGTAGATGCTTATATCAACACCACACAGCTCCCCCCCCATCACCCCCTCTAATGGTTTCGGCGACGACAAGACTTCACACTTCTCTTACTTCAGTTGACTTACTTGAAATGTTTAGCCAATCCTCTTCTCTGGATATGCTGCTGCGTCAGTCTCCATAACTTCTTCTCCAAAGAAATAATGCTGGTTAGAGGACCCAAAAAATTACTCTCTCTCTCACATGAAATAACTCTGTTCTCTCATGCTTTCAGTTCAGCTCAGGTGTATTTTCCTTTCCACAAATATCATATAAGCATACAAACTCTTGCATGTCAACTACACCAATACCCATTAGATACAATCAAATATAATCACAATTGCAACCAAATAATTTATAGACGTCCCAGGTGTCTTGCTTCGTTTAGAGTTAAGACGTGAAATAAGTTAAAGTCTATAGTCAAATGTTTGCTTTTCTTTTCTTTTTTTCCCCAACAATCACATTCACTAACACAGCAAATTATAGCATTTAATTACTCCGTGTCCTCTCACACAGCGTCTGTGGCTCTTGCGGCAAACATTGTCAGCATCGTTCGACTGCCCCGCATATCGACTTCTCATTACAAACTTCCAACCTGCACACAGAAACCGGCGGTGCAGTAGATATGTTTCCGCTCTCTTACTTACTTTTAAAATATTGGTTGTTCGAGACAGTGGAAGGCCGAGTGTTTCCAGAATTTGCACCAAAATTCTCGAGTCACTACATATCCCTCCCCTTAGCTCGAACACGCGATATTTTATACATATTCATTATGTTCTTTAATATCTCATATAATGCTAATTTACATTTTAATCAGTATACATTATATTTCTTTTAGTAATCGTGTACTTAATATCTAGCTCTTCTTTATTCGTTTTGGTAATAACTATCTGAGCATTTCACCTAATGTTGGAGTTAGAACTTTTATATTTAGGAATCGTGCGGACTTATTTCTTGATTTCCAATCACAAACTCCAGGTGTCATAGACACTTAATTATTTCTTTCTTCATTCTAATTCTCTGTACTATTTTTTCATTACCTACAGTAGCTTGTAGTCTGGAGGAACTCTGGGCAAATGAAATTGTTCTTCCCGACACTCATAAACATAAAACGTAATAATGCTAGTGGAATAGAGAATTCAAATTTACCAGAATAATTCCTACAAAATGTGTGACTTCTGCCACAATACTGTCCTTTTCCCTTTAGGAACAGCACCTATACCTTACATACGGGTTGATCCTACGAGTGCAATTCCTCCTCCTGTTTCAGTAGGTTCGCCCCTCTTAATTCCTATTTTCCTCTGGTACAGGTCAGTCCCCTTCTTGGTGCCCCTATCCACACAGTATAGGTCAGCCTTTCTCAGGTCTGCCTATCTGCCCTTTATATCCAATAATTGCTGGGTGCCCCCCCCCCCTCCCCTTATCATTCCTGAGTAGGACTCTTGGTTCATTTCCCAAGTATACATCTTTATGTACACTATAATTAAATATCCTCTGGAAAATAAAATCTATTTCACACTTAAGAGTCACTTACTAATACTTCACTTAATCCCCTATAGTCCTCCACTACTCTTCCACTTCTAAGATTCCAGTAGAGACCACATTTATATACACTATTCAATATATCATACATTTACTTATGCTATACATGTCGCACTATCCTATAAATCATCAGAACAAATGTTTGACTGACATTCCTGAATAATTATCACAATTAGTTCCTCCTTGGCTTATGCATATTAATTTCTCCTTGACTTATGCTAGTTTCTTTCACCTACCTAGACAATGTAGAGCCATCATAGTGAACAACAATGTGCGCATATTACCCTAAAGTGTCCATATATAATCATGTGTGCGATGTAGAACCGTCACAGTAAACGACAATGTGTGCTTCCTTTCGCGATTTACACATTCCTTTTCCCATACAACACTTGACGGTTCTCCCCTTTTGACGTGTAAGATTATTGTTTGCGTACTTGTATTTTTTGTGTGTATGCGTAAGTGTATTTGTGTCACCTGATTCTTTGGCCTACTTATATAAAATAAGTTGAAGGTTATTAGAAACCACAGAAAATGAGAAGGACTTCTTCGATAGAAGTATATGAATATATAAAGAGGGAAAGATAGATAAGTACTCAAATGAGAAGTAAGAAAGGAAAAAGTAGAAATGGTTGCTAAGATTGAAGAAGAGAAAGAAGATAGCCCCAAGACAGGAAACCCTTCCCAACCCCTTTCCCCAGGATCACTACCTCACCGGTACTTGAGTGAGAAACCGGAGGAGGTATGGCAGTAATTGTCTCCTGCAGAATGGACATTCTCACCTTCACCCTTGAGGTCCCCAAGGAAAAATCTTAGCGACACCTATGGAATGGCAAATGGTGAAGAATCATTCACACTTGTTTGCGAGTGTCGTTTGGGAGGTGTGGTGTGTTTTCTGTGTTAGCCATACCCACCCCTCCAAAAGCTAATATAAACCCTCCTCTCTACATCACATCTCATTAAAAAAAAGAAAAAAAAAACATTGTGCATAATGTAAAAAATTATGTCTCATATTACCACAATTATGTAATGATTCATACAGAATCATATTTTCTTTTGATCTAATATTCTTTACAGTTTATTAATCTGCACCCAGGTTTGCGTAAACCAACTGGATAAGAGATTACTTTGAAAGAAGAGCTTAGGCAAAAATAAGATCTAACTATACGTGGATGGCAGAAGAGACTGGTTACGTGGAGAGCGTCAGCTGCTGTTGGCTTTACAATTGAGACCACCGCTGACTAGAGCTGCGTGTGAAGGCGACTTAACAAGCACAATCCTCTAACAACCGAGGACAACTTCTCCTAATGGTGGATGATAGGATAGTATAAGAAGTAGAGTGATAGCATAAGAAGTAGGGGGATAGTGTAAGAAGTTGGGGGAATTTGGTGCAGGAAAATTTTATTGCAGAAGAAATACATAAAACAACTAGGGATTCAATGGTCGTCACTCCGGCCATTAACACACAACATTAACGTCCATGGGAGAGACAGATGTGACTCTGCCCGGATTCCTTGGATCTCAATTAACCTCACTCGATTACTTACGGATCAATACTTCTCGTTAAATTTTGTATGAAAGCCTCCCCACAACAAAACAATTAGCACTTTACTAGGAAACACAACAACAAAACAATTCCTACTTTACTAGGAAACACAACATTAAGTAAAGTTATTCTATTTTCTACTCTGTCATGGACAAGTTTGAATTCTTACCACAAGTCATCTATAACATTGCTTTTATCATTAAGTTTGGAAAAGCAACAGTCAAAACTTTTCCGGAGATTATCCTCGCGGCAACTTTTTGATCAATTATTTCCTCTACCTGTTCCTCCAGATGTTGCTAGTTTCTCTTGAAAATTCCTTTCCACATTATCCACTTGAGTGTTAACGCCTGCAATTTGCGATTGGACTATAGGAATTAGCTTGTCCTGTTTCACAAAACTTTGCTTTAAAGTGTATAGTCTCTGCTTTACCGCATCGAATGTAACATTACATATGCTTTGAAATGATCCTAATTTTTCGCTAAATTCAGAACCTACATTATTACATTTGTCTTTAATATCAAATTCTAGTTTTTTAGCTAAGTCTTGAAATTGGTTACTCTGGGTCTGACTAAAGGCAGTGAACAGTTGGTTTACATGGATAGTCAGAGAATTACTTAATTCATTCTTTAAATCTAACTGCAAACTCGCCACTTTATCATTTAAGGCATTGAAATTAGCATTTAAAACCCCACCCTGTTCTTCTAGTTTTTCCACTTAAAGTAGCACTTAGTTCCTTTCTTATAGCAGCTGAATCCACCCTCTGTTCGTCTAATCTATCATTTAACTGAGTGTTTACTGAATCTAACTTAAGACTTACTTCTTGTATTAAAGTAGCTGAATTTGCACTCTGTGCATCTAATTTTTCACTTAAAGTTGCAATTTGAGCATTTGCAGCTGCACTTTGGTCGTCTAATCTAGCATTTAGTTGAGTATTCAATGAGTCTAATTTAAGACTTAGTGCTTTAATTAAATTTGCTACCTCAGTCCAATCTGTCATTTCTTTTGTCACTGTCTTGGCCATGGCTGGATCTGATGTGTCCCCAGTTTTTTGAGTAGTATCCATATTTTTCTTACTGTTAGATCGTGTTATCATTTAAAAAAATTCACCTCCAAGTATAATAACTATACTAAGAGGCTATTATTGAACAGTGTTCTTAACTTCACACTCAATTAATTATCTTTTGCTCACACGGTGTAGAGTATTAGGCTCCGTTGGTGAGCAGGTGTGGAATCGGTGCTGGTGAACAGAACAGGCGCCGGCAGCATTGAAGGTTGGTTTCAGCGTTGGTGTCGGTGAACGGATTTATAGTCAGCACTGGTGAGCAGCAGCTGGCATTGTTGGCGTCGGTTGCTGGTTATGTGGTCCACGCCCCCGCGATGTGTGTGAGGGCTGCTTACTCTTGACATGGGATCTTCGTCGTCAAATAGATCTCGTCGTAACTCTTCTTAGTCTAAACTGTTGAGATTTTCCTTGCGTCTTTTCTTGTATGATATTTATTAATTTTCACCCCTTTTTACCGTTTATGCAGAATCCAATGCTGCAAAACAATTTCCCTGCCTTGTTACTATTGGTTGCTGTAGCTACTCACAATATATTTTTATCTCGATTTCGTTTGAAAATTCCTCTTCCTTCGAGTCCTGATCACATCGGTTGCCATGTTCAAATGGTTTTGATGACAAGAGAAGCGGTGCAAAACTGGATTGCGAACTTCACACTTCTCTTACTACAGTTGACTTACTTGAAATGTTTAGCCGATCCTCTTCTCTGGATATGCGGCTGCGTCGATCTCCAGAACTTCTTCTCTGAAGAAATAATGCTGATTAGAGGAACCAAAAAATTACCGGTAACACTGGGCATAAGACCCCAGTCGGAGAATCGCACCAGGACTTGTCAACAATGCCGGGGAATCGTGCCTTGGTGAACACGAGCGATGTGGTCGGGTCTGCAACGAGTGCTTGGATGCTCTCGTCTGTTGCCTGAAGAGTAGTTAGATTAGACAAATCGATGATGTTGGAACTGCATTAATGTGTGAGGAAAAATCGGCAGTGATATTATCCGCACCCTTGATATAGCGGACATCTGTCATAAACAGAGACACCAAATCGAAATGGCAGAAATGACGAGGGGGCGGTTCTTCCAGAGGGTTTCAAAAGGTATCTGTGAGTGGTTTTGTCATCCGTGAGGATACAGAACGTGCATCCCTCAATGTCGGGGCATAAATGTTTAACAGCCTCGTAGATGGCCAGGAACTCCGTGTCGAAGGTGGATATTTCTACTATGCGGCAGACAGTTTTTTAGAGAAGAAGTGCCAGGGTGAGATGTTGTCACTGGAGTGTTGTTGAAGAACAGCTCCCACTGCTGTGTCACTAGTGTCCGAAGTAATGAATAGTTTGGCTGAGGGGTCCGGGTGGGCCAGGGAAACCTTTAGCGCCGTGAAGGCTTCAAGAATGGGGTCGGTCCAACGGATGGGTCGGAGTACTGAGGTTTGTTTGCCTAACAGTGCATCCGTGAGAGGAGCTTGTACTGCAGCTGATGAGGGCAAGTGACGATGGTAGTAGTTGATGATGCCGAGGAATTGGCGCAGGTCTTTGTAAGTCGAAGGGCGTGACATAAACGATATGGTCTGCGCATGAGCTTTTGGAGGTTGTATGCCATCGACAGATACTGTGTAGCTGAGGAAGGTTACAGACGTCAGCCATAAGTGTAACTTATCTTTGTTGACTTCTACACCGTTTGACTCTAAGGTCTTCAGTACCGTGCATAAGTGATGCCATGAGCATCACGTCAGCTCGTCGGCTGTCTTACTGAAAACGAGTGTGACATCCAGGTATGCAAAACAAAAGTTGAACTTTTGTAGGATGGAGTCAATAAATCGTTGCAACATCTGAGCAGCATTTTTAAGACCGAATGTCATGTAATGATACTGCAACAAACCTAGTAGTGTGATAATTGCAGTCTTGGGTATATCCTCCTGTGCCACGGGTATCTGGTGGTAGGTGCACTTACAATCAATTACATTGAAGATGGAAGTGCCCGATAACATGTGTATGAAGTCTTTGATGTTCAGTACTGGGTAATTGTCTATTATGGTCCTCACATTTAAATGCCTGTAGTCCCCACACATGTGAAATGAGCTGTCATGTTTGGTAGTGAGGTGAATTGGTGACAACGAATTACTGTCCGACAGCTGTAGTGTGCCTGCAGCTAACAGATCATTAATTTGTTGTCATGCCACACGTAATTTAATAGGGTTGAGACGTCTGACGTTATGTCAGATAGGATGGCCTTCAATAGTTACTATCGTATGCACTGTCTCATCCGTGATGGAGAACACTGAATGCTGCACATGAGGGAGGTCCTGGTTAACAAATGTGGCAAACATTTAATTGTCACTACTACGCACGGAAGCCTGCGTGGGCGTGAGCAGTGCTGGGTGAGTGTGAGAAACTGAGGTGTCCTCTGAGTCACGTAGCTGGTTTGAGGGAGAGGGAGATTGTTTATCAACACAAGGCGTGTCAATCTGCATGGAGGAGGTGGACATATCGTGTGTAAGAGGGCGGGGTTGGTGTTCAGGCACACTGACCAGTACACACGACACAAGGAGGGACAGGCACGATGTGGGTGGTGTGCCTGCTGCAGAAACCGGCTCGCCACACACAATATGTTTCATAGGACTGACCCGAGAAGCAGCCAGACTGGAGTTGGTGGAAGGAACTTGTCCTGTCGCTTGTGTTGTGTCTTGCAGGTTCTGCAGCTGAACGTGGGCAGAGGGAAGCTTGCTGGAGGTGCGCAAAATGCAGTGTTAGAACTCATCGCTCTCCTGACAGACTCATTACAGACTCGCACTCAGACGGTAAAATGTTCACACTCCTCAGAATGTCACCTGTGAGGGCAGAACACTCACACACCAAACTATTCGCTGCAAGAGCATTTGAGTGGGAAAGTGAAAGGCGGGCGTACTGTATGTGTGTGTTCGCAGGGTGGTGCAGTACCGTGCCCAGAATGACATTCAGAGAAAGTTTTCGGTGTGGCAAGAAATCCATTCATAGGATCAGCTCGTCTATGTCAGCTATGTAAAAAGTCCAGGGAAAACACAAGGATTGTGATAGGTGAACTTCAGCTTTGACTGAGCCTGAAGTTTTTAGGGTCAAAGTGTTGATTGCTCGGAGTAGCAAAATCGATGGAGAAGACACCGGCAGAGCCATCGATGAAGGGATTATAGATACGTCCGTGCCTGTATCGACCAAAAGACTGAGTTTCGAAGAAATGTCTGTTACTTACAATCGGCCGTTGGGAAAAATTGGGGAGTGTACGAAGTGCAACTTAGGTGGACACCTTTCTGATCCACCACAGGTTGCGGCTTCTACTGTGACCTGCGAACATCTTTTGGGTGCTGGCACTGTGATCTACACTTCCGTGCTGTGTTGTCAAAGTCCTAGTGATACCAGCAGTATGGGTGAGCCGTATGTGGCGGAGGTGGAGACTTAGCAAGAGGGGTCAGCTTGTCGTCATCGATTGCTTCGGGTAGGCATACTGGCACATACGGGGTGTGCGCAATCGAGGAATGTAGGGAGAGTGGGGAGTGTGAGCGCAGGCTGCCAGGCGTCATGGAGGACGGAGCAGTTTAGCGGGCCCTGCCCCTGCGCCTGCCAGCAAAAGGGCGAATCTCCGGTGCAGGGTGTGTCAGAGAATGCAGAGTTTCGCGCTGTCACAAGAGAGAGTACAACTGATAGGCAATGCGTAAGTGTGATCCCATTGACTTGAAGGAATGTGGTAGCAGGTGTATCTGGAGATTGGTGGGTTGCTTAGCTGACCACACCACCCATAGTCTTATATCTAGCATAGTTTGCTCATTGGCCAACAACCATAGGAGGCACCAGAGTTGCGACGGTGTCCGGTACCCTCACTGTTCTTCGTATAAAATTTTTAGGATGAGCTGCTGGGGGTAACAGGCAAGGCACTCAATAATTGTCTTCTTGGCGAAGTCATACTTCGGAGCTGATAACAGAGAGAAGAGCAGGACACAGATCAGGTCCGAGTTGTCGTGAAGGTGTGTCATGAGGCACAGAAACCTGGAATTGTCATCGGAAACATGACGTAGCTCGAAAATGTGCTCTACCAAAGTGAACCACGACACAGGGTTGTCTTCTGACAGCGGTGGTAACTTTAGTAGGTGTCCATGGGGAGTAGACGGAGGAGAATTAGGAACCTCTGAGATCACTGAATTGTCCTTGTGAGCTGCGAAATCCCATTCTGGCCAGGGAACAGTTGCACTTGAGTCCAGTGCGGCAGGCATGGGCAGTTCCGCAAAGAAAATGGACATACCAGCGGAGGGGGTTATAGGTCCAAAAACATGTTTGGCACAATTGCCATGTGTGTGATCACTGAACATACCTGTTGCCTCATGGAAAGCTGTTGCAGCAGGCGTGGTCAGTTCCGTGGAATGAGTGGGCAGAAGGGCGGCAGGAGGCAGGGTCCCCAAAACTGATATGCCAGCCAGTGGCTTCACATTGAAATGTTCAATTTCAGAGAAAATGCAGAAGGCCGACACGGCAGGCAAAGCCGGTGATGTGGAAACAGCGAGTGAGTTTACAGCAGGAACCGGAACCCTCTGTGAGGGCTGGGGAAGTAGAGAGGGTAGGGGGGGGGGGGGGGGGGAGGGATTGTGAACATGTGCGACATCAATTAAAGTCCACAACACATGGCAGCAGCAAAGTTTGTTGTGCAGTGATGTATGTCGCCAGATGGGGGTGGTGGCATGCGTCCATCAGTTGCAATACACTAGCAGCAGGTGCTGGCCCATAAACTGAACTCACACTATTACAGTCAACCGCCTGCGAGGACGTCCTGGGGAATGCCCATGGTGTACTACCAGTGATGATATATCCTTGGCTAGTATTCGCAGTAGTCATAACAGGTGCGGAGGACAGCTGATTGAAACATGTTACATGTTGCGTTAATGATGGCATTGCACAGGCACCATAGTAACAATCGCGGGAGCACACTGTGAATGAATGTTCAGTTGTGGAGGCAACCTAACCTGTGCATTCAGATTATGATTGCAAGAAACAGTTCTGAATATTGTCTGAGTTTAACTGCACATGGTGATGAACACAATCCGGCCATATGAATCCGGAGTCCATTGTTCTGGCCAGAGGTGCAGCAAACAGCTGTTGTGGTGAGAGAGACATCTTATTTGATGTGGGTGTAGTATGTGGATTGTAGTAAGCAGGAGAAAATACAGTCGCAGGAGATGTGATGAATACATCTGGAGAGTTGGTTTGAGCTTCCATAAGGAAAGTGTTGTGTGGAGAAGTCGTGGTGGCAAACAATCACTTGTAGCACAATGAACCAGCACAGGAGACACGGAATGTACTCGAAATTTGTAATGGGGTTGCCATTGTGGGAATCTGATGGGTTACTATCCCGAAATCAAACACTTCCGCTCTATATTTTGATACAAATGTATGTTTAAGTACAAGCATCTACACTTGTATGTACAACAAGTCACAAAAACAGGCTGAATCATCTCAAACTTTACATCCAAATAATCAGGTCAATGTTTATATTGATGTCACAAGTTGAACTGATTATGAGGGAAATGGATGAAAAGGTAGATACAACGGTTCAACAAGTCTGAACAAACAGAGTAGCTTATTGGGTAGCTCAGTTTGTATTTTGATCGGTGAGTTAATCTAAGCTCAACAACAAAATTGATGTTTTGAACAGATGATTAAAAACTGGACTCTTAAATAACAATATTCACATCGCAGAAATCAGAGATGAGTTTGTTCAATTAATTTCCACTTTAGAATTAAAACAGGAACAGTTCAATGCTCAAGTGAAACATAATTCAAATGCTGTAGACATTGATGCAATTGATGATGAAAACATCATTTTTCCTGCTATAACTAAAAAGTTGACAATCATAGAATTAATTTATATAATGATGGTGACATTCTGAGTGAAGTAAACTACACAAATGCTGAAAACCATTTAGACCTTGTTGCTCATAAACAAGTTGTATGGAAGGAACTCTAGGAATCTCATAAAATGTATCTGTTTGTGAAACATTGTCAACATTTTGTCTTCAGATGCCTCTTAACTGGTGAGAAATGTATTTAAATGGATTCTGTTGTCAGTTTAAAAATAACTGAAACAAGTTTTACATGCAGTTATGCAACATGTTTGGTTCTAATACAAAAACATGAATTTCTGTCGAGATAATTTTATTCACTATCCAAATGCCATATAGTTTTATTTTAAAACATTTTTGTAATAATGTTGTAAATGTTGCTAAATTACGTGGAATGATTAATTTAAAAAAAAAAAAAGTTTCACAGATCTGACATGTCAGTTACATTAAGGAGAAAAGAAACTGCTGTTTGCAGAGTAGATTTGTTTACTACTGTCTGAAAATCATGTAATCTCAGTTTCAAAGTAAAGTTAAAGAAAGAAGCAAGAATAAAATGCAAAAGTAGAATAGTGCTTAACTTTGAAAGTGTTATGCTAAAAGTACCACAAATTGTATTAGGAAAGAAAGATAAAAAGCCACCTGATGATCACTATGCTGAGCAGAAAAACAAGAGTAATATTTGCAAACTTATAATGAACTAAAAATAATTTTCTTTAGTCAGTTTACTTACTCTTAGGTTTTTCTATGTGGATAATTAATTATTATGCTGTGTATTTATTACCTAATGCCTTGTACTTTTTCATAGTAAGAAGAGATGATGAGACAAGGATTGCTAAATGTTATTATTATGCTAAATTATTATGCTGTGTATTTATTACTTAATGCCTTGTACTTTTTCATAGTAAGAAGAGATGATGAGACAAGGATTACTAAATGTTATTATTATGCTGTGTATTTATTACTTAATGCCTTGTACTTTTTCGTAGTAAGAAGAGATGATGAGACAAGGATTGCTAAATGTTTACAGCTTTGTCTAGCATCCATTACTGAAAAGATGATTTGTACTAAATACACATTCATTAGGGATTGAACTTAATATGTTGTGAATTGCTTTTATTCTGAGGGAAAGTGCCTGTGTTAACCTCGGGGAGCTGTACATTCTATGTATATCATATGTGGCAGGAATAATGTCCTCTAGCTATGTAGTATTTTTCTTCTTATTCTATTTTCAAATGTTGCATCATCATCTTTTTGTCTATTGAAGTCATCTCCAACTATCATTCTAGACATTTTTCCTCAGCAGTTAATGTTTTCTAAATATTCTACAGGTTACAGGGAAATTCATTGTCATTATAAACAATTTTGTCTGACCTACGTAGCATGCTAATTGCGTAATTTTGGATGAAAAATTATATTCAGTTTATGCTGCATGATGATTGATGTTAGGAAACATGGATTGTCAGGATGAACTTTTGACTGGGGAATTGTACAAAGGTCATATTTAGCTAGGATTTGAAATTTAACTATGATATGAATCACTTTATGCTCTGGACACACTTTTGTGTCATTCCCTCAGGGTCATATGCATTTTCTGCATGCCACCTGTGTAGCAAGCACAAGGGCCTCTAGCTATGTAGCATTTCCTTCCGATTTCATTTTCTAGTGTTGTGTCTACTATTTTTCTATCAACCTATCCATGTTTTCTTCTTTTGTCAGTCCATCCATTCTTCCTTTGTTAATGAATTTTGATAATGTTTGTGCTAATCAAAAACTATTTTTGAAGTGTCCTCACATATGATGAAGAAATTTTTCAAAACACTGTTTCATCTTCCTGACTGTGTCTATTATGATGTCATTTCTGTTATTCTACAGAAGTTATGAAGCTGCTTGCTATAATTGTAAGTAATTATTCCTGATTTATGACTAATCTGCAGTTTACAGACCCACAGGTTATTTAGTGAGCCATACCATTTTCTAATGAGAAAGCCTTTACACTGTAATTCAGGATGACCTGTACATTACCAGTCTATAAACATTAATGTTTCTTTATTATTTTCTGTCATACTGTATGTGATTATTTTGTGATTTCATCAATGTTGGCAGGTGATTACTTTAGCTTTTGCCTTATTGTGCATATTGAGGTGGTGCTCTAGCCCTGGACCAATCTGCCCAGTTGATTAACAATGAGGGTCAATGTGCCAGCCAGAACGTCAGCCCAGCCCCTCATCTGCTGCTAGAAGTGGAGGCGAACAGAAGAAGTCGCCATTAAGTAACCCTCCTCCCCCCAACCCCCCACCCCATCCCACCCCACACCACCCCACCCCACCTTCTGATGATGCTTGCCGGGAACATGCTTGGGTTGTCATTGCTGTGCTAGTGCTCATGCGATCGTTTCCAGAGAGAGGAGGTGTATGGGCAGCTCCTGTGTGGTGTGTTGGGAACATGTGAAATAGCATCGCTGCTCCAAAGGTGCTAGTGGTGGTGCTGACAGCAATCTGTTGGGATAGGCAGACACCTGTGAGGGCAGGGCATATCCACGTTGATTGGAGGCTGCAAAAAAGATAGTGTAGTGATGACATTGGTGTCCCACACACAGGAAGGTGCATCAGTCATGTAGTTGGTTGGCAGTGGGCCAGAGGCAGTGTTGGTGGCGGCGTTGGCAGGTGGCATGTCGGGAACAGCATAGGGGTGGTGTTGGCCTGTGTCATACTGGAGCAGTGTTAGTGGTGCTGCGAGTTGGGCCAGTGGTAGGCAGGGGTAACTCCAACTTTGATGGTGCTGTGCTTATTGGCTGGAGGGGGCTTTGGAACATAGGCCAACTTGAGCCTGTTTATGCAGATAATTGTTGCGGCCCCATTCAGACAAATGCAGAACATCTTGTCCCTGCATTGCAACACAAAGTGTAGGCCCAAATACTGAGGGTGGAGTGGTGGCTGATATGCATCCATCTGAAGTATGATGTGTGTGCAGCATGCTGTGAGGTCACAGTGGATAAAGGTACGTTCACCACCATGACGTTGTGGAGGTGTTCATCACAGCTGGGCCATGAAGCTTTGTGGCTGCTGCACAAAACCTGGGATGGCGCTCTCTGGAAGAAGTGGCATTGCTTCCGAAAAATCACCAGGAATGGCTGTATACCAGCTCAGTGGCAAAAGTCTCCAGTTCGGTTCACTCCACCATTCTGTTAGCTGCAGGAAGGTAGTTAGTGATGTGAAAATTGGAGTCACTGGTCACTGGCAGAGATTGGAAGAGGGCACAGGTGAACAGGCACCCGTGATCAGACGTTGGGAGGGGGGGGGGGGGGCAGGGGACATCCAAACCAGGCCACTCTGGTCCGAATGAAGGCCGCAGCCACAGTTTCAGTTGAAATGTTGGGGATAGGGGTGGCCTCCAGCCATCGCATAAATCTGTCAATAAATGTTAGCAGATATCGTCATCCATTGGAGGGGAGTAGTAGAATGACAATGTCAAGGTGTATGTACGTGAACCAGTGTTATGTGGGGGGAATGGCAGCCACAGGGGAGTGAACATGCTGTCTGACCTTGGCGTGCTGGAACAGAAGACAGCAGCAGGCCCATCTGCTGCAGTCATTTTGAATGTCTGACCAGACAAAGCATTGTTTCATGATGGTGGCAGAAGCACTGATGTCTGGGTATGCAAGGCTGTGGACACAGTCAGATGTTGGTTTTCCGAGGAGGGGAGGGATAAAGGTGTTGGAACCATCAGGTTATGAGGGATCTGTGAGGACGTCATGCCAGATCTTACGGTCAGAGCCAGGTATGGGTCTTAGCTGGAGACTGAGGCCAGAGTCAGTGTTCTGAATGGCATGGGCTAAATCCGGGTCACCCTTTTGAGTAACGACCAGGGCATTGTAATCTAAGAGTTTGTCGATGGCAATCTGCCACAATGTTATTGATGCAGGCAACGTGCTGGACATTGGTAGTGAATATTGCAATGTACTTCTATAGCCTAAACTGTCAGGGTGGGAACTGGTCTATGTCTTTCACGCAGAAACCAGAAGCGAGGGGATGGTGGTGTGTAAAGATCATAAAGTCGCGTTCGTTAACTGAAGATTGGAAGTAGTGGATGGCTCCATGGACTGGAGCATCTCACAGTGATATGTGCCCCAGCAACATTGTGCGTCAGAGTGCTTGGCAAAAAGCAGGTGAGCCGTTGCCAGATGTGGTCCACACATTGGTGTAGCACAACCCTGATAGCCATCTGGCTCATATCCGTCACTATTTTGAGGGGGCCCACTAGGACTGGGGTGGGCCAAAAGGGCCTCATTGGTAAGGTCCTGTTTTGGTTTTTTTTAAGCTCGTGATTGTGGTCTGGGTCCAAGAGACCAGTTTGTTGCCTTTGTTTTTATTGCCCCAAAATGCTTTAGTAAGAGAGTCTAGGGTGTCAGCAGCTTCCGTAAGAAGTTGATGGAAAAAGTTAACCATGCTGATGAAATGCTTTGAGGATAGTAAGGCATGAAAAATTGGTTACTGATTGTACTGTTTTGGAGAGGGGGCCATGAGACAGCAGCAGAGACTAAGTGTCAGAGGAATTCAGCCTCATTCATCCCAAAAATGCATTTTGTCATGTTGAGGATCACTTCAGCTTTCTGTAAGTGTAACAAAATTTTGCGTAGGTGTTGGTGGTGTTCAGTAGGGTCCCTGGACTAGCTGAGTACATCATTTAGGAAGGTGAAATTCCTGAATGTGCCCCAGAGGATGTATTCCAAAAGTCACTGCCATGTTTCTGCAGCACTGTTGAAGCCGAATGTCATGAATGCACTCTTGAACAGGCCAAAAGGTGTAATTATGGCTGTTTTCTCAGTGTCCTCTGGGACAACGGGAATTTGTGTGTAGGCTTTAGTACAATCTATCTTACTGAAGAAAATAGCTCCCGAGACGGCGCTGTTGTAAGTGCGAAGGGCTGTAGCAGGTTAGGGTCAGGGATGGTGTGAGCATTGAGTTTATGGTAATTACCACATGGGTCCCAGGAACTGTCCTTCTTGGGGCTTGGGGATTAGGTTAAGAGCTGCAGCCCAGGAATTTTGGAAGGGTGAAGTTTTCCGGCGGTGAGAAGCTTTTCAAACACCTTTAGTGTGGTTTTGCACTTGTAAGGGGGGGGGGGGGGGGATGTGGTTGCAGCAGAAAATGGGGTGGGGGGGAGGCAGGGCTAGTGGTAATATAGTGCTTAGCACCATGCTGAACATTCTTGGGGGCACTGGCTGTCTGGATTAGGAGGGTGAAATTCTGCAAGGAGCTGAGCATAAGGGACTGAAATCGCCAACTGTTTCATGGTGGGACGGAAAATGCAGCTTATGGACCTCCCAGAGGTTCCATCAACTAAACGACACTTTGCTATGTTGGCCAGTAGACTGTAATGACCAAGGAAGTCATTGGCCACTACGGAATTGGTAATATCCGTGCCTGTGAAGGTCCATGGGAGTTCACTCCAAAGGCCTAAATTGAATGAGCAGCTAAGCACCCTATAAGTAGAGATGGCTTAGTTGTTGGCTTGGTGATGAGGAGAGGAGAGGGGAGGGGGGCTGGGATTTAGTAGTAGTTTACGGGAAATATGGATAAATTAGAGCAGGTGTCAATGAGGTACTGGAAAGGGTAACTAGCATCATTCAAATCCCATACAAATAGGTGCTGTGAAGCGATACAGCAACAGGGGATTCCACTGCCAGTGGCTACCAGCGTTTCGGGACTAGGAGCATGGAGGTATGTGGTTGGTGGCATTCTTGCCAGTCTTTGGTGGTACCAGCAAGCTGTGCCTAGTTGGCAGTGGCGGTCAGGGGGATGATTAGAACTGTGCCAATCGGGACGGCTATTTTTGCCTGGGCCAGCATTGCGTGGATGGGGAGGGTAAGTCAGCACCTGGTGGCAGGTGTGTGAGGTGTAGGCAGACAATGCTGATGGTAAGTGCTGCTGTCTCGGATCTCAGGTCCGCCGCTCGTGGTCTCGCGGTAGCGTTCTCGCTTCCCGAGCACGGGGTCCCGGGTTCGATTCCCGGCGGGGTCAGGGATTTTCACCTGCCTCGAGATGACTGGGTGTTTGTGTTGTCCTCATCATTTCATCATCATCCAGGAAAGTGGCGAAATTGGACTGAGCAAAGATTGGATAATTGTACGGGCGCTGATAACCACGCAGTTGAGCGCCCCACAAACCAAACATCATCATCATCATCATCGGATCTCAGGTGTATCAGAATCTGTTAGAGGTCAGGGGCCTGCATGCTGGGTGGAGGGTCATTAGTGGCAAGTGGTGCAAGTGATGTCACGCACGTGGGGGCTTGTGGTAGGTTGGATGAATACCAGTCAGAACAGTGGTGTGATAGCCAGTGTTCTGCGCTGCAGCTGTGGAGGGATCAGAGTCCAGGGTTTTGAACAGTTAATCCGCCGAGACCATTGTGTCGCCTAATGATAAATGGGCATGTGAGGCCAGGGTAGCCTCTGTGGGAGTGGGAAGGTGCAAGAGCCAGCAATTTAGAAACAGGTTTTTGAGAAGGAAGTGCTGTTCGATGAGTGCTCAGATGTGACCCGGCAACAGGGATGGGCAGATGTTATCGTACTGCTTGGGTGATAATAAACTTACCTGCTTGTTGTAGCTCCAAAGGCACAAAGCTGGATACAATGTGGTCTTTTAGTTTAGTGTAGCTGCCAAGAGGAGGTAGGTGTGAAATAAGATCCTGTACTTGGGTAGCAGTGATTGGGCTGATGTGGCTGAGAACCACCCCGAATTTCATTGCATTGTTCACGGTAGAGCACCCTGCAAAAACTGCATCGATGGAAATAAACCACAGGCGTGTGTCTCGTGGGTTGAAAGGGGGCAGGTGAACAACCGCTTGACCGGGAAAGGGTCTGCAGAGTCGGCTTATGCTGGGTGCACTGCCCTGTTTGTCAGCTAAGTCAATTAGTTCTGTAGTGCTGACAGTTGTGTACAAAGATCTGACACCTCCACACTGCTCATAGATGCTGGGGTGGGAGGGGTAATGGGAGACTCCTGGCTAGAGAGCCTGTCAGGTGTGACCACTCCAGGAGTGGGAACATGCGGCAGTACATTTTGACTCAATAGTGTGGACAGCCTGTCAGATATGCGGGATTGTAGAGAAGAAGGTAAGTGGGACACACACGGCGAGGACTACGCAATACAGTTTCCATTTTGTGTTGCTGTAGAAAGGAGGATTCAGTATGCCACATGATAAAACTGTGAGTTGTTGAGGTGCGTGGCTGTCAGCTGCAGGTGGGGTGTGGTGGTGCATGCAGAGGCAGGGCGTGTGTGAGGGGTGTGGGGAGGGCATGTGTGGAGGTGAGCGATGGTGAGCATGGTGGGAGGGGATGTAAGGAGGATGCGGGAGGGGAGTTTAGAAGGCAAACTGTGAGTGGGGGTGTGAGAGGGATGTGTCTGGTCAGCATAATGGGAACTGATTTTGTGACCAAGTGGGGGACCAATGACCGTAGCAGTCTGGTCCCTTCAATCCCACAACCACCAAGTGGGGTGTGCTAACAGGAGTAATGAAAAGAAAAACTAGCATGTTTCGGTAATGGGACTTGGCATTTTGGTTAGGAGGGGGTCACCAGTGAAGTAACAATTTAAAGGTTCCCTCCTATGCTGCTCATAGGCATACATATCTATAGAGGCTTTCCAATTAACAAAGACAACAATAAATAATAGGCCATGCTGAAAGAGGCACATCAGCTGGTTCGGAGATGCTATTCATAAAAGCTAAAAACTACAATAAAATTTAAAAAGTTATTACCTCTTAATGAAGGGGGCTCCCCACTCATGGTGGAGTCTTTGTGTAGGATGGAATAGTTTACAGTACTTTGTTCAGTGTCGTCTAGCAGCATGAGAAAATTGGCTTCAGTGGCATGCTTGGTGGTAGAGGAGTGCCAAAATGACTGGAATGGAACAGTAATAAACCCGCATGGTACTCCTGGCACACACTGCACTTCACCACACTAAGTACACCACAGTGCACACAGTCTTTCAGGTTCTGATACTGGGGGAATGAAACAGGTATCTGGCATCAGGCTTGGAAGCTGCAGCCAAGAGAATCTGCTTGAGGGAATGCGGCTTGGGAAAGTAGTACAGAAGACATGGCACTATTCTTCTCATTAATTGGGCTGCGAGATAACTCAGATACTGGACATGGGTGCAATATCCTGCTGTGCATTCATATACATGCACTCCAACGAAGAGTGGCAGATAACAGTGCGAACCACATGGTGTTGCCTGGGATGAGCTGGCCAGAGTGCGGGAGATGTTGCCTTGTGGAAGTGGAAGAAGAGACTGCTGAAGCAGTAGTTTGGCACACATGGCAGTCTAAACTCTACCTTCTGCAGAAGTGACCAGTGAGGGTGCTGTGTAGGTGCAGTGGTACCTTACCTGTCAGGCACTTTGCTCATTGCTGGTGTTTGATCAGTGCAGCCCATTGTCTGCTGCTACGAGTGGAAGTGAATGGAGGGAGTCATCACAGTCCACCTATTCTTAGGATACTGGGGTGGGTCGTCTTGTCATAAGCAACAAAAACTGTTGTGAAAATTGGAAAATGAAGCAGGGGTAGGACCCGAACATTTTCATTACAGTGTATCTAACTACAATGAGAGGACATTAATTTCATTTGCAATTGAATAAAGATGTGATCGAAAATGATCCATTCTATTCAATGTAAAGGAACATCTTGTTCATGATGTATTTTCACTCTGCAGTGGAGCATTAGTTGATAGAGAACTTTCTGGCAGATTAGAGCTGTGTGCCAGACTGTGACTCAAAATTTTTAGTATAGTATGTTCATACTGGGCCATTTTGAAGCCCAAGCAACACAAGCTGCTGCTTGGGGCCAAGGTGAGGTGGACACCACAAATGCCACAACTGTATGAGTTTTATGAAGGACATATCACAATTAGTGACAGCTGCTAAGGCAATCAAGCTGAGAGAGTAGCCCATGTGTAAGATTTGTGTACAGTGCATGTCACAGCTTGTTGTGAAAACTGACACAGTGGGCACCAAGTGATAATTCACTTGGGTGAAAAAATGATCTCGAACCATCCCTGCGATCATAGGAGCATAATGGATTGTCAAAGTATGAAGTCATAGAGAAGTAGAATTTGCTTGTCTCGAGGAAGATGTATTTGTTTCTGAAGTGTCATGGTAACTGTAATTCAAGCAAAGGATTTTGAAGTGTGATATAATTTTCTGTTGGGTCATCTTGGGAACCTGTTGTGCGTAATATGATTGGAACTAACATGTCTAACTGAAAATGTACTAGTTGGGTTCAAATTAATGATATGGTTATAATAGAGGGAAACATTCCACGTAGGAAATATATATCTAAAAACAAAGATGATGTGACTTACCAAATGAAAGTGCTGGTAGGTCGACAGACACACAAACAAACACAAACATACACACAAAATTCAAGCTTTCGCAACAAACTGTTGCCTCATCAGGAAAGAGGGAAGGAGAGGGGAAGACGAAAGGAAGTGGGTTTTAAGGGAGAGGGTAAGGAGTCATTTCAATCCCGGGAGCGGAAAGACTTACCTTAGGGGGAAAAAAGGACAGGTATACACTCGCACACACGCACATATCCATCCACACATACAGACACAAGCAGACATATTTAAAGACCATTAAATATGTCTGCTTGTGTCTGTATGTGTGGATGGATATGTGCGTGTGTGCGAGTGTATACCTGTCCTTTTTTCCCCCAAAGGTAAGTCTTTCCGCTCCCGGGATTGGAATGACTCCTTACCCTCTCCCGTAAAACCCACATCCTTTCGTCTTTCCCTCTCCTTCCCTCTTTCCTGATGAGGCAACAGTTTGTTGCGAAAGCTTGAATTTTGTGTGTATGTTTGTGTTTGTTTGTGTGTCTGTCGACCTACCAGCACTTTCATTTGGTAAGTCACATCATCTTTGTTTTTAGATATATGAAAATGTACTAGAATAGATCGAGTCATATTGTTTTAATGACAGTCCAATTTTGAAAATGAGAAGAGGAGTAATGAGACTTAAAGATGAAAAGAAAGAGAATCCAAAATTAAAGTATCCTACCAGATCTTGTCACCACTGTGTCCATATCTGTAAATTTAAAAGTGACTTATTGCTCTCCCACACTGATTTGTCACCCAAAATGGATGTAACTGTGAAGTGTGCAACTTCATGTATATTTTGTCACTGTTACCTTCATAGTGATATATTTTGTATTTTGTGTTAAACTTTGTGTCACACTTGCTCTGTGCAAGCTAAGTAAAATAGTCCTAATCTAACATTTCAAACACTTCCTTTCAAACTGGATTTGTTAAGACAGTTTTCACCAACATTATAAGTTGAAAATAATTATATTAAATCCAGAATATGGCCTATTACATCTGACTGGGATAACCAAATCCAATATTCTCACCTCCTGGCTATAATGCACCAATAATAAAAGTCCAGTGTACCAGGACAAATAGTACACCAGACTCCAATGAGGTCACAATTTGAACCCTCCTAACTAAAATTATCTCAGTAAGATACCCTGAACGCACTTCTTAATAAAATTGGAGACTCAAAGTAGCTGTAAATTGAATGTTAAACTTGGATATTTTTGTGATGTAAGTCACATAATGTTAATATTTAATCTTGTTCTTGTTAAACAAAAGAGTATTGATATTTTCCTCTACCACACGTAAATAAATTAAGAAAATAATTACTTCTGTAATGAAATGATTAATCATTTCAGTAAAATGTTACATTTCACACCATCTCTAATGCTTGTGCAGTGAAAATTATATGGTGTAATTACAAATTATAATTGCAAGAGAGTTTTATGCCTATTATGAAATGATATGCAATAAAATTCTGTTTGTTTCTTTTCTTATGGAATGCAAAATACTGTTATTATGTTGTAGTAAACATGCTCATAATATTGTAGAAAATGCTGGAAAATTCATTTATCTCACCTGGCATCATACTGGCTGAGTTGGCTGTTCTTTGATGCTACCATGCTGCATCTATTTTTGAAATTCAGTAGGAAAATTAGATACTAAAAAGCAAATAATATTTCTCCAGCTGCTTCAGGATGTCATCTTGTGGCTGAACAAACACTTCAAAATTTTGGAATGATTTCAGAATATCCTGTAGGACTGGATTTTGCTGGCTAGAAACATGTAGACACAGTTTTATAGTTTAATAATGGATGGCTATGTGATGTAGACACAATTTTATAGTTTAACAATGGATTACTATGTGACATAGACACAGTTTCATAGTTTAACAGGGGACAACTAGGTGGCCATATGTTTTAAATGGCAAGCTCCCTCTGTTATTGGTATTCATTCATTAACTGTTTCAAGCTTTTGTCCGTACACTGTTTAAGCTCATTTTTAAAACATTCCACTGTTCAATACACACACAATGGCTTATAACTTCCACTCATAAGACAGTCCATAGAGTGCGCAAAACCACAGTTTCTCTTCTGTTCAAAATAACATGATAAACAGCTCAGCGTACTGCTAAGGTAGATCAGAATGCATTGCTTTATTTTGATGATATTGCTTTCGGTTTTATGCTGTTTTATGCACTCTTCAGCTGAGTCTCTCAATGTCTTCTGCTGTAGATCTAAAAAAAAAATCTTCTCCCTTGTAATTCTTGTTCTTACTTTTTTTATTCTTTTTTTCAAAGTTGTCACCTTTACAATACCCTTTCTATGTTGAATTTCAGAATTAGTTCTCGTCTCAAAATTCCAGTAAGCTATTGGAACAATAGCAAAACAATCTGGTTCTAGAAAGTTCTGAGTTATTGTATTCTCTATCTCCATGCTGTGTCTTTGTGATCTTAAACTTTCTCACTTTCAGCCATGATTAAAACTGCTCTTTCTCCCACAAAACAATTAAATTTTCAATAATTAACTCTGCACTGACACCCATCCATCCATGCACATCCAAACCCCCACCAAGATTGACCCTGTTGCTTTTTGCTTCCATACTTAGTTTTTTCCATACTGAAAAACAAAATCTTTGGAATACAAAGAAGTTGCATATAATTACACTGACAGAACAATATTATGAATTCATACAACATTTTCCTAACATTTTCATTTACATTAAGACATGAAATAAATAAAAGAAACTAAAATGATTGGCTAAACACAAGTTCACTGTACATTCCTGCTCAGTATTGGACAGGTGAGAGACTCATACGTGATCAAAGAAGAGGCTGAATATGTCCATTAAAATACTTACTAATTATTACACTTCTTATGAATGACTCTTTACATTGCTCCAGATTTTCTTTCATGCACATTGTTACCATAGCAATTGCCCTGTATATACTGTTCCTTCTTCTTTTTACTAACTTTTTCGATATTTTTTGTTGTGGTGCATTTTGTGTGATCCTATGCAAGTCATGTATACAATATGTACAAAAAAATTGTTTAGAACTTGTGAACAACATATAAATCTCAAATGCCTATGTATGACATAGTAAAAAGCATGATTAATGTTAAGAAAACTAGGTTAACATGACAGTACCCGAGCACTGACTGTTAAATAACTTTATGTTTTCTGTTTATGTGCTTTAGTTTAGCTATTTCAGATATGCATCAATGACAAAGCCTGTCAGGTAACTAAAGAGATGAACAAAAGTGGGACACTCCAATATGTGATGCTCCTAGTAAATACATGATTAAGGGTTGACAATGATGATGAATAGAAGATAAGAGCTTCAGAGAAGCCAGTCATTAAAAGTCTGTAATTAACAGATGTATTTAACAAAAAGTTACGAATACTATCTCATTAATGTAACTCCAACAATTTATAAATTAATTCTTTATCATGTTTTCTTATCATTGTGGTTTTAAATTCAAGTCAAGTTTTTTAAAATATCAGTATCATATATAATTT
Organism: Schistocerca serialis cubense; assembly: GCF_023864345.2. Lineage (NCBI taxonomy): Eukaryota > Metazoa > Arthropoda > Insecta > Orthoptera > Acrididae > Schistocerca > Schistocerca serialis. Next base: position 80,521,021 of record NC_064641.1, on the reverse strand, counting down.
TAGTTTATCATTTATTTTACTGTTCTTGTAAAAAGAAATAATATATTTTTATCACAGTACTCTGGGGGTGTGTGTAATGTAGCAATGTGGGGTAACATGAAATTGACTGATACAAACAGCTGGTGTATTCGATACCACAGTCACATATTCAACTCAAATGTATGTTTGTATTTACTGTTTTGTCTATTCATATGTTTACTTCTGTAAGAAATGTTATTTTCCTTTATATTTCCAGTTTATGCACTCTGTGTTAAGTATTCAGTTTTATCATACAAATTAGTAGAGCAAAGAACTCTCTTGTAGTTGTCCACTCACCAATAGTTCTTGAATCGAGGCTTAACATTTAGTTGCACCACAAACCATATGTGTCCGTACACAAACGCCAAAATTATGGCAGTAATAAAGTTTTCAAAGTAATGAAGCTGTAATTAAAACATTATTTGGAAACACTGTTGTGAAATGTAATATAATTAAATATACAAATCACAGAGTATTCTGGATTGTAAGCATGACAAAATATTTTCCATAACACACAATAATTCATGATATGTGTAACTATTTGAAAAGCTGTAACTTTTAATTGTAAATCAATTAGTGTTAGATGTTCAATAATGTGAAATTAATAGTGACTATTGAAAAATTAGTTAACAAGACATGATAGTAACCATGTGAGTTCAGTTTGGAGTTGATTTGTAAGGTGTTTGATCTGTGCCAGTCAGTACAATGTTCATGAAGATTGATGTAAGTTTTTGGTTTTGTTCATATATTGAAAGCTAACGTTGAATGCATTCCATACATTATTTAGTAGTTATAGTGTTACCTTCACGTTCAAAGATGCAAGATATTGTTCCCAGTTACAAAAGTTTCTTCTGCTGCAAAGTAAAAAATTGAGCTACAATCCAAAGATAATGGAGTAAAATCAAAGTTAAGTTGATTTCAGTATAAAAGAATTGTTATAATAGGTTTCTTTGATAGATGATCTCAGAAGCCAGATGAAGACAGATTTAGCTTTGTACATCAGGCCCTTTCAAATTGCTTTCTTTTGGGCTGGATGATGAAAGATTTGTGCGCTGATATGTAGGTTAGTATATGTTGCTGCCTGGTGAACAGAATGCCCCATCTGTCCATCTGATTTTCTAAAACTGGGAATTTTCCTTCTCTCTCTTGGATTCCATTTGGCCAGATTTTGAAAGTGTCATCAGCATAGCGAAAGTAGCTAGATGGATGAAGAGGACTTGTATTTAACGTGTGGTTTTTTTGCGGAGAGGCAAAGATCTAATTGCATTTCCTGGTGACAAAGGAAGGCTCTTAATGTCACAACATATTATGATGAAGTGTCGCTGCTTGTGGATACTGTAGTTTTTCCAACCTACAGGTTAGTGAAATAGTTCAACAAGTTACTTAAACCAATTATTGGTCATTGCTAACAACATATGAAAACTCTTAAATGATTGTCAGCATAATTCAACAAATCAGAATCAGTTCATTCAAAACTTAGATGTGGACTCTTTGTTCACAAAAGTCCCAGTGGAAGATTCATTAAAATAAATAGCACACCGACTTCCCTCCTGAGACTATCGAATTGTTTTACCACACTTTAACAACCACCAACATTTTGTATAATGGGAGATATTATGAAATGACTGAGGGAAATACTATGGATTCTCCATTGTCTCCAGCACTGACTGATTTCTGTATGGAGAATTTCAAAGAACACATATTAAACATAGCTCCTCTTTGACCATCTTGTGTCTTTTGCTATGTTGCTAGCCTGTGCACAGGAAATGAAGCCTCATCACCTGTTAATTGACCACATGAATACTGTGCACCCTAATCTCAAATACATCTCTGAGATAGAAAGAGAAGAGGGCAATTTTTAGATGTTCTATGTGAGTGAAAATCAGATGCGTGGCTGGGGAACTCTGTTTTCTGGAAGCCAACACAGACTGATCTTTATCACAGTGCACAAATCAGTCGTCATCCAGCCCAAAAGAAAGCAGTTTTAAATACACTGATACACAGAGCTGAAACTACCAGTGTCAAGGAACACCTGGATTCAAGTACCAGATATCTGAGAATTGCATTCTGGTAGAATGGCTATTGTGATCAATATGTTATTGTACCCATCTCTAAGAAATAAAAACAAAGACATACCCAGTCGCCAGCAAATGATCAGCCTGTAGTGTTCCTTACTTTCTTCAAAGTTACAGCAAATAAAACAGACAGAAACCTGGGCAGAGACACTATTCAGTCAATTTTTTGACCACCGAAGAAAATTGAAGAGATACTACACCCAGTAAAAGACAGCCTAGGTCTTGATATTTCTGAAATTTATAAAATATAATATGAACATGGTAGTAGTTACAATGTTCAGTCACTGAAAAGTATTTCAGAATGCTGTGCAGAACACCAACGCCTCGTTGAATAATAAGATTTCAAGAAATCTGCTGATGGTGAACACATCCTCTTTAACAAATATAAGTTTATATTTGTTAAAATGGAACTATTATCCCATGCATCTACATACTGTCATCAAAGAAGCCATTGAGATCAGCATGTGTAACAAAAACACCTTAGTGGTATACAGAAATGGCAACAGACAAATTAGATGAGTCATACACCATCTAATGAAATCAGCATCTTGCCAGTGTTCATCTGTCATAGACATAAACATAATCTCTGGTAGCATATGGAAGTTCCAAGACTTTGTGACAGGTCACGAAATAATTTGACTAAGTAAATAAGCTACCAACCCTACTGAAAGCTCGTGATGACGACAACTGAGGAAGTCGCCAGAAGCTTGAGACTGAACAGAAATCTGATGCAGCAAGAATTCCTAGAAGCATTAATTCGATAATGTCACAGTGAAAAGCTACTTTGTCATCCTTTGCTCTCATGTTTATTTACAACCAAAATGTAAACATGATTAAATTGAAAGTAAATACTCACACACCACAAATAACACTTAAGTTATATGTCAAAAGTATTATTGTTAAGAAATAAAACAGATAAAATGTAGCTATATGAAAATTTACTAGTGTTTGGGGAACAAATGATTAAGCTTGTAGACATGTATACATGACACAAAATTTAAATGCGGTGAAAAAAATATAAATGAGAAAATGAAGTACTGTTTCACACAACTATGCAGGATGCTAATATATGTACAGTGAACAACGTCTCCTTAAATAGTACACTACATATGTATGAAAAAGGAATTGATTTGCACATAAAAAAATCATGTCTCAGTAATTCAATCAGAGATATTGCTTTTTTGGTGCATACGACATAGTCTGTCAATGTGGCCTGCTGGCTTCTAATGAAGTGAAGACTATATCCATCCTTGAGGGATGTCATTAATACCATAACGCTTTAGCTGATCAAATAGAATTTTGTGGTCTACATAACCAAAGGATTCTCTTAGTGTGGGTTGCCCCTTTCTCCTTTCTCTTCATCCAACCTACATCATCCAGTCCCCCTTTCCACACTGAACCAAGAACTTAAGGTTCTGGAATTTAGAATTTCTGTTCCTTGTCTCTATGTATTTCTACTAGCTGTACTCAGAGCTCTGCCTCCTTGAGGCAACTACTGGGCAGTACTCTTAGTGAGTTGTGAAATAAAAATATATTTCACAATGGTAATATAACAATAAATTACATTGTTTTTATCTTAATTGTTACCTTTGTCATTAATAAAAGCTTTAGGCAGACATTTTGCCTATAATCTGTGTATCTTCTGCAAGGGTGTGTTCATTAACACATATGCTGATCTATTTCTCTTTTGCAGGCAATTTTTTGTGCACTCGCTGTGGCCGCTCATATACTGCAAAGCATAATCTATCCAGGCATCAGCGGTTTGAGTGTGGCGTTGTTCGTCAGTTCATTTGTGTTCTATGTGGAAACACATTTAAGCACAGCCACCATCTCTCTCAACACATAAAGTGTTATCATAAACTGATCAAGAGCTAACTGCCAAAAGCTATAAAATACTCAGTTAAAGCGTAATGTGGTTTTATACAAAGGGACTTGTTTCATCTGTCATAGCTCATCAAAGCTAGTTATCTAATTGCTAAACAAATTAAAATTTACTAAATTTATTTATTTAGTGAATGCTGTTATAACAATAGTAAGTGTCTTATTATTTTTCTTTGTTTTTCTGTTAGGTGCATTACCGTGCTTGGGTGTTCTGATAGGGGATTAATGCCTCAGTCAACAGTTCTCCAGCCGTACAGTCATTATCTATTTTAATAGCTTTATTTTTACACTATCTGTATTGATAATTTATGAACTTGTTTATATATACGAAGTTTTTAAATAAAGTAATTGGACAAAAAGCATATTGTGTCACTGGATTACAGTTTAGGTGCATGCTTGGATGTATTTTCAAGTCAACACAATCCCAGAGGCCTTCAGAGTGAGTGACAATTAATTCATGTAAAATGTTGCTATGTGATATTTATTTATTGTAAATTTCTTTTTTGAGTACCATGTTTATAAGATTGTTGGAATACTGCAATGAAAATTTCATGGTAGTTGGAAATACTCTATTTGATAACCACAAAAGATGATGGTATACTTGGATATCTTGATTTGACAGTAAAAGATATCAAATTGATTACATAATGATACAACAAAGATAATGAAATTGCCTAAAGGCTGTCAAAAGCTATCCAGGGGCAGATATTTATTCAGATCATATATTAGTAATAGCTGAGGTTCTGGTTGGATTGAAAAGAACCTGGAAAGGACAGAAGAGAGAGCACATTAACTTTGAGAAACTGAAAGACAAAGGCAATTGCAAAAAATTAGAGAATTCATATTGTAAAATCGTGATGAAAGGACAGAAAATGGAGTGCACAGAAGGACGATGGGATCGTTTTAAAAATGGGATCAAAAAGGCAGCTAAGGAAACACTGGGAGTCAAGGAGAGGAAAAAAGTAAAGAAAGAATGGGTAACACCAGGTATGATAACCAAGATGGATGATCGCAGGAAATGGAAAACTGTAAACACAGAAGAAGGGAAGAGCAACTACAGGAGGTTAAATAATGAATTAAGAAGAGAGACAGAAAAAGCAAAAGAGAAATGGCTGATAGAAAAGTGTGACAAAATAGAGAAATTAGAGAAAGAAGGAAAATACGATTTGATGTTCAAAGAAGCAATGGATTTGACATTCAGGGAAAAGAGAAACAACAATAGACTAAAGGAAGTAAAGGCAGCAGACGGTAAAATGGTGAGTGAACCCCAAGAAATAATGAGAAGATGGGAAGAATATATAGGATGGCTATACACTGCAGACAGCCAACCAAGTGAAGAAGACCTTCGGATAGAAGAAGAACATAAAGTTGCAGGTGATGACAAAGGAAATGCAATACTAACTTGTGAGATTGAAGAATCTATGAAAGACATGAAAAATGGAAAGTCAATGGGAATTGATGAGATTCTTGCGCAAGTGTTAAAGTCATTGGAGAAAGAAGGGAAAAGGGAGTTGATTGAATTGTAGAATCAAATATACGTGACAGGAAAATGGCCAAAGGACTTAACAGAAAGTATCTTAATACCTACAGAAAAGAAAAAGAACAGCAAAAAGTGTGAGGAACATAGAACAGTGAGTCTGATGTCGCATGCAGCCAAAGTCTTGCAGGCGAACACTCAAAAGAAGGCTATATGGAAAGCTGAATTGCGTAATACGAGATGAACAATTTGGTTTCAGGCGAGGAGTGGGAACTAGAGATGCCGTTGGGCTACTGAGAGTGATAGGGGGAGGTACATGGAGAAAAAAGGAAGGTGTACGTTGTGTTCATTGATCTTGGGAAGGCTTTTGACTATGTCATATGGGACAAACTGATGGAAATCCTAAGGAAACATGGAGTTGACTGAAGGGATAGACAGCTAATTAGAAATTTATATTTGAACCAGAGAGCAAGAGTAAGAATAGGAGGTGTGATGAGTGAAGAAATTGAACTGGGAAGAGGTGTAAGACAAGGTTGTTGTTTATCACCAACACTGTTCAATATATATCTGGAGGAAATTATTAGTGAAAGTTTTGATGGAAAAAGAGGAGTTTGTATAGGGGGTCAGAGAGTGGAGTGTATAAGATTTGCAGATGACATGGTTGTGATGGCAGAGAGTGTAAGAGAGATGGAACAAATGTTAGATGATCTAAACACAAAATTAGAAGAATATGGGATGATGATTAACAAGAAGAAAATGAAAAGCATGGTAATTGGAGGAAAGGGGAGAAAATGCCGCATGAAAATAGGGGGAGGGGAAATAGAGCAAGTGAATAACTTCAATTACTTGGGAAGTATAATTATGGATGATATGTATTGCTCAACAGAAATTAGGAAAAGAATTGCAATGGCAAAAGAAAAGACTGGCTGTGGACAGACAAAAGTGGAAGAGGCTAACTCATGACAAGACTTGCCGTAAGGCAGAATACCATACATACATACATACATACATACATTTATAAGTGATTTTAGACATTTCCAGGTGGCTGAGAATTGGATGAAATTGAAATCATTGAGAAAGATAATAGGCATAAATGAAGTAACTAAAACAGTGCCACTGATCTCTTGCACACCAATAGTCTACTAACAGTAGGAAGGATGGGCAAATTAAGTAGATTTGACGCACACCAGTGATAATTAGATTTTGCTAAATGCATTGGAAGTGAGAAATCTCTGTGAAACAAATGTTCTAAAATACCATCAACATCAATAAAACCACTTCCTGGGGAACAGAATGAAGATGACTCTTATTTTTTAGAGCATGTCTTTTAGAAGTGAATCATTCACTGTTCCAAAAGAAAGATCACTGAAGTGAATGGAAGGATTGTAGAATGACTTCTAAGGAATGGTTGTCCACTCTTCACATCAGGTTGGTCTTGTTCCTGCTTCAGTCTCATTTGTTCCAGCCCATTCTTTCTTGAATGGACAGCTGTTCTTTGTCCCTTTCATCATTCCTAGATCCCACATAAATCTTGTTTCATTATTCTTGTTCTTTTTCAGGTGCTTACTCATTCCAGTTCCACCATGAATTACTATTTATCACCAGATCAAGTCTCATATATATAATTTCAGTACAGATACACGGATACATACTACATTCGGTTGATATCGTATAATATGACTTTTTGAGTGCAGTAACCTAATACTGAAGTGACACAAATATTCACATGTGGCAGA